>NC_088382.1:25682500-30682500 GCF_037993035.2 Macaca fascicularis | reverse complement strand
TTTTATAAACTAGATCTCATGAGAACTCACCATCACGAGAACAGCAAGGAGGAAATCCACCCCCATGATCCAATCACCTCCCACCAACTCCCTCCTCCAACATTAGGGATTACAGCTGGACATGAGATTGGCGTGGGGACACAAATTCAAACCATATCAATGTGTTAAGTTGTGTGCCCCCATCCCAAATACATACATTGAAGTTCTAACTTCCAATACCTCAGGATGTGACTGTATTTGAAGAGTGGGTCTTTAAGGGGTAATTTAAGTTAAATAAGATCATACAGGTGGGCTCTAATCCAACAACAGGACTGGTGCCCTTATAAGAAGATTAGGACACAGACACACACAGAGGGTCAACCATGTGAGGACACAGGGAGAAGAACACTGTTAACAAGCCAAGGAGAGAGGCCTCAGAAGGAACCAACCCTGCTGACATCTTGATCTTGGACTTCCAGCCTCTAGAGCTGTGAGAGAAAACATTTCTATTGTTGCCATGCAGTCTATGTTTGCTGTTATAGCAGCCCCCGTAAATAAATACACTGAGTAACAGAACAAATGTATTTATGTGTACAAATGCATTTGTTCTGTTACTCATGTCTGGAAAGTAATTTTAACTGGCTTGCCAATTCCAGATGAATTCCAGTTGAATTGGCAAGCCAGTTAAAATTACCAGCCCTGAGTAACAGAACAAATATCCCCATCCCGGGAGCTTTATTTTTGATAATAGTCAAGTATACCCTTTATCAGACAGCCTCTTGCAGGTGACAGTGGTCAGCTCTGGACCAACTATAAGGAGACGTATACCTAATATCTGTGGCCTTGCTCAACTTTTCAATGTCAGCAATGGTTTGCCCATACCTTTGCCAACAGTTTTTGGTTTTTTAAAACAGCTTTCTTAAGGTATAATTACTGCTATGGTTTGAACATTTGTCTCCTCTGAAGCTCATGTTGAAATTTAATCCCCAATGTGGCAATATTGAGAGGTGGGCCTTTAAGAAGTGACTGGGTCATGAGGGCTCCACGTTCATGGATGGATTAATTCATCCATGGGATAATGGGTTAATGAGTTAATGGGTTATCATGGGATTGGGACTAGTGGCTTCACAAGAAGTGGAAGTAAGGCCTGAGCTAGCACAGTGAGCCCCCTCACCATATGATGCCCTGTGCTACCTTGAGACTCTGCAGAGAGTCCCTACCAGCAAGAATGCCCTCACTAGATGCAACCCCTCAACCTTGGAATTCTCAGCCTCCATAACTGTAAGAAATAAATTCCTTTTCTTTATAAATTACCCAGTTTCAGATATCGTGTTGTAAGCAACAGAAAATGGACTAAGACAATTACATAGCATTAAATTTATATATTATGATGATTCAATGATTTGCAGTAAATTTACAGTTGTGTAAGCATCACCACATTCCAATTTTAGAACATTTCCACCTTCTCCAAAAGACTCCTGGTCCCTTTCAGTATCTGCTCCTCAGTATTAAGAAGCAATGTAATAGTCAACTTAACAATCCTATTGAGCATCTTAGGTATGCGAGGCATTGTACTATGTGCTGTGATGCAAAAGTGGAAAAATATGATGCTATTCATAGGAAGCTCACAGAAGAACAAGGGAGGCAAAGTATAAACAAATAACTACAACACACTAGGTGAGTGGGAAAAGAAGGGGAAAATTATTCCTTCTTCCTGTAGAATGGCAGATGATAAAAGAAGAGGAACTAAGGAAAGAATATAACTACAAGCAAGACGATACCACTGAATCTATAAAACAAGGGCAGGTGGTCATTAAAAAAAAAGCAACCTGATACAACAAGAACATTCTTGGTATTGGAAAACATGAATTCCCAATTTTAAGGATGCTTAATGAAGGCAGTGAACAGTAAAATGGCTTTCATAGAAAATGAAATTGTTGAATCAAAGGACAAGGAATGCTCTCTTTGGCCTTTGTTACAAGCAGGCTTTAAAAAAAAGGGAACTAGGAAGGGGTGGATGGAAAGTTATCTGACAGGAATTCTCGCTGGTTTACAGAAACAATATTGGTTAGTGATTGGCTAGGTGGCAGGCCACGTTTCCATTAGCAACCAGAACAGTCAGTTTCCTTGAACCCTTTACTATAATTTTGATGAATGCATAAGTTAAACAAAGAATTGGAGAAACTAGTGCCTGAGTATGAGGGGTAGGTTGTGAAAAGAAACCCATAAAGATCCCGCCAGGGTTTTTTCAGACCCCAAAGTCTGACTGAATAATAATAGCATTCTTACACATACACCTCCTATCAGGGTCCACTAAGATTAAGAAACTGTCCAAGACTCTCGGGAAAGCTTTCCAGACCCTACATCCTAAAAATTAGATAGCGATTGAATGAAACACTCCTGCTTGTAGGTACAATCCCACACATAGCATGGAGCTTAAAATGTATATAAGCACTAGAAAAAAACTTGCAACTTTGAGCCTGGTGAGTTACTCCAACCTTCTCCCATAACAGGTTGCAGAAATAAACTCCCTTCTTTCCCAGTCTTGTCTGCATCTTGTTATTGGACCATGGCAACAAGCAGCTGGACCTCATTCTGTTCAGGAACAGCTACACATTTGTGGAAGTTGATCATCTGAATTGATTCTATACTCAACTAAAACAGAGTGGAGAAGCCAAGGGGAAAAAACATCCAAGGTTCAAAACATTGTTCCAAGAATGTAATTCTGAGAAAAAGAAAAAGGAAGAAACCAGTCAGGCAGACAGTTAGGGTGAGTCCTCCGTTAAATTATTTCAAACAAAAGTGCAGCCAGTGAAATAAAGTTGTAAGCACAGATAACGGAACTTGCCTAAGACATACCCACAGCCGCACAGATAAGAAAGGTTATACAGGTGACTTGGCCAGATATCCCCGCAATGGAAAATTCCATCCCCTGACACATGCACAGTAAGGGCAACAAAGCAAAATGGAGTAACTCAAGCTAAGAGCCCGCAGCTATACTAGGAGGATGGGGTGGAACTACCAGAAATGCACACCTTATGCAAATGAGATGCCCAGCCCCATATGGATTTCTTACAAAAACCTCTCTATCCAAACTGTGAATCAGCAACCCATTTTTCCAGGACCCCTCTCTGTGGCAGACAGCTTTCTTCTTTCACTTACTAAACTTCTTTCCTTTGTTAAACTTTGGCTCCAACCTCATCCTTGGTGTCCATATTCCTTAACTTTGGTTGTCAGACAAAGGACTCAGGGTACCACCTCAGCTAACAAGAAGATCGCTACATTGTGATGCACTGGTGAGACTGTAACAATTCTCTGCAAGCCCAACTACTAGAACTGCTTGTTCTAACTGGAAACCAGTTTTAACTCTAGCTTCTCAGATAATTTGCTACAACTCTAGGACCAATTTTTCCCATGGCTGTTGCTTACCAATCAGAGCTTGGCAGCTCCCCAAACTCTTAGAGTGCCAATGAACTTTCTCAAAGAGCAATTCACACCATTTCTCCTTTTTCATAAAACCTCTAACTTTGTCTCTGTTCTTGGGACATAGCAAAGACCACCGGATCTGCATGTGTGCCCCAAATTGCAACTCTTTCTTCCCAAATAAAACATTAAATTTAGAGATTAATCTCTACATCTCTATTTTGACTTTGACACACTGTTGAATTATAGGGTGTGAGTTATGGTGTCCAGTGTATGGCATTTTATGGCTACTTGGCTTCAGTTAGTCTACAGCCTACCTAGCCAATGACTTCAAGAAGTAATTAGCTAAAGGCAGAGAGTGAGCTGTGTAAAGCAAACTAAATATGGCCTGAGAAGGACTCTGTACTTCTATATTTGAGTCCTTGTAGACGAACTGCAACCTAACTTAATAGGTAGACAAGACTGAAACCCTAACTTAGGAGTAGCACCTGTAACAATAGCTGAATCTTGGCCAATCCGAGTGGCTGTACGTCAACCATTCATACACTGCTGAGTGTTCAAACTGTGTTCAAATAAGGCAAATGCTGAGCTGTAACTAATCCAGCTATTCTGTACCTCACTTCCAGTTTCCGTAGGTCATTCCCGTTTTTTGTCTGTAAATCTTCTTCTACCACCTGGCTGCGTGGAAGTCTCTGTGAATCTGCTGTGATTCTGGCGGCTGCCCAACTCGCAAATCATTCATTGTGAGACCTGAGGCCAGCTGGACTTCTGGGGACACGGGGAACTTTCCTGTCTTACAAGAGGATTGTAAAATGTACCAATCAGCACTCTGTAAAATGCACCAATCAGTGCTCTGTAAAACGCACCAATCAGTGCTCTGTACAATGCACCAATCAGCAGGATTCTAAAAGTAGCGGGGAAGATTGAAAAAAGGGCACTCTGATAGGACAGAAACGGACATGGGAGGGGACAATAAGAGAATAAAAGCTGGCAACCCCAGCCAGCAGTGGCAACCTGCTTGGGTCCCCTTCTACACTGTGGAAGTTTTGTCCTTTTGCTCTTCACAATAAACCTTGCTACCGCTCACTCTTTGGGTCTGTGCCATCTTTAAGAGTGGTAACACTCACCGCAAATGTCCGCGGCTTCATTCTTGAAGTCAGCAAGATCACGAACCCACCAGCAGGAACCAACTCCTGACGTATCTTGGTGGCTCGTCTAGGATATCACCATGCAGTAAGTACCATCAGACCTCTTTTGCTTGCTATTCTGTCCTATTTTTCCTTAGAATTCAGGGGCTAAACACCAGGCACCTGTCATCCAGTTAAAAGCAAGCAGCGTGGCTGTCAGACTAAAGACATGGGTGACAGGCTTTCTGGGAAAGGCAAGGGTGCAGGTTTTCGAGAATGCATTGGTAAGGGCCACTAAATCTAACTTTCACTAAATCCGACCTTCCTCGGTCCTCTTTGTGGTCTGGAAGGAAAACAAGTGTTTCTGCTGCTGCTTCGGTGAGTGCAACTATTTGGAAGAGCAGGGCTCAGGGACCATTGCAGGTTCTTGGGTGGGGTGGGCGTGGGGAGCAGACCAAAACTGCAGGCGGTATTTTACTTTCAGATGAGAAACACTCAGGCATCAACAAGCTCACCCTTGAAATACATCCTAAGCCATTGGGACTAATTTGACCTGCAAACTCTGAAAAAGAAGCAGCTTATTTTTTTTCTGCACTATGGCCTGGCCCCAATATTCTCTCTCTGATGGGGAAAATTGTTCACCTGAGGGAAGTATAAATTACAATACTATCCTGGGGCTTGACCTTTTCTGTAAGAGGGAAGGCAAATGGAGTTAAATACCTTATGTCCAGGCTTTCTTTTCATTAAAGGATAATCCACAACTACGCAAAACTTGCAATTACATTCCACAGGAGAAGCTCTCAGCTTACCTCCATATCCTAGCCTCCCTACAGCTCCTCTTCCTGTTAATGATAAGCCTCCTCTAATCTCCCCCACCCAGAAGGAAACAAGCAAAGAAATCTCCAAGGGACCATAAAACCGCCGGGCTATCGGTTACGTCCTCTTCAAGCTGTAGGGGGAGGGGAATTTGGCCCAACCTGGGTACATGTCCCCTTCTCCCTCTCTGATTTAAAGCAGATCAAGGTAGACCTGGGGAAGTTTTCAGATGATCCTGATAGGTATACAGATGTCCTACAGGGACTAGGGCAAACCTTTGACCTCACTTGGAGAGATGTCATGCTATTGTTAGATCAAACCCTGCCCTTTAATGAAAAGAATGCAGTTTTAGCTGCAGCCTGAGAGTTTGAAGATACCTGATATCTTAGTCAAGTAAATGACAGAATGACAGCTGAAGAAAGGGACAAATTCCCTACCGGTCAGTAAGCCGTCCCCAGTATGGATCCCCACTGGGTCCTAGACTCAGATCATGGGGACTGGAGTTGCAAACATCTGTTAACCTGTGTTCTAAGAGGACTAAGGAGAATTAGGAAAAAGCCTATGAATTATTAAATGATGTCCACCATAACTCAGGGAAAGGAAGCAAATCCTACCTTCCTTGAGCAGCTAGGGGAGGCCTTAAGAAAATATACTCCCCTGTCACCCGACCCCCTTGAGGGTCAATTGATCCTAAAAGATAAGTTTATTGCCCACTCAGCCGCAGATATCAGGAGAAAGCTCCAAAAGCTACCCTTGGGCCCTGAACAAAATTTGGAGGCATTATTAAACTGGCACCCCCAGTGTTCTATAATAGGGACCAAGAGGAACAGGCCGAAAAGGAAAAGTGAGATGAGAGAAAGGCTGCAGCCTTAGTCATGGCCCTCAGACACACAAACCTTGGTGGTTCAGAGAAGACAGAAAATGGAGCAGGCCAATCACCCAGTAGGGCTTGTTATCAGTGTGGTTTGCAAGGACACTTTAAAAAATATTGTCCAACAAGAAACAAGCTGCTCCCTCACTCACGTCCACTATGCCAAGGCAATCACTGGAAGGCACACTGCCCCAGAGGACAAAGGTTCTCAGGGCCAGAAGCCCCCAACCAGATGATCCAACAACAGGACTGAGGGTGCCTGGGGCAAGCACCAGCTCATGTCATCACCCTCACTGAGCCCCGGGTAAGTTTAACCATTGAGGGCCAGGAAATTGACTTCCTCCTGGACACAGGTGCAGCCTTCTCAGTGTTAATCTCCTGCCCCAGATGGCTGTCCTCAAGGTCCTTTACCATCCAAGGAATCATGGCACAGCCTGTAACCAAGTATTTCTCCCACCTTCTCAGTTGTAATTGGGAGACTTTTCTGTTTTCACACGCCTTTCTTATTATGCCTGAAAGTCCCATACCCTTATTAGGGAGGGACATATTAACCAAAGCTAGATGTATTATCTATATAAATATGGGGAACAAGTTACCCATTTGTTGTCCCCTGCATGAGGAGGGAATCAACCCTGAAGTCTGGGCATTGGAAGGACAATTTGGAAGGGCAGAAAATGCCCGCCCAGTCCAAATCAGACTAAAAGACCCCATCGCTTTTCCTTATCAAAGGCAATATCCCTTAAGGCATGAAGCTCATAAAGGATTACAGGATGTTTTTAGACATTTAAAAGTTCAAGGCTTAGTAAGAAAATGCCGCAGTCCCTGCAACACGCCAATTCTAAGAGTACAAAAACCAAATGTTCAGCGGAGACTAGTACAAGATCTTAGACTCATCAATGAGGCAGTAATTCCTCTATATCCAGCTGTACCCAACCCCTATACCCTGCTCTCTTAAATACCAGAGGAAGCAGAATGGTTCATTGTTCTGGACCTCAAGGATGCCTTCTTCTGTATTCCCCTGCACTCTGACTCCCAGTTTCTCTTTGCCTTTGAAGATCCCACAGACCACACATCCCAACTTACATGGACAGTCTTGCCTCAAGGGTTTAGGGACAGTCCTCATCTGTTTGGTCAGGCACTGGCCCAAGATCTAGGCCACTTCTCAAGTTGAGGCACTCTGGTCCTTCAGTATGTGGATAATTTACTTACGGTTACCAGTTTGGAAGCCTCATGCCAGCAGGCTACTCTAGATCTCTTGAACTTTCTAGCTAATCAAGGGTACACGGCATCTAAATTGAAGGCCCAGCTCTGCCTACAACAAATCAAATATCTAGGCCTAATCTTAGCCAGAGGAACCAGTGCTCTCAGCAAAGAGCGAATACAACCTATACTGCCTTATCCTTGCCCTAAGACATTAAAACAGTTGCGGGGGTTCCTTGGGATCACCAGCTTTTGCCGACTATGGATTCCTGGATACAGCGAGATGGCCAGGTCACTCTTTAATCAAGGAGACCCAGAGGGCAAGTACTCATCTAGTAGAATGGGAACCAGAAGCAGAAACAGCCTTCAAAACCTTAAAACAGGCCCTAGTACAAGCTCCAGATTTAAGCCTTCCCAAAGGACAAGACTTCTCTTTATATATCACAGAGAGAGTGGGAATAGCTCTTAGAGTCCTTACTCAGACTCATGGGACAACCCCACAACCAGTGGCATACGTAAGTAAGGAAATTGATGTAGTGGCAAAAGGCTGGCCTCACTGTTTATGGGTAGTTGTGGCAGTGGCCATCTTAGTATCAGAAGCTATCAAAATAATACAAAGAAAGGATCTCACCGTCTGGACTACTCATGATGTAAATGGCATACTAGGTGCCAAAGGAAATTTATCGCTATCAGACAACTGCCTGCTTAGATACCAGGCGCTACTCCTTGAGGGACTGGTGCTTCAAATATGCACGTGTGTGACCCTGAACCCTGCTACTTTTCTCCCAGAGGATGGGGAACCAATCAAGCATGACTGCCAACAAATTGTAGCCCAGACTTATGCCAGCGAAGAGGATCTCTTAGAAGTCCCCTTAGCTAATCCTGACCTTAACCTATATAGTGATGGAAGTCCATTTGTGGAGAATGAGATACGAAGGGCAGGTTATGCCATAGTTAGTGATGTAACAGTACTTGAAAGTAAGCCTCTTCCCCCAGGGACCAGTGCCCAGTTAGCAGAACTCGTGGCACTTACCCGAGCCTTAGAACTGGGAAAGAAAAAAAAATAAATGTGTATACAGATAGCAAGTATGCTTATCTAATCCTACATGCCCATGCTGCAATATGGAAAGAAAGGGAGTTCCTAACCTCTGGGGGAACCCCCATTAAATACCACAAGGAAATCATGGAGTTATTGCATGTAGTGCAAAAACCCAAGGAGGTGGCAGTCTTACACTGCCAAAGCCATCAAAAAGGTGAAGGAGAAAAGGCAGAAGGAAACAGGCAGACGCTGAGGCCAAAACTGCTGCCAGGTGGAACCTCCCATTAGAAATACCTAGGAAGGACCCTTGGTATGGAACAAGGCTCTCCAAAAGATTAAGCCCCATTATTCCCCAACCAAAACAGAATGAGGACTTTCACGGGGGCATAGTTTTCTCCCCTCTAGGTGGTTAACGACAGAAGAGGGAAAGGTACTCATACCCAAAGCCAGCCAGTGGAAAATACTTATGAACCTCCATCAAACTTTTCATATGGGTATTGAGAACACTCATCAAAAGGTCAAATCCCTATTTACAGGGCCAAATCTCCTCCAGACTGTCCAACAAGTAGTCAAAACCTGTGAGGTGTGCCAAAGGAATAATCCCTTGGTCCATCATAAGGCCCCTCGAGGACTAACAGTTAGACTTCACCCATATGCCTAAGTCAAGGGGATTTCAATACTTGTTGGTCTGTGTTGATACCTTTACAAATTGGATAGAAGCCTTCCCCTGAAAGACAGAGAAGGCTCAAGAAGTAGTTAAAGTCCTAATTCATGAAATAATTCCTAGATTTGGGCTTCCCCAAAGCTTACAAAGCGACAATGGTCCGGCTTTTAAAGCCACGGTAACTCAGGGAATTTCCAGGGTGCTAGGGAGACAATATCACCTTCACTGTGCCAGGAGGCCACAATCTTCAGGAAAAGCCCACACAAGACCCTGTAACCATGAATACCATCTTAACTTTCCAAGCCCCTTTATGCATCCAATGCAACCTGTTACCAGGCCTGCCCCTGGGGCACCTACTATCCCATCAGTGTAATTACACCCTATAACTTCAAGTCCCAACTGATCATACCAACTCCCGAGTCACCCAAACAGCTCCATTCAGATGGCTTGTCTGCTTCTCAGGGCCCCCCAAAATCATCACCTCCTCCCTGCTTAACAAACAGTCCAGGTTTTGTAATGGCAAACATACTCCCTGCATGACCATTCACCCCTGGACCCCCTGCAGCAGCGCCCCCACCACTAGTGAATGCCTTCGTATCCCTCTTTCAATTACTCTCTTGAATGGTTCCTAGTAGACACAAAACGTTTTTTTCTCCAATGGGAAAACAGAACACGGGAGCCACTCAGTTTGCTCCCAACACCCCTTTCCAGCCGCTCACGGGAGCTACCTTGGCAAGTACTCTAGGAGTGCAGGAAAACGAAAACAACAAACTCACCTACCTTTTTAACATACACAACCAGTGTCTACCCAGCCAAGGCATATTCTTATGTGGAACTTCAACCTATATCTGCCTCCCCACCAACTGGACAGGCACCTGCACCTTAGTCTTCCTAAGTCCCAACACTGACATTGCCCCAGGAAATCAGACCCTATCAGTACCCCTCAAAGCTCAAGTCTGTGAGCACAGGGCCATACAACTAATACCCCTACTTATAGGGCTAGGAATGGCCACTGCTACAGGAACCAGTATAGCCAGTTTATTTCATTATCCTAATACCACACACTCTGAAAGGATTCCTCAGGCAGTTTGCAAGAAATAAATCTATCCTTACTCTACAATCCCAAATAGACTCTTTGGCAGCAGTGACTCTCCAAAACCGCGGAGGCCTAGACCTCCTCACTGCTGAGAAAGTAGGACTTTGCACCTTCTTAGGGGAAGAGTGTTGTTTTCACACTAACCAGTCAGGGATAGTAGAAGACACCCCTTGGCATTTACAGGAAAACGCTTCTGAAATCAGACAAGGCCTTTCAAACTCTTATACCAACCTCTGGAGTTGGGTGACATGGCTTCTCCCCTTTCTAGGTCCCGTGACAGCCATCTTGCTATTACTCGCCTTCAGTCCCTGTATTTTTAACCTCCTTGTCAAATTTGTTTCTTCCAGGATCGAGACCATCAAGCTACAGATGGTCTTACAAACGGAATCCCAAATGAGCTCAACTCACAACTTCTACCAAGGACCCTGGACCAACCCACTGGCCCTTTGGCTGGCCTAGAGAATTCCCCTCTGCAGGACACTACAATTGCAGGGCCCCTTCTTTGCCCCTATTCAGCAGGAAGTAGTTAGAGCAGTCACCCAGTTCCCAATAGCAGGTGGCGTGTCCTGTAAGGAGGGGGGATTGAGAGGTGAGGCCAGCTGGACTTCCTTGGTTGAGTGGGGACTTGGGGAAATTTCCTGTCTTACAAGAGGATTATAAAATGCACCAATCAGCGCTCTGTAAAATGCACCAATCAGTGCTCTGTAAAACGCACCAATCAGCAGGATTCTAAAAGTAGCTAATCACAGGGAGGATTGAAAAAAGGGCACTCTGATAGGACACAAATGGAACATGGGCGGGGAGAATAAGGGAATAAAAGCTGGCCACCCCAGCCAGTAGAGGCAGCCTGCTCAAGTCCCCTTCCATGCTGTGGAAGCTTTGTCCTTTCCCTCTTCACAATAAACCTTGCTACCACTCACTCTTTGGATCTGTGCCATCTTTAAAAGCTGTAACACTCACCACGAAGGTCCATGGCTCCATTCCTGAAGTCAGCGAGACCACGAACCCACCGGTAGGAACCAACTCTGGACACAACTACAGCCTCGAACTCCTGGGCTCAAGCAATCCTCCTGCCTTAGCCTCCCAAGTAGCTGGGGCTACATGCATGCACTAATGTCTAGCTAATTTTATTTTTATTTTTGGAAAGACATGGTCTTGCTATTTTGCCCAGGCTGGTCTTGAACTCTCAGCCTCAAGTGATCCTCCTGCCTTAGCCTCCCAAAGCACAGAGATTACAGGCCTTTCCCTCAAGCTACTTGCCATCTCATCTTCCTTACTATATTAAAAGCAAAGGCTCCAGACACGGACTGCTGAGGTTGGATTTCTGGCTCTGCTCTTTAACAGCTATGCTATCTGGAAAGCTGGTTTCTTTCTGTGCCTCAGTTTCCTCATATGTAAAAGGAGGATATGAACAATGGCTTCCATGCCTGGTCTTCTTTTTTCACTTTATAAATAAGTGTACTTCTTTCTGAATGTAGGAATAATACATTGTTTGTTAATTTAAAAGTTGGAAACTACAAAAAAAAGAGAGAGAGAGAAAGAAAATCATTACATTATTCCTCATCCCATTTGATGTACTTTGGCCTACTTCTTCCACGCATTTTTCTGCATGTACTTTTTTTTCCATAGTTGAAACCATATTGTATAAACAGCTTCAGATTCTGGTGGGCTGTTTTTTTCATGTAGTAGAACAAGTATTTTCCCAAGTCCCTGAACTCTCACTCTGCACACCCCATCTACCATTTCCCAGTGATGTGGCTTTGGGCAGTTGCTGCAGTTTGCTATTACACAAGTAAATCTGCAACCCACACCTGGGGAGAGAACTTTCTTCTCTCCTGAATCTCAGCGCGCATGTTTAAGCGCCTCACCATTAGACAGGACGCAGCAGCAGTAGAAAGCTCCGTAACTCCTCTCCCTTTTGGAAAAGTTCACAGAGAGCAATTTTGGAGTCCTTAGCAAGGTTTAATTATGAACGTTTAGAAAGACAACGGATCGCCTCATCCGCACTGGGACTTCAGGGCCAGGTCTTCAGTTTCATGATTCGCATGAATCGCAGGGCTCCGGTACAGGAGCCATCTGAAAGCAGGGCTGCAAGCCCAGCCCGGCCTGCCTCCTGAGGCCCCGACCCATTGCGGCGGTGGCGCTGGGCCCCCTTACCTGGGCAGCGCCAGGGCCTCCTCCGTGCGGCCGAGGACGCCGAAGACCGCTGGCAGCGCCAGCACCCCGTCAAGGTCGAATACCGCCGCGCGCAGCGCCATGGCGGCGGGTCTGCAGCCTCGCACCCGGACACGCAGCTCACCCGGGTCCGGAGCACAGGACCCGCCCACCTTGGCCCGGCTCTGCCCCGCCCCTGCCCTGGCCCCGTCTCCTCCCCAAGCCGCCTTAACCTGGCTCCGCCCCCTGCCCGGGTTAAGGCTGGACTCTGTCCGGCCGAGAAAGAGGCAGGGGGAGGGGCATGGGAAAGGGAGTCAGAGGGAGAGGTAGAGGAGACCAGGAAGGCGGGGACCCCAGGCTAGAATCTCGCCTCCGGTTGTAATACCTTCTACTGTCCCAAAGGAAAGTCCAAAGTCTCATATGCCCCCTCCCCACGCCCCTGCAGTAACTGCTTGAAGAGGCAAACCCAGGCCCGGGCCTTCCTGGACGGGCTGACATCTCCCTGCGAAGTTGCCAGACTTGGAATGCCTGGAAAAGAGGCCACAGACCGTGTGTGTGTGTGTGTGTGTGTGTGTGTGTGTGTGTGTGTGTGTGTGCGCGCGCGCGCAGACCGTGTGTGTGTGTGTGTGTGTGCAGACCGTGTGTGTGTGTGTGTGTGTGTGTCTGTGTGTCAGCACATCCAGTGGCTTTTCTAGATTCAGAACATAAGACCATGTGTGTGTGTGTATGTGTGTGTGTGTCGGCATATCCAGTGACTTCCAGATTCAAAACATAAGACCCTGTTGGGGTGGCAGGGAGGGGGCATATCCAGTGACTTTCCTAGATTCAGAACAAAGGATCACAGATCCCTCACTATCCTGACCACTCCTCTAGGCACGCTCTTCTTTGCCAAGGCAAATGTGTTTCTAGAATAAAATGTGATGTTCCAGCTATGGTGTGCCAGGCCAGAATACTTCGATTTCAACCTCTTGTGGAATGAGGCTTAGAAGGACTAACTGTATGCTATTATTTTCCTTTTGTACATGCTACTTGTAATAATTCTGTCTAAAAATGTGCGAGGTTTGTTTTTAATCACCGATTTCCACACTACTGTCTCATTTATATTCCTAGAAAAACTAGAACTTTGGCTGGGAGTCCTTGAGCTGTTGTAGTGCAGCTCCATGAATTAAAAACCATGTCTTTGGTGAAGACCAAACAGAGTGAGTGAGGTCTCCAACAGCGGAGGATTTACTCTTGAATGTGTCTCTGTGGATTTATCCAACATACCCTCTACCACGGAGCTTCAAGAACCTCGTGAGAGGTTGTCAGATACGTCACTGTAACTGGGAGGTCTACAACAGTCTCTGGATCTAGCAATCAACAACAGGATTGACCAGAGCCGTGGGTTTCCTCTGGGCTGTTTGCTCTTGGCAAGCTATGCTGTTGCTTCCTTCTCTAGCTTGGTAACCTCTTCTAGGCTCCTGCCTGGAGCAGTTATTAGTGTGTTCTGAGATTCTTGTCAAAGAAGCAGAGAGTGGCCAACACTGCCAAATGTTACAGGAAGAACTGAAAAAAAAAAAACTGTCCAATTTTGAATTTGGATGACACTGGATGTTTCAGAACAATTTTTGTGGGCCCTTTGTGGTAGGAGCTAGATTACTCTGGATTTGAAGACTGAAAGATTGGCAGAGAATGGAATACAGTAAGCTAGTTCTCATGAAGTTAGTTGATCTCAAAGGTATAATTGAATTTAAAAAATAGAAAGCAAATTGCAGCCTGACCTATATAGTATGAAACCTCTTAAATCTCCAGATTGGGCATGGTGGCACACACCTGTAATCCCAGCACTTTGGGAGGCTGAGGTGGGAGAATTGCTTGAGGCCAGGAGTTAGAGACAAGCCTGGGCAACAAGACAAGACCTCCTTTCTATAAAAAATAAAAATAAAATATTAGCTACGCATGGTGATGAATGCCAGTAGTCTCTGCTATTCAGGAGGCTGAGGTGGGAAGATCACTTTAGCCCAGAAAGTGGAGGCTGCAGTGAGCCATGACTGTGCCACTGCACTCCAGCCTGAGTGACAGAGCAAGACTCTACCTCCAAAAAAGAGAAAAAAAAATTAAATCTCCAGCTTAGAGTTTCCTTTGGGCTCCAGACTTGCCAATTTCTTACTCAACATCTTACTCAACGTCAATCCAACTTCTTACTCAGTATCTTCTCTTGAGTGTCTAACAGGCATCTCAAATTTATCATGGCTAAAACGGAACTCTTGCTCCATTTCTACTTCCCACGTCTGTTCCTCCTAGTGCACTCCCTATCTTACAAACTGGCATCCCCATTGACTCAGTGGCTCAGTCCCGAGACCACAGAGTTGCTTCCAGATCCCTGGCTCCCAGCCAAACCATATGTTCGTGTTTCTAGTGGTGGGCCGCTGATTGAGGCAGAGATATGGTTCTATGGTGATGTTTTCTGGGAGTCCTTCCTAAAGGCCCAGTCTGGAGCTCACTCCTCCATTCTGTTCAAAGATTTTGTAGGTTTGTAATCTCTCATCTTAAATCCCTTTCTTCTCTTTCTGTTTAAAATAGCTACAGTGATTTCTGTAGCCTGCATCTGAATTCTGCATCTAGCACAGTATTGCTTATGAATACATAAGTATATTTATACAAGCAATAAAGTGTAGAGGAACAACATACCTACGGAACTAGATTTCATAAAGCCCCCCTTTGAGACAAAAAATTTAAAAACGTAGAAATATGAGTTTTACTTCCCTCTTTGGTTAAGAGAAAGCCATGAAGCTATCACATGAACTTTTATTTATTCAGGAGCGATTAACCTGTAAATAGCTCTAGTGTGGAATGTTTTATAATGCCTTATAAAAGTTATAGAACTTTCTGGATGAATTGCTTAGGCAAAGATTAAAGGTTTTGATTGCATTTCACTGTCCTTTGCCCTTTTTCATGGGTCGTGCTTTTCCTGTGTTTTCTGCTACTAAGGTAGAGAGATAAGTGCTTACCCAGCAGGGCTATGGGAACTGGGTGGCTTTTTGAAATGTAAATCCTAACCCCTGTGTCTTCTAATTTTAATATTTATGAAATATGTTTTAGGTGATAGCATGAATCATAAAAGATAGCTAATGTAGTAGTGAAAAATTATAAATTACACCTGATTTCAATCACTAAATTCATAATGAACGTACAGTGACCTCATTAAGGTTTATTTTGGGTTTCCTGCCATTCCTATGCCTTCCCTCGCTTCCTGCTAGTCCTTGATTGTCCAACCCTATTTTGTAAAATCTATTTAACCACTAGGGTTTGAGAGGGAAGAATTTACACTGCTGCTTCTCTCTACTGTAGATACTTTAATCAAATTCAAAGTAAAGCTACCTCTGGCAGTTTTCTAAAACTACAAACCACTTGAAATTTTGTCCTTTTTTCAATGCAGTAAATGAACGAGTGTCTTTAATTCCATCAACAAATATGTATCAAGCACATTCTATGTGCCAGGCACTGTTCTAGGCACTTGGAATCAATTGTTAAATAGATCAGACAAATATAGGGGCCATCAAGGATCTTCCATTTTAGTGGAATAATGAATTCAAATAGTAGTGGCTCGTGGCTTCTGGGGCAGTGAAAAGAATGAGATTGGGAATAGTGGTGGCGGCTACTTGTCATTTTTCTTATTTGTCATTTTCCAGCTTCCCAACATCTATAACATTTTCTTACATACAGAAAATTCCACCTGGGCATGGTGGCTCACGCCTGTAATCCCAGCACTTTGGGAGACTGAGGCGGATGGGTCACCCAAGGTCAAGAGTTGGAGACCAGCCTGGCCAACATGGGGAAACCCCATCCCTACTAAAAACACAAAAATTATCTGGGCATGGTGGCACACACCTGTAATCCCAGCTACTTGGGAGACTGAGGCAGGAGAATTGCTTGAACCCAGGAGGCAGAGGTTGCAGTGAGCCAAGATCATGCCACTACACTCCAGCCTGGGAAACAGAGCAAGATTCTGTCTCAGAAAAGAAAAGAAAACAAAAGAAAAGAAGAGAAGAGAAGAGAGAAGAGAAAGAGAGAAAGAGAGAGAGAGAAAGAAAGAAAAAGGAAGGAAGGAAGGAAGGAAGGAAGGAAGGAAGGAAGGAAGGAAGGAAGGAAGGAAGGAAGAGAAAAGAGAAAATTCCACCTGGCAGTGATGAAGTTCTGCTTCAGAGATACACAACATCCTTTGAACATCTTCTATTTTGATAGTTCTCAGTGTTTGAGAGCTACTACTGTTTTGAGTTCTACCCTCTCACAGTAGAATCCACAAACAACATGTTGTCCAGGCACCCTTAATGCTGGCCAGGTGCACGGGCTCTGCCAATTGGGGCACACACTCGCCAGGGATTTGGAGATGGAGATGGGCAGCCCAAAGCCACAGCTGTGTGCGCGGGAACTTTCTTTCAGCAAAGGCAGAAGCAGCAGCCTCTAGTTTTTCTGGGGAGGCTGTGATGGAGCTTCTCCACTCTGGTCCTGAGTGTACTTGGTGCCCGCGCTGGGGCACAGCGGTAGCTTTCTTAAAATTGCACTAAGGGTGGCCTGCGGTCACTGTGCTGTTCTTGGCTATATAGTTTCCAAAACTGCATCTCTTGTCCTCCCTGAGATTCTGTGAGCTGTTAATGTCCTATAATAAGCCCCTTTCTGCTTATATGACCCAGAGGAAGCTCTGTGGTTGTAATAAAATCCCGATAACGCATGCCCGCCTCATGAATGTTGGTAGAAGGAAGAACTGCATGCACTGTAGAATTTGGAAATGCCGTGTGCCCACTCCCCAGCCTGCTTGGAAGTGAGGATGAAGGCCCATGAGTTCGACTCAGCAACTCAGGCGCACCAGCCCAGCCTTTTACAGTGGGAGCAGGTGAGGGAAACAGGCCAGAGGAGAAGGGTGTTGGTCGGCGGTTTGAAGGGCAGCAGCAGCAGCGGCCAGGGTCCCCGGCTGGCAGGGATGGTGCAGGCCCTGAGGTCCTCAGCACCCAGCTACAGCAGTGGTGTCTTCACAAGTCCATTTCTGTGCTATGAATTTGGCAATGGCCTTGCTCTTGTTTTCCAGGCTTAGTTCTCCAAGCTCCCAAGGGCCCTCACCGATATCCTGTCCTTAGATGCTGTGCTTACGTCAGTCAGAGTAGACACTTCTTACTCTTCACCAACTCCAAAAACTCTTCTACTGTGCCATCTGGAACTTTCTGGAACTTGGGAATATCATCAGCAAAATTCACCATTTCCTCAACTTCTTTTCCATTCTCTTCCCCTCCTGCTGTACCTGAAATCTGGCTCTGCCCTGAGGAACCTGCTTCCACTTCAGTCTTTTTTTTTTTTTTTTGAGATGGAGTATCAGTGTGTTACCCAGGCTGGAGTGCACTGGCATGATCCTAGCTCACTGTAGAGAGCAGCAGGAGGCAGCCAAACGCCTGGGCAGATAGGAGCGGGTCCCTGGTGAAGCCCCAACTCCAAGCCGAAGACAGTTTAAAGCCTCAGCACCAAACTACAAGTTAAATCCCCAGACCGGATTTGTCTTCCTGTTAGGCACACCTTCCTCTGACTGTTCCCACCCTGCACCTATTAGACATATACCTACCCTTTCCTAATTTGTTTTCTACAGTGTCATGCCCACCTTTGAGTGGTGTCTTCACTTTACCCTTTTTTGTATACTCACAAACCAATCAGCATGCACTCCCCATTCTGAGTCCATAAAAGGCCCCAGACCCAGCCACACGAGGGACTTTCCCACCTTTGGGTAGGGGGACCACCCCTGTGTCCCCTCTCTCCTGAAAGCTGTTTCATCACTCAATAAGATTCTTCTCCACCCTTCTCACCCCTCAATGTCCAGCATATCCTCATTCTTTTTGGGTGCAGTACAAGAGCTTGGGAACCACCAAACATGGGTACAAGCTATAACACAGGCAAGCTGGGGCACGCCAGCTTAGCCAGCGGGGCCTGGGTGGGGTGTCACTGGCAGGAAGTCCCCAGCTTGCAAAGTGATCAAGAAGAAAAATCCTACATCACTGTAACCTCAAACTCCTGAACTTAAGCGATCCTCCCACTGTAGCCTCCTGAATAGCTCAGACTACAAGCATTAGCCATTGTGCTTGGCTAATTTTTAAATTTTTTGTAGAGATGGGGTCTTGTTGTGTTGCTCAGGCTGGTTTCAAACTCCTGGCTTCAAGCTCCTGCCTCGGCTTCCTAAAGTGTTGGGATGACAGGTGTGAACCACCATGCCTGACCCCCACGGCACGCCTGGCCCCCACAGCAGTCTTTGCAAATGCTCAGTGTTCTCTCCTCTCCTCCCCTGTGCCACTGGGCAAGGACAGGAAGCTATGCTTCTTGGCCCTCATCACAGCTCCTGAATTGTCCCTGAAGACCCACTAATTCTACTATTCTTCTCTAATCTGTTTTCTCTCCTAATCTCCTAGAAGACTATGTAAGCTCCCTTCTCTGCTTGCATCTCCAATACTCTCTCCCTTATCCTTACTCTCAGCCAATACCTTTTCTTCCTATTTCTTTGAGAAAATTGGAACAATCAGAAAACCCACTGGATCGCAGCCCCCTGTCAACCCATCTACCTGCACCTAGGCAGATTCCCTGCTGCCACAATGTCCAGGCCCCACCACTCTTAGCCGAGGCCAGCTTTCTACTGAGGCAGTAGATTTGGTGTGACTGTAGGCAACAGGACAATCCCCCATCTCCCACATTGTTGGTTATCTCCTCTACGGGATCATCTCATTCTCATACCAACAAAAATGACATATTGAGCCCACATTTCCCTCCAGTTACCATCGTATTTCTCTCTTTTAAAGGGAAAGTCTGTGAGAGAATTGTTTCTGCTTTTTATCACTTAGCCTTCTTGGCCCATTCGCCCCTGAACTCGTTGAAATCATGCTTTTGTCTTTACTCCAAGCTGAAAGTCATCTTGCCAATGTCCCAAAAAAACCTCTACATGGCTAAATCCACAGGACAATGGAAGTCCTCATGGCACCTGGCCTATCAGCAGCCTTTGGCCCAGCTGCTCCTCTCTCTTCCTTAGCAGGCTGTCTTTCCTGGCTTCTGAGATCCTTTCCTCCTCTCCCCCGGGCTGCTCCTGCCTGATTTCTTTTGCAGGCTCGTCATTGTACCGATCTCTAAATAAAAAGTTCATCCTTGGATCTCTTCTTCTTCTTATCTACAGTCACCCTTTTGGTGATCTTGGCCAGTCTCTTCTTCCTAAATGAGTTCTTTTGTAGTCTTCCTCATGCGTGTCCTCTGGCCACAGTCAACTGCAGGCAGATCACGTGGGTCTCTGGTTTCCATGTCAAGAGGGCCTCAGAAAGGGGACAGCCTGACCAACATGGAGAAATCCCATCTCTACTAAAAATACAAAATTAGCCGGACATTGTGGCGCATGCCTGTAATCCCAGCGACTCGGGAGGCTGAGGCAGGAGAATCACTTGAACTCGGGAGGGGGAGGTTGTGCTGAGTCGAGATCGCACCATGGCACTCCAGCCTGGGCAACAAGAGCGAAACTCCGTCTCAATAGCAGCAGCAGCAACAACAACAACAAAAGAATTGGGAAGGTTTCCATGATAAAAGCCATGGAGACTTCCTTATCAATGAAAAATGTTTCTCTTTCTCTGCCTCGTGAGCCTGTTCCTGCCTAAGCTGAAATTCCTATCATATCCTTGCCTGAAGGATATACCACACACCCCAGGTAAACCCATTTTCTTCATGGTTCACCCCTCCCTGCCTCCGGACTTGAACTAGAGTCAGATCCCCACATGTCCTGGCAGGTGGGGCATGGGAAAACCTGATAAGAAACATAAAACACACCCCAAGTCTGAAAGGTGCTGCTTGTTTGTGGTCACAATCTGGTGAACATACACAGGAATGGACTCTTAAGGTCCTAGACTAAGGACAGAAAGTTGAAGTAGAGTTTGGCTAACTTCAAGTAGGGTGTGCTTTCTTAAGATTGGGGTTTAGTCTATAAAGTCAAACAGCTGAAGGAAGTACCCACAGTTTGCTCAACTGGTAGTCCATGCAAAGTGAAGATGAGATACCAGAAATTAGTTCAACGTAATGGAAGACTTTGAGGAACAGGAATATTGGAATGGATTGCTTAATATATGATCTGCTCGCCTTCCTCTTGATATGGAAGGACTCATCAGAGACTTCTTTTTCTAAGACCTTGAGAGGTACGTTGGTGAGGAAGAACCATCATTTCAATTACTGGAAAGTGCAGGAAGTGGTTTGGACCTTCGGTCCCAAGCTTAGAGTTAGGGAAACTTCTCAGTACATGGCTATATTAGTCCATCCTTACACTGCTGTAAATACCTGAGACTGGGTAATTTATAAAGAAAAGAGGCTTAATTGGCTCACAGTTTGCAGACTGTACAGGAAGCATGGCTGGGGAGGCCTCAGGAAACTTACAGTTATGGCAGAAAGCAAAGGGAAAGCAGGCACGTCTTCACATTGCTAGAGCAGGAGGAATAAGAGAGAAGGGGGATATTAAACACTCTTTTAAACACCAGATCTTGTGAGAACTCATTCACTATCATGAGAACAGCAAGAGAGAAATCCACCCTCATGATCCAATCACCTCCCACCACGCCCCACCTCCAACATTACAATTTGACATGAGATTTGGGCGGCAACACAAATCCAAACCTGTCAATGGCACACGTCTATCATCCATCTGCTGAAGGAGGAAGCAAGAGGAAGCTGTGTAGTGCCTCCTACCCGACAAAACCATAAATGCAATTAATACAATATCTCCAGAAGAATCCCAAGAATTAGGGCCACCAGCAAACACTGTAAGGATGCAGAAGTGGTAATTTTGATGATCACCAAATGCCACCTTAGGTAGATGGGTCTCAGACTGTCAGTGGTTCATTGTAAACTTAAGTGATTCCGATTACAGGAGCTGTTCCCAATGCGGCCTGAATGCTCATTTTCCCAGCAGCAGTGGCAAACCCTGGTTTCTAGATGTGCTGGCAGAGCCCAGAGGTTCAAATTATTCACTTGGTGGCAAGCTGATTGTAGTGAATGCCTTACATGCTTGAGAAGACAGCAATCTGGCTTTTATGGAATACCGTAGATGCTTATTCTGGAGAATGGCTGGAGGGGAAAGCAATACATCCCGACCCTAACCTCATGACCTATTACTACAATGAGCACTGTACCTGTCTGTATTTTCTTACTGACTTTGCAATTTATTTCATTTTCTGCCCACCCCATTACTTTCTATGTGTGTGTTTTGGGTGAACGTTATCATTTACTCCATAGAAAACAGGATTTCAAGATGGCTCCAGTGTCAGGACTAGAGCAAGAATAGAATTAGAGCAGGAGGCTGGACTTGGAGCTGGATGGTCACTGGTGAGACTTGGGATTCTATCCCTGTGGAATTAGGGTGGGGTTAGGGGGAGCCTTTTTGCTTGTGTGAGGAATGGTTACATTCTGTTAGGTTCTGTATTTGTCTGTTTGGCATCCACTATGTGCAGAGCCAAACTAACAGCCAGCATTGTTTATATCTCCCGTGCAACCAGCTTTTGCAGGTGCACTAAAGTTACAGTACAAGCCCTCTGCCTAATCTTGACTCAGTATCTCCAACAACCCTGTTTGTCTAACTCTCACACACTGAGCCAATATTCCTCCTGCCCCAAATCACCTCAGAGCCAGGTACTGGGCAATCACAGACCACCCCTATAGCCCAGAGCCCACCAAGATTATTCAAACTATCTCATCGCAAGCTGCTTCCTTGCACTGCCCTGGCTTTCCCGGGAAACCTCATGAAGGCTGGGGGCCAGGCTTCCCGCATTGTGCCCTCCACCTCCTGACACTCCCTGGTGCTGCTCTGTGTGACCCTGCGGGGATGTGCCACCCCTCCTGTTTCTAGGGATCTGTCAGTATAAACTTCTTCCTTTATGACAGTCACTTATGTGTCTGCAAATCTTACCACACCTGATTAAACAATTTTTTTCAAGGTGTGATGATGGAAAGTTGAGTGTGCACTGATATTAGGAGCCAAAGAGCTAGATTTCGGGTGTCGGGGAGGGGGGCTTTCCAGCATTGAAACAACTTTCAAATATTTCAGGAATGTCCCCCCTCTTGAAGTGGGCAGAGCCCACCTTCCACATAGAAGCTCAAAACCCCAGATTCCTGCTTCCTTGGCCTTCCTGGCATCTGGTTGGGGAGCACATGCTTTAATCAGATGCATCTGTTTTGACTTTTGTATGCAGAGCTAGTGACACAAAGGAGCAGGGCTGGAGGAGAATTAACTGTGGCAGCAGCGGCAGCAGCAGGGACGGCTGCTTCCAGGGACAGCGGTGACAGCGGCACCCGTGATGATGCCAGGTTCTCATGCAGCTCTGTAGCAGCAGGACCCACCACGCTGGCCGGGGGGCAAAGGCTTCCCTCTTCTTCCTGCTCTCCAAGCAGCCCCTCCAGCTTTCTAGGTGCTTCTGTGGACCACCCGTTTTCCCTCAATAAAACCATTCTCCACTTAAAGTAATTGGTAGGTTTTATTGCTTGCAACCAAGAATCCTGATGGATACGATCTGTGATTTTCTTTTCTTTTCTTTTTTCTTTTCTTTTCTTCCCTCCCTCCCTTCCCTCCTTTCTTCCTCCCTTCCCTCCCTCCCTCCCTTCCTCCCTCCCTCCTTCCTTCCTTCCTTCCTTGCTTCCTTTCTTTCCCTCCTTCCTTCTTCCAGTCTCCAGATGGAAAATGTATACATCTAACTTTATATATGTAAATATGGTGAAATATTAACATTTATTAATTATGAATAGTGGAAATATGAGTGTTTATGGTTTTTTGGTATTTTATGTCTTTTAATTGTCTCAAAAGATGATGCTAACAATCGCATGCACATGTGTACACACAATGCATGTGTGTGTTTGTGTTTATTTGTGCTAATTGACTCCTCATAGTGAACCTATGAGGCGGGAGCCATTGTTCACATCTTCTTTTTACATCTGAGGAAACTGAGGCATAGGAGGCTGAAGAGGCCTGTCCAGGATTATGCAGCTGTTTAAGAGCAGAGCTAGAAATTCAATCTCAGGCCGGGCGCGGTGGCTCAAGCCTGTAATCCCAGCACTTTGGGAGGCCGAGACGGGTGGATCACGAGGTCAGGAGATCGAGACCATCCTGGTGAACACAGTGAAACCCCGTCTCTACTAAAACTACAAAAAACTAGCCGGGCGAGGTGGCGGGCGCCTGTAGTCCCAGCTACTCGGGAGGCTGAGGCAGGAGAATGGCGTGAACCCGGGAGGCGGAGCTTGCAGTGAGCTGAGATCCAGCCACTGCACTCCAGCCTGGGCGACAGAGCGAGACTCCGTCTCAAAAAAAAAAAAAAAAAAAAAAAAAAAAAAAAAAGAAATTCAATCTCAGCAGTTCGTGGCCGGGGCAGGTCCAGGGCCTTTGCTTTTAACAAAATAAGGGAGAAGAGCTAGCAAGTAACTTGAGGGAAAAGCCGAAACCAAATAGCGTTTTTAGGATTGGGGATAAGCTTAGTTAGGTGCTGAAGGGAATGAACAAGTGGGGAGGAGAGGGAGGGTCTGAGAAAACCCGAGCTGTTAATAGATGGGGTGATGTCAAGATCACAGCGGGCCAGGATTCGCCATGCACGGGAGGAGACGGGAGTCCCGATCTGATGCTGGAGAAAAGGAGACTTCTCCGGAAAATCAAAGGCAAGGTCACCTGCAAGGAGGCTGAGGGGGTGAGAGGGAAGCAGCCACACTGGGTGGCCACGCGAGTGACTGGTGGTCCTCTAGGGTGGTGGGGGGAGGGGTCTCACAGGGGAGGAGGGCAAGGAGAGAACCGTGGGCTGACTGGCCAGCAGCTCTGTCCTTACTCCAATTTTTCCGATGCTATTTACTGACTTAGCAGGTAAATACTTTCCAAGGTTCTTCAAGTTCTTTACAGCTGGGCTTGTTCCAAGGCTGGAATTTGTGAAGTGGATTCCTCATTTCAAAACTCTACTGCTATATTGACAGACAGACCCAGGACCCAGGACCCAGAACCTGTGTTTGCATTCAGGGGCCCCAGGCAGTGATCCTGACTCAATAACATATTGAACCCACATTTCCCTCCAGTTACCCTCATATTTCTCTCTTTTAAAGGGAAAGTCTGTGAGAGAATTGTTTCTACTTTTTATCACTTAGCCTTCTTGGCCCATTCGCCCCTGAACTCATTGAAATCATACTTTTGTCTTTACTCCTTGCTGAAAGTCGTCTTGCCAACATCCCCCAAAAAACTCTACATGGCTAAATCCACAGGACAATGGAAGTCCTCGTGGCACCTGATCTATCAGCAGTCTTTGGCCCAGCTGCTCCTCTCTCTTCCTTAGCAGGCTGTCTCTAGGGGTCCAGAGAGCAGGGAAGGGAGCGTCGTGGTGACTGGACAGAGGGAGGGCAGAGCTGCCACTGTCCCCACCAGACACAGGCTGGAAAGTCACAGGCTCCTCCTCCTTCCCCTCCAGAGAGGCTGTGTGTGTGTGTGTGTGTGTATGTGTGTGTGTGTGTGTGACAGAGAGAGCGGCGTGAGCCTGTGTGCTTGTGTGCTGAGTGCTGAGCCCTCATCCCCTCCTGGGGCCAGGCTTGCGTTTCACCTGCTGAATCGCTTGTGCTGGGCTGCCTGGGCTGTCAGTGGTGCCCGCATGAAGCTGCTCTGGCTGCCAGAGCTGGACAGCCCCAGGAAAACCCACCTCTCTGCAGAGCTTGCCCAGCCGTCCCTGGGAAGCCAGCTGCCTCTCACGTAAGTCCTCCGCTCGACGGGGTGTCTCTAAACCCTCACTCTTCAGCCTCTGTTTGACCATGAAATGAAGTGACAGAGCTCTATTCTGTACCTGCCACTCTATTTCTGGGGTGACTTTGTCAGCTACCCAGAATGTCCAAGCCAGGCTGGTTCTCTGCATCCTTTGAATGACCTGTCTTCTTCTGTAACCACAGGTAAGAAAGGTGCCCAAGGCTTATGTTGCGGGTGGCATGCATGTGGAGAGATTGTGGATGTGGGGTCAAAGAAATACTAGCAGTTTCTGGGTACTCAGGAGAAATACTAGCAGTTTCTGGGTAGCAGTTTCTGGGTACTTATGTCGGAATGCTGAATGTCACCTGCTCCTAGAAATATTTTAGTCTCCTGGTTGTCCCTGCTGAGGCTGTCCACAGCCAGGTGACGATGAACACCTCCTGGCTAGGATGGCTAGCCCAGTCTCAGGAATAGTGGCTTTATTATACTGTATCTGCTCCTATGTCTTTATTACTGCTGTCTGTTCTTTTGTTCATTTATTTATTCATTCAGTAAATTGTCTATGTGCTTTAAAAGGGCTAAAAGACACCAATGCTATTTACTCACTTAGAAGGCAAATACCTTCCAAGGTTCTTCAAGTTCTTTACAGCTGGGCTTGTTCCAAGGCTGGCGTTTGTGAAGTGGATTCCTCCATCAGCTGGTGTGGTAGTTCAGATGACCTTCCAGATCCCACCCAACCTTGAGATGTTAAACTTCTGTGATTGAGCAAAGCAGATATAAAAGCTAGAAATATACCCTCTAGCCCCTAAGCACCTCTAGTGAATTTATTGGGAAGAAGAAACAGTACCAGTTTCTCTAATGGAGGGGCTTCTTTGGGAGTGTAGTGTTGCCAGTTGTGAAAAAGCTGAGACCCGTATGCTTGGGGAGGTTCTGGACGGTAGAAAGGAACCAGATGGGATGGAAGCAGCCTTTCGGGAGAAGGAAGTATTAGTAAAAAGAGGAGAATGTGGGCTGGTGGGTGGGAAGTTGAAAGCAGCAGTAGTAGAACCATGGGCAGGGAAGTGAGCTCAAATCACCTTGACTTCCATAGAACCAGGATTCAAGCAGGCTAGAGATGCTGCAGTGAGTGTGGGGGTGGGGTGGGGGTGGCTGGCACTGGTGTACATGAGCAGCGACACAAGCCCAATGGGGACACTGATGTCCGAGCACTTTACATATGCAATCTCTTTTACATAGGCTTCTCTGTACACCCCATTCACCTAGACCCACTTTACAACCAGGGACCTCATTCCATTCTCTCCTCTTCCCCAAATCTGCCAATCCAGCCACTTAGAGGGTCAAAGTGTGCAGCTCTTTTTCTTTTGACATCTTCCTAACCAGAGGTGGAAGTTCCCTCTAATTACTGTCAATCACCTGGAACAATTCCTCCTTTGGTTTCCAGTGATAAGTTAAATGAAATGATATAGTGGGTTCATCACAGGGGGTGCAGATTTGAGGCATCTTGCTGGGAATACATCCTCTAGAGTCACCGCATCTTATTTGCACATTCTTCTGGGGGGTCCAGGGTGGCTCTCCTTGGATCTCTACATGATGCAATTTTAGTATGCCTGGATTCCTATCCTCACTAATGGAGAAAAAAAATCTCCTTTTTAAAAAATGCACTTGGTTAAAAGGTGAAACACATGATAGCTTTGGAATTTGCAACGATATTGATTGGCTGGATAAGAAAGTGAATCTGCACTAGAGGAACCTCCTAGAATCTGGGATCCAGGTGGACCTAGCTTTGGGGTGAGGTGCCTGTTCCCTCTCCTCACTTGTCCTCAACAGACCTCAGTCCTGATGGCGGCTTAACAATGACAGACACAGTGCTAGGGTCTACAGAACACAGGTGAGTACTGGCTGAGTTGCTTACATGAAATTGCCCCCCTAGTTAACACCACATTATAATTTATCACATTCTAGTTTCGAAGCTAAAGATCTTAGCTTGAATCTCAGCTTCATCACTTTTTATCTATGTGGCTTTGGTCAACTTCTCTGAATATCAGTTTTTTTCTTTTTAACTTACATGAAAGAGATAATAATATCTCTTCCCCACACCCTCCTAGGGGTCATGTGAGGCCCAAATAGGTCAAAGCTGCAAAAGTACTTTGTAAATCTGAAAAAAACATAAATGCATGGTGTTCTTAGGAAGACCTTTTAGGAATTAACATCAGGGGGGATTCTGAAATCCTCATTCCCTGCACCAAATCAGCCCTGTGTTCTAATATCTAGCAAAAACTTTATGCCTGTATGAAAGTAGACATAAGCCATGGAATTTCACAACTCTTCTTTATTTTAACTAGCAAATGAAACTTCTAGATGGCACTGAGTCACATGTAAATGGGCATGAGATCTTTGAGGATCTTAAATCCTCCAGGGTAGAAAGGATGAAAGAGATAAGAGACAAGGAACCAGAATGGCAGCTTTGTGATTATCAGGTGTTTGAATGATTGTGGAGAGCAGAGAAAAAACCTCACCTCCTCTGCAGTCTCCCCTGGGTATTAACGAAATTTAATCTCTGATGACAACATTAGGGTCTCTAAACTCAAGTCAACCCAACTCAAGCATCTCTCAGACGCTGATGCAGATTCAGACTCCGGGAAGAGCTTCCCAATGTGGAGAGTTGTAAAAAGCCTGGAAAGGATGCCTTGGGGAACTTGGGACCTCCCTGGATGGCTTTGGAAGCAATGGGGCTAAATGAATAAAATCATGCCCCACATTAGGGGTGGATGAGTGGATGAGACTCTAGCATTTTCCTTCCTTTTGGTTCTTCTCTATTCAAGTTCACTCAGTTCCCTGTCCCTGGTGCCTGGCACACTGTTGGCCCTGATGAAGAATGAGGCAGTACATTCTCTTACAGTCCAAGCATGAAACAACAACAACATCACAAAATGAATGAGGTAGTGGAAAGATAAACAAAGAAAAGAGTCAACAATCACACTATGAGTGCAAATGTTTGACGCCGTGCTGCTCCCCAAATTAAGTGACAAGCCTTGGTCTCCTTCTTCAGGCTCTCGGAGCCCTCCTCCTGCCCTGGGTACCTTTTGCAGGTGGCTCTGAATACGTGGAACCCACAAAGTGGGCTGGGGCTTTGCTTGGGGCTGGAGGGAAGAGGTGAATAAGATACAGTGGTCACCCTTAAGGAGCGACCTCACGACAGGAAGTTCCACTTTTCTCTGAAAGCCCCCATTTGACCTTTGAGATCAATGTGGCAATCCCACTTCCCGGGCCTCAGCCCTAAGGTGATTCCAGATGAACACAGCTGACTTTTAAAAAAATTATTATTGTGGTAAAATATGCATAACATAATTTACCAGTGTAACCATTATTAAGTGTATATACTTCATCGTGTTAAGAACATTCACATTGTTGTGCAGACATCACCACTGCCCATCTGCAGATTTTTTCGTCATCCCAAACTGAAATTCTGCACCCATTGAACAACAGCCCCTCACTCCCCTCGCCCTAGCTCCTGGCACCCCCCCCCATGCTACTTTCTGTCTCTATGAATTTGACTATTCTAGGAACCTCCTATAAACGGAATCACAATGTCTTTGTCTTTTTGTAACTGGCTTATTTTACTTAGCATAATGTCCTCAAGGTTCATCCGTGTTGTAGCATGGATCAGAATTTCTGTCCTTTTTGAGGATAAATAATATTCCATTGTATGGATAGACCACATTTGTTTAACCATTCATCTGTCGCTGGATACCGGAGTTGCTTCCACTTTTTACACAGCTGATTGATGAACTGCACTGCATTCCGACGGAAGAGTGGAGTCAAATCTACAGAGTTTGGGTGAGCTCCTGCTGCTGTGAGATGAGGGGAGGGTGCGTAAAACACACCACAGGTATTGCTGTCCACTTGAAAATTATTCTGATATTAAGTAACCGATACATGCTGATAGTGGGAAATTTGGAAAATGCAGAAAACTGTCAAAAAGAATAATATTCGCCTCTAATTCCTGTGCCCAGAGATAACACAGGTGATCTATTTATATGTAGAAAAGAGATTAAAAGAGAAAAGAGCAAGATGGTAATGCTAGCCCTCTCTGGTAATCAGGTAGCTGTGCTGTTTCCTTTGCAGTGGTCTGCTTGGGGGAAGTCCCTTGGGGACAAGCCCCTGCGCCTTCGAGGGCCAGAGATCCCAGACCCTGCCACTGCGGTTCACCCGAGCCACAGAAGCTGCTGATGCCCAGGCTGGGGTGGGTGCTGTACAAGCATTCTGCATAATTTGCAGGGCGATGTGAGTTTACACATTATATAAAGCTGCACTCCTGAATGAGAGCTCTTGTGGGGCTGTGTATATCAGGCCTATCTGTGGAGAAGCTTCCCACTGCCAGGACTCCCTGCTTCTTCCCCACGGAGGCACCGTTCTGGGAGAGCTTTGGGAGGCTCTCTCGGGCAGCTTATTCCATATGCTGGGAACCACCAGCCTTTTCCACTTGCCAGCTGGGGATTTTCAGAGCCAGGTAGGAACCAGGAACCTCTAAGACTGAGACAAAGTGAGGAATCCCAGGGCAGGGTGGGGTGTAGGGTGGCACGGAAGATAAGGGCAGCGGGTGGACAGGGGCAATATTCTCCCAAGGGAACAGAAGAAAAATGTAATCCTCTATTTCCAACAAGTCTTTGAATTGAAACCTTCTGGGGAAATTGATGCAGGAGGGCCCTTTTCCCCCCAAACACTCTGGTGTCTGTGCTATAGTCAGTATATGACAGCAATTCCAACACATGAAATCCTTCCCACATTCCTCTTCTCCTACTTGACACAAACTGTCATTGTGCGATGCCACTGGATCATGGGCCCTGACAACCACAAGAGCAACCTGTTCCCTGATCAGCCCTCTGCAGTTCCCCAGGGACTTTCATGTACACAAATGACCCCGTTTGCTCCCGTCACTCCTCCCACAGGGCAGAAAGTGTTCGATCTTTATCTTAAGACAAAATCCCAGGGGGATTGAGTGACCTTTCACAGATCACCACCAGCCAGTGGTGGGGCCAGGACTCGAAGCCACGTTTGCCAGCACCAGCCCTGCTCTCATCTCCTGCCAGGAGGGTAGGATGGGTTGGTGCAACAGGCCCTGGAAGAGATGGAGGATTAGTGACGCCAGAAACACTGTTGAGAGGCTGGGTCAGGGTGGGTGGGAGGATGAGAATGACCAGATAAAAGTGGTTTCACAACTCCATGAATAATAATTCTGATTCTCTCATACCTGGTGGTTTACTTTGATTTTTACTTTCTTTTTGAGATGGGATTTTGCTCTGTTGCCCAGGCTGGAGTGCAGTGGCATGATCATAGCTCATTGCAGCCTTGATTTTTCCCAGGCTCACGCGACCCTCCCTTCTTAGCCTCCCCAGTAGCTGAGATCATAGACACACGCCACTATGCCCAGCTAATTTTTAATTTTTTTTGCAGAGACGGGGGATCTCACTATGTTGCCCAGGCTGGTTTTGAACTGCTGAGCTCAAACACTCCTTCTGTCTTGCTCCAAAAGAGCTGGAATTACAGGCATGAGCTACTGTGCCCAGTCCTTGGTTTATATTTTTAAAGCCACTTTTACCCTTATTCTTTTTTTAAAGTTGTGATTCAGTACACATAACATAAAATTGATCATTATTGGCATTCAGTACAACTGGAACAGTGTGCAGCCATCAGCACTATCTAGTTCCAGAACATTCTCACCCTCCCAAAGGAAATCCTGCACTCACTAGTTGTACCAAGAGCCATTGTTATCTCCCTAGACCGCACACACGATGTGTCCCTGAACACAAGGCCTCGCTCTTCTCCCCATGGGGGGCTGTTTCAAAAAATGCTAATTTGAATGTGTAAGCTTGTAAGGCAATAATGTTATTTTAGTGATATATATATATGATTTAAATCACACACTATATAAAATAATATTTTAAAATACTGCTTTTCCCGACTTTCCCAATTATGAAACATTCATTTCACATGAAACATTATGTTTACCCCGATCTTTGACATCCGTGTCCTTCTGGTCACTAGAACCCTTTGTGTATCGATTCTTCATGTTTGGCAAATATCATTGTCACCACAGTCAAGAGAGGTAGCTGCTGCTGCTTTTTTTTTTTTTTTGAGATGGAGTATTGCTCTGTCACCCAGGCTGGAGTGCAGTGGCACGGTCTCGGTTCACTGCAAGCTCCGCTCCCGGGTTCATGCCGTTTTCCTGCCTCAGCCTGCCAAGTAGCTGGGACTACAGGCGCCCGCCATTACGCCCGGCTATTTTTTTGTATTTTTAGTAGAGACAGGGTTTCACCATGTTAACCAGGATGGTCTCGATCTCCTGACCTCGTGATCCACCCGCCTCGGCCTCCCAAAGTGCTGCGATTACGGGCGTGAGCCACTGCGCGCCGGCCTAGCTGCTGCTTCTTAATCCACGAGGTGTTTGTTTATTTTTTAATAAGTTTTTTTGAGATATAATTAAAATACCATAAAATTCACCCATTTAAAGTGTGCAATTTGGTGAATTTTAGTATATTCACACATCTGTGCAATACCACACCATCTAGTTCCAGAGCTCTCTTATCCCCTCTAAGGGAAACCCAGTGATCATTAAGCAGTCACTTCCCATCCCTCCCTCCTGCCACCCCACAACCACTAATCTACGTCTGTCTCTATAGATTTGCCTGTTCTACATATTCCATATCAATGGGATCATACATTGTGTAGGAAAAACCACAAACTGTTTTTCTCTGCTCTCACTCCACAACAATCAACATGGAAAACTTCTGTGACTTCTCCCCACCCACAAGCAAGCAGTCAGTTCTGCAGCAGAGATCAGCTGGGTGCCTTCTAATTCAATTCAGACACCATCCACCTGGAGACAGCTCAGATCCCACACGTCGAGGGCTCAGTTCCCAACACTGCCCCCCAATGTCAATGCCGATCACAAGTCCTGGGTTGTTTTACCTGTGCTTCCAACCCACTGGCTATAAATTGGGGTTCCCATGACCCCCTCCTTGGGTTCGACTAACTTGCTAGAATGGCTCACAGAACTCAGGGAAACACTGGTTTACTAGCTTATAAGAGATAGTGTAAGATACAGGTGACAAGATGCATACAGCAAGGTTTGGCAAGGGGCACAGAGCTTCCATACCCTCCCTGGGCTCATCACCCCTCAGGAACCTCCAATGTTCTGCTACTTAGAAACTCTTTAAAACCTGTTCTTTCAGGTTTCTATGGAGGCTTCATCATGCAGCATGATTGATTAATCCAGTGGTCATTGGCGATCAGCTTAACCTTTAGCTCCTCTCCTGTCCCTGGAGGTTTGAGGGGCGGGGCTGAAAGTCCTAACCCTATAAAGCCTGCCTTTGTCTTCCTGTGACCAGCCCCATCTTGCAGCTGCCTAGGGGCTGCCAGCCACCGGTCATGCAAAAAGACATCATTTTGCAGATTCCAAGTATCTTAGGAGTTGTATTCCAGGAAATAGGATTGAAGACCAAATACATATTTTACATATCATCTTCAGTACGTGGCTTTTTACCACTGGCTTCTGGTACTTTGCAGAATGCTTTCTAGGTTCCTCCATGGTGTAGCAAGTGTCAGCACCTCAGTCCTTTTTATGGTGGAATCATGTTCCGTTGTAAGGACTTACTGCCTTTTGTCCATCCATTCATCAGCTAATGGACATTTGTTTGGACAAAAGGCTGTTTCCGCCCTTTGGATCTTGTGAATAGTACCCTGATTCTTTTATTGATCACTCTTTGCAGTATGATTATCCCATTTTACAGATGACCACTGAGGCAAAGCAATGGGGACCTCGGTCCCATCCTGTGCCCTCCTTTGTCCAGCAGGTCAGGGCTGGTCTTAGGGCAGAGTTGCTGGCTGACTGGAGAAAGAGGAAGAGGCTGATTCCTCAATAAGCCAGGGAGAGCCCAGGAGTGCTTAACTGCTGAGAAGCCTGCTGAGGGCCTTTTGCTCACATTTCATGCCTGTGTAGAACGTGAGAAACAGAAATATGCCTGTGTCAAGGATACACGACCCTAAGAGCCCTTTCTTGGGCTTGCTCAGGTTTGGTGGTGAGAGGAAGCCTCACAGAATACAGCAGCAGCTCTGCTGGAGACATGGTCTGAGGTGCAACCCACAGTGAAGCCCTGACCTGACCTCCTGATGCTCAGGGGAAGCCATGGGCCCCTCCCGTCCTGCGTTCCTGTCCTTCACAAAGCTCAGTCTGTGGTGGCTCCTTCTGACCCCAGCAGGTGAGTGCTTGTCACCTGTCATTGTAAGACTTCATCTCACGCCTGTTGGCTCACAAACTGTAGGAAGGAGTCTGCAGGTGGACTCGTTGCAACCGTCAAAGCTGCAGGGGACTTCAGAGGCCATCAGCCGGGTGGCTGGTTCCACTGGGAGAGGTGGAGGGGCGGTCACAGCTCTGACGTTAGCATCTGTGTCACCTTAAATGTCCCCAAGCTTCAATGTCCTCAGCTGCAAAATGCAAATAGTATTGTGTACCTCCCAGGCCTATTGTGAGGATTAAACGAAAGTTTGTGACCAGAATCCGGGATACAGGAGGCACTCGGGATGCAGCGCTTTCTGTCCCAGATGGTGCTGACACGTTTTTCTGGGATTTGGAGCTGTAGTTCTCGACTTGCTTGGACAGCAGAGCCCTGAAGGGGTGAAGCCGTTTGCTGAACACAGTGAAAACTGACACGAGTGATGTCATAGAAACATTTTGAAAAGCTTTGTTTATCTGATAGGAAGTGGCACATGCCCACGGTTTAAGAAAAAATTGGGGAGGATCCCAAAGCGGTCTATTTCCCTGTTAGCATTAATGGTTCATCCAACAAGCGGGTGGGAACGGGAGACCGCTGACCCTGGCCAGGCTCACTGCAATGCCGGAGCCCTTCTCCCTGCAGCCCCCGACTTAGACCAGGCATCTCTTTCACTTCCCTGTCCCCGCAGGGGCTCCTCCATATGGGGCTGAATCTTGTCTGTAGATTCATGTTTCCCTACTTCCCTGCCTCTGCCCCTTCCCCTCGACCCCTGCAGCACTAGTTCCCACTCCTTTCTTCTCCAACATCACAAAGCAGTTGACCTTTCCTGAGCTCCCACGACCCCACAGCCTATCATGCTGTGCTCAGCTCTGATAGACATTATCATCTGCCATCTTCAACGGTGTTTTGAGATAGGTTCTGGGTAAGTATCCCCATTTTACAGATGAGCAAACTGAGGCTCAATGAGGCTGAGTGGCTCTGATTTGATAGCAGGTGGAGAGGAAGCCAAGCGCCCACCTCCCAGGGCTCCTGGAGACCCCCTCTCCTCTCCCAGTCCCACGGCGTTGCCGCAGGGAGGATCCCATACCCAGGCTGAGGACCGGCTCTTCAAACACCTCTTCCGGGGCTACAACCGCTGGGCGCGCCCGGTGCCCAACACTTCAGACGTGGTGATTGTGCGCTTCGGACTGTCCATCGCTCAGCTCATCGACGTGGTGCGCCTGTCCTCCCACCCCTGGCCCCGGGGAAGGAGATCCCAGACCACCCACCACTTCCCGCCACCCCCAACCGCTTCCCGCGCCCCCCCCTTCCTCTACCCCGGCCCAGCCCTCACGCACAGCAGTGACCTGGGGTGGGGGCGGGGACGGCTCTTCCCGGGGCTGCTACACCCTTCCCTCTCCCAGCTCTGGAGCTCCCTCCTAGGAGGACATTGATTGGCAGCAGTGCCTGTGCGATCCTGGAGAATCTGAGTCAGGGTGGGGTTTCAGAGCGGATGGTTGGGCGGGATGGGCTTGGGGTGTCCTATCAGAGGGTCTGAAACAGCCCATCCCACTCCACCCTGTCTTCTGGGACTGGGCCAACCCCTCTAATTGCTCCTGTCTGTCTCTGGGTCAGGATGAGAAGAACCAAATGATGACCACCAACGTCTGGCTAAAACAGGTGAGGGCCCCTTCTCCAGTCCAGGCAGGAGCCTACTGGGAATCCATGGACCCCAGACCCCACCTAGGACTTCTTCGCTAGTGAAAGACCAAGGAACAGCAAGACCCTGAACTTAGTTTACCAAGCAGATGCCACATGGGATGTTCCCAAAGCTGACTTTTTCCACAGGGCCTGTGTTCTTGGTGGCTAGACTTGAGTCTAGTGCCTGAGAAGGTCGCCTCAGGCACTAGAAAGCCAAGTGGTGCTTTCCTGGGAGCAGGCATCCATTCATCCCTGCTACTTCGGAATCCTCCCCAAAGCCCCAGGAGAGGTTCATTCTGCCCATTTTGCAGCTCAGGAGAGCAGGAAGCAGAGAGCAGCTGGGCTGGAAAAGGGGGCCCAGCTGTGCCTGACTCCGAGCCCCAGGCTCCTACGAGAGAACGCTGAGTGCTTAATATCTATGCTGCCACCCAAATACCCCCAAACTTACAGGCTCACAGCAGCTCCTAGGTCACTATGTCTTATGGCTTTATGGCCAGGAGTTTGGGTGGTTTCTTCTGCTTCGCATGGTGACCACTAGGGTTACTTGGTGGTATTTGAGTGAGGGTTCATCTGGTCTGGAGGGTCTAAGACAGCTTAATTCACACATATGTCCCTTAGCAGGGATGTCCAGAAGGCTCTGGAAGGTGCTGGAAGGCTGGACTCAGATGGGCCCCTCGTCCCCTTCATGCACCCTCAGGGTCTCTCCAGCAGGGGAGTCAGACTTCTTGCCTAGTGTTTCAGGGATTCCAGAGTGAGGGTCCCAAGAGACAGGGAGTAAAAGAAACTGGGCCAGCATTGATCTTGTTGTATACTACTGGTCAAGACAGTCATAGAACCCAGTTAGACTCAGGAAAGGACGCACAGATCCCGCTTAGGTCGGAGTCTTCCCTCCCTCTGATGCCATAATCCAGGAGCTATTAGGGGTCACTTGGCTCATCTTTACGGATGTGACAGCTGAGGGCCAGAGGGAAGCAGAAACTTGGAAGCTACCCAGTCATGTGGTGTGTGTGTGTGTGTGTGCAGGGAGGCAGGACTAGAACTTGGTTTGACCCAATTGTCCCCATGGGCTGGTCACCTGGGCTTCAGGGTTGAGGTGGCAGGGCAAGGAAGGAGTACTGGAGTATGAGTCAGGCCAGTCAGCAATGCCTCTGATTAGCTTGTGATACTGGGTGAGCTACATAACCTCTCAGAGCCTCAGTTTCCTCATCTGCAAAATGAGGATAATGCAGTCTACTACCACATGCCTGGGAGGATTAATGTACCCCAATTTGGTGTGGGTGCCTCAAAATGTTGGTTGAAAACTTGACAGATGGACTACAGAGAGAATACGAACCTGATGGAGGCAGGGGGACTAACTTGGACCTGCCTTGGTGGAGGCCTTGGTGGAGGCAGGGCTCTGATCCCATCTCTGGTGGAACTCCTGTAGGGCACTTGGGAGTGCAGTTTGCAGGTCCCAGGGTAACTCCCCTGCCTCACTATATGCCTCTGGCAGATTGATTTTCCTGTCTCTGGTCCTCAGTTTGCTCATCTGCTAAATGGGGGAGATGCTTTCACCTGCTCTGCATTCCCTGCTTAGCTGTCCCGTGGAGGCTTTTCCTAGATGGAGAGTAGAAAACAAACCATAAACTGTGATGTACTAAAAATGAGAAACTTCACTAGAGATGAGTGAGGTGGCCCACCAAGGTCATCCAGCCAGGGATTGGCAGAACAAGGACTAGAGGCAGGACAAGGGTGAACTTCATGTGCCCAGGACCTTGACTACTAAAGTCCAGGCAAAGCGAGAAGGTTGGTTACTTGCTCAGAGCCCGTTCCCAGCACCGCAGCTCCCTCCACTATTCTGGGCTGGGTGGGGAGCCCTGGCTGCTCCAAGGGGGCTGCTTGGCCCAATTCTGGGCATCCCTGGGGTGTGCTAGCTTTGCCCTAGGCTGCTCCCTGAAAGCGAGGTTGACACAACTTCCTCCCCACGCACAGGAGTGGAGCGACTACAAACTGCGCTGGAACCCCGCCGATTTCGGCAATATCACATCTCTCCGGGTCCCTTCTGAGATGATCTGGATCCCTGACATTGTCCTCTACAACAAGTAGGAAGCCATTGGGGTCCTGGGGGGATGAGGGGAGGCCAACTGGCAGGGGCCGGGTCCATGGCCTTGGGAGGGGCACCCCTGGTGTCAGCTTCCTCGCCTCCTTCTCGACTGCTTTGCTGAGCATGTCTCCCCCACCTCTCTCTTTATTCTTTCATTTCTTTTCTTTTGTTCTCACTCTACACCAAAATGAATGGCAGATGAGCACCTGTTAGGTATCGATGCCTGGCACTGTGCTAGAGGAACAGAGATTTGTCAATACGGAGTATTCTTTGAGAAATGTGGTGCAGGCTCTAAAAACAATGCCTTGGGGTTGAAGTTGTGAGGGGTGGCAGTGTTGGTCAGACAGGCAGGCAGCATCGGCCAACACCTTCAAAGGCCATGCACTTCCTTGGCGTGCAGTTTCCTTTTTCCCAATCACGTTATTTTGTAGTTGTCTTCAAGACTAAAAAGGAGTAATCTTTGACTGCAATGTCAAGAAGTTAATTGAAGGCAGAGGAGTCTAAAGAGAGCCCCAGTGGACAAAAGAAAAATCAACAAAAAATATTTTGATGGAATAAATAGACATCTATAATTTCATTTCTGTATTTGGTATCAGGCAATTCTTCCCTTAGAAGTTAAGAAGTTAAAATGAAAAGATGTTTGGTGTTACGTTCATCTAAAAATGTTTTCTAAGGTGGGGCTATAGAGCATGGCTTCTTTGAGTTATAAATAGGTATGAAAAAGGGTTCTATGGTCAAGTAATTTTGGATAACATTGCATGTAACACCCACCCCCATCCCCACCCAAGTCTTTTGGAAAATGGCAGAGCACAATAGCGTTTTAAAAATGTTATTAGAAGTCCTGCAGCAAAGACATCCACCCAGCCCAGCATTTCCCAATTCATTTGATCCTACTTTGGAAATGCTATTTTTAAAGAAAGAAATAAAAGGAAAAATGACCCATTTCTGGATTGTTTGTCTTCAGACGGGTCAGATGGTTTTTTTACACTGTCCAGTTCTGGTCAGAACTAAGCCCTTTCACCTAAGTCACTTTGGTGAACACGTGTTCATCCTGAGTTCTCACACTGGCAGCTCTCACATCTCAGGTGCCTAGTGTTTGCAGCTGCTGCGGGACTCACGAACTCCCCACCCTGTCATATCTCTGTGCCCCATAGCTGGCACCCAGGATCCTCTGGTTTCTGTTTCCTTTAGGGGTGGCAGAGGTCAGGAGCAAAGTCCTACATCAACTATGACTTTGAGTTTGAGGATTACCCAATAAGACTTCAGCTAGTGTTACTTGATTAATTACAAGAAATTTTTTTTTGGGGGTACAAAATTCCAAGCCAAAGTCCTGCTGACATTTAGAAAAGGCTCCCCTCCACCCAGATACCCCACTCAAGGTTAACAGGAAGGCGTCAAAGAGTTTGCCAGGTTCCTTCCCCCAAATGAGCACATGTTGCCATCTAGTGGTCATTGTGTGTGACACAATGCTTTAAAACAATTTTGTTTTTGCCTGGGCGCGGTGGCTCACCCAGTACTAATCCCAGTACTTTCGAGGCCGAGGCGGGCGGATTACGAGGTCAAGAGACTGAGACCATCCTGGCTAACATGGTGAAACCCTGCCTCTACTAAAAATACAAAAATTAGCCGGGCATGGTGGTGTGTACCTGTAGTCCCAGCTACTCGGGAGGCTGAGGCAGGAGAATCGCTTGAACCCGAGAGATGGAGGTTGCCGTGAGCCGAGATCACACCCCTGCACTCCAGCCTGATGACAGAGTGAGACTCCGCCTCAAAAAAGAATTTTTTTTTTTAACTTTTGTCTCAAGGTATTTGTTACTCTCTTACAAAGTTCCTATTTCCAGCCTGCCTATATCTCTACCATGGAACTACTCCATGGGGGAATAAGGCCCCCTGTTCCCAAGGACTCCTCTGATTTCTTGGATTTTAGAATTGGCTGTGGGAATTAGAGGGGGAGGGAGGATGGTTAAAGACTAGAGCAGGAGTCCACTGAGCCACCTCCTGGTGGAATCAGGGGCTGAGGCTTCCAGGAAGTGCTGCCTGACTGGTCACCACTATTCCAGTGTCCCCAGACTCCTTGTGGGCCCTTGAATGCCTAGTCCCACAATACCCCTGATTCACACTCTCTGTCCCTGTGCGAGCCTCTACCGGAAAGCTCTCTGCCCATGTCTCAGCCAAATGCTACCATCAGTCAAGGCCTTTTCCAAATGGCAGGGTTCTCGATGACCCTGCTCACCTCCCAGATTTCCCCCAAAGGGCCCGAGGAGCACCCAGACTGCCCTCCTAGTGTTGCCAGCTGCCTCCCTGATGTTGCAGTGGTTCCTGGAGACGTCTCATCTCCTCATGGCTCCTTAAGGGCAGGGACCTTTCTCATATTCCTCTTCTGCACAGCTCTGGTACCGGCCCTAGTGGATGAGGGGCTCAAAAACGCATGTTAAATGGATACATTCAAGGGAGTATCTTCACCCCCAAAGATGTTAGGTCTCTTCTGAGCAAGGATGATCCCAGGTGGAAAGGGATCGCCCTCCTGAGGGGCTGACTCATCATCTGCTAGACTCATAGATATCACTCTAAAATATTAAATGTTCAGCGCACAGGAGGACAGCTTTGACCCACTGCAATATCATCTCTGCCCAGCCAATCAGCAGCAAGCACCTGGCCACACCCCCCTTCCCCAAAACTGCCTTTGAAAAACCCCTAACCTGCGAAGTTTGGAAGAGATGCTTTGAACGCTATCTCCATCTCCCCTGTGGTGTGGCTGGCCTTGTGTCTATTCAACTCTTTCCTTACTGCAAATGAAATAAAATATTAAATGACTAAAAATAGGCAATCAAATGGCATATACCCCATGATCACAAATATATATGATTGTCATATATTAATAATGTATATATAATCGTTTTACATTTTATATACACATATTTATCATCAAAATGTTATTAGTGGTTGTTTTTAGAATTCTTGGTACTTCACTCTATTCCTCACAATTCCTCCTTTTGTATTTAAGAAGGTAGTAATTGACAAGACAGCTCAGTGGCTATAAATGTGTGTGCCGGGGGAGACTTACACACTTGTATAAATAAACCCCACCAGGGTGGCCGGGTCTGACTTGGTTCTTGGGTTTCCCCTGCTGCCAGCTCTCTGAGTAGCTGGGCTCAGGCAGGTGGGTGTGCAGGGGTCTCCCCAGCTCCTTTCCTCTCCCCAGTGCAGATGGGGAGTTTGCAGTGACCCACATGACCAAGGCCCACCTCTTCTCCACGGGCACTGTGCACTGGGTGCCCCCGGCCATCTACAAGAGCTCCTGCAGCATCGACGTCACCTTCTTCCCCTTCGACCAGCAGAACTGCAAGATGAAGTTCGGCTCCTGGACTTATGACAAGGCCAAGATCGACCTGGAGCAGATGGAGCAGACGGTGGACCTGAAGGACTACTGGGAGAGCGGTGAGTGGGCCATTGTCAATGCCACGGGCACCTACAACAGCAAGAAGTACGATTGCTGTGCCGAGATCTACCCTGATGTCACCTACGCCTTTGTCATCCGGCGGCTGCCACTCTTCTACACCATCAATCTCATCATCCCCTGTCTGCTCATCTCCTGCCTCACCGTGCTGGTCTTCTACCTGCCCTCCGACTGCGGCGAGAAGATCACGCTGTGCATCTCGGTGCTGCTGTCGCTCACCGTCTTCCTGCTGCTCATCACCGAGATCATCCCGTCCACCTCGCTGGTCATCCCGCTCATCGGCGAGTACCTGCTGTTCACCATGATCTTCGTCACGCTGTCCATCGTCATCACTGTCTTCGTGCTCAATGTGCACCACCGCTCCCCCAGCACCCACACCATGCCCCGCTGGGTGCGGGGGGCCCTTCTGGGCTGTGTGCCCCGGTGGCTTCTGATGAACCGGCCCCTGCCATCCTTGGAGCTCTGCCACCCCCCAGGCCTGAAACTCAGCCCCTCTTATCACTGGCTGGAGACCAACGTGGATGCCGAGGAGAGGGAGGTGGTGGTGGAGGAGGAGGACAGATGGGCGTGTGCAGGTCACGTGGCCTCCTCTGTGGGCACCCTCTGCAGCCACGGCCACCTGCACTCCGGAGCCTCAGGTCCCAAGGCTGAGGCTGTGCTGCAGGAGGGTGAGCTGCTGCTGTCACCCCGCATGCAGAAGGCACTGGAAGGCGTACACTACATTGCCGACCACCTGCGGTCTGAGGATGCCGACTCTTCGGTGCGTTGGGGTTGGGAGAGGGGCCAGCCTAGGTGACCCCATCTACTTAGCGGGGAACCACCTTACCACAGAGTGTGAGCTTGGGCAGCCCAGGCCCCTCCCGTGAGGACCCACTTCCCTCAGTCATGGTCCTTAGAAGTATGGAATAACGCGGTGGCTCAAGCCTGTAATCCCAGCACTTTGGGAGGCCGAGGCGGGCGGATCACAAGGTCAGGAGATCGAGACCACGGTGAAACCCCGTCTCTACTAAAAATACAAAAAATTAGCCGGGCGCGGTGGCGGGCGCCTGTAGTCCTAGCTACTCAGGAGGCTGAGGCAGGACAATGGCATGAACCCAGGAGGCGGAGCTTGCAGTGAGCCGAGATCGCGCCACTGCACTCCAGCCTGGGCAACAGCGTGAGACTCCGTCTCAAAAAAAAAAAAAAAAAAAAAAAAAAGTATGGAATAAACAGTGAGAGAGCACATGTAGCTGGCCCCTCTGAGGACATTTATTGGCAGGTGGCAGTTTACACACCATGGGGTCAGGCATGAGCAGCTCAGCCTAATAGGGAGCCTGAGAGCCAGAGAGGGAGGACCCCAGATGCTGAACCCCATGCCTCCCTCAGGCCGCCAGCTCCCACCATTGCCTTGGAGGTGGCGGGAAGCAGGGGGAGCATTTCAGGAGAGACCTAGAAAGTCAGCTGCTGCAGCGTCAGCCTTTGTCTTTTGTCTTGGATGGTCTCTTCCTCTGCTTTCTTGTTTATGGACTCTTGAGGATCTTGCAAACTTCACTCTTCAACCACAAACCCTGCAGATTCTTGGTTGTGCCAGGTGGACTCCACTCCCCCGCCCCTGCCATGGCATTGGCCACACCCTAACCCCTGCCCCAGCCCCTGTCTGCCATTGTTACATGAGCAGGCCACTACTGTAGCACAGGCCTCCTCCTGATGGAGACAGGCACAGGGAACAGGGTTCCTGGGGAGGAAGGAGGGTGGAGGGAGGGAGGGAGGGAGGACAGGCTGAACCAGATGAGTTTGAGTTGGGTCAGGGCCACTACTCTACCACTACTCTTATCAGCCTAGGGAACGATGAAAGGCTGGGAGGTTATTATGAGTGGCCTTGGTGAATAGATAAGGAAATTAATCATGATGTCATCCAGGAGCAGTGAAGAATCCAGGCTCCATTGTCTGGGCTGTGAGCCCAAGTTCTACAAAGCCCCTGCTCCACCCCCAGCCTGCCAGGGGTCCCAGCCACCTTCGCCTGTTTCCCTCTCCCCAGCTCCAGCAAGTGGGTGAGGAGGCAACCTGTGGGCAGCAAAGTCCGGTGTTGCATTGAAGTCACTGCAGACTCCCTAGAAGGGCCCATGCCCCTGGGTGGTCCTGCCGCTTCCTTGCGTCCCTCTAGCCTCCTTTACCTATAGTCTGGGAGCAAAACATGGACATGTGGAGGGGCTGGGATGGGAGGGGAATCATCAGGGGAGCCTTGAAACTGCCCGTCCCTCCCCTCCACCCACCCTGCTCCGTGCGCTGACCTTTGCTCCCCAAGGTCTCTGTGGGGCAGTTACTGCTGCCCCCAGTGGCCATCTGTGCAGGGGCTGTGCATGGGGGGAACCCATCCCCTTTCCTGGGCCTGGCCCCCGTCACTGTGTGCTGTCTTCCCCACAGGTGAAGGAGGACTGGAAGTACGTCGCCATGGTCATTGACAGGATCTTCCTCTGGCTGTTTATCATCGTCTGCTTCCTGGGGACCATCGGCCTCTTTCTACCTCCATTCTTAGCTGGAATGATCTGACTGCACCTCCCTCAAGTTGGCTCCCAGGGCACCCCCGCTGGCCATCTTTTGACCATCTCTGCTGCAGCTGCTTCTAGTGTCCTCTTTGGGGTGAGCAGGTGTCTCTCTGCGGAGTCTGGACACTGACCCAGGCATTGCAGGCTTCCATCCAGCTTAACATTATTGTACCAGGGCTGAGAGCCTACTGGGTGCAGACTCCTGTTTTGGATACTGAGGAGCTAGGGAAGCTCTGCAGAAGGTCACAATAGTGTGGTGACCAAGTGGGGCAGAGTAAGATTCTCCTGGAGGAGCAGTGCAGACCCTAAGTGACAGAAGGGTCAACCAGGGGGACAGTGGGGCCAGGGTGACAAGGAAGGGAATGCAGACCTCAAAGGAGGGGCCATGGGGGCAAAGGGGAGGGTTCCTTGGGGGTGGAAGGGCTCTGAACAATGTTTAGACTTGGGAATGAGCCCGAAGTGCCAGGGAGAACAGCCAGGTGAGGTAGGAGGTTGGAGAGCCAGGTGGGGTCTCTCTCAGCCAGGCTGGGGATGAAGTTCGGAGTCTGTCCGAGTTGCAGGGTGCTGAGCTGTACGATCCAGCAGGGGAGTAATAAGGGCTCTTCCGGAAGGGGAGGAAGCGGGAGGCAGGGCCTGCACCTGAGGTGGATGTGCAGGGCAGATCTTCCCTACCGGGGAGGGACGGATTGTTGGATACAGGTGGCTGGGCTATTCCATCCATCTGGAAGCACATTTGAGCCTCCAGGCTTCTCCTTGACGTCATTCCTCTCCCTTCCTTGCTGCAAAATGGCTCTGCACCAGCCGGCCCCCAGGAGGTCTGGCAGAGCTGAGCCATGGCCTGCAGGGCCTCCATATGTCTGTACACGCGCAGCGGGCAAACGTGAAAGCCCATCCTGAGCTGCTCCTGACCCAACTCAAACTCATCTCGTTCGGCCTGTCCTCCCTCCCTCCCTCCGCCCTCCTTCCTCCCCAGGAACCCTGTTCCCTGTGCCTGGCTCCATCAGCATGAGGCCTCACTTGGGAGTTGAAGATCTTTGCCTTTAGTTCCTTTGATTCTGAACTTCTCAAGGGCAGGACCTCTGCCTGTTATTTTTCCCATCCCCAGCACCTAGCACAGCACCGGGTGAGTGGGTCAGCACTTAAGGCGTTTGTTCTGAGTGGCTGAGGGGAGCAAGCTGGATTGTTTGGGCCCCAGGACTGCTATGTAGATGGCAAAGCTGTGATCCCATCCCTTATCAGCCTGGCCCGTCTCTCCCAGAGCCCCAGGGTGTGTTGACCTGCTCTGAACCCCTCAGAGCCGCCTGTGTGTGCACTTTGGAAGGCACCACCCCAAAGCCTGAGGCTGCACCCGGGATCCCAGGCCTAGCTGCTGCTCCTGGGATCGGGCAGCAAACCTCTCCCCAGCTCTGTCCAGACCAGAGGGTGGGACCTTGGCAGCTAACAGATGTGGGCACTGGCTTCTTGGGACAGTGTGGAGGCTCCAGGCAGGAAGCCGACCAGGGCGAGCTTCCAGTTTCCTTTTGGTCCTAGGGGTCCCCTCCTTCCAAACCCCGAATATCTCTCCCTGACACTCCCAGCCTGCCTGTGACACCCTGGCCCACGCCCTGCCATGCCTCATTCCTCTCCCACTATCCCCTGCTCATGGCCCATCTGGTTTCTGTCTCCTGTCTACTCCTATGCATGCAGCCCCCAGCCTCCCCTCTCCTCCCGCTTGCTCTCCGGAGGCCTCAGGCTCCCAGACCCACTCTCCTGAGACAGTGAGGTTCACTCCTGTTGTCCACATCTCCCATCCGTCTTGCATGTGAATAAAGAGATTAAATAAAGCTGCACCTACTGCTTACTCAACTGTGTGGCCCCCTTCCTGCCAGCCACACTTCAACATCGCCAGTGTCACCCAAGCCCCTCTGGAACCTGGGTGGTTTGGGGGCCCACTGAGAGAGAAATGACATGGCATTCCTCATGTGGCCATGGAGGGGACTGCTCTGGGTCCCTCCTGGAAAGTCGCCCCCCACGGCCCCTGCAAGGGCAAAGAGGCCAGCACACACCCCTGACCCACTGCCGGGCATCGCCGTTTGTCCCTCCTTGGCCGATGCCCAGCGCTGGACGGCCCTTGATCTCCGTCCAACATGAACACAATCGGTTTCTTCCAAGGCTTGGCTCACAGTCCCCATTCTCCCACAAAGGGCGGGTCAAACAAACAAAACAAACCGCAAAGCAAATGGGACAATTTTAATTCAACCACAAGTCAAATAGAAAGACGTTAAAATAATGTTTATGCAAACACGTGAGAAAATGGGGTGCAGATGAGAATGGGGGTCGGGGGGAGAAAAAGGAGGAGCAAGAAAAGAGGGAAAAGAAGAAAGGGAAAGTAAAGGAAGAGAGAGAAAGAGGGGCAGGAAGAGAGTGGATTTGGTCCAAGGTCCTATCTTGGCCGCATCTCTCTGCTTCTTCCCTCTGATGCTTGGTTTGCTGACAACACAGTGTCCTGTGCCTGGACTTCCATTAGGTTGTTCCTGGACTATGCCCCAGGTCCTCCCTCAGGAGGGCACAGGCTGTCAGTCCAGACCAAACTCACATTAAATAAATTCCAATATACACTGTACAAGAATGCCAGGCCCATCCCTCATCTCACTGGCTGCTTGACCCCCAAAACAAAGCTTCTCCCCAGCTTCTCTGTGCATCAGGGGACATCTGAGGGCCGAAGAGGAAGGAAAAGGAATAGCTTGGTTCCCAAATCGGCCTGCCATGTCCATATATAAAGCTAGGGGCACCGCGTGACACTCCCCCACCCCCAGGAGCCCCCTGCACGGACCAGGCTGGCGTAGGGAGGAGTGGCCAGGCAGCAGCAGTGCCCCCTCCGAGCCATCTTTGTCACCCTCACCCTGTGTCCATAGCCCAGAGTCCCCTCTGTCCAGCTGCAGCCTGAGCAGTACAGCCTGGGGTAGGGGTGGGGAGAGGGGGTCGTGCAAAGTAGCAAGGGAAGGTGACTCCCCTCGGCCTTCCCCCTGGAAGACCCACATGACCAACAGCAAGGCAGGGGAGGTACATGGCAGGCAGGGGCGGAAGATGCAGGCAGGTGGCCCCCACCCTCCGTCACTCTGCAGGCGGGTGGGCCAGATTGGCCAGAACCTTGGCCTGGTCCACAGCGTCGAGCAAGTTCTTGGCGTCCACGGCCAGGGTGTGTGAAGCCGTCAGCATCTGCCTCTTGCACTCCTCACTCAGGGAGGTCACGGCGTTCTGCTGGGCCAGCCGCATCTTGTTGATGAGCTCTGCCAGGTCTTTGTTGAGCAGTTTCTGGGTACCCTCGATCTGTAGGAAGATCACACAGGACAGGTTGAGGGGCCACAAAGTCTATGCCTGGAGGATAGGGAAGCCACAGAGGTGTCCACCTGCGTGCTGGCCAAGGCAATCAGAAGTTCCCTGGAAGCAAATCAGACTTAGGAGTGGGCTGAATGCAACACCTGGTGCAGGGTGGAGTCAGGTCTACAAGGACTAACATCTCAGACCCCAGCCGACCCTGTGTAGGCCCAGCCTGACCATCCCTTCATGGAAACATCCTCTCATGCTTTCTAAAATGCGAATCTGATCTTTTTTTTGAGACTGAGTTTTGCTCCTGTCGCCCAGGCTGGAGTGCAGTGGTGCAATTTCAACTCACTGCAACGTCCGCCTCCTGGGTTCAAACAATTCTTCTGCCTCAGTCTCCTGAGTAGCTGGGATTACAGGCACTTGCCATTATGCCTGGCTAATTTTTGTATTTTTAGTAGAGATGGGGTTTCACCATGTTGACCAGGCTGGTCTCAAACTCCTGACCTCAGCTGATCCTCCCACCTCGGCCTCCCATAGTGCTGAGATTATAGGCGTGAGGCACTGCTCAGCCATCCACTGAAGCCTTGAACCTCTCAAAATCATCCATGAGGGTTGGAATCAACTTCTTCCAAATGGTTAATGATATTTTGACCTCTTCCCATGAATCACAAATGTTCCTAATATTATCTAGAATGGTAAATCCTTTCCAAAATATTTTCAATGAACTTTAGTCAGATCCATAAGAGAAACCACTATCTATGGCAGCCATGGCCTTAGAAATGTATTTCTTAAATAATAGAAGTTGAAAGTAGAAATTACTCCTTGATCCATGGGCTGCAGAATGGATGCAGTGAAAACATTAATCTTCTTCTATATCTCCATCTGAGCTCTTGAGTAGAGGCATTGTCAATGAGTAGTAATACTTGAAGATAATCTCTTTTTTTTTTTCTGAGCATTAATCCTCAACAGTGGGCTTATGATATTCAGTAAAACATGCTGTAAACAGATGTGTGGTCATCGAGGGTTCATTGTTCCATTTATAGAGCATAAGAAAAGTAGATTTAGGTTAATTCTTAAGGGCCCTAAGGTTTTCAGAATGGCCAATGAGCGCTGGCTTCAATCGGCATTAGCCCCTAACAAGAGAGTCAGCCTGTCCTTTGAAGCTTTGAAGCCAGGCATTGACTTCTCTTCTAGCTATGAAAGTCCTAGATGGCATCTGCTTCCAATAGAAAGTCGTTCATCTACACTGAAAAATCTGTGGTTTAGTGGAGCCATCTTCATCAATGATCTTAGCTAGATCTTCTGGAGAACTTGCTGCGGCTTCTCCATCAGCACTGGCTGCCTCACCTTGCACTTTTATATTACAGAGGTGGTTTATTTCCTTAAACCTCATGAACCAACCTCTGCTAGCTTCCAACTTTTCTTCTGCAACTCCCTGAACCTCTCTCAGCCTTCATAGAATTGAAGGCCTTGCTCTGGATTAGGCTTTGGGAAAAGGGGATGGTGTGGCTGGCTTGATCTTCTATCCAGACCACTCCAACTTTCTCCATATCAGCAATAAGGTTGTTTCACTTTCTTATCATTCATGTGTTCATCGGAGTAGCTAACTTTTCCTTTGCATTCACAACATGGCTAACTGGGACAAGAGGCCTGTTTTTTGGCCTATCTTGGTTTTCAACATGCCTTCCTCATGCAGCTTAATCATTTCTAGTTTTTGATTTAAAGTGAGAGGTGGGCGACTCTTCCTTTTACTAGAACATGCAGAGACCACTGTAGGGTTATTAACTCGCCTAATTTCAATATTGTTGTGTCCCAGGGAAAAGGGAGGCCCAAGGAGAGGATAGGGGAATGTATGGTCGGAGGAGCAGTCAGAACACACACAACATTTATTGATATGTCTTCTGTGGGCACAGTTTATGATGGCCCCTCAAAATGATTACAATACTAACATCGCTGATCACCGATCACCAGTCACCAACCATAACAGTTATAATCATACTGAAAACGTTTGAAATATTGTGACAATTACCAAAATGTGAAGAGACACAAAGTGAGCATGTGCTGTTGGAAAAATGGCACCAATATGCTTGCTCATTGTACGGTTGCCACAGATGTTCAATTTGTGAAAAATGAGATATCTGGGAAGTGCAACGAAAGCAAAGTGCAATAAAATGAGGTGTGCCTGTTTGTAGCTGGTGCCCAAGAGGTATTTACAAATGAAGTAGATGAATGAATGAATGGGTTGGCATCCCAAGGGTAAGGAGCTCTTAACTGAGATAAGACAGCCCCACAGCCCCACCTAGGGCTCCTGCATGGGTTGTCACTGCCCCTGAGAGAGAGGCCAGGAATTGGCCCAAACTCTCCTGCCTTCTCCTGCCTTGGGAAGCCACTGACAGTAGGGACAGTGGCGGGATGTGGTAGTCATCTGTGCCGCAGGGCTGGCCGCTGGGAAGCAGGGGATCAAAGGGCTCCAGGCGGACAACCAACAAACGTCCCATGGCACTGTATTGTGTCAAAGCCATAGCTTTGACAACTAATTACCAGAAATTTAGTGGCGCAAAACAACACAGATTTATTGTCTTATAGTTCTGAAGGGCAGAAGTCTGAAGTGGGTCCAACTGGGCTAAAGTCAAAGTGGCCACAGGGCTGGTTCTCCCTGGAGGCTCCAGAGGAGAACCTGTTCCTTGCCTTCTCCAGCTCCAAGAGGCTGCAGCCTTCCTTGGCCTGCGACCTCCTTCATCCATCACATCTGTCACTCTGACCGTGTGTCTCTTGTCACACACTGCCTCCCTCTTGTTTTATTCATTTATCGTTTTGAGATAGGGTGTCGCTGCTGCCCAGGCTGGAGTGCAGTGGTGTGACCATGGCTCACTGCAGCCTCCACCTCCTAGGCTCAGTCTATCCTCCCACCTCAGCCTTCTGAGCAGCTGGGACTACAGGCACAGGCCACCACATCCAGCTAATTTTTGTATGGTTTTGCCATGATGACCAGGCTGGTCTCAAACTCCTGAGCTCAAGCAATTCACTTGCCTTGGCTTCCCAAAGGGTTGGCATTCTAGATGTGAGTTGCCACACCCAGCCAGTGTTGTCACAGAGATCCCGGTAAGATCAGGACCCCTGACCCCGGGATCTCTGTGACAACACTGGGCCCAGTCTGATAACTGAGCACAATCTCCTAATCTCAAGGTTCTTAACTTTATCACATTTGCAAAGTCTCTTTTGCCATGGAAGGGGGCATGTTTCCAGGTGCCAGGGCTTAGGATGTGGACATCTTTGGGGGCCTTTACTCTCCCTACCGCAGGTACCATCTCGTGGAGCACCAAGACTCTTGTTTTGATTTTCAGTGATTGTTTCTCATTTAAATAAAGAAAATCAGATTAAATAATTAAAGAAACCTTAAGTGCTATTTCTATGATTCATCCATGTTAATCTTAACACAGACGGCAAGGCAACCAGACAAATGATAATAGGAGGGGGGAAAGGAAGGTGTGTCCCCTTTAGCATAACCTCAGTAAGAATTCACTGCCATCATCTGGAGACCTGAACTAGGAAATTCCCGCTAGCATCTGGCCAGGTCCCTGGGTGCCCTCTTAGCCCTCTGGTGGTAGCTGATGGGATGAGCCACACAGAACCCACCTGGTGGGGACTCCGTGGACAGACATGACGTTGCCCAGGCAGCCCTTGTGAGCCTCTGATGGAAGCATAAGCAGGAACAGGTGGGGGTGCAGGAGCAAAGCAACAGCCTTTGGCGCTGTCTGGGATAGGACACTCACCTCTGTCCGTGAAGACGACGGCAAGGAAGGCAGGAGATCGTCCACGCTCCCGATGAGCTTCCGCAGGGTAAGCCCCACGTTCTGAGGAGAGAAAGGGGCAGGATGGCTGCCACTCGTGGCTTTTGGAGACAGCCAGGTTTCCCCTGGGGAGAGCTCTCCTGGGGTGGTGCTTGGCCCCATGAGTGGCCTGGGACTCAATTCCCCTGGCCCAGCTTGCTCTAACAGGATCTGCTGGGCCAGCCAACAGGAAGCGCAGTTCTCCTTCCTTCAGGGCAGAGTTGAGCTGCCTCCACCTCCCCGACCCGGCCCTGCTCTCACCTTCACCACTACCACATAGCCCTCGGGAGGCAGCTGACAGAGCTCATTCTTGAGCTCCAGCACAGCCCGCACCAGCTCCATGACATTGAGGTACACCAGGTCATCGGTCCGGTCCAGGTTAGCTGTGGGCTGGATGGACTGAGGGGAAGACACAGGTGGCCAGTGAGTGGAGGAGAGCCAGAGCATGGCACCATTCTCTCCTGGGCAGGCACTACTGCGGCCACCTCCACCACCAGCCCGATTTGAAAGGACTATTCTCTAGAACAATCATGCCCTGTCCCATGATGCAATGCCCCTGTCCACTTCTGGGGCAGTTTCCAGCCAAGGAACCTTAACAAAATACTAGTGGTAGCCTCACAACAGACTAATAGAACCACCACCTGGACATAGGGTGCAGGTAGGCTTTTTTTCTTTCAAGAGACAGGGTCTCACTCTGTTGCCCAGCCTGGAGTATAATGGCACAGTCATAGCTCACTGCTGCCTTGATCTTCTGGGCTCAAGCAATCCTCCCGCCTCAGTCTCCTGAGTAGCAAGCATGCCACCAAGTCCAGTTAATTTTTAAAAACAATTTTTAGTAAAGACGGGTTCTTGCTATATTGCCCAGGCTGGTCTTGAATTCCTGGGCTCAAGCAATCCTCCTGCCATGGCCTCCCAGAGTGCTGGGATTAAAGGTATGAGCCACTGCACCTGGCCTGTGCAGAGGGTTTCAAAGTTCCTTGGGTGATTGTAATGGACAGCCAAGGCTGAGAATCACTGTTCCAGAGGAAAGAAAGCCAGCACCACCCCAGATGGATGTAAGAAAAATGGATGCTGGAAACCAAGTGAGGAGGCTCAGAAGAGGGAGGGAACCCACATCCCTTTCCCTGAGGCTGGACCAGGGAGTTCTACTCCAAGTCTGGTAGGGGGATGAAGGGTGGGAGATTGGTTCTTCCTCTTGCTTTTTCATGAATTAGCTGTGTGGCCTTAGGCAAGGCACCCCACCCCACTCCCCCTGCCCCGGGCTTCATCTGTATAATGAGGACACTGCACTGCATTCTGAGAACTGTGAAGCTTTCATAGTCCATGGTCTTCAGTCTTGTGCAACTCTTACTCTCATTTCTTATCAGTTTCAGCCGAGCCAACACATACCTGCGCGCCCAGCCTTGGGGGCTTCTGTGGGGGCCCTGTGAACTCCACTGCAACAAAAAGAACAGCAAGTGGGGGGCAGTTCTCAGCACTCCAACCCTTCCCTTCGTACCTGCTGACATCAAATGAACCCCCTCCCCTCTACCACCAGGAGACCTCAGGGAAATTAACTCTGAATCCAGGAAGCAGGAAGGAGAAAGAACCTCCTGGTCTCTCTGGTTTCACAGTCGTCAGGGACAGCACTGTTGTCCCTTTTATAGGAAGAAAAAGGCAAAGTCCCAGCAAGATGGGGGGATTGCAGTGGTGCCCCAGCTCTGGCTTGGGGTTCCTGCCTGATGGACACAAGGCCTGAGGGACAGTGCTGGGTAATCTGAAGGGAAGAAACCTCTCTCTGAAGCCAGCAGGTGCCTGTGGTGCCCCCGTCCTGGGGAGACAGCAGCTCATGGAGTAAATTTGTGTGGATTCTCTAATGGTTTTCCCGGAGTGTTTGGGGCTGAAGGAAGCAAAATTGCAGCAGAAGCATGCTATTCACTCCCACTTTGAAGAGCAAAGACATACACAAGTCCACTCAGCACACTTTGTTCCATTTTTTTTTTTGTTTTTTGAGACAGGGCTTGCTCTATCATCGCGGCTGGAGCACAGTGGCGTGATCACAGCTCACTGTAGCCTCAACCTTCTAGGCTCAGGCAATCCTCCTGCCTCGGCCTCCTGAGCAGCTGGGCTTGCAGGCATGCATCACCATGCCTAATATTCTTAATCTTTTGTAGAGATGAGGTCTTGCTATGTTGCCCAAGCCAGTCTCAAACTCCTGTGCTCAAGTGATCCTCCCACCTCAGCCTCCCAAAGTGCTGGGATTACAGGTGTGAGCCATCACACCTGGCCTTCTATTCTCACCTCTGCCACCAAAGAGCTCTGCGACCACCCCAGGCAGCTCACACTCCCAGGGCCTTAATTTTCATTTGTAAGATAAGAGAGTGAGCTCAGAAGGGACCCTAAAGTCAGAAGACTTGGGTTCAAATCTGAGCTTTGCTAACTATTAGCTGTGTGACTTTGGACAAGTTACTTAACCACCTTGTACCTCAGAAGATAATAAATGGTCCCAGGCCCATGTCTGACTTGTGTCCAGTTCTGTGACTGCTGTCATCCTGCTCCTCCTCAGTGCCACCCCTCCAGGCCCCGGGCTTACTGCTGGCTCTTCCCTCCCTGCCTTCAACAGGGTCTTCCGGAGAGAGCCTGAGGGCTCAGCTGCCCCTCCCACTTTCTCTCCTCTGTCCCTCAGGCCTACAGAAGATGAATCTGAACTGGGAGAGGCAGGTGGCACTGCTTAACTTTCCCCACAGGAGCCTCTGACAGAGCAGGAAATAAGGAAGAGAGAATTCCCAACTCCTCAAAACTAATGCAGGAGGGGGATGACTTGAGGAGGGGCCTGAGGATGTGGCCGCTGAGAGAGAGATGGGCAGGGCGCTGGACAGGGAGAGGAATGGGGTGGAGGGAGCGGAGGAGAAGCTGGCCCGCCCCACGTGCTCTGAATTAAATCACAGCTGATGCTACAGGAAACGCAGACAGACTCTTCTGCTCCCTGCCCTGGGCGGTGGGCAAGGATGGCGGTTCTGAGCAAGGTGCCAAGCGGAAACCCCCCGAAGAAGGGCGGGAACACTCACTGTAGCCGACCTCCTTCTCTGGCGTCTGGAGGAAGGAGGAAAGAGAGCGTGAACGTCACTCATGCGGCTCTGGAGACAGCCCCCTCCCCCGTTACCCATTCCCCAGTCCCTCCACTGTGTGTTTAGAGATTACAGCCGTGGGGTCAGGGGTGCTTCTGGGAGCAGCTTGTGACCCAAAGCTACCATTCTGGGAGGCCGAGGGGCCTTGGGGAGGGCCACAGCGTTAAGGGTGCAATCACAGGAGACTTCAGGAAAAGGGCCACGTAGGGGTTGGCGGAAAAGGAAAAGACACCCTCCCAACACGGGAAGCCACTGAGGAGGAGCTGGGCAGGCCCGGGGGTAGGAGCAAGGGTGGGGTCCTATGGTGGACGAGGCCTTCCCAGGCCTTGGCATGAAGGAAGAGGCCTCTACTGGCGACTCACCAACGGGGACTTATCATTCATATAAACCATGGGGTCCTGCAGAGGAAGAAACAAGAGCAAAGGACTTAGAATTCTGGAGATGAAAGCACCAAGAATGCAGGGGACCCTTGCCCCAGCCACCTGGGGAGGTGGAAGAGGACACAGATGGGTGCAGGGCACCGACATCCTTCCTGGGTGCTCACCAGGGACTTCTCCTCCTGCCTGAGCCACTGGTAGTCCTCCACCATCTGCTTCTGCTGCTTGTCCAGGATTTGTCGCATCTTGATCTTCTCGGCCTCCCACAGCTGCTGGGCCTCTTCTCGGCTGCTGGGTCGGATGAAGTCCTCCTCCTAGGAGGACGGCAGAGAGAAGGGAGAGGATGCAATGAGCCGTGCTCTCAGACTCAGGCAGGGACAGTCCTCTGAAGAACCTCATGGCAGCAGCAAGCCTTGGCCCGGCCAGCTGCTTTTTTCTCATAAGTTTGTTCTTAAACCCAGAGCTATATGTGCAGATGGTTACCGGATATCAACCCGAAGCATACGCCTGTGTTGCAATGTGATACCAAACCCAAGAACCCATATTGCTCAACGTGCGCTGTATTCAAATGATTACATGATCTGCTCATGATATTTTATCAAATGACTGCTCTACCATTATCTCAGTATTTGTGATGGTTGCTCTCATTTAATAGATTTAAAAAAGAAAACTATTATCTCAATGTTTGTGATGGTTGTTGTCATTTAATAGATTTAAAAAAGAAAACCTATTAAAGTCTATTAAAATCTACTTTAAAATCTACTAAAAGCATCCAAAGGGTTTCCAAGGGGCTGGCTTTGCTTAGTTGGAGAGCATCACACCGTTCTGATGCTATCTCCACCTAAGGACCAAGGTGGCAGGTCTGGAAGCTTTGAGAGACAGGGGTGCTGCCTCTAGCCTCACGGTGTGCAGTCCCACGTGTGTCCATGAATGAGCAGAGCCTGAGAGAACAAGCAACAGCATGCACCCACCAATCATGCCTTCCTATTAAGACATACTCTTTATTAAGATAATAGCTTGGGTTATTTAACTAAATGTTAGGAGAAATGCATGAGCTAAGGGATAAAATAGGAACAAAATTTCATGAAATACAGCACTACAGAGATAAGATAAATGCAATCATAGCTTGAGTTATTTAACCAATGATTAGAAGAAATGCATGAACTAATAGATAACATGAAAAACAAAATTCAAAGAAATATAGTTTGATAGAGATAAGATAAATGTTTCCTCTCCCTAGATCTAGTAATCTAACTCTTGCCTTAACTTACCTCTAGGGCATTGGACCTATTCATAGTTTTAGCTGCTAGTTCCTAAATAGAAAGTATTCCATGTCTTCCTATTTTCCTTCAATCTTCCCCCATGGTTCATTTGTATAAATATCTGCTCAGTGCCTCTAAACTATTTTTCTCTTGTTGTGCAGCACATGGTGACCCTGACCTCCTGGACAGATGGAGGAGGAATATTATTGGCATCCTTTTCATTGCACAAAACCCAGGAGTTGCCTTTGCTAGGGCAGGATTTTTCTGTGACATCTAAGCTGGCAGGTCTCTCAGTTCCTTGCCTTTGAAGTGGCCATTTGCATACAAGTCACTTGCAGAAGATGCTAACAATTATCTCTATCTACTTTTAGCAAGCAATAATCCCTACCAAGCCTCTTAAAAGACTTTCCTCACTATGCTCTACAAAACACACTTGAATATTACAATATGGTTTAAAAGTGGTTATATTGGGATGTTTTACTTAGTGCACACTGAGCCTCAATTACTAACCTCAATTTCTAATCACACGTTTCCCCACAAGTTAGGTTCCTTGCTGAAATATTCTTTATTCATTAATCTATTCAACAATTATTTATTAAGCAACTACTATGTGGCAGGGCTGGGTGCTGGGAGGACAGTGATTTTAAACTGTGCAATATTCTTGTTCTCATGAGGTTAAGTAAATACTAGTAAGACCAGGGCTCCTCAACCTAAGCACTGTTGACATTTGGAACCAGACAAGTCTTTATTTCCAGGACAATTTCCTGTACATTGTAGGATGCTGAGCAGCATCTCTGGTCTCCCCACAATATATGCCTATAGCACCTCCCCAGTTGTAACAAAAATGCCTCCAGACATTGTCAAATGTCCTCTGAGAGGGAAAACAACTTAGCTGAGAACCACTGAGCTAGACTTTATTTTAGGAAAACAGATTCCAGCATTTAAGAGTATTTTATAATCATGGAATTGATAAAAATGAAATAGGTTTTGTTGATCAGAGGCTGATACTCCAAAATGAGGACATTTTAAGGCCATAAAAATCCCCAGTTAAATGTCAACACCTGCAGACACAATGGCATGGTTGCCCCAGGCTGTTGACAAATAGTGACAAACAGGAATTCAGTGTCAAAAGTTCCAAATATAGAGCTAGGGATTTCTGGATGTGAGAAAAATGTATGGGTTAAGGAAGAATATGATACCAGTACTCTTCATATCAGTATGGTACTTAATATACTGGTTAAGTACCAGTGGGATGCGTTACTAGAATCAAGAAAATTCTACAAGCATTTATAAGTATTTGTAAGTTTATAAGTGTTGAGAGAAGATTCCACCACTAAAATGCCTAGCATGCCCCAGGCCTGATCATACCATGTATTTTAACAAACACAGATTAGGAGACATCCTGATGCCTTCCAATTTCATAATAAAACTCAAGGAGAAAAATGAACACTTAAAAAAATGGAATCTCTTTGAGGTTGGTTTTGCTGAAATGCGTCTCCAATATTCTTATTAGATAATAGATACTTACATTGCTAATTACATTCTATTCTTAAAAGGAATTGGGTACTCATGGTGTTTTAAAATGACTCTTGTAAGTCGTGACACCTTCCATAATTTGGCTATGACCCATCTGTTGGCCTTATTTCAACATCCACAAGTACCCTTCCTGTTGTAGTCCAACAGTTCTTGCACTTGTCCTGTGGTTTCCCACCACTCAGTCTTGGCTCCTACTGAAGCCTCTGCCTCTTCTATTTCCTGAATCTCAGTTTCCTCCTGTCCACATCTTTCCCATCTTTCAAGGCCCAGCTTTTAAATAGAAGCTGGAAAGGGTTATCCTCCTCTCTGAACTCCCACTTTGTGATACCCACGACCTTCTGGCTTGCATCACAGGTAAGTGTGTACCTGGCCTGATCCTTCTGGTTGACTGTAAGCGCTTTGAAAGCAGAGCCTCCCTCCTTCAGCACCGAGGACAGCGTCCACCAGTCACAGCAAGCCGTACTGTTTATTGAATTGTATTATTTTTATTTTTATTTTTATTTTATTTTATTTATTTTTTTGAGACAGAGTTTTGCTCTGTTGCCCAGGCTGGAGTGCAGTGGTGTGATCTCAGCTCACTGCAACCTCTGCCTCCCGGGTTCAAGTGTTCTCCTGCCTCAGCCTCCCGAGTAGCTAGGATTACAGGTGCACACTACCACACCTGACTAATTTTTTGTATTTTTAGTAGAGACGGGGTTTCACCATGATGGCCAGGCTGGCCTCAAACTCCCGACATCAAGTGATCCACCCACCTTGGCCTCCCAAAATGCTGGGATTACAGGCATGAGCCACCGTGCCCAGCCTTGAATTGTATAATTTTTGTGAGGTCTTCAAGAGAGAGACTGCTGCCATCCCAATGCTGGTATGGCATCCCACAGACTCCCTGATGAGTCAGGCTATAGAGCCACTCAGTAGAAAAGTTGTTTTTCTGGGAAAACCACCTCTGAATTTTTGTTAAATGCTTCCAAATGCTTTGTGAGGAGCCTATTATACCTTCTCAGCATTCTACCTGGAAGAGACTTTCTCAGTGTTTCTGATCTGTGTCATAAAATGGAGCTTATATTTTTAACTTTTTTAGGTTTGTTTATTTAAAGACATGCTCATTATGTTCTTTTAGGCAGATTTTCCTTATGGCAATTACTTCTAAAGCCCTGATACAAAAGGTCTTTTTTCCTACTACACAATCTCTTTATGGAACTGAACAAGGTCCTTGTGGAGAAGCAGAAATTGGATAAAGGCAATGCTACCCATCAAATGTGCAAATAGCTTCATTCTAAAATAACACAATTTAAAGCAAAACTTACTAAAACAATCAATTATGAATAGAGAGTCAAAGGCAGGCGGGTGGAGGAACTGAACACGGCCTAAATTATAGCACATGCTTAAAAATGCAGTTTTATTATTGTTAAGCACATGCAAAGACAGAAATTGGTTAAATTAATATAAAAGAGAAACACGAGGTAGGTCAGAGGAAAATTTATTTCACAAAAAATCTTAGTGCCTGGAATTCTAAGTTATCATGCTCATTTCAAAATTCTACTAAATTAAGCATAATGGCACGAAAGTAATATCAGCATACTTGCCTGTATCTTCCAAATATGTTATGATAAACGTCTAATTTTTTCAAAAAAAAAGTTTAGTCATGTTCAGTGAGCCTAAAATACTATGCATGTATGCAGAGTTAGAGCTAAAATAAGTGTTTTAGTTGGTTTAGTAACATAGATTAAGTGTTCATGACAACTGACCACCAGGGGCCATTTGTATGGAAGAAGGTGGTTGGTGACCAGTGGGCATCTGGTTATAAGCAAAAGTGTCTTTTTCACACAAGACTTGACAATCAGAAGCCAGCCATGAAGCACTCGGGGCTTCACCAGCAGTTAACAACACCCAGTGACAAAGAGCTAACAAGAGAGGTGGCTTAGGCCCCTGCTTTAGCCAGTTAATGAGCCTGTATTCCCACTAACCCTAAACTCCTCACCCAGCAGCAACCTGAACGAAAGCAGAAGGGAAAAAAGCCACAAGGAAGCCTTTCCTTTGACTGAGGAGAGATTTCATACCCAAAGCCATCAAGTAGGAAGGATCCTTTACTCAAGCACCACTAAGCTGTGCTGTGCCCTGCCTAGGAGCCTCCATGCTGCCACGGATCTCCCTACCCCTGGGGCTCAGGAGAGGGAGAGATTTGTATATCTCTAGCCATAGCACAGCATGGCCAAGGGCAGGTTAGGTCCAGCTGGTGTCCTCCAGAGCAGGGCCTGGTGTGGCTGCCAGCCTCTGATGTGTTTGCAAAAGGAAGGAAGTCAGAGAGTTCCTGCTTGGTGGCCTGACTGGTGCAGGGGAGCAGGGAGGGCCCTCCTGAGCTGAAGACGTGGGGTTTCCAGTGTCCCCGGCCACCTCCCTCCAGCAGCCTCCTCAGTCCGGGCAGGGACCAGCATGCAGAGCCCTCTTACCCGCATGCTGTGGCGTTTGAAGACATTGTGCCGGTGGAGAGGTGGGGTGTGCAGTGAGTTAACGGGAGATGGATACTCCATAGGGCTGGTGAGCGTAGGAGAGCTGGCACACAGACCCTCAGGGACCTATTCAGGAAAAGCAAAGAAGCACAAGGCACGGGACAAAGCGAGAAGGTGGACAATTAGCTGCTACAAACATGAGCACAAAGAAACCACACATGAGCACCATGGGGGATAGGGCTTGCTCTCCAGGAGTTAATAAAGAACACGACGTGGGCCTTCCATTGCTCCGAGAGAGATGGTGGAGCAGCGTGGCCTCTCATTCATCCAACATTCCCCTATGATGCTCTGCACACAGTGGGGTCCACGCTGGTTACTGACCCACTGAGACCAGGGTTCCTCCCTCAGGACTCTTTCAAAAACAGTTATGTTTCAGTTGCATGACAAACTGACTGATGTGGTTAACACACCGATTTATAGAGATATGTATGAATTATTTTTTAAAAATTCAGACAGGCTCTTGCTCTGTTGCTCAGGCTGGGATACGGTGGTATGATCATAGCTCACTGCAGCCTTAAACTCTTGGCCTCAAGCGATCCTCCTGCCTCAGCCTCCCACATAGCTGGGACTACAGATGCATGCCACCATGGCTGCCTTGAATTTTTTTTAAATTAAAAAATAATTATATCACAATTTTATTATTCTTTGCTTTTAGAGATGGGGTCTCACTATATTGCCCAGGCTGGTCCCAAACTCCTGAGCTCAATCAATCCTCCCATCTCACCCTCCTTAGTAGCCAGGACTACAGGTGTGTGCCACCCCACATAACTCTCTGTTTTAAATATCACATATGGGTATATTTCTTTTTTTTTTTTTCCAGAACATGTTTCCATCTTCTGAATCAAGCTTTCTCTTCACATGAAGAGGATTTATCTATTAGTCCTTAGATGGTCTTGTTTCGGCACTCAGGCATTTCCTTGAGAACAGATACAGGACCACGGGACACCACCTTTCTATAAAGGGCACCAACTAAATGGACATTATTTCTAGTGGTTGAGGGGATTGATTTTTGAGCAGTGACTCTGAGCTGGGGGATGCAAGAGAAGAAATAAGAGGAGACTGTACTCCCTCTCTCCTAGAGGCAAGAGAGACACAGAACAGAGACGTTCAGGGTCAGGGACCCATAGCCTGGGAAAGAGTCATGGTTGGGGATAATGGAGCTGGGAGAAAGCTCAGGTAAAACCCTGCTGTCTCTTCAGTGGCCACCCAGGTTCTGGATGGGGCCTCTTTGGGGAGACCCATGGAGCCACTCCATTTGCTGGGGAATATTCCCTGGGATTCCTTTTGGGAAGGAGGCCTGGGAGGCCTTATATGTGGGGAGAGAGCAGCAGGCAGGCACACAAAGCAGCAGACGCTGTAGACAGAGGGATGGGGCTTAAGGCAGGTCTCAGCTGAGCACAGCCTGGGAGACCAGTATTTTAATTCTTGTGATCTGAGTCTGCATTCTGTTCTGGATGCCAAAGAAGAGTAAACCTAGGCAATCTCCATCACCCAAGTGAGTGACAGCTGCTCCTCTAAGGCACAAGAATGGAGTTTCAGGAAGGACCTGGATGAGAGGCAGACCTGAAGTTCCCATCATCTGGTTCTATCTTTACCTGGAACTGCAGCTTCGGAGCCAGGAGGTTGGTTTGCGGAGGGAGTCTGTACTTAGGTCGGCTGGGCTGGAGAGAGAACACAGATGGGTCAGTCTCTGTCCCTCTCCTTGAGTGAACACAACTCACTAAGGGGAACATCAGGTCAAAGACACCTCAGACTTGTTCTGAAGGAAGGAAAGTTGAGGGACAAAGCTGTCATAAAACTCCTTTTGCATCCATTTATTGAGCACTGATTATCTACTGAGTGGTGGAGGGTACAAAGAAGCCACCTCACTGCCCTCCTGGGGCTATGGCTAATTGGAGGGTTAATGATCGGTACATTGTTGCCTCCCTATATGTGGGAGCACCCGCCAAGTCAGAGCTCCAGAGCACAGGCATGCAGAGGTAGGAGCTCACCAGGGGCTTGGGCACTCACAGAAGCCACATGGAGGAGATGAACACTGAGCCAGGCCTGAGGGGAGGGGTGGGACACGCCAGGTAAGAGGGACAAGTGAGAAAAGGCCTTAGATGGGATCAGACATTGTTATGGACTGAATATTTGTCCTCCTTTTCGATCTGCATGTTGAAGCCTGAACCCCCAAAGTGATAGCATTAAGGAAGTGCAGGTTTTTGGAGGTAATTAGGGTTTGATGAGGTTATGACGATGGAGCCCATGATAGGATTAGTGCCCTCATAAGAAGAAAAAGAAAGATGACTCTGTGTCTGCCAGGTGAAAACATAGTGAGAAGGTGGTTGTCTGTAAGCCAGGCAGAGAGCCCTCACAAGAAACCAACGCCTTGATCTTGGACTTCCCAGCCTCCAGAACTGTGAGAGATAAACATCTGTTGTTTAAGCCACTTGGTCTGTGGTCCTTTTGTTGCAGCAGCTCCAGTTGACTAGGACAGGCATGGCCTCTCAGATCTACCCACCTAATGGCAGCAGGGCCCTGGTTCCTGAGCTCAGGGTGGCCATGGGGGGTATAGATGTAGGGACTGGACCTAAAAGACCCAGGATACTTCCCATCCATGTGTCCTCATGGGGATCTCATTTGTTCCTAAGAAAACACCTAGAAGACAAGCCCAGCCTCTCAGGGAACACTTTTGAGGAATGATTCTTGACCCACAAGGTGGCTGCTATCTCTAAGTCCACCTGCCAGAGCACTGATGTGACACACTGATAGTGATGGTGGATGCCAGGTGAAGGACTGAGAGAGGGCTGTAGGGGGCATTCTGCCTGTGCAGTAAGGGGGGCAAGGATCAGACAGGGACCTGGCTCTGCTTTGACTCACAGGATCCATGAGGCCACGGCTTGGCTTACCTTGGGTGGGGGTTCCTGGAAGGCTGTGGGCTCCAAGATTTTAGGGGTTCGGTAGCGAGCATTCCTCTCTTGCTCCATGGCAATGTCCTTCTCCATCTGATAAATGTCACTGCAGTGAGTCAGGTCAGATAAGGAGAGAAACAAGGTCAAAGTGAGACGCTCCTTGGGGCTCCTCTTTGTATTCCGTGGAAGCCCAGAGAGGCCTGGGCAAGGCTGCTAGGTCCCATTTCTGTTTCCATCTCCACTGCAGAGTGGCCTGGGGAGAGCCCCCTGAGACAGGCGTGGATATGGGCCCTGAGGCCACACTGAAGTTGGGAGGATCACAGGAATAGATCCAAGGTGGAAAAGCATCCTTGTTGAGCCAGTCCCAGCCCAAACATGCAGTAGGAGCTTGACTGCAGCCCCACTCCCCAGGCCTTGTGCCCTCCTGGGCTTGTGATTGGCACCAAACCCTTATGTAGATTTCCAAAGTCCCAGCCAACTTCATGGCCCTGGCCTAGAATCTACATCTCCTGTTTCTCATGAAACATCCCCCAACGCATCCCTGGTGTGTGCTAATGAGGCATGTGGGTTCACTCCCAGGCTAGCCATGTGCACGCCTCTCACCTTTCTTACCCAATCCAGTGCTCCTAACCTGGAATCACAGACCCCAGAGGACTCTGGAATTATTACTGCCCATGAATCCACATGTTCATATGGGTAGCAAGTATTATATACTACTGAATATGTGACACTTAATACTATATTTTCAAGTGTGTATGTATTTTAAAATGCATTACATAGCCCACTATATTTTGTTCAGCAAAAGATTTTAAAAATATAATTATTGTTACACAGAGACACTCAAAATTTGAATTAGAAGGGTCTTTCCTCCCTGGAACGATTAGCAAACACTGATCAAATCCCTTCTGAACTCTAAGGAGGAAGTGTCAGGTGGTGGCCTGAGGAAGCAACCTGGGGTCTTCTGAGTTTTTTGGTGTTTTCCAGACCACACCAGAAACCAGCTCCCACCTCCACTTGTGGCAGGGGCCTGGCCAGTGCCTCTGATGGGAACACCTCTCAGCCCAGGAGATCATGGGAACACCTCTCAGTTCAGGAGATGACGGGAACACCTCTCAGCCCAGGAGATGACGGGAACACCTCTCAGCCCAGGGGATGACAGGAACACCTCTCAGCCCAGGGGATGACGGGAGCCCCTCTCAGCCCAGGGGATGACGGGAGCCCCTCTCAGCCCAGGGGATGACGGGAACCCCTCTCAGCCCAGGGGATGACGGGAACCCCTCTCAGCCCAGGGGATGATGGGAACACCTCTCAGCCCAGGAGAGGCGCCTGCACAGCTCCCTGTGGCTCTCAAGGCCTCAGAGTGAATCAGAACCCCCAGCTCCATCCCCCCAGGGCTTTTACCCTCCCAAATTACATCTTTCAAATACTTTTATCCTGCAGCCCTTTGGTTTCTCAAACCTCCCATACAAGGGACCAACAGAGGAGTCTAGAATTAACTGGGAGGCTCACTGAAGGGATAGACAGGAACAGAGAGGCCTTTTAAGCCAGAGGTTTTGCAGATGATGTTGAAGGCCCCGCCCCACAGAAAACATGCAGGGTCACCCCCAGTGCCCCTGGCCTGGGCATTGCTGGCATCCCCTGGGGTGCCTCCCCACCAGGCAGTTTTCAGGGGCTGTTTTCTCGCCCTAAAATTGAACAAGGCAACATGTTGACTACAGTATTTAAAAATCACAATATCTCAAGTCAATTAAGTTCCAGACTCCCTAAAGTAGGGTTCAGCAAATAAGAGCCCAGAGGGCAAATCTGGCTTCTCATCTATTCTTGTATGGCCCCAAATGAAGAATGATTTTCACATGGTTTCAATGACTGAAAAAACTAAAAGACAAAAAATATTTTATGACACATGAAAATTATTTGAAATTCAAATTTCAGCATCCGAAATGACACTGGAGCCCAGCTACACCCATTCATTGATGTATTGTCTATGGCTGTTTTTGAGTAGCCATAGTTAAGAGAGTTAGCAGTTCTGGCAGAGACTTGCATAAACTGCAAAGCCCCAAATATTTACTATTTGGCCCTTTATAGAAAATGCTTACTGGCTCCTACCCCAGAGGAAGCCAAAAGAAGTCAGATCTCCCGCAGGAGGGCTAATGGCAGGCTTGCCACCAAGAAAACTGGAGGACCCTGAACCTCCGAAACAGATGACCTTCTTCCCCAGTGACCTCCCCAGACCTAGGGAATCATGGCTCCTAGGCACCGACAGGTCCTCAGGTCCCTTATACCCCATTCAGAAGGGAGAGGTGGCCCTTGGGTCATAGTCTTGAATAACAGGTCAAAGATCACTCCCTTCCTTGCTATCTGGGAGGAAAGATCAAAGTCGAGAGATGAGGCGAGAGGAAAGCAGGTGGGACGCCTCAATACCACAAAGAGCACAGGCACTTCAATGAGAGTCTGGCTCAGGCTTCTAAGTCTAACCTAGAAAATATTTTCTGAGCACATCCTATGAACAAGGCTCTGTGCTCTGTGTTGACAGACGCCCAGATAAGCCAGACTTCCCCAGGGCTGCCTTATCTCTAAGCTCATATCTGACAGTGAACCTGGCTTCAGCCTCCCATCCTTGACCCTGGCCTGTCTCATTTAGGGAGATGTGGTGCAAATGTCTCTGTGTGCTGGTCTTGCTCCCTGGTGCAGCCGGGTGGGCCCCCAGCCCCCAGCCCACACTCCATGCTTACCTGAGGCTGCACACTAGCTCGGTGAAGCGGGGCCGGTCACTGGGGTCGTAGTCCCAGCAGCGGGTCATGAGGGTATAAAGGACTGGTGGACAGAGGTCGGGCTTGGGCAGCCGGTCCCCTTTCTCCAGCACCCCGATGACATCCTTGTTCTCCAGCCAGAAGAACGGCTGCTTCCCAAAGCTCAGGATCTCCCACATGCACACGGCTGGGGTGGAAGGGAGTGTCAGGTCCCGGGTGGGGAGACCAGTCCCTCCCACCCAGGAGCACTGTCACCATTAGTGCTCGGTCTTGACCAGAAGCAGCTCCTGTGGTCCTTCCTCCCCCTCCAGCACCGTGGGGTCCTGCCCACCATGGTGGTCTGCCCGAGGGACAAGTGACCTACATCTGCAGTAAGTGACCTAAGACTTTGCTCCCTAGACCCTTGTCAGGGTACTGCAGGATCAACAGGTGGCAGTCATGGCATGTCATTGGGACCACAAGTGTCTTCTCTTGGGAGGGAGGGGAGCCACTGCTTAGTAAAGCTGGAATTGGAAGCCTCGCACCAACGCTTGGTGCCTGTGTGATTGTGGGCAGGCTCCTGACTCACCTGAACCTCAGTTTTCTTAACTGGAAAATGAGAGTAATAATAATATTCTATGGGGCTGACTGCGGGAGAACTAAGTGAGATGGTCGGCGGGAGGTGTTCCCTAAGGAGCTGTCTCTACACCTGCCTTTGCTCTCTCCCCTTCCTGCACCTCTCTCAGAACCAGTCACAGAGTTCCATCTTAGTTTCTGGGGCTGGTAGGTGGAGCACACACGTCACAAGAACCTCTTCCAGGAGGATGGGCCTGCACAGCCCAGGCCAGTCCTTAGCCTGGGTCACCCCCCTTCCTACCCCTACTGGCCTCCCTCACTCTGAGACTTCTCAGGGGCCACAGCAAAATTGAACCCTGGGAACGGGAGGTGGAGGTCAGACCCTGCTCCCTGCACCCACCCCCTTAGCTTGGTTCAGAGGTGAGAATCTGAACTCTTTTTCATACCCTCGCAAATCAGCACTCACCAAACATCCAGACATCACTGGCTGTCGTGAAGCGTCGGAAGTTAATGGACTCTGGGGACATCCATTTGATGGGGAGACGAGTCACAGAGGCTTTGGGTGGGCAAAGAGGTTAATTTTTAGGGAAGAAAGATCAGAATTATCCAGAAATACATCCTACTTTCTGAAGACCCTTAGGCTGGGCTGTCCAACTGTAGACTTCCTTCTTCTAGAATTTTTGGCTTCAGCGACCCCTCCAAGGCCAAAGCAGAGGCTGGGAAGTCCTCCTCACCTTTGTAATAGTCCTCATCCTCAATGTACCGGGAAAGACCAAAGTCCCCCAGCTTCACACACTCAGGGGAGGCCACCAGGATGTTCCGGACAGCAATGTCCCTGGAAATAGGGCATCAAAACCAGGATGAGTCACTGCCCACCCCCATGGGAGCAGGAACACTCAGAGAGACGGACAGACAGATTGAAAAAGAGACCAAGAGTGTAAGCCAGGGACTCAGCCTCCAGAGCAGAACTGGGCAGCTTCTGTTGGTCACTGTCTCCCCCGAGTGGTCTTGCTATAGCACAGCTCAGGTAGGAGCCCAGCTGGCCCCTCTGCACCCCAACATGCACAGGTGCTTTGCCATCTCCTTCCCTCTTGCTGTCGGGTTCTGTCTCCCATCACCCCTTCATGCATCTCCAGCTTGAAGCCTGGCTCAGATTCCTGGCATCAGCTATACTCTACTTCTGTGCTGTTGCCTACACTGTCCCCCATGCCAGGGAGGCTGTCACCTGGTGATTCTTTAAGGATAAACTCCAACCACTTCCCTGAACACAGGTATTCTCTCTCATCTGCATTTCCACAGTACGGGTTAGGCCTTTGGTATAGCAGGAGTGGCAGCGGCGGCACAGCTAACTCTGATGGGGCACTTAGGATACTAGGATCGCACGAGAGCTTCACACACCATGAGTCATGACATAGAGACCCTCAGACCCCCCTGGTGCAGGGGAGGAGACCGGACCCAGGGAGCTGAAGGAACTTGCCCAGCAGGTCACCGGTGGAAAAGGGTGTTGCCCAGGTAGGCTACTCCAGAGCTGAGCTCTCTCTTCTCCCAGGAGACGCACCACTGACTCAGTTTACCCTGTGTTCTTGCCATCACTTCCAACCCCAAACTAGTTTGCCTGCTTGCTTCTCACAGGCAGGCTCCACTTTCTAGTGTTTGTTTTATAGTTGAAATGATGACTTAAAAGCACGGCAACTTCAAATGAACAAACCAAAGAAACGAATCTATCCTCCCACCACCTTTGTCCTGACAATTGATTTCTCTAGTTTGACCCTCATGCTAGAAGGTAAGCTTCACAAGGAAAAGGAGTTTTGCTTGTTTTCAATGTGACTTTGTCCCAGAGCCTAGGTCAGTGCCTGGTACTGAGAGGTGTTCCATAGTGCTTGTTGGATGGATAAATGAATGAACAAACGAACGAACAAATGAATGAATGCACGTTTTTATCCCCTGATGTGGCTTTCCATAGAATCAGGCACAAGGCCACAGAGCCAATGTCAATGGTTGGTAATGTCCAACCACTAACTCTCTCGGGGGTCAGGCTCTCATGGCAGGGAATGGGAACAAAGCCAGGTAGAACAGCGGCCAACTCCTGGGCGCGGTGGCTCAAGCCTGTAATCCCAGCACTTTGGGAGGCCGAGACGGGCGGATCACGAGGTCAGGAGATCGAGACCATCCTGGCTAACATGGTGAAACCCCGTCTCTACTAAAAATACAAGAAAATTAGCCGGGCGAGGTGGCGGGCACCTGTAGTCCCAGCTACATGGGACGCTGAGGCAGGAGAATGGCGTAATGCAGTGAGCTGAGATCCGGCCACTGCACTCCAGCCCAGGCGACAGAGCAAGACTCCGTCTCAAAAAAAAAAAAAAAAAAAAAAAAGAACAGGGGCCAACTCTGCCACAGCCACAGGGAGGCTTGGACTCGGCAGGCCAGGGGTGCCAGGAACCAGGATGGTGTTTGGGTCAGGACCTCAGGATTTTTCTGGCCCTGCTCCAGCCCAGTCCCTTCTTCCTGGGCCACGTGCCACCAAGCCGGTGAGCTGGAGGTGAGTGAGCTCTAAGGAAGGTTGGGGGCCATTTCCTGGCACTCCCAGGGGAGGGGCTAGAAGGTCTTGAGCTATAGACAGACACCTCAGACTTCAGAGTTACTCCTAACAACCCCATGAGGTACATACAGTACCTGCAACTTTACAGATTAGGAGACAGAGTCAGAGAGGTTGCTCAAGTGCTCGAAGCTGCTGGCACAGGCAGGGCCAATGCTGGGATTCCAACACTGCTCTGTGTCACCCACAAACCCTGCTTCTACCCAGATGCCTTGAGGATCCGGTGAAGGCCTGGCTTCCACACCGCCGGCCACCCCCTCCACCCCTACCTGTGCACGCAGTTGATGCTCTCCAGGTAGGCCATGGCTTTGCAAATCTGCAGCGAGTATAGCACGAGGGTGAGCACCTTCAGGGAATTCTTGTTCCGCTCCAGGTAGTGGCCCAGCTGCGGGAATGGGGAGGTGCCATCAAGACCCCTGGTTGGTCCCGGCACGGAGCCAGGGGGCCAGGGTGCTGGCAGCTCCTGACCCTTCCCTGGGGGTGGCGGGAGACAAACCCAAAGCTGGCAAAATGTTCCAGCAACTTCCTTGACAAACAGGGCCTCTGGCTTGTTCCAGCTGAATACAGAAGCCAGGAAGCTGGGAGGCATGGGCTGTGCTCTGAATGCCCCCCAATGCTGCAGCTCAGGGGTCACCGCAGAGTCCCTCTTCTACCACCTCCAGCTCACCTCCCCGTAGGGATACAATTCCATGATGATCCAGGTGGGCTCCTCTTCAATGATGCCGATCAGCCTCACGATGTGCGGGTGGTCGAGGTTCTTCATGATCACTGCAGTCGTGGGGCAAGACGGACAGGCGGGGCGGCTCAAAGGTCCAATTCAGAAAAGGCCTTTGCTCTTCCAGCAAGGGGAACGGGGACCCCTCCTCCAACATGGTCCCTGCACTGCTCACCCCTCCCTTCCCAGGTCCAAGCCCCTCCCATCTTGGAGGCCTGGTTGGTCTCAGGGGTCCCTACCTGCCTCGCTCATGAACTTCTCCTTGTTGTCCAGAGTGCAGTCTTTCTTGCAGGTCTTGACAGCTACGTTGATTTTCTCCCCTTTCTGTAACAAGAGTGTGTTCAGGACCCCTTGGTCCAGCCCAGCGCTCAGCAGAATGTTCCCTCCTGGCCTCCCCATGGCCTCCTGCAGACTTTGCCACCAGCCAAGGTCCTTTTCTCCTACGTCTCTCTTCTTCTCCCCTTTGTCTTCCTCTCCTCTCCTTCCCCACTCCCCTTCTTCTTGATCAGGGTCTGTTAGAACTGAAAAGGGCTTTAGTGGTCAGATGAGTCAAGCTGCTCTTGACTCATCCATCCAGATGAGGACACTGAGACTGAGGGGCTGTGTGACCTACCCAAAGCCAGAAGCACCTGCAGGCAATTATCAGGCGTGGAGGCTGGGCCGTTTTCTTTCTCTCTCTTTATCGTTGGATTTTACATTCTTGCTGCCTCTTTCTTTTTTCCCCTGGGCCTGCTAGAATCGTGACCACAGTGGTCAGCCTTGCCCTCCCCTGTCACTGGCCTTGACACTAACTCCAGATCCTGCCTCGCCTTTTCTCAGAACTGTCTTTATCCTGCCGCCCCCTTTGTATTCTCCCACCAAGAATCAGTGACCCTTCTCCAGGTTCTCCCTGTATCTCCATCCCTGGTATTTTGCTACCCTTCTTGAAAATGACTCTTGACTCCATCATTCTTTGAGTATTTAATAAATACCATCATGCCCAGTGGACAAGGGGCCCTTAGAGACAAGGGGCCCCAAGTGGATGAAGGCTGTGCCAACTCCAACCTGCTCAGATTCAAGCTCTGTCTCACCCTACTGACACATGGAAAAGGAGTGTCAGGGAAGATCCTGGAACTCACGTGATTTGTGTAGACACCTTCATAGACCTCCCCAAAAAAGCCTTCCCCAAGAATACGATTCAGGACCACATCTTCACGGGCAATGCCATACTGTGAACCTGCACAGATGGAGAAAACAGTCGCAGATCACAGAGATCGGTGGTGCCCCGCAGGGAACCTGAGTGTCTGCAGGCTCCAAAGGCAGGCGTCACCAGATCTGTAACACCTCAGCCAAGATCCAGGGGCTGGGCTGGGGAAATGGGGGTCTAGAGTGTTCCACTGTCTCAGGGAAGAGCCATCCCCCTGCTCCCTCTGAAGGCTGGGTCCCAGATCCAAGTTATTAGAATCCCCACGCAGCTCCATGGGCACACAAAAGGGCAATCAGTATAGGGAGAAAAAAAAACATCTCAGCTTTCAAATCCACGGCATCTCAGGCTTGCCACTGTCTAAGCCTAGCACGAAGGGAGGATAAAGGAGGAAAAGAACATTCCCTGTGGTGTCACCAGAGTCCTTGCCGTGTCATTTCACAGGGCCTTGACTGCAGTCGCTGTGGCGGGGTTGACAACCTACCTCCAGGCCTTCGCAGGGTTTCGTCGGGAATCTCTGCGTAGATGTCTGACTCTGGAATGACAGGAAGAAGCGCAGACGTGGACAAGATGCCCTTGGTGGGCACTGCCAGGAATCAGGTGTGAGGCTCCCCGGTGGAGACCAGTGGAGACCAAGGGGATAGGAGGAAAAGCCAGGCAGGTCCCGGGCTCCCAACCCAGGTTTTAGAGTGGCCACAGAGCCCAGGGCACCTTGGCTGAACTCCCTGCTCTCTGCTTCCCAACTTGCATTGTTTAGGGCAAGTTGGTTAATCTCCCTTAATCTCAGTTTCCCCTTCTATGAAATGAATACTGGGGGATGCTGTAAAGATTGAATCAAATAATACCTGTTGCATGTTTAATACCACTAAGGACTAGATGTTTGTGTACCTCTCAAACTCCTTTGTTGAAGCCCTAACTCCCAATGCGATGGGATTAGGAGGTGGGGCCTTTGGGAGGCGGTGCAGTCCTGAGTGTGGGGCCCGCATAATGGGATCCGTGCCCTTATAAGCAGAAGAAGAGAGGCCAGAACTCTCTCTTCATCACGTGAGCCCACAGTGAAAGGACAGTTATCTGCAAATGAGGATTAAAGCCCTCACCAGATGCAGACCCAGCCAGCACCTTGATCTTGGACTTCCAGCCTCTAGAACTGTGAGCAATAAAGTATCTGGTTTTAAGCCACACAGTCTACGGTATTTTGTTACGGCAGGCCAAGCTGCCTAAGATAAACATGGTGCCATGTACTAAGTACTCAATACACACTAGTGATTACTATTCATGAATTTTTTTTTTTTTTTTTTTTTTTTTTTTTTGAGATGTAATCTTGCTGGGTTGACACGCTGGAGTGCAGTGGTGCGATCTCAGCTCACTGCAACCTCTGCCTCCTGGGTTCAAGCTATTTTCCTGTCTCAGTCGCCCAAGTAGCTGGGACTACAGGCACATGCCACCATGCCCATACAATTTTTGTATATTTAGTAGAGATGGGGTGTCACCATGTTGGTCAGGATGGTCTCGATTTTTTGACATCATGCTCCACCCACCTTGGCCTCCCAAAGTGCTGGGATTACAGGCGTGAGCCACTGCACCCAGCCACAATTCATGATATTTTAAAGCCATCATTGAGAAGTTACGGGGGAGGATCGTTTTCCTGTAACTTGGAGGACACCCTCGGCAATGTCATGAGAGCAGGCAGCGGGGAGCAAGCAGACGGGAGGCAACTGGAGCAGGTGGAGGATGCAGCAGGCAGCTCACCTATGCTGCAGCTCTCTGAGAAGTGGGACCGCCGGGCCTCCAGGTTTCTGTAGGAGGTGAGAGGGCAGAAGCCAGGTGAGCTCAGAGTCCAGTAATGCTCCCCTGGGTAGCCTCAGCCCGCCCTCTCCTCCTGCCCCCTGGGGAGAAGTAGTCTGTCCAGATTAGCAATGACCTGGGAGCACAGCCAAGGCTGCCAGGGGCTGGAGTTGGGGGACAGCAGCAACCCCCCAGCACAACACCAGGTGGCCTGAAGGCAAAGAAATATTCCTGCAGGTATTTACTGGGAGGGAAAGATCATCTTTTTTCAGGGTTCTCCTGGACCTGAAAACCAGAAACTATGGAGGTGGGGACTCCCAGTTTCTTCTTCCTCTTAGTAGCACAGGCTAAGCTCAGGGCCCTGTCCTCTGTATCCCACTGTACTCACAGCATGGGGATCTGGGGCAGGCTGTTCCGCTTCTCGCCATCTAGGAAGAGAGGAAGAAGGAGGAGGTTGGAGCTGGGGACACAGGGGCCTAAGTGGGTGACTGACCTCCTCACTATTCCTAAAAGGGACTCTCCTCCCACCCCAGCCCCTGATTCCATTCTCTTCCAGCCTGGGAGCGAGGGAGGCCTTGGGCCAGAACTGGAATCTCCTTGGAGGCTGCCTCAGGCCAGATTTCGCCTGCTCCAGCTGGGACCCCTGCTTCCTGATTAAGGAAGACCCAAGACCCAAGACCCAAAATGGAGACACACACAGGCGGGACCAGCCTTGTTCTAGCGATGGCTTTGAGCTTGCTGGGGCTAAAACGCTTCTCCTCCAGAAGGTGCCTCTCTGTGGACGTTGACTAGCAGGGCTGTGGGTAGGTGGACCAGCCAGGGCTTAAAGCCCAAGATGGGCCCACTGGAAGCTTCCCGCTGGGCTGTGGGGGAAGCCTCCTCATTCACTTATCCATCAGCCACTTAGCTTCTGCCACTCTGCCTCTGGGGACTTGGGTGTGCTGCCACCTGTGGTCCAGCCACTTTACCTTTAAATGGAACCCACCTTTCCTAGGATGGACGATGAGAGAGCCTTGGTGCTCCCCCTGCAGCCGGCAGTAGCCATCTATGAGGTCAGCCATGTTCTCAGCCTCTGCCAGGGACGAGGTTTTGATGGACAAGGCCTGAGGAGCAGAGACCAGCCAAGGGTGAAACCCCAGAGCGTTAGCTAGAGACCACCCCCAGGGCTGGCGAACAGATGGCAGGACCCCTGCCACAACCCTTGCCTGGATGCCAATGTTGTCTGCACCTCTCCTGGGGCCCTACCCTGGAGTCCAGACTGCATTCTGTCACCCCTTTCACCTGTACGTCCATGCTCTCCAAAGGCCAGTCCCAGGCCTCACTTATTTTGGCCTCTGAGCACACAGCACAATGCCTGGTATCTAGTCGGTGCTCAATAAATAGAAGCAGAAACTGAGAAAATGGAAGAGGGGGCTGGGCGCAGTGGCTCACACCTATAATCCCAGCACTTTAGAAGGCTGAGGCAGGCAGATCACCTGAGGCCAGGAGCTTGAGACCAGCCTGGCCAACATGGTGAAACCCTGTGTCTACTAAAAGTAAAAAAATTAGTTGGGTCTTGTGGCATGCATCTGCAGTCCTAGCTATTCAGGAGGCTGAGGCAGGAGAATCTGTTGAACTCAGGAGGCGGTGGTTACAGTGAGTTGAGATTGTACCACTGCACTCTGGCCTGGGCGACAGAGTAAGACTTTGTCAAGAAAGGAAAGAAAAGGAAAGGAAAGGAGAGGAAAGGAAGGAAGGAAGGAAGGAAGGAAGGAAGGAAGGAAGGAAGGAAGGAAGAAGGGGAGGCAATGGGGCAGGGCACAGATGGGTGAAAGGAGAGAGAGATGAACACTCTGCAGCCTGAGGTCTCTCTGGGTGTTTTACCACAAAACAAAACAAAACAAAGCAAAACAAAACAAAACAAAACAAACAAAAAAACCCCATGTTTTTAAGGTCTTGATGTCCACATCATTGTTCTCTTCGTAAAACTTAGGCCTGTGATTTATACCTGACTTCTGCTCACCTTGAACATTCCTCTACCTGAAAACCTTCCCAATTTCTTTCCTGACATTAAACAAATTGTTTCCCGAATTTTCCTACAATTTATCATCATCCTGGTACCTTTTGTCTAACAACTTGGTGCAGTTTTCTTAACACGATCCCCAAAGCCAGGAAGCTCCTGGCCTCCTGCGTGCCATGGACTTTTGGTCTGAGCAAGAGCTCCCAACTTGCCATTATATCCCCTGCAGAGCTGCCAGGTGCCCAGAGACACTCACCTGGGGGGCACCTTCAATGCCCAGCTGCAGTACCGCCTGGCCCTCCTCCAGTGGCAGGCACCTGATGGACCTGATCTGCTTGAACTCGGCCAGGCAGGTGGGCTGCGGGAAAAGAAGGGGGAGCTTCAGACCATCCCACTACCAGGACTGGGCCATGCAGATTGGTCAGTATGGGGGAGCTGGGGTGAGGAGGAACTGGGAGTTTCTCTGGGAGATGAAGAGAGAATCAAAGACTGGTCAGTATGGGGGAGCTGGGGTGAGGAATCAAAGACTATTAAGGCTAGACGGATCCTCTAGTTCAGAGGTGTCCAATCTTTTGGCTTCCCTGGGTCACATTGGAAGAAGAATTGTCTTGGGCCACACATAAAATACACTAACACTACTTGAGTGTAAAAAAAAATCGCACAAAAAATCTTATCATGTTTTAAGAAAGTTTACAAATTTGTGTTGGGCTGCATTCAAAGCCGTCCTGGGACCACAAGCTTGATCTAGACCAAGTCCCTCCCTATGCCAAGGAGAAAATGAGGTCTAGAGAAAGCCAGGACTTGCTCAAGGTCATGTGCCAAGCTGGCAGTGGAGCCAGGACTGGACCCAGGTCCCCTGGCTTCCAAGGGAATCATGCCTCATATTGCTGCTGAAAGGGCAAGACTGCTGAGCTCTGTGAGTAATCATAGCGGCCCTGTCTCCCCCCCGCCACCTCTGTGTAGATGACAGCCACGGGGATGTAAAGGGCCATCTGCCCCACGATGCCATCTCCAAACGCTCTCTACTGCTGCTCACACCAGGGCATGGCCTTAGAAAGGACTCTGCTCTCAGCAACGGGGGCAAGAAGAACTGAAGTGGCAGACAGAGCAGGAGGCAGCAGAGAGGGGAAGGCCTCCCCACCTGGGGCTGGGTGGGGCCGCCCCCAGTCTTTCTACCTTTGCATCCTGACTGGTCAGCTGGCGGATCCCTTTAGGGCCAATGACCAGGTCCACAGTAATGTTCCATCCTTGCTGGAATAAAAGGAGAGGGGACTGTTGTCCCAGAGCTGCCCTCCCCATTCTTCGGAAACTTGAAGAAAAGCTCCCTAAGCTAGACACAGGCCACCATTTCCTGGGTCTCCAGCTCCTTCCTGCCGAAACCCTGGCCATATGGATTTTCCCCTCCTGACACCTTTCCTGTCCTGCCCACCTCCCAGAGCTGGAGGCCAAAATTTCAGTGCCTGCTTCAGGCAAGGGGATGTTCATGACTTCCACTGTCAGCAGGTCAGCGAGGCTCTGCTGCCTGAGAATCTGCAGCAACTGCAGCGTCTCCCTGCCCCCTCCTGGCCCCCTTTCCCGAGAGGCCTGGGATCCAGGTCAGGGAGAGGCTCAAGAGAGGCTGCCATTACAATGAGTTCACAGCGGTAGGTCTCCTGGTCGATGTTGGCGAAGCCCGCGAGAGTGTTGAAGAACTTCATGACGCACTCCTCCTCCCTGAGCGAGGCGTACTGCTGGAAGGTCTGCTGGATCATCTTCCGGAACTGTTTGGGCTGGGGGAGGGGATGGGCAGTGTGAGCAAGGCCAGCTCCTCCCAGGTCTCACTCCTTCCCTTAGGGTCTCACTGAGAGACTGCCCGCTGCTCGAAAATGATCCCCAGCGCCTTTGCCCCCAAAGCAGCTGTGATCTATGACCTAAAACACACACCCATTGTCTCAAGGGAGACTCCCCATACCCCTATGAAGGCAGTGGAAGGGGCAAGGGGTAGCTTCCCAGTACTGGGGCCAGAGAGCTGATCAGGCCTGGATGCGGAGCGGGAGCCCAGGCATGTCACAGTTGGATCCCCAGCCCCAGAGAGGACCCCTGGGTGCATTTAATAGTCCTGTGTCCAAATGCCCAAGGCCATGCAGATGCCCTGGCTTCTCTGAGTATCCCCAGTCTCATCCCTTCCACTCTAGTCTTGGGAATCAGCACAAAGAGGTCCTCGCCCATTGGTTTCCTCACCTTTAAGTTCTCCTGCATCTGCTTTGGGAAAAACAAGTCCAGCCCCACTTCCTTTCTGCAAAAAGGAAGAAAAAGGCAGCATGTGACTCCCCCTGACCCCCATCCCAGGACTGCGGGCCAATCAGGAAGAGGTGAGACGGCTTTGGGACCTGGAGACGGGCCCTGTGGGGCTCTGGTCTGGGGAGGGGTGGAGGAGAGGGTGAGGAGGAAAAGTACGCATGGAAGGACAGGAAGGGAGGGGAGGTGGGCGACCCCAGAACTTACTCTAGGAGCTCGAAGTTGGACTTCTTGTCAAGGGCATTGTGGGGCATATCCTTGAAGAACCGCCTGGAGAAAGAGGTGGTGGAGGGGGGGCTGAAGGCTGGAGAATGAGGGAGTCAGACCCAGGGCACCTCAGGCCACTAGAAGCCCCCTTCCCCTGCCATATATGGGAATCACCAGGAGAAAGGAAGTTAGGAAAGTCATAAAATTTAGTATTTTGACCTGTGAGGAAAAGGAAACCCCCACAAATTTCATTCCAAGAAAAGACTCCAGCCTTGGATCCTAGGAAACTCACGCTAGGAATGGGCAGATACTGGGCTGAGGAGGAAGATGGTGGCTCCATCTGTGGCCTCTCAGAACAAAGGCCCAAGGCAGCCAAGGCTTGAATGATCAGCCTAGGAACACCGACCTTCACCTGCAGGTCCTGGGGGACTCTTGTGATTTCCTTTTCACTTATTTGCTATCTCTGAGATATTATATGTGTGTATGTTTGTGTGTTCATTTAGATACTTGCTAAATGTAGCACTGTATATATACAAACTTGAGGACTTATAGAAGAAGAAAATAAAATTATTCATAGTCTAACCAGAGGAGACAGCTATTATACTTTACTCATATTCTTTAAGTCTCATTTCCCCTAAAAATGTATGCTTTGATAAATACTTTTATGTAATTGTGGCTTAAGCTGAGACCAAATAGCTTATGTCCTCACATGTGCCAGCCTCCCTTCCCTGTCTGGGTCACTGTGTCTAGTAATTTCATTGACTGCTGCAGTCATTATCCTACTCCTGATCTTATATTAAAGTCATTCAGTGTTCCTTTAATTCAGCCATCTTTATAAATATCTGGTAAAACTTTTGTGCAACTAATACTATAAGCAGAGTGAGGGAAGTAACATGATTCAAAAGCAATGCCTTTTAGACAGTTCACTGTGTTTAGAAAATAGTAAGGTTAGGTCAGGCGTGGTGGCTCACAACTGTAATCCCAGCACTTAAGGAGGCCAAGGCAGGCGGATCACAAGGTCAAGAGATTGAGACCATCCTGGCCAACATGGTGAAACCTTTTCTCTACTAAAAACACAAAAATTAGCTGGGCGTGGTGGCGCATGCCTGTAGTCCTAGCTACTCGGGAGGCTGCAGGAGAATCACTTGAACCCAGGAGGCGGAGGTTGCAGTGAGCCAAGATTGCGCCATTGCACTCCAGCATGGGAGTGAAACTCTGTCTCAAAAAAATGGAAAAGAAGACACTCATGGCATGAAATCATAGAGGAAATACCCAATAAAAATGTAAAATATAAAATGCTATATCCTTAACAATTTTTAATAAATGGTGTCTTTGAATATATTGTCAAGCAAAATAAGTAGTTACCTCTTAAGAAATATGGTCCCAATTTTGCACTCTGTGCCCTAGCCTGAGACACTGGGCAATGTCTGGAGATAGTTCTGGTTATCATACCTAGTTGGAGTAGGGGGCTGGTAGTGCTACCAGCCTCAAGTGGGTAGAGACCAGGGATACTGCTAAACATCCTTCAATGCACAGGAAGCCAACCCCCAACACCCCCTAACAAAGAAGCATCCAGCCCCAAATGTCACTAGTAGTGAGGCTAGAAAACCCTGGGAATTTGATCCAAGAAAAGACCTTAGAAAACTAAGAAGATGGGTCCTTCCCTACCCTTACTTCTCTGTACTGGGTATCTGACAGAGGGAGGTAAGCAATGGTGCCTGAGATGGGATGTTCTTGCTAAGGGCAGATGTGCAGAATTGGAAACCAGAAGAACTGGCAGATAGGAATGACATTCAGATGTAGCGAAGGTCCCCAGCCCCCAGGCCATGGACCGGTACTGGTCCGTGGCCTGTTAGGAAGCTGGCCGCAGAGCAGGATGTGAGCAGTGGGTGAGTGACCGACGTTTCATCTGTATTTACAGCTGTCCCCCATCACTTGCTATATTGCCTGAGTTCCATCTCCTGTCAGATCAGTGGCGACATTAGATTCTCATAGGAGTGTGAACCCTATTGTGAACTGTGTATGAAAGGGATCTGGGTTTCACGCTCCTTATGAGAATCTAATGCTCAGTGATCTGTCACTGCCTCCTATCACATCCAGATGGACCATTTAGTTGCAGGAAAACAAGCTTAGGGCTCGCACTGATTCTACATTATGGTGAGTTGTACATTTATTTTATTATATATTACAATGTAATAATAATAGAAATAAAGTACACAATAAATATAATGTGCTTGAATCATCCCGAAACCATCCCCCACCCCAACCCCAGTCCATGGAAAAACTGTCTTCCACAAAACTGGTCCCTGGTGCCCAAAAGGTTGGGGGCCTCTGAGGTATAGGACATGAGAAGCCTACCCAGGATTCTCCCCTGGATGGAAGCTCCTCCTCCTCTTCCGCCTCCCACTTGAAGAGTGCCTGCAGTTAAGATCCCCAAATTCCATACGATTGACCATGGCAGCTTTAGAAAACGTTTCAAGCCAGTGTTACCTGCCCGACCTCCACAGTAATAAGAAACCTCAGGGTGATTATAGGTAGCTTGGTCATCTGTAGTTCCCCTGGGTTGAGTGAGCCATAAAATATACACCTAGGTAACTGAACACATTGGCTTGCTGTACACAGCTATTTAATTCTAACAGAATAAATGTTGGCAAAGGTCCACTGAGGAAGAAGATTTCAGTTCTTTCAGAGTTATCCATTTATTCAACTATGTATTGAGTTCTTATGTGCCAGGCAAAGGCAGCACCCATTCTGACTCTAAGGATTTGACAGAATTTCACAATCTGGTGCACGGGGACATGTCATTGCCTCACAGAGCTCTGCGCAAGTACAGTGGTATTGCAAAGGAGGATGGAGGAGGTCAGGATGGGGCAGAAAAGGCTTCAAGATGAAGAGACCCTTAGGCTGGCTTGATGAGAAGAGCAGATGGTCACACTGCTTGTAATTGACACCTCATAGGCTCACGCTGAGGTTTCCTGTGTATGTAGAGGACAGGCAGGTAACATGGGCTCAGTACATTTTCTAAAGGTGCCAGAAGATAGAAGAGTTTACTAGGCTGGAAAGGGAAATGAGAAGACTGTGCCAGGCAGGAGGGATGCATTGCCCACCCATGGGGTGAGATCTGCTTCCCAGCCACAAAGGAGAGTGGTTTCCTAAAGCCACTCCAGGCTTACGATCTGTTGTTGAATGAATAAATGAACTTTGAGACTTGTGAAGAAAGAATTTGGAAGGCTGGGATATTTAAATATTACATTTTTAAAAACAGAGTTAGCTAAATGAAAGGGTAAACACATTTTGAAATTAACACTGAGCAATTAAGGCACAAAAAAACCCCAACATTTTAGCATGATCAAGGTGGTAGTGAATGGAAAAATGTTTTATTAGGATAAAGGAAGCTCAGCTAGCACATCGAGGTCGCCCCAAACTCCTGAATCCAGCTTGCTTAGCCCACTCCCTGTGTCCCAGATGGCCCTTCTCTCAGGCATAGAAGATCATTTACATAGTCACCATCGACAAAAGTGTCCAATCACTCAGATGTGCCACAATCTGGGTGTTTCTAACATTTGTAGCAACTGAACATCTTGGGAACGTCTGGGAGAACTAGTAACCATCACTCAAGGGAGACGCTGCTCTCCCCAGCAAGGTAGCTTCCCAATCTTCTGTGCTGAGTCCCATCTCAGCTGCTCTCCAGGGGCACCCAGGTCTCCCCAATATGCCTGAACTGCCATCACTCAGTGAGGCCGTGCCTACCTGGAGTGCCCTCTAGTGCCTGACTGGTCCTTCCAGCTCAAGACTGCAATTTTGAGTAGCTAACAACAGGTGGACAGCGGTGGAGTCTATAATCAGATACAGGCCTATGACTGATACCCCGGTAAGGACAGCAGAAAATAAGGAAGCAACCAAATCAAATCCAGTTGGTTTCTTTTTTTCTTCTAAACATCAATAGAAATTAACTACAAACCAAGATACCTTTTGATGCAAAGCAAGCTGTCTGTTGTTTCTCTAATCTTTATTTATTATCAGTTACTTAATTAATCTGGGGTTAAACATTCACTCTGTGTTGTTGTTGTTGTTGTTGTTGTTTTAGGGCTCTGCTGGGGGTGGACAATAGTCCTAGGTATCTCAGGTCAAGGGGGAGAAGTTATTTGGTTCCTCAAACTGGGCAGGTACTGATTTCTAGCATAGAGGCCCTGAATTTCAAACTTTCATTTAGAGGCATTATTTAGATCAAACATTTGGCATTTATAAAGCACCTCCAATAAATGAATAAAATTAACTAGGCATCATTCCCGCTATATGAGATTCTGGAAAAGGCAAAATTATGGCAACGATAAAATGATCAATGGTTGCCAGGGTTAGAGGGAAGGAGGGATGGACAGGTGGAGTATGGAGAAATTTCAGGGCAGTGAAACTACTCTGTGCAATACTATAATGGTGGCTATAGGTCATTATTCATTTAGCCAACCCATAGAACATACAATACCAAGAGTGAACCCTAATGTAAACTACAGGTTTTAGGTAATAATGATGTGTCAATGTAGGCTCATCAATTGTAACAAATGCACCACTTTGGTGGGGAACTCTGATGGAGAATGTCGATAGTAGGGGAGGCTGTGCATGTGTGGGGAAGAGGGTATATAGGAACTCTGTACCTTCTGCTCAATTTTGATGTGAACCTGTAACTTCTCTAAAGAATAAAGCCTATTCAAAATAAATAAATGAAAGAAGGGTAAAGAGAAAAAAGTAAGTAAAATAAAATAAATAATTATTGAATACTTTGGTCCCTGCCATTGCTCTAATTACTTTAAATACATTAACTCATTTATTATTCATAACAACCTTGCAGGTTTGTTATGTTACTATTGTATAGTATGCAATACTATACAATACTATACTATAGTATACTATGCAATACTATACAATAGTAACATAACATACATATTATATAGTAGCATATATGTTATATAGTAGCATATATGTGTTACATAGCAACACATATGTTATATAACATTGTAACATAACATTGTTCTATGTTATATAGTATAACAAATGTTATATGATAACATAACATGTTTTATAGTAACACAATGTTACTATAATGTTACTATTATCATTCCTATTTCACAGATGAAGGAATCCAGGCAGAAAGAGGGTAATCAACTTGCCCAGAATAACTCAGGAAACACAGGACTCCATGGAGGATTCATTTCACTAATCTCGTATCCAGGCATACATCATACCTCTTTTATAAGCTGAAATAATACAATTTTTTTTTTCCTGGAGATGCTGTATATCTATAGGCAGGTGGCATAATCAATGATGTTAATAGGACATGGGATTATTGCCCATGATTTGTAGGTAGCCCCACACTCTGGGACAATTTTAGGCAAGAGCCACAGCCGTAGAAAATTCTGCCTAATGGCCTGATTTTCTGAAATGTGTCCAATTCTCTCTGGGTGAGAAATAGTTCTAACTTGACTTTAAAATGGCTCATCATAACAAATAACTGCATTCAACTTTAAAAATTATTAGACCTGCAAATCTTCTATTCGGTTTACAAAATAGGTGTTTTCCATATTCTCTCCCTAATATCATATACCCCACATTTCAATGGTCAACCAGTAAGAATAGGAACATCTCTCCGACTCTGTTCCTCACACTCAGGAGATGTGAAACAATACGTCTCTTGCACAAAACAAGCATGGCTTTTAGAATCATCCTGCACTGGTTCTAGCAGATATCAGCAGTCACACTCTTGACAATACTACCTACAGGTGTCATGTCGGATGCCTCGCCCTGTCCTCCAAAACATCAGTGCAGTGCCTGGAGCTTAGGCCACCACCAGTAATAGTCTGGGGATGATTGGAGGATATAATAAAGTAAGATAGAATGTTAATGGGTCTTCGTGATGCTGTTTTACAACTAAGTGATGACTGCTTGACAGGTGACAAGTGATAGATGTCCCAAAGTGACACTAGCATCCTGTCTCAAAGTGACACTAGATCCATAAATAAAAAGGTAAAGATAAGCTTTTTCGACTTTTCTAATTTTATAGGGGAAGATGAGACTGTATAGGAGGATGTAATGCAGGTCACAGGAGCCAAGAAGTCTGAGAAGGGATAAAAGGCATAGATAATAAAATAAACTTTGCAGACTGTCCCTGGTCTGCCAGCACTGAGCTCCCAAGATTATTATTAATGGCAGCGAGCTAGGATGCCTTGTAAGCAGCTGCAGGGATGGCAGGCCTCCTCTGTGCAGAAGACTCAAATGCTCCCTTGCTTTTTGAGACAAAGTCACCAAATGTGAAGCCCTCGAAGCTGCCCTTGACCTATTCTGTCACTAATGCCAACAACCTCAGATGCTGAAATCAAAGTGGGACTCTCCCTTTGCCACCCCACTGCCCCCACCAGAGGACCCCAGAGCATTCTCTTTGACTGAGACTAACAACGGAGCCAGAACTCCCCAGTGACCCCCGTTCTGTAGAAGTGGCAGCAGAGTTCTACTCTCTATTAACCATGAGGTCACAGATAAGGCTCCGGAAATGCAGTTCTAGAAAACAGGAAGTAATCCTTGGCCAGTGATTTCCCTGGCAGTCATCCTGAAAGTCCTTCCATCAACCCATATGACTAATGGTATTCAAGTCACCTAGGGGGCTGGTCGAAAATGCCTACGACAAGGTCCCACCCAGGCCTGCCAAATCAAATCTCCCAAGGGTAGGGCCAGGATGCCTCCAGTTTATTAAGCTCCCAGGTGATTATGATTTGCAAGCAGATGTTAAAACCACTGCTCTAAGACAGAGAAGGGGTAGAGAGAAGGGAAGGAGAAGGTGAAAAGGTGGGGGATGGTGAAACTCAATGGCGCTGCCCTGGTCAAGACAGGGCTAGAGCACAGGTCAGTCACATCACCCTCCTCAGTCCCGAATGGCAATGACCCCCTGGCAGCCAAGAATAAGGCCTAATTTTTTAGACTGTCATTCTAATTGTGCCATTCTAACAATATCATTCTAATGATAACATTGGACTGCCATTGTCCGGATGGTGTCTTCCACCATCAGCCCCAACTTATCCCTCCAAACTCACGATTTGCCAGTCTATGCTTTTCCTTCCACTGATCCCTGGAGTGTATCTCCCCTGACCCTTGTTCTCTGCTGATTGAAATCTTTCTCCTCCTTTCAGGAGCAATTCAGATACCCTCTTGCTGGTGCTCTCAGGCGGGATGGATGGCTCCCACATGGAAGTTGGTGCCATCCTCGTTCTGCCTTGTATTGTGATTAATTGTATACACATCTGTCACCTCCCCAACATGGAAGCGTGAGGGCCTCTCTGGATGATGTACTAATTTCACACATATTGATTAACTGCCTACTGGAGATGGGGATACAGCAATGGACAACACAGATAGACATCTCTAGGCTCAAATGTCCTCCAAATCCTAGTCTGGTGCTCAAGAAACATTTGCTGAATCGCTTGAACAGCAGGAGAGGTGGTTGACAGATGGAAGAAGCCAGCAGCCTGCAGGCAAGAGCAGTGGTAGCAACGGAAGCCAGGAGAGTGAGACTAGGGAGGGGGCTGGTCCCCCTACCCCTACCATCCCGAGGACCCAACACCCAGCCCCTCAGAGCCTCACCTGCTGCTGGTCACCACCTCTCCCCTTCCTGGCTCCCACACACTCAGTCCTGCTTCCCATCTTGGACATGGGGAAAGGCCGGGCCGGCCCAGAGCTCAGCACAGTGCCCTCCCAGCAGAGACCTCAAGGTCACATACCTGAGCTCCAGGCAGCCCAGCTGCAGGGCCATGCCCTCGCTGACCTTGCTGGCGTAGCGCTGCATATAGTCGTTCCGGAGCTGGTGGGGAGAAAGGTCAAGCATTAGACTTGCACCCTCACCCCCGACTTCCCAGGACAGAGGCCTCAGAAGAGGAAGGGCCTCATTCTGCCTCCCTGAGCGACAGCCACCCACCCGACTACAAACAAGCATGGAGCAGGGATGGAGAGCACACGGGGAAGAGGTGCCTGTGCCTCCACAGGCCGAGGCTGTGAGGTTTTTGAGATGCTTTTACAGGCATTCTCTCCCTGCTCCATAGGCAAGAAGTTCAGATTTCCCTCCCCTGCCCACCATTTTGGATAGAAGGAAACTGAGATTTTGCAAGGAGTCAGTAATTTATCCAAAGGCCTGTTGGTAAGTAGTGATAAATGTCATTAACAGGCCAAGAAAAATCTAGCTCAGTCTCTGGCAAACCAGGAGGGAGATCTTGGAGGGACCTAGGACCAGACAGAAAACAACAATGGCCACTCATGTTGATGCTGTGCTTTGTTCTGCACCTGGTGCTGGGCTTCGCTCTGCATATGCATTCTGTCCGGGAAGTCTGAGATGCTCAAAACAGCTCCTGAGAGCCGGTTATTAAGTTTTCAGAAGTTTTGTGAGCAAGTAGGTATCCTACTGGTAGCTTGAAACAGGCCAAGTATGTGGGTGGTATTTACACCATAGAAACTGGCAAGTGCCATAAAAATGAATGAAATAACGGCATTTGCAGCAACCTGGATGGAGTTGGAGACCATTATTCTAAGTGAAGTAACTTCAGAATGGAAAACCAACATTGTATGTTCTCACTCATAAGTGGGAGCTAACCATGATGATGCAAAGGCATAAGAATGATACAACGGACTTTGGGGACTCAGGGGAAAGGGTGAGAGAGGAGTGAGGGATAAAAGACTACACACTGGGTACAATGTACACTGCTTGGGTGATGGGTGCACCAACATCTCAGAAATCACCACTAAAGAAATTGTTCATGTAACCAACACCACCCGTTCCCTCCAAAAACCCATTGAAATAAGTAAGTAAATAAATAAACAAATAAATAGGCAAGTGCTACACATAACGGAATTTTTCTTTGGAGAGTCAATTTAGCAGCCAATGATATCATCTGGTTCCTACAACAACCCTATAAAGTAGGTGTTATTATTATGATCCCCATAATAATTTTATAGCAGAGGAAACAGCTTCATGCAAGTAAATGAGGTCCCCCAGGGCTATCAGATTAGTGAATGGCAGAGCTGGATTAGTGGACAACAGACTGCAGAGCTGTGTAGTAAGCACTGCAGGATTCACCTTGGACCTGCTCTTGCTGCTTCACTAGTCAGGTCTCCTGGGCCACCAGAAAAGTCCAAGAGGAGTTGGGAGCACACGGGGCAGTTTAGCCAGTGCTTAAATACTGAGAGAGAAGCGGGGTTGGAGCCGCTGACCATAGACCAAGGACCTTCTTTAAGAGAAGCTTCCTAGCCTGGGCCCTTCATAATCTGGGCTTTGTCTTTCCATCTCCCTAAGACAGAATGGTTCATGCTTGGCATTTAAGGTGCAATGGGAGCCTCAGGGCAAGAAGATAAAGTACTTTTTACCTGTTGGTAAAAATAAAGCAGCGTGGTCCTGTCCTCCTTCAGGCTCTCCATGAAGTCTTCCGGCAAGTAGCGGATTTGAAGGTCATACCTGCAACAGGACATTCAGGCTCTGGTTGACACAGAGAAGCTGGTGTCTGAAGAAAGGAGTAAGACCCCAAGGGCAGAAGCAAGTCCATCCCCCAGTGCAAAAGGAAGGGCTGCCTGTGGGTCTCGTGGCCACCCATTCAGGGCTGGTTTTGCTCTTTCCCTCCTCCGTGGTTGGGCAGGGGACCATAAACGGGGAGGTGATTGGCAGGTGGTCAGAGCTAGCCCTGACTCTCCACCTTTCTCCTTCATGGCAGCTGTTTCTCTTAGGTTCATAGGCTAGCCCTGGACCTGGGCTTTCCATCTGCCCCACCCTTCTGTCTCTCTTCTACCCTAGCACTGTCAGCATCCTGTTTAGGGTTATCTTTAGGTGTCTGCTCTGGGATGGGGATAGTCTATGAAGCCCAGGTTAGGTCTTGGAAAATACACACATTTGATACTGGAGGAAGACTAAGCCTAGAATGCCACTCAGGTTTTGCTAGAAGTTTCTGAGGCAGGGGAGTGCTCTAAGGGAGGAACTCCCAGGGCCTCCCCACCCTAAATTCCTCTCCTCCCCACTTTCGAGCCCAGGAGTCCACTCCTACCTCCACTCGGCTTCCACGTGCAGACACTCATACTTGTCCTGCACCTCACCCACCGTCATCTGCGGGTGCAGCCAGTGGATCTCATCGGACTTCATGTGCTTCAACCTCAGCCCATAGCACTCAGCCAGCTGGATGTTGGGCCCAATCCGTCCGCTCAGCAGGATGGAGGTGATAATCTCCTGCAGAAGAGAAGAGAGAGGCTCGACTCAGGGGTGCCCTCCTTTGGGCTCCCACAATTCTCACACAGACCTGAAAAGCGTGATTCTCTAGGGTGGGATTCTGTCTTCATGTTCAATTTGTCTCTCATTCTCTAGCACTTAGGGGAAGATTTGTACACAATGGGCTCTAGCTGATAAATTGACAAATGGGTGAAATGAGGCAGAGATAGACGAACTGAGAGAGCAGAAGTGAAGGAGAAAATGCAGAGAGGCAACGAATACCAGAAATTTGCTTCTGCACCTCATTACAATCTAACCAATTAATAATTGCCAATTAGTAATTACCAAAATTACCAATTACCAATTAATAATAGCATCCACCATGTGAACAGCATCTTCTGAGTGGCTTGCAATTCAGCCAGCATCACTGAATTCCTATACCAGGCACTGCTAGGCCCTTTGTAGACATGATTTCATTGAATCCACACAACACAGGGCAGCAGGTGTTACCATCCCCGTGTGGCTGATGGAGAAACTAATATAGGTCCCACAATCCACGGAATTAAACTAGGATTTGGAATCCTGGGACACTAGAATCTGAGGATTTCTTCTAGGCCAAGCTGATTCATGGAGTGGTGAGGCTGGACAAGATAAGGACAAGATTCACTTGGAAGGATTAAGTGCCACAATCCCCACATGAGCAGGGACACAAGAAATGAGTGCTGGCAAGAAACCGGTGCCCTCTTGTTCCTGCTTTCTTGTTAACCAGAGGTTAATAGACTGCCTGTCTCCCAGCCTGATGCCACAGCTTCCTGGCCTAGAGCCAGATATGGATTAACAGGTGGGCCAACTGGGCAGCTGCCTGGAAGTCCATCTGTAAGGCCCTGCCTAGTTCTGAAATCACTTTGGTGCCATTTTTTTTTTTCTTGAGATGGAGTCTCGCTCTGTCACCCAGGCTGGAGTGCAGTGATGCGATCTCGGCTCACTGCAACCTCCGCCTCCCAGGTTCAAGCCATTCTCCTGCCTCATCCTCCTGAGTAGCTGGGACTACAGGTATGCACCACCACGCCTGGATAATTTTTTTTTTTTTTTTTTTTTGAGACGGAGTCTTGCTCTGTTGCCCAGGCTGGAGTGCAGTGGCTGGATCTCAGCTCACTGCAAGCTCCGCCTCCCGGGTTCACGCCATTCTCCTGCCTCAGCCTCCCGAGTAGCTGGGACTACAGGTGCCCGCCACCTCGCCCGGCTAGTTTTTTGTATTTTTTAGTAGAGACGGGGTTTCACCGTGTTAGCCAGGATGGTCTCGATCTCCTGACCTCGTGATCCACCCGTCTCAGCCTCCCAAAGTGCTGGAATTACAGGCTTGAGCCACTGCACCCGGCCCTTGAGCCACTGCGCCTGGCCGATAATTTTTGTATTTTTAGTAGAGATGAGGTTTTATCATGTTGGTCAGGCTGGTCTCAAACTTCTGACCTCAAGTGATCTGCCCACCTCGGCCTCCCAAAGTGCTGGGATTCCAGGCATGAGCCACCACGCCTGAACTTTGGTGCCATTTTAACTCAAGTTTCTCACGTAGTTCCACATATTGTTGGTGAATTGAACTCACTCCTGACAGAGCTGAGAGTCCTATGGGATATAAATTTAAAAACCTGAAGTACTGACCTATCTCTGTTGGATATGTCTGCAATGTGCATGCCACCAAGCCTACATCAGCCTAAAGACTGAATAATGCATAATAGGTTGCTGTCAGACCAAAAAGAGGAGGAACACTTGATTAGATTTTACATTTTCTTAACATGCCTCCCAAGACAGTTTCTAATTTGGTAAATCAACTATAATCAGTTCCTTAATTGGAATGAAAAGGAGGCATATTATATTTCTCAGAAGGAAATAAATTTATTTCTCTCTCCACTAGGAAAATGTCATGCTAATATTTAGATAATCCTGGTTTGAAGGAATGTCCAGTTATTTGCTTGGCTGGACACCCATGTGTCTCGGGCCAGCTGCCTCTTGCTAGCCCTTCTGGACTCCAGGGAGTTGTGAAACTAGAAGACCCTCAGCCTGAAAAATCCCTTCCCCTTTAGGAAAGAAAATGCCCGTCACAGAGGGTGATGACTGCTCTGTGAGATAGATGGGGAAACGGAGGCACAGAATGCACTTGTGAACAGTTTTAACTAACCAGTGCAGGAATCAGAATTGAGGCCCTGGAGGGGATGAAGACTGGGATCAGTGGCACTCCTACAGTGAGAGGGACATCTGGTTGGGGGAGGAGGGCCAGCCTGTGAAGTCAACCATTTTGTCATCCTCTCTACCCATCTCCTGTCCCTGACCTTCTGCCCTGCTCTGTCCACTGTCATCCTGAATAATGCATTACTAAGAGCCCCCACGTCACTCCCAAGTCCCTCCTGGAGCCCCCACCTCTGGTGCTTTTGAACTTATAGTCCTCTCCTGCTCCAGCTGAAACCTACTTGGCTAATATCTAATTTCCTCAGGGCTAGAACCCCTGTGCTGTTGATGATCAAAAATCTCAAACATATACAAAGTAAACAGAAGAGTATAATAAACCCCCACGTATGCATCACCCAGCCTCAACAATTACCAACCTTCTGCCTTCTTGCTTCATCGATATCACCACTCACTCCCCAACTGTGACTCAATTATTACTTGTTTCCAGTTCTTATTTAAATGTAAAATTTATATATATTAAAATGCATAAATTGTAGCTATAAAATTTTGACACATGAATACAACTGTGTAACCCACATACCAATTAAGGTATAGAACTTTCCAGATCCCCAGAAAACTCCCCCATATCCCTTCGCAGTCCACCCTCATGGCCCACTCCCTCCCACCTCTCCAGGCAACCTTACCCTAGCCCCACCACTTTCAATTGGTTTCGCCTGTTCTAGAACATCATATACATGAAATCATTTAGCATACAATTTTTTTGTGTCTTTTTCCACTCAGCATAATGTCTGAGATCCATCATGTTGTTGCATATATCAGAAATTCTTTCCTATTTATTGATTGGTAATATTCTGCTCTGTAAATGAATCACAATATGTTGATTCAGTCCTCTGCTTCTGGACACCTGGACTATTTCTAATTTTTGGCTATTGTGAATTAAACTACTATGAACATTAATGTACAAGTATTTTTGTGAATACACATTGTCATTTCCTGTGGATAAATGCTGAGAAGAGGAATTACTGGATCAAAGATAGATGTATGTCTGACTTGATAAGCAGCTGTCAGGATTATTCCATTTTATATTTCTCCTGTGTCATGAGACTTCTGTTACACCACATCTTCACTAACATTTGGTGTTGTCAGTCTTTTTAATATTAGCCATCTCAGTGGGTGCGTGGTGTCTCATTGTGCTTTTAATTTGCATCTCTCTGATGACTAATGATACTGAACATATTTTCATGTGTTTATAGGCCATTCATATACCTTCCTTTGGAAAGTGGTTGTTTGAATCTTTTCCCCATTTTTTCTGTTGTGTTTTCATTTGTAGGAGAGTTGTAGGAGACTTTTATACATTCTAGATAGAAGTATTTTGTATGATGTATTTTATGAATATTTTTTCCAGGTCTGTAGTGTGCTTATTCTGCATGGCCTAATCTATGTCTTCTGACAGCATCTAACTTGTCAAAATTTTCTTTCATGGTTAGTGCTTTCTGTATCCTAAGAAATCTTTGCCTGCCTCCAGGCCATGAAGATATTCTATGTTTTCTTTTATAAGCTTCATAGTTTTAATTTTTAGTTTTGTGATCTATCGTGAATTTTTGTATATGGTATTCATTTTCAAAAATATAGATCTATGGTTGTTCAGCACTGGTTGTTGACTTTCCTTTCCCAAATGAATTGCTTTTGTCAAAAATCATTTGGCCATCTAGGTTTATTTCTGAACTCTCATTTCTTTTCTATTGATCTTTGTCTATACTGTACCAATATCAACCACACTGTCTGCATTACTGTAGCTTTACATGAGATCTTGAAGTCAAATAGGGTTAAATCTTCTGCTGTTCTCCATCCCCCAGATTATTGGGCTAGGTCTTTGCATGTCTACATAAATGTTAGAATCAGCTGGCCACTTTCTTTTTAAAAAGTCTGCTGCATTATGAGTGGGACTGTGTTAAATCTATAGCTTAATGGGAGAGAATTGGCATTTCTTTTAATGTTGAAATTTTTATAGAGTTTGGGTCATGCTATGTTGACCAGGCTGGACTTGAACTCTTGCACCTCAAGTGATCCTCCCACCTTGGCTTCGCAAAGTGTTGGGATTAGAGGCATGAGCCACTGCACCTGGCCAGAATTGGCATCTTAACAGCATTGATGCCCGTAATACATGAACATGGTATATCTCCCTATTTATTTAGGTCTTCTTTATTTTCTTTTAGTAATGTTTTATTGTTTTCAATACATATATATTGTGCAGGTCTTTTGTTAAATTCATTTCTAAGTAGTTTGTAAATTTCAAATTTATAAATTTTAGAAATTTGCTTCTATAAATTATTTTTAAAAATTAATGTTTTATTTTGGGGCTTACTGTCTCCATGATTTTCTGCTAATCTTCTTGCTGCTCTGCCAATCCCAAATTGTATCCTCTGACCCTTTAAGCTAGTAAGGCTGCAGATTTTTGCCCCTGGAGCCCTCTTCCAGACTGGAAAGCTCTCTCAGGCAAAAAGCAATAAACTTGCAGATCTCATTCATCACAGTTTAGCTCTGAAGAGTAGGTTTCCTTTTAGTTTATGCTTGCTATAGGCACTCACCAATGCCTGCAGAGAGTTCACTTTTATATTTCGTCCAGATTTCCTCATTGTTATCTGGAGAAAGATGAGTTTAGCCAAGCTATCCCATCATTTTTGAAATCTTTGTGCTATTTTATTAACAAATCTGTGTTCTCTGCAAATGGGAGAGGGTTGGGGATCAGAGAGCTCCTTTTAAGTCATGGATAACTGAAATGCAGACTAGCAATAGCCAGGAGCACAAGCCCTGGTGCCAGGCTGCAGCAGTGCCCCATCTACCCACCACCATCACCCAGCTGGATATGCTTGGATATATATTAAAGTTCTCTGGATTTGGTTTTCTCATCTAGAATATGGACAAAATAATAGTACCAATTTGGAATGCTTTTGTGAGGATTAAATTAGATAAAACTCTATAGAACGGTGCTTGGGCCAAGGTAAATACTCAAAAAACAAACAAAAAATAGCCCCCCAAAAGACAAAATATTAGCCTTATTTTGACACAGCAATCTCCTACACAGGCTGGTGCTCTGTAAACCAGACTGGGAAAACAAAGCAAAATTCATCCTATTTTTCTCTCTCTCTACCTTTCTATCCTCTTTTTCCTTCCTTTGGAGGTGGTGGCAGGATTGGGGGTCAAAGGCCAAGAGAGATGATTGGAGTGATTAGGAGATTGTAAGCAAACAGGGGGAGTAAGCAAAGAACCAAACAGGGGGAGTGAGCAAAGAAGTAAATGTATTGAGGATAATGGGAGACTCTTAAGGAGATGGGGAGCCTAGAGAGTCTAGCCAACCTATCTCATCACTTTTGAAATCTTTGGAGGTGAGGGATTGGAATTGGAAGTACTGGTGTGACTCATGGTTTTATAGATAGAAAGAGATACACACACACACACACACACACAGAGAGAGAGAGAGAGAGAGAGAGAGAGAGAGAGAGAGAGAGAGAGAGAGACTGAGCTTCATTTATAGAAAGGACTTAGAAGCAGTGACAGCCCATAGTGATTGCACACCCAGCACCAAGTTGCAGTTTTCAAATATCCTTCTCCTTTTAAAGAATCCAAAGCTCCTTGTAGAAATGGCTGATTCCAGGGCCAGGGGCAAAAGGACAAGATGAGAATGTTATTTTGTGTCATATGAAAACAAAGTGTTTAGGGAAAATTGGGGACTCATAACAACAAATCAGGATTAGCCTGAAGGAACTCACATGGGGCACATCTAGGATAACTTAAGTATTAAAATATATGATAGGAATGAGTTACATCCTGCCAAAAAAAAAAATAGAATCTAAGACAGATAAATAATTGGGGAAGAAGAAAATACTCTTCCATGTGTAGAATGCCAAGTAATAAATGTAGAAGAAGGATGGAAATAGAAAGTCACCATTTGGCCACAAACTTAGTGTTGGTTGATTCAGGCAGGATTCATCAATGGGTGATGAAGCTGGAGGGTGGAGGTTTGATGATGAATAGGACATTGACATGGTCTCAGTGCTTTCAGTCACAGAATGTACTAATCAAATGCACACACACATAAAAAACCTGGCAGACACAAACAACCAGATCATCACGGTTTACATCCCGAGTGGTGGAACAGGTAAGCACAGTGGGCTTCCTGCCTCGATGCACCAAGAAGAGAGCAGCAAGGTTGCTTAGATCTTCCTGCCATGAGTCTGTGGCCTGATCTCGTCATGAGACCAGAGACCCAGGATGAGGAGCCTCCTCGGGGACCTATAGAACAAAAGGACTGTACTCTTTTGGATTGAGAAACTCTCCCAGATTGGAGGAGACTAAAGGGATATGACAGCTGAGTGCAATGTGCGCTCCTGGATCAGACAGGAAAAACAGACACTGCTGGGACAGTTGGTAAAATCTGGATGGCATCTATGGTGTGGATGGTAGTGTTATAGCAATGCTGACTTCCTGATTTAGATGCATGCAGCATATCTTCTGTAGGAGCATGTCCCTGTTTGGGGAGATAAACCCTGGAGCATTCTGGTGATGGGGCAGCACTGCTCCAAGTTGCTCTCAAATAGTTCAGAAAAAAGAATAACAATAATGGGCATATTTGTGTATGTGTATGCATGTATGTCTGCTTATGAAGAGATACAGCTGGTAATACAGAAAATGATAAATTTAAACCATTGAGGATTCTGGGAGAAAGCAATATGGGAGTCCTTAGCCCTGTTTTTTTCCAACTTCTTAAAAAGTTTGAAATAATTTCAAATTAAAAAGAGAGAAGAGACTCTGGTGAGGGAGATTCCCAGCCACATGAGAAGTAAAGGCACCATATCAAGGGGTTGAATAAGACTTGTATCAGGCCAGACATGGCCTTGCATCTTCTCTCCCACCCATAGTTTCTAAGAGGTGTCAGACTGAATCCAGCTAATGGTTCTAGTGATGAAATTCTCCAGGACACTGCTTGCACAATTTTTTTTTCAGATTTCCTTCTAAGAAGCAACCAATTTCTGTTGTAGACATGGTGGAGAAAAGTTTAAATCGAGGTCCTTGGGGTTGAAATTCATTAAGAGACTCTTTACCCAATGTATCCTCATAGGAAGACAGATTTCAGCTTCAGGTAAGGAAGACCTTGGGAGCTTTCTAAGCATGAAACGCACTATTTGGGAGGTGCCTGGTGCTGGGCAGATTCTTATCAGTGGTGCATTCTTTCCTGGGGCGGGCGGGAACCCGAAGTTCTTGGGAGAGAGGGAGCTTTATCAGATGGCACTTGCACCTGCCACCAATGTCACCACTGCTGGTTACTGATGGTGTATCATAAAGAATCTGATGAGTCTTTGTCCTTGGTTCTGCAGAGGAGGTGTTTAAACCCTTGGAATTTCCTAAGAGTTAGGATGGCCTTTGTATTTCACTGTAGGTTCCTCAGACCACACCTGGATCTACACTAATGAGGTGATTCATGGTGCGTCCCTGCTAGCCTCAGGATGGGGACTGCAGTGCTGGAAAGACCAATTGGGTAATTAGAGAGTTGAAGCTCTGAGCCACATAGTTTAGCCTGACCTCCAGGGAGGGAAGGGGAGCTGGATATTGAGTTCAATGATGTGGCCAATGATTCAATCAACCAACCAATCAATCAACCATGCCTGTAAAATAAGGCCTAATAAATTCCCAGATACCAAAGCTCAGGTGAGCTTCCTGGTTGGTGATGAACATCTTGTTGGTTTGTCTGGAGGGCAAAGCCTTCTGAGGATATGAAACCTTCCTGGTGGGGGTCCCTCAGACCTGTCCTCTCTGTTTCTTCATTTGGCTGGCTCTAATTTATATGATAAAACTGTAAGGATAGCACTTTCCTGCATTCTGTGAGTTCTTTTAGGAAACCGTTGAAACTGCTGGGATAGTGGAAACCCCCAAATTTGTAGCCAGTTGATCAGAAGTGTGAATGGCCTGGGAATCCTGGAGCTTCCAACTGGGGTGTGAGGGGAGGGGGTCTTGTGGAGGATGCACCCTCAGCCTGTGAAGTCTGAGCTAACTCCAGAAGTGCATTGTGGCAGGACTGCATTGCAAAGTATGCCAATCCTTTAGGCACACAGAGGCGAGGGGAAACAAGGTGTTTGACCATGAGTGACACAGAAAGAGCTCTAACTTTGGAGTCATACAAATGAGGGTGAGAACCCAACTTTGACATGTACTTCCAACAGGATGACAAGCTCCCTGAGCCACAGTCCCCTCCCTGCAGCCCTCCAGCCTCATCATGCCAAGTTGCAGAATGGCTTCTTCATTTAAACCATCAGCAACTGTCCATGACACACTCACTACGCAAAACAGAGCTAGGGGCTCTCGTGCACACACATAGACCCTTGCCCCAAGGAGCTTCTTACATTTTGTAGGTAGGAGGAAAGGTATGGTGTAAATGCAGTGGGGGTGGCCAGATTGGGGTAACAGAAGGGTCAGTGCTGAGATTTGAAATGTTCTCACCTGCACTGGCTCTTGCACAAGCACTGCCTTCCTCAGCCTGAATCCTCTTCTCTATTATTCTAATATGTACACAGCTTCTCAGCAAACAGTGGGGGCAGCAAGATCAGCACTCTACCCAGAGCTCCTCAACTGCTACCACTGAGTCAATGCTTTCTCTATTAATAGATCACTTAAAAAAAATGACAGTATACAATGATTACTCACTAGATTGCCATATATGCCATGATTTTTAAAAACTGTCTTAATTTTATCAGTTGCTATTTAGGTAAGCCCAGGACTCTTTTTGCTACAGGAAGACCTTTGCTTCTTCCCACAGGAGGGCTTCCAGGCTCTCCGACTGCCCATGGCTCACAGCCTGGTTATTAAGAGTCTTTGAATGCTTTCTGGCAAACATTAAAATGTCTATAGCTTTTCCTCCTGCTTGGCTAACACTGATTTAGTTGCTTTATCAAATAGTGTAAAGACTTCAAACTACCTTTGTCTCTCTCCCTATTCTCTGGCCTTTCTTCCTGTAGGTCAGAAACAAAGAAGCAACGAGACCGGATGTCTTGTCTCTGCACTCTGGATAATCTACTTCCAAAAAGGGAAAGATGGTTGAAGGAATTAATTACTCAACTCACTTTCCTTCTCTTTTGTCAGTGCTCATCCATTTATAACTTTCTTCAGTGATCTCTATTGTCTCACTATTTTCTCAGGCTCACCTATTTCTAATAAAATACCTCGCCTTTTTGGCTTTTTTCTTAATAAGCTTATTAAACATGTTTGATGTCAGTGGCTGGGTTTTTGGAAACAATATGACAGCTGGGTCCCTTACTGTCCTCCACCAGGATTGCTCTCACTCAAAGAGTGGCCCTTGCCTAAGGTCACACCCTTCCTGGGGGCCGTCCATATCCAGTGACTGGTCAACTCAAGGTCATAATACCTATGTCCTTTCATCCTGATTTGGGATAGCTCTTCTGGGCTCCAGGGCTCCATGTGGAATGGGCTGAGGCCTTTGCTCTGGCTGCATCCCAGCCCAACTTTTCCCTCTGCCCTGTCCTGCTTTCTTCCCGCCTACTAGCTATGTGCCTTGGGAGCTCCCATCAACATGCTTCCTTCAAGCAAGCCTCCCACCCAGGTCTGCTTCCCAGGAACCCGACCTGGGACAGTGGCCTGCAAACTGCTTCCCAGGCTTAATTCAATTCACCCTCCTTACTCTTTCCAAAGTATTCTTTTTTGTTTGTTTGTTTGTTTGTTTTAGTAAGATGACTATACTTAACATTTTAATAAATAAACTACACTTAAGCTTTTGTTGAAAAATGTCTTAGGCCAGGAGTGGTGGCTCACCCTTGTAATTCCAGCCCTTTGGGAGGCTGAGGCAGGAGGATCACCTGAGGTCAGGAGTTCGAGACTGGCCTGGCCAACATGGTGAAAACCTGCCTCTACTAAAAATACAAAAATTAGCCTGGCATGGTGGCGCATGCCTATAATTCCAGCCACTTAGGAGGCTGAGGAAGGAGAACCACTTGAACCCGGGAGGTGGACGTTGCAGTGAGCCAAGATCGCACCACTGCACTTCAGCCTGGGCCACAAGAGCAAAACTCTGTATTAAAAATAAAAACAAGTCTTGCTTAAATTTTATTTAAGAAGGTGTCACTCTGAGGTTGAGGACAAAATCAATGCAGGTGATTCTGGTGGAAAGTCCCTCATTGGTTCCTCATTTTCTGTACAATCAGATAAGACCCAAATTAATGAACACGAGGCATAAACCTCCCTTTGGGGTTTTTTTCCCACACGTTCTTTCCAGTCCCATCCCCTCTGAACCCACAGTGTGCTCCGTGCCTGGTCTCCAAAGTTGCTCTCTTTCTTCCCCCAACACAGCATGCTCTTGCTTTCCTCTGTGCCGAACACATTCAATTCTTCCTGCCTGGGGGACCCCTGGCTTCCCTCTCCCCCTTGTCCTCTCCTCCTGGTGAACTCCCAGTTATCCTTTCAGGGCCAGTGAGCACTATGATGGCCCCTGGGAAGCCTTCCCTGACTCCCCGTGATAAGGTTTTTGTTTCTTCCCCTGGATTCCAAAAACTTTACACGCCTATCTAGTAAGATACCATTATGGGTTGAACTGTGGCTCCCCAAAAAAGATATGTTGAAGTCTTAACCTCTAGTGCCTTAGCACGGGACTTTATAGGGTCTTTACAGACTCATCAAGTTAAAATGAGGTCATTTGAGTGGGCTGTAATCTAAAATGACTGGTGTCCTTATAAAAAGGGGGAAGTGTGAATGCAGACAGAGACGTGCACACAGGGAGATGATGTAAGATTTGAGTGATGCAGCTGCAGGCCAAGGAGTGTCAAAGACCACTGGCGAATCCCCAGCCAGGGAGGGGCAAGGACGGGTTCCCCTATGGGCTTCAGAGGGAGCACGGTCCTGCTAACACCTTGATCTTGAATTTCTAGCCTCCAGAACTGTGAGACAATACCTTTCTGTGGTTTCACATCACTCTGTTTGTGGTGCTTTGTTGCAGCAGCCCTAGGAGACCAATACAGACATGGACCAATTAGAGCTAAAACAACTCTCCATGTCTGACCTTGGGGTAGACAGACACAGACAGCTGTTTTACTTTTAACTGGTATATGGTTATGAGAATTTTAATAAATTTTACTACCTATCTGGACAGCGATTCCCCAATGATATCCCCTGTGGGGGCCCAGGCTTTTGGCTTCCTAAAGGTTCACTGAAAAATCACTGAAATGAGGCAGATTGATTAAAAGGAGAAAAGGCATATAAATTTACTCAATATGCATACACAGGTCCCTTCAGAATGAAGACCCAAAAACAGAGGAGAAACTGTCCATTTTTATGCTTAGGTTTAGCAAACAATGGATAGTCATGTAGAAATATGATCGGAGGAGAAGGCTCTGATCTAATGTTAACAGGCTGAGTGGGGAAACCCAGACAGGCCTGTCTGTCTAGATTCTTCTTGGCCTCTCTGAGCAGTGTTCCTTCCTGCTGGGTGCAGGGCAGGCCCTCTCTGGAATCAAGGTCTTATGACCTATAGTCAAACAATGTAGGTCAGATAATTTCTTTATGGCCTGTTTCTACACGGAATATTTTTAGGTTTTATGGCTGGCTTTCTGTTAGGGAAAAGAGGTTCTGGTTTCTGTGACCCACCTCGGGAAGACAATCCTAGTCAATCCTAGTTTCTATGGCGCCTCGGGGCAGAGTGGGGCTGAGAGACAGGGGGCAGGAGAAAGTAACAGAAAAGCTTTTGCTGCTGAGGCCTTCATTTGGGGGTATTGTTTTCTGAGCCCCAACAGTTCTCTCTCCTCAAAGAGATTATAGTAAAGATTTAAATGGATTTCCAGTTATTTTTAGAGGACAGACTAATATATGTTGGAATGTGATGCTATACTGAGACTGGCTTCAAGGTCAGAACAACTGACTGCCTTTATGTGGGTTACAGACACATAAGAGCCTAGCACAATGGTAGGTGCAGAGCAGGTGCTCAAAAAATGGTAGCTAGCACTGTGATGGGCAAAGGGGGAAGGATGAACACGGCTCAAGGGTCAAGTCAACCTGAGGAGATGATTAACCCAAGAAGTCTAGAATTAAGACATGAAGATGGGAGCCGGAAATGGAGTCTGGGGTCCTTGGGCCAGAGGCACCTCCCTTGACTGGGTGGGAACTGACGCCTGGGAAGACCCACCTCCTGGGAGCAACTGTACAGTAGTGGCTCTAAAGGCTTCCAAAGGCTGAGCCCTGTAGAGGGGTACAGGCAGTTGAAGGAAGAAATCCCTGAAGAAAGGGATCTGAGGCCCTTTGTGAGCTGGAACCAGCACCAGCAGCCGGTGGGTGAAGTGCAATCAAGGAGCCTCATAGGATGATCAGGTCATGACCACGCCTGATCCGGCCATGCCAGTGACCCGGGGTGAACAATGCAAAGAAAAACAACTTCCTTCTGCTTGGAGCAAGAGAATCATGAAGGATTTTATGTTCCCAGGGCAAGAGCTAGATAGCAGGCTCTTCCCTTGCACCTTCTGCTATGTGTGAAGACGGGAAGTAGAGCTCTGAGAAGGTAGAAAAAAGGCTGAAAAGGTAACAAATGGCCTTTTCTTTAATCAACTTGAGCAGAATATAAGTGTCTCTGAAAAATAAAAATGTTCTGTTAAAAATGAGACCATTCGGTCAAAAATTCTGATTTACCCATAAACTGTAGAAAGGGCTCTTGACGCCACGCTGAGATTGAGGAGGGATGAAAAACAATAAAGATCAGTTGGGAGAATACCAGGTGGCTTTCGTAGATTTTTTCCCCCTCAAAGCCCCCTACTAAAATATCTTTTAAAGCAGTTACTATACAGTTCTTTCGGGTGACCTGCAGTGTTTGCCTCAGAGCAGGAGGGGCAGGTGTCACTCCAACATGACAGGTAAAGTTTTATTTTTCGCGTGGGGTCTGGGTTCAGAGCATTCGTTGTACCGTAATGCTTCCTAATTCACATCAGTGAATTTCAGCAGGGTCCCACTGGCACTTGGGGCAGGAGGATTCTTTGTTGTATGGGACCGTTCACCCACGGCAAGAGCCCACCCACCAAATCCCAAGCCCCAGCCCCAATCATTGTGAGAATCATGACAATGTGCCAACTATAATGGGCCCTACACATTTCCCAGTGCTGACTTCCAGGAGGTGTGGAACGGTTCCCAGGGAGAAGTGCTGACTCACATATTCAGTGAGCCTCTATTTTCTTCTGCACATACCCCCTAATGACATAATAAAAGCTTTTAAAGGGACAAAGGGTCCACTCATTGCTATACAACTGGGTACACTGGTCTGTGTGTGCCTGAATGGGGGTACCAGCAACAGATACTATGATCTGAACTGATGGTCATAATGGGTCGAATGGTGGCCCCCAAAAGATATGTCCAGGTCCTAACCCCAGAATCTGTGAATGTGATCTCATCTGGAAAAAAAATGGGGGGCATTTGCAAAGCCTAGAGCCACCAAAAGCCTAGAGCCACCAAAAGCAGGGAGAGGCAGGGAGAGATCCTCCCCTAGAGCCTTCAGGAGAACTGAGTCCCTGCTGACACCTTGATTTGGGGACTTCTGGCCTCCAGAACTGTGAGAGAATCATTTCTATTGTAAGCCACCAGGTTTGTGATAATTTGCAAAGGCAGCCATAGAAAACCGATACACTGGTTATATACATTCTGAGTTCGCAACACATGTAAGGGATCATTCTAAAAAAAGTGATTGAAGAACAAAATAATACAAGTGAGCATAACTTAACACCCTGAAAGCATTCATTTTGAGATGATAAAAGTCTCTAACAAGGACATTCAGCAATGCAACTACCAGATTAAAAATAGAAACGAAAGCCCAGGCACCTGACTACCAATTTGTGGATGCAATGAATGTGAGCGTGGAGATCCACAGAGACCCAGAACCTGCGTGTCTGCCTTGTGCTGGCCTCTGTAGGTGTCTGTGTGGGGGTGGGCCGGACTGCAGAGCACACACAGGAAACAGGGAGGGGGTGCAGAAGCAGGAGGTCCTTGTGAATATACCTTTTTAAATATCGTGGCACTGGGTTGTGGTTTCCTGGTTGAACTCTTTCCTCTTTTTCAGGGACTGTTTTCATGCATGGGAGACTAGCCTTGTGTGCTTCCATTTATTCTCTCTAGGGTAGTCTTTGTTTCAAAAATGGCAACTTAGCAGGACAAGTAACCTCCTCCTCCCTACCTCTTGCACTGAGACCTTGGGCCCTACTCTAGCAGCATCTGAAGGAGGGTGACAGATATTGTTCCAGATACAGAGAACCTGAGCCAATGGACTGTGGGCCAGAGACTGCTCTTCCAGGCACAGGGAACTGCCGGCCTATGTCCCGGTCATCTTGAGCTGCTCTAACAAATCACCCTGACTGGGTGCCTTAAACAACAAGCATTTATGTCTAAATAGCTCTGGAGCTGGGAGTCTAAGATCTAGGTACAGCAGACTTGGTTCCTGGTGCGAGCTTCCTCATTTACAGAGGAAAGCCCTCTCCTTGTGTCCTCACGTGGCTGAGAGACAGACAGACAGACAGACACACACACACACACACACACACACACACACACACACACAGAGAGAGAGAGAGAGAGAGAGAGAGAGGAACCTAGCCTCTTCCTCTCTTTTAAGGACACTAATCCCATTATAGGGCCCCCACTCTCATGACCTCACCTAAGCCCAATTACCTTCCAATACCCCTACCTTCAAATACCATTACATTGGGGGTTAGGGCATCAACATATGGATTTGGGGGTGAGGGGACATAAACATCCAGTCCATAACACCCTGTGCACCCTGTGTCTGGTTGAGTAACAATTGATTAAACTCAAAGCTAACTGGGATAAGTGTGTGATGGGTGTAGGGAGCGAAGGGCAAAGTCAATGGGTTCTGACATCTGCAGTCTGCCTCTGGGGATTTCTGGAAAGGAATGTATGATCACTGAATGCACGCGGGTGGTGGTGAGGACAGGCACGTGTAGACTAGGCTGCATTTGGAACTGGACAGCTCTCCTCATGCAATGCCCAAGGACACCCCTGCAACCTGGAGTCCCTGCTGCGGGCAGGAGGGATGCATCCAGACTGGGTGGGAAGGGCACAGGATAGCTGCAGCCTCTGCCCTTCCTGGGGATGTGAATGTGAATTCTGAGTGGGGTGATACTTCAGGACAAAACAAGGATGAATCTTGAACCCAGGTTTCCAGCTTGGTAGAAACTGGCTGAGGGAGAAGGTTTTGGATGTAGGACCCCATCGGCACCTCTGAACAACACCATACCCCAGATGAATATCTCTTCTTCTGCTTAATGCCTTCCTGGGTGAGAAAAGATGGTCTCGTGACAGGAAGAGATGAGCACATGAAGAGAGTGGGTCAACTAGAGGAAGCTGGAGGGAGAAAACACCACGAGCCAGCTGGTCAGTGTGCCAGGCAGGGAGAGGAGAGAGCAGAGCCATCTCATTATCATGTCATTATCACCCATATCATGATACATTTGAGACTGGCAGGGGCACTGAAGATAGTCATCCCTGGACAATGTAAGGAAACTGGGGCTGAGACAAATCAGGACATATGACTTGAGAAGAAGAGAGAGCAGAGGGAAAGGAAGGAGAGACAGAGAGAGAGAGGAGGAAGAGACATAGGAGGAAGAGGAGAGAGAAGGAGAAGGAAAAAGAGGACGAGGACAAGAAGAAGAAAAGGAAGAAAGAAAGAAGGGAGAAAGAAGAAAAAAGAAAGAGAGAAGAAAGAAGAACAAAGAAGAAAGAAGAAAAAGAGAAGGAGGAGGAGCAGCAGCAGCAGCAGCAGTGAGAGCCAGAGAGCCGCCCTGTGTGGGCACGTCTGGGTGCCGCTCTGCCAGTTCTTTTCAGAGTGTCATCTTACCCCTTTTCCCAGACAAGCAAATTAGCACGTTAGAGAAAAATATAATGATATGAGCCTCTATTTGCTCCAGAAATTCAGAGTTCCTAAACAAACACAATTTCCTATAAATATCAAACAAAAAGGAAATAGAAAATCCAGAAGAGCAAAATCAATTTCTCATTGTTCTCTGCAACACCTGCCTAATTTCTTTTAGGTCCTAGGCACAGGGGCCAGCGCTTATTCACAAAGCTTTTTATAACATGGAGAAATCACCATGAAGCTACTACATCTGAAGGAAAAAAAAAAAAAAAAAAGTAGAGAATAAAGACCAAAACATGAAATCAGCAAATATGCATGGAGTAACTATGTTTTGGAAATGTGTTGCCATGTGGATTGTGTCAGGGCGATTTGCGACTGCTTCCATTTGATCAGACACTGCTATGTGGGGGTGTCAGGATCTCAGGAGCGTTCTTGGGGAAGGACATGTGCTTGGCAAATTTGAAAGGGCTGGCAGCATTCTGAGTACTGGGAAAATGAGGAGAGGAAGATACAAGGATGGAAGTAGAAAAATCCATCAAAGGATAAAGCCAAGCTAGGAAAGGAGACCGCAAAAAGAAGTCAGGAAGCAGAGAGAAGGGCTGCTCCAGGAGAGTCCCAGACAAGGAAGTTGGGCTTGGACTCCCACCTGGACACTGCATCCCAAACAGGCACTGCACAGCAAAGCTATTCCTCTGCATATAAATCCAGTCCCACTCTCACAACCTATGAGTGACATAAGATTGTGCTTTTTAAAGATAACTTGGGATACATAATGGAAAATACACTGGAGAAAGGCAAGAATGGATGTGGGGAGATGTTATGTGGCTATTACAGTGAATCAAATGAGAGATGAGAGTAGCTTAAATTAAGGTTGTAGCCATGGAGATGATGATGGTGACCTGTTCTCACAAGACCTATGGTTTCCTGTAGGACCATGTGCTTCAGATTGAGAAGGTTCATTCATTAGTGTGAGTCCATGTCAGTCTCACTCTTGGCCAGGAAGCCCTATGAAAGCAGGGAGAGCAATGTGTTTTGGGATATGCTAATACCCTAGGTCATACCAGCATAGTGCCAGGCACATGGGAGGATCCAACAAACATTTGTGGAGTGGACGATGGAGTAATTCAGAACCCTTTCCCGAATGATCTCATTCACAGCCATGCTTCAACCACCAGATGGTTGGATTGACCTCACTCAAATGTCTATGACCAACCTGGTTCCCTCCTCCAGAATTACGTATCCAAGGATCTACTTAGCATTTCCATGTGAAGATGTTAATGTGTCTCAATTGTACTCCACAGGGCCAAAACTGGGCATGTGAACTCCTCACTCTCCAGTGGATTTCTCCTCCAGTGTTTTTCATCTTAGGGAACGGGACCCTGGCCACCCAGACCAGGGCTGCCATTCTTCACACCTCCCTCTTCCTCATTTGTGAATCTCCTGTCATCACAAAAGCCTTTCATCTCCTCAATTCTGTGGATTATAATCACTTCTCTCCATTGATGACAGTGGTTAAGAGTGCAGGCTTTGGAAGTGCATCGTTTAGGTTTAAAAATAGGCTTCACCCCTTACTGTCAATTTGCTTAAATCCTCTGTGCTTAGTTTCCTTATATATGAAGTAGAAATAATCATAGTTTGTTCTTTACTGGGTTCTTTTGAGAAGTCAATATGATGGTGCATATTATTGCTTTCCAAAGTGCTAGCTGCCATCACCACTACTGCCATCATCATCACTAACATCACCACTACTGTTACCATCATCATCATCATCACCACCACCATTACCATCACTATCTCCATGGCTATAATCTTAACTTAAGCTACTGTCATCTCTCATTTGATTCACTGTAATAGCCACATAACATTTCCCCACATCCATTCCTGCCTTCCTCCAAGGCATTTTCCATTATGTAACCCAAGTGGTCTTTAAAAAGCACAATTTCATGTCACCCATAGGTATAAATTATATCAGTGGCTTCCCACAAGAGATGGAATAAAAACCAAAATGGTTAACATGGTTTAAATAGCCAAACTTAAGCAATCCTTAGTCTCAAACCTGCTATGTGCCTTCCCACTTCAGGACCTTTACACATGCTGTTCCCTCTGCAGTGAACACTGTTCCTTTAGCCTTCCCTTCTTTCTTTTTCTTCTTGGTCAAAACCTCTCTTACATGTTACTTATACTCACTGTCTCCACTATAATTCATTGTACAATGTGTTCTGCCTCCATCTCTCCACTAAAATTGCCCAAACAAAGATGATTCCTGGCACCTGCTGCTAAAGCCATGCACTTATTTCTAACCTTATCTGCTGTCCTTTCTGAGCATCTGACACTACCAGTCACTATTTCCTTAAAGCCCCCTCTGCCTCGGGCTCCTCAGATTCTGTCCTCCTGGTTCTCTTGCTCCTTCTTTGACTGATTCTTGTTTTTCCTTCATTTGCTGCTCTTTATCAGCCTTTTAGAAGTTGATTTTCCCAGGTTTCCCACCTGGATCTCTTTATTTTTTGAGATGGAGTCTCACATTGTCGCCTGGGCTGGAGTGCAGTGGCGCAATCTTGGTTCACTGCAACCTCCGCCTCCCAGGTTCAAGTGATTGTCTTGCCTCGGCCTCATGAGTAGAGTAGCTGGGATTCCAGGTCCGTGCCACCACACCCAGCTAATTTTTTGTATTTTTAGTAGAGATGGGGTTTCACTATGTTGGCCAGGCTGGTCTTGAATGCCTGACCTCGTGCTGGATCTGTTTTTCTTCTGTTACACTCATTCCTTGTGGGTGATCCTACCCATTTGCGTGACATCAATTGCATAATGACACCCAAATTTGTCTCTAGATTCTTTCTCCCTCCTGAGCTCCAGACCCACGTTCCTTCATGGGGGTGTTTCATAAACACTTTAAACACAACACATGTAAAGTTGAAATCTCAGAACGCCCTCCCTTTCTCTGTTTGGATTTCAATGAATGGTACCAACACCCATTCAGTCGCCCAAGCAAAAACTTGAGTCATCCTTCTCTCCTTCCTTTCTTTCCCTCCCTATATCTAGTTAATCATCAAATTCTATTGACTCTGCCTCCTTAGATACACTCAATTATGTTGATTTATCTCTATTCCTAATGCCATTCCCTTAGTCCAGGTCCTCATCATTTTGCTTTTGCAGTATGACCACAGCCTCCTAACCCATCTCCCATTCACCAGTCTTTTTTTTTTTTTTTTTTTTTTTTTTTTTTTAATATAGTCCTCTTCTCTCTGCTGTCAGAGTTTAGGGGGAAAAGTTCCCTAAATGATTGTCCAGAGATCTAGTGGTTTAAAAGAAGGGGGTTTTTTTTAGGCAAATAAGAAATTGTTTATTTAAGAAAATATCACCTCTGTGGCCGTTCTTAGTGATTTATCAGGTATATCAGCCTATTTAAGGTTCTGAGAAGTCTTACTGCAAAAGAATCTGTTCAGAATTGTTTAACCAAACATTTCCCAATCTTTTTGACCACACATTCACTTCCTGAGGGCACACTTCTTAACATCTTGCAGAACACCATGTTGCTGTTTTAAAACACAAATTTGATCATATTATTTCTTTATTTGAACATAAGACAGATACCTGGATAGACACCAAAGGAAGACAATTTGCACTTTCTTCTCTGGGCAATTAGAGGCCTTTGGAGATTCCTCAGCTGGGTAATAACCTAATACCCACACAATCAATAGCCTCCAGTTATGGACACTGCTATGTGCTTTGTGCTTCTCCTCCATCATCTCCAGTCTTTACAGCATGATCCCCGGGTGAGGAGACTGAAGCCTAGATCAGTTAATCATTAGGTCCCAGGCCACACAACCAGTAAGCATGGAGCAGAACTTGGCTAGAAGTCTAGGTATGGCTTTAAAGCCTCAGCTGTTTGCAATAAGCAGGTGACATTTTGCCTGCAGGAGACACTGGAAGCAGGAAAAATCAGAAGGCTTGGACATATTCCTAGAAGTCAGTCACTTCTGTTCTCCACCTCTGTTCCCCACCAACCCCAGATAATGCCTCAAGCCATTCTTCTTAAGCCTGGGTCTCACTGCCTTCTCCATAGGCCCATTGTGTACTTTCATCCGTTAAACACCCAGCAGGGTATATCATACAACTCCAGGAACATCTTGCCCCTGCTTAAAAATATGTGTTCTTCCCTAATGCCTGTCCATTTCCAGATTTCTCTGCCTGATATTCTAGGCCCTTCATTCTCTGCTGTCAACTTTCCTTTTTGATCTTGACTTTAGATACTTTTCTAAATATAATCCATACTCCAGTCAAACTGAACTACTTACTGTTCAGAGGCCTCCCTGCCTTTTGACATGCTGTTCTATCCTCTTGGAAAGTCTCTTCCTGTCCCCAGTGTCACTGCTTTAAATCCTACCTCTTTTTCAGGACCTTTTCACTGCTGACTCCATGGAACCTGTCCTAATCTGAACTAACCAGCTGCTCTCTGTTTTTCAGCACAAAATAACAATGAGGTGCTCCTCCCTAAACTTGGAAATCAGGTTAACTTCTGAAAATTAAACTAGTAAAATTCACAGTGGATGGCATCAGCTCTTTGCAAAAATGATATACCCAAAGGAAGACTCACGAAGTGGATAAAGAGATAGGAAAACATCCTCCTGGAGGAAGATGACCAGGGCTTACTCTCAGGACACAATTGTGCCTCTATATCAGAAACCATAAGATGAGCAAACAAGGCCCTAATCGAATCAGTTACAGGAAACAGAGAGAGCCAATCAAACCGTAATCAATGGTGATAACTGGCCATGACAGTGACGTAATCAATTACACTGTGCTCTGGTATGTGGAAGCACAGCGTGTGCTATAGCAGACGGAAGGCAGCCAGGATGATGTGGCCAGGGCGCAGCAGCACTAACCAAAGGAAACATTCATGGAGTTTAGGGACACTGGCTTTCAGGACATGGGAAGGGTTGGCTATGAGCTGGAGTTGGCTCATCCCATGTCCTCAGACCTGATTAGCTTTCCCAAAAGTTCCTGCTTCCATTGTTCAAATTACCCACTAAGCAACCTTCCCAGAACCAATCTGGCTTTCCCTCCCATCATCAGAAAGGGGTGCTCTGGGCAGCGGAAAGGTATGTCCTCAGTGTATCTACTCATGGGAATGCTGGGAAGATTTAATGGAATAATGTGTATAGAGGGATTGGCCCAGGCTCCACATAGCAATTGTTCAATAAATGTAGGTGACTGAAATTAGTTCAGCATGTTGGAACTCTGCTTATGATGACAATCTCATATACATTTGGTTAAGGTGAACTGGCATACTGGTGTCCAGGTGCCCTGATGAAGGTGGATACCTGGACCTGCAAAACAGATGTTGTGATTCTGGGTAGAAGTGAGCAAAAGGATGTGTTGCCAGGTAGGGCTTGTTAACCCTCCACCTGGCCCAAAGCACCTCTACTTCATTATCATCCTCTAAGTGCCCCACCAGCGCCTTCCTCTACATGCACAGCACACAAGTCATACCAGTTTTGTTCTATTTTTAATGCAATCACTTGTGTATCTCTAATTCCTATTTCATCAGAGTGTGAACTCTTTGAGGATAGGAGATTTTAAGTCCCTTGCAGAGCTTCAAGTATCATAAATACTTAATAAGTTGAAATGAATTGAATCAGAGGCCAAACAAATGATCTGGGGTTCAAGCAAAGTGTACAACATGTGTTTCCCAGGCTCCTAGAGAAGTAGTATGCGCACACCTGGAGAGAAGGCCTGGTGATGCAGGCTGAGCACATGTCTCTGATGCCACCTCACCTGTTCCACCCAGGGAGAGCTGCAAGGCTGCCCAGGAAGAAGACAGAGGGACAGACAGATGGACAGAGCAGATGCCTTCACACTTACCCGGATCTCCGTCTGGACAGTGCATTTGACCAGTTTGAAGTTCTTCCCAGGATTGAAGCTGTTGCTATAGAAGCAGACCTTCAGGATACGCACGTCTTCCTTTTCCACATCTACTGGTACCACCACCATGGGCTCTGCGGGGCCTTCAGGCCGGCGTAATGTGCCCACCTTTACTCGGCTCAGGGGCTCGGACACCCCAGACATCCTCTCAAACAGCAGCTAAGACCAGCACATCGCAGTCCTGCAGAGACAGCAGAGGGTCAGCCCTGAAAGAGCCCCACACAGGCCCACACACCTCATGCCCCAGGGACAGCACCCACCAAGCTCCAAGACAGACACAAATGCTATATATTCTCCCATTCCCAAAACTCCCCTGCAAGGCACCTGGCTCTCTTGACTGGGAAAGCTGCAGGTATGAAATCCAGACTTGGGGCTCCCAGGGGTATGAGCTCTGTCTCCTGGAAGCCCCTCTCTCCGACCCATTCCTCCCTCCATCCTGGCACCCAGGCAAGGGGCCCACCCTTAGCAAAGGCAGCTGTGAGAGGAGGCGGTCACAGCTTGGTTCCAAGGCACAGCTGAACAGAAAAAGCAAAGAGCGAGACAGTAGAAAATAGCAGGAGAGGAACAGGGACCAGAGGGAAAATCTGAGAAGAGAACTGGAGAACAAGTGGCCCCAAGGGAACAGGAATGGAGAAGGCAGGAAAGGGCCCAGATGGAGGGCCAGGCTGTCAACTGATGCTGTCTGTCCCCATCCTCAGCTGCCAGCAAAAACTTTCAGGGTGGGAAGGCCTCCGTCCGACAGGAGCTCATCACATAGACATCACTCATCACACGCAGGAGGATTCAAGAGGAACAGTGCTCTGCCCAGCAGCCCCACAGGGAAGAGCATTCTGCACGTGGGAGGGAGCTGAGCTGGGACCCTAGAAAACCCAGCCCAGTTCTGCTGACAGCCTGGGTTGACACAGATGTAGACGATAAGAATCCTAGGAATCTGCAGTTCACCTTGAATCTCAGCAACATTGGTCCCGGCCTCTGGATCCAACACGACTCAGTAGAGTAGGGTTTATCTCCCACTGATCTAAAGCAGGGAATGCCCAAAGGAAGAAGTGGATGGGTTCTAGATGGATGGCATCAGCCTTGGCTCCACATCATCACTTGGGATGCTTTCAGAACCCTAAACCAAGCCCTATCCTCAGAGACTGCTGTCAAACTGGTCTGGGCTGAGCATTGACATACTCATTCCCTAGGATTTTTCTAACGTTTGGCCTGGGTTGGAAACCACTGTTCTACAGTGAGCTTAGCTCTTATCCTGAAACCCCTTCTTAAAGAAAAATATCTCCTTTCTAAGAAGAGACTGTGATTTTAGAGGGAGGGAAATTCCTTGACCAGGAGTTGGGGGTAAAATGATGGAGTTGGCAATGTTAAAACACCAATGTGGAGTCATATATTTGAAAAGTGGAATCATAGCCTATATTTATTTATTCACACTGTGCTGGACAATAGAAAAGAAAGATTTAGATGGCCATTAGCTTCAAAAAGCCATTCCTTTTTTAAAAAGTGAATGTGTATTATGAAGATGCAAAAGAAAGGCAAAGATGAGAGAAGGAGCTGGGCATGTCCTTCAGGTCAGGGGCAGGCAGACAACACGCAGCACCAAGCTCAGAGTCCACAAGGGCAGCAAAACATGGCATGAGACCTATGGAGAGAAGAATATGCAATCTGCTTTAAGATATATATATACATATTCTTATCTAAAAGATATGTATGTTCTAGAAGTAACTGTCTATTCTAGAGGTATCCATACCATTTTCCAACAAACATCTGCTGGACATGTCCTGCATGCCAATACTCTGTTATGTAGTGAAGATGTATCCCAGATCCCCTGACCTTCAACAAGGAATCCAGGGGGAAGTCGTTTGAGAGGTAACCCCAGGAAACATCAGAGAAATGACAGGGAGGGGAAAACAGCTAAAAAGAGTGATCAAGTGAGTTATCACTTGGACAACCACAGTTTAATCCTGCTGGGAACTCTAGGAGCCAGGACAGAATGTACCCCACCCAGAGAGGGAGGGATCTGGGGTATTTATACACCACTCTTACAGTCATTGTTCTAGCACATCCAGTCAGTTCTGCACAAGGGAGAGCTGAGAAAGTCCTCAGGCACAGAGGTGCAGAGCTGGTGGCAGGCAGGTAGAAGAGAGGATTGTACTGAAATGGCAGGGCGCAGGGGACACAGGAGGGAACAGTGCCAGCCCCGTTACAGGGTATGAAGATGAGAGAAGCAGGTCTTTCCCTAAAGAGCACACACTCTAGTCAGAGAGACAACAGGCAAATACACTCACATAGCACAATATGGCATATCTAATAATGTTTCAGGCAATGGTGGACCGCATATATGATGGTGGTCCCCGAAGAGTGGAACGGAGCTGAAAAATTTCTCTCATCTAGTGACATCATAACTGTGGTAAGGTCACAGCGCAATGCATGACTCATGTGTTTATGGTGACGCTGGCATAAACAAACCCACCACACTGCCAGGAATAGAGAAGTCTAGCACACACAATTATGGGTGGTACATAATACTTGATAATGGTAATAAAGATTATGTGACTGGTTTATGTACTTACTCTACTATACTTTTTATCATTATTTTAGAGTCTACTCCTTCTACTTATAAGAAAAAGTTAACTGTAAAACAGCCTCAGCCAGGTCCTTCAGGAGGTATCCAGAAGAAGACATTACTCTCACAGGCAATGACAGCTCCATGCCTGTTACTGCCCCTGAAGAGCTTCCAGTGAGACGAGATGCAGAGGTGGAAGACAGTGATATTGATGGTCCTGATCTTGTGTAGGGTTATGTTAATGTGTGCGCTTGTGTCTTCATTTTTAACAAAAAAGTTTAAAAAGTAAAAAAATAAAAAATTTAAAACTTTAGAAATGGAAAGCTTATAGAATAAAGATATAAAGAAAGAAAATATTTCTGTACAGTTGTACAATGCACATGTGTTTTAAGCTAAGTATTTTTACAAAAGAGCCAACAAGCTTTAAAAAAAGTTTATAAAGTAAAAACATTACAGTAAGCTAAGGTTATTCTATTACTGAAGAAATACAATTTAAAAAAATAAATTTAGTGTAGCCTAAGTACACCATGTTTATAAAGTCTATGGTAGTGTATAGCAACGTCCTGGGCCTTCACATTCACTCACACTCACTCGCAGATTCCAAGAGCAACTTTCAATTCTGCAAGCTCCATTCATTGTAAGTACCCTAGACAGGTGAACCATTTTTTATCTTTTACACTGTATTTTTACTGTACCTTTTCTATGTTTAGATACATAAATACCTACCATTGTGTTACAATTGCCTACAGCATTCAGTACAGTAACTTGCTGCACAGGGTTGTAGGAGCCATGCACTATACCATATAGTCTAGGCCGTACCATCTAGGTTTGCGTAAGTAAACCAGAGAAATGATGATAGGGAAGGGAAAACAGTCAAAAAGAGTGATCAAGTAAGTGATCACTTGGTTAACTGCCATTTAACCCTGCTGGGAACTCTAGGAGCCAGGACAGAATGTACCCCACCCAGAGAGTGAGGGATCTGGGGTATTTATACCCTCCATTGTGTTACAGTTACCTGCAGTATTCGGTACAGTAATCTGCTGTACAGGTCTGTAGGAGCAATAGGTGATACTATATAGTCCAGGTGTGTAGTAGGCTGTAGCATCTAGGTTTCTGTAAGTACTCTGATATTCACACAACTGCCTAATGATGCATTTCTGAGAATGTATCCTCATCCTTAAGTGACAGGTGACTGCACATGCAGCTATGGAGGCACCACACATGCAGCAGGTCCCAGCTTCAGGATCTACTGTATCTAGTGAGCCTATGGCCCTGAGGACCCTGGACATCTTTGGTGATCATGATGTGTCCACACAGGTTCATGGACTGTGACAAATGCTCCACTCTGGGGGGTGTGGGATGTTGATAGTAGGGGAAGCGGTGCCTGTGTCAGGGCAGGGTGCATGTGGGAACTCTCTGCACTTTCGGCTCAATTTTGCTGTAAACCAAAAACTTCTCTAAAAAGAAAGTCTATTAAGAAAAAAATGTAGCAATGAGAAACCACAGCCTGGTAGTTGTCCTTCCATCCCCCAGCCTGGCTGGGCAGGGTCTAGCCCACTCAGGAGCCAACTCCCATATCAGTCTCAACCAAAGAGAAAGATTCACACCGTACATCAGACACAGTGCAGCCCACCCAGACACCATTATCAGTGTGCTTGGAGGACCCTGGTGTCTTATCTTCATCAGACTCCCTTGGCCCCTGGTTCAAGAGCCACCAACTGCAGTCACCAACATAGCTCAAGGAGAAATATTTCAGCAAAGTCATTTCTGTCACCCAGAATCTACCTCTACCTTCAGCCTGATGCAAGTTCCTCAGTTCTCCCTTTAGCCCTTTGCAGCAGAAACTTCTGATGTGGATGCTCATTCCAAAAGTAATTGCAATTTAAAAACCTATAAAGAAACACAAGTGCTTTGTGCAACAATCCTGGGAGGTGGGCAGAAGTGAAGATGATCATTTTACAGATGGTAACACACTCAAAAAGGTCTAAGCCAATTTGGTCAAGGATTCATGCCTGCTAAGTAGCAAACTTAGATCCCAAAAACAGGTTTGAATTCCAATTTGTCCCACTTCCTCAGCTGCCCTGGAGGAAGGTGGAATCCCCTAAAGGCAGCACAAACTCCATGAAAGATAAAAGTGACAATTAGCATCGAATATCCCTGGTCAGTGAAGAATCCTGAACCCCTCCTGGCTTAGAGATAATCACCCTTCTTGTGCCAGGACTTTGTCTTGAGAGGTCCTGGATGGACTCAACACTAGAACATAGGTTTGATCAAAAGCCTCAGGCCCAGGTAGGTGGTGCCCATGTCTCTATTGACACATGGCAACTTCCCCAAGTGCACACAAAACTCTGATCTGTAGACACAGATCTGTAATGAACACTCAGAACTATTTGAAGCAAAGCAAATGAACGGTTCCATGAAAGGAAGGCATCCGCCACCCCTCTTCAGGGTCTTGGGAGAACATAGCTCTCAATTCCATGCCATCTTCCCTCATGCTCACCCTGCCTGTGTTCTGCTCCCAGCTCATTTTCTGACTGGCTCTAAAATCTTGTGCAAGTAACTTTACCTCTTCTGGCCTCATTTTCCTCCCCTATAAAGTAGGGTAATGCTGCCTACCCGGTTTTCCTCATAGAAGGGTGGTGAGGATGAAGTGAGAAAACAGAAGTGAGAGTTCATCGTAAACAATAAAGCGGGACACCAGTGAAAGGCTCTATCATCATGACTATTTTCACTTTCCAAAATCTTGTCTGATGACCTGTATTCCCTGTATCTTGCTCCTCCTGTCAGTAGTGCTCCAGGAAAAAAAAAAAAAAAAAAAAAAAAAAGCTCTACTTTGCAGACCTTGCCAATTTCTGTAGTGTAAAAATTCCCACTGTGACTGACCTTCAGGTACCAACGCACATCACTGCTGAATGCTGAGTTAGGAAGAGATGACAACAATCTGCTGACTCCACCTCCTCTTCTTGATGACAGAACTTGTTCACGCCTCTAAATATTGTCTGATTATTTGAACTACTCGTCAATAGCGTATCTCTGGCCTTTAATGATCACAAAATCCTCTGATGTTTAACTCATGAGCCAAAAACTGTGCCTTTCTCCAGACCTCCTTCCTGGCTCTCCAAGCCCTGGCATTCCATCCTCCCTGCTTCCTGGTCTGCCCCAGACCCTCAGAGCAGAGTCAGAGGAGACTACATCCCATGGCACTAGTGAAAACCCTGGCTCTGAGCCATTCTGGGCTTCGGTTTGCCTCCTGGCCCCCAAATCTGCCACAGTCAAAGCCAAAGAATAACAAACACAAGGAAATGGGCTCAAATTAAAACAGGAAAAGTTCTGATTGGCTGTAAGAACTTCTTGGCCAAAATCTGCAAAGGGTACTATAGGAGGATGGACAGTCTCTGAGTTCTTAAGATCTTCAGGAAGAAAATAAATTATGCTCTTCCTGAATGGCAAGACATTGACCTGCCTGCAGGAGGGGGAACTGAAGCAGCATTTCAGTCCCTTCCAGATGCACCAGGCTGTAACTGTACCTGGGACTGTGCTTCTGGCACAGGGGAGATGCTAGGGTTACAGGAATAAATATCACAGGAAAACTTAACTCTGGCCCTTGAAGACATCGTAGGGTAATGTTACACACGTTGTGTTCAATAAATAGCTTAGCCTCTTGGGGAGGCAGACACCAAAGGGGATGCTGGGAGTCCCAAATGTAAAATGCATGGTCTTGAGGACTGAAAGTTCTGTTCCTGGCCAGGTGTGGTGGCTCATGACTGTAATCCTAGCACTGTGGGAGGCTGAGGCAGGCAGATCACTTGAAGTCAGGAGTTCAAGACCAGTCTGACCGACATGGTGAAACCCCATCTCTCCTAAAAGTACAAAAATTAGCTGCGTGTGGTGACGCGTGCCTGTAATCCCAGCTACTTGGGAGGCTGAGACAAAAGAATCCCTTGAACCCAGGAGATGGAGGTTGCAGTGAGCCGAGACTGCACCGTTGTACTCCAGCCTGGGGGAAAAGAGTGAAACTCCACCTCAAGAAGGAAAAAAAACAGTTATATTCCTGATTTGAGAGAGTGTGGAAAGGGGACCATTAGTCAGAAAGGGTGTATGATCTCAGGGAGAAGGCGCATACATCTAACTCATTCAAACCTGGATTTAAACCACTTTCTTCGGGGCTGGCAAACCACACAACTGGGCCATTACTCGAGTGTGGCAACATGGCAGCCTTAAGTCTCTGCCATGGACCTGTTGTGTGATTTGGACAAGACAATCTCTGCAGGCCTCAGTTTCCTTCACTGGGGCATGAGGTTACTATTACTTATCCTGCAGAATTTTCTGGAGGATCAGAGGTTACTTCTGTAAACTCCTTGGCACATTCATTTTTTAAGTGTCTGTGACTTGGCAGAAGAAAGAATTGGAAATATAATACTAAGACCCACCTTTTAATTTTGAAATTTAATTTTAATTATTATTATTTTTTAGAGATAGGGGCTTGCTCTGTTGTTCAGGCTGGAGTGCAGGGATGTGATCATAGCTCACTACAGCCTCAAACTCCTGGACTCAGGTGATCCTCCTGCCTCGGCCTCCCAAGTAGCTGGGACTACAGGTACCTGCCACCATGCCTAGTTCAATTTTTTATTTTTATTTTGGATAGAGATAGGGTTTCTCTGTGTTGCCTAGGCTGGTCTTGAACTCCTGGCCTCAAGTGATCCTTCCTCCTCAACCTCCCAAAGTGCTGGGATTACAGGTATGAGCCACCATGCCTGGCCTTTAAACCTTACTTTAAAAAAGTCTAAACTGACCTCCTAAGTGCAGGATCAGGTGGCTGTGGCAGCCCCTTCTACCTCCAGTGCTCGGTGCACCAAGGCTGCCTTTTCACCGAGCCCCGCCTCCCTCCATGCACCTGCCCCACCTCCACAGATCACACTTCCCTTTCCTCTGCTCCTGCACAGCCCCATTGCCTGTCCTCAGAGCACCACAGGCGCCTGTCCATGGAAGGAAGCCTCCCAGGAGACAGTCAAGCACAGCCCTTTGGATCTAGTAGTAGTCAGAATGTCACGAGACACACTCCGCCTTTCCACTCCGCCTCTGAGTCACTTCCCTTTGCTGTTTCCACATCAACAAGATGGAGAACACAGCCCTTTCCTATCCCAAAGGCCTGCTGAGTGCAGGCACTTAACTAATTGCAACGACCTTGCAGTCTCAGGGAACTGGTCCTAGGTTTCTGGGCAAGGCTGGGTCCTGCTGGCTCCTCACAGCGCCCCCTCCGCAGCTGGAGCCCTCTCAGCCCTCAGTTCCCGCAGGGCCAGCATTCTGCCTGCTCCAGGGCCCTCCAGTCCAGCATTTGCTAAATCACCTCCCTCCTCTCCAAGCCTTTCTCCTATTACCTTGTGAAAGAGAGAACCAGAAAGGTTGTGATTATTGCCAGCTATAATTGAATGTAATTCAAAAAGCATTTGCTAAAACTTTACCACATTTTCAGCTCCCCACCCCCGCACCCATTACCCACTGGGAGTCCCTCTGTTGCCAGCTCCTGCCAGCCCAGAGGCCAGCTGACCTGGGGGGTCTTGCAGGGCAGGAGGGGAGCAACAGGGATGCATTACCCTATGCTTTCTTGCTAAGGGAACCTCTTCTCCCCTCAAAGCCTTTGATCCCTGCAGCTAGCCAGATTTTTCTTATCTCCTATTTGACTTCCGGGCTCCACTCTTCTCTCAGTTCTTCAAAAATCACACTCATCTTGCTCCTTATTGGCCAGGTCATGAATGCCTTTTGGTGGAGTGTCTTCCTGTCTTCCCTCCTGTCTTCCTTCTTTCCTTCCCTCCCTCCCTCCTTTCTTCTTTCCTTCCTTCCCTCCTCTCTCTGCCCTCCTATGTTTCAGGAGCTATAACGGACCTGTAGCTATGAAGATAAACAAAAGAGGGAAGAAGGTCCCCATCTATTAGATCATAATCCAGTAAAAAGAAAAAAGGTAAAACAGAACAAAACACACAAAAACAGCCACAGCCTGCTACGGTCTCTAATAGAAATCTAAGCATGTGACCAGAGGATCACAGAAGAGAACCTGCCTACTGGGCCTCAGGATCTTAGGAAAAAGTGACCCAGAAAGATCAGGACACCCCATGACATGCTGCCTATAGGGCTGGTGAAGAGGGTGGGCGAGGGGTCATTGGGAAATGAGACCAGAAGGTGGCAATCTGCTAAGAAATTTTTGAATATCATCCATGGAAAAGCAGATTTTCATTTTAAAAATATAAACATGGCACAAGGATACAGCACAGGTGTGAGCTGGGAGGCTGCAGGGGCAGCGAGAATAAGTGCCTGGTGTGTGTTTTGGCCACTGGCAATCCAAGAGAAGGATGCCTTGATTTGTAGCACTTGCCAATTTCTCTGGTGTAAATACTTCCATTGTGGTTGATTCCAAGCCACCAGCATGATGGTACTGAAAGGGGAGTTGGGGAGAAATGGATGCCATTGGCTTGTGAGAGTTGGTTCCAGCACACCACTGCCTGAACAGTGACAGACTCTAGGCAAAGAGGGCAGATCTCAGGGTCCCTGGTCTCAAGCCACCTCTGACCCTTGATGTCCCACTTGTTGCCTGTAGTGGTTGCACCACCCAGCACTTCAAGATAACAATGTACAAGGTGCATGGAGGCATAACATCTTACCATGTACCCCTTCCTCCCAAGAGCTTCTTTTCTCTTACTCTCCAGTCCTCTGAAAGTTGTTATTTTCAAAACCACACTCTTTGTCATCTTTAATCTCAAACTAAGTTATCCAACAACTTCTCCTCTTAAGATTTGTCATCTTTAATCCCAGACTAAGTTATCCAACAACTTCTCCTCTTCAAATCATGATCTCAGCTTTTTCCTTCCCTCTCAACCTCCAACTCCTGCAAATCTCATGTCCCTCTCCAGGTGGGTTACAAAGTTGGCTGCTGAGCAAGGAAATTTGGTACCATGACAAATCAATGCTTCAGTTTGTCTGAGTTCTTCCCCATTTTCTTGAGAAGTTAATAAGGAGGTCAGATGATAGCAGGTGAATTCCTAGCTGGTCAAATGGTTTTTTTCTAAAGACTGCTAATCAAATGTCTACATTAACCTGGATGGAAGACTGTTACTTTAATTGCTTCTGTTCACACCTTTTAATTGGGTATGAAGGAGCTTGTGGTTATTAAACAAGAAGCATCAAGTTGAGCACAGGATTGGGAGAGATTATGGCTTTAACATAGGATCAAAAAAAGTTCCTGAAATCCTCGCAGGCTGGTAAGTCATGCCAAGTTTAACAAAATGCAACTTGTGAAGTGGGATAAATGAGCCATTCTTCATGTAGATTAAAAAAAAAAAAAAAGAAAAAAAGTCTTCCCCAGTCTAGGATGAGAAAGAAGCGGTTTAGCAGCGATGGATTAAAAAATAGGATTTAGGCTAACTGTAAATTCACTGTTAGTCACTACGATGTGGCTGCCAAGAAAAGTTAATGTAGTGTTGGGATTACCAGAAAACCCCTAAGAAACGAGGGTGATTTCCCTCCGGGCTCTGCACACACGATCCCACCTCAGCGGTGCAAGCTGAGGGCCTGGGGTTTGACAGGCCGTCTACAGGCCGTCTGCTAGGGCAAGGGCATTCAACAAAGCCCTATCACCTGGTGCAGACCCCTAAAACCAAAGAGAGAGTCATGGGAATGCAGGATGGATTGCTGGTTTTGAACAGTTGTAGGACTGCCCAGTGAAAGATGGATCTGACTCCTTCCTCCAAGTCAACGTTAAGAAGAAATGTAACAGCCAGAGGAAGAGGAGCTTCACATTTGCATATCACTCGCTGAATCTCCCTTCATAGCGTTTGCACCCTTGCTATCTCACTGATACCTCCCAAGGCAGGCTGCTCTCCCATTTTGAGGACGAGGAAAAGTGACTGACTGAGCAGCTTTCCTGGGGTCCCCTTTCTTCAGTAGCAGAGATAAGACCAGAGCTCAGATTTCCCACTGTACCCCAACAAACACAGTCCACGGCCTACATCCCAGCACTAAGTGCCCCCCAACCTTCCCTCCGCCCCTGCTCTGAGCTTGGTCTCCACACCTCAAGCTTATTTCTGCGTCAAAGAGTACAGTCCAGATGAACCTGCTTTTCTGAGGTAGCCCCCAGAATTCTGCTCAAACACAAATTCCTCATACATGCATGGAAACGAATGCAGACTTTTGACATGTTAATATGTATATAGTCATGGATACGTACGACTTGATTAAGGTATGTTTTATGATACATGTAATAAACAGAAAAAAAAAGTTGGTGATTAAAAAAAAAAAAACTCAGGTACTTTTTTTTTAACTAGAAAGTATAAACCCAAGTCTAACTGTACAGATGTAGCACCCCTGTCTCTCACCACCTTAAAAGCAACAAAACCATCCTCTTGAACAATCTTCTCCACCTGCCAACCCCCTAGTCTGCCACTCTCTGCAAACCTAGTATACACCAAACATTTGCTTTATGTAAACAGATCTCAAAACCATTAAACATGACCAAGCCCCCACCTGTAGACGTATTCAGCTTTCATTTTAATGCGAATTGGATAAAACAGCAATTTTAATGCCCCTTCAAGCAAACAGGATGCCACCTGTGTGTGAAAAAGACTTGAGAAAATTAAAAATAGATGGAAAAGCCCTCAGCAGTTGAAAATGCTAATAAAAACAACTTTAAGGAACCACCATAAACCTACTAAACAAGCCAAGTTACCTAGGGAAAAAAAAGAAAAACTTATGTTCATTGACTTGAAATGAACTAGTACAATTGCCAATTACTCAGAATTGGCTTTCTGAAGCAAGGAAGTTAAATACAAAATAACTCACATGTGTTGATCTTGCTACCCAACGTTGGGAAACATACCGCATCTATCCAAGGCGAGGGGTGTGAAGCATTTGCACAAAGATGTTCCTAGCTGTACTATTTATAGTAGTGAAATAATGAGAATCAAAACAAAATGCTCAGGGGGAAGTTTGAGCGCTAGCAATAATGATAAACTATGATAAAAATATGAGTAGTGCATGAAAAGATTTATATAAAAATGTTAAGTGACAGAGAATGAAATTTACATACTGATTAGAACTACATAAAAACACAGTCCACATTTAGAACTGCATGCAGTTAGAGATCTTAAGTTACATCGGTTATAATATTGTTATTTTGGTTAAATATATTTTAGAAATGTGTAAAGTCTGTTGCACAAGGATAAAAACTGGACCTCTCTCCTATGCATCAATCTCTAGCTCCTCCTCAGACACAGTTTTTTTTGTGTGTGTGTGATGGAATCTCACTTTGTTGCCCAGGCTAGAGTGCAGTGACATGATCTTGGCTCACTGCAACCTCTCCTCCTGGGTTCAAGTGATTCTCATGCCTCAGCCTCCTGAGTAGCTGGGATTACAGGCGCCCGCCCCCATACGCAGCTAATTTTTGTATTTTTAGTAGAGAGGGGGTTTCACCATGTTGACCAGGCTGATCTTGAACTCCTGGCCTCAAGTGATCAGCCCACCTCAGCCTCTCAAAGTGCTGGGATTACAGGTGTAAGCCACTGTGCCCGGCCGTGATACAGTTTTATTTTCTGTACTCCACGTGGCCCACACAGAGGGGCTGATCTTCTCCCCACCAAGCTAGATAAGGAAGCAAATAGGTCCCTGAAATTCACCTAGATTTCTGGATCCTATCCAAAATTAGGCTTGGATTAAATAGGATAGACAGATATCTCAATGAAATGACGAGAGAAGAGATGCCTAGGATTACAGAAAGTTATCTCCAACTCTGAACAGTTCTCCAAGAGCCCAGAGTGTCTGGCAGTGCCTTGAGGTTCTTTGCCACCCCACAATCTTGATTTCCTCTTCAGCCCTGAGACCTTGAGCACACGTCTTATTCCTCCAGCTCTCCATGACCGCCAAAGGGCTCATTTCTGAGAAACAGCAGAGGTAACAGAGTGCTTCCCCAGCCCAACCCTGGGCTAGCACTTTCCATGCACAATGAGCCCAGTGCATTCTAAGAAAAACCCAAAAGGTAGGTACCGTTATCCCCCATCTCATGGATGAAGTCTCTGAGGCTGAGCAAAGTAACTTCCCAAAGGCCACACAGCAAGTAGAGAGCAGAACTGTGATTTGAGTGGAGTCAGAAGGGGCTGCAGGTGTGGGCTCTTTCTCACTGCATCCTGCAGTGATGAAGACTCTGGTTATAATTCACAGTACAGACCTACCCAAGAAGGAGGCCTCATTCCATAGACACCCCCACAGTAAGGTCCTCTGGGGCTCTGGATTCTAATGGTAAAACGTTGCTGTTAGATGAGCAACAACCTCAGACAGCACTTGGTCCCTGCATTCTTCACCCTGTCTACCTGCATGTCGGCATTGCTGGAATATATAGTGTAAATATCTCTAAGACTTAACCTGACCTAGTGCATGGAGACCTTGGGGGTTGGGGCCTAGCCATCTGTATTTCTCAATAACATCTCAGGTGATTCTTTATAAAAATATTTTTAACTGAAATTGTATATATTTGAGTTGTATAGCAAGTTGATTATTACAGTCAAGCTAATTAGCATATTCATCTCCACAGTTACCTTTTCTTGTGTGTGTACTGAAAACACTTAAGATCTATTCTCTAGGAAGTACTGATCAGTGCAATTAGGCAAGAGAAAGAAATGAAAGGCATTCAAGTTGGAAAAGAGGGAGTCAAATTGTTCCTCTTTGCAGATGACATGATTTTATATAAACACCTAAATACTCCACCAAAAATGGTTAGAGCTAATAAACAAATTCGGTAAAGTTGCAGGGTATAAAATCAACATATAAAAACCAGTAGTGTTTCTGTATACCTATAACCAACTAGCTAAAAAAGAAACAGAAAAAGTAATCTTGGCTTGGCACAGTGGCTCATGCCTGTCATCCCAACATTTTGAGAGGCTGAGGCAGGAGGATTGCTTGAGTCCAGGAGTTTGAGACCAGCCTGGACAAATAGGGAGACCCTGTTTCTACAAAACATTTAAAAATTAGCCAGGTGTTCGGCCAGGCGCGGTGGCTCACACCTGTAATCCCAGCACTTTGGGAGGCCGAGGCAGGCAGATCACCTGAGGTCCGGAGTTTAAGATCAGCCTGACCAACGTGAGAAATCCCGTCTCTACTAAAAATACAAAAAACTAGCTGGGCATGGTGGCTCATGCCTGTAATCCCAGCTACTCGGGAGGCAGAGGCAGGAGAATCACTTGAACCTGGGAGGCGAAGGTCGCGGTGAGTTGAGATCATACCATTGCACTCCAGCCTGGGCAACAAGAGTGAAACTCCATCTCAAAAAAAAAAAAAAAAAAAAAAAAAAAAAAATTAGCCAGGTGTGGTGATGCGCACCTGTGGCCCCAGCTACTCAGGAGGTTGAGGTGGGAGGATCAGTTGAGCCCAGGAGGTCAAGGCTGCAGTGAGCTATGATGGTGCCAATGTACTCCAGCCCAGGCAATAGCGTAAGACTTTATCTAAAACAAAACTAAACAATCTCATTTATAATAGCTACAAAAATCGTAATAAAATAGGAATAAATTTAATAAGACAGGATAGTTTTTAACCAAGAAAGACCTTTATGATGAAAACTATAAAACACTGATGAAAGAAATAGAAGAGGCTGGGCGTGGAGGCTCACGCCTGTAATCCCAGCACTTTGGGAGGTCGAGTTGGGCAGATCACGAGGTCAGGAGCTCGAGACCAGCCATTTTGAGACCAGCCTGGCCAACATGGTGACACCCCATCTCTACTAAAAATACAAAAATTATCCAGGCGTGGTGGCATGCGCCTGTAATCCCTACTACTCGGGAGGCTGAGACAGGAGAATTGCTTGAACCCAGGAGGTGGAAGTTGCAGTGAGCTAAGATGGCACCACAGCATTCCAGCCTGGGTGACAGAACAAGACTCCATCTTGGGTGGGGGGGTAGGGGGGAAGAATTAGAAGAGGACACACACACAAAATGAAAAATGTTCCATGTTCATGGATTGGAAGAATTAATATTGTTAAAATAACCATACTACCCAAAGCGCTCTACAAATTCCATGCAACCCCCATCAAAAGACCAATGACATTCTTCACAGAAATATAATAGAAAACACAATCTTAAAGTTCATGTAGAATCACAAAAGACCCCAAATAGCCAAAGCAATTCTGAGCAAAATGAGCAAAGCTGGAGGCATCACACTACCTGACTTCAAAAATACTACAAAGCTAAAGTAACCAAAATAGCATGGTACTGATATAAAAACAGACACATAGACAAATGAAACAGAATAAAGAACCCAGAAATAAATCCACATATTTATAGCTAACTGATTTTCAACAAAGATGCCAAGAACATACATTGGGAAAAAGACAGCGTTTTCAATAAATGGTGCTGAAAAATCTGAATAACCATATGCAGAAGAATGAAACTAGATCCCTATCTCTCACTGTACACGAAATCAACTCAGAATAAGGACGAAAATGTGAGATTCAAAACTATAAAACCATTAGAAGAAAGCAGGGTAAATCCTTCAGGACATTGTTCTGGGCAAAGATTTTGCAGGGAAAACAAAAAATTTTGCAGGTAACAAAAGTAAAAATAGGCAAATGGGATTAAAAAAAAAAAACAGAGACAGCATCTCACTATGTTGCCCAGGCTTATCTCGAACTCCTGGCCTCAAGCAATTCTCCTGTCTTGACCTCCCAATGACAAATCGGATTTTATCAAGCTAAAAGCTTCTGCACAGCAAAGGAAACAATTGACAGAGTGGACCAGGCAACCTGTAGAACGGGAGAAAATATGGGCACACTGTTTATCCAACAAGGGACTGATATCTAGGATACATGAGGAACTCAAACAACTCAATGGTAAAAAAAAAAAATAATTTTTTTTTTAATGAGCACAGTATCTGAAAGGACATTTCTCAAAAGAAGACATACAACCAGGCGTGATGGTTCACACCTGTAATCCCAGCACTTTGGAAGGTCAAGGTGGATGGATCACTTGAGGTCAGGAGTTTGAGACCAGCCTGGTCAACATGGGGAAAGCCCCTCTCTACTAAAAATTCAAAAATTAGCTGGGCGTGGTGGCACACCCGTAATCCCAGCTACTCCAATGGCTGAGGCACGAGAATCGTTGGAACCCGGAAGACAAAGGTTTCAGTGAGCCGAGATTGCACCACTGCACTCCAGCCTGGGCAACAGAGCGAGACTCCATCTCAGAAAAACAAAGACATAGAAATGACCAACAGATAAATGAAAATATGTTCAATATCACTAATCATAAGAGAAATATGAATCAAAACTACAATGAGATAGCATCTCACCCAGTTAGAATGGCTATTATCAAAAAGACAAAAAATAACAAATGCTGGTGAGGATGTTGAGAAAAGAGAACTCCTAAACACTGTTGGTGGGAATGTAAATTAGTATAACCATTACGAAGAACCGTATGGAGATTCCTCAAAAAACTACAAATAGAACTACCATATGATCTAGCAATCCCACTACTAGGGATTTTTCCAAAGGAAATTAAAATCAATGTGTTGAAGAGATATCTGTACGTCCACATTGATTGCAGCACTACTCACAATAGCCAAAATAGGAAATCAACTGAAGTGCCCATCAACGGACGGAGTGCTATTTAGCCATGACAAAGAACGAAATATTGTCATTCACAACAACATAGATGAACCTGGAGGACGTTATGTTAAGTGAAATAAGTCAAGCACAGAAAGAGAAATACTATATTTTCTCACCCATAGGTAGGAGCTAAAAAAGTTGAGTTCACAGAAGTAGAGAGAATTGTGGTTATTAGAGGCTGGGAAGGGCAGGGTGGAACGTAGATGGAGAGAGGTTGGTTAATGGATACCAAATTAAAGCTAGACAGGAGGAATAAGTGCTAATGTTCTGTAGCCCTGTAGGGTGACTAGAGTCAATAATTTATTGTATATTTTAAAATAGAACAGAGAATTTTGGATGTCCCCAACACAAAGAAATAAAATGTTTTCCATGATGAATATAGTAATTACTCTGATTTGATTATTACACAGAGTATACATGTATTCAAATATCACTCTGTACCCCATAATACGTACAGTTATTGTGCATCAATTTTAAAAATTACTAAAATTTTAAAAATTGACTCTCTTAGCCAATCTGAAGTATGTAATTCAGCATGCTTAGGTACAGTCACCATGCTGTACATTAGATCTCTGGGACTTAGTCATTCTACATAAATAAAACTTTGTCCCCTTTGACCAACACCTCCCTCTTTCCCCACCCTCCTAACATCTCAGGTGATCCTGGTACCCACGTGGTGAGGCTGAAGAATCGCTGGCTTGGCCCTCAACTCACTGTGAGAACTGAATCAAGAGAGACTCATGACATGGTGAGGTCTCTCCACTGGGACACAGGTCTCCCAGTTCCCAGGCTGCAGGCCTCCCTCCCAGGATGGAGCTCAGCAAACATTTGGTGCCGCGATGGATCTCAGGGAGTGACAAGTCTTAAAGGCAGGCCCTTCCTGGGTGTCTCAGAGTCTCTTATTTTAGAGCAGAGTTGTGGTTTCAGTTTTAGTTTCTTGTCATTACCCAAGCCCTTTATTGGGAAATGGGCGCTTGGGTAAAAAGAGAAAAAAATAAAATAGGTGGTTTCAATCATTCAGAGTTCAGAAAATTCAGGGGAACTTTGGCCTTTAAAACTCCAGCCACGAGGCCTCCAAAGTAGGGAAACCCTGAATGCGGTAGCGAGAAATCCCCCTGTGGGCAGCTCTTCTCTGGCAAGTCTCCCCAGCACAACTCACATGGTAGCAGGAGTTTTCCTGCCTGGTTAAAAGCATCCAATAAAATACAAAGGGAAAACCCAGCTGAAAATTTCCTGAGCAAGGTCCCAAAATGACTGTTACCCTTTTAGAAGAACGGTAGGAGAGAAAGGTCTCAGGGATCCAAAATCAGACATGAACACAGCACCAGGAAGCCAGGGCTGGGCAGAGAAAGACCTGACCCTGAAAGTCTCCTGTGGATCATAATATGAGTAGCAAGGCCCTGAGAACAGGAGCTTATAGACAGAAAGCTCAGCAATGTGCCGTCGAAACAACAACAAACAACAAAAACAAAAACAACATCAAAAAAGCACAGGGCCAGGTGTGGTGGCTTACACCTGTAATACCAGCACTTTGGGAGGCCGAGGCAGGTGGATTGCCTGAGCTCAGGAGTTTGAAACCACCCTGGACAACGTGGCGAAACCCTGTCTCTATTAAAATACAAAAAAATTAGCCGGGCATGGTGACATGTGCCTGTAATCCCAGCTCGAGAGGCTGAGGGGGGAGAATCACTTGAGCCCAGGAGGCGGAGATTGCAGTGAGCCAAGATCGTGCCATTGCAGTCCAGTTTTTTTAGACTCCATCTCAAAAAAAAAAAAAAAGGGCACAGGTTTTCCCTCCGATGCTGTTCTCACCTGGATGCAGAAACTCACTCGTAAATTAACTTGTGTGTGCTAAAAGGTAAGTAATAAGGAGACTACTTAGGTAAATTCAATTAAGGGATTATGAAAACTTCAAAGATTATATGCAAATTGTCTATGGAAATATGCTGCTATGGTTACAGCTGAGTTGTACACTGAGGGAAAACAGAGAAATTAAAACAGTTGTGGTAGGCCGGGTGTGGTGGCTCACGCCTGTAATCCCAGCACTTCGGGAGGCCGAGGTGGGTGGATCACTTGAGCCCAGAAGTTTGAGACCAGCCTGGGCCACAGGCAAGACTCCTATCTCTACAAAAAATTTTTAAAAAGACCCCAGCATGGTGGCATGTGCCTGTAGTCCCAGCTACCCAGGTAGGTGAGGTGGCCCAGGAGTTCAAAGCTCAGTGAGCTATGACCGTGCCATTGCACTCCAGCCTGGGCGACAGAATGAGACCCTGTCTGCAAAACCAAACAAAAAACGGTGGTTGTAGACAGGAAATTAAGTGTTTCCTTTTAATGTTGGTTTGATTTCAATGATACATACTCTAAAGACTCACTTCGGCTACCTCTTTAAATACATTAGACCTAAGCCTGAAAAGAATGAGAAACCTGCGACCTACTTCCAGCTCCCAAGCACTGACATTCCCCATGCAGCCACGTTGGGAACAGGGCAGTCGGAATCCTGAATCCTGGGTTTCATCTCTATAAAAATCAGGCATCCAGCTCCCCCATGTCGGATGTGAGTCTATGTTTGGCATAACGGTTCCGGGGCCCTTTCTTCCTTTAGCTCTTTGTTCATTGAGGTTTCTGAAGCACACAGGAAGTCAGAAAAAAGAACAGCAACCCACTTCTCCACAGCCTCACCGCAGACGAGAAGCAGCAGGGAGAAGACAGCCAGTGAGGAGGGGAACTGTGTGCTGCTCTCCCCCAGCTCCTCTAGGGGAAAGGGAGCAAGATGAAGCCGGTAGGAGGGGAGTGTGCGGGTTATGTCTACACCCCAGTTTTCAGGAGCCCCAGAAGGAACCAACTTCTACTTTTCTGCTTCTATTGACAGAATGTTCTGATTGCCTTGTGTACACACACACACACACACACGGATAAGCTGTAAGATTTTACACTCTTTTGAATCACATGCAACTTAAACCCCAGAGCAACACTCGGGTAACTTGGATCCATCACCTTATATATCTGAACTCAGCTTTTCTCATCTAAAAAGTGAGGGGATTAGGTGAGAGGGATGTTCTTCCAACAAAGTGTTGCACATATGAATATTTCGCACCGTTTAAAGTGATAGTTCAGCTCCTGAAGTGGTTTATTTCTTCATTGTTTGGCTGAAAATACTTCCATAATTGCAGAACCCCCTTGAATCCCTCACTGTAGCCCTGGATTCCTTAAAGTCTGGGCTAAAGCCCCTGGACTAGACTTGATGCTTCCAGGATCGCTGTCTTGGTCTATAATTCTGGGAGCTAAACTCATTAGCTACAAGGAGAGACCTTGGTTGTTGAGGGAGATATGAAACAGTGGAGGGAAAAAAAGGTGAGGGAGAGAAAAGCAGAAAAGAAAGAAAAAGATAGGAGGAGATATTGATAAAAGAGAAAAGTAACAACTAAGATTGTAAACTCACCAATGGTAGGAACCAGAGCTAAAGGGTATGTCAGATAATTTGTTTTTACTTCCCTTGGTTTTACAAGTGAGGGAACTGAAGGTAGGGATGTTCCCTTCCCCAAAGTAAATGCCCTCGGGGGTGCTAGCTTTCAAGTAATCCCTCGAGGACTGACTACGCAGGTGGCGCCAGGAATAGTATTAAGTAGAGGAGAAGGTTTACATTTTCCAGAACCTTCTCCACTTGCACCCAACACCTCCTGATCTTTACCTGTGAACTGTGTAATGGGAGAGAATCTTTCCAGCTAGAGCTAATGTGCCCACCTGTTTAGAAATGGAGTCTCCATTTTAATGTAATGGCACCCTTCAGTAAAAATACCCTCCTGTGACACAGGCAGTGCATGTGACAGAGAGCTCACAGAGCACTAGCTCTCTGTCTTCTCTCCTCCCTCCAGAGGTGGTCCTGGCCCCTTTACAGGAAGGAGACATTGGCTCAGAAAGGGTTAAGACCACACTCAGCTGGAGACAGAATCAGGCCCAGAACTAAGACCTCCCCATGGCAGCCAAAGAAGGATGCCAGGTGCGCAAAGTTCTTATCACACTGGCATGAAACAAGCACATTTTTGGAGCTCTGTCCTGGCCCAGTCAAATCATCTGGGACAAATCCCATTACCTCCCTGAACCTCAGTGTACTCACCCATAAAAGTTGGGCATGTTAGCACTATCTTTCCCAGAACTGTTGTGAACATTAATGAAAATAATATCTGTAATGTACGTGGTAAACTACACATCCCCAACTCTGAGTGTTGGCCGTAATCACAGATCACCTGAGTTCCTCTGGTTCCTTCAAGCATCTGCATATTTCAGTGACAGGGGCCCCTTTTGGCAAAAACAACCTATCTATTCCATTTCTGGATGGTTTTCAGTACCAGAGAGGTCTTTCCGAGGATATTTTAAAGGAGTTTTTCTACACTTTTTACCCGCAGGGGTCAGCTCTGCCTCTGGAGCTGTGAGACATGAGTTGCACCCTTCTTCCTCCCACTTTACAACAGCAAGTCTCTGGTTCTAAACACAGAAGTGAAAATGTTATAGGAAAGGGGTCCCGATTCAGACCCCAAGAGAGGTTTCTTGGATCTCACGCAAGAAAGAATTCAAGGCGAGTCCATAAAGTGAAAGCAACTTTATTAAGAAAGTAAAGGAATAAGAGAATGGCTACTCCATAGACAGAGCAGTCCTGAAGGCTGCTGTTTACCCATTTTTATAGTTATTTCTTGAATACTTGCTAAACAAAGGGTGGATTATTCATGCCTCCCCTTTTTAGACCAGAAATTTTAGACCAGGGTAATTTCCTGACATTTCCATGGCATTTGTAAACTGTCATGGCACTGGTGGGAGTGTAGCAGTGAGGATGACCAGAGGACATTCTCGTCGCCATCTTGGTTTTGGTGGGTTTTGGCTGACTTTTTACTGCAACCTGTTTTATCAGCAAGGTCTTTATGACCTGTATCGTGTGCTGACTTCCTATCTCACCCTGTGACTTAGAATGCCTTAACCGTCTGGGAATGCAACACAATAGGTCTCAGCCTCATTTTACCTAGCTCCTTTAAGATGGAGTTGCTCTGGTTCACATGCCTCTGACAAAAAGAAACATGAGGGTTTGCATGGTTCAAGATCATTCCAGTCCAGGTCCACCTGCTGCTCAGACACATTTCAGTCCCAACCTTGAGAAGCCCACAGGAATCAATTTGGACAAGATCTGCTGACACCAGTAATGATCACCAGAAGTCTCCAAAGACTGCTCCCTCTGAGAAGGGCCAATGGCACTAGTTGGGGTGGGGGCAGCCAAGCCTATTGCTTCTGCCCAGATTGGCCTGGCCTGAACCCACTCTGCAGCATCCTGCTATCTGGGTCTAGGTCTTGGGTTCTGAGGACTTTAGACCTGAATGGGCTTTGAAGGTAACACACCCCTGGACTCTCTCCCACGGCTTTGCAGCCCACACCTGGGGCTCCTGTCTGATGCTTGGTACATTCTGAGCTCTGGTCTCTGCTCAGCCTCGAGCTGAGGTGGCAACCACAAACCTCTTCGTCCCACAGCACTGCTGAGCAGACTAACCTCCCACTCTTGGGTTCTATTCTTGGCTGTCAACATTGGCATCATGTGTCAAGTGCCTAATTGCATGGCCGTGAGCCTGGTGAGGGGAATGAAGGCTCCAGAACACAGGGTACCCTGCTCACCAGTGCAGCCCACGACCCTTCTGAGAACAAACAGGTCGTACAGGCAGAATACTAAACCAGACATGAGTGGACACGACACACTTCTATATAGCTGGGTGCACCCGTGCATAACTGGGGAGGAGGGAGGTGCCCGCTGGGGAGAGGCACATGGGACAGGGAAAGAACACAGCCCCTGGAGGCAGGAAATGTGGGGTCTGGTTTCCAGCCCTTCACTACCTAGTAGCTTATGACCGGGAGGCAGTCAATCAGAGCATTGTAGGATTTAACACTGGAAGGGTCCAGTGGATTCTAGGACCTGGATGCTCCTTAAGGGAAATCATTAGAAACACATGTGTTCTGCCCTGGACCTACAGGTCAGAACTAGGGGGTGGGGCAAAGGGATCTTTATTTGAACAGAAATGATGATGGCATGCTTTGGAAATGACTGGATGACCATTGGGAAGGGTGACACCAGAGAGGAAAACTCAACTGCCCGAGTCAGACACTTGGTTCAGGGCAAAGCTGAGACCAGATTGTCGTCTCCTCATCCCAGGCTACATCCTGGCTCTAAGACCTTAGGCTCTGAGTTCCCTACATGTCCAGGACAGGGTAAGGGGACTCGAGAGGGCCTCACTGGTCTGGCAGGGACTGTGCTACTGCCCACATCTTCCTTCTGCCCCAGAAATGCCCTATGCTGCAGCCTGGGCACTCCTGAGCCCATGTCCCCCTCGTGATTGTGAGATCACATGGATGAAGATGTCGTGCCACACCCATCAGCCCCTTCCAGCCTCACAGGATGGTGGGAAAACCTTGAGTTCCAGTCCCCATTTTATAATCCATCATGAGACTAATCAAGTTGATTCAGCTCTTTGGACTCAGGTCCCCTCTGTTCAAAGAGGAGATAAGGCTGGACTCTCAAGTCATTTCCAGCTCACTGTGCTATTAGATTTACAGTGTCTCAGGGCTGAAAGGAATCGCAGACATCACGTAGTGCAGTGCTTCATGTCTGGCGCACCTGGACAAAATCATCCCCTCAGCCCTCAAGGGCATGTGGGCCAGGCTTTGTAATAACCACGCTTTCTGGTTTCTACATTTGATGCTTTGACGTGGGGCCCCACTGACCCTGGAGGGACTGCTTCTCCCAGGGCCAGCCAGTTTCTGACAGCTGCCTTTCATATATATGTAAACCAACCCATCCACAGCCCACACTTGCAACCGCCTCTTGTCACACTCACACTGGAGGTCACTATCCATCTGTCCTAATCACCCCAGGGTAGGTACCAGGTAACTGGGGACAGTGTCTATGCGAGAGCCCAGAGCCTGCTGAAATTATTCAGATGAGGCAATCCTAAACCTGCTATGCTGTTTCATGTTCCTTCCCATGGAAATCACAATAAATGCTCTTGCTTACATTTTTTCTCACTCTCTCTGCCTCCTGACCTACCTGTACTGCCCCACGGGGCCCTGTATGGTGTGCTGGGACTCCTGTTGTGAGGGGTCTGTGAATGTGAACTTCTTCCTTCATGACAGTCATCTCTGCATCTGCATGTCTTACCATACTGGATTAAAACAAATCCCAAGTATACTCAAAACAGGCCAGCCATGGTTGGACCTGTTAGGTCCATGGTTGGAACCTTTAGGCTTAAATGCAGTCCCCTTTAGGGTTTCCAATCCCTGCCAGTCTACTTTTTGTGTGCCCTGCAAACACTTCTATTGTCTATGTGCACTGCGAATGCAAAAGGCTTAGAAGCCCCAATGTGCAGCCCCTGCTGCCCCTCAGCCTGGCGATTTACCCCCTATGTATGGGCGTTCCCACTTCCAAGGAGCTCTCTTTGGTGGAAAAGCCTGCATTATACTCACCGCAAGCCTGCTTTCTCACTGCTGTTGGTCCCTGCTTGGACTTCTGCCCTCTGGGGTCATGCAGGGTTGGTTCAATACCTCCTCCTTGTGATGTCTCCTCAGCTTTTTATAAGCAGCAGCTCTAGGTTCCCTAGAGGCTTTTCTTCTCCCACCTAAACACCTCTTGTTCAAGAGGCATATTTTTCACTATTCTGTGGCTCTCGAAGATCCCATACCAAGGCTCTTCTCTCAGGGCCTCTCCTGCTTTAAACCAGAAGGAGAAGACACCCTGCCCTGAAAAGATGCCTGACCTCCATATGATCACTGCTGGTTTTTCATGAGAGTTTTAATGTGAAATCTCCAATTTAAAAAAAAAATTATTTTAGAGACAGAGTCTCGCTGTGTCACCCAGGCTAGAGTGCAGTAGTGTGATCATAGCTCATTGTAACCTCCAACTTCTGGCCTCAAGTGATTCTCCTGCCTCAGCCTCCCAAGTAGCTAGAGCTATAGATGTGTGCCACCACACCCAGTTCTATGTTTGAAATGTTGGGATAAACTTACACAATATAGAGGCAGGGAGGAGCAACGGGTCCTCTCCCAGCTGCTTGCCCAAGGCCAATTCTCTCCAGTTGTTTAGCTACTTTCTAGTTGGAGGGGACAGAGTTTTCCCACCACTGCCCAAGTCCCCTCCCCAGGCAAAGAACTATGCGAAGACTCTGGTCACAGAGAACACTTTAGACAGCAGCTTGTTGGAGAAGTCTGTGCGGGGACTAGGGAGTAAGATGTCTGATATGTGCTTTGAACACAGGATCATGCTGCCTCCCTGCTGTGCTCCCACAGAGAGAACACAGCATGCTGCTGCCATGGGCTCCCCACTGTGGCAGGGGCAGGGCCCTGATGTTTGGGCCTGGGTGTCTTTTCTCCTAAAGCAGCAGCAGTGGTAACGTGCATGAGTGAAGCCCATCAGGCATGGCTGGTGGAGCCTAAGCCAATACGACAGTGGGTATCTGGGCTAAGGGGGCAACTGTGGCTTTGGTTCAGCTGATGCTTGCCTTGTGAGAATGGATGCTTGATCTCTATGGGGCCACTTCTAGTCTTTCAAGAGAAGCTGGAAATTTAGACTTTGTATATAAACTCTCTAATCTTTAAATGCTAATGCAGATTTACAAAACAGTATAAGCTAACAAAAACACATCTTTGGATTGGATCAAGTTCCAGGACCACTAGTTTGCATCCTCTGTCCCAACCTCAGCTGGGGTTACCCTCCCCTCCAGAACAGGGTGGTTGCCAGCACAGCCCAGGTGTCCTCAGCTCTCCTCTAGGCTGTCTCAGCTATGATGTCCTCTGGCCATTGCTCCCTGTGGTGGTTAATTTTCTGTGTCAACTTGACTGGGCTATGGAGTACCCAGATATTTGGTCGAACATTATTCTGAGTGAGTCTGTGAGGGGGCTTTTGCATGAGATTAGCTTTTGAGTTGGTAAACTGAGTAAAGTGGATCGACCTCCCTAACAAGAATGGGCCTCATTCAATCAGTTGAAGGCCTAAATAGAACAAAAGGCTGACCCCCCTGCTGAGTAAGAGGGAATTCCTGCTGCCTCAGGGCCCTCCAACTGGGACACCAGCTTTTTCTTGCCTTCAGAATCAAACTGAAACATTAACTCTTCCTGGGTCTTGAGCCTGCCGACTGTAGATCTTGGGACTAGCCAGTCTCCATACTCCTGTGTGCCAATTCCTTATAATAAATCTCTTTATAGACATCTCTACATCTTGTTTGTTCTGTTTCTCAGGGGAACTTGGACTAATACACTCACTTTAATCAAAAGATAGTTACACCTTTGAGGAAGAAACTGAACATTTTATCAAACGAAAGTTCCTCTTCTGGCTCACTGACCACATTTATATCATATTTCTAGCGTAGAATATAACAACAATAGCAACTACTATTTATCGAGTGCTTTGTATGTATCAGGCATGGGGTCAAGCAATGCATATGTGCTTTCTTATGCAATCCACATAATACCCTGTTCCCCTTGCAGAACATATGAGTATCCCTAGCTCAAGCATCATATTGGTCCTTCCCAGGACACGCGCCTCTGCCTAGATCGGTGCCTGGCACAGACAAGGTGCTCAGTAGATTATTCCTGAAATCAAGAAATGAACTCTTCTTTAAAAAAGATTCTGTTGGCCGGGCACAGTGGCTCATGCCTGTAATCTCAGCACTTTGAAGGGCCAAGGTGGGCAGATCACCTGAGGTCAGGAGTTTGAGACCAGCATGGCCAACACGGTGAAATCCCATCTCTACTAAAAATACAAAAATTAGCCAGGCATGGTGGTGCATGCCTGTAATTCCAGCTACTCGGGATGCTGAGGCAGGAGAATTGCTTGAACTCAGGAGGCGGAGGTTGCAGTGAGCCAAGATTGTGCCACTGCACTCCAGCCTGGATGTCAGAGTGAGACTCTGTCTCAAAAAAAATATATATATATATATAAAATAAAAAGAGATTCTGTTTATATTCCCATATTACAGATGAGAAAATGGAATCTCAAGGACAATAAATAACCAGCCCAAGGTAATAGAGCTAAGAAATGGTAGAGCTGAGACATACCTCCAAGTCCCTTGAGTTCAAAACTCACATTCTTCACCCTATGCCCACTCCCAGTGTGCATGGAAGAACCACGTCCGCCACCAGCCCCCGACCTTGGCATTCACAACTACAACTCTCTCAGTCGGCAAGAATGCCCTCTGTGTAGCTCCCTCAATGCTCAGCAAGCCCGAGCTACCCCCAGGCTGACAGTTTTACTCCTGGACAGTCCACCAGGGCTTATAAAGACTAACCTGGGGCCAGGTGTGGTGGCTCATGCTTGTAATCCCAGCATTTGGGAGGCTGAGGCAGGTGGATCACTTGAGGCCAGGACTTTGAGAACAGTGTGGCCAACATAGCAAAACCCGGTCTCTACTAAAAATATAAAAAATAGCTGGGTGTGGTGGTGAGCACCTGTAGCCCCATCTGCTTGGGAGGCTGAGGTGGAAGGATCATTTGAACCCGGGAGGCAGAGGCTGCAGTAAGCCGAGACTGCACTACTGCCCTCCAGCCTGGGCAACTCTGCCTCAAAAAAAAAAAAACAAAAAACAAAAAACAAAAATAAACTAAAAAGACTAACTCGAGAGTCTCACCACAGTTTTCTCTTTAAAAATAGGAGAAAATCAAGAGAGGAAACCCACTGAAGTCTCAGATCATCCTCTTTTCATAGAGTTGCTTTCAGGTAACACGGGGAAAAGGTCTGATGCACAGGCTGAGACGTGAGACCACAGAGCAAGATGAGGCTGACCACACTTTGACCTGCGTAGAGGAAGGTCGTGAGGCAACATATCCAGTTTCCAGGAACTCCCTGTCCTTGCATTCTGCATTGCTCTTGAGCCTCATGTGGGTGAAGCCACACAGCAGATCGGCAGATAGAGGATGGGTGGTGAGTGGAGTTAGGCACATTTCACAAAAGGGAAATCATACCAACCACAGGTAAGGGACAAGAGAGGGGAAGGATGAAGGCCGTAATGGAAGGGCGCTGGATAGACCACAGAGGAGGTGAGTGATATGCATGGGCCTTCGCACACTGTCAGACTTACTGGTTTACAAAACAGTAAGCTAATCACTTGGCCTTGAATGTGGCCATATATACAAGTCTCTTCATTTGCTCCTTAGTGATTAAACCTTCCCACCCACTGGTATCTGGAAAGCATCCCTGATTGCCCTGTTCTTCCTAAAAGCCATCTCAGTCCATAAATCCACCGGGTAGTGCACATCTGCTTTGTCCAAGACAAACAATGGTCTGATTTCTCTCTCTTGCAGCATCGAGCTCCCTTTCACTGATTTCAATACAACACAGCTGTTCTGATAATGATATAGCCAGGTACGAGGAAAACTGCATAGAATGTTATGGCTCCTGCCTGAACTCCCAGGAGCTCTGAGACCCTGAGCCCAACACATCCTCAATGGAGACCTCTGTTGCCTCACTGAAGCAGAATGCTGGACCAGCTCTGATAATCTCTGACTTAAGTTCTTTCTTTCTTTTTTGAGATGGAGTCTCACTCTGTCACCCAGGCTGAAGTGCAGTGGCATGATCTCGGCTCACTGCAACCTCCGCCTCCCAAGCTCAAGCTATTCTCCTGCCTCAGCCTCCCAAGTAGTTGGGATTACAGGCACATACCACCATTTTTGGCTAGTTTTTCTATATTTTTAGTAGAGAGGGGGTTTTACCATGTTGGCCAGGCTGGTCTCAAACTCCTGCCCTCAGGTGACCCTTGGTCTCTCAAAGTGCTGGGATTTCAGGCATGAGCTACCACACTCAGCCTTGACTTCAGTTCTTTTGTTTTTGAGATGGAGTCTCATTCTGTCACCCAGGCTGAAGTACAGTGGCATGATCTCGGCTCACCACAGCCTCTGCCTCCTGGATTCAAGCAATTCTCCTGCCTCAGCCTCCCCAGTAGCTGGGACAACAGGCATCCACCACCACACCAGGCTAATTTTTGTATTTTTAGTAGAGATGGGGTTTTGCCATGTTGGCCAGGCTGGTCTCGAACTCCTGACCTCAAGTGATCCACCCGCCTCGGCCTCCCAAAGTGATGGAATTACAGGCGTGAGTCACCGCACTCAGCCTTAAGTTCTTAATACATGAACTCCTGTGTCACTTGGCATTGGGTTCTTTGCAGATAGAAGCCCCTGGAGCCCCCAAGCCCAGCACAGGGCCCGGTCATCTCAGGTCCCCCTATGTGCCAGTGAAGGGATCCTGTGATTCTAAGAGGGTAGAAGGTAAGCTGTAGGGCAGGGGGTGTGGAGGTCGAGGTCTTAGGGCAAGGCCTTTAAGAAGAGGGAAGCGGAGGTTGGAAAACATGGGGAAGAGGGAGGGCATAAGGAAGAGATGTTATTCCATTCTGCTTTCAACACAATATCACAGCTCTGTTTATTCTGAGAAGCAACCAGCTGCAGCTCCAAAATAGTGATGCCGAGAAACGCCTCTGATGACAGAGACTGCTGCTGAGGGAACAAGGTTAGAACAGCCCTTCGCAAGGGCTGGAGTGAGAAAGGCCCCGAGAGGGGAGACATTCCTGGGTCTCTTTCCACTTCTGCCCCGCCTGCCCCTGCTTCCTCCTTCCTAGCGCAAGGCAGCCCTAGCTCTTCTTTCCAGGATCTCCAGGACCCAGGGCTGGCACATGACAGAGCCGAGTGCGGCCCTGCCGTCACTCCAGGCCCCAGCAAGAGTGGTCAGTGTTCCTGGACAGAAGCTCCATGGCCAAGTGGCACAGATGGCTTCCTTCTCCCTGGACCCGAATATCCTTTTCAAGCAATGTTGCTGGGAGCAGGAGAGATAATGAGACAATGGGATGGAACCAGCAGGTTTGCTAAGTGTCTGTGTTAAGAGCTTGTGTGTGCTTGCACATGTAAGCAGGAGCAAAATCACACCAGGTGAAGTTAATCAGGCAGGAAGCCTTGTTTCCAGGTTATTGCAATAGGGCCAAGACTATTGCAATAGGGGAGGCAGACTGAACTCACTTCCGGGGAGGCAGACTGAACTCACTTCCGACCACTAGGGGAACAGCTGGCGATTCACAGCCAGTGGGCAGGGTGAGGGAGTCAGTGGAGGGACGAATACTAAGGGGAATTTGGTTAGGTAGCGATGGTGGCGGGGTAGGGGGTCAGGGGGTGGTTCTTGCTGGACTTTCTGGCGCTTAGCAGGCCAAGGAGCAGGGCTGGGGAGCCAAAAAGAGGGCTCAGAAGAGCCTGCCTAAAGTTCAGTCAAGGAAGGGAAGGAAAGCAAAGAGAACAGGATATTTAGGGACATAGCTGTTCCCCTCCCTCACCCATGTGAACATCAGTTCTAATAGGAGCCACCCATCCGTCACGTACTCACTCCATGGCAGAGAGAAAGGATGGTCCTAGGCCATCTGGCATCTGCTAACAAGGGCAGCGTGAGTTTGGGCCCATAGAGGCCCATCCCATCCCCAAAGCAGGCCAGCCTGGGCCTGACCGCATAGCCCCCTATTCCGTGGGGCCTGCTTTGTCCCCTGGCTCTTATGGAATCAAAGAGACCCTGATACAGTTTAGATGTTTATCCCCTCCAATTTTATGTTGAAATGTGATTCCCAGTGTTGGAGGTGGGGCCTTGTGGGAGGTGTTTGTGTCATGTGGTGGATCCTTTATGAATGGCATGGTGCCTTCCCCACGTAATGAGTTTAATGAGTTCATGCGAGATCTGTTGTTTAAAAAGGAGGCTGGCACCTCCCCTGCTTCTCTCTTGCCATGTGAGACACAGCTCCTCTTCCCTTCCGCCATGATTGGAAGCTTCCTGAGGCCTCACCAGAAGCCAAACTGATGTTGGTGCCATGCTTGTTCAGCCTGCAGAACCATGAGTTGATCAAGCCTCTTTTCTTTATGAATCACCCAGCCCGGATATTCTGTTACAACAATGCAAACAAACTGATACAAACCCTGAAAGGACTTTCCCCATCAAGGCCCCACTGCATTTGCCGGGGACTAACCTGGGGTGACTGAGAAGAGAGGCCATCGTCCTGGGGGCCTGTCACCTTCCTCCCTATTGAAATGGACAGGTGGGCAAGCCCAGACACCCCGCACCTGGGCTGTTCAGTCCCTCACTATCCTCAGCAGGACCAAATGGACCCAATCCACATGGACTTTCTGGACTTTTTGTTCAACAGCCCGGAATACCCTCCAGCTGCCACTGTGCCCACTGGAGGGTCTCTCCGGCAGGGCTGGGCTGCCCCAAAAACCAGGATGGCCACTTGGCTCAGGCCTCACAGGACAAAGAACCCTTGACATTATTTCCAAATGAGTCCATTCACGTAGTCAGTGTGTGTGTGGCATGTGTGCGTGTGTGTTTAAAACTATTAATTGGTGAAAGTAAACATTTAAATGACATCATAATGTTTGCTGCCCTATTTGGCTATTTCTCTCTCTCCTTCTTCTTTCTTAATCCAGAGAGACTCCAAACATGGAAGAGGCCCAGGCTTTTCTAGAACTCTAGTGACCCTGGTCTCAGGCACCTTCTACCTCCTCACATTGAGCATTCCAGTGCCAGCTGAGCCACCACACTCGGCCTCCTCCTCTGCCGCATCCTCTTTTCTCAGTCCAATTCTGTGTCTGAGGCTGCAGCTCCTCCCTCCCCTGCACCCTCTCCTCTGCACCCTCTCCTGCCCCAGCCCAGCATTGCCCTTTGCTCTCCACACACAGCCACTCAGCCACAAACACCCCTTGACATGCTTGAGTGGGAGCCTCAGAGCTGGTCCTCTCCCAGCCTCTATTGTGTGTGCTCAGAAATTTCAAAAGGGACTTCCTGCCTCCGGGGGGAAATGGGCTGGGTCACAAGAAATTTGCATACTGTAAAGACTGACCTGCACAGGAACCCTGGCTCAGGAAATACCTTCCTGGGAGCAAGAGGCCAGATGGTGAGAGGAAGAGGCTAGAAGTTGTTGCCATGCCCAGATGCCTGCTCAGCTTCTGCCTAGAACTGACTCCATAGGATTTTGGGCAGATAATGGTCTGGCTGGTGGAAAGACTTCCTAAATTAATTAGGCAAAGGACAACACAGCACCACAAGAACCCTGGGCACCCACATCTAGAAGCTGGATGTTGCCTGGTGATTGCTTTGTACACATAGGAGACAAACAAGATTAGCACAAAACCTCAGAAGATGGGAACTGGGGGCATTAGTCCAAAGCCCTAAAAGAAGTAGACAGCCGCCCCCTGGGGGATAGAGAAATGGAAGGGGTGGGAGGTACTGGGGTGGATCTGTCCTCAGGGAGGCTGAACTAATTCTAGGATCAGCACTGAAGTGAGATTTTCTAGTGACTTGTGCCACCCCAAGACCCAAGAGCCATGATTTGCTTCTTTGGGTTTCAGAATTTCCTGTCAATCACAGGAAGTAGCGCAGGTGGGTCCTTCTCCTATTTGACAAGGAAGCTTCTTTGAAAGGTGATGTCAAGAAGAGATGAGGCAGGTGTGCCAGGGCTGGCTGCCAGAGGCCTCCTGTTTCTGGGGCAGTGTCAACAGAAAACAGTAAAAACATCAGGTATAATTAGTGGTTTTGTTTGAAATGCTTCTGTCAGGACTGGCTAAGTCCGAAGTCCTTCATTGCTTTATTTCATACTGAGGAGCAGTTTTACAGCCTTTGAAAGGAAGGTAAATTACCAGCAATGTCTGGCTGGAACAGTCCCCATCACCAGGGTCATCTCAGGCCCTCCTAGCTTTAAGGTGTGTGCATTTTGCCTTCTAGGAGGGAACACAGGCTACTACTCATAATAACTTTAAAATAATAAATATCTTTGGGGTATTTTTAATGAGCGGTGACAAATGTTTACTCATTTAATCCTCAAAACAAAGAAGTTGGTATTGTCATTCTCCTACCATGTTACATATGGGGAAACTGAGGCATAGGAGATTAAAGGAACTCTCTCAGTGGCACAGAGGTAAGAAATGGCAGATCTGTTTCCTATTTCCTTAACCAGTATACCACACTGTCCCTCAAGGAAACATACGGGACTTTGCCATATTGCAGAGTAAAGGAACCAAGGCTTAGGCAGGTCCCTGTCTTGCTAAATTCTTTCTTTTTCTGAAGAAAGAGGCCAAGGTTAAGGTGTCATGGGTCTACTGCCTTCTCTCGGGCTAGGGATGAACTGCGGGAATTGTGACTACAATCAATTCAACAAACACCTTTGAGTACCGACCCAGTGGGCAGACGAGAGAGAGTACAAAAGGAGAAATTAGTGATCCAGGGACTGACAGCCAAGTTGGAGAGAAAGATATCGCCACCAAATAATACCACACAGCACAGTGTGGTCAGTGTAAGAGAAGGGGACATGAAATTTTGTCTGGGGAGTAGCACGGGTGAAGGAAGTTAATTTCACCTCATGGGAAAGGCAGGATATGAGTTGGACCTTCTAGGCTGGCTAGGTTTGTAAACAAGAAGAGGTGGGTTGAAAGCTGTTAGCAAAACTTAGAATGCATATGGGCAAAATTGCAGGAAAGCCTGAGGCTTGCTGAAGATGTCATCAGAAGTGTCAAGGTTTACAGAGGTGACTACCCACAGCTATGCATAGGACAGATTTGCAGGAAGAAACCCTGGGGCAGCAATCGAGTGACCAATGCATTGATTTTGGCAAGAAGAAGTAGTGTCTTACTCAAGATGGGGGCGATAATGAGGAAAAAGAGGTAGATGAAGGAAGATGTCCCAAGGTGGAATCCACAGGAATCGATAGCCAGTTAGAAGAACAGCAAATATTGCCTACAGTCTTCTCCTGTCAATGGGACGTTGGTGAGGCCACTCATCAAGTCAGGATGAGAAGATGGGGTTGGAAGGTTCTGGGATCATCCATATGCAGGTAGTCAAAGTGGGAAGGTCAATAATGCTTGCTTAACTGTAGCTCAAGAATTCATGGTAAAATTCTGTTCAGTCCCTGCGGTGCTGAGCCTAATGTCTCCCTGCCCCACATCTCCATCTCTCTGCCTGTCTGAGGCTCCTCTTGGTAAAGCCCACGTCAAATTTCACCTTCTGAAAGCTTTTCTTCATGGCTGCTTTTCCCTTTTCAGCACATCTTGGTTACTGTAAATGTGCTATGTTTACCCTTTGGGGCTCCAGGTTTCTGGTAAGCTGGCAATAGTGTGTTAAGCACTGTTTTCCCAGTTGTATTTAGCATAGGCCCTGGAATTCACGCCTCCATCATTCACCCAGGAGTATGGAACCGAACTGCCCTGGCTGAAGCCCCTGAGGTGCATTCTCTGAGCTGCCTGGGGTGCATCGCATGGAAGGCACCTTAGAGCCTCTGGTGGCAGTCAGTGGCACAGAGGGCAGAGCTGAGCACAAGCCACAGCTCTATCCCTTGCTAGTCATGCACAGACTTATTTCCAACTATCCTGAGCCCTGGCTTCTTCCTCTGTAAAACGGGGACACTGATGCAGCTGTTTCAGCGCTGTGGTGAGGACTCCTTGCCAGGTGTTTGTATGTAGAATGTGTGGAGAGCCCCGGGCCCTGGGACTCGGCTGGTACACAGGATCTTAACTGGGGGGAGCTGCTTGTGCGCATGTGTCAAGACAGGAGGCCGGGCCCTGGTCTAATCTTAGCCCTGCAGCGCCCTGGGTATTTCCTCACTTCCTCATCTCCAGTGCATGGGAGAGTAATCGTGGCCCACAGGACTGGGGGTGGGTGAAGCCGCCGGTGAGAATTCACATGAACATATCCCCGGAACGCCAAGTGACTGTCACAGCCCAGCACATGGCAGGTATTTCTGGGGCTTCAGCCAGTCAATAGTCATCATGCAGCTACCCAGACAGGACATGGGTGAGCCCCTGAGTCTCTGCCTGGCTCAGAGGAGGAGGTCCATGATGAAAAAAAGAAAGACTTGCAAGAAGGGCAGGGTTAGACCCAAATCAGAATCACAGAGGCTCAGAGCAGCAAGAGCAGTCAGAACCCATGCTCTGCATCCCAGACCATGCGGGCACTCCCTCTTGGCCACTTCTTGCTTGAATTCTTCTAGTGATAAGGAACTCACTACCTCAACATTTCTGCAACCTGTCCCATTGCTCAGAGCTCTAATTATTAAAAAGCCTTCCTTTATATTCATCCCAAATCTACTTTTCTGTAACTTCCTGGGCCTGCTTGTGGAGATGCACAGAGCAAAACCCATCTCACTTCCACCTCGTGACCTTTCACTAGTGGAAATCAGCTCCTCTGCTCTCCCAGGCCTTCTCCAGTCTGACCTGCCTCAGTTCCTCCAAACACTTCTCACAAGATGTCATCTCTGACTCCCCTCTCTCCCTCAAAGCTTCGCAAAAGCTGGTTCAAGAGGGGCCCTCAGAACTGGGCTGAAGACCACAGAAGTGCCCTGGCCTGACGGGATGGGCTGCCCCTTGTCCTAGTCCCTACTTCAATGAGGGAATTTGCCCAGGGCCAGTGGGATAGCTTGAGTTTTTACTCATTTTCCACCATGACGAGAACAGGAGGGATGCTATCCAACGAGCTGCTTCCACAAAAATTCCCAGCTGTCTCTGGCCATGAGGGTATCCCTGTTCGTCATAAAGACTTGGGAAGATGCTCCAGAGAGGTGACACTGCCACACCTACTGAACCTCATTTCCATCCAGCAGTTCTAGATTTCATGTGGGAGCAGTGCTAGATTTTGCGTGGGAGCAGTTCTAGATTCTGCGTGGGAGCAGTTCTAGATTTCGTGTGGGAGCAATGCTAGATTTCGCATGGGAGCAGTTCTAGATTTTGCATGGGAGCGGTTCTAGATTTTGCGTGGTAGAAGTTCTAGATTTCACGTGGGAACAGTTCTAGATTTTGCATGGTAACAGCTCTTTGCCTGCCCCTGTCTCTGTCTCAGAGACAGACTCCCGAGGCTGGGTCCCTCCTGTCTCTGCTGGAAGGGGAGGCTGCTACACAGGGGGTTTGGCAAGGCCAGAGGGTCCCAAGGAAGACTTGGTGGGGGGAAACAAAACACTGCTGGGGTCAGGGTGAGGGTGGGGGTGGGGTGTTGCTTTGCCAAAGGCCCACAGGTGTTGGGAAGGAAGATGAGTAGTTCTCAGAGGAACAGAGAACCCTGCTCCCCACGGTCATCTCTCAGCAAAAACAGAACACCTCCCCCCCGCCGTGAGAAATTCATCCTAACACTAAATCCCTAGGTCAACAACTTTGGAAACCCTTAGCCCTTCTCCATCGGGCTAGAAGAGCCACAGTGTGGGGGGTGCTACCACTGCAAGTCTGGGTCTCACCAGCATAAGGAAATGACACATACCTGCCATGCTGATAGGGCCTGCCTGTGAGTCACGCCCAGGAAGTGGAGAGGGGAGGACAGGTCAGCCTAGGGGAGGGAGAAGGGGAGGCCCCGGAAAGTGCAGGCTCCTGGTGCTGCCCGGAGGCTCTAACTTTTCAACTCAAGCCCTGCCTCCAGGATGACAAACTGGGTCAGCAAAATGACAGGAGGTTCAGGGCCAGACCTGGATTAGGACAGGCCTGCCCAGACAGGTCAGCGATTTGTGTCCATAAAAGGAAGATCCAAGGGAAACGAGGCCTGCCCTTCTCACCCACAGACCCAGTCAGGTTGGTTAGTAAACATCAGACAGGGCACGCTCAGCGCGTCACCTCCAAACACATAGAGTGTGCTTGCCTGGCACATGGGGCAGGGCTGACTGCAATGATGAATAGGAGGATGAGAAAAATTCCTGAGGGATGCCGTCTGCATCATTGGGATTATCAGTGAAGAGCAGTGTGTGGGTGTGGAGGGGAGCAGGAGGGCTGATAGACTCCACAGCCCAGTCCATCCACAGACAGAGGACCCCAGGACCGTACTTCATTGAGAGCACCAGAAAAGCAGGCAGTGGGCCTCAGCCACACCCACACCCCTGGGGAGACCACCTTGGATACCAGAGACAGAAGGGCCCTCCAGCTCCCTTAGTATGACCTAATTTTACAGAGAAGGTGCCTGGAGCCCATGAGCCCCCTACCCAAGGTCCCTCCCTGAAGTCAGAGGGAGAGCTGGGCCATTTTCCCACCCTGCCCAGTCCAGGGCTCGCTCTTTCCTTTAAAAAGCCAAATCCGGGCCAGGTGTGGTGGCTCATGCCTGTAATCCCAGCACTTTGGGAGGCAAAAGTGGGAGCATCGCTTGAGGCCAGGAGTTCAAGAACAGCTGGAGCAACAAAAGGGAGACCCCCATCTGTACAAAAAGTAAAATAAAAAATTAGCCAGGCATGGTGGTACGTGCCTGTGGTCCCAGCTACTCGGGAGGCTAAGATGGGAGGATCACCTGACCCCAGGAGTTTGAGGCTGTAGTGAGCTATGATTGTACCACTGAATTCCAGCCTGGGCAACAGAGCAAGACCCTATATCAAATAAACAAACAAAAAGGAAACAAAAAAGAAATAAAAAGCTAAATCCGGAGCTAAATAATTTGCACATATGGACATAGAGTGTGGAATAATAGACACTGGAGACTCAGGAGGGTGGGAAGGGGGTGAGGAATAAGAAATTACTTAATGGGTACAATATACAGTATTCGGGTGATGGCTGCACTACAAGCCCAGACTTTACCACTATGCAATGTATCCATGTAACAAAATCACACTCACTTGTACCCCTTAACTTTATACCAACAAAAAGCACAAATCCTACCCACCCTTCCCTACATCACCCCACTGACCATTTGAAAGACCAACACATTTTATTTAGAGAATAATTGGGGGCCCTTCCTGGCTGTCATCTGGAAGGAGAAGAAATCTCCACATCTAGACCTAGAGGGCCAGAGAAATGCAGTTTTGGGTCTTTCTCCCCATCTTGCAAGTGAAAAGATCCCAGGTGCAACATTTGCACAGAACTCTTTCACATCCTTTTCTGAAAGTTCACAGAATATACGTGTCATTTGATAGTTCACAGTGTTTTGGGGCATCGTACCCAGGGACATCCTACCCTCTCACCTACGGCCACCCCTTTGTGATTGCATCGCCATGGGGTTCTGCCACAGGATCAGATGTCAGCTAGCTCACAGGTCACACTGGCTTCCACGGTGAAGGAACGGGGCTGGAAGAAGGGAGGGACCTGGAAGGAGGCAGGGCACCAGAAACACTGACTGTTCTTGGGCTGTCCTCTGGCCTCTGTGACAGCTCCCTGTCTCTATCCCTCCCTGATCCCTGCCCAGGCCAGGCCTCCTCTGAGCATCAGCCGTTTCCCATCAGCATGCCCTTCCTTCTCTGCGGCGCTTGCCAGCATCACACATGGATTCCTTGGGTTGTCTGATGCCAGCCCATCTCCCATTCTGGATGTTAAGTTCTGGGAGGTCAGGGAGGACTGTGTCTCTTTATATGTCACCATAGCCCTAGATTTCTAGTTGGCTCAGTGACATTTGTTGACTGAATAAATGAAAGTGAGCTTTTGCCAATGTGAGAGCATGCAGATGTATGATTTTTCAGTCGCTGTAATAGACAGACCTAATGTTGACTGGGCCCTTCCCCCTTCCCATGCATGGTATGCTGAATAAACCATAACAAAGACACCTTAATCACATCCGAGTGGTAAAGAAGAAATTCTCAGGTGTCAGAAATATCCGGAAAAATCTAAAGCAGTGTGTGGGCACTAAAGCTATGGAGGCCACCCAGGTATCAGAGGATGTTGGCCCAGGAGCTGGGGCCGGGGGTTTAACGTTCATGCAGGGTGATTTCTTCAGGCTCCAGACCCTTGTGAGGCAGGGATTAACACAGCAAATACCATCCTGACTACGAGGTGGGCACTAGAAACACTGTTCACCAGCCCTGGGCATGAAGAAGCTTGATCTCTGTCTGGGTCCTACGAAAGAAAGAAAGAGAGAGAGAGAGAGAGAGAGAGAAAGTAAAACCCAAAACCTGTGTCATTCTACTTACATGCAGTGGGAATTCTAATCCAAGTAATTAAAATAAAAACAAATCCAGAGATGGTGACAAGTGATTAAAGCAGAGGAAAAAGCAGAACTCTGGAGGGCATTTCCATAAAGCAAAAGCACATAAATACCCTGCTCCTCCTGCCCCAGTCCACAGTCACGATCCATACAACCAAACAACCCACCTTGAGAAAGCGGCAGCAGATGTACATTGTAGATTAGAAAATCAAGAACTGAAGTACGTGAAATAACTTAGGACAATTAAAAGTATATTTGCGAGGCCAGGAGCAGTGGCTCACACCTGTAATCCCAGCACTTTGGGAGGCAGAGGCGGGCAGATTGCTTGAGGTCAGGAGTTTGAGACCAGCCTGGCCAACATGCTGAAACCCTTTCTCTACTAAAAATACAAAAAAGTTAACCAGGCATTGTGGCGCATGCCTGTAGTCCCAGCTACTTGGGAGGCTGTCGCAGGAGAATCACTTGGACCTGGGAGGTGGAGGTTTCAGTGAGCTGAGATCACGCCACTGCACTACAGCCTGGGTGACAGAGCAAGACTATATTTCAAAAATATATATATTTGCAATATCTAAATAGAAAAAAAAAAGGTATGCAAAGTCCAAGATGATAATCCTAATGGCTAAAATGGGGAGGGGAGATGTTGAAAAGAAGATAACGCTATAATCCCAATGGACAACAGTTTAGGACATGAGAAGAGAAAGATCAGAGTCAAAGTGTCATAAAATCCTTCCAATCTGGTGAGGAGGATAATGATATTGATTAATCTTAGACCTTAAATTCAAGTATGTGTTAAAAAATTAAAATAATAGAAACCCATTATTAGGTTTTATTTTTAACCAATTATTTCCATTAAAATAATAGAAACCTAATATATAACTTCTAAACCAATAGGCTACAAGACGAGAAAATAATAAGCACATAATCGATACAGTGAAAGGCAAGAGGTGAGAAAAGGCAAAGATGAAGCATGGCAAACAAAATAATGTAGTATACATATACTAAATATATTAGAAATCTTAATAAATAAAGAAGCTTAAATTGCCTGTTAAAAGACAAAGATGCTTAGACTTAATTTTTTAAAAAGCCGGCTATCTGTAGTTTACAAGAAGCAAACCTAAAAACATTAAGATATCAAAAGTTAAAAATAAAGAGACAGAAAAATATAAGCCAGTTACTAAGTGAAAGTTGATATTGATATATAAAATAGCAAATAAGATTTGAAGAAAAACATTAAAAATATGATTATGAGGAATCATGTTAAAAAGGAAAAATTTGCCAAGAAGTTACAATCATAAGCTTATATGCACCAAAACACAAAGAATTAAAAATATAAAGCAAAAGTGGATAGAAATGCAAAAAGAATTGCTTCTTTTCTTCTTCATGGTTTCATTTGGCCTGAGTGCTACAAAACTGTGTAGGAGTCAACTCAACTGAGGATGGCTTAACTCAGCTAAACCTACAGCAGAGCTATGTCCACAGCCCTGTGCTGCCCTAGGGGAATTTAGATGGTTCTAACAAATCTACCAAGGAGAAGAGGAGCAAAGAGTGAGATAACTAATGAGAAAAAGGGAACATCTACTATGCTTAAGATATTATGCTAAGAACTAAGTAAACCTTCTTATTCAACCTCACAGAAATCCAGTGAGGTTGGATTGGTTACCCCAGTTACTACTAGTAACCCCAATTTACAGAGTAGAAACCGAGTTTCAAAGACATTAAGTAACCTTTCAGAGGTCACATGACTGGGGAACAATAGAGTTTACATTGTAGTCATCTGACATAATCTCCATGAGGCCAGGGACCATATTTTCACTCCATATCCCTAGTATGTAAAACTATGCCTGGCACAGATCAGGCACTTGATAAATATCAGATGAATGGATGAATGCAGCTGTAATTCCAAGCCTGTGCATTTTCTATTATGCCAGAGCACCGACTCTGTTATCTCACTTACTCTTGGCTATCTATATCTTTATCTCACTCAGATCTCCTCTTCAAAAAAGGCATCTCCTCGCTCTAGCCTGACCCATTTCCCCTCTCTCATTCAGAGTTGATAAAGGAGAGAGAAGAAAGCCCAGTTTAACAACAACAGACCCAATTTCCTTCAAAGCTGGTGGTTGGCAAATGATGCTCCTGATAGCGGTTAAGGGAGACAGCAGGCAAGGGGTGGCCCCCTGCACTGGACATTTGCAAGAAAAAGAATTTCCCATTCTCCTCTGCTGTCGGTTGCTGGTTACCTCCCTATCCTACAAGATCATGAGAAGACCCCTGGAAATGATGTGAGGACCATAACGGATTAATATTTAAACACCAACTGAAGTGGCTCTGGAACCATACAAGTGGTGAGAAAATTCTTGGAGACAGAAGAAGGGCCAGAGGAATTTTAATTTCTCACTATTTTTTTGTACTTTTTATTTTGAAATAATTATAGACTCATAGGAAGTTGTACAAATAGCACACAGAGTCCTGAGTACCCTTGACTCATCTTCCCCTAATGGGAACACCTTGTAGAATAATATTAATACCAACACCAGGAAACTGACATTTGTATAATACTTGACTGAACTACAGACCTGATCCCACTTTCACTATTTTTTCACATGGATTCATTTGTATGTGTGGTTGTGCATGGTATATATGTAGCTCTATGCAATTTCATCCTGTGAACACACTCATGAGACCATCACCACAATCAAGATACAGAACTGTTTCATCACCCTGAAAAGACTTCCTTGGGTTACCCCTTTTAGACACACTCATGCTGCCATCCATCTCCACAACCCCTAGTTTGTTCTCCATCTCTACAGTTTTATCTCTTAAAGGATGTGATGTCAATGGAATCATACAGCATGTGACTTTTTGAGATGAACATTTTCTTCATTCAGCATAATACCCTTGAGATCTATCCAGGTTGTTGCCCATGTCAATAGTTTCACTTTCATTGCTGAGTATTATTTCATGGTATGAATATACCAGTCTCCCATTGAAGGACATTTGTATTGTTTACATTTTTCCACTATTGACTGCAGCTCTTTGACAAAAGGGTCAGTCCTGCTTCAGGTTACAGAGCCTTCAGAATTCCTGGTGAGCAGTGAGGATCTATACTGCATTCCATGAATTCATTGGCTTTTCAGCTGCAGTTCATTCTTATCAATCCTTCAAGTTTTAAGTAAAACATCAACTTTTCTGCGACGTCTTTGCGTTAATAACCATCTCCGTGGCCAGACTCTTGCAGCTTCCTTATAATCCCATAGATGTCCTTTACTCTTTGCCCTCAGCTCTGGCCCAGGGCCCAACACGGTCAGTGAGCATTTGTTGAATCAAGAGATCAACAGCAAAGCTGTCATCACAGTCTTTTCCTAATACAGGCCACCCCCACCTGTGATCATAACACATTGCTGGAAGCCACATAGAGAGGGACTGTCATCACTAAGGGGGCCACGTTTTCTTACTTGAACAATGTTATAATTACAATATAGATAGGGCCACTAGTAGGACTTTCAGATGGTTCCAAGGTGTTACTATTCTATATAATACTGGAACTTTTTTTTTTTTGAGATAGTCTTGCACTGTCACCCAGGCTGGAGTGCAATGGTGTGATCTCGGCTCACTGCAACCTCTGCCTCCTGGGTTCAAGTGATTCTCCTGCCTCAGCCTCCCAAGTAGCTGAGATTACAGGTGCCTGCCACCATGCCCAGCTAATTGTTTGTATTTTTAGTAGAGACAGGGTTTCACTATGTTGGCCAGGCTGGTCTCAAACTCCTGATCTCGTGATTTGCCAGCCTTGGCCTCCCAAAGTGCTGGGATTACAGGCATGAGCCACCATGCGCGGCCTCAAACTTCTTAATATATAAGTGTATTTCTACAGATCTGATTATTTCGCTAGGAGAGAAGCCTAGAGCTAGAATTGCTCAGTCAGAAGGAATACGCTCTTATATTTCTTAGTACATGCTGCCAAGTTGCTCTCCAGAAAGGTAGCTGTATTGGTTGCCTACTATTGCTGTAACAAATTACCACCGATTTAGTGGCTTAAAATAACACTAATTTATCTTACCATTCTGGTGGTCAGAAGTCCTAAAACCAAGGTGCTAGCAGGGTTGACTTCTTTCTGGGGTGCTAGGGGAGAATCTTTCTTGTCTTTTCCAGCTCCTAGAGGCTACAACATTACTTGGCTCGCCGTTCCTTCCTCCATCTTCAAAACCAGCAGCATAGTCCTTCCGATCTCTCTCTTTTCTCTCTTCTTTCTTTCCTCTCTCTTTCTGACTTCTGCTTCTGTAGTTGCACTGCCTTCTCTTACTCTGACCTTCCTGCCTTTCTCTTAAAAGGACCCTTGTGATAACATTAAGTCCAACCGGATAATCCAAGATAATCTCCCCATCCCACTATCCTTAACTTAATTGCATCTGCAAAGTCTCTTTGGCATGTAAGGTAGCACACACACAAGTTCTGGGATTAGGATGCAGACATCTTTGGGAGGCTGTTATTAGACAGCCTGTAGCAGAATATTAGAGCTAATGCTCCTTTTGAACGAGAACAAAGTATAGTCTAGGGAGTTCAGAGGCAGAATCAAAAATTGCTGCTTACTGTAAGAACATCATTCCCTCAAGACTGAAGTGCAAGGTGGTTTTCAGCTCTAGACATAAGCAGTATAATAAAAATATCATTCTTGAAAATCAGGGATGATTCTGTGGAAAGACCATCCCCTAATACTGACATTGGGTTCCAGCCCCAGAGAGACAGAACAAGAAGCAAACACACAAATTGGTTGGTGAGATCCTACAAGCAGGCCAACAAGACAAGGAAGGCAAGTTCAGTTACCTTCATAGAATAACAATCGTCAAAAAGCCCAGCGGTATGTAAATGATTTATTGACGTATACTTCACACCCTCACTACCTGTTCTTTCTGCAAAGTTTTATTTTGTTCCCAGCAATAACATAATTACACGCTGCCAATTTTCAAGCACTTCGGATGTCACTGTTTTCCTCTGTTTTCCAAGTTTATCAGTCCTCCCAACAGTCAACGTACCTGCTGGCCACAAATCACAAACTGCTTGCACATAGATTGCAGGGGACTTCAATTGTTTCATCTGTCTGCAACGTTCTTTCCCTGCTTGGAAGAATTTCACTGGCTTTCTGTGTGAGACTATTCCTCCTCCCAGGCCATCCTTCTGCTGCTAGTGGAGATGGCTCATCACAGAGCACCATCTCCTTTTCCTCCCCGTCCTGGCCTGGACCACAGGATGGGGCACATTAATCAAGAGGAAGTAAACACAATACCCCACCCTTTTGGCTGTGGAGGTTAGTCCAGAAATGGACACATGATCTTAGCCAAACTAATCAGAGTTCTTCTTTGGCATTTTTTAAACTGTAGCTTGGGGAAAAGGGCTTTTCTCTGGGTGATGGGGCTATGGCTGGGAGCTCAGACACCATTAGCCACCAAGTTCCTTGCTTTTGGCACAAGTTCTGAAAGAATTAAGCCAACATGTCATGACAGTCAGAGATGTGAGAGACAGAAGCAGAGGCAGAGGGGCAGACCCAGAGATGCCTGAGGTTCTGGGATGAGGTCCTGGTTCCCACCATGCCTGAGTTCAGCTGCTTCCTGGATCTTCACTTAATTTGAGTATGTGAGCCAAGGTGAATCCTCTCTTTTGGGTTTCTGTCATCTGCAACTAAGAGAGTGCTGGGGCAATAAACAGGGGTGTGAGGCCTGCCTTTCCCTGCTTCATCTTCAATAACAGGCCCATTTCTGCTGATGCTCTTTTTCCTCTGCTCTTGGGAAACATCTTACAAAGCCACCCGTAGTCAGATCTAAGTGACTGATAAGGTTTATGGAGTTGGCGCTCCAGGCTATTAACTTCATGCAGCTGAGCAGTGGAAATTGTGCCTCCTGAGCAGCCTCCCCTGGGAACAGCCCTACCCTAGTTGCCTCATCTGTTCAAGTGCTGTCTTGGTCTGCCATTACTAGGTAGATATAGGGCTGTGTTATGGTGACCACAGGATCAATGTGTGTGTGTGTTTGTGTGTGTGTGTGTTAAAGAGAGAGTGAGCACGCATGAGTGAATGAGTTAGGAGCTGTGTTTACTCATACTCACAGATCAGCATGTGAGGGCAGTTAGGCCAAGCTGGGCCTTTCCTATCCCATATGAAGAAAGGACAAGGAGAAGAAAATTCCACAACAGATTGGTAAGCAACATACCCTGCATCTGAGATGTCCTAGCAAAAACCAGCACTTTCTTGGACAAGGAGTGCCATCCCCAAAGCCGAGGGTGATGGACTAGCCTGATGTAGTATCTCCCTATCCACCCCCTACTGCCCTTGAGTATTGGAGAAAAACACGGCCCCCAACATTAACAGCCCAACTGATATGTAGCTCATGGCAAACTTACACCATAAATCTTCCGGGTCCCTTCTGGAGTGGATGCTAAATAAATATTTTTGGATTGCTAACTAAATATTTTTGCAATTAATCCCCTTTAATCCCAAGACTAGATGAGCAGTCCTGTGAAAATGTGGCTCTCCACTTCTCTGTATCCTTTAGGTGACTGTAGCCTGGGCTGGCTTAGGTGAAGGAGACCCCCATACTTCTTAGTCAATCCTTTGTAACTGTTCTTGTTATGCAAAATGCTATGGTACTTCTTCTAGAATCCATCCCCTTGAGTTCAGAATAATAATGTATTAGTCCGTTTTCACACTGCTGATAAAGACATAACTGAGACTGGGCAATTTACAAAAGAAAGGGGTTTAATTGAACTTAAAGTTCCACGTGGCTAGGGAAGCCTCACAATTATGGCAGCAGGCAAGGAGGAGCAAGTCATATCTTACATGGATGGCAGCAGGCAAAAAGAGCTTGTGCAGGGAGACTTCCGTTTTTCAAAACCATCAGATCTCATGAGACATATCCACCATCATCAGAACAGTGTGGGAAAGACCTACCCCCATGATTCAATTACCTCCCACTGGGTCCCTCCCACATCACGTGAGAATTCAAGATGAGATTTGGGTGGGGACACAGCCAAACCATATCAAATAATGTGCATCCAAATAAGTAAAAGCTCCTTTCATAGCTGATTCTATAGCAAAAAGAAGTTTACAACCGTGGGCTGGCCCAGATGACCACTCCCCTCCAACCCTGAAGACATTAAATAGATCGTGGTCTTGCTCCAACAAGCATTTAGAAGAGGTGAGATGGTTGGGAGGCTTTTCCTGTCTTTTGCTTTTGTTTTTTGCAGGAACACATGTTGGCCTTTCCTTGGCCTTCCATGCGTCATGCCTACACTGGAGACTATGAATTCTATAGGTGAGTAGGTGGGTGAAAAAAGCACTTTGGCAGCTTATCAAGATACGTGCACAGCACTGCTTTAGAAAAAGTAATGGGGTGAGGGGGAGCCACCAGCCTTATGAATTGGTGAGAACTTTGAAAGCTGAGAGAGTCAGGGACAGCAGTGCTTGGAAAAGCAGAAGGGTGTTGGTTGGCTGGGGAGAGGACAGGCAGCCCCCCTTCCGTGGGGCCCCTGAGTCAACCATGATGGGCACAGCAGAGCCGCTGCTGTCAGCTCCCAGCCCAGAGGAAGTGAAGCCCAAACAGCAGACTGAGTCATATTTATTGAAGAGACCACGAGAACAAAAGCTGTAGACAGGAGCTTCTGCGGGGGATGGCATTCAAACTGCTTTTACCATCCCATTAGCAGTTTCTCTTTCCCTTGAGTGGATGGGCTACGTGGGAAGTGGGTTACAAATATCAAACAGAGGTTCCATTTTCACATTGCCCTTCAATGGGCGGTTTTAACCCTACATAACCAGGTGTGTTTTGAGAGATTTGCTGACTGCTGACATTTTAGGTGTAACGTTTCCCCATAGATAAGTCTATGTTTTATTCAAAAGATAATGTTGATGAAATTATCCTGGAGATTGTGAAATGTTGAAAATGGAAAGTTTTACATTGCAAAGACTAGTTGGAGGCATTAGTACATTTTTTTTTTTTTTTTTTGGCAAAGGATATGTTTGGAAACTCAGTTCTAGCTTCAGATGGAATCCACTGGGACCAGTAGAGGGATAGAAGTCAACAGATTCAGGGTCTAGACAAATTCTTTGTCTGTGTGGCTGTGGAACCTTAGGCAAGTCACTTTTATGCATTCTTATTTTTGTATTTTTATTTTAAAGGTAAATGAAACATTTCTACAATCCCAAATTAATCACTTCTAACATCTTGGAGACCATTTTCTCACCCGTGATTAAAGGGGTTGGACCAGGTGATTATTATGGTTCCTATCGGCTTAATATTCTTTGATTCCATGACTTTCTATTCTATGGGTCCAGGAAGAACATAGATTAAATCCCACTGCTCCTTGTGAAATATCTATCTATCTATCTATCTATCTATCTATCTATCTATCTATTTATCTATCTATATCATTTTTAGACACACGGTCTTGCTCTGCCACCCAGACTGGAGTGCAATAATTATAGCTCATTGCCGCCTGGAACTTCTGGGCTCAAGTGATCCTTCTACCTTAGCATCCTGAGTAGCTGGGACTACAGACTACAGGTGTGCACCACTGTGCCTGCTCCAAGTATGTACGTGTGTGTGTGTGTGTGTGTGTGTGTGTGTGTGTATATATATATATATATATTTTTTTTTTTTTTTTTTTTTTTTTTTTGAGACGGAGCCTTTCTCTCTCCCCCAGGCTGGAATGCACTGGTGTGATCTCGGCTCACTGCAACCTCTGCCTCCCGGGTTCAAGCAATTCTCCTGCCTCAGCCTCTCAAGTGGCTGGGATTATAGGCATGTGCCACCAACACCCTAATTTTTGTATTTTTAGTAGAGACGGGGTTTCACCATGTTGGCCAGAGTGGTCTCGAACTCTTAACCTCAGGTGATCCACCTGCCTTGGCCTCCCAAAGTGCTGGGATTACAGGCACGAGCCACCTTGCCCAGCCCCAAATACTTATATTTTTTAAAAGTTAGTTACAACTGGGGTTAATAGTTCGCACTTGTGTTATGTCTGACCTCTTGCAACTTTATTATGAAGCAGGAGGTCCCCCGCTTATTAACAGGAGGCTCTACTGATCTTTGCCCTGAAGTCACGGGACTGGAGAATGTGTAACAGCAAGGTCCCTGAGTGGGGTTGCACCCCTCTCCCCAAAGGGCATTGAAATGGATCTTCCAGACACATCCAGAGCTTTGAGAGCTCTGAATCTCCTATCTTATCTGCTGAGATGCTGTTATTTGGAGACCCTATCATTGCCTGGGGGAAGTCTCTCAGAAGAGAATGCAAATGTCTCTGAATGTTTGCTCATCCTTGGCCAGACTCCCAATCTACAAGGTCTCAATAACATGCGAATTCTATTTGTTCATCCCTCTGCTATTTGACTTACTGTGACTGACGTTATGCATTTTTCAATGTATTGCTTAATGTATCCTCCATTTGCAAATTCTACTGTCTTTTAGGCTGCTACCAAACACACAGCCACCATGGAAGTAACCATGACATAAACTTCAAACACCTACACCAGCGATTGCTTCCCTGTACCTTTATCATGCTTTGAGTATGCTCTGACTCATTTGTTTTCCTTACTGAAAGAACAGAGTTATATACATTTCCGTGCTAGGATGAGAAGACTGCAGAATGTTACTGGGCTGAGGTCTTGACTGGGTGATAACCAGCCACCTCGGTCAAGGGGCCACTGTGAACAGAGAGTAGAAGTATTGCTGCAATCTATCCTGACAACTTTAGGACAAAGACTGCCTGTGATGAAGGAGTCTGTTCTGTCTAGGGTGGCCCTTGATGGGCAAGCAACCATCACCTCTCAGTTTGTCACAATATTAGGATTTAAGGGGGTTTTAGACATTTTGGAATCTCATTTCATTTTACAGGTACAAAAATGGGACCAGGTTTGTCCGAGAAAATTATTCTAAAATTTGTAAAACATCTTGAAATGTGTACAGGATATCGATGCATATTATTTCCTTTGAGCTTTTTAGCAACTCTGCATGAGACATGCCAGGTGCTCTTCGCTCCATTTTACAGGGGAATGAAAGGAATCTCGGGGCTGTTGGGTGTGGGGCCCAGGATCAGAGCTGAGGTCTTCAACCCTGCCCCGCGTTCCTGCCAATGCACTGTGCTGCCTTCTAAGAATCCAACTCCAAAACTGGCTTTAGCTTGAGGTTTGAAAGGAAGAACAAAGAGGCAGAGATGGAAGGACAGGAAGAGGATATTTAACGGGTTCTCTGACTGTATGCCATGTGGTTTATTACAGAGTTCTATTTGTACTTTATGTAATTGCCATCTTTGCCCTGTGAGGCAAATATTCCAACCCCTCTCGAAAATTAAGACTTAAAGAGGTTAAAGAAACTTGACCTAAGTCATACAGTTAAGACCAAAAAACAAACAGAAAAAGGGATCTGGGATTGGAAATACACTTTTAGACTCTAGACTCTCTGGCCTTCTCTGTTGTTTTCTGGGTGCAACATGACACCCTGGAAACTTCAGTTAAGTCACAATGATCCAATTTCTAATAAGGACACCAGAAGAGAGCAGGAGGCAGGCCTCAGTCCCCTCTGTTTGGCATCAGACCCAGTTGTCTGAGGCTGGGATGCACAGGAACATGAGAAATAGTAATGAGGGAGAAACATGCCTGATGGGGTGTTGGAAAGACAGAGGCATAGGTACTGGGAGGACAGGTTAGCTGCAAGGTGGAGGTCCATGCAGTGTCAGGGCATGGAAGAACAGCCTCCAAATGGAAGAGGCAGTGGTGAATGGCTTGGGATGTGGGGGGATGTGGCTTGGTACAGGGCAGGGCTGCGTGGGAGCAGAGAGGATTCTGCAAGCTGCCCAGCCTGCATCACTGGCATCCTGAGAACAAGTGCAAGCAGAGAGATCCGGCCCTTCAAGAACCACCTACCCAGCCACCCCCACAAAGATATTGCCCAATGCCAAGTAGAAGCCAAGCAACAACCAATTTGGGCCCCCGGATGATGAGCCACTATCTCTGGAGCATAATGCTGGCCACCTCTGACAATTACTTTCCTCTAGCTGCAAAGAGAACCAGGGAACTGTTTGTATTGTCTGCAGTGCTTCACATACAGTGCTGGGAGGTGCGATCGCACTTCTCTTACTGGTTGCTAAGCATATCGTTACTAGGCGACGGCATCAAGATGATGCACAAGGCTGGAGTTCCAGGAGGTGTGTGTGCTGGAGTGTGTGCACGCCAGGAAGAGCTGGAAAGTGGAGTGGGAAGAAAAGGGGGTTCTATTGATTTTGCTTTGACTGAGGGGTCTCGGCAAGCGAAATTTAGGAGAGTCCTGCCATGCAGAGGAAACAGGGCAGAGATCACGCTACTCCCGCACGGCTGGAAACAAGCAAAGAAACATCTGAATATTCGTAACATAGGAAAAGGGCCAGATCTGGCTTAAAGCTGCTCCCCAAGAAGAGTCTCTCAGCGTAGACAGACTTTAGACATCCAGTTTCACTGGCTTTCAACTTTGGGGATATTTCTGTTTTTTCCCATATGCTACTCGGTTCTCATTTTATCTAGAGGTCGTTTTATTTATCTGGAGATTATTTTATCTGAATTGAAAAGCACCTTGGGTTTGTGAAATGTGAGACCTCTCCAGGTCCACATTGCTAGGGTGTGATGCTGTTGAAGCCAGAAGAATGGGCTGCTGCAGAGAGAAGGAGCTCCCCATCTCTGTGGGTGTTTAAACAGACTGGACACCCGCTTGGCATGAGAGCTTCTTGGAAGAGCAGCTTTGAAAGAGAAGCAGGGGAGGAAGGCAAGAGGTAGTGGGGCCAAATGCATGAGAGGTAGAGATACAGTGATTGCAGAGACTAGGTAAAGTCAGCTGGCTAGATGATGGCAAGGCAGAATGTTCTGGCTGAATTGTGTCCCCCAAAATTCCTATGTTGAGGTCCTAACTCACAGTACTTCACAATGGGACTGTATTTAGAGATGGGTCTTTAAAGTGGTGACCTAATGGGACCATTAGGATTGGCCCTAATCCAGTATGGCTGGTGTCTTTATAAAAGGAGGAGATTAAGACACACACACAGAGGGATGACCATGTGAGGACACAGGCAACAGACGGCATTTGCAAGCCAAAGAGAGGCCTCAGAAGAAACCAGCCATGCTGACACCTTGATGTTGGACTTCCAGCCTCCAGAACTGGGAGAAAATAAATTTCTGTTGTTGAAGCTGCCCAGTCCATGGTACTTTCTGATGACAGTTGAACAAACTAACATAAGAATGGCTGGGCACATGGTAGCTCATGCCTGTAATCCCAACATTTTGGGAGGCCGAGGTGGGTGGATCTCGGCTCACTGCAACCTCTGCCTCTGGGATTCAAGTGATTCTCCTCCTTCAGCCTCCCAAGTAGCTGGGATTACAGGTGCATGCCACCATGCTCAGCTAATTTTTTATTTTTAGTAAAGACGGGGTTTCACCACGTTGGCCAGGCTGGTCTCGAATTCCTGACCTCAAGTGATTCACCCGCTTCAGCCTCCCAAAGTGCTTGGATTACAGGCATGAGCCACAGTGTCCAGCTCAGCCATGACTTTTTAAGATGGCAACAGAATAACTGATCTAGAAGTGGAGAGCCAGAAAGGCACGACATCCGAAAACCCATCTCATGCAAAGAAGAGGGGAAGTAACTCTTGATGTTAAGCCTAGATCAGGGGATAATGGGGTGGGTAGCTCCCTATCATTGAGGGCTGTCAAATTGCAAAACAGTCATCATTCTGGGCTATTGCCAAGCGCAGTTCAGCACCAAAGGAGCATGAGTTTCAGAAAGTTTGGCTCAGTGAAAGAAAGAACCTTTCAGCCATGCATTATCCAACAACTGGAATGAGGTGTTGGGATGAAACATTCTCAACAGGTGCTCAAGGAAAAGACGACCTCTCTCCATGAGGAGGAGTTTGGGCTGGATGACTTTTAGTCATCCCACTTTCCCCCCAAATAATTTGTTGTTCAATGGGGATATTTCTGGTCCTTCACGATGTTCCGTTTTTCTCTGATGAAAGGAGACTGCTCGTCACTTTCTCCATCGCTCTCAGCAGCATGAAGAGCAGAAAGCAACCTTTTTTTTTTTTTCCCCCTTCTGAGACAGTGTCTGGCTCTGTTGCCCAGGCTGGAGGGTAGTGGCACAATCATGGCTCACTGTAGCCTCAACCTCCTGGGCTCAAGAAATCTTCCCACCTCAGCCCCCTGAGTAGCTGGGACTACAGGCGTGTGCCACCAGACCAGGCTAATTTTTGTGTTTTGTACTTTTTTTGTGTGGAGACAGGGTCTCGTCATGTTGCCCAGGCTAGTCTTGAACTCCTGGTTCAAACGATCTGCCTACCTCAGTCTCCCAAGTGCTAGCGTTACAGGCAAGAGCCACAGCACCCCACAAAGAAAGCAAATACCTTTAAGAAAACAGAGTGAAAACACAGATCCACATAACCTCTTTTATGAGCTCTTCCCCATCTGCAAACAGAAAACTAGCTCAAAGAGGGCAAACTACCTGTAACATATGCCATAGTCCTGAGCAACCAGACTTGTAGTTGAAGTCTTAACTTCAACTTCAAAATTGCAAGAGGGAATGAGGAACATTGGGGTAGGAGAAACAGCTCTTCTGGCAGAGGGGTGAGACATGAATCTTCTTTGGGGAACAAGGAGTTTAGACACCTGTGATCTGGTGTCTCAGACAGGCTCAGTCACTTTGTAGCCAGTGGTGTGAGCATCTCCTGCTCCTCTAAGTTCCTCACCATGGCCCCAACCCCTCACTGTGGCCTCCAGGATCACGAGGTCCTGGTTTCCATGTGGCTGCTGGATCTGGGGCTTGTATACACATTTTTACCTGACTTGCCTTCCCATTAATGTCATAGGTTTTATGTGTTTTCCATGCCTGGAATCACCCATATGTCATAGAAGCTGCCTGCCTCTCATTTCCTCCTTTGATCAGAAAGTCAGCATAGAAGTTCTGCACAGATAGGTTGCTGGGTCCCATCATCAAAATGTCACATCTGCAGGCTGGGGAAAGCAAATACTTCCCAGAATTCATTCACAGTCAGAATCATCCACACCCAACTCCTGGCTCAGCTTGCCTTTGCAGGGGAATCAGGAGGATTCTCCAATAAAGGCTGTTCTCCAGGCCACTAAGCCCCTCACTCAAAGCAGCCCCACCATTCCCCAGGGACAGGCAGATCCTCACTGTGGCCCAGATGTCAACATGGGAAGCTCGGCCCCAAGGATGTGGCATGTGTTTAAACACATATAAAAGATGAAGAGGAGATGGTAGCAGAAGTCCTCCTAAGAAGAAAACCATTTAGAAACATGCACCTGCTAAATCATTGCAGTTAGAAGATGAGGCCCGAGGAAGCTGGGGTGGTATAATTTGTTCATTGCTGTGGGAAAAGAGGGAGAAATAAAAGCAAAGAGGTGGCCAAAGTAGTGGTGGAATGGGAATACCCCATGATCTGACCCTCTCCATAACACTTTTTGAGACACAGTCTCACTGTCTCCCAGGCTGCAGTGCAGTGGTGCCATCTTGGCTTAGTGCAACATCCAGCTCCTAGGTTCAAGTGATTCTCCTGCCTCAGCCTCCCGAGTAACTGGGATTACAGGTGCCCACCACCATGGCTGGCTAATTTTTATATCTTTAGTAGGGACGAGGTTTTGCCATACTGGCCATAAACTCCTGACCTTAAGTGATCCGCCTCTCTTGGCCTCCCAAAGCGCTAGGATTACAGGTATGAGCCACTGCGCCTGGCCTCTTTCCCTAATACTCTTCCTCCCTCCTTCCTTCCTCCAGGAAAAATCGTAAGTGTTATGTATGGTCTGAGACTTCTTGGGGTCATTGGTGAAGGGGCTGAGGTGTGTGTCCTGGAGTGACGTGGCTAAACAAGATGCAACAGTACAGAGGTGGCAGAAGCATGAGGAAGTGAGTTTACACCTGGACAGACGCTTAGACAGACCAAGGGAACCCTGGGCTGAGGGACTGAAGTTTCTGCCAAGTTCCATAGAATGGATGAGGGATGGGGCCCTGGGTGACCTTACTTATCTGTATTTCTGTCTTTTAGTAATATACGCCATCAATACAAGTAACAGCTACATGGATTGAATACTTATTACATGTAGCACACCAATGAATGCTAAGTGCTTTATATAGGTATGTGTATGATCCCCTTTTAACCTTTGTAATATCCCTTAAGGAAAACACCGGGGTTGTCACCCTTCAGCATGCAGGAAAGCTGAGGATGGGAGGGGTCAGAACGTGCTGAGGTCACGTGGCTGGGAAGTAGAGGGGCCACACCTTGAGAAGCCCTCGCTCCTAACCCTTGGGACCTGCCTTGCTGACAGAGTGTAAATTGTGTGCAAACCGGATGTTTGTCCTTCTCCACAGGCAGACATATTGCTCCAAATTTAAAAGAGCAATAATATCAGTTCCAACCTCATGCTGGGGAGGGGAGGTCTTGGGGAGAGAGAAGTGGGAGAGGGCGCACAAATACATGGGCTGAGGTGTGTGCCATTTCCCTGAAGAGTAAAATACGGGCAGGAACTGAGTCTAGGAGTCCTTTCTCCAAACTTAGTGCATTTTCCTCTAGTTACAGCACTGATGAAAAAAATTTTTTATTTTTTATTTATTTATTTTTTTGAGACAGAGTCTCACTCTGTCACCCAGGCTGGAGTGCAGTGGCGCAATCTCGGCTCACTGCAAGCTCCGCCTCCTGGGTTCACGCCATTCTCCTGCCTCAGCCTCCCAAGTAGCTGGGACTACAGGCGCCACCACCACGCCCGGCTAATTTTTTTGTATTTTTAGTAGAGACAGGGTTTCACCATGTTAGCCAGGATGCTCTCAATCTCCTGACTTCATGATCCGCCCGCCTCAGCTCCCAAAGTGCTGGGATTACAGGCGTGAGCCACCACGTCTGGCGAAAAAAATTTTTTTAAAGGAGAAAGGACAGAAGGCAGGCGACATGGTAACAGTGAATGAATAAGGTAAAGGTTGAATGGGGTTGTCAAGAGCACTTCTGTGGCATTGGGCTGAGACTGGCTGAATGTGCATTCTGTGAGCTGGGCATCCCTTCCGGGGTGACGGGTCATTAGACAGATGTAAAAAAGCAACAAAGGGCAGTCATTCCCAGACAGGTATCTGGAACACTCCAGGGCTTTGGGGACTACATGGGGTCCCCAGGTCAGGGGACTCCATGTGCCTGGAAAACACCAGTGGCTTCATTTCAAAGTCATTTGTGATTTTCACAACAAAGTAAAAGAGCAAGACCTTGAGCCAGGCTTGAGGGAGAGGAACCACGTTTGGAAGTGACTTGAGAGGGGAAGGGAGCAATGGGAGGGCTTGGCTGTATGTCAGCTGAGAGATCCAAAAGAAGAAGGTGGATCTGGAAGATGTACAAGAACAAGCAAAAAACAAACAAACAAACAAACAAAGAAGGATCAATCATAAAATGAAATTCCTGAGGCTGACTTGGATGTCAAAGTCTGCACATTTTTTTGCCTGAGGAAAACATTCTTAATGCAGCTCTGGGGGTGGTAGTTCCCTGAGCGATGCTGATTAGTAATCAAATTATTTTCAAGGCTGATGAGCACATTGGACCCTGGCACTCAGCGACATCAGCTCAGGGGTGGCTTCACAAACGCCTCCTCTTCTCTGCTACCCAGGCCTTGGTAGGTGTGTTTCGAGAGCTGGTGGCCAGCAAGGGCCAATGTAAACAGGTCTCTTGTTTTTCAGGCCCTTCTCACTGCAATTCAGCAGACATAGATGGAACACGTCTTCTATGTGACCCACTGAGGGGGGACACAGGTGCCAGGACTCCATCCTCAGGACTATAGTCTAAATGGGGAAGGCACACGTCCAATGAAAGCTAAAGTAAGGCAGAAGGAAAGTCCTAACTGAGTCAGGAAGAAGAGTGTGAGATCAGAGGAGCACAGATGGGATGAACCCGGGGCGCTGGGAGAAGGGCACAGCAGAGGTGGCACAGGGGGAGGGTTTGAAGGAATCTGAGAGGTGGGAATTTAGAAAGCCTGGGAGAGGCAGTCTTGCCTTTGAGAACACCGGGAACGAGGACAAAAATCTGGGGAAGCCAACCAAGTCATCAGGGCGCCGTGGGCAGGAAAGGAAACATAGTCGTTGTTTCAACCAGGGTGGGCACCAAAACTATTTTTGAAGCATTAAGAACAAAGCAGGCTGGGCTCAGTGGCTTCTCAGGAGGCTGAGGTGGGAGGATCATTTGAGCCGGGAGGTTGAGACTGCAGTGAGCTGTAATTACACTGCTGCACTCCAGCATGGGCAACAGAGTGAGACCCTGTCTCAAGGGGTTCGGCGGGGGGGCGGGGGGTGCGGAAAAGAACAAAGTAAAGCAAAACCAAAGAGAATAAGAAATGACTGCCTGGGCACAACAGCAGACAGGCACAGAAATGTCTTAAAATCTCACCTGTGAGGTAGGGGGTTCTGATACACACCCCTAAGGAACAGAATTGCAAAGGTGCTTGAGGGTACGTCCCTGTGGGGGAACCTCCACTGCAGTGGTTCTCAAAGTGGGGTCCCCAGGCCAGCAGTGTCCACATCACTTGCAATCCTGTGGGAAGTACAATTCTTGCTCTCCCCAGATGCGCTGTGGCAGAAACTATGGAGTTGAAGCCCAGTTTAAAAGCCGTGCAGCCAGGTGGGGTGGATCATACCTGTGTAATCCCAGCACTTTGGGAGGCTAAGACAGGAGGATCACTTGACCCCAGGGGTTCAAGACCTGGCAACAGAGCAAGACTATCTGTACAAAAAAATTAGCTGAGTGTGATGGTGGGTGCCTGTAGTCCCAGCTACTAGGGAGGCTGAGGTGGAGGAGATTGCTTGAGCCTGGGAGGTAGAAGCTGCATTGAGGTATGACTGCACCATTGTACTGGAGGCTGGGCAACAGAACAAGACCCTGTGAAAAACAAACGAAAAACGCACAAAACACCCCCACAGCACCGCAAGTGATTCTGATGCCACTGACTCCATGCTGTGCTGAAGGACTGCAGTGAGTCCAAGGACTGTCCGCCTTGGTCATGACACACACCTCCCCTTGGAACATTCTCCACTGAGGTGGCCACATCCTGGGGCCAGGGAGTCCTCCACTCACTCAGCTCTTTTGGGAGTAGATGAGCTTTTGTGGGTCTTGTTCTTGTCTGAATCTCTCTGATGCCCCTCGTTTCCACAGGTATCAGAGATCATCCCAAAACAAGCACTTTTTCCTCGAATCTTTCCCCTAAAAGTTCTCCGCATCTGAACAAATGTTTCCACAGTGTGAGCTCCATATCCTGACATTTGCTAGATTATGATTGGGAGACAAAGGGGCACAAGACGGGGGCCCGTCTTTCCTTCATCCCATTTAGCAACACATGTACTTGTGAAAAATAATTTTATCTCAAGAAAACATGTGCCAGGCATAAACGGATGGTACAGCCAAGAGCTCTGGGAGGAGGGGCACTGGGGGAGGTAGAACGTGAGGACGCCCTTCCCTCCACCACAGTGCCTTCTAGTCCTGAACATCCTCTATGTGCCATCATCCCGATGGAATAGCTGAGCCCAACTGTTGGGGCAAAAATAGCTGCCAGGCCATCCCCTTGCTCTCCAGGTAGGTATCCCCTTCATCTGTCTCTCCCTCTGCACCTCTTGCTGACAGCTGGCTGGTTCTTACCCATCTGGCCAAGCCCTGTCTGCTCTGTCTGCCCCCCTCCCCACTGCACATATGCAAACAGCAGCAAGAGGCAGGAAGTGGGTTCTTCCTTCACCAGCCCTGCTGGCCAGCGGCCAGTGTGGCAGCTTCAATGCCTGAGCAGCAGTCAGCAGCCTGGGCCATGCCCCTAGAGGGCTGGCACCTCCCGCTTGCTGCACCAGCTCAGCCCTGCCTGCAGCCCTGGCCACTCCCCAGACATGCCTGTCTGCCCATGCCCAGCCAAGGCTTCTCCATGCTTGGTGCAAGAGCTCCTGCAGCCTGGGGCCAAAGTCCTCTTTAAACAAAAATCTGCCTCTCTTCCCTGCTTAAAAATTCCTGCAACTGTCTATCCTATCCTATCTATCCTATTGCTTCCTGTCACTGGAGAATGATGTCCAACGCTAAGCCACCAGGATCAAGGGTCTCTATAGCATTCCTGCCTTATCTCCACTGTGCTCCTGCTAGACCCAGCCACCCTCAGATGTTCCCAGCTTCCCAAACAGGCCCCATTTATTCAGTGCCTTCTTATCTTTGCATATGTTGTGCTCTCACCCGGTAAAGCACCTCACCTCACCACCCTTTTTCTGTCTGGCACACTCCTATCTATTCTTCAAAACCCTTCCCAGCACCACCTAACTATGAAGCCTTTTGGGCCTCCCCTTGGTAAAGTTGGTAGCTCTGGCCTTCCTGCCTCCATGGCATCTGTTCTACTGTCATGCAGAACATCTGTTCTCACTGTGGCTGCCTGCATTACTTTTCATCTTGAGAATAACACTCCTTGTTCACCTCCGAAACCACTAATGCCTTGCATGGTACCTGGCCCATAGCAGGTGCTAAGTGATGTGGAGCTAGGCTTTAGATTCACCATGTCAAAGCCACCAATTCTACATTCTCAAAAATAGGAAATATGGCTTCAAGGAGGCACATAGACTCGTTCCTTGCAGATGTTTAAAGCTGAAAGGAAAACAACCACCTGCTAGGACAGGTGAGACTCCGTCCTGACCAACAGGCACAGAAGAAAGGACTAGGTGTCGCTGTCACTGGGAGCACTGGGATCCTGCCCAGGAATGGACTAAAATTCTATGGAAGGGATCTGGATGCTTCTCTGATAGACGGTGACCTGAACTCCTAATTCTGAACCTGCCAACCACCATCAGTAAAGGAAAGGAGTCCAGGCCATATATGTCCACACTGCTATGTACTGTCCCTGGTCCCCTGATCCCCAACTCCAACCACATACACTCCAGAGTCAACTACGCCGGAGCCTGCCCGCTATGTTACCACCCTGCTGGTCTTTCCATTGTCCCAACTTCTTCCCTTTCCAGGGTCTGAGCCTTTAAAGGTCATCTCTCAAGCTTTTGCCCATGTCTCCGTGCCCATGTCAGGCCACAGCTTCCTTTCTTATCTTCTTGCCCAATATTCTTCCTCTTTCTCTCTCTTACCCCAAACTCTAGAGTACCATTTGCCAGCTCACACATTTTCTTAAGAAAGGACCAATGGTAAAGGATGGGGAGGGGGCTGTGACTCTCTGCAGTTGGTGGTGAATCGTGGTGAGTGTGGCTTCTGAGATGGATCAGACTGTTTCATCGCAGAGAAGGTAGAAGGAGAGACCTCCAGAGCCACCACACACAACACCAGCAACCCAGAAGCCTTTGTGCTGATGGAAAGAGCAATGAAGAGCTGGTGGGCCCACCCAAGAAAACCCTTATTATCAGGTCACGTGCCCACAGGTCCCACTCTGGTGACTTACAACTCTGGACCAAGGCCTACAATCACATCACTTGATGTCTGAGTTTCTCGACTGCCTCCAGGACCCTGCGCAGCCTTAGTTCCTTCCCATTTTTAAGGAAGATGATAAAGATACTCCAGGCGACAGAAAATAGTGTCTTGTTTCCAATCTGTAACTGCAAACTTGTTCTTTAAACAATTTTATATATGGTTCCATAAAATGTAAATTAAAGACCAAGGCTGATTTACTAAGTGGGGATTAGAAAATCCTAAACAAAGAGGGAAAGATTGGTCTGGTTGCTTGATTGGTTTACTTGCTTGCATTTCTTCTTTTGTTCATTCATTCATGAGTCCACTGTCCATCCATCCATCTACTTATTTTTAAATATCACGTTTGCTTGAATAGGAGGTAAAGCTCTCTACCTTCCCAAATTATCTGCCGGAAAAGAGAAAGTTTATATCCAAGCCCTTACAGAATCTTTCATATTATGGGTTGCTTTCTCAATTATCTTATTTTGAACAACAATATACTGTTTGGGAAAAGTATTAGCACTCCAATCAAGGCTAGTTTGGGATGCTTACGAAGGTTACTTAAAAGAATTGGTTTTTATGAAAAAAAAAACCCACCATACTATAATATAGATTCAGCAATTTTTCTTTTTAAAATTTTTTTCTTTCTTTCCATAGGTTTTTGGGGAACAGGTGGTGTTTGGTTACATAAATAAGTTCTTTAGTGGTGATTTCTGAGATTTTGATGGACATATGCCACTGGAGCAGTATATACTGTATCCAATTTGTCTTTTATCCCTCACCCCCCTCCCACGCTTCCCCTTGATTCCCCAAAGTTCATTGTATAATTCTTATGCCTTTGCATCCTCATAGCTTAGCTCCCTCAGCAATTTTTCTTGAGGGCATAACCTCAAAATTTCAAGTGCTAAATGTTGTAAACAAACCTTTAAAAGATCATTGTCTAAAAAGCAGTGTACTGAGTCGTTATACTGTTGACATAAAAAATAAATACTTTATAAAGGATTTGAACAGACATTTTTTCCCAAGAAGACATACAAATGGCCAATAAGAACATGAAAAGATGTTCACCATCATTAATTATCAGGGAAATGCAACCAAAAACCATAGTAAGATACTACTTAATCCCCACTGGAATGGCTAACATCAAAATTACAGACAACAACAAGTGTTGGCAAGAACATGGAGGTGTTAGAACCAACAAGTACTGCTGATGGGAATAAAAAATGAGGCAGTTGCTGTGAAAAACCATTCAGCAGTTCCTCAAAATGTTAAACAGAGTTATCACAGGACCCAGCAACTCCACTCTTAAGTTTATAGCTCAGAGAAATGAAAACATATGTCCACAAAAAAACTTGTACGTGAATGCGTATAGCAGCATTATTTACAATGGTCAAAAAGTGGAAACAACCCAAATGTTTATTAACTAATTAAGAGATAAACAAAATATGGCATATCCATACAACAAAATATTACTCATCAATAAATATCAATCAAAATGAAACGAAGCACTAATAGATGTTACAACATGGATGAAGTTTCAAAACACTGTGCTAAGTGAAAGCAGCCAGTCACGAAAGGCCACAGTGTTGTATGATTCCATTTATATGGAATGACCAGAAAAGGCAGATCCATAAAAATAGAAAGTAGATAGTCTTGCCAGGGTACGGGGGAGTGGAGAACAGGGTGTGACTGTTGATGGTACGGGGGTTTCTTTTTGGAGTGACGAGAATGTTCTGCAATTAGATAGCAGTGACGGAGGGCCAGCCGCGGTGGCTCACGCCTGTAATCTCAGCACTTTAGGAGCCCAAAGCGGGCAGATCACTTGAGCTAGGAGTTCAAGACCAGCCTGGCCAACATGGTGAAACCCTGTCTCTACTAAAAAATACAAAAACTAGCCGGGCATAATGGCAGGTACCTGTAATCCCAGCTACTTGGGAGGCTGAGGCAGGAGAATCGCTTGAACCAGGAGGGAGAGGTTGCAGTGAGCTGATATCGTGCCATTCACTTCAGCCTGGGCAACAGAACAAGACTGTCTTAAAAAAAAAAGAAGCAGTGATGGTTGCACAGCTCTGTGAATGTACTAAAAACTGTTGAACTGCACGTTTTAAAAAGGTGAATTTTATGGTATGTGAATTGTATCTCAAAAAATATTACTCATCAATAAAAATCAATTAGCGATTATTAAAAAATAAACTGGGGGAGGGGGAGCTGGGCTGAGGCAGGAGAATCACTTGAATCCAGGAGGCAGAGGATGCAGCAAGCTGAGATTGTGCCACTGCACTCCAGCCTGGGTGACAGAGTAAGACTCTATCTCAAAAATGAAAAATAAAGAAAGAAAGAAAGAGGTAAATAAACTCCTTTTGCATCAATATGAAACAGCCAACTCTCTGCAGACCATAGGGACTATGATGAATGCAGAACATGAAGAGCTGATGCAAAAAGTGTTCTGGTGACAAGGAGGACACTGATGTCAGAGACGGGAGTGAACAGTTACAATGTTTCCTAAACTGGGACAGTTGCGGAAAAGCAGTATTTAAGTTAATGTATTATGTTATTAGCGTGTGATTGAAAATGTATCGCTAAAATAATTTTTCAACATTATCCTACAAAGTTTACATATGAAAATCAGCTTTTTAATTTTTTTTTTAGCAACCCTCCTTATTGGGAGAACAGAGCCGCCTTATGTCAGGCACACATAATATGTACCCAATGCCAGTTGTGTGTCAGGCACCAGGCTGTGTCCTTGGGATATAACAGTGACTCTCCACACAGATATGGTTCTTTCCTCAACAGGGCTTATGGCCTAGTTTGTCTGAATTAAAAAGGAGCTCAAGTTTGAGGTCATTTTTATGAAAGGTTTGTAGAATGGATGATAATATCTTACAAGAGATGTTCTTAATCTTTTGGGGTCACAGGTGCCTTGGAGAGTCAGATGATAGCAATGAACTTTCTTTCATAAACATACGCATTTGCTCCGTGGTGAGAATTACACATCTTTCAGAGAGTTCAAGTCTACAGCCCCTCCTGCCACTCACACATACATAAACCTGCCATGCCCCAGGCTGGACTTCCAACTTTGAGATTGTTCTTTTCCAAATCCATTTGCACCTACAGCCATTCTCCAGCTCCCATGACACATACACAATGAGCACCTCAAGAGCCTGAAACCCGGAAAGAATTCCAGATGACCTGCACCCCAGGAGGTCCATGGAAGGGATCTGGGCCTGGTAGGTACCTCGCCTTCTCACTCCAACCTTGGACAGGAATATTTCTCCCTGGTTTATATCGGGCACTTACCTAAGATCTGCTTTGAAGAAAGCTTTCCACTTGCTAAAAAGTCCCCACACCCCCTGATTGCACATACAAATAAAAAAACAGGAGGCTTGAACAGGCTTACCCAGGGGACTCACCCCATAGCATGTGATGGGATATGAAGGAGGCAGTGACTAGCCCAGGGCTCCTAGGCTCAAGGCAGCTCCTGTGCCCTCTTCTGGGGTCCCCGAGGGCATGAATACAGGCTGGGACTGAGTGTTCAGTGTTGGGTGCAGAAAGCATTTTTCTTTTCTCTCTTTTTTTTTTTTTTTTTTTGAGACAGTGTTTTGTTGTTTTGCCCAGCCAGGCTGGAGTGCAATGGCATGATCTTGGCTCACTGCAACCTCTGCCTTCCAGGTTCAAGCGATTCTCCTGCCTCAGCTTCCTGGGTAGCTGGGAATACAGGCATGCACCACCACGCCTGGCTAATTTTGCATTTTTAGTAGAGACGGGGTTTCTCCATGTTGGTCAGGCTGGTCTCAAACTCCCAACCTCAAGTGATCTGCCCACCTTGGCCTCCCAAAGCGCTGGGATTATAGGCGTGAGCCACCACGCTTGGCCCAGAAAGCGTTTTTCTATACAGGGTCAAGTAAAGAGGGGGAGAGGGCTCAGAGGCTACACTGGTGATAATGCAGATAAATGAGGTGATTGTCGACCAAGTGTTTGCAAATCTTGAGCTTCCCAGGGCCAGAAAGCTCAGAGTCCAGCAGCCATGGCAGGTGCTATGTTTGTGTACACTGGAGGTCAAAGTCCAAGTTACTAAAAACTGTCAATCTGTGCCTTGTAAATCTTTCCCATTTTCCCAGAGCATTGTACCCTCTGCCGAGGATGCCTAACTTCTTTCCTCCTCCCCTTCTTTCTCCTCTCATTCAGCCTGGCCTACCTAGTTAGACTCAACAGCAGGAGGAGGAGAGACAAGGGAAAGGTAAGACTCGTAGAGATTAGAGAGAGTTAGGAGTGGTTTAGTAAAGAAATGATGGAGCTCCTGCCCTACATTGCTGACTCCCTCTTTCTGGGCTGTGGGAAATCTCCACCTTCAGGACAGGCAAGAAGGGCATGCTAACCACAGGGCAAGAATTCAAGAGGCTTGGGATGTGGCCCCTATTCTAGTTGCAACTGGCTGTTGCGACACCCACTGTGGGGAATGAGGAAGCGCTGTCTGGCTCACTGCCTGTGAGCCAGGCGTGAGTGTACAGGGAAGGAGGGATCCCTTTTCACAGGCCCAGGGAAATACAATTTTCTATCCTTGGAATTTGAGGGTATAAGGAAGAAGAACAAAATAAAAGGCATCTCCCTGCTCTGGAGGAATGTAGCATCAGGTTGAGAAATAGATTCTGGGAGATCCCAGGATGCAAAGAAGCCCAGAAGTTGCCATGGGGAGCTCAGATGTCCTCCAAAAGGGTGGGTCACCAACTGAACCTTAAAGGAGTAAGTAGGACTGGTGAAGTGCATGGGGCTGGCATTCCAAACAGGACACAGGACTTGAGTAGAGGCTTACCAGAGACTGGGGCGCACACCAGGCTGGCTGGGGCTTCATTTGGAAGGTATGGGGAAAGTTCAGTTAGAAGAACAGATCAAGGTTGGATTACGGGAAGCACTGAATGGTAAATTTAAGGGGGCTGGATTTGCCTGGGGGCATTGGAGAGTTTCCAAAGGAACCAGGGATAGGACGAGGCTCTTGGGTAAAAATATGAAGCAATATTAGGTAATATGATTTGGGTCGGAGTAGGGGCCACAGAAATGGGAAGGAAGGAATGAAAGGCATGAAGAAAGAATCTGCAGGATTGAGTGATGGGCAAGATACGAGCAGAGAAAAGTGGAGGCGTGGAAAAAGGGGAGGCAATAGCAAGGTTTCGGACCTGAGCGTGTGGGAGAGGAACAACCCCATGAAGAGGAGAGAAGCCAGGAGGAAGAGATGGTTTGGCGTGAGAAAAGGAGGAGTTTAATTTCTGAGATACAGCATTTAAGAAAACAAGCTCTTCAAGTGGGAATATCTTACAGACTCTTAGAAGCGAGGCCTAAGGGAGGGAGGGAGGGTCCTGGGAATCATCACATCTGGGTGGTCACTGGAGACATGATGGAGAAGGGGCCTGTGGATCTAAGTGCATATTCCTGACTTGATACTTCAAGGGGCTGCCAGACAGAGGTTGGGACAGGCTGGCATTTAACACACTCCTAGCAGAGGGGAGGCCCAGGGGGAAGCGGCTGGGCTGAGAATCAAGAATATGGAAGACAGAGGTGAAGAATGGTGGGTTCCTCACGGATGTTCTCATAAGTCCTGTATCTCTCAAATTCATCAAAGAACCAATTTCAACTCAGAGAAAGAAGCCTCCAGGGGCTGCCTGGATGCTCCATGGGACCGCAAAGCATCTGAGTTATGCAATTTATTCAGATGTGTGAGGCCTGAACCATTACAACACTCTCTTATCTGCCCCCCTGGGAGTTTGAGCTCTCCTCACTCTCATCCACTCTACAATCCGGAATCTGACCCTGGCACCTCCATCCAAGTCAGTGTGGTCAACAGCTCCCTACTGCCTTCAGAATAAAGCCCGACAGCTGCCTGGGACTTCCAGAATAACTCTCAAACACATTGGCCTCCCTGTCCAAGCCTTATCTTCCTTTCCACTCCCATCTCTGATTCCCTTTTGCCACTCTTGACTCCACCCAAAATGAATCACTCAAACCACACCTCTCCATCTCTCTGCTGTTATTTATACTCTTCTTTGACTACAGCCACCACCTCAAGTTCCCACAGTGTATCCTATCTATCCTTTCAGAGTTTTGCCAAATGCCGTCTCCTCCAGGAAGCATTCCCAGAGTCCATAGCCAGAAGGAATCTCTGTCCTGCAATCTCATAGCACTTCATGCCTCTTTTATGGCACAACATTATTTACCTTTAAATAACTTAGAGTTAAATAAATACCATACAGTTCTTTATCTTCATGTATTGCCTCCCCTACCATACTATAAAGTTTGTGAGGACAGATATAATTCCTCAAATTTTGGGGAAGAAGTGGTGGTTCATGCCTGTAATCCCAACACTCTGGGAGGCCGAAGCAGAACTGCTTGAGCCCAGGTGTTCAACACCAGCCTGGGCAACATAGCAAGACATCGTCTCTAAAAAACTTTAAAAATTAGCCAGGTGCAGTGGTGTGTGCCTGTGGTCCCAGCTACTCAGGAGGCTGAGGCTGGAGGATTGCTTGAGTCCGAAAGGTCAAGGTTGCAGTGAGGCGTGATTGCACCACTGTACTCCAGCCTGAGCAACAGAGTGAGATTCTGTCTCAAAATAAGATTTAAAAAATTGGGGGAAGAAAAACTATACCTTGAGAGTAAAGGGGGTGATGGGGAGAAACATTCAGCAAGTGCCTAGAACAAATTACAAATGAGCAAAGTAAGGCTTAGAGAGGTTCTATCACTTGGCGATGTCAGACAGGCAGAGTGTGACAGAGTCGAGAGTCAAACCCACCACGTTCTGATCCCAAATTCATTACTTTTCCTGGGACAATGCCTGTGATGTTTCATGCGGGATTTTCACACAGTCAAGTATTTCTCTCCATGACCCTACTAGGGAGGCAGTACTAATTCTTCATCTTCAAATGAGAAAAGGGAGGCTTGAAGAGGAAAGAGATTTAGCCAATGTCCCCCAGTTAACAGGTGAGAGGATCTACACCAAAGCCCATGCCTCCTGCCCTCTCTCTTGCCTCTCGCCCAGGCTGAAAAACTGCCTGAGCTTCTGCCTGTAATGAGCTGGGGGCTGGGATTCAAGCTTGCTGTGAGTCACTAGCAGCTATCTCAGTTGGCACTGCTGTCTGCCAGCGCCAAACATCTGCCTAAATAGCAGAGGGGATGTGATCGGATGCTGCCGAGAGCCTCTGCAGAGGTGCAAAGTGCAGCAGCATCAGATCTCTCATAACCTACCTGGGGCGGGACCTGGGGGCGGGGACTGTGTACACCCAAGCTGGGTGAGAGGGGTTGGGTTTTGACTGCAAATGCTCCCAGAGAACACAGAAAAGCACTTGAGGTTCCCAGAGCAGTGGGATGGACATAGTACATTAATTGAGAAATCAGAAAATGGGCTGGGTGTGGTGGCTCATGCCAGTAATCCTAGCACTTTGAGAGGCTGAGGGGAGTGGATCACCTGAGGTCAGGAGTTTGAGACTAGCCTGGCCAATATGGTGAAACCCCGTTTCTACTAAAAATAAAAGAATTAGCCAGGGATGGTGGTGGGTGCCTGTAATCTCAGCTACTTGGGAGGCTGAGGCAGAAGAACCTCTTGAACCCGGGAGGTGGAGGTTGTAGAAAGAAAATAAGCCAGGTGTGGTGGCATGTGCCTGTAGTCTTGGCTCATGCCCCTGCGCCCAAGTGAGATTTCATCTCAAAAAAAACAAAGAAAGAAAGAAAGAAAGCAGAAAATGATGGTGCTCCAAGTGGCCAGAACCACCACAGGGGCCATTCTGTCCCAGGAGAGAAGGGAACCCCCAGAAAAGCAAAACCCAAACTCAGGTCAGAATTCCCAGTAGACCACCCCCCGTCAATCACCCCCATATACACCAGTGGGACTGCTATGGCTTGTGGGGGGGCAGGTTCTCACAGAATCAGGTGCAAGGCCCTCAAGAAAGGAAGCACATTAAAAGGGGGTCTGCCCCCACAATTACTGGGAGAATTGGCTGAATTTAAAGGAAGACAAATGCAGGAGATGCGAATTAAACCCGGTACCGAGCTCTAAACCCTAGGCGAGGTGGATTCTTTGAGCGCCCCTGTCTCTAGTGAGTGATCTTGCCAGATTCTGTGTGGGTGGATTTCAGAACATAAAAGGAAGAGAGAGAACTGGAGAGGGGGAAGATGTTAGTGAACAGAGCCAAGCTAGGAAACAGGAAGGCTTGCCTCCCGCAGGTATTGGCCATTGCTGATCTTGGTTCTAGTCACACTGACTGGCTGCCTCATAAAAGCAGCAACCACCTGAGCGCTGGGAAAAGGTAAGAGTCCACGAAGACCACAAAACTCAGAGCAGTGTCCAGTCCTGCAGCCTGCCTATAGCCTACCTGGAGGGTCTCCCGAAAATTAAACTCCGCATTCACACCAACCTGCCCATTGCATCTAGGTGAAAAGTGCATTGGAACATGCAGCTTCAAGTCTGCTCTCTTAATAAACTGTCACTATGAGTAATAATTATTCCTTGAGAAACAGCAGAGTGACTCAAAAAGCTGTCCCCTCCCCCTCTGCCGCCCCCTCGCACAGCTCCCAGCTTTGTACACAGTATTAGGAGGCCTAGAAAGTGAAGCCACCATTTCCTCCTGCCTGTCAGCTCTCTGAACACTTTAAATGACCATCTGGACTTCAGTGCTGGATGGGCATTCGTAGACAGTCTCTTTGCTGTCTAAAGAGTTAATTAGGGCTGGCTGTTCCCCAAACACAGTGAACTGAGAGTGGCGCTAGGCAGAAATAAACCTCATTGAATACCTGATGTATGCTTGTGAGACAGTGCTCAGGGGAAACTGCCTGATGACTCGCAGAAGAGGCCCTATAACCTCTGGAAAAATAAATGGCGCTGACCCACCAGCTCAGATATGGCCATACGTGTAAAGACACCGGAGAGCTCACACTTATTGGATGTGTATCATCTGCCTAATTATGGGACTGAATGTTTTATTGTACTTTGACTCTATTATTATTAAGTGGGTGCATAAGACGCTATTATTAAGCGGGTGCATCTGGGTTGTTGAAATATCGAAATAGTCCATCCTCGTTGGAAATGTCCATGCTACAGCCCCCCAAAGGCCTGTTTCTTCCACCCCCAGACTCCCCAAGATGCACTGACGGGGTAAGCCTGGCATGGAAGGGGGCTTCTCTGATGCTGCTCAGGGTAAAGGTGGTGTCTGTTCTGTTTGATCTATACTCAGGCGTTAGTAGCTGTACTTTGAATATCTCTCTAACGTATACTACCTCATGCCACCCTCACCCGAAGCCCTGTTGTTGTCTCCATCTTGCAGATAGGAAGCTAGGGCTAACTCACCTACCTAAGGCTACTCACGGGGTCCCAGACCTGGGCTGGAACCCAGGCAGACTGACTCTGAGCCCGAGCTCTTGAACATCTGACTACTTGGACAGATAAGGCATATCAGTGTTGCAGAGTCACCACTATCCCTGCTCTTTCTCCTCGACCCTGGAACTGACCTATACTCTACAAGAAACTCTTCATCCTCAAGCCAGCGAAACTTATCTTCATTACCACACTTTCAGCCCTAGGCACGTCGCAGCTCTGCACCTCTACTCCATCCCCCGATGTGGCCATCTACCTGGGAGGCCAGAGTCACGTGGTCCTGAGACATATGGGTCCCAGGCAGGGGAAACTAGAGACTGAGTGATCTACCATGCAGGGTAGCCCCAGGGTAGCCTCCCTCCCCTCCCTAGCCTCACCATCAGTTTCCTTTGTCCTAGCAGTATTTGGGGCACATGGAGCTACTGTCATCACTATGCAGAGCTAAGTGCCAAGGGACTTGGACTTTCTCCGGAGTCCTCTGCATGATAAAACATGGCCAGAGCTGCAAAGGGAAGACTGAGGCTGACACAGGTGGGAGTTTGTGTCTCTGAAGGATGCATGATGCTAGAAAGGTTGCATATAGCCAGACGCGGTGGCTCAGGCCTGTAATCCCAGCACTTTGGGAGGCTGAGGCGGGTGGATCATGAGGTCAAGAGATTGAGACTCTCCTGGCCAACACAGTGAAACCCTGTCTCTACTAAAAATACAAAAATTAGTGGAACGTGGTGGTGCATGCCTGTAGTCCCAGCTACTTGGGAGGCTGAGGCAGGAGAATCACTTGAACCCAAGAGGCGGAGGTTGCAGTGAGCTGAGATTGCACCACTGCACTCCAGCCTGGGCAAGAGAGTGAGACTCCACCTCAAAAAAAAAAAAAAAAAAAAAAAAAAAAAGGTTGCACACAAGGGCTCCTTCCTTGAAGATCTTCTCTAAGTTGGACACTGCCTAGTCTAGAATGAATTAGGTCCATCCTGGCTAGCGTTATGAGAAGGGCTATGTCTTCTGAAAGACCTGCTTGGTCCCCAAACTGCGCTCACATCAATCAAGGTTCACTCAACGTGGAGTGCTGTTTCCCTGAGAATCTGCATGGGCTCTATAGCCATACTTAGGGAATGACATGTGTCTTTTTATGCAGGACTGATCATAACCTTGCAAATATTCAAGACACAAGTCCAAGTGCAGGCTCATTTGAACGTTTCATAGAAACGTTAGGTGTTCAGTGGAACACCTCTATCCATCTCACGCCATAGGATCTCTCTCAACACCACCTGGGCAAACCATCTAAGGACCTGGGGACAAAATGTTTATCACAGGGGGATGGGGAGGTTCAGCCACTGGAAAGAAGGACCATTTTTAACCTAGCCATTCCCGCAAAGGAAACACACTTTCCATTTCCTCTTTCTCCTAACGAATTCTAACTTCCTCTAGGTTCCCTTTTAGGAGGACCCTAATTTGTTGTTACAAATGCTCCCATTAAAGTCAAAATCCAGTTCACAAGGCACCCTCGCTTGCTCTATCTCTTAGCACTACTTTTCTAATAAGGAACTCATCCTAAAACTGGGACTCATGACAGCCAAATTTCATGGCCCATTTGTCTGCACTGAATATTTTATGTGGATTCTCTACTTTAATTCATTCACATTTCCCTTCAGTTAATTCTACTTTGAGTCACTCTCTGCCCACCCACCATCCCTCAAGAAGAGCGTTATATCTCCACCCCTTGAAGCAGGTCATATGGGAAGGGAGTAGCAAAGCTAAAAACATAATGTAGACTCTGCCCCCAACCCAAGGGCTAACCCCAGGTGTTCTCACTGGACGCAGAAACCCTACCCTGTATTTTGCCTGAGACCTCCAAGTGCTCACTTGTGGAAGTAAATGAACCCAAACACTCTGTGGCTGTTGTTTTGCTCACCCCTGTGAAGGTGTTGCAAAATTCAATATGCACCGTGTTTCCTTTAGTACTCACTAGGCAATTTACATACATTATCAGGGATCCTCCCAACCACCTGCACAGATATTCCTGCCCTCGTTTCAGAAAAGAGGATTCTGAAGGTCAGAGAAGCTCACCAGTCTACACGGATTTGAACCCAGATCTGTCTGGATTTAATGCTGTTTCTTTCTGAGGTACCATACTCCTTTCACCTGTATAGATGAGTAAACTGACCAAGGAATTGATCTTTTTCGTCTTTTAAATAATAGCGTCAATCAGTGAATGAGCTCAAAAATAAAATCCAGGAGGAATGGTTACAAGATAAACCTGAGACTGTTCTCAGAGTGCCTGGGCAGTTTCCAGCCCTTACTTCCCAGCATTGCGCCAACCTTAGCTTCTCCTAGAGTAGGGTTGCCAAATACAGGACACCCAGTTACATGTGAATTTCAGAGAAACAGTGAATAATGTTTGAGTATAAGTATGTTCTACATAGTCCATGAGACATATTTGTATTGGAAAAAAAAAACCTTGAGTGCTTATCTGAAATTCAAATCTGAGTGTCCTGTGCTTTTATTGGCTAAATCTGGCAACCCCTTTCTGCTGGGAAGTCTCCTGCCTGGCTCCAGGTCCCAAGTGTTGCTCCAACAGAAGTTGCCATGGCAGCCTGGCAGGCCTTCCAAAGCCTTCTAGAGCGGTCTCCACTCACCCCTGCAGCTTCCCCTCGCCCCTGCATGTTCTAGGCTCCCAACAAGCCCAGCTACTTTCATTTTCCTGGATGCTTCCCGCTGCTTCCAGCCTCCTGCTGCTTTTAGCCTCTGGTCTCTGCACTTGCTGTTCTTTCCCCTCTTCTCTTGCCTGGCTAATTTCTAGTCATCCTTCAGCTCTCAACTTGGAGTCACTTCTGCCAGGAAACCCACCTGGCCATTGCTGATTGGCTCCCCCCACAGCCCTCTAGTGCACGGTTGGATAGTACCCTGTACCTTCCCCTGGCAGCCTCCCTCAACCACCCCCTATCCCACACTGCCCTGGTGAGCAGAGGCCATGCCACACTCACCTTGTCCCCACACCTTGCACCTGCACCGGGCCACAGGCGGGAAGCCAGTGAGTGCCTCCTGAATGAATGACTGCAGACTGTCCCGCCAATGCTGGGGCTCTCCAGTGTGACTACTTCCTTCCTCCCTTCTGTCTTTAGTCACTTTTTCATCAGTGTCCTCCTCCCCCTCCCCTAGAGTGGTTGTGAAAGACAGGGCCGTCAGTAACAGCACTCGGGGTGAACAGAGAGCATCCTACGTGGAGGGGCCTCCCAGCACCCACCACCGGGTCACGCCAGGTGCACGGCCCCAGTGGGCTCAGACCCAACCACAGCGCAGCTTCCGAGTCCCTCTTGGCTAAAGCCACCTCTAGGCACAACTTTCTGCTCTTGTCCTCCCGCTGGCCCCTTAAATGAGCGGACTTGGGTTTTGCTCCCAGTTTGGGGTATAGGGAGATGCCGGTATCATGTGGTCGAGGCTTAGGGCAGGTGGCAGGGCTTGCAGAACATCACCCATATGCCGCTCCACGCTCACCCACCCAAAGCGGTGCCCACGCTCAGCCTGACAGCAGGCAGAGGCAGCTCCAAACTTAACCCTTGAGTGGTACTCAGGAGGCGGCTTCTCAAGGAACCAGAGTGGCCAGTGTTGACTACACACACACATACACACACACACACACACACACACACAAGAGCTCCCCTGCCCCCCAGAACACCCCTGCTTCCTCCAGCCAGGGCTTGATTCAGAAGATGACCTCTCAGGGGCAAGGAGTGGCTGCAGGAGAGTTGGGGTGGGCTGTGGGTGAGACTATGACCCCAGGGGCTGCAGAAGGGCCCAGGAGGAGCGGGGAGCGGGGCGGGAGCAGGCAGAGGTCTGAGGCAGGATCTGAAACCCCGTGGCTCCCTAACCTGACCTTTAGAGGCAGCAGCCTGCCTGTGCCCTCACACTGTCACCCCTAGCGTCCCCCAGCCTCCCCTGTCTGAATATGTTGAGAGGACAAAGAGGGAGAAACACCCTATAGTGTCAAATTTACTCCTAAAATAGAACCCCTCTTCCCCGCGGAAGGCTGGCGAGCTCCGGGCGTGTGCACAGCACCCACGGTTCCGATTTCCTGGGTCTGGCTGTTTTTCCGGGAACTCCCAGCTCAGGTGCCCAGGATCCCGGAATTGTCGTCCCCAACCCCTGCCATTCGGTCAAGCCTCCAACTTCTGCCGGGCACAGCGCTCAGCCCTGGCTCGCGGGAGGGACTCACCCAGGGAGGCGCGGACTCCGGCGATTGCTCCCTCTGGCCCCGCCAGGTGAGCCGGGACGGCGGCAGGTACAGGTAAGTCGGCCGGGCAGGTAGGTGTGCAGCGGCTCCGGAGGCTGTGGCTGAGTAAAAGGGCTGACAGGTTAGATTCCCCCTCCTCCTCTGAGTTGTTAACCACACCCCTGCTGCTCTCCTCCCCACTTCCTTAAAGGGTGGGGTGTGTTGTCTGTGTGTGCCGGCTACAGCCTCTTACCATAAACTCTGAAATAGAAGCTGCCACCAATTCCCTGAGCGCCAGGCAGACCGGAGGGGCGATCTCTGCCATCCCCCCGGCCGCAAATGGGATCCTCAGATGTTATGTGCCCCTTGTGAGCAGGTGATTCCCCAATTCCTAACACCCCTCCATCCTCTGCCCACTCCACCTGCAGCCTTTTGGAGGCCAAAAGGTGTGTGTAGGGAGGTGGGGGCAGGGCGGGCAGGGGAAACCAACTTCTCAGGCTGGTTCTCCCCCAATCCCCCCGCAGTGGGAGATATTACCTACATGGTACTCTGAGCACCTGTGTCCTAATCTCTCCATGTCCTAAAGTGGCCCCAGTCCCTTTGCAGGCATGAAAAATCATAAATATCACCAGGGATTTGGGCAGAACCGGTCCAGGTCCCTGAACACCGAAGACCAGGTCCCTGAGCTGTGACCAAGTAGGGTCTGAGGACAGCACAAAAATAGTTAGAGAATCTGGACAGCCCCTTCCAGGGCCCTGTCTCCACATCAGTCCACCTGGCTGCCCAGAGGCTGGTCCCCTCTTCCTTCGGGTCAGTGAGATGTGAGCAGGCACTCAAGGGCACTTAGCAACACTTCTTCCCTATCCCTAGAAAAACTCCAGACTTGCTCTTGAGTAGGAGGAGGAAGTTACCTGGACTTGGCATAAGGTCAAAAAAGTGGAGGGTACTCAGCATCACCCTCATCCTATAATGTCCTCTCCAGAGCCCCTGGTCCCAAGCTTCTTTATTCTGTGTCCTGTGCAGGACTGGAATCTGATTCCCAGGGCTGCTCTCTTGCACAATTCTAGAGGATGCTATTCACAATGTACTTTCTGAGAATGGCGCCCCCTGGAGTTGTGCTGAGGAAGCAGTTTCCAAGAATGCACTGACTCCTTCCCATTTCTGAAAAGAAGCTGGAGACTTAGATTAATTAATGAAGCTAGGAAGTCAATGTTTCGCAAAGTGTAATTGGTGGACTACCTATAGCTATTGGCTGGATGCCACTCTGGGTCCACTGAAGATCACACTCTCTGCAGCTGAGGCCCACCTGCCCAGCACAGCGCTCACAACCTATTGATGGTCACTGCCAGCCTTGACAGCTGGAGCCCCCAACCCTTTCCCATTCATGCTATTCACAGATTTGCCACATTCCCAGCACTCAGTGTCTTGGAGGTAATCTTGGTGACTACACAGTGGTCAGCACGTCAGAAGGTGGCCAGGTGGGAGAACTTGGCCATGGATGGGAGAAACTGAAGTTAGCAGGGAAGGTGTGGGGATGAGGCGGCAGGCAATTGACAACATGGCAAGGACATGGTCAGAGGGCATCCGGCAGTCGGTGTCCCTTCTGTATTCTTGCCCTTGGAAATGAAGTGATGAAGGCCAAGTGGCACGAAAGTTAGATACCCGGGTGAGCTGTTAAGAGTCTGTACTAGGAGGTGGCAGTGGGAACTAAAAGCAAAGACAATCAAGACCTGTTCAAGAAAACGTGAGTTTGTGTGTGCTGCCCCTGTGTGGCCACATAAATGAACTACAATCTTATCCTGCTGGGACAAATTCCGGGAAAGGTGAGTTTTCAGAGGTTGAATTCTTCAGCACTTTACAAAAAGTCTCCCAAATCTACCTCATAGAATCATAAAACCATAGGTTTTTAAATGAAAAAGACATTGAGAAACTCTCCGGGGTGACCAACTCCACGATTAGGTCTCCCTAGATTCTGTCCAGTGTCATGTACAAGCAACCCAGGTGACAGCATCATGCATTTCTGCCTGTTATTACCTTTTAAAAAACCCATTGGAAATGCCTCAGGAGCCCTCAGATTCCACTGAAATCCCTAAAAAACGCTATCCATGGTGATGCTGTCCATATGGCATAGGTTGCAATAATGATCCACCCCAGTTAGAAAAGAAAAGTACTTCCCTTCTACTTCTGTATCTCAGGCTGACCAAGTGTCATGTGGGAGGCCCTAATTGCGGGGGTGTCAGGAGGATGTGTACCTGGATCAGCAGAAGGAGAAAACTGTGATGAAAAAGGCCTTTGAACAAATGTCCTTTCAGCTGCTTTTTTCCATTTGGATGTTCCACTCTTACCCCAAACTCAGGTCTATAACCCTGATTCATCTTGCTCTTCAAACAAGCCCTGTTCCAGCCCTCCCCGTGAATGTCAACAAAAGAGGAGTCACCTTTGACTGTCCCTCTCCCACCTTACCCCGCAGCCATACAGTCTCCAATCTCTAAGTCCTGGGAGTCCCCACAAACATTTTTCCTATTCCTTGTTTTCTTTCCTGTCCTATTGACCCACCCCGGTTCAGGTTCTCTCTCTTATCTTTTCAGTAACTGCAGATCACAAAGGCGGTTAAGCTGGTGATTAACTTTTGGGATGGCATTTGAAACCACGAGAATGGATAAGCTTGTCTAAGGCAAGAGTCAGAGGCAGCAGAGGACTTCAAGTCAAGCTCTTACCAGGAGCAATGAATGAAGAGCCACAGGTCAAGTGGGGTGGGCTGATAAGTAAACTGAAAGTAAACACGGAGGCAGCACGTGCTGATGAGTCCTGGAAAGCTTGGCTACCAAGGACAATTGAGACCAGGGAGTACTGGAGGGTCTTGTGGGTTGAAAGAGGACTGATTTGTCATTCAGGATGGTAGCCAGTAGAGCAGGTTTCAATGCTCATAGGAAGAGACCAGGCAAGAGGGAAGAGGTTGTGACTTCAGACATGCGAATCCATCTTTCTGAGCTTATATTTCGTAATGTAGAAAAATAGAAAAATAAGTATTATCGGCTCTACCTGTTTCCCAGGGTATTGTGAAGCCCAAATTAAGTGATAGGTGTACAAATGCTATGAAAAATTCTATGGCTATAATTTTTAGAAATGATAGCAATTAAAGTAAGCTTCATGGGTAGATAGTACATACATATCTGCCATATAATTTATCAAGTGTTCACTCTGTGCCAAGAACTTTCATCTGTCGTCTAGCTTGTCTTCACAACCATCTATGATGTAGCTAGTCCTATTCCTGGTTGAGGAAAGGAAAAGGAAGCTTGGAGAAGGTAAATAAATTAGTCACAGCCTCACAAGTGGTAGCAGGACTGAATCAAAACCCATCATTGGCAGGGCTGCGATATTACGTAATTGACATCTCTCCATTGTAAATGATGGAATTTAAATTACATCATGTAAATTTACTATTATGTAGAATACATTTTATTTTAAAAGAATAGTATGGTTATAAGTAGTCCAACAAAAAAAATGGACAAATACAAAAACTAGCTGGGCATAGTGGCATATGCCAGGAGTCCCAGCTCCTTGGTGGGGCTGAGACAGGAGAATCACTGGAACCCAGGAGGCGGAGGTTACAGCGAGCTGTAATCGTGCCACTGCACTCCAGCCTGGGTGACAGAGTGAGATTCCATTTAAAAAAAAAAAAAAAGGACAAAGAAAAACTTATGGGTACAAGTACTAGAAAAAGTACTTCATCACCAAGGGATGTCTACCTCTCATTTAACCAGACATTACTATGTTTAACAAGTGGGCCACAGTTGAGGCCAAAATAAGTTGAGAGTATGGCTTGAATGGAACTCAAAATCATGCCCTCAACTTAAAAAGAACCTTCTCTTTTCTTTCCTTAATAATGGAGTCCCTGACTTTTGGATGGTCACAGGCTGCCCAAAATAAAGACTACATTTCCCAGTCTCCCTTGCAGCTGTGACCAGGTGCGACCCTGTGATTAAGTTCTCAGCAATGGTTGAAGAGTAGAAGCTATGCACAAAACTCCAGAATCATGCCCTTTAAGGGAATGAGCACATCCTCCGATATTTTCCACTCTATCTTTTCCACCTCCATCTGACAATGAAACCTGGAGCAGCCATCCAGTCTATGATGTTAAGAATCTGGGTACCTAATGCCATCCAGCCACCATGCTTACCCTGGACATAGTCTGAACCTAGTTTAACTTTTACATGAGAAAGAAATTTAAGGTGCTTGGGTTACTTCATTTTGGCCTTTGTTACCACAGCCTGAACTGCATCACTGATATTATGACATAATGAGAAATATATATTTGGTCTCTGACCCTGCACACAACTTCTAAAACCCTTGGAATTTCTGGGGTGTTAAGAATGTTTTTTTGAGGCCAGGCATGGTGGCTCATGCCTGTAATCCAAACACTTTGGGAGGCTGAGGCGGGAGGACTGCTTGAGGTCAGGAGTTCGAGACCAGCCTGGCCAACGTGGCAAGACTTCATCTGTACAAAAAAATACAAAAATTAGCTCGGCATGGTAGTATGCACCTGTTGTTTTAGCTACTTGGGAGGCTGAGGCAAGAGGATTGCTTGAGCCCAGCAGATTGAGGATGCAATGAGCTATGATTGCACCACTGGATGAATTTAGCCTCGGCAACAGAGCAACACCCTCTCTCTCAAAAAAAAAAGTGCCTTTTGTGTGCCAATGAGATGCCTGGTGGCTTAGATATCTTAGATCCCTTAGATAGCTTCAGGATGAGGGCTGGTCATCAGAAAGACTGAGGCATGATGAGAAGGCTGAACTTTCAGCCCTACCCCCAAAACTCGGGGAAGGAAAGGGGCTGAAGGTTGAGTTGATCACCCATGGCCAATACTGTAATCGGTCATGCCTACATAAAGAAGCCTCCCTAAAAACCCAAAAGAACAGGGTTCAGAGCTGAACTTGCAGAGGTTCTCAAAGGGTGGCACTTTAAGGGAAGGCATGAAGCTCCACGCCCCTTCCCACAGACCTCACCCTGTGCATCTCTTCCCTTTGGCTGCTCATCTGTATCCTTCACAATATCCTTTTTAATAAAGGACAAAAGAAAGAAAAGTGTTTCTCTGAGCTTTGTGAGCCACTCTAGCAGATTAATCAAACCTCCTTAGAGGGGGTCATGGGAACCCTGATGTATAGCCAGTCAGGCGGAAGCACAGGCCACAACCCGGGACTTGCTACTGGTATCTGAAGCTGGAGCGCGGTGGCAGGGTGGGGGAGTTGGGGCAGTCTTGTGGGACTGAGCCCGTAACCTGTGTTATCTGATGCTATCTCCAGGTAGATGTTGTCTGAATTGAGCCTCAGTGTTGTGGGACTTTTCCTTAGGTTAGCTAAAGACGGGGTCCTTGTCTCATGGCCATGAAAGATTAGGCTCACAGACAATTTGAAGGGTGAGTAAGGCAGGGTTTTATTGGGTGAAAAGGGAAAAAAATGGCAACAGAGACCCTTCACAAAGCCAGAGTCCCTATGTGCTTCCTACCTCATGGTTTGAATCACAGGTACCACCCAGGAAAAGGAGGGCCCAGGCTCCTCCCCACTGCAAACAGCAGAAACTTCTGTGGCTCCACCCCAGCGCACTCCTCCCAGCACACAGGCTGACTGGAGTTTCTCTAGGGACCCTTCCCACCTGGTTGTCTCACCAGCTGGTGTTCACTGGCGAATCAGCTGTTGGTGGGGAGAGACTCCTGTGCATCCAGCATCAGACATGACTGTTGAGTGGTACATGAGAATACAGAGAAAGAAGCAGTGCTTTTCTTTTCTTCAGAGCATCCTAGCTAATACACCACCATTTAGCCTATTGTCTTTTAGATACAAATTAAGGCAGAACCTCAATTTCCTCATCTATAAAATGGGATTAATTTACCTTATGCGATTGTTAGAAAAACTAGAAATTCATGTGCATTTTCTCGCTATTGCTATAGCTCATAACTGACCATTAATGGATATTATGTCCTGTTGTAACTTTTTTTTTTTTTTTTTTTTATAGTCTTGCTCTGTCACCCAGGCTAGAGTGCAGTGGCGCAATCTCGGCTTACTGCAAGCTCCACCTCCTGGGTTCATGCCATTCTCCTGCCTCAGCCTCTGGAGTAGCTGGGACTACAGGCGCCCACCAGCACGCCCAGATAATTTCTTTGTATTTTTAGTAGAGACTGGGTTTCACCCTGTTAGCCCGGACAGTCTTGATCTCCTGACCTCGTGATCCACCCGCCATGGCCTCCCAAAGTGCTGGGATTACAGGCATGAGCCACCGTGCCCGGCCCTGTTGTAACTTTTTAAAATGGGTTCTTGGAGAGAAAAAAAAAAAAAAAAAAAAGGTTGCTTTAAAATATTCCACCTCCCCCATCAAAAAAAAAAAAAAATCTGTGGAGGGGAGAGATAAAACGAAAAAAGGAAAGTTGATAATAATGCAAGCTGAATGATGTGTATGTAGGGGTTAATTATACTGTTCTCTCTAAAATATTGAGTGTATTTGAAAATGCACATAATGAAAAAGTTAAAATAAATGAACAAAATAAGATCTTTCCACAGAAGAAAAAAAAGGGCCCCTGGAAATAATCCAATGTGAATCTCTTTGGGAAAAATAAAGACATAGTTAAACCATTGAAAAATTGATTTCGGTCCCAAAGAGGGAGGGAAGGATGGAAAACACAGAAGAGCATTTTTAATTCTTCCATTAAAGAACAACACACAAGGCCAGGCACAGTGGTTCATGCCTGTAATCCCAGCACTTTGGGAGGCTGAGGCAGGAAGATCACTTGAGGTCAGGAGTTTGAGACCAGCCTGGCCAACATGGTGAAGCCCCGTGTCTACTAAAAATACAAAAATTAGCCGGGCATAGTGGTGCATACCTGTAATTCCAGCTACTCTGGAGGCTGAGGCAGAAGAATTGCTTGAACCCTGGAAGCAGAGGTTGCAGTGAGCCGAGGTCATGCCACTATACTCCAGCCTGGGCAATAGAACAATACTGTCTCAAAAACAAACAAAAACCATGCAGAGAAAGCCTCATTGCCACAGAGGACACATGGTCGCCATAGAGGACACATGGTTTCTGCAGCTATTGGGCACGCTTCTGGACTTCCGTAACTCCCCAGGTCGCTGCAGGGCTGGCCTGCAGGGTACTCCTAGAAAGAGTGGCTGCCTGGAAGAGGAGACTGCCCTGATGCCCTGCCGACTCTGAGTCAGCTCTGTGACTTTGGTCTTCTTGGCTCTGAACCCCTAACCCCCATCTGTGAGTGGGCTCTGCTGGTCCCCCACATCCCATGGATAAGCTCTGAAGCATTGAGTGACTGCCCAAACCTTGCTTGCCAGTGTTGAATTCCATAATTCTAACAAGCATGGTGATCTGGTCCTAGCCCGCCGTGTGCAGGAAACATCAACTAGGAAGTGAAAGCAGGTTGCTGCAGGCAAATGCATTGTTAGCAGCAAGAAGAACTTCTAGATAGGAAAAAAATGCCTAGCATGTGCAAGAGCCCTCAAAACACAGGCATCTGTGGCCATTTACAGGACAGAGGCAAACAACCCTGCATACTTCATTAACTCCTATTACTTTATTAGCCAGCACAGTAGAGTATTATTGTCTATTTTGGTACATCATGAGGTATGATTTATATTACATTCTGCATGCTTTAGAGAAAAAAAAACCACAAGATATATTTCTGAAATATTCCCATCCGAAGTGTTTCCAATAAAATAATCGAGTGCTTCAATATAAATTTCAGGAACATGGAAAATCAGCTTTGTGTTGTGTTCAGTTGCCAAGTTGACTGTCTATTCCTGTACCACTCCAGTGTCTTTATAATGAATTGCAGCAATGTGTAACTTCATGTGGATGATCTAAACAAGAGGTCGAAAGCTGAAATGCCTACAGGGGCCAAGCAGGGAATGTGAGGGAAGCTGGCTGGATAGGAACTGTGGCAAATGGGAGAACAAATGTCCCTCCTACAGCGAGCAGCTGCTATTCAGCTCAAAAGTCTATTGCCATGCAGAAAAGTAAGCTTAATGAAGCCAGATCCTCCTTTTTTCAAAACGCAAAGGCAGACAGTGAACTATCTGCAAAGGAAGTTAAGAAAAAACAATTCCATTTACAATGACATCAAAAATAAGATACTTGGAAATAAACTTAACCAAGGAGGCAAAAGTCTTGCATGATGAAAACTACAAAATATTGCTGAAAGAAATAATAGAAGGCATAAGGAAATGGAAAAGACATCCTGTGTTCATGGATTGGAAGACATAATATTGCCTAGGTCACTGCCTATCGAATGAAAAATTTTCCCTCTTTTATAATAAATAGCAGAGCCACTAATGTATCTCAGGTAATCACCTTCATCACATGATTCAGGTAAATTCTGATTAGCTCAAGTCAATCATGATGGTCTTATTCCCCTTGCCAGTGATGAATTTCGAAGTGAACATGTGACCCAGTTCTGGCCAATAAGATGCGAGGGAGTATTCTGGAAGGTTTTAGGAAAGGTTTCTTAGCTCTAAAAATGAGACACACAGGGAGAAATGGCCTTATTTCATTTCTAGACATTGGTTCACATCAGGATAAGATGCTGGAGTTGCTGCAGTCATTTTCCAACCAAAAGGAAGCCATAGGGCTGACCAGAGAGAGAGGATGAATCTGAAGTCACTGACATAACCACCAGTGGATGCCTTTTGCCTCCAGATTTCCTGGTATGTGAGATAATCCACCCCCTTATGGCTTAAATCATTTTTTGTTACATTTTATCTACATGTAGCTTAAAAGATCATAAATGATACAGATGAAAAAAAGTAAAGGTCAAATAAAAGATGTTTGCAGTCAAATATGACCCAGAGGTAGGCAGTTTGCTACCCTCAGTGTTTTCCTAGTTACTTGGGAACACTATTTCTCACAGAAGTTCTCCCTGCATTATTCAGATCAACTGAGAGCTCCCACCCTCCTTGTTTCTGTAGTTTAGGCCTCAGGAAAGGTATATCGGACTATAGTGATTTCCTCAAAGATTTACTTGGTAACTCTGATGAACAAGGTCTATTATGTCTGCAGTGCCAGGATGCCTGTTTCTGAAGATGCTGCTGCCAGCCCTGTGGCTGACTTTATTTAGCAACTGTTGTCCTTATCCCAATATTTTGTTATCTGAAATCTGCTTTGTCTGATATTAACATAGCCATGCCAGTTTTCTTTTTATTAGCATTAGCGTGGTATATCTTTTTCCATCCTGTTAGTTCAATCTGTATGCTTACATTTAAAGTAAGTTCCTTGTAGCCAGCATATAGCTGAGTCTTGCCTTTTTATGTAATCTAACAATCTCTGCCTTTATTTGCAGTAGCTACTTTCTAGTTCACTGTTTCAAAAAGAAAAAAAAACAAGGCAATTTTCTCCTTTACTCTCTGTACCTGGGAATTTATTTTCTTAACAATTTAAAAAGTTATTCCTTACATAAATTTACATGGTGATGGCAAAGGGTTTGGAAATCTGGTAGTGCTTGGCAGGGCATTTGGGATGTGGGATGCAGGACTTTGAGATTATGAGAACTTTTGAGTAAGCTCTTGCAGAAGATTAGCTAGTATACACAGGACTTGAACATCAATAAGGACCTTTGAATAAGGTCTTTTCTACTGAAAGGAGAAACATAAATTGGTGACAGATTGGTTCTAGTCACCAAGATTTCTCTTTCCTGGTCTCTGGCTAAGTCTTAGTCACCCTTACCCACCCACCCCCGCCCCTGCCCCTGCCCCCCACCCCCATATGCAAAGAATAAAACAATTTCAGAGCATCTGAGTTGGTAAGAACTTGGAGCAATTAGTTTCATCTTTTCTTTTACAGTGGAGGAAAAGCAAGTTAGAAAAGTGAAATAATATGCCTCAGGTCCTGCCCCTGGGTAGTGGTGGAGCTTGGACTAGAACTAAGTCCTGTCTGGATTTCCAGAATGACTGAAGAGTCTTATTGGTTTAATGTTAACCTTTGTATTGTAGTTTAAAAGATACAGTTTCTACTCTTCCTTCTTGTTTTTGATTTGTGGCTCCATTCAGAATATGAGAAAAAAACCCCAACAAAATAAGGAAGATCAGGTAAGAACAGAATGAAACACATAGACAGCAACACATATCAATTCACATAGCAACTGGGACACATAGATAAGAACACAATGAAAGAGAATGAGACAAGATAAGATTCTCTGCTGGGGGAGGTGAAAGGGCTATCTGGAGTGTAGCGTTGTTAGCCCCATCTTGTGGCTTTTTTGGATATTGCCTCTAAGGTTAATTTTTGAACCACTAACCATAGCTGGAGATCCAGCAACTTATTGGGTGAATAGATCTAGGATAATTGCTCTCAAACTTTTTTGCACCTGAGAATCACCTAGCGTGCATGTGAAAATGAAGATTCCTGGGCCTCACTTTCCACAACAAAGATGAGTAGATTAAAGTGGGCCGAGGAAACTGCTTTTAGAAAACTCCCCAGGTAATTGCAGAAGAACTATGAACCACAGTTAAGAAACACTGAAGGCATTCAGAATTAGTGGTATTCATCCCTTGTCATTGTGAGGAAAGGACTATTCTGAGGAAAAGTGTGGAAGGAAACTGTTAAGAACTTTAAAGGTCTGAGATTTTACCCTACTTGCAAGCTAATGTGTGGGCCAAGGGAAAACGTCTCCTCGCCCCTTGAAGTTTCATGGCAAATCACTGACAAAAAGGTTAAGAAGAGGAAAGGGATAGAAATTTATTTATTTATTTATTTTTGAGACAGGGTCTGGCTCTGTCACCCAGGCTGGAGTGCAGTGGCACGATCTCGACTCACTGCCACCTCCCGGATTCAAGCGATTCTCCTACCTCAGCCTCCAGAGTAGCTGGGACTGTTAATGGTGGAGGGTGTCCAGGTTCTTGGCATCTTGAACAAAGAATTGGAAAAAACACACAAACTAAGCAGGGAAGGCATGAAGGGTTTTATAGAAAATGAAAGTACACTGCACAGTGTGGGAGCCGGCCTGAGAATAGGGGCTCAAAGGCCCCATTACAGAACTTTCGGGAGTTTAAATACCCTCTAGAGGACTCCATTGGTTACTTGGGGTACGCCCTATGTAAATGGAGAGGGTATTTCCTGTTGCAGCTGAAGTGTGAATTGCCCTTATGTTCCCTGCCTCCAGACCCTATTTTCCTGCCTCAGACTATAGGTGTACACCACCACACCTGGCTTGTTGTATTTTTTGTAGAGATGGGGTTTTGCTACGTTACCCAGGCTGCTTTTGAACTTGTGAGCTCAAGGCCTGCTTCGACCTCCCAAAGTGCTGGGGTTACAGGTATAAGCCACCACCGGCACCTGGCCTGGTCTGATCATAGTTTTATGTGACATCGGAGCCTTCAGAATGAAGATCGAAAGATACAGGGGAAATGGCTCATTTTCATGCTTAGGTTCAACAAAGTATGAGTAGCTGTGTAGAAATATGATTGGACAAAAGAGTATGAGCTAATGTTAATAAACTGAGTGGGGAACCTAGGCCTGTCTGTCTAGATTTTTCTTGGCCTCTACGAACATGCATTTCTTCCTTCCAGGTATGTTACATGTAGTTAGACAGGCATGAGCAGGGCAGGAGAGGGCTCTGCCCGCCCCAAACCCCTCAAGCAAGAATGCCAGGTGATGGTTCTGCAGTTATCACACTGCCTTTCTAAAATGGATAATTTGGCAGCTGGACCAGAGACAGACAATTCCCTGATGGTCCACAGCTGTCACACTAAAGTGTTAATTGATATTAATTGATATTAATGCAGGTGCCAGACATAGGCAATTCCCAAACAGATAAAAACACTTGAGACTGGTAATCAGCTTCCAATACAATTTCAGAAATTGGGTGAGTGAGCTTGGGCATGCACATTAAGAGACAAAATAGTGGAGTATGACTTTCAGGGGGCATTCCACTGGAAAAGGGAAGAAAACCTCAGATGGACATGTGTACAAATTCCAAAGCACACAGTGCATGCTCAGCTCCCAAGCCTAAGGAGGGCACTGTGCATTCGGGCAGCTCATGCTGAGGGAAGAATGAAGGGAGAGGGCAGCAAGACCCCAGAAGTGGGCCAGCATATGAAGTCCCAGGATCAGGGTTAAATGCCACACTTGTCCCTCAAGTTGCCTGCTTGGGTCTCTTCCAAGTGTACTTTCTTTCCTGTCCTAAAACTTTTTAATAAACTTCCACTCTTGCTCTGAAAGTTGCCTCAGTTTCTTTTTCTCCCTTATGCCCTGTATTAGTTCATTTTCACATTGCTATAAAGAACTGCCTTAGACTGACTGGGTAATTTATAAAGGAAAGAGGTTTAATTGACTCACAGTTCCGCATGACTGGGGAGGCCTCAGAAAACTTACAATCACGGTGGAAGGTGAAGGGGAAGCAAGACGCCTCCTTTGCAAGGCTATAGGAAGGAGAATGAACATAGCAGGAATTACCAAACACTCGGAAAGCCATCAGATCTCGTGAGAACTCACTCACTATTAGGAGAATGGCATGGGGAAAACCACCCCCATGATTCAATTACCTCCACCTGGTCTCTCCCTTGACATGTGGGAATTATGGGGATTACAATTCAAGATGAGATTTGGCGTGGGGACACAGCTAAACCATATCATGCCCCTCAGTCTAATTCTTTCTTTTAAGGAGGCAAAAATTGAGGTTGCTGCAGACATACAGATTCACTGCTCGTAACTCAGACACCTTCTACTCCTAACAGGTATGGGGCAGGACCCTCTCTGGAATCGGGCTCTTATAGCCTACAATCAAACAAAGTAGGTCAGATAATTTCTTTATGGACAGTTTCCACAGAAAGGCAGAGAGAAAGTTAGACTAATATTTTAAGGTTTCAAGACTGGCTTTAGGAAAAAGGGGTTCTGGTTTCTATGACCTGCCTTGGGGAAAAAGAATTCTAGTTTCTATGGCTATCCTTGGGGACTGAGAGATAGGAGGGCAGGAGGGCAGAGAAAAACTTCTGCTTTTGAGGCCATCATTTTGGGTTGTTCTTATTTGAGTTTCAACACTAACAAGTTTGCATGCCAAAATTTCATGAATACTGGTAAAAGATATGAGACTCCTGGATCAGAGACAAAGGACAATACTAACAGCAATAATAGTAGTTACAATATTATCATCGGGCCAGTTTCTGAGCCCTAATTCTTGCAAGACTATGTGATGAAGGCCACAGTAGGTTGCATTATAGGAGAGGGGCCCCAAGTTTAGGAAACTCAAATCTCTTATAATTGGGAATAAATCTGCCAGATCTTTGGAGAGCCAAGAATTCTGCCTTCCTGGGCTATTCAATGCAGAAACATCCTTGAAAAGATAGTTGGAAAAAGGCAGTTAGTGCCTCTGCTCTCTCAAGACATGCAGGAACATGACACATGTGAATTGTCTCCCAACAGAACAGGAATGAAAGTGCATCATGTGAAAAGTATTCTGCATCCAGAGGCTGTAAAGTGATCAAACTGAAGCAGGAATGAGGATTTGAAGGAATCATCCAGGCCTATTGTACCGGGCAAGAACTGAGCATGAACTCTAGTTATCTCAGCTAAACTTTGCAGAAGTCCTCAATTTCACTGCTTTAACGGGACTTGCCCATTAAAACAGTGCTTGTCATGAGCACTTTCCACATTTATTTCACTTGAATCCTCACATTTCATGGAAACATAGATATTACAGCTATTGTACTCATGAGTAAATGGACTTTGAAACATGATCACTTGTTCACTTTTTCAACCACAGGACAAGAATCAGGTTTTCTCGGAGCTCTTCTGCCGCCTCCCCTCTCTTGTTTCTCCTTACCGCGGCAGGCTAGAAGACTGGCTAAAATAAGTAAACGACTAATGCAAGAGTGGCATAGGTCCTCAAAAAGGCGCTGTAAACCTTAAGTGGTAATTGCACTCACGGTGCTTTAAGACCCAGCCACTACTTCGGAAGCAGGAAGTTGGGATCTCTGGTTTCTCCCAGCCGCGGGCCTGAGGTTCCCGGGGATTGGTTAAGGAACGGCCTCCTTTTCCCATTTCCAGCCGGAAGTAGGTTTCCAGTGACACGGAAGACCTACCGCGCCGCCTGGGAGACCCTTCCGTGCTACCCAGGCCAGGGACCCGCCCGGACCCGAGCAGGCGGGAACTGCGGGCACAAGGCCGATCCCGCTCTGCAATAATTTCGTGTGCACACCGGAAGTGGGTGGGGCTCCTCCGGGCGCCTCGCCTTCCCCCCCGCCCCGCACGATTGGCCAGCGCCGTTGTCTCTCAGCGTTCTAGGGGAAAGGACTGGGCGATTCCCAGCACTCGGGCTGCGGGGGCTGGCAGCCAGAAGGGTGGGAGGGGCCGGAGCAAAAGTTCCGGGAGCCCTAGCCGGCTGCTCGTGCCATGGAGCGGAGCCCCGACGTGTCTCCCGGGCCTTCCCGCTCCTTCAAGGAGGAGTTGCTCTGCGCCGTCTGCTACGACCCCTTCCGCGACGCAGTGACTCTGCGCTGCGGCCACAACTTCTGCCGCGGGTGCGTGAGCCGCTGCTGGGAAGTGCAGGTGTCGCCCACCTGCCCGGTGTGCAAAGATCGCGCGTCGCCCGCCGACCTGCGCACCAACCACACCCTCAACAACCTTGTGGAGAAGCTGCTGCGCGAGGAGGCCGAGGGCGCGCGCTGGACCAGCTACCGCTTCTCGCGTGTCTGCCGCCTGCACCGCGGCCAGCTCAGCCTCTTCTGCCTGGAGGACAAGGAGCTGCTGTGCTGCTCCTGCCAGGCCGACCCCCGACACCAGGGGCACCGCGTGCAGCCGGTGAAGGACACTGCCCACGACTTTCGGGTAAGAGCAGCGGTTTGCACGAGGCGGCCGAGCCGGGACTGGAACCCGGAACCCCTTGGCTCTGCTGCTCCCGCTTGTCCTGCCTGCCAGAGCCCAGTGTGCCCGCGTCTCGCTCCCAGCTTGCAGGACCCCACCTCTCCGACCCAGGTTCCCTACAGGGCCTGGCTGCTTCTTCAAGGTCGGCCCAGGGGTCCGTGCTAGGAGAAGAGAATGCAAACAGAAAGTGAGAGCTGAGGTTACATGATGTTCCCAAGACATTTGCCTCTGAAGGGCCCGGGCCATGCATCCCTTGTGCCAGCCGGGTGTGGCCCAGGTCCCTTTAAGCGGCACGGAAGTGGGTGCAGCCCACGAGCCCTGTAGCTTGGTACACTCAGTTTAGAAGTGGAGGAGGAGCCACAGACCTGGCCAGGGATGTGAAACCTTAAGATTTCCCCCAAACCAGTCACCTACTTGCCAAGCTGATCCCACAGTTTGTATTATCTGGGGGAAAGGCCACTAACCCTGGCTGGCTGACTGACTTATTCTGGTTTGTAAGCCAGCATCTCCATACCTACAGTTCTAGTGGCTATACATTAACCCAGGAGCAACTTACAGGACAAAACTAACATGGAGAATTCTTCGGTATAGGAAGGAAAAATGAACAGAAGATAAGGGTTAGCCTAAGTCAGCATTTTCCAAAACGTTTAATCTTAGCCCATAGGAAGCAGTGCATTTTCCTTTGTGACCCAGAACATATGTATCAGTTGAAACAAAAGTTTTCTTAACATGTCCATGGCACTCTGGCATTTTCTGTTACTTCACTTTTTTTTTTTTTTTTTTTTGAGACCTCTGTCGCCCAGGCTAGAGTGCAGTGGCGTGCTCTCAGCTCACTGCAACCTCCGCCTCCGGGGGTCAAGCTATTCTGGTGCCTCAGCCCCCTGAGTAGCTGAGATTACAGGCATGTACCAACACTTTTTTTTTTTTTTTTAATTTCTAGTAGAGACAGGGTTTCACCATGTTGGCCAGGCTGGTCTGGAACTCCTGGCCTCAAGTGATCTGCCCACCTCTGCCTCCCAAACTACTGGGATTACAGGCGTGAGCCACTCCGCCTGGCCTCTGTTACTTTACTTTTAAAAAATTACCCAGCATGTGAAATATTGAATTTATTTCATCACCTGCTAATGCATGAGTCATAGCCCCAGTTGGGAGAACACTGGGTAGCTGGCCCGAAGCTGCATGGACTGGAGAGGAGGAGCTGCCCGAGTCCCCAGTGCCTGGTCTCTGGGCCCCTCTGCAGCCCTGCCTTTTTTTTTTTTTTTTTGCAATACCTGTTTAAATACAGAAGTCTGTTACTGCTCCATATGCATTTGACAAAGTGAAGGGGAATGTAAGGATGCTGTCAGTACGCATGTCTCAGTGAGTAATCCTTTTACTCCTGTCACCGTTTTTGCTTAACATGGGTCCATGTCAATGCTTTTCCTGTTTCCACTGGCGGAAGTAGCAGATCCTGATTTGGGACAGCTGGAATAAGTGCTGGCCAGCCTGGGGTCTGGGGCCCAGGTCAAGCAGGGATCATGGTTCAGGTCTTGACTGATCCCTATTTGGCTGGCCAAAGTGCTGATCAGGAGATGGGCGGGGGTCAAGGCTGAGAATATCCAGGCAGAGCCCCCAGGTTGGGGCCAAGCTAGGATTAAAGAGCAGAGAGCCATGCACCAGCAGATGCCTGCTACTGCAGGGTCCCAGGGATACTGCAGGAGGCAAGATAGACAATTTCCAGCCTCAAGGAGCTTCCAGCAGAGACCCAAGGGAAGAGAAGGTGTCAGCCAGGTGAAAGAGCGTATTTCAGGTAGAGGCAGCAACATCTGGAAGTGGGAAAGCCTGACTTTCCAGGCACCGAGGGAATTTCAGGGTAGTTAGAATGAGGATGGAAGTGCAGGAGGATCCAGGAGGCCTGTGGCTCACCCTTGCTGTGAACAGCAGCTGGGGGTTTTAACAGAAGAACGATGGTGTCAAGTCAGTGGACACTCAGGATGATGTCAGGGGCTGAGTAGTCTAGTCCCAAATGGATCTGAGAAGAATGAGAGCCAAGCGTGGTCAGCCTGATGCAGGGTACAAATCACTCATTTACTAGACAAATGGGTACTGATGGCTGTTGGGTGCCGTGGCCTCTTCTTAGCTTCATGGAATTCTCATTTGAGCAGGGGGCATAGACAGTCAATAGACAAGATGTAGTTCTGTGTGATTCAATGTAGGTGGTTGTGGGGGAGCAGTATGGGAAGATTCCCCCCAGCACTTGGTAAGAAGGGACTAGGTAAGAAGCTGTGTGCCTCGCTGAGGGAGTTTTCAGCTGTGTGCTGTGGGGAGCCCTGAAAGATTCTAAACGGGGGAGTTTGTGATGGGATGTATGCTTTAGAAAAAGATTACTTTGCCAAAATCATCCCAGCAGACACATTTCAGTGCTCACCCTGTGCTAGATGCTTTTCAGCGTTCACACGTCAACAAATTTAATGCTTACAAAAACTTATTTTCAGGTCCTGTGTTAGTTTTCTGTTACAGTCGTAATACACAGCCACAAATGTGGTGGTTTAGAATAGCACAAGTTTGTTCTCTTATGGTTCTGGAGGTCGGAAGTCCTAAAATCGAGGTGTCTATAGGGCTACAGTCCTTTTGGAAGCTCAGGGAGAATTTCTGTCCTTGCCTTCTCCAGCTTACACAGGCCCCCTTCCTCCAGCTCTGAAGTGTGTCTTTCCATTCTGCGTCTGTTGTCACTTTGCCGCCTTTGACCAGTTCTACTACCTCCCTCTCATAAGGACTCTGTGATGACATTGGGCCCACCGAGGTAATCCAGGATAACCTCCCCACAGCAAGATCCTTAATTTAATCATCCACACAGTCCCTTTTGCCATACAAGGTAACATATTCACAGGTTCTGGGGATTAGAATGGGGACATCTGGGGGGAATAATTATTCAGCTTGCTACAGTTAGGTGCTATTATCCTCATTTTATAGACAATGATAGAATCAGAGAGAGGATAAGAAACTTGTCCAGAGTCACAGAGCAAGTAGCTCTAAAGATCACCTGGAGCCTTGTTGAGTTCACACTGATCCTGGACATTGAGAGAGGTTTCTCTCATCTCAGACTTGTGTGGGCAGCTGACTGTGTGTCAGGGGTTTGAGTGGCTGTTGACCACTGTTAGGACGGCAGAAGGTACTGGTTGTGTGCCAGTACTGCATGTCCAGTACAGGGCAGGACAGTCCTAGACCTTGCCTTCGTGGGCATGGTTGTATCATCTCACTAATAATTACATAGTTTCAGCTCAATGTTCCTGTGAAAGACAGTACAGGATGTGGTGGGAGATTGTAAGGGGGAGGCTGCTTTTGTTTCGTGGAGCGTGGGAACGAGTCTCCAAGGAAGTGATTTCGCTGAGAGGAGCTGATTGAGGGGCGGCCAGGAGTGTGTATGTCGGGGTTTGGGGAGCGGGGTACAGCGTTGGGGTGTGCAGTGACCGAGAGATGTTTCACGTGGGGATGAGGGAGTGCAGGACAGATCCCGCAGGACACAGAGGGCCGTGCTAAGGAGCTGGGATTTTTGTCGTAGGTGCAGTGGCACATGATGGAAGGACTGATGAAATTTGAGAATCTGGCATCATGCTTGCAGCAGAGCTATAGCAAGGAACAGTGCTTAGAAGAACCTTCCGAAATCCTAGTGCGGTGTTTCTCAAACTTGAACAAGTACACATTCTTCTTAAAGGAAAAAATAGTCCAGCAGTGAGAGTTAAATTATCTTTTTACTTACATGCATACAAACGCAAACCTGGTATACATAGCACTTGCTCACGCCACATATAAGCAATAAAACCAAAGGAAGTGAACAGATTGAATACAAAACTAAAATCAATAACATTCCACTTAAAATACTAATTCTAAAGTTTTATTTTGCTGGAACAAAATCTCTACTCCTGGCCAAGATACTTCTGATTCTCCCATTACTCTGTTCCAAGTGACTATTTAATCCACCCAAATTTCTCTGAAGAGCTCTGGAGCTTTCTTCTTACGAGATTGGCCTTCATTTGGGTGTGGCACATTCTTTACCTGCTATGTGTATTTCTCTTCTTTCCTTATCAGGACAAGAAAGTTGTATGGCTTGATATCAAGTAAGCTGTTAAGAAAATACGAATGGTGGACGGGCATGGTGGCTCATGCCTGTAATCCCAGCACTTTGGGAGGCCGAGGCAGGTGGATCATGAGGTCATGGGGTTCGAGACCAGCCTGGCCAGTATGATGAAACCCCGTCTCTACTAAAAATGCAAAAATTAACCCAGCATGGTGGCGGGTGCCTGTAATCCCAGCTACTTGGGAGGCTGAGGCAGGAGAATTGCTTGAACCTGGGAGGTGGAGGTTGCAGTGAGCTGAGATCGTGCCACTGCTCTCCAACCTGGGCGACAGAGCAAGACTCTTGTCTCGAAAAAAAGAAAATACAAATGCTGGTGCTGAAGTTGTGAACTGAAAGCATGTGTCAGCGCTGTTTATTCTGTGACTTGGAGTTGGATTGTCTTAGTATTGGTTTAGGTTACCATTAAACGAAAATATCCTCAGACACAGACTGTTCGTCATTCCATTGTGACGGTTTAGGTTACCATTAAACGAAAATATCCTCAGACACAGACTGTTCGTCATTCCATTGTGACAGAATGGTTACATCTTGTGAGGAAATGGTTACATCTCAGTAGTGAGAGGTGGATCAAGGCCACTGTGTTTCATGCCTGTAATCCCAGTGCTTGGGGAGCCTGAAGCAGGAGGATTGCTTGAGGCCAGGAGTTCAAGATCCTGTACCAAAGCAGAAGAAAATTAGCTGGGTGTGGTGACACATACCTGTAGTCCCAGCTACTCGAGGGTTTGAGATGGGAGGATTGCTTGAGGCCAGGTGTTCGAGGCTGCAGTGAGCTATGACTGGGCCACTGCATTCCAGCCTGGGCAACAGTGCAAGACCCTGTCTCATACATACATACATAAAGTTCTAAGGTCAGAACTCAGGATTCCTGCCTCTCAGTCCAGTGCTCTCCAGCTTACATCTTCAACAGAAGCCCTGTGCTGAGCTGCGTTGTCCAGACCCTTGTCTTATCCAGACCTTGTCTTATCCATCTCACAGGACTGGCATGATGACCGCTCTTTGCCACAGCCTCTCCCTGTCCCAGCTCCAGCCCTCTCTCCCCTTCTGGGGTCAACATCTTAGAGTCCATCTGGCTGGATCTAACCCGAGAGTCCTCTCGATACCTCTTGAGCCACATTCCAAGTCTTCCCCCTTCCAATGCTTTTCCCCATTTCCTAACCACTCACCCCATCCTGATCGCCAGCTTTTAGGCAAGGACTTACCAGCTCTTCGGTTGCACCAGAGGACGTTGCTTGCTTGTCCAGGCCTGTGCCCAGTGGTATTGGGAGATGGGGACAGTGGGGGGTGTCTCACTAGACTCTGCACACTGAGGCTCCTGAGTGATGGCCTCCAGCAGTGGGCCCCATGGCAGACACCTGCTTCAGAACGAGGTCTGAACACATAGGGGAAAGACAGATCCGGGAGACTGAGTTGGAGTTGCATAAGAAAAGAATTTGGATGGGCTCAAGTTATCCTCCATGCATTTTTTGCTGTTCATTTAAGAAACGTGGACCATATCCAGCAGGAGAGTTAGGTTACCTAGCATGTAGGTGGCACTTAAAAGCTATGCCAAATGCACAGCATGTGCCAGCCACCCTCGTGTAAGCATCTTACAGGTATTGACTTGTGGAGTCCTCACAGCAGTCCTTTGAGTTTGGTAGTATTTTTTATCCCTCTTATCCAGATGAGGAAATGGAGGTGCAGAGAAGTGAAGGAACATGTTCAAGATCACCTGCTACTAGGTGGAGGTGCTGGGATTTGAACCTGGATGGCCAGGTGCCAGAACTCTTGGCTGCTGCATCAATCTGCGTGAAAACAAATGGTGAAATTTGAGAGACTGTAGAAACTTCTCTGCCTTCATTTTTAAGGTGAGGAGCCTGATAGCTGAAGAGAGAAGGAACTTTTACCAACTCACCAGTGGGTAGCGACAAAGACAAGGCTCCTAACCAGCCCTCCTAACCTTCAGTCCAGGAGGCACGGTGGTATAGCAGAAAAAACACAGGCATTCCATGTACTCATTGACTGGGCAGGTGGTTAACTGAACATCTACTTTATGCAGGGACTTGGATATGCAGGGGACAAAACAAAGTCTCTCACTTTGCAGAGCAAGCATTCCTTCTGCAGAAGCGTACTGAGCACCACTGTGCGAGGTAGGGAGGACCTGGAGAGTAAGACCTGCCCTCAGGAAAGAGAAGCTATTACCCTGGATAGTGAGTGCGGAGACAGAGGTGTCCAGGGTGCTGTGAGCCCCTAGAATGGAACCAGAGCTGGCAAGATCAGGGGGCTTCCTGGAGGAAATGAGGGGTACTAGAGCCGAGTTTTCAAGGTGATGTTGGGTTAGTTGGAGGAAGCAGGTAGGAACCAGGCAGAGCAACAGGCAGAGCAACAGAGTCTCACAGGACAGAAAACCTGGCTCGGACCAGACAGAGCTGGTTTCAAATGCAACTCTAACACTTTTGGTAAGTACTTGCAAAAGGGCTGTGAAGACCTTGTACAATGATACTCATTCTTTCCCTTGCCCCTACCTTCCTACTTCCAGCTATACCACAGAGCACCTGCCCTGTTAATGAAAACTGTGGGTAACATGTTAATGAAAATTGTGGGTAGCATATTAAAGTATTCAATATGCAATTGAAATTTGATGCTTAAGGAATCAATTTGTCATTTTTGGGAAATCATGTAGTCTATATGATCACATTCTGGATCCTTTAGTATGAATAAAAACCTATTTTGTGTGTGTTTATAACTAAATAATCTTTAACGTAGGCCAGGCGCGGTGGCTTACGCCTGTAACCCCAGCACTTTGGGAGGTCGAGGCGGGCGGATCACCCGAGGCCAAGAGTTCGAGACCAGCCTGGCCAACCTGGTGAAACCCTGTCTCTACTAAAAATACAAAAATTAGCTGGGCGTAGCCTGTAGTCCCAGCTACTCGGGAGGCTGGGGCAAGAGAATTGCTTGAATCTGGGAGACAGAGGTTGCAGTGAGCTGAGATCGCGCCATTGCACTCTAGACTGGGCAACAAGAGCGAGACTCCATCTCAAACCAAAAAAAAAAAAAAAAAAACAAAAAACCTTCAATGTTATAACGTGATGCTAACATCAAGGCTTGTTTGCTCTCTTGAGCTTGGGGCTGGGGGATGTTTCAGATCTGTCTTGGGCCCCTGCTACTGCCCATTCATATGCTCCTTGGGCTACAGGCAGGTCCCTTGAGTGGTAGTTCTATTTGTAATCCAAGCATATTTAGGGTTAAAATTAATACCAAAAGCAAACAAAAGAATATTGTTTAGATGCATTCAAATTCACACTTCTTACATGTCATATTTCCTAGGTTAACTACTAGATGCACAGAAGGGGAAAAGTGGAGTAAAAAAATGTGTAGTAAATTTTAAAAAAGGAAAGGAAGAAAAAGAAAAATAGAATAAGCAAGACAAATAGCTCAGAACAAGGTGGCAGATTTAAATGCAAACATATCGGTAATTGTGTGTTAAATGCTCCAGTTAAATGAAAATGTTGATATGACTGGATAAGAAAACGAAACCTAATTCTGTGTTGCTTAATATAATTATCTCAGTGAAAAAACATTTGATAAAATTTACCATCTTTTTGTGATTAGAAAAGCCGGAAACTAGGAATTGAAGGAATTTTATTAGTTTGATTAAGGATATCTAGCAAAAAAACAGCGAATATCACATTTAATGGCAAAACATTGAAAGCTTTCTTATTGACATCAAGAAAAAGACAGGAATGCCCATTATGACCAACTCTATTCAGTTTTGTGCAGGATAGCCTTGTCAAGGAACTAAGGCAAGAATTATAAATAAAAGATGTAAGGTTTGGAAAGAAGGGAAGAAAAACTGGCGTGTAGATAATACGGGTTGCGTATTTTTGCACTGAGATTTCTATGTGTAGAAAATAAAGATTCTACAGTTAAATCATGAGTATTAATAAGTTTAGGCGAATGCTGAATCCAAAATCAAGATACAAAACCAGTTGTATTTCTATGTATCACTAGCAAATAGAAAATGAAACATAGATGGAGGTTCACACCTGTAATCCCGGCACTTTGGGAGGCTGAGGCCAGAGGATTGTTTGAGCCTAGGAGTTTGAGACCAGCTTGCACAACATAGCTCTGGCTCTACAAAAAATTAAAACAAATTAGCCAGGTGTGGTGGTGCATGCTTGTGGTCCCAGCTACTTGGGAGGCTGAGGTGGTGGGAGGATCACTTGAGCACAGGAGGCTGCAGTGAGCTATGATTGCACTACTGCACTGCAACCTGGGTGACAGAGGGAGACCCTGTTTTGGTTTTTGTGTTTTTTTTAATTTAAAAATATGTTTACAATAATATAAAAAATAAGATATCTAGGAAGAAATTAACAAAAAATATGCAAAACTCTGATAGGGAAAAATATACTTCATTGAGAGATATCAAAGAACATTAAGTAACTGGTGAGATATATTATGTTCGTGGATTAGTAGAGTCAGTATTTAAGCCTTTCAGTTTTCCCCGAATTGATCTATAGAGACAATACCGTACTAATCTAAATCTCAACACGATTATTTTTGTGTAACTTCACAAACAGATTCTAAAATTTATATGACCCTCCAAGGGCCAAAAATTGCCCAGACATTTTTGAAGAGAAACCCATCAGAAATCCTCTTTGTTACAGCTACAGAAATTAAGGCTGTGTAATATCGGCACAAGGATAAACAGATGGGCCACAGAAACAGATGGAGAGAACCAAGTAACAGATGTATGTTTGATTTAAGACAGAGGTGGCTCTGCAGACCAGTGAGCAGAGATGGTCTTTTTAAATAACGGTGCTGAGACAATGAGCTACCTGGGCACACCATGTACAAAAATAAACTCCAGGTATCCACATCAGACCTAAATGTGAAAGGAAAGCTATAAAGCTTTGAGAAAATAATACAGAGCTATACAATAATAATACAAAGCCATAAAGCTTTGAGAAAATAATATGATTGTTTTTGTGATCTCAGTGTAGGGAGGTGTTTCTTAAAATTAGTGTACTAATCCTAAAGGAAAAGACTAATACATATGGCCATATTTCAATTAAGAAAGATAAATGATGAAGTAGAAAATACCCATTACACCTCTAACTAATCAAGGACATACATTGTGTGTATATAATAAATTCCCACACATCAGTTAGGAAAATGGCAGGCAACGTAATGGAAAAATGGGCAGTACTTTACTGAGTACTTAAAAATAAACATCGAAGTGGTCAATAAACATTTTCCATTAACATTGCTCTTGCTGTAAAAATTGGTACCACTGCTTTGGAAAACAATTTGGCATTACCTACTAAAGTTGAAGACACATCTGGTGGCCCAGCAGTTTTATCCCCAGGAATATATTACAGAGAAACGAGTTCACATGTGTCCCCAGGAGGGTTACTCCTCTGGGTCTAACTTGATCCTCTGTATAGTTGGACTCACAGTGCTTACCTTACAGGGAGAATTCAAATTAAATAATTGAATTAAATAGAATGTTTGTAAAGTGCATAATTTAGTGCCTTGTGTATAGTACATGCTTAACAGTAATTGCTTGCTAGTAATAGTAATATAATTGTTGGTTAGTCTCATCAACTGACATCTCAGAGAAGGGCCATTTTAGGATTGGTCTTTTCTGAAGGAAACCAGAACTCTCTTAAGTGGTTGAAAAGTTTGAGAAGATCAAGGGAGTATTCCCTTTCCATCCTTATTGTCCCATGACTTCCTAAGGGCCAGGGTTGAAGGGCAGGGGCTGGGCTGTGTTGTTTTGGGGCCTGCACACCTCTGGGTAATGCATATGGGCAGCTGCTTCACTCCTGTCACTTACACTAATTTGGCAAATCACCAAATTGTCCTTTTGGACTCTTACATGATTTTGTGTCAAAAATCTCATTCTATAAAATAAAACATTGGAATGACATTTCAGTGGTTTCGTGGGGGCATTCATGCAAACTATAGATGATATACTATAGAAAACAATGTTTAAAAATCTTAAATATTCTCACTTAAGATGAGAAGATCGAAATGAGTTGAAAATAAAACAGAACTGCAGGAAATGAAATCAGTAACCATTTTGTTTTCTGTACTGTAAAACTTAAAGGAATGGGCTACTGAGTGGGACCAATGGGCCAGTTCTCTATTTCCTAGTAAATTGCCCCAAAACTTAGCACCTTAAAACAAACATTTATTATCTTTGAGTTTCTGTGGGTCAGGAATTGGGCTTGCCTTAGCTCTGGGTGCCTCTGCCTCAAAGTGTCTCATGAGGGGCTGCAGTCAGGGTACTGTGGGCTAATTCTAGCCAATGGGCTAGTTTTCTATTTCCTAGCAAATTGCCCCAAAACTTCATGCCTTAAAACAAACATTTATTATCTTTGAGTTTCTGTGGGTCAGGAATTGGGCCTGCCTTAGCTCTGGGTGCCTCTGCCTCAAGGCCTGTCATGAGGGGCTGTAGGTACAGAGCTGTGGTCTCATCTGAAGGCTCAGCTAGGGCAGGCTCCTCATTTACACTCACATGTGTAGCTGTTGGCAGGATTCAGATCTTCACTGGCTGTTGGCCTGAGAGCATGAGTCCCTCACTGGCTGTAGGTCAGAAGCTACTCTCAGTTTCTTGCCCCAACAGTCACTCCCAGGGCAGATGACCACATGGGCAGCTGGCTGCCATCCCAGTGAGCAAGCTAGAGAGAGCAAGGCAGGGTGTGCACAGCCTTTGTCACCTAACCTCTGAGGTGACTTAGTATCACTTGCCACATCCTTTTGGTCAGAAGCAAGTCACTAGCCCACAGGGGAGGGGATTTCACAAGGGCATGAGTACCAGGAAGTGAGGGTCACTGGGGCCACTTTAGAGGCTGCCTGCCTGAATCTGCCCTTTGCCCACAAGGAGTCATGTCCCTCCCACATGCAAAATGTACTTGCCCTCTCCCAAGCTCCCCAAACATTTCATCCCTTTACAGCATCAGCCCGAAGTCCAGATTTGTCATCTAAATCAGGTCCAGATGGGAATAAGGTTTTGGGGGACACATCTGTATAATTTATGGCTGCATAACCAGTCACCCCTTGAAACACTCATCTCACAGGAGGGAGGAATCACTGGGTGCTCACTGGGTGTCTCAGCAGCTGCCTCCACAGCTGTCCAGGTTCACGTCCTGACTCTTCCACGTACTAGCTGTGTGCCCTTGGGCTGGTCATTTCCCTTCTGTGCCTCACTTTCTCATCTGTAAATGGGGCCAGTAATATAACTTATCTACTAGAGAGGAGTAATGATTAAATGACATAAATTCTCAAGTAATTGGCATAGTCCTTGGCACAGAGTAAGTGCTGAATACATGATAACCATTTATAATTGTTTGAATTATTTTTCTTAAGAAAAAACTTCAGACGCTTTCTGAGAATGTAGATCGAAAAGGATAAAGAGGGAAAGAAAATGATAGGTCTCAGATACAAGAGGCAGGAATCCAACATAAAACACTGTCGTGGTTCTTCAGGTCGTCCAAGAACATCAGAAACAATCATTAAAGTTTAAGAAACAAAAACTACTAAACGAAAAATATTTGTGCTTGCTGATTAAAGTATTCCATGCGATCCAAGCAGTGTTAGAATGTCAGGATGTGGGAGGGGTATGGAGGGCCATGTTGAGGTAAGGCCTCATGGGAGGTAACTGAACCCCATGGGAAATGACCGGCTCCACCCCCATTGTCAGTCACCGCCCATTAGAGATTGCAGACCCGTTCAGTTTAGGAAATTGCAAAGGGAACCTGTGACCACACTGTCTGCAGTTGTCTGCACAGCTCAGGGATTCAGACCCAGCATGAACCAGCTTTTGGCCCTCATGGGGCACTCTTCTAGCTGGTGCTGTGACCAACATGAGAGCAGATCACTTCTCAGCCCCATCTCCCAGTCCGTACCAGGCTGGACTAGAGGATATCTGAGGGCCCTTTATCCCATAGATGTCTGATTCAGGATCAGGACTGTACTTAACCATCTGTGCCCACAGCACTTGGCATGGCTGGGGTTCGGCAAATGCATTTGAGTTACACTTGTGTTGAAGTGGAGTCCCAGTTGTAAATGTGATGTGTCTGTCCTCCCTGCCCAACCTCCAGCCCTAACCTGTCTTCCTCTCATTCCCACATCAGGCCAAGTGCAGGAACATGGAGCATGCGCTGCGGGAGAAGGCCAAGGCCTTCTGGGCCATGCGGCGCTCCTATGAGGCCATCGCCAAGCACAATCAGGTGAGTGAACGATGGGGCTGGGTGAGGAGATTGGGTCCACTCAGGGCAGTTGGGGGAGGATTGAAGTTGCGTCAGCCCTGACTTTGTCTCACATAACCCACTGGGTAGAGGTGGGCTCCCTTACCTGTGATGGTCCTGGGCAGCCACGTCGTGGATGCTGACCGTGGCTTCTCTGCCTTGGCTCCTCTAAAGACCCAGGTGTGATCATGCCATCAGCCACAGGAGTGACTTAAAAATCTACCAACACCATCTGCCCTGTGGCATATGCATTGTACCACCGCCACCTGTGCGTTCAGTGATGACCTGGGACTCATGTAATTTCTTGTTTTCTTTCAGTTCCCACATCCACTCCATCAGCAATCCTATTCCCCCATCTCTAAAGTACATTATTTCTGCCAAACTCTCTATGTTCTGGTCCAGGTCACCATCATCTCTCACTGGGCCTCCTGCCTGTGCCTCGTGCTTTCATTCTGTTGTATTCTGCTTTCCACGGACTGGGGTGATCGTTTAGTAAAACACACCAGCAGTGCCCCTCCTCTGCTTAAAACTGCCAGTGGCTTCCAGTCACCCTCGGTACCACCCAGATTCCTTACCATGGCCTCCGAGGCCATTGCCTGACCCTGCCTATCCTCAACCTCATTTACTTCTCTGCCTCATCTTCTTTCTGTCCCTTAAGCAAACTAAGTCTTCACCCCAGAATGTGAGCCCAGCATCTTTGCCATTAAAATCTCAGATGTCCCCTTCAAGAAACTTTTCCTGATCACCCTCCTCTGTTACTCAATGGCATACTTACCTGGTTTATTTCCTTGATGACACTTCATTACCTGTAATTACCTTTGGTTTTCTATCTGCTTTTTATCCCTTCCCATCAGCATATAATGAAAACAGGGCACACTATTGCCAATTAACTAGAGGAGTTCTTGGCACACAATAGGTGACCAATAAAAATGTTTGTTGATTGAGTGAAGTGAGTAGGTGACCAATAACTTAATCAAATGAATGAATGGGCTTCCTCTGTGCCCACTCCGGTTGTTCTGCCTGGCACCCTCTCTTCCTCCAGGTCCCGTGTGGATTGGCAGGCTTGTTTCTGACTTTTGATCTTGGCTCTGGTCTTTGGCTTTCTGAGGTGGCTGCCTCTAGTAATTACCACTCTGTTAGACTCGTGTTAGCGACAGCTGAGCCATGCCTGGTCCGGTTTGCTGGGCACTGTCCTCAGGAGCCTGTGGTCCCCTCCACTATGTGTCCAAAGCTGAGGATTAGGCCCAGGAAAGGGCCTCATTAACATCTGGCTGTGGAGTTTACCCTGAGCCACAGAGCTGGTGGAACAGAGTGGAAGAAAGGACTGTGTGACACACTGGGCGCCAGGGCAGTAACCGCAAAGCAGACCTATTTCCAAACCTAAGCCCAGTTCCCCAGTGGATCCCTCAACCCCCTCCAAGCTAATCCCCTCCTCTAAAAAGAGGGCAATTCCCTCTTACTAGGATTAAAAAAAAAAATTCAGATAAAATAATGCATATAAGTGCCCAACAGAGAGAAGTCGTTAACATTTCTGATGTCTAATAGACTGACAAACTGGTGGGAGAGAGTTTTCACTTTTTCAGTGGATTATTTTGTCATCCGATGTCAGAGCTATAAATACATGTTGAAATTCCAACTCCAAATAGCAATTACGAACCTGCTGTTGCTGGAGTTTGTTGAGTTGTTTTTCCAGTAGTCATCGTGGAGTCATGTAGCTTCATCATTGTTCTCTTACTTGGTTTCCTTTTGTGGCTAAAGCTATATGACTGGCTTGCCTTGTCCAGGACTGGGTTGGGGATACTTGGGGAGTGTCTGTCTGTCCATGTGGCAGTACGGCCTGCCCACCCAGGGAGTGTAGGAGTCCTGAGCTTTTTGCTGAGGCTGAGGGTAATGAGGTCATGTGGGAAGCCCCTAGGATTCCAGCCTGATTAATACTTTGTCTGTTAAATTCAGTTTATCAAGTCGATGAGAAAAGTGAAAGTTCTGGTGTTTATTCCTTTACAGTGAGGCCGTCATTGCCCACGGTGAGTGGGCAGGAGTTGACCTTGCACTTGCTGGTTTTTCCTGCCATGCTCTATTCTTGATTTTTCTGTGTGATAAGAATTATCGAGGAGAGGGAAAGCGTTAAGATAAATAGCTAATGCATGCGGGGGTTAATACCTAGGTGATGGGTTGACAGCTGCAGCAGACCATCATGGTGCACATTTACCAACGTAGCAAACCTGCACATCCTGCACATGTATCCTGGAACTTAAATGTAAAAAAAAAAAGAGAATCACCCTGGATTCTACTCTCTCCAACGCAGACATCAGTCTTTTCAGTCTGATGGGTTAGCTGTGCTGTTTGTCCTCATTTGCATTTCTTTGATTATTGGTAAGTCTGTACACGTTTTCACAAGCATAACGGCCATTTATGTTTCTTCTGTGAACGCTAATTCACATTCTTTTTTTCCCTTGGAATATTTGTCTTTTCTCTCAGTGGATTTGTAAGAGTGCTTTGTACATTAAGAATAATAGCCATTAGTCATAAATGTTGCAAATATACTTCCTGTTTGTCATTTCTTTTTCAGTGGGTCATTTTCAATTTTTTTGGCCATTTTCACTTTTTCAGTGAATCCTTTTGTTACATTTTCAGAGCTATAAACATACAAACAGTCCCTGGCTTATGATTTTTTGACTTTACCATGGTGCACAGGCAATGTGCATTCAGTAGAAACTGTACTTTGAGTACTCATACAACCATTCGTTTTTCCCCTTCAGTACAGTATTCAGTAAATTACATGAGACACTCAGTGCTTTGTTATGACGTAGGCTTTGTGTTGGATGATTCTGCCCAACTGTAGGCTAATGTGAGTGTCCTGGGCACGTTTAAGGTAGGCTAGACTAGGCCGGGTGCAGTGGCTCACACCTGTAATCCCAGCAGTTTGGGAGGCTGAGGCAGGCAGATCACGAGGTCAGGAGATCGAGACCATCCTGGCTAACATGATGAAACCCCGTCTCTACTAAAAAGGTACAAAAAATTAGCCGGGCGTGGTGGCGGGCACCTGTAGTCCCAGCTACTTGGGAGACTGATGCAGGAGAATGGCGTGAATCCAGGAGGCGGAACTTGCAATGAGCCGAGATCGTGCCACTGCACTCCAGTCTGGGCGACAGAGCAAGATCTGTCTCATAAATAAATAAATAAATAAATAAATAAATAAATAAATAAGGTAGGCTAGGCTAACCTATGATGTTTTTAGTAGTTTAGGTGTATTCATTGCTTTGACTTAACCGTTTTTCAATTTATGATGGGCTTATTGGGATGTAACCCCATCATACGTTGAGGAACATCAATATTTAACTTTCAGTCCAAAGATGAGATTACTAACCTACCATTGCCACAGCACACATTTTGAATGGTTTTTCTAACAGTTGTCACGGAATTATATTTTTGTCTTTAACTTTATGAATAGTCTCTTGCCATACACACCTCTTATTTTTCTATGTATTCAGTTATCTCATTCTTTCTTCGAGGCTTCTCAGTTTTGTACTGCGCCAAGGAATGTCTTTCTTATTCCAAGCTGAGAAATATTTATTTGCTTTTTCTTTAATTACATTTATGGTTTCCTCTTCCCTTTGAAAAAACTTTTTGTGAGGACAGGCACGGTGGCTTACGCCTGTAATCCCAGCACTTTGGGAGGCCGAGGCGGGCGGATCACCTTAAGTCAGGAGTTTGAGACCAGCCTGACCAACATGGCGAAACCCCGTCTCTGCTGAAAAATACAAAACTTTGCCAGGCGTGGTGGCACACACCTGTAGTCCCAGCTACTTGGGAGGCTGAGGCAGGGAGAATTGCTTGAACCCAGGAGGCAGAGGTTGCAGTGAGTCAAGATCACACCACTGCACTCCAGCCTAGGTGAAAGAGCGAGACTCAGTCTCAAAAAAAAAAAAAAAAAGAGGAAAAAAAAAAAACCTTTTGTGGTTATGATTAGGAGTGTGTATATTATTTTAATGATTATTTTAAAATAAATACTTCCTACTGCTCCTTTGGTAAAGCCTCTGGATCAGACAAATTTTAAGTCCTAAGATTGGAAGGCAAATACTTTAGAAAAAATCATTACTATTTGCAGCCATTCATTTCTATGATTCAGGACTTCCTTGTTATGGTGCAACCTAAAGAAGGAACTGAACATTGTATGTAGATGAGATTATAGTACTACAGTTGCAATCTATAAGCTGTGATTTTATTTTTAAAAAAAACCCTATCAAAACAACCTATTATTAGGTTGTTGGACTTTCCCATTTGAAATCTGAACTTAGAAATGTGTGCTTATAAACTATTATGTTGATGCTTATAAACTATTATGTTGATATTTTATCTATAGGAGTTCTATACATGATTTCTTTGAACATAAAGTTCCTTTGCTAAAAATGGGAAAGTTGCTGGGCTATGGAGGTTCCCTCCGTATCTGACCCCTGACTCCCTCCCGCTCTCTGCCGTAGGTGGAGGCTGCATGGCTGGAAGGCCGGATCCGGCAGGAGTTTGATAAGCTTCGCGAGTTCTTGAGAGTGGAGGAGCAGGCCATTCTGGATGCCATGGCCGAAGAGACAAGGCAGAAGCAGCTTCTGGCCGACGAGAAGATGAAGCAGCTCACAGAGGAGACAGAGGTGCTGGCACATGAGATTGAGCGGCTGCAGATGGAGATGAAGGAGGACGACGTTTCTTTTCTCATGGTAAGGAGCTCAGCGTCTGGATTCAGTGACAGGACCAGATGTTCCGGCACCAGCTGGGAGCCACAGCCCACCAGCCCTGGCCAACCTCATCTTCCTGGAGCTTCCTGGGTACTGGCCTGGAAGAGCTCACAAGTGACCTGCTCTGCTTGTGTCATAAAGCTAAAAAGACTTACCGGGGCGGAGTTCCTTGAAACCCTCTTATTTCTTCCTCTCTCTTCTTTTTTTTTAGAGACAGGGTCTTGCTCTGTCACCCAGGCTGGAGTACAGTGGGTGATTATAGCTCAGTGTAAGCTCAAACTCATGGGCTCAAGTGATCCTCTCTCCTTAGCCTCCTGAGTAGCTGGGACTACAGGCACGAGCCACCATGCCCAGCTAAGTTTTTCATGTATTAACAGTCAGCTGGGGGTGAGGGGGTCTCACTGTGTTGCCCAAGCTGGTCTTGAATCCCTGGCTTCAAGTGATGCTTTCACCTTGGCCTCCCAGGTAGTTGGACTGCTGGCGCTCCACTGTGCCCAGCTCCTGTCTCTTCTTTCCTCCTTTCTCTTGCCCTCTCTCCTACTCTCATTTTTTTCCTGTCTCTACCTTTTTGTTTTGTTTTGTTTTGTTTTTTTGTTTTTGATACAGAGTCTCACTCTGTCGCCCAGGCTGGAGTGCAGTGGCGCCATCTCGGCTCACTGAAAGCTCCGCCTCCCGGGTTCCCGCCATTCCCCTGCCTCAGCCTCCGAGTAGCTGGGACTACAGGCACGCACCACCACACCCAGCTAATTTTTTTTTTTTTTTGTATTTTTAGTAGAGACTGGGTTTCACCATCACCGAGGATGGTCTCGATCTCCTGACCTCGTGATCCACCCGCCTCGGCCTCCCAAAGTGCTGGGATTACAGGCGTGAGCCACCGCGCCCGGCCTGTCTCTACCTTTTAATAAAATGAATTCTTTTAAAATCATTCAATTATTTAAATTTTTTATTTAAATATGATGCCTTGGCTTTCTGTCTTCTTAAGAAAAAGATGATTCTGTTCTCTCTTTTAAAGAACAGTATTATTCATTTTTTCTTCCTTTTATTGATATATTTCCTCTCCATGAGCCATCGGTCCTTAAAAATTTCCCGCAGGGAAATTTCTGGGCTTGAAAGCTGGTCTGTAAACTGGCCAGGGTGGTGAGGTGTCTCCTGTCCCCGGAAAACAGCTGACTGCTGTGGAAGGGGTGTCGCTGTAGAGCGGAGTGGGAGGTGACAGGGACGGTTATCTGTTCAGGCAGTGTCACCTCCTGGGTGGGACCTTTAGGAGTTCTCCACCTCACTCAGAGCCTCGAACCATGAAGCCTTCTGTCTCTAAAATGTCCCTGATTATGAAATCATTCTGTGTTCAGAGCTGTCTCTAAAAAGAAAAATGAAGGAGAAAAAAAAAAGATAGAAAAACCATTTCGTGGGATCTAAAAGCTGTGTGTCTCGTGGATTCTGTTTAGGGAACTGGGAGTATTGTCTTGCCCAGTACCCAGAGTGCTTTCAGGGATGATTTTGGTTTGTGACTCCTTTTTATTTTTTATTAGCAACTTTATTGAGATATAATTTACATGCTAAACAATTCACCCATTTAAAATATACCACTCAGTGATTTTTAGTATATACAGAGTTGTGCAACCATCACGACAATTTTAGAACATTTCATGCCTCCAAAAGCAGCCCTGCTTTAGCTGTCACTCCCCAGTTCCTCCTCCCACATAAAAACTGTTACCTAAATTGAGTCTAACAGAGTGGTAATTACTAGAATTAGCAGCCCCTGGCAACCACTAATCTACATACTATCTATATAGATTTACCTATTCTAGACATTTCAAATGCATGGAATTATATAACATGTAACCTTTTGTGACTGCCTTCTTTCAGTCGGCATATTTTGAAACATCATTCGTGTTGTAGCATCTATCAGTACTTCATTCCTTTTTATGGCCGAATAATATTCCATGGCATAGATATACAATCATGCATTGCTTGGTGATGGGGATATGTTCTGAGAAATGTGTTATTAGGCAATTTTTTCATTATGCAAATGTCATGGAGTGTGCTTACATAAACCTACATGGTGTAGCCTACTACACACCTAGGTTATATGGAATAGCCTTTTGCTCCTAGGTTACAAACCTGTGTAGCATGTTGCTGTACTGAATACTATAGGCAACTAGAGCCCACTGTTAAGTATTTGTGTATCTAAACATAGAAAAAGTACAGTAAAAATATGGTGATGTAATCTCATGGGACCAGAGTCATATATGTGGTTCCTTGTTGACTGAAACATCGTTATGTCGCACATGGCTATATTACATTTTATTTATTGATTTATCAGTTGGTGGTTGCTGTGGTTTAAATATGTTCCCCAAAATTTATGTGTTGCAAATTTAATCCCCAATGCAACCGTGTTGGGAGGTGGAGCCTAATAAGAAGTGATTGGGTCCTGAGAGCCCTCATGAATGGGTTAATGTTGTTCCTGGCAGAGTGGGTTAGTTATTGAGAGAGTGGGCTTGTTATAAAAGTGAATTTGGGCCCCTCTTGCTTGCTTGCTCTTGGTCTTATGTGTGGTCTCTTGCCCTTCTTCCTTCTGCCATGGGATGACACAGCGTGAGGGCTCTCATCAGAAGCCAGTGCCTTGCTCTTGGACTTCCCAGCTTCAGAACCACGAGTGAAATAAACTATTGTTTATAAATTACCCAGTCTGTGGTATTTTGTTACAGCAGCACAAAATGAACTAAGACAGTGGTCATTTGGGTTGTTTCTATTTTGGCTATTATGAATAATATGGCTGTAAACATTCAGGTAGCAACTTTTATGTGGACATATTTTCATTTTTCTTGGAAATACGTCTGGGAGTAGATTTGCTGGATCATATGGTAACTCTAGGTTTAACTATTGGAAGAACTGCCAGGCCATTATCCAGAGCAGCTGTATCATTTTATATTCCCGTCAGGAGTGTATGTGGATTCCAGTTTCTCCACATTTTTGCCAAAATTTGTTTTTTAAAAATTATAGCTATCCTTGTAGGTGTGAAGTGGTATCTCCTTGTGTATTGCATGTCATCATTTCCCTGATGGCTAATGACCTGGAACATCTTTTCATGGGCTTTTTGATCATTAGTACATCTTCCTTGGACAAATGTCTATTCAGATCCTTTGCCCATTTTTAACGTGGGTTGTCTTTTTATTGTTGAGTTGTAAGAGTTCTTTATATAGTCTAGATGCAAGTTCTTTATCGGTTTTAACTCTACAGGTAGGTCTTTGATGCATTTTGAGTTATTTTTTGTATATGGTATAGTAAGGGTTAGTCCAACTTCTTTTTTTTCTTTTTTGTTTTGCATGTCAACATACAGTTTTCCCAGTACCGTTTGTTGGAAAGACTATTTATTCCTCCATTAAATCATCTTGGCACTCTTGTAAATGATTGATGGTAAATATGAGGGTTTATTTCTGGACTTTCAATTCTATTCCATTGATCCCAACGCCTGTTTTTATATTAGCACCACATATCTTGATTACTGTTGATTTGTAGTAAGTCTTGAAATTGGGGATTATGAGTCTTCCAATGTTCTTCTTTTTCAAGATGGTTTTGGCTGTTCTGGGTCCCTCGAAATTTTGTGTGAATTTTAGGATCAGTTTTTTAGTTTCTGCAAAGAAGCCAGCTAGGATAACGGATTACACTGAGTCAGTAGATCAACTTAAGGAGTGTCTTAGTATGTTTTCTGTTGCTATGACAAAATATCACAGACTGGGTAAATTATAAAACAGTCCAAGTTTATTCAGCTCATTGTTCTGGGTGAGGCCAGGAAGTCCAGGAACATGATGGCGCTGGCATTTGGTGTGGGCCATCTCATGGCAGAAGGAGGAAATGAGTGCAAGACACAGTAGTTGCTCATTGTTTTATAGCAACGCAGTTATAACTAAACCGCTTCACAGTAATGACAGTAATCCATTTGTGAGGGCTCTGCCCTCATGACCCAGTCACCTCTTTTTAGGCCCTACCTCCCAACACAGTTGCATTGGGGATTCAGTGTTCAACACATGAACTTTCGGATAATATGTCCAAATCATAGCAGAGATGTTATTGTTAACATCTTGACAATATTAAGACTTATGATCCATGGAATGCATGACTCCTTTTGAGGTCAGAAACGTATATATTTCCTCTATATCTGTGTCTCTGTGTTGTTATTTTTTTATTTTCATTTTTTTCAGAAACACAAGAGCCGAAAACGCCGGTAAGTTGCCAAAGCGGGTGGAGGGGAGGGCAGGTGTGGGCAGAAATACCAGGGGTGCAAACTCCAGTGGCCCCGGGGCAAGCAGGTAACAGCCAGCTGGGTGCACCAGCCCACATGAGCTACTGTGCCCTGGTTTTGAGAGGGAGTGGTGGACAATGGCCAGGTGGAGAGAGCCCTCTCACAGCATCCAGTTCCAGTTGGCTCTGGGGCAGTGTTGTTCTCCTGAGCGTGGAGGGTCCCCGCCTGCCGTGCAGGGAAGGAGAACACCGTCCTGTACATGGCTCGCGTTTCTCGGGGCCAGTCAATGTCAGGCTTGTTTCTTGGCCAGCCCCCTCCCTCTGAGAGCCTTAGGCCACAGTGGTTTGTGTTGATGGTTGTTGGGTTCACAGGGATGAATGAGGAAGAGCTGTGTCCCAGTCAGAGCTATCCAAAGATGGAAGAGAGTGCTTTTGGAGGGAGTGAGTTCCCTGTGCTCACTTCCCACTGGCAGTGTGCAAGCAAAGGCTGGAGGACACCTTGGGACCGTTGGACTAGAGCATCCTTAGGGTCCCTTCCAACTCAGACATCCCGTGAGCCGGATGTGTAAGTGTGATTTCTGCCTGCAAGGATGGCAGCCATGTTAGAGAACCTCCTGTTTGTATTTCTCCTGGGGCAGGGTGAGCCCTCGGACTGAATTCTGAAGGGAGGTAGCAGCCCTGTTGGCCTTGGCCCATCTCCCGTCATAGCCCAGTCTAGTCTTGTCCTGGGGAAGGTGGCCAGGAAACTTGGGCCTGAGGGAAGGGAATGAGTCCTGTTGCTGGTTTCCAGTTGGCCCAGTTTGGCCCAGGATGCATGACTCTGGCCCTGCCTGCCATACCCCATTGTACTTTTCCAGACTCTTCTGCACCATGGAGCCAGAGCCAGTCCAGCCTGGCATGCTTATTGATGTCTGCAAGTACCTGGGCTCCCTGCAGTACCGCGTCTGGAAGAAGATGCTTGCATCTGTGGAATCTGGTGAGCGGGGGTGCAGGCAGGTGTCCCAAGCATGGGTGGAAGCCCTTTATGTTAGCAAAGAGGCACCAGGGCTGGTCTCTGCCCACCTCCCACCTCCTCTCAGAGGTCCCCTCCTCTCTCAGGTGATCCCCCTGCCAGGCCCTTGCAGGCGAGTTCCCGTACCCTGGTCTTCTCCACTCTGCCCAACACCTCCAACCCTCCTCGTAGAATGCCTTCTCTCAGGACCTTGACACTTGGTCCCCTCTTCAGAGAGGGAAACTGGCTTCCTTGTCTATTCAGAACTGTATTTTGTATGATAAAAGACCTCCTCCGTCCGGGATCGCCTCTCCCAAGGCGACTGCAGCCCACACGAGCCACAGTGTCCTGGTTTTACAGGGAGGAATATCACTGACTCAGGGAATGGGCCATGCTGTCCTAACATCCCTGGGTCGTGTGAATGTTGAGTCTCTGCCTGTATGAGTTCCTGTGGCTGCCATAACAAAGGACCCAAACTGGAGATTGAGAGAAGTCGATTCTCTCACAGTTCTGGAGGCTAGAAATCCAAAATCCAGATGTCGGCAGGGCCAGGCCCCTCTGAAGCCTGAAGAGGGGAGTCTTCATTGCCTCTTCCGTCTCCTGCTGCCTCCTGGTGGCCATTCTTGGCCTTACTGGCTCCCCCTCAGCACTTTGATCCCCACCTCTGCCATCACACAGCATTTCCCCCTGTGTGTCTGTGTCTGTCTCCTCTTTATTATAAGGACACAGGTCATATTGGATTGGGGACCCTCCTCCAGTCTTACTAACACATGTATAACCACCCCACTCCCAAATAAGGTCACACTCTGAGGTACCAGGGGTTGGGACTGCCACATATCTTCTGGGGGATACAGCCCAACCCCTGCCACTGCTCCAGCCCTGGGCCGCTCCTTGCATGGACTCGGGGCCGGGTGGGACACAGTGGTTGGTTTGTGGGGCTAGAGATATCCACGTGTGGCCTAAGGGACCTCAGGTTTGCTGATTCCCCATTTCTGCCCCTGCTCGCAGTACCCTTCAGCTTTGACCCCAACACCGCAGCCGGCTGGCTCTCCGTGTCTGACGACCTCACCAGCGTCACCAACCACGGCTACCGCGTGCAGGTGGAGAACCCGGAACGCTTCTCCTCGGCGCCCTGCCTGCTGGGCTCCCGTGTCTTCTCTCAGGGCTCGCACGCCTGGGAGGTGGCCCTGGGGGGGCTGCAGAGCTGGCGGGTGGGCGTGGTGCGTGTGCGCCAGGACTCGGGCGCTGAGGGCCACTCACACAGCTGCTACCACGACACACGCTCGGGCTTCTGGTACGTCTGCCGCACGCAGGGCGTGGAGGGGGACCACTGCGTGACCTCGGACCCAGCCACGTCGCCCCTGGTCCTGGCCATCCCACGCCGCCTGCGTGTGGAGCTGGAGTGCGAGGAGGGCGAGCTGTCTTTCTATGATGCTGAGCGCCACTGCCACCTGTACACCTTCCACGCGCGCTTTGGGGAGGTGCGCCCCTACTTCTACCTGGGGGGTGCACGGGGAGCTGGGCCTCCAGAGCCTTTGCGCATCTGCCCCCTGCACATCAGCATCAAGGAAGAACTGGACGGCTGAGCCGGCCCGGGGCTGCCCAGGTCTTGTGCCACGGCACTGTTTTCTTTCTGCCCTCTTCCTAATGCCCACATTGCTTGGGCACTGCTGTGCCCCCACCTCCTTGCCAGGCTCTTCTTCCTGTCCCGCCTGGTCCTTTTCCGTGACTCTAGGCTGCGCCTCTCTCCATGTTTAGTCCCTTCTCTGTCCACAGTCAGGAGCTATCTGGGTGGCACCTCACTGGCCAGGCTCTCCCGAGTCGTGGCACCTCCACAATGTGAATTTTCTGAATCCCCATTCCAGGATTTCTGGGAATAATGTTTACTTCTAGAATGGGCCTGTTGTAAGCCATCTCATCCAGGTGTGGTAAAGCCATTGGATGAGGCGGGGACTGCCATGGAAAGGAGAGTTTGTTACTTATGGTTCCAAGAGGAGGGGCCGCATAGGAAAGCCCCAGGGTGGGTCAGAGGGAGGAAGGAGGGAGGGGAACAGGTGGGCAGGAGACTTCCTCTGGTTTTCTCAGGAGGAAGTGGGCAAGGCAGAGTAAGCAGGGGAGACAGGTTTAGGGGTAGCTGACTTGAGTAATTTCAGTGGCTCTCAGCGTAGGGGCTGGTCTTTTTGTCTGATACCTGGCCCCAGGATAGGACAGGTGAATGTTGGCCTGGGGTGTGACAGCCCTGGGAGAGCCATGTGAAGGAGGCAGCTGGCGCCATCCCTCCGGATTAGTTGGTTTCCATAGGAAAGGTGTGTGCTCAGCTGGATGCTTGCTATCTCCAGCGATTAGGGGATTGGCTAGCCTGGGAGGAGCAGTCTGTCCAGGTCAGCAAGGCCCCAGATATCACAGCATCAAGAGTACAGGAAATACAGTTAATGCAGGGCCTCTGTATTAACCATCCCCATGGTTAATACAGCTGTATACCCCGTCCCCATCAGATCAGCTCTTACTGATCTGTTCTTGCACAGTTTCTTCTGAACCCAGGGTTCCAGAGCACTTAGTAGTCGCTGTGGAGGAAATTCCTCTGGTTAATTCTCATCAGCGTCTGCAGAAAGGAAGGAAAGAGGGCACCCTTTTCGGTTGGGAAGAAAGGAGAGGGGTGGCGCCGTGGACGTGGCCCTAAACGCTGTGGGAGAGGGAAGAGGAGACTGGGCCTCGCTGCCCTCTTCAGTCTGCTGACTTCAGCCTGGTCATGCTTGCTCTACCACTTGCGATTTCATCCTGAATTGCTTCCTCCACCGTGCCTGCAGACTTTTCCCTAGGCTTGTTTTTTCTCCCACATCTCTGAAGAGAGTTTTTAATCGTCAACTCACTATGTCCCAGGAAGTGGCATCATAAAAGGAAATATTTTTTCTCCTAGGAGCAGTGTTAAAATCTGGGTCACATTCCTGACCAAGGACTCAGCATCCCACTTTCTGCCCATCCCCTCCAGTTCACAAAAACTGACATTTTAAACAAATCATGACTCATGTCTATTAGTTGGTTATAAGTATATTGTGTACACTGGTTACATAAAACTTACAGCCACAAGGAGGGCCCAGGTAGGCAATGCCAGTGTGTGAAGGGGCTGGGTTGGGTGTGGTGAGGATGTTGGCAAACCAGCGCATGCACCTGGTTGGAAGATGCTCAGCCTCACAAAAACTCCAAGCCCTTTGGGAGCCAAAGTGTCTGAGAGTGTGACACTCCTCTAAAGTATTTATCACACCCATTAATATAATTTCTATATAATAAACTTGACCTGAAATTACTTCATTCGTTATATTAAAATTTTAAAAATGTTTTTTATTTTCACTCTAGATAGGGGAAGAGTTTTTTGTTTTTTTGTTTTTTAAACAGGATAACTTGAGCAGGCTAGGCCTCTTAAAAATGTATTTGAGCTAAAACTCATTTTTCTTTTGGCATTTTCTTTTCAACGTTCTTATAAGCAAAGTTCATCCACGTTGTAGCATGTGTTCAACTTTATTTTTTCGTCGGCCAATATTCCATTGTATGGAATGATAGTACTACATTTTATGTATCATGCATCGATTGGTGGACATTTGGGTTGTTTCTACTTCTTGACTGTTATACATAATGCTGCTAGGAACACTTGTGTACAAGTTTTTGTGTGGACGTATGTTTTCATTTCTCTTTGGTATCTGCCTGGGAGCAGATTTGCTGGATCATGTGGAAACTGTTTAACCCTTGAGGGACTCCCAAGCTGTTTTCCAGTGTGGTGACACAATTTTATATCCCGTCAACAGGGCATGAGGGTTCTGATTACTCCACATGCCTCAGTGCTTTTTATTATCCATCTTTAGCCGTCCTAGTAGGGGTGATGTGGCATCTCATTGTGATTTTGGTTTGCATTTCCCTGATGGCGAATGATATTGAGCATCTTTTCATGAGCTTATTGGTCATTTGCATATGTTCTTAGGACAACTATCTTTAGATCACTTGCTCCTTTTTTAATTGGGTTATTTGTCTTTTTATTATTGAGTTGTAAGAGTCCTTTTATAGCCTAGCACAAGTTCCTTTAACTGGTATATGATTATAAAATTTTTCTCTGTGAACTGTTTCATTTCCTTGATGATGTCCTTTGAAATACTAAAGCTTTTAATTTTGATGATGTCCAGTTTTTATTTTTTCTTTTGTTGTATATGTATCCTAGAAATCTCACTTTTGATACCGTCCTCAGGTCCATGTAAGTTCTGGGTTTTGGCTCAGGGATGGGGCAGTTGTTCTGTTGGCAGGAAGCCCTAGTCCACGAGTTCATTAATTCTTCCCTGAAGTCCCTCTCCTGCCCTCGCCTTCCACTCACCCCGTCACTCTCCTTCTCATTACTGTGTCCAGGCTCAAAGCAACAGCTCCATGGGAAGGTCCCCGTTCTCCAGTTTCTCCCACTTTTGCATCCATTCCACATGCACCATCGTTCATGTTCCCATCACCCGGAGGGACCCCACTTCCAACCCGCTGCAGTGCATTTCTCCAGGGCAGCTCTCAGGGCATGTTGTCATCGTGCTCTGCCTTTTTACCTGGAGTCTTCTCAGTCTCTTCACACACCGCTGCAGCCGGACCAGGCTCCCTTGCCCTCGCCAGGGGCCCATTGTCACTGAAATGTCCTGACCTCAGTTGCTCTGGCTCTCCTGGTCATATTGACTCTGCCACTTACATGATATCTCCTGGGGCACGCTCTGCCTGCCTGAGCTTATTTCCTCATCTGTAGAAGTGGGGCCCCTCCCCACCTCCTGAATGTCTCAGCAGTGTGAGCACCTCAGAAACCGGAGTCTCAAGAGCATGCAAGAGCCTCAGTGACCTCCAGGCTCCCAGTCACGTCCATGTCAGCCACCTGGTATCAACTGGTCAGAATTGGGTGCACAGGGACCATTTCCTTTTTCGCTTCCTCTTGTGGGGGTTGAAATTTCTCTCAACAAAATTTGATTGCTCCATATCACAATAGTGGAAGTCTTTCATGACCCTTGTGATGAGTGATGGGAAAGTGACAGGAGTTTTCCCAGCTCCAGAGTGACATTCGAGACCCCTCCCTGGCTGGCTCCTGCTACCGTGGTCACCACTGTTTACACAGACCCTGCCCAGCCTTCCTGGGTGCAGGGTCCCATTGTTCCTCCTGCCTACAGCGCCTGTCACCCTCCTTTTATTGTCCCTCAGTCCCCCTTCTCAGCTTGGCGGTGCCTTCCCAGACCTGCCTGGGGCTCCCTGCGCTGCCACTGCATGCTGTCCGTTTTGCTGGAAGAGCACCTCGCTGTCTTTTCTGCTTGGAGACCTGGGAGTGCAGGAAGCATGTCATCTTCCTCTTTCAGGCCCCAAATCTGTGAATGTTGCTGGACCATAATAAATGATTGTTGAGGCCAGACGCGGTGGCTCATGCCTGTAATCCCAGCACTTTGGGAGGCCGAGATGGGTGGATCACCTGAGGTTGGGAGTTTGAGGCCAGCCTGACCAACATGGTGAAACTCCATCTTTAGTAAATACAAAGTTAGCCATGCGTGGTGGCGCATGCCTGTAATTCCAGCTACTTGGGAGGCTGAGGAAGGAGAATCGCTTGAACCCAGGAGGCAGAGGTTGTGGTGAGCTGAGATGGTGCCATTGCACTCCAGGAGCCGAGATTGTGCTATTGCACTCCAGCCTGGGCAACGAGTGAAACTCCGCCTCAAAAAAATAATAATAAAAATAAAAAATAAATAAATGATTGTAGAGTGCATGTATGGTTAGAGATGTGCACTGCGGGGCAGGAAAGCTGCCCTTGAAAGTGCCACAGACCAACTGGTGGCATTTTGGTAAGGAGAAAGTGGCATGAAGCCCACAGTCCAGATTCTGGATCCAGATGCAAGCCCTGTGATTTCTGGGCTGCCTGAATCTTCTGACCCTCTGCTCCCTCACGTGGAATGAAGATGACAATATCTACCTCAGGCACTTGTGGGGATTCAATGAAGAAAATGATGGTAAAAATGTGAAGTATTGTGTTCTAAACTTAGGACAGGATTAATACACATTGGCTAGTTCTTCAGAAATGGGAGATTCTGAATATAGAATTGTGATTCCCAGTGATGACAAATCCCAAATAAAAGTGAGAGATTGAGAAGCAGAAGTTACCTGTGTTGGGAGTGCTCCGATTTCTTCAGATTTTTAACAAGAATGTTTGCATAAAACTCATGTTCATGAAAAACTTTCAGTAGCATGAGAAAATGGTTATGTTGTAAGAACCAAAAAAATAGGATTCAAAGCAGTAAGTACAGGCATGCAACCACTCACAACAAGCAGGAGCCTGTCTTTAATTTGTGTTGTTTGATTAGATAATCCGTTTACATGGCTGTGAGTTCCAAAGGTACAAAATGTACTAGAACAGTGTGTCTCCTTCTGCCCCAACACTCAGCAACCCCTCTGGTAGGCAACATATATTACCAGTTTTTTTCAATCTTCCCAGAGATGTTTTATGCATAGCACATATCCTGTTGATGGGTATATTCTGTTCACCCCAATACATTATAATTTAGAGCAGACAGCTCTAGCTGTCATCCCTGAGCATCCCAACCAAGAGGCAAAAACCCCAAAGATGTTATTAAAATCCTTTTCTCTCAAGGGGGCGGTTTGTACTGATGTTTTCATGCAGTCCGTTCAGTGGATGGATTTGACTTTTTGTTTGTGTTTAAATACTTCACCTTAAGGTTTTAAAAGAAAGAGAAAAAGCAAAGCAGAAACCTTAAACCTGAGACCTCAATACACATGTCACCCAGGCTGAAGTACAGTGGTGCGATCTCAGCTCAGTGCAACCTCCACCTCCCGGGTTCAAGCAATTCTCCTGCCTCAGCCTCCTGAGTAGCTGGGATGCATGCGCCACCACACCTGGCTAATTTTTGTATTTTTAGTAGAGATGGGGTTTCTCCAGGCTGGTCTCAAATCCCTGACCTCAGGTGATCTGTCCGCCTTGGCTTCCCAAAGTGGTGGGATTGCAGGCATGACCACTGTACCTGGCCTCACTGTACATTTTTAAAATCTAAATTCACTAGAACCCTTACAAAGGTTTCTGGTGGTTAAGAGGCTGGGATACCAGATTGGACAACCTGGATCTAAACTCTGACTCAACCGCTGTGTGACCTTGGGGGAGTTACTTGACCTCTCTGTGCCTTAGTTTCATCGTGAGGAAAATGAAGACAGTAAGAGTTCCTACCTCATAGGGTGGATATGAGGTTAAATGAGCAAATGTGTGAAACACTTAGAAGAGGATCTGGCACAGTTGGGAGTTTACTGTTGTCTTACCTGGCTCTGCTATTTAAATAGCTGCAAGATTGATATAGCCATTGTATTTTTCTGTAAACAGGGTAATTTGGACATTTGCATGTGTTTTCCAGGTCATTCCATTCTAGCATCCTGTGATTCATAATTTATGTCACTAGCAAAAGCCTATGTCTTGTGCACAGTAGGGATTGCTGACTCAGGGTGCTACTGCTGGCCAATATTCCAGAACCTGGGATTGGGAGCAGAAACTGTCTCATGTTTTGACCCTAGGGTGGAAAAAAGACTAATGAGTCATAATGTTTTAGGCATAAGAAAGGTTATTCTGGAGAGGAGTGAGATCTTTAAAAAGGTTCATAAAATTAGTAATCGATTATGCACAATGAAATCATGTTGTTATGTTCCAGAGATGACATATGTACTTGTATGTATGAGATTAAAGATGATGACAAATACTGACTCATGTCCACTGTGAAGGTGACCTTAACTTCCAGTAGCAGTGGAGCTATTTGGACAAAAATGATTGTTAGCGATGTGAGACGCTGGGATTAGCATCTCCCTTCCAGATTTCAAAAAGAAAATGCAGCTTCTTGCACTGGCCTGTGCCACTCACTCCTTCTCCCAGCCGTGACTGGAGGACCTGACAAATGCCTTCAGGAACTACTAAACAATAAGTACTGAAGTCTGATGGCCCAGGGCATGGGGAAGCTCCCCTTCTCTGGGGCGCTGTTTGTCCTTGTTTGTGGGTGTCACCTGGGTGGGATTCTTCTGCCAGGGAATAGGCTGAGGAAGATGGGAGATTCTGGTTTCTATGGATACTGGGCTAGCTGGGATTTGCATAACAGTTCAGAGAACAGACAGTCTGGGAACAATGTGGACCCAGGAGGAACATCAAGGCACATGGAAACGAGTTGGAGGGTCTGGGCAGCCGTGTTGCATACAGCCCCCTTTTAGGGACACGAATCTGTGTCTTCCCCTGCTCTCTGGATAGGCAGCAGTGTGGAGCCCCGAGGATGGAGGGAGGCTGTGTGTGAGCAGTGCCTCAACCAGGGTATGGCACATACTTGGGGCTCAACAAATATTGGTGCTTTTTACTCTCCACCCCCTCTTAAATTGGCTATGGGCATGCGAAACCTCCCTTGTTTACTTAACAAAGCATCTCATGTAGGCTCTGTTGTAATCCCTACTACCTGAGCACCGTGTGAGATAGGCTCCAAAAAGGGGTCAGAGGGCTTGTTCAAGATCACAGGACTAATCAGTGACAGAGCTGAACCTCAGACCCTAGTCTCCTGGTGTTACTGTCCCTAGATCTCAAAAACATCTGGGTTTGCAGCAGTAAATGTGGTATAATCCAGGCAGTTCAGTTGATGAGGGGCTGAACTAAGATAGAGGTTGTGGGGGTAAGGCAGGGGATGTGGCGAGAAGTGGGCGGTTAGAAATCCTGGTGGAGGTGGGATTGCCAGGCAGACCGTGTACAGACTGGACCGGGTGAAGAAAGGAGGCTGCGAGGTTTCTGTCCTGAACGACTGGTGCTGGTCACTGGGACGTGGTGAGGTCAGTGCAGCGTTTGGGGACATGGGATGGAAGCGCAGGGAAGGCCATTAGAGAGCTCTGGAGTCCAGGATCTGCACGGGAGATACGGAGTCGTGCGGCACAGGCACATTTTAGATGGGGAGCTGAGGATTCAGGTTAAAGACCTATGAGGAGTGAATAGAGGCAGAACTGCAACCAAAGGAAGGCGGCGTAACAGATGCAAATATAAACACGTTGAACAGCAGTGCCAAAAGACCCCGAATTCAAGTACAATGGGGGTGGAAAGTAACACATGGACTCGTTAAAGGCAGCATACAGCCTGCAGCCCCCAGCATGGCTTTGCCCAGTACCAGGGAAGACAGAAGCAAAGACGAAAACACCGACGACCAACAAAAAGTGATGGATGGCCAACCTACTGGCAGAAATTGGGGAGGATTTCCCTTAACTATGAAGCCCATGGAGCCTGAGTTCCAGCAGCCCCCCAGACACATCGAAAGGTGCTTTGTCCCTTCCTCCCTCTCCCCTGTCTACACCGAGGATCAGACGCCACTGAGGTTCCGATGTTGGACCTTTGGGGTCTAAAGAGGTGGTCTGGGTGCTGCAGAGTCGTGCTCCTGGGTTACTTCTTGCAGCATGCCCTTTTGCTCTCTGAGAGCCTGGTCTCGGCTGTAGGAAGTAAGGGAGGACTCCCACTGTGGGGCTCCAGGGACATCTGCAGCATGTGACGGGTGGTTACTGAGCTTGACATTTGTTGAGTGAATGCCTAAACAATTGAATCAACCCCCAGGGAGAAACCGAATTTGGGAAATGTGAAAGGGAAATAAATCTTGGAGCCCCCAAATCTCTTGGAGCCCCCAAATCACCAAGCTAAAGGGCAAAGTCAAGCTGGGAACTGCTTAGGGCCAACCTGCCTCCCACTCCATTCAAAGTCACTGAGATAAATGTATATCTCATCGCCTTCTTTGGAGAGGCTAATCAGAAACTCAAAAGCATGCAGCCGTTTGTCTCTCATCTACCTGTGACCTGGAAGCCCCCTCCCTGCTTGAGTTGTCCCGCCTTTCCAGACAGAACCAATATACACCTTACATACATTGATTGATGTCTTACATCTCCCTAAAATGGATAAAACCAAGCTGTGATGTGACCAACTTGGGCACATGTCATCAGGACCTCTTGAGGTTGTGTCACAGGCGCACATCCTCAACCTTGGCAAAATAAACTTTTAAATTAACTGACACCTGTCTCAGCTTTTCGGGGTTCACAGAAACAAAAATTGAGGCTGTGAGATCTAGCCATTCTCCTGAGCATCGGGGCATTGTTTTAATTAAGGGAGTTTCCTGACATGTCCTAACTCTCTACTGTTCTCCAGCTGCTTTTTGAAGTGGCCAGGAATACTGTTTTCTTCTGTCCTTCATCCTACCGTCACCCACGTCCGTGTGAACAGACCACCAAACAGGCTTTGTGTGAGCAACAAGGCTGTTTATTTCACCTGGGTGCATGCGGGCTGAGTCCGAAAAGAGAGTCAGTGAAGGGAGACAGGGGTGGGGCCGTTTTATAAGATTTGGGTAGGTAAAGGAAAATTACAGTCAAAAGGGGGTTGTTCTCTGGCGGGCAGGGGTGGGGGTCACAAGGTGCTCAATGGGGGAGCTTTTGAGCCAGGATGGGCCAGGAGAAGGAATTTCACAAGGTAGTGTCGTCAGTTAAGGCAGGGACCGGCCATTTTCACTTCTTTTGTGATTCTTCACTTGCTTCGGGCCATCTGGGTGTATATGTGCAGGTCACAGGGGATACGATGGCTTAGTTTGGGGTCAGTACCCATCCTAGCAACTGCAAGCTCCAGGAAGCAACTGGGCAGAGAGGAGGGGGTACTGGCAGCAACATGGTGCATCCTGGGAGGTGGAATTCCTATAGGACAGTGCAGCAGGGATAGGAAGCACCTTTTCCAGTGAGCATGTGGGTTTGTAGTTTCTTGTTCTGTGTTTTTGTCAGTCCTCATTTTCATAGTTTCAGGAGAGCTCTAGGCATAGAAGATTTCGCCTTCAGACAGCAGAGCCACTCCACTTTGATGCTGAGAGAGGCTGGGAGGGTGCTGGCAGCTGGGTCACCCCAACCACTGTTCGTTGTACCCGTCTCTCCTGTGTGGGTTTTATGTGGAGCTGAGGGAATTTAGGATTTAGATTTCACCTCCTTGGTGTTGAGTCTATTAATTAAAAACAACAGGCTCGGCGCAGTGGCTCACGCCTGTAATGCCAACACCTTGGGAGGCCAACGAGGGAGGATCACTTGAGCCCAGGCATTCCAGACCAACCTGGGCAACAAGCGAGACCCCATCTCTCCAAAAACTTTTTTTAAAAATTAGCTGGGCATGGTGGTGTGTGTCTGTAGTCCCAGCTACACGAGAAGCTGAGGTGGGAGGATCTCTTGAGTCCAGGAGTTCGAGGCTGCAATGAACTGTGATTACACCACTGGACTCCAGCCTGGGCGACAGAGTGAGACTCTGTCTCTTAACATAAATAAATAAAATAAAAACAACATGGGGACATGACAAAATACCACAGAACAAAGGGGAGGAATTATCCTGAAGATTCTCTGGAAGAAAATAATTTCTTTAAAAGGCCATCTGCAGTACCTGGAAGGAAGCTTTGGCATCCTTAATAAGGAGTCGTCTCTTTAAGCAGCAACGGACAGAGGAAGAGGACAGGAGGCTGAGTATGAGAAGGGAGTGAGTGAGATAGAGCAAAACTGCAAGGAAACTGAGACGATCACAGCGGACTTGAAACTCATAGAAGAGACAGTCAAGAACAGAGCTGTAACCAAGACAGAAAAATGGAGTAAGCGACATGGAAGATAAATTTGAGAAACATTGCCAGAAGACAGGGAGAGGGGAAAAAGAGGAGGCGAGGGAAGGGGAGGAGAGGGAGGGCAGAGGAAGGATTAAAGTCTAACAAAAATTATAGGAAAAAAATAAGAACAAATTAAAACTGAAATGACTGATAGAATTGAAGATTGGAAGTGCTTGTCACATTCCAAACAAATTCATGGCAAATACTTTCAATTATAGGATACAAAATAAATTATAATAACATCCAAGACTACAAAGCAAAACAACACAACACAACAAAAACCTAGCAATTACCAAGGAATAAAAATCAGTCTGCTTTGCCAAAAGACAAATGGGAAAATATGTACAGAATTTTGAGAAAGATTGTGAATCATCTGGAATTTTGTATCCAGACAGGTTGTGCAAAGGTAAAATAAATGACATTTTCAAAATGCAAGGATTCAGAAAATATGCCATAAGTGAACCCCACTTGGAATAATTTGATTGAATATGTGTTATATTGCAAATGTCAAAAGTTCTTGGAAGAGATGATATATAATGTTAAATAGAATTTGACAACAGTGATCATATTATATAACTCCAGATTATAGTAACCAAACCCAGAAAATTTGGAGGCAAGGGAAGTAAAGTTTCTTAAATCCCCATATGGAGGAAAAGAGGTGGGAAGGAACAGAATTCTTTTGTAAAGTATTGTTTTATTATGTATTTCTGATATTGAAACAAGTATATGTTGAAAGGTTGCTTTCAGGGACCACTGAAACTAGGAGACTTTTAAAACAGCGTACATTTCTTCCAAAACATGAAAAAACAGAGAAGGAAAAAGATAGTCTATGCAGAAAGAATGACAACAAATGAAATAGTAATAAAAGAAAATGTCATCATTGCTATGCCGGCAGATACACATTATCTAAATATTCTTATTAAAAACTAAGATTCTCAAATTTTAAAAACCCTATAATCGGCTTCTGATAAAAAATATCTCAAACTAAATGACCAACTGAATCACAGTACCAAGGAGTCTCGTTTCTAACAAAACAGATCCAAACAAAACAGGATGGTGATCATTTCAGGCAGGAATTCAAAGGAAAAGGGCAAAATGAGATATAAAGAGATTTTTTTTTTCCTGGAAAATAAAAAAGCCATCAAATACCTGAGGCAAGTTCTTTGATATACACTGAAAGTTTGGTGGTGTAATGATTACCTAGAAACTCAATAGAATCAACTGATAATAAAAGACTTGGTGAAGTGAATTCAAATGACATTAGTTTATAAATATGAACACTTGATATCAGCAATATTCAGGAAGAAAATATGCTGGAAATAAGACTCCATAATAGCAACCGAAATATAAAACTACCTTGAATTAAATTTTAAAACAGAACTATAAAACTTTACTGAAATCTAAAAAACTAGAATAAGCAGTCATAACTCGAAATACCTAGAGGTCTGGTTTTAAATTAGACAAAGTGATTTTTATTTAATTTGGAATAAGCAAAAAAAGCAAAATATTTTTAGGAAAACAATAATTTCACTAAGATGTATCTTTTTTTTTTTTTGAGATGGAGTCTCGCTCTGTCACCAAGGCTGGAGCGCAGTGGCATGATCTCGGCTCACTGTAAGATTTATCTTAAGGAAATATTCAGATATTAGGACAAGAAAATCTGTACAAACGATCCGTCGTTCATCATGGAATTATTTAAAATAGAAAATAGTTGAACGTAATCTAAATATCCAACAGTAGGGGAAGAGCTCGGTGCATTATTCCATATGCTGGAATGCTACGAAGCCACTTAAAAAACAAAATTAAAAAAACAAGAATATTTAAAGACATGAGGAAATGCTTACTTGGCTAAAGCCAAACCCAAACTATAGTCAATGCGATGCCAAATTTGTAAATCTATCATATTTTAGATACTGTTAGCCATGGATATCTCTGGATGCTGTTTACACGTTTGTTGACCCCTATCCCCCCCTCCCACTCCTCCTCCTCCTCTGTTTTCTAGAATGAGAAGCGTGACATTTATAGTGAGAAAGGGTCGCAGTATGAAGACGCCAGTCGGTTAGGTTTGGTTTAGTACGTGCTTCTTGGTGCCCTGGACACAGGGTTTTGTTTTAAGAGCTGCGAGGCTATGAGGAAGCCTCCCCACAAGCGAAAGCGGGCGTAACCCCTGGGCTGGGTCCCAAGAGAGAGGAAGACAAAAATATGGGGACAAGGGAAGTCGCCGCCTTGACTCATTAGCAGGACGGAGTCACCTGCTGAGAAACAAGCGGCGAAGTTCCCCAGAGAGAAACCGGTGACTCCCTGGAAGAGAGGGGCTGGGGGAGGAACTAGAGTGGGAAGAGCCCTCGCTAGGCACAGCCTAGAAGGTCCGGGTATGCAGGGCGGGCGCCCACGGAGCCCAGCCGGCCGCGTATAGAACGGCAACTACTACTACTACCCAGTGGGTGCAGGAGGCTCATTAAGGCATCCGGGGCTTAAGAAACTTCGTCGGCAAGGGCGCTGCTATTGGCTCCCGCGACTGGCATGATGTCACTGTCATCCAATCTGAACTCAGTTGCTCCTCCCAGTCTAATGAGTTAATTAGCAGTTAATTAACTCTTCCTAAGCCATAGGGGCAACAAAAACAACCCTCCTCAACTCTTCGCTGTACTTTGCCAGATAGAGGAGTAAGAAGGTGGAAATGGAAATCAACTGAATAAGAGCAGACGGGCAGGTTTTATAGATAGAAGGTGTGTGTATACGTGCACATATATACATATATACACCTTAAATCTATATAAATATATATGGTGTATATAAATATATTTACATATATACCATACATAAATTTATATAAATATATATTTACATATGGCATATAAATTTATATATAATTTATATAAATATATTTAACTATATAAGTATAGTTAAATACACATACTATATAAACCATATATAAAATATACCATATACCATATGTACATTATAATATATACCATATATTTATACATAAAGTAATGTATGTTCACTCAGAAATATGTATAAGGAATCACCCAGAATTCCACCATCCAGAGTTAATACTATTAAACATTTTTATGCAGTTTCTTTTTATATGTTTAAACTCAAAAGCGTGAGATTTCTACAGAAATTAGATCACACTATATTTTTGTAGCCCTTTTATTCACTTACTGTTTTCTTTGCTATTTAATATCTTCAAATGTGTAGGATTTAGTGGCTGTAAACCTTTTCAACTAAATAGACATTCCATAAGTGTACCATTTTCCTTTATGGAAATCTATGGCATCAGTTTTACTGGCTCCAATGATTTGTACTGGGTGTATCATAATTGACTTCTAAAATTTCCAGGACAAGTCTGCGTACCGTGGCTCACGCCTGTAATCCCAGCATTTTGGGAGACTGAGGCAGGTGGATCACTTGAGGGCAGGAGTTTGAGACCAGCCTGGCCAACATGGTGAAATTCCATCTCTACTAAAAATACAAAAATTAGCTGGGCATGGTGACACGTGCCTGTAATCCCAGCTCCTCGGGAGGCTGAGGCAGGAGAATCACTTGAACCTGGGAGGTGGAGGTTGCAGTGAGCTGAGATCATGCTACCGCACTCCAGCCAGGGTGACAAAGCAATACCCCATCTCAAAAAAAAAAAAAAAAAAAAAAAAAAAATCCCCAAGTCACCGTTATAAGCCGTACTGCAACTGACACACTTACACATTTGCATACACATTGTATTTTAGGAGTCCTGTTCAATTAGGATAAATTCCTAGAAAGAAAACTCCTGTGTCAAAGATGAAAATAAATGTTAGGCCCTTCTGTCCAAGATGGTAGACTGGACCCAGGTTTCCCTCCTCTTTCTGAGACACCATAACAAAGTTAGTAAAGTTACAAACCCACAACAACAAAGTCAATGGACCATGATGGGGAAGAAATTTGACAATGCCTTTTTCTGATTTTGGTCAATTTTCATAATCTCCCTAAGAAACAGAGACCCAACATGAAATAGGTCCTCAGCACTGTAGGCTCCTCCTCTACAGAATCCCGTGTAACCTCCCTCAGAGTCCATGAAGGTGGATCTTAAATTACAGTGGTCTGGGTTCTAACAGCTCATCTGGGGGATAGGTGTTCAAAACTTGAAATGCATTACCCAGGAGATAGTAAGTTTGCTTCTATATTACTGCGGAATAACTCCATCTACAGCTTTTGTCCCCAAGAGTACTCTTCTTTGTTTCCTTCTTCCTGGGATGTTTCCTACATTCTGGGCTCAGAACCCTGCTGGATGAATCCCCGATACCTGCACTGCCCATGGGTTTCTGTTGAAATGCTCCACCCAGTCCAAGGAAAAAAAGGAAGCAGACAGAGACAATGCACTGTCTTCCTTCTTTCTTCTCTTTGGACTTTTGAAGAGCTGTGGCGATCGTCCTTGAAAGGGGCCTTTGATAGGATCAGCCCCTTCATCTTACAGTCTGGGAGCATGAAACCCACTTCCTTTCTCCATCCCAGACAACACCTAGGACCTCAAGTTCTGCAGCCAAATCCTCAGGCCCAGGTTGGGATAGTCAAGGGCAGTCTGTTTCCTGTTTATTTATTTGTTTGTTTATGTTTTTTTCTTTTTTCATGACTTCCCAAATTTCACTGTGTTTGAGCCTCTGCCAGGCACTGAGATACATGCAGAGGATAAGAGGATAACAGGACATGGTCCTCGAACTTGAGAAGCTCATAGTCTAATGGGAGTAAAAGATATTGTGCAAGTGCGGGGACAACATTCGGTTCAAGAACTGAAAGGAACAGTGGAGTGGGGAGGGGAAGGCAGGGCTTCCTGTGAGGAGGAAGGCAGGATGAGTAGAAGAGAAGGAGCATGAGGTAATGTCTGCCCCATCTAGGCTGTACACTCCGTGAAGGCTGACACACAACCATGAATTTTACTTTCATAATATCAACCGACATAAAGTATTTACTCCTGGGTCCAGTGCAACGTAGAGTCTTGCAGTCAGAAAACTCCAGTTCATCATTTGCCCCCACCATATAGCCATGTGACCTTGGCCAAATTAGTTAACCTCCCTGAGGCTCAGCTTCCTCATGTGGAAACTGGTAATAGTCATTCCCACCAGACAGGTTTATTGTGGAAAATCTATGTCAAGAACTTAGCAGAGGACCTGGCCTGTGCAAGAATCGGTGTCTAGCAGCTATTGTTGTTATTGTTTCAGGCTAAGATTCCAAGAAAACAGGATGCACCCCTAACACAGTCTAAAGTGAGGAGTGGGACCCCAAATCAGGGTATCCAAGGAAGGCTGACAGCCTGTTTTGCAAATCTCAGTGGACTTCCCTCTTCAGCCTATAAAAAGTTAGAAAATCAAAGGCAGAGCTGAGGTTAGAAGGTGGATTTCTTTTCTTTCCTTTTTTTTTTTTTTTTTTTTTTTTTTTGTTTTTTGAGATGGAGTCTCACTCTGTCTCCCAGGCGGGAGTACAATAGCGTGATCTTGACTCACTGCAACCTCCGCCTACGGCGTTCAAGCGATTCTCCTACCTCAGCCTCCCGAGTAGGTAGGATTACAGGTGTGCACCACCACACCCAGCTATTTTTTGTATTTGTAGTAGAGATGGGGTTTCACCACGTTGGCCGGGCTGGTCTCAAACTCCTGACCTCAGGTGATCCACCTGCTTCAGCCTCCCAAAGTGCTGGGATTATAGGTGTGAGCCACCGTGCCCAGCGAGGGTGTTGTTGGTATGCTGTGATCTCATCCTTCCTCCCAATCCCGCCATTCCAATTCCTTCCCACCCCAAGTCCAAGCTTCCACAACCATGAAGAATGAAGGACGTGTCTTTCTCTTCCTCCAACATGAATGCACTACCGGAATACTTGCTATGTGACCCCTGGAGCTGGGAGGTCACAGTGGGCCACCATCTGACCATTGCTCGAGCAATTCAACAGAGAGTGTCCACGCTTGGCTGACTGCTCTGATGGCAGATGAAAGGGAGGCTGCTGCTTCAGGGACAGTCTGCTAGCTTTGTCAGAACAAAGGGCATGTGACAATGCCCTGAGGAGCAGATGTGGCTTGTGTGTAATCCCATCACTTTGGGAGGTTGAGGTGGGAGGATCACTTGAGCCCAGGAGTTCGAGGCTACAGTGAGCAATGGTCACACCACTGCACTCCAGCCTGCATGATAGTGCGAGACCCTGTCTCTAAAAAATATATTTTTTTAAGTAAATAAAAATAAGAAATGGGTGGCAGGTGGAGGGAGGCTCTTTGAAGAACTCTCCAAAGTGCTACAAGGGGAAAAGTAAGCTCTAAACACCTACAAGGCGCAGAGAATGCCAAGGTCATCATCATGACCATCACAGCCTTGGACGACCTTTCTTTCCCTCACTCTCCTTCCTATCCCCTGTATCACATTCTGGCAGATGGGGCAAGAGGGGCAGAAAAGGAGCTGACGCCACCCACAAACATGCCCAGGCTGGAGGGGGGCCAGAGTGGTAACGTCAGAGTCAGAAGTTTCCATGGGATATATTGATCATTGAACTGAAGCTGCTTTGGGGACTGAAAAGATGATATTCCATTATCTGATTGAAACAAGAAGAATCAGGCAGGCCAGGCACAGTGGCTCACCCCTATAGTCCCAACATTCTGGGAGGCCGAGGCAGGGGGATTGCTTTAACCCAGAGTTGAAGAATAGCCTAGGCAACTAAGTAGGACCCTGTCTCTACAAAAATTACAAAAATTAGCTGGGTATAGTGGTGTGCACTTGTAGTCCCAGCTACTTGGGAGACTGAGGCAGGAGGCTTGCTTGAGCCCAGGAGGTCGAGGCTGCAATGAGCGTGATCCTGCCACTGTACTCCAGCCTGGGCAACAGAGCAAGAGACCCTGTCTCAAAAAAAAAAAAAAAATTGCTGTGCTTGCTTGAATTTGGTGTATGTATATCTGAAACTGGTTTTGAACCCATTGAGCAGAACGAGGCCGACCCTAAACTACAAAGGAAGAGGCATGAGAGTCACAGCAGTGTTTTGTTAGCAGTCACAGCAGACTGTATGCATTTCTTCCTATTCCACCCCTTTTTAAAACCTACTTTATGATTTTCCAAGTCCCTAGTGTCCTTAAATCTAAATCCTAGGGGACTGGGGAAGGTGGACCAGTCCGGCCCCTTCCTCGTCAAGTGCTCCTGAGTGCGGCAGGGAGGGAATGTGCTGGGTGACTCCAGAGCTGATTCCAGATCCCTGCTTCCAGCACCTTCAGCACATAAAAGCATGCAGCAGATAGAACTGGACAGCTGAGGAAGAGGTCGCCCTCTTTCCTTCCCTCCCAGTCTCTGGCCCTTCTGACAACCCATGTTAAAAGACTCATTTGTGCACACCCTGCTCTGACATCTCTAGGGGTGTTCAGCCCCTGGGGATTCTGCAATGGGGAGAGGCAGCTGTAGTGCTAGAGGTCAGGATACTCATAAGGCAAATGGTTTTCCCATCCCCAGCTTGCCTAACCCAATTAAAATGTTCCACCACTGGCAATGAACTTAGGTTCAGGCATTTTTGTAATGAGCACAATATTACCGTTTGCTTTTTAGTTGCTGACCCTGATGGAGCACACATGTGGGGTGTCTGCTGGGCTCTCCGTTACCCTCCCCCCAGAACAGGACCCCTACCCCATACAGATTTGCACAATGCAGGCCACCCCCTGGTCAAAATCCTTGGCACCAGACACACACACCTGACCTAAAGTGAGCCAGACGGATTCTCTTGCCTGGACATTCTGAAATCAGGATGGAGAGAGGGCTAGTCTGTCTCTCTGTCACCCCAAGAAATGTGGGCTGGCCACTGCTTGGAAGCAGAGAGGGGATCTGTCTTGGAGATGGAAGATGCAGATGCAGAATAAGGTGGGGGTGAGAGAAAGGAGAGGGAGGGAGAGAGAGAGAGAGAGATAGAGCTGCTGCTGATTCCTGATTCCAGCCAGCTGTCCTTTTTGTGTTGGTTTCTTTGTGATATCTTTCTTGAATGAATTTCCTGTTTTTGCTTATGGTAATTTGGAGTAGATTCCTGTTAATTTGCAGCCAAATGAACTCTAAATAAGATGCAACCTGGTACTAGGAAATGAAGCTGCACATAACCACATAACTGACCTGTTTCAGGGCGTGGAGACAATAGGATCCCATCATTCTGCGATGGGGGAAGCTGGCTGCCTGTCAGTGATATACAAACAGAAACAGCTGGTGAAATCAGTGTTGCTGGTTTTTGGAACTTGGACAGTTTTTCTACTGAGACGGAGGCTTTAGGGGATTGTAAGGCCATGTTGAAGGATGTCAGGCCGTGCTGGTGACTGGGATTTCAGTAAAGTGCATGGGGTCAAGTCTGAGGCTGTTGGGCTTAAAGTGGATGGGGAAAACCAGGAAAACTAGGTCAGTTATGCAAACTCTGCTCCTGAAGTCCTTTCTGCTCATAGTATAGGATCTGAGACCACTTAGGGTCAATTCTCGAAGTTAATCACAGGACTCACAGAGCTGCAGCAGTAACACTCGGCAGCAACCTACATCGAGAACTAAATTTGGTGCACCAATTATGAAACAGTGAGGTTCTGGCACTTGGAACAAGGACATTCAGGAAAGGCCAGGGGAGCTGGGAAACCCTGAATCTTCCAAACTTCTTCCGGTCCATTTTTCTGCACCCTCTTGCTGGACAAGATGGGGGGTGCCTCCCACTGTGAAGCACCCTTTGGAACCAGGTTTGGGATGATCTACAAGCTAACAAGGTGAAGGTGGGCTTTCTCAACTGCCCTTCGCACCCTAAGGCGAAATCCATGAAGCGGAGAACCTGGGCCCTCCGCCTTCCTTCTAAGAAACTGCAACTCCACAGGCAGGGCCCAGCTCGGCTGCTCAGCTTTGCAAGCTGTCTAGAAACAGCTTTCAACAAATGGAGTCTCCCTAAATTAAATTGACGGGCTGCCAGTTAAGGTTTTATAGGTGCTGTGCTGCCAAAAAAACCTCAAGCCCAGAGAACAGGGTCTTCAGATCAACACAAATCAGCCACACACAGGGCGCCTTCATCCCTCAGGCAAGCTGCAGGCCAAGGCCGAAGGCTGCCAGCTGCCTTCAGAAGGCATCACATGACCACAGTCAGTTTCTTGTCAGTCTCCTTCCGAGGTGGGCCCGGAGGACCCTGGACAAGGGCAGTATCCCTGTGGGCAGAGCCTATAGTGGTTTACTGGCTCACCAAGGAACTCTGTTGGGTGTCAGCTGGAGTCACCATGCAGGGGGCCACAAGCTTCATTGTGTGTCCCGTGGGAGGCAGTTCGCACTTGACACTGTAACTGCCTGATGAGCTCTTCCTGCCCAATGCACAGACAAAAGCAATTCCTGGAGACCATGGTGTTTCATTGGCCTGAGGCCTGTCACGTCATGGGGGAGACAGAGTTCTTACTCAAGTCAATCTTCCTGAGCATTTAGAGGCTAGGGTTTATCAAAGGCAGTTTGAAGGAAGGGGTGGAGGTAGTGAGGCAACGGGTGGTTGCTGCTGATTGGTTGGGGGCGCAATCATGGGGCATGGGAAGTGTTCCTCCTGCACACTGAGTTGCTTCCGGGTGGGGCCGCAGGAGCAGTTGGAGGGCCCAGGTGGGTCATCAGATGCGCAAAAAACCTGAAAAGATACCTCAAACGGCCCATCTTAGGTTCTCCAATAGTGATGTTACCTGTAGGAGAGACAGAGGATGTTGCATATTGTGTGACCTCCGAAATAATGGCTGGCAGTCGTTTCTGTCTGCACCTTAGCCAAATTCAGCCTCCTCCTAGCCTGGCGATCTCTCATTAACTTTACAATGGCTAAAGTTTTGGGGAAGGGCTGTTATTATTTCATCTTTATTATTTATTGATTATTATTTGAACTGTAAATTAAATCTCTCCTAAAGTTAGCTTGTCCTAAGCCCGGAAATAATTAAGGGCAGCTTGAAGGCCAAAGGCAAGATGGGTTTTGGCTAGATCAGATCTCTCCCACTGCCATAATTTTCTCACTGATAATAATTTTTGGAAAGGTGGTTTCAACACCAGTAGCCTGCCCAGGGGCTTCTGTCTTGAGGGTCCTTCCTTCTTTGTGTTTAAGTGGGAAAGCTTTATGGCTACTGGCCAGCCTTTCTCCCAGTGTTCTGTATCAGGTTATAGATGGTGGGCTTTTGTCATTTGCTTTATAGACCCATCCATCTGGGACTGATCTGGAGGAGAAAGGGGCGTTACCTGGGATCAGGACCTCACCTCTGTGTAGAAAGGAGGAAGTGACCATATTCCCGGAGGCAGTTACATCTGTACTGTGCGACCCCACTGCCATGGGAAGAGGCATGGACTCCAGGCTCAGGCAGGGTTAGTGGATTTTGTTTTCCTGAGAGCTTTGAACTGAATCTAAGAGAAGGCTAATGAGTTTCTCTGTGTGGCCCAACTACAACAAACGCAGTACCACCAAAAAGCACTGGCATCCTTCATGGCTGTGAGGCAGCCACATGCAGGAGCAGCACAGAAGGTGGTCTGCAAAGATGAATGACGCAGCTTTGCAGAGAGAGGAGATGCAGAGAAATACAGAAGGAGAGAGAGAGAAAGAGAGAGGGAGAAAGAGGGGGAAAGAGAAAGAAAGGGAGAGAAAGAAAAAGGAAGAGAGAGAGGGAGAAAGAAAGAAAGGGAGAGAGAGAGAAAGGGAGAGAGAGAAAGAGGAAGAGAGAAAGAAGAAGATAGAGAAAGAGGGAGAGGAAGAAAGGGAGAGAGAAACAGGGAGAGAGAGAGAAAGAGGGAGACAGAAAGAGAGGGAGACAGAAGGAGAGAGAGAAAGAGAAAGAGCAAGAGAGAAGGAGAGAGAGAAAGAAAGGGAGAGAGAGAAACAGGGAAAGAGAAAGAAAGGGAGAGAGAGAAAGAGGGAGAAAGGGTGAGAGAGAAAGAAAGGGAGGGAGAGAGAAAGAGTGAGAGAGAGAACAAAAGAGGGAGAGAGAGAGAAAGAAATGACTGACTCATGATTGCTTTCCTGACTCTTCTTTTTTGGAAGGAACCCTCTGTTTTGGGTTCCATAAATTATTCCCAACTCCCCTTTTCTCCCCTTTTCTTTTCTGGTAACTATTTATTTTGAAATAATTACAGATTCAGAAGAAGTTGCAAACATAGTATAGAGAGGTCCCACCTACCCTCTACTCAGTTCCTCCCATGGTTACATTTTACAAAACTGTGGTACAATGTCAAACCAAGAAATGGGTGCAATGTGTTTCTATAGTTCTACGTCATTTTATCCCATGTGTAGACTGGTGTAACTACCACCACAATCAAGACACACAACTGTTCCATCCCACAAAGATTTTCTTTTTGCTACCCCTTTTAGAGTCATCCTTCCTTCTTTCCACCACTCCTAGCTCCTGGCAACTACCAGTCTGTTCTCCACCTCTATAATCTTGTCCTTTTGTGAATATTCTATCAATGGAATCATACACTTTGTGACCTTTTGAGACTGGCTTTTTTTTTTTTTTTTTTTTTTTCTCAGTTTGATTCCCTTGAGATCCACTCAAGTTGCTGTGTGTATCAGTAGTTCATCCCTTTTTGTTACCAAATAGCATTCCATGGTATGGATAAACAACAGTTTGTTTATCCGTTCACCTATTGAGGGGCACGTTGGTTATTTCCAGTTTGGGGCTTTTATGAATAAAACTGTGATGAATATTTGTGTACAGATTTTTGTGTGAATATATTTTCATTTCTCTTGGAATCATGCCCAGGAGTGCAATTGCTTGGTGATCAGGCAAGTATATGTTTAGTTAAGAAACCCCCAAACAACTTTCCAGAATGGTTGTACCATTTTCCGTTGCCACCAGCAATGCATGAACTACCTAGTTTCTGTGCATTCTCACCAGCATTTGGTATTGTCACTATTTTTTTTTTCTTTTAATGAATAGAGACAGGAGTCTCACTATGTTGCCCAGGCTGGTCTTGAACTCCTGAGATAAAATGTCTAGGCCTCCCAAAGTGCCGGGATGACAGGTGTGAACCACTATGCCTGGCCTACTGGTTTTTTTTTTTTTTTGGTTTTTTTTTTGAGACTGAGTCCTGTCTGTCTCTAAGGCTGGAGTGCAGTGGCACAATGTCGGCTCACTGCAACCTCTGCCTCCTGGCTTCAAGTGATTCTCCTGCCTCAGCCTCCCAATTAGCTGAGGTTACAGGCATGTGCCACTGCACCTGGTTAATTTTTGTATTTTTATTAGAGATGGGGTTTTGCCATGTTGGCCAGGCTGGTCTCCTACTCCTGACCTCAAGTGAGGCCTTATCATGGTCTTAAATTGCACTTGCCTTATGGTAGTAATGTTGAATATTTTGTCATGCATATGTTTGCTATCTATATATCCTCATTGGTGAAACATCTCTTCATATCTTTTGCCCCTTTTCTAATTGGATTGAATGGGTTTTGTTTGTTTTTGTTTCTCAAATTTTTTTGTTGTTGTTGAGATGGGGTCTCGCTATGTTGCCCAGGCTGGTCTTGAACTCCTGCGTTCAGCAGTCCTTCTGCTTTGGCCTCCCAAAGTGCTTGGATTATAGATGAGAGCCACCATGCCTAGTGAATATTTAGAATTTGTTTTACTGTTAGATTTTAATATAAATTGTCTTTTTTTTTTTTTTTTTAATAAACAGCCTTGGAATGTGCTTCTGTTACTTGCAAACCTAAGATTCATTTACAGTCTGCTCTTGTATTTAATGACATCATAATAATAGCTAACATTTACTGAGCCCATACTGTGTGCCAGGCACTGTTCTAAGTGATTTACAGGTTTTAGCTCACTTGATAAATATTGCTTTTATAAACATCATATGTTGTGGTTATAAATATTAACCGCCATTACAATTTAGTTAACAAATCTAACCATGGGCATAAACAAACAGCTCTAGCAATCCAGCTTTGCTTGGCTTCAAATCGGTTGAGTTGATTTGTGTTTTAATTGGTTGAAGGAAAATCTAAGCCACTAGTGTCTCCAGAGCATATGAGTCAGGAGAGCCACTCTTCAGGTGACATAACATAACAGAGTTCACATTTTTAAAATTAGACAGTGCAAACGTGTTTTTACTTGTTTCAAGTCAATAACTGATAATGTTCAACTCAACAAATTCTACAGAAGAAAATCCCACAAACTGCAATTTCCCATTGATAAATTCCCGTTGATGTTCTATAGTTTTTACAAACCACATCGGTGTGAGTGGAAGAGAGACGCATGTATGGATTAGATACTATGAATTCCCATGTGAGACTAGGTCCGCCTTTTCTGAGGGTTGGGAAGAAATCCCAGGCTCCATGAGGGTCTTCAGGGTGACTTCCCAGCTGGTCCTATGGTAGAACTACCTCCGAGAAGGGCAGGGTCCCCTTCCTTTGTGCCTGAGAGGCTGTGAGTGTGAGTTATTGTATGGCGAAGTCAAGTCACCGAGCAGTGGCTGCCCTGGGATTCCTGGGCAGAGCTATAGGAATCGGGTCCCCATGGTGCAGCCAGGCAATGCGTGGGGATTCAGGGAATGGCCGCACACACCCCATCCAAGTATTGGTGCTATAGTGCAACTTGGGCTGTGAGAGGTGGTGTCTGCAGAGGTGATGTTGCTGATCTGTGCGGTGTGGGACCTATGCTCCTTTGATTGAAGTCCAGCATTTGAGTAGATTGATCACAAGCAACAGGTCTAACCTGAAGTTGACTTGGCAGGTCCAGGGCCAGCCCACCTTTCTCAACGGCGCTCACAGGGGCCTTCCATATAGACGTGTGAGGAGCACAGCGCCCACCTTGCCTTCCCCTCCACCTGCTCCCTGATCGCCATCCCATCCTTCTGAGTCTCCTAGTTTTGACCTTGCTGATTTCTTTTCTGATTTTGGTCTCTCCTCACCCTTGGTTCTATGGACTTGATTCTTCGTACATTTTCTTACCATCACTGTGTTTCTTGTTTTAGCAACATATTGCTTTATGCCATCTCAGGGAAGTCCCAGGAACTCTCCCACCCAGTAGGTCTTTGGGGCCGCGGCTCTACCCTGCTTTCCTTACTCACTCTCTCACCAGTGTCTCCCGCATCCCATTCCCCAGAGTTCAAATCTAGGCCTCGCTACATGACAGGCAGGCTGTTTGAGGTTACTTTTCCCATCAGAGTCTTTTTTTTTTTTTTTTTTTTTTTTTTAAATAAATGGGGTGGGTAATCCCTTTCTCACAGGGCAGTTGTGAGATGTACTGAGTGTGTGTGGTGTGTGCGTGTGTGTGTAACCATCACAACCTAGTACCAAATGGAAACTATGTAATCCTAGAAATAAAGCAGCCCTCCCCATGACTCCTCTCCCACACCTTGGTCTCTGCTGTTAGGCAGTGATGTCCCATCTCTTTCTCCCCCATCCCCCATTCCAGCCCCACCCTCCTTCACAGTTAGTGAGGGGGACTCAGACTGAACTTGCTCCTCCCCTAGCAGCAGAGGATCTCTGATTGGCTGCCGTCACCATGGCAACCCACTGCCTTCTCTCCCCATCCCTCACTTTCCAGAGCCAGCAGATTTGTGGAGTTCCAGACTTCTCAGGGCTGGGAGGGAAGATACTGGGGGAGGACAGAGAGGCCCCCTTCACAGCCAGGACAACCATGCATCTGGGGTTTGCTTGGACTCCAAATTCCAGCCTCGTATGCAGTGTGGCCTCTCCTGTCTCCACATGTTGAGGGAATGACTTTCTGATACCCTTAGTTGTCCTGATTCCCTCTGAAATGGCTCAGCTTGGTGGCTGAGGGTCCTGGGTTAGTGGCATGTGGCATGAATGATAAGTGTGTTGTTCAATGACACTCACTGAATGTCAAACAGCACAGTGTTCGTCCTGCCGTCCTTGCAGCCCTGCTGAGGGGATTACGCCATAGATTCAGCCCTGGTGTGCTTTGAAAACCTCAAAGGCTGTAAGGGCTCATTCCTCATGCTGGCCACCCCTTGGCCAGGAGCTGGCAGCCTAACTGGGGCCCTCCCCTCCTGATGTGAAGTGGGGGCTTGGAGATGTGTGTCTACATGAGGCCTCCTGGAGAATCACACGGGGTGCTGCGGTGAGATGCCAGCCTGCAGATCCTGGCAGTGGGGTGCAGGTCAGGGGTTCGTGCCAGAGCTTGAGAATCTACTTACTCCCCAGCACAGTCTGCAGGGTGAACACGTGACATCCATGCATTAACTATGATTTTCAAATGCTCATTGATGCTGTTGTAGTTTAAAAATAATAACTTCAAAGCATGGACTGAATTCAAGGCAACTTTTGTTATTATTCGTGTTCTCAGTCAATAGGGGCATGGTGGTAGAAGGTTAACAAACCCTCCTAAAATAGGGTGAGGTGCCAGGCGTGGTGGTTCATGCCTATAATCCCAGCACTTTGGGAGGCCAAGGCAGGTGGGATCCCAGAAGTTTGAGACCAGCCTGACCAACCTGGTGAAAACCTGATTCTACAAAAAATTAACTGGGTGTGGTGGTGCATGCCTGTAGTCCCAGCTACTGGGGAGGCTGAGGTGGGAGTATCACTTGAGCCTGGGAGGCAGAGGTTGCAGTGAGCCATGATCACATCCCTGCACTACAGCCTCAGTGACAAAGCAAGACTTGGTTAAAAAAACAAGGAGTGGGGGGAGCAAGGTGATGGAGTTCTCACACATGCCACAACATGGATGCTCCTTGAAGACATGCCAAGTGAATGAAGCCAGATACAAAAGGACAATACTGTTCGATTTCACTGATATGAGGTGCCTAGAATAGGCAAATTCATAGAGACAGAAAGCAGATTGGGGTTAGCTGGAAAGGGGAGTTATTGCTTACTGGTTACATATGAATATTGGAGAAGATGCAAAAGTTCTGGAGATGCAAAGCTGTGATGGCTACACAACAATGTGTGTGCACATGAGGCCAGTGAGCTGTACACTTCAAAACAGTGAAAATGGTGAGTGTTATGTTGTACATGTTTGGCCACAATAAAATTACCCTTCCCTGGCCAGGCGCGGTGGCTCATGCCTGCAATTCCAGCACTTTGGGAGGCTGAGGCGGGCAGATCATGAGGTCAGGAGTTCAAGACCAGCCTGACCAATATGGTGAAACCCTGTCTCTACTAAAAATACAAAAATTAGCCAGGCGTGGTGGTGGGCACCAGCTACGTGGGAGACTGAGGTAGGAGAATCGCTTGAACCCTGGAGGTGGAAGTTGCAGTGAGCCGAGATCGCACCATTGCACTCCGCCCTGGGTGACAGAGTGAGACTCTGTCTCAAAAAAAAAAAAAAAAAAAACCAACAAAAAAGCCCCAAAAACATTACCCCTGCCCTCCAAGAAGAACACATGAGGCCAGGCTGGATGGTGGAATGTGGGGATGATGGACACATCTTGGGGCGCTTTAATCTTTAGAGGTGTTCTGGAGGAGAGGGTCTCGCTCCACAGCTGCCTGGCTCCTCTCCTGCCTCACCCTGCCCTCTCCAGCTCACTGGCTGAGGGCAGCAGCCCATGAAGGTTATGTTAGTGGCCCCCCCATTCCCTGAGGGAACTACAGAAGCCACCATCACTGACCTGTCATCTCCGCTCAAGAGTTCACCATATGGAAATGTAAACTAGTACAACCACTATGGAAAACAGTGTGAAAAATTTTTAAAGAACTAAAAGTAAATCTACCATTTGATCCAGCAATCCCACTCCTGGATATCTACCCAGAGGAAAAGAAGTTATTGTACAAAAAAGATACTTGCACATGCATGCTTATGGCAGCACAATTTACAATTGCAAAAATATAGAACCAGCCCAAATGCCCACCAATTAACAAGTGGATAAAGGAAATGTTTTTTATATATATAAATATATATTATATTATGTATTTTATATATTATATATAAATATATATTATATTATATATTATATTTTTATATATTATATTATATTATATGTATATATAATATAATATATATTTTATATATATATACACACACCATTCCATGGTGTGTATATATATACCATGGAATACTACTCAGTCATAAAAAGGAATGAAATAATGGCATTTGCAGCAATCTGGGTGGAATTGGAGACCATTATTCTAAGTGAAGTGACTCAGGAATGGAAAACCAGACATCACATGTTCTCATTCATAAGTGGGAGCTAAGATATGAGGGCGCAAAGGCATAAGAATGATACAATGGACACTTAGGAGACTTGGGGGAAAGAGTGGCAGGAGAGTGAGGGATAAAAGACTACACACTGGGGACAGTGTACACTGCTTGGGTGGTGGGTGCACCAAAATCTCAGAAATCACCACTAAAGAACTTATTCATGTAACCAAACACCACCTGTTTCCCAAAAACCTATTGAAGTTTTTAAAAAATCCACCATATTTAGGAATCACCAGTGTAATGACCAATCCACCTTCCTACCTGTGGCTCCCTCTGGAAGGCCCAGGAGGGCTGGATGGGAGGGGCAGTGAGGACCCACTAGTGTCAGCAGAGATGTGGCTGATACCTTTGCAAAGGTGGCCAGAGGGAAGCCTTACTCTCCAGAGACTCCAGTGCAGGGCCCTCATCAGCTCCCAATCCTAGGGTTTTTGCAGTCCCTGCAACCCCCCGCCTTCTGAGTCATCGTTCAAACCCACCAGCCCTTCTGACAGAGCTGGAAACAGGCACCAAGCCCTCCAGGAAGCTATTTTTAGGGTTCATCTGTTCTTTTTTATTTCTTCTCTGGATTCCATATTCTCTCACCCCCAGATTTAAAGGACCTAAAGATTCTGGAAATCATTCATTATCCCCTCAGCTCACAAGCTGTGGCTTCCCCCCAACCTTCCCTGTACCACTCCCTCTTTCTTTCTTCCTCTCTGCCCTCACCCCTCTGGTTCTCCAGCTCCACAGGCAGCAGAGAAAGCAGGCTCTTTGTCTGACATCATCTTCCACTCCCTGGCCTGCTAAGAGTTACTCACTCAGGCAATCCCTGCTCCACCAGAGGAGACTGTCCAATTGCCAAGCAACCCACTGCTGGCCAATCACAGAGCTTGGAGGTGATGTCATGGCGAGAGCGAGCAGTGGTGCTGATGTTGAGAGAAGCCCAGGGTACCACTAATTGAGGGAGTGAGGAAGAGAGCAGCTCGCTTCTAACTGGACTGCACGTAAGTAGAAATAAAATGCAACTAATTTGAGGCTTTTCAGGCAAAAGAAAAAACAAGACAGCAGCTACAGTGGGGAGAAGCGAGGGGCCTAGCACCTATTGTGTCACCTTTGGTTTTACTCAATCATTTAAACTTTGTCAGATCTTGGGGGAAAGGGGGTGAGGCAAAAAGAATGGCGCTCGGCCAAGGGGTGAGGGTAGGCTCCAGGTGCCACTTTTATTCCAGAGCTCAGGAGAGGCAGGATGGGTGGGAATTGTCAGATGCTATGGTGAGTTATTTCTGCATAAAAATGTTTTGTTGCTTAGAGAGAAAGGTTTTGTGCCAAGTCTGACTGCCCCTGCAGCTGGCTGTGACCTGAAGATCCGTTTCAAGTGGGAAGCTCTCCTGTGTTTTTACCTTTTCTTCCTCAGACACAGCTTTTCTTGTCTCCCATTCCCATTTTTATCACCCATCTTTTCCTTCAGCTCTATGCACGGGTTACTTATTTCTCTTGGTTCTCAGGATGCAATGAGATCATCACCTCCTCCTGGCCCCGCCCCACCCTGAGGTCAGCCTAATCCTACCTGGCCAGAGGTGGCTGGCTCCAAAGCTGAAAACTGCAGACACCCAGAACTGCCACGCCCTGGCCACTGACTGGGACCCTGGCCAGCGCCCCCCTCCTTATGCAGCCCACCACCCTCGCCAGGAGTTTAGGCATCATTAATTTCTCATCCTGGGACCCAGGGTCTTGATGTCCAGCGGTCAGCCTTCCCCACGTGGTGGTGCTGTCTTTGTTTTATTTCTCCCAGGAAGACACAATCAGGTGTGGTGGAGTCTTGTTGTCCTGAACATGGGCAGGTCTCCAGAATGCTCTGTGTGTGTGTGTGTGTGTGTGTGTGTGTGTGTGTGTGTGTGTGTATGGGGGTGGGAGGGAGAGGTTAGGAATGTTCATGCGCCCTTGTCTGAATACCCCAGGAAGGGATACCCCTGGTCTCAAGACCAAGAGAATACAAGGTGGGAATGGCCAGAGGTGGCCTGCTGAGGCTTGAGGGATGGGTGGGAGGTTGAGAGGGAATATGAGGGAATCTGTCTCAACCTGAGGCTGAGCCCCCCACCTCCCAGGGGGAGGAAACCTCTCCCACAGGCGGGTGCTAGGGGAATGAGATCATCCTTCAGATGAGGAAATAATCATAGTGCTGGAGCAGTGAGAAGGCAGAGGGGAAAAGGTCTGATCGGCAGCTCCACGGAAGGAAGCCACAGTTTCCCAGCAATGCTGCCCTAGTCTCCGGCTCACCCCAACCCTCCACTTTGCTGCTAGGAGCTGTACTTTCACCCCACTTGGAAACCACTGAGCACCTGTCAGCTGGTCCCAGCCCTCCTGGCATTCTCAGCTCCACCCAGGCCACTCCTGGAACAGCTCTGGAGTGAGCAGGATCTGAAAATGCTAGATGGATCTACCATAGAGCACGCTGCCCTGTAGGGAGTGAGTTCCCTAACACTGGAGGCATTCAAGCAGAAGTTGGATGGCCACCCACCAGGGAGGCTTTGGAGGAGGTTTTTGCATTATGTTAGGGATTGGTCTAGGTTAGTGTTTTAACTGCAGGCTGAGACCCATTAGTACACTATGAAATCAATCTATGGATTGTAAATGGTTTTTTGTTTTAATAAAATGAAATAAGATAAAGTAAAAAATAATTAGAGCACATCTCACGTAATAGGATAAATAATGCTTCCTATGCTGTCTTCAGTTACATATCAGTTATGTGATATTTGTCTGTACAAATGTACATATATGTCTGTATCCATAATCATACATATGTGTATATGTCCGTATCATGACATATACATACTGGATCATAATATACAATGTAGCACTTTTTGTGAGTTTCAGTCAAAAAAGTTTGAGAAACATTAGGCTAAGTGACCTCTAATTACCTCTCCTAACCCTGAGACTACAAGCCTATGAAAAACTCCCAATAGATAGTCAACCTTTTTTTTTTTTTTAATTTTTAACTGTGGTAAATACACATAACATAAAATTTGCCATTCTAACTATTTTTAAGTGTAAATATCAGTAGTATTAAGGTTTACGTTGTTGTGCATCCAATCTTCAGAACTCTTTTCATCTTGCAAAACGGAAACTCCATACCCATTAAATACTAACTCCCCATTCTCCTATGCCCCAGCCCCTGGAAAATCCCATCCTACATTCTTTCTCTATAAATTTAACTCCTCTAGGTACCTCAGATAAGTGGAATCAGTACTTGTCTTTTTGTGATTGGCTTATTTCACTGAGCCTAATGTCCTCAAGGCTTATCCATGTTGTACACTGTGTGTCCCTATTCCCAGGCAAAAAATAAGTGCCTTTAAGTTGCAGTTAAATACAAATACTGTTTTTTATGGGAAGCTGTCCTTCTTTAGTGAGTTACTTCATTCTAAAAGACCTATCAAAGATGGAGAAGTTTGGTCTCATATTGTCCATACTGGCCAGGTTGTCGACTGGAGGTGGAGGGACAGTGGAAGTGTCCTGCATTTTTGGTTGGATGGCTGCTTAATAGCTAGATTTCACTTTAGTTCAATCAAAGAAACGCAAAGGCCAAGGGACTGTCTTCTTTCACTGGACTAGGCCATTTTAACCACATTTTTCCTGTAGGGGGATGTGGGCTGATTGATGACTTTTAAAATAGAGCAACAAAGATTGACAAATTGAGGTTCAGAGAATAGGGTACTTGAGCAGAGAAAAGGAACATGGGACAAAGAAATTAGGAAGGTAAGAGAGAGATAAAGAAAGGAGGAGAATAGTGTCTATATTAAACCAACTGTGTAGAAGGAATGGAAAAATTCAGATCTTTTGTGCTCGTGCTTTTAAATAATAAGATATTTAATTATCAAGATCATAATCAAAGAAAGGCTTAATTTTTCAAGAACCCCTAAGATTATCTCCCCTGCTCCCTCTGATATCTTTTTATTATTTCATACTTACCTGGAGATTCTCATTTGGAAACAGAATTCCCAGAGATTTTGAAGACACGGATGGGGAGAAATGAAACTGCTTTTGTGGGAGGAGGGATAGAAATTTTGGGGAATTATACAACATGTAAAGTGTAACTTTTGTAATGCCACTTAGGAAACTAATCAATTTTTTTAAGCTTGAGAAATAAACATGCATCATGTATAATTTGGTTTGCTTATTAAATTAGCATTTGCTGTATTTAGAGATGTGACAGCCTGGGAAAGGTTGCTTTTTCTGTTTTTCTTTAGGGACGGATGGATACCAAAAATTCTTCCCTGCCATTTGAAAATTGGTTTTGTTTTTTTTTTTTCAGAGTTTTACATCTCTAGTCCCTCTAGGAAGACAAATGAATACATGCACACTTGCCCCCTTCCCACCTACATATGCATGCACACACGAACCCCCACATCTGAACACTCCCACCCCATCCCTACACACACATATGAGTGCTCCCACCCCATCCCTACACACACATGTGAGTGCTCCCACTCCATCCCCTACACACACATTTGAGTGCTCCCACTCCATCCCCTACACACACACAGGCATACCTATCCCTCTCCACTGAAGCCCAAAGCTTGCTGGCCTTTCCATCAAGTAAAACTGAGAGCTGCGTGTCCACTCCCCTAGGGTCCTGCTGTCAGAGGCTGGTGGTGGGAGGCAGGAGAACAGAACAGATCAGAAAAGGTGGGAGCCTGGGGCTGGTTGGCGTGATTCATGGTGGGCTTTAGGCAACTCGAGAGTTTGGATAACAAACTGCAGAGTATGAATCCAGAGAAAGGAGCTGAGCTCAGATCCAGGATGAAAGACCCAGTAGGGGAGGATGAGCAGAGTGTCAGTGGACCATGTGGGTCTGTGCCTAGACAGCCAGACTAGAGAGAGAAAAGTTCACACTGAGTATGCAGAAAGAGTTGGATAGAGGGTAGCACCTTTCAGGAAGGCTCTGTCTGCCCACAACACAAACACAATTCAGCTATTGATCCTGGACAGGGTTGTCTAGCATTTGCACCTGCCATCAAACCAGATGCATAAGGACTTAAGAAACAAACCATGGGCTGGGCATGCTGGCTTACACCTGTAATCCCAACACTTTGTGAGGCTGAGGTGGGCGAATCACTTGAGGTCAGGAGTTCAAGACCAGCCTGGCCAATATGGTGAAATTTCATCTCTACTGCAAATGCAAAAATTAGCCGGGCATGCCGGTGGCACATGCCTGTAATTCCAGCTCCTCGGGAGGCTGAGGCAGGAGAATCGCTTGAACCAGGGAGACAGAGGTTGCAGTGAGCTGAGATTGCACCACTGACCTCCACCCTGGGTGACAGAGGGATACTCCATCTCAAAAACAAAAACAAAAACAAAACATGATCCCTTTCTGAAAAACAAGAAAAACAAGAGTACTCCAACAAGTACTCTAGCTAATAAAAAAAATTATCAAATGAAAGAAATAAAATAAAACAAAAAACCCTACATGGTGTCAATGATGGTCATAAGCAAAGAAAACACGAGAATTTAGAGCCATTGCCTAGTTAAAATTGGTATATTTATAAAGCTCAATGCAAATGTCAAACATCTTGAGGCTAGGGGATGTGTCTGTAAGATCATCACTGTATCCCTAGTGCTTTATATAGTGCACACAGTAGATCCTCAATCAATATTTGTTGGATGAATAATGTAAGAAAGAACTTAATAATGATAATCCAGAACTGAAAATCCAGATCTTTCTGACAAAACCAGGTTTGTACAGAGAGGTTTGTTGCTAAACCTTTCATCTCACACAAATAAAATCATTAGATACTCTTTCATTCTTAATGTAGTGAAATATAGACATAAAAGATTTTAACATAAAGCTAAAATTAAAAGTAATACATAAAATTTACAAAGCATTGGAGAATGAAAGAATAAAGAAAACAAGAGCAATATTGCAAAAGATAAGGAATTTCTGTCAGTGTAGTTGAATGTGGGCCAGAAGCTTGGCTCTGTTCTCTCTGAAACCTCAGGCAAGGCACTTCTTGGGCTCCCTGTCTCCTCCTCTGAAAAGAGGGAGGAATGGAAACTCCAGAGAGCTCCATGGCTCCTACTAACTCTGGGACTGCAGAATGGGCAGAGAGCTGGACCTCTGGGAATTTCTACAAGTTTCATTGCTTGTCCTCTGCTGATATGAAGATGAGTTAATTTAGTACACTTGATAGGTCAGGTGTGTGCATTTTAACAGGGACTCTCTGAGGCAATGCCTGAGCTGAAGGATAGATAGAATGGTGAGAATTTTAAGCATGGAATGCACCCATAGAAGGCAGGCTGATATGGGGTATTCGCTTGCCCTTCAATCACATGCCATCAGCAATCATCCATTGCACTTACATCTAGGATGGCCTTGGATATGAGGACATAGCATGGAGCTTTCTCAGAAATTGCATGGGCTTTGATATAAGAAGATTTCAATTCAAATCCCATTTTTACCACTTTCTACTCGTATGACTTTGGGCAAATCAAGTCACTTACCTAAATTGATGATCTATTAAGTGTGTATAGGATTTGGTGTGGGGAATAAAATGATAAAATGTATATGCCCTGGCCAGACACGGTGGCTCACGCCTGTCATCCTAGCACTTTGGGAGACTGAGGCCAGAGGATCACTTGAGCACAGGAGCTTGAGGCCAGCATGGGTAACACAGTGAGACCCCATCTCTATCTTTAAAACATTTTTAGTGTAGATTCCCTTACTTCTGTAAAAGCCCTGGTTCCTTGCTTATGTAAAAATAGTAGACAGAGGGGAAAACAACCTAGAAGAAAATGCCAATAGCATAAAGTAGCAAGACAACAGGGATTTATTTTCTTTTTTTCTGTCACATAGAATTTCTAAAATATAATGTGAATATGTTTGTAGTTAAAGCATTACTTATAAGATGCACATATGCCTATAGATGTAATCATAAAGCATTATTCAATTGCATTGTTGTTATTGGGAGTAAGATTAAAAGGGCTTGCCCTATATATTGATGCCTTCATGTGCTTTTAACCCAGGACCTCACACGGCGCTTGGATCACATGCCTCGCACACTCTCCAGCAGCCCAGAATGGAAGTCTGTGCCCCTAAACTTATCTTCTGTCACACTAATTCTTCTGCATATACATATATACACACACATATATGTGTGTATATACATCTATACACATCTGAACACTCCCACTCCATCCCCGACACACACACGTGAGTGCTCCCACCCCATCCCTAACACACGTGAGTGCTCCCACTCCATCCCCTACACACACATATGAGTGCTCCCACTCCATCCCCTACACACACATAGGCATACCTATCCCTCCCCACTGAAGCCCAAAGCTTGCTGGCCTTTCCATCAATTAAAACTGAGAGCTGCGTGTCCACTCCCCTAGGGTCCTGCTGTCAGAGGCTGGTGGTGGGAGGCAGGAGAACAGAACAGATCAGAAAAGGCGGGAGCCTGGGACTGGTTGGCCTGATTCATGATGGGCTTTAGGCAACTTGAGAGTTTGGATAACAAACTGCAGAATATGAATCCAGAGAAAGGAGCTGAGCGCAGATCTAGGGTGATCTGGGACTGCAGAATGAGCAGAGAGCTTGACCTCTGGGACACCCATCATCTCTTCCTCTTGATGCTCTTGGAAGCAAGAGCCTAAGAGGTGATTAAACAATGCCAATTTCCCCAGACCCAGTGAATCACACACTGTTCTGTTTTGCCCAGTTTCCCTCCGTATGTCTCACTGGTTCCTTCTTCGTCTGTGCTCTAATTCCCACTCCTTCTCCCTTTATGGCATGGTCCACATTATCGCGGCAGACCATGCTGAGGCCTGAAGAGCATCTGCAGAGCTTCCAAAGGCTCCAATGGCTCTAGATACCCACCCAGGGACCTGTTTTACTTTCCCACCAACAAAAACTCCTGTGGTTATTTTAGGATCTGGCAGAGGGCTTGGCACAGAATTAAATACTCAATAAATACTGTAGAAAGAATGAAAACCACATTCATGAAAAAATAATTTATCTCCTTTTGATTTTAAACCCAAAGAAGACACATGGCTGCCAATCAGAGCCTTTTAATCAGCATGAAATAACCAGGGGCACTGTTCTGAGCTGACATGATTCTATCCCAAAGCAAATAAAGTGGCATTTAGATAGCTTATGCAGCTAACTTCAGGTAAATATATAACCTCAACTGGATTTTGAAGAAGATTGGCAATAGGGCACAGACTTAAAGAACCACCTTCCTGTACTGCTTGTGGCTAGAGGACCTTAGTCAGAATTCATTGCCCCCACAACCATGAAGTATTCATCCTGATTCTTGGCCAGAGTTTCTAGATTTGTCTTCTGAAACCCTTTCCAGGTACAACTCTATTCAAGCCACTGGGACATGCATTATCTGCTTATCCCTCAAAAATAGACCACATTCTGCAAGCATTCTTGGGGTATTTCTTCCAGTGACCAATAAAATGCTTGTTCACTCTGTCCTATGGGCAGTCAGAGGCACTAAGAGGTCAGGCATACACCCAGCAGGTGGCCACGGGTCATCTGAGAGCTTGGTGCTTATCTGTCTGCCCCTGGACATCAGCTGAATTACCTGGACATCAGCTGAAAGCCTTGGAGTGTGGGTTGCAAGCAAGTGCCCTGCTGGGGCCTCCCTTCTGCATATCCACTTTCTTATTCAGAGCTGCTCTGGTGACCATGTGGGCTATCCCCTCTCATCCAGGATGGTATTTAGGGGCAGAGAAGGAACAAGTATAAAAGAGAAGGGCATTGACACTGGAATCCATCCCATCTCTGCCAGGAGTTCTCTGCGTGACCTCAGAATCTTTGGTCACCAGGAAGGAGGCTATTGGCATTTTGGAAGGGACAGTTGTTTATTGTGTGGAACTGATGTGTACAATGCAAGACATTTAGACTCCACAGCCCCTGCCCACTAAATGCCTGTAGCATCCTCAGTCTCATGACCGTTGAAAGGTCCCATGTAGTTTCTGGGAGTGAGACTGCACTGAATTGAGAACCACGGGCTTGTGATTGCCTTTTCTCTCCATCTCTGACATTCAAATGTTCTGGGTGAAATCGAGGACTCTGATCTCGTCATTTTAAGCACCTTTTTCTCCCCACTATCCCACTGTGAGATCCCTCCTCAGTCAACAGCCTACAACTTCACTCTTAGCCATGTCTGCCTCCAATCAAAACTTACTCATTCCGTGTTTCCTTATGGCTGGCTCTCTGCTTGGTGGGATTATCACCCACTAATTTATTTCTTAACAATTATGCTAATGGTTCAAGCCATCAACAAAAAGCTCTGGTTCCTTGCTTTTCTGTACAGACTCTTAGATGCTGGTGCTGGGGGAAATGTATGGATCAGTTTGTAAATGGAAAAATAGTGCTGGGTGAGATGTGAAAACTTCAGAGTAGAACTCAATCCAGCAGGTCCGACCCACACTTTGTACCCATACTGCTATTTGGCTGCCAGCCTTTCCCTCCTAAATTTTTCCCCAAACGAATGCTGCCAGATGAATATTTTTACACTAGAAGCAGAACCTAAAGAGACAGAGACAAGCTTTCCAGTGAAACACATGAGGACCTAAATCCCAGCTCTGCCCCTACCTACCTGTGTGATGGTGTAATTTACTTAACTGCTGAGATTCAATGTCCTCATTCTCAAAGAACCTAATAGAAAAATGAGATAACAGTTGTGCTTTTCCTGCCCAAGAATGGTAGTTGTTATTATTGCTATTATTATCAGCATCACTGTTCCCTTCTCCCCTCATTCAAAAGATATCGGTGGTTTCCTACTGGGTGGGAGATAAAGCACAAAGTCCTTCACTGGTCTGGAGGGCTTTGTGATCTTTCAGTTCCTATTCTAGCATTCTGTCCCACTGCACCCTGCATGCAGCCCAGTGGGCCTCCTGCGTTCCTGAGTAAACCCGGTCCACATCCCCGGCACACAGTCAGGTTCAGAGTCATTGCAAAGTGATAGGCACTGCAGAACCTCAATTGCATAGTAACCTCATCACAGCCTGGGATGAGGCCACACTCGAATCTTTGCCATCTGAAGATCTAGCAGAGGGCTTGGCACAGAATTTACTAAACAAATGAATACGTAAATAAATTGAGTCCTCTCTCTACCTGCTCTGCTGGATCAATCCCTGCCAGCACAGGGGCTCAGCCGCACAGGGAGACCTTGGCTCTTGACCAACCAGTCTGTGTCCATCAGACGTGCTTGAGAGTGAGCCCCAGGCAGGAGCTGGAGGGCCTGCCATCCTGAGCTCTAGCTCTCGTTCTGGATATTGACTGAATGACTGCCACATTGACCTTCCAGAGGGGGCTCCTTTGATCTTTGTTGCCGCTGGGTGCAGTGAATTTCCTCTCGAAGGGCTAGGATTGGCTTTCACCTAACAGAAAACACATAAGGAGCCTCTGAGGGGTGGGGATGGAGGTTTGCCTCTGCACTGGGTTTTGCCTTACATTGCTTTGCTGGCTGACATCTTGGCTAGAATCTCCCATTGAGGACTTGCATTCTTGGCCTCATGCCTCCTATGGCCTCTATTGTCTCTTCATTTTCATCATGCCCACCTGAATCCCTGGCACTCTGTGTGCTCTGACCTTGGGCATAACAACCTTACTGTCCTTCTTTGACAGTTACAGGAGAGGTTTGGTGGCCCTTGCTCCATTGTAGGCTGTATTTTGCTGTGGCATAGTAACACGACCATGGCCATTTAACAAACCCCACAAGACAACCTAACATCACACAACCAGGCCAGGTGTTGGGGAGGCACATGTGACCGGCCCCACTGGGCACAGATGCTGCAGGTTATTAAGAATAAAGTTGGGTCTCCTGCCATAGCTGGTGCCCCCCAGTGGCAAAGACTCCTTGCATCTCTGTGCTCTCTGCTTCCCACCTTTTTATCTTCTGTGTCCTTTCTCAGAATGTCCCCCGGGCATATCTTTTGGGTCTTGAGTGCAAAAGAAATGATGTGACTGTTGGCATGAGGATTTATAAGGGCCCCATGGACCCACAGGCACAAGTATATAGATCACTCTTTTTTTTTTTTTTTTGAGATGAAGTCTCGCTCTCTCTCCCGGGCTGGAGTTCAGTGGCGCAATCTTGGCTCACTGCAACCTTCGACTGCTAGGCTCAAGCAAGTGATTCTGCTGCCTCAGCTTCCCTAGTAGCTGAGACTACAGGCACGTGCCACCATGCCTGGCTAATTTTTGTATTTTTAATAGAGATGGGGTTTCACCATGTTGGTGAGGCTGGTCTCAAACTCCTGACCTCAAAGAGATTCACCCACCTCAGCCTCCCAAAGTGCTGGGACTACAGGCATGAGCCACCGCGCCCAGCCACACAGATCATCTTGAGGAACAAGTCAGCCCATGAATGAATGCTAGTACCTGAGGTGAAAAAAACCATGGGGTTGAGCCCTGGCTTAGGTACTTCCTGAGGGCATTAGTTTCCCGGGGCTACTGTATCACATTACCACTAACTGGGAGGCTGGAAGTTCAAAGCTGAGATGTCAATGGACTGAACTCTGTTGAAGACTCCAGGGGAGGATCTGTCCTTGCCTCTTGCAGGTTTTGGCGACCCCAAACATTCCTTGGCTTGTGGCTGCCTTGCTCCCATCTCTGCCTCTGTCTGCACATGGCCTTCTCTTTTCTCTCTGTCTCGCTTATAAGGACACTTGCCACTGGGTTTAAGGCTTTCTCAGGCAAGCAGGAATGATCTCTTCTTGAGATCCTTCATTAAGCCCTTTTTCCAAATAAGCTCATATTCACAGGTTGTGGGGGTTAGGATGAGGATGTGTGTATGTAGGGGACATTATTTAACCGACTGTACTGAATGGCCTTGAAAAGGCCCGTAGCTTCTCTGAGCCTCAATTTCATTCTCTATAAAATGGGGATAGTAATTCCTACCTTATGAGGCTATTATGAAAATTGAAGTGAGTTTATCACATAGCAGCTGCTCGGTAAACACACATTTTTAACATGCAGTCCGTACCCTGTGACACTGAGAGGTCTCCATTGCAAATCCCTTGACCATGACCATGCATACCTCTGCCCACCTCTACAACATCTCTTGTTTCCTGCCCTGGTTGTCTTTCTCTGGCTTTCCGACCTTCTCTGTGTTCCTAAAACTCCTAGCCCATGTCCTTCCATGTAGAAAGCACTTACTACATATTTTAAAGTTAACTCATATCCCCAGGCCAGGCTGGCTTTCTGTGAGTCCTTAGGACCACAAGAGAAAGCGTTAGTGAGTATCTAGTTCTTCCACTGGTTACAGTGGAAGAGCTTACAAGTTGAGAGACCTGGAGACTAGACTCAGCTCTGTACCCTTAGAGCTGTGTGACCTCAGGCAAGCGTCTTAACTTCTCTGAACCCCAGATTCTTCATCTGAAAGCAAAGCTGTGATGCCTGTCTTGTCAGCTTAAGCCAGCTTCATGCAAAGTTTCACTAGGATAATGTGGTGGGTATAGAGTGCTCCCTGAGCACAGGGTCCTATCATCATTTCTAGCTTGGGCTGGGGGCACATTCCATGACTCCAACTGCCTGCTCCTACTCAGTCTGCCTTCTTTCTCAGGCATCCCTCTCTACCTCCCCTCCACCTATCTGCGCTTCCACTTCTGATCCTTTCCCCAGGTAGAAGTCCAAGGCCACTGCCTCTCTGGCAAGGGCTTACTCACTGTGACTTGTCAGTCAGCCTGGCCATGAGCAGAGACTGTGGGATGGGGTGTCATGACCAGGGAAGTCGCATGCAGGCACCAGGCTTGCCTCTCTGTTCAGGGACTCACTGGTACCGTCAGGACCAGTTTAGTTCTGCAGAAAGAAGACCCATTGTGCTGCAATGACAGGGGCCTCTGGCTCCAAAGCACAACAACGAGAACAAGGAGAACAAAGCACTTTAAGTCCAGCTGGACCTCGGTTCAAATGGGCACTCTAACTTGCTAGCTGCATCATCCTGAGCAGGCACATAAACCCTCCGAGCCTCAGTTTCCCCATCTGCACATGGAAACAACAGTCCTTGAGGGGCCAGAGGTAATGGCTCTGAAGTGGGCGTGTGGTACCTGGTAGCAGCTCTGATGCAAAATACAGGGCAAAGAGACTAACATTTATTCAGCGCTTCCTGTCTGCTGGATGCTATGCATGGGCTTTTCTCATTTAATTTGTACAGCTCTGTGCACAGTTAAGATGGAGAAAAAGACTAGCGAGAGCTGGTAAGAGAGGTGATGCTTGTGTTTGACCGCACACTGGTCTAGCCCTAAAGCCAGAGTTGAGTTCACTGCCCCATTGCCGCCTCCTGCCAGTCCCCAGCCAGCACAGAAAGGCAAGGGGCTTTAAGTGGGTCTCAGAGTCTCTTTGGCTGGCGAGGATGCAGGCAGTGAGCTTGCTGGCTCTCGCCACCCTCCCCTGGCACAGTGACCACAGAGGATGACCGAGGATCAAATGGTCCTGAGGATGGCCACTCACTGCTGGCCGTTCCTCACTCTCTTGGTAGTAGCCTTCGTGGGTTCCAATCACCTCCACTCTTCTGATCCTCCCAGATCTGCTCCTTCCCTGCCTCTCCTCTTTCGTCTCCTGCCCCGCCCCCTCCTCTTCCCACTTTCTGGTCTAGTGTCAACCAGCTCGACCTGATCCCATGGACACTGAGCGGTGTTCTCACCCTGACCCTTGGCCATGATGTTCCCTTGTAGAATGCCCTCCTACTAGCTCCTGTCTGATTCTAACTCATCCTCAAGGCACCGCTCAGGTGCTACCGACACCAGGGACCCCTCCCAGGCTTCCGGGGGTGTGGAGCCCTATCTCTGTGCCCCACAGCAATTCCTCATGCTGATTTCTGGCAGTGTGCTGGCCCCATAGTGACGACTGGACTCCTTAATGTTTTTCTTTCCTGTGTCCCGGATTGTCTTAAATAGGGTCAAACACAGCTTAGGTCAGTCATCTCAGGAAAGGGAAGGTGAGAGGTATCTGAAGAGGCCTGCTAACATCCTATGTCCAATTCCTTCTCATCCCATATCAGAATTGGCCCAAAGAGTTCTGGGGCATATGCAGGGAGAAGTTTAGGACACAGTTATTTTATGAATGCCTCCCAGCTGATTCTGCCAGAGGATTTGCCTCTCACTCTAACCCTTGAATTGCGCCAGGTTCTTGAGCTACGGAAGGAGACAGATGAGCACCCTGTGATCCATACGTTTTCGGGAAACTCATGCTTGCATGTGCTGGGGGGCTTGAGATTGGAAAGCCAATTATGAAGTATCATTAGTGCATGGAATCTGAGCTTGTTTAGTGTCATGTGGGAGGGAGGTGGGGTGGGGGACCCCCAGGAAGAGTTGGTGGGGAGAGGGCCTGGAGGAAGAGCAAATGAGGTACCCCTGAGATTCCCTCCCCAGTGTATGAAGACCTTTCTTATGAGAATAACCTGTCTAATCCATCGATGGTAAAATCCTGTCCTCCCCTTTTCTCAGGTTGGCAACAGCGTCCTAAGCTGGTGACAGACCCACTCTGTGACTTTCAGCTAGATTCAGCCACCAGATCCCAGAAACATGACCCTTGCTGGTAGGTACAAAAACCATGTGTGATGGGGCATAGGTTATTCCCTCTGCCTTCACCCAACATGTACTCACAGAAGCAGGGAAGTACACAGCTGGCAGGAAGCACACGGGGTGGGGGGGGGCGGTGCAGGTAGTGATGGGAGGCATGGGAACATGCAGGCAGTGGCAGAAGGCACGCCACTGCTTGTCACCATAAGCGACAAGTTGAGCAAGTGGTGGGGGATGTGTCACAGCTAAGATTTTCTTCCTTTTGCTCATCTGTATATGTGGTGTTTTTTTTTAGACTTTATGATGCCTATATATTATTTTTGCAGTTACATGTATTTTCAAATTTGTAAAAGGAAGCCAGGTGTAGTGGCATATGCCTATAGTCCCTGATATCAGGAGTCTGAGGCACGAGGATCACTTGAGCCCAGGAGTTTGAGTCCAGCCTGGGCAACATATTGAGACTCTCATCTCAACAAAAAATTGTACAAGGAAATGAGGATGGGGGGAACACCTGCGCTGTGCTAGGTAGGGGTCAGCTAAGGGCTGTAGTCGGAGCAGCCAGACACACGGGCCCCAGGGCAGTAGGGGGAGGGACTTTTAGGAGCTAGGGCAGCTCTGGCCCCTAACATCCCAAACACAGATAGACTAGAAGGTGGGGGGATATGTTCCAACTTTTGGGGACACCAGCGACCCCCAGGCTCTGTGCACTGTGTTGGAAAGGTCAGAGAAGGCTCACAGCCTGACCTTATGAGGGGCAGACTAGAGGGATGGTGGTGAGGACGGCCCCCTCCTATCTAGCTCCTTAACCCCGCAGGCCAGCGCTGCCAAGTGTTTGGAGTAGAATGGAGTGTGGGTCTCTTGTGTCCTGGAGAAAAAGAATCCGAATGTCCTGGAGCAGATGTTGGGGGTTAGAGAGCTGAGGCACTGCTGCTTGGGACCTTTCCATGAGTGCATTTTGCTTTCTGGTCTGGAAGGGGAGGAGACATCCTGTGGAGAAGGATCTGATGCTCTGGAAGGCTCAGGTTTCGCTAGGAGACAGGAGTGGGTTCGAATCCCACACAGGGATCCTGAACAGCACGGCTCAGGGCAAAAGGCCTGGATCCCCAGCCTCGGCATGGGTCTGCGTGGTTTGAGTGCCTTTGTGGAACCCTGGGCTGCTCAGAGCCCCAGACCCGCGGGGACGCTGGCTTCTGAGGCTAGGAGAGGCATCATCCTCACCTGACTTGATGTTTCCGCAGCCTACAAAGAGAAGATGAAGGAGCTTCCGCTGGTTTCCTTGTTCTGCTCCTGCTTCCTGGCCGATCCCCTGAATAAGTCTTCCTACAAATATGAAGGTCAGTGAAGGCTCAGCCAGGAAAGTGAGGGGCGGGGGGCCCTGTGTCCTGTCCTCATGGATCCTGCACCCCGACCCCAGTTCAGTGAAACTCTCATCCCCAGACACAGTTTCCTTCCCAGTGCCGATGAAATCACAGCGGGTGAGCCTGAGGGTCTGAGCTGCAGTGGTGCAGCCTGGGCACTAGGGGGAGGCCACGAAGGTCTGCATCAGGCGCCCCCAGAGTGCACTGGATCTTGTCACCTCTGTGCATTCGTCCAGCAAATCGGGACTGGGGGGTATGCAAAGCTGAGCCAGACAGAGATTCTGCCTGTGGGGAACATCTAGACCAGAAGAGAAGATGAGACGATGTGAGTCAGTTTCCAGGTCAATAGGTCTCCTCTGGGAAGGGTAGAGAACGCTCTGGGAGAGTCCAGAGGTGGGAAGAGGAAGTTCTGTGACAGCCATGCTGTGTGGGGCCTGTAGTCCAGACAGCCCCAAGACACCAGCAAGGAGCACTGGGTGGCCACGTCCTCACCAGGGGTGCTCGGGGACCAGGTCACCTCCTAATGACCTGGTTAGAAGCAGGGATGGGTTTGGTTTGGTCTGGCACCGAGGAACAGGCATGCTCGGATGACCTGAGGTTGTTTTTTCTGTCTAGGCTGGTGTGGGAGACAGTGTAGGAGGAAGGATGAAAGCCAGCGGAAAGACAGTGCTGACTGGAGAGAAAGAAGAGCGCAGGGTAGGAGGGAGGCAGCGGAGGGGTTCCGCAGGCCGAGCGTCAGATGGGCAGTGGCCGGGGGTGGGCGGGGCTGAAATGCACCCCTGCCTGTCACCACAGATGATAAATTGAGCAGCTCAGCAGTCAGAGGAGGCTGGTGGGGGAAGCAAAGGCAAAAGCAGCCAGCGTCGTAGGAAATCACATTGCCTGGGGCCCCCTACTCTTGGGGGCTGAAGCCTCACTGTGGCTACAAACTCCTTCAGCCCCGTCAGAGGCCATCGCCCTTAGGTACTAGGGTGCAGGACTGAGCCAGACCCCAGTCTCCAGCTTGCTTGGGGCCCCAGCTCTCCCACTTCCGTGCGCATGCGCTGCGTGCTGGCTGGGTGCCTGTGCATTCTTCAGGACATGAGCAACCCCTTCTCTACCCTCTGTAGCAGACACGGTGGACCTGAATTGGTGCGTCATTTCCGACATGGAAGTCATCGAGCTGAACAAATGCACCTCGGGCCAGTCCTTCGAAGTCATCCTGAAGCCACCCTCCTTTGATGGGGTGCCCGAGTTCAACGCCTCCCTGCCCAGGCGGCGAGACCCATCCCTGGAAGAGATCCAGAAGAAACTAGAAGCGGCTGAGGAGCGAAGGAAGGTACATGCTGCCCTTTCCTTGTTTCCTCCCTCTCAGCATAAAGGGGAGGGAGGTGGAGAAGACAGGTGGTGGAACTGAGCTGGGGTAAGCTCATCACCAATCTGCAGTATTTAGGGAGCATCTCCCGAGTGTGCGGTGGAGAATGAGGCACCATTGAGGGAAACAAAGAACTAAACGCCCTTGACCTCTCGGCGCTCACAGTTTGGTTAGGGGGATAGGACATTGCACCACCTTCCTCCAAGAGGTGGCCCTATATGCATGGTGGCAAAAATAAGACTTTGACAAATAGTAAGGATTTAGGGAAAGGCTAGGGAATTAAGGAAAGAGCTTCTTCATTGGAGGAGGGAGAGTAGATCATGGTGTAGTGCATCTCCAGGCCCAGGATGCCTTCTGTGTCTTCTACGGATTCTCATGGCTTGATTCTGATGCCATATTCTACGTGTAACTTTTCTTCATCTTTCAATCAGAAAATAATCCCCTATCGTGAATTCCTTCAGTGCATCCTGTCTACACCCTAAGGCATATGTCTACACTAGTCTGGGTTTTAGTGATTTATATATGTTTTATCTCTATGAGACTTTTTTTTACCCCAAGCTGTTAGACCAGTGCCTGGCACATAGTATAAGATCATTTAGGGTTTGCGAATGAATGAATGAAAGAAAGAATGAATGAATGAATGAATGAATGAATGATGGCAATGAGCAAAAGGGCCGTGAAGGTATTTAGGAAAAGGCTGGGGGAAAAAAAAATCAAAGAATATGGAAGGCTCTGAAAGTGGCGGGGAGAATTTAGGAAATGTCCTTGCTTCCTGCTAATGGGCTGGGGACCAGGCCCAGGGAGGCCAGTGTTCCGGGTGTGCAGCTTTTCAGCCATGATGGTGAAAACAAACCCCGGCGCACTCACTGTGAAGGGCCCCCTTCTGCCTTTATGCTTCCCCAGTACCAGGAAGCGGAGCTCCTGAAACACCTAGCAGAGAAACGGGAACATGAGAGAGAGGTGATCCAAAAAGCCATTGAGGAAAACAACAACTTCATCAAGATGGCTAAGGAAAAACTGGCCCAGAAGATGGAATCCAATAAGGAGAACCGGGAGGCCCACCTGGCTGCCATGTTGGAACGGCTGCAAGAGAAGGTGAGGGGTCCCTGGCTAGAGAGGAGGTTCCTGGGACACGCTGTTTTCCTTCTGCAGCAAGTACACAGGGACCTACTGATCATCTCAGGCAGGAAGCAGCCTCAGGCAAAAATTGGGATCTTTCTCTTAGGCAGGATCCTTAGAGAGTTCCGAAGGATGATCCGGGAAGTCAGAGGCAAGAAACAGGAACCAGACTTAAGGTTTCCTTGGGGGATATTCTGCACAGTTACACAATTAAAATCCTTCATTGCTTTAGGGAGAGTATATGTCTGATTCTCTAGAAGAAGCCTATCTAATACAAAGGAGTAGAGATAGACAAGCAGGTGTGCATTCCTAGCTTCATCCCTGAATGGACTAATTCAATGGAAGGAAAGATGCTTTCTTGAGCTCTCGGCTCTAAGTCATGGGTATGATGAGCTGAGATTCCCACTGAGCAGGAAACATGATTCTCTCTAAACCTCTTGACACAGACCCAGTGAGTCAAAGGTCCTTCCAATGTTGCCTTTTGTCAATAAATGGAACGGTGTCACCTAAATATGAGAAACGTGAGGCCGGGGTTGGTTCTGTGTGTCAGCAGAATATCAGCCCGTTCTGCTGAGAACACGTTGGCCTCATTTCCTGAGTCTCAAGGCCGCCCCAGTTTCTCCTGCAGCTCCTGGGAGAGCTCCAGCTCTGTGTTTTATTTCCAGGAACCGCCTGCTGCGCGGTGACTCCCGGGACCTGATCGGTGGCCTCGTCCCATGGTGAGCAGCGTGGTCCCCGCTCCTTCCTGCCCATCCACTTAGAGTCTCAGGCCCTTGGCAACAGGTCCTAGAAGGATCTGGTTTCTTCACGAGGGGTCTGAATGTTGCATAGGCCCTGGAACTGGGCAGCACGAGGCAGCCCCTGTGCTCTGATGCACCAGTCTGCGAAACTTGGCAAGGCCTCCACCAAGTGCCACATGGGAGGGAGGTGATCTGGGTCGGCCCTCAGGCTTCCCCAGTTATGGAGGGATGACCTGGAGCAAACTCTTAACAAAAACCTGGGGTTGAGCTAAGATGGGCATGGCCCTGAGACCAGACCCAAAACAAATCGCTGAGGCTCCACCTGACCCAGGATATAGCACGTGAGAGACTCTGCAAAACACTTTCATTTCCTCTCGCCAGTATCCTCACCACAAGTCCCTGAGGCAAGCTGGACAGGTGTTATCCTTATTTTGCAGATGAGAAAAACATGTCAACAAAGGTCAAATGACTTGCCCAGGGTCACGAAACTAATAAGCAGTGAAGCTAGGACTAGCACTCAGCTCTTTGGCTCCAAGTCCAAGTGGTTCAGGGAGACCAGCCCATGATTGTCCTGCCAGCCTTTTGTCATCAAGAGATACTTTGGAGGCCAAGGAAAGGGAGTGCAGAACCTAGGGCTCTGCCCAGTGAGCTCACCCAAGAATGGAGGTAGATTCAGAGGCAGAGAGATCAGCAGATTCAGAGGCAGAGAGGTTGGAAAGGTCCATATTGTAGAGTGATAGCTGTGGAGGTAGGGTAGACTCAAGGAGGTGTGATGTCAGAGCAGACATTTGAGGGAGCAGCATCCCTCTGGGACCTCGGCCCCCTTTCTCCCCTTTACCCACTGGTGGAGGCAGGAGGTTGGGTGAGAGTTGGGTGTATGTTTTCTGCCCTGTCCACCTGTGCACCAGGCCACAGACACCTTCAACAAAGCCTGCTATGCCAGTGTTTGTGTGGGTCACTTACCCCATGTACCAGACTCGCTTGGTATGAAATTTAAAAATACAGATACTTGGATCCTTCCCCAGAATACTAACCCCGGCTGTCTAGGGATGGTGCTTTCTGGGTCATGCTGATACGTACCAAAGTTTGGGAACCCCTGCCCTGTGCACACCACTCCTCACTCCTAGGCCACGGAAGGTTCTAGGGTGTCTGCAGGGACAGATTTGTAGTTTATAGTTTATACTGAAAACCTGGGCTGTCTCAGTGGGTCTACTTCAGGCTGATTCTGTCATCTGGATGTGATAGTGCCAGGCTCTGGGAGGAACAACATTTGTTGAGGGCTTGCCATCTGTAAGGCGCCATAGTAGAAACTGGGAAATACCAAGAAGAGAAAGATGTGGTCCCTGCCCACAGGAAAGTCACCGTCTAATAGAGAACCCAGCAATCTGCACAGTGAGCAGGTGAACACTAAACATCACAGAACTTGAGGGGTGAAAGAGCCTCCTGTCTGTGCCCTTCTCTTTAAAGATCAGAGAACTGAGGCCTGGTTGGAGAAGTGAGCCAGCCAAGATCCTCCTGCAGACGGGCCTTGAAAGGCAGATACCATCCTTTGGCTGCTCTACCCTGTGAAATAAAAGAAGGTTCTCTTAAGATAGGTGTAAGAAAGTCCACTGTTTGGAGTTGGGCAACATTTTCAAAATTCTTCTGTCGATTTGTACTTTAAGAGTCCACACCTGGGCATAGTGGCTTATACCTGTAATCCCAGCACTTTGGGAGACAGAGGTGGGAGGATCATTTGAGGCCAGGAGTGAGAGAACAGCCTGGGCAACATAGCCAGATCCCATCTCTATTTTTGTTTAAATAATAACAAAGTAAAATCAAAGAGTCCTCATCTTTCACCAGGAGGGATAAGACAATTCTCGCAAAGGAGATGGATGAGAACTAGAAGCAGCAGGCAAGTGCATGTGACTTGTAGGAGATGCTTGCAGTGAGGCCTGTCTGTTCTGCCTGCTCCTCTGGCACAAACTACCCCCAGCAGCTCCTTATATTAAGTCAAGCTATACAATCTAATCCAAACCACAGAATGGCCAGGTGAGGGAGGGAGAGGCTGGGGGGGTGCCCAGGGTCACTGTAAGGTGGGCCCCTGCCACAGTTTGACACCCACAGGCCCCTGAGCTCCCTGGGGCAGCACCAGTAGGCTCACCCCCTGCCTCCTGCCAGCCTCACCTGCCACCTTCTGCCCCTCTCAGGATGCATTTGCAGACACAGCTCTTCACTGCCTGTGGTGGCCACTCTTTGCCTTTGGTTCTCTTGCCCCTTGGCCTCCCTTTTTGTCCCCGGGGCAGCCTTGTGTGACCTGCCCTTTTCCCTCCCTTCCTTTCCAGGACAAGCATGCCGAGGAGGTGAGGAAAAACAAGGAGCTGAAGGAAGAGGCCTCCAGGTAAAGCCTAGAGGCCAAAGAACTTTCCAGGTCAGCCGGACAGCTCCAGCAGCTCCACGTTCCAGGCAGCCTCGCCCGCCGGCTGCACTCCCAGCACTGGGGTTTGGGGGGAGGGGGGTGGCCAAGGGGCGTTTCCTCTGCTTTTGGTGTTTGTACATGTTAAGAATTGACCAGTGAAGCCATCCTATTTGTTTCTGGGGAACAATGATGGGGTGGGAGAGGGGAGAGGAGAGAGTTTGGGAAAGGGAGATGGAGAAGAGCTCAAGGACGTTGCAACCCTGCCCAGCACAGATCTGATTTTCACATCTCTACCTGGACATTGAGCCTCCAGGTACCATGGTGAGGGGAGATGAAAACCAGGGCAGTAGAACTTCAGGGTGAAGGACAGAGCCTTGGGTGGGGCAGCGGCTGCAGGGCGCACCGGAGAGCCCAGCCAGAGGGTGTGTGAGGACCAGAGGTGTCGCTTCCGCCCTGCAGCAGGTGGGATGAGGTCTGTGTGTGTGTGTGTGAACCATCATTTTTTGATCATCATGACCAATGAAACATTGACTCCAAGTGTCCAGTGCTTTATTTCCCAAATGTGTCCTTTGGGTAATTGTTAAAAAGTTCTCGAAATCTGGCTTTCATCCATCTGATGGCAGATGCCCCTTTGCTTCCTTAATTTTGCCATTCGAGCGTCTGGAGCCGGGGGGAGGTGGGTTGAATCATGCCAGGCTTTGGCATAATTGAAAGGTTTTCTCTTTTGTTTTTTAAAATGCCCCCTGTGGGCTAATCTTGATTGGATAGCATGCACTGAATTGACTAGAAAAGAAACTCAATCTTCCTTTCAATGAACTCACATCCTAATACGGTCCCCAAGATGCATTGTTAAGAAGGAAGTTGTCTTAGTCACAACCATTCAGACTGCTATACAAAATACCTTAGACTAGGTCATTGATAGCAGAAATTGATTGCTCACAGTTTTGGAGGCTGGAAAGTCCAATATCAAGGCACCAGTAGATTCAGTGTCTGGTGAGGGCTTGCCATCTGCTTTAAAGATGATGCTTTTTTGCTGCGTCCTCACATGGTATAAGGAAAGGGCAAAAGGGCTTCCTCAAGCCTCTTTAAGGCACTAATCCCATTCATGAGGGTGGAGTCCTCATGATTTCACCTCTTAAGGCCCTATCTCTTAAGTCTGTAGTGTCGGGATTAGGGTTCAACCTGTGAATTGGGGGAGCCAGCAACATTCAGACCATAGCAGAAGTTCCTCCATGCTTGTTTGGGGGTTTGAGATTCTAGGTAGATTAGAAAATGCGAGCAAGGGAATAAACTGTTTGCTAGTAGAAGGCAAAGGAGGCATCCAGACCCAGCAGTCTTGGTCTCCAGGACACTGAACCATGGCTGGAAAAGAAGCTCCTCTCCTCCCTTCCCCGGCAAACATGAGTGCAGGGGCTGCCTGTGTTAACCGGATCGCAGGGCCTCTTCCTACTCTGCTCTGCACACTATGTAGTTTTGTACAGCTTTGCAAATAAACCCTTTGTTATAGCCTTTTTTTTTTTCCTTCTCACCAGTGGTACTATTATTTAGCTTTATTTTAAAATAAGATAACAGGAGGATCAAAGATGATGATGATGATGATGATGATGATGGCAGCAGCTAACTTAGGCAGCACTTACTAGATGCCCTGCACTTTTCTGGACTTTTACATCTATATTATCTCACTTATCTTCACACCACCTGTAGGAGGTAGGTACTCTTATCATCCCATTTTGCAGACAAAAAAAATTGAGGTCTAGAAAGGGTAGGTAACTTGGCAAGGTCACACAGGCAGTAAACGGGAGAACAGGGACTTGAATTGGGTGGTTTTTTTCCCAGAGTCCATATTCTTAGCCATTGGAGTGTGCTGCTTCTTGACACCTCCAAACTAGGATTTGAGTCCCAGAATAGGATTTCTCAAGCTGTGAGTGGTGACTCACTGGATCTTGATATTAACTTAGTGGATCCCACCCAACCTTTCTTTTTTTTTTTTTTTTTAAGTGGATTAGAATAGAAAAACACAATATCAAAATGGATGACAGGTGATAATGGAGGCATTATTTCATGGAAATTGTGTTTCAATTTTACATTCTGTGTATGTATGTGTCGGTCACAGCATAAAGTTCATTTCTTATCCGGGGATGGCCGTCAAAACCCTTTGAAGGTTACTGCCTTAGAATCAACGTGGAGACAGAGCCAGGATCCAGGCTGCAGCCCAGGAGGCTTTAGGAAGCTGCTGTGGTTGAGAAAGCAAGAGAGGCTGTGGCCTTTCCATCAAGAATCAACTTTTTCTGAGCAAACAGAGACAAGCACATGGATGGCCTCAAGAGTCTATTTTCACAAATTTACCCATAGCATCTCCATTTCCCCACTGGAATACTCCGGGCCAAGAGGAAGCCTTGTTCCCAGCACTCTGTCTCATCCATCTCCTGCCCTTGGCCATCCATTCTCTGATAAACCATATTGACTGACACTCCCATTCTTTGCCCTTGCAGTTCCCTTGCTTGGCTTGCTCTTCGCTGCCTGGTTGAATTAATTACTACTCCTTCTTTTAAACTCAGCCCAGATATTAAGTTTCCCGACTCTGCCAGTGTTTCTGTATTTCTTATATACTTAGGTTATGGTGTAATTATTTATGTACCTATCCCTCCCATCTCTTAGACATGATGTCCCTTGAAAACAGAAATCAGGTTTATTAATCTTCATGTTCAGGCAGTGACTACTCCAGAATGACCATATAGGATGGGATTAAGAGCAGCATTTCTGCGGAAAGAGAGGTTGGGGTCTTATCTGAAAGCTTCATTTGTGAGGACTTTACTGCAGCACTGAATGTAAGACTCAGAATGGAGATGGCTGATGAAGATTATACAGGAGACTAAAACCCACATCCGAGGCAGCCCCAGAACTGGAATCATCCCCAGCTCCTGACACTAAAAACTGAAAACTCTAATTATGTGCTCAGCATGGGGCTAGCTTCCAAGCATTAAAAAGCATTTCTTGCACTGAAAGAGTTTACAAATCAGTTGAGACACACATGAAATTACCCAAGCCATGGCTCTTAAAATTTCAATTTACATCAGAATCCCTCTGAGAGCTTGTTAAAGTGTAGATTTCTTTGCTTCGGGTGTTTGGGAAAGGAAATAATCACCCAGAGTTATAGTATCTTTTGAGGGTGTTGCCCTGGACCCTACAAGTAATTCCCCAGGCCCTGGACCCTACATTTTAGCAAATCATTCCCCAGGTGTTTTTTTTTTTTAAAGATTTAATAAGCTTTAACCTCATTTTCAATTATTTTTGGTCATTGGCAGAATTTATGTCAAGTTGGTATATGCCAGGGTGGGCAAACTAGTGGTTTACAGCTATTGTCAGTCTTGATTCATCCAGTGTCCTTCTGCTTGGCTGATGACCTTGCCATTCCAGCTATGCAGCCCCTCCCCTGGGAGTCTCTGTGCCTCCCCACAATCCAGAAAGACTACAGGATTCAAACTTGGTGCCACAGGGGCCCCCAAACCCTCACTTCATGGTTGCTGTAGCACAGTGGGTTCTTCTTGCCTGCTGCACAGATAAAGTCAGTACACTGAGACGGCAGGCATGTTGCAAAAGAGAAAACACTTAATTATCGCAAGGCAGCCCAGAAGGAGGATGGGAGATATTTCTCAAATTCAGCTCCCCAGGAGCTTGGAGTCTAGGGTTTTTGAAGGATAATTTGGTGGGCAGGGGGCTAGAGAAGGGATGCTGCAAACTGGATGGGGGATGAAATCATAGGAGTGTTGGAATTGTCTTCACGCACTGAGTCAGTTTCTGAGTGGGGGTCATAGGCCCTGTGGAGTCAGCTGTTTGGCATGAGTCTCAGGTTCAGGTCTAGCTGCTCTCAGTTGGTCTGCCTGAATGCAAAAGTCGGGAAAATGTTTCAAAGACCAGTCTTAGGTTTTCCAATAGTGATGTTATCTATAGGAGCAAGTGGGGAAGTCACAAATCCTGTGACCTCCAGCTACTTGAGCAGTAAGCAAACCAGGGAACAATGGCTGGTTATCACTTAACTATGCAGAGTCCAGGCTTCTATCATGATTCTAACGTTGTGGCCCTTCATTAGTTTCACAAAAGCAGTTTTGGTCCTGAACAAGGAAGGGGTTAGTTTCAGGAAGGAACTAGTATCATTCTTGCTTTAAAAGTTAAACTATAAAATGAATCCCTCCCATAGTTAGTTTGGCCTACACCAAGGGCAGTTAGCTTATGAAGTTGAAGCAAAATGGACTTAGTGATGGTAGATTTCTCTCACTGCCATAATCTTTGGGAATGCAGTTTCACTATGGCTGGCATCCATTCCAACTGGTTGTTAAACATCTTATTTATTTATTAACATTGGCAGATTAAATTATACATATGTATTGTATATGACATGATGTTTGGACGTAGATATACATTGTGGAATGACTAAATCTAATCACAGGTTTTCAGAGGCCCATCATGACCACAGTTTGATGAGTTCTGTACAGTTAAGAACTAAGCCTTAGGCAGTGTCTCCAAGGGCAAGAGGAGGGACAGGTCACTGTCAGCTGAAATGCTTGGAGGAGCCTTAGGGGAGCAGGCAGAATCTGAGCTGGGCCTTGGAGGATGAGCAGACTTTGAATAGGCACAAAGGGAGAAGCAGGGCTGGAGACGTAGGGGTGGGCATCGGAATGGGCATTAAGGCCGTGGCTGCAGCCACAGGAGTGGTTGGACTCATCATCCAGGAAGAGTGTATACAGAAAAGGGCCCTTGGATTTCCCTGATGATGCAGCAGGATGAGGAAATGGGGACAATAAAGGGCAAAATAAGCGAGGCATATTTTAAATCCTTTGATCCTACACCAGTGGCTTTCAGTGGGGATGTAATGCTTCCCACAGGGGGCACTTTGGAAATGCGTGGCAATAATTTCGGTGGACACAAGGAGCAGGCAGCCACAGTGCTTCCAGTGAGTGGGTGGGGACCAAGAATGCTAGATGTGCATGAAGAGAATGTTTCATGTCACTCTTCACTTCTGAATGTAAATGAGAAACCTGTTCATGATGAGCTAATCCGAGAACCTAGCTCAGTTTTACATATAAACACAAAGCTTTTCTGCAGTTTAAATACACACTGGCTTTTCCAGGAATGCAAGTCTTCAGCTTTGCTAGTCTCTGATCTTTGCTCTGATTTGGTTTACTGCTTTGTGCCCTCTCCATGGCTTGAGACCTGTTTCTCTTGGTTTACTTTCTGTCCTTGGATCTAACTCTATTCTCCTACTCAGTGCCTTCCCCCAGCAAAAAGCTACTTTGGAGTCACCCCAACAAAGCTTAAAAGTGAGCCTTGAAAGAATCAAAGTGTGTGATGGTTGATTTGGGGTGTCAACTTGACTGGATTAAGGAATGCCCAGATAGCTGGTAAAATATCATTTATTCTCAATTATTGCACTAATTACTCTCAAAGCTTCCGTAGGCACTGAACCCATCCTCCTCCTCCTGTTGAAAGAAAAACCCAGGTGTTTTTGCTTCTGATTAGAATGATTGGGCTGTCCTGGGTGTATCTGTGGGCTGTTTCTAAAGGAGGTTGTGTATGAATCGGTGGACTGGGTGGGGAAGATCCACCCTGAGCATGGGTGGGCACCATTCAATTGACTGGGTGCCTGGATAGAGCAAAAGGGTGTAGGAAGGATAACTTCTTATTCTCTCTCTTTTGGAGCCTGGACACCTTTCTTTTGCCCTGGGACATCAAAATTCGAGGTTTCCTATACTTTAGACTTCAGGATACACACCAGCGGGCACCTCTGCTTGCCCTACTGCCTCTCGGGCCTTTCCCATTGTACCAAGAGTTACACCATCAATTTCCTTGGTCCTAAGGCCTTTGGACTTGGACCAAGCCATGCTACAGGGATCCCTGGGTCTCCAGCTTGCAGATGGATTATCTTGGGACTTAGCCTCCATAATTGAGTCAATTGTCCTAATAAATCCCTTATCTTTCTGCCTATATATATATCTCTCTTTGATGAGTTTTGTCTCTCTGGAGACAAAGTCCAAATCAATTTAAAATAATCTAACAAAACCCAATACCCAACAACGTAAATATCAAAATACCTGGCATCCAGTAAACATCTATTACACATACAAAGAAGCAGAACAATGTTACATATAGTTAGGAGAAAAATCTATGGAAACAGATATAGAAATTACAGATAAAATGGAGTTTGCAGGCAAGGATTCTAAAACAGCCCTTAAAAACATGATACAGGTGTTCAAGGAAGTACTGGAAAACATAAAAGAAATGGAAGACATAAAAAAGAGCCATCTGGAACTTCTAGAATAAGAAATACAATATTTGAAAGAAAGTGTACCGCATGAGATTTACAACAGGTTAGCTACCACAAAAGAACACTTGAAGACAAAACAATAGCAATGACCCAAACAAAGCAGAGAGGGAAAAGGACTAAAGAAATGAAGAAGGCATTGTAGCTGCCCAATGGGTTTACCTTACCTACTGCACAGACAGAGCCAATTTATAAAGAGAGGGGAACTGCAATAGAGAAAGAGTAATTCATGCAGAGTCGGCTGTGTGGGAGATGGGAGTTTTATTATTACTCAAATCAGTTTCCCCAGGCATTCGGGGATCAGAGCTTTTACAGACAATTCGTTGGGTAGGGGAAAAGTCAGAGAGCCAGGATTGCTGATTGGTTAGTTAGAAGATGAAGTCATGGGAAGTTGAAGCTATCCTCTTGTGCTGGTCTGGGTGGTGCCAGCTGATCCATCAAGTGCAGGGTCTGCAAAATATCTTAAGCACTGATCTCAGGAGCAGTTTTGGGAGGGTCAGAATCTTGTAGCCTCCCACTGCATGACCCCTAAACCAAAGTTTTTAATCTTGTGGCTACTTTGTTAATCCTACAAAGGCAATCTAGTCCCTAGGCAAGAAGGAGGCTTGTTTTGGGAAAGGGCTGTTATTGTCTTTGTTTTAAACTATAAACTATAAGCTAAGTTCCTTCCAAAGTTAATTCAGCCTACACTCAGGAAGGAACAAGGACAGCTTGGAGGTTAAAAGCAAGATGGAAGTGGTTAGGTTAGATCTTTCACTGTCTCAGTCATAATTTTGCAAAGGCGGTTTCAGCATTGGTGACCTGTGGAATAAGACAGAGTGCTTTAACTTATGTGAAATTTGAGCTCCAGAGGTGAGAACCCTGGGGGAGGGGTCAGAAAAATATTGGAAGTAATGGCTTATTCAAAATATTCAAAATTTAAATGGCTTATTCAAATATTCAAATTTTGAAAAAAATATAAAGCATCTGATTTTAAAATTCCAACAAAAAGAATAAACACAGAAAAGAAAAACACACATACAAAGAATACTAAAGAACATCCCAACCAAACTGTTGAAAAACAGTGATAAAGAGAATTCCAAAAGCAGCTAGAGAAAAAAGACATTACTACAGAGGAGTAAAGCTAAGAGTCACAGCACATTTTTATCAGAAATAAATTGTTATAGGTTGACTGCATATCCCCAAAATGCATATGTTTAAGCCTTAACTTCTGGTACCTCACAATGTGACTATATTTGGAGATAGGGTATGTTAGTCCATTCTCATGCTGCTAATAAAGACATAACCGAGACCGGGTAATTTATAAAGAAAGAGGTTTAATTGACTCACAGTTGCACGTAGCTGAGGAGGCCTCAGGAAACTTACAGTCATGGTAGAAGGCACCTCTCCACAGGGTGGCAGGAGACAGAATGAGTGCCAGCAGGGGAAATGCCAGATGCTTATAAAACCATCAGATCTTCTGAGACTCATTCATTATCACGAGAACAGCATGGGACAAACCATTGCCACGATTCAGTTACCTCCACCTGGTCCTGTCCTTGACACATGGGGATTATTACAATTAAAGGTGAGATTTGGGTGGAAGCACAGTGCCAAACCATATCATAGGAGTTTTAAAGGGGTGATTAAGTTAAAATGAGGTCATTAGGGTGGGCCCTAATCCCATATAGTTGGAGTTCTTAAAAGCAGTGGAAATTAGGACATAGACACACAGATTGAAGACCGTGTGAAGACACAGGGAAAAGATGATCATCCATAAGCCAAAGAGAGAGGCCTTACAAAGAAACAACTCTGCCAGCACCTTGATCTTGGATTTGCAGCCTCCAGAACTGTTAGCTAATAGATTTCTGTTGTTTAAATCACCCAGTCTATGAAAACCCTAGCAAATTTATACAGTCATGAAGCCAATATTTAAAATACTGAAAGAAAAGAACTGGACAATTTAAAATTCTATCTCCCACAAAAATATTTTTCAAGAATAAATGTAAAGACTTTTTTTTAGACCATTTATTTATTTATTTATTTATTTATTTACTTACTTACTTATTTATTTATTTTCTGAGATGGAGTTTCACTCTGTCTCCCAGTCTGGAGTGCAGTGGCACTATCTCAGCTCACTGCAAACTCCACTTCCCAGGTTCACACCATTCTCCTGCCTCAGCCTCCCAAGTGGCTGGGAGTACAGGCGCCTACCACCATTTTTAAGTTTTTAATGAAACTGCCTTTGCAAAATTTATGACAGTAAGTGAAATCTGACATAGCTGATCCATCTTATTTCCAGCCTCATAAGCTAACTGTCTTTGCTCATTCTTGGGCATAGGCCAAACTAACTGTGGGAGGAATTTAGTTTATAGTTTAAAACAAAAATGACAACAGTCCCTTACTGAAACTAACCCCCTTCTCTGCTCAAGGACTGAAACCGTCTTTGTAAAACTAGTCAATTAGCCACAGGGTTGGAATTATGGCTCAGTAATTATGTAGCTGGAAGTCACAAGATTTGTAACCTCTCCAATTGCTCCTATGGATAACATCACTATTTTAAAACCTAAGACTGGTGTTTGAGGTGTCTTGCAGACTTTGCATTCTGATGAGCTAGCTAGCATCACTCCAACTGGTGGTCCATACCAAGAAACTGGCTCACCTGGTCTTGTGATCCCCACCTAGGAACCAACTCAGTGCAAGAAGACAGCTTTATCCCCCTATGATTTCATCCCTGACCTAACCGATCAGCATTCCCCATTCCGTAGCCCCCTCCCCACCAAACTATCCTGGAAAAACTCTAGCCTCCAAATTATCAGGGAGGTGGATTTGAGAATTATCTCTCATCCTTTTGCTGGGCTGGTCCTATGATTACAAAACTCTTTCTTTGCTACAAAACATACTGTTCTCAGGGCATTGGCTCTTCTGGACAGTGGGTAAGAAGAACCCATCAAGCACTTATATCAATATCTGAAAGAATTCATTGCTAGCAGACTTAAACTGCAAGATGGTAATAAAAGTTCTTCAGGCAGAAGAAAAATGCTATCAGATTTATATAAAGAGCTAAAAAGTATCAGAAATCATAAATATTCAAGTAGATATAAAGACATTTTTTCTTGTTTTTTTTTAAATGTTTAAAGTAAAGTTAATGACAATGCACTGTGGGGTTTTAAATGTACTATATTAAGGGGCAAAAGGAGAGAAGGAACATATAATGTATAACTTGTGTACATATATACATATAGCATATAACTTCCACATATTGTTGTAAAGTCTCTCACTATAGGTGAAGTGGTGCAATGTTCAAAGATAGACTGAAATAAGTTGAAGATGTATATTGTAAACTTTGGAGCAACAATGAAAACAACAGTAACACCAATAAGCAAGATGAAAACAAAAACAAAAAGTTATAGCTGATAAGCCAAGACTGGAGATAAAGTGGACTACTAAAAAAACCAAAACAAGGCAGGAGAGAAACAGTGAAATAAAAGGAAACAAAGAACAACTGGAACAAATAGAAAATTGCAAGATGGTATATTTAAATCTAATCATATTGATAATTACATTAAGTTTAAGTTGTCTAAACACTCCAGTGAAAAAGGCATAGACTATCACACTGGAAAAAAGCAAGACTCAGCTATCTGATGGACAAGAGTTACCCGTGTTACATATAAATACAAAGATCGGTTAAAAGTAAAAGAATGAATAAAGATGTATTCTTTATATTCACCAATAAAAAAAAGTTGCAGTGGCTGTATCCACATAAGGCAAAGTAGAGTTCAGAACATGGATTTTTACCAGAGATAACAAGGGACAATTTATAATGATAAAGGAATTGATTCATAAAGATATCATGACAATTCTAAGAGTATGTGCATCTAGTAACAGAGTTTCCAAATATTGTACATGACGCAAAACCCGATAGAACTGAAAGGAGAAACAATTGACCAACTTGACCCACTAGAACACCACACTCTACAACAGCAGAATATACTTTTTTTTTTTTTTTTGAGACAGAGTCTCGCTCTGTCACTGGAGTGCAATGGCGTGATCTCAGCTCACTACAACCTCCATCTCCTGGGTTCAAGCGATTCTCCTATCTCAGCCTTGCAAGTAGCTGGGATTACAGGCACGCACCACCACACCCAGCTAATTTTTTGTATCTTTAGTAGAGACGGGGTTTCAGCATGTTGGCCAGGCTGGTCTCGAACTCCGACCTTGTGATCCGCCCGCCTCAGCCTCCCAAAGTGCTGAGATTACTTTACAGGAGTGGCCCAATATATGTTCTGTTTTAAGTGCACATGGAACATGTGCATGGAACATCATCAAGATAGATCATATTCAGGCCTATACAATAAATATCAAAGAAATTAAGAAGGTAGAATGCACACACATTGGGTTCTCAGACCATGATGGAATTCGTAACAGAAAGAATTCGTAGAATTCGTAACAGAAAGATACCTGGAAAATCCCAGACATTTGGGAATTAAGCAACATACTCTAAATAACTCATGGGTGAAAGCATGTATCACAAGGAAAATTAGAAATATTCTAAACTAAATGGAAACAAAAATAAAATACATCAAAATTTATAGGACGCAATTAAAGAAATGCTTAGAGGGTAATTTAGATCTTTAAATGCCAGATTAGAAGAGAAGGAAGATTTTAAATCAATAATCTGAGTTTCCACCTTAAGAATTTAGAAAAGGAACCGCAAGGCTGGGCGCAGTGGCTCAGGCCTGTAATCCCAGCACTTTGGGACGTCGAGGCAGGCGGATCACGTGAGGTCAGGAGTTCGAGACCAGCCTGACCAATATGGTGAAACCCCCGTCTCAACTAAAAATACAAAAATTACCCAGGTGTGGTGGTGTGCGCCTATAGTCCTAGCTACTTGGGAGGCTGAGACAGGAGAACTGATTGAATCCGGGAGGTGGATGTTGCAGTAAGCCAAGATCACGCCACTGCACTCCAGCCTGGGCGACAGAGTGAAACTCCGTCAAAAAAAAAAAAAAAAAAAGAAAAAAAAAAGGAAAAGGAACGGCAAGTTAAACCCAAAGTAGAAAGAAGGAAATCATAAACAGCAGAAATCTATGAAATTAAAAACAGAAAGACAATAGAAAGAAATCAATGGGAACAAAAATTGTTTCATTGAGAAAATTAATAAAATTGAGAGAATTCTGGTAAGTTGATTATGTTAACAACAGTGAAGACACAAATGACCAGTATCAGAAATGAAAGAGGAAATATGACCATGGACATATTAAAAAGACAATAAGGGAATATTACGATGAACTTGATGCCAATACATAATAGATGAAATAGACACATTCCTTGGAAAGACACAAACTACAAAAATTCTTTCAAAATAGCAAGTTCATATAGAAAAATGGAATATACTTGTTGAATTCTTTTGGATTTTCAATAAGGTCATCCATAAATAGTATTAACATTTTGTCCTTTCCAAATTTTTATTTCTCACCTTTAATTTCTTTTAGTACAAAATAGTACTAATTTGGAGAAAAGAAGATGGGCAGACATGATATGCTTTAATTATAAGCTGTGTTGATCCTGGAAAACAAAATTCCTTTGAAAAGAAGCACTCTAAGCCAAAATAAAATCAGAATATCAAGCTTTTTTCTTCTCATTGGAGAATCTGAACTCTGAAAAATGTCCTTGGACTATAATTTTTAATAAGAATTCTGAGAACCTGAGAAACTTTTCAGTAGCATGTGTATTAAGAATGAAGAAATATAGCCTCAGCTTGACTATGAGAATAGTAGTTCTCAGGAGAGATAGAGAATGAGGAATCTACCAAACTGGTGTACAAATGCATGCATGCACACACTTGAGGGCACACACACATGCACACTGTTCAGCTACAGGCAATCATCTCTCTTTAAATCAAAGTCTCACTCTAGTTTCAAACATAAAAGTAACTTGCTGATGGGAGGCTTGTTCCAAGCTGAAATCATGCTGATGCCTGATCAAGTAGTTCCTGGGTATTCTGGTTTCTCATCTTGCTTTTAGCTATAAGAGTCCGTTAAAAATCTGAGGGACAATGTCCTTGACAGCCATAGCAAAGAATTTTGGGTCAAGAGCATATAGCTCAATAAATTATCCTTAAAATATACAAATCCATTATTAGGGTCACCAGGCAGCCTGCAGAAAGTTGGTAGAGGGCATTCGTCTTCCTACTTCCTATACAGATAGAATGTATTCTACTATCAATTATTTGATTTATCTTGGTTAGTTGCAAGCAAATACAAGCATTTTAACTATATGAACTTACATATCTGGAGACTCAAAACTATGCCATGCTAAGAATGCTAAATATTCAAAACATAAGGAGAAATACAACATAAGTGGAAGTGCTAAAGCATAAAATATTTCATAGGGTGATTTCTCTCTTGCTCTCTTTTTAGTACCATTAAGGCACAGGTCTTGAAAGATACCCATCGGACTCCTGGGGTCTTCTGGAAAACCCTCCTGTCCTATTTTCTACTACTCTTTCCTTACAGAGTGTATACCCATTAGTGGGATTGCTGGATCCTATGGTAATTCTACTTTTAATTTTTTGAGGAACTGTCGTATTGTTTTCCATAGCGACTGTAAAAATGCACATAGATTAAAAGCAAAATGAAGCTTCTAGGAATTCCCTTGCTTATAGACGGCTAGCTTCATCTGTACCCCACCTACCCTAAGGATCTGCTTTCACTATTTTTTACCATTAAATTCACCTTGATGGGAAAGTTTGGGAAGTCCTGGTGTGGTGATTAAGACGCAAGTTTTAGAACCAGTGCAAGCTGGATTTATGAATACCAGAGCTGCTACTAGTGACCTCTGTGACTAGGTAAGTGATGACAGCTTTTGAAGTCTTAGTTATCTATCTGTGAAATGAAGATTCAAAAACTCATAACACAATGTCTGGCACACAGTAAACACTCAGGACCTAGTAGTAAGTTACTCTATCATTATTCTCAAAATCTGCTTCCTCTTCCTCATGACGGTGTTTCAAATATTTGAAAAGATCTGCCTCAGACTCCCAGGATACCAGCTGGATTACAGGCATCCAGCTCAACGCCTGGCTAATTTTTTTATTTTTAGTAGAGACGGGGTTTTACCACATTAGCTAGGATGGTCTTGAACTCCTGACCTCAAGTGATCCACCTACCTCAGCTTCCCAAAGTGCTGGGATTACAGGTGTAAACCACTGCACCCAGCCCCGTGTACCTTCAATGACTGATTGTATGTTACGCTTTACCAATTCCTCAAATTCTTTTCATTCTGTGGTAGATGCTTTCTGGTTGGCCTAAACCTCTTTCAAAATGAGATGCTTGCTCTTATATACTGCCTGTGTGAATCCAAATGGGTTTGGTCATTTTACTAGCTTGGTGCACAAATAATTAAGGTTTTTGCCGTTACCTTTGGACCCGCCTAATAAAACAAGCCTCAAAAAGGGTCCATATCCATTGACTTACTTTTTGTCTTTCTAGAAATTATGCTTCCTAACAATCTATTCTAAATAAAATATTCTGAAACACAAATATTTATGAACAATAAAGTTCATCAAAGTATTAAATACAATATCAAAAAATGCAACAAATGCAAATGTACTTCAATAGCGAAAATATTCTAAAAATATAGGACAGTTATACAATAAATGTTGATTAAAAAATTTTAAGACTATAGGGAGAGCTTGACTCACTAGCCTGTATAAAAATTTAAAAAGATTATTATATAATTTTCATTGGAAAAAACAGAATATCAAATTATACATTCAGTTATTCTCAGCCATATAAAAGTATGCACACCAGAATGATAATTTGTTTGTTTTTGCATTTTATTGAGACCTTATGTGTTAGGAATTGGCAAGAGGCCTGGCACTGTGGCTTATACCTCCAATCCTAGTACTTTGGGAGGCCACGACAGGAGGATTGCTTGAGGCCAGGAGTTTGAGACCAGCCTGGGCAACATAGCAAGATGCTCTCTCAACAAAAAATTTTTAAAAACTAGCTGAGCATGGTGGTATGTGCCTGTATCCCTAGCTACTCTGGAGGCTGAGGCAGCTGGATCTCTTAAGCCCAGGAGTTTGAGGCTGCTGTGAGCCAGGATTGTGCCACTGCACTTCAGCCTGGGCAGCAGAGCAAGACCCTATCTTTAAAAAAAAAAAAGGAATTGTGCAAGGATCTGAGGATGCAAATAGAAACAAGGAAAATTTCTTGTTTTCAAATATCTTGCAATCGATAAGATAATTTAATAGAGTTTTAAAATAATGTGATAAGTCATATAATAAAAGCATATGTTTTATGTGAGTGGACTGGAGGAAAGGCCTTGTTTTACAGGGGCGTGGGAGGCGGGGAGGCAGAGGAAGTTTCACAGAGGAATGATGTCTAACTGAGCTGACTTTTGAAGGATAACTAGGGGAGATCAGGCAGGCAAAGAAAGAGACGAAGGAATTAGGGGAAGGGAGTGAAGAGTCTTCCAGATGGAGAGGGATCAGCACTTGCAAAGTGAAAGTGACAACGGTTTCTCAAAGGACAGTATAAGGCATCAAGGGGATGTGCCAGGAATTGGAGCTGAAAGGATTGGCAGGATCCAGGATTTTCACTTGGCCAGCAGAGGTGGGAGTTAGGAGCATGAGTATAGAATTAGTCAGGATTCGCTAGAGGAACAGAACTAATATGATAGATGATAGATGTATATATATAAAGCGGAGTTATTAAGGGTTCTTGACTCACACGATCACAAGGTGAAGTCCCACAATAGTCCGTCTGCAAGCTGAGGAGAAAGGAAGCCAGTTCCACTCCCAAAACCTCAAAAGTAGGGAAGCCAGCAGTGCAGCCTTCAGTCTGTGGTCGAAGGTCAAAGGTCCAAGAGTCCAAAAGCTGAAGAACTTGGAGTCCAATATTTGAAGGCAGGAAGCATCGAGCACGAGAGAAAGATGCAGGCTGGAAGACTAAGCGAGTCTAGTCCTTCTTTGTTCCTTTGCCTGCTTTTATCCCAGCCTCGCTGGCAGCTGATTAGATGGTGCCCACCCAGATGGAGGGTGTGTCTGCCTTTCCCAGTCCACTGACTCAAATGTTAATCTCCTTTGCCAACACACTCACAGACACACCCAGGAACAATACTTTCCATCCTTCAATCCGATATTAACCATCACAGGCATGATCCTGTGTGTGTTAGGGAGGATTGAAAGCAGGGCAGCAGCACACTTGTAACTGGTGGGCATTCCGACAGCAGTGAGGAGGGGCTGTGACCAGAAGCAGAAAGCCCAGTCAGGGAAGGTGTAGCAGACCAGGTAGGCGAGGACTGAACAAACACTCTGATAATGATGGAGCAACCGAAAGGATTGGAACAGGAAGAATCAACAGAATTTGGTGATTGAATGGAGAGATTTCCAGGTTTCTGACTTGACCTGCTGGGCAAATGATGACGCTACCTCAGGATGAGAATATGGGAGGAGGGTAAAGTTCTGGAGGAAAGTATTCAGTTGAGGGCATGGTGAATTTAAGATGTGATTTCCTTAGGTAATATAACTAGGTCAAGTTCTTGATTACAATTAAGTTATATAACTCACTCATGAGTTGTTTTTCATTAACACCATCAGGGGAGTAATGGAGCTCTATGTTTAACAACCAAAGCTGGGGAGAACAATCTGCTAAAAGTAGACATATGCAATCTCAGAAGCAGTGACTGCAGTAATATCCTAACACATGATCCAGTTAAATTTATGTCCTAGCTATAAATATGTATGAAAGTATATGCTTGAAGATGAAGTAACTAATGAATGCTAAACGTATTGCACCTTAACTTGCCTTCAGCATAACTTCAAATGATTGCAAGTCTTGGTGGCTGGAGGAAGTCTGGTTCATGAACCTGTGTTTAATTAGCATAATGAAACTGTAAAGATTAAAGACTCTACATTTCCCAGCCTCCGCTCCTGCGAGGTATTGTCATTTTACCGATTTCTGAGCCAGAAGTGGAAATGGTATATACAACTTCCAGGAGTGTTTTTAATGTAATCTTTTTCTCTTCCCTCTCATCGGCTGGACTGAATGTTGATGTGATGGAATCACAGTCTTGGATCCAGAGGTGAAGATGGGAGAAGAGGCCTGCATGGAGGTGCCAGGTGGAGGAAGCCTGGATCTCTAACCCCAGGGAATCCAAATTCACTCCAGACTTGCAACCTCAGCCTTTGTAACAGAGAAAGAAACTTTTCTTGCCCTTCCCACATCCTGAGATTGTAACAATGCATCAAAAGCTCTGGGATGATGGATATGGGGGAAAAAAAAAAAAGACCCTGCCATCATGAAGCGTACACGGGCATGACTTGCTTTATCGGGCTTCCCAGATAGTGCTTTTTTTTTTTTTTTTTTTTTTTGAGACGGAGTCTCGCTCTGTCGCCCAGGCTGGAGTGCAGTGGCCGGATCTCAGCTCACTGCAAGCTCCGCCTCCCGGGTTCACGCCATTCTCCTGCCTCAGCCTCCCGAGTAGCTGGGACTACAGGCGCCCGCCATCTTGCCCGGCTAGTTTTTTGTATTTTTTAGTAGAGACGGGGTTTCACCGTGTTAGCCAGGATGGTCTCGATCTCCTGACCTCTTGATCCGCCCATCTCGGCCTCCTAAAGTGCTGGGATTACAGGCTTGAGCCACCGCGCCCGGCCCATACTGCATTTTTTACAGATTGAAGGTTTGTGGCAACTCCGTGTCGAGCAAGTCTATTGGTACCATTTTTTTCCAACAGCATGTACTCACTTTGTGCCTCTGTGTCACATTTTGGTAATTCCCTCAATATTGCAAACATTTCCCTTATTATAATATCTGTTATGGTAATCTGTGATCAGTGATTTTTAAATGTCACCATTGTGATTGTTAAGGAGTGCCACAAACTGCGTCCATATGAGATGGTGAACTTATGGATGAACGCTACGTGTCCTGACTGCGCCAACCACTGGCCTTTCCCCTGTCTGTTTCCCTCTCCTTGGACCTCCCTATTCCTTGAGACATAACAATTTGAAATTAGGCCAATTGATAACCCTACAATGGCCTCTAAGTGTTCAAGGGGAAGAAAGAATTGCATGTCTCTCACTTTAAATCAAAAGCTAGAAATAAGTAAGCTTAGTGAAGAAGGCATATTGAAAGCTGAGACAGGCCAAAAGCTGGGCCTCTTTTGCCAGTTAGCCAAGTTGTAAATGCAAATAAAAGTTCTTGAATGAAATGAAAAGGGCTACTCCAGTGAACAGAAAAATCATAAGAATGTGAAACGGCCTTATTGTTAGTATTCACCATAGAAGGATCCACCATTCTAAATGCTGTGAAGAACATTTGTGATTCATGGGAGGAGGTCAAAATATATATATTTTAAATTTTAATATTTTTTGCCAATTGGGCAGCCTCCTGAACCAGAATAGGTTCAGAGAGACTCCCTAAGGAGGTCAAGATATTAACATTAACAGGAGTTTGGAAGAAGTTGATTCCAACCCTCAGGAATGACTTTGAGGGATTCAAGACTTCAGTGAACAAAGGAACTACAGATATGGTAGAAATAGCAAGAGAATTAGAATTGGAAGTGGAGCCTGAAGATATGACTGACTCGCCACAACCTCATGATAAAACTTGAATGAATGAGTAGTTGCTTCTTATGAATGAGCAAATAAAGTGGTTTCTTGAGATGGAATGTACTCCTGGTGAAGGTGCTGTGAGTTGTTGAAATGGCAGCAAAGGATTTACGATATTCCATAAACTTAGTTGATAAAGCAGCACCAGGGTTTGAGAGGATTGACTCCAATTTTGAAAGAAGTCAAGCATTTTTCTGTGGGTAAAATGCTATAAAAAAGCATCACACGCTACAAACAAATCTTTCATGGAAGAGTCAATCAATGTGTCAAACTTCATTTTTGTCTTATTTTAAGAAATAGGCCACAGCAATTTCTTAAATGCCTCAACCTTCAGCAATCACCACTCTGATCGGTCAGCAGCCGTCCATATCAAGGCAAGACCACTTACCAGAAAAACGATTGCAACTCACTGAAGGCTCAGATGATCATTAGCATTTTTATAAGCAATAAAGTATTTTATTTTATTATTTTTTAGCAATAAAATATTTTATATTTTATTAGCAATAAAGTATTTTTCAGTTAAGATATGCACATTGCTTTTTTAAACATAATGCTACTGCACACTTACTAGACTCAGTGTAGTGCAAGCATAACTTCTATAGGCACTGGGAAACCAAACATTCATGTGACTCACTTTATTGTGACATTTGCTTTATTGTGGTCATCAGGAATTAAACCTGCAATATCACTGAGGTCTGCCTGTGTTCTACTGGAGAAGACTTGCATTTCACCAACCAAAACAATGGGTGATAGGCTCCATTACTTGTTGTTTTCAAGGGGCACAAAAGAGGGAATGCTTAGCCTCGCCTGTGTGAGGGTGACATTGAAAATTAATCCTCAGCATTTTTATGCTATCATCGGGTAAAGAAGTGGGGTGGGTGAAGGCATCTCAAGGAGCTTATGTATGGGTAAATGCAATGGTATGCACAATTTCCAGGCAACATTCCCTGAAAGGCTGTTGTGTTCAGGGAACGGTACATTATCCAGAGTGGCCAGAAGACCATGTACAATGGGGTTGGTAGAAGATAAGCCTGGAATGAATGGACAATTAGGAAGGACACTGAATGTCAGACTGAGAAATCTGGACTTAATCTACAGGTAATTAAAATGATTTGCAAATGATTTGCAAAGACAAGAAATCTGTTCACAGCCTGTCTTGAAATGATCACACATTCTCATATTCAGAACTTCACAGTTTGTTGCCAGCAAAGTAGTGAAGGGCGTCTTTACAGAATTACATTATAATTACTTTTTTTTTTTCCCAAGGGACTAAAAGTATTTTATGGGCGGGATGCAGGGGGACGGGAGAGAGAGACAAAAACAGAAAGAAACAGAGACAGAAGGACAGAGAGACAGAGAGAATGTGTACATTGTGCATGTTTAATAGACGCTCCAGATGGCAGATAAGGGAGAGAAGAAAGCCTAAAGACTAATATCAGATAAGATTTCAAAGGAATAGAAGGGAAAATCAAAACAAATTTTGAAAAGTGTAATTAAGGCTGTGGAACATTTTTGCCTTAGGGAAGGAGAAAACTGTCTCTAAATTTATTTGTAATGAGATCTTCACACTTTCTCCCTTGGTCTGTTACGTGCCTTCTCTATGGGTTAATGGTAATATATATTAAATGTCTTTTTGGTTGAATTCCTAGTGGTATTATTTGAGTGGAATTACTTTAATTTGAGATTCATTCTTTATAAATACCAAAGGAAAATTTTATAATCTTAAGATTGTATTTCATACTGGAAACTGGAGAAGAAAACAAACACGAAGTTCCCACTATGTGCCTATTCTACGGCTGGCATGTAGCTTATATTACCTCATTCAGTTTAATCATCATGAAACCCTAGGAGGTCGGCATTATTGGACCCACTTTAAAGAGCAGCTGAAGATCTCAGAGACTGAGTATAGATTTTTCTAAGTGGCAGAACCAGGATTTAAATTCTAATCAGCTTGACTCTAGAATCCACGATCTTTCCAAAACACCAAGAACTTTCTGGCTGTGCCTCCCACAGGCTGAGAGAACTTGGGTATGTTGTGCATACTCAATGAGGTAAACTAAGATGTGCTTCAAATACCCAAAGGAGATGCTTCTAGGAACTTTAAGATTAAGTATATGAGTCATTGCAGGCTAAGTTTCTCATGGGAAGGAAGTATAGCCTTCATGTGTCTCTTCTTCTTGGTAATTTTATTTGGATTCCTTGAATCTATAAAGAAGGGAGTCTTCTGAAGCCACTTGAAATGCCCTGTGCTCAATGATACAGAAAGAATAACTGAGCAATGCTAAGCCTCTTTAAAAGTCACTACATCTCTTCACATATATACCACGTGCTTCAGTGAAAGGGCAGGAGTGAAATACCCTTACCCATATGGAAAGCTTTAAGAACATAGGTATACCTTGCTATCAGGCTACTTTTAGTTAGTTTCAGAAGTCTTGAATATCTCAAATAAAATGGGATATTAATCTTTTTAAATTTCTAATATTCAAGAAAAGTATTTGAACATTCATGGTAATGTGCACTTAATTTTCTTACCTTCTTTTTTCCTTGGTTATTTCAGGGGATTGTTATGTACTTGGAGGTAGAAAGACAGTCTTATGAGCGTAAATCTTGGTTGTCAGGTTATGGGACTCTAGAGAATAGAGATAGAAATGGATTGGAATAGAAAATGATTGGAAAATGGAACATCTTGTATTGCCCTACAGTCTAGATTCAAGAGTTCACACATTCCTGCATTTATCTCACCAATCCTAACTTAATATTCCTTTTTGCAAAGCTCTTTTTCCTACAGAGTAATCTACTTACAATCTGTCTCTTGCGAAACACATATTCCCAATTTTTTGTCTGTCCTCGTGCTTGGAGTGTGCTCCTCTTTCATCTACCTGCCTATTCCCTGCTTTTGTTTCATAGAACAGCTCAAATCTCATCTCCACTGTGAAGCCTTTGTAGTTTTAAAGTCTGCCCTTCCCTTGGAATTTACAATTCTGCTACTTTGTGTTGTTTTTAATCTCTTAATTTATTTGCCTCTAATTAAACTATTTGAGAACAATATTTGTGGTTTCTTCTTTGTATTCTTAGCATCCAGTATTTATTGAGTGCTGAATAAATGACTGTTGATGAATGACAGGTCCTGGGACAGCTTAGATAATGCCCCTGGGAAAGATTCTTTTTTCAGCTGCATAGAAGGTAAAAGGAAGTGGAGTGGAACCACTCAAGACCTCTACCTCTTCTCTTTAATGATCTCCTTCTAATCCAGCTCTCTTCTCAATCTTCTTATTTCTGATCACTCCTATCCTAATTCCCGGCAGTCATCTGTTTGCTCACATATTGCCAACCATCGTCTTTCTCCTGATGCTGATCTTTCAGATCCCAGTGACTCTTGACACTGGATTTCTACTGTATCCTTGCCTTCCAACCTGGTATATCATGGACTTAATCTTTGAAATACCTGCACATGCAGCTTCTCTGGTTCTCAAAAGGATGAACAATTTTAATGCCTGCATCTTTTCTGTAAAATGCAGATACTAATACTTCATAGGGGCATGAGAAATTACTGATGCTGCCTGGAATGCTTTATTATAGTACAAGACACATAGTAACCACTTAAGATGTTAGTGTTAGATATTACTATTAGCTTCCTTCATATTTCTATGCTGCCTCACACCTGGGATTACTGAGGCTAAACCTCATAGTTTATTTCTGGCCTCTTTTTTCTTTACTCAGTCTAGATCTAAAGAAGGAAGTATTGTGGTACTTTAAAAATCTCTCTCCATTGTCTTCTCTTCTGCATATTTCCTAATGCGAAGTCTGCTGTTAGTCTTACTCTGTTTCTTTGTATGCAATGTGTCTTTCTCCTCTGGCTGCCTTCCAAAGTTTTCCTTTATGTTTGGTTTTTGGCAGATGTGTCGAAGTGTGTGGTGAGTTTTTGGAGAGAGGAATTATTTATCAGCTTTGGGTTCTCTGAACTTCCTGAATCTGCAGTTTGAGGTTTTCCATTATTTTTCAAAAAACTTCAGGTATTGCCTCTTCACTATGAATACTGCCTACAAGAAACACTCTTTAAATATAAAGATACAAAAAGGTTTAAAGTAAAAGGGTGAAAAAGACGTATCATGTTAGTGCAAATCTAAATAAAGCTGAACTGGCTTTCTTATAGGTAGCACATAGCTGAGTCTGACATTTTTTACCCAATCTGATTATCTGTCTTTTAATTGGGAGTGTTTAGATGATTTATGTTTTAAATACAGTTTTATTGAATATAATTAGCCCACAATAAAACTGTACATATCTAAAGTGTATAATTTGATAAGTTTTGACATAAATGTACAAGTATAAATTTATATCCACAATTTTCCAAAGTTTCCCATGGCCCTTTTTACTCCTTTCTTCCCACCAATCTCCTCCTCCTCACGCCCAGGCAAGCACTGATCTTCTTTCTGTAACTACAGATTAGCTTGAATTTTCTAGACTTAATAGGAATCATATAGTATGTACTCTTTATTTTGTCTGGCTTCTTTCATTAAGCATAATTATTTGGTTTCATATATGTTGTTTCCTATGTCAATGGTTCATTGCTTTATTTTATTGTATTTGTTTGTCTATTTATTACTAAGTAATATTTAATTAAATGGATTTACCAAAGTTTATTTGTTTACTGGTTAATGAATATGTGGGTTGCTTCCAGTTTTGGGAAATAAAAATAAACTGCTATGAGCATTCATGGACAAGTCTTTGTGTGGACATACGCTTCCTTGTCTCTTGGTTTTATACCCAGGAATGGCACAGCTAGGCCATATGGTTAGGCATATGTTTAACTTCTTAAGAAACTGTTCGACTGTTTTCCAAAGTTGTTATAACATTTTACATCACTATTAGCAATGTATGAGAGTTCCAGTTCATCCACATCCTCACTGGCACTTGGTATAGAAAGTCTTTTTAATTTTAGCCACCCTAATAGGTATGCAATGGTATCTTATTGTTGCTTTTAATTTGCATTCTCCTTATCATTAATAATGTTGAGCATCTTTCCATGTGCTTACTTCTCAATTGTATATCTTCTTTGGTGAAGTCTCTGTTTACATCTTTTGCCCATTTTTTAAATTGGATTGCTTGTTTTCTTATTGTTGAATTTTTAGCATTCTCAGTATATTCTGGATACAAGTCAATTAGCACATTTTTTGCACATATTTTCTCTCAGTCTGTGACTTGTTTTTCTACTTTCTTAATGGTTTCTTTAGAAGTTTTTAATGTCGATGAAGTCCATTCAATGAGTTTTTTTTCTCTCATAGATTGTGCTTTTAGTGTCATAGCTACAAAATTTTCATCTAATTGGAGGTCACAAATATTTTTTTCCAATGTTGTCTTCTACACATTTTATAGTTTTAGGTTTAAATTGAGGTCTATGGTCCATTTTGAGTTAATGTTTTTGTATAGCATCTGAGTATACATTGATGTTCATTTTTTGCCTATATATATTCAATTGTTCCAGCAACTTTTGGTGAAAAGACTATCATTTCTCCACTTACATTTATACTTTTTGTAATTGTCTCACAATTCCTGGATATTCTATTCTGTGTTTTTAATATATATTTTTTAATCTTTGCATTCAGTTTTAGAAGTTTCTATTGAACTTTCTTCAGACTCACTGATGTTTTCCCTTTGCAGTGTTTAGTCAATTTATGAGCTCGTCAAAGGCATTCTTAATTTCTGTTACCATGTTTTTTATCTCTAGCATTTCCTTGTGATTATTTGTTAGATTTTTCCATTTCTCTGATTACATTGCCCATATTTTCTTGTATCTTTCCACTTTCTCCATTGGAGCACTTAGTATATTAGTCACAGCTGTTTTAAATTCCTGGTCTAACATGCACACGTATGTTTATTGCAGCACTATTCACAATAGCAAAGACTTGGAATCAACCCAAATGTCCATCAGTGACAGACTGGATTAAGAAAATGTGGCACATATACACCATGGAATACTATGCAGCCATAAAAAAGGATGAATTTGTGTCCTTTGTAGGGACATGGATGCAGCTGGAAACCATCATTCTCAGCAAACTATTGCAAGAACAGAAAACCAAACACCGCATATTCTCACTCATAGGTGGGAACTGAACAATGAGATCACTTGGACACAGGAAGGGGAACATCACACACTGGGGCCTATTGTGGGGAAGGGACAAGGGGGAGGGATAGCATTAGGAGATATACCTAATGTAAATGACGAGTTAATGGGTACAGCACACCAACATGGCACATGTATACATATGTAACAAACCTGCACGTTGTGCACATGTACCCTAGAACTCAAAGTATAATAATAAAAATAAAATTAAAAAAATAAAACAAAATAAATTCCTGGTTTAACAATTCCAATATATCTGCCACATTTGAATCTGGTTATGGTGATTGCTCTGTCTTCAGAATGTGTTTTTGGGTTGCAGTATACTTTGTAATGATACTTTGTCATGATTGTAGTACTTTGCTTGATAGGATTTATTGGGTAAAAGAAACTGTGGTAAACAGGCTTTTAATGTGAGAGTTTATCTATCGAGGAGTTATACTGTGTTTACTGTTTGTTATAGTTGTAGGTGTCAGAGGCTAAATTTCTTCTGGCATCCTTGTTTTCTCTCCCCTGCTGTCTTTAGGTTTCCCTGGAGACTTTTTCTTAAATAAGGTCTGAGATATGCATTTCTTCCATGTGTATCCCCCTGTTGTTAAACAGGAGCTCTATTGACGTATTGGTGAGGTGTGGAGGAAAGGGGAGTGCTTGTTGTCTTACGATTAGAATTCAGTCATGTAGTGAGCCTGTACCCTGGGCTGGGACCTACACAAGTGCTTCTCATTCCTCTCCTCCTTAGGTGAGACAGGAAGGATAGAGGGGTCTAGACTTTGGTATTTCCCTTTCCCCAGATTGGTTAGGCTTTAGTAAAACCCCAGTCAGTTAGGATCTGGTAAAATAGCTTATTTTGAGAGTAGGATTTGTTATGAAGAACAGAATTCTCTGGGCATACTTCAAAATTGCTATTTTACCTCCCTGCTGGAAGCAAGAGGGGATTTTTCTCTGACTTTCACTATGAGAAGCTGATAGAGATCCTGGAGGAAAAATTCACAAAACACGGGAGCTCTACTAAGACTAGCCTCCCTTGGAGTTTTAAACCCTATGACTTGTTCTTGCTGAGTCCCCAGCAATCTTTCAGCTACAGTTTAGATTTTGCTACTCCAGTACTGGTTCCTATAGAGGTTTCTGCTCTGGTAAGTTGTGATTCTCTGTATCAGTCTGTTTCTTTAATTTTGGGGGCAGTGGTTTGCCCCATGACCTCAATTCTCTGATGGATCTATGAAGAGTTGCCGATTTTCAGTGTGTTCAGTGTTTTTTTTTTGTTATGAGCATAGCCAACAACTTCCAGTTCTTTATACACTGAACCAGAAACTGGGAGTCTGTCCTGACTAGCTGTTTGGCAATTGCATTGTGGCTTAATATAATCAATATTTCAGTTTGTTTGAGTTCAATAGGCTCTGGCTATAAAAATATCCTGCTTGGCTTTCATAACAAAGAGAGCCAGGCTATTTTAATTTCCATACTTTATGGAGTTGTATGTGGGCATCAGATAAATAATTTGTTTAAAAGTATTTTCTAAGATGTTTTTCTAAGTATTTTTCTAAGATATTTTCTAAGTATTTTAAAATATTTTTGTTTTATTTTCCAGAATTACTTTTTTCCTTTTTCTTTCCTTTCCCTCCCTCCTTGCCTTCCCTTCCCTCCCTTTGTCCCTTCCCTTCCTCCCTCCCTTCCCTCCTTCCTTCCTTCCTTCCCTCCTTCCTTCCTTCCTTCCTTCCTTCCTTCCTTCCTTCCTTCCTTCCTTCCTTCCTTCCTCTTTTCTTCATTACATCAATCTGACACTAAAGTTACTTCTCTGTGATAAGAATAATGGATGTTATTGCCAACATTTTATGAATATGTGAATCTACCTTTCAAATGACTTGCCTCAGGCCATCTCACGGGTCCCTGGCTGAGAGAAGAGTGGAAAAGTTAACTTCCTTCTTCAGCTCTCTTTAAACTTTTTTCAGGATGAGCCCAGAACCTATTGTGGGGAGAAAGAGCTCAGAGATATTTTAAAGGAAACGTTGCTCGTTCATATTTTTATCCCATGCCCTCACCATGTCTCCAAAGTAGGTGCTAAATATAATATTTTAAGTAATAATAGCTATGATTTATAGCAGAACAGGTATTTCTTTTTTTTTTCTTTATGGAAATTATTTTTATTCCCCCCATTCTAGGAATGTTGGGTTCAAAATGCACATTCAATTAACTTTAAATATCCATATAATCATCACAAGGCTAATAATAATAAACTACCTGTTTTAAGATATTTTTGTTTTTCAAAACTGAATACTTTCAGATGATTGGTTATTTAAAAATAATACCTTATTTAATACCAAATACCAAATAAAACAATAAGATGGTCCAGAATTCTTGGTATGAAAAGTAAATATTTTCAAATTTAACCTTATGAAATACAAAACAGATACTGAACTAGGATTCTAAATTAATGTCTATCTTTTTACCTAAAACAACGATTTTTCAAATTTAAAAATTGCCTATAACACAATTCAAAATGTCATTTTCCCCAGTTTAAAAGTAATAGAAAAAGAGCTAATTTTGTCTACTAATTTTATGTAATACATAATGTAAAACACATCTATAATGTTTTTATTTTATTTATTTATTTATTTTATTTTACTTTAAGTTCTGGGATACATGTGCAGAATGTGCAGGTTTGTTACATAGGTATACATGTGTCATGGTGGCTTGCTGCACTCATCAACGCAACATCTTGGTTTTAAGCCCTGCATGCATTAGCTATTTGTCCTAATGCTCTTCCTCCCCTTGCTTCCCACCCCCCGACAGGCCCCAGTGTGTGATGTTTCCCTCCCTGTGTCCATGTGCAGAACAGGTATTTCAAATATACAATTTGTGTTAATCCTCCCAAAAATAAAAGGAGGTAGACATATTTCCACTTTATTACTAGTGAGAAAACTAGGGGTAACTCCCTCAGGGGTGTGCGGAAGTATACAGGATGGCCATTCATTAAGTGCTCATCAGATTCTAACGTTGTTCTTCTTTGAGCCGTACAAAACTGCCAAGCTCTGGGGTCATTGCCATACAGTGGGCTCTACTTATTTCCCTGCTCACTGAAGGGAAAATAGAAAACTAAAACTCAGATCCCCATCTAGAAACAAGAAGCATACATGCAGTCTACTTGGGAGGTAGCCCCAAACCCTGAATTCTATGAATACTGCAACTGGATGTTTGAGAGAAATGTTTCTTGCGTCCTTGTTACAAGTACATATCCAATATAAGCCATTTTTTCTTCAGGCAAATCTGATATGTGAAAATCCCCGTTTGCAGAAAAGATAAATTAGAGGATATTTGCTTTGCCCAAGAATTTCTTTGAATCGCAGATCCCGTTGCCTTAAAATGTAACACAATGGAAACAAATCATTCCATAGTTCATTTAGCAGCACCAGGACTCTTGCTCACAGCAATTCTCCAAAATATTTTACTCTCTGTTGATATGCCAACAAAAACGTTCTGACTTCAGTGAGGATGAAGCAGCATTTTTACACTGAGTTACTGTATTAAGGCACGGTACTGGGTATCAGCAGGAACTCTCACAAGAAATATGAGTGCAGTATGATAGTTCTCATTTTACAGATGACCAACCAGGACTCAGGGAATTTTAAGTAATTCACCCAAAATTATACAGTCAAGTGTATGAAGAACAGGCATCCCTCAGTATCCATGGGGGATTGACTCTGGGATCCCTGAAGATACCAAAACCCAAGGATGCTCAAGTCCCTGATAGAAAATGGCACAGTATTAGAATGTAAACTGTGCAAGACCAGCACTGTGGCTCATGCCTGTAATCCCAGCACTTTGGGAGGCTGAGGCGAGCGGATCACTTGAGGTCAGGAGTTTAAGCCCAGCCCGGCCAACATGGCAAAACTCCATTTCTATTAAAAATATTAAAATGAGCCAGGCCTGGTGGCACGCACCTGTAATCCCAGCTATTTGGGAGACTGAGGCAGGAGAATCACTTGAACCTGGGAGGTGAAAGTTGCAGTGAGCTGAGATCTTGCTGTTGCATTCCAGCCTGGGCGACAGAGGCTCTGTCTCAAAAAAAAAAAAAAAAAAAAAAAATTAAAGAAACATATAAAAAAGCCCAAAACAAAAAGCTGCACATTCTCCGATATACTTTAAATCATTTCTAGATTACTTTATGATACCTAATACCACATAAATGTTATGTAAGTAGTTGTTAGACTGTATTGTTTAGGGAATAATGACAAGAGAAAAATCTGTACATGTTCAATGCAACCATCCTTTTTTTAGAATATATTTTTGATCTACAGTTGAATTCATGGATACAGAATCTGTGGATGCGGAGGGTTGACTGTAATTGCTAGCTTTAAGGAGCAGCTACTCTACCCCAGGCATTATCCTAAGCACATTATATGCTAACTCATGAAAGCCTCAGAACAGCTCTTCTGGTAAATACCAGTAATAGCCTCACTTTACAGAAAAGGGAACCAAGGTAGAGTGTTTAGTAACTTTCCTTAGATCCCAGCAGTAGTAAGTGGTGGATGTGAGTTTTAAATTTAGGCGATGTGGTCAAAGTACATTCTCATATTGTTTCCTGAATGGATGTGTTAAATAAGAACACAGTGCAACCACTAATTTTAAAGCATATTTACTTTAATAGACCCCCAAATTTTGTTGGTCTGCACAACACTGAGAGGAAATCCAAACAACCAACAAAGGCCCTATGTATTTTGATAGCAAGAGGTAAACCAGCTGGAGTGAATGTACCCTATGCTAGAAAGGCGGGCTATAAGCATCTCAGATACAGAATTCACAGTTGGTTTTGTTTTTCTCATTCGGAGGAAGGTAGTTCTAAACGTGGTTTGAAGGGCTTAATAAGATCATTAAAAATCTGTATTAAAAAAAAAATTCTGTTCTGCCTTCCTTACTGCATTGGCTTCCATTTGGGTTGGTTACCTCATGGTCACAAAGTGGCTGCTGTTGTTGCTTTGAGAATTATATCCTCACACAACTGCATCCACAAGCAGGAAGAAGTTTCTCCTGCTCACCTCTTCTTCTTTGGGAAGAAAACTTCTCTTCAGGTCTTTTGGCCTCATGCTGTCATGTTCTATGTTCAGGTTGCCAGGCTGGTAGAGGGTAGGGAAGACTTCCTCCAAAAGGGCCAGGCTGCAGTGGCAGGCTGCAGGTGTGTCACATCTGTTCTAACACTGCTGCTCACCCCTTGACATTCTGTGCTGATTACAACACATGGCAGACATGGAGCTTAAACTGGAAAAGGACTTTGCAATGTCTCCAAAGGGCTGTTGTCACTGGATAGAAGATCTCTTAGATTTGTGGCATTCCAGGTCAAAGGTTTGGGTAGGTGGCTAAACCAGAAGACCAAAGAGGTATTTAGCAGGTTGGGGAAAAGAAGGCGGAGATGGGTCGAGAAAAATAGGTGGTGGATTTTTATCTGACATGAGTTAGGCTAGAGATGGCAAAATATTTTCATTTCTTATGCCAACTTCAATCACTGGAGCTATCTGTAGGCTCTGGGGACCCTGTTTTGGGAAGAATTCTGCTGGCAGAGGGAACATTGGCACTTCTAGTCTCTATATTGAGAATGAAGTAGGAGATCAGGCTGTCAGTAAGGAAGATGCATGAAACAGCTATTGAGTAGGAAGCCAGTATAATGCCTCCCCCACTAACAAAGCTTCCAGGTCTCATATTCAGGACTAGACTGTGACTGAACCTATCCCTGCAAATTGGCAATTCTGAAGCAGTTATTATTCCAGATATTGCTGATTAAATGGGGAGCCCAGAATGTTCATCATTCTCCAATCAAAACTATAGTGGGCCAGGCACGGTGGCTCATGCCTGTAATCCCAGGACTTTGGAAGGCTAGGCAGGTGGATCACCTGAGGTCAGGAGTTCGAGACCAGCCTGGCCAACATGGAGAAGCCCCATCTTCACTAAAATACAAAAATTAACCAGGCATAGTGGTGCTTGCCTGTAGTCCCACCTACTCAGGAGGCTGAGGCAGGAGTATTGCTTGAACCCAGGAGGTGGAGGTTGCAGGGAGCCAAGATCACGCCACTGTACTCCAGCCTGGGTGACAGAGCGAGGCTCCATTATAAACAAACAAACGAACAAACTATAGTGGCATAATATCCTGACATGTTCTTGACAAATCTATTGACTTAATGTTTCCTTCATTTAATCACAGACTTTTGGGCTAGACAATCCCTTAGAGACCATTAGTCCATACCCCTCATTTGTCAGATGAGGAAATTAATGCCTAGAGAGAGAATGTGACTCTTCCAAGATCATACAGATCACACAGTGGTACAGGCAACATTTCAGTTCAAATCTCTTAATTCAAAAGTTATTTCAGATTGCCCAGACTGCATCTTCAAAGAGCAAAGCAGGCAACTTAAACCACGAAGAAATACATTAGAGATGGTAGATCAATAGGATGGAAGGATCACAGGGTCTGGTAACTGTAGCCTCCGACATCCTCCCCTCTTCAACAGAGGCACTCAGGTGCAGCCTCTGCAACTTGTTCTTCCACTGCTTCCCCTCCCATAATTGGTGCTATGTAACCTTTAATAATTCAGGTGTCTGACTGATGACATATTGATGAAAAGCCAAAGATGTCCAGCAAAGCCTAGATCCTTCTGTGCTTATGCAAACGGTATCACTGAACGCCACAAGCTCACTAGGGAAAAATTGCATGGCAGGTGGGAGAGTATCTCAGAATACAGGGAAACCAAACAGCATTTTGAGTGCTGTTCTAGACATTGTGCTAGGTGCTGAGAGACAATGCTGGGTAAATACAGTTGTGGCCTTTGTTCATGGAGCAAAGACACTGGAGGGGAAGACAGAAAAAATACCTGAAAATTAGGCTGGAATAAAAGTGATAAGTTCTCTGTAGGGAAGGACATGGTGCTAAGAGGATGTGCACCTGGGAGACCTGACCTAGTCTGGGAGGGTAGGAAAAGCTTCCTCCAAAAAGGTCAGGCTGCAGTGGTAGGCTGATGTGTCACATCTGTTCTAACACTGCTGCTCACCCCTTGTCATTCTGTGCTGAATGCAACACATGGCAGAGGCAGAGCTTAAACTGGCAAAGGACTTTGATATGTCTCCAAAGGGCTGTTGTTGCTGGATAGAAGGCCTTTTAGATTTGTGGCGTTCCAGGTCAAAGGTTTGGGTAAGTGGTTAAAAGAGAAGACCGAAGAGGTGTTTAGCGAACTGGGGAAGGAAAGGAGGAAATGGGTAGAGAAAAACAAGTGGTGGATTTTTATCTGATGTGGATTAGTCTGGAGATGGGAATATATTTTCATTTCTTATACCAGCTTCAATCACTGGAGCTAACTGTAGGTTTTGGGACCCTGTTTTGGGAAGAATTCTGAGACTTCATCTGGACTCAGTGCAAAAGAACCCTGTGATTGATGGGAGCAGTCTGACGTGAGTACAGGAGGAGAAGGAAGTGGTGAAACACCTGCCATGTATTTGACATTTCTGACATGGGCAAAACCATATCATCAAAACTTAGTACTGTTGAAAAAAGATGAGTTTTGGACTTGCATTAAATCTTAGCTCTAAAAATGTGTAGCTGTGTGATATTGTGCAAATTGATATCTCCAAGTTTTACCCTTCTGTAACATGGGAATACCATCTCAAAGCATTTTTGCTACATCTCGTGCTGATAGAACCAGATTGAAGGCAGGCACTGAGGGTTGACTTGAAGCTCCCTTCCCAAGAAAAGCTGCACAACCTCAACTCAAGAGAGCAGAGGGGATTCTAGAAGTAGCCCACGAATACATCCTGTATTCATTTTCTCTTGCCGCTGTAACTCAGCAACTTAAAGCTCTACCCATTTAGCAGCTGTGGTTCTGTGGTTTAGGATTCTAGCCTGGGTTCTGCTGGATCTCTCAGGGTCTCATGACATTGAAACCAAGGGGTTGGCTAGGCTAGACTCCTATCTGGAAGTTATGGGAAAGGTCCAGTTCCAAGCTCATTCATGTTGGCAGCTTCCGGTTCCTCCTGGTCGTAGGTCTGAGGTCCTTGGTTCCTTGCAGGCTGCAGCTGGGACCTGCTCTGTGCAGCTGGAGGTCACTCTCATTCCTGCTTATGTGGGATCTGCATTTTCAAGCCAGCAAGGACCCATCTAATCCTTATGCTTCAAATTTTCTGCCCCTCCCTTCTGCTTTAAAGGACTCCTGTCCTTAAATCAGCTACACCTGGATAATCTCTGTGGTGCTGTTCTAAGGATAGCTTCGGGTCAACTGATTTGGGAGTTCAATGACACCTGCAAAATCTCTTCACAGCAGCAGCTAGACTGGTGGTTGGTTTAAGAACCCCATTTCCATTGGATGGGCATCTTGGGAGGCCATCTTTGGGGTTTTGCACACCACACACCCTAACTTGGAGAAAGGTGGTGGCAGGTTCAGGAACACAAGGAAACACATGCTTCTTGAAATTCCTCCTGCCAGTGAGGAGCAACCTAATCTGAAAGCAGCAGGAGGAACTGGAGGCTGGGGTCTTGCAGGGCTTTTTCAGGCAGAAAGCCAGAGCGGCCCTAGGGGCTCTCCCTCCACTGTCCTAGGAAAACAGTGGTTCCAGAAACAAAGCCAGGGAAAAAGCCAGGCACAGCCGCCTGGGAACCTTGTAGTGAGGTCAAACCATAGACAGGATTTGATAGGGAAAACTTCAGTAAAATATGCAAAAGAGACTGCACAGGGGTAGATTTTGCCTCCTGGGGCTCCCCAAGGATTTTTTCTTTTCAGTCACCTCCAGCCACTGTGTCACTGAATGGTAATGTAGATGATTACCAGCCAGTCCTTTAGCTTATGTTCTGTCATAAGGACTCCACAGAAACAAGAGAGACGCAAAATGGCCCCAAAGAGACTCACCGATGCCAGTGTCATGTAGAATTGTCCTTGTTCAAGGACGTGTCAACAGGGAAAATGCAATCTGAGACTGAAAAGAGACAAAAGCACAAAACAAGGCTTTCATAGCACTAAATCGCATAGGAATGGTTGGTATTGCTTTGAGAAATGTTCATTAGCATAGAAAAGAGAAATATATTTTAAATAGCATCTGCTTTGTCTCAATAAAATTCCAGAAGCTATGGACCAAATTAATGATAAAAGGTAAGAAAATAGATTTATGTGAAATGGGCTGAGAAGAGAAAAAAAATATAAGAAGATCCCTATGATATTGGGAAGTATTTCAGGAAAATAAATATGTATCAGAATTGAGACATGCATTAGAATTGGTTATACATATATATACACACATTTTTATTTATAAGTGAGTAAATAAGTAAACCCACCATGAATAAAATAGTCAAACCAAGGTGGAAAATTCTGCCAGAATCCAGAGGAAAAAGACAAATGGAAACTTTAAAGCGAACAAGACATGAACAAAATGTATGATGTATTAATAAGTATTCTTTTGGTATAGATGCTAGAAACTCATCTATCAAATCAAATGAATTTAAATATTAAAGGGACTTTATGGGGTCACAGAACCAGGCGGGCTCAGAGTGCTTTGACTTCAAGGGTATTGCTGGACTGCTGTTTCATAATTGGCTATCTTAAACTATTTTTATGTTTATATTGATCAACTTTTATCCCTTGCGGCATGGGGAGAAACATTCATTTTAAAGGTTATATTTATCTACTTATTTCCTCACTATTCATTGAGTACTAAAGTAGATAAAGTGGATCTCATTAAAGAGTTCATGAGGGATATTTATTTTCCAGATCAAATGCATTTCTTTTTTTAAAAAAATTTATTTTATTTTATTTTAAGTTCTGGGATACATGTACAGGACGTGTAGATTTGTTACATAGATAAACGTGTGACTTGTTGCACCTCTTAACCCCTCACCTAGGTATGAAGTCCCACATGCATTAGCTATTTACCCTGATGCTCTTCCTCCCCTCTCCCTCAAATCCATTTCCTGAAGACCAAATTTATGCTTCTATTTCTACTTTCTCCTTCCTACTTTTCCATCTTGGTTTTCTATCATGTATCGAGAATTTCCCACTAGGCTTGGGAATTGTTTTCCATTGAGATAAGGATGGAGGTTTATTTCTGTGCCAATTCTTTATAGTCACGCTATTTCTGAGAATGGGGAGGATCTATCTGTGCAGCAAGGAAGTCTTGGTATTCTGAGCGCCAGGCATTGCCCCTCAAAGGGGTCTGGGAGATTGCAGGAGAGAGTTATGCCCACCAGGTGGTGCTCTGGCTGTTTTCTTTCCTGGAGCTTGAGCAACAGTTCTGCAAAAGTGTATACTTTCACAAGAAAGGCTGTTACGGTTGGTAATTGGGATAGGGTTGCTATAGTGATGAGAGGCTGTTGGGATGTTTATGGCTTTGGAAGAGCCGATGCCTGTGAGCTATCAGATTATATCCTTTGATAATAATGGCTGGCATAGCAAGGTCATGAAAATCCGCCAAGATTGTGCAAACTGCAGTGGTCGCTATTCTTTGCATGTTCTTCTGTGATTTATAAGCTGTAACTGGAGTGTTGAGAGTGACAGAAAATACTTCTTTTAACATGCTTATCTTATTCCATAGTGGATTTTTGCCATTTTCTGTTCATGTTTTATCTCCACCACCAACATTTCTCAGTGTGGTTTTCATAAAAATGCTCCACGAAGAAAGGTTCCATTGGTCCAACAAGCGTGGGAAAGATTGCCTGTTAATGCTCTTGGAGATTGACCACACACAACAGCATATTAAAATATATGAGAATCCTGTTTCATCCCCCAGATTCACATGACAATCAAACCCTTCCAATGGAATAGTCACTAACACATAGGGAATCTATCTTCATTTTCTTCCTTTAAGGTTAATAAATATTATGTTAAATACAGGTTCAATTGTAATTTAATACGTTTATATAGGTCTCCCCAACAAGGTGTTGAGTTCTTTTTTCTTTTTTCTTTTTTTCAGAGTCTTGCTCTGTCACCCAGGCTGGTGTGCAGTGGCATGATCTCAGCTCACCACAACCTCCACCTCCTGGGTTCAAGCAATTCATCTGCCTCAGCCTCCGGAGTAGCTGAGATTACAGGCGCCCGCCATGATGCCTGGCTAATTTTTGTATTTTTAGTAGAGACGAAGTTTCGCCATGTTGGCCAGGCTGGTCTTGAACTCCTGATCGCAGGTGATCCACCTGCCTCAGTCTCCCAAAGTGCTGAGATTACAGGCCTGAGCCATGGCGCCTGGCCAAGTTCTTTTTCTTTGGCACTAACCTTGCAAAGGCTTAGTGCATGAGGGAGGCTCAATAAATACTAATTGTTGTTTTGGGGCGTCTAAGAAATATTTTCCAATTGGATTATCTATTCATGAATACTACTGATTGCAATTATTCCTATAAATGATCTTTAATGATAAATTTTAATGGATAAATCCATCCAGCATCCAAGACATGGCTAACAACATTAGTAATAAGTCATTTGTACCTTAGCCCAGGATTATTACCATATTCTCAAAAGATTGAAACACTTTCACTTCTCTACTCTCCATTAATTTTCTACTTCATCACATTTTCCCCGATGTTTTAGGATCAATATGTTGCTAGCCATTTTTCAGAAAAACACATTTCTTCTTGTGAATAATCAATTTTTGATTGATGATAAAATGTAACCCATTAAAATCCCACCAAAATGCAAGAACACTGAGTGTTTGCTTGTATATGTTTTGTCTCCCCAGGGAGTCATCCTCACTAACGGTTTATTGTGTGTATGTTGCCATGTCTCCTGCATTTTTTGGGAAAGGGTCACATATGTCTGAACCTCCTCCTGATAGCCAAAGAAGAACAATAGCATGGCACACGAAGGGGATGCCCTGTCACAGTCAAAGCCTGTGACAGGGCACGACATGGAAGGTATCTGACTCCTTTCCTCTGGGTAACATTATGCTATTTCCATTCATGGGCGTCTTCAAATTTGGCAGCCCCTGTTTGATTTTGGATTTAAACAGATCTAGGCTCAAAAATGTTTCCCTACAACTTACAAGTTGCACGAGATGAGCGAAGATACATCTGAGTCTTTGTTTTCTCATTTCTGAAATGGGGATGATAAAACTCACCGAATGGGGTACTTTGAGAATCAAGTGTAATAATGTATTTAATAAAACAGCAAAGTGCCTGATATGCAGCTAGGTGCTCAATAAATGTTACTTCTCCGTTTACTTTCTTTTTCCATTGTTTGCCTTTCTCCCAATGTCACTGCAACAAACAACAGTGGAATTCTGGGGTGCAGGGTGGGAAGAAAATAACAGGGAAAGACACCAATATCTAGAGTGGGATTTAAACATCCTCACTTTTAAATTTCTACTCTTTCCAAGCTCCACTTGGTGAATCTGGAGCTGACAAATCCTCCCACCTCTCCCTCTCTGCTTTATATTCTTTTATTTCCAGCACACACAAGTACTGGTATTTTAGGCTCACAAACCATATAAATCTAGCAAAGGTGTTTTGGCTGGCAGTGCTCCTAGGGTCATAGGTGGAAGCTTACTTCGTTATAAAATAGAAGCTTTCACAATTTTACCTTGTTCATGCTCAATGGCCACTTTTTGTTAGGTGATTAAGGTTCGCGTTCACCTGTTTTTCTGAGCTCATTTATCTTATCCAATTCCTTAGCATCCATTGGCTCAGCTACCATCTTGTCTTGCTCCTATAACATGGGCTGACTTTTTCCTTGGTGCTTATCTATCCATATATATATATATATATATATATATATATATATATTTTTTTTTTTTTTTTTTTTTTTTTTTAAGACGGAGTCTCGCTCTGTTGCCCAGGCTGGAGTGCAGTGGCCGGATCTCAGCTCACTGCAAGCTCCGCCTCCCGGGTTCACGCCATTCTCCTGCCTCAGCCTCCTGAGTAGCTGGCACTACAGGCGCCGGCCACCTCGCCTGGCTAGTTTTTTGTATTTTTTAGTAGAGACGGGGTTTCACCGGTTTAGCTAGGATGGTCTCAATCTCCTGACCTCATGATCCGCCCGTCTCGGCCTCCCAAAGTGCTGGGATTACAGGCTTGAGCCACCGCGCCCGGCCTCCATATTTTTTTTAACTCTCCAGTTGATGCTAAATTGACAGATTCCTTTTGATCAAGCCTACAAGTTATTTTACCCAAAGGTGGACAATTGACTTCTACTTAGGATATTTTAGTTACAAATTAATATTTGTCCTAGATTTCATTGGTAATCAATGCATTATTCCTTTTCAAACCTAGTGGATCAGCTTAATGACTTTAATTATCAGCCTAAATAAGAATCAATGAGCCACACATTTACTTATTCCAATAGAGTATTTGACTGGAGGGAGGGCTGCATAATTATATTTTTTTTCCCAAAATCATTAATTCTTAGTTTTACAGTACACAATCTTATAGACATATATTTTGGTTTTTATACTAATAATCCTCATTATAAATCAGGCAGAAATATATCTGAGATCTTTTTCAGTTAGCTGTTTCAAGTTCACAAATTTACTGCAGTTTGAAAGAATTTGAGGATAAATATTACAAAGAAGTTTCATGTATACAGATTGATAGTATTCAGTTGTGAGTTACCTTAAATATTTCTTTGTGAATTTTAGGCCTATTTTATTTCATTTCCCAATTGGGTGGGTTATGGGAACCATATCTCATTTAGTAACATGGCGCCCAGCCCATGTTGCTGCACTTCCAGGGAATAGTAAATGAATGAACTGGGTGTCCATCTGTTACCTGTTCAAGTTTGCTTTTACTTTCCAGTCTAAGACTGGGGATCTTCTGGTTCCTTTGGTCCCTGGGGAAGAAAAGGCCTTTCTTTCTAAATGTAGCTTATTACTTCATTGTGCTTCAAAACAGTGACCCATTCCCAAACTCAGTGGTACTCAGGGTCTGCTGACTGACTCTGAGGGCACATCTCTGGTCCCTGTGTACCCAGTGCCCATTCAGTTACTATCAGTTGTGGCTTCTCTTCACTCTTCTTCCCCTGAAATCTCCCAGGTCCTCCAAATTTTAAGATCTTTCATGTCTTTCTTCCCAGGGTTTACCAACTAACCATCATTGCTGAATGACCACATGCCTTATCAGGGAGTAATTTATTCATACACCACCTTCTGGTCATTATCAGGCCTTGAACAAACATTACCTTGGCATCAACAAAATTATCTTCTTTGTCTGAGACACAGTTGCTTTCTCTATAACATGGCGCTAATAGAAAATACTTCTTTTTAAGAGTGTAATGAGCATTAATCACATAACCTATGCAAAGTTCCTAGCACATTTTGGGAAATGTTATGGGCATTCCAAGAATGTTAGTTTCCTGTTCCATCCTTATTTTCTTTCTCCCTCTTTCATTATTTTCTTCCATTATTTTCTTTCTCCCTCCTTCCCTTTCTGTCTCTCTTTTTTCTTCCCTTCCTTCTTTCTTTTCTGTTTTTCTCCCTTTGAACTATACATGAATCTTTTTGGTATCTCTGAAGACTATGTGTCTCTTGTTCCTCTTTCCATTCACTCAGAAGAAGAGAAAGAGGAGAAAGGAAGAAGTTACACAAAGATTTTCTTTTATCAGAAAAAGTCCAATAAAATGATTGCCTTAAGTCGCATTAGGGGGAGCTCCAGGCTTTCTCCTGGGTTCCACCCTTCTTTTCGTTCTGGGAGCTGTGCCCCTGCATCAGGCACACAGGGACACATTTAGGACTTTGGGTTAGGAGTTGGTGCTCTCAAGGGAGAAAAATCAAGAAATCAAAAATTACTCCCACTTGGGATTGCCTCCTTGTTTTTCTTGAGCCAATTCCCCTTTCGGACTGTTTCTCTTTGTAATTCTTTTCTAATTTGGCCAATGTAGGATGGTGTGGTACTTTCTCTTACTTTCAAGAAGGCAGCACTCCATAGTGCCCTCCATCTCTTAGAAGACAAAGTGGTAACCAAGTTGGAGCCCAGAAAGAAGGGTCCTGAGGCAGACAATTTAGGCCTGTCTATAAACTGGATGAAAAAGAACTCTCCCCAGTAAAAGTAGCCCAAGTTATCTCAGCAGAGTATAGAAGTAGAAAAAGTAGCTTAGCCAAAGTCCCAGCATGGATTATACTGTTCCTTTTAATCAAATATCCCCAAGAAAAAGAATATATGTATGTATGTGTGTGTCTATATCTATATCTATTTGCCTTAGGGTGCTAGTGGGTGAATATAGTTATGAAGGATGCTGATTCAGAGCTGGGTTCAGGGTTCTCTTCTGCCGGATACAAGAGGAACTGTTACTTGAGAAAGGACTTTAGCAGATTGGAGGGCCTGCTATGAAAATAGAAGGCTGATCATTTGGAAGAAGAATCACATAGGTGACTGAAACTGTGTAAATAACTACAAATCAAGTGCACAAAATCCCAAATGAGCAAATATGGCTCATGCATTAAGGGAGTTTCTCAAGCTGTTACCTGATACTGGTGGGAAAAAGATACATTTAATTCTCCTACTCAGCTGGTCTCTAGCTGTGGGACTGTGTTGGGAAAATTTTATTTTTTGCCATAGTCTTGTTTCTGCAAACTTCACTCACCATAGCTTTATGCCTCCCCCTCACTACTTACCAATTGTGACAGCTGATTTTAGATTTCTTAAACATGTTGGTAAGTTTTCTGCTGTACAAGTTTTGCTCACGCTATTCTGTTAACTTGTATCCAGAAGTGATATTCAAACATTTCAGTATGGCAGAGGCCCTCCAATTTGGCATGATCTCCAGCCAATCATAATGGACATCTGGCAGCATAAGAGGAGGACTAGGCATGCATTGGCCAACAGCAGCCCAGCCTGGACCCTCTGCATGCCCTCATCACAGATTATATTCTTTCTCGTCCTTTGGGTCCCAGTTGAGATGCTGCCTCCTCGGAGAGGCAAGCCTTCTTTTTCTATTTAAATAAATATCTTTTTTCACTTTTGCCCCATCACTATATTAGCTATGTTGGCATTTATCACAATGTTTAAGAATTTGTTCATTCATTTGATATCTCCTTCAATGGAGTATACACTCTGCAAAAGAGAAACCCCATCGGCTTTCTTTCACAATTTCTACCTAGTGCCTAACGTAGTGTCCAGGAGAAAGTAAGTGCTCAATAGATATTTATTGAATGAATAAGTGATCGAATGGCCAGGACAGGCTCACTCAAGGTGCAAACATAACTGTGGGTCTGGAGTAGATCATCACAGGAGAAGGATGTAGGATGCAGTATGGTTGATCCTTTTCTAACTTGATGGTGGAGTCACCCCTAAATATACAGAATTTTGAACTGGAGAGCTTTGATTTTAAGGGGTTGATACTTTCTCTAAATTATGCAGATTTAAGGGAAATCAAGTCATGCTCCACTGTAGCTGGATAAAAGGGTCTTAGAGGATATCTGTGCTGTAATTAGTGCAGGTAAGGTGTCTAAAGTTCTGGGGATTACTGGAAGGTTGCAACTTGGAACACTTGGCAGAGGAAACACTGTTCTTATGAATCTCAGAAGCATCAACAGTAGCTACATGGGGACAGAGGGAGCCTTGGGGTGGAGAGCTATTTTAAAAATGAGCTTTGAAGAGTGGGAATGTATGCTCACTAATTTCCTTGGAATGCTAACTTTTAAAAGTGGATGTCAGAGTCACAAGACAGAATTGTGAACAAACTCATATTCAGTTTATGCTTGGAACATGCAACCCAAGGAAAACCTAAAGGAAAACCATGAGTTTAAAATATAGGAGTTGGGGGTGGAAGTTGCACAAAAATGACCTGGAGACTGGGAGTCCCATTTTTTAAAAATGTCCTCCTAGGATTTTGTCACCTAGGTTTTCCCATGGGACACAAATGTAAATTCCATATGCTAAGAGAAATCAGTTTGGACAAATGATAGACTTTGCCTCTCTCCCTTCCTGCTCGGATGCTGTTATTGTCACAGATAGTATCTATAGGAAAGACATTTTTCAAGTGAATTAAAATTTTTAATGTAACTTTTACTGACTTTTTAGAAAAGCAACACATTTATTACACGAAATTTGGCAAGTATAGATAAGCAAAAAAAAAAAAAACCTAAAAATAATCCTACCTCTTAGGTAAAAACAGTTAGCATTTTATTTGATAGCTTTCCAATCTTTATTCTATGCATGCATACCTATCTTTGCATATATATTCTAAAGTATTTCTAAAATTGAATCATTTGGCATATACATTTTGTTATCTGCTTTTTCCATTTGAAATTGTGTCATTAACATTTTTTCATGTTACTAATTTTCCTCTTATAACAGTATATTTTAATGGCTGTATTAATATTCATTTGTAAGCACATATCATAACTAACCGAATTAATTTTTTGGGGCAATGAGTATTTTGACTGTTTCTTTCTCAAAATGTGTGTACTGACTTACAAAAACAGTGAGGGGATGTTTACCCATAAGGACAAGTTTTTTGCATACTTTCATGATTAATCCCCTAGGATACATTCCAAGAATTGTTAGCTCAAAAAAGATAGAAAATCTAAGACTTTTGAAATATACTGCCAAACTACCTCGCATAAAGTTAACCCACTTCACACTTCACACCAACGCTATACCATTTTCTCTACCCTCACCATTCCAGGATAGCATCATCTTTTCAAACATAGATTCCAATAATTGGATTTCATTGGTTTTATTTGTATTTCTTTCATTATTAGTAAGATTAAACACATTAAAAATATTTTTTTTTGCCTCTATATTTCTTACTTTGTGAATTATCTGCTAATGTCCCTTACTTATTTGTTCTATTGGAATGTGTACATTTTTCTTATTAATTTACACTTGCTCTTCATATCAGGAGGCTATTTAACTTTTGAAATAGTTTGGGACATATTTCCCCAATTAGTTGTATTTATTTATTTTTGTTTTGTTGTTTTCTAATACACAGATATTTTAAAATTTTATTTAGTTAAATCTAGTATTTTTTTTCCTTTAAGGCCTCTGCTTTTGGTTTAATGTTTGGAAAAATTTCCCCTACCACACAGTTCTATAAATAATTTTCTATTATTTCTTCTGATACTCTTGGATTTTATTTCCTGCCCTAAGTTTAACTATTCCATCTGGAATTCATTTGGATGTATGGATTGAGGTAAGATTCTGATTTTAAATTATTACAAACCAGTTATTTGTTACTATTTTTGCATAATCCATCTTTTGTCCATATTGAATGTTCTAAACTGCTTTAACACATAATACATCCTTGTGCATATATTACAGTTCTGTGATTTTATTTTCTGTCCCACTAATCCGTATTTTCATACCTGTTCCAGTATTATTTTAATAAATATACTTTTATGCTTTAAAATCAAATAGAATGACTCTTCTAAAATAATTTTTATTTTGGCTCAAATTTATCATGGCCAACCATGAAGTTATCAATCCAGAACAAAAGAAAAACTTTAGAAACAATTTTCTAGGTTGTTTCCAAATTCTATTGGATATTTTATTGGAATTGAGGAGGACTGAAATTTTGACTCATTGAATATTTTCATGTAGGAATAGAATGGCGTTTTTCTACAATTATTCAACTCTCCTTTATGTTCCTCAAGTGGTATGCTCTAAATCCACTAGCGTCCAAGCTGAGGCCAGGCTTCCCCCGGCTGCTCCCAGCCATGACAGAGCAAAGCAGGGATTCTAAAGCAGTCCAGGTTCTGAGATGCCTGGGGCTCCTCTGGTGAGTGCTCTCCTTCCCTTGAGGACTCCCATCAGCCTTGCCCAGACTATCTCATAACTGCATTACAGTCTAAGGCTCATTCTGTTCCAGTTTCCTTCCTCCCTCCCTCCCTCCCTCCCTCCCTCCCTCCCTTCCTTTCTCCCTCCCTCCCACCCTTCCTTCTTTTCTCCCTCCCTCCCTCCCTTCCTCCCTTCTTTCCTTCCTTCTTTTCTCCCTCCCTCCCTCCCTTCCTCCCTTCCTCCCTTCTTTCTTTCCTTCTTTTCTCCCTCCCTCCCTTCCCTCCTTCATTCTTTCCTTCCTTCCTTCCTCCCTCCCTCCCTTCCTCCCTTCCTTCCTTCCTTCTTCCCTCCATTCCTCCCTTCTTTCCTTCCTTCTTTTCTCCCTCCCTCCCTTCCCTCCTTCCTTCCCCTTCTTCCTTTCTTCCTTCCTTCCTTCCTTCCTTCCTTCCTTCCTTCCTTCCTTCCTTCCTTCCTTCTTTCCTTCCTTCCTTCCTTCCTTCCTTCCTTCTCTCCCTCCCTCCCTCCCTCCCTCCATTTCTCCTCCACAGGAGTCAACTCTGCCCCTCCATGTGATGACTTTCCTGGACTTTTTCAACACTCTTTCGTTAGCCTTTCACAGGTGTTCTCCCTCAATAAATCCCTTGTATATTTAATCCCACCTGCAATGTCACTGGGCTTTTGAAAAACAAATGAGAAGACAGTTGTCTGCTGATAGAAAGTCTTCAGTAAATGTTAACACATGAAAGCAGTGAGTATTATATTTTATTGTAACATTTAATTTTTCTATATAGATATATCCACTTTCCCTTTCCTTCTTTATATAACTATGGACTTTGTGCTTTTACTTTTTCTCTTGAGTAGACTAGCCAGAAATTTTTCCACATTATTTTCTTTTTCAAAGAACTAACACTTGTATATATTTATAAATATATTTATTTCAACTCATTAATATAATAATTTAAAAAATATTTAAATATTAAAAAATTAAAATTTATCAATATCATCCCACTTTGTTGAAGTTTGTTTTGGGGTTCACTTTCTAACTTCCTCAACTGAATGCTTAGTTCATTTATTTCATTTTTACGATTTAGGAATGAAAATGTTAAGGCATTCAATTTTCCTATGAGTATATCTTTGGTGGATAGTCACCCATTTTGATATATCATGTTCTCATGTCTTCATTTTGTAAATAATTGGTAATTGCAGTTTTGATGTACTCTTTGATCCAGTAATTATTTGGGAAACGTTATTTCTACTTCTCCATTAGTTATTAATTTCCATTTTTATTACAATAATTTTACAAACACATCCTGTACAAACTCTCCTTGAAAAACACATTGAAATTATTTTGTGGCCTAATATATGACAAGTTAATGTAAATGTTCCATGTTTGCTTAAAAATACACATGTATGATTTAAAGTTTGATACATAGTATAGCTATTGAGTCAACCTTAATTATATTACTTGGCCTCTGTAATCTTTTCAAGTTTTTGTTATTTTGCTATTTAAAATTCCTCCTTACTACTGTTTTCTATAAATTTCTCTTTCTATTTCTAATACAGTATAACTTATTCATTCCACCATTCAAGACTCTTTATTGAGTACCCAATATGGGCTAGGAACTCTACTAGTTCTTAGTCTAGTAATAGAATAGATAAATAATTCCTGGGACTTTTCATTCCACTGGAGGCAGACAGACAATAAATAATATAAATAAGTAAAACAACTTGTATGCTAGGTGGAGATAAGGATTATAAGGAAAAATAAGACAGGGAAGGAGGACAGGTTGTTGTCAGGGGAAGGGAGTAGAAACCTTAAGTTGGGCGGTCAGTGAAGACCTCACTATCAGACAATTGCTGAGCAAAGATCTGAGGAGGTGAAGGTGTCAGCCTGCAGCTCTCTGAGGCTAGAGCAATCCATGCAACAGGAACAGCAAATGCTAAGGCCCTGAGGCAGGAGCACTCCCGGTGTGTTCACACAAGAAGTAAACCAGTGTGCTTGGAGCAGAGGCAGCTAGAAAAAGAGCAGCAGGAGATGAGAGATCCAGCACATAATATTCATAATATGTGTTCATTGTGAATTATACCTTTTACCAGTGTAAAGTGGCCTTCCTGGCTTATTTCACATTGTTTGCATTAAACTCAGCTATGATATTAATAATATAACCTCCATTTTTTTAGCTTATCTTGCACAAATGACATATGATCCATAACTGTTAAATATTTGATGTCACTATCTTTTAAATATACCTCTTAAAAACATGATAGGTACATTTTATTTTTGGTAGAATTTAGCTGTTTACTTTTAATTTCCCCCAATGTTTTGTTAATTGGCAGAGGTGAGTAAAATGGTATCTTTTGGGCACCACGCCCCTTCAAAACAAGGAATTAAGTTCAGCTATATTCTCATTTCTCTCCTAATAACATAAATAAGCATATAAATAGGGGTTTTATATTTAGATGATATTGCGTATGAGTATCTGTATATCTTATAATTTTAGTTGTTGTTAGATCAGAAATGACTTTCACTTTTGTCCCACCTTAGGCTCTTGTATCTTGACAGTGCCTGTAACTGTTTCCAGCGTGGCCCAGTCTCGGTGATATACACAATACACTCCCCTTCTTCTCTCCCCTTTCACTCCTCTGATGCCTCTGTCCTCAGTGATATTCCCCCAACCACTTTCTCTAACATGTCAAATTAGAATCAGGATGTATTGGCTCAATTTATCAAATACTTTATTATGCATTCCCCAAATTAGTAGGTTTCCAGAAGTTTCAAAGTCAGACCTATCTGACTTTGTGGTCTAGTTTGAATAGCTTTTTCCAGTCTCGAGGTATTTGCCTAATCTCACGTTTTAAAACTCACTTGTTATACGGGATGAATGCTGATCAGGCAGCCCTTGTACAGCCTTGCTGCAATTATTAATTTTCCAAAACTATCTGGTTTACTCATCATTCTATACATGCACTATTCCCTAGTTATGTAGACAGGAAGGAATATGTATATGTGTGTGTGTATATATATATATCATATACATGTTATATATATACACACACATATATGTATACCTGTTGTTCTCACACACACACACACACACACAATACATATATAATATAGGCTTGATAGAAAAAACATTGCCAGGCACAGAGGCTCATGCCTGTAATCCCAACAATTTGGGAGGCTGAGGCCGAAGGATTGCTTGAGCCCAAGAGTTTGAGACCAACCTGGGCAACATAGTGAGACCCTGTCTCTACAAAAAGTTAAAAAAAAATGGCTGGGCGTTGTTATGCACCTGTAGTCCCAGGGAGGCTAAGGTGGGAAGATCACTTGAGAGCAGAAGTTCAAGGCTGCAGTGAGTCATGATCACACCATTGCGCTACAGCCCAGGTGACAGAGCAAGAAACTGTCTCAAAAAAAAAAAAACAAAAACAAAAACAGAAAAAAAACCAGTACTAATGTCCATCTACAGAGAAGTGTATGGCTATACTCTACAGACAGTTTGAACTTGATAGACCTAAACAACTGTATATTTAAAATGCCATCTCATGGAGCTTATAATTTAGTTGGGGAAATAAGATATAAAAAATTAAAAACGTTAGGAGCTACCAGATGAAGTTTAAAACAATAATAAGGCAGACAACACAAGGCAATGCCTAGTATAAAGAGCATAAAATTTGGTGTGAAACAGACGTGAGTTTGAGTCTTGGCTCTGTCATTAACTGTGTAATCTTAGATGTGTTATTTAATATTTCTAAAATTTAATGTCCTCAAATTATTGTGAAGGTAATAGTAATATTCCCTTACAGAGCTGCTATGAGGATGAAATTTAATGGAGTAGGCATCGTATACTGCTGACATTGCAGTTTTTGACTGTGGTGGTGCACTTTGTAAAAGCCCATCTTTTTGCCCTTGTTGGGTAACATAGTGACAAAACTTGAGAATGGAAATAGATTGTAGATGGATTTCTTAGTCTAGGGTCTAATATGATTTGGGGGTTAATTTAAGTGAAATGATAATTACAATCTTAAAAGAGCTTCTGGGAAATGATCAAAAAATGTCAACAGACACTTCACAGAAGAGGAAATGAACATGGTGTTTAACATATGGCCAAAAAATGCTCAGCTTTGTTCATTGGCAAGCGTGGGAAATGGACAGTCTAACACATTGCTGATGGGAAGTCAGAATGGTGTAACATTTGCAGAGATGAATTTGGCAGTATCATAGCATCAAAGTATCATAGTCACTGATCATTTGACTCTGCAATTCCAGTTCTAAGACTCTATCCCGAAGACATTACGGGAAAAGCTATCAAATAGCTAATATTCAAGGTTGTACACTTGAACAATTGCAACACCACAAAAATATAGCATAAAGGACTTGATGATGGATGGCACATTCATAAAGTGGAAAAGTATCCAGTCATAGGTGAAAACGAAAAATGCGTGGGGTAGATTTGGAGGTGAAACGTCTCTGAATATGCATTTTGTTATGTAATTTTGGCTTCCAAAACCTATATATGTATTACATGCTTAAAAACTATATCTAAAAATGAAAAACAACCTAAAGTGAACACTAACAACTAGTTTTTAAATAAATCACAGATAGAAAAAAGTTATTTCTGTCTTAATATTTAAAACAGTATTTTGACTGTACATTTTTAGTGAAATATATAGTAAGGAAACATAAAAAAGCAAAATTATATTAAGTTCCATTCCATAGTTTGTTAGGGGTAACATTGGAATTATTATTTTGAATATCTTTTATGCATAATATATTACAAATAATTATATTAGGATTATTTGAAAGCCAAATTTTCAGTGTAAAAAGGGAAGTATAAGGGAAAAATTAGAGAATGTAAGTAAAGCTCTATAATACCCGAATAGGAAATATTAGTATGAACCTTTGGAATTTTTATTTCAAAATTACATATTTTCTACATTTGTCCATTGAAAAGGCTAAAAAGAAATGACAGCCCATAATCAGTGGGTACATTCCATTGACTGAGACTGTGATCTTAAATACTGCTGCTATTGAAGAACACCAAGAACCCTGGAGAATAACTGAATGCAGTTGTGAGAAAGGAAATATACATTAAGACCCTGGAATGTTCCACTGGGCCTAAAAGTAAGCTATAAAAGATGCACAGTACATGTTCAAAACACACAGGGACCAAAAAGAAGGGGCTCCCATTGGCCAAAGATGAGATATCTGAATATTAAAAAGAATAATGAATGCAACTGGTTGAAACATACTTACTGTATAAAAAGCCAGGGGTTCAAAATGATACTTATAAAAAACTCATTGAACACCACTGGAAGGAACAAAAGTAAAAGTAACTTGTCTCAAAAGCCAGGAGCTAAAAGTAAAGAATTAGACATTTATTCCATCTTTTCTTATGACCTGTATTTCAGAGTTATCACAAAGCCCTAGATGATGAGATAAAGAGTCCATTATTAGAGAAGAGCTCCAGCTAAAGCAGTGAAGGCAATCATGAAATGAAGACTCACCATTTTGCAACAGTTAATGATCACCAATAGATGAAGCACTAGGTGAAAGGTTGGTGGGAAGCTTTGTAATGGGGGAGGAGAGGAGATCAGACTGCCACCTTCTGAATTCATTGATCCATCATACATCACTAACTGTGGAATGTCTAGAGATTATATACCTCCTGGTGTGATGTGATATGAAGCTCACAGCACTACTGATGAAGGATTCCTACAAAAAAAATAATTGAACCTAAATCTAATAAAGCTTGCAGTGTTAAGTACCATTTACAGGAAACACAAAGAAGATGGAGAAACAAGCAAACACCACAAGGATACAAATACAGAGTTTGAAACATTTTGTATGCTGTTAACAGTTTCTGCAACATGTCAATGACTGGCATAGGAAAAACTAAGAAAGAAAAACTCTAGATTAAAAGAGAACTCAGACATAACAATCAAAGGTAATGAGTGGACCTTGTTTGGATTCTGATTTGAATCAATTAAATGTAATTGACATTTTTGAGACAACTGGGAACATTTTTTATGGACTGGGTATCACAGGAAACAAAGGAATGACTGTTAACTTTATTACATGTGATAATGGCATCATGGTTACATAAGTAATGTTAGAAATGCCTTTTGAATCATGTACAGTGAAACGACTTGATGTCTGGAATTTGCTTTAACATTCTTCAATGAAGAAGAAAAAAGAAAGCAAAAAAGAAATAACTGAAGCAAATGTGGACAAAATTTTAATAATTGTTGATCTAGGTAAAGACTATATGGAGGTTCTTTATTTTCTTAACTTCTGTTAAAAGAGAAACTTAGGCACATTAAAATCTCAGTGAGTTTATTTGTGCATTCAGTGATTCATGAATCAGGCAGCACCAGACCCCAAGTGGTTCAGTGCTCCTCTGTAGGAGTGTGAAGGGGGAACTTTTATAGGATGTTCCTGGAAGCAAGATGAAGGATTTTGGGAGGCCAAGGCAGGCAGATCACAAGATCAGGAGATTGAGACCATCCTGGCTAACACAGTGAAACCCCATCTCTACTAAAAATACAAAAAAATTAGCCGGGCGTAGTGGTGGGCACCTGTAGTCCCAGCTACTCGGGAGGCTGAGGCAGGAGAATGGCGTGAACCTGGGAGGCGGAGCTTGCGGTGAGCCGAGGTTGCGCCACTGCACTCCAGCCTGGGCGACAGAGCAAGACTCCGTCTCAAAAAAAAAAAAAAGAAAAAAAAAAAAAAGAAAAAGAAAAAGAAAAAAAAAGAAAAAAAGAAAGAAATAAAGGAAATATTTGATTGGTTAAAGTGGAAAATGCCTAATTAGAGGTTAGTTGGAGGTTCCTGATTGGTAAAGTCTCCAGTTAGAGGTGAGTTGGAAGTTTCTGATTGGTTAAGCTCAAGTTTCCCTTCACTGTTTACCTTCAGTTGGGTTTTGGTGTGCTTATGTGGGAACCCACGGTGCTGGAGCTGTCTTAGCCTAATGCCTCACCGCCCCCCCCCCCCCAATTAATCATTTTAACACTTCTAAGTATGTTTGAAAATATGCCTAATACAATTTTAAAACCAAAAGTTACTTTGGAAAATAAAATATTTAAACAGCTTCTGGGGAAAGCATCAAAGAGTCATTTGAAAACCATCTTGAGATACTGGTCTTAGAACAAAGGGAAAATATTGGAAACAGTTTCACTTAGCTGCAGGTTTAAAAATTTTTTTTTTTTTTGGAATTTTGCTGATTACTTCCTGAATGGAAGTACCAGCACCTTTGGTAGACTTTGGATCTCACTCCTTATATTAAGAATAAATGCATTTTTTAAAAAAGAAGTGCAGGGAATGAAATTTTCATGCTATAGCTGTTGGGAGGTGGGGGGTGCTTAAAATTTCTCTGTCTATTACTCTTGTACTAGGAAGGATTTGGTTGTACCAGTCAGCAGTCTAGAAACACCTGCTTATTATGGGCTTTCTGGGAGAGGAGTCAAGTGGTTAAGTGTTCCTTCTTCTATATGGCTTGCTTTCTTGGTTCTTAGAATCTCTTTGCCCATTTAGATAGCTATTTCTTATTTTGGAATTTGTTTCATGTGACTAGGGAATAGGAAAGCATTTCATTTCCTCTATTTAAGCCACATAGGGAATCAAGGTGAGATACAGGTGGAGGGGCATGGGGCAGCCCTTAGACCAGCCTTTCATATAAACCAGTGCTTTTCCAAGTGTAGTCCACAGAACCTTGTTGGCAGGGGTACTTACCGGAACCCTTTCAGAAGGATCTGTTAAATAAAACTATTTTCAGTATATACCATGAAATTTTTTATCTTTTCCAATGTGTTGACATATGTATGCACTGAATGGATTTGTTGCCAATTATGCAATTCAAACTATCAAGAGAATATTTAGACATTAGAAAAATGGAATTTTGAAAACCTTACATCCATCACTGTTAACTTGACAGCTGCCCAACATTAAACACATTTCTGATGAGACCAGAAGTGATAATAACAAATATGATTTTTTGTTACTGTAATAGGGAAATGTGTCAACATTTGGAAGACATGAATAACTTAGTGAATCAATATTTTCCAAACAACTACTGTGTGATGCTCTGAAATCAAGCATGAGTAAAAGATCCATGCAAAATGCAAAATAGACCATGGATGTTAAGCCACATTAATGAACAAAAAGTTAATTGACACAATTTTATATCTTTTTTTGCCTTAAGAAATTACTATTTGTTGAACTTTTGTGGAGCAGTAATAATGTCCAGAATTATCTAAAAAAGATATTTACAGACTTCTTTATTTTGCAATTAAATATATGAGTTTTTTCATATAGCTTAACTAAAACAACATATTGCAACAGATTGAATGCAGAAGCAAATATGAGATCCTAGGTGTCTTCCAGCCAGATATTAAAAAGATTTGCAAAAATGTAAAACAATGCCATTGTTCTCACTAATTTTGTTTTAGAATCTGTTCTCATATTTGATAAAAATGTGTTATGTATGTTTATATATGTGATGGGTTTATTGTTATTTTTAAATGAATCACTACATATTTAAGAATTTTATTAGTTCTAATTTCTAGTATGGTAAATATTGACAAATACAGCTCTCATAAACAAAAGTTTTTTGGGGGCTGTGAATCAATTTTTAAGAATACAGAGAGATCCTGAGGCCAAAAAGTTTTATAAGCCACTGATCTAGTTATGGATTCTGGTTCAGCATGGCTTGGGCCTGACCCTTGGGTTTGGACCCAAAGCTCTAACTAAGAATGGAGGATTTCTTTGCTTGTAACGTCCCCTGTGTGGGTAAACATGTGTCAATAAATACCAATCAGGACACCGAAATAGTTCATGACCTTTCAGAACCATCTGTTGGTTCAAGGGACATGGCCTTGAATTCAGAAGCATCTGTTTAGAAGCACCAGGTAAATCAAAACTTGCCTCAATTGTGCAGGAGTTTAGCTGGGGCTCAATCTCTTGCTTTTTCTTTTTCTTTTTTTCTTTTTTTTTATAACCAGGGTTTTGGTTAATTTCCTCATGGGCTCCTGAACCAAAGAACTTGCAATGAAATATATTTGCAGGCTGAAGATGGTTTCTTCTCATGAAGAGCTGGAATTAGGACTAAATTTGATATGTGAAATTGGGTTGAAACATTTAATTACTGCCTCTAATTGTTTTAACAGATTTAACAAAGGGTAACCTTTGTTCCTATGCAAGTGCCTTTCAAAAGTCAGATGGTAAGTTCCGAATTTAGACTTGACCCCTTATCTTGGCTTGACAATCTGTCCAGGGTTCATGAAATCCACTCCCTTGAAATCCAGAGGCCGCTTAAACTTCCAAAGCACAATATCCACAGGCACTTGCTGACATGCTTTTCCATAGTCTCCTTCATTGGGGTGAAGTTTGCAAAACAACTATTTTCAGTTTGCCCTGTCAGATGATAGCCCCCAAAGGGAATCATAATGTATCTTCAGGGGGCTGGAAAAAAGCAGTCATCCCTGCCCTGCCATGGATCATATGAAGGGGAACTCCTTGCTGGGAAGGACTGAGGCACTCTCGGCATAGGGTGGGGGCTCTCTGAAGGCTGTGCTGGTTTAAATTTAAACTGCCCCCTCTTTTGGGTGGTTTCTCCTTTGACTTGCATCATCTCCCTTGCTTGCAGTTGCTGAAGCTTTCCTGAGAACATGCATGATGGCATTTTCTGGGCTTACCCTTAGTCCAGAGAGGCACTTGTGTCTCCAAACTCACATCTTGAGCAAGAGGCTCTGTGGAGTCCTCCTGAGTTCTTCAGATCTCCAAGTGACAGCTGGGCCATTCCTGGAGATCTCGGGATGATGCAGAGGGAGCTCGAGGGATGAATTGCCCAGGCTTTTGACAGATCCTATGAGCACCACACACCCAGCCCCCTAGCTTGGTGCCACTGTGCCTCCATGTGGAAGGCTGAATCATTCAGATCTAGCCCCAAATCATGGTGAAATAGAAAAAAATATTAAAGTAAGTGGCGAGGGTCTATGCTTACTTTTGCTGTAACAGCTGAGTGACTATGGGCAACTCATACCACCTCTCTGAGCACATTGTCTCCTCTGCAAATGGATGAATCAGGCTCACATCCCTAAAATTTCTTCTGGCTTTGGCATTCATGAGACCGTTTCCCAGTTATAATGGGGAATGGCCCTCAAGAGAATAAATAAGCACAAGAAATCACTATTTTGGCTTCTTCCAATAGCCCTAGTCCTGGTGTGTTTTCCTATGAGGAAGGAAAAGCCATCACTCCCAGCAGCCCCAACATGGATATCTAGTGGGCAGTGTATTGGAGTACATATGGAGAGCAGCTAGTAGCAGATTTTCCTGGTGGAATATTAAAGCTCCAGGGATTTCTGTGCACTTGACACCCTTCGACGTGCTTTGGGTGAGTAACTCAATAAAGCCTCACATTAAGCCTTTGAAGCAGAAACTACCTACCATCCCCATTTTACAGACGGAAAAAGTGAGGCGCAGACAGGTTAAGTGGCTTCTCCGGCATTACACAATGAGTGATGGGCAGAGCTAAAATTCAAAGCCAACCAGTCTAGCTTCTGAGTCTAGACTCTTAACCACAACTACCCCAATCTCCTGTTTCTCATCTGTCTTCTCAAATCACTCCTGCTTTGGCTGCATGTTTAGAATCTTCTGGGCCTGACCCTTATACATGTGGGTGCCATTTGAATGTCTTCCCAAATTGGAATCCCATCACTGGTCTTTGCCTTCCCCATGTCACAGCCCATGGGTGACAAATGTTCTGCCAACACATGTATCTATACATCATGTACTAATCAGGTCTGTCGTCATTTAGGATAAGAATTAGCCACTGGCCTACATGTAGGGATAGGTTTGACTCCACCCTTAGCCCCACCCGACTTACAGCATTCAATTTTGGACGGAATGGGGTTATCTCCTTCAAATAAAACATTTTTTGTTTGTGTTTGATGAAAAAAATGTAACTCCAAAGCCTACGAGAGGATGGTAATCAGCATGTACAGAGATTAAAGGGCTGTGATTAATATATTAAGTCCTATGAGCTGGCTGTCATTCCAACCAGTATAATAACAGTCATACTCAGGTAGTTTCTGGCTCTCACTCACTAAGTAATCACATAATTCATTGGTCTGACTTTTCTTATTCCACGTTTGACCTCTTTTTGTTACATAAGCATTGATGATGTTGAGCTGAGATCATTCCTTCTAATCCTTCACTCCATATTCACCCTCTCCTCTGCCTGTATGATTGTCAATATATTTTCTCTCAATTAGATTGCTCTTTACTGAAGAGCTGTGGAAGCACCGCGTCACAGACACTCTTACAGGCTGTCAGAAATCATTTCCTATCTAGATTATGGGTTTGAAAACACCCCCATTTCGGAGATTAAAATGTTTGGCTATTTTGGAAATGAAAGTAGCCTCAGAAAAAATAATGTGAGATTGTCCCCAATGTCACAATGCCAGTGCATTGAAAAATGCATTTTGAAAGAAAATGAATTTTGAAAATGTCACAATGCATTTTTGAAAGAAACATGTAGGATGGTTTAAAGGAAGATTCATTTTATTTTTCCTGATTTTAGACTCTCCTGTAGTTTATAGAACAAGCAGTGAAGGAGACTTTTGTTTTCGTTGTTGCATGAGTACCTGATAGCAAGAGCCCTGGGCATCCCCAATGTGCTCGTTCATCACCTCATTCAGTATTATTATTATTTTTATTTCGTTTTTGTTTGTTTGTTTGTTTTGTTTTTTGAGACAGAGCCTCACTCTGTCACCCAGGCTGGAGTACAGTGGCACAATCTCAGTTCACTACAACCTCCACCTCCCAGGTTCAAGCGATTCTCCTGCCGCAGCTTCCCAAGTATCTGGGACTACAGGCACCTGCCACCACGCCTGGCTAATTTTTGTATTTTTAGTAAAGATAGGGTTTCACCATGTTGGCCAGGCTGGTCTAGAACTTCTGGCCTCAGGTGATCCACCCACTTCGGCCTCCCAAAATGCTGAGATTACAGGTATGAGCCACCGCACCTGGCCTCAGCATTATTCTTTTCCAGTGATTCTCAATAAGGGGGAAATGTGTTCCCTCCATCAGGGGGAATTTGGAAATTTCTGTGGTGTTTTAGTGGTTTGTCACAACGATGGAAGAAGTGCCACTGGCATTTAGAGCTGGGGTGGGTGCTTGTGGGATCAGTTCTATAATGTCTCAGGAAGTCTTTTTTTTTTTTTTTTTTAAAGGCTTTATTGAGATACAATTCACATACCATTCAATTCACACACTTAAAGTATACAATTCAAGGCTTTTAGTTGTGCAGCCAATCAATCAATTTTAGAACATTTTTAGTATTACAAGAATAACAACCATTATTATGCCCCACTTCCCCCCCTTATTCCCAGCTCTAAGCAACCACAAATCTACTGTATTTTTCTATAGATTTGTCTTTTTGTACATTTCACATAAATGGAGTCATACAATAAGTGGTCTTTTGTGACTGGCTTCTTTCACTTAGTGTAATGTTTTCAAAGTTCATCCATGTTGTAGCATATATCAGCATTGTATTTCTTTTTATTGCAGAATAATATTCTATTGCATGGATATACCCCATATGTTGTTTAATACAATCTTCAGTTAATGGACTTTGGGATGGTTTCCATTTTTTGACTCTCTTGAATGCTATGTATGTTATGAGCATGCATTGAAGTTTTTGTGTAGACACATGGTTTCATTTCTCTGGGATATGTTCCTAGGAGGAGAATTGCTAGGTCATGTGGTAACTCAATGTTTAACATTTTGAGGAACTGCGAGGCTGTAGAAAAAGCAGCTACACTGTTTTACATGCCTACCAGCAGTCCCTGAGAATTCTGATTTCTCCATATTCTCACTGACACTTGTTATTGTGTTTCTTTTACTATTGCCATCCTAGTGGATGTAAAGTGGTATCTCATTGTGGTTTTGACTTGCATTTCCCAGATGGCTCATGATGTTGAATGTCTTTTCATATGAAAATTGGCCATTTGTGTATATTCTTCAAAGAAAAATCTATTTACGTCCTTTGTCCATTTCTGAATTTGGGTTATTTGCCTTTTTGTTATTAAATAGTAAGACACCTTTATACATTCTAGATACAAGCCCCTTATCAGATACATAGTTTATAAAATTTTTCTGTCATTCTTTTATTTTTGTTTTTACTTTCTTGATGGTATCTTTTAAAGTATAAAAGATTTTAATTTTGATGATAGAAAGGCAGTCTGAACAATAAATTATCCCCCCAGAATACCAATAGCACAAGCACTATTAAAGGTCAGGCTAAAGGTAGATGATTTATGTTAGTTTCAAACTAATGCTTTTGATGCTTATTGAATTCTCTATATCCACAAAAGTCTATTTTGCCTTTTCCTTTTTAAAAATATAGCTCATATTTGCAGTGAGACTTTTCTACTAAAATATTTTGTTTATATTACTCAGCAGAGAACAGCTCAGATTTAAGTGAACTATTTTTTGCCCCCCTTGCCATATTTTATTTCTTACTAAACCTCAGGCTTGAAATGGATGAGATTGATGTTTAGCTGGGAGGTATTACATTATGATTATGTCCTAACATTTTTGGAACATGTGGTGTGCTTATCTATGTATGTGCCAAAGTCCAGAGACATGAAAAAAACATGGTATTTAGAGAAAATAACAAGAAATTCAACATTCATAGGCATTGCCCATTTGAGCAGTGGGGGCAGGTAGTAAAACAGAGGTCTGAGTAGGGGAGGAGAGGAAAAGCTATGAGAAGAGAAAAGGGAAAGTAAAAGAGAATGAATAAATATGGAGAAGAAGAAAAGAAAGAAGGAAGTGGGAGGAAGAAGAAATGGTAGCATAGGAAGAAACAGAAAAATAGAAAAGACAGAAAGACCTCTCCAGCATGGTCTAGGGGCATCTTGGGCACCTTCCTCAATCTCTACTCAGTGCCTACCTTCCCATCGCTGCACCCTCTGTAAATCTCTAACCGGTATTTACCATCCAGCATGATATAGCGAAGATGCTGTATTAGTCCATTTTCACACTGCAGATAAAGACATACCTGAGACTGAGTAATTTATAAAGAAAAAGAGGTTTAATGGACCAACAGTTCCACATGGCTTGGGAGGCCTCACAATCATGGCAGAAGGTGGAAGTCACGTCATACATGGTGGTAGACAGGAGAGAATGAGAGCCAAGTGAAAGGGGTTTCCCCTTACAAAACCATCAGATATGGTGAGACTTATTCACTACCACGACAACAGTATAGGGGAAACTGCCCCCGTGATTCAATTACCTCCCACCAGGTTCCTCCCAAACACGTGGGAATTATGGGAGCTGCAATTCCAGATGAGATTTGGGTGGGGACACAGCCAAACCGTATCAGATGCCTCTCTTCTCCCTTTAATGTGTATTGGAAGGCACAGAGTGTGGCTTTTATATCTATCCTCAGCCCTAATATAGTGCATGGGCATAGTAGACCTGAGGCATTATAGGTGTAAGAGCTACTGCAGTCCCTGAGCTGTGGTATGACTTGTAACTGCCCCTAAGGGATCTGGATCCTGCGTGAGGCATGGCTGGCTTCTGAGAGCTGAGCTTATCACTCAGGACCCAACCACATCCTGACACGGATTTGTTTTCTCCCAGTATGGTTGCACTTTAAATGGGAAGTGTTAGAGTAGAATTTTAAAAATTGGAGCTTAATTGAAAGTCAAGAGTCTGTTAAATGTGTTTAAAGGAAGGGTAAAAGATAGGCAGGTGGGTGAAATAGAAAACCATTTACTATTTCGTTGTGTGTGACCCAATCGTGCAAGAGTGCAATCATACCATAAGTTAGTGATCTCTGGTCAACACAACCAACTAATTAAAAAATAAAAAGAAAAGAATGAGAGGACTTGTTCCTTAACACCTTTACCTGCGTCCCAAGTTTTAAGCCACTATTACAGGCCACCTGACACTCCTGATGGGTTTGTAATTATCTCATGAAGTCTACAAAGTCTTTCTTTAGACACTTCTTTAGACACTTCTTTCTTTAGACACTTCTTATTGTGAAATGATGATGTGAAAATAAATCCAGCAACCATAATCCCTCAGGAACAGAGTCCTGGGAAAGATGCTGACATCTCCATTTCAAAGAAAGTAAGAATGTGGGAAGTCCATCCGTGGAAATGTTCCCACAAGAGATTAGTCACTGGATATGCATTTCTTATTTTGTTATTTGCACTAATATTTCCCATCAACACAAAATGTAACTGCTTCTGGTTATTGTTGCTACTTTCAGATATCATTTCCTACAAAGGAGCCTAATTTAGATAAAGCCAGGCAAGGCATGAATGCCTGTGTTCAGGCAGGCCAGCATGGAGGATGTGAGAAGTGACAGCCCAGCTGTCATCTAGTGGAGCTTAATTATTGCCATTTATGCACATGCTGTGTGAGCAGCCCAACCAGCTTTGGGCATGGACTTGTCACAACTCTCTGTCCAGATTCTTCTCCATCTACGCAGCAAGAAGCTATTATCAACCCTCACAGGACAGCCTCTTACTGGTTGCTCGTGTCCTTGCTTCATTGCTCTGCTGATTGTAAGACTGTGGATCAGTGTTTGGAATCACCGCTGCATTCAACAGAGCTGCTTAGAAGTCAATCAAGAGCATATTTTTAATTTAATTACACCTGCCCTTGCCCAATGTGAAAAAAGCATGGTGGATTAGTTCTTTCCTCTTAAGTAAAGAATTTTTTCATAAAAATGACACCAGTATCATGGTATGTATGTGTGTGTGTGTATAAATGTATATGTGTGTGTGTGTGTCAGTGTTTTCCAGAGAAACAGAACCGTCTCTCTCTCTCTAGAGAGAGAGAAGTGTTATAGGAATTTGCTCATGTAATTTTGGAGGCTGCGAAGTCCCAAGATCTGCCACCTGCAAGCAGGTGAACAAGGAAGCTGGTGGTGTAATTCAGACTGAGTCTGAAGGCCCAGGACCAGGAAGCCCTTGGTCAATGGTGGATATCTCATTGTCCCAGTGCAAGGCCTGAGGCCTGAACAAGAGGGAGGAGAAGCAGAGGAGGAGGTTTGCGATGTTGCAAGCCTCTGTAGGGCTGGGAAACAGGATCTCAGATGTCGGAGGGCAGGAGAAGATGGATGCCCCAGCTCAAGGAGAGACAGGACAAATTTTTAACTCACGCTGCCTCCACCTTTTTGCTCTATTTGGGTCCTCATGAGACTGGGTGATGTCCACCCACATTGGTGGGGATGATCTTCTTTACTTAGTTTACCAATTCCAATGCTAATCTCTTCCAGAAACACCATCCAGAAATTATGTTTTACCTGGGTTATCTGGGTATCCCTTAGCCCAGTCACACTGACACAAAAAAGTAATCAAACACATATATAATACATATATATGTGTGTATATGTGTGTATTTACACATATGTAAAATATGTATTTATGTAATTGGGTAATATGTTTATATATTTACATAATATAATTATGTAATAATTATGTAAATATGTAACTACATATATGTAAAATATGTATTTACATATATGTGTATACATGTACATAAACAGATATGTGTATATATACACATAAACATATATTTGTGTGTATATATATACGTGTGTATGTGTATATATATATTTGATCTCAGCCAGCAAGTCATACTTCCATTGTTATTGCAACTTATTACTTTGCTTATTTAAGCCCAAGTGGAGGGAAAACATAACAGAGAGCTCAGAACAACTAGGATCCCTCAACTCAAGGCATTTGACAGCTTTCCAGCATGTGGGAAATGTGGTCAGTGAGTTGAGCAGTCTTAGATGAAGAGAGTAGGTCCCCATGAATGGGCTGGGCTCCCTCTTAGATCTATTTCTGCATCAGTAAAAGCACTTCAATTGTCAAAACAGTATAAGTGTGATACCTCACAATAACAGAGGCACATGATATGCGATCTCTCTTTTATCTTTTTTTTTTGAGACGGAGTCTTGCTCTGTCGCCCAGGCTGGAGTACAGTGGCGCCATCTCGGCTCACTGCAAGCTCCGCCTCCCGGGTTCACTCTATTCTCCTGCCTCAGCCTCCTGAGTAGCTGGGACTACAGGCGCCCGCCACCTCGCCCGGCTAGTTTTTTGTATTTTTTAATAGAGACGGGGTTTCACCGTGTTAGCCAGGATAGTCTTGATCTTGTGATCTCGTGGTCCGCCTGTCTCGGCCTCCCAAAGTGCTGGGATTACAGGCTTGAGCCACCGCGCCCGGCCTCTGTTTTATCTTTTACAGGATTTTTATGTTAAACTCCAAGTTCTTTTCCTGTCACTTGAGAAACAGTGGCACAGCTACGAATTTCAGTGCCCTGGCTAATTTAATTTGTATTCCATAACTTGTAGCTCTTACCTTTGAGTCTTTTACTCCCTTCACCCATAATCTGTCTCAGTAAAAAGCACAGAATATACACACTTAACTCATGGGAATTTAATTGCACACTTGTGGAAGGAAACCAGCATTGGTAATTTCCATTGTCATGCTCCTCAGTGAACTGATGCCCACCACACCTCCCTTGCCATATGTACACTGAGAGGTGTAATCTACTCTTCCCTAAATGGTCTCAGTTCCTATTTGTCTCTTGTAGCATCAATGTGATTTTAGTGTTTAGATGTGCATTTAAAAATATAATATTACCTCTAAAGACAGGTGTGGTGGCTCATTCCTATAATCCTAGCACTTGGAGAGACTGTGGTGGGAAAATAGCTTGAGCCCAGGAGTTTGAGACCAGCTTAGGCAACATGACAAAACCCTATCTGTACAAAAACTTCAAAAAGTTAGTAGGGCTTGGAGGCATATGCCTGTAGTCCCAGCTACTTGGCAGGCTAAGGTGGGAGGATCACCAGAGCCTGGGGAGGTAAAGGCTGCAGTGAGCCATGATCTTGCCACTGCATGCCAGCCTGGGTGACACAGTGAGACCCCTTCTCATTAACTAACTAACTAAATACATAAAATATGATGTAACCCTTAAATAGAAAGCAAATACTTTGGTGGTCAACTTAAGTTCTATTGTTGAAAGAAAAACAGACTTTTTTAGACCTATGAAGAATTGGAAAATCAGTCTCCCCCTAGTTATGCATACTCTCCTTTTTAGCTACTTAAGGGCTCTTCAAGAATATTTTTCTACAGTCTACCAGCCTACGTGTTATCTTTTGCCGTAGACTTCAGAACCTGACCCTGTGTAATGTGTGACTGTGGCATGGACAATTGAGCCAAGATCCTGTCGTTCTTTGCTTTCAGTCCTGCCTGTAACTTTATCAGATAACAAGTCTTGATAGAATTCTCTTTTTTAAAAAAATTTTTTTAATTTTTGTTTTTTTTTTAAGACGGAGTCTTGCTCTCTTACCCAGGCTAGAGTGCAGTGGTGTGATCTCGGCTCACTGCAATCTCTGCCTCCCGGGTTGAAGCGATTCTCTTGTTTCAGCCTCCCGAGTAGCTGGAACTATAAGGGTACGTCACCATGCCTGGCTAATTTTTCTATTTTTAGTAGAGACGGAGTTTCACCATGTTATCCATGCTGGCCTATCCTTTGGAAAAATATAGATGTTTGCTGATGCTAACCTTTTTATGTTCCGTCTAAATTTACTCGTCACAACAAGATTGTCCTCTGGTGTGTGCCATGAGAGTCGTGGAGTTATGAAGTGTGAGCGAGAGGACACCAAGCCCTTTTTACAATCCCCATAAGATGGTGACTCATCCAGTGTCCGACAGCAAAGTGCAGGCAGATCAAAGACCTTTGTTAAAAAAGATAGATTATACATTAGCCACATTCTACTAAATAGGATTGAATTCCATGTCATACAATTGAAAAAGTAGTTTTGGAAATTAAACTAATGTTACTACTCAAGGGAGAGCTTCTCATGAAGAATGAGCTGGGAGAGCAAGGCTCTGATGAAGGCAGAAAAGTCCAGAACAACAAAACGCACAAGGAGAAAGAGTCCTAGCGAAGGGCCGCATGGAGGGGTGTGGTCTGGTCTTTGGGGATGGCACGGGGTCAGGGTCTTCTCCAGAGACAAAGACACTAGATATTCAGGACCTGTCCAGAGAAGGCTATGTCCCAGGGGAAGGGGCAAATGAGGAACAGGCTACTGCTCACAAAGACTGAAGAATGGCCTGGTATCATCCCAGCTCCTGATTGGATAAAGGTACAATTTCTCATCCTCACCTGCCTGCTGGAAGAAAGATAAACCCTCCTTGAAGTAAGATAATATATTACCATCCAGAGCCTCTATAGTTTTTCATACATAATGCCCGGCACTCAAAAAAAAAAAATTTACCTGGCATGCCAAGACACAGAACAATATATTAGAATAAAAGGAGAGAAAAGGCAATATGTACAAGCCCATAGGTGATCTAGATAATGGGATGATCAGAAGTAGATTTTATAATAACCATGATTAACATGTTCAAGGAAAAGATGACAAGATGGAAAATTTCACTGCAGACCTTGAACCTATAAAATAATCTAGAACTTAAAAATACTATAACTAAAATTAGAAATTTAATCATGGATTTAAAAGCAGATTAGACATTGCTGAGAAGAGAACTAGAGGAATGGTCAGTAGAAAGCATACAGACTGAAACTTTGAGAAAGTCAAAAGGGTATAAAATAGAAGAGGGGTGTAAGAGACACATGGAACCCAGAGAAAGTGCTTGTGTGATTGTAATACCAGACGGAGAGAGAGCACATAGGGCGGAAGCAATATTTGAAGACGATTAGCTGAGATGTTCCCCAAATTGATGACAGACTCAAGTCACATATATGATAAGTGCAACAAATCCAAAGAGGTGTGATAGAAGAAATCCATACCTAGGCCCCAAGCAGTAAAACGTTTAAAGTCCAAAGATGAAAAAATCTTAACAGGAGACAGAGAAAAATGACGTATAAACCTCAAAGTGCAGGTGACTTTTCAACACCAACAACTCAAGCCAGGACAGCAAGGAATGACATCTTAAGCATTGAAAGAAGTCACTGCCTATGCAGAATTATATCCAGTTAAAATGCTTTACAAAATGAAGAAAAAATATAGAAGATATTCCAGACAAATAAAAACTAGAAGAACTTGTCACTAGCAGAAGTGCATGGAAAGAAAAACTAAAGGTTGCCTTCATGCTTTCCAGCTAGGCAGCACGGAAATTTAGGAAGATATAAAGAGCAATAAAATAAGTATATACAAATGAATATTGACATATAAGACACTGACAACAATGTCTTGTGGGGTTTCAATACATGCAGAATAAGAACACATTATCAATAGCACAAAAAGTTTAGGTGGTGGTAAATAATGAGTTCTATGATCCTATAATTTAGAGAGGTGATAAATGTATGAATTTATATTATAATATATTAAGTCAGAGCTGTGTGTTGTACCCTCTAGGGTACAGATTAAAACAACATAGAATTAATGAGTGAATGGAGAAAAAAACAATAAAAATAATTAATCAAAAAAGGATAAGAAAGAAATAAAAAACAAAGGAACAAAGAAAAAACAAAGTAAGATGATAGATTTTACTCAAAATATTAATTATCTTAAGTTTAACTGACAAAATACTCTCATTATAGATAAACAAAAATCAAAGATTGTCAGACTGGATTTTAAAAAACTATCTAAATGCTGCTTACAAGAAACTCTCTTTACATATGAGAATATGGAAGGCAAGGAAGTTCAAAGTGTTAGTAAGAAAGATTCAAATGATAGGTTGTAGAATTTAAGCAAAATAAAGAAGGGATTAAACACAAAAAAGCCTACAAATAGGGAGGAAACAGATCAGATGTTCCGCCTTGGCTACACATTAAAATTATCTGGGACAGTTTTTGGTGGTTTGTTTTTTTTAATTAAACTTATTTTGAGGTAATTGTAGGATCATATGCGATTATAAGAAATAATACAGAGAGTTCTTGTGTACCCTTTACCCAATTTCCCTAATAGTGGCATCTTATGACACTAACATTGCACAGAACATTTCCATCAACTCAAGAATCCTTCAAGCTGTCCTTTTATGGCCATACTCATTTCCTTCCTGTCCCCATCATCTCTTTGACCTGAGCAATCTGTTCTCCATTTCTGTAATTTGTCATTTCAACAGTGCTATGTAAATAGAACCATATAGAACGCAATTTTTTAAATTGGTTTTTCCATTCCGTGTAATTCCCTGGAGATTCATCTGGGTTGTTGCGTGTGTCTACAGTAGTTCCTTCTCCTGGGAAATGGTAGTCCGTATGGGTGTGCCACAGCTTGTTTAACTGTTGACCCACTAAGGGACATATTGGTTGTTTCCAATTATTGGGTTATTAAGAATGAAACTGTTATAAACATTTGTGTATAGGTTTTCTTTTTTGTGAACAAGACTTTTTATTTTTCAGGGGAAAATGGGAGTACAATTGCTTAGTTATATGATAGCTTCATGTATTTATAGAAATTGCTAAACTGTTTTCCAGTGTTGCCGTATCATTTTATATTCCGATAATATGTTAAGAAACATATTCCCAATGTTTCTTACATTTCTTTACATCGTAGGAACAAATTATCATAGACTAATGAATTGGTGCTCTGACTGGCCAATCTTGGGTTATGTATGTGCGTGCCTCTGGGAGGAGGAAGTTCAGTTCCATCCCAGCTACATGGCCTAAGGCTCCTCAATATAAAAATAACAGCTACAAGGCCGGGCGCGGTGGCTCAAGCCTGTAATCCCAGCACTTTGGGAGGCCGAGACGGGCGGATCACGAGGTCAGGATATCGAGACCATCCTGGCTAACACGGTGAAACCCAGTCTCTACTAAAAATACAAGAAAATTAGCCGGGCGAGGTGGCGGGCGCCTGTAGTCCCAGCTACTCGGGAGGCTGAGGCAGGAGAATGGCGTGAACCTGGCGGGGCGGAGCTTGCAGTGAGCCGAGATCGCGCCACTGCACTCCAGCCTGGGGCACAGAGCAAGACTCCGTCTCAAAAAAAAAAAAAAAAAAAAAAAAAAAACAGCTACGAAAACTCATACTTGATTACCTACAAGATACCAGGTAGTGTTTAAGCACTAATAGATTGTATGGTTTGGCCCTGTGTCCCTATCCAAATCTCATCTCGAATTGTAATCCCCACAAGTCAAGGGAGGGCGTTGTGGGAGGTGATTGGATCATGGGGGAAATTTCCCCCATGCTGTTCTCGCGACAGTGAGTGAGTTCTCATGAGAGCTAATGGTTTAGAAGTGTGGCACTTTCCCCGCCTCCGCCATCTTGTGAAGAAGGTGCTTGCTTCTCCTTCTTATGCCGCCATGATTATACGTTTTCTGAGTGAGTTCTTCCCAGCCATGCAGAACGGTGAGTCAATTAAATCTCCTTTCCTGATAAATTACCCAGCCTCAGGCGGTTTCTTTTTTCTTTTTTTTTTTTAGAGGGAGTCTCGCTCTGTTGCCAGGTTGGAATGCAGTGGCGTGATCTCGGCTCACTGCAACATCTGCCTCCCGGGTTCAAGCGATTCTCCTGCCTCAGCCTCACAAGTAGCTGGGATTACAAGTGCGTGCCACTACGCCCAGCTAATTTTTGTATTTTTGGTAGAGATGGGGCTTCATCATATTGGCCAGGATGGTCTGGATACCCTGACCTCGTGATCCGCCCACCTTAGCCTCCCAAAGCGCTGGGATTACAGGCGTGAGCTGCCGCACCCGGCCTCAGGCGATTCTTTATAGCAGTGTGAAAACGGACTAATGCAATAGATTTGCGTTCATCCTCTCAGCAATATAGGTGCCATAGCTCTATTGTAGGGATAAAGCCCCTGAGTCCCCACGATTAACTCACTTGCCTAAAGTATTCTGGCAGACAAGATTCCAATTCAGCCAGCCCAGCTGCAGAACTATGTTCTTCTCCACTCCACCATGCTTCCCCTAAACAAGGGAGAAAGGTGGCCGGGCAGGGAAAATTAACATAATTCATAAGAAGGTCCTTCTTGTTTGGGGGTTGCCCTCCCTTTGTCAACTATTTTTACTTTTCCTTTGAAACACGTTCCTTTCTCCCACCCTCCACCCGTTAGAATTTCGCATAATCTGCCTGCACAGAAATGCTGTTGCCCTTACTCTCGCAGGGATGGTGGTGGGAAATCAGATGCTGACACAAGACGAATTCCCTACCCCTTATTAGCTCGCTCTTATAAAGACAATGGAGGACACTTCGGGAGGCTGAGGCAGCAGGATTGCTTGTGGCCAGGAGTTTGAGACCAGCCTGGGTAACATAGCCAGACATCGTCTCTGCAAAATAAATAAAAATAAATCAGGCAGGCTTGGTGGCACATACCTTTAGTCTCAGCCACTCAAGAAGCTGACATGGGAGGGAAGCTTGAGCCCAGGAGTTGGAGGCTGCAGTGAGCTGTGATTGTGTCACTGCACTCCAGCCTGGGAGACAGAGAGAGACCTTGTCTCTAAAAATAAAATAAAAAAGAAGAAGGAGAAGGAGGAAACCTCAAAGCAGAAGGCAAGCTCTCCAGTCTTTCTGGATTAATATAGCCTCTCAGATTTCAGTGAGGACGAATATTCTCTTCCAGTAGGATAGCAGCTGTCTAGCAAGGTGGCTGCTCTCTCACTCCCAGCGTGTGCTGGCTCAGGCTCGGATGGAATAGCATTATTTTCTGCTTAACTTTCAGATGACCATGTACAGCCCACTGTCAACACCTCTTGGAGGGCTGGCACAAGCTTTATTCATTCACTCCATTGACTTTGCTTAGCTTGGATGCCAGCACAATTCAGTTCCAAAAACAGTATCAAGCATTCACCGAGCATGGACTAGAATCAATGATTTGAATGTTTGAATTTTCCAAAAATCAATAAAGACATTCACCTTCGCGTAAGGGTAACAAAACTTCCTTCCAGGAGCTATACAGGGGGCCTGGAAAAAGGAAGTAAGGGGTTTAGAGTGATCTTCAGCCTTCTCAAAGCTCCCTTGCAGGGGCATTGGAGATGGGAGGAGGAGGCTTTAAGAGAGGAGGAAGGTGATGGACAGATAAAGGTGGAAAAAGAGGAACACTAGAGAAGAGAATTCAAGTAGGGCACGGTTGGCTGAAGAGAGACAAGGAAGTTCACTCATTCTGATCTTTTTGTTCTCTCCTTTCACTGTCAAACCTCATCACTGGCACGTTTCCTCAGCTGATAATTTGGACATAAATTCAAACCCATGATCTGACAGTGGAATGGGCTATTTGAGCTTGGGTTTCTTTTGGAAATAGAGAGTAAGTATATGATTGACATGCTCATGACCCCCTATTTGTGTTTTCTTTACTCTCTTCTTGTGAGGGACAAATCATGTGTAAATTATTTATGTTGTTACTATAGATGCAGATATGGCAACAGCTAAAATGTGCCCACTGGTGAGGTTTTTATAGAAAGAGGTTTTTCACGTCTTACAGGCTGAAATAGCATTTCATTATCGCATCACAGATCCATCTAACTGTTCTTTATTATAACTCTGAAGCAACATTTTAGTGACTAAACTGCATGCTCATTAGATTTCAGTCCCATCGTAAATGATTCTAACAAACATTCAGCACTAGTCCTTTTTTATTCTCTTAGCAGTATTTTTTTGTAGGGAGAACCCAAATAATCAATTGACTCCACAAAAGGCAACATCAGAGCACAATGATTTTTTTTACCTCCTGCAATTAAGGTAAATTTAACTCTTTCCTGAATATAAACCATTTAAAAAGTATGCTGCATCTAGGCTGAAGATTGGAAATAATGTAGGAGGCGGGACTTGACTCCAGAGGCTTGGCTCTGACACCAGACCAGATTGAGGACTAGCTAAAACAAGGCCAGGGCAAAGCAACTTTCAATCAGACATGCCCGTCAGTGTGCCATGTCAATTTACCGTTGCCATGGCAACACTGGGGCGTTACAGCCCCTTTGCGTGGCAATGAACCAAGGACCCAAAAGTTATTACCCCTTCCCTAGATATTTCTACGTAAACAACCCTTTAGTCTGCATGCAATTAAAAGTCAGCATAAATATGACTGCAAAAGTGCTCTGAGCTGCTACTCACTGCCTATGGGGTAACCCTGCTCTGCAGGTGTAGTCACCAAACTGTAACACTTCAATAGGCTGTTTTCTTCTGCCTCTGGCTTGCCCTTGAATTCTTTCCTGGGCCAAGCCAGAAACCCAGTGGGCTAAGCTCCACTTCAGGGTTTGCCTGCCCTGCATGAGAAATACCTGATGGAAGCAGGATTCTATTCTTATTTTTAAAAAATACTTATTTTTATCAAAGGAATACATGTACTTTTTTTTCTTTTTTCTTTTTTTTTATTATACTTTAAGTTCTAGGGTACATGTGCACAACGTGCAGGTTTGTTACATATGTATACATGTGCCATGTTGGTGTGCTGCACCCATTGACTCGTCATTTACATTAGGTATATCTCCTAATGCTATCCCTCTCCCACCCCCACAATAGGACCCAGTGTGTGATGTTCCCCTTCCCGAGTCCAAGTGATCTCATTGTTCAATTCCCACCTATGAGTGAGAACATGCGGTATTTGGTTTTCTGTTCTTGAGATAGTTTGCTGAGAATGATGGTTTCCAACTGCATCCATGTCCCTACAAAGGACACAAACTCATCCTTTTTTATGGCTGCATAGTATTCCATGGTGTATATGTGCCACATTTTCTTAATCCAGTCTGTCACTGATGTTGCTATTGTGAATAGTGCTGCACTAAACATACGTGTGCATGTGTCTTTATAGCAGCATGACTTATAATCCTTTGGTTATATCCCCAGTAATGGGATGGCTGCGTCAAATGGTGTTTCTAGTTCTAGATCCTTGAGGAATTGCCACACTGTTTTCCACAATGGTTGAACTAGTTTACAGTCCCACTAACAGTGTAAAAGTGTTCCTATTTCTCCACATCGTCTCCAACACCTGTTGTTTCCTGATTTTTTTAATGATTGCCATTCTAACTGGTGTGAGATGATATCTCATTGTGGTTTTGGTTTGCATTTCTCTGATGGCGAGTAATGATGAGCATTTTTTCATGTGTCTGTTGGCTGTATGAATGTCTTCTTTTGAGACGTGTCTTTTCATATCCTTTGCCCACTTTTTTTTTTTTGAGACAGAGTTTCACTGTGGCTGCCCAGGCTGGAGTGCAATGGCACTATCTTAGCTTACCGCAACCTCTTCCTCCCAGGTTCAAGCAATTCTCCTGCCTGAGCCTCCCAAGTAGTTGGGATTACAGGCACGTGCTACCACGCTGGGCTAATTTTGTAATTTTTTTTTTTAAGTAGAGATGGGGTTTCTCCATGTTGGTCAGGCTGGTCTTGAACTCCCCACCTCAAGTGATCTGCCCACCTTGGCCTCCCAAAGTGCTGGGATTACAGGCATGAGCCACTGCGCCCAGCCTACATGTACGTATTTTTGAAAGCTGAATAGTAGCAAAATGTTTACGATGACAAAGAGCAGTCTCCTAAGCCTTTCTTTCCCACCCTAGATATCTACTTCCTAGAGGCAACCACTGTATATACCTTTTCTCTTGCTATTTAGATTAATCTAAATAGATACTTAAATTACTATTTCTTGACTTTTCAGTTTTCTATCATTAAAATTATCTGGCGACTTCTAATGATGGAAGCCAAGGATTTCACATTTTTACACCATCTCACACACACTTATGCACAGATATCCTCACAGCAGAATTCTAGCACATTTCTGCTTAGATCAAGACTCAGTGTGTGCAATACTGTGAAAATGTGAATATTGCTCCCCGATTAGCTAAGTTGGATGTTTTGTTCACATTTCTGTGTCAACTTCTTATTTCCCAAAGCAGATTTCCTTGGATTATTTTTTCTTGGCTTTGTTAGAATTTCTTGCTGTTTATATATCCTCCATTAGCAATGCAAAATACTGCTTGATCCAGTTTTTCACACAATCTCACCAGTTCCCACCCATCCCCATCTTTTTTTTCCTTCTGATGTCGTCCCTTCTGGAGCCCTCTGCCTTCATTTCTAATGTGGACTAACTTTGCTCTCTTGACCACTTCCCAGTTGTAGTCCTGGGACCTCCCTTTGCAATTCATCTGGGAATTCCCATTGCCCTTCCCCTGCATTGGATCACCTATTTTATGCATCCCTTGGCTTTTCTTGGTTTAAGATGATACTAACTGCTATTTAATATAACAAATATGCCTCAAAATGTATTGGCTGAATGCAATAGAAGTTTATGCCCGTCTAACAGCCTGATGCGAGTTGAGTGTGTCTTCCACAGAGTGACTGAGGTGCAGCAACTCTCTTCATCTTGAGGTTCTGCTGTCCTTTAGGATCTTGATGTATTTTGCTTCCAGCTTGTAGAAAGAGAAGACAGGATTGTATCTGGGAGGATTTTATTCCATTGGCTAGAACCCAATCAATCAAAATAGAGAATTTTCCAGAATTGAAGAAAGACATGAATCTTCAAGTTGAAAATGTTATTTTGAATTCTGAATCCTCTGTAATACAAATGAAAATAAATCCACATTTAGACTCATTATGGTGGAAATGAAGGTCATTGTGGTATTGGTTTATTATCACAGCCCCCGTCTTTTTCATCTCCATACTTGATTTTGATTCATGATTCAGTTGGCTGCAATATATTCTTAAGTGATTTTTCCCCTTTAAGACTGGTGTATCTTACATGACTTGAAATCTGAACATGGCAGTGTCGTTCACATATGAATGACAACTTGGTGGCTATATCCTTTTTGTTCTCAAAGCTGTAGACCAGTGTTTCTCTAAAGGAGGCAAATCCCCCATTCCCCGTACTCCAGAGGGATATTTGACCAGGTTTGAAGACATTTTTGGTTGTCACAACTGTTGGGGGTTGGGAGTGCTGTTGGCCTCTAGTGGGTAGAGGCCAGGGATGATGCTGACCAACACCCTAAGATGCATGGCGCAGCCCCTCACAGGCCCCAAAGTCAACAGTGCTGAGATTAAGGAACCCTGTCCTAGACATTGCCTCATTGTTTTTGTTGTTTTCTGATGGTGAAATGTGTGGCGTGTCTGACATCAATCACATTTTTAAAAATTTGTGATTCAACTTTGTTTCGGCCCAGGGGAATTTTCAGTGGTTTGTGTCCTGCTACTGATGAAGAGGCTGGGTGAATGAGATCCTGTAAGTGATCTGACTCCTAGCTTTGCCTACAACACACTCATCTAACTGCACACCTAGTCCTGTTTGCTACCAGAATTAAAACCTCAATTTGTGTAACATGTATGTATAGTATATATCCAATGCCTAGTGTTCCAGGTACGGATCTAGACTTGGGATGCAGAAATAAGCCAAACAAAACAAAATCCTTACTTTAATATAGTTCATATTTTTTTGGAAAAAATGTGCATGGTCATGTGACTGCTCTTTTCGGTACCTACCTCTGAAGTTGGGGTGATATCCCACAGCTTTTACTCCATTTGGTTCAGACATTTTCATGTCTCTGCTAGCTCCAAGCTGCTGAGGTCTTAGTATGCCTTGCCAAAGTAAATAGTGAGTAAAAATCAACACAGATAGAAAAAGAAGCATTATCAGAAATTATATGTCTGCAGCTGGGCTGGGGCTAAGTGGATTAGGGTGAAGGTTAGAATTCTAGTGCAGACAAGTCTATATCCTGTCCCCAGTGGTAATAAGTTTATCGGGGTCTTGTTCAACAGCTTGCAAGCTGATTATAAGCTCCCAAGAGTATTGTAGTTTCACAGATTAAGATCCAGCAGTATGGTTTCAGTTTGCTTAGCTCAGGATACAACAGGGAGCCAACATGAAGGTTTGCACACAGTCTCTGATCTAAGAGGCTACCAAGGGCCTGTTCCAGGCACTCTGTCCTTTTATTCCCAGACATCTATTGCCACCCACGAGCATCTTCTTTCAGGAACTAGTCAACAGCAGTCTAGTTAGCCTAAGAGGACTTATTTAAATATGTTTTGCCTAATAGAATATATATGTAACATATTCAACATATTTATATTTGAATGACAGATTTTCTGGGTTTTACCATCTGAGCTTATCTTCTAGGTCAGGACTCCCCAATCTTTTTGGCACCAGGGACCAGTTTCATGAAATACAATTTTTCCACATCCGGGAGGATTGGATGGGGAGTTGGTTTGGGAATGATTGAAGCACATTACATTTATTGTGCACTTTATTTCTATTATTATTACATTGTAATATATAATGAAATAATTATGCAGCTCATCATAATGTAGAATCAGTGGGAGTCCTGAGCTTGTTTTCCTGTAACTAGATAGTCCCATCTGGGGGTGATGGAGACAGTGACAGATCATCAGGCATTAGATTCTCAAAAGGAGCTTGCAGCCTAAATCCCTTGCATGTGCAGTTCACAGTAGGGTTCATGTTTCTGTGAGAATATAATGCCACCGCTGATCTGACAGGAAGGAGAGCTCAGGTGGTAATATGAGTGATGGGGAATGGCTATAAATACAGATGAAGGTTTGCCCACTTACCTACTACTGACCTCCTGCCATGTGGCCCAGGGGTTGGGGACCTCTGTTCTATGTGAATTTCTACTCCACCCTATGTAGATTTCTGCAGTTGCTAGTGAATAATCCACTTATCTCAGCTGAATTTCACTCTTGATTTTTCAGCTGCCTTCCTAAGGGAGGAAAACTATCTTTGTAAAAAAAAAAAAAAAAAAGCGTTTCTCTGGAAGTCACATGGCAAATCAAACTCTATGAGTGATGCTTGGCCAACGCCTTGTGTATCTTAGAGGCTCCTAAACTTGTCTTTGCCTTTATAGATCACATACTGTGTCTTGATGAAGTCCTAGGGCAATACTTTGAATTCAGCATGATAAACAGAAACTACTGCTTTCATAAATAACAGCAAAAATACAAGCTGGTGATGTCATTTGTTCATATGGCTCAGAAAAAGTCCTATAATGTTAATATGGGAGTCCTTTATGATGAGAACAGGCCTTGGAAGGAGGCAAATGAGTTAACACAGTGAGGAAATTTAACTAGAGTTAAAGACCCAAGATGTTATCACACTTTCCTTACCAGACCTTACCAATCTCCTTGCACAGCAAGCAGGAGCTTCATCCAGAGTAGACATCCTGGATAAGACACAAGAAGGCAAAAAGGTAAGCATTGTATTTAGGACTTTTGCATCTATGAATATAAGTAGGATTTGTGTATAATTTACTTTTCTGTTCTTGTCTAGTTTTGACATAGTACTAACCTTATAAATTAGCTCATAAAATTAGTTGGGTGGATGTTTATCTTTTCCTTGTCTCTGAAACAGTTTAATAAGAGATGGGTTATTTATTTGCTCCTTGAAGGTTAGAAAAAATAATTTACAACACCATCTGGGCCTGGTGTCTCGTGGGTGGATGGGTGTGGGGGAAGATTTTCAGCACTGATTGAATTTTTAAAATGGTTGTTGACTTACTCAGGTCTTTTTATCCATCATGGAGTCAATTTTAGAAATTTTTATATTTCAGAAGAAAATCCATTTCGTCTAATCTTTAATATTTCTTGGTATAAATATATTCACAGTATCTGCAATTATGGTTTCTTTTTCATTCTTGGTATATATATGTTTTGTGCCTTTTCTTTGTTTGCCTTTTTTTTTTTTTGGTGTTGACTAACCCTGTTTATTTATTTAAAGTACGGACTTTTGTTTTGGTGACTGCGCTGCAAGGTGAATCTTTTCTGAGTTTCTCACTGTCACATCAGGTGGGTCCTCATCTGGGTGTGGGATGAATTCCACAGCGTTGCTAGAAGACATGGGTTCAAGAATAGATTTCACAGAAAAGACTTAAGAGTTCAAGGTTAAGTAAGGGGAGAAAAGCTGGGGGTACCACACCACCTCCACCCTTCCATCACCCACAGGGATGCCTGCAGGATGAGCTGCAGCTGATCCACAGTGAGGGCCTCCTGTCCAGTGGGGGGATCCCTTCCCTTTGTGTCTTCCCCTTTTGTTGGATGAGAGCAGGAAAGCAGCTTTTCTGTGGAGAAGTAAACAGAATACTAGAGGCCAGGCTGTCTGGATTTGGGGCAAGCTGTCTCTGGGGTTGTTGGCAGTGTTAGCACCTGGTACTTGGGGACCTCCTTATTGGCCTGCCTATGGGGTCCATGAGTAAGTCATTATTTCCTAGGGAAGTTGAGTTCAGGTGCATTCCTCCTGCTGAAAGGAAAGGCGGAAAGACCCAATTTTGTTTCAGTGAGTGCATTACCAGACAGCTCTGAGCCAGCACCCAGATCTCTTCATCTGCCTGATCACTCTGTTCCTGCTTGAGGTGCCTGACAGTCTCCTACCTGGATTTCAATCATGTTGATGCTTCCCTGCAATTGGGTCGGATATTGTTATGTGCATGTCAAGGTTATATGCGTGATCACAAAAGCTCATGATTACTCTATCTTTTTTGATGGTTTGTTCCTCTGGTTATTATGTAGTATCCCTCTTTGTCACTATTAATATTTTGGGAGGGAATTTTGTTAGAAAAAACTATGTTTCAGCAGTTTTACATTTATAAAAAAATTGCAACAATAGTACAGAGAGTTCCTATATATATACACCCTCCACCCAGCTTCCCCTATTAATAACACTTCACATTAGTATAGGACATTTGTTACAGTTAATGAACATATATTGATTAGTATTAATTGAAGTTCGTACTTTTATACTTTATTCAGATTCCTTAGTTTTTCCCCTGTGTCCTATTTCAGTTCTAGGATCCCATCCAAGATGCCATATTGCTTGTAGTTGTTGTGTCTCCTTAGGTTCCTCTTGGTTGTGACAGTCTCTAAGACTTTCTCTGTTTTCGATGACCTTGAGGTTTTGAGGAATGCTAGTCAGTATTTTGTAGAGGGTCCCCCAATTGAGATTTGTCTGATGTTTGTCTCATGCTTAGATGGGGGATGCAGGCTTGTGGGAGGAAGACCACAGAGGTAAAACACCATTCTCATCACATCATATCAAGGGAACATACAATCAGTGTGACTTATCCCTGTTGTTGGTGTTGAGCTTGATTACCTAACTGAGGTACTGGTTTTCAGGTTTCTTCCCTAGTAAGTTACTTACTTCTTTCCCCTTTCCATAACCACACTGTTTGGAAGGAAGTAATTATGCACACTCCACATGTAAGGAGTAGAGGGTTACACTCTACCTCCTCAAGGGCATAGTATCTACATAAATTATTTGGAATGCTTTTGCACAAATTTGTCTGTTGTCCATCTTTCCTTGTTTATTTGTTTCTTTCTTTCAATTATTCAATTTATTTATATCAACATAGACTCATGAATATTTATTTTATACTTTTGAATTATAATCTAATACTACTTCATGTACTTTGTTTCTCTAATTGTTCCAGCTTTGGCCACTGGGAGCTCCTTCGGTTGGCTTCTGTGTTCCTTTGATGTGCCTCCATCAATGCAGTTTTCTGTTTTTGTTTGAGCACTTCTTTACTTTCTGAGATGCTCCAGGCTCATTTCTGTATTATGTTTCCTTCCCTAGTCCTAGAAGCAGACATTTTCCTCTAAGTATCTCCAGTTTTGTTTATTGGGGGACAATATGAGGTGCCAAAATCTGGGTACTAGACTCAGGTGGCATTGCTTCTGGCCCTTTCAGCTGACAGAACAAGGAAATACAGTGTATGTGTGTTTACTAAGTCATATGTATCTATATGTAAGCACTATTTATAAATATTCCCATGTGAAACCATCTGTGTCTATATGAAGCTACACTTGAGTTCATACTGATGTCATTGACTTTAATCCATTATTACGCACATTGTCTAATCCATTGTTATCCAGCCTTCTTCCCTTACTTATCTGTAACCTTCCACTCCAACAGTGAGAAACATAGCTTGCATCATCTGTCATCCATTTTTCTAATCCTTCAGTTTCACTATACATGTGCAGTGCTATCAGAACTACTTACCTATGTTCCTGTGGGAAACACTTTTATCAACTGGACCACAGTGCTCATGTGCAGTTTCTTTTGTCTTACAGACTCCACTCATTTCCAAAGCCAATTAAGTCCACACCTTTGCCCTTTCAGTGAGTTTGTTTCATACATTTGTAATATAATTAAACTGTTTTGTTGTATTTTGCACTTCTTCCTTCTTATTAAGGTTTTAAAAAATCAATTTTATTGAACTATAATTATGTACAATAAATTGTATCAATGTAAAATGTAATTCAGTGAGCTCTGATAAGTGCAGAAAAGCATTGCCACACCCAGGAAACCACTGCCACCATCAAGACATAGAATGCATCCATCACCCTCAAAGCTGCCCCAGCTCCCTTTGCCATCTTTCCTCTCTTCACCCCTGGCCATGGGCTACCACTGATACTCTCTTTTCACCATAAACCAGATTATGGGTTTCTTTTAGTAGTTTTGAGATTCATCCATGATTTTGTATGTACCAATTATTTGCCCCTTTTAAAAAAAACCTGACTACTACTCCATTGTACAGATATACCTCAGTTTACAAATCTTTATTTTACTTAACATCTGTTTATTTAGCATCTGTTGAGGAATATTTGGTTCATTACAAGTTTTTAACTTTTGTGAATGAATGAAGCGACTACGAACATTTATGCCCCAGTCCTCGTGTGCATATAACCTTTCTTTTCTCTTGGGTAAATAACTTGGAGTGGAATGTCTGGGTCATATGGTAGATGTAGGTTTAACTTGAAAAAAGGGTCACTTTTTCAAATTAGTGGTGACATTTTAATTTCTGCCAGCAGTGTGTGGGAGCCTTCACACATCCTGCTCTCACTCTGACTCTCCTGGGTCTCTCTTGTAGTGACCCTTGTGATTACATTGGGCCCACCCAGAAAATTCAGGACAATATCCCTATGGCAAGATCCTTAACTTAAAAAAATAGCTTTATAGAGGTATAATTGATATGCAATAAAGTGCATATTTGATATATACAATTTAATAAGTTTGGACCTAGGCATATGCCCAAGAAATCATCACCACAATCAAGGTAATAGACATGTTCATCACTTTGAAAAGTTGTCTCGTGTCCCTTTGTTTTTGGGATTCTTAACTGAATCACATCTGCAAAATCCTTTTTGCCCTATAAGGTAATGTTCACAGATTCTGGGAATTAGCATGTAGACATCTTTGGTGGGGTGGGGCAGTCATTATTCAGACTAACACAGACCCCTACTCCTCAATCAGAACAGTCTTAAAGAACCTGTGACCGTATTTCATCTCCCACTTCACCACTCATAAGGAACAACACAGGGATGACGAGCATTTTTTCATGTGTCTGTTGACTGTATGCATGTCTTCTTTTGAGAAATGTCTGTTCATATCCTTTGCCCACTTTTTGATGGGGTTGTTTGCTTTTTTCTTGTAAATTTGTTTGAGTTCTTTGTAGGTTCTGGATATTAGCCCTTTGTCAGATGAGTGGATTGCAAAAATTTTCTCCCATTCTGTAGGTTGCCTGTTCACTCTGATGGTAGTTTCTTTTGCTGTGCAGAAGCTCTTTAGTTTAATTAGATCCCATTTGTCAATTTTGGCTTTTGTTGCCGTTGCTTTTGGTGTTTTAGACATGAAGTCCTTGCCCATGCCTATGTCCTGAATGGTATTACCTAGGTTTTCTTTTAGGGTTTTTATGGTATTAGGTCTAACATTTAAGTCTCTAATCCATCTTGAATTAATTTTTGTATAAAGAGTAAGGAAAGGATCCAGTTTCAGCTTTCTACATATGGCTAGCCAATTTTCCCAGCACCATTTATTAAATAGGGAATCCTTTCCCCATTTCTTGTTTTTCTCAGGTTTGTCAAAGATCAGATGGCTGTAGATGTGTGGTATTATTTCTGAGGACTCTGTTCTGTTCCATTGGTCTATATCTCTGTTTTGGTACCAGTACCATGCTGTTTTGGTTACTGTGAGATACCATCTCACACCAACTAGAATGACAGTCATTAAAAAGTCAGGAAACAACAGGTGCTGGAGAGGATGTGGAGAAATAGGAACACTTTTACACTGTTAGTGGGATTGTAAACTAGTTCGACCATTACGGAAAACAGTATGGCGATTCCTCAAGGATCTAGGACTAGAAGTACCATATGACCCAGCCATCCCATTACTGGGTATATACCCAAAGGATTATAAATCACGCTGCTATAAAGACACATGCACATGTATGTTCATTGCGGCACTGTTCACAATAGCAAAGACTTGGAATCAGCCCAAGTATCCATCAGTGATAGACTGATGGATGAGTTTGTGTCCTTTGTAGGGACATGGATGCAGCTGGAAACCATCATTCTCAGCAAACTATCGCAAGAACAGAAAACCAAATAGCGCATGCGCTATTTGGAACAGAAAACCAAATAGCGCATGTTCTCACTCATAGGTGAGAAATGAACAATGAGATCACTTGGACTCGGGAAGGGGAACATCACACACCGGGGCCTATTATGAGGAGGGGGGAGGGGAGAGGGATTGCATTGGGAGTTATACCTGATGTAAATGATGAGTTGATGGGTGCTGACGAGTTGATGGGTGCAGCATACCAATGTGGCATAAGTATACATATGTAACAAACCTGCGCATTGTGCACATGTACCCTAGAACTTAAAGTATAATAAAAAAAAAAAAAAAAAAAGGAACAACACAGGGATCAGTGTGGCTGGAGCGCAGGGTGCATGGATGAAACACAGGAGATGAGATTCAAAAGATTAACTAGGCAATCTGATCATACAGCTCATTTTCAGCTAATGTGAGACCGCTGTCTTCTACTTTGAGTAAGACAGGAAGAAATTGGAGGATTTTTGAGCAGAACGAAAAACGATCTGTCATATTTTAACAATCTTACTCTGGCTATTGTGTCTAGAATAAACTAAAAGAGGGTAAAGTGGAAGCAGGAGAAGAATTAGGAAGTTTTTATGGCAAGTAAGAAGAATGGCTTGAATCAAGGTAGAAGCAGCAGTGGTGGTAAAAATTGGTTAGGTTTCTTGATATCATTTGGAGATATGGCCAAAGATTTGCTGGTGAATTAAATATGGGATGTGAGAGAAAAAGAGGAAGCAAGGATAATTCCAAGTTTTTTTGTTCTTTTTTCTTGAGCCATTAGAAGGATGCAGTTAAAATTTATGAAATGTGGAAAGCTGCTGGAATGGCAGATTGAAGGGAGAAGATTAAATTTAATTTTATGCATATTAAATTGAGATGCCTAGTAGACAAGCTTATGGAGAGATTAAAGAAGCAGTTGGAGTTTAGGAAGAAGGCTGGACTGAGGATGTAAATTTTGGAGTTGTCAAAATATAGGTGGTATTTCAAGTTATAAGACTGGATGAAATCATCAAAATGGTGAATATACAGAGAATATACAAAGTTCTACAATATTAAGAGGTTGGGAAGGTGAAGAGTACCCAGAAAAGTAGACTGAGAAACTACAACTATTGAAGTAGGAGGAAAACCAGGTGAGTGTGTTTTCTTGGAAGCCTAGTGAATAAAAATGTTTCAAGTAAGGTGCAGATTGAGAACTGATCTCTGAATGTAGCAACGTGAAGGCCAGTGGTGACCTTATAATAGCAATTTTGATAAAGCTGGGGTTGGGGGCACATGCAAAAATCGGATTGGAATAGTTTTGAGCATGGAGAGAAGATAATTGAGAGATAGCAATCACTATCAAGGCGTCAAACTCTAAAGGAAGGGAACAAATAGGGTGATACCCAAAGAGCATAGGGAGGTCAAAATATGGTGGTTGGTAAGCTAGAAAAACAATGTTTGGAGAAGACCTAATAGAGAGGGAAGGATTCAATATAGAAGGGGAAAGAACAGTGGAGAAGAGAGAGGAAACTACTGCTGGAGAGGTGTCCTTGAGTAGCCAAGAGGAATGATCACAGGTTGGTCCCAGCTAGGAACTGGGTTGTAGGTGCATAAGGTTGGTTCTAACTAAGAGCAGAGAGGGCATTCACAGTTTGATCCCATTTGCTCAGAAAACCCACATCATTAAGGCATTAACCTACTCACAGGAAGCCCAGCACCTTAATTTAGAAAACTAGATCTTAGTGAAGTTAAGTGGCTTGTTTATATTTAACCCATAATTTTTGTGGCTGCCTCTTTTCCATGATTTTTTCTTTTAATTTTCAATAGCTTCTATAACAGAGTTTATAGAAAAGCTAATTTTAGAAACAATAATTGGCACAACTAATTTCTTGCTGTTAGGAATTTTACTAGGGTAATAAATGAAAAAGCTTCAGATTGTCCCCAATCTGTCATTGAGGAAATACAATTTCCCCTCAAACATGTGAGTTGTTTTTCACCGAGAACATATGGGAAGGGCTCTTTCTTAAAGTTCTCCAGACAAAAATCGAAGGAATACTAGAAAACTACAAAGATGTTCTTGCTTTAGAAGCCCAAGTACACCCAGACTTCTTATAGAGAGCTAAAAAGTTTCAGAGCCTGCTTGGTTTCAACTAGGAACAACCTGTAATACCATCATGTATTATCCCCCATGAGATCATCATTTATTGGAGCTAAACTCAGGGACAGGACAGACATCTCTTGGAGTTAATTAAGTAGGAACTTTAAGGGGATTGCTCTTCCCTGCTGGACACCAAAGTGAACCTGTAAAAACATCTCAGGCCTTTCCCTCTCCATCTTGATTCCATTTGTCAAGATGTCAGGTCTTGTAAAAAGTCAAGGAAAACTCTGAGAACTTAGGTTCTGCCAATCAAGCTGGCCTGGGAGAGACTTGTTCTCTCAGTAGTTAGAGGAGTTAGAGTTAAGTAACAGGACTATACTGTATATGGAAGTGGACACTTCTACTCTTTTATGACAGATGACTTTTTCTCAGTCCTCTTCTGTCTTCCCCTGATGACCCAGTTTGGTGATAAGATAGGTCCTGGGGTCTCTTGTTGGTGACCCTCAACACCTTTGGGAGGCCAAGCACGCTTATTCTAGAGCCCAGGATAGAGGACACAGAGTTGGACACAGCCTAGTTCTGCCAGAGGCTTGGTAGAGTGTGAATGTCCTTTTCCATCTTCAGTTCCTTCTGCCCTGCATCGTATCCCCTGGATGGTGTGGACCTAGGGGAGGAGAAAACTATTACAATCTTAAGTGAAAGATGTAAAAGAACTTCTAAGTCACATGTGTGTTCCAACCCAGTTCACAAGTTAAGAAGACTAATAAATTTTAGGGACCTATAGCAAACATCTCTTGTTTTACCTGTCAAAATTGCACTTTCTTCTGGCAACAATGATACTCTTCTTTTGGGAGCTGTATCTCCTTTCTCCCTCATGCCTGCCTTCTCCTCTCAATCCGTCATGTGGGATAGTCCCATTCTTACATGACTCAGCTCATCTGCCCATTGTCAATGAGGTCAAGAAGGAGCATTTGACCCTTGCTGATTAATCACAGCCCCTCCCTGGAATTTTGTCTTGTGACTAAAACCTGTTCATCTCCAGTTCTGACAGCAAAAATTCTAGGAGCCATCCTTGTTTCTTCTTTTTCTCTCATCCTACATCCAAATTCACCAACAAGTCCCATCAAGCCCATCTCTGAAAGCTATCCTTTTTGCATCTTGGTTATCACCTTGGTTAAGATACCATTATCTCATCTGGATATGGTGCCTGGGCCCTTGCTAACTGGCTTCTTTACCTTAACTCTTGTCCCATTAACTTCTGTGCTCGACACAACAGTCAGGGTGGTATTTTTAAAATAAAAATATGATCATGTCATTCTTCTGCTTAAAACCTCAATAGGCGTCAGTGTTCATAGCACCACTATTCACGGTAGCCAAAAGGTGGAAGCAGTTCAAATGCCTACCAATGGATCCATTCAAGCCTACCTGGTACATCTCTCTTGCTCACAACAATCCAGTCACTCTGTGTACCTTGCTGTTCCTATGTGCTGCCTTATGTCATATCTTGCTGGGCACCTTTTCTTCTTCAAAACTCAGCTTAAATAGAACCTGACGAAGAGGCCTTCTTGTCCAGCCTATGTGTGACAGGTACCACTCCACCCAATTTCTCTCTATCACATAGTCTTTTTTATTTTCTTTATGGGACTTATCACAGCCTATAGTTACTTGTTTTCTTATTTGTTTAAAGTTTGTCACCTCAAATAGGGTGCATGATCTTGATAGCAAGATCTTTTCTAGCTTGTCTATTTAATCTTTTATTCCTGGCACAGTTTGAAACAAAATAAATTTTCAATGTGGTTTGCTTAAGAAATGAAAGACAGCACCCCTGTGACACTGCCCTCTGTGTGAGGAAGACGCTAGTGCACATTGACGAAAGGTTGGAAGGACATGCCGGAGGAAACAGAGTCAGGAGTCAGGGGCAGCATTCTGGGATAGTGATTCCCATTGGCTGAGGGCTGGCTGCAACTTTGCCCTTCTTGGGTGGGGATAACTGCTCCCTCTTTGGATTTTGCTATCTGATCATCTCATATCATGCCTAAGCCACTGTCAAAGATGAAGAAAGTTGGACATTAAAGGCAGTAAAAATAGATTTCATTCAGTAAACTATAGCAGTGGGGGAAAGAGCTGAGCTCCATTTGGATTTGCACAGAGGTGACTAGGTAATGTAAGGGGTCAATCTATTCCATGCTGTATCTGTACCACATTTTCTTTATCCAGTCCGCCATCGATGGACATCTAGGTTGATTCCATGTCTCTGCTATTGTGAATAGTGCTGCAGTGAAACATATGTGTGCATGTGTCTTTCTGGTAGAGCGATTTATTTTCTCTTGGGTATATACCCAGTAATGGGATTGCTGGGTTGAACTGTAGTTCTGTCTTAGGTTCTTTGAGAAATTTCTGGGGCCGGGCGAGGTGGCTCAAGCCTGTAATCCCAGCACTTTGGGAGGCCGAGAAGGGTGGATCACGAGGTCAGGAGATCGAGACCATCCTGGCTAACACGGTGAAACCCTGTCTCTACTAAAAAATACAAAAAAACTAGCCGGGCGAGGTGGCTGGCGCCTGTAGTCCCAGCTACTCGGGAGGCTGAGGCAGGAGAATGGCGTGAACCCGGGAGGCGGAGCTTGCAGTGAGCTGAGATTCGGCCACTGCACTCCAGCTTGGGCTACAGAGCGAGACTCCGTCTCAAAAAAAAAAAAAAAAGTCAAAGAGAAATTTCTAAACTGCTTTCCACAGTGATTGAACTAATTTATATTCCTACTAGCAGTGTATAAAAAGAACAAAATTATGTCCTTTGCAGCAACATGGATGCAGCTGGAGGTCATTAATGCAGGAACAGAAAACCAAAGACCACATCTAAGTGGGAGTTAAACAGTGAGCACACATGAACATGAAGATGGGAACAACAGACACTGGGGCTACTAGAAGGGGGAGGGAGGGAGAGGAGGGAGGGAGAGGAGCGAAGGTTGAAAAACCAACTATAGAGTACTGTGCACAGTATCTGGGTGATGGGATAATTTGTATAACAAACCTCAGCAGTGAGGAACTTACCCATGTAAGAAACCTGCTCGTGAACCCCCAAACCTAAAATAAAAGTTGAAAAAATAAAAGGGAGAATGAGGGAGTAGTGAGAGGGAGTGAGGGGACTTGAACAGATTCAGGGAAGTAAAAAATTAGAAAAAAAGGATTGCTCAGTGTAAACACAATTAGGCCTCTGTGTCTGCGAGCTGGCACTTAACGGAAGTCAAGGTTCTCCCTCCCGTAGAGATGAGACTGGGACACGGATTTATGTCTTTTTTTTTTTTTTTTTCCTTTTTTTTGAGTCAGGGTCTGGCTCTGTCGCCCAGGCTGGAGTGCAGTGGCTCAATCTTGGCTCACTGCAACCTCTGCCTCCTGGGCTCAAGTCATCCTCCTACCTCAGCCTCCTAAGTATCTGGGAGTACCAGCACATGCCATTAGCCCAGTTAATTCTTGTAGTTTTTGTAGCAATAGAATTTTGCCATGTTGCCCAAGTTGGTCTCGAACTCCAGAGGTCAATCAGTCCACCTTCCTCAGCCTCCCAAAGTCCTGGGATTACAGGCACGAGCCACTGCACCTGACCGGCTCTGTCTTTCCTGATGGTTACATTCCAAAGGAATGTCCTTCAGTTCCTTGAGAAAGACACTCCTGCATTGTTGGATATACACAGGCATCTCAAAAGGACAGAGGAAGTATTTACAATGGTAAGCTTTTTAAGTAAATGATCTTAGAAAGGGAGATCAGTAACTTATCTTTGAGTGCTAGCCCCAACAAACAGTACCTTCTTTTGACAGCCTTGAGCTTTTCTAGAAAAAAACTCATGGGTACTGGTTTGTCCCAGGGTGACAAGACTTTAGGCTGCCAGAAGCCATGTTAGAATTTGGTCAAGCCTCTTAGTGCAGGGGTTTGCACAGGGTCATTAATGGAAAGACTTTTGTCTTCTCACCATGTAAATTGATCACCTGTCACTTAAAATCTAGAGTTTTGGTGTGTAAACGTTAACATTTCTCGATGGCATTATATAGCAGGCACTTGCTAGGTGAGTCCTCTGTCTGTCATTCAGGAGGATATTAAGGGAGGAGGTGATCATTGGGGGTGATAGATTGATGAATTAGAGCCAATTACTATTTAATCCTCTTGTCCAGACCAAAGAGGTCAACAAAAAGGAGCATATGTGGCTCAACCATGGGAGGTGTAGGAGAGCACACACATCTGTTTTTATCTATGGAGCCTTGTATTTTTCTCTTATTTGGTTTTGAGATGTCTCTCTGAAGAGTGGCTATTAGACTCTAGCTCTGTGCTGGGAGGGATCCAGGAATTTGGTCATGAATGTTCACAGTGAGCTTTCCATGGGATTCTTCTTTATCCCAGTGGACCACCTGATGTTTAAGTGCTAAACTTGTGATCAGGTGTCCCTACCACAAGAAGCTTGTGTATCCTGGCAGACACCCTGTGGCTCTTGTCTGATCTATATCCAGTTTATTCCTACCAAGATAGCCATTCCCTAGCACTGCCCTGGTGGGGAAAGAAGTTAGGTCCAATCTGTTGGGCGAATGAGAAACATATAAGGCAACTCAGCAGAAGACATAAAATGACAGAAGCAGTTTATTACTCACAGATCTTGGAGAGAAGAGGCAGCAAGCCTCACAGGCCAACTGGAGTGGGGAGCCATCTGGGACATGCAGACTCAACCAGCCAGTGGAAAACAAAATAGAGAGAGGCCTGTGGGCCAGAGACTATATTAGGATTTAGGGGGTTACTCAAGCAAGTTTTCCCCCAAGGGATTCAAATTGGCAGGTTTACAGCAAGCAGGTCCAAGTTCCATGAGTCACGCTATGACTGACAGTAGGTTGCTGCAGCATGTCTGTACAGTCCATGCAGGGTGTAGGGTCAGTGGGACAGGTCAGGTAGGTTGCATCCAGCTGTCCCATAGGGAGGTGGTCACCGGGAGGCAGTTGTATAAAGCAGATACCTGCATCGACCACATTGAGGCACTGGGAGGAGGCAGAGAACTGGAAACTGTCAAGGGTGACTAAGTCTTGCCTCTGGTATGAGAAAGTCCAACTTATATTCAAAATGGAAGCCAAGGCAACATAAAATTATAGTATTTCACTACAGGCCCACACTCCGTCCCTGGTCTGCTGTTTTGTTGCCCAGCATGAGGTATCTTTAATGGAGAACAAACTCTCTCTTCCTGTAATCTGACATGATTAACAGTCTCTGGTCCTTCCTGTGTCCCTAGTGTTTCTTGTAACATTGGATTGATCATTAAGTGTTCCCCTTGGGAGTTCAGCAGCAGGACATTCTGCAAAACTGTATGATGAGAAAAGACTACAATAATAAAACCTAACTTTTTTTTTTTTTATCTGTAAGTGAAACTAGAGAGGGATTATCTCTTAAATAAAATATTTATAGATTTTTTTTTCCTTTTTTTTTATGGAATCTGCCTGAGATGGAAGCACAGACATCCTCATGCAGTGAGTGTCCCTCTGATAGTAGTGTCATTGTTGCTGTTCTGTGAAGGCATTTTGAAGGCTCACATGTCATGCATTGTGCTGAGAACTTTATCAGTTAGTTACATACATAGTTCAACCATGGGACTATAATCCTTAACCTTTTTTAGAGATGGGACCTTTTGAAAATCTGATGAAAGCTATGGACCTTGTTTCATAGCCTATGCTCATAAATATAACATTTTGCATATCATTGCATAGATCCTCTGAAGCTAAAGAAACCCTGTTTTGGAAACTTATAATGCAGTTGACATTCACTGATACTCCCTGATCATCCACCCTCTGAAATACAATGCACTGGGCATTTGGACTGAAACAGGGATGGAAAGTCCAGGGCTCCTGTCTCAGGAGTTTATAGTTTTAAGGAAGAAGTAAACACACACTGAGGATAGGGCAAAATTAGTAAGTCCCATAAGAGAAATATTTACACTGCTTTAATGTTGTGTAGTGGCTTATTTTCTGAAACATTCAGTATGTAGCCTTTTCAGAATGGCTTCTTTTACTTAATTACTTAAGTTTTCTCCAGGTGTTTTCATATCTTGATTACAAAGTTAATGTTAATTCCTGCAAGATGGTATGAATATGCTTGGTTAATATGTGTCTTCCCCTGTTAGAGCTTTTTGAAGTTGGAGATGTCTCATTTTTATGATTTCGGATTTTTTTATCAGTTCCTGGCATAAATTAATAAGCAGTTAATGTTAGATGGATGACTTAATAAATTAATGAATAAGTGGATTGATAGATAGATGGATGAGTGTATGTATGTATGTACAGATGGATGGAGACACAACTAGGTTATGGGTTAAAAGCCAGATTTCTTACTGCGACACTCAGGATCCTTAATATGGACAAGCCTGCTGGATGGTTTGCAAAAAGACAGGGCCCAGCCAGATTCCTAACATTCAAGGTACTTTGGAATTTTAAGAGGCAAAAAGAGAAACACAAGAAAGACAACTCATGGACTACCAATCCCAATGTAAATTTTTGTGCACACTTATACTTACAAATACTTTGAAATTTTAGGGAGTGTGTGTGTGTGTGTGTGTGTGTATGTGTGTTTAAATTACAACTTTCCTTTTATTTCTTCCACCAGGAAATAAAAACTTTAATTACAAAAGCTAACCATGTTAGGTTTTCTGACATTGAAAATGCAGCCACCATGTCCATTGCCCTCAGGTGGTGCCTAATCATATGCATGAGACCTAAAGGATAGTAGGGACATTGCACAAGCACACAGAAATGCAACAAAAGCTCTGTGTTTTAAACAGCTGATCCACATAAAAATAAGAGTAGACCCCAGAGATAGGAACTTGGTCTGACTTGAGATCAATGTCTTCTTGGAACCAAACATAATACCACACAAGTAGGAGCTGATAAATAAATATTTGATGAATTATAATAAAATGTGAGATCAGTGAACATGGCAGTCTTATAATTGTGAGAGGCATGTGGTATAATAGAAGTGGCCCTGGGCCAGGGCACCTGTATTCGATATTACTTGCTGCCCCTCCATCCACTCCCGTCCTCCATGACTTGCCCTACACTGGCTTCCATGGAAGTGCTCTCTTGCTTTTGGCTTTTGATGGGTCTGGCCAATGGCGGGCAATGACAAGACGTCAGAGGGAGGGAAGCAAAGAGAGGCCGGAGCACCGAAAGCCCTGGCTCCCTCCCTGTGGTGTCTCCAGGGCTGGCTGTGTTTCTCAAAAGTCAGAGCTTCTGTCACTCCATTCCCCTTTCTGTCACTATTCCAGGCCTAGGGGTGGAGAAGTTGATACTATCCCAAGAGTACTGCACTATTCCTGTGGTTTCTTTATAAACACTCATGCCTTTGTAAATAGACCCTTGAGGGGCAAGGTGTGTGGCTCACAACTGTAATCCCAGTACTTTGGAAGGCTGAGGTAGGAGGATCACTTGAGTCCAGGGGTTTGAGACCAGCCTGGGCAACATAGTGAGACTCCATCTCTACAAAAAAAGAAAAAAAAAAAGACAAATAAAATAAAATGAGTTAGTCAGGCATGATAGCACATGCACCTGTGGTCCTTTGAGCCCAGGAGGTCAAGGGGGCTGTGATCACACCACTGCATTCCAGCCTAGGAGACAGAGTGAGACCTTGTCTCACACACACAGAAAGACTCTCCATGAAAGCCTTCTCAAATTGCCTAATTTGGACACTGCCACCTTTTCTTTGGCCCGGACAGATACACTTGTTATCAGGGTCAATTTGGCTTCGTATAATAGAAACCCACTCGAATATGTTAAAGAAAAGAAAGCAAGTCATGGGATGATGCAGTATAGGACCTTCTGTTAGTAAGGTCAGCAGAGCCTCTCTTATTAGGGGCTGGAACTGGAACTGGAGGGTCATTGAGAAGCAAGACAGCCATGCTCTGTGCCCTTCTGAGTCCAAATGGGTGTTTTCCAGCTGCTTCCCTCTGAGTGTCTTCTCTCTCTCCTTTTCTCCACCTCCCACCCCTCAATACAGTCCTCATGTCAGGCTTTCTGTGCTTCCCTGTGCACCTGGTGGAAGATGGTCCCTACTTGATCACCAGTTTACATATCCTCAACTCAAATTACTCACTCAGGTTCACTATGGCTCTTAAATCTTAGAAGAACAATTGGGTTTCCCCAGATAGGGTCAGCACTCCATGCTTGTTTAAGTAGCTATGGCCAGGGGATCCATGTCATGTAGTACAAACATGAGTACCCTGAGTGTGGGGGTAAGTGGCCCACAGAGAAGAGAAAGCTGGACTGGACAGGCCCTATAGAAGGTGTCGGCTGGAAGAAAGATGAAGATGGCTCATTCTGAGCCCATGCATGCACAGTCTCATTGTCATGTTCACTCATAACTGATATAGGGAAAACCATGATTGGTGCAGGAAAGAATTACATTGTGCTGGTGTGAGATCAAAGAAGAGTTTCTTTTATTTATCCATCTAAAAGGAAATCTTGTAAGGTAATGCAACAATGCATAAGTTGCTCCTTTGATGAAATACATATTTTAGAAATAATATTCTCTTTAGAATGCTAGAAAATTGCAAAAAATGTATCCCTTCATTGTCCCATATATGCTTGGCTGGTACTTACCAAAATAAGGGCTTAGCTGGCACTGAATACAGCAGAATCTCTGTGTTAAGACTGCTCCTCATTTAATGATGACACTACACCCAAGTTAACAAAAACACTTCTTCAAATATGTGGGGTATTTCTCTATTTGCCATAGAAACTCAGGTTTCCTATTTTAGTTTAATTTCACCTTCTTTTCTTTTTTTTCTTTTTTTTTTTTTTTTTTTTTTTGAGACGGAGTCTTGTTCTGTCGCCCAGGCTGGAGTGCAGTGGCCGGATCTCAGCTCACTGCAAGCTCTGCCTCCCGGGTTTACGCCATTCTCCTGCCTCAGCCTCCCCAGTAGCTGGGACTACAGGCGCCCGCCACCTCGCCCGGCTAGTTTTTTGTGTTTTTTTTAGTAGAGACGGGGTTTCACCGTGTTAGCCAGCATGGTCTCCATCTCCTGACCTCGTGATCCACCCGTCTTGGCCTCCCAAAGTGCTGGGATTACAGGCTTGAGCCACCGCGCCCGGCCTTTCACCTTCTTTTCTACCTCAAGATGAATAAATACTAATTTGGAAATAAAAATTTCAGTTTTAGAAATTGGGGTAAGACGGATAACTGGTAAATTCTATAAGATGAGCTTGGCAGGGGCTTAGGTGCTAGAGGAGGAGGTGGTAGTTGTAGGAGCTATGTGGTGGGGAGGGCACATAACTAGACTGTGAGGTCTTTTCCATCACCTGTAGGCCTACAGTAGTGAGAGGAGAGAGCTGGGTGGAGCTGGTCCATGGATAGGTCCCTGATAGGCAGCAGAGTATTTCATTTTGTATTCCTATTCTTAGAACAATGATTGACACACAAAAGGCACTCAGTATATGTCTGTTAAATGAATCAATGTCCTCTAGTAATTCAAGGTACAGTTAGGGAGAGGAACTACATACACAATATAAAAACCTATGGAAGTTGAGGAAGGATTAGACATCAAGATCTTAACAGTGGTTATTTCTGGGGGAGGGAGAAGGAAAGAATTATTGGTGTCTTATTTTCTTTAATTTTTGCTTCTGTATTTTGGCTTTTCTCTACAAAAGAGCATTTATTTATTTTGAATTTAAAAAGGGCAATTGTTGTAAACAATAAATATTAATGTGTTCGTATCGTTATATAAGACAGAAATCTGAGGATTCAGATTCTTTCTGTCTCTCTGTTCTATCAGTGTATGAGTTCCCTTGTTGAGGCTGGTTGCCAGGGTGCTCAAGAAGGCTGTGGGGTACAATTGTAGATACAGGTCTCACTGATACTCCTATTGAGGTAAGAGTTGGGACTTTACTCTGGAGGTGGGTCTTGGGCACTGGACCAAATTGAGGACTAGCTAAAATAGGTCCAGTGTGGAAGCAGCTTTCCTTAAGACATCGGTATGCCATGTCAGTTTACCATTGCTATGCCAACACCTGGAAGTTACTATCCCTTTCCATGGCAATGACCTTGACAACCTGGAAGTTACCACTGTTTTTCTAGAAATTTCTGCATAAACTGCACCTTAATTTTCATATAATTAAAAGTAGGTATAAATATGAGTGCAGAACTGCCCTGAGCTGCTGTTCTTGGCACCTCTGCCTATGGGGTAGCCCTGTTCTACAAGGTGCGGTATGTGTGCTGCTGCTGTACCCTGCCACCTCAATAAAAGTTGCTGTTTAACACCACCGGCTCGCCCTGGAATTGTTTCCTGGGTGAAGCCAAGAACCCTCCTGAACTAAGCCCGAATTTCAGGGCTTGCTGCTTCTGCATCATTGTGCCTCTCCTCTCTCTCAATGCGTTTTCAAATTATGTAACATTTAGACATACAATTAATGCATATAATATACATAAAGGTCATGAAACATTTTTAAAAGTACTGTGATGTCACTGACGAAGGTAAGAACCTCAAATTTACCAATAATGTGAAGTTATCTGTGTGCTTCAACTCAGTGCCCCTGCCTTCCTCCTCTGTTGAAGGAATATACTGCCTTGATATTTATTTTGTTATTCCACAGCTATGTTATTCTGCTGCATAAATAAATTCATGCATTGCTACGTAATATGTCTCAGATTTGTTCTTGAGTCATAAAAATATTCTGTATGTGGTTCTTAGAGACTCACTGTGTCCATTTTACATTATACATCTAAGATTCATCTATGACAAAGTGTGTTGCTATATTTCTTTGACTTATGCTGAGATAGAAATTCTATGCTGTGATTATACAAAACTTATTTATTCTTGATTTATGGACATTTGGGTTGTTTGTTTTATTGTGATGCAGAAAAATGCTATGATCATTCTTGCATAAATCTCCTTTTGTATGTGTGAAGGAGTGTCTCAATAATTACCTGGGGGTGGAATGGTTGGGTAATATGTTATGCATATTCAACCTTACAAGATAATGCCTAATTATTCCACAAACGGATGGTACCCATTTATAGCTTCACCCACAGAGTATAGCTACTTCGTTGCTCTCTAACCTAGTATAGCTCTGACAGCTAACAATATTCAGAATATTATTAATATGTTTATTGGCCATTTGTGTTTCCTGTTTTCTGAGTTACCTGTTTATCATTTTTGTTCATTGTCCTCATTTTTGGTTGTCTTTTTTCTTCTAATTTATATAAATTTCTTATATATTTATGGATGTGAATGCTTTATGACACTTATCTTTTTCTAATGTGAGACTTATCAGTGGATCTTCATGTATAGCTTGCCACCTTTTAGCAAGAATATGGTGGAAAATTTTTATTTTACACTGCTACCACATTCTATTCATTATAAATAAGTCATGAAAAGCCAAGCTAGTACACTTTTATGGAAAGACAGCTAATGAATTTGGGGTATGTTTAAAAAATATTACTGGGACTCCTTTGTAGATATCTTTGATGGTTACTCATAATGTCCAGATTTACACTAAGCATGGAAATGTCCCAGGTCTCAGTCCTCAGGCATTTTCTGTCTATTCCTATTCCTGTAATAATTTCACCCAGTCTCCTGGATATACACTATTTTTAAAATTGAGGGCTGGGCATCATAGCTCATGTCTGTAATCGCAGCACTTTGGGAAGCTGAGGTGGGTGGATCACCTGAGGTCAGGAGTTCAGGACCAGCCTGACCAACACGGCAGAACCCCATCTCTACTAAAAATACAAAAATTAGCCGGGCGTGGTGGCGAGCGCTTGTAATCCCAGCTACTCGGGAGGCTGAGGCAGGAATTGCTTGAACCTGGGAGGTGGAGGTTGCAGTGAACTAAGATTGCACCATTGCACTCCAGCCTGGGCAACAAGAACAAAACTCTGTTTCAAAAAAAAAAAATTGAGATATAATTTGCACACCATAAAATGCCCCCTTCAAAGTGTATATTTTAGTATAATGACAAAGTTGTGGACCATCACCACTACCTCATTCCAGAACATTTTCGCCACCTCAGAAAGAAGCCTTACATCCATCACACTCCATTCTCTCCTCCCTCCAGCACCTGGCAACCATGAATTTGCTTTCTGTCTCTATGGATTTGCTTATTCTGGACATTTTCATATTGATGGAATCATTCAATATATGACATTTTGTGTCTCATTTTTTCACTTAACATGTTTCCAAGGCTTCATTCCTTTTTAAGGTTGAATAATATTTTATTGTATGTATACAGTGTCATCCCTTGGTATCCATGGGGAATTGATTCCAGGAACTCTTCCTGATGCGGACACCAAAATCCAAAAATCCTCAAGTCCCTTATATAAAATGGCATAATATTTGCATACAATCAACATACATCCTCTTGCATACTTTAATACTAAAAACAATGTAAATGCTATCTAAATAGTTGTTATATTGTATTTTTGACTTATTTTTTTTTGTATTGCTATTTTAAATTATTTTTCCTTTTTTTCTTTTTTTTTTTTTAATTTTTAGTGATTGTATCTTGTTGTGTTGCTCAGGCTGAACTCAGACTCCTGGGCTCAAGCGATCCTCACTCCTCAGTCTCCTGAGTAGCTGAGACTACAGACATACACCCTGGATAGTTATTCTTTGAATATTTTTGAATAGTGGTCAGATCCTCAGCTATGGAACTCTAGGATACAGAGTGCCAACAGTACCTCATTTTGCTTATTAATTTATTAGTTGATGGACATTTGGGCTGTTTTCACTTTCTGGCTACTATGAATAATGCTGCTATGAACATTCGTGTGTATGTTTTTGTGTGGACATATGATTATAATTCTGTTGAGTCCATACCTAGGAGCAAAATCCTGTATTATATGGAAAATCTATGCTTAATGCTTTAAGGAACTAGCAGACTGTTTTCCAAACTGGTTCCACCATTTTACATTCTGAAGGGCAATATATGAAGGTTCCAATTTCTCCACTTCCTTGCCAACATTTGTTATTGTCCGTTTTATTGATGATCGCTACTACAGTGTGTAGGTAGTGGTATCTCATTGTGGCTTTTATTTGTATTTCCCTGATGACTAATAATGATATTGAACATTTTTTCATATGCTTATCAAATATTTGTATATCTTAGAGAAATATCTACCCACATCCTTTGCTGATTTTTAAATGAGGTTACTTATCTTTATTATTGATCAGTAAGAGCTCTTTATGTACTGTATATAATAGGTCTTATTAGAAATATGATTTTCACATATTTTCTCCCCTTTTGTTGGTTGTCTTTTCATTTCCTGTGTCAAAAATAAAATCAGATCAAATTTTAAAATTGCAGAGTTTTATTGTGCATATGAAACAATAATTCTAGAACCAGGACAACTGAAACTGGAAGTGGTAAGAAACTCTACACAAAGTAGTTATTTGCAAAGGATAAATGAGAAAGTATTTTGACCTTTTTCTGGATTGGCTTTTATACATGAACATTCTTTTTTTTTTTTTTAACTTGTTTTCTTTTTTTCTCTCCCTTCTCTCACCCTTCACCCTTAAGTAGGCCCCAGTGTTCCCCTCTTTGTGTCTTCTAAGTTAGAACATGTGGTATTTGGGTTTTCTCTTCCTGCATAAATTTGCTAAGAGTAATGGCCTCCAGCTCCATCCATAACGAACATTCTTTTTAGGGCAAGTAGAGCTGTTTAAGCTGATTTGTCTATCACTGATTGGTTTCATTTCACTGAAACATTCTGACAAGGACATGTGCTTTATTTATAATTAGAGTTATCATTTAGGGGAAATATTAATAAGGGGTTGTTCTAGCCTTATTTATTATGAATAGAGCTAGAGTTGTTCTTTTATATGACTTTTTGTAGTGCTTCCAAATTCCTTAACTTTAGTAATTTTGGAATTTATGAATAAGAAATCAGAATTTCTGAAATCATAAGTTGTGTTTTTCATTACATTTTATTTATATTTTAAAATAATAATGAAAGGCCATAATAAAGATTCAATCACTTGTTTTGTAACAGGGTTATACTGAAAGTTCCAGAGGGTTTTTTTTTTTTTTTTGGTTTAAAAAAGTATGTAATACATGCATGGTTAATTATTATTATCAACCAAGATATTATGACAAGATTATGTATTTTAATACAATGTAAATATATTATATACCTTATAAAGAATTTGACACCAGAAAACATTAAAAGAAGGGATTATGAACACAAAAATTAACGCCCAATAATCATTTTAAAGGTTGAAAGATAATATCACAATTATTCTAAAGCTATTTTACAAATAAAGATTTTAAACATTCAGTCTTGATTTTTCTCTCAGGTAATATTGATCTTTGTTTTATGAGAAATATCAAAGATGTATAGCAATTTCTTTCATTTTTGTCATGGCACTGGCTGAATCATTGATTGCAAGCAAAAGCATCTTTAGTTTGGCTATTGGGATGCATGTTGCTTCATATAAGCTTATTTTTTAAAATGAGGAAAATATTTTGTCTGCCTGCTGTGATTTTCATTTTATTATGGAAAGTGCTATCATCTTTGCTAGTTCAGATTTAGATCAGTTTCTGATTCCATGTTGGAGTATTTTGTAACATTCACATCTTCTTCTATTTGTCTTTCTTTTGGTAAAATGTTTACTTAGAACTGAAGCCTATAGCCAATACTCAGACACTGAAAAGTGCCAGCAAACATTATTCAGTAGTATTCAAATACCATGTAGATCTCCTTGAAAGGTTAACAGCGCTACACAGAATCACATGTCAATATTGACAATTTAGGACTTATTTTGTTTTCAAAATCTTTTGTTTCTTGGGACATCCTCCCAGGATTTATAAAGTATTATATTAATCTACATGTACTAGTGTTTATTTTATTTGCAAGAGTGCATACAGGGCCATGAACACAGACTTGAACATGGCCGCAAGTACAAGCACTGCTAATTGATGAGATCCTGACCATTTCCTACCTACATGCTCCTGCACAGGCCCAGGAGACATTGACCTTAACCTTTGACTACTATTCTTGCCTGTTTCTGTTCTTGCTTCTTACCTCACTCAGTGAATTCCTTCCAGTCACTAATGTCTCTATGTTAATTGTGAAGCTTTAATTTTTGCAAGAGAATTAGAATACTTTTTCTCATCTTTCTCAACTAATTTTCCTCAGAATTGGAAAACATATATTTCCCAGTAAATGCCAAGGAGGAATTTTTGAATGGACAAGTTAGCTTTTTGATGCTTGTATGCACTATTTTCCCTTTGGTATATATTCAGGAGTGAAAATGATGAGCTGTGGGGTAAACTTTCAAACCCTAACCATTTCCAGAGTTGCAGTTTTCATTTACACTCCCAATAATGATGTAAGGAAATTTTATTGCTTTATATCCTCAAAAAAACACTTAGTATTTTCAGTCTTTTAAAAAAATCTTATAAATTGATATAATTATACACGTTTTGGGGGGTACATGTGACATTTTGATACATATTCAATGTGTAATGATTAAATCAGGGTAATTGGGATATCCAGCACCTAGTTGTGTCATTCTTTTTCGTCTTACCCATTCTGATGAACAAGTTGTGGCATCTCATTATAGTTGTAGACTTACATAAAGTGGTAAAACTTGGAAACAATGTACATGACTAAAATGGTATCAGATACTCAATAAGTTTATTCTTTCCATAACACTCAGCAGTTACTCTGCCTTTTAAAATCCAGAAAACATTAGCTCAAATGTCCATTCCTTTCCATATTCTATTGAAGTCTAATGCCTTCCCTAACATTTCTGTGAATTTCCAGGTAAGATATGCTTGATGGTCACTTTTGGCTCTGATGGTCTGCCTCTTAGAAAATGTTAATTTTCTGCTTCATGTTTTGGTGCAATTTTCTCAGTGGCCTTGTCATTGACTCCAAATGGAACTGAGTCCCTTTCCTTGCTATGCACACAAAGCCACTCAGACAAGCCCTTTTGTAACAGGTGTATGAGGTTGTGAGAACTGCATCTCGAAGTAAAAATGACTTAAAATTGAAAATCAAACATTCTTGTTCTTAGAAGTCTTTGGCTACTCCACCATATAATTTGACCCTCTTTTCTTTCTCTTTTTAAAAATCACCTTTCTTGTCTGATCCTTTTTTTTCAGTAACACAGAAACAGAAAATGTTTTCTCATTTTCTTGTGCATAAAAATTTAACTCTCTCCAGGCCTTTCTCTTAAGCACATTTACAGAATTCCCTTTGCAAATCCAAAACTATGGCAGAAGCTTAGAAACTAACTGACACTTGTAGGGACCTGATGAGGTTCAGAGACAAAGCACCACTATCGTTCCCAATTTCTTGTATAGAAGCAGATAGTAGTTCTATTTTTTTAATTCAGTAAGCATTAAAAGAGGAAAATAAAAGGATATTAACAACATCTTAATACTTTTATCTCTGAACGATGATCACTCTTAAGTTATTTTTTATTTTATTAAATTTCACTTTCTATGCTGTCTAAATTTTCTAGATAAACATGTCATGTCACATTCTCTTAGACACAGGTCACTTTAAGACATTTCAATTTTATTAAATTTCACTTTATATAATTTCTAAATTTTCTAGGTGTATTAGTTCATTTTCACACTGCTATAAAGATATTATGTTGGTGCAAAAGTAATTGCGGTTTTTGCCATTATTTTGAATGGCAAAAACCGCAATTACTTTTGCGTCAATACTACCCAAGACTGGGTAATTTAGAAAGGAAAGAGGTTTAATTGACTCAGTTCCACATGGCTGGGGAAGCCTCAGGAAACTTACAATCATGACAGAAGGTGAAGGGGAAGCAGACCTTCCTCACATGGTGGCAGGAAAGAGAAGTGCAAGCAGGGGAAATGCCAGAAGCTTACAACACCACCAGATATCCTGAGAACTTACTCATTATCACAAGAACAGCAAGGGGGCATCTGCCCCCATGATCCAGTCACCTCCCACGAGGTCTCTCCCTTAATGCCTGGGGATTACACTTCAAGATGAGATTTGGGTGGGAACACAAAGCCTAACCATATCACTAGGTAAATGTTTCATGTCAGATTCTCTTAGAGACCTGTCCCTTTAAGAAACGTGTCCCTTCTTTGGGAATAGTGGTATCAGTACAAGTGCAGCACAGAGGTTCAAACCTTGGGAATCAGATAGATCTAGGGTCAAAGCCTACCTCCATTACTTACAAATTGGGTTTCCTTGGGCAATTCATATCACCTTTCCTCATTTAAATGGAAGATGCCTACAGCATTAAATCAGACAATGTGTGCTAAATGCTTAACTACAATGTCTGTCATATATTGAGATAAGCCTTTGGACCTAAAAATAACAATGTTAGTGGTTTTCAAAGGGTGACATGTTCAGTTTAGTAGTGCCATGTATAAGAAATAATTTATTACCAGTTATAATCAAAGCACAAAAGCTTGTAATTGATTATTGACTTAAATATGTATATTCAATCAGTTTACTCAGAAATATACATGTATACATAAAGTGGCTCTAAAATAATCCCTATAGTCACGTGGCTTGTACACATTTGATTTCAGAATTCCTTCTTAGTGGAAGAAGGTGGAACTATATTAAAAATTTCTGGTAAGCCCATTATCTGTGTTCCATCTCATTTAACTCTCACTCACTGGTTGAAATGGTTATAAGTGATTAAATTCTCTGTGATTTGTGATTGTATAACTATTTCAATCTTTTATTGATTTTTATTACCATGAGTAAATTTTAGTAAGAGAGAAAGCAAGAGATTAATTAAGAAGTTTTAAGTACTGTGCTTATATAGTATATGGGAGAAGGATGCAATAAAAATCTTTATTAGGAGCTTACAACAATCAGGATGATCAAATAGGAATTCAAAATGATGGTCAAATGACTTTGCAGTAATACTTCTATTCTGATAATTTATTACATTTGGCTGATTTCATTGTTCTCATGAAAGATCAAGCATGAACCGCTATTTACTTTATTTCAGCCCAAATTATTAAGTTGCCACAGAATGCTTCTAATACATGTTTTGAGGGGGAAAAAAGGTGAAACCTACTACTTTAGGATTTCCCCAGCCTGTTCTATTTGAGATCTGCAATTGCATGGTCCACATTGCAACTGCAATTGCCTCTTTTGTAGCATAAAGATCTTTATGGCTCTTTCTCTTAGTTTTCTCTGCTCATGTTTGTTTCTTTCCTTTCCATTTCTTTCCCTTGGTTTTCTTATTTCATACAGCAAGAATTGTTTCATAATGAAACTCAGTTATTAAGTGTTCAGCTATTCAGAAAGAGAACTAATTAGCTGTTAAAAAAGATATTTTCCTGGAGAAGGAAATAAAGGATGGGAAAGGAGATATTCTTGTAGGAGAGCTTTCAGGAGTTCCGGTGCAACTATCATTATTGAAAATATCATTTTCAGTGGATCTGCCAGAAGATTACTAATTGATGCAATGAGCATTTAAGTTTGGCTGCTTTTTGAGAAAAGGCTGGCAAAAATGCAATGATGCAGATTAAGAATTTAGAAAACCTAAGGTACTTTATAGTATATCACATATTTTATAGCAAATATAATTTGTTAAGATACCTGTTGTCTATGAGCAGAAACTTACTAGAATTGTATAATAAAGCCTCCAGCAAATCAGCATCCCCTGTGTTCCCTGCAGGGAGCACAACCATCTTCACATTAATTAGGAATTAGAGAATGAGGGAAGGAACTGATGAGCAAGAAGTCACCAGTGTCTCATGTTAGCGTCAGAGGATCCCACTGCATCAGTCACTCGGTCTTTCTTGTGGCTGATCTAAATGGGTAGCCATTGGTGTAACTTCTGCTATAAATTAATTAAATTTTATAAATATGCAGAAATTACAGTAAAATGATGTTTCTCTCATAGAGGTCATGTTCTTATGGCATTTTTCAGGTCATAGGTCCTCAGGGCAGTGGACCCTGGTGCCGATTTCCAGGGTACCAAGTCCAAGTGACAGTCGTGGGAAGGGTCCCTCTTTCTACTTCTGCCATTAACTTTCTATGATTATTTAGGATCCATCTAATATGATGACCCTTCAAATGGCTTTGACTCTGGTAAAGCGATCTCCCTTAAAGTTTTTTTTTTTTTCTTTTAAGACTGTTTGCATTTGCTATTCTGTTGTGAAAGAAGAAAGTAGGCAGAATGTCTTGTGCTTCTATATGAGGTTGAGCTAAATTAAAGATAAGTTGTTTTTTTTCCCCCATTCTAGTGAGCAGTTCCCTTGTAGAATGATTTGCTGTGTTTTGTTTTGAGACTTGCTTTGCCTCCTGCCCGTTGTCTGACTGAGCAGTTAACTTTTAAGACCTCATTCTTCTATTCTTCGTAATGAGGAAGTTTCATTCACTCATTCAACAGATGTAAACTGAATCTTGACCATATGCCAGGCATAGTAAACGCACATTGCTTTCCAAATTCTTCACCATACAGGTTCCCCCTTATAATATTTTCTCCATTTGGTCCTTTTATTTTGAAAGATATGATCTACCAAATGGACTGTGTGTTAAGTAATATGATTTTTATTCTCTAAAAATAGAAGACATTTAGAATTGACAATCACAGCTTCTGATTAGCTAGCGATAATGATGCCAGCCAACAAAGAAAACTCACTCCTGGGGTTAGCTTTTAGAGCTGTACTGCCAGTAAATGTGCTGTTTCCATTAGGGATTAAAAAAAGTTAAAATAATTCTAACTTTAATCACTTTGTTAAAAAGAGTCATCTGCATATAGGTGCATTATCCTATCTGTTCTTTCATGCTTAATTCATGGTTCCTGAACCCCTCTGATAACCATTTCTGGCATAAAGAGGAGACATAGGTAATTTCAGTTGTCATATCAATGGGATTAATATTTCTAGGAAGTCTTGTTTTCGTGGGGTCTTTTCCATTGTTTTTCTAAAATATTGAAAATGGTTCAGAGTTAGGAATCCAGGAACTTCAAAGTAGGATGGGTGGGATGGTCTTTTTTTCTAAATCACTATGGCCCGATAATTCAAAGGATAAACAAATAAAATAATATCATTGAGCATGGAGGTTTTGGTTCTGAATTTGTTAGCAGATGCTCAGCACAGCAAGAAATCACCTCACATCCACTGTGTAGATGCTTGTGGAAAATGATTTATCCTTCCAGGAAATAAATACCCTTGACATCTTCTCAATGAGCCATGTCCTCTTTTGATCATGGGCCAAATAGTTTGAGAGATCAGCTCACTAGTTAAATCACTGGGCTGAGATGGGAAAACGTGCATTTGAAAACAATATATTATATTAACAGTAGAAGGTCAGGGAAAATGATGTTCTCAAAACATGCTCGAACCTTTAGATTCAACTTAATTGAGAGCTCACTGTTCTCTTCTCATGCCATCTGATCCCTCCACCCCAAAGCTGATAATATCCATTTCCGTTTATTCGGTGACCCTCTGGGAACAGGTAACATTTGGCTGATGACTGGAAAATATTTATCATGGACCTAATGTGTGTGAGAAGCACCTCGGCGCACAAAGAAAGAGGGCTTCTACATATTTCTTCACTTAGAATTTGATTTAACATTTTTTGAAGATTTTTTTATGGGCCAGGAGTTGTGGAGCATAATAACTTAGCTGTCTTTTCCCCTGTCCTTAAGAAGTGTTCAGTGAAATGGAGACATGATAACATGACGCATGGAATCAACAGTTATGCCATTACTGTAGATAAGACAGTGTAGGACAGGAGACCACCCTGCTCAGCTTCTGACATAGATGCTCCAGGCCAGCCATTTTTAGGAGGGGTGCAGTTGATAGCAGTGGTGTTACTCTGAGGCTTCAGAAGAGTGACATTTAAGTCAGGCCTGGAAACAAGGTATAATTAGGCAGGAAAAGTTAAAGAACATTTAGCCTAGAGAAGCAGCAAGAGAAAATGACCCAATCATCCAGAATAAAACGTCCTTGGGAAAGTCATTTTTTCTGGTTGGGAGAACCAGATCTATTTTCCTAAACACCTTGACCTTTGACTTTGAAATCTGACTCTGTTGAAAAAAAGAATCAACAAGGTCCACTGCATTTTCTCTGTAGTACAGTTTAATTTTGTATTCAAAGAAAATGAATCCCAAAGGCTTTATTTTTAACACACAGAGCAATTTCAAAAGCTTTAAGATTCCATTATTGTTGGAAATGCTTGTCACATTTCTTTTTATTAGAATGAATTGCTAAAGCAGCACAGTATAAAAACTACTGTAAACTTTGGGGGAGGTGTATAGTTGATAATGCTAGAAACTAATACTTAATGATAGAAATTAACATTTATCCAAAAGGTATTTGTCAGGCATTATGCTAAAAGTTTACACACATAAATTCATTAATCTCATAAAACCTTATGCAGTAAGTACTAGTTTCATGATTTTACCAAGAAAAATGAATGCTAAGAGAGGATCAGTAACTTGCCCAAGGCCACACAATTAGTGTGTGGCAAAGTCAGAACTAGTACTTGTTAACACTCTTAAGCTTGTCTGTATACACAGTTGACTCTTGAACAACATAGGGATTAGGGACCCCCTGCATAGGTGAAAATCCATATATATATATATATTTTGTTTGTTTGTTTGTTTGTTTTGTTTGTTTTTTGAGGCAGAGTTTTGCTCTGTCACCCAGGCTGGAGTGCAATGGCATGATCTCAGCTCGCTGCAACTTCCCCCTCCTGGGTTCAAGCGATTCTCCTGCCTCAGCCTCCTGAGTAGCTGGGATTACAGGCGCCCGCCACCACACCTGGCTGATTTTTGTAGTTTTAGTAGAGACGGGGTTTCACCACGTTGGCCACGCTGGTCTCAAACTCCTGACCTCAGGTCATCTGCCCCCCTCGGCCTCCCAAAGTGCTAAGACTATAGGCGTCAGCCACCATGCCCAGCCCCACAGATAACTTTTGACTCCCTCAAAATGTAACTACAAATAGCCTACTGTTGACCAGAAGCCTTCCTGATGATATAAATAGTTGATGAACACATAATCTGTATGTTTTATGTTATACTGTATTTCTGTATTCTTACAATAAAGTAAGCTATAGAAAATAAAATGTTATTAAGAAAATTATAAGGAAGAAAACGTGTTTACTATTCATTAAGTAGAAGTGAGTCACCATAAAGTCTTGATCTTTGTTTTCTTCATATTGAGTAGGCTGAGGAGAAAGAGAAAGAGGAGGCGTGGGTCTTGCTGTCTCAGGGGTGGCAGAGGCGGAAGAGAAAGGGGAGGTGAAAGGAGAGGCAGGAAAGGCAGGCACACTTGATGTAACTGACCCCCAAAAATTCTGTGCATGACTGGACCCACGCAGCTCAATGTTGTGTTGTTCAAGGGTCAACTGTATACACATTTACTTGACATTTAGATAGTATCAAGCTGAAAGATGAGAACAAGGTGAACTTGAGAATGCCAACTGTGCAACCTGGGGAAATTTTATCTTCATTCCTATAGTAAAGCCTCAATTAACTAGTGTATGCACTTGGGGAATGGGCAAATAAAAGTTCTGGTTAACTAAGGATTATGAAGAAAACCTTCTCTAAAGAAGCCTCACAATGGACAAGACTGAATCCAGTCTTTGATCCATGAGGAGCTGTCAATATCTCAATCCAATATGGCTGATATTAATTGAGCACCAAGGGACCCAGCAGGCCACTTTGGGCATTCTGAATATAAAAGTTGACTCTGCACTTCTAGCAATGTGACAAGTGTAGGCTTGATATCTTCAACAAGCCAATCAGGAAATCTGACTTTTGATGGGACCAGATGCTAGAATGGCGCTTCTTGTTGCTGAAGTTTTGTTGCTTTGAGTTTTTAAAGAGAAATTTATTTCCTGCTCAGGAATTTCACTTCCTCTTTCTACATAGATTCCATCTCCCCTATTTTTAAGGAGTTACAGAAATTAAAACAAGATCTTCCAAATAAAATATGAAGGCTTTTAAAGTATTTTATTTTAACCCAAGAATATTAAAATCACATGTCATATGTCATTACTTTCCTTAAAACCTTTTGGCTGGGTGTGGTGGCTCACATCTGTAATCTCAGCACTTTGGGAGTCCCAAGCGGATGGATCACCTGAAGGTCAGGAGTTCAAGACCAGCCTGGCCAACATGGTGAAACCCCATCTCTATTAAAAATATAAAAAATTAGCCAGCTGTGGTGGCAGGCATCTGTAATCCCAGCTACTCGGGAGGCTGAGGCAGGAGCATCGCTTGAACCTAGGAGTGGCAGGTTGCAGTAAGCTGAGGTCGCGCCATTGTACTTGAGCCTGGGCAACAAGAGTGAAATTTTGTCTAAATAGCAACAACAACAACAACAATAACAATTTTCAATGTCTCTCTGTTCTCAAGACCAGAGAATTAAGTTCCACCTCCTTAGCATGACAGCCAAGGCCCTCCACGTGGGGCTTCAATTTATATTTTTAGCCGTACATTCATCAGCATCTTTGCACCCTGTGGAGGTACTGTTTTATAAAAGGCATAAGCTTTGGGATTGAATTTCACCTTCATCGCTTACTGGATGTAATCTTGGGCAAGTTCTAAATTTCTGTTTTCTCATCTCTAAAATGGGAATAACCATAGTCAAGTCTCTCCTGTTCTTTTCTTCTGTCACCCTTTTTTGCTGTGGGCCAAGCACATAGGATTTCAGCCCATGATGATGGAATCAGTCCTGGAATGTGTTGCATGCAGTGTGTCTCAGGCAGCTCACTCCCCCGGGAACCACAGGGTCCTTATATTTAGACGGTCCTATGGAAAATTGGCTTGGGATTGATTAGAGACTTTTGATCATCATGGGAAGTTGCCAGTGGCTTTCCAGTTGAAGAGTGGATAATTTGGAATACAGGGAAATCATCTCGATCTTGATTAAAATGAAGGTGAAGGGAGCCCTGGAGGAGGAACCGGCCTGTGGCGTTGGAAGGACAGATTCAGTTTCAGAAAAGTGAACAAAGTCATCTTAGTTCCAGAGCTGAAATAGGGGGATGAGATGGGGGCAACCACAGCCACACACCTAAGGTGATTTGCTGGGGTCAGGGCTGCTGTGCAAATATCGTCATCTTCTTTGTGTCCTAGGGCCTAAAAAAGTTGGCAAGCATTCATTTAAATACCACTTGTAAACCTGAAAAGTTAAATTTATGAGAATACTTTTCTCCTCTTAGATATTCCAATGCTGTTTATAGGTTTAGTAAAATACTCTTCTGCCTTTCTGTTAAATTAATTTATTAAATGTGGTAGGTGGCAAAATGTCCCATGTCCGAATCTTTGGATCCTGTGAACATGCGATGTAACATGGCAAAAGGGATCTTGCAGACGTTGTATCCTAAGATTACAGATCTTAAGATGGGACGTTATCCTGGGTTATCTGAGTGGGCCCAGTCCAATTACCCTTGAAAATAGAAACTTCTTCAGCTGGAAGTGAGAGCTGTGAAAGAAGCAGAGGCAGAAGTGGAGGTTTGGAGACCCTAGAAGCATGAGAAGTGGCTTCTTCCACTATTGCTGGCTTTGAGGAAGGCAGGAGGGAACCACAAGCCAAGGAATATAGGCAGCCTCTTAAAGCTGAGAACCATCCCCGTGAGGCAAAGAAACTGGGATGTTAGTCCCACAATTGCACAAAACTGAATTCTGCTGGCAACCTGAATGAGCCCAAAGCAGATTCTTCCTCAGGACCCCAGCAAGGAGCAAGGAACACAGACCTTCTGATATTTTTATTTTAGCTCAGTGAAACCACTGCCAAACTTCTGACCTACATAAACTGAAATAATAAAATGTGTGTTGTTTTAAGGTGCTAAATTTGCTGTAATTTGTTAAGTCAGCAATGGAAAACTAATACTCAAAACGCTTCTAAAAGTAAATTCAGAGGTTAATAATTTGTCACCTTGTCATCCGTGTTATATAAAGTACTCCAAAAATCAATTTATTTTATCGTGCCTATAGTTGATTCTTAATCTTCCTGGATTAAGGACACTTGTACGTTAAGGGCATACTTTGCCATGCAAAGCTACTTGGGACCATCCTCCCAAGTACATTTAAATTGCCTTCTTGCCAGCTGAGGCCGCACAGCAATCAGAGATTTTGATCCATTCATAAGATATGAAGTTATAAACCCTTAGAACACCTTCCCTATGACCCAGGCATCTAATCTGAACTCCTTTTATTTGCCGTGGGGCATCTGGGGATTCCAAGTTTCTACTGTGTAAATAGGATTGGTTTTACAACTCAAGTCTCCAGAGTTCAAGATAAGCTCTTGCCTAATTAACCTTTATCTCTAGATTGGAACTGATGAAGCTCTGAACAGCCAGCCCCGTTACTTCACTGCTTAGATTAGACTCAGCCAATCAATATGCTGCTGCTTTCTGAGTTCTTTCCAGATTCTTCCTATGTTGCGGGACCACAACACTTATATTTAAATGACATTGAATTGTAGCCTGCATATCTGTTAAGGTTAGGGCACTCTGCAGTTGCAGGACTAACATCACATTGGTGACATAAATCAGCACTTTTACACATTAGCACAGCTGTCCAGCTTTCCACAATCATTACCATTTGTAACTTTTTAAAACAACCATGGAACACCGATGCCCCAGAGAAAATTTTGTATTTCTCTAGAAAATCGAAATAGCAGAAGAGTAATATATGTCTTGTTTTCTTAATGTAGGAAACATTTTACATTTTGAAAAATACCAATATAAATATAAATGCATCTGCAACACTGAGTTTTTATTTCAAAGGAAAATAAACTTGGGGTCTTTCTATAAAATACTTGCACTTAGCAAGATTTATCCAGTTCCTTGTGGAAGCAGCACTAGTCAGTGCTGTAGAAAATACAAGTCAAAGAAAAAGTCACAGCACACAAATAATTTAAGACCTAGAGAAATACATAAGGGAAACGTGATCAAAACAACTAGAAAAGATGGAAAAATTTACTTTAGAAATTATTTTAGGAAATACATCTAGGTGTGAAAGGAGAGCAAAAGAAGTAAGAATTTGTACCAAAACAGGGTTATTTAAGGGAAGGAGGAACATCTTGAAGATTTATAAATGTTTTAATGGATATAAAATGGCATAGACACTTTTCTGGAAATACATACACTTGGCAATAATATTTTGTATTTTGTATTTTTTTTTTTTTTGAGATAGAGTTTCACTCTCTCACCCAGGCTGGAGGGCAGTGGTGTGGTCTTGGCTCACTTGAACCTCCACCTCCCAGGTTCAAGTGATTCTTCTGCTTCAGCCTTCCTAGTAGTTGGGATTACAGTCAGCTGCCATCACGCACGGCTAAATTTTTTTTTTTTTTTTTTTGTATTGTTAGTAGAGACGGGTTTTCACCATGTTGGCCAGGTTGTTTTCAAACTTCTGACCTCAAGTGATCCACTCACCTCGGCCTCCCAAAGTGCTAGGATTACAGGTGTGAGCCACTGTGCCTGGGCAGTAATGATATTTTGTGTTTTAGAATCCACTATTATTTTGTCAAACAGGTGTCTTGAAAAAAATGTAATGTTGTTTGGAACAGTTCAGATCCATCTAGTTCACAGCTTCATTCTTTTCAAAATGTCAATACCTCATAAATAGAATACATTATGAATATGTGCTAATTTGGTTAATAAACACATGAAGTGCACAGGTGCACAAAGTGGAAAACTAAAACCTTGAAGAATAAGATATTAGGAATAAAAAAAAATTTGACAAATATTGTGTGAAATATCTCATTTTAGTTAGGAACGTACTTCCAGGAACCTAAAGCTTGAAAGAAAGCACATTTAGGCAAGCCAAAAAAAAAAAAAAAAAAAAAATCTGTAAGACTAAGTGATATAGAATGGGATACCCAGAATAGTAAGTGATCCCATGTTTCAAAAAGCTACTAACAATTTTTAGAAGTACAAAATCAGAAGTGCTTTTATGTTTATATTCATATTTGGTTTAAAATGACAAAGCTTAATCCAAAATTTTAGGCAAAGTGACCATTAGTCAATTTGATCATTAAGGGAATTAAATCTCAGGGAAATTTGTTTTATGTTTAATGACTGTGTTACCACTCCAGACAGAAAGACGAGCATTTGTGAGCATTAGAAGAGGGATGATGCTCTCAGAGGATGGAAAGGAAACCAGCCTTGTTAGAAACTAAGGTATTTGACTATGGGATTCGAAGACTGGGTGAGGGAAGGGTGTATGTGAATAAATTGATAAAGGACTTTTCTAAAAACATGCAAATGTGATGATAGTAACAGAATACACTTTGATCTCTCAATTCAAAGTCACAGTAGTGTCTGTAAGAAATCACCTGAAGGACTTCAAGGGCATGGTTTGTTTTAATTAATTAATTAATTAATTTTTTTGAGACAGAGTCTTGCTCTGTCACGCAGGCGGGGGTGCAATGGCACGATCTTGGCTCACTGCAACCTCTGCCTCTGGGATTCAAGTGATTCTCCAGCCTCAGCCTCCTGAGTAGCTAAGATTACAGGCATGCACAACCATACCCAGCTAATTTTTGTATTTTTAGTAAAGGTGGGGTTTCTCCATATTGGCCAGCCTTATCTTGAACTCCTGACATCAGGTGATCTGCCCACCTTGGCCTCCCGAAGTCCTGGGATTGCAGACGTGAGCCACTGCACCTGGCCAAGGGCATGGTTTAGAATATCCTGTTTGAAGGATGTTTAATTGACACCGAATTGAAGAAACATCTGTCCATGCTGCAAGACTGCAATATTGTACTGCACTCATCAGTACTGGCTCATAAGTTTTTAAAATGAGCCCCTTGACCTTCATCTTTTTCACTGTTTAGGCTCAGAGGATTTAGGCTTTCCATTATGAGATAAGTTCCAAATCAAATAAGCACTCTTCTTGTGGACACTTAAAACCTGTTTTAAAAATGTACAAGTAATATATGTTAAATAATGAAAAATGAGAAAATCTGGAGAGCCATGAAGAAGAAAATACAAATAATCAGTTATTGAACTTTCAGAGATGAATATCGTTTTAGTTTTCATCCTTCCAATCTTTCCTCTTTGTATATATTTAACTGGCATATAGAGGAAAGGCATCTCATCTCAGTGGCAGGATAAACAGAAAGCTGTTCAGTAAGTTTAGCTGGGTTCTGTCAACATCGTTTCTTGTCTCTTAATACCATCTTAGACAGATTCCGTAACTTTCTGGTGAAAATTGAATCTTCAACGTTGTGTGTGTGATAAAATGTTACTCTCAAATCTGATTGAGAACACTTCTTGTCTCTCAGTATAGATCCAGACTCAAGGCTTAGAGGACATGATATCCTTTCCCCTTCTCAGACCTTTCCTTTTATAGTCCTGGGGCAGTGGGATTGACTATAGGCTGATTCTGCATGCTTGTAGCAAGCACTATGGAAAGGTCTGGCTCTACTTGTAGGTGATCTTTCCAGAATACTGGAGACTTAGTATCTCTGTCTTAAGCTTTGTCCTCAACAGTAGTTCTGGGGAGGAGAAGTCTTGCTCAGTGGTCAATTACAGGGATATATTTATCTTTTGTTACAAAATTTGCACATGTATACATGGTACTTTATTCTTTGCTGTTTTATACTTAAAAGAATATTATGTGACCAAGACAGTGTAGACACACCATTCCTATTCCTCTTGCTAAGCACCACTGAAAACACTGAACATGATATATGAAACAATCAAGTGCTGAAAGGTGGAGAGAAGGCAGACCAGCTGGGCTCCTGGAGACCCAAAGATTAACATGACAGTGAGTTTGCTGGGTTTCTTTTTATATATGAGTTTCTTCTTACCTCATATATTCTGAACTAAAGCAGGGAACCTGGAAATACGAACAGGCACATACAAAAACAAACAAATAAACAAAACAAAACAAAACAAAAGCCTACTTTCTCTAGACAAAAGACCAGGAAAGAGGGAGCAGAACAGAAACCCTCTAGACAACAACTACCCTACCACAGTCAAACGTTGTAGAAAAGTCATAGCCACATATGTCTCTGTCAAGAAAGACCAAGTAGAGAGAGCAGACTTCCACTATGGCCAGCTGTAATGAGGCACCCCTCTTCTCTTCCCCTCTCTGGGGTGGTGTCAGTGGAGGCTTATTGGATAGCCTGAAATCCCACCCGTGCCTAGTAATAACAAGGCAATCCTCCTCTCAGAGAGTCAAAAGTGGTTGTGTGGAGAACCTACTCCCATCTGGCATTAATGAGGTGGCATTCCACTTCCTCCATCAGCTGGATGTGAGAGAAAACATGCTAAAAGAGAAGATTTAAATAATATCTAGAATCTAATAATGTAGCCCCAAATGCCGAGACATAATTGAAAATCCCTCACCATATAAGGAACCAGAAAAATCTCAACTTGAATGAGAAAAAACAATCAACAGATGACCATAATGAAATGACACAAATGGTGGAATTAGCTGACAAGTATTTTAAAGAAGCCATCATGAAAATGCTTCAATAGCAATTACAAACATGCTTGAAACAAATAAAAAGCAGAAAGTCTCAGCCAAAAACCTAGAAAACCTCAGCAAAGAAACAGAAGCTATCAAGAGGAGCCAAATGGAAATCTTTTAACTGAAAAAAGACAATAACTGAAATAAAAATCTCAATGAACAGTCTCAATAGCAGAATAGAAGAACAAAGGAGATAGTGAATGTTAAGATAGAACAGTAGGAATTAAACAATATGAACAACAGAGAAAAAAAGTTAAAAATTGAATAAAACTAGAGTGACCTGTGAGTCTATAACAAAAAATATAACTTTAGTTTCACTGGAGTTCTAGAAGGAAAGGAGAAAGAGGGATGGAAGTAGTATTAAAAGAAATAGTGGATGAAAGTTTCCCAAATTTGGAAAAGCAAATCCCGGCAAATTCCCCAAAATCAAAGCTCAGCAAATCCCCCCAAAATAAGTCCAAACAAATCCATGCTAACGCACATCATAAACTTTTGAAAACCAGAGACAAAAAGCCCCAAAGCAGGTACATCTACATATAGGGAAAAAACAACTAGAAAGGCTCTGGATTTCTTGTTAGAAACCAGAGGCCAGAAGAAAGGGGCACATCATTTTTCAAGTGTGGAAAGACGGGAACTGCAAACCCAGAATTCTATACTAAGCAATTAATTTTTCAAGAATGAAGAGGAAATAAAGACATCTTCAGATGAAGAAAAACTAAGAGAATTTGTTTCTAGCAGACCTACCCTAAAGAATGGCTGAAAAAAGTTATTGAAACAGAAAGGAAATGATAAAATAAGGGATCTTGGAACATCAGTAAGAAACAATAAGAACAGCAAAAGCAAAAATAATAGGCTTTCCTTCTCCTCCTCAGTTTTCTAAATTGACCATTGAAACAAAGCATAACATTGTCTAATGTGGCTCTCAATCCAGTAAAGAAAATATTTAAGACAAGTGTATCATAAACATCACAGGGTAAAGGGATGTAAAAAGATGTAACATTTCTACACTTCATTTAAACTAGCAAAATGTCCACACCAGTAGAGTGTCATACATTTCATATATATAATGTAGTACCTAGAGTAACTGCTAAAAATCTATACAAAGAGATACACTCAAAAAACTACAGATAAATAAAAATGAAATTCTAAAAAAATTTGTGGCAGGAATGCAGAAAAAAGAAAAGGGAGAAATGAAAAACCAAGAGAACAAACAAAAAAAACAAAAAGAAGTGAAAGAATTGAACAGATACCTCACCAAAGAAGATATATGGAAACAGAAATATGAGAAGATGCTCCACATAATTTTTTATAGGAAAATACAAATTAAAATGAGAATTGGACACAGCTATATACCTATTAGGATGGCTAAAATTTAAAAAGACTGACTATACCAAGTGTTAGTGAGGAAGTGGAGGAAACAACTCTCAGACACTGCTGATGGGAATGTAAAATGGTACAACCACTTTGGAAAACAATTTGGCAGTTTCTTAAGTTAAATAGAAACCTAATTTATGACCCAGAATTCCAACTTTATGTATATTTATCCAAGATAAATGAAAGCATATGTCCATACAACGACATGTATATGAGTATTCATAGTAGCCTTAGGTGTAGTAGTGCAAACCTGAAAATAACCCAATTTTCCATCCACAGGTGATGGATAAACAAGTTGTGGTACATTTATACAATGGAATATTATTCAACAATCAGAAGAAAGGAACAAGTGATATACAGCAACATGGGTGAATCTCAATCATGCTGCATAAAAGAAGTCAGATGAGAAAAGAGTATATGCAGTATGATCCCATATATATGAAATTCTGAAAAGTGCAAAGTAATTTATATTTACGGAAAGTTTATCAGTGGTTGCCCGGGAATGGGGGGGGGGGGCTATGTAAGAGTGGCACAAGAATTTTTTTGGGGGGTGATTGATATTATTTTGATCATGGTGATGGTTTCATGGGTATGCATATGTCAAAATGTTTCAAATTTTATTATTTAATATGTGCAGTTTATTATATGAAAATTAAACCTCAATAAAGGTAGTATTAAAAAAGAATATTATGATAACCTCACTGTATCAGTAAATACCCTTTAATAACAGTTTTAAATAACTATTTGGTACTCATTGTATGGAAGCACTATAGTTTATTTAATATTTTATCTATAATTGAACTTTAAAATTGCTCCTAATTTCTATTGTAATAAATGGAGCTGTGGCTAAAACCCATATAGATACATGTGTAGTGAATATAAAATACACTCTACAGTCTCCAGTTTGAAAAATTTTATTTTTTCGTGACCTTTTAAGTCTAATTGTGATTCTGCATTTAGGCTGGTAAGAAATTGAGTTTTTTTTCTTACTTGGTTCTCCCAGAGTGAATACTTCATGTCTGGAAAATGGGAGAAGCCCACTGATTTGATTAGTTTACACCACTGTTTATGTTACACATGGACATTTCATCATCTCCAATGGTAAATTTATTGTCTATATATAAGAAAATGGATGAGAATCCATTCCTATCTACTAATAAATAGTAAATATGTTTTCACGTGATTTTCTTAACATTTTCTTTTCTCTAACTTATTTTATTGCAAGAATACAGTACATAATACATGTAACATACAAAATTGTGTCAATCGACTGTTATAAGTCTTCTAAAAGGTCAGCAGTAAGCTATTAGTAGTGAAGTTTTGGGGGAGTCAAAAGTTATATGAGGATTTTCAACTACGTGGTTGTCAGAGCCTCTAACCCCTGTGTTGTTCAAAGGTCAACTGCTCATCCAAAATATTATCTTGCAACTTGCCATCAATATGAAATACATTAATTAGATGTTTTACATTCTTATGTTTTTGTTTTAAGTTTTCAGAATTTGGAGTGTATGTTATGCTTACAGCACAACTCAGTTTGAACTAGTCACATTTCAAATGTTCGGTGATCACAGGTGGCCAGTGACTTCCATAATGGACAGAGTAGCCCCAAATGCTGCTGTTCTCAGACCTCCTTCTCCAGGGTCACAGCAAAATCTTTTATCAAAATTAAGAGGACCAGCACCTACTTACAGTTTCTACTTTTCAAGCCTGTCCCGTGAAAATCATATTTCATTATGGCTTTAGTTTCTATTTCTTTGATTATAGGTGAAAGTGGACATTTTCTCACTCTTGATGAGCTCTTGTATTCAATCCATGTGAAATGACTCTCTGTCATTTGCTTATTTTTCTACTGGGGTATTCATCTTTTCCTTATTGATTTGTGGTACTCTATATATTAACCTTTTTAAACCAGATATTGTCAGTATGTTCCAATTCTTACTTTACCTCTTAATTTTCTTTATTGCATTTTTGTTAAAGCAAGGTTTTCAATTTGTATCTATCTAAATCTTTTAATATTTTATTTACAATTTTTGCCTTTGGTTTTCTCACCCCAAGATTATGAAAATATTCATCTAAATTTTTGAATAGTTCTTTTATTTTATTTATTTAACTTTTCATAATTGACTCTTTAGTTTTTGGAAATTTATTGTGGTAAAATGATGTAAAATAAGAATCCATATTTTAAAAAATAACTAATGATCAAGATCAGTTTATTTAGTCGTTCATCCTCATGCTACTGACCTGAATTCCACCTTTATCATGTACTGTATATGTTTGGGTATATTTCCAGGGTTTATTTTCTGTTGCTTTAATTAGTTTGTCTATTCTGGTGAGAGAAAGCCATTGGTTTCATCACCATAGATTTAAAATATGTCTATTCATCTTCTAGTGTAAGTTCTTTTTCATCGTTCTCTTTACCCTAATGGTTTCCTGTTATTTTTGCTCAATTGTATCTACAAATTAACTCTAGAATCCCCTTGAAAATTTGATTAGCATTGCATTAAATTTATACATTAATTTCAAAAGAACTCTTATCTTTTAAATACTAGATGCTCCAATGCAGAAGCATGATCTCTGTATTTCTCTCTCCCCCTTTCTCCTCTCTCTCCCTTTCTCCTTCTCTCTCTCCCTTTCTCCTTCTCTCTCTCTCTCATCTTCTCCTCTTCCTCCTCCTTTTCCTGCTCCTCCTCTTCCTCCTTCTCCTCCTCCTCCTCTTCTTTCTTAATACCGGTACAGCATATTTCTTGTTCAATTTACTCTTGTCTAGTTTATACATAGTATTGCCATTGCGAATAACACTTTTTTTCTTTGTATTTTTCATCTGGTAAGTATTATACTGGGAAAACTTTTTGTACATTTATTTTGTAATTGCCAACTATCAAATTTTGGTTTAAGTTTTTATACCTTTTTCAGTAGATTTCTTTGGAAGTTCTGGGTTAACAATATTGTTACTTGTGGTTCATAATAATTGCCTTTTCCAAAGAGTTTTTTTCTCATATGTTTGTCTCCTCATTGCAATGAGCAGAATTTCCAGAACAATGGTAAATAATGGAGGTCGTGATGCTCTTGTTGCTTAACGGTTTGTTTAGTTGGGGATGTTTCCAGGGGCGTATTTTAGCCTGCCTTGAGTTGTCTTCTCCTGCCCCCACCATTGTCTCCCACTCCTCCATCATCACCCCTGCACCATCATCTCCTGCCCCTCCATGTGTCCTGCAGCTGGAATGACTGACCCAGGCTCTACTTCTTTCTTTTTCTTTAATCTAGTTGTTGTTTTTGAGACAGAGCCTCACTCTGACACTCAGGCTGGAGCGCAGTGTTGATTACACTCACTTGCGGCCTTGACTTCCCAGGCTTAGGTGATTCTCCCGCCTCAGTTCCCTGAGTAGCTGAGACTATAGGCATGCGCCACCACACCTGGCTAATTTTTATAGAGACAGGTCTTCACTATGTTGCCCAGGCTGGTCTCAAACTTCTGGGCTCAAGAAATCCTCCTGCTTTGGCCTCCCAAAGTGCTGGGATTGTAGGTGTGAGTCCTTGTGCCTGGCCTCTACTTATTTTTAACTTCTATTCCTTGCTCCTCTCTCTGTGCATTGTAGGACCCTCATCTTCCTTTATGGAAAGGACCTGTCTTATTAAAGAGACTTCAGGAAAGCCCAACCACAGTGCATTTTCATTTGTAGGTTGCAGCATCACCAGCAACTCCACCCTGGGCTTGCCTGCCCCCCAGGCACTCCTGCTCTGTAGCACCCATCTCAGCCTAGGCCTAGAAGAGTGAGATGACATGAAGGGCAAGGCTGTCAGATGTCCAGTGGCTCTTGGCCATAAGAATGCTTCTTTTTGCCCTCTAACACGCAACTTTCAAAAGCTAGGTTTTTTCAGGTCTAATTTACCTATCATAAAATTCACCCATTTCAGCATATAGTTCTATGAATTTTGACAAACGCATACAGTTATGGAACCACCACCATAATCAAGATACAGAACACTGACATGCATTTTTAAAAACAAGTATTTTGATGTTTTTTTCTGATTTACATAATAACTGTCCCAGTGCTTTGCTTTGTCTTCACGAAGAAAAAGTCAAGTTGCAAAATTTGAACAAATATATTTTCCTCCTACCCAAATTCACATGTATACTGGATCTATAATAAGACAGTGAAAGAACAAAGATATAGTTATCTGCCTTTCCATTGGGAGAGGCATGGCCAAGTTTATAACAGAAACGAGCCAGCAGCCACTTGAAAATTCAACAGAATGAGTTTTAGAGTTGGAAATAGAAGCAGAGTAGAAGCATATGCATCCACATCAGGCATGGAGTTACACTGCCCACATATGTGTTTCCAACCTCAAGATAACTACCCTCAGTCACAAAGGAGCAAGTCTAGCTTTCTTCCTTACAGCTTCCTACCTGTGTCTATGTTCAGTGGTCTCAGACCGCCAGATGATCTGTCTTATAGCCCAGAACATGATGTAGTGAGGAGAACATCTGATTTATGCTGTCAGGCAGAAGGACTTTTAAACTGCCACTAAATCTCTTGGAGCTCGCTCTCTAACTTCCAGTTTCAATCTAAGGTGTAGCTTATCCAAGGCCATCAGGCAGCATAATGATGGCTAATAGTCACGGGAGCCTAATATTATCATCTTCCTTTTCTGCCCTAGGTTTGTAGCACTCGCCAGTTCAGACGGTTCTATGATGACTCAAATAGTAAATGTATGATCAATTTAGAGCTTATCACAAACTGCATTGGGCCAAAATCCTAGACATCTGATATACCTGGAAGAACAACAGAAAAGCTCTCCCCACCGGGCTCTAGTAGTTCAGTGGTTAACAACATGAGAATAGGTTGTTGAATCTCTCTTTTGACTCATTTCCACATCTGGAATATGCAATGATAAAAATAGTACCTACAATCATAGACATGTTGCATAGAATAAAAAGATAATATGTGAAAAAGTGAAAAATGGTGCTGGCAGTCAGGCTGTGATGGTCCTAACAGAACGTAAACATACTCTGGCAGACAAGTAAAGCTCAGAAAAAGCCATTCCAGGATCATGAGTAAACAAGCCAGACATAAGGCCACTCTACAACCACAAAATGACTAAACAGCCCCCTCTTTCAACTTATGCATTGGTTACTGCTTGTTTACTTGTTTGTTTCTTAAAGTAAAAATCTTCATTACTATTTGAGCTGAAAACGTCATAGAAAGTATTTATTCTTGCCTTGAATCATAGCTTCATAATTCACCTTGCAATGTGTGTTACTGCTCCTTCTGAATCAATACCAACTTGTTCTCAATCTCCTGCCTCCAGATAAATAGACCCATCACCAGATTGTTTTTACTTCTAGACAAAATCCAGTCCAGAACTGGCCCCCACTGCCTTAAACTCTCATTAGAACCACCCAGAATGCACTGAAATCTAGAAGAAGCCCCCACCCACTCCCTCTTCCTGAGATGTCCAGTGTGTCCTGTGGGATGCATTTCCCCTTGTGGAAGAAAGCTAAACAAACTTACCTTTTCTGTAGTGAGCAAAGTGTGTTATTTGTGCAGTGCCTTTTTGGCTACTCAGAATCTGTTTTATTTCTAATAACACATCTAATTTGGCAGACTCTTATTGTCAGCCAGCCAGCCCCTCAATCTCATTAGGCTTTCTCAATCCCCAAATAGAGCTATTTGGGGAATTTCCATAGTAAGCCAGAGACTTCTGGTTCTAAATGGTGCCTGGCTAACAGCCTCCAATCAGCCTTTCCAAACCCCTTGCTGAGATGTCCACAAAGCCAAAGCAAAGCCAGTTACAAACGAAGACTGACAACTCAGTGCCAGAATCTTGGAAGAAGTGACAATAATTATAAAGCAGATGGAGCTGGGCTGAGAATAACCCACCATGCTTTTACTTACGGCACACTCAGGATTGGCTCACAAATCAGATACCATCTGCAAAAGCAGAGATGAAGATGGTTTGCACCTCCCTAACAAATGTTCTCTGGCTCATGAACCCAGGCTCAGAGGGACCATAAAATAGGCAGACAGGTGTTCTCTATCCCATGTAGGCTTCTCTGGAAATTGCCCGAGTTTGATGGTCCTGTTTTCATCTCCACCTGTCTGCAACCCATCGCCTTTCTAAATTCGGGCAGAGATGGAAAATTCCAAAAAACACTGGAGACGACAAGGGAGGAGGTGAGGAGATGGTGAAGGAGGTGAGAGACTAGGGATGTTGTACCCAGGGAATAAATGAGGAATCAGAAAGGGTCTTAGTAACAGTGCATTCTGGGGGTTGTAGTTTTCATGTATTACATTTGCTGTATACAACAATGTCCATGGGGGCACAGGCAGAGAATATTAGAAGTTTTATATCTATTTAGTTTTTGTTTAAAAATTTTAAAAGAAATTAAGTTTGTTGATAACAATAAATCCATATTGTTTCATTAACTGATGTATCATGTGTAATGAACAAGATTAATAATGGGGAAACTAGGTGAGGGTATATGAGAATTCTCCTCTGTCTTCCCAATTTTTCCATAAACATAAAACTGCTCTGAAGATAAAAATCTGTCAAAATACTTGAAAATAAAGAAACTAAGATTTATTATTATTTAATGTGCAATAATACTTGCACCCCAATTTGTGTTATATGTCAGGTGATCATTGTCACCTCCCATAAATGAGGGAGAAGTAGAAATTCAGCAACATGGAGGATTGACAGAGGCACCTTCACTAGGTCACTTATTTCTAGCATTTGGCAATGTTTTGTGGTTTATGCATGCTTAATTAAATAAATGTGAATTGCACTTAATTAAATGTGAATTGCAACATCTGGTTTTATGTAAGCTAATATTCCCAAACTGATAACTGAGTTGAAAAGACTCCTGCAAAGAAAACATGGGTTACATGTAATACTAGTAATGTTAGCATAAATAAATAGCAAGAAAATGGCAGATGTGACTCCTGGTTTGGCTCTTTCTTTTATTCACATAAGTAAAAACAGTTCTTCAAGAAAACCATTCAAAATATTATTAATAACACATTTTGTCTATTATTAACTACAACATTACGAATCATAAAACTTTTCCTGTGTGTTTGTTATACCTTTCATATTTGCTAATTAAATATAAAACTGCCATCATTAGCAAGACATTTAAAAACTTTGTCTTAACCAAGACACAAAGACAAACTTCTACATCTTTCTCCGTGATGTTTAAAGGCCTGCCTTATGCAATGCGGAACATCATTAAAGTGTACTAAGCATATTCATACATATTTAGCATCTGCTTTTGAGGTTTCTGACTTAATAAACACAGTCTTATGTCATACAAATGGCCAAGAGAAATATAAAAAAATGCTTAACATCACTAATCATCAGAAAAATGCAAATCAAAATCACAATGCGACATCTCACCCCAGTAAAAATGGATGTTATCAAAAATACAAAAAAATAACAAATGCTGGCAAAGATGCAGAGAAAAGAAAACTCTCACCCATTATTGGTACAGCCATTATTAAAAACAGTATGGAGGTTTCTCAAAAAACTAAAAATAGAATTACCGTATGATGCAGCAATTTCAATGCTGGATATTTTTCCAAAGGAAAGAAAAGTATACCAAAGAGATTCCTGCATCCCCCTGCCATGTTTATTGCAGCACTATTCACCATAGCCAAGATATGGAATTAACCTAAATGTCCATCAGTGGATGAATGGATAAGGAAAATGTGGTACCTATACACAATGGAATATATTCAGCCATAAAAAAGAATGAAATTCCGTCATTTGTGGCAACATGAATGGAACTGGAGGGCATTACGTTAAGTAAAATAAGCCAGACACAGAAAGACAAATAGCACATGTTCTCACTCAAATGTGTGAGCTAATACAATTTACCTTATGAAGGTAGAGAGTGGAATGTTGGTTACCAGAGCCTGGGAGGGTGAAAAAGAGGATATAAAGAAAGGCCAATGGATATTAAACATACAGTTAAATAGGAGGAATAAGTTCTAATGTTCAGTAGTAGAGTAGGGCAACTATAGTTAACAATAATTTATTTCAAAATAGCTGGAAGAAAAGACATGGAATATTCATAAAAGAAATGATAAATGTTTGAAGTGATGGCTATTCTAATTATCCTGATTTGATCATTGTACATTACACGTTGTATATACCTGTATCAAAATATCACATACACCCCATAAATATGTACATATGATGTATCAATAAAAAAGAAAAAGAAACAAACAAAAGCTAAATCTAAGCATACTTGATATGGCTTGGCTGTGTCCCCACCCAAATCTCATCTTGAATTGTAGTTCCCATAATCCCCACATGTTGTAGGAGGGACCCGGTGGGAGGTAATTTAATCACGGAGGAGGTTATCTTCATGCTGTTCTCATGATAGTGAGCGAGTTCTCATGAGATCTGATGGGTTTGTAAGGGGCGTTTTCCTCTTTTGCTCAGTACTTCTCATTGCTGCTGCCATGTGAAGGAGGACATGTTTGCTTTCCTTTCTTCCGTGATTGTAAGTTCCCTGAGGCCTTTCCAGCCATGCTGAATTGTGAGTCAATTAAACCTCTTTCCTTTATAAATTTCCCAATCTCGGGTATGTCTTTATCAGCAGCATGATAAAGGAATAATACAATACTTTTTTTAAAAAGTCGTATGCCATTGAGGAGACAATATGCCATTGTTTTTCCTGCTGTAATAAAAATAGCTGAACTATTAGTTGAAAACGAAGTGACAAACTAAAATCTGTTTATTGGACAGGAGATACTGGTGTAAATATACCAGTATTGCCAAGTATTTGAAGAAATGTATCAGGATTAAGTCACATTTTAGAAAGCTTACTATGTTATTTTGTCATAAATTGTAGAATCTTCTAGATTCTGTTTTCATAATGAAATGCAGAAAAATATTTCTTGCTGTACTTCACTGAAGAAGGATATTCCGATGATGACATATTTTGGGGATTAAATTTTTAAATGAATGTAATCTTTGATGGGGAAATTATGCAAGTGTTACCATTGATGGAATGATTTCTGCAACTGTGGTAAAGAAATAATTCTGGGGGAAGCTTACAAAGCTGGCATCTCCTTGCAAATTTATTCACCGTGTCATTTATACGCAAGCTCTTGAGGCAAAGAAATAGATGCTAAACATGTGCAAAGGGCTGTAGCAGTTCTTCAATTCCATTTCATTTACATGTGCATTTATAAAAGCATGACTTTCAAATTAGAATGCTTTTAATGAGATGGGTTGTGACGGTGCAGGTCTTTGGTATTACACAGTTGGTGATCATTAATAGCAAAGTACCCAAAGAGTTCCATGTAAAGAGGAGACATTCATTTTTCTCTTCTGAAGTACTTGTGTTGATTTTTTCTGTTTTCTACCTAGCAGATCTTTTTGAGGAAATGAATTATCTGTCCCTTAGGGGCAAAGTTGATATTTGAAACATATGGAATATAATCTCTGAAAGAACCGTGTGGTGGAAAGTGCATTTTTAAACATTTGAAATTGTAAGAAACATAACAAAACTTACCATCTTAATAATTTTTAAGTGTACAGCTCAATAATGTGAAGTATATTCGCATTGTTGTGCAATAGATCTTTGAATACAGATATTTAACAGTTACCTCTGGGTAGGAGGATTTGTTTTTGTTCTATTTTGGCATTTTTCAGGTTTTTTTTTTCCAATTATGCATTGCCTTATAATATCAAAATCAAATTATTTTTAAAAATGTATTTGACAAATAATTGGCACTCTACAAAAGGGAGATCTCCCCACCGCCCCCCCAAAAAAAAGTCCGGGTGCGGTGGCTCATGCCTGTAATCCCAGCACTTTGGGAGGCAGAGGTGGGCGGATCATGAGGTCAGGAGATCGAGACCATTCTGGCTAACACGGTCTCTACTAAGAATACAAAAAGAATTAGCCGGGCTTGGTGGCTGGCGCCTGTAGTCCCAGCTACTTGGGAGACTGAGGCAGGAGAATGGTGTGAACCCTGGAGGTGGAGCTTGCAGTGAACGGAGATTGCACCACTGCACTTCAGCCTGGGCGACAGAGGGAGACTGTGTCTCAAAAATAAGTAAATAAATAAATAAATAAATTAAAAAAAACGCAAACCAAAGCTCTCGTCTGATAACTGGAATAAATAAAGCCACAACAAGCAATATCCACGAGAGAGCTCAGTACTTTTGCTAGGGCTGGTTGTAAGTGAGCTAGAATCTTTCAGTAGTTGTTTCTTCCTCGGTTATACTGGTTATATTCTCGGTTATACTCGGTTATATTCCCGTGTGTGTGAGAGAACGAATTTGAAGTCGTTTTTCAGTCATGGGATCTGAGGCTGGACTCTATTTGCTCTTCTGAGAGCTTTAGTTGATGAGCAGTTGGAGGGGAACTGGAACCCTAGGAGGTAGGCAGTCCCCAAAGACCACGGCAGTCCCAAGGTCAGCGTGAAGTTCTCAGTCAGATGGAACTCGGATGTTGCTGGCCTAAAATGTGAAACTGTTCAGAAGAGTTTGGTAATGCAGCGAGCTGCCAGCTTCTCCCATCCAGAGGAAGCACAGTGGGGAACTGGAAGGGGCGCAGCCCGGGCTAGCAAGCAGCAGGAGAGGACCACCCGAGACCCTCACCATGCCTGCACGCTCTCCCAACCAGGGGCGGAGTGGTCCTGTGGAGTCGTGAGTCCTGGCAAGGCTCACGTCCCCTCAGGAGGGGACATTTCCTACCAGTCCTTCCCTGGAGTTTAAGTGAGTCAAATTAGAATGCAGGAAATACTGAATTTCCCAAGCCATCCCATTTTACCAACAGTTTCTTTTTCACTTTTCCACTGGAAAGAGTTGATGACCAATCTCTTTAAAAGGAGAGAACATTGGTGCTGTGAGTTTAAATCTCGCGGCTATCACTTATTAGCCACTCTTGGCATCAATATCCTCATGTATAACATACATCATAATAAACTATGTAATACATAGTAATATGTATTATTAAATCGTATTAATCGTTAAATACCTGTTTTTAGAGATCGGTTCCACAACAATGTGAATATACTTAACGCTACTGAACACTTAAAAATGGTTAAGATGGTAAATGTTACAATCATATAAAACACATAATACATAATAATAAGCCTGCTTCTAAAACTGATGTGAATAGAAATAAGAAGACATAAAGCTGATAACACAGTCTCTGGCCTATAGTAAGTACTTAATGCAGATTTATTACTATTGGTTTTTTTTTTTTCTTTAAGAGACATGGTCTCGCTCTGTCACCCAGGCTAAAGTGCAGTGGTACAGTCGTAGCTCACTGCAGCGCAGAACACCTGGGCTCAAGCGATGCTCCCATCTCAGCCTCCAGAATAGCTAGGACTACAGGTGCAGGCCACTACACCTGGCTAATTTTTTATTTTCATAGGGACAGGGGTCTCGCTATGTTGCCAAGGCTGGTCTCTAACTCCTGGCCTCAAGTGAGCCTCTCACCTCAGCCTCTATAAGTTCTGGGATTACAGGCATGAACCACCATGCCTGCCCTGCTATTGTTATTTGTATTAGTATTTGTTGTCATTATCATCACTTCCTCCCTAGTCCCTGGTTCTTCGAACCTAGCAGGGATTTACCCTTGGATGATGCCTCCGTCTTGGAGTGTGCCCTTCTTTCCCAGGAAGATATATGTGATCTGAATCCCAGTTCTGCACTTAGGAACTGGAATTGTTCAGTGTTAATTCTAGTGGTGGCTAAAACTGTTTGTAATGGTCAATTTTATGTGTCCATTTAACTAGGCCATGGTGTTCCCAGATACCTGGTTAAACATTATCTCTTGATGTATCTTTGAGGGTGTTTCCAGAATAAGTGAGCATCTGAATTGGTGGGCTGAGTAAGGTGGATTGCCCTTCCTACCCCAACGCCCATGTGGGTGAGCACCATTCAATCTATTGAGAGCCTGAAAAAACAAAGAGGTGGGAGAGGTTTGAGTTCTGTCTCTGCCTGACTGCTTGAGTGAGGCATCCATCTTCTCCTGCCTTCCAACTAGCACTTACACCATTGGCTGTCCAGGTTGTCAGGTCTTCAGAGTTGGACTAGAACTCACACCATCAGTTCTTCTATTTCCAGACCTTTGGACTCAGACTGGAACTACACCGTTGACTTTCCTGGATTTTCAGCTTACAGATGGCAGAATGCCGGGCTTCTCAGCCTCCATAATCATATGAACCATTTCCTTATAACAAATGTCTATATCTATGACTTTATCTATACCCTATTGCTTCTGTCTTTCTGGAGAACCTTGTCTAATAAGCTGTTGTTAAGCTTAGAGACGCCACCACAATCATTAGCCCAGTATAGGCTGGGGCAGGTATGAAAAGATCATGATACTTACTCAATCACATTATCCACATATGGCTCCATTTTTGGAATTTATTTGATTGTAAATAACAGACAGTAACAATGCCTTCATGCAAAGAGATGCCTCTGACAATTCCATGACCATATAAGGGTCATCCTGGGATGGCAGAAAGATGATAATTCACCCTGCTGAGTGCAGGTAGACAGCTGTTTGTGGATGGGTGGTTCTATGGGCCCTGAGAGTGGAGTGGAGGAGTGGGGAGTGCAGGTGCTATTATTGATTCCTCTTCTCTACTTTCCAACACAAAACAAACCTTCTGCATCCCTTACTTAGACTGTCCTTGACCCTGGGGTCCTCAGGCTGGGTAGGGAGAGAAGGTATAATGGATTTCCTTTTATTCTTTTCCTCAACCCCAAGTGTATAACTCTCATTTATTTTATTTGTTCTTCTCTTTGGTCTGTAATGACAGGACTACAGTGATGCCTGGCATCTTAAAAAATCATTTGATTTATTTCCTATTAGGAAACCATACATTCCTGCTTTTTAAATTAAACAAAAATTTAAATTAAATAAAAATTAACTTTTAAACACTTGCAATCTTTTTTACTGATGTGGACAGTTTTATCAGTGGTAACTTGGAAAACCAAATACAAAGTGAGCCATGGATGTCTGATAATCCCCGGTAACTGGATCCCTCCTATGGCAACACTGTGATGTGGCATTTTTTGCACTCCAAAATACCTGGATATAATCAGACTCAGGGATTTTTCTCTGTTTTCACTTGTGTACTATGAAGAACTTTATGCCTCTGTACTGATTGCAGAGAAAAAGCTGCTGATCATCAGACATGGCATCATAGAGATATTTTCCATTTGGAGATCTTTGTCTTCAGTTCCAGTGGGCAGTGGCCTTAGGAAACTAGGGGTGCCATGATGGGTGCTTTGAAAAGGGCTTGCTAGTGGTAAGTCAGGACTACAGCTTCTGAGGTAGAAAACCTGGGTTTGAATCTCTGCTGTGACCCTTTCTAGCAGTTAGCCTTCGCAAATTGTTACCAAAACACCGGGGTTCTGTCTAGGTCCTGCCACTTGCCACACAGAAAGCCAATCACTTAGACAACAAGTATTGCCAAGGAAGCAGCTTTAATCAGGTGCCACAGCCAAGATGGGACATCAGTCTCAAATTCATCTCCCTGACTGGCTAAATGTAACCATGTGTGGGAAAACAGGAATTAGGGAGGGGTAAGGAAGAGAAGTTGGTTCACAGGAAGCAGGTGGTCCATCAGGCAATCATGATGGGTTAAGGGGTCTGGCGTCTCATTGTCTGCATGAGGTGATGTGGCAAGTTTTAGTTCCTTGATACTATCTGGGAGGCCTAATGCTTGATTTCCTGAGAAAGGAACGTAGATAAGACAAATGTAACTTTTTTAAGTTTTAAGACTGAAAAGGTCAATTTTAACTCATTTAAAGAAACCATAAACATTAGTTTTATGGGACAATTGGGCCATTTTCAAAACCAGTGGTGTTACTGGTGGAGGGTGTCTGGGTTCTTGGCGTCTTGAGCAAAGAATTGGACAAAACACACAAAGCAAGGAAAGAGTGAAGCAACAAAAGCAGAGAAAATGAAAGCACACTCCACAGTGTGGGAGTGGACCCAAGCGTAGGGGCTCGAAGGCCCCATTACAGAATTTTTTTGGGTTTGAATACCCTCTAGAGGATTCCATTGGTTACTTGATACACGCCTTATGTAAATGAAAAGGAGTTAACAAAATCATTTACTGGGCATATGCCCTATGAAGAGGCTATTTCCTGTCATAGCTGAAGTGTGAATCGGACTTATGTTCCCTGCCTCCAGACCCTTTTTCCTGCCTCAGTGGCATCAACCTCACTTTCTTCTTATGCAAAATGAGGACGGTACCCCAAATGAGGGCAGTATCCACTTTCACAGGATTGCTGTAACCATTAAATGACAAAAAGGAGGTAAACTGTTCCCAGCCCTCAATTTGTCAATAATTTGGAGGGAGAGTCCCTCCCCTGGCCTTGTACCATTTTCTGAAGTGTGTTTGTGCCCTCCCTCCCTCTGGCTAAGTCAAGGAGAAGTCCATAGCAGCCTAGAGGAGGCAGAGCAACCCTGCAGCCTGGGCTTGCTGGGGGAAGGCAACCAGGACTTCAGACGACAAAAGTGTTGGCAGAGCTTGGAGTGTCCATGGAGACAGGAGCAAGGCCCACGGGCTCCCATTGTAAGTACTGCAGCCTCCTCCCCAGAGCCCAGGCCATGGGCATCCTGAGCAGGGTTGCTCTGGCTACCTCTTCCCTCTTCACTCCACATTGGGCAACTTCCCTGCCCTCAAGACTTCAGCTCTCATTCCAAAGCTTATGCCTCAGTGGGGTAGCCTCTAATTACTCTGTGGGGATAAATTATGTTGTGTTTTGTTAGTTTAGCTCTTTACAAATTTTAATTAATTAACAGGTGTCAGACGATTATTTCTAATTTTTTAAAATAATGCATGTTTTCTTGTCTGAATACAAAATGCATGCTCATTGTAGAATATTTGGAAAACAATAAAGAAAGAAATGGAAACCACCGAAAGCTATAGTATATGGAGAAAAACCTGACTTCACCTGTTGTTACTGAACATTTCAAAACACCCTTTACAGAATGGTCCTACTACGCATGACCATTTTCTTGCAGTACCTTCACCTTGTTCAGCACTGTCCTCTCTCTCTAATCCTCTTTCCCCTGCTTTATCCAGTGGTGCTTTCTGATGTGATTCTTCTTGTCTTCCTGTTGAACTCCCATCATTGTCAGTTTTGTGTTTTTTTTGGGTAAAGTATGGAAGTCTATTATAAAGTAAAGTTTTGATGTACTGGATATCAGGTAATACCTGATGTCAGGTATTTTTACTGTGTATCTATCCAGAGGAAAAGAAGTCATTATATGACAGGATACTTTCTGACACATATGTATAGCAGCACAATTCACAATTGCAAAAGTGTGGAACCAGCTCAAATGCCCATCAATCAATGAGTGGATAAAGAAACTGTGACATATATATATCATCTATATCATATATTATCATATACATATATATACCTCAGTTATCTCATATATAATATATATAAATACTACTCAGCCATAAAAAGGACTGAATTAATGGCATTCGCAGCAACCTGGATGAGATTGGAGACTATTATTTTAAGTGAAGTAACTCAGGAATGGAAAACCAAACCTCGTATGTTCTCACTTACAAGTGGGAGATAAGCTATGAGGATGCAAAGGCATAAGAGTGATACAATGGACTTTGGGAACTCAGGGCAGGGAGGGGGAAAGGATAGGAAGTGGGTGAGGGATAAAATACTACAAATTGGATTCCGTGTATACAAATTGATTCAGTGTATCCAGTTGATGGGTGCACGAAAATCTCACAAATCACCACTAAAGAACTTACTCATGTAACCAGATACCACCTGTTCACCAAAAACCTATGGAAATAAAAAATAATTAAAAACAAATTTGAAGTCAATAAATGTTTCAGTTGCAGAGAACAGAAACCCATTCGCAGAAGTTCAAGGGAAACAAGAATCTCTTTAAAAGGAGTATCCTGGTCAGGAGATCAAGACCATCCTGGCTAACACAGTGAAACCCCGTCTCTACTAAAAAATACAAAAACTAGCCGGGCGAGGTGGCGGGCATCTGTAGTCCCAGCTACTCGGGAGGCTGAGGCAGGAGAATGGTGTGAACCTGGGAGGTGGAGCTTGCAGTGAGCCGAGATGGCGCCACTGCACTCCAGCCTGGGCGACAGAGCCAGACTCCGTCTCAAAAAAAAAAAAAAAAAAAAAAAAAAAAGCATTCTGAGCTCAGTTGCTGGAACAACAGGCGGGCATCACAGGAGGCTCTTCTCAACTCTCTAAATGAGGTGGGTGGCTTTGCCTCTCTGCTCCTCCCTGTGTGTCTGTTGCATTCTACTCTTTCACACTTGTTCATCACCTTCTTTTTGTGGCTGTCCCCATGTGGTGGAGGGCCTGGTGGTCCTTCAGCTCAATTTCCTCCTCCTCTCTGTCTCTAACTCTGTTTATTCAGCCCAGTGAGATCAGACCAGTTCAGTGGGTCAGACATCTGTGGCTGGAACGGAGAGGGTGGGGACTGCTATTCCCTCCAGAAACGTGGATGGGATGGATTCTTTAAGAAGCGAGTCTGAGCCAGGCACACACCCTAAAAGATACCATTAACAGTGTGGGAGAGAGAATAGATAGACCAGATAAAACAAGCATTTCAAAGCCAGCCAGATTCCTCAGAGACTCACACTAAACATCACTTCAGTGCAGCTTCGCTGACTCTCTCCGGAAAGCTAATACCTGTTCCTACCTCGAATTCCTTTCTAGCGCTAGCATTTATAATGTTGTATTTTAATTCTCTCTCTACACACCTTACTTTTCTGCATAGACGGTTAACTCCCACAAAGCAGAAACTATTTTCTCTCTATTTATCTCCACATCGACACTCGTATTCCAGTGTCTAGCACAGGATATTCTGCATCAATGTTTGTGGAATTCATGCAAAAAGAGTAGGAAGTGAAAAAGTAAATAAGAGAAGGAATAAAGGCTGTAAGGAATTTCTAAATAGAGAAATTTCTTAAAGGAACACACCTTTTCAGGAGAACATTGGTTGGTGTTATTTGAAGAACTAATCTCTCTGTTTAAAACAATAGTTCCTGTGTTCCTAGCTTTGCTGGCAGTCTTTCTGAAGGCTTTTAAGCAGGATGCACAGCAGTACATGAGGGTTTTGAGCCTTACATGCTGTTTTTCAAAAGACTTGACCCTGAACTTTCAGGGCTTGGTGATGGCTCCAAGGCTGCCTGGGAATGGGATTAGGTTGAGTGTCTGATTAGACTGGACTGTCTTTCCCATTTGTGGTTAGGTATCCTGGATACTTGTGGATACTTGGCAGGCTGCAGAGCAAGGAAAACTAAAAATGTCCCCAGTGAGTGAGAGAGAAAGCTTGAGAACTCGGTGGAAATTTCAGGTTCCATGGATTTTGTTTTTTTTTTTTTTTTAAGATTTTGATGTTATTTTCTCAGATGATTACAGTGGCTTGGCAGAGAGTCACATATCCAAGAATGATCATCAGAGAAATGGCTTATGTAAAATGCTGGTGGGGATGAGGGGAGGGACCATGGTAACTTTCATGAACAGTCTTAGGAAGAGAACCCTGGAAATCAAGAGACTTGCACCTCAAATCTACCAGTCAGCTGTGGCATTTTGTGTGAGTCTCCTAAGTAAACTTAACACTACACTCTAATATTAAGGGTAAAATCAGGGTAGGGAGTTGCCTAAAAGATTTGTATCATCCCCTTTTGCCTGGTTTTTACGTCTCATACTCTAAGTTTGTAGAGATGGCCATAGAACAAGTTGTAAGTTGTTGCAATTTGTTTTTGAAACCCATGCGTCCATCTCAATGCCACATTCTTCTTCCTCAGTTCTCTCAGGTCTGTGCGTATCCTCACAATGTGTTTTCTCACTGCATGTTCTAACCTGGTGGACTGAAGTTCCCATGATGGAAGTCCACCCAGACTAGCTTGTTTTTAATGTTTCTCATGATCAAAAATTATCTCTTGTGCCCCATTTAGCCCTCATGAAATCTTCTGCTACCTCAGTTTACCTTATCTTAGGTACTAGAAGGCATTAAGTATACATGAACTAATTCACCATAAGGCATGCAGGACTGGTAGGCAGTTATCCATGCTCTCAAGATGAGTACACTCTTTGATATGAGAACATATGAAAACTTAAAGAAATCTCTAGTTGGTATAAATACCAGTGAAGATGTCAGGCAGTATACTAAGTTTAAGAGGTGTTTGGAATAAAGATCTTCCTTGTGCCCCTTAAAATTTTACCATGCAGACAATCACCAATGCTGCCTCTACATATCCTTGACTCAGATGAAGACTCAAAATCAGCTTCATATCAAAAGCGCAATCCTTCTTTGGCTTCAGTAATAACCTCTAAAATAACATGGATCTCACTCCTTAGTTACCACTATTGTCTTCTTTCATAACTGTTGTTCAGTAATCGAGCCACTGCACATTCAAGTATTCATTCCCCTGGAAATACTGCCTACTCCTGCAAATGAGGCTGCAGTGATCTGTTCTTTAAATAAGCCTAAATCTGGCAAACAGTAATCTTCTTGCTAATTGACCAATTCATTTCCAGTTTTAAGTGCACTATTCATTGACCACTCTCTGTCACTCAACTGCATGCTCTTCATTTATTCAAAGGATGTGTTTTCAACTCGATTCTGCCCTCTCGACGTTTGGCATATCAGTACATTCTCTTGGTAAGCTTTATAGGTGCCACAGACGATTTTTTTTTTTCTGTGTAAAGAGATAATTGCCTTTCAGTAATCTTGGTGCATTCTTTCCGTTTCTTCACATACAATGTGAGTAATTAGGCTCTCTGAGAATGAATTGAATTAGGCATTGAGGAGTCAGAAAGAGCTTTTTAATGTTCAAATTTTCCTAGACCTCTATAATACGTTTGCTGGACTCCCAGAGGCTAGACAGTTTTATTCACTAACTCTTCAGGGTCCTGATGCCCTAGAGAGATGTTCTTTATAGCCATCCCCAACAAATTAAACAATTATTATTCAGTCCCGCATTTCCTGTCAGGGTGCATAGCAAATGTTTTATAGCCAATATTTTAATAAGGTTGATCCACAGTCCTGAAGTGGCATGCCATCCACAGAATACTTTTCTGTTTAGCTATTTATTTGCAAGAGATGCCATTGAATGCATTCACTCAGACATATTTCAAGAAGACTTTTCAGCTGCAAAGAAGGGAGGCTGCTTTTCTCCTTGAAGTCAGTGCTAGCAGAGCTCCAGTGGGAAATGTTGATGGGGCCTAAATGGCATTTTCTGATTATTGATTTGATGTGAACACCTGGGCCATGTCTACAAGACATCGAAATAGGTTATAATTGGTTTCTGAAGCACAGCATACGTCTGGTAAATTATGGCACGTTTTTAGGTTCATTAACTTTTTCCTTGGGTGTGAATTCAATTTTATTATTAGCATTGCTCTGGCATGGAAATGTTATTTTAAATCCATATAAAATTTAATGTTTTGAATAACAAAACAGGTTCTCTGTTCTGTTCTCTGTTACTGCAATGTCGCTAGGTGACAATATACGATTTTGTAAATTATTTGTTCATACGCAATAACATGGTAGACACATGTAATAACTTTCAGAAGTCTCAGAATCATATCATTCAGAGTGTAGAAAAAAATTAAACCAACAATTTTTTTGGCCTCCTAAAAACAAGCCAAAATTGACACCTGTAAACATGTAAGGAGCCAGGCCCTGTGCTAAGTTCTTTATAGCTACTACTTCATTTAATATCACTGCCGTATGAGGAAAGTGATTGTTTTATCCTTCATTTTGGAGATTGAGACATTGAAGCAGAGAGAGATTAAATGGCTTACCAAAGAAACAAGCTTTAGAGCCCAGGTCTGAGCAGAGAATTCAGATTGAGAACCTAAATTCCTAATGATGACATTGCCTGGACTACACATGAGGAGAGGTGCCTAATTAGCAGGGCATGGAGCCTGAGAAAACACACCAGCTACGGGGAAAGGATCCAGGATGTCTTTAAAAACAACGGGGTAAAGAGACTGTGGTATATCCAGACAACGGGATATTATTCAGGACTAATAAGAAAGGAGCTACCAAACCATGAAAAAACATGAAGAGAACGCAAACGCGTACACTAAGTGAGAGAAGCCAGTCTGAAAGGGCTACATACCGTATGATTCCAGCTGTAGGGCATTCTGGAAAAGGCAAAGCTATGGATATAGTAAAAAGATCAGTGGTTGCCAGGGCTGGTGGAAAGGGAGGGATGACTGGTTGGAGCACAGAGGATTTTTAGGGCAGTGAAACTATCCTGTGTGATATTACAAAGATTGGTACATGTCATTTATGCGCTTGTCAAACCCACAGAACGTACAACACTAAGAGTGAATCTTATGTCCGTGACTTACCACCAGTCCATGTAAACTGTGGACTTTGGGTGCAGTGATGCATTCACATAGGCTCATCGTGTGTAACAAATGCACCACTCTGGTGCAAGATGGTGATCATGGGAGAGGCTGTGCATGTGTGGGGGTCAGGGGTATATGGAAACTTTCTGTACTTTCTGCTTAGTTTTGCTGTGAACCTAAAACTGCTTTGAAAATAGTCTTTTTCCTTAAAGGAGCTTAGTACAGTGCCTGGTACTTAGAAAACTATGAAAAGTTTTAAAATAAAATACCTTTTCTTTGTAACAGAAAAAAAGACAACAGGTTGAGAAGAAAAGATGCAGGGCGGAGGTGAACAAGAAGGGTTGGAAACGTAGGAAGCACTGGGAGGGAGAAGAGGCTCAGCCCAAGAGCAGTAGAATGAGCTGTGTCGGCCACATGTTATGGGGCTGCCTCTGGTCCCTCAGTCTCCCCTACCTCCTGGTACCTTGGCCACTTTGATTATGGAGAACCCATGCTGCTGCTGTCACTGTAGCTTCAAACTTAGCTTTTTCTACCTCATCTAGCCCCTCTGCCAGCAGCTCGCCTTCTCCAGAGTAGACTGAGGGTCTGCCAGGGCCTTTTGCATGCCCATCTCTCAGGAGGAGCCCAGCCTGACCAGAATCAGAGGGGCTCCAGCTTCTTCCAGCACCGCCAGACATGGGCATGGGACTGGTTTCTCTGGAGGATGCAGTAGGGACAGGAGAACACTCGGGAAGTGCAGGGGAGTTCAGTCCTTGTATTAGTGGACACTAATACAGCCTAGGGCTGCTGTAACATGGTACCATACATTGGGTGGCTAAAAGCAACAGAAATCTATTTTCTCACAGTTCTGGAGGCTGGAAATCCAAAAATAAGGTTCCAGCAGGGCCATTCTCCTTCCGAAGGTTCTAGGGAAGAACACTTTCTTACCTCTTTGTGGATGTTGGAGCCAGTCCCTGGAGTTCCTTGGCTTGTAGACACATCACACCAACCTCTGCCTCTGTTGACACATGATATACCTCCTGTATGTCTATGTCTCTGTTTTCTTTTCTTATAAGGACACCAGTCTTACTGAATTATGACCTCAACTTGATTATATTATATCTGCAAAGATCCTGTTTCCATGTACAGTCACATTCATGGATACCAGGAGCTAGGACTTTAGCATGATTCTGGGGAGAAGACTCAGTTCAAGCCACAATAGTTGCTAAGGTAAATCTTAACCAAAGTCTTGTTCTGTACCTCGTTCTGATGCTCCAGTAGTCTGAGGAACAATGAGAAGATAAATATAAGACAACTTTAATTTTTTTTTCCTTGGGATTCACCTCCAAATAAGCCTACCTCTTTGTTGATGAGATAATTTTAATCGGTTCTTTAACAGATACTGTAAGCATTATATTGAAAGTGAGCCGTTACTTTCATATCACTGGAAGCTTTTTTTGTTTCTTTGTTAATTTAGGTTAATCATTATAGTTTAAAATTTTGATAAAAACTGATCTGTATTAATGTCAATATTGTTGCATTTATATTTCACTGGTTTAAAAAGTCTTTGAGCTAGGGTAAAAGTTATTCTTGCAATATAAGCTGTCATTTGTTTGTCGTCATTGCCTTCCTTCTCTTGAGGATTGTCATGGCATAGAAGAATGGTTTCTAAGTGAGAGCGCCTTTGTTCAATTCAGAATTTTCACAAAGTGTCTAGTCTCTTTATTGAAAAGAGTTTTGTTCAGCAAGCATTTTCATAAAAAATTGCACAGCAGCAATTGTAGGAAGAAAGTTCTTTAACCTGTCAGCTTATAAACACAGATCCCCCCTCATCCCAATCATTCCTCAATTAATGATGAAAAAGGAGACAAGTTTGCATATTGAGGTTTACATAGGCTTGCACCTGTCCAGACTGGGAGAATGGGAGGTGTTTTGTGTTCTTGCTAAACTGAGAAATTGAATCATTGATCTTCATTTCAAATGAATTATCTTTACGTCAGATTTTTAGAATACCAAGATAACGGTATTACCATAACATAAATATTGGTATTTATTGGTACTTAAAGTCAAATAGCATGGAAAACTTGATTACACAAATGACAGAAACTGTTACATCAATCACAAGCTGTAAGATCTGTGAAATGAGTTGGCAGTGTTTCTCCTTCCTTGCAGCCCCAACTTTTTACTGGTGGTAGATTTTACCGTGCAGAAATTTTTATTTATATGAAATCTAATTTTTCAGTCTTTTCATTTATAGCTTCTGGGTTTAGTTCATGCTTTTGAAGACTTTTTCCATTCCTAGTTCCTACAAATATTCTCCTGTTTTCCTCTAGTACTTTAATGATTTTAACTTTTATGTTTCAATTTTTAATCCAGGTGGAATGGTTTAATGAATAAGATAAGGATTCAGCTGTATTTTTCTTCCCAGATGGATACTCACTTGTTTGGAAAATCTATTGAGCAATCTAGTCTTTCTTCACTGATATGCTATGCCTGCTTTTTCATATGCTAATTATCCGTATGCTTTTTTGTTTATTTTTGGATTTTTCTTTTAATCCATGTTCCTCTGCCCAGTAAGACAAATCCAGACATCCACCTGTTTTTGCAAAGAAAGTTGCATTGGAACGGAGTCATGACTATTTACTTATGTGCTGTCTATGGCTGCTTTTGTACTACAATGACAGAATTGGATAATTATGAGAGACTGCATGGCCCATAAATCAAAAATATTTACCACGGGGTTCTTTACAGAAGAAGTTTATCAACTCCTTTACTAATCCATCGATCAGTACTGCACTGTTTTAATCACAGTAGTTTTATAATATATTTAAATGTCTTCTAGAGTTAGTCATTTACCATCCCTCTTCTTTTTCACAATTTTCCTGAGTTTTCTCACTTTTTTCACATATGAACTTAGTATCAGGTAATCTATTATGTGTACATTCTTGTTGACATAGTTTTTGGTGTATAGGTTACCTTGAATTTATAAGTTTATTTAGAGAGATTTAGTTTATTTATTTATTAATTTTTGAGATAGGGTCTTGCTGTGTCACCCAGGTTGGAGTGCAGAGGCACAATCTCGGCTCACTGCAGTCCCTGCCTCCCAGGCTCAAGAGAGCCTCCCATTTCAGCCCCCTAAGTAGCTGGGATCACAGGCACATACCATGATGCCCGGCTAATGTTTTGTGTTTTTTTGGTAGAGATGGGGTCTCATTATGCTGCCCAGGCTGGTCTCAACCCCTGAGCTCAAGCAATCCACTCATCTCAGCCTCCCAGTGCTGGGATTATGGGCGTGACCCACCACACCTAGCCGATTTCGTTTATATATGGTGCTAATCTTTCTATACAAGAAAAGGACATGCCTCTCAATTTGTTTACATTTGATCTTTCACATATTTTTAAACTTAAGTAAGTTTTTGCACATTTGTTATATTCCTCGTGATTTTATTTGGTAGTAAGCATAAATATTATATTTTCTTACATATTTTAAAATGGTTTGTATTTAATAAATAACAGGAATATAGATTATTAATTCTATTTTTTGTTCCAGCCAACTTACTGATTTATTTATTTATTTATTTATTTTTGAGACAAGGTTTCACTCAGTTGCCCAGACTGGAGTGCTGTGGCATGACCATGGTTCACTACAGCCTTTGACCTCTAGGTTTAGGTGATCCTCCTACCTCAGCCTCCCAAGTAGTTGGAACTACAGGTGTTTGCCACCATGCCAAGCTATTTTTAAGCTTTTTTTTTTTTTTTTTTTTTTTTTAATATAGAGACAGAGTCTCATTATTTTGCCCAGGCTGGTCTCAAACTCCTGGGCACAAATGATCCTCCTGCCTCAGTCCCTCAAAGTGTTGGGATTACAGATGTGACCCACTGAACCCAGCCTGAATTTTCTTATTTGTTTTTCAGGTTAGTATCTTGGATTTTTCACATATCTAATTACATGCCTGTAATCCCAGGTATGCTGGAGGCTGAGGCAGGAGAATCACTTGAACCCGGGAGACAGAGGTTGCAGTGAGCCGAGATCGTGCCACTGCACTCCAGCCTGTAACAGAGTGAGACTCCATCTCAAAAAAAAAAAAAAAAAAAAAAAATTGCAGTATTTCTGGGTCAATGGATGGAATAGATTTTTTAAATAGAAATGAAAAATCTACACGTCTAGAAATCAGATCAGTAGAATACAATTTACTGGTAAGATTCACATTTATATGATAGTCATTTATAAAACACTTTCCTAAGAATTACAGTCCTTTCAGACTGCCATTTGAGTTATTGTACAATCACTTAAAAATATAAACAAAGCCAACAGAGAAAAAAAATACAAAATTATTGTAGAAGAAAGACAAAAAAAATCCTATGACGATTCTGGATTACTCAAGTGGATTTGTTAACAATAACAAAAACCCTAAACTTACTCTACCTACAAATAGCATAAAATGAAACATTTGACTTACAGAATGTGTGTTTAAATCATCTACATTTGTAACACATTATCCAAAGAGTTATAATCCTACCACACTCCCATTTAGCCAAAAGACCGCTTTTAAAATAAAATTTGGCACTTCCATAAATTGTAGACTTTGGGACTACTAGTTTCACATACTGTAGTCATCTGGAAAATTATGCCAAGTCATTGGAAGAACCTCAAGATCACAGAATACAGGAACCTTAGGTTGGCCTTGATATCTGGAGTCCCTACTTGTTATTTATTTATTTAGTTATTTTACTTTAAGTTCTGGGATACATGTGCGGAACGTGAAGGTTTGTTACATAGGTATACATGTGCCATGGTGGTTTGCTGCACCTATCAACTCACCATAGAGGTTTTAAGCCCTGAATACATTAGGTATTTGTCCTAATACTCTCCCTCCCCTTGCACCTCACCTCCCCGACAAGCCCCAGTGTGTGTTACTCCCTTCTCTGTGTCCAAGTGTTCTCATTGTGCAACTCCCACTTATGAGTGAGAACAAGTGGTATTTTGTTTTTTGTTCCTGTGTTAGGAAGCAGGATAATGGCTTCCAGTTTCATCCATGTCTCTGCAAAGGACAAGATCTCATTCTTTGTTATGCCTGCATAATATTCCATGGTATGTATGTGCCACATTTTCTTTATCCAGCCTATCATTGACAGGCATTTGGGTTGGTTGCATGCCTTTGCTATTGTAAATAGTGCTGCAATAAACATATGTGTGCTTGTGTCTTTATAGTAGAATGATTTATATTCCTTTGTGGAATCCCTACTTCTCTGGAGGACAGGATTCACTACACATGATCAGCAGAGATGGAAATGGTAGAAATCGCTTATTTAATTTCTTTTTTTTTTTTTTTTTTTGAGACGGAGTCTCGCTCTGTCGCCCAGGCTGGAGTGCAGTGGCCGCATCTCAGCTCACTGCAAGCTCCGCCTCCCGGGTCTACGCCATTCTCCTGCCTCAGCCTCCCGAGTAGCTGGGACTACAGGCGCCCGCCACCTCACCCGGCTAGTTTTTTGTATTTTTTAGTAGAGACGGGGTTTCACCGTATTAGCCAGGCTGGTCTCGATCTCCTGCCCTTGTGATCCGCCCATCTCGGCCTCCCAAAGTGCTGGGATTACAGGCTTGAGCCACCGCGCCCGGCCCGCTTATTTAATTTCAAAGGGATGTGTGATTTAAAACATCATTTTTTTCCAGCAATGGACTACTTTGATCCTAAAGCATTGAGATACATCTGATATTCTGTATTTAAAAAATTTAACACAACATTTTAGAAGGCAAGGTTGTTTTTCTAGCTGTCATTGGCAGATAGCAGGTGTAGAATTAGTAACATCCAATCCTCATGATTCATTACATGAAGACTGTTGTACCTTTAACTCGGGTGGGCCAGGTAAAAGGAGGTACGTGATCCTTGGACTTCCTTTAAAATAATACAACAAAAAACAAGGCAAATAAATTGTGGTGTTTATTTACTGGTAGAGTCCACAATACAACAGTAGGAAGGTCAATGGACTCAGCACATCAATTGTAAAACAAGTAGGTATCCACATAAGGCCAGTTTGAACTGAACAGCACTCTTTCCTTTCACTTTTTCCTCCAAGAAACCATTCTAATAACCCCAGTCAATAACGTTCTTTTCCTTCCCTGAACCCTATTCATACATTAGTGAGACCTTTATCTTACACTACCTTGTAATATAATTCATTGTTGACAGTGCTCAATTGTTTAGCTCCTCTTAAGTACAAGGCTTCTTTACCCAAATAATGTTTCAAAGTTCTTTGGAGCAGGAACTAATTATTTTATCGTCCATAGTAAGGAGTAAGTTATATTGCCTAAAAGGAAACTCTATAAATTATAATTTATTTAAGTTCATTCTAATGTCTTCCATTCTTACTTTCCTAGGCTGTCAAGACCCAAACACATTTTTATTAAGTCAATTGTTAATTCAGGCGTATATATGTTTATTTTTAAGAGGTCTGCCTTTGGGCAAGACAGTTTCTGCCTGCTCCCTTTCACTGAACGTATTGCCAAATGCATTCTAATTCATATTTAATTTATATGATTGTTTCACATGCATCAATTTTGTCTCCCAATTTTATTATCAACTCATTAAAGCAAGGATCATTTATTTTACTATAGCTGCATAACAATGTGATTTAGTGATTATTAGATTTACAACTGCCAAAATACTTTCAGTTAAATCTGCTTTGGATTGTTTAGTATGGCGTTTTGGAGTAAAGAACGACCATATTTTTTCTGACATTTGATGATTTGTTTGGTAACTACCATGTACCAGGCAATGTTGGAATTGTTGGGCACACAAAAATTAAAAACAGAATTCCTGCCCTTGAGGAATTCATGGTCTACAGGAAAGATTGTGTATAAAACTAACAACTACTGGGCAAAATTATTTATTCATCCAACAAAGATTTACTGAGTGTCTACTATGTCCCAGCCACTGTTCTAGGAATTAGGGAGCCCTCAGGGAACAAAGCCAAGATCCTGCCCTCATGGAGTTAACATGTTGGTAGAGGGAGAATTTCAATAAACGAATAAGCAAATTAAACCTAATATAATGACAGATTGATGATAAATATTATGAAAAATAAAGCAATATAAGGGATAGATAATGATGGCAAGGGTACTACTTTAGATAAGATGCTCAGGGAAGAGCTCACTAATGGAATGATATTTGAGCAGAGATCTGAATAAAATGAGGGAGAAAACCATGCAGAATTCAGAGGAAGAGTGTTTAGGCAATGGGAACAGCTAGTGCCAAGGATCTGAGCCAAGTGCATGCTTGGCATATTTGGTGAACACTAGGGAAGGCATAGGGTCTAACATGAAGTGAAGGGAAGATATGAAAAATGTGGTGAAGAGGAACCAAAGGTTTGATGACGTAGACCAAGAAAAGGGCTTTGTGTTTTATTCTAAATGTTTTGGAAATCCACCAGAGGATTTAGTTTAGGGTCGTGATCTATCTTATGTTGGCTGTATGGAGAATAGGCAATAGAGGACAAATGTAGAGACAGTGAGGTAACTTCGAAGATTCAGAAGTCCAGGCTGATGATGATGGTGACTTGGATTACGGTGTTAGCAGTGGGGGGTTAAAATGTCCAGATTCTAGTTCTGTTTTAAAGATAAAACCAATGGGATTTATGATAAATTGGATGAGTCGAATGATAGAAAGAGAAAAATTAAGGATAAATGTCGAGAAAGTGCCATGACATATAAATACTTTGAGTGTTAAGCCAAAGGAATTTAGAAACCGCTTCTCCATGAGAGTATTTACAAGTGTTTCTTGTGCTTGTTTTCCTCAAAAACCAAAACAAAGCCTGAAGATGTCTTCCATGAGCAGCATAAACATAAATAAAACATTTTTTACTCTGCCTTCAAATCTCATTTTTAAACTGTTTATTAACCTGGGTTAAGCAACCTCAGCTATTTGGTCATGTAGTCTTAATGATAAATTATCACTTCTATTTTCTGGTAATACGGTAAATCAGAGAGCCCAAATATATTCCCGGTATGAAACATCTAGGAATTATGCAGGATGTAACAGAAATAATTTTCATTGCAAACCTGCAAGAAGAATGGGAATATCCAGCAGCCAAAATGAAGAGGAACTGAAAACTAGAATAATGAGTTTGAGCTAACAGTACAGAACTATAGGCATGTTGGTAACTTGGTAAACAAGAAAGTGAGATTTTAATAGACAGAAAGGAACAGGAAATACGTGATTGGGTCTTCATAAGGAGGTTATAACCTTCAGCAGACATGTTGAATAGGAAAAAACACCCTATATATAGGCATAAAGAGATGATAACTGACTTTTCCATCTATGTCTAATTTGTGGTATAGAAAAAAGCTCTCCCCTAAGGCATGTAACTATAGGTTTATCCTCTTAGAAATTTAGGAAGGAGTCAATGTGCAATTCCTGCCCAGTTCAAGAAGCTCCAAGCTAGTAATAGCAAGATCCATCATTTTTACTACCTTTTGGATTTTTAAGTAGCAGACACAACATTCAGTACAGAGCGATACAACATCTTCCCAGGTCAAGCAAGTTTCCAACAATGAAGAACTAACTGATGATAAACTCACAATCCAAAACTACAACACACTAATAAATAACCCACCGTGAACAAAAGCAGAGGAAACAGTCTCCTTTGGGGACTGAGCTACAAAGGACTTGAAATAATAGAATCATCAGAAAATGACAATAAAACAAATATGCTTAAAATGAATAAACACAGAAATTAAAAAATCAAAAACATGAGTAAAGATTGAGGCACTATGCAATAATGACCAGAAGATTTGAAAAATGACCAAATGGAACTTCCAGAAATAAAAATGAAAAATACAATATATGAATATAGTATTGAATAATTGGGTTAAACATTATATTAGGCACAGCTGATATGATTAATAAATGAAAAGAGAGATCTGAGCATATTATCTGGTGACAGCATAGAAGGATAAAAATAAGAAAAAGAATTAAGGGGATTTAAAATACATGAAGATGGAATCAACCTAAATGTCCATCAGTGATAGACTGGGTAAAGAAAATGTGGTACATGGCCGGGCATGGTAGCTCATACCTGTAATACCAGCACTTTGGGAGGCCAAGCAGGTGAATCACTTGAGGTCAGGAGTTCGAGATCAGCTGGCTAACATAGAGAAAACCTGTCTCTACAAAAATATGAAAATTAGCTGGGTGTGGTGTCATGAGCATGTAATCCCAGCTACTTGGGAGGCTGAGGCAGGATAACTTGAACCCAAGAGGCAGAGGCTGCAGTGAGCCAAGAAATCTTGCCACTGTGCTCCAGCCTGGGTGACAGAGTGAGACTCTGTCTCAAGAAAAGAAAAAAGAAAAAAAGGAAAGAAAATGTGGTACGTATATACCATGAAATACTATGCAGCTATACAAAGAAGTGAGATAATATCCTTTGCAGGGACATGGATGGAGTTGGAAGCCATTATCCTCTGCAAACTAATACAGGAACAGAAAACTAAATACCACATGTTCTCACTTCTAAGTGGGAGCTGAAGAATGAGAACACAGGGACACGGCAGGAACAACAATACTGGGACCTGTTGGAGAGGGGACCTGGGGGGAGGGAGAGCCTCAGGAAGAACAGCTAATGGATGCTGGGCTTAATACCTAGGTGATGAGATGATTTGTGAAGCAAAGCCTCATGGCACATGTTTACCTAGGTAACAAATCTGCACATCCTGCCTGCACATGTATCCTTGAACTTAAAGTAAAAGTTGAAGAAAGTTAAATTAAATTAAATACATGAAGAGATACTCCACTGCATTCTGTCACATAGGATGCAGCATAATTGTTTATCCAGATTGCTATGATGAACAGTTAGTTAGATTGCTATGATTATCTGTTAGGATTCTCAGAGAACCTCTGAGAATTCTTTGTGTGTGTGTGTGTGTGTGTGTGTGTGTGTGTGTGTGGTGCGTGTTTGTGTAATTATAGCTATGGTGTAAATATTTGTGCTCCCCAAATTCGTCCAAAACCTGATCACAGTGTGAAGGTATTAGGAGAACGGCCTTTGTGGGGTGATTCGGTCATGAGGACTGTCCTCATGAATGGGATGAGTAGATTAGTACCCTTACAAAACAGCCTCAGAGAGCAGCCTTGCCCCTTCCACTGTGTGAGAACACAGCAAGAAGGTGCTGTCTATGACAAAGCAGGCCCTCATCAGACACCAATGTGCCAGTGCCTTGACCTTGGACTTTCCAGCCTCTAGAACAGTGAGACATAAATGTTTGTTATTTATAAGCTACCCAATCTACGGTATTTCATTAGAGGAGCCCAGACAGACCAAGACAGATAGATAAAAGGAGATTTGTTATAGGAATTGGATCACATGATTATGAAAGCCAAGAATTCCTACAATCTTCTATCTGCAAGCTGGGGAACAAGGGAAGGCAGTTGTGTAATTCTGCCCAAGTCCAAAGGCCTGGGAATCAGAGAGTGATGGTATAAGTCTAGGTCTGAGTTCAAAAGCCTGAGAAGCAGGAGCGTGGATGTCCAAGGGCAGGAGAACATGAAAGTCACAGCTCAAGCACAGAGAATGAGCTAGCCCTTTCTCCACCTTCCTGTTCTATGCAGATCCTCAATGGATTGAATGATGTGCACCCTTACTGGGGAGAACCATTGGCTTTACTCAGTTCACCAATGCAAATCCTGATGTTTTCTAGAAACATCCTGATGGACACACTCACAAATATGGTTTTACCAGGTACCTAGGTGTCCTGTTGAAGTGGCGTTGTTCGTCTGGATTAATACTCGAGGTTTATTGTTCCATGTCAAGGAAATCAAGGACATGGACACATAAGGAATAAGGTTGAGAACAGAGGTTTAATAGGTGAAAGAAAGAGAAAAGCTCTATCCTGCAGAGAGATGGGGGTCCTGAATGGGTCCTCCAGTCCGAGGTTAAGTGCAGGAGGTTTTATAGATGAGCTTGAGGAGGTGGTGTCTGATTTACATAGGGCATGAAATGTTGGTGGGACCAGGTGTGCCATTTGAATAGCGCTCGAAGAACTGGTTAGGACTAGGTGTGCTGTTTGCATAGCGCATGAATAAGCTGGTCGCCCCACCCTAATTTTTTTTTTTTTTTTTTTTTGAGACAGCTCTCACTCTGTCTCCAGGCTAGAGTGCAGTGGCACGATCTTGGCTCACTGCAACCTCTGCCTCTCAGATTCAAGTGATTCCCTGCCTCAGTCTCTCGAGTAGCTGGGACTACAAGCGTGTGCCACCACACCTGTCTACTTTTTTTTGTATTTTTAGTAGAGTTGGGGTTTCACTATGGCCAGTGTGGTCTCGAACTCCTGACCTCGTGATCTGCCTTCCTCGACCTCCCAAAGTGCGGGAATTACAGTTGTGAGCCACAGCGCCTGGCACACCCTAATCTTTTATTATGTAGATGGGTTCTCTACCTGGCTGGCACCATGTTGCCTGCCTCTTTACTATACCTGTGGTGACAAAGAAAACGGACAGTGGAGCTTCCATGTTGGATATGCCCAGCCCTCAGGTGGCCCTTTCCTATTGGTGCAGCTGCTGGCATTCACCCGTGCAAGTTTCCAGCTTGTTTATTTATGTTTGCGGCTCGATTTTTCAGGCTGCTTTATTAGGAAAAAAAAAAATGATTCGGGGGCTGCTTTTTGTTCAAAGGGAAGCCTTGCCGAGGACTCCTTTACCCTCACTATCTCCCTAAACAATTTCTTTCTAGCTCCTGTATCACTATAGGCCAGTCAAATTGATACATAAAATTAAATAACACAGGTTGTTTCTAAAATGTTTTGGTTCTACAAAGAATTATGCAAAAAATAACATTGCACAAACATAATTTTGCCCGTAGGCATGTACAAAATTTCACTGATTCAACGCATATTTATTTTTATATGTCAGGCACCATTTTAGGCACATGTGTGTGGACACAGTAAAATAAATAAATAAAACCAATCCCTTGCCCTCATTGAGCTTATATTCTAACTGGCGAGACAGATCAACAACAAATAAAAAGTAAAATATTGTATGTCAAATGGCAGTAAGTTTTACTGAGAAAAATAAAGCAGGATAAGGGTGAGAGAATTTTGGTGGCAATGCCAGCTGTTTTATGTAGGGTTATAAAAAATATTCTTGAGAAGATGAGTGAATAAGTCATGCAGATATATTTTTAAGTACTTTGCAGACAGAAACAACTGCAAAATCCCTAAGATGGAGAGAAGAGAGCAAGGAAGGGAGTGACAGGAGGTGAAGTGAGGGAGAGCAAGGTGTTAAACCTCATGGAGCATGGTAGGCTTGTGCAAGTGCTTTGACTTTGACTTTGAATGAGGAAAGAAGGTATTGGAAAGTTTCAAGCAGTGTGATGATTTTCAAAGGTCATTCTATGAGTATATGCATAGGGTAAATTTCTAGAAGTGAAATGGCTTGGTAAAGAGTATATGACCTCATAATTTTGAAATATATTGTCAAGTTGTTGTCCATATTAGTTGTAAAACTTAAACTTCCACTGGAAGTTTACAGCACATTTATAAACAAAATATTGATTATTTTGTTGATAAACAAAAACTATTAACAATGAAAACAGAAAAAAACTGACATAATGTTTTAAAAATACTAATAGGCAGTAACAAGTTTGAATTCTGTACTCAGCTGGAATGTCACAGAAGAATATCTGCAAAATAAAAAATAGTTTTAGACAAGGAAGTGCTAAGTATTTGTTATTAACAATCACTTAAAAAAGTTCCAAAATGTGCTTTAGAAAGAAGATTGAATCTAGGAAAAGAGAAATAAGGGATGCTGAACAAAGAAATAGTAAACACGTGAGTAAATTAAAGGAAGCATTTCTGCTAAGACAGTAATAATGGTGATAATTAGGATAGTAGTGATAATAAATATTTTGGAACTATAAAACTAAGTATTCATGAAATACTTTATAACAATGTTCTGAAGAATGGTGAGGAAAGATGCAAGATGGGGAATTGAAATGGAAGTATTCTAAAATCCTTATGCTCCCCAGGAAGGTAAAGATGGAGATTAAAATTAGATGTTGAAAAGTTAAGTACATGGGAAAAATTAAATTAAATAATCAGTTAAAGAATAGAAATAGAACATCTACATTTCTAATCTGATGAAAAAAATGTGGATCAACCAAATAGAAGGAAAAAAAGAGAAAGATGTAGCTTAGAAAATCATGGTTAATAGAAAGCCAAAGTAAGATGATAGAAATACGTCTAAATACAGAAAAAAAACCCACAAGTACATCAACTTTTTGAAGTATTGGTTTTTCATCATTCTTTAGTACTTAGCTTTCATTTACGCTGAAGGACTACTCTATGACTATGAGATTGTTGGTGTCTAATAATTCCATCTCAGGTAACATGCATAGTACCACAGTTAACAAGTTAACCATGAACCAGGTACACCCCTCAGGATCTTTTTAGTTCTTTATCTTCTTTAATTCCTGCAACACCTTTCATAACAGGATATTAGATGAGGATGCTATGCCTCAGACAGTTTGAGTTATGCGATTTAAATTCAGAATAGCTCACCCTTAGTTCTCTCCAATATGCACAGCTGCCTTTCCTCTTTGACTCACCTTTCTAATATTTTTTATTTTAGTCAGCATTAATGTGCCAAGCTCTTTTTAGTCTGGTTCAGGTTTTTCGCTGGAAAAGGCCTACAAATTTAGGAGGCTAGGAAGAGTGATAGTACTGAGCGGTTTTAAAAGGAAAGGTGATATCATTTGGCTCTGTGTCCCCACCCAAATCTCATCTTGAATTGTAATAATTCCCAGGTATGAAGGGTAGGACCAGGTGGAAATAATTGAATCGTGGACACGGTCTCCTCCTTACTGTTCTTGTGATAGTGAGTGAGTTCTCACAAGATTTGATGGTTTTACAAGCATCTGGCACTTTTCCTGTTGGTACTTCTTCTCTTGCCTGCTGCCATGTATAAGCCATGCCTTCCACCTTCCGCCATGATTGTGAGACCTCATTAGCCATATGGAGCTGTGAGTCCATTAAACCTCTTTTTTTTTTTTAAATAAATTACCCAGTCTTGGGTATGTCTTTATTAGCAGGGTAAGAACAGACTAATGCAAAAGGACTATTACAAATACAGAATAAGAAGTGACATTAAAATGATCACATAACACTCTAGTATTCTCACGTTTGCCTCTGATATCAGATGTTTGGGTAACCACTTTTCTGGAGAGAAACAGAATATATGGCCATATTTTATTTCTGGTATCTGAGTATTAAATTTTTTTTTATTGCTGTCATTTTTCTCCCCATTTCCAAACTCTCATCCCTGTTCTTTTGAGACCACCAAGACAGCAAATTCATTTGGTACAGAATTTCTGAGGATCCCAAGGGAGAGTGGAATCACTCATTGGCTCTATATCATTTGAGAGAGGCAACAACTAATTGTCCTTGGTCCATTCTTAATGAAGCACTTAAAGCACAACCCCCAAAATATGATTCACAGCTAGGGTGAGCATATGTCCTGATTCATTCAGGAGAATCCTAGTTTGGATGAATTTTATAGTAGAACGCTAATGGAGACTTGCCTTAAAGGACTTAAATTATTTTAAAATACAAGACCTTTCCTCTATTTCACGGGTAGATAACTCTCAGTTCCAACTCTGAATCCCTAGAGATACTGTCTTGATTGATTTGGGGTAGGACTGAAATCTATGAGTCATCATAATTTTAAAAAATGTTCCTTAAAATTCTAATATATAGCCATAATTGAGAATGACCATACCAAAAATTCCAGCTATCAGACAACACTCAATAATGTGAAAACACTCCTCCTATGCACATATTCACAGATAGAGTTTGAATGCTTTCCATTGAGGGCAACAATGCCTTACAAATAAGGATTTTGTTTCGATATGATCATGATTTTTAGTTACTTGCTTTTTATTTATAAATTGCCACTGTTTAGCTCCAATATGAGTCACTTACTTTATTATTTCTACTTTGGTTATCCCTATGATGCCTAGTGATGTTGATTCACACCTATAATTTGACTCAAACTTTCCCAATAACCAAATGTTCAGACTGGGAGAAATTGATACCAATATACCCTAAAGGTATATATGAAACAGGATTTAGATTAAATAATTTACGTTGTAGTCAACATTCATTGAGCATATATTATGGTGCAGTCACTTTGCTAGGTATTAAGATAAAGAGATGCATGCAGTACAGTTTCTGCACTGTAGGAGGGGAAGACAGAAATGTGAACAATTCAGAAAAATAAAGTGCCGTAGATTTTACCATAAACGTAGGCACATTGTGCCAAGAGAATGGCGAGAGGTCTGTCAGGAAATGCCTGGCAAGGCCTCATGGATGAGGAAATACTGGGCTGAATCCTGGATGCTGTCCAGCTGCACGTGGGATAAAAGAAGGTCAGGGCAGAGTGCAGAGGAAAAAAAAATTCTGGGCCAAGGGAACAATGTGAGCAAGGGCACTTAGGACAGAAACAAGACTGACTTGGGATTGCTAAGGTTTGAATGTGTCCCCTCCAAAATTCAAGTATTGAAACTTAATGGCCAATGTGATGGTATTAAGAGGTAAGGCCTTGAAGAGGTGATTAGGCCATGATGGATCCTCTCTCGTGAATGGAATTAAGAACCTTATAAAAGAGACTTCATGCAGCATTTGGCTTTTTTGCGTTCTCACTTTTCACATTTGAAAACACAGCATTCCTTCCCTCTAAAAGATGTAGCATTCAGGCACCATCTTGGAAGCAGAGAGCAGCCCTCACAAAACATCAAGCCTGCCAGGACCTTGATCTTGGACTTCCCAGTCTCCAGAACTGTCAGAAATAAATTTCTGTGTTTTATGAATTACCAAGCCTTAGGTGTTTTGTTATAGAAGCACAAACAGACTAAGATAGAAACTGGTACCAAGAGTAGAATGTTGGTGTAACAAAGACCTAAAAATGTGGAAGTGGCTTTGGAGATGGATAACAGGTAGAGCCTAGAACTGTTTTCAAGTGAATGTTAGAAGAAGCCTGGATTACTGTGAACCCAGCATTAAGGATGATTCTGGGGGCTTAGAAGAGGAGAAATCTAGAGAAAGCCTTAGTCTTAGAGATTATCTAAGTGGCCATTACAGTGAAGACTATTTTGATAAGGTCTCCAACAGAAATGAGAAACAAGATGGTGGAAACTAGAGGAAAAGTCATTCTTGTTATAAAGTGGCAAACAACTTGCGGAATCATTCTGTGTCTTAGAACTTTGTGGATGGCAAAACTCGAATGATGAACTAGACATTTGGCAGAAGAGATCTCTAAACAGCAAAGTGTTTAGGGTGGTGCATGACTTTTCTTAACTACTGGTAGTAAAATGTAAGAAGAGAGATGATTTAAAGGCAGAATTTATAATTAACAGGGAAGCAGAACATAAACATTTGGAAAATTTTCTGTCTGATCATGGATAGAATAAAATGTGTTTCAGGGAGAAAACTAAGGGTGTGGCCAAGTGACTGATAAAGATACTGGTTTGGATAGAAGGAAGCCAGGTGCTATTCATCAAGACAATGGGAGAATGACCCTGAAGGCAATTTGGAAATCTTTAAGGCTGCTGTGATTATCACAGGTTCAGAGTGCCAGGGCCTTAAAGGCAAAAGGGTTTAGAGGGAGAGGCCCATAGGACCTCAGGACTGACTTCCCAAGGTCACTTCAAGTCTCTGCTCCCTCCATTCTGGTGCTCCTTGGCTACTCCATCTGTGCTTAAGTGGGTCTAGGTGCAGCTTGGGCTGCTGCTTCAGAGGACACGAGCAGTGAGCTTTGGTGGCATCCACATGGTGCTAGCTCTGCAGGTAAGCAGAGTAAGGAGCTGTGGCAGTATGGCTACCTCCACCTAGATTCTTAAGGATACCACACAGAAAGCCCCAACTAGGGCAATGCCCAGCAGAGCCATGTGAGTGGGGATGCCCCCAAGATTTCAGACTTATAGAGTCATCAGCATGCAACTCTATCCTGGAAGAACCGCAGACACTGGACTTCAACCCATGAGAGCTGCAGCGTGGACTGTGCCCAGCAGAGATATGGGGGTGGGGCCACCAGGGCATTCAGGGGCCTAACATTTACCCCAGTGTGTCCAGAAAGTGGGGCATGGTGTCAAACAAGATTATTCTCAAACCTCAATTCTTCATGTTTGCCCTATTTGATTTTAGATTTACTGGGAGCCTGTTACTTCTTTCTTCTTGCCTCTTTCTCCCTTTTGGAGTAGAAATATCTATTCTGTATATGTTCCACCACTGTGTTTTGGAAGCACATAACTTGTCGATTTTACCAGCTAACAGCTAGAAGAAAATTTGTTTCAGGATGAATCATACCCTGAGTCTCACATGTTTAGATGACACTTTGGACTTAGACTTTAATTTTTATGCTGAAATGAGTTAAGATTTTTGGGAGCTATTGGAATGGAATGAATATACTTTGTGTGTGAGAAGAACATGAATTTTGGGGGGCCATGGGAAGAATGCTATGGTTTGAAAGTTGTTCTCTCCAAAATCCATGTCACCAACGTGATAATATTCAGTAGTAAGGACTTCGAGAAGTTATTAGGCCAAGAGGGCTCCTCCTCCTTGAATGGGATTAAGGCTTTTACAAATGAGATTCATGCAGCATTTGGCTCATGCCCTACCACCTTCCTCCCCTCCAAAGGGTGCAGCAGCAAGGAGCCATCTTGGAAGCAGAGAGCAGCCCTCACCAGCGTGCAACCTTCTGGTGCCCTGATCTTCGAGTTCCCAGCCTCCAGAACAGTGAGAAAATACATTTCTGTCATTTATAAATTACCCAGTCTCAGGTATTTTGTTATAGCAGAGCAAACAAACTAAGACAGGAACATTAAAGGATAGTGAATATGTTATTTATTCACCATTGTTGCTACAGGCTTGGAGACCCACATATCTACTATTTACATTAACTTCTTTTATATATGTGCATGATGTTTGTTTCTTACCATCAATGTCTGTTATTTTACATACATCATTATTATTATTATTATTATTATTATTTAGACAGAGTCTTGCTCTGTTGCCCAGGCTGGAGTGCAGTGGCATGATCTCGGCTCACTGCAACCTCTGCCTCCCAGGTTCAAGCTGTTTTCCTGCCTCAGCCTCCTGAGTAGCTGGCTTGTGCCACCACACCTGGCTAATTTTGTATTTTTAGTAGAGACGGGGTTTCTCCATGTGGTCAGTCTGGTCTTGAAGTTCCGACCTCAGGCGATTTACCTGCCTCGGACTCCCAAAGTGCTGGGATTACAGGTGTGAGCCACCGTGCCCAGCCACATTGTATTTTTATTAAATAATTCAATAGTACTTTTTCTCTTTTCAGGACTTTTAGAACTAATATAAAGAGTGGAATCACTCATTGGCTCTATATCTTTTGAGGCTGGAAACAGCTAATTGTCCTTGATCCATTCTTGACCATGCATTCAAAGCATAAACCCCAACATACGCTTCATGGCTAGGGTTAACATATATCCTGGTTCATGCATGAGAATCCTAGTTTGGATGAAGATTTATGGTGGTATACTGGCAGAGAGTTGCCTTAATGGACTCTTAAGGGACTTAATGAACTAATATAAAAATGTAGAAAATATGGTTTCTAAAAGAAGGAAACCGAAAATTCCTACCATTTTCCCACAGAGACCAGTAGAAACTTTGTTCTTCACATGTTCTCTTGTGTTATATGCATCAAAGTTTTTGTTGACAATGATGTATCTTCAACTTTATTCTGGGCCATTAATAGTCTTCTACAGTCTCAGTTGTCCTTACTTTTTTATTATGTAAGCAATACATGTTCATTATTTTTAAAAATAGAAAATATAGATAACCATAAAGAAAATAATAAAAATTGCCCAGCATTTTATTATATATAATATAAATAAATATTATAATATATATAATATAGAACATAAATAAATATTATTTATTATTATTATTTTATTGCCTACCAGAAATAATATTTTGGGGTCCATTCTTCAAGATATTAAAAAATGCATATACAGTTTTATTACTTGTTTTTTAAACATGTTTTTATGTTAATATACCACAACCATATACATTTTCTAGAAAGCTATTGTTTAATATCATTTTTCCATTAATTAAAAAAATAGCCAATTGAATACCTTTTCTGTCCTGTTAACTCTGCTAGGTTTTTGCACTTGTTATTATGCTTTTTTTTTTTTCCCACAAAATTAGAATAAGGTTGGCATTATGGTCTCTGTTTCACAGATGAGGAATCTGAATCCTGAAAAAGTTCAGTGGTTTATCCAGGGTCTCACAACCCGTATATAACAAGTCAAGATTCAAACCCAGGTCCTTGTACACATACTTCATCTTCTTTTTCAAATAAGGACAGTGGAGTTAGTGAATGCACAACCCCAACGTACAGAGGCCTCTTACTGGCTAGGAGCTCACTCCTCCTTCCCTAAAAGACAGCAGAACAAACTGAGTCCAGGTTCTCTCTCTTTTGGTAGCTTCCCAAGAGGCTGATGTTTTCTTCTCCTTCCTTTACAGCTTTGCAAATATGTGCTTTTGACATCAGTGTACAGTTTGGCATCTGCTTTGGAAATATTCTTGCAAATAAGGCAGAAAAGACATCTTTTGTGAAAGGTAAACCACAGGTATAGTTTGGCTGCAGCAGTCAGGGGAATAAATACAAATAGAGAATAATGGCCTTGTCACTGATTTTCTGTCCTTAAGAGGAAGGTGTTCCTCTGGTCTCCGCAGGAGTAGCCATCCCTGCCTGGGTGAGTGCAGGATGCCTCTCCAAGGTGGCTGCACACAGCAGGTGAACTGCTCACTCGGAAAGGGTCAGGGGCGGACTGGATCTGCAACGTGCTGAGAATGCACCAGGTGGGTCCCTGAGCTAAAGGCTTGTCAACAGTACTTACCATAAAAACTCTTTTCGCTCAACTCATTCACATTTGTGATCATCTCACCCTGAAACATCCCCAGTTAGCCAACCTGCTCTCTCTCACCAACTTTCTTGCTTTACTCCTACTATTTCCTAAGGCAGTGGGCTGTTCCCTTAGACTCGAGGGGCAGGGGGACGAAGTTTAGAAACAAAGTAACATTTATTCTAATCTGAGAGTGTTTAATGGCAGATCAGTCTGTGGAAATAATTCTGCATATAAGGCAAAGAGGAGGGAAAGGAAGGCACTGACATATATTAACCACTGAGATAAGTGGGATGCTTTCACATCCATCGTGTTGGAGAATGTCCACAGCATCCTCAGGTGGTAGGAATCGCTGGTCCCAATTCACAGACTAGGAGAATGAGGTGCAGATGGATTGGCTTGTCCCAAAGTTGGTAAGTGGCAGAGCAGTATTTTAATTCAGACTCTTTATGATTCCAAAGCCTGTCCCCAGATATTTCTGTTGGAAAACACTCAGAAGACAGACATTAATATTTAAGAAACACATTTTCATTATCTATTTACATTCTTAATGTGACAGAAAGCAGAACAGAGGGATAAGAAAAAAACAAACAAGGGTTTATTGGTCTGTTGAGCAGATCAACAACTCATTTTTGTTTTGTTTCATTATTTGAGCTGGCTTTTGTCACGCAATAGAATTTTTTAATCACTTTATCGAGGTATAGTTGATATACAATAGGACTGCACATGTTTAATGTATACAATTTGACAATTCAATAACTTTGATGTATCTAATCTGTATGATGCCATAATCAAGGTAATAGATGTATCCATCACCTTCAGAAGTTTCCTTCTGTCTCTTTCTGGGCTTTGTTTGTTGTCATTTTCTTGTTCTTTTTTTTGAGATAATAACCCTGAGATCTACCTTCTTAACCAATTTTGAAATGTGCAATACCATATTGTTTACCATAGACATAATGTTGTACAGCAGGTTGCTAGAACTTTTCTATCTTGCACAACCGAGACTTTTTGCCCATTGAATAACATCTCTCCACTCCCCTCTCCCTCTAGCTCCTGGCAACCACCACTCTATTCTCTGCTCCTATCAGTTTGAATCTTTTAGTGTTTGTATATAAGTAGAAGCATTCAGTATTTGTCCTTCTGGCTTATTTCACTGAGTATAATGCCCTCCATATTTTAATAGTCCTTCAAAGTCCCAACTTCCTGGATGTGTCTTTGCAGGTGACCACAAGGAGGTGCCCAAGAGCAGCACGCCTGTTTTCCCAGGAATTTTAATCTCTGTCATTAACAAATAAAAACCTCACTGAGTTGCTGTTTGTTTCAAGTTGGTATCTGGGACTTTCCATGGACTAGCACTTCTTAAATTGCTGGGTTATTAGTGTAGCATTAGGAGTTAAAGGTTCAGGAATGGGGAATTTTAAGGGGATCGCATACAATTGAAAAGCCTAATGCGGTATCTAGGACACAGCAGGACCTCCATAAATGTGTCTTTTCCTTTTCTTCTTCTTTCTTCTTCCCTGCGCCTCTCTGCCTTCACCCCACTATTTCTCACTCACTGTCTTTTCCTATCGTTTCTTTCCATTGAGACATAAATTTCAGAGTAAAGGAAATTCCACCAGTCAACCAAGGACTAAACCATGTTCCATGCCTCTGGGGTAGCACACACACAGCCCAGACTAGTCTTTTTAGGAAGCTTGTGCCGCATCCTGAAGGAAAAAGAAGTAGACTTCAGTGTTAGATTTCAGTTCAAATCCCAGCCCAACACAAAGTCATCAGCTGTGTGGCAAAGGCATTTTTGCACACCCTCCCTGATCGTCAGTCTCCTTTTTTTTTTTTTTTTTTTACAAAGCAAGGGCAATCTCTGCCTCATAGGAGGACTGCAAGATTTTCATGAGGAAACATGGGAAAGCACCCCCAATAGTCCTTTGCATCTTGTAAGCGTTGATACACTCTCTAGTTAAAACAAAAATTTTAAAGCCCTCCACTGGCCTTTAGAGAGGAGGCTTAAGGGTGAGAAGCAAAAACTTGACCCCTTAGTAATGCTCAACTCCGGTGGACCTACGTTTCCCGGAGGGATGGCCCAGCCTGCACAGGATGCCTTGCTCTGTGGGGCGGGCCCCTCAGGCTCAGAGAGAACAAGTCCCACGGGGCTCAGAGATGGAGAGGGGAGAGCGTGCACATCCACTCTGTTTGCCTTTGGGGCCACAGACTTGCCCCTGCTTCCCACGGAAATTCATTTATGCGAAAATCTCCTGGTTGGACTGATAGAGCATAAGGGGCTTAACTTTATATAAATATGTAGAACGTGTGTGTGTGCGTGTATGCAAGGGCAGGGGACAGGCGAGAGACTTCTTTTCCTCTCTATTGGATAAATCATGAACTATAAATAAGTAATTTAACAGAAAGTTCCCCCAAATCATGCCCTTCTAAGCCTGAGTGTGTGTGTGCAGAATCACATTGGAAATGAAGAAGATGGTAATTCCAGTATCAGGGTAGCCAGAACAGAAAACATGTAAAGTTTGTGGATGATCTTGGGGGGATAGTAAGTTTGGTTTATGCCTAATGCCTACCAAAACATAGATGCTTAATAGCTTAGCTGGGTGACTATGTTGAATTGTCCTTGTCACAGGGTCTTTGATGGAGCCCGAATTTGCTGCAAAAATACGAAGAGCTAGACTTGGCAATCCAGACCTGGGAGTCAGCTCCATAAGGGTTACTTCACTGCAGCCTGCAGGTCAGTGGCTTCCCACACAGGAACACATTGCTATGACAAGCCAGGCTTGTTCCCAGCTTGGACTCATGCCAACCATACCCTTTGCCTGGAATGTCTTACCTCAGGTCTAGGGACCAACTTCTGTAGCTAATTCAGTTCTCAGATTAAATGTCACCTCCTTAGACTGCCGTTCCCTGATTGTTCATTCTAGAGTGGTCCAATGCAGCCTCTCCATCACATCCCTCTTTGATTTTCTGTAGAACATGTACCATGCCCTGAGATTTTCTTGTTTATTTGCTTAGTGCTTATGTCCCCTTCACTAGAATTTAAGCTCAATGAGAACAGCAGCTTTGTCTTTCCATTTCTCTCATTAGCTCCTGGCACAGCGTCCTGTAGTAATAGAATAACAGGAACTCAACAAATATTTGCAGAATGTTGAAGGAAGATATTATACTTTCTTGCACCATAAAGACCAAAGTGCTCTACCTAACTTTTAAAGAGGAAATGGTAGCCACTTAAAAACAAAAAAGCAACCAAAAAAAGCAACTGAATAAAAGCATATACTTTAAAAATCTTGCTTGTGTTTTAACTTTTTGCAAAAGGAGACATAATTAAAGTGTTTCAGTCTCCCCCTGGACCTCTGACAGCAAAATTAGCATGAAGGAGAACAGTACGTAATAGAAAGTGAAGGTAAGCATTAAACCGTTGTTTGTCTCATGCAAATTGCACAATCTAATTCTGATTCATGATGGAGGAAAAAAAAACACCCTCTTTTCTTCTGAACTCAGAAGTGATCAATGTCAGCTGAAATGCTTCAGAAATGCCTTAACTTTGGGTATGGACTTTATGTAAAGGAGTATTTATTGGACACTTTTGAAATGCTGTCAACTACCCTGGCACTGGGGTAACAATGATGAAAAGGCCAAGTCCTCTCTCTCCCTCTCCCAAGGAGTTCACAGTCTATAGGGTGGTAGAGATAAGCAACACAACAGTGTGAGAAGTGGTATAAATATGGGGTGTCGCAAAAGCTCTAGGGATGTGCCGGTGGCTTCATGAAAAATGTGGCTTTGCAGTAATGAAGTTGAAGACAATTTAACAGTCTTCAGAGATGTGCCCTAATAGTAACAGCAGCTGATGGATAAATAAGAAATGTGCAGAAATCAAGTTTAACAATGGACTTTCAGCAGGTGTGATGAGTCAGTCGATCACCAGGCTGTTACTGAGTGCTGCCCCTGTACCAGAACTCTCTGGGTGCTGTGTGTTCATCTTTCAAGATGCTCACAGCGTACCGTCCTGCTGGGTCAGTGGAGGCATCCAAAATGCACAGAAGATTGCTTCCGGCCGGGCGCGGTGGCTCAAGCCTGTAATCCCAGCACTTTGGGAGGCCGAGACGGGCGGATCACGAGGTCAGGAGATCGAGACCATCCTGGCTAACACGGTGAAACCCTGTCTCTACTAAAAAACACAAAAAACTAGCCGGGCGCGGTGGCGGGCACCTGTAGTCCCAGCTACTCGGGAGGCTGAGGCTGGAGAATGGCGTGAACCCGGGAGGCGGAGCTTGCAGTGAGCTGAGATCCAGCCACTGCACTCCAGCCTGGGCGACAGAGCGAGACTCCGTCTCAAAAAAAAAAAAAAAAAAAAAGATTGCTTCCTTTCTTCACCGGGCTTTGGATCTCAGTAGTCCACAAGAAGAGTGTCTGTTGGCACTGTCAAAGCAATCAGTGTGCCTTTATTTTACCCCACTGGCATGCAGACCTTCTGACCAGACCCTCAAAGGAGGTTGAAATGGAAAGGGAGTCTGTCAGATAAACTCAAAGGCCATCTGTAGGCTCTGGGAATTTACTCCAGATCCTTTGGGAAAATGTATGTCCTCACTCTTGTTGCTGTTGCAGCAGATATCTTCCCTTCTGAAAAGCTATTCATCTCTTTCTGTTTTGTATGCATCTCCTGGATCGGGCCCAGTTCTGCTGAGATGGGTGGGGTAATTTGATTTATGACAGCAGAGAAATAGGCTTTCAGTTATTTTTTGAGTCAGAAACATCTTAGAACACCAAAATAAATGGTGACAGGAAGTACAGTCCATGCCAAATGCCCTGCATCGTGTTGAGTTAGGGTGTCAGATTTAAAGAGAATGTTGATAGCATTTACTCATTAAGAAGTTTGCTGCTTCCTTGCTCAGGAAAGCATGAGATTGAATCCTCCAAAACGTTTACCCTCTTCCCCATTCTGGTGTCTTTGCTCAAACCTGGCTGCTTCTTGAATTTCTTCTTCCTGTCACTACGGTTTCGATTCAAGTGATTTCAGGGAGAATGACGTAGCCGGGATAATGCTGCAGTTTCTTCCTCTGCACAGCCTAGCTACTGGTCACTGCAGCTCTTCCTAGTAGTGCCTGGTTGGGTGTGTGAGTGGGGGTGATGGTGAGAGCAAGGCCACTGACACCCCTAGTAGGGATGGGGGAAGCAGACAGCTGAGCTGACTGGAAGACTCCAGCTGGCACACTGCCATCACACATACACCTAGCGGCGAGTACACACCATCCCTGCCTCTGTAAGTCCCTGGAAGGCTATCTGATTGTAGTTCATCCAGTAACCCAAAGACAGAGCTCTACGTTCCCGGGGTTAGCAGTGACGGAGATGAAAACCAACATTTCCTGTGTACTTACAAGCAGAAAATATTAAGAATGCCTTGCCCCAACAAGCAGAAAATATCAATGAATTCAGTGAGGGTTTAAATATAGTGCCTAACCTTATTAAGAAGAGATTGGAGATATTTGGGCCATGTCACCAAAGCTTTTAAATCAACATTATGGGAAGTAACTCCCACAGATCTTGCCAAAGACAGATATATGGGTTGCAGTTTTGATATATAGTGTGGCATTTGAGAATGTACTTATATCTAATGGGTCCCAGAGTGTTAATTACTTTTTTAGTTAGAGTGAATTATTACACATATTTAAATGAAACGATGAAGACAACAGCAGTAGAAATAGTAAAGAACCACAACTTTTCCCTTCCATATACACCTTGCTTCAACCACCACCATCACCATCACAACCACAGATAACTGGCATAACTGGCACCGTCATAGACCCAACACCAGGAAGTCTATTTATAGGCATGATCTCATTTAACTATTACAGAAAAACCTACACAGAAAATATCATTATCATTTCCATTCTACAGGTGGAAAAAGTTGAGTTTTTGAAAGGTTGTAAACTGACCCATGGTCCCGTAGTTGACAAAGTGCAGAGTCTATCTTAACAAGCTTTGCAATTTCAAAGACCTTGCTCTCTGACATAATACAGCTTTCTCTTAATGAGAAGTGGCTACGAGAAGAGGGATGTCCCACTTTCCCTCCAGTATGTATTTCCCAGGCTTTAGTTTGACCTCTCATCGGGATCATGCGTTTCCAACTTTCAACTAATGGTTTATTCTTATATGTATCATCTGGCCTTTCTTAAAACATAAACCCACCCACAAAACGAATGCCACTAAATAAATACCAGATCAAGATAGTATCTTTAAGTTTTGCCTTTAAAAAATTCCTTCCAAAAGAATGATAAATTACACTGCTTGGTGTAATGCTAACTTCCTCCCCTTCAGTTACTTGCTTATGTGATCCTCTCCTTCTCTGTTCCTGTCCTTTCTGTAAACCCTGATGAGGTTGACTTGAAACCTGGCAATTTGGAGGCTTTTTCACTTCTTCCTTAGGAACAGCTAGCAGTGATTTATTTCCTACCTGTGAGCTGTATAGACCACACCTCTCCCTCGCAGCCTTAAGAGCAAGGAGTCAGTCTTGTCTTAGGCCCAGACATGTTTTCCTAATTTGCTGATGGACTCAGTCAGTTTCCTGCTGGCCTCTGGCTCTTTCCTGCCAGCATTATCTGCATTGGGGTTTGCCAGATGCTTCCACTGGGCCTTGTTTATCCAGGTTAAATTGTTAATGCGGTTGCACCTCTGTTCTTCCCACCAGACTATGATTCCATGGCAGGGACAAATTTGTAGTTACTTTTGTAGTTCTGGTGCCTGGGGTGGGCCAGGTATGGTGGGTAGGACTGCTGTATAAAACGGAAGGAAGGAAGGAAGGAAGGAAGGAAGGGAGGGAGGGAGGGAGGGAGGGAAAGGAGAAAGAAGGAAAGAAGGAAGATGGGGATGGAGGAAGAAAGGAAGACATGGAGTTATTGTTATTGTCATTGAGTTTCTCTTTGTATGATTTACTTTCTGGTGAAGTTACTTGAACCAGAGAGAGAATAGAGAAGAGGGGGCTGAAATTCTCCATCTGACCTCTTGGACTTCTCCAAAAGATGGGATTTAATGGGAAGTTAAGAGCACCAATTCAGAAATGAGATTGTTGGGGTTCAGAATTGCAGGTCTGCAACTCACTACTTGGATGACCATGGGCAAGTTTCTTAACCTCTCTGTTCCTCAGTTCCCTCTTCTGCAAAAATGGAGAGAATGAAAGTATCTGTTCCACAGGAGTTTAGTGAGGAATATGTGAGTAAACATATAAATGACTGGGAGAAGTGCCAACACATAGAAACAATGAGTTTACAATTATTGTTGTTATGAGAAAGCATTTAGCTGTAAAAATATAGGGACTTGTCTCAAGGAAAAGTATCCATTCATTTGTTCTCTAAACATTCATTAGACACGAATTTCTCCCATGCATTGTGCTTGGTGTTAGGGAAGAGGCCTAATTAAGACAGGGATGCTATAAAGTTTGTATCGTTAATTAGGCATCAAATAATTTCTGCAAAGGAAAAGAGCAGAGCATTTGGAGGAGGAAGAAGGTGGAGGTGGGACAGGTGAGGTTGCCTACTCTGGGGGCGGGGGAGAGAAGTCTGCTCTGGGGTCGGCCAATAAGCAGAGCAGAGCTGGTGACACTCCTGGCTTCAAGGCCCACATGTGCTGCCTAGACCTGGCCAACTCTTTCATTTCTGCTCCAGAGCCACTGGGGGCACTTCAAAGATCAGCAGCTCTGAGCATGGGGAGGTGGTGCTGTTGGACATCATTACCAGACTTTCCAAATGCCTATTCCAAACTGTACAGTGCAGAGGTTCTCCAAGGCAGCGCCGTCGGTAGGAGATATTAGCAGGCATGGAACAGGGCTAAGGTCGGTGCCAGTGGAGCTGAACCAGTCATCTGGGAACACTAGCGGGGCGTTCCCTGGAGATGCCAGGGGATGAAACCCTGCCTTGGTTGGGGAAAGTTTGGAGCTGATTCCATTTGGACATCCATGTTGCATATCCTTACTCGCATGCACTTAAAGCTTGTGGATGTCCAGGGCCGTTTGGGTTACACAAATAAATAAGCATTGTGCAGTTTTTCTGTTGACTGTGGCCATTTTCATAAAAGCTTCAATTTCTTCCATGTATGCCTAAAATCTATAGAGAATTAAAGTATAAACCAGTCCTTGGGCCCTTTCCCATTTGTTTTTTACTCGAAGTGTGTGACATCTGATAATCGTCTTTTTTTCTTCAGTGTATTATTAAGAATTGATTTCTGTGTTTCTCATTTTTAGCATGTATTTTGTGTTTCTGGCCTAAAATTGTTATGATACTACATATTTCTTGAGAAGGATTCATTTTTAAATCTTTTTAGCCTCTGGAAATATGAGACCTCTTTGGTATTTTGGGGTCTTTATATGAACAAGATGTCAAATTCTTGATTTCGTTATATCATTGAAGGCCTGGGAATGGCTGGCTTTGTGAGCAATAATAAAGATCTGGTTTTCTTTAGAAAGGAAAGACAGAAGAAACAGAAATTATTCTTATACATTTTTACATGAGACTTCTGATTTCTTCCCTTTTGAAATTTACCAGATATTCTCTGCAAGAATGTGCTCTATTTATGAGAACGGGGCTGATGAACTTGGAGAGAGAATATTACCTTATTTACAGAAGTCAGCTCTGATTGTATCAATTTTACTGATGTGTGTGTGTATATATATATCATATTTAATGATGTTTCATATAATATATATTATTGCAGGAAGCAAATTTTCTAATTTTATTTACTATGTATAAAAACTATTGAATACTATAGTGTATAATAAAATATAGTATATCATATAATATATGTCAACATTTTTACAATGTATATTTACTATGTTATTCTATATATAGTATATATAAATTGGCTATATATGTTATTTATTATATACAAAAATATAATATTTAACATATATAATACTTCTTACATATTAAATAAAATTGGGGGGCATTATTCCTGGAGAAGAACATTTAAATCACTAGCCAGATACTGTGATTAATTAGTGATTTTCCTCTTGCCCTTAATCCTGAACAGTTACTATGTGTGTTCCTGTGAAAATGGCCAAGTCATGGACTATTAATACAGGCAAATAAAATGACTTGTGGAAAAGGTGCATTTAAGGAATACTGTTTCTGGAGCAATACAAGCTGATGCAAGCAGAGTTAACGTTCAGGGTTGTCCTCAAATACCAGGTGACATGACCTGACCATGCCCTCCCACCTTCTCACCCGGGATGTCCACCGGCTGGTAACCTGCTCTCCCCATGAGCTCTTCTGCCTCTTGCTAGCTGCACCTGACGGGAGGATCCCCTGCCCCCAAGCAGCCCCTCTGTGAAGCCAACATTTTAGAAAGATCAGAAATGACCCTCATAAGACAACGGCTCAGATGCTGCACAGTCTTTCAAGGCGAATGGCAGGTGTGTCTTCTACGTAAACATTCCCATTCCCCCTAACTAGGTGTGTCTTCCTTGTGTCCTAGCCCTGTGTCAGGTTACTTTTATTTTTCTCATGGCACTTAGGATTGGTGAGGTTTTGGAGAGCAGAAAATTAATTATCTTTGAAAAGTCCTTCCTCACCACCTACCTGCCATGCCCTACGAGATAATAAAGAAGTGGTTTTGAATGAATTAATGGAACAAAGTGTCAAGTAGGATCTGTGTTTTGTTTTGTTTGGTTTGGTTTGGTTTGATTTCTTAATCATGCATTACCTGAGCACCACTTTGGTGGATAAAAGTTCTCTTTGTCAAGGGGACAAGCCACAATACTGGGAACTGATCTTGTAATTTGATGCCGATTTTTCTCTCTGAAGGATGCTATTATCATTGATGTTTATTCTTCTTCCTCCTTCTTCTCCCCATCCTTGTTCTTCCTTTTCTCTCTCCCTCTCTCTCTCCTCTCTTTTTCTCTCTCCATTCTTCTCTCCCTTCCTCTCAGGTTGCCAGATAAAATTCAGGACCTTCAATTACATTTTAATTTCAGATAAACAATGAATAATTTCTCAGTATAAACATGTACCAAATATTGCACAGGACATATGTATACTAAAAAATATTCATTGTTTAATGAAAATTAAATTTAACTACGTATTCTTTATTTTTACTTGCTAAATCTGGCAACCCTACCTCTTTCAGCTTTTTTCAGTACCTTAAATAATAGAAAAAAATGACTCTATGGAAACCTTCTAGTCTTTGGCCCTATTATCAAAGTCCCAAATCTACCATATTCTTCAAAGTTCCTGAGAAAAGAAGGCACACATTGTAAATAAAACTGGGCAATGGAATCAGAGGTCTTCTATTTCTAACATCAGGAACATAACATGCACACCACACTCTTTTTTTTCTTTGTATTTTAACAGGGAGAATTACGCGCTGAAGGAGAAGCAAGGTAGCATTAACTTTCCTAAGAAGGACTGTGTGGCACCCAGTTTAGAAAAATAGTCAGTAAGAGAAATTCAACAGGGAGACATTTTTCTTGCCGTTGATTATTCTCAGGCACACTGTGGACGGCACCCAGGAGAATTTGGAAGATTTAGAGTTACTCTACAAGGGCCGTCTTGAGGATAGTATTTAACCTTTCTTCTTTTGTTCCCATTGCAAGGACAGCTTCATCTTTTAAAACTATGTTTAATTTTTCTAATTTTCAGAGACAGGGTCTTGCTCTGTCACCCAGGCTGGAGTGCAGTGATCATAGCTCACTGTAACCTTGAACTCCTTGGCTCAAGTGATTCTCCCACCTCAGCCTCCCAAGTACTGGGACTATAGGTGCGCGCCATCACACCCAACTTAAATTCTCCTTTGTAGACACAGGTTCTCGCGGTGTTGCTCAGGCTGGTCTCAAATCCCCTGGCCTCAAGAGATCCTCCGGTCTCCACCTCCCAAAGTGCTGGAATTACAAGCATGAGCCACCACACCGGCCAGCCTTATCTTAATATGAGAAAAACTGAAGCTCTAACAGTGCCATGTTTTCAATTTGTCATGTTGGTTTTTAAAAGGCATGCATTTCTAGAATGCTGTCTTTCACTTTGGGCAGATAGAGTACCGCATTTAAGCTTTTCATCCAGCAAAGAGAACAGAAAGGAGGCTTCCCTGGAGCCAGAAGCCCAGAGTTCCAGCTCAGCAGTGCTGCTAACTGGTTATGAGATCTTAAATGTACCAGGCAGTGTCTCTGATCCCTACAAGGGAGTCAGTATGAGATCTCTCAGATCTTTTCTTGTTCACAGTCCTATGATTTCCAGAATGATTCAGAAACATTCACGGCATGTCTCCTTCATGAAATACTCCCTTCCACATTGCTGGGGTTCCTGGCTGCTTTCCTATCTCATCTGCGTCCCTCCCCTTTGCTCTGCATATTCAACAGTAGGGAAAAGTTCTGTGGAAAGCCCCTGAAATAGCAACAGCCGAGGAGCCGACATGGAGTCCGCTTGGCTCCACTGGGCCCAGACCCTGCCAAATACTTGTCATCAAGTCACCAGTCGTACATGGGAAGGGACCAGTGCTCGGTGGCTGTGGCTTAGACTTGTGACTGGTGTTGCTAGCCTCCTCAGAGAACCAGTGCCAATGAGGAAGTTGCTCCGAGAGCCCCTAGGAAACCAAAATACCAGCTAAAGCAAAAAGGCTGTCCTGGCCAGCAGCTGATTAACCGCTTGTGTTCTGGCTGGGGTGCGGGTTTAAGTGTGCGTGGCGGTGCCCTCTCCATCCTGATTCCCAGAGCCCTCCAGCTCCCATGGCAACTCTCAGGGCTCCTTGAAAGAACTCTTAACCTGGACAACTTTTATCAATTTTTCACCCAGAATCAGTCTTGGGCCCCACCCCAAATTTACAAGGTGGTAGAATTCTAGACCTTGAACACTGACTGCTGGTGCCCAGAGGCAAACTTTTGACAAAAACCGTGTGATGGGCTTCACATCCCGGACATTGAAATCACTGTACTGAACATGGAATAAATGAACCCTTAGTAGAGGACTTGCTCAAGAAGAAAGTGGTTTCTGGTGATTAGTATCTGGGAATGCGAGTTCACGGTAACCGTTTCCAGCTTTATCTATCACTGTACAGAAACCCCTGGAAATAAAGGTGGTTCTCCCTCTGTGTGATGGTGATTTGTAACTTTTTCTGAATTCAATTAGTAAAAGTCCTAACGGGGACAATTATTCTTTGAAATACATGATTATATATTACCCTGAATTCACTGTATTACGTCTCTTAAAACTAACCTTACATACACTTTTTTCTAACACTAAAATCTGGGATGTAAATGTGTTCTGAAATATGGGTTGCAGTTTCCATGAAGAGATTTTAAAAATTCACATCTTCAAAGATATGTCATCTGCAATAGAAATCACGAAGTCGCCACATTTAGGAATGCAATGCTACTGTAATTTCAGTTAAAGGAGGAAAATAATACAGCCCTTCTTTCTAATGGTGTTTGCAGTTTACAGAGGGCTCTTCCTTGTATCAGTTTATTTTAAGTCTGCTAACGTATCTAAAAACCTATGATCCTCCAGACTTTGCACCCGGCATTGAAAATATGAAGGTGACTAAGAAAACTCATCAAAGTGGGTTGTTGTCCTGTGGGATGGACAATACACGTGAACAGATCATTAAAATACAGTGCCTTAGATGTAAGATGTGTGCTGTGCTGAGGAAAAAGCAAGAGGAACCCCTAATTTAGGTGGTGTGGGGCTAAGACTTCTGAGGAGATTATTCCATTGAGAACGTATAATAATCCTAATATTCCTTATTTATAAAACATAAATTTATTTTTTAGAGCAGAGTTTCACTCTGTTGCTCGGGCTAGAGTGCAGTGGTGCCATCATGGCTCGTTACAGACTCAACCTCCCAGGTTCAAGTGATCCTCCCACCTCAGCCTCCCAAGTAGCTGGGACTACAGGCGCACACCTTCACATCCGGCTAATTTTTTGATGTTTTGTTGAGACAGGGTCTCGCTATGTGGCCCAAGCTGGTCTCAAACTCCCGAGCTCTAGTGATCCTTCTGCTTCAGCCTCCCAAAGTGCTGAGGTGACAGGTGTGAGCCACCACACCCAACTATAATCCTAATATTTCTATTTAACAGGGAAGAAAATCAAAGTTGAGAAATTCACCGGAGTATTTCTTACAAAGAGCAGAGCCAACTCTTGAATCCATATCAACGTATTGTCCTTTCCTGTTTCCACTGTATTGGTAACACATGTTTTCTCTTTTACTGTTTCTAAAAATAAATTACTAATTCAATAAACTCAATCACTTTTCAAAAAGTGGGAATGCATTTCTGTTCTAAGCTTCTCTTCCATAAACGTTCTCATTTTGACAGCATACTCTAGATTTAAAAATCTTACACATCAAGAAAACTTTATAGTTGGAACATCTAACAATGTTAGCTTTTTTCTGTATTCCATCAGCATATAAAATCCTTGAGTTTTTTTCTTCTGGAAATAGCAGGCTTGAGTCTGAAAATTAGAAGTGACTTAATGCTAAAGCCAGGCCTTTGAGGAGTCAGGGTGTGGACTGTATATAGAGAGTAAGATCTTAGCTGAATGTTGAGGTCAATACATTATTTCAGAAATCAGAGTCTTTAAGGAGAAAATTCTTCACGTTGGAAAACAAGACTAAATACAAGGACATTAGTGAGTTATATAATCTGAATTTTCTTGCCCATACACATGGGTGTGAAAGGTGGGGAAAAGTAGAGAAGTTCCTCTCATAGGTTAATGAGGCAGGACATGAATGAGAATGATTCCAAATAAAAGCCCAGAAACTGCATGAGTCCTTGCAGCCAGATCATATCATGCCTAGAGTACTGAGCATGAAGTAAGGCTTGTAAGAAATGAGAAACCTGTACCAAATGTAGGCTAGCGTTTTCCATGTAGTGGCTTGTAAATATTGCTGCTCTAAAATCCACAAAGGAAACAGGGCATAAATTACAAACAGGTGGCAGAATTTATGTGTGAATGGTGATTTGAGCACTAATGTTGGAAATATGCTACAGTCTTGGGGGAATTTCTATTGGATGTACAGCAGCAGGGTCCAAACTGAAGAAAGACACTCTCAGTGACTGTGGAAACTATCAGTGTTTCAGTTCTTACAAATGTAAAGAAAGGGGAGGATTGGTATCTAATGTCTAAGTAGTTTTAACCAATATCCCTTGGATTACCAACAAGATTACTTTTTTTGTGTTTTAATTAATATTTCATATTTATTATGCTTATTTTTTATACATAGCTTAGCTTATTCATTCCCTGTGTCAATTTTTATATTGGAGTGCTTAGCTTTTTTTGTTTAATATGAAATCTGAAGAGTTTTTGTTTTTTATTTTTAAACGAAATGTATTTACCTACCTGCTTGTTAAAATATAGCAAACAAAATTTTCCTCAGGGATATAATTATTCTGTTTTACATACTTTTTTTTATTATACTTCAAGTTCTAGGGTACATGTGCACAATGTGCAGGTTTGTTACATATGTATACATGTGCCATGTTGGTGTGCTGTACCCATCAACTCATCAGCACCCATCAACTCGTCATTTACATCAGGTGTGACTCCCAATGTCATCCCTCCCCCCTCCTCCTTCCCCACCATAGGCCCTGGTGTGTGATGTTCCCCTTCCCGTGTCCAAGTGATCTCATTGTTCAATACATACTGTTAATTACATGCCCCAGCACCATTTACGGACTAATCCATGCTTTTCCAAACTGTTTTAATTACTACAATGTCATTAAAATAAGAGACTTTCTACTTTTTTTTATTTTTCAGAAATGTCATGCTTAGTTTTCTAAGTAAGTTTTAAATATTTTCTAAGCAGTCAAATTTGATTGGGACAGTATTCATGAGTTAATTTGGGAAAATTATATCCATTCTATTTTGACTCTTTATATCCAAATGCTCAATATTTATATATTATATTCTACTTTTATAGTCTGGCAATTTTATGTATTATAAATTTTTTATTGCTTATTTCTGGGAATATATTTTTCATATTATTAAAAATGCCTGTAATACATATACACAGTGGTTTGGACAAATGAAAAATTCTAAGTTAGAAATTCTTTTCTTCACCATTTCAAAATATATCACTCTGAGAATTTCTGGCCATCCATTGTTTCATTTGAGATGACTCATGTCAATCTTTTTTTTTTTTCTTCGCAGGTAAGCTACTCTTTTTCATTAGAAGCTCTTAGAATTTTCTCTTTCACTTTATTCTTAAATATCACTATAATGTTCTAGATATGGGTTCCTCTTACACGTTTTGCCCATTTTGAGGCTTTATAAGCTGATATTTTTGTCTTTCTTAAATTATGGCACATTCTTGATTATTATTTTTTATTTATTTATTTTTTTTGAGACAGAGTCTCACTCTGTCTCCCAGGCTGGAGTGCACTGGCACCATCTCAGCTCACTGCAAGCTCTGCCTCCTGGGTTTATGCCATTCTCCTGCCTTGGCCTCCCAAGTAGCTGGGACTACAGGCGCCTGCCACCACGCCTGGCTAGTTTTTTGTATTTTTTTAGTAGAGACGGGGTTTCACCATGTTAGCCAGGATGGTCTCGAACTCCTGACCTCATGATCCGCCCGTCTCGGCCTCCCAAAGTGCTGGGATTACAGGCTTGAGCCACCACACCCAGCCGATTATTATTTCTTTAAATATTTATTTATTCTTTTTTCTTTTTTCTTTTTCTGGAACTCCTACTATGTGGAGATTGATACTCTGCTTCTAATCTCCAAATCTTGTAATCTTTGTGCTGTATTTCCCATATCCTTACTCCTTCCCAGTACTTTCTGGGAGATTTACTCAATCGAACCTCCAATTTACTAATTTCTTCTTTAACTCTATCCGTTAAGCAATGTATCTAATCTGCTGAGGTCTTAATTCAATACTTATCATCTTGATACCCAGTATTTTTTTTTTTTTTGAGATGGAGTTTCACTCTTGTCACCCAGGCTGGAATGCAGTGGTGCCATTGCAGCTCACTGCAACCTCTGTCTCCTAGGTTCAAGTGACTCTCCTGCTTCAGCCTCCCAAGTAGCTGGGGTTACAGGTGCCTGCCACCATGCCCGGCTAATTTTTGTACTTTTTTTCAATAGAGATGGGGTTTCAGCATGTTGGCTAGGCTGGTTTTGAATTCCTGACCTCAGGCAATCTGCCTGCCTCAGCCTCCCAAAGTGCTGGTATTACAGGCATGAGCCACTACACCTGACCCCCAATATTTTTACTTAGTTCTTTTTAATAACTGTTCTTGTCTGCTTCTTCTTACCAATATTTTGAATTACCTCTTTAAAGATATTTATTATGCCTCTTTTTAATTATTGATAATTCTGCTTTCATATTTCTGGTCTATCCAGGTTATATTCTTTAGTTGGATGATTATTTTTTAATGCCAAATATGCTCATAATTTTACTCCTTATTTTTGTCTGTAAACCCATTTTACCTCGGTAGCCTCAGCTCTCTTGGCTAAGATTATTTACGGGGTAGAGGAGTGGAGGCCAAGGTCATAACATGTGCTTCTCCTGATGGGTCTATGGAAGGAAAGGCATACACTGGTTCAGAGAGCCAAAGCATTGCCAGCTGCACTTGACCACCTTTGTTTGCTTTTTCCTCTCTAGGGATTCCTGCTTTTCTGGGAGTTAATAATTTCATCTCAGGCATTTCTTTGTTCAAAGACCTTTCCTCTCTTGGCTTTAATTTCTTAACTTTGAAGTAAAAGGAAGACAGGGGGTGAAGGGTAGCTCAGAGACTAACCAGTCATCCAGTTCTTGTTAACTTCCCCTGTTACCATCCTCATCCTTTTTTGCAGGTTGGACCATCCCACTTTTGCCCTTTGCTTTTCGGTGGCCGAGGCTGTCACTATCTATGACATTTCTGTCCTGCAGTGGTGAGGAGGCAAGACAAGAGTCTGCACCCAAAGCCATGAGTGAAAGTAAAAATTCAAAATCTTAACCCACCCCAATTTGATTTCCCTTTTTACTCCAATCTCATCAGGCTGTTACTATTTTCACATTGGTTCACACATGACCCTCTCTTCCCAGAAGTTTTTTCACAGTCATGCTTTCCTTCTTCAAATCTATACCCTTTCTTTTTTGCTGTGTGACATTTCCATTGCTAGGATTGGGGAGAGAGCCAATAGCCAGTGCTGTTTTGCCATCTTTTGGGGACTTCCAATATATTATATATTTAATTATTGCTGATATGTAGCAAAGCCATTGATTTTGAAATATTTATTTTGTAAGATGAATCCTTATGAAATCTTCTAATTCAAAGTATTTTCCTCTCTTGGCTCTAGTTTCTTAATTCTGAAGTACAGAAACTAGCTCTCTGCCCCAGTGTATGCCTTTCCTTCCATAGACCCACCAGGAGGAGCACATGCTAAGAGCTTGGCCTCCACTCCTCTACTCCATAAATAATTTTTGTCAAGACAGCTGAGGTTACTAAGGTAAAATGGGTTCATGGACAAAAATAAGGAATCAAGTGATGAGCATATTTGGCATTAAAAAATAATCAGCCTACAAAATGGTTTAATGGTTATCATCTTCTTTTCTGCCTCTGTACTATTCACATATGCAGAACACACTTTTTTCTTAATCAATAGGCTTTAGTTTTTAGAGTAGTCTTAGGTTTACAGAAAATTGACCAGATGGTACAGCTGTTTCTCATATATCCCTGTTTCTTGCTCAGTTTCCATATTATTAACATCTTGCATTAGTGTGGTACATACATTACAATTGGTACGTTACATACCAACATTGATATATTATTGTTAATTAAAATCAGTTTACTGAATTAATTACATAATTAACTAAAACATAGTTTGCATCAGAGTTCAACTTTTTGTGTTGTACATTCTATGGGTTTTGACAAATAAATAATGTCATATATCCATCATTGTAGTATCATTCAGAATAGTTATATTGTCCTAAAAACTCCTTGTGGATTACCTATTCATTCCTCCCCACAACCTCAAACCTTTGGCAATCACTGATATTTTTACTGTCTCTATAGTTTTTCTTTTCTAGAATGTCAGGTAGTTGGAATCACACAATATGTTGCCTTTACAGATTGGTTTTTTCACTTAGTAATATGCATTTAAGTTTCCTAGCTTTTCTTTTCATGGATTGACAGATAATTTTTTTATTGCTGAATAACGTTCTATTGTATGGACATACCATAGTTTGTTCATCCATTCACCTATTGAAAGTCATTCTTCTTTGGTTGTTTATGCTTTTGAGTTCTTACTCAAGAAATCATTGTTCAGACCAACGTCCTGAAGCATTGGGAAAACATTTTCCCAATGTTTTCTTTTAGTAATTTCATAGTTTTAGGTCTTACATTTAAAGGATTAATACATTTTGATTTTATTTTTGTGTATGGTAAGAGATTGGGGTCCAGTTTCATTCTTCTGCATATGGATATCCACTTTTTCCAGAACCATTTATTTAAGAGACTGTCCTTTCCCCATTGTACATTCTTGGTGCCTTTATCAAAAATGAGTTGACTACAGATATATGGATTTATTTCTTGGTTCTTTATTCTGTTCCACTGGTCTATGTGTCTGTTTTTATGTCAGTACCATGATGTTCTGGTTATTGTAGCTTTATTGTGTGTGTGTGCGTGTGCGTGTGTGTGTGTGTGTGTGTGTGTGTTTGTGTTTAGAGGTGGAATCTTTCCCTGTCATCGAGGCTGGAGTCCAGTGGCATGATCATTGCTCGCTGCAGCCCTGAACTCCTGGGCTCAAGTTTTCCTCCCAACTCAGCCCCCCACGTAGTTGGGACTATAGGACCAAGCCACCACACCCAGCCTGCAGTATAATTTGAGGTCAAGTAACATGGTCAATATGAAAGATCAGTAGCATTTTGAATACAAAAATCAGTAGTATTTTTGTATGCCAACAGCAAACAAGAACAACTTCCAGCTTTTTTTCTTTCTGCTCAGGATTTCTTCAGTTATTCAGGATCTTTTGTGATTCCATATGCATTTTAGGATTGTTTGTTCTATTTCCGTAATGAATGTCACTGGTATTTTGATAGGGATTGCATTGAATCTGTAGATTGCTTTGAGTAGTACTGACATTTTAACAATATTGATTCTTCCAATCTGTGGACATGGGATATATTTCCATTTTTTGTGTGTCCTCTTCAATTTCTTTCATCAGTGTTTTATAGTCTTCCTTGTAAAGGTCTTTCACCTCTCTGGTTGAGTCTACGCGTAAGTATTTTTTTTCTATAGCTCTTGTAAATAGGATTGCTTTCTTGATTTTGTTTTCAATAATATGTTGGCATATTAAAATGCTACTGATTTTCATATGTTGACTTTATATCCTACAACTTTACTGAATTCATTCATCAGTTCTAACAGTTTTTTGGTAGTCTTTAGGTTTTCCTAAATATAAGATTATACTGCCTGCAAAGAAAGACGATTTTACTTCTTCCTTAAAAGCTTCTGCACAGCAAAGAAATCAATCAACAAAGCAAAGAGACGACCTATAGAATGGGAGAATATTTGCACACTATTTAACTGCCAAGGGATTGATAACTAGAATACATAAGAAACTCAAACAACTCAATAGCAAAAACACAAATAATTCATTTAAAAATGGCAAAAGATTTGAATAGATATTTCTAAAAAGAAGACATACAAATGGCCAACAAGTATATGAAAAAATGCTCAAAATCACTAATAGGGAAATGCAAATCAAAACCACAAATAAATATCACTCACCCAAGTTAAAATGGCTATTATAAAAAGGACAGAAAATAACAAATGCTAATGAAGATGTGGAGAAAGGGAAATATTCATATACTGTTGGCAGAAATGTAAATTAGTACAGCCACTAAAGTACCAGGTTTCTCCAAAACTAAAACTAGAACTACCAGGTGATTCAACAATTCCACTATTGGGTATACATCCAAAAGAAAGGATATCAGCATATTGAAGACATATCTGAACTCCCATGTTTTTTGCAGCACTTTTCACAATAGCCAAGAGATGAAATCAACCTAAGTGTCCATCAGAGATGATGGGATAAAGAAAATATGGTATATACACACAACGGACTATTATCCCACCATAAAAAAAACAAAATTCTGTACTTTGCAAAACATAGGTGAAACTAAAGGACATTATGCGAAGTGAAATAAGTCAGGCACACAAAGATAAATGTCACATATTCTGACTCATATGTGGGAGCTAAAAAATTGATTTCATGAAGGTAGTGAAAAGAGTGGCTGTTACTAGAGGCTGAGAAGCTTAGTGGGGAGAGAGATATAATCGGTATAAAATTATAGGGAGATAGGAGGAATAAATTCTAGTGTCCTGTAGCACAGTAGGACAACTATAGTTAACAATAATTTATTGTGTTTTAAAATAATTGTAAGTAAATTTGGCATATTCCCAACACAAAGAAATGATATATATTTGAGGCAATAGGTATCCCAATTTCCCAGATTTGATAATTAGACATTGTGTGCATGTTTTAAAATAGTACATGTATCCCATAAATATGTACAAGTATTACATCTCCATAAATATTCAAAATAAAAAAAATTTTAAAGGCACTCTGCTTGCTTCTAAGTCTTGGTAATTATGAGTAAAAGCTGCTATAAATACTGTGCACGGGTCTTTGTGAAGACAAAAGTTTTCAGCTTATTTGGTTAAATATCAAGGAGCACAATTGCTGGACCATATGGTAAGACTATGTTTAGCTTTGTAAGAAACTGCCAGAGTGTCTTTCAAAGTGACTCTGCTGTTTTCCATTTTCACCAGCAATGACTAAGAGTTCCTGTTGCTCCACATCCTTGTCAGCATTGGGTGTTGTCAGTGTTTTGGGTTTTAGCCATTCTAACAGATATGCAGTGGTATCTCATCATTTTAATTTGCAATTTCCTATTGACATATGCTACTGAATAGCTTTTCACACATGCTTAGTTGACTTTTATGTATATTATTTGGTTATGTGTCTGTTCAGATCATTTGCCTATTTAAAAATTTTTTTTTTTTGTTTTCTTATGTTGAGTTTTAAGAGTTGTTTTGTTTTTACATGTTTTGGATACAAGTCATTTATCAGATATGTGTTTTGCAAATATTTTCTCCCAGCCTCCGCATTGTAGCTTTTCATTCTCTTCATGGAGCCTTTTGGAGAGCAGACATTTTAATTTTAAAATAAGGTCCAAATTATCAATTTTTCTTTCATAGATTGTGCTTGTACTGTTTCTTATATAAACAAATTAAAGATGGCCACGTGTATTGACTTTAAACACCCCCAAGTTGTTACCTCTTCATATCAGGCTAGGATTGTTAGCTGAAATCCCACAGGCACTAGGTTCAAATTCTTACACATACAGTCGCTTTAAATATAGTCAAAACAAACATATTTTCAAAAAGCCTGTCTACTTTGCATACCCTGTAAAACTGCATTCAACATCTGCTAACCATAAATGAGACCTACCTTGTAGGTATAAAATACTATAAACGACTGCTGTTTTTTGGACGAAACTCCCCACCTTATTGCTACAGGACTTCACCTAGAAATATATCCCCCTCTTAAATACCCCTTTTTCCTCCAGTAAGTTCGTTGCATGGGAGGAGCTTTTCCTCCCATGCAATTCTGCTTAAAAAGAGCCGCTCAATAAAGCTTGTTGCATGTTACTGCTTCTCATGATCCTGCCTCTTCCTCAATCAACAGTCAAATTATTGAACTTACTGCAGTGTTTATCTCAAAACTCATTACCAAAACCAAGGTCACCTAAATTGTCTTCTGTGTCATCTTCTAGAACTTTATTAGGTTTTCATTTTACAATTAGGTATATAACCTATCATTTAAGTTAATTTTTGTGAAAGTTGTAGGGTCGGTGTCTAGATTTGTGGTTTGTTTCTTTGTTTTTGCATGTGGCTGTCCAGTTGTTCTAACATGCATTGAAATGTTAAACTGGCTTACTATAGACTTTGTAAAAATGGCTCTAGAAGAGTAACAAACTGAGATCTTTGAGATCACACAGGTTGGAAATATGTACATAACTGCACAAGGTGTCAATTCTGCTCTACAGTGCAGTTTAGTCAGTGTTAGTTGCATAGGTTTCCATTGTATTTATAGTCTATTTATGCTAAATCTGGCCAAAGATGAGCATTGTCCACCACTAAAATGCCTCTGCCACTTTGAATTCTGTGCTAATTTTGTGGCCAGAATGCGGCAATCAAAACTCTCCATCTTTTTACAGTGGCATAGGACGACGGCAGAAATTTCCTAAAGTACAATAGATTTTCAACTGTATTGTGCTTTGTTCTAAAACTTTAATTAAGTAGGTGCACTTGACAGTATTGAGGTCATTTGTTATGGTGCTATTTCAATTAGTCTAGGTTTAGGCCCTTGTACATTTTGCCCATAACTTTTCACAAAGTGCTTCTTTTATTGCACATTCAGATAATTTTATATATTTGTCTTGTGCGGGTGTCCTTAAACTTCCAATCTTACTTTGTGTCTTGGAGATTGTTGAACGCAGCTTGTCTAGGAAGGGGGTGGGACTAGATTCCAAAATGTATTTGGGAACATGGAGATGATAGTTGGGAAGAAAACTATTTGCACATGACAGATTTCTAGATACTTTTTCCTGCTAGTTTTATGTAATATTTATTGAACATTTTGACAAATATTTATTTTTGTAAGCCTAAAAGTGATTCTTTGAAAGTTTAAAGAAACTTTACCGAAAGACATTACAAAAACACTGGCACTCAAATGTTGAATGTCACCGTATGCGTGAAATTATATATTTTGGGGTAGTGTAAGCTTTTAATGTTAAGTTATATTAAACTCTTAAGTCAAATTAAGCAGACCCGGCATTGGCAGTGTAGCCATAACTTTCTGATGTTAGTAAAAACAAAATTGGTGACTTTAAATCATGCCAAGGTTTTGATACACTTGTCTTAAGATATTAATGAAACACTTCAAAACACTGATGTGAAGTGTCCAGATTCTCAGATGTTTGTTGTGTGAATTTTGTTTAGTTGTGTGTGGTTTTTTGTTTTTTCAGTGAATGTCTGGCACATTGCAATCCTCAAATGTGTGGCTATCTTTGTTATATTGGCATAATCAGTGACTTGTACATTCAGCAATAGCATTTGAGCAAGTTTTATCAGCAAGCAATGTTTTCAGTTAATAAGGTTTCAAAAATCATATAAGGATTTAAACTTGCTGAATGTAAAGATTGACCCTCAAGTCACTGTAGCTTTAGTAATTGCTTATTGTATTAGTTTAGATGCCGGCACTGCATGTGCTGTGCATATTCTGATTTTATTAAAATAAAAAGTTGAACTGCACACAAAAAAAGAAAAGACTACTCTTTCTCCATTGAATTACTTTTGCTCCTTAATCAAAGACCAGTTGACTATATTTGTGTGGGTTTATTTCCAGACTCTCTTCTCTGTTTCATTGATATCTTAGTCTGTCCTTTAATTAATACCACACTGTCTTGATTATTATAGACGTATAGTAAGTTTTGAAGTCCAGTGGTATCAGTCCTCTGACTTTGTTCTTTTTCAGTATTGGGTTGGTTTTTCTGTCTTTTGCTTTTCCATTAAAACTTTAGAATAAGTTTGTTGATATCCACAACTTTGCAGTACGCTTTTTTTTTTTTTTTTCCTCTTTTTTAAAGAAACAGCATCTGGCTGCATTGCCCAGGGTGGGCTATAGTGGCTATTCACAGATGCAGTCTTTGCTCATTGCAGCCTCAAACTCCTGGGCTCAAACAATCCTCTTGCCTCAATCTCCTGAGTAGCTGGGACCACAGGTGCACACTACCATGTCCAGTTTGCAGTACACTTTTATCAGAATCATCTCTCATAGCATTCTTAACCAAGCCATCACTTTTCTAGTTAGATCTAATAGTTATTTCTCTTAGGTTTTTCTGTCTCCTCCTTTCTCATATTAATAGCTCTCATTTCAATTTCATTGTATTGGCTACCCCTTTGGAGCAATATTAAATACAAATTGTATTTGTAGACATCTTACCTTGTTTCTCTATTTGATAATAATAGGGATGTGTTTATTATTTCACCTGTAGGCTTGACATTGCTGTTAGTTTAAAACAAATTTTTTATCCTGTATTGTCAGTAACTTTCTCTCTGTGTTATCCTGAAGACTTTTTAAAAATCTCATCTAATAGATGTTGCCTTTTATCAAGTATGCTTTTTGTATCTCTCAAAATGACTGCCTGGTTTATCTATCTTGTCATAGTAATATAATCATATATATCAAGCTATTACTTAAACTTAAACTCTCCTTGAATTCTTAGTTTAAGTTTTTCTTGAATTTATGTGGGGAATTATTTATTTTACTATACCCAGGCTTTAAGTTGTTAATGTCGTCTTTAATATTTTCGCACTTATATTCATAAATGAGATTGGCTCCAGTGTTATTTTTTAATAATCTTTGTCTTCACTATACTGTCAAGCAGTCTAAATAACATAAGAATTATCTATTCCCTGACAGTTTGAAAAATGTTATCTATAAACCTGTCTGGATCTGCTGCTTTCATAGGAAGTTATTCTTTGATAAAACTCCTGCAATTTATTCTCTGATGAATGTCTAGTCAGGCTTTTACAAAATGTGTTTGTATTAGACTTTAAGCATTTGTATTTCCTGAGAAAATTACCTATTTCAGTGATATTTTTAATACTGAGGCTGTATGTAAAATTATCTCATAGTTCAGAAAATGTCCCCTGATCTGCTTTTGTATTCCCTTATTTAACTTTCTGTTGCTGTCATTTGTCTCTTTTCTTGATTAGATTTCCCAAGAACCAGGTTTTGAATTTGCTTTATTTGAAATCAATTTTTCTATTTTTAAAAGTTTATATTAATTATCATCAGTGTTTCCTCCTGCTTCACCAGGTTCCTGTTTTATTTACTTTGATTTCTTGAGTTGAATGCCCAATTAACTTGCATTTATTAGTTCAGGTTTGATAAGAAAAGCAGAAAAAGCTGTCAAGTTTTTTTCTGAATACAACTTATCCACAGCATCTAATTTTTCATATATGATATTCTCATTGTGATTTTTTTCATAATATGTGAGAAGAGGGGTATTCTTTGTAGAAAAAGGAGAATAAAAATCAAGCCAAAAAAAAAAAAAATCACCTGTAATTCCACCAGATGAAACATCTGTTATTTAGTTTTAACAATTTTTTTTTTTTTTTTTTTTGAGACGGAGTCTCTGTCGCCCAGGCTGGAGTGCAGTGGCCGGATCTCAGCTCACTGCAAGCTCCGCCTCCCGGGTTCACGCCATTCTCCTGCCTCAGCCTCCCGAGTAGCTGGGACTACAGGCGCCCGCCACCTCACCCGGCTAGTTTTTTGTATTTTTAGTATAGACGGGGTTTCACCGTGTTAGCCAGGATGGTCTCGATTTCCTGACCTCGTTATCCGCCCACCTCGGCCTCCCCAAGTGCTGGGATTACAGGCGTGAGCCACCCGCCTGGCCTTAACAACAATTTTTTAAAAATTCTACATTTCAAAACCCAGAATGAACAAGACTTAAAGTGAAAACTGGGAAAAATATCGGCAACATATATGAGAATATTCGTATCTTTAATATAAAAATATCTCCTGTAATGCTTTAAGAAAGAGTAGAAGGCTCCAGTGAATGAGCAGACACACAAAAAGCTGTGTTGGCCAAAAAGCATATTTTAAAAACAATCTGTTTCACCTTGCAAACAAATAAATGTGAACTAAAGGCATGGTGAGAACCTTGTTTTACTTTTAAATTAGCAAAGGTTTTCTTCTTTAGTTATAAGTTCAAGGCTGGCACAATTTTAAGGACACCGGCCCTCTTGTCATCTTTTGATAACATCGAAAATAAGTGATGAAAGCCATAAAAACGGTATACAGGGAAATAACTATATGTGCCAAAGATTTAGTTAAAAGGTATTTACTATAGCTACAAATAATAAACAACCTGAATGTGAAATAAATGGGGATTGGCTGATTTAATTATGCTAAAGTAAATTAATGGGTTAGACAGCTATTACAAATGATACTGCAGAAGATATTTATGGAAAAGGAAAGGACATAATGACATATTGATAAATAAAAAGACAGGTTACAGGCCAGGCACGGTGACTCATGCCTGTAATCCCAACACTTTGGGAGGCTGAGGAGGGTGGATCATGAGGTCAGGAGATCGAAACCATTTTGGCTAACACGATGAAACCCCGTCTCTACTAAAAATACAAAAAATTAGCCGGGCGTGGTGGCAGGCACCTGTAGTCCTAGCTACTCCGGAGGCTGAGGCAGGAGAATGGTGTAAACCCGGGAGGCAGAGCTTGCAGTGAGCCGAGATTGCGCCACTGCACTCCAGCCTGGGCGACAGAGCAAGACTCGGTCTCAAAAAAAAAAAAAAAAAAAAAAAAAATGGTTACAAATGTATTTATTGTATGATCTCATTTTGGAAAGACAAAATAGACACGTGACCTATCTGAATTTGAAAAATCTTATGCATACATATATTATGGGTAATTTTCTCCTCCTCCTTCTCCTTCATCCTCTTTCTTTTTGTTATAAAGATGGGGAGGAAGCAAAAATTAGAACATATAAAAAGTGCTCATAATGTCTTCAGGAAAATGCTTTTATAAATATTCCAGGCTTTTTCACATAACGTTATTGTATCTTCGGATTTGGCTATTAGAAGGTCACCATGGTTATTTCTACTAGAAACATTTCAGAAGTGTGGAGAAAGTAGAAGTCTGTTGGAAGTGAGTGGAGGACTGAACACACAAGGGTATACAGATCCGAGAGCAGACAACCGTTTGAAAAGTTTAATAAGAAAGCATAAAGACACAAAGGACAGAACCGTTGGTGGAGAGGACCTCCTTCGGGGCAGAAATAATACTCCTTTGTTACCTAGTGCAATTTGGGGCATATGTTGAATTTGTTTAAATTTAATTCACAAACACCTTTTTTTTTGAGACAGAGTCTCGCTCTGTTGCCCAGGCTGGAATGCAACGGCTTGATCTCAGCTCACTGCAACCTCTGCCTCCTGGGTTCAAGTGATTCTGCTGCCTCAGCCTCCCAAGTAGCTGGAATTACAGGCACGTGCCACCATGCCTGGCTAATTTTTTGTATTTTTAGTAGAGACAGGGTTTCGCCATGTTGCCCAGGCTGGTCTCAAACTCCTGAGCGCAGGCAATCCACTCACCTTAAACTCCCAAAGCGCTGGGATTACAGGCATGAGCCACTGCACCTGGCACAAACACCTGTTTCTAAAGACTTAAGCTAGCTGACGGCAGACAACCTTTTAATTTTCTTTATATTCTCCCAAAATATCTACCATATGTTAATAAGCACTTTTATTTTTAATTGAAATTTTTACTGAGATAACTGTAGATCACCTGAATTGGAAGAAATCATACAAAAATCACACTTTATCCCGTTTTCGGCAGTGGTAACATTTTGTAAAACAGTATCACCACCAGGATATTGACTTTGACACAATTTACTGATCTTATTTAGGTTTCCCTGGTTTAACTTGCACTTATTTGCGCATATGTGTATTCTATACAGTTTTACCATAAATTTAGTTTTGTGTATTCACAACCACAGTCAAAATAGTAAACCATCACCAAGAGGATTCCTCGCCCTGCTCTTTTTTAACAACACCCGCCTCCCTTCTGCCATCACCCACTCCTGGTCCCGTATGCTTAGAAACCAGTAATCCATTCTCCATTTCTAAAATGTTATCATTTCAAAAATGTTATATAAATGGAATCATACAGTATTTTACCTTTTTGGAGAGGCTCTCCCTCAGCCTAATACCCTGGAGATTTTGTAAGTGGCCATGTATCTCAATAGTTCATTCTGTTTATTGTTGAGTTGTATTTTATGGTGTGGATATACTACAGTGTTTTTTTTTAAAGTTATTCATTGAAGTACAACTGTTTTGTACTGATTCCAGTTTTTGGCGATTAGGAATAAACTGCTATGAATATTTATGTACAGGTTTTGTGTAAACATATGTTTTCATTTCTCTGGGATAAATGTTCCAAGGCTGCCATTGCTGTGTAATATGGTAATTTCATTTTCAGTCTTGTAAGAAACTGCCAAACTGTTTTCTGTAACTGTACCATTTTTACTTAATATATGACCATCAGCAATGTATAAGTGATACACCTTTTCCACATTCTCACAAGCATTTGATATCACCATTTTTTTACTCAAACCATTCTGATAAGTATGTAATGACACCTGGTTATAGTCTAAAGTTACATTTCCTTGATGACTAGTGATGCTGGACATTACATTATATGCATATTCGCCATCTGTATATCGTCTTTAGTGTTCATGTGCTTTTGCCCACTTTCCAATTGGATTGATTTTTCTTTTTACTGTTGGTTTTGAAAGTTTTAGAAATATATTCTAAATACTTGTCCTTTTTTGGAATCGTTTGCAAATATTTTCTCCTAGGATGTAGCTAGTCTTTTCGTCCTCTTCACATGGGCTTTTGCATAGCAAGTTGAATTTTGATTAAGTGCAATTTATCCATTTTTTAGCTTATGGATCATGCTTTTTGTGTCAAGTCTAAGGCTTTTTGGTTAATTGTAGGTCCTGTCTTCTACTTTTTCCCAAGAGCTTTAAAATTGTACAGTTTACATTTTGTCCTTGATCCATTTTGAGTGAATATTTGTATAATGTGTGAGGTTTAGGCTAAAGTTCATGTTGTTTGCCTTTGGATGGCCAGTTGTTCCAGTGCCATTTGTTGAAAAAGCTATCCTTTCTCCATTGAACTGCTTTGGACCTATGTCAAAATTTAGGTGAGCATATCTGTATGAGTCTGGATCCTGGATTTTTTTTTTTTCCATTGATCTATGTGTCCGTCCCTTTGCCAGTACCACAGTGACTTGATTATCATCTTGATTACTCTAGCCATACAGTTACATCTTAATAATCAGTAGAGTAATTCCTATATTTTATTCTTGTTTGTCAAGATTACTTTAGCTATTCTAGAGTCTCAAACTTTTCATGTAAATTCTAGAGTAAGCTTGTCTTTCGCAACGAAAACTTTGCTGGGATTTTGATAGAAATTGCATTAAGCATATAGACAATTTGGCCAGAACTGACATCTTTACTATGTTGAGTCTTAAACTCAGTATGTTTTTCCATTTAGCTCTTTGATTTCTTTCATTTAATCTTTAATTTTCGACAATTTAACTATGACGTATCACGGTGTCTCTTTGGATTTGTCATCTTTTGTGTCTTATGGGTTTCCTGGATCTGGCTTTCTAATGTCTTCTTGAGACTTCGGAAGTATTCTGCCATCATTTCCTTGATTATGTTTTATATCCCTTTCTCTCTTTCTTTTCCTTGTGGCACACCGATAATGCATAAGTTATTCTGCTTAATGGTGTCCCGTTGGTCTCTTCATCTATAATTACCTCTTTTTATTCTTTTTTGTTTTTGCTCCTCAGACTGAATGATTTCCAATGATCTGTCTTCAAGTTCACAATTTTTCCCCCTGATTGTTCTAGTTTGTTACTGAACCCCATTATTAAATTTTTAAATTCAGCTATAGCATTCTTCAGATCTGTGACTTCCATGTGATACTTTTTTATACTGTATCTTTGTTGAAGTTCTTGGCTTTGCTGAAGTTCTCAGCTTGTTTTTGGATTGCTGTCTTGACATCTGTGAGCATCCTATGACCATTCTTTTGAATTTTCTGTCAGGTAAATCACAAAACTCTACTTCATTCAGGTATATTTTTGGAGATTTATCTTGTTACTATTTGTTTTGTTTGTTTGTCTTATTGTTTGTTTGTTTCGTTTCTATTTGTTTCTTTTCCTTGATTTTCAGTATTGATTTTTGTACATTAGGTAGAAATCTACTTCTTAGTAGACTGGGATTGCATAGAAGGTTTCTACCAGTCCATTCGACTAGAGATTTTAAGGTACCCCTCTTATTTCTGTGTTTGTTCAGACTGCTTTGTCAATACCAGAAGGTCTATAACATCTTATTAGTACTAGAAATCTTATCATGACATTTTTGCTAAAAGCTTAGAAATTGATTCTGGAAAGATTTTACAAATGTAATAAGGTATTTTCTGTATTTTATCACATTAAATAATCCCCAAATAATATGAGAAATGAGCATAGTGTTCAGAAAAAAATCTCTTTTAATGTGATGAATCTTTTATAGGTTTAGGCCAAACCGACTATGCTGTATCAGTCTCCCTTCACTTCCCGCGATGTCCAACTGAGATTTACAATTGGCATTAATTGTGAATGACTTTGTCTCAGGACTAAAACGTATTCCAAGCTAGAGGTTTCAGGAACAAAGCATCTGCATCTGTCTTTGTCTTTAGCCCTCACGTGAGGAGCCCATTTATTAACCTTCTTTATTAATTTTTTATGTGGAGAAGTGACTCAACATGTACTAGACAGCCAAATAAATTACTGATCATCTCCTTCTATGCACAGTTTCATATTACCAAAACCATATGCATATATGAGTTAAACAATTTGGTAATATGTTTATAACATAATATCTAGAAGTGTCTCACCACTTAAAACATATATGCACAAACACACATATCTTGTTGGCTTTTATTTGTTTCAATATGGTAATTCTATTTTTGATATCCCTTCAATTATAATTTAGTTTACATTGTTATGATATATAAATATATTTGTGCATAGACAATTTAGATATTTTATATTTGCATTAACTAAAAATTTTTTACTGCATTTTTGCGTGCATAATTTTGTTCTATTTCTTTCTCAATTTTGCTTTAAAAAGTATCTTCATTTTGCAGATGTGCAAACTGAACAGAGGATTAGAATTTATTTTTTCTAAAATCTAACAGTTAACTTCTAGCAGCATTGAGACTAGAATATAGATCTTCTGACTCCAGGCTCTCTGCAGTAAACATCAGTCCCTCTGTGGCTAACGTCCAAACACAAGATGAAAGAAAACGTAGAGCAGAATACAAAAGGAATTATTTCATGCTGCATTCAGAGGTGTCATTCATACCCAGGAAGCACTTTTAATGACCGATCTGGTGTTCATTTTCTTATCTGTGTCTCATCTGTGACTAAACATTACCCAGCCCAGGCTGATTAATTCTGATATGAATCAGATATTTTCATTATTAGTACATATTTATGCTTTAGCCATACCTATGTGAGCAGTCTCCTACCCCATATATCTCATTTACAGAGACTGTTTATTTGTAGTTAACTTTTAAAAATTCAGATTCATAGAATTACAACTATAAATTGCCAAACATGTATATAACTATTATTACATGGAAAATAATATCAGTGTCATTATATGCCAATTAATCTGACTTTCATTCAGAATCTTGTGCAGAACAGATTAAATTGAGAACTTAATTTTTTACACATTCATGATTTAACCAGAGAATGTGGCTCTATTTTTTATTAACAAAATAATTTTCTTTGTTCATTCAATAAGCAGCATTCATTGTATTATTAAAAAATGGTATACTCATAAGGTTTTAAAACAATTGAGTCTATTTATTTCTTTTCCCCTGATGTGTGAATATTTTTTTTGCCTAGTGCTTTAGAAAACATATGACCTAGAAAGCAGCCTAATTCTTGTCACAGCTGCAACCTTACTGATGCAGAAAATTTGGCATTTATATAAAATGAAGCTGTCTCTAATGCTTTGTCCGCCTTCTAGAATCCCCTTTGTTTAATCACTATGTTTGGAGCCTCAGAAAGAGCCTGCTCTCAGGAATAAGTGGATGGGAATGAGGGGATGCTGATGTGTGAATAAAACGATGATATAAAAGAAAGCGGGTATTTCCCCCCTCCGGCTGAAATCTGTGGAGGTTGTTCTGCCTGTCACTGATAGCCGTATGAGTCAGTCTCCAATTTGGGAATTGCGATCCTGACCCACCCCCACACCAGGATTGCTCCTGCTACACGTTTCCATGGTGCCAAACTTCCCTGTCCTAGCGCATGATTGCAGTTGCTCCTGCTTTCCCTAATAGATGTGCAGGGTTGGGGACAATGCTTGCCTTCCCATAGTCACATCAATATCTCGCACAGAGCTGGCACATGGCGGGTCCTTCATAAATGCTTGTTCAATAAAGGTATAAAGGCAGTTTAAAATTTGAGCTCATTTCTGCCTTTTTTCTTTTTAATAGCTTTATCAAAGTATAAATTGATAGACGTGAAAACCCTGCATGTATTTCATATGTACAATTTGATGAGCTTGGGTATGCGTATACACACCCATGATATCATCACAAGCAAAATGATGAACATATCCATCACCTCCAAAAGTTTCCTCTGTCCCCTGCTTTTTGTGGCAAGTGTACCACAGAAAACTTGAAGCCAAACTTGTGATCCTTCGTTGTTCCATTTCCAAAGCTATTAGGTTGGTGCAAAAGTAATCGCGGTTTTTGCCATTAATTTTACATAATTTACATAAATTTACATAATTAATGTGATTTTTGCCATTAATTACATTTCATTAATGGCAAAAACCGCGATTACTTTTGCACCAACCTAATACTTGCTATCATCACTTCTTGTCTATTTTCCATCCCTCTTATAAATGTTGTGCAAACTAAATCACACTTAAATAAAATAAATGGGAAATAAAAAGAAAAAAGGATGAATGCAGGGAAAAAACACTGCCTGGTTCTGTCTTCTGTCATTCCCCAAAATAACAAGCACAAGGCCTGATATTCATATTCCCATCAATCACCAGGTGCCTTTTTTTTTTTTTTTTTTTTGAGATGGAGTTTCACTCTTGTCGCCCAGGCTAGGGTACAATGGTGCGATCTCGACTCACTGTAACCTCCACCTCCCAGGTTCAAGCAGTTCTCCAGCCTCAGCCTCTCGAGCAGCTAGGACTACAGATGTGCACCACCATGCCTGACTAATTTTTGTGTTTTTAGTAGAGATGGGGTTTTGCCATGTTGGCCAGGCTGGTCTTGAGCTCCTGACCTCAGGTGATCCGCCAACCTTGGACTCCCCAGATCCTGGGATTATAGGCGCGAGTCACCATGTCCGGCCTAGGTGACTTTTATCTTGAGTGAAAGTTTTAGAGAAAGGAGGAGGAGGAAATTGAGTATATACGGCGGTAGTATGATATTTCATGATCTTAAAAATAGATTTCACCAACTTAGAAGGTGTTCCCTAAACTAACTGCCTGTATAGTCTTAATCTTCTCAGCATAACAACAGGTACCCCATATTGTGGCAGGGTTGGGAGGCAGTGATGGAAAGGGGAGGTGTGAATTCCACAAGATCTGAGACTGGGACAGGAAGTCTCCATTTTGGCAATTCTGGTGGGGTACGAAAGGGCTAATTAGAAGGAAATGCAGAAGCTGAAGTTGAAAGATCAGACAAAGCCAAGATACTGGTCTAGTAGGAAGTCCGGATCATGGTCAAATTGGATGGCTTCACAGGGAGCTATTCGAATGGGCTCCAAAAGTGTCAGAGATCTTCTCTGATAAGCTACCCAAGCTCAGGGCAGGTATACTGATGCTCATTTTATGGTAAGAGCCAGCAAATGAGATGCACTGATTCCACGTTTGTGGATTCCAAGCAGCATTTTGCCTTCCTTCTCTATAGTACTCTTTGCAGCACTCCATGTTACCACCATGGGCATCACAGATGTTCCTCCTTTGTAAACACCTCTAGTTGTTCACTTTCCCAACTCATCCCTTTTTCCAGCCTCAAGGAAGAGAAATCAGCTTTGGGTATTAACTTCCATCCAGTGCACTGGGCTGAGCAATCAGCATGGCTGATTGTGCTATCACTTCCATGAAGCCTGGGGGCAGATGAGGGGAGCAGGGAGGGATTGGGATCAGGGCACATACATATTGTGAATCTAGGAAGAATATTAGGATTAAAGCTGTTGCATTTTCCACTTGTAGTGAAGCCTTGGGGGCAATGGCTATCCCTCTACCACACTCTCCATCTGGACTAAGATCTCTTCAGCAGAACAATCAACCCAGGCTATGGTTGACTTCATCCAGGGAGACCCATATTTTTCCATTTACTGGGACTTCTTGGACTTTTTTTTTTTCTGATTTCAATAACCATATAGTCAGTTTTACCCACAATGCATCACCTCTTGTCATCCTCAGACACAACGTGAGACATAAGTTGCACTGGCCAACTGGATCCTTCTAGTCTCATCCTCTCCTCTGAGATCTTCCTACCCCTCCTTTTACTGTTAAGTCCTCTAGAATCCCTGTGCTATGAAAAACACAGTCCCTACAATTTCACCCTGAATATCTCCACTTGGACACAATAGACATCCCAAACCTAACATATCAAAAACAAAATCCTCCCCCCACCATTTTTTTTTTTTTTTTTTTGATGTAGGGTCCTATTCTGTCATCTAGGCTGGAGTGCAGTGGTGCAATCTCGGCTCACTGCAGCGTCCACCTCCTGGGCTCAAGCGATTCTCTTGCCTCAGCCACTTCAGCAGCTGGGATTACAGGTGTGCACCACCATGCCGGGCTAACTTTTGTATTTTTAGTAGAGATGGAGTCTTGCCACATTGAGCAGGTTAGTCTCGGACTCCTCAAGCCATCTGCTCTCCTCAGTCTCCCAAAGGGCTGGGATTACAGGCATGAGCCACTGTGCTGCCCTAGAATTCTTTATTCTATTCCAATCCTTTCCCCAATCTATTTCTGCTTCACTTGGCTTCCTTTTATTGAACAGCTACACCATCCTTCCAGCTGTTCAGGCCAAAAACTTTGGAGTCATCCGTGCTTTCTTTCTTTTGTAACCCACATCTAAGTCATCAGCAAGTCCTGTTGACATTTCCTTGAAAAATACAGCTCAAGTTGAACTGCTTCTCATCACTTCCACAACTATCCAGAGGAAGCCGACGTATGTTCTCCTAACTCAGCCCCACTTTTTCTGTTTTTGTTCACTTATGTTCTATTCTGTTCCCAGCTACTGAAATGATTTTTTTTTTTTTTTTTTTTTTTTTTTGAGGCAGAGTCTCGCTCTGTCGCCCAGGCTGGAGGGCAATGGCGCAATCTTAGCTCACTGCAAGCTCCGCCTCCCGGGTTCACGCCATTCTCCTGCCTCAGCCTCCCGAGTACCTGGGACTACAGGCGCCCGCCCTGGCTGAGTTTTTGTGTTTTTAGTAGAGACAGGATTTCACCATGTTAGCCAGGATGGTCTGGATCTCCTGACCTCGTGATCCGCCTACCTCGGCCTCCCAAAGTGCTGGGATTACAGGCATGAACCACTGTGCCAGGCAAAAACAGAATTCAGAGCATCTTATTCTTCTGTTTTAAACCCTCCACAGCTTTCCATTTCACAATTAAAAATTTTTACACCCTTACCTTAATATGTAAGGCCTGTCTAATCTGATTCCCAGCTATGTTTCTGACACATCTGTGTGATAATAAATGAGTAACACCTGGCTCCCCATATGCCATCCTGGCATGAATGTTGGTTGATATTTTCATACATGTTAACAAGTAAGACAAGAGTAACAGAACAAAAGCACGTGTTGGAATTTCACCCATGTGTCGACAACATGAGGATGTTCTTTGCCAAACTGGATAACAGTTTTCAAGTACTGGAAGAATATTTCCTCAATTTTTTATGCTGTTCAAATGTAACATGAAACTCTTCTACATTTAATCTGATTTATTAACATTTTCTCCACCTCTTTCTTAAGTCTAGACAATCAACAAAAATTAAGGGAAGCCTTGATTTGTAGCATTTGCCCATTTCCATTGTGTGATTCTCCCACGGTGGCTGATTTCAAGCTAACAAGTCAACCCCACTGAAATCGGAGCTGGGAAGAGATGCACAGGAGTGAAGCATTGTATGGTATTTCCACCTTACACTCAGATATACATAACTTCAAGGGCATAGATAATAGTAAAAATGTAGCAAACTAATTAGGAAGTGATGAGTTTTAGTTTTAATATGATACGTTCAGTTATACGTTTATATGATTTAATGTTTAATAATGGCTGTGTTTAGCAACCGGCTGGCAAAATTCCTGAAAACTTAACAATAGGCTTGGCAAACCAGCATAGACTGGTTCCTACACACCACTTACCACTGTTCACTCTGTCTCTGCTACCCTTGGCTCTTTGCTGTGGTTTGAACACACAGCACTTTCCCAACTCAGGGACTTTGTACTTTCTGTTCCCCATGCCTAGAATGCTCTACCTGCATGCCTTGCTCCTGTACTTCATACCTTTCATACCCTTCTCTGTTCAAGTATCACCTCCTCGGTAAGGTCATCTCCAACAATCCTGACTCTCCATCACTCACTGTCCCCTTCCCATGCTTCCTCTGTTTCTCGTAGCACTGATTACTCCCTGACATTCTATTATTTCCTTGTTTACATGTTTATTCCCTATCACACAAAAATAGAAGCCCCACTAAATTAGAGAGTTATTTTTCACTGCAGTCCTAATGCCTACAAGATTTTCTAGCCTACCATAGAGGTTTAACAGCTATCTGTCGAATGTGTTGGGACTGACTCAGTATTTTATTTATTTATTTAGAGACAGAGTCTCACTCTGTCACCCAGGCTGGAGTGCAGTGGCATGATCTTGGCTCACTGCAATGTTCACCTCCCAGGTTTTAGCAATTCTCATGCCTCAGCCTCCTAAGTAGCTGAGACCACAGGCGCCCACCACCAGGCCCAGCTAATTTTTGTATTTTCATAGAGACGTGGTTTCACCGTGTTGCCCAGGCTGGTCTCGAACTCGTGGCCTCAAGTGATCTGCTCACCTTGGCCTCACAAAGTGCTGGGATTACAGGCATGAGCCACTGTGCCTGGCCAGGACTCAGTATTTCTTTCTCCTCCATGGCTGAAATCTACCCTAGAGACCCTCACAGGTGGGATGCTATTCTTAGTCACAGAAACCACTTGCACCCAAACCACCTAGAGTGATAGAAATAAAAGGGCTTCCAGGTTGGGAGATGGAGATAGTATTCTCCTCCCTTTCCCAAGTCTCTTCTGAACTCCTGCTTCTTTGAGAGTCAGGCCATTTCTCTCTGCCCCGAGAGCCTACCACTCCTTGTTTCCATGGATCTCATGGTCACTACCCCTCAAACACTGAAGGCTTTGCCTCCATATCTATGTGAATATCACCTTTTAAAAATAACAACCTCTAAGTTCCTTTGGATAGTGTGAGCATCCAACTTAATGTCTGGTATATGCTAAGTGCTTAATAGATGTTTCTTAAGTAATCGAATTAATGATTTATGACCAGTTCTCATCTTGGGAGTGAGCCAGTCATTCATGGATCAGACCAGGAGACTTTCTGGCTGGTGATTATACCAGCTAAGAGTTATTTTCTGGACTGTGTAAGAGTAGGAAACAGCCACATTTATCTGCCAGAGGCATTTACCTGACACATGAGTTAAACAAAGTGTGTCTTTATACGATTTTCAAGATTTTCAACCTAATATAAACCACACACCCAAATAAATGCAATAGTTCAATTCTGATATTCCTGGTCCCTTGACTTTGTGTTTGTTTTGATGGTGCCAAAGAATGCAGTCCTAAGTTAGTTTCTCAATATCCTTCTTTTTCATTCTGAAACTTGTCACACAATGATGAGCAGTCACTGTGGGATTCTGGTTTCATGCCTCTGACCTGGCATTTTTGGCTTGTTTGTTTTCTTCCTAAATTCAAATAGTCTCACTTGGCATTTGGAATACTGACCCAACTGTCTCAGCATTCCCTAGGCAATAAAGATTTAAGTTAATTAAAAAACTCAAACAGAGTTGGTCTCCAAAAAAATAAAGCACCTAAGAATGCCAAAAGGCAGTCATTTATGTTTTTATTACTACAGAGCTTTGCAAAATGTTTGACATTTTAATGCATTGAGTGAGCCAGTCACTAACACCTCCCCGAAAAAACACCTAGAGTAATGCCTGGCAAATAGTAGGCTTTTGATATTTTTGTTTGTTTGTTTAGGTGGTGAACATAGGTTTGTAAAGCATTCTGCTCAAGAGGAGCTGCACTGAAGACATAGAAAATGTGGTTTAATCTCTTTAGTTGTAGCAAAACAAAAATAGGAACCCCAAAATACAAAAACCTGTAAAAAGATGTGAAGAATCTTCGGGAGTATATTGATATTCTCAATGGAAAGTAGAGAAAATTAATTTGCAGAGCTGGCAAGGGAAATCTGGGTGGGATGAAAGAGATCTTGCCCAGAGAGAAAAGGAACAAAAGCAGAGGGGTCTCACCTTTTCATGGTGATAAGAGAAACACACTCTTTCCCAGAACAGGGGTGAACACCAGCCTCTGTGGATGCCTTCTGGGGCCAGAGCAGCACAGAGGAGACCAGGAGTGCTGGGGACGGAGGGATGAGGGGAAGGCAGAGTGGGTCCATTGTGCATCTCCTGTGAAAGCAGCCTCTCAGCTTGAGGTTATGCAGATCCACTGCCCTGAATCAGTCTGGGATGGTGGTGCTGGCCAGGTGACATCAACAGGTGAGAAGGCAGGCTGAAGTGAAGGAGCAGTGGCCCAGCCTCAAGGCAAGAAGAGACAGCTCAGGTGCAACCTCCAGGAAAGATAGGCCACTAGATAATGAGTCATATTCACAAGGAAGGAGCCACAGAGAACACAAGAATGGGGGGCCTGGGTGAGTGATAAGTTAGCAATCAATAGCAGGAAGGAAATTTCCCAAGTCTCCATGGGTACCTGACATAAGGTGGAATGACTTGGGGATTGTCTTAATCAGCTCCTGCTGCCATAACAAAATACCATAGAATGGGTGACTTAAACAATAGACATTTATTTCTCTTAGTTTTGGAGGCTGAAAGTTCAAGACCAAGATGCCAATAGATTTGGTTCCTGGTGAGGGCTCTTCCCCTGGCTTGCAGATGGCCGTCTTCTTGTTGTGGGTGCGGTGGGCTCACGTGGCAGACAGAAAACTCTGGTGTCTCTTCCTCGTTTTATAAGGACACGAATTTCATCCTGGGGCACCCATCTTCATGAGCTCATCTAAACCTAATCACCTTCCAAAGGCCCACCTCCAAATACCATCACACTGGGGTTAGGGCTTCAACATATAAACGTTGGGGGGACATAAACATTCAATTCATAGCTGGGATTAAAGGAAGGAATTTGAATTCTCCTAGGTGAGTGATATGGTTTGGTGTGTCCCCACTCAAATCTCATCTTGGATTGTAACTCCCAGAATTCCCATGTGTTATGGGAGGGGCCTGGTGGGAGATAATTGAATCATGGGGGCAGTTTCCCCCATACTGTTCTCATGGTGAATAAGTTTCATGAGATCTGATGGCTTTATAAGGGGAAACCCTTTCACTTGGCTCTCATTCTGTCTAGCTGCTGCCATGTAAGAAGTGCTTTTCGCCTTCACCCATGGTTGTGAGACCTCCCCAGCCGTGTGGAACTGCGAGTCCATTAAACCTCTTTTTCTTTATAAATTATGCAGTCTTGGGTATGTCTTTATCAGCAGCATGAAAATGGACTATTAGAGTGAAGGTTCAGAGACGGGGGTATTCTAATTTCCTAAGTGACATGTCCTACAGTCCCTCTTGATTTTCCCTGTGGAGGGCTCCAGGTGTCAGCTGATGTGCACGTGCCCCTTTGACCTGCATGTCTCCTTCAACTGCAGGCAAAGCACTGAATCCCCCAGGAGAGCTTGGCACTGAATCCCCCAGGAGAGCTTGGTGTTGGAGTGGACATTCACTCGTGCATCCTCCACTGATTATGTGTCAGGTACCTGTATTAGTCTGTTCTCACACTGCTATAAAGAAGTACCTGAGACTGAGTAATTCATAAAGAAAAGAGGTTTAATTGGCTCACGGTACAGGCTATACAGGAAGCATAGCTGGGGAGACCTCAGGAAACTTACAATCATGGTGGAAGGTGAAGGGGAAGTAGACACATCTTCACATGGCCAGAGCAGAAGGAAGTGTGGGGTACACTTTTAAACAACCAGATCTCATGAGAACTCTGTCACAAGAACAACACCAAAGGGATGGTGCTAAACCATCTATGAAGGATCCACCCCTGTGATCCAATTACCTCCCATCAGGCCTCACCTTCGAAACTGAGAATTGCAATTGAACATGAGATTTGGGTAGAGACACAGATCCAAGCCTTATCAGTAGTCTTCAAGCTTATGGTGATACAGATGCAAACAAGAGAGGCCTAGTTCCTGCTCTCATGAAGCTTACACTCTAGAGAAGAAAAAGAAAATAGGCAAGTCAATTTATGTATGAACAAATGTTGAGGAGCAACACACACTATGAGGAAGCTAAAACTGGATGATCAGAGAGAGCTATTGGGTCAGAGTGGGGGGTGGCCTTTAGATTAGTGGTGAAGGACAGACTCAGACTCAGCAGAAGTGTGCTTGAACCAAACCTACACAACAGAAGGATTTAGGTGGGTCAACATCTAGAAGCAGAGTGTTCCAGGCAGAGGGCACAAAGCATTTTGTAGCAGGGCAAGTCAAAGGTTTTGAGAAACAGAGAGAAGGTTAGTGTGGCTGGAGCCCCGTGCATGAGGGTAGAAGCCAGGTTAAGTAGAGCCTTTAAATCCACCCGTTTCTCACCATCTGCTATGAACTGAATGTGTATGTCTCCCCACACTTCGTATGTTGAAGCCCTAACTTCCAATGTGATGATATTTGGAGATGAGGCCATTAGAAGGTAATTGGAGTTAGATGAGGTCATGAAGATAGGGGCCTCATGATGGAATAAGTGTCCTTATAAGAAGAGATGCCAGAGAACTGGAGCTGGCTGTCTTCACCATGTAAGGACACAGAGAGATGTAAGCTGTCTGCAAGCCAGGAAGAGAGTCCTCACCAGATACTGAATCTACCAGCTCCTTACTCTTGGACTTCCCAGCCTCCAGAATTGTTAGAAATTGATGTCTGTGGTCTAAGCCATTCAGTCTATGCTATGTTGTTATGGCAGCCTGAGCCGAATAAAATACCATCTGAGTAACCTTAGGCAAATTAGAGGCTAAGCTTTGGTTGTCTCACCTGGGAAATGGAAGTATATGTGTCCACATCAAGTTTATTGGGATAATTAAATGAAATTATGCATTTAAAGTGCCAAATTCAATACCTGAGATACTAAATACTAAAAAATTCTGATATGATTAACAAATTCTGCAGAAATAAATGTCATTGATGACAGCAATCACTGAAACTGTTTTGTCATGTCTCAGCAAAATCATCCCTGGTGATATCTCACAGAGCAGAGGGGAAGATGCTGCATGAGTCATGAGGTCATTGAGATGCGGACCACACTATGGCTTTGGCAATGGGTCTGCACATGAAGTGCCAAGAATTACTCTGGAAAAGGAACAAATAGAATGATGATTTATTTAAAATGATTGTATGAGAAAATTATCTGAAAAAAGGGAAAAGTTCAGAAAAAAAGATTTGTATGCTTTTCATTGCCTTTTACTGATTTGAATCTGACACTCAATCACAAGAAGTGGTAATTGCCGTTCTGTTTGTTTCACTTAATCAGTGATTTGAGTTCGTAGTGGAAGAAAAATAGAAGTTCTTAGCATTACATGGGGAGAGGTAAGCAGTCTAGTGTAGGAACAAAGACATCACTTAGCAACAGAATTTCTACATACACTCATGGATTCTCTGTTTTGTAGCTCATAGTCCTGTATTTTAAGGAGGAAATAATCACGGCAATATTTCTAGTGTAATACACTCTGCTGTTTAGATGTTCATCCGAAACAAAAAATCTTTTATGGGCTCTGCAGTGTACCCAGCACTCTCCAAGAGGCAATCAGGCTCAGAATGAGGTCCCTGTCCTCAGGGCAGTAACTGCAGAGGGGCTTCTCATAGCAGCACACCCCAGGAGATGCAGCTCCATCCTTATCTCAGGCTAAGCACTGGCCACTCAAGATAGCAAGTCAAGACTCCGCTTACCAGTGATATGGCAGGCAAATTATCCAGACTGACTCTCTTGCTGAAACCAAGGAAAAACCCTGAGTAGCATGAGAGCAGTGCTTCTTCTGATAGCATTGATGCCCTAGCAGGAAAGAGGCTGTGGTCTAAAATTTAAGTAAAGGTACCTACATAGATAGGCACACAGAGGACTGAGACAACCTTGCCTCCAAGGGGATTTGCTGAACAAGATGGCCTTGGGATTGGATTTTCATGAACACATAGGCATAGGGGACTGGGACAAAATCCTTCAGCCATAAAACTGGGATTTCAAAGGACACATCCATGATGTGAAGGTGAACCAGATGTGAGTCCATCAATATGAGTACATAGAGGCAGTCCAGGGTGGAATATGGCTCAGATTCACGGATTGTCCAAGTTCCTTTATCTGGTTGTTCTGCCATCACTAGTGGCACGTTTTGCACATTCCAGGATATCATCACAAACATATTAAGTGGCAAGCCGGGGGATGAAGAGAGGAAAGGGTCTGCTCTTTAAGAACAAGACTAAGAGCTTGCACACATCACTTTCACTTACATTCCATTAGCCAGATCTTAGCAAAAAGTGTTGAGAAATGCAGCTTCCTTCAGGAGGAGCATGTACCTTACTAAAAGTTAGGGCTTTTACTTCTTTTTTAAAGAACATAAGTGTGAATATTGGAAAATATCTCTCTCAGACACATCATGAACCAAAATAAATTCCAATAAATTAAAATTCTGCTGTAGCTGGGCACGGTGGCTCACGCCTGTAATCCCAGCACTTTGGTAGGCTAAGGCAGGTGGATCACTTGAGGTCAGGAGTTCAGCCTGGTTGACATGGAGAAACCCTATCTCTACTAAAAATTCAAAAAGTAGCCAGGTGTGGTGGCAGGTGCCTGTAATCCCAACTACTTGGGAGGCTGAGGCAGAAGAATGATTTGAACCCAGGAGGTGGAGGTTGCAGTGAGCCAAGATTGTGCCACTGCATTCCAGCCTGGGTGACAGAGTGAGACTCAGCCTCCTTTAAAAAAAAAATAGCTGACTGGAGCCAAAGCAATGCTGTGTATAAGACCCCTGAGAGTTAGCAAAGGACTGAGGCATGCGCTTACTATATTTGGGAAGGAAAAACACACAATTAACAGCAATAGATACTATTTGCTGGTTATTGGAAGATGGTACATGTTGTTCTTAGGCATGCTAGTTATTTGAACATGAAGTTAGATATGATAAAAGATGAGGATATGAGTAGCCTGTATTTCTTAAGTATTTCCATTATTGAAGAACCCTGGTATTGTGGAACCTTTAAAGGAGTGGTTGTTTATAATCATTTCTCTTTATCATAGAGAAGTCTTTTACATATACACACACTCATGTATGTATGTCACAGTGTTTTAGTGGATGTATGTCAGACTTGCTTTGCAAATCTAGTTTTCCTGGCACTGCTATTAAAATGAGTTTGCTTTTCCCCAACACAGCCCACTCATGGCATCTGCTGGGTGCCTGAATGAAGTTAGATGCCACAGATAATCGCTAGTAAATTGTGTTAGTCATACTGAGTACAGCCAGTCCCCAAGTTTTGTATCTCTGACTCACTTATTCCTGCACTGAGCCTCTGAGGAAAGCACAGAGAGGCCCCTCCAGGTAAAGGTACACACCCCGTTACTTAGGCTCCTACCTGAACCTGGGATCTGAGCTCTTGCTCTGGTGAATCTGGCTGAATAGTATGGAAGTCATGGCTTTTGCTACTCCTCAGAGACAAGGAAGGTCTAGACAAATGTCGAACCAGCCCTGTCTTCTGTTCTCTTGGCCCACCTGGTCTAGCTGGTCCTCTGCATCATCCTCACCAAAGATGGGGACAGCTAAGAGCTGGTGAACCCTTGACCAGAGTGTGCTGAGAACAATTCTCCATGCTCCCATCCCTAAGCCTCATAGTAGGGCGCTTTGGCTGTCAAAGAATGAAAGACAGTCCCAAACAAAGGGCCCTCAAATCTCCATTTCACCACATCTGCTTCATGAAGAAAAAATAAATCACATCCGAGAATAAAACCAAGAATTGAAAGATAATTACAATCTCCTTTGTCCCCCTACCAAAACTTTGATGCCTTCTGGTCCCTGGGTTGCATTGTATATCTTTGAGGTTTCTATTTTGTCTTCAACTTGTGTTAGTGCCTCCTGTTGAAGACTTGAACTTCTAGAACAGGAATGCTTAACTCATTTTCAACCTGGAACCCATGTGGGAATCTGACAAAAACCATGGACTCTTTCCTCAAGAAAAAGACACACACACACATACACACACACACACACACTTTTTAATTCAATTCTAGAGGTTTCACAGGTTCCCTGAAAACCACCCATGAACATTCTATTACAATACTCACGTTATAGTCAGGGTGTATATGTTAAAAGTTTTGACCAAGCCACTGAACAACTTGTAATTGAACGAGTCATTTACTTTCTCCTGATTTGATTTGGGGTCTCTGTCAACATACAGGGATGGCCTTTCCCCCTTTTATATCTGTAGCCATATAATTTCTTCTTCTTCATTTTTATGTATTTATTTATTTTGCTATCAAAGAGGCTACTCCTTTGAAACAAGAAACAGAGATTTCTTCTTTAAAAATTTATTTTGGAGCAAATGGGTTAGAACCAGTTATAGTAACCCATGCCCTCCACTAATGCTGGAGGGGAATGTAGTGGACAGATGGATAATTTTGGGTGGCCGCTGGCGGCAGATAATTCTCAGCAGACATAAAACCCCCTAGCAACCCCTCCTCAGAAAATCACCCGATGTTAGTTGTAAACACAAGGTTGGGTTCTCTTGATTTTTTCCACCGTAGTGACAAGGAGACCAAGCAATCTACATCATTTTAATTCATTAAAGAGCCCCAGGGGTAGGGGTTGGCCTGGCTGACTGCACTGCAGGACGGCATAATGGCCAAGCCCTCCCAGCGGTTGGCTGTGATCCATATTGACTTGGTAATAATCTGCTGCATGCAGCTGGCTGGAATAGATTAGAATGGCGAGCGCGCACTGATTAATCAAGGAGAGAGACACGGGCCACTCTATTAGGGCATCCTTTGGGGACGCCAGAGTCACATCTGTCATCCTGAATCCTGTTGTGCTCAGGGCTGCTTTATTTGCAGGTTAGTTTACGTTTCCAAGGTGGCGTTTGATGTAGCTGGAGAGACCTTATCCCTCCGCTACAGACGTGCATTTCTCGATAAGGCACCTGATTGATTTAGGTATTCCAGGAGTCGGGGATCTGTGTTCTCTTCACCCATTTTGCCATAGAAAAGGAATGTGAATGTATCACCTGGGTCCTCCTGCCTGGAGTTTATCTGGCTTGAGTATTGGCATGCACAGAGGAGTTAGTTCATGTTTTAAAAATGCGAATTCTAACAGTACTCATGGAGTCAATATTGATGAAGGCCATGAAAATTGACCAGTCAGCTAGCCAAACAGCAAGAAAGATTAAGAAGGGACAGAAATCTAGAAAAGAGAATAGAAATAATAATCCACGGAGTCGAAACCCAATACATAAAGACACCACGTGAAAAGTTGCTGAAATTCACCAGTGGTAAGAGAAATGCAAATTAAAAGAATATTAAGATAGCACCTTATACCCATCAGCCTGGCAACATAACATCAAAAAGTGTTATAATATCTATTGCTGGTGAGGATTTGGACAAAAGAATGTATTTTCCTTATGCCATTGCAGGTGTAGTGTTATAGCCTTTGTGGAAAGTAATCTGGGCCCTGCTTATTCCAATTATACTTACCTGTATCTTTTGACCCAGCAGTCCTGCTTTGGGGGTTTATTTCATAAAAACATAATATATAAGAATGCTTATTGCATGGTAGTGATGAAAAGCTGAAAACGATGATAATCTATGGGTAAGAAAATGACTGAAAACAAGACTACACGGCACTCACGGCATATCCTGCAGTTGATAAAAAGAAGCACTTAGAACAGTACCAGCTAATTTGGAGATAATTCCAGTTATTGATGAGAGAAAGGCAAACAGTAAAGTGTGTATCATCTAATCCCATTTTTTGTAAAGCAAATGATGACTGGCACCCTACATATGTTTCTGTGTGAGTGTGTATATGACACTATATTTATGTATACATGGGGAAAAAAACTATGGATAGAATCACATTTGTTATAAAAAATGCTCTAAAAAACTTATTAGGTATAATCACATTAATAGATTTATGCAAAGGTACTTCTATGTGTACACATGAAAATATTTATGCAAAAGTACTTATATGTTTAAACATGTAACTTAAAATTTTCTAAGAAGGACAGGGACATGAAGAACATTCCTATTGCAAATGTCTCAAGGAAAATCACATTCAGTAATAAAATATAATGACCAATTTGAGAGTGAGCTCTCCTGAAAGCAGAGGGAAGCCAGAAAACCCAGGAGGTTCTAGAACATTTGCTGACATATTTAAATCTGATCACATTACCTCCATCAGTTGATGTCTTCACTGGCTCTTCATTATTCAAAACAAACAGTTCAGGTTTCTTAATATCACTTATCACTTTGAATAAGATGCTAGTCTCACATTCCTCATCTGCCAACATACCATATTTCTCACTGTTCCCTGAACAGATTTTAGTCTCATAACTCTTCCCTCCCTCCCAATGTGAAAAAACCCTGTGTCCCTCAAAAGCCACATGAAATGCTGCCATCTGTATGAAGTCACCCATGGATTTCAGGCCTTATACTATGTGCGTTTTCAATGCTGCTAACATTTTAGAGTCTCTCTATTCTTTTAAGGGATAAGTCCATAAACAATACAGGTTTGCAGTGCACGGGTCCACTTATATATACCTTTTTTTTTTTTTTTCAACCAAATACAGATAGAAAGTATCATATTGGAGGAATGTGAAACCTGTGTATGCAGAGGGCCAACTTCTCCTGTCTATGGGTTCTGCAAAGCCTAGTGCAGAACTTGGTATGTGCAGATTTAGGCATACAAGGGCAGTCCCAGAACCAGGGCCCTACATATATGGACAGACGACTGCAATACTTCATGAATGTCTTGGAAAAATATATAGGCCAATAGTGATAAACATTGTTAATCTTTTGCCTGGTGTATATATATATATATTTTTGAAATGGGGTCTCACTCTGTTGCCCAGGCTGGAGTGCAGTGGTGCAGTCTCAGCTCACTGCAACCTCTCCCTCCCAGATTCAAGCAATTCTCCTGCCTCAGCCTCCCAAGTAGCTGGGACTACAGGCGTGTGCCACCACACCTGGCTAATTTTTTCTTTTCAGTAGGGATGGGGTTTCTACATGTTGGCCAGGCTGGTCTCGAACTCCTGACTTCAGGAGATCCACCTGCCTCAGCCTCCCAAAGTGCTTGGATTACAGGTGCGAGCCACTGCACCCGGCCAGGTATCTTTTTTTTAATCCATGCATAGGCTTCTCAGAAAATGGGATTATGTTCTAAAACCCCCAGTGATACCTGAAACCATGGATAGTACCAAACTCCTCCATATATACTATGTACAAATTAATTTTTCTTTCTATACAATTTCACAGATAGAATATTTGTTCTTATTATAGATCTTACAGCCTCAGTTTACAATTTTTTCTTTCCTTATTAAGTGGAGAACTTTTACCTTTTCACTTAAAGGAAGCACTTTATGGCTTCTCTTTGGCATATCTGAATTACCAGCATCACTACGTTTGCACTTTGTGGCCATTATTAAGCATGATAAGGGTGCCTTGAAAATAAGCTTTGTGATACCTTGACAGTCAATCTGATAACCTACACCACTACTGAGTGACTAATGGGCAGTATGGCTACACTAGACAAAGCGATGATTCATTTCCTGGGTAAGAGGAAGCAGGATGGCTGAGATGTCATTTTGCTACTCAGAATAGCTACCAATTTATAACTTAGGAATTGTTATAAATTTCTGGAAAAAAATTGTTAAAATTTCTGGAATTTTCTATTTAATATGGACAGACATTGACCTTGGGTAACTGAAACCACCAAAATAAAACCTTTGGATAAGGGAGGACTACTGTATACATATATCTTTGTAATTTTTTCACTCAATTATGTACATTGAACATATTTCTTTACATCAAATATTTCTTTACAAGATAATATCTAATGACTATATAGTATTCCATTGTAGAGGTAAATTAACTCTACATAAAACATAAAATTAGAAAATTGCTTCCCTGACCTTATATTGTTGAATTTTTAACAATCTCCTGTTGTCCCTGATTATTATTAATATACACAACAATGTGGCCATTATTGCCCTTAAATATTTGTACACATCTTTGTTTCCTTTCGCAGTATAAGTAACTAGAAGTGGAAATCCTAGAACAACAAGCCAGATTATAATAATACTTTTAGTATTTATATAAGAGAAGGTTAATTTCCCACATCCTTGTGTAAGCTTTGGCCAGTAGTTCAGTTTTATTTTTTTACGGCAGAAATTTTTTGTTTGTTTTTTTGAGACAGGGTCTCACTGTGTTGCCCAGGCTGGAGTGCAGTGGCATGATCTCGGCTCACTGCAACCTCCACCTTCCCGCATTCAAGCAATTCTCGTGCCTCAGCCTCCCAAGTAGCTAGGACTACAGGTGAGTGCCAGCATGCCTGGCTGATCTTTGGCATTTTTCATAGAGACAGGTTTCGCCATGTTGGCCAGGCTGGTCTCGAACTCCTGACCTCAAGTGATCCACCTGCCTCGGCCTCCCAAAGTTCTGGGATTACAGGTGTGAGCCACCATGCCTGGTTACAGCAGAATTTTAATGTATTGGAATTTATTTTGGCTTATGATGTGTCTGAGAGAGGCCCCAGTCAGCTTTTTAAAAGCTGCCACATCTTAAAAGATCATTCATTCATTCAACAAATACTTACCGAGGGTCCTTTTTGTGAGAGGCTCTGTTCTAAGAGCTAGGGAAACAGAAAACTAAAACTTTTCACACTGCTGTAAAGATACTACCTGAGACTTGGGTAATTTATAAACAAAAGAGGTTTAATTGACTCACAGTTCCACATGACTGGGGAGGCCTTGGGAAACTTGCAATCATGGTGGAAGGCAAAGGGGAAGCAGGCACCTCTTCACAAGGCGGCAGGAGAGAGAACGAGCAAGAGAGGAGCTATCAAACACTTATAAAACCATCAGATCTTGTAAGAATTCACTCACTATCATGAAAATAGCATGGGAGAAATCACTCCCAAGATTCAATCACCTCCTTTCTTTGACACATGGGGATTATAACTCAAGATGAGATTTGGGTGGGGACACAGAGCCAAATCATATCATCCACCTTTATAGAACTTGCATTTAAATGGAAGAAGATAAGCAAATGAATAAAAACAATTAATTATGTGGCTAGGCACAGTTACTCACACCAGTAATCCCAGTGCTTTGGGACACCAAGGCGGGCAGATCACTTGAGCTCAGGAGTTCAAGATCAGCCTGGGCAACACAGTGAAACCCTGTCTCTACAAATAAAAAAATATAAAAATTAACCAAGTGTGGTGGCATGTGCCTGTAGTCTCGGCTACTTGGGAAACTGAGGTGAAAATGTTACTTGACCCCAGGAGATCAAGGCTGCAATTTGCTGTGATTGCTCACTGTTCAGCTTGGGCAACAGAGCAAAAGCCTGTCTCAAAACAAACAAACAAAAATCTAATGATGTGAGATGATGATAACTACTACAAGAAAAAGCAGAAAAGCGAGATAAGGGTGGCAGAGTGGGGGAAGGACATCTTGGGTGTGCTTTGAGGAAAGGCCCAAAGAAAGGGAAAGCTCAGTGAGAATTTTAGGGTTAAAGAATTTTAGGCAGAAAAAGTACAAAAGCATGGTCCCTGGGGTAGGAGCAACTGGGAGGTCTGCGTAGCTGAAGCAGAGTGACCAGATGTTGATGGGAAACCATGGGCCACAGTCAGACACCCAGGAGTAGAATCTGACTCTGATGGTTTATTTGGTAATTCTTTTTTCTGAGCTGTTGAATGAATAACAGCATTTCTTTTTTCAAAGAATGTAAACATGAAAAAGGTAGTTGCTGGAAAAAACGATGTTCTACTGTGATTTCCTCATAATCTGTTTCTTCCAATCCTTGTTTAGTTCTGTAGCTGTCCTCCCTCTTGGGATATGGCTTAAGACAACAACCTTCAAACTCTAAACTCAGGAGAGATGCAACAGAGGCACCTCTGTTAACAAAGCATACCCAGAAGGCCTGTGCTGGGAGAGAAAAGCGCCAGCTCTCAGCCTGCTGCCAAGTCATTGAGGGAGAGGCTCTGGGACCAAGATGGTCACTGGTTCCATGCATTGCACAGATCAAATCCCTGTCTGCTATCCTGAGAAGGGCCTGGTGGCTGGTGCTCCCTGCCTGCTGCCCCTGACCACACCTGGTGACCACAAACACACAGAACACCAGCCCCCACCACAGCTTCTGAGCTTCCTTACCAAGCCATGGTAGAGATCCAGTGAGACTCGCTGCCCGCATTCCTCCAAATTCAAGTTGCCTCCCTCACGCCCTTGTGAAGGAGGAGACCTGCCAGACTTATTTCCTAGTCTGGATAGGATGAAGTGAATAAACTGATGGGAAAGAGTAGATGGCGAAGAAAGCGATCCCTAGCTGACCTCATTGCTCAGTAGCATTAGACACTGCCACCCGCACCATGACAGCTTACAAATGCCATTGCAACGATGGGGAAGTTACTACCCCTTTCCATGGCAATGACCCAGAAGTTACCACCCCTTTCCTAGAAAGTTCTAAATAAACTTCCCCTCAATTTATATTAACCCACCCCTTTATTAGAATGCAATTGAAAGTGGGTATAAATATAATTGCCTATAGCCCAAAAGTTCCTTACTCTGCCCATACTACCTATGAGTTAGCCCTGCTCTGCAAGGAGCAGGACCATTCAATAAAAGATTACTATGGGCCGGCCTGGTGGCTCATGCCTGTAATCCCAGCACTTTTAGAGGCCGAGCTGGGTTGATCACTTGAGTTCCAGAGTTTGAGACAGGCTTGGCCAACATGGTGAAACCCCGTCTCTACTAAAAATTCAAAGATTAACTGGGTGTGGTGGTGCATGCCTGTAATCCCAGCTACCCAGGAGGTTGAGGCCAGAGGATCACTTGAATCTGGGAGGTGGAGGAGATCATGCCACTGTGCTTCAGCCTGGGTGATAGAGTGAGACTGTCTCAAAAATAAAATAAAATAAAATAAAAAATAGAAAAAGGATTGCTGTCTAACACTCCTGGCTTATCCTTGAATTCTTTCCTGGGCAAAGCCAAGAACCCTCCCCAACTAAGCCACAATGTTGGGGTTCCTCATGCTGCATCACTTGCAAGCCCCTTTACTGGCTAAATATGAGCTCATATCGAAATGAGCTGGTAGCTAAATCTATGCTACCAGTACCTGGGACAGTTACCTGGTTGAAGCCCTCAGTGCTCACCAGATCTCATTGGCTCTTCCTCCTAGTTCCAATCCATCCACTTTACTCCCTCATCCTTGCCACAAGTCTTGCTCCACTCAGCCATTGCCATACTTGGCCAAATGACCATGTGGCCTCCAGCTAATCTGCCCAATCCATTCTCTGCAGGGCAGCCAGGAGATCTTTCTAAAAGGCAAATCTAGTCATATGGATTGCATCCCTTAGGATAAAATCCAAAATTCTTCATGTGGTTGGCAAGGGCCTGTGTGATTTTTTTCTCACCTGCTTTTTAGCTTAATATGCCTTACCTCTCTTCCCCGTTTTCCAAGCTCCAGCAGTTTTGTCTTTGTCTTTTCTTTTCTAGTTGTCAGACATGCCAAGTTCCTTCCCGTCTCCCAGGCTTCATATGCATATCCTCTACCCGAAACACTCTTCCTGCTGCCCTCCTCCCCTCCATAACGCCCACTCCGATGTGTGGTCTCAATCAACATGGCTCTTCCTTAGAAACACCCTCCCTCAAACTTGCATCAATTAGACATTCCTATATGGCTTCTTGGCACCCTCTGCTTTTATTTTATGACACTTGGCAAAATGGTCACTGATTCATTGTGCAACTGTTTATTTACCTGTACATCATAAATTCCGTGAGTGCAACTCTCCCTCATTCTTTCCTTCCATCAGTGTTCCCAATACCTAACACAATGCCTGGCACATAGTAGGCTGTCAACAAATATTTGCAAAGTGACTGAAGGGGCTGAAAATCTGTAGGTGGGGTAATGAATGCACAAAGCTACCTACTCTAAATTTACCCCTAACATAAACATACAGTTAAGGCCTTCTCTAAAATTGAAATACAATTTTAATGAGTTTCAAAATATTAAACTGTATCTGAAGTTGAATTTTCTTTTAGTGTATTTTACTCTACAGCAAAGTAAAGGTTGTTGAAAAAAGTATAGCTTTTCCACAATGTGTATATTATTCTCTAAGTGATAAAAAAGTATAGCTATAGATTTAGAAAGAATATATTTATTGTGAGATATTATTTATATAGTGATCTAAACCAGACATTTTACTTCTTTAAGACCAATTGCAAAGGTTGCAAACATCTAGTGGAAGCTTGCAATATTAGCAGTTGTTTCATTAGTCACTTAAAACATTCTAGTCAGCCTAAATGCCAGTTGCTTTGCCCAATAAACAAGAAAGTAATGTTGCTTCCTACTGAAAATCATGGCTACAAATTTTAAAATTATTTCACAGTGTGTGGACAGCCAAGTTATGCTGCAGATATATGACTATGAAGACACAGGGTGCCTTAAACGAATTCTCAAAACAAAGCACATTAAATCAGCTTCTGGATCTTTCTTGTTCTGTTTTGCTCCTGGCTCCTATTTCGAGCCTTACAAGGCTCTATCCCACACTGCTTGGATATTATGAAACCATTCTGCAAAACTGCAGGCCTTCTAACTCTTTATGGTGGCTGGACTCAATGGAAGGTCAATGGATTTACTTTGCATTTAAGTAAATAACATATCAAATGGTGTTTGTTTTCACACTGCTGATAAAGACATAGCCAAGACTGGGAAGAAAAAGAGCTTTAATGGACTTACAGTTCCACGTGGCTGAAGAGTCCTCACAGTCACGGTGGAAGGCAAGGAGGAGCAAGTCACATCTTCCATGGATGGCAGCAGGCAAAGAGAGAGCTTGTGCAGGGAAACTCCCCTTTAAAAAAACATCAGATCTCGTGAGACTTACTGACTATCATGAGAACAGCACAGGAAAGACCTGCCCCAATAAATCAGTTACCTCTCCCACAACACATGGAAATTAAAGAAGAGATTTGGGTGGGGACACAGACAAACCATATTAAGTGGCCTTCTGTAAATCCAAATGTGATTCCTCCAATGACTCTGATCTTTTTCTGAAAATAAATAGGTTTAATGAGCTTTTAGTCAGAACATTGCTAAACTCTCAAGCATAGCAACTATTCTAGCCCTTACTTTAGTGTGCCTGCATTCTCCCCTTTCTTTGGTTGTAATTTTGTATTTTTTCCTTTATTAAGTGTTATATTTATATCTTTGGCTTAAAAATGCCTTAAGGTCTTTTTTTGGGAAAAAGTTAAATATAATCAGTGTAATATATTAAAATTTTTTATCTTATTTTTTTTCTTTTTGGGGACAGGGTCTTGCTTTGTTGCCCAGGCTGGAGTGCAATGGCACAATCATAATCTTTGCTTTGGAGTGAGAGTGCAGCCTCAAATTGTCAGGCTCAAGTGATCCTCCTACCTCAGCCTCTCAACTAGCTGGGACCACAGACACATACCACCACCCCCCTCTGTTTTATTTTTAATTTAATTTTTTTGTAGAGACGGGGTCTTGCTCTGTTGCCTAGGCTGGTCTTAAACTCCTGGCCTCAAGTGATCCTCCTGCCTCAGCCTCCAAAATTACTGGGATTACAGATGTAAGCCAAAACACCCAGCCCTTAAAATGTTTGTTTTATGCTTGTACAGTATAATACTCTATGTGAGTTTTAAAAACACAAAAATAATGCTAAATGACACTTACAGAGGTATGCATATGAAATAAAGGTATAAGAATTCACATGAGAATGATACCACCTTTAGGATCGGAGAGACCTCCTGGAAAAGAAAGAATGGAGCAATGGGCTAGTGATAGTTAGCTTTAAAATTTGGAACATTCTAATGTTATACAAAAGGTGATATTTGCAACACTGCAAGCAAACATGTAGCCCAGTTTGGAAATGCTCTAGAGGTGAAAGTGAAATTGATAGAGTTGATTAATTAATGCAAAGGTTGTCTAAAACCCCTGGAAACATCAGAAGAGTGTAGGCGGGTGTGGGAGGGAATTGCAGTCCAGATTGAAGGAGGGCCAGGAGAGGGAGAAGGAGAGACAGAGATCTCAGTTGCATTATTGTATTTCCCCAAATTAACCCAAGCAGAAAAGCCCAATCACCACTTGGAAGAAGAAAACCCTAATTACAAGCCTAGTGCTGGAGCCAGGAACAGGTGGCATCCAAGTGGAGCCTGAACCCAGCAGGAGTAAAAGAACAGGTTGCATAGATACCACCCAAGGGAATTGGCACCCTCTGGTAACATGCACTTAGAGAGAAATGTACTGAATGCCCAGAATTTAACTGGAGAACCAACACAAGCAAAGCACGAATCGTCAATTTAAAGTAAACAAAAGAAATATTTTTCAAGAAGATACAGGTTGAGCATCCCTAATTCAACAATCTGAAATTCAAAATCCTTCAAAAGCCAAAACTTTTTAAGCATGAACACGTCATAAGTAGAAAGTTTTACATCTGACATGTTTGCTTTCCAATGGTTTAGTGTACACAAACTTTGTTTCATGCACAAAATTATTCAAACTACTATATAAAATTATTTTTGAGGCTGTGTCTATAAGGTGTATATAAAACATAAATAATGTGTTTAGACTTGAGTTCCATCTCCAAGATATTTCATTATGCATATGTAAATATTTCAAAATTTGAAAAAAATCCAAAATCTAAAAGACTTCTTGCCCCAAGCATTTTGGATAAGGGATAATCAACTGGTTTTGGCAATTTAAAGCAAGAACAAAGACTTATAAGGAAAAAGCAATGGCACGTTATCATCACAATAAGAAACTCAGTAGATAGATTGAATATTAGAATGGATATAGCCAAAGATAAGCTAGCAAACTGAAAAAACCATGTAAAGGAATCCTTCTGGGAAACAATCAAATATGTATTAAAAAGACCAAAATATAAAAGACATGTTAATAGGAAGAATAGAAGAAGCTTCAGAAGGAAATACAATAAATGAAGAGGAGGCCAGGCACAGTGGCTCACACCTGTAATCCCAGCACTTTGGGAGGCCAAGGCAGGAGGATCACTGAGCCTATGAGTTCCAGATCAGTCTGGGCAACATGGCAAAACCCCATCTCCACAAAATATACAAAAATTAGTCAGGCATGGTGGTGTGTGCCTCTAGTCCCAGCTACCTAAGAGACTGAAGGGAGAATCACTTGAGCCTAGGAGCTCAAGGCTGCAGTGAGCCATGATCATGCCACTGTACTCCAGCCTGGGTGACAGAGTGAGACTCTGTCTTAAATAAACAAATGAATTGATAGATAAATAAATAAATGAATAAAGAGGAGAAATGTTTAAAGAAAAAATGATTGAGAATTTTTTATTATAAAAGAAAGATCACGGAATGTGAAAGTAAGAGAATGGATAAGAAAAATCCACACTTTGCTAAACTTAAGACCATCAAAGTAAAAGAAGAGCTTCCTGAAAAAAAGAAACAAAAATCAAACTGATGTTAGACTTTTCACCAATGATATTGGATGACACTAGGCTAATATTTTTTAACATGCTGATAGAAAAAGTAAGTATGAACCTAGAATATTTTCATCCAGTTGAGCTTTTGTTTAAGTGCAATAAAAACATTCTCAAGTATACAATTGCCTCAGAAGGATGAACACAGAGAATCTCTTTGAAATCACTCTTGGATGAAATATTCCAGCAAAAAAGAACGCATCCAGAAGGCATAAAGAAATCTACTGTATACAGGAAGTCAAGATGAGTAAATAACCAAAGACTATTTGTGGTTTTCGAAATGAGTGTTGGCATACCAGACGAAGGCCAAGGTAGGATAATTTGGATAAGCATTGAAAATGACTAGAATGACGGGAATCAGAAATGTTGCATTTCTATACTTTCAAAATACTTTTGTATTTTTCGTCATGTATTTTTGTCAGCTTCATGATTCCCAAAACTTGAGTGGATTTGATTGACTTGCAAGTGAGAATTCAATGGACAGGTGAATGGAAAAAAAGGGAAAAACAATGTGGGCTGGTAGCTGTGATTTAGTTTTAAAATTTGTAACATTTTGATAATTTGTAGATTTGTAAATCTAGAGAATAACCTTACACTTTCACTGAAAACCATCATGTCAGGGGCCACAGTAGCTGGAACTGACATCGGCTCTAGATGTCTGACTTACTTTCTCCCTTACCTAAATTCTGAGCATAGTAAGTGCCGAGGAAACCTCACAGTATTTCATCTTAACCCATTAGTGTAAAGTAAAGGTTTGCACTGTAGAATTATCAATTTCCTCTGTGAGGATTATTCCTTAGAAAATTGTAAACTATCATTACACCTGATAATCAGATTTAATCAGGTTTCAAACACAAGACATCCGTCCTAAGGTGAAAATGTCACACAGGCAGGGTCATCATAATATGACTTCATCCTTCAGTTCTAAATTTTACGAGATGGGGTGCCATTGGATATTTTTCTTCAAGCCAGAAAAATAATACATTCATGCTATGTATTTTTAATAAGCTTTCTGATGCCACAGAGAAATGCATAATGTAGTTTTAGTCCACTGCACTGAAACAGAAGATTTACATTGTCTATATGAGGGTTATTTTTTAACTTCCAAAATATTTTGAGGTTCAATCCCACACTTGCATTCTATTAACTGTCATTTTAGACTATAGTTTATCACCTAAAAAAGTAACCCATAATTAATGCAGAATACCTAGAAAATACAAGACTAGAAAAAAGCAAAAGTTAATGCTAACCATTCAACATTTTTCTTGATTCCCTTGAATTTTTTCATTAGTGCTGTCATTGAAAGCAATATTAAGTAGTGTAAGACTGGAGCTAAGATTCAGATTCTCTTCGGCAAATTTCTAGCCCAACACCTACTTCTGGGATCTTGGATGTGCCGCCTGACTTCTCTAAGTCTTGTAGAGTTTATCTTTCAGAGGGTAATGGTTATAATGTTACCTGCCTCATTAAATTGATGTGTGGATGAAGTGAGAAGAGGCAGTGAAGCATTTGACTCCATGTCTGGTACTTAGAAAATGTTCAGTTAATGCTTATTAACATTTATACAATTATTACTTAAACATAGATTCTTGATAAAAGTAATAATTCCTGGCGATTGTGCCTCGTAGCCCAGATTTCTCCTGAATCTTCTCACTAAACCTAAGTCAGTAACTTTGGCAAAGTTTGTAGTCAAAGACATTGTTGACATTAAAAGTATTATTTTTTGTTTTCTATTTCAAAGTAGAAATTTCTATATATCAACTTTGAAGACTACCAGAGAAGTAGAGTTACCTGAAACTGCATTTTAGGTCATTTAAATAGAATATTCTCTTCTTAAAACTGAGATATGGCCGGGCACGGTGGCTCATGCCTGTAATCCCAGCACTTTGGGAGGCTGAGACAGGCAGATCACAAGGTCAGGAGTTCGAGACTAGCCTGACCAATGTGGTGAACCCCTGTCTTTATTAAAAATACAAAAAAATTAGTTGGGCATGGTGGCACGCGCCTGTGATCCCAGCTACTTGGGAGGCTGAGGCAGGAGAATTGCTTGAACCCGGGAGGTAGAGGTTGCAGTAAGCCAAGATTGTGCCACTGCACTCCAGCCTGGGTGACAGAGCAAGACTCCGTCTCAAAAAAAAAAAAAATTAAATGTGATTAACACACAATGAAAAGTACAGGTTTTAGATGTTCAGTTATTCCAAGAGTATTGACAATTGTGTATATCCAAGTAACAAGATATAGAACACTTCCACCCCCATAAAAAGTTCCTTTGTGTTTCTTTCAGTCGAATCCCTACACTGCAGAGCATTCATTGTGCAGCTGTTAACCACTGTCTGTGTTCCATCTCTGTGGCTTAGTTTTGTCTGTATTTGGATTTCATATACATGACTTTAGACAGTATATACTCTTTTGTGTGTCTGGCTTCTTTTGCTGAAGCATAATGCTTTTGAGATTCATCAAATCTCAAAATTAGATGTATCATCCATGATACTTTCAATTATTCAATGTTTAGCAAGCAGAGGGAAGAGGGTCAAAAAGGCACACAGCATAGATCGGAAAGGCCTGAGTTAAAATTCTGACTCCTTTTTGTTGTGCAACCTTGAACAAATGATGTAATCTCAGTACTGGCTCTTTGGACAAATCACTCTAAACCTCAAGTTCCTCCACTTAAAATGACTATAAAAACACCACCTCATAAGGTTATTGTCAAAATTAAGATAAAACAAGTGAGAACAAGGCGCTACGCACATAACAGTTGTTCTGAAAACGCTTCGTTCAGTCTGAATACAGCAAGCCAAAGATATTGACTAATTACATCTCCTTAACGATCAACCACAGCAGAGATGAAAAGACGCAGAAACTGGTTTTCTCCATCAAACATGATGACATAAACCTTCTTTTCTCCCCTGGAATATGGTTTCAAGGTTTTAAAGAGATTATGTGTAAGAATACATAATCTCAGAATCGAGACAAACAAACAAGCAATTAAACAGATAAAGCCAGAGGCAAGGCTCGAGCTGGGATTCCTGTGTACTTCGTGGTGGGCATCCTGACCATTTCCATTTGTCTTTCCTCAGGAAGGATGGAATTAATTTTAGAGGTTTAAAGATTAATTAATTCCTGTTACGTTAAAATATCATGGTGTTCTTCGGCAAGATGTTATAACTCAAGCAAAAATCTTTTTCAAGAGAATGAAGCAGAACCAGTGTATCTAGTGGTGTTAAAACAAAACGATAGACAAAGAAACATCATTTTCCTGCCTGCTTCAGTCAACTCACAGAGATTCTTCTCGTACACATCAATTATTTTACAGTGCAGGGAATTAAAGAATTTAACAATCATTTCCCATTATTTGTGCTGTTTTTTAAGAAATACAGAGCCTATCCTGGTCAATACAAGAAGACCCTATCTCCACAAAAATTAAAAAATTAGCTGAGTGTTTGGGTACATGCCTGTAGCCCCAGCTACTCAGAAGGCTGAAGTAGGGGGATCACTTGAGCCCAGGAGGCAAAGGTTGCAGTAAGCTGAGGTCACGCCACTGCACTCCAGCCTGGGTGACAGAGTGATACCCTGTCTCAACAAAAAGTGGGGGTGGGCGGGGATTTGGGCCACTGTTAAAGCTACTTTGGGAATGAAAGTGGTCTTTGGATACATTGAACATTTAGACACCTTGGTGTACACGGAGATTTTGTTGTCATCTGGTTTGATGTGACAGCTGCAGGTACCATTTATCTGAGACATTTCTCCATTGATAATGCTTGGACTAGGCAGCTTTTAGTGAAAAATAAAATTACTAAAGCAATCATCTTTCTTCTTGTGGTGAATTTTACATGAATAGAAACAGATAATACAAGTCAGCTGCTTTCCTAATACTTCTAAATAGTGTTGACCTTATAGAAATCTAATTATAACTTACATTTATAAGCCATAATGAACCTATTAGGAGGCTGTAACATAGATAAAGACATGAAAGTAATTTCTCTCAAATAAGATGGGCAAAGTTAAGGAAAATAAATATGCCCATGATTAAAATAATACTTTCATCTTTGTAGTTTTTTAAATTTCATATATATTTTCCTTTTATCTATAAAATAATTCTATAATATAGGTAGAGTTTAAATTATGGTCTACACTATATGGAGAAACTTGGACTAAGAGTTTTGGAATGACTAATATTAGAAGAAATGATTCTTTTTCCCAGGTGTTACCACTACCTTGAATTTGTATGGTCCCTTACTGTTTATGAGACACTTACCTGCTAAGGCAGAAACTCAAACCAGTTTCATCCAAAAATAAGGGAATTCATGGATTCCCGTAACTAGAAAAACCAGATGACCGAGTCCAAACTGAATCCAACGCCATGTAGCCCAAGTATTTTGCGTCTTTTACTTGGCTTAGCCGCCCTGTTCTGGGTTCTCATTTCCTCCCTCGGCAGATGGGCTTCCTCCACGTGGCCAGGAAGGCGTCACTTCCTTCCAGCACTCAGATGGCAAATGCCAGGGGCAATCTTCCTCAGCTGCTCCAGCTGAAAACTCCCGAGGCCCAGTTTGGATCACATGACAATTCTGGAACCATTTCCTGAGACTTGAGGTGTAGGAAGCGCCAACTGGCTCATGTAGGCCCAACAGTCCCAATGTGCTAGTGGGGGACAGGGCACACGATTGGCCACATGTTTTGGGAGAGGATAATGACCTCAAGAAAATATTAAGGGTTGGCCAGGCACAGTGGCATACACCTGTAATCCCAGCACTTTGAGAGGCCAAGGCAGGTGGATCACTTGAGGTCATGAGTTCGAGACCAGCCTGGCCAACAAGGCAAAAACCCGTCTGTACTAAAAATGCAAAACTTAGCCAGGCGTGGTGGTGCATGCCTGTAGCCCCAGCTACTCTGGAGGCTGAGGCAGGAGAATCGCTTGAACCTGGGAAGCAGAAGTTGCAGTGAGCTGAGATCATGCCACTGCCCTCCAGCCTGAGCGACAGACTAAAACTCTGTCTCAAAAAAAAAAAAAAAAAAAAAAAAGAAAAGAAAAGAAAAGAAAGAAAGTAAAGAACAAATATTAAGGGTTATGTTGGCAAATAATAAAGGTTTCCTATATACTGGCATAGAAATAAAGATAGGCTGCTCAATGGGCCAGATTAGAACATCTAGAAATAGATGCATGTGTATATAAAGACTTAAACGATTTTTCTGGAAATTCAGGTAAATGGGAGAAAGGATGAGTTAGTTAACAGTAAATGTGAAAACTGCGTTGGTGATGTGAAAACCTTAACCTGTGGGATCCAACACTATCTCCGCATAGATAGTGACAGATTTGTGTTACATTTTAGGACATTGAGCTCCACCGGGTCTGCTGGAGAATTAATTGTGGGGGAAAAACCCCGCACATCTAGTCACAGAGCAGTCTTGCACTGAATGTTGAGAGTATAGAAGGAAAAAAATTAGCCAGTTTGTTTTTGTTTTTGCTTTGCCCCATCTATCAACCTTGTTCATTTCCGAGCCTGAAATTTTTGAACCTCAGTTTCTTTTTGTCCAAAATGGCACTCAATATATAGTATGAGAAAATTAATACCACCTTCAAACATTAACTGTTGGCATTTCTTCTGTGTAGTTGAAAAGTGAATTGTTTTCATTTGTTTCTTTGTTTTCTATAAACTCGTTATAACTCATACATGTTAGTTTTGAAACAATCACAAAAATGAAAGTAATTTTATAAAATCTATTATAAATGTGAAGAACTCTGCAAAAGGAAAAGACTAAAGGGAAGAACCAACATGAAAAACTGTAGTTAACTCTGGAAGATGAGTATGTTTTTTTAGTTGATCTCAGACATTTCTAACCCTTCCTGAGACTCCCCAGGAGGCCCTGACTTAACACTGCTCTGGGTTAAAGCTTGCAGAGTGGTAGACAGATGCCCTTTAGTGGACAGAGCTCTGACTGCCCACAGCTCTGCCTGTTCACTGAGGTCTAAGAATGGTGACCCCAAGGCTCTACCTGCTGTGTTATCAGCCTTTCCTGGCGGCTGCATCAACTGGAAGATAAATTTTTGATCTTTTTTTTTTTCTATTTTCAAAATAATTTATCTTCTAATCCCCTCTTCCTTTCATCCTTGCCATCTGTTTCTCTTCCAAGGTAAGGCAGGAAATTCAGATATGAAGAAATAGAAACTATAGTCTTTTCTGGGAAGAGGATTCTTCTCCACCTTCTTTCATGTTGCATCAAGCATAACAAAGTCAGTGATGGTCTGGGCACAGTGTCTCATGGCTATAATCCCAATATTTTGGGAGGCCAAGGTGCAAGGATCTCTCAAGGCCAGGAGTTCAAGGCCAGCCTAAGCAACATAGCAAATCAAAAAATTAAAATAAAATTAGCCAGGCATGGTGGCAGGTGCCTATAGTCCCAGCTACTGAGGAGGCTGAGCTGAGAGGATCACTTGAGCCCAGGAGTTCGAGATGGCACTCCAGCCTCAGTGACGCAGAGAGACCCTGTCTCAAAAAAAAAAAAAAAAGAAAAAGAAAAAGAAAAGAAAAAAGGCAGTGACAACTGAGAACTGCTTTTTTTTTTCTTCTTAAATCAAAATATTGGGCATGCCATTTGGTATGTTGTCTGAAACAGTGCGGTTGTGGGCCTTATGTTTAAACGTAAGGCTTGCCAGAATTAAAAAATGAATTATCTCAGAAGTGAAGTCCAGTCTCCTGTGCTTTCCACATGGTGTGCGCATGCGTGATGTTCAGAATCCAGGCTATACTGCCACAGAGGAGAGATTGGTTTTTGTCCATTTTCTCATTAGTCCTGTAACGCAAAAAGAATCCTGATACTTTATGGCCTCCATTGTTTCCATGCCAAGTGAGGAGAAGAGTTTATCTTAATTGTAATTGTAATATTCAAGTGTGCCTGTCAACCTGATATTCTTCCATCAGATAGATTTTCTTCTGTAAGATCATCTGCTTTCACTTATCTACAGAGGATTAATTTTAGCCTCATCTTCTTGAAGGGAATCTTAAAAGTCATTCATAAAAAAATGCAAAGAAATATCTATGTGTATGTAGTATTCAGATGGCAACACAAGAATAAAGAAAGAATTTATTGTACCCTAAGTTTCTCAGTTTTCTTGTTGCTAAAGAAAGTAAACAGGTTTCAGCCCAACGTAAGCTCTATCCTATTAGTTTAAAAATGTCCTTTTGGTTCTTATTAGGTTAAGAACCATAAGTTTTCAGCCATTTCTTATTTTATGTTGAATTTCTCTTCACTGTTTCAGCCCACTGAAGTAGATGACAGCTTAAAGAAAACCAAAATAAATCCAAACAAGATCCAGCAGCAACCTGTATCAAGTTTATTAACATCTTTCTTTTTGCTAGCCTTGCCTTCTCTCTCATAATCTGTAAGTGGGCCAAATGACCCTATAGGGCAAACAGGCATTACCCCGTGGTATGTATAAGATTGATCTGTATTTATACAGATGACCTACCATTCCCCACAGATGCGCTGAGAGTCTGGGTTAAAGGATTTTCCTAGCCTGACCTGCCAAGATTGCTTCATAGTTGATGACTTTTGGCCCTGAAGACTCTACTAGCTCTCACTTTTTTTTTTTTTTTTTTTTGAGACGGAGTCTCGCCCTGTCGCCCAGGCTGGAGTGCAGTGGGGCGATCTTGGCTCGCTGCAAGCTCCCCCTCCCGGGTTCACGCCATTTTCCTGCCTGTTTGCCCTATAGGGTCATTCGGCCCACTTACAGATTATGAGAGAGAAGGCAAGGCTAGCAAAAAGAAAGATGTTAATAAACTTGATACAGGTTGCTGCTGGATCTTGTTTGGATTTATTTTGGTTTTCTTTAAGTTTCCTGCCTCAGTCTCCCGAGTAGCTGGGACTACAGGCGCCCGCCACCACGCCCGGCTAATTTTTTGTATTTTTAGTAGAGATGGGGTTTCACCGAGTTAGCCAGGATGGTCTCGATCTCCTGACCTTGTGATCCGCCCACCTCGGCCTCCCAAAGTGCTGGGATTACAGGCGTGAGCCACTGCGCCCGGCCTAGCTCTCACTTTTATGACACCAGAACAGCCTTTTAAAACATTATTTTTGACATAGTTTGACTTTTTAAAGGAAATGTAATACCTCAGGGTAAAAGCATAGACTTTGGGGTTAGACAATCATTATGAGCTCAATTTTTGTTGACTGCAATGGAATAAGTGAATGAATGAACAAAGAGACTGGACTCAGAATTTCAGTTCTACCACCTGCAGGTGGTAGGATGATTACTTATCTCTCATGGCTTCCACTTTCATTAAACTGTTGGAGGATTAAATGAGAAAAAAGTGCATAAAGCACTTGGTAAACTATATATCAGGGTTCAATCATTGCCCCGCGTTGAGATGATGGTCCTAGTTCCTTCAGGCTCCATAAACACTGCAAGAAAATATAGTCACTCTGACTTGCAGTGTCAGCCAAGATGCAATAATTTCTTCCCTGGCTGGCGCCTTTTTCTTTCAACCTTGTGGCAAATGTTCTCACAGTCTATGAGTGTGGCACTGTGATTGTCACAACACCAAAATGACACCAATAAAGGAAAAACTTGTTCTGCCAGAACAAAAGACGAGCCTCACTGAAGGTGGAGTTACAGATCGACTCCAACAAAGGAAGGTTATTTGTTGTGTGCCACATGCAGAGGATAAAAAAGAAATCTAGGACTTGGAAAATAGGAAACATGTTAGTTCACATTGTTTTCGCTTTGAAACTGTTGCTTATGGCATTTGCATGGACGGAAACAAGCATCGCTTTTATTTACCTTGGAAAGAGGGTTGATTTGCCTCTAGAAAGATTATTTGCCTTAGAATGTCTGACCCCATTAAGCTCAAGAAAATCTGGAAATTCTACAGGAACTTGTTTTCCTCTGTGTGCTGCTCCCTTCCCCCATTTTGTGGCTTAGATAATCTGAGGCCATGGTCAAGACTGAACATTCATTTGAAGTGTAACCCACTGGACAGCTCTATCCTATTTTGAATTCATAGCCTGTTGCACTGCAGCAAGCAGCAAGCCCATGTTTGGGAGAGGAAATGAACAAACACAAATATCCTGCCTTCCTTCTGAGCTGAAGAGTTGAACAAGGCAAGTAGCTCTGGCAGCTCAGCTTGAGTCTGCAGCAGCACAGGGACTTGGCTTCCATCCATCACATGGCAGTGTATTTATGAGACTGGAAAACCGATTAAATGATGTCCGCAGTTCGTAGGGAAAGAGAACATAGCAACCCATTTCTCAAAGAGTGGCAGTTCCACAGACCTAAAGACATTTCTAAGAGAATAAAAATAAATAAAAATAAAAAAAGGTCGAGTGTGGTGGCTCACGCCTGTAATCCCAGCAATTTGGGAGGCTGAGGTGGGTGGATCACTTGAGGTTAGGAGTTTGAGACCAGCCTGGCCAACATGGTAGAACTCCCATCTCTACTAAAAATACAAAAATTAGCCCGGCGTGGTGGTACACGCCTGTAACCCCAGCTACTTAGGAGGCTGAGGCAAGAGAATCCCCTGAACCTGGGAGGCAGAGGTTGCAGTGATCTGAGATCACGACACCGCACTCCAGCCTGAGCAATAGAGTGAGACTCTGTCTTAAATAAAAGCAAAAAACAAAGAATCCATGCATGGATTTTGTTGCTAGTGTCTGAGGCTGGGGGATATCTGTTGGTTTTTTCTCAGTATTTGCAATTTGCATGATATGTGAGGAAAGGCAATGCAACATCAGTGGAGGCAGATATTTTAGGAGTCAAAATAGAATCACACAGGGATCCCAAACTCAGATGTATACAGGGCCAAGCAGATGACCCAATTATGTGATTCAGACTAAGTGTGTGCTTTTCTGGTGGTTTGTTTCACGATGGCACCTTAAGTCTTATTCTTCGACAAAAATCACATTCTGTTTGCATATACACATAGGAATATTATTTACTTCTACTAAATATGTATCCTCCATTTTGTTTGAAACTCATGGCCCTTACAGGTTCTCTTGAATTTTCTAACTTTTGATAGAGGCATAGACGTAATAGCAATATAATTTCCTCTTTTTATTTGTTTATTAATTTTTTTGAGAAGGGGGTCTTGCTGTGTTGCCCAGGCTGGTCTCGAACTCCTGGACTCAATTAATTCTCCCACCTTGGCCTCCCAAAGTGTTGGAATTACAGACTTGAGCCACCACCCTTAGCCCTTCTCTTGTTTTTGTTATAAGAAATACAGCAGCCCATGTGTGACAATGAATGGGAACTGATTGTAGTCAGTGTTAAGAAGACAGTAAGGAGTGATGGACGCTATTGGAAACTGGAGAGTATGTGCCTTGTGCTATAGAATAAATTGTGTTCCCCCCCTTTCCAAATCCATATATTGGAGCCCTAACTCCCCGTGTGACTGTATCTGGAGATCGGTTAAATGAGTTCATAAAGGTGAGGCCTTACTCTGATAAGATGGGTGACCTTATAAAATGAATCACTAGGAAACTCTCTCTTTCTATCTTTGAGTGTGCACAAAGGAGAGGTCATATGAGAACACAGCAAGGTGACGGCCACCTACAAGCCAGGATAAGAGGCTTCAGAATAAAACCTACCTTGCCAGCACCTTGACTTGGACTTTCTAGCCTCCAGAACTGTGAGAAATAAATTTCTCTTGTTTAATAAGCCACCCAGTGTGTGATGTTTTGTTATGGCAACCTGAGCAGACTAACATAGCTTGTCAAAAGTGAGTAACTACTTCTCAGTCCCAGACATTGCCAGGAAGAAACAAAAGCCCCAAGGTTGTTGGAATTTCATTGTTATCAGAAAGCAGAAGCCCAGATCTTGATGTGAAAAATTTCCTGGATTTTTAATGTTATTAACTAATAAAAATTCAAACACTGTGAACATATGAAATGGTATCTATAAAGTTCTTCACTGCAACGTTATTTGTAAAAGTAAAACGTTAGAAATAGCCCAAGTGTGCATCAATCAAAGACTAGTTAAATAAATGCTGAAACATTCATGAATGGAACCAGAACTGTTGTATCCTTTATTAACACATATTTTGCAATGCCTCTTTGCAATGAAATTTATAAATAATGTAATTGATCTCCAGACATAATTTTAAAAAATCAAATGTCCCAACTATAATATAAAAATATGATAATTAATTATAAAATGTTATTTCCATGTGTAAGTGTTCAGACCCAACTATGATAGATAATATAATAACATAGTCTGGGCACCTATCCATAGAACCTCTGTGAATATAGCAGCTGCAAATGCAGATCAATGCGTACTGTTGCGTCCAATGAAGTTGAGAAGAAAGCTCAGTACTTTCTTCTCTCAGTTTCTATAATCTGACAAATTCATTCAAATGTATATGTAAAATATATTTTATCTTTTCAGGTGAGCTAGAATCAAGGCTTGGATAATTATAAATAGTCCTAAAAACGTCCAGTAGAGCATTTTAAAAAGTTGTGTAGCATGTGGGGGAAACCTTCGTCAGGTTGTGTATTGCAGCATGTCGAATGTCCCCACTAAGTGCTGGTGCTACCCCCAATCTCTATGACAACCAAAAATGTCTCCACAAATTTCCAACACACTTTCTGGGGAAGGGTGCAGTTTTTCTTTATTGAGTGCTATAGACTGAATGTTTGATGTTTGTGCTCCACCTCTTCCCCCAAATTCATATGTTGAAGCCCTAACCCCCAATGTAATAGTATCTGGAGGTGGGGCCTTTGGGAGACAATTAAGTCACAGGGATAGAGCCTGTCATTAGTGTTCTCCTAAAAAAAAAAAAAAAAATGAGAGAGTTCTCTTCCTTTCTCTCTACCATGTGAAAGTTCAGCAAGAAGGTGGCCATTTGCAAACCAGGAAGAGAGCCCTCGCCAGACACTGAATCCCTAGACACCTTGACCTTGGACTTCCCAGTCTTGAGAACTACGAAAAGTAAGTTTGCTGTTTAAACCACTCAGTCTGAAGTATTTGGTTATAGTAGCTGGAACTGACTAAAACATTGAGAATCATGGGACTGGATTATTTCTCCTGTCTCTTTCCATTCTTTAACATGTAGTAAATTTACGGAAATGACTGCAATGCATAGGTAACCGAAGGTACATGTTCGTAGTCAACTCAGGGCTGCCTGCCTATGGAACAACCTCATTAGAGAAGCCGAGATCATGAGAGATTCCAGTTCTCTGAAGAAAAGACAGAACACATGGGAAAGAGGATATACAGTCAGTCACGGGGGTGGCAGGTGTGAACCCAGGCCCTGCTGCTAATGGGAAAAGGATGCCAGGTTGTCTTACAAAGTGTCTGCAGAAGCTCTGAGCTTGCCTGAGGCAGACACCATGCGCCTCCTGAGGATCAGCTACAGGATTCTGAGTGAGAGTGAAAAGTTAACGAGCTCAAAGCCTATAAAGACCCTGCTAGTGTTAGACTAAGGACACAGGCCACCCAAAGGGGACAAGAAAAATACTGGTTTAGGGTGGAGTGGGGAGTACCACGTTCATCAGCTTCTTTGTAAAAAAACAGCATCAATATACCTTTACAATGTAAGGTTTAACAATGATTTCATTCTGCCTCTTTTTTAGTGAGTATTTCTTTTATCAAGAGTTCCTGATTATTGGTTGCTTTCAAGAAAACAACAGAAAGTTTCAGGTTTCTGAGGGCACGACTGGATTAATTCATCTTGAGATTACTGTTTGCATCTACCTGTTCATTCCTTTATATGTGTCATGGTTAATGTGCTTTAAAAATACATCGCCCAAATTCTGTGTTCCCTACAGGGTGTTATTACACACACAATCTTTTCAGAACAAAGTTGACATTCCCTCCACCACCCGCTCGTCCACCCCTTCTGTTTCTTCTCAGCAAACAGGCAGCCCTCCTCTCTTTCTGGAGTTTATTCCAAGTTTTTCATCAGCTTCCCTACTTGGGGTCTAAGAAATGGAGTCAGGACCCTGTGGAGTGGGTGTAAGTGAAAGAGCATCTTCAAAAGCTGGTGAGAAGGGTCCAGTTACAGAGAGGTTATAAATAGAAGAGACAGAGATCTAACCTTTAGAGTGAGGATTCTGAGAAGGGGCAGGAGGATTTCCTTAAGTGAAAAAAAGGATCACAAAACTGAAACAAAAGTGAATGATCCAGCCTTCCGGCCTTTTTTTTTTTTTTTTTTTTTTTTTTTTTAAAGAAAGGCTCTCACTCTGTTTCCCAGGCTGGAATACAGTGGTGCAATCATGGCTCATTGCAGCCTTGACCTCCTGGGCTCAAGGGATCCTCTGGTCTCAGCCTCCTGAGTAGCTGGGACCACAGGTGTGTGCCAGCACAGCTGGCTAATTTATTTTCTGCAGAGATAGGGTCTTCTTTGCCCAGGCTGTTCTCAGACTCCTGAGCTCAAGCAATCCTCCTACCCCAGTCTCCCAAAGTGCTGGAATTAAAGGCATGACACCACCATACCCAGTCAGGCCTCCTCCTCTACTTCCCCTTCCCTCTTCACTACCTCCTCTTCCTCCACTTCCGTTTCTCCTTCCTTTCCGCTACTATCACTTCAAGGTCCAAGTATGTAGAATATTTGGACCTATGTTGGCCATTGCCTACCTTGCATTTTTAGTTTGCAGCAATTTCAAGGGTGCTTTTAACCTGTTTTAGAATGATGTTAGGCTAGATTGGAGTCATTAATAAAACATTATATAGCTATCATGAAATAATTAGGAATATAATATTCTCCCTAGCAAGATGGAATAGATTTCATTATTGACTCATAATGTCCAGGTTTTTGTAACAAAACCACAGCAAAGTCAAATATGAAACACAGAGAAGCCCTTTTTATTCCTCCACCTATCCTAGCCCACCCTATACCTGGGTACCAAAGTACAAGGCTAAGGCATGGTCTCTGTCTTTAGGCACTTACAGTCTGGTAAAGGAAACTTTAGGTTCTTGGCAATACCCATAGCACTACTTCACATTTCTTATTATCTAATATAGCTTGGTTGAATTTAATTGAAAATTGATTTACCTGGATACAGAGATGGGCGACTTCTGAGTAGATATGATGAAATCAGTCTTTCATAATTGCCTCAGAAGCCTGTCTGCCATCAGCATTCATCTTGAGGTGGCATCAAAGAGCAAGGTCGGGTCTTACGGAGTCTGAGATGATTAGATGCACACATTGGTCCAGCCTCAGCTTCCTGCCACAAGGCAGGGGCTTCACGCTCTGATACACGAGTCTCCAGCTTGTGTGGTCATTATGTAAATCTTCAGACTCAAGTTTGTCTAATGAAAGCCTCCGCTACACAGTCATTTCACAGGAGACCTTTGGAGTTTATGTTTGTCTGACAGTGATGTCCCAGGCTTCAGATGCTCTTGCCAAAGAGTTACCTGGGGTGGCTGTGGCCACCTTCCCTGCATGGCCATACCCAGCCCACTCAACCAGGAATAAAGATCTCTTGCCTCAGAGGCTGGTGCTATTTTGTAAAACAAACTGCTCTCATTTACATCTTTAATTTATCTTCTTTGGAGTAGATCAATTTTCAATTAAATTCAACCAAGCCATATTAGATAATAAGAAATGTGAGGTAGTGTTACGGGTATTGCCCAGAACATAAAGTTTCCTTTACTAGACTGTAAGTGCCTCAGGACAGAAACCATGCCTTAACCTTGTACTTTGACCTCCTGGCATAGTGCTGGGTTCATGCAGCAGGGGCCTCATAAATATAACTTGAACTGAACAAAGATGAATTCGTCTCAGCCGTTGTCTTCAGACACCTCATTATCTAGTAGGGGGATATAAAGCAGTTGCACAGATTAATCATAAATCCAGGCAGAATGTATTAAGCCCAACATACAGAGGTAAACAAGGTGTAGGAAGGACAATAGAGCAATTGCGCATTTTAGTGGTTAATTTTAAAAAGCTTCATGAGCTTCACGGAGGAGATAGTAGCTAAGGTGGTCCAGGAAGAACAGGGACATGGTGGAGGGATAAAAGAAGGGAGGTAAAAAGTGGGACAAACAACACTGGGGATGGAGGGAATGCTATGGAAGAAGATGCCAAGGCTTTGGGAGATATGGGAGTCAGTATGCACATATAGGCAGTGTCTTAGTTTGCTCAGGCTGCTGTAACAAAGTGTCATAGGCTGAGTGGATTTTTTTTTTGTTTTTTTGTTTTTGTTTGTTTTGGTTTTTTTGAGACGGAGTCTCGCTCTGTTGCTGGGGCTGGAGTGCAGTGGCATGATCTCAGCTCACTGCAACCTCCGCCTCCAGGGTTTAAGAGATTCTCCTGCCTCAGCCTCCTGAGTAACTGGGACTACAGGCACACGCCACCATGCCCAGCTAATTTTTGTATTTTTAGTAGAGACGAGATTTCACCATGTTGGCCAGGATGGTCTCTATCTCTTAACCTCGTGATCCGCCCGCCTCAGCCTCCCAAAGTGCTGGGATTACAGGCATGAGCCACCAGGCCCGGCCGGCTGAGTGGTTTAAACCAGCGGTACCCAACATTTTTGGCACCAGGGACGGGTTTCATGGAAGACAATTTTTCCACAGATGGCGGGGGCTGGGGGCGGTGTAGGGTGGATGATGGTCTGAAGATGAAACTGTTCCACCTCAGATCATCAGGCATTCCTTAGATTCTCATAAGGAGCGCGCAAACTAGATGCCTGGCATGCGCAGTTCACAACAGGGTTTGTGCTCCTATGAGAATGGAATGCTGCTGCTGTTCTGACAGCAGGCGGAGCTGAGGCCATGATGCTCACTGATCCACAGCCACTCACCCCTCCTGCTGTACAGCCTGGTTCCTAACAGGCCACGGAGCAATACGGATCCATGGTCTGGGGGTTAGGGACAACCACGTGGTTTAAACAACAGAAATTTATGTTCTCACTGTTCTGGAGGCTGGAAGTCTGAGATCAAGGTGTCAGCAGGATTGGTTTCTCCTGAGCCTCTCTTTCCTTGGCTTGTGGATGGTCATCTTCTCCCTGCGTCCCACGTGGTCTTCCCTTTCTGCCTGCCTGTGTCCTAATCTCTTCTCCTTATAAGGACACCAGTCCTATTGGATTAGGGCCCATCCCAGTGACCTCATTTTACTGTCATTTAGCTCTCTAAAGATCTTATCTCCAAATACAATCACATTATGAGTTTCTGGGGGTTAGGAAGTTAACACATGAATTTTGATGAAAGCTGGTTCAGCCCATAGTAGGCAGCATCACAGTCATCATGCACACGGGCTCTGGAGTTCAAATCCCCACTCTGGCACTTACTAACTGTGCAGCTATGATTAAATCACATAAGCTTTGTTGTGCCTCAGTTTTCTCAACTGTCAAGTAGGATAACAATAGTAACCTTCTCCATTGGGTATTGCGAGGATTAAATGTGTTCCTATATGTACCTGGCACTTAGGAAGTGCTCCGTAAATGTTACCCATTACTAGGACTGAAACAAAAATTTAAACACTGGCTAAAAATTCTCAGAGTCTGCTTTCAAAGTTCAACTATTCCACTACGTAGGAGTATGATCTTGGGAAATGTACTCAGTCAATGAACTATTAAGTAGTGTGTAGTATGTTTCTATCAGCTAACCTCGTTGGGATTTAGCATTTTCCTGTATTAAAACAAGAGGTTTAACAAGATTGCTTTTTGAGTCCTTTTCAGTTCTGACATTGCGAGAGTGTGTTCATCACACATGGATTGAAATGTGAGCTCATTGCACAGGACAAAAAGAAAACAAAGATGGAAAGAAAAGGGGACAGTAAGTTGTCAGGGGCTCTGAGTGCTGTGGGAGGTGTTGGTATTCTAGGGAATGGCAAGCGCTTGTAGAGTTCTGAACTGACGAACAACCTAGTAGGCTTCCGATTCAGGGTAAGGATTTCAAAAATACAAAATTATTGATTAAGGTCATCTGTCTCACTTTATTGCAGCAACAAACCATTCCTATATAAATGACTTAACCCAGGGAGGAAATAGTTTACAATTTGTGGTGTCAAAAAAAATCACTGTTAAATAAGTCAGTTTAAAAACTCTATTGTTTACTGTTTCACTGACAATGAAGAAATTCAACTTCTTGGGCTGATGCAGGGGCAGGAACAGATCAGAGCCCAGCCCCAGATGGGCCCACCTGGGTGGCTGTCCAGCAGCACCTTGGGAAAAAAGTTTGAAAACCAGCATTACAATCATTATTCAGAAACATCTTATTTTACAGCTACATTAATTCAACAAATATTTACGGAGTATCAACCATCTGCCAGGAACTGTGCTAAGCTCTTCTTGAGCTTTACATTTTAATTAGGTGAGAAATGGAAAAATATCAAATAAATACATCAGCAAGATAGTTACAAAATATGATATATGCCCTAAAAGATGTGAATATGCACAAAGAGTATCCTGGGTGTGGGCCACTTTAGATTGGGTGACAGGAGATGGCATTTGGGGCAGGTAACATTTGGGGCTGGCTCTTTGCAGCGGGCATTGGTTAAAGTCCAGAGCTGCCTTCATATTTGTGAAGTATTCATAATACCTGTTGAATCCCTATCTAAAGTTTGCAGAATTTCTCACCTTGTGCCCTCACCCAAACTCAAAGGAACACCTTGCTCTCCCAGCGCCTTGAGAGGAGAGTGCAGGCATGTGGCATGAGCTCTGCCAATCCCATGCACCCACTGGAGATTCCAGCTCAGAAAAGAGAGATGTGAAGGGGGTGATGCCCTTAAAGCATTTCAGGAAGGCTAGTGGGTCTTGGCTCAGACCTAACAGGAAGAGGTCCCAGTGGTGGCACCCCCCCAACCCAGCATCATGAAGCAGGCTACACAGTGCACAGGATACCTGTCAGATCTCCGTTGGAGGAAGCTGTCTATGCCATTGTTCAAGCTGCTCCCTAACCCATCTGCAGTCTCCAGGAGCCTCTCATATGATTTAATAAACTACATTCCTGCTTGAACTAGCTCCAGTGAGTCCTGCTCTTTGCAACTTAGAGCCCCAATGGGTGTAGTAATTGATTCTAGAAGTGTCTGCTGTCAAGAAGCCTTCAAATAAATGGAATGCAAGGATGATAAGGTAAGCTGGCTGCTTCTGAGCGGAAGAGCTTAAAGAAAGAAAACAATTTCCAAAGTCTTTGTTTGTTAGCCCAAGGCATGGTCAGAAAACCAGGGACTTTCTTTGATTTCTATGGCTGTGCTGAAAGAATCACTTATCTTTATTGCAGACAGAGGGCTTCTGTAGCCAAAAATCAAAGTCAAGGTTTGAGTCTGAGGGCTGCCAACATTCAGAGTCAGAGGAATTCACAGTATTGCCTGATTTCATTGGTGGATATTAAGGCATCAAAGAGGAATGACTATAATCTTGAATATGGGAATTAGGACCAAAGAGGAGGATTTGGGCGCCTTATACTCCTAACCCCCAAAAGACCTGTATAATGGAAAACACCCTCCTTCCCAATCTGATGATCCTCTTCCTGCCTTGCTTAAAGACCTCCTAATGGCTTCATTGATAGCATTCGCCTCTTTAAAGATCCTCCAGGCCTCCTCCCCACCCCTCCCGGACATTGTCTTAACCTATAACTGGTTGCAGAACCTGTGGGTCCTGGGATGCCAAAAACAAATCACACCTAGGAAAAGGTTTACACACCAACGATTTGCAAGAATTACTCATTAACAGAAACTTTTTAAAATGTATGTTTCACACATACTTTTAAAGGACAGTAAAGTCTCTAGGGGAAAAAAAAAGATGGATGGTTCTCTAAGGTCCCATTAAGTCTATGTAACTGAGAAAACTTTAGCACTGCCTGCAGAAGGACAGGTCCCTGGATAGGCTTGGCTGGCCCAGCTCTTCCCCTCACTGGCTTGCAATGCAACATCCTGAGATAGGGAGGAAATGTCCAGAACATCCCAGGCTATATCTTCCTTCCTCCCAGACTAGGATGTTCTGCAGTACTTTTCATTTGCATAAAATATAATTGTACTAAATGAGGTAACTATTTCATAGTTTTTGGTTGTTTGGAAATTTAAATCTGGTTCACAATATTAGACAACCAATAAGTAAACTGTTGTTCAAATATTATTAAAATTGTGAAAATGAACAATAGTTTTCATGCTCTTATGTTTTAGAAATGTCCTATCTTTAGCTCTGTCTTTGTAAAATGGAAACCTGAAATTTTCTTTTCCAGTCTCCTTTGAAGCTGGGACTCAAGCATTAGACAAATTTCCTCAAATCAGATGCACCCATGTGAAACTTCTATTTAAGAGTGAGTAATGTTACATGTATGAAACAGACTCTAAACATCCCAGTTCAACACAAAGATGTGAACTAAAACTTAAACTGCTTTCTTGAAGTTACTGAAGAATGCACAGGAGTAAAGAGGCTATGGTGGGGACGAAATACATTATTGATGGGGAAGAGAGATATGTGAGTAAATTTCCATTCCTCAGGCTTTTACCCCAAGACTAAGTTTAGCAAACACAAGGCACACAACACAGGCAGGAGCTCATGTGGAAAAAGCTATATTCTTTCTGTCCTGTCAACCAGAAAAGAGAAGGTATAAAATTGTGGAGGCTGAAGAGAGTGGGGGATTCCTGTAGGGGAAGGAGCCAGACAGGGGATCTTCAATCTCTTTCTGCCAAATCTCTGACTAACCTCTGAAGCATGAATGTGTGGAAGAGATGCAAAGAAGCCCAGCTGAGGAAGGTGTGGAGATTTCCCGAATTTATGAAAGACAGAAATGTATAGACGTAAGATGCTAAACAAATACTAAGCAGAACAAATACGAAGAAGTCCATGTTAAAGAACACCATATAATCAGGTTGTTGAAAGACAAAAGAGTAAATCTTGACATGTTACAAGCAAGGGACCAATGATCCAGTTAGTGGCTGACTTATCGAAAATCACTGGGCTAGAAGGCAGTGGATCAACACATTTAAAGTGCAGAAGAAAAAAGTTAAAAACTGGCAACCCAGAATTCTATATCCAGTGAAAATATCATGAAGAATGAGAGTGAAACAAGAAGCTTTCATATAAAAGGAAACTGAGAATTTACCTCCAGCAAATGTGTATTATAAGAAATGCTAAAGGAAGCTCTCCAAGCTGAAGGAAAATGATACCAGATGGAAACTTAGATCCTCAGAAAAGAGTGAAGAGCACCAAACGTGATAAACCTGTAGATAAATGCAAAATAATATATTTTTGCATGCTTCCTATTAATTTTTCTTATACATTGTGCTGCTCTTGAGAACAAATTTCTAAGTTTGTCTGACATAAATAGCAACTAGACTATAAAAGAAGGAGAAAGCAAGGGTTTGTAAGATTGCAAGATTCTTGTATTTTGCAATAAACTGTGTATTATTAACTATAAATTGGTGCATTGAAAGTTCTGAATGTGTATTATATTCCCTAGGGCAACTGCTATAAAAATAATGCAAAAAATAATAGGTATGCCATTAGGAAAATTAAGATGGTATTTATACAAATATTCAAATTAGCCAAAAAGAGGCAGGAAAGGGGGTACAAAGTAATGACAGCAAAAACAAGCAAGGACAAAACAATTTTTTTTAAAGCTAGACTCAAACCAAACCATACTGATAATATTAAATATTAATAAACTTAACATTCAATTAAAAGAGAGATTGTCAAGATGGATAAAGAAACGAGACACAACTATATGCTCTCTACAGGATACATGTTTAAATAAAAATGCAGATAGGTTAAAAGTTAATGGATGGTAAAAGATATACCATGCATTAGAAATGTAAAAAATCTGAACTGATTGTATTAATATTAGGTCAAACAAACTTAAAAATAACTTGCAATAATGGAAATAAAAAGGTATGCTTCATAATAATAAAAGGGTAAATTCAAGAGGAAGACATAACAATAAAACATACATGAAGCAAATAAAAATACGTAATGCCAAAATTGACAGGACAAAAAGAGAAACAGTCAATCATAATTCTAATAATGGATTTTTAGTACTTCCTGAGTATATAATAAAACTATTAGAAAAAATAACAAGACAAAAATCTTATCTACCTTTACTTGAAAATTGCACCCAACAATAACAGAACACAAATTTGTTTTATGTGCACATGGTATGCTTACCAATATTCTAAGCCATACTGTAACAGCCTAACAGCTTCTTCCGTCCCCCTGCACGAACAAAATAGATCATGGCATTGCAGTAGAGAAAGAGTTCAATTGATGCAAGGCCAGTCACATCACGTGGCAGACAGAGTCATTACTCAAATCAATATCATTAAAAACTCATAGGTTAGGGGCTTTTCAAAGGTAGTTTGGTGGGCAGGGGGCTAGGGTGTGAGGAGTGTTGATGGGAGATGAAATTATAAGGAGTTGAAATTGTCCTCTTGTGCTGAGTAGACCACAAGAGGGTGGGTGGGACCATCCCTGGGTGGGACCACGTGAGCAGTTGGTGAGTCCAGGTGGAGCCATCAGTGTCAAACATGCAGAAAATCTGAAAAGGTGTCTCAAAGGGCCAATCTGAGGCTGCAGGAGTAATAGAGAAAGTTGCATATCTTGTGAATTCTGGAATAATGGCTGGAAACCCTTTATATCTATCTACACCTTAGCAGAATTCAGGCTCTTCTCTCCTCCTAGCTTGGTGGTCTCTCATGAGCTTTATTAAGACGGTTGGGTTTGGGGAAGGGCTATTATCATTGAAACTATCAATTAAATGTTTCCCAAAGTTAGCTTGGCTTAAGCCCAGAAATAGTTAAAGGAAGTTTGAAGGCTAAAGGCAAGAGAATTGGCTAAAGGCAGATCTCCCCAACTGTTATCATTTTTGCAAAAGTGGTTTCAGTGCAACAAGTCATATAGAGAATGGCTACAATGTCACTACCTTAAAAAAAATAAGCAAAATTAAGTTACCTGGGAAGCATTAAATATTTGCAATTGCACACTTATTTTTAAATAACCATTGAGTCAAGCAAGAAATAAGAAAAAATAGAAAATATTTTGAATTTCTTGAATTTGTGGGGTGCAGTTAAAGTAGTACTGAGAGATAAATTTATAATGTTTAGTGCCAACATTAGAAAAGAAAGTTCTCAAGTAGTGATCTAAGTCTCTACCCTAAGAAATTAGGAAAAGATACAATTTAAACCCAGAGAAAACAGGGGTAAGGAAATAGTAAAGAAGAGAGCAGAAATCAATAAAATAGGAAACAGAAAAGCAATAGAGAAAACAAATTAAAATCTGCTTTTCAAAATAGCAATAGAGTTGATAGTGATCTATCCAGAAATATCAAGAAAAAAAAAAAAAAGAAAACATAAATCACCAGTATTGGAAATGAAAGAGGAGGTATCGCTGTTAACTCTTCAGACATTAAGAGATAATGAGGGAATACTATTACCTTTACACCAATAAATTTAACAACCAGATAAAATGGACAAATTTCTTAAATAGTACAAATTATCAAAATTGACTAAAAAAAGAAAAGTTCAGCAGTCCTATATCAATTATAGAAATTGAATTTATAATTTGAGAGCTTTCCAGAAGAAAACCCCAGGCCTAGATGGCTTCAGTGGTAAATTCCATTAAAGAAAAAACAATCTCAATTATACACAAATTCATTCAGAAAATGGAAATGGAAGGAACACTTCCTTACTTGTTTTATGAGGTCAGTATTATCCTAATTACAATACCAGCCAAAATATCAAAATAAGAACCAAGAACCAATATATTTCATGAACATAGACACAAACATCCCTAACAAAATATTAGCAAATGGGATCTAAGAACATATGTAATAAATGATAAGTCATGACCAAGTGAGTTTATCCCAGGAATGCAAGGTTGATTTAACATCAGAAAATCAGAAATAATTCAACATATTAACAGAATAAAACATAAAAATCATTTTAATAGATCAGAAAAAATGATTTGACAAATTAAATACTCTTTCATGATTATTAAAGCTACTGAGCAAAGTAGGAATAGAAGGGAATTTCCTCAATCAGATTAAGAACATCTGTAAAAAGCCAATAGCTAGCATCTTATTCAATGGTGAAATGATCAATGCTTTTTTACCTAAGAATAAGAATACGGCAAAGAAATCCGCTTTCACCACTATCATTTCACACTGTATTGGAGGTCATATCCAGTGCAATAAAGCAATAAAAACAGATAAAACATTTAAAGATTATAAAAGAATAATTAAAACTGTCTTTATTTGAAAATGACATAATCATGTAAGTATAAAAACCCTAATAACTACCCCCAAAAGTTAATAGAACTAATAAATAAGTGCAAAAATATGCAATATGAAAAAAATAATTTGTATTATTTATGGTCAAAATTCAAAGCTCAATTGCATTTTTTTATTATTATACTTTAAGTTCTAGGGTACATGTGCATAACGTGCAGGTTTGTTACATATGTATACTTGTGCCATGTTGGTGTGCTGCACCCATCAACTCGTCAGCACCCATCAACTCGTCATTTACATCAGGTATAACTCCCAGTGCAATCCCTCCCCCCTCCCCCCTCCCCATGATAGGCCCCAGTGTGTGATGTTCCCCTTCCCGAGTCCAAGTGATCTCATTGTTCAGTTCCCACCTATGAGTGAGAACATGCGGTGTTTGGTTTTCTGTTCTTGCGATAGTTTGCTGAGAATGATGGTTTCCAGCTGCATCCATGTCCCTACAAAGGACACAAACTCATCCTTTCTTATGGCTCCATAGTATTCCATGGTGTATATGTGCCACACTTTCTTAATCCAGTCTGTCACTGATGGACATTTGGGTTGATTCCAAGTCTTTGCTATTGTGAATAGTGCCGCAATAAACATATGTGTGCATGTGTCTTTATAGCAGCATGATTTATAATCCTTTGGGTATATATCCAGTAATGGGATGGCTGGGTCATATGGTACTTCTAGTTCTAGATCCTTGAGGAATCGCCATACTGTTTTCCATAATGGTTGAACTAGTTTACAATCCCACCAACAGTATAAAAGTGTTCCTATTTCTCCACATCCTCTCCAGCTCAATTGCATTTTTTATACTAGTGATAAACAATTAAAACCTGAAATTTTAGAACTACTGTATTTCATATGACATAAAGCACCACCAAACACTTAGAAATAAACTTAACAAAAGATATTCAAGTCCTATACCCTATAAACTATAAGACAATGTAAAGGGAAATCAAGCAACCTAAATAAAGATATACAATATGTTCATGGATTAGAAGACTTAATATTGTTAAAATGGCAATCTTCTCTCTATAGATTCAATGCAATCTCAGCCAAAATCATAACAAACTTTTTAAAAAATTGACATCTGGTTTTACGATTAATACAAAAAAGCAAAGGACCTAGAATAGCTAGAACAATTTAGTAAAAGGGACAGAAAGTAGAAAGGCTTATGCTGATTTCAAGATTTACTATAAGGCTATAGTAATTAAGAACAGTATGGTATTAGAGAAAGGTTAAGCTTTAGAGTTCAGTGAAACAGAACAGGTAGTCTAGAAATAGACCCACATTTCTAAAGCCAACTGATTGTTGATATCAGTGTCACAGTGATTTAATAGAGAAATGCTAGTTTTTTCACAGTGCTGCACTATTTGTATGAAAAAAATAAACTTTGGCCCTTCTCTCATACCATCGACAAAACAACTCAAAATGAATCATAGACCTAAATTCCTAGAATAAAATATAGGAGAAGATCTTAATGACATTGGCTTAATGAAAGATTTTATAATCAGGACGTTAAAAAACACAAACTATAAAATAAAAAACCTGGTAAGATGTTCTTTATTAAGATTAAAAATGTGGCCAGGTGCAGTGGCTCATGCCTATAATCCCAACACTTTTGGAGACTGAGGCAGGTGAATCACCTGAGGTCCAGGAGTTCAAGGCCAGCCTGGCCAACATGGAGAAACCCCGTCTCTACTAAAAATACAAAAAATTAGCAAGGCATGGTGGTGGGCACCTGTAATTTCAGCTACTTGGGAGGCTGAGATAGGAGAATTGCTTGAACCCGGGAGGCAGAGGTTGCAGTGAGCCCAGATCGCGCCGTTGCGCTCCAGCCTGGGCGACAGAGCAAGACTTTGTCTCAAAAAAAAAAAAAAAAAAAAAAGAAAAAGAAAAAAGAAAAGAAAAAAGATTAAAAATGTTTGCTCTTTGAAAGGTATATTTAAAGCAAGTTATAGACTGGTAGAAATTTTTACAAAATATATGCTTAGCAAAGGACTTAGATCCAGAATAAAGGATTCTTACAACTTAATAATACAAGACAAAAAAGTGGACAAAAGATTTGATGACACACTTTTTAAAGAAGATATAAGAATCACTAATAAGCATAAGGAAAAATGTTCAATATTACTGGTCATCAGAAAGCAAGTAAAACACAGAAAGTTACAACTACACGTCCACTACAATGGCTAAAGTTAAAAAGACAATAGCAATTGGTGAGGTTAGGGAGTAACTGGAACTGTCATATATTGCTGATGGAAATGGAAAATAGTACAGCTACTTTAAAAAACTGTGTGGCAGATAACTTATAAAGTTATATATATATATATGTTTATCATATGATCCAGCATAGTAGGATGAGAAATAAAAACAAATGTCTATACAAAAGTATAAACACAAATGTTCATAGAAGCATTATTCATAAGAACTCCAAACTGGAAGCAACCAAAATGTTCATCAACTGGTGAATGAACAAACTTTTGTATATCCCTACAATGGAATAGTATTTAGCATTAAAAAGGAATGAAATATTAATGCATTCAACATGGAAGAATCTCAGAAACATTACGGTAAGTGAAAGAAGTCCAACACGAAAACTACATATGCTATGACCTCATTTATATGAAACTAGTGAGATTCTACAGTGACAGAGGGGATCAGTGATTGTCTAGTGTGTTGGGGTGGGCATAGGGGATTAAACATAAAACTATTTTAGGATATGTAAACTGTTTTGTATCTTAGTTGCACATTATTTACACAATTGTATGCATCTACTAAAATTCATTAAATTGTACTCTTTTTTTTTTTTTTTTGAGACAGAGTCTTGCTCCATTGTTCTGACTGGAGTGCAGTGGCATGATCTCAGCTCACTGCAACCTCCACCTCCCAGGTTTAAGCAATCGTCCTGCCTCAGCCTCCCAGGTAGCTTGGATTACAGGCACGTACCACCATGTCCAGCTAATTTTTTTTTTTTTTTTTTTTGTATTTTTAGTAAAGGCAGGGTTTCACCATGCTGGCCAGGCTGGTTTTGAATCCCTGACTTCAGGTGATCCACCCACCTCGGCCTCCCAAAGTGCTAGGATTACAGGTATGAGTCACCATGCCAGGCCAAATTGTATTCTTAATATTGGTAAATTTTGTGGTACAAAATAATATGTTAAAAATCAAAATATGGAAAGAAGTAAAAAGTTAATGAAGAGAAGAGCAAGGTGCTACACAGAGTATACTCTACTAAAAAGACAGGCCACACATGGTGGCTCACGCTTGTAATTCCAGCACTTGGAGACTGAGGTGGACACATTGCTTGAGGCCAGGAGTTCAAGACTAGCCTGGGCAACCTGGCAAAACTCCATCTCTACAAAAAAATACAAACATTAGCCAGGTGTGGTGGTGTGCACCTATAGTTCCAGCTACTGGGGAGGCTGAAGTGGGAGGATCACCCGAACCCAGGAGGTCAAGGCTACAGTGAACTGAGATCATACCACTGCACTTCAGTCTGGGTGATGGAGTGAGATTGAAAAAAAAAAGAAAAAAGACAATGAGGCTTCCAAAACCGTGGTAAAAGTCCTCAAGTCCTAGAACCAGTTCTTAAACTCTTTTGTGACAAAAATGCTTTTGGCAGTCTGATAAAAATCATCTTTTTAATAATTTTTTATTGTGGTAAAATATACATAGCACAAAATTTACCATCCTAATTGTTATTAAGTTTATAGTTCAGGGCCTTAAATTCATTCACATTGTTATGTAACCATCCCCACCATGCACTTACAGAACTCTTAATCTTCCCAGCTGAAACTCTGTACCCATTGAACACTAACTCCCCATTTCATCCTTCCCTGCAGCCCTTGGTAACCACCATTCTACCTTCTGTCTCTATTAATTTGATTATTATAAGTACCTTATATAAGTGAAACATACAGTGTTTATCCTTGTGTGACTGGCTTATTTCACTAGTGTAATGTTCTCAAAATTCATCCATGTTGTAGTATGTGTCAGGATTTCCTTACTTATTAAGAGTGAATAATATTCATTGCATGTATATACCATACTTTATTTATTTGTCAATGGAAACCTACATTGTTTCCACCTTTTGCCTATTGTGAATTATGCTGCAGTGAACATAGAATACAAATATCTGTTGAGTCCCTGCTTTCAATTCTTTTGAGTATATATCCAGAAATGGAATTGATGGATCATGTGGTAATTTTGTATTTAATTTTTGAGGTTCAGAATTTTTTAAAATAAATTAAAAATCTAGGATTATAAAGGAAACCAAGTATATTGAAATACAGTTATTAAAATATTTAAACATAGATGTAGGTTATAGCAATATCTGTATTAAATTAATACCTATATTAAATAAATGTAGGTTATAGCAATACCTGCATTGTAATACAAAGAAAAGACATTTGAAATACAGGTAAATTAAATTTATTTTTATTTTTAAAGATATGTTAAAATGAAGATTATTGTTGCTAAGTTTGAATAAGAATGCCACTATGGAGTGGCCTTTGATAAGAAAGCATGCATTTCATGTCGAATGAGGTTGCAATGTGCTATACTCCAGCCTGGGTGAAAGAGAGAAAAGAAGGAAAGAAAGATTAAAGAAAGAAAGAAAGAAGGGAAAGAAAAGAAAGGAAGGGAAGGGAAAATGGGAAAGTAAAGGACATGTTGACAAGCAACTCATCTTGACCATTTGCTTTAATAATTATAAGTGTTAAAAACCTCAATTTGCAAAGACACTGTTGCAAATGGAATTAAAATTTCAGAGCTTGCTTTAAAAAGCAGGGATGGGATTCTTTCAGGAGAAACTAGAATTCTCCAAAGCTTTAATTACTTCAATTACAATAGATTATTTTTGCCCTAAGATTAATTGAATTAATTTTTGCTAGGTCAATATCTTCAAACAACTCATACCAGAAAGAAAAGAATTGTGGATCTATGATTAATTTTGATGCCATCAAGATAAGGGGAAGAAACATTTGAAAAGGTTCTGAAGTGTTTCCAGGTGTTCATTACTTCTCTATTCAAACATATTAGTGAAGTCACTACCTCATCTTCATGCAGGAAAAGCACTTTGTTCCATATTTGAAAGCTTGCAGTGGTATTGGCTTCACTCTCTCCTTCCATGTTAGCAGCCTAGCCAAGAAAGTTTGTAATTTTTTCAATTGTATCTCTGATGGTGACTTCAGAACCTTGAATTGAAAGACTTATTCATATAATTAAATATGCTTGCCATGTAAGCTGACCCAGGGACAAAATCGTTTATCTCAAAGTGTTTCAAGAGTTTTTTTTTTTTCTTTTGGTGAATACAAAACTTCTACCTTTAGTTCTATCAAGCACTTTAATACTTGTCCTCCTAAAAGACGGTGAACTTTGTTATCCATAGACATCATAAATATTTTCCTATCACATTACAGTTTTGCACATACCTGGAAATACTATCTATGCTCATCACTATCTCAAAATTACAGTAGTCATTAGGCCTGCTTGTCTGTCACACATGTCCACAGTTCACCCTTCTACAGAAATGTGTATGACCAGTTGAACAGCTCTGAAGAGACTTTATGTCTACTGGCCATTCTGCCAGGAAATGGTAAAATGACTTGTTTCTATATTGGAGACTCAGCTCATCTACATTGATTTTCACTTTTTGCTATTTATAATTATTTGTTGACCAATAGGTAACTAGGTCCACGGGAATGTAAACCAAGCAAGTTTAGATATCTCATGATTAAGATAAATGTTGAACTGTGTTATTTTAAATGATTTGATTCCTTGACGGGCATAGGCCATTCCCAGTGTAGCATATTATGAGAACAGTAAAGAGTCTTTTCAAATTTGCTTTCTCTTTGTATCCCTTTTCTTTTGTATACTCTCTGGGTATTCAAAGTAATGGCATGCACATGCACTATGTGACACAAACCATATTCATATTATTTCATGAAAATTCTATACATCTAAAAAATCTTTGCAAGACAACTGTGAAAGCTATCAGAAATCACTATATTACAAAGGCAAACAAGACAAAACAAAACCAAGCAACTGTCTCCTTGACTGTTGCTGAATGTCAGGAATGATATGCATTCTAAACTGTTGTTATAATCTGCATGTATACATAAGGATTAAAAGTCATTAAAATTTTGGATAAATTGTAAAATCTGCTGTCTTTTGTTTGTTATATAAATTTCTGGAATAGTCTATATTCTACTTAACATAAAAATTATTTGGATCTTTGCAGATTAAACTAATTAAAATGCAAAATAAATGAGTTTCAAAAGTCAGTTGAATCAGCATTACTGAGGAATGATTTATTATTTATTGTTACAGATTCATTTAAGTTGCAGTGCCAAAGAAATGGAAGGATGATGACTCTGGTAAACATGCTTTCACTTGCATTGTTGATTTGATGTGACGGTAGAACACAAAAGCCATAGTGTTTTCTGGGCCAAAAAGTCTTGTCAATTAAAGTATTAATCCAGGAAACATAACGCACTTCACATCTGCCCATACTAAAAACAGATCTAAACAAAATATTTTAGGTGAGAAAGTGGTAAAGTGAGAAAATAATAACTTGAAGAAGCCGGGACTTTCCTAAATATTGAATTTACTGTTTCACAAAAACCTTTTCTCAACACATCCTAGAAAGTTGCCAAACTCAGGAAGCTTCACTCTATTGGAGAGGCTTAAGTAAAGTCATGCGTTGAAAATAGTCAAGCTGGTTGGTGGAGTAGAATAGAAGAAAAACTAGAAGCGATTTTCTTGTCTAATGACACATTCTGGAATAGTTGACATTGCTTTTAACATTTTGAAGTAAGTCATCAAGCAATTGACAGCCTCCTTTTTCCCCTTCAGCATGCAACTGGTTGAAACTACAGACATCTTTTTATGTAATCACCTCCTTTTTATATTCACTATTTACATGCTAATGCCATCAAAAAGATCTTATTATGTGAGTTCCTTTTGAAATAACAAAGATTGCCAATGTTTTGGAAATGGTAAATAGTTTTTGTTTTTTTGCCAAACCACTTTCACTGAAAGTAACAACTTCCTACTCTGCACAGATGGAGCCCCTCTGATGCTTGTGAGACATCTGGTTTTTGCTACTTTACGGAAAAAGGATGCTCTACACATCTTCATCATGTACAGACATGCCAAACTCTTTCAGTATTCCCCAAAGAAGTTTGGTCAACAGCCATAAAGTCACCAGCTTCTTCAGAATTGATCAATTGATCATGATTCCTTGGTTACAAACTACTGAAACTGAACCTGAAACTTAGCAAGAAGGCAGTCTGTTGAGAGGGATCAGAAAGCTGGAGAAACAGGCTTGAGCAGGGTTAAAGGGAGGGGATGGGTCAAGTTCCTGGCTGAGGAATGGTCAAGGAGTGGTGCCCAAGCCACTGGGCTCTAGACTCAACTGCAACTGCCAGAAATAATTCCTAGCTGACTCTATGATTTTTGTTGCTCCTTCAAGAATATCTGTTTGTCACCCTTAGGTCACTTTCTGCTCTAACTGTCAAAAGATAAAGAGAAAGAATAACAGCCTCCCTTCAGTTTCCCTGGGTGAGAGAACAGGTTTAATTTTCTAAAATTTACGCAGCTGACCACGGGTGATCACAGTGCAAAAATAATCCTGAATTCTTCTCTATTGAAATTTACAATGTTATCATATTACCATTTGGCCACTTTTCAGATAAGAGCCTAACATGATGGATTCATGTATACCTGACTGCCCCATACTGATCAATTAAAAATGACTGCTAGTAGAATGTGTGTATGTGTGCATCTGTGTTGTGTGTGCGTATGTGCATTTGCATGAAAAATTTTAAAAGAACTCTTGGTCACATACCAATTTTCCTAGTCTTACCCATAAGCAGGAGTAATAATTGATTTTAGCCAAGTTATCATCTACCCCAGTGAATGTAAGCGTGTGTTTTATTTTGAAGTGTAGTATTTTTGTTTCTTCCTTACAAGGCCAGTGAAATCATGTTCCTGAGGGAAAAACAAAAACAAACTCTTTTTTGGGAGAGATGGTAGAGAGGATAATTGACTGCAGAAAGAATCCACACAGACAAATTTCTACTTCAATCAGTAAACTAATTAAGTTAAAATGTTTTGAAGACTCGTGTGTACCCAAGTCATAGTTGGATAGCTTGTCAACAACATTTAACTCCGGGACAGTGAAACCAGGTCTTCAGAGTTTTGAGGAAAAAAATCATGATAATTTTACATTATCAATGTAAAATTAGATTACAAAATGAAGGGCCTCTAATGATTGTGTTATTGATGAACAGATGCTGAGCAAGATGTGTGGGAGGGGAGATATTAAGAGAGGGAATGTGGGGAGTGTGTGGTAGGAGAGTGAGGAGGAGAGGTTGTATCAAACAGGTGGTGAGAGGTTGCTGAACCTTGGTAGCTCCCATTCCCACATGGGTCTCCTCAGATCCTTGGTAAACAGTGGAATTTGGGGAGCTGTCTCAGCTAACACTGCTGCTGTCCAGATGCAGCTGTGGGTGCAGACGGGGTGATGATGAGGAGTCATCTGGAGCAGAAGGTGAAGGGTGCAAGGTCTGAAAAGTGGTGTAGGTGAAGCCCTGTGTTCTAAAGGAGGACTGGCCAGAGGAACAGGTGCCCCGGCACAGGCAGACATTTCTGCTTTTGCTGGTCATGTCAGGTGGATACACTCATTGCATCCTCTCAGTTTGGAAATTTACATACTTACATTCTAGGATTTTTTAAAAAAGTATTTATTTGGTCATGTTTCCCATTTTGTTTTATCTATTCTCTCTTTCTGGAACTCCTATTATTCAGATGTTGGGTTAGGGTTAGGGTTAGTATAGGAATCTTCTAATTATCCTCTATTTTCATGTTTTCTCTGTTTTCTATCTCTGCCTTTTCCTTCTATTTCCTTGTAGATTTCTTCGAATCTATTTCCAAATCTCCTTTTATTGAGTTTCTCCTTTTCTGCTATCATGTTTCTTTGAATCAAGGTCAAAGCCACCTCTGGATATTGGAGTTAAGAACCCTGTGATCTCCATTGCGTCTTGCACCAAGTTGTCCATCAGCAAATCCCCTTTTACATATGAGAAGCAGAAAAACTGCAAACTATAACCTGCCTCTAGTTTTGCAGGGTGAAAAGGCAATCTGTCTTGATGGGACACAGTTGAAGCCACAGAGGACCCGACTGATGGATCTGAAGAGGATTTGAAGAATCCTCAAACCAGGAAGTTTATTTACCTCCCTTCACTCCTGTTTTATGCATCTCACTTTTTGTTACCATTGTTTTGACATTTCACAATGACATGCCTTAATGTGGGTCTATTTTTTACCATTATTCTGGGCACTCAGAGTATCCTTTCAATCTGAAAATTCACATACTTCCATTCTAGGATTTTTTAAAAAGTATTTCTTTGATCACATCTCCCATTTTGTTTTGTCTATTCTCTCTTTCGGGAACTCCTATTATTCAGATATTTGGTTAGCGTTAGGGTCAGGGTTGGGTGTAGGAATCCTCTAATTATCTTTTATTTTAATGTTTTCTGTTTCCTATCTCTGCCTTTTCCTTCTATTTCGTGGTATATTTCCAAATCTCCTTTTTTGAGGCTTTTTCTGCTGTCATGTTTCTTTTAATTTTCCAAGAACTCTTTTCATTTTCTGAATATTTCCCTGTTCGTGTGTCTGTCTGTCTGTCTGTCTGTCTATCTATCTATCTATCTATCTATCTATCTATCTATAATCTATCTCTATCCATCCATCTGTCCCTCTATCTATCAGTCATCTATGGCATCCTGTACTTGTTTCACAGATGCAGCATCATTTGTCATCTCTTACCTCTTGGAAAATATTAGTAATTGTTTCAAAGTTTTAATCCCCTTCAACAATCTCAATCCTTCCAAGTTTTTTTTTTTTTTTTACCCTGCAGATTTGTTTTCATCTCTAACATTCTTCTTACAGTCTTTCCCCAGAAGCCTGAGGAAAAGTGATCCTCCACTTTTTCTCCTGCCAACCTGGCTTCAACTCTATCAGGTCTAATTAGTCAATCACCACTTTTTCTTCTGCTTTCTATTTTTCAAAACCCCCCCTTTTTTTTTAGATGGAATTTTGCTCTTGTCGCCCAGGTTGGAGTGCAATACGTGAGCCACCTTTGTCCTAACTGTCTCACCTATGCTCGTCATGTGGGTTTATAACTTTGGTTGTAAATAAAGTCCCCTTTCTTTCATTTTCCGCTTTTGGAAGATGCAGAAATAAAAGCTCATATTCATTATGTAGTCTTTAGCCAGCGTTCCATCATCAATTTCTAAATATAGAATTTTCTTTCTTTTCTTGCTTTATTTTCTTCAACCAAATTAAGAATTTTTTTTCACAATGCTACAGGGAAAGAAGGAATTTTTGTTTAACATTTTTGCCCAATTCATTAATTATATGTCTTCTTTTTGTTTAAAAATTTTGTTTATTCTCTTAAGGCATTGCTACTTTTTTTTTTTCTACTACAATCTCAATTCAAGGATGAGCTTTCAAAAGTTGGGCAAAATTAGAAATTATTCTAGCTCTTGGTATTTTGATGTTTGCGCATGATTTGGAAGCTATTCTAGCTTCTTTCAATATATTTTCTTATTTTGGAGAGTTTAGCACATCTGTGACTAAAGCACTAATAATGCAAGTAGTTCAGGGAAGTGATGATGATATTTACAAGAAATTGACCTGTGATAAAAATGCCTGTATAAGGAAGACCTGGCCATCAACGAGACAACTGTCTAATTGACCAAAGAACAAGATGGTCATAACAAAACAGAATGATCAGATGCTGTATTTTATTTCTTCTCTAGTGGTTTTATGCATGTTCCCACAGTACCATTTTTATCTAATATTTAAAAGAAGACTAATATGAAAAGGATGCAATAGCTGGATGGAACAAAATGTACCAAATTTGCCCTGGTATTGCTAAAACAGTATAGTTCATTATCTTTATTTTAGAGCTACTTATATTTTTATGGAATGCCACTTATCACATAAATATTATGTGATGAACAAAGATTTCCTTTAAAAAAACTTCAATATTTATAAATTTAAAGCATATTCTTTCTAGTCTGGAAAACTTGTTGCTCCAATAGGAAGATAGTTGGTCTTAGAGTTGAAATGCATAACCATTGTATAATAAGGGAAAAAACCACTTGAGCTTTTCTGGCTAATGGAACAAGTTTCAGTCCATTGAACTCAGTTCCAATCAAATTATTTGATTTCACAGGAGTGGTGGCTATCATATCTCTTAGTAGTCACAGAGTTAAAACTATCTTATGGGGGTACTTCTTTTAGAGAAAGAGTTGTAAATTCATGCTTTGAACTACACTCTGCTTTGCACATATATCATTGAAAGATATTGTTGAGAGAGAGAAAATTAAAGGACAGACCCAAGCACAAAAATTAACAGCTTGTGGCTCCAGACGGTGGGTCAGAAACTCAAAGGACTAGTCAGGGCCTAATCTGTGGGCTTCACAGACTTTAGGTCCCCAAAAAACCAAAGTGGCCCAGAATTCCTCTATTACAATGTCAAGATCATAAAAAGACTTTACAAGAGGGAGGAGTGCAGAGTCAGCAGCCCCCGATTGAAAAGAGGGCCTCAAGCAGTCTCCTGCACTCATGAAAGATGGTTACAAAAGCTGCTGCCCATCCCTGCTTGGGCTTGGAGCAGAGTGAAGGGACATAACCAGGGAAGTAGGGGAACACAGATACCTCTCCCCATCAGCAACAGCTGAGCTTAGTGACGAGATCTGCAGCAGCCCCAGTATCACTATGGAAAGGGGTTCTAAACCACTTCCCAGTACACAATCTGGAAGTTTTAGGGATGAGCTTCTGAGAGGTTAGATGGAAACAAACATATTGGGGTGGAAAGAAAGAGAGAGGGAGGGGGGGGAAGAGAAACAGTGAGAAGGATGAAAAAGAGAAGGAGGAGAAGAGGGGACGAGGAGGAAGAGAAAGGGAGGGATAAAAAGAGAATTTTGCTCAAAATGAACTTGTGAGTGAAAAGTAAAGAAATACAATAAGAAAACTGACCAAGAAATTTTCAAAAGCAAAGATGAAATCCTTTTAGATAAATCTGAAAAATGTAGCACCCAGTGGATAGTTTGAAATAAGTAAATTTAGCTTCTTGAAAAAAATGTAAGACTAACATCAGTAAGAAAGAATAAGACAATATTTTTTAAAGTGGCAGAAATAAAATAAGAAGCAGTGAATATAAAACAGAACCTGTTAGAAATCTATACGTTAAAATGTTAGATATGATTTGGATCTGTGTCCCCACCCAAATACCATGTCGAATTGTAATCTCCAGTGTTGGAGGTGGGGCCTGGCAGGAGGTGATTGGATCAAGAGGGTCGATTTCCCCCTTGGTGAGTGGGTTGTCACAAGATGTGGTTAAATATTTGTAGCACCTGCCCTCCTCTCTCCCTTGCTCCTGCTCTGGTCATGTAGGACATGTCTGTTTCCCCTTCGCCTTCTGCCATAATTGCAAGTTTCCTGAGGCCTCCCCAGAAGATAAGCAGATGCCAGCACTCTGCTTCCTGTACAACCTGCAGAACCGTGAGCCAATTAAACCTCTCTCTCTTTTTTTTTAAATAGATTACGCAGTCTCAGATATTTCCTTATAGTGGTGTGAGAATGGCCTAATAAAATGTCGTTATTAAAATTTTAAAATCCATGGATGGGTATGATATTGTAATGGTAAAAACATACCATTATAAATTTGGCTAAACCCACAGACTGTAGAAGCCCAAGAGTGAACCCTAATGTGACCACCATAGCCTTTATGTTTCTGAGTTCTTAATCTGAAATTATGTATTGGTTTGTTGGATTTTGTCTTCCTGTGATATTTTCTTAAAGAAAGATTTATGTGTGCTCCATTTCTTAGATTCCTGCATGCCAGAAGGCCAGTCTGTTGAAGGACAGCTTAGCTCAGTATAAAATTCTAGAGGCATAGTCTCTCTCCCTCCTAATTTTTCAGTTGTTCCAGTATCTTCTGCCATTGAGTGTCTTCTGTTAGTCTGAGGCCAAGTTGATCTTTTCATTTCTTAAACAGGACTTATCCTGAATGTTTGTGAAATTCTTCCTTCATTCTTGAGGTCTAGAAACGTGACAAAGAGGTGCATCAGTGGGTATTCTGTTTACATTTTTCTAGAACCTCATGTACTTCTTCAGTATTAAGACTTGAGCAAATTTTAGTTAAGACAAATCTTTAATCTTTTCAATCTTACTGTGTTTTGAGCTTCACGTTTTAATTTAATCCAATACTCCTTAAAATGTGGCTTTAATTTACGTAATGTTTTCTCTTTCTTTTTCATTTCCTTTTTTAACTCTGCCAGCTCACTTTTTCATTGCCTTTTGTGGACTTAGCATCTCTCTCTTGATTTGCTGTACCTCTCCTTATAACTCTTCTTTCAGTGAAGCCATGTTTCTTTAATTTCTCTCAAATCACCAATGTTTTTAAAACTTTCTTCTATTTTGAGGCCACATTTGTCTTCTCCTTTGTGTTAATTACTTGCCTTTTGATTTTAATTCATGCTTTCCCTTTTTAATAGTAGTTTATAATGCATAGGATCTATTACTCATTTCCTTCTCTTTTTTCATTTATAATTGTTCATTTTTCACAAGAATATTTTAGAAAGGAGGGGGTTATGAAGTGCTGCAGTGCCCAGTGTTTTTTTTTTTTTTTCCTTTAATTGCACTATGTAATGTATACATTTTGATGTTTTGGGGCATATGCATACACTCACGATACCATTACCATAGTCAAGGTACTAAACAGATCTGTCTCTGACAAAGATTTCCTTGTGCTCTTTTGGGGACTTTTGTTTGTTTATTTTTTGTTTTGTTTTGTTTTGTTTTTTGTGGTACCAGCACTTAACCTGAGATTTTTCTTCTTAACATATTTTAAACAGCACAATGCCACATTGTTAAATACGGTACTATGTTGTACTACAGATCTCTAGAACGTATTCATCTTGTGTACCTGAAGCTTTATACCCATTGAACAACAGTTTCCCATTTCCCTCTCCCCCATCTGTTGGCAACTGATTGTTCTGTTCTCTGCTTCTGTGAATTTGACTATTTTAGATAACTCATGTAAGAGCAATCGTGCAGGACTTGTCCTTTTCATGTCTGTCCTATTTCACTTAGCACCATGTTCTCTAGGTTTATCTATATTGTCCCTAATGGAAGGATTTGCTTCTTTTTCATAGCTGAATAGTATTCCATGGTATGTACATACCATAGTTTCTTTATCCATTCATCTGTTGATCAATTTTCAGGTTGTTTCCATATTTTGACATTTGTGAATAATGCTGCAATAAATGTAGGGGTGCAGATATCTTCTGAAATCCTGATTTCAATTTTCTTTGGAAAGAAACCCAATAGTAGGACTGTTGGATCATACAGTATTTCTATTTTTTATTCTTCAAGGAAACTCCATGCTGTTTTCCATAGTGGCTCAACAAATCTACATTTCCAATAGTGTACAAGGGTTCCCATTTCTCCACTTGTTACTTTTTGCTATTGTTTTTCATAGTAGCCATTCTAACAGGTATGAGGTCATATCTCATTGTGGCTTTGATTTGGATTTTGGTGATGGTTAATGATGTTGAGCATCTTTTAATATACTTGTTGGCTATTCGTATGTCTTCTTTGGAGAAGTGTTTATTCAAGTTGAGAAACAAAAATAAATCCAAAGCTAAGTCATGCAAGAAACTGTCTTTCCTTTTGCTCCTAAGCAGATAGCTACAGATAAAAGGTTAAATATCTCCACAGGTAGCAACTTTATGGTTGCCTTATCTTATGTAATGTGCCGATTCACTGAGCACAAGACAAATCATAATTAATTATTCCCCTATCTGCTCCTTTCTCTTGCAACATGTGGATTCAGTAATGTGGCCATAGCCTCCCCTTTTTCCCTCCAGCCTGCTTTTCCGGAACCTTTAAATATTAAAGCCTCAAAATCTTTGGAAACAGGCACAGCCCACATATCGCTCCTCTGGATTTGTGTTCCTTTTTCCAGGCATGTCCTTAACCTTGGCAAAATAAGCTTCTAAATTGACTGAGACCTGTCTCAGATATTTTTTGGTTTACAAAGCAGTTTTCATTTTTAAAAAATCAGATTACTTGTGTTTTCTAGGCTACTGAATTGTAGGAGATTCTCACATATTTTAGATATTAACCCCTTATCAGATACATGATTTGCAAATATTTTCTTCCATTCCATAGGTTGCCTTTTTACTCTGTTGATTACATCCTTTGCTGTGCAGAAGTTTTTAGTTTGATATAGTCCCATTTGTCTACATTGGCTTTGTTGCATGTGCTTTTGGTGTTAAATCCAAGAAATCATTACCAAGAACAATGCCAAGAACAATTGACAAATATTTTCATTAAGGAGTTTTACCATTTTAGGTCTTATATTTAAGTCTTTACTCCATTTTTGAGTTGATTTTTGTGTAGGGTCTAAGATAAAGGTCCAATTTCATTCTTTTGCCTATGTATGTCCAGTTTTCCCAACATTGTTAGACTATCGTTCCCCAATGTGTGTTTTTGACACCGTTGTTGATCAGTTGACTATTCATATGTTAGTTTATTTCTGAGCTCTGTATTCTGTTCCTTTGTTCTGTGTGTCTGTCTTTATCCCAGCCCCATGATGTTTTAATTACTGAAAATTTGTAACATATTTTGAAATCAGAATGTGTAATAACACCAGCTTAGTTCTTCTTTCTCAAGATTGCTTTGATTGGGGGTCTTTTGTAGTGCTATATGAATTTTAAGATTGTTTTTTATATTTCTGAAAATAATGCTATTGAAATTTTTATAGGGATTGCATTGAATTCTGTATATCCACTTCAGTAACATCACATGTAGGCAAGCCAGAACGGGCAGAGAAGCAAACCTGTAATCAAATCCTCAATCCCATGGGATGGTCACATAACCCGAGATAGGGCACCTACCTGACAGTCTCCTGGGGTCCTCTGAAGGGAACATCTGTTTGCATTGGCATCACAGGTTAATTATGAGTATTATGGGTCTCCTGAGTTGCTAGAGACAGCCATGCTTGAAGTCAGTTTTAGTTTTAGTTTTGAACTTTTAAGTTTTAGTAAGAGTGCAAAAATGTGATGTTACTTGCATTTCAATATATTAATTTAGAACTCATTCTCCCTAAGTCTGTCATGCCCTGATGACATGTCATACCTTAGTGACAGGAGTTTTCCTCTGAAATGAACAGAAGGGCTGTATGCCTTGATGTGAAGTACATGTTTTCTGTGTGGTTTTTAGACGAGTATTTCACATATTGTATTGTGCATACAAGTTGTTCGGCATCTTGTTAAGATACAAGGAGTCTTGGGTGGGGCCTCAGATTCTGTATTTCCAACATGCTCCTAGTGTTCAATTATTGAGTCCATGGAAAATACTTTGAATCGCAAAGATTCAGGGGCTGTTGTAGGACTTTCTGCTCAGTTCAGCTAAAATCCGGGTTCTTGACCCATGACCAGGAAAGATTAGGCTCATGGACATATAGAAGGGTGAGAAAACTGGAATTTATTGGGTGAAAAGGAAAAAAACTCCCAGCAAAACGATAGGGGCTCCTGTTAACACGCCCTCATCTCCCAGATTGAATCTCAGTTTACCACAAAGGAACAGGAGTGGTACGGCTCCTCCCCGCTGCAAAGGGCACCAACTTCCCGAGGCCCTGCCCCATCCTCCCAGTGTGGAGGTTGGTTGGAGATTCTCCAGGGACCCCTTTATCCTTGGCTACCTCAGGGCTACTTCTTTTTTGTTAATTATTTTTTAAAATTATTATTATTATACATTAAGTTCTGGGGTACATGTGCAGAACGTCCAGGTTTGTTACATAGGTATACACGTGCCATGGTGGTTTGCTGCACCCATCAACCCATCATCTACATTAAGTATTTCTCCTAATGCTATCCCTCCCCTAGTCCCCCCACCAACCCCCCAACAGGCCCCAGTGTGTGATGTTCTCCTCCCTGTGTCCATGTGTTCTCACTGTTCAACTCCCACTTATGAGTGAGAACAGGCGGTGTTTGGTTGTATTTTATGTTACATCAGGAGAAGATTGAAAATGAACAAATTTTTGGCCTTTGTAAATTACCTACTTTTTCTGTCTGGAAGTTTTCAGAATTTTTTCTTGTGCGTGTGTACAGGTGGATTCTTCTGATGATTTTACAAATCAAGTATTAAGGTCATGATGTTATTATGCAGCATTCTGCCTGCCTCATGGTACAACTCATGGAGTAGAAGAGAAAGCAGCTTCCATTGTTAACAGTACAGATTCCAGGCCTTTAATTGAAGGAACAGGTTGATAAAGATGTACAATTTCCCTACTTGTTGTGTGTAATTTATTTTATTAAAGCAACATGGGAGTGTACAATTATCCTTGGAGAATTTTTCCAAATTGCCTTGTCATGTATCTGGAAACTTCTCCAGATTTTCACAGTTGTCTGTGAACTTTAAGTTTTAGTAAGAGTGCAAATTTTTGTCTTTTGTGTTTTCTTTTAGGAAATTTGTTGAGAAGTTTGGTGGAGTTTGGTGTACTGCTAGGTGAATGCCAATTTGAGAAGGAAATGCATAGTGTTTATCAATTGTCCTTTATTATTTAAAAGGAAAATAGTATTTAATTTATATGCATAAAAATTAGAAGTCATTTCTTCTCATACAGTAGAAACTATATAAGAAATTCCACTTTTAAGCTTTTTAAAGAATGTTGTATTGCTCAGGACTTCTAGTTAAAAGTGAGAGAAGCCAAATTTAAACTAGTTTAAACAAACAAACAAAAATTGTTTAACATAAACAACAACAAAGGAGAATTTGCTGTCTCATGTAATTAAATTACCCGTGGGTAAAACTGACTTCAAGCATGGCTGTCTCTAGCAACTCAGGAGACCCATAATACTCATAATTAACCCGTGATGCCAATGCAAACAGATGTTCCCTTCAGAGGACCCCAGGAGACTGTCAGGTAGGTGCCCTATCTCGGGTTATTTGACCATCCCATGGGATTGAGGATTTGATTACAGGTTTGCTTCTCTGCCCGTTCTGGCTTGCCTACATGTGATGTTACTGAAGCAGCTACCTCTACATTGTCTGAGGTAAACACACTGGGTTCATCATCTTGCACCAGGAAAATTTAGGACACAGACACACATGAGGATTTTAGCAGCGGGGTTTAATAGGCAAAAGAAAGAGAAAGGAAAACAGCTGTCTCTGGTGTGAGGGGACTTCTAGAGGAAAAGATTGGCCAGCAGCAAATGCCCTGGAGTTTGTAGTCAGATTTGAGGAGGCAGTGTCTGATTTACATAGGGCTCACAGATTGGTTCCATTATGTATAACAGTTACATAGTGCTGGGAAGCAGGCTGCTTCACCCCAATTTTATTATGTAAATGAACTTTCTCCTTGCCCGGCCACCATCTTGTCTCCTCCTTACTATACGCGTGGCTGACAAAGAGAGGGAAGGTGAAACTGCCATCTTGAACATGATTGGCAACTCCCTGCACCTGTGTCTGCAGGTCCATCTTACAGGCTGCTCTATGTTAGAAAGCAAAATAATTTGAGGCGCTGCTTTTCATTAAAAGAAAACCTTTACCAAGGACTTCCATACCCTCACTACCTGCCTAAGTAATTTCTTCTTAACTCCTGTATCATTACCATGAATGTTGATTTTGTTATAGGATTTTTCAGGATGTATTTAAAAAAACAAATAGCCACAATGAGATACCACTTCACAGCTACTAGCATAGTTGTCATCAAAAGATAAATAATAACAAATGCTTGCAGAGATATGGAGAAATTAGAGCCCTCATACATTTTTAGTGGGAATATAAAATGGCACAGTCACTTGGAAAATATTTTGCCAGTTCCTAAAAAAGTTAAAGATAGAATTACCATATGAGCCAGCAATCCACTCCTAGGTATATATCCAAAAGGTCTGAAAATATGTCCTTGCAAAAACTTGTACACAAATGTCCATAGCAGTATTATTAACAATAGCTGAAAGGTGAAAACAATCCAAATGTTCATCAATGGATAAATAGATAAATAAAATGGAACATTATTCAACAATAAAAAGAAATAAAGTACCAATACATGCTAGAACATGGATGAACCATAAAAGCTTAAGTGAAGTGAAAGAAGCCAGACTCAAAAGGCCACATGTTCTATGATTGTATTTACATGAAATGTCCAGAATAAACAAATCCATACTAGAAAGTTGGTTAGTATTCACGAGTCTGGGGAAAAGGAGGAATGGGAAGTGAATGCTAAGGATAGATATAGGGTTTCCTTTTGGGGTGATGGAAATATTCTGGAATTAGTGATGATGGGCTCACAATTTTGTGGATATACTAAAAACCACTGAATCATACACCTTGAAAGGATAAATTTTATGGTATATATATAATCCAGAAGGAAGAATTTGTCATTTGAATTTTAAATTAGTGCTTATGGGGCCGGGTATGGTGGCTCATGCCTGTAATCCCAGCACTTTGGAAGGCCGAGGCAGGCAGATCACTTGAGGTCAGGAGTTCAAGACCAGCCTGGCCAACATGGTGAAACCCCGTCTCTACTAAAAATACAAAACTTAGCCAGGCGTGGTGACACACAGCTGTAATCCCAGTTACTTGGGAGGCTGAAGCAGGAGAATCGCTTGAGCCCAGGAGGCAGAGGTTGCAGTGAGCCAAGAATGCGCCACTGCAGTCCAGCCTGGGCAACGGAGGAAGACTACATCTCAAACAAAACAAAACAAACAAAACAAAAATTCAGGGAATTCTCTAGAAATCTAATGGTAGGGGATATGGAACACCTTCAGCGATTCCAGAGCTCAAAGCACAAATTGTCAGAGAAGTAACTGTTCAAAGTCCTTTGTTTTTCTGTGTAACTGCCTCCTTCCTGTACAGCCAGAATGATTTATATTCGCATGCTTTAAATGCGATTAATAATAAACATTAATACAGAAAAAGATTCCAAATATTGCTAAATTAAGTGGCATTTGATGCCTGAAAGAATCTTAGGTCAATTACCATTTACGAAACAGCAAAATTAATGTGCAGCTCAGGAAGCTTTCTTACTAACCACAGTATAATTTAAAAAATTGCTTTTGAAAACAAACTGGAAAGGCACATTCTGTATATGTAAAGAACACCAAAAAAGGACACATTTAGGTAAATAGTCAGCAGTCTTCTTTTCTTTTCTTTTTTCTTTTTTTTTGACTTAGGATTTTGCAGTCTCATTTTTTAACTTTTATTTTTATTATATTTTATGTTCCAGGGTACATGTGCACAACGTGCAGGTTTGTTACATATGTATACATGTGCCATATTGGTGTGCTGCACCCATTAACTCGTCATTTACATTAGGTATATCTCCTAATGCTATCCCTCCCCCCTCCCCCCACCTCACAACAGGCCCCAGTGTGTGATGTTCCCCTTCCTGTGTCCAAGTGATCTCGTTGTCAGTTCCCATCTATGAGGGAGAACATGCAGTGTTTGGTTTTCTGTTCTTGTGATAGTTTGCTGAGAATGATGGTTTCCAGCTGCATCCATGTCCCTACAAAGGACATGAACTCATCTTTTTTTATGGCTGCGTAGTATTCTATGGTGTATATGTGCCACATTTTCTTAATGCAGTCTGTTATTGATGGACATTTGGGTTGGTTCCAAGTATTTGCTATTGTGAATAGTGCCGCAATAAACATATGTGTGCATGTGTCTTTATAGCAGCATGATTTATAATCCTTTGGGTATATACCCAGTAATGGGATGGCTGGGTCAAATGGTATTTCTAGTTCTAGATCCTTGAGGAATCACCACACTGTCTTCCACAATGGTTGAACTAGTTTACAGTCCCACTGACAGTGTAAAAGTGTTCCTATTTCTCCACATCCTCTCCAGCACCTGTTGTTTCCTGACTTTTTAATGATTGCCATTCCAACAGGTGTGAGATGGTATCTCATTGTGGTTTTGATTTGCATTTCTCTGATGGTTAGTGATGATGAGCATTTTTTCATGTGTCTGTTGGCTGTAAAAATGTCTTCTTTTGAGAGAAGTGTCTGTTCATTTCCTTTGCCCACTTTTTGATGGGGCTGTTCGTTTTTTTCTTGTAAATTTGTCTGGGTTATTTGTAGGTTATGGATATTAGCCCTTTGTCAGATGAGTAGATTGCAAAAATTTTTCTCCCATTCTGTAGGTTGCCTATTCACTCTGATGGTAGTTTCTTTTGCTGTGCAGAAGCTCTTTAGTTTAATTAGATCCCATTTGCCAATTTTCACTTTTGTTGCCATTGCTTTTGGTGTTTTACACATGAAGTCCTTGCCCATGCCTATGTCCTGAATGGTATTGCCTAAGTTTTCTTCTAGGGTTTTCATGGTTTTAGGTCTAACATTTAAGTCTCTAATCCATCTTGAATTAATTTTTATATAAGGAGTAAGGAAGGGATCCAGTTTCAGCTTTCTACTTATGGCTAGCCAGTTTTCCCAGCACCATTTATTAAACAGGGAATCCTTTCCCCATTTCTTGTTCTTGTCAGGTTTGTCAAAAATCAGATGGTTGTAGATGTGTGGTATTATTTCTGAGGGCTCTGTTCTATTCCATTGGTCTATATCTCTGTTTTGGTACCAGTACCATGCTGTTTTGGTTACTGTAGCCTTGTAGTATAGTTTGAAGTCAGGTAGCATGATGCCTCCAGCTTTGTTATTTTGACTTAGGATTGTCTTGGAGATGTGGGCTCTTTTTTGGTTCCATATGAACTTTAAAGCAGTTTTTTCCAATTCTGTGAAGAAACTCATTGGTAGCTTGATGGGGATGGCATTGAATCTATAAATAACCTTGGGCAGTATGGCCGTTTTCACGATATTGATTCTTCCTATCCATGAGCATGGAATGTTCTTCCATTTGTTTGTGTCCTCTTTTATTTCTTTGCGGAGTGGTTCGTATTTCTCCTTGAAGAGGTCCTTCACATCCCTTGTAAGTTGGATTCCTAGGTGTTTTATTCTCTTTGAAGCAATTGTGAATGGAAGTTCATTCATGATTTGGCTCTCTGTTTGTCTGTTATTGGTGTATGAGAATGCTTGTGATTTTTGCACATTGATTTTGTATCCTGAGACTTTGCTGAAGTTGCTTATCAGCTTAAGGAGATTTTGGACTGAGATGATGGGGTTTTCTAAATATACCATCATGTCATCTGCAAACAGGGACAATTTGACTTCGTCTTTTCCTAACTGAATACCCTTTATTTCTTTCTCTTGCCTGATTGCCCTGGCCAGAACTTCCAACACTATGTTGAATAGGAGTGGTGAGAGAGGGCATCCCTGTCTTGTGCCAGTTTTTAAGGGGAACGCTTCTGGTTTTTGCCCATTCAGTATGATATTGGCTGTGGGTTTGTCATAAATAGCTCTTATTATTTTGAGATACGTTCCCTCAATACCGAATTTATTGAGAGTTTTTAACATGAAGGGCTGTTGAAGTTTGTCAAAGGCTTGTTCTGCATCTGTTGAAATAATCATGTGATTTTTGTCTTTGATTCTGTTTATATGCTGGATTACATTTATTGATTTGTGTATGTCAAACCAGCCTTGCATCCCAGGGATGAAGACCACTTAATCATGGTGGATAAGCTTTTTGATGTGCTGCTGGATTCGGTATTTTATTGAGGATTTTTGCATCGATGTTCATCAGGGATATTGCTCTAAAATTCTCTTTTTTTGTTGTGTCTCTGCCAGGCTTTGGTATCAGGATGATGTTGGCCTCATAAAATGAGTTAGGGAGGATTCCCTCTTTTTCTGTTGATTGGAATAGTTTCAGAAGGAATGGTACCAGCTCCTCCTTGTACCTCTGGTAGAATTCGGCCATGAATCTGTCTGGTCCTGGACTTTTTTTGGTTGGCAGGCTATTAATTATTGCCTCAATTTCAGAGCCTGCTATTGGTCTATTCAGGGATTCAACTTCTTCCTGGTTTAGTCTTGGGAGAGTGTATGTGTCCAGGAATTTATCCATTTCTTCTAGGCTTTCTAGTTTATTTTGGTAGAGGTGTTTATAGTATTCTCTAATGGTAGTTTGTGTTTCTGTGGAATCAGTGGTGATATCCCCTTTATCATTTTTTATTGCATTTATTTGATTCTTCTCTCTTTTCTTCTTTATTAGTTTTGCTAGCAGTCTATCAATTTTGTTGATCTTTTCAAAAAACCAGCTCCTGGATTCACTGATTTTTTGAAGGGGTTTTTTGTGTCTCTATCTCCTTCAGTTCTGCTCTGAGCTTAGTTATTTCTTGCCTTCTGCTAGCTTTTTTATGTGTTTGCTCTTGCTTCTCTAGTTCTTTTAATTGTGATGTTATGGTGTCAATTTTAGATCTCTCCTGCTTTCTCTCGTGGGCATTTAGTGCTATAAATTTCCCTCTACACACTGCTTTAAATGTGTCCCAGAGATTCTGGTATGTTGTATCTTTGTTCTCATTGGTTTCAAAGAACATCTTTATTTCTGCCTTCATTTCGTTATGTACCCAGTAGTCATTCAGGAGCAGGTTGTTCAGTTTCCATGTAGTTGAGCGGTTTTGATTGAGTTTCTTAGTCCTGAGTTCTAGTTTGATTGCACTGTGGTCTGAGAGACAGTTTGTTATAATTTCTGTTCTTTTACATTGGCTAAGGAGTGCTTTACTTCCAACTATGTGGTCAATTTTGGAATAAGTGTGATGTGGTGCTGAGAAGAATGTATATTCTGTTGATCTGGGGTGGAGAGTTCTGTAGATGTCTATTAGGTCCTCTTAGTGCAGTGTTGAGTTCAATTCCTGGATATCCTTGTTAATTTTGTGTCTCGTTGATCTGTCTAATGTTGAGAGTGGGGTGTTAACGTCTCCCATTATTATTGTGTGGGAGTCTAAGTCTCTTTGTAATTCTCTAAAGACTTGCTTTATGAATCTGGGTGCTCCTGTATTGGGTGCATATATATTTAGGATAGTTAGCTCTTTTTGTTGAATTGATCCCTTTACCATTATGTAATGGCCTTCTTTGTCTCTTTTGATCTCTGTTGGTTTAAAGTTTGTTTTATCAGAGACTAGGATTGCAAACCCTGCCTTTTTTTGTTTTCCATTTGCTTAGTAGATCTTCCTCCATCCCTTTATTTTGAGCCTATGTGAGTCTCTGCACGTGAGATGGGTCTCCTGAATACAGTAAACTGATGGGTCCTGACTCTTTATCCAATTTGCCAGTCTGTGTCTTTTAATTGGACCATTTTGCCCATTTACATTTAAGGTTAATATTGTTATGTGTGAACTTGATCCTGTCATTATGATGTTAGCTGGTCATTTTGCTCGTTAGTTGATGCAGTTTCTTCCTAGCATCGATGGTCTTTACATTTTGGCATGTTTTTGCAATGGCTGGTACCTGTTGTTCCTTTCCATGTTTAGTGCTTCCTTCAGGAGCTCTTGTAGGGCAGGCCTGGTGCTGACGAAATCTCTCCACATTTGCTTGTCTGTAAAGGATTTTATTTCTCCTTCACTTATGAAACTTAGTTTGGTTGGATATGAAATTCTGGGTTGAAAATTATTTTCTTTAAGAATGTTGAATATTCGCCCCCACTGTCTTCTGACTTGTAGAATTTCTGCTGAGAGATCTGCTGTTAGTCTGATGGGCTTCCCTTTGTGGGTAACCTGACCTTTCTCTCTGGCTGCCCTTAACATTTTTTCCTTCATTTCGACTTTGGTGAATCTGACAATTATGTGTCTTGGAGTTGCTCTTCTCGAGGAGTATCTTTGTGGGGTTCTCTGTATTTCCTGAATTTGAATGTTGCCCTGCCTTGCTAGGTTGGGGAAGTTCTCCTGGATAATATCCTGCAGAGTGTTTTCCAACTTGGTTCCTTTCTCCCCGTCACTTTCATGTACACCAATCAGACGTAGATTTGGTCTTTTCACATAGTCCCATATTTCTTGGAGGCTTTGTTCATTTCCTTTTACTCTTTTTTCTCTAAACTTCTCTTCTTGCTTCATTTCATTCATTTGATCTTCAATCACTGATACTCTTTCTTCCAGTTGATCAAGTCGGTTACTGAAGCTTGTGCATTTGTCACGTAGTTCTCCTATCATGGTTTTCATCTCTATCAGGTTGTTTATGGACTTCTCTACATTGGTTATTCTAGTTATCCATTTGTCAAGTCTTTTTTCAAGGTTTTTAGTTTCTTTGCACTGGGTTTGTAGTTCTTCCTTTAGCTCTGAGAAGTTTGATCGACCGAAGCCTTCTTCTCTCAACTCATCAAAGTCATTCTCCATCCAGCTTTGTTGCATTGCTGGTGAGGAGCTGCATTCCTTTGGAGGGTGAGAAGCACCTGATTTTTTGAATTTCCAGCTTTTCTGCACTGCTTTTTCCCCATCTTTGTGGTATTATCTATCTTTGGTCTTTGATGATGGTGATGTACAGATGGGGTTTTCGTGTGGATGTCCTTTCTGTTTGTTAGTTTTCCTTCTAACAGTCAGGACCCTCAGCTGCACGTCTGTTGGAGTTGCTTGAGGTCCACTCCAGACCCTGTTTAACTGGGTATCAGCAGCAGAGGCTGCAGAAGAGATAATATTGCTGAACCGCACGTGTTGCTGTCTGATTGTTCCTCTGGAAGCATCGTCTCAAAGGTGTACCCGGCCCTGTGAGGTGTGAGGTGTCAGTCTGCCCCTAGTGGGGGATGTCTCCCAGTTAGGCTACTCGGGGGGTCAGGGTCCCACTTGAGCAAGCAGTCTGTCCAGTCTCAGATCTCAACCTCCGTGCTTGGAGAATCACTTCTCTCTTCAAAGCTGTCAGACAGGGACATTTATATCTGCAGAGGTTTCTGCTGCTTTTTGTTTAGCTATGCCCTGTCCCCAGAGGTGGAGTCTACAGAGGCAGGCAGGTCTCCTTGAGCTGAGGTGGGCTCCACTCAGTTCAAGCTTCCTGGCACTTTGTTTACCTACTTAAGCCTCAGCAATGGCGGGCACCCCCTCCCCCAGCCTCGCTGCCGCCTTGCAGTTAGATCTCAGACTGCTGTGCTAACGATGAGGGAGGCTCCATGGGTGTGGGACTCTCTGAACCAGGTGCAGGATATAATCTGGTGTGCCGTTAGCTAAGACCCTTGGTAAAGCACAGTATTAGGGTGGGAGTGACCTGATTTTCCAGGTGTTGTGTGTCATGGTTTCCCTTGGCTAGGAAAAGGAATTCCCTTACCTCTTGTGCTTCCTGGGTGAAGCGATGCCTTGCCCTGCTTCAGCTCTCACTCGATGGGCTGCACCCACTGTCCTGCACCAACTGTCCGACACGCCCCAGTGAGATGAACCCAGTACCTCAGTTGGAAATGCAGAAATCACCTGTCTTCTCTGTCGCTCACGCTGGGGTCTGGAGGCTGGAGCTGTTCCTATTCAGTCATCTTGGCATCCCTAGCAGTCTTACTTTCAAAGAACAATAGGGAAGCTAAATTTTTTAAAAATAATTTTATTGTAAAACAGGCACACGTGCAGAAGCCCCTATGAAACAAATGGGTAGCCTAATGAGTTACAAGTTACTTTTCTTACCAACACCCAGGTGAGGACATGTGGCCTGGGTCTCTTATGATCCCCTTGCTTCTCCTAAAAGGAACTACTCTCCTTTTATACAGATCACTCCAATGTCCATTCCTAGAGACTATGTTTAATCTTGCTCATTTTTTTTAAAAGTTAACAAATTATCCCTATTGTAATCCATGATTTTCTCCTTCATCTCTTTTTTTTTTTCCCCTTACGATTTACTTTTGTTGTTGTTGTTGTTTTTGAGACAGAGTCTCTCTCTTGCCTCCCAGGCTGGGCTACAATGGCACAGTCTTGGCTCACTGCAATCTCCATCTTCCGGGTTCAAGTGATTCTCCTGCCTCAGCCTCCCAAGTAGCTGGGATTACAAGAGCCCGTCACCATGCGCAGCTAATTTTTTTTTGTTTTTTGGTATTTTTAGTAGAGACATGGTTTCACCATGTTGGCCAGGCTTGTTTCGAACTGACCTCAAGTGATCTGCCCACTTTGTCCTCTGAAAGTGTTGGAATTACAGGTGTGAGCCACTGCCCCCAGCCACAATTTACTTTTTGAGAAATCCAGGACATTTGGAATATTCCACAGTTTCATTCTGTTTATTGCATACTCATAATGCAGTTCCCCTGTCCTCTGGATTTCCTGCAGATTGGCAGCTGAGTTCAGAGGCTGGATCCAGACTCAGGTTCAAGTCATTTGGCAAGACCATGTGATGTTGTACACTTTCACCAGCATCCATCTGGTTGTCTCTCCTTCTGTGATCTTAGCAGCTGTTGGTGCCCCGTGCTTAGATACATTCATTCATTGGTGGTTGCCAAATGGTGATTTCTAATTCCATCATTTCTTTTTCATTTATTAGATAAAACACATAAAAAGAGATGCTTCCCCTCTTCTCCTATTTGGTTACCCAGTCATGCTGCTCACACAAAGAAGTCAAGATAAATGCTTGATTCTTTCCTTTTGAACATTTTTTCTGTTTCTGCATTGTGAAGGTGGAGAGATTTGCTATTTTTAAAAGTTTTCATATGCAGGAATAAAAATGGAACCCCATGCTTTTATGAAAACAGAACAATTAATGGTTTAATATTTGTATTTACTTTTAACTTTCTATTGAAGCAAAATATATTTAAATAAAAGTATCCATTGTCATAAGGGTGCAGATCAATGAATTTTCACAAAATGAATATACCATATAGTGAGCAACCAGAACAAAACCCAGAAAATTACCAATACCCCAGAGCCACTGCTCACGTCCCTCACAGTCATAGCGTCCTCTGAGGATAAATGCTCCTCTGAGGTCCATCAAGTCATTGTCCCTGTTTTGATGCTTAGATGAGTGAAATCATACTTTTGATACTTAGATGGGTAAAACCCATGCATTGTGCTTATGAGTTCTTTTGCTCATCATTATGTCGTGATAGTCATTGTATCGTTTATCCATTTTCTTTTGATAGGATTTGGGTGGTTTCCAGTTTAGAATGGTGCAATTATGAACATTTCAGAGCACACATTTTGGTGAACACAGATGTTCATTTCTATTGGGTATACGTGGCTTTCATTTTCACTTCTCTTTCAACTTTCATTTTAGATTGAGGGGGCACATGTGCCCCCTGCGGATATTGTGTGATGCTGAGGTTTGGGATGCGAATGATCCTGTCGCCAAGGTAGTGAGCATAATATGCAACGGTTAGGTTTTAAACCCTTGCTCCACTTCCTCCCTCCCCTTTCCAGTAGTCCCCAGTGTGTATTGTTGCCATCTTTGTGTTCATATCCCACTGGTTACCTCCCACTTACAAGTAAGAACATGTGGTAATTGGTTTTTGGTTCTCGTATTAATTCACTTAATATAATGGCCTCCAGCTGCATTCATGTTGCTGCAAAGGACATGATTTCAACTTTGTTTATGGCTAGGTAGTATTCCATGGTGTATATGTACCACACTTTCTTTATCCAATCCACCGTTGATGGGCACCTAGGTTAATTCTATGTCTTTGCTATTCGGCTTTCACTTTCAAATCTGATATTATGGCCGGATGGTTTCTCAGGAAAAATATTGAAATGTGAACATTTATTTTACAAAGTACAAGGATTGTTATTAATAAATAGCACGGCACCTTATTTAGTTTCAAAATGTTAGCTGATGTTGCCTTCAGTCTCAGGCACAAACCAGTTAGTTACTCTGGGAGACAATGGCATTGTCCATAGTTAGATCCAATAACTTGCATATGCCTGCCACAAAGAAACAAAGGTAGAAGAGACAGACTGGCACTGGAAAGGAGTTTTGTTTGCTTGTTTGTTTGTTTTTAATGCTGTCTCAAAGTTCTATCTCTTCGTCAGAACAGTACCAGGTTGCAGTCAGAACAGTACCAGGCTGCAGCTAGCTCATCAGTATCTTAGGAAGTTCTGAGTGGAAACCAAAGTTACCTGCAAACTGATTTTCAATGTATTCCTATGGGGACTTACCACTTGTTATGGGTTGAATTGTGTATGTTGAAAGTCCACCTCAGAAAATGACCTTACTCAGAAGTTGGATTGTTGCAAATTCAATTAGTTAAAATGAAGTCACTGGGGTGGGCCATGATCTGATATGACTGGTGGCTTTATTTTTAAAGGTGGGGCGGATTTGAACAGGCACACACAGGGGGAATGCCATGTGAAGATGAAGGCAAAGATAATCCCTCTCCAAGCCAAGTGATACCAAAGACTGGGGGGAAGCAATCAGCAGCTGGGACACAGACATGGAAAAGATCCTTCCCTTGCAGCCTCAGAAGACACCTAACCTGCTAATACCTTGATCTTGGATTTCCAGCCTCCAGAACTGTGAGATGATGCATTTCTGTTGTTTAAGCCACCCAGTATGTAGCACTTTGCTATGGCAATCTTAGTTAACTATTACATCACACTTCATAGCTTGGTGCCCTGGGTCACTGTTTATTTGTCTGATCTTTAATCTGGTTCTTAACTTGGGCTTACTATTCACTCTTAAAACTGTGCACTCTTGAGTAAGTTAGTCAACCTCTCTAAACTTCAGTGACCTCATTTGTATAATTAGGATAATAATCATATCTACATTATAGGATTGTTGTAAGCATTAAATAAAATTCACACATGAAGAACTTTTAAAAATATATCTAAATAATACGTTTTAAAAATAAATGCAATTATTATTATACACTAAGTGACTGCCTCAAGAAATTCCCAAAACTAGAACTTGTACAAGCCACTTTCTCTGGGGTGCAAAAATATATGCAAAATAAGTAAATAAAAATAAAATCACCTTAATAACAAATATGAAAAAAACTGGTTACAGACTGTTAGAAAATAAAAGAAAAATTATGACATTAAATATTATGGGTGTAGTCGCAAAATAGTTATTAGATAAAATGTATAGCTTTTTTTTTTTTTTAGATAGAGTTTTGCTCTTGTTGCCTAGGTTGGAGTGCAATGGCGTGATCTCAGCTCACTGCAACCTCCACGTCCCAGGTTCAAGCAATTCTCCTGCCTCAGCCTCCCAAGTATAGCTTTTAAGTGCTATTTTAATCAAAAAATATTAAAATAAGTAAGGAAATAAAGTAGTACAAGGAGCTAGAAAAAGCAACAAAGTAACACTAAGAAGGCAGGATGAAGAAAGTGATAATGATTGTGGAGGTTAATTTTATGGATTGACTTGACTGGACTACAGAGTGCCCAGATATTTGGTTACATATTATCTCTGGGTGTGTTGCTGAGGGTATTTCTGGATGAGATTAACATTGGAATCATTACATTGAGTAAAGCAGTAAAACATTCATCCAATTTGTTGAATGTCTGAATAAAATAAAAATCTGAGTAAGAAAGAATTCTTTTTCCCTGCCTGACTGTCTTGGAGCGGTAACACTGGTCTTTGTCTTCAGACTTGGACTTGGACTAGAACCGGAGCTTATACTATTGACTGTCTTAGTTCTCGGGTCCTTGAACTTGGGACTGAACTGTATCACCAGTTCTCCTGACCCTCCAGCATGAACTGCAGATCTTGGAATTCTTAGCCTCCAAGGAATTGCATGACCAATGCAATTTATTTATGTATATATAACTATATGTGTATATATATGTGTGTGTGTATATATATATAACTATATATATAAAAAAACTATATATAGAGAGCTTCTGTAGATAACTCAGACTAATACAAAAGCAGAACACTTTTTCTGACAAAGGCAGAATATAAATAACACTAATAAAAATGTCATTATAGGAACTACCATTTTTGAAGCATTTTCTCCATGCCAAGCCATGTACTAAGTGTTTAATCAAGACTGTCATTGAATTCTCATTTCAATCGCCGTACATAGGTACTGTGATTATTCCCATTTTACAGGTGAGGTAACAGGTTTTATGAGGTGAGGTAACTTACCCAAGGTCACAACATAAGAGGCAGGATTTTGCCCCAGGAAGTGTGACTACAGACCCCAAGTTCTTTTTTTTTTTTTTTTTTTTTTTTTTTTGAGACAGAGTCTTGCTCTGTCGCCCAGGCTGGGGTGCAGTGGCCGGATCTCAGCTCACTGCAAGCTCCGCCTCCCGGGTTTAGACCATTCTCCTGCCTCAGCCTCCCGAGTAGCTGGGACTACAGGCGCCCGCCACCTCGCCGGCTAGTTTTTTGTATTTTTTAGTAGAGACGGGGTTTCACCGTGTTAGCCAGGATGGTCTCGATCTCCTGACCTCGTGATCCGCCCGTCTCGGCTTCCCAAAGTGCTGGGATTACAGGCTTGAGCCACCGCGCCCGGCCCCAAGTTCTTAATAAAAGAACTGTACACTGCATAGTCTACGGTCTACTTCATCCACGATACCACTAGTCAAATTTCAGAGAACACCTTACTGATCCTCATATACTGTTTCTACCTGCATATCCTGTGGTATTTGAATTAAGTCATTTCTTCTACCCTCACCACCCACCTCCCCCACCCCCAGCAAGCATGCACACATGCACATATGCACACACACACACACACACACACACACACACACACACACCCCAGACACTTGCTTGACTCTCTCCACAATCTGGCAAGAGAGACAAAATAAGGATTAATTTTTTCTTCCTATGTTGGACCTCTAACGGTTGATGAATAAGTAGTCTCCTACCATTCAAATATGGGAAGGTTTACCCAGCCCAGCCTGTAATAGAACTGAACTGGGGTCCACTCACCCAGCACAGTAAGACCAGATAGCCACACCAAGTTTGCAGTGGGAAAAAGTAAGGCATTTATTTGCAGGGTGCCAAGCAAGGAGCACCAGGTAGCTAATGCTCAAACTCTGACCTCCCCATTGATTTGCAGGTAAGGGTTTTTAAAGGCAGGATTTAATTTCAGGAAAGCAGAAACTGCAGGCAAAATTGCAAACCAATACCTGGAGGTTACACATCCGTTTTGGCCTAAAAGGGTGGGATATCTTAAAGTGGGGGTAGGGGGGTGGGGAGGGGGTGCAGGGGTGGCTTACAGGTCATAGGCAAATTCAGATTTTCTGATTTGCAATTGATCAAGGAAGAGAAGCTTTGTTTAAAATTTTGGGGTCAGGAGAAAATAATGTTAGCTCTGGCTTGTGGGCATGACTTCCTTGAGGCCCTTTGGGAAGAAGTTTAGAATGAAAACAGCCATCAGTGTTCAGTCTTTAATACCCTCTTATCTGAGGTCTATGGGCCGGCCAGTGGATTCATGTGGTAGGGGTCCAGGTTTCTGAAAAACAACCCAGAGTATGTTAAGATGTTACTTTAGTTTCCATAGGAAACAGAACATCTCCTGACTGTAACTTCCTCAGCTATTATTTTTAAGTTACTATTACCTCCTTACTTATTAAGGTAGTCGTTTACTTTTCATGGCTAGCTAGATGCCTGGAATTTACCTTGAAGGAACTCAAGATTTTTCTTTATTTCCATGCTTCATAGGGGCACACACGTCCCTAAGATGTGTCCTTGTGCCATCTCAAGTCCTCTTCATGCCCACCTTGCCTACAGCCGTGTTTGAGCTCATGAAGCTCACCTCTGCATTCTCTGCCACCAATGGCCCTGTGTGCCTCACTCTGACCTTCTGAAAGCCTTGGTAATTTACAGTCTGTGGCTTCATTTGCCCATGAATTATTTAAGACCAAATCAAGAATAGTTTGTTTTCACTTCACTTAACATCCACAAATAAGAACAAGTTCCAAGGACAGAAAAAAAAATTCTGCATATTTGTAAATTTCTGGTCCCTATCAGTTCACCAGGCAGCAATAGTTGGAAAAAAAAATTAAATATCCAACTCAAGTGTTCATCAACAGATGAATGGTTAAGGAAAATGTGGTACTTATATACAATGGAGTACTATTCAGCCATTTAAAAAGAATGAAATTCAGTTATTTGCAGCAACATATATGGAACTAGAGATCATTTTATTAAGTGAAATAAACCAGGCACAGAAAGACAAGCATCGCATGGTCTCACAAAAATATAGTTAGAAAGAATGAATAAGGCCTAGTATTTGATAGCACAACAGGATAACTATTCAATAGTAATTTAATTGTACATTTTAAAATAAGTAAAATAGTATAATTAGATTGTGTGTAACATCATGGATAAATGCTTGAGGGAATAGAAATCCCATTTTCCATGATGTGATTATTATGTGTTGTATGCCTGTATCAAAATATCTCATGCAACCCATAAATATATATATACCTACTATGTACCTACAAAAATTTTTAAAACATTAAATTTCCACTTTCAGGTCATGTTCTCACAGTAATAAATTAAATGCAGTTAGCTAAAATATACCTTTATTTGGCCACTGCAAATTTTTCAGATGTGACAAAAATAAATCTTACTTTTAAAGGATATTTATATAAATAAGAAATCAGTTGGCAGATACTAAGACAAATCCCACAAGTAGAACAAAGATAAATTGCAATTAGTTGTTTTGTAAGCATTGTGCTCAGAAAGCCTAGTGTTTATTCCAGCTTTGTACTTACTGTATAATGATATAGTATATCTGAAACCATACACATTTAGAGACCCTAATTATAGCAATGTGATGCTTCACTCTCTTATTTTCTAGGCTTAGTTAAAAACTGAAGCTAAGTGGAGTCAGAGTGTACCAGTTTATTCTACAAGTTTAGCACAGTTACAAATCACGTTACAAAAACAATCATGCTTTAAGAAATAAACGACATTGCCGTATTTCTCATCCCTTTAGAATGTGATGCCCACTGTGGTAGAAAGCAGAAAATAATAGAATGTTTCACTGGGTTTTCATTACCATTCAAGGAAGCAGATTGGGTCATGTCTTTGGTTTCTTTTCATGTTATTCTGTTTATAATTAAGGATGGATAGGCCTCAGTTTGGCTGTTTTTGTACATTTTATATTCTTTGTAAAAATATTTTTGGTTCAGAAGGACTCAGAATGTACTTTGTCCTAAACATTCTTTCTTTTCATTTTCAAGTGATCAGGTAAACTTTTACAACATTTTCTGATTTATTTACACTTACTTCATCAAAACTTTTCACAGCATGATTTTGGATAGGCTAAAATAAAACCAAGCTCTCTTGTTTATAAGAGACCTGAATTCTAGAATCTCACGGTAGAGTCTACCAAACACTTTTCTCTTAGAACCCATAAAGTCATGTTTATCAAATATAATTGAGTTTAAAAATCCACTGGGTTTTCATTCCATCTGAAATTCATTGGGCCATTCAAGTCCTGGGTATCTACTGGAACTAAACCTTTCCATCCTGCATGGTTTTTTGTCCCATGATAATTCTATGGTGAAAGTGATACTGGTGGGCTGGGGGAGGTCCAAACGCTGGTAAGACCTCAAGCCCAACCAGTTTCCAGGGGCCCTTAACACCATTGTAAGAAAGAATTCAAGGATGAATCTGAAAACAGTGAAAGTACAGAGATTTATTGTAATGGGAAAAGTACACACTCGAGCAAGGAGAGTGCAGGTGTACTCAAGACAGGGTCACCCAACGGGGTTTAGGGTATCTACCTTTATGAATTTCTTTAAACAAGGGGCGGGATATTGGTGAAAATTCCTGGGCAAAGGTGGAGATTTCTTGGAATTGTGGAGCCACCCATTTTTACACCAAATACGGGTGTTCCTGGAAATGTCATGGCACTGGTGGGTGGGTAATTACGTAAATGAGCATATAATGAGGTTCTAGGTGAAACCTAGATCAAATCCAGCACCATGTTGGTACCAGTCAGTCTTAGCCAGCTTGACCCACACCTGTTTTTCAGGGTCTTATCAGCCCATAGCATCTAATCATGTGAAATTACTGTCTGGAAGTTTTATTCTCCTGTGATCACCCTCTACTATTCCTGTCCAAACAGCCCCATTGGCTGAAAGCCCATCATCTTCCTTTCCAAATCTGTTTTTCTCTTCAAGTTTATTTTCTCAGAAAATGGTTCACCCAGAACCTGAGAGTCATCCTAGATCCTTGCTTCTCACTCACTCCCCTCCCCTCACCACACTCCACTGAATTTAGTTCATTCCACCTCCAAGTGACAGGGACAGGAGGCAGGGGAATTCTAGGCAGAAGAGGGTGGGTCCCCGGCAAGAGCCCCATCCTCAAGCCTGAAACTGCAGCCCAATGTGAGGACTTACATCTCTGTTTTCCTGCTTAAATATTGCCTTTTCCGAAACCACCCATGCCCACCCTGCCCCACATCCTATGTCCATAAAAACCTCAGGCTTAGCTGGCAGAAAGAGGAGAAGCAACTGATGTTGGAGACGACAGTTGGATGTTGGAGAGAAGTGGATTGACTTCAGAGGGACAGCTTGATGGTGCAGCTTCGGAAAGAAATCTGGCCAGAGACAGCTGGACTTCAGGGGAAGATGACCTTCCTACTCTGTCCCCTTTTCAGTTCCCCTTCCGGCTGACAGCCACTTTCACAGGCAATAAAATCTCCCACATTTACCATCTTCAATTCATTCGTGCAAATGGCAGAGCTAAAAGAATACTGTAACACTTCCTCTGGGGCTTCAGAGGTCACGGGCACCCCCTACCCCCAGATGCTGCCACAGGGCCAGTACAAAGTTCACTCCTGCCGGTGCCCAAAAACACTCACCCCAGCTCCTGCATGCTCCTCATCCCAGTGCAGGAGGTCCCAGTGAGTAGAGTTCATCCTTGTCAGTGCCAAAGCAGCCAGCCTATGCAATTGTGCATTTTGTCCATATTTGTGCAATAACTTCCTGGAATGAGTTGATCCACCCCATCTTGTCTTTCCTCAGTCCATTGTTCATTTATAGCCAGAGGGACCTTCTACAGTGAAAATCTGAATCCCCTTCTCAAAGCCTTTCGATCATCTCCCATCACTGTTAGAATAAAACTCAGAGTTCTTGGTAGATTTTAGCAGGCACTTCTTTACTTGTGTCTGTCTTCCTCTTCGGCCTCCTTCCTTAACCCCTCCTTGTGTCTCACTACACAAGACAAGGAACTTCATTCAGTAGGATGTTTCCTTCCTCCAGGTCTTTGCTTTAACTGTTCTTAGAACACCTCATACTCTCCACTCCCGGTAGCTCTCTCTGGGAAAGTCCTACACATCTTTTTGAACTTGGCTTTAAAGTCATTTTCTCTCTGAGCCTTCTTATGCTAGCTTAATTAATGCTACAATGTACTTACTAGCAAAGCACCCCGGTATACTTTGCCTGGACACTTAGTTTGCTTGTTCAGTTGTTTGTCTCCTTGGCTAGACCTTCAGTTCTGTGAGGACAGTGACCGCATCTTTTTCCCCTGGTTTTGTATTCAGTCAGTCCAGCCAGTCCAGGCACCTAGGAGGCACCCAGTAATTATTTGTTGAGTGAATATTAAGTGGTTGAATTCTATCCATGATTTAAAATATATTAGCATTCTTTCTTCTTTCATAATGAAACAGATTTAACATTTGGTCAAAAGAATTCTATCTGTTTAGCATAATAATAACAATTTGTTGAATGTTTTATTGTATACCAGGCACTGTTCTAAATATAGTCAGTTCTTTTATAATGAGATATTTGCATTGCAAAAAAATCACCATATTATGCAAAATCATGTGATAAAAAAAACCTATGGAAAAAATGGGGTTGAGATACAACACTCAAAAACTGCATCAGTGACACATAAAAAAATTTAGAAAACCAATAAAAATGTGGCAAGCTTTTACATATATTGGATGATTAAGAAACACATAAATTACTGGAATAAATGTGGAACTTTAACAAGGCCTGAAGTTTGCTTGTGGAACTGGGCTTCGGAAAGGCTGCTGGCCTGTGTTATTTTGAAGTGATGGAAGGAGTAGTATCTGAAATGGAAAGGAAAATGGAAACACTAGATGTGGCTCATGATACATGTAGTGAACTAAAGGAGAGGGTAGCTGCTTGAGGTGTGTGTGTGCATGTGTGCTGTATGTGTGTACAGGTGTGTGCATGCAAACATTTGGTATATTTCTACATTAGCCCTACTAAGCCAAATGCAGGTTTCTATGCTCATCTAGCATTTCTCATGAATAAAATTATGCACACAACCGTGCAAAATTCAAATGAATGCTCAAATTCTTCCTTAATATATTAATTATATGGGGCTAGATTCCCATTTTCAAAACAAGTGTTATGGCAGAACTGACAGTAAGTTAAATTTTTAAATTTATAATCTTGATTCAAAGCCAAAAATGTTGGTACTGTATTTATCTCCATTTTATAGATGAGGAGATTGAGGTATGTAGAAAGTTGAACTAACTTGCTCAATATACACATTTAATAATTAACAAAGACCAGATAAGAGCACAGGCAATCTCTTCCACATCTCTGGCTTGTAACCAGTATGCTAGATCACTGTATCTTCTAATAGTCTTTATTAGAACTTATATTTCATTGGTATTGGACAAAACTTTCCATGGCCTGCCTTCTTGACAAATAACATCCAAATAAAGAATGAAGAATATAATAACTTGTTTGCTTCTCTTCATATCTGAAACTCTGAGGTTATTTGGTCTCACCCACTGACGTCATAGGATGTAAAGAAAAAGAGTAAGTTTTGAGTCAGGCAGGTGACAAATCCTGGTTCTTCTGATTTACGGTCTTTGAAGTCAGGACAAGTCAACTTCAATGAGTCTATCTTCTTATCTGTAAAATGGGGATGTTAATTCACATCTCAAAGTGTTTGGGTATAATAGAAGAGATACTGGGGAAAAGGACTAGTAAAGTTTCCCCAGCCCTCCTCAATGCCTTGTTAATTGCTGAAATTCCACATGTAATGATTAGGATTTTTCAAATTAACTATTGCTTTCTTCATAAAGTAAGCATAATCTACCAGGTTTCTAGAAATTTCCTTTAAATAAATATTCCAGGAATGCACTCACTGACTGGCTTAGAAGGAAGAATGCCATAAAAGAGGAGAATCAATGCAGGAAGGTGACCAAGTTTTCTTCCTTCACAACTTTGCCTAGAGCTGGCTGTATCTGCAGTTTCAGTACGGTGCTAGATCATCCTCTCCCTGGCTCAAGCTTTGATGCAATGATAGCTTCCAGTTCACATGAAAGCTAAAGCAGTATAGGGGGTGCAAATATAATGCCAACAAAATTATTTCCCAAACATTGAGTATTCTTAACTTTTTCAACACAGTTATACAGTAGTTACCTTATTTTACCCTGAAAAATATGGTGAGTGGATTGTATGATTCCAATTTCACAGATGGGGAATCTGAAGCAGAGAGCTTAGGTTTGTGGATTTTTAGATAGCTTAGAACTCATTAGTGGCAGTGGGCAGGTCCAGCAACTAGATCTGCTGTCTCCAATTCCAATGGCAATATCAATTATTCTGCAGTTTCTTCCTAAAAGAATAATTTACTATTAAATCTCTCATTGGTTCACAATCCTTTGTAATTACCTAAAACGTACAAACATTGTAGTAACTGTAGGATTGCAAAGATGACTACTGGCCCCAAATCCTATGAACCTACCACACAACATGAGGTCTGAAGGTATTTTTATCATCTCCTGAAACCAGATTTCATATTATGAATTGACTTAAGTACTGTGCCCCAAATTTATTTTTGTAAATTCCAAAATATTCTTGTCTCAAAACAAGAAAGTCAGCATTAGAAAACCCATTAAGTAGGTGAAGGGGTATCAGGGGCGTGGAAGGAGTTTAAGAATTATGACAGTAATACCTTTGCACAATAAGTGTAAAACAGAAAAGCTGATCGAAACAGAATTATTTTCTATGACAGTTGAAAAGATTAATGGTGAGCTTGACCCCAAATTAGCAGAGTCAATGTCAAAGAATGTGCTATACATTATTGAAGTTTTCTATTCAGCAAATAAAGGTTGGCAGAGGACAATATTTTCTAATATGTATTTTGTCAAATGCTGATTTCTTAAGATTTTGTGTGAAATGCTTGGAATAAAAATAGATGGATTTCTTTAATGTTGGATTTTTTAAATGAATTTATTATGAAGATACACATGGTGGATCTCTAAGAAGGGGATGACAATAAACTGTTTCCAGAATCTTTCTCTCTCTCTTTCTCTAGATTTTTGTTTAAAGAATATAGAAGACTTTTAGAAGTCTCAGCATAGAGGACTGAGGAAAATGAGAACCAATTAATTCCATCTTTCTTAAAATTGCTTCTATGTGTCCAAATGTTTGATAATCCTCTGCCTGAGTTTATTTCTCTTGCCATGGAGTTGTGGACCTGAGCTTTTCATCTACATTTCAAGGTAACAAATATATATATACTCCAACACAAATGAATAAGCTATTTATCCATGTGCAAATAACCAGCCTGTCTGCTACTGATGAAAATAACCCAAGCACTGTAATTGTGCACTCCTGGTCTTTAGACTCAGACGTATCTGGGATTATTGTGGCTGTCTGATGGGTGATTTTTAAGGGGCTCTTCATTATTATTTCCCTGTGAAGTATGATACTTACCATCTCCAGTATGTGGTCTCCGTGCTTCCTCTCAGCTTTTGAACAGGTGCGATGCAATTTAAAAGTCATCCTGAATAGTGAAATGGACAAAATGAGTTTTCTGTGAGCATGAAAGGCAAATTGGGTAAATGGACTAGTCTCGTCTGGAGCTAGAACTTCAATGAATTTTCCAGCTTCAAATAGAACTAATGCTATTTCACAGCAAGTTATTCTTCTCCGTTCCATTTTGGTAGTATGAATCCTGAATTTAAAATTAGCATGAAAAAGCACTTTCTTGTAGATAGATTCCTGCTTCAGGCTGCTTATGCTGCAGAAGCTTTGGTTCAGCGAGTGCCAACTGAATAAAAGTACCACCCTCGGGGTCAAAGAATGTTCTTTTCTTCCTTGCAATCATCTGACTGCTGGGTGCTCCTAAAAGTATCAGAGAAAAGAAATCTTTTCTCTTCTTTCCAGGGAAAAGGAAATTCTCGAATAAAGAGTAGCTATTTAAAAAATGACCTGTGAATCTCTTCATTAAGTTGGAGGAGGGCAGACCTCTCCAAGGCAAGGAAGTAGTAATCCCTTCCAGCCAGACCAAGAGGCAGAAACGTGAGCATTTTCTTATTCTCAGGTGCTGTCCAGAATGCTTCAATGCCTCTCAAGAAGCTATAAAAGAAGAACTAAATAAATATACAAATGGAAACTAATGAAACAGAAAATAGAAAGCCAGTAGACCTGATAAATAAATCCAATGACTCATTCTTTGAAGAGACTAATAAAACACAAATAGCGAGGCTAATCACGGTCTCTGGTCAAAGGTCACATCCTCAGACAAACTTTTTTGAATTTCCTGAATTTGTTCTGCCTGCCTTCATCACTCACTTATTCCTTTCCCTTGTTTTATTTTCTTCATAGAGTTAAAATTCCATTGTAGAGCTACTTGTGACTTTTTCATCAAGCCCCCTATTTTTGCACTATCATCTCCAAAATGAAAGAGACTTTTTCTGTCCTGTTCACAAAGAAATCCTCTGTACCTATTAATTACTGTGTATAGAATATAATAGGAGCTCTATAATTATAGTTGATTAGATAAATAATAAAGAAAAAAACATGTGTTTAGTAATAAACGTGAGAAAGGAGATAAATGATAGACAGAAATCTATGCAGTTCTTCCAAGATCACACATATGGAGACAGATATATAGAAGTATATATCAAAGAAGATATATACATATGTATATACATATGTATATCACATATATATATAGTCTATATATGATCTTGGAAAAATTGGATAATATTATTTGATATATATACATATATAAATCTACATCTATTGCTCAGTCTCTAATATGATCTTGGGTAAATTGAGTAAATATATGAAAAATAATAAAGTCATAGGTTAGTTACACTTTATATTAGTAAGTTCCATGTAAATTAAATATGATTACATTAAACAAAATATTAAGATAAATATATATGATATATGACTATATTATCTTAGGTGTTGATCTGGGAAGGTCTTTGCAAAAATGATCCCAGAGCAAGCATAAAGGAAAAGATTGGTAGTTATGAATGTCTTAAAAGAAAAAGAAAAACAAAATTTTAGAAACAAATAAACAGAGAAAGTATTTGCAGTGTACTATACATATACTATAATGAACAAAGGGTTAACATTTTAGTATAAAAGAGCTTTTAAAATTCATGAAAAAGATGAACACCTCTTTCAAAAGAAAATATATAAGGGTGTGCTATGGTTTGAATGTATCCTCTCTAAAATTCAGATGTTGCCAATGTGCTAATATTAAGGAGTGGGGCCTCTCCAAGGTGATTACGTCATGAAATCTTTTTCCACGTTAATAGGATGAAGGCCTTTATAAAAGAGGCTTCACACAGCGTTCAGCTAGCTTGCTCTCTTGCCCTTCTGTGTGGTGCCATGTGAGGATGCTGCAAGAAGGCCCTTACCAGATGCCAGCAACTTGATCTTGAACTTTCCGAGCTCCAGAACTGCGAGAAATAAATTTCGGTTATTTAAACATTACCCAGTCTCCCGTATTTGTTATAGCAGCATAAATGGACTAAGATAGTGGGCAATTTGCCAAAGAAGAAATGCAGATGGCCCGTAAACACACTAAAGTTGGCAAAGAAAAGCAAGCTCAATGCAATTCCATGTTCACCTATGATAATAGCCAGAAAGGTAGCCAGAAAGGGTAATACTCTGTTTTGGTGAAGACATAGAGAAAGAGCTATTAAATAGTTTTGATGGCTGGGAAATTAATTGAGTCTCACAGAAAAGAGTCTCCCAGTTATGTATCAGAAATCTTAAAATTGGCATCACCTGTGCAATAGCAGTTTTACTTCTAGACATTTACCAAGAAAAATATTAAGGAAATGTGCTAAGATTTAGTTACAAAGACAAAAGAACAGTTTTGCTTATAATGGCCCTAAATCAGAAACAAATGAAATATCTAGCCATTTTGAATTCATTAAATAAATCATGGTATGTCTGTATGATTTAATTTGAATTAGCCATTTATACAGGTGATTTATACAGCCACTAAAACATTGGAAACTACTATAGCAAATACATGGAATCAGCCTAGATGTCCATCTATGGTGGACTGCATAAAGAAAATGTGGTACATATACATCATGGAATACTACACAGCCATGAAAAAAGAACAAAATCGTGCCCTTTGCTACAACATGGATGCAGCTGGAGGCCATTATCCTAAGAGAATTAATGTAAGCAGAAAACCAAATACCATGTACTCTCACTTATAAGTGAAAGTTAAACATTGAGTACACATGGACATAAAGAGGCGAACAATAGACACTGAGGCCTACTTGAGATGAGAGGGTAGGAAGGGGCATGGGTTGAAAAACTACCAATTGTATACTATGCTCACTACCTGGGTGACGGGATCATTTGTAAAGCAAACCTCAGCATCATGAAATTTACCCATGTAACAAACCTGCTCATGTATCCCCTGGACCTAAAGTAAAAGTTGAAAAAAATTGTGGGCTAGGTATTAGATGATGTTGAGGAGCTACTACAGTAATTCCCCCTTATTTGCTGTGAGAGTTGAATAAGACAATCCAGGTCCCAGGCTTCCCACAGTGTCTGGCACAAGCCATGTACCTCCCCGGAATCTAGAATTTTGCAAAGTCATAGTAGGAGCTCAGTGAGGCACTTGGAGAACTAGAGGCCCTCTGCCAGCATGACCACTTTGGCTCTGAAAGGTTAGCTCCTTTCTTCCAACAGAGGCCTGAATCTCGATGAGGCAGAGCTAGTGAGGCTTGGGTAGGACCTAACACAAGAGGGGAGAACCCTTAGCTGCAGGAAGAGAGCCAGATGCCAGCACAGGAAGCTGCTTAATGGATAAGAGTGTATTTAATAGAGGAGAAGAAAAATGCTTCCTTCAAAATTTTGCCTGTGACAACAGAGGAATAAACTTCCCCTGTTGCATGTAATAGCTCGAATGGCTGAGCGGTAGTTGGACTGAGTTCAGAGCCTGCTCTGTAAGCCACAGGCTCCTCTCTGGAAATCCCTACTCACTCTTGGTTTTCCTTCCTGAAAAAATCATTTTCATTTAAATAGGACTTTACCGCTGAATGCAAAAAGCAGACTGATTAAAACAATTAACTAAATAGGGGCTCTCTATCTTGTAGTTAACTCCTGGCTGAGAGCATAGCTGTACTGCACAGGTCCCTTCAGGCTCCTACAGGGAAATGTATCCTGCAGTTGTTTTCCAGCTCAAGTGAACATTCTGAGTCTCTGATTCCTTTCTTTCCAATCAGATCCTCAGGGGGCATGGCTTAATCAATGAAAAGAATTATAAGGTGAAATAGGAGGATCAATGAAAGGTAGAAAAAATATTCTTGGTCTGCTTCAAAGTAGAGTTAATAAAACCCAAAATGCTGCAGGTAAGCAGAAAAAAAAGGACTCCCATTTGTTCTTCTTTTATTAAAACATTTAAACCAGTATCTAAATGATTGGGTACTAGACAGACAGTCGTAGCTTCTCACATAGGCTTTAAAATAAGACATGCTGGGGGATGGGGAAAGATTTGGTTCTTTTAGTTCTGGGTGGTGATGCTATGTCTTCAGCATGAGATCACTATTTCTTTGGTGAATGAACTGCCAGTTGAACCCAGTTGCCAGTCATAGAAGCAATGCTGCGCACCTTCCTGCTTTTAGCTATTTGCTCATTTAGGCACTTTTTCTAAAAAATAAGAGAGAAGGTTTAATTTTACAAATAATGTGGGAATGTGGAGTTCAAGTTTGTTACTCTGTCTCCAGTCCTCCACGCACATCCTCTGACATTTTAGCCACATCTTTAATCTGTAGGGATGAGGAGCAAGGACCCTGTGAATAACCTGTGAAAGGAAATTGGTACAGAATAACATGACCATCCAGACATACCCCTGTGCCTTGAACAACAGAACAAAGGGTAGTGTGTTAGTCTGGTGGTTCCCAATCTTTTTGGCACCAGGGACTGGTTTTGTGGAAGGTAATTTTTCCATGGATGGGTTTGGCGTGGGGGATGATGGTTTTGAGATGAAACTGTGATCATCAGGCATTAGTTAGATTCTCGTAAGGAGTGTTCCTAGATTCCTTGCATGTGCAGCTCACAGTAGGGTTTGTGCTCCTATGAGAACCGAATGCTGCTGCTGATCTGACAGGAGATGGAGCTCAGGCAGTAATGCGCTCTCGCACTCCACTCACCTGCTGTGCAGCCCGATTCCTAACAGGCCACGGACTGGTACTGGTCCATGGCCCAGGCATTGGGGAAAAATGTGTTGGTCTGTTTGAGTTGTTGTAGCAAAGTACCACAAACAGAAGTTTATTTCTTCATGGTTCTGGAGGCTGGAAGGTGTTGGCAGGGACGATTTCTTCTGAGACCTCTGTCCTTAGAGTGTAAAAGCCACCTTTCCCTTGAAGGACTCACTCCAGCTTAGCCTTTCCTCTGTACATATGTGTACCCTAATTTCCTCTTCTTATAAAGACATCAGTTATATTGCATTAGGGCCCACCCATATGACATCATTTTACCTTTATTACCTCTTGAAAGGACTGAAGTGCAAATATAGTCTCATTCTTAGGTGCTAAGGTTAGGACTTAAATGTACGAATTTTGGGAGAACGCAAGTCAGCCCATAATACTCCATTACCTGACTCTCAAATTCATGGCCTTCTCATATGCAAAATGCATTCACCCCATCCCAATAGCCTCAAAAGTCTTACTGTAGTACAGAATTAATTCTAAGTCCAAAATCTCATCTAAGCATTATCTAAATCAGTTATGATAAGGCAAAAACAAATGATTCATCCTGAGGCAAAATTCCTCCCAGGTGTGAACCTATGAAACAAAACAAGTTATTTGCTTTCAAAATACAGTGGTAGAACAGGCATAGGATAGACATTCGCATTCCACAAGGGAGAAATAGGAAAGAGAAATGGGACCCCAGGTTCCAAGCACGTGTGAAACCTATCAGTAACCTCTTAGTAAACTAGGGTACATTTTCTTCTTTAATATATTGAAGAATCTGTTTCAAGTTTACAACCAATATTTTATTAATATTGAGCCACAAGAGATTTTCTAATAAAAGTTAAGAATAAGACAAAGCAACCACTGCAATATATAACATTACTCTGAAATACTAATTTCATGCAACTCAACAAGGGTGACAATTGGGAAGACAAAATTATCACTATTCTAGATTATGTGAGTATTAAACTGGAAAAACTAGGAAAAACAGAAAATTGACTGGAATGGGAAAATAGACATTTCAGCCAGTTATAAAAGAAATATTTTATTCATCAACAGTAACCAATTAAAAAATATAAAGAAAAAAGAGTCATTATCAATAGCTTTGTGAAATATAAAATACATGAAGTAAACTCAAAGAGTGTGTTAAACACTAAAAAACTTTACTATGGATATAAACAAAGACAAATAACTGGAAAGTAATCACATTTTTTAACAGGAAGATAACATTGTAAAGATATAAACTCTCCCCAAGTCAATCATTTAATAAAATTCTAAGAAAAATTTTCAGTTAGATTTTTGTAACTTAGAAAAATAATTCTAAAATTTTTTTGTATGAAAAATGGTAAAAGATAGCCAAGAAATATTTGTATTTGATTAACCTGAAATTTCAGCTCCTGAAAGGATAGATTATTCAATATACTTTGATGTTATAATTAATGAATCATTTAGGGAAAAAGAATCTTTCTCAGCTAGCCACATAATTAATCCTAAATCAATTACACATGTAGACATAGAAGACATATAGTGAAAATCTGATAGATATGGCTTCATACTGGTTAAAACCATCTATACATCCAAATATAATAGATAAAAGTTAAATGTACGAAAATATATTTTTAATATTTATGATTGATAAATTGTACCTTAATATATCAGAAATACATTAGAAGAAGAAAATTACCTTTAGAAAAATGAACAAAGGAGATGAACAGGGAATTCATAAACAATAAACACAAAAATTAAATACATTATTAAAAACCATTTATCTTAAAAGTTATTATTTTGTCCATTAAATTGGTATATTTTAATCAATGAAGAATGAGGATTAGAAAAATAGTTATTTGAACAATATTTCTGGAAGGCAATCTTAGACTTATACCCAAAGCACAATTCCTTAAAAATCAATAAACTGGACTTCATCAAAATTAAAAACTTCTGATCTGTTAAGGAGATGAAAATATTTGAAAGCCACATATTTGACAAAGGACTCATATTTAGAACATATAAAAAATGATCAAACCTCAAAGTTAAAAAAATTCCAGTGAGAAAATGGGCAAAAGATAAAAGCAGACATTTTGGCATGGAGAATATATGGATGGAAGTGAACTCGTGAAAAGAGTTTAACATCACTAGCCATTAGGAAAATGTAAAGTAAGACCGTGATGAAATATCATGACACAGCTATCAAAATGTCTAAAATGAAAAATAATATAACACTAAATGCTGGTGAGTATGCAGAGAAATTGAATCATTCATATACTGCTGGTGGAAATGTAAAATGGTACAGTCACTCTGGAAAATAGTGTGTCAGTGTAGTTATAAAAACTCAACATGCTTCTACTATAGGATCCAGCATTGTGCTCTTGGGCACTTATCCCATAGAAATGAATGTCATGTTGTAAACCTCAAATATACACAATAAAATTAATTTTAAAATAATGTTCTCAGTGCTTTGGGAGGCCAGGGTAGGAGGATCACTTGAGGCCAGGGTTTAAGATCAGCCTGGACAACATACTGAGATTTCATCTCTACAAAAAATAAAAACATTAGTAGTGCATGGTGGCATACACCTGTAGTCCTGTTTACTTAAGAAACTGAGGTGGGAGGATCACTTAAGCGTAGGAGTTCGAAGTTACAGTGAACTATGGTTGCACCACTGCACTCCAGCCTGGGTGACAGAGTGAGACCCTGTCTCTTTAAAAACAAACAAAACAAAGTTATTTGTAATAGCCAAAGCTAGAAACAAACAAAGTATCCTTCAACAGGTGTACAGTTAGATAGATTCTAATACATCTCTTCCTTGGAATACTGATCAGCAATAAAAAGGAATGAACATAACGACTTTGATGAATCTCAAAGGAATCATGCTGAGTGAAAAAAGCCAGTAACAAAACACAAACTGTATGATTCCATTTATGTCACATTCTGAAAATGACAGCATTATAGAGATGGAAACCAAATTAGTGATTGCCTAGGTTCGGGGATGGTTGGTGAAAGAGAGGTGGATGTAATGAACTAGAAAGGGGGACATGAGGGAATTGTATAGTGATAGAATCCTTTTGTATCTTGATTGTGGTGATGGTTCCGTAAACACAAGTGTGATGAAATAATGTGACCTACTGATTTGACTATTCTGACGCCCAGACTCATTGATCAGCTTAGTTGTTTCAAGTTCCTTTCATACTTAAGAAAATGCCATCCCAGACTTTGTTGGCAATGGCCTGTTGAAAAGACAACCTCCATACTTTACATATAACGTAAATTACAGAGCATTTATTATGTTTATAGCGAACACTGAATAAGATACAGATTGCAACTTTCAAGGAATAACCAATGTCAGGAAAGATCTGATCCTGAGTAAGTCAAACAATCATGGTGATTGAAAAAGTGTGATTATTAAAACTTCCAACTGATTTGACTAAGCTCTTCATATACATGATTTTCTCTCTTGACAGCTATTCCTTGGGCAACAAGGGGAGAAGCAGTAACTCTCTTATAGAATCATTATCTAAGCTACAGAGGGAGTTGGATGTGGAAACTCTCTCTCTCTTTAATTAACAAGTAAAAATTGCATATAGGTAAGGTGTACAACTATGATGTTTTGATATATGTATACATTGAAGAGTGGCTAAATCAAGCTATTTAACACATGCATTACCTCACATACTTATCATTATTTTGTGGTGAGAACATTTAAGATGTACTCTTTTAGCATTTTCAAGTATACAGTATATTGTTATTAACTCTGTGATGAACAGTAGATCTCTTGAACTTACTTCTCTTGAATTTATTCCTTCAGGTATTTTTTATCTAAAATTTTGTATGTTTGGACTAACAGCCTCTCAAACCCCTCAACCCCCATTTCTGGTAACCACCATTTTACTCTCTGTTTCTATGAGTTTAACTACTGTAGATTCCATGTACAGAGGCTTCTTGACTTATGGTGGGGTTATGTCCTGATAAAACCATTATAAGTTGAAAGTATCATAAGCTGAAAATGCACTGAATACACCTAACCTACCAAACACCATAGCTTAGCCTTGCCTAACTTTTTTTTTTTTTTTAGACGGAGTCTGGCTCTGCTGCCCAGGTTGTGGTGCGATCTCGGCTCACTGCAAGCTTCACCTCCCAGGGTCACGTCATTCTCCTGCCTCAGCCTCCCGAGTAGCTGGGACTATAGGTGTCTGCCACCATGCCCGGCTAATTTTTTGTATTTTTAGTAGAGACGGGATTTCACTGTGTTAGCCAGGATGGTCTCAATCTCCTGACCTCGCGATCCACCCATCTCAGCCTCCCAAAGTGCTGAGATTACAGGTGTGAGCCACTGTGCCCAGCTAGCCTTCCCTAACTGAAACATGCTCAGAACACTTACATCAGCCTACATACACTGGGGCAAAATCATCTAACACAAAGCCTATTTTATAATGAGGTGCCAAATATCTAAATGTGATTCATTAAATACTGTACTAAAGTACAGTTTCTAGTGAATGTGTATTGCTTTTGCACCATTGTGAAATCAAAAAAATCCTAAGTCGAACCATTGTAAGTTGGGGATTGTCTGTGTGCGTGATATCACGAGTTATTTGTCCTTCTGTTCCTGGCTTATTTCACTGAAATTTTTGATGTCAATAAATCATCTATAAAATAATTCTATAAATAGGCAACCAAAATAATCTATAATATAGACAACCATAGATACCCTTCACTGCTATTTGTACACAATTTTTCAGCTTATGCTTTCTCAAATATTGCCTCATTTCATTGCTCTACCAGTTCTGCAGTGTCAATATTCTTATCCTTGCCTTACAGATGAAAAATAAATGGCTCCAAGATTGAGGCTTAGTATCACACAATTAGCAAGTTGAAAAGTGAGGCAGGGCTCAGAGCCAGTCTTTAAAATTCCATCCAATGTTTGATCCACTAGACCAATGAAAGAAATTAAAATAAGATGATTAACTTTAGTAATGCCGGACAGGCCATGTGGTTTGGGCAGACAATCACTAGACTGAAGAGGTACTAGATGTGGTTCTATGCAATAGCCAGCTTTGTGACCTTGAACATGACATTCAACTCTCCAGCATCATGGTTTCATCGTCTGCAAAAATCAGATGGCTAACATCTCTAAGATGCTTTTTTTAATCTCTAAAATTGTTTACTTTCATAGGGAATATTGGCCTTCTATTTTGACAATTTTCTATTCCTAAAAGAGGATAGATGGTCAATTTCTGAAATATAAAAGTGCAATAACATTTAGGGCATATTTATCTGTCTATAGAAATCACTAACATGATTTTTACAAAATAGTAAAGAAGAAATGGCCATTTAAAAATATTTCTTATCAGGCAATAAATTAATAAAACTTGAGACCAAAATTGAAGGCAGGCTTAACACAATAAAATGCAGCCTCTTAGGTTTTGAGCCAAGAATGTAAAGTAAAGTTCAGGTGCCTATTTAAAGACCTGGCAAGCACAATAGCTCAAATCACCAATGTGGAGAACACTCTGTAACCAAATCCCTTCCTGCAAATCTGGGGGAAATTATATTTCCAATGACAATTGGCACATCCTTCAGCAACTAACTGCCTACTCATTCAGTAATCCTCCAGTTCTCTAGTTAAAATTCCTAATCTTTAGTCTTTAAGATACAGGCAGGATGTGTTTCAGCAGGGAAATTAGAAAAAAAAAATGCAGAGGAGTTCCAATGAGACCTGATTCATGCCATTAGAAAAATGATTCAGCAGGAGGTAAAACTAAATTATAAGAACCCTGAGGTTAGCAAGTTCTCATAGGCTCAGTGCATCATAGTGCTGTCATCTCATTATGTAGCAAATCATGCCAATAAATTAATTAGCATTTTTGTGCTTACTAATACTAAAAGAACCTCAAGAAGTTCCCTTCAGTGTCTTCAGAAATCTAAATCTTATAACGGCTTAGATTCACCTTCATTCCAAGTATTATACCAAATAGAGTTTAAGCTGCAGCTAATCCTGGTCAGTCATAAAGTGGAGCATAGGGGTGAACTATCATCTGTACTTGGATGATGACTGTGCACACTGCAGGAGAGCCATAGGTGACTGAGATTCGTAAGTAGTAGAGACTAGAAGACATTTAGAAGTCGCCCAACTCGATACTTCCATTCAACAGGCTAATCTCAGGGTCAGGTAAGTGAAGTTCCTTGCCCTTCGCCCGGAAGATTTATGCTGTCTTCTCCCTCCATGATCAGCATTCTCCCAGTTAAACTGACTCTGAGTATACCACAAAAGACATAGTATTTTCTCTTTTTGTTTTTTTTGGAGGAGTGGTTTTTGTTCATTATGAACAAAAAAACATATCAGAGAGTTCATCTCTATAGAAGCCAGAAGAAGAGCATCACCATGAAGTACAAATAATGCCATATATAACTCATGCCTTCAGCATTACTTAGAGGCTATTACCAATTTCTAATTACCTGTAAACAGAGAAATAGACACCAAATTTCAAAAGAGCTTGAGCTCCAGCTGCTACTTCAAGCAGAGAAAGATCAGAGGACAGAGAATTAAGAGACTTTGACAAGAGGGGCATGGAAGAGAGATATAAACCAGACAAAACCTCCCTCCCCATCTCCCCAAGAAAGAAAAATAATACTAACGCAGCCAAATTGTGACTAATTTAAGAATATACATAGACAGATAAATAGATGCATGAGCATTGTTGAATATTTGTTTTTTGTTTGTTTAATTTTTGTTCTCATTCTGTCATTCAGCCTGTAGTGCAATGGTGCTATCTCGGCTCACTGCAAGCTTTGCCTCCCAGGTTCAAGTGATTCTCCTGCCTCAGCCTCCCGAGTAGCTGGGACTACTGGGATGCACCACTACACGCAGTTAATTTTTCTATTTTTAGTAGAGACGGGTTTCACCATGTTGGCCAGGCTGGTCTCAAACTCCTGACCTCGTGATCCACCCGCTTCAGCCTCCCAAAGTGCTGGGATTACAGGCATGAGCAACCATGCCTGGCCACATCGTTGAATATTTGGACATGCTTTACAGAAAGGATCAACCAGTGTTTACGCCTGGCGAAGGCACCTTTCCTTTTGCTGAAATGATTATTCAATATAAAACAGAGGCAGGGAAGAGCATTTGGAATAAACATACCAGGGCTTGAATTTGGTTGTGTGCCTTTCTCGACCGTGTGCCCTTGAACAGTTTCAGAGTTGGTTTAGGGATTAAATAAGCTGACATTCAAAATGCCTGCATAAGTGCCTGGCAACCTGGCAGGCAGTTAACTCTTTCCCACAAAACAAGTATCTTATTTGCATTTGGGAAAGACTGCAGAGGCAGCATGAACGCCTTCCAAGTTCTCCCTGCCAGTGCTTCAGGACAAGTGGCATGGAACAATTAGGGGAATCTGCATGGGGGCTGGATCCTAGGCAAAAGGGACATCCACTTTTAAGGCATTGTTTCTGGATTTGATGTCAATTGAACCTGATGAAAGGAAACAGCTGATAACTACTTCCTAGATCCTCATATTGAGAAAATGGCTAGATGCAGTCAAAAATAAAGGCAAATCCCAAGAGAAGCCCTTTCACAGCTGCTAACATGAAGGAACAAGAAATGGAGGCATGACTGGGCCTTAGGAGAAAAGGAATCAGAGCACTGGGAACTCGCTTTTCTAACACAGGTCAAAAGACTTGTGCCTGGTGGGTGCTGTTGACCTTAGAAAGATAGCATAAATCTAAATCACTCCACACATCATCCCCCAAACACTTAAGATCACCATGAAGTGCAAATAATGCCATATATAACTCATGCCTTCAGCATTACTTGGAGGCTATTATCAATTTCTAATTACCTGTAAACAGAAAAATAGACACCAAACTTCAAAAGAGCTTGAGCTCCAGCTGCTACTTCAAGCAGAGAAAGATCAGGGGACAGAGAATTAAGAGACTCTGACAAGAGGGGCATGGAAGAGAGAGATAAACTAGACAAAACCTCCCCATCTCCCCAAGAAGGAAAAATAATACTAAGTGCTAAAATACCCAGCACAGGCTGGAGGTTTGGTATTTCACAGCATCAGCCACAGGGAAGTAGCTTAAAAGTGAGTGGGACTGGTAGTACCAGCCTCATAGAAGCATGCTCCCAGGGGAGAAGGAGATAGAGACAATGTGGTCCCCTTAAAGGATGCAGCAATGAAGGGAAAGAAAGAAGCAACAGAGGAAATTAAAGATCTGCAGAAATGAAAGAGAACTATATGGCAAGGCATGCCAACCTGGCACTTTTCTTCCCCAACATCATCCATGGAATAAAATGCATTTTACTGCACAGGCTATAAAATGCATAGGAATAGAAAAAAAACACACCAACTGTACGCAATGTTCCTGAAAAAGAAAATAGAAAATAAAAATTGCCCTACAAAACATCAGTCAAGAAGCAGAAGGGAGCACTAACGTGACACTTCAAAGTGAATTAAATATCTCCAAATGAGCATCTTAGAAACACTTCTTAAATTCTTAGAAATCAAAATTCAAAAACTAAGATTACAAATGTGAAAAACACAGAAAGAAATAGAACAAGAGCTAATCAAGATCAAGACAAAAGTAAAAGGAAAGGCAAAAAAAAAAATCAGCTCAGAAATGAAGAATGAATTAAAAGTCTCCAATGGAATAGAGTAAAATATAATAATAAAGAATAATGAAGAAAGGCAGGTAAACAACTAAGATTAAAAATTAATAAAGAGGTAAAAGGGGGTAGACAGAAAGTAGTTGAAAATCAGAATAAAAAGAATATTCAATATATATGTCATTGGAGTCCTTAAAGAAGAAATATGAAGCAAGGAAATGGAACTAATATTTGAAATTATAATTCAAGAAAATGTTTTAGAAATAGAGAAAAGTTAAATCTACATATTGAATGGGTACACGATATACCTCAGAAAAATTATTCTGCATGATCAACTCTGAGACATAGCCTAGAAAAACAATTAGATCTTAAAGGCAATAAAAAAATTACTTGGCCTCCAGACAAAAAGAACAAGCAAGCAATAAGAAGAAAATGAGGCTGGCATGTGACTTCTCAAGAGAAATGCACAAAGCACAGAAACAGCAGAGCAGTATTTTCAATATACACAAAGAGAGAGAGAAGGAAGGAAGGAAGGAAGGGAGGGAGGGAAGGAGGGAGGGAGGGAGGGAAGGAGAGAGAAAGAGAAAGAGAGAAAGAAAGAAGCCAAGGATTGTATTTTATCAGAAATATGTGCAATTAACTTTGTTATTAAAACACTTCTACTAACCACTATAGTTCTATGAATCCAGGCATCATACCCACTATTCCAGTATGATCAACTCAAACATCTCCTGTGAAAAAATGTTCTACCCCTGAAGTTAGCTCTACATATATGACGTATCTCAATGCCCATCCTAATGTCTAGTATTCCACCACAAAAATAAGAAATGTGTCTGACAAAAGAGTGTATTATAGAAGTTTGAATGTGTCCTCCAGAAAGCATGTGTAGGAAACTTAATCCCCAGTACAACAGTGTTGGGAAGTGGAACCTATTGAGTGGCAATTATGCTATGAGGGTTCTGCCCTCATGAATGAATTAATGCCATTGTCATGGGATTGGGTTCTGTATAACAGTACAAGCTCAGCCCCCTTTTTTCTCTCTTTCACTCACCCTCTCTTTCCCTTCTACTTTCCACTATCAAATGACATAGCAAGAAGACCCTTTCCAGATGCCAGCCCTCAATCTTGGACTTCTCAGCCTCCAGAACCATAAGCCAATGAATTTTTGTTTATTACAAATGAACTAGTCTCAGGTATTCTGTTATAGCAGCACAAAACAGATTAAAACAGCTTGTTAGAAGAAAAACTTCAGACCAATTAAATTTAATAGAGTTTATCTGAGCAAAGAACAATTCATTAATCAGGTAGCACTTAGCACCAGAAGGGGCACAGAAAGCTCATGCCAGTGGTATGAATGGTAAACCTTTGTAAGCTGAACATGAAAGCAGATAAATCACATAATTGGCTACAGCTAGACATTTGCCTTATTTAGATGTGGTCTAATCAATTGGCAACATATTACAAAGATGTAATATGTTAATCACAGGCTGTTTGTCATTGCCTGAAACCTGGTTATTTGTTACAAAAAATATACTCTGTGTTAGGTTTGGGTTTCTTTGCTAAGTTAGATTGTGGTTTGTTGTGTAGAAACTCGAAGTACAGAAATAGCCTCGGGCTGATGATCTCCTGCTTATTTACTTTAACAAGCTAAGTGATCTTGAAGTATCAATGCTACGGAAATAGTTTTAACCTGCAGGTCCTTAGGGACTACTTTCTTTTTTTTTCATTATTATACTTTAAGTTCTAGGGTACATGTGCACAATGTACAGGTTTGTTACATATGTATACATGTGCCGTGTTGGTGTTAGGAGGTAGACCTCATGTAAAGGGAATACTTTCTACTCACATACCCCTATGGTGAAATGTTCTAGAGAGGACGCTCCATTCTACCAGAATGTAGAATGATAGAGAAATCTTTGGCAAAGGATGAAAATGAAGATGTAATATGTTTATTTGTATATCTAAATCGAAAAGTGAGGTCACTATGGGTGAGGACATGAATGGAAGAATAATATGCAAACATTGTGTGTTCTGAGTAAGTATGTGACTAAAACAAATGTCAGGAAAAGGAATTTTTAAAAATAAAATAAGATCATTAATGGATGTATAGGCAATAAATGAGAGTTAAGGAATACCATTTAAAACTGGTGTGAAAGGCAGAATAATGACTTACAAAGATATCCATGCTTAAGTTCTGAGACATCTGACAATGTCAAGTTACATAGCGAAGGGAGTGTTATAGATAAGGTTAATGCCCCAAGCCTTAAAAGAGACAGATTATCCTTGATGATTCAGATGGGATCAATGTAATCACATGGGATCTTAAAAGTGAAATAAGAGGGCAGACAGTCAGTCAGAGAGATGTGACAATGGAAGAGGAGATAGGAGAGATTTGAAGCGTAAGAGGGACTCAATGGGCCACTGGCCCTGAAGATGATGGAAGGAAGCTATATGTCAAGCAATATGGGCAGCATCTGGAAGCTGGAATGGCCCTCAGCTGACAACTTGCAAGGAAAAAGCAACCTTAATTCTACAACCACAAGGAATGAATTCTGCCAGAAATCTGCGTGAGCAAGGAAACAGATTCTCCCTTGGAGCCTCCAGAAAGGGTTGCATCCCTAATGAGGCTGTGATCTTAGCCTGTAAGATAATAAATTTGTTTCATTTTAAGTTACTAAGATTGTTGTCATTTGTTATGACAGCAACGGAAAACTAATAGAACTGACACACCAGAAAATAAACAAGAGAAAATTGTAAAAAGATACCAGAACAAAGGTAACCACTTGAATTTAATTAAAAGGCTTCCTAACTACCAATGTAAATTCTAAAAAGGAGCAAAGAAGACACAACACATAAACAAACATAGTAAATATAACATAGTACATACAGGAATTATAACCTAAACTGAAATATATAACCCCAAACTGTAACTTAAGATAATAAGAAAGAGTTGAGCTCACATACATCAGTCATTTAAATAAGATTTCCAGTTTCAGGGATCATCGTGGCAGATAGGAGGCAGGACTAGATTGCAGCTCCAGACAGAGCAGTGTGTGGAGGCTCGCACTGTGAATTGAAGCTCAAGATCGACTGCAAGAACAAACCAGCAATCCCAAGAGGACCCTCAGACCCTCTGAAGGAAGTGGACTGCTCCTGCACGACCTGGGAGACATCCCAAATACTGTGAGTGTCCCAACTGCGGAAGTGGAAAAGGAGACCCTCCTCTCCCGAACACACACACCCGCAGGAGAAACTGAAGGTCTGTTTGTGGGAGAAGTTGCTGACCTTACCTGGAGCTGACTCAATTTAGAAAGCTGAGCAAAATATAAAGTTTGAGGAAGCAGCAGGAAGGCACTGGGAGCTCACTGGGTCCCCAAACAGTCCGTTCCTGCCTGGCACCACAGGAATCCATAGGGAGGGCAGCTGGTGGAGCAGGGGGTAAAACTCCACGGGGAGAAGGAAATCTCTAGATGAACTTTGTAACAATTCAAACTGGGCGAGAAGCCTCCTGGCCAGAACTCAGGGGAGGGCACAAATCTGGTGTGTAGACGCCACAGCCAGAGGAAGAACCGAGCCCTTTTCTTTCACAACTGGGAGGTGGGTAGCCTGGGGCAAGATTTCAAGCCCATCTTGCCCACCTCCTGGAACAGACTTGGGGCTGTTGGTGGGGGCACAGTGGGAGTGAGAGTGGCCCTTTCGTTTGCTGGGGAGCCAGGTGAGGTCTGTGACTGCTGGCTCTCCCCGACTTCCCTGACAACCTGCATGACTCAGCAGAAGCAGCCATAATACTCCCAGGTACATGACTCCAGTGACCTGGAATCCCACCCCCATCCCCCACAGCAGCTGCAGCAAGACCCACCTAAGGAGAGTCTGAGCTCAGACACGCCTAGTTCAAGATCCTTCCCCCACCTGATGGTCCTCCCCTACTCACCCTGGTAGCTGATAACAAAGGGCATATAATCTTAGGAGTTCTAGAGCCCCACCCACCACCAGCTCCTCTCCATACAACCACAGCCGATGCTCTCTGGAAAGCACCACCTCCCAGCAGGAGGCCAACATGCACAAAAATAGAGCATTAACCACCAAAACTGAGAACCTTCACGGAGTCCATTGCACCACCCTTGCCACCTCCACCGGAACAGGTGCTAGTACCCATGGCTGAGAGACCCATAGATGGTTCACATAACAGGACTCTGTGCAGACAACCCCCAGGACCAGTCCAGAGCAGGGTAGACTCACTGGGTTGCTAGACCCAGAAGAGACAATAATCACAGTAGTTCAGCTCACAGGAAGTCACATCCATAGAAAAGGGGGAGAGTACTACGTCAAGGGAACACTCCGTGGGACAAAAGAATCTGAACAACAGCCTTCAGCCCTAGACCTTTCCTCTGACAGAGTCTACCCAAATGAGAAGGAACTAGAATGCCAATCCTGTTAATATGACAAAACAAGGCTCTTTAACACCCCCCAAAAATCACACTAGGTCACAAGCAATGGATTCAAATCAAGAAGGAATCCCTGACTTACCTGAAAAAGAATTCAGGAGGTTAGTTATTAAGCTAATCAGGGAGGCACCAGAGAAAGGCGAAGCCCAGTGCAAGGAAATCCAAAAAAAAACAATACAATAAGTGAAGGAAGAAATATTCAAGGAAGTAGATAGCTTAAAGAAAAAACAACCAAAAATTCAGGAAACTTTGGACACACTTTTAGAAATGTGAAATGCTCTGGAAAGTCTCAGCAATAGAATTGAACAAGTAGAAGAAAGAAATTCAGAACACGAAGACAAGGTCTTTGAATTAACCCAATCCAATAAAGAAAATAGAATAAGAAAATATGAACAAAGCCTCCAAGAAATCTGGGATTATGTTAAATGACCAAACCTAAGAATAGTTGGCATTCCTGAGGAAGAAGATAATTCTAAAAGCTTGGAAAATGTATTTGGGGAAATAATTGAGGAAAACTTCCCCAGCCTTGCTACAGACCTAGACATCCAAATACAAGAAGCCCAAAGAACACCTGGGAAATTCATCATAAAAAGATCATTGCCTAGACACATTGTCATCAGGATATCCAAAGTTAAGATGAAGGAAAGAAACTTAAGAGCTGTGAGACAGAAGCATCAAGTAAACTATAAAGGAAAAGCTATCAGATTAACACCAGGTTTCTCAGCAGAAACCCTACAAGCTAGAAGGAATTGGGGCCCTATTTTCAGCCTCCTCAAACAAAACAATTATTAACCAAGAATTTGGTATCCAGTGAAACTGAGCATCATATGTAAAGGAAAGATACAGTCTTTTTCAGACAAACAAATGCTGAGAGAATTCACCATTACCAAGCCACCACTATAAGAACTGCTAAAAGGAGCTCTAAGTCTTAAAACAAATCCTGGGAACACATCAAAATAGACCCTCTTTAAAGCATAAATCCCACAGGACCTATAAAACGAAAATATAAGTTAAAAACAAAAAACAAGCAAACAAAAAAACCAAAGTACACAGGCAACAAAGAGCATGATGAATGCAACAGTACCTCACATTTCAATGCTAACATTAAATGTAAATGGCCTAAATGCTCCACTTAAAAGATACAGAACCACAGGCCAGGCATGGTGGCTCATCCCTGTAATCCCAGCACTTTGGAAGGCTGAGGCGGGTGGATCACCTGAAGTCAGGAGTTTTTGAGACCAGCCTGACCAACATGGTGAAACCTGTCTCTACTAAAAATATAAAAATTAGCTGGGCATGGTGGTGGGCCCCTGTAATCCCAACTACTCAGGAGGCTGTGGCAGGAGAATTACTTGAATCCTGGAGGTTGCAGTGAGCCGAGATCATGCCATTGCACTCCAGTCTGGGCGACAGAGCCAGACTCCATCTCCAAAAAAAAAAAAAAAGATACAGAACCTCAGAATGGATAAGAACTTATCAACCAACTATCTGCTGCCTTCGGGAGACTCATCTAACATATAAAGACTCACATAAAGTAAAGGAGTGGGAAAAAGCAATTCATGCAAATGGACACCAAAAGCAAGCAGGGGTAGTTATTTTTATATCAGACAAAACAAACTGTAAGCAATAGCAGTTAAAAGAGACAAAGAGGGACATTACATAATGATGCTATTCCACAAGATAGAGAAAGAAGGAACCCTCCTTAATTCAGTCTATGAAGCCAGCATCACCCTAATACCAAAACCAGGGAAGGACATAACCAAAAAAGAAAACTACAGACCAATATCCTTGATGAACATAAATGCTAAAATTCTTAACAAAATACTAGCTAACCAAATCCAACATATCAAAAAAATAATCCACCATGATCAAGTGGGTTTCGTACCAGGGATGCAGGGATGGTTTAACATATGCAAGTCAATAAATGTGAAACACAATATAAACAGAATTAAAAACAAAAATCACATGATAATCTCAATAGATGCAAAAAAAGCATTAAACAAAATTCAGCGTCCCTTTATGATTAAAACTCTTAGCAAAATTGGCATACAAAATTGACATTACCATAGTGTAATAAAAACCACCGATGACAAACCAACAGCCAACATAATACTGAAAAGAGAAAAGTTAAGAGCATTCCCTCTGAGAACTGGAACAAGACAAGTATGCCCACTTTCACCACTCCTCTTCAACATAGTACTGGAAGTCCTAGCCAGAGCAATCAGACAAGAGAAAGAAATAAAGGGCATCCAAATTGGTAAGAGGAAGTCAAATTGTCACTGTTTGCTGATGATATGATCATTTACCTTGAAAACCCTAAAGCATCCTCCAGAAAGCTCATAGAACTGATAAAAGAATTTAGCAAAGTTTCTGGATACAAGATTAATGTACACAAAGCAGTAGCTCTTCTCTACACCAACAGCAACCAAGCAGAGACTCAAATCAAGAACTCAATCCCTTTTACAATAGCTGCAAAAAACAACAACAACAACAACAAACTTACCTAATGAAGGAGTTGAAAGACCTCTACAAGGAAAACTACAGAACACTGCTGAAAGAAATCATAGATGACACAAATAAATGGAAACACATCCCATGCTCATGGATGGGTAGAATTAATGTATCTAAAAGCAATCTACAAATTCAATGCAATCCCCATCAAAACACCACCGTCATTCTTCACAGAATTAGAAAAAAAAATTCTAAAATTCATGTGAAACCAAAAAAGAGCTCACCTAGCCAAAACAAGACTAAGCAAAAATAATAAATCTAGAGGCATCACACTACCTGATTTCAAACTAGACTAAGAGGCCGTAGTCACCAAAACAGCATGGTACTGGTATAAAAATAGGCACATAGACCAATGGAACAGAATAGAGAAACCAGAAATAAACCTGAATAGCCAAGTGATCTTTGACAAAGCAAACAAAAACATAAAGTGGGGGAAAGGATGCCCTTTTCAACAAATGGTACTGGGATAATTGGGTAGCCACACATAGGAGGATGAAACTAGATCCTCAACTCTCACCTTATACAAAAATCAATTCAAGATGAGATTAAGGACTTAAACTTAAGACCTGAAACTATAAAAATTCTAGAAGGTAATATTGGAAAAACCCTTCTAGACATTGGCTTAGGCATGGATTTCATGACCCAAAAGCAAATGCAATAAAAACAAAGATAAATAGCTGGTACCTAATTAAACTAAAGAGCTTTTGCACAGCAAAAGGAACAGTCAGCAGAGTAAACAGAGAACAGAGAAAATCTTCACAATGTGTACATCTGACAAAGGACTAATATCTAGAATCTACAATGAACTCAAGTCAGTAAAAAAAAATCCCATCAAAAAGTGGGCTAAGGGCAAGAATAGACAATTCTCAAAAGAAGATATTCAAATGCTAACAAACATGAAAAAATGCTCAACATCACTAAGGATCAGGGAAATGCAAATCAAAACCACAATGTGATACCATCTTACTCCTGCAAGAATGGCCATAATCAAAAAATCAAAAATCAGTAGATGTTGGCGTGGATCTGGTTAACTGGGAACACTTCTACACTGCTGATGGGAATGTAAACTAGTACAGCCACTATGGAAAACACTGTGGAGATTCCTTAAAGAACTGAAAGTAGAACTACCATTAGATACAGCAATCCCACCACAGGATATCTATCCAGAGGAAAAGACGTCATTATTCAAAATAGATACTTGCACACTCATGTTTAAAGAAGCACAATTCAAAATTGCAAAATCGTTAAACCAACCCAAATGTCCATCAATCAACGAGTGGATAAAGAAACTGTGGTATATATAATACGATGGAATACTACTCAGCCATAAAAAGGAATGAATTAACAGCATTTTCAGTGACATGGATGAGAATGGAGACTATTATTCTAAGTGAAGTAACTCAGGAATGGAAAACCAAACATTGTATGTTCTCACTGATACGTGGGAGCTAAGCTATGAGGATAGAAAGGCATAAGAATGATACAATGGACTTTGGGGACTTGGGGTGGGAAGAGTGGTAGTGGGGCAAGGGATAAAAATCTACAAATATGGTGCAGTGTATACTGCTTGGGTGGCAGGTGCACCGAAATCTCACAAATTACCACTAAAAACTTACTCGTGTAACCAAATACCACCTGTATTCCAATAACTTACGGAAAATTTTTAAAAAAAGAAAAAAAGAGATTCTCAACTGGTTTATCAAGCAAAACTCAATACCACGGTACGTACGAGAGATATACTCAAAGCAGACTAAGTTGAAAAGCCTAAAATTAAAAGGATGGGCAAAGATGTACAGTCATGTGTTGCTCAACAACGGTGATATGTTCTAAGAAATTACGCAATTTTGCCATTGTGTGAAACCACAGAGTGTACTTACTCAAACCTAGACTGTGTCAAATGCATTTGCTGCATCTACTATGATGATTGTATAGTTGTGTGTGTGTGTGTGTATGTGTGCGTGCCTGTATGCACATGCATGTACATGCATACATGGTAAATTACATTAATTGATTTCTAAGTGTTAAACTATCCTTTGATTCCTGGAATAAAACTACTCAGCCAGGATATATTACCTTTTCTGTATATGTTGAATACAATTTGCCATAATTTTGTTTTAAATTTTGTGCTAGGTTTCATGTCAAATATTGATCTGTGGTTTTCTTTTATTATAATGCCTTTGGTTTTCATATGAGGGCAATATTGGCCTCACAGAATGGCTTGGGAAGCAATTCCTCCTCTTCAATTTTCTGGAGGAATTTGGGTAGGTTTGGTATTATATCCCCCTTAAATGTTGGGATGAAGTTGCCATTGAAGCCATCTGGACCAGGACTTTTATTTGTAGACAGGTGTTTAAATACAAAGTCAGTTTTTAAAATAAATGTTGGGCTATTCAGATTATATCTACATCTATCTAGCTATATCTATCTACCTACTTACCTACTTACCTACCTAGCTAGCTAGCTATCAATACACACACACACACACACACACACACACACCCATTTTCTAAAGATGTAATCCATATACCATGTAATTCACCTCCTGAATGTACACAAGTTCATTGTTTAAAATTTATTCACAAAGTCGTGCAGCTATCATCACAACCAATTTCAGAACATTTTCTTGCTTCAGAAAGAAACCTCATACTCATTACCACTCAGTCCCCAGTTACCTCCACCTGCTCAATCCTAAACAACCACTGATTTGCTTTCTCTATATAGATTTGCCTATTTAGGACATTTCATGTAAATGGAGTCATACAGTGTGTGGTCGTTTGTAAAGAGATTATTTCACGTAGCATAACACTTTCAAATTGCATTCATGGTGTAGCAGTGTTATGGACTGAACATTTGTGTCCACCCTTAAATTCATATGTTGAAACTGTACACCTTAATGTGATGGTATTAGAGGCTGGGCCTTTGAGAGGTAATTATTAATACGATTAGATGAGAGTGGAACTCACATGAATGGAATTAGTGCCCTTACAAAAATTATAAGAAAGTCTGCCTCCTCTTTTTCTTCCCACCACGTGAGGATACAAGGAGAGGACAGCCATTTGCAGCCCAGGAAGAGGGCCCTCACCAGACACCAATCTGTTGGGCACCTTGATCTTGGATTTCCCAGCCTCTGAACTATGAGAAGTAAATGTTTATTGTTTAAGCCGTTCAGTCTATTAAATTTTGTTTGTTTGTTTGTTTTTGTTTTGTTTTGTTTTTGAGGCAGAGTCTTGCTCTGTCGCCCAGGCTGGATGGAGTGCAGTGGCGCGATCTCGGCTCACTGCAAGCTCCACCTCCCGGGTTTATTTACGCCGTTCTCCTCCTCAGCCTCCCAAGTAGCTGGGACTACAGGTGCCCACCACCACACCCAGCTAATTTTTTGTATTTTTAGTAGAGACGAGGTTTCACCGTGTTAGCCAGGATGCTCTGTATCTCCTGACCTTGTGATCTGCCCACCTCGGCCTCCCAAAGTGCTGGAATTACAGGCGTGAGCCACCGTGCCTGGCCCAGCCTATGTAATTTTTTACAGTAGCCCAAATTTACTAAGATAAGCAGTTACCAGTATTTCCTTCTTTTTATTCCTGAAAAAATTTTATGAATATACCACATTTTATCTGTTCATTAACTAATGGACATTTGGATTGTAGCCAATTTGTTGCTATTATAAATGTTGCTATGGGCATTCAGATACAACTTTTTGTGTAGACATGTATTTTCATTTCTCTTGGGTATATATCTAGGCAAAGAATTCCTGGGTCATATCATGCCAACAATGTAAAAAGTTCTGATTTGTCTACATCCTCACCAACACTTGTTGTGTCTTTTTTAGTATAGCCATGTTCTTGGGTGCAAAGTGGTATATCATTGTAGTTTTGTTTTGCATTTCTCTAATGTCTAGTGATGTTGAGCATCTTTTTATATGCTTTTTAACTACTTGCATATATTTTTTAAAATTTTAATTCACATCCTTTTCCTGTTTGTATATTGGTTTATTTCATTTTTTTAAAAAATTTTGAGTTGTAAAACATATTCACATATTCTATATACAAATCATTTGTCAGGTATATGGTTTGCAGACATTTTTCCCCAATCTGTGGGTGGCCTTTTTACTCTTTGACAGTTTCTTTTGATGTACAAAAGGTTTTAATTTATATAAAGTTCAATTTATCTATTATTTCTCTTGTTGCTTGTGGTTTTGGTGTCATATCTAAGAATATATTGCCTAATATGAGATTGTGAATACTTATCCCTGTGTTTGCTTCTAAGAATTTTATAGTTTTAGCTCTTACATTGAGATCTTTAATGCATTTTGAATTAATTTTGGTATATGATATAAGAAAGGGGTCCTTCTTCATTCTCTTGCATTTGGTTATTCATTCAGTTGCCCTAGCATCATTTGATGAAAAGACTATTCCTTCCCCCATTGAAGTCTTGGCACTCTTGTCAAAAGTCAGTTGACCATAGACACATACTTTTTGTACTGGACTCTCGATTATAGTTCATTGATCTATGTGTCTATCCTGATGTCAGTATAATACTGTTTTGAGAGTACGGCTTGGTAGAAAATTTTGAAATCAGTGTGTGTCCTCCTACTTTACTGTTCATTTTCGAGATTGTTTTGACTATCCTGGTTCCCTGCAATTCCATATAAATATTAGAATCAGCTACTCAGCTTTTATGAACAAGTCAGCAGGGATTCTCATGGGATTTTATTGAATCTGTGGATCAGTTGGATCACTTTGATGCATATAGCCATTTTAAGAATATTTGTCTTCTAATGCATGCACATGGACTGTTTTATCATTTACTTAAGACTTTTAAAAATTTCTTTCAACAATGTTTTGTAATTTTCAGAGTAAAAATTTTATACTTCTTTGATAAATTTACGCATATATATTTTATTCTTTTAATGCTATCACATATGAAATTGTTTTTAAATTTTCATTTTGGATTGTCCATTGCAAGTGTATGAAAATACAGTAATTTTTCTTCTTTTTATTGATGCATACATAATAGATGTACATATTTTCAAGGTACATGTGATAACTTGACACATTTACACAGCCAAATCAGGGTAATTGGAATATCCATCATACAATTTAATTTTGTATATTAATATATTTTGCAATATTCCTGAAGTTGTTGACTAGTTCTGATCATTTTTAAGTAGATTTCTTAGGACTTTCTATATAAAAGATTATGTCATCAGCGAATACAGATAGTTTTACTTCTTCTTTTCCAATTCCAGTACCTTTCATTTCTTTTTCTTGCCTAATTGTCCTGGCCAAAACCTCCAGTACAATGTTAAACAGAAATGGCAAGACCAGACATCCTTGTATTGTTACCAATCCTAGGGTAACATTTCTAGTCTTTCTCCATTAATTCTAAGGTTACCTGTGGCTTTTTTATAGATACCATTTTGCAAGTTGAGGAAGTTCCCATGTATTCCTAATTTGTTGACTGTTTTTATCCTGAAAGAGTGTTGGATTTTATTAAACATTTTTTTCTGCATCTATTAAAATTATCATGTGGTTTTTGTTTTTTATTCTATTGTAATTGATTTTCAGATATTAAACCAACCTTGCATCACTGGGATAAATCCATCTTGTTCACAGTGTATAATATTTTTTTATGTTGCTGGATTCAGTTTGCTAGTATTTTGTTGAGGAGTTTGCATTCATATTCATAAGAGATGTTGGTTTGCAGTTTTGTTTTCTTGTGATATTTTGGTTTTAGTATTGGGATAATGCTAACTTCTAAAATAAGCTGAAAAGTAGTCCTTTCTTGTCTATTTTTTTGGAAGGCTTTGTGAAGAATTGGTGTTGTTTTTTAAAGGTTTGCTAGAATTCATTGGCAAAACCGTCTAGGCCTGGGCTTTTCCTTGTGGGTAGGTTTGTGATTATTAATTCAATTTCTTCACTTATTATAACTTGTTATAGATTTATTCAAGTTTTCTGTTTCTTTTTGAGTCATTTTCTATAGTTTGTGTCTTTCTAAGAATTTGTACATTTTATCTAATTGCTTAAATTTTTGGCATACAATTGTTTGTGTTATTCCATTATAATACTTTTTTTATTTCTGTTAGATCTGTAGTGATGTCTTCTGTTTCATCCCTGATTCTAGTAATTTGACTCTTCTTTTTCTTTGATTAATCTAGCTAAAGATTTTTCAATTTTTTGATCATTTAAAATATATGAAATGATTAAAAAATCATTATTTTCTGTATTGAAAATCATTTATTTTCTGTATTGCTTTCCTATTCTGTATTTTACCAATTTTCACTGTAACCACTATTATTTTCTTTGTTCTGCTTACTTTAAATTTGGTTTGCTGTAATTTTTTTCCAGTGTCTTTAAGTGGATGATTAGGTGGTTAATATGAGTTCTTTCTTCTTTTTTAATATAGACACTTACAACAGTAATTAACCTCTAAGCACTGATTTTTTCTAGCTGCATCTCATATATTGTGGTATGTTGTCTCTTCAAATTCATTCATCTCAAGTGATTTTCTAATTCTTCTTTTTTGATAATTCTTTTTTGATCCACTTGTTATTTATGAATGTGTTGTTTCCCTAATTTCTTTCCACTATTGATTTCTATTTTCATTCAATTGTGGATGGAGAACATATTTTGTATTACTTCCATTTCTTTATACTTACTGAAGCTTGTTTTATGCCTTACCATTTTATTTATTGGATAATGCTCCATGTGTGCTTGACAAGAATCTATACACTGATGTCATTGGGGATGGAGTGTTTCATACATGTCTATTAGGTCTTGTGGTTTATAGCATTGTTCAGGTCTTTTATTTCCTTGTTGCTTTTCTGTCTGCTTGTTCTATTTATTGTTGAAAGTAATGTGCTAAAGTCTCCAACTATATTGTGAAAATTGTCTATTTCTCTCTTAATTTTCTGGTGTTGAGGGTTCTGTTGTTAGGTACATATATATATATATCTATGTAATTACATATATATGTAATTGTTATCTCTTCCTAATGTATTGTTCCTTTATCATTAAAATGTTTCTCTTTAAAATATTTTTGTTTTAAAGTTCATTTTGAAAACATGTTTTCTCTAATATTGGTATAGCCACTTCAGCTTCTTTTGGTTGCTGTTTGCATGCTATATATTTTTTCTTCCTTTTGTCTCCAATCTATTTGAATCTTTGAATCCAAAGTTTATCTCCTAGAAATGGCATATAATTAAACCTAGATTTCCATTCTAGTTTGACATTCTCTGCCTTGTTTGAATTATTTAATTCATTAACACTTAATGCTATCGTTGATAAAGTTGGGTTTACTTCTGCCATTTTACTTTTTGTTTTTTCTGTGTCTCATTCTTTTTTGTTCTATTTCTTCTCTACTGCTTTTTTTACACTAAATGAATATTTTGTGATGCGACATTTCAGTTTCTTCAAGTATCCTTTAACTTTTTTTAGTTATTTCTTTAGTAATTGTTTTAGTTTACCATATACATCTTAACTTGAAAGAAACAACTTCAGATTTATACTTAATCCCATTGAATACAGTGATGTTGCTCCAACTTTTTGCTGAGTGTAGGTCACACTTTTCTGCTTTTTCATGTCTTACATATTTTTTAAATAGTACTTTTTTTTAGTACATATTGCAGCAACTCTGAGTGCTGAACCCTATCAACACCTTTCCCAATTCTCCAGAATTTTTATTTGTTTAATAATTTGAATGAATTATTTTATTTAATTATATTTCCCCCACAGTATGAAGCCTCTGATGTCCTTACTGAGAGAGCATAGCCTTCAGGAAAAACACAGTTATCCTGAGATAACAGCAGTTTGACTATTTCTTTCCCCATTAGGCTGTCTGTCTCTGTTGGTGTCACAGCCAGCTGTTAGCTCCACTAATTGCTAGCTGATTATTCTATTGGTTTTGATGATGCCATGGAGCATAAATTGCTCCACAGTCTGATTAATTACATTTAGGCATCTTCACAGGAGCAGTTTTCGAGGCTAGTCTTTGAGATTTTTTCTAAGCACAGGAGTGCTCATTCTCTCCAGTAAACTAGTTGACCTACAGTTTACCTTGTTGCTCTCATTGAGCTAGAAGTTTCCTCTTAATTGCCTGCTACCAAAATTTCTATTGCTTTCATAAGCTCCCTTTAACTTTAACTTTTCAACACTTTATTCTAAATTAAAGCTGTTCCTTTGAGGAGAGCTTTGGAGCTCTGTCTTCTTATGGTCTGTCCCTCTTCTGGGAAAAATCTCTGACCCCTCTTCAGGAGTCAGGAGCAGGAATGATGGCCCACTTCTCTCTGAGTGACACTGGTATTTATAAGTACAGTACTGGGTGGGAGCAGTGGTCACTGATCATTACACCTTGCTTATTTTAGTGTGGAAATTCTGCCCCATGAGCAAGCTAGGGTGAGTATAATCAGAGCCCCCATATTATTCACCTTTTGTTCTTGTAATAAAGCTTCTACCCCATGAGTGAGAATCGGGTGGAAGAAGGGATCTCCAAACTCTTGGCTTCACAAGTCTGGAATTTTACCTCCACGACAAAGATCTAAAGGGATAACAAGGTGGTAACCTTCTCCTTCCAGGAGATACCATAATTCTCTACTTGGAGAAAAGAAAGACTTCTTGACCACAACTATACAGAGTGGAGCTTCCATCAGAGGGAGATTCTCATGGCATCATCCCAAAAGTTGTCCTGTATTTCTTCTTGAGACACATTTGGTGATTACATCTTTCAAAGAATTTATTCATTTGATCTAAACTGATGAAGTTATTGATGTAAGGTTGTTCATCATATTCTTCCATTATCCATTTAATATTTGTAGGTACCATTGTGATATCACCTCTCTAACTTCTGATATTGGCAATTTATGTGTTCTCTCTTTTTCTTCTAGTCTCTCTAGAGGATTATCCATTGTATTCATTTTCCTCAAAGAACCATCTTTTGGTTTCAATGATTTCATATAATGTTTAGCTGTTTTCTATATTATTTATTTTTGCTCTGATATTATTACCTTTTTGCCCACTTTGGGTTTTGTTTTCTCTTCTTTTTCTAGTTTCCAGTTTTTGAGTTGGAGCAGTGATCATTGATTTGATAATTTTCTTCTCTTATAATATAGTTTGCTATACTCTATTTATAGTATACTATATAGTTTGCTATGTTGCATTTATAATACAGTTATTATACCACAAATTCCACCCTAAATACTGCTTTAGTGGCATCACACACATTTGTATATGCTGTGTTTTTATTTTAATGAGCTAAAAACACTTTCTAATTTTTCTTTTGATTTCCCTTCAATCCTTGAATTATTTAAAAGTTTGTTATTTTCCAAATATTTTAAAATAGTTAAAAGGTCTTTCTCTTTATTATTGATTTTTTAATTTAATTCATTCTAGTTGAGGGAACACACTTCATATAACTTGAATCCTTTAAAATTTATTTAGTATTGTTGTGTGGCCCTGAATATATTTTATCTTGATAAATGTTTTATGTACACTTGAAACCAATATGTGTTTTTGTTGTTGTTGCTGGGTAGAGTATCTGATAAATTTCAAGTTGCTTGATGGTGCTGTTTAAGTCTCCTATATACTTACTGATTTTCTATATACCTGTTCTATGAATCATTGAAGGACAGGTATAGAAATCTCCAACTATAATCATGGATTTGTCAATTTTTCCTTATAGCTCTATCAGAATTTGCTTCATGTATTTTAAAGCTTTACTATTAAGTACATAAATGTTTAGGATTGTTATGCTTTTTTAATAGATTGAACCCTTTATCATTATGAGGTAATCTTCTTTATCCCCAATAATATTATTTTCTTTGAAATCTACTATATCTGATTTTACTATAATCATTTCAACTTTCTTTTATTTAGTGTTAGCTTAATGTATCTTTTCCATTCTTTCACTTTTAACCTCCTTATGTCTTTATATTTAAAATATTTTTTAGAGGTACTTTAATACAGTCTGACAGTCTCTGCCACTTAATTAGACTGTCTGAACCATTTACATTTAATGTAAGTAGTGATATGGTTAGGTTTAATGCTACTATCTTCCTATGTAGTTTTTATTTGGCCCATCTACTCTTTGTTCGTCTTTCCAATTTTTTTGCCTCTTTTTGGATAAATAATATATTTTAATTTGTATTAATCAAATATTTCAACCACCTTTTTGGCATATAAGCTATATTTATTTATTTTGTTATTTTACTGTTTGTTTCACGGTTTATAACATACATCTTTAACTTAATACAATTCACATGAAAGCAGTATTATACCACTTCACATATAGTAAAATGACTGCATAATAATATAGTTTCATTTTTCCCCTTCTGATCTTTACACTATTTTGTCATACATTTTACTTATACATATGTTGTATACCTCAATATATGGTGTTATTATTTTTATTTACAATGTTGATTACCTTTTAACAACGTTTAAATGGTAAGAAAGTTATGTATAATCACCAATGTAGTTAGCATTTCTATTTCCTGTCATTCTTTGATGTACATTCAGGTTTTCATCTTCTGTCATTTTTCTTCTACCTGAAAGAATTTATCGTTTCTTATAGGGTTGATGATGAATTTTTTTTCTTTTTTATGTGAAAAAGTCTTCATTTTCTCTTCATTTTTTAAAGTTTTTTTTTTCTGGGTATTCTAAATTGACAGTTTTTTATGCAATATTTTCAAGATGTTACTTCACTGTCTTGCTTAATTTATTCCTGAAAAGAAATCTTTCATATTTATCTTTGTTCTCTTATGCATAATTTATACTTTTTCTCTGCCTGCTTTTAAGCTTTCTTTTTTTATCACTGGTTTTGAGAAATTTGATTATGGCAAGCCTTACTGTAGTTTTCTTTCTTTATTTATTTTTTTGGAATTTGTTTAGATTCTTGAAGCTATGGGCTTATAATTTTCATCAAAATTGGAAAACATGCAGCCATATTTTCTTCAAATATTTTATTCTGTTCCCTTATCTCTCTTCTCTTTCAGAGACTTAATTTGGGCTGTTTAATGATGTCTCTCAGCTTACTGATGTTCTTTTCATTAAACATTTATTTTCTGCTTTATTTTGATAGTTTCTGATGCTTTGTCTCCAAGTTTAAGATTTTTTCTGCAATGTCTAATCTATCATTAATGACATCCCTGCATTTTTCGTCTTACATTGTTTAGTTTTTATCTTTAGAGGTTTCATTTAGATTGTTAAACCAACTTACATTTATCTATTTATCATTGTTACCATGCAGAACTCAATTATAATAACTATTTTAATGTCCTTGTCTACTGAGTCTCCATATCTGTGTTAGTTTTAGGTTGATTTTCATTGACTATTTTTCTTCTCATAATGGGTGATATTTCCCTGCTTATTTGTATAGCTAGCAATCTTTAATTGGATACCAGATATTGTTAATTTTGCCTTGTTGGATGCTGGATATTTTTTGTATTTCTATATTCTCAAGTTTGTTCTAGTATGTAATTAAGTATTTTGGAAATAGTTTGATCCTTTTGGATCTTGCTATGAAGATTTGCTAGACAGGACCAAAGAAACATTTTGTCTATAGTAATCATTATTTCCCACCATTGAGTCAAAACCCTTCTGGGTACTCTATCCAATCATCCATTAATTGTAACGTTTCCCACTCTGTTGGATACAGGCACTTTTTCAGGCCCAGATGAGCATCAGGCACTATTCCCTGTAATTATTTTAAATTTTCTTCTCTCAGATATTTTCTTTCTCATATGCTGCTCTATACAATGCTGAACACTCAAAGTGGACCCTCTGGAGAGCTTCAGCATTCTTTCTCTTTCTATGTAGTATTCTCCTCTCTAGTACTCTGTGCTACAAACTCTAGCAGTCAGGTTCCACTTGGACTTTCAGCTATGTTTCCTCAATTCAAGGAGCCTATAGGGCTTTCCCTGGGTTTCCCCTCCTTGTTCTGATGCTCTCTCAAGGCAGTAAGCTTGGACAATTACAGGGCTTACTTCATTTGTTTCCCATCTGTTGGGGGGTGCCATCCTTCACTATTTGATATAGTGTCTTAAAAACTACTGTTTTATGTATGCTGGCTGTTTTATTTACTTATTTTTATTTTGAATGTTTCAAGTATAAGATAAATCCAGTCCCTGTTTTATTTTTATTAGATGTGAAAGTCTGGAGAACATACTTTTAAAACTTACAGGAAATGGAATGAAATTTTAAATAAGATCTGGAATCTTTCACAAGGAAATTAAATAAGGCAAAATTCTATTTAAACATGAAAGATGAGACAGATGTAAGAGAGCTAACAACATTAAAAAATGTCATGGCCGGGCGCAGTGGCTCGCACCTGTGATCCCAGCACTTTGGGAGGCCGAGGTGGGCGGATCATGAGGTCAGGAGATCCAGACCATCTTGGCTAACATGGTGAAACCCCGTCTCTACTAAAAATACAAAAAAAATTAGCCGGGCGTGGTGGCGCACCTGTAGTCCCAGCTACTAGGGAGGCTGAGGCAGGAGAATGGCTGAAAAAAATAAAAAATAAAAAATGAAAGCTTTCTTAAACTAAACTTTTTTGAGAATAATATTTTATGGAAAAATTTTAAAGATAGTACAAAAAGTTACCATATACCCTACACCCAGTTTCCCTTATTATTTACACTTAACATTAGTATAGTGTTTTTGTCACGATTAATGCATTTGTATTATATATCAATGCACTTTGTATTAACTAAAGTTCATAATTTATTTACATTTTCTTGAGATTTACCTAGTATTTATTTTCTATTCCAGAATCCTGCCCAGGATACCACAATAGTTTTATTTATCATATCTCCCCAGGTTCTTTGACAGTTTCTAAGGCTTTCCTTGTTTTGATAACCTTGACAGTTTTGAAAAGTACTAGTCGGGAGTTTTATAGTATGTACCTCAACTGGGATTTAGTTGATTATTTTTCTCATGATTAAGCTGGGATTATGTGCTTTGGGAAGGAAGACCACAGAGGTAAAATATCATTGTTATCACATCATATAGTGAGAATATATGACCAACATGATTTAGAATTGTTGATATAGAACTTGTTCAGCTGGCTGAGGTAGTGTTTGTGGGATCTCTCCACTGCAAAGTTATTTTCCCCCATCCATACTGTATTCTTTGAAAAAAAAGTCACTATGCAGAGCTCACACTTAAGGAGTGAGGAGTTATGCTCCACCTTTTTGAGGGCAAAGTATCCACATAAATTATTTGAAATTCTTCTGTGTGGGCAATTTGTTTATTCTTTCACATATATTTATTCAATCATTTTCTTACATAAGTATAGACTCATAAATATTTATCTTGTTCTTCTGGTTATAATCCAATAATACTTTATTTTATTGCTCAAATTATTCTGGCTTTGGCCATTGGAAGCTCTTTCAGTTGGCTCCTGTATCCCTTTGGCATACCCCCATCATTGCGGATTTTTTGTTTTAGCACTTTCTTATTTTCTGGCACTATACAATTCTCCAAGCTCATCTTGTATATTTCCTTCCCTACCAAGTTCAAAAATCAGCTATTTCTCCAAAGAGCCCTGGTTCCTTTTATTAGAGAAAGGTATTAGAAACCAAGATCTGGGTGCTAGGGATACTCATTGCTAATGGAGTGCCATTGCTTCTAGGCCCTCCTCTCAGCTAACAGAACAAGAAAATATATGTGTATATAGTAACTCAAGTATATACACATATCTATAACTATTCCATATGTACCCATCTGTGTTAAGCTAAACATAAGTTCATACAGATGCTAACGAATCTAATCAATTACCACACAGATCATTTTCTTCTCCTTCCCTTGCTTATCTATAACCTCCTACTCCAACAGTGAAAAACCTGACTTCCACCATTTGTCATCCATTTATGTAATTGTCCAATTCCAGTATACACGTGTAGTGGTATTGGAATTGTTCATTTGTACCCCTTATGAAACAACTGTATCAATTAGAGCACAGTGTTTATGTGCGGCTCCTTTTGCCTTTAGTCTTACAGTCTCAACTCATTTTCACGTGTAGTAAGGTCAATGCTTTTTTCCCCCCACCACTCTCATTGAAGTTGTTTCATATGTTTGTAGTACAATAGATTGTTTTGTAACATTAATTATTCTACCCTGGATGTGGTGACATCCTGAATGATAACTTTTTTAATGACTTTAAACCCAGAGAATAAAAGAATCAATACTGCATCAAATAGAATAAATGATAAAACCTTGAGAAATTTTCTCAGTAATGCAGAAGAAAATGCCAAAAATATGAAAGAGATCAGAAAAGGAAAACATTTCCCCAAATAAATTAAGCTCAAGTAAATCCACATAAGAAAATTTTGAAAAAATATTGTTTAAAGTGTTTTTGTAATACACTAAAACTTGTATTTAAAGTTCAAACAATTACGATAATGTAGTAAAGATGTAGAGAGCAACTGAAAGCTCAACTGAATAAAAGGCAAAGTCCAGAAACCAGCCTAAAAACAGATTGGAGTTTATGAAAATGGTATTTAAAATCAGCCTCCTCTGATATTCTTTCTGATCCCAATCTTTTATGCCAATCTTTCACCCACACAATTATATTTTCCAAATGCAGTTATTGCTATAATGAGCACTGTTCTTTCGGAGATTTGCCATGAGATATTCTGGCCATGGTCATACAGTCTTGTGTGGCTGTTATTAGAACGTCTAACTCACTCAAAGGGAGTGACCAACTGTCGTAGTCTGTTCCTGCTACTATAACAAAATACCACCTACTAGGTAACTTATACACAACAGAAATCTATTTTTCACTGTTCTGGCAGCTGTGAAGTCCAAGATCATGGTGCCAGAAGACTTCGTGCCTGGTGAGGGCTGCTCTCTGCTTCCCAGGTGGTGCCTTGTTACTTTATCCTCCAGAGGAGACAAATGCTGTGTCCTCACATGGCAGAAGAGATCAAAGGGCAAGAGACACTAGGTTACTTGCTTCAAACTATTTTCTAAGAGCACTAGCCATGAGGGTGAATCTTTCATGACTTAATCGCATTCCAAGGGTCCCCACCTCTTAAACCATCGCCTTGGGGTTTAAGTTTCAACACATGAATTTTGAAGGGACACATACATTCAAACCATAGCACCAACCATGCCTATCACCGCGCCCAAAGTGGCTCAGCAAACCTATTTATGGTTGGAACAATAGCAATATGGAAGAGAACTTGATACAAGTGTTGGGCCAGACAATAAAAATTCACAAGTCTCCAGTAGGAGGAAGCATTTGAGACATACTTCATTTAGAATGCCTGGGTGGGGCAAGGATGAGATTTTCCCTGGTGAAAGAAATCTAATCTCGGTAAACGATGTCAAGGCCCCAGCACAGCTTACTGCAGGTCAGGAAACCAAGGCAGCTATTTATATGAAGTAAATCAACCCAGGCCCCAAATACCAGGAATGAGGAGGCAAGACCTCAGGAGACTCTGGTCTCTGATATTGGTGCAGGGACTCAAGCCAGCTGAACCTCCTGGAGGTTAAATGCCTACAGCTGGCAAGGTTGGAGATTGCAGGTATTGTGAAATCAATCCCTTGGAAATAGACTGAATCAAGAATATTCATAAATGAAGGAAGAGGATACATGAAGAGAGACGAAAAGCTGCTGCAGATACTAATATCTTGTGATTTTCTCAACAGATGTGCTCTTAACATACTTTTACTATTTTTGGAACTCCCTCTGACTGATCCGGGTCTGGGTGAAATGCTTTCATCAGCTATAGTCCTACAAGAAAAGGGAACACATTTTGGAGCTATCTCTTAAGGCAGTGTTTCTCAAAGTAGGAAATTTGCACCCCAAGAAATGGTGTGTCCTGCATCATTTCCTCACATCCCTATAGCTGGAAAAAAATGTCTTCACACAGCCTCGTCTTTTTTTGGTCAACACCTCCCCATTCTTCCCCCAACCCCCACTTTGTCCTGGAGTTGAGGAAAGTGCTGAAAGGAGGAGCCTTGCCAAAGTCAAACTTGAAAGATTCATAATTTAGCCTTTGGCTGGGCCTGCTGTTTTCATGTGAGAGCCAAGAATAAACTTGAATCAGACCAATGCCACTTTCTGAAGCCAGGAAATTTTAGAATCACAACCAGGGTACAAGTCTAGAAAACATACATTATCTTTTGCTGTTACATTTCTGTTGATGTTTCATGATTTGTATTCCCATTGTGTATGTGTGTGTGTGTGTGATTATACAGTGATGGCATTATATGTAAGAGTGAGATATAAATATACCAACCTGCATCCTATAATCAAGGCTCCTCCATTCCTTGACATGAATTTCCAGATCAAGCCATCACCATCTTAATAGTTCCGATTCCTTCCCTATGCCCATCTTCTTCTGGTTCTTCATTTTCAGAGAAGTGCCTATAAAGCTTTTTTATGATATAAGTAACTTGTACTATTCATAAAAGGAAACTAACATTTATAAAGTGCCTACAATGCATTATTTTTGTTTAACCCTAAAAAAATCAACAAGATAGATATCATTGTTACTTTTATAAATGAAGACATATTTTAAGAAAATTAATTTGCTCAAAATCTCACAGCTATTAGGTGAGAGAAATGATATTTGAGTATAAGGATGTGTGCTGTTAACAACCATATACTTTCTACAATGTCTTAGTTTAGTGGTAAAAGTGGAATTAGTTTTAAGGTATAGGGAGAACAATATGTGCCTTACAAATGATCTCAGAAAACACAACAGATTCAAACACCACTGAACGTATTCAGAACGATTAACTTATGCCAACACTACTAAGAGGAACACAGGAAAGCAAAATAAATAATTACAAAGATTTCTTCAAATATTTAACCCAATCCCAATTCATCTTTATCCATTTTTAACTTGGTGAGGACTGGAAGAAAAAGGGGGTATTGTTCCATGAATGGAATGCTCAGATTAAGGAAACTGAATTAAAACATTGTTTTTGACACCTATAATTTAATAACCACAATTTTTTAAAGTTTGTTATGGCTGAGTGTGGTGTTTCACACCTATAATCCCAGGACTTTGGGAGACCTAGGCAGGAGGATCACTTGAGCCCAGGAGTTTGAGACCAGCCTGGGACCCCATCTCTACAAAATTAAAAATATATATTTTTAAATTAGCCAGTCATGGTGATATGCACCTATGGTCTCATCTACTTGGGAGGCTAGGGTGAAAGAATCGCTTGATCCCAGAAGGTCGAGGCTGCAGTGAGCTGTGATCATGCCACTGCAGTCCAGCCTAAGTGACAGAGCAAGACCCTGTCTCAAAAATAAAAAAATAAAAAATAGTTTTTAAAGCTTGTCATAATCACTGAGAAATGTGATTCTTTAGATATTGCTTATCTTACAAATCAATAAAATCAAAGAATCAGAATTTTTTAAAAAGAATACACCTTTGGAAATTATCTAATGATTTTCAAACCCATGGTGCCCTTAAGTTTCCATAGAAATCTTCCAGAACCTTAGAAGGGCTGAGAGAGAAATCAGTGTCAGAAGAAAGCAGTGAAAATTAGTGGACTCCCAAATAGAATCTTTTGGGGAAAAACATGGTTGCTTTACTTTAAAAGTCTGGAAATACTTGTCGCAGAGACTGCTCACTGTATAACTCCTCTTTAGTCTCTCTTTTCTCATTAGTAACAGAATCCTGATTTTATTGGAGATGGCAATATACTCAGTTCGAGAACTGCATTTCCCAGCCTCCCTGACAGAGATTAAATTCCAGCAATGAGATGTTAGCAGAAGTATGATATGGGACTGCTAGGATGGCTCCTTAAAAGTCATGGCCACCCTTTTGTCCTATTTCCCTTATTTTCTCTGTGCTGGAATGTGCAGGTGATGGCTACAGTTCCAGTCCTCAATGTGAACTACAGGGGACCTTGAAGGCAGAAGCCCTGCACTGAGTATGAAGCAACTCAAAGCAAGGAGCTTCAGTTTGAGATGACCAGATGGTGCCATCAGACCACCTCAGTCCTAGACTGCCTGTCTCCAGATCTGTTTTACAAAAGTGAAACAATAAAATCCTATCCTGCTCAAGTCAGTGATCTTGCCTGTCACATAACTAGATGAAATCCGTAGTGATAAACCACATTTAACATATAAAGAATCCGAGGTCTTAAAAATTTGCCTTTCAGAAAGGAGTCAGGGCTAAAGGAGTTAAACATTTATCCACTGTTTTTTCTTGGAAGCCCAGTTTTAGTAACTTCCCAGTCATCTGAGCGTTCCTAATGGAGAAGCTGTGAACATTTACTAGAGCACATGCTCATAATTCACAGTTACTTTTACAGCAAGTAAAGGGAAATTTATACACATCTATGAAATTAAGCCAAGCCATATAAAACTTATTCTCAGAAACAAGTGAAACCAGTGGGCCATAGAAATAAAACACACACAAATTAAAACAATTTAAAGATGATAGTAAAATACGCTATTACATTAGGTCAATACATTTTTATTTGGGACAAAAACTTTAGAAGGAGTTAATATAAAATGCCCATTAAAGCTAGCTAGAAAGTTAAAAATGCAGTAGGAAAATATGTAACGTTGCGGAGTTAAAGGGAGTAAGTATTCAAATAATACAACACTTGGGTGTGTATTTTTATCAAAGATATTTGGATAAGTTTTTATTTTGGGTTTTGAAGTGGGAATTACAGAAAAGAAAAAAGAGAGAGAGAGAGTCTAAGAAATATACTTGACTGTGTGTCATGGTGAAAGCTGTTACTTTGACTTCACACCGTCATGCCCATAACTTGCCTTTTATTTGTGAAAAGTCTGAGAATTGTGTGCAAAATAAATGAGAAATAAAACCGAAGCCCTCTTTCTTTCCAAAATGTTGGCCAATCCAGTCTGGTACCTTTTCCTTTTGTTTTGTTTTTGCTCTGAGAGATCTTTTGAAGGAGTATTTGTATCCCTAGGTCAGTATTTCTCCATCTAGGCACTGCTGACACTTAGGCTAGATAATTCCTCGTCATGAGGGCTGCCCTGAGCATTGCAGGATGCTTGGCCTCTACCTGCTAGATGCCAGTAGCAATGTCTCCCACACAGTCATGACAATCAAAAATGTCTCCAGACATTGTCAAAGTCCTGTGGGGGGAAATTGACTCACAGTTGAGGACCACGATTTAGGCTGTGTTTTACTTCACTCAAAGGTTACAGAAATTGCCTGACACTAAGCAAGTTAGAAGCAAGAAAAGAATTTGCACACTCCTTCTGCCAATTTTTAAAATCCATTATCTTAGAGGAGTGGTACAACAGAGTTGGCTTAGAGAGGCTCACCAGCTATGGGCTCCTCTCACATGAAGACTCCTGTATCTCTGCTCAGACCTTGAGAACTTAATGCTTCTGATGGCCAAGTCATCCTGGGCATGGGGAGAGCAAGGGAAGCACTCTCCCTGCTAGTAACTGGTCTTTACTACTGCTCCTTGTTTTCTTCCCTTTGGCCTTGAGGGTACTTTCTGGCAAGAGAGGAAAGAAGGCCTGAATATTTCCTAGTAGAAACACTGTCAGTCTTTCCTGGTCAAATTGCCTCTGACTCTAATGAAAGAACTTGGAGTCAGAGCAGAAGTGTCCCCTTCTTTCCCAAAAGGCCGTGAGCTAGGCTGGACAGTACGTAGTTTCCCTTTGCAGTGTTCCTGCAGAATACATTTGCTAAAGTTACACAGAATCTGGTTCCAGTTGGAAACTATTCGCTTACCCACCTCTCCTTTGTTTTATACCCAACTGGAATATCCCCAGAACTGCAGCGCAGTTGAAATATTGGTAGTCAAAACTAGAGAAGTGTAGCATCCAGGTGTCAAAAACGTTCATCGATTTGTGTAAGAAATAAGTGGCAAGATTGAAGGAAAGGTCCACCTACTCGAGAGTCACCATGTGAGGAGAAAAAACTCATCTGAAGAGCATGTGAAAAGCTTCTCCAGGGTCCCCTGGGGTCCTTTGTTTCATGTAATTTCATATTCATCAGTCAGTGTCTGACTTCATCTTTGGATTATAAACTTCATGAAGACAGAGACATTGCCTTTACTCTCTATTTTACCCCAGTGTCAACCTTTTTTGAATGAATCAATAAAAAGAGAGGATTTCTTTTTTCCCCAGAGTTGTTTGCCCTTCCTAATTTTTTCTTTTCTTTTCTTTTTCTTTCTTTCTTTTTTTTTTTTTTTTTTTTTTTTGAGTCGGAATCTCACTCAGTCACCCAGGCTGGAGAGCAGTGGCACAATCTCGGCTCACTGCAACCTCCGCCACCTGGATTCAAGCGATTCTCCTGCCTCAGCCTCCCAAGTAGCTGGGATTACAGGTGTGCACCACTTCGCCCAGCTAATTTTTATATTTTTAGGAGAAACTGGGTTTCACCATCTTGGACAGGCTGGTCTCAAACTCCTGACATCAGGTGATCCGCCTGCTCCAGCCTCCCAAAGTGCTGGGATTACAGGCATGAGCCACCACACCCGGCCTGCCTTTCCTTTTTGTATGCAGCGTTTTTACATACTGACTTTTTAATTTTTATGAAATCTAATGTATCCATCTTTCTTACTTTAGGGGCATTTTTAGAATGGGCCTTGCCACCTCAAGATTATATAAATATTCACCAAAATTTTCCTGCAGTACTTTTATGGTTTCATTTGCAAGATTTAATTCTGAAATCCATCTGGATTTTATTTGTGAAAGAAGTGAAATAGTGCCAACTATTTTGTTTCTGAGCCAGTTTCTCTAAAGCTGAAAACTTCAGCTATATCCAGTAGTGTGATGTTATTAAAGCTAATAGGATTTGAGATCAGAAGGCCTGGTTTAAATTCAACTCCACTCACTGTGCAAATTTTAGCAAGTCCTTTAACCTACTGAGAATTCTCGACAACCTTTATGGGAAGAGGACTCAAGGGAAGAGACAGTTCAGGAATTTTCGTGAACAAAACGGCCTTTGAAGATAAAGATGGAGAGTGGAAGGGTAGCCTGATGGGTGGGAGCATGTGCTTGAGTCTGACTACCTGGACATCTATCATTGTGCCCCTCCTTTGTCATCTGTAAATGGGATAAAAAATAGGACCCTTTGCATATTTGTTTCTCCAAATCTCGTGTTGAAATGTGATCTCCAATGTTGAAGGCGGGGCCTGGTGGGAGGTGTTTGGGTCATGAAAGCAGGTCCCTCACGGATTGGTGATGTCCTCACAATAGTGAGTGAGTTCACATGAGATCTGGTTGGTTGAAGGTGTGTGGCACTGTCCTCCATCTTGCTCTTGCTTTCGCCATGTGATGTGCCTGCTCCCTCTTTGCCTTCCACCATGATTGGAAGCTTCCAGAGGCCTCCGTAGAAGCAGATGCCAGCACTATGCTTCCTACACATTCTGTAGAACTGTGAGCCAATCAGACCTCATTTTTTAAAATAAATTACCCACCCTCAGGTATTTCTTTATAGAATGCAAGAATGACCTAATTCACCTTCTTTGTGTGGTTTATCATAATGATTGAATAAATTAACAAATGTAAAGCACTAAGACCAATGTCTGGATCATGGTAATAAGTAATAAGCATTAATTCTCATGGAAAGGGATGTCATTGTTTCAGTGAGGATACCAGAAAAGGTCCCCCATCCATACTCTTTGAAGAAACTAGAAAAGCATGTCATCAAAATATGCTTCAATTTTCTAATTTTCTCTTGTAGCTGTTTTGAAATATGCAACATATTGTTGTTAACTGAAATGTTCCCAACACAAAGAAATAATAAATGTTCGGTGTAAGGGATATCCTAAATACTGCAATCATTACGCATTGTATGCATGAATCAAAATATCACATGTACCCTAAACATATGTAAAAATCTGGAGTATTAATAAAAATAATAATTTTTGAATGTGTTTCAAAATGAGCTAATGGGAACAGTAAAGAAAAGGTAGTAGAAACATCAGTTGGCTGACAATACAACCAAAGTGACTTCCAATGCCAGCTTCCTTCTGTTCTTGCAAATGTATTGTCTGTGTCCTGTCCTTCATATCATAAGGGTAATCACTAATGTTTTACAGTTTTAAGGGATTAATTTTATTAAAGTCATTAAATTACTACCTTGAAGTTTATAAAAATCAATTCCTTTTATATGGATAGATTTTAATAACATAAATGGAGATGAGCATCTCTAGAAAAGAACTTAAAAAGTGGGACATACTGTTAAGAAAGTGGGTTGCAAGAGAATAGTTACTTCATATGCCCAATCATGAGGAATCTTTTTTTTTTTTTTTTTTTTTCGAGACAGAGACTGCCTCTTTGCCCTGGCTAGATTGCAGTGGCACAATCTCGGCTCACTGCAAACTCTGCCTCCCAGGTTCAAACAATTTTCCTGCCTCAGCCTCCTGAGAAGCTGGGATGATAGGTGCTTGCCACCCTGCCCGCCTATAATCCCAGCTACTCAGGATTATGCATAGCTAAATTTTGTAATTTTAATAGGGACAGGTTTCACCATGTTGACCAGGCTGGTCTTGAACTCCTGACCTCAAGTGATCCGCCCGCCTTGGCCTCCCAAAGAGCCAGGATTACAGGCATGAACCACCGCGCCCAGCCCCATAATGAATCTTTTCATTAACATTTTGAGTCCCTAAAATGCTGGAGGAATGGAGGTGGGGGTGTTTTTTAACTACATAGTATCAGAGAATAATAAATACTGAACTCCTGTTTTTACATCTCCTTTTCCTTTCTAGAATTTCCCTGGATTACAGGCTCCGAAATGACCTAGACTCATATCAGACCAGGCAGGGGCAGCCAAGATATGTGACTTCCAGAAACTGCTTTCAGTGATTAATGGAATTGTATGTCTCTTTCACTGAGTCCATATTAAGGGCTTTATTACTTGTGCTGAATTTAAAAGTTATTTAGAATTGCTTATCGTTTCACAGTTCATCACATAACCAGATAGCATTACTCAACTAAGGATAAATCTGTTTTATTGTTTTGGGTTCTTTTTTCCTTTTTTGCTTTCATACTGGAAAAAAAATGTTTTGATTTGCTGACACATTCTCTTTGACAATAGAAACATTTTCAAGTGACAAGTTCCCATAGAGAATTTAAATGTTGATTTGATATTGATGATTGTAAATACGACTTAATCATTTTAAGTTTATTCTTTCATCACATTTATAACTTTTTCCCATGAGCAATTTTCCTATAATATATTGAATCAAAGAAGCAGCAGTTATTGGAAACTTTAAAATAAATGGACTTTTTTCCCACCAATGCCTCATGTTGGGGGATCCTTTATCCCCAGCCAGCTCCTCAGTCAGTGAGTTTGGTAAATGGGGTTGGTGGTGGGAGTGGGGGCAGGTAGCTACAGGCTGGGTATATTCTCTACAGCCACATTCAAAGAAACAGCCAAGGCTCCCTTTATCTGGCTCACTTCTCTGGTTCAGTTATTACCCACCAGGCTAGCCCACTGAATTTACCTTTGGTGAGCTGAGCAGCACATTCCCTGGCCCTCGCTCCTCTGACAGCTCAGCCAAGCCTCTGATCCTTCTGTTCTAGCCTCTGGGTAGATAACTGCAGTCAGCCCTTTGCTCTTCGGTGATGGCGAGTTATCTCAAACTCACAGGCAGGAGAAAATGCCCCATTTAGGCTCAGGTTCAAGCCCTATTCTCCATGATGATATTGTCAACAACAAAACTGGGGCTTGACCTCCGTTTGCCGTTTTGAGTTTCTTCTGTATACATTGGAAGCCAGAGAGAGAAAGCAGTGATCAGCTGGGACTCCTGCTCTCATGGCACAACGTGCTCACCATTTGCTCAGTCGGGGCACCAGGCCGTGGAGTGGGAGCGTCATGACTGATGTCAGCAGCAGCAATGAAATCCCAGGTTTCCATTTTCACGTGGAAAAGAGCCCTACTCTAATCCTACCTATTTTCAGTTATTGTTTCTTGACATTAATTATCTGAAACAGCAGAAAGTCAAATATTATTCCATTTTAATTTCTATTTCAAACTGAGATAGGAATCAGATACTGTGCAAAGAATGTTTACCCGAAACTGGATGAAGAACAGAGTCACTTACTAACTTACTTCCACTGAAAAAAAAAAAAATAAATGAATTAACACAACATTTCCTTTCCTTTCATAATCATTCTCCATCGAGCTTTCTCTTTCAATTTTCAAAAAAAACTCAGTTCTCAGATGAGATATTAGTGCTTTTTAATTTTAAATAAGAAAATGAGTCCCACCCCCATGCCATGCACTATTTGTTTCAGAATTCCAGACGGCTCTGCTGACGTTTTCAGGCAATTGTCAACAGATTGGTCAATGATATGGTTTGGCCATGTCCCCACCCAAATCTCACCTTGAATTGTAATAATCCTCACATGTCAAGGCTGGGGCCAGATGGAGATAATTACATCATAGGGGCAGTTTCCCCCATACCATTCTTGTGATAGTGAGTGAGTTCTCAAGAGATCTGATGGTTTTATAAGCATCTGGTATTTCTCCTGCTGGTACATTCTCTCTTCGCCTGCTGCCATCCATATAAGACATGACTTGCTCCTTCTTGCCTTCTGCCATGATTGTGAACCCTTCCCAGTCACGTGGAACCGTAAGTCCAGTTAAACCTCTTTCTTTTGTAAATTGCTCAGTCTCAGGTGTGTCTTTACCAGCAGCATGAAACTGGACTAATAGAGTTGAAGATCAGTGACTGGCCAGATAATGGGCCCTATAAGTTGTCATATGCATGACACAAATACACTCAACAGACCTAGGCCAGCACTGGCAAAGTTTACTAGTTTTATTATTTTTTCTATTTACTTAGAGGTACTGTTCGTTTTATTGGGAACAGGAACTATTTCCATGTTGACAGCTGTGTTTGCTTCCTGGAGCTGCCCTAACAAGTTACCACAAACTTGGTGGCTTAAAACAACTGAAATTTATTTTCTCACAGTTCTGGAAGCCAGAAGTACAAGGTCAAGGTGCCAACCGGCCACACTCCCTCTGGAGGCTCTAGGGGAAGAATCCTTCCTGGCCTCTTTCAACTTCTGGTAGCCCCAGCTGTTCCTTGGTTTACAGCTGCATAAATCCAACTCTGCCTCTGTTTTCTTTTTTGTTTATTTGTTTTTCTTTCATTCACAGCTTTATTGAGAAATAATTCACATATTATACATTCACCCACTTAAAGTATACAACTCAATGATGTTAGCATATTTACAAAGCTTTATAACACCACAATCTAATTTTGGAATATTTTTGCTCCCCCCAAAAGAAATCCCATACCCATTAGGTGTCACTGTCCATCCCAGTCCCTAGCCCTAGGCAACCATTAATTTACTTTAGGTGCATGTAATTTTTGCCTGTTCTCCCTTCCTTCCTTCCTTCCTTCCTTCCTTCCTTCCTTCCTTCCTTCCTTCCTTCTTTCCTTCCTTCCTTCCTTCCTTCCTTCCTTCTTTCCTTCCTTCCTTCCTTCCTTCCTTTCCTTCCTTCCTTCCCTCCTTCTTTCCTTCCTTCCTTCCCTCCTTCTTTCCTTCTTTCCTTCCTTCCTTTCTCTTTCTTTCTTTCTTTCTTGCTTGCTTGCTTTCTTCTTTCTTTTTAACATAGCCTTCTCTGTATTTTCTCTCCTCTTGTCTTACAAGGGTCACTTGTCATTGAATTTAAAGATGATCTCATCTTGAGATCCTCAGTTGCATTTGTAAAGACCACTTTTCCAAATCAGATAACATTTGTAGGTTCTGGTGGACATATATTTTGGTGGGCCACCGTTCAGTTCACTATGTCAGAAATGTAAAAACAGGATGTGAAAACCTGAGCTAACTGGTCCTGTATTTCTGATGTATTTTAATAATTTAAAGCCCCTTAGAGATGACTGACTATTTGAAGCTTCCAAATTGGCTTCATCCCAAATCTGGCTATTGGCTAGGGAGAGGAAGGCAGAAGCCATGCACTGAATTAAGAGACATTTGAAAGAACAGGTTCTATAATAGTTTTCTGTACATTCCCCTGCCAAAACTCAACTGGTAAGTGTTCAGTGTTTCATGAAACCAAACTTACTTACTAACACAACAACTCCCCTCATTCTTCTTCCTGAACAAAACCACTGTTCTATTGAAACCCAAACCTCCACCTTTCCTGCTCCTGTGCCTAAGAATGGACCAAAGAACTGACTGACTTCATATTAAATTCATGACCAGTGACAACAAATTGACATTAAACACTCATCAACAATCCTACCTCGTCTGCCTAATAAGTCTGTTTTCACACTGTAGGACAACAATTTCCTACCTTCTCCTCTGGCCCAAAGGCTCCCACTCCCAACATTCTTAGCTGATGATGTTGCATCACACTTCACTGATAAAGTTGAAAATCTCCCATCCTGAAATTTGTAATAAGCTGACATCCATATCTATAATCTTGGTGTTCTGTCTTGTTAGAAATGTATGATTCATTTTTCATTTCCTTATCAGACTCCTTTAGGATAGCATCTCATCACTCTTTCTGAAGGATCTCACTCCTGCAATTAGCCCTTCTCTCCATCATCAGCCTTTCCTCCATGGGTCACTCCCACCAGTATCCAAGGATACTCTACTAATTCCAGCATCTTATGAATAAATTCTCCCTTGGCGTCATAGTTCCCTTGATGCGTTTTTCTGCACTCCTGTTTTTGGAAATTTTTGTTCATTTTTCAGTTCATCTTCCTTGAATTACATTTCCCACAACTCACTGGATACTACCCATGTGCAAGTCTCAAAACTCCCTCATGTTGTCAATTTCATCAATCACTTCCATGTTCTTATCTTCCTTTAACAATTTCCCTCTCCTTTGCAGATTTATCCACGTTAGTAGAGAGCTCTATTTTCCTTATTCTTTCAGTGACTTCCTTTTTTTCTCAACGCATCCAAATTATGCAGAGATAAAATTCTACTGCTAGTCTGCTAGTGTACCCACCCAATTCAGTTTTTCCTGTGTGTGTGTGTGTGTGTGTGTGTCTGTGTGTGTGTGTGTGTATCAGTTACCCCAGGAGAAATATACTAACAGAGGAATATGTAAATGCTATTACTAAACCAGATATATTTAGCTATTTGTGCATATATGTACAGATGTACAGCTGTATGTGCATGTGTGTGTATATATATACAAACAGCTAAATATATCTGTTTTTGTAATAGCATTTACATATTCCACTGTTAGTATAAAATCTACATATCATACAAAATGGTCAGTGAGTTTCCAAAATCTACCAGGGTGATGAATAACTATTTCAAAAATTGGCAGGACTTTTGTTTTCCGTAAAGATGATTGAAGCATGACTTTTTGTGCAAATTAGATTGTTATATTTTTGGAGCAAAAAGGTCTGAATATATCTCTGAGAAGATCAACACTGGATGAGCCCTTTATAGTTTTCAGTGAAGCTTCATATTTTTCCTTTTATTTGATCCTTACAATAGCCCTGTAAAATGCTGGTATTTTTCCACTTTTCACATACAGGAAGGAGGATCATGGAGTCTGTATGACACACCTGACTCCCTCCAGCTGTTACTCAAGCCCATGGCTGCCACCTCAGTGTCCTTAATCTTGGGTTCACATTGGAATTACCTGGGGAGCTTTGAAAAATCTTGATGCCAGGCTGCACTACACATCAATCAAATCAGAAGCTCTGGTGAGTGAGACCAAGGCATCAACAGTTTTGAAAATGCTCCAGGTAATTTTAGTGTGCAGCTGTGTTTGACAACCATGCATTTCTCCATCCTTTCTGGAACACCATCGTCTCCCAAATTCAATCCCCTCTTTCTCATCTTTAAAGAGGGTGTTTACTGAATTTTACAGGGGAAGATGACCTCTTGGGACCAAGTTTCTTGCAAAACTTCCTTATAAGGAAGAAAAAACATGAAGGAACAACAGCACTCAGTTTAGATATATAATTTCCCCCAAGTTTTTGATGGAAATTTCTACATCTGTATCAATTGGAACATAAAAGATGTCAAAAAGTGTGCAGTGTGATTGATGGGAAGTATTAAAACATTTAAGCCTATTTCATAGTTTTTCACATATCATATGGTATTCATATTCAAATTCACCTTCAAATATTACATGGATATCATCTTCTTATTCTTTCTAAAAGAATTACAAATGTGGTCCTAAAAGTATGACTTACCTGTTTTATTTTTAGTAGCCAAAGATAATGTTAGAATGGTTTGAGGAAGAGCCCAAGTATCTTAAATGCTTGTCCTAGAAATGCACCCTACGTATGTAAGATCTCACAACTGCTAGTTGTAAAAGAATTTTTACATTTCACTGCTTGACTCTGAGGGCTGGCTTTGAACATGGCAATTATTCTGCTGTGATAATGAAATGGCTCTGCACCTAAACATGCACTGGGGAGAAGCAATGTTGGTAAAATATAAGCCAGTAGCACACTGCCATTTTTCAACTATTAAGAGAGTATTTTCCTTGCAAAATTGGGCAACGTATAAAAGTAAGTAGAAGTAGTCCCAGAATACAAGTATATTACAAGACTAATAGCAAAATTTTTGAAAGAATAATAATATAAAAATTTATTTAAAATGGTAGTTCTTAACAGCATTTCTTAAGAATATAAGATTACGTTGTTATATTATATGTTGAGACCATTGCCTCAGTTTGTCATATATAAAATGAGGATATACTTCTGAAATTCACACCGAGCCTGAAGAGTTTGCTCTTAATTTTCTCAGTATCTAAAGAACAGAGTAAAATCAAATCTTGTTATTACTGAATTAGTTTCCGTTACCATATTTTAAGTAAAATAAATTTAATTATAGTTTTTTTAGGTGACTGATAATAAGGGGGTTGTTGGAGACCATTATGTCATGATCATTCATCTTTAAGGATTTAACTGAAAGAGCAGACAACTCTTTCTAGAATGTCATTACCATCAGATGAATGCCCGACTTGAGAATGTGGCTTCCTGTTATTGTGGTGTGAAGTCTAAATCTTTCACTCTAATTTCTTAGACCACATCTACCCATTTTGCTTCTTCCTATTTCCCAGCATGCACTCTGTTGCAGTCAGGTTGCTTCCTGCCTGTTGCCACACCCATTCCTTCATGCTGTGTCTGTTCATGTTGCTTTTTCCACTGGATCCTCTCTGTCTCCTCTCTCCCCAGAAAAAGTACAATCATTCCTCAAGGCACCATTCAGGTCACATCCCCTCCGTGAAACTTCTAACTAATCTGGACCACAGTGACCTTGCCATTCTGTAAGCCTTCACTCCTCTCACAGGACCACAATGGCTGCATGTCCTCCTGGCCCTTCTGCAATTTTCTCCTCCAGGCAAGACCCTTGCTCTGAGGTGCCAAGGAGAGTGCACACAGATGCCCAACATTGAGAGACCAAACCCTATAGCATAGAGAACTGACATCCTACTTCTGGTGTAAACACAGGACCCATCAGAACCTAAAGGCAGTTTTGATGGTTAATTTTATGCATCAACTTGACTGAGCTATGGGGTGCCCAGACATTTGGCCGAACATTATTCTGGGTATGTCTGTGAGGGTGTTTATGGATGAGATTAACATTTCAATCAGTAGACTAGTAAAGCAAATGTTCCTCCCTGATGTGGGTGGACCTCATCCAAGGATAACTGAGAAGAAACTTTTCCTGCCTAGCTATTGTTGAGTTGGGACATCAGTGTTCTCCTGCCTTCAAACTCTGTCTTAAACTGTAATTTCTCCCCTCAGTTCCCTTGGTTTTCAGGCCTTTGGACACAGTCTGAAATGATGCCATCAAGTCTCCTGGGTCTCCAGCTTGCCTACTACAGATCTTGAGACATGTCAACCTCCACAACCACATGAGCCAATTCCTTATGATAAATCATAAACACACACACACACACACACACACACACACACACACGCTTCCATCCTATTGCTTCTGTTTCTCTGCAGGGTCCAGATTAAGACAGCAGTATAGACTGTGCTCAAATACTGCTACATTTACCATCTCAGGATGGAAAGAGCCCTCAAAGTAGCTCTTTAAATGTTTGTAATGTGCCGAGGTGGTCAGCTGACATTTTTCTGCCCCTCTTTAATCGTCAGAAAAACATAAGTTGAATTTAGTGCTCGTTGAAGAATAATTCATCTTTAAAGTTCTGTAACTCTGATTTTTATTGTGCTCAACAGATGGACTTTGGTCCATTGATTTAGCACCATGTCAGCATCATTAAATTTCACTAAACAGAGTCTGCTCATTGTGCATTTACCTGAGTGACATTATCCATGTATAAGTGACATGTCAGCATTTCAGTTGAGGTGTGAATGATAGACGATTATGGACTATTGGCAAGTAGTCTAAGCTATTTCTATCTTAATACGTCCCCTTTATGTCATTCAGTATCAACCAGTGTGTAAAGAACTAGTGCTCCTTGGCCCTGTTTTCTCCCCAAGTCTAAGGTAACACAGCAGACTAAGCCTTCTGCTCCTGCTGGTATAGCAGTCTGCCAGAGCTGCGAGGATTCTGGAAGGGAGGGAGAGCCATGGCCTCCACCTCAGGATTGCAGTCAGCCAAGGATATTTCATGCCCAAAATAACTGAGTTTCTCAAGGCGACAGCTCACAAATACTTAAGAACTTAAATCTGTCCCTGCCCACACCCCACCTCACCCTACTCCCTGCCCACCAGGCTGAGTTAGAATAGATTAGGGTGGAGGTTCTCGACTCTCATGGAACGTTGGAATCACTTCAGGAGCTTTCTTTTTTATTTTTTAAGTAATGGTTTTACTGAGTTTTATTCACATACAACACCATTCCTCCATTTAAAATATCCAATTCCATGGATTTAGTACATTCACAGAATCATGTAATTATCACCACTATCAGTTTTAGAACATTTTCATAATTTCAAAAAGCAATCCAGTATACTTTAGCTGTCTTCCACCACCTTCTCTATCACCCCAACTTCCCAGCCCTAAGCAACAACTAGTCTACTTTTTGACTCTATAGATTTGTCTATTCTGGATATTTCATATACATGGAATGATATATGTGTAATCTTTTGTAGCTGGCTTCTTTCATTCAGCATAATTTTCCAAGGTTTATCTAAGTTGTGGCATATATCTGCACTTCATTTTTTATGGCTGAGTAATATTCCATTGTGTAGACATACCACATTTTGTTTTACCATTCATCAGTTGGTTGACATTTGGGTCATTTTCATCTTTTTGTTTATTATAAATAATGCTTTTATGAACATTCTTGTACAAGTTTTGTGTAGACATATGCTTTTATTTCTCTTGATATATACTTATGAAGGGAATTGTTGGATCACATGGTAACCTTATGTTTAATTTTTGAGAAACTACCAAGTGGCTGTACAAGTTTATATTACTACCAGTGGTGTATGAGGGTTCTGCTTTGTCCACATCCTCACCAAACTTACCATCTGACTTTTTCATTCTACCTATCCTAGTGAGTGCGAAGTTTCTTACTGTGGTTTTGATTTGCATTTCCCTAATGATGACATCAGCAAGACGCCAGAATAGGGGGTCCCAGGTAGCATGATCCCCACATAGAGTCCAATTAGAAACTAGCCACAGAGAAGAACACCTTGTGAAAACCCTGAAACATGGGAATGAGACCAAGACACTTTTGTGGGCCATGGAACTTAATAAAAAATGTAAGAGAGAGTAAGACAAAGAGTCTCACTTTGACCACATCACTCCCATCGCTTCCTGTCTCCCAAATTGGCACAGTGCCACGAAGAGAGAATTCCCTAGGGCTTATGGTTTCTATTGTGAGAAAAGAGAACCAGAGGGGGACATTCATCCTCTCTAGCATTCTGAGATGTTTCCTGAGAAGCCCCCTCCAGTTTCACCTCATGGAGAACACTGAGCATAATGGCACCACTAGACAACTTGGAGTCAGGTAGAAACACAGAACAGAAGCGAAACAGGGTTCATGAAAACCAGCACGAGGATCTTGGTGGCAGCTATGCTCCTGCCAGCCATGGTGCCAATTAGAGGTACCAGCCAACAACAAAGCCCACCTACAGAAGCCCAGCTGATCACCCCTAGAAGTGGTGGACAGTTCTATCTGGCTTGAATCCCTAGATCCAGGCCCAGCCTCAGACCCCACCCCAAGATCCCTTAAGGGAGACAGATGCTCATCACAGCACATTTCAGCAAAAAGCAGGGGCTAATTATGGCACACTCATGAGTTTAAGCAGTGCTCATTGTGGCCCCAAAGCCCCCACAAGAGACCACGGTGGGGGAGGGGGGTGTTGGGATGAAATCTACCACATTGCATTTCTGCAATAAATGTCTAGATCAAAAAAAGAAGAAAGATCTCAAATAACCTAGTCTTACACATCAAGGAACTGGAAAAAAAGAACAAACTAAACCCAAAATTAATAGAGGGAAGGAAATAACAAAGATCAGCGAAGAAAAAAATAAAATAGAGACTAGAAAAACAACAGGAAAAAAAAGTTGATGAAACTAAGAGTTGGTTTTTTTGAAAAGCTAAACAAAATCAGCAAACCCTTAACTAGACTTACTAGGAAAAAAAGGGAAAAAAATAAAATCAGAAGTGAAAGAGAAACAATTATAATTGATACTACAGAAATACAAAGATCATAAGAGATTATTCTGAATAATTTATGCACCAACAAATTCGATAACCTAGATGAAATAGATAAATTCTTAGACATGTATATCCTAGGAAGACTGAATCTTTAAAAAACAGAAAATCTGAAAAGACTAATAAGAAGAGTTTGAATCAGTCATTAAAAAGTCTCCCATCAAAGAAAGCCCAGGACATGATGGCTTCGCTGCTGAAATCTACAAAACATTTAAAGAAAAACTAATATCAGTCCTTCTCGAACTCTTCCAAACAATCAGAGGAGGGAATATTTCCAAACTCTTTTTACAAGGCTAGCATTATCCTGATACCAAAGCCAGATAAGAACATTACAAGAAAATAAAATTACAGGGCAATATCCCTGATGAACATAGATGCAAAAATACTCAACAAAACACTATCAAAGTGAATTCAATAGCACATATTTAAAAAATCACTTCTCATGATCCAGTGCAATTTATCCTAGGGATTCAAGGGGGGTTCAACATATGCAAATCTGTAAATGTGATACAACACAGTAATAGAATGAAAGACAAAACCCATATGGCGACTAATGATGTTGTGTATTGTTTCATGTGCTTTTTGACGTTTGTTTATCTTCTCTGGAGAAATGTCTATTCAGATACCTTTCCCCTTTTTTTGATTGGATTACTTGTCTTTTTATTGAATTATAAGAATTGTTTATATATTCTAGTTACAAGTCCCTTATCAAATATATGATTTTCAAGTATTTTCTGACATTATTTGGGTTGGAGAGCTTTCCAGTAATACTAATAATGCCTGATGCCTACCCTTCAGAGATACGCATTTATTTGATCTGTTGGCTGGGTTCACTCATATGTTTTCAATGTGTTGTAGACAAATAGAGACCTACGGAGTTAGAATATCTGTCATCTTGGGTCCCAGAACCAACCACTTAAGACTCCAGAGTAAGGGCCAGCCCACTGGTAATGACTATTTCCAGGCCCACAGTCATTTTATTTGTGAATTTTGTTGCCCTTTGCTGTCCCCAGAGCTTTGATTAGGGCCAGGTTCACATAAACAGATTTCTGTAACTTTTTTTAAGCAATATTATGAGAATTTTTATTCCAAAATCCTTTATCCCATACAACACAAGAACCTAGATGGTTGAGCATTAGATTATAATTTTTCTATCCATTAACCTTGAGATATTGCACCATTCCAAAGTGAATTTGCACTCTCAGTGGCATTCAGAGATTTATTCCTTCCATTAGGTAGCCACACAGCAGTGAACTCAGGCTAATGTACTTTCAGTAAAAAGGTGACAAATGTGAAGCATTTCGTATTAGTTTAAGAGAATGTCTCAATCACTTAAAAATAAAATTTAACTTCTTAATACATATCCTTTCTTCCCCTTTAGCTATAAAATCACCTGTTTATTTAAGTAATGATGACCTGGCAGAAAAAAATAATAATAATTGTAGTATTACCTGCAGGGAAAACCCTATCCAGGGGTCTCTAAAACTATTATAAACCATGAATATGCAAAGAGATTTCTCTAACTTTTAACTTGAGCAGAAGAGGTTAGGAGGTTCTTAATCCTTTTCCTCCCTCTGAGTTCCTTATGCAAAAATATTTGATGACCCCACACCCCCTCCCACAGCCCTGTAGATCTCAAGCAATTTTTTAGAGGAACAGAATTTACCATGTCACAAAGAGAGGAGCAAATGTACAGTGTCTTCTTACACCTTTTCTCAGACAGTAAGTGCCTTCTTGTCTTGTGTTTATATACCTATAAAAAACAAATATTTATCACACTAGAGAATGTGCTCCAAGATGACCTGCTGTCATCACCTGTAGACACAGGCATAGCTTCAGAATCTTAAATAGCAGCTTCCCTTGCTTAAAGCACAGAGAGATAGATAATGACAGATAAATAGGTAGGTAGGTAAATAGAGATACATATATACATACATACATAGATTCTGAGGGATTCTGTGCTTTTCTACCAAGTCTACAGAGGCTTATGGTTTCTACCAGCACCTTCACTGTTTTTCAAGAGGGTGCTGAGTGGGTGCAGCAAGCCTGTCACTTTTGCCTCACAGGGTAGTTCACCATACTTCTCTCCCTCCCCCTTGACTTTAAATGTCAGTAGCACCACTTCCAGTTATTTTGACAACCCAAAACATCCCATGCAGATCCAAATTATTTTTATGTGGTTAAAAAATACAGAATATAAAAGCTACCCTTCAATTTTGCTTTCAAATCATTGTAGTGTGTGCACCATGTACCATTCCATATGTAAATCCCATGAGCAACTGAAACTTAACATGTTCCAAGGAAACTCATCCTCCCTCCCTCCAAACCTGCTCACATGTCTGAATTCTTTATCTAATTTACATTCCGGTGTCTATCCCAACACCTTAATCCCTCTTCCTGCTCTCCTCCAACTTCATCACCATGACCTGTTGACTCTGCCTCCTCAAAATCTCTTGACCTCATCCCTTCAAATCCCTGCTCACTTTTACCTGAGTGACTGTTGCCATTGCCTGCCTTCAGTGGCTTCATTGTCCAATCCAGAGTGACTTGTCTAAAAGGAAAATCTGATCAGTGTGTCCCCTTCTTAAATCCCTTTGCTAGTCTTTCGACTGGGTCTGCCTAGTTGGTGGTTAGAGGATTTAATAGGGATTTAATGGAGGACTTCCAAAAGGTTCCAGAAGGTTCAGGTCATTCACAACCACAGTAGTGTCTATCCCTTTCATCTTTTATCCATGAGTTAATAACAGAAACAAAGTTCAATGAATCAATAAATAAAGCAATGATTTTAAATATCTTCCCTTTAAAAAAGGAACACTTTGCTAATATCTCAGTTTGTATCAAGTGAACAGGTATGCTGTGGCCAGTGAATTTCAAAGTAAGTAAGCCTATGACTCATTTATTTGTTACTCAACTAAACCCCACTAGTCATGATGGTTTTGAATTGCTTTTAGTTATAGTCTTAGAGTCTTTCTTTTGTATCCATAATGGATCACTTGCTAAAGAAAGCATAAAGAATATAATGTCAAAATGTAACGTAGAAGAAGAATCAAAATGATAACAATTCTGCAACCTTATCTCAAATTGATATTCACTGTATCTGTAACTTGTATATAAATTCTTATGCAGCAGATTAATATATATTAATTACTTTTCAAAAAATTGAAAATATGAAATATAGTAATAAATATATCTAAATTCATTTATGGGGTGCAAAGAATAACACGCTATGTTGTTTGAAGAGAAAGGTTAAACACAGCAGCCGAAAACCATCTGTTGTTTTATCATGTAGAACCATAAAAATAAAACCATTGATTTTTAAGCCTTGACAGCTTTTGTCAATTTTTAGTACAGTAATAAGTAATTGCATTTCAACCTACACATTAGCATACATTCCATTCTGAGACCAAAACAACCCAGTCATTTCTAATTTATTTCTCAACAAATTATACTTTCTTTACACAGTTAATATAAAGTAAAATCAAATTGTGCAAATTATTGTTAATGAGGAAAAAGATTTTGGTTTTAATAGAACTATTATTAAATATATATTATATATGTGTGTGTATATGTGTGTGTGTGTGTGTGTGTGTAAATTTTTTTTTAATTTTTTTTTTGAGACAGAGTCTCACTTTGTCACCTAGGCTGGATTGCAGTGGCACAATCTCGACTCACTGCAGCCACTGCCTCCCGAGTTCAAGAAATTCTCCTGCCTCAGCCTCCTGAGTAGCTGCGTCTACAGGTGTCCACCACCACACCCAGCTAAGTTTTGTATTTTTAGTAGAGACTAGGTTTCACTGTGTTGGCCAGGCTGGTCTTGAACTTCTGACCTCAAGTGATTCACCTGCCTTGGCTTCCCAAAGTCCTGGGATTACAGGAATGAGCCATAATGCCCAGCCTAAAATTATAATTTAAGAGAGCTTTACATATCTAGAAGAGGCTGTTATCAGCTAAGTAACATGCTGCTGAGAGATGAAGGAAGATGAAGGCTGAGAACCCATCCACTTCTCTGGATTTTTCTGGAAAGTCACAGAAAATTCTAGTCTACTTCAGGTAATGCTATCAAACACTCAATTCCCCAGCCATTAATTGTTCGTTCAACAAATATTTTGAGTACCTACCGCATTCCAGATCCTCAGATTCTATGCCAGCAGGTGGTGCCTGCCCTCAATAAGTGTACATTTGAAAGGGAAGAAAATAAAGCAAGTAATTACAAATTATTATATGTACTAGTAAAGAGATGCTTTCAGTCTGCCTAAGAAGAGGACATTTAAACTGAGACCTATAGAGTAAGAAGTGAGGAGCAGCCAGGGAAACCTCCAGCATCAGTAGCCCTGAGGGAAGATGAGCTTGCAGGATTCTTGAAACTAGAAGGAGACATGGTGACTGGAGCTTATGAAGCCATGCAGGGATGGAAAACAGGGCCAAAATGAAGTTAGGATGATAAGAAAGGATCTGTGGGGAGTCCTGGTGAAAGGTTTTGATTTTGTTATATAATAAAATGAAAAAGAAATAGTGAAGTGGTTTAAGCAAGTGACTAACATGATTCAATTTACATTTTAAAAATATCAATCTAGAGAATTTTGTTTCTGGTATAGAGGAGTAAGATCCTAACAAACCATCCTCCTGCAAAGAACAGTATAAATTCTGGTCAAAATAGAAAAGGCTACCCAAGTCTCTGGAGTCTCAACAAAGCCTGGCCAGCTCAGGGACTCTGCTTTACTCATCTTATTTCCTTTCACTGCTCTCCTTGCTCACTCTTCCCCAGCCACACCACACACACTGCTTACTGCCCTGCCCACCTAGGCCCTCTGCATCCCATACATGCTGGGCTAGCTCACATCCTCTGCATATCTGCATGGAGATTTTTTCTGACCATCAGATATAAAATAACAGCCTTCCATCCTTCCATCCAGTCCAGGACATTTCACTCTCTCTCCCTACTTTATTTTTCTCCATAGCACTCATGGACCATCTGACATACTATATATTTGTTTGTTTGCTATTATCCCTCCTATCCATGCAAATCCACTAAAGCATGGAATTTATCAGAGCACAGATATCCCCAGCACCTAAAGCAGCACCTCGAACAAAGCAAAAGAGAAAACTATAGAGTAAATGGATGGATGGATGGATGGAGGTATTCTGAAAGGCCTCCCGCATTTGGCAACCTGCTAAGAGAAGGGCTCTCTGGGCACTGTGATGTTATAGAGAAAGGAATAATGTCTGGCCAAACACAGCGTGCATAAGGGAGGCTAGGCTGCTGAACTCACTGGAAAGACTAGACTGCGTGCAATGTTAGCATGACCCTGGAGGGCCCAGCTGGCAGAAGCCTTACGATTGTCACATGAATATCCTCCAGATGAGATCAATGAGACTCAAAATGTAAAATGACTTATTGAATTCATATAGCAACCAGGAAAGAAAAGAAGTTTTCCAATTCCTGGTCCAAATCTCTCCACATACACCCATATTATCCAGTCCACCTGCTACGATTGAATAGTGTCCTCCCAAAATTTGTATGTTGCAGCCCCAACCCACAATGTGACTGTATTTGGAAAATGGGGCTTATACAGAGGTAGTTAAGTTTAGATGAGGTTGAAGGATGCGACCCTGATACAATGATAAAACTAATGCAGTATTTAATAAGAAGAAACACCAGAGAGTATGCATTCTCTCTCTCTCTCTCTGTCATGTGAGAACACAGTGAGATGGTGTAATCTATAAGCCAGGAAAAGAGGCCTCACTAAGAACCAAATCTTACTGTAACCTTGATCTTGAACTTCCCAGCCTTCAGGACTGTGATAGATAAATATTGCGGATGCCACTCAGGCTGTGGTGTGTTGTTATGGCAGCCCAAACTGACTCCCACAGCACTGCCTCTTGACAAAACGAGAGTCAAACTGCTCACCTCCATGGTCAGGTGGGGTATCCATCACTAGGAGGGAAATAAGAAATAATTGTATAATTTTCCAGTTTTATTGTCTATAATTGATGTCTTTCCTGTGGCTAGCCATCTTTAGTAGGCCAACATTCTCAGACACAGCCTTCACAGATGACTTATTCAACTAATTCAGAGGCTTAGTTTTGACTTTCGTGACAGCTATCAGGACCATATCTGTGTGAACATTTCAGAAGATACTTAAACAGTGTTCTCCTGTTGCCTTGTTCTTTGGGCACAAACTGAATATGAAGGCAGGGACAGCACGAGAAGCTAGGGAAAGAGAGACTATTATTCTCATTTTCAGTCTATCGGCTTCCCTGTGTAATTCACTCAGTGTGAAAGCAATGAAGCATGGATTTCACTTGTAATGCTACAGACCCAGGTATATTAACCCAATTATTTTATTAAATAAATTACAGAAAATTTATCTTATCTGGTGCTCTAATATTACCTTTTTATTCCTAAAACCGAAAAAGAGAACTAAAGGCTCAATTCTTATTTTAGAAGAATCCCAACCAGCAAAAATATTGAAATTTAAAGCCTGGATTTAGGGGTAGGGAAGTCGGGGAGATTTCATTAGAATTCAATTCCTCCAGTGTTTATAAAATGTAAATGATATGCAAAGCATTGATTGGGCTGTGAAAAATATAAGAAAACCTAAGGCCAGCTCTCTGCTGTCTACTTAGAGACATACATGAAACTCAGAAAGCATTCAGAAGCAATGTGAAGACCAACTAAGAGGATGATGTGTGTACAAACATCAAATCACTCCTCTCCAATTTCTACTTCGATGACTATAAAGACTATGAAAAAAAGAAAATATCACTATCAATGCTTCAGTTCAAGGAAAGGTCACATTCACACACACAGAAACACACATACACACTCACACTCACATGTTCCAGAAGCATTAAAGCATTCACAATACCATTTAGAAATAGTGATGTGAGCAAAGAACATAAACAGACATTTCTCAAAAGAAGACATACAAGTGACTGTGAAACATATGAAAAAATGCTCAGCATCACTAATCATCAGAGGGATGCAAATCAAAACCACAATGAGATACCATCTCGCACCGGTTAGAATGACTATTACTAACAAGTCAAAAAAAAACATTTTGGCAAGACTGCAGAGAAAAAGGAACATATACCCTGTTGGTGGGAATGTAAATTAGTTCAACCACAGTGGAAAGCCATTTGGAGATTTCTCAAAGAACTAGGAAGAGAACTTCTAATTGATCTAGCAATCCCATTACTGGGTATATACCCAAAGGAAAATAAATTGTTCTATCAAAAAGACACAAGCACTCACATGTTCATGCAACACTATTCACAATAGCGAAGACCTAGATGCCCATCAACGGTGGATTGTATAAAGACGATATGGTACAGATACACCATGGAAAACTATGTGGCCATAAAATATAATGAAATTATATTCTTTGCAGAAACATGGATGCAGCTGAAAGGCATTATCCTAAGCGAATTAACACGGAAACAGAAAACCAAATACCACATGTTCTCACTAATAAGTGGAAGCTAAACATTAGGTACACGTGGACCTAAAGACAGAAACAATGGACACTAGGGACTACCAGAGGTGAGAAGATGGGGAAGGAGCAAGGTTAAAAAACTACCTATTGGGTACTATGTCACTATCTGGGTGACAGGATCATTCATACCCAAAACCTCAGCATCACTCAATAAACCCAGGTAACAAACCTGCACTTTTACTCCTTGGATCTAAAATAAAAGTTGAAAAAAGTGAGCCTCTTGCAGACAGCAGAAAACAATATAAAACTTAGGCCAGCTCTGTGCTGTCTAGTTAGAGATATGCATGAGAGTCACAGAAAGCATTCAGAAATGATATGAAGACCAGCCAAGAGGATGATATGTGTACAAACATCAAATTGCTCCTCCCCAGTTCCTGTTTAAATGGCTATCGAGACTACACAAAGAAGAAAAAAGTCAATAGCAGGTGCTGGAGTTCAGGGAAAGATTATGAACAGACAAGTGTTCCAGAAGCACTAGAGTATTCACGATGTCATTTAGAAACAGTGAAGTGAGATGGGACTTAATGAAAAGGAAGAATGATCTACCACTCTCCTGTTTGCCCAGAAAGTAAGTGGAAGAGAATCCAGGAAAACTGCATTCAGATCCTGTAATGCAGAGGAGAAAGGATGAGTGCTGAACATCCTGGTGTCACCTGCGGGGAGCTGGGAGTGAGCAGTGACATTTCCACCTTACCAGCATCTGCTGGAGGTTCCCTAGGCTGCAGCCACCCAGAAGAAGCACAGCAGCAAGCTGCCTACTTGGGGATTCGCTCCCTGCTGAGATCTCCATCTCTGGTTCAGACTCCCAGAGTTGACCAGTATTGAAGCGGGGCTAGAAGAGAGGCCACCCAGGACTGTAATAAAGTAAACCACAGAAAAGCCCAGCTGCCCTGTCTTCCTCCAACTAGACTGAAAGGGTCTAAAAGAGACAAGAGCTACCCATTCTTAAATAAAGAATGCACACACAAAACTCATCAAATCTTAGCTCTATAAGCCACCACTGGGTAAACCTGGACCTCCCTCCCTTGGGAGGACTAAGCAGAAAGCCATTGAAACCACTGTATTTTGTATCAAGGGGAACAAATGTCATCTTCTGAAATCTTCAGTTGTTATCAGAAACTGGCATTTTAAAGAAATTGCATAGTCTTTGTTCTCAGTTTCAAAAGGGCACTACAGGTATGAGATTAGAGCATGTATTCATTAAAAAAATAAACTGTTTGAGACCAGGAAGAAAATTGTGATGAAAACTACAATTTTTGAATTAAAAGGTGCAATGTGATGTTGAATATTGATTAGATACTATAGATCTAAATCAGTGAAGTAGAAGACAGGCTACTTCTCTAAGTACACAGAAGAAACAAGAAAAATGAACATGATATACTCTGTGGCAGGAAAAACAAGAATACACAAAATATATTTAATTGTAATCCCAAAGGTCAAGGACAGAATAGAACAATAGTACTAATGTTTTTTAAAACCGTAGAAGAAAATCTACAAGGTCAAGGTCAAAGATATCGTGGCAAATATTTAAAAAATGTGAGGCCAAATAAAATGTCCAACAGCCATCTGGATGATAGCCGGATGCTGTGGCTCATGCCTGTAATCCCAGAACTTTGGGAGGCCGAGGTGGGTGGATCATTTGAGGTCAGGAGCTCGAGCCTAGCCTGGCCAACATGATGAGACCCTGTCTCTACTAAAAATACAAAAAAATTAGCCGGGTGTGGTGGTGGGCACCTGTAATCTCAGCTACTTGGGAAGCTGAGGCAGGAGAATCGCTTGAACCTGGGAGACAGAGACTGCAGTGAGCTGAGATCGCACCATTGCACTCCAGCCTGGGCGTCCAGTGAGACTCTGTCTCAAAAAAAAAAAAAAAAAAAAGGAAAACTGTATCCGGATGGAAAAGCAATCACCCCCAAAAGAATGAAAATCAGGAGGATACCGAACTTCCTTGCAGCACTAGACACTGTAAGACAACGGAGCAACATCTAGTTTTGAGGTAAAATATTGTGGCTCCACAATCCTGCACTCCATTTAAATGTGTGCATAAGAATAACAGAAAGACACTCTCAGATCTACAAGAGATTAGAAAGTATATCATCCACAGACGAAACCAGAAAAAATTACTCAGAATTATCCTGCATGAACTAGACTACATTAAATTCGTAAATGGGAATAAAGTAGTATAAAAAGCTATAGTAAGGCAGAAAACTCTATCTCATACAGATTGAGTTCAATAATATGAGTACAAATACAAAACATTTTAAGAGAGATGATTCATAACACAAAGGTAATAATACGGGTCTAAACATCCGTAAATACAATTTAGGAAGTAGAATGGAGAAGAGTAGGGACAGTAGTGACAAAAATAAAATACGAAAATGTCTTATCTCATGGTTTGTGTGTTGGGAAAACAATAATATTGCTTAAAGTTTCCTTTGAGTTTAGGAAAAATAGATTCAAATACAATTTTTAAAACTTACAGGTAAGCAATAGTAGAATTAAATATTATATAACTTCTAAATTATTGCAGAATAAAAGATAATAACTCAAATTCGTATAGGAAAAGTTAAAGAAAAAATGAAAAACACACAAAAACACTAATATTAGTAAACAAACTAAATGAAAAGAAACACAAAATTGAAAATATTATATAGGAAAAAGTCATTTAATAATGTCAAAATATATAATACAAAATTAAAACACAACTATCACAAACTTTTCTCTGCCACATAGCATTGGCCCAAAATACATAAAGAAAAACCTGCTAGAAATACAAATAGAAATCAACAGAAATGAAATAGTAGTGGAATAACTTCAAATATGCATCCTCAGTCTAAGGCAGACTAACATCCAAAATATAGAGCATTTGAACAATATCCTTAATGAGAGTTATTACATAGATAACACTTTACAAGCATAAAAATATCTTCCTTTTCAAGCTTACAAAAATAGTCTTAATAGCCATAACAAAAACAAATTAAATATAGAAAGTAGAAATTGTACAGACCACAGTATTGATTGCAGTGCAATAAAATTAAACTTACAACAAAAAAACAAAAAACACAAACAAAAATATTCTCAAACTCCTGGACAATGTTCTGAATAATTCTGGGATCAAAGAGGAGATCAATACCATTGTTAAAGAACTATTCAGATTATGACAATGAAAACACTATATATATCAACATTTGTGGGATGCTACTAAAGCTATTAAATGTGTTATTCCAAAATTTCAAAGAATAAATTATTCCCAAATGGTCTAAACTGCTCCAGAGCATAACAAAGGAAAGAAAGCTTCCCAATTTGTTTTACTCTGATATCCAAGCCTGAAAATGATAGTACTAGAAAGACTACAGAAAATACAATGAAATTCAGCAATTATTCAAAACAATAATAGACCATATCAAGGAAGCCTCATCTGAAGAAAAGAAGGCTGACTTAATATTAAGAGATCAACTGATAGAAATCACATTAATAAGGCAAAAGAGAACAGTCATATGGTGGTCCCATTAGAAGCCAAAAAAAGATATTAGTCAATATTCAACATCTGTCCTTGCAAACTTTAAAGAAGCATCTAAGTAGTCTTAATTAGCATAACAAAGAATATCTCAATATCTAGCTGTCAATATCACATATATATAAATGTATTGAGATATACTTGGCACTTTTTAAAGAGAAAGGAAAATAACAGTTTTAAATGGTATAATTTATAATACCATAAAGTTACATTTTGTAGATTTTGTATATACACTATATTAATACATACAGTATGTATTACTGTACTGGGTTAAGAGCCCCAAACTATGTATACTTTTGTACTTATTTTTATGGGCACTTTAAGGAATTCTCATGGTTTAGTGTTGCCTATGTTTTATTTTTGTTTTTTGTGTTGAACTTTAGCACTTAATGCTTCCTCCTCCCATCACAGGGAACTTTGCTTGCATTTTCACATCCTCCCAGTAATCCACATGTTATGTTTCACTGACTTTGCAGGAAACTTTCCACTGTGGCTCAGCTCATATGAGTAGTAACCCTTTTTATGTATACAGAATATAGACAAAACATTTCATCGAGAAAAACTTCATCAAAGTGGAGTATTACAAACATGCGCCTCCTGGGGTTCTTCTCTTTTATTTACAAGAACCAAATGCCATAGGACTTGGTTTCAACAATGATGAATAGAATAGATCCTTACCTTCACTAAATCTTATTGTTTTCTTTATGAAAAGCAGTTCAATATTATTGTTAGACCTGACTTGCCACAATAAAATGTATAATATGAGACTCTGAAGGACTCTACTGAAGATCAACCCATCCCTTTGAGTTGGCATAATGTCTAGAACTAAGTGACAGAATACACTACTGAAATAACAAGCCAAGCTAGAGACTTAAATTTGCTGAAACCACTAAACCATTGGATTACCTTCAAATTCGTTTTCTTAGAAACTATTTATTTTTAAAATTGATACACAATAGTTGTATGTATTTATGGAGTACGTAGTGATGTTTCCATACATACAATGTAAGTGATAAGGTCATGGTAATTAGCATATCCATCATCTCAAACATTTATCATTTCTTTGTGTTGGGAACATTCAATATCCTCCTTCTAGCTATTTGAAAATATATAATACATTGTTAACTATAGTGATCCTACAGTACTATGGAACACTAAGACTTATTCCTCCTCTCTAGCTGTAATTTTGTAGCCTTTAATACAGCAGTCCCCAACCTTTTAGGCACCAGGGGCCAGTTTTATGGAAGACAATTTTTCCATGGACCATGGAGAAGGATGGTTTCAGGATGACTAAAGCACATTACATTTATTGTGCACTTTATTTCTATTATTTTATTGTGATACGTAATGAAATAATTACACAACTTATCGTAATGTAGAATCAGTGGAAGCCCTGAGCTTGTTTTCCCACAACCAGATGGTCCCATCTGGGGGTGATGGGAGACAGTGACAGATCATCAGGAATTAGATTCTCATCAGGAGCATGCAATGTAGATCCCTCACATGTGCAGTTCACAATAGGGTTTGCACTCCTATGACAATCCAGTGTTGCCAGTGATCTGACAGGAGGGGGAGCTCAGACAGTAATGGGAATGATGAGGAGCAGCTGTAAATACAGATGAAGCCATCACTTGCTCACTTGCCACTCACCTTCAGTGCAGCCTGGTTCCTAAGAGGCCATGGACCAGTACTGATTCATGGCCCAGGGACTGGGGACACTCGCTTTGATAAATCTCTCCCTATTCTTCCTTTCTCCCTACTCTTCCCATCCTCTAGTAACCTCTGTTTTACACTTTAGTTCTATTAGATCCACTTATTTGGCTTCCATATATAAGTAATAACATGGTGTTTAAATTTCTGTTGGTGACTTATTTCACTTAACAAAATGTCCTCCATGCCATTCATCCATGTTGCAGAAAATGACACTATTTATTATTTTATAATATTTTATACTTATTTTTATACAATGTCATTATTTATTATTTTTCATGGCTGAATAGTATTCCACTGTGTATATATACCACATTTTCTTAATCCATTCATCTGTTGATGGACAATTAGGTTAATTCCATATCTTGGCTATTATGAATAGGGCTGCAATAAACAAATGGAATTATATAAAACTAAAAAGCTTCTGGACAGCAAAGGAAACAATCAACAAAGTGAAAAGACAACCTACAGAATGGGAGAAAACATTTGCAAACCAATTCATCCAATAGGGGATTAAAAACCAGAATGTATAAGGAACTCAAACATCTCAATAGCAAAAAAATAAACAATCTGATTTTAAAATGGGCAAATGATCTGAACAGAGATGTCTCAAAAGAAGATACACAAATGGCTAACAAAAGTATTTTTTAAATGCTCAACATCACTAATCACCAGGAAAATGTAATCAAAGACACAATGAGATATTATCTCATCACAGTTAGACTGGCTATTATCATAAAGGTAAAAAAAAAAATACTGGTGAGGACATGGGACATGGAGAAAAGGGAGTGCAGTGGCATGATCATAGCTCACTATAGCCTCAAACTCCTTGGCTCTAGGATGGGATCATTCTTATCCCAGACCTCAGCATCACACAATATACCCATGTAACAAACCTGCAAATGTACCCCTGAATCTAAAATAAAACTTGAAATTATTTTTTAAAAAGATACCACTAGTGAGAATCCTGTATAATAAGCAGCCTCACTCCAAATTGTTTGATCAAAGTTTAAAGTTCCCCCCAAAAGCTCATCTTACTTGTGTACAATAAAATAAAAAACATCATAATCTTTGGTTAGAATAGCCTCAAGAAACATATTAAAAATTATAGCTTTTGTAATGGAAAAAGGTGGCTGGCTGTTTTTGAAAATTCCCCTAGGACTGAAGAAACTCAAAACGTGTATCTAATAAAATAGAAACTGGTTATGAATGATATCGCAGATTTCATGTCCTCCATTAAATTTCTCCCCATTCAGCAAGGAAAGCATTTTCTTTCTGTCTCCTTGTGCAGTTATCAACCACTGACCCAGCACCCCGGCCGGACTCCTTGATAAATTGTGACCCCAGAGTCTGGGGACAGAAGCTTGCTGCTTTGAGCCACAGTTGTCTGAGCCAAAGATGTCAGTTTTGTTGTGTTTTGTTTCTTAGTGGGAACAGGGTTATTGGAAAGGGGTTTTAAGTTAGATGGTGCTTATAAACCAATCCAATGCATCATAATATTGTACTTCCGCTAAAGAAGATGCAGGCTAATAGTTTATTTGGCATCAAAATTTTATTTTCTTCAATAAGTTAATGTCACATTAAAAAGGTGGAGATTGATATTTATTAAAAGAGAATTTTAATGCATAATGACAACGTAAAATGTGTGGACCTTAGCAAGTTCAAACAAACCAAAGGTAGAAAATATTTGGGATACAACTGGGGAAATTTGACTACAGGCTGGGTATTAGAAATGTCGAAGAATTATTATTTTTGTTAGCTGTAAAAATAATATTATGGTTATGCAGGCAAATGTCCTTATTTTTAGAGAGATATTCTGAAGTATTCTGCATGAAGAATGTCAAGATATTCATAATTTTCAAAAATTAAGCAAAAAAATAGATAAAGCAAATGTAGCAAAATGCTAATAGTTATTGAATATAGAGGATTATTCAGAGGATTATAAGATTTTGCCTATTTTTCTCTGTGCTTACAATTTTTCATTATTAAAGTTCTTACTAAAATTAAAATTTGAATATTTTATTCAAAATTAAGTATTAAAATATTTCTTAAAATATTTATTTAAAATTATTTAAAATATTTTAAAATACTTTTTAATTCTTAAATATTTTCATTATAAAAATTTTTAATTTTCCAACCATAGAAACAATATAAGGTGTGAGAATCCAATGATAATAGAGACTTTTTGAGCTGGGAAGGACATGGGAGAACATTGATTCCAATACCCTCCCTTTAGAGATGTAGAAGCTGCTGCCTCAAGTGACTGGAAAGTTACCTGAGACTACATAACTGGTTGGTGACTGATATGGTTTGGCTGTGTCCCCACCCAAATCTCATCTTGAATTGTAATCCCCATAATCCTCACATGTTCTAGTGGGCGGTAATTGAGTCATGGGGGTGGTTTCCCCCTTACTGTTCTCCTGAGAGTGAGTGAGTTCTCATAAGAGCTGACGGTTTTATAAGCATCTAGCATTTCCCCTGCTGCACTCAATCTCTCTCCTGCCACCCTGTGAAGAGGTGCCTTCCGCCATGATTGTAAGTTTCCTGAGGCCTCACCAGCCATGTGGAACTGTGAGTCAATTAAATCTCTTCTTTACAAATTACCCAGTCTCAGGTATTTCTACATAGCAGTGAGAACAGTGACAGAATTTAAAGGAGAGATAAAGTTTCCTGACTCCTAGGTACAACTCTGCAACCACATTCTGATTCCTGGATTCTGTCCTGCCCACAGATGGTCTGCAGCTAAGTCAATACAGCTACCACTCCAGAGCCACCAACTCCACCTCCTCTGGGCCATCTGTTGGACCTTGGACACCATCACTACAATTGTCCCTGCCACCACTATGGACTGACAGGAGCTTCAGTCGCCCACCCTTATGCCAATCCCACCTCCGATACTGCTCCCACCCTCAATTTGGCAATGAAAAAACCAATACAGTCCCCACATCCTTCCAACACTGGAACTGCTTTCACCTTTGACCTCTTGGGTTCTACCAGATTAAAAAGAAGGTTCATTGTCATTTTTAACAAAGCAAATACCTCCAAAAATGCTTTAGTCCTGGAAGATATATTAATTGAGCCATATTTGCATTTCTTTAATGTAATGATTTTTTTTAGGATATGAATTTTTGAAATGTGTTAGCAGTGAACAGGAGAAAGAAATCACATGGATTAAATGCCTGTTGTTTTCTCAGCAGGAAGGCCCTGCAAACATTTAGGCAGGTTATAAAATTACAAAGTGCCTAAAATTGCAAAAACAAAATTGGTTACACAGTTCATATTGATAAAGAAAACTTAAAAGTTGTGTATTTAATTCTCATTTATCATTCTAGGTTTAAATATAATCTTCCTTTCTTCTTTTTTAAAATTTAATTCCAGGAAGATGCTTCTATTGTATTTTTTATTCATTTATCCTATATATTTATTGAGCAACATGATGTTTTGATACACATATACATACTGAAATGATTACTACATTCAAGCAAATTAACATAACTATCATTTCACATAGTTATATTTTTTTGTGTGGTAACTGTGCACATTTCCAGTGTACAATAAAATATTATAAACTCTAGTCATCGCTGTACATTAGAGGTCTAGGCTTATTTATCCTGCAAAATTGAAACTTGGTAGTCATTGGCCTCCATCTCCCTATTATATTTTTATAGTGAGAGGTGCTGAAGGTAGAACAGTTGAAGGATTATACAAAATACTGAACGCAGAGAGAAAGAGTAACATTAAAATATTACTTTTATTTATTATGATTTTGCTTTACCACAAAACTTTCATCAGTCTATGTTGTCTTCTGGCAAAGAATTTTAGCTTCCTTGTCTTACTTAGAGATTAGGAATTAATTTCAGCTGTGGGATTTTTGCTACTCTTAGTTCTATTTAGTGCCTGTCCCAGACCTGTGAGGCCCAACAGGTAGCAGGTAATATAGGAAAGAGTAAATCACTCCAGACTTGGAGTCCCTCCACAGTGCTCCTGCATCCTGCTCTGCTCTCTGCAGTGGTGGATGTAAACCTCACCTTCCTGCCCTTTCCTGCTATTGTCAGAACTATAACAGTTTCCAAACTCCCTCCCATCTCCCAGACTTTTCCTAGTCCTAAACCTTCCAAACAACTGTCCCATTGCCTCTTGTATTCCAACATAAAATAACAGTTTACAGTTGAAAATAACTGCCACCCCCTCCCCCTGAAAATTCTAGAACTAAAAAAAAATAAATAAAAATTAAGATTTAATTAGTTTAAAATGTACACACTGTTTTACTATGGGTTTTGTGGTTATCCTAGAAATTTACTCATTTATGTTAATATATTTAATAGCAGAGAAAACACAGCTGAAGAGAAAATTAGTAAACTAGCACATAGGTCAGAAAATTTTATCAAGAAAAAAGCATAGAGTGACAAAACAAAGAAGAGAGAAAAGATGTGGGAAATTCAGTAGCAAGATCTAACATATAGTTGATTAAAATCCCAGAAGTTAAAAGAGAAAATAATACAGACAATAATTGAAGAGATAATGCCTGATAATTTTTCAAAACCAATAAAAGATATCAATCTATAGATTTAAGAAGTCCAGTAAATCCCAAGTAGGATAAATAAAAGAGAAATTCACACCTAGGTATATCATAGTGCATAATGCATAATTGCAGAAAACTTAAGATAAACTTAAGAGAAAATCTTAAAAGCAGTCACAGGTAAAAGGACAGATTATGTTCAAAGGAGTGACAGACTAAAGCCTACCTCTCAGCAGCAATATCAGAAATTAGGACACAGCAGAATATGACCTTCAAAATACTCAAACAAAATTACTCTCAATGTAAAATTTGATACTCAACTGAAAATATCCTTTGAGGATGAAGATGAACTAAAAACATTTTCAGATACACAAAAATGAGAGTATTTGCTCCCAGCAAACCCATACTAAAAGAAATCTGAAGGATATTCTTTAGGCAGAAATAAAGTAATCTCAAATAAAGGTTGGAGATATAGAAAGAAGAGAAAAATTACAAAAGGGATAGATAAAAGGATAAACCTGAATAAGCATTGAAAGTATCACAATAATAATAACAATGTCTAATTTGGATATTATGTATGCAACTGAAGTAAATGACAATAATAACATAAAATCAAAGAGAGGATTAAAGAAAGACAAAATGTTCTAGGGTCCTTTTGTTGTTTCAGAGGAGAGTAAAAGGATCAATTATCAGAAACTTTGATAGGTCAAGTATATATGCTGAATTTTTAAAGTAACTACTAAAATGATAGTAAAACAGTGCATAAATTCCAAACTAATAGAGGAAATAAGTGGAATAAAAAATTCTCAATAAATTTTAAAGAAGCAAAATCAAAAAACAAACAGTACCAGTAGGGCAAATGGAAAGCACATGTTAAGATAAGAAATTTAAATCTACACTAGTAATTACATTAAACATAAATGTACAAAATATTTCAGCTCAAAGCTGAAGATTGTCAGACTGGTGCTGAAGATTGTCAGATTGGTTCAAAACAACAACAGCAACAGAGTCCCTTCAACAATTCCTCTAGACTTCCACAAAGCAGTGGTTCTCACAACCACACACATGGGGACCTCACATGATCTGAACTGTGGTCATGTGGCCAAAGCAGCTGTGCCTTTTCTTAATACTCTTCCTTATTTCCCACTAAAGAGGAGCATTTCCCCTCACATGTATTAGGTACAATATATTGTGTGTTTGTGTGGGATGGGTTTTATTTTTGTTAATAGAAGTTGGACTTCACTGTCTTTTGAACTATTATAGACCTGAGTAGCTCTTCTAAGCGCTGGAATTTCAGTATAAGAAAATGTTTTGTGACTAAGTTTTGGTTGCCAATCCTCGAAATTACTGGGCCTTGTGGGAGGGAAATAACTAAAACCACTCAGAATTTCTCAATAACTGAACTTAGGTTGTCCTGATTTGTTAAATCAAGGTCCGTTCAACCAAGACCTAAAGACAGGGAGGTACATTGAAGTCCCTAAAATAAATTGCATTGAGAAAAGTGGGAGTCAAGCTGAAGAGTAGTATTCAAGATAAAGACCTGAGGTTTCATAGAAAAGGATTGGTTTATTCAATGATGCTGATACTGGGAGCTCCTCCAGACCAAACCCCGTTACGTTGTTTGTATTGTTGGAAAGTAACTGAACATGAGAGCATCAACTTGAAAAAAGTTCATGTAGGAGCATTCTGGCTGAGTTTGGCACTCATCTGCTCTTAGACAGCCTTGACAACATATATATTAGTGATTTATTGCTGGTTAGCAAATTACCCCCAAAATTAATGTCTGGAGACATTTTTTATCTGTTGGTATTTGTGGGTCAGCTGGGTACCCTTGGCTGAAAGTCTCTGATGTTGCAGTCAAGATGTCAGCTGGGGCTGTGGTCTCATCTTAAAGTGCCATTGAGGGGTAGGGAGCTGTATTCCAAAGCTCATTCACATGGATCTCAGTAGGCCTCGATTCCTTGTTGACTGTTGACTGAAGGACTCACTTAGAGCCTTGCTTCGTGGGCCTTGCCACGGCACAGCAGCATGGAAGTCACTATCTTTTTGTAACCTAATCTCAGAAGTGTCATGCTATCACTCACCATATTCCAGTTATTAGAAATGAGTCACTACATCCATCCCACACTAAAGAAAAGGGAACTACACAAGGGGATGAATGCTAAGAGGCAGAAATCCTTGTAGGTTTTCTTGGAGGCTTCCCACCACAGGGATGGACCAATAAGCTCTCACTACAGAGAGGTCGGCAGCTTCTGACTGCAGAGCACAGACCCTCAACAGTGACATCATGACACTGTGTGGCTGGGAGAAATAAGGGGGGTGGAAACAATAAGAACCACTATTTATTGAACATTTTTCTATGCAAACACTATCAATTTACATGTTTTCAGGGACTGAATGTTTGTGTCCTCCCACCAAATTCGCATGTTGAAATTCTAACCTCCAATGTGATGCTATTAAAAGATGGGGCCCTTGGGAGATAATTAGATTTAGATGAGGTCAGAGCCCCTTGTGTGGGATTAGTGTCCTTATCAGACACTAATCAGACAGTAGTTCTCTCTTTCTTTTTGCTATGTGAGAACATAGTAAGAAGCAAGATGTCTGCAAGCCAGAAAGAAGGTCCTTAACAGGAATGAATCTGCTGGTACCCTGATCTTGGACTTCCTAGCCTCCAGAACTATAAGAAACAAATGTATGTTGTTTAAGCCATCCAGTCTGTAGTATTTTGTCATAGAAGCCAGAGCAGACTAAGACATGTATACAAACTAATTTAATCATCATGAAGACCTATTCTTATTATCTATACCTCATCACTGAGAAAAATGAGGCACAGAGACATTAAGAAACTTGTCCAAGTTCAGATAGGTAGTAAATAGTGGAGTCAGCACTCAATCCCAGGAACTCTGATTAGAGTCTGTGCTTTCATCCACTACTCTCCATTGAGTGGGCACAGTGTGAGGACATTAAATGGACATCAATGTCCATTTCTAAAGCTTGGGTTTGGGAAGATTTGGATTAGAGAATAAAGACTGGCAGGTAGGGGCTTAAGCAAGTGCTAACCGAAAAAAATAAAGAAATATGGTGTCATCTGTGCCTGCAAAGATGAAGAGTTGTGGAGTATATTGCCCAAATTCACACAAGGTGACAATGGAGGAGCTTGTCTTCTTTGGATTAACCTTCAGATCCCTCTGCTTTTAGGTAACTGTGGAATGTCTCAGAAACAAGGAATTTGAAAGCCCCAGGAAAGGCATCCATGGTTCCAATCGAACTCCACAAAGATAAGTCTGAAGAAATGCAGAATACAGCCTGCTTTCCTCAATGGATTTTGGCGATCAGTTCTTCCCTTCTCCAGACTCACCCCGAATGCATGTAATGTAAGCCCAGCCTTCCATTAACAACCAGCCATAAAAATGAATTGGAATACATTGACTGGAGTCGGATACAATCTAAAAGTAAAGGAGATGTTTTTTTCACTTGGTACCTCTGAATCTCTCCTACTTCAAAGAACATTCCATTCCAGATGTCCCTACACCTAAAGCCATGGTCCATCTGTCAACAGCCATCACTGTATCTCCCCACAGTACATGCTGTTTGCAGCACAGCATGGGATAAGCTCCCTCACAAACTGGAACTAGAACCTATTTGCATTTCTTCCTATAAACATGAAAATTCTGAAGTGTTTTAGATCAATTTTGCTTTTGCCTTTGAAACAGATGCGTCTTACTTTTCTAGCTGATTTAGCTCCAGGTAGTCTTTCTGCAGGGGAGGGTATTCTTAGTGGGTATATGCTTCAATGACCAAAGATAAGCACCCAGTAAATACCTGTTGGGTGATGCAATCAAAGAAGGCTTCCCCTGAATGCTTTGCATGAGCCTAAGTTTTCATGGGCCCAAAAGGAGAATGACTATTTCCTTTTGAATTTGGCCTGGCATCAACACTTCTTGCTTTCTCTAGTTTTGATACCACTTCTCCCACTGCCAATTTCTCATAATTCATCCGGAAGCTTGGGACAACTCAAACTGTCCTGATAGCCATAGTAACTCCAAAGCATAAGAGAGTAATTCTGTGAGCTCCAGGCAGCAATACCCAGGGATTGGAGACCAGTGTAGCAAACTCTCCTTTTGGAATCTGGAGTATAGAGGGAAATATGTTGCCAGCAGGGAGACTTGTTTTTGGTGTGGAAGCTTATTTTACTCCAGGGTAAAGTAGAAGCTGTGACATCTGAAAGTGGGTAGGGAACACTGGCATGTGAAAAAAGCAGAGGCAGTTCGTGATGGCAGCAAATGAAGGTCACATTTGCATGTGATTCAAAATGCTGAGGACAGAGCCACCCCAAGTAGCTGTCATGTAGCAATACCTATCCACGTAGCAGTGCCCCAGGGACTTCCCTGCAAGAATTATTACACCCACTTTCCCATAGCTGCTTTGATTGCTGAAGCTGGACTGTCACTGGGTTCCTTGTAACTTTCTGAGGCAGACACAGCAAACAGATGTAATTTCTGGTTGTACCTGTCTGAGTTGTCACTAGTCAGTGATGGGATTCCTAGTTCAACATCTAATTGGAGGTTTACATGGTTTTTGGTGTTGGTGCCTCTTGCCATTTATTTGTAGAACTTCTTAACTGGAAGAGAAGAAGCTTGCCTGGTAGATATTTTGTCCCTGATAAATAGAATTTGTAGAATTTAGTTGACCTCTACTGATCAGTCATCGATAAAGAGCTACCTCTAATATTCACGCTAGCAATAAAAGAGCTACATGCTGTCAAGACACAGACATACTCAATGCCAAAAATACACGCATATCCTTCCATTACATTTCCCTTTAATACTTACTATAATGTGTTTATGCAATTATTTACATGTTAACCTCCCTCTTCAGTCCCTGAAATCCTAGAGGACAGGTAGAGTGTCTCATTCATCGTCATGGTCCCAGCACTTGACACAACATCTTTACAGAGTAAAAGACTGTTAAAATACCATCTTTAGCAAGCATCATCCTACATTACATCTTGTAAATGGTAAATATAAGAGACTAAAGCCATATGTCAAGTGGAAGGAAACCTATTCAACTCCCTAATGTTCTTTACCTCCTCTCACATGACTGCAGTGAATGAGAAAGTGAGAATGGGGAAAACCTACTTGGTTTTGTGCTCACTATTGAAAAATATTCCTTAGACTACTTTGATATAGGGCTCTACACCAAATATTTCAGATCATTCTTGGAGAATTTTGAAATACAGAGAGGCTCCATAATTGTTCTCCTACGCACAATGCTGAAGGATGCCCAATATCAAGTGTACAACACTAAATGCACAGCAAACCTGACCCTGCCGCAGAAGCTGCCTAGTGGAAGCCAGGATTCAAACCCATGACCCTTTTCTGCTCAGGTTCAGCTCCCTAGCTTCAGAAACTACATAGGTCATTTCCTAGAGACTTTCTGTGAGGTGCTTCTTTCTGCTATGTATACCATTTTCAGGAGTGCACTGAAAACAGCCTAGACAACCCTCCCCCTAAAACCTTCAGCCTGAGGGAGCATTTGCCAGCAAAGTCTCCTGCCGTGCCCAATACCTACACTGCTGTAAACAGGGTTCAGCAAAACTTGCCTGTAGAGGACCAAATTGTAAGTATAAAATACTTTGTGTGTCACCTACATGTCAATTGCATATTCTTCTTTGTTTGCTTGCTTGCTTTTTTTTTTTTTTTTTAATATTTTAAGTTCTGAGATACATATGCAGAACGTGCAGGTTTGTTACATAGGTATACATGTTAATGGTTTTCTGCACCCATTAACCCATCGTCTACATTAGGTATTTTTCCTAATGCTATCCCTCCCCCAGTGCCCTCCCACCCCCTGACAGGCCCTGGTGTGTGATATTCCCCTCCCTGTGTCCATGTGTTCTCGTTGTTCAACTCCCACCTGTGAGTGAGAACATGCGGTGTTTGGTTTTCTGTTGCTTTCTTGCTTTTTGTTTGTTTTTTACAAACATTGGAAGCATTACAAAAGCATTCTTCACTGGAAGACTCTACTACAAAAATTTAGGCTGAAAAATTGGATTTGGCCCACAAGATCCAGTTTAGCAACCCATGAGAAAGGTTAGCAATATTCTTTTACTTTGGTGGTACTACCAACACAATAATAAGTTTATTTTAAGGAAGGCTTTCTTATTGAAGAATTAATGATGTAGGTTCAGATAACCCAGTTTTCTCCCTTCAAGTCACTGTGTGACTTGGGCCTGCTCATTGGACTTCTCTAATCTTCAGTTGCATCATGAAAACATGGGTCATAGATAAGCATCTTATAGTGTTGCTCAAAGACTCCAATGAGATAATGTATGTGAAAGTTCTTTGTAAACCACAAGTTCTATTTAAATGTTAGCTGTTACTATTGTTAACATTACTGAATTCTCAGGAAACATAATTACTCTGATGACATTATGGTTTAGTTTGTACATATACAGTTCCAGTGATAGATAGAGTGTGGGAAAATCCCAAAAAAATATTGGTTTGAATTATAAATTATTAGAAAGCTTCTAACTTTTCTTAGAAGCTATTATTTTGTTTGTGTGGGAAACTACTTTTAAGGAAAAAATGTTGTGGTTTCCTAACTTTCCACATTCAAGGCTAAAAACCACAAAAGAAAAAAAATATTTTTATAAAACATATTTGTAGAGGTCAATTTTCAAACGCCAAAGATTTTGTCCTCGTAAAATTAAAATGAGTGATGACTCATTTCTTTGAAAAAAAAGAAATTGAGATTTTGCTAAAAATTAATATAATATACTTTGGTAAGGAGGAAATGCACATTCACCTAAATGCTGTTGGCTGGCTGTGGCTGCAATGCTTTCTTGCTTAATATATTTCAGAATTGAACAGCTAGTAATTGTCACCAAACTTGGGCAACAGTCAAGACAAAAAATAAATTTTTATTCTTTCCATGAGACTTTTAAGGTATTTCTCAGGTGAAAGCAGGTATATTCCTGGCAGCATGGCAATAGACTCTTAAGGTATGTCTCCCAAAAAAGTTAAATAAGAGCTTCAACAAATTGTGGTCAATGCGATAATGAAGCATACCTATTTCAAAAATATGTATTACAAATTTTGTTTGTATTTTGTTTGCTTGTGCAAATATTAAAAATATGAAAAGCATACAAAAATATAAAACACTATCTCAAATTTTCCAATTTATTTTAATATTCTGCATTTAATATCAGACCACATCTTTCTTTTAAAAACCTTGAAATGCTTAACATTTAACTCTGCCAGCTCTTTTATTCTCTGGGCCCTCATCCTCATGCTCCCCTGAAAACATGAGCATTTCCCAATTTTTTTTTATTGTCCCCAAACTCTCACCTCACCTCCATCCCTCAGATGATAAAATCACTCGTAAATAGTTATCTAATGTGCCTATTCTAATTCTCATAAGCTCTGCAAGAGCAGGGACTTTGTCTTGTTCCCTGCTAAATCCCTACGTAAGGAATATGAAAGCTGGCTCAAAATATCACTCCCAGGGCTTCTGTCACCCCGTCTATCTAACACTCTGTGCATAACTCTGCGTTCTGCCCCATTTCTTACCAGTGATCTCAAACTCAATATATCCAAGCCACACTTACCACATTTAGTAGCCGCCTCACAAATCTCCTCCTCCTGACTTCATTATACCAATGGCGCCACGATTTTTAAGTCACTTAGAAGTATCTCTTTTCCCCTCAGTAGGCATCGATTTAATTGCAAGTTATCATTGCTGCCAAGTCTTTTTTTTTTTTTTTATTCTAATATGAACAGGGTGACCATAAACACCACATAAAAACCAGGGTAATGTTGAGAGCAGAAAGAAGTGCTAACTAGACGGTCCATCAGGACCAGCAGGATGTAGCATCAACTTGGGCTGTCCTGAGAAAATGGAACATACAGTCAACTTAGCCAAGGGTTAAGTTAGTGCAAAAGTAATTGCGGTTGTTGCCATTACTTTTGGTGGCAAGAGCTGCAATTACTTTTGCACCAACCTAATACGATGCTAGAAATCATATATAATACCAACAGTTCATGTCCCCTGGCACCTTGGCTATATTGCAGGAGACCAAACAAATACAAATAACTATGAACTTAAGTGTAAAGTGATAATTACCAACACCTATATAAACATTTTAGAAAGTCTGCTAGATAAATAGATCTATTTTGGCTGGGTGTATTAGGGAAAGTATCACAGAAAATGTGACCTTTGGATGAGTATTGAAATGTGTTTATGAGTATACTGGAGGGGAGAGCAAGTCTGCTGAATGAGTAGTGAGAACACAGTAGAAATTTCACAGTAGAAATTTCAGAAAAAGAACTAACCAGACAAATCACACAAAAAGATAGTCAAATACCCAAGAAACGTATGAAAAGTTGCTCAACCTCATTAGTAATAAGGAAAATGCAAACTAAAGCTAAAACAAGCTGTTCCTACACACCAAAAAGGCTAAAACTAATAAGACTCGTAACAGAGAATCTTGTACTATTGATAGGGATGTAATTGCTACGACTGCTTTGGAAAAGCATATGTCAATATTTACTAAAGAAGAACATGTAGAATTTATACTTGTCCTATGATCCAGCAATTTCATTTTCTAGAAATAGACATCGAAATAAAAATTCAGGCACATACACATCAAAAGACTTTTACAGTATGTTCATATCAACATTATTCATAATAGTTAAACACTGGACGTAATCTAAATGCCTACTAAGTGTATAAAGGATTTATAAAAATGGTATATTCATACACAGAAATAAATGAATAAACAGTGTCAGTAAATGATCTACATGATTTACAAGAAACAGCATGATCCATGTAAAACAGCGTGATTAATTCTCACAAATATAACCTTGAATTAAAGAAACTAAATATGACCGAATATATACTGTATGATTTACATAAAGCTCAAAAATAGGCATAAGTATAAAATTAGACATCAAGATAGTGTTTACCTATGGGGAAGAGGATGACTGGCTATGAAGGAGGCTTCTAGGACTTTGGCAATGTTCTGGTTCATACTTGGGCAATGTGATAATCTATCAAGTTGTATATTTACAGTTGGTGCACTGTGTATTTTGCTTCAATTTCAGAAGTTTAAACAAAAGATAATCAATGAGAATGTTCAGGAATTAAAGAATTACATGAGAGGCCGGGCGCGGTGGCTCAAGCCTGTAATCCCAGCACTTTGGGAGGCCGAGGCGGGTGGATCACGAGGTCAGGAGATCGAGACCATCCTGGCTAACATGATGAAACCCCGTCTCTACTAAAAATACAAAAAACTAGCTGGGCGTTGTGGCGGGCGCCTGTAGTCCCAGCTACTCGAAGGCTGAGGCGGGAGAATGGCGTGAACCCGGGAGGCGGAGCTTGCAGTGAGCCGAGATTGCGCCACTGCACTCCAGCCTGGGTGACACAGCGAGACTCCGTCTCAAAAAAAAAAAAAAAAAAAAAAAAAAAAAAAAGAATTACATGAATCTTCATTTTGAAATGACACAAGTAGAATCCAACAGAATAGAAACAAATTCACATTTTATGAAACTTTAGGACATAAAAGATAAAAATAAGACCCTAAGAGCTACTAGAGATAAAAGATTATTACAAAAAATAATAACTATAGCAATAGCAAAGTTACCATCAGCAAAAATGAATAACGTCATACAAATGATTAATCATCTAAATGGTGAAGAAAAATATATTAGAATTTTATCACCAATGAAACTATCTTTCAAGAGAAAACATGAAATAAGGATGTTTTCAAATATACACACATTAAGACAATTTTGTGAAACTCAAAAAACATCTGTGAAATAACTATTAAAGGTTGCTATTTTTACAAGAATAAAACATACATTAAAAAAGAATTATAAGGAGAAAATGGTAAATCTGCAATCAGAATGGAATACATTAGGTCACTTTGATCAGAGACTAGTGGATCAAGCAGACCTAAAATTTGAGAGAACAAATAAAATCTTCATAACAAAATTAATGTGTTTGATCTAATAGTGGTACAGATACCCCACACTCAACAAACAGAGAATATACATGTTTTCCAAACACATAGAAAACATTTCAAAAATTGGCCACATTCTAGATTACAAAGTGAGTCTCAAGAATTTTATAGAGTAAATATCACATAGATGATTTTCCCAGACATCCATGTAATTAAATTACATATCGACATTAAAATAATAGTTTGAAGTCTGATACTAAGAAAATCGCACTGCTGATTAATTCCTAGATAAAGAAGAAAACCATATTGGAATGTGTGAAATATTTAGAACTGGATGACTATGAAAACACTAGATATCAAATCAAGCATTGTGGGGTATTAAGTGGAATTCAGTTATTTTGTTGCTATAACTGCATTTGCTTTGCAAAGAAAATTTAAAAATAAATTATAAAACATTCAACTGCTACAGTCTAAACTGCCCAAAAAATATGTTCATATAAGACTAAAATGAATGTTTTTTTAAAAAGGGAAAAGTAATTTAAAAACAGCAGAAGTTAATGGGAGAGAAGGCAGTGCAACACAATATGATCCCAATGCAATTAAATTTGAAATCAAAATTAAAACATACATTAGTTTAAAGAAATAAAAACAATACTAATGGAAACTAAAAGGAACAATGTTAAAAAGTTAATTGTTAAAACTATGGAACGTTAGAGAAAATAGGAAAAAAATGGGATCTAAGGCTAGACAGAATTCTTAGACTTGACGCCAAAAGCATGATTCATAAAATAAAAAATTGATGAACTGATCTCATTGATATTAAAAACATTTGCCTTTGTTAAGAGGATGAAAAGACAAAGTAAAAACTTGGAGAAATTATTTGCAAACCATATATTTCAAACAGCAGCTTGACCCAGCCTCAGAGCCTAAACCAAGGCTCCATTCAGGGAGGGAAACACCTGCCACAGCACATTTCAGCAGAGAACAGGGGCTGGTCTTGCTCAACTTGGGAGTCCAGAAAAGTAAGGCAAGCCTTGGAATTCACTCCAAAACCACACTCAGGCAGAAAGACAAGTCTCAATCAGACATTTCTGTGGAGCAAAGAAAGACAGTTGCATGGAATGGAGAAAGACAGTTGTATGGAACAAAGGAAGGCAGTTGTATGGAGCAAGGAAATATAGTTCTATGGAGCAAGGAAGGACAGTTCTATGGAGCAAAGAAAGACAGTTCTGTGAAGCAAAGTCTCTGGACCCATTTGTCCTAAGCTGTAACTCCACCTGACCTCAAAGCCCAGCCTGCAGCCCAACCCAGCTGCAAAATGCAAACAGTAGTTCAACCTGGCCAGGGAATACACACTGCAAATCTGCCCAATGGATGGTTATTGCAGTGCCCAGCCAGCAGCTGGGCCTGTTTGCAGAGACTAGCCAATAGTCTTGCCAAACGGTGGAGCCCAGCCAGTAGTCCCTTCAGACCTCAGAGCAAAGACAGCAGCCCACCCAACTAAACAACCTGACAGGAATCTCTGTCTGCTCGGGGTTGGTACAAGCTGGCCCATCTAGGATCAGGACTAGACTAAATAATGAAGTTCTATCCCTGCCAATAACACCTGTAAAGGCCAGAGCAGGTGGCTGTCTCCTTAAATGTGTAGACGTCAATGCAAGGACAGAAGGATTACAAAAAAATCAGAGAATCGTGACACCACCAAAAGAAACCAATAAAGCTCTAATATTGAACACTAAATAAATGAAGAACTAAGAAATGACTAACAAAGAATTTAGAAAAATCCTCTTGAAGTTCAATGAATCACAAGAATATACTAATAGAAAATTAAATAAAATCTGGAAAATATATGCAAACAAATTTAAAGTTTGACAAATAAATAGAAGCAAAATTGTTTTAAAAAGTAGAAATTCTAAAAATGAATACAATGACTGAACTAAAAATTTCAATGAAAAGCTTCAATAACAAGCTTCAATAGTTGATTTCAATCAAGCAAAAAAAAAAAAAGAAAAGAAAAGAATCAGGCCAGGTGTGGTGCCTCACACCTATAATTCTAGCACTGTGGGAGGCCAAGCCTTGAGCTCAGGAGTTCAAGACCAGCCTGGGAAACACGGCAAAACCCTGTCTCTACAAAAAAAAAAAAAAAATACAAAAAATTACCTGGGTGTGGTGGCACGTGCCTGTAGTCCCAGCTACTCGGGAGGCTGAGGTGGGAGGATTGCCTTAGCCCAGAAACTCGAGGCTACAGTGAGCCAAGATCACACCACTACACTCCAGCCTACGTGACAAAGTGAGACCCATCTCATTAAAAAAAAAAAAAAAGAATCAGGGAGCTTGAAGGCAGAATATTTGAAATTATTCAGTCAGAGAAGTCAGAGAAAAAGAATTAAAAATAATGAAGAAAATCTGCAGGAATTATGGTACACCATTAAGATAACTAACATTTTCTTCTTTTTTTTTTTTTTGATGTTTTATTTTATTTATTTATTTATTTTTACCTGATACATGAGCTGAACGTGCAGGTTTGTTACATAGGTATATATGTGCCATGGTGGTTTGCTGCACCTATCAATCCATCGTCTAGGTTTTAAGCCCCACATGCATTAGGTATTTGTACTAATGCTCTCCCTCCCCTTTTTCCCCAACAGGCCCCATTATGTGATGTTCCCCCCTCCCTGTGTCCACGTATTCTCATTAGAACTAACATTTTTATAACAGGAGTTCAAAAGGATAAGAGACAGATTAAAAAGCCAGTAAACACAACTAAAGAAATAATGGCTGAAAACTTCCCAAATATTAGAAAGATGCAAAAATCCAAGTTTAGTAAGAACAATCTTCAGCAAAATTAAACCCAAAGAGGAGTTCACTAAGACACATAACAACCAAATTATCAAAAATCAAAGACAAAGAAAAAATTCTGAGAGTGGCAAGAGATAAGAAACATATCCATATAAGGGAGTCCTAAAATGGTTATCAGTGGATTTCTCCACGGAAACCCTACAGGCCAGGAGAGAGTACTATGATATATGCAGGGGGCTGAAGGTGAAAACAAACAAACAAAAAACAGAAACAAAAACAAAAACCTGACAACCAAGAACAGTTTTACCTGAAAAATCTGTACTTCGGAAATAAGGAAAAAAAAAAAAACTTTCCCAGACAAAGCTAAGGGAGTTCGTTACCACTAGGCCTGCTATACCGGTATCGCTAAATGAAGTCTTTAAGCTAAACCAAAGACTGCTAATAAACAACATAAAACATACAAAAGCACAAAACTCAGTGGTAAAAGTAATAGAGAGTCATATTCAGAATATTCTGGGATTGTAATGGTAGTTTTTAAAGGAATTTTACTTTTAGTACAAGGATTAAAAGGCAAAACTATTAAAAACAACTATAGGAGAAATAAGCTGTAAAGAGAAGCACATTACAAAGTGATATTGATTTTGATATTGAAAATATAAAATGTGGGGAGGACAAAGTAAAAGTGCAGAGTTGTTGTATGCAACCAAAGTTAAGTTGTTATTAGGTTGTTAGCTTTAAATACTCTGTTTTAAGTATAAAACATTTTATGTAAGGTTCATGGTAACCACAAAATAAAAATCTATAGTAGATGCACAAAATATAAATAGAAAGGATTCAAAACATCCCACTAAAGAAAACCATCAGACCACAAAGACAGAAAAAGAGGAAGAAAGAAACAAAATATCTATTAAATACAAAACAGAAAATGATTTACAAAATGACAGTGGATAAGTCCTTACTTATCAATAATTACTTTGAATGTAAATAGATTAAGTTGTCCAATAAAAATACATAAGAGTGGCTAAACTGATTTTTTTAAGACCCAAATATATGTTGCATACAAGAGATTCACCTCACTCTTAAGGACACACATAGACTGAAAGTGAATAAATGGAAGAGATTATTTTATGCAAACTGAAGCCTAAAGAGAACAGGGGTAATCTGATACTTATACTTTACTTCAGACAAAATAAAGTTTAAGTTAAAAATTTAAAAAATAAACAAAGACAGACATTATATAATGATAAAGGGATTAACTTAACAAGAGAATATAATAATTGTAAATATATACATACCTGACTTTGGGACAACTAAATATGTAAAGCAAATATTAAAGTGTCTGAAGGGAAAAACACATTGTAATACAGTAATACTAGGTGACTTCAATAGCCCACTTTCAACAAAGGACAGATCTTTCAGACAGAAAGTAAGTAATGAAACATTGGACTATAACTGCACTTTAGACTAAATAGATCTAACAGACATACGTAGAATATTCTATCTAATAGCAATAGAATACACATTCTTCTCAGGTGCACACAGAATATTCTTCAAAATAGACATACGTCATCACAAAACAAATCTGGACAAATGTAGAAAGATTGAAATGACATTAAGTATCTTTTCTGATCACAGTAGTATAAAACTAGAAATCAATAACAGGAATACTTGGAAATTTGGCTAATGGAGATGAATCTCCCTATGTTAGTTTAAACTAGTGTTTATATCATTAAACAACTTTCTGTCTTCATATTTATAAACACATTTGTCATCAAAAATATAAAATAGATTATCTAGATCCTTGGCTTTCAAGGTTTTTTTTTCTCCCAAGATTTTCTCAGTTGATAATTCAACCATTCTTTCCAAGGATTCCCCAGGTACAATTGGTACTTCTGATAAAATCAGACTAGCCTGACTTTTGATGTGTGTCTTTTCTTATAGCCTTAATTCCTCATAGTTGGATTCATGTCACTGCTACAAGGGAGCAGACAAGGTAATAAAGGTGGTTTCAGTAAGTAAGAAAAAAAAGAACGGTAAAAATTATTCTGTTTTGCTTTTTCTGATGCTGGACAGAGGAACAAAACCATTTTATCAATACATGTCCCACATCTTCATTCAGAAAGTAAATAAACTGGCTGTTAAATTAACAAGACTAGAGAAATTCTGAATATTGATCCAGAACTCAAGCTTATCCATCAATAAACGAGACAAAACACTCTGATTTTAAGCTTTTAAAGTAATAGTGTTATTATCTGCTGATCTTCAGCCAGAAGAAATCGAGGGACCGCTCCTTATCAATACTCACTCTTTTCATTTCAGAAGGAAAGAGCTTTAAAGTTGGTGCAAATTCTTATCTTCTTCATATAGGTTAATTTTAGGAAAATTCCCTGAGTAGAGGGAAGTAAGGAAGCCCCTGTGGTTTCTTTCATGAGGTCAACCATCCTGATCATAGAGAAAAATCACTAATAAGTAAAATTCTATAAAATCTGCACAAAATATATGAAGCTTACAGGTTACCCAGGTATAAATAATATGGTACTTTATATACTGATTATGGAAGAACTTATGTGGAAGCCTCTCTCTTTATGTAAATTCATGAAATTTTTCTTTTTAAATGTCTATGATAAGAAGAAATGGCAAAGAATATCACAAAGTTCTAATATCTTTAATATACGTGTTACATTTGGCCCTCCAAAAAGCATACACCAAGATAAGATTTCAGCATACAAGAGATTTACTGGGAAGTGCTTGTAAAGGCAAGGAGGAAGGGAGCTGGGAAAGGTGATATGGTTTGGCTGTGTCCCCACCCAAATCTCATCTTGAATTTTATCTCTGATAATTCCCACATGTCATGGGAGGGACCCACTGGGAGGTAATTGAATCATGGCAGAGGGTCTTTCCCATGCTGTTCTCATGCTGGTGAATGAATCTCATGAGATCTGATGGTTTATAAAGGGGAGTTCGCCTACACAAGCTCTCTTGCCTACCCCCATGTAAGATGTTGACCTTCTCATTTGCCTTCAACCATGATTGTGAGGCCTCCCCAGCCATGTGGAACTGTTAGTCGAATAAATCTCTTTCCTTTATAAATTACCCAATCTCAAGTATGTCTTTATTAGCAGCATGAGAAGAGATTAATTCAGAAGGTAAGGAGAGCCTCCAGATTATGATCCAAGTTGACACCTTCTGAAGAAGAAGGGAAGGAAAAGTGTCAGACTGTTGCACAGTCATAAGAAAGTTTTAGCTGACCTGAGACAAATTCACCAATTCAAGAAATCCCATATATTACAGTAATAAGCCTGCATTAGAACCTTTGCCCTGCTTTGCCATTGGTTGAGAACAGCCTATAGAAAGTGTGGCATGAACACAGGAATGGATCCAGAAGAGCAAAATCTAAGACAATCTAAGTCAATTATGCTCCTTGCTGCAGATCGAATGGCATGTTTTCAAGGCCACCATAATATATAAGAAGTTCTTACAAATCAATAAGATAAAAGAGGAAAATACCAATATCAAAATGGGTAATGGACACTATACCAAATTGTCTGTTGTCCACTCAGGGTCACATTTTTTTCTTTCTATACTCTTCTCTGCATTGCAAAAGCCATCAGGATTCTGAGTCACAATTCACCAATGAGAGGAATTTTGTGAGATTTTGGAAAGTGGAAGAGAAGTGGAAGCCATTTCTCACCCTGTAACCGTGTTGTGCAAGGATGAAGACTTCAGCCAACAGTAGAGGTGAGGTTTTGCCAGGAGCTCCTGGATGACCTGCATGCACATCATTGGTGCTTTAGACAGCTAAATCATCAGCATGGTTTCCCGATACAGTTGCACTTCAGAATTTCTGGAAGCAAACAGTAGCTTTCTCTAATCTGTTTCCCAATATTTCCAAGCAATATCATAACCGTCTGATTCCCTGTATTAAATCCTTCCTGCATGAAACAACTACAGCGGTTTCTGACCAAATCCTGGTGTCTTAGTTGGTTTTCACACTGAGACTGGGTAATTTATAAACAAGAGAAGTTTAATTGACTCACAGTTCTGCATGGTTGGAGAGGCCTCAGGAAACTTACAATAAGATGGAAGGTGAGGGGAAAGCAAGGCACCTTCTTCACAGAGTGGCAGGAGAGAGAGGGAGTGCAGGAGAAACTGTCATTTTTAAGCCATTGGATATCATGAGAACTCCCTTGCTATCACAAGAACAGCATGGGGGAACCCTCCCCCATGATCCTATCACCTCCCACCAGATCTCTCCCTTGACACATGGGGATTAGAATTCAAGATGAGATTTGGGTGGGGACACAGAGCCAAACCATAACACCTGGCTAGCAGAAACATGAACAAGGAAGTCATAAACGAATATATAGAAATAAATGTATAAAAATAAAATCATAATTAAAGAATACAAATATTTTTAAATGAGGTGTTTTTTACTTATCAAACTGGCTAAGGTTTATTTTATTTACATATATTTATGTACTTGTCTAGTTTATTATAAACAGTCAAAGTTGGCAAGAGACAAAAGACAAATAAGTAAAAAGACAAAAAACAGGTACTGTTATGCACTCCTGTGGGGAGTTTATATTTTACATTTACATTTGTAAAACCTTTCTAGAGGTCAATATCTGTTATAACCTCTTAAATGTTCATAATCTTTGTTATTCTAATTTTAGTTACAGAAATTAATCTTAAGGAAAATTTGGAGTACAATGTTATATATAAGAGTATTTATCAATGTGGCACATACACACTGTGGAATATGATGCAGACATAAAAAAGAATGAGTTCATGTACTTTGCAGGGACATGGATGAAGCTGGAAGCCATCATTCTCAGCAAACTAATACAGGAACAGAAAACTGAACACCACATGTTCTCACTCATAAGTGGGAGTTGAACAATGAGAACACATGGACACAGGGAGGAGAACAACACACACTGGGGCCCGTCAGGGGATGGGGGGCAAGGGGAAGGAGAGCATTAGGACAAATACCTAATGCATGTGGAGCTTAAAACCTAGATGATGGGTTGATAGGTGCAGCAAACCACCATGGCACATGTATACCTATGTAACAAGCCTGCACATTCAGCACATGTATCCCAGAACTTAAAGTAAAATAATAAATAAATAAGAGTATTTACCACAGTTCAAGTTATAGATCAGGATTTTTTTAAACCTGAATATTTAAATATTTAGTTTAGCATGACATACAGTGTCTTAGTCTGTTCAGGCTGCTATAACAAAATACCTTAGACTGGATAATTTATAAACAAAAGAAATATGTTGCTCTGGAGGTTGAGAAGTCCAAGATCAAGGTGCTGGAAGATTTGGTGCTACGCAAGGGCCCATTCCTCATAGATGTCGCCTTCTACGTGTTCTCACATGGCAGAAGGGCAAAGAGGCTTCCTCTTTCATAAAGGCACTAATTCCATTCCTGAGGGTGGAATCCTCATGACCTAATCATCTTACAAAGACCTCACCTCTTAATACCATCACCTCAGAAGTTAGGCTACAACATATGAATTTTGGGGAGAATACAAACATTCAGACAATAGCATATACATAGAATAGAATCACTGTGGAGCTCTTATAAATCATGTTTTGTTATAAATGTAATAATAGAATGAGTTCATGAAATAATATAAGTGAAAAAATAAGATATGTAACTATGGGTACAGTATGATTACACTATTTTATGTAATGTATACAATGTATAATATATGAAATATATATGTACACATAAATACATGTACATAAAATATTTCCTGGTATGTACATGTGTATATATATTTTTATGTATATAATTTATACACATTAGCAAAAAATGAGAAAATATGACAAATATTTAACAGTAGCTATTTCTCCAGCAGCAGGATTACAGATAATTTTTGTTTTCATACATTTCTGTCTGACTTTTCCAAATGTGCTATTATGAGCACAAATTTTATAATTAAATACAAGTAAATAAGCATTTTAATGTGCCTATAACAGCCCATCAGCAAGTGAAGAGATGAGATAAAAATGTGTCTGCACTTGGTACACATATTGATTTTCTTTTACTTCCATTTCCAGATGATATTGACAAAGATATTGAAAAAATGTGATTGATATGCCTCAGCTCAGACTTGCTATGCAAGAGCAAAGTCTTATTGTTTTAAAGGAATTATTTGCTGATCAGCTATAGGGTGACTTGACCTCACATTCCTACCATGATAGTCCCACAGTGTAGGGATGGGGTGGTATGACTCCCAAGACTTGGAGTATGTTATTTTCTCAGGGCAATGAAGATTTGGACAAATGATAGCAAAGACAGAATTATTATCTCATCAAAGACATCCCTCAGCAGTGTCTGTGGGCTGTGCAGTGTTCTCAGTTCGATAAAGGATTAGGACACAATGCTTCTTTGGAGAACTGTGACTTGATACTGCATCAATATCTTTCTGAGAAATGTTTTTCATTTTCTTGCCTCTTTAACTTCTTAAGCCTTAGGAGAATTAGTTGAAAAGCCAAGTCTTTGGGGTAGATACTAACATTAAGTCTTCTACTCTGTCATTTGCAATCATAAATTCCAGAACACAGCTCCTAATTCCATTGTGTATTGTTTTCTAAGGGAATGATAGACAGATTCTTTATTTTTTAAACCCCTAAGCCTACCACACTTGCTGAGTTCCTCACTAGTCACTAAGAAAGTCCTGTCAATCAACGCATGGGTTTATGTCCATTGCTCAGCCCTTCTCCAATCAGACTCATTCCCCCAGCATCCCTGACACACCACTCTAAAATGCGGCTGCTGATGGTTCACCTTCCTCACTTTTGTCTACAAATCTCAATCCTGCTGATTCCACAAATCCTGCATCAAGCAATATCATTTTATGAGCCTTTCCACAACCACCCCTTCAGGGGATTCTTCAATTCACACAGGAAGTCTTCAGAGTATCACCCTCAGAGCCAGGCAAGAGGGACTCCTGGCTAGGGTTTCATGCTTTAGAGAGTCCAGCTCTGACTCCTTTTGGCCATAGGACTAATGTGATATGCCCACCTGGAGCCCGTGCCCTCCCTTCTAGGCCATGCCCTGGGACTCATAATCCCTTACCCTAGATAGATGGCCACACAATCACTTTCAGGTCCATCCTCTCTGGGCAGACATCACAAATGTGTGCACCCCAAGGCCCGAGGCCAAGAAGGCAGCTTTCTGGATGTAGGGGCTGACGTGTTCACACACATTTGCATGGCCCCTCAATTCAAAGAACAAGGGGGGAAAGTAAGAAGAAAAGAAGTAGCTGGTGATCAGGACCAGCTCTCGCAACTCAGCCATGTTGGGTCTTTCTGATTACACCACTTAGCTCAAGTGCAATGCTCAAGACACTTAGCACATTCTCCAGCTGAATTTACCAGTGTTCATGGACTACCTGGTTTAGAAATATATTTCACTATAAAGTAACATACAAATGAGCAGAAAGGGAGTTAATAAGATTAATAATAGAGTTAGTTTACATTATGAACTGAGTTTTGAGAAACATAATTTCTTTCAACACTAATAACAACCTTGTGGGGGTTCACTGTCTCCCTTTAAAAATTAGGAAACCAAGGCTTTGCCATGGTCTCATAGGAGGGTCAGAATAGCATTTTTGTGACCCCAGAGCATACTCCTCTCCACTCCACCTACCCATGTGTCCAACTCAGACGCCTCCTGGGATGTCCATGTCAACTATTATTTAAAGAGTAACCAACAGATGGATAGTTTTCTGTTTGTGAATCAATGGTAGGTGACTGAAAAATTGGTTCTGAGAGGTTGCTTTGCAAGGATTGATGGTCACAGGCTGAGAAGCAGATTTGAAAGACCTACCTGCTAGCAGCATGAAGAGCTGCTCTTCCTTATCTTGGCATTAACTAGTTAATTATTGGAGGTAGGTGCAGGGATGGATTATGTGTATTCTTAATTGTTGGAGAGTGGGTACTGGGAGTTACAAAGACCTTTGTGATTTTCGACCTTGCAGAGCTGAGCAATTTCCAGTTGCTTTACTTGCTGATAACACTGCTTCCCTTATCTACCATGGAACACATCTTAATGAAGAATTTGCATTCACAGCATCCGGTTAATGAATATGAAACTAAACAGTGTATATCCCTCTGATGGATGGGATTTCGGAGGCACAGACATTATACACATATTTGATGATAAAGTACTAGAAGTGCAGGGAATTGAGGTCAAGCTTCCTCCTAAGGGGACTAAATCCCAGAGAGAGCAGGTGACTTAGTAATGAGAAGGGGAGCTGTCTGTTCAACCAGGATGCTCCTCCTATGGCACAAAATTCAGTTTTAAAAATATATTCAATTCAAATCAAATGTGTTAAGTGTGAGTTCTATCCCTACAGGTGTGAGGCAGAGGTGGAGGACTTTGTATACAATAGAGAAATAAATATAAATATTAGGTCTTCCATGACATAGGATTCACTGACCCTCTCATGGGCATTCCTCTGAAGCATTTTGAGATTTATTGCTATAGAAGAGCCTCCCAAACATAATCTCACTTAGAAAAGGTAATCATACTAATATGATTTTGTTCACAGGGGAGAATCTAAGTGCACACCACTGCTTAAAGTTATTTCTTTGTTCCTAGGTTTAAGGGGAACTAGTAAATAAGAACATTCCACTTTGTCTGCATCAATAAAGATGAAAGAAGATGACTTAGGAGGTAGGAATTGGAGTGGGAAACATTTTTCTATGTTCCCAATATTCTGAAACACATATCACTTCATTCAATCATAAGGTAAACAGAGTATGTAATTTACCAGAAAAAAGTAATGAGACTGGTGGTGCTAGGTTTTCATACTCCAGCTATTAATGAATTAAAGAGAGTAACACTCCTGAAAAGATACCATTTTCTCAAGAAAGCTGGAAAAGAATGTGTGGCATTTAAAACATACCAAACTCTGTGGCCATAATGCTCTTAAAATTCATCTGTCTAAAGAAATTAGAAGTGAATCATATTAAATAAGGTTTAGATATATCCACTTTATCTTCCTGAAAATATAATTTCATTACAATCGAATTTATCAAATTTTATCTGATTTGACTTGCTATTTAAAATACTTTATAATTTACTTGCATATTTGGAATTACAATGTTCTTAATATACTTCTTGATTTTAACAAAACCTAGGACAAATGTTAATCAAATCAAACTGTTCAAAGTTACTTTATAACACATTCCTATGAACACACCATACACACAGCAATATCTAGCAAGGGTGTCAATTTTTCTTTATTTTTAAAATCAGATCATTTAAAGAAGTTATTTACTACAAATGACTCTACACACACACGCACACCTTTTTAAAGAAACGCTAGAACCCAACCCCCTTTAGGCCAGAGGAAAACATTACAGCTGTACACGCACTTGTGCCTGTTGCCGTAGAGTAATACGGTAGCAGCAGGAGATTACGGTACTAGCTGGGCTACTGCCTGTGTTACGTCAGCGAGAGCTGCAAAGTTCCTTGCTATTCTTTTCTGGTGTCGGGGAGCTGAATATTAAAAGGGTGATTGTGGAGTTATCGGTTATCTGTATTTTTTTTTCTTTTCCTATTTTGACTCTTTTAAAAAATGCAGGTAAAGTGACAGCGGGCCAGGAGCTTAAAGACATCGCTGGTGGAGGGGTGAGTCAGCGGGTGCAAAAGGACAAGGATTTGGTTCCTCGGAGAGACGGTCCCCTCTCCGCCTCCAGAGAAGAGCAGGCAGGCAGCTCCCGGGACCCAAGCCGGGTCCGCCTCCCACGCTCGCGAGCTGGTGGCTCAGCAGCGGCGCTTCAGGTGAGTGCGCCGGGGCGGGCGTCCCGCAGGGCCGAGTGGGTGAGGGCAGACATCCCCCGCTGTCTGGTGAGACCGAACCCCCACTTTTCCCAGCGCCTCCCGCTTTTTCCACCAGGTTTTATACCGGCCCCTCCACCCCACCCCCGATTCCCTTACATCTTCTGCGAAGTTGCCTTCTACTTAACAAGTGTCTTTTTAACCCTGTGTTTATCACCCTCGAGGTAGGAGGGAAAGGGTTTCTGCAGTGGCACGATTTTAATACCACCTGTGAGGTCTTAAACTTGGGATTTTAACAACAGTCTTTGCCCGAGGTCTCCTCTCAGGGCCCAACCCAAGAAGGCAAGGTGGGCACTTCCTCACGCCCCGCGGTCCTGCCGAGTCCCTGCGGTCGGTTCGCAGTTGTGGAAACCCAGGTTTCTTACGCAGATGGTGGCCCCTAGCCCAGAAAATCGAAGGCGGCCCCTGCCCGCTGGCATGCCGGCTTCATGTTTACGCCTGCAAAATCCGCAGTGACTGTCACTTGCAAAGCTGCCTCTGCAGAGGGACGTCCTCCCCACTCCGTGCCCCGGCAGTCCCGCTACGGCTGGCAGCTGGAGCCCCTCGGGTGGCCAACAGTGAGGCTTGGAGAGGCGTCGTGGACAGATCTGGGTCGCTTTCAGCCCTCGGGTCCCTCCCGGCTTCGCTCGGGACCTGGCTCTCAAGTCAGCTTGGCTGGTGGACAGACCGGCGCGCTCTGCGCACCCGAGTGCGAATTCCACCGGCGTGAGCGTGAGCGTGCGCGTGGTCCTGGCCCTGCGGTCCCTGGGTCTCAGCGGTTCCCTCTCCCAGGCCGCCCCCTCCAGGTGACTGCGAAGCAACCTGTTCTAATGGAAACCGAGTACATCCTCCAGAATTCCCCGGCTAGGATCAGTGCGACACACTCGCCAGCCGCGATCGCCCTTCCCGGGCTTCGAGGATTTTAATTTCTCGGTACCGGCGCTCGAAATCCAGCCTTCGAGCGCTGGAGCCTGGGGTTAGGGGGATTTGTTTTTTTGTTTGTTTGTTTTTCGCTTCGAATCCTGAACTCGGGCAGAGGTGACTCAGTAGAGCGCGCGAGGCAGGTTCCCAGTGGTGGGGACGCGAGATGCGCTCCGGAGTCGCCTCCGCCACAGCCGGGCGAAGCAGCTTCTGGACCGCAGAACCAGCCCGACTCCCAGCTGGCGTCCCGCAGCCCGTCGAGCTCAGCACAGCCTCTCTCCTTGGGGCGCCTAGCTCACAGCCCGCCTTTCTCTTTGCGCTCTTTCAGGTGGACGCGGTCAAACGATGCCCGGCAGCCGCCTGTGTCTCAACACATATTTCACACCCACGTCCCCTGGCCTGTGCTCCTAGAAGCTGGAGACAGCAGGAGCCTTCGGTGGGGCAGCTCAAAATGTAGGTAACTGCGGGCCAGGAGCAGTGCCCAGATGCCATCGGTCCCTGCCTTTGAGCGTCGACGGCTGATCCTTTGGTTTGAGGGGGAGACTGGCGCTGGAATTTTGAATTCCGAATCATGTGCAGAATGCTGAATCTTCCCCGAGCCAGGACGAATCACACAACGCGGAAAAGCAGACTCTCGTAATTTTGGAATTGCATGTTGCAAGAAGTCTCCTGGATCTTCACGCCCACCCTCGGGTAGGGAGGGAGTTGGGGTCCGGGCTAGGCCAGCCCAGCAGGTGGAGAGGGTCCCGGGCAGCCCCGCGCGCCCCTGGCCATGTCGCCTTTAATGCCCTGCCCCTTCGTGTGGCCTTCTGAGGGTTCCCAGGGCTGGCCAGGGTTGTTTCCCACCCGCGCGCGCGCTCTCACTCCCAGCCAAACCCAGCTGGCAGGGCTCCCTCCAGCCGAGACCTTTTGATTCCCGGCTCCCGCGCTCCCGCCTCCGCGCCTGCCCGCGGGGTGGCCCTGGAGAGCCGGACCTCGCCCGGCCCCGGCTGGGACCATGGTGTTTCTCTCCGGAAATGCTTCCGACAGCTCCAACTGCACCCAACCGCCGGCACCGGTGAACATTTCCAAGGCCATTCTGCTCGGGGTGATCTTGGGGGGCCTCATTCTTTTCGGGGTGCTGGGGAACATCCTAGTGATCCTCTCCGTAGCCTGTCACCGACACCTGCACTCAGTCACACACTACTACATCGTCAACCTGGCGGTGGCCGACCTCCTGCTCACCTCCACGGTGCTGCCCTTCTCCGCCATCTTCGAGGTCCTAGGCTACTGGGCCTTTGGCAGGGTCTTCTGCAACATCTGGGCGGCAGTGGATGTTCTGTGCTGCACCGCGTCCATCATGGGCCTCTGCATCATCTCCATCGACCGCTACATCGGCGTGAGCTACCCGCTGCGCTACCCAACCATCGTCACCCAGAGGAGGGGTCTCATGGCTCTGCTCTGCGTCTGGGCACTCTCCCTGGTCATCTCCATCGGACCCCTGTTCGGCTGGAGGCAGCCGGCCCCCGAGGACGAGACCATCTGTCAGATCAATGAGGAGCCGGGCTACGTGCTCTTCTCAGCGCTGGGCTCCTTCTACCTGCCGCTGGCCATCATCTTGGTCATGTACTGCCGCGTCTACGTGGTGGCCAAGAGGGAGAGCCGGGGCCTCAAGTCTGGCCTCAAGACCGACAAGTCGGACTCGGAGCAAGTGACGCTCCGCATCCATCGGAAAAACGCCCCTGCAGGAGGCAGCGGGGTGGCCAGCACCAAGACCAAGACGCACTTCTCGGTGAGGCTCCTCAAGTTCTCCCGGGAGAAGAAAGCGGCCAAAACGCTGGGCATCGTGGTGGGCTGCTTCGTCCTCTGCTGGCTACCTTTTTTCTTAGTGATGCCCATTGGTAAGTCTTGACCACCCCTCACTTTAGCATTTGGGGATCTTCACCCTTCTTGGCTTCTGTTACCCCAGACTCCCAGTCCTGGATGGGAGAGGACGGATTAGCATTTCAAACAGCACAGCTCTAGGGCAATTAGAAAAGGCTCCCGTGTAGAAAAGTGAATTTTCATTCTCTTTCTACTCCAGTCTCATTTATATTAGGTCCTAGAACACTTTTTCAAAGTGTTTCAAAGTGGCTTCCAACTGATGCAGATTAATTGTTCTCTGTAATAAGAATGTCAACTTTTCTTAATGCCTATAAGCACGTGTTTAATTTAAATGCATCTGCTCTCTCTAGTCTCGGAGTCTCCACCAAGTGTTTAGGCTGACTGTGGAATGCCATTTTCACTCTGCTACAGAACGCAAATTCTTTTGGCCTGAAAATAAGTACCTCGCTTATTCTGGACAAATGTGTGTTTTTATTATTGCATTAGTTATTCATAAGGGTTTGTTTTAATGGTCTGTTTATGTTCTATATATGTGCTAATTTTATTTTCTGGATTCAGTATGGAAGGAATTACGGTGAGCCACTAAGAAAAAAAAAAATGATTCTATGTCCAAACCAATTTTAGCCTTAAATAATTAATCATAACGTTTCCAATAAGTAAATACTTATTTTTTTTACTTTAATAGTAAATATTAAAACAAACACTTCTCTTACCCAAAATCATCCAGAAAGTTGCAGATGACACTGTTTGAAAATAATACAGTACACATAATGTTACAAATCCAATTTTTGCAGATGCTAAATTAGCTGTTGTCAAAATTAATTAGCTTGTTATAAGTATCAGCAAGCTGATCCACTTGGAATAGTCATCTATCTCCTTCAGTGAGATCCCAAAATGGTTGTATGCTATTTTTAGTTTGGAAGCTCAAATATAGACCCAAACATCGCTTATCCACCAACTCTAAAAACCAAAACATCATGGTTAACATTAGTAAAAGTCCATTTCAAGTGCTTTACAGCCTAATTTAAATGGCATGTACTTAAAGTACTTTAATTTGCAACTCTGTGCAATAATAGCAACTATTATTTTTTGTGCCATTTATGTTCCAGACATTTTCCCAAGTTTTTATTTCATTAGTCCTCTCGACAACTCGGTGAGTTATACACAATTATCCGGCAATCACAAGTCATGGGAAGGGATGCTTCAGGTCCTAATACCATAGCCACAAGCCATGGATAGCTATTTAAATGTTAATTGAAATTAAATTAAATTAATATTCGGTTCCTCAATTTCTCAGTCCCACTGACCACATCTTAAGTGCCCAATAGTCACACGTGGCCAGTGACTACTGTTTTAGACAGCAGAGATATAGGTCATTTCTATCTTTGCAGAAATGTCTGTCCTGTAGGGCTGCCAGAGAGGCCCTCTTTAGTCCAACACCTGGCCTTCCATTGTGCCTGCCCATCATTATTACTTACTCTGCTCCTGGAAGTACATCACAGCTTTGAAATTACAGAAATTACACTCTTTACCTGAGTCCCTTTGCACATTTATTCATGCATCTGCTCGCTCAACAAGTATTTATGGACCATCTGTTCTAGGCACTTTGGATGAAAAGGGCAGAAAAGTCCTTGCCAATGAGATGTTTGCATTTGGAAATGAATTAAGCAAATGAATGTATCCTAAAAAGTCAAGATTAACATGCACTATCAAAACATCAACAGGATGAGAGGTTAGAAAGTGACAAAGACAATGAGGGTCTGCTTTAGTGGGTAGTGGGGAAAATTCTGTCTAAAGAGGTGATATTTGAGCAGAGTCCTGACTGGACTGAAGAGCAAAGCTTGCAAGATCTGAGAAGAAGAGCATCCTGGGCAGAGGCAGCAGTGAGTACAGAGATGGGAAAGAGCCTGACCTGTTTAATCAAGATCATGGAGGCCAGTATGACTCAGCTACAGACAGGGAGGGAGCAGTCAAGTTCAAGAAGAGATTGGACAGATAGACAACACCAAAGTCATGTGGGGTCTTTTAGACCAAAGTAAAATTTCCGTATTATTCTAACTGTGGTGGGAAGTCATTCAAGGGTGTTTAGCAGGTGAGTGGCCAGTCTCATTTATATTTTTGAAGGATCATTCTGGTTGTTGGGGGGAAAATTGGCTGTTTGGGGGCAAGAGCAGAAGCAGAGACTAGTTAAAAGGCTATTAGAAGTCAAGGGGATAGAGGTCATGACATCTTGAACTCAGGTGGGACAGGTAGAGGTGGTAAGAAGTGATCACATTTAGCACTTATTTTAAAGGTAAAGCTGATGAGTTTGGACAAAGGTGTGAGAAAAAGGGAGGTTTAGGGCCTGAACAGCTGAGTAAATAATAATGCTTTTTACTAAGACTAGCAAAACCAAAGAGTTACATGGTTGCAAGGGGAAAAGTAGGAGCCTTTCTTTTGTGTACACTGTATTGAGAAACATTCATTAGACATCGAAGTAGAGATGGCAAGTAGGGAGTTAGATACTGTACATAGATTTGGAGCTTAGAGAGGAGGCGGGATACAGATATAAACTTGGATATGTCAACATCTTTAAAGCTATAGGAATAAAGAGGTTGACAAAAGAGAAGGTAAAGAGAGAAAAGAGACAAGAACAGAGCCTCCACACCTGTAGTTCCAGCTACTCGGGAGGCTGAGGCAGGAGAATTGCTTGAACCCAGGAGGCGGAGGTTGCAGTGAGCCGAGATCGCGCCACTGCATTCCAGCCTGGGCTCAGAGCGAGGCTCCATCTCAAAAAAAAAAAAAAAAAAAAAACAAAACCTCCAGGGAATTCTGATACTTGGGAGTCAGGTCAGAAAAAAAGAGGAGAAACAGCCAGCAAACAAGATTGCAAAGGACTAGCCAGGGAGAGGAAAAATCAGGAGAATGTGATATCCTGGAAGCCTAATGAAAATGTTTCAAGAAGGCAGGAATAATCAACTGTGTCACATGCAACTGAGAGGTCAGGTTAGAGGAGGACTGGGAGCCAACATTGGATTTGGCAGTAAGGAGGTTCTTAGTGATAGGAGGAAGGCACGTGAGGCTCACAGCTCCAGGGGAGTGATGGAACCAAAAGCCTGATTTTGTACTTTCTAGAAAGAACAAAGGATGAAAAAAGTGGGAACAGGGAAAATAGACAACTCTTGTGAAAGGTTTTGCTATACAGTGGAGCTAGGAGATGTGGTGTAGCTGGAGGGGTCTAGAGAAGGCTTTCAATGGTGGGAGGTGGGTATATGACATGATATTTACACTCTGATGGGAACGATGGGATAGAGAGAGGCACTGATGGGATAAGCAAGGGAGGAGACAGGATTCAGTGCCCAAGGAGAGCATTGGAAAATGACAAGGAAAGTAAAGTGTGTGAGTCCTGAGGCAAGCAGAGATGGAGGGAGAGATCTATTGATCCCTTTAGGATATGTTTATGTCCTCAGTGAAATATGAAGCAAGGTCATCAGCTAAGAGTGAGTCAGGAATGGGGAACGACGGCGGTTCGAGCAGCAGAGAAGGTGTGAAAGATCCATCTTTGAGAGTGGAAGAGTAAACATTTTACGGAAGTTTAGTAGAGTCACTGGATAGTCCTGGAGGCCTATTTGAGATTTACGGTCATAACATTAAAGTAGAGCAGTCAGGAGGGTGGTGTGTTTTTCTCTAAGAGCTAAGCAGCTGAGGGATACAGGAGGCATTGCTGAGGACCAACTGTGAGTCCCAGAGAGTGTGTTTGTGAAGAGACACAGACTCAGTCAGGTTAGGGAGCATCCACAGCCAGGTGGTAGAAGGAGCCCGGGTGACGATGGGTGGAGCTGAGAGTTTGGAGCTTGTGGTGGTGGCTGAGCTATGCATAGAGATGAGAAACAATGGCCTGGGTCCTGCAGTCATCTAGGGGAGGTGGACTCTCTGTCTAATCATAGCTCACTCTTGGATTTGCTCTCCCAGGGAGTCAGCAGTGTGGAGGAGAAGATGTTGTGGGGGAGAGAAGTGGTGGTAGACAGGAGCCCTCGGAATCAGTGGACTTTAAATCCTAGAAAGGTGCTGGGTGCGGTGGCTCATGCCTGTAATCCCAGCACTTTGGAAGGCTGAGCAGGCGGATCACTTGAGGTTAGGAGCTCAAGACCAGCCTGGCCAACATGGCGAAACCCCATCTCTACTTAAAACACAAAAATTAGCCGGGCATGGTGGTGCACACCTGTAATCCAAGCTACCTGGTAGACTGAGGCTGGAGAATCGCTTGAACCCAGGAGACAGAGGTTGCAGTGAGCTGAGTCACACCACTGTACTCCAGCCTAGGCGACAGGGCGAGATTCTGTCTAAAAAAAAAAAAAAAAAAAAAAAAAAAAAAAAAAAAAAGGGAAAAGATTATATGACAGGAGGGAAGTAGGGAACATACAGTTCACAAGGTCTGAGTAGCTGCTCAGTAGCGCAAAGCATTCCTGAACCTGCCAATCTGTGGTCCCCAGTTTCCTCCTGACACCAGTTGAGTAAGAGGTGATTTCCTCTAAGAATGTACTGGCTATGTAATAAGCACCAGGCTCTGGGCTACACAGAATAAAAAAGATGAATAAAGCACAGTGCCCTCAAGGGCCTCACAGTCTAGTTAAGGAGACAAATTGTCAACAATTATTGCAAGTCTGTAAGATTGGTGCTCAGAGTGATATTATTACATGGTGCTCAGGATGGTGCTCAGAATGACATTATTACCCAGTGCTAAGCTATATAGCTGTTAACTGTGTCTGGAGGTCACTGAGAAGCTTCTATATGCATAGCCATTGACAGAGCAGAGACTTAAAGAAGATGGCACTACTTCCGCTGGGTCATCAACTAGATGTTATATGTCTTTTTATTAACTGTCTTAAGTGTGTTTTTCATGCAAAATGTGAACAGAAGAATAAATATGCTATCATATTATTATATGCAAGGGATATTCATTCTTAAATATGACATGTGCTGTTTTGGAAAAAACGGCTGTCGGTCTGCACTAGACTGCAGGAGAGGAAAGAGATTAAAAACTAAAACCAGGGCAGGGATGAGTGTGCTATCCACAGCTAAGAAGTGAAACACCCACGTTTAATAGGGATTGACCCAGAAAAATCAGGTGAGTAGGCTATTTGACTGCGAAGGTCCTTCCTGTATATTACGAGAAGTCTCACGTTCCCTTTTTCCCAAGCTTCTCCCCACTAAGGCTGGGTTGCTTGCTGCATTCAATAGAATGACTGTTGGGAGGAATCTGACTTGCCTGCTTCCAAGTCTAAATCTTGCTAGTCTTGTTCCGTTTCTGCATCCTAAATGTTTGGTTGAAATTCAGAATGCCTTCAAGGGAGGGGGTTGCATTGTGAGGTTGTTAACAGTCATTTATACTTTGGAGCAAACGCTTTCAAAAAGCAAATTTTGGTCATGGAGATGAGTAGAGAGACTATGACGTTGTTAGCCTTCAAACTACGAAAGAAAAGGAAGGATAAGGACTCTGCTTCTCAGGAAGCTCCAGCATCTAAAACCTGTGAATCATCTTTGTTGATTTCATCCCATCGTCTAGAGCCCACTAGTTCCAGAGGCAGTGTGCTGCTGAGTGGAGAAACTGTTGGCCTGAGATTTAAACCTAGGCTTTCTTTTTCATATGACAGGGGATGTTATATAGGTCAGCTGCCCAGCATAGTGCCTAACACAGAGTAAATGTCAATAAATGTCCATCTTACCAGAATTCAAAGGATTCACAGACTATTACTGATGTCTGTCAACATGCAGATGTTGCATGTTGAGGGGTGGATGTCCTTGGCATTCTGAGAAATAGAAAGCATTGGAAAGAAGATGAAAAGGTAACATTCACTGAAAATATAGTTAGGTGTCTGAATTCTGGACATGTTATCTGATTTAAACACAAAACCCAGTGTTATTATAGGACCTAAGCCATTGATTGCTATTGCCACTGCATCAAAAGAGGCAGTGTTGGGCTGAGATGTGGCTTACATAGACGTAGAATGTTTGAGGATTATGTTTATAAAAGAAGAGAAGGCAGCACATTGATAGAGCAGGAGAATGTTTTAAGATTGGATGTTTGAGGAGGGCACAGCTGGCAGGGGATTGGTCAGGTGGAGGCAGCGACACAGAGAATGATTCATTCATTCATTCAGCAGAATTTCTTGAACATCTACTGTTTGCCAGGAGGCTATAGAATCACTGGAGATAAAGACAAATACATCCCTGCCCTAAAGGAGCAGAACATCTGAACAATTAGATACCTAGTAAAAGTATATGAAAAATGACAAGGAAAAAGGACAAGTACATACAATGCTATATGATAACCCCAAACCCTCTGTGGATGCCCAAGATAACCAGGGGTTGAGGGTTGCTTCACTGCAGGTACAAAGGGGAGCAGTCCCCTGGTTCTCATGGAAAAAGTTCACCTCTTAGAGATAATGGTGTGAGGAGAAACTAATGCCATTAGGATTTATTTTATTTTGTTTATTTATTTAACAACAGGATCTCATTCTTTCACCCAGGCTGGAGTTCAGTGGTAATCATAGTTCACTGCAGCCTCTAACTCAAGTGGTTCTCCCACCTCAGCTTTCTGAGTAGCTGGGACTACAGGCATGCACCACCATGCCTGGCTAATTTTTATATTTCATTTTTATAGAGATGGGGTCTTGCTATGTTGTCCAGGCTGGTCTTGAGCTCCTGGGCTCAAGCAATCCTTTTTCTTTAGCCTCCCAAAGCATTGAGATTATAGGCATGAGCCATCACACCTGGCTAGAATTTATTTTAAGATAAGAAGTCAGTGTTTCAGGTACTCTTACTACACCACAAACCATACCAAAAGGTAGTGGCTTAAAGCAACAGCCATCTATATCTCATGATTCTATGGGCAGAAGTACGTCAGCACCCAGCTTGCCTGGCAGTTGAAACTGGTTGTGAGTCTTGGCGGCCTCTCTTCCCTCCATGGTCTAAACTGCCTTCTCATAGCATGGCAGTTCTCCCCCAAGAAAGCCAAGGCAGAAACTGTGAGGCCTTTGAAGAACTGGGCTCACACCTGGTCCAGCATCACTGCTGTTTCATTCTGCAGTCACAGCAAGTCAGAAGACCAGCCTAGGTTCAAGGAGAAGTGAGACAGATTCACATCTTGATGGGAGAGCAGCAGGTGCATACAGGGAGGGGCGGATCATCGTAGTCCTCTTGCAGATCACCGACCTCACAAGTGTGCCAAATTACATTTCTCTTTCATCCATCAGTTATATTGAGAACCCTGTATGCCAGGCTTCATGCAATGCACAGAGTAAAACCAACTGGGGTCTCTGCCTCCCTGCAGGCTTCTAATCTCCAGGAGACAGACATTAATCGGATAGCCACATAAAGTTATCGAAAACCGCGTACAGAGCAATGAAGGGAACATAAACGGTGCCTTAAAAATATGTCCTGTGGCTAAGGGTGGTCCTGGACTGGGAGGGTAGAAAGGTCTTTCTGGGAAGGAGGGCTTGACTATTAAGTCCAGATCTATTGAAGGAGTAGGTGTTTAGTGGCAAAAATGGGGAGGGAGGGAAGAGAACATGCAAAGACTCTAGTGGGGCCGGCTTAATGCCCATAATGACTTTCTAGAAGGCCACTGTGGCCAGAAACAAGAGGCCAAGAGATAACTGGTGTCCAGTGAAGCTGGAAAGAGAAGAACCAGACTAAACAAGGCTTTATAGCCATTATACAAGTTTGTGTTTTTATCCAAAGACGAGCAGGAATGACATGATTGAGTTTATACAGCATTTCAAGATATCAAAGGCTTAGTGAAAGCAAGATTGTGGATACACCAGTTGGGAGACCTTTATGCAGGACAGGGGGAGCTGTATCCTGACAAGTGCAATCCTTCTACCATGCCATTTAAAAAACTTATTTCCGTGAGCTGCCACATCATTCTGGAATGCCTCTTTTGTCACTGCCTTCAGAGCTTAGATTTATGAGAAAACCTTTCTCGTGATCAGAAACAGTATAACCAGACTAGGCTTTAAATTAATTTTGGCTCTTTCCACAAGACAAATCTGTCAATGAAGATTTACCATCATTTTCAAAAGAACGTGCTGCAGGCCCAGAAGATGTCAACAATGAGCTCTAACAATGCTGTGAACAATAGCTGACTCTCAAGTCAGGCTATAGACAGGTGAGTTATTACTTGGGTGGAGTAATAATCCTTAGTCACTTAGTAACAAAGTCATTGCTGTGTTCTGTCACCTCATGGTTTCATGGTGGATGTGAGGACAGTTTTCTAACGCATTTTCTTTGTCTAACAAGTTTACTGTATTTTAGCCCTGCTATTTGGTTTGCCAGTTTGACACTTGCCTTGTGGCTTCTCATTTTTACGTTATATATTTCTTTGCTATTTAAACATTTCTTTTCTTCTTCTACTTTTTCTTTTTTTTTTTTCTTTAAGTTCTGAGATACATATGCAGAATGTGCAGGTTTGTTACATAGGTACGCATCTGCCATTGTGGTTTGCCGTACCTATCAACCCATTATCTAGGTTTTAAGCCTGGCGTGCATTAGGTATTTGTCCTAATGCTCTCCCTCCCCTTGCCCCCCAATCCCCAACAGGCTCCGATGTGTGATGTTCCCCTCCTTGTGTCCATGTGTTCTCATTTGAACATTTCTTTTTATATTTTTATCTGTCACTTATATTTCTCTTCTTGTGAAATTTCCTATCTGTGTTTTTTTGGTCACTTTTTATACAGCTGTTTTTCTGTCTTTTTTAAATCAGTAAGCTCATTTTATACATTGAAGATAAATAATTACTTGTTTAGCATAAATCCTGGGTTACCAGTCTTCTCACACTATATGCAAATGTGCCAAGAAAATATAGCTTATTTTCCAAAAACAGATGTGATCTTTTCTACAAACTTCCATGGAAATACACATACGCATGTACTGACATGCGCACACACACACACACGCATGCATGCACACACACTTTTAGATAAATTTAATAAACTTATTCCAGTCTAATAGTTTATGCATCACCTTTGCATATTCAGTCTCTTTTGGATGGCTTGGTGTCTTAGTCCATTCAGGTTGCTATAATAAAATGCCATAGACTGGGTGGCTTATAAACAACAGGAATTTATTTCTCACAATCCTCAAGACTGGAAGTCTGAGCTCAAGGTACCAACAGATTTAGTGTCTGAAGAGGACCTACCTTCTTTTTCATGGATCGTACCTTCTGGCTGTGTGCTCACTTGGTGGAAGGAGTGAGGCAGCTCCTTAGGGCCTCTTTCTGCATCACCTCCCAAAGGCCCCATCTCCTAATATCATCACACTGGGGGCCAGGATTCTAATACAGGAATTTTGGGGGTGGGACGCAGACCACAGCACAGGGCCTTTCAGATCTGCCCTCTAAGTTACTGACCAGGCCTAGGTGCTTACGAACCTCATAGTAGTCAGAGAGGGTTTGACTATGACTTCATTGGTTCCTGGCTCTGTTGACATTGGCTCTGTTGCTGTTGGCCAGGGAGTTACTTTGTCCCTGCAGCCCTGTGAACAACTTTGACAACCTTCTCCACCAAATTCTCAACAATGTTTCCATCCCAGTCTCAGGGCACAGAAAGCCCTGTGGGTTCCTTCCACACCACATTCTCTGCCCCAACACACTGGCTGCCACATTAACAGGTATGGTGGCTCTCATATAAAGGACTGAAGACACCCAGAATGGAGAATGGGAGAAAGCACCTCTGTTCCCACCTTTAACTTCAGGCTTTTTTTTTTGGTTACACACAGGGTCTTGCTGTGTCACCCAGGCTGGGGTGCAGTGGCACAGTCATGGCTCACTGCAGCCTAGAACCTCTGGGTTCAAGTGATCCTCTCTTCTCAGCCTCCTGAGTAGGTGGAACAACAGACATGCACCACCACGCCCAGCCAATCTTCAGGCATTCCTACCATTGTTGTTGAGAGAGAGAAATCAGAACAAATGCCAACTGCCTCTTTCTACTACCTTCTTCTCTGCCTTTCTCACAGTCCCTTGGGGAAGACAGCGAAGTCTTTCCTTGTCCTTGTTCTGGCTAAAGGGGATACTCCTCCTCCTTTCCAGAGTGGCATCCACCTTGTATGGAATAGCAAAGCCATACAATGGACGGCAGAGAGAGAGATTTACGAAGAGAAGAATAAAGATGAGGAGTATTTTAAAATATCATAATCCTTATACATATTTAAAACTATCTTTTCCACTTGGTTATTTGCATTTTGTTGTTTTATGGTTTTTTTACAAATATTTGGACACTTAAAATATTTATATAGTCAAATATTTTCATCTGTTTTTTCATGGAATGTGCCTTCTCAGGGATGCTCAGAGAGAGCTTCCACAGCGTAAGTCTATTTCCTCCTCATTCTTTTAGAGCATCATTTGTAATCTACCTGGAATTCGTGTTTGTATTTTGGTAGATGATGCCTTACTGTATTTATTTTGAAATGGTTAGCCAGATAGTCTCAAAAGACTTATCAAATAATCCATCATTTCCTTTCTTATTTGGAAAACCACATTTGTTATATTAAAAAGAATTTTGGATCTATTTTGGAACACACTCGCTTCTTTTCCATTTATCTGTCTCTCTGCTCTAGTATTGCTGTCACATTACTTTAATGGCTGTGGTTGCATAATACATTTTAATATTCTCCAGTTTAAGGCCTGGATGAATATTCTTTTTCAAAATTATTTTGTCTATTCTTGTACATTCATTCTGCCAAGAAAACTCTGGATTCATTTTGTCACTGCATTTACTTCCCAAACTACTTTTGAACTATTGTTTACACTTTACTTTTAAGCACACCTGCTAACATCTCCTGGAAAACTGATTGTAACAACGAAATTGGGAAATGCTGCTTTGATATTTTGACAGATATGACACTGACCATTGGTTTTAGATTGATATACTCGATCATATCCAAGAAATATCTTTCTAGAGTTTACAAAACTATACTGATCTAGATTTAAAATGCATTTTAATTTGTTTGCATTTTTAATATAATTCAATCAAAAATGAATTTTTAATTTTGTTAAATTAAACATTTGCTTTATTGATATCAATCAATATAATCTTTTTTCATTGACATTGATTTGATAAAAATTTATTTCATATTATTAACCTATCCATGTATTCTTGGATTAAATTCTACTCAATCAGGTGACATTACCCTTATTCATGTTGCTATATCACAGGAAATATTTCACTTCTCATTTGCATATATATTTCTGTGTGAAATGAGTCTGTTGTTTTACTTTAATGCACTGTCTTTGTTGCATTTGGTAGCAGGTTTATGTTAATTTCATAAAGCAAATTGTGACACTTTTCATTTTTTTTCTATGAACTGTAACAGCTTAAATAGCATAAGAATTATGTGTTCCTTGAAGGTTTGAAAAACTTGCCCATAAAACATTCGGGCCCAGCTCCTTTTATGGATGCAATTCTTTGAGACTGGTTTCTATTTCTTCCAAGGACAGTGGTCTGTTCTGATTGTCAGATTTGATAATTTTTATTTTCATATTTTCCATTTGCCTTCTCATTGAGGTTCAAGTTTTTAGCATAGACTTCTACATGAAATTCTGTAACTTTTTATTTCTTTGCTGTCTTTCTTCTTTCTTTCCGCCTTCACTTTCTGAGAGCCTGTATATTTTATTAGTTTTTTTTCAAAGAATCCAAGTCCTGAATTTATTAGTTATTTTAATCTCCTTTCTAGTGCATTAATGTAATCTCTAGAGATTTCTCTCTTTTATTTTCTGGTTATATTTTGCTTTTCAATATTAGCTTACCCAGAATGTTTAGTTCATGTATTTTAATTCTTTCTTGTCTAAGATTAAAAACAATCCAAGCTGTACATTTGCTTCTAAGCAAAGTTCACTTTCTTCCCTTATGTTTGGGTAGGGAGTGCCCTCATCCAATCAGTCTGTCTTTCTTCTTTTAGTATTTCCCTCATCCTGTGCAGACAGGAAGGGATTCGTTGTGTTGTTGTTGTTGTTTGTTCATTTGAAAATAATTGGTAATTTTATCTCCCACTTTCTCAAATTTAATTTCCAATTCAATGCATTGTGGTCAGAGAGTGTGAGCTCAGTAATTTTTAGCTATGGGACTTATTGAGATTTTCTTAATGGCTTAATATGTAATAAATAATTAACACACTTAATAGATTTAATCTTTAGTGCATATATTAACTAAACATTAATAGTGGTGTTTTCCAGATCCTGTTTATCCATTCATCTTTATTTATCTTACCACTATCTATTATATACTTTACTTGCCAAATAATGAGAGAGGTATGATAAAGTTTCCCTTTGCTACAGGGTTTCTTCCCATTATTTCTTAAATTTTTAACAAGTTTTGCTTTATATATGTTTATGCTTTTGCTTCATGCATAGAAGATCAAGTCAATAATATCTTCATTTAAAGATAGACTTTTTATTCTATTTAATTATTTTTCCTGGATATGCACATTTAAAAAAATAATATTTCAATCTCTAATCTACTTTTGTTCACATTTGTTCATCATTTTATTTATCAGCTTGTGTATTTCACATCAGATGGATTTCTCATAATCCATGTCTCTAATCTGGGTATTTGTCCTTACTAAGTATTTAACTAATTTTCATTTATCGTGACAGATTATTTGGTGTGATTTTTGTCAACTTACCATATACTTTCTGGTTCTATGCTTCCTTCGTTTTCACTATTTTCAGTCTTTCATAAAACGGGTAATTTTTTTCTTTGCTTTTTAATTCTGTGGTGGTTTGGAAAGCTTGTCTCCTGTGTTTAATTTTACTAGACGTAACTTTTGAGCTTTTCAAAATCATGTTTAAACCTTCAGTTCTCTCTTACTGTTACTCCACCACCCACCTTTGCCCATGGAAGGTGAGAAGTTTAGCATACTCTTCTTTTCTCTTCTTAAAACCTCTATCTTTTAGTTAATAAAATAGTGCATTTTAAATCTAGATTATTTTCATTAAATTTTGTTTTGCCTCTCCTATCTTTTGTAACTTTCCATAGTTTAGTTTATCAATTGTCCTCCTGTTATATATTATGACTTACTCACTCCTGTGCTCTGGATTTTTCTTAACCTCCCAGATGGAGCAGAGGTCAGCAAACCATGGCCTGCTTTTGGGAGTAAAGTTCTTCCAGCTGGGTTGGCCATGCCCTGTATTTGACATATTGTCTGTGGTGCTTCCATGCGACAGTGGTGGACTTGGGTAGATGCTACAGAGACTGTGTGGCCCACAAAGTTTAAAATATTTATTATTATATTAGAGAAGACTGTAGCACCAAACAAAATTTTACCAATAAAGATATAAGCAAGGGCCATGTGCAGTGACTCACGCCTGTAATCCCAGCAATTTGGGAGGCTGAGGTGGGCGGATCACTCGAGGCCAGGAGTTTGAGACAAGCCTAGACAATAAGGCGAAACCCCGTCTCTATTAAAAGTACAAAAACTAGGCGTGGTGGCACACACCTGTAATTCTAGCTATTCAGCAGCCTGAGTCACAAGAATCACTTGAACTCAGGAGGTGGATGTTGCAGTGAGCCGAGATTTCCACACCGCACTGCAGCCTGGGCAACAGAGCAACACTTTCTCTCTGACAACAACAGCAACAAAAAAAGATACAAGCAAAACACATTTTCTCAGCCCTTCTAGGCCTGAGCCTTAATACATGAAAGACAACTTATGTGAAGACAACTTAGAATTCAAGTGAGTTTTTTTTTTTTTTTTTTTCATTTCAAAATACTCTTGTTGCTTCTTTGTTTCTTGGCATTTAATACTTCATAAAAGACACAAGGTCCCCTTGATTATTGTTTTTTTGTCAAGTATTCTCTTTGTTTATGTATTTATTTTTCAACTAAGATGTTTATAAAAAAAATTTTTCTTTATTAAATTAAAAAATATATATCCTGGGGACTTCTGTTTGGGGTAACTTTTAATTGCTATTGCCTGAAACCCGGTGCACCTTTTGCTCTGAAGCCAAAGGCAGCCTCCTTTAATGATGACGTCCTCTGCTCAGCTCTTTCTCTTGGAATTTCAATTCCTATACCTACCCTCTTTTTCTTTTGCATTTCTCTCTCTTTAGTCACTTTTTTACTATTTTTTTTATTTCCATTTGAATTTCTCAAGTTCATGTTCCACTTGACTTACTTGGTTTTTGTAATACACAATCTCCATACTCCCTCCATCCCACTCCATTCGGTGGGCACACTGTCCGTCTTCGTCACCTCCTACACTTGTTTTGTGAGCGTAATAGCTGCTTAAGTCTTGTTTGAATACAATTCAGAGATCGTCTGCCGCATCACCATTTTAAAGATGTACACTTGCTCTGTTTCCTCAGATCAATCTCCTCTATTGAATAGCTGAAGCTTTTCATAGGAACAGTACTTTTTCTCTTTTTGTTCAGCCCCATAGAGGGTGATCTGGTATTAAAATTTGAAATGGGCTTTGTTTGAAACTGGGTAGGTTCCTCTTCAAATCTTTCAGATCCAGATTAAGGGGAGAAGGAAATGGATTGTCTTTGTTGTGGTTTGAATCCGCGAGAGTACAGATCTCTTTATCCATCAGGAGATAGAAGTAATGCGTTTTAATTTTGCACAGCAAAGCCTCTTCCTCTTGTCTGCTTGATGCAGGGGGTGTGGTGCCCTCTCCTCTGGGTGGCATGACTGACTGCCTGGGCAGCTGTTGTAGAGAACCTCCCTCGTCTGCTGACCTTGCCTGGGAAAGCCCAGGGTCCTTCCCATCCTGCCTGGATGTGAGCATTGAGATTTGCCTTTGACAAGCTGGCCCTGATCCTGTGTGTGTGTGTCGCAGTTTCTATTATCTCAAGCCCTCGGGGCTACTCCTGAGAAGCAACTGGAGCCCATCTTTCCCATCTTTCATTGATGTGAACCGAGGACTCATCAGTTCTTTATTCGGGCTGGTTCTAACCAAACTGTAGTTTCAAGAAACTTCTCAGAGATTCTGGCTTATGAATATTGGCTTTCCCTAAGGTTTTTATCAGCGAGGTAAAACTTCACCTGTAAGTGTATTCTTTTAGACAGAGAATTTAGAAAGAGGACCTGAGAGTTCAGCTCCATCTAGAATTCACTGCCTGCGTTCAGGCTCCTTTTCATGGGGATATAAGAGTGGGAAGCAGAAGTGAGTCACCTGCAGTGTGGTTCTCTCCTTTAGTCCTTCAGAAGTTTGTGGTTCAAGACAAAGTAGACCCATTCTCCTACAGCCTTTGATTCTCAACAGTTAGAGGAAGACAACTGTGGGGTCAGACAGTAGCAGTGTCCCTACACAGTTCAGTAAGCTAAGCTTTCCCTTGTGGCTGTGATCACAAGAGGATTATGTGAAACGTGTAGAGTTTAATGACTCTTTTCCTAGGAAAAAGGAAGTGAAACCATTCACACACCTGAGGATGTGTGTGATGTCAAGCAGTAGCCTTGTCAACTCAGGCTGCCATAATGGAATACCTGGGCAGGTATAGACTGGGCAGCTTAGGCAGCTGACATTGATTTATCAGAGCTCTGGAGGCTGGAAGTCCGAGATCAGGGTGCCAGCATTGTCAGGCTCTTGGTGAGGGTTCTCCTCCTGGGTCACAGATGGTTGCCTTCTCCCTGCATCCTCACCTGATGAAGAGAGAGAGAGAGAGAGAGCTCTCTGATCCTTTACTCCTTGTATAAGGGCAGTAATCTCATTATGGGGGTTCACCCTCATGACATCATCTAGTCCTAATCACCTCCCAAAGGCCCCACCTCCTAACACCATCACCCTGGTGGTTAGAGTTTCACCATGTGGATTTGGGGAGGACACAAACTTTCAGTCCATATTAGTGGTACTTGCGTGGCACTTAATACGTCTAACTTAAATCCCAGAAGTAGCCAGGAAGATGGAGGTTGCTATGCTCATGTAGAGATAAGGAAACTGAGACCACAAGGGATTAGTGACATCTTGCAGCAGCTGCCTGGCTGCCTTCCCTGGAACAGAGGAAAGGGGCCTGGCTACAGTTAAAAGCCCTGGGATCACACCTGGTCCTGCCCTTCCCTCTGCACTCTGGTGTCCTCATCTGTAGGAGAGGGGCTTGGGTCAAGCCAGTGGCTTTCAGACTTCTCAGCTTCAGAACTCTTTGTGCAAAATAAATCCCACTCAGAAACCCAAGACATAAAATGGATAAAGGCAGCACTGCACTGGTGAAGCAGCCAGGGAACCCTGTGTCCTGAACACTCAGCCCTCCCTTCCTGCTGGCAGCAGCTGCTGAGGGGGGATCCGGAGCACAGGTTGCTCTCTGTGCTAACAGTGTCTGATCCCAGACTCATTAAATGGTATCAGAAGAAGTTTGGGAAGAAGTGTGGTTTGCATTTTCAAAGGAGAAGGAGGCAAGGTTGACAAAGGGCGCATGAGCTGTCATTATACTGGAATGCTGGCAGAGCAGCCGTCTTTGCCCAAAAAGGGTTTGAAAAGGGAACATTGCACACTCACTTTTTTTATGTGCTATCCACATTTAGCTTATTGCCAGGGCATTCGTTGCCAGTGAGAAACCTGCTGTCTACTAGTGGACCACGTAGCTTTAGTTCCTCTTAATGCAAAAGGTTTTTGACATTTACCTGGAATTTTCATGTTTGTTTCATGACTTTGCTGTCATTTGGAAATTACTAAAGAACAATCTCAGAAATGGGTTTTTAAAAAGAAACTTTAGGGAGGGTAAAATCCCAGGATAATAAACTATTCCTAAAGAGGTCACATCAGTAGTTCTCAATCAGGGGTGATTTTGACCTCCAGGAGGCACTTGGCAAGGTCTGGAGATGTTTTTCTTTTTGTGTTTTTGTTTTTGTTAGTATTTTTGTTTTGTTTTGTTTCTTTTCTTGAGACGATGTCTCACTCTGTTGCCGAGGTTACAGTGCAATGGCGTGATCTCGGCTCACTGCAACCTCTGCCTCCTGGGTTCAAGCAATTCTCCTGCCTTGGCCTCCCGAGTGGGTGGGATCACAGGCACCTATATGTTTTTAGTAGAGATCGGGTTTCTCCATGTTGGCCAGTCTGGTCTCGAACTCCTGACCTCAAGTGATCCACCCACCTGGGCCTCCCAAAGTGCTAGGATTACAGGCATGAGCCACTGCGCCTGGCCCAAGACCTCTTTTTGCCACAGTGTCACAATTGGGGTGGGAAATGCTGCTGGCATTGTGTGGGTTAGACCAGGGATGCTGCCGAATGTTCCACAACCACAGGACAGCCCCTACAACAGAGAATTAACCAGCCCAAAATGGCAATAGTGCCAAGATTAACAAACTCCGGTTTATGCTACAGAAATTCCTGAAATTTACCAAAATACATTAGAAACAGCACATTTAAAGCGGACATCAATTATTATTGTTCAGATTTTATTTACTCTGTTGCCAATATCTTAGCTAGTGATTCAAAACAAAACAAAACACATGAACCAAACAAACCCTGAGGTCTCCAGATGCCTTGAGTTCTCCAGAGGCAATAGTTGTCTACTCACTATTTTTTTTATTGTAATTAAATTCACATAACATAAAATTCACAATTTTAACCATTTTAAATTGTAAAATTCAGTAGCATTTAATACATTGACAATGTTATCCAACCATCACCACTACCTAGTTCCAAAGCACTTCATGATCTCAGAATGAAATCTGGGTCCCATTAGCAATCATTCTACATTCCCCACTCCCCAAGTTCCTGGCAGCCATCAAACTGTATGGATGTGCTGATTACTGACACTGCATATGAACAGGATCATATGTGTGACCTTTTGTGTATACCTCTTCATTTTGCATAATGTTATCAAGCTTCATCCATGTTATGGCATGTTTCAGTACTTCATTCCTTTTGTATGACTGAATACTATTTATTTGTATGAATATACTGTGTTTTATTTACCCATTCCTCCATTGAGGGACATTTAAGTTATTTCCACCTTGTGACCACTGTGAATAGCATTCCTATGAACATTTGTGTACAAGTTTTTGTTTGAGTACCAGTTTTCAGTTCTTTCACGTATACCCCTAGGAGTTGAATTCCTCGGTCACATGGAACTTCTACATTTAGCTAATTAAGGAACTGCCGAATTGTTTTTCACAGCAAATTCCCCAGTTTACATAACCACCAGCAATGTTTGAGGGTTCTAGTATCTCTACATCCTCACTATTACTTGTCATTTTTTGAAATGATGCCCATCCAAGTGGGTGTGAAATTGTATCTCTAGTGATGTTGCTTTGCATTTCCCTAATGACTAATAATGCTGAGCGTCTTTTCATGTGCATGTTTGGCCATTCATATAACTTCTCTGGAGTTATATCTATTCACATCCTTTGCCCATTTTTTAATTGGGTTATTTGTCTCTTTGCTGTTGAGTTATTTATCTATTCTGGATGCCAGACCCTGGTCAGATATTTGATTTGCAATTATTTTCATCCGTGGGTTGCCCTTTCACATTCTTGATAGTATCCTTTGGTGCACAGCTGTCTTTAATTTTTATGACATCCAATTTATCTACTTTTTCTTTTGTTGCCTGTGCTCTTGGTGTCATGTCTAAGGAATCGTTGTCTAATTCAAGCTTGTCCAACCCATGGCCAGGACTGCTTTGAATGCAGCCCAACAAAAATTCATAAACTTTCTTAAAACATTATGATTTTTCCCAATTTTTTTGCTCATCAGGTATTGTTAGTTTTAGTGTATTTTATATGTGTCCGAAGACAACTCTTCTTCTTCCACTGTGGTCCAGGGAAGCCAAAAGATTGGACATCCCTGACAAAGTTGCAAAAATTTATCCTTAGGTTTTCTCCTAAGAGTTATAGTTTCTCCTAAGAGTTATAGTTACACTTAGGTCCTTGATCCATTTTGAGTTAATTTTTATACATGATAGGAGTTAAGCTTCCAATTTCATTCTTTTGCATGTAGAAATCCAGTTGTCCAAGCATCATCTATTGAAGAAACTATTCTTTCTCCTACAGAGTGGTCTTGGCACCCTTGTCAAAATTCAATTGACCATAGATGTATGGGTTCATTTTTGGAGTCTAAATTATATTCCATCAAATGGAATTGTATTCCACATTTCATATGTCTTTTATCCTTATGACAGTACCACACTGTTTTGATTACTTTAGCTTTGTAGTAAGTTCTGTAATTACTACCCACTACTTTTTACATTTCTAAAAGTTTAATAGAAATTTTCAAAAAGACTACCTCTTTTTAAAGAAAATGATGTAGAATAATACGGGTACACAATGTCTGTATTCCTAAATTCAGAGGCTCTGAAAATCAAAAGTTCTCCATTAATAATTTGGGGCCAAAGTCTGACCTTATCAGAACTAATTTGTCAGTGAACTCAATCTTAACTCAGGTGAGTCCATTTGTAGATTTTATATTTTACACGTTGTGTTGCAGAAATATTTATGTGTTTGATTGTAGGGTACTGAACCATATCCCACTGGTAGTAGTATACAATATACAACATATGATCCAGATGACCTTTATAAAATCTGAAAAATCCTGATTTCCAAAACACATCTAATACCAAAGGTTTTGGAAAAGAAATGGTGGACCTGTATCACAACACTAGTTATCTCATGATGCTCAAAACTCCCATGATTTTTAAATCTTTGATTAGAAAAACACAAAAGGAAACAAATAATCATAATTTGCTTTATGCACCTAACATTTATGGCACAACACATGTTCACCAATTTATTAAGCACTTTACCACTCTGTCTCTGCAGCCATTGTGGTCCGTTTGTGAATTCCTTCAGATGTTTAAACCATGTAAAATATTACACTTTAATCAGTTCCTTTGTTTTAAACTTTGCCCTTCTGGATCATCCTTTGAGATGAAACTGCCCAGCTTTTCCATGAGGCAGTTGCACTGTGATTCTGGTACATCCAATCCCATATTCTTAGCCCATTACTCATTATTCACTTAATTCCACAGTTCTTGTATATGATGATGAGGAGGTATTTTTATCCTCATTTTATCTGACAAAAAAAAAGTTGTCTAGATAGTTTTAACTGCCTCATAGAGCCATGTTGATCATATGGCAAACAAGGTATTCGCCATGGCCATCAATTCCAAGAGAAAATAAACAATCCTACGCTCTTTACTCCAACCCTGATTAGCTCATGTGGTTTACTGGACAAAGGGAAAAAGTGGACAAATGAGAGGAATTGAAGCTGGAAAGGGCCAGGAGAAATAGAGGGAAGAGCAGAAAACTAGGGGCAAAGGGAGTAAATTATTAACAAGGTGAGTCTAATGTTCACTGAGTTCTCAGATGTTGTCACATCCAGTTCTTATCCTGCACTTGCTGATTAATCAAGACATATTCACAAAGCACTGAGCATCTGCTGCAGGCTCAGTTCTGAGCTAAGTCTTCTGGAGGTCAGGAACAAGAAGAGCCACTTTCTTCAAGTCTAATCTGGGGAAAAGGATAACACACTTGAAACAATAGTCATCAGGACAATATAACACTCATTATAAATGGTCTAGGAATCCAGAGGGGAGATATGCCAGGCAGGTCTTAATTAGGGAATTTTCCGTAGAGGGAAGGAGTCTTCAACTGGGTCTTGAAAGGTAGGATTTGAAAAGACAATAGAGGATTTGAAAAGCCAGTAGAAGCTCCAAGACAGGAGTGAACACAGCACATTCATGAGCTCGTGAGATGATCCTCAAATGGGGTGTGTGTGTGTGTTTGTGTGTGTGTGTGTGTGTGTGTAGAGAGAGAGAGAGAGAGGGAGAGAGGGAGTCATGAAAAACAACATTGATCAGAGTTGGTGGGACAATATTATTCTGGGTGTCTTTTTGAAAACCAGACAAAGGTTTTGGCCAAGAAATCAGAAGAAGTGGGAGAGCCACTGGGGGTCTGAGGCAGGGAAGCAACATTGCAGAGCAGTATTAGAATAAGATCCCATCTGCAGGGATGGCAAGGTGTGTTGAAGTGACAGAATCAGGCTGGCTGTTTAGGTTTGAATGAGGACCTGCCCAGGGGTGTGGCAGTAAGATACAGAAGGTCGGGGAGAGAACAGGGATATTTCAAGGCAGGTCAATGGGAATCAGAGACTGCATCTGAGGAATCAGAGTGGAATTAATAAAAGAGGCTTTTGAGCTTTGTGTGCAGTAGGGAGTAGTTGTCCACAGACAGAGATGCTGGGAGAGGAGTTGGTTCCAGAAAACCTTTAGTATTGACCATATTTTGCCTGAAATGATGGTGTTTAACTTAAACTATCTGGAACTATGCTGTCCAATATGGTAGCCTCTAGCCACATGTAATAAATTAAATTGAAATTGAAATTAGATAAAATTGAAAATTCAGTTTTGCAGTCAGGCTAACTGCATTTCAAGTGCTCCATAGCTTCATATGGCTAATGGCCACTGCATTCGACAGCCCAGGCATAGAACATTTCCATCCCCTCAGAATGTTCTGTTGGACAGGGTTGACCTAGAGATCAGTAGAAATATTGGCATTTGGTGAAGGAGAGCTCTTGAGATGAGAGTCATGGGAATAGAAAATAGCAAAGCTAAGGGAATGGGTCATCTCCTAAGGAGGGCTGCATTTTAGAATATGTTGGCATGTGTAGGCAGAAGAAAAACAAGCAGAAATTGCACGATGTTTTGGAAAAGTGGGAGACTCACCACAGCATAAAATCCTGGCAACAAAAAGAAGAGAGAATTTGAGTGAGGACAAAGTGGCACCAATGTCAAATGCAGCAGAGAAGTCAAGGAGAAAGAAAATGAGAAAAAAAGAAGTAGTATTTAGTAATATGAGGTCATTTGTGACCTATCAAAGCTGATGCAGAGTCGGGAAGAGATGTCACTAAATAGGAATGCCACCAGCTTTCTCTTGTGCTGGGGTAGGAGTTTGGGATCTAGGAACAGTTTCAGCAGAATGTTAGGGATGGGAGGCTTGCCATGGAGACGTGGAAGTGAAAATGGAGGTGAGGAACAGAGTCAGGAGCTGAAAGGACAAAGCAAAGGGATGAAAGATTGTGCTGTCACCATCAAGGGCTCCACCAAGAGTCCAACACTGTTTTTGTTTTTTTCCAAGAAAAGAAAGATGAGTACAGAAGAAGGGAGAATCTGCGGGTGGTGATTGAGAGGATTCGAATGAAAAGAGTATCTGGGAGAGCCCGATGCCTTCACAGTTGGAATGGAGTAAGAAAGGAGGCGCAAGAGTGGGTAGGCTTTGGTGGCTCAGGCAGTGGGAGGTAAAGAGAGCTGTAGGTGGCCTTGGGACTGTCGTCCTATGAAACTGGAACAGTTGCTTGAAGCCAACGTGTCAGCCTGATCTGCCTGCTACTCCTCACTTCCCTTCGACTGGATTCTTTTTGTGATTGCTTTCCATCTGGATTTCAGTTTGTGCTTTATGTGCTTTATTTCATTGAATCCCTAGAAACATTTGGGGGCAATTGGGTATTTTGATTCTCATTTCCAACCTGAGGAAACTGTGGTAGAGGGTGGTTAAGCAACTGGCCCAGGATCATGCAGCATGTAAGTGACGGAGTGGAAATTGAACCTGTTCTCTCTGGTGCCCTTAACATCCTCTGTATTCTTCACCCAGTGCACTCACGCAACCAGCCTATTCCTGCTATCGTGACTGGCTTGCTACAACTCTGATCATGCCCACATAAGGCTGTGTTTGCTCTCTATAGCCATAATTCTCCTGTCGTTACTGAGAGGTGGAAAAATGGTTGAGGGGAAATAACACAAATAACACCTCCTGGTGTCAACCCAGCCTCCATAGGGGACAAAAATGCTTAGCAACTCTTCCAAAGTATCCAAGACAAAACTTGACCTTTAAGTAGTTTCTCCATTTAGAGTTAAATTTGTCTTTAGCAAATATGGTTTGAATAAATCAAGACTTCCTGTTTTAGCTATTTAACGGGGAAGGTAATATTTCCAATCTGATTTTAAATATTTCTTTTGCCAAATTCCACAGGGCAAGAAAAAAAAAAAAAAAAAGAACGCTAAAGTTCAGAATAAAAAAGAAACTTCCCAAGAAGTGCATTCGTACAAACCACTGCTGTGGTCATCGTAAATGTCTTTTACTTTTACTTTCCAAACCAAAGTCTAGGGTTTCCATGGTAACCGCTTTGACCCCAGCTGGTTTGCATCATGTTGTTTGTATAGAAGCCAGTGGAGCAAGGCTCGACTGTGTCACAAAGTTCAGGTGTCAATATGGATCTCCCGGGACAAATACCAGAAAGAAAAATATTGCATGCAACACCCTCTCCAACCCAACCGCTACCTTCCCAAACCCTAGCACTCTGCTACTGTGCTGACCAAATGCCCAGGGATTTCCAGTCTCCCATCCTCTCAAAGTCAAACCTCCAGCTGCAACCAACTGTGACTTCTCTATATGCCTAACTGTGTCCACTGGAAGGGAATTAAAGCAGCAGGCTTTTAATTTACAAATGTTGCATCCATTCGAATGTTCTTGGGCAACAGTGTTTCATAAGGGTTACAACATAGATCCCACAACCCCAGCCAAGTGAAAACTTGAGAAATTGCAGATTGCCTTCCTGTGATTCACCCAGGATTCCAGATGGAAATTATTTCCCAAGGTCAGTGCAAAGCTCCGTACAAAGGTGTCTCCTACAGAGAACATGTGGTGTGAGGCTGGGCCAAGGGTCAAGGCTTCCATTCCTGTTTGCTCCTTGACCTTGGCAGAGTTAGCCTGCCTCCGAGAGCTTCTCTCTAGCCATGGGGGAATCACACAAACAGTTTGCGCCTTTCTTCCCCCGACACCCTTCCCACCACCACAACACCCCAAGACCTGCTCCTATTTTCTAGGCTTGATGAGGGCACTAAGGAAGAAATATGCCTCCTTCCGCCAAATTACTTCCATTTCTTAAAATAAATCCCAGCTTTTCTCTTCTGGGAAGCCACCCCAGAGTGGACTAAGATCTCAAAATATCTTTTATTTACTTTATTCAAGAAACATTGAGAGTCTACTGGGCGCCAGACAGGAACAGACCCTGACTTCAAGATGGAGACTAGCATGGAATCGAGCCCAATAAAGGACCAAAATCATTGTACAGGTACAGTCAGAGGAGGCTGGTTTTCCAATTTGAAGTTCAGGAAGTCAAAAAAATTATTCAGGCCGGGCGTGGTGGCTCATGCATGTAATCGCAGCACTTTGGGAGGCCGAGGCAGGTGGATCACAAGGTCAGGAGATCGAGATCATCCTGGCTAACATGGTGAAACCCCGTCTCTACTAAAAATACAAAAAAAAAAAAAAAAAAAAATGAGCTGGGCGTGGTGGCAGAAGCCTGTAGTCCCCGCTACTCAGGAGGCTGAGGCAGGAGAATCACTTGAACCCAGGAGGCGGAGGTTGCAGTGAGCCAAGATCGTGCCACTGAACTCCAGCCTGGGCACAGAACAAGGCTCCATCTCAAAAAAAAAAAAAATTATTCATAGAGAAGTGAAGTGAAGCACCACTTAACTAGCATCCTCATTATCTTCTATAATTACTATAATTAGCATGCATAGTCCATCATTATATCATATACTTTAAATACACAAATTTGCATGCAAGTCTGTCTTGAGATCTATTGAAATAACAAAAATCTCGAATGTAAAGACCTGGTTTTCATTATACTGAGTTTAATATCTCACTTGTCCAGGATAGAGCTAGTCACATGGTGAGGGTCAGGTGGCCTTAACTCTGGTTCCAGAGCTGAGGGGACACATTAGAGGACACACAGGTGGTTTACCTGAGGGGGTGGCCCTATGCAGACATTAAGAAGGGAGGCCTTTCCTCTGTGTCCAGGTGAGGAATGGATCCACATCTAAGCCCAAAGCTATAGAATAGGGACTTGCGCACAGTACTTTTCTCTTCTACCACTTCTTTGATAGTAATGGCATCTACATTTTTACGATTTCAAATTTTTGAATGACGCTGGTTCTCCCTTGCTTTGTGCCCGTGGGAAGCGTCCTTCTCTCCAGGCCTCAGTTCTTCATCAGCTGAATGATGGAAGTGGCTTAGGTGATCATCTTTTAAGCTCTAAATTGGATTCCATAGGCCTAACCTGAATCAGTCTTTATCAGCTTGGAATCCTCAGGGCCTAAGCACAGTAGTAAGTCCTGAATAAATATTTGTTCAATTAAATTGAAGAGACTCCAAGTCCAGTCCTGCATTATTGGAGAGTGTAGAGATTCCAGTTATTGTCCTCTATTTCATATGAACAGCCAGGTGAAGGGTCTGGATTTTCTACCCATCGCTAAGCCTCGGAAGGTGGCGTCAGTGAGTTGGATCTGTAAGCTGCTCCAACTTGGCTTCTTCAGATATAGATTCATACAAAGCCTGGACCTGTGCCTTGCTTTGTTAAATATCTGAATGTAAAAAGGAAAAATACATCAATTGTCCAAAGTACTTAAATGTGGTCTTATAAACTAAAGAAAGTAACCACGCAGCTTTTTGGTGCCTGAAAAAAAAAAAAAAAGAAAACACGGTGTAGAACATCTGTGTCATTAAACGTTGTCCTGGTTTGTACTCAACTACTTGGCTTAACTTTGCACAGTCCTGAGAAATACAAGTCTCGTGATTGGTATAGACAGCCAACTGGAGCAACTGAAGCCAGAAAAACAACAGAACTGTCCTGGTTGTACATTGCACTGCATACAATCACTGAAAGACAATTCTAATTCTGTCTTCTGTATTACTTTGGTAGAGACTAAAGTAATGTATTGAGATAGGAATCAAAGCCAGTAAAAGTGGGAACATTCTGAGCATACATGAGAGGTACTGAGCTTCTACTCATTGAGCCTTCTCCAAACATGTCAGCTCACTCAGGTGAGTGTCAGAATAGCCCTTGCAAAATTGTCTCATAAAGCAAAGATTTTTTCCCTGTGCTATAACACATTCTCCCTGTGGGCACTGGTCAGGCCTCAGGCTATCTAGCCCAATGGATACTGTAGAATTTTTTTTTTTTTTATACAGAGTCTCTCTCTGTCACCCAGGCTGGAGTGCAGTGGTGCCATCTCGGCTCACTGCAACTTCCACCTCCCAGGCTCAAGAGATTCTTGTGCCTCAGTCTCCCAAGTAGTTAGGATTGCAAGCATGCACCACCATACCTGGCTAATTTTTGTGTTTTTAATAGAGATGGGGTTTCACCATGTTGACTAGGCTGGTCTCAAACTCCTGGCCTCAAGTGATCTGCCCTCCTTAGCCTCCCAAAGTGCTGGGATTACAGGTGTAGGCTGCCATGCCTATCCTGGCTATTGTAGACTTTGATAGGACTCTTAATTTGACTTTAATGTGACTACTTCTCTTCTTAACTGTGTTTCTTCATAGAGATTTTGCACCGCACCTGGAGATATTTTTATTCCACATAATCAATGTCAGGCAAAAATAAATTTAAAAATCTTTTTTAAACAACCTGAAGAGGTCCAGGCACATGCCTAGTAGAGGAAGGTGAATTCCATATGCTTTTTATTCTATTGATAAGGACAAATATCTCTCAGCACTTATATACTAGCCATTGTATATCTACCTTTGTTTAGTAATCACAGTTCTATTAGGTACAGTGAGGTGAGGGCCCATTACCCAGTTAGGAAGTGGCAAAGCTGGGATTCAAACCAAAACCCTTGGATTCTGGAACCACGGACTTTCCATTGTACAATGATGCCTCCTTGGGCTGGTCGTTTGCCCTTCTCTCAGCTCTTTGGAACAGCATTTACTGGCACACAGTCTGAGGGGACCTAAGCACTCCTCTTCACTTGCCACCCAGTCCAAAAACCACTGCTGGCCTCTCCTGCAGAGCACAGAGAAGAGCATCTCCTTCTGAACAATGAGCAGAGATTTTGCTTAAAATTTCTCACATTTCTTTGTAGTTTATTTTTGCAAACTTGGTCTATAAGACACTACTTATTTGCTCTTACATGTGTTACCTACTGTTTTAAGAAAGAGCTACCAAAGCAACAATTGGTTTGTGTAGCCTAAATAACTCACTACACTTCTCTTCTTAAAGTGTTTAATGAGAGTTTTTAGTGAATTTTGCTACTGTTTTGTAGAAATATTCATACTAGGTGATGAATTATTTGAAATATTCTTCCTAATGCAGTGATGCTGTGTAAGAACATCATCTTTGTTCAGTTTGGTGGGTTTTCTCTTCAAGGTGTAGAGAATGGTAGAAGGGACTTTTGCAGGATTAGCATTTACAATGCTATGTCAGTCAGGGCCATGGGATTAGACTCACTGAGTCAGTGATCAGTAGCTCCACTCACTGAGTCGTAAAAGATTCGTTAAAGAGTGGAACAAGGTCCAACCTTGATGCCTTTGCTGAGGGTCACACTGAGCTACCAGCTGCATCATGAGCATCTTTAGAAGTCAGCACCTTGGCAAAAGACATGAAGACCAAAATCAAGAACTATAAGACTGCCCCTTTTGACAGATGCTTCCTTAAGCAGACTAGGAACTACTGGCAGAACTTCCTGGACTTCCACCTCTGTGAGAAGACAACCACTGAAGGGGGTGATGTCTCTATGTGTGAGTGATACCAGTGTGTGTACAAGTTCTTCTGCCCTGCTCCTGGGTTTCAGCCTAGGATGACAGCTGGGCTAAAGGCACATTTCCTGGAAAAATCTGAACTGGCTGCATCTCACTCCTCTTATGTCCTCCATCTTTCTCCCAGGCAAAGGGAAACCTGGGTACATGGTGATTCTCACCCTGGAGCCCTTAATCATAACTTAACTATGAATAAAAATGCATTGGAAAAGCAGGGGGAAAGGAGTGGAAATAACACAAAATAATGAATCAGGGAGGGCATTCCAGGGTGCATTCTAGCTTTGTCAGTAACCCCTTTGACCATGTCACTGAGTATCTCTGTGAGGAACTGCATTTCCTACCTGACGTAGTTTGAGTATATCCCCACCCAAGTCTCACCTTGAATTGTAGTTCCCATAATCCCCATGTGTCGTGGGAGGGACAAGTGGAAGGTAATTGAATCACAGGAGCAGTTTCTCCCATGCTATTCTCGTAATAGTAAGTTCTCACAAGATCTGATGGTTTTATAAGGGGCTTCTCCCTTCACTTGGCTCTCACTCTTCTCTCTCCTGCCGCATTGTGAAGAAGGATGTGTTTGCTTCCCCTTTCAGCATAACTGTAAGTTTCCTGAGGCCTCTCCATCTCTGCAGAACTATGAGTCAATTAAATCTCTTTTCTTTATAAATTATCCAGTCTTGGGTACATCCTTCTAGCAGTTTGAGAACAGGCTAATACACTACTTGAGAAATTGGCTTTGTGAAAAGCTGCCCCAATTACCTCAGAAGAGTGTTGTTGGAGAGGAAAAAAATTCGCATACTACAAAAAGTTAAGTGTTATAAAAATGTAAGATTGTGCTACATAGATCACAAAGCATAAAGAATCGCTAGCTAAAATAGTAGCCAGTCCACCTGTGATGAGTTATATAATAGTGCAGTCAGTTGACAAGGCCCAGGTCACCAAAGAAAATAAATGTTTAAGGACATATACAGCAACATGACAGAGTCACTTGATTTCTATGAAATGTAGTAATAAAAATGGGGGCTTGTATTTGCTTGACATTGGCTTTCTTTTCAATTTCATTATTTATGATTTATTTTTCATACATTTGAAAAACATCATGGTGCACAATGGATTTGAGAAAAACTGGCTCTTTACACAGATGATTTGAAAAGCTCTGGCATGTGTGACATCAAAAATCCCAGGAAACAAGTGAAGATTTAAAATAGAAGTCTGCATGTTTTACTTATTCAGGAAAACGTGGAAGTGGAAAAAGTCCAGAGTTCCAACTGAATGGGTCAGTTCTCTGCCAGATGTTGGTGTCCTGTAGACCCAGCCAGAGGACATGCTCTGTCCTTGGAGACGCACTCAGTATTGTCAGAGGAATACAGGTCCAAAGGGAAGAGCTATCTGACCCAGGGGCTGACGGCTCTTCTGGGCTGGTGGGATCAAGGTGGAGATTGCTGTGCTCTACAAGGCTAAATAACACTCATGAGAATCTATGGTCAACTGAGGAAAGAGAGAATGTTAATTTCCATGTCTGAAAACATCAGAAATGGCTGAATAATCAGCAGATGGCCTGATTTGTATTTTGGTCTTCCTATCTGTAAATGAATGCAACTTAAAAACACATCCAACTTTGGGAGGCCGAGACGGGCAGATCACGAGGTCAGGAGATCGAGACCATCCTGGCTAACCCGGTGAAACCTCGTCTCTACTAAAAAAAAAAATACAAAAAACTAGCCGGGCGAGATGGCGGGCGCCTGTAGTCCCAGCTACTCGGGAGGCTGAGGCAGGAGAATGGCATGAACCCGGGAGGCGGAGCTTGCAGTGAGCTGAGATCCGGCCATTGCACTCCAGCCTGGGCGACAGAGCGAGACTCCGTCTCAAAAAAAAAAAAAAACAAAAAAAACAAAAAAAAACACACACACACACACACATCCAAATATCAAATAGGAAAAGCTCCCCGCTTCCACCCATCTCATTTTAGTTTTTCACCTATAATTATTCTTCCAGGTAAAATTTAGAATTATTTTGTCTAGTTATAAGTAAACTCTTTGTTGGAATGCTGTTAATTTATAAATCAGAATGGATAAAACTGATATCTTCACAACCTAAAGATTTCGATCCCAGAATGTATTACTTCTTTCAAGTCAGTTCATTTTTGTACCTTTCTCTATTGTTTATTGTATACATTGCTTATTAAATGTATCTCTTGGCATTTTATAGTTTTGTTGCTACTGTGAGTAGAATATTTACATTCTACTTACAATTAATGCTGGCATATAAGAAAGCTATAGATTTTAATGTATTTAATATTTACCCAGCTACCTTCCTGCTTTCTTATTATATCCTACTAATAACTTTTTCCAGCTAATAACTTTTGGGTTATCCAGACATACAAAAATTATCAATATTTACTAACTCTGCTCCTCCTTCTCAATACATATAATCACCTTTTCCTTGGCTCATTGCATTAACTGTTATTTCCAGAACAATGCTGAATACATGAAGATATCCTATTGAAATATAACAGGCTTTCTTTTCATATCAACAGAAATAAGTTATTTTGAAACCATATGCCAGCCTCCGCTTCCTCTCCATAGTTTCTCAAACACTTGCTGATAAAAACAAAATCTCATTCAGAGAAGTATGAAAGACAGTCTTGAGGAAAATATGCAAGCCAAATGAATTGTCTCTGCTTTGCCTTAGCAATATGGTGCTAGGAGAAGGTGGGATTTAGGGACTGATTGTATGTCTATTTATCAGATTCCTACATGTTTTCTAGCATCTTAATTGCTCTAAAGAGGAGTGACTGAGTCATCGCTGGGCTTCTTAGTTTGGGCTGGGTCAGAGCAGTTGCCTGAATTTTCCAGCACCCTATGCAAAGTTGTGCCATGGAGATAGCTGGGTGTCCTTCTGAGGTGTTTACTTTGAATTTCATTTTTGGTTCCAATTTGAACCCATATTCAAGGCACCCATCCCTGACAAGCAAAAGGGAGACAAAATTTATCCCTTGGTTCTATTTCCAACCCATTCAAAAATAGAAGGCAGTCAAAGTTCTCAGGAGCTAAGACGATGGGGGGCTGGGTGCCTGGCTTCCATGTGGCGAAGTCAAGGGAAATCACCCGGCCAGTGTCACTGCTGAAACTACCCAGGCTGAGAGTCTCGTCTGTTTCCCATTGGAATGGGGTCCAGTGAGGCTTCAGACTCACCAGTGTTAGAAATAAATCTTACACTCTGAGAATCAGAGGCCCTCTTTTCTTCTGCCTACTCTCATCCTTTATTGATTTCCACACACCACATATATCTATAACTTTACTAATATACATACATGTGACCATGCACCCGTGTGATGGGCGCTACAGTGTGCCCTCTGTGTCCCTTCCCTATGGTGCTGGGAGGGCCAATGCCTGGCAGCTCCCGGCTGTGTCTCACTCCTGGTGGCTGCTCTCTGCAAATGAGAGTCTCCTTCTTCCTGGGGGCAGCCCACATCTAATGACTGGGCAGCTGTTCAGAGCAATGCCAGCTTCCCTGGGATGGGCTGAAGCTTTTGTCCTGACTGCATGGCAGCCCGACTTCTCCCTCCATCCCATCCTGCTTGCCTCCCTCCCCCACAGATGTAACATGGAGGTCACATCCTCCTGCAGGCAAATCTCCATCTCAGAGTCTACTTCCCAGAGCCTGTTTCTCAGGCTTAGACTTCCCTGCCTTAGACAATCTGCTTGAATTGTTAAAGTGTCGTCATTTTTCTTGGGTTTCTTTTTCTTTTTTGTTTGCTGGGAGCGGCCAACCCCTCTTCATCTCGTGCGCCATACACCAACTTCAGCTTCCTTAATTTCTCCCAAGAAAACATGTGTCCACAACCTGATTTGTATCTGCCAGGGTTTTCATTAAGTTTTCTCTGAACGGTGTCTGTAGTCTGTTGTATTCCTCCTTTCCTCTATCAGGGATACTTATCTAGTTTACAGACTTTTGCCTCTGCAAAGAGTGCACATTGTTTACAGAGGTCCCTTTGTACCTAGATGCTTTTACTTCTGTGGGAGAGACTCCTAAGAGGGGGATTTCTGGTTTAAAAGGAATGTGTGCTTGCAATTTTAACGACGTTGCCAGGTCACTTTCTCAGGGGTCTGGGACACGGTTTCACCAGCAAGGCAGGAGAGCAGCCTGCTGCTTGTTCTCACCATGAGCATCCCCCCTGGAGAGCCCACCTGAAGATGAAAGGGCTAATCCACTCCAAAGACTTCATTCACAACTCTAACATATCTCGCTGCAAACCCAATCCCCTCCCTTCCCTTGTGAAAGGGAGGGAAGATTGGGAGGGGAGAGAGAAGCCTGGTGGGCCTCAGGAGCATCCCTGGATTCTCAGGTGGCTCCTTCCTCTAAATGGATGAGAAATGTGGGGTGAGACCAGCAGGACTCTTTCCCCACTCCAGCCTACAAACCACACGGCCAGGCCCAGGCGTCTCTTAGGGAGAGGAAGGAGCGAGCCTGGAGCACAGGACTCCACAGGGCAGGGAGCCCAAAGCACAAGGGCAGTGGCTGCTGACAGCCCCAGAGACCACGACAAGGAGCGCTAGACAGCAAAGAAGATGCAAGGATGGAAAGGAAGCTGCATGCATCGTATTCCCCCCAAGGCCCAAAGGGGTCCTTCATTCCCTGCAAGTGAAACTATGTTCTTCTTGTCCTGGAAAGAAAGCAGGAAGACAATTGGCATGTGGCTGATCTACCCAGGCTGGAAAGAAGAAAGATTGAAGTGACTATTCTTAAATTTAGGAAAATCTATTTAGGATATTTGGACACAGATGCACCTCCTCCAGTGTCTAGGACATTGGATGTGACCTGGCACTTCCATGACCTCTACACCCTTTCCAAACTGGCCATGATCAGTGGTGGGGTGTGGGCAGGGGTTTGGTACTGGGCAGTCCCAGCAGAGCTCAGTATCAGCCTGCCCACTTGATTACTGGGCACGGCATAGCTCTCTCTCTCTCTCTGCCTCATCATCATTAGCATCTCCTCTCCCCTTACTGGTGTGAGAAATTAAGCTGACCCTATATGCTGTTTTTGTGACACAGAATCATTATCCATAATAAGCATTTCATAACTCAATCTGTTTCTGCCAATTGTTTTAAATCTCTCTTATTAGCTATGTTAGGCACGCTATTATCTTAATCTTCTTAACATCCATGTGAGAGTTTGACAAGTCAGCAGGGGATCTTGCCTTTGCTGCCAAGGATATGTGATTAGGTTACAGCTCCAGAGACTGTGATGGCAGATCCCCAACCAGATCCATCTCCCGAGTATATTTCTTTAACTATAAAAGACCTCAGTCCTCCAAAGTCCAGGAAGTAACAGTGCATCCATGAGAACAAAGACACTTCTGCAGACCAGTATCTTGGGCTTTCATCCAGTCATTTAACTTTGTGTATATAAGATAAAGAGAAAAAAGGTGAGAGAAAGACTCCCTCCCACCCACAATGACCCTAACCTCATCTGGGAGGCTACTGCAACAGCCCAGCTCTATTCTGGCAGGCTACAGAAACAATTTTAATATTCCAAGGGAGTTAACACAAGCCCAGAGGGGGTAGTTGACACTCTGGTAGAACTTGAATCATGCTTTCCCCTAGGATCATCTCAGGGTAAGAAAATAATTTGACTTTTGGCAGCTGTGATGACTGTGGGCAGAACAGCTTATTTCTTGGTTAATTCCTTAAATAAACCTTCATCTTTGCAAACTCTTATTATAGCCACAACTGATGAGAAGGTTCAACTATGCTCTCTCTAGCCAAACTGTCTTTGGTTTAACCCTCTGTTAACTCTTCCCCTTTCTATGTTAGAAGAATATTGTCTGGCCTCAGGGTGTCATCTTTCCACGGCCATTTATTTCCCTGTGGTCCAGTCATGTGTTATCCTAGCACAAACAAGGGAGTCTTGATTAGTACATTTGGGGTTCTGGAGATGGCAGAAGAAAACAAGTCTCTAAGCCAGCTTTTAGAGCGCAAGATCTTAGGGAGCATCATAATATCACAGCCAAATTCCTCCCCTTTCTTTGAAATAAGGATTTCAAGAGCTACCTTCAAGCTTTGAGGGCAGGTTGCAAAAGAAATAAACCATGAAACATCTCCTCTAATACCAGTCCTGTGTGTCTACCCATGCTTTGGCTTTCTCTGCAGGGGACCTGCCCGGAAGCAATCTGAGAAGCAGGGTCGGCTCTGAGTGGGAGGTGATAAATTAACTCTTTGGGGCTAGGCTGGGTTCTTGACAGTTCTGAGACGGATCTCAGAATGGAGTCCATTAGAGGCTCAGGACAGTGGTCACTCTCATATGCACTTAGTACTGTCTTCAAACATATGACATTCCTTCTCCCTGAAACACCACAATCCTTCCCCACCCACCCCCACCCCCCAGACACACACCGTTGACATTTAGGAGTGTGGAGCCACTATTTCCCAAATGCTTCGACCTCTACTTGGCTTGTTTGTACCTCAGCTAAGGATTTTCGTGTTCTTCTGCAAAAACTTACTGGGTGGGGCGGGCGGGGCGTGGGGCTGTCTATAAGTGATGTGTTATGGAATTGCTGATTTTTTTCCAGGTTTTAATTTTCTACTAGGTTGTTCTTCTGAATTCCATTGCAGCCTTTCTGCCTATCTTTATAATGAACTCCAAAATACAGGGAGTGCGCCTTGTTTCCAGATGTGGAATCCAGGATTATGTAACTTATAGCTGTATTTCTTTGAGAGGTGATTAAGCATATTATCATATTATCATATTACTGACTGCTCACTCGTTATTTTTCCTTTTCTCATTCATTCAATCATCCTTCTTTTTCCTACCTATATTTTTTTCTATGGGTAAAATTTATAATGTAATTTTAAGTACCAAGGAAAATTCTATTAGAATGACATATTTATTAAAAACATGAGATGGATTGGGATCTTTGCTGTATCTTTGCTTTAAGGAGCACACATAGCTCATTGTTTCCTCACTTTTGAGAAAGTTCCCCAGGCACCATCTTGTTTTTTGGTTGTTCCTTTCCCAGGGCAGTTCAGTTTTATATACACCACTAATAGCCACTTGAATTTGCCTTGCTTTGTAGCCACTTTTTGTCAACCCTATGTTTCTCTCTCTCTTTATATAGTCTTGTATCAAGCAGGATTTATCCAGACTCTGGCTTTGGCATTAGGTGAGTCTCCCGAGCATTGTGAGTGGTGGTTCAGTGTCTGCTCAGGTGACAGCTGGAAGGCACCACTGCTTCTAGTGTGTTTCCCAGTTCCCAGCAGTCATGTATGTCATGTGGCTCTGTTGTACTGGGATGTGACGCTTTCGCAAAATTATCACACACCAACCACTATACACTTGATGTGCACCATCTCATGCATAAAACTTTATAAGGTAGGTGATGTTATTTTTAAAATTATAAAAGAAGAAACAAAAGAATCCTAAGATTAAGTGATTTGGCTCACAGAGCAGGTATTTGGGAAAGGCAAGGTCCTCATTCCTTTTCAGGAATGAGGTCCTGGGTTCTTACCCAGAATTCCTGCATGTGGTTATCACATGTCCCAAGCAAATAACCATAGGCATGATGATTGTTTTCAGCGTTCAGGTCACTTGAATACTAGATCACTGACCACAAAGACTTGAAATAATTGAAATATTCACCCAGTGACTTCATCTAATCAAGAAGAGTTCGACAGAGAATGTGATCCTCCAAAATCCAGAAAATGACATATTATGCGAATGCTAGTATCACAGAAAAATAAAATTAACAGAAACAAAATCAGTTCTCGGCATCAGAGACCTGTGCCTCTGGCCCTGCATACTTAAACCCTCCCTTCTTTCCCCAGCTGATAGAGCTTGCTCTCTGGAGACAAGAAGCACATTTAGGTTAAGGTATTAATGACTGAGGAAGGACTCATGTGTTATCCTTCGAGGTGTGTAGTGTTTTTTATTTTAATAGGGATAGGGAAAAGGGAAGGGCGCTAGCATTCTTGAGCCTAACACCAAAGCTTGTCTCTAATGAGGACTTGAAGCTTTGGTAACCATGGATGAGTAGGAGGTATTTGTTTAGACAATCGACAAAAGAAAAAAAAGAAAAGGCAGCCTGGTGTCAAGCATGCCAAGAACAGTTTCTTAATACTTGTGAAGTAAGTGGTATTATTATCTGATTTTACAAATAAGAAGATGGAGGCCAGGTGCAGTGGCTCATACCTGTAATCTTAGCACCCTGCGAGGCCCAGGTAGGTAGATCGCTTGAGCTCAGGAGTTTGAGACCAGCCTGGGCAGCATGGTGAAACTCTGTCTCTACAAAAAATATAAAAATTATCCGGGCATGGTGGCACATGCCTGTGGTCCCAGCTACTCAGGAGGTTGAGGTAGGAGGGTTGCTGGAGTCCAGGAAGTTGAGGCTGCAGTGAGCCATGATCATGGCACTGCACCCCAGCCTGGGTGAAAGAGAGAGACCCTATCTCAAAAAAAATAATAATAAAATAAAGTAAAATAAAAACAAGTAAGAAGACAGAGTCTCAGTTCTGTGGTCCGAATGTTTGTGTCCCCCCTCCCCAGATTCCTATGTTGAAACCTAATCATCGCTGTAATGGTATTAGGAAGTGAGATCTTTGGAAGGTGAGTAGGTCACGAGGGCAGAGCACTGATGTTTGGGATTCGTGTCCTTATGGGAAAAGCCCAAGACTGAGCATTCCTGCAGCTAAGAAAAAATAAATAAATTGAGCATTCTTGTTGCTAAAAAGACCAAAAAAATGAAAAAAAGAAAAGAAAAACCCCAGAGAGCTGCCTTGCCCCTTCCACTTTGTGAGGACACAGATAGAAGGAGCCTTCTGCGAACCAGAAAGTGGACCTCACCAGACACCGCATCTGCTGGCACCTGGATCTTGGACTTCCTGGCATCCAGAACTATAAGAAATATATTTCTGTTTTTTATGTGCCAGCTAGTTTAGGGAATCTTGTTATAGCAGCCCAAACAGATTAAGACATTCAGAGAAATTCGGTAGGTATCACATGTCACTAAGCTGGCAAGTGGCAAAGCTGGGATTTAAATCCACATCTGTCTTTAACATTTCCATTCAATCTCAACATTTCCCATAAACAAGTTTTGGCTGCAATGAGACATTACAATTATAGCTCTGGTATCACCCTGTGGCAGTTTTTAGGAAAACACACGTATTTCATAAATAAGAATCATTGTTGTATTGTCATAATAATAAAAAAGTTAACCTTTATTTAGTGCTTACCATGTGCCAGATGCTATTTTAAGCACATTGCATGAATCATCTAATTTCTTCCTCACGCAGTGCCATGAGGGAGATTCAGTTCTTGCACTCCATTTTACAGATGAGGAAACTGAGGGTTAGTGAGTTGCAGAACGGGCGCAACCATGCAGAGCTGTGTCGTCAATACCTATAAATTTGTGGCTTCCCTCAGACTGTGTAACCCTAAGTTTTTTTCATTTTTCCTAAGATAGTGAAATGAAGAATGCTACAGTAATTGACTAAGGTCTTATGAGATGATCTCTTGAATCTATTTCCAGCTGGTAACTGGGTGTTTCTGGTTGGCAGATAGATGTCCTACTGGTCATATTCAGGGTTCAGACTGGGAGACCCTCACCCTAGGCAAGGCATGATGTAATGTGCTGGGCAGCTAGCCAAAGACCTAAGATCTTGCTGTCTGTCTGGGGAGGCTACATATTAAGGAACATATTAAGAAGGCAAAGCAAGGTGGCACATGCTGGAGCCAAGGGCATAAGACCAATGAGCACCGCAGGGGTCAGCCTGGGAGGTAAGCACAGACAAAGATGAGCACAGGTCCACAAGAGTTTTAAGGCCTCATGGAAATGTTTCTAGTTCTTTAAAATCAAAACAACAAAATAGACTTTTTGGCCAAATAAAATATATTTATATACAATATAGTCATCTTTATGCCAACAAAGTTATAGAATATAATTAATACTTTGCACGAAAGAAGGAGCCCATGAAGGCAAGAGTCATTGGAGCCATAAAAGTCATAATGTGACCCTGCCATTGCCCTCTGGATGCAGGTCACTCCAAGGCCTTTGCAGGTGGCAGAGCCACAAGTAGAAGGAGCCTGGGTCCCTGAATTTGGTCTGCAGGAGAACTGCTTGACAATCAGAAACACCCAACTACCCACTGGAAATAGATGCAAGAGATCACTCATGAGACTTTCGTTAATTACTGTAGCGTTCTTCCTTTCATTGTCTTAGGGAAAAAAATGAAGCAACTTAAGGTTGCATGGCCTGAGGAAGGCCACAGAAGGAAACTCAGTTTGAGCTGAGCTTTGAGGGGCAAGAAGTACTAGCTCAGCTGGAATGCACCCTCTGTTCATGACCTCCATGACGAGAATGAAGTCAGTGTGTAAGTGAGCCGGCCATCTCCTCAGGAAGAAGAGGTCAGCACTCTCCGGACAGATGTGTTTTTGGCATGGACAGTGCCCAGCTCAGCACTTGGGACATTGTAGGAATTCAAGGAACGGGGTTCATGTCCTCACGCAAACACCAGTGTGCAGAACTTGGAAGTGGATTTTCTGTTTTAAGCAGGTATCAAACAGGCAATCAACCCTGTGCCTAGTATCGAACCAGAACGCCCACAGGATACAAGTGAGACTGTTCTCTTAAGGATTGTTAAATCAGGAGGGAGAGTATAAATTAGCGTGCTTGTACAATTTATATATCATTACAAGCTAAAATCTGATTTTTCCTAAAGAATGACTGTTGCTCTGTGAAGGCTGACATAGTTAAAAAAGACTTTTTGGAGGAAGTTAAGATTGACCTGGGATTAGTGAATAAGTGGGATATAAGTGTCAAAATTAGGAAATTTTGACAAGAATAGCTGACAACCAGAAGTTGGGGTAATATGGCCTTTAGGGGATGAGAAGTTCCAGGATGACCAGTGAAAAGTGCTCACGGTCACTTTATAGGAAATGAAGTAGGGCAGAGTTAGAAAGCAAAGGAACTCCATCTTCCTCCCTACCCACCCTCCCCGTTTTTTGTCAAACAACCAAACTCTCCCACTTGAGTGTTTAATGGAAGAAGGGTTAAAGGCAGGAAGAAGAGAGGAGAAAAGAAAAGGAGCTACAGTCAGAAAGAAGAAAACAAGCTAAAGAGTGAAGACATCTCTATAACCCCCATTTCCTAAAGAAGGAGCTGTCTCCTCTCTCCCAACACAGATGTGGGGACCGAGGCCCTGGAAGGCCTGGCAAGCTCAGGGTGGGACATGTGGGGGCTGGGAGTCTCTCTGGAGCATGCAGGCATTGTTTATGCCATGCTTGAATTCTGAACCATCAAACACTGTCAGAAGGAAGCTGACATGTTGCTCCACTGGTAACTCCTTCCATGCTGCAGGTCTGCCGGCTAGTTCAAGAAGAACTACGATGCCATCAAAATCCAATGTTCAATCAGAGAAGGAAGCCGCCTTCTCTTTCAGCAGATGATTAAGAGGCAGACGTACTCAGGCATCGGAGAGCTTTGCTGTCTTTTCTTCCAGGAATAAAGATGGGCTCATTTAACATGATTTCTACCTGTTCTCCTGCAATTAGTGTTTAAGTGACTGTCTCTGGGTATTTGTCACTCTGAGGAAATGAAATGATGCTATGGTAATTGGCCATGTGTGTGTTTTTTTCTTTTCTTTTCACTTCCCTAGGGATTTCACTTGGCTCAGAAAGCATTTTTTAACATAGGCCCTGTCTGCACTCTTTATTTAGCTAATTAGAGAGCTTAAGGGAGCATGCTGGCATTGAGCAAAAAGGGAGGAAGCAGGGAGGGGCAGCGTGTTATACTGGGAAGAGCACTTGATTGAACAGGAATATCTGGGTTCTAGTCCAAACTCATCAATTTTCTGTTCTATTAAGCTCTTAGATTTTGGTCAGCTGTGTTACAGACATTACCTTGTTTGATCCTCACAATAACCCTACAATGTTAGTATCATGGCCTCTTTTACAGAGATGAGAAACAAAGTTTGGAGGAGGCTGCCTTGACCATGGCTTCCCGGCAGGCATGCAACAGGGCTGACATGGAGACTCTAGTTGGCCTTAATTCCTAGGCTTTGCCATCCTTTATTAGCTTTTTCTTACTAAATAGACCCCTGTTACCCAGGATGAGTCACTTCACCTCTCTGTCCTTGATTGCTTTAACTGTTCATGATTCTGTAAAAATACTCGCTCTTCTGAAGCTCTAAGTGCCTTTCTTTCTGGACAGATGGAAAACTACTATACATCCTTTCTATTACCTTTCTAATATCTTTCTCTTTTCTTGCCCTCTACCTATTTTGTTCTGCTTTTCTTCTCTCTCCTACTATATCCAGACAAAGGCCAGTATAGCCGGTGTGGGGGCTGAGAAAGAAGAGGCAGGGGAAGGAGAGAGGAGCAGCTCTATTCACTGGGTACTCCATTTTCCAGCCTGGGGCAATACTTTCTTCTAAATGAGCCCAGAGTAACATAGTATGGAACAAAGACCCAAAGAAAGGCTTGGAGTATGAAGATTTCATTTCCAATTCTGCCACCATCCTATGATATTGTGGGGTTTTGACCAAGCCATAGTCTTATGGTATCCCTTGTTCCTCACCTTGACAACTGTAATTATAACACATATCAGAGAGTGGTTTTGCCCTTGAAGTTGCAAAAATATGCAGGTGTCAAGTATAAATGATGAAATGATGGTCCTGGTAGGGGTCCTAGGCCACCTAGTCCTGATCCTGTGTCTTATAGGAAAAAGGGAGGTGGGCTTCCTGGTGCCACTTAGATAGGTGGTGACACAAATATATTGATAGCCCAAGCAGCCTGATCCCTAGCCCAGCACTCCCCGAGCCAGTGCATTTGTCCCAACTTCCAAGATGGAGGAAGGTTTTGTTCTTCATAGAATTCACAGATTTCATGAGACAACAATAATTACCTGTCAATGAAACACCTCCACTTTCTCTAGCTAACGTTTTAGAAGGTATCAGAGATGGGGCTCACCAGGGACAAAGATATTACACTGGCGTGTATTCCCATTCATGACCTATCTCCATGATGAATTCTGTGAGGCTGTGCTCCATGAGGAAGCAGCTGGAAGTCACCGTCCATGCCCAGCCCCCAGCATGTGACAGAGTGTGTAAGGCAGACACTATACCATGTGGCCATAGGAGCATGTGTCACAGACAGGAGCACACTTTGCAGAAAGGCTAACCACATATTTTGCTTCATGACACTGCCCTCCCCCATTTTTTGTTCATTTCTTGCTCGTGTTTGTTCTTCTGTTAATACCTATAACAAAAAATTAGAGTTCACAGTTGGAAAGGAGAGAAAATCTTTCTTGGCCTGTGATATGGTTTGGATCTGTGTCCCCACCCAAATCTCATGTCAAATTGTAATCCCTAATGCTGGAAGTGGGACCTGGTGGGAGGTGACTGACTCATTGGGGTGGTTTCTCATAGTTTAACACCGTCTTTCCTTTGTGCTGTCATCATGATAGTGAGTTCTCATGAGATTTGTTTATTAAAAAGTGTGTGGCACCTCCTCCCACCACTTTCTTGCTTCTGCTCCAGCTATGTGCCTCCTCCCCCTCCACCTTCCACCATGATTGTAAGTTTCCTGAGATCTCCCCAGAAGCAGAAGTCACCGTGGTTCCTGCATAGCCTGCAGAACCACAAGCCAATTAAACTTCTTTTCTTTATAAATTACCCAGTCTCAGGCATTCCTTTACAGCAATGTGAAAACGGACTAATACAAACTGTATCTAAACCGTCCTTGAGTTAGTTATTGTCTATAAATAACACCTTAGGTTGTATACTACAATGTCTTCAATGCAGTTTTCTTTTGCATTTTTTCATTCTGTATCAACCTTATTGTAATCTTCACTTTATAACAACATAAACCTGTGCTGTCTGATAGAGTAGCCACTGGCCACATGTGGCTATTTTAATTTAAGTGATTTAAAATTGAGTAAATGAAAAGCTTCACTTCCTCAATGATCCTGGCCACATTTCAAGTTCTGAGTAGTTGCATGCTAAGAACTTGTTTGTATAATCCCTTTTAACCCTCAGACAATTTAATGAAACATTTTATGAAGTAGGCATAGCTTTATAGACAAAGAAACTGAATCTTGGAGAGATTTGCTCTCATATCAAGACACATACAACTGAAAAGCGGTGGATGTGGGTTGGTCTGGCTCCATAATTTTCTCTCTCAACCATGATACCATACTTTGGAAAAACTTTCACAATTTCTTAAAAATCTTAACATGCAATTACCATTCAACCCAGGAGTTGTTCTCCTGGCCACATATTCTAGAGAGATGAAAATTTATGGTTACACAAAAACTTGTACAGGAATTTTTACAGCAGTTTTATTTGTTAATAGCCTCAAACTGGAAACAATCCAGATATTCATCAGTGAATGAAGGGTTAAGCGAATGGTAATACACCCCTACTTAGCAATAAAAAAGAGTGAGCTATTGATACATGCAACATTCTCTAGATGAAGTACCAGAGAATTATGCTAAGTGGAAAAAGCCAATCCCAAAATGATTGCATACTGTATTACTCTATTTACATAACATTCTTGAAATGACAAAATTATAGAAATAGAGAACAGATTAGTGATTGCCAGGAGTGAAGATAGGAGTGGGGCAGAAGGGATGTGGGTATGGCTATAAAAGGGCTATCTGAGAGCTCCTTGCCAGGATGGAACTATTCTGTATCTCGACTGTATCGTTGTCAATATCCTGGTTGTGATATTGTACTGAAGTTTTTCCAGATGTTGCCATTGAATGAAACCTGGTAATGTGGTTTGAATGTTTGTCCCCTCCAAGTCTCATGTTGAAATGTGATTCCCAATGTTGGAGGTGGGGCCTGGTGGGAAGTGATTGGATCAGGGGGTTGGCTTCCTCATGAATGGTTTAGCACCATCTCCGTGGTGAAAAGTGAGTTCTCAGTTCACTTGAGATCTGCTTGTTTAAAAGTCTGAGGCCTTCCCACTCCCTTGCTCTCTCTTGCTCCCACTCTCACCATGTGATATTGCCTTCTCTCCCTTAGCCTTCCATCATGACTGTATGCTTCCTGAGGCCCTCATCAGAAGCAAATGCTAGAGCCATGTTTGTACAGCCTGCAGCAACACGAGCCAGTTAAACCTCTTTCTTTATAACACATCCAGCCTCAGGTATTTCTTCATAGCAACACTAAAATGGCCTAATGTGGCCGGACACAGTGGCTCATGCCTATAATCCCAGCACTTTGGGAGGCCAAGGTGGGTGGATCACCTGAGATCAGGAGTTCGAGACCAGCCTGGCTAACATGGCAAAACCCCATCTCTACTAAAAATACAAAAATTAGCCAGGCGTGGTGGCACCCGCATGTAATCCCAGTTACTCAAGAGGCTGAGGCAGGAGAATTGCTTGAACCCAGGAGGCAGAGGTTGCAGTGAGCTAAGATGGCACCACTGCACTCCAGCCTGGGTGACAGAGCAAGACTCTGTCTCGACAACAACAGCAACAAAATGGCCTAATGCATGTGGTAAAGGTTACACTAAATATGTCTGTATTATTTCTTACAACCATATATGAATCTACAATTAACTCAAAATAAATTCTTTTTTAATGTGACTAGATATATATGCTCATTACCTATAGAAGCTGCATTTTCCCAGAATCTCAGTGTCATCAAGCCAATTCTTTCTAACAATGCTCGCATATTAGCATATGCCTATGGGCATATGGTGCATGTGCCCACACATGCGTGGATTTGTAAGATGAGAAGGTGTAAGGTGCAAAGAGCCAGAAAATGCTCAGTCTATGCCATGGGGAAGGTGGTGAAAAGTCTACACTGAGAAGGGAATGGCTATACTATCCAGCCAGAAACAAAGTAAATCTGTGGTGATCAATGATGTTTAGTCAAGAAAGTATCCCTGGGGCTAAGATTTAGATTTAAACTTTTTTTCCAGCACTATTGAGGTAATAATTGACAATAATTGTGGTCAAAAAACGACTTGATATGATTTCAGTTTTCTTAAATTTGTTCAGACTTGTTCGTGGTCCAATATATGATCTATCCTGGAGAATGTTCTACCTACAATTGAGAAAAACATATATTATGCTGCTGTTGGATGAAATATTCTCTATGTCTGTTAGCCTTTGGTCTGTAGTATAATTCAAGTCTGGTATTTCTTTATTGATTTTTCATCTGTATGATCTACCCATTATTGAAAGTGGGGTACTGAAGTTCGCTACTATTATTGTATTGCTGTCTATTTCTCTTTTCAGTTTTGGTAATATTTGCTTTATATACTTGGGTGCTCTAGTGTTGGGTACACTTACAATTATTCTTCATGGCTAATTGACCCCTTTATCATTATATAATGACCTTTTTTGTCTGTTGTCACAGATTTTTACCTCAAATCTATTTTGTCTGGTGTAAGTATAGCTACCCCTGCTCTCTTTTGGTTACCACTTACATGCAATATCTTTTCTCCATCACTTCACTTTCAGTTGTGTCTTTAAATCTAAAGTTAGTCTTTTGTAGCCAGCATATTTTGGGATCCTGTTTTTCAAACCGATTCAGCTGCTCTGTGTCTTTTTATTGAAGAATTTAATCCATTTATATTTAAAGTAATTATTGATAGATAGCAACTTACTATTGCCAATTTATTATTTTTATGACTGTTGAGTAGTTCCTTTTTTCCTATATTACCATCTTTCTTTATGATATTTTGTAGTAGTATGCTTTGATTCCTTTCTTTATCTTCTGTGTATCTACTAAAGGTTTTTGCTTTGTGATTACCATGAAGCTTACATCAAACGTCTTATAGTTGTAACAATCTATTTTATGCTGATAACAATTTAAATTCAATTGCATACAAAAACTCTACCCCTAACTTCTCTCCCCCAGCACACATTTTTTATTGATATCACAATTTACATCTTTTGTATTATTTATTAATTATTGTAGCTATAGTTATTTTAATACTTTTGTCTTTTAACTTTTATACTAGAGTAAAAGTGAGTTTTATACTTTCCTATGATTTTAAATTACTTATTAGTATCCCTTTATTTCAACTTGAATAACTCCGTTTATTATTTCTTATAAGGCAGTTTCATGGTGATGAATTCCCACAGCTTTGTTTCTCTGGGAAAGTCTTCTCTCTCCTTCAATTCTGAAGGGCAGCTTTCCAAGTATGATATTCTTGGTTGGTGGTCTTTTTCTTTCAGCATTTTTAGTATATCACTCCCCGCCTGGCCAGCAAGGTTTCTCCTGAGAAATCCACTGATAGCCTCATGGAATTTTCCTGCTTTTGCCTTGCTGCCTTTGGAATCCTCTGTCTTTGACTTTTAATAATTTGATTATAATGTGTCTCTGCGTAATTATCTTTCAGTTGATCCTTTTGGTGGAACTCTGAGCATCAAAAGTCTGGATGTCCACATCCTTTCTAAGTTTTGGAAAGTTTTCCAACATTATTTCTTTAAACAAGCTTTCTGCCCCTTTCCCTCTCTCTCTCTTTTCCTCTTAAATTCTTCATTATGCATATATTATTTTACTAGATGACATTTCATAAATCCTGGAGTCTTTCTTCACTTTTTTTATTTTAATTTTTTTTACTTCTTCTTCTCTGGATAACTTCAAATTACTGGCCTTTTTGTTCACAGATTCTTTCTTCTCCTTGATCAAGTCTGCTGTTGATGCTGTCTACCTCATTTCCAGAGGTATTACTGTATTATCTGGCTCCAGAATTTCCCTTTGCTTCTTTTTTAATGTATTATTCAGCTCCAGAATTTCTCTTTGGTTCTTTTTATTTATAGTCATATAAAATGAACTAGGAAATTTTCCCCCTTTTCGTATATATTATACTTTGAGATAGTTAACCCATCAATTCCTTGAATGCTTTGTGAAACTCATTTGTAAAGTTTTCTGGGTCTATTGTTCATGTGTAGGAAGCAGCAAGTGCAGTTTTTAAAAAAATGATTTCAGAAAATTTTAAAAATAAAAAAATGTTAATAAAGTTGTCTTTGGATAGTGAGATACCATGGAATTCTTTTTGACTTAATATTATTTCATTTTTAACATTAAGATTTAATTTATATAGAGTAAAATTTATCTTTGTAGTATCCAGTTCTGTGAGTCAAATTTCTGCAGTCACATGGCATGACCATAAAAAAGACAGAAAAGTTCTATTACCCACAGAAATTTTCTCATGTCTGTTTATAGTCAAACCGTCTGTCCACCTCTATCCTTGGCAACCACTGACTTTTCTGTCTGTATAGTGTTGTCTTTGTAAAAATGTCATATAAATGGAGGCATACAGTTTGTAGTCTTTGGAGTCAGGCATCTTTTACTCAGTGTAATGCATTTGAGATTCATCCATGTGTTCTTGGGATGTTCCTTCCTGTTGCTGAGTAGCATTCCATTATGTGGATGTATCACAGTGTATTCATTAGTCCCCAGCTGAGGGATGTATGTCTGTGTTGATTCTAGATTTTGGCTCTTATAACTAAAGCCACTATAAACATTCACATACAGGTTTTAAATGAACAAGTTTTCATTTAACTTGGGTTAACATCAGCAAATGAATCTCTGAGTGGTAGGATAAGCCTATTTTGTTTTTGTTTTTGTTTACTTGAGATAAGGTCTCGCTCTGTCACCCAGGCTGGAGTGCAGGGACACAATCACAGCTCACTGCAGCCTCAACCTCCCAGGCTCAATCAATCCTCCAATGTCAGCCTCCCTGGTGGTTGGGTCTGCAGGCATCGGCCACCATGCCCAACTAATTTTTGTATTTTTTGTAGAGACAGGGTTTTGTGTGTTTCCCAGGCTGGTCTCAAACTCCTGGACTCAAAGGATCCACCTGCCTCGGCCTCCCAAAATGGTAGGATTACAGGCATGGGCCACTGTGCCCAGCTCATATATTTAACTTTATGAGAGACCACCAAGCTGTTTTCCAAAGTGGTTGTATCATTTTGCATTCTTTTAAGCAATATATGAACAATCCAGCACACAAAATTGTCAGGGTGCTCTTGTTTTCGTTTTGGTTTTAGCCATTCTAATACATGTAAAATGGTATCTCATTGTTGCTTTAGTTTTCATTTTCCTAAAGACTAATAATGTTGAGCATCTTTTCATTTGCTTATTTGACATTTGCATATCTTTTTGGTGAAGTGTGTGTTCAAATATTTCACTTCTATTTTTATTGAATTGTCTGTTTTCTTATTACTTCATTTGATGGTTTTGTATATTCTGAATATAAGTCATTTATCAGATACATGATTTGTAAATATTTTTATCCTAGTATATGGCTTACTTTTCATTCTGTCAGCACAGACTTCTTAAATAACAGTTTTTCATCTCGATGAAGCCCAATTTATCTTTTTCTTTTATGGGTCATGCTTTTGGAATTGTAGCTAAGAAATCTTTAACCCCAGAATCCTTGACTAACTCCAGATCACAAAGATTTTTCGACTATATTTTCTTCTAGATGTTTTACAGTTTGGGGTTTTACATTTGAGTCTATGGTATGTTTGAGTTAGTTTGTTGCAAAGAGTGAGGGGGGGTTCGAACTCCTGTAGGATGGGGGCTGGCATGCCAGGGGCTTTCATAGTGTCTTCTCCATCTTCTGTTTTAGGTCTTCCCTTTGCGCTACAAGAAGCATGTGTGGACAAGCTGCTGAGCAGCTGGTGGGCGCTGAGGTGCCACATGGAGGTGTGAGTGAGCCAGTGTCCACTCAAGTGTTTGTGTGACCGCACAGGTGCTCTGGTCTGGGTGCCATGCAGGCTGCCTCCGTGTGTTAGGCATGTGTACATGAGTGTGTGCATACAATGTGGATGCGCACACACACACACACACACACACACACACACACCATGAGCATCTCTCTTGTTGTTTTTGCCCTTCTCCCAGCCGTAGACCACTGTTACTTGTTACTCAATGTGTGCTACACTGGTTCCAGGGGCAGCACATGGGTGTACTCTGATGCTCTGGTTAAGTCTCTGTCCTTGGCAGGCACTGCATCCTTGGGTCTCAGGAGAGGAGTCCCTCAGTGATCTGCCTTGATCCCAATCAATAGGTCTGAACCCAGCAAGTTTGCCCCACCTTCAAGGAATATGGTTTTTCCCATGCCCTTCCCCAGTTTTAGTGGATTTTCTCCAATTCCTTAAAGGTGACAGGCTTTGTGTCCTTCCCACACCACTTTAAGGCTTTTGTTTCAAAAGAAATAGAGGAAAGACAGATCCAGGTGGGATTTTACACCTATCCTGAAGGCTGCTCTTCCCCACCCCCTCAGGTCTACACTAAGAGGGACACCTCGGGATGCTGCTGTGAGGCACTGTTTCTGTGTCTTGCCTTTCTGGAGGTCCTGAAGAGTGGCCAAATGGGTACAGCTGCCAGGCAACCAGCGAGGTCTTTTCAAGGCTCATGATAAAGAAACCAGCAGCACCTGGACATGCCCCCTCCCTCGCTTCTCATCTTGTCCTGTCTCATTTCCCTTTCCTCTCATTCCTTCTGCCCTGGAACCTCCCCAATGAAGGATTAGCACTTAATCACTGCCTTACTCTTTGTTTTATAGGGAACAGAGACAGCTACTTTGCTTATTAATTTTCAGCCTTGTTCTTCTCTAGTAGAAATATTTGAGGCTGCACATTTCCGATTATTGCTTTGGCTGCATTCTACAGGTTTTGGTATGCTTTATTTTTATTCTTGTTCAGTACCCAACAGAGACCTTTCTCTCCCACAAACAGTATCCAGGCTGAGACTGATCAGGTTCCTAGTCGTCTGCCTTTCAGTAAAGACCTAGCCCTGTGAGGGTTCAAGTTTGCATGTAGGGATCTCAGTGTATGTTCCTTCCAATTTTATGTAAGCCCAAGGCCTCATCTTCTGTCCTGATGTGGTTTATGCAACCCACATCACTTGATTGTCAAGACCAACAAATCCCATAAGGTAGCTTGAAGTCAGTGTTACATTAATACTTAGGTTTTCAGCTACCTCTTGTTTTAGTGCTTTGGAGAATTTTTTGCTGTCTTGGAAAAATTTTACTATCTTGCAAACCTAACCATGCATGTAAAAGAAAGCTTATCAAATTTTCCACTCTGTCTAGGTGTTCTCTGGCAAAATATTTTTCAGTATTCTAGAATGCCCTATTTCCAGAAAAGGAAATCTGCATGTGATTTCAAGTATCTGTTTAAGATATTTTGCCAGAAGCTTTAACCCAGTATGTCTTGGTGAGGATTTGGTAGTGGAAAGTTTTGATACTTTGGCCCATGCATCTAAATTATATTGACCAACAAAAGAAATAAAACACGTTTTACTAAATTACTAAAGTGAGTTAAACACATAAGGATTGGTATCAGAGGAGAAGGCTGTCTAACAAGAAAGCTCAAATTTTCAAATTTTTCTTGTTACCTGAAAAATGGCATTCACCATTAATTTAGATTTCACTTAATCACATCCATTAAAGGTCCAGTTCAAGAGATAAAAGAAGAGAGACATATTTTAATTTTAAAGGACTTCTTAAGTGACAAGGACTAATGTTATATAAAAATGAAATATGTTAAGTACTAAAAATTCAGCATAGCAAAATACAAAACAGAAAGTTAAAGGCCATCTAAAATTCCACCATCTTAAAGTAACCACCATTATCATTTGGCCAACACAAATCTAGACAGCTCTCTAAATGGAAGGGTAGATGGATGAGTAAATAGATGGAGAGAAAGAAAATTATAAAACAGATGATATATATTTCTTTATTTGAAAGAAGTGTTAAATTTTAATTATTTAACAGAAGTAAAATTAAAGCTAAATGAAAGGAATCACTTGGCCAGGTGCAGTGGCACATATCTGTAATCCTTGGCCTTTGGGAGGCCAAGGTGAGAGGATTCTTTGAGGCCAGGAGTTTAAGACCAGCCTGGGCAATGTAGCAAGACCCTATCTCTACAAATAATTTTTAAAATTAGGCAGGTGTGGTGGCTCACACCTGAAGTCTCAGCTATTCTGCAGTCCCAGCTACCCAGGAGGATGAGGTGGAAAGATTGCTTAAACTCAGGAGTTTCAAGCTAGAATAATCTATGATCACATCACTGCATTCCAGCCTGGGCAACAGAGCAAGACCCTATCTCTAAAAACATAAATAAATTAAAAAATTTAAAAAAGGAATCACTTAATTCTAGGAAGTGTGTGTTTTTTTTCACCATAGGAGATAGCAATCACTAAAACCACTCCTGTAAAGCTAAGAAAAAACCTTTATAAAAATAAATAAGCACCCTCTTTTTGTTAGGATCAGCCAGACTCAAATTTTATGTGAAACAGTCTAATTTTAAAACTTGGCAACTAACTCATTATTTTAAAAATATTGTGCTAGCCAAGCAAACCGCATCTGTGGGCCCCAAGTTACAAAGCTTGGCCTGACCTGAGGATCACTGGTTTGGCTTGGTAGGTCCATGTCACTTGTAGAGAAATCTTTCACCTGCTCCAAGTCAGATAGAAAAATGTTAGCTGTCAACATCATCCTTCACTGTGTCCAGGTGTTTGAGCCTAGTCTAAAAGGACATTTACATATGAAATTGCTTTTTGTTTTTAATATCCTATTTTCCCAGTGTTTGAAAAAAGGGTTTAAAAAATGGGAAATAAAATAATGAGAAAAAAATGCCATCTTATCAAAACTACCTATTGATTACCTTCTAATTAGGCAACTTTGTTACCTTGTCAGAACTGAGCTGGCTGCTTGGCTTGTATGAATCCCGTATCACTGGAAACACTCAAGCATAGGATGGATGTCCACAGTGTAACCTACTGGCCTGGGATCCAAGCCAAGCATCTGAGGGATGGTTGGCTGGATTAATAGATGGATGGATGGATGGATGGATGGATGGATGGATGGATGGATGCAAGGGGAATTAAGACGCCTTTTAATCACAGGTTTTCTTGCAAGTAGGGTCTTAATTAATTCACTTATTTGTAAGAAGGAAGCTCAATGAGACAGAAAGATGAGTGGGTTAGGAAAGAAAAAAACAAAAGGATGCCTTATAGTTGTTTTACCTTCTCAATCTTGCTTTAAAAAATCTTCTCAATCTTGCTTTAAAAAGCCTAACCCCGCAATGTCACTGAAAATAATTTTAACTGCTTCTTTGGTGACTTAGGTTAGGTTGCCTGCTGTGTTTATAATAGAAGGAAGCAAATATTTAATTTCCACTTTTTCACAGCAACTGAACAACTTTCTGAAACTCTAACTGAAAAACTTTTCCCTAGTATGTTTTACTATTAATGCAAGTGTAGTCTTTTATTACCTGTCCCTTAGCTTGCAATTGCTGAGAAAGGTATGACTACAATTAACAACGGAAAATTGTAGTTAGATGATAGCACAACTCTGAGAATTATAGATCAAACTAGAGGTCTTTATCAGCATTTTTAAAAAATTAAATTATTATAAAAAGGCAACTCCCTTTTTTGGATGTATTAAGAACTGGATTCAGAAGAAAGATGTTTATTTTATGATTTTCTGGTACTAAAAATCACTTTTATCCACTCAAAAACTATCTCCTGAACTTTACTGACTTCTAAAATTTCTCCACAGAGATAGATCCCTGTTTCCTTTAAATGAGCACATATCGTTAGGAAAGTAGTCATTACTATTTAAACCTATTAGTTATTTGATTATTAGGAGAGTAGTGTAACTATTATTTTAACCTACGCATCAGTTATTTGATTATAAGTTTTCTGAGTGGTTATCAGTTGACAGAATATGGAGATAGTCTGAGAAACGTCTCAGAAGAAAAATGGGTGAGCAGGAGTTACCACTGCTAAGAGTGAGAGCAGAGAAGGAAGAAGAAAGAGGCATGTGAATGTCAAAGATGGAAAAAACACAGTTTTCTCACAGGTTACCTCTGCATGCATCTAATCAGGTCCGGTTTTCTCAGCTCTCATTTCATTAGATTTCATTGTCTTCGTCTTCCAGGGTAGAAAACATATAATTTATTAAATTAGAAATTTTGATTTCTTTAGAAAAGACGTATCGGCCCAAAGATATTTATAAGAATGTTTTTGGCTGCTTTATTTGTAATAGCCCAACAGCAGGAAACGGCACCAATGTCCCTCACCTGTGGAATAGGTAAATAAATTGTGTTATATTCCTACTATACAATGAAAGGGAACAAAGCACTGATGCATATAACAATGTGGGTGAATCACGCAGAGGTACTGTTGAGTAAACAAAGTCAATCACAAATAGTACATTCCACATGACCTCATTTATATCAAGTTCAAAAGCAAATCGAACTAAGCTGTAGCGTTAGAGGTTGGAATAGTTGTTACCTTTATAGGGAGGGAGCATGAGGGAGCCTTCTGAGGTGCTGGAAATGTTCTATATCTGAAGATTTGGAATGTTACAAATCTTAAGTTATATCCATCTAAAAAATAGAAGAAATTTGAGAGTGATCTCAAAATCTCAAATTTTATGCTCCCATCAGTTGAGAAAGGCTCTGTGAGTGGGCTCTAGTGGACTGGAGTTTAGTGGCAGTGACAAGGAGAGATTGGTGGAAATACCGGTTTGTCTTTAGAAAGCTAGACAGTGAGACCCAAATGGACAGAGACCAGCCTTCATTTCTGTTTCTCACCCTAGAGCCTCACACAAAATGATGATGAATAAATGCAGCCAGAGTTCGTCTATGTTTGCTAGTGAACTAAGTGTTTGATAAACCATGTCTTGTATGGATTCAAAGCAGTTCCTTCATCGTTTTCTATTAATTTACTTCCAAAGCTGGTTGAACACAGGAGCACAAATGGGGGAAATGATGAAAGACTAAAAGTTCATGCCAAGTGAATCTTGGATTTTTTTTTTCAGATAATTGATTTTTCAACTAATTGATTAGTCATAGTTGAAATTAGGGCAATTCTCTTTATTTTACTTCCAAACTATTTAGGGTCACTTGAGTAGGAAGCATGGTCATTAAGAGTAACTGCAAAACGTGCCATCCAAGGAACAAAGATGTGTGGGTCATATATGATTCTATGGGAGTGGGAATGCTGAGGTTGAAAGTGGGGCCTGAAAAATGAGTCCAGGTCTTCTCTAAAGTACTGTACTCCAGTGAACTAGCTAATTTTTTACAATCAAATCACTGGCCATATTTTAAGTTGGACCATGCCAGAACTGCCTCACTAGTGTGACACAGCAGTGGGATATTGTTACTTAAAGCTGGCTTTCTTATTTGAATTGTTTTAGATCATCCCATAAATACTGTTACCTTCAATTGAGATCCTTGAACAATTCTCTATTTCATTCTCCTTTATTGCACTGCTGGAAGATTCTAGTAGATGGTTTCATTCAGGGTACACATGCAATCTCTCTCCCCAGTGAAACAGAGTGACTGTTTTAGGCTTGTTGCCTGTCATCAAGTCTTAGGATGGATCAAGGGAAAAAACCCATAATCATGATGACATTCTGTAGAAACTGCTTTGGGAATTCAGAAATGCAGCATGAAATTAACCCAAAGTGGAATTTGCCCTGAATTACTAGAAATTGAATGGCAGACCTTTTATAAAAATTCACTTTGGTACTTGTGATGACCACAGTTGGTCAAAAATTTTGGCTTTATTGATTCGACCTCTGAGTTTATTAAAGCATTCATGGTTAACAAAAATTATGTGTCTGAGCCAGTGGAGCTCACTTAAAAGAAAGACAGGAAGTAATAAGAGCAGCCGGTTTTTAAGGGCAGATCTCCATCTTAGAACCAGAGTTCCTCTGCTGGGAAAAAAAATTGCAAACTGAGACACAGAACAGGGTATAATAATCTAAGAAGAAAGTTCCATGAACAACCTAGGAAGTCTAAGGACAAAATTGTTCAAAGGACTTTGCCAAAATTATATAGCAAGCTATTTAGAGAGGTAAGCCATGTCCATGATTGTAACTCTTTTATCTTCGTGTGAGTAGATGACATCCTTCTGCATTTATTGAGGCTAAATCAATAGCTTCAGTAAGGCTACAGCTTTCTCTTTCTCAGCCCTTTGTGGGAAGAAACCTTTCCATTTGTAGCACATTGCTCAGTGTATAGTAGAGGTAGGAGCTTAATACATGTTTATTTAATTGAATAGAAATGACTATATACTTCACTACAGTTTATAAGATTTTGTGCTTTTATAAATGATTACTAATTCCATCATTCCATGGAATCCTCCCTATTATCCAATACGGTTGTAAGACATGTATCATTCTAGCCTCCAAGGCAGGATGTCATGGCTTACTGGGAAATAGAATGTGTAGTTCTGGATCTTAGAGTCTCTACTCTTTCTAGGCTCATGAGTGCTGAGAAACCAGGGTTCTGGGCCCATTTCCTCTACTGAGAAAGTTGCTTTCTTTTGGGCCTCAGTGTTTTCAGGGTAGTCAGATAGCACTTCTCAGAGGTGCTGGGCCTTGGAAACTGTTGGCTTTTCAGTACCTGAACAGAGTAGCACATAGAGACAGAGTGAAGATTATGCTAGGCAGAGAGAATGGCATAATCCGAGTCATGAAAGTTAAATAGTATATCTGGACAGCAGTTCAAATTAGCTTTGGCAATAAAGTTCATTTAGGGGAATAATGGGAGGTAAGATTGAAAATGCCCTTTGAAATTATATTGCAGAGACAAATTCAGCAATTATTTACTGAACACATACCTTAAGACCAGCATCATGGCAAGTGGTAAGGGTATTGTAGTAAATAAGGCAGGTGTCTACTCTTAAAGAGCTCACCCGTCAATAAAGAGAAAGCAAGTTTCTCATTACAAACAGCAATGTACACTTTCTTCATTAGGCATTGGGATACCTCTACCGGCAGAAAAATGATCCCACCAAAGTTGTGAGACATTTCCTACCAAAGCTGTCTAGATTATTGCAGAGGACATGTAAAAGAGAAGTGGAAAAATCAGTTATTTATGACAATAAGAATAAACAGAAAAGACATGTGTCCAAAATATTATGCAAGAAAACAATGTATTTGTTGCACCCAATGGATGCAGAGTTCAAAGCAGGGAAGAAATCACAGGCAACTGAAGTTTCTTATCTTAGTGAGTAGGAGAGAGAATGTGACATCTAAATGTATACTTTTCATTAAGAAAACCTCCTAAGCGGAGGAGCGTGGGAGGAGAAAATGAGGTCAAGTTTAGAGTTGCTGTTGAGATGTTTGTGAGATAATACATTGTAATAGATCAGGAAGGCAGCTAGAAGCAGGAGAGGGGATGCACACCGCAAGGGGGCTTTGTCATCAGCATAGAAGTGATCTATGGAGTCCTAAGAATTGCCAAGATCACCAAAGAAGAAAAAAACGCATCAACAATCAGGTAAAAGGCTAAGTTCAAAAACCGTTCAAAATTATTATTTATTTCCACAGTGCATATAATGAAAAAAAATCCAGCACTAGAAGATTAGTTGAATAAACTATGCTAAATACATACAATGGAATACTACACAGCTATAAAAAAGGATGAAGATCTTTACACATTGATAGGGAAAAGAGGACCAGGGTGTATTAAGTGGAAAAAGCAATATGTAGAAGTATATGTAGTATGCAATCTTTTGTGTAGGAAACATAAGTAAATAATATATAGACATACTTCTTATATTTTCATAAAACACTGGAAGAATAAAAAAGACACTAATTAAAAGGATTATGATGTAGGGATTGAAGGGGGATAGGGGAGATAAAGTCAAGGGTATAATACCTTAGAGTATAATTTGTTATATTGTTCTAATTTTTGAGCCACATAAATGTATTACCCTATTCAAAGTATGAACTTAGAAAAATAAGTGCAGAATGCATAGCCCTGTGTCTAATATAAAGAGCTTGGGAACTGTGGCTCTGTTTCCAAAGAGGAGCAGGATGTGATGGTGGAGAGAGGGAGCCATATTGTGAGGCTTGGACCTTGCAAAGGAGGAGGGGAGCAGAATGTATAGGTGAGGAGATAAGGTGGTGGGTCCTGGCCTCTTTATTGTGTCTCTTGCTCAGTACTCCCCAATTCCTGTTTTCCACCCATGCCACCCTCTCCTGTCTTTTCCTGGACATTCTACGTAACTTCATAGTTTTCATCATGCTACATTCCCAACAAAAGAAACACCCTTCCCAATGTTTTCCATTATTCCAAATCTTCACTCATTCTTTTATTCAATAAACATCCAAGCACCTTTATGCACTAGATGCTATAATGAGACCTGAACGTGCCATGGTCCTCCCCACTTTGAAGGTTCACTGTCTATTAAGAGAGACAGACACTGAAATTAACAACGCAACATGATCTTCGAGAGCACTTAGACTCTCTGAGAGGTGACATTTACTCCAAAAAATAAAAATTGACCAGTGGAGGGGTTCCTTCCAGTTCTCATACATTCTTTCTAACTTAATGGTGCCAATCATTTGTATTGCTTTGATTTCTTCAGTTAATATTTCTAGCCACCCATGTGCTTGTCACCCTTCTTGATTCTTCTACCTTCTTATTATTTAATTGCCAAAAGAAGCAGTCATGTGAAAATTGGTATGATCACCCTCATGACATTGATAAAGAAGGGGAGACTAGCAGAGCTCAGTGGCTTGCCCAGGGCCCAAAGCTAATTCCTTTTAGGAGGCTAAGCTTAATGGAAAGGGGTTAAATTTGTGATTCTTATGAAGGGTAATAATCACTTGCTGTGAAAAGTATTACAAGGCTTCTTTTTGTGTTGATTCTGCCTGATACAAGAAACTTGACAAGCCAAGAGTCACTGGAATTTTAGTAAGCCCGTTCAGTGAACACGTTTATTTTTATAGCACTTTCCCCCCGACATAAGTTTGACATTATTAACAGAGCCAAAGCCAAGCTACGCTGGCCCTTGGTAAAGACACAGCTTATCAGAGTTTGGGCCCAGCTCCCTCTAGGCAACTTCTCTCATTATCACATATGCCGGCCCCCTCCCCACCCACTCTGGGAAGCTGAGGGTTGTGGCTGGTTCTCCTTTTCTAGGATGTTCCATGAGGCCACTTCTAGCAGCGGCCACTGCGCTTGCTCTTCCTATTTCCTCCTTCCAGACATGTGGCAGCTTTATGTAATGACCAAACTCTTGATTGAGCCAGAGTAAAGAGACTTAGGGAGCAACCTGGGACTCTCTGGCGATACGAGAGGTTCCACTCTAACGAGAGGTTCCACTCTAAGCTATAGGCCATTTCATTTACTCCCCAGTGTGAGGCATGACATCTCCCCACTAATTAATGGCAACTCTCCTTAGTGATGAGTTACTATCTGGATTCCCACACCATCTGGAGAGGAGTCTGGACACTGGAGAGTTTCTATTTTTACCAGGCTCTGGCATTGCACTTACATTCCATTACAACTGAGCCAGAGGCCACAGAAAACTTGAATCATGCTTTCTTTTTTTCTTACCTAAGGCCACTATTAACAGGATAAAGGGCTTTTTGCACCCTGCTATCTGTTATACAATAAGAGAAGAGCAAAACAGAAGGCAGCTTTCAAAACAAAACAAAACAAACAAACAAACAAAAACTTTGGTGTAAACACCCAGCTTCTGGGGCCAGTTCCACCATGTCTGAAGGAAGGCTGTAGGGAAGTGATTTTTCAGTTAGGAAGCTGCATGAATTGCAACCCAGTTAAAAACAGGGCAGTGCTAATTCCCCATAATGGGTCATTCTTGGAGTAAGGGGGAAAGAGAGGCAGGACAGAATGGGAACGACCATTCGGGAGTTCAGTCATTACGTAAAGCTGCCACATTGGCCGCTGCTAGAAGTGGCTTCAGGGAGCCTCCTAGAAAAGGAGAACCAGCCACAACCCTCAGCTTTCCAGAGTGGGTGTGGAGGGGGCCAGCATCTGCAACAGAGAGAGAAGATGCTTAGGGGAAGGGGGACCCAGGCTCTGATAAGCTATGTCTTTACCAAAGGCCAACATAGCTTGGCTTTGGCTCCGTTAATAATGTCAAACCTATGTCGGGGGGAAATGGTTAAAAATAAATGCATTCAAGTAATGAGCTTACTAAAGTTCCAGTAACTCTTGGCTCATCAAGATTCTTGTACCAGGTAGAAGCAACACAAAAAAGAGAGCCTCGTAATACTTTTCACAGCAAGTAATTATTACCCACCAGTTCTGGAGCTGGGGTACCAGAGTTCAAATCCAGTCCCATCTCTTACTTGTTACATGGCCTTGGGCAAGTTACTTAGCCTCTCATGCATGTTTCCTAATCTGTAATAACACTAATGTATTGGTATCCTCCTAGCATTTTTGGAAAATTAAATGAGCTAATAGATGGAAAGCGTTTCAAAAGCACTGGGCATAGAGTGGACATGCAGTAAGTATTCAGTCTTGTATTACCCAGAGTCTTGGTCTCCCTTCTCTAAGACAATGTGGCAGCGTAGTAGGCAAGCGATTTGCCTCATCTTTAAAGTAGGAATAATTCCCACCTTGTAGATCCAAACCAGGAAATATTAATTCAATGTTAATTTACTGTCTAGCTCAAAACACTCAAAATGTAAGAAATTACAATGAATAACCATAGTGAGGCAATAGGCGTAAATTGAGAGTGGACAAATAAGGAAGGTGACTTCAAGTGAAGAGCCAGGTAGGCAGAGGTGAGAGCCCCACTTTTGGTGGTCACAGTGGGACACAATCTAACCGACCTTTTAGGATTTGATTCCTAGCCTAGAATTAGCATACAAATAATCAACAGCATTAGAAACAAAATTCGGAGCCATACCCTTTATCTCCAGAAATAATGTCTATGAAACCTGAGTGGTATATGTTTGTGTGTGTGCATGCATAAGTGCATGTGTGTATGTGTGTGTGTATGTGAGAGAGAGAGAGACTGACTCCAAACCTTATTTTGATGCAAATTCTTCGTTACCCTGACTGATGAGCTATGAAATTATAATTTCAGGCTTATCTCTAACTTAAATTTGTGATTCTTATGAAAGGTAATAATCACTTGCTGTGAAAAGTATTACAAGGCTTCTTTTCGTGTTGATTCTACCTGATACAAGAAACTTGACAAGCCAAGAGTCACTAGAAAGCCCGTTCAGTGAACACGTTTATTTTTATAGCACTTTCCCCCCGACATAAGTTTGACATTATTAACAGAGCCAAAGCCAAGCTACGCTGGCCCTTGGTAAAGACACAGTTTATCAGAGTTTGTTATTAATAACAAACAATAAGAATAAATTAAATTTCTATCAGATATTATAATTACCATTATTTTTCACATACCATCTCATTTGATCTCTGACATAACCATCCTTGAAGCATCATATGTTCTTCCAATGAGACACACAGAGGTTACTGGTGTTATTCTGGAATTAGACCCCAAACTTTTAGTTTAGAGGTTGATTTTTCACTTTATATGATCATTTGTTCATCAAATAGTGATATATGTCAGACAAGTCAGAGCACAACTCTGACACCCATGGAATCCATGGAGTTACAGATTCTGTCCCCAGGCAAATACTGATCTGTTTACCAGCACTGTAGATTACCTTGCAATTTCTAGATTCCTACATGAAGAAAATCATGCAGTATGAATCTTTTTGGCCTCTTTCCTTTCATTCATGATGATGATTTTGAGATGCATGTCACATGTATCAATAGTCTATTCTTTTTTATTCTAGAGTAATAGGTATAATTTTTTATACTTTCACAAAGCGGACTGTTTCCGCTTTGTGGCTATTACAAATAAAGCCTCTTTGAACACTCATAGACAAGCCTGCCTGTGGATGTGTTTTCATGTCTCCTGGGTAAGCATTAAGGGGAGTAATGGGTCCTAAGATAGATACACCTTTAACTTTTCAAGAAACTCACAGCTTATTCTTGTAACCCCAACACTTTGGGAGGCCAAGGCAGGAGGATCACTTGACCCTTGAGTTCGAGACCAGCGTGGACAACACAGCAAGACCCCGACTCTCCAAAAAATTTAAAAATTAACCAAGTGTGGTGGCACACACCCGTAGCCTCAGCTACTTGGGATGCTGCAGTGGAAGGATCTCTTGAGCTATGATCTTGCCACTGCACTCCAACCTAAGCAACAGAGTGAAATCATCTAAAAAAAAACGAAACTTCCAAAATATTCTTTTGCAGAGTGATTGTAGTAGGTATGTGGTAGTATCTCCTTATGCTTTTAATTTGCATGTCCCTGATGACTGATGATACTGAGCCTCCTTTCCTGTGCTCATCAGCTATTTGTATATCTTTTTATGTCAAGTGTCTATTCTCATCTTTTATCTATTTTTAATTGGATTTTTAAAATTACTGAGTTTAGCATCTCTGCATATATTCTAGATACAAGTACTTTGTTAGATATTTATATTGTCTGTATTGTCTCGTAGGCTGTGTTTTGTCTATTTTCTTAATGCTATCTTTCGATGAGCAAAAGTTTGCATTTTTATCAAGCTTATTTATCTGCTTTTACATTTATCACTTTCCAAGTCTTATCCAGGAAATATTGCACTACTCTAGGATCACAAAGGTATTGTTCAATGTTTTCTTCTTAAAGCTTTATAGGTTTAGCTTTTTTTTTTTTAGCCGGAGTCTCACTCTGTCTCCCAGGCTGGAGTGCAGTGGCGTGATCTCGGCTCACTGCAAGCTCTACCTCCCAGGTTCACGCCATTCTCCTGCCTCAGCCTCCTGAGTAGCTGGGACTACAGGTGCCCGCCACCATGCCCGGCTAATTTATTTTTGTATTTTTAGTAGAGACGGAGTTTCACTGTGTTAGCCAGGATGGTCTCGATCTCCTGACCTCATGATCCGCCTGCCTCAGCCTTCCAAAGTGCTGGGATTACAGGCGTGAGAAATTGTGCCCGGCCAGGTTTAGCTTTTATGTTTATGTTCAGACTCCATACAAACTAATTTTTGTGCATAGTATAAGGTATAATTTGAAAGTCATCTTTTCTCATTTTTAATTTTTATGGATACATAGTAGGATATATTTATGGAGTACATGACATATTTTGATACAGTCATATACTGTGTAATAATCATATCAGAATAAATGGGGTTTTCTTCACCTCAATCATTCATCATTTCTTGTTTTACAAACATTCCAATTGTACTCCCTCAGTTAATCTATAATATACAACAAATTATTGCTTAGTGTAGTCACTCTGTTATGCTATCAAATACTAGATACTATTCTTCATATCTAACTATATTTTTAGATTAACCATCCCCATTCCCCACCTTTGCCCTCCCACTACCCTTCCCAGTCACTGGTAACCATCATTCTACTCTGTCTCCACGGGTCCAATTGTTTTAATTTTGTGCTCCCCAAAATAAGTGAGAACATGTGAAGTTTGTCTTTCCTTGCCTGGCTTATTTCACTCAACAAAATGTCCTCCAGTTCCATCCATGTTGTTGCAAATGGCAGGACCTCATTCTTTCTTATGGCTGAATAGTACTCCATTGTGTATATTTACCACATTTGTATTATTTATTCAGCTGTTGATGGATACTTAGGTTGCTTTCAAATCTTGGCTATTGTGAATAGTGTTGCCAAAAACATGGGAATGCAGACATCTCCTCAATATATTGATTTCCTTTCTTTCAGGTATATACCTAGCAGTAGGATTGCTGGATCATATGGTAGCTCTATTTTTCGTTTTTTGAGGAGCCTCCATTCTGTTCTCCATAGTGGTTGTAGTAATCCCCGCTCCCACCAACAGTGTATGAGGGTTCCCTTTTCTCCACATCCTCATCAGCATTTGTCATTGCCTGTCTTTTGAATAAAAGCCATTTTTACTGGGGTGAGACATCTCATTGAAGTTTTGATTTGCATTTCTCTGATGATGAATAATGTTGATCACATTTTCATATGCCTGTTTACCATTTGTATGTCTTCTTTTGAGAAATGTCTATTCATATCTTTCATCCATTTTTAATCAGATTATTGTATGTTTTCTTAATGAGTTGTTTGAGCTCCTTATATACTTTGGTTATTAGTTTCTTTTTAGATGGATAATTTGCAAATATTTTCTCGCATTCTGTGGATTGTGTCTTCACTTTGTAGATTGTTTCCTTTGCTGTGCAAAAGCTTGTTAACTTGATGTGATCCCATTTGTCCGTTTTTGCTTTGGTTGCCTGTGCTTTGGGATATTACTCAATAAATGTATGCCAGTCCAGCGTCCTGAAGAGTTTCTCTGATGTTTTGTTTTAGTAGTTTCATAGTTTCCGGTCTTAGATTTAAGTCTTCAATCAATTTTGATTTGATTTTTGTATATTGCGAGAGATAGGGGTCTGGTTTCATTCTTCTGCATATGGATATCTGGTTTTCCCAGCACCATTCACTGAAGAGACTGTTCTTTCCCCAGTGTATATTTGTGGCACCTTTGTCAAAAATGAGTTCACTGTAGATGTATGAATTTATTTCTGGGTTCTTTATTCAGTTTCGTTTGTCTGTATGTCTGTTTTTATGCCAGTACCATGTTATTATGGTTACCATAGCTCTGAAGTATCATTTGAAGTCAGGTAGTGTGATTCCTCCAGTTTTGATCTTTTTGCTCTGGATACCTTTGGCTATTCTGGGACTTTTCTGGTTCCATATAAATTTAAGATTATTTATTTTATTTCTATGAAGAACTTCATTGTTATTTTGATAGGGATTACACTGAATCTGTAGATTGCTTTGTGTTGTATGAACATTTTAATAGTATTGATTCTTCCAATCCATGAACATAGAATATCTCCATTTTTTGTGTGTCTTCTTCAATTTCTTTCATCAGTGTTCTATAGTTTTCATTGTAGAAATCTTTCACTTCTTTGGTTAAGTTTATTCCTAGGTATTTTATTTTATTTGTAGCTATTGTAAATAGAATTACTTTTTAAATATCTTTTTCAAACTGTTTGCTGTTGGCATTTAGAAATGCTGCTGATTTTTGTATCCTGCAATTTTACTGAATTTTTAACCAGTATTTATGACTTTTCAGTGTAGTCTTTAGATTTTTTCAAACATAAGGTTATATCATCTGCAAACAACGATAATTTTACTTCTTCCTTTCGAAGTTGGATGCCTTTACTTTCTTTCTCTTGTCTAATTGCTCTAGTTAGGACTCCCAGTACCATGTTAACTAACAGCAGTGAAAGTGAACATCATTGTCTTGTTCTAGAACTTAGAGGAAAGGCTTTCACTTTTTCCAATTCAGTATAATACTAGCTGTGGGTCTGTCATAGATGGCTTTTGTTGTGTTGGAATATTTCTATACCCAGTTTTTTGAGGCTTTTTATCACGAAGGGATGTTGAATTTTATCAAATGCTTTTTCAAAAACAATTGAAATGATCATACAGCTTTTGTACTTCATTCTATTGATATGCTGTATCACACTGATTGATATGCATATGTTGAACCATCCTTGCATCCCTAGAATGAATCTCACTTGGTCATGATGAATAATCTTTTTAATATGTTGTTGAATTTGGTTTACAAGTGTTTTTTTTTTAATTTATTTATTATTATTATACTTTAAGTTGTAGGGTACATGTGCATAACGTGCAGGTTTGTTACATATGTATACTTGTGCCATGTTGGTGTGCTGCACCCATCAACTCGTCATTTACATCAGGTATAACTCCCAGTGCAATCCCTCCCCCCTCCCCCCTCCCCCCTCCCCATGATAGGCCCCGGTGTGTGATGTTCCCCTTCCTGAGTCCAAGTGATCTCATTGTTCAGTTCCCACCTATGAGTGAGAACATGCGGTGTTTGGTTTTCTGTTCTTGTGATAGTTTGCTAAGAATGATGGTTTCCAGCTGCATCCATGTCCCTACAAAGGACACAAACTCATCCTTTTTGATGGCTGCATAGTATTCCATGGTGTATATGTGCCACATTTTCTTAATCCATTCTGTCACTGATGGACATTTGGGTTGATTCCAAGTCTTTGCTATTGTGAATAGTGCTGCAATAAACATACGTGTGCATGTGTCTTTATAGCAGCATAATTTATAATCCTTTGGGTATATACCCAGTAATGGGATGGCTGGGTCATATGGTACTTCTAGTTCTAGATCCTTGAGGCATCGCCATACTGTTTTCCATAATGGTTGAACTAGTTTACAATCCCACCAACAGTGTAAAAGTGTTCCTATTTCTCCACATCCTCTCCAGCACCTGTTGTTTCCTGACTTTTTAATGATCGCCATTCTAACTGGTGTGAGATGGTATCTCATTGTGGTTTTGATTTGCATTTCTCTGATGGCCAGTGATGATGAGCATTTTTTCATGTGTCTGTTGGCTGTATGAATGTCTTCTTTTGAGAAATGTCTGTTCATATCCTTTGCCCACTTTTTGATGGGGTTGTTTGTTTTTTTCTTGTAAATTTGTTTGAGTTCTTTGTAGGTTCTGGATATTAGCCCTTTGTCAGATGAGTAGATTGCAAAAATTTTCTCCCATTCTGTAGGTTGCCTGTTCACTCTGATGGTAGTTTCTTTTGCTGTGCAGAAGCTCTTTAGTTTAATGAGATCCCATTTGTCAATTTTGGCTTTTGCTACAAGTGTTTTGTTGAGGGTTTTTGCATCAATGTTCATCAGAGAGATTATCCTGTAATTTTGTTTTGGGGTTTTGTATGTATTTTTTTGATGATTTTTCATGTGTTTTGGTGGCAAGGTAATACTGGCCTCATATAATGAGTATTTGGAAGTATTCCCTCTTCTTCTATTCGTTGAAATAGATTGAATAGGATTGGTATTAGTTCTTCTTTGAATATTTGGTAGAATTCAGCAATAAAACCATTGGGTTCCAGGATTTTCTTTGCTAGGAAACTTTTTATTATGGCTTTGATATTATTACTTGCTATTGGTCTATTCAGATTTTGGATTTCTTCTTGATTCAGTCTTGGTAGGTTGTATGTGTCTAGGAATATATTCATTTCTTCTAGGTTCAAGGATGATCTTTTTTGCATATAGATATTCAGTTACTCTTACACCATTTGTTGAAAAGACTTTCCGCCACTGAGCTACTTTCCTCCATTGAACTACTTTTATACCGTTTTTGAAAAATCATTCTTCATGTCTTGACCTGTTCCTAGAGTTTCTGTTCTCTTCTATTCATCTATTAGTCTGTCCTTAGGCTAATGTAATATTGTTTTGATGATGATGATTTTTTCTTTTGTTTTTTGAGACAGAGTCTCACTCTGTAACCCAGGCTGGGGTGCAGTGGCATGATCTCAGCTCACTGCAACCTCTGCCTCCTAGGTTCAAGCAATTCTCATGCCTCAGCCTCCCAAGTAGCTGGAATTACAGGCATGTGTCACCATGCCTGGCTAATTTTTGTATTTTTAGTAGAGACAGGGTTTCACCATGATGAACAGGCTGGTCTCGAACTCCTGACCTCAAGTGATCCACCCTCCTTGGCCTCCCACAGTGCTGGGATTACAGGCATGAGTTACCATGCCCAGCAGATTATAATCTTTTTATTACATCATGAAGTCAAGTAACATAACTCCTCCAACTTTATTTTTCTCCACACTGAATTGGCAATTATAGATTATTTGCATTTCCATGTAAATTGATTTATTCAAATGTTCTTTCTTCTTAAATCACTTTTGAAAATTTGTGTACTTCAAGGAATTTGTTCAATTCATTTAGTTTGTTTAATTTATTGGCATACAGTCTAAAATATTCACTTATTGTCCCTGAGAGCTGCAAACTCAACAGAGACTCCAGAGGTCACACATGACACATTGAAGGTGAAACAAGCTACAGTAGAGAGCTTGTTCTGTAATCTGGGCTCAGCTGGACCCCAGAAAAGTATATCTTAGAGCAGCATTGCTCTAGCCTTAAAAGTAATGACAAAGCTTAAGGCCATGCCTCAAAGAACCAAACGAATCCACCTACTGGTGTTGTTGCAGGCAATTACTCTATGCTTGCACTGGGTATATTTGACCATAGATTCAAATGTTTGGCTGTAGTTTCACTGAGACCCAGCACATAGATTCACTGGAAGTCACTGCACAGCTCTCTCCTCTGTGGCACCCTGCCTTGCAAATTTCACCCATCTCAGTTTCCCTGGGCAACAACCTCTGTTTTCTCCACGCAGAGATCAGTTTCATTAGGGCCCAACTTCTCTGTGCCACAATTTAGAAAATGCCCTGAAGGAGAAAGACAGAGTAACATTGAGCTCATCTGATGTGTTCACTTCTCCAGAGGATCAAAATCCTAAATGCTTAAAAACAAGGACTTCATATATTGTAATCAATTATATCTCTTTTTTTTTTTTTACAGCAGAAGAGTACATCATACCCATTACTGTGTCATAACTGGACCCCACTAGTGAAATTTTGAGCAACTACATACATTAAATAAACAAATGCAATCTTGACAACATCCAGGGCTTTCTTTAGCTCCTTAAATTCAACATCCATTATTGAAACTTGCTAGATAGAATGCGCTATGTAAGGGATTGTTGGAAATCAAATGGGAATAAAGCAAAATACCTGCTCTGCAAGATCTCACTGGGCAGAGAGAGAAAAAAGAAAGAAATGTAACAAACTGTCATATACCAGAGGTGTTGGTAATACTATAGGAGGAAAATTGTAGTACTCGTGGGAGCACAAGGAGAGTGTTTAATTTTGGCATGGGGATGGTGATAGGTGAGTGCTGTTTTAAACTGTTTCTTATAGAAATAATCTTATTTGGGTATTTAATAATGGTAACCTACATAACCCCCAAAATCCTCTTTTTGTGAACTTTAGTATATTCTCTAAACTTTGTGTCTTTTTTACAGGCAGATACCATTCTAATTCTGTTTTTCATTAGACTCCAGTTAGTCAAATGACTTGGCTTCCCATGCACATGCATTAAATGAACATCAAGATACTGAATTATTACCTCTGTCTGGAGAAATAATTTGGGAATAAAAATATGTTCTTTGAACAAAAGTAAATGAGAATAAGCAGGAGGTAGGTGAGAGCCGACAGAGTTTATGACTCGTGTAAGCAAAGGAATAAGTATATTCGGATCTGCTTAACATATTGAGTCTTTTTGGGAAAGCATTCTTTCTTTGTGGGTTAAAAAAGCCATGCTTTTCTGAGTGAGATTTAGAACCTCGCCCATCTAATTCTCTGAAAGAGCAAATCACTTGGAACATCACTAGAAGTTATGAAGACTAGTCAGGTGCAATGGCTTACACTTGTAATCCCAGCACTTTGGCAGGCTGAGGTGGTAGGATCACTTGAGGTCAGGAGTTCAAGACCAGCCTTGCCAACATGGCGAAACCCTGTCTCTACTAAAAATACAAAAAGTAGCCAGGTGTGGTGGCAAGCACCTGTAATCCCAGCTATGCAGGAGGCTGAGGCAGGAGAATCAATTGAGCCTGGAAGGCAGAGGTTGCAGTGAGCAGAGATGGTGCCACTGAACTTCAGCCTGGGCAACAAGTGAAATTTCATCTCAAAAAAAAAAAAAAAAAAAAGAAAAAAAAGACTAACTTACTTGTCAATGCAGATGACAATTTGTATCTGAATCAAACCGATCTCTACCTTGACCACCTGAAGACACCTTGTGTCCTACTTCATGTTTAGGACCTTGGACATTGGGAGTGCTTAACGATTATTTATTGATGTAAACACCATGTCATGATCACTTTTCCTTTGAAATTCCTCTTGAATCCCTCTTCTCCATAGCCTCAATAAACACTCAAATGTAGTAATTCCCAGACCTGTTGGTCTCAGGATCCCTCTACACTCTTAAAATTATGTAGGACTTTAAAGAGTTTTTGTGTACGTTGACTCCGTTGATATTTACCATATTCAAAATTAAAACTGAGAAATTTAAAAAATATTTATTAATTTCTTTAAAATAACAATAATAGGTCAGGCATGATGGCTCACACCTGTAATCTCAGCACTTTGGGAAGCCAAGGCTGGAGGATCACTTGAGCTCAGAAGTTTGCGCCCAGCCTGGGCAACAATGAGACCCTATCTTCACAAAAAAAATCAAAAAATTAGCCAGTCATGGTGGCTCATGACTGTAGTCCCAGCTATTCAGGAGGCTGAGGCAGGAGGATTGCTTGGGCCCAGGAGTTGAAGGCTGCAGTGAGCTGTGATCGCACCACTGCACTCCAGCCTGGGCGACAGAGCAAGACCCTGTTTCAAAAATAAATAAAATAAAATAAAAATAACAAACCCATTACATATTAACATAAATAACATACTTTTGTGAAAACAAACTGCATTTTCCAAATTTTAAAAAGTCAGAGGGATGATATTGTTTTACATTTTTGCAAGTGTCTTTGATTTCCGGCTATAAATGATAGCTAGATCCTCATATCTGCCCTTCATTTAATCTGTTACAATAACACATATCATTTCATCTCTGGAACATTTCACTCCACTTTCATAACAGAATGATAATGGCAAAAGCAAATACTGCCTTAGTATCGTTGTGAACATATTGTTCACTTTGCAGACCCTTTGGAGGAGAACATTGAGAGAACTGATGCTCTAATATGAATCCCTTCATTTCACTCTCGTTTCTAGTCTCATCTCTATAAAAATTTGCTCAGTGAGGGAATAAACCTCTCCAATATGTCCTGAACATATCTGCCTTTTAAAACAAAGCCATATGCAAGAGCTTCCTGTGATCACACATTACAGAGGTTGCCTGATAATCCTGGTATCAAATCTACCTGCCTGTGCCCGATTTCAGGGGCATCCCTTCATCTTGTACCCCCCTTTCGAAATTAATCATCTCTCTATCCACATTCACTCTGACCCTCCTTTAGCATCATTCCCCTTCATTTAAAATACCCTCCGCTTCACTGTGTCACATGTCCCCATGGTGTCTGTTTTCTGTGGCCACATGTAGGATACATTTGTCCTCGAATCTTTGCTCCGTGTCTTCACACATTGTAGGCTGTGAATTACTGTAGGATTTCTACCAGTCTTGGTTCATAATGAATCCAGAAGGTTGGGAACAAAATCCCACCTCTTTGCGTCCTTCACAGCCCTGAATGCATTTGGCTTTCAAGCAGGATGAATTAAAAAGCAAACTTACTTAAGAAAGCTATTAAAAACCAACTTGGAAATGCAGATGAAGGTAACAAAATATTGTAGGTAATCACTGAGTTATTTTTTAGTTATGTGCTTTTATTCTTCTTTAATATTTTAAGTATTTATTATGGATATTATCAAATGTGTACAAAAGTGGAGAAAATCACATAATGAAACTGATGTACTTATCACCCAATTTTAATAATTGTAAACTAATTCATAGGCAGTTTTATTTTATTCAGATTTCTCACTCTACTCAGGTTCTTTGGAAGCAAATTCTAGACAGCATGTCATTTCACCTGTAAATATTTTACTATTTACCTCTAAATATTACTCTTTTTTTGAAAAGTATAATAATAATACTATTATATCTAAACAAAAGCTGACAATAATTTTATATTATCAAATATCTTCAATTTTCTTAGTACACTTTTAGAACTTTTTTATTTGAATTGAGATCCAAATCAGGTCCATATAGTATGAATAGTTTATATGTCTAAATTTGTTTCCTGTACAAGTTCTCCCTTATCTTTTCTTTTTCTTGGAATTCCGATTTAGTTTTCCTTTGAATAAACAATTTTCCATAGTCTGAATTTTGCTGACTTCATCACAGTGGTGTCATTTAATATATTCTCCTCCTTATAGTTCCTAGAAGTTGGTTATTGGACTTAGAAGGATTTATCACTTTGTCTGTTTATTTGTGGTAAAACTAATGCTTGGATGGTATACACTTCCACCAGGAGGTACGTCATGTTTTATTGTTTTTTCAAAATATTACTAATTATAGTAATTGCCTATATTTTATTAATTTATTTTATTTATTAGGGTTTCAAAATGGTGACATTCTATCATTCCACGTTAATTTATTAGTTGGAAAACACATAGAAAGAGCAACTTCCGCTCATCAACCATTTGATTAACTGAGGTGTAGATTTTACAAGAAAGGTGGGCTGTACGCCTGTTTCTTTACTTATCAATTTTCAAAATAATAAGGCAGTTATTAGTTTCCTTCAAAGGTAATAAAAGAAGGTTTATTTTCCCCCAGCATCACTGAGAGCTTACTAATTGAAACACATTATTAATCCTTGCAGAAATTTTTAATCCTTTGTGAATCCTTAACGAGTCTCACATTATCTCATCATTGGCCAACGGTTGTTTATTTAAGTTAGTTCCTGAGTTCTTTTGACACGATGCTGCAGTCTCTTGTGGCTACCTGACCTGTAGCAGTAAGTCTGTTCTTGTATATTTCCTGCCCAGACCTGGAATCAGCCGTTTCTCCAGGAAGTCTTGGTCTTTTTAGTAGGAGATGGTGTTTGAAGGACACAATCTAATGGAATATTCATTGCAACTGCACTGATCATTGCTTCTAGGTTTTTTAGAATTCAAAGTTAGGAAAAAAGATTTTTAAAAATACACCATTTGTTTTCCAGGTAACAAATTATTATAGTACACAGGATACAAATCTTAATAAGTTGCCTTTTCCATTATTTATATCTTCTTTCTTTTCTTCTCTCGTTACATTGACTTACTCCTCTAGAACATCGTTCATTAATTATAATTTTAAACATCTATTTCTTGTTCATAATAATATTCTTAATAATCAAAGGACAGAAGAAACACTTTTGTTCTTAATTCCCTTTAAAGTAAGAGATAAATTCTACCTTAGATGTTAGCTAACTAGAGCTCATAGGTCAAATCCAACCTGCCTCCTTTTTTTTGGTATGGCCACATGAATTAAATATAATTTTTTCATTTTTAAATAATTTTTAACAATCAAACAAAGAATTTATTTTGTGACACAGGAAAATTATATGAAATTCAAATTTTAGTGTTCACAAATAAAGTTTTGTTAAAACACAGTCACACACATTCATTTACCTAATGACTATTGTTGCATTCAAGCTACAATGGCAGAGCTGAATAATAGAAACAGAGACCATACAGCTAGCAAAGCCTAAAATATTTACTATCTGGCCCTGTATCCCAAAATTCATGCAAGATTCATGAACCACAATTCTGAGGCCAGAAGAACCACACAGACTATCTATTACCAGATAGCAGGCTTCTTTCCTTCTAAATTTCACTTTTTCTCTTAATTCATTCGAACAACAATGAAGAGACAGATAAAGTTGCATGAAGATGATGCAGAATCTAATGGTATATCACTGAATAGAAAAAGAGCCACCTCAGTTAACAACTTTAATCCTTGAAATGAAAGTGTTCCCTTCCTGTTAATTATTCCATTATTCCCTAATGTTTTTAATAATAAAACTCCAAAAGTTTGCCAGTTCCTGTGCTACTTGATCATGGTTTGTTTTTACTTCATAGACTGGTAGATATAATTGACAACTTTTATTGTATTTCAACTTCATTTCTAAATGATACAAGTCTGTGGAATTGTTTGTTTTGTGGTGACAGTGGGTTGTTCATATTTATTTTTTATTTGTTTTCTTTTGATTTGGCTCTGTTTCTCAGTTTTGAGATCAAGATTATGCTAGCTTTGAAAGTGAAATTAGGAAGCATTTTTACAGACTTAAAGACTCTGAAAATACTTACATAGCATGAATATAAACTATTTGGATCCAACAGTTTCTAAGGAGAAGTTTTGTCAGTTTTTGTGCCTTCTATAATGATTATAGTTTTCATATATTATCTCTCCTTGAATAAAATTTGACAAATATCTTCAAATTTATCAAAATTCTTCATATTATCTGCATACGGTTTTTTACTTGAAACTGCTTTCACTTTTTTCAGCATCTGAAAATAAATTATTTCTCATTACTGATGGACAATTATGCTTTTCCTCTTACTTTCTGGTCAGGATTGCCAGAGGCGTTCCCAGTTTAAAGTCTTTTCAATGAATCAGCTTAAATGTACTAATTAATTCTAAAGATTTTCTGTTTTTTAATTCATTAATTTTTGCTTCCTTTGTTTTCATTTGTAGTTCTTTTCCAACTTATTTACTCTAATGCCCCAATGAAGCTATTTGTGTCTTTTTTTGTTTAAATATAACCATCTAAGACTTCACAGAGGAGAATAACTTTGGCTTCTTGCACGAAGCTCTCATTTTCAGTATTTTCTAAGTTGTCATTCTAGTTTTGATTTACTCTTGAACTGAAAACTTGATACATATTTTGTTGTCTGTATCTTAGTCATCTACTTCAAGCAAAATTCTATCAATTTTTAAGCATTTTAAAAACACACATACATATACCTTCATATTTGCTATCTCTTGGTACGTAAAATTTAATAGATATGGCTCTATTGGTAAGCATGACTTTTATCAACCTAAAATAATCCTGTCTATTCCATGAAATGCTTTATGTTGTGGAGTCTGCTTTGTTTAATACTAATATTACTGTCTCAGCTTTTTTTTTAACCTAGGTTTAGTATATATTTCCAAGCCATGTTATTTTTGTAACCATGTCTTTTATGTCTGTCATAAACAGTATATATTCCATTTTTTTCTTAACTCAGTGTGAGAGGCTTTAATTTTTAATACAGTGCTTTAATCCATTTACATTTATTTTTATAATTCACATATTGGAACATGTTCATACTTTAGTCATGAAAGGGCAAGCATGGATGTACTAAAAATATAAGCAAGAGTTAATGATTGGTTACAAACTCATTATTTTAATTGTGTATGTTATATAGTGGTAATAACAATAATCACCAATGTATATGACCTTACTATGTGCCAGACACTGATCTATATATTCCTCTCTATATTAATTCATTTGATGCTTACAAAGTAAACATTTACTACATAAAGAACCTAAGGCAAAGGGGGAGTGAGAAAGTACTGAGTTAAATGTCTATCTTTTTAGTAGCTCTTTGTGAAATATTGTGATGGAACTTACAGGTCTTCTTTGTGCTACTAAGAGAGTGTCCTTCCAGTCTATATGCATTTAAATGATTTTATCCAGAATTGGTGATGAATTCTACTTAACGTCTTTGTCCATCTATCAAATTAATCATGTATTCTTCTTTTCTACCTGTTTTCTTACTTGGCAAGGATATATTTAGAAGTCTAATACAAATATTGATAAATACAAAAATGAGAAAAGATGACTAACCAATGAAAAAAATGGACAGAGGTAATTAACAAAAGCAGAAATACAAATAACTAATAAAACATAAAAATATATCATATTTTACCTATCAAACTGGCAAAGAGCAAATAAATACATACTGCTGCTGAAGGTGGAATAGGAGACATCCTCTGTACATTGCAATGATTAAAGCAAGATTCAAAAGCGCACTTGGGTTCCAATCCTGATGGCTGTTTTTTAGCTGTCCTTTCATGTGGGCATTTATTCATTAGCCAGCAAGCATGTATTGTGTTCCTACTGTTTACCAGGCCCTATTCTAGTGCTCCTTGTCCTTAGGGAAATTACTTTTCCTAAGTGAAACAGACAGTTTTTAAATGTTTCAGAAAAAGACAAGAGCCATTAAAGAAATACAGTGGGCTGATGTGATAGGGAGGCTGGTGTTAGGGATATTGGGAAGTAGGGACAGAAGTATCCTTTAGATTACATGTTTAGAAAATGCATTTTTGTGGCACCCAGCCTCACTGAACAGCCTCTGAGCTGAGACATAAAAGAGAAAGGTCTAGACCTGCAAACCCAAGGGAAGAACATCTCAGCAAGAGGGAACATTAATGAATACAAAAGCTTTGTTAGGAAAATCTGGGCAGTTTAAGAAGTAAAAAGCATTTTGGCATGACTGTTAAATGTTTTCTTACAAAATGGCAGAGGCCAGGTCAGGCAGATCCTTTTAGTCTTTGGCAAGGTTATCTTTCTTAGCACCTATGCAGATAAAACCTGCCTGTATAAAACAGGCTTCGTGGCACCCAACCTCACTGAACACATGGGAAAATTAGATTAACTGCTGCATGTGAAGCTCTAGGAGTTTAGCACCCAGTGGGCACTCATAATTTACTGCCATCATCATCACCATACTGTCATTACTTTTCAATGCTGGACAAGTATAAGTAGGTATATTCTCTCCAGAGAGCAATTTGGCAATATGGATCAAAAACCTTACAAAATTTATATTATATGACCCAGAATTCTTTCTCTAGAAATGTAACTTAAGAAAATACTCCAAATCTATCCACACAAATATTTATTTCATAGTTATTTATAATAGAGGAAACTGGAAAGAACCAAAATATTCAAATTAGCAGAAGTAGATAAATTTTGTTATATTCATGTGATGAAACACTAAGATGCCATGAAAAATTGTGTTCTGTAATGAAAATAAAATAGCAAAATGTTCATGACATATTACATAAACGCTGGTCACAAAAGCATGTGCTCTAAATACAATCATAGTTGTTTAAAATCTGTTCTTATTTCTAGATTGTAGCATCATGGTTGAGTTTTGTATTTTGTGTGTGTGTGTGAGTGTGTGTGTACACATGCACCTATATGTGCATGGGAGGCATACCAATTGTGGATATCACAGATTTTACAAATTTGGCATATATTAATTTTGTATCTTAAAAAGCACAATAATTTTTAAACATAGTTGCTATGACCTTCTTCAAACTGTTTTGGTGCCTGAATATAGATCAAACTTATTCCAAAAAGAAAGTCATTATAATTTCTATGTTAGGAAGTTTTTAACAATTTATTTTTATTTTATTTCTTTAATTGACACAAAATAACCATACATACTATGTTTATGGGGCACACAGTGATGTTTTGATATATACAATGTATAGTGGTCAAATTAGAGTGATTAACATATCCATCAGTTCAAACATTTGTAAGATCATTTCTTTGTGTTGGGAACATTCAAACTCCTCTCTTCTAGCCATAAATATATCATAACTTTTTAACTATAGTCATCTTATAGTGCTATAGAACACTAGAACTTATTCCTCCTATCTGGCTGTAATTTTGTATCCTTTACCCAATCTCTCCCTATCCCCCTTCCACGATTCTTCCCAGCCTTCAGTAACCACTATTCTAATCTCTGCTTCTATGAGATCAACTTTTTTAGCTTCTACATATGAGTGGGAATATGTGGTATTTATCTTTCTGTTCCTGGCTTATTTCACTTAACACAGTATCTTCCAGGCTCATCCATGTTGCCACAAATGAGAGAATTTCATTCTTTTTTAGGGTTGAGTAGTATTCTATTGTGTATATATACCACTCTTCTGTTATCCATTCATCTGTTGATAAATACTTAGGTTGATTCCATATCTTGGCTATCTTGAATAACATTGCAATAAACACAGAAGTACAGAGATCCCTTAAAGATACTGATTTCCTTTCCTTTGGCTATATACCCAATAGCTGGATTGCTGGATTGTGGTAGTTCTACTTGTATGTGGTTTTTTGAGGAACCACCATACTGTTCTTTATAATGGCTGTACTAGCTTACATTCCCACCAACAGTGTATAATAGTTCCCTTTTCTTCACATCCTCACCAGCATTTGTCATGTTTTTTGTTTTTGACAGTAAACATTTTTACTGGGGTAAGAAGATATCTCATTGTGGTTTGGATTTGCATATAGCTGATGATTTGTGACATTTTTATGTATTTGTTAGCCATTTGTATGTCTTCTTTTGAGAAATATCTGTTCAGATTATTTGTCCTTTTTAAGTGGATTATCACATTTTTCACCATTTAATAGTTTAAGTTCCTTTTATATTCTGGATATTAATCCCTTGTCAGATGCATAGCTTATTTCCTTTGCTGTGCATAAGGTTTTTAGTTTGATATAATCCCATTTACCTATTTTTGCTTTTGTGGCCTGTGCTTTTGAGGTCTTGTTTATTAAATTTCTCCCAGACCGATGTCCTGATGCATTTCCCTTACATTTTCTTCTAGTATATTTATAGTTTTGGATCTTACATTTAAGTTTTTAAACCACTTTGATGAATTTTTGTATAAGGTGAGAAATAACAGTTTAGTTTCATTCTTCTGCATATGGATATCCAATTTTCCCAACACCATGTATCAAAAAGACTATCCCTGCCCCACTGTATGTACTTGGTACTTTTGTTGAAAATCAGTTAGCTGCAAATGCATGGATTGATTTCTGGATTCTCTATCCTATTCCACTGGTCTATGTGTCTATTTTTATATCAGCACCATGCTGTTTTGATTACTATAGCTTCACAATATATTTTGAAGCCATGTAGTGTGGTGCCTGTAGCTTTGTACTTTTCGTTCAGGATTGCTTTGGCTATTTGGGGTCTTTTGTGGTTCCATATAAATTTTACCCTTTTTAAAAACAATTTAGGGGAACATCACACCTGGGGGCCTGTCAGGGGTGGGGGAAAGGGGAAGGGGGGCATTAAGACATATGTCTAATACATGTGGGGCTTGGAACCTGGATGATGTGTTGGTGCATGCAGCAGGCCACCATGGCACATGTATACCTATGTAACAAACATGCATGTTCAGCACATGCATCCCAGAACTTAAAGTAAAATTTTAAAAATATATATTTTAACCATCACAAAAACAATTTCTTAATAATCGATTCAAATTGCTTTGTTTTGTTGTCTAAATCAGGATCCTAGTTTGCCAGTGAAAATTTAGCAATAAGCACATAGCACTACACAGCAGTAGAGAAACCAGGCAGTGGGTTGTAGCACGTTCAGTGTTAGAGGGTGTTTGAACCCAGCTTCACTCTTACTGGCTGATTGTTTTATGGCAAGTTATTAAACTCCCCAAGTCTCATTTTCCTCATTTGTAAAATGGGGATAAACAATGCATACCTTACAGGGTTGAGATGAGGTGATGAGGTGGTGCATGAAAAGTACTTAGCACATTGCTGGACAGTTGAAATTACTGATAAATTACATCTACTGCTATAGTTAATATTACTAGTGCCACCATCATCAACCTCATGGTGCTCGGAAGAACTCTCCACATGGGTTATGAGATCATGAAACTTAAAAACTTCTCAAACTCTTTTTCAAAAATTATGTCTAATTTCTAGGAGGCTTTTTCTTTAAAAGTGACAAAAATAAGAAACAAAGTGCCAGATGTGATAGAAAGCCCAGGTGTTAATGAGGAAGAAATTCCAGCAAGAAATCCAATGTAATAACCATGGGGCCTTAGCTCTAGAGTAGACTCAGCGCAACTTGTAGAAACACACCTATTATTTACCTAATTAGATTCAACTTAGTCTTGAAAAACATCCCAAATAAATAAAATTATAGCTTACCTTTCTGTAGCCACAATTAGGTAGTATCAGACAACAGGCTGTGCAAGAAATGCGAGCACAGTGTTTCTCCCCAAAACTCTGAATTAGAGAAATTCTCTGGAAATACTTGGGGATTCTCAGAGCAGCTGACAGGTGTGACATCTCAGTAACCATTGGGTAAACCAGAACCACACATCCAGGGGCATCTCTGCAGGAAGACGTACTCAATGTCCGGTTTCTGACCTTGGAAATTATTCCCAAGTGTTAGAAAAAAATAGACAAGATGAGCACTAATGACTGAGCAGATACCCTGAAAGTAGATGCAGAGCTGCTACATGCAGAGGAAGGAAACTGATCATAGCTCTGGGATAGCAAATGAGCAAATGCTTACAGCCAGACACTGCACTTACGTGTGCCAGGAAACTGAGGCACAGAAAAGGGAACAATCTTGCCCTCATCCCTGAACTACCAAGTGAGCGATCGGGATTTCCTCCCTGGGGAATAAGTACTAAGCACTAAGAAGTCCGTGTCAGGCATTGATATTTTTATGCAGCACACAAGATGGTAACTATTTCTGTTATCATCTCTCCTTCACTCTTCCCTTCTCTCCATATCCAAGAACTACAGATGACAGTTCTTTTAGTCCTATACTTTCACTCCGATTTTGTCATAAATAACAGATCATACTTTCTGACCAGTCTTACCTGATTGTTTTTTAGGCATACTTTATTGGTTGCATTTTGTCAAAGGCTTTTTAGACAGAATATAGTATGTGTGGTTTTTTTTCATGTCCAAACATGTCTATTCTGAACAAACCTAATTATTAACATTTGAGAATTTTGTTTTTGTGTTAATAATTTGAATTACACGTCTCTGCTTTCTGAAAAAAAAAGGACATGGAATGTGTGATTAATTTTCTTGGCTATTCTGATGATTGTCTTTGTTTTGAACTTCAAGTACTATGACTCTATGCACTATTTTCACTATGAAGACCGCAAAGCAGTGACAGACTCACAGATAGCATCGTCTAGAAATTTAAAACATGAGTTTGGGCATCAAGCCTGGATTTGAATCTGAGGTCAGCCATTTTCCTTAGTTGCAAATTAAACTCCTTAAGCCTCAGTTTCCTCATCTGTAAGATGAGGTTGGTAATACAGTCACATCGTGTTCTTGGGAGAATTAAATGGGATAATGTTTGTGTAATATTTTGCACGATGTCTGGCACATAATGAGTGCTCTATAAATATTTTATTCATGAACAAATACTTATTTAACAACTACAATGTACCAGGCACAAATCCTATCTTTATAAAATTTATATAGGGAGATATGTTGAACAAATCATCACCCACAAAATCAAATAAGAACAATTGCTTGAGCTATGAAGAAAAAGTTTAGGATGCTTTGATAACATTTAATGAGACCCCCCAACCCAGCATGGAGTCTCAGGTACGTGGATGGGTGGAAGGGGATCAAAGATCTTTTCCCTGAGGAAGGGGGACTTAAGCTAAGATATAAATGGTGAATGGAGGGGACAGAGGTAGAGAGGACACTCCATGCAAGGAGAAGAGCAGAAGTGAAGGGCCTGGTGCAGAGAAGTATTCCACAGATCAAGAGATCAGGGTGTGTAATCCCAGCACTTTGGGAGGCTGAGGCTGAGGCAGGTGGATCATTTGAGGTCAAGAGATGTCCTCAATGGAGTATTTCAATTTTTGTATTCCTAAAAATACAAAAATTAGCCGGGGTATAGTAGTGTGCACCTGTAATCCCAGCTACTGGGGAGGCTAAGCCAGGAGAATCGCTTGAGCCTGGGAGGCGGAGGTTGCAATGAGCCAAGATTGCACCACTACACTCCAGTCTGGGTGAGAGAGTGAGACCTTATCTCAAAAAAAAAAAAAAATTTAAAAATAAAAATAAAAAAGAAATCGGGGTGGCCAGAGCAGGGGATAGGGAAGAGAGTGAAAGGCAGGCCAGGAGAGGAAGGCAAGAGCAGATCGGACGGCCCTATGGCCCATGCTACGGACATTGGGCTTCATCTAAGAGTACTGGAAAGTGTTTGAGGTCTTGAAGTGGAAATGTCACCGAATTAGGGTTGTATTCCATAAAGGTCATCCTAGGGAAAAGGGAAGGTGACCCAGGCATGCAGGAGATCAATAAGAAGGCTCTTACAGGTGACAGGTGTTGTGGCTGGAGTAGGAGCTAACAGTGGAGATGGAGAGATGTGAAAAGACTGAGGCAATACTAGGAGTTCTGATCTACTGGAGATGTCAAGAAGGCATCAGGACTGATTGTCATGTTTTTATAACAGTGAGTGAATGCTAAATATCATTTATAAAGATGGGAAATGCTAGAAGCAAGCAGACTAGCATGTGTCGTTTTGAACACATTAACCCTGAGGTTTCTGTGAGACATTTACATGGAGAGGTATGTATGAATCATGAGCTGGAAAAATAAGCAAGGACTGAAGCCCCTCGCTTGATGGCTGAATGCTAACTGCAGATACTCAGCTTGAACATGTTCATGTTTTTTTTAGAGTAGGGTTTCTGAGAGCCCCCAAATAATTGGAGGATATTGCTAGTCTTGCAATTGAAAAAATTCAATGTATCAATTAAAAGAAAGATTTCTAAATTGGATATCTGAAGAACAGAGTTTTTAACCTAGTCCTTTTGCTCACTGGCTGTGTAACCCTGAGCAAGTTCCTGATCTTTTCTGAATGTTGACATCCTTGCCTATTTGTAGCCCAGATGTCAGCTCAACTCTCGGTGCCTTAAGTGTTTATACAACTTGATTATAAATGACTTCAACAACAAATTAGATCAAAATGTGTATAATGAATCCTAAATGGGGAAAATTTAGGAATTATTGAAATACATGCACACTAGTCCCATTCTCAGAAATAGATAAATCGTGTTAAATAAATAAGTTGTCATGTCCAATAATATATTCATATTCTTTTATATATATATATACTCTTTAAAATGCTTCTAATGTACACCTTATTGCAATATTAAAAGGGAAGCAAGACAGTCAACTTTTTTATTCATTCAACATTCATTCATTCAACATTCAAAAAATAATTAACTTTCTCTCCTACAATAGTGTTTGCTTTCTCAGTAAGTTCTAAAACTTCAGGATTTAAATGTCCCCTAATGAGAATTTTAATAGGATGCTGTGTGATGCTGAACTCCCCAGTCTTGGGACTCAGTGAGTGGGTATCCAGCCTATTCTGAGATACTTTTTATGTGTCATTGATGGTAAGGTCAAGTTCCAGGGCAGCCCAAATCAGTCTTCCTATAGCTTTTAGCCATCGCTTAGAGTTCTGACCCCAAACCAATGTGCTGCTAGCCTCCTGGTTGGTCTCCCTAGCAGCCTTCTTCTTCAGTTATTCTTAGATAGTATAAGCCTTATGGAAAACTTAGGAAAATAGAGTCATGCCAGATCCCCAGGTTCTAACACATTCTGAAGGCAGTCACTTGCTAACACCAATTCCTATCCTGAGGATTTTTTGGAGATTTAGAATTCTCCAAAATCAAATCTGAATAAACGACAATAGTGAGTCTCATTATTTTCATTTCGACAAACTATGCCCGCTTTCTTTTCTTCTCATGAACATTTTTCTGTGAGTGAGAGAGAGAGAAATTGATAACTACAGTTGGGTAAAAGTTCCACTGCTTCCACACCCACCTGGGGAATTAGTACATCTGTGCTGAGATTGTTGATGAACACCTATTGTTCCCTAATAGCATATCTAGAAACTATTATTGGTGGCAATCTGATATGTTCCAAATTAATCACCTAATTGGAGCAGATATTGGGTGAGCATTTCAGAGGGCAATCCCGACAGTGGGAAATGACTTTTTTCTTAGAAACATGGCTGGTTTGGGGTCACAGAAAATCACAACGGGTACCAGGGATTAGTTCTTCTGAGACAGCCTCAAATGCACTTGTTTCTGTGTTTGATTGTTTTTCTTCAACTTTTATTGTAAGTTCCGGGGTACCTGTTGCAGGATGTGCAGATTTGTTACATAGGTAAACTTGTGCCACGGTGGTTTGCTACACAGATCAACCTATCACTTAAGTATTAAGCCCAGCATCCATTAGCTATTCTTCCTGAAGCTCTCATTCACCACACCCCCCAAACAGGCCCCAGTGTGTGTTGTTCCCCCCATGTGTCCATGTGTTCGTTCAGCTCGCACTTATAAGTGAGAACACGTGGTGTTTGGTTTTCTGTTCCTGCGTTAGTTTGCTGACGATAACAGGTTCCAACTCCATCCATGTCCCTGCAAAGGACATGATCTCATTCCTTTTTATAGCTGCATAGTATTCTATGGTGTATATGCACCACATTTTCTTTATCCAGTCTATCGTTGATGGGCATTTGGGTTGATTCCATGTCTTTGCCATTGTGAATAGTGCTGCAGTGAACATACACATGCATGTATCTTTAAAATAGAATGATTTATATTCCTTTGGGTATACACCCAGTAATGGGATTGTTGGGTCAAATGGTATTTTTACCACTTCTCTTGTTGATCCTTCAGGTATTTTTATGCCTGTCTTGGGTCTTCCAGGTTTTACAAAACTTTCTGAATCATTGTCACCACTATCTCTGGAACAGTTGGAAATTCATTCTTAATATTATTTGGCCTTGGGAAGAGTTTTTTGGTGGATGCACTGCGTTATAGAAGATGTATATTTATTTCTTAAAATTAAATTCTATATATCTCAACCACTATAACGCTAGCCTACATCCTAGTGAACAAAAGATTCCACATTGCTCAGCTAACAGTTATGCAAATGATCACATCCTGGCGGATGTAATTCTCTGCTCTTCTATGACACTGACTAGAGTCTCTGGGTGGGCACTTGGATTACCATGCTCTACTACCTACTTAACCAGTCAAGTGAATTTTCAGTCTCCCAGGCCTAATAAATTTTCATGTAGAACTCATACTTCATCTTTAATTCAGCGAAGAATCATTGAAAGGATTTACTCAAGGGAGGGATAGTGTCATGCTTGCTTTCTCAGAATCTCGCTGGCAAGAGTGTGAGAAATGGGTTGGAAGCAGATAAGACCAGAAGCAGGAAGCCCAGTTAGAAAACTGATATGAGGTTCTAGCTATGTGGTGGTGGCCAGAACTGGAATGGACAATAGCAAGTGAACACAGGTTTCGTAGTCAGGGCTGGGTGATTGGATGTTGTGGAAGAGGTTGGAGAGTGGAAGGTTGAGGATGACAGTGGGTTTCTGGCTTGGACAACTGAAAGGAAGGCTGCCAAAAGTGAAGCAGAGGAGCAAGAGTCGGTTTTGTGGGAGATGGGGAGTTCAGCTTGATGATGAGTTCAGCTTGATGATGTTGAGGATGAGATAGTTTGGAAACATCAGGAGGGATGTCTGGTAAAAGTTGTGTGTGCAGGACAGGAGCTCAGGAGGCAGAGATGGTCTAGGCATAGAGATTTGCAAGTCATCAGGGAAAAGAAAGAAACTAAAGGTATGAAATGAATGAGCTGCCCTGACCTTGCTCTTCCCCCTGAAAGTACCAGCCAGTTCTCAGATGAGAATGCAGAAGGCTTCGTTAAGTTTGAAAAGAGCAAGGATGTGTCTTGCAAGCAAAGCTGAGCTTTCTAAATGTGGCATTTATATGAAAGAAGGAGGCATGGCCAATTCCTATTTGCAAAAATGTCTATAATCAAAACAGTACCATACTCTATTGCCTTTTAAAATTAAAGAGGAAATTGCCCCAATCCCTTTCTGCATTTTAAAATTGGTCTGCCCAGCTATACTTAGAAGCTATATTATAGCTTCCAAAAAGACATCTTTCATGTTTTAAATGAGCTATTAAAATTCTTATATATATATGTATTATGTCCATTTGAATACAGGACCCATGATTGATGGAGGTCAGGCCCTGGTCAGGTGATCTAGTCAAGATGTATAAAATCTAAGCTTTATAAAATCTTATGCAGCTTTATAACAGCAGAGACCTACAGCCAATCTTCATCCCTAGCTTAATTCAGGCAGGGGAGGGAGCTGTGCAGGAGCTGGGAGTGAAGAGCAAGGGTTTATTCATATTCCTACTTTGCACAGAGCTAGAAGATGCTGTTGGAAGATGCAAGGGCCATGCCTCTGGGTGAGCCAGTGGCCCGGGAGAGGACCCGGTATGTCCTCTCCAAGTACGGAACTGTCCAGAGCACTCAGATTAAGCATCTTTGCAGCAGTCCAGAACCAAAAACCCATTTTCCTGCTCCCCTGTTCACCTGTGACTACTCAAGCATCAGCCAACTCACCTATGTCCTTGCTGGCAAGGATCAGGACCTGAACCTGCTTTAGCCTTTAAGCTGAATACGAAGGGACACAGTCCTGAGAAAGCCTCACACTTCCTCCTTGGGAGATCAGTTTTGGTTGTTTGCATCGCTGCTTCAGACGTGTGGTGTTTGGCCTTGGACTTGAATCCCACAAATATGAGAGGAGATGATGACTATCACATCTGAATTATAGGCTTCAACCCTTCCTCCAGGACTGCATAAAATGTTTTTATAAGTACTGGAAGTAATCATTTTATGAAGTGCCTGCAACTTAGCTGTATAAAATTATTTGGAGAATGGTCTTGTTTTCATGTAAATAAATGTGAGTGTCTTGAAGATCTGAAAGACCTCCCTGGAATGTAAGTTAAGACAGGCTCCGTTTCTGCATTTGAGAATCTATCTCCAGCTGTGAGTAATTGAAGCAGGAGTTGTATTCAAAATGTTGTTTTCTTCCATCAACCAATGTCATCCATTGGTTCAATAAGCATTCATTGAGAATCATGTTGATCACTTAGAGAGATACGAATGAAGGATAAGAAGGATGGTGTATCTTTAAGGAGACTAAAACCACGAGGACTGAATGTGTCATTCATTCAGCAACATTGTTGGGAGCCTACTAAATGCTGTACACCGTTATGGGTGTTGAGGATACAGCAGTAAATTTAAAAGACAAGAATCTCTTCCTTCAAGGGAGTTTATAGTCAAGAAAAACAACCAAAAATAGAAATAAGTAAAGCACAGAAAATGGTGATAAGGGCTATAGAGCAGTGGTCCCCAATCTTTTTGGCACAAGGGACTGGTTTCATGGCAGACAACTTTTTTATGGACCTGGAGATGGGAGGATGGTTTCAGGATGATTCAAGTGTATTACATTTATTGTGCACTTTATTTCTATGCTTATTACATTGTAATATATAATGAAATAATTATACAACTCACCATAATGTAGAATCAGTGGGAGCCCTGAGCTTGCTTTCCTGCAACTAGGCAGTCCTGTCTGGGGGTGATGGGAAACAGTGACAGATCATCAGGCATTAGATTCTCATAAGGAGCACACAACATAGATCCCTGGCATGTGCAGTTCATGATAGGGTTGTTGCTCCTATTAGAATCTAATGCCACTGCTGATCTGACAGGTAATGTGAGCAATGGAGAGAGGCTGTAAATTGTAAATACAGATGAAGCTTTGCTGGCCCACCACATACGTCCTGCTGTACAGCCCAGTTTCTAAAAGGCCACAGACTGGTATGGTCTGTGGCCCGGGGGTTTCCCCTGCTATAGAGAAAAGTAACTGGTGCTAAATCCATAGAGGAAATGGCAATTTCTTGCAAGTTATACTGCAACAAAGAAGGGCCTGTCGATGAGTGGGATTTTGAACACAGCCTTGAAGACAGAGAGAATTGGACAAATTCCAGTTTGAGTAGATACAGGGGAGAGGGACAGGTCATTGAGTGAAGAGCAGAAGAGTGCAGCAGAGAACCACAACCACAGGAGCTTGAGGTCACAGTCACCTCGCGAACTAACAAAGTTAGAGTGAAAAGTCTACTGTGGCAGGAAGAAAGCCTTGGTATTGGAAACTCATAATTCATTTGTTGGAGCAACAAATGCCTCCAACTTAGGCATTTGTTGGAGATACTCATAGAAGGTAAACACCTTTGTATGTTCCTGACTGTTCTACCTCCAGTATCTATGGAAGTGCCTGGCCTGAGCAGGTGCTAAGTAAATTATGTGTTAAGTGAATGAGGAATGGAGAAGGTTGTGTAGGACTGGTGGAACCAAATGATGAAGGGCCTTGAATGACAGAGTGAGAAGCTTGAACTTGATCTTATCAGCAGCAAAAAGATAATGCATAACACATGTCTTGGCAGATACCCCATTATGAGGTTCCTTTAGCTACAATACTGAGCCCCTTGATAAGCCTCCCCTCCCTTTAGTTATTTCTGGGAATTTTCCCCCATGGTTTCTACCCTTTCCATCCCATCTCCTTGGAAAGGACCAGATGAGCACAGCCTTAGCCTCCCAGGCCTCAGATGTGGAGGTCTGTGGCCCATGTATTATTAAGGAGCACATGAGTTCTGACGTGACCAGAAGCCCAAACTGTGCTGTGCTCCAAGCAGGAACAGAGCTAATTCCATTCCCGCTTGGTGCAATCACAGTTGCCTGGGTCCCTATGCAGGTGCACTCCATGACAGCAGCCTTTGGATTCTCCTCCCATCCCTCCTTTCTGTGATCTCAGAGTAAATCTCTAGGACAGACATCAGGATGTCCTCCCAAAGACCTCCCCCAAACCTCAGGTTTCCCTCTTCCTTCCAAAGCCTGCCCTCTTCCCTTCTGGCCATCTCTCCACCATGCTTCTTCATCATCTTGCTTGTCATGGGCCTGTTTTCCCCTTTTGACTGTTTCCATTTGCCTAGAAGCATCTGCTCTTACAGATAGGAAGGGGTAGTATCAATTACTGTTCTAAGTCTTTAATTTTACAGATGAGGAAACTGAGGCCCAAGAGGGAAAAATGACTCACCCAGCTTTAAATAACCAGTTCACCATTCAGGGGTGCTGCGGATGGAGGTGATGGAGAAGGCAAATTTGGAAGGTGTTTCAAGGAAAGACACCTGTGGGGTTTGGTGACCAGTTGGAATGTAAGAAGCAAAAAAAGGGGAGAAGGAACTCGATACACATTCTTCTGGCAGGAACTGTTAATTGGGTTCCTGCCCCCACCTCACACTATAGTGAGAGAGATAACCTGGTCTCCTGCCATTGGAGAGCATATCATCTGTGCTCTGGAGGATGAGACAATCAAAGAAAACAAGTAAATAAGAAAACATAAAAACTGTGATATGTACCGTGAAATAAATAAGCCATTCAGCAGGTGTGAGTTTGAAGATTACTCTTCTTTAGACTGGGTGGTCTCAGGGAGAGCTTTTGTGCAGAGACAATTAAAAAATGTTTTAAATGGAAGACTCGTGAAACAATGGTGACCTTAGTGAAAGTGACAAGGCTTGGAAAACACACTGGCTTATGAAAGCAGATCTGCTTTTTAAAGGAAGCAGCCCATAAAAGCACATGATGACTTCCTCATCGCTAGCTTTTCCCTGAACAAATAATATTTTAAATAAAGGGGGTGGGGTAGAGAATCTTGCTATCTTTTGAGAGTGTTTCAAATCAAATTATTTATTCAATGCAAGGAGGTCTTCTAGGGAGAAATGCTTGCATGTGGGGTCCCCTGTTACTCTTTCCAGCGTTCCTATGGGCATTGGGGTCCAAATCATGCATTCAGGTGGACCTGCTCCTTTTTCCTAAAAGGAGAAATGCTGCTTAGGCTTTGTTAACTGGCAAGACAAACCATTTGACAAGTTTTAATTCAAGCAGTTCAGACTCACCCAGGATGAAGTTCCTGATTCCGCAGAGCTCTTCTTGGCCAGCCAGACAGATCCTGTCAAGAGAGCTTTAGCTGCCACTTGCAGAAGTTTGAGGGATGAGAGGACATCTCCCCAAGTGACTTCTTTCCGTGCCTGGATTGGAAAGAGCAATGTTTTTTCACAGTAATCATAGACCAACATACCCCAGGTCCCTGGAAAAGTGGGCAGCACTTCCATCCCACACTGGGCAGGCCCCCAGGGTGCCCCGAGTCTGCCTCCTTTGGGACTGAGTACCCCGCACAGTGTGCCCGGTTCCCCTTACTCACTGCACCCTCCCATGCCATGTTCCCATGCTTTGCTCCATGCAGGAGGAGAGCTAATTCCATTCCTGCTCAGTGCCACCTTCTTCACTTTGCCAACCACTCATGCTTTCTGCCAGAAAGTTCAGAAAAGACTCCACATACCAACACTCTCAAGTGAGCATGCACATGACTTTACTCAGATACATGAGTGGAGAGCTGTACAATTTCAGGCCCCAGTTAAATCGGGGAAGAAAAGACTGGTGAAGTCCTTCCAAAGAGGCACTGAAGTCACATCTGCTTGCTCTGTTGGTAAGCTTGATTCTATCATTAGGACATACGGGCTAAGTGGGGTTCCCCAGCCAGGGTACAGCTTGTCCTCTCTACCTGGAATCCAGGCTGAACCATCTTTACTATCACCAGAGACCACTGCGAGAAGCTAATACAAGCCAAGGGCTCTTCCCAGGAAAATGTATCTCTGGGCATACACATTTAATGTCAATCATGGGAAGTTTGTCTGTGAACCTGAGGTTTCACGCCTAAGGTTACAGTCCATGGTTATTCTGGCCACCTTCTTAGACAGCCCTGGTCACCATCTAGGGTAGATAATCCAAAAACTTCTTGCTGACTGAGAGCTGCCCAAGTGGCCCCACATAAACCCCAGGAGGGCTCAGGCCAAAGTAGTTCAGCACAAAGGCATCTGGTAGAATATGGTCTGCCCTTAAACTTTGACTCTACAGCTTGTCTCTGGGGTTTAATTTGATGGGGCAGTTTTCTTCCTGGTAAGAAGGCGCCATCGAGTCTGGCCTGAATGTTACTGGCACTGGAGCTCCTTGGCCTGTTGGTGTGGCAGCCTGTCTCTCTCCTCTGCTCATTGGATGTGTACCAGGCACATCAGAGAGACCACTCACTGGACAAGGAGAAACAATTAAGAGTTATTTTATCCCATGGTCACAGAACATTAGCTTCTTCTTTGGAGTCAACATTTTTTTAAATTGAGATCATTCAAACTCCAATTCTCAGAATGTGATGCCCTGCCGACAAACCCTTCTAAACAGCACACTCTGACTTTTAAAATAATGCAATTATTGAGGATACTACTCTCCTCTTCTTTCTCCATATCTCTGCAAAACCTGTTGTCATTCAGTGAAAGCTGGACATATTGCCATTAATGCTTCCATGCCATCGTAGGGTTGCTAAATGGCACACAAAGATCAGGAGTGGAAATGGGTGAAGTGGAACCAACTTTGGGTCCAGTTGTGTGATTTTGGGGAACTACTCCCATCTTCAGCCTTACTGTCTTCACCTGTAAAGGACAGGTTGACAGCGCTGATCTCAAAGTGCCTGCCAGTCTTCACATTTTAGCCTTCTGCGACTCCAGCTAAGTAGGGTTTACCATAGCCCAGTGTCTCTCAAAGTTGTCATTAAGATGTCAAGTTTTCCAGGGGGTAAAATGAAGCACAGAAGCTGGAGGCTGCAACCAAGAAGACTGACTCACAGCTTTCAGCTTCCACATCAAGTCACCCTCATTCTGAGAGAAACAGTTGAACTAAGGAGGAACCCCCTAATGACCAGTGCTGGATGGGAATTTGAGAACTCAGTTCCTACTCTCACTGACTTTTGAAGCTAACCGTAGCACTCACCGGTGTATCAAATTCATGAAGGAGACCAGCATGGGCAGGAAAAAAATGGTTTTATCTTGTATTGGAGTCACTGAGCCAAATGTTGCTGTAACTTTATAGCTATAAAAGGTGACTCTAGTGGCCAAGCCTTTCCTGGGATGACTCCTAGTGCCCCCCTCCCCATAAGCCTATTAGATGAGCCCCAGTTCAAAAATGAAGTAAGATGTTCCCAATGGATATAGCATTCAGTGGAAAAACATAGAGGCAACATTTTAAATTATTCGTTTCAATATCTTCTTGGCATCTAGAGGCCTTTACAGTGGAAGTGAGGATTCTGAATCTCCATGAATGAGAATGTTGATGGTGTTTGGCCATAAACACCTGTTCTCTCCACCTCAGTCTGACCAGTAGTATGTTGGTCAGGGTGTCCAGAGGGTCAAGAAAGAGGCAGAAATTCTACAGCAGAGCAAATGGTGGAAAGAAACTCAGTGAAAGGAATAGTCCTTAGGGTGTGGGGATTTTCCAAAGCCCAAGAATTAAACCAGGCAAATTCACATGCAAAGGATGGCTTGAGCTGCAGGGCAAGGTGTTTAGGGGATTAAGTCAGGAGCTGTTGGCTCCTCTTGAAGCAGAGATTGTTGAGGAGAAAAACCATAGCTATGGTGACCAAAAAAAATAGGAGCTCCTATTCTCATGTGGGTGATTCGGAAGTCCGGCTCTTCCTACGAAGCATGATGAGAAAAACTAGAGGGTCTGATGCCAGATGATAGGGCAAGGAAAAAATGGTAGCAAAATAGCATTACAGAAAAAAACCAAATGACTGAACATAAATGGTGGGCCAAAAAAGGAGAATGAGACAGCAGAAGGAAGGCAGGGTTGGGAGAGAATATGAGGCTACAGCCATCAAGCAGAGAAGAAAACCAAGCCACATTGAGAAGAAGAACCATGGCAAGAACACAGAGACACAGCCATTCATTCATTCAGTCAGTCAGTCCATCCGTCAGTCAGGAGGTTGGCCATTCATGCAGCAAAAATTTGGAGAATGCCTTCAAGACTCTAGCATTGTACTGGATTCTGGAGCTCTGTGAGTGAGCAAAGCTGGCCGGACGGTTGCTCAAATGGACTTCCCCACCCAGTGACTGGATCAGAGGCACCCACCCCTAAACCAGGCTGGTTCAGCCTTGACACTCTAGGTCCTGATGGGTGGAGGCCAGGGACAAGCATTATCCAACTGTCTTCCCACCCTAAAAAGCATTGCCAGTCCTCATGAAGAAAGAGATTTGGGAAGAATGGAGGCTGGGGATAGAACTAATGCAGAGTTCAGAGAAACGGGCACAGATGGAGGGGAGAGCAGGAGGAGGGAACCCTGAATAGGACCAGGCAGCTGCTTTCCAAGCCTGATTCCAGCCCCATCTCTCCTTCCTAGGAGAGGAAAAATGAAGGAAGAGATATGTAGATGGGAATAACGTCAATAAGGAGAGGAGCTGCCCTTCTGCTGTCCTTTTTTTTCTTTCTTTCTTTTTTTTTTTTTTTTTTTTTTTTTTTTTTTTTTTTTTTTTTTGAGACAGGGATTCACTTCCGTTGCCCAGGCTGGACTGCAGTGGTGCGCATTGGCTCACTATAACCTCCACCTCCTGGGCTCAAGCAATCCTCCTGCCTCAGCCTCCTGAGTAACTGAAACTACAGGCGCATGCCACCACACCCAGCTAATTTTTGTATTTTTAGCAGAGATGGGGTTTCACCATGTTGCCCAGGCTGGTCTCAAATTCCTGGTCTCAAGTGATCTGCCCACCTCAGCCTCCCAAAGTGCAGGAATTACAGGTGTGAGCCACCGTGCCTACCCCTTTTGCTATCTCTTCTCACTCTTTGGAAAGTTCCTGAAGGAAGCACAGCTATGAGTCTCTCCTCTAACCCCAGCCAGTCAGCAGCTGCACAAAGAAAATTACGTGGCTCCCTGCACCTGCTCCCCATCGCGAGGGAAGAATACTCCAAGCATGAGAATGGATCCTGCAACCTGGCCCTGGTGGAATTGTCAGTTTGTGAGCATGCAAATCCGTGCTACACTTACACACATCTGGCTGCTGTCACACACTTGATGGGACAAACCAAACGTTGTCATTTACAGGAAGGTCTCTGGCCTGGAAGCATAAGCCAAAATCTAGAGATTTGCTTGGATTAAAAAGAAAATATTCCTGGGGTTAGGGCTAGAGATTATATGACATTCAGATCTTAGTGTAAATTAGTTTTAACCAACTCTCTTTCTCACCCTATACCTATACCTGAGCCACATTGAAGAAATGAGTGTTTTGAGTGGGGTACAGAGAGGGGGAGTCCAGGATTCACCTGTGAAGACAGGAACACAGCAAGAGACTAGAGAGAGGGCCCAAGAGCTTGGCTCTGGGTCAGCCAGACCTGGAATTAAGAGCGGGGCCATGCAAGGAAAGAAGGGATGTAAAGGAAGTGACTAAAAGGAAATGTTGAGATTTATGAGTGCAAAACTGGGCTCTGGAAGCAGAATGAGCGTCCTTGAGGGAATTATGGGAAGTTCCAAGACTCTCAAGTCATATTTATTAGCATTCACATTCATAGTGCATTTTTTGTCCTTCTTAAAAATTGAAATTATTCAGATAAGGGAAAGATCCTCCCCTCCCTCGCTGATTTACAGAGTAGTGACATTCCCAGACAAGGTGAGTTTTTGGTGTGCTCAGCTCAGACATTCTTGTAGTCATTAAGCACAGGCCCAGGCAGGCCTTTGTGAAATGGGTTTCCTTAATCACATCACTGTCACTATTAGGAGGAAATATTGGACAATATATAGGTATCATAATGTAAGACAAATTTTTTTCTGGAACTGACCGCATTTGCACAAAACCATCAGTCATGTTGGCATTAGCCATTTTTTCCATCACAGATGAGGTTCAAGAAAGAATTTTTCCAATTCAGCTTCCCCTAGCTGCACACTTTATCACTCCCCATCGGCCATCCTCCTAAGAGATGTATTATTCCAATATATTTGGAGATTCCATAAAGGAGCATGGGCCCTGAAATCACACTGCCCAATTTCAAACCTACCAGTAACTATGTGAGTGACCTCAGTTGAGCTATTCAAACTCATTAAGCCACAGTTTCTTCGTTTGTAAAACAGGGAAGAGTAACATAACTCTTCATGGTACTAATGATGATTAAATCATATGGAAAGTGTTCAGCACACTGCCTTGCCTGTTTCAAATCAGGCATTCAAAGACTGTAAACTTTATTATAATTAAAGGACAATGTGAAGAGCTTTAGAGCTAAAGAATAAAACTTTCTCACTTTACATGGTTTTTTTTTCCCCAAATAAACACCCATTGTGTGTGTGTGTGTGTGTGTGTGTGTGTGTGTGTGAATTTGAGATACATGGAACTTAGCAGGGAGCGTTGCTTCAGAGATAATAAATGCTCCCATCAACAACCACAATATTTTGTCTTCTTTGGGATCTTCAGTATTTAAGTTTACTCTCTGTTTATATTGATGAACTTTTTGACTTAATTTCACAGCAGCGTTTGCCAGAGTAGATTTTAAGAGCACCAGCAATTTGTCATGACTCTGATAGGTCCACAGAGCAGAGAAGAAAAGAAAGACATAAAATCAAGACCTTAGGTTTGAAACAACAACAACAAAAAAATTGTTCAGGGCCATTAGGAATCATCCATTCAACCTACTCCTTTTTCAGATGAGAAAACTGGAGGCCCAAAGGGATCATGGGACTTTCCCAAAGCCATTCTGCCAACTGTACACAAAGCTGTGGCTAAAAGCCTGTGGAGAAGGAAAACGAGCTTGGGAGTGGAGAAAGAAAAGAAAGGAGGTGGAAGGAAAGTCAAGATGTTATTTTGCAATTTCTCTGAAAGGAGTGAAGAGGGACATTGGGATTTCATAATTCATAAAGCTCCTTTAGTAAAAGCCCATGGAAGTCTGAGAATCAGAGAATAAAGAACATTTGACTGGGAGTCCCATACCCTTTATCCATCACTCTTATCAGTATTATAGCTATGAGGTTTGTGACAATCTCTTTAATAAGCATTTTTAAGAGTTCAGCTTTTTATTGAACATGCTATAAAATAGGCTTACTCAAAAGAAAAAAAAAAAAAAAGCCCATGTTATCATCAGACTCCAGATTCTCCTTTCTTTGCTTCCACTTTCTTCTCCTCTACCTGGGCTGCAGTGATGGAAGGGCAGGACCTCCTGCAGATGCACCACCAGCTGCTGGAGCAGGTCGTCCCACCCCACCCCTCCACTGCAGAGGAGGCTCCCGATGTTGACAGTGGCCAGGGCCTTGGCAGACAAGCCAGGCCAAAAGTCGTCATCATTTACCCCAGCTGCTTTAGAAAGGACATTGACCTTATCCTCTGTGATGATCCCCTCAGCGTTATGTAGAACGAGGGCTGAGTCGGTGCAGGCGAGCTCTGAGATGGAGTCCGTGGTGTGGACAAGTGCAAGGCTGGGCTGCCCGGAATAGTGCTAGTGCTGGATGCAGTGAGGGCCTCACCCCAAGGCGGCCTCAGCTCAGAAGGGCGGAGCGTCTTGGCGGCAGCTGGGTAAAGGCTAAATAAGCATTTTTTCATATTTGTAAATTGAGTAATTGGAGGAGATAATCCTTAAGATTGTTCCCCTTTAAGACTTCACAGTTTTGTTCTTCTGCTGCCAAATGCCCCGTGGCACTCTCTGTGCAGGACATGACAGGTCCTGAGGCGGGGTTCCTGCTATGCACATCAACGGGTAGGGTTTGGGTAGGTAGAGAAGGTGGAAAAGGGCATCAAGGACACAGTGGCCCAACTTGAGAGGACAAAAAAATATTGACCAATGACCTGGAGAAAAAGTGTAGTGAGTCTGGCTAGAGAAAAAATAACAACCAATCATATTAGAAAGCTGGTCAGACCAGGGGCTGTGGAGGACTCTGAATGTGAAGCAAATGACACACATTTGGGAGTCATTGAGGGATATTGAAAAAGGGAACTCACGGTGACGTCAAAAGACATCATCTAGGAAAAGTGATTGAGAATCACTGGCCCAACATTGGCAAGGCCAATATTGTGTGAAGTTGAGATTCTCATCAAAATCCGTAATTCTAATATTCGAGAGGGGAAGAATTCATAAACACTGAGGCTGTGTCTGTTACCTAACACTGCATCAGAGAATAAAGGGCATGTTCAGGTAACTGAATTTTAATACGGATTATTTGCATGGATTCCAACTTACTTTTCAATTTAGGCAAAACAATGTACATATGTGGGATCAGTCTGAGTTTCACATTTTCATTTGGTAAAACTTCACAGCAGGCATTGGTCACTGTGAGCCAATGCAACCCTATCCACTGGGCCTGCTCCTGTAATTAATGACACACATGAACCAAGTAGGAATGGTCTTTGAAGATACTGCAAAAGGGTGACAGTCACAGGAGCTAGTCAGTCAAATATGAGAAACTCAAATGTGTTTGGGATCATTTTAACCTTTTTAAAAACACAGAAAGATGTTTGTTTGATTGTTTTCCTAGCCAACTGGCCTGCTGGCTTGCAAATAATATATATCAATCTGTGTGTTTTCTTCCAGGGTCTTTCTTCCCTGATATCAAGCCCTCTGAAACAGTTTTTAAAATAGTATTTTGGCTCGGATATCTAAACAGCTGCATCAACCCCATCATATACCCATGTTCCAGCCAAGAGTTCAAAAAGGCCTTTCAGAACGTCTTGAGAATCCAGTGTCTCCGCAGAAAGCAGTCTTCCAAACATGCCCTGGGCTACACCCTGCACCCGCCCAGTCAGGCCCTGGAAGGGCAGCACAAGGACACGGTGCGCATCCCCGTGGGATCAGGAGAGACCTTCTACAGGATCTCCAAGACAGATGGCGTTTGTGAATGGAAATTTTTCTCTTCCATGCCCCGTGGATCTGCCAGGATTACAGTGTCCAAAGACCAATCCTCCTGCACCACAGCCCGGGTGAGAAGTAAAAGCTTTTTGCAGGTCTGCTGCTGTGTAGGGCCCTCAACCCCCAGCCTTGACAAGAACCATCAAGTTCCAACCATTAAGGTCCACACCATCTCCCTCAGTGAAAACGGGGAGGAAGTCTAGGACAGGAAAGATGCAGAGGAAAGGGGAATAATCTTAGGTACCCACCCCACTTCCTTCTCAGAAGGCCAGCTCTTCTTGGAGGACAAGACAGGACCAATCAAAGAGGGGACCTTCTGGGAATGGGGTGGGGGGTAAACCCAACTCATTAGGCAGTGGATAGGGCACAGGGAAGAGGGAGGGTTTCTCACAACCAACCAGTTCAGAACGATACGGAACAGCATTTCCCTGCAGCTAATGCTTTCTCGGTCACTCTGTGCCCGCTTCAACGAAAACCACCATGGGAAACAGAATTTCATGCACAATCCAAAAGACTATAAATACAGGATTATGATTTCATCATGAATATTTTGAGCACACACTCTAAGTTTGGAGCTATTTCTTGATGGAAGTGAGGGGATTTTATTTTCAGGCTAAACCTACTGACAGCCACATTTGACATTTATGGGGAGAGGGCCTAGAGAGGAAGAGCATTAAGATGGTGGCCAAGATCCAGGCACATTATTTTTAGAGCAAGTTCTGAAACTCCACCCTTTCTGACACATCCAATTTCTCAGCTTGAGGGAAACTTGACAGTCAAGTTTATCTTTGGCTGCACTTTGAATGGATGCTGCTCCTCATTTCCCAAAGATGAGAGTGAGGGGCACTCATGATGTCTCAGAATGTAGCATTCTCTATCCTGGGGTCAGGAGAGCGTTGAAAGAACCAACCAGGGCTGTATGGCTTTTCCCAAGAGAAGACAGTAGACCTGAGCATCATTCTTTCAATTTAACTACTAGAGAGAAAACCCATTAAACAGTTCCAAGATCAGATGATGATAGGCTTTCTCTCTAATATCTTTAAACATCAAGAGCTTGGGGTGGCTGTTAATTTCTTGCAAAGACAGAGGCTGTTCACTTACTGCACAGCCATTTCAACATGGCTTACAAAAGGCTTTCTTGACAAATCACTTACCTGTTCCAGAACTCTGTTATGAAAATCCAGAGCTTATAATATTTTGAAAGGCAAAAGATTGTCTCCCATTACTTCTCATCTGCTTCACTATTGCATAATGAATGAGCTTCACCTGTGGCATGTTGGAATGAGCCTTATGATCCAAATACATTCTTCCCGAACTTTGAAATATACTAATGCTTAGCTTCAGAGAGATACTGATGGATCACCAAAGACCTGTCTAAAGCAGGAGTTTGCAAACATTTTTTGATAGAAGCCCATTTGTTCTGGAAAAAGATCCAGTAGTCAACTCAACTTCATCTATTCCTACTTTGCTGCAAGAACTTGGGGAACATGCTATATTTTGCTTTATGTGTACCAAATTTTGGTAAACCATAATAACTCAGTACAGAACTTGCGTATCTCTTTCCTGAAATGCTTGGAACCAGAAGTGTTTCAGATTACAGATTTTTTCAAATTTTGAAAGACTTGCATATACATAATCAAATATCTCTGGGATGGGACCCAAGTCTAAACACAAAATTCATTTATGTTTCATATACACTGCATATGCATAGCCTGAGGGTAATTTTATACAACATTTTTAATTGACTGTTTTGGACTACAACCCATAGACATGAGGTCAGGTGTGGAATTTCCCACCTGTGGCGTCATGTCGGTGCTCAAACAATCTCGGATCTTAGAGCATTTTGGATTTCAGATTTTCGGATTAGGGCTGCTCAAGCTATAGTTTACTAATGAGGAAGATGGTAACTATATGCAAAAATTATATATGGCTGCCGTTCCACAATAAGGATTTAAAATAGGATTTATGTTTTTGGAAAATTCTTGACAACAATCAGTGGTCTAAAACTAAAGACCATTTGCCTAGCCTCTTTCCTCTATTAGGGTAATTCCTCCAAGAAATTCAAAGCAGCTCTAACCTTCACAGCAAGAGTGGTGGCCTCATCATCCTTTTCTTCTTCCCTTGCAGCAAAATGATAATTTCCTTAAATCCTTGTCTAAAAAAACAAATCTCTTTCCACGTTGCAATGGAGGGTATGTTTGTATGTTTATTTGAGTTTTGTTATAGGTTGTGTTGAGACCTGGAGTGTGACTGTTTTTTCAGCCTTTTTCTGAAGAGTGTCTTCTTACTGGCCAGATACATATTCAGCCTTGTGTTCAGAACTTGGATTCTGGCACTGAGATGTTGGCTGGATTTTTAGACTCTTCTGTTCTCTCTGTGTGTCCCATAAGAGCTCTGCCAGATGTGGATGTCCTATTATAGAGGCAGGCATCTAGGAAGAACTTGAATATGCAAACCCTCGCTTCTCTTTGGCCTTGATAGGAAAGATCAGTTTCATTGCTGACAAGAGTTTGGTCCAGAATCTGAATAAGAAAATCACTTGCCCCGCTCCTCCTTACAGAAAGAGCGTCCCCACGGGAAGAATGACTATCATTTTTCTTCAGCGAATTATGATTCCATGTTAGAGATGATCCTTTAAACACCTTTACAGACACATTTAAATTTTAGATATGGGAAAGCTTAGAAACACAGGAAATCTGGCGCTAATGCCACATCTAATCTAAATAAACGACTAGAGAATCTTTCGGTCATCAGATTAAAACCATGACAATTGTATCCATGTAAAACTATCCGTAAATAATTGTCTGCTACACTCTTCTCCAGCTCCCTCTCTCCAGGGAGGTAAACTTTTAACATTTTTTTCCTTTCCCATAGCATGATACACCAATTTTACAAGAAATTGATAACGTCAACCAAAACTTAGTCAAAGTGGGGTAAACAATATATGAGTTGAATTACTTTTCGCTCATTCCCCCTACATCTCTGTACCTTTAGGCATGCCAAAAAATATCTAAAATTGTTGCAGTTTATCAAATGATTGTCATATTTATACTCACATGTTTACTGCTTCTATTTGGAGTTTGAGGAATTTACCCAGAGTAACGATGTCTTCTCTAATGTGTTATAAAAAGTACTTGCTTTGGGATTGTCTAAATATCACAAAAATCAACATGACATTATGGGATAGGGAAAATTTGAGTTTATTCTGACATTATGGGATAGGGAAATTTTGAGTTTATTCTGCAACTCAAACTGCATGCATTAAGAGAGACCCTGAATCTCGTTATTCAAAAATTTCCCCAGACTATGTCAAGGATTTCAGAAAAGCATTTTACTCGTCAGTTTTCTTTCGTTTGCCTCTCTCATGTCTTATCCAAGAGGATAGTAGTCACATAGCATGTCTAACACTCTCCAAAATATTCAAAAATAAATATTCCATGGTAGACAGTAGTGTTTGGGTAAACAAATATTCTCTTAAGATTTTTCTGTTAGGTCATACTGTGTGCCAGGCATCTGCAGGAAATTTTGCCCCCATTGCCTCTAAACTCCCTGGAAACTCTGCTACCCCTATTTTACAGATAAAAATCCCATCATTGTGAGAGGTTAAGGACTTGCCCAAGGCCAAGGGGGAACCATGATTTAAACCTAGGTCTCCCTATTCTCAACCTGCACATTTTCCATATCCCTCCTTCCTCAAGAGAATGGGGGTAAAAGTTTTCCCATTTGGATTGGTTGTGCTGAGAATGCCAAGCCATATCCAAACTTTTTAATGTTCTGTTTCCTTGGGATTTGCCTCCAAATTAACCATGGCAAACATGCTGCCAAATCTCCAGCCCAGTCAAACCCAAGAGCAGGGCATCTGTGGAAGGGTTTGGTGTCTGCACTTCTAACTATCAGACTGCACCACATTTTTAGGAGTTAATGGCCTGGAATGTGATTAAGGCCTTGCAAGGGGGACATACTAATGGCACGTTGGGGGAAGATGAGCATAGAAGAGAATGCAGAAGGGGCCGCATTGGCCAAGAACAGTAAAATGCAGTTGCAGACAGGACACATATCGGGTGTTGTATTGAAGTTATTGATGACCAACCACAGTTCATAGAAACACTTTCGGGGAGTACCTCCATTTTAAAAATAAATGAAAACAAATACAACATAACTCATTCTCACTCACCTGTATTCCAACTACTTTTTTAGTTGGACAGAGGGGAATGGATTTTTTTAGTTGGACAGAGGGGAATAGATATTTCACCAAGAATTGCAGACAGCATATCGAGCATATGAATTTTATAATGCCACCGTGGGGAAAGGGTTCAGAATGTTGATCACCAGGTAGCTGGAGACCTAGGCAGTCTGAAAATTAGGAGCCAGTTGGAAGTTATGGCTATGTATTATGTGACATCGCTTGTTCCTAATTTCTTTTCACAAGTGAACACTGGATAGCCTGACCTTCTGGCCCAGTAGGTTTCATGGTTAAGACCTGGGAGTGAGAACATTTTAGGAACTATTTGCTTGGGCAGGTAATTGTTCACTCTTTGATCACGGCTACTTAATCAGAGCTTGACAGACTTTCTCAATTGCTTCTGGGGCTGCTCTGTTCAGGTCCTTTAGCCAAAAATGATGCTGCCTGTGTGTATGAATACTTGTTGACTTAATTAAAGAAAGAGCTCTGCTCATCAGCAAAGGACACCCAAGCAGATGAGAGGTAAACTCTCCAAGGTAAACTCTGCAAGGAAAAACCAGGTGAAAAGAAAGCAGAGGAGGCAAATACGGAGACATCAGAGGTATGCTTACCAGTTACTCTGATTTTTTTTACACTACTAGGACTTTTAACCATGAAACTACCTGCACACAGCTCCAGTGGAGCCCAGTTGGAACACTGTTTGCACCGCTCCGTGTCTGCAGACTGTGCTGGGGAGCTGGGCTGAGCCAGGCTGCTGTGGTGCCCACCATCTTCAGAAAGCAATGGCAGCTGTGGCCTCCTGGCCCTCCAGAACCCCTGGGAGTGGAGTGAGTGGAGATGACCGTTGTGGGGCTGGGCTGACAAAAGCAAGTTAGGATTTCAGAGGAGGACACCAGCCCTGCTCCCATCAGCATTAGCTCATTCGCGCTCCCCAGACCCAAATGTCGTGGAGGAGGGGTTGAGAATGGGCCGTATCTACTCTATGCAGGAAATTGTCATTTCTGCTTTGCTGCTGAAACATGCATTACTGGTTCTCCCACCTAAAAGGAAGATTGTGGGGTTTGGGGGTGGAGGGGTTTAGAAGCAGGAAGATTTACCATAGACATCACTCAAAGCAGGATGCTTGAGTCATGCCTTGCTGCAACTGATAAACAAGGAACTGCCCTAAAGATTATGGCTTATTCATTTCAAAAGACAAAATAATTGCCTTTCCTTTTTGTGTGGCTCAGTTATTATTTTAGGCTCAGGAGTTATTACTTTACTTTTTCTCCATATCATATTCAGTGGAGCCACGTTATAAGCTGAAAATGACTATTACTAAACTATAAAAACTACAGACTTAATTAGGCAGAAAATTTAAGAGCAAATGTACACTGTATTTGGAGAAAAAACATGAAGGCACTGGCTTCTTCAAAAGCCTGGGTCCCATAGGTGCATTCAAATGCAGTAGAGAGAAAGCTAAGACAGATAATCCCAACTTGAGTTTACTATTTCTGTCCATTTATATAGCACTTTATATTTGTCAAAGTAATTGTGCCTATCTTAAGTCATCCCTGTGCAGTAGAAGGAGAAGAAATAGATTATTACCTACACTTTAGCATATAAAGAAAAGAGGAGGTGGGAGATTTAAGGGTTTATTTGAATATCCCCAAAGCCAGCCTCCGACTCCTTTTTCCATGACACCTCAGTGTTTCCCAGGTCCACTGTGTTTCTCGACACTCTGACTTTCATATCTCACTCATTTGTCCCTGACCTATAATCCCAGCTCTATTGGCACTTTCTCTCCCGCCTTATCTCTGCCATGGCTGGGCGGCATGCCACTGTTGTAGGGGCCAAGGGCATATTTGTCTATGCTTCTGTCATTGACTGACAGACAAGCACAGGTGATTCTGTTCTTTCTCCCTAGATGGCAGCAGCAGAGCCAAGGAAATATGCAGGGCAGGAGGCTCTTGGTTTGCTCCACAGGGTGACATGTAAGGCAGTGATTGTCACCTTAATGTCCTCAGGAATGCAGAGGTCCCAAAGGGAGTTTGGGGAATAATTATTTTCCCGGTCAGCCTGTGGGTCATTGCACACCCAGGTCATCAGCAGCAGCAAACAACCTCTCCTGCACCCTGCCCTGCACTTGGCATGAAAAAGAGGCACAGAGAGTCCCCAGCTTACAAGCTGGATGGAGTCCAGGTTCATCTATTTCAAAGTCAAGAAAGCATTTTTCCAAGAGGCATTGTTATAAATGGGGGAGGGGGAGGATGTTCCCAGATGAACCAAAAAATAAAAATCTATTTAATGTACCTTAGGAGTTTGCAAACCTTTTCTGTATGTGACTAGATAGTAAATATTTTAGGCATCGTGGGGTCATACAGTCTCTATCACACATTCTTATTTGTTTAGCCTTTTTGGGGGGAGGGGGAACAACCCTCTAAAATGTAAAAACCCTTCTTCTCTCAAACAAAACAAACAAACAAAACCTGGTTAGGCTGCAGGTCGGAGTGAGCTCATGGGCCATAATTTGCCGTCATGATCTATGCCATTACTAGCTAACAGTGTAGCACAGATGATGCTAAACAATGGGTTTCGGTGTTCAACATATAAATATTTTTTCATATGCCATTGACACAACTCCACTTGGCTAAATTCAAGTTCTCAGCCTGCATGAGTTGCTGGATAAAGTGACAAGTCCATATTCAGAGTGGCCCCACTCCATGAATTGTCGTGACCTTCCAAGCAGGCATCAGGATAAGAGGTGAGCATCTACCACCCCCACTGCTGTCGTCCGTAGAGCAGGAAGGTACACTGGAGCCCAGGGAGCCTCAACATCATTCAGCTCCTCACCTCATCAGGGAAACCCCCACGGCACAATCTGGTTGACCCTAAGAGTAGCAATAATAAATACACACCTCTTGAGCAAGGCCAACCTGAAATTCTTCCCAGACCCTTGGGACCTGCCCAAGTGGAGGTCCTCAGAGGCCCTCAAGAGAATTTCAGGGCCACACTTGGCTCCTTGAGTCCTGGACATGGCACCCCACACCAGGGCATTTGAGGGCCTGCCTGGAGCTCACCAAGAAGAGTCATGGGGTTCAGAAAGCATGCTGGGTATGACAGGCATTTCCAAATGACAGATAGGATGCAGAATTTCTCTCCTCCTTTTTCTCTTCCTCTTCCTCCTCCTTCTCCTCCTTCTCCACTTCATCTTTTCCTATTTTTCCTTTCTCTTTGACTAACTGGAATAGAAATGATATTACTATGGGGAAGCATATTTGTCCCTCCCCTGGGAATACCAGATTCATGTTTCCCTGAGCTGACACACTTTGTTGGAGGGACCTCTTGTTCCTTCCTCTCTCCAGTCCTGATGGGCAACAAGGAAGAGAAAGACTTTCCCAATCAGAAATAAGGTGCAGTTCCTGCAGCCAAAGGCACAGTGTTCACAGTGTTGAGAGAGGAGACTCCACAGCAGGGCTCTGGGGTGGGGCATGGACGGTGGTGGGTGCAGAACTGATATGGAAGAACCTGGAAATACTGAGGCCATTCAGTAATAACACCACTGCCACCTTGGGCTGATGCCACATGACAGCTTCCCCTCCCTTCCCTTCCTTGTCCCGTTTGGTCTTGGTCCTATGCCCTTTCATCTTTCCCATCTCCTTTCCTGATCCCATCCTCTCCATAATTCCACTGTCCCCTTCTTGCTAAAGTTACAAACAGTGAAAGAAGCTGGGGTGGGTGCCCTTCCTCCAGAGGGTGCCATTTCCCATGGAATCCATGCTCCATGCATAGCTCTGGGTGATGAGATGGGGCTGCCCTCAGCAACTCCATGCTCTTCCCAGGTCAGCCTGATTCTGTGAGCTCCAGGCCCACAGCCTCCAGAGAGCCCAGGGCGGGAGATGGTGCCAGCAGGGTGAGGACATTCTGAAGGCCCCCATGGACTTTTACCCTCTGCTTGCAGTGCTGCCTTTCTGTTCTTATACAATTGCTTCCAAGTACAAACACAACGTGCAGCCGCATTTTAGAAAAGAGTTGGTGGTCAGAGTGGGTGGCTGCAGTATTTCTATCAGCCTCCGTGGTGTGCACCTCTTACCACTCTCTGATGGTTCAAAAGTCTCTACTGAGCCCAGCAAAGTCACCTTCTCTTTCTCTTCTTCTGCATCTTCTGTCTCTTGCCCTTATTGTTCCTTTCCTGTTGACTTTCCCTCTTAAGAGTGCCTGAGGGCCTTCCAGGCCTTGATTAATCCCATAAAGTAAAGCTGGTTTTATGATAGCATTGAGCAATGCTTAACCCATCGGAATGTATACCCTAAGCAAAACTGTCAACCAGGCAAAGGGTGTTCTTTTTCTTCTGGTGCGCTGCTCTTTGTCCCTGTCCCCAGCAGCCCATCTGCTGCTGGAACTTGTTCACGGAGTCCTTCTGCCAACTCATCATATTCTTGTTCCAGGAACTTTTCTGCTTTAAGTAAAGGATCTTCTCCCAACCAGTATGCTCCTGCTTTTGCAGATACAGCACAGCTCCATGCATTTCTAGCCCCATCATATTAGTGTCCTAGCCAATCATAACAAACAAATGGGGTGGCTTCAACAACAGAAATATATTGCCCCACCATTCTGGAGGTTGGAAAGTCCAAGATAAAGGCGTTAGCTGGTTGTTTCCTGTGAGGCATCTCTCCTTGACTTATAGATAGATATCTTCTCCCTGTGTCTTCACATGGTCTTTCCTCTGTGCATTTCTCTGTCCCATTTTCTTCTTCTTATAAGGATACCTGTTTTATTGGATTAGGGTCCACCCTCATCACCTCATTTAACCACACCATGCCTTAAAAGGCACTATCACTGAATACAGTCACATTCTGAGGTCTTGGGGACTTCAACATAGGAATCTGTGGGAGACTCATTTGAGCCCATAAGGACTCTCTCCTCACTCTCTCATTTCTGCCCATACGAAATGTATCCATAATTCTTTTCCCAGATTAGAAGTTTAAATTCGGCCCTTTCTGATCATTCCAATTTCTCTCCAAGTTCTTACAGCAATTGTCTGTAGAATGTATTTGGCAACTAATTCTGTAGTCTATTGTAATTTTTCTGTTGTCTTTAAAAGTCTGTATCTATTTAAAGTATTTTAAAGGGTACCTTGTATACACTGTACTTATATAAGTCCTATCTTCTCCACTAGAGGAGAACTCCTGGATGGCAGCAATGGTCTGTCACTTAGCATGCCCATGACAGTACTCCAGCCCCTAAGCAAACATTCAGAGGGGGTGCACAGCAGAACAAGTAATAAGATCCAACCACTAGTTACAGATAGCAGCTGGGAGGCCAGTCCCCAGGGACCTGGAAACATCAGAAGATCCACCCAGAGAGGCTCAAGTTGATGATCCTGAGGATTCTTAGGGACAGTAAGATCCAGTTAGGGGTGCAGGTCAGCAGTGGGGAATCCCAGGTCAGCAGTGGGGAATCCCAGCTGTCTTGAGTCAAGTGGGCATATGCTTACCCAGAGACATCTGCACCTGAGGAAGCAGAGCCCCATCATTAACTAGCATAGACCCTAGACTCCGAGAGGAGGGTGAGACCGAACAAGATGGGATAAGAACCAACAGCAGAGCCCAATCTTGGGAACTGGGGCATTGAGGACCACATGAGAGCCCTGTGATCACGCTGAGGCCCCCGTGCCAGTGATAGGTGGGTTAAGGGTATATCAGTGCTGTCTACCCTGTATCACACAACTGGCTTAAAAAAATGGGTGCCAAAGAGCTTCATGTAATTTTCCTCTACTCTTCTCATAGCCTAAAACTGACAGAAAAGAGGAAAGGAAGCTGCATTGTTTGGATTTGATATGAGGATGTAGACAGCCAGGCCCTGCTAAAAGCTGTCTTAATTTCGACCTTCTGAAGACCACCTCCCACTCTTAAAGCCTAAGCCTTCGTGAGCGCAATAAGACGGTCCTGCTGCCCTGCTGCTCACTCTGCCTGGTCTCAGGGCATCCTGGCCTGCACACCTTGTGCCTCTTGAAAAATTCCTTGCCATTTCCACTTAATCACCCAACCCAAGAGACTTGTATTGCCTCACAGTGTTTCCCTGACAGCCACAGAGTGATATATTCTCTTCTGTCCTGGTTCCTGCTAAGAAGCAACGAGCATTTATCCTCATTTGGAAGAATCAGGACTGTTCTAACTGCATTGCACCTGCTGTTGTGTTTTCTGGGCAAGACACCATGCCGCTGTGGCCTCCTATCCCCCTCCTTCCTCCCTGGGCACTCTCAGGTTGCAAGTGTTTCTGCTTCCACAATATCAATCACATCAGAACACCTTTGCTGTCTAGAGTCACGTGATGTACCAACTTTAGTCCAATCTGGAAATGACAGGGGGAAAATCACATCAAAAGGAAAAGCCTACAAAAGTATTCAGTCTATTCAAGCCCAAAAGTCATCCAAAACCAGGTTCAAATAAGTGTAGCAATGGCTTATTGATTTATCTTTAAACATTGCATTTCTTCCACTCCCTTGTCTTCATTCCTGTTGCTAAATGCAGCCTTATCTTTCATAATGAAAAGAGTTTGACTAATTGAAGTCTCAAGAGATAGGAAGGCTGTGGCCCATTAATCAAAAGCTGAGCATCGGGTAAAGTACTTCGTGCCCCACAGTGCCTCCCCTCGTCAGTCCTGGAGTCATAGCAGAGGTGACAGTGGTTGTAAAGAGCAGAGAAGGAGGGGATCTTGATGAATGTGGTGGGGAATGAGCAGCTTGAATCTACAAATAAGGATGTCCAAAGTCAATCTGACAAGTAGGAAGGCTATTAAAAAGTACTTCTGTGAAGTATTTTTAAGATCAAAGCAAGCATTACAAATATTTAAATAACAATCTATTGCTAGTTTTCTACATACTTTAAACAAAAAGAGTCAAACTTTTATTAGGAAATAATTGAATAAAAACTGAGGTCCGTTGCTTGCTCTCATCTCCATTCCCAGCAGCTTGTCTGGCCCCAACTTCTTCTTCTGAACATCATACACAACCCTGATACTTAAACTTTAACAAGTGAGAGCTGACATTTGTGCAACAGAAATTCTGCCTCAGCATTTAAAGCTGAATCAAAAACACATGCTTTCTTCATCAGATGTGAGGGAAAACAAACTATTTTTATCTCTGGGTATAACAAGTCACAAGCAATTCACTCTCCAGTATTAACACAGAAACTTAACCCAGTATTGCCAACAATGAAATCATTTTGCTCCCTATAATGCATCCATGATGATCTATACAAAGATAAAGTTTAAATAGTAAAAATGGTATTTTCGGAGTATCCACTACATGCCAAGCTTTTTGCACATGGTATGGTAAGGTATGAGATTTCATAGTCACATTACAAAAGAAATATTTCCCAGAGAATAAATACATTATGTGTATGAGACGAGGAAAGTAAGTCAAGTCTGCAGGGAGTTTTGAAAAAGAGAAAGACTGGAAAGAACTGTGTTCTCTTCTATGTTCTCCTGGTGTTCTCCCGTGCTCACCGCTTAGCTTGCTAAACGTGACCTTTCCAACTCCACTCCAAGGCCCATGCTAGGAAGGGCACTGGAAGGATCTGGAAAATGGTGTTGAGAGAAGACCAGTGATGGACTAGGAGTCACAGGCCTGGACTTCATTGCAGTCCCCATCTCTGTACCTATTTAAGAGGCCCTAAACAAGTCATGTGACCTCTCTTGAGCCATTTTCCTCACCTGTGAAATGGGATTAGCAGATAAAATTGTGTACATGAAATGCCTTATGAGCTGATAAAGCTATAAAATCATAGTAGGCCCCCTATAAATGCTAGCACTCTTTCCCCGTCTTCATTTCCCTTCTCAAATGCCATCTAAATAAGACGCAACTATAAATTAGATGACCTTTAAAGTATCTTCAAGCACTGAAAGTGCCATGTGCAGGAAGAGAGAAAATAAGTCCTTCACTTTCCTTTGCTCTTTATCTCACTTCAGGTTTACATTTCCAGGAGTTGGTCATGCCCACCCGAAGACATTCATTTCTCTGTAATTAGAAAGCAGGTCACAAAGCACCTGCTGCACCGTGGGTCAGGTCCTGTCATTCCTGCAATCAATGTGCTAGGCACAAAATCCCAGCTCTCAAGTTATTCCCCACACCACGCTACTTTCTTTGGGTTGGAAATATCTCCACCTGGAAAATTTGTCTTAGCTTTTAAAAATCAGGCAAACTGCACGACTTTGAAGATTTCCACCAAGCTCTCTGAATTGTAGACAGGCCAGAACAAGAGTATCCAAGGCTGGTGTTTGTAATCTTCCTCACATTGGCTACTTGCTTAGTAATAGAAAGTATTTTAAGTTATCATAGTTGTCCTATGAAAGACACTACATAAAATGCAGTCATTATAGAAAAGGTGTGTGTGTTTGCCTTTGTGTGGGTGCGTGCGTGTGCTTATATAAATGATGTTATGGGAAAGAGAAGTAGTTTTGACCACTGGAAGGCAGTACAGCATTTGAAGCAAAACTAAGATGTCACATCATCTAAGGAAATATGGGATGAGCACCTCCGGGCTTGGGCAACTATTGGAAGTAAATGTTTACAAGCCAAAACCGCAAATTCCCAATCATGAACAGAGGTCGTTTTGATTTCACTGCAAGTTGAAGATCACTATAATACCCCCAAAGGCTGGCTTTCACATCATCCAAGGGTCATGACTCATGCTACATTGAGCGTATGAGTGTCTGCTTGTGTCACAAACCTGACAGAGCAGAGGTGGGGGGTGGGGGAAATGGAAGCAAAAGGGACAGACTTGACGCTGCACTTCCAGACTCGCATGGAAGCTCCAGGTCACAATCTTAGTTCCAATTTCAGGTTCTGCCAGTCAAGTCTAGACATTTCTGGGGCGCCCTTTAAGTGGTCTCCAGCAGCCTTCTAGGCAGGTGGCTTCAGAGGGAGGTCCACACTGCAAGCTCAGCTCACCACAACTCAGGCTGACAGGGCAGTCAGCCATGCTCGGAGGCTGAATTTGACAGGGACTTGCTGCCATCTCCCTGCCAAATGGTCTCTCGTGACTCAGAATCTCAAAATTGTTTTAAAGAGAGGAAAAAAGTCACTTTCAGGGATGAGGTTCTTGGCCCAACTCTGCTTTATGTAAACACAGTCTATGACTATTTCAGTCTTCTGGATTTTGAGAAGCAGCTGCAAGGATGAACGGATTGGTGTTGGCCCAAATTAAAAAGAAGAGTGTTCAGTTCTTTCAGTGTATGGAGAAAGAAGACCAAAAGCATCATCTCACAGGGAGCAGAATGTGAGCAGCCTGGCTAATGAGAAAATTAGAGGGATCCTCAATTTGAGAAGAACCCGCTCTACCGGAGTCTGAACTTGTGAAAATGGACACATTGGGTCTGGAGTAAGAATTCTTACTCTACAAAAGGGTAAAATTGTGATCACATTGATGCATGATGCCTAGGATATTAAAAATGCATGATTAATTAAAGGTTAGTCTACCTTGTGTTTTAAAGGGACACACACCCATAACATGAAGCCAGCTTCCTGTCTACGACTGTTGTCCTTACTGCCCAAGGAAGGGGAGCATTTGAAGCAAATGCACGAGTGAAGCAAACCCACCACTCATCCTGTGAACCACTGTCTTTGGAATCCACCCCAGGAGCCCAGGAGCCTTGCGTGTCACATGGATTTACTTCTTTATCAAGAATCCTGACTAAGGTACAAATCCAATATATTACTGTTGCTGATGCAAGAAAAACGTAACTTAAGGAATGATCATGAATGCAAAGGGCAAGAGGAAAAGAGCCTTCGGAGACAAATAGCTCGATTTTTTGTAAATCAGTTTCGTACAACCTCCCTCCCCTATTTCATTCCTAAAAGTTCATTGAGAATGATCAGCCACGTGTAGGGTGTGAGGAATTCCATAAGGCACCCCAGTTTCTTCAATAAGTAAATGGCATTTTAAAAAGGGGAACTTTTATGGGTTAAAATATTCTTAAGAGATGTATTCATCAAGTATACTGTATAAGCGTTGTTCATTTAGATCTTTATTAAAACAAAGTGTAAAAAGACATTTTTGAAGTAATTGGAGAAAATTAAGAATAGGCTGGGTCCTATTAGATGTTAGATAATTAGATTGTTACTTTAAATTTTATTGGATGTGATAATGGCATTGTCCTTAACTGGTAAGTGCATATCGAAGTATGTTTACAATTTGCTTTAAAGTTTTATTGCCAAAAGTGGAGAAGCAAGGGTGATAGATGAAATAAGAATGGCAGGCAAGGCCACACGCAGTTCTTCTATGTTTGTTCATGTTTGAAATTTTTCAGAATAAAATATTTTTAAAAGAAAAAAAAGGCACATTTAACTTGTAAAAGTCAGTGTCCCTTGAATTCTGGAACATTCATAGACATGAAAATCATGCTGCAAAACAAAATCCCCTTTGTTCAAAGAGAGCTGCTGTTGCACTCTCTGCTCTCTCATTTCTTTATTCACTCTATAATATTCAGTGTAGGCTGACTGTGCTCCAGCGCCAAGTCCAAGGGGTGGAGAATAACAAGGGCAGAGACATAGTCCTTGCCCTCCAAGCATCTATGATATTGACACAGTGCCATGGGAGCTTGGTGGAGGGCCTCAGTCGACTGCAGAGTTAGGCTTTTCAAAAGTGGTGATCTCTACGGTGAGTCTTGGAGGACACAGTGGGGTGGGGAACAGAAACAGTTGTTCCAGGCAAAGAAGGGAGGAATCTGTGCAAAGGCCCAGGGGTTGGTAAACCTTGGGCGTGTGCTGGGGCTGCTGCCTCCTCCCAAATGTCGGGGCACAGGGCAGTCAGTCTCACTTATCATGGTGACCACTTGGCTCTACAAACCCCCATTGCCCAAGTCTCCACAGGCAAACCACACAACTGTTCTTCTTCTCACTCTTTTTTTAAGCCAAGAAAGAACTCACTGAAACAGCCAGTCGGTGGTGAGTCCAAGGCTTTCCTGACAGAGTGACTATGTTTGGCTTGGCTAAAAATCACAAAGCCTTGGTTTCCCAGTTGTCTGATTCTCTTTGTTCTCAAGGCCTGGTGCAGCATTACAGTGGGATGGCTAAACAGAAAAAAAAAAAAAAAAAAAAAAAAAAAGGAGGTCTATTTCTCTCTCTTCACACAAATAAATATTTGCTCAAGAATGGAAGTGCCTAATTCTTAAGAATAACCAAATGCTTTGGACGTCTAAACAAGCAAATCATATACAAGGCAATTCAGTGTTCCTACTAATTGAGAAATTGTTTTTAGCAAGAAGATGTTCTGCAGCATGTTTTTAAAAAACAAGTTTTACAACAACAACAACAACAAAGAAAATAACTGAATCACTATAATACCCCCAAAGGTTGACTTTCACATCACCGAAGGGTCACATCTCACGCTACACTGAAGCGTATGAAAGAGTGTCTGCTCGTGTTAGAAACCTGATGGACTAGAGGTGGGGGGCGCAGAAATGAACGCAAAAGGGACAGACTTGAAGCTGCACTTTTGCAATCAACTAGCAGTTAGGAAGGACTTGACTTGCTGGGGCTAAGGAAAACAAATTTGGAGGTTCATTTTGCCTGTGAAATTAAAATTATACTTCAGTAAATAAAGCTGACGCCATTTAACCATGAACCCGGTGACATTTCCTGGCTTGCTGCAGCGTTTCTGTCTCCTTGTTACATTTGTTCAAAATACAAACACAGCATTTCCACGTTGCCACAGAAGCAAATGTGGGCTGACTGGCTGGTTTTAGCTGCTATGGTTTTTCTGTAACCTTTAACAATTGTTGTGACAAATAAGATTCCATGTATGGTGCAATTTCTAACTGTGCAGTGTTTGTGAACCACATCCACCTTCTCCAGGTTTGGTATTTGGTCGACTAAGTTGACGATGTCATTACCTTTCCTTCCATTTTACAAAAAAAAAAAAAAAAGTTAATCTGAATCATGCTGAGAGTTTGGTATGCACGCTATACTATTCAAGGGAGCATTCTCTCCTATGTCAGAATAATATATTTATGTGTGTGAATCAGTATACTTGAATTTGTGGCAACATTTTGTATTGATGCATATATATGACACCCAGGCTGACTACAATGGCTTCAAAGCATTTAATTTCTCTTAAATGGACTCAGTATCCTTGGAATGTGCTGTTTAAGTGTTTCTGAATTTTCTACACGCCATTTTTACAGGTCCATCTGTTTATGATGTGATGTGATAAACAATCACGTTGATTTTATGTTTCTTTTCAAAGAAAATGAATGTATATAGTACTAAGCAGATGAATAAATTATTGAAAATATACACTTCATGGATCATGCCCACTGATAAAAATGAATTTATTTTATTTGTTGAACAAAGTGACTGTTCAAATTATAAGAATTTATATTGTCCTTATTAATATGAATGCCATCTATTTAAGTGTTGTTCAATATTGATATGTGTTCTCTAATAAAATATTTTAAACCTCTTTCTTTAAACACATAACACCCTAGTTCTTCAATCATGGTGTGTTGTTAATGTCTCTTGAGAAATGGAGTGGGTAGCGCAAAGAAAGTTAGTATCTTCAGCCAGCTGCATAAGGTAGATTGTAATAGTTTGCAAAGTGTCCTTTGCTTTTTGGATGAATAGGTATTAAGATTTGTTTTAAGATTTGTCTTCATTTATCCATTTGTAAGTAGCATCTTTTTGTTATAGAAATAACTCATTCATTATAGAAAATGTAGAAAATAAGTAAATAAGTATAGGAAGAGCACAATAGAAGGTACCTTTAAGTTTACCTTCCAAAGATAACACTTTATTATTTTCTTCAAGAATCTCATTTTTATATCCTCACTTTAAAAAAAATAAAATAGAAAGTATACTGGAAAAAATAATAAATAGGGTAGATCGGACATAGGGTGTACAGGGACTGCATTCAAGATATGGGCAAGGACCAGAATACACCTGGATCATCAGGTTTAGAAGCAGGTAGTGGGGGAATGTGGTATTAGAAGTCAGACACATGGAAATGTTGGATGTGTTCAAGGCAGGACATATTAAATTACCCATAGTCAAGGCAATAGGTTATGAGGGCCGAGGTCAGAGAAGATCGCCGACAACACAGCTGTGTTTTGGTGGAGTGCTTTGATGGAGGTTCTTCTCTGGCCAAGGGCTCAGAACCTGGAAGCCTCAGGGCTACCCTTTCGGCCCCACTCCCTCAGTGGGACTCCTCAGCAGTATGGTTTCCTCCTTGGGGACATGAACTCTGGAGTCAGATTGCCTGGCAGCTGTTACAGGCTCCAAATTCCCTCAACCACTCGCCACTTAGAAGATCTTAAGCCAATGTTTCAACATCTCCAAATCTTCACTTCCTCTTCTCAAAAATGAGAACAATGGCTACTGCGCATCATTAGAGGGCTTCTGGGCTAATGAAATAAAACCATGCAGGTAATGATTTAAGGAAATGCCTGACATAGAGTTAGCACTCAGCAATCACAGGTTGTTTTTTTTTCTCATTGATCTTGCTGGGGGATTTTTGTGGCTGTCACTTTGACTATCCACAAAGGTGAGCATCTGCGTCCCGACGAGGAGGGATCATTATTTCCCACCCAAAGTCCTTGGCATATAAGTCAAATAATAGTAATACAGGAGCTAAAAAGAAATGATTTAGGCAGTTAGGGTAAAAGAGTTCTCGGTGGAATTTCCTTTTAACAAAAAGCAGCCCCAAAATAATTTCTTTTCTAACAAAAAGCAGCCTGAAAAATCAAGCTGCAGGCATAGACAAGCAAGCTTGAAGCTTGCATAGGTAAATGCCAGCAGTTATACCAATAAAAAAGGGATACCTGGAAGCCAGTTATATTCAAAATGGAGGTTTTCCCTTCCCTTTTCTTTGTTGCCACATGCGCAAGTAACATGGCACAGGCCAGGTAAAGACCTCATTTGCATAATAAAAGATTAGGGTGGGATGACCAGCCTCCTCTGGCACTATGTAAATGACACACCTGGTCCAACCAATCCACTATGCCCCATGTAAATGAGACACCGCCTCCTCAAGCTCATCTATAAAACCAACCAAATAAAAGTGGCTCACACAATAAGAAAATTGTTAATACCATTATCAATACTTCGGCCTGAAAACATGCATCTTTGCCAAGATGCTCTCCAGTCAAACTGCCTGGGTTTGAATCCTATCTAGTGATTTGTTAGAATGTTTGCCAATGAGTTCTCTGGGGAAAAAAAAAAAATGCCACATAATCTGTGGTATTTTGTCAATTTTTGTGGTGTAAATTATCCCACAATGGCCAAATTCAAGGTAGCAACATGATGTTGCTGAACACACTGTTGGGAAGAGGTGTGCACAGTCAGTTCTCAAGAGCCTGTACAAGCCAACTTCAACACTCCACTGATCCCACCCATGCCCCTTAGCAGCATGTGACCTAAGCCTACTTAGTGTTCATTTCCTTATCTGTAAAATGGGATAATAATAGAAGCTTCCTCATTGAACCGATACATGCAAAGAATGTCTGTGTAGTTCATAATAAACATTCAATGAGTCTTAGCTGTTGTTGTTGCAATCGCTGTTGTTGTTACACAATACTGATGCCTATTAGCACAGACCACAGATATCTCAGAACAGCAAAAGTGTCCATCCACACACATTCCCTAGTAGATCAACTTTTCTGAAATATGTGTGGCAGCATTACAATCCTTTTTTTGGTCATCATATAGCACCTACTCCTTACACTCACCCATACTGAATTTGTTAAGTCTCTGCTTCAGACTCCAAAGTTTTGGGGTTAACTCTGTCCCTTTACTTTTCAATTTTAACCAAAGTATTTAATGATTCTATGAGCTAGCTTTCTTAGACAAAAGGCCTGTTAATGCTAAATCATCCTGCCAGCCTATTATTATTATTATTAATTCTCCTGTTTATAAATACAAATTGCCTTCAACAGAATTTATGAAAAACAACTATTTTATTATGTTGTGTAGGTGGAGGAAAAAATACTTTGTACTCACTCCTCACATATTATTATGTTCTGATCCATATACTCATTTCAAAATTATATATGCACATGATAAACTAAACAAGTAAAAGCATGGCAGTATCATGAGGTTGGAATGGGCTCTGGGTTTCTGAATCCTATCACTGCAGCCTCGTTGCAGAAACTGTACATAGGAGGACAAGAACAAAATAGGAAACAACTTACAATTTTTGTTGTTGTTGTTGTTGTTGTTGTTGTTGTTTTGAGACAGAGTTTTGCTTTTGCTGCCCAGGCTGGAGTACAATGGCGCGATCTCGGCTCACCGCAACCTCTGCCTCCTGGGTTCAAGTGATTCTCCTGCCTCATCCTCCTGAGTAGCTGGATTACAGGCATGCGCCACCATGCTCAGCTAATTTTGTATTTTTAGTAGAGATGGGGTTTCTCCATATTGGTCAGGCTGGTCTCGAACTCCCGACCTCAGGTGATCCACCCGCCTTGGCCTCCCAAAGTGCTGGGGCTACAGGCATGAGCCACTGCGCCTAGCGTACAACTTAGAATTTTTATGAATCACCAGGAGAGCTGTGTTCCCAAAATTAAAGCATCTCTGCTGAGCTACTCTGTCTCACTCAGGGTTTCCTATACCCAACTTGCTTGCATCTAAAATGTCCAGGTTTGAGGAATGCCACAGAAGGAATGTTTGTGTCCCTCCAAAATCCTTATGTTAAAATATCATTCCCATTGTAAAACTATTTGGAGTTGGGACCTTTGGGAAGTAATTAGGCAAAGCCTTCGGGAATGAGATTTTTGTCCTTACAGGAAGATACCCAGCTGGGTGTGGTGGCTCATGCCTGTAATTCCAGCACATTCGGAGGCCAAGGCCAGTGGATCACCTGAACTCAGGAGTTCAAGACCAGCCTGGGCAACATGGTGAAACCCTGTCTCTACTAAAAATACAAAAATTAGTTGGGCATGGTGGCACATGTCTGTAGTCCCAGCTACTTGGGAGACTGAGGCAGGGGAATCGCTTGAACCCAGGAAGCAGAGGTTGCAGTGAGCCGAGATCTTGCCACTGCACTCCAGCCTGGGCAACAGAGCAAGATTCGGTCTCAAAAAAACAAAAAAGAAAGAAAGAAAAAACAAAGAAAGAAAAATAAGAGACCCCAGCCCAGATAGCTTCCTTGTCCCTTCTGCTATGTGAGGCTCCAGTGAGGAGATGGCCACCTATGAACCAGAAAACAGGCCTTTACCAGATACCAAATCTGCCAGTGCCTTGCTTTGAACTTCCCAGCCTCCAGAGCTGAGAGAAATAAATGTATGTTGTGTATAAGCCACCTATTTATGTTATTTTGTTACAGCAGCCCAGATGAACTAAGACAAGGACAAATTTCAATGCTCACATGCCACTAGCCCTATGAACCAAACACTAATGAAAAAGCTGAAATTGAGAGTAGAGTCAGGACCAGGACTTATTCTGGAAGGGAGGCCCTGATCATAAAACAATAGAGATAGGAAATGAGTGAAGAAGAGTGGAAACTTTCCCACTAAGAATACATGGTCCAAGAACAACCAGCCAGATTGTGCATTCCTTTTTGGTTTGGGCTGCCCATGGAGGATTCATAAGGGCAAAAGACAGCAGTGAAAGCAAAGGCAGAAATTTCTTCCTCTCTGTGGGTAAAGGAGCAAATACAAAGAGAAAAGCAGACAGTCTTCCTGCCCTCTTCATATAAATGCCATATGTGGATATAAATTGAAAAGTAATAGTTTCACCAATCTCTAGTCCTACTCCCTAGAGGTAACCACCCTTACCATTTTCTTGTGAGTTTACTCATTCAATGCATAGCTATTAAAAATTTGTTACATGCTAGGCATCATCTTTGACCACATTAGTGAACAAAACAGAATAACATAAGGCTTACTCTATGAAGCTAACATGCGAGAACAACTTCCAGAAATGCTCTATAAACATGCAAATATGTGGATTGCATAAATATCCTTATAAAAACAGAATGACCCAGATACTGATTGGTTATATTAGATGCATCTCTATAGATCAGTGATTGGGCCATCAGCCCCTGATTATCTTAGATCCCTGGGTTGTTGCCATAACAAACACACCACAAAGTTAAAGAAAAGTCCAGTCTCCTGTCCTTTGGAAAGTTCTAGTTTGATATTATGAGTCCTACAAAACAACTTTGAGAGCTTATTTTAGAGCTTCTAGTATTTTTAGGGGCCATGAGTATATTTCAATCATGTTGTCACTGCCTAAAACATTTTTGAAACTGTTTTGAGACTGCCTTCAGAGTCAATTTATGTGTGGTACCTCCCCCAACAAATTCCTTATTTACTTATTATTGGAAATAATACTAACCTTGACCACAAAACATCTTTCTCCAATACAAAAGGTGAACCTCACCTGCTGAGGAGACAGTTTCAGAGGTCCTCTCTGGTTGGGTCCGTAGGTGACTGGTGCCAAGACGTTGGCCAGGTCATCCTATTGGCCAAATGCAAGCTGGGAGGATCAAACCACTATAAAAAGCCATGCTGAATAAACCCAGTGGAAAAAATTAGGTCAATGGTTTTTCAACTTTTTTTTTTTTTTTTTTTTAGACAGAGTCTAACTCTGTCACCAAGCTGGAATGCAGTGGCACAATCTTGGCTCACTGCAACCTACGCCTCCCAGGTTGAAGCCATTCTGCCTCAGCCTCCCGAGCAGCTGGGACTACAGGCACGCGCCACCAGGCCCAGCTAATTTTTGTATTTTTAGTAGAAACGGGGTTTCACCATGTTGGCCAGGATGATCTCGATCTCTTGACCTTGTGATCCACCCACCTCAGCCTCCCAAAGTGCTGGGATTACAGGCATGAGCCACTGCACCCAACGCAACTTTTTTCTTTCTTTTTTAACAGTGCAATCCTTTCTTTGGATGCAATCTTACTCAGAAGCTCAATATGCAAAAGAAAGAAAAACAGTAGTTCTGGACGGATGTTGGGAGTGGGATAAGACCCCAACCACTCAGAACCACTCCCCAACACACACACACGCACACTCTCCACAGTGACTACTGAGGGGCCTCTAGAGGGCACACAGGACACTGTGGAGCATGATTTAAGCACCGCCGGACTACACATTCTTCTGGGGCAGTTATCTTACCTTCCCATAGACACCCAGCCCATAGCCATTGGTTAATAAAGGTTTTCCAAATGAGAAAGGGGATCAGGTAGTAAATGGCTGTTGAAGGAGTAGAAGGTGGGGGGCTCTCAAAAGAGCTCAACATTTAAAGGAAACTACTAAAGAGCAATGGAAGACCCACTGCTCTTGATCTACCAAAGATCATTACCAAACAGTGGTTCGTATCTGCAAGAACAATTTCCTATAGGTTGAAATCCAGAGCAGACAGAAGTTTTCGAAGGCTGGGGAAAAAAAAACAGATGGGGCATCCTAGCACTCTTTGAATTCATGACATGAATGAGTAGGAGGTAGCCCATGGTCTGGGGGAATGGGGTGATGGTAACTGATGACAGAGGATGACAGAGGATGGTAACTGATGACAAAATGCTCCATTTTCATTTTGCTCCCTACTCCTCCAGCAGAGATAATAATCGATTTGAAACCTAGGGAAGTAACACAGGGATCAAGTGGACATACATGGGAACCATGACAAGGGCAGGTGCTGGGGTGTGGTCAGGAGGGCCCTGGCTCTGAAGCCACCCTTGAGGGTACCAGTAGAGAGGCAGGACCTGGGAATGGGTCTCTGAAGTGCCCAAGTGGTGCTCTTCTCCACCTTCCCTGGCAAGCCCTGAATACACTGATATGTACAGTTAGCCAACGTTCAGTTATGGTTTCCAGGGGCAGGCATTGTTCCAAATGTTGTACATATACTAACTCGTGTAATGCTCCCAACAGAACTATTAAGTAAGTTTCTATTGTTTCCCTCCTTTTACAGAAGGAAAACTGAGGCTCAATGGGGTTTAGGGGTTTGAAAAATTTTCAAACACAGAATTCTCACTCCAAGTAAGTGGCAGAGATTGGATTTGAACCAAGGTACTTTAACTCCAGAGACCGATTTCTTAACCAATATGCCCTCCTAGACACTAGACTCTCAGTTTTATTCCCAGTAAAGACTCAAGTTGAAGGACACAGCTGGTATCTGTGGGCAAATGAGCTTTGTGAGGGGCTGCCCTATGGGCAGTGCAAAACCAGGGTACCCAGACCAGATGGGGTGTGGAGGAGCCTGCCCAAGGGGGACACAGCCTGGAAAAGCTAAAAGAAACTGCTGCTCCCTGGAGGCAGCTCATTCCAGAAGGATAAAAGGAGTCTTAGAACTGAGCCTGCCACTTTATTCATTCCAGATTCACCAATTGGATTAAGCTACTCTTTCATGGGATGGGTGGAGGAAGAGTTGAGGAGTGGGCAGGACACACTCACCCTAACAAGGAACACAGAGGGAGACAGGAAAGGTCAGGGCAATGGTGGGACCCAAAGTTGGGTAGGAAGCAAAATTCAGTACAGGACAAAGAGCCAGCAATAAAGCAAAGTGGAGAGACTAGATCTCTGCAAATGGTCTAAACCAGCAGATATCCTGAGATTGAAGAAGCTACGAAAGGTGGACCCAAGAGCTGAGCAAAGGGTCAGCAACCAGGGCATGCGCTAGGTGGCTTCAAACACCTCCTTAGGATAGGCACTTTGCACACACTGTCTAATCTATTCTCCACAGTCAGCTTTTAAAGTCCAGAATATGTTCCTTTTACAGATGAGGAAACTGAGGCATAGCACAATGAAGCACCCGCTCAGTTCCTGCTGTCCAGGGCCAGCATCATGTTCCTTCTCTCCGTATAGCAAACTGACTTCTTGCAAAGAAAAGAAACTTGCTACGATGCAAAACATTCAAATGCTGCCCTAAATTAGAGCATGGCTTTTCAAATTCTCCACCTTGTATAATAAAGCTCCTAGTAACATGTTTAATATGGTTTTTCTCCAAAAACACATTCACTACCCACCTTTGATAATATTCTAACATCCTGAAATCAAAGCACACAGTTTTAGAAACATAACAGAATATCTAGACTAAGGGCATCCCTGAACATAGAGTTGTGGCCACTACACCAGCCTCCAGTTCCCGAAGCAAGCACTGTGACACCATAAGACAGCTGAGACAATCTGATATTTTTGCTTTTTGATGAGGAAGCCAATGAGAGATCCAGCCCCTGTAAAACATGGACACCAGTATTCAAAGTTATTATTCCTTTTACAGCTAATTCCAGCCTTGCTGCTTGGAAGGCTCTCTTAGGACTCAGAGTTGAAATTCTCCAAATAGTAAATATTGCTTCCAGAAAATTTCTTCCCAGAGTTCATCATGGTAACACATTTTTTAATTACTTGCAAAATGAGCACCAGTTAATCCCCTTGCTCCCTATTAGCTGGTGACTAGAGAGATGCTGATTTAATAGCTGCTTGCCACCCACATGAAAGGGAGATCCTACCACTCTATGATAAGGATTTCCTAAGGGAAGAAAAGGACTCTCCTCTCCAAGCTCAGTCCCATGTGGACCGGGAGGTTTGAGAGGTTTGAGAAGAATTCACACCCATTTTTAGAAGAGACATCCTCACATCGTCACAGTGTGCCTGCCACTGTAAATCTAAAGAGGACATGAGGACAAAGCCAGAAAGACAAGACCTTCATGCCTCAGGCACAAGGTCCCCAGGCCCTGTTTTGGACTGCAATCACATAAGAAAGACTCTACAGAAAATGAAAAAAAACAACTCTGATGGACAAGCATCCTTTTCTAGTTTGCTACGGTTAGAAGCTGTCTAGACAGGCAGTAGAGTTCTCAGCCCAGGCAAGTAAAAGCATGGTACATTGACATTCAGGAACCTCACCTTGGATATGGCAAGAAATTCGTGAGGCCAGAGAACCACCCCGGCTGCCCTTATAGATCATGCCCCAGGTATTCTAGGCCCAAAATTGCCTGCTCAGATGGTTCTGAGATTGCCTCCAGAACAGACTGAAGGCCATGTAGATGACCACTAGTGCACTTGGAAATATTAAGAAAATCATCCCCATCTCCCTGGGTGCCCGTGTGTTCTGAATCTCCCATCTTCTCTTACCTCTTTCCTCACCTAGCCTGGAGCTCTTGCTTTAGACCTGGACCACAGGAGCCCTCAGTTTCCTGGTTCAGTCACCCTTTCCCTGCAAAGTGCAGCAAAACCAACGATCTGCCTCAAAAATAACCATTGCTGCCACTCGTGGAGTACTCCCTACGTACCACGCAATACTCTGTGAGATAATAAGAAATGTATTTGGTCTTTGTTCCCCGTTCCTAGCACAGAGCCCCTAAAATCTTTGGAATTTCTAGAGTGACAGGAGTGTCTTCGGTCACATCTGAGTTCATGCTAATGAGGTGACTTAAGGTGGAACCCCTAGAGAGCCTCAGGATGTGGCTGGTTGCCAGGAAGACCAAGTAGTAGAGGATGGAAACATTCAGCCCCACCAGTCAACCTCCAAAAAGAAGAGAGTGCTGGAGACTAAGCTCTATTGAAAACTCTTGAACAAGATAGGATGTGTGAACACATCCAGGTGCTAGGGGCGTGCTGTAACCAGAGAGACTGTGGAAGCTCCATGCACATTGACCCATACCTGCCCTGTGCATTCTTTCTGTTCAGCTGTTCCTGAGGTGTATCCTTTATAACAAACACATAAACATAAGGCAAGTGTTTCCCTGAGTTCCATAAGCCATTACAGCAAATTATCAAATCTAAGAAGGAGGTTGTGGAAGCCCCCATTTTGTAGTGAAGTCAGACAGAAGTTGTAGGTGACCTGGGGACCCACTACTTGGAATTGACATCTGAAATGGGGGGCAGTCTTGTGGGATCCACACTAACTCCTGGTAGCATCAGAATTGAATTAAATTATAGGGCACCCAGATGGTGTCCAGAGAGTTGGAATATTTGTTGGTATTGGAAGGCCAACAGCAACAAACCAAAGCAGAATGCTAAGTGCCTTACATTTAATGCACTAACATTTGCTGCTGACAGCAACATCATAGGTGGTAGTTATTAATTCACATTTTCCATATTAGAGAATAGAGGTCTAAAGAGGTTAAGTAACTTGCCCAGGGCCAAGCCACTAGGGAACCCACCCTGTAATACAACACATTATCAGTGAGTTCCTGTTGGATTTAGGCCCTGAACCACACGTGTCCTTGATCAACAGTACAATTTCAGCTGCTACTCTGACCTTTGACATGCTGTGCGTCAACGGAAGAATGATGAGATTCATAAATTTGGAGAGCTTTGATTCTCATAAAACATTGCAACATGCAGGCTGGGAACCACAGCTTACAACCTGAAGCCAGAAACAGGAACTTCAAGGGTGTTTTACTGTGCTGACCCTCATAACCCCACAAACACCCATAAGACAGGGGTTCATCCTAAATTAGGTGGCCAAATATACATATTCAATAAGCTACAGGAGGAGTCTTGAATATTTATGAGAGAAGAAGCATGCTCATGTGCAAGTGAGCTTCATGCTTCCCTGTGAGACTACATTCAAAAAATGCAGCCTTAGCATGATGCAAGAGTCATGCAAGTTTTAGGAGCTCTGATGTCAAAGGTGAAGCAGAGGACATGAAAACTCTCACTGCACTTCCTCCCTAGACTGGACAGAACCACCTCACGGTCTGTGGTCTCTCATCAAGAGGGAATGTGGGGTTGTTTTGTCAAACTGCAAAAGGGAGGAGCAGCACCAGGTGGTTGGTTGAACTCAGCGGTGGAGTCTTTTGAAAGGGTTGGTTTCTGGTTAGCCCTTAGGGAAGAAAGACTAATAGCAGTTAGCCAGGGATGGGGGACAATGAGGGGTGTTCAACCTCCCATCATGTCATGACTGGGAATGCAATTTCCAAGGTTTATCTGAGGTCCTCTTGGCCAAGAGGGAGGTCCATTCAGTCAGCTGAGGGTGCTTAGAGTGTTTTCCTTCTCACCTGGGTCCCACACCAACCACTTCCCCTTTCCCATTCAGAAGTACTTCCTAGTTCACCAGCAGACATGAGAAGGCAGGTGCTGTTTTCACTGTGCCCCCAACCCCACACATTTATCTAAGCTACATCAAGAATAAAATAATCTCCTCTGTCATTTATCAGTTCCCATTAACTTTACACGCTATGCCTTATTATCTTTTCAAAAAATCCTGCAGGGAAGCATCTTTTTCTCCATTTTATGAGCAAGAAACCATAGCTTCCTAGGATATTTTTACTTTGCAGTAGAAGTTCCCATATTACTTTTTTTGTCTTGAAAAACTTTTGACTAGTCTTAATCACTTCATCTACTAGATCAATTTTAATAAGTTACAATTAGTTTGCCATGCTCCCAGGAAAAAAAAAATCACTAGGATTTTGATTCAAATTGCATTAGATTCATAATTTTTTTTTCTTTTTTGAGATGAAGCCTTGCTCTGTCACCCAGGCTGGAGCGCAGTGGCACAATCTTAGCTCACTGCAACTTCTGCCTCCCGTATTCAAGTGATTCTCCTGTCTCAGCCTCCCAAGTAGCTGGGATTACAGGCAACCAACACCATGGCCAACTAATTTTTGTATTTTTTTTAGTAGAGATGGGGTTTTGTCATGTTGGCCACACTGGTCTCGAACTCCTGAACTCAGGTGATCTACCCACCTCAGCTTCCCAAAGTGCTGGGATTATAGGTATGAGTCACCATGCCCGGCCAGATTCACAAATTAATTTAGAGGAATTTGTATCTCTGCTCTGGGCCTCTCCTCCTGGGCAAGGGGACAAGGCTGGGGGTGGAGCCAGGGCTAGGCAAGGATGTGGAGGGGCTGGTTCAAGAACAGGAGGCACATCCATGTGTGGGTCCCCATACAAGGGACATCTACCACCACTGCCCCCAAGGAAAGCTTCAGACCTCAAGACAAAGAGGTTATAGAAACAAATCTGAATCTGAAGGTAAGGATGGGAATAGAGAGTAGGTCCAAGCTGTCAAAGGGATCAGAGTCTAGAGGAGGAGAGGAATGCAGGTGACGAATGCAAGCAATGAGGGGGCCATTGCAGGGAGGACACTACATACCTGCATGTGGCCTGGAGCCAGCATCACCACCGCCCTCTCCCTCACTCCATGACAAAGCGGTCTGGGAATCTGAGTGGACTTCACAGCACCATTCACACCTCTTTCTAGGACAACAGGTCCCAGAACTGGCCATGGTGTCATCAAGAGTCAAGCATTCTTAAGTCACTCTGGTTGCCCACGTCTGCTCTGACCAAGGTCTTAGGGTCAGAATGAAGACCTAGGTCCCTGTGTCAGAAGGTGAGGGAGTGGTGAGAGATAGGGGAGTTTAATGAGAGGGAAGTCCATGGGGCCAGAAGACCAGAAGGTCACGAAGTCTGTCACAGTGGGTACCTGAGCTACATCCTGCTAGCTTCTGGAATGAGTGGGTGATGAGACACCCTGAAAGGCAGGTGGACTGTACTATCTGCTCAGTGACTGCCCAGGTGCTAGTGCTGCTCAGTACAGTACTCCTGAAGGCAGTCAGTTACTTAGGAATTTGAGAGAGAACCATCTCCCACATTCCAGTCCCCTTAACATCACACTTACTTTGATCTGTCTCTGACAAAGACCCAGGACCACAGAATGCTTTAGACACCCACTGCCATGGCACAGGTGTCTCTGCTGGGACTCTGAGGGACAGCAAAGACCCAGTCCCTATTCCTACCTCACCTCCTTCCCTGCAACCTGGCCTGTCCATCATGAACAATGAGCTCCCAGGACCAGAGGCAGGCTGAAGTGAACTGCACAGGCTTTCTAGAACATCTGTTTCAGTGGGGATCCGTGGAGCAGACATCCTTCCAAATGCTTAACCACCCTAGTCTCATGAGGAGAGAGAAAAGCTGCACAGAGCAAGCCAGGCAGGGCCAGGGGCCCAGAGCCAGAGCAGCTGTGCATCCAGCCCAGCTCTGCTCACAGTCCCTTCACCCCTCCCAGAGGAGCCACCACCCCCAGCCCAGTGGCACATGGTCTAGGAACAAACTAGAGCCTCCCCTGCTGGGGATGGAGTGAGAGAGAATGAGTGGGAAAATAGGTTAGAGAGGCATGAACAGGATCTCCTAGCCCCATAAACAACCAATTGACCAGGGATAGAAGCTGTGGTTTTCATTGAGGGAAGATGTCAACAGGTGCACTAAAGACCCACCTGAACCTTTTGCAAGGTTACTCCCCTTTTCTCAAAGACAGTGTATTAGTCCATTTTCACACTGCTATAAAGAAATACCCGAGACTGGGCATATTAGTTTATCCTTATGCTGCTATGAAGAAATACCTGAGACTGGGTAATTTATAAAGGAAAGAGGTTTAATTCACTCACAGTTCTGCATGACTGGGAGGCCCCAGGAAACTTACAATCATGGCAGAAGACACCTCTTCACAGGGTGGCAGGGGAGAGAATGAGTGCCCAATGAAAGAGGAAGCCTTTTATAAAACCATCAGATCTTGTGAGAACTAGCTCACTATCACGAGAACATGATGGGGAAACCACCCACCATGATTTAATTATCTCCACCTGGTCCTTCCCGTGACACGTGGTGATTATGGAAACTACAATACAAGATGAGATTTGGGTGGGGACACAGCCAAACCCTATCACTGGGTAATTTTTAAAGGAAAGAGGTTTAATTGACTCACAGTTCTGCATGGCTGGGGAAGCGTCAGGAAACTTACAATCATGGTGGAAGGCAAAGGGGAAGCAAGCTTGGGCCTTCTCACAAGGCAGCAGGAGAGAAAAGAGTGCAAGTGGGGAAAATGCCAGACACTTGTAAAACCATCAGCTCTCATGAGAACCCACTCACTATCACGAGAAGAGCATGGGGGAAACTGCCCCCATAATCCAATCACTTCCCAGCAGGTCGCTCCCTAAACACCTGGGGTTTGTAATTCAAGATGAGATTTGGGTGGGGACACAAAACCTAACCATATCAGATAAATTTTCTTTGCAAAAACAAATGCTAAAATAGAAAACATAGTAAAACACAAACTAAAAGCACCATGCAGAGATAATCACTGTTAATCTTTGGATATATGAACTCTGTATTTTTGCCATTTGATATAGATGTAGATATAGACAGAGAAGAATGGCACTTACCTAAACCCCAATTGTTCCAAATTTATGTTTTTTGGAGTTTAGATTTACTTCCAAAAGAACAAAATAATACAGAGATACAGTGATTTTGATGAATATTTTAGCCCGTGTTTGGTGTGTGTATGCCTGTGTGTGTGTGCGTGCATGTAATCTCTAAGAATGCACACACATGTTTTCTTGCAGCACAACTATTCCTTCAGCATACCATTGTCATCGGCAGCCCATGGGATCACTCTTTCCCAAAGCTCTGTTACTCTGTATGGTTCCATTACATGGTTAAACATGTAAAAAAATCTTTTAGAGCAATGCAATTTTTTAAATTCTTCTAGCAATTAGACTCCTGAATAAATAATTTCTTCTGTGTACACAAAGTATATTTAACAAAAATGTAGCTTATTTTATTCACTTAGCAATAGTATAAAAATAGCTAATGTTCCTCAGGCTAATGTTATAGGCTTAATATTATTCTAAGTGCTTTAGTTAAATTGGTATTTATAACCAACCTAGGACGTAGGTACGACTACATGCCTCTAATTTACAGATAAAGAAACCAAGTCACAGACAGGTTAAGTAACTTGCTCAAGGGCACACAGCCAGCAAGAATTGGAGCCTAGGCTCAGGGCCAGGTGGCTGACCTCAGAGCTTATATGCCTAATCATTATCCACATATTGTAAAATCAATAAAAATGACACAGAAATAACTCTTAATAGCTATAGAATTTTCTATTATATGTTCATACCATGAGTTCCTTAACCAATGCCCATCGTTGCTTATCAGGCTTATTTCCAATGTTTGCCTATTATAAAATACTTCCATAAATAACTTCATGGCTAAATCTTTGCACATATCCACTCCTACTTCCTTAAGATTAATAAATGAAAGTAAAACTTAGCATACGCATATTGTAAGCTTTGATACAGATGGCCACATTGCTCTCCAGAAGAACACACGTTAGGGTTTTCTTTTACTATAAATATTTTTTTATTGACACATAATAATTGTACATACTTATGGGGTACATAGTGATGTTTCCAAACATACAATGCGTAGTCATCAGATCAGGGTCATTAGCATACCCATCATCGCAAACATTTATCATATCTTTGTGTTGGGAACATTCAATACCTTCCTTCTAGCTACTTGAACGAGATAAATATTATTGTTAACTATAGTCATCCTAGAGTGCTATAGAACACTAGATCTTTTCTATTTAGCTGTAATTTTGTATCCTTTAACAAATCTCTCCCCATCCCCAAGAACCTATGTCAATTTACCTTTCCAATAACAATGTTTGAAATTAGTACAGATGTCACCATATCCTCATATCATTGCATACTATCATTCTATTTTCTTCTTTGTCTTCTGGTGGACTAAACAGGCACCTTGCTATTTAAGCATATTTGATTACTAGCAAAATGGACTGTCACTTCATAAACTTTTTGACAATCGGTACATCTTCAGCTCTTTTTACACCCTTTGTCTCTCTTTCCACTGTGTGTTTGTCTTTCCTTGTTAAATTGTAAGAGCTCTTTATATATTAAAGAATTCAACTCTTTATTGCATAGGCAGTAAACATTTTCCAAGGGTTTTGTTTATCCTTGAATTTTGTTTGTATTGCCTTTTGCCATAATGTGCTTTTGTTTTGCTTTATCTTGAATTTTTTGGAAATCAAATCTGTGAATATTTCCTCTATGATTTCTGATTTGGGTTATGTTTAGAGTCCTGGGCTGTTATGTGATTTTTACTTGTGTTTTTGTCTCATCCTTGTAAGTATGTGAGTTATATTTAACTCTTTTCTTCAATCTGGAATTTAGTTTGGTGAAGATGTAAGATTAGAGTTCTAAATTTCTTTAATATCTAATTATTCCAGCAAATCCAGGTGGCTGACTTTCAATCCTTGCCACTGCTTCTATAAATCCACATGGAATGAATGAGGGAGGCGTTTAGTCTTTAGAACTTTTATAGATGTCTTGTCTGTTGTCCCCAGAAATCTTTTAATTAAATTTATCCCAATGTCACAATGAATACTGAATCAGAAAGCCACTTCATTTATTTTTCACTTCCAATTATACACAGTTGTCTCATTTCACTAGACGCAGCAGATAAACTAATTCGATGTACTCCAAATATAAAATAGCTCATCACCATATAAAATTTTAAACTCACTCCTCTATCAATTCAAAGCCTTATATTCATAGAGAAATCAAGGCTTTACAAAATGAATCTCCCTCTATCCTTGTCATGCAAGTTGCACAGCGTGGATCAGAACAACTCCCAGTCCTGTGTCCTGCTGCTGCAGCTGCTCGGCCCCAGTGGAAGATGCTGTCCAGGTGCCTGGGTCTTCAGAGGTGGGCCCTGGATCGGGTGAAGCTCCCTCAGCACCTCAAAAGCTGGGGCCGATCAGCCCTAGCAGCCCATGAGTCATGCATTTCCAAAGCTCCACATTTCCTTCCAGTCTCAGAATTTGGAAAACAGAAGCAATTTCAGAACCAGATGTGACCTCTGCAGCAGCTTCCAAAACAATCACTCACTCCCTTATTTGGCTGGAGATCCCACAGATAAGTGGGGCCCAGGCTGCACACATCTAGTCTTGGGTGTGTAGCATCGCTGGCCGTTGGTGATTCTCAGAGAAGGAAGTAGACAGAAAATGGAGAGAAGAAAAAGAAGATAATTCATGGTTTCCCTCTTTCCAGGCTATCAGCAAACCTAAAAGGGTTGCTGCTGTGAACTAAAATTTATCTGAGAGATATCACACAATAAAGGGTTAATTTGTACCCAGCTTGGGTTTTGTGTGTGTGCGGCAGAAGCTCTATCAATTAACTCCTCTCTCAGAAAGGGCCATTTGAAATAATTGTGATTACTGAAAATGTTTAGTGATCCTTCTAGTTCACGGGCCATTTCTGAGGATCTCTTATTCTGTGTCTTCTAAATATAACAAAGGCTTTAAAATTACATTTTCAATCTCCATCTTCCTCTTGATCCCTGAGTCCCTGGTACCTCAAAGCCAAGGTGTGTGCTCTGGCTAATGACACAGTGGTCCCTCTGCCATTTATACGATGCACTCTCACTGGGTTCAGATCCCAGTTCTGACACTCACAGTAAAGTATCCACTCTTCGCTGTGGTTTCCTCATCTGTACAATGAGGATGCTATGGTAGCATCTACCTTATAGGGTAGTCATAGAGATTAAAGGAGATGACATGGCCAGGTGCAGTGGCTCATGTCTACAATCCCAGCACTTTGGGAGGCTAAGCCAGGAGGATTGCTTCAGCTTAGGAGTTTGAGGCCAGCCTGAGCAATACAGTGAAACCCCAGCTCTACAAAAAATAAAATATTAGCCAGGCATGGTGGTGCATGCCTGTAGTCCCAGCTTCTCAGGAGGCTGAGGCAGGAGGATCGCTTGAGCCTGGGAGGTCCAGGCTGCAATGAGCTGTGATCATGCCATCAACCTGGTAACAGAGTGAAACCCAGTCTTTAAAAAAAAAAGAGTAAATGAAACCACATATGAGAAGGGCTTACACACATAGGAAGACTGTATGCACGTTAGTGGTTATTCTCCTTATGTCTCTAAGTAGAAAACAAACACTAAATTTGTCTAAACTATGTGCCTCTGCTGCTCTAGGTGCCACCAAGCCTGTACCTTGAGCATCTATAGTCTGTATTATGCCTCCTCAGAAAGCCATGCCACTGTCTGGGTTCAAGTCCTTGGATAAACATCACAAGCGTGCTAGAAATATGAGCATTTTGTTCCCTACTACAGTAGTCTCCACCTAAATCTATCTAAATCTATAATTTACTTCTTTTTTTTTTTTTTTTTTTTTTTTTTTTTTTTTTTTTTTTGAGACAGAGTCTCACTCTGTTGCCAGGCTGGAGTGCAGTGGCACAATCTCAGCTCACTGCAACCTCCCCCTCCCGGGTTCAAGCGATTCTCCTGCCACATCCTCCTGAGTAGCTGGGACTACAGGTGCCCGCCACCACACCCAGCTAATTTTTGTGTTTTAGTAGAGATGGAGTTTCACCATGTTAGCCAGGATGGTCTCAGTCTCTTGATGGCGTGATCTGCCTGCCTCAGCGGATTACAGGTATGAGCCACTGCATCCAGCCCTAAATCTATTTCTTACGGAGCACCATGGCAATCTGCCAGCTGGGTTAAGGAACAGGACAAAAGGGAATTAAGCAACATCTCTCACCCTACAGCCTGTGCACTGGAGGGCTATTTGAGCTGAGTCCACTGTGGCCTTTGAAGGAAACCCCTGTTCAATTCAAGACTAGCCCTTGCCTGCTTCATTGGGGAAATTGCCTACAGGACAATTCTGCCCTGGCCCTAGAATTGGCTGCTCATCTCCAGCAATCCCAGACCTTCCTCTGAGAACTTCTACCACAGTGCCTGTCTCTTCCAATGGGAACTCGCCACTGATAGAGTATCCAGGTCACTCCTTGGCAGGAACTAGAGAAGCTCTGCTGCACAAACTCCAGGCCCCAGGGCAGATGCTTCTGCTACCCATAAGGTAGGGTTGGTTGTGATTCTGTTGAGCAGGTGGGCAGGACCCAGAAACCCCACATCCTACTTTGTCCACAGCTATCCCTGTTGGCATCCAAGCCATTTTAGGCAAAAAGACCAAGCAAGGTCTGGCAAGTGACAACTCATCATCACCAATGAGCATTTGGCCTAAATCCCTCCCAGGCCTCCTGCCAGATCAATCATGTCCCTGCTTAAAACCCCCCAGTGACTTCTCATTGCTCTTAGGATAAAATCCAAAATCCATACAAGACTCCGGCTGATCCAGCTTCTCATCCCCTCCTCTTTGCTCTCTGCCTTCCAACTCCTTGAACCTAGCTGCTCCCTGTCTGGAAAGCTCCCCCTCTCCACACATGCTCAGCCTCTTTTACTCATTCTTCAGACAGCAGCCTAAGCTTCACCAACCCCTTCCCTGACCCCAAGACTGGGTCACAGCCTCTTCACATGCATTCCTATAGCATCCTGTACTTCTTTGCAGCACTTACTAAATTGTAATTAAATAACTAATTTGTGTTTATTTGGCCAACATCTGTCTCCCTGACTCGACTCCATGCAGCCTGTCAGGGACCATGTATGTTGGAATTCCTATTGTTTCTCTTGCGTCCAGTACGATGCCTGGCACATACCAAGGGCTCAAAAAGATGTGTTGACTGCATGAATAAATTAAGTAGAGTCCCAGTTCTCATCCTAACCAAATTACCCTTCATTTCCTATCCACCCTAGCTTTAAATTTTTCTATCCTTCTTGCAAATGCCAGTCTCAGTCCCCAACTAAATAACTTGAACATTCTTTGGAGCCCTCCCTAGCCAGGGCTCACACAGACAAGAATTTGAATACAGTCAGCCAAGCCCTGGTATTTTATTTGTCTCATTGCCATCCGGACACCATGTTTTCTGTTCCAGTTCCCATAAATCAATCTCTCCTGCTCTTCCCACAAGCCATCAGCCTTGACCTTTGAAATACTGCTATTTTTCCTAGAAAGCTCTTTGCTCTTAAAAGAAAAATGGAAGCAATTAAATCCTCTCCATGCAGATCACCAGAGGCTATCTCTGCCTCTGCAAAACTAAACGGCTGTGGAAGGTGTCTTCATAGTAAACCCTGGATCCCGGCCCCAGATCGGATAAAAATCACACTGTGAGGCCTTGGGTATGTAACAAACCTCACTCCTAATCTGGGTGATCTCTCATGGCACTTCCAACATGAAGGCTCTGCAGGTCTGTGATTACATGATTACTCAAAGGAGGAGAGAGAATAGGGTGTGATTACGAGTTAGATAAAGATTTGGAGTCAGAGAAACTTAGGTTCAAATTGTAGAAGTCCCTCTGCTAGCTGTGTGATGCTGACCAGTTGCTTAATCCCTCAAACCCTTTCCATATCTTCCTCTCCAATAGGGGATGACAGCACAACTCACAGGCCATTGGGGGAATAAAACAGAATGGTGCATATGAATGTCTACAACAATTCCAGTTCTCAAAAAGGTAGTTACTGTGGATGTCATCAGTGTCATCACTGGTCTGGGCCACTTTCACTTACAGGATTGAATCACTTTGTCCCACCCAACAGACGATCTTTCCTCCATTCTATGTATGAGTTACATACAGAAGCTCTCTGCAGATTTCTCCAGAATGACCATGGGGGTGGGCTGTACTAAGAAGGAGGAGGCAGCAAAATATACCAATGTGTAGAGTGAGGTCTTAGGGATTCATCCACTTAAAGAGATACAATCAGCCCTCAATATATGTGGGGGATTGGTTCCAGCCCCAACCAACCCCATGCATACTAAAATCCATGCACACTCAAGTCACCCAGTCAGCCTTGCAAAACCCACTATACATGGGTTTCACATCCCACAAATGCCGTATTTTCTTTCTTTCTTTTTTTTTTTTTTTTTTTTTGTGATGGAGTCTTGCTCTGTCACCCAGGCTGGAGTGCAATGGTGGGATCTCGGCTCACTGCAACCTCCACCTCCCAGGTTCAAGCGATTCTCCTGCCTCAGCCTCCCGAGTAGCTGGGATTACAGGCAGGCGCCACCAGGCCTGGCTAATTTTTGTATTTTCAGTAGAGACAAGGTTTCACCATGTTAGCCAGGCTGGTCTCGAACTCCTGACCTCAGGCAATCTGACTGCCTTGGCCTCCCAAAGTGCTGGGATTACAGGGGTGAGCCACTGTGCCTGACAAATGCTGTATTGTCAATCTGCATTTGGTTGAGGAAATAAATCCCTGTGTATGAATGGACCCTTGCAATTCAAACCCATGTTGTTCAAGGGCCAACTGTAGTCTCAATAAATTTAGTTAAACACAACATGTACAAATATTGAGGTTTAAAAAAAAATTCTACTACAATCTGGATATCATGTTACCTAAAATTCGGACTATTTGCTTTTTTTTAAATTTGGTGTTGTTGTTTTGTTTTTGAGACGGAGTCTTGCTCTGTTGTCCAGGCTGGAGGGCAGTAGTGGGATCTCAGCTCGCTACAACCTTTCCCTCCCAGGTTCAAGCGATTCTTCTGCCTCAGCCTCTCAAGTAGCTGGGACTACAGGCACCCGCCACCATGCCCAGCTAATTTTGTATTTTTAGCAGAGACAGGTTTTCACCATGTTGGCCAGGTTCATCTTGAACTCCTGACCTCAGGTGATCCACCTGCCTCAGCCTCCCAAAGTGCTGAGGTTACAGGCTTGAGCCACTGTGCCCACCCCCACCCCCCTTTTTTTGTTGTTGTTATTTTTTAACCAGTCATGTTCATGTCATGTAGATGGAGTTTATGAAAAATCAACACAGAGAAACTATGGTCCTTGATCAAATAGAGCTCACAGAAATAACTTGGGTTGCCAAAATATCCTACTCTTCACTATCTGCCCATCACCAGGCTCATTGCCATGTATAGTCTACCTACACCACACTGCGTCCATTTCCTATGGTTGCTGTAAGAAATTATCACCAAAGTGGAGGCTTAAAACAACAGAAATTTATTAACTCACAGTTCTGAAGGCCAGTATCCAAAGTCAAGTTGTGGACAGGGTTGGTTCCTTCTGAAGACTGGGGTAGAATCTGTTCCATGCCTCTTTCCTGGGTAGGAGGAACTTCCTCCCTGGCATTTCTTGGCTTATGGCTGTACCACTCCAACCTCTGCCTCCACCTTCATATGGCCTTCTCCTCTGTGTTTCTGTGTCTTCTTTTTTGTCACTTATAAAGACATCTGTTATTGGATTCAGGGTCCAACCTATGATCTTAACTCAAGATCCCTAACTCAGGGGCTGCCAACCTTTCTGGCACAAGGGACTGGTTTTCTGGAAGACAACTTTTCTACGGAACAGGTTGTGAAGGATGGTTTGGGGATGGTTCAAGAACATTACCTGTATTGTGTACTTTATTTCTATTATTACATTGTAATATACAATGAAATAATGATGCAACTCACCATAATGCAGAATCAGTGGGAGCCCTGAGCTTATTTTCCTGCAACTAGATGGGGTGATGGGGGACAGTGACAGATCATCAAGCATTAGATTCTCATAAGGAGTGTGCAACCTAGATCCCTCACATGCACAGTTCACAGTAGGGTTTAGCGCTCCTGTAAGAGTCTCATGCTGCCACTGATCTGACAGGAGGTGGAGCTCAGACAGTAATGTGAGTAAGGGTGAGAGGCTGTAAATATTGATGAAGTTTCTCTTGCCCACCGCTCACCTCCTGCTGTGCAGCCCAGCTCCAAACAGGCCATGAACTGGGGACTGGGGACCCCTTCCCAAACTTAATAACACCTGCAAAGACCTTTATTCTAAATAAGGTTATACTCTGAATTTCCATATGGGGACATATCTTTTAGGGTTATAACATCAACCCACTACACCCACCAAACTAATTTCTCTCAAGTATCATTTGGAAGGCAAGTCTTCAGTAGTAATACAGAGCCTATCAAATTATTTGCAGACACTTGCAATTAATTGCAAAGCCCTCCACAATCTGACCTCAGTCTGCATTTCAATCTTTAATCTGGCAGAATACACAAGGCTCTTGGGTCAGAGACAAAGGACTTTATTACTCATAGCACATAGTTTTACTAAAAAAGAAAGCTTACGTATTGTTTATCTGAAATTAAAATTTAACTGGGTAGTCTTTATTTTATTTGCTAAAACTGGGAAATGTAGGCCCAGCACACTGCAGGCACATCCTCAACAAATTTGTGTTAGCTGGTAGTCAGGGCCTTGTTTTTGTTTTGTTTTGTTTTGGTTTGGTTTTTTGTTTTGTTTTGTTTTTGAGACAGAATCTCCATCTGTTGCCCAGGCTGGAGTGCAGGGGTATGATCTTGGCTCCCTGCAGCCTCCTCCTCCCAGATTCAAGTGATTCTCCTGCCTCAGCCTCCTAAGTAGCTGGGATTACAGACTCATGCCACCATGCCCAGCTAATTTTTATATATTTTAGTAGAGACGGGGGTTTTGCCATCTTGGTCAGGCTGGTCTCGAACTCCTGACCTTAAGTGATCTGCCCACCTCAGCCTCCCAAAATGCTGGGATTACTGGCATGATTCAACACGCCTGGCCAAGGCCTTGTTTTGGGGACATACCCAGAAAGGCAGACAGGAGCATGAGAGACTTGTGGGGGCAGCTGGGGCAGAATCAGCAGGTGGCTGAGGGACAGCAGGCATCTGTGAGCATTTTTCCCCCTACGTGAAATCAACACTTCTGCTAGAGTTATTAATATCTACTCATTGCCATGCTACAATTTCCTCTGTGACATCCACCCTTAGAATGTCATCTGTCTGTTTATTCCTTCTTTGTGATGCATCTGAAATCCCACTTTCTCCAAATCCCACCTTCTCTGATGATATCTGCATGAAGGACATGTATTTATTGTTTGTACCTTCCATTTAAAGGTACAAACTCTTGCACTGACATTTAACAGCTTTTTTCTTTGTATTTGAGCAATTACTTCAATTATATTATTTAATTTTTCATGTTTCTTTTTTGTCTCTCCATATTTTAAGTTCAAGGTTCTTTTCATAAACTCCTTGCATCCTCCCTCCCCGACAAGGAACCTGTGTTACTTTGATTTAGGGAGTATATTAGTCAGTGTTCTCCAGAGAAACAGAACCAATAGGATACATATATAGAGAAGGAGAAAGAATTATTACAAGGAATTAGCCATGTGATTACAGAGCTTGAGAAGTCCCAAGATTTGCAGTTTGTAAAGTAGAGACCCAAGAAAGCTCATGTGTAGTCGCAGTTCAAGTCTGAAGACCTAAGAACCAGGAAACTGATGGTATAAGTTCCAGTTTGAAAGCCAACAGGCCTGAGACCCAAAAAGAATTGATGTTTCAGTAGAGTCTGAATGCTAGAAAACACCTATGTCACAGCTCATCAGTCAGGCAGGAGGAGTGCCCTCTTATTCAGCCTTTTTGTCCTATGTATATTTTGAATTGGTTGGATGAGATCCACACACATCAAGGGAGGGCAATTTGCTTTAGTCAGTCTACTGATTCAAATGTTAACCTCATTCAGAAACACCCTTATAGACACATCCAGGTTAGTGTGACAAAATGTCTGGGCATCCTGTGGCTCAGTCAAGTTGACACATAAAATTAACCATCACAGGGGTAACAGTAGGCCCTGACTCTACTAATGAATAATGCATCACAGATCCCTAAAATCAGAGACTGGGAAACTTGGAACCACTAAATCTTCAAGCAGGTTTGCTCCACCTATAGTTCAGGTGAGATGTTTTTCCAGAATCCCCCTTTGTAATGGTGGTAGTCGGAAGGTGGGTTGGGGCGAGTGCTCTTCCTCTAGCAGCTCCTAAAACAGGAGCAATGAATGAAGCAATACTTATCAGCCAACCAAGTAACAATGTAAGTATCAGTTGGTGTCTTATGTTCTCAACCCACATTCCAGATGCAATCAGCTCTTATGAGTTATGCTTGAGAGCAACTGAGAGATCAAGCTTATAGATTCTAAAAGAAAAGATTTGAGATTCCCTTGAGAATCACTATGTTTATGCTGATGTGCTGTATCTGGAAGGTCACTTTAACTCTACTAATAAAAGCCTTATATCCTGTGCTTTGCACATAACACATAATAAGTATTGTTGAATCAATGACTGTAGAATATCCATTTTTACTTTTGTGCTCACACTGCTGAAATACTCATCTCCAATGAATGTAATATTGTATTTCATTTCGTCATTTGGGGAGATTTATAGAAGAGAATAACACTTTGATACTGTGATTAATACTATGAATGGAAGTGCACTGAAAATAAAATAAACTTTTTTGGTATAACAATCTGTCTTCCACTGCCTCCTTCTCTGAGCTCTATATAATGTCTCACCTAATACTACATTTTTTAAATACTTGGCTCGAAAAAGTTTTCCTGTGACATCCCCCAGTGCCTTTGATTCCCATTTATTTTAGGATAATTTTATCCTGTGCCTGTAACTATGGATTGCCAGCAATAATTTAATTCATTTTAAGTAGCATTTCTTATTCATCCATTACATGCTGAGAAGTTGGCCACAATTCATAGGCTTATAAATCAAGAACGTGACACTGTACCTGTATCTGTCAGTGTCTAGCCAGGAAAAGAGATGTCACTCTAAATAATCCAAGGAGAAATGTAATGCAGTGAATTGGTTTTAAATGTTTTGTAATGGCTAGAAGAGCAAAAGAAAGAAAGGTGTGGGGGGAACCAAAATAAAGAAGACATTTGTCACTCAAACATCAGACAATTGCCTTCATCCCTGCCTAGAACCCCCAAGCACAGCGTAGGTACTGAGTGCAAAGGAGGCATTGCCATTGCTGCTGGCTCTGAGAGCAGGTCACCAGGAGCCTGTGCACCCACTGATGAAAAGCACATCTGTGGCTAGAGCCCACAGATGCCTCCAGTGTCTCAGCTGCCTTAAGTGCCGTTGCCACTGCCCCTTGGGTCTCTTGTGCTCCTGTCTGCCTTTCTTGGTATGCCGAGGATAGAGGCCCTGACCACCAGCTAACACAAGCATACTGATGTACATGCAGTATGCTGTGCCTGAATTTGCCAGAATTAGCAAATAAAAGTACAGGATACCCAGTTAAGTGTTAATTTCCAATAACCAAGAAATATATATATATATATTTTTAGACCGAGTCTTGCTCTGTTGCCAGGCTGGAGTGCAGTGGCGCAATCTCAGCTCACTGCAACCTCTGCCTCCCGGGTTCAAGCCAGTCTCCTGCCTCAGCCTCTTGAGTAGCCAGGACTATAGGCATGTGCCACCACGCCCAGCTAATTTCTGTATGTTTTGTAGAGACCGGGTTTCACCATGTTGGCCAGGATGGTCTCGATTTTTTGACCTCGTGATCTGCCTGCCTCAGGCTCCCAAAGTGCTGGGATTAGAGGTGTGAGCCACTGCACCCGGCCTAAATAATTTTTTAGTATAAGTATGTGCCATGAGTAATAAAGTCCTTTGTCTCTGACCCGAAAGTCTTGTGTCTTCTGCCAGATTCCATGAAGCAGTAACAGACTAACTTACTAGCTTGTAAGGAAGGTAAGAGTTGAGTCCCAGAGCTGACCTTGGACAGCCCAAAGCAATAGAGTCCACCAGCCCTCCAAGTCTAACATTCAAAGTCAAACATGCAATAAAAATTTCTGATGCTAAATAATCAGTACCCTCCATCTGCAATTCTATACATCTCCAGTCATGCCATCAACTCTAGAAGAAAACTCTCTAGAACAAATTGAAAACTTGAGGGAATTCATTGGTTGAATTCCTCACTTTTCAAATAATTGCTGTGCCATAGTTTAGACAACTTTAGTCTGACAGTTCACTCCAGCTCCCAATATAGGGCTGGACCATTTGATGCAGGTCCAAGTAAAGTCAATACATCTTAATTGAGCTCAGCATGTGCTAGACAGTGTGAAGTGTAGCAGGCATGATTCTTGACTGCAAGCAACAGAAGCCAACTCTAACTTGAAATGTATTAAAAGGCTATCACCAATCTCATAAAATTGGCAGGAAGGCTGGAGAACCAGGCTAAGAAAATGAGCAGATCCATCAAGGGAGTCCAGAGGAGAATGTAGATGAAGTCACATAACAACATCAGTCAAAGGAGGACCCCACTCCTGGCTCCAATTCCTCTGCTGCCACTAACAGTGGTTATCAGTGGATAATCATCCCTGTGCTAGACTGACAATGCTACCACCATCACCCTGAACAATTTGACAGCCCACTCCGCAAATCCAAAATTCCAGGATGACTAAGCCTAGGCTGTGTGCCCACTCTGTCTGCCAGGCATGGAGAGAAGGAGAATAAGAGTTTCTGCCCCCTTCAGCTTCCATTGGTGGGGCCCTGCCCTCCACGAAGATTCACATAATGAGATTTCTCCCAAAATAAGAGGGCAAGTGATTCAGTTATTGGATAGGCAAATATGACAAATGGTCACATTGGGAGGATATGAAAAAATGATTTTGCTTTAAAGTGATTTAATGCTAGTACTAGCCCATAACAAAAATAATAATAATTATGACCTTAGCCCTAGAGAACTAGGTAAAAGGACCAAAGAGGTATGAGAGAAGGGAGAGATGAGTGTGATCTGGAGCAGTCCAGGAAGTCTCATGGGGGAACTTGGCCCTCATTTAGTGTTCTAAAGATAAGAAGACTCTGATAGGGCAGGAGATAGGAGAAAGGCACTTCATGTGGGGTGAAAAAAATGAGGAAATATGTAAAAGCAAGAAGGAGCAGAACCCACGTGGAGATAGTGGGATACCTGACCTGGCCAGAGAAGAGGGTTTCCCGTGGAATTCAGTGGTGTATCGGCATGTGGGGCAGCGAGGGGTCTAGAGATATCTCGCTTGATGTAAGAGACAATGGGGAAACATGTATATTTGGTTTTCAGAGAAATTCTACACCCAAAAAAAGGTGCTTCAGAAAGGTTAATCTGACATTAATATAATGGTTTGGACAGGGGAGATGCTGACAATAAAGTTCTGTATTACTGGGAGGTGAAAGGGATTCCTTCCCGACTCCATATTGGGGTAGCCATTAGAGCAATATTCTGGCCTCCTCCACCTCTCCCCACGGTGGGCTGCAGAAGTGTACAGTAAATTTGGATCAAGAAGCTCAACATTGGAGCCTCAACCTCTTTCTCTAGCCTTTCCTTGGGGGTTCTGCTCAGCTCCTCCATTCCCTAAATTTTGCAAGGTAGGTCCCTACAGGGGGACCTGGGGTTATCATGGCTGCCTGTGACGATGTGAGCAAACCTGGCTAATTTGGGACTGACCTATGAGCCAACCCATTTGAGGCTGGCTAACTCCTGGGCCTCATCTCTCGTTTGGTTCAGAACTCAGACAGTCAAAATGAGGTAATATCAACTGAACCTCCAAAATGTTATCTTGGGGGCCAATGAATGCATTAACCCAGAAATAGTATGAGGAAGACTTGAGTGGTAGTATTTATGAGATGGACTGGGGGATTAGGACTCAGAAGTCCTGGAATCTAATCACACTTCAGCTACTAAATGGCTTTGCAACCTTCATTTAAGTTCTCTGAACCTCAAGTTCTTCATCTTTGAAACATGACTAATTCCTGACCTCCTCATCTCTCGGTACTGATGAAAGTCACCCAGGGTGGTTTACATGGCTCAGTGCCTGAGTCTCCTCCCCATTCCCCACAGGAGTCCACAGAGTTGGTCAGCATAGGGGCTCAACAATGGCATTCCAAATTATTAAAGGCCCAATGCTGGCCTTGGGAATGCTGCAAGCTATTTCTGCATTTTATAGTGAAGGACAAAATTATCTTCAAAACAGAGCTTCTCTTTGTTGCAGAAAAGACCACTTTGTGAGACCTGTTCAGTTGTGCAAACCTTGTGCAAAGTTCACACCATCTGCCAAAAGGAACAGCTGGGACTCCAACTTAGTCATGCCAAACTCAAAGTCTGTGTCCAATGCAGGCTGGAGAGGGTTTTCCCAGAAAGGTTCCAGGAACACCAAAGTTGGGAGCATGTGCAGAACAGAGATTTGACCAAGGGCACTGCCCCAGTAAGTCAGAGAGAGAAGTTGAGACTGGTCATCACATCTCAAAGGGGACAATTGAGACACTGAGAGACCATGGACCCAGGACTCGGAGAGCCAGGGAGGGGAGCACAGAGCATGTATTAGTCTGTTTTCACACTGCTGATAAAGACATACCCAAAACTGGGGAAAAGAAAGAGGTTTAATAGACTCAGTTCCACATGGCTGGGGAGGCCTCATAATCATGGCGGAAGGTGAAAGGCACTTCTTACATGGCGGCAGCAGGAGAGAATAACAGAACTTCTTCAGGGAAACTTCCCTTTATAAAACCATCAGATCTTGTGAGACCTATTCACTATCAAGAGAACAGCACAGGAAAGCCCCCCTCCATGATCCAATTACCTCCCACCAGGTCCCTCCCATGACACGTGGGAATTGTGGGAGCTACGATTCAAGATGACATTTGGGTGGGGACACAGCCAAACCATATCAGAGCAGAAGACAAGAACAAGCAGAATGCAGTGTGGGAAGTCACCGAGGCCAGCCGCTGTGCTTTACCACTCTACTTGTGCCGCCCTCTCCCTTCTGCAGTGAGACTGAGACCTCCCTGGGTTTGCCAAACAAAATGCCTGACATAATCTAGATCATTCTTGAAGCTGGAGGTGGGCTCCCAGAGGCTTTGTTCATCCAGCTGGGAGAAGACCCCACTGATTGAACAAGACACAGTGTAACAGAACATAGTTCTATTCATGCTCCTACTTCTAAATAGATTTTGCTGCTTCTGTAGATGAACAAGCCTTTTAAAATTAGTATGCAAGTGTAGGGAAGTAGACATGTATGTACTATTGGCAGGAGCATCAATTAGCATAACTGCTTTGGAGAATGATTTGGTAAATTTATATCAAATGCTAAAATGTGCTTGTCCCCAGACCCAACCATTCCACTTCTATACACTTTTATTCTATACCCAAAGTCATTCTAATACACAAAACTATATTTATAAAAATGTTTATTGCAGCATTATTTGTAATATGAACAATCTACTAATCTATTAAAAGTGAGTTGATTGAATAAGTTATGAACTGGGCACAGTGGCTCATGCCTGTAATCCCAGCACTTTGGGAGGCCGAGGCAGGCAAATCACTTGAGGTCAGGAGTTCAAGACCAGCCTGGCCAACATGGTGAAACCCTGTCTCTACTGAAAATACAAAAATTAGCTGACCGTGGTGGCACATGCCTGTAGTCTCAGCTACTCTAGAGGCTGAGGCATGAGAATCTCTTGAACCCAGGAGGAGGAGGTTGCGGAGATCTGAGATCACGCCACCGTACTCCAGCCAAAAAAAAAAAAAGTTATGATACAGCCTTTCTATGAAATGCTATGTAACTATTTTTTAAAGGAGATATCCCTATATCATGAAAGGATAGACAATACATATTAAGTGGAAAAATAAATTGCCTGAGAGTACATATAAAATAATCCAATTTATGAAAAAAATTGTATATTATAAATTCTCATTTTAAAATTACAATAACGTCTCCCTTATCCATGGATTTGTTTTCCATGGTTTAAGTTACCCACCATCAACCTCAGTCTGAAAATATTAAATGAAAAATTCCAGAAATAAAAAAGTTATAACTTTTTAATTTCACAAGGTTCTGATTAACATGACAAAACCTTGCACTCTCCCACTCTATCCTGCTGGGATGTGAACTGTTGCTTTGTCCAACTCATCCACACTGTACGTGCCCCGTCAGTCACTTAGGAGCCGTCCAGGTTATCAAAACCATTGTCGCAGCATTATACTGCTTGTGGTCAAGTCACCCTCATTTTACACTTGTTTTGTGCTCTTGTGGCCCCAAAGCACCAAAGTAGTGATGCTGGAAATTCAAATATGCCAAAGAGAAGCCATGAAATGCTTCCTTTAAGGGCAAAGGTGAAAGTTCTCTACTTCATAGGAAAAGGAAAAAACACCATCTACTGAGGTTGCTAAGACCCACAGGAAGAATGAATCTTCTGTCCATGAAATTGCGAAGACTTCATCTCAAAGAAAAAAAAAAAGAAGAAGAAAAATATTATATGAATGGAACCACACAGTGTGTAAACTTTTGGCATTGGCTTTTTTAAAACTCAGCATAATTGAACAATGAGATCACTTGGACTCTGGAAGGGGAACATCACACAACGGGGCCTACTATGGGGAGGGGGGAGGGATGGCATTGGGAGTTATACCTGATGTAAATGATGAGTTGATGGGTGCTGACGAGTTGATGGGTGCAGCAAACCAACATGGCACAAGTATACATATGTAACAAACCTGCACGTTGTGCACATGTACCCTAGAACTTAAAGTATAATATTTAAAAAAAAAAATACTCAGCATAATTCCCTTGAGGTTCATCCAGATTTTTGTGTGTATCAATAGTTCATTGCCTATTATGGCTGAGTAGTATTCCATTGTATGGATGTACCATGGTGTGTTTAACCTTTCACTACTGAAGGACACCTGGGCCTTTTCTAATGAGGCTATTACAGATAAAGATGCTAAGAACCTTGGTGTGGTTATAAGAGAACAACAAAGGTATCCGCGTGGTGATGTTAATGTGGTCATCAATACAGGAACTTACACACGAAATTAAACCCACACAGGAGTTTAGGTAAAACTGGGGAAATCTGAATAGGATTAATGAGTATGATCAATGTCAATATTCTGGTTGTGATATTGTGCTACAGTCTTGCAAGATGGGACCACCAGGGAAAACCGGATGAAGGGTATCTGGGATGTCTCTTTAGATTCTGCATGTGAATCTGCAATTATCTCAAAATAAAAAGTTTAATTTTTTTTAAAAAGTCACTTTTTTAAGAACCCCAGGTAAAATGCACAGCTTCATTTCTGCTGTTTCTAACTTACTGAATAAATGTCACTGAGTATCTACTGTGTGCTAAGTACTTATGTTCAACTTTGCTTTATAACAAATTCATCTTCCTGTGCTATTACATAATTTAACAAAAAATTTAATGCTATTAACAATATTTTAAACACAAAGAATGAAAGTCATTAATAATTCTACTACTTTTAAAAAGTGTGTTAAGGCAGGAGTCATCCTTTTTCCCCATGCGCCCCTATGCCCCATTCAATCCCAACCCCAGGAAGTTCCATTTTCATTTGTTACCTCTCCTTCCTGACTCCAAAGTTTACACAGAAACACACACACAAAAATATTTACACGCATTTTTAAGTGAAAAGGGAAATCTGCTATGTGAAACTATCTACATCTGCTTTTTCTTTTTATTTACTTGTTTTCATTTATGTATTTATTTATTGAGACAGCTCTGTCACCCAGGTTGGAGTGCAGTAGCACAATCTCGGCTCACTGCAGCCTCAAACTCTTGGGCTCAAGCAATCCTCTCACCTCAGCCTCCCAAATAGCTGGGACTACAGATGCATGCCACTATGCCTGACTAATTTTTTAATTTTTTGTAGAGATAGGGGCTTGCTATGTTGCTCAGCCTGGTCTTGAACTCCCGGCTTCAAGCAAGCCTCCCACCTCAGCATCCAAATGGTATCACCAATTGGGATTACAGGTGTTAGCCACTGCCTTAGACTGCTTTTCCATTTAATAATATATCAAAGATCAATTTTTGGATGTGAACATCAACTTTGGCCACTTATAATGACCACACTGTGTTTATTCCATGCACACACCATAACTTATTCAATGACTTCCCTATAAACGGACATTTTGGTTGTTTCCACTGTTTTGCTATTATAAGCCTGTCTGAAACAAATGGTCTTACACATCTGTCATTACAAAATAATGATACTATTTCTGTAGGGTAAGTCCTTAAAATGATATTGTTGAGTTCAAATATAGATACACCTTTCACTGTTTACAGTTACAAATGTGGTTATCGGGGGAATTACAGATATTTTTGCTTCATGCACTCCTGTATCGCTTAAATTTTTGTAATGAACATATAACTTTTCTAATGAGTAAAAACGCTTACTCTCCCTTTAAGAAGATGTGATACCCAAGCCCATCAACACTTTGAGTCATTCCCTGTAAGTCTTCCTTCCCAGAAATTTTCTGTTATTCAGTACTTCTCAACGAAGGCATTTTGGAAACATGTGGGTGCAGAATTTGTCTGGTTGGTTGGTTGATTGGCTGGTTGGTTGACTGAATGGGGTTGTTTGGTTTGTTAGGTTTGAGCTGTCAAAAGGACTGGGAGGAGCTTCTGTTTGCATTTAGGACATGGGTCCAGTATGCTAATATCTTGCAATCTGAGGGAGAGTCCTACTTAAAATGCCAAAAGTGCCAGAACTGAGAACACCAAACCCTGTTTTAGAACATCTGATCCATTTTTTCTTGCTCTTTTTTTTTTTTTTTTTTTTTTTTTGAGACGGAGTCTTTCTCTGTCACCCAGGCTGGAGTGCAGTGCTGCAATCTCGGCTCACTGCAGGGTGCACCTCCCGGGTTCAAGCAAGTCTCCTGCCTCAGCCTCCCAAGTAACTGGGACTACAGGCGCGTACCACCACACCCAGCTAATTTTTGCATTTTTAGTAGAGACGGGGTGTCACCGTGTTGGCCAGGATGGCCTCGATCTCTTGACCTCATGATCTGTCCGCCTCGGCCTCCTAAAGTGCTAGGATTACAGGTGTGAGTCACCGCGCCCAGCCTTGCTCTGGCTTTTGATCTCGGTTACTTTACCTTGATCAGTCACGGACCTTTAGGACTGCAACCTCTCTTGCTTCTTAATATACAAGTTTGCAGATCTCAGAGAATAGGAAAAACATTACTCTCAACCTGTTGAACAGAATCTGTATCTGCCCAAGCCTACCACTGACAATGTGGGAGGCTAAGTAGCCGAGTACACCCCATGGCCAGAAAGATACTTGTGCAGTCTCAGGTCTGGCTATTTTTAGGTGAACCCAAAACTGTAATATTGCAGAATCCCCTGATGCATTCTGAAGATCCAAAAGAGGCAGTTAAATTAAATTATGAAGCTTAATTTTCATTTTGCTGGTCTCCTAGTATTACCCAGAGAGGCTTCTACTTCCATTAGAGAATACTCAACTATGAATCTTGTCCCCAAATGCATTTGCATATGGCGCTGTGGACACGGATGAGCTCCAGGGACTTTCTCGCAATTATCCTCCACTTGTGCCTGAATTTCAGCACTCTTCCTGGTGCTGCCTGAGGGTGGGGGTTGACAGCAAGAGAAGAATATGCACTGAGGAGATGGAAGAGGGGGGTATATCCTGGGAAGGAAAAGAATCCTGTCTTCACAATCAGCTCCCAAAAGAGGGAGATGAGGCTGTCATTTCTCCAAGAGAAACCTCCCTGAAGCCCCAACACAGAGGAATGCCATAAAGTCCCATAAATTTTACCCTCAAAGCTTTCTGAGAACCCCCCATGATGAATTGGCTCTGTGGTCGATAGCACCTTAATTAGAATCTTGCTGTTGTAATAATAGTCTTAGCTTAGAGATGATTTTACAAAAAAAAAAAAAAAAAAAAAAAAAAGAGCCACAGAGAGAGAGAGAAGAGAGAGAGACAGCCTTCATTTGCTTGAAATCCTGTTTTTGCCTAGGGACATCTGGCAGCAATCATCATTTAACTCATTTGGACTGAATGAATGGTGTCTTATTTCCTCCCCTATGTGCAAACCCTTAAGTATGGCCATTAGAGGCTCTGGCATGTCATCGGATGTTGCTCTTTGCCAAGAAAGTCTTGTTCCCTATTTTTAAGCTCAGAGAACACTCCCATTTTAGGATATTTTCTATCTGGACTAGCTTTTCAATCATTTGCATCACCTGTTTTTCTTTAAAAAAATGATTTATCTTCTTTCCACACTGGGTCGCCTTTCTGGATCTACTGCTGGAATGTCCTTGGGTCTTGATCCAATATTCCTTCTTGTTCAGTTAAGAAAGCAGCAACCCTCACGTTATGGAAGAAGCAAGCCACAATGGCTACAAGGGTCAGCACCGGGGAAATCTCTGGAGTCTTGGGATTGTTCTGCATCCTGTTTGTGGCAAGTGTTACGTGAATCAGTGCGTATGAGAAAATTCATAGACATTCACAAAAGTGAATACTACTGTTTATAATTATTTTAAATCCCACTGCCCAGGCCATATCTAGACTAGTTAATTCAGAATTTCTGGGTGGGACCTGGTATCTGTATTTTCTGAGACTCCTCAGGAGTTTCAGCACACAGTCAAGGCTAAGTAACAGGTGTCTATGCCAGTGGTGCGTGTTTGACCTGAATGTTGCTGCTGTGTCAGGAGCTCAGCCCATGCTTCCCAGAGGCAAACTCTAACAGTTGGGGCCCACCTGCCAGAGTCTGGGAGGGAGGTGGGCTTTTATGATTTGATTCTCTGAGGGATGCTTTTCTTTATGAACAGTGTCTCAGAGGCCCTGCCAATTCCCAGGGTCTTGAGTCTGCCACCCTCCAGGCTGGAACTATACCACTGGCTCTCCTGGGTCTCCAGCCTGTCGACTCACCCTGAAGATCTTGGGACTTGCCAATTTCCATTATGTCATGGGCCAATTCCTTATATCATATAGATAAAATCACAACTGCATGCTTCCGTTTCTCTGGAGAACCCTATGATTCTTAAAATTCATAGCCACCGAATCATAAAGGAGACCTGGGTCCTGTGTTTCTAAGCTATTTCAAATTCACTCTGGTGCCTTCCCTCCCCCAAGCACAGAAGATAAAAGACATTAAGAATTGGCATATGTGATCAGAGACGGGAAAGGGCTCTGTGATGGCTAATTTTATGTGTCACCTTGGTTGGACCCCAGGGTGGCCAAACATTATTCTGGGTATCACTGTGAGGGTGGATGACATTAGCATTTGAATCAGGAAACTAAGTAAATTAAATTGCCTTTGCTAATGTGGGTGGGCCTTGTCCAATCAGTTGAAGGCCTAAATAGAACCAAAAGCCTGACCCTTCACTGGGACATCAGCTGTTTCCTGCCTTCAGATATGAAATGAAACATGGATTCTCCCTGGGTCTTGGTCCTGCTGACCTTCACCCTTGAACTACACCACTGGCTCTCCGGGGTCTCCAGCCTGCCAGCTCACCCTACAGATCTTGGCAACTGACAATTCCTATTCTGTCATGAGTCAATTCCTTATAATATAAATCATGTAGGTAGCCATAACTTTGTGCTTCCATTTCTCTGGAGAGCTCTATGATTCTTAAAATTCAGAGCCACTGAATTTTAGGTAGGACTAAAGTGTAGCAGCTTAAAGGTAACAAGAAGACACTGGCTGAGTGTTGTGGCTCACACCTGTAATCCCAGCATTTTGGAGGCCGAGATGGGAGGATCACTTGTCCAGACCAGCCTGGACGACAAAGTGAGGCCATCTCTACAAAAAAAAAAAACACAAATAATTCAAAAATTAGCTGACATGGTGGTACACGCCTGTAGTCCAGGAGGCTGAGGCAGGAGGATCACTTGAGTCCAGGAGTTCAAGTCTGCAGTGACCCATGATCAGAACACTGCACTCCAGGCTGGGTAACAGAGAAACACTGTCTCAAAAAAAAAAAAAAAAAAAAAAAAGAAGGGCCGGGCGTGGTGACTCACGCCTATAATCCCAGCACTTTGGGAGGCCAAGGTGGGCGGATCATGAGGTCAGGAGATCGAGACCTGGCTAACACAGTGAAACCCCATCTCTATTAAAAATACAAAAAATTAGCCGGGCGTAGTGGCAGGTGCCTGTAGTCCCAGCTACTCCGGAGGCTGAGGCAGGAGAATGGCGTGAACCCGGGAGGCAGAGCTTGCAGTGAGCTGAGATCGCGCCACTGCACTCCAGCCTGGGTGACAGAGCGAGACTCAAAAAAATAAAAAATAAAAAAAAGGAAGAAAGAAACAAGAAGCCACTGAACTGGACCTTCTAGAAAGACTACAGAGAATGTGGTCGGCTCACATCCCTTACCTATTAGGCACTCCTCTTCCAAGATGGTACCATCTGAGACCCTCAGCACATGAACCTCACTCCATCACACTGCTCCAAACATAAGAACCGTAAGAAGAAGGAGGGAGACATTTCACTGAATTTCCCTCAGATATAATAAATATGTCCTCTTTGGAACAAATTTAGGATAGTTGGTTCAAATCGTTGATGATTGCTTCCATTTCCACTGTTTTGTTTCCTCCTTGGAAATATCTAAATTTCTAAGCCTAACTCTCACTTTGCTATCCTTGATAGCTATTATCCACTCCCACATCGTCATGGTTAAAAGTCCTTGTACTTTTTCTCTGCATTCCAGAAGAGATTAGCACATGCGTTCTCCACTTCAGTGGTTCCATTGTTTTCGTGTCCAATCTGCCTTCAGTGTGGCTTGTAATTCAGCTGTTGCATTTTAATTGCTTTGCAGTGATTCCTTAATTTACCCACCTGTCTTTTTGTCTCATCCTCTTAGATTTTCATTGCAGCATGTTTTCTCATTATAAATTTCTATCTCTTTGTCACTAAAGCCATGTCTTCTTGCATCCTATTATGCAAATTACTCCCTAAAATGTTCTACTTCTGCAGCAGGTTGTTCCAGACGTTCCTCTCCATCAGAATCTTCAGGAGGATGTTTTCTCTCCCATCTTTTGCAGTAGGATTTCATAAGCCCCATGATGAAATGTTTGCTATCGACTTATTCAATAAAGAGAAGATATCCATCTAAACTCAGTGTTTACTAACATTGAAGGTGTGTGGTCTGTCCTTGTCCCTGAACTCTCTCCTCCGGGGTACTGCCTGAATTTTATTCTCAAATATGCAGCTGGTGAGGAGTTGATATATTCAGCTTCTGGATCAATTTCCATGTCTAGAAAGTTTTATCCAATGTGATTCTGTTAAGCTAAAATGTCATCAAAATTTTGTTTCTAGCACCTGGCTCTCTGATAGTAGGAATAGATGGAGCACATATAAAACTACAATCCCCAAAATGTACTGCTATCGAGTTCTCTTAGTCTCTGACTCCCACAGAGAATGCTTAATCTAGAGGGGGCGGGGTTGGGGGTGGGTTAAAGGTTTTACGGTGAAATCGCCCTTGCCATCATCCCTCTTCCTTATTCTACCTCTGAGTAGAGGCAGAACAACTGGCAAAGATGGCATGAGGGTGTGGAAGAGCCCCCTTGCTGCTTCAAAAAGCAGTGGCCACTCAATACATGTTTCATTCTTTCTTTCATTGAATGCCTCTTACACATCTACTCTATGTTGGCACCCTTCTAGGTGTGAGGGTGCAACAGCTAAACAAAGCTCCCCACTCACGGAGGTTACATTCTAGTGGGCACAGAGTTGATGAGCAGCCAAAGAAATGCATTAGGTGGATAAATGCTACGAAGAGGCATCAAGCAGAGGAGGGGGAGAAAGTGTTGGAAGGGGCTGAAGGATTTAAGAAAGGCATCTCATAAATCGATTTTTAGCAACTCCTTTTCCTCCAAAATAAATAACATATGTAAGCCTAATATAGAAAATAGAAAATGTCTAGTTAAAATGAGGCACACAGCTGCTGCTCCCCCATGGGGACCCTCAGTTATGTTCACAAATGCTAACACCTCAAGGGACACAACTGGAAAACCACTGAAATGAGCCCATGAGGCACATGTGTTTTCAATATTTTCAATGGTAGTAAATATCCGTCCATAGAGAGTGGGTTTGATTTTTGGAAACAACTAATAGTGATTTAGAATGGTCCTGGTCCCTGAAGTGAATAAGCTATCTGGAAACTATCATTTGGATTTCAAAGAAAGTGAGAAATTTTTCATTTATTTTTCTTACAAGTCTTATAAACTGACAGTTTGAAATGGTAAAAATTGTGAAAAAAAAAAACAAAACTACAAATTGTTCAAACAATGACCTCATTTTGGGAATAATGGGATGGGCTTCTAAAGTGAGTCCTTTAAGATAAATTACTTATTTGAGTGAGTGACTTCTGATATGTCTATTTAAAAACCAGTCCCATGCCCAGGTGCAGTGGCTCACACCTGTAATCCCAGCACTTTGGGAGGCTGAGGCGGATGATCACTTGAGGTCAGAAGTTCGAGACCAGCCTGGCCAACATGGTGAAACCCCATATCTACTAAAAATACAAAAATTAGATGGGCATAGTGGCAGGTACCTGTAATCCCAGCTACTCAGGAGGCTGAGGCAAGAGAATCGCTTGAACCTGAGAGGTAGACGCTGCAGTGAGCCAAGACTGCGTCACTGCACTCCAGCCTGGGCAAAAGAACGAGACTCTGTCTCAAAAAAAAACAAAAAACAAGAAACAAAAAAAAAAAAACAAAACAAAACAAACGAAAAAAACACCAGTCCCATGTATCAGATGTTGGAGAAAACAAATGTTTCATATTCTGACAGACCCAAGTTTAAAGTCCAGGTCTACCACATGGTACTTAATGTAACTTCAGTCAAGGTACTTAACCTCTTTGGTTTTGGTTTTGGTTTTCTGGGGAGATGGGGTGGATTTTTTTATTATTTTTATTACTATTATTATTTGTAGACAAGGTCTCCCTCTGTCACCCCAGCTGGAGTTCAGTGGCACAAACACGACTCACTGCAGCCCCAACTCCCCTCCCAGCTCACCCTCCCCAGTAGCTGAGATTACTGACGTGTGCCACTGTGCCCACCTAATTTTTTAATTTTTTGTGGAGACACAATCTCACTGTGTTGCCCAGTCTAGTTTCAAACTGCTGGGATCAAGCAATCCACCTGCTCAGCTTCCCAAAGTGCTGGGATTATAGGCATGAGCCACTGCACCTGGCCTTACCCTCTTTAAGCCTAAGTTTCCCCCTCTGTAAAACGAGAGTGAAGAGACACTTCATCTCAGAGGAAATACCCAGAACCAATAAACATACAGAGATGTTCAACATCATCCTGTTCAGGGAAATGTAAACCATACAATGAGATGCCATTGACACCAATTTGGTGAGAAAAAATATGTAGAAGTCTTGCAATAGCAAGTGTTGGAGAGCACGTGGAGCCATAGAGCTTTGTTTTGTTTTGTTTTTGTTTTTTGTTTGTTTTTTGAGATGATCAAGTCTCACTCTGTTTCCCAAGCTGGAGTGCAGTGGCGCGATCTCAGCTCACTGCAACCTCCACTTCCCAGGTTGAAGTGATTGCCATAGAATTTTTTAAAGATCACTCATAGATGTATAAATGTGTGCAACTACATTGAAAAACTGTTGGATGCACTTCTTTTATAGTTGCACATTTATATAACCTGTGACTACTCAGAAATTCAACTCCTAGAAATATATACAAGAGAAGATGTACCCATGTACAAGAGATACAAACAAGCAATACCATACTCTCTCTCACACACACACACACACACACACACACACACACAATGTGCTTAGCAATACCATCACAAAAGTAAAATCCTGGACATAACCCAAATGCTCACCAACTAGAGAGTAGATCAACTTTGATACAGTTGCACAATGGAATATAACAGAAGATAAAATGAATGAACTGTAGCAATCTACAATATGGATGAATCTCAGCAAAATAACATTCATTATAAAAAGTGAGATGACATAAAAAGGAATATGAGGAAATAATGGACACAGGATCCAGGATGAGGGCTACCTCAGTGGGGAGGAATTAGGGAGATGGAAGTAGAACCCGTCCCACTAGATGCAGTTGTTGTCAAGATCTCAGCTTTGGTTTTCGGTGGTGGGTTCAGGGTGTTTATCACGTTAAGATCACATAGCCAACTATGTAAATAAAAGTAGACTATGTATGGTCCAGTTATAAGCATTATGATTCTAGGCTGGATGTGGTGGCTCACACCTGTAATCCCAGCACTTCAGCAGGCTGAGGTGGGTGGATCACTTGAGCCCAGGAGTTCAAGACCAGCCTGGGCAACGTGGCGAAACCCCATCTTTACAAAAATTCTAAAAATTAGCCGGGCATGGCATGGCGGTGCATGCCTGTAGTCCCAGCTATTCAGGAGGCTGGGTTGGGAGGATGGCTTGAACCCGGAAGGTCAAGGCTGCAGCGAGCCAAGATCACAACATTGCACTCCAGTCTGGGTGGCAGAGTAAGACCAGGTCTCAAAAAAAAAATAATAATAATAATAATATGATTATAGATTATGACTAACCCAATTCTGTGCACCTGGGATCCAACAAAAATAATAGTATAATAAACTAGAATTGGGCTGAGCAAGACTTGATCTAACATTAGTCCTTGCATGTCTTACTAGAAATTCTCTTAACATGCAGTACATGACCAATCATAAATGTGCTTATGAAGGAAAAAAAACAGAGTGAGGCTAGTAAGACTTCCTTCACATGGTTATTGAGAAGGCTTGAGTGACAATAAGAAACATATGTAAATCAGCTGACACTGAGAATAAACAAAAAAATTAATTCCTTAATTCTAATTCTTTACTTCTCAACAATCACAATAGTGTAATACTATTTCTTCACATTTTCTTGCTAAGATAAGGAATATTAAATGGAGGGTAGATTTAGAATTATAAGAGCTAGGCCGAGCACAATGGCTCATGCCTGTAAACTCAGCACTTTGGGAGGCCGAGGTGCGTGGATCACCTGAGGGGCAGGAGTTCAAGACCAGCCTGGCCAACATGGAGAAACCCTGTCTCTACTAAAATTGCAAAAATTAGCCGGGCATGGTGGCATGTGCCTGTAACCCCAGCTACTCAGGAGGCTGAGGCAGGAGAATCTCTTGAACCTGGGAGGCAGAGGCTACAGTGTGCCAATCACACCACTGCATTCCAGCCTGGGTGACAGAGTGAGACTCCATTAAAAAAAAAAAAAAAGAATTAGAAGACCTAGTTTTCTTAACTGCTGGCTGATGATTTCAGACAAGTCATTTGAACTCAGAGAGTACAGCTTACTCATCTAAAAAAAAAAACAATGTAAATTAATATGTTTGAAACCCCTGAATGTTGTACCCATGCCCATTTGTGGTCTGTGCTTTTTTCTCATTTCATGAAATATTGCATTTATTTACATATTTTTCTCTCTGTCATTCCCAAGGATACCTAAAATACAGGATGGAATTATTGGCCAATCTTCTTGCTGTCACTTACTCTATGGAAATTAGAGCAGTTTAGTCAACAGTAACTAACATCATGAGTGCTCAGGAAATAAGAAAAAATTGGAGATCCCCACTACACAAAAAATTCCTATATGTGACCATATTTCTTTTAAATCATTGTAGTAGATTTTAAGACTCAAGCAATGTGCTGGAACCCAAATTGTTCATCAGATTAATTAGTGCAGATCAAGGCCCAGAAAGAGTGGGATACAAGATGAATTAAAGAGAAGTAGGTGGATAAATGCAGAACCAAGAGAGTTCCAGAACACGGAAAATTTTGCAGCACTTCTTGGGGAAAGCAAGAGCCTGGCTTTACTGCAGATGGGATCTGTGCAGAAAGGAAGAAGGAGCCTTAGAAGCTGAGAGGAGAGGTGGATGAAGGGGCACTGCAGATGATGGTGGTGTCTCTGTTATCATTCCATACATTAGGGATGGGGGTGCCCTGGGCACAGGATGTGACCTAGTGCCACACACACTCTGTCCCATAAACACACACACACGCACTGTCACATGTATGCAATTCTCTTAGGCAGTCTTCAAGCAGAGTTAAAATCTGCCTGAAAGTGTTCATGTTCCCCAAAATAACTGAGTAAGTGCATGATGATATTTTATGTATTTCAAGCTACCACCCTAATGGACATGAAAAATATTTGAGTCACTAATTCAGTCTCGCAATCAGTTTGGCAATGTATTTATTGACCATCTATTATAAAAATATCACTACTCCTTGAGATGAAATAAAGTATGTAAGAGGGTACAGTACCTGATTCACAGTTGAAAAGTGAGCAAACAGGAGGGGGAGGAAAAGGAAAAGGAGAAGAGAGAGGAAGAGAAACTCTCACATACCACCAGTGAGAGAGTAAATTGATCCCATTATTTTGGAAAATTGTCATTATCTCGTCAAGTTTTAGATGCAGACCCCCTACAACGTAACAATTCTATCCCTCAGTAATTACCAGACAGAAATGCATGTTTACGCACTCTAGGATGTGGTCAGAGTAGCATTACAGTTGGTAATAGGCCAAAAGAGAAAACCAAATACCCACAGAAGAATAGATTGGCCAAAAAAAATGGATAAACTGTGGTGTGCTCATTTAATGGAAAATTATACAGCAATGAAAATGAAGGAACTACTGTTACATACAGCAACATGGATGAATCTTAAAAACTAAATATTCAAACAGACACTGGAGCCTACTGGAGGGTGGTGGCTGGAAGCAGGGAGAGGATCAAGAAAAATAACTAACGGGTACTAGGCTTAATACCTGGGTGATGAAATGATCTGTACAATAAGCCCCCATGACACAAGTTTACCTATATAACAAACCTGCACAGGTACTCCCGAACTTTAAAAAGTAAAAAAAAAAAAAAAGTAAATGTTCAACAAAACAAACCAGACACAACAATATTTACTCTGAATAATTATATTTATATAAAGGTCAAAATCAGGAAAAGTTAACTAAATTTTAGGGATGCATACACAGCTGATAAAACTATAAAACACGAGCACAAAAAAATAGCTAGAAAAAATGAATAAGACCTAGTACTTGAAAGCACAACAGATGGACTATAGTTAATAATAATTTAACTGTATATTTTAAAATAACAAAGAGTATAATTGGATTGTTTGTAACACAAAGAATAAATATTTGAGTGAATAGATACCCAATTTTCCATGATGGGATTATTATCCATTGCATGCCTGTACCAAAATACCTCGTGTACCCCATAAATATATCTACCTACAATGTACCCACAAAAATTAAAAATTAAAAAAAGTTTCAAAAAAACATCAAGCAAAACAAAGAAAGAAGGGAAGGAATTGTGATCTCTGTGATGGTTAATTTTAAGGTCAACTTGGCTAGGCCACATAGTTCCCAGATATTTGATCAAATACAATTCTAAGTGTTGCTGTGAAGGCTATTTTTAGAAGTGACTAACATTTAAACCAGTAGACTTTGAGTACACCAGATTCTCCTCCATAATGTGGGAGGGCTTCGTCCAATCGGTCAAAGGCATTAAGTAAAAAAAGACTGAAGTTCCCAGAGGATGAGAGAATTCTGCCTCCACATTGCCTTCGGACTCCAGCTGCATTCTTCCCCTGGTCTCCAACCTGCACACCTGTTTGCAGATTCCAGAGTTGCCAGCCTACATAATCACATGAGCCAATTCTTTTTATTCTTGATCTCTGTGTGTGTGTGTGTGTGTGTGTGTGTGTGTGTGTGTCCTATAGGTTCTGTTTCTCTAGAAAATTCTGACTAACATGATCTAGAAGGGGCATGTAGGGTGCCATGAACATTCAATTACTTGTCCTAGGTGGTAGTTACATAGATGTTCACCTCAATAGTTCATTAAGCCACGTGGTTCCATTTTATGTACTCTTCTCTGTGTGTATTATATTTTACAATAAAAGTACTACTTTCTAGCTAGCACTGAGAAGTTCACAAATAAACATCAAATGGCATACCTTGTAGCTGGGTAGCTGGGGAGTCATGATAAAAATCCCAAAGTCGTGATGTCATATTTTCTTCCACTGATTTATCTTTGGCCCCTCCCATTCCCTAAAAAACTCAAGTCCTCTTCCTATAAACCCCCACATTACTTTATACCTTTTCCTATCTTTTCCTCTTTCCTCAGTGAGACTCCAAGCTTCTCAAGGAGAAGATTTACATCTCTTTCATTTTTGCATCCACTTTTGAGCACAGCAGACAGTAGGGGCTCATATCATTTTCTTAGATGAATAAATAAAATCAGATAATTAATAAATAAATAATTCTGTTCTGAGTAATGAACCCCCAAATACAATTTTTCATGGTTCTGAATAATAAGGGAATGGTATAAACTAGAATGATCCAAAAAAATGATACGGCAGCCGGGTGCGGTGGCTCACGCCTGTAATAACCTCAGCACTTTGGAAGGCCGAGGCAAGAGGATCGCTTGAGCCCAGGAGTTCAAGACCAGCTCAGGCAACATAGGAAGACCCTGTCTTTACAAAAAATTTAAAAATTAGCCTGGCATGGTGATGTGTGCCCGTGATCCCAGTCACTTGGGAAGCTGAGCTGGGAAGATGGCTTTAACCCAGGTGGTTGAGGCTGCGGTGAGCTGTGATCATACCACTGCCTGCGTGACAAAGCAAGATCCTGTCTCAAAAAAAAAAGAAAAAGAAAACATATTATGGAATTTTTGCTGGATTCTGAAGGATAGTAGGATTTTATAGGAATGCCTACAAGAAACACAGCCGCTCCCCTCTTCACTTAGATAACCTGTAAAGACAGAAGTGAACGTGGAGGGCCTGCAGAACAATGGAGATGACTCCAGGGATGGGACAAACCTATGAGCTGAGAAGTAGAGCAAGGCCAGTTGAATAAAAATAGGTTAGGCAAGAAGACTGGGTCTGATTCTCTAGGACACAGAAACCATTTATAATTTTCTGACCCTGTTTACTTTGCATGAAGACCCCACTTCAGAAAAGGGAACCCTGAAAACTCCAGGTCCCCATGTGATGAGACTCATCACAACTAAAAGATCTAAATTCTATGTCAACACATTACCAATGCTACCGATGGAGAAGTGAAACGCTTAGATTTCCTCTTTTTTCTTTGGTCCTCAGCCAGGGAGAAATGTAATGTCTACTCAGGTATTAACAGAGGACTTTAAAATATAGAAAATTATTCTCTTGGGAAAATGGCCTTCGGTTTCCATCCTGTAAGCATGGGATCCAAGTTCTTACATGGAATTACTGAACATAGGATACAGAAGGTCGAGATCCCAAAACTGGTGGGATTGAGTTTTGTGCACAGAGCTGAGTTACATTCTCCAATAATTTATATGCTTTGTTTGTTTGTTTGTTGTCTGTAGACACGGAGTTTCATCATGTTGCCCAGGCTGGTCTTAAACTCCTAAGCTCAAGCCATCTGCCTGCCTCAGCCTCCCAAAGTGTAAATGGTTATCTTGACATCAAGTAGCTGTAATCAATACCAAATGAGACTTCTACTTTTTGCCTACTGAGCTCATGTGTCTTAGTGTCTAGGAAAATCAATAACCTCTAAGGTAACACCAATAACACCATAGAGATTGGCAACCTTTGGGGAATAGCTTCAGCCATTTCTGCTGTTGTCCTCTATGAAAACCTCCTCATTGCTTGTCTTTTTCTTTAGGTATATGTGGGCTCCTAAGGAGGCTTTTTTTTTTTTAGCTCTATAGCTTTTTTCTTTTCTTTTATTACATTCATAAAAGAAAGATAAAGCATCCCTCCATAACTGAATCCTGTGTTAACAAGAAAAAAATAGAATTAAGGAAAAGCAGGCAAAAATGAGAGATGGGGAAAGTATCTGAACAAATGGTTTAAATTGTGGGCAATTTTCCAGTTTGATTTATGCTGCTGTTAATTGCAATTCCCAGGAGCCTCTTCTGCTTGTTCTTTAATAGGAGAGGGGATGATCTATGCTTTGTCCTGGAGTGAACCTGATATAATGGATGGCAAGGGCATTCAATAATTATGCTCTGCACGTATGAAGGAAACTTCCCCTGCCTGGGCTGAAAGCTTAGCTCAGTTGGTTTGTAATTCCCCTAAAGGCCAGAGCCGACACAGTGTGGATTTGAATGCCACAATGTCACTTCACCTATTTTAAAAGAAGGTGCTTGCTGTAAGTACTTTGTTCTGGAATTCAGGGAGAATGTTTCATACCTCAATGCAAAACTGAGACAGAAGTAAATTCTAGGTAATTATTAAACTATAAGATATTCTAATAACATGTGTTCTCCTATATAAAAGTAAAATCTCTTTTAAAGACAAATAGAAATAGGTAAAAACACATCACTTTTGTTTTTCTACACAGAGACAACCAGTGTTAACTTGTTCACATACGTTCTTTTGATACATCATATGGGAAGGTGCTGTTATGAACTGAATGTTTATGTTGCCCCAAAATCACATGTTGAAGCCCTACCCACCATGTGATAGTATTGGAATGTAGGGTCTCTGGGAGATAAGTAGATTTAGATGAGGTCATGAGGGTAGAGCTCTTTTCATGGGATTAGTGTACCTATAAGAAAAGAAATGACACCAGAACTCCCCTTACACTTTTTTTTTTTTTTTTTTTTTTTTTTTTGAGACAGAGTCTCACTCTATTACCCAGGCTGGAGTGCAGTGGCACAATCTTGGCTCACTGAAACCTCCGCCTCCCAGGTTCAAGCGATTCTCCTGCCTCAGCCTCCCAAGTAACTGAGATTACAGGCATGTGCCACCATGCCTGGCTAATTTTTGTATTATTAGTAGATACGGGGTTTCACCATGTTGGCCAGGCTGGTCTTGAACTCCTGATCTCAAGTGATCTGCCTGCCTAGGCCTCCCAAAGTGCTGGGATTCCAGGCATGAGCCACCAGCCCAGCCTCCCCCTATACTTTTGCTACACAAAGAAGAGGCTATGTGCACACACAGAAAGAAGGCTGCCATCTACAAGCCAGGAAGTGGGCCCTCACCACGAAATGACTCAGCTCGCACCTTGATCTTGGACTTCCCAGCTTTTAGAACTGTGAAAAATTGAATTATTGTTGTTCACAAGTCACCCAATTCATAGCATTTTGTTTCAGCAACCCAACCAGACTAAGACAGGTATATCTTTTTAAATGTGGACCAGTGATTTTCCATCCCTCTTCACTCCCACCTTTCTTATTTTCCTTGCCCAGACAAGAAGTGTTCCATATGAGAAAGAGAAAGGTTTGGGTGAAAGATGCTCCTCTGGATAGCAAAGTGGTTACAAGTAGGGGCTCCAGGCTGCTGTGTTTAAATATCTACCACTTATTAGCTCTGTGACATTAGACAAGCTGTTTAACGTCTTTGTGAGTAAGTTTCCTTAACTAAAATGAGATACGTACAGTATCTACTTCAGAAGACTCTTGTAAGTGTATGGATAACATTTAGAACAATATTTGTTATATGTTAATCTCTCTATAAGGATTTGCTGTTATTATTATTTTTTTTTTTTTTTTTTTTTTTTTTGAGACGGAGTCTTGCTCTGTTGCCCAGGCTGGAGTGCAGTGGCACGATCTCGGCTCACTGCAAGCTCCGCCTCCCGGGTTCACGCCATTCTCCTGCCTCAGCCTCCCGAGTAGCTGGGACTACAGGCGCCCACAACCGCGCCCGGCTAATTTTTTGTATTTTTAGTAGAGACGGGGTTTCACCGTGGTCTCGATCTCCTGACCTTGTGATCCGCCCGCCTCGGCCTCCCAAAGTGCTGGGATTACAGGCGTGAGCCACCGCGCCCGGCCTGCTGTTATTATTCCTAATACTATTAAGAAATCCTAAGATGGAGTACCACTAGCAAGGATCTGAAACTTGAGGAAGAGGGCAGAGAGACATGGAGAAAAGAAGGAGAAGAAGAGAAACCAGAGAGAGAAGCGACTCCTAGACACCTACCAGAAGCTGACTCCGTAAGGATCAAAAGGCAATGTCAAAGAAAAATTATGCTAAGCCTATCCTGGGACAGAAACTTTTTGTATGGTGTAATTCACAGTTGATTGTGAAAGGAAAACAGTATTCCTGATAAAAATACTTACACAATTTTCTGATAAACTTTAATGGGATTAAGACCAGTTCTGGGAAATCATGAATCATGATCTGTGCTGACTGTCCATCAAGATTCTAGTGGACACACATCACTGGGTGCAGGGAACAGTCCCAGGTTTGTCTCAGTGTAATCATCAATAGTGTGCCCTTGCTCTCTCAAACGTGTGCCAGTTGGGACAATAAATTCTTAGGACAAACATTTCTTTATTTTTTCTATAACTTTTTAGTATATCGTTTAAAAATGACTATCTGATCATTCTCTTTTCCCCTAAAATGTGCTTTCCAAAAGCGAGTTTTTTGAATGCTTTTTCCTTTACATTAATGTTAAAATGAAACTTTGACCCATGTTTTAATTCAACTACTACAAAATATTCCATTTAACAACTTGATAGGTAAGAGAGAAGATGTCTGTTCCCATCCTCTGATATGGTTGTGATCTCTTAGAAATAAGTTTGTTACCAGCAAGAAATAATTAGAATTTAACATTTGAAAGACAATATTATTTATATTAGCACCAAAAAATGAAACAGCTATAAATTTTTAAATATACAGGATCTATATGAAGAAACTACAAAATACTGGTGGGAGAACTCAAAAATCTAAATAAATGGAAAAATATTCCATTTATATGAATGTCTTAGTGCATTTTCTGCTGCTATAGCAGAATACCACATACCACCACACACCACCATTGGTAAAGAACAGAAATGTATTAGGATCACAGTTCTGGAGGCTGGGAAGTCCAAGAGCATGGCACCAGCATCTGGTGAGGGGCATGACATGACAGAAAGCATCACATGGCAAGTGAGCACACGAAACAGAGAGAGAAGTGGGACCAAACATCATTTTATCAGGACCCACTCCCACAATAACGAACCTGCTCCCAAGATAACAGCATGAATCCATTCTAGTCACCTCTGAAAGACCCCACCTCCTAAAACTGTTACAATGGCAATTAAGTTCCCAATACATGAAAATATGGGGGATATATTCAAATCATAGCAATGGATAAGAAGACTTAATATTGTCAAGATATCAGTTCTCTCCAGCAAGGTCTATAGATTCAATGCAATCCCAATCACAATCCCAGCAAGTTATTTTGACAAACTGATTCTAAACTTTATATGAAAAGGCAAAAGTCCCAGAATAGCCAACACAAAATTAAAATAGAACTAAGTGGGACTGACGCTACCCTTCAAGACTTATTAAAAGTCTAGACTATTCAAAACAGTGTGGTATTGGTGAAAGAATAGACAAGCAAATAAATGGAAAAGAGTAGAGAGCTCAGAAATAGACCCATCCAAATATAGTCTACTGATATTTGATAATGGAGCAAAGTCAATAAAATGAAGCAAAGGTAGTCTTTTCAACAAACAATGTTGAAACAACCGGGCAGGCACAAGAAAAGAAAGTGAATGTAGGCACAGACCTTACATCTTTCACAAAAATTAACTGAAAGTGAATTATAGACCCAAATATAAAATGCAAAACTATAAAATTCCTAGAACATAGCATCAGAAAAAAAAATCTAGATAACCTTGGGTCTGGCAATGATATTTTAAATGTAATACCAAAAGCACAATCTGTAAAAGAAAAATTATGTTATACATCGTTAAAATTAAAACTGCTCTGCAAAAGACATTGTTCAGAGAATAAAACAACAGAGCCCACAGGCCTAGAGAAAATATTTGCAGAACTCATATCTGATAAAGAACTGGTATCCAAATAGACCCCCAGAAATCATAAAACTCAACAATAAGAAAACAAGTACCCAAATAACAGGCAACAGATATGAACAGATGCTTCACCAAAGAAGAGATACACATGGCAAATAAGTATATAAAGAGATGCTTAATCATATGTCATTAGGGAATTGCAAATCAAAACAACAATGAGATATCATTACATAACACATTAGAATGGCTAAAATCCAAAATACTACAACACCAAATGTCAGCAAGGGTGTGGAGCAGTAAGAAATTTCACTCATTACTGGTGGGAATAAAAAAATGATACAGCCACTTTGGAAGACATTTGGCAGTTTCTTACAAAATAAAGCATACTCTTACCAGATGATCCAGCAATCACACTCCCTGCTTATTTACCCAAATGAGTTGAAAACTTATGACCACATACATAAAAGCGTACATTAATGTTTACAGCAGCTTTATTCATAGTTGTGAGGCTTGGACGTCACCAAGATGACCTTCAACAGGTGTATAGATAAACAAACTGAGACATCCATACAATGGACTATTATTAGCCAGTGATTAAAAGAAATGAGCTATCAAGCCATGAACAGACATGGAGGAATTGTAAATACACATTGCTAAGTGAAAGAAGCCAGTCTGAAAAGGCTACATATTCCAAGTTGATGGCATTCTGGAAAAGACAAACTATGGAGACAGTAAAAAGACCGGTGGCTGCCAGAGATTTAGGGAGAGTGGGGAATGAACAGTTGGAGCACAGGAACTTTTAGGGCAGGGAAACTCCTCTGTATGATACCGTCATGGTGGATACATGTCATTATACATTTATCAAGTCCATAAAATGTATAACACTAAGAACAAACACTAACGTAAACCAAGGACTTTAATAATAGCATATCAATATTGACTCATTAGCTGTTAGAAATGTACCACACTAAAGCAAGATGTTAATAGGAGAAACTGGGTGGGAGGTAAACAGATATATGGTAATTCTGTATTTCCTGTTCATATGTCTATAAACCAAAACAGCTCTGAAAACATAAAGTCTATCAACAAAATTTTGTTTTCTTTCTGACAATAAACTTTGCCTGTACAAACTTCCAGATTATTTTTGCATAAATGAATAATTGAATAGGCAAAAATGAAATCATATTATCAATATTCTCCCATAGGCTTTATCTTTTTTGTAACTATGTACTGGGACAATTTTCCCAGTTAGTAAACATTCTACATTATTTTGGCTATATTGATTTCCATTCATGTATACCATAAGGGATTATAGCAGTATCCCATTTTTTGATATTTAGGTTGGTCCCAACTTCTGCTAAATGAATAGCACTATTATAACATTCTTTCAGACATATCTTTTTCAAACATGAGTGTTTCTTTGTTTAGGATAAGCTCCTAAATGCAAAACCATTTGACACAGTCATATGCATCATTAAGGTTTCTATATTTATTGCCAAATTTTCCTCCAGAAACATCTCTATTTCTACTCCTTTCAGTCTGCTCCCTTGTGGCACTGAGTGCTATCAATCTGTAAAATCGATGCTAACTCTATAGGCAAAAGATACCTCATTATTAGTAGTTTTAATTTGCACTTTACTACTAAGGAGCTTAAATATATTTTAATATGTTTCTTAGCCATCTAGAATTCCTTCTTATATTTTACTGAAAAGTATTTATCTTTAAGTTAATTAACATATTGAAAGAAATGCTGGTCAGGGATCTACTTTTATTTTATTTTTTCTAAAGACCTAAATTTCCAAATCTATAGGCCCTCATATTCACTAACATAACTAATTCAAGTGTATAAAACAGAGGATAATAATTAATCTTACTCTAAGTTTTTAATTTCCAATTCTGTTAGTGGCTATCTGCTGGGGGTAAAAAAAAAAAAAAAAAAAAAAAAAAAAAAAGCATAGCACCTATTAAGCATCAGAATCCCAGCTGGAACTTTTTAAAATAAAGTTGTTACATTGCACAATCGAGTAGGAAAAAAAGAATTTACGGGAAGATAATAAAAACAAAAGTAGGAAGGCTACTTCTACATGCTAACCTTTCCATTTCACCTATACCATGGTGAGGTTATGCTATTTTTTAAAATTTATTTTTATTTATTTATTTTTTGATACAGTGTCTCACTGTGTTGCCCAGACTGGTCTTGAACTCCTGACCTCAAGCAATCCTCCTGCCTCAGCCTCTGAAGCACGTTAGGCTCCCAAAGTGCTAGAATTACAGGTTTGAGCCACCATGCCCTGCCCATACTTTGATTTTAATGAACTATGTTTGCTGTTAATAGCTGGCATGGATTCCTTGAAGTAAGTGAGCCATCACCCAAAATGTAGCAGAATGATAAATCCTTCATTTTACTTACTTAGAAACTCACCATCCCGCTATTAATAGCTTTATAGCCCATTTTTCAAGCATTAGGAAGAAAATGGGAGAAGTTCACCAGTAGATAAGGCACCTCAATACACCTCTGAAGGACAGGATACAAATGGAGGGGTGTAGCCAGTGAAACAGAATTGAGCATGCAGGGCTTTGAACCTAATCTTGGAAGCCACAGACCTACCTGCAGACACTGGGCTCAGAGTGCAGGGAAAGCAGAAAGGATAGGCCAGGAGACAGGGCATTATGGAAGGTCTGTGTATGCCCAAGTTCACCACCCCACCACAAAGCAGCAGAGAAACTAGATGTCTACAGTCTCCTCTCACACATACACGACAGGGAAAGGCAAAAGATAAAAAGCAAAACATCAACTAGGGGACACAAGTTGCCTTGCCTACAGCCTTGTAAGGACAGTGACAAAGTTTGAGGGCCCTTATGTCATGACTGTCCCCCTGCCCTCTCACCCAGTTAGCAGGCCACGTCCACCCCCACCAAGATCCAGGTCAGTCTTTCTATTGCCTCATATTTAAATATGAACAAGCAATCAGAGTTTACCAGACAACTGAAGAAAGCCTACAACATGAAAAAGAGAGACTATTGCTGCAATAGTATAGTATGTTCCAAATGTACTATTGCAAGATTTCAGGAGACTGGGTTGCTAACAAGCTCAACAGAACCAAAGCACATAACTCCCCCAAATCCGATTGGTGATATCTCTTTTATTTCACCTGCTATGAACTACTGAGAACAACTGCAAGTTTGTTTGCAAATTTCCAAAGAACAGCTGGTGTTGCTTCCCTAAAGATGCACAGAGAGCTAAGATATCAGTTTTAATATGCACTGCCTGGTTATAAATAAAGTCAGCCCAATTAGAGATTTCTGCCAGTGTCTGTGAATATTCCACCTAGAGGGCATTTGAGTTTGCTACACACTTAAATACATTTCATCAGCTATAAAGTCACTTTTTGCTTCTTACAAAAACTTTAAGAGCTAGATTCACATTTGCAGAGCTGCTGCTCAGGCTTTCAAGTTTGAGAAAAAAACTAAATGCTGTTATTCAGAAACAAATAGTAGACAACAAGAGAAACATTGGGGTATACCTGTGTTTTTTCTTGCTATCGCTGGTACTGAAGCCGATTCATGATCAAACCTTCGTTTCCCTGCTTAAGTGCTGCTACCATTTTATTCACAGGAAATACACATGTAGGAGATGCTGGTGAGGATCCCTTCAAGTTTCGGGGAGAACTAAGCCACCACACGTGATTAAATTCATGTCCTAGGTATTGAAAATGATGGTTGGACATTTTTTGTTCGTTTGTTTTGTTGGTTTTTTGGTTGGTTGGTTGTTTGTGTGACAAGGAGTCTCGCTCTGTCGCCCAGGCTGGAGTGCAGTGGTGCGATCTCCGCTCACTGCAAGCTCCGCCTCCCCGGTTCACACCATTCTCCTGCCTCAGGCTCCTGAGTAGCTGGGACTACAGGCACCTGCCACCACGCCCAGCTAATTTTTTTTGAGGACTGTTATTTTTTTAGAAAAGCCAAGAAATGTCATTCTATTGACTCTTCTGATTCCTTTTTCTTCCTCCAGCTCAGGACTTTCAAGGCTGCTGTATTTTGCTTTCAAAAATATAACTTGAAACAAGTAGCGGTTGTGATTCTTTGACATTTTATAGACAACCATTCCAAACAAACTCTTGCAGTTTAGGGTTGGACATTTTGGAGATTTCTGTCGGTACGCAGTACAGCTATCTCTAAATTGCTTTCAATTGAATCATGAATACTTCATTAAGGCAAGTGAAAATCTCACAGTCAAGATACTAATTTGCTTACAGGAAGTGGACCTGAAGCTATTTGAAAGAATTCTCAGAAAGAAGAATCAAAAGACACAGTCTCCAGTGTCCTAGTTCTAATCTTAGGAAGTGAAAGCACAGCTTGAATGCCTCATGCCACCTAAACCAGGAACAAAGGCAATTCACAAGCAACTCAGGAGGCTGAGGCAAGTGGATCACAAGGTCAGGAGGTCGAGACCAGCCTGGCCAACATGGAGAAACCTCGTCTCTACTAAAAATACAAAAAACAAACAAACAAACAAACAAAAATTAGCTAGACTTGGTGGTGGGTGCCTGTAATCCCAGATACTGGGAAGGCTGAGGCAAGAGAATCATTTGAACCCAGGAGGTGGAGGTTGCAGTGAACCAAGATCACGCCATTGCACTCCAGCCAGGAGGACAAGGTAAGACTTCGTCTCAAAAAAAAAAAAAAAGAATATTGGATAGTGGCCACATTTTTAAGAAGTGAAATTGGAGTAAGTGGTGAGGGGCATGAATCAACGAGCATAAAACTTGGCTAGATTTCAACCCTGGCCTTACAGCATTGACGGAGGAAGGTTGCTGACACTGTTATCAATGTTTAGTACTGGAATCTCTTGTGCTTTCAACTGGGTCTCACAGACAGGTCATAGGATTCACCCCAGAGAGACTCTATGAACATAGAGGAAATCCACCTGAGAACAACTGTGGCCCAGTCTGTATCATTAAATCCAATCAGCCTTTACCAAGCTGAGAGAGCGCAGACAGAAACTCTGAACTCTCCTCCAACAGTTAATATTTATAAATGAGTCCCCAAGTCCAATTCTCACAAACTAAGTGCTATCAGAGATGTGTCAGTAAAGCAGTTACTGTAATATTTTGTTGCACTTCAGCCTTAAGCAAAGTCACCAAGCACAGACACTTCCAAACATTGATTTCACAGGGCTTCAAGTTGAAAGGAATCCATTTCAGGTGTCCCATGCAGATGTACTTTCTATGACGAAGGCAGAGGCTTTTGGCTGAAGAAATGGAGGAGTTTGTTGGTGCACTCTAACTTGAACTCATCCCTGACTTCTACAAATATGCACAGAAGCTTCTGAATGTTTATCTGGATTTCTAGAACTGGAATTTAAATTCTACTTGAAAGCCCTAGGGATCCACAAAAGCAAACAATCCAATAGTAGCTGTTTGATTTTTTTTTTAATATCAAAATAATAGTTAGCAAACAAACTCATTGCACTTAAAAGCTGGCTATAGTGAGCATTCAGAGGAGCTTCTAAATGGCATCTCATGCCATCAAAAACCAGAAGCAAAGCTCTGAACCCTTTGCAGTCCTCCCTAAAGTGTCAAGGAATCCACACCATCAATTCCTTGTATTTTCACATACTGCCAAAAAATGTCATAAGACTATGAATTTTCTAGCAAGGAAAAGAAAAGGCCTCCTGTAGCATTGAAAATGTCTTCTTGAGGCTCCATTAAGCAAAGACCAACACTCACTGTGCTTCGTGTGAACATGCCTGTGTTGATTATATGGTTTATTGAGTAAAATGGAGTTAGCTGACATATAACTACATTTTCCTAACGGTATCACTTTCTGACAGATGCTTACAAACTTCACTTTCACTGTCTGGGAAGTGAATTAAGCAGTAGAGCTTGTATGACTTGTATGAGCTTGTATGACTTGTATGAGCTTGTATGAACTAGACTTGTAAAATTCTTATAAACAGGCTGAGGTTTGCAATAGGCTTCTCAAAGGCTTCCAACCTATCCGCATTAATGCAATAGCACATTTTGAGAGGTGGTCTCAGTTCTCCTTGACATTGCAAAGAATTCTTATCATTGCCTACAGAAAGTCCAATTTTAACTAATAAACTGGTAAGAATTTGCTATGTTAACGTTTTTAGCAAGAAAATATATTTATTAGAGATTTAACAAGTATAGACAGAAGTATACAAATATTACTGTCAGATGTGAGGACTGAAATCAATATGTTGACACCAGTGGCCTTCCATTTTCCTTTAATCAAGGGATCTACCTTTTTTTTTTTTTTTTTTTTTTTTTTGAGACAGAGTCTCGCTCTGTTGCCCAGGCTAGAGTGCAGTGGCATGATCTCTGCTCACTGCAAGCTCTGCCTCCCAGGTTCATGCCATCCTCTTGCCTCAGCCTCCTGAGTAGCTGGGACTACAGGCGCCTGCCACCACGCCCGTCTAATTTTTTGTATTTTTAGTAGAGACAGGGTGTTAGCCAGGATGGTCTCGAGCTCCTGACCTTGTGATCCACCCACCTCAGCCTCCAAAGTGCTGTGATTACAGGTGTGAGCCACTGCGCCGGGACAAGAGATCAACTTTTTGTTTTCATTTTGTTGTTATTTTTATTTTGAGCCTCATAGCAGGTGCAAGTAAGGCATTAACAGCCCTGGACACCCAGCATTCAAAGAAGCCTTCAACGTGTTGGCCTGCACTGTTTAGGGCCAGCTTCAAAGCTTCTCCCAAGCTTTGCAAAGTACACACCAGCTACTCCATTCAAGTCTCCTTAAAAAATGGTTTTCAAAGTTCTGTGGCTTCTCAAATGAAGACATTGACATATTTTATTTGTCCAACAGCCCTAACTAAGGTGAGCCTTCAAAGAAGCCTCTAGATGTTGTTCTCGCTGGTCAGGCAGAGAGCACAGGTGCAGGAGGTGGCTCACTCAGTCCTCATGGGACCTCTAAGAAATTCACTTTAGTTCTTCCTGGGAGGCATTTCTGGAAATTGAATTCTTAAAGGCAAAACATGTATAAGGCAGTAAAACAAAGGATTACCATGTTACTTGATTAGTCATCAGTCAGCAGCCTCGTGGACTCCAACTAAGACTCCCCAGCCTTTTTCTCTTGGCCAAGGAAGAGAATGCAAATTGTGCTCATCTAAACTTTGCAACAAGTGTAGGAGAAAACTGTAAGGATGGTGGACCAAGGGGGAGAGGACACAGCATGAGACAGGGCTAAGTGTACTAAGTAGCCCTAAGTAGTACTAAGACCCCTATCAGTACATAGGGGTCAAACCGCTGGAGATGTGGGATTGAACACGTTAGCTACTGTAACTGAGATTGGTTCTAATGGTCTGCTCGTTTGGGAGATTATAACTTAGTGGTAGCTTATATTCACTAAGGTTGGGATTCCAGAACTTTCCTGCTATAATGTAAAGGACAGAGTTCAAAAGCTTATGGATATGGGAATGTTGGGCTGGATTTATCACACGCAACCTGTACACCCAGCCCTACCCTTTCTTCGTCCCCTAAGAGAGCATTCTCTTGACTATGACACTGAGAATCATAGCAGTGGGCAAAGCAGCAGTGTCCTAGCAAAGCTCTCTGGGGCCCATCTCCCAGATCCCAATGTAACCCTGCAGAATGTGTCTGCTGAGATGGGCTCCCTGATTTCAGGGGGAAAGATGACCAGTGGAAGCCAATGACAGCACTCAACTGTCAGAGACAAGGTAGACACATCTAGGGTGATGAGCAGCAGGAGTGATCTGGTGAACGGGAATCTTCTGATCCACACAGATCTTTGGTACAAGGTGGCTGATGGATCACAGTGTCCCTGGGACTGCAGTGCATGGACAGTCTACTAACATAGCTCTTGGTCTGCTGAGTCACCACAATGGGGAGTCTTGCATCACTCCAATGGAAAGACTTTCCTCCAGTTTCTAGACACAAGCCATTTCACAGACCCTTCATTGAAGACAGCATGTCACCTGAAGAAAGTCCCCTGCAACCGTGTCACAGGTATGTCCTCCTCCATGCCTTCTCCCAAAGGGTATGCAACCTTAAGAAATGGTGATCATGTGCTAGAAAGAAGAATCTCTAGATCTTTTGTGCATTACAAGACCCTAGCTTGGAACTGGTGCTTACTCCCAAGACCCAAAACATCCACGTGATCTACTAGTCAAAGTGGGAGGAATGGTCTAATAGGCAGCGGATGAATGGAGTTTTAGCTCAGGTCCAAATCACAGCAGGCCCATTAGGTACAAGGACATCCCTACCATCACTTCTTCATGTCCTGGATGCACAGTTAGGGTCACCACAACTCAATGTGGCATGCGGAATGCCTACGTCGGCCCTCTGATCACTACGCTGAGCACTACTTTCTATCCTAGCAGAGAGGTCCTGGAACATCCCCTCTGCTAGGATAGAAACAAAGGTTTACTATATCCCTAGAAGAATCTGCAGAAATTAATGCCACCATCAAAGACTCGAAGGAAGAAGTGGTGATACTTATACTTTGCTCATTTTACAGATCGGTTAGGTCTGTCAGGAGCAGACGGATCTTAGAGAACATGGATTATTGTAAACCTAAGCAGATGCTGCCTTCTCTTGCAGCTGCTGCTTCAGATGCCAACCCTTTCCTGGAGCAAATCAGCACAACTCGCTGCATCTGGTATGTAGTGCCCAATGTGCCAGGTGCTTGGTTCTCTTTCTACCCATTTTCCAAGGAACATCAGAAGTCATTTGTTTTAACTGGCAGAACCAATAGTACACTTTCAAGTCTTTTTGCCTCACAGTAGAGATCTTAACAGTCTTTACATCCTACAAAAATCATACTTGTCCACTACATTGGCAGTGTTGTGCAGATGAGACCTGATGCACAACAAATAAGGACTTCCTTAGATACCATAGGAAGAAGACAAATGCAGGCTGGAGGACGGGAGATGAGTCCTGAGTGCAAACACAGCATGTTGGGGTATCCTATTCAAAGTGAAAATTGTTGTACCTTTCTCCTCTTATAACTGAAAAGATGCTCCTACCTGGTGGGTCTCATTTTTTAATTTTGGAGGAAACATATCACATTAAATGTGCTATTTGACCCATTTAGCCATTAGGCTTCCAGTATTGAACAGGGACCAGAGGCAAGAAGGTGTCTGCAGCAGGCTCAGGCTTCAGAGAAAACTGCACTGTCACTTGGGCCTTATGACCCAGAATATCCACAATGCTTGAAGTTTCTATGGAAACTAGCAATGCAGTGTGAAGCCTCTGACAGCTTCAGCAAGGCAACTGTCATGCGGGGCTCTAAGGTTTAGGAGCCAAGCCTTGCCCTCTTCTTCAGGTAATTATTCTCTTTTTGAGAAGTGGCTCCTGCCTTGCAACATACCTGATAGGGACTGAACACCTGACCATGGGACATCACATGGTTATGTGGCCTGAGCTTCTCATCACGAATGCGGTGCTATCTGACACAGTGACTCATAAAGCAGGGGATGTACAGGACCAGAGCTGGACACTTCCAGGTAGAAATGGCTAATGAATAAGGCTCAAGCAGGTGCAGAAAGCACAGGTGACCTGCATGAGCATCTGTCTCAGACTCCCTGACAACTGCTCCTGTTCTTGCATCTTCTCCCTCAGTCCACTCCTACATCCTCATGGGAGTTCCCTCCGACTCACTGATTGAGGAGGGAGGAAAGCTCTGACCTTGCTTACAGCTAGTTCTGCATAATATGGGAACTGGACTGCTGCTTACTGTAGCCCAATCAGGAATGCCCCAAAAGACAGAAGGAGGAACTTCAATCAGTACATCTGTTGTCCTCTCAGAAGAGGTAGCCAAAGGTACAGTTACACTGACTCATGGGGAGTGGCTAGTGGTTTGGCAGTTTGTTAGGGACTTGGAGAGAACAGGATTGGAAAATTAATGACAAGGGCACCTGTGGCTGGATCTCTGAGAATAAGCAGAGAATAGTGGAGATATGCATGCCCCATATGAACGCTCACTCTAGGACATCTGCTGCAGTGGAGGCTCTTAATAACTAGGTGGATATGAGCTGGCCCCATCCCAGCAACCCAGTTCTTGCTCTGTACACACGATCTCCAACCTATGACGGTTTGACTTAGGATTTTTCGACTTTATGATGGTGCACAAGTGACAGGCATTCAGTAAAAACTGTATTTCAAGTACCCATATAACCATTTTCTTTTTCACTTTTACTTCAGTATTCAGTAAGTTACATGAAAAAAAAAAGTTAAAAAAATAAAGTTACACTTTATTATAAAGTAGGCTTTGTGTTAGATGGTTGTGCCTAGCTACAGGCTAATGTAAATGTTCTGAGCATGTTTAAGGTAGGCTAGGCTGAGCTGTGATGTTCAGTAGGTTAGGTATGTTACCTGCATGTTTCACTTAGATGTTTTCAGCTTAACGATGGGTTTATCGGGACATAGCCCCATCGTAAGTCAAGGAACATCTGTCCGCGCATGTGCAAGAGGCTTTGATGTTCACGACGGGAGTCTCTGCATGGAGCACTAACACGGACTTCTCTCCACCAAGGCTAATACAGTTAACACCTCTGCCTAATCTGTCAACATTAGAGACCAGCGATGGGCCTGCATGGTGGCCCCTTTGCCTGGGAAGGCAGCCAGCCGTCTGGCACTGGCTGGTTATCCCTGACCACTTCCACAGAGCAGGAGGCATAAACCTCACTGGAATAGATGTGCATTTGCCTTTCTGGGTAAAAATGCTTCTGCCAGTACTATTATCTGTGGACTGGCAAGGCACGGCAGCTCACGCCTGTAATCCCAGCACTTTGGGAGGCCAAGGCAGGCAGATGGCCTGAGGTCAGGAGTTCAAGACCAGACTGACCAACACGGTGAAACCCCCCCATCTCTACTAAAAATACAAAACTTAGCCGGGCGTGGTGGTGTATGCCTGTAATCCCAGCTATTAAGGAGGCTGAGGCAGGAGAATCACTTGAACCTGGGAGGACGAGGTTGCAGTGAGCCGAGTTCATGCCACAGCACTCCAGCCTGGGCAACAGCGCAAGGCTCCATCTCAAAAACAAAACAAAACAAAAAAAAAACAATTATCTGCGGACTCACAGAATACCTCATCTTCCATCATTCCACACAGCATTGCTTCTGGTCAAGAAACTCGCTTCACAGCCAAACAAGTGAAATGGTGGACTCATGCCCATGCTAGTCCCTTGTCTCAACAAGTCCCTCCCTAGAAATGGCAAGTCTGCTAAAACCTAGGAGCCCAGTGGAATGACCTCTTGAACCCTCGACTGTGATTTCAGTTAGGAGAAAACATCCTGAAAAGGTGAGGCTCTGTCTCATAGGAAGCAGTATATGCTTTGAATCAGCAATGACAATGCCAATTCTCTTTTTCCCTCATAATCAGAGAGCTGAGTCCAAGAATAAATGCGTGACATGAGAGTAGCTCCCTTCACTATTACACATAAGCATTCGCTTGCAGAATTTCTGGTTTCCATCATTGCAAATTTAAGCTTTGCCGATTTGGAGGTATTCGTTCTCAGGGAAGGGATGCTACGACCAGGGACAAATACAATAGTTCCATTCTGAAGGAGACCCCTTTTGGGGTTTTCAGGCCTCAGAATCAACAGGCAGAGAAGTGCACCCCTGTGCTGGCTCAGATGACTCATCCTGATTCTAGGTCACTGGGTTACTGCTACACAGAGGAGGGGAGAGGATATTTCTATGACCCAGTGATTCCAGTGGATTCTCAGAGACTCTCTTAGCACTCCTGTGTTCAACAATAATAGCTAGTGAAAAACTATGGCAACTAAAAAACAGACAGAACAACTAAGGATTCATACCCTTTGGGAATAAAAACTTGGGGCCAGGTGCAGTGGCTCATGCCTGTAATCTCAGCACTTTGGGAAGCTGAGGGAGGCAGATCACCTGAGGTCAGGAGTTCGAGACCAGCCTGGCCAACATGATGAAACCCCGTCTCTACTAAAAATACAAAAATTCACTGCATGTGGTGGTGCGCACCTGTAATCCCAGCTACTCGGGAGGCTGAGGTTTGAGCATCTTTTGAACCCGAGAGGCAGAGATTTCAGTGAGCCAAGATCACGACACTGCACTCCAACCTGGGCAATAGAGTGAGACTCTGTCTCAAAAAATAAAATAAAATAAAATAAAATTGGGGTCACCCCAATGGATAAAGAACCCCAACCAGCTGAGGCCCTGGGGTAAGGAAAAGGGGAACATGGCATAGGCAGTGAAAGAAGGAGGTTTTCAACACATTTTATATTGGAATATAACAAAGATGTGCAGAGTGCCTGCCTATAACCTTTACCCAGTTTCTCCTAACGTTATCATCTTTCGTTAATGAGGTACCTTTGCAAAACTAAGAAGCCAACATTGATACATTACTACTCACTAAACCCCAGACTTTATTCAGTGTTAGCAGCTTTTGTTACTGGTTTTTTGTTTTGTTTTGTTTTGTTTTTTCAGGTTCTATTCCAGAATATGATTCCTAGATTTCGTCTTCACGCCTCCTGGATTTCTTCCACTCTGTGATGCTTTCTCAGCCTTTCCTTTTTTTCATGACTTTGACAACGTTGAGGCGTGCTGGTTAGATATTTTGAAGACTGTCCCTCAATTTAAATTTGTCTGTTATTTCCCTCACGGTTAGATTGAGGTTATGGGATTTGGGAAATCTGCAAATCTGGACTTCTGTACTCTGCTCTGCAAAGGTAGAGCTGGAATTCTGCACCCTGCACTTCTCCTTTGTCCACCGGCTTCCTGTTAGCTTCTGCCAATAGGGAACAGTAGAGATAGAGGTTGGAAGGCCAGAGGACAGGGCCAGGCTCCCTCCCGCCAGCCTGCTATTCCTGCAGCACCACCTGGCAATGGTACTCAATTGCGGTGGCAGCAGTTACTTACTGTCTAGCTTCTTTCCAAACTTCCAGAGCCAGCCTCATGTGTCGCCTCAGAGACACCAGCCGCTGCTGGGCAGGACCCCCTTCTCAAAGATCTGAGCCCAAGCTGCACAGAGGCCCTCCACCAAGCTCCATGTTTCGATCATCTCACCCCTTCCCTTCATGGCTTTTTGCTGTTTCAATTCTCCAGCCCCTGTTTGGGCAATTCCCTGTATTAAATTTTCTCTGTTGAAACAACTAGTTTAGCTTCTGTTTCCCTGACTGGATCCTCACAGATATTGAAGCAAAATTTATTTATAAGCATGCAGCTAAGAAACAGCCAGCGATACGCAAAATGAGGACATCTGTTCTGGTGTGGCAAGTTCACGGCTGCTTGCTTCTCTCTCTTCAAATATTTCTAAAGTCCTGTAGTGATGCAGTTTTGTAAATCCACTTCCTTTTCAGAGGACAGCGTGTACCCAGGGCAGGCTGGGTACGACTCCTATGTATAATGACGGGTACGGAGACCAGTTTGTGTAACTGCACTGGTAATTGCCAGATGGGAGGGGAGAGAAGGCAAGGGCTAGAAGAAAAGGTAAATAGCACATAGAGAGAGATGCTATCTAATGGAGAGGGAAAAAAGTGTTTTCTGCTAACAGAAAAACAACTCCAGGGTTCAAAGAGAGCACAACCTTTTATTGTATTAAAAGTTCTCTCTTTTTCTTTCCCTGTCGTATGGAAGTAGATGGGATACACAAGCAAACAGGAGACCCAGGCGGAACAGGCTGTGCGTCCAGGAGCATTCTGCAAGGGAGACAGATCTGACCCGCCCCTTCCTAGGAGCAGGGATACAAGCATTAGTGTCCTCTGTTGGCCAAGACTCTGAAAATGCAACTGACAGCTCCCTAAGTGTTACAGGCTAAATTGTGACCCCCGCCACTCCCCTCACCAAAAAATTCATATGTTAAAGTCCTAACCCCCAGTACTTCAGAATGTGATTCTATTTGAAGATCGAGTCTTTAGATATGTAATTAGGTTAAAATAGGGTTATTGGGATGGACCCTAATCCAGTACGACAGATGCCCTTAAAAGGAGCGATTAGGATACAGACATGCACAGAAGGATGACCTCGTGAGGACACAGGGAGATGGTGGCCATCTATAAAGCAAAGACAGAGGCCTCAGGAGAAACCAACCCTGCTGGCACCTTGATCTCAGACTTCCAGCCTCCAGAACAGTGACAGAACAAATGTCTGTTGTTTAAGCCACCCAGTCTGCGGTACTTTATTATAGCAATCAGAGCAAACTAATATTCTGAGTCCCTGATTACTTTGGCCACAGCCTCTCCTGCTACAACCCCACTCCAAAAAAAGAAAAAAAAATGCATATTTTGTTTCCAAATAAGGCTGTGTCCCCAAATCCCCATCAGGTCTCCTGTCCTGGTGAACTGGGCTGGACAAAAGCACCCACTGCAAGGACTTGGCCTCAGGTTGTCTCAAGTCCAAGGTTATTTCCAAGAATAAGGACCACAGTGCAGTTGGCATACAGAGAAATCAGGCAGATCGGGTTTCAGTCCTAACCACAGCATTCATTGCATGAGAGGGCAAATCAATCCCTTACAGGCACTTCCCCCAAAAAAGCCCGAACTCCAGTCTGGCTGTATTTGGGGAAGGGGCATCTAGAAGTAATTAAGGTTAAATGAGACTAAGTGAGGGCTAGGGTAGGGGAGGCCTGATCTGATAGTATTATTGCCCTTAAAGCCTTCAGAAGTAGAATCAGCCAGAACATTGATCTCAGATTTCCCAGCCTCCAGAACTGTGGGAAAATACACTTTTTGTTATTGAAGCCCTCAGTCTATGTTAGCCTGTGATGGCAGCCAGAGCTGACTGATGCACCTACAGGGGTAAGTTAGGGGATTAAATAAAACAACACCTCAACCAGCTCCTGGTATTCAGTGTACACTAGTGATGGTTATTTTAGAATCTAAGACTAGTGGATACAAAGGAAAGGTGACTATATTTCTAGGGGTTGGAGTTACCCAAAATGGAAGGAAATGCCTTGTAGTTAAGACAGGTGGGCACCGTGAAGATTTCAGGCATAGGCCAGAGAATCTATGGGAGGCTGTTGTCACAGAGACAACTCAGGCATCAAAAAGAGATTGGAGAACATGTGTTTGCAACTCCCTTTCAATCCCTAGAGCTTTTGAAAGTATGCACTTAGGCTGGGCATGGTGGATCATGCCTGTCATCTCAGCACTTTGGGAGGCCGAGGCAGGCAGATCACCTAAGGTCGGGAGTTCAAGGGCAGCCTGGCCAATATAGTGAAACCCCGTCTCTACTAAAAATACAAAAATTCGCTGGGCGTAGTGGTGCGTGCCTGTAATCCCAGCTACTCGGGAGGCTGAAGCAGGAGAATCACTTGAACCTGGGAAGCAGAGGTTTCAGTGAGCTAAGATGGCACCACTGTACTCCAGCCTGGGCAACAGAGTGAAACTTTTTGTCTCAAAAAAAAAAAGAAAGAAAGAAAGAAAGAAAGTATGCACTGGAATTTTAAAGTCTCTCCAAGCTGCCTTAATGTTCATTTTCTCTGGATACTATATCTTCAAACCTATAAAGTGATGGTTAGTGCTATAAACAATTATCAGAAAAGATATCTTTGTTGAACTACCCTCATTTTATTTTGATTTGTATGCTTGCAGCATTGCAAATTCTACTCTTTAAACTCCTTTATATTCCTTTCTATTGTTGGAGCAGATTTTGCACAGACCTCCTCCTGCCTGGTGATACAATAAAGTCACACACACAGAGAGAGAGAGAGAGAGAGAGACAGAGAGAGAGAGCAAGGCCAACAATAGTTACTCTGCCGCTTCCTTCAACAATCTCCAACACAGTAAGGCAGCCCTTCCAAATCCCACCCTTTTTGGCTTGTCATGGGAAATTTCTTCCCCACCTGAGGCACTGCACAGGAGTAGAGGGTTGATTCATTAACAACTGGGGCTGTTCATCAAGGGGCACACTCTTAGTCCCAAATATGTCTTGACATTTTCCTTAAGCAGGGAGATCCCTGCCTGGCCTGCCTCCCGGGCCCCCATCACCCCAGCCGAGAGTGCGCCTGCCTGTAGGACTTCCGTTTAGGCAGCCCAGAAGAACATCTGGACACAGGACACAATAGCCACTGAGGGTCAGAGTTGGGTCTCCTTCCCTGCCCAGTTTCCTCCCCTTGAGAAAAGCCACAAACAAAACACTCTAGTGAGAGAACTCCTTCCTTTTCTAGCGTCTCTGGTATATGCAAGCTATTTGGAAGTAACAGTTCCTTTGTGCATGTTTGGGTGCCTGTGAATTTTGTGAAAGATGAACAGTTGTCTGTGTGTGTGAGGTTGGCTACTCTCATCGATAGCTTGCTGCACAGACCCAACCCCCGCTAATGGGAACCACGGGGAAGCTGAGAACCGTGGACTTAGAGTTTGTGCTGGAAGCGCCCTCTGGTGGACAAACAGAATGCTGCCTCTTGGTCTCTGCAAAACTGCCCTAAAAGCTATGAAATCGTAATTTTTTTAACACTGTATTTTAAAGCTATATTAAATCCATTTGAAAACGCTAATAAAATGAGATATACTTCCATTTATTCCAAAATTTACTGTTACGTGTATTTCATGTTATTAAAGTAGCATAGTGGCTAGGAACGTAGGATTTAAAGACAGCCTAGTAGCTAGGAACACAGGATTTAAAACCAGCCTGGGTTTGACTCCTAGCAAAGCCACCCTCTAGCTGTATAAACTTAGGCAAATTATTTAAAGTCTCTGTGCTTCGGTTTCCTAATCTATATACCTCACACTGTTTTGTGATCATTAAATGGGTAAATACATGCAAAGTGCTTATAACAGTACCTAATGCTAACTAAATGTTAATTCTGTATCTTAAAAGATGCTGAGAAGGCAGGTGTCTGATTGAAAGTCGCCTTCTCCAGAAACCTTCCTTGATTAACCTAGGGCCCAGCTTTAATAAGTCCTGTAATTATGCAGATTCCTACCTTTGAAACTGACATACTCTTTGTATCATCCTTCAGTAAGTGTCCCCTACCCCCATCTGCAAGTTCAGCAATGCAATTCATAATGAGGTATATATACCTCATTATGAATGTATGAGGTATATGTTATATACCTCATATAAGTGGAATCATACAATATTTATGTTTTTGTGACTGGTTTGATGCACTCATTATTCATGACTATCCTCCAGGTTCATCCATGTTGTAGCATGTATCAGAATTTCATTTCTTTTATGGCTGAATAATATTCCACCATACGTATATACCGCATTTTGTCCCAGTACTGAGGTGGATCTGCATTTTTTGAGTATTCCACCTGATGGCATATGAATTATGAGATTTTTACTCTGTTTTATGGGAATAGAATTATTCCTGATAGTGAATCCATGGGCCTAAGTAATGGCTGAGGTGGAGGTTTGCTTGAACCCAGGAACTGGAGGCTGCAGTGAGCTATGATCACAGGACTGCACCCCAAGCTGGGCAACAGAATAAGATTGTCCCTTAAAAAAAAAAGAAAAGAAAACCAATGTTTCATATATTTTGTCTGGTTTGAAAGTTTTTTTCAGGTGGGAGTATATATCTTATTCCTGTACTCCACTATGGTTGGAAGTGAAAGAGGCCCCAAATACATGGTTTCTACATCATGGTTTCCCAATCAAGGCACTACTGACATCTTGGACTGGACAATTATTTGTGTGGAAGGTTGTCCTGCGCCTTGTAAGATGTTTAGCAGCATCCGCAGCCTCTGCTCTCTAGAGTCAGAAGTGTCCACCCGCTTATAGCAAAACTATATCCGGAAATATATATGGTAGCAAATATATATAGTTATAGCAAAAACTATATCCGGAAATCACCAACGTCCCCTAGCAAGAAGGGGCAAAAATTACTCCCTGCTCTGGACTCATGGACACACGTGTGTGTGCGCACAAGCCCGTGCACCATGGGGTAGAAAAGTTTATGCTGTGTGTTCAGGGACCAATAATATATAGAGGCCTGGCCAGAAACGATGACTCATATTAGCAATCCCAGCACTTTGGGAGGCTAAGGCAGGAAGATCTCTTGAAGCTAGGAATTAGAGACTAGCCTGAGTGACATAGTGAAACCCCATCTCTACAAAAAAAAATTTCAAAATCAGCCGAGCATGGTGGTGCATGCCTGTAGTCCCAGCTACTCAAGAGGCTGAGGTGAGAGGATTTCTTGCGCCTGGGAGGTCAAGGCTTCAGTTAGCTATGATCGCACCACTCTAGACTAGGTAACAGAGCAAGACCCTGTCTCTCAAAAAAAAAAAAAAAAGAAAGAAAGAAAAACATGCACATGTATGTTTATTGCAGCACTATTTACAATAGCAAAGACATGGAGGCAACCCAAATACCCATCAGTGATAGACTGGATAAAGAAAACATGGCACATATGCACTATGGAATACTATGCTGCCATAAAAAAGAATGAGTTCACGTCCTTTACAGGGACATGGATGGAGCTGGAACCCATCATCCTCAGCAAACTTACACAGGAACAGAAAACCAAACACCACATGTTCTCACTCGTGAGTGGCAGTTGAACAATGAGAACACATAGACACAGGGAGGGGAACAATCACACCAGGGGGCCTGTCAAGGGATGGGGAATAAGGGGAGGGAGAGCATTAGGACAAATGCCTAATGCATTCGGGACTTAAAACCTAGATGACGGGTTGATAGGTGCAGCAAACCACCATGGCACTTGTATACATAAACCTGCATGTTCTGCACATGTATCCCAGAACTTAAAGTAAAATTTAAAAAGAGAGAGAGAGAGAGAAAGGAGAGCTGGTTGAAAATCTATTTAAGAAGCAACAAAATACTGATTTCTCACTTCTCTGTGCATTGCAGAGCAATTGGCCCTCCCTCTCCTTAGAAAAAGACTGAAGAAGATGACACAGTGTTGCTGCACTGTGGGACCCAAGGCATCATTCAGGCCAGCAAGATTAAGGGAAGAGTCAGCCCCTTAGTTTTCGGGCATGAATTTGGGCAGCTAAGGAGGAAAATGTTAAATATACTTTCATAGGAGCACCGTCAGTTGAACAGCCCAGCTCAGTCATCCTGGAGTGACACTCAGATTGACAGGTCTCACATATGACCTTGGAGCTTTAGCAAACATTCCAGTACCTCTTAAATATGACCAAAAGCAAATATTGCCAAACATCTGAGAAAAGCCTCTAACGTAGAAGATAAAGACAAAAAAACAAACTGAGAAAGATCAATATAGAAAAAACAGATACTATTCAAGAAGAAGAAAGCCTGAAAAAGTATCATTAAGACCCTCGAAGAGATTTCAGGGCATCACAACCATGAAGCAAGAATGAAAGGCCTGACTAATGGTTGAAAATGGATTTGCATCGTTGTGGAATTTCAAAACACCAGGCACGTAGCGATCTTATGCTTCCAGACGGATCGATTAAGATTAATTACCTGAAATCAGCATGGCGTTGGAGCCTGTAAAACACCAACGCTAAAAACTAGAAGGTAGTGGAGCAATGTCTTCAAAACGCTGAAGACAAATCATTTTATGCCCAGGATTCCTTTATGCCATCTGATCTGTGGTACTTTGTTCTCACAGCCCAGCAAACTAGTACACCAGTCAAAATATCAATCATGAGGCCGGGTGCGGTCGCTCATGCCTATGATCCCAGCACTTTGGGAGGCCGAGGTGGGTGGATCACCTGAGGTCAGGAGTTCGAGACCAGCCTGGCCAACATGGTGAAACCCCATCTCTACTAAAAAATAGAAAAATTAGCCAGGCGTAGTGGCAGGTGCCTGTGATCCCAGTTACTCAGGAGGCTGAGGCAGGAGAATCACTTGAACTTGGAAGGTGGAGGCTGCAGTGAGCTGAGATCGTGCCACTGCACTCTAGCCTGGGTGACAGAGTGAGACTCTGTCCAAAAAATATATATATATTACATATTTGTATTTATATAAAAATATAAATATATTTTTTATTTACATAAAAAATATATATATTATGGTTCAAGGTAAAGACATAGTCAGAGGTGTGATGTGCAGTGCTGCCTCTCTGCTTCCTTTAAGTTAGGTGTGGTCATATGACCTGCTTTGTTCAGTGAAATGTAAGCAGAAGTGATTGTGTCATTTCAAGGCATTCACTTTAAGAGGAAGGGCACAATTTGCCATATGTGGTGTTCATGGACGCATGAGAAATAAACATTTTTTGTATTAAAATACTGATAATGTTGGACTGCAACTACAGTTAACCTCTCTTGATTAATAAAGAAATTGGTACCTAGAAGAGGGTTGCTACCATAACAAAAACTTAAAAATATGTGGCATTAACTTAGCAGTCGAATTATTGGTACCAAGGAAACTGTTCGTGGAAAGTGGCAAGAAAGTGATCCGTGTTCAGCAGTAGCTAAACATGACATTACCCTCAATAACTTGGAAAGCCAACAATAAGCCTAATGGATTTTAAGGCATAGAAGAGGTGGAAACCCAAGCATTGGTAGTGTATGTTGGTTTCTGCTGATTTCATCTGACAATCGACAGCAAGAAACAGAGGAGCTCACAGAAAGCATTTGACTGTTTACAAGCACGAAAGAGAAAAGAGGAAGTTCAGAAACTGGGGACTTAGAGGGTTTAAAAAAACCTATTGCTTTTCAATCTCAAACAGATAAAGCTAAAACTAAAAATTCCTATGGCGACTGAGGTTGATCAAAACTCACTTCAAGGGCTAAGTCAAGTGTATGGCTATCATGCTCACGGTAGAAATGGTAAATAGTGCTGGTTAAAAGGTACAAAGTTCCAGTTAGACAGGAAGAATAAGTTCTGGAGATCCATTGTACAGGAGGGTGACTATAGTTAATAAGGATGTATTATACACTTGAAAATTGCAAAGAGATTAGATCTTAAGTGTTCTCACCACAGTAGTGTGTGTTGATGGATATGGTAATTAGCTTGATCTAATCATTTCACAACATATACATGTATCAAAATATCACATGTACACTGTAATATGCACAACTTTAATTTGTCAGTTATATCCTAATAAAGATGGGGAAAATAGATATACATAAACAAATAAATAAAGTGGGCCTACAAAAGCACCATGAGGAAGGCTATCAGCACATACACTACTGTTAAATCCAACACAGCATGATACTTCCAAATGAGCTGCCAGCCCAGACTAAAATAGCCTGCCCCCCTCACCCTCAGCCACTTGCCTGTCTTCCCAAAGTGGCCCCAGCAATAGTGTGTACCACTCCCACGCTCATAAAACCCCAGCCGCTGCCACAACTACTCCATCTGTTTTTTCTCATACATTTTCTTGAGATATGATTCACATACCATAAAATTCACCCCTTAAAATGTACAATTCACTGGCTTTTAACATATTTACAAAGCTGTGCAACCATCACCTCTAATTCTGGAACATTCTCATCACTCCAAAATGAAACTACGCACCCATTAGCAGTCACTCCCCATGTTTGCCTACCCCAGGTCACTGAGGGATACTAATCTACTTTCTGTTTCTGTGAATTTTACGGCCTGGCAATTCTACTACTAAATATACCCCAAGAGAGTTGAAAATGTATGTCTCCACAAAACCTTGTACATGAATAAACATTATTCATTCATAATAGCCCCCAAATGGAAACAACACAAATACCCATCGATTGCTAAATGGACAGGCAAAATGTAATAGATCCAAACAATGAAATATTGTTCAGATATAAACAGAATAAAGTACAGATGCTGCAACACAGAAGAACATCGAAGACTTTCTTCAAAGTGAAAGAAGCTGGACACAAAGGCCAAATATGAAAGTTTTGTAGACAGACGAAGTGGGGCCCAAGCAACAGAGCAGAACAAATCTGCACTTTTGTCAGATTGGATGCAAGTGCTTGAACTCCTAAGAGCACAAGAAGAGCCAACAGAGCTTAAGTTAGCTGTAAGGAAACAAGTAAAAAGAGGGTAGTGAAATTATTGGTGGCACCAAGATGGCCAAATAGGAACAGCTCCAGTCTGCAGCTCCCAGCGTGAACCACGCAAAAGAGTGATTTCTGCATTCCCAACTGAGATACTGGTTCATCTCACTGGAGCTTGCAAGACAAGTGGGTGCAGTCCAGGGAGCAGGACAGGGCATCACCTCACCTGGGAAGTGCAAGGGGTGGGGGAACTCCCTTTCCTAGCAAAGGGAAGCCATGACAGAGGGCACCTGGAAAATCAGGACACTCCCACCCTAACATTGCACTTTTCCAAGGGCCTTAGCAAACGGCACACCAGGAGATTATATCCCACACCCGGCTCAGAGGGTCCCACTCATGGAGCCTGGCTCACTGCTAGCACAGCAGTCTGAGATGGAACTGCAAGGTGGCAGCCAGGCTTGGGGAGTGGCATCCGCCATTGCTGAGGCTTGAGTAGGTAAACAGAGCAGCAGGCTGGGCACGGTGGCTCACGCCTGTAATCCCAGCACTTTGGGAGGCCAAGGCGGGCAGATCACGAGATCAGGAGATTGAGACCATCCTGGCTAACAAGGTGAAATCCCATCTCTACTAAAAATACAAAAAATTTGCCAGGCATGGTGGCAGGCTCCTGTAGTCCCAGCTACTTGTGAGGCTGAGGCAGGAGAATGGCTTGAACCTGGGAGGCAGAGCTTACAGTGAGCCAAGATCGTGCCACTGCACTCCGACCTGGGTTACAGAGACTCCATCTCAAAAATAAATAAATAAATAAATAAATAAATAAATAAATAGCGGCTGAGAAGCTCGAACTGGCTGGAGCCCACCGCAGCTCAAGGAGGCCTGCCTGCCTTTGTAGACTCCACCTCTAAGGGGCAGGCCATAGTTGAACAAAAGGCAGCAGAAACTTCTGCAGACTTAAACGTCCCTGTCTGACAACTTTGAAGAGAGTAGTGGTTCTCCCAGCACGGAGTTTGAGATCTGAGAACAGACAGACTGTCTCCTCAAGTGGGTCCCTGACCCCCGAGTAGCCTAACTGGGAGGCACCTCCCAGTAGGGGGGTGACTGACACCTCATAAGGCCAGGTGCCCCTCTGAGATGAAGCTTCCAGAGGAAGGATTAGGCAACAGCATTTGCTGTTCTGCAGCCTCCGCTGGTGATACCCAGGCAAACAGGGTCTGGAGTGGACCTCCAGCAAACTCCAACAGACCTGCAGCTGAGGGTCCTGTTAGAAGGAAAACTAAAAAACAGAAAGGACATCCACACCAAAACCCCATCTGTACGTCCCCATTATCAAAGACCAAAGGTAGATAAAACCACAAAGATGGGGAGAAACCAGAGCAAAAAGCTGAAAATTCTAAAAATCAGAACACCTCTTCTCCTCCAAAGGAACACAGCTCCTTGCCAGCAACAGAACAAAGCTGGACAGAGAATGACTTTGACGAGTTGAGAGAAGAAGGCTTCAGAAGATGAGTAATTACAAACTTCTCCAAGCTAAAGGAGGATGCTTGAACCCATTGCAAAGAAGCTAAAAACTTTGAAAAAAGAGTAGACAAATGGCTAAGTAGAATACAGTGAGGAGAAGTCCTTAAATGACCTGATGGAGCTGAAAACCATGGCACGAGAACTACGTGACACATGCACAAGCTTCAGCAGCAGATTTGATCAAATGGAAGAAAGGGTGTCAGTGATTGAAGATCAAATGATTGAAATGAAGCAAGAAGAGAAGTTTAGAGAAAAAAGAGTAAAAAGAAATTAGCAAAGCCTCCAAGAAATATGGGACTACATGAACAGACCAAATCTATGTCTGATTGGTATACCTGAAAGTGATGGGGAGAATGGAACCAAGTTGGAAAACACTCTTCAGGATATCATCCAGGAGAACTTCCCCAACCCAGCGAGGCAGGCCAACATTCAAATTCAGGAAATACAGAGAACGCCACAAAGATACTCCTTAAGAAGAGCAACTCCAAGACACATAATTTTCAGGTTCACCAAAGTTGAAACAAAGGAAAAAATGTTAAGGGCATCGAGAGAGAAAGGTCAGGTTACCCACAAAGGGAAACCCATCAGACTAACAGCAGATCTCTCGGCAGAAACTCTACAAGCCAGAAGAGAGTGGGGGCCAATATTCAACATTCTTAAAGAAAAGAATTTTTAACCCAGAATTTCATATCCAGCCAAACTAAGCTTCACAAGTGAAGGAGAAATAAAATCCTTTACAGACAAACAAATGCTGAGAGATTTTGTCACCACCAGGCCTGCCTTACAAGAGCTCCTGAAGGAAGCACTAAACATTGAAAGGAACAACTGGTACCAGGCACTGCAAAAACATGCCAAATAAGACCATCAATACTAGGAAGAAACTGCATCAACTAATGAGCAAAATAACCAGCTAACATCATAATGACAGGATCAGATTCACACATAACAATATTAACCTTAAATGTAAATGGGCTAAATGCTCCAATTAAAAGACACAGACTGGCAAATTGGATAAAGAGTCAAGACCCATCAGTGTGCTGTATTCAGGAGACCCATCTCAAGTGCAGAGACACACATAGGATCAAAATAAAGGGATGGAGGAAGATCTACCAAGCAAATGGAAAACAAAAAAAGGCAAGGGTTGCAATCCTAGTCTCTGATAAAACAGACTTTAAACCAGCAAAGATCAAAAGAGACAAAGAAAGCCATTACATAATGGTAAAGGGATCAATTCAAGAAGAAGAGCTAACTATTGTAAATATGTATGCACCCAAAACAGGAGCACCCAGATGCATAAAGCAAGTCCTGAGAGACCTAAAAAGAGACTTAGACTCCCACACAATAATAATGGAAGATTTTAACACCCCACTGTCAACATTAGACAGATCAACGAGACAGAAAGTTAACAAGGATATCCAGTAATTGAACTCAGCCCTGCACCAAGTGGACCTAATAGACATCTACAGAACTCTCCACCCCAAAACAACTGAATATACATTCTTCTCAGCAACACATCAAACTTATTCCAAAATTGACCACATAGTTAGAAGTAAAGCACTCCTCAGCAAATATAAAAGAATAGAAATTATAACAAACAGTCTCTCAGACAACAGGGCAATCAAACTAGAATTCAGGATTAAGAAACTCACTCAAAACTGCTCAACTACATGGAAACTGAAAACCTGCTCCTGAATGACTACTGGGTACATAACGAAATGAAGGCAGAAATAAAGATGTTCTTTGAAACCAATGAGAACAAAGACACAATACACCAGAATCTCTGGGACACACTTAAAGCAGTGTGTAGAGGGAAATTTATAGCACTAAATGCCCACAAGAGAAAGCAGGAAAGATCTGAAATTGACACCCTAACATCACAATTAATAGAACTAGAGAAGCAAGAGCAAACACATTCAAAAGCTAGCAGAAGGCAAGAAATAACTAAGATCAGAGCAGAACTGAAAGAGATAGAGACACCAAAAAAAACCCCTTCAAAAAATCAATGAATCCAGGAGTTGGTTTTTTGAAAAGATCAACAAAATGGATAGACCGCTAGCAAGACTAATAAAGAAGAAAAGAGAGAAGAATCAAATAGACTCAATAAAAAATGATAAAGGGGATATCACCACGGATCCCACAGAAATACAAACTACCATCAGAGAATACTATAAACACCTCTATGCAAATAAACTAGAAAATCTAGAACAAATGGATAAATTCCTGGACACATATACCCTCCCAAGACTAAACCAGAAAGAAGTTGAATCCCTGAATAGACCAATAACAGGCTCTGAAATTGAGGCAATAATTAATGGCTTACCAACCAAAAAATATCCAGGACCAGATGGATTCACAGCTGAATTCTACCAGAGGTACAAAGAGGAGCTGGTTCCATTCCTTCTGAAACTATTCCAATCAATAGAAAAAGAAGGAATTCTCCATAATTCACTTTGTGAGGCCAACATCATCCTGATACCAAAGTCTGGCAGAGACACAACAAAAAAAGAGAATTTTAGGCCAATATCCCTGTTGAATATCAATTCAAAAATCCTCAATAAAATACTGGCAAACCGAATCCAGCAGCACATCAAAAAGCTTATCCACCACAATCAAGTTGGCTTCATCCCTGGGATGTGAGGCTGGTTCAACATACACAAATCAATAAACATAATCCAGCATATAAACAGAACCAAAGACAAAAACCACTTGATTATCTCAATAGACGCAGAAGAGGCCTTTGACAAAATTCAACAGCCCTTCATGCTGAAAACTCTCAAAAAACTAGGTATTGATGGGACGTATCTCAAAATAATAAGAGCTATTTATGACAAACCCACAGCCAACATCATACTGAATGGGCCAAAATTGGAAGCATTCTCTTTGAAAACTGGCACAAGACAGGGATGCCCTCTCTCACCACTCCTATTCAACATAGCATTGGAAGTTCTGACCAGGGCAATCAGTGAAGAGAAAGAAATAAAGGGTATTCAGTTAGGAAAAGAGGAAGTCAAATTGTCCCTGTTTGCAGATGACATGATTGTATGTTTAGAAAAGCACATCGTCTCAGCCCAAAATCTCCTTAAGCTGATAAGCAACTTCAGCAAAGTCTCAGGATACAAAATCAATGTGCAAAAATCACAAGCATTCCTATACACCAGTAACAGACAAACAGAGAGCCAAATCATGAGTAAACTCCCATTCACAATTGCTTCAAAGAGAATAAGATACCTAAGAATCCAACTTACAAGGGATGTGAAGGACTTCTTCAAGGAGAACTACAAACCACTGCTCAGTGAAATAAGAGGACACAAACAAATGGAAGAACATTCCATGCTCATGGATAGGAAGAATTAATATTGTGAAAATGGCCATACTACCCAAGGTAATTTATAGATTCAACGCCATCCCCATCAAGCTACCAATGACTTTCTTCACAAAATTGGAAAAAAATACCTTAAAGTTCATATGGAACCAAAAAAGAGCCTGCATTACCAAGACAATCCTAAGCCAAAAGAACAAAGCTGGAGGCATCACGCTACCTGACTTCAAACTATACTACAAGGCCACAGTAACCAAAACAGCATGATACTGGTACCAAAACAGCATGATACTGGTACCAAAACAGAGATATAGACCAATGGAACAGAATAGAGCCCTCAGAAATAATACTACACATCTACAGCCATCTGCTCTTTGATAAACCTGACAAAAGCAAGAAATGGGGAAAGGATTCCCTATTTAATAAATGGTGCTGGGAAAACTGGCTAGCCATAAATAGAAAGCTGAAACTGGATCCCTTCCTTACACCTTATAAAAATTAATTCAAGATGGATTAAAGACTTAAATGTTAGACCTAAAACCATAAAAACCCTAGAAGAAAACCTAGGCAATGTCATTCAGGACATAGGCATGGGCAAGGACTTCATGACTAAAACACCAAAAGCAATGGCAACAAAAGCCAAAATTGAGAAATGGGATCTAATTAAACTAAAGACCTTCTGCACCGCAAAAGAAACTACCATCAGAGTGAACAGGCAACCTATGGAATGGGAGAAAATTTTTACAATCTACCCATCTGACAGAGGGCTAATATCCAGAATCTACAAAGAACTTAAACAAATTTACAAGAAAAAAATCAAACAACTCCATCAAAAAGTGGGCAAAGGATATGAACAGATACTTCTCAAAAGAAGACATTTATGCAGCCAACAGACACATGAAAAAAATGCTCATCATCACTGGCCATCAGAGAAATGCAAATCAAAACCACAATGAGATGCCATCTCACACCAGTTAGAATGGTGATGGTTAAAAAGTCAGGAAACAACAGGTGCTAGAGAGGATGGGGAGAAATAGGAACGCTTTTACACTGTTGGGACTGTAAACTAGTTCAACCATTGCAGAGGACAGTGTGGCGATTCCTCAAGGATCTAGAACTAGAAATACCATTTGACCCAGCCATCCCATTACTGGGCATATACCCAAAGGATTATAAATCATGTTGCTATAAAGACACATGCACATGTGTGTTTATTGCAGCACTATTCACAATAGCAAAGACTTGGAACCAACCCAAATGTCCATCAATGATAGACTGGATTAAGAAAATATGGCACATATACACCATGGAATACTATGCAGCCATAAAAAAGGATGAGTTCATGTCCTTTGTAGGGACATGGATGAAGCTGGAAACCATCATTCTGAGCAAACTATTGCAATGACAGAAAACAAAACACCACATGTTCTCACTCATAGGTGGGAACTGAACAATAGGAACACATAGACACAGGGTGGGGAACATCACACACTGGGGCTTGCTGGGGGTTGGGGGGAGGGGGGAGGGATAGCATTAGGAGATATACCTAATGTAATGTTAACGGGTGCAGCACACCAACATGGCACATGTACACGTATGTAACAAATCTGCATGTTGTGCACAGGTACTCTAGAACTTAAAGTAAAATAATAATAATAATAATAAAGAGGGTTTTAAGGATAATGGGAGATCACGCCACAGCCAGAGAGGGGTTTGTGAAGCTCTGAGGGGCCCTGTGTTTGTTTGCTAGAGTTGCTGTGACAAAGGGGCCACAGCCTGGGCAGCTTATACCACAAGAGTTTATTTCCTTTTTTTTTTTCTTTTTTTTTTTCTTTATTTTTTGAGATGATCTCACTCTGTCACTCAGGCTGGAGTGCAGTGGCTCCATCTCAGCTCACTGCAACCTCTGCCTCCCAGGCTCAGGCTGTTCTTCTGCCTCAGCCTCCCGAGTAGCTGGGACTACAGGCACCCGCCACAATGCCTGGCTGATTTTTGTATTTTTAGTAGAGGCAGGGTTTCACCATATTGGCCAGGCTGGTCTCGAGCTCCTGACCTTGTGATCCACCCACCTCAGCCTCCCAAAGTGCTGGGATTACAGGTGTGAGCCATGGCGCCTGGCCCACAAGAGTTTATTTTCTCACTATTCTGGGGCTGGATGTCCGAGATCAAGGTGCTGGTAGGGTTGGTTTCTTCTGAGGTTGCCATATGACTTGTAGATAGCTGTCTTCTCCTCTCTACCTCTTCACGTGGTCTTCCCTATATGTGTGTCTGTGTCCAGATTTTCTCCTCTTATAGGGACACCAGCTATATGGGATTGGGACCCACACTAATGAGTTCATTTTACCTTAATCACCCCTTTAAGAAGAGCCCATCTCCAAATAGTCACATTCTGAGGTACTAGAGGGTAGGGCTTCAACATATGAATTTGGAGGGGGACACAATTCACTCCAAAACAAGTGCAGAAGTGTGCAGAGTCAGGGGAGCCAAAAATCCTCAGGAAGGCCACCACTCCTCCAGAGGGGAGAGGAGACTGGAGTGATATTTTTCAACACAATAAGGCATAAACACATTAAGGTGTTTATGTTACTCTAACAGGACCCACCTGATCGCTGTCAGCTCATTTGTGACTTTGGATGACAGTCCTTGTGGTCGAAGCCAGTGTTCCTCACACTGTCACATGTACGCAACTCTCCTGGGGAGCTTGTGAACACCAGACTCTGATTCCGTAGGTCAGGGTGGGGCCTGAGACACTGCATTTCTGACAAGTTCCCAGGGGATGCCTGTACTGCTGAACTGCAAACCATACTTTAAGACACAAGACAGTAGTCCTCAACCCCAGCCATGTTAGAATCTGGATAGCTTTTGAAAATCCCAAGGTCCAGCTACATCCCAAACCAGCAAAGTCAGAACACTGATTCCCAGGACCCAGGCATCAGTTATCTGTAAAGTTTGTGATTCCAACGTGCAGCTGAGGTGGACAGCCATTTTCGTTGATAAATTCTCACCATGCAAGAGTGAAGGAGTTGGGGAAAAAGGTAATTCTTCCACCTGCAGCCCCACTGTGCCCCCCCCACCACCACCACCACGGGCAGCTTTGACACCAGGCAGTGCTGGAGGTGGCAGCCAGTGACAGAGGTGCTGAAAACAACGGTGGCTTCCAGTACGGGTGCTGGAGCTCCACCAGAGACAGAGGGGCTGACTGGCACCAGAACACATGGGAGGAATCTCGGGGGCTCTCAGAAATAACTGGGGGAGAGTTGGAAGATGCTAAAGTCTCACACCAGCACACAAGGGATATGAAGTTGGCAAAATGAGGGTGTCCGTTTTAAAGTGACCTCTTTCACACCCACAGTCTGGGGAAGTAAGGGGATATTCAGTTATGTGAGGGCCAAAGATCTGGGCAATCAATACAGCAAATGGAAATGTGGTCGTAGGCAGCAATCAGTGAGCCCACTGAGAGCTTGTCCAGCATTCGAGGGATGTCAAAGGGTTTACCAGGAAAAGGCTTGACTGTCTCTTCTGCAAAGTGACTTAAGGATTATGACAAGGAGAACTGTTGGACTTTCTGGTTGAGGCTCATGGGGATGCTGGCTTAATCCCACACAACCCCAGTTCCGTGCTTGGGAAAAGCATACATTAATGGACATGTCTATTTCTCAGTACATCTGGGCAAATACACTGGCCCTTCTAATACCCCGTATGCAGGAACTTTCATCTTAAGGAGGCTTAATTATAGCAAATGGAAGATCAAATAGTAAGTCTACAGACCTTAAAAGGAAACCGTTTCCTCCACATATCAACGTTCTAAATACCATTATGCTGCCCTTGGTTGCTGCGTGAATAAAGGGTATTTCTGACTGAGATCCTCCATGTGAAGACCTCACCTGAACCTGAACTGCTCCCTTTGCTCCAGGCTCTCTGGCCGCAATCTAATGGCCTGAAACCATGTTCCTTCACATTCTGGGCTTCCTCAATCCTAGAACCTACACTAATGTTCAACACAACCAAATCCTAGGATAAGCAGGCAGGAGTGGGAAGAGGGTGGAGGGACTCCTATTTCTGATATGCCAATGGCATTTCGATTTCTTCTCTCTCTCCTTGTCCAGATTTTTGAATTAGAAGACTGCTCTCCCTCAACTTGGGGGCATACAGAGAACTTTCTTCGGTGACCTGTAACGTTCATCTAGTAGGTGGTCACTTTGTATTGTGTTGTGTGACGCACACGTAGTTCATTCAGGCTGCTATACAACAGGGTACAAAATACCTTAGACTGGGTGACTTATAAACAACAGAAATGTATTTCTCTGGGGGCTGGGAATTCTACGATCAAGGCACTGACAGATTCAGTGTCCGGTGAGGGCTCATTCTCTGCTTCAAAGATGGCGCCTTCTTGAAGCGTCCTCACATGGTGAAGGGCGAAAGGGCTCCCTCAAGCCTCTTTTGTAAGAGCACTAATCCTATTCATAACGGTGGAGTCCATGATCTAATCACTGCCCCCCACCCCCCTACCCCCACCACAGGCCCCACTTCACACTATCACTTTTTGGGTTAGGTTCCAACATATGGATTCTGGGGACACAAACATTTGGACCACAGTACACACCATCCCTGGGCATGGAGGATAGGACATGTGGACACCTGAGCAGCTGGGCTGTGTGAGGTCAGATAAAGCCCTGGCCTTAGCTTCTGGAATTAGGGACACATCAAGTAAGACTTTGATCTGAAGGGAATCCAACAGTCAGATTGTGAAGAGTTGAGGTCTGTGTCAAACCAAGGCAAAGCCACCTGCAAACCAAACCGTACCAGGGGGTCACAGAGGAAACCAGTCTCAGAGAGGAGAACGGTCTACCTGGGGAGAGGGAAGCAGAACCAGAGACGCCTGATTCCTGAGAGCAGAAGAGTGGTCCCAGTCCTAGGCCGGGTGCAGTGGCTCACGCCTGGAATCCCAGCACTTTGGGAGGCCAAGGTGAGAGGATCTCTTGAGTGCCAGGAGTTTGAGAGTAGCCTGGGAAACACAGCAAGACCACATCTCTGCCAAAAATTGTTTAAAACTTAGCCAGGTGTGGTGGCACATACCTGTGGTCCTAGCTACTCAGGAGGCTGAGGTGGGAGGATTGCTTGAGCCCAGGAGTTTGAAGCTGCAATGAACTATAATTGCACCAAGGCATTTCAGCCTGGGTGACCCAGCAAGACCCAAAGAAAAGAAGAACAGAAGGGAAGGGAAAGGAAGGGAAGGGGAAGGGAGGGGAAGGGAAGGGAAAGGAAAGGAAAAAGTCTCAGTTTTCATAAAGCCTAGCCGAATTTCATGACCTTTCCTTGGAGTCCTAGGAGAACACGAGCTTTAAAATCAGCTTCCTTGGACTAAGGGCTCCCAGCAGTAGTGAGCTGCTGGCCTGGAATGGAGCACCAGTGAATTTTTCCTCCCTTCCAAACCAAGGCAGAGGCCCAGAACACTTCCTAAAGATCACATGCCCTGTAGGGGGAGAACAGATTCTCCTCACTGCCTAGGATACTTGCTAAGCTGTGAGAACTGGCAATTCTTGCATCTGATGCCCATCTGCTTGCGTCAGGGCAGAGCACAGTAGGGAACTCCTGGGGTAACTGACATGTGTCTCTCAAAGTTTAAGAGATCCGTGAAAGATAGAGATGCACATACTTCTTGCCTAAATAATTCTGACGTTGGAGGCTTTCTGGAGCAGTCCATAGCTGCAGGACAAAGGACAGAGCAGCGCCCAGGGATATATGTTTTCTACGGTCCAGTGGACACTGCAGAAGGTACCCAGCCCAAGAAGGGGCCAGTTGTCATGGGGATATAAAAGCCAAGAGACTGTAGGGTGTACTCCAGAGCACAGGTGCTGAGTGTGTAAGATACCAGCCACACAGTGCACCCCTCATTCAGGGACATCAACAGTGTGTCTTCCCAAGCCCACAGATCAGTCTCTGAAGAAGCCACACCTGCACCCCATGGATGAGTCAGAATTTAAATGCCTGCCACAGAGAATGTCTCCACCATCCTAAGCTAGTGTTCGCCAAAAGCAAACTATAGCACTATAGCATTTAAGTTGAAAAAAAAAAAAAATACTTGTTGATCCCTTCCTCTAGCCTCCCTTTCCCTTCCTCTGACCTTGAAAACAACAGAGACAAAAGGAATTGAGGGAAGAAAGAAGAAATAGAGAACATGACCATGACCCTTTCCTCACTGTGAGTCCTATAATGGGGCTAAATTGTGTCCCCCAAAATTCCTATGTTGAAATCCTAACTCCCAGTATCTCAGGATGTGACTGCATTTGGAGATAAGGCCTTTAAGGAAGTAACTAATGGAAAAGGGGGGCATTAGGATGGACCCCAATTCAATATTACTGCTGTCATTGTAAGAAGAGGAGATTAAGTCACAGGCACACAGAGACGGATGACCGTGTGAGGCCACAGGGACATGGAGGCCATCTGCAAGCCAAGGACAGAGGCCTCGAGAAAACCAACCCTGCTGGCACCTTGATCTTGGACGTCCAGACTCCAGAATTGGGAAAAAATAAATTTCTGTATTTTCAGCCACCCAGTCTGCGGCACTCTGTTATGGCAGCCAGAGCAAACTGACACAGTTTCCAAGCCGGAGATCGCCTGGAATTGGGAGGGAAGTTAACATCTGGAGTTTGGGACTGGTGTTTTCATTTGTAAAATTAGGTGGTAGTCATCAAAATGGGATTTGTTTTTGTTACTTAAAGCAGCCTAAATGTTACAGGTCATGTAGGACAAGGGTTCCTAATCCCTGGGCCACAAACTAGTACTGGTCAGTGGTCTGTTAAGAACTGGGCCACAGAGCAGGAGGTAAGCAATGGAAAGATGAGCATTACTGCCTGAGCTCCACCTCCTGTCAGATCAGCAGCAGCATTAGAGTCTCATAGGAGCATGAACCCTATTGTGAACTATGCATGCGAGGGATCGAGGTTGCAGGCTCCTTATGAGAATCTCATGCCTGATGATCTGAGGTGGAACAGTTCATCCTGAAACCATCTCTCCACATCCCCCATCCATGGAAAAATTGTCTTCCATGAAACTAGTGCCTGGTGCCAAAAAGTTTGAGGATGACTGATGTAGGAGATTCCATCAAAGAGCAGGAAGAAGATCCTCAGAACTGCTATCTCTGAAGCTGGTCTTGGAGGAAACACAAAGCTACTTTCTTTTTGGGCCCTGTGGCAGCCAGTCTATTCAATAAAACCATTACACTTAGAATAATTCAGTGTCTTTCTTTTGACCTCCTTTCTCTTCTGAGTCGTTCTCTGCTAATTATATATTTTCAGAAATCCTTTTGCTCATTTTTCCTGATTCTCACAATTCTTTAAAAGAAAAAGAAATCTTTAAAACATCATAACTTTTAAGAGCTGAGTATTTTTATGTCACTTCTGAATTTTTAGTGTTTGTCTATCATAGTGTAAAAAGACATCCCATCTCAACAAAATTTTTCATGAGTAATATCCTATTGCACTATAGTTTTCTGTGCTTATTTCAAGCCACTGTTTAGTAAAGCATGTATTCAATTTACAGTCATTTCAGGTGTGAATTATCTGCCTGGATCTGGACAGCAGCCTACTCTTAGCCATGAAAAACAACAGCAGCCTACTCTCAGCCATGAAAAACGACAACGATGCTAGTTTGTTGGTGGTGATCAATCTCAGTGATACTCCCTGGATGAAATGTATCCTAGGTTAGAATAGCTAAGGCTCATCTATTGTGAGCAACACATTCTGATTAACTTTTCAAAGTGAGACTACAGAGAAGCTTATTGGGAAATATCAAAAAAACTTTAGAATAAAAAGAAGAATTATGGAGTTAAACGTTAGGAAAGATAAATTCATGGGGCATGAGAAGCAGGAATATACCAAACGGTTTCCTATACACCATCGCTGAACTCCAATAACTTTCAGACTCTTTGCCTCTCTGTTCAAGTTTCAAAAATCTTTTAAAAAGAGTAGATTTTTTTTCAGATTTGATCAGGGTTTTCTATCTCTGGAGAGCCTCATGCATAGGTCTTGGAGTGTCATTGTGGGTAGAAATCTACTCACCTCTAAGTGGGTAGAAATCTATATCATCTCTAAGACGTGGAGATTATACAAATGTCCAATAAGCACAGGAAAAGATGCCAAAATCACTAATCATTCACGAAATGCAAATAAAAACTACAATAAACTATACCATCCATTTGGATGGCTATTGTCACAAATATAAATAAATAAATAAAAGATGATAACAAGTGTTAGCAAGAACGTGGAGAAATTGGAACCCTTATGTGCTGTTGGTGGGAATTTTAAATGGTGCAACTGCTATGGAAAACAGTATGGTGGTTCCTCGAAAAACTGAAAGTAGGATTACCATAAGATCCAGCAATTTCATCAAAGTATATACCCAAAAGAGTTAAAAGAAGGCACTCAAACAGATATTTGTACACCCATGTTTGTAGCAGCATTATCCACAACAGCCAAAATGCAGATATTCCTATCCTATCCTGGGTCTTGTTGTGTTGTGAATTCCATTTTGTTGTTGTTGTTGTTGTTGTTGATGTTGAAGAGCCACTTTTAAAATTCTAAAAAAAAAAAAAAAGGAAAAAAACAGTAGTTTCTTTTCTTTTTCTTTTTCATTGAATAAAGAAAATTTACAGATTTTCAAAAAAGAAAGAACTTACTAAAATAGGAATGTAATAATACTTTTATAAATAAAAAGTATCTATGTGACCACAAAAACCAGAAATGTATCTAATACCTAATAGATGCTAGCCATATCTATATATTTCTCTAAATTTATCCCAAATAATTTTAGTTCTGAAGGATTTTATTAGTGTCATGTAAAAAAATGATGCTATGATAAAATAAATTTGAGAAATAATTAACCAAATTAAACAAGTTTTCATATATGTATTCTAACCCCCCCAGTGCTCCATACCCATTTGACCTATATCACATTGTTTCCACAGAGCATCTCCCCAGACTGGCATTTTATAGAAATTTACTTTGGAATATGTTACAGGGATGTCTGCCAACAATGTGGAAAACCAAATAATGATGCTGCTGGCTGCACTTTGACACTGCCCTAAAATTTCAGATCCAGTCATTCTCAGCTAATAGGCTGGTATGGCTTGATATAACAAGTAGATGAATAATCACTGTGGACAGTAGGATATTTCAAAAACTCCATCAACCAACTTGACCTACTGACATTTATAGAACCCTCCATTCCCTCTCAGCAGAATACTCATTTTTCTCAAGTGCATTTGGAACATTTTTCAAGATGGATCATATTTAGGCTCATAAAATATGTCTCCATAAATTTAAGGTTATTTAAGTTCACACCATGTAAGTTCTCTAACTACAATGAAATTAAGTTAGAAGTCAGTAACAGAAAGATCTCTGGATCATTCTCAAATACTTGGAAGTTTAATAGCATACTCCTCAATAACTCATGGGTAAAGAGGAAATGAATATAGCAACTTCAGTGAAGTTTATAGCACTAAATGCTTTCATTGGAAAAGAAAAAATTCATCAGATTCCACCTTAGAAAATGAGAAAAAGAAGACCAAATTAAATTCGTGGTAAATAGAAGAAAAGAAATTATGAAAATCAGAGTGAAGTATCAATTAAATACAAAACAGTAAAACAATAGAAAAAATCAACTAAACCATTAGCTAATTTTTTCAGATCAACGAAATTGATAAACTAACTGTTGTGATGAGGAGAAAAAGGGAGATGACACAAATTACTAATATTGGGAATGAGAGGATGACATCACTAAAAATTCTATTAATATTAAAAAGAGAATAAGGGAATATGATTAACAATTCTATGCCAATAAATTCAACAACTCAGATGAAATGGACAAATTCCATGGAAGACACAAACTACCAAAGCTTACTCAAGAAGAAACAGATAACCTAAATAGCCCTATGCCTATTAAAGAGATTGAATTTGTAGTTTAAAAACATTCCCACAGAGAGAAATCTAGGTCTAAATGGTTTCAATGGTGAATTCAACCAAACAGTTAAGCAGTTAAGGAGGAAATAATACCTTGAATACATTCTTGTGTTAAATTAAAAAAGAAAGAACACATCCCAAATCATTAGAGGAAGCCAATATTATGCTAATAATAAACTGAGACATTACAAGTAAAGAAAACTCAGATCAATATTCCTCATGAACACAGATGTAAACATTCTAAGTAAAAGTTTAGCAATTGAACCAAAGACTATAACAGAATGATAATACATTGTAACCAAGGGTAGTTGTGATATTATATGTAAATTTTTTTTTCATCCACAGTTCCTAGCTCATAATTTCCATAACGATTGTTATAGTCCTTTGTTATAATGTTGGGGGGCCTCAGAAGCAGCCCTCAGGAAACAAAACCTTTCTCTCTGACCTTCTCCTTTCTACTTTCACCCACCCAAGGCAGGACTCTTATCTGATTACGGGTTGTAATACTCTCATTCCAGAGAGGGTCCTACCCATATTCTGGAGGAAGGAATGCTGCACAAAGACACCAAGAAGAATCTGGACAGGTCTTGCTGGGTTTAGATAATACCCTTGTTGTCCAATCACATTTCAATATGATTGTCCTTGCTTCAAACATGGACAACAGAAGAAGCCTCCATCAAAGCCCCAGAGGACAGGGCTCGGGGAGCTTCTGAAGAGCTGAACACATGGAGGCTGACAGGAAGATGAAGAAAGATTCCATCCATGTGCCAAGAGGGTGGCACATCCCACCTCCACAGGGACAGAAGCTTCTGCACTCAGGACCCTTCCAGACCTCATCCTATGTATCTCTTCATCTGACTGTTTATTTGTATCCTTTTAAATATCCTTCATAATAAACAAGTAAATGTAAGTAAGTGTTTCCCTGAGTTCTGTGAGCTGCTCTATCAACTTAAACCCAAAGAGGGGGTCATGAGAACCCCAACATGAAGCCCATCAGTCAGAAGTTCTGGAGGCTCGGACTTATGAGTTGGGAGATGGAGAGGACAGTATTGTGGACTGAGCCCTCAAACTGTGAGATCTGATGCTATCTCCAGGTAGACATTGTCAGACCTGAATTGGAGGACATCCAGTTGGTGTCCACTACTTGGGATGTGTGGAAAAACCCCCACACACTTGGTCACAGACGTCTTCTTCTGTGTTGATGACGGTTGTTATGGTGTGAGAACAGAGGAAAAACATCATTGAGAGTTTTTCCTAAAACAGTGGTTTATCCCAGGAATGCAAAGTAGGTTTAACATTTTTCAATCTATGTAATCACCATATGAACAAATTTAAAAATAGAAAATGTATAGTCATCTCAATAGATAAAGAAAAATCACTTTGTAAAATTTAACATTCATTCACAATTTTTTAAAAAAAGCAACTCTCAGTAAACCATGAAGAGAAGGGAACTTCTTCAACCTTATAAAGCTTATCTACAAAAATCCTACAGCTAACATCATATTTAACACTAAAAGACTGAATGTTTTCCCTATATTTAACTCAAAAGGCATTTATCCGATAGAAACTTGAATCCAGAACACTTTAAAAACTTCCCAAAATTGACAGTAATAAAACAAACAACCCAACTAAAAATAAACAAAAGATGAACAAAATGTATTCCTTCCTTTGTGCGCTTTACTTTTTAAGTATGTTCTTACATTTAACATACATTACTTTTGTTTTGTTTTAAATAGTTATTTTAAAAAACTTGTTTGGCCTATGTTCCGTTCACCTAAGGTGCTAAGTCTTAATTAGTACAGATAAATGAATTAGCATGAATAGTATGTAGGCAGCTAACATATTACCTATTTCAGGTATCATAATACCTGTAATCCCAGAAGGCTGAGGCAGGGGGATCCCTTGAGTACTTGTGGTTTATAGTTCATCAAAACACTGATCAGACGAAATAACACAAATGCAGTGACAGTGCCGAGCCTCATTCCCCATACATCCAGTGTGACACGAAAGCCAGGCTTGGGTACGAGAGCCAAACTCAGGGACAGGAGGGAAGGAGATAAAGAATGATGACAAATTTTACCAATCACTGGTAATTTACAGTGCCTCTGTTGACAGAGAGAGAGAGAGAGAAAGAGAGGGAGAGACTCTAACTACAGGATTTTAACATGACGCACCAAAACAGGCTGCAAGAGGGAATGAGAGCCTGACTCCTATTGTATCCGGTTAGCTAATTTGACAACGCTGCAAGCTGCGAAATCCTAATTAGGGAAAAAGTCAGGCTGGTGGAAGCACGGGAAAACAAAAAGAAGAAAATAAGCTACAAGTCTGCCTTTCTTCATGGTCCAGGACACACAGCCCTCCTGTGTAAATAACAATCTTCCTGTGCCCGACTTATACCACCAGACACCTGCAAGTTCGCTCCCTGCAGCCTTGGCGTCATCATACTGTACATAGCCCACTCCAGCACAGTACCATCCTATGAGAGCCCCAGCAAGCCTTTGTCTCCTTGCAGTCAGCTCTGCCACACAAACGCTATCAGAACACAGGGCGCCTCTATCAGGAAAACCAATTTACTTAATAAGGGGATCTGAGATTGTGGCCCCTAATAATCAACTTTTTTAGTGCCACTTGCTAAATCTACACACCATTATGTATTAATATATAACTGTCTAAACTCAGAGTCACCCGTTGGTCTTCTCATGGACAGAATGCAGGTCCACATCCAGATACAGCTGGCTGGGTGCTTGCTTAGGAACAGATACTGCATTCTGTCCTCTTCTTGCTTAGGAACGGATATTGCGTTTTGTGAACTTGCTCTGACACAGCTTGTGCACTGCTGCCACCTACTGGAAAAACTATGCTAAGCCGCCAGAGGTAGACTTTTCATAGATTTCGTTCCAAACTGAGGGACAAATACTTTGTCAGCCAAGACTAGCATTAATTAGGTCACCATATTATCCTAACTCTTGTCATCTAGGAGGAAAGGAGCAAGAGCAGACAGGGCCCCTTACGAAAGTGGAATTGAACATTTAAAGGCAACCAGGCCAATGACTATTTTTCTAAATAAGGACCTCTGAAGGACAGAATACTCATTTGGGAATGGCTGGAACCCGCATGGCAGGGTGGGATGTGGAGGGGAAGATGGAGAACAAGGAATGAGGGAGAGAAAGAGTAATAATAATCCCAATGGAGTAGCCCTCTGTGAACTTTAGAACATTTCAGTAAGATCAGATCTGCAAATAAGCCGCTAAAAACTGATAGAACTCACTATCACTATCAGCTCATCAGGGAATGAACAACAGATCCACACACACCTTGGTCCTCAAACAGTTTACATAAAAAACTGACGTTCAAGGACCAGATCAGTGCCCCTGGAGATGAACTGGGCCCAACACACATGTGGAACAGGCCTGTGGGTCATTGCTCTGTAGTCTCAGACTTCCGTTTTTGTCTTTATTCAATTTCACGAAGGCTTGAGAACTCTTTGGAAAGTCTTTCTCATCCCCACAGTTAGCTGCATCCTCCTAATTATGTATCTTGTGGTTTATAGCCTATCACAACACCAATCAGAATTTTTTTTTTGAGACAGTCTCAAATTTATGAATTTATGAATGAAACACTGAGGACTATTGAGTCAGGAGCTGAGGCCATGAGCCAGGGAGCCTTCAAATGCAGCTAGAATCCATGGAGCCTGGCATAAATAACTGCAACACTTTGGGAATCTATTCTGCAGTTTTCACAAAATGAAAGTGTTAAGATCATCATCTAGTGGGGGAACACTTGGACCTTGTACATAATCTTGTAATTAATCTGAAGATGAAACCGCCTTTTCAAAAATCGTATCAGTGAGAAAACTGTGGCAATGAGGGAAATCTGATCCAGCTAGTTCCCCTCTTGCCTTTAGCGTTCAAGCTGCCAAGCTAACTTTGGGAGACGTTTGGTTTATGGTTTAAATGATAATAGCCCTTCCTTAAAACTCAGCCACCTATGTAAAGCTAATGAGAGACCATAGGGCTAGGAAGAGGAGAGGAACCTGAATTCTGCTAAGGTCTAGACATAAAGGATTGCCAGTCATTATTCCAGAGGTCACTTAAGATATGTAACTTCCCCAATTACTCCTGCAAATAGCATCACTATTGTAGAATGGCCTTTTAAGATGTCTTTTCAGGTATTTTGTATGTCTGACACCCCGACTCAACCTGGACCTGCCAGCTGCTCCTGTGGCCCCACCCAGAAGCAACTCAGCTCAAAAGGCAGCTTTGAGTCCCTGTGATTTTATCTCCAGCCCAACCAATCAGCAGCAAGCACCCATTGTCTAGCCACCCCCACCCCTTTCCCCAAGCTGCCTTTGAAAGACCCCTAACCTACAAGACTTCAATGAGATTAATTTGAGCAACAATTCTGTCTCCCATATATTGCTGAAGCAGCTTCGTTGTCTGGGGTGGTACCCGAGATTCGTTTTCTCACAGCCACAGAAAACTGGGAGGCAGACACAGAGTGAGGTTGAGAGCGGAAGTGTTTCCGTTTGTTTGTTTGTTTGTTTGTTTGTAGAGATGGAGTCTCGCTCTGTCACCAGGCTGGAATGCAGTAGTGCGATCTGGGCTCACTGTAACTTCCACCTCCCGGATTCAAGCCATTCTGCCTCAGTCTCCCGAGTAGCTGGGACTACAGGCGAGCCACCACGCTCGGCTAATATTTGAATTTTTAGTAGAGATGGGGTTTCACCATGTTGGCCAGGATGGTCTGTATCTCCTGACTTCATGATCTGCCGGCCTCGGCCTCCCGAAGTGCTGGGGTTACAGGCCTGAGACACCACGCCCAGCCGAGAGCGGAAGTTTAATAGGTAAAAGAAAGAATAGCTCTCTCTGCTGCAGAGAGAGAGATCCCGAACGAGTTTTCCAGTCCGCGGTGAAATGCAGGGGGGTTTATAGATGAGCTTGAGGAGGCGGAGTCTGATTTACATAGGGCATGAAAGATTGGTTAGACCGTGTGTGCTATTTGCATAGGGCGAGAAAAGCTAGCTGCCTCCGCCCTAATCTTTAATTATGCAGTTAGGTTCTCTACTTGGCCTGTGCCGTGTTGCCTCTGTCTTTACTGTACAAGCGGTAACAAAGAAAAGGGAAGATGGCGCCTCCATGTTGGATATGCCTGGTTCCCAGGTCGCCCTTTTATATTGACGCAGCTGCCGGCATTCCCCCGTGCAAACTTCCAGCTTGCTTATCTATATTTGCAGCTCGATTGTTCAGGTTACTTTTAGTTAGGAAAAAATAATTTCTTGGGCTGCTTTTTGTTAGAAAGGAAGCCCTGCCAAGGACTCTTTTCCCCTCAGTATCTGCCTAAATAACTTCTTTCTAGCTCCCGTATCAGTGTGGCCAGCCTTTCATCAACTAAACTCTTTACTGCAGTGTTGTGGTCTTTGTCCTGCGGGCAGGGGGAACTCGTTGGCGGTTACAAAGGGAGTGACATCAGTAGTGTTTTCTGCCCAGCATCCATGCGTGCTGACGTGGAAATATACAAAGATGTGTAACCCTGCCCACAAATGTCTTCTCAGCCTCAGTCTATTTTAAGAAGTAACTCAGTCTTACTGAATCAGCTCATTATAAATACATCTCGTGCAAGATTTTCTTTATTATTCTCTGGGTTGCGTCCTATCAGTGGTTATGACAGGGGTCCCGATCCAGACCCCAAGAGAGGGTTCTTGGACCTCTCGCAAAAAAAGAATTCAGAGAGAGTCTGTAAAGTGAAAGAAAGTAAAGGATTAAAGAATGGCTACTCCACAGGCAGAGAAGCCTCGCGGGCTGCTGGTTGGCTATTTTTGTATTTTATATTCCTTGATTATATGCTAAACAAGGGGTGGATTATTCATGAGTTCCGAGAACGGGTTGGGCAATTCTCGGAACTGATGGCTCCTCCCCCTTTCAGACCATAGAGGGTAACTTCCTGATGTTGCCATGGCATTTGTAAACTGTCATGGCACTGGTGAGAGTGTCTTCTAGCATGCAAATGCATTATAATTAGCGTATAATGAGCAATAAAGACGACCAGAGGTCACTTTTGTTGCCATCTTGGTTTGGGTGGGTTTTGGCTGGCTTCTTCACCACATCCTTTCATCGGCAAGGTCTTTGTAACCTGTACCTTGTGCCAACGTCCTGTCTCATCCTGTGACTTAGAATGCCTAACCTCTTGGGAATGCAGCTCAGTAGGTCTCAGCCTCATTTTACCCAGCCCTTATTCAAGATGAAGTCGCTCTGGTTCGAACACCTCTGACAGTTCTTTCACACCAGTTTTCCTTTGGGGAATCACCCCTCCACTATTGTGATAGAGACAATGCTCAGTGTTAACCAGGCAATTTCATTTTCCTCCTGGGCACACAGGAAGCCTATATTTCCCAAGCCATTTGCACGTTGGTGGATGATGAAGTGAGTTCTGACCAATGGAAGGTAAGCGAAAATGATGAGCGTATTTCCAAACCTGTCCTAAAAACATCTCTGTCTCTCTTCCTCTTCTGGTGATGCTGAAGGCCGTGTGTTGAGGACAGTGGTTTCTGAGAATGGAAAGAGCCAGAGTCATGGTTAGCACTTTGAGAAAAGACACACAAGGGAGAGGAGGCTCCTGAGCTGGAATTTACATGGTGAAAAATAAACTGCTAATTCTAGAACTGACAACACTAAACTATGGCCTAGCAATCAGAAAGTTGGTTACCCCAGAACGGATCTAGAATTATTGTGGTAGGGATTGACTGGAAAGACATACAAGGAACTTACTAGGTGAAGGAAATGTTCTATATCTTAATTGGGGGTACTGTTTACATGGGTACATACATCTAGAAAGTTCATTGTATTGTACCCTTAAACCTGCACAATGTTTTGTCTTTATACCTCAACCAATAAAACTTAAAACAAAACAGGCCAGGTGCAGTGGCTCACATCTATAATCCCAGCACTTTGGGAGGCCGAGGCGAGTGGATCACTTGAGGTCAGGAGTTCGAGACCAGCCTGGACAGCATGGTGAAATCCCATCTCTACTAAAAATACAAAAAAAAAAAAAAATTAGCAGGGCGTAGTGGCAGGTGCCTGTAGTCCCAGCTACCTGGGAGACTGAGGCAGGAGAATGGCTTGAACCTGGGAGGCAGAGGTTGCAGTGAGTCGAGATTGCACCATTGCACTCCAGCCTGGGCAACAGAGTGAGACTCCATCTCAAAAAAAAAAATTAAACAAAACAAACAGAAATGGGTGCAATAAAACCATTTAAGAGTGTCTTTAGTTATCTAGGAAATGGTAGTTGAAAGTAACAGCAGAGGAGCAGGAGGAACAATAATAGTAAGAACAGAGAAAAGATGATAGACTTGAGAACTAGTGAAGAGGCAGAATGAATGGACCTCGGAGATACTTTACATAGAATGAGTGAAGGATAGCTACGGATTGAAGATGACCACTAGATTCTTGGTTTAGAATAACTGAATGGCTTGTGCTCTCCACTTTATAAAACACTAAAGTTGAAGCAGATTGGTGAAGGAAAGAAGACAAAGAGTTTCATATTTCACATGTGTTCGGGGTGACCATAAACCACGCAACTGAGGTTTGAATAGCAGGTGGGAATATGTGGGTTTGACCTTGGAAGAGAGGTCATTATCACCTAGTGACCTTTTGGGAGTCATTCGCACGGATGAAAAGAGCTGTGAAAGTAGAAGAAAATGCTTAGGAAGAGATGTAGAGTGAAGTGAAATAGAAGGGCCAAAGGACAGAGCCCCAAAGGACTCCAAATATTGAATTTACTAGAGAGGAAAGGGTTGGCAAAGAACACTGACAAATCATTAGAGAGACAGGAAGAAAGTATGACCAGTGACATGAAAATCAAAGAAAAAAAAAAAAAAGAAGCGAGAAGTCAACTGTATCAAGTGCCATAAAAGGCCAGGTAAGATAAAGATGGAAGGACAGGCGCGGTGGCTCAAGCCTGTAATCCCAGCACTTTGGAAGGCCGAGACAGGCGGATCACGAGGTCAGGAGATCGAGACCATCCTGGCTAACACGGTGAAACCCGTCTCTACTAAAAAATACAAAAAAACTAGCCGGGCGAGGTGGCGGGCGCCTGTAGTCCCAGCTACTCGGGAGGCTGAGGCAGGAGAATGGTGTAAACCCTGGAGGTGGAGCTTGCAGTGAGCTGAGATCCGGCCACTGCACTCAAGCCTGGGCAACAGAGCGATACTCCATCTCAGAAAAAAAAAAAAAAAAAAGATAAAGATGGAAAATGTTCTTTGGATTTAGTAACAGGAAGGTCGTTTTGTGGTTATTCCGGATTTGAATAGCTTAAGTGGTAAATGGGAGGTGGAAAAATGGACCCAGTAAGTGTAAACACCTCATCCATGAAAACTAGCTCTGAAGAGGAGATTAAAAAAAATAAATAAAATAAATTTTTTTTAAAAAAAACACCAGTATCAGCAGAGAGCTTTTGGTAAAAAAAAAAGATTTAAAAAGAAAAAAAAGATTTTCAAAGATGCTTACATGTTGATAAAATGAGCCAGGAGCCAGTAGAGACAGGTGCTGAATGGACTGAAGATAAAGATAAGAAGTTTTTCTGAGAAGGTGGGAGCAGCTGGCACAGGTAGAGGCTCTGACTTGGATAACAGGTGGAATTGGAGAGAACAGGTTTGGTGGGGGTTGCTGCAGATAGTTCTATCCCTGATCGAGGGGTATTGAAGACATTTCTACTTGGTGGTTTACATCTGCCTCATAAAGTGGGAGGCGAGGACATCTCCCGAGGGAGACATGAGGAAAAGAGGGACAGAAATTCAAAATATAGAGAGTAGAACCGCACCTATGAAGAAAACACAGTAGGATTCCTGGGACATGTTCAGGGCACAGTGTTAAGTTGAAGTCAGTGACCATGATTTTGTCATGAGAACAACCTGCCAAGTTCTGCCATTTTCTCAGGCAGAACTCTGTGGTTCATGCCCGAGCTAGAGTGGAGAACAGTTGGGTTCATCTATGACTGCGGTTTGACAAAGAGACAATGGAAAGACAAAGGGCCAAGGGATTGGGCTCTTGGTAAGAGAGTGAATGAAATGATATCCCATGGAATCCAAGGAGGTCAGAAAGAGAAGACAGGAGGAAGCTGGTGAGCAGGGGGAACACGGAGGGGACAACGACAAGAGGTCCTGTGGCTGCCAAAGCACAGTCATAGTGGAAGTGCTTGAACAAACAAACCCAGCAGGACTGGTGAGCTGACAGAGAGTGAGGTGCCTGCATGCGTGATTTCAGCAAATCAAACATCTCGGGGAATAAAACAGCCCAGGGAATGGATAGCTGAGACATCATAGAGAATGCATCACAACAAAAGGCTGGGCACAGTGGCTTATGCCTGTAATCCCAGCACTTGGGGAGGCCAAGGTGGGTGGATTCCCTAAGGTCAGGAGTTCAGGACCAGCCTGGCCAACATGGTGAAACCCCATTTCTACTAAAAACTACAAAAATTAGCCAGGCATGGTGACGGGCACCTGTAATCCCAGCTCCCTGTACTCCCTGTAAACTCACCTGTAATTACTGCGCCTGTAATCCCTGTAAACTTGGGAGGCTAAGACAGGAGAATTGCTTGAACCCGGGAGGCGGAGGTTGCAGTGAGCCAAGATCGCACCATTGCACTCCAGTCTGGGCGACAAGAGCAAAGCTCCATCTAAAAAATTAAATAAATAAATAATGCATCACAACATTAAAAGGCTACTGACTGGGTGATCCACCTTTTAATAAGTATTGAAGTATTAATAACTTCTATTGATGGTGAGAGGCAGGATGGAGAGGAAACCTATGCCATGGTTTGATACCAAAGTCTTCCATGAATGAGAAGCAGCTCCCTCGACGTCAGTAGATAACAGCCGGGTGCAGAGTGTTAGAGTGGTATAACCAGACGGCAGAGGATAAAGGAAGGATGGAGGCTTGAGCAACACGTCATTCTCCCCTGCCCTGAAGAATGTGGACAGTGAGATGCAGAGAAATCTCCACGGTGAGGACTAAGGACAAAATTATGTCTTAGAAAAGAAGATCAGGGCATTTTTAAGGCAAAGAAGTGGGAGCGAATAGTCGGTGAAGATGGGAGTTTATGGAATAATGTGAGTGCATTTATTGATCACAAAACACACAGAGAGAGTTTGAGAGTGGGAGGTTTTGTCGAGGGGAAAGAGCACAGAGGAGGACAGATGCCCAGAAGGACAATATGTAGGTGACAACTGAGAATACAAGACAAGGTGCAATCACTGGGTTTCCAGAGCCCCTTTGCACAGTGGCACTGGGGCCTCACAGAATTTAGCCATGGCCAGGAGGGAGGCCAGGGCCTGGGGCTGGGGCATGAATTCCCATTCCTCATGGTCTGGCACAACAGGTCTAGCACCAGGGAGTAATCCAGTAAGAGTCGGAAGGTTCTTTGCTGTACGCGCTGTCCCTGTCCTTTGGAGTTAGTGCTTTGGATTAAGACAGAGCAGGCAGGAGCTGCAACCTACTATGGCTGGTGGAGTTGTTCTACAGGTACAGTTGACACTGACCAGGTTGGTTCTGCCCTTGAGCAGTTAACCAATCACTGTGACAGCAGGTTTGGCAAAGGAGAAAAGATTTATTCACAAGGCAGCCTGGTCAGGAGGCGGGAGAATAGCTCTCAAATCCACTTCCCCAAAATAAGGCTTAGGGATATGTGTGGGTTAGCGAAGTGGGATGGTCTAAGGCATAGGCAGAGGTGACTGGTAATGGGGGAGATGAAATAATTAGTGCTCTGCACAAGTGTCATTGGGGTTCATGGCGCTTCACTGAACGCATGTTCAGAAATGGTGGTGTTAGCATATCTGAGGATGGAGTTTTTGTCCTTCTGACATCAAAAAGCCACCTCTCAGGCACTTGCAGAGGCCCAGTTGAAGGGTCAGTAGGTGATTTCGGCTGGTTTGAACTGGACAGGAGCAGCCCCAGATTCCTGAAAAATAACTTCAGCAGCCGTTACCATGGTGACATATAAATGTTATCCTTAAGGAAGCCAGCAGGATTAAGTTCCAGCGTTCTGCAGTGCAGCCTTCAGCTACCTGTGGAAAAAAGGAACAATATGCAAGTGACCGAATCAAGCAGGGCAGGCTGACTGCGGGGCACCTCGTCGGATTCGCCTCTTGGTTTCACAGTGGGAAGACGTGGGTTCGAGGAAACTGAGGGAACTCGTGAGAGAGTTGAAGCACCTGCCATGAGGTCCTGGTGGGGTGCAGAGGACAGGCTAGTGGGAGGCTTAGGCCAGAAGACTGAGAGGACAAGAAACTGGCGGTGCAGGACGTCAAAAGTGGGCGCAGTGGGAGGGAGTGGGTGAGAAAAGTGGCCAGAGTCGGGGACTGGGCTGAGAGCCCTTCTCTCTGTCTCTAGGCAGTTGGGCCTGGGCATGGATTCTCATAGTTTCTCCTTGTTCTCCTGAGAGATGGGGTCTTGGATGGAACCAAAAGATGTTGCAGTCCTGGACTAGCATGCGGTGCTTTCCTCACTGACTGCTGGAATCCATAATAAAAGGTGAGAGGTGAGGCCGGGGGCAGTGACTCATGCCTGTAATCCCAGCACTTTAGGAGGCTGAGGTAGGTGGATCACTTGAGGTCAGGAGTTCAAAACCAGCCTGGCCAACATGGTGAAACCCTGTCTTTCCTTAAAGAAAAAAAAAAAAAAGAAAGAAAAAAAAATTAGGCATGTTGGCGCACACCTGTAGTCCCAGCTACTTGGAAGGCTGAGGCAGAAGAATTGCTTGAACTCAGGAGGCGGAGGTTGCAGTGAGCTGAGATCGCGCCACTGCACTCCAGCCTGGGCGACAGAGACCCTGTTTCAAAACAAACAAACAAACAAAAAGGTAAGAGGTGCATATCTCCAGCAGAGGGAGCTCAGCCCTACGGAGAAGTTGAACCCAGTAGGCCACTTCCCTGGGTCCCCTGGGGAGAGGCTCAACGAGGACTTACAGGGACAGCTTTGGAGGGACAGGAAAATATCCAGAGACATGCCAGCCAGTAATGGGAAGCCTCAGTGTCAAGGCCACGGCACATCTGGCCTCCGAGGAGGAGGCATTGATCCTGAAGGAGCTGTGGACAGCGAAACAGGGAGTTCAACCCTCCCTGCCCACTTCTTCCTGAGGGGTTCGCACTGGGTTTTCCAGGGTCCCTGGGGTCCCAAGAGTCACAGGATAAAGCTGCAAAAAGCTAGTACTGGGCAAGGTCACGGCTAGGGGAGACCTCGCCTTCATCCTCTGTGACCCCAACCCGGTTCCCGTTCACCTGCCAGGTTGGCTGCATGGTCCTGTGTGGTGCAGGGACATTTGTTAGGATGAGGACTGTGTGTGACCCCTGGCAGGGATGAGGTGTAGCTGCCAAAGCTAATCACGTGAATAACCTCAATGTAATAAGTTGTTTGAATCGTGAAAGTTTATAAGCCCTTATGTTTGGTCTTTGTCAACCTGCCAGTGCTCCTCCCACCGGCCCCTCAGGTTCTATCCTGAGTGGAGGCCCCATGCCTCATGGCCTCAACAAGACCCTCACTGCCAGCCTGTTGTCTTCTCGTCTGCCCCAGCCCTGTCCTGATACCAAGGCTTAGTAAAATGATGACGCATTTATGCCTAGGTCCCTTTTTCCCTCCCCAAAGAATTTTCAGACATTCTTTTATTTACTCTTTTGAGACCCTTATAAAAATTACATATACACACATATATACATTTGTGTATAAACACACATTTGTAATTTTTTTGCCAAATCAACACAATTTTCTCAGATCTTATCTACAAATTATAACTTGGCCGGGCGCGGTGGCTCACGCCTGTAATCCCAGCACTTTGGGAGGCCGAGGCGGGCGGATCACGAGGTCAGGAGATGGAGACCATCCTGGCCAACACGGTGAAATCTCGTCTCTACTAAAAATACAAAAAATTAGCTGGGCGTGGTGGTGCACGCCTCTATTCCCAGCTACTCGGGAGGCTGAGGCAGGAGAGTTGCTTGAACCCAGGAGTCAGAGGTTGCAGTGAGCTGATCGTGCCACTGCACTCCAGCTTGGTGACAGAGCAAGACTCCGTCTCAAGAAAAAACAACAACAAAAAACAAAAACAAAAAATGTAAAGGACTCAGATTATTGCTTTCCTTTACCTGTCTCGTCCTCCTCGAGGCCATTTTTCTCCTGACTCCTCCTCTTGTGTATTTTGTAGGCTTTTTCATTTCTTCTTATCCAGAGCCTCACTATTTCCAAATTTGTGTTGGCTTCCTGAGGTCATTGTACTCTTTTCTGCAAAGCTCTCATTTGCCCACATTTTTCTCCCGTGGGCCTGCCTACCTGCTCGGTCTTATTCTCTAACACTCCGCATCCCCTTTGCCCACACCCTTCTAAACAGGAGCTTTCTAAGACAGAGCAGAATAGTCATTAAAAACATGTGGGAAGCCAAGGCAGGAGGATAGCTTGAGAACAGGAGTTCAAGACCAGCCTGGGTAACAGAGTGAGACCTCAGCTCTACAAAAAAAAAAAAAAAAAATGACAGGAGTGGTGGTGGATGCACCTATAGTCCTAGCTATTCTGGAGACTGAGAGGCTGAGGTGGGAGGCTTCCTTGAGCCCAGGAGTTCGAGGCTGGTCTACCTATAGAAGCCCTCTCTCTGGGCCCCCTCCAGCAGGCCTTTCACCAGAGAGTGAGGAGTTTCCAAGGGTCAGTGAGATGTTCCCAACCAGAGCCCTTCCAGGCCAGCTTTGGTACCTAGGTCCCTGCTCAAAGGGACCTAAGACGGACTCTGTGCTGGCTCTGTTCTTTGGAGGGAAGACCTCACAGCTGCTATGGACACCTCACAGGGCAGCTGTTTGCTAGGCTTGGGCGGAACTTGGGCACGTGGGCTGCAGTGTCTGCAGGCCTGGGCATGAGGCCCGTCTTGGTGTGGGATAAAGCCAGTATGAGAATAGGAGGATAGGCTGTAGACTTCATGTTAACTCTTGTCCCAGGTCCCATCAATGTTAAGGTGAGACTTTTTGTCCCTTCTGTGTGGACAGACTCGATTTGACTGGTTCACAGTGCTCTGCCATCAGCATGAAGTGACAGTGACAGGCAGGTAAGAGCCAGCCCCAGACGCCCAACACTGTGGTTCCCAGGGAGGACCCAGGATTTGCTGTATGCCTTATGAAGGACTCATTTATCTTCTTTACCTTCTGGTCACGGTAAGTGTGTAAGTGGCCATACTTCCCTTTTGTGTACGTGTTGCCAGGACACTCGGAGTTCCCTAACAAGTTTACAGCCTCATGGCAGGTGTTGCACACTAACTCCACCAAGGCCTTATCTTATTTTCCTTGCTCTTATTTTCCCTTCACCCAAACACTTTTTATTGATAAACTGTGGCATTGTATATATATTTGTATAAATCACCTCATATCCTGTTTGGACAGGGCTAGACAGAAAACAAAAATGGGCTGTTTGCAGTGGCTCACACCTATCATCCCAGCACCTTGGGAGGCCGAGGTGGGTGAACTGTTTGAGCCCGGGAGTTCAAAACCAGCCTGGGCAATATGGTGAAACCCTGTCTCTACAAAACAAACAAACAAACAAAAAATTGCTGAGCATGGTGGTGTGCAACTTGTAGTCCCAGCTACTCAGGAGGCTGAGCTGGGAGGATCGCTTGAGCCCAAGGGGTCAAGGTTGCAGTGAGCCAAGATCGTGCCACTGCACTGAAGCCTGGGCAACAGAGTGGAATCCTGTCTCAAAAGAAAAAAAAAAAAAAAAATAGAGGGGAAGAGGAAGGGAAAAGAGGAGGAAGGGAAAAAAAGTTAATGACTTCATCAACCCTATGATGGGCCTGGGGGGCCCAAGGCACACACTCTCTTCATTCACTGTTCTCAAAATCAATAATGTGAGTGCCAGTTATCAGGGTAACCACGGAAACCAAGCATCTGGCCTGCTGGGGTGGGCGGGGCTCCTGGCCAAAGTGCATTCTTGACATTTGCATGAAAGTGGAAGACCAAGCCTTTATAACCTGGTTTCCCAAAAGCTTCCAGACCGAAGTGTGGGTAAGGGCCAACACACCTGCCTCTTATCTTTCAAGCTGGAGGATTTTCCAGGGTAAACAAGCTGGAAGGAAGCAGAGAGCCCAGAGGGGTCACCCTCGTGAAAGTATATGGTCCCACCCCATTCCCAGTTTCAAGCTTCGGTATGCAGCTTGATTCTGGAGGCCTCTGCAGGATGGAGTGTGTGGATTTCTGACACTTGGCTTGCCACACACCCGCAGGCTACATCTTTGCTGAGAATTAGAATCCCGTGGCCCGGACATAGCAGCCTGTGACATGGAGTGAAAACTCTTGAATTGGTATATGCACAAAACTGAAGCCGAGGGCTCCGTGAATGCTTGTGGAGGGAAAGTCTGGTTGAAGGCCCAAGCCAAACAGCCGCCTCCCGAACATCTCAATACAGACACACCCCTGAAACAACCACATTTTGCTTTATTAGGCGTTCCATGGTAATATAACACAGAGTTCTTAAGGAATAATAAACACGAGACTTGTTTTTTACCATAATTATTTTGCCATTAAGACAGTGGTTACAAAAAAAAAAGTACTCTTCTGGCTACACACTTTATCAGCTTTAGAACTGAAAGTTCCTCCACTCATGGGTCACAATCACAATTTCAAGGATTAAAAACCATCTATTCTTAAATCCTACACTGTTTTAGAGCATCAAGTCACTGCAGTTATTCAGTTCTGAGACACTGTCGATTTATTTTAGCATTTACATATGACATTCATTTAACAGACACACAAAGCAAGCCAACAGGTAAACATGCTTACACAGCCTGCAGAAATCTTCAGGTTTTAAATTGTTTTTTAAGAAAACAACCAAAACAACCAAAAATGACCATGACCTGGTACAGGAAAAACAGGAAGACCCAAGTGAATACTAGAGCTGCAAGTGTTTCTTAGAATTGAAACAAAAATTGTTTTTTTCCAACTTGTTCAAATTTCCTCTAAGTGCAGGTGAGAAAAAAAAAGCAAATATATTAAGTCAACCAATTATTTTTTCAAAAGTGCAATTTACCTCTAAAATAACAAATAAACAACAACAACAAAAAACCCAAAACCCCAACCAGAACCCCAAAGGCAAAATGTGTAGAGAGACAAGGGTGGTGATGGAATGAACTACTTTGTGATGTTTTTACGCTTTACAAAAAGCAGATTTGGTTTTTAGAAAAGCCTGCAAACACAACATTGCTTGAGAGAACCTGTAAACACGTTTGGAATGCAATGCAACACAAGTCAGCAAGGACAGGGGTGGGTCCAAAGGAGCCAGCTAGGGGGAAAGGTGACAGAAAAGGAGAGGGAAGGATGGAGACGGACATCACCTGTGGTCTCTAAGGGGGCCATGTGTTCAATTTGTAAGGTTCCCCCCCACCCACTGCAGTTCTGATGTAACCTATTGTTCATAAAACACATTGCTCTTGCAAAGTAGAATGGACTTTAAGTTTCCCAAGGATTTTTTGAGTTTATAGGGCTTCCTTCTATGTAGTGTGTCTTTTGAAATAATTGGAGAAGAAAAAAATCTGCTTTTTCCCCAAAAGTGAAAAGCTTCCATGTGTTCTAGAATCTCAAAAGATACTTAACCAGGAAGCAGCAGGCCCTCGGGTCAGACTCCTATTAGCTTAGCACTTCCGAACTGGTGACTTTGGTTGGCTCGCTTGGGTTATTGAGGCTCGGTGTTTAGGTTTGACCGTGACTTTAGCCAGATAGCACTGCACAGAGGAAAATCTCTCTGGTTCTGCAGCCTCAGAGCTCTTCAGCTTCTGGGCCCTGTCTGCGGTTCCACGTGTGATACTATGGGTGAGACAGCATGGCCCATTCCTGCACTTGGCCAGGACCCCACACACTAGCACACGTCCTCATGATGGCGGGTGGGTAGCACCAGTCCCACATGGACTAGGATGACACAGCACTCTGCTCGCAATGGCAAACGCTCAAATCCTTTAGGCAGACCCCATGACCACCATGAAATGGTAGACCTGGGAGGTGAAAAGATAACGGGGCAGGGGAGGAAAACACTGTCTCCGAGACGAGGGCTGAAGGAAACACAGAGAGAGAGAGAGAGACAGACACGAAAATATTCATGAATTAAAAAGCTAGAGAGAGAAAGAGAGTGCAAGAGCACGCAGAAAAATGGTAAAAGAGAAAAGAATCCTCAAAGGATTTAATCTGCAGCAAAATCTAGGCCAATAAAGCAAGCCTGCCCCTTTATCAACAGCTGACCCTGAAGACTACGGAATGGTGATGTGGGCATTTTGGAGCCTCTCAGGACGGACACGATGAGTTTGCCAACCACCCAGAATCAGCTGGGTGATGACGTAATTGCATCATTAGGATGTCCAGTTCAAACCCCTTGTATTAATATGGAGTTAAATGTTCCAATTTAGTATTTAAAAAAAAAAAAAAAAAAACTCTTTCCCACCCCAGCCCCTCCCCAGCCCCACAAAGAAAAACTTCTTAAAAATTTTAAAAAGAAAAGAAAAAGGCAGCTCTGGGCAATTCACTTTATCTTCCCTCCCCCCATGAAAAGGAAGATGCTAACGGACACTAGGAGGTTGAAGGCGAAGAAGACCCTCGCTGGGGGCTGCTTGTTCGCATGTCTGAGTGTTGGGTGTGGTTCCGTGTATGAGCTTGGTGGGTAGGCTTGGGTGTGATACTCATAGATGTGTAAGGAAGTGGATGAGCAAAATCAGTAACTCCCGGTGAGAGATGGGGTGTGGGGCCCCAAGGGGGACCCCATGAACTGGCTGCTCCACAGTAACTATCACAGGCTCTTAAAAAAAAAAAAGGGGAAGGAAGAAAGAAGTCTCAGAATGTCCTCAGGTGTCCCATCCCCAGTCCCCAGTGGACGGCACAGCCCAGGAGCTCTAGCCCAGGCTGGTGATGTTGGCACGGCCACCGGGGGGCGCCACGATACGCTGGGTGGTGCGGCGGGGAATGTTGTCATCAATTTGAGCACCTGGAGGGAGAGAAGAGAGGAATGGGTTAGGGGCCAGGACAGTCACACAAGGTCCTGCTTGAAGGTGAAATCTCACAGCTCAGGAGGAAAAGTGCTAGTCGCATTCTTTTTTTTGGAGACAGGGTCTAGCTCTGTTTTCTAGACCAGAGTGCAGTGGCACCATCATAGCTCACCACAGCCTCAACCTCCTGGGCTTAAGCCATCCTCCCACTCAGCCCCCTCAAGAAGCTGGGGCCACAGCCACAGGCCCCCACACCTAGCTAATTTTTAAATTTTTTGTAAAGAGGGGTCTTGCTATATTGCTGAAGCTGGTCTCAAACTCCTGGGCTCAGGCAGTCCTCCTACCTCTGCTTCCCAGCATGCTGGTATAACAGGTGTGAGCCACACTGCCTGGCCTCACATTCTTTTTTCTTCTCTTAAAACCTCACTGAAGTTTAGACTACAGTAAGGAGGTGGAGGCTGGGCATGGTGGCTCATGCCTGGAATCCTCCTAACAGCACTCTGGGAGGCTGAAGTGAGAGGATTGCTTGAGTCCAGAGAACAGTCTGGGCAACACAGTGAGAGCCTATCTCTACAGAAAAATTTTAAAATTAGCCAGGCGTGATGGCACAAGCCAGTAGTACCAGCTACTGGGGAGGCTGAGCTGGGAGGATCACTTGAGCCCAGGAGGTCGAGGCTGCAGTGAGCTGTGATTGTACCACTGCACTCTAGCCTGGGTACTGGGTGACACAGTGAGGTACTAGCATCTCTAAAAATAAAAATAAATAAACTTTTTAGAAAGGAGATGAGCCTAAGGTAGCCAAAGAATCAGACACTGTATAAAGGCTGTTGGATGTATTACTGGAGAAAGTAAAACTATATACAAAATATCACTACACCTCAGACTCTGTCCTGTCCCCTGTTCTGATTAGTCAAATTGGCTGTGGCTTTTCTGAGGACACAGCCTTCTTCTGGCATTCTAATCCCCTAACCCTACACATACAATCACAAATAGGAGGAACGATGGCACCTTATACTGGAATAGCCTGGAGAGATCAGATAACACAGACGTGATTATACACATTTTACTTACAACAAACTAAAGTTCGTTATTTTTAAATGTTTTGAAAATTTGTAATCCATATATGGTACATACAGGTAACTTTTTAAAACCTGTACAACCAGCAAGAAAAAAAATTGTCTCTGGTTTAACAATTTCTTTAATACGCCATAGGAATCTGTAGCCCAGGGAGCACGAAGAGTGGAATGTTCTAGTCATGGGCCAAATGAAAGATGGGAAGGAAGTTTCAAGTAAGGAAATGTAAAAATCTGAACCCTTTCCTCTCACCAAGGGGATATCACACATATTACCCAAGCAAATACAACTCACAGTTCTCAAATGGCCCTGTTCTAAGCATTGTACACATATATTAATCCATTTAACCCTCACAACAACCTCACGGGAGAGCAACTACTATTATTGCCATTCTACAGGCAAGGAGACTGAGGCACAGCTAGAGCTGAGCTAAGAAGTTAGGCTGTTGAAACTCCAGACTCCACAAGCTAAACTACAATATACTGCAGGAGAGAAGTCCTGAAATACCACAATGTCCTTTCTTATAATGGATCTAACAAATCGAACAAATGTCTTCTTAATATATTAGGTAAAACACAGTATGGGCATTGTGTGACACAAACTGATCTCAAGATTCTGAAACCCAACCAGTCATTAACTATGAAAATACATCTCCACGTCGGGCTGGCCTGGGCATGGTGGCTCATGCCTGTAATCCCAGCACTTTGGGAGGCCGAGGCAGGCAGATCACCTGAAGTCAGGAGTTCTACCAGCCTGGCCAACATGGTGATACCCCGTCTCTACTAAAAATACAAAAATTAGCCAGGTATGGTGGTGCACGCCTGTAATCCCAGCTACTTGGGAGGCTGAGGCATGAGAATCACTTGAACTGGGAGATGGAGGTTGCAGTGAGCCAAGATCGCGCCATTGCACCCCAGTCTGGGTGACAGGGCGAGACCTGTCTCAAATAAAAGAAAAAGAAAATACATCTCCAGTGATCTGAGTCCACTGTATTTCCCACTTTGGGGAGAAAGGGAGTATCATTCACTTCCATTTCTGTGGCCTTTCCAAATGCAATTGTAGCCTCGCCAGCACCAGTGAGCTGGCCCTGCAGGACTGTGCCCTCCCCAAGCCTCAACCCTACCAGACAAACTGAATCCAGACTGGTGCAGGTTCCGGACAGGTGGGGCCTGCTGCTTGGCAGGAGACGTCTTGGCCGAGGAGGCTGGAGTGACTGTCTTGGGCGTCACAGACACCTCACACACGGGTCCGTCATACAGGCCACGAGGAACCCCTCTCAGCTCAGCCAGCTGCAAAACACAAGAGTCCCCCAAGCTTAGGCCACAGTCACAGAGGACACCTCTCTAGAAACCCTCCTGGAGGGAGGATGGGCCTGTGAGATATAGGGATGGAGGGCTCTCCTTACAGACAGGTGGACAGGTGTTGTGTGGGGCCAGCTCCCACAATGCCAGGCCAAAACTCCCCACAAGGTCCGGTAACTGGTTAACTCTACAAAAACTAACACACCTTACCATTTTCCCCCCAAAGGCACTTCAATTTAAACCCTGTGAGAATCCCCTAAACATGCTGTGAGGGGGATCTGGTATCATGTTCAAGATCTGGCCCCAAACTTTCTTTCCAATTGCATTCTCCCTTTAATTCCCTTATAGCTCCATCTCTTTCCTGCTTCACATGCCCTGAATACACTGTGCATTGTCTATACTCATGACTCTCTTATCAAATTCCCTCGTCTCCCTTCTTTGACTTGACAAACTCCTACTTAACCTTCAAAGCCCAACTCAAAATGTCCTCTCCCCATGACACTCTCCCTGACTACGGCAGTGGCTCCCTCCTCTGGGTCCTCACTCCACACTCCTCATCGTAGCATATACCATGATCTTACTTTGCTAGAACTGTCTGTGGACATGCCTGACTCCTCCAGTATTTTAAATGCCAGGAATAAAAAATTCAGGCTCCCTCTTATCCCTGGAATCCACTGTATTCATCTTAATATTCTGTCTCAAGGTGCTCAATAAATGTTTGTGGCCTTGAACTTAATTCATGGTTTAACAAAAAATTCATCAGAACAAAACTACTCACCCTGCTTCTTGCCTTGATACGCTTGTAAACAAAATCAGGGAAGGGCTTCCGGGGAATGTAGCGTCCAGAGCCTTCGGTGACATGCAGGGTGCCGTCCTCCAGGACAATCTTCCCCTGGCTGATGACCACCAGCGGGGAGCCGCGGCACTCCATGCCTTCAAAGATGTTGTACTCAAGAGACTGGGAAGAGAGCACAGTAAACTCTAGAACAGGCCACTCTGGCTGGACTCAATCCACCCAGCAGTGGGGCACCCACTGCCCCAACCCCACAAAGACAAAAGAGAGACTCAGAGACGGGGATCCTGTCCCAACTGGGCACCCCAGCAGGCACTTACTCGCTGTGTCTCCATATCCCTGTCTAGAATATGAAAGAATGTTCCTACCTCTCCACATTAGAAAGAAAGACAATTAAACAGAATAATTGTGTGGAAAGGGTGCTTGTTTGTAAATGCTACACAAATATAAAGAAAATGATTCCTCCTATTAACAGGGACTGTGTTCCCACCATCTCCAGCTCCATTCTGATTGAATTCCAAAGGCCTTCTCTGACCAAGTTCTAAATTTAATCTTGAAATGAGCCATCCACAAGTAGGTTTTCCCACTGGCTAGCCTGGTTTTCCAGTCTGTTTGCGGTGTGGTTAAACTGAAGTCCCTAAATGAAAGGACTGTGGTCACTGAAGAGACATGCCTCCGATAAAATGATTGAGGGCTAGTTAATTTCCAGAACAATGTAGCTATGTAGCTATCCTTCTGGTTTCAAGTTTTTCAGGGTAAAACAGAGACACATCTGTGTGCCCTCTTGGAAAATAGGTGGGGTCTCCACATGGCTGTGAATTTCTGGTTGGTAATGAAGCAACAGAAAACAGGAGTCATTGCACCCTAACATCGAAAACTCCATCCTGCAGCTTCGGCTAACCCAGTGCTACTTCCCAGATACCAAATGCCTCCTGCTTCTTCCTGCCTATTTGGTTCACGGGGACCAATGGCTGTGGCTGAGTCTGGACTGGAGGATTAATAGGTGGCTCCAACCATAAAGAGCACCCTGGGCTTCTGGGAAAGTTCAGACCAGGTTATCAGCACTCAGGGAGCTGGCCTCTGAACAGAGAGCTGTGCTAGCCCCCTGCAGTTCAACATGACATTTCTGCTTAGTGCAGCGGCTGGTAACACGGATTCGGCCGGCTCAGCAGCTCACATCGAGCATGGAAATGCACAATGCCCCGCGTACAATGTTGGGTGAAAACAACCACCAGGGCTGTCAGGACACTGCTCTGAGTCTCAAAGCAGTCATGCAGAAGCTACCAAACGAACCGTAGCAGAGAGGCGCCAGCAGGGAGGGAAGAGGACTCTGCACTTGGATTCCCGAGACCCAAGACTTAAAATTGTCTTTCGTCAATTCTAAGACACTCATCCCTGAAGTCAGAATGTGTCTTACAGCAGCCAGAGCCACGCAGGCACTGCCGGCCTAGACTAAAGCCAAGTTCTTCTAGGGGAATATGGGTTTGCTTGTGCCACTGCGTTGGAGGACAACCCCACTGAGGGCATTTTACAGTAAATTCTCAGCTTGACATTGTTCTGGACCACACAGGCGGCTCACATTCAGACCACAAGGCTGGACAAGCACCCACTTTCAGTTCCAATTCTTGGGGGAGACATTTTTCCCTCTTGGCAACCAATGCCAAGGTCGAGTCCTGCGAGATTTCCTGCCACCCTGTCTGCACAGCAGATGCACTCCCCAGAGATGCCGTAATAAGCACATGCTGGCCCTTGGTGGCCCAGTCTCCCATGAGACTCCTTGTCTTGGGTATGTTTTCTTTCATCATGGTACATAACCTAATGGAATATCTTAAAATCGATAGCATCTCAGATACAGTAAAATTGAGAAGTTGTGTGACTCTGGGGAGATCACTTTAATCCCGCCTCAGCTTCAGTTTCTTCATCTGCCACCCTCCCGAGGCGTATGTGAAGATGACAATACAAAAAGCCTCATCCCTGGTCGTCTCAGAAACAACCTTTGAAAGGGTGTGAGTCATCCTTTAAGGCCTGGATCAAGAGCCATCTCTTCCACATCACTCCACAGCTACCAGTTTATGCCCTGACAACTTCCTCTTGTGCCCTACTGGGTAGAGTATGGGCACAGCCTCGGCCATGGAGACATCTGCCCTGGGTTCACACCCCAGGTATGCCATTCACCAGCTATGTGACTTTGAACGCATCCCTCACACCCCTAAGCCTCCACCTCCTCATCTGTGAGGGGTAAGTAGGGCCCCCTTTGCAGTACTGATGTGAGAATCAAATGAAATAAAAAGAAGAAAAGCACCTAGCTCACTACTTGGTTCACAGCAGGTATTTAGAAAATCTTCACTCATTCACTGTCTGGCTTTTTACTGCACTTTGCTAACACTTGCCAGCCCTGCAGCATCCAAGATCTCATACAATGCATGTGTTGAGTCTTGTTGCTTATAAAAGAGCACCTAGATGACCTCTGGAGCCATCTTTCATCTTTAAAAGATGGAGGAACCAGCCCCATGACTCTCAGTGACTTAACACTGACAAGTCCAAGGGTCAGATCACGATTCCCAGATACTCAGAGCCTACTCTCCATCAAACCATGATGCAGGGAGGCTTCCTCACTCACTATGCATAGACATTTTTAACCTACCTCCACACAGGCTACCTAAAATTACTCATTGGGCCAGATGCCTGGAAAATCCAATCAAAGGCTTAGCAACAGGGCTGTCGATAATAGCTAGATGCTCCGAATTAAAGCTAATTAGCCTCATGGTAGGAAACACTGTACTATGCAGGGAAAGTCTCCTAGTTGCATTTCCCCAGAAGATCAATGAACAGACATGTTTAGCGCTGGCTCTTTAAAACAGGTGAGGATGGAAGGGCACCACTTTGAAAGTCAACATTTCTTCCATTGGTCACCTGGAGGTAAAAGCAGGGTAGGTTGGGGTGAAAATGCCTGGAGGGCAGAATCTGTCTTCCCAAATCTTCACTCCTTCCCACTGTCTCTTCTTCTGGGTTAAGAACTCCAAATGCAAGCTCCCCAGCTAGGTCATTTGTGTCTTAACGAGCCCTGTCAGTCATTTATAGCACCTCTGGGGGAAGCAACCTTCCAAGAAAGGGGAAGCATTTTCCCCATCTAAGTCTGACCAAGAGGCTGCATATGCAGTCTGGCAGGGAAGAGTCCTGAACAATTTTGGGTTCTAATTCTGGCTCAACCGCAAAATCGCTATGTAACATTAGACTGGTCACTTAAGCTCTCTAAGCCTCCGTTTATTTATTTTCCCAAATTGGGATAATAATACCAGTCCCTTTATTGAGGTCAAATGAAAGAGTCAGTGAGAATGTGAAGTTACAGGCACACGAATAGGGAGGTTCATGGGGCGGGACCCTAGGACCCCTGACCATAAAATAGCCAGTCAGGACACCCAAGAAATCATGATCTGAGCTGTAAGAGGGTGTGACCATAAGGCTGTGCTGCCAGGCTGAGCCAGTGAGTGGTGTGGGAGGGAGAAAGTCAGCTTTAAACACAGACTCGAACAGTCTTCTGAGAAGCACCCACCGTCCTGGTCCTCACAGGTGGCAGCAGAAGCCAGAGCTGAGCCTGAGCTCACTGCAGCCCAAACACCTCTGTGTGTGCAAATGAGAGAGGATTGGGACAGGACAAAGTCCCAGAGCTGTTCTGGAGAAATGCCAGAAACCTGCCCTGAGTTGTCATGACATGTGGGGGAGGTGTCAGTGCTCGCTGGCCTGAGCTGTCTTCGAGATTCAAATGAGTTCCTGACATGAAACGCTTCTGCCTGAGGCCCATTTCTTTTCCAAAGCTCTCCCTCTGTGCATATTCCTTCAGTTTTTCTGCCTATACCATATTGCTTGTGAGGACTCCGCAGTGTCTAACACCTCTGCTTAATGTCTGCTAACCTCACAGAATCACAGGACACTTGGAGACCTTGTCCGAATCCCTCACTCTCAGCTGAGGAGCCCAAGACATTAACATACTTGCCCTGGGTCCTGTTAACAAGAGAGGACATCTCTAAGCTCTGCAGCCCAGACCCAGAGGGTAGCGATACCCAAAGCTGCAGATCCTCAAACAACAATCAGATGGCTGGGGGGTACTTCTACTAGGGAGAAGTCAGTCAATCAATTCCTTTAAGATAATAAGAACGGCTGTCATCCAGTTTTCCGCATGGACACTGGCCTGAGAAAACAATGGCTTAAGAGCATCAAAGTCCCCAGTGAGCATCTCAGGAGAGGACATCTCACTGTTTCACTGAGGTCCCTTGCACCAAGTACTGCCATGAGAGGTGCCGCACCAAACTATGAAAATGGAGCGGTGCCTGACTTCTAGAAACTTTGCACTTTGACATCACTTTAGAGGCTCTAAAGGTCTACAGATAGAGAGGCTGTGGTATTCCAAAATGATTATGAGAGTAACGGTCTTATTGACCTCACTAAAGAAAATGAAATAACTATTCCTTTCCCAGCAAACTGCAAATCGTAACATCCTCAGGAAAAGCGCATTCCCATCACAGCAAGTTCTTTTTAGAAACGCTGGGGCTTTCCGTCCGTCCGTGTCTCTGTGACTGTAATTCATTTGGATGGGGTCTGCACAGTGAACAGGTCTTACGCTGTTGTGCGTCTTGGCAGAGATGGTTTTAACACTGTCGGGGTCCCAGATGACCAGGTCAGCATCGGATCCCACAGCAATGCGGCCTTTCCGGGGGTAAAGGTTGAAGACTTTGGCTGCATTGGTGCTGGTCACAGCCACAAACTGGTTCTCATCCATCTTCCCAGTGACCTGAGGGAGACAGCACAGGTGTGCACAGGAGGCACACAGCAGACACAAGTTAAAAAGTTACTTTTCAATAACGAACTACTGATACAACAGCTTAGATGGATGTCAAGAGCATTGTGCCAAGCGAAACACAAACCATCTCAAAGGTCACACACTGTATGACTCCATTTCCATAATGTTCTCCAAATAACAAAATGGTAGAGATGGAGAACAGATGAGGGACTAGATGAGTTCTTCCAGGCTTAGGGAGGGTGGAGGGGAGGAGCAGCAAGAGGTTGGTCTCTGAAATGCTGGACTTGACCTGCATCTTGAGTGTGGTGGGGGTCACATGACTCCACAGGTGGCCACATAGCCTAGAGCTATACCCACACATTGTGACACTGTCAGTGTCTTGGTTTTGATATTGTACTACATTCACATAAGATGTAACCATAAGGGAAACTGAGTGAAGGGTACGCAGGACCTCTCTGTACTATCTTTGCAACTTCTTAATCTGTAATTATTTCAAAACAAAAAAAATTTTGTTTAATTTGCAGGGGTGGCAATGCCTCTTTAGGAAATATCATTTGGCCCAATTGGCTGTCCTTTTCAACAAAATACAGCCACAGATCTAGGCTTCCTTTTTTTCTCTCTTTTTTTGAGACAGGATCTTGCTGTCATTGAGGTTAGAATGCAGTAGAGTGATTCCAGCTCACTGCAGCCTCAGCCTCTCAGGCTCAAGCAATCCTCCTGTGTCAGCCTCTCGAGTAGCTGGGAAGACAGGCATGCACTACCATACCAGGCTAATTTTTCTTTTTGTTAAGAGACAGGATCTCACTATGGTGCCCAGCTGGGCTTGAAGTCCTGGCCTCAAGCAACCCTCCCACCTCGCCCTCCCAAAGTGCTGGGATTTCAGGCATGGGGCACCACGCCTGGCCAGATGTCACCTTCTAGTCTAGCCAACCGAGAAGTCTCAGCCCCGTGTCTGGTTTTAGGTGCCAATCACATTGCCTCAAGTGCTTCCCCTCCCAAACCCACTCTAAATCCAGTAAAAAACTGGGCAAAGGAAATGAACTGGCATTAAGAGGGAGAAAAAAGTACAAATGGCCAATAAGCATAGGAAAAAATTTTCACTCTAATCAGTAACTGAATACATTAAATGTAAAACAATGAGACACAAAATTCACTTATCAAATCAGCAAACAATGGATTTTTGCTGACAACACCCAGGTGGTAGACATTGGGGAGTGACATATATTGGTGGTGGCATATAAAGCAGTACAAACTTTCTGGAAGGAACTTTCACAATATGTATCAAAACTGTTAAAAATATATACGTCCTTTGACCCAGCAATGCCACTTGTAGAAATTTCTCCTACAAACATAATCAAGAATGTGTCTATAAAAATGTCATTCCAGTTAAGAAAAAAAAAACAGAAACAACATAAATGCTCAACCAAAGACATAAATGTGGCTGGGCACAGTGGCTCACACCTGTAATCCCAGCACTTTGGGAGGCCAAGGTGGGTGGATCACCTGAGGTCAGGAGTTTGAGACCAGCCTGGCCAACATGGCGAAACCCCATCTCTACTAAAAATAGCAAAATTAGCCAGGCGTGGTGGCAGGCGCCTGTAATCCCAGCTACTCAGGAGGCTGAAGCAAGAGAATTGCATGAACCCGGGAGGCAGACGTTGCAGTGAGCCAAGGTCGTGCCACTGCACTCCAGCCTGTGGGGAGAGAGTGAAACTCTGTCTCTCCCCGCCAAAAAAAAGAATTATAAATGAGTCCTGGCCGGGCACGGTGGCTCATGCCTGTAATCCCAGCACTTTGGGAGGTCAAGGCAGGTGGATTACCTGAGGTCAGGAGTTTGAGATCAGCCTGGCCAACATGGTGAAACCCCGTCCCTACTAAAAATACAAAAATCAGCTGGGTGTGGTGGCATACGCCTGTAATCTCAGCTACTCAGGGGGCTGAGGCAGGAGAATCACTTGAACCCGGGAGGTGGAGGTTGCAGTGAGCTGAGATTGCACCACTGCACTCCAGAGTGAGACTCCATCTCAAAAAAATAAATAAATGAGTCCCAGTTTAGCATTCACATGGAAGAGTCTATTACTGTAAATCAACTTTTTCAAGTATATTGAAGCAGGTGGAGATATTTCCAAGATATATTAATTTTTTAAAAAAACAGACTACAAAATAGTATGTATGATGCCAATATTATTGTTATTATTTTTTTTTTTGAGACAGGGTCTCACTATGTCGCCCAGTTTGCAGTGCAGTGGTCCGATCGTGGCTCACTGCAGCCTCAACCTCCCAAGGCTCAGGTGATCCTCCTGCCTCCACCCACCGAGTAGCTGGGACTATAGGCACACGCCACCATGCCTGGCTAATTTTTGTATTTTTAGTAAAGACAGGGTTTTGCCATGTTGCCCAGACTGGTCTTGAACTCCTGGGCTTAACTGATCCACCCACCTCGACATGCTAAAGTGCTGGGATTACAGGCATGAGCCTGGGAGTGGGCCCAGCTGTATGATGCCAATATTATCTACACACTCACACATATCGCATATACACATGTGCACTTGTGTAGTAGCAAAAAAATGGAAAGACATATGCCAAAGTGTTGTCGTTTTATCTGAAACATGGTGACTTTTATTTATTTCCTTATTCCTCTTGGAATAAGGATATATTCTTCATATAATCTAAAAAATTCACTAAAAAACAGAAAACCTATTCTGTTAATATGTTTTAAAACATTAAAATGAAAAAGCCCAAAGATCCTCTAAGTCAGTGTATGTTCATAGCAGGCCTACCGGAAGCTGGCAGTAGAAGATATGCTAAGTCCAGAGGGCCCTAAAAGACACTTTTAAGGAAATTGAGCCCATTTCCAAGAGTAGAAGAGGATTAACGGAAAAAGTCACCTGGTTGCTAAGGAATTTTGTTCCTGACTGACCTAGAGTCACATCTAAAGCTGTGTAGGTTTTCAGTCTTTACTGCTCCATTGATGATAATGATAAGAAATACATAGGCAGGCCAGGCGTGATGGCTCACATCTGTAATCCCAGCACTTCGGGAGGCTGAGGCATTGCTTAAACCCGGGAACTCGAGACCAGCCTGGGCAACATAGTGAGACCCCCATCTACACACGCACACAAAGAATTAGCCAGGCACAGTGGTGTGTGCCTGTGGTCCTAGCTACTCAGGAGACTGAGGTGGGAGGATAACCTGAGCCCAGGAGTTGGAGGCTGCAGTGAGCTATGATTGGACCACTGTACTCCAACCTGCGTGACAGAGCAAAACCTTATGTGAAAAAAGTTTAAAAATTGTTTTAAAAAGAAATACATATGTAGTATTTAGGAAGAAATGACCTGTTAGAAGAGGTCTTAGATTTCCAACCCTCAGAAATATTGTCATATAAGTACTGGCTTCTAGGATGTCCTCCACTGTCTGTTATTTCAAGGCTTCCATAAGCCCCGTGGCCCCCAGATGAGGAGGACAAGGAAGGCTGAGAGCCAGCGAGGAGTGAGGCCATCGCTCCTTACCACAGCCTTGTCCCAGATGACGGACATCCGCTCCTCAGTGCCATTGGTGCCCTCCGGAATCAGGGTGAAGTTGTCCTTTCCTACAGCCTTCTGGGCAGTGTTAAACGTGCAATGGGCACTGCCCGTGACCTGGAGGTCTCCACTGCAAAGAAAACACATAACGTGGTGCCACAGCTTCATCAGGATGCTGCGCGCCCACGCCTATTTGGTGGGCTGTCCCATGAATGGCATCACAACAACCACAGTGGAATCCTTCTGATGCCTCCTCCACCTTCTTGGCTTGACTTTCAAGATGGCCCAGGTGTTTAATCCAGAATCCCCTCCCAAAATGGTGCTAGAATGACAATTCCCTGTACTCATATAGCCAGTCTAGTTTGGTGAACATCGGTCTCCCAGTTTTATGGCTGCTCTCGGCCACCATGTTGTTTTCACCTAACGGGTTGGTCTGGTCTCAAGAAAGACAGAATGTGAAGTGTGAACAAGTCGCCAGGACTCACCAGGACAGCAAGGAGTTGAGAAAGTCTGGAGTGGTTGGATCAGGGCTCAAAGGTGGGGAGGTGACAAAGGCGGCAGCCTTGGCCCAGTTCTTGCTCCAGTAATGGGAACCATCCGTTCCCAAGCTGGCGGTGATGGGCTCGCCATACACCACAGTTCCTGACAAATAGAACACACAAGGTTCAGTCCAACACAATGTAGGGGGAAGGGAACCACCCCTATGAGGAGCCACTGCCTGCCCAGCAGCACCCAGTGCTCTCACTATCCCTTTATGGGTATAGTCTCACAGGCTCGTCTCACAGATGAGGAAACTGAGACTTGGGGAAATCCAGTACCTCCATCAGCCTGTCACCCACAAACATGAGCTCCCTAAGATTCCATATTTGGCCCCTGCTCTTCAAACAATACACCCTCCCTACAGGATCCCAGACATCCTGAAGGCTTCTGTCTCCTACACTGCTGATTTTCAATTCTATTAATCTCCTGCTCAGATGGTGTCCAAACATCCAGTCCCAGGTGCCATCTGGACTGTTCTTTATGCATGGCCTATGGCACCTCAAATTTAACCTTCCTGTTCATTCACACAATCTTTTCACAATTCCTAGCCCCTCACAGTGTCTATCTCTGACTAAAGGTCTGTGGGAGGAAATCACCCATGACATCACCAGGCTGAAGTATTTCAGGGCAAATACATAAACCCCCAGATGTGCTCAAGAGACAGCCTGGATCCCTGAGTCACTGCCTGGAAGAAGCCGTCTGTTACAGCCACCAGCTTCACAGCCGACTCTGTGAGAAACAAACTGGACATTATGCCACTGGGATTTCAGAGTTTCTGGAAGCCTAGTCTAACTCTATTAATGCAATATCCAAGACAAATGTCAACTCCCTGATGCTCAGATCATGTCCTCTTCTCTGTCCATTCAGATGTAAACCAGAAAGTTGAGACTCATGTACATTTACTGAATGCCAATACCTTAGTGCCTTCAATACAATCGTTCCTCAAATCAGGCCCTCATCATCTCTCCCAGCTCATTCCAACAGAGCCTCCCCATTGGACCTTAGATTTATGTTTGCTCTCCCAACTCCGCTCCCTATGTCTCCATTCATTCTGCATGACACTTCCAGAGTCATCTACTAAAATATAATCTTTCCATGCCATTCTCTTGCATAAAATATTCCAAAGGAGCTCTTCTGCATTCAAGTACTTAAAAGAAAATCCTCCTCACCGAAGCCTCAGATGCTCTTCACTACTGGAAGCTGATCTCCTCCTTTAACATTGTCCAAAACACAACTCGGGTATTACACCCTCCATCTGAGAATCCCATCCTCCCCTCCAGTCATTACCCAGTTCTAAATTTTTGACTTTCCACCTGATTGAGACATCTTGAAGATCATTTACCTGCCTGCATATAGTCGGCACTCCATAAACGTGTGTTAAATTGATTAAATGGTCTAATATGTTATTAATTAAAGGCATCTAAGCTGGAATTTGATCCCAGGTCAGCTGAATTCATCTCTCACTGGCTCCCCCCAGCATAGGGCTAACTCGCACCCCACAACAATGCAGCAAAGCTTCTCTACTTCCCCAAACACAGGCCCTCAAGGGCAAACACACCGCAGTCAGGAATGTGTTTTCCTTCCTCTCCACAGCCTTTCTGAAGGCCTTATCACTTGATGATACACCACAACACCCTCTCTGTCGGCCACTCTGAGAGCTGGCTCTGCACAGCTGCCCCCTCCTGCCTCAGGAATTTCACAAAGGACTCGCTGTTCAGCCGGGAAGTGCTGGAGGCCACAGCAGGCAGCTCACTCCAGGTCACCAGCAACCACGCCCCCACCCCCAGCAGGAGGGAGGACTCCAAACCCAGGGAAACCTCCAGAAGGAAGCCCTGAGGAAGAAAAGGGCCAGTGCTAGGTGCTCGGAAGGCCTAGGAGGGTCCCCTTGGCTCCTGGCCTGCTCAAAGCCTCCCATGTAGGAGCTGGTGCAAAGAGCTATCAGGGTGGCTGCATGAACCACTCCGGTTCATCCCAAAGTGGAAAAACAACACATAATAAGAAGGCCTTGGCCGCTGCCAAAGACCTTTATAAAATGCAAATGGCTGGGCAGGACCCAGCAGCAGTCATCAGTTCTCAAAGGATCTCTCTAGCTCCCTGCTTTTGGTTCAAGCATCAAACAGATCTGGTTAAGCAAAACTCTCCTGACCCAGCCAGGCCTGGAGGTCCCACTGGCCACAGTCCATCTAAGCACAAAGGTGAGAGCTGTGTAAGTCACAAGAAAACAAGGGATGCGCGGCCCTAAAGGCTTCCTGCTTTTGTCCACATGAAGAAGTTCATGAGAGCAGAGGCACTTGGTGATAAAGAATGGCTGGATGGTCTCTGAAAATCCCTGGACACACATAAACATTTTCCTGAGTTTCCTGTAACTTGCCGACGCTCATCCTCTCCCTGTGCCTGCTCCTCAGCCCTGCCTCTGGAAACTTGAGTACAAGGAGGGGCTGGTTCTTGGAAAGTGGCCTGAATACCATGGGGGTGAATGCTGCTGACCACAGGCTTATCTCTCCCTGCGAAACACGACTCAGCTTGGGGTGGGGAGCTGCTCTATGAGGAGCTGGATTCCCCTTCTCTCTGTGCACAGGAATATGTACCTCACTTCAAGAGAATGAACTTGGCCTTCAGCCTCGAGAAAACCCAAAACAAGGTCTGAGCTTTCAATGTCACTGCTGAGCAGAACCTGCCTCCTTAGACAAAGGCCAAGTGGACTTTTGGGCCAGAGCCAAGCAAAGATAGGGACATTCAGGGGCAGGGTTATGGATGCTAGGGGAGGGACAGAGCCAACCTGTGGCTCATTTCTACTTTGTTCTGTTCAAATTCCCTCAGGGATTCAGAGGTCCTTGCTGTCTTTTGGGCTTTCTTTCTTTCTTAGCCCAGAATCAGGACAAGAGTTTAGCCATCGTGTACAAGGCCTCTACCTCCACAAGAGTATGATCTATACATGGAGTCTCTGCCTCCCATCCCCGGTGGTCTGGAACCCCCAACCCAGGGCTCCCCTCCTGGGTCTATAAACATTCATAGCAGCGAGCTGTGGATGCACTTCCGGAGCTCAGCTAGGCCATAGACACCCTTGAACTGCACGCCAGAAATAATTACCACTAATAATAATAAACCACGGAACAGGCTTAATTGGCCCTTCTGCACTTCTCTAAACACACTGCTGATGCTTTCTTGGCACCCGTTAGACCTTCGTGATTTTCTTCTTCAGGGAAAGTCTAAACTGAAGGATGTGACCAAGCCAGCCTCTGGCAGGCTCTCTAGTAAGGCCAAGAACTGCAGGGTATGGGAGCTAGTGCTCATTTGCAACCAGTCTGGGGCCCGTGTGCATTCATGAAGAATAAACGCAAGGCTGGGGTTTAAAACTGCTTGACAGCTCCCAGCTCTGGCGGTCACTTCCCATGGACAAGAAGCAGGAGAACAAATCCAAAGTGGGAACTGTGGAAAACCAGTATCTGTAGCTCAATATGCAGCCACTAAAGCAGAGTGAAAACCAACTGGGATGGACAGACAGACAGGCAGACAGTTACACACGCTCTCATCATTCTCCTTCGCCTTTGCAAGAATTCATGCCAGACCCTAACAAACAGCCTGGGGCCTGTGCTGTCAGGTTTTCATAGCAAGAGTGGTTCTAGAGGAACATCATCTTAAAAATGAGTTTTCTGAATGGGTTCTGAGGTTTCTGAAATTCGTTCTCAAATCTGATTGGATTTAAAGGCACTAATGAGTCTACTTCCAGTAGTAAAAACAGGAGAGTACAGGGTATGATGGGACAATAGAGATACAGAAAATATTATTAAATACTCACAAAGGCTTATAAGAGGGAAGGTTCTAGGTGACTGTGTAGCCGATACCTTAAACATTTTTGTCAAATTAACAAGTATAACGAGAGTGGTCGGTTGCTCCTAATTGTACTAAACAAAGTGGGCGGTAAAAAAAGAATGAATTCAGGGATTCAAATTCCCAGCTCAAGCACCACATGAACGAATCAAAAGTTTCTGTGTCTGCCCGTATGTCTCACACATGCAGAGCTGAGATGGCTGAAAATCAGAAGTAGGATCTCATCCTGCCAGTGTCTGAATTACAACGCAAACTGAATTCCCAACCTTGCAGAGCATCTGCTGTTAAAGTGAGGGCACAGACTGGGAAGGAATTCTGCCTTTGGACCCCAATGCCAACATCAGCTCTTCCCTGGGTCTCCAGTCTGTGGCCTGATCTACAGATTTCAGACTTGCCATCCCCATAATCGTGTGAGTTGATTCCTTAAACATAATTCTTTAAAATAAATCTTCCCCCTTTCTCTACTGTACTCTCTCCTCTCTCAGCCCCCTTTTCTGTTCGAGATTGCAACATCAAGCATAAGCTTAACTAAGGACTCATCCCCAAGTGGAGGTGGTCCTCACAGGCCCCATGACCATGTGCTTCTCATAATGCCTGAGTCACTCCTATAGACCCGCAGGACATAAGAGGTCTTATCTCAAATTGAGGTTCCCAGGGTTTAATGTCCTGAATGTTTCTGCGCCCGGGTTACGGGGGTGGGGTGAGGAGGAGGATGGAAAAGAATATCCACCAGATGAGGTCATCAGGCACTGCCCACAGACCACCACTCACACATGGAAGGCATCAGCAGTCATGCTGGATCTCACACATGGACAAAATGTGGTCAGAGGGAGAGGGAGCCCATTCTAGAGAAGAAATCCCCACAGGGGGCCCTCCATGGAAAGAGAGGTGGCCAGGGGCCTGGAATCATGGTTTCTAATTCCCACGGGCTGCATGATCTAGGGCAAGATTTTCAATTTCTGCATTTCTACTTCTCTTCCATGAAATGAGCCTATTAAGTTGGTCTAAGTTCTTTTCAAGAGTGAAAATGCCCCCAGGTCATCTGGTCCTGGCTCTGTGTTCACTGCCTCAGCTGCCAAATTGGGTTGATGACACGCCATCCTGGGGAGCGGCTCAGAGCGGCTGATGGAAGCAGCGTGTCTCTCAGGCAAGGCAGGACACAGTGGTGCTGGCTCAAGCAGGCACGTGAAAACAGTTCTCATTCGTTTCATCTCATATCCTCACTTCCCTGAACTTCTCTCATCTCAGATTCTGGACCAGCAGGTCTCTGGCTGGGGAGGTTCATGTGGATCACTAAGACAAGGAGACATTACTACTCCTCCCAGGGCAGGATTATCATTTTTCACCAAAGCTCACATTTGTAGAAAAATTTCAAGTCTGCTTACGCAGCCTGACCCCTCTGAGACTCCCTTCTGGGCTCAACCCCTCCTGACTTGTACCCCTTTTGTAGCCCTGACCACCTCCCAACGTGACTTTCCGCTCAACGTCCTACCCCTGCAAGTGGAAGAGCTAACTGTGGTTGGGACAATTTCTTGTTCCTGGAACACAGGGCCTGAAATATCACATCATGAAACATTGAATGAATTCAGAATTTCTCCATTCACAGAGGAAGAAATGGAACATCAGAAAGGGGGCTGTGGCAGTGCTCACACTCGCCTCAGAGGGCCAGAAAAACCCACCTGAAGTGGACTAACAATTCTGAGCAGAAAACCCTTGCCCAGGGTTAGCAGCCATCTGTGCTCTGCTTTCCTCGCAAGCTCAAGGTTAGACCAGACCCTTCATCCTGTAGTCACAATAACTGGTCACGCTTCTCGTCTCCATTTTTACCTGCAATATCTCATGTACACATCATCATCACCCTGTGAGATGAGTCATGGTTACTATCCTCCCCGTGCGGATGGCGAAAAGACATGTGGAAATGAGAAGGAAGCACCCAGCGTCACGTGGCTGGTGTACAGTGAAGTTGGGGTTTGATCCAAGAATGAATACTGAGCCTGGAGAGCAAACAATTAATACTCCCTTACAGAGCTTTCCTTCTTGGTCATTTGGGAATCCTTGTGTGTCCATTACCCGTATCTCTGCTGGGTGTCAGGCCACCGTTTCAATCAGGATTCTTAAGGAACTAAGCCCCAACACACACAGGCCACAAGCATCACCATATTAAAATAATCTCAAAGCATGAAGGGAAGTCAGTCAAACATTAACACGGATATTTGTGGCCTGAAGTTAGATGCCTGACAGTCAAGCCCCAATTCCACTATTCATGAGCTCTGAGCTTCAGTTTACTCAGCTGCAAAATAAAACAAAATATAAAAATTCCTGCCAGAGCTGCCTCCCAAAGTTGCTAGGAAGTTCCAGCAAGATGGGAAAAAGCCTAAGAGCCTAGGAAGTTAGCTAGGACTTCTCATTCCTGCTCATTAGCACCTGAATGCACTGGAAATTCCTTTCTGGCAGCTCAGGTTTGTCTAAAGCTCAGGCTTTCAGGGATTAATGAGTAAGAGTTTGAATGCAAACACCATCCTGGGAACCACTGGACTCTCACTCAGAAGGCTCTGGAAGGGAACAAACTAAAGTCCCCTCCCACTGCTCACCCCATAAGACACACAGGATGTCAAGGTTATAAAGACAACAGGGGTGCCCTGTTGCAGTGGCTCATGCCTGTAATCCCAGTATTTTGGGAGGCCGAGGTGGGTGGATCACCTGAGGTCAGGAGCTCCAGACCAGCCTGGCCAACATGGTGAAACCCCGTCTCTACTAAAAATATAAAAATTAGACAGGCGTGGTAGTGGGGGCCTGTAATCCCAGCTACTAAGGAGGCTGAGGCGGGAGAATCGCTTGATTCCAGGAGGCGGAGATTGCAGTGAGCTGAGATGGCACCACTGCACTCCAGCCTGGGTGACAGAGACTCCATCTCAAAAGCAAAATTAAAAATTAAAATAAAACAGGGGGTTACCGGGCACTGAGTTGGGGTGCTAGGTCCAAACGGGGCACTGCAACAACACACTGCAGCTCTGCAACTCCACGTGACAAGAACCGTGAAGGACAGAGAGGAGGAGGCCTGCGGCAGGGACGGCCGACGACTCCACCTCCCCGACTGAAGTCTGGAACAGGCAGGACCCCTCTCTCTTCTCATCTGGACAGGTACGTGTTTGAATATGGAGTCAACTTTAGACAAGGCCTCTATCCAAAATCATGTTGAGATGTTAGCCTAACTCAAGTATCATCATCATCTAGGTAGAGCGCAGTGGTAAAATACAGAAAATAAGCCGTCTCATTCTCTCCCCCTTTCAGACACTATGCCACCCACCCCCACACGACGTGGGGGCAGCGGTGCTGTGGCTGGCCTTCTGCACAGAGGCCGATCCCCACAAACGCACTGCCTTCTTGCAAACGCGTGTCAGGGTGACCCAGGGCCACCGATTCCATCGTCATCCACAATATCTCCTAGAAAACAACTCAAAGCTCATTCTCAGTAAGTTGCATTATTTTAGGTGAATGCTTTCTTATTTCTAAAAGGCAATTCCTTCAAGGTGCCAGGAGAAGACACAAAGGCGGCAACCATTTGATGTGCAGCCTAAGGACAGAGGCCCCAGGAGCACTCCAAAGAACGAGGGCCAGGAGTCGCTGGGTCCGTCTGGAAGTCATCATCTCTGGGACAAGATGACTCAGTCATCATTGAGTAATTTGTTCCAGGGCTTGCAGCAAGTCACCCGCCAGTGAAAAAACTCCCACAGCCCACCTTGATCCATGTGGATCACATAATACAGAGAAGTAGAAACCAAGCCATAGAGGTCAAATGGCTACCTTTCTAACACGGAAAGAAAGACACACAGAGAGAATGACAGAGGGACTGAGAAAGAGTCAGATGAAAGATAAAATGAAACAGAAATCAGGAAAGGAGGGAAGAGAAGTGGAGACAGAGAGATGGAGAGATCCCAATAGGCAAAGGGGAAGAGGGGACATAAAAGGGAGAAAGGAAGGAAGGAAGAAGGGGACCCTTTTATAATGTTCATTTCAGATCAGCCTAAGATCCACCATCAAAATGAATGACATGCCCTCAGGCTTTCTGTACGAGGAGAGAACTCCCAAGCATAAAAGACGCAGTGTGATTATCGAAATTCATGCAGTCAGCAGCGGGTGACAACAGGGCTGAGATGCATTCATAATGCATGAGGTGCCTCAGGGGGCGTCCTCTAGAGGAAGCACTGGAAGCTGTACTTAATCAGTTCGTTTCCAGGACCCTTCTCAATGGACACCCTAGTAATACCAGAGACCCAGCCTCAGCTCGGAATGCATCAAAAGAGTTTATCACGCACCAAAACATCTGGATGTGATAGTGTCTGGGGCAAAATGCATCCCCACACCCCACAAAGCTGCCTTACATACCCCGGCAGAAACCACTCCCAGCTTTGGAGGGGAGGTGCATGATGCGACCAAGGATTGTGGGGTGGATGGAAACTGACGTCATCTGTGTATATGCCTAGTTTATTTCAACCACATCAAAGTAAGTCCAGCTCTTCCACGGGGGCTGGGGGACATGTGCCTGCCCACCCCGCCTTGGCGTGCACACGGCTTTAAATAGATACTAACAAGGCCGCAGCAGTGGAGCAGAGGAGGAAACTGGAGATCCTGCCTTGCCCGGCTGTAATTAGGTTAATGCCGGAACATGGTGCAAGTGGCCCACTTGGCATGAGGGTCTGGAAAAGGAGCCCTCCCCAGTGAAGAGCCCCCCTCCCCTCCAAACCTGCCTGCCTGCCATCAGCCAGTACAGCCACAGCACTCACCCTTCTTCCGTGCCTGGGCGATGACCTCGGCAGAGCTTTTGCTCATCACCTTGGTGATATACAGGGGGCAGTTGGTCTGGTTGGCGATGGTGATGGCACGATTCACGGCTTCGGCCTCGACCTGCAAAACAGCAGCAGAGCATGAGAACGTGGCTCAGCCCACCCCACGAGCCCCTACCTTTATCCTCCACCCCAGAGAGAGGCTAGGATGAAAGCAAGGCTGCTGAGTCTCCAAGGTCCTACCCCAGGGGACAATTCGGAGAAGTGTGACTTGCCTTGTGTCTCTAACATTGGTTTGGTTGAACTAATTCCCTCCTGTGGCTGGGCACATTGGCTCATGCCTGTAATCCCAGCACTTTGGGAGGCCGAGGCAGGTGGATTACCTGAGGTCAGGAGTTCAAGACTAGCCTGGCCAACATGGCGAAACCCAGTATCTACTAAAAATACAAAAAAAAAAAAAAAAAAAAAAGCTGGGCATGGCAGCAGGTGCCTGTAATCCCAGCTACTTGTGAGTGTAAGGCAGGAGGAATCACTTGAACCCAGCAGGCAGAGGTGGCAGTAAGCCAAGATTGTACCACCGTACTCCAACCTGGGCAACAAAGTGAAACTCCATCTCAAAAAAAAAAAAAAAAGAAAGAAAAAGAAAAGAAAACTCGCTTCTGACCCTTCTCCAGGTGCAGGCAGCAAGCTTGTGACATCAGCACTGGCCCAGAGTCTGTAAGAAATGCAGATTCTCTGGCTCTGCCCTGGACCAGAGACTCACAGGCTAGAAACTCTGAGGGTGAGACCCAGCAATGTGGGTTATTTTCACACTTACTAACGTTTGAGAACCGCCACACACAGACACTGATTGCTCTCAATTCCATATATTCATTCTGCTCCCAGGATCTTGAGTCAAGATATTCAGTGATGTGGAGTTCGTGCTGGGCTCCCATTAAATGCTCATGAACGAGTTCAGCATCACCCACAAAACAATGCAGCCTCACAGGGCTCCGGGAACGGAGCAGGCCCCGTTTGTCTACACCAATGGACCCCTGTGTGTGAAGCACAAACGTGGCCAGCCACAGCCTGGTACGATCTTCAGTACAATATTGGAGAACTGCTTGAGTAAATAATCTGGCGCTTTAAATTGGATGTTCCAGTCGGCGTGATGGCTCACACCTGTAATCCCAGCACTTTGGGAGGTCAACACAGGTGGATTACCTGAGGTCAGGAGTTCGAGACCAGCCTGACCAACATGGTGAAACTCCGTCTCTACTAAAAATTAAGAAAAATTAGCCAGGTGTGGTGGCATGTGCCTGTAATTCCAGCTACTCAGGAGGCTGAGGCAGGAGAATCGCTTGAACCCAGGAGATGGAGGTTGCAGTCAGCCGAGATGGCGCCACTGCACTCCAGCCTGGGCGACAGTGAGACTTTGTCTCATAAATTAATAAATAAATAAATAAATCGGATGTTCAGATGAATTATATTTCAAATCCCACATGACGACTGTGGAATACCTGATCAGGCAAGACTCCCTGCATCAAGTTCTATCCTACAGAGGAATCACCAATCGGCAAGGGAAGGAGCTGGTAAAATTGTGGACTGCAGACCTCAGAACATCACTGGCTCCCTCTCCAAATCCCGGCAAAAGGGCTCTGGCTTGAACTCTTGGAGGGGAGGGGCTGGGGCTTACTCACGGCTTAGTATCTTCCATGCCCCGCCCCCAATAGCTCCCAGTGTCCTGCCTGGTATAAAGCAGGTGCTCAAAAATGTTTGCTAAGCAAATAAATGACTTCGTTTTATGCTCATGGTATTTCAATCTAGGCTGCTCCACAGAACGCTGTTATTTTTCACAAGAAATAACTGAGCCCCTGTAACCAAATTGGCTACCTTGTCTCCACTGGAGCTTGGCCAAAAGATTGCAAAAGATTGCTCTGTCATTGCATTAAGTGGTAATCTAATTTAGCAGAGCTGAGACAACTTCATTCACATTTGGCCTTTCAGGCATCAACTATGTGAAAAGGGATGTCTAGAAATCCAGAGTCCAAGCAAAGGCTCTTGAAAAAGCTCATTAAACACCCAAATGTTTTTCATTCCTGAGACAGCTGAAGGACAAGCCCTCTCTCTCCACTTACAAGAGATGCCTGTGGCACAGCAGCACCAGGCGGGGGCAGGGACATCCTGCATGGGTGTGAAGTGTGACATGGACTCCACTAAAACCCTCAGCACCTCCCAGAGATACAGGTGACTACTCCGTTTATTGTCCCAATATGGGGTTTCGCCATGTTGCCCCGGTTGGTCTTGAACTCCTGGGCTCAAGGGATCCTCCCACCTCGGCCTCCCAGAGTGCTGGGGGACAGATACGAGCCACTATGCCTATCTTCTGATTTTAATGATGAGGCAACTCAGAGAGGGGAATGACCTGTCCAGGGACACACAGCAGTGTCAGAACATCTGTCATTCTGCAAGGCATGCTGGAAAGTGCCCATCCCTGTGAAGGGTTCTTCATTATCCTCATTTCCAAGTCCCCACTCTCTTCCCAGACATCAGTCCTACAGCTCAGAGCTGCTGTCAAATTCTATCTCTACACTCACTTTCTGTCTACTTCTTTCTCCCTGCCTTGTCCACAGTCCCTTCAGAAAGGATCCCTGTTTTATTTGTTTTGCATCCCCACAATGCCAGGCACTGCCCGGCTCAGCATGCAGGCTCAGTCGCCACTCCTCTCAGCCACAGACGGCTCAGTTCCAGATGTCCGCACTCTCTAGTGTCCTTTCCAATCCTCTGGGTTGAAAACAAGGGAAAATCCTACGGGGTGGTCTCACATGGTGGGTTGGGAAGAAAAGCCTAGTGGGCTAGGAACATGTTTGGAAAGTTCAAATCCAAGTGAGCCATCATGCTAGTGATGGATAGGTCACCAAACGGCAGAGAAGTTACACTGGGGTGTGTTTCATTCCATCAGTGGCACCTCCCCAAGTAGACTGGGAAGCTCAAATTCACGAAAATCATTCCATACTGTATTCTCTTTATCACCCACACAGGGTTTAACACACAACAGATCCCTCTTGACAAACTCACCATGAGAGGAGACGTCAGCTGGCAAGTGCCTATGGGCTTGAGTTCTAATCCTGCTCTGCCACCATTCACCATTTAAAACCCTCTGTGTCCCTCTCCTCGCCTCACTGGGCTGTCACATGGGTAAAACGACTCAGGGCCTGGCATACAAGAGGGGCCTCTAAATCAGCTGAAAAACTGCCTCCCATACTGGTGAATCCCCGGGTCTGCCAGCCCTCAAGGAGACTCCGTAATCAGTTGCTGGGGATTCTGAAGTTCTCAGTGCAAAGGCTGCCAGGCCTAATCGTGTAAAAATGGTTTCAATTTCTCTGGTCGAAATAGCAATGATACGGTTTGGCTCTGTGTCCCCACCCAAATCTCATCTCAAATTGTAATCCACACATGTTGAGGGAGGGACCTGATGGGAGGCGACTGGATCATGGGGAAGGTTCCCCCACACTGTTCTCATTGATAATGAGTGAGTTCTCATGAGATCTGATGGTTTAAAAGTGGCAGTTTGCCCTCTGCTCACTCTCTCTCTCGCCACCACGTAAGACGGACCTGCACCTTTCACCATGGTTGTAAGTTTCCTGAGGCCTCCCCAGCCATGCAGAACTGTCAGTCAATTCAATCTCTTTTCTTTATAAATTACCCAATCTCACGTATTTCTTTACAGCAGTATGAAAATGGATGAATACAAGCAACCAGAATAACAGTTCTCTGAGAGCTTTTTCCTCTTCAGTAAAGCCAGGGCCCTGTGTTCTTCCCTGCAGAAAGCAGGAGAAAGAAGGAATGCAAGCCCCTCGGAAGGCTCTAAACTTAGACAAGAGTGAGGGTCCCGGCAGGAGTATCATGTGGCATTTGCAGAAGTGGCATTTGCTTTTCTCAGAAGACATCTTCTCACCTCCTTGTACAGCTGGTACATGGCAGGCGGAGGGACTGGCTCCCAGTCACCAAACGGGAAGAAACCAGGAGGAAACTTTCTAAAAAAGCCCAGGCCCAGGTGTGGCTTTAAGCTGAGTGTGTGTACACTGCGGGAGGGGTTGAGGTAGCAGGCAGGACACTGCACTTTCTAGCTCTCTGCTTTGATAACTGGGCAGTCACTTAACTTCATGCTTCCGGAGTGCCCTCATATAAAGACAGATAACCAAGGAGCCCACCACAGCACAGCTCTGGTACCACCACACATGGGGAGTAGAATGTAGTAAATGGTGCTCGCTGGAGAGAGCCGTGCAGCCTGCATGACTGGCATCCCCCGGAGTTGTGCAAAGGAGATGCTGTTGTACCTCCTGCACAGGACAGTTACAAAACTGAAATGTGGGCCATGAACACAGTGTCCAGCACACGTGAGCACTAAATGAAGGCAGCTTTGAACAGGGCTCACATGAGAACTGTGTCAGCCCTCCGCCTCTCCTGGACTCTGTGCATGTCCAAGGCCCGATCCCAAGACTGTTTCAGGGCTGAAGAAAGGACCAATTCCAGGGAGGTCAGGGCCGAGGGCAACCATGGTTTATGCTGCCATGGTTTAAACCACCCGACCGGTGGATCCTGGGGAATGGCGAAGGCAGTCACAGAAGCCGGCCCAGAGGGAGAAGTGAAGCCACAGAAAGGAACCCTTGAGGTGTCTGCAAAAGTGGGATGGTGCCTGCATAGGTGTGTGCAAGCATACATGTGCATGTGTATGTGAAAATGTGTGTGTACACCTGTGGGTGTCTGTGCTTGCACATGTGTATATGTGTATGTGAAAATATGTGGGTACAACACATATGTGCATGTCTGTGCCTGTGCACATGTGCGTATGCTAAAATGTATCTATGTGTGTACACGCGCATGTCTGTGCCTATGGACGTGTGTGTATGTATATGTGTGTGAATGTGAGTGTGTGCACGTGTATGTGTGCCTGTGCACGTATATCTGTGTGCACACAAATGTGCATAAAATCAATCTCAGGCATGTTTATCGTCGGCTGATGTTAGCTTGCTCTCGCCTGCAAGCTGTCCCCTGGAATCACTGTCCACCAGCCACGGTCTCAGCATGGGGCTTCCCTCGGCTGACACAGTTGCCTGCCTGTCTCCCTCATCCTCGGGCCAGTGCCAGGCCACCCTTTCAGCTTTTAGCACGCATGAGAAGGTTGACAGCTACAAAAGGGCCTGCATCCCTGGCCTGGAGCAGGGATGTGCAATCCTGAAAATGTCATGGCTTCCGTCCTATCATCTGGGGAAAGGAAAATGTCCTCAGGGCCTCAAATGGTACTAAAGGTGTCTTGGAGTGTGCAGTTATGTGTATCTGCCTGTGTGTGTGTGTCTATGTGTCTGTGTATGTCTATGTGTCTGTGTCTGTGTGTGTCTATGTGTCTGTATGTCTATGTGTATGTGTATGTATATGTGTAGGTGTCTGTGTGTGTCTAGGTGTCTGTGTGTCTATGTGTCTGTGTGTGTGTCTATGTGTATGCATGTGTGTCTATGTCTCTTGTGTGTCTACCTGTCTGCGTGTGCCTATGTCTGTGTGTCTACGTGCATATATGCATGCAGCAAAAAGGACAAAACAAAGCGGGGACCCTCACTGTGTGCAAAGCCGAGTGGCTCCCGCTCTCCTCTTTCTGCCTATCTTGATTCCTTTCTCCCCTTCTAGCCTCATCCCTTCCCCTCAAGTCTGAAAGGATCCCAACCCCCCGTGCTCGTGCACCCAAGGCAGTGCACAGATGGTGCCTTCGCTTCCAAGCCCTCCTGAATCCACTTCCTCATCAAGGGGACTGGCTCTCCTCCCAACCTGGTACCAACAAGACCACGTCCCGAACTCAGGGTGGTGGCGTGGTGCTGCCACTCAGCGACTCAGTGGCCACAGCCCTGCAGGGAGCTCTTGCTAAGCTCCTCCCTCCCGGGCTTCTGGAGCCTCCTCACTGTCAGCTTCCACTCAGGCCCTTGGTGATCTGACCCCCCTGCTCTGCGCCAGTCCCTTTTCTGCCACTTCCTCCCATAAAGGGGAAAGCCTGGTGGTTCCCTGGAGATTCCCCCATTGCATGACTTCACTCAAAGCTGCGGGCTGCTCCCTAGAGCCCGACATCCAGTCTGTCATTAAGGAGCCAACTTCTGAAAAGCATTTCACAGCCACCAATTCTAACTGATGAACACAGGTTCTCCGTCACCTAAGACATGCTCACCCTCCCTTGGAACTCACACACCTCACCAAGACGGTGAGTTTCCACCTTTGAGCCAGCACAGGCCCCTGCTGTGAACCTTCCCTCCACAAGTTTAAAAGATTCTGTCTACCAAACTCTGCGTATCATGTGATAGCCTGTGCAGGGTTACCTTTGGAAAAATTTACAATTCCCCATATGCCTTCTAGGCATTTAGAAGAGCTTTTCCATCCTTCCAACTATGTTTTGGTGAATTTTGGTAAGATCTTGGAGACCATAAGTTGTGAACCACTAAAATCTAGACTGCAGGATGCCAATGAAGAACTGTTTGTGTGTATACAAGTAAGGGCTTGAAGAATTACAGACAGAAAGAGGAATCTTCTGGCCAAACAGTCCACACCACCTTACCCTCAGGAGCAATCTAACACTTCACTTTGCCTAGGTAGACAGACTGACAGACACACATGGGACCCACAGCTTCTCAGAAAGACCACAGTCAGCATCAGAGAAGCCCCCTTCTCAACAGGCAGGAAGCAGGTTCCCTGCGGCTCTGCGCAGTGTCCAAGGGACACAGATTCACGCATTCCGCTTGGCGATTCACCTCCTCGGGTCGGCTCAGCACATGTCCCTCGGGGCCCGTGATGCCCAGATCCAGGATCCTCTGCTGCTCCTGCAATGTTGAGAGAAAGTCAGGCTGTGAGGCAGAGTGGACTACACACAGCTCTAATGGCAGAGACCCAGGCACGCAGTTATCCGGGCAAGACGGAAAATTACCACTGCCGATTGTTCTACCCTCATGCCAAGACCTCATGAAGAGAAGGGTTCGCTGTCCTGTTCCCAGTCCCACCTGAGCAGGATGGATCGATTACAGCCTCCCAAAACCATTCAGCTGTTCCCTGGGATGCTAACGGCTGGTGCATTTGCAGCCCTCAGTCACGGTGTAAAATGCCTGTGTGTGACGTGAGGGTTCCCGTACCCCACCCAAGGCAGCTGCATTACAGCACCGAGAGAAATGGCCTCTCTCTGCAATGGTAACTGACTTAGATGTTCCGTGGGACACACGGAGAGGCACGTGTGTCACTGGCATTCACACCATGGGTGAGACTGAGCAGAGCTCCAGCAAGGGAACACCGGGTCCCTCTGCTTTTCCACCCTGGTATTAAGCTACAGGTGTTGCTCTCTTTCTTGAGCCTGCCTCTCAGCCTCCAGGTGATGAAGAAATGATGAAAAAGAAAGTCCTGTACCTCTGCAATGATGTCGCCATTTTCTGCGTGGACTTGGGCTATGGCGCCAATATCCCGGATCACACTCAGTACTTCATAAATCTGAGAGAGAGACGAGGGTGGGATCAGAGACAGGGACTTCTATCTTCCTGTTCACAAGGACAATCATTTCCCTGCCAGCAGCATTTCTGGGGTGAGAAACAGGACACCTAGGCTGATTCTATTAGCCTGGCTTTTTCAACACGACCGAGGGCAATGTTTCTGGCCACATTTGATGAAGAAAGACCCCTCAGAAATTAACAGAGGCAGTACAACTTAGCAGGACGTGGACCAGGAGTGAAAAGCTCTTGGGTGACACCTGGCTCTGCACCAGGTTTGCTAAGGAGGTTCTGAGTGCCACTCTCAGACACGCCGTGCTGGGCAGAGCCTCAGATCCAGGGCGGCGAAGTGGCAGCACTGGGAGCTAGGGCACTGGGTTCATATTCTCTTTCGAGGCTCAATTACATCAGTAACTGCATCCACCAGGCACTTCCCAGGAAGCGAGGAGACATGCACACACTGGAGACTGCTTTCCCAAACAGCCACAGCCCAAAGGTACCAAATGTCAGGGTGCCTCTTCCGAAAAGCCAACTTTCTTACCTGGCAATCCGTTAGCTGGAAGCGATCTTTGAAAGCCATGTACACGAGGAAGGAATTTACCCCTAGTACAGACAAAACAGAGAGGTGGACTTGTGATAGATAAACCAAATAACCAAATAAGGAAATAAGATATATGTATGTGTGTATACACGTGTTTGTGTGCATGTTTCAGTACAGAGAAAGACAGAGGAGAGAAATGGAGACAAAGAATGGTAAAGGAAGCAGAGTAACATATAAATAACTGGAGAATGTGAAGATGCACAAGGATGCTTTTTAGTATTCTTTTAGTTTTCCTGTAAGTTTACAAGTATATCAAAATTAAAAGTTGCCAGTATTTGCACATCCATGTTCATAGCAGAATGATGCACAGTAGCCAAAAGGTGGAAGCAAAAATCAAGCCTCCATTAACTGATAAATGAATAAACCAGATGTGGTCTATCCATACAATGGAATATTATTCAGCCTTTAAAAAGGAAAGACACCTGACACATGCTGTAACATTGAAACCTTGACAACATCATGATAAGCGAAATAAGCCAGTTGCAAAAGGACAAATACTATCTGATTCCACTTGTATGTGGTCCCTAGAAGTCAAATTCACAGACAGAAAGTACAACAGCGGTTACCAGGGACTGGGGTGAAGGAGAGTGGAGAGTTAGTATTTAATGAGTGAGTGTAGTGTTTTAGTTTTGCAAGATAAAGAGTCCTGCGGCTGGAGGGTGGTGATGGTTGCAACAACATTTTGAGTGTATTTTAAAACACTGAACTACATGCACACTTAAAAATGGTTAAGATGGTAACTTTAATGTTATATTTATTTTACAACAGTTAATCTTTTTAAGCTGCCTCCACCAAACAAGTCTGTTGCGACTGTAAGAAGAAAATGAATTAGAAGTTTCTGCCTATGAAGAACTGTGATAAATGTCTTTTCTTTGGCAGACAGATTGCCTTCCATGCTGATTTTTAAGAAAATGATTTTTTAAGTAAGAAAGGGTCCATTAGTTCAACAAGCAGATGTCGCAATTCTCATCCTGGCGTCTTGGAGTTCTTGCCTCCCCAGGCACCAGACCAAACATCCCTGCCCAACATTCATCACAATTTTAAACAATTGTCCTGACAACCTCACAGCCTTGAAGCTTAATTCAAGCCACCTGGGGGGTGCTGGGAGCTGCCTGAGTTAAATGCCTCTGTACATCCCGGCCCTTCTCCCGTTGCCAGGCAACAGTTACCATGGTAACCCTCCTGCCTGGTTTGGAGCAGATTCAGTCTAAGTATCCACAGTTAAACCACTTGGAGTCTCTGCATGCTCAAAAGTGAGAAAAGTCAAAGGTTACCTATTTTCTTTTATGTGGAAGCTTCGTGCTGGAAAGAATCTTGGAGGACACCTAGTCCAAGACCCTCATATATGAGAAATGTTTCAAAAACTGAGACCCATAAAATTTAAGCAATTTACCCAAGGTCACACAGTCTGTGGAATATCAGAGAAATAAACCCAAGACTCTTGCTTTTCATTCCGGGGCATTTTCTATCATTCTAGTGCCTAGAGATTTCCTTCCTGCCATGTCACTCACAGCACTTGGTGCTTCTGAACCTGGAAGTCCCAGAACCCTAGAGCATTAGGTGCTTCCCTGAACGCTAAGATCCAGGGAGGTTAATTTGATCTCCAGCCAAGCCCAATGAGACCCAGGAAGACAATGTGGCCTGGCTCTTCCCCCGAAACTCCCGAGGTCCTTGTTGACAAGAGTCCCAGAGGCACCTTGAGGTGGTAAAGATTCCAGGCAGGGCCTCTCTGTAAATCTTCCCAATCCCTGGAAATTTGTTCTCCAAAATAATTCTAGGGAATGCAAAAGACCTCTCAGGTTGTTACTCAGTTTTGAAGTATCTCATAGCCCTCAAATCTATCCTAGATCCGCCCAGGTTTGTAGGAAGGGGCTGCCCAACACTCTCCTGAGACTGCCACATCCTCCCTGAGATATGTATTTGTTATCTTTTGAGGGTAAATCTCTCTCTCGGCAGCCTCAATTCCCCACCCTAACTAGAGACCACGGTGCCCACAAACCAATAAGCTGTGAGCAGCTGTCACCTAAGAGCAGATCCCAGCAGTAAGGCTCATCTTCTCTTATCAATGAAGGCTTATGTTACTGCACTGGGTCACGTCACCTCCAATCAGCACGAGCTGCAGCCCAAAGCCCTCTCTCCTTCCCAGGGGCAGGCATGGGCATGAGGCGCAAATGGGATCTGGAAGCATTATCACTTTCTTCTCAGGGCTGTGCCAGTTGATGGACTGAAGCAGAAACATCTGCAGAGGGCATTGACTTAGTGCCACCTACCGTGATCCTTCACAAGTGCTTCCATCTCCTCCTGGATGCCCTTATGCCACTCGCTGATGTCCACGTGCAGAGAGTAGTCACAGCAGGACTTGCTGTCGGCCCATTCCCTCCACTGGTCAAAGGCAGCGAGCAGGCTTGTCCCAGGCTCAGGAACAACATGGTCAACTACAAAGAAACAGACATATGTCGTCATCACCAAGAGCTTCAAGGGCCATGGGCCAGCAGGTATTTTCCCACTCGAACCCTGAATAAGGCTTCTTGGGTTCAAAATCGAGATGGTGATCTCTACCAACAGCTTCCAAGAATCCACATAACCCAGTTGATTATATCCAAGAGGGAGAAAGCAGAAAGCAGAAACTTGGCATTGGATGATGTCTCCAGCGAAACTACACATGCACTGCCCAGATCTGATTTCCCAAAACCCCTGAAAGCTCAAGTGTTGGGTGCATTTCACGGACAACGGGTCCTTATGGACAACGGCAGTGTCAAATGGCCGGGGAGCAGCCAAACCCTTCTTTGTGTTGAAAGCAGCTTATGAGACGCCCCCCGCCAGACGGCAGGGAACTTGAAGGTGCTGGAGCAGAGCCACACGGACCGGGCCTTTCAAAAGTTCCCGGGCATTACCTGCTCTCTCATTACCACTCACATTTCTCCAGCTTAATACCACTTTGTAGTTTAAGGGAAATCTTTCATCTTAAGAGTTCAAAGTGTTTTAAAACTGCAGTCATTGTTATATTACTATGGAGGTAGGCTGATCTGGAAGACAGAGGACTTTGGATGCAAGCTGACCTGAGTTGGTTTCCTAGCTCCATCATTCACCCGCATGGTGTCCCGGGGTAAACTCCTTAATCTCCACTGCCCTAATTTCTGTGCTGCTTTAAAATGGGGATAATATTACCTAGCACATACATTTGTTATGAGGATTAAAGGAGACAGCATATCTATGAATCTTACGTCATTCCCGGATTTAAATCCTCCAATGGTTTCCCCCTGTTCTTCAGATAAAGATTCAAGTCCCCAATAAGGTTTGCAAAATCCTGACCAGCGTGGCCCTGGCCTACCTCTATAACATGACCCTGAACCATCTCTCCCCTGTACCCTGCTCTCCAGTTACATGGACCGTTTTTCAGTTACTAAAATATCTACCTGCTGCCTCCCACCATAGGGCCTTTGCAGCTGCTATTATCTCTCCTAGGTCTTGGAGAGCTCTCGCCCAGCTGACATGATGGCAGGAGGATTACCGGGACTATTACTATCCGTCTTCCGCACACAAGCACTAAAATACAACTGAAATGATTTGTCCAAGGTCAAATCAAACTTGTGCAACAATAAAGATAAAAACCAGGACTGAACACTTAAAGCAATGAATCATTCTTCCTAAATATTAGATTTTCTACACTCAGGTAAGCAGTTCTGAGCTAAGAAAACGTCAGTCCATGTAATGCTAGAGAGCTCCGATTTCTGAAACGGATCAAATCTTGCAGATGCTGCTAAATTCTGATCCACTGGGCTTGGCTTTGTATATGTCAGAAATATAGCCATTGCACTTTGGGAGGTCAAGACAGATAGATCACATGAGTCAGGAGTTTGAGACCGGCCTGGCCAACATGGTGAAACCGTCTCTACTAAAAATACAAAAATTAGCTGGCCGTGGTGGCGCGTGCCTGTAGTCCCAGCTACTTGGGAGGTCAAGGCAGGGGAATTGCTTGAACCCGGGAGGTGGAAGTTGCAGTGAGCCAAGACTACACCACCGCACTCCAGCCAGGGCAACAGAGCAAGACCTTGTCCTAAAAAAAAAATATATATATATATACACACACACACACACACACACACACACACACAAATATGGCCATCTAAGCTGAATTTTCTTTTGACCAAATTTACCTTTTTGTAAGTATTAGTGTATGTAATTAAATGAGTACATGCATATCTGGTATCGGTAATATAGATAATGTTATCTAATAAAAACAAAAATGATGTCCACTTTAAATGCAAGCGTATTCCATCAGTAAAATGCTGACATAGAAAACTTGACAAAATAATTCCAATTTTTCTTAAGTTGTATGTCCCCCCTTCAACACCCCAAAAACAAAAACACAAACAAACAACAACAACAACAACAACAAAAAGAAAACCATACAAATATCACTGTGTAGCAATCAGTATGGGCAGAATCTCCCTATCCACTCCCCTGGCTTCATTTCTTGCCCTCCTACAAATCAACCTTCAGAAGCAGCTAGAAGGATCTTAAGCCTTTCATCAGACACTGCCATTCCCCTTATTAAATCCTTCAGTAGCTGTCTACCGTCCTTAGCGCCCAATTTGAACTCTTTCCCTTTGCCGGTCAGATCCGGTCCTAGCTCATCTCTCCAAGGTACTCTCTATCCCTGACCTGCTCACCCACAATGGCCACCCTGGGCCATTCTTCAATTTGACCTGCCCAACCCCTGGGCAACTCCAGGCCTGTGCACAAGCAGCCCTCTCTCTCTGGAAACCCATTCCCCTCGCTCTTGACATGGGCATCTCCTCATCCTTCTCACTGGGGCTACACGTCACCATCCCAGGGTGGCATCGTTTCTGAATCCGTTTCACTCATTTACTGCCTGACCGCTGACTAGAATGTAAACTCCCTCCGAGCAGGGACTGAACGCCTAGATCAGGGAATAGCCAAATGAATGCTCTAAATAAGTAACGGAATGTTTCCTTCCGGCTCTCACACTCCACTTGCAATCAGGTCAAGCAGCAAAAGAGGGGCTCTCCTGGGAACCGGACCAGCTTCTGCTGCAGCAAAGACCCCTCCCCTCAACACTGCCCTGCCAGACCCTCACTTATGGAAATGCATTCCTTTCACTGGCCAGCAAGGGGAATGAGCAGAAATAATCATTTTTTCTGATGATATGATGCTTTGAGTAGAACATTTCAAAAATACAGAAAATTATAGGGAAAGTTAATAATCCCATTACCATCACCACCCCAAAATCAGATTTTTCAAATTTGGGTGTATTTTCACTGCCTTTTTTCTATATATTATACCTTATTCTATTTCTTTATTTATAGTCCACTTTCTTCCCCCAAAAAGTTTTAAGGTGGTTTATAGAGACACATGAAATACAAAAAAAAGTGATAAACCAGAAAGAGTAATGCAAGCTAAAGTGGAAGAAAAATAATGGTAAAATAAAATCAGGAATGAGGCATGTATGTATGTGTATGTATGTACATGTATATTTATATGTGAATATGTGTACGTAAAATACGTGTATGTATATGTGGATGCAAGTATGTATGTACATATGTGTGTGTTTGTATAGATAAATACTTGATATTTAGTCTTATACATGGGCTAAATTTAGAGTTAGGCTCTCTAGCCAATGTAAATAAGGAAGCCTGATATGTTCAATGTATCTATTTCCTTTAAGATTGAAAAAACAAATCCCTCCTAAGAAGAAGGATAAGTACTGGTGACACATGCTCATAGTTACTGAATAATCCTTTCCTTCTATTGATTTATGATGACTTCAAAAAATACTTTATCATTATTACTACTAGATAACATATCTAATAATGTTTTAAATTCATGCATACCTTACAGAGAGACAATACCAGGTTCTGTTCCTGGACTATTTTGCTCCATTCATCTCAATCAGTACTAAATAGAGCAGCTTTTTAATACATTTTAATATCTGGTGGCAAAAGATCACTTGAGGCCAGGAGTTCGAGACCAGCCTGGGCAACATGATGAAACCTTGTGTCTACTAAAAATATAAAAATTAGCTGGATGTGGTGGCAGGTGCCTGTAATCCCAGCTGCTCAGGAGGCTGAGGCAGGAGAATCACTTGAACCCAGGAGGTGGAGGATGCAGTGAGCTGAGATTGCACCACTGCACTCCAGCCTGGGTGACAGAGTAAGACTCTGCCTCAAAAAAAAAAAAAAAAAAAGGAAACAAAATAAAAGCTCATTTACTCCATAAGATTTTCTCCCCTTCTCCTTAGGCCAAGGCACTCATTTCCATTGCAAGGCTCAAGCAAGCCATCTTAAAGCCTTACAACCATTACCACAATCTAGATTTAGAACATCACCAAAAAAGAAAGGCTGTACCCACCTACAGTTATTCCCCATTCCCTCCTAGCCTGCTACTCCCAGCCCCTGGCAACCACTAATCTACTTTCTGTCTCTGCTCCACTCACTCTTAGACCAAGTGGGGAGGGTGACAGACAAGGACAACTTCAGGCTGGTGACAGGACCCATGACTCCATATCCCAATGATGTGTCATCAGATCATCTGATGCTAGACTCCTCAGACTTCAGGGTGCACAGTAATGATCTCCAGTGTTCATTAAAACACAGGTTCTGGCCGGGTGCGGTGATTCACATCTATAATCTCAGCACTTTGGAAGGCTGAGGCAGGAGGATCGCTAGAGCCCAGGAGTTCAAGACCAGCCTGGGCAACACAGCAAGACCCTGTCTCAAAAAAATAATAAAATAAAAATAAAAATAAAAATAGGCCGGGTGCAGTGGCTCACGCCTGTAAACCCAGCACTTTGGGAGGCCGAGGTGGACGGATCATGAGGTCAGGAGATTGAGACCACCCTGGCTAACACAATGAAACCCTGGCTCTACTAAAAATACAAAAAATTAGCCGGGCATGGTGGCAGGCGCCTGTAGTCCCAGCTACTCAGGAGGCTGAGGAGGGAGAATGGCATGAGCCTGGGAGGCAGAGCTTGCAGTGAGCCGAGATCGTGCCACTGCACTCCAGCCTGGGCGACAGAGCGAGACTCTGTCTCAAAAAAATAAAAATAAAGATAAATATAAAACACAGGTTCTCAGACCTTATCCCAGAGTTTCTGATGCTGCAGGTCCAGACTGGGACCCAGTAATTTGCATTTCTACTAAGCAACCTGGGAACTACTGAGTCTGCCTTGAACCACCTTGAGCATCACTAACCGAGTGCAAATCTTTTCCCAAAACTTCACCCTCCACCTCCTTTCCCTCCTGCCCATTTTACCACGAGGGGCCTGTTTACTACACAACAGCATCATCACTTACAAAAAATAGCACGTTCCCCGGCTGCAATCCCATGGCTTCCTTGCATATCCAAATTAGCTCCAGGGGTTATGAACCCTTGAAAAGCTCAGGACCCGGACACAGTTGAGCACTTCGGGGAAATAAACATGCTTCCTTCAAGAGCTCATGACACTCAGAAACATGTCCACGAAAAGCTTCCACATGTTTTCCCACAGTTCTCTTTCCACTGAAGCTCTCCTGGGAAGAGCTGCTCCAAGGGGACAGGGAGGAATGTCATACTCACTTCCGGAGGGAGCAGAGTCCCCACTGAGGACACAAGCCTGAAAATGACTTGCACAGATCTCACAGGCCTTTCCTCTGGTGACCTCCCTGAGCTATCGGCCCCTGCAAGAGGGCAGCCTTGGCAACCCGGCTATACCAGCAGTGAAAAGAGAATGGGCTTGGGGGTCAAGGAGCCCCCAAATTCTAGTTTTTGCTGCAGTACACCCTCACTGTGGTTTAGCCTTTAGGAACCTCCATTTCTTTTTTCTTTTTTTTTGAGACGGAGTATCACTCTTGTCGCCCAGGCTGGAGTGCAGTGGCGTGATCTTGGCTCACTGCAACCTCCGCCTCCCAGGTTCAAGCGATTCTCCAGCCTCAGCCTCCTAACTAGCTGGGATCACAGGTGTGCACCACCACGCCCAGCTAATTTTTGTATTTTTTTTTAGTAGAGATGGGGTTTCACCATGTTGGCCAGGCTGGTCTTGAATTCCTGTTTTGAGATGATCCCCCCAGCCTCGGCCTCCCAAAGAGCTGGGATTACAGGCATGAGCCACTGCGCCCAGCCAGGAACCTCCATTTATTCATCTATAAAAACATAGGCATGAGCTGGGTTCAGTGACTCACACCTGTAATCCCAGCACTTTGGGAGGCTGAGGTGGGCAGATTGCTTGAGGCCAGGAGTTCGAGACCAGCCTGGGCAACACAGCGAGATCCCAACTCTACAAAAAAAAAAAAAAAATTACCCGGGCATGGTGGTATGTGCCTGTAGTCGCAGCTACTCGGGAGGCTAAGTGAGGAAGATCGCTTGAGCCCAGGAGTTTGAGGATGTCGTGAGCTATGACTACACCACTGCACTCCAGCTTGGGCAACAGATCAAGACTATTGAGAAAAAAAAAAAGGCATAAAGCCACATACCCTGCAGGGCTGTAAGAAGTTTACATAATAAAGTGTAGGTAAAAGCACCTGGCAAAATGCCTGGCACACAATGGGTTTTCCTCCCCTCAGGATGAGTGACTGGAAACACCCTCACGGTGTGCGTGATAGGCCTGTGAATCTGGTTTATGAGACAGCCAAGAACATGCACCAGGACAGTGGCCTGAATTTGCAAGTTACAAGTCTCTGAAAAAGGACTATTCCTTTCATTATGACTTCTATTAAAACTGTCAAAGGACACTACTGTTTTTTTTAACAGTTTTATTGAGATAATTCACATGCTATGCAATCACTCATTTAAAGGGTATATAACCCAGTGGCTTTTAGTTCACTCACAGAGCTTTACAACCACTGCAATAATCTAGTTTTAGAACATGACTCAAAAAAGAAACCTGGTACCCACTTACAGTCACTCCCCATTCCTTCCTACCCCTTCTACTCCCAAACCCTGGCCACCATCAATCTACTTCCTGTCTCCATAGATTTGTTTATTCGGGACATTTCCTACCAATGGAATCACATAAGATGTGGTCTTGTGTGTCTGTCTGCTTTCACTCGGCGTCATGCCGTCAAGGTTCATCCATGCTGCAGCAAGAATCAGTGCTTCATTCCCCTCCTGCCTCAAATGGTTCCCTATTGTTCTGCATTTTGGATATTAGCAAAGTGTGAGACATAAAGTAAATAAGCTGCTCCCTAAAACTTCAAATAGAAGATCCCTTTGGAGTTGGCCTTATTTAAATGACCCTACTTTAAAGTTTTTTTTTTTCTTTTATCCTTTTTCTTTTGTTGAGAAGGGGTCTCGCTCTGGCACCCAAGCTGGAGCGCAGTAGCGCTATCACAGCTCACTGTAGTCCTGACCTCCTGGGCTCAAGCGATCCTCCCACCTCATCCTCCCAAGCAGCCAGGACCACAGGCGTGCACCACCACACCTGGCTAATTTTTTTATTACCATTATGTGTAGAGACATAGGTCTCGCTATGCTGCCCAGGCTGGAATTTTTCTTTTTAAAACTCACTGTAGACTCACCTGCAGAATTAAGAAATGACACAGAGAGAACCTTCGTACCCTTCACCCTGTTTCCCCCAAAGGAAACATCTTGCCTAACTATAGTACAATATTACAGCCAGGGAGCGACACTGATAGAGAATCCAAGACCGTGAGTTTTCAAAGGGCTAGGCTGGCAGTGTTTCTGATAAGGTCTCAAGGGGTCCTTTGTAATTAAAGCACAGGGATGTCAGAAACACCTTCCCTGTTCTGGAATTGAAGCAGTTGAGCAGGTACCACAGTCTGCAAGTCAGCTGGGGGTTATGCACATAGAGCAGGAGGGAGGAGAGAAGATGGGGAGTCCTCACTCAGCCTGTGATCCCACCTTGGGGTTATACCCATGGAGCACGAGGGAGGAGAGAGGATGGGGTGCCCTCCACCCAGCTCTCCGATCCCACCTCCAGGTTACACCCATGGAGCAGGAGGGAAGAGGGAGGATGGGGGGCCATCACTCAGCCCTCCAACCCCCCTCAGGTACCCATCAGCCCGTTGAAGCAAGGAGGGGCAGATGCTAAAACTCCTGTTGTCAGTGCACACACTTCCCCCTGCTCCCTGGATATTTACTCTATCAGCACTGCCCATCTCCAGGATCTTATTCCAAATAGTCACAGCCTCATTCTCCAGCACCATTCCCTGCTTTTCAATGTGTGTGCATCAGCCTTTCCCTTTTTGATCTCAGATAAATGAATTGACTTGAATAAAACGCAAACCATCGGGGAGGCAGTAACACAAGCCACCCACTGGCTTATCTACGTGGCTTTCCTGAGCTGGCATCTACCCAGCAAAATGCCCTGCAAAATGCCGGGTGACCTCATCAACCAAGCAGGGAATGGCTTTTGTTGGAGGAGAGATAAGAGCCTTTGTGGGTTGTGCTTGGCAGTTAGGATAACGTGGTTTTGCTCTGAAAAAAAGGGCAGAAAAGGAGAAGAAAGCACCTGCCCCATGAGAATTTAAGGGGTACCCACTGAAGAGGCACTATTGGAAAGATCAGAGTCAGACACCTGGGGTGCAGGTCAGTTCTACCACTTCCTCACCATGTGACTTTAGACAAGAAGTTCAAACTCTCAGAGCTTCAGATTCCTCAACCACGAAATGGGACTAATAATTAACTCAGGGTACCAGGGTGTTGTAAATGAGGGAATATGGGAAATGCTTGAAGAGCATCTGCTACATAGATGTGGTTTGATAAACACCCCCAGGAAGACAAAACTATGTTCCTTTGTAAGAAAAATGCCCGTGCATAAAACACTGTGTAGTATTTAGGTTCCTCTAAAGCACGAGCCGCCTTACATGGTGAACTACTTGCCTTGTGTAAATGTACTGTTTCTCCCGCAATGCTAAAGAAGCATTTTCCTAAGAGCTGGAACTATTCAGAATGTCTGTGCCTGAGTTTTTTCATCCATGAAACAGCAGAAATAACATACATCCCAGCATTTTTCATAAGTGTTCAATAAGATGGTGTTTGTAAACTATAAGAGGCACTGTTCTAATAGAACCAATTGCCATCCGTGTTTTCTTCTGTCTGGAAGAAGCAAGCAGGGAGACTGGTATACAGAAGGTGCTCAGTGTACACAGGACAGACCAAACATCACACCTGCCTCTAGCCAACTTTAGCCTCTCCCTCCAAGGGACTCAGTCATGGAACTATGTGACTCAATACACCAACCTGAGAACCCCAGCATCCACTGGACACTGAAGTCAAAGGAGTACCCAGCTCCCCCATCGATCCTCCATGTGCCTGGATTTTAAACTCCAGCCCTCCTAACGGATGGTGAGGGGTCAGGCCACCTTTGGTTAGCACACGCCAATGAAATGACTAACTGTAACATAAGTGTAAGTTACAAACATTGAAAGATGCGAGTAATAGTAAAAACCATTCTGATTTATTCAGCACGTCCTATGTGTCTGGTATTACTCTAAGCATCTTCCATGGATTCTCTCATTTAATCCTCACAACAGCCCCCTGAGCTCTGAGCCGGGGTTGGCCCTAGTTTTCAACTGAACAGACAGTGAGATTAAGTAATCTGTTCACATTACTTAAAATGTACCAGGCAGAGGGCCTGCGCCACCAAAGCTGCATAACAACCACACCTCTCGTGCCTCCAGCAGGTAAGGCTCTTGGCAGAATTCTGGATGGTGGTCAACCACGTGGCCTTGGCCAGTGCAGCCACTGACTGGCAGGGCTGGAATCTGACCCCAGAACGTGTGATTAAAAGACAGCAAGAGGGCTAGTTAATTGAGAAGTGAAATCCAGTCTTATCCCTTCATATATTATAACTAAAGCAAGTGACCCAATTCAATAAACAGATGGGAAAACCATGTCCTGAGCCTAAGGGTGGCAGGCATATGGAAACGTGTTCTTCACTGCTCAGACCTTCAGGCACTTGAGTAGCCCTCTCCTTTCTCTTTCCTAAACTTTGTTCAATGTAAGTTTGCTTTTAAAACTAAACCAGTATCTTCCTATAAATCAAGTGGCGCCATCGGTCATTATTCAGTATCTAGAAGCCCTGCTAGAATGATTATGACTAACTCTGGGGGAAGTAAGTGTTAAGGCAAGATCTGGTAAAATGCTTATAAAACAAACAACCTCCTTTAAGTGATCTGGTGATCAGCCAACTTTGGAGGAAACAAAGAGGTAGAAGTTATAAACTGTGCCCTTAAAATGCCAACAATCTAGTTAGGGAAAACAAAAACTCATTGAAAGATATGAAAGGGATACAGATAAAATGATCCTGGGGGACCCTCCAGCTACCACCTGTCCCCACCCCTCTCTTCTCATTGAGCTATGGAGGGAGCTGAATGTTGCTGATGCCCCACTTTCTCGCTCCCATTCCCTCTTGGCCCACTGCACACTGGCCCCCATCCTGCCGGTGCCTGGAACCTGTCCCTGCCCCATCCCAGCTCTGTTCCCTTCCTGTCTGCCCAGCTCCGAGACAGCAATCTTGCAAATTTACTTCCCACGTCTCCGAAGAATCTTCCCCTGGCTCTTCTTCCTCCACCCCCATTTTATTTTTTATTTTTTACTTATTTTTTTGAGACAGGGTCTCATTCTGTCACCCAAGCTGGAATGCTATGGTGCAATCATGGCTGACTGCAGCCTTGATCTCCAGGGCACAAGCGATCCTCCCCCCTCAGCCTCCCGAGTAGCTGGGACCACAGGCCTGTGCCACCATGCCCAGCTAGTTTTTAATTTTCTGTAGAGAAAGTATCTCCCATGTTGCCCAGGCAGGTCTCAAACTCCTGGGCTCAAATGATCCTCCTACCATGGCCTCCCAAAATGCTGGGACTATAGGCATGAGCTACCATACCCCACCCACCCTCATATTCAATGCTCACCCAGGAGGTCTGTCCTACTCATTAGATTCCACTCACACTCCTAACATTTATTCAAAAGGTCCTGAGCTGGGGTTCTGAAGAGCGCAACAGCAGAGCCTTCCCCGGCTGGCAGGCCTGGGGCTCCTGATCTCTGGCTCTCCTCTGTCATTTCCTCTCTCCTCCCTCCTGGCCAGCCCTTCTCCCTTTCTCCTGACCTCCTTCCTCCCGTCCCTCGGCATTCAGTCTTCCTCATCACTCACTGGTCGATGGATATGAGGAGCAGGACCCTGTTTAGTCTCAGGAAGAACCCCGTGGTATACAGCTGAAGCAGGTGGGCGTCTCTGGCAACTGTACCTGCCAGGACGGGCACCCACTGCAAGAAGGGAGCCACTCATCCTGAAGCCTAGAGTGGGCACCTGGAGCTGCCCACACCTGCAGCTTGCACCCCTGCCCACTGCTTCCTTTCTCATGGCCTGGGCCCTAGAATGAGGATGTCCCTTCCTTCCAGGCTGCTGGGAGAGGACCCTGAGAGGCCAGGAGTCAGAGCTGGAGACTGTGGGCGGGGAAGGAGAGGCGGAGAGCAGGCAGAGAGAAGGCCCAGATTCCAAACCCACTGTCATTTCACATTCTGAAGATGATGTCGCAGAGGTATCTAGGGCTTTTCATCCCATTTTCCTGGATGAACACAGGCACAACCCTAGCTCCCCACCTCAGGGAAACATATCCACCTCCCTTCAGAAAGTTTCAAAAACAGGAATGCAACATTGAACCATTTTATAATTTCCTACACATTTGCATGTACTTGATAGCAATAATATCAACCTCACATAGATACAGTGTTTTTAAGTGATTCACAAAGCGTTATCACGTACCTTATCTCATCTGATGCTCAAACAAGGTAGGCAGGGCAGGTTTACGATCCTTACATCACAGATGCAGACCCTGGGGGCCACGGGACTTGCCTGCTGCTGTGCAGACAGATGTGAGACCTCAAACCCCAAACTGGGAGCGCTTGGCACCTGCCTCCTTCTACAGTTTAAACCACCACCTCCTTCTAGGTATTTCTATGCATAGCAGTCACCTCAACAATCCATCCCTAAATCCTTTTCTGTCATTGGAAACACATGCAAGTTCACTTAAGTGGGTAACTAATGACTTTAACCCAATGTGCATGAGAGAAAGCCAATTCAGGGCATCAGATAATGAGCTTGTCAGCATTTCGGCACCTCCTAAAACCCTTCTCTTTGAGGCGTGGTATAGCTTACTCATGGGCTCCCTGCATCCAAGATCAAAGGCCATGCTAGGCCGGGCATGGTGGCTCACACCTGTAATCCCAGCACTTTGGGAGGCCGAGGTGGGTGGATCACTTGAGGTCAGGAGTTCGAGACCAGTCTGACCAATATTGTGAAACCCCTCGTCTCTACTAAAATTACAAAAATTAGCTGGGCATGGTGGCATGTGCCTGTAGTCCCAGCTACTCGGGAGGCTGAGGCAACAGGAGGCAGAGGGTGCAGTGAGCCAAGATTGTGCCACTGCACTCCAGCCTGGGCAACAGTGAGAGACTCTATCTCAGGAAAAAACAAAAAACAAAAAAAAGAAGCCAGGCTAATAAAATCTGTGTGTGGTGATGAGGGGCCACCACCACCAAAGGATGACGTGCAAATCCTTTAGAGTGATGAGCCCAACGCTGACTAGAAACTCCCTCTCTGGCTCACGGAAAGCAGACATGGAGGGAATGAGAGTCCTCCAGCCCATGTGCAGGCAGCAAGGGGTCAGTGTTGCAAGCACATCCCCAGCTCCGGAGTCAATCATGAGGAGCAAAACCCCGGAATAACCCTCTCTGCCAGGAATGGCTTTATTGAAATACTAGGACTGGGTCATTTGCTCTCTACTCACATGGAAGGGTCATGCATGGTCTGAGGACGGCCTGCAAGGAAGGTTTCATTAGACCTTGAGTCCTGAAAACGAATCTGTAGGAGCATTTTTTTTTTTTAATTCAATGTGCAATGGCATGACCTCAGCTCACTGCAGCCTTGACTTCCCAGGCTCAAGTGTTTTTCCCACCCTAGCCTCCCTAGTAGCTGGGACTACAGGTGCATACCACCATGCCCAGCTAATATTTTGTATTTTTAGTAGAGACGGGGTTTCACTATGTTACCCAGGCTGGTCCCAAACTCCTAGGCTCAAGTAATCTGCTTGCCTCGGCCTCCCACAGTGTTGGGATTATAGACGTGAGCCACCCTGCCCGGTCTCAAGGACTTTAATTGTTTGTGCACAGTGATGTTACTAATTGCCCATGATATTGATATTAAACAAGTCTGGCAGATTCTACATGAAGAAACGATTTGCAGCTGGAATTGGGTTGACTAAAGGACACTTAGAAATTATTCTATCATTTTACTGATGAATCTGAGACTCAGAAAAGTTTCAAGCATTTCTAAAAGATACATAATCAGATATAACAATAACCAGAATTAAACCCCCAGGTCTGAATCTTAAATCTGTACTGTTTCCTTTATTCTTTTTCTATACCACGAAAAAGTATTACCTATAATCCCACTTATCAAATAATAACTACTGATTTTTTTCTTTTTTTTTTTTTTTTTTAGAGACAGAGTCTTGTTCTGTCACCCAGGCTGGAGTGCAGTGGTGTAATCTTGGCTCACTGCAACCTCCACCTCCCGGGTTCAAGTGATTCTCCCGCCTCAGCCTCCCAAGTAGCTGGGATTACAGGCATGCACCACCATACCCCGCTAATTTTTTATATTTTTTAGTACAAATGGGGTTTCACCATGTTGGCCAGGCTGGTTTTGAACTCCTGACCTCAAGTGATCCGTCCGCCTCGGCCTCCCAAAAGTGCTAGGATTACAGGCACGGGTCACTGTACCGACTCTGCTAATCTTTTTCTATACTATCTTCTAGATCTGTCATGTGCAGATATTTGATGTGGGTGAATCACACAGCATGCTCACTTTTTTTTTTCTTTTTTTTTTTAAACAGGGTATCGCTGTCACCCAGGCTAGAGAGCAGTGACATGATCATATCTCACTTCAGCCTCAACCTCCTGGGCTCAAGTGATCCTCCCACCTCAGCCTCCCACGTAGCTGGGACTACAGGTGGGTGCCGCCACACCCAGCTCATTTTGTTATATTTTAACAGAGATGGGGTTTTCCCATGTTGCCGAGGCTGGTCTTGAACTTCCGGGCTCAAGCGATCCACCCGCCTCGGCCTCCCAAAGTGCTGGGATTACAGGCCTGAACCACCACACCTGGCCCATGCTCACTTTTAATCATGGAGTTTTTTTCTTAATACCACATTATCTTAGAGTCATCCTAATTCAATTTTTAATGGGAGCCATTCTTGCGGAGAGTCTACCATGATTTCCTTAACCATTTCCCTGTGGAAGAACCTGTAGGTTTCTTCCAAATTTCCTCTATTATACATAATATTCTTATGAACATATTCATGCAAATAACTTTCCCTCTATTTTAAACGGTTTTCTCTGGGGAGTCCTAGGGTTGGGATTACTGGATGAACTACGGTTTTTCATACAGACGGCCACATTATGTTCCAAATGTGTCACCTCTTCACTCTGCCACCAGCAATGCATCAGGATGTCACCCCAGACAGTGCTGCTTTTTCCATTTTCTTTGCTTACTATCTGAGGGGGTAAAACACAAAGCTCTTTTCACTATACCAGGCTGTCTGTTTCAAATAAATGGCTACCTTCCAAGATCCAAATAGGGGACTGAGTCCTACATGAGAGATCAGATCAACTGGCCATACAAAGAAGTTACTGACAATTTCACAACCACATGATTAAATGGCTCTGGCCACCATCTTAGATCTAGTGCCCTTTCAACCATTCTCCCAGCCGCATCAACCTAAGCCCTAAGCGATTCTCAGCCCAGGCTGCCTTGTTAGGCTAGGCATCCCCGAACCAGGCCAGGCAGCAGCAGCGGCTCTGGAGTCAGGCCCCAGGCCCAGGCACCTGAGTCCCTCTTTCTGGGTCCAGGGAGAAGCTGTGCTTTGTCTCAGCTCCATGTCTATGTTCACAGACAGACACTTAATAGGAAATGCCATCCGTAAAGCAGGATGACGAAATCGTGGCCTGGGGAGAAGGCAAGGAGAGCCAACTTGGTTACAATGCAAAGCTTCAAACTTCAGGTCCGTGCAGAATTTCTCCAAGAGATGTTGAAATCCTTGGCTCAGTGTGGGGCGACATCTCTGTTTCCTGTAATTAGACAGGCATTCTGCATCTGAAAAAAGGCCACGTTTACAGCACCTCATATCCCTTCCACCAGTGGGAGAAACACGAACTTGGCTTCCAGTAAGTGTGTGGTGTTTCATTTCTAGAATTCCTCTAGGCTTTCCAAAGTCCCAAGAAGTGACTTCTCCTGGCCTCACCACCACTGTGTTCTTCAGAGACCTCATAGGCCCTCCAGCCTGCTGGTTCTAAAACACCCAGCTCAGACAAGGGGGCCTCAACTCCACCATCTGAAAAGCTGGGCTGAAACATTCTCTCACTAATGAAAGAAATGCTAGAGAGCCAGTAGAAACTGTGTGTGTGAGAACAGCAAGCACCCAGTGATTCCGTAACTGTCCCCTGGGAACTTTCTGGGAACAAGGACAGGACAGAAAGCCACGAGGAATCTACTACAGAGGCTCAGGGCTTTGGCTCCAGAGCTCACCTCTCTGGGTGGAATCCTGGCTCTACCACTGACTAGTTCTAGGACCCTGGGCAAAGTACTTAACGCCTCAGTGCCTCAGTTTCCCCATCTGCAAAATAGAAATAGCAACAGTGCCTACTTCACTGTATAGGGATTAAAAGTATGAACTCTGGAGTCAGAAAGCCTGAGTTTACACCCCAGCTCTACCATGGCTAGCTACAGAACCTTAGGATTCCTTACCCTGTCAGGGCCTCAGGTTTCTTATCTGTGAAATGGACCTAATAATAGTAGCTACTCACAGCGTTGTTCTGAAATAGTATCTACAAACAGCTAACCACAGTAGGGCCTACACAATCATGTGTTCAGTAAGTAAAAACATACTTTAGGGGTGTCTTGAGGAGATAAACCTGCTGAACATAATCCCTGGTGCAGAACTAGTATTCTCCAAGTGTTCTAGCATCTTCCAGTGCTGTTGTGGGGAGACAAGATGCACTCCTCTGTGTCAGGGGAGAGCAGGGGGGATAGGCTAGGACAGAGGATTCCAATGAGGAACAACAGGGCGTGGGAAGGGACTGGATAAAGGCGTGATTGAGGGAAGGAGGGCGGAGGGCCCCGGGCATGGAACTTTGAGTCACTCATCTAGCTAAGTCTTCTGCATGAAACTGAATACCACCCAAACAAACAAGACAAATCTGTCCTGTTCACACAGCAAGCAGGCACTAATTGTAAAATAAGAGTAAATGCTAGAAAAGTAAGAAGCATAGAGACCCTCTGTCAACAGACATAAACACAGACCTTTCACTTCCCAGGGCAGCCCCCCCACCCGACGCAGGACACTGTGATGCAAACAACCTTCCTATCAGATGGACTGGATCCAATGGAATGTATCAGGAACAAATCAATTCATTTCCCATTTTATCAAAAATCCAATGAAAGTAAAACTGCCTATCAGAGCAGATAACAAAAATGATCCCTCAAAAGGAAAGAAACCTGATGCCACAGGCTCTTGCAGATCCCACGATACAGCTGGACAGTTACATCTCCAGCAGGCTTTGAAAAACTGAAACTCTTCTTCCAAAACCCCTAGGGATGCTGGGAGCCCAGGCTGGGGTGAACACCCTGGCTCTCCCGGTCCCTTTCTCATGTGTGTGCCTGTGTGTGTGCACATGGTAAGAGTGTGTACACGTGTGTGTATGCCCACGTGCGTGTGACAGGGAGGAGGTCAGGAAGGAGAGTTCCCTACTCCACTTCCTGGGTTTAAGGAAAGGCTGTTTTAAGGAAACAGACACTTCCCAGTTTTGACCACAAAGTCTGCCAGAAATAAATTCCAGACGATGAACAAATTACAGAAAGACTGCAGAGAAGTAATGAGTGGCAGGGACCCTGGGGACGGAGGGACAAACCAAAGGTGCTTCCTACGGGGGCCAGGGTCAACAATCCCTGCCCGGCCAGGCTGCACTCTGGAGAGCTCCAGCTCAGCGAGGGGTGGCAGCCAGCAGCGTCCAGCCCGATGAGGTGGCCAGAGAAACATGTGAATAACGACACTTCCTCTGTTTGTCTCAGCTTTTGGTTGCCTGGGGCTACCGGACCACAGATTCAGAGTTGGCTTGCCAAAAATAAGAGATTACAGGGCTGTACAGAACATCACAAAAAAATAACAGTCACGCCACAAGCTTCCACGTGCAAAGACTGGGTTTGACTTCATTTTCCTTCCTGTTGGTTCCTTGCTGGGAAGGGAATCCGACTATAACTGAAGGACTTACAGCCCCCACAGAACACATACCTACATACACAAAGCGCAGAACTAAATGCTCCCCGAAAGCCCCAAAGCCATTGTTAATAACAGGAAAGAACAATGAGCAAATGAATGGACAGGGTCATGATTACTTCTTACTGAGTTCTACACACAAACCCCATGATCTGATTACAAAAATCCTTCTGCACAAACATGGATTGAAATAAATAAGGTGATGCTCACCCCTCTATTTCAAGACATCATTTATGGGCAGACAATACATAATCAAGACAAGAGCACCTCGTTCAAATAACAACTAGCGTGTACACAGGATGCTCATCAGCAAATGGACACCCACTCCACCCTTGTACAAAAGCTGCAGGAACAATCTCGTCACATGGAGTAAAAAAAACAGATCCGCTGTTGGATTGAAACTAAACTCAGAAACACAATGCTTGAGGAGTCGGGTCTCTGTTCTGTTTATTCCAAGGTTGCACAATTCTTGCAACCCCTCCAAATAAAGTCCAGCAGGGAAGGAAAAGTCGGTGATGTCATCTGTTGACTGGGATTGCTCTAGAGCCAACATAATTTGATGGGTGTTTTCCTCCTAGGAACCTGGACTGAATTCAAAACATAGCATAACATCTGAGTCTGAACCACGGCCATTGTACCATCATGCGCTTCTCATCTCAGGCTGAGGGCTAATGGTTCAATGGGTCTTTTTTGTCCCCAGTTGATTAGTAAGACTATGAATAAAAGCCAATGTATCTGAACAATAAGGTTTAAGGCTGATAAGGGACCTGTTGTTCAGGGAGCTTTTAATTACTCTTTATAACTGTGTGGACAGCTGGGAGTCCAGGGTCCACACAAATGCAGCCCAGCACCACTGCAAACAAATGTAAATACTTCCTCACAGGTATTTTCTCTTTGTCCTCAGGAATGATGAGGGTAAGAGATAATAATGCAGATGCAAAGTATCCCTCAAAGGGAACTTTTGTTTTTTATAAAATTCCTCTAAGTACAAAAGTACTTCAATGCCAAAACCCTGAAACACCAGAAAGAATGGAGAAAAAAATAAAATCTTCCATGACTCATCCAATCATCCAAAAAAATCACTATGTTGACATATGTCTAGACAATCTTTTTTCTATCTACTTATACACATATACATTTTTTACAAAAGTAGCATCATAATGTTTTTATGTTTAAAAAATCGTTTTTTAAAAAAAGTAGTATCAAATCAGACATAATGAAATCATGGTCTGCTTATTTCCATCAATATATTGTGAACATGGTCATATTAACAATTTTTTTTTTTTTTTTTTTTTTTTTTGAGACGGAGTCTCGCTCTGTCACCTAGGTTGGAGAGAGTAGTGGTGCGATCTAAGCTCACTGCAACCTCCGCCTCTCGGGTTCAAGTGATTCTCTTGCCTCAGCCTCTTGAGTAGCTAGGACTACAGATGTGTGCCACTATGTCCAGCTAATTTTTTGTGTTTTTAGTAGAGATGGGGTTTCACTGTGTTAGCCAGGATGATCTCGATCTCCTGACCTTGTGATCCACCCACCTCAGCCTCCCAAAGTGCTGGGATTACAGGCATGAGCCACCACACCCAGCCAATTTATTTTTTTTCTTTTTGACACAGGGTCTTGCTTTGTGAAGTTCATGGTAGGATCATAGCTCACTGCAGCCTCAACCTGCCAGGCTCAAGCAATCCTCCCACCTCAGCCTCCCAAGTAGCTGGAACTACAGGCACACGCAACCATGTCCAGGTAATTTTCAAATTTTTTGTAGAGACAGGGTCTCTCTATGATTCCCAGGCTGGTCTTGAATTTCTGGGCTCAAGCGATCCTTCCATCTCAGCCTCCCAAAGTGCTGGGATAACAGGTGTGAGCCATCATGCCCAGCCCCACAATGATTTTTTTTTTTTTTTTTTTTTTGAGACAGAGTCTCGCTCTGTTGCCCAGGCTGCAGTGCAGTGGTGCAATCTCAGGTCACTGCAACCTCCACCTCTTAGGTTCAAGTGATTCTCCTGCCTCAGCCTCCCAAGTAGCTGGGACTACCGGTTAATTTTTGTATTTTTAGTAAAGATGGGGTTTCACTATATTGGCCAGGCTGGTCTTGAACTCCTGAACTCAGGCAATTCACCCACCTCAGCCTCCTAAAGTGCTGGGATAACAGGCATGAGGCACCATGCCCAGCCCCTACAATGAAATTTAATGACTATATACTACTGTTTTCTAGAGATGGCCTTAATTTACTATGCCAGTCACCAATTTTCATCATTCAGCTCATTTCCTATTTTCCTCATTACAAATAATGCTACAATGAACATCCTTAGAGCTAAATGTTTGCATATAGATTACTCTGGGTCAAGGGGTATGAATTTTTTTGTTTACACATTTTTATAGCTCTTGTTAGATACTATCTTATTACCCTCCAGAAAGGGTCATGCCAATGTAAACACCTATCAACAGTTTGAGTGTCCATTTAACTACAACCTAGTCAACAGCAGGTATTACAACTTCTATTTATTTAACTCCTTTTATTCTTTCCCCCTCAGAATTGACATTTATTAAGTTTACCATATTTGCCTCAAGTATTATTTATATAAAAGAAATGAAATAAAATAGATCAAAGTGAATCCTCCAGCATAGTTTCATTTTTTTTCAGTTTACTTAACTCCTTTTAATATATGAAAGTTTAGTAGATAAAAACTTAGCTCAGTGAAACTTTAATTTGTATTTCTTTTGTTACTCATTCAGTTGAATATTTTTTATAAGTTCAATCGTGGAATTATTTCCTTTTTGTGAATACCTTGCTCATACCATTGACCTTTTCTACTAAAGCATGCTTTTTTATTAAAATGTTAAGATTTCATATTTTAAATGCATCAACCCTTCATCATATATTGCAAGTTGAATGTCCTACTTATCCTTTTATTGTTTTACTGTTAGTAATATTTTTAATTGCTATGTAGTCAAGCATCTCCATCTTTTCTGATTTCTGCCTTTGTTGAAATATCTAAATTATATGGCTTTTCATCTATATTTTCTTCTGGTCTCTTCTGACTTTACTGTTTAAATGTAATTCTTTAATCCATCTGGGATATATTTTGGTATATGAAGTAAGGTAAGATGTTTACTTTGGTTTTCAAACAGCTAACTTCTAGCATAATACTATGAATATTTTACAATTTTACCATGAGTGTGAAATGTTGCCTTTTTTATATAATGAACACCTAGATACAGTCGGTCACACTTGCAGATTTTCCACTTTAACCTGCTTGTGTAGCTGTCTCTTCTGAAGCTAGTACCATACAGCTTTAATTATTATATTTTTACAGTTTGTTTTAATATCTAGCCAGCAGTGGTCTCCCAGCCTTATTCATTATGACCTTTTTGAATACTTTTCGGTTTTTATCACCTGTTTAATCTTTCACCTGAACTTAAGATTATCATTCGGTCAAATGGAAAACAAAACAAAATAAAAACTCAACTACCTTCTGAGGTTTTGAATTTTAAAACTAATCTAAAGTATACACTTCTTTACAGTATTGGGTTTTTCTGTTCACTAACATAGCATCTCTTTTAATTTATTTAAGACTCTTCTTGGATTCCATATGTAAGAATGTATTCTTATAAATCCTAGTAATTTTATATTTTATGTTGCTATTGTGTATGGATTTTTTAAATTATATTTTCCGATTAGTTATTTATGACATACAGGAAAACTATTAATTTTTATTACATTATTTTTAAATCAGTCATCTTAATAAACTTTCTTCTTAGATCAAATATTTCTTCATTTAATTCCTTTGAATGGCTAAACTATCTAAAAATAGTAATAATCACTTAGGGAGGCTGAGGCGGGTAGATCACTTGAGGTCAGGAGTTCGAGATCAGCCTGGCCAACATGGTAAAACCCCATCTCTACTAGAAATATAAACAAAATTAGCCAGACGTGGTAGCGGGTGCCTGTAATCCTGGCTACTCTACTCAGGAGGCTGAAGCAGGAGAATCGCTTGAACCTGGGAGGTGGAGTTTGCATTGAGCCGAGATCGCACCACTGCACTCCAGACTGGGCAATAGAGTGAGACACTGTCTCAAAAAAAAAAAAAGTGATAATCTTATCTTTTCTCCCCATTATTATTATTTCTTATTTTTCTTATCTTATTACACTGGCTAACATATCCGGAACCATGTTAAAAGTTAGTGATAACATGTATTCCGGCCCCTCCCTCATCAGGGAGGAATATATTGAGGTATTTGATGGGCCAGCCCTGGTGCTCCTGCCCAAGTCCCATGGCCAGGGACCTGATGCTAAATGGAAGTTCAGGTGACTGGGTGGCTGATTCCACACATTTACAACAACAGAACATAATGCCTTTGAGAAACATAAAAGATACTCTCTACTAAAGCAGACCAAATGATGACCATGCTAACAATTTCCCATGGTAAATGCAAGACTTGGCCAGACGCAGTGGCTCACGCCTGTAATCCTAGCACTTTGGGAGACCAAGGCGGGTGAATCACTTGAAGTCAGGAGACCAGCCTGGCCAACATGGTGAACCCCATCTCTACTTAAAAAATGCAAAAATTAGCCGGGCGTGGTGGCATGTGCCTGTAATCCCAGCTACTTGGGAGGCTGAGGCAGGAGAATCACTTGAACTCCGCAAGTGGAGGTTGCAGTGACCCAAGATGGCGCCACTGCACTCCAGCCTGGTTGACAGAGCAAGACTCTCGTGTCAAAAATAAAAAAGCAAGACTTGACAGGGAGTAGGTTGAGATGAAGATAGCTAATGTCCAACTTTTCATTGGCCCTGCAGCAAAGGCATGTTCAAAGCGTGGCAGCCATGGAGACCAAGGGGCAGCCAGTGGCTACCTTCCCAGGTCTGTGCTTCCTCAGCCTCTCTCAAGATGAAGCAGGCAGGTTCTCATCCATTCCTTTACCTCCTTTTTCCCCAGCTGGGTTCACTACCCCTTCCTCCAGGAAGCCTTCTAGGCCCATCCAGATGGAAACTGGCCACTGGGTCTTTGGACCTGGCAGAATACTCATTGGCTTTCACCTGCTCCCTGGCATAACTTCCCAGGACCCAATCACACTTCACTATGCAAATCTGGCCATCTGACTCCTCACCCAAACTCCACAAAAGTGCCAAAAAGAACCTCCATTTAAGAATCATGCACTACATTTGAAGAGGTATTTTTTCATCCAAATAGCTAAAAGTGCTTTTGCTTTAAAGGGTTCACTTTTCAGGAGAGGCTAGAAGGGGCCCTTCAGGATGGGACTTAATACTGATTATGTGCCAAGCAATGCTCAGTACTTTGTACATTCAATCAAATTTAAGCTGCACAGTAACCCTGCAATTGTATTACAAATCAGAAAACTGTGGTGCAGAATTACCGCATGATGCAGCAATTCCACTTTTGGGCACACATCCAAGAGTTGAAGGCAGGGACTTGAATAGATACTTGCACACTCATGTTCACAGCAGTATTATTTACAATAGCCAAAAGGTGGAAGCAGCCCATGTATCTATCAATCAATGGATGAATGGATAAACAGAATATGGTCTATATATACAATGAAATATTATCCATTGAAAATAAAGGAAATTCTGACACAGGCTATCACATGGGTGAACCTTGAGGTTCTGTGATGTCATATGACATTCTGTGATGTCATATGCATATGTACTTACATGAGTTTCCTAGAACAGTCAAATCCATAGAAATGGATAATAGAATGGGGGTCAGCAGGGGCTAGAGAAAGGTGGGAATGGGGAGTTGGTGTTTAATGGGAATAGTTTAGGGATGATGATCAGTTAGGGATGATGATAAAGTTCTGGAAATGGACCATGGTGATGACTGTACAACAACAATGTGAATACACTTAATGCCACTGAACTGCCCGCTTAATAATAGTTCGAGTGGTAAAATTTCTGTTATGTATGTTACCATTATAAAATAAAGAAGAAAACTGTGGCTCTGAGAAATGAAAAGTCACTTGCCCAGTGAGCAAGCCATGAAGGTAGAACTCAAACATCCTATGGCCAAATTCAGAGTCTAAATTCTAAAATACACCAGACTCTCTTCTATCAAATTCTTCGAAACACACATCTCTCTCTTGGGTGGACACTCCCTTCTCTTGCCCACCCCATGGGTGAAATCCACCCCACGGTAAAATTTGAGCCAGCTTTCAAGGGTCAGCTCACATAGGACCTATAGACTGAAGTTTCTCCTGGCTCTCCCAGGCAGATTTTAAAGATTTCTCTTCTCTGTTCCACCGGAACCTCAGTACAACAATCTTCACACTTCATTTTCATCTTTTCTTCGTAGGTCTCCCCAATAGACAAGAAGTTTTTTGCAAAGAGGGTCCTTATCTGTACTTCTAATGCCCAGATCAGCCACCTGCCAGATGGCCAATAAATGTCAGCTGAATGGATGGATGAATGAATAGGTGAATGAATAAACGAACAGGGTTTTCTTAGCAGCAGAAACCACAACACTAATTCACTTTGTTTAAACAAACCAAAGGCTGTGATGGTGCCGTGAAGGCGACCACATCCTTTCTCCTTGACACCCCTCCATCAGCCTACATTGCTGCAGCCTCAGCTGTCTAGCACAATACTCTCTCCGTTCTCAGTTCTGGGAGGGGCCATCTCATCGCTGTTACAGCCAAAACATCCAAAAACAAGGAGGAAGTCACCTTGAATCCAGTGCACTTACGGGAACCATGCTTAGTGCTGCAGGATTTAGGAGGATGAGAGAGACCTTGGGTTGAAACAGGAGAATTTTTATATAAAATTTAAAAAAATATAAATTTTCCTGTATTAAGCTAACTTGTCCCAGAGGCAGCAACAAGCACAGCCCAGACCCAAAAAAAGTCTTAATGATATTATCTAATATGCTCTTTAAAACTCTCGCAGCACTCCCTCAACATAAAAAAAAAAAACCAACAAATTTTCCTTTGTTTTATAAAATAAATTTAAAAATTCCTGTTCTCTATAACTAGTAACTTCAAGCATTCTGTTTTATCTTAAAAATACAACAAAAGTCATAAAAAGCCTAAATAAGCCTAAACTACAGCTGCTTGGGCGCCATAATAAAGGTTATAAAATAAGCCCATGCCCAGGCAAACCTAAATAACAAACATTAGGTTGCTTGGCAACAGTCACACCTAATCCTGTCTTTGTCCTGCCTCTATATCCCTGCTTTCACACTATAAGCTTACTTCAAGCTAGCCCATCCCCTTTTATAAAATATATATAACAGTCAAGTACTATCTTTGTTCCGGGCCCAGTCTTTTAAACCTAAGTCAGCTGGGTCTGAGTACACTCAATAAAAATTCTCCTGTTTCAACCCAAGGTCTCTCTCGTCCTCCTAAATCCCGCAACATTAGCACCTGAAGTTCCTGTAAGAGAGGGCCCAGGAACATACCAAGCAGGATTAAGTGCCGGCCCCGGAGCCAGATGACCAGGATCTGAGTCCTCGTTCAGCCTCATGCTAGTTGAGTAAGTCCCTCAGTCTCTCCCTTCTGCGATGCTCTCATGGGTAAAGTAGGGGACATTTCCCACCCTATCTTACAGAGTGAGGGTATAGCATCCAAGGAGGGAGCAGCTGTGAGCAATGGGTCCCGCAAACTACAAATGTACAAGGAAACTATTCTGATTCCTCTGCCGTCTGGAGGTCAGGAGGGAGTCTCCACCAGCGACAGGAAAGGACTGGCCCTGGAGATGGTCCACGTCATGGCTGAGAGTGCCTGGACCCCACAGGCTGTGTGCTGTCAGAAGGGTGACACTGGAGGAAGAGGCTAACAGGGCCTCTGCCAAGTTCCCTCCTCAGCATGGAACCACCTACCTGCCCACCCCATCAGGAAGCAGAAAGAAGAAGGCTCACAAAAGGGAGCCAAACAGGACTTACTCTCAGCCATGCGGTGAGATCAGAGCAAATCTGGAGAAGCGGTGCCAGGCTCAAGGGAATGGAGGTAGCCATTCCAGCCAGCCACAAATGGTGAGCCCTAGAGGGAGGGCTCAAGGGTCCTCAGTGGAGAGAGCTGAGAGGCCTGCCTTTCTGGGGACCCCTGGTTGCAGGTACTCTTTCTCATCTCTGTGAACATCTTTGCACTGGCCACACCAGATATGCCAGGGCAGGGTGGGGAAAACACACTCAAACCAAGTTCTCACATCACAAGTCAAGATAAATGTGACTAGGAGTCAGTGAATGAGTACACAGCCCTCAAAATAAAGCCTAAAATCAAAACCACAATGACACAGCACCTCACACCCACTCGCCTGGCTATAATCAAAACGACGGACAATAGCAAATGTTGGCAAGGATGCGAAGAAACCGGGGCCCTCCCACACTGCTGGTGGGAGTGTAAAATAGCACAACCGCTTTGGGAAACAGTCTGGCTGTTGCTCAGAAAGTTGAACATACTTGCCAGTAACATGGCCAAAAAAAAATTAAACATAGAGTGACCCCATGACCCCACAATTCCACTCCTGGGTATATAACAAAGAGAACAGAAAACATACGTCCATGCAAATGCTTGTCCACAAATGTACATTATTCATGCACAATAGCCAAAACAGTGGACACAACCCAAATGCCATCCATCGATGAATGGGCAAACAAAACGTGGTCTACCCATAAATGTAGTATTATTCGACCATAAAAAGGCATGAAGTATTGAGACATATTACAACATGGATAAACCTTGAAAACATTATGCTAAGCAAAAGAAGCCAGATATAAAAGGCCACATATTGTATTATTCCCTTTATACGAAATGTCCAGGCAACTCTATAGAAATGAAGTAGTGGTTGCCATGGGCTAGGGGGTGCAAGGGGAGAGGTGGGAAATGGGGAGTAGCTGGTAATTGGTAGAGTTTCTTTTTGGGGTGATAAGAATGTTCTGAAATTAGACAGTAGTGATGATTCCACAATTCTGTGAATATACTAAAAAGCACTGAGTTATACACTTTCAGAGAGTGAATCTGAGGGTATACAAATCATATCTAATTTTTTTTAAGATTTTTTAAATATTTATTTATTTATTTATTTTTGAGACAGGGTCTTGCTCAATTACCCACGCTGGAGTGCAGTAGTGTGATCAAGAATTTTTAGAGTCAGTATACTCATGTAAGCTAACATAAATGAGAAAGAGAGAGAGCGGGAGAAAGAAAGAGGAAAGGAGGAAGGGGGAAGGGGAAAAGAGGAGACAGGAGTGGAGGGAAGGGAGGGGAGTGGAAGGGAGGGGAGGGAAGGGAAGGGAGGGGAATAGAGGGGAGGGAAGGGGAGGGGAGGGAAGGGAGGGGAAGGGAGGGGAGGGGAGAGGAGGGAGATATTCTCACTCAGAAATTTTCTTTCTTTGAAAATCCCTTATGACATTTCTAAGGAGAAGCAAGAATAAAGCGTACTTTGCAAATTACCTTAAAGACAAAGAGGAGAAGAAAGAGCCAAGCTAATACATGAAGACAGAAAACAACCAGAAAAAATGACATTTCAGACACAATCATGGACAGAAATCCTATGAGTCAGTAAAGGCCACCTTTACCTGCCAGGGGGACAACAAAAAATAGGGGATTTCTGTCAAGAAGGCAGAAATGTTCAGCAGAACACAGCTTCTGAATCATCTGACTCTCTCAGAACCAAGACAAAACAGTCCAAATGCCTACAAGCCACGGGACCCAGGAAATAGAGCAGAGTGGGAACTTCCCCTCTCTACATAAAAGAACCTATTTCTTTTCTACACATCAGATTCTCCGGTCCATCTTTCATTAAAAAGACTTGCCATGGAATGAAAACTCACATTTGAGCACTAAGATGGACAACAGGCCTTCTCCAGCTCTCCTCTGAAAAGTGAGCTTTTCCACAGAGAAACAGCTTCCTTCACAAGAAAGGAACTCGCACTGGGTGTGAGCGAAACACACATGCAGGACACTTGCCCAGCTAAAAATGCGCACAGTGGGGAAAAGGCACAGAAGCAGTCCCGTCCTGCCCCAGTGCCACATCCCTTTCTGGGTGTTCATTCCCCCACCCCACCCCCTGCAAAATGAAAGAAAGATTGCAATAAACAAGGTGTAAGTCTCAAATCCGCCCCTCACCTAGAGCTTGTAATCAGCTGTCGGGCTCCCATCCACCCACAAGGAACAGAGAGATTTTGGTGTTAAAGCTTCAACCTGCCCTGCAAGCCAATCTTTATTTCCAAGTACTCTGTGCTATAAGCTAAAGGGAGAAAATGATCAAATGCCTCGAATCTCCCCTAAGCAGGAGCTGTGCCTGGGGAGAAAGGTGCTCACCAAGGTGGGGGCACATCGGGTGTCTCCTGGTGCTTTCTGCTGGCACTAACATTCTAGAACATGAAGCATTAAGTACAGCAACATGAATCTTCCTTTTTTAAGAGGGAAAATGCGTTTTCACAGAGCAGGGGGAAAAGAACTCTCTAAAAAACAGAGCTGAATAGGCTTAGCAGGAAAAGAAATTCAGGAGATGGAGAGGAGGAGCTCTAAAATATCCACAAAAAAATAAACCATTTCATAGCAATGCTGACCATTTTAATTGATTCTCAATGACAGAAGAACACGAGAAGAGGTAGATGATATAATGCGATGATGGTTGCTGAAGGCAACTGCCACAAAACAAATTTAGCCCTTCGAATACCCCAGTGGCCACACGTCATTATAAAAAGCTTCAACTGTCAGGAACAACACTGGGGTGAAGGGGCCACTCCCCCATACATGTAACTTGTCCAACCCCTGCCATGGCCACCACCTCCCTGGATCCTCAAAGCAACCCTATTATGCAAGACACGCTGATCCAGGCACTTCTGATGATTGAGAAAACCAGGACCAAGCCGTGGGGCACGAAGCCTGAGCTAATAAGCAGCAGAGTCGACACTGGCATGAAGGTCTCCCAGCTCCGTGAAGATGCATCACCAAGAAGGTTGGGCCTCAAATTCTTTCCATTACACCTCATGTTTCTCCCTGGATTATCTCCATAAAGGAGAACAACAATACTCAGAACACAATTCCAACTCTGAGAAATTGTCTGATCTTCCTCCTTGTCTCTGCCCTTCCTCAAAAACAACAACAACCAAAAAAAAACACGCCAGGCGCGATGGCTCTGTAATCCCAGCACTTTGGGAGATCGAAGTGGGTGGATCACAAGGTCAGGAGATCGAAACCATCCTGGCTAAAACGGTGAAACCCTGTCTCTACTAAAAATACAAAACATTAGCTGGGCGTGGTGGCGGGCGCCTGTAGTCCCAGCTACTCGGGAGGATGAGGCAGGAGAAAGGCGTGAACCTGGGAGGCAGAGCTTACAGTGAGCCGAGATTGCACCACTACATTCCAGCCTGGGTGACAGAGCAAGACTCTGTCTCAAAAAAAAAAAGAAAAGAAAAGAAAAATGTCATATGCCGTGGTGTTTTCCAAGCAGACATGGGAGGTGCTAAGCCTAATGAACCTCACAGAAGCCCATGCCAAAGCGATTCAGAGAAATGCAAAAGATGAGAGCCAGGCAAAGGCAAGGCAACTTCGGAGCAGCCTACGTGACAGAAATCAGCTCAATCTGGGCCTGCGTGGAAGAAGGCTCCCGGGCCTCCCAGAAGAGGGATTAAGTTCAGTTGATGAATGCATGGCATCAGTTACTCCTCTTGATTGCTCTCCAAATCCCCCTCTGGGATGCAAGGGGAGATCTAGGGCATCAATCCAGGGCTTCTGTAGTAGACAAGAGACACCCAATATACCACCATCTTGCTGAGCATCTTCCATGCTGGGGGCAGCCTCCCACTTAGTAGGAGATGTATGATATCTGATCATTTTCTCCCCATATATTACAGAAAAACTACTTTTAAGTAACAGGTGGATAGAAGGGCAGGATAAAACTTGAACACCAAAATCTTTCTGTTCTTCCAGGATGGATAGGAGCCCTGTACCTGAGGGCAAACTCAAGGTGGGTGCTGTGTCTGGGATTGTTGTAAAGCACCTGGCACAAGGCTGGACACAAAGCAGCTTTCATGAGCAGGCTGTCTAACTGCTATAAAGCAAACGTTCCTCTTACATTCCGGGATCTGTCAGGGTCATTGGCCCAGAGCTTGGATTGGAATCCCAGCCCTCGCACTGGCAGGCTCTGTGGCTTCAGGCAAGTCATTTCACTTCTCTGGACTTCCCATTACTTCATTTATAAAAGGAGGATAAGCCTACCTATCTTCAGGGTTGATGGAAGGATGAGAAATGGTGTATGCAGGACTTGCATCGCACAAATTCCCGATAAATGATATCAATTATCTGCTCCCTCTAAACTCCTCACTTTCTTCCAACCACCTCTTGTGAAAAGGACGGAATCACACAACTCCTGCCCATGACTCCTGGCAGGCCTGTGGAGAGGTCCAGAGAGCAACTGCTAGGGTCACCCCCTGCCTGAGCTCATTGGAGGACAAGAGGATTCAACACGTGTCCTTTAGCATGATGAATGCCTGGGTTTGCCTAGGACAGCCCTGGTTTGCACTGCCGTCCTGGAATCATTATTAGTAGGATATAGAAGTGTATTCGTTTGGACAAGAACCTAAACATTCATCCTACAAAGAAGGCCGAACCCCCTTCTAACTGTGTAAAGTGACACAACAACACGCCACCAAGGCTGTGCCCAACCTGTGGCTTTCTGCCCGGTTTCCATTTAAAACTCTGAAGCTAAAGTTGCATTTCCTCCAGAAGATTAGGTCCTCCCTCACTGCGCTCAGAGTTGGCTCCAAAATATCTGTCAAGGCCTCGGGGACAGTTTCCTCACTCAACTCTCTCCTTGCCTTAAGGATGGATCCCGTCCTACCTGCTTTTTTATCCCCTGTGATTTCTGCAGCTAATGAGCTAAGGCACAAAATAAATAACAGTAAAAAACAAAACAAACAAACAAAAACAAAACAAAACAAAAAACTCCCAGCTGAAGCAAAAAGGCATGAGATGTGCCTGTCCACACAAAGAAGCTGTTCGCCTCTGCCAGAACTGGCTAATAATGGGTCCTCCTTTTGCTTTCAGTTCTGCTGGGTCCATACGATCCCTTGGTTTGACACCACAAAAGAGGAAGGAGCCACCAGCCACACCCGGCTGGAGAGCAGAGAGCTCTGCCCTCTGCCAGGTCTCTCCCACGCTGCACTGCTAGGCATGGTAGGCCCTACATGACTAAATGCTTCCTTAGCCGAAACACCCACTGGGGAAGAATTTGTCACCAATACTTCCAGCAGCACGACCCTGTAGCCCTGCCTGGAAGCTCAGCAAACTGCAGGGCAGGGGGGAAGAGGGCGGAGGTCTGGTTCAGCAAGGAATGCAACCCCCATAGCAGACAACGCAAGGAATCCACCATGAAAAATGGAGGAGCTTGAATTCAACAGCACAGCAATGGACACTTATAAAATTGGCCTCATTTGAATTCCAAAAAAGGCTGAAAATTCAAAGATAGCAAGAGTTATTGATTTGACGAGCTGTTTTCTGGGAACACTGCTTTACATTTGCAGGGCCAGATGTGTTGTCAAAAAAATTAGGCTCCAAATTCTCCAGAGATTATTTGGAGGAGGAAAAAAAAAGCGAAAAGTAAATTTTTTATTTTCTTGCATAAGAAGTCTTCTTACAGAATTATAAGCCCTATAAGCTACATTATACCTTTTTTTTTTTTAAGATGGGGTCTCACTGTCTCCCAGGTTGAAGTGCAGTGGCACAATCATAGCTCACTATACCCTCAAAACTCTGGGGCTCAAGCAATCCTCCTACCTCAACCTCCTGAGCAGCTGGGACTACAGGTATGTACCACCATGCCCAGCTAATTTTTTATTTTTATTATTTTTATTTATGTATGTATTTATTTGGTAGACAAGGCTTCACTTTGCTGCCCAGGTTGGACTTGAACTCTGGGAGGCTTCAAGTGATCCTCCCACCTCGATCTCCCAAAGTGCTGGGATTACAGGCGTTAAGTCACCATGCCCGCCAATAAGAAAGCTTCTTATACGTCGCTGTTTTTCCCGCTGTGTTCAAAACGCAAACTCATGTACATGGGCTTGAAGTTGAAACAATCCTGGAGACCTCTTCCTGATCTCACCAAGTGACAGTGAAGTGAGATAACCCACCTGGAATCAGGTGGCATGCAACTGCATCTTTGGTATAGGAAAGATGAACAGACGAATGGTCAATTGATAGATTAGACAGACAATAGACATCTACATGTAGATTAGAAAGCTAATAGATTAATGATAGATTAGGATAAATAAAACAGGTAAGTGATAGATAATCAATAGATATAGAGATGATGGATTAAATAGAGATGATAGATCATAGGTACAGACAGATGTCATATCAAGATAGATATAGACTATATAGATATATATCAATGTATAGATAGATTAGATAAATGATAGGAGGGTAGGGAAATAGATTAGAGGGTAGATTTGGTAGATGATCATTTCGTAAGCTTCTGGAGGCCACCTGGCTATAGAATTCACTTATCCCAGGTCGTGCTAGATAGATAAATATATATGAATAGATAGATAGATAGAGATATGATGATGATAGAAAGATAAAGATGGATATAAACAGATGTGAGAAAGAGAGAGGGAGATCTTTTCACACGCGTTCCAAAGGTGTCACGATGATTACTTTTAAACAGTATGGCACAAAACACCTCACGTTTTCCATAGCCCTAAGAAATAAGAATTGGTTGTCTCCATTTTACAGATGTGGAAATAGCCATCTAGAAACACATTAGGTGATCACACTCAAACAGAAAGCTCTAGAAAGAGAAGTTAAATTTAGATCTGATTCTTAGGGCGCTCCCATCCCTGTCCTGTTGAGTTACTTACAATCCCATCCTCTGAAGCCTGGTCCAATAAACTGTGCCGGCTATGGGAGGGAGGCTGGGAAGGAGGTGAATGGCTGCCTTAAGAGTCCGTGATTCTATGTTATTATCAGGCCCTTTTGATTTTTGTTTCACAGGCTCCCCACAAGGAAAGATTCCAGTCCTGACCTATCATTAGAGAGTCATTAGGTCATAAACACTACAGATTCAACCTAAAGACAGTAGGGTTTTCTCAGGGAAACCAGCACAGCAGGTGGCCACAGGCTGTGGACAGCAGTCCACGTTCCAATTCCCCTCTGCCCCTCGCACCCACCCCGTCCCAGCAGCCAGCCCTGCTCCTGCTCACCACCACTTACTCCAAGTCCTAACCAGTGCTCTTTTAGGGAATTAGCCAAGTAAAACCTTCCTGAACACCAAGGACAGCAACTGAAGGAGGAGGCTCTTTCTAGTGACAATTAGCTCAGCCCCTCCATGGTTAAGCTTCTGGGGAGCATCTGGCTGTAGAATCCACCCTGGCCAGATCGCAAGAGTGTTATCCCACTCCCTCCATGAAGAGGACAGGACGGAGCAGGGAACAGGGAGCAGAGGGCAGCTCTGAGTTTTGGAAAATCTTGGCAGCATTCATTCAGTTTCAACAGAAGTCCAAGTATCAGAACAAGAACTGAGATCCATGATTCTCAATCCCAGCTATCACCTTGAGGCTTTCAAAACGACCAATTCCAGGCCCACCTAGAACAATTCAGTCAGAAGGTCTGGTCTCTGCATTTTGTTACAACTCCCCAGGGGATTCTAATGTGCAGTCATGGTTTTTAAACCACTGCCCTAGCTCATTGCAAAATTCCCTTAACTGGACAGCAGCCTCAGCCGCCGCGACCCAACCCCCAGCAACATCCCCTCTGTCATTAGGGGAACACTTAGTCATATTCAAAGAAAGCTACCTCCCAAATGGGTTAACCAGAAAGAACTCTAATTTCTACTCACTGTCACTCCCCTTTATCATTACCATGGCAGTTAAGACGCTCTAAAAGCAAAGAATTTGAGCAAATGGCTTCACCCAACAATCACAGAGAGTCAAAGACAGAACCCTCAAAACCCAAAGAAATCAGTAATCACTTCTTAAGAAGAAAGAGAAAGGTCAGCTTGGGGAGGAAGAGGGAAAAAAAAGAGAGAAACAGCCCTTAATGGGTGACTTGGGGTCAGAGCCATGGATGGTTAAGTCAGAAAACACAAATCCCTTGGCCACCCACAGTCAATTTTCCCTTTAAAACTAATGTACCGGCCGGGCACGGTGGTGCACGCCTGTAATCCCAGCACTTTGGGAGGCCGAGGCCGAGGGATCACCTGAGGTCAGGAGTTCGTGACCAGCCTGACTAACATGGTGTAACCCCATCTCTACTAAATACAAAAACATTAGCTGGGCATGTTGGTGCATGCTTGTAATCTGAGCTACTGGGGAGGCTGAGACAGGAGAAGGGCTTGTAACTGGGAGGTGGAGGTTGCAGTGAGCCGAGATTGCACCATTGCACTCTAGCCTGGGGAACAAGAGTGAAACTCTGTCTCAAAAAAAAAAGAGAAAAAAAAAAGCTAATGTACCAAACAGGCACAGTGGCTCACGCCTGTAATCCCAGCACTTTGGGAGGCCAAGGCGGGAGGATGGACTGAGGCCAGGAGTTCATGACCAGCCTGGGCAACATAGCAAGACCCCATCTCTACTAACAAATAAAAAATTAGCAGGGTGTAGTGGTGCCCACCTGCAGTCCCAACTACTGGGGCAAGAGGATTGTCTGAACCTAGAAGTTCAAAGCTACAGTGAGCTATGATCACAACACTGAACTACAGCCTGGGTGACAGAGTGAGACACCATTTCTGAAAAATAAATAAATAAAACTCTCTACACCATTAATTTTTTAAAGAAGGGCAGAATGCTCACCTATTATGGGCTGTCATAAAAAGCTAAGAAAACCAATCCAAACCTAGGCAGGGAAAATGAAACAGGCGCTCTACCCTGGTTCCTATCTTGAACAGAGAGAGAGATATTAAATGAAACTACTGAAAACTTACAGTGTGGTTAGGTGTTTTCTTAAGCGACTCCGTGGGTATATACCTGCTTACTGAACACCCTTTCCCCTGCAACTCAACATGGAGGCTATACCAGGACCAGTCGCATTGCAAGCTTTGCAGGGAAGGTGGGCAGAGGGGGAGGCAGTGCCAGGATGGGGTGGTTTCCATCCTGTGCTTCCCCAAGCTCTGGGATTCTCCAGAGGCAGAGGGGCTGCCATGGGGGGATGACAAAGAGAAAGCAGAGAGGATCTGGGCTCCCCCACAGCCCACCCGCCACCCACCATTCCAACCAGAGCAGTTCTGCGTTCATCAGTCTCATGTCTCAGGTGGAGGGGGTTCCACACAAGGTTTCACATGAGAACGGGTTGCCCCGGGACAACGACGCTAAAACTATTGTGCGTAGAAGGAGTAACGGGTCTGGCTCCCATCAGACTCATTGGGCAGCTTCTCCGGCTGCCCACACAGCCAGCTCCGGGCATGTGGGGGCCTTAGAAAAATGGAGAGGACACAATTGCTGTCCTCAGAAGTCTCTGCCCAGCTCACTCAGCCAGGACACAGGACAAGGGCACCCTCGGACACGTGTGTCATGGAAGCTCTCATCTAGCAATGAGGAACCCTGAGATGCAACCACTGAATGCCTGACCCTCACATCTAAAGGTCAGGCAGACCTTTCTAGAGCTTGGCATTCCCACGGGCCCCACCTCCACTCCTGGCTCCAGCTGTCAATCAGGCCAGCAGGATCAACAGGAAGTTCCCAATAGTCTGTACGACCCAGCTCTAGGGCAAGTCAGACGACCCAAGTACTGGGAAACACTCAGTGCTGCGACTCTCCAGGCTCCATGTGCAACACCCATAGGCAGAGTCAGAAGTGGGATGAGGGCACCTGAAGGGGTGGAAGATCACCACCCCAGTGAGTCAGGCTCATTTCCAGCACCGTAACTGCCAGCTCCCAGGGCCCAGCAGGGGCAAGAAACCCTGGGATATTATGAAAACTGCCACAATGTCCATGAAACAGGGTCTAGACACCCACTCGGGGATGCCCTTGCTTCTGGAAGGGCCTAGAAGTCCCTAGCCCCCACAGGCCTACCCAGCCTACCTGGCTAGCCCAACCCAATGACTCCCTTCATGAGAAAAGCATTTGGTAAAGTGTGCGTGCTGGACCTTTGGGAAGAGCTGTGCTATCTCTCAGGATGCTCCGTCATTCCTCCTCTGCACTGCACCAGGCATTAGGAGATCCCTCCGCTCTGCTCAGTGCCAGGCATTAGATCAGCCCAAACTATGCCAAGGGGGCGGATGGATTCTTCCAGTCCTGCCATTGAAGGCCGAGATTCACACAGTGACACCTGAGTGGACCCAGGCCCCCAGCATCTACCTGCAGAGGGAACCCGTGTCCTCAGGAGAAATGTGTGACTTCAACCATGTGGGGACTGAGGGGACGAGGGGAAGAGCCCAGAGAACCAGCCCACACCAATGGCCCACTGGATAACGTGGCTTTCTAATCGCCAGGCCACAGGCAGATTTTGTGGCAACAAGTTTGGTCCTGGACTTTGAAACTTGGGTCTGATGTGGTCAGGCGTTTTTGTAAACACTTTCTAACCCAAGTCAAATGAGTGCTGCAAAGGGAATAATCAAAGTATCAATTACAGACACATCCATATTACAGTGTGTGCATGGGTTCACACATGTGTACTCGCCATAAGGAGGGAGCAACCCAAATGCCACATGGATGAACAAATGACAAGCCGTGGATGTACCGCAGTGACACTCAGGAGCCACGTCCCTTCAGGAAGCCACCTCGCCTTCCTCCCAGCCCTCCTGCCTCCATGGGGAGGCTCACTGGGAAGAGCTGGGACAAGCCCAAGGCCCTTGGGGGAATGACTGCTGGGTCCACCGTGGTGTCGGGATCATGTGATTTCTCCATGTTGTGACCCTCTGTACTTGGAGAGCAGGCTCTCTCACAAGAGGACCAATGAGAGAGCTACTGTTCCCACCCCCTTCTAAAGAACAGCCCGGACAGAGGGAGCTGTCCCATCCAGAACCACAGGCCATGCCTGGGCTCTGGGCCTCCCCTTCCTGCCACCCTCCCCCACCACGGCCAGAGCTGACCACAGGGACTCAGGGAGCCGGGGCTGCAGAGGGAGCCACTGCTGAGCAAGCGGCTGCTTCCACCAGGGTGAACACAGTCCACACTGGATACCTAAACCCTCCTCCCTCTTCGTGACACTAAGTCTCTTGGCATCACTCAGAGGAAGCAGGAAATCAAGTCTCATTAGTGTATTCATTCATTCATTCATTCATTCACTCATTCATTCACCCATGGGCATTAGCAGAGTGACTCTGAGGAGTGAGGCTGCCCAGGCGGCAGGGAATAGGAAAATGTAGGAGACAGAGGGGCCCTTGACTGAACCACATGCAAGGCTGAATGCCACCTGGGCTGTGGAATAAAAGCCCAACATTTGCGAAGGGGCTACACAGCAGCCACACATCACAGGAGGAGATCAGTGAATGGGGAGCACCCAGGCTGGGCCACCAAGGGTGACGGAGCTTCTAGAGGTAGGGAAAGAAAGGGAGGGCATCCCTGGCTGAGATGACAACGCAAGTCTGGGCTGGGGCAGCAGGAATAGGCCATGTCGCGGAGGGCTCTGATACTTGGGCTGATTCTCTGAGCAAGAGGGAGTCACTAAAGGCCTCAGAGGAAGAAGGCAGCACAATGAAAGCTGCGCCAGAAAAACAGCCTGGTGAGAGGCAGGAGGTGGGGGATAGACAGCGAGACTCCTCAGAGGATCAGGGCCAAAATCCAGGAAGAGGTGACAAAAGTCAAATCTGTGTGGGTAAGGGAATGAGTGCAAGAGATAACACAGAGATGAAAGCAACTTGAGGCAGCACGAGGACATGAAGATGCCAGGGTGACTCTGCAGATACCGCCAGCACGACCTCGAAGGAGCCCTCTCCAGGACTGGGCACTGGAAAAGTGGCAGGGAGCAGACAGGGAGTCCGACTGGGGACAGTTGGATGGAGGTGCCTGATGCACATCCAGGGAACCACAGCCAAAGGAGAAGTGACAAGGCTGGTGGTCAGGAGGGAGGGCCCCTTCCAGCCCTGCGGCGGCAGCACCTCCCCTCCTCCTCCCTGCTAGAGTCCAATCCCCATCTCCGCTGTGCGGTGCTGCCCGGGGACCAGGGAGCCTGCTGGGTGTGTTGTGCCTGAGGGTGCACATCCTCTAGGAAAAGCCTGGAGTTCAGATGAGCAGAAATGACATTTAGAACAGTGGTTCCCAAGCCCTGGAGATCCAAAGTGTGCAGATCCAGCATGGACCCCTAAAAGTCATGCTTTCAAACAGCTCCCCAAGCACCAGATTCAAATACAGGGTCACAGGCCCCACCAGCAGATTTGCTACTTTAACCAGGTAAGGTGAGACCCAGGACGTGTAATGTTTCAAGATGCAGCCCATAGAAGCAACACACAAAGCACACAGTCCACCAGCCATGCCCGGACAGCGCCCGCTCTCAGTGAATGCTCAGGCCAAGCCCTCCAGCAGCTGGGGCCTGTTTCTCGGGCTGCGCGGGGGAGAGTAGAGCTCAGTGTACAAGAGATGGGACGGTGCCAGTATCCACCAAGGATGAAATGACAATAGCTACCACGTGGGAGTGCTCACTACTGGGCAGATGCTGTTGTGGTGCCACCACAGTCCACCTCTGTCAAAACTTGTCCCATTTTGCAGATGAGGCCACTGAGGCTGAGAGCAAAGGTGGCCCATGGCAAGCATCGAGGCCAGAGCTACAGGTGTATGTTCCACACCTGGCCAACTGCACCGACGCACAGGGTAAGTGTTGGCAAGTCGTGTCTGTCCCTCTGGCCTCAGTCTTCCCCTCTATAAAACAGAGGTAACTGTTCCCAGCTGCTTGCTGGAAACTCTGGGATCCTAAACTCAAATGACCATGAAGGCCCTGGGAAGCCCGCAGGGTTTTCCCCAAGCAGCAGTGCGGCTGCCCCCGCAAGGCCTCAGTCGGTCTGGATGCCGCCTGCAGGGTATGTCTGCCGTCTCTACCCACCCACCACTGGGTGGAAAGGGCAAAGGACGTTCCCCCTGCTCCACACTGAGTCCTCCTCATAAAGATCTCATTGTGCGATTCTCAATAGCAGGCTCTGTTTAATGGCAATAATATTATCTTCTGCTGCTGACATGCCATCTCCTTTTTTAAACTGAGAATATTTGGCTGTGTTTTCCTCTACATGCAGCGCCATTTCAGACAGAAAGGAGCCTCCAGGGCCTGTGACCTGGGAAATGCAGAGCCAGCAGGGAGGCAGGTGAGGATTTACCTGTGAGGGCAGGTGACATGGTGACATGGTCTGGAGAAGGCCAGGGGATGGAGTGCCCAGGGGTGGGGCCGGGGGCACTTGGGAGGAAGAGGGAGACTCTTGTACCAATTCGCTTCAATTGTTTATTTTAGCAAGCAGCAGTGGGCCTGTGAAGTTTCCAAAGTGCCCTAAGCATTTCTTTCTGGACTCAATACATTAAGTCAAAGAAAGCAGCAGGTCATATGTGCCAATGAAGTGGTATTAAGCTATTTCTCTTTGCAAGGCCTCCTTCTCTGTGAAGCAAATCTCAGGACTCACTCACTGAAAGCAATGCGGAACGTATGACCAGCAAACAGAAAAAGGAAAATTCCTCAGTTCCTCATCTGTATTATTACCATTCCCTCCCCCGGGGAAAGGCAGGCTAGCAGAAATTCTACAGGGGTCAGTAACCATAGGTGGTTATTTGTAAGAGTAGTTAGTACTTTTCCCAGACTATAGAAGCAATGGCATTTGGGGGTCACAATGCTAACCATACACTGCCCCCTCTGATGACTTTCATTCCTTGAGGTTCGCTCATTGGATGCCCCATTCTATCGCCGGATTGCATCGCACAGCCTCCGTGCAAATGCCATAGCATTCTGGCCAAGGAAGCAGAGCAGGCGGTCAGACTCGTCACTCCTCCTTCTGGACCACCTGCCCATAAGGCCATCTGCTGACTCTTCCGAGCTCCCTGGGCCAGGTGCGGCACTCAGAGGGGGATGTTCCTCGTCCCTAAACAGAAGGAACCCATCTGGATGAATGGAAAGAAGGCCACAGCCGCTGAGGGGGAAGAGAAATTCAGGGTGGTGGCAAGAAGGCGATGCTTCTGTGGTAGCGAAGGGAAGGCAGGAAAGAGTCAAAAACAAGAGCGGGGGCCAAAGCACGGGGCGAGCGTGTGGAGGGAAGAGGCAGATCCAGGAACGCAGGACAGGAGATGGTGGGCTGAGGGGTTCTTTCCAGCAAGTATGAGAGAAAACAGGGCCTTTCTGTATCTGCTGAGCAAAGTGTACTTGATTAGAGGCAAAATCTCTCTGAGTTTCAGTGAATGAGTTTCAGTGAATGGACGAATGCAGGGGGCTGGAAAGGACTTCCAGGGTCACCTAGTGCAAATCCCTCACTGCAGACGCACAGCTACAGCATGGAGTAGGGTAGTGACTCAAGGTCACACAGCAAGTCAGTGTCGGAAGGGGGCCAGCACTCCAGACTCCTAACTCCTGGCTGGGGGCATTTCCCTCTCCAATGATAGATGACACTGACCATTCGCGCGATAATTTTTTCGTTTTTTTTTTTTTGAGATGGAATCTCATTCTATTGCTCAGGATAGAGTGCAGTGGTGCACTTTCAGCTCACTGCAAGCTCCGCCTCCCGGGTTCAAAGATTCTTCTGCCTCAGCCTCCCGAGTAGCTGGGACTCCAGGAGCACGCCACCATGCCTGGCTAATTTTTGTATTTGTAGTAGATTTGCCATATTGGCTAGGCTAGGCTTAAACTCCTGACCTCAAGTGATCCACCCGCCTCGGCCTCCCAAAGTGCTGGAATTACAGGCATGAACCACAGCGTCCTGCCAGAGAAATATTGTTTTTAATGGCTTATTGACTCTTTGTGACCAATCCAGGGGCCTGCAGGGTCTCCCTGTGAACTCCAAACCGAGGCAGATGATCACCCTGATTAGGCCTTCCCAGCTGACACCCAAACAGTCTAAGCTTCTCTAAGTTCAAGTGTTTCTCCACAGCCCGCCCTGGAGGAGAGGCAGAAACGCCCACAGGTGCCAGTGATTCCCCAGCAACTGACAAGGTGCAGGCTCTGTTCTCCCCAGGTGAGAACGAAAGGTCCCCCCGACATCCCTGGAAAATGGCACCCACTAGGTTAGAGGGCAACGTATGCAGCAAGACACAAGTCACAAGGCTTACACTTGGAGGCTTTTCTCAGTGGTGCCAAGAAAGCTGAAACAGGAGAGGGTTGTTCCTGATGCTTCAGACCCTGAAGACCAGGACAGAGAGAACGCCAGAGGGTGAGTTGTGATTTAAAATGCAGGGGAATTCAGACTAGGAGGGGATGGCAGGGCAACATTCCTCTAGCTCAGGCAAGATAGAAAAGAAGCTTCCAGATAGACCCCAAAACCACATGCAAAAAGACCACCACTAGGAAAAATAACCAGTAAGAAAGGTTTTTCTATAGCAGAAATAGCTAAGTTCTTTCTACTCAGACCCTCTTCTGAACTGAACTGCTAGCTTTTCATATATGACGGACTCCATGTTGACTTTCACTCTTGGATGCAATCCTTTTTTTAAAAAATATGTATCTGATGGGCCACTGTGCAGCTTGCCCACCTCCTCAAAAACAAAATGACATTTGTCAAAAGGACAATCAGTGGGCATGCTGGAATCTGGCAGTTCACAAGCAAACTCTTAATATTATGTGTGCTGTGTCACAGTGCTGTAAATACAGTTCAGATTTGGTTTAACTAAAAGCACAAAGCAGCCAGGCACGGTGGCTCACACCTGTAATCCCAGCACTTTGGGAGTCCAAGGCGGGCAGATCACCTGAGGTCAAGAGTTCGAGACCAGCCTGACCAAAATGGAGAAACCCCGTCTCTACTAAAAATACAAAATTATCCAGGCGTAGTGGTGCATGCCTATAGTCCCAGCTACTCGGGTAGCTGAGGCAGGAGAATCACTTGAACCCAGGAGGGGGAGGTTGCAGTGAGCCCAGATCGCGCCACTGCACTCCAGCATGGGCAACAAGAGCAAAACTCCGTATCAAAAAACAAACAAAAAAAAGCACAAAGTCCTTGGAGCAATACGTAAGGGGCACCCAACTGTGGGTTCCAGTAATTTTCGTATCTAAAAGACAATTATTATCTGGGGGTTCCCCTCCAGGCAGGGCTGTCCAATTCCTTTTATGTTAAACCCAGCCTAGAGAGTATCGCCTCCATTTGATTTTCATATCAGAGGAATAGGAGTTCCTGCTTCAACATTTCATTATTTGCATCCCATCCTCATTCTACAAAGAAGTGCTCTTAGGAATTTTTCTAAAAATCACAATCAAATACTTATGCTCAATGGCTTAAAGTTGGTGGCGCTGAAGATGACTTCAAATGTCGTGTTTTCAAAACCACATTTTGGGGTCAAGAAAGACAAAAGTCCACATGGAGAGAAAGCAAGAAGCCATTCATCTTATCAAAACTCCTTAGAACCATACTCTCCAGTTCAATGGGAGAACTTACAATTTGACAGAAAATGAGCATAAATAAATAAGACAAATGGTTAACACATCCTCACCCCCTTATTTGGTAGATTGAACTGTGGCTCAGGACAGCAAGTTTTGGAAGAAGAGAATCAAACAGCACAGACTTATTTGCAAACTCTCACACTTCCTAAGTACTGCAATGATGATTTTTAAACTTCTTACTAATCATGGTGGTTCCCCCAGCCAGGGCCGCCTTGGTTCCTTGGAAGAAATCATCAGCAGACGTCATTCCCTGGTCAGGCATCTGGAAACGAGTGTGGACGTCAATTCCTCCGGGGATCACCATCCGGGAGTGGGCCTCGATGGTCTTCACCCCTCCTGGCACAATCAGATTTTCTCCTATTTGCCTAAATAAACAGGGTTGGTGATAAGGGTTGTAAATGAATCGTGGACTCAAATGGGATCTGACAGTTACTTTCACTAACCTATAAACTATCCTCCGCTCTGTGCTGTGAGCTTTTCAGATCATTGTCATGATTCATAATAAAAACACTATATACTCCTATCCCCCAGCAAGAGGCAATGCAGAGTATACTAGAAAGCAAAAGTTAAATAAGGCACCAGAGGCCCCACTCAAAGACGTTTTGTTCCCAAGAAACCCCCCAAGATCAAATGATAACAAGGCCCCAGGGTATTTCTAAAAACTGTCATTAAACTTTCTTTACAACATCTGCAATTGAGCTAATTATCCTATAGCAAGTTTCTCCAGACCTGGCTATACTTTGCAAACATTTATTTTTATCATATCCTTTTCACCAGAGGGAAAATAGGGGTGGAAGGGTGAGGTAGAACAAAACAAAGCAAAAAAAAAAAAACAAGTGAACACTATGATTGCAATGATTTAAAATTTTGGAAGCGTGTGTTCAGTTATTCAGATAATGAAAAAGCTAACAGCTGAAATATAATTTAAAAAGGCAGAAAAATGAATATTCATTATGTTGGGGGACATGATTCAGTTTCAATTTTTAAAAAATATTTTTACATCGTTCTACCAATTTTTTAAAAAGGAGAATTAATCTAGGAGAAGTCGATAAAGTTCTAGAACAAATTAGTGATGAGTAAAAATAGCACACAGGCCTGCACACTTCTGGGCCAGTGTCGTTCTACCAGACCAGATCGTGCCGTCTTATAATTGGGGGAAAATGGAACATGAAAGTCATGGCATTTGAGAGCCTGCAGCTGAGACTGTCACAGCAAACACACATGGAAAAAACATTAAACGTGGAAATGTTAAAATCTATTTTAGGTTCGTAAATCTGGGTGTGAGCTCCCAGGCCACTCCAGTTTTCCACTCCTCTGGACCGGTTTAAAGCTATCCCTTGATGAATGCTGCTTATTTAAAAGCTGTCACTGGCTGCAGTGTTTGTCTTTAAACAGATGTGCTATTTCTCCAGAGCCCAGGGAGCTGCCCCAGTAGGAAGGGCAGGAGGATACTGGGATGAACTCAGCTTCCTTAACCCTCTGGCGTCCAAAAATACCCAAACTCAGGAACTGCCCTGTTGCTTCTCCTTTGTAACACTAACACAATAAACACAAGGGCAGTCTTATTTGCACTAGTTGCCACGTAGAATAAAACCTAAAATTCCCTCAGGATTTAGGCAGTAATTTGTCTGTATTACTTGGTAATTAACTTGGTGTCTTTCTTTGGCCCCTCCAACTTGGATTCTTGATGAAGAAAGCAGACGTGCTGTCTTAATAGAGGAGACTGTCTTTCACGTTTGCATTCTTTGGGCAATCCAACCCAAACAACTACATTCTAGGAAAACCTTTAATACATTCAACATATCACAAACCAAGTATTTGAGCTGGCAACAAAAAGATATCATATCACCTCAGTTAAAAATAGTAAATTACATAATACATAATGCAATGGGTGTACATTAATTGTTGCTTTGAATTCCCTAAATTTGAGTTTTCAAATTCACTAATTACCACCAATCAAAACCCATTTAAAACAGATACTAAGTTGGTCACTCTCTGATGTTCCTGAAGTTTGATACTATGGATGCTAATGGTAGCTAATACTTGGAAAGCCTGGAAAGTGTTCAAATACATCTGTATATCATGAGTTACACTTACTTGATCAACCCATCTTCCATGTATATGTCTGCATAGAACGACTGGTCATCATTAACAATTTTACCTCCTTTGATCAGAAGACGATCGCTCTGAAACAAAGAGGCAGTAAGGTCACAACACGTAACTGACCTGTGAGAAACAGGTGCTAAGATATGTGAGTTAAGGATACATTGTCACTATTCAAAAGTGATGTTCAAAATAAGCCCATTTTGGAAAGGTTCAGTGACAAAGGTAAGCCTATATGTGGCAACGTATTCATCACCTGATGAGTCAGAACACACAGGGAAAGCTTATCCTAGATAAACGAACCATCTATTTCAATTAGACATTGAACTCCAAAGAAAAAAAAAAAAAGCAGTGAAAATTATTTCATATAAAGAAGATAGGGCCGGGCGCAGTAGCTCACACCTGTAATCCCAGCACTTGGGAAGGCCGAGGTGGGCGGATCACCTGAGGTCAGGAGTTTGACACCAGTCTGGCCAACATGGTGAAACCCCATCTCTACTAAAAATACAAAAACTGGGCTGGACGTGGTGGTGGGCACCTGTAATCCAGCTACTTGGGAGGCTGAGGCAGGAGAATTGCTTGAAGCAGCAAGCAGCAGGCAGAGGTTGTAGTGAACCGAGATCACATCACTGCACTCCAGCCTGGGTTACACAGCAAGACTCCAGCTCAAAAAAAAAAAAAAAATAGTACTTTTTAAAATGGGTTTTGGCTAAACCTCAATTTAAAAACAAACAAACAAACAAAAAACACCCACATATAGGAAGGCCATGTCTTGGAAAGACTGCGTCCAGCACAATTGACCAAAAAGTCTGCTGTCACAGGATATACCACACAAACACACTGGATTCAACCACAGCAAGGTTTCCATTCAGTATGTCCTTTATATTTGCATTTATCTTTGAGGTAAATCACAGGAAGTATAGCAAAAAGGGAGGGAAAAGACTACAAAAAATACGCCATTTATGCCATTTAACTAGGCTGTTAAGAAAAAGGTAAACTCCCATGAGTAAGTACATGAGATAGCAAATTCTAAGATGCAATGCACTACAGATTGCTGATGTACTTATATTTTAGCCGGTGATATTTATGCAAAAAAAAATAAAGGACAAGCAGCAGATAAAGGCTGAGAATGTGACAGAAATGCTACATTATGACTCATCGTTATTGCAAATGCTAGCAAATGGAAGGGAATGCTAGCACTGCGTGTTCAGTAAATATGCACCTGTATTATCCAGAATGGGCTTAAACCTTGCAAGCTGAACCATACATTGCCCTTTTAATTTAATTAAAGAATTTAATTCTTTTGGCAATAGTTAACTCAAAATTCAGTTACGAAACAATATTCTCGGCAAGTGCTATCTCTCTTTAGCAGTTACCAAGAAAAGGAAATCATAGAAAATCTTTAAAAAAGAGATAAGCTACTAGAGAGCAAGGGGAAAAGATAATTTTACACAAACACACACACTTTAGTTCATAAAGTATTTATTGTCTCTCTAACATACTGAAAACCAGTAAGATCATTTTAATTTTGTACACTGCAGGGTCCTTGATCCTGACGTAGACTTTGGAAAGCCAAGGGAGAACAGCCAACAATAATTCCTGCACCTGTATAAGGTAAGTGTAAAGACCTTTACAAAGCCCTGCCGTACACATCATGCCATCAGAGCCTCGAAAGAAGTCTGTGAGGTGGATGTGTCTATTCCCATGACACATAAGGAAACTGAGGCTCAGAGAGGTTAGGCCACTTGCCCAGGTCACCCAAACCAGTGCACTTGTCCTCTGTTTACAATGATCTCCACCTCCCTCCCAGACCTCTAAGCTTCCATGGAATAAATATCACCTGGAAGGCAAGGAGAGGCCTCACCCTTCACCTCCTGCCTCCACAGTCACTGTGGTACCTGCCCCAGTCATCACTGCGAATACCCCGAGCCAACATGATGCCAAGAAAAAAAGTGAAACACCACACCCCCGTTCACTCTAGTGCCTTCCAGAAGGCTCTTACATAAGAGGCTGCCAGTGGTGAGGGAGGGAGGAATACCATGCTATAGGTCCTATGATAATGCAACCAGATTTTTTAAAGGATGGGGGGGGCGCTCTTTAAAAAAAAAAAAGTCTTGTTGATTGTTTGCTTTTTTTTTTTTCTCCCCACACTGTCAAAATGAAGCTGCCTGTTCATTCACGAAGACAGCAAATTATTTGAGGCTTGCTGCAAATCTGCTCTCCATCCTCCCTCCCCAGAGTCACCACTCCTTCCTTCAGCGCAGTGAACACACAAGGGTGGGTGCCCCGTGCCCGGCCCTTTGGGATCTTGGGTCTTTTACCTTCAAGAAGCAGCTAGCGCCCTTCTTCAGCTCATCCTAGAAAATCCTCCGAGCACACGCCCCCTCCCCTATGCATTTGCTCTCCTTCTCTCTCCTGCGGATGGGTGTGCCCTTGTGCTCGAAGAGGAAGCCGGGGTGCCCATGGCTAAAGAGAAAACCAGAGCCAAAGCGCGTCCCTATATCCAGCCCTAAAAACACATCCTGACTGTTTTAAAAGACTCTTTCGATCTCTGCCTCAGTCCTGGGTTCTACCCGGGAATCAGCTGGCCGGTTGCGATTGCACATCCTTATATAACAATGAATTTCCCTGGCGTTCCCCCGTCCCTGGGATTTCACTGGGGATGGAAAGAATAGGACGAACGAATTTTTCCAGGAAAAGATGGGGAGAGGGCGGGAGCAGGGGAGAGGTGGGAGCAAGACCGGTGCTGATCTCTGAGGCATCGCTAACCGCACAGACATTTTCCCCGTGGTTTGCAAACCAAGAAGTCCAGGCCCCAGCACCGCGCCGAGCCCTCCGGCCGCCGCGATCATTGTCTGGCCGGGGCCGGGCCATCTGCTCCCGCGTCGCGCAGCGCCATTAGCGCCCGGCCGCTCGCCGCGGTCCCCGCGCCCACCCTGCAGCCCGCTTTGTATGCGCCAACACGGACGCCTCCTGGGCGGCAGAAGGGGCGGAAAAGGGACGCGAAAACGAGCCCGAATCCCCGCCAGGGCCCCGGCCCCGAACTACAGAGCGAGAAAACCGGGGACGGCACTCAAAACCGGTTCCCGGCCAACAAGAAGCCCCCGCCTGGCCCCCCGCCTTCCTCCTCTGCTCATCACTTCGTCCCTGTTTTTCCTTCCCGTTTCCACACCATTCCGGTACACCCTGCCCTTTTCAGCATCCCTCTGCTGTCATTACGCCTTCGGGCTCAAACCCGCTCCTTTTTCCAAGGACCTGGAGAAGGCTCCAGAAAGCCCTTTTTGGGAGGGGGCGGAAGACCCGGGGAGGATCCAAGTCCCTATCTCCCCACCGCTGCTGGAGGAGTCCAGCCTCGCAGCACGCAGCCCAGAGAACAATATCCGAGCTCCAGGCATGCATATTCAATCTGGCATCCATTTGCTTGCACCCCGCAGGCCGGCGCTGCAGCATCTCTCACTGACAATAAAAGATAGACCGGGTCTGGCGCGCTACCTAAGGCTACCTTCGTGCACTCGCGCTCCTGTTTAATGGCTTGCAAACGATGCGACTTCTAATCCTGGATCACTGCATCTCCCACAACCACCACCACCATCACCATCGACTCCGTTAGCAACAGAAAGAAAAAGAAAAGTTCGGTCCCTCTCCTTTCCCCTCCTTTTTAAAAATTCCTTAGACCTTCTGTGCTACAAAAGGTGACTGGCCGACCGCAGATTTCCCAAGTACCAAACTCACCGTGATGCGTGGAATATTTTTCTTCCCCTGATAAGACATCTCTCTCCTGGGAAAAAATTAATTTCAAGAGGGCAGCTTTAAGGCAAAAACTGCCGGGAAGGGGACTCGGGTTTATTTTTGTTGTTGTTTTTTTTTTCCTTTGCAAGATTGAAAAAGGTGCAACCGCTTAGCTGGTCTTGCTATTAGGAAATTTCAAGAACGTAAGGGATGAATGCAATCCTCTGTCTCTCTTTCTTCCTCTCCTCCAACACAGCCCCAGCTAGGGCGGAAAAAAAAAAGAGAGAGAGAGAGAGAGGGAGAGAGAGAAACAGGAGGGAAGGGGGTGGAAATAAACTACAGCAATAAAAGCCTCGGTTCAAGTCGGCCACCGTGGCGCATGCGCCGCCAGCCACTCCCTTTCCTCTCAGGCAAAAGCCATCCGCTTCGAGAGAGACGAGCAGCGATTGGCCGCGATCCTGGAATATGTAAATTTGGGCCGGTGGGGCGGGGCGCGGCGCGAGAGCGCGAAATGCGGCAGTGAGCGGCCGGGGGCGGCAGGCGGCGCGGGCGCCCGCGCGGGGAGCGCGCCTTTCGCGCGCTTTCTTCGGGCCGGGGCGGTGGGGACCGGGTTTGGCGTCGGCCCCAGACGCTCCTGGGCCACGCGGGGACAATGGAGGGATGGTCGTCGCGGCCAGGGGGAGGGGCGGGACCCCGAGACGGCGGGGCTTCGGGGCGGCACGCACTCGCCCGCGCGCGCCCCGGTGCCTGCCCGCCCGCGCGCCAATCCGCGGCGGCCGCCGCGGCAGCCCCGCGTGGGGTGACTGCGCCGAGCCAATGGCTTCGCTGGCGGCAAGCGCGCGACTGCACCGCCGGCCGGCGCCGCGCGGCCCGGGAGGGCGCCCGGGCCCTCCTCCCCCGCCGTTGCTGGCGCTGAGCTCCCCTGGCCCCCGCCCTGGCTGGGCTGAGGACTCGAACGGCGGCGGGCGGGAACCAGGCGGGGAGGGCCCGGCCACGCCCGGCCCTGGAGAGGGCGGCTGCACCCGGGAGCGTCCGGGCCCGGCTCCTGGGGGCGGGGAATGGGCGCGGGCCGAGGGGAGGCTGCAGAGACGGGATCTGGCCCGCATGGAGGCGCCGGGCTGCAGGATATGAGAGCCCTGAGGAAACCCTTCCAACTCCGAGCCGGGAAGGAGGCATCCGGGGAAGGCTGCGGGATATGGGAAACTCCGCCCTGAAACATCCTTTTGTGCCTTCCGGCCGCGAGGAACTTAGTGGGGCGGAGGAGTGGGGAGCAGCCGCAGCCCGCCGAGGCCGAGGTGGCCGGATGTGGGCCCTGTGCGCCGGCTTTACAGTCACGCCCACCTCGGCCCCCGGCGGGGTGCGTGGGGGCGCAGGGCATTTTGCTGGTGCCTGCAGCGCTGTCGGGGGCAGCTGCTGGCATCCCATCGCCCCGGGGGCCTGAGGGTTTACCGGGCGAATGGATGGACCCCACACCGCACCGTGAGGCAGACAGTAGGAGATGAGCTGTGGAGGAGCAAGAAAGGAAGATTTTATATCCCACAGGAAAGGGAAACTGAGTCTTGGGGAAAACCTACTGAATCGGAGTTAAAACCAAGAGTGTCCTGACTGCCCAGGCAGAGCCTAGTCACTTTAAAAGGCACTCAAGGCCCCTTCGTGGCCCCTTCGTAGCAGTTGAGCAGGCCTGGGACCCCTTAGCTTTGCCTGTCCAAGCCATGCTGGGATGCTCTAACTTCGGGGTCCCTGGGAAGGAAAAACGCTGATCCAATTGATCCTCAGGAATCTACCAGGGCCAACCCCCGTGGGAGGTTGCCCTGGCAGGTAGAATAACTACAACATCTGGACCAGCCTTTGTAGCTCTCAGGCTTCTCTGCTTGAGGTCAAAGGATACATGGAATCCCTACGTAATCCAAGCCATGGGCGGGGGAGGTGGGGGGAGAAAGAATATGTAATTGGCTCACACCTGCTCAGCAAAGCTTAGCTAGAAAAATCCGGAATAATTCGGGCTGCTGTGGGCCTGACTTCCAATCTTTATGCCCTTCACCACCTTAGCCACCTTAGGGGAATGTCCGTCCTTCCCGACTCAGAGAAGGTTTAAAATTCTCCTTTTCAGTCCTATATCTCTAAAAATCTGAAGTCCCAGAAAGGAGCTGTAGGGCACTCAGAAAGTTTCACCGCTGGTTAATTCAAGTTCAATTTAGCCGTGCACCTGAAGGAGAAAGTGAAGCACTTCCCCCTCCAGCAATCTGATATACCGCAAGCAAGGTGAGATGATGTCGGCAAGTATTGCCGTCAATTGGTAATGGTTAAAGTCAAGTGTCTGAGAAAGCTTAAAATATGCCTTTCTACTTGTCAAAAACCAACAGTCAGTCCCTGCTTTGCTGCTGACGGCAGTGGAGAGGAGTGTCCTATTAGCTCACAAAAAATACTACTTGGCAAGGGAGTAAATAACGAGACTCAAATTAATTTAAAACAAAGTAACCTCTAATTATATTGTTTGTATTCTTGTATTCCCTACCGCCATCCGCGTTGTTTAAGCTTAATGGATTTAAATATATCTTGTTATTTACCAGTTTGCCATTGAATCGTTTGTTTTGTGATAAAAGCTTCCAAGAGCTTCTGTGTCTGTCTCATTGGCTTCAGTTCTATAGCCATTGCTATGAGGTTTAGTCCATGATAATTGACGTTTCCACTCGTAAATATCTAAAAATGTAAGGTATAAACTGATTTGTCTGTTCTGACTAGAGCCTAAGAGAGTATTTGGCACATAAAAGATACCAAACAAATGGTTTAAAATGACCAAGGAAGAGAACTGTCTGCAACCTGCATTTCTTAACCATATTTACTGTTCAATGCAATGAGGAAAAGTAAAAAAGGGCCAGGGAGAATTTTCCACCTGCTTTGCACTGATGAAGGTGGAGAAAAAAAAAAAAAAACCACAGATAAACAGGCCTCACACTTTTACTTCAGAGATCCTTGTAAGAATTAAATGAGAGGCTGGGCACAGTAGCTCACACCTGTAATCCCACACTTTGGGACGCCAAGGCAGGCAGATCAGTTGAGCTCAGGAGTTGGAGACCAGCCTCAGCAACATGGAGAAACCCCGTCTCTACAAAAAATACAAATATTAGAGACCAGCCTGGCCAACATGGAGAAACCCCGTCTCTACTAAAAATACAAAAATCAGTCGGGCATGGTGGCAGGGGCCTGTAATCCCAGCCATTCGGGAGGCTGAGGCAGGAGAATCACTTGAATCCAGGAAGCAGAGGTTGCAGTGAGCCAAGATCGCGCCATTGCACTTCAGCCTGGGCAACAAGAGCGAAACTCCATCTCAAAAAAAAAAAAAAACGATAACTAAATTAGCCAGGCGTAGTGATGGGCACCTGTGGTCCCAGCTACTGGGGGCAGGGGAAGGTTGGGCTGAGGCAGAAGGATCAGTTGAGCCTGGGAGGCCGAGGCTGCAATAAGCCATGATCGTGCCACTGCACTCCAGCTTGGGTGACAGAGTGAGACCTTGTCTAAATAAATAAATAAATAGTTTCTTATACGTTCTCTAGAAAAACACTCAATGAAAATTTCCTGTAAAATTACGAATCATTATTTGTGAATCTAATATTCGTACCTTTTCTCAAGCGTGACTTTTCTGAATTTTTAAACATTGAATGCATGCCAAACATGAGAAAGCAATGTAAAATTGCCCGTTGCGCAATCACAGCCCCTTCCCAAACCTCCGCTTTCCCATACTTTTCTTCTGGCAGCAGGAAAGAGCCAGATGTGGTACCTAAATGAGACAACGGTTTAGTGAAATGGTAACATCCCGAGCATTCTGCATGGTCTGCAGGAAGGGAGGACCTGCCTGAGCAGATCCGTGAGTGGGAAGAATGTGTTTTAACCAGGTGCTGTTTCAGAGTCTGACCCCTGTCTTCTCCGCAGCTTCAAGTCCTCTCCCTGGGCACTTACTCTGTCCCCATGCTCAGTGGGTGCACGCACACAATGTCAGAGCAAACTTCTCACTGCCCCTGAAAACAGTGTGCCGTCCCTAATCTACATCTTGCCCTAAGCCGTTCTTTTCCCTTCCCTCCCTCTAAAACAACTGAAATGTCACCTTGTCTATGAAGTTTTCCCCATCCTGCCCCTGCAGCCGTGAGCACTGCTTCCTGTGTTCAGCCCTACTATAACACCATCACTCTGTAATGACTTGCCCAATTCTTCCATCAGGCCATGACTCCTAGAAGCAAAGAGCTCCCTCTTCTTCCAGCCACCAGCACACTGCCTGGTCTCTGGCAGGTGCCCTTCACATTTGGTGCATAAATAAGTGCTGTCATTGCTATGACGAAGACAAAAGGTTCTTACACCAACGTGAGTTTTAATGTCAAAAAAAAAAAAAAAAATCCCCAATGCAAGCAAGCCTTTCCCTTAGGACTATCACTTTTTTTTTTTTTTTGAGGTGGAGTCTCACTCTGTCACCCTGGCTGGAGTGCAGTTGCATGATCTCGGCTTATTGCAACCTCTGCCTCCCAGGTTCAAGTGATTCTCCTGCCTCAGCCTCCCAAGTATCTGGGATCACAGGTGTCCACCACCACACCCCGCTAATATTTGTAATTTTAACAGAGCCGGGGTTTCACCATGTTGGCCGGGCTGGTCTCAAACTCCTGACCTCAGGTGATCCGCCCACCTCAGTCTCCCAAAGTGCTGGGATTACAGGCATGAGCCACCGCACCCAGTCAGGAATATCACTTTGTCAGGCCTTCCTTCTTGGCAGCCTCCCCTTCTCCAAGCCCCTGAAACTCCAGGAGGACCTAATGTTATTATTAACAGCTTATTAACAAAACTGCTGTGTATGGCCAAGCCTGGTAGAACACAGGGAGACAGCACCCAATGCTAAATGAATGTCGGAGTCATACAAGGTGTCTCTAGTAATTTTTTCTCCATTTCTGAAACTGTCCTTTACTCCATCCTCCATTATTCTTTGTATATACATCCCTGTGTGATCCCATTCATCGCAGTAAACCATCTACACGATATGATCCTCGCTGACACCATAACTAGGTGAGTGTGATTTTTCTTCCATTCAAGGTTTGAGCTCACGGGGAAGAAAAACGTTCAAAATCTTACTCACTCCTGGCCAGGCGCGGTAGCTCATGCCTGTAATCCCAACACTTGGGAGGCTGAGGTGGGCGGATCACCTGAGATCAGGAGTTCGAGACCAGCCTGGCCAACATGGTGAAACCCCGTCTCTACTAAAAATACAAAAACTAGCCGGGAGTGGTAGGGGACACCTGTAATCCCAGCTACTCAGGAGACTGAGGCTGGAGAATCACTTGAACCCTGGAAACAGAGGTTGCAGTGAGCTGAGATTATGCCACTGTACTCCAGTATGGGCAAAAAAGCGAGACTCCTTCTCAAAAACAAACAAAAAAGTCTTACTCATTCCTTATCCTTACAGAGGGCCTGACAAGGCTAGGGGCTCAGGCAGGACTGAATGCAGGGAGGGAAGTATGAGTGGAGGCACCCAGCCAGCCCTTTGCACATGTTCACATCATCCAAGCTCCAGGGAAGTGGGGCTGGGGAGATGCAGACATAACTCCAGTGCCCCAGGCGACTGTGCTGCTCTCAGTTCCTCAGCATCTGCCCGGAACGTGTTCCCTCCCTGACTAGCTCACCACTGCTCTTGGTTTCATGTTCCCCTTTAGGGAGCTAGAGTAGCCATTTCTGCTTCTGTGGCGCCCTGAGTTTCTGCGTTAGTGCAGTGTTCAGAATGTTACAGTGTAGGGGAACTCCAAAGCAGAAACTGCTGACAAAACAGAGCCCAGAGGTGGCAAAGAAAATCCCCATGCCCAGAGTGCTGCAATTGGATGCCAAGGGCTGTGGCCTCTAATGCAGCCTGCAGAGAAGGTTGAAATGAATGCGACAGTAAGGAGAAGCTGCTGGAATCCTTCTTTGCCAAAAACAAAGGGCATTGACTAGGACACTTGAGCTGGAAGTGATGCCTTCTTCACTGCAGATGGAATCAGGCAATGACGATCGTTTTCTTTGTGTGTGTAGCCCTGAAGGGGCAGAGACTGCGGATCAGATCAGAACCTGCCCACTGCCTTCCCCTGTGGCTGCCTCCTTTTAGCAGGGGTGACGGTGGTGACAAATGAGGGTCAGCAGTGACTGGCCCTCTGAAACAGATGCTGCTTTGGCTAGAACTGGACAGACTGCCGGCCAGCATGGGGGCTCTGCTAGGATCCTGAGGACACATCCTCCCTACAGGAAGACAAGAGGCTCATCTGTCCAAATCCTGCTGGACAAGAGGGCACAGAGGGAGCATGACTTCACAGAATCTAGTCGACTCGAGCTTTCTCCTCTTATCCCTAGTTAGTGCACACACATCCTGAAGAACTCCTGCAATGCCCACCCTGCACCTCATTCTCTGGGTGACTACAGATTTTCCCTGGGGTCTTTCTATCCCTGACGGGGACAAAGGGCACCTCGCTCAGCCATCGTGCCTCAGGCCCGCCCTCTGGTGGCGAACGAGGAGTGTGCGTGTGGTCACCTGCGTGCTGGTCTCCAAGCCAGGGCAGGGCCTTGGAGATCACTTGTTTCTGTTGGAGTGCCCAAGTACCCCCCTCCGTCAGAATCACCCTGAACAGAACAGACAACCTGAACAGAATATCCGGAGGTAAGGTCCAGGAAGGTTTTTAAACTGGTCTACTTCTGGACACTTAGCGACAGATCCAGCCCACTCCACCCTCTATTTATAAAAGGAGGAAAACATGGACTAGGAGGAAGGGCTCACTCCCTACCCAGTGAGGGCTCCACTCACCACAGGGCATCACTGGTCTGCTGTTTGTCCAGTGGGAACATTATGAAAGAGTGGTAAATATTATCACTCTCGTTCCCCTTGTCTGCCTTCTGGAAACAGTACAATCTTCTAAAATATTGTTATGCTGTCAGTGAGGAGGAAATTAACATTTATTAAGCACCTGCCATGCTCTAGGCATGGCATTGAGTGCTTTAAATACATCTGCTTTAATCTTCTCCAAAATCCTACTGGGTAAATCTTCAGATCCTCATTTTACAGACGAGGAGAGAAAAGCACAAGGAAACCTCTTATTCCAGGCCCAGATTCTAATTTGGGTCTGTGTGACCCCAAAGCCCAAGGGGCTAATTCTTTTTTTTTTTTTTTTTCCTTTTCTGAGACTGAATCTCACTCTGTTGCCCAGGCTGGAGTGCAGTGGCGTGATCTCAGCTCACTGCAACCTCTGCCTCCTGGGTTCAAGTGATTCTCATGCCTCAGCCTCTCAAGTAGCTGGGATTACAGGTGCCCACTACCACGCCCGGCTAATTTTTGTATTTTTGGTAGAGATGGGGTTTCACTATGTTGGCCAGGCTGGTCTCAAGATCAGGCCAGGTCACAGATCCTGACCTCGTGATCTGCCCGCCTCGGCCTCCCAAAGTGTTGGGATTACAGGCATGAACCACCGCGCCTGGCCGAGGCTAGTTCTTTTAATGGTAAAGTGCTTGTTTAGTACAAACTGGGACCCCCCCTTGTGCAAGAAGTGGGCACAGGTGATCCGCTGTCTTTCTTTACTCCTTCCACTGTCCCCAGTCCACATTCCTTAGATGTTTCCCCTTCTCCTGAAATCAATTATCCATCTCTTTCTTTCCTCACCACCCAATGTAACTCAGTTTCACTTAGTGGCCCTGGCCCTTCCCTCATAGGAAACATGACAGATGAACATAAAGGTTTAATGAATGATAAACGCTCAATGTGCTACTCTGCTAAAAAGAGAAGACCCTGGTTAGTAGAATTTCAGACACCAAGCCAGGCTGCTCGCATAAATAAAATGCAAACTGTTTATCAAGTCTGCTGCGTGTGATCTTGCCCTTCTTTTTTAAATTTTTTACTTTTATTTTTAGTAGAGACAAGAGTCTCACTATGTTACCCATGGTGGTCTCAAACTCCTGGCCTCAAATGATCCTCCCAAAGTGCTGGGATTACAGGCGTGAGCCACCGCGCCCGGCTGATCTTACCCTTCTGTGCTTTCCCAGCCCTATCCTGTGCTTCGTCCCCAAGCTCTCTCACGCCATAGCACACTGATCTCCTTCCTTTGCCTGCAGGGGCCCTTTGTTGCTGCTGTTCTCTCTTCTCCCATCTCTCCTTCTTGCCCATCCATCCCTGCTTCAGGGAGGCCCTCCGTGACCTCCCTCCTGATGCCAGCCCATGTATTCCTACTCTTCCCTGTCTCAACACTATCTCTTTAATAGCAACAAGTATAATTTGGAAGTATGTTTGTGCATTTGTTTACTTGGGTATTTCCAGTCTGTCTCTACTTCTCAATTGCAAAGCCCCTAAGCCACCTAGTCCTCCACTCCACCTCGCAGTGACCACACAACACTCAACAAACAAGAGTTAAATGACAAATGAACAGGAGAACCTTTCTAAGGACATCTGTTCTTCAGCCCAGGTGACCGAGGCTTCATCTTCCACCTGTTGCGTCCCAGATATGTACCTGCCATTCTCTAATCCTGATTCATCCCAGGCTTTGGGTGTTTTTTGTTTTTGTTTTTTTGTTTTGTTTTGTTTTGTTTTGAGACAAGTTCTTGCCCTATCACCCAGGTTGGAGTGCAGTGGCATGAGCATAGCTCACTGCAGCCTCAAATTCCTGGGCTCCAGTGATCTGCCTCAGCCCCCTCTTGTAACTGGGACTACAGGTATGCATCACCATGCCTGGCTAAGTCTTTTTATCTTTTGTATAGACAGGGTCTTGCTATGTTGCCCAAGCTGGTCTGGAACTCTTGGGCTCAAGCGATCCTCCCGTCTCGGCCTCCCAAAGCAGTGGGATTACAGTTGTGAGCCCTCACACCTAGCGTTCACCCCAGGTTTTTAAAAGACCAGATGGTGAGGATTCACCTCACTGGATAAGGTCTCATGGCCTAGGTTCTAATGATCCACGGCAGAGTGTGCAGATTCCTTTTCTACTGGGATCTGTCCTTGGGAAGCATCAAGCCTCACATTCACAAAGCTCAGCTGTGCCTGGAGGTCCAATCATGATAACTGCAGCCGGGTTCCTCTTTTCAATCCGGCACTCAGGCTTGTACTCACCACAGCCAGAAAATATTGCAGATCCCCCTCAACTGAGCCCTCCTTGATTCAGAATCTGTGCCGATTCTGAAAAGGGCCAAGCAAAAGGGGTAACTATGAACTCTGAAAGTGTAAATAACATTTCAGGAGTTTTCATCCCTTAAAAGAACCTGCCACGATCGATGGACTGAAAACTGCTCACTCATCCAAAAACACGCCATAGCTCTTGGCCATTTGTCCATTTCGGTTCCCTAGAGGCCACTTTGGGGCGATTTATTAGCTTAGTCTGTGAATGCTTGAAAGTAGTCCATTTGGGTATTGTAAAGATTTAACAAAATTCTGACCTTTTCAGTAAATAAATTGGTCCTCTTTCTGCCCTCCTTACTCCCCCACCCTGTTTGTTTTCAAGGAGTGAGAATTTATTACTGACCTTATGTGCCAGCCCTCAGGAGACCAAGGGGATCAGGAGGTGTTTACAAGTTCCCCATACACAGTCCCCTTCTTGTAGTACAATGCTGTAGAAAGAGAGGTCACAGATGAATGGCATGTGATGCTTTACCAATGCTTTACCAGCTCCACGCAAACGGTGCCCCTCTATCTAGGCTTGGGCTGGGGGCTCTCCACCCGCACAATGTCATCAACCCAACGACTGGTCTCCCTCCGGTTTCTGGGCACATCCATCGTCTGGAGAAACCAGCTAGAACTCTTCCTATCTTCCTATCAAGCAGATAAGGAAATCACTGGAAGAATAAGCAGCCAAATGCAGTTGTGCTGGGAATAACCATCAGTCTCATTTGTGGGCTTTACACTAAATTCTACATCTGTGGACAGTGTTTAACTCCTGTGGGCACTGCCAAACCAGTGGAGGAATGAGTGCCTGCATATGTCCCCTGGGGCTCAAGAGTTCTCTCTGTTTCTTCAGAGAATTAGAAATGGAGGTAGAATAGTAAAAAGGCCACTTTGGCCGGGTGCAGTGGCTCACACCTGTAATCCCAGCACTCTGGGAGGCCGAGATGGGCTGATCACAAGGTCAGGAGATCGAGACCATCCTGGCTAATACAGTGAAACCCTGTCTCTACTAAAAAATACAAAAAAAATTAGCCAGGCATAGTGGCGGGCGCCTGTAGTCCCAGTTACTGGGAGGCTGAGGCAGAAGAATGGCATGAACCTGGGAGGCGGAGCTGGCAGTGAGCTGAGATCACACCACTGCACTCCAGCCTGGGCAACAGAGCTAGACTCCGTCTTAAAAAAAAAAAAAAAAAATAAGGCACTTTAAAAGGACAGGGCACTGATGGAAGAAAATAACACTGGAGCCTGGAGAGACTAAGTGGGAATTGATGCCCTTCATCTCTCCTCCTCTCCGTCTAAGGCCACTACCTCACCGGGGGCACCATCTTTGCATTCCCTGAGTGTGCCAGGCTGTTTGCGGCTCCACACTTGCGCTCACATGCCTGCCTCTCCGAGTGTACCCAGACCCCTCACACCATCACTCCTCTCTGCAACCATTCCTTAGCCCTCAGGTCCAGCTGGCTGCTCCTTCTCTTATGCCCTCACTGGGGTCTGTACAGACTCTTGGCAGAGGGCCAAAGCAGTCTCCTGGACTATTTCCTTGTAGTGTCTCCTTCTCTTAGACAGTAAGCATCTTGAAGACAAAGACTATACTTTCTTTCTCTTCAGCACCCACCATATGGCCTTGCATGTAATAGGCAAACAAATTCTGAAAGGAAGGATGGATGGATGGATGGATGGATGGATGGATGGATGGATGGATGGATGGCAGATTGGTGGGGTGGATGGATGAATGGATAAGTGGGTGGGCAGATGGATAGATGGATGGATGGATGGATGGATGGATGTTCATATGGATGGATGGATAATTGGATGGATGTGTAGGTGGATGGATGGATGGACAGATGGATGGATGGATGGATGGATGGATGGATAAATGAATGGGTGGTGGATGGATAGATGGATGATGGATGGATGGATGCTTGCATAGATGGATAGACAGATGATGTGTGGATGGACAGGTGGGTGGATGGATGGATGGATGTTTGTATGCATGGATGGATAGGTGGGTGGGTGGGTGGGTGGGTGGGTGGATGGATGGATGGATGGATGGATGTGTGGGTGGACAAATGGATGGACGGATGGGTGAGTGGGTAGGTGGATAGATCGAGGGGTGGGTGGACGAATAGATGGATGATGATTGAATAGATGGATAGACAGATGATGAGTGGATGGATGGATGAAAAAGTGGATGGATAGAAGAGTGGATGGAACAGATGGATGATGGAAGGATGGACACTCAGGTAGATGGATAGACAGATGATGGGTGAATGGATAGACGGATGGGTGGGTAGGCAGGTGCACAATGGATAGATGAATAAACACATTACACAAATGTCCCCATTATAAAATGCAGTCACACTGGGACTGGAGTCTAACATAACGTTCCGAAGCACAAAATTTACAACCAGGTCCTGTCTTAGGCCTCATCCATTTAGTTAAAGTTTCTAGGAGGACTGTGGGTGGCTTCTTTTCTATTCTCTTTCTTCTCATCATCTACTCCTTTCCCTCCTGTCAAGCCTGTGAGAGGTTTGCCTTGAGGCTGTTGTCAGTGTCCTTACCTGCCCTTCAGTCCTATGAGCCCCACTGCTTTGTCAACCACCCTCTGTTCAGTTTGTAATCAAGTCCAAAGAGGACATGCGTGTCATAAGGCCCTATCGTCCAAGAGTTATTATTAGGTATTTTCTCTTTGAGAAAATATGCAGCATTTCACAGTAAGCAACCGGGTAATTCCCTCAGGTTTAGAATCCCCTCCTTTCTCCTGCAGGGCCCCTTTGCGGGAGGGGGATCCTGTGATTTTTGTGTCTGAGCCCAGGCCCCTTCCAAGAGACATCAACCAGAGCCTGCTCATCCCCCAGGTCCTCCCCTAAGATTTGTCTGACTTCTCTGTACTCCATCTGTCCACCCAGCAAGGTCATTTCCAGACCATCACTCTCTCATCAGCTTGCAGAAGCCCTGCCCTTCTGTGTACTGTCATCTCTGACTCCAGGACACTTCTGCACATTTATTCAGGACATAATCAGCTGGGTTTTTCCATGTTTATCTGGCACTGAGATGTGGCAGAGGCCACTAGCTCTTCATGAAATCCATGAAGGCTCTCCTCTTTTTCCAGGACACACAACTGGACTACATTTCCCACCCTCCTTGGCAGTGAGATGTGACAGAGTTCTAGCCAACGCAGTGCATCTCTTCAAGGCCTGGAACATAGACAACTGCCTCTTCCTCCTCCAGGCTTTTTCTGCAAGCTGACAGGATGACGGTTGCCCAGACAACTTTGAGAGCTGTGTGTTGAAGATGTTAGAACCACCAGCAGCTTGACTTTCCAGTTAATTGCATGGAGCAGGGACCCTGCACCTTTCTCCGCCCATTCAACAGAAACACCTACCTTGAACTATTATGTGATACACAAATAAACTCCTTTTGTGCTTGAGTCATTATATATAGTGGAGTCTATTTATCATAGCAGCAGTATTCTTTCTACCATAACTCCTAACTTAATCCTGTTTGAATTTAAAATTTGTGTGAAATACACCTACTCTCAGTTCCTTCACTTTGCTGACCCCTGTGACCTTGGCCTGCCCTTATCTTTAGCCATTCACTCCCAGGGCTATCTGAGTCCTCATCTCCTCACCACATTATCAAGACGTGATGAGCCACACTCTTCATTCATTGCTTGGACCACTGTCACCAGCAGCATCATTCCGCTACTCTTACCCTGCAACCTCCCAATCCTGGTGCAGCCCTAAAATTCACTATTCCTTCACCACTTCTGTGGGAGCAGCTACAGAACACTCATACTGCATTAAAGATTGGGACAAAAAGAAGTCATGATATCAAAAAGACATCTGCACTCATATGTTTACTGCAGCAGAAGTCACAGTTGCAAAAATATGGAACCAACCTAGGAGCCCACTGACCATTGAGTGGATAAAGAAAATGTGGTACATATACACCATGGAATACTACTCAGCCATAAAACAGAATGATAAAGAATGATATAATATCTTTTGCAGTAACTTGGATGGAGCTGGAAGCCATTATTCTAAGTGAAGTAACACAAGAATGGAAAACCAAACACTGTATGTTCTCACTTATAAGTGGGAGCTAAGCTATGAGTACACAGAGGCATACAGGGTGATATAATGGACTTCGGAAACTCAGAAGAAGGAGGGTGGGAAGGGGGCTAGGCATAAAAAAACACTACACATTAGGTACAATGTACACTCCTCGGGTGATGGGTGCATTAAAATCTCAGACTTCACCACTATACAATTCATCTACGTAACCAAAAACCACTTGTACCCCAAAAGCTATTGAAATTTTTTTTAAAATTATTTTAGAAAGAAATTGGGACAGATCTCTCCAAAAGAGCTTCCCCTGAAGACTTCCCACGGGTCCTTGACCTGGCCACCCTCTCACACCTCTCTGCAGCTGTCACCACCTTTGCCATGCTTCCTGGGTCATCCTCAATCATGTTCTCATGAGCTCAGTCTGGCTGGAGAGCCCAGTGCTGAACGAGGAATCACAAATGGAATAAGGATTTGTAAGACAGCATCATGCACAACCCTCTTTTCTCTTTCCCTAGGTCTCATAGGAAGAGGTCAGCCCATTCAAGGATTATTCCCAAATCCATGCTGTTTCCCACCCCGCCCTACTCCCCGATCTCGAAGTCTTCCTCTCCACCCCTCAGTCCGTTGAGCTTGGAAACCTCCCTCAGCCGTTCCCATCTCCCTGGCCCTGTGCTCCTCACCACGATTGCCCTCCCTTGCTGTTCCTACATGGTTAAGCTTCAGGAATGATTAGCGTACACTCCTGACCTCCACTGTCTCAACTTCAACTTCCATTTGCTTCTCAACCCACTACAGTTGGCCTCTTCCCCTGACTCCATTAGAAATGCTGGGCAATTAGCATGCTAATTGGAAGCTAACGTACACTTTGTGATCTTTATTTTAACTGAGCTCTTTGTGATACTTAACATTATTGCCTCTACGTTTTTTCTTCCAACTTCCCTTCCCTTGCTTCTGTGATGCCTTTTTTTCTGGCTCTCTTCATGCTTTTATGACTCTTCTTTCCAAATGTTCATTGAGTTCCTCTTACCCAATCTTAAATATCAGTGATCCCTGAGGTTGTCTCCTAAGCCTCTTTCTCTGCCATAGTTTCAACAACTACCTAAATATTTCTGACTTCCAAAGCTTTATTCCTGACCCTTTCCACACTTCATTCATTCATTCACTCACTCATTCATTCATTCACTCACTCATTCATTCATTCATTCAGCAAGGTTACATTAAGTGACTTCTATGTGCCAAGGGATATGATAGTGAAAAAACCTACAACACCTCTGTCCTCATGGAAGTTACCTTCTACAAGGGGGTAGCCATTTAATTAATCGGTAAAGAAACAAATACACAGGATAACTTCAGATTGTGGTCAGTGCCATCAAGGAAATAAACAGAGGATAGAGAGGTGAAAAAGGTACTTTAGACAGGGTTGTCTAGGAAGGTCTTTCTGGGGATCTGACATTTAAGTGGGGATTTAGTCCCAAGAGCAAAAATCAGACTTTGCCTCTGGAGTGAAAATTCTGGACTTAGCCTCAGGCAGCAGAGTTCTAGACTTAGCCTCTGAAGGAATTAGCAGAACGTGGTGTCCGGGAGCTGAGTTCAGGACTTCATGTCTGGAAAAAGATATTGTGGCTTCAATTCATTTTTTTGCAGCAAAGTTTCTGACTCAATGTGTTAATTAAAAGGGAAGACTTCGTCTTTGGACCAAGATGAGAAGGAGGAAGCCATCTGGGAGAAGAGAGTTTATGTAAGAGAAAACAAAAACATGGAAGACTGAGATTAGGATGAGGTGGAGTGTTTTGGGAACAGAAAAGAGTCTAGTGCGACTGGAGAACTGTGAGCAAGAGAGAGTGATAGACATGAGTGTGGCCCTTTAAAAACCGTGCCACAAATTCTTTGGCATCCTCCTTATGAAAGGTGGGGTCTACATGCCCTCCCTTTGAATTTGGGTGGGCTTCTGGCTGCTTTGACCAGTAGAGTATGACAGAAGAGATGCCTCCCAAGGACAGGTCACAGAAAGCATGGTCTGAGTTCGGACACAGGTGTGGGAAATCCAGCTACCCTAAGGCCACCCTGCTGTAAAGAAGCTCAAGCCATGGAGAGACCAATGTAGGAATTCCAGCAGAGAGTCCCCCGCAGCCCAGCCTTCCTGCCATGGTGCCAACGTGACAGACACATGAATAAGAAAGACTCTGGAGGACTCCACCCCAGTTGTTCAGGTCACCCAAAGCCATTCAAGTTTTCCCAGATAATGGCCTAGACATCGTGGAGCAGAGACAACGTATCCCTGCTCTACTGTGTTCAAATTCCTGATCCACAAGATCCATGAGCACAATAAGACTGTTGTTGGTCTTTGCCACTACATTTTGGGGCTATTTGTTGCACAGTAACATCTGCTTTGTACAACTGAAGTTAAAGCAGCAGGCAGGGACCACATCTACAGGACTGTGGGCCATGGAAACAAATTCAGATTTTATTCTACGCTTTTTTTTTTTTTTTTTTTTTTGAGACAGAGTCTCACTCTGTCACCTAGGCTGGAGTGCAGTGGCGCGATCTCGGCTCACTGCAAGCTCTGCCTCCTGGGTTCACGCCATTCTCCTGCCTCAGCCTCCCAAGTGGCTGGGACTATAGGCGCCGCCACGCCCGGCTAATTTTTGTATTTTTAGTAGAGATGGTGTTTCACCATTCACAGGATGGTCTCGATCTCCTGACCTCATGATCCGCCCACTTCGGCCTCCCAAAGTGCTGGGATTACGGTGGGTGGCGTGAGCCACCGCACCCGGCCGGATTTTATTCTATGTTTAAAAGGAAACCATTAAAGCACTCTAATTAGGAACAACAAAATCTGACTCATACTTTTTACATATTATTCCAGCTGTAATGTGGTGGTTCAAGGGTCACAGAGAGGCAACCAGTAAGAAGGTGAGAGTGGATTGTGGCTAAGACCAGGGCAAGGGCACTTGAGATAAATAGACAGAAGTGTCATTTATGTTGGAGGCAATAATAATAGTTACCACTTTTGCAGTAATTACTGGGCCAGGCACTGTTCTCAGTGCTTTGCAAGTATTAACTCTGGTTAAGCCTCAGAATACATTTAATCCTGACAACAGCTCTGTGAGGTAGAGTGGAAACAAAGTGAGATTAAGGAAATTTCCTCAGGACCCAGAACTCACACGTGGCAGAGCCAGGAATCAAGCTCTGCAGCCTGACCAGTGTGTGTCCTTCCTCTTATCCACTCTTGTTTCTGCCGCCAATAAAAGTCACCAATAGATTGGATGTGGAGTAAGTAGGAGAAAACTATCAAGTGTGAACTCTAGATTTGGGTATTGAATCAAAGTGAATGGTGGTATATAAATAAAACTATAATATCGAGTGTGGACTCTAGATTTGGAAATTGATTCAAATGTGAATGGTGGTACATTAACACAGGGGTCCCCAACCCCTGGGCTGCAGCCCAGTACCGGTCCGTGGCCTGTTAAGAACTGGGCCTCAGAGCAAGTGAGCCAGCATTACCACCTGAACTCCACCTCCTGTCAGATCAGCCGGACAGTGGATTCTCACAGGAGCTCGAACCCTATTGTGAACTGCACATGGGAGGGATCTAGGTTGCGTGCTCTTTATAAGAATCTGACGAATGCCCTGATGATCTGGGGACCGTTTCATCCCAAAACCATCCCCCAGTCCCTCTTTCCATGGAAGAACTGTCTTCTATGAAACTGGTCCATGGTGCCAAAAAGGTTGGGGACTGCTGTATTAACGGATGTAAGAAAGACCAAATGAGGAGCGGGGTAAAGTGGGGGTATGGGATTATGGGGGAGCTGATCAGGATTTCCACTTGATTGGGGGATGGTTTCCACTGGGGCCATGGTAACTTGAGATGCCTTTCAGACATCCGAGTGGAAATCATAAGGCACTCAAGTGAGAAGTTGGGGCTTAAGATGTGTATTTAGGAACATCCACTCACGGCTGGTAATCAAGTCAAAGAATTGTGTGACACCAGCGGAGGACGAGGTAATGGTGGAGAGAAGAGGGTCAGTCCTGATATCTCTGATTCAACTAAAGAGAGGATGGTCTGCAAAGAAGACTCAGAAAGAGTGGCCAGAGAGAGGCAGAGTATTGGACACCAAGAACGGAGGGTATTTCAAGAAAGCAGGAGTGGTTGGCTAAGGCTGCTGAGAGGCAATATAACCACTCCCACATCCCATGGGCATCAACTCAGAAATGCCCAATGACCAACTCCAGTAGAGTCGTGCATTTCTCATTCTCACCCCCTCCCCATCCCTCCCCCTGCTTCTTTCAAGGCTGCTGAGGGCAGGCGGAGGGTGAGATAATGATGGATGTGGCAGCAACTGTGTAGTGTAAGGTACCATTAATAACTGTGGACAGCTGCTCTCTTACAACTTCCCTTCCTCTAGCTCAATTTAAATTCTTCTTTAGACTTGGAGGCCTGACAAACACTCATCATATGATTAATGATGTTTCTTTCCTTTCTGGTTGGAAAATGGGTGGAATCAGCACATTGTAACTGCTGGTGATTATATTTACATAGATCATACTAACGTCCACATGCACCTTTATTAAAAGGATAAAGTTATACGTATTGCAGAGACAGAGGATGTTAATATTTGGAGAATACCAGTAGGAAATCTCCATCTGCCCAAAAATGATGGCTGCTTACTGTTTTAATGTTTCTGTTAAAGCATAGAGATGAACCTGGCTCAAGTGAGATATTGGGTATCACGAAGACCCATTCTTGCTGCTTGGGAGAGAGGAAGCCCTCAAATCCTTCCCCTAAAAAGGAAGCCAGGCTTCCCCACAGAGCCTGGCTGTGAGCTGTGAGCTGTGAGCTGTGCACAGACTCATTTATGTCTGCCTTCAACATCAAGTAAATGGAGGTCCAGAACTTCCCAGGCCTGCAGATAGATGCATCCCACCAGCAGAGGGCTGTAATCATTGTGAATAAAAGCTACATGTAATCTTAGATAGAGAATAAAGTGAAAATAAATCCTTTGATTGGGCTCTGTCTACAAGTATCCTAAGGCTTGTCTTATTCCTCATCTGTAAATAATCCACGGAAGGCCTGACCTGGAGAATGGAAATATACCCTGCTTTGTGAAAGTTCTAAACACACAGCCCCTGCCACCCAGGTTCAGGCAGAGTGAGCTGCCAAGGCCGTCGGGCATGGTTGTGTCTGCTCCTGATTAATGATTACACCCTGTCTTTTGATGAACCAACTCTACTTAGCATATCAGATTATCTCCCATGGACTAGCCATGGCAGAGCTGGGATGTGACGCAAAGGAAAGTGGAGGAAGGACTTTTGTGCAATGTTTCAGCTCAGCACGCTGAGATGGGAACGTGGTCTCCAGGCATGGTTGGTGAATTTAGGAATGAGCAGTGGGATTACTGAGACATCACAAAGGACTGCAATCCCAGGGGACTCCTCCCTGCAACCCTGACCTCCTGTTGAAACTTGCTGAATTTAATACAAGCTAGAGTATAAAAGATCTTGGGGTGGGTAGAGGAAACCTTGACATCAAAGCAAGAAACCATCAAGGAAAAGATCAATAGAGCCGATGATATAGAAAATTTAAATGTCTTAATATACATAAAATTTAAAAGTAGATAAATTAAGAAATAAATATTTGAAACCTATGAGTGAATATCCTTAATTAACTCTTTATGAATCATAAAGATGAATATTCCAAATTGCTTAAAGAACTAAGAAAAGCACATGAACCAGCCACTCATAAAAGAAGAAATTAAATGCTCAGTAAATATAAGAAAATAGGTTTAACTTTACTAAAGGACAATTTTTAAAAATTGAGATCTTGTATTTTAGATGTTAAATAGATGGAGCCTGAAAAGATTGAAAATACTGTACTAAATGTTAACCAAAGTGTGAAGCAATGAGCTCTTTCATTTCTTTCACAGGAATGTAAATTGGTACAATCTTTGTGGAAGGAAATATGATTAAAATGTTTAATGTCCATAACCCTTGATACAGAAGTTTCTTTTCTGTAAATTTATTGTAAGGAAATAATGGGCAAATAGTCATGTTTATGAAAGTTCTTCCTAGCACTACTAGAAATAGTTTAAACTGGGCGTAGTGGCTCATACCTGTAATCCTAGCACTTTGGGAGGCCGAGGCGAGCGGATTGCCTGAGTTGAGGAGTTCAAGACCAGCCTGGGCAACACAGTGAAACCTCGACTCTACTAAAATACAAAAAGTTAGCCAGGCATGGCGGCATGCGCTTGTAGTCCCAGCTACTCGGGAGGCTGAGGCTGGAGAATTTCTTGAACCCAGGAGGCGGAGGTTGCAGTGAGCCGAGATGGCGCCACTGCCCTCCAGCTTGGAAGACAGAGCAACACTCTGTCTAAATAAATAAATAAATAGTTTTAAAAATAGTAAAAACAATGGAAAATTGCTTAAATTCATGGTGTATCTAACCATATGACTATTTTTTAATGTGTGCAACATATTATTAAATACAAAGAGCAAGATACAACAGAGTTTATACATTAGGACCCCATCTTTTTAAATTAATAGACTTTATTTTTTAGAGCAGTTTAGGTTTACAGAAAAAGAGCAGAAAGTAACAAGATTCCCACATATCCTTTCTCCCCCCACCACAAGGCAAACACTGTTTCTCCTATTACTAATATATTAACGTCTTGCATTAGTGTGATACATATGTTACAAGTGATGAGCCAATACAGTTACATTATTTTTTTTTTTTTTTTTTTTTTTGAGACGGAGTCTCGCTCTGTCGCCCAGGCTGGAGTGCAGTGGCGCAATCTCAGCTCACTGCAAGCTCCGCCTCCCGGGTTCACGCCATTCTCCTGCCTCAGCCTCCCGAGTAGCTGGGACTACAGGCGCCTGCCACTGCGCCCGGCTAATTCTTTCTATTGTTAGTAGAGACGGGGTTTCACCATGGTCTCGATCTCCTGACCTTGTGATCCGCCCGCCTCGGCCTTCCAAAGTGCAGTACAGTTACATTATTATTCACTGACGTCCACAGTTTACATTAGGGCTCACTCTTGGGTGTTTGTCTATTCTATGGTTTTAAAAAGGTAATAAGACGTATCCACCACCACAGTATCTTGTAGAAGAGTTTCACTGTCTAAAAATCACCTGTGCTCTACCTACTATTGCTCTCTTCCACTCACCCCTTCCCCAAGCCCATGGCAAACACTGATCTTTTTACTGACTCCACAGTTTTGCTTTAGCAGAATGTCATAGAGTTGGAATCACAATATGTAGCCTTTTCAGATTGGCTTCTTTCTCTCAGCAATACACACTTAAGGTTCCTTCATTTCTTTTCATGACTTGTAGCTCATTTCTTTTTATCACCAAGTAATATTCCATTGTCTGAATGTACCACAGGTTGTTTATCCATTCACCTACTCAAGGACATCTTGGTAGATTTCTAGTTCATGTAATCATGAATAAAGCTGCTATAAACATTTCTGTAGAGATTTTTGTTAGACATAAGTGTTCATGTCCTTTGAATAAATACCAAGGAGCACGATTGCAGGATCATATGGTAAGATAATATTTAGTTTTGTAATATACTGCCAAACTGTCTTCCAAAGTGGCTGCACCATTTTGCTTTTCTACCAGCAATGAATGAGTTCCTGTTGCTCACATCCTCACCAGCATTTGGTGTCAGGATGTGGAGCAACAGGAACTCTCATTCATTGCTGGTGACGATGCAATGAGATGCCACTACACATGAAAATCCAGGATGAATTTTGGCCATCCTAACAGGTGTGTACTGGTATCTCATTGTTGTGGGGTTTGTTTGTTTGTTTTAGAGAGAGTCTTGCTTTGTCACCCAGACTGGAGTGCAGTGGTGTGATCTTGGCTCACTGCAACCTCCACTGCCCAGGTTCAAATGATTCTCATGCCTCAGCCTCCTGAGTAGCTGAGATTACAGGCATGTGTCACAATGCCTGGCTATTTCTTTTCTTTTCTTTCTTTTTTTTTTTTTTTTTTGTATTTTCAGTAGAGACAGGGTTTTGCCATATTGGCCAGGCTGGTCTCAAACTCCTGGCCTCAGATGATCCGCCTACCTCGCCTCCCAAAGTTCTGGGATTACAGGCATAAGCTACCGTGCCCGTTCTGATTGTTGTTTTAATTTGCAATTCCCTGATGACGTATGATGTGGAGCATTTACAACCAATCCAAGTCCATGTTCAAATTATACTATACCACTTCATCACAGCTGATGCACATACCTTAGAGCAGACTATTCCCAATGCTCCCATCCCTTGTATTGTTACTTTCCCTTATTTAATTATTTAATTTATCCATAAGCTGTAACTACCAAATACATTATTATTGTTTCTGTTGCTATTTTGGACAAACAGTTATCTGTTGGATCAATCAGGAATTTAAAAAAGACTTTATTTACTTTATTTTACCTTCATTTATTTCTCTCTAACACTCTTCCTTTCTTTAAGTAGATCCAAGTCTCTTTTTATGTCATTTTCCTTCTCTCTGAAGCATTTCTTTTAACATTTATTGCAGTGTCTGGTGACAAATTCCCTCAACATTTATTTGTCTGGGAAAGTCTTTATTTATCATTCAGTTTTGAAGGACAATCTTGCTGGATACAAAATTCTAGGTTGGTGGTTTTTTCTTTCAACTTCTTTCACTTCACTCTCTTCTTGCTTGTATGGGTCTCAAGAGAAATCCAGTATGATACTATCCTTGCTCCTCTATCTATAAAGTGCTTTTTATTTCTGACTTCTTTCAAGGTTTTCTTGCTGTCTTTGATTTTCTGCAGCTTGAATGTGATATGCCCAGGGATAGATTTTGTAGTACTGATCCTGCTTGATGTTCTCTGAGCTTCCTGTACCTGTGGTATGCTGTCTATCATTAATTTTGAGAAATTCTCAGTCATTATGGCTTCCAGTATGTCCCCTGTCCCTTTCTCTCTTTCTGCTCCCTCTAATATCACCTTTATACATATGTTAAATCTTTGATAATTTTCCTGTATTTCTTGGATATTATGTTCTGTCATTTTCATTATTTTCTCTCTCTGCATTTCCATTTTGGAAGTTTCTGCCGACATTTCTTCAAGCTCACTGATTCTTTCTTTGGCTGTGTCCTGCCTCTTGATCAATCAAATAAAAGGCATTCTTCATTTCTAGTATAGTGTTTTCTTTATTTCTAGCATATCCTTTTGATGATGATGATGATTATCATTATTATTATTATTTTGAGACAGAGTCTCGCTCTGTCACCCAGGCTGGAGCGCTGTGGCATGATCTCGGCTCACTGCAGCCTCGCCTCCCAGGTTCAAGTGACTCTCCTGCCTCAGCCTCCCAAATAGCTGGGATTACAGGCACCTGCCACCACCCCTAGCTAATTTTTGTATTTTTAGTAGGGACGGGGCTTCCCCATGTTGGTCAGGCTGGTCTCAAACTCCTGACCTCAAATGATCTGCCCACCTCAGCCTCCCAAAGTGCTGGGATTATAGGCATGAGTCACTGCACCCGGCCTATTTTTTGTCTGGTTTGGTTTTGTTTATGAGATGAGGTCTCACTCTGTCACCCAGGTTGGAGTGCAATGGCACAATCACAGCTCACTGCAGCCTCGACCACCAGGCTCAAGTGATTCTCCTGCTTCAGCCTCCCAAGTAGCTGGGACCACAGGCATGCACCACCATGTCTGGCGATTTTTTTTTTTTTTAAGAGAGGAGGTCTTACTATAGTGCTTAGGCTGGTCTTGAACTCCTGAACTCAAACAATGTTCCTGCCTCAGACTCCCAAAGTGCTGGGATTACAGGCATAAGCCACTACACATGGCCTGATTATTATTATTATTATTACTGTTAGGAGTTTAGGAGTAGAGGTTTAATAGGTAAAAGAAAGAGAAAGGAAAACAGCTCTCTCTCTCTAGTGTGAGAGAGGGGACTTCTGAGAGGAAAAGGCCTTGATTATTGTTTTTTAATCCACACAAAGTGTAAGTCATTTATTTCTCTTCTAGCCCTGGACTCAGTACACAGATGGCTTCTCTTCACCCTTTGGGTTGACAATTTTCTCCAGGTTGCTTCTGAAATTATGATAAAGCTCAGCATAGAAAACCCTCAGGTCAAGCGCGGTGTCCTCAATCTCCCCATAGGGTGCCTCATCTTGCCTGTGCACCAAGGCCTGGTAATAATCCATTACATGAATTTCCTGGGAGGCCTTGGCCACAGCATCTCCGTGTTCGGAGAAGTACTTAGACGTGGCTGACTGGAAGGTTTCCACTTTGGTCTTGACTGCATTCATCCTTTCTAGCATCTTCTCCTGGAGTGATACCCCAAAATAATGTCCATTCTCAATCTTGGGGATCAGATGCTGGATCTGTGTGATCACCAGAATGCATTTCTCTTTGAGAGTCCAGACTTCCGTCTTAACCAGGGAAACAGGAACAGGACCTTCTCATGCCAGGGGAGACTTCTTTCTTCGCCTGCTTATCTGTTTCCAACTCATCATTCTTGGATAGAGGGTCTGGGATGGGGATTCCAGTGGTGCTCAGAGAGAGGTCAGATCAGCCACATTGAGGGAGTCCTCTTGCAAGAGCTGATTCAGATACGATTTTCTGTGGCAAGAATCTATAGGGGAATTCCTCAGTCTCCTGGAAAAGATTTTGCCTGAAGACCTCCACCTGCTTTCAGGCATCCCCACTCAGGTGCATTCCACAAGGCTTGGCCATGCTGCTCCAGGTGCTAGATCTCTGGTCTCCCGGCTAGTCCTGATTCTTTATTAAAGTTACCATCTCTCTGCTTATATTATGCATCTGTTCTTGCATGTTTTTCACTTTTTCCATTAGAGGCCTTAACACATTAACCATAGTTATTTCAAATTCCCTGTCAGGCTATCCAAAATCTCTACAATATCTGGGTCTGGTTATGATGCTTGTTCTGTCTCCTCAGATTGTTTTTCATCTTTCAATTTGCCCTGTCATTTTTTGTTGAAGGACAGATACAATGTACTGAGTAAAAGGAATCTGGTTCTTGTTACTGCAGTGGGCTTCTGCTCCAGTAAGCTTTTTTTTTTTTTTCAGTCAGGGTCTCTCTCTGTCACCCAGGCTGGAGTGCAGTGGCACAATCTTGGCTCACTGCAACCTCCACCTCCTGGGTTCAAGCAGTTATCTTGCCTCAGCCACCCGAGTAGCTGGGATTACAGGTGTGTGCCACCACACCCGGCTAATTTTTGCATTTTTAGTAGAGACGGGATTTCGCCATGTTGCCCAGGCTGGCCTCCAACTCCTTGGCTCAAGCAATCTACCCACCTCGACCTCCCAAAGTTCTGGCATTACAGGCATGAGCCACCGCTCCTGGCCTCCAGTAAGCTTTGATTCTGTGTATTAACTTCTCTTGCCAATTGTAGGTGAAGTGTCTTGCCTTGTGACCTCAATCATCTGACTGATAAAGAGTTGTTGATTTTTGGTTTCTGCAGGATTTTTCTTGTTGTGAGAATAGAAGTCATAACTCACAAGTACGTAGCACCTCAGATAAGAAATTAAAAGCCTTCTCACTGAATCCCAATTATGTAACATTTATGTTACATACAATTATGTGTATATACACATAATAAATGTAAATGTGTCTAATTTATTTTTAAAAGACTCTATAAAGACATACACCAAAATGCTAATATTTTTGATATCTGTTGAGCAGATGGTGTAATCTACATAGGTCTAAAAGAATCAACAAAAAACTGGAACTGATAAGGAGTTGTAGCAAAATTGCAAGATACAAGTTTAATATATAAAAGTCCATTGCTTTCCTGTATACCAACAATGAATAAGTGGGATTTATAATTAAAAACACAATACAATTTACATGAGCAACCACGAAATGATATCTTTAGGTATAAGCCTAACACGCACATCCAAGATCTGTATAAGGAAGCCTATAATTTTTTGATGAACAAAATCAAAGAAGAACTAAATAAATGGAGAAATATTCCCATGTTCATTGATTGGAAGACAATATTGTCAAGATATCAGTTCTTCCCAACTGGATCTATACATTCAACACAATCAAAATCCCAGTCAAAATGCCAGCAAATTGTTTGTGGATTTCAACAAATGAAATCTAAAGTTTATATGAAAAGTCAAAAGACCCAGAATAGGCAACATGAAATTGAAGGAGTAGAACTAGTCAGATACTTCCTGACTTCAAGACTTACTATAAAGGTATGGTTGTCAAGACAAACAGATCAAGGGAAGAAAGCAGAGAGCCCAGAGACACACATAAATACAGTCAACTTATCTTTGATAAAGGAGCAGGGAAATTCAATGTTGAGAATTTTTTTTTTTTTTTGAGACAGAGTCTCACTGTCACTCAGGCTGAAGTGCAGTGGCATGATCTCAGCTCACTGCAACCTACGCTTCCTGGGTTCAAGCGATTCTCCTGCCTCAGCCTCCCGAGTAGCTGGGATTACAGGTGCATGCCACCACGCCCAGCTAATTTTTTGTATTTTTAGTAGAGATGGGGTTTCACCATGTTGGCCAGCACAGTCTTGAACTCCTGACCATGTTAACCAGGCTAGTCTAGAGCTCCTGACCTCAAGTGATCTGCCCACCTGCTTGCCAAAGTACTGAGCTTACAGGTGTGAGCCACTGCGCCTTGCTAAGACACTTTTTAAATTCCCTTTTGATATCTTCTTTGAGCCAATGGTTGTTCTGGAGTGTGTTTTGTTTCCACATATTTGTGAATTTTCCCATTTTCTTGCTGTTATAGATTAGTAGTTACATTTCACTGTGGTTGAAAAAGGTACTTAGAATCATTTTGAATGTCTTAAATTTGTTAAGACTCATTTTGTGGCCTAATATGTGATCTATCCCAGAGAACGTTTTGTGTGTGCCTGAGAAAAACGTGCATACTTCTGCTGTTGGATAAGAAGTTCTGCATGTGGTGGTTAGGTCCATCTGTTCCATAGTGTTGTTCAAGTCAGCTGTTTCTTTATTGATTTTCTGTCTGGATGTTCTATCCCTTATCCTAAGTGAGGTATTGAAGTCCCCTACTATTAATGTATTGCTGTCAGTTCCTATCCTCAGATCTGTCAATATTTGCTTAATATATTTAGTTGCTCTGATGTTGGCTGTGTACACGATTGTTATATTTTCCTGTAGAACTGACCTTTTTATCATTATAAAATGATCTTCCTTGTGTCTACAGACAGTTTTAGACCTAAAGTCTATTTTGTCTGATATAAGTATAGCCACCTCTGGATTCTTTTGGTTGCTATTTTTATAAAATATCTTTTTCTATCCCTTTACTGTCAACTTACATGTATCTTTAATTCTAAAGTGTACCTATTCATTTTGTACACTTCACAGAAGTGTACAATTTTGTACATTTTGTACAATTCACAGAAAAGCTGTCTTCTCAAAAGGACTTTTAGAAGTAAAATGATAACATCACATCTAAGTGACACGTGTACTTATATCCATCGGGTTGGTGGTGGAGAGGAACTGGAAGAAATGAAGGACTTTAGACCAGAACAATATAGAAGATACTTTCAGATATAACCATTGTTACATGTGTGTAGCCTATTCAATACTACTGTGTATATAGAAGACAAACTTAAGTCTTTATTTGAAACATCTAGTCCATCTAGGTGTTTAGAAGTGCACAAAGTATATTAAATGTAGAGGTAATAAAGAACACATTGTGTAAATATCCTTTTGTAAAATTCATATGAAATATTGTCTTTTGGAAACTGAATGATCATACCACTTCTCTGAGCAGTACACATTACTATATTCATGCTGGTTCAGGAAGAAAAGAGGAGAAGGAATTGCAAAGGGTTTGATACCAGTGTGTGTATGGTAAGGCACAATTGGCCACTGTCCCTTATGTCCGTGCATTGTCTTTTACTTGACTGTGTTTATACCATACATAAAAGACAAGCAAGTCCTGATTTATAACATCTAGTCCTTCTAGATGTTAAAGAGGTCGCCAGCGTATGAGAAAAGGAGGGTTAGTAAACTAATACATTGAGTCTATTTTGTGTTAAAATTCATAGAAAAGACTGTTCGTAACCCTTATGGAAGTGAAATTGTGAAAATCCCTGCTAAGAACTATAGATGCTTACATCTGCCCATTGGGTTGACAGAAGTAGGAAGCAAAAGGGTTCTAGTCTAGAATGTTCCTATTTAAAAGATACTTTCAGGCTGGGTACAGGGGCTCATGCCTGTAATCCCAGCACTTTGGAAGGCCAAGACAAGTGGATCACCTGAGGTCAGGAGTTCAAGACCAGCCCAGCCTGAAATTATCTTTTAAATTGGAACACCCTGAGCAAACAATGTATGATAAAAAGTAGAGCTACTGGACCGGGTGCGGTGGCTCACGCCTGTAATCCCAGCACTTTGGGAGGCCGAGGTGGGCGGATCACCTGAGGTTGGGAGTTGGAGACCAGCCTGACCAAAATGGTGAAACCCTGTCTCTACTAAAAATAAAAATTAGCTGGGCATGGTGGCGCATGCCTGTAATCCCAGCTACTGGAGAGGCTGAGCCATGAGAACCGCTTAAATCCTGGAGGCGGAGGTTGTGGTGAGCCAAGGTGCCACCGTTGCACTCCAGCCTGGGCAACAAGAGCGAAACTCCATCTGAAAAAAAAAAGGTACTGCCAGTGAGTTAGCCAATTTGTAAATATCTTATTATAATAGATACAAAAAAATGCACCTTGGATACAGAATTGTTAACCCCTCCCTGAGCAGTGTGTATCAGGACTTGTTAGGCAGGCAGCAGAGGAGCAGAAGGAAGTGTGAAGGGAGAGATGTATGCAGATGTGTTCATGTTTACATTTTGACTGTAGCCAACTGATGTATGTGCATCTCTTTGGCTGAACTGCAGGAATAAAGTAATTCAATGGAAATATACCTCCTTGCTAACCATTGAATGGTATAGATCTGATAATGAATTATCTTAGAAACTATACTTGGTGTACTCTGTTGCTTTATGTTTCACTTTAAATTGAACACTACGGAAGCGCAGTATGTTAATCGGAATTCCGCCAATACCTTTATCTAGAGTAGTGTTGCCATTTTTGTCTTCTATGAAATTTTTGTCCCAAAAGAGGTGGGATTATACTTTTTTCTAACAGATTGAGTCGGTGTCATGTATTCTTGGTTATCAAAATATTCATATCACTTTGGGATCTTAAATTGGTAAATATTCATGATGTGTGAAAAAGCATGATACATACATACTGTATGCTCTCACTCCAATAAAACTGGATGTTGTGTCTAAACACACACAGGACCTAGAAGGACACAGCAAACTGTAAACTGCCTGTGATTGTGGACAACTTCGTTCTTTGTTTCTTGTGTTTTTCACTTTCCTATAATGCATGTATTAACTTTTTAAAAATAAAAGTTAGGCCCAGTGTGGTAGCTCACTCCTGTAATCCCAACATTTTACGAGGATGAGGCAGAAGGATAACTTGAAGCCAGAGTTTAAAACATGCCTGAGAAACAGAGCGAGACCGCCATCTCTACAAAAGAAAAAAAAATTAAAATTATAATAGTTTGGCACAGTGGTACATGCCTGTAGCCCCAAATACTCAGAAGGCAGAGGCAGGAAGCCCAGGAGATTGAGGTTCCAGTGAGCTATGATCACGCCACCACACTCCAGCCTGGGCAACAGAGCAAGACTGCCACCTCAGAAAAAAAAAAAAGTTTTTTTAATAAACGTAATTTTTAAAACCTAGAAACAATAAGTAAAGTGTACCTATTATAGACAGCATATGACTGGATCTTGTTTTTTATTCATTCAGTCACTCTATACCTTTTGTGGGGTTTTTGTTGTTTTGTTTTGTTTTTGAGACAAGGTCACTCAGACTGTCACCCAGACTAGAGTTCGGTGGCGAGCCCACTGCAGCCTCAACCTCCCAGCCTCAAGCGATCCTCCCACCTCAGCCTTCCTAGTAGCTAGGACTGCAGACATGTGCAACCACACCTGATTAATTTTTTAAATTTTTTTGTAGATATGGGGTTTCCCTATGTTAAAGACATAGTTTGAACCCAGGCTGGTCTCAAATTCCTGGGCTCAAGCAATCTTCCCACCTGGGCCTCCCAAATTGTTGGGATTACAGGCATTAGCCACCACACCCAGCCTCTATATCTTTTGATTGGTGAACTTAATCCATTTACATTTAAGTAATTATTGATGAGGACTTACCATTGCCATTTTTGTTAATTATTTTCTATTTGTCTTGCATTGTTTTGACTCTTGTTTTCTTGCTGTCTTCCTTTGTTGTTTGATGATTTTTGTAGTAATATGCTTTGAATTTTCATCTTTTGTGTATCTGTTACAGGTTTTTTTCTTTGCTATTAGATAAAGGCTTGTGTAAAATATCTTATAGTTTTTAACCTTCTATTTTAAGTTCAATTACATACAAAAACACTACCATTTTACTCCCCCACACAAGCACTTTGTACTCTTGTAGACAAAGAATGCATCTTTTTATATCATATATCCGTTAGCAACATTTTCTCTATTAACTTTTATATTAGGATTAAAAGTTATTTATACACCATCTTTACAGTGTTACATGAATCTGTCTACGTCTATATATTTACCTCTCCCTGTGTGATTTATGCTTTCATATGCTTGTGTGTGTGTTGCTGTTTAGGATAATTTTATTTCAATTTAAATAAGTTTCTAAAGCATTTTTTTTTTGTTCCAGATGAAGAGACAGACAGACATGACAAGTAAATGATAAGTAAGTTAGGTCTACTGGTAATGAACTCCCTTCACTTTTGTTTGTTTGAGAAAAACTATCTCTCCATCACTTTTAAAGGATAATTTTACCTGGTATAGTACTCCTGATTGAAAGTTGTGTTTTGGCCGGGCAGGCGCCGTGGCTCACGCCTGTAATCGCGGCACTTTGGGAAGCCGAGGAGGGCAGATCACGAGGTCAGAATATCGAGACCATCCTGGCTAACACGGTGAAACCCCGTCTGTACTAAAAATGCAAAAAATTAGCCAGGCGTGGTGGCAGGCGCCTGTAGTCCTAGCTACTTGGGAAGCTGAGGCAGGAGAATGGCGTGAACCCGGGAGGCTGAGCTTGCAATGAGCTGAGATCGTGCCACTGCACTCCAGCCTGGGCAACAGAGTGAGACTCCGTCTCAAAAAAAAAAAAAAAGAAAGTTGTGTTTTGTTCAATATTTAGAACATATCATCCCACTGTCTCCTAGTCTGCGAAGTTTCTGCCAAGAAATCCACGAATATTCTTACAGAAATTCTCTTAAAAGTGACAAATCACTTTTCTCTTGCTGCTTTAAAAATTATTTGTCCTTAACTTTCGACAACTTGATTAAAATGTGTCTTGTGTACAGAAAATTCCCAACATGGTGTTTTTACTTAAGATTTTTTGACTTTAGGGTTTATCAGGACTTAACTCCATCACAAGTTGAGGAGAATCTGGACTTATGATGGTTCAACTTATAATTTTTTAACTTACCGATGGCTTTATTGGGATATTAAATATATTTTCTTTTTTTTTTTTTTTTTTTTGAGACGGAGTCTCACTCTGTCACCAAAGCGGGAGTGCAATGCCACAATCTCAGCTCACTGCAACCTCTGCCTCCTAGGTTCAAGTGATTCTCCTGCCTCAGCCTCCTGAGTAGCTGGGATTACAGGCACATTCCACCATGCCCGGGTAATTTTGTATTTTTAGTAGAGACGGGGTTTCACCATGTTAGCCAGGCTGGTCTCAAACTCCCAACTTTAGGTGATCTGCCTGCCTCGGCCTCCCAAAGTGCTAGGATTACAGGTGTGAGCCACCACGCCTGGCCTAAATTTATTTTCAACTTAAAATATGTTCAACTTACAATGGATTTATCAGGACATCCATTGTTAAGGAGCACTTGTAGTCTTCTGTGATTGATCCTATTTGGGGATCTTTGAGATTTAGAAATCTGGATGTCCATTTCCCTCCCACAGTCTGTGGAAAGTCTTCAGCCACTATTTCTTTAAGTGAGCTTTCTACCCCCTTTCTCTTCTCCTTCTAGAACTCTTTTTTCTTTTTCTTTTTTTTTTTTTTTTTTTTGAGGCGGAGTCTTGCTCTGTCGCCCAGGCTGGAGTGCAGTGGCGTGATCTCGGCTCACTGCCAGCTCCACCTCCCGGATTCACACCATTCTCCTGCCTCAGCCTCCCAAGTAGCTGGGACTACAGGCGCCCACCACCATGCCTGGCTAATTTTTTCTATTCTTAGTAGAAACAGGGTTTCACTGTGTTAGCCAGGATGGTGTCAATCTCTTGACCTTGTGATCTGCTGCCTCAGCCTCCCAAAGTGCTGGGATTACCAGCGTGAGCCACTGCGCCTGGCCTAGAACTCATAATATGTGCATTGGTTCACTTAATGGTGTCCTATAAATCCTGTAGTCTTTCTTCACTCTTTTTTCGTTTTTTTCATCTTCTGACTAAATAGTATTAAATGGCTTCTCTTCAAGTTCACCAATTTTTTTTTTCTTATGCTTGATCAAGTCTACTGTTGAGGCTGTTTACTGAATTTCCTATTTCATTCATTGCACTCTTCAGCTCCAGAATTTCTGAGGTTTTAAGATTATTTTATCTCTTTGTTGAACTTCCCATTATGTTTGTGCATTGTTTCCCTGACTTAATTGGGTTGTCTACCTGTGTTCTCTTGTAGCTCACTAAGCTTCCTTAAAACAATTATTTTGATTTCCTTGTCAGGCAATTTGTAGATTTTCATTGCTTTAGGGTCAATTATTGAAAAATTATTGTGATCTTTTGGTGGTTTCATGTTTCCTTGATTTTTTGTTTGTTTGTTTTTTATAGCCATATGTTGGTGTTGGTGTCTATGCACTTGTGGAAACAGTCACTTCTTCCAGACTTAACAGACTGGCTTCAGTGGGGAAAGACCTGCACCTACAGGTGGGTGTGAGGGTATTGACTGGGTGGAGTGTGGCAATCCTACTCTGGCAGGGCAGGGAAGGTAGCAACAGTTCTGCCTTCAGGGAGGGCACGGTGGTGTAGTTTCCATGGAGCTCTGTCTGCTGAAGTCAGACAAAAATTAGCTGGACGTGATGGTGCATCCCTGTGGTCCCAGCTACTCGGGAGGCTGAGGAAGGAGAATTGCTTGAACCCAGGAGGCAGAGGTTGCAGTGAGCCAAATCACATCACCGCACTCCAGCCTAGGCAACAGAGTGAGACTCTGTCTATAAATAAATAAATAATAACACTTTCAAATTAGAGTTTTTATTACACGTGTACCATTTATTCAACGTTACTGTGTATGTAGTGGAAAACTTATGTCCTATTTGAAACATCTAGTCTTTCTAGATGTTTAAAAGTACACAACATATGCTAAAAGTAGAAGGCTACAGTAACACCGTTTAAATATTTTTTTGTTATCTCACAGGAGTGGTTGCAGTTGGGAAGGGAATTGTGAAACTGGATGTTTTGATGCTGACTGTTCCCTGGGTGGTGGTGGGCAGGGGGAGAAGGAAGCACGCAGAGAGAAGGGTTCTGTGCCCATAAGCTAAATTAGTTCAGATTGTCTAACCATTGTTCTATATGTGCATTTTAGTTAATATTGCTGTGTATTAAAGGCTAAGCAAGTCCTAATGCCTAAAATATGTTAAAAGTAGAGGTAGTTGGCCGGGCGCAGTGGCTCATGCCTGTAATCCCAGCACTTTGGGAGGCCGAGGCAGGCAGGTCACGAAGTCAGGAGATCGAGACCATCCTGGCTAACATGGTGAAACCCCGTCTCTACTAAAAACACACAAAAAAATTAGCCAGGCATGGTGGCGGGTGCCTGTAGTCTCAGCTACTCAGGAGGCTGAGGCAGGAGAACGGTGTGAACCCAGGAGGCGGAGCTTGCAGTGAGCCAAGATTGTGCCACTGGACTCTAGCCTGGGTGACAGAGCAAGACTCCTTCTCAAAAAAAAAATAAATAAATAAATAAAGTAGAGGTAGTTAAGCAATATAACACAGAAACAGAAAACAAAATTCTGTGAGTTCTCATTTATTAGTGGGAGCTAAACACTGAGTACACGTGGACATAAACATGGGAACAATAGACACTGGGAACTACTAGAAGGGGGAAGGATGGAGGGGAGCAAGAGCTGAAAAACATTGTTGGATACTATAGTGGTCCTTAGTGGCCAAGGTTGCAGATGGCTGTTGCTGTGGTGAGGGTTGTTGGGGTCTTTGGTGTTAAAGGCTACTGGGGCCCAGCGGTCTTCTTTTATCTCAGTGGGGGATGTCATGCCCAAGAGAATTCCTCTTTGCAACAGGTCTGGCATGTAAATATACTCACTGCAGTGATTGTGCTGGTGTCTGAGGCATGGGAACATGCACAGTAGCCATGGAGCTGGGGTCTGGAGGATGCACGTGATTGTGGGAAGGAGGTAGTGGCTTTGGCCCTGAAGGAGGGCAGGACACAGTGGTGGTTCTTACTCCTGTAGAAACATAATAGCAGCTCCTTCCTCAAAGCAGGAACAGCTTCGTAGACTCTAGGAAGTGTCATTACACGAGCTCAACATCATTGAAGACTGTAGGAGTCTTTGGTGGAGAAAGCTGTTAGTGTTCCTTGGCAGTGATGAGGACCACTGGGGTCCTCCTGCTCCCTTTTTCCCCCACAGGGATAGGTCATGCCAAGGGATCCTTCTTGGCACCTACGTATACCAGACTGAGGGAGAGGTGGCACGGGTTAAAATGCTTCCTACACTTTTCTGTGCGGTCATCCTCAGTTTTCATGCTCCACTGGGTTACTATAGTTCCTTTATTGTATTCCAGAGCTCTCCCAGAACTACTTTCATTGGCATGTAGCTGTTTGTTCATTGTTTTTGTTGGGGAGATAAGCACTGGTGCCTCCTAGTCCACCATCTTGCTGATATCACTCCTCCTCAATAAGTATAAAATTTTCTTAATTGACGTTGTAGTGAATCGATCTGATAGCTACCTCCTTTATCAAGTGACCAGAGTTAAGATGACAAGTAATGGGATAAATTGACATCCTGCACCTCATGATAGGATTCTCCCAGAAGATCCACCATTGCTTCAGACATAGTCATGACAAAAATGTATAAATCATGAAGCAATACCAGACGATTCCAAACTGAGAGGCAGTCTACAAAATAACTGGCCTGTAGTTTTCATTAAGTGTTAAGGTTATACGAGCCAAGGAAAGATGAACTCTTCCAGATAGAACGAAAAAAATACATGACAAGTAAATGATAATCCTGACTTGAATGTTGGATCTACTAAAGAATGTTATTGGATAATTGGTGAAATTTCAACAAAGTCTGGGGATTAGAAGGTAGCATTGTATCAATGTTAATTTTCTGATTTTGATGGTTTCACTTTGGTCATGAGGAAAAGTAAACTTGTCTTTTATGAAATATACACTGAAGTATTAAGGGGAAATGGGGCATCATATCGGCAACTTACTCTCAAATGAATGAGAAAAAATATACCGTTGTGTGTATGTGTATGTTTGTGTGTGTGTGAGAAGAGAGAGAATGAGAGTAAGGTCAATGCAGTAAAATGCCAACAATTAAGGAAACTAGGTGAAAGGTATACAAAAATTCTGCAACATATTTGTAACTTTTCTTTACATTTTAATTTTCTCCAAAAGATAGTTTTTAAAAAGCTTTAAAAGCACAAGCTATTTTTTTCTACACAACATTAGATAAATAATAGCAAACGTTATAGGTAGATATGACAAAAACTAGCAAATGACTGGAGTTTTGGACCCCACGCTGAATCATCCTGCAGCTCCTGAACTTGTCTTGATTTTGCAACAAGCGAAGGCAGCCTGCCCAGAATAGGCTCCACTAAATAGGAACATGGAGATTCAAAGCCATTCCTCAGCTTCTCCCAGAACATTTGACTTTGATTTCATTGTCCAAATATTTAGGCAGTAATAATGACAATGGCAGTAATAATATTACCTAACCAACTCTGTAGGAATTATCTGTACTTCCTATGGTCCTTTGACATTAATTTAGCCATAAGCCAATCTATTTAAGCCACTCATCAGAAAATCAAATATTTAAGACTTTCTACTAAAAAACATCCTTATTATTTACCATTACCTTCATTTATATACCTGTCAGTTGGGAAGGAAGTGTCAGATTCAGTAGACATTTTCTCACCTATTCCCAAATAGAGTCTGTTTGGTGGCCGAGTCAAGATGTAGCTCATTTGCATTGTCCTCCCCATTCTCTCACTGCCTTTCCCATCAATGCAGCTGCAATTCAGAATCTTGCCCTTCATTATTTCTCTATAATTTGCAAATGTCTCTCTTTTGTCGCTGTTATGCTTCCTTAAGACTTACTTACAGATTCCTCTTCATTAAACACAATTTATTCCCTTTCGTAAATTCACTATTCATGTCATGCCCACCTAATAATTTACAGTTTTGTTTGTCTGTTTTTGAGATGGAGTTTCTGTCGCCCAAGCTGGAGTGCAGTGGTGTAATCTCGGCTCACTGCAACCTCCGCCTCCTGGGTTCAGGCGATTCTCCCTTCTCAGCTGGGATTATAAGGTGTGTGCTACCATGCCTGGCTAATTTTTGTATTTTTAGTAGAGACGGCACTTCACCATGTTGACCAGGCTGGTCTTGAACTCCTGACCTCAGGTGATCCACCCGCCTTGGCCTCCCAAAGTGCTGGGATTATAGGCGTGAGCAACCACGCCTGGCCTATAATTTACTTTTTAAAAAACATATTATAAGCCAAACACAGTGGCTCATGCCTGTAATCACAGCACTTTGGGAGGCTGAGGTCAGAGGAGTGCTTGAGCCCAGGAGTTTGAGACAAGCCTGGGCAATATGGTGAAACCTCATCTATACCAAAAATACAAAAATTAAGGTTGGGTGCATTGGCTCACACCTGTAATCCTAGCACTTTGGGAGGTCGAGGCAGGGGGATTGCTTGAGCCCAGGAGTTCAAGACTAGCCTGGGCAACTTAGCGAGACCCTGTCTCTAAAAAAAAAAAAAAAAAGGAAAAATATACAATAATTAGCTGGGCGTGGTGGCATATACCTGTAGTCCCCGCCACTTGGGAGGCTGAGGCTGGAGGATCACCTGAGCCTGGGAGGTTGGGGTTGTGGTGAGCCATGATCATACCACTGCACTCCAGCCTGGGTGACAGAGTGAGACCCCATCTCAAACACACACACACACACACACACACACAAACAAACACACACACACAACCCATAGAGAGCTTATAATTTTGATGGGAAGAAAGTTGTATTAATTTGTACCAATACTTTACAAGGATAACGCCACTGTGTGTTAACAGGAAGTTCCTGTTGTTGCCACGGAATATACTGCACTATGTCCTGGCACGTTCATTTCAAAGCAATGTCAGCAAATTAACAATATCATCTTGACCAGCTCATCTAAGTAGATAACTAGTTTGCATCCCAGTTAATAACACTGTTGCACATGCTCCCTACACTGAAAAAAAAAAAAAATATATATATATATACACACACACACACATATATATATATATATATACACACACATATATATATATATGCATTCCGTTTTGTATAAACAGGCCCAAACATAACACGCTTTTCTGTTTATTGTTCCCACTACCATCTCTGCACTTATGTTCTGTGAAATGAATTCAGGTTTCAAATGAGAGCAGAAAAAGGTCATGCAACACCAGAGTATGACCTCTATGGAAAACCTCTAGTTGGGTTTTTCTTATGTGCCAGTCCATACTCCAAAACTTTATATGTAGGACATATTTAAGTTCCCTAAACAATCCTCATGTTATGGACTGGATTTTCATGTCCCCCTAAAATTCACATGGCCAAATCTAATCCCTATTGTGATGGTATCTGGAGGTAGGGTCTTTGGGAGGTGATCAGGTCATGAGGGTGGGGCCCTCACACTGCAGTTAGTTCCCCTGTGAGAAGAGAACAAAGAGCTAATTCACACTCCTTCTGCCATGCAAGGAGAAAAGAAGTACAAAGTCTGCAATGTGGAAGAAGTCCTTCAGCAGATCCCAATCATGCTGGCACCCTGATCTCAGACTGTCATCCTCCATAACTGTGAAAAATAAATAGTAGTTGTTTAAGTCACCCAATCTATGCCGATTTGCTATAGCAGCTTGGACTAAGACACATAACGATGTAGACACTGTTCTAACCCTAATTTAAGTGATGAGGAAACAGTCATAGAAATGCTGTAGCTAGATAATAAAATACAAGATTTGGGATGCGTGTGGTGGCTCATGCCTATAATTCCAGTGCTTTGGGAGGCTGAGGTGGGAAGATTACTTGAGGCCATGAATTAGAGACCAGCATGGACAACATAGACCCCATCTCAACAAAACATAATAATAAAAATTAGCCTGGTGTGGTGGCCCATGCCTGTAGTCCTAGCTAATTAGGAGTCTAAGGCAGGAGGATGACTTTGAGCCCAAGAGTTCAAGGTTGCTGTGAGCTATGATTGCGCCACTGCACTCCAGCCTGGATGAGAGTGAGACCCTGTCTTAAATAATAATAATAACAAATAAAAATAAAAAATACAGTGTGTCCTATATTTTCATTTGATAAAAGTCCTGTGTCCTGGTTAAGAGTGTATTTCCTAATCCAAGGTCACAAAGACTTACCCCTGTGTTTTCTCCTGAATGTTTCATAGTTTTTGCTTTTACATGTAGATTTTGGATCCATTTTGAGTTAATTTTTCTATGTGGTATGAGGTAGGGGTCCAACTTCATTATTTTGCCTGTGGATGTCCAGTTGTCTCAACTCCATTTATTGATTAGCAAAAGCATTTTAGGAGATGGCAAGAAACTAGAGACAAAACATTGCCACACAGCATTAGAGAAACCACTGGTGCTGAAAAGGCTGCATCAGGAGTGAAGTTAATGACCACAGCTGTCAAATGTTCTCAGGTGAAGAGGTTGAGAGGACTCCCGGAGATCCCAGATGGAGAAAGGATGGTGGAAGAACTGAGGCTTGCAGGAAGTGAGGTGCTGCTGAGGTGGCAGGGACTGATGGGGGAACCCAGTGACAGCCTAGTGACAAGAGAGTCTTAATTAATGCAACTGAAAAGCAGGTGTGGTGAAAATGAGTAACCATGTGGGAGGAGAGGAATGGAAGAGTTTAGGAGTTAGGAAGTGGGACGAAGCTGGGAAGTCCACGGGCTTTGAAGGTCCAAGGAATGAATCGGTAGTGGGCTGTTAAGGATATTGAAGATCTTAGGAACAGAGGAGTTCAATGAGCTAGCAACAAGACTGGTCGAAAATTAAAAGCATTCATACATCAAAGACACTATCAGGAAAATGAAAAAACAATCCACAGAGCAGGAGAAAAAAATATATATATTAAAGATGTAGTATCCAGAATATATAAAGAAGTCTTACAACTCAACAACAAAATGGCAAATATTCCAACTTAAAAATGGGCAAAGGATTTCAATAGACAGTTCTCCAAAGAAGAGATACAAATGACATAAGCATATGAAAAGATGCTCAATGGCATCAAGTCATCAGGGAAATACAAACCAACGCCACAAAAGATACTGACTCACACCCAGTAGGATGGCTGGAATCAAAAAGACAGACAATAACAAGTGTTGACAAGGATGTGGCGAGGTTGGAAACCTCATACACTAACTCTCACACACTGCTGATGGGAATGTAAAGTAGTGCAGCCACTTTGGGAAACAGTTTGGCAGTTTCTCAAAAAGATAGAGTTACCAAATAAGCCACCAATTTTACTCCTTGGTATATAATTAAGAGAAATGAAAACATATGTCCACATAGACTCTACCATGAATATTCATAGCAGCGTTATTCATAACAGCTAAAAAGTGGAAACAACCCAACTACCTGTCAACTGATGAATGAATTAAAAACCAGGTATTATATCCATACAATGGAACCTCATTCACCACGAAAATGAACAAAGTACTGATACATGTTACAACACCAATGAACCTGGAAAACATTGTCCTGAGGGAAAGAAGCCAGTCACAAAAGACCATATAGTACATGTTTCCATGTATATAAAATGTGAAAATAGGCAAATCCATACAGACAGAAAGCAGATCAGTGGTTGTCAGAGGCTAGGCGTGGAGGAAATGGATAGTGACTGTTTACTGGGTTTCTTTTGGGGATGACGCAAATGTTCTGAAAGTGGACAATGATAATGGGTGCACATCTTGTGAATATCCTACAAGCCACTGAATTATACACTTTAAAGGGGCAAATTTTATGGTATGTGAAAAATATTTCAATAGTAAATACTTGTACCAAAGCTCATTCCTCTCCTAAAGTCGACCCTGGTACCACTTGCCCTTGCAATAAACTCTGCCCCTCTTCTTTTACCTAAAAATTAACTCCACCAGACATAAAGTCCCTCAAATCCAACTCTGACCTCATCCCTGGGTTCACAGAAGTTTCCTGCCACAAGAGAAAGCCCTGACCATCCTCCAGCAACTGTGTCCTCCTCTGTACTTGAAGCCAGTCCCTCCTTTCCTGTCAGGGAACCACGCCTGCCTCCTATCTCTATCAGTCCTGCTCTCCCTTCTGGGGCCTTCCTCTCTCTACACAAACGTGATCATGGCTTCCACATCTTACCAAAAGCAAAAGAACTTCAGAAGGCACAAGTGCCATCCCTGTGCCCATATCCCTGGCAAACCACCTGTCTTCCCAAAGGACACCAAGGTGAGGTTCCCCAAGTACCCACCACTCTCCCAACCTCACAGCACAGCAGCTGCCACTTACCCGCCAGCCTGCTCCCACCAAGACCAACACCTAAGCCCAACTAGTGATGTCCTTTCAGGTTTCAAACTATTTCATTTTTTTTCTGCCTTTAATACTGTTGACCATCCTGTACCTCTTGAAATGCCCTTGTCTCCCTTCCCTAGCTTGACTTTTAAATATTCATTAATATAAAATCACCCTTTATTAAGCACCTGCTAATACCAGACCCTATACTTTCACCAGTCCTCTGGGCCAGTCTGAACAGTACTGTGGAACAGAGGTTCTCTCTATTTGTCTTACGTGGTACCGGAGCCCAGATCAGTTACACCCAAGGCCCAGAATAAATGACTCACCCCAGTTCTAGATGGCTCCAACATCTGTGTTCTTTCTACCACCTTACACATTCTCCCTGACTGATCTCATCCACCTCATGGCTTCAGACACCACCTCCTTGCCAATGGCACCCTATCTCTATCTCCAGCCCCCAAATCTCTTCTGATCTCACTTCCAGCTGGTTGCAGAGGTTGAGAGGTGATCTCTACATACCCAGGAGTGTTACTGCTGGGCCTGTGGGAACTTCCATGAGCCCCCAAGCTGCCATTCCACAGGGATTAATGCCCCTGTGTTCTCTTCAGACCTCCATTGTGGGTCTCCTTGATTTCCTCTGCTATTTCCTTATTTTGTTTTCTGTCCTTCCTACGGTCTGAATGTGTCCCCCAAAATTCATGTGTTGGAAACCTAATCCCCAATGCAATAGTGTTAAGAGGTGGGGGCTTTGAGGAGGTGCTTAGGTCATAACGGTTGAGCTTCCTCATCACTTTTTTTGTTTTTTGTTTGTTTGTTTGTGTTTTTGTTTTTGAGATGAGGTCTTGCTCTGTCGCCCAGGCTGGAGTGCAGTGACACAATCAGGGCTCACTACAGCCTCAAACTCCTGAGCTCAAACCATCCTCCCACCTCAGCCTCCTGTGTAGCTGGGACCACAGGCCTGAGCCACCACATCTAACTGGGAAGTCATTCAGTAACAAGACCTCCCTGTCTAGACCTAGTGTATAAGAAGGAACAGGTCGTGATACCCACTTTGCAAATGAGGAAGCAAATCTAAAAGAAACAGGTGATTTGCTAAAGCCACCATCTGGTATGCCACAAAAAACTCACTGTAACTGGTGAAACTCATCCTAATCTTTTGCACACCAGATTCTCCAGTGACATTCCAGGAAATCTCAAGAATTAAGTTTGAAACACAGCACTGGAACGGTTTCCTCACAGAAGTACATCTTCTTACCTAACTAAATGGCCAGAAGGAAGGACAAAGAAATGACTGGTGATCATGTTAAATTTTTTAAAGGGTCCTAAAAACAGTCCAGAGTCCTATTGGAAATTGAGGAATTTGTAGAACGTCTGCACATTTCTCTCTCTGGTTCTAAGCCTGGGTAACTTCATGCAGACTTAATTCCTGAATGCCTCATGACAATTTCAAAGTCCACATCCAATTAAGATGTGACCAAAATGTCACGGACCAACCAAATGTTATCACAAGAAATAATACGGCAAAGATATACATTTGCTGGTGTGCTATGATGAAGCTAAGATAGCCAAGACAACACAGTGATTACAATGCTCAGTGTTACAGGATGATCTCATGGGAAGAAGGTAAAGCTGACCCTACTTGGAAATCCTGCTTTGCTAATTCTGTCACTGAAATTGGAGGAGATTTAGTGAACAGAGTTGTAGATGATAGTTGGGTTTGTTTCCTTTTCAGTTAATTTTTTTTTTTTTTTTTTAGAGAGAGTTTCGCTCTTGTTGCCCAAGCTGGAGTGCAATGGTACGATCTTGGCTCACTGCAACCTCCACCTTCCAGGTTCAAGCGATTTTCCTGCCTCGGCCTTCCAAGAAGCTGGGATTACAGGCACAGGCCACCACGGCCAACTAATTTTTTTGTATTTTTAGTAGAAACGACGTTTCACCATGTTAGCCAGGCAGGTCTCAAACTCCTGACCTCAGGTGATCCCCTCACCTCTGCCTCCCAAAGTGCTGGGATTACAGGCGTGAGCCACCGCACCTGGCCCCAGTTAATTCTTTTCTAGTCATCTTCATTACCAGCTTTGGCATAATCATATGCCCTGTAAGACATTTAATTCATTCCTAAAAAAAAAAAAAAAAAAAAAAATTAAAGTTAAAATTTAAAAATTCAGCAGTTGAATGGACAGTTTTGGACTCCACTGGTTTTAGTGATGTGACTATAACTCTGAACATGCATCAAGTTTTTAATAGAAAAATTATAGGCAGCACAGTGGCTCATGCCTAATCCCAGCCCTTTGGTAGGCTGAGGCAAGAGGATCCCTTGAGCCCAGGAGTTTGAGACCAGCCTGGGGAGCAAAACGAGACCCTGTCTCTACAAAAAAATTTAAAAACGAGCCGGGTGTGGTGGCACACACGTATAGTCCCAGCTACTCAAGAAAATCACATGAGCCCAGGAGTTCAAGGCTGCAGCGAGCTATGATCACATCACTGCACTGCAGCCTGGGAGACAGAGAGATCCTGTCTCTAAATTGATAAATATAAATGAAAAAGGAATTTGGCCAGCCGCTCCATGTACAACATTCCGACTAAAATATTAATGAAGATCATAAAAACAGGAACATGCCCAATAGTTTTGTAAAACTTAGACCAACAGACAACCTAAGGCCAGAATCTTATACTGATCTTAGGCCTACTATTGCTAGCTAGTAGTGCCGTATGAATCATGCCTTTCTATTCTGTTTTTCTGATGCTTTGACATCTGGGGCCTTGCTGACCCTGGAGAGACTGCACCTCCCAAGCTAACCAATTCCTAGAGATGATAAAATGACTCTCCTGGTGGCATGTCTTTCATATGCAAACCAACTAATCCAGAGCTCACAATCCATCCTTCTCCTTCAGGAAACTCTAATTTAGGGCCAATATCCACCTACCCTAATCACCCCAGGGTCAGGAACCAGACATTCAGGGACAGCCACTATGCTCCAGGGTCCATCAACATTATCCAAACTAGCCACCCTAAACCTGTTTACCCCTCCTCTCCTATTCCTTCCCAGAAACCACAATAAGGGCTCTTGGCCACCTATTCCCCTGGCTCCCTCTGCCTCCTGGCCAATGTGGTGCTTCCCGAGTGGCGCTGCACTGTGTTCAGTGCCTCCTGTTTCCAGGGATCTGTGAGTATTCATTTCTTTCTTTTTTTTCCTTTCTTTTTTTTCTTTTTCGATGGAGTCTTGCTTAGTCGCCAGGCTGGAGTGCAGTAGCGCGATCTCGGCTCACTGCACCCTCCGCCTCCTGGGTTCAAGTGATTCTCCTGCCTCAGCCTCCTGAGTAGCTGGGACTACAGGCACAGGTCACCATGCCCAGCTAATTTTTGTAATTTTAGTAGAGACAGGGTTTCACCATGTTGGCCAGGATGGTCTTGATCTCTTGACCTCGGGATCCACCCGCCTCGGCCTCCAAAAGTGCTGGGATTACAGGTGTGAACCACTGTGCCCGGCCCATCTCTTTCTTTATGGCAGTCATTTACATATCTGTGTGTCTCACCATACCTGATCCCAGATGCATTTTGAAACAATTGCACATACCGGTCTGCCAGGGGCCCTGTTTCTCTCTTCAACAGAAGTCACAGCTCCTGGAAAGGGACTGTGCAGGAAGCGGGATATGGGGCAGACAAGGAGAGGCAGAGGTGCCACCTCACCAGTGCTGCTCTAGCAGCTGATGCTAGGTTGTCTGAGGCAGTGTTCACAAATCTGGGTCACAATGAGACACTGGGTGCGGAGGCTCATGCCTGTAATCTCAGCACTTTGGGAGGTCGAGGCAGGTGCATCAGTTGAGGCCAGGAGTTCAATACAAGCCTGGCCAACATGGTGAAACCTTATCTCTACTAAAAACTACAAAAATTAGCGAGGTGCTGTGTTGCACGCCTGTAATCCCAGCTACTCGGGAGGCTGAGGCACGAGACTTGCTTGAGCCTGGGAAGCAGATGTTGCAGTGAGCCCAGATCCCACCACTACACTACACTCCAGCCTGGGTAATAGAGCCAGACTCCGTCAAAAAAAAAAAAATAGACAAATAAGAACCATACATTTAGTTTTTTATAAAGCCCAAATCGTACATATTTTTTAATTCTGGGATTAATTTCCCTTTATGATTTCAGTGTTAAGATGTTATTTATTTTATGAAATAATATTGTGATAATTTTAAGGTCCTTATTTGGCAACATAAAAAGGTGGCAACTGCCTCCCAATTTATTTTTGAAAGGTGCACGTAAAAATCCAAACCTGAAACCTCTGCACCAGAAAATAAGAATTGGACAAAGACCTGGTGCTTGAAATGACCAATATATGTCATCAGAGTAGAGCCAAAGACAATTTACACACTTCTCTGCCGAAAACATGGGTTCCAAAGGGATTTCATCTGAATTGAAGGTAAATACAAAGGAAAAAAATTAAGCTTATGAAAAATTACTACACAGTAAGGGATAGGAGAGATCATCCTTAAAAAAAAAAACTTTCAAGAAAATATTTAGCATCTTCAATGGAGGCTAGGAAGGTATCTCTAAAACAAAAATAAAACACCAGACAATATAACTTATCACATCAATCCCTGATTTTAACAGCATATTGAGAAACAAAAAAGTCACCAAGAGCTGATCTGCCACTCACAGCAAGGGTTGGGCATGCTCCTGTTGAACAGAAATGAGTTCGGGGCCCGTCAGCAGCAGCCAGGCCACTCTTGTCCAGGATGGACCAAAACAGAACTAGCCCACTCTGCAGTCATATTTAATAAAATCTGAACATTGGTTCAAGCTGCAAAATGCCACACTCCCCCACTGTAACTAATAGCAGTGATTACTGCTTCTTTGTCAACTACAGCATTAGCCTCAGTCTCATCTGCCCTGCTCTGCAGAAGACACACTGAGACGCCCAGTCATAGGATTGTCCCCACTTTCTGATATCACCCAACCCAGAGGCCACCCTCACTTCCTTGGGCTTCCAAAATCACCCAACCAAAGCCCAGATCCTTCTCACACCCTTGGACAGAGGCGCCCCATGGATCCCCCATGGAACATACCAAGGGGGGTCACTGCAACGAGGCACAAACCCAACTGGTTCAACTACAGGTGTGTTCCTGGTGGTCACTCACTGAAGGACATTGACAATATGCTCAAGTAGCAATTAAAAGATGATTCTTTAACATGATAGAGAGCATCGCTTTCAAACAATGACAAAAGAGGCCTTTTCATCTAAGTCAGAAATCAAACAGGGAACCCTAATATTACCACCATGGTTCTAGAAGTTATAGTCAATGTAATCAGACAAGGAAGAGAAATAATGAATAAAGCCATTGGCAAAAAACGCACAAGACTATTATTAGCCACAGATAATAAAACTGTCTAAAAAGAATCAATGGAAAACTATTAGAGCCAAGAGGGAGTTCAATAACATGACCTATTGCTAATTAATATAAAACCCCAGAGTTGGTGCGGTGGCTCACGCCTGTAATCCCAGCTCTTTCGGAGGCCAACGTGGGCGGATCATGAGGTCAGGAGATGGAGACAATCCTGGCTAACGCAGTGAAACCCCGTCTCTACTAAAAATACAAAAAATTAGCCGGGCGTGGTGGCACGCGCCTGTAATCCCAGCTACTCAAGAGACTGAGGCAGGAGAATCGCTTGAACCTGGGAGGTGGAGGTTGCAGTGGGCCGAGATCATGCCACTGCACTCCAGCCTGGGTGATGGAGCAAGACTCCATCTCAAAAAAATAAAATAAAATAAACCCCAGAGTCTCCCAGAACATAAACTACAAAATATAACAGGGAAATTTCCCATTCATTATAGTAACAAAACATCTAGAAATAAATCTAACAAGAAATGTCACAGAAATAAAACAAAATATCTGAATAAGAGGTAAGACATAATATAAACTTAAATAGAAAGACTTACTATTTTAAAAATAAATGTGTCTTAAAATAACTCAATATATACATTTAATAATTCTGGTTACAAAATCGTATCAGATTTCTGTAACTACAAATATGTAATGGAAAGCACATTTGAGTGATGGGGAAAATGAAAAGTAAAGATATTAAAGAGCTACAGTAACTAAAGCAGTATCGAACCACCGTGTAGTAAACTGGATCAACGAAACAGAATAGAAAGCTAAAAAACTGATCCTGGTGTATATAAGAGGTTCAGTATATTAAAAACATAAGTGGAAAAAAAATCCATTGTTCAATAAATGCCATTGGAAAAACCATCTACTTGAAAAATTAACTTATATGTTACTTCAAGTTAAAGACCAAACTTAATTGTCAGATTAAAATGTAAATAAACATGAAATTCAGGCTGAGCGTGGTGACTAATGCTTGTAATCCCAGTACTTTGGGAGACAAAGGCAAGAGAATCTCTTGAGACCTGGAGTTCAAGACCAGCCTGGGCAACATAGTAAGATCCCATCTCTACAAAAACATGCCAGCCATGGTGGCATGTGCCTGTAGTCCCATCTACTCAGGAGGCTGAGATGGGAGGATTGCTTGAGCCTAGGAGGTTGAGGCTGCAGTGAGCTTATGATGATGCCACTGCACCCCAGCCTGGATGACGGAGTAAAATCCTGTCTCAAAAACAACCCAAAAAACTATTTTAAGTCTCACGAAACTCAAAAAGATTTTAGGAGAAAGCACAGGTAAATAATTATATAATCTTAAAGTCAGAATGACTATAAAGGCAAAAAATATGTCAGAAAAGATGGATCAACTTGTAAATTTTAAATTTGCATGTCAAGAGATCAAAGCCATTTAAAAATTAGAGGAAAACTAAGAAAAAATATGTAGCAGGTGACATTAAAATGAATACATTTTTAACATGCAATTTTCACAAATCACAGTCTGAAATATGAACACAGATAGGAAAACCATCAAACAACACCTCTAAACTTGGGAAATAGCACCAAGAACTGTAATATTCTGTAATGTCAGGAATATTGCAAAACAGTAATTTTCTCTCTCCCTCTCTCTCTCTTTTTTGAGACGGAGTCTCACTCTGTCGCCCAGGCTGGAGTGCAGTGGTGCATTCTCAGTTCAGTTCACTGCAACCTCCGCCTCCCAGGTTCAAGCGATTCTCCTGCCTCAGCCTCCCAAGTAGCTGGGATTACAGGTGCGCACGCCACCATGCATGCTCGGCTAATTTTTGTATGTTTAGTAGAGACAGGGTTTTGCCATGTTGGCCAGGCTGATCTTGAACTGACCTCAGGTGATCCACCCACGTCGACCTCCCACAGTGCTGAGATTACAGGCGTGAGTGATCACGCTCGGCCCTCATCCATTTTTAATGGAAATTTGAAGCCTGGAAAATATAATGCAACAAAATACTATCTGTGGTTATTTTTACGTAGTAAGACTATGGATGATTTTTTTTTTTCAAAAATGTGTTTATCAAGGTCATCTACAATAAACATGGTACTTTAGTTATTATTTCTTTAAAAAAGAACAAAATAAAAATTGAAATCAGAATGTCTGTTCAGCAAAGGACATAATCCTTTGTGAAAAGAGGCTCAACAAAACCACAATGAGACACCATCTCACATTCAGTAGGATGATGCCTATCCAAACAAACAAGAAACCTACCAAAAAATAAGTATAGGCAAGAATGTGGAGACACTGGAAACCTTGGGTACTGTTGTTGGGAATGTAAAATGGTGTAACAACTGTGGAAAACTGTAGTTTCCTTTAAAAATTAAATAGTTATCAGATTATCTGGCAATTCCACTTCCGTGTACACACTCAAAAGAATTGAAAGCAAGGTCCCAAATAGATATTTGCATAGCCATGTTCATAGCAGCATTATTCACAAGAGCTAAAAGATGGACAACCCAATTGTTCACTGATGAATAAATGAACAAATAAACAAAATGTGGTCTATACATACAATAGAATATCTTCAGTCTTGTTTTTTAAATTCAACCTTAAAAAGAAAGGAAATTCTGGGCCAGGGGCAGTGGCTTGTGCCTGTAATCCCAGTGCTTTGGGAGGCTGAGACAGGAGGATTGCTTGAGCCCAGGAGTTCGAGGTTACAGTGGGCTATGATGGCACCACTGCACTCCAGCCTGGGTGACAGAGCAAGACCCTGTCTCTTAAGGAAAAAAAGAAAAAAAAAAGTAAGGAAATTCTGACACATGCTACAACATGAACAAATTTTGGGGACATTATGCTAAGTGAAATAAACTCGTCAAAAAAAGACACCTACTCTTTGCTTCTGCTTACATGAGGTTCCTAAAGTAGTCAAATCAACAGAGACACAAAGTAAAAAGGTGATTGCCAGGGGCTGGGAGGAGAGGGGAATGAAGAGTTGTTGCTTCATGGGTACAAAGTTTCAGTTTTGCAAAATGAAAATTATTCTGATGACTGGTTGCACAACAATGTGAATATACTTAACATTACCGAATTGTACATTTAAAATCATTAAGACAGTAAATTTTATGTTATGTGTATGCTATCACAATATAATTTTTTAATTGAACTCATTTATTTTATTAGTTTATTAGTTTAAAATAAATTTATTAGTTTAAATTTATTAGTTTAAAACTCAGTTTGTTGGTTGCTGCCTTCCTCAACACCATCCCTGCCACTCCCAAATCATTGGATTAGAAAGCAAATTCAAAACTTGATTAAAAATTTATATATATATATACACACACATATATACCCCTATGTCTGTATACATTCATATATATGCACACACAAAGAAGGAGTTTTTAAAATATGAGCAAGATCTTCAGATAGAAGAACAAGGCTTATTCAGTGCACAAAACTCTCAAGAATACTGAGCTACTACAAATGCTATTCTAAATGAATTTCAAACCTCCCCAAGGATTTAGCTACAGGAATATGATTCTAGGAAATTAGGTACTGGAACTCCTTTGCTAGATTTCAGATGATCCAGCAGTTTTATGAACAACTGGGGACAGTATAATACCAAAAGCATAAGCAACAAAAGAAAAAAAAAAGGTAAATTGGATTTCATCAAAATTTAAAACTTTTGTATACCATCAAAAAAGTAAAAAGATAATCCACAGAATGGCAGAAAATATATGCAAACCATAGATGTGATAAGGGCTTAGTGTCTAGAATACATAAATAATTCATACAATTTAACAATATGAGAAATAACCCAGCTGAAAAAAATGGACAAAGATTTGAATAGACATTTCTCCAAGGAAGACACACAAATGGCCAAAAAAGCATGAGAAAAGATGCTCATCATTGTTAGTTATTAGGGAATGCAAATTAAAGCCACAATGAGATACCAATTCCCACCCACCTGATGGTTATAACCAAAATAAGGAAAATAGCAAGTGTTGGCCAGGATGTGCGGAAATTGGAACCTTCAAATGCTGCTGGTGGGAATGTAGAATGGTACAGCTTCTATAGAAAAGAGTGTGGAAGTTCCTCAAAGAGCTAAACATAGAGTTATTATATGACCAGCAATTCTACTCCTAGGCAGAACACAAGAAAACTGGAAATTGTTTGTTTGTTTGTTTTGAGACAGTCTCACTCTATTGCCCAGGCTGGAGTGCAGTGGCGCGATCTTGGCTCACTGCAACCTCCGGCTTCCGGGTTCAAGCGATTCTCATGCCTCGGTCTCCTGAATAGCTGGGATTACAGGCTTGTGCCACCGTGCCTGGCTAATTTTTGTATTTTCGGTAGAGATGGGGTTTCACCATGTTGGCTAGGCTGATCTCGAACTCCTGACCTCAAGTGATTCGCCCACCTTGGCTGGGATTACAGGCATGAGCCACGGTGCCCGGCCTTGAAAACGTATGTTTAAACAAAAACTTGTAAAAAAATGTTAATAGCAATATTATTCCTAACAGCCAAAACGTGGAAACAAACCAAATGTCCATCAACTAATTGGAAAAACTAATGAATAGGATACATACAGAACAATAGAACATTATTCGGCCCTGAAAAGGAAGGAAGTACTCATACATGTTACAACATAGATGAACCTTGAAAACATTATACTAAGTGAAAAAAAAAAAAAAACAGACATAAAAGACCATGTACTGTTTGGTTCCATGTCTATGAAATGTCCGAAACAGGCAAATCCACTCAGAAAAAAAAAGCAGAAAGCAGATTAGTGATTGCTAGGGGCTGGGGGGAGTGGGAAAAATAAAATGACTGCTTAGTGGTACAACCTTTCTTTTGGAGGGGTGATGAAAATGTTCTGGAATTAAACATAAATGGTTATGCAACATTGTGAATGCAGTAAAAGCCATTAAACTGTTCACTTCAAAGCGGCCAAAACGAGAATTTTATGTTATGTGAATTTTGTCTCGATTATTAAAAAACAAAACAAAACAAAAAACAGCCATGGGCAGCATAGCTTTCTTTCAGAGCCTTCAGTGGAATTGGATAGAAAGAGCATTAGAGATTCCTAGGACAACACAATGACCACTGAGGTTAGACGACTGTGCAGGTCACACGGCCAGTCAATGGCAGAGCCAGGACTACCAGCTGGCTTTACTCAGTGCTTTCTGCAGGATGCCGTCAGAATCAGAGCCCATGCAGTTTATCTGTATATTCTCAAAAACAAACACAAACCACCTTTAAAACCAGGCACTTGCACACAAGACAGTATTAGTGTGCAGTACCTATGGTACTAGGTTACCACCAGTTGCAACCAACTAAATCAAGTGTCCATCAGTCCTACCTGCCAATGCTTTTATTGATGACTCTTTCATTAGTTTCATTTGCTTGTATTTCATGATTGTTATGGACTTTGTGTTTGTGTTCCCCTCTCCAAAATTCCTATGTTGAAATCCTAACCCCTAATGGAATGGTATTAGCAGGTAGGGCCTTTGCAAGGTGCGTAGGCCATGAGAGTGGAGCCCTCATAAACAGGACTAGTGACCTTATAAAAGAGACCCCAGAAAGCTCCCTTGGCCCCTTCCACTATGTAAGGACACAAGGAGAAGATGGCAATCTGGAAACCATAAAGTGGGCCCTCACCAGATACCAGATCTGCCAGCATATTGATCTTGGACTTCCCAACCTCCAGAACCATGAGAAATAAGTGTTTCTTGTTCAAGCCACCTGGTCCTGGTAATTTGTTATCACAGCCTGACTAAGACAATGATTTACATCAAGTAGAAAAATTACACTGTCATCACATTGCTCTAATTTCTAATCTTAGAAAAGCATGTCATTCATACTGTCACAGTTGACTTGTGTCCCAGGGATATTTGAAGACATTTCTTGTATTTTAAAAAATGATAGATGGAATGTCAGCAGTTTAGGGCACATTCATAAAGACAAATCAACAGTCCATTTTATAAATGGCTCCAAAGAGTACACTGAAACAAACAAACAAACAAACAAACAAAAAAACCGGCATTCAGAACTTTTTTGCAATAATACATTCTTTGGAGATAAAATGAGAAAAAATAATTAATATCAAAAGCAAATCAGTATATATCAGAGTGATATATAAAAAGCTCTCTAGTCACATATCCCTGGGGTTCAAGCCCTGCCTCTGGCTTTTCATTAGTAAGTTGCTTTATATATTAGTCTGTTCTCATCCTACTAATAACGACATACCTGAGACTGGGTAATTTATTGAGAAAAACAGGTGTAATGGACTCACTGTTGCACACGGCTGGGGAGGCCTCACAATCACGGCAGGTGGTGAAAGGCATGCCTTACATGGCAGCAGGGAAGAGAGAATGAGAACCAAGCAAAAGGGGAAAACTCTTACAAAACCATCAGATCTTGTGAGACTTATTCACTACAATGAGAACAGTGTGGGGGAAACCGCCCCCATGATTCAATTATCTCTCATCGGATCCCTCCTACAACATGTGGGAATTATGAGAGTACAATTCAAGATGAGATTTGGGTGGAGACACAGCCGAACCATATCATTTTACAAGTTGCATTTACCTTTATATATTGCATTTGCAAAATAAAAATAAGAGTAACACCTACTTAGTAGAGTCATCTTAGAATTAATAAAATAGTCCATACAAAGCATTTAACACAGGACTTACCCCGTAGAAAATATGGAGTTTAATGGGATGTAAAATATTTTGCCTGCAAAATTAAATTGTACCCTTATGTTTACTACATATCTCTGGCAGTGTAACTGAGCCACAGAATTGACTATTGGAAGAAATATGATACTAGATTAGGAAATATTAGTTCAAATCCTAGTTTACATACTTACTAAATAGCAAGCCCTTAGGAATTAGGCAAGTAAATATCACTAAATCTCAGTTTCCTTATTTACAGAAAATAAATAATGCCTGTATCAGCCAGTGTTGGGGCAAGGTTTTATTAATAGAACAATATACTCTAAACATTCTAAAACGTAGAATCTAGAATTTAAAAGCACATTCCAGAGTTATATAATGCTACATAAATAACACAGCTTTACTGGTAGAGGACTACAGTGGGACTGAAAACAAGAGACCTCTATCCCAGTCCTGGGACTATCACCTGGGCTCCAAGGAATGAAGTAGTTTTCAGGACATCACTTTCTTCACTTGTAGAATGAGGTAATTAAACAATCATTAGGTCTCTTGCAAGTTCTGACATTCAATGAGGGTATACATTTGAATCCATAATCATTTCTGACTTCCCCTTCTTGCTCAAGAAAGTAGAGAGGGATGCTAGCAACAAAGGACCCTGGAATACGTGGCCTGTCTTTACCAGGCTAGAAAAACTCCCCAGCCTCACCCTGATTTCCATGGTACAGAGCCATGAGTTCGTGAACCATGCAACACTGCATATGCAACCATGCAAAGGCCATGGCCAGAAGTTGTCACTGGGGTTCAATGACAGCAGTTCTCCTCTCCATCCTTGAGCTCCAAGGGGAAAGATGGTAGATGCTGGTTAGCTGGCAGGAGTTTTCTTCTGGTTAGATTGTAGGCCCCAGACCTGGGGAAGCCTATTTCATCCCAAATCTAATCCTTCTTCCTTCCTCCCACAATTAATTATTGCAGGCCAATTAATTGAGCAACAACTTTTTAAATCATTAAAGACTTGTTATAATTTAACTAAGTATACAAATATTATTCAGCCATAAAAAGGAAGGAAATGCTGTCACATATTACAACATAGATGAACCTTAAGGGCATTATGCTAAGTGAAACAAGCCAGTCACAAAGAACATAAACAGTGTCATTTCACTTATATGAGGAATCTAGAGTAGTCAAGCTGGCAAAGACAGAAAAGAGAATGGTGGTTGCCAGGGGCTGGGAAGAGGTGGAATGAGAAGCTGGTGTTTAATGGGTACAGAGCTTCAGCTTGGGGGGATGAAAAAGTTCTGGAGATTGGTTGCACAACAATGTGAATACACTTAACACCACTGGACTGTACACTTAAAAATGGTTAAGGTGGCAAATTTTATGTTATATAAAAATTATTTTTTAATTTAACTAATTATATGATTAGTTAAATAATCAGCTGGGAAATCAAGAGCAAACAATAATTATGGATTTTCATCATTTCCTTCCCCTCTCCAAGTACTCCCCACCTCTACTTTCCTCCTTTTGAACCCAGGTGGGTCTTAGGTTTTTTGGAATCTTGAACACACAAATGCTCATATCTCCTGTTTCGAACCAAATACGACCTGTAAAGTATCAAGGTATTGCCTTTATTCCAAATCTCCACCACACACCCCACTAACTACGCATTCGTTTTGTTTAATAGTCTAGTCTGTTACCAAACCACGGATCTCTGGGGACAACTTGGGCATCAGTCATTCGCCTGAGGAGCAGATGGCTTTAATCATTGGAATTTCTCTTTAACTAAGATTAATGCAAGTTAAGAATTCTGAATGGGAGAAGGGCAGCCAAAGAGTGATTTTAGAACTTGTTGTCCTTTGGAAGAAGAAAGGTCTAGAAGGGGCATCCTATGGGGATGGAGTGGGGATGATGTTGAACAGTTAGAGGGCAGCACTGCACTAGGCTCCCAGGGCCAGAAAAGACTCAACACAGGGAGAAGGGATGGGGACCCAGATGGAAGGGAGCACCAGAAAGCACTTCACAGACTCATTGACGTTGTCAAGCTCAGCAGCACTGTGCAGTTCACTCAGTGGCACCTGCCCTGGAGAGGAAGAGAATCACTCCCTGTCACCCCAGCCTGTATAGGTTGTTTACTGCTGGGAAAAGGGCCTAGAGGCCCCTTTGGAAAGCATTCTTATGGTCCAGTATCCCAGGTGGAGCCACTGATTCTCACTACACTGTGTCTGGGGTGAAATGGAGGGAGTTCCTAGGAGGAAGGGAAGAGGCTGAAGGACCCCTGGGCACTGACAAGGGAGGATTGGGCCAACAGAGATGCCCTTCTTCTCTCTCTTCCAAGAGGTTCAGAGTCTTTCACAGTGGTGATCAATGTAACCTCACTGCAGCCCAAAGTGGACTTATAGGGAAAAGAGAATAACAGGATAGACGCTTTCCTCATTCACAATCACTATACCAGCTCTTTCTCTCTGCCAAAATCTGACATGCCAAGTCAAGCCACACCCATCGCTTTCTGGTGCTGTCTGGCTCACACTCTGAACATAATTTCATTTAGTTCCTGCAAATGCACATGTCCAACATCTCTAATCTTCCATGAGCTGTGTGGCATGTGGGTCAAGGAAGCCTGTTCTCTCCCTTCCCAAAGCCTTGCTAAGGGAACAGCAGGCCTCTTAGTGCAACAGCTGAGCAAAGCCACGTCTGACCATACACTAATAACACACAAATAAAGCTGCAAGAGAGGAGGGATGGTGTGAGTCAGGGTCCCAGGATCCACCCACTCTCAATCTCCCCTACCTTTCTCTGCGCCAGGGCTTCCAATTAGAATGCATGGAGATGCTGGCACTCACCCGGCTCATTCATTGAAAACTAACTAATGACAAGTCAACTCAGTCAAAACGGTGGGCCAGTTGAGCTTTTCAGAAGTCGCTATTGTTATAAATATAAACACATGTATAGCCACAGCCTTTCCCCTTTTGTACAGACATGAAATATTGAAACATTGCAAGTACTGACCCAGATAAATGCTCTTAGTCATGAATGACAAAATCCCATTGAACAGACCTTATATGATAAGGCAAGATTAAACATGAAAATTCAGGGGAAGGTGCTGCAGAAAGGCCAAGCTAGAATTGCCCTCTGTTAGTAATAACTGGGCAACTGAAGCCAATGTGGATTGCAATCTAAAATTGCCTGTTGGTTCGTTTGCGTATTTTTCTCTTCAAATCTCCCCCTCTGTGTGCCTTAGATTTACAATTTAGAATTTCAAACATCTAAGAGTCCAAATGGCCAAGAAAAAAGAAGTGTTATTCAACCCGATGAAACTATGCCTTTCAAACTTGAGTTTTAATTCACTGCTATCATGATAGGGGTGGCCACTTTCAACCCCTATCCTCTGATCTGCCATTTTTTACATGATCTCTTTTTTATTCTCCAGTTGTTTTTTCTGCTTTGTCTAGGACATTAGAATCACCAGCACAACTCGCCATGCATGAGGCTACTCACTCAACCATGATGCTGTATGATTTTGGCCCTCACCCAATGTATTCACATAGGGAAGTGTTTCACACACACTCAGCTTTCAGTATAAGTTAAATTATTAGAAACTTTTACTTCAATTGTCTGATCACTTGGAACAAAGCAAGTTTTTTTGGGTTTAGGTTCTTCTGGTTGACTCATAGTGAAATATGGATATGAGACACTCCCTTACATGAACAAATTAGAGGGCAGGGCTGGGGGTGGACATAAATTATTAGTTGTGACACCTTTTACAAATGACAGCAAGTGGCTTATATTTCCTAGACTTGACCCTACAAAAGTCAAAACTCTATGTCACATCAGCAAACAGTCACATCATGCCCCAACCATCATCACCAACTCTGCATTGTTCTCAAAGGCTGTCACTGTAAGTACACAAATGTAAATGCTTGTGGGATCCCTCACTGAATATGTATAGACCACTCCCAACTACTCTGGAAGCCTTCTGAGAAGAAGAAACCTCTTGCACTTTGTATAACTAACCTTCCCCCTGCCCTACAAGGCAAGGCGCACGATAGGTATTCAATCAATAATCATTCATTGATTGACTTCTCATTTTTACCACCAGACATGGGAGAGAAACAGAAAACGTGTTAAAACATTTTGCATTGTAAATTATCAGTTAAGAAATTAAGGCTGTGGAAAAGAATTACGCTAGTGTAAGGATCACTCAGATAAAGAGAGAATTGTGGTGTGAGATTATTACTGCGCTGAAAATGCTCACTGTTCATATTTGTCAGAAAGTGACAAACATTTTTTAAAATCAAGAGTGACCAAAACGGCCTTTGTTTCCCCCATTAACACAGGAAGAGGGGGTTTAGTCTTCTTCGATAGTCTATTTCGAATGCGAGGGGTTTTCCCCCTTTTCTTGTCTTTTTGACCCTTTGAACATAATCCACTTAGTTCCCCGGTTCCTAAAGCGCCTCCCACATAGCGGTTTGGGGAGAGCTCCGTGAAGCCCTGGCTGAGACACTTATTGGAACTTTGTTCCCCACATAGGCTATTTAGGAGCGTCTCGGTTTCCTCGGGCGACTCCACGGCCTCCCTGGCTCTTCTCAAGCTGCGAGCAGGAGTCAAGGGCGGTGCGGTGCTCTGAGGCGGTCCGGGGGGCGCTGACCATGGTCCTGGCCTCGGAGCTCAGGACGTGAGCGCAGAAGGCGCCGGCGGAGGCTGCGGGGAGCGGCCGTCGGAACCCCCACCCCTCCCGACCACCGGGGAGCCGCGGGCCTTCACGCAAAGCCTCCACCGCACGCTCCGAGCCGCCTCAAAAAAAGGGTGGGGCACCCAGTTGCAGCTGCCATCGGAAGCCGCCCGGGAGGATTTCAGAAGAATGGAACCTCGGCCAACCCCCTCCCAGGCGACCACCGCCCGCCCCAGCAAGTGATCAGCCCATCCCCTACGCCCACCCCCCACCTCTCAAGCTCAAGGAGACTCGGGCAGCCTTTGTGGGCTCACGGTCGCCCACCGCCCAGCCCGAGCCTCGCCGCACCCTGCGCGGAGAAGGGGCGGGTAGGGCGGGGTGCGCGTGCAGATGCGGGAGGCGAGGTACAGGGCGGGGCATGAAGGCGGGCGCGCCGGGCTCAGGGGCGAGGGAGGGGCGATCCCCGAGCCCCGTCCTCCGTCTCCACCCCCCACCCCCACACCGACCTGGTCGTAGATGTTCTGCAGGGCTTCCTTGCCCGAGGCCCTCCGGATCTCCACCTTCCGGCTCGATTCAACAGATGGCTCCCCGCCGGCGCGCCGGCCCTGCCGCGAGTACGGCGGCTGCGGGTCCGGACCCAAGTGGGCGACGTCCCGCTGCTGAGCCACCACTTGCCCCGAGCCCCGGCCCACCGACAGCGAGTCGAAGTCGATGGTCTTGTTCTCCGAGGACCCTTCCACCGGGCAGAACATGCCACAGAATTTCTGCCGGGGCTTGGGGCTGCCGGAGCCCAGGTTTTTAAAAAAGGCAGGGACCTCTTCGTCCTCTGCCGCCTTCCCGGATTGCTTTCTCTCGGCCATGGCTCGGGGGCTCAGGGAGGGTCCTCGCCGTCCGTCCGTCCGTCTGCCAGTCCCTAACTCTCCCTTGCTGTGTGCACAAGCCCCCTAGCTGCTGCCGCGGCTGCCGCTCGCCGCCCACCGCAAGGTGCACAGAAAGGAAGGAGGGCTGGCGAGCCGGCGACCCACCCTCCCGGTCCCTCCCCCTGACCCCGCTTCTCCCCTCCCTGCCCACGCCCCCCGCGGCTACAGCGCGAGCTCGGGTAAGCGGCAAAGTTGGATCTGGGAGGGCGTCCGCGGCGGCTGCGGGAGCCGAGAGGCTGCCAGTTCCCGGCAGCGCGGGGAGGAGGGAGGCGCGGGTGGGGCGCGGCGCCGGGGAGGGGAGCAGCGCGCAGGGGAGGGCTGGAGGGGAGGGAAGGAGAGAGAGAGGGGAGGGCGGCACCGCCCCTAGCCCCGCGCTCCGGAAGTGAAGCGGCCAGACCACCAGCTAATGGATGCGGAGCGGAGGGCCTGCTGACCGCTCTCCGCGCCTGGGTAAGTATTGGGCAGGGCACGCGGAGTGAGGACCCGAGGGCGCAGCCTTCTGCCCCAGTGCCCCTCTCCTCCACCTGCCTGGTCCAGGCGCCTCTGCCCCGTCGCATGGCGGAGGTGGGCCGGGGGCGAGGGCGCACTGTGGATAGGGCTCCCGCCCCGTTACCCTGGGTGTGAGCTGATGGATGGGAAAAGGGGACAAGCCATGCGCCAGGCTACTCAGGGTATGAGAAGGGGGTTGACACTGAAGATGAACAAGGGGTAGCACACGCAGGGTGGACAGGAGGGGGGCAGCCAAGACGCTGGACACCCAAGCTTCAGTTTGCCCACTCGCCTTGGCAGGCTGCACGGAGCAGAGACTGAAACGAGAAGGTTCCCGCTTCGTGCATCCACTTTGGTGTGGTTGGGGTGACGGGGGAGTTGGGGGACACACAACATGGCGGGAAGAAATGCAGAGGGGCGTAGCAGATGGGAGAGGAACATAGAGAGAGACGCAGGTCTGTGGTCTATGGGGGTGTAGCAAAGGGTGCAGTCGGGAATTCCAGCCCAGTGCCACGACTTAGAGAGGGGGTGCAGACCTGCTCTATTGCCCAAGGCGCCATGGACCATGTCTGCGCCACTGCACCAAGAAGGGCGCAGGAACGTGTCGCGGTTTGGTTTATTCTGCTTCCCCCACCAAAAAAACAAAAAACAAAAAGTGGGCGAAAAAACGAATAGAAACCCCCTCCCCAAATCTCCAGCTTCCCTCGCCCCAGTGCCCCGCCTGATTCCCCCGCCCCTGTTGCGCACTGCGCCACAGCCGCGGCGTTTCCCAGGTTACCAGATGCCACGTGTTTGGGGAGTGAGTGCGGGTGCGTATCTGGTGCGGAGAAGGAGGTAGGATGTGGGCTGTGAGTGCCATGAATTGTGTGGGGCCAAGCGGGGGAAAGGTGTGTAGGAACTTGGTGTGTGTGTGCAGGTAGCTGAGCCACGGCCACAGGGTGGTAAGTTTGCACCAGAGGGCAATTAGATTTGTGTGCTAACACGGTCAATGCGGGTCCTTCATTACTTATTCCCATCTCCACGTCCTTTCCGCCTATCAGTCCCTGCCTCTGCGCGATGACAGCTCCGCCTCTCTTTCCACAGTGGCAAAATCCTGCAGAAATGGTGCCCCTCCTTTGGTGGCCCGGGAGGGAGGTCTGGGCATGCTCAGTAAACCAGGGTGGGTTTGGGCTGAGAGGCCATTTACCGCAGGGCGACCGCGCAGGGCCGTGTAACCAGGAATCCAATCCCATTGTCAGCCCAGGATTAAATGCGGTTACCAACCACCCCCACCATCCAATTGTGAGAGATAGTTTGGTGAATAGAGTTACATCTGGTTGACAACCAGTCGCAGTTTGAAGATCAGCCCACCGTGATAGGTGGAAAGGCGTCTCCGGATGAGAAAGAGAGACTGAGGAAGAATATAGGAGTGGAGGGGCTGAGAGAACCCGAGGGCGCATTTTGGACTTAGCGCCAGATGTGCTTTGCATTTGAATAAAGCATTTGAAAAAAGCGCTTCCTTCTTCATTCCAAGGAAATGAATTATATCATTTCCTCCTCACAGCCCCTCTGAGATGCGTGCCTTATCAGCACTGCTTTCCAGGTTAAGAAACAGATTAAGAGAGCTTGGGGCGCATCGCCAAGGTTGGGTATTTAGTTAAATGATCCAACAATTCCAGTGAGGGCTTCCACCTCAAAGTCTGGCTTCTTTTCCAGCTTGTCCTGTGACCCCCTTTATGTGAGAAAATACAAGGTTCTTCTATTTCTACCGTATCCAGATATTTCCATCCATGGCCCTATTGTATATCAAGGGTGTTTTTTGCCATGTTTTTATTTGAATGTCACACTGCAGGTCACATTGGCAGGAAGAGTCATCCGAAGACAGCCTAACTTCAGCATGGCAGTCATTCTGTAGACCGTAGAGATGCTTTTTCCTGGGCAGTATCTTTTTACATTCCCTGTTTCCTCTAAATATCCCAGTGGGGAGGAAGGTTGCCCCCAGTTGTTTTTTTATTTTTGTTTTTGTTTTCAGAGAGAGTCTCACACTGTCACCTAGGCTGGAATGCAATGGTGCAAACGCAGCTTACTGTAGCCTTTATCCGCTCGGCTCTCTCCTCAGCCTCCCAAGTAGTTGGGACTACAGGCGACTGCCACACGCCCAGCTAATTTTTTTATTTTCCTTTTTGTAGAGACAGGGTCTCACTGTGTTGCCCAGGCTGGTCTCAAACTCCCGGGCTCAAGTGATCCTCCCGCCTTGGCCTCCCAAAGTGCTAGGTTTACAGGTGTGAGCCACTGTACCTGCCCCTCCCCCACAGCCCCCACATTTTAGAAAGGAAATGTCAGGCATGGAGAAGTCAGCAGTCTCAGGTCTGTGAGACTCCTGGGCACAGGGTGAAGCAGTATTTTGCCCTCCTGGCTCTCTGGCACCGCTGGTGCCTTCAGCACCTCCTAGAAGACTCAGGAGATGTGCCCACAGCAGGAGCACTGCTGATAGAGTTACAGGACAGCACTGTGGCGTATGGCCCCCATTCGAGTTGATGAAGATGTTTAGGCCAAGGGGGAAATGGTTGTAGCCCCTTAACACATACTCCGCAGCAGTAACTGGGAGGTATTAGGAACTCTAACTTTTTTTTTTTTTTTTCGAGACAGAGTCTCGTTCTGTTACTCAGGTTAGAGTGCAGTGGTACGATCTCGGCTCACTGCAGCTTCCACCTCCCAGGTTCAAGCGATTCTCCTGCCTCAGCCTCCCAAGTAGCTGGGATTACAGGCGCGCACCACCACACCCAGCTAAATTATGTATTTTTAGTAGAGACAGCGTTTCGCCACGTTGGCCAGGCTGGTTTCAAACTCCTGACCTCAGGTGATCTACCCACCTCGGCTTCCCAAAGTGCTGGGATTACAGGCGTGAGTCACCGAGCCTGGACAACTCTAACTTTTTTATGTTCTCTAATCCCCACATGTTCTCCAGAACAAACTCCTTGATAGATGTGCTTCCTCCTTTTTTCTTTTTTCTCAAATGATGGGTTAAAGTTCAAATGTTAAGAAAGGCTGGGTGTGGTGGTTGATGTGTATAATTCAGCACTGTGAGAGGCTGTGATGGGATGATTGCTTGAACCCAGGAGTTTGAGACCAGGCTGGACAATGTAGGGAGACTCCATCTCTATGCAAAATTTAAAAACTAGCCAGGCATGGTGGCATGTGCCTGTGTTCCCAGGTAGTCAGGAGGTTGAGGTGGAAGGATTGTTTGAGCCCAGGAGAGGTCAAGGCTACAGTGAGCCGTGTTTACACAACTGCATTCCAGCCTAGGCAACAGAGTGAGACCCTGTCTCAAAAAACAGAAACAGAAACAAATGCTTGGGGAGTGTTGTGTTAGTAACTTACTGTCTTAAGTCTATTTTGTGTTTCTATAAAGGAATACCTGAGGCTGGATAATTTATAAAGAGGCTTATTTGGGTCACAGTTCGGCAGGCTGTACAAGAAGTATGGTGCTGGCATCTGCGTCTGGTGACCCCTCAGGAAGCTTCTAGTCATAGCAGAAGGCAAAGGGGGAGCAGATGTGGCAAGAAAGGGAGCAAGAGTGAGGGGAGGGAGGTGCCAGTCTGTTTTTAACAATCAGATCTCGAGGAAACTAATAGAACAAGAACCCACTCATTACCCCAAGAATGGCACCAGGCCATTCATAAGGGATCCACTCTCATGACACAAACACATCCCACCAGGCCCCACCTCCAACACTGGGGATCACATTTCACCATGAGATTTGGAGGGGACAAACATTCAAACTATTTCACTTACTGTTCCTAGCAAAAGCAAAGCCCAAATGTGTGTTTGCAAAACCTTCCAGAGACAACAAGAGAGAATTAATTCATAATTCCCAATTTAACTTAGTCGGCCCTGAGGTTTTTTTCCCCCGAATTGTTATACCTAGATTAAACTATTTTTAAACGTTTGAGTGATTCCTAATTAGTTTTGTTAATCAAAGAGGTAAAGCAACTTAATACTGAGTAGTATTGTGAAAGATTGTCCTATTTTTGAATAAGTGCATTAACAGTCTTCCTGCTGAATATTAATGAAGCATAAATACCTGTTCTTCTTACTTATGTGTAACAGGGCAGCTTGGCTTGGCTGGAGCTAAGAGCCAGACACACCATTGTGTGGAGGTGGGTGACGTCTTCCTGTGCTAAAAGGTGAATGAATAAATAAGCTCCTCACCTCTTGCGGAACACTTGGGAACACATAAACAGGTATTTAGCCCCATCTCCTGATTTCATCTTTCACATGGCAAAGACCTTGAATCCTGTCCTTAACTGGGGCTCAGACATTAATCAACAGGTCTGATGAGCATATGGTGGGAACGCCAGATTTCACTGGAGTCCTCAGGAGAAAAAAAGTCACAGTAAGCAAACAAGGGGTGTGACAAGAGTGGGATGAATGCAAGCACAGTGTGAAGCAGAACCCCTATCTGCCCCCAGTTCCATTCCAGACTAGAGTATGGATGCTTCCAGGGAAAGAGAGCACTATGTAGTAAAACTGAACATTGTTTCACCAGGGTTCCAAGCCACCCTGCTGGGAGGCTTCTCTCCAAGAATTCTGGATACCAGAGTGGAAGGCATTTTCCCACCAACTGGAGAGAGACAAAACATCGGAGACCAGGAGGCTGTGGAGAAAGCAGTTGACCCAGGTGCCTCAACTATCCCAGAAGGGTCAGCGCCACGTGGCTGCCAGCATCTTTGAGAAAATCATCCGCAACCAAACTTCAGAGCTGCGGACAGAGGTGTGGTTAGAACTGAGATACAACCTGCCCACCTGGGTCAGGTCTAAAGACAAGAAGTCCTGAGTTCTTGCCACTGAGGAGGCCAGGGTCATTTGTCCAGAAAACTTTGAGACTGTCTTTGAGTGACCTAGTCTGGGACCCATTCACTGGTGGGTTCTAAGGTTAGACGCTCATTCAGGATATTTTCAATACTAAGTCAGTGCATAGCTGCCCCACTAACAAATTGGTGACTGTAGAGTCAGAGCGGGTCAGTTCTTGGGACAATGGCGCTGGCGCTGTTAGAGGACTGGTGCAGGATAATGAGTGTGGATGAGCAGAAGTCACTGATGGTTACGGGGATACCGGTGGACTATGAGGAGGCTGAGATTCAGGAGGTCCTTCAGGAGACTTTAAAGTCTCTGGGCAGTTATAGACTGCTTGGCAAGATATTCCGGAAGCAGGAGAATGCCAATGCTGTCTTACTAGAGCTTCTGGAAGATACTGATGTCTCGGCCATTCCCAGTGAGGTCCAGGGAAAGGGGGGTGTCTGGAAGGTGGTCTTTAAGACCCCTAATCAGGACACTGAGTTTCTGGAAAGACTGAACCTCTTTCTAGAAAAAGAGGGGCAGACGGTCTCAGGTATGTTTCGAGCCCTGGGGCACGAGGGCATGTCTCCAGCCACAGCGCCCTGCATCTCACCAGAATTACTGGCCCATTTGTTGGGACAGGCAATGGCACATGCGCCTCAGCCCCTGCTACCTATGAGATACCGGAAACTGCGAGTGTTCTCTGGGAGTGCTGTCCCAGCCCCAGAGGAAGAGCCCTTTGAGGTCTGGTTGGAACAGGCCACGGAGATAGTCAAAGAGTGGCCAGTAACAGAGGCAGAAAAGAAAAGGTGGCTGGCAGAAAGCCTGCGGGGCCCTGCCCTGGACCTCATGCACATAGTGCAGGCAGACAACCCGTCCATCAGTGTAGAAGAGTGTTTGGAGGCCTTTAAGCAGGTGTTTGGGAGCCTAGAGAGCCGCAGGACAGCCCAGGTGAGGTATCTGAAGACCTATCAGGAGGAAGGAGAGAAGGTCTCAGCCTATGTGTTACGGTTAGAAACCCTGCTCCGAAGAGCCGTGGAGAAACGCGCCATCCCTCGGCGTATTGCGGACCAGGTCCGCCTGGAGCAGGTCATGGCTGGGGCCACTCTTAACCAGATGCTGTGGTGCCGGCTTAGGGAGCTGAAGGATCAGGGCCCGCCCCCCAACTTCCTTGAGCTAATGAAGGTAATACGGGAAGAAGAGGAGGAAGAGGCCTCCTTTGAGAATGAGAGTATCGAAGAGCCAGAGGAAGGAGATGGCTATGGCGGCTGGAATCATGAAGGGGACGACTGAAAACCACCTGGGGGCAGGACCCATAGCCAGTGGGCCTAGGGACATTCACTTTACTAGGCTAAGACCTTTAAATTTTTTTTTCTTTAATGTATGGGACTAAAATCAAAGCATGACAGCCAATTATTGACCTTCCTTTCCTTCCTTCCTTCCTTCCTTCGTTCCTTCCTTCCTTCCTTCCTTCCTTCCTCCCTCCCTCCCTTCCTTCCCTGCCTCCCTCCCTCCCTCTCTCCTTCTCTCCTCTCCTTCTCTCCTTCCTTCCTTCCTTCCTTCCTTCCTTCCTTCCTTCCTTCCTTCCTTCCTGCCTTCCTTCCTATTTTTCTTTTTCTCTTTCTTCTTTATTTCGTGGGTCTCACTCTCATCACCCAGGCTGGAGTGCAGTGGCTCACTGCAGCCTTGACTTCCCAGGCTCAGGCTCAGGTGATCCTCACACCTTAGCCTCCCAAGTACCTGGGACTATAGGCATGGACCACCACGCCTAGCTATTCTTTTGTTTCTTGGTAGAGACAGGGTTTTGTGTTGCTCAGGCTGGTCTGGAACTCCTAGGCTCAAATGATGTGCCCAACTCAGCCTCCCGAAGTGCTGGGATTATAGGCATGAACCACCATGCCTGGCCCTTGATTTTTCTTTTTAAGAAAAAATATCTAGGAGTTTCTTAGACCCTTTGTAGATTATTAATGAACAAAAGATTAAACTCCAAATATTAGATAGTAAGCCTGAAGGAATCTGAAACACTTGTACTTCCAATTTTCTTTACATAATCCCAAGTAGACCAGAATTGGCCCATACCATAGAAGAAAGAATTGGCAGTCAAAAAAAAAAAAAAATGCCTTTTGTAATATGTTTGAAAAATAAAGCTGTTTGACTTGTCAGGTGTTTCGCTTCCTTAAATCAGCAAATTCTCCCTGAGTACCTGGCTTTGTGAGACACAGTTCAAGGAGTTACAAGACTACAGCTATAACCTACAGTTGAGCTGTTATAAACCAACAAAATGAGCCCTGCCCTCAGACAGGTTCCAGTCTAGATGAGGAGATGATCTAGACAGGTAAAAGGCTAACTAATCCTTTGTGTGAATTCAGTTCATCACCCCAATAAAAGTGTCATCACCCAGTGAATAGGACCATCTCCGCTTGCAGGTTTTTGTTGATATTGTCGTTATTGTGTTGTTTTAACCTGGGAAGTGTTCTTCCTGCCTTTCTGCTAGGTGTCAGATAGATGGTCCCAGAACTAGGTGCTGTGTCGGGCCCTGAAAACACAGATGACTCAATCTAAGCTCTGCTTTCAAGAGGTCCACAGCCTGAGAGGTGTCCCCAGAGAAAGGGGGACATAAGGGGACAGCATGCTCAAGAGCAGAGGTGTTTAGGGCAGGTTTGGATTTAGTGAGCAGGCTGGTTTGCTTACAGAAGATTTTTAGTGGCAACAAAGGACAAAGAGGAGAGAAAAGGAACTCACATTTATTGAGGGCCTACTGTGTGCAAGGTGTTTCATGTATATCTCACTGAATGTATACAGCCACCCTGTTGTGGTATAATTTTGCTCTTTATAAAGAGAAAGAAACTGAAGCTCAGATGGTCTCCTCAACACCAAAATGCTAAGAAGTAATGGAGCCTAGACAGAAACCCAGACCTTTGACTCACACTAGTCCACCCTCCACCATCTTGATGACTTTCACATTGTGCTCTGCAGTTCTGCAGAGATTTTCCAGTAGTTCCATCTCCAAAATGTATTTTAAACTCTTTATTTTTTTTTAATTGTTATTATTATTATTTTGAGACTGAGTCTTGCTCTATCGCCCAGGCTGGAGTACAGTGGCACAATCTCAGCTCACTGAAACCTCTGCCTCCCAGGTTCAAGTGATTCTCATGCCTCAGCCTCCCAAGTAGCTGGGATTACAGGCGCCCACCACCATGCCCGACTAATTTTTGTATTTTTAGTAGAAACGGGGTTTCGCCATGTTGGCCAGGCTGGTCTCAAACTCCTGACCTCAAGTGATCCGCTCACCTCAGCCTCCCAAAGTGCTGGGATTACAGGTGTGAGCCACCACGCCCGGCCTAAACTCTTTAAATCTCTAGTAAATAACAGCTAGATTCAAATGGGCTGATAACCAAATTTTAACACAGAAGCATTCACCACCAGGTTTGCGTTTATTTCCAGATGGGCTCATTTTGTGTAGACCTTAGAGCAAAGTTTCCTTTATGGTGTCTGTGTATGTATCTGAACTTTTAATTGTTCATAGATTTTAAAAGCGGTAGTACCACATGGCTGTTTAGATCAGACCTGTGTATTTAGGTCAGACCTGTGTATCACATAAGTGTGTGAGTGCAGTGCAGATGAGCACCATTTAGTTATATGTGCTAGGCAAAGCTCCAACACAGTTGATGTGTAGTCTCGTGGTAGATTTGTGCATACTGTAAGCAAATTGCTTAGCTTCTCTAGACATCAGTTTCCACATCTGAAAAATAAGAAGATGAGAGTACACGGTTGTTATGAACAAATGACTTAATGCTTTTAAAGCACGTTGCATGACATCTGGAACACGGAAAGCCCTCAATACATTGAAGCGCTTAGGATTTTCATGATGTTGCTGTCTGCTCAATTCAATGCATGCTTTCTTTATTGTCCTGACAGTTGTGCGGTCACAAGTTAATATGCTTCCAGTTGACTTCCAGTCTACCGTGGTGTTAGAAACCGTTTCAGCTCTTATTGTAAATTTGAGTGCTTGTTGTTTTTTATATTTGTGATGACTCTTCCAGCAGTTGTTGACAATTGTGAGAGGTTTGACTTTTAAATAATTACTTATTTTTTCTGATTGTGGTTCAGTTTAACTGAAGAATATCCTGAGATTGTAAGAAAAGCATTTTTTTAAAGGTATCACTTGTGATCATTTATCTTTCTAAATTATATTTTTAATACTGTTCGACCAAAGTGATGCGGTGGTTACCATGACTCCCTAATTTCATGTGCTTTTGTATTTATGAAAATGGTTTCATTGTCATTTATTGACAGTATACAAAGTAAAATGTTATAAATGTGACGTTATAAAATAAATATATGCTAATAAAATCCTAAGTTTTTCTGATTCCTGTATTGTGGCCTCTATAAACTACTGCCTGAAGAAGGAGCTTTGTTACTGAAAAATTTTGAGAGATAACTTGAGAAAATCAAGCTAAAGTCAAAAGGTCTTAGAATTCTCTAGGCAAGAAAACCTGAAAGCAAAAAATGCTTGAATAAGAATACTTGAACTATGTCTCTGGGGACAAGAGAGAGCTTGATCCACCCATCATCGATTTCTCTTTTAAAATATACAGAAACAAAAGATGGAGGTCAGTTGCCTCAGAGACCCCCCAGCTCATTTGCTTAGGAAAGTAACCGTACAGATAAATTTCCAGGCTCTATTCTACCAAGGGTGAATGACCCTGAAGGTAGAATATTGCTTTTCTGGACTGAAGTAACCCTTTTTTTCTTTTTTCTTTTTTCTTTTTTTTTGAGACAAGGTGTCACCCATGCTGGAGTACAGTGGTGCAATCTCGGCTCACTGCAAACTCTGCCTACTGGCTTCAAGTGATTCTCATGCCTCAGCCTCCCGAGTAGCTGGGATTACAGAGGTGTACCACCACGGTCCAGCTAAGTTTTTGTATTTTTAGTAGAGATGGGGTTTCACTCTGTTGATCAGGCTGGACTCAAACTCCTGGCCTCAGGTTATCCACCTGCCTTGGCCTCCCAAAGTGCTGGGATTACAGGCGTGAGCCACCGTGCCCAACCTGAAGTCACCTTTTATTCTATGGATGTATACGGAGGGAAATTCCTCTTGCCTTTGGCCTTCTTGAAATTGCTTCTCCTCTTTTTTTCTAAAGTACAATGAGGGAGCATCTTTCACTGGGCCATACACACTGCAGACCAGTCCATTAAAGAGGAATATCCCGAGGGGGCCCAACACCATCTCATACTCACCCAAGCAAACCCTCCAAGGGGTGGTCTCATCCTATACTTCATACTTCTCCATTCCTAACTCTCAAATACAGGCTCCAAGATTCTCGAATCACAGCTGAGGATAACTTTCCACCAGGGCTGTCTGGTGAAGACTTAGGCCATCAGACTCCTGCCTCTTTAGGCCTTAGGTGTCACCTGTCATGCACCTGCACCAGCCATGCCCACCAGGCCACCCCTCCTCTTGTGTTCTGCTGCCCATCCTAAATGCAAGACTTTGCTCAGCAACTCTCGGCTTTGCTCTCCTTTACCCGCTATGCCATGCTTCCAACTTACCTTCTGGACGTTCCATGGTATCTATACAAACCAGCCTGGAACACCAGAGTCCTTACTGAATACCTTGTCACCATCTTCCTGCACTCAACTCTGGTCCTCCTCCCAGTGCTCTGTGGCCTGTGAAACCCTGGAGGGGAAGTGGCTCAGTCTCCCCCAGCTCAAGAGAGGCTGGAAGGTGGTGGTAGCATTCCTCCTAGCTCATTGTCATTGCAAATACATTTGTTCCTTCCTGGCGTAAGCTCACCCGCTCTGTCCCACCACCTGCTGTGGAGTGTCCCTGACAGGCCTGGATGATGGCAATGACAAAGCAAAGACAAGACAAGCCAAGGCAGGGAGGGGTCCCTTTAGGGCTGAATGTGGCCTGGTGTTATCTAAAGCAACAAAAACTAGGAAGAAAAATACAATGACCGTGAGACATATCCAAGGAAGTCCTACAAGACTGGAATAGGAAAGAGGGTTGGAAGCTAGTGTTTTGAAGGAGTGGAGCCTGAAATGAAATGGAGAAGCTAGGTAAGAAGATCTGAGACAAGTGCTGTCGAACGTGCTGCAGGCTTGTTTTATGTTAGCCACCAGCTGAATCTTTGGTCTGAAGGCCCAGGATTAGGGCAGACATCTCGCTTACCCCCTCTCTGTCAGGGTGGGTCAGGAATTCCTTGAGTTTGCCCAGAGAAGACTTATACTCATGGAGATGCTCTTCTGGAGGAAAGCTGGTGCCCATAAGTAGGCTTTTCTGAAGCTAGCCTTTCCAGGCGGGGTGTGGTTGGCTCATGCCTGTAGTCTCAGCACTTTGGGAGGCTGAGGCAGGGAGGTCGCTTGAGCCAGAAGTTCACAACCAGCCTTGGTAACATAGCAAGACCCTATCTCTACAAAAAAAAATTTTAAATAAATTAGTCATGCATGGTGGCACACACCTGTGGTCCCAGCTACTTAGGAGGCTGAAGCAGGATGGTTACTTGAGCCCAGGAGATCGAGGCTGCAGTGAGCCATGATCACACCACTGGACTACAGCCTGGGTGATAGAGTAAGATCTTGTCTCAAAAAGAAAAAAAGGAAAAAAAAAGAAAGAAGAAAGAAAGAAAAAGAAAGAAAGAAGAGGAAAGAAGAAAGAAAGAGAAAAAAGAAAGAAAGAAAAGAAAAAGAGAAAGAAAAAGAAAGAAGAAAGAAAAAAGAAAGGGAAGGAAGGAGGGAGGGAGGGAGGGAAGGAAGGAAGGAAGGGAGGGAGGGAGGGAGGGAGGGAGGGAGGAAGGAGCTAGCCTTCCTAGGTACCAGGCCCTGGAGCTGTCCTGGTCCTAACCTGTGTGACACAACTCCTTTGCTGTATGCAAATGTTCCCTGACCTTCCAGATGGGCACTGTCTTAAAAATTACAGAAGTGTATGCCGAAATCAATTTTAACATAAGGAAAAAGGGTGTAAGATTTCAGTCTCACTTTCAGGATAGCAGCTGGAGCTGCCCATTAATCGTCTGGACTGCTTTAAGCAGCAGAAGCAGCAGCTGAGGCTTTTTCCCAATCTGCCCTCCTCCCACTTGAAGGGAAAATTTACCAAAGGGGAAGAGTTACCAGACTGTGCAGGGTGCTGGGGCTGGGCGCCACTGCAGGTAGTCCCACGGCAGGAAGGAAGGGGCAGGAAGGGGTCCCCATCCCATGCCACCAGATCTCCCTGCTCTACAGTGGCCTGAAAGTTCCATTGAATGCTTTTCCTGGCTTCTGGGCACAACAGCTTTCCCAATGAACACAATTAACTAAAATAAAAGCTTTCTGGAACTAACAAGCAGTTGTCGCGAAAGTAGACTTTATATTGTAAGTGAGCATAAGCAAGGCTATGGAAACCAGGCCGGTGAGTACCGGAGGCTGGGTTCTGCCGACTAGCGGTGGCACTGCACTGCCTGGCAGCATCCCATACAAAAGTGTCAGCCTCTGATCACATTTGTGGAGCTTTGCGACTCTGCTCACTATTCCAAGTACTGGTCAGTGGACATTTTTATGTTCAAAATAAAAATCTTCTGTATGAGCCTAAGGTAACTGTAAATGTCTAGAGCTAGGTGTGCTGCCATCTTAGGAATAACATCTGTCAATGCAGAATGGACAAGGCCATTTCCAAGTTCAAGGTGATTTATGGGTCTAAAGCTAAGGTAGTAATTCTTAGGATTCACAAGCCCTGTCACTGGTCTGTTTGGCCTATAAGTGGCAATGTGGGATGAGAAGGAAAGCTGTATGAGTCTCACAGGCTATTCCCAAGACCTTGTATGGGCTTTCGTAAATTACAAAAGGGGCTACTTGGCAGCCCCCTGGAATCCCTAGGTCATATTTTTCTACTGGGACCACTAGGTTTATCAGTAGCTGAACCACTTAGGAGCTATTCCTCCTCCACCAGCCTTGCCCACAAGTTCTCTGATGCTTCAGAATTCATAATGGCATGGTCTGAAATGTATTCCTCCCATAACCAGAATATATTTTGGTTCAATTTAAGACTCCATCAAAATTGTAGTGCAGGCATAAGGCTGGGCACATCTACTTCCTCTATTACCAACGTGGGGATATAGCATTCTCCAGGAATGGGCAGGTTATACCCTAACTGGACATCTACTTAGGAGATGATTAGAGCACTCAGACCCAGGGGTAGGATGGTAATTAATACGGATGAAGGAATAAAAGAGGCAGAGGAGATCATACCTAACACCGTACCCCCTCACGCACTGTAGGCATTGCCACCCTACATCAGAAACAAAAGACCAAGCAACAGAAATTAAAACTTACGGCCTGGCGTGGTGGCTCACACCTGTAATCCCAACACTTTGGGAGGCCAAGGCGGGCGGATCACTTGAGTCCAGGAGTTCTAGACAAGCCTGGCCAACATGGTGAAACCCTGTCTCTACTAAAAAAAATATAAAAATTAGCTGGCATGGTGGCACATGCCTATGATCCCAGATACTCAGGAGAATGAGAGAGGCTGAAGCATGAGAATCGCTTGAACCCAGGAGGCAGAGGATGCAGTGAGCCAAGATCGTACTGCTGCACTCCAGCCTGAGCAACAGAGTGAGACTCTGTCTCAAAAAAAAAAAAGAAAAGAAAAAGGAAATAAATTAAAACTTAAATCAGAAGTGGAATAAGACATAAGAAGGGAACAGACAACTTGAAGCAGAATAAATATGAAGAAAATCACATATAAGCATAGCACAGTCAAACTCCTATAAGCCAAAGATAAGGAGAAAATTTGTTTAATCTTTATTTGAGGTTCAGGAGAACATGTGCTAGCTTGTTATATGGGTAAATTATATGTCACAGGAGTTTGGTGCACAGATTATTTTGTCACCCAGGTAATAAGATAGTACCTGATAGGTAGTTTTTCAATCCTGTCCCTCCTCCCACGCTCGAGAAGGCCACAGAGTCTGTTGTTCCCTTCTTGTGTACTCAATGTATAGCTCCCACTTATAAGTGGGAACATGCAGTATTTGGTTTTCTGTTCCTACATTAGTTCTCTTAGTGTTATGGCCTCCAGCTCCATTATTTTTGCTGCAAAGGACATGATCTTGTGCTTTTTTATGGCTGCATAGTCTTCCATGGTATATATGTACCACATTTTCTTTATTCAGTCTACACTGATGGGCACTTAGGTTGATTCCATAATTTTGCTATTGTGAATAGTGCTGTAATGAACATACTTGTGCATGTGTCTTTATGGTAGAATTCTTTATATTCTTTGGGGTATATACCCAATAATAGGATTGCTGGGTCTAATGATACTTCTGTTTAAGTTCATTGAGAAATCACCACACTGCTTTCCACAATGGTTGAACTATTTTACACTCCCACCAACAGTATATAAGTATTCCCTTTTCTCTGCCAGCATCTTTTATTTTTTTATTTTTTAATAATAGCCATTCTGACTGGCAAGTATCTACTTATCAGTGATGTTGAGCATTTTTTCATATGCTTGTTGGGTGCATGTATGTCTTCTTTTGAAAAGTGTCTGTTCATGTCCTTTGCCCACTTTTTTATGGGGTTGTTTGTTTTTTGCTTACTAATTTGTTTAAGTTCCTTATAAATTCTGGATATTAGACTTTGTTGGATGCATAGTCTGCAAAAATTTTCTCTCATTCTGTAGGTTGTCTGTTTACTCTGATGATAGTTTCTTTCACTGTGCAGAAGCTCTTTAGTTTAATTAGGTCCCATTTGTCAATTTTTGCTTGTGTTGCAATTACTTTTAGTATCTTCATCATGAAATCTTTGTCAGGGCCTATGTCCAGAATGGTATTTCCTAGGCTATCTTCCAGGGTTTTTATAGTTTTAGGTTTTACATTTAAGTCTTTAATCTATTTTGAGCTGATTTTGGTGTATGGTGTAAGGAAGGGGTCCAGCTTCAGTCTTCTGGGTATGGTTAGCCAGTTATCCCAGCAGCATTTATTGAATAAGGACTTTTTATTGCTTATTTTTGTTGATTTTGTCGAAAATTGGATGGTTGTAAGCATGTGACTTTATTTCTGGGCTCTCTATTCTGTTCCATAGGTCTATGTGTCTTCGTACCAGTACCATGCTGTTTTGGTTACTGTAGCCCTGTAGTATAGTTTGGGGAATGTGATGCCTCTAGCTTTATTCTTTTTGCTTAGGATTGCCTTGGCTATCCAAGCCCTGTTTTGGTTCCGTGTGATTTTTAAAATACTTTTTTCTAATTCTGTGAAGAATGTCATTGGTACTTGGATAGAGATAGCATTGAATCTGTAAATTGATTTGTGCAGTATGGCCGTTTTCACTTTCATTTACTTTCTATCCGTGAGTATGGAATGTTTTTCCATTTGTTTGTGCCATCCCCGATTTCTTTGAGGAGTGTTTTGTAATTCTTGAGTATAAATCTTTCACCTCCATGGATAGTTGTATTCTTAGGTGTTGCATCCTTTTTGTGGAAGAGAAAACCTTGAAAGCAGCCAGAGGAAAATGACATATTACATACTAAGGAATAACAGTAGGAATTAGTGCTCACATATAATGAGAAATATGGAGACCAAAAGACAGGGCAATAACATCTTCATGCCACTGGATAAGTAGGGATTATTTGTTCAGTCAAGGTTTAGTAAAAACGTGCCATTAAAATTATCTGAACCTGGAATATGTGAAAGTAGTTGGTAGAGGGAAGTGGGATGTGAGCTGGGGCAATTGGGGAGAAACTTCTAACTACTGATTGAATTTCTGGACTGGTAGTTGAAGTATTTAGGTTTCCTATCTTATTCTGTAGTCAATTTTAATAACTCAGATATTCTAATTTTTTTATTTTATCTAAGTTTTCAAATGTATAGGCAAAAATTTCAGTGTTCTCTTCAGATGTTTTAAATTACTAATATTTCTGTAGTTATGGCTCCATTGTCATTCTAAATATTAATTATTTGCATTTTTTTCTCTTTCTTTTTTTCTGGGTTAATATATTCAGAAGTTGGCCTTTTTTTTTTTTTTTTTTTTTTGAGACAGAGTTTCGCTCTTGTTGCCTAGGCTGGAGTGCAATGGCATGATCTTTGCTCACTGCAACCTCCACCTCCCAGGTTCAAGCTATTCTCTTGTCTCAGCCTCCCAAGTAGCTGGGATTACAGGCATGTACCACCACACCTGGCTAATTTTTTGTGTTTTTAGTAGAGATGGGGTTTCTCCATGTTGGTGAGGCTGGTCTTGAACTCCCAACCTCAGGTGATCCACCCGCCTCGGCCTCCCAAAGTGCTGGGATTACAGGTGTGAGCCACCATGCCCGGCCAAAGTTGGCCATTTTATTTATTTAGTTTTTCAGAGAATCAGCTTTTAGGTTTTTAAATCATCTGCATCATTATTTCATTAATTCTATTCTTATTTTTATTTCTTTCCTCTTACCATGTTTAGAATTAATATACCATTTCATTTCTAGCTTCTCGAGGATAGTTCCTTGTTTTCTATGTTTCATGATTTTTCAATAAATATATTTAAATGGAATACTATGCAGCCATAAAAAAAGAAAAAAAGAAAAAAAAAGTGAATTTTCTCATTTATGTATATGAATATATGAGGAATATTGGTATTTAGTTTTCTCTTTTGTAACATCATTGTCTGGTCTTGGAATGAGGGTAATACAGACCCCACAGCATGAGGGCAAGTAGTCCCTCCTGTTCATTTTTCTGGAAGTGGTTGGTTATTATTTCTTTCTTAAATGTTTCCTGGAATTCACCTGTTAAGCCTTCTGGGACTGGAGTTCTCTTTGTGGGAAAAGTTTTAACTATAAATTCAATTTCTTTAATACATATAGGGCTACATTGATTATCAATACCTTCTTGAGTAAGTTTGGGGGTTTTAAGGGTTTTCTCCACTTAATCGAAGTTGCCTAATTTATTGGCACAATTTTTTGGTAATTTCCTTTATTGTTTTTTTAATATCTGCAAAATCTGTGGCATCACCTTCCTTGTTCCTCTGTTTGTCCTGGGTAATTTGTATATTTTCTCTCTTCCTGACCAATCTAGCAAGAGGCCTATCAATTTTGTCACTCTCCTCAAAAAAAATCTTTAATTTTGCTATTTTTTGTTTCCCCTTTTATTAACTTCTGTTCTAATCTTTCTTACTTTTTCTTTCTTTTCTGCTTACCTTGAGTTTTCTTTGCTCTTCTTTTTTCTGTTTCTTGAGGCAGAAAAATCATTGAGACTTGTCATCTTTTATAATATAGGTGCTTAGTGCTATACAATTTAATCTCAGTACTGCTTTAGCTGCATCTCATAAATGTTGATTTGTTGCATTTTTATTTTCATTCAGTTCAAAATCTTCCTAGTTTCCCTTCTGATTTTTTTTTCTTTGATTCATGGGATATTTAGAAGTGTGCTCTTTCATTTCCAAATATTATGGGTGTTTCTATGTATCATCTGGTTTGGGTTTACAATTGAATTTCTTTATAATAAAAGAACGTCATGTGATTAAAATAGTTTCAGATTTATTAAGATTAGTTTTATGTCCCACCACGTGTACATGTTCCATGTGCTCCTGCAAAGAATGTGAATTCTGCACTTTTTGAGGAAGTGTTATATAGATGTCAATTAAAGTGAGTTAGTTGATAGTGTTCAAGACATCTGTAGCCTGGCTGAATTTCAGTCTATCTTTCTATTAATTTGCAGAGAGTTTTTAAAATATTTTACTGAAATTGTGCATTTATCTATTTCTCTTTACAGTTCTATCAGTTTTTGCTCTACATTTTAAAACTTTGTTATTAGATTCATGCACATATAGGATTGTCTTGACTAATCGACTGCTCAATCATTATAAAATTATTGTCTTTATTTCTGGAATTATTCTTTTCTGCGAAATCTACTTTGCTCCAGTTTTCCTTTGATAAGTGTTAATGTATGTCTTTCTCCATTCTTTCACTTTTAACCTATTGCATCTTTTTATTTAACGTACGTTACTTACTAGTAGACAGGATATAGTTGGATCTTACCTTATCTAGCAATCTCTACCTTTTAATTAAGGTGTTTAGACATTTAATGTGATTGTCACATTTAATGTAATTATTGGTATTGCTATTTGTGTTTATTTGTCCCATCTGTTTTCTGTTTCCTTTTCACTCTTTTTCTGCCTTCTTTTGGGTTTTTTAATGATTCTATTTTAGCTCCTTTGTTGGCTTACAATGTACAACTATCGGTTGCATTATTTTAATAATTGCTTTAGGATCTATAGCATCCATCTTTAACTTACTACCCTCTACCTTAAAATATTACAGTATTTCACATATAACTAAAGTATCTTGCAATAATAATGGGCTTCCATTTTTCCCTCCTAGCCTTTGTGTTATTGTTGTCATATGTTTTACTTCTACATATGTTATAAACTCAAAATGTGTTGGGTTTTGTGGTGGTGGTGGTTGTTTAAACAGTCAATTATTAGTACTATAACAGAATACCTTAAATTCAAAATTTAAAAAATACTTAAACAGTCAATTATTGTCCATGCGTGGTGGCTCATGCCTGTAATGCCAGGAGCCAAGATGAGAAGATCCCTTGAGACCAGGAGTTCAAGAGCAGCCTGGGCAACATAGGGAGACCCCATCTCTAAAAATAATTTTAAAAATTAGCTGGGTATGGTGGCATGTGCATGTAGTTCCAGCTACTTGAGAGGTGGAAGCAGCAGGATCACCTGAGCCTGAGAAGCCAACGGTGCAATGAGCCATGGTTGTGCCACTGTACTCCAGCCTCAGTGACAGAATGAAACCCTGTCTCAAAAACAAACAACTGAAAACAGTCAGTTCTTGTGAAAACAATTTAAACAATTTTAAAATCCTACATATGGACTCACGTAGTTAGGGCACTTTTCCAGCACCCTTTATTAATTCGTATAAATCCATATTTTTACCTAGTATCATTTTCCTTCTGCTTTAAATCTTTTAAAGACTTCCTTTATTATTTCTTGCAGTGCAATTCTGTTGGATGAGTTCCATTAGCTATGTCTAAAAATTTATTTCACTCTCTTTTTCTGAAAGATATCTGTGCTGGGTAAAAAATTCTTGGTTAACAATTTTTTTCTTTTAGAGTTTTAAAGATGTTGCTCTCCTGTCTTCTGGCTTGCATTGTTTCTAGTGAGAAATGTGCTGTCATTATTTTATTTGTTCTTTCATACATAGGGGGTCTTTTATCTCTGGCTTCTTTTAAGAGTTTTCTCATTAGCTCTGGTTCTAAGCAATTTTATTACTATGTACCTTGGTGTAGATTCTTCTTATCTCTTATGCTTGGAGTTCGTTGTGTGTCTTGGATCTGCAGGTGTATAGTTTTCATCGTATTTTGAAAAATTTTGGTCATTATTTCTTTAAATATTTTTTGTTTCCTTTTTCCTTTGGTGACTCCAGTGACATGTATATTAGGCTGCATAAAGTTATCCCACAAGTCACTGTTGCTCTATCTTTTTTAAATTAATTTTTCTTTATCTTTTTGGTTTATTTCTATTGCTATGTCTGAGGTTTGTTAGTATTTTATTCTACAACAGCTAATCTGTTATTAATCTCATTCAGTGTATGTTTTCATTCTGACCCTATAGTTTTTTATTTCAAGAAATTTCATTTGGGTCTTTTTTTACATCTTTCATGTCTCTACTTGGTTAATCTTTTTTCTAGCTTCTTAAACATGTGGGATACAGTCATAATTGTCTTAATGACCTCTTCTACTAATTCTGTCTTCTGAGTTGTTTTTAGCTTAGTTTTCATTCTTTTTCTCCTCTTTGCGGGTGATATTTTTCTACTTCTGTGCATGCCTGGTGATTTTTGCCAGACATTGTGAATTTTGCCTGCTAGATTTAAAAAATCTTATAAATATTCTTGAGTTTCGTTCTGTGATGCAGACAAGTTACTTGATAACAACTTTACCCTTTTGATTTTTGCTCTTAAGCATTGTTAGACACCACAAAAACAGAATTTAATCTAGGCCAAATTTTGCCCCAATACTGACTCACAATCTTTGAGTACTCTAGCCAATGTTCCATGAATTATGAGGCTTCCACTCTGGCTGATGGGAACGGGCACTGTTCCTAGACCACTATTCCAAGCTTCCTAAATCTTGGCCAGAATAAATTCAATAATTTATTTAGAAAGATGTATTAAGCACCTTCATGTTAATAGCACCAAGGACTGTTCCCTCTATCCTTTTAAGTGGTTCTTTTCCCAGCATTATGTACCTTCTTCATACATAGAAACCAATCAGGAGTTAGCTGAATACCTGACGGGCGGGACCTTCTGCAGATCTCCAGAATTCTCTCAGTAAAACCTCTCTCATCTCCAGTACTCTGCTGGGAACTCTAGCCACCTTGTGAACTCTGACTATCTTGGCCTTTTAAAATTCTCTCCTTAACTCAGGGAGACCTCTGATTTCTACTGGAGTTCCCTCTGTCTGCACTGCAGTCTGGAAATTCTTCCTGGGCAGTAAGGTGGAGCAATCAGAGGGTTGCTTGAATTGTTTCCTGATTCTCAGAGATCACTGGCCTTTGTTGCTTAATACTCAATATCTTTTGAAGCATTATTTAATTTACTTTTCTAATTGTTTCAAACCCCCTAAAAATGTATATTCAATCCTTGTTACTCCATCTTGGCTGAATCCACAAGTCCTCTGTCTTGCATTTTTTTAAAAAAGATTTAAAAAATGAGAACAAATATCTTTTATATTTACTCACATATTTACTATTTCTTGCACTTTTCATTTTTTGTATACATTTGAGTTTCTATCTAGCATCATTTTCCTTCAGTCTAAGGAAACTCTTTAAATATTGTCTGGTAGTTCTAGTCTTCTGGCAATGAATTAGCTTGTTTGTATGAAAAATGTCCTTATTTTATCTCTACTTTTAAAGAATGTTTCTACTGGATGTAGAGCTCTAGGTTGGCATTTTTAAAAATTTCAGCATGTTAAATGTCATTCCTTTACCTTATGACTTGCACTTTTTCTGACAAAAATTCTGTGTTAATTCTAATTTTTGTTCTCTTATATACAATGTATCTTCGTAGTTTCTTTAAAATGTTCTCTTAGTTTTTTCAACAATTAGATTATAATGTTCTTTGATGTGATTTTTTTTATTGTTGCTGTCTCTAAGAGAATATGTTTAATTTTCTGTTCTCCTGGCATAGGTCTATACACAGTTGCCATCTATATTAAGTTTACTGAATGGCAGAGGAAAAGCATCCTGAACAGGGATTCAGAAGACCTTGGTTTTGGTCCTGGTTTTGTCTTAGCGTGCATGCCTCAGGCAACTCACTTCACTTCCCTGAGATTTTGTCTCATCCTCTGTAAAAGAATGTTAGGAACAAAAGGTCAGCAAGCTGTCTTTTAACTTTAAATCTGAAGCTTCCTGAATCTTGGCCAGAATAAATTCATAATTTATTTAGAAACATTTATCAAGCACCTTCATGTTAAGCACTGATATGGTTTGGCTGTGTCCCCACCCAAATCTCATCTTCAATTGTAGCTCCCATAATTCCCATGTGTCGTAGGAGGGATCCGGTGGGAGGTAATTGAATCATGAGGGATGGGTGTTCTCATGATAGTGAGTAAGTCTCACAAGATCTGATGGTTTTATAAAGGGGAGTTCCCCTGCCCAAGCGCTCTCTTGCCTGCCGCCATGTAAGACATGCCTTTTGCCTTCCACCACGACTGTGAGGACTCCCCAGTCACGTGGAACTGTGAGTCCGTTGAACCTTTTTTTCTTTTTACATCACCGAGATTTGGGTATGTCTTTATCGGCAGCATGAAAACGGACTAACAAAAGAAACTTCCCAGTGGCTGAAATACAAAGAGACCCAAGATAGCATCCTAAACCTCAGGGAACCCTGTTATTGGATGGCACCAACATTAAAAATACCTGATATTCAATATCTTTTGAAGTGTTATTTGATTTACTTTTCTAGTTATAAAAGTGGGCTGGTGGAAGAAGCAAGGAGGCATCCACTGATGCCTCCCACGCCTTACGAAGGGGAATCCCTCAGATCTATCTTTGCCTTTTTCTGCTGTAAATGGTGGATGACTGGGCCTCCATCAGTGGCTTCCCAGAATGCTGTGAGTATCCAGTGAGAGAACAGATCCCCAGGCACGTCCAGACACAAGGGCATCCCACAGCAAGACGTGAGGGGAGTGGGTTTGGCCAGGATGCTTGGTTCACCAAGCCCAACCCTCTCTGAATATGACTGTAGAACAGCATCATTTCAGGCTGTCTTTCTGGAGCCTCAGCCTGACAAAGGGAGCCTCTGCAGCCCAGAGGGGAGCTCTATTAGCCAGGTCAGGCTGCTGTAACAAAATAGCACAGACTCAGTGGCAGACACAACAGAAATTTGTATCCTCACTTTTCTGGAGGCTGAAAGTCTGAAATCAAGATGTTGGCAATTTTCTCCTGAGGCCTCTCTCCTTGCCTGGTAAATGGCTGCTGCTATAACTGAATGTTTGTGTCTCTCCCAAAACTCATGTGTTTAGGGGGAGTTTGTTCCTTCTTTTTGTTTTATTTTGAGACAAAATCTCACTCTGTCACCCAGGCTGGAGTACAGTGGTGTGACCGTGGCTCACTGCAACCTCTGCCTGCTGGGTTCCAGTGATTCTCCTGCCTCAGCCTCCCTAAGAGCTGTGACTACAGGTGCCTGCCACCACACCCAGCTAATTTTTTTGTATTTTTAGTAAAGATGGGGTTTCACCATGTTGGCCAGGCTGGTCTTGAACTCCTGACCTTAAGTGATCTGCCTGCCTCGGCCTTCCAAAGTGCTGGGATTACAGGCATGAGCCACTGTGCCCGACCTGTTCCTTTGTTTTATAGACAGGGGGTCTAACTCTTGCTCCGTCATCTGGACTGGAGTACAGTGGCATGCTCATAGCTCACTGAATTCTCAGATTCCTGGGCTCAAACAATCTTCCCACCTCAGTTGGGACTACAGATGCACTCCAGCATCCCCGGCTGAGATTTTTAAATATTTTTTTAGAGATAGGGCCTCGCTATGTTGCCCAGGCTGGTCTCAAACTCCTGGCCTCAAGTGATCCTCCTGCCTCAGCTACCTGAGTTGCTGGGCTTACAAGCAGGATCCACCAAGCCCCGTTCTCAAAATTCATGAATTGAAATCTAATCCACAAGATGATGCTATCAGGAGATGAAGCCTTTGAGAGGTGATTCGGTCATGACAGTGGAGCCCTGATGAATGGGATTAGTGTCCTTATAAAAGACGCCAAGGGAGCTTATCACCCTTCCACCATTTGAGGACATCAAGAAGGCTCTGTCTATGAACCAGAAAGCAGGGCCTCACCAGACACTGAGTCTGCCAGCACCTTGATCTTGACTTCCCACCCTCTAGGACCCCGAGAAATAAATTTCTGTTGTTTATAGTATATTTTTAGTAGAGACGGGGTTTCACCATGTTAGCCAGGCTGGTCTTGAACTCCTGACTGACAGATCAAGTGATCTGCCTGCCTCAGCCTCCCAAAGTGCTGGGATTACAGGCATAATATTATCCAGTTCATGCTATTTTGTTAAAGCAGCCTGGACAGACTGAGACAGCTCCCTCCTTGCTGTGTCATCACAGGGTCTTTCCTCTGAGCATGTGCACCCCTGGTGTCTTTCTGTGTGTCTTCATCTGCCCTTCTTATAAAGACACTAATCAGACTGGAGCAGAGCCTACCTTAACTACCTAATTTTAACTTAATTATCTCTTTAAAGGCCTTTTTCTCCAAATACAGTCCCATTCTGAGGGACTGGGGGTTAAGACTTCAACATAGAAATTTGAGGAGCACAGGCCGGACGTGGTGGCTCACACCTGTAATCCCAGCACTTTGGGAGGCCGAGGCAGGCAGATCACTTGAGGTCAGGAGTTTGAGGCCAACCTGGCCAACATGGTGAAACCCTGTCTCTACTAAAAATACAAAAAATTATCCGGGTGTGATGGCAGGCGCCTGTAGTCCCAGCTACTTGGGAGATTGAGGAAGGAGAATCACTTGAACCCAGGAGGTGGAGGTTGTAGTGAGCGGAGGTTGCGCCACTGCTCTCCAGCCTGGGCGACAGAGCGAGACTCCGTCTGAAAAAAAAAAAGAAAAAAGAAAAAGAAAAGAAATTTGAGGAGCACAGTTCTGCTCATAGCAGAAGTCAAGCCTGGGGCTCCCACTACTTACCACAGTGGGGACAAGGATGAGAGGCAAGGGACAAGGTTCACTCCTGTCTGAGGGAAAAACTCTGCCCATGTGTCACAGCTGACACCAAAGGAGAGAAGGAAGCCGGCAGCCTCCAGGGCAGGCCCTGCCGCTCAGAATGTGCGAACACGGCCCTTTTCCAAAATTAGCGCACTCTGCTCTACTGCATGGCTCTAAATAGCGCCTGTTGACGCAGCCGTCAGTTTTTCTCAGACCTCTCTCTGGTGTATTTTAACCCCTTGGTGAGCACCAGCGTGCCCCTCCAGAGAGGGCTCTGGAGTGCTGTCCCCACCCCTGAGCCAAGGAGAGCCCCCTGCCCACCCGCTGGCTTCCTCTCGGATGTTCTCTGCTTGTCTCATGTGTCTTATTGTCAACACTGGCCATTACTCCCAAGGAGAGAGAGGTGGGGGTCTGGTGCACCAAACAAGACATTCTTTCAAAGAAAGACTGTTGCCATGGGAACCAGTTGTCAAACGCTTTTCTGCGCGGGAGGTGTCAAGAGCGGGGCTGCAGGTTTTGTAAGCACTGTTTGCTTTCCTCTTCAATCTGTGACAAGAACAATGAATGATCAGAGGTGGGGGCAGGGAGGAAAGCACTGTCTGTTGGAAATTCGCCCTGAGAGTGGGCCCCTGGCTTAAGGGATGGTCTGTGCTCATGGAGCCTTCAGATGCAGTGCTCAGCATTCCCGAGGCTGTTACTATGTGCTCGGCCCTGTGCAAGGTTCTGTGGGTTTGCTAAAGTTCAACATAATCTGTAGCTTTGGAGAACTAACAAGCTCTTTGGGAAAGTGGAACCAACACACACCGAATGAGACAAATCACACAAGCCACGTGCAATATGGATGTGTGCGGCTGCTGTCAAGATGCCCTTGTCTACGTGTGCACTCCTGCCTAGGATGGATGGAGACTCAGAATCTCATGCAGATATTCTGCATTTTTGAGGGGTCGTTTCCCTTTGCTTGGGAACAAAGCTAGCACAGCAGGCATGGGGAGGCGCTGCTTAGACTCTCCTTGAGAGGGTTTGGTCCAAGCTTAATTTCCAAAATAGATAAGGAACTCAAACAACTCAACAGCAATAAAGCAATAATCCCATTAAAAATGGACAGAAGGACTGGGCACAGTGACTCACACCTGTAAATTCAGCACTTGGGGAGGCTGAGGCGGGAAGATCGCTTGAGCCCAGAAGTTTAAGACCAACCCAGGCAACAGAGCAAGACTCCATCTCAAAAAAATCTTTTTAATTAGCCAGGTGTGGTGGCATGCACCTGCAATCTCAGATACTTGGGAGGCTGAGATAGGAGGATTGCCTGAGCTTGGGAGGTCAAAGCTGCAGTGAGCTAGGATCACAACACTACACTGTATCCTGGGTGATAGCAAGACCCCATCTCAAAAAAAGAAGATAAAAAATGGCCAGAGGAATGGAATAAATATTTTTCAAAAGAAGACATACAAATGGCCAACAGATGTACTTTTTAAATGCTCAATATCACTAATCATCAGGGAGATGCAAATCAAAATTATAATGAGATACTACCTCACACCTGTTAGGATGGCCATTATCAAAAAGAAAAGTAATAGCAAGTGTTGGCAAGGATGTAGAGAAAAGGGAATGCTTCCACACTGCTGGTGAAAATGTAAATTAGGACAGACACTAGGGAAAACAGTACGGAGATTCTCCAAAAGATTAAAAATAGAACTTCCATAAGATCCAACAATCCCACTTCTGAGTATTTATCCAAAGGAAATAAAATCAGTATGTCAAAGACATATCTGCACTCTCGTGTTTATTGCAGCACTATTCACAATAGCCAAGTTATGGAATCAACCTAAATGTCCACAGATGGATGAATGAATAAAGAAAATGCATTGTATATACACAATGGACTATGATCCAGCCTTTAAAAAGAAGGAAATCTGAGCCCAGGAGTCCTCCTGACTGTGGCATGATTTGTTTCTGGATGTACAGCCTCTGAACCTGGCTGTCCAGCCTTCCTAGAGAGTCAGTGAGCTCCCCATTTTCCAGTACTCAATTCCCTTTCTTATGAAATTATCCCAAGATGGTACCTGTTGTTGTATGACTGAGAACCTGTTATAATTTGGGAATGGCCAGATGTGGTGGCTCTCGTCAATCCTAGCACTCTAAGAGTTTGAGGCAGGAGGAGCACTTAAGGTCAGAAGTTTGAGACCAACCTGGGCAACATAAAGCTACCCCATCTTTACAAAAAAGAAAAAATTAGCTGGGCGTGGTGGCACATGACTGTAGTCCCAGCTGGCTGGGAGGCTGAGTTTGAGCCCAGGAGTTTGAGGTTGCGGCAAGCTATGATAGCACCACTGCACTCCAGCCTGGATAACAGAGAGAGACTCTGCCTCAAAAACAAAAAAGACAATAACAACAACAAACATTCGGGAATGAAGGGACTTTGGATTGCAAGAAGTGAATTTTTCTCATGAGGTGGTAAGGAACTTTGAATATGAAAAGCCATTTTTAGAGAAAACAAAGCCCAAAGAGCACTGTTCAAGCGCAACATTATTAATCATAGAGAAGCCTGCAGTAATGAGAATAGAAGGAGGTCTAGTAATTCATTAATTTCTAGTGAAAGTGTTCAGATCCAATCCCTGGCAAGGGTCTTTGAGGAAGGAAGCATCTGAATGGCCCGATGTGTGCCTAGGGTCCTTCTTTGTTCCCGTCCTTCCCCAGCTTTCTGAGCCAGAGTCCCCGCCTACTTTTCCTTCTGACCCAGAGTTCATGCTTGTTTTCTTCAGAGCCTCCCAGTGAACATGGATGGATAAAATTATATGGTTTATATTTATATGGTATATACTTTTATATTTATATGGTATATACTTTTATCCTTCTGTGCACTGAGACTCAGGGAAGTGGAGCAGTGAGATTATTCAGGGAATAAGAGAAACATCAATTATCAATTAAATGCACAGAGGAGGAGAACTTCACCTTACTGTTGCTGGGTGGGCATGTCTTTTCAACATACTTTTCCCCACATACTTTATTTCATTAAGTTCCTTCATAGGAACCTCGTGGTTACCTATTCTCTTACAACTGAATAGAGCACAGGGGAGTCATGAACGTTTTAAGGTGCAGAAAACAATTTATCTACGGGAACAGCCAGAAGCTGGGGGAATCTCACTCTGCTTTGGAGTTGTATTAGTCAGGATTCCCTAGGGACACAGAACTAATAGGATATATATACAGAGATGTGTAGATATATTACAGAAATTGGCTCATGGGATTATGAAGGCTAAAAAGTCCCACAATCTGCAATTGGAAAGCTAGAGACTCAGGAAAGCTGGTAGTGCAGCTCAATCCAAGTTCAAAGACCTGAGAACTATGGGAGCTGATGACATAAAACCCATTCCAAGGGCAGAAGAGGAAGAGAAGAGATGCTCCAGCTCCCAGGAGTGAGGCAGAAAAGACAGGATTGAATTCCTTCTTCTTTTTCCTTTTCTCCTATGCAGACCCTCAACAGATTGGATGGTACCCATCCTAATTGCAGACGGCACTCCTTCACTGAGTCTGCTGATTCAAATGCTAATCTCACCTAGAAACATCCACACACCCAGAAATAATGTTTAGTCTGGGTACCCCTTGGCCCAGTCAAGTTAACACATAAATTAACCACTACAGGGTCCAATAGAAGGAAGGTGCCATTTTGCAAGTAACCCTGGGCCCCGGGTGGCAACAGTTCCAGGTCACAGGCAACAAACAGTTGGCAACAAATGGAAAGGGATGGGAATCGGAGACGAAGTGGAAGGGAAGGAGACTAACAGTTAGCTCTTTCCATAGGCCAAAGCACGGTACCAGCAACTTTGCACATATTATTTCATTTATCCCTCAAACAGCCCTATGAGATGTTTCTAATTTACAGACGAGGACATCAAGATTCAGACGTCACCCACCATGGCAAATGACAGGGATAGTTTTGACCCCAGATTTTGGACTTAAAGCCTATAGTCTTGCCCTACTGTACTAAAGCATCCAAAAGGCAGCTGAAAACAAGGTCGTGGGAACCACAGGGGCTCCACAACAGGGCTCCAATCCTTAGCAGGTGGTGTAGAAAGATCTACTAGTCCATTTTTGCACTGCTGTAAATAAGTACCTGAGACTGGGTAATTTATAAAGAAAAGAGGTTTAATTGGCTCACAGTTCTGCAGGTTGTACAGGAAGCATGGCTGGGGAGACCTCAGGAAACTTACAATCATGGCGAAAGGCAAAGAGGAAGCAGGCACATCTTCACATGGCTAGAGAGGAGGAAGACAGAGAGCGAAGAGGGAGGTGCCACACACTTTTAAACAGCCAGATCTCATGAGAATTCACTCACAATCACAAGAACAGCACCAAAGGGGAAATCCACCCTCATGATCCAATCACCTCCCACAAGGCCGCACCTCCAACATGGGGGATTACAATTTGACATGAGATTTGGATGGGGACAGAGACCCAAACCATATCAAAAGAGAAAGGCTGTTCTCTTACTATGGCACCAAAGCACTCAGGAATCACCAGGGCAGGAATTAAAGGGCTGACCATTAACAAAAACATCTTGACGGTTGAGTCGTAACAGTCGGAGCTTAAATCTTTTCAGCCTTGGATCTGAATCCATCTGTAATTTACACTTCTCCCACTATTTGTCTTCTTTGCTGGGCTGTGAATTCCTTTCATGTTCTTCATGTCCCCAACTGGTGGTGCAGTCCCTGGTACCAGGTAAGTGCTCCATAAATGGTGGTGGAATGTGGGAATGAATGAATGAATGAATGAACCCTTAGCTAAGGAGCAAACTGCCCCAGCTCAGGCGTGAGCTGCACTTCAGAGGCTGCTAAGTCGGGTGGTGACTGAGCAGACAGGTGTCAGATAGAAGCCTGGAGGAACCCTGCAGCCCCCTCACTAGAATTCCTTCCTAGAATTCTTTGTCTGTCTAAGCAGGTTGACAGATATAAAACCTTTTAAAACCCCCCACTCACACATGGTTTATTAAATAAACACATGGGATTTTCCTTCTACATATTAAAAGCCTCATGGACCTAATTTTCATTTCAGTTGCTTTTTGTAAGCAGTGTTAGAGAAGGTAGAGGGAAGGTTCTGGGATTCTCAGAAACATCCAATGCATTGTTTATCCAAGGCCACACAGAGCCTGGAATCGACATCCTCCTCCTGAGATGTTCCCATGGAAACCAGGCTTGTGCTGCGCATCCAAAGGGCAGCTTGTAGCACAGTCAGCCCTGGCTCCTGAGAGAATGTGCGGCCTCAGGTAGGAACCTGCAGACAAGGCGTCAGGAGGGAAAAGCAAAATGCCTGCCCCCTACAACCAGAACACACAGCATCCTCCTCCTCCCTCCTGCTCCCGTCTCCCTGCCGCCACCAATAATGGGAAATATGTCAGCCCGCAGTCACTTGAGCACGGACCTCTGCTGCTCTGAGTGATTGGTCAGACTGGCATCTGCCTGCAGAGGTTAGAATGTTAATTTCGCCTTGTCATGTCAGAGAAGGAAATGATACAAGGCTGAAGGGCAGAGGAGGAATTTTCCACAGGGCAATGTCTTTGATACATTCCGTAGTGTGGACAAATAATGACCAGGTGTAACCAGGACAGGAGACACAAATGCTGCTGCTTCCATGGACAGGGACACGATGGCCACTCCAGCCATCCCCCCACTTCTCATCAGCTGGTCAGTCTGGACCAGAGCCACTGGAGTTGCTGTTTGCTTCCAGTGCCAGCTCCACATCCATTTCCATGTCACTTACTAGCTGTGTGACCTAGAAACTAGAGACATTGACTGACCTCCTGAGCCTCTGATTCCTGTCTGTCAAATCAGGATAATAAGATCCACCACAGAAAGTTCTTATAATTCAAAAGAGAGGTGCTCCATGGGAGGCTCCTAGCACAGTACCAGGCAGAATTCAGCCAATGGCAGGGCCCGCTTCTCTTTCCATTTACTCACCGACTTCCAGTGTGTCAGAGAACTGACAATTTCTTCCTTAGAAATGTCTCTGCCCAGTGACTTGGGAGACCAAGGCAGGGGGATCGCTTGAGGTCAGCAGTTCAAGACCAGCCTGGGCAACATAGTGAGACCTCATCTCCACATAAAATAAAAGAATTAGCCAGGCATAGTGGCACACACCTATAGTCCCAGCTACTTGGAAGGCTGAGATGGGAGGACAGATTGAGCCTAGGAGTTCAAGGCTGCAGTGAGCTATGATTGCACAACTGCACTCCAGCCAGACAACAGAGCAAGATCCTGTCCACAAAAAAAGAAAAGAAAAGAAATGTCCCTCAATGCACCCCTCCGCCCCACCCCATCTCTGTCTCTGTTTGCATGCAACGTGCTCCAGCACACATTAGAATTCGCTGGAAGGATTCAGGGGTATCTCATGGAATATCAGTGTGGGAAACATGTTCAGGCCTCAGAAAGGACTGGAATCGGGAACTGGAAGGCCAAGGACTGAGATTATGCTCTTCACCTTACTGCGACCCAGTGGTCTCCTTGTACTGTAGCCTGCCCATCTCTCTGCGCATGTGGAAGGAAAGGTCATGCCAGCCCTGCCTCCACGTGGCCTCCTGACTTGTCTACAAGAAAGAAGAGTCTCCGTGCCAGCCCGTTCCAGGAGGATCATCTCATTTACCCGCACTCCATGAGTTGTCCCGCCATAGTCCCTTCAACTGTGACCTGAGACTGGTGCTAGCTGAGCCCTGCCCTTCTGCAGAAGGGATTCTCGGGAGAAGGAGGCATGAAGTGAGCAGGCACCTAAAAATATTCCTTGGTTCCCCAAAGCTGCCCTTAATGGATTTGTTCCAAAGCTTGGAGGCAGATGACTCAGCAGGAGGGTCTCAACATGCTCCCAATGCATGTCCTGTCCTGGATGAGAGAGGCTGTGTGCTCCTGGGAGAAACAGAGGTCCCCATCTGAGCCCATCATATGGCGACCTGATCCACATGGGAGAGGAGGCTGACATGGCCAAGTCCAGGCCCTTTCCTCCTGCCAGTCAGGTAAGTAAGGTGCAGAAATTCAAACCTCACAAAAGTGTCCAGACTTTGGCATCTGAAATACCGAGAGCTTTGCTTGAGCTCTAAGTAAATGGGGATGATGTCAAATACAAGCTGGACTTCGGACACAGCTGTGTGCTGGCAGAAAGAAACATTACTTCCTTGTACTGGATCCTTTCCCAGAAAGTCAAAAACCTTTCTTTATGCCGAGTCTAATAGGATTCATCTGCGTTAGACTCACTTAGGTTTTCAGGCTATTTTTTTCTTCCATCTGCATTATTTTGCCAGCCTCAGGAGAAGGCGACGGGGAGGATCAATCCTGTGTTGATGACCCCATAGGAAAGTGATTTATACAGTCACCAATTCATTCGACAAATATTTATTGAGTGCCTATTATAAGTCTGACAGTGTTTTAAGTCCTGGGGATAAATGGTGAGCAAAAGCAGGTATAATCTCCAACCTCACGGAGCTGGCAGTTTAATGGTGAAAGCGGGCACTAAATGCAAGGCACATGCTGTATAAAATTGAGACTGTGACAGACGTTTCACAGGAGAAAGAGCCTGTGCTGTCATAAGGAGCTTTGTCCCCGCCAAGGAACAGCTTCCTTGCTAAGTGATGCATGAGTCCAGATATGAGGACTGAGCAGGCACTGCTAGGAATTGAGGCAAGGTTGAAGGATTCTGGCAGGAGGACACAGAGTGTGCAAAAGGTCTGTGGTGTACATCACACTTATTCCAAAATTGACCACATTGTTGGAAGTAAAGCACTCGTCAGCAAATGTAAAAGAACTGAAATTATAACAAACTGTCTCTCAGACTACAGTGCAATCAAACTGGAATTCAGGAGTAAGAAACTCACTGAAAACCACTCAGCTACATGGAAACTGAACAACCTGCTCCTGAATGACTACTGGGTACATAATGAAATGAAGGCAGAAATAAAGATGTTCTTTGAAACCAATGAGAACAAAGACACAACATACCAGAATCTCTGGGACACATTTAAAGCAGTGTGCAGAGGGAAATTTATAGTACTAAATGCCCACAAGAGAAAGCAGCAAAGATCTAAAATGGACACCCTAACATCACAATTAAAAGAACTAGAGAAGCAAGAGCAAACACATTCAAAACCTAGCAGAAGGCAAGAAATAACTAAGATCAGAGCAGAACTGAAGGAGATAGAGACACAAAAAACTCTTCAAAAAATCAATGAATCCAGGAGCTGGTTTTTTTGAAAAGATCAACAAAATTGGTAGACTGCTAGTAAGACTAATAAAGAAGAAAAGAGAGAAGAATCAAATAGACACAATAAAAAATGATAAAGGGGATATCACCACCAATCCCACAGAAATACAAACTAACATCAGAGAATACTATGAACACCTCTACGCAAATAAACTAGAAAATCTAGAAGCAATAGATAAATTATTGGACACATATACCCTCCCAAGACTAAACCAGGAAGAAGTTGAATCCCTGAATAGACCAATAACAGGCTCTGAAATTGAGGCAATAATTAATAGCCTACCAACCAAAAAATGTCCAGGACCAGACCGATTCATAGCCGAATTCTACCAGAGGTACAAGGAGGAGCTGGTATCATTCCTTCTGAAACTATTCCAATCAATAGAAAAAGAGGGAATCCTCCCTAATTCATTTTATGAGGCCAACATCATCCTGATACCAAAGCCTGGAAGAGACACAACAAAAAAAGAGAATTTTAGACCCATATCCTTGATGAACATCAATGCAAAAATCCTCAGTAAAATATTAGCAAACCGAATCCAGCAGCACATCAAAAAGCTTATCCACCATGATCAAGTCGGCTTCATCTCTGGGATGCAAGTCTTGTTCAACATACACAAATCAATAGATGTAATCCATCATATAAACAGAACCAAAGATGAAAACCACATGATTATCCCAATAGATGCAGAAAAGACCTTTGACAAAATTCAACAGCCCTTCATGCTAAAAACTCCCAATAAACTAGGTATTGATGAGACGTATCTCAAAATAATAAGCTCTATTTATGACAAACCCACAGCCAATATCATACTGAATGGGCAAAAACTGGAAGCATTCTCTCTGAAAACTGGCACAAGACAGGGATGCCCTCTCTCACCACTCCTATTCAACATAGTCTTGGAAGTTCTGGCCAGGGCAATCAGGCAAGAGAAAGAAATAAAGCATATTCAATTAGGAAAAGAAGAAGTCAAATTGTCCCTGTTTACAGATGACATGATTGTATATTTAGAAAACCCCATCGTCTCAGCCCAAAATCTCCTTAAGCTGATAAGCAACTTCAGCAAAGTCTCAGGATACAAAATCAATGTGCAAAAATCACAAGCATTCCTATACACCAATAACAGACAGAGAGCCAAATCATGAGTGAATTCCCATTCATGATTGCTTCAAAGAGAATAAAACACCTAGGAATCCAACTTACAAGGGATGTGAAGGACCTCTTCAAGGAGAACTACAAACCACTGCTCAGCGAAATAAAAGAGGACATAAACAAATGGAAGAACAGTCCATGCTCATGGATAGGAAGAATCAATATTGTGAAAATGGCCATACTGCCCAAGGTAACTTATAGATTCAATGCCATCCCCATCAAGTTACCAATGACTTTCTTCACAGAATTGGAAAAAACTACTTTAAAGTTCATATGGAACCAAAAAAGAGCCCACATTGCCAAGACAATCCTAAGCCAAAAGAACAAAGCTGGAGGCATCACGTTACCTGACTTCAAACTATACTACAAGGCTACAGTAACAAAAACAGCATGGTACTGATACCAAAACAGAGATATAGATCAATGGAACAGAATAGAGCCCTCGGAAATAATACCACATATCTACAACCACCTGATCTTTGACAAACCTGACAAAAACAAGAACTGGGGAAAGGAATCCCTATTTAATAAATGGTGCTGGGAAAACTGGCTAGCCATATGTAGAAAGCTGAAACTGGATTCCTTCCGTACACCTTATAAAAATTAATTCAAGATGGATTAAAGACTTAAATGTTAGACCTAAAACTATAAAACCCTAAAAGAAAACCTAGGCAATACCAGTCAGGACATAGGCATGGGCAAGGACTTCATGACTAAAACACCAAAAGCAATGGCAACAAAAGCCAAAATTGACAAATGGGATCTCATTAAACTAAAGAGCTTCTGCACAGCAAAAGAAACTACCATCAGAGTGAACAGGCAACCTATGGAATGGGAGAAAATTTTTACAATCTACCCATCTGACAAAGGGCTAATACCCAGAATCTACAAAGAACTTAAACAAATTCACAAGAAAAAATCAAACAACCCCATCAAAAAGTGGGCAAAGGATATGAACAGACATTTCTCAAAAGAGGACATTCATATAGCCAACAGACACATGAAAAAATGCTCATCATCACTGGCCATCAGAGAAATGCAAATCAAAACCACAATGAGATACCATCTCACACCAGTTAGAATGGCGATCATTAAAAAGTTAGGAAACAACAGGTGCTGGAGAGGGTGTGGAGAAATAGGAATGCTTTTACACCGCTGGCGGGACTGAAAACTAGTTCAACCATTGTGGAAGACAGTGTGGCAATTCCTCAAGGATCCAGAACTAGAAATACCATTTGACCCAGTCATTCCATTACTGGGCATATGTCCAAATGATTATAAATTATGCTGCTATAAAGACACATGCACATGTATGTTTATTGCGGCACTATTCACAATAGCAAAGACTTGGAACCAACCCAAATGTCCATCAATGATAGACTGGATTAAGAAAATGTGGCACATATACACCATGCAATACTATGCAGCCATAAAAAAGGATGAGTTCATGTCCTTTGTGGGAACATGGATGAAGTTGGAAGCCATCATTCTGAGCAAACTATTGCAAGGACAGAAAACCAAACACCGCATGTTCTCACTCATAGATGGGAATTGAAAAATGAGAACAGGTGGACACAGGATGGGGAATATCATACACTGGGGCCTATTGTAGAGTGGGGGGAGGGGGGAGGGATAGCATTAGGAGATATGCCTAACGTAAATGACGAGTTAAAGGGTGCAGCACACCAACATGGCACATGTATACGTATGTAACAAACCTTCATGTTGTGCACGTGTACTCTAGAACTTAAAGTATAAAAAAAAAAAAAAAAAAAATCTGTGGTGTGAGGGGACGCAGAAGGTAGGAGGAGCCAAATAAGGCCAAGTTGAGTGGAGCAGAGTGAGTGGAGGCGGTGCAGGGGCCACGCTAGGGGCGTTACCTATTCTGGAAGCAGGAGAGTGACATGAGATTTGCAAGTTGATAAGGTCACTGCCTGCTGTCCCACTTGCAGTAGTTCAGGTGAGACAAAACAGTCTGAACAATGTTGCTACCGTTTTTGGTGGTGGTGGTGGACATAGAAGAAAGTGAATGGATTTGAGAAACATTTTCGAACTACCACTGATGGTACTTGGGAAAGGGGATGAGGGAAAGGAGTGGTGGAGAGTGGATCTGAGCGCCTGGCTTGCCCATCTGGATGGTGATGGAGACAGGGGCTGCTGGAAGAGGACTAGGACTAGGGTCAAAGTCAGGAGTTTGGTTTGGAGCATGTTCACATTGAGGGAAACTCTGAGCTGTTCAAAAGGGTGATGCTGACCTGAGGTTCAGAGGACAGGTTGGGCCAGAGACAATTTCTAAGTCATCTGTAGTAGGCAGATTATAGACTCGACTGAACAAGATGAGCTTAGGAGAGAGCATGGCGAGATAGGAGAGCCTAGGGCCCCCACCCCTTCAGGAAAAGCAGCATGTGGTATCCAAGAAGAGGCAGCGAAGCCTGAAGGAACATCTCCATGGCTGGCAGTCCAGGATACCAAGTGCTGGATCACTGAGGTCAAGGGAAAGAGACTCTCAAGAAGCGAGGCCAAGTGGTCCATAGAGTTAAATGCAGCCAAGAAGTCAAGTCCGATGAGGCTCAAGTACGTTTTGCCATTAACAACGTAAGGATCACTGATTAATTTATCAGGAGCTGTTTGAGTGGCATGAGGAGCCGAAAGCTAGACTGAAGTTGGTTGAGAAATGTGTGGAATACAAGGAAACACACAAAAAGTGTAAGTGATGCTAACATTTTATATTTTAGTAGAGGCGGGGTTTAGCCTGGCCTCGACCTCTTGACCTCAAATGATCTGCCTGCCTCGGCCTCCCAAAGTGCTGGGATTACAGGTATGAGCCACTGTGCCTGGCCAATTTGGCTTAGCTTTTTACTAAATATGTACTGCTCCCTAATTTTGGCCCAAAACTCTCCAATACAACTTTCAAACTCCTCTCATTATGGTCCAAGAGATCTAGAAACCTGTCACATGTTTGTTTTGCTTGCTCTAGACACGCCCTGCAAGCTCCTCCTCCTGGCTGTCCTCTGGGCCTGCTTCATTCTCCTGGGAAGTCCCCTTACCTCATTCATGTAACACAGTCTCTGTTTTCTTCACCTTTAACAGAATAAATCTTTCATTTACTTCCTGAGGTAAGATAATGGGAAGTCCCTTTTTTTTTTTTTTTTTTTTTAACTTTGCGGGTATCGAAGTGTCTTTATTTTCCTCTCCTACTTGATTGATAGTTTGCCCGCCTATCGAATACTGTGTTTGAAATAATTTTCCTTCAGAATTTGAAGGCATTAACACTTACCAGTGTTGTTGAGAAGTCAGTTGCTTTTCTGATTCCCAAATCCTTTGCTGTCTGAGCTGATATTTTTTCAGGAAACTTCTGGGATCTTTTCTTTAATCCCTAATGTTCACGAAGATGTGCCCTGGTATGAGTCTCTTTCTCTTCATTCATTATCCTGGGCCCAGACTGGTTTTTTGTCATTGTTGGTGGGTTTTTTATTTGTTTGTTTGTTTTCTGAGACAGAGTCTTGCTCTGTGGCCCAGGCTGGAGTGCAGTGGTGCAATCTCAGTTCACTGCAGCTTTGACCTTCCAGGCTCAAGCAATCCTCCCAGCTCAGCCTCCCAAGTAGCTGGGCCTACAGGCGTGCACGACCACGCCCAACTAATTTTTCCATTTTTTAGTAGAGACAGGGTTTTACCAAGCTGCCCAGGCTTGTCTCGAACTCCTGGGCTCAAGTGATCCTCCTCTCTTGTCCTCCCAAAGTGCTGGATTACAGGGGTAAGCCACCATGCCTGGTGCTATTTCTTTGATAATTAGTCCCCTGTTATTTTTCTTGTTCTTTATTTGTGAAATTTCCACCAAACACAAATTATTCTCCAGGACTAGCCCTCTCATTTTCTTATCCTTTCTAGCTTTTGTTATGCTTTCTGGAAACTTCCTTAACTTTCTCTTCTAGCATTTAAAAAAATTCCTGTTGTCATATTTGAATTTCCAAAACCTCTTATTTATTTTAAGTCCTCCTGGTTTTGTTCCATGAATTTGATCATTCCTTTTGTCATCTGAGGAGGTGGGTAATTTTTGATTTGTTTGTCTTTTCCTCCCAGTATTGCTTCTTTTCCCTCTGAGTCCCTTTTCTTTGTTTGTTTTGGCCTGTTTTTCATGCCGGATGCATTCTGCAAATATCCGGAAATCTTGACTTTCTGTATGTACCATTTAAGAATGAGGCACAAAAACGCTGACTGAATGTTCTGGTGCACTGCCGAGACCTGTTGACTGACGGGCTTCACCGTGTGGAACACAGAGGGAACCCAGCCAGTGTCAGGATTTGGGGCTCTTTTTCCTCAAACTGCCCCCTTCCTCCAAAGAGAAAACCTTTACTCTCTTGCCTTGGGATGGAGCCAGGCCAGAGAAGGGAGATTTCAGCAACACAAGTTTATTAGTCAGGGCTCTCTAGAGAAACAGAACCAATTGGATGTTGCCTTACTGCTGCTATAACAGAATACCACAGGCTGGATAATTTATAAACAAGAAAAATGTATTTGGCTCACAGTTCCGGACTTGGGAAGTTCAATATCAGTGTGCCACCATCTGGCAAGGATCTTCTTGCTGTGTTGTAACAGAGCAGAGGGTGGAAGACAAGAGAGGGTAAGAGCAAGAGGAGGTTAAGCTCACTTGTGTAATAAATGCACTATTGAGATATTGACATAAATCACTTCTTAAATGTCCCACCTCTCTCAACACTGCCGCATTGGAGATTAAGTTTCTAACATATGAACTTTGGGGACACATTCAAATTATTGTGTGTGTGTATGGTGTGTGTGTGTGTGTGTGTGTGTGTGTGTAGAGAGAGAGAGAGAGAAGGAGTTTCAATTTTAATGAATGGCAATTCCTTCACATGATTGTGAAGACTAGCAAAACTAAAATTTGCAATGGAAGGTGTATTAGTCCGTTTTCACACTGCTATGGAGAACTTCCCTGAGACTGGGTAATTTACAAAGGAAGGAGGTTTAATTTACTCACAGTTCCGCATGGCTGTGGAGGCCTCAGGAAACTTACAATCATGGCAGAAAAAGAAGCAGTCACCCTCTTCACAAGGCAGCAGGAGAGAGAAGAGCGAAGGAGGAACCTCTGAGCACTTATAAAACCACCAGCCCTCAAGAGAACTCACTCACTATCATAAGAACAGCATGGGGGAAACCCCCCGCATGATCCAATCACCTCCCACCCTTGACGCGTGGGGATTACAGGTCCCTCCCTCAACGCGTGGGGATTACAGGTCCCTCCCTCAACACGTGGGGATTATAAATTGAGATGAGATTTCGGTGGGGACACAGAGCCAAATCATATCAGAAGGCCAGCAGGCTGGCAGGCTGTAGGCCGAGGGAAGAGGTGATATGGGAGCTCAATTCCAAAGGCCATCTGGAGGCAGAATTCCCTCTTCCCCAGGTCCTTAGTCTTAAGACCTTCAACTGAATAGATCACCCACCTTAAAGGAGGATCATCTGCTTTATTCAGGTCCACTGATTTAAACATTCATCACATCTAAAAAAAATGCCTTCACTGCAATATGTAGAATAAACTGTTGAACCAATATCTGGGTACTATAGCCTGATCAGGTTGACACATAAAGTTAGCCATGCAGCAGTATATACCCATATTCCATTGCCCCGTACTGGTGGGAATCTCTCTGAAGTGCCTGTTCATGTCTCCACTCCTCTGTTTTCCCACATTTTCTTCTGCACTTGGCATTATCCCATTTACTAGTTTACCAGTCTCATGACTGTGAAGAGGCATTCACTGTTGTTTTAATTTGAATTTCTGATTACTAATGAATTTATGCATCTCTTCACAGACTTGTTAGTCATTCCATTTTCTCTTTCAGTGATTATTCTCTTCATAAATGTTGCCTATTTTTCTATTTGATTTGTCTTTGATCTGCAGTTTGCTCATATAGTCTGGATATTAGCCTTTATGTTTTCAATGTTGGAGATACCCTTTTCAGTCTCTTATTTCACTAATGCCTACCTATGTTGTCCTTTGCTTTAAAAAAAGATCTTATTTCTGATGTGCTTAAATCCATCAGTGTGTTCACTTGAAATTTGTGCTTTGGGGTTTTGGTGGGGTGTGGGCTCTGGATCGGTTGGTTTGCACATGAAAGGCCTGCTTCCGGGCGGGAGTCCTTTATTATCTCTGGGAACTGGCTAGCTCTGTGAGGGGCAGTCCCCCAAGTGTCAGCAAGGCCCCAAGATGTCAAAGTATCAGGAAAGAAAAACATGCTTAGTGCACTCCTTCCCCCTTACCCCACACCCTGCTCTGAATGTCCAGCCTTCCCGATCAACACAAAGCGGGATGCAATCAAAGCCCCTCTGGGAGGGACTAAGACCCCACACCCCAGCTCTACCCCAGATCAAGTTCCTAGATGCAATAGTAAAGAACTCAGACTTCCCACCACTTCCCGACTGTGTGGACTTGGAAATGTCAATGACCCTCACAGCCGCAGGAGATAATGACTGCTACTGCCCTCCCAGGTTGTTGGGATAAGAGCGGGTTTCCTCCTGAAGGAATTTAGGGGCATAGTGAAAACAGCTCTAGCTTCAGAGTGAAAAAGACTTTGTTCATGTCCCAGCTTTGCCACTTAGACTTTTATAAGCTGGGACAATTCACTGAATTTTCAGAGAAATTCACCCTGATTTTCTTTTAAGAGACAAGGTCCCACTCTGTCACCCAGGCTGGAGTGCAGTGGCACAGTCATACCCAATGTACCCTCCAGCTCCTGGGCTCAAGCAATCCTTCCATCTCAGCCTTCCAAATAAGTGGGATTACAGGTGCACACCACTGAGCCCAGTTAATTTTTTTAATTTTTTTTGTGGGGGTAAGGGGTCTTGCTATGTTGTTTAGGCTGGTTTCAAACTCCTGATCTCAAGCAATCCTCCCACCTCTGCCTCCTGAAGTGCTGGGATCACAGGCATGAGCCACTGTACCTGGTCCCCATTCTGATTTTTAAAATGGGATAATACCTGCCATGCCTATCTAAGACAAGGTTACTGCCCAGTGTAAATGAGATAGTGCAGGGAAGGCATTTGTAAAACACTCAATACTTAACACGTGTAAAGAATGTTAAGTATTATAAATTCATCCACTGCTATGTGTCTTTCCTTGTCTAATCTAGTCTACATTTATCTGGAATAGGCATTAGCGCCTTCACAGAGCTTGGAATAAGGAATTTAATAAATCTTATCTGATTTTCAAGGGGCTGCAAGACTCCAGCTGTTACCTAGGTTACACACTTTATGAAAAGAGAGCAACAGATGGCAAATAAGCATATGAACAGATGTGCAACGCCATATGTCAGGAGATCGTTGCAAATGAAAGCCACAGTGAGATACCACTGCACACGTATCAAAATGCTAACATCCCCAAATCTGACAATACCAAATGTATACAGAGCAACAGGAACTCTCATTCATTGCTGGCAAGGAGTACAAAATAGTACAGCTACTTCGGAAGACAGTTTGGCAGCGTCTTACAAATTTAAACAGTCTGACTGTACAATTCAGCAATTGTGCTCCTAGATATATACCCAACTGAGCTGAAACGTATGCCCATAGAAAAAGCTACACACAGATGTTTATAGCAGCTTCATCTGTAATGCCCAAAAACTGGAAACAACCAAGATGTCCTTGAGTAGGTGAATGGGTAAACTGTAGCACATCCAGACAATGCAACATTATTCAGTGCTACAAATAAGTGAACTCTAGCCAGGCGCCGGTGGCTCACACCTGTAATCCTAGCACTTTGGGAGGCCAAGGTGGGCGGATCACAAGGTCAAAAGATCAAGACCAACCTGGCTAACACGGTGAAACCCCATCTCTACTAAGAAATACAAAACATTAGCTGGGCGTGGTGGCGGGCACCTGTAGTCCCAGCTACTCGGGAGGCTGAGGCAGGAGAATTGCTTGAACCCGGGAGGCAGAGTTTGCAGTGAGCCGAGATCACACCACTGCACTCCAGTCTGGCAACAGAGAGAGACTGTCTCAAAAAAAAAAAAAAAAGAAAAAAAGAAGTGAGCTCTCAAGCCATGAAAAGACACGGAAAAACTTTAAGTGCATGTTGCTAATTGAAAGAAGCCTATCTGAAAAGGCTACATACTGCATGATTCCAACTGTATGACATTCTAAAAAAAAAGGCAAAAGTATAGAGACAATAAAAGTATCTGTGGTTGGCCAGGCACGATGGCTGACGCCTGTAATCCCAGCACTTTGGGAGGCCGACGTAGGCAGATCACGAAGTCAGGAGTTCGAGACCAGCCTGACCAACATGGAGAAACCCCGTCTCTACTGAAAATACAAAAATTAGCTGGGCATGGTGGCGCGTGCCTATAATCCTAGCTACTCGGGAGGCTGAGGCAGGAGAATCACTTGAACCTGGGAGGTGGAGATTGCGGTAAGCCAAGATCATGCCATTGCACTCCAGCCTGGGCAACAAGAGTGAAACTTCGTCTTAAAAAATAAAAATAAAAAAATAAAAATTATCTGTGGTTGCCAGGGATGGAGGGTGGGGAGAAGGAGGGATGAGTAGACAGAGCACAAGGAATTTGAAGGCAGTGAAACTGTTCGGTGTGATACTGTATGGTGTATGGGGTAGGCATGACATTCTGCATTTATCAAGACCCATGAACTGTATAACACAAAGTGACCTTGGTATAAAGCATAGAATTCAGTTAATAATAGTGTATCAATATTGGCTCATTGATGGTGACAAATGTAGTACACTAATTCAAGATGTTAATAAACAAGGGAAACTGGTGGGAGGAAGTACATAGGAACTATCTGTACTATCTGCTCAATTTTTCTATAAATCAAAACCTCCCAAAACATAAAATCTATTAATTGACTAGTCACAGCCAGCCCCAGGGAAAGGCAGTCTCCCAATAGATACCTGATCCTCACCTGAAACTGATCTGCAGCTTCCCAGTAAGATCTCAGGAGTGGGGAGAAGTAACGCGAGATCCCAGAAGTATGCCAGCGGAGAAAACCACGAGTCAAGAGGTTAAGCCACGCACTTGGTTGCTTGGTTTCTCAAGCTGCCCACTTGGCCCTCTTCCAAGCGTACTTTCTTTCCTTCCTTTCCTTTCCTTCCTTTCCTTACTGTTCTAAAGCTTTAAGAAACTCTTATTTCTGCTTTGGACATTTTTTAAAATTAATTTTTTGTTTTATTTCGTATTTTATTAAAAAAAAGAGAGAGCAAATTGACATTTTTTTTCTTGGTGATGAAACTATAACTGACACTCTTTTTGTTTCTATGTGGCTATAATCCTAAAATTCCAACAGTGAGGTTTTATTTTTGTATTTTCTACATTTTTTTGAATTATGTGATTGAGACATAAAAACTTCCTTATTGAAAAAATTCAGGGGCTCTGTGCAGTGGCTCAAGCCTGTAATCCCAGCATTTTGAGAGGCTGAGGCAAGAGCATCACTTGAGCCCTGGAGTTCAAGACCAAACCAGGGCAACATAACAAGGCTCCATTTTTAAAAAAAGAAAAAATACTGACCAGGCACGGTAGCTTATGCCTGAAATCCCAGCACTTTGGGAGGCCAAGGCGGGTGGATCACGAGGTCAAGAGATCGAGACCATCCTGGCCAACATGGTGAAACCCTGTCTCTGCTAAAAATACAAAAAAATTAGCTGGACATGGTGGTGCTCACCTGTAGTCCCAGCTACTTGGGAGGCTGAGGCAGGAGAATTGCTTGAACCTGGGAGGCAGAGGTTGCAGTGAGCCGAGATTATGCACTGCAATCCAGCCTGGTGTCAAAGCAAGACTCCGTCTCAAAAAAAAAAAAAAAAAAAAAGATTAGCCAGGCATGGTGGCACATGTCTGTGGTCCCAGCTAGTGGGGAAGCTGAGGTGGGAGCATTGCTAGAGCCCAGGGATTTGAGGCTGCAGTGAGGTGATTGCACTCCTGCACTCCAGCCTGGGTGGCAGAGCAAGCCCCTATCTCAAAAAAAAAAAAAAAAAAAAAAAAGAAAAGAAAAAGAAAAAAGAAAAAAAATCAGAATACTACAAAAGTGTTTAGAGTGAAAAGGCAATCACATGTCATTCCTGAGTTGTAGTCATATACAATTTGGTGTGAATTGTTACAAATCTTCTCTATGCATTTACATGGATGTACCTATACCAATATGGGGTTGTATCCGTCAGAAATACGTTCATCTAGAATCTTTTACTAAAAGTGACTTAAATAAATGGTGTTTTTATTTGACTCACAATCCAAGAATTCTGTACATAAGTAGGTCTGAGAGTTAGCTCAGTGGCTCGGTGACATTAGGTGGCCCCACTGTCTTAGTCATTCTGTTTTTTTGAGACAGGATCTCACTTTGTCGCCCAGGCTAGAGAGGAGTGGTGCAATCTCAGCTCATTGCAACCTCGACCTCCTGATCTCAAGTGATCCTCCTGCCTGTTTACCCCAAGAAGCTGGGACTACAGGCACATACCACCATGCCCAGCTAATTTTTGTATTTTTTGTAAAGACGGGGTTTTGCCATGTTGTTCAGGCTGGTCTCAAACTCCTGGCCTCAAACAATTCTCCCACCTCTGCCTCCAAAAGCGCTGGGATTACAGGCATGAGCCACTGTGCCCAGCCTGTCTTAATAATTCTCAGGGGCTTTCCTTTGTGTTGTTGACCTTGTGGCTGCAAGATGGCCCCTCCCACAGTCCACCTGCTACATCCCCGTGTGTTCAATGTAGGAAAAAAAGGAAAGGGCAGCTGTACCCAGCCTTTCATCAGGAAAATATTTCCCAGAAACCCACTGACAGACTTCTGTACATTTCATTTGCCAAGTGTGTCACACGCCACTTCTAGATGCAGTGGAAGCTAGAAAGGCCGATGTTTAACTCTTTCAACCACCAGGGGGAACGACATCAAAGAAGGCAGTTGACAATTGCTTTTTGGACAGCCAACAGCTGTATCTGACCAAATGTTTGTTTTTTCATTTGTATATGCTTTCAATTAACAATATGTCTTACAGAGTCTCTGTCAGTATATTGATATCATTCTTTTTCATTCTACGTGGTATTCCATAGCATAAACAGATGAGAATGTATTTTACAAGTTGATAAATATTTAGATTGCTCCTAATTTTCTATGATTTCAAACAATGCTGCAGCAAATTCCTTGCACAGGTTTCTTCAAGCGAATGTGAAACTGTTGCTCTAGAATTAACAGAATAACCACGAGTGCAGTTATTTGTCCAAGGATAAGTGTGTTTGAAACTTTGGTAGATTCTCCTGAATTGCTGTCAAAAATAGACCAATTTAGCTGGGCGTGGTTGCATATACCTGTAACCACAACTATTTGGGAGACTGAAGTGGGAAGATCACTTGAGCCTTAGAATTTGAGACCAGTCTGGGCAACCTAGTGAGACCCCCCATCTCGATTATATATATATATATATATATATATATATATATATATATATATATATATATATATATAAAAACGTTAAAACTTTTAAAATGTTGACCGATTTGTATCTCCACCAACATTATATTCAAGTGCCTGTTTCCCACATCCCTAGCAACAGTGGGAAATCTAAATTTTGTCTAAATAAGGAGCAAAAGTATCATTTTGTTTTATTCTTATTTACTGGATTACTGGATGTTTCCATCGATTCTCTAGGTTGTGTTTGTAGTAGATAACTGTAGCAACTGTAGTAACTGCAAATAATAGTCTTATCTCTTTTCGATGTTTGTACCTTTTATTTGGATTGGCCTTTCTTTAATTTGGGGGGGACTTTAAAAAGCTGTTTTCAGTTGAATGCTTATTTCACTCATGTTTATTATTGTCTAATCAGAACCTTTGAGGCTGCACATTTACCCAGGCTACTGCTTTGTCATCATCCACAGATTTTGCTACATAATGGTTTTTATGACTTTATTTCTAAACTACTTCTTTTTTCAGTGTTTTTTTGTAAATTGGAAAAGGGAGCTTATTATATACTCATTTGTTACTTTATCTACCTGTTACCTTAAACAATTGAAAATTACACACTCAGTAATACAAACCTCAAGCAGGTTGGGCACCATGGCTTGTGCCTGTAATCCCACCACATTGGGAGGCCAATGCAGGTGGATTGCTTGAGCCTAGGAGTTCAAAACTAGCCTGGGCAACACGGCAAAACCCTGTCTCTACAAAAAATACAAAAATTAACCAGGCATGGTGGCACACGCCTGTAGTCTCAACTACTTGGGAGGCTGAGGTGAGAGGATCACCTGAACTTGGGAGGTCAAGGCTGCGGTGAACTGGGATTGCACCACTGCACTCCAGTCTGGGCAACAGAGTGAGACCCTGTCTCAAAAATAAATAAATAAATAAATAAATAAATAAATACAATAACATAAAATCTTTGAGCAAATACTTCATACATGTGGCGAAATGTAAAAATTCCATATTCACCCCCCACTCTCTTCTCCAGAAGTAATCACTATGAATAGTTTTGGATTCTCTTTCTTAAGTTACCATATGCATAATTTCATTTTTTATTTCCTCTTTTGCAGTCATTTTTGTTGTGAACATTCTGTGTTTTTGGAATGTGGCTTTTCTTTATGGCCTGGTCTCTGATTTTTATTCTCGTACCTTAAGTGTGTAAAAATAATGTAGTCTCTTTTGGGGGCTATAAAACTCTACGTAGAGTTATTCGTAAAATGTGTTCATTGATTTGAACCCTACATATTCTCACTTAAATTTGGTTTATTTGTCAACATCTGAGAGAGGGGAATTTCTTAACTCTTCCCACCATGACTTTGAACTTCTCTCAGTTTATGCCTTATTGTTTTGAAACTGTTATTAGGCACATAAAGATTTGTAACTACAGTCATGCACCACATAAGGACATTTTGGCCAATGACGGACTGCATACACAGAGCAGATCTCATGAGATGATCATGGATAATACAACAGAGCTAAAAAATTTCTACTGCCGAGTGACATAACCAACATAATGTTGTAGCACAATCCATTACCTCTTCTGTGTATAGACAGATTCAAATACACAAATACCATCACGTTACGATTGTCTGAAGTATTCAGTACAGTGATGTGCTGTACAGGTTTGTAGCCTAGGAGCATACGGCCTAGATGTGAAGTAGGCTATACCATGTAGGTTTTGTAAGTACATGCCATGATGTTTGCATGACAAAATCACCTAACAACTCATTTCTGGAATGAACCCCCTTCGTTAAGCAATGCATAACTGTATTATAACTCCTTGGCGAACTGTCACTTTTATAACTAATAATCACAATCTTATGAAAATTTTCACTTTGAATTTTATTTTTTCTGACACAAATAATGCTCTACGTTCTTATTGTTTAAAATATATTTTTTCTAAATTTTTAGTTTTATTTTATATTTAATTGATAAATAGTAATTGTATATGTTTATGGGATATAATGTGATGTTTCAATACATGTACAAATCATGGAATTGGTTTTCATTTTTTGTTTGTTTGTTTGTTTGTTTTTTGAGACAGGGTTTCACTCTGTCTCCCAGGCTGGAGTACAGTGGTACAATCTCGGCTCACTGCAACCTCTGCCTCCCGGGTTTGAGCAATTCTCCTGCCTCAGCCTCCCTAGTAGCTGGAATTATAGGCACCCGCCACCACACCCCTAATTTTTTTCTATTTTTAGTAAAGATGGGGTTTCACCTTGTTGGCCTGGCTGGTCTCGAACTCCTGGTCTCAAGTGATCTGCCTGCCTCAGCCTCTCAAAGTACTGGGATTACAGGCATGAGCCACCGCACCCGGCTGGAATTATTTTTTCATGTATTTTTTTTTCTCAACTCTCCTATAACATTTTAGTTTAGGAAGATCTCCTATATACTGTGTATTCTTGGATTTGAGTTTTTTTTTTTTTTCTTAACTCAATCTGAGGGACATTTAATAGAACATTTAAACCCATTTTATTTATTGTGAGTAGTGGTATACTTAGATTTATTTCTAATTATCTTTTATTCCTATTTTTTTTTTTACCATGCTTTCTTATTCTTTTTCTTTTCCAACTATTGGATTGCAGTTCTTTTCTAATGATTTGGAAATTCTACATTATGATCCTTTTTTTTTGTTTTTTGCTGATATTCTTTAAATTCATTTTTATCTGTTAAAATCTAGTGCTAATCAGAATATGCATTATTCCACTGAATACTCTTAGTCTGGGTGGTGGGGAACTAATGACTGTGAGCTTGGAGGGTCCCCTTGTTAAAGATATATTTGCTTTCATTTTATAGGATTTGGGGTGGGAGGAGAAACAGGTACATGACGTCTTGGTTGCCATTTTGATCCAATCTCGATTCTGTTATTATACGGGGAAAGTAACTGGAAAAGCTGATTTTAAAACAAAAAGATGAGAAGAAAGGAGAGGGTCATTTTGGGAGATTGAGGTGGGCAGGTCACTTGAGGCCAGGAGTTCAAGACCAGCCTGGCCAACATGGTGAAACCTTAGCCAGGCATGGTGGCACGCACCTGTAATCCCAGCTACTCAGGAGGCTGAGGCAGGAGAATCACTTGAGCCCGGGAGCCAGAGGTTGCAGTGAGCCGAGATTGCACCATTGCACTTCAGCCTAGGCAACAGAGTGAGACCCTGTCTCGAAAAAAATAAAATAAAAGGAGAGGGTAAGGGTCATACTCAAGGAAAAGGAATTTTGTTGTGGAAGTTTTCAGGCATCAGAGTCCCGTTTATTTGGGGTCTTGGAGACTTCTTAGGCCAACTGAATTACACCACAAACGTGAACTTCTCTTCCAAGCATGTGCTCAGCTCCGCTTGTTGTGTCTGGTTTGACACTTAGACAGAGATGAATGGACGAAGGGAGCCTGCAGAGTCAGGATGTGAGGAAAGCAGGCGCCTAGGAGAGCCGGAGAGACACCATTTTACAATCAACTCCATCTTAAAGCTAGCAAGGCACATCCTTGCCAGTCACATAGTCATAAGATGCTTACAGCTGAGAAAACAAGTCAAAGACACCTGCAAGGACACACCCCGACACGACAGAAAGTCCAGATACCCCAGTACCCATAGCAATATGTGCTTGTGAGATAATTACAGTTATGTGGCTGGGCACAGTGGCTCGTGCCTGTAGTCCCAACACTGTGGGAGGCTGAGGCGGGTGGATCACGAGGTCAGGAGTTCGAGACCAGCCTGGCTAACATCGTGAAACCCCGTCTCTACTAAAAATACAAAAACTAGCCGGGTGTGGTGGCATGCCCCTATAGTCCCAGCTATTCCGGAGGCTGAGGCAGGAGAATTGTTTGAACCCAGGAGGCGGAGGTTGCAGTGAGCTGAGACTGTACCATTGCACTCTCTGAGCAACAGAGCAAGATTCTGTCTCAAAAAAAAAAAAAAAGATAATTATAGTTATGCTTTGATGTACTTACACTCTAAATGTCAAGGGTATTTTTCTTTAAATCAATAGAAGAATCCATTTTGTCATGCTGTCTGCCCATCTGCACCTAAACACAGCTTAGCTTTAGTCTTTACTTAGACCAGACCCCTCTATGAGAAAAACTTAAAGATGGTGCGTTCCTCCGCTTGCTCTCTGAGGTCACCCCGCTCTGCAATGGAGAATTTCTAATAAACTTGCTTCTTTCACTGCATTCTGTGACTCGCCTTGAATTCCTCCCTGTGAGATCTGAAAACCCTCTCCTGGGGCCTGGATCGGGACCTCTTTTTCTGTTAACAAGATGATAGCTTCACTTTCTGGCTAAAGAGTCAGGGCCACAGACAAGAAGCCAAGTCCCATTATGAGTCTGAGTGGGCATGACCAAGATTTGAGCTAAAGGCCGGGCGCGGTGGCTCAAGCCTGTAATCCCAGCACTTTGGGAAGCCGAGATGGGCGGATCACGAGGTCAGGAGATCAAGACCATCCTGGCTAACACGGTGAAACCCCGTCTCTACTAAAAATACAAAAAAAAAAAACTAGCCGGGCGAGGTGGCGGGCGCCTGTAGTCCCAGCTACTCGGGAGGCTGAGGCAGGAGAATGGTGTAAACCCGGGAGGCGGAGCTTGCAGTGAGCTGAGATCCGGCCACTGCACTCCAGCCTGGGCGACAGAGTGAGACTCCGTCTCAAAAAAAAAAAAAAAAAAAAAAAAGATTTGAGCTGAAGAGAGGTCAAAAGTTGTTGTAAATTATACTCAGGATTTGTTTTAGCATGCAACATGAAAATTGCTGTCATGATAGAAGAAGTTTTTTATATTCACAGACCCCTAGAAAGAGGAAGTATGGCACACCACACAGGGCAACATGGGGAGGCACTAGGGTGGGTCAGGAGCCAGAGGGAGAGAGGCTGGAAACACGCGCAAGAGCCTTTATTGTGGTTTCCGTGGGAAAGGCCAGGCAAGACAGGGCGAGCAGGCTGAGGACTGGCAGTGGGCTCTGCAGCATAGGAGCTGCCCCTGGTTTCCTCATATCCAGCCCTAGGGTGGTTAGGCCTGGAGTTTCATCCTCTGTCATAGAGACAGGTGGGGATGTAGACCTTGGATTGGCTGGTTTCCATATGGAAGGCACGCTTGCAGGCAAGTGCAGCTAGGAATTAGCTGGCCCTGGATGGGGTGGTCTTTCCAAGATCAGCAAGTCCCCGGATTCCATTTCATCAGGAAATACAGAAAATAAAACAACATGAGGAATACAAAAGTTTCAGTTCAACATGGGAACTGAGGATCGTGAAACAGGGATCGTCAAGGTGCTGGACAATTGGAAGGGAAGAAATGGTTACATGGGAGTTAGTCAGACATGGTGGCACACACCTGTGGTCCCAGGTACTATGGCAGCTCAGGCAGGAGGATACCTTGGGCCCAGGAGCTCAAGGCTGCAGTCAGCTATGATCATACCACCGCACTCCAGCCTGGGCAACAGAGCAAGACCCTGCCTTTAAAAAATAAATTATAAAAATAAAATAAAATAAACGGTTATATGAGGACCTACTAGTTCTTCAATGGGGACCTTTGGGGATGCTTTAAGGCTGCCCCCAAACAGGCTGACTTTAGCCCTTCTAGTGTCTTATATATAATGTCTTAAAGGCAACCCCTCATGTAGTTTTAGTAACAGAAAATGGTCTTCCCAGCTAGAACATTTTGTCTCCCCAGCTCATGGAACACAAAAATAAAGGCAAATGTCTGTGAAAAGACTTTTTTTTTAATTAGTGAATTTATGTGAAAAACTTGACAAAGATATACAATTCAAATCACATTTAACTGGTACATTTAGCAATTCATCTCCATTCCAATGAATAAAATAACAACCATCTGAGCTATTCCAGAAAAACCCTGCAAGGCAGCCTGCTCCTCTGCCTGCGGGGACGTCTGCTTTCCATTAGGTTGAGGATAGATCCAGCTCCCCCTGCTGATGCACTTCCAAGGAAAAGGCAGACGAAGGGAGAGGCTGCCAGGCTGGCAGAAGGGCACATGTACAGGATGGCCATGTGCAAAGCCACCCAAGTGGGCCAGCCATATTCCCTGCAATCTCTGATGCAGCCAAGTCCAGCTGAGACACTAAACAGAGTCCGTGGTGACAGGAAGCTGAGGCTGCCTAGAGCCAATGAGGCTGGTGTAATTGAAAAGGTCTTTGGCCAGTGGCACGGGGGGCAACAAGTGCCGTCCTCTGAGACGGTTGAGGCCATTCCTCCACCCCCTTCCTCTGCGGTCTTGGCAACTGCACTTACTCCAGCACAAAGAAATGCTGAAGCCGCAGGACGGTAGTGACCCCAAAAGAAAGACGAGCTCTGTCAATTCCTTCTCAGCTTCCCATCAGGACAGAGGCATCGAAGCCACTGGCTATGGGTTCCCATCCACTGTTATAACCATCAAACACGAGCACACTCCCTCCAAGCCAGGAACCGGGCGACGTGCTGTGTGCATAAACCATCTATGTGCTGGTTTTGCCAAGAAAAACCCCAGACTGCCCTTTGATAAGGTCAGCACTCAAGACCCAGGCAAAGAAGGAAGGAGAGCAAGGAGTCTCCCAAAACCAGCAATCACTTCTCACTGGTTGGACTGGATGGCGCTGGGAGTGGAAACAAGACACATCGTCTCCACCCTCAGGAATTCAGTCTAGTGGGGAAGCCAAGGAAGGAATGCAAACAAACACTTCTGAGCCTATGCGGTGTGTACGGTGAGAGGAGTGTGGATTTAGCATAGAAATAGCACAGTGGGGCATTTGGGCTGCATTTTAAAGCACAGAAAGGATTTCAGCAGAGCAGGGGGGAGAGAGAATTGATGCTCCAGCCAGAGGAGAGTAGTGTGCACTGGCAGGGAGGCAGACGCTCAGCACACGCTCAGGAGAGGCAGGGGCTGACTGCAGCTGTAGGGAAGGGACGCAGGGGCCAAGAGGGTCCCTCTTGACAGTCAGAGGGACCAGGGGTGGGAGGCCCTGGAAAGCCAGAGAGGAGGTTATGTGCAGTTGGTTCATCCATCAGTCATTTTTTTTCTTTTTATTAAAGATGGAGTCTCGTTCTGTCACCCAGGCTAGAGTGCGGTGGTGCAATCTCGACTCACTGCAACCTTTGTCTCCCGGGTTCAAGCAATTCTCCTGTCTCAGCCTCGGGAGTGGCTGGGATTAGAGGCACACACCACAATGCCGAGCTAATTTTTTGTATTTTTAGTAGAGACGGGGTTTCACTGTGTTGGCCAGGCTGGTCTCGAACTCCTGACCTCTGGTGATCCATGTGCCTTGGCCTCTCAAATTGCTGGGATTACAGGCGCGAGCCACCGCGCCCGGCACATCAGTTATTTTTGAATTAGAGGCATGAGGTCAGAGCTGCACTTTGGGAGATCTCTCTGGCCATATTGGTGAGGTGGGGCAGAAAAGTCCAGAGGCAGAAGATGGTCAAGGCTTTGACAATGGTCACACCGGAGGGAGGGACTCCTGACTAGAGGTGACGGCCGAGGAAATGAGGGCCATGAAAGCAAAGCAGCAGCCAGACTTGGGGCAGGACAGGGGAGGCCACGGAGAGAGAAAAGCTAGACATGACTTGAGTTTCCAGCACAAAAGACTAAGAAAATAATGATATAAGGAGGAAGGAAACGGGAAGGCAGAAAGGAGGGCTGCTCACAGAGAGGTTCTGAGCTCTGAGCGGGGCCCAAAGCTGGGAGGTTACTGGTAGATGCAGGGCTGGTGCTGCGAGGAGAGGTCACAGCAAGGGACAATCATGACATCCATTGGGACAGCACTCATTTACTGGTCCCCTGGATGCTCCTGCTTATGACACCTGGTGAGGTTGGCTAAGCAGGTGTCATTTCCACTAGCTGGGGGATGAGAAAGTGCCCGAGTCACTTACCCAGTGAGCCATGATCATGCCACTGCACTACAGCCTGGGCGACAGAGCAACATTTTGTCTCAAAAAAAAAAAAAAAAGAATTTGTCAAATGGATGAATGAATAGCTAACTGGACCCTCCATGGGGTCCTTCCTTGCCTGAGCTAAGAAAGTTTGTCTTGTACCCCATGCAGGGTCCAGTTAGTCATTCACTCATTTGACAAATTCTTTTTTTTTTTTTTTGTGAGACAAAGTCTTGCTCCGTCGCCCCGGCTGGAGTGCAGTGGCATGATCACAGCTCACTGTAATCTTAGCTCCTGGGCTCAAGCTATCCTCCCACCTCAGCCTCCCTAATAGCTGGAATTACAGGCCTGTGCCACTATCACTGGCTAAGTTTTTTTTTTTTTTTTTGAGACAGAGTCTTGCTCTGTTGCCCAGGCTGGAGTGCAATGGCATGATCTCGGTTTGCTGCAAGCTCTGCCTCCTGGGTTCACGCCACTCTCCTGTGTTAGCCTCCTGAGTAGCTGAGACTACAGGTGCCCACCACCATGCCTGGCTTAATTTTTTATTTTGTGTAGAGGTGGGGTCTCACTATGTTACCAGGGCTAATCTTGAACCCCTGGGCTCTTTTCCTAATATTTAAAACTTAACAAAAGTCTTTGTTCTTCACTAAGTACCAACAATTGATGTCTATGAAGGAGGTTTCCAATACACCCATGTCCATAGCAGCCTCCTTCACAATAGCCAAAAGGCAAAAGCCACCCTAGGTCCATCAACAGACGAACAGATAAGCAAAATGTGGTTTACCTACGCAATGGAATAGCATTTGGCCTTTAAAAAGGGAGGAAATTCTGACCCATGCCACAACATGGGTGAACTTTTGAGGATATTATGCCAAGTGAAGTCAGCCAGACACAAGAGGATGAATATCATGATTCTACTTACATGAGGTCCTTAGAGGAGTCAAATTCATAGAGGCAAAAAGTAGAGGCTGGGTATGGTGGCTCACATCTGTAATCCCAGAACTTTGGGAGGCCAAAGTGGGAGGATCACCTGAAGCCAGAGGTTTGAGACCAGCCTGGGCAACATAGTGAGACCCTGTCTCCACATACACAAAAAAAATTTAAAAGTTAGCCATGTGTGGTGACACACACCTGCAGTCCTAGCTACTTGGTTAGCCCAGGTGGGAGGAGTGCTTGAGCCCAGGTGTTCAAGGTTGCAGTGAACTATAATTACACCACTATACTCCAGACTGGGCAACACAGCAAGACTCTCAATATCTCTCTCTCTCTCTCTCTCTCTCTCTCTCTCGAATAAGAAGAAGAAGAAGAAGAAGAAGAGGAGGAGGAGGAGGAGGAGGAGGGAGGAGGAGAGAGGAGAAGGGAGGAGGAGGGAGGAGGAGGAGAAAGTAAAGTGATGGTTGCCAGAAGCTAGGGGGAAGGGAGGTGGGTATTATTTAATGGGTACAGAGTTTCAGTTTAGAATGATGAGAAGAGTTCTAGAGATGTTTAAAAATGGTTATCCAGGCATAGTGGCTCATACTTGTAATTCCAGCACTTTGGAAGACTGAGGTGGGAGGATCGCTTGAGCCCAGGAGTTCGAGACCTGCCTGGGCAACATGGTGAAACTCCGTCTCTACAAAAATTACAAAAATTAGCCAGGCGAGGTGGTGTGTGCCTGTGGTCCTAGCTACTCGGGATTCTGAGAAGGGAGGATCGCTTGAGCCTGGCAGGCAGAGGTTGCAGTGAGCCAAGATGGCATTCTAGCCTGGGCGACAGAGAGAGATTCTGTCTAAATAATAATAAATAAAAATGGTTGCAAAGTAAATAGTGGCTTTTATCTTAAGTGTGTTTTACTGCAGTATTTTTTGACAGAGGTTTCCAGGCCACCAGCAGGAAAGAGCAAATCTCTCCCCCTGTCTGGTCCTTAGTCTCGTCATCTTTAATAAGAGGGGCTGAGCTAGAGGCTGCTGGGTCTGCAGTCTAATGTTTCCATGGTAACCACAATAGGCAGCTGCCTGGCAGGCAGGATCTCACCTGGCCTCCCTCCCATCCACTCCATTCTCTAAGCTGCCACACAGAGAACAAACATCAGCATCTGGTGCCTCTCTCTGCATCTCACGCCACCACTTTGTGATGCTGAATTCAGCTCAGATCTTCAAGCGGGCCCTGCCCTGGTTTATTTCCAGGCAGTCACACCTCACCCCCTCCCCTCCTCTCCATTCTAGAACGCCTTCTCCCCCTTCTCATACCCACCCTCAACCTTGCTCATTTTTGAGCTCCTCCCCTTCCTGCACATTCTTTGCGGCTCAGCTGGAATGTCCCTTCCTCCAGGAAGCCTTCCCTTCCTGACTGCCGAGATGACATTACTTCCTCTATTCACGCTCCCATGGCACCCTGCCTCCTCCCAAGGAAACACGGTCATGCAACAAACCCCCATAAGGGTGAGAAATTTCAGACAGCAAGACAAGGAAGAGTCTTCCCCGATGGCTTTTATCTACATTAGAGAGGGGCTTGTGAGCATGGGCTTTGGACTCAGAACCCACAGGACTGGAAACCCCAGCTCTCCGGCAGCTGCGTGCCCTTGAGCAAGTTGGTTCACTGCTGCTAGTCACCCTCCTCTCTGTAAAGCTGGGATCAAATTTCCTACCTTTCCAGGGTCTTGAAAAGCTGGAGGGAAGTGGCTGGCATAGGGACAGACCATATCCATGTGGCTTTGGACTCCAGCCACTCCCCCACCAGTTAACGTCTCCCTTCTTCTTACTTAGACCCTCCAGTTCTTACATGTGCCCTACTTTTTCTCCACGTCATTTCCTAACACCCAGGTTGACTTTCTAAAAGCTTTCTTTAAAGCTTTCTGAAGTTTTCTGGGACAGAGTTTTGCTCTGTCTCCCCGTCTGAAGTGCAATGGCACCATCATGGCTCACTGAAGTCTTGACCTCCCGGGTTCAAGCAATTCTCCTGCCTCAGCCTCCCAAGTAGCTGGGACTACAGGCACATGTCATTACACCTGGCTAATTTTTTAACATTTTTAGTAGAGACGACATCTCAATATCTTGTGGGGCTGGTACTGAACTCCTGGCCTCAAGCGATCCTCCCACCTCAGCCTCCCAAAGTGCCAAGATTATAGGCATGAGCCACCATGCCCAGCCTAATTGCACTTTTTGTGTGTGCATTTACATTTTTTTTCATCTTGGTTTTAGCAGATTTATTAATGTATAATTGACATACAGTAAACTGCACATAAGTGTAAAGTTGTATACATTGTGACACAGGCACACACCCATGGAAAAAAATCACAATCAAGATAATGAATTTATCGATCACCCCCCCAAAACTTCCTTGTGCCCCTTGGTAATCTCTTCCTCCTTCATTCCCCTCCCTCTCCTTCTCAGGCAACTAATGACTGGCTCTCTATCACCATATAATAGTCTGCATTAAATGTAATTATACAGCATACACTCTTTTTTGCCTGCCTTTTTTCATTCAGCATAATTATTTTGGGATTCATCCATAGAGTGGTAACAGTTCATTTTTTTAATCATTAAATGTGGCATGGTGCTGTATGCATATACCAGAGTTTACCTGTTTTTTGTTTGTTTGTTTTTTGTTTTTTTGAGACAGAGTCTCACTCTGTCACCCAGGCTGAAGTGCAGTGGTGCCATCTCAGCTCACCGCAACCTCTGCCTCCTGGGTTCAAGCACTTCTCCTGCCTCAGCCTCCCGAGTTGCTGAGACTACAGGTGTGTGCCACCACACCCCGCTAATTTTTGTATTTTTAGTAGAGATAGGGTTTCACCATGTTGGCCAGGCTGCTCTCAAACTCCTGACCTCAAGTGATCCGCCTGCCTCGGTTTCCCAAAGTGCTGGGATTACAGGCGTGAGCCACCGCGGTTGGCCAGTTCTTTTTTTTTTTTTAATTGTTGAATGACATGGTGCTGTATGCATATACCACAGTGTGTTTTTTTTCAGTTACCTGTTGATGGACATTGTGTTCCTCTTGGTAGGAACACACACTTCCATTTCTCCTGGGTAAATATCTAGGAATGCAATGCTGGATCATAGGGTAGTACTGTTTAACTTTTCAAGAAAGTGCCGAATTATTTTCCAAAGTGGTTGTACCCTTTTACATTCTCACCAGCAGTGTATGAGAGTTCTATTTGCTCTGCATCTTTGTCATCAGCTGGTAAGGTCAATCTTTCTTCATTTCAGCCATCGTGAGAGGTGTGTCATGACACCTTCTGGTGGTTTCATGACTAAGGACGCTGAACATCTTTTCTTGTGCTTGTTTGTTATCCGTGTATCTTGTTCATAAATTGTCTCTTCAAAAGAAGTTTAAAAAAAAAAATTGCAAAAGCTAAATCTGTTCTGTAAATTTTTCCATGAGCTTAATATCTACGCTTGATTTCACTATCTAAAGCTATTATGATTTTTTTTCACATTAAAAAAATCATGGTGATATATATGTGTGTGTATATATATATCATAAACTTTATCATTTTAACCTTGGCTAAGTGTACAGATCAGTGGCAATTAAGCACTGTAGGAGAGGAAAAGAAATTTTTCTCTACCCTTCATACTTCTTAGTTGAGGCTGACCCCTGAAAAAAAGATTATTAAGAGAAAAGCAAACAGAAGTTTAATAACGTGTACTTCCTGTATATATGGAAGATACACAAAGAAATGAGTGAATATCAAAGAGATGGCTTAGAAAATCAGGCTGAGATTACCATCTTCAACTGAAACAAAGAAAGAAGGGTGTGGAGAAGGCCCATTAGAAGAAGATGTTGACCAGGCGCCCTGGCTCATCCCTGTAATCCCAGCACTTTGGGAGGCTGAAGCAGGCCGATCACTTGAGCTCAGGAGTTTGAGACCAGCCTGGCCAACATGGTGAAACTCTGTCTCTACTAAAAAAAAATAAAAAAGCCAGGCGTGGTAGCATGCACCAGTAGTCCCAGCTACCTGGGAGGTTGAGGCAGAAGAATCCCTTGAACCCAGGAGGCAGAGGTTGCAGTGAGCCTAGATTATGCCACTACACTCCAGCCTGGGTGACAGAGCAAGGCTCCATCACCCTCGCTCCCCCCAAAAAAAGATGCCCAGGAAAAGTACAGTAAACAAGGATAAGACTTGTGATGCGGATTTAAACCCACATCTTGTCCATTGATGAGAGCCTAGTGATTTAGAATCACCTGTCTCTTCCGGGTACTGAGACACCCACAATAAAGATTTCCTTTATAGATGTAAATTCCCCTTACAAAGAGTAACTTCCACTCTGTTTTCAGAATTTCTCCTGTGTCTGCAGTTTCTCAAAATAATCAGCTCAAAATAATCCTTATGTCAAAGAGGCATATTTTGGGATAGCATATTCTGGTCTCCTAACATACACCCACATCATGCAATTATCACTCCCACCCATCTCCAGAACTTTTATCATCTCCCCACCGAAACTCTGTAAACATTAAACAGTCATTCTCCATTACTTCCCATTGCTACCAGTAACCACCTTTCTACTTTCTGTCTTCATAAATTTAACTCCCCTAGGCACTTCATATAAGGGGAATTTCACAGTTATTTGTCTTTTTGTGACTGGCTGATTTCACCTAACATAATGTCCTCAATGTTCATCCATGTTCTAAGTAGCACGTGTCAGAATTTCCTTTCTTTTTTTATTTATTAATTTTTTTAGACAGTCTTGCTCTGTTGCCCAGGCTTGAGTGCAATCACTGCAACCTTGAACTCCTGGGCTTAAGCAATCCTCCCACTTAAGCCTCCTGAATTGCTGGGACCACAGATGCACACTACCACGCCTGGTTAATCTGTTTTTAACTTTTGTACAGCCATGGGCCGGCTATGTTGACCAGGCCGGTTTCAAACTCCTGGCCTCAAGCGATCCCCTGCTTCGGCCTCCCAAAGTGCTGGGATTACAGGTGTGAGCCACCGCACCTGGCCAGAATTTCCTTTCTTTGTTGGGCTAAATACTATTTCATTGTATGTCTAGATTGCATTCTGTTTATTAACTTATTTGTCCGTGGACACGTGGGTGGCTTCTGCCTTTTGGCTATTATGAATAATGTCGCTGTGAACATAAGTGTACAAATATTTGTTCAAGTCTCTTGTTAAGTTTTAATGCATTGCATTTTAATTGATTGTCTCTCATTGCCTACATCAGTGCCTGACATATAGCAGGCATCTAATACTTGCGTGTGAATTTAACAACCAAATGAATGAAAGAACAAATCCCAAACTGGATACCAACTCAGACACAGAGCTATATCGTTTGCCCTGTGGGTGCCAGTCATGGTCTCCTAATGCAAAGAGGCTGAGTCAGCTAAGAAACTGATGTCTTTGGATCCCGCTCAAGAAGTTAGGAAAACAAATACTTCCTCTGCCTGGTTTGTCACCCTTGCCTCAGATTGTTGTCCCACAAGAGGCCCAGCTGCCTGCAATCTTTGGGTGAATAACAGGATAGTAATCCAGGAGGCGACACAGCTGAGGCCATTCAGAGAAGGAGGAATTCTTCCTCTGAGACACCTGAGAAAGGTCTGGAACACTCACTATATTCCAGACCTTCCCATGCAATAACAATACTATTGTAGCTAACATTTCTTTTTTTTTCTTTTTTCTTTTTTTTTGGGCAGGGGGACAGAGTCTCACTCTGTCGCCCAGGCTGGAGGGCAGTGGTGCAATCTCGGCTCACTACAACCTCTATCTCCCAGGTTCAAGTGATTCTCTTGCCTCAGTCTCCAGGGTAGCTGAGACTACAGGCATGCACCACCACGCCTGGCTAATTTTTTGTACTTTTAGTAGAGACAGGGTTTCACCATGTTGGCCAGTCTGGTCCCGAACTCCTGACCTCCAATGACCCACCCACCTCGGCCTCCAAAAGTGCTGAGATTACAGGTGTGAGCCACTGCATCTGGTGTAGCTAATATTTTATTTATTTGTTTGTTTGCTTGTTTATTTATTTATTTATTTTGAGACGGAGTCTTGCTCTGTCCCCCAGGCTGGAGTGCAGTGGCGCGATCTCGGCTCACTGCAAGCTCCGCCTCCCGGGTTCACGCCATTCTCCTGCCTCAGCCTCCCGAGTAGCTGGGACTACAGGTGCCCGCCACCACATCCGGCTAATTTTTTGTATTTTTAGTAGAGATGGGGTTTCACCGTGTTAGCCAGGATGGTCTCCATCTCCTGACCTCGTGATCCGCCCGTCTCAGCCTCCCAAAGTGCTGGGATTACAGGCGTGAGCCACCGCGCCCGGCTAACATTTTTGTGTACTTATGTGTGCCAGGTACTTTATAAGCAGTATCTCATTTAATGGCTAAATTAGCCTGAATTCGGCATTGTAAGCCCCCATTTTACAAAACAAAAAGCAAAGGCACAGAGAAGTTAATTAACTTGTCCCTGATCACCCCAGTTGGTAAAAGGCAGAACCAGGGTTTGAATCCAGGCAGGAGAAAAAGGCACCACCAACTGCCGAGGCACAGAGCAGTTTTCAGTGAGTTATACTGAATTTAACCAGGGACCTTCTAAAACGAAATTTTTTCCCCAAATTTGAATAATAAATATTCATTTCATAAATTTTGGAAAACATAATTTTTTTAAAATCACATAATCCCACCAAAAGAGATAACCACTGTTAACATATTAGAGTGCTTCCTTCTAGCTGCTTCTCTATACTTACATATTTTAACTTAGCCAATATAATGATGAGTGTCTTCATTCTCTTAAGAAAGAGGCATCAGCATCCCATCTTTTTTTTTTTTTTTTTTTTTAATTATTTAAGACAGAGTCTCACCCTGTCACCCAGGCGAGAGTGTAATGGCACGATCTCGGCTCACTGCAACCCCCGCCTCCTGTGTTCAAGCAATTCTCATACCTCAGCCTCTCTGGTAGCTGCAGTTACAGGTGCGCACCACCACACCCAGCTAACTTTTTGTATTTTTAGTAGAGATGGGGTTTCACCATGTTGGCCAGGCTGGTCTCGAACTCCTGACCTCAGATGATCTACCCACCTTTGCCTCCCAAAGTGCTGGGATCACAAGCGTGAGCCACTGCACCCAGCCTAGCCTCCCATCTCGATATATCTACCACTCTCACCCACTCCTCCTGGATTACTCTGGTCCCTGGGTCTCTGATGCATTTCTGCCAAATGGCACAATAAAAATGCAGGTGTTAAGGGCCAGGTGCGGTGGCTCACGCTTGTAATCCCAGCACTTCGGGAGGCCAAGGTGGGTGGATCATGAGGTCAGGAGATTGAGACCATCCTGGCTAACACGGTGAAACCCTGTCTCTACTAAAAAATACAAAAAATTAGCCGGGCATGGTGGCGGGCGCCTGTAGTCCCAGCTGCTCAGGAGGCTGAGGCAGGAGAACAGTGTGAACCCGGGAGGCGGAGCTTGCAGTGAGCCAAGATTGCACTACTGCCTGGGCAACAGAGGGAGACTGCATCTCAAAAAAAAAAAAACAAAAAAAAAGGCAAGTGTTGGGCTGAGCGTGTGGCTCACTCAACACTTTGCAGGTCCTAAGTGGAAGGATCTCCTGAGTTCAGGAGTTCAAGACCAGCCTGGGCAACATAGCAAGATCTCATCTATACTAAAAATAAATAAATAAATAAATAAATAAATAAACAAATAAATAAATAAATAAAGGCAATGCAGGCATTGGTTTACAATAATGGTGATGGCAGTTGACACTGCATGGCCACCATGTGCCAGAGATACATTATCTCACATAGTTCTCACGGCAACCATATTATGCAGGAACGGTGATGACATTCATTTTATGATAAAGAAACTGAGACTTCAGATGTAATACATTGCTCTTCCTCTTCCCTTCCTGAACAACTTAGTTCTAAAGTCATTTTGTGAGGCCTAAAAAGGTAGATGTCCACATGGGGGCCTCTAGAGTGGGGTGCTGGGATTGTAGGCATGAGCCTCCATGTCCAGCTCAATACATGCAGATCTGTGTTTTCACCCGGGGAGCCCCCTAAAGTTCACATACCTCTCCAGTCGCTGAAACTGAGGGTATCATGGCCTTGGTTTCCTGGGCCAGGAAGAGAAATTTCTGGCACTGTGTGATGTTCTAGCTCCCTGAGGTCCCTCCAGAGTTGAATCTGGAGATAGCTACATTGTGTCTGCGAGGTATGCTGGAGAGAGTTTGTTTCCTCCCACAAGACGGGCCAAAGATGGAGGGACCAGGCTGCACAGGAGAGAGAAGGGCTGAGCACCCTCGGTTGCATCTGAGAGTTTAACTTTCTGATTCTCAGGTATTTGGATGAGAGAGAAAGTTTTTGTTGTCATTGGTCCTAAAGAGTGTCAGTTAACCATTTTGTGATATAGTATTGTGATTTATAATAAGAGATACACACTTGGTCTTCAACCCTGCACTGGGCATAGAGCTCGTAAAATGCTTGGAATTTCCTAAGTGATTCATAACAAGCCCCTTTCAACCTGAGTTTCTGCTGATGAAGCGGCTCTTGGAGGATGGGGGTGCTGGTTACCAGAGGAACCAACCATGTGATGAGAGGATGGGAACTTTCAGAACTGTCCCCCAATTCCCACTCCCTGGGGAGGCTGGAGGAGACTGAGGGGCTGGAGATTGAGTTGAATGGCCAATGGCCAATGATTTCATCAGTCATGCCTGCATCATGCAGCCTCACCAAACAGGTGGGGTTCAGAGAGCTATGGGATGCTGAGCACACAGAGGTGCTGGGAGGGCGGCAGGCCGGTAGGGAGTATGGGGTCTCCATGCCCTTCCCCATCACTTGCCCTGTGCTGTCTTCTCTTCATCTGTCCCTGAGTGGTGCCCTTTATAATAAACATGTAAACGTAATGAGGTGTTTCCCTGAGTTCTATGAGCCATTCCAGCAATGATAGAACCTGAGGATGGGGTCATGGGAACCTCTGATTTGTAGCCGGCCCATGAGAAGCACAGGTGACAGCACAGGCTTGCGACTGGTATCTGAAGTGGGGGCAGTCTAATGGCAGTCCCATCAGACTTCAACTGGTAGGGGCTGTGCCCAATCCAGGTAGTGTCAGAATTGGATTGAATTTCAGGACTTCCAGCTGGGGTTGGAAAATTGGTCAATGTGGGGAAAAAATTCACACATCTGGTGTCAGAAGTGAAATTGAGAGTAGTTGAGAGTACAGAGAAAATCATTAGGTGTGTGGGAATTTTCTTCCCCTGTGTTTAGTTTTGTTTTGAGTGAGGGGCTCCCTCTGTCACCTAGCAGGAGTGCATTGGTATAATCATGGCTTGCAGCAGCCTCGAACGGGTGGGCTCAAGTGATCCTCCTATCTCAGCCTCCCCAGTAGCTGAACTACAGGCGCACACCACCTTACTCGGCTAATTAAAAAAATAAATGTTTTGTAGAGACAGGGTCTTGCTTTGTTGCCCTAGTTGGTCTCAAACTCCTGGCCTCAAACAATCCTCCCACCTCAGCCTCCCGAAGTGTTGGAATTACAGGTGTGAGCCACCATGCCTGGCTATTACATGTGTTTTCATTACACATCTAAACAGCTCTCTGACAGGATTTTCTATTAGAAGAAAATTCTTTTTTTTTTTAATTAAAAAAAATTTTTTTTAGAGACAAGGTCTCTAAAATTTTCCAGCTATAAGGAAATTCTTAATCTCTATCAGGGCACTAGACTGGATGCAGTGACTTATGCCCGTAGTCTCAGCACTTTGGGAGGCCAAGGAGGGAAGGTTGCTTGAGGCCAGGAGTTCAAGACCAGCCGGGACAAAATAGCAAGACCCCATCTCTACCAAAAAAAAGAAAAAAGAAAAAAACAGACAATTGTCTAACCTATGCCCCTATTGGATAGAAATTGAGAAGGTAAATGCTATTTAATCAGAAATAAAAGCATTATAGCCTGACACAAAAACCACAGGATGGCACCAAATAGTTGCTGACTTTTCCTCTGGACTCACCTCTTGGTCCACACCCAGCCTCCTCCAGGGCATCAGGCAGCCTCACCTCTCTCATCTCATCTTCCTTCTCCCTCTTGTCCTCCCATGGACCCTCAATCTCTCCACAAACCAGTAGGAATCATGAGCCCTGGCTCGAGTCAGTCAGTTCCACCTGGTCTTCAGGCCGAGGAGCTGGAGGAGGTGCGGACCTGGGAAGCTGAGGGTCGGGGGATTGTGTAAAGGAACAGGACCTTGTGTAAAGGACCTTTCTGGGCTACTTCAGGCCTCTCTCAGTGAGGTAGGCTGGCTCAAAAAACACCCACAACAATCCTTCCGATCCTGCAAGCCTTGGTGCAGTATGACTTTGCCACTCTTCCTCTAAATCCATGGACCCCATGGTCCTCCTATGGGGCCCCGGCTGGCCTAGTGACTTGCTTTAGTCAACGGAACATAGCAGAAGTGACAGTGTGTGACTCTCAGGCCTTGACAAGTAAAGGTTTTGTCTTGCTGGAACCCAGCTGCCCTGCTGTTTAGAAACAGTGTTGGCCCAGCACAGTGGCTCATGCCCGTAATCCCAGCACTTTGGGAGGCTAGGGCGGGCAGATCACTTGAGCCTAGGAATTCGAGACCAGCCTGGGCAACATGGTGAAACCTGTCTCTACAACAAAATACAAAAAAGCAGCTGGACATGGTGATGCGCACCTGTAATCCCAGCTACTTTGGAGACTGAGGTGGTAGAATAATCTGAGCCAGGGAGGTCGAGGCTGCAGTGAGCCGAGGTTGCACCACTGCACTCCAGCCTGAGTGACAGAGTAAGACCTTGTCTAAAAAAGAAAAAAAAATCTGTCCCATGAAAATGACTGAGAGGCCACTCCATGGAGGAGACCTGGGGGCCTCCCACTGCTACCAGCATGCTGCCCACCTGAAGGAGGCTGGCTTAGACCTCCTGGCTGAGGTGCCATCTGACTGCAACCTGCAAGTGGCCCAGGCGAGAACTGCAGCAAAACCATCCACATGAGCCCAGTCCAGACGGCAGACTTATGAGCAAATAAATGGCTGTCGTTTTAAGTCACTAGGTCTTGGGGGCTGGGGGTTGTTACCTGCAAGATCATTCAAACACTTGCTAAAGTGACTCCTTTAGCCCAACTCTAATGTGTTATTATACTAATCCCCCTTCTCCATCTTACCAGAAACTTGTCTTATCATCTTAGCTTGGCATGAGCCAGGGCCCCAGGAATGGGTGGAGATAAATGTCCCATCTCCGGAATAGGGTGAGAGAAGAACGAAATGAGCTCAACCCAGCACACTGAATTAGCAGAAGTAATTCAACCTACCAGTTATATCTCTAAGTATTGAGCGAGAGCCTGAAATACCTTCCGCATTGTTTTGGATTCATCAGAAGTACAAAGATATATCTCATAGCATATCTGCCATCAGGAAACTTAGGTTTCAGAAGAGGAGTTAAGACTCATAAACCACTGGGCTCAGTAGCTCATGTCTGTAATCTCAGTGCTTTGGGAGGCCAAGGTGGGAGGATCACTTGAGGCCGAAAGTTTGAGACCAGCCTGGGCAATATAGTGAGACCCCATCTCTAAAAAAATTTTTTTTTAATTAGCTGGGCATGGTGGTATAGTCTTAGCTACTTGGGGTGCCAAGGCGGGAGGATTGCTTGGACCCAGGAGTTTGAAGCTGAAGTTACCTATGATTGATTACACCACTGCACTCCAGGATGCTCAACAGAACAACACCCTGCTTAAAAAAGAAAAAAACAAAAAAGACTCAGAACTTAAAAATGCCAGGCAACTCAAGATCATTATGTGTGTGAAATGACTCTGAATGCTATGAGCTCAGAGAAAAATTCTGGAGCTATTGGGGAGGACAGAAGATGAAGGTGTGGCTTGAAAGAGACATTGAGGATGAGGAAGATTGACTGAAATTGTAAACATTATTTTTGGGTCCCCTGAGTGTAGGTATAAAGACATACATAAGCTTGCTGAGGAGAGAGACAGCTGGAATGCCGAGAGAATTTCCAAGGGCAGCAAACGCACCAGCCCAACCAGATGAAGAAGCGTCTCCCAAGCCATTGCTCTCACTCAGTGCTGCCCTGAGAGTTCGTTGGGATGTTTCAATGACAGTAACAGCCCACACCATCAGAGCCTTCTTCTTGGCGTTGCATTGTGTAAAGCTCTGCAGGAAGACAGTACCTCTAGGAATGCACCTGTCATCAAAGCAGGGCCCACCCAGTTAGGGAACAAGGCCAGGCCGATCCAGAAGGACTTGGCTGACTATTGCACTCACCAGGAAAGAAGGTGCACACTTGTTTGCATTTGTGGTCACACTGTGGCTCAGCAATGATTATTCCACCAACTAAGCCACTTCCGAAATCACAGTTCCACGTATGGCATAAAGGGCGGCTTCACCTGCCCTGGCTAATGTCTGGAACATTCACAGAGCCACACACTGCCCCTGGGGAATGCCAGTGTCATGAAGTCTCTCTGGGAAGGGTCGGCCACACCTCTCTAGCTTCCCTCTTCCCTCCCTCTGGGGGATGCCACCCTTCCTGCCAGGCTGCCTCTGGCCTCTCCATGTCACTTCAGCCATGCCAGGGCACTGATCTCACCGGGAGGCTGCACCTCCTCCATCCTACAGAAATGACAGTCACACCCACCAACTGCCTCAACTTGGAGAAGCTATTTTAAGACCACACCTACCCTAAGGGAAGTTAAACAGCCAGTATGTTTGCTCCCAATTTACTTATGGAGAAACTGAATCAAGATCTGACTTACCAGGGCAATCTCAACGATTCAGTGACTCATTGAGTTCAGAATTCCACAAAGCCTAACCAGAGCCTGTGTGCCCTCAGGCATGTCACCCTCTATGCTGTATCGTGGAGGTAGGACCTGCCTGGTTCCAGCAGTTTTGCCCACAGCTCTGCTATGGATCCCGCCTCTCAGACCCTATTATGTTTTGGTCATTGAATCTGTAATACTGAATCCCACATAGACTTGCAAGTCAAGGAATTCTGGCTGAGTAGGATTCTCTCTGCTTATGATAGAGACACTCCCAACAAATGTGCATCTTTGTGTGTGTCTGTCCATTCGGATGCAATCAATGGCAGTAAATTCTTTGCACTGTGATAAGAATCTCTAGCAAAGAATCAACAAGTTGAGGACTTAAGTCTTAATGCAGGTGCAATCTGTAAGGGGATTTTTTTTTTTTTTTTTTGGATTTTTTTTTTTTTTTTGGAGATGGAGTCTTGCTTTGTCACCCAGGCTGGAATGCAGTGGCACCATCTCGGCTCACTGCAACCGCCGCCTCCCGGGTTCAAGCGATTCTCCTGCCTCAGCCTCCCAAGTAGCTGGAATTACAGGCGTGCGCCACCAATCCGGCTAATATTTGTATGTTTAGTACAGACGGGGTTTCACCATGTTGTTTAGGCTGGTCTCAAACTCCTGACCTCGTGATTCCTCTGCCTCGGCCTCGCAAAATGTTGGGATTACAGGGGTAAGCCACCGCATGTGGCCTGTAAGGGGATTCTTACAGGAGGCCCGCTAGGCCAGGCATCTGTTCTGTTGAACTCTGAGATGCCTCTTCTGTTTGATTCTATTTGGCACTTACCTGTGCCAGGAAAGTGCCCAGCAGTGAGAAGCCTCTGGGTTGACTTCCTTCCTCCAGGAGAGAAGGACTAAGTTTATGAAGCAGTCAGGCTGGGAAGGCCACTCTACAGCTTCCCATATGTTATGCATGTTCACCACCCTCAGAGATTGCCCCACTAGCATATGTGGACAAGTCAAGGCTCAGAAAGGTTACCTCGACGGGTCTCACATAGGTGAGGGGAGGGGTGGGCTCGCACCTGCACTTGGCAGGCTGCAGGGGGTGCTGCTCGCTGGCCCGGCCTGAGGCCTTCCCGGCTCTCTCCCGCCCCTCCTGTCCTGGAGCCCAGCAAGCCGCACCCCCGTCTCCACCACCTCGGCCCCCCTTTCTGGGGCACTCACGTCTCTACCGGCCAGATCTCCTCTATCTTTCCAGGCCCAGGCCTCCCCCGCGCTGACGCCCACAAACCCTGCGGTCAGACCCTCTTCAAGGACCCCCTACAGCTGCCCCTCTCTCAGGGTCCTTCGGGTGATCATGTAGTCACTGCAGCTCCACATCCCGTACGCCCGGGATCGCACCCAGCAAGTCCTTGCTGGAGCGTCCATGAGTGTCCCCACCCCGCCGCCCCGCCACTGGGCGCCCGGGACTCGGCTCAGACGCGCGGAGGGAAGGCAGGGCGGCTGCAGAGAGCAGAGCCGAGGAGGAACCGAAAGGCTCAGAAACGCGGTGTGACCAGCGCCCTCCTGGACAAACCTCCCCGGGCCCCGCGCCATCGCCGCGGCCACGCGCAGCGCCGCGGGTCGCCTCCCCTCCCAGACCTCCGAGCCCCGAGCTCAGGCTCCGTCCTCTTCCCCAAGGAGCTACTAATCACGCCCCAAGGACGTTGGCCCCCGGGGAAGGGGAGGACCCCAGGCCTGCGCCCGGCTGCGGGGAGGCGCCCCGCCCTCCCCCCCTCCTCCTCGCCCCTCTCAGTTTCTCTCCCTTTTCTTCTCCTCTTCACTCAGCCCTTTTTCCTCTCCACACGCAGTCCCTTGTCCCCTCTTCGCTCACTCCACCCCACTTTCCTTCTTCCCTCCCCAGTGGGTCCCTCTCCCCCTTTCCTCTCCCCTACAACCTCCCCTCTCCACTCCCCACCGTCCCTCTCGCCTCCCCGGTCCCCCCTGCTCCGCCTCCCCATTCGGGTCACCCTGTCCCAGTCCCCCTCTTCCCCCCTCTTCCGCCCCTCCCTCCCTCTCCTCTCCCCTCTCCCACCCAGCGTCGTCCTCCCCACTCCTCCGCACCCCGCCAGTCCCCTCGTCCCCGCCCCGCCGTCTCCTGGCGCCGGCGTAACCGCTCGTCCCACCTCCCTCCCAGCCAATCGCTCTTCTCCTCCGCTCGGGGACGCTTCCCCGGGGAATCCTGTGGCCGGAGATGCTCGGTCGAGTCGCGGGTATGTGGTCACCGTGCGGGGGCCGCTGCGGGTGCAGAATCCAGACCCGGGGTGTAGCAACCTCACAACTCCCCGTGCAGAAGAAACCAGAAGATCTGGGCGCGGGTCCAAGGTGGTCCGCACAGCCGTGGTTTAGCAGAGGTCGGCGCGCTACACTTAGTCCCGTGTGCAGTGCTTTCTGGCCACAGCAGCTTCCCTAGAAGTGACCCCACTTGGGTCAGAACCACCCAGCCGAGCAGCTGGTATTTCCCCCTTTCGCAGAGGGAGCGGCGCGCGTCGGGAGACGCAGTGACTCGCCAGGGTCAGACCCAGAGCGTCCTCCCCAAGCAAGGCCGAAGGCAGGGTGAGCATAGGGGCGTTCTCCGTCTGCCCTGGCTCGGGTGCACTGGCCTGGACTCCTCTGTGCAGGTTCCATGGTGTAGAGAGACGGCTCGAGTGCAGGCGGAGTTTAAGGGAAGGGGGTTTTGACTGCGGGAGCGGACAGAAAGGACTAAATCCAAAGGGTCCCCTTGGACCTGAACCTTCTGCTACATGCCTGGCCGATAAAAGGGGAATCTGCGTTTTGTTTTGTTTTTTTAAGCCCAAAATAGAAAAGCCTTGGGAGCCAGAATGGCAGAAACCCCAGAACGACAGCGCTAGAAGCGCGCAGCTCGGTGCATTCCCCAGCCTGGCTGCCCTGCAGGGCCGCGCACGTTCCAGCGCTCAGGGGCTCAGGGACGGCGCCGCAGGACACACCCCAAACACAGAGCACAGACGAAGTTAGAATGAGCAGGCTGCACCTGGGACCACGCTGCCCCTAGCTGGCTCTGCCCCAGTCTCTCTGAACAGCAGGCCCCTGCCTCAAAGCCCGAGGGTGTTCGCATTTGCTGCTGTGGCTTCTCGCAGATACCTGCAGAGCTTCGCTCCCCGACCCCCTTCAGATCTTACAGAAGGGCCTCCTTCCAAACCAGGCCTTCCCTGTTCCCTGGCAACTGGTTTTTAAATCACAGCACCCCCCACCCCCTGCAATTCACAGTCCCTCCTTAGTCCCTTCACTGCCTAGTTTTTTTTTCTTTTCCTTAGACCTTGTCGCAGTCAAACTTGAATGCGTTTGTGAATCACCTGAGGACCTTGCTACAACACAGATGCGAATTCACTTGGTCCAGGGTGGGTTCCCAAGTTTCTAACGAGCGTCCGTGATACTCTGCTGCTCCCCACCTGCCGGTGGATCTGCGAGGGCCTTTGACTTACAAAGGGTCCAACATGCAGATAATATAGAATAGTTTATTTTTCCTATGTATTTTGGTTTACTATCTCCCGAACTGGAATGTGAGTTCCACCAGGATAGAGCTCTGGTCTGCTGTGTTTGCTGCTATATTCTCAGTACCTGGAACAGGCCTGGCACATAGTAGGAGCACTACGTTATTTTCAGAAGGAAGGAGTGAATGAAATACAAACCAGAAAAGCCAGCAGAGGTGATAAACCTAACATTATACAAAGTGAAAGTCAAGGGGCAAATTATGAAAGAAACAAAGGTTTTACACTCATTTTTTAACAGGGAGAAATAACAGTCACAAGCCCTTAGGTCCTAAAGTAAAAACTGTCTCCCCAAAAAAGGGAAATTGCAAATACTACATTGATTTTAGAAAGGTTAACTCCTATCTTGGTCACATCTCAGAAGCAAAAAGTGACGTAGAAGACTTGAGTAAAGAAATTAATGGCCAGGCGTGGTGGCTCATGCCTGTAATGAGGCCGAGGTGGGCGGATCACTTGATGTCAGGAGTTTAAGACCGGCCTGGGCAACATGGGGTAACCCCATCTCCATTCAAAACGCAAAAATTAGCTGGGCGTGGTGTCAGGCACCTGTAATCCCAGCTACTCAGGAGGCTGAGGCAAAAGAATCTGTTGAACCTGGGAGGCAGAGGTTGCAGTGAGCTGAGATTGTGCCACTTCACTCCAACCTGGGCAACAGAGTGAGACTCTGCCTCAAAAAAAAAAAAAAAAAAAGAATAAACAGGACCTGTGTATTTACTAGTTTATTGTTGTAAAATATATATAACATAAAATTATAAGTGTGCCGTTCAGTGGCAAAGTACATCCACATTATTGTACAACCATCACCACTGTCCATCTCCAGGACTTTTTCATCTTCCCAAATTCTATACCGATTAAACCCTCCAACACCTGGTAATCACTATTATAATTTTTGTCTCTGAATTAGACTACTTTAGGTACCTCGTATAAGTGGAATCATATACTGCTTATCCTTTTGTGACTGGCTTATATTACTTAGTATGATGTCTTCAAGGTTCATCCATGTTGTAGCATGTATCTGAATTTCATTCCCTTTTTTCTTTTTTTTTTTTTTTTTTTTGAGACCAAGTCTCGCTCTGTCAACCAGGCTGGAGTGTCATGATGCGATCTCAGCTCATTGCAACCTCCGCCTCCGAGGTTCAAGCAATTCTTCTGCCTCAGTCTCCCAAGTAGCTGGAATTACAGGCACCCACCTTCATGACTGGCTAATTTTTGTATTTTTGTAGAGATGGGGTTTCACCAAGTTGGCCAGGCCGGTCTTGAACTCCTGACCTCAGGTTATCTGCCCACCTTGGCCTCCCAAAGTACTGGGATTACAGGTTACCCAAGCCTGGCCTCATTCCTTTTTTATAGCTGAATAATAACCCATTGTATATATACACATTTGTTTCTCCATGCATCTGTTGATACACACACGGGTTGCTTCTACCTTTTGGCTATTGTGTCTAATGCTGCTATAAGCATGGGGGTACAAACAGCTATTCAAGTTTCTGCTTTCAGTTTTTTTGGGAATATACCCAGAAACCCAGAAGTGAAACTGCTGGATCATACATTTCATTTTTTGAGGAACTCGCATACTGTTTTCTGTAGCGGCTGCACCATGTGAACTAAAGGTTAAAATGAACGTCTCGCCGTCGCTATGGAGAGGGGCCTGGACTAGTTGTCCTAGGGTTTTTTCTAGCTCTGCTGGCCTGTGGTTAGGGAAATGTGAGGATGAACAACAGGGAAGGGAAGTGGCTTGGAAGGACGCGGGCAGTCTTCCAGTTCAGATGCTGGGAGTGGTGGTGGTGAGGGTGGGGGAAGGGTGTTTATGAAGTCATAATCCAGTTATGGACCTCAGGACATTTGGGCTGGGAAAGGTAGACCTACGCCAGTTTGGAGTACTAGGCAATGAGGGGGAGGTCCCTGCACCTTAAGGAGGCCTGAGAAAGAAGAACCTCGCATGTATCAGGGAGTCCCAGAGAAAATGGTGCAAGGAGCAATGCCCAGTAGCCAGCCGTCCTCAATGTCATGGCCCCGGAGGCCAGAACAGTAGAGAAATTCAAGGTGCAGAGCCCGGTTCCCTCACATGGGCAATCTGGCCCACTGGCTCTTACCATTCACATATCTGTGAACATGGCCTTATTTGGAAACAGGGTCTTAGCAGATCTGATTATGTAAAGATGAGGTCCTATTGGATCAGAGTGGGCCTCATAAGACAAGGGGGTTGGGCGCACAGACACACACCTGTCCTGTGGGCAGGTGAAGAAACTGGAGCAAATGCCAGCTCCCTGAACAGAACAGAGTGAGCCTGACAGTTGGGCATCTGTCCAAATCACACGAGCGGACCCAGCAGGAGCAGTACCTGTCCAGTGGACAAGCGGCCCACGCAATCAGAACGGCCGGGAAGAGGCTGATGCTTCCAGCCACGTTTTGTCTCCTTGCCCTCATTTGGGCAGAGGTAAAGAAGGAGCACTGCCGGCTACACATGGTGGATCACGCCTGTAATCCCAGCACTTTGGGAGGCTGAGGCAGGCGGATCACTTGAGGTCAGGAGACCAGCCTGGCCAACATGGTGAATCCTTGTCTCTAACAGAAATACAAAAATTACCCAGGCATGGTGGCACATGCCTGTAATGACTGCTTGGGGAACTGAGGCAAGAGAATTGCTTGAACCCAGGAGGCAGAGGTTGTAGTGAGCCGAGATTTCACCACTGCACTCCAGCCTGGGTGACAGAGGGAGACTCTGTCTCAAATGCATACATACATGCATACATACTTACATACATACATAAAATATTTTAAAAATAAAAAAGAAAGAGCACTGCCTAGCATCACTTTGGCAGGCTCATCTCCACAACCCGTGATCATCCTGTTCAGTTTTTATGATTTGGACCAGGTGGACCCGTGGCTTAAAGGGTGGGCCTGTGATCCACGCGGGCCCATCAGGATACCGCAAAGCCCTGGACACAGCAGTGGGGTGAGGCATGAGCATGGGCCTGTGTAAGCAGGAGTATAGACTCCTAGTAGAAGGGTTGCTGCGGACTTTGGGGGAGACTGTTTCTTCTGGGATTGTCTTCTGTAAGCCAGATGCAACCAGGGTGGCCAGAGGGTAATCGTAGCCACCTCACAGTGAGATCCTTCCTGAGAAGGATGCTCTCTACTGAGGACATTAAAGTCACTCCACTCTACTTCAGACTTTGCAAGGAGACTCCTTGTTCCTCCTTTAAGCCAGAGGTTCTCTGACACTCTCAACTAGAGCTGCCTTCAAACACCTGTTGTGAGTTGAATTGGGTCCCCCTAAAAGATATGTCCAAGTCCTAACCCCAGGTATCTGTGAACATGGCCTTATTTGGAAATAGGATCTTAGCAGATCTGATTATGTAAAGATGAGGTCGTACTGAATTAGAGTGGGCCTCATAAGACAAAGGGGTTGGGGTGCACAGACACACACCGGGGAGGATGCCACATGAAGACAGAGGCGGAGATGAGGGTGACGTGTCTACAGGCCCAGGAACACCAGGAGTTGCCAGCAACTACCAGAAGCTGGGAGAAAGCCATGGAATTCCCCCTCAGATTCTCTCAGAACTCCCAGAAAAAAACAACCCTCCCGACACCTGATCCTGGCCTTCCATCTTCCAGAACCGTGGGGGGAAAAATGCATGTCGTTTCCATCTGCTTTGTGGTACCTTGTTACGGCAGCCCCAGGAGACTAATGCAACACCTCACGGATGTGCTGAGCGTGGCGACATCTCCCACCTCTTCCTTCCAGGAAACACGCCTGAGAGGCCTTTATGAAGGGGAAACTGTAGTCCGCCATATTTACCTGAAGATGCAGTTTGGGCAGCTGTTTCCATCACATGCATGGCCTCTGGACTCTCCTGCCCAACTCTTTCCCCAGTAGCTATGCTAAAAGCAATCTTAGAGTAGGCCCTCCTGATATCTGGCCTGGATTGATGTAAATCATCTGCCTTCTGATTCTCTCTTGACCCATCCTCCACACCACCTCTGTTTCCCAAATGGATTTTTATCATTCCTCGGATGAAACCTCTCTATTGATTGCCTACGTTCTATAAGAAAATTCCAAGCTCTTCAACATGTCACTCAAGGGTCTAAAGAGTCTCATACTCACTTCTCTCTGTCTTGTCTGCCCTCACTCCTCTGCCACATGCCCTGTACTTTGATTATATTAAATTTTTTTATTGTAGCTGAGAGCGGTGGCTCATGCCTGTAATCCCAGCACTTTGGGAGGCGGAGGCAGGTGGATCACTTGAGGTCAGGAGTTCAAGATCATCTTGGCCCACATGGTGAAACCCTGTCTCTACTAAAAATACAAAAATTAGCCAGGCATGGTGGCAGGCGCCTATAATCCCAGCTACTGGGGATGCTGAGGCAGGAGAATTGCTTGAACTCAGGAAGCGGAGGTTACAGTGAGCCGAGATCATGCCATTGCACTCTAGCCTGGGTGACAAAGCAAGACTCTGTCTCTAAATAAATAAATCAATAAATAAATAGACTGTAAATATTCCACACACTTTCACAGTTCCATGTTTTTGCAAATGCAGTTCTGCGCAAAATGTTCTGCCTGTTAGTTGGCTCACACAGGATTCAGTCTAGCCCCCTTCACCTACCTGCCCTCCCATATAGAAGAAGCTGGAAAAGTGAAATCCTGTCTTTTCCGGCTCCCTTGCTGCTAAGGATAGCCACATGACCCAGTTCTGGCTAGTAGGATGTAAGAGGAAATCCACAGGAAGGTTTCTGCTTTCCTGATAAAAGGGGATATCATAGCTGGCCTCCCCCTGTCTTTCTCCTTTCAATGTGGACACGATGCCTGGAGCTGCTGCAGCCAATCTGCAGCCATGACTCAGAGGACAAGAGAATTCTAGAAACCTTAGTCCCAACACTACTGAGCCAATGTACCACCTTTAGTGCCTACCTCTGGGCTTATTATATGAGAAAATAACCTTCAATTTGTTTAAACCTTACTAGTCATGTGTTTTGTGACTTGCTGCTGAACGCATTTCTAACCAATACACTGATACTGTTCATCTTTCTAGATCTTTCTAGGCAGATTGTTGCTTCCTATGAGAAGTATTCCCAAATTTCCTGGTCAGACTATGACTTCCTTCTGGAAGCATCCACGACACTGTGTACTTACCTGGGTTGCAGTACACATGCTATAACTAATTGCTTACTTCCTGCATAGGCTGTGAGCTCTGATATTATTCTTTGTATAGAACAATATCATGCATGCTGGGACCTAGCAGAGTGGCTCACACAGAGCGGTGGCTCCTAAAATGCATTGCAAGTGAAGAATTCCATTTCCAGAAGGATATCATGCTATGTTATAACCTCTAGCTAGGCTTCTCACCCTTTGAAATCTACAGTGACTGACTCACCTTGCTAACTCATCTCTACAGGCAGAATGTGCTCTGCAAGCCAATCTATCCACCAGATATTTGTCGAAGTCTCAGGTACAAGCTGCTGTGCTATGCTCTGTACAGGATAAAAAAAGAAAGGGAATATTTTAATATGGAAGTTAATGTTTCCCTTGCATGTCTTAAATAACATAGCCAAGGGTGGCCAGGCGTGGTGGCTCATTCCTATAATCCCAGCACTTTGGGAGGTCGAGGTGGGCAGATCACTTGCGGTCAGGATTTCAAGGCCAGCCCGGCCAACACAGTGAAACCCATTCTCCACTAAAAATAAGAAAATTAGCCAGGTGTGGTGACATACACCTGTAGTCCCAGCTACGTGGGAGGCTGACGCAGAAGAATCTCTTGAACTTGGGAGGTGGAGGTTGCAGTCAGCTGAGATCATACCACTGCACTCCAGCCTGGGTGACAGAGTGACTCTTTCTCAAAAACAAAAACAAACAAACCAACAAAACATAGCCATGGGTGTGGAAGCAAGACATATTTGTAATATTTGCTTAGAACGGTAGTTCTCAATCCTGGCTATGTTAGAATGACCTGGGAGCTTTAAAAACTACAAATGCCCAGGTGCTGTCTTCAGAGAGTCTGATTCAGCTGGTCTGGTCCCCTCTCCCTAACGCCTAATCTTATTTTTTAAAGCTTCCTAGGTGATTGTAACATATAACCAGGGTGTGCATCCCTGATTTAAAAGAAGGATAAGTGTGGACCGGGAAGATTTCTTGGAGGATGTGACCTATGGGCCTTGAAGTACAGGGGACATTTGGACAACAGGAAGAAGAGGTATTTGAGGAATGAGGATTGCTGAGTGAGCAGAGGCAGGAATGAAGCTTCAGTGTGGCTGTCAGCCAATCAGCCACACTGGGGGATTTTTAAATTTCTACTAAAAATTGAAAAATAAAAAAATAAATTAGGCTTGGTGGCATGCATCTGTAGTACAGGTTGTTTGGGAAGAAGCAAAGGTAGGAGGATTACTTGGGCCTGAGAGGTTGAGGCTGCAGTGAGCCGTGATCACGACACTACACTCCAGCCCAGGTGACAGATTAAAACCCTGTCTCGAAAACATTAAAACTAAAAATAAGTTCCAGCAGGCAGACACCAGAAGGAGACGATCTCAGGAGGCAGCAGAGGCAGTGGACAGTTGGGGAAACAGCCCCGGTCCCGGGCTCAGGAGACCTGCAACTCCCACCCTGATTTCGTCCCCACTCTACTGTATGCCCGTGTGCCTGGCATCCGCGGGGTCTGTCACTTCCTACCTGCAAACCAGATGCTTCCTGAGCTCCCTCCCGTGATCTTCCTGGTCTGATTTTTCACATTCATGTTCTGAACACCAGGCCAGGTCTGCATGAGTCAGGACAAAAGTTAGATGGCTGCCTCCCCTGTCCCGCCTGCCCCTTCACCCACAGCTGCTACACCTGTGGAATTGGCAACCTCGCTGCACTGTGCAATGCAGAGGGGGATGTAGAGGAGGGAAGTTGTTGGGAAATGGCATGAAAGACACCAGGCGAGCAGACAGCACTGTGCAAAAGAGGAGCTGTGCCGGACCCAGGGCCCCGCTGCCAGGTCACTGCATTGAGGGGGCTGCCCCTTGCCCAGGATGGCCTTGCACTGAGTGGAGTCATCTTGCTCCCCACAGCCAGGACTGACTGAGAAGAGGAGGCAAGGCCCTCGCCTCAAGGTATGACATCACAGCTTTGTGGTGTGGCTTATGTTCCAGAACCGTCCCCGGTGGATTAAGCCAAACATAAGCTTTACTTGAAACCTCATCTTTGCTGGGCCCAGCCCTTCCCCATATCTGTCCGCTTACCTCTCTAGTACAGCTTTTCTTGCACAGCCCTCGTTCAATCAACCACATTCATGTTTGTCTCAGGGTCTGTTCCTAAACACTTGATCTAAGACGCCGTGAGAAAATGCCACCGATGGATGAAACATGTATGGGAGGCGACCACAAAACAGGGGCTAAAGGAAACTCCCAGATTCATTTTAGAAAAAGAAGAAAGGAGAGTTACAACAGTCTGATTGTGGGGCAGAGAAGCAGAGAAAGAGCAGCTTCCTGTTTGTGCCTGGAGTGCAGTACACTGAGCAGTGTTTTGCCTGGTTTATTTCCAAAGTATTGCAGGGCAGCTGAGAGGTTCCACAGTAAGGAGAAATCCATCTTTTTGACCAGCCCCGGTCAACTCACGCAATTCAGTAGACTCCACCTGTTTTGTTTTTCGGTTTTTGCTTTTTTTTTTTTTTTTTTTTTTTTAACAGAGTCTTGCTCTGTCACTCAGGCTGGAATGCAGTGCAGTGATCTCGGCTCACCGAAACCTCCGTCTCCCGGGTTCAAGTGATTCTCCTGCCTCAGCCTCCTGAGTAGCTGGGATTACAGGCACATACCACCACGCCCAGCTAATTTTTATATGTTTAGTAGAGATGGGGTTTCACCATGTTGCCCAGGCTGGTCTCAAAATCCTGGCCGCAAGTGATCTACCCTTCTCGGCCTCCCAAAGTGCTGGGATTACAGGTGTGAGCCACCGTGCCCAGCCAGTAGATCCTTTATGATGTACCTCACTTAAAAGCTACATTATAAAGGGAATGGTCAAACTCCAATAATGAATGTGGTCTTTTTCCTTTTAGAGACCAGACTGATCTACTAATAGTGTAATTCAAAGATGGCTATAAAGGCCGAAACTAGCCAAACCCTCCTGGCCCAACTGTGACCACTAAGGTTCCACCTACAAGGACCTAGTGAAAGTCTAATAAAAAGCTGCCTGACTGGGTGCAGTGGCTCACACCTGTATGTAATCCCAGCACTTTGGGAGGCAGAGGCGGGTGGATCACTTGAGTCCAGGAGTTCGAAACCAGCCTGGGCAATATGGCAAAACTCCATCTCTACAAAAAATACAAAAATTAGCTAAGCATGATCACACACAACTGTAGTCCCAGCTACTCAGGACACTGAGGTAGGGAGGATCGTTTGAGCTGGCAGGTGGAAGTTGCAATGAGCTGAGGTCTTACCATTGCACTCCAGCCTGGGCTAAAAGAGCAAGACCTTATCCCAAAAAAAAAAAGAAAAATAAATAAATAAATAAATAACAGCACTGGGGTCATCACCAGATCAGCAAGCCAGGAAAAGGGTGCTGCCCAGACCCAGGGTGCCTGGCACTGGCACCCAGCCCCAAGTTCAGTCCAAGCACCTCCTGCCTCTAAGGGCTGGCTGGAGTTTGCTCCCTGATGGGAGACCTGGATTACCCAACCGTCCTCAGACCAAATAATACCTAAGCACTTGAGGCACTTCTGACTATTGTCAGCTGAGTCTTGGCTCAAGTTTTGTCGACAACACGGATTAATTTATAACTAAGGTTAAAAACTCTTAAGTGAAAGTTAACTGATTCGGCCCATTTTCAGGAGAGAATGAGAGACGCCTCAGGAGCAACTATCATGGCTACTGGGGGGTCACATGAGGGATCATGTGGGGACAAGCCCAGATGGTGGACTCTTAAGGAAAACTGTTTATAAAATGAGCCCAGCATGGTGGCTCACCCCTATAATCCCACCACTCTGGGAGGCCAAGGCAGGAGGATCACTTGACACCAGGAATCCAAGACCAGCTTGGGAAACATGGCGAAATCCCACCTCTACAAAAAACCACAACAAAATTGGTGGGGCATAGTGGCACATGCCTGTAGTCCCAGCTGCTCAGAAGGTTGAGGTGGGAGATCACCTGAGCCCAGGAGGTTGAGGCTATGGTGAGTGGTGATCACACGACTGCACTCCAGCCTGAGCGACAGAGTAAGACCCTGTCTCAAAAAAATAATAAACATAGAAATAAAATAAGCCTGCATCTCACTAAGTTGAATGTGTTTAGAGAACCATCATAACTGACGTTCACTGAGCACCTGGTGCTTCTGGGCAAACGGTGGAATTTTTGCCCAGAAGCATACTCTACACGTATCAGCTCAGTTAATCCTCAATAAACAGATAAAGATACTAATCCACAATAAACAGATACTATTATCATCCCCCTCCTTTTTTATTGTGGTAAAATCTACATTACATTTGCCATCTTTGTAAGTATACAGTCCAGTGCCAATTAAATGCACACGAATTGTTGTGCAATAATCACCACCATCCACCTCCAGAACGGTTTCATCTTGCAAAACCATAACGCTATGCCCATGAAGCAATAATTCCTCCCTCCCCTTCCCCCGCCTCTGGCAACGCCATCTACTTTCTGTCTCTATGAACTTGTCTCCCCTAGGTACCTCATATAAGTGAAATCACACAGTACTTGTCTTTTTGTGTCTGGTTTATTTCACTTAGCATAATGTGCTCAAGTGTCACCCATGTTGTAAGTAGCATGTGTCCAAATTTCGTTTCTTTTTAAAGCTAGATAATATTCGCTTGTACATTCAGCCCCCATTGTTTATCCATTCGTCCTTCGATGGGCACTTGAATTGCTTCCACCTTCTGGCTATTCTGAATAGTGCTGCTGTGAACGTGGGTGGGCAAGCATCCCTTCCAGCCCCTGCTTTCATTCTTTGGGGGTAGCCAGAAGTGCAACTGCTGATATTATTTATAGAAGAAGGAGAAATCAGGTGCAGGAGATTAGGCGACTTGCCTAAGTCTGTGTGACTAAGTGTCAGAACCAGGATTTCTCCCAAGCAGACTGGCTCCAAGGTCCTGGCTCCGGACCACCGGGCTCACTGCTTCTCACCTGTGCCTCTCACTTTCTGAGATGACCACACCTGGAAGGTTACAAAGAGTGGCCATGCTGACCAGCAGAGGGCATGCCTTGGCCTCTCACCGGGTCCCCCATCTTCTCTGCCCTCCACATCTGCGGCTTACAGAGACCACAAGCTGACATGAAGAAATATCCTTTAGAAGGGCCGGGCGCAGCAGCTCATGGCCGGGTGCAGCAGCTCACGCCTGTCACCCAAGCACTTTGGGAGGCCAAAGTGGGTGGATCACTTGAGGCCAAGAGTTCAAGAGCAGCCTAGCCAATGTGGCGAAACCTCATCTCTACTAAAAAAAAAAAAAAAAAAAAAAATTAGCCGGGCATGGTGGCAAATGCCTGTAGTCCCAGCTACTTGGGAGGCTGAGGCAAAAGAATCCCTTGAACCTGGGAAGTGGAGGTTGCCGTGAGCCGAGATCACGCCACTGAACTCCAGCCTGGGCAACAGAGCGAGACTGTCTCAAAAAAAAGAAAATAAATGTCCTTTAGAGACTGGATATTCCACTTCCCTCCACACAGCTGTAAAACAGAAATTGGTTCACTCCCTCCCCTGCCAAACCTGTCATTGTGTCCCATTGCTCTTAGAGATCAAAATCTCTAAGATTATTATGGTCCGCCCTGGTGTGATCCTGCTGCTTCTCTACCCCATCTTTGCTTCTCCCTGACATTCATATGTTTCCATCAGAGCCCACCTTCTTCCTATCCTCAGCCACATGATCATAGACTGACTAATGGCCACCCAAAGATATCAGGGCCTAATCCCTGGAACATGTAAATATTAATGTGGTGCAAAAGTCATTGCGGTTTTTGTCATTACTTTCAATGGCAAAAACCTCAATGACTTTTGCACCAACCTCATACTACCTAATAAGGAAAAAGGGCCTTTGCAGGTGTGATTAGGGTAAGGATTTTGAGATGAGGTGCTTGTCCTGGATTATCTGGGAGGGCCCCAAATGCCACCACAAGTGTCCTTATAAGAGAGAAGCAGAGGGAGACCAGACACACAAAGGAAAAGGCTATGTGAAGACCAAGGCTGAGGTCACAGCGATGCAGCTACAAGCTCTGAACTCCTGGAACCACAATGGCTACCTCAGGGCCTCTGCACTGCATACCTGCCCGTCTCTACCTCTGCATGGCTGGCTTCTTCCTGTCTTCACACCTCAGCACAAGTTTAGGTCTTGCCCCCTTGGAGAGAGCGTTTCCGCCTTCCAGACCTCCCTAGCAAGCTCCCATCACACTCCATGACCTCACCCTATTTATTTTATTCCTACCCTATCACTACTATTATTTATTTCCTTCTGTCTTATTTATGTCTTACTATAAACAGGCATTTCTAATTCGACGTAAATATAATAAGATGCAGAGGTTTATATTAGATCTTATTTTTTGCCTCCTGCTCTAATCCATCAGAGCAGGGACTGTCTCTGTCTTCTTTGATGCTGAAACCCCAGTGCCTGGAACACTGCTGTGTTTGCTAAGGATACCATAACAAAGTACCACACAGACTAGACGGCTTCAACCATGGAAAGTTAACTTCTCAAAGTTCAAGAGGCTAGACGTCTATGGCCGGGGGTGGTGGCTCACACCTGTAATCCTAGCACCTTGGGAGGTTGAGGCAGTAGGTCACTTGAAACCAAGAGTTCGAGATCAGCCTGGCCAACATGGCGAAACCCCGTCTTTACTAAAATTACAAAAACTACAACCGGGTGTAGTGGCTCACACCTGTAATCCCAACACTTTGGGAGGCCAAGGTGGGGTGGATCCCTCGAGGTCAGGAGTTCGAGACCAGCCTGGCCAACATGGTGAAACTCCGTCTTTACTAAAAATACAAAAAAATTAGCTGGGCATGGTGGCACATGCCTGTAGTCCCAGCTACTCAGGAGGCTGAGGCAGGAGAATTGCTTGAACCCTGGAGACGGAGGTTGCAGTGAGCTGAGATTGTGCCACTTCACTCCAGCCTGGGCCACAGAGTGAGACTCTGTCTCAAAATAAATAAATAAATAAAATAGAAGAAGTCCAAGATCAAGGTATCAGTGGATTTGGTTTCTTCTGCAGCCTCTTCCCTTGGCTTGCAGAGGAGTAGCTTTCTGGCCGTGTCCTCGCATGGCCTCAGTTCGTGTGCATCTGTGGTGTCACTTTCTGAGCGTCCTAATCTCTTCTCCTGAGGACATCAGTCAGATTGGATTAAGGACCAGGCTAATCACTTCCTTCTAACTTAATCACCTCTTTAAAAGTCCTGTCTCCAAATCTAATCCCAGAGCTTCAACAATGGTGAATTTGGGGAGGCGCGATCCAGCCCCCAATAACCACCTCACATATGTTAATGGTGGGCATGTGGCAGCTGTGCTGTTAGGTGAATGCTAATGCTGTGATCACACCAACGGAAACATAAATGGAAGAGGGAAGTTGGAAAGCCGCAAAAGAAAAACTCACATGGACAGAAAACACATAAAAATATGTCCAATCTCACTAGACTCAAAGAAAATACATATTAAGGTAACAATGAGACACTATCACTTGCCTAACAAAATGGCTGAGATTTAAAAGTGGACAATAGTTGCTTGTAGGAGTGCAGAGGTGGTGCACGCCTTCTGCAAAACAACTTGGCATGAAGCACAAAGTACAGAGTTCCATGGGATGGGCGGTCTCCCTTAAAGAAGTGACCTGAAGGTAATTCTTAGTCAAGTGAAGAGAGAGAGAGGAACAAATGAGGCAGAAAGAACAGTCTGATTAAAAACCTCTAAGCCACAAAGTACAGTGCCTTCAAAGAGGTAGGAGAGCCCTATTCAACATAGTACTGGAAGTCCTAGCCAGGGCAATCAGGCAAGAGAAAGAGATCAAAGGCATCCAAATTGAAAAAGAGAAAGTCAAATTGTCCCGGTTTGCAGATGACATGATCTTACATCTAGAAAAACCTAAAGACTCCACCAAAAATCTTAGATTTGATAAATGAATTGAATACAGTTGCAGGATGCAAAACCAATATACAAAAATCAGCGGCATTTCTGGCTGGGCGTGGTGGCCCATGCCTATAATCCCAGCATGATTGAGATGCTGAGCTGGGAAGATCGCTTGAGGCCAGCAGTCTGAGATCAGCCTGGGCAATATAGCAAGACCCCATCTCATTTTTTCAAAATTAAAATTTCAAAAATGAGGGAAAGGAAAGCACAAGGAGCCGCCTCTGCCAGCATAACAGTGCCTGGAGCCGGGAGGAGATCCGGGCCGCCATGCGGCCTCCCCTGCATCCCGCCACCAGCCGCCTCTGTCCTCGGAGCTATTCCAACAATCTCTTAAAACATGGTGGATTAGGCCGGGCGCGGTGGCTCAAGCCTGTAATCTCAGCACTTTGGGAGGCCGAGACGGGTGGATCACGAGGTCAGGAGATCGACACCATCCTGGCTAACACGGTGAAACCCCGTCTCTACTAAAAAATACAAAAAAACTAGCCGGGCGAGGTGGCGGGCGCCTGTAGTCCCAGCTACTCGGGAGGCTGAGGCAGGAGACTGGCATGAACCCGGGAGGCGGAGCTTGCAGTGAGCTGAGATCCGGCTACTGCACTCCAGCCTGGGCGACAGAGCGAGACTCCGTCTCAAAAAAAACCAAAAAAACAAAAAAACATGGTGGATTAGTAGGAAGTTCTAGGTGTGTAGAGACATGCCTCACCCGAGGATATTAAAAAGGCATATGAGAAACTGGCTCTGAAGTGGCACCCTGATCAAAATCCTTAGAATAAAGAAGAAGCAGAGAGAAAATCCAAACAAGTAGCACAGGCGTTATGAGATGCTGTCAGATGCTAAGAAACGGGACCTCAATGACAAATATGGCAAAGAAGGATGAATTGGTGGAGGGGGAGGTGGAAGTCATTTTGATGGTCCATTTGATTTTGGCTTCACATTCCGTAACCCAGATGGTGTCTTCAGGGAATTTTTTGGTGAAAGAGACCCATTTTCATTTGACTTCTTTGAAGACCCTTTTGAGGACTTTTTTGGGAATCGAAGGGGTCCCTGAAGAAGCGGAAGCTGAGGGACGGGGTTGTTTTTCTCCACATTCAGTGGATTTCCATCTTTTGGAAATGGATTTTCTTCTTTTGATACAGGATTTACTTCATTTGGGTCACTAGGCCAGGGGGACCTCACTTCATTCTCTTCTACATCATTTGGTGGTAGTAGGATGAGTTGGGATATCAAATCGATATCAACTTCTACGAAAATGGTTAATGACAGAAAAACCACTACGTTTCCTAAGGCCTTCCCAGCCATGCGGGACTGTGAGTCAATGAAACCTCTTTCCTTTAGAAATTACACAGTCTCAAGCATTTCTTTATAGTAGTGTGAAAATGAACGAATACACTCTCCTTTCTTTTTCACCTCCCCTTTATCCCTCACAGCTCCCCTAATCCCCTCCCAAGGAACAGGGATTCTCACACAGGTCCCACAGCAGGACCCACGCTTACCAAGCCTCTGGCTCTTTCTCCCAGCTCCAGAATCCCTAGGTTTCATTTTGGAAACAAATTTATGTCTAGCTATTAACAAAGTTTCATAGCATTACCTCGTTTATGTAATATATTTGCACTTAAATTTGACTTCAAGAGACTACAAAGAGAATTGTTGAGAATGGTCAAGAAAGGCTAGAAGTTGAAGACGGCCAGTTAAAGCCCTTAACAATAAGTGGTAAGGAGCAGCTGCTGTGCTTGGGTAACGAGTAATTCAATGCAGGCACTTAATAGAAATGTTAAACTGTAACAAGCATCATTTGAGGATTAACAGGCACTTTTTTTTGAAGACTTCAAATGAACTCCACTTTCAGTATAATTATACCAAATCTAAAGAATTTACAAACAACTCATCAGAACCTCTATTTGTCATAGACTTTTGAGTTTATTGTTGGGACAACATAAGAGGACCTTTTTTTTTTTTTTTTTAATTCTTGTAAATCTCTGTATGCTCTTTGCTTTTTTATTAAATGTACTCCAAGGTGACCCTGACTGTTTAGTGTAGGACAAGACTGCACACTAACACCAGCATGGATCTGCTTTTCCATTGTGTCTGAAATGTGAGCCACGTGGTGTCAGTCTGCTGTGAAGTTAACATTGCCAGGACAAATCTTCTACAGAAATAATTTCAATTTATTTTCAGTATTTAGTAGTGAAAGATATTAACACATTAATGGTAATACATTCTGGTTTAATGTAAATTAAAAGTGGCCAAGTGCGGTGGCTCACACCTGTAATCCCAGCACTTTGGGAGGCCGAGGCGGGCAGATTATTTGAGGTCAGGAGTTCGAGACCAGCCTGGCTAATATGGTGAAATCCCGTCTCTACTAAAAATACAAAAGTTAGCCAGGCGTGGTGGCGAGTGCCTGTAGTCCCAGCTACTCGGGAGGCTGAGGCAGGAGAATCACTTGAACCCAGGAAGCGGAGGTTGCAGTGAGCCAAGATCATGCCACTGTACTCCAGCCTAGGTGACAGAGCGAGACTATGTCTCAAAAAACAAACAAACAACCAAAAAAATAAAAAACCCTGCCCTTGTATGTTTATCACAGCACTATTCATAATGTGGTCTGATCAGATTTGTGTTTCAGAAAGAGTATAGTGACCAAACCAAGGGAGGAGCAGCAGGAAGAAAAGAAAGTCATGGGACACTGGAAAAACAATGGAGTCAGAATCAACAGACCAGTGACACAACAGACCTGCAGGGAAGGAAAAGAGAAGGAAGTATGGGTCCCGCCCAGTTTGGGGCTTGAGCAGGTGAGTGGTGGCAACTCTTACCAGGGGAGATAGGGAACAGGAGGAGGGGCTTCAGGGGAAAAGACTGGCATGTCTTATCCTAGACATGATGAGACTGAAGTCCTGTGAGAGATCCTCGGGAAGTCCCAGCAGGCAATAAGCAAATAAGGGTATTATCTATAAGTCAAAACGGGAAGCCAAAACCTATGTTAGGAAGACATTGCACAAGTGGGGTGCCCAGGACCGGTCCACCCAGCCCCAGCCTCATAGCCGTGACCAACTACTATTGCATCAGTTTGGTACTAAAGCATCAGGAACCAAGGTAGAGGCCATAGGCCTGCCTGAACATGGACATGTTACAGGCTCCAGGGTGTCCCAACAGCTTGGAAGTTGAGCCCTGTCTCTAGATAAAGCTGATTCTGGGAGAAAGATTTTCATAGACATTTTATAAGATCCAAAAATTATAGCATTATATCTTCCGTAGAGGGTCTTCCCCACACTGTCAACACTTACCTGCAAATTAGAGTCGGGGGAGGGTGTCTTCTCAGAAGACACAATTTTTCTCTTTACCATAGGTGCTGGCAAAACTTTTCACAATTTATCATTTATCTTTTGACTTTGTTTATGGTATTTCTTATACATAAGTTTAATGTTTTTGGTAATCAAATTTATTTTTATTTTTTACTTACTTATTTTTTTAAAATAGAGATGGAGTCTAGCTATGTTGTCCAGGCTGGTCTTGAACTCCTGGCCTGAGGCCATCCTCCTGCCTCTGCCTCCCAAAGTGCTGGGATTATAGGTGGTAATCAAATTTAAATAATCAAATATTTTCCGTAGGATTTCTGAGGTTAAGCATGGGGCTCCTAATGTTCAATAAGGCCCCCTTTGTCTTTGTTTTTTTATGAGTCAGTTCTAAGAATCACACAAGATCTTGAACTCACAAGGACAAGATGGGATCAACAATAACTTAGGCAAAATATTCTATTTTCTGCACTAGCTAGGTTATGGTTTGCTGCCTTCACTGATTTTTTTTTTAAATTCAGTGTTATATTTACTTTAGGGATATTATTGAGGATGTGCCCTTTTTTTTATTTTTTAACACTTTTAAGGAAAAAAAATTTTTCAGGCATCACTGATCAAAACTATGCAGTCAGCTTGCTTTTAGTTTTTTGGGCTCTGTGTGTGTGTGTGTGTGTGTGTGTGTGTGTGTGTGTGTGTTTTCTTTCTGTTTTTTGGGCTTTGATGGATTGAATCATGTTTGCCTCTTTGCACTGGACACCAGGATGCTCAGGTCAAAGTTTTTTTTTTAACCCTTCCTTTAACAAAAGCTCTGTCATAACATTTGTGTTTGGGGAATTAATATTTGCTCAAACGTTACATTTTTCTTCTATACTTTTTTTGCCTTTCCTTCCAATTTATCTTTTAATCTCTTTTTAAAAATTCAACCTTTATTTTAGATACAGGAGTACATGTGCAGATTTGTTACATGGGAATATTATACAATGCTGAGGTTTGAAGTATGAATCTCATCACCCAGGGAGTGAGCATAGTACCTGATAGGTAGTTTTTTAACCCAACTACTTCCTTTAGTAGTCCACAGTGTCTGTTGTTTCCATATTTATGTCCATGTGTGCTCAATGTTTAGCTCTCACTTATAAGCGTGACCATGCAGCATGTAGTTTTCTGTTCCTACACTGATTTGCTTAGGATTATGACCTTCAGTGCCATCCATGTTGCTGCAAAGGACATGATCTCATTCTTTTTACGGCTGCATAGTATTCCATGGTGTATATGTGCCACATTTCCTTTATCCAGTCTACCATTGATGGGTACCTGGGTTGATTCCATGTGTTTGCTATTGTGAATATCTCAGTGATGAACATACAAGTGCATGTGTCTTTTTGGTAGAATGATTTATTTTCCTTTGGGTATAGACCCAGTAATGGGGTTGCTGTATCTTTTAATCTTATCTTTGATATGGCAATATGAAGTCCTTTTTGAAAGGGGATGGGAAAGAAAAAGATGGAGAAAGGGTGGAAGAGAAAGACAGAGAGAGAGAAAGAAAGTAGCTAACTATCGAAACGTGCAGTTAGCAATCAGATACATTATTTATATTAAAAAATCGCATTTAACTTCACCATGGGATTCCTTGATGTAGAGTTCCCAGAAAACATTTTAGTTGCTTTATTACCAAGCATTCCCCGCAAGCACAGTATCTCAACTCATCTACTGTGTAAAGTGAACTTTATCTGTATTTTAGAATAAAGAAAACCATTCAGCAATATCTGCAAAGCGAAGAACTCAGCTACCTGCTGAACTTGGCAATGATCTAGCCCCGCCCCGCTTGCTGTCTTGCTTTATTTATTCTAGCTGGCATTTTAAAATCAAGTGTTTGATACACGCCAGGCCCCCTTCTTTTATGTGTATATTTCTTTTAATCCTCACTAGGAAGAGACTGAGACTCAGATAATTTACATGATTCCCCAGAGTAACCCAAGTCAATGGCAAAGTAAAAAATGTCTGTCTCCACTACCTGGGTGTCTGCCACTATGTCGCACTGAATCCTTCATTCCCAAAGAATTCCAGTTATATTCTCAGGACTAATTAGCAAAAATATGCACTTTATACCTGCACAGTCTCCCTCATTTCTCCTCTCTCCCTCCTCCTCCTTCTTATGCGCACACACACACGTGCACACACACACGTGGCTTTTAACTATGATGTTTATCTTACTAGGTATAAATCATCTCAAGGTCAAAATTACAAATTTAAATCTTGATCATCTCACACCCATTAGGATGGGCCCTATAAACAAAAACAAAATGACAATTGTTGGTAAAGACGTGGAGAAACTGAACCTTTGTGTCCTATTGCTGGGAACGTAAAATAGCGCAGCTGCTATGAAAAACAGTTTGGAGGTTCCTAAAAAATCAAACAGAATTATTGTAATGGTTCTGTAGTCATCCTACTTCTGACTATATATCCGAAAAAATTTAAAGCAGGATCTCAGAGATATTTGTACACCATGTTAATAGCAGCATTATTCACAATAGCCAAGACGTGGAAGCTACCTAAATGCCCACCAGTGTTCCAATGAATAAAATGTGGTCTATCCATACAATGGGATGTTATTCAGTCTTCAAAAAAAGACAGAAATCTTCTCCTATGCTAGAACATGGATAAACTTTGAAGACATGATGCAAAGTAAAAGAAGCCAGTCACAAAAAGACAAAAACACTGCATGACTCCACTTATATGAGATGTTAAAATAGTCAAACAAAGTACAAGAGTGGTCGTAGAATAGAGGCTGGGGAAGGGGAACAGGGATTTGTCATTTAATGAGTGCAGTTTTGCAAGATGAAAAAATGCTAGAGACCTACTTTACAACAGTGTGCTTATAGTTAACACTACTGATCTGTACACGAAAAATGCTTAAGATGGCAAATTGCATGTTCTGCTTGTTTTACCACCATTTTAAAAACACAAACAAAACACTTCTACAGTCACAGACAGACTAATCAATGCATTAATTTGAGACACTCAGAATTTGACTTTCATGAGAAAAGATTTATGAATTTGTTTGCAAATATAATTAATTTCAATAAAACCACATATTAGAGTAAAATAAATTTAAATCCTGATGAGTTAGATCCTAATTTTAAAAACTGACTTTATGCAGTAGCTTTGTCAGTTTGCCTGAGACATTAAGCTTTGAAATGATCATTTGTCCTGTCTGCTGTGTGTCTGTCTCTCTTTCTGTGAAGGGCCTCACCCTGCCCTCACCCTTCACTTTGCCCCTGCCCGCCTCTGGCCATCATGCTGAGCCAGAGTCAAAGGAACCTCCTGCCAGACACAGGAAGATACAGGGAGGCTTCTTGTGCTGGGGGAGGGGGGGGGGTGTTGAGGATCGCAGCAAGAGTTGACATCAAAGCAGCCTTGGTTTTTTTGGTTTTGTTTTTGTTTGTTTGTTTGTTTGTTTTGGAGATGGAGTCTCGCTCTGTCGCCCAGGGTGGAGTGCAGTGGCGCGATCTCGGCTCACTGCAACCTCTACCTTCCGGGTTCCAGAAATTCTCCTGCCTCAGCCTCCCGCGTAGCTGGGATTACAGGCGCCCGCCAGCACGCCCCGCTAATTTTTTTTTTAATTGTAGTAGAGAAGGGGTTTCTCCATGTTGCCCAGGCTAGTCTCAAACTCCTCCACTCAGGCAATCCGCGTGCCTCGGCCTCCCAAAGTGCTAGGATTACAGGTATGTACCACCATGCCTGACCCAAAGCAGCCTCGTTTTAAGCAGAGCCCGTCAGGAGAAAGTGAGCCGACCAGCTGCTGGGCTCCAGCTCTCACTGCAATGTGAGGAGATGGTGAGATCCTACACTTCTTGGCATTCTTCTTGCATGATGTGCTGAAATCTGCTGCTGCTCCTCTCCCATTGTCTTTATAAGGATCAGTTTATTCTCTTTTTAAGTTCCGTTACCATAATTTTGGCAGGGTCTCAAGAGGGAGAGGAGATGAGTGTTCAGAACTCTGCTTTTTCTAAAGATCTGGTTCTCTTTGATGCTCTGTGTCTGCGCGCGCACGTGTGTATATGTGTGTGTGTCCGGAGTGTATTTCAGGATAAGAGCCTCATTTGATAAGCAAGTGAATTGTCTCGGAAGTCGCTGAGAAACTCTGCGTTTTAATGGTGAAAACCCAACATTGCAATTAGAGCGGATTGTCCATGAGGTGGCAGATGTTGGTCCTTCGGTGGGTAGGGAGGAGTGGCCGGACCCGGGGAGACTTGGGTCCCCGAGCCTTGGGGCAGGCAAGGCAGGTCAGTCGTCAGACGTCAGAGACCAGCACCCCACTCAGTACCACTGAGTCCGGCTGTGCGAACTGTACAAGCCCTGGATAGGTTTTGTCCATCCCAGGAAAGCAAGAATGATTTTGCATTAAATCTCTTAATGTAATTCATGACATTAACATATACAAGAAAAAAATATCACCTCATCTCAACAGATGCAGGAAAGGTATTCAACATAGGTCACAGCTCATTAATGACTTTTTTTTTTTTTTTTTTTGAGACAGGATCTCATTCTGTCGCCCAGGCTGGAGTGCAGTGGCACAATCACTGCTCATTGTACCTCAACCTCTGGGGTTCAAGTGATCCTCCTGCCTCCACCTCCCATAGCGCTGGGACTATAGGCTTGAGCACACCTGACCCTGACAAAATCCTTTTCTTTTTAAATAGACACACCCATGTACGTAAGTTGACGTAAACGGGACCATATCGTACGTACTATTTTGGGCACCTCAACTACCCTCCCCACCACCACCACCATATGAGGGCCCCATCCCCACACTTCCCATTAGTCATTTCTCTCCACAGTCATACAATGCCATACACAACTATGTGCACATACATATATTAAAGTATAAATGAGGGTAGACCCTATTTAATATAAATGAATAATATTTTACAGACTTCCTTGCATCATGCTTTTTTAAAATGAAATTCACTGCAAGATATCTAATGTGACTCACATATTCTCTTAAATAGCTGTTCACTATTCATTGATGTGGAGGAACCAGACCTCATAGGCTTCGCTCATTTCCATGTGAGGCCTTTACAGGCAAACATTCTTTCACTCATGATTACAAACTTGGTAGTGTGGTATGTTTTTTTCCCATGGGATAGATTCCTAAGAGTCAGATTCGAAGACCAGAGTATATGTCGACTGTTCACAAATGCTGCAAACTGTCTCCAAAAAGACGCTTCTGCTCCCCATTTCCACCAGCACTTATAGGAGTCTGCCTTTCTTGTCACCCCCACCTGTAGTGACAGGATTTTTAAAACATTTTTGGCTGGGTGCAGTGATTCACGCTTGTAAATCCCAGCACTTTGGGAGGCCAAAGTAGATGGATCACTTGAGCCCAGGAATTTGAGACCAGCCTGGGAAACATGGTGAAATTTCATCTCTACCAAAAACTGTATGTGTACCAAAAGTAGCTGGGCATGGTGGCATGTGCTTGTAGTCCCAAACACTCAGGAGGCTGAGAAGGAAGGATTGCTTGAGCCCCAGGAGGCAGAGGTTGCAGTGAGCCAAGATCATGTCACTGCACTCCAGCCTGAGTGACACAGAGTGACACAGCAAAACCATCTCTAAATAAATAAATAAATAAATAAATGTTGCCATTCTGATGCGTACCAAGTAATAACTCATGCTCACTTCAATTGGAACCATCCTGATTGCTTCTAAATTTGAGCTTATTTTATTTTTACTTAGTGTTATTTTTGTCAAAGTTCTACATCCCTACAGTACGACAAGGTCAAACAAGGACTTCTGAGTGAAGAGGGCAGCTCAAACCCACCCATCTACTTCTGCTGCCTCCTTATTTAACGTGACAGCAAGCCTGTGTTTCCCACAGGCAGAGAGTAATTGACAAATAGGCTTTACTCCCTAAGCTGTGGACTCCTCGCATGCTATTCGTTGTATTATTTTGTGGATCTTTTTATGTGTCTAAAATATTTCATTGTAAAAAGTCTGGGGAGTGTATATCCATACGCTGGAGCGTTCTACTGCCATAAAAAGGAATGAAGAACTGAGCATGTTGGAACTGACGGCGTGTTGCAGTGTGGGTGAACCTCACAAACACAATGTCACCTGGAAAAAGCCAGACACTCCGTTTGTGGTCCACGTGTTCGCCCAGGCCTGGAGGCTCCAGGCAGGTGGCAGGGTTGAATCAACACTCTCTGACTCCGCGCCCACCTCATGTGGGCACCGAGAGCCCTGATTTTCCAGCTGTACCACTGGCTCTCTGATAGGAGCACAGAAGGCTGTGCATGCCATTGCGTTCGCCTCACCCCATGGTTCTAGGTTCCTGTTGCTTCTGTTCTATGAAGATGTTTATCCTGTTCCAAGTGTGACTATGACTTTCCCCAAATTAAAAAAAATTTTTAATTTTTTTGCTTTTGCTTAGAACAGGCTGGAGAGAGCTTCTTACACCACTGTTTCAACCAATAAATATTGCCTGTGAAGTGTGTGTGTGTGTGTTTTTTAACAAGAGACAGGGTCTTGCTCTTTCACTCAGGCTGGAGTGCAGTGGTGCGATCACAGCTCACTGCAGCTTCCAACTTCTGGGCTCAAGTGATCTTCCCATCTTAGCCTCCAGAGTAGCTGGGACTACAGGTGCGCCCCACCATACCTGGCTTTTTTTTTTTCTTGTAGAGACAGAGTCTTTCTATGTTGCTCAGGCTGGTGTTTAACTCCTGGCCTTAAGCAGTCCTCCTGCCTTGGCCTCCTAAAGTGTTGGGATTACAGACACGAGTCACCATGCCCGGCCAGTAAAATGAATTTTGAAGGCATATTTACAACTGCATACATCCAGCATTTATGCAATATGTGCAATTATGATGTCACACTGCAGGTATAATTAGTAAATATATGTTAAGTTTCTTTGTCTGCCTCACCCCCTTTTTAAACAAGTTCGTCAGATGACTGCTGTGAGCATCCAAAACAACCATCGAGGTTGTTTTCAGTTCTCCAATCAGTATTTTGTTTTTTAAATGAGGATGTGAGGAAAGTAGAACAGAGGATAATTAGAGGATGGGAAGGGTAGAAGAAGGGGAGATAGGATGCAGAATTACAGCTAGATGAAAGAATAAGTTCTACTATTCTATAGCACTGTGGATGACTATATTTAACAATAATATGTAGTTTCAAGTAGCTAGAAGGAGGATATCAAATGTTCCCAACACAAAGAAATGACAGATGTTTGAGATGGTGGATATGCTAATTTCCCTGATAGGATCACCATACATTAAATGTTTCAAAATATCACCATGTACCCCATGAATATGTATCATTATTATTTGTCAATTAAGAAATAAAAATAAAATGAAGATGTGAGAATTTTCGGGGCACGGAACTGTTCTGCATCTTGATTGTGGTAGGGATTATGCAATTGTACCCACCTGTCAAAATCTGCAGAACGGTCCACTAAAAACAGTACGTTTTTCCTTATGTAAATTAAATTTTAAAAAATGAGGGCCTGGCACTGTGGCTCACGCCTGTAATCCTGGCACTTTGGGAGGCCAAGGCAGGAGGATTGCCTGTGCTCAGAAGTTTGATATCAGCCTGGCAAACATGGCAAGATCCTGTGTCTACCCTCCACCCCCTCTACACACACAATCAATAAATAAAAAGCGGAGAAAAATAATAGTTTTCTCATGTGCTATCTCCAAGTTACAATTCTGACCCGGGTGTGAAACTCAAGTTTCTTTGAGGGCCCCCCCACATAATCCACCCTGTCTCTGTGACAGGATTTTTTGTTTGGAAGAAAGAGGAGGAGAGATTTCCATTCCAGAGCCTTTTCAGAAAGAGAGTGTCTGTTGCCTGCTTCCTCTCCCTGTCTCCTTCCTAGTTCCCCAGGAACCTGATCTGACACTCAACCTCAAATTCCTCTCTCTTGACTATAAAGAACAGTTTAGCCCCCTTGGCGATGTGTTCTCAAACTCACATACCAGGCCGGGTCGTAATTGCAAGTGTTAAATGTGGTCGCGAATATGGCTTTAAAAATCATGTTACAAGCCATCTTTGTTGGTCTGAATGGTATTGAAACGGGACATGTTCGTTGTTCCTTATGGAGCCATCTGGGTACGGAGGGAGCTTCTGGAGGATTGGTGCTTCTCTGTGTCAAAAACCAAACCAAACCCTGCCCCTTCCCTCCCTCTTCTGTATCCTCCACATCTCTCGGTGATGATGAATTTATGGGTCAACTTCGCTGGGCCATGGTGGCAATATTTGGTCACTTTCGCGAGGGTGTTTTTGGATGCGATTGTGATTAACACTTAAATTGGTGGAATTTGGGTAAAGCCCCTTGCCCTCCATAGTATGGGTGGAGTGGGCCTCATCCATTTTGTTGAAGGCCTCACTGGAATAAAAGCCCAAGGTCCCTGGAGCAAGAGGGAATCTGCAGCAGTTGCCCTTCGGGTTGGAACTGCACCGTCGCGTCTTCCCTGGGTCTCCAGCCTCCATAACCAGTGAGCCAAGACTTTGCAATACATTTCTCTATTTACACACATCCTATTGGCTCTGTTTCTTGAGAACCCCAATACAGAGCCTTCCCTCTAGTATTTAAATATGCTCAAATCTGTCCCCCTTAAAAAAATCCTTCCTCAAGCCCCTATTCCCTCTGCTTATCATCATCTCTCTTCCTTCCCCTTCAGGGCCACATTTTGCAGAAACGGCTGCTGTTTTCCTATTATTTTACCTCTTCACACTCTCAGAGCACCCTAGTCTAACTCCCATCTCCAGCAAGCTTCCAAAACAGTGGCTGTTAAAATGAATGATTTCCATGTTGATGAAACCAATACATGCCAGACAGTCCCTCCTTTCCATTGATCTTGAAACACGTGGCTTTACAGCTCTTGAAATACGCTCTTCTCAGGGCCTGGTTTTCCTCTTGCTGTCTGGCCTTTTCAACCTCCTTTTAGCTTCTCCTCTGCAAATCTTTCAATATTGGAGTTCTCTGGGCTCTTCCTAGACCTTCCTTTTTCTCTCCACCCCCTCCTCCAGCCCCAGGTCATGTTATCCATTCTGTGGCTTCACCTACCACTGGTTGCTGATTAAGTCCAAAGTCTCTGTTCTCTGTCTCAGCCAGGTCTCTCTTCTGAGTTCCCGATTCTTGTATCCAACGGCGCAGTCAATGCTTCTGCATGACTGCCTGACACGCCACTCCCACACTCCTTCTGGACCACAAGATGCTGTCCCTTAAGAAATGCAGCTGTAATTCCAAAGCAAGCTAGGTGTGTCCTTTGACACTTTAGGGTGACATATCCCGTCATTCATCCCATCTTACTGATTGTACTTCCTGGATATTTCTCAAATCCATCTTTTTCCCCCCATCTCCACCACAGATTTAGTTTTAAGCCACTGTAATTTCTTCCTCCTAACTTGCCATCTCATACCTATGCTTGTCTGTCTCAAGTTCATTCTCTAAGTTTAAAAGAGTGGCCAGGTGCGGTGGCTCACGCCTGTAATCCCAGCACGTTCGGAGGCCAAGCGAGGCAGGCAGATCACCTGAGGTCAGGAGTTTGAGATCAGCCTGGCAACAGGGCGAAACCCCGTCTCCACCAAAACTTAGCCCATGTGGTGGCGGGTGCCTGTAATCTCAGCTACTCAGGAGGCTGAGGCAGGAGAATCACTTGAACCCCAGAGGCAGAGGTTGCAGTGAGCCGAGATCACGCCACTGTACTCTAGCCTGGATGACAGAGCAAGACCATATCTCAAAGAAAAAAAAAAAAAGAAAGAGTGGTCTTTTAATAATGCAAACCTAAAAACCTAAGCCTGTTGTTCCCCTATTTAAAACTCTCCAATGACTTCCCAAAACCCTTCGAATAAAGTCTATAATTGTCAGTGTGGCCTCCAAGGCCCTTCCTAATCCGTATGTTGTCTCTCCAAGTTCTCCCAGCTCTCGGTGTCATCACCGACTGTCTTTCAGCGATGCTCCTGTTCTTTTTGACTTTCAGAGCATTTGCTGTTCCCTGTTCTCGGGAAGTTCTTCTCCACCCTTTCTCCTGGCAGCTCTCAGCTTCTCAGATTTCAGGGCTTGGTTTAAAGGCTACTTCAGCTAAATCCCCATTTCACAGGTTCTCATTATTCTGTCTCTCCTTAACACTAACCCTAATAATGTATGCAATTATTTATCTGTTTACTTTCCCTGCTAGCCAGAAAGTTCCATGTCCATGTTTGGTTCAGCCACAGATGACGTTTATCTTTCCTTTTGGCAACCGAGCATATGAACTTCTTTCTAGGCTGGAAGAATCGACCACTTAATGAGTCTTGGTGGGGGTGGAGGGCAGGAGGGCAAAGGAGCACCCCCAGCTCCACTCATTTTTCAGCCTCTCTTGCAGGCAGGACACCAGCAAGCCCCCAATCAGGCACATCCAGAGAGATGTGGGCTCAAGAACCAGTGACACAAGAGGAAAGGGTTGGGAAACTCCCTTCCTTCGGGCGGAAGGAGGAGGGGGGTGCTTCAAGGGTGAGCTCCTGGGGAGAAGTGCTTTGGTGCTGGCAGCAGCAGTGGCCGCACAGTGAGGTCCTGGGAGTAGAAAGTGGAAAATGTAGCAACTGGTGTCTGGGGGTCTGTATCCTTCAGTAGAGTGGCTCTCCAGCCCTCGATGATTCCATCGGCTTGTAATACAGTTTTTAATAGACCTTTATGTGCATCAGGGTCACGCTATAACAGAATAGCAGGCTATAAACCACAGTGGAGTCCTGACATGTAGTGGGTACACAATGAATATCTGCTGATTAAAAGAATGCACTGAACGACGGGTTCTTAGGTGCTTTTGTGGACTGAAGAAGATTCATTATTCTTACACGAATTTTTGAAACTCACACCCATCTTCCATTTAAATGACAAAAATCACAAATGTGAAACCAAAGAAAACACTATTAGTTGATGTTGGAAATGCCTTTAAGATTGTGTTCACTGCATTAATATATGATTTGTTTTCCTAATAAAAAAGAAAACCACATCCACCAAAGAACAAAAAGGTGGCCTGGCAACCAGGGAGAGTGCGTTATGTGAAGTCTGGTTCACTTTGAGGGGAGGGCTACCTCGCTACAGACACAAACCCAAAGGAATTCAAAAGTTGCTCTGGCCAGGCGAGGTGGCTCATGCCTGTAATCCCAGCACTTTGGGAGGCTGAGGTGGGTGGATCACAAGGTCAGGAGATCGACACCATCTTGGCTAACGTGAAACCCTGTCTCTACTAAAAATACAAAAAATTAGCTGGGCGTGGTGGTGGGCGCCTGTAATCCCAGCTACTCAGGAGGCTGAGGCAGGAGAATGGCATGAACCCGGGAGGCGGAGCCGATGGTGAGCCGAGACCGCGCCACTGCACTCCAGCCTGGGCCACAGAGCAAGACTCTGTCTCAAAACAAAAACAAAACAAAACAAAACCTGTAAGAATGCAGAACAGAGACCTGGTTCCTTTATTGAACACTAATTTTCTCATCTGTAAAACTGAAACAGCTCCTACTGCAAATGGGCGTGGTGAGATTAAAGAATGTAAGAGCTCAAAATTCAAGGTCTGCCTCATGGTAAGGGCTCCCTGAACATTTCCGTATTTCCTTCCTCCCTCTTCTCCTTCTCACTTGAAACAGTGATTTGTTTATTAACTCACATGTCGAACACAGCAATGTTTAAGAAACCAGTGATACTGACAGTTTTTTCCACGCAATATATTCTCACCCTGGCTTACAGCCCCCAAAATATGGATTCTTTGGCAGGAACATTTATAGCACTTATAAAAAAGCACAGATGATATGAAAATTAACTTTTGGAAATGGTTGAAATGCATATGGATTTTTCTTTTACAGATTTATTCATAATGCTGAACCTAGGGATGCCCAAATGGATACTTTAAAGCTCAAAATCTATCTTCACACAAGGATTATTAGAATTGCCAAATACACATAGAACAAAATAGGCCACACTGACAACACTGTCTAGTGTTTGATTCAGTTCTTTTATTTCTCAAATCTGCCATTAGAACTGCTATTTTTTTTTTTTTTTTTTTTTTGAGATGGAGTCTTACTCTGTTGCCCAGGCTGGAGTCCAGTGCGTGATCTCAGCGCACTGCAACGTCTGCCTCCCGGATTCAGGCAATTCTCCCTACCTCAGATTCCCGAGTAGCTGGGATTACAGGTGCGTGCCACCACCACACCCGGCTAATTTTTGTATTTTTAGTAGATAAGGGGTTTCGCAAGGTTGGCCAGGCTGGTTTTGAACTCTTGACCTCAAGTGATCCACCCACTTTGGCCTCCCAAAGTGCTGGGATTACAGGCGTGAGCCACTGCACCTGGCCCAGTATTTTTAAGACTACTAATTATTGCAGTAGTTAATGATTTGGTTAGAAGCTGTGATTTTCATGATATAAACTGATTCTAAGGTACTCCTTTGGAAATATTAAGAATTAAAATTTAAAAAGAAATGCTTGATTTAAAAAGAAAGGCTGGTTCCTGAAAAGTGCTTTCGCTTTGAATTGGCATCCTGACTCGAATTTATTAATGCTGTGATAGGGGTGAATTGTTTAATATCACTGAGCCCAGGTTCCTTCATCAGGAACTATCCTTTAGGACTGCTAGTAACTAATAGCCACTTTTGAGGCTCAGCACAAAGTTTTCAACAGATGCAGTTTTTCTCAACAGGCAGCGGAGATAACTCCTCAGGAACACTGATAAAAAGCCTCAGGCTCTCCACACCTTTCTCTGAAGGCTGAATTTTAGTCTAACCCCTCCGATGTCCAGCCATCTCATTTCAGGTCATTGAAGGCAATCCCAGCCTGTAGACAATGTTATATGGCTAAAATTAATCACCATTCCATGTTTGATGTCATGCCAGCCAGCCCTGTAGTACAGGCTGGGTATATCCCTTGGGACCCGAAGTGCTTTGGATTTCAAAATTTTTTTGAATTTTTTAATATTTGCATTATACTTACCATTTGAGCATCCCAAATCTGAAAATCTGAAATCCAAAATGCTCCGAAATCCATAGCTCACTGCACCTTTGACTTCCCAGGCAGGCTGTGATCCTCCTGCCTCAGCCTCCTGTACCTGGGACTACAGGCATGCGCCACTGAGACTAGTTTTTTTTACCTTTTGTAGAGATGGGGTCTCACCATGTTGCCCAGGCTGGTCTCAAACTCCTGGCCTCAAGCAATCCTCCCGCCTCGGCCTCCCAAAGTGCTGGGATTACGGTCGTGAGCCACTGTGTGCAGCCATTAATTTTCAATAGGTATTTTTAGCATGCATTATGTCACAAGTCTGGGGCCAATTCTGGGGTACAGTGGGCAAGACACAGCACTTATCTAGAGGAACTACAGAAGAGCCAAAGACAATTCTCATTCAGGGTGACTGGTGCCGCAACGGGGGAAGTGCCGGGTGTTCCGGGAGATCAGAGGACAGGCACCGAGCCCAGGTAGGGGAGGGATGTGTGGCAGATGTCAAGGAAGTTTTCTCAGAGGAAGTGACTGCCAAGCTGAGCCCTGAAAAAATGAAGCGGTGGGGAGGGCTATCCCTGGCAGGGAAAACAGCACTTAGGGGAAACAGGGTTACAGGAACATGAAGTTAGGCTGACTTCAGTGGGGTGGAAGTCGACGTCAGCCACGGTCCAATGAAGCTGGAGATCAGCAGGTCTGGCAGCCACTATGGGAACTTGAACTTGGTCCCCAAGACAACGGGGAACCATGTAAGGATTTCAAGTGACACCATGATCAGATTTGTAATTTAGGACAATGACTGTGGCTGCTGAGAGAAAAGTACAGAGCCACAGAACTCAGCTAGGAAGCCCTGGGAAGGAGGCAATCAAGGGCTTTGGGGCCTGGATTAGGTAGTGCAAGGTAGGAAAGGTCGGTGACACTCAGTGGTGTTTTGAAGGTGGAATTAACAGGTCATGGTGACTGAGCTGATGTAGAAGGAAAGGAAAAGAGTAATTGGCAAGTTTCTGGTTTGAGCAATTGAAGGCACCCTTGCGCCATTCACGGACACCATAAAAAGATGGGCACCTGGAAGAAAAGAGGAAGCAAGAGGTAGGGAGTTCTGGGCGCACAGTTTGAAATGCCCATGGACGTTTGAATGGCCATGTCTAACAGGTAGCTGGACACATGGGTCTGGAGTTGAGGAGAGATCAGAGTTGACTACAGTCATGGGCATCATTTCTCCCACACCTGAGGACCAGTGAACTGCGTCTTGGCTGTGCATCAATCACTTTTGGAGCTTTTATTAAAAACTGTGTTTCTTTCCTTACCAAGTATGTCCATGATTTTTCCTTACTTCTACTAGGAGTGGGAGTAGCGGACAGGACATTGTGTAAGTGGGGTAGAGGTCAAGTTCACTGAGATTGAACTTTTGTTTTTGCAGAGCATTTTGAAGAATGACGTAAGCCCCAGAGGAGGTGTATCTTTTCCTGAGCGGCAACCAAATAATTTCTGGTAGGATTTGTAGCCCCTCTTCTCTCATACCAAGTTTCCAAGTCCATTTCGTTGGGACAAACTTCAAACTGGCATTTCAAAGTCTAAGAACTGACCAGCAGCTTAACAATCAATTACTGCTTATTCAAAACCCTTTGACTGTTATTTCAGTTATTTATAGGACTTGCTATATAGTCCATTCACTTCTGATGACTCTGTTGTCCCAACTGAAGAAACAAGCTCTTTGGCAAGACTGATTTTCTCTTGACTTGAATTTATAAATGGGCTAATTTCATGACCTTAAAGTTTGTATTTTTACCACTAGGTCAGAAATAGTAATAGATGAAGTAAAGGACTGTGGTAATCTTTACAAATGCTTTCCTCCCCCTCTAAAGATTTCGTTACATTTTACAATTAGTTTATAAATGTGGTAACACTATGAACTTCACATAATACTATGAACTTCACATGAAGCAGTGGTACAAGAAATAATTCAAGGGCTAAAATACGTAAAAGCAAAAACATCAATAATGCGGCCCACTGGCTTCCTGAAGATCAAGCTTTCGTGATGTGGACTCTCAGCTCACCTAAACCCAGAATTTACATTTTTTTCTCTGCATTCTGTTCCATTATCTTGGTCCATTTACATTTTTGATCCACTACCGAAGTAATATTTATAAAATGTCCATAGTGTCTATTCCTCATTCACCTATTCTTTTTTTTTTTTTTTTTTTTGAGACAGGATTTCGCTGTTGCCCAGGCTGGAGTGCAATGGCACAATCACAGCTCATTGCAGCCTCAACCTCCTGGGTTCAAGCAATCCTCCTACCTCAGCCTCCTGAGTAGCTAGGACCACAGTTGTATGCCACCATGCCCAACCAATTTTTTGTATTTTTTTGTAAAGATGGGGTTTTGCCATGTTGCCCAGGCTGGTCTTAAACTCCTGAGCTCAAGCAATCCTCCCGCGTTGGCCTCCCAAAGTGCTGGGATTACAAGCATGAGCCATTGCACCTGGCTCCTGCCTTTTTGTTTTTAGACACGGTGTCGCTCTGTCACCCAGGCTGGAACGCAGTGGTGCAATCCTAGCTCACTGCAGACTTGACCTCCTGGGCTCAAGCAATCCTCCCTCCATCAGTTTCCGAATAGCTGGAACTACAGGTGTGTGCTACCATGCCTGGTTAATATTTTTAATTTTTAGTAGAGATGGGGTCTTGCTATATTGCCCAGGTTGGTCTCAAATTCCTGGGCTCAAGCGATCATTCATCCATTCCTAATCCTGCTTTTTACCCTGAGCCATAATTTACTAACAGCAACTGTAGAATTAAAAGGTCCACAGAGAGCACCTTGGGAAGCCCGTTGGCTTGACTCATGAGACAGCTGAAGCTCAAAACATGTCGCCCAGGCTGTGAAGCAGCAGAGCCCAGTCCACCTGCCTCGTGCTTCTGGCTGCACTGGGGAATGAAGGCAGAAGCCATTGTAAGGCTTTGAGGATTTCAGCATTAGTTCCCGTCTCCTTCCAGAGAAGGAGATACTGATAGGAAACAACTGTCTTCCTTCATCATCGACCTCTGCCTCCTCTTCAAACATGGAGAAACTGGAGCCACCAGATGCGGGTTTCCTCACTTTTCATTTCTAACTGATCTCTCCTCACCCCTTCTCACATCTTCATTTCCTGTCATCAGTGTCTGGGTTGTGTAAACTCCACCTTTCCAAGGCTCACTCCCCACTGAGTACTTAATTACATTTCCTTCCTCTCACTCTGGGAGGGAGTAGGTCCCACTATTCCATTATCGATCTGCTCCCTCCACAACTCTAATATTTGCCTCTGCTCTCTCTCCTTAGCCTACACATTGACCCCTCTCTATTCCCAACCTAAGCCAACAATCCTACAATTCTGTCTCCTCCTCAGAAACTCCCCCCTTGTTTTCTTAATCATGAAGTTTTTCCAGAAAAGCCAACACTTCTTGCTATTCATTCACTGACCTGACGCAATCTTATCCAGGATCCCTCTTTCACTCCTACAGAAAACGCTCTTGCAAAGATCAGCACAGATCCAACTGCCTTATTCCAAAGCTTCTCGATTCCTCTTACTTCACCACGAAACATGGTCACCTCCTACTTTGGGGGTTCTGTGATACCAACAATATCATTCACCTCGAACTTCTCTTCTGCTCTGCCTTCAAATGTTGGGCTTTCCCGTTATTTGAAAACCTTTCTTCCTTGTCCATTGTCCAATCTTTAAACATCATATAAATACATAATGCACGGGTCTGTGTTTTACTTCCACTCCAGACCCTTCTCCTGGCTTATAGTTCTATCTAATAAGTGTCCAATCGGAAGTCCCTCAGACATTTCATGTTCAATGCACTCAAAACTGAAATCCTCCCTCTTTGCTCCTACCACCCCATTTCTTCTCCCGTCCTCCTTTAACTAATGGGATCAACCCATGTTTTCAGGCCACACACACACACAAAGGAATACACATGCCTTCCTCTCTAAGTCACCTTCTGACCAGTTTGCTTCTGCTTTGTTTCTCATACGTATCCTGGCCCACCACTGCCAACCCCAGGGTGACAGCCCAGGGCAGGCCCTAGCTCCTCACCTAGAGAACTGATTGATCTCCTCTGGTACTCTCACCAGATGGCTTGACTGTCTAAAATATACATCTTAAATCACCTCCCTGTTTAAAAGAAGTAAACCCCCAAAGGTATCCCTGATGAAGTGTGACCCCTGGGAGGGCACACACATTTCAATTGGGTTCAATACTAACCTACATTTTTCAGTTTTCTCTGTATCCATCCTGTTTTCCAGGCACATGGAACTTCCAGTTCCTTCTGGATCCACTTTCGCAGGTGTCCCCACCGCCATTCCCATCAGGGCACACTCCCATCCCTCCTGTACATCCTGAGCACTCCCCCCGTGAGCACCCTCCTGCCACCACCTGGAGGCAAACGCTCTGAATGCCACAGTCCCGAGGCACTCACAAATGCTCACACTGCAGTGACCGTCCCCACCCTGAGAACACCGTTCACACCCTGAGCACTGTCAGCAACTCCACTGCTGAGGAGCCAGATGACTGGAAGGCTGTGTGCAGGCAAGGAGGCCTCATCGCCCGAAACTCCCAGACAACACATACGACAGAAAAATGATATACTGACAGGGAAAGTTTTGTGAGAGCTTTAATGGCACAAAATGTTTATAGCTACAAGTTATGCATGTATTGTAAACTGTATATAACGGTACAAAGTGCTAACTAAAATAGATGAAGAATGCATAATCACTTTGGCTCAGTTAATTCCAATAATTTCCACACGGGTTCATGAAAAAACTTATCTGCCTGGCTAAGTCTTCAATTCTCATTTTTTTAGAATAGTAAGTATTTTTACTGCCATCACGGGAAGTTGTTGCACTTTCCAATGTGCAAGTTTGTGCAGTTTTGCTCTTGATTCTATTTACAAATATCTTAAGCCAGTTTTCATTAAACATATGAAAAATGAAGCCTGCCTTTTTGTCTCCAAATTGTAAACAGGTGTAAAGCTTTTAAAACATTAATCTCACAACTTCAACTGTTAATTGCTGAATTCTCCTTTCCAATCCACAATGTTTTCGTTCAACACAAATCTGGGGGTAGCAGTAAAACGTTCATCCCGTGTGTTAGGGCTATAGATACATACCACATGCTCTCATAATACATTCTACTGTGATGATGTATTCATGTTTTAAGCAATTTTCCATAATTTCATTGAGGCTTTAAGAAAAAGGGCAACACTATGTCTATTTTTAACATTGAAAGAAATCATAAATATACCGAGGTTCAATGGCACTACTGACAGAACTGCTGCTGAACGTGGAAAGAGCACAGTGCACCAGCTGTAAGAAGTCACTTTCAGGTAAAGTATAATTTTACTTTCCCCCCGTAATACCAATTGTAATAGAAATTGCATACTGTAGCAGTTTGGCTAGTCAGTTCTCCTAACTTTCCTGCCTTTCCAATTTTATTCAGGCTTTTCAAAAATCAGTGAGCCATCAGATTTACTTTCTTCCCAAAGAAATTCAAATATGAACACTTGAAATAAATAGGTTATAGAAGGCAAATCAAGTGTTACCAGGTTTAAGAGTAAGACAGAAACACAGTCTAATAAAAAGATGTCCAAAATTATTTAGACATCAAATGCTAGAAAGAAAAAAGAAAATTACTTGCAAAACTATTTAGGATATATCATCTTTCTTAAAGATAGCCAGCTATATTCTTGAAAAAAGATAAAAATTTTCTTGTTTAATCTGTATGTTATTTTCCACTATAACACATCAATTTTACAAATGTTGATGTGACAGAGAGAGTTAGATAGTTTCTGCAAACTGGCAAACCTGGCTGTCATAGTGTTTTTATTCAAGTTGACCTGATGCACTTTATAGATTGCTAGTTTTAAAATTAACAATGGTTCTCTAAATAGTCAATATCAATGTCTATATCATAAACAGTAATTATTTATATATAAAACATGTGGTATCCTTCAGAGTCATACTAGATGTTCTGAAATCCAAGAAAATCTACTAGAGATAACTGGTCATCCTGATGCTTTCTAACAATTTGGTCCTAAAGCTTCACATTTTAGAAATGAACGAACAAGTATATCATTGAAGGAATCTGTTGAGTGTTCTGAACTTCAAGAGTTTTACCATAACTGAAAAGACGGCTACATGAGAAAATGACCAGTGCCTGCAGTCGCAGGAATCACCTTGGGAAGACTGTACAGTAAACATTAATCAGTGAGAGATCAGAAGGAAACAAATGGCATCTTTTCAGAACGCTGTCAACTGTTCCCACAACCCAAGTCTGTTTTTCCAAGTTGCACAACTGCTTGGAATAACTCTGAAACAATTCTCTTCAGAGTTTAAAGGCTTCAGAGTATAGGTGATGCTTCCTAAAACAAGAAGCCTGTATTAACATCACAAATTGGAATTCATTCCAAAGCCTCTTCTTAGAGAAAAAAAAAAAGGAATAAAAAATAAAAAATTTAAAGTCATGAAAAATTCACATGCAGCTAATTAACATAAAAAATATCAAACACACACACAAAAATCTCGAAAAGCAATTTCATATATTTCTAGGCCTGAGACGTTCCTTATCAGAAAGAAAGATTCTACACCATAGAAAAGACAGCATTACAACAGACTAGTATGAAAATCTGCTGATGTATTTCAGTTCTTATCCTATTTCATACCTATCATTATACAGCTTGCCTCCTATAAATTAAAAGGCGCTATTAGGAGGCTTAGACAAAAAAGTGGCTCCAAAGCTGGTTTAAAATAATTTTTTTATTGCCCAGGATATTTTTTTCTTATGTCTTGCTTTTTTTTTTTTTTTTCTTTTTAATAACTATCAACTCAAACTTAGGAAAGCTTGCCTTTGTCTTGGGGGAAAAAAAACAACTAGACAATAAGCTTCTTTTACATCATTTGCTAACCTGATCTCGTTTTAAGAGAGAGATGGTAGTTATGTTGCAAGAGTAAAATTTATACCATGAATGATACAGGTCTACTCTGGTGGTACTAATTAGGGATAATAGCCTTGTTGACAAAATTATAATCTGCTGGTGGCATTTGCGGAAAAGAAGCCCTTGCAAATTTCTAAACAACAGTAAACTCTGTTAGGAAATTCTAAAATGTCTTACAGGCCAAAAAGGGTATAAGGTTAGTAAAATGCCTCAACAGAGTTTGAATAAAATACTGGATTTGAGAGTTACTGGAATTGGATATGTAAAAACAGGGTGGTAGGTTGGGTCATGCTTACAATGGTCTCAAGTTCAAATAAGCTACTGTGACAATACACCACTTCACAGGTCACACGCATTTCCAGGGGCTTTTCCTTTCCCTCAGTAGGTGCTGGCAGAGGGTGTGCTCAGTCGCTTTCCAATATAGATGCTGAAAGGAAGCAGAGGTATCATGTTTCACCTGTTTCAACAGTTCTGTACCAACCTGTCCATAGTCTGAACTCTACTTAAAACTCTTCAGTCTTTGTAAAAGGCTCTAAAAATTTGTGGGCACCGCTCCCCAAACACCATGAAATCATCGCTGACTTTCTTAAAACCAGTCACCAGCCCAGCCAAACTGGTTTTATATGATTCTGTTTACTCTTTAAATTGGGGCTCCACAGCAAAGGGGTAGTGATTAGACAAAGTAAAGCCAGAGAGAACAGATCCCTCCACAGAGTAAATAAAGCAGCCCAACTCCTTCAATATGTTCCTCTTTGGTGGACAGAAGGTTCTACTGACACAAAAATATAGTAATATGTGAAATTATTTTGGTGCTCTATGTAGGACAAAAAAAAAAAAAAAACCCTTAAAAGCTGTCAGTGCTTTAAAGACAGCTCTTACTAATAACTCTTAAGGATTAGGGGCCTTACAATACTTTTTCAGGCCAACCAAGTATTTGGCCTCTTCAACAGCAAAAGCAGAAGGGAAGTTGAGGAAAATATGTAACAAGCTTCACCTCCAGTGCAACTAAAGCAACCAACTTTTTAAACCCTCTTTTTACATTTATCTATAGCAATAGTTACACTTACAGCCAAGACAAACAATCTGAAGATGACTGAAAGAGAGACGGCAAGGTACAGAAACCAACCGCTTAAGGGCAATGAACTGCTGTATAGATAGCAACGTATTAAACTCCTATACCTGCCCCACATCAACCCCCATGCAACGGTCACACGCTGCCCTTCTGCACAAACCTCTTCTAGGTTGCTGTTTGTGATTACTGTCCTCACCCTCACAAAAGCAGATCAAGCACCCAAGAGAGACAAGAGGGGCGTGTGGAAAGCTGTATGCAAGTTTCTGAGCTCGTGACTGAGAATCTCTCTCCAATATGCTGAGCTCCTTAAAGGGAAGAAAATGATGACCCACCTTCTGCATATCTTATATGAAAACGACCCATTGGGCATGCTTACAGCACAACATATGTCTTGAAAAAAATTAACAGCTACTGTTTAACTCCTAAAATCTTTCAGAAGTGTAATTCCTTAATTGTTTAAATCAAGGAAAAAAAGCAATTTATTTAAAAGATGTGGCTGAAAAACTAATGAATCATACGTAAATATGAGGTCGATTTTAGCAAAATAAATGAAAATACTACCAAGTTAAAAAAGGAAAAAATGAGCACCAGTCAACCTACCAGTTTCATTTAAAAAAACCATTCAATGTAATCATGTATTTTCCCATATGAAAAAAAGTCTTTGCATTGACCACAAAATATACATGTTAAAGATTAGTTTAGTTCATAAATTACTCAAGATTAAATATTAAACAACAAAACCCAAAAAGAAAAATCAACCACAGAAGAGTCCAGTTAAAAATGATCATTTAGGGGATTAATATGAACATCTTTTCTTTTTTTTTCGAGATGGAGTCTTGTTCTATCCACCAGGCTGGAGTGCAGTGGCATGATCTCTGCTCACTGCAACTTCTGCCTCCCATGTTCAAGCGATTCTATCCTGCCTCAGCCTCCCAAGTAGCTGGGACTACAGATGTGCACGACCACGGCCAGCTAATTTTTGTATTTTTAGTAGAAACCGGGTTTCAACATGTTGGTCAGGCTGGCCTCGAACTCCTGGCCTCAGGTCATCTACCCACCTTGGCCTCCCAAAGTGCTGGGATTACAGGCATTAGCCACCACGCCAGGCCAAACATCTTATTTTCAAGTAAGAAAAAAAACCTCTACTATTATTAAAAATGCTTATTTGTAGAACAATTGTGTACCCACTTTAATCATTCTTAAGTTAGCCTTATTTGCACTGAAACATTAAAAGTAAAGCAGTAAAAACTGCTTTCACATACATTTCTTCAATCTGAAAATAAAATAGGATAAAATGAATGGAAAAAACTTCAAGAGTTGACCAGTACTTACCCTAGTCCCAAAGCCAAAACATGAGAAAGGAAGAGAGATGGAATGAAGACCTTCAGAAACTCTGCGGAGAAAATACCCCCTTTCTTCATGGCTCCACTTTTCCTCATGCTTAAAGACACAGAACGTTTAGGGTGTCTGAAGTGGAACTCCCTGAGAAAGAAATTCAGAGACAGATGTCATTTGCTGAAAATATCGCGGGGATTACCAACCATTGCCTATAAGTGGGTACAGATCAACTGTGTCCACTGACAAGAAACATGTGAAAACTCACTTGGGTGGAATGTTTTCGGGTCTACTGGACCAGTCTGACACCCAGTCCGCACTTTTCTTCAAAGCCTCAACTTCCTTCTCTCCTTCTACAACTTCTTCTTCTGACTGTAAAGAATAATTCAAACTTTAAGAAAAAAAGGAAGACCAATTCCTCCTAATACAAAGACAAGTCTGGACAGGAAATATACCAAACTCATAAGGTTGCGTCTCAGCAATTTTAGATAAGAAACAAGCTGTTTTTCTAAGAAATGCTGAAAAACAATCTAAGATCAGAGTATGTAATATCTTCCGAACAACCTGAGTAAGCTTTACTGTTAGATATCTAAGCACAGCACAGGAACTGGAAAAAGACTGTATTTTGGGATGTAATGCTAACTGAAGTACGAAAAACCTTGGTAAGAGTTAAATCTGGGCGATACTTGTAAGGAGGTCCATTATATTATTCTCTTTTGTATGCACTTAAAATTTTTGTAATTAGGCCGGGTGTGGTGGCTCCTGCCTGTAATCCCAGCACTTTGGGAGGCTGAGGCGGGTGAATCACTTGAGGTCAGAAGCTGGAGATCAGCCTGGCCAACATGGTGAAACCCCGTCTTTACTAAAAAAATACAAAACAAAAAAAAATTAGCTGGGCATGGTGGCGGGTGCCTGTAATCCCAGCTACTTGGGAGGCTGAGGCAGAAGAATCACTTGAGTTTTGGAGGTGGAGGTTGCAGTGAGCTGAGATCCAGCCACTACACTCTAGCCTGGGCAACAGGGTGAGATTCTGTCTCAAAAAAAAATTCATAATTAAAAAAATAAAAGGAAATAAAAGGATATGCTAAAAAAAATGATGCGAAGTAAAACAAAAATAAGTGAGAGATATGAAGAGGAAATAAATAATAGTATTTACTGAGCACTTAAAGGGGCAAATATTATTCCAAGCATGTTACATGCATTAACTTTTTTTTTTTTTCCTGGAGACAGGGTCTCCTGTGTCACCCAGGCCAGAGTGCAATCATAGCTTACTGCAACCTTGAACTCCTGGGCTCAATTAATTCTACCTTAGCCTCCCAAGTAGCTGGGACTATAGGTCTGTGCCACCACACCCAGCTAATTTTTGTATTTTTTAAAGAGACAGTGTTTCACTACGTTGCCCAGCCTGGTCTTGAACTCCCAGGCCCAAGGGATCTCCCCCGCCTCAGCCTCCCCAAGTGCTAGGATTACAGGTGTGAGACACTCTGCACCCAGCCACATGCATTAACTTTCACCTTGCAAAAAACAACCCTATAAAAATAGGAATTATTAAAATCCCATTTTACAGATGAAGAGACTGAGACATAGATTAAATAATTGGCCTAAAGTTCCACAATCAGTACATAGCAGGGCCAGTATTCAAACCCAAGAACACTGTATAGAGAGGTCCTACTGTTAAGCACCAGGGTTGACGCTCCGGAAGGAGATTATATTTTTAGAACAAATTGCTACGCAAACATTTTCCAAGGTTTTGAAACTATGTTAGTCAAAAGTTTTTTGGAATAATTCATAAGAAGTTGAGTCAGAATTTAACATCTGTCATATCACATAAAATAAAAAATGTGATTTTAAAAAATTGCTAATGATAATCTAAAGTTTCAGACCAAGAACAATTAACATTTCCAATAGCTCCCCTTTTAATAGACCCAAAAGGAGGGAAAAAGTCCTAAAAATATTTATTTATTCAGTTTTATTGATTCAGTATTATTTATTCAGTTTTCTTTTTGAGACGGAGTCTCGCTCTGTCGCCCAGGCTGGAGTGCAGTGGCGTGAGCTTGGCTCACTGCAACCTCCGCCTCCTGGGTTCTAGCAATTCTCCTGCCTCAGCTTCCAGAGTAGCTGGGATTACAGGTACCTGGCACCACACCTGGCAAATTTTTATACTGTTTGTAGAGATAGGGGTTCACCATGTTGGCCAGGCTGGTCTCGAACTCCTGACCTCAAGTGATACACGCACCTCGGCCTCCCAAAGTGCTGGGATTACAGGCGTGAGCCACTGCGCCCGGCCATATTCAGTTTTAAGGAATGTCCCCAAACCCAAGGGCCTCAAAACTAAGAAGCATTTTGACATTTTATTTTGTTTGACTACGATTCACTCTTTGACCAAAGCTGTCATTCTTTTCAGTAGGTAGCTAAGAAATGCAGAGTCTGACATATTCACATGACTCTTTTTTGACAGGTCTAGTTCTCTGTGAAATAGCTACCCCAGGACAGGAGCTTCAGACGGCGCAAAGTCAAACCCCTGTGCGTTGTCTACTGCTCTTGATAGTACCATTCTTATCTAGTTCTGCTGAACTTGGCAAATTCCGCTGAATGACACAATGTAGCATTTAGGATTAAGCTCTTTCCATTGGCTATTGAGATTACTCAGAATCATGAGTTGGCTCTTTGGAGTAACACTGAAATCATCCCAAATCAAAAACAATAAACGGTTACAATTTACTTGCAGATCAGTTGCTGTGCACACAATATCTGACTACACTCAACATACTGCAGGTGGTTTCTGTTTAGTTTCCTGCTTTGGCCTCACAGGTCTCTCTTTAAACCTGCTCAAAGATTTAACAAGTTAGTATTTCATAATTCCTGACAGAATGAAAACGCAGTAAGATTTTACGCTCTAATTTTTGTTTTCAAGAGGATGGAATTTTCTCAGTTGAGTGAAGCAAAGTTATCTCTGGACAAGTGTTTTAAAAAGAAAACAAAACAAAAAAGAACTCCAGATAAGTTTCTCAACTTATTCTAACACTTTAAGAGTGGTAAGCTTTCCCCATTTACTACCGCTCTGTGCTTCCTTTTATTAGTCTTAAATTTGCCACTTTCAGGTTTTAAACTGCTTTCCAATTCTTAGAATTCCAGAATATGGTAAAAATGTACTTAATCTAATTATGTAAGATTTGTGCTCTTAAAATCAATAATCCTCTCTCTATACCTACATCTATTCTATTCAAAGAAGATTCTGGCCGGGCACTGTGGCTCCTGCCTGTAATCCCAACACTTAGGGAGGCTGAGGCGGATGGATCACTTGAGGCCAGGAGTTTGAGACGAGCCTGGACAACAGGGCAAAACCCCGTCTCTACTAAGAATACAAAAATTAGCTGGACGTTGTAGTGCACACCTGTAATCCCAGCTTCTTGGGCGGCTAAGGCAGTAGAACTGCCTGGAAACAGAGGCTGCAGTGAGCCAAAGCCACTGCACTCCAGCCTGGGTGACAGAGTGAGGTCCGTCTCAAAAACAAGAAACAAAAACAAAGAAGATTCTGATCATTCTAGCCTGTTCTCTCACATGGAGTTCTTTATTTTCTAATCACTTATGTTTTCCTTCTCTGGTCCACCTCAAGGTCACTCTGTCCTCTAAATATGGATATTAAGCTGTATACCATGATTCACGTACAGATAAAAATCACAGTTTCACAAGAGAGAAAAAGGAGGACACTTTCCGTTTGGATCATTTTTCAGTAACACTCAACACTGTGCTGGCATTTTTTGGTCCCAGAAACACAACGCAAAAATGTCTTCAATAAATAATCTATATTGCTTCTCGGACTTTTGGCTAAGATCAAGTGAAAAAACAATCTATGGTCTGTTTTCTGATACAAAACTGAGACTCTTGAGGATGATCATCCCAAAAGCAGTTTCCTGGTCTTTTTCCTAAGTGCACACTGCCTTAGGCGGAAATTCCCCACACTATAACTCAGCAGACATTTTTCAGTTCATTCTCGTGGCTTTGTGAGCTCTCCTGTTAATCGAATTCATTTACTTAGTTCAGTAGAAAGAACAAGGGCCACAGACTGAGACCTGCTTTGAATCCTGGCTCTAACACTGACTTGCTTTGTGATCTTAGATAAGTAATTAGTACAAAGCCTCACTTTTTCCATTTGTCCATGGGGATAATATCACTGCTTTCACTGGATTGAGAACATTAAAAGAGAGGTGGGAGTAGTAACTCATGTCTGTAATTCCAGCACTTTGGGAGGCCGACGTGGGAGGATCATTTGAGGCCAGGAGTTTGAAACCGGCCTGGGCAATATAGCGAGACTCTGTCTATACAAACAAAATAAAAAATTAGCCAGGTATGGCAGTGTGTTCCTGTAGTCCCAGCTACTAGGGAGGCTGAGGCAGAGAGAGTGCTTGATCCAGGAATCGGAGTCTGTGGTGAGCTATAACTGCACCACCGCACTCCAGCCTGGGTGACAAAGCAAGACCCTGAGACACTGTCTCAAAAAAAAAAAAAAAAAAAAAAAAAAAGAAAGAAATTGAGCAACTAGAACATATCTAGTTAATGCTAGTGACTTTCCTTCCTCATCTTAGAAAAGCTTGAAAATGATATATAGTCCTTATAAACACATATAAAAATATTCTATAAGATGAAGTATAATAACAGTCCTTAACCTGTTTTTTTAAGTTTCTTAACCCTCAACTTTCTTCTTATTCAGGAAGAAAATCAATGTTCCCAAATCCTAAATAAATTAATTTTTAAATTATTGTTTCTTCCATTAAAAAAAAAGGCAATGTAAAAGGTTTTTGAAAGTTTAAACTATACCTACTGACAGCTCCCTTATTAAGTCTTACTCAACCGTTAAATTATCTCTCATAGGAGTTACTGTCTTTCTAAACTCTTCCCTTGGTTGAAACTGACCGATCTGATTGTCAACATAAAGTACCTCCTCTTGATGACAGCCTGTGCTCTCTTAGGGATTTGGTCCTGCAAAGGGATCAACACTGGCAAACCTACCAAAGGCCAAAAATCTGACATTTTCTTTCCTGAATTTCAAGAATTCCTTTGGAATTCCAGGAGAGATGCATTCGGCTCTAGAATTCCGTGTAAATTCAATATTCAGTTAAGCCTAATTGCATGTCTGCAACTCTGTGAGCCAGGAAAGCACTTACCAAAGTGCTCCACGGAGTTATTAAGTTCTTAAGGGAAAAATGTATGCAGAGAAGAGGAAGAAAGTCTAAGGTCAAATAAGCTTGGGAAACATTTGGTTTAATTAAACTCATTTCTTTTTTTTTTTTTAAGAGACAGAGTCTTGCTATGTTGCCCAGGCTGGACTCAAAACTCCTGGGGCTCAAGGGATCCTCCCACCTCCACCTCCCAAGTAGCTGAGACTCGGGCGAGTGCCACCATGTCCAGCTTAAACTATAATCATTTCTTTACTGCAGGAACTGGTCAGAACTACTCATGCGACTACTAGGGTGAGAGTGTGGGGGAGCCTGGGGCTGCATTACTTTCCATTTATTTGACTTCAGGACTATCTTATGGAAATTCCCTTTGAACAAACATTCTTGAAAACACATTTTGGGAAATGCTAATCTAAACTTTAAGCTTTCTGTATAAAAGGTGATATAGATTGAAGAAATCCTCCTCAGGAAAGACCACAGCAAAGAATTTGATTTCTCTCTTGGATTCCTTGGTACGCTTTCTGCTATGGAGACTTTGTATGCTTTCTTCTACATCAGCTATCACTTACTGCATGTGGCCAAACTGACATACATAAGCCAGCAACTCAAATGCTCCAGTCAGATCATCTTACTACATGAGAGCCTGCTATTATGAGCTTCTCTACAGTATAAAGCTCATCATCATAAAATAAATTTGTGCTGAATCCATAGATTTTCAACATTTCAGAGAAAAGCAAAAATAGAGCATAGTAAAGTATGGAGGAACGCTGTGGCCTTCGGAAACAGAAAGAATACTGGGTGGGTCTAAGATACGCAAAATATTTCTAGTGCTCAGGACACAGCATATTGAAAACCCTACAAAACAAGGTTTTAGTTGCAACTCATTCAAAGGTTCATTCAATATTTTTCAAGCACCCTAAATACAGGAGAAAAAGAAAATGGTTCCCATCCTCAAGAATTTGTACTCTAACGACACTTTCAGGTGATCTTACATATCAATAAAGTTAAAGGCTGGCTATAAGTATTCTAAATCATTAGCAACAATTACATACTTACCATATTTTAAGTTTTATAACACAAACATTTGTAAGATTTTAATACTATATCCCTGTTTCCAACATTGTCAACTCCTAGTAAACAATATTTATCTTCAAGGAATCCTGCATAATTTAGATAAATTTTATGTCTACCTCTTGAAATTTATCTCAAAAGTCACTGCTTTGATTTCAGATGCAAAAAAAAAAAAAAAAAAAGTCTTCACGTCTAGTTCTTCATCTTCATTTTTTCTGTGGTCTTAAAGCATCTATCTCAGTTTTTTCTACTTACAAACTCAAGAAACTAGCCTGGAGTATTGGCATGATTCATTATGGGCAATAATTTTCCAATTCTTTTAGAGAGACAGGGCCCCAAATCCTTAATTGTAAAGGAGTGCAACATGAACTATACCGTCCTAAATAAATTCCAAAATCAGAAATTCAGTAATAGCTTCAAACTATTCCTAAAAGTCTTCATGTTCTTTATTTTAGCAAAATATAGTTACAGAATTTCCATCTTTCTTGTTTACTATAAATCAGAATCCCCCCCACACACCTGAGAGCTATGGTCCCTGCTTGTGTGCATTTCCACATCAAACATGATCTGCCCATCTTCTTGTGGCGAAGGGCTAGAAGAGAAGGAATTTAGCTATCAGTTTTAATTCTCACTTTGTCAAATGACTTAGTCTCTACTAGAAATTAGAAAATTAGAAGTTACAGCAGTATGGCTTTGAAAAAGCAAATCAGAAAATATATCATAACCCCATACAAGAAAAATGTATGTGATATTAAATGGCTAAATGAAATTGAGCATTCTTACTCCCAAAATGTTCTGTACTTTTTCAGTAGTAATAAATTCCTTCAAAATGATAAATTTGCAAAGGAAATACTACCTACAGACACAAACTGTCACATTTTCTTATATTTACTCTTTTGTCCATTAAAGGTAAAAAAATCTTCAAATTCAGGAACTTTAGTTCAGAGTTCTTTTTCTCAAAGTTCCCTCATCATTAAATAATTCACCAGTAGTTCTCAAAGTGCATAAGGTAGTTTTCAAAGATACTTTCAGACGGTCTTTGAGGTTAAAGTTCCTTTCTTAATACTAGTAAGATTTATTTGCCTTTTTCATTCTCATTCTCCCATGTGTATAGTGGAGTTTTCCAAAGGCTACGTGATGTGTGATAGTACAACAGTTAGAATGCAAGCGTGGATGAGAACCAGCTGTTTTGTATTAAGCTGGGTGTTAGAGATTTGTAAACGTGTAAAACAATGCCACTATTCTTATTAACTTGGAGGGTTTATAGAAAATAGGTACTTTCACTAAAAAAAGTTACTTATGTTAAAATGTATTATTTTTGAATATGTATTTTCTCAGCTTTAATTTCTAATATAGTAAATATCAAAATATATGAACCCACAAACAAGTCCTTCGGGGTCCCTAATGATTTTTAGGAATGTAAAGGTATATAATGACCGAAAACTTTGAGAACCACTATTTTACTTATTTCAGAAATATTTGCTTTGAGATATTTCAGAGTGAATTATATAAGCTTATAAATTAATATAAAACCTTTATAATTGCACAAAATACATTCTTAGAACTGTAAAAATTTACAAATAAGTTTTTAGACAAAAACAACATGGTCACAAACTGCACTTGATGCAAGAGATGAACAGAATGTGTTAAGTTAATTTCTCAGCTTTATCAATGATTCCTTGTGTAAAAACTGAAAGTCACTGGGGATCCTTCACTACATACACAAACCCTCCCCCAAAATCTAAAATAGAAATAAAAAATATTTGAGGCTTAACTTGCTGAAAGGAATAGATATTAACTATAAAAGTTATCAAGAGTATGTATACAATGTTAATTAATGTACAGAAATGTTGGTGAGACTGACTCAGAAATAAGATCGTCAGAAATTTATCAGACAGATGAGGCCTAGGAGTCTTTTAGACTGGTATAACTGACATAGAAGATTCTTAAATGGGGACAGGAAAAGAGAAAAGCTGGTTCTGTATCAAACAAACATCATATATATTTAGAAAATTTTTGTCTTGAACTAGCACAGGAGTCAACCAGAACTGGGCACTCCTGGTGGCCTCAGTTTACTATCTTTGTGCTCATAACACTGTTGGGTTCACAGCTACACATCCAGTTAAGGGTCAGCCTTACACAGCCTTGACCAGGTCAAGGCAGTCAGGGTGACAAAGTCAAGAATCCTATGGAAGCATCGCTCTGCTTCTATATGCTTCTTCACACTGGCACCAACCTCTTCTCTAAACTGTTTATTTCCTCCTAACAATTTGGAATGCATTAGCGCTTCACCCATGGCACATATTAGAATCGGCTAGGGAGCTTTTAAAATATTGTGATGTCTCTACCCTGCCCCTGTCAACCAAAATGAGAAGTTCTTGAGATGCAGTCCGTGTGCTGGCATTTTTAAAAGCTCCTGGGTGAATCTCGTGTGCCGTCAAGGTGAAAACCCCCGTGACAGGATGGAAGGCAAAGCAGAGCACACTGGGGTTCCCAGCTAACAATGCCTGCAGCGACACAAATATTTCTATGCAATAATTTTTAAGTTGAAAATATACATAAATCAGCTCTAGGACTGATACCCAACAACCCCAAAACTTTTCCCCCTACAAAAAACACTTCCCGGTGACTTTTCAAATACAGAGACGCATGGCAATTCAAATGACGTGAGTTTTGAAGACATTCCTTAATGGTAAAGCGTGTTAGTCGGATATCCCAGAAGAGTACTGTTGCACACTCAGGTTCTAGGCATTCTCTGAAAGATGATCACTAATCTAGGGCCTGGAGATACATAAGATGAGGGGTAGGAAAGTGTTCAAAAGCACTTGCCATGCCTCCTTCTCACAACCTAAACTGAAACATGATCATGGGAGGGTGAAGGCATATTCAGTCACATGTAATAAGATGAACAGACAGGTAAGCAGGTGACTTTTCTCTGCTCATTGACAGCACCATGTGAACAACAGGCTCATGGGCACCGTGGTATCAATGATCAAGGCCCACACACTTGACCTTAGAGTGAAAGCCTTGTTGACAGGCCATAACAAGCAGAAAACTTGAGAAACCCATCAGCGAGTTCCATAATATAAATACAAATCTTCATTCGGAAAGGCAGACTAATGCTGTAGCTACTAGAATCAAGGGCAAGCTGTTCAGAAGAGAGCCATCTGTTCTGGTTCCGCTTATGACAAGAGCCATCCCAGGCTCTAAGAAACACAGGGACAAGTAAGGGATGACACGGGGGTGGCGGGGGTGCACAGTGTGCCACAGAGCCAACAAGCCAGTCCCCCCGCTGCCTTGGCAACATGAGTGGATCATAAGCCACTCAGGAAGCTGGACATGATTTAACTCATTTCTCCTTTTTTTCACTTCTTCTGATAAGTAATAATATGTGCAATATACACAATTTTTAGAAAATACAAAAATGTTAAGAAGAAAAATATCCATACTGCATTCCTAAAGATAGTCACTGTTTACATTTCCTTAATCTGCTTCCTGTGCGTTTGCATTTTCTAAATGGTTAACATCAGTTAACAACCACCCAGAAGGTCATCCAGTGACCCATAACGCTAACAGTGGAGCTGTCACTGAAACAAGAATTTTTTAAATGTCATTTAATATCTAGCCCTTTTGGAAAAAAACAGAAAAGTTTTTACTAAAAAATAATGACCTGGTTTCATTCCACACACATATCTCGTTGTATTCTTACTCTTTCACCATAAGCAGTCCTTAATCCATGGAATTAGTTTCTTCAGGTCAAACACAGAAAAATGAGGTCTGAAACAAAACATCATCTGAGAAAGCAGAAGAGCCTTCAAAACTATCTTCACAGACCTTGGTTGGTGCTTCCAACTGTGCAAATATTGCTATAACGTGCAACGACCTGCAGGTCCCATGAGTCAAACATTTACTGAGTGTCTACTATGGGCCAGCATCATTACTATGAAGCTAATAAAAATGAAACATGGCTATTGCCCTTTGAAACGTCAAGATCTAGAAGGGAAGACAGATATATACCGAGGTAACTAATTCAAGGCAGTCTGTTATCTGTAAAACAGGGATACAAAAGAAAATGGGGGAAAATTATATTAATTCTATAAATTAGCATTTACGCCACTGAATTTTTAAACTGATAAACTGCTAAAAACAATATAATCTGGGTAAGAAAAATGACAATCTGGGGAAAAACAGTGGGCACTGAAGCACCTGTTCATTAGCTGTCTCATATAAACACAATATATATCTGTGCAATATATATTACACTGCAATGTATCAGAAGGCATATTTTGCTAAGTGAAGATTTAGGCAAATACATTTTTCCTAGAGAGAATGAGCCCTATAACCCATTCGTTTCCTGAATTCCACCAAAACATGCGTCTCACTTACCTGTCACAGTGAGAACTGCCTCTTGAACTACTCTGTCCTGATTCATGTTGTGCATCCAATAGAATCTTCTCCATGTCTCCATTGTGGATGGAGGATGAGGACGGTACGTGTTCCAGCCCCCCATTTTTCCCATTGCCATTATCATTGCCATTGCTGTTGCTCATGGGGAGCTCCACCCAGGAACCTGTTGGACAAGTCAGATAAGTTAACCACAGCAGAACTGAAATCTGTCATGTGCACACAGATGTGAACATGGTGAATCCAGATAAGAATTCTGACTCTCCTCAAACCAAAGGCAAAAGTATTCTGAAGAAAATAAGTAAGAATAAAAGTCTAAATATCTATATAGTTCTGTTCCTGAAACAGCTCATGCCATCAACTGAGAAGCAGCTCGAACTCTAAAACAACTCAGAAAATGTGTTTTCCAGTCAATATTCTCTCTGGGTAAAGTTTAATTTATGATAACACTTTACTGAAAACTCTGAGGTTGCTTTTCAAAAAAAAAATTGCTACTTTTAGTCAACTTACCTTTCATATTTTAGTTGGTGTATATATACACACACACTTTCTTCATAGTCTACCTAAGCTACTCAGCTGTATCTGCTCCAGAAATGAAATATATACATCACTTACAAATTTCATAAAAGGTCATCTAAGTAAGTTAGCAACTATATCCTACTTAGTGCAAACAACTGAGAAACTCCTAGAGAGGGAACCTAAATCCAATAGCAAAAATTTCAATTTGTACACAAATCAGGAGCATAAAATTAATGCGGCTGGTTAACTAAATCAGGTGATAATGCTAAAAATTCAGAAAAAAGCTTTAGCTCTATCTCACTGATTAGTTTCTTCACTTCCTTTGTATCTCTCGCTTTCTAGTCTTTCTCCTTTTTTATACACTAAGCATACCTTGTGAACTTGTCTTTTTTCTCTTCTCTCCCACAAGTTTCTACTTTCCAGGGTTTTCACTAAACCCTGTTGATTTGGGGGCAGAAACAACTGCACATCAGCTACAGGCAAACATGAAAAGTTTTCTTGGACACAAAGTTGAAGGGGTGGAGCCACAGAAAAAGGGGATGTACCACTGGTAATTCTGCATAGGTCTTAAAAATATTTATTGGTCCAATGAGTTTGCTAAACATATTAAGGTGCTTTAATTTTAGTAAGAGTTGAGGCCAGGTACAGTGGCTCACACATGTAATCCCAGCACTTTGGAAGGCTGAGGGACCAGGATTGCTTGAGTCCAGGAGTTTGACACTAGCCTGAGCAACAAGGTAAGACCCTGTCTCTACAAAAGAATAGTAAGTAAATAAATAAATAAATTGTTAACAGTAGCCAATAAACTAACTTCACAGTAAAAAGAGATAGTTGTATACTTTGTTCATAATTTCCATTCCTTACAATAAATTTTGTTTTAGAAAATGTAACCAAGCGGCCTGGTGTGGTCATCCCTCTAAACTCCCAGCAGAAGTGTTCGAGAGTTCCAGGGATGAACAGGGAGTTCCGTCAGTAAGTTGAAGTAAAATCATCAAAACTGGCTCAAACTCTAAAATGCACTCTAAATGTGGCGATGGCTACACCAGTTCCAGAGTGAATTCAACATCACCCTCACAAGAAGGAAAGCTCCAAGGCAGATGCAGCCGGGAATCTGACCCCATCACTTCCTGTCTACCTTTGTGACCTGAGCTTCAGCTTCCTCATCTGTAAACAGAGATAATAACAACACCGGGGTGCTGTGAGGATTTAGTAGTATCAAGTGCTGGTAAACGGAAGATGCTCAGTTATACACTAGAATTTACATTTATAAGTCCTTAGAACCCTTTTCTTTCCGTTTGAGGCAGCCCCAGTGGCTACCACCATCCCATAATCACCACCAATTCCTTAGGACTCTACTGCCAAACGACAGAGCTGTACATCTCCATGGCCTCATTTTACACACACATAAAATGGACGTAGACTAAAGATAACTCAAAATGGATTAACAAATACAACTAGCAAAGCTAAGAGAGATCTAACATTGAAGATAAATTATCTAGAGTGCCTCTGGAGTGTATAAGAAATATGCCAAAAGCATCCCTAAATTTAGAGCTCTACAAAATATTTCAACTGGAGAGAAAGGGGGTGGGGGAGATAATATGTATATAAAAACAGTTTTTTTCTGACTCTCACTGTTTCTAGGATTTTCAAACTTATTTTTAAACCAATGGAACCAGTTCTTCTTGTATAGAAGCCTAATGCGTACAATAGTAACAAACCAAAACCCAGAGCTGCTCTGACAGAAGCAGAGCTAAGGAACCAGGAGTTCCAGATGGGTCTCTGTGGAAGCCAGTCTTCCCTAAAATACAATTAATGTTCACTTGAAGTAGCTGATCAAAGAGAAAAAAGGGTGTAACAAACAGTATCAGGTTTTCTGTTCCTTACTTTTGTCTTTCTTTTGAGACAGTCTTGCATTGTCACCCAGGTTGGAGTACAGTGGCAAAATCACAGCTCACTGCAGCCTTGATTCCTGGGCCCAAGCAATCCTCCCACCTCAGTCTCCCAAGTAGTTGGGACTACAGGGCACATGCCACCATGCCCGACTTATTTATTTATTTATTTTGTAGAGACGGGGTCTCCCTACATTGCCCAGGTTGGTCTCAAACTCCTGGGTTTCAGCAATCCTCCCACCTCAGCCTCCCAAAGTGCTGGGCTTACAGGTATGAGCCACTGCTCCCAGCCTGGTGTTTACTTTTTTGAAGGACTTTCAAATCAATGTCTGGATCCTATTTTCTTCATTAAAAACACATAAGCAATCATAATCTAATATATACTTTAGGAACTTGAAAGAGACATACCTAGAAGAGCTTAGTAAAAGTGATCTATGCTGTGGCCTCCACACCCTGTAGCATAACTGAAAGCACTTCTACTTAAGGCAGACAATTTGTACTTGGCATACACTGGTATAGTTTGGTCAGGGGCTGAGACTGAAGCCAGGCTCCCACTCTCAGTTACAGCTGTTACCCTCGCACAGGGTACTTAACCACTTTGTGCCTCAGTTTTCTCATCTATAAAACAGAGATAATAACTGTATCTACCTCGAAGACTTTGTTAGGAGGATTAAATGAATAAAGCACCCAGAACAATGAGAAAGGTCCCTAAGAAAGTTTTAGCTACTATAACTATATTCTGTATCATAGAAAAAGCATTCCTTACTGGAAAAATGTGTTGCTAGAAAACGTAAAGATCAGTACATGAAATTAAAAATTAACATCTCTCCCAACCTCCCATTCCTTCTCCCAAAAGAGCCACTTTTCACAGTTTCACATGGAGACTTGCAGAGTTTTTTCCAATGAAATATAGGTCTGTTTTTGCTTTTGTTTTTATAAAGAAATAGAACTGTACCATACACACATACTGACATATTCTGTAAGTCGTTTTTCAGATGTCTTCCCTCTCAATATATACTGACATTCATTCTTTCGAACAACTGCATTGCATCTCATCTTTTATAAAGATATACCATACTTTAACCATTATCTAAATGGCAATGGTTAACCACTACTCAGATGGTTGTTTCTAATACTTTGTTATTACAATCAGGGCTTCAGTGAACATTCTAGAGAATAATTTGACAATATGTATTAACAGCCTTAAAAGGGTAGATTTCCTTTAACTCAGTAATTCTCTTTCAAAAATATCATCTATGGAAATACATAGTGGGTGCAGAGAAAGTTATGTACATAGGCATTAATTAAGAGGCTACATATTAATCTTTTGAGTAACATACAAAAAAACAAATATGTCTTCCTCAACAGATGAAAAACACATCCGTTTCCCATCACCTGATTCATTCCTGATTTACAGCCTCAGAATTTCTTAGTGTTCTAACTCTACCAATCCTCACAAAGTCCCTTTTTACTTGCAAAGGAAACAAGGCTAGATAAGAGGTTTGTGCTGTCCAAGCAACACAAAGTAGAAAACAACCACAGAGTGAATTCTCTTCCTAATAATCAAGCTTGCAAACTAAAAGCTGGAAAGCTTTCTCTATTATTTAAAAGACTTTACAAACTAAGAGCCGTTCCTTACGCCAATTTGTACATAATATGCAATGACATGAGGTATTTTCTGGTTTGGGTTTTTGGGAATGACTAAGAGATTCAGAGAAACTTCTGTGAAAGCTTCTCCATTCTCTAATATAATAGATCGTGAAGGGTGGTCCAATAATTGTGATTATACTCATTGCTGTATGTTGCATAATCTTTACAGTTTTATAATCACTAGTTCAATCCTCTCTCAAGAAGAAGAGGAGAGGAGCTTTGGGACAAGGGGAAGAGAGAATGAAGAGTATTTCTCCTCATTTTTCCCCCTAACTTTTAAAGGCCCACATGTAACTCTTTTAAAATTTCATTATGTTTACATTCTTTCCTCAAAGCTTTTCATTCATTATTGAAAGGAATCCAGACCAGGCCAACAAGAGTCACTGGCATTCTTCTTAAAAAAAAAAAAAAAAAAAAGTTGGTCTTTTTGCAGAGAAGTATGTATTTACACACAAATTACATAGGTATTCAAAACATTATGAGGCAGTGACAATACATGAAGGTCTTAACAGCACTCTTCATAAACCGGAAAGCAAGGACATCGTGCTTGAAGACGTTTCTATTTAAAAAAAAAAAAAAAAAGGTTTGTGACCAGCTTGGGCAACAAAGTGAAACTCCATCTCTACAAAAAATAAGTTAGCTAGTGACCAGCCTGGGCAACGAGGTGAAACTCCAACTCTACAAGAAATAAAATAATTAGCTGGGTGTGGGGGCGTGCACCTGCACTCCTAGCTACTTAGGAGACTGAGGCAGGAGGATCACTTAAGCCCAGGAGGTCGAAGCTGCCATGAGCTATGACTGCACCACTGCACTCTAGTTTGGGTGACAGAGCAAGACCCTGTCTCAAAAACACAAACAAACAAACAAACAAAAAATTTGAAAAGAAAAAAAGGCTGTATTTCTCAATAACAAGAATTACACTACGACTTATACTACTACTTTGATTTTCCTTATTCGACCAATTGACTCTTATTCAAATATTCTTAAGGAAGTTGATAGTTTTCTTAACAATAAAACAAACTGGACAACATCCTTTTGACTTGGAAGGAGTTTGGGTATTTGCCCTGTAATTTTTAATGAAAGTGAACAGTCTCTCCACAGCGGTAAAGTTAAAAAAAATCACAGAAATACTTCATTATTCAAATATTTCAATAATTTGCCATTGAAACTCTGCTTTGTTCCCTGAACCAAAGATAAAAAGTCCCAAACCCAAGCAAATCTGTACATTTCATCTCCTGTTTTTCAGTTGTGCAACTTTACCCAACAAAGTCCTTCAACTTATCGCAATTTGGATAGTACTAGGCGCCTGAATAAGTTGTTTTGCCCAATGCCCAAAAATCACTTCAAGGAATCAATGAGGCTTCTTGTTTTGTTCAGTGCAGTGTTGTGTAATGAGCTAAAAAAACGAACAGAGTTAAGAGGAAAGAGGGGAGTAATTAAATATGGCATTATCTAAAAGCTTTTCAGAAAGCTCACCCTATCCCACGTAAAATATTTTCTATCTAGATTTCCCAAAGCAACATTTTGATATCCCATGCAGGCTGAGTACTTCCACCTCTGTAAGAGTTGATGTCAACCAAGCAGGAACCGACTGGCCAAAGACATCAAACTCCTCATAGGTCTGTCAGACTCCAAGATAAACAATGACATATGGCTCAGCCCTTTTTTTTTTTTTTTTTTTTTTTGAGACAGAGTCTCGTTCTGTCACCCAGGCTGGAGTGCAGTGGCCCGATTTCAGCTCACTGCAACCTCTGCCTCCCGGATTCAAGCGATTCTCCTGCCTCAGCCTCCTGAGTAGCTGGGATTACAGGCGCCCGACAGGCCAGCTAATTTTTGTATTTTCAGTAGAGAGGGGGTTGGTCTCTCACCATGTTGGCCAGGCTGGTCTCGAATTCCTGACCTCAAGTGATCCACCCGCTTCGGCCTCCCAAAGTGCTGGGATGACAGGTATGAGCCACCACGCCCTGCCTGGCTCAGCCCTTATTGTTGTTGTTGTTAAAGGGTCAAAGGAAGATGAAAATCCCTTAGATTTCAGTGAAATCATGTACACCTACCAAGTATCTTCACTCATAAGAAAATTGCACAATTAAGAAACAGAATACTAAAAAGAAACAGAAAGGTGGGCCACCTTTGTGAATTAGGTAGAATAACACACTGACAAAATAAGACACACAGACCAGCAGGAGGTTCCGGACCACTGAAAAGAAGTCCTGAAAAGAGGCCGGGTGCGATGGCTCAAGCCTGTAATCCCAGCACTTTGGGAGACCCAGGCGGGCTAATCACGTGAGGTCAGCAGTTTGAGACCAGCCTGGCCAACATGGTGAGAGACCAACCCCCTCACTACTGAAAATACAAAAATTAGTCTGGGTTGGTGTCGGGCGCCTGTAATCCCAACTACATGGCGAAACTTCGTCTCCACTAAAAATATAAAAATTAGCTGGGCGGGTGGCAAGCATCTGTAGTCCCAGCTACTCAGGAGGCCGAGGCAGAAGAATCGCTTGAACCTGGGAGGTGGAGGTTGTAGACAGAGCGAGACTCCATCTCAAAAAAAAAAAAAAAAAAAAGCCCTGAAAACAGCAGTAGACAGGCTGAACATGACAACCTCCGCTTTGCTCCCAGCCAGTTGTGAACTTGGACCAGGCTCTTAACTCTAGACCTGTTTCTCTACAGGTAAACAACAGGAGGCAGTTAGCTAGCTCTGAAGTTTTTCCCATTCTCAAACCTAAGACAGTATGCTAAACATGGGCAAATAACTTAAAATTGCATAGGAATATGTGATACGAGTAACGTTTAATGACTCAGACATTCATCCTAATTTACTGTGGGAAATAACATAACCGTCTTACATTCTGGAATGTAGCACACTTAAAGGTTTTGGGTATTAACCCATCAAAAAACCTGGAGCAGCAGCATCCGTCTTAAAATCTCCAAACTCCGTTGCTACCTGGTGACGGCTGAAACTCTCTTCCCTAGAATAATCTTCAGGCCACGCTGGAAGCATCTCCCTCTTACGAAAGATACTGCATGACCTTTAAGCATCCAAGCGGTTTTGAAAAGCCTTCATCTGGCCATATGCTCGCTACCCCCATTATCTCTTTCCCAAGAGTTGAATTAAAGAAAGGTTAGGCAAGAACCCTTCCAAGAAGGCTCCCGGTTCTCACGACCAGGAACAATCTGAGGACAAGATGTCTGGGCAGTGGAATGTTATGAAAAGACCCTGGCCTGGGTTGTCCATCAGCCTTGCCCGTTAACTTTCAATTGCCCGAGTGCGTTTTTAATTCCGTTTCTTTAAATGCATGGCCCCAGACTCCCTGACGTGTGCAGTCCCGGGTGGTTCAGGAGGCTATTCTCAGGTTTACTGGGCGCACAACCTCATCGCTTAAAAAAAATCACTTGGGCAACTTCGAGAAAGCTAATAAAAAAAAAATTAAAAAAGGAAAAAGGAGAAGCAAGGCACAGCCTCTCACCCCACACGTGACTGAAGCCCCTAGACCAGCAAATGAATTTTCCTGACAAACATGTGGCAACAAAGGAATGCTCGCTGGGGGCTCCCGAGCCCGCCAGACGCTGCCCGCCCGCGGGCCCCGCACACCTGATCCCAGACACGTCCCGCGGCATCCGCCCGCCCCGCCCCGCTCCCGCGCGTCCATCCCCCGGCGTCCCCGCCGCACGTCCCCATTCCGGCCCACGTCCCCTCCGCGGCCCGCTCCGCCCACCTGGCCTCCCCGCCCCCCAGGCCCGCCCCCGCCCCGCCCGGCTCCGCTGCTGGGGACCACCCCCAGCACCAGTGGGATCCGCGCTACCCGCGCCGCTCCCGGACCGCGAACCCAAACGGCCCCGGCCCATGACCCCAGGAGGCAACAGAGAGGCCCGGAGCAAGGCAGGCGCCCATCCTCCTGACAGGTGACGGGAGCTGTCAGTCACCCGGACATCACCGGCCTGGGCCAATGAGCTGCCTTCTCCTCCCGCCTCCCGCGCCGCGCCGGTGGCGGCGGCCGGGGCGGCTCCTCCTCCCCCATCCCCTTCACCAAGCCCTCGGCCCCTCACTCACTATTGAGGCCGGCCGGCTGCGGCAGAGACTGGCCACTTTCCTCGCAGTTGTTGTTGTTGTTGTGCAGGGGCGGCGGCGGCTCGACTAGGTGGGACGACATCGTCGGACAGCTGGCAGGGCTCCGGCAGCAGCAGGACCGTCTCAGGCTCTCAGGCAGCAACACAACAAGCCGAGTCCCCCGCCCCCTTTTCTGCGCCTGCGCTGTCCCTCCCCTGCCACTGACGTCAGGGTCCGCCCAGGCCACGTGATGACAACACAACAAGCGACCGGACGGGGCGGTGGCGTTCCCCTGCGGGTCCCGGACGTGGAGACGCGCGAGTCAAGCTGACGCGCGCGCCGGGAACGAACTCTTGCGTGTGACTTGGGATGACCGGATGGGATGAGTGATGCCAATGGCACTGCGAGAGAGGATGAGAAGAAGCGGAATGAGGAAGTGCGCTCCTGTGTTAGCGCCCGTGCCTCCTCTCACACAGGCTCCATAGTGCTTCATCCAGCCCTGCACATGCATCTGTTTTCTACTGCTTAGGACTCACTCCTGCAATAGGTGTCTTGGGGACACAAAGGAAGCCCCAAACCCAGGTGCTTCCACTTGTAAACTCCAAATAAAGCTGCTGAAACATCAACACTCCATACGGGAAACAAGGGAAGGCCGCCCCCAAATTTAATTGTTATAGAATTTTTAAAATGTCGATTACAAACACACCATCATTGTAAAAAAGAAAGAGAGAAAGAAGAAAGGGAAAGAAATAAAAAAGAGAAAAATTCAGGAAAAACAGAAGAAAGCAATCACCCAAATCCCATCGACTAATCGATTTCTGGGACATGACGTGGGAAGCCGTTTATCCTGTACGTGGATGACATTTAACTATTTTCCTGAGCACACCTCCTACTTCACGTCTCCATGTCTTCGCCCTGTCTCCTTGGTCTGATTTATGAGTCACATATGTTTCTCTCAGTCTCTGACTTGTCTTTTAATTTTTTTTTCACTGTGTAGAAGCGTAAGGTTTTCATGTAATCAGATTTATCATTCTTACATGACTTGGGGAGACTTTCGCACCAAAATAATTAATCTATAATTCCCTTATAACTTTTTCTAATTTTCTTATAGGCTTAAATTTACATTCAGAGCTCTAATCCATCCGAAATTTATTTTCCATATGCTGTAAATGATTTAAATTCAATTCTCAATTTTGTAGCCCATTGACCCAATAATATTAATTTTAAGCCATCCTTTCTACCCTGATTTGAAATTGTACCTTTGTCACTCTCTGAATGCCCACAAAATTGTGAGTCTGTTTCAGGGCTATCTACAATACCTCTGTTAGGTAACTATTAAAGTTTCTCTTCGTTTGTCTTTTTCAGATGTTAATGACTAGTTACTCTTCAGATGAACTTAAAAATGGACTTGTCCAAGATTGACCATGTATTGGCAATTATTGAAGCCATGTAATGCATTATTCTTCTAATTTTTAAATATATTTGAAAAATTCCATGCTAAAAGGTTTTTTCTAAGGATTGATTTGTCAAATCCCTTTGCAAATTATTTTAAGATTTTGGTCAGAAATGAACTCTATTAATAGATTGAGTGCTGTTTCCAGTCATACCTGGAAGCAGGAGTTCAAGCCTCAGCTGGTAGGGATTGGCGGCTGCTGGCCATCTGAGTTTTTAAAAAACTGCTTGCCGTGAAGCTAGTCTGCAGCCAAAATGTCCAGCAGAAACAACAACAAGCTGCCCAGCAACCTGCCGCAGTTACAGAGTCTGATCAAGCGAGACCCACCGCCCTACATCGAGGAGTTTCTACAGCAGTATAATCACTACACATCCAGTGTGGAGATTTTCAAATTGCAACCAAATAAACCCAGCAAAGAACTAGCAGAACTGGTAATGTTTATGGCACAGAACATCCTAGATATGTGCATCTGAATAATAGGAGAGAAAGAAACTTCAGAAGAGCCTGTGCTTTGTTACAGATTAGTCTCTGCTACACAGGGTATCTAAGTAATTTTCCTCAAGTGGTGAAAGATCTTCTGTCCTGTAATCATACCGTATTGGATCCAGATCTTCGAATGACGTTTTGCAAAGCTTTGATCTTGCTGAGAAATAAGAATCTCATCAATCCATCAAGCCTACCAGAGCTCTTCTTTGAACTTCTATGTTGCCATGATAAGCTTCTGCAAAAGACTTTATACACACATATCGTGACTGATATCAAGAATGCAAACACAAAACACAAGAATAAAGTGGATGTAGTGTTGCAAAATTTCATGTACACCATGTTAAGAGATAGCAATGCAACCACAGCCAAGATGTCTTTAGATGTTATGACTGAACACTACAGAAGGAACATCTGGAATGATACCAAAACTGTCAGTGTTATCACAACTGCCTGTTTCTCTAAGGTCACCAGGATATTAGTTGCTGCTATGACATTCTTTCTTGGGAAAGATGAAGATGAAATACAGGACAGTGACTCCGAATCTGAGGATGACGGACCAACAGCAAGAGACCTGCTAGCACAATATGCTATAGGGAAGAAAAGTTCCCAAAACAAGAAAACATTGGAAAAGGCAATAAAAGTGCTCAAGAAACAAAAGAAGAAGAAAAAACCAGAGGTGTTTAACTTCTAGCTATTCACTTGATTCATGATCCCCAAGATTTTGCAGAAAAACTACTAAAGCAGCTTGAATGCTGTAAGGAGAGGTTGGTAGTGAAGATGATGCTCATGAACCTCATCTCCAGATTGGTGGGAATTCATGAGCTCTTCCTCTTCAATTTCTGTCACTTTTTGCAAAGGTTTCTGCAGCCCACCAAAGAGAAGTAACAAAGATCCTTGTTTGCTGCACAAGCATCTCATCACCTAGTACACCCAGCGATTATTCAATCATTGCTTATGACTGTGGCCAACAATTTTGTTACTGACAAGAACTCTGGAGAAGCCATGACAGTAGGAATCAATGCTATAAAAGAGATAACAGCTCAGTGTCCTCTGGCCATGACTGAAGAGCTTCTCCAAGACCTGGCCTGGCTCAGTATAAACCACACAAGAATAAGAATGTAATGATGTCTGGTAGAACTTTGATTCAGCTCTTCCGAACACTGAATCCTCAGATGCTGCAGAAGAAATTCTGGGGTAAGCCTACAGAAGCCTCTGTAGAAGCAAGAGTACAGTAATATGGAGAATTAGATGCTAAAGATTACATTCCAGGAGCAGAAGTTCTGGAAGTTGAGAAAGAGGAGAATGCTGAAAATGATGAAGATGGATGGGGAAGTACCAGTCTCAGTGAGGAGGAGGATGCCGATGGGGAATGGGTTGATGTTCAACACTCTTCCGATGAAGAACAGCAAGAAATTTCCAAGAAGCTGAACAGCATGCCCATGGAAGAGCAGAAAGCCAAAGCAGCAGCCATCAGCACCAGTCGAGTTTTAAGTCAGGAAGACTTCCAGAAAATCCGCATTGCCTAAATGAGAAAAGAACTTGATGCTGGCCCCTGAGAAATCCCAGAAGAGGAAATATATTGAAATCGACAGTGACGAAGAGCCCAGGGGTGAATTACTTTCTCTTCGGGACGTTGAACGCCTTCATAAAAAGCCAAAGCCAAAGTCTGACAAAGAGACAAGAATAGCAACTGCAATGTCTAGAAAGACAGACTGAAAAGGATTTGTGAGGAAGAAAACCAAAATGAATCCATTTTCCAGTTCAAAAAATAAAGAGAAGAAAAAACAGAAGAACTTTATGATGATGCTGTATAGCCAGAATGTCTGGTCAAACAATAAGCGTTCCTTCCGAGAAAAATAGTTGGCGCCGTGAGATGCACTTTTGAAAAAGAGAAAAAGAATGAACTTCCCAGAAAGTTTTCCATTCCAAGAAGAATGCTAATTTGTGTCACTATTATTCATGCAAAAGTATTGAATGCCCGTTGTCCCTGTAGATACAAAATGAATGAGTTGTAACTACCCCTTCACTCAAGGCTTGACAGCTTAGTTATGGGGGTGAACACATACATATGTATTTACAATGCAGTGTAACTAGTTCTCTAGTAGAGGTAGGTCCACATTTCTATGCAGTCACTGAGGCCTTATGGACTAACACTGTGGGGATGGGGGTTATATATTCCTGTAAAACAAAACAAAACAGGACAATTGTAACAAGAGTAAGAGGTTCTTACTTGTATGTAGGCTTACCTGCTGGAAACAGGCCCCTGCTGTACAGAATTTGGGTACATAATTTAGCTCTTTTAGTCAATTCAAGAGATTTAAATGACACCCCCCCCCCTTTTTTTTCTTTTTGGAATGCCATTTAAAAGCTTTTTGGTTAAGACCTCACTTTTTGGAATGTATTTAGTTCATCATTTGAGATGACTTCATACTGGTTTCCTCAACCTTCCTTCACCCTGTATTATTTTCAGCCCACTGTTTACCTTGTCTCAATAAAAGGTTTCTAACGCCAAATAAAAAAATCTTGAGGGGATTATTGACATATTTATAGAATTGTCTTCCCAGTCAGGACTACGAGATCCCACTTTGTTCTATTTTCCTTTTAGGTGCTCCTTTTAAAAGGTTTTAAACTTTCAAAAAAAAGTTTTTTATTAATCATATGCTATTTTATTTTATTTTATTTTATTTTTTTTTATTTTTTTGAGACAAGGTCTCACGCTATCACCCAGGCTGGAGTGCAGTGGTACAATCACGGCTCACTGCAGCCTTAGCCTCCGAGGCTCAAGTGATTGTCCCACCTCAGCTTTCCCAGTTGGTGGAACTACAGGTGCCTGCCATCACGTCCAGCTATTTTTTTGTATTTTTTGTAGAGACCGAGTCTTCCTGTGTTGCTCAGGCAAGTCCCCAACTCCTGGTCTTACGGGATCCCCCTGCCTCAGCCTCCCAAACTGCTGGGATTACAGGCATGAGCCACCTCGCCCAGCTTACTATACTCATTTTACTGAAAATAGTTAGGTTTCCTTTTCTCTGGTCTTACGTAGATGACATTGAAATTACTTTCTTTAAGGAGATGTTGTAATTCCCTATGGAAACATTGGGGCCTGGTGCTTTTAGGAAGATTATTTCTATAGGATGTTACCTTTATTTCTTATTTTATGTTGTTTGTCCTCTGTTTTTTTCTTGATTATATTACCTAATCATTTATTTTATTGACTCTTAAATTGAATTCCTGCTTCCTAGTTGTATTATTCCTAATTCTTGTTTTTTAATAGCCCCATTGAAATATAATTCACATACTATACAATTCATCCATTTAAAGTTCAATTTAATGTTTTTTATATATTCAGAGTTACATAACCATCACAGTCTAACTTTGGAACACTTTTGTCACACTGCCCCCCATCCCCCCCAGTGAAACCCTGTACTCACTGCAGTCACCCTCATCCTTTCCTAGCTTCTTGTATCTTTGATACTTATTTCATTCTTTATTAATTTGGGTATTTAAGAATTTTTCCCTGGTCAGATTTGGTTTTTGTACCATTTCTAGTTTGGGATTTTTTTTTTTTTAAGGTGTTCTCTGGGGCCTAACTTATGATTCCTTTTGGTGACTATTCCATATTTGAAAAGAAGGTGTAGTTTGTGTTCACAAAATCAGGTTTGATGTATCTACTGGAACCACCTTAATGTCATTTAAGTTTTCATATAGTTAATTATTTTCCTCCCTTTACATGTCATGGATTTCAAGAGGTAAATTAATATCTGCTACTCCTGTTTCTTTCTTCTTGTATCTTCATTCCTTATAGTTGATGCACAGATATTCATAATTATCCCTGTTTATCACTATAAAGTGGTCATAATTTTGTCGTCAGTTCAATCTCAATACTAAGATCATGGTTTGGGTTTTTACTATTATTATTGTTGCTTAGTTGTATTCGCCTGATGAAATTTTAATTTTTGTTCAGTTAGTTACCTTTATATATTTGTATAATCCTCCTAATCCTTCTCTTCCTTAGTTTCTTTTAATGCCCAGCAAGGAACAGTAATGAAATTAGTATAATTCCTCTTCTTCCACCTTTACCTCTACTACCCATTTTTTAGTTGATCATATCCTTTTTTTTTTTTTTATAGGTTCTCACTCTGTCACCCAGGCTGGAGTGCAGTGGCAGGATCCCAGCTCACTGCAACCTCCACCTCCTGGGTTCAAGTGATTCTTGTGCCTCAGCCTCCTGAGTAGCTGGGATTACAGGTATGTACCACCATGCCCAGCTTTTTTGTATTTTTAATAATAAAGACAGGGTCTCACCATGTTGGCCAGGCTGGTCTTAACTCCCGACCTCACGTGATCCACCTACCTTGGCCTCCCCCAGTATTGGGCTTACAGACATGAGCCACCATGCCCAGCTGATATCCCCACTTAATATTTACTTTTCTCATTTTAGATATAGTTGTACTTCTCTTACTTGATTGTGGCAATAGCTACTGGATACAAATACTATTTCTTGATTTATTAAGATGATTAATTTTGATAAGAAATAAGGTAATATACTTGCCCTACCAATTATTTATTTATTTATTTAGAGACAGAGTCTTGTTCTGTCGCCCAGGCTGGAGTGCAGTGGCATTGGAGACCAGCCTGGGCAACACAGTGAAACACCATCTCTACAAAAAATACAAAAGGGCGTGGTGGTGCACGTCTGTAGTCCCAGCTACCCGGGAGGCTGAGGTGGGAGGACCACCTGAGCTCAGGGATTAAGGTGGCAGTGAACTGTGATTGCACCACTGCCTACTGCCCTTCAGCCTGGGTGATGGAGTAAGACTGTCTCAAAAATAAAATAAAAGAAAAAGAAAAAAGAAAAACAGGAACGATGCTGTGCTCTGCAATATGTTTTACTATTAATTATATTAAATTTTTGAGCATTGATTCCATAATACCACATCCAATTACAAGTAGTTTTGCCTGGTTTGGTCGTAATTTTAAAGCAAAAGAGGAGGCACAAACTCTAATGGTTACAGAAGGAAGGGGAGTTAGTGTAGTTGAGTTGTGGAGTGACTGTTGAGAGGCATTGTCATCCAATGACCAGATAAACTTGTCTACCAATAGGTCAGCACTTGGCTGCCAGTGGACAGAAAGAAGTAAGGATGAGAGGAGGGAAGAAGGGGAGACGAGGAGAGAGGTTTCTGTTTTCTAGGCTGGGCACAGGGGTGGCTCACGCCTCTAATCCCAACATTTTGGGAGGTGGACACGCGAGGATTGCTTGAGCCCAGGAATTCAAGCTTAGCTTGGGCAACATCTCTACAAAAACTTTTTTAAAAAGTTAGCTGGGCATGGTAGCAGGTACCTGTAGTCCCAGCTACTTGGGAGGCTGAGATGAGAGGACTGGGCCCAAGAGGTTGAGGCTGCAGCGAGCCATGATCAGGCCACTGCATTACAGCCTGGGTGACAGAGTGAGACCCTGACTCAAAAAGCGATTATCATCATTGTATTTTCTTAAACTCACAGGATTCCTAGTGTGGCAGTCCAGCACATCCTAACCACTTTGCTCTGTGTTACTTAACAACTGTATTACCTGATCAGTGAACCTTTTTAGGCATTGATAAGTCAAGTGTTGGGCAACAAAAGTTTGATACAGATTTGGGCTAACAAATTAACATTTTCAAAGATACTGTAAGAAAGCAAAATGGTGTTTGACAAACTCAAATTACGATGCTTCATTCTGTTAACTGCTAGGCAATCGATTTAGTGAATAGAGCAGAAATACATTTCAATTCTGAAGAGACAAATGTTGTTCTCCTTACAGAGTGACTCAGTGATGTGACCTTTGATAGAATGGTATTTAATAATTTGTCACTAGTGAATTCTACCAAACACTGAAGGAAGAAATTATACCAATTTTGTCCATATTCTTCAATAATACAGGAGAGGAAAATTCATTTTATGAGATCAGCGTTACACTAGACAGTGACATTAAAATATAAAAAAATTGTAGATCAGTATCCTTCATGAACATTGATGCAAACTACTCAACAAAACACTTGCAAAATACAAAACTTAGCTGGGCGTACCCAAATGCCAACTGTGATGTCATTACTTATGTTGTACTACTTTATTGTATATTGTATGACTTTATTGTAGTACAATGTAAGTAATGACTTCACAGTTGGCATTTGTGTTCCCCTCCATCATTGATTTCTCAAATATTTACTCGAGGGTCATAGTGAACAGTGGTTTGGGGCACACAATATCCTGTATTTGGTCCCTGATTTTATTTTTAATAATGAAGCTCTTCCAGTACAGAAAGATTCCCGTTTTTACATTCTTAAAAATACCCCATCATTGCTGCTCAAAACTTAACGATCACCCCCTAGTGGTTTCTTAAAATATATTTCTTAAAATACATCTTTTATTTGTAGAGATGGGGTCTTAGTTTGTTGCCCAGGCTGGTCTCAAGTGATCCTCCCACCTCAGCCTCCCAAAGTGCTGGGATTACAGGCATGACCCAATGCTCCCCACCATTGCCCTCTAGTGGGAAAGTCCTCGAAGAACTTGTTGCTATTCAGATTACAAAGGAGCATGAGTAGAACATTTGAAAAAACACACATGTTAGCTTTTCCCCTTATGCCAGTTTGTTTGCCAAATTCCTTTTAGAGGAAACTAAGCTTTGTAGTGCCTTCTCTTTGATACACTGAGCTAGCAAGAGACTTATTAACGTTAAGCCTGTAAAGTGGGTGTTTCTTCATTCTAACACAGAGGTAAGAGGTTCCAGTCTAATACCACTATGGAATAAAATGTTGAGACAATCTCAGTTACAAACAGTATCTTTGGCATCTGAAAACACCTCAAGACCGCAGAATCACTAAGCATTTGATTAATACTAAAAGAGTTGTAATGTTTTGACCTCACGCATAATTACAAAATGAAGCAGGGTCATTTTTCAAGGCTTTTTTGGGGGGAAGAGGTGCGTCAAACCCCCTTTTTAACCACAGTAAGACATACATGCAGAGCTTAAACTATCACCATCTGAACCGATAAGATACCAAAATACAGGTGCTCTCAAATGCACAAGTAAACTGACTTGATTCTTGACTACACTGCATATGCCTATCTTTTCCATCTTTTGGGCAGGGGGAGATGGGTTTGTTCTTCTGGAAGTGCACAATACTATCTACATTTGAATTTATGTGTGGTAAAGATGCTCAAGCAATATTCCCTTAGAAGGGTTTAAGTATCACTAAAAATTCTTTATCAGTACTGCATAGCTTTCCTATGTGCAATTTCTTAACACCTTACTCAAAAAATAGTCACACACTGAATCAAAGAAGCTGCTTTCCTATCTCTGGCTTTCTGTAGACATTTCTCTAACCAGCATAACTCACATTTAAGGCTTTAAAATTCTCTTCATTTTGAAAAGAGTGCATGGATGTATTTTTGAGACGGTGTCTTGTTGTGTCGCCCAGGCTGGAGTGCAGTCGCGCAATCCCGGCTCACTGTAACCTCCGCCTCCCGGGTTCAAGCCAATTCTCCTGCCTCACCTTCCGGAGTAGCTGGGATTAGACACGTGCTACCATCTGGCTGATTTTTTATATTTTTAGTAGAGACAGGGTTTCACCATGTTGGCCAGGCTGGTCTCGAACTCCTGACCTTAGGTGATTCACCCACCTTGGCCTCCCAAAGTGTTGGGATTACAGGCGTGAGCCACCGCGCCAGACTGGACGCATTTTTTTTTTTTTTTTTTCTTAAATCCCAAGAGACAGAGGGCTGCACAGAAGCTTACCATCCAGCAGTTAATGGTTGCATAAACATGTATTTAGATAGGTTTATAAAATAATTCTTCTTCTTGCCCAGCCACTAAGTAAAGATCGAAAGAGGTTAATAGAATGAAAGTCCTTTTCCTACCACAATCTCTTCTAAAAGGTTAAGAGATGGAGTATGTGCATGTATTAGTGGCAAGAGAATAGGAAATACAAGCAACTTGACAAGACTAAGTTTATTCTAAGTATAATTTTTATTAATAAAAAGATTAACCATGGCCATGTAAAATGAGTGGCTGGGCTTAGAGTTTGCTACACCAATGAGATTAAAAAATTAATACTTGAGAATGTTAACAATAATTTATAATAGCATTCCTTGATAGAGGCATTTTAATTTTAGCAATTATTTCTCTTAAATATATAAACTAATCCTTAGTGTCATGGAGGAGAATCATCATAGCTACTGATCAATCAAAAAAGAATTTGAGAGCTGTTTAGTGGTGTTATCTCAAGACATACAACCAAACTGTAGGAAAATCTCCCAAAAAAGATCTGGAAAACTGTCCAGTCACAACACAGGAAGTCTATCACTGTCGGACACTTGTGACAGGGGAATATCCCACTTCCAAGTCAAGTGTGAAGAATAAATAACACAAATTAAGAATGTACCCAAGATCCCCAAATAAATTAGTAAAAGTGCCATTAAGAATTATCAGACATAGAATGTGTTCAAATACAAATTTGTTAAATCCAAGAGATACAGTAATTTTATTACATAAAATTTCTCCTGTGTGCTAAAAATGCTAACTTACAAGACATAATATTTGTAATAGAGGGAATCACGGTCGGCTCGTTGAATTCTTTTTCATTACTGAAGAATAGAACAATAGGTAGTGGACATAGAAGCACTCAGAGTCCTCTGAAATTCAAGGTTGTTACATTACGTTCAACCAAAATAAAACTACCATTCTCTAATAATATAAATGCCTGTTCATTTCACCTTTCAAAAATAAAGTCCATTTCTTCTCCATTAAAGCTTCTGCAAGACTGACAAAGGTACATTCTACCTATTAAAAATAGGAGCACTCTTCATCTTTGGATAATGTATCACTGCTTAGGGAAAATGTACTCATATACAGATTTTTGAGGCAGCTGTTGGAGTTCATTAAGCACTTTTTGAATGCTGTACCTTTAAAAATTTGTCTTTAATATAGCTTTGGAAAACCAAAAATAGAAGAAAAATATCTATGGTAAAGTATATTTCATTCTGATTTGATAGCAGTAAAATACAAAAAAAGTATTTAGTGCATTGTCGTCACTTGATGTTAGTTTTCTGCTATTTTATATGACTGAATGACAAAAAAAGTTCTAACTTGTTAAAAATGTTGTATAAGTCTTTGACTAGTAAGGCAAAAATGAAATTAAGCACTGTAAAAAGTAGAAATTAAGTTCTACAAATTTGGTTCCCATTTACAACAATTTCATTAACAGATAATGAGTTAAATAGAGATACAACGTATCCAATACCCTCATGAAGACGGTAAATAGAAAAAAAACAACTAGTAGCATTTATAGATTGTGAAATCCTTAATAAAACCAATATATATTCAAAACATGTTCATAGAGAACCAATACCTCTCCTCCTGCATGTAAAAGAACACTTGTTAAAAATAATTAACAAAAATACCAATAAAACAATGAAAACCCATTTTGTTTCACTGTGCCCAAAGGTATGACACAAAATATTGGCTACAAGAGGTAGGTTAAAAAGAAAAAGAAAACCAGATTCTCCATTCTTTGTCACTTTTATTCAGTAGTAGGTTTTTTTTTTCCTTATTTTCAGTGCCAGACACGGCGAGGAGTGATTACAGCCAACTGTTATTAAAACATTTGTTCGCAACATATACCCCCTTTATACCACTGACCCCAAACTGACTCATTTTGTGTGCTTTCATTCTTTCTTTTTTTAATATACCACCACCAAGACCGGGTGGAGGGGGCAAGGGTAAGAGAGATGAAGGGGAGGAGTCCAGGAGGCCAGAAGAGGAGGAATGCTACAAGCCACAGTAAGAATGAGCTGTATTTAATTTAAAAAAAGGGGGAAGGGGTGTACCCCACAAATGATACAGTAATGAGGATACACAATTAAATCCCATAGCATGACTGAAGGCTTTCACTGTGTTTGACGTCATCACAATGGAAGGCATAAAAAGTGGAGTAAATCAATGTTGATACAGTCCAATCTAGTCCATTAGGCAAGATGGTGCAAGAAGTCATTTAAATTAAAAGTGCCCTACCCTTACCTAAATGGCTAGCAGACATGGAGAACACCACAGTGATGAATCCACAGAGCTTTCTCCATGTAGCTATAACAATGTGTTGTCGAATGGCACACTGTCAAACACTGGAAAGGGGCGCCACAATGGACCTCTCTCTTTTATAGGAACGAATGCTAGATTCAACTATCTCAACTAAGCAGGAAGTGGGTTCTTCTGCTAGGAATGCCAACCCTAATTCACTTTGTCTTGAAATATATACAGATTGTTTGTAGTAGCTACGGCAATGATATTTTCCTTGGGGTGCCAGGCTGTGTGAAGGATTTTCTTATTGAAGTCTAGGCTGTCAACACTTATTTCATCTTTCTTTCGCTTGCCACTTGCACAGACTTTGCGAGGCTTCAGAACCGTGCGAGGCTTATTGTTTTCCCGCGATGCTTCTAGGGTTATGTCTCGCTTTGTGTTTCTGTCAAACATTCTGAAGAAATTATTGTAAGATCCAGTCATGACAACGCTGTGAAAATAGACAGTACACTCAGTCAAACAAGCAGAACAAGAAATTGTTTTTAAGTAAAATGATTCAGTGATTAAACCATAGGAAACAGCTACTTCAAGCAGATTTAAAGTAAGGGACAGGGCTGTTGACATCAACTCAATCACCGGAATAAACCAAAATATGGTACTAATTAACTGAGTTTTCTGCTTATTATTCCTTTTCATGGCTACCAAAACTATCACCGAAGTTGACAGCATCCTCAAGTAAAACTTCTTAGTAGTGCAGAATTATCTTTGTTGAATAGTTTTGCAACTACAGGTTATGTGATCAACCAGGTCAGGCAGCTTCTCAAAGGAGCAACTATCCGTGGAACTCACAGGTTCTAAAATGAAAGAACCCCGCATGAAGTAGCTGTAGCTGTTCACAAGAAACCAATGCTTTATCTTATGATTTACATTTTTTGGGTCAGGCACGGTGGCTCATGCCTGTAATCCCAGCACTTTGGGAGGCCGAGGCCGGCGGATCATGAGGTCAGGAGATTGAGACCATCCTGGCTAACACAGTGAAACCCTGCCTCTACTAAAAATACAAAAAAAGTAGCTGGGCGTGGTGGCGGGTGCCTGTAGTCCCAACTACTCGGGAGGCTGAGGCAGGAGAATGGCATGAACCCGGGAGGCAGAGCTTGCAGTGAGCCGAGATCTCACCACTGCACTCCAGCCTGGGCGACAGAGTAAGACTCCATCTCAAAACAAAACGACGACGACAAAAAAATACAAAAATTAGCCAGGCGTGGTGGCACGTGCCTGTAGTCCCAGCTACTCAGGAGGCTGAGGCCGGAGAATCGTTTGAACCTGGGAGGCGGAGATGCAGTGAGCCAAGATCGCACCACTGCACTCCAGCCTGGGTGAGAGTGAGACACTGTCTCATAAATAAATAAGTAAATAAATAAATAAACAATTATCTTCTCAGGGTGTTGTCTGGTTCAGATAATCACATTTAATAAAGGCTTATAATCTGCTCCTGAGAAGTGGTACATAATATGTGTGTGTGTGTGTGTGTGTGTATATATATATATTTTTTTTTTGAGACAGGGTTTCACTCTGTCACCCAGTTTGGAATGTGGTGGCACAATCACAGCTCACCGCAACCACAACCTAGACCTCCTGGGCTAAGCAGTCCTTGCACTTCAGTCTCCTGAGTAGCTGTGACTACAGGCATACGCTGCCATGTCCAGATAATTTTTAAATAATTTGTAGAGATAGGGTCTTGCTACATTGCCCAGGCTGTAATATTTTATTAACAGAACATCATTTTACTTTCACCACTAAAAACATTTTAAGCAAATATTTGTAGAAGTATCAGTTTAAAGGGGTGGCAAAATTTTTAAGCTGCCCAAGACACTTCCCTGTCAGTTCTATTTGCCAGCCATTACTGCTCGACATTTATTAAGTATCCTCACAAACAAAACTTCCTAAGTTTGAAGCTCTTAATAATTTGGAAAGGGTCTGCTACCACTGCTTATCACATGGTTCAAATTATTATTGTAAATAAGGATTACAGGATACTGGGGAATTGTTCAAAGTAATACTTACATACAAAGGCCACCTACTGAGTACAAATGATTATCTATTTAGTAACGTCAATTCCCAAAGAACACTTGACGACAACTTTAATCAAACTCAAGGTAATGCATGCCCCTGAACATGATAAAACTGTATTTCTTTAAAAATGGCTCATGTAATTTAGATTGACATCCCCATATCATCTGTGTGTTTTAATGGGTTAGGACATTTAGTCTGTGGCTATTTGAAACTTTAAAAAGGTATCATTAGGTCAGCATTTCTGTGGTATTCCTGCCAAAAATGTATAGCCTGAATCTAATAACGAGGAAACATTCTGTAAAATAATTGGCCTGTGTTCTTCAAAATGCCAAGATCACAAAAGACAAGGAGAGACTGAGGAACTGTTTCAGAATAAAGGAGCCTAACAAGAGATGACAACTAAATGTTGGATACTGAACCAGACTGACTTTGTTCTGTGCCATAAAAGACACAGTTACAGTAACTGGTGAGTTTTAGTGGGTCTGCGGATTAGAGGGCAGTACTGCATCGCTGTGAATGTTGCTTTGGATGCTGCACTATGTTGGGAAGTGTTTTTGTCAGGAAATACTCATTCAAGAATTTAGGGTTATGGGCATCACATCTAGAGTAAACGGGGTATTTTCCCATGTAGCACACAAGTTGTGTGTGTGAGCACGTGCGCATGTACCTATGTGGACAAATATAGCTATAAACAAACAGAGGATAGACCACGTGATACAGCAAACAGCAACAGGGGAACTTGGGTCAAGGCTGGCCAAGAGTTCTTTGTGTTATTCTAACAAATTTTCTCCAAGTTTGAAATAATTTAAAAAAATTTTTTAATATTAAGGAAAACAAATAGTTTCTTTCTGATAATAGAACATACAACTGCTAATAATCTGCTTAAACAATACAAGGAAGAACTAGTTGTAGCTGTGTGCCACACCCTAGTTCAGTATCTCTTTACTCTTCAAATTTGTTAATGTTTTTTTTTTTCTTCTTCCTTTTCCTTCTTTCTTCTTCCCTTTCCTTCTTTCTTGATGCCTCAGGTTTAGTAGTGGCACTCAAAGGCAATGTTTGCTACCAATAGAGCTCTACTAGTTTACTAGTAGTTTACTAGTCCTCTCATCATGTCAAAAATCAGGTAATTTTAAAAGCCAGACGAAAGAAAGACATTCTGTAAGTTCTATTATCCTTTGTAACACGTAACACCATGAAATCGGAATCATATTAAGCTCTGTGATAAAACTGTTGTTAAAGCATCTCTAATTACTTTAAATGTCAGTTTAATTCCAAAAATTATGTTTTACTACTTTATGTTCTACTGGAACATAGTGGCAAATAGACAACTAAAAGACTCAAAGACTTACTTTATCTTTAAATAACGGTAACATTTTACTAAAAATGTATACTAAAAAGGAATTACACTACAGCAAAACTGGAAATTACAAAAAGCAAAGGAAAACTACTCCTAATATTTTAACCATATATATTATGGTTAACATCATACATAACATACATATGAAAGACCACTTCTATGAGGTGTTAATGTAGCATCTGGAAAACCTGGTGTCTCTAACAATTCAAATGAATTATCTGCCGCCCGAATGTTTCTAAAACAGTTTAATGGCAGAATAACAACCAAGCTGAAGCTTCACGGTTTTAATGGTTAGCATGTCAGAAATGTGATCTGGTTCATGTAAGAAAAAAAATTCTAGACGTTTAAATAATTTAGATTACCTAGAATTTGTGTACTTTTATATTTAATAGTGAAATACAATGCTTAATTTTTATCTGCCAGTACTGCCGTGCTATATCTAAGATTAGTAAATGTATTTCAAGGAATCCCTAGAGACAAATGAAGTTAGGACCTGGAATGAAATAATTAAGTTTCTTTTCTTTATAAAATTCATATTTGAGAGGTTTGACTTAAAATCAATTACCTGTCAGATCCATTCCAACAACATTCAAATTTGTCAAATATGCAGTCATTTTCATACAGTGAACAGAGTTTACTTCTGAGGTATTCATGCACCTGGGGAAAAAATACAAATATACTACACTGAAATTAGGAAAATGATTTAACAAGTCCGTCTTTTTAAAAAGAAAAAATGGGCATATACAGACACACAAACAAACCTTTTAAACCTATTTATCTCAATCTTCTCAGTAACAATAAAGGCATTTTGTCCTTTTACAAAACACACAAGCCCTTCAGGGAGGCACATTTTCCTACTGGTATGACAAAGGAAAACTCCATTCTGGGCACGGCACACATAACCTTTATAAGCCTGAGTAAAACATTCAGGCCAAAAACACTTGAAAATGGCACAGTTAAGAGACTAATAAAAGAACATTACAGCAATATCTCAATATCACTATTCTTGGCTTTCAGTCCATTAACTACTGATAACAACACTGAAACTGTGCCTATTTCTTTCTTAAATACCATTTTCTGGGCATAAATTTGACTGAAGCCTCTATTTCCAATTATAAATGCACATGTATGCATAGTGTAACCATGCCTTGGTTTGATGATAAATTATATGGTTATCCTGGGCATATATTATTAAAAATTTGATAGTATCATATATTACTTATACAATGTCAAAAGCAAACAAAGCTGTGCCTCTGTTTTTTGAATTATACAATTCTGTATTTACTAATGTCAAAAAAGGATAAACTAGAAATAAATCTCATATTTAAAAAGTAGCCTGAGAAATATGACATATTTAAACATTAATATTAATTACAAAGAAAAGTTCCCAAGTATTTGTTGTAACTCAAAGGAAAAAAGAAATGTCTATATTTCACCCTCTTTTTTTAAGGAGCTACTTAACGAGAAATGACAGAAATGAGTAGGTACTTTCTAAATGCTTAAAATTCTCTATTCTATATGAAACAATCTAAACTTATTTCAGTGTCCATTTTAACTTTAAATATAGAGGAATGATTCAGGCCATGTCTCTGTGACATCAAGTGAAAATCTGTAATACAGAGGAATAGCAACTCATGTGGGGTCAGGACCAAAACTGAGCATGTAACACAAAAAAATCAGTAAGAAAAAAATACCCTTCAATCACACAAAACTTGGGAAGACGCTGGTACAAATTCAATAAAAATAGTTTTATCTATATAAGATACGTTTGCCTATAATGTGACTACTTTTAATCACTCAAATTGATTATAGGTAGAAAAGTAGCAAATCAGGTAAAATTAGGTAGATCATAATTTAGCAACATTTTAGAATGCATGTTACAGGGTTTCTCCCTATACATCAGTATGAAGCTAAGGTTCAAATCAATTCTCAATGGGAATGAAATGGTGGTGAGGGTAACTAGGAGATGTATCAATCTTGGCAGTTACACAAACATAAGTCTTTTTTCAGTATACACGAGGGATTGGTTCCAGGAACCCCAGGGATGCCCAAATCTGCAGTTAGCCCTGCGGAATCCACACATGAAGTTTTGGCTCTCCATATATTTGAGGGGTCTGCATCCCTCAAATACTGTATTTTCAAATGTGCATTGGTTGAAAAAAACAAAAAAATCTGTTCGAGTGAACCCATGCAGTTCAAATCCGTGTTGCTCAATAGTGAACTGTATTTTGAAAAGCAAAGCAGGATTTTGTCTTTTTGGCTTTTGTTTCAGTGCAGTATTTATTTTGAAATTTCACATATCAAAAACAATCTTGGTTTATGTTTGTCAGAGGATTTAAAAGTTTGAGAAACATACTTCCAAGTCTATTGAGAATATATAACATAAAGAAAGTGTATGTATAAAATAGAGTTAAGTGATTTCAACACTGCAGTCTAGGGCCTAGTACAGGTTTGTGCTGGCCCTCACCCTGTTCCAGACTGTGTACTTCATTCTCTTTTGTTTGATGTAGTGGACACAGATAAATAGTAGTGGCTGGCTGATAAGAGAATCAAGAACTGATACCCAACAACGGATAGGCAACTCCTAAAGCCACCTGCTAAGGCTTTCAAGCCCTTCTCCTTTAGCTGAAGACAACAGTTATCTGCCAAAAGGCAGAACACCAGTCCATTTGACTTGGCACACTAAGTTTAATCTCTAGTTGAACTACTCCCACAACCTGAGCAGATGCACCTCTACTAGGACTGGTCATTTTCCCCAATCCTCTTCCTGCCCAGACCTTAATGAGGGGTGCTCTTCCTTTCTCACTTTAAATGTACATAGCGGCAGGAAAAAAAAAATGTCAATACTGAACCTAATGGGTAAATCACACTTTAACTGCAAACTCAAGAGAAGACACAACCTATGTAAGTATACATACATTTAACATAAGGAAAAGCAACATACTCATAGATCTCTGAGGGAAAAGGCCTAATGGTGAACCAACACCATACAGGGATTAAAACCTAGTAACAAAATCCTTCTCTATAAACACTTCAAAGTAAACAGGGTATATGCTCATTGAAAGAAAAAACTGCAAATACCTGGTATGTTTCCACAGGCCTGTTTTCCATATTTAAGTCCCAAATTTTGACTGACAAATAGTCTCTAGTCATCATATATCGACCACTATGGCTGAATTTTACATCCGAAATAGAGGAGATGATTTCGGAAAAAAATGACCTGTTACTGGGATCTTCAGGTTCTTCAAACACTAAAAACAAAACAAAACAACACAAAAAGGGCAAGGTGTACAATATTCTGGCTTGGACAAAGCATTTCCTAAACAACCATTCACAAACTCCCTACAAGTGAGGTAAAATACCAGGCTAATAAAGAACTGAAAAACATCTGTCTGGCTAGTTTTCTCCTGAAAGCTTCTTAGGATAATTGAATATTGAAGTTGAAGATGTATAAGTATTCAGTATACTTCCAGTCATGACTAATTTAGAACCAGACTCACCTGGGACTTCTGACTTCAGTGCACCAGGTTTATTGGTATATTCCTGCAATATGCCTCACTCACTGCCTATATTCACCATGAGAAACACACCATCCTTGCCCATCCCAAATTCATACCAGGATTTTATTTTCTAGTAGCCAGGTAAAATTATTTTGCTAACAGGCATGTATCAATTTTCATGAGTTAATATTCAACAAGACAAGAATACTGTATCCTGAAGTTTTTAAACCAAAGTTGTTTTTGTTCTTTTAAGCCAAGGAAACCTCTTCTCAGAAGAAATCTTCCTAGGAAGCTCAAAACAGGAAGGGAGAATGGGAAAGAAAGGAGCAGCTCTACTTGAACACAAGGTTAGAGAGCCCAACCACAAGTTACCAAAGAACAGCAGCATTCCACGAGAAATACATTCCTTGTCTATATTATCAACAGACATGCCCCCCAAGAGAGCTTGACTATACGTGCTTCCAGGGAATAACCTGGAAGGCCTCATGAGGAGGTAGGCAGATTACCAAGGGTACAAGTGGCTCTGGACACACAGGTTTAAGACTTGTAAACCTCTGTAATTGTACTTATCACATCTGAGGCTTATTTCAGACAAACAGAATATGTAATCATTTTAAGGAAAGATACAATAAACTTACATTTAGAATGTCTATCACAGAGGGCAGATGCCCTCATGTCACATAGCCGAATAGTTCCTTTACTGCTGCTGTATACAAATGTGTTACAGCTGTTTGGATGAAATTCTGCTGCTGTAATCACCTCTGTCAGCTCTTCCATATTGGCAGGCTTGATATCCACAATGTCTAGATAACATTTTATTAAGGAATTTCCACTTAGAAAAAAGGGCAAATATAATTCTACATTTCTCAAACCTAAAACCCATTCACGGACCTAAGCAAAAGTATTAATTCTGAATTGTACTCCACTGTTTTTATGAGTATAAATTCCAAAGGGATTAAAACCTTTTTTTTAGACGGAGTCTCACTCTGTCACCCAGGGTGGAGTACAGTGGCACAATCTCGGGTCACTGTAGCCTCCGACTCCCAGGTTCAAGCGACTCTCCTGCATCAGCCTCCTGAGAAACTGGGATTACAGGCGCACACCACCACACCCAGCTAATTTTTAATTTTTTTTTCTATTTTTGGTAGAGACGGTGTTTCACTATATTGACCAGGCTGGTCTCGAACTGCTGACCTCCACCAGCCTCGCCTCGGCCTCCCAAAGTCACTGTGCCCGGCCTCAATAGAGTATTTTTATTGACCCAATCATGCATCATGACTTGAGTGAATTTCTTTTTCTAATCTTAATGAGACTATATATATACATATATATATATATTTTTTTTTTTTTTGAGACAGAGTTTCACTCTTGTTGCCCAGGCTGGAGTGTAATGACACAATCTCAGCTCACTGCAACCTCTGTCTCCCAGGTTGAAGCAATTCTCCTAACTCAACTGAGATTATAGGCATGCGCCACCACGCCCAGCTAATGTTTTGTATTTTTAGTAGAGATGGGGTTTCACCATGTTGGCCAGGCTGGTTTTGAACTACTGACCTTAGGTGATCCACCTGCCTTGACCTCCCAAAGTGCTGGGATTACAGGCTGAGTCACCGCGGTTGGCCGAGACTATTTTTACAATAAAAAATTCAAACACAATACTCCATAAATTTGATTACAAGAAAAAAAAATTTTTTTAGAGACAGGGTGTTACTCTGTCATCCAAGCTGGAGTGTAGAAGCAAGATCAAGCTCACTGTAACCTTGAACTCCTGGCCTCAAGTGATCTTCCCACCTCAGCCTCCCAAACCGCTGGGATTACAGGCATGAGCTACCATGCACAGACCTCACAAATTTGATTTTTAAAAATTCCTATTTCCATAGATACAAGACAAATTCCTTAAAATTCCATGAATCCAATTTTAAAATAATACATTATGCCCTTTATGTTCAGCAAATAACTCTTTCCAGTATTTCACTACTCATATACAAAGAAAAAGTAAGTTGCCATACATATATGTATACAGACTATAAAAAGAAGGAATCACATTCATTAAGGAGAGATGAAATAAATCCAATATGGGCACAACATGCCTCTTCACCAAACACCAAAGAAAACCAAATGGATACTAAAACTCCTGTCTGTAATTTCCAGATGCCAAAGATTAATCCGCAAATCATCTGCAGATAAATATGTTTCATAATCACTATTAATAGAAATTGAGTTGATGTGATATGTATGAGCATTGGCAAATATTCTTCGTGGACTGGCCTCAACCATTAGATCCATAGGCCTAAAGACTGGCACCTGTCAATAAGACACATGAAAAAAAGAAGTTACAAAAGGTTCAGTTTCAAATAGCAATTAAGATTCACAAAACTTCATTATTTTAGTTTTTGAGAACATAAAATAGAACAATATTACATAGATTTAGTTTTAAAAAGGAACTGATGTTGATCCTTTCAAAATGCTGAAGAAAAATGAACAATGTGGATAATATATCTTCTTTTACTGGTAGCAATACTATTACAATTTGCAGTTCTTAGTTCCAATATTTTGCTTGAAAGACATGCCAAGTTAATAAATGTTTATGGTTCAAATTAAAGAGGCTAAAAAAAAATTAACCCATAACATCTAACTTTGGGTATTTTTTAGCTACAACTAGAAGATTTGATCTATATCTACTTTTTTGATTTCCAAAGAAAATTTATCTTGAAACTTGACCTTGTAGTAGCTAACATGACAAACCAGAGATGAAGTCTGATGGCATGAAACACTGTCTTGTGTTTGAGTCCTGCTTCTGTCCCTGGTCAAAGTGAGACCTCTATGTAAGTCAGTTTCTATGTTTAAATGAGTTACTCAATATTCTACCTGATTACAGAATTATTGGGAAAGGGGAGACAGACTATAATTATTCCTATTCAAGCTCTGCTCAGGATTTGGGCTATATAATATGAATACAAACACTATCTGTGACATTTTATTCTTATGTACTTACTCGTAGTGTAGTAACTGTAGTAGGATCTCTATACCTTCCATCTTCCTCTTTCAGGTTATACCCTTCTGGTCTTTTGTCCCTTTCACTGATTTTCCATAATTTTATTGTTTTATCTGGGAAGAAAATAAAGCAAGCCCTTAAAATAAAAGGGTAGTACTGAAGAAGAAAAACATTTTAAGGCATTTAAAATATGCTATTTCACATTTCATCTAAAAGGATTCCATGGAAAAAAAAAAAAAAAACCCTAAGCTGACTTACTAAAAAATTTCCTATTAACAGCTGAATACCACACACACATAAAGTACAAAGATCACAAATTTATACATTAGTGGCACTCATATAAATTCCATGTGATAGTCAAATCAAGTCACAGGTCTCTATCCCTATCCCTTAAAAGTAATTAAAGCTAGAAGGAAAAACTTGATATGCATGTGTGGTGTATGCAAACACATGTATGTCTGTAGATACATGTACACATACACTCCATATACGCTCAGTATTGAATTTCGTATCAGGGTTCAGAAGTAGGAAACAGGGCCTGAAGAAAATTGATTAAAAGCATATATCCCCAAGTCCTTCAAGAAGAAACCAAATTCCTAGGTATCAAGGATATATAAAATGGCATCTGTTTAAAAACAAACTTTTGTTTTACAATTAAGTTTAGATTTACAGAAAAGTTACAAGAATTGTAGTGTTCCATATATCCTTTACCCAGTTTCTTCTGTCAACATCTTACGCAACCGTGGTACGTGTGTCAAAACTAAGACATCAACTTTGTATATTACTATTAACTCAACTACAGACTTCATTTGGAGATTTAACCAGGTTTTCCACTAACATTCCTTTTCTGTTCCAGAATTGAAACAACACCGCATTTAGTCATCAAGTTTCCTCAGTCTCTCTGCCTTTACGTTTCTCAGGCTCTCCTTGTTTTCTTGATCTTGACAGTTTTGAGTATTGGCGGTGAGGTACTTTCTAGAAAGCATATCCCTCAACTGGATTTGCCTGCTGTTTCCTCATGATCAGATTGAGACCATGGGTTTTCAGGAAAAGAACACAGAGGTGAAGTGACTTCTCACAGCACTGTTCAAGGGGATACAGCAGTATCAACATGACTTACAGCTGGTGGTGTTAACTTTGGTCATTTGGTTAAGACAATGTTTGCCAGGCTTCTCCACTATACAATGACTCTTTCACCCTTGCCATATTCTATTCTTTAGAAGTAAGTCACTAAATCCATCCTGTACTTAAAGGGAGAAGTAAGTTATACTCCCTGTAGGGAAGAGTATGTATCCACGTCTTATTTAGAATTCTCCTGCAGGAAGCATCCCTTCTCTCCATTTATCCATTCAATTGTTTATTTGTATCACTATAAGCTCATGCACGTTGATTTAAAACTGTTATAATCGTAAAATAACATTCTTATAGAAAAGTATCATATTCCTAATGATCTTTCATAAGCAAAATGGTATAACAAAATTGTTTAAAACAGTATATAAAGCCATTTTATAAAAACAGTTAAAAACAACTCAGAGAGATGCCAGTGACTCTAGCCTGGTAGTCTCTGTATCGTAGAGAAGAATGATAGTTGCCCCTAAGGATGCCCTTCCCAATGTTGAAATGTAAACAGAGAAAAGCTGCTAACTTTAATAATCTGTAATCTACTATTTCTTCTAAGCCCTATGTGATCTTGCTTATAATTTTCTTGTACTTCAGTCATACATGTTCTATGTGTTAGTTTATATATGTATACAATTTATAGATAGATATGAGCCTAGCCTAAATCTGTATTTTGAGAAGTATTTGCTCTAAAGACTTGCAAAGTATTTGTGATGAGGATGACAACACCCCCACCCCCTCGTCCAGTTGTCTTGTGGCCTGTTTAAATCCATCCTCCTTATTAAAGATCCAAATAAAGAAACCACAATGTACTTATGAAACTTTCAGATGAGATGAAATTGGTTTGTGGTACCTAATATTGTTTACAGGAAGAAAGCTCTTTAAAAAATATTTTTTCCATTAACACAAACACAGGACACATAACGAATTAGGATACATTTTTCAGTACAGGGAGGACAAAGCAGGCAGGAAATAAATTAGTATGTTAACAAATATGACATAAATTTTAAATCAGAATCCTAAGGCTGGGCGCAGTGGCTCATGCCTGTATTTCCAGCACTTTGGGAGGCCGAGGCGGGCGGATTACGAGGTCAGGAGATCAAGACCATCCTGGTTACCACGGTGAAACCCTGTCTCTACTAAAAATACAAAAAATTAGCCGGACGTGGTGGTGGGCGCCTGTAGTCCCAGCTACTCGGGAGACTGAGGCAGGGGAATGGCGTGAACCCGGGAGGCGGAGCTTGCAGTGAGCTGAGATAGCGCCACTGCACTCCAGCCTGGGCAACAGAGCAAGACTCCGTCTCAAAAAAAAAAAAAAATCTGAATCCTTATGTTCTATAGCAGTGATGTTTTACTGGCTCGTAAGACAACGTATGTGAGAATAATCAAACTCCATAAAACTGTATGTAAGATTATGTAAAAACACAGTTTTCAGTGGAGGGGTTATTAGATTCTCAAGATCTGTTCCTTCCAAAACGACCACTCTGTGGTGTTCCCCTGAATTATCAACAATAATAACTAAAGGCATTGGAGAAGCTGCAGAAGAGAGTTCCTCTCACCACAAGCAGAGGGTATGAGCAGGGAAAACCACGCTGCCGTTTCCTTTGTGGGAATGCAGCTTTATGTAAGACCCTGAAAACTTCTTATCAAGCAGTTAAGACACAACCTATTTATGAGTGTACTTTATATTGCCAATGCAAAGATTTTTATAAGATTAATTTTGGTTAATCAAACCTGGAAAGTTTGGTAGTCATAGTTTTTATATAGACCCCATTACACTGGTGAAGGGGGGAGGTGCGGGATGCGGAGCGGAGGGTGGTGCTGGTACTATGCTTACAGAAAAAACTCACAGAGAAAAATACACAAAACATAAAAGATATCACTCAGAATCAACAGATGTTGACATTTTTCTCTAAATTTCCTTCTAGTTTTTCAAATACAGTTTAAGTCCTACTCCTCCCATCCTTTTCCCATCATACCCAGACACAACAGTTCCTACGATTGTCATAATCTGCTCTATCCTTCCACATTGGACCCTATTATTAAGCACTATTTTTAGCATTAAAAAATGCAGCCCCCAGTTAGTTGTATTTTACTTAGTGTTAAGAAACAAAAGACAAAAATCTACAATGCATTCTCGAATGTCTTTAAATAAGATTTAATCCACACAAGTTGAAATGGGATTTGCTTCCAAATAACACTGAGGAGAAGAAGGAGGAGAAGGATTTGAGACACAAATTGACCGTGAACTGAGGAGCATCGGAAGTGGATGATGAGCATGCAGGGCTTCACTATACTATTCTCTTGAGCTCAGCCTACATTTAAAAAGTCCTCTTTATAAAAAAGCTGACATAGCCCTGTAAGAAATAAACTGCCATGAAACATTCCAATATATAAAATGTTAACAACACACTTCCCTAGGAACATTTATTCTATAAGTAGAAATTATATAAATGGTTTAGTTATGTATCATCTGATGTCAAAGAACAAAATATCTGAAGCTATTTGAAGTAACTTAGTTTACCATATAAATTAAAACTGACCCCAGACTAGAAGCTAGCACATGATAGGAGTAAACTGTTCCCTCCACCCATGCTGCTGAGTTACAGGCTTTAAATAGTTACTTCTGTTTATTGTTCTTCTAATAAGGACAAGAGAGGGGAATGCAGTTTATTGTGGAAAGAGAGAAGGCAGAGGGTACGAATCCCAATGGACTGGCTGGGGAGAGCTTTCATGATCAGAAAACTGGGCATCTAAAAGGCGGCCAACACTGATGGCATCAGACATTTGTGAACAGCATTTTTAAGAACTCATACTGTGGACCAAGGGCATCAATTAGATGGAGGAAGTGCTGAATTTCTTCCCCTATTTCATCCCCAAAGTCATTTAAGTTTATATTCTGCAAATGGTTATGGTCTAGGTGTTAAAATTTGCTTTTTAAATTAATAGTGAGGGAATGAGAAAATAGGAGGAGGTTTCCCCTCACCCTAGCACCAACCTCAAAAAAGTTTTAATCACACATTTTTATAGACTACAGCTACCAAGAAACTAAAGTATCTCCTCAGTCACTCTAATGATTCCCTTCAGACTCAAGACTCCAACGAAGTCCAAACAATTCACGGGAAAAGTTTTTTATAAGAACAAAGAAAAAGAACCCAACTTATCATAAAGGATTTCAAATTCTGGTAGAGTCATTACTAACTTTTAATCCTCACTTAACTTTTCTTGGGCCAGGCATGGTGGCTCACACCTGTAATCCCAGTACTTTGGGAGACTGAGGAGGGGGACAGACTGCTTGAGCCCAGGAGTTCAAGACCAGCCTGGGCAACATCGGGAGACCCAATCTCTACAAAAAATGTTTTAAAAAAATTAGCCTGATGTGGTGGCATGCACCTGTGGGTCCCAGCTACTCAGGAGACTGAGGTGGGGAGATCGAGGTTGCAGTGAGCTGTGATTACACCACTGCACTCCAGCCTAGGCGACAGACATTGTCTCAAAAAACAACAAAAACCTCTCCCTGGGCAAGTAAAACAGTAGGAGAGGAATCTCCTTCCAGCGATGTGGATTGCTGGGAAGAAGGCAATATGCTAATAGGTAGTCAAGTAAGAAGAGTGCTCTGAATGAAGACCATCCTTTGAGTATTATTTTGTATCTGCAGTTAGAAATACTCTGTGTAGAGTTCAGGAACACTTAAAAAGGAGGAATAAATTAACATTTATTGAGCACTTGCACTCATGACATATGTGAAGAGTTACTTAATATTCATAATACTATAATAAAAAATTACTCTCTCTACTTCGCTGCTGAGGAAAATTCAATTCAGTGTTAGTAACCTGCCCAAGATTAGGAGACTGAGAAATAGCAGAAATAGTACCTGACCTAAATCCAATGGTATAGCAGCCCATTCTTTTCGCTACAAATTGGGGGTGTAGTAAACAAAAAATTGCTATCTGAGAATCTTTCAGAGAATCTAAAAACTGCAAGTGAACAGTAAAAAAGTAGAGTTTATATTCTGTATAGAAAAAAAGTCCTTTTTAAAATTATCTCTGTTAAATGATTCCTCTCCTAGTCTACAGGATTATGTGCAACAAGTACACACAGTGGGCACATGGAAAGAAAATACATATACTTACCATTGGTAGACAATAAAAACTGAGCAGCATTTTTCTGGGGTAACCACCTAATTTTGTTGATCTTTTCTTCTATTTCTAAACTTTTCAAGTAGTCAAACTCTGGTTCATGGCTCTGGAAGGTGCTGTAAACATTATATTCTCCTCTGCTATGAGACTGGATTTTGTTCTAAAATGAAAACAAAAATATATGGACCATTGTTGAAAAATATTTCAAAATAATCAAATATGTAATCAATTCCAAAGGACCCTGCAAATTCTCGATAGCCCATTAGCTGTGTCTTTATACAATTATATTCTATTTTTTATATTTCTAAAGGCCTTCAAGGATTAAATGAGAAAACTTAAAGGGGAAAAAAGGCTAAATAACACTGAATAAATAAGCTCATTCATTAGGGAAATAATGATGTTAAATATGGATCAATCTGATTGCTTTGATGGTATAGAGGCATACCAATGAAAAAAACTGAGCACCCATAATAAGGGAGTTCATCTAAAGAGTAATGACTAAAGAAAGGCTTGCCCAGAAAGAGCTAGATGAAGCACACCTTCTTTCTCTGCCCACTTTAGGGTCAACTCCCCAATCTGTTACTTAATATGATGTACTGTCTCCTTTTCCTTTCTGATGCCTGCCTTTTGGTTATTTCGCTGCTGAAAGCTTAAAAAAAGGGCTCTTATAAATGAAGGGATCCCATTTGACCCCTGCCTCCCACCCCAAGACTGCTGTTCCAGACAGCTTTGTCACCAATCAAGTCCATATTCAGCACCACCCAGCAATAGCCCCATGCACCCCATCAACTACTACTTACTCGCCTTTAATTTGCTTTCTCATCTTATGAACCTGGCACACACTGATGATTAATTTCATTTAGTATTACTTTGAAAGAACATAATTTAAGCTATCTCGTAAAGGGACTACTTATGAACTACTTTGGTTAGCATTAATATCTCAGCAAAAGTGAGAATTATAATATTCAGAATTTCATCTTTTATCACACGATTAAAAACATTTTCATAAAAAAATTTAAAACTAGTTCAGAGAACCACCTATGGAAAAAGTTTAAATAAAAGAATGAGATTATTATTGTCAACTATTTTAAGTAAAAGTGAGTTATCCAGTGAAATGTTTACGACTTCTTAGCCTATTACTATTCTCCATATCAAAAGGAAACTTCACCGAATCATCTTGAAAGTCTACGTTTTGGGTTGTTTTTTCCAGCAGCCTGACGATCTGGGTTGTTCATTCATGGATGGTTGTATTTAAACCTTTGGACAGCAGTATCAGTTATTAGAGGGCAAGTCTGCCAGTGTTAAGAATGCAGTGTCCCACAAAACGATCCACATACTGGGGACACACAAGGGGTAAAAATCAGACTCAGAGCCTTGGTCTCATCACCATACCCACACACCAAATTAGACAGCCTATTCCATTAACATATATAAATACTCCAGTGTCACCTGAAAGCTCCACATATCTTCTACCTAAAATGACTCACCCAGTCTCACAAAGTTTATCATTACACTCTACAAGGAAAACACAATACCATTAAGCAGGCAACTCGATTTTTAATATAAACCCTGCGTTTTAGACTGGTTTTTCATCTAACACTTAAAGAGACTATAGTATATAGCACCTTGTACACTAGGGCGTAGAGGGATAGACAGAATCCCCACATTCAAGTGACCTGTGTACGTCAAACTTCAGTCAAAGTAGAAACTGGTTATGGTCTACACAATTAAGGTAAGCAGTATGAAGGGCCAAGGGCAAGCCACACATTGTATTTGATGAGTTAAGAAAAGCACAAAACTACAGAAATATTTTCTGAAACAGAACATGAACATCTTCCTGTAGACTCATGGACAACAACATGAGTCTACTAAACATGATCTCTTACAGAATCCAAAAACAAAATCATAGAGATATATGGCAGTTTCAATAGACTGCAAGAAGTTCCATCTCTTTGCAACAGGAAATAAATATATGTATCATAAAAGGAGAAAATTCTGTCTAAAAAGCTCAAGATGCCAGGCTAAGCACATGCACTAGCCTCCCCTCTCCTCTGAAACTTTACTAAAATTATCATAACAGAACTTTTAAAAACAAGTCCACAGGACAAAGAGTAATGGCAGAAATGACAGCAGCAGTAACAAAACAGAAGAGGCTATAAAACATGGGTACAAGTGGTAACTGACAGTAGACTGCAGAAAGCTGCAACAGATTTTCCCTAACACTTTGGGAGGGGATGTTTAGATTATAATGACCATGATAGCATTGTTCCCCGCACGAACAAAGGACAGTGAGCAAGCCTGAAATAAAAGAAACATAACCAGATACTCAACACTGAGCCACTCAAATGAGAATGCATCAAAATCAAACAACGTTTTTGTTTTAAAAACCTCTCCTACAGTCATACAGAATTGTGACACATCCTTCAACAATGTATACTGGCTTTACCTGCACAGCATTTTCACCTCCCTCTCTTTTCTTGCTTGCCTTTATGATCACTATGAGAATCATCTTCCTAACCATACAATCTATTTGCATGAAAGTTTCTACGGTAAGTTTAGATGTGCTTTATTCCCCAGCACCTATAACAGTACCTGGCACATGTAACAGGCATTCAATAAAGATTTTCAAAGCAGGACTTAGAATGAGGTATGTCACATACTTTACATACATTACAAGCACAGGACACAAAACCAGTATCACACATTTTCAACACAGATGCAAAGAGAATTCACTAAAGGGCATCATAACCAAGTTTTAAAGCAAAGTCATAAAGACTGTGTACTGGCACGAGGATAGACCAATGTGCCAATGAAACAGAACAGATGGCCCAGAAACAGGCCTAAATGATGACAAAGGTTGCCTTGCTGGGCAATGGGGAAAGGATGGTCTTTTCACTAAATGGTGTTGACTAGTGAATAGGTTGACTATTCATAGGAAATAAAATGAAGCTCGACCCCTTCCCTAAACCACTCACATAAAGTGATTACAGATGAATAAGAGATATAAATGTGAAGGTACAATAATCAAGTCCTAGGATAACACAACCCAAGAGAACTTTTCTGCAATGATAGAAATCGTCTGTATCTGTGTTGTCCAGTATGGTTTTGCCACTAGTCAAGTTGAGCACTAGGCACACACTGAGCACTGAAAATGTGGCTACTGCAACTAAGGAAGTTAATTCTACAATTTATTTTTAACAATTTAAATGTATTTATTTATTTATAAGGTGGTAAGGCTGACTTTATTTAAAGAGGGCCATGGAGACAGGGACCACTGCAACAGGGTCTTGCAGCGGGGGAGAGAGAACAGACTCAATTCCCCATTAATTTAAATAGCCACATGGATCTAGTGGCTACAGTACGAATCATCCAGTTCTAAAACGTAATGGGAACAATTTCCCGGACCTTGGAGTTGAAAAGTATTTCTTATACAGGACAGAAAAACCAGTAACCCTAAGAAAAATACTGATCAACTGTATTATATTAATAATCTCTATTTATAAAAATATACTATTCAAAAAAATGAGAAGGCAAGTCACAGAATGAAAAATACTTCTAAAAAAATGCGTGTGTGTTTTTTTTTTTAAAAAAAATGGGGTCTTGCTCTATTGCCCAGCCTGGTCTCGACTTCCTGGGCTCAAGTGATCCGCCCAACTCAGCCTCCAAAAGTGCTAGGATTACAGTGAGCCACTGCCCCTGGCTCCTCCAACAAATGTAACTGAAAAAGAGTTCATCTGCAAAAAATGTGAAGAAAGTCTACAAATCAGTAAGAAAAATGACACACAACACAGTAGAAAATTATAAGAGATTTCGACAGTCACTTCCAAAAGACAATATCCAAATAGCCAATATAAAAAGCAGCTCTGGCCAGGAGTGCCTGTAACCCAACACTTTGGGAGGCCAAGACAGAAGATTGCTTGAGGCCAGGAGTTCAAGACCAGCAACACAGTGAGACCATCTCTACCAAAAAAAGAGAAAAACAAAATTAGTCAAAGTGTGGCAGTGCATGCTTGTAGTCTCAGCTACTGGGGAGGCTGAAGTGGGAAGGACCACTTGAGTCCAGTAGTTTGAGGCTGCCGTGAGCTGTAAGCGTACCACTGCACACTCCAACCTGGGCAACACGGAAACACCCTGTCTCAAAACAACACAACAACAATTCAATCTCAATGTGAATCATGAAAGTAAGCATAAGGACGGATGTGGTGTCTCACACCTGTGATCCCAGCACTTTGGGAGGCCGAAGCGGGCAGATCACCTGAGGTGAGGAGTTCGAGACCAGCCTGGCTAACATAGTGAAACTCTGTCTCTACTAAAAATACAAAAAATTTAGCTGGGCATGGTGGTGCATGCCTGTAATCCCAGCTACTAGGGAGGCTGAGTCAGGAGAATCGCTTGATGGCAGGAGGAGGTTGCAGTGAGCGAAGATTGCACCAACTGCATTCCAGCCTGGGTGACAAAGTAAAAAGACTCAGTCTCAAAAAAAGAAACAGTAAATACAAACTTAATTCACACCCACAAAGTGTTAAATTTTAAAAGACCGATAATACAACACAAAGCACCGGCAAAGATGTAGAACAGCCATAAAATTTATATACTGTTCACAAGAATAAAATTAGCAGAACTTTTTACTGTGATGTCTGCTAACAGTGAATGCCTATCCTATGGCACAATAATTCTACTCATGACTGTACAGCAAAAAACATGAGTAAGAATGTTCACAGCAGCATTATTCATAATGGATAAACTGTGGATTCCATTTATTCAAAGTTCTAAAACTACAGGCCAAAATAATTTTAAGAAGACAGGCTCATAAAGGAGAGGAAGGGAAAAGAGAAGGGTTTGTGGAAGCGTGGGAAGTTCTATTTCTTGACCTAAATAAATGTGTGCTATGTAATAATCTGCTAGTGTTTTATGTACTATTCAGTGTATATTTAAATAAAGATTTAAAACTATATACCACACATATGTTGCAGCCCCTACGGAAAACAACGTGGAGATTGCTCAAAAAAGCTAAAAATAGAACTACCATATAATCCAGCAATCCCACTTCCAGATTTTATCCCAAAGAACTGAAAAATGGGACCTCAGAGAGGTGTCTGTACAGCAACGTCCATTACAGCTTTATTCTCAAGAGCCAAAAGGTGGAAGTAACCCAATCAATGGTTCCAACAGTCTCTTCATCTCCCTAACTGGGAGGTAGTATTTCAACCTGAGAAAACACTGACAATACATAAAACTAAACATTACAAAGTGATATGTACAACATGAGTCTCCTTCTGTAAAACAAAAATCCCTGAGAAAACCACACACACACACATACATACATTCCCCCCACCCACCACCAAAACTAAGCAATAATATTTCCTCTTAAATGAACAAAAAATTAAAAATGTGATAATGACCACTGTTTTAGTGACAAAAAGACAAAGTCACATACTACTGGTAGAAGTATAAGCTATTCCCACAAGCCAAAAGTTTACTGAACCTTGTCACCTAAGTTATAAGATGGAATATGTTCTTCCCAACTATTCAAGTAACTCTTTCTACTCAGTGGTTCCAATAGTCTCTTCATCTCCCTGACTGGGAGGCAATATTTCAACCTGAGAAAACATGGACAGTACATAAAACTAAACATTACAAAGTGATATGTACAACATGAGTCTCATTCTGTAAAACAAAACAAAAATCCCTGAGAAAACCACACACACACACACACACACACACACACACACACACACACACACTGGTGTTCATTCTTCATTCCTGTTATGGGATGATTTTGATTTTATTCTTTGTGGAAAATGATACACATTTTTCATATTTTCTACATTAAACATACTAAGAATAGTCAAGAGTTAAAGGCAACTTCTGAAAAAATTTCACTTAACATTTTGCAACAGCTACTTCTAAATGTAAGTAACTCCACTGTGCTTTTACAGGCTTGGGACCAGAAGTGTTTCAGATTTCACATTTTCTTCCATATTTTAGAATATTTACATATACATGATATTATCTTAGGGAGGGGACCCAAGTCTAAATATGAAATTCAGTTGTTTTGTATACACCTTATACATTATAGCCTGAAGGTAATTTTATACAGCATTTTAATTAATTTTGTGCATGAAACAAAGTTTTGACTGTGACCCATCACATGAGGCCAGGGGAATTTTCCACTCGTGGTATCACGTCAGCACTCAGTAAGTCTCCAATTTTGGAATACTTTGGATTTGGGGTTAGGAATGTTCAACCTGTCCTAACTTTCTCCTTCCTTAAATGAAACTCTGCAAAAATGTAGGACATATTTACTTTGCTCCATGAAAAAAATTTAAAAATTTAAGAAAATATTAAATGTATTTTACTTTGATCTCATATAACAGAAAATAAATGAATATTTTTAAGCCTCCAAATAGAACCCTACTAAAACTTACTGTTTATTAATGTTCATCTTCTATGTAGTGTAAGCAGTCATTTGTTTTATATTTTACAGCAGTATAAAAGTATTTTAAAAGAGTCAGTGTTTTGTGAAATGGCCATTCAGGGACAGTGGCAGAAATGGTACAAAACAAAATTAAATGATAGCTGATAACTACTCTCAACACATTCGGAAAATATGGGGAACTTTCTAGAATAAAGCAAAACACAAGTCATTCGATGAAATAAACAGAAAAGAAATCTCAAAACTTTCTCTAAACTAATGATAGTCATGGAGCACTTCAAGATTTTGCAAGGCCTTACTATAAATTATATTCAGTAAGCTAATACTCATTCACTGAGTGCCTACTATGTATTATATACTAAGTGCAATTTGGAAGCATATCAGTCACAATACCCTATCAAAAAAACAATATAGTGGGAGAGAAATCTGAATGAAGGATACCTGGTTGAATCATATCAACAGCATTATTATTTGTCTACCAGACAGTCAAATAAAATTTAAAGGAAATGCATAAAATACAACTAATATAATGTTTTAAAACCTAAAGTTGTTAATGTGCTTTCACTCAGATTATCAAACTAGCTAGAATGTCTGTTTCAGACTATGCTACAGATTAAGTGATAAAGTTACATAGGAGGAATGCTTATTCTACATTTTACACATTACTGAAAGGAATGGAAAAAAACAACAAACCCTCCATGCACATGCGCGTGAACACACACAAACACCCCACACGAAAACTGCCTTGCTCAGATGCTGGTGCTCTTCCCAGTTCTATCAGCAACCAAGGAATGGAGGCAGATCTCAAGGCTCTCCAACCTTGTTTCTCTCAAAATGGAATTTCAATGTAACTTGGACCCTTAAGGAGTTGGTTTCTCTCTGACAGAAGACTCAGATGAACCCCAAATGGTATTAGATGTAACAACAACAACAACAAAAAGTCTTTTTACTACTTGTGTCTCTTTCCTTTTGAAGTTCATAAAATATAACAATCCCCTGGATCCTGTTTTCTTCATGCGTTAAATACAATTTATTCTCTCAGGACAGGATAGTTTTGGGAATTTAATGCAAAAGCAAGTAAAGTTCAAATATTAATTTCTCTTTCAGACAAGGATCAAGCCCAATCAGTGCACATTCTATCATTTAGAAACAACATGACGCAGGTAAATGCATGACGCCCTGGCATTTGAGGCGCCCGATTTCAGACTCTTTTCTGTGCCTCAAATTGGAGAAATAACAAATAAGATTGGACCAGATGGTCTTCAATGTCCTTTCCACTGGTTAACATTCTAATAAGAAAGGCCTTCCTACCCCTGATAAATTGACTACAGATGAAGTTCGCTAGAAAATTCCCCTTTGCAAAGGCACAAGTCAAATCCTTGATAACTAGATACTAAGAAACCTGCAACAACCTCTACTCTGATCAAGTATTTACTTTGAACGGGTATAGAGACATATTTGAGAAAGAACCCAATTTCAATACATTTCAAAACTTATCTACACAACTCAACTGTAAGAAGGGACAAATAAAGTAGAAAGACTAGTAGAGTTCATTATCCTTGAATAAGACTTTGAAAAGCTAAAACACAGTGAAGTCTAGACACAACTCTGCAGAGACTGATCTAACGAGCATTTTAAATCTGTGTGAAAAAATTTAAATAAATAATGTAATAACCAGCTGGGTGCAGTGGCTCAAGCCTATAATCCCAGCACTTTGGGAGGTCAAGGTGGGCAGATAATTTTAGGCCAGAAGTTTGAGACCAGTCCGGTCAACATGGCAAAACCCTGCCTCTACTAAAAACACAAAAATTAACCAGGCATGGTGGTGCACATCTGTAATCCCAGCTACTCAGGAGGCTGAGGCATAAGGATGACTTGAACCGGGGTGGCGGAGGTTGCAGTGAGCTGAGATCGTGCCACTGCACTCCAGACAGGGTGACAGGGCGAGACTCTCTAAAAATAAAATACTACTACTACTACTACTACTACTACTACTACTACTACTACCACCAACAATAACCTGCCTGGCAATCTGAGAATGCGTGGGGAAGGTGGAAGAGAAGAAAATCACTTCATCACATGACTTAGGGTAATAAAGTCTAACTAAATAATAAATTTAAAAGGGAACAAAAGAATGTTTAAATAACCTGTGGGCAGAAAAACAAAAAGTAAAATAAAATTTAAAGGCAGCCAATCAAAAAAGCTGAAAAACATAATGCCTGAGAAGAAGAGCTGACGCTCTCTCTCACAACATGTGGCCCATCCAAATTCAATAAATACACCACTAGAAAAAAAGGGAATAGAACAAGATGCTTTAATTATTGGGAGTATTAAAGGGTAAAGTAAAACCAAAATCCAATGAAATAATGTATTTTCAATCACCAAGTTGCTACTTTTATTTCTTTAGAAAGAGGGAAAAATGGCCGGGCGCGGTGGCTCAAGCCTGTAATCCCAGCACTTTGGGAGGCCGAGACGGGCGGATCATGAGGTCAGGAGATCGAGACCATCCTGGCTGACACGGTGAAACCCCGTCTCTACTAAAAAATACAAAAAACTAGCCGGGCGAGGTGGCGGGCGCCTGTAGTCCCAGATACTCGGGAGGCTGAGGCAGGAGAATGGCGTGAACCCAGGATGTGGAGCTTGCAGTGAGCCGAGATCTGGCCACTGCACTCCAGCCTGGGCGGCAGAGCGAGACTCCGTCTCAAAAAAAAAAAAAAAAAAAAAAAAAAAGAAAGAGGGAAAAACACAGTAACCGCAAAGGGGCAGTCTCTCACCTCCCGACCCTGAAAAAAGAAGCAGAAATAAACAATCTAGGAATCTAACAACAGAGATGAGATCAAATAAACAACTATGTCATGTCATTTCATTGCACAGATGATGATACAGAAAATTTAATGACATGAAAAGGTATTCACTATACAGTATGTGAGAAAAAAATCATACAACCCTAAATTTATAATCAGATATTTAGAAAGATACGCCTTTGGTATATATCAAAAGTTCTTATTTTTGTTTGGCAGAGTTATACATGCATTCTTTGCCACTTATCCATATTTACTAATTTATCCACATCAAGCATAATGAATTTATAATTAAGAGGGAAAAATTATTAAGAAGAAGAATACAATGAAATGTTTTATATGGGTGAGGCTAGGGAGAGCAGGGGAAGAAGGAGGAAAGGTAAATAAATTCCAAATTTATTAATTAATTTAATAATTAATTCCAAAATCACTGGCCATTATTAATTTCATAGATTTGGAGTTGTTTTTGGTGGAGAATTTCTTGGGGACAGGTTGAGCATACCTAATCTGAAAATCTGAAACCCAAAATGCTCCACAATTCGAAACTTTTTACTGTCAACATGACACCAAAAGTGGAAAATTTCACACCTGGCCTCATGTGATAGGTCACAGTCCAAACTGTTTCATGCACAAATTATTTAAAATGTTGTATAATTACCTGCAGGTCATGTGTATAAGGTATACTATATGAAACAAATGAATTTTGTGTTCAGGACTTGGTTCCCACCCCAAATATATCTCATTATGTACATGTGCAAATTCCAAAATCCAAAAACAACTGAAATTTGAAACACTTCTGGTTCCAAGCATTTCAGATAAGGGATACTCAACCTGTACAAGAAACACGGTTAATTCGGATTTCTGCTCAACGGGTAAAAGGTACCCACTGAGCAGGTATTTTAAATATTTAAAATACATGACATTTTGCTTTTGGAAAATGTAATACCCTAAGGAGCCCCAAAAGATTAACAGGTAGCTGACAAGAATCTGATGGCAGTCTGGACAGAAATCTGGACACTAAAATTAGGCTGAACAAGAAGAGATGGCTGGGCAAATGCATGAATGAATACCAAGACTAGAACCAAGGCGGTTCGTTCAACTCTCAGTCCATTTCCCCCTCTAATGCCTATGACAGAAAACAGATCACTCATTAATAGCTCATGTTAAAAAGTCTAAAGATCATGTACTTTCCTCATTAGGTATAAAGTAATGAGACTGATTTTCCTGGGTGATTTTTAACAATTAGACTCATTACACCAAACAGGATTAAAGATTTTTTCATTTTAAAATCAATAGCCAGCACTGTGAATACTCATCTCAATTTATACAAAATTAGCTTTTACCCACTTACCTAGCAGGGTGATCTTGGAAATGTTATGTATCCTCTCTAAGTCTCATTTTATTTATAAATTTGTAATACATCAGGATATAGTAAACATACAAACATCTTTGTTATTTTGGTGTGACAATTAAGTAAGATTGAGGGATTTTGGCAGAGGGTCTAGCACATAAAATTGCTGCTACTATATCCAGGTCAGAGTGCGCAAAGCCATGGGGTGGAAATCAGGATATGTGGCTTCTGCAGTAGGGGATCACTTCCCTACTAACTGTATGACTTTGGATGGGTAATCTGGTACCTGGGCCCCCAGCTGGCAAAAGGAAACTGCACTGCCAGGGGTTATAACTTGGGGGCTCATGGACACAAGGGTCCAACGACAGAACCCAGGGATGTTGTAAGCCTGGATGGAGGTGGGGGATGGGGGAGGGCAGAGAATGTACACATTTATTTTCACTAACTTCCAATTAAATTTCAGCATTTCTTTTGATTATGGGCACAGGTAACAAACTGCATACAGTATTAGCAATTCTTGTGACTTTGTCACACATAAATGACATTTTAATATCATAATCCAGCTGTTATCCGCTTAAAACATACATTACTCAATTATGAATATTTTGGTAAATTATTTCAACCTTTATGATCTCAAATATTTTATGCAATTAAAACATTCTGGCAGGGCACGGTGGCTCATGCCTGTAATCCCAGCACTTTGGGAGGCTGAGGTGGGTGGATCATGAGGTCAGGAGATCGACACCATCCTGGCCAACATGGTGAAAACCCATTTCTACTAAAAATACAAAAATTAGCCAGGTGTGGTGGTGTGCACCTGTAGTCCCAGCTACTTAGGAGGCTGAGGCAGGAGAACTGCTTGAACCCTGGCGGCGGAGGTTGCAGTGAGCTGAGATCGCACCACTGCACTCCAGCCTGGGCGACAGAGCAAGACTCCATCTCAAAAACAAAACAAAACAAAACAAAAAAACATTCAGAGAAGTCTACAGGATTTGCCAGGCTATCAAAGGAATTCGTGGGACAACAACAACAAAAAAAGTTAAGAATCCCTAGAAAGCCCTATAAATTTTAGCTCTTACATTCTATGAATGCACCATATACATACACATTCTTGAGGAGCAGGATAGAAATCTGCATTTTATTTATTTTTATTATTTTTTGAGACAGAATCTCACTCTGTCTCCCAGGCTGGAGTGCAAAGGCACCATCTCGGCTCACTGCAACCTCTGCCTCCCGGGTTCAAGTGATCCTCATACTTCAGTCATGCAGCTGGGATTACAGGCATGTGTCACCAGGCTCAGATAATTTTTGTATTTTTATTAGATACAGGGTTTCACCATGTTGGCCAGCCTGCCCTCAAGTGATCTACCCGCCTCAGCCTCCCAAAGTGTTGGGATTACAGGCATCAGCTGTGGCCCCCAACCCAGAATCTGCATTTTAAATACATGCAAACATTTTGAACCCTATATAATTTAGAAAGAGAATACCATCATATTAGCAATACTATCCATTCTTTTGTGAAAAGCATGCTTTTTAAGGTTTCTTCTGTATCCTGTTAAGGAGTTTTGGGAATACCACATTAAGAATAAAAAAAGCCCGAGGGTTTGAAATCCAAGAAACTTACCAGCAGCCCTAGAAAACAAAAATCAAAGGCCCCATACCAATCTAGAAAGATTTTAAGAAGTGGAAAGAGGTACAACCTCCCTCCTCACCTTACGCTTTAGCAGTCCCTTTAACGGAGCACCCATGCCCCCACACTACCTTACAGGGTACATCACAAAGTCTCAGAGAAACTGAAGGTCTGAACAACCCAAAGTCAGTAGGAAACCAGCTACTTTGACAACCACTAATCACCTGATTTGAGCACCCATGGAAACAACAAAAGACCCTAAAACCTAGAGAACATCATTATCCTCTTTAATAGCTCTTCGGACTTCCCCTCAAAACCCTGTATTAATATTTTCATTAACAAAAAGAATATACCCTATCATTCACTTTGCTGTCGAAAGCTATTAGAAGCTGTAAAAATAACATGGGTCACTTATAGCAGGTCATGCTATAAAGAACACTGCATTTGTTATCAGAATTTTAGAGTCTTACTGACCACATGATAGCTGTGATTACATCAGGAAAATCACTTTACTTTTGTGCCTCAAGTTCTTTAGGTGCCCTGATTCTACAACAGAGATTCTGTGTAGCAGAATACCTATACAAATATATTAGTTATAAAAAATGCTATTAAATGATGCTAAAAATATTCAACAATTATCAGTCTCAAATATACTCAAACCAAATGAAGAGCCTCTGAATGACTACTCAGTTTCTTCATGTTATGATTGGGGAATAAATGGACAGGCAGGAAGAGGACACAGATACCCGCCTGGATCCCAGCAAGGAGACTAGCTACTTCTGAAGGGTAAAATAAATGAAGCAGACATGAGGGTTTACAGATGTCAAAGTCTGACGTACCAAGTTCTCTCCTGCTGTTATATGATCTTTTCTTCTTCCAAGTAAAGACAATAAAAACGAGTGGGTGGAGATATTTTGGTCCCCAGTAAAGTCAAGTTTAAGAAGAAACCCTGCCACTATGTAAGAGAATAAAGCTACAATAGATCAAATGCCAGTGTGTTCTGCAAACAAGGCTAGCACCATTATCAGAGTCTAAGAAACATTAGGCACCAGTGTACTCTGGAATGAACATATAATAGTTGGATTGAAAATCAGAGACCCAAATCCTAATCTGATTTTTGCTACTAAATGAAGTAATATAACTTTGTTAAATAATTTTTTCTGAGATTTTATCTACAAATTAGGAAAAGACTATTTTTCACTTTTCAAACTGTAACACTATCTTATAGATACATAGATGTGAATTCATAAAATCTCATCCAATTACATTAGGTATTGAAATAAAGGTGCCTCTAAGTGTAAAGTATACATATTTATGACCAGTGACATAGATCCTGAAGACAACACTATATTAGAAGCTCTAATGTAAGACAGGGCTTTAAAATGTAGAAAATTAAATAGGCAAAACACACCAAATTCATAGTCAAGATCAGGTTTCAGGAGTGAAAAGTCAATCACCACCATCATTCTTACTTTATCACTTAAAAACATACTGATATTTACACCACTAAGTAATTCTCAAAAGACATGTTACTGAGTTTTTACAAAATTCTCCGTTTTGAATTCTTAAATATGGTTAAGAAGAATGACACATGAAAAGGAGGTCCTGTTTTTTCCTACCAATGGCCCTTCTCAAACAGTTATTCTGCTCATTTCTCCTTACAAGAATATGTATTTAAAATACTAGCACTTTAGAATCTTCAGTGGGATTTCAGAAAAGAATCATGGGAAATGATTATCTTTAAAATAATTTTGTCTTATTTTCTAATACAAGTAAAATGAGCAATTTCAGTAACTATATGTTAGACCTTTAATTCCAAATTAATGTATTACTAACAGCCTTTAGGAAAATACTAAATACTAATACTCTGACTACATTACCAAACCCATATTAAAGCAAACATTTCCCTCAATTAAAAAAATTTTCAGCCATTTTTTCCCACACTTGATTTTGACTTGGACAACAACGACCACAGGAGATGAAAATGACTTCATTCTCAGGTAAAATACTTCCAAATTAGCTTTTAGTTGACACACTTGTATTTGTGACAATGATACAATGCCCTCATTAAAAATGAAGACTTTCGGAAAGCCTCAGAACGTTATGCCTAGGGCAAAATCAATTTTTACAAGTTTTTCTCAAATACTTTTCTTTAAAATAAAAGTAAAGTGTGGAGAGTCATTAACTTTCAGGAAAAAATACATTCAAGGGCAGAGAACACCTATGGGAAGGTCTGTGCTAAACTCCAGATAAAAACATTCACATTTTGGTTATCCAGCATGAAAAACAGCAAAGAACACTGAAAAACGACATGTCAAAAGTTCTGGGTGCTGCTTGTTAGTTCTGCCACTAAGTAATAATCTATTTATATCTTGGCTTTCCCGTTAGTAAATAAAGGGAAATTATAATGAAATTCTAATGTAAGCTTCCATGTCAACTCTAAGTATGTCAAGATTCTTATGGTCAAGTTTTTGGCTACTTAAAAACAGAAAACTGATTTAGCCCCCCCTTCCCACGAGACCATTCTTTGTCAAGCAAAGCTTGAGTCTTATTTTCATATTTTCTTCCAACCAAAAAAAAAATAAAAAATAATAAAAGACATATTTAGTGTTTGTGCATCTTCTAATCAGACACTATTAACCATTTCTTTTAAAATTAAATTACCTACCTCACTGGGGTGTTGTGAGGATTAATTCATTAGTGTTTGTAAAGCACTTTGAGATCCTCAGGTCAAAGGCGCTATAGAAGTGCAAAGTAGTAGTATTATTACTAGATTCTTTGCTTATTTAAGGAATTTCACAATCCTTTAAAACCTAACTCCGTGTTATGATTTAGACATGTATTTGTAAAACCCTGCAATTTATCCACATTACTTTAAACTTTTAAAATATATTATAAATAGGGGCAGAATGTTTCAAAACAACTGATTTTAATGGTTAAACTCTGATCTACAAATGGAAGGAGAGAATGAATAAGAAAAAACCAAGTGTGACAAATTTTGTTTAGCAAAAAATTTTTAGTGAGAAATCTGGTCAATTAAATTTAGAAGTGTGCCTAAGTTGTAAGAAAAACAAAACAAAAGCCCACTTTAATTACAGATTCTGCAATTTTCTCTTTCTTCAAAAAGATAACACTGCATTTTTAAGTTACTTTACATGCATGTACATGCAACTGTCACTTAAACCTTTACATTTAAATCATTGTAACAGTATTAGTATGAACTGTCATCAAAAAAATTGAGCTGCTTTTTCTTTAAACTAGCCTCTCACCCCTCAATTGTACAAAGTAAACCAAGCATTGAGAAGAAGTCAAAGCAACTTTGCTTTACGGAGTTTTAAAGGAAAAATTATAATGAAGGGCCAAGACTTCAAAACCGTTAAAATCTTGGATTATCCCATCACTTTCCACCCCCTTCTCTAATCAAGTATTTTTACAATTAGTGTTATGTTTTTAAACCAAAACAACATACGCTCATGTACACACATGCACACATACAAAGCTAAGAGAACCAGAGCTGTCTATATATTGGACATTGTATTCAATAAACACACACTTCTTTAAAAATTCCAACATCCTCTGATGAGATTCTCCAGTGCAACCCAAGCTCTAGTCCCACGATCAAACCGAAATTTAGATAATAAACTTTAAACACTTACCTCCTGCTCCTGTTGAAAGATGACGACTCTACCACCTTTATCTCCTGTTGCTAGTAATTCTCCAGAATGATTAAATTCTACTGTGGAAATTATATCTGCTGTATAATTGAGACAAAACAAAAAAGATATTAGTTTTTTTCCTGACTCACTAGTTTCAGAACTTAGCATGTTTTCCAAACATTCCAAGTCTATGAAGTGTATCTTTGAAGTACATCAACCACCCATCAGAAATAACATGAATCTAAAGTTCTTTCATATTTTGATCCACTAAAAAAATTCTCCTCAGAATAAACCAGTATGAAACTATTTTAGCAGAGAATACAACAAATAATAATAGCTTATTAATATTTCACTAAATTTGTGAATGCAAAGAAATCAACAATTTGTGAAACATTCTGATAGCACCCTTAAACATCATCCTAATTTTCTTAAATACTTTTGATAAGCTTGTTTATGCAAATGCAAATAATCATCTATAATAAAGGCACATATTACTAACAAGGGGAAGGAATTTTAAATGTATAAATACTTTCAGATGGAATTTTAAGTCATAAATTCAAAATCATGGCTTCAAACAAATGTTTGCAAATGGATCCCGCTTTTTGATAGCAGAAATGCTTCGTGCTATGTGCCTGCAATGTGCACGGCTCCTCCAGCTCCACCACACTACAGGGCCACTAGGATCAGGCATGTCACATGGATTCTACCAACTCGGTGCTGACTTCACAGTCACAATCAAATAAAACTGTCAGGTTTTTTTCTTGCTTTTTCACACTAGAGCCCTTTTCCTAAGGAAAAAAAGTCTAAATTACAGAAATGGGCATAAGATAAAGCAATAACACGGTACAATTCATCACTGTGTTATTAACAAGTTCTTCACTACAAAGCTTTAAGCTGAATTAGAAAAGCTCCTATCATATACATTTAAAATAAGTCAGTTTTATAAGAGAACAGCCATCCTTTGGTCTACAGTAGCTTACTGTTAAGAATTTAAGAATCTGACGATATATATACTTTAAAATTTTAAATTTACTGACATGTATTTTACCAATAACCTATCCAGCACTGCATTTCATAATTTTCTTTTAGCAATTTTTTAAAGTTCAGATTTTGAAAAGGTTTCTTTGCTTCCTCCGTTGTTTAGGTCCAAGGCATTTAATCTTTTTGAACTCTTTCAGAATCTACCAAAAGTTACAAATGCTCTCCCACGAAACTGCACATATTTAAGTGCTCATAAAAATGTGCATATTATCTCAGACTGTTTGGACAATACCTCACCACCAGGTTAAAAAACCCCTGGCTACATCACAGTGGTTACCAGGAAAAAATAAACTTAATGTGTTCACTGCTTACCTAACGCACAAGGCGTAAAACTGAATATACCAGGCTAGTAAGTAAAGCAAACACAAGTACTGAGAAGTCGTTTGATTAGGAGTTCTGTACTGTACTACTGACTTCTACAGCAAATAAAGGATTAAAAATATACAAACTTCCTGCACTTAAAGCACATTAGAGTACAACTTGGGGAGGTAAGTAGGAGCAAAGAGTAGCAGACAAAAAATACTGAATCAAATTTTATTTGAGTGTTAGGCGACATGGATGCAGCTGGAAACCATCATTCTTAGCAAACTATCACAAGAACAGAAAACCAAACACCGCATGTTCTCAGTCATAGGTGGGAACTGAACAATGAGATCACCTGGACTCAGGAAGGGGAACATCACACACCGGGGCCTATCATGGGGAGGGGGGAGGGGGGAGGGATTGCATTGGGAGTTATACCTGATGTAAATGACGAGTTGATGGGTGCAGCACACCAACATGGCACAAGTATACATATGTAACAAACCTGCACGTTATGCACATGTACCCTACAACTTAAAGTATAATAATAATAAATAAATTTAAAAAAAATCAAAGAATACAAACATACAAAGTCAAGATTATCTTTAAATTCAAATCCCTCACACAGACACTCGGAAGACACAAATTCTTTCCCGTAAGTACAGCTCAGACAATTTTCCCTACAGCATTGATAATTTGCTGTTTTTCAGCCTAACCATCAAATGAACTAGTTAATTTGAATATAAAACCATGCTGTACCAAAAATACCTATCTTTGATCTCTAGAATATGCTCTCAGCTTGGTGAAATGCTCACATCTGAAACCAATACCAGACTCATTCTCCTGTTCAACTCAGTGGAATAATGGGCCGAGTTGCCCATTACTTATTTTATCTCTTTCCCAGGTCCAAGTTGTTGCATCCACTTAAATTAACCTCAACTCCTCATCAGGCTGATGAGCTGTTACAACTATCACTTAGTAAGGGAAATGTCAATGACCATGGCATGACTAGCCTGACTATGCTCTCTGCTAAGCAGTAAAGTTAGATGGGTAGGTTTGGTGCAGGATTTAAAAAAAAAAAAAAAAAAAAAAAAAAAAAAAAAAAGGCCTGTTTACCAGGCTGGAGTGCAGTGGCGCAATCAAGTCGAACTCCTGGGCTCAAGTGATCCTCCCACCTCAGTCTCTTGAATAGCTGGTACTACAGGCCTGCACCACCATGCCTGGCTAATTTTAAAAATTTTTTTGTAGAGACAGGGTCTTGCTATGTTGCTCAGGGTAGTCTCAGTTTATGGCTTCCAGTGATCCTCCCACCTCAGCCTTCCAAACTGCGGGAAGTTTGTAAGAGCCACCATACCTAGCTGGGCTCAATTTCTACTAAGGAAGAAATCTTAATATTCCTTAAGTGAACTGAATACAGAAAACCTAGAGATGATTAAGTCAGTAAGGACAGCATTACAGTAAAACAACTGAGATTTCAGACTGAAGGGTGGGGTGGGAAGGCACATCCCACGCCAATTTATTATTTTTTTAGATGGGGTTTTGCTTTGTTGCCCTGGCTGGAATGCAGTGGTTCAATCATATCTCACTGCAGCCTTGACCTCCCGGGTTCAAGCAATCTTCCCATATCAGCTCCCCAAGTAGGTGGGACTACAGGTGTGGACCACCATGCCAGTCTAATTTTTTAAATTTTTTATAGACAGGGTGTTGCCACGTTGCCCAGGCTGGTTTTGAACTCTTGGCGTCAAGCGATCCTCCTGCCTTGACCTCCCAAAGTGCTGGGATTACAGGTATGAACCACAAAACACAACACCCTGCCCTTAACAATTTTATTATAAGACAGAACAAGAATCAAGTAATAAAGCAGTAGGTACAATATTCCAAACTGAAGACAGGACTCACACAACCAGTTATAATGTAATCACTGAACATGCGAATGGAAGAGAAAGGTGAAGGGTGTATGGGGAGAAGAAAAAGACTTGATTGCAAGATGCAACAGAAACAAGACATTTGCTCCAATAATGTATCACTTCTTACGGCAGGAACAATTATTTTATGATGACATTTTTAGCGTAAAGTGATGTGGTATGTGTTTAGCAGCGAACTAGTTTTGTAGCAAGGGTAAAGAATTTTAAGAGGGGCCCTTGTGTAAGGGTGAGGAATCCTAGAAACAACTGGCCCAAACAGCAAGTGGCTGGACATCAGGAAAGGGACAAGAACCAAAGATTTACACAATAAAAGTCAACTCACTATAAAATCCTTGAGGGAAATAAATACTGGGTGAATGGATTACCAATTTTTAGATTTTCTTAAGACACTGGTGTTTGTTACTATTTATCTTGCCAAAAGCCAATAAACAGAAAGTTTTAGAAACAGCCAACCAAGTCACTTTTTATCTGAACAGTGTAATTTTATTTCGGGGAGGGGTAGATGGACAGATTCATGGTCTCCTTGCTGAGATTTTTATACTGCATATATTTAATGTAACCATATTTCTGGTAGGAAAAGTATTTTCCTGGTTTGTAAAACAGAATTTAAATATGTCACCACATCATGGTGTTCCTTCCTCCTTTCTCCCTTAAACAAAAGAGAAGAAAAGAAAGATCATATATACAGCTACTCACTAAATCTCTAAGTTTATGGATGATGCTTTGAAAGGTTTTCTAAGTTGTGAAATGCCATTGTCTCACAGTCTCACTGGGAATATGACATATATAAATGATGAAATAAGAAGGGAGAATGCATTCAAATTCCGCTCATAGACCAAGAAAAACATCCAGGAATGAGTTACAGGGAGCACTCTGAAGCAGCTTTGTACCATATGTGCCACTGCATACTGGCGTGCCAAGAATGAGGTACGGTCTTACCTGGTGCTGCAGAGCACCCAGATCTGTAAGCCCTAGTTATAAGCACCCTCCGCTGTGTATCCCAGTGTGCCACACAAACATCACTGCTTTTTAGGAATGCCATGACATGCAAAAAGTGAGGAAGCACAGTCCTGCAAACAGGGGTACCATTTCATGCTATACCCAAACAGGGCTGGCTAAATACTGGTATCCAGGTTTTAGAAAATAATCTACTCTTAGAAAATATTCTTCTCATGTTCTGATACCCATATGTAGCTAGCGGCTACCAGACTGGACAGCACAAGTCTAAAACATTACAGAGTGGATACTGCCTTTTTTTTTTTTTTTGAGATGGAGTCTCGCTCTGCTGCTTAGGCTGGAGTGCAGTGGCACGATCTCGGCTCACTGCAATCTCTACCTCCCGGGTTCATGCCATTCTCCTGCCTCAGCCTCCTGAGTAGCTGGGACTACAGGCACCTGCCACCATGCCCAGCTAATTTTTTTGTATTTTTAGTAGAGACGGGGTTTCACAGTGTTCGCCAGGATGGTCTCCATCTCCTGACCTCGTGATCCGCCTGCCTCGGCCTCCCAAAGTGCTGGGATTACAGGCGTGAGCCACCGCGCCCAGCTGGATACTGACTTTTATTGCAACCCCAAGAATGCTGGAACTAAGAGAATTCTGCACCTTTAAACAATGCACTCTATCATGTTTTTTAAAAGTAAAAACTGACATCATTGTCAGAGCTATCATACTGAATTTGTACATGGCTTAGTATATAGTACCTCAGTTGAGTTATATTCTCACAAACCACCACCACAAAAATGCCAAAGAACAAACCACTTCTTTAAAAGGAAAAGAATCTGTCCTATAACCAATTACAATGTTATTTTACAATGAAAAATGCCTGTATTATTCTTACAAAAGAAATTCTGATAGTTAATAAAAAGAAGGACCTTTCAGAATATTAGTCCACTGCCCTACTATGCATTAAGTCAACCCAGCAATTTTAGACACACATTGATTTCCAAATTGTGCAACATAAAGGCAGTATTTAAAACGCATAAGAATATTTTTTGTTAAAAAAAAAGTACTGTAATGTTCTTAAATTTTATTTATACACTACTAATGCAAATCAAGGGATTGGTAATTATACAGCATGAAATTCTGACTTTTTCCACCTCCTCTTTCTAAACTGTCAGCAACCAGGCAGGTTTCACTCTCAGAAGGTGAAATAATTGCTTTCTTTTGTGAGTGGAAGAGCAATTGGTAGTGGGAATGACAACAGTGTCATTGGTCGGTTTTCACTTCATAAGGCCGTTTCCTTATTGTCACCTCTCTTCTGTTTCTTATGTACTATAATAAACAGAACAGAACACATACAGCCAAAGGTTCAAAAATGTAACTCTCAGGATAAAAATTAGCAAGGGGAAATTCAAATAGTATATATAAATGGATGTAATTAATAATTTTAGTAGCCTTGGCATTCTCTAAATACCTCAGCTCTTGTGTTGTGAGGTACTTTATGGAGTCTCTCTTTGATTTCATAATTCCGCTTGAGGACTATGTCTCAAGTGATTTGAAAGAAATTAAAGTTAGTGCAAAGAGGGTTATAACTGCATTACCTATATTTTTTTTAATACAGCTGAAGGTATTTGAAATACTGTAGTTAAGAAATACATTGTACCAAAGCTGCCAAATGAAAACAGCAACAAAAACACACAAAAAAGACAAAGAAATACAAAAGTAATCTCTAGTCACAGGTTGGAAAACTATGGCCCACCACCTGTTTTTGTAAATAATGCTTTATTGGAACTCAGCCATGCCCATAAGTTGAATAGACGGCACAGACTGAAAATATTTACTATCTGGCCCTTTGCAGAAAATGTTTGCCAAACTCTGCTTTATATTAACTGGATACCGGCATTAAAATAACACAAAGTCATATCAAACTAATGCCAAAGCATATACAGAGGTTACAACCAAAATGTGCCGAACATGGTGCTAAGTGGGCATTTATTCTCTTAATCCTTATAACATCACTGTAATATGCGTATCATTTTGAATGTATAGAAGAACAAATTAGAGTGATTAACCTGCCTAAGAAAAATCACACAGTGATCAACTGTCAGACTTGGGGTTCAAATTTAGCACCATAGGGATAAGGTGGAAGCACAGAATTCTATAAATCTCTGGATGATGAATAAAAGGGATAATGTGTAAGTATTCAGTTTATTGCCTCTTTTTCATTGTCAAAATGTCTGTGTCAAGTAAAATATTTAGAGCCAAACAACATCAACTTTATACTACTTATTAATGACCACATTACAGTTACTGCTTGTCCCTATAACCAAACTTTTAAATATTTATTCAGCACCTGCTACATTCAAGGCACTGGGTGATACATTCTAAATTCCACCCCTAATGTGGCTAAGAGAAAACATTGTAACCCCTACAGATGAAGCATTAACCAATAAAGGATTGAGTAAATGTTTAAGAAAACCAAAGAGTATCCTAAGGCAAAATAAACAATTATAGCATGAATTACAAGACATAAAGACCAAGTCAATATGTAAATGCCTGTTTTTAAAAAATAAAAGTAAAGGAGGGGAGGAAACAACTGAGAGGAATTGCTTAAGTATTTTTTTCTTTTTTCAAAAGATACTTTGATATCAATTTGTACCTTTTTTTTTTTTTTGAGACAGTCTTGTTCTGTCACCCAGGCTGGAATGCAGTGGCAGGATCTCAGCTCACTGCAACCTCTGCCTCCCGGGTTGAAACAATTCTCCCTGCCTCAGTCTCTTGAGTAGTTGGGATTATAGGTGTGCACCACCACACCCAGCTAATTTTTTTGTATTTTCAGTAGAGACAGGGTTTCACTATGTTGGCCAGCTTGCTCTTGAACTCCTGGCCTCAAGTGATCCTCCCGCCTCAGCCTTCCAAAGTATTGGGACTACAGGCATGAGCCACTGCGTCTGACCTGTTTTAAGTATTTTTAACCATCTGATTTATAGATTTACAGATTCCCGAAAGCGCCATTTGAAACTGCTGATCTAGGCTCCATTCCTTAAGATGCTGACAAACCCTATTCTGTTATTTCCCTCAATATAATTAGGCTTTACAGTGCAACAGTAACAATTTAAAAGGTTAAAACTCATAAAACACTCTAAACATTGCTGTAGCAAATAAAGAACACTGAAAATCCAGAAACATCTGTTTCATGCAACACAAATAGCATAAATCTTAAGATAACCATGAGGTTCGCGAAAATTCTATGAGTAACCACTATCTCTTAAAATTCTGTATTCCAAATACAGTCACAAAGTGCTGCATTTGTGTAAAGAGCAAGTATCTGCAAACAAACGGGGCTGCCAATGTAGTATTCTAAGAAGAAATTAAATGTTCATACCTGGAAGGAAATGCTCTTATCAAGTTGGCTATAATGTATCTTATCTTTCCACAAATAACATCTGACTTCCCAAAAAGCTCTACGAGGTAATCAGTCTCCTCTACTTTTTGTTAGATTTCAGTAAAAAGACAAAAATTAACAAAGAACACTAAGACTATATAAACAAAGGTACACAGAAAAAGTACCCAATAAAAAAGTGTAATTTTTACTACTACTACTTTCAAGAGGTTAAAGACAAAAATCAAAATTAAAAATCTGGTAACTGGTCTTGTTTCTGGCCACGAAGGAGTTAAGATAACCTGAATTTATTGTCCTGCTCTGAAAGACTAGAAAACTGAAAAGAGTATATGAAACTGGTTTTCAGACAATGGACAATGATGATGTGTGGGGTGGAGAACTGTTAACTCTTAGAAAAGGAAAAGAAAGTGATCCCTGTATAGCTCTTGCTTACTGACTGGAAGGACCAAGACAGCATAGTGAGAGTTATGAGGAATCCAGAGGCCAGAAAGTTAAAGCAGCTAAAAGGTAAAGTCAGAGTACCCCAAAAAAGGCATCCACAGGCAGCTCACTTAGAATCTTTGGCTGAATACTGATCTGGGCATCTATGAAGTGACATACGAGGGCTCTGAAAAATTAGGGTCCCCACCAGCCATAGAAGAGAAATCCCCACCAGCAGGCAGAGTTCTCAGGAGTGTCACACCTTAGTAATCAGGCTAAATCAGCACTAAAGACTAAACTTGTCCTAACAACATTTAAAAACAAACATTTGATCCTTAGAAAGGATCAAATCTACCCCAAGTATCTTAACTATGTGCTAGAACAAAATCCAACACTCTACAATGTAAATTCACACTGTCTGGTTTCCAATCTGAAATTACCAGGAATATAAACAAGCAGGAAAATACAACCCATAATCAGAAGAAAAACCAATGGAAACAGAGCCAGAAGTGACAAAAATGAAAGAATTAAGCTCCTAGCAGACACGGACCAAAAACAGCTTTTGTAAATATGCTCCGTATAATCAAGAATAAATCATCGGCCAGGCACGGTGGCTCGTGGCTCACGCCAGCAGTCCCAGCATTGAGGTGAGTGGATCACTTGAAGTCAAGAGTTTGAGACCAGCAGCCTGGCCAACGTGGTGAAACCCTGTCTCTACTAAAAAAAAAAAAAAAATTAGCCAGACGCAGTAGTGTGCTCCTGTAGTCCCAGCTACTCAGGAGGCTGAGGTGGGAGGATTGCCTGAACGTGGGAGGGTCGCTTGAACCCGGGAGGAGGAAGTTGCAGTAAGCCAAGATTGTGCCACTGCACTCCAGCCTGGGCGACAGAACCAGACTATGTCTCAAAAAAAGAAAAAAGAATAAATCAACATGATGAGAAATAAAAAACGAAAGACAAAAATGTGACTAAAAATAAAAAACATTATTTGAAGTGAAAGATACATTGGCTAGGACTAACAGATTAAATACTGTAGTGGAAAGTATCAAGAAGTTGAAGAACTACCCTATAATCAAAACAAAATAAAGCAAAGAGAGGGAGGAAAAAAGTAACCAGGACCTAACTTGTGGGATAACATCAAGTGTTCTAACGTAACTATCACTGCAGTCCTGGGAAGGGGCAGGGCGGGACTACTTGAAAACATGATGACTAAATGTAAATACTCAAGACATGATGACACTGTATGCAGAGTACTCAACACGAAGGGTTCAGTGATAAATGTAGACTTACTCGGTTATATAGTACCCACAACTCAAAATCCATTAGCAGCATTGCAGTAGTGATGTGATTTTGCAAAATTTGAAGAATTCTTTTAAAAAATCCCAAAACTTCGAAGTATAACTTTCCCTTGATTTACATAGTAACCCTTGGTACAAAAAGTTGTGGCCTCTATCCCCCCAAAAAAACCAAGCTTTTTTCCAGCATCATGAATATTTGGCAGTATATTCTAAGCTATGCAGACCATGGAACAATTTTTCTTGTTCAAAACTGTCCTGCAAACTGCCAAATAGCTAGCATACTTGGCCCATGCCTAATAGATACAGATGATGTCCCTAGTGTCTGGTCCAATTTTTTAAAAAAGAATTAAACAGGAAAAGGGGTTTTATATTATGTAGGTAGGTAGATAAAAGGTATGGTGAAAATGTAACAGTCACAAATTTTTATGCCCAACACAGATTTTAACAATTTCAGGGTTACTAGGAATAAGGAGCTGATAAAAATGTAGTAGAAGACAGGATAGGAACAGGGATGGGAGCTGGGAGGGAGAAGGGATAAACACCTAAAAAATATAACTGACAAATACACACACAGGAAAATTATACCAAATTAAAAGTATATACTTCTTCTAAAAAGGTATGCAATTAAATACATACACCGAGTCACAGAGAAACTCTAAGAAATCAAATTATAAACACCATACTGTCTAACCACAATAAAATAGCTAAAGATTAACAGCCAATGATTAAATCAACTACTTAGTAACCTTAAAATTAGTACTGCAATAAAGGTACTTTAAAAAGTTTTATAGGAATCTAAATATGTAAATAAGATAGCATTACGTTCATAAAAAATGATACGATGATCACTATAAACTAACCAACTCACAAAAAATAAAGTGCAAGAAACCCTGAAATCCCACCACTGGAAGAGTCATTTAGCAGACTCATGCAAACTGCAAATTATGTATCAGATGTGTTTATATACAATATGATTTTTAAAGATCACTTGTTGTAATGAGATTATCGTAACATAGGTTTTTAATTAAAATTAACTTCATTTTTTAATCTCACAAACTACTTTGTAGAAAAAGGATAATCATCACTCTTAGCCCCACTTCTGAGGGAACCACTATTATTTTAGTAAATATTCCTCTGCTGTCCGGCCATGTGTGCTTGCACATGCCTAGTACAAAAAAAATAACAGATCTCTAAGAACACAGTCCACGATGTATCACCGAGTTTTTAAAAAGTTACAAAGCACGTTTGATCCCGTTTGTATAAATTAAATAAAACAATCAAGGAATTACGGAATAGTTACCAGAACCTGGAAAGAGAAACCAGGTAACAGATATGTGATAGCCATATGCATAAAAGTAACGATGGAAACTTTGATAATAGATGGATTTCTATGAGGTGGAAAAATGATATGCCACTACACACCACTGCAATGATTAAGATTTTTTAGAAAGAAGCAATACTTAGTGCAGGTATTAGGCAATTACTTTCACATATTTCTGCTGGGAATGCAACTCTTACATATTAATATTACCACAAAATCACTTCTCTGTCATTCTATAGTTCATACTAAGTTTTTAGAATTGAACTCTCTCAGTGAGTTCTATAAAGAAGTATAAATATATTGAGAACAAAAGGACTAAATACAACAAAGGGTTAAACCCATAACTAACTCCTTGACATACATGGTTATGACTAAAATGTCTATCCTGCAATAATAGATTAATCATTTGGTAAACTGAGGCTCTAAAAAAGTTAAGAAACTGTATATGTCAGCTTACTCAGAGGTTTTAACATATGCCTGCATCTTGCATTTCCTAATATTAATCTTCTGGTACTCACTGGTTTTGTTCAGATGAAGGGGAGGAGTAGGTGAGAACACAGCTGGTACTACAGATCACCTTTACCTCTGTTCAATTCAAGGGTCTACTGTAAAACATTCTGGCCCAAAACAGCACAGCAATCAGGTTCTCATCTTGATCTGGTTTGTTTCAATGGTTAGAATATACTATTTTGTTAGGTTACATGACCCATCTTCATGATCTTCTCAGCTGTATTTCTACACAGTAAATGAACTTTACAATTGGTCCCCCATAGCTAATTAGAATATGATTAACCCAAATTTCTTTGCAAAGGTACCAATTTCTTCCCAATACAAGAAAACATTTTACTGGATAATACATCTATAAAATGATAGTTTCTTGCTGAAAGGTAGCTTAGCTTTAGGTACAATCATTTCCCTACAGACCACTATGACGCTCTTTTATCACCGCTGGCCTCTAGAGGGAGCTTGAAGTTCTTGCTATTTTTCCCAAAGGGCAGGACACTCCTCCCAGCAATGTGTGATATTCAGGATTTAAGAACGTTTCACTGTAACGCCCTGAAGAGCAAGTGCAGTTTGTCCTTTAGGAATCCCTTCCTCCTTAAAAGTGAATAAGGCTTGACCTACTCATCTGTTCCTGACTGAACAGGTTCCAACCATTCCTTCCTCTCCCTTCAATACTCTTCAAACGCTCTCTCCCCACTTGGGATTAATTAACTTATTTATTTCTGTAACCTGAGGCTGAAGGGCAGGGAGGCAGTAGACACGGAGTAGCAAATGCTCCCTCTCGCTTATTACGTGAGTGCAGTAGGCAGGTGAGCTTCTACTTTCCTCACGTCACGGCACACCCCCGATTTCATGTTTACGTAACACACTCTAAAGAGAAGACGGAGCTGCTCTTGTCTGCCCAGGCACTCTAGTCACCTAAGACCCCACTCAGGCACCAGCTAACAAGGGCTGAGGGATCTTGGCACACCTGTAACACATTCTCAGGGTCCACAAGGTAACTTCCAAAGACGTGTACTGGAACCAGTTTCCCTTCTTTGTAACTTGTTCCTGGATAATCTGATATCCTGTTTGCATAAAATGGAAGGGAACCATATCCTACTGTAACCAAGAACAGAAAAATAAACAGTTGCTAATACATTTAGTCTACAATTGTGGTTTTTTAAACAGACAATAAGCCTTGGTATATAACTGTTATATATGTTAGAAAGAAGAGCTCTAAATTGAGCATTCTGGACTTCAAATTAGTTATCATCTTCATTAGATGTTCCCCAACTGGCTAACTAACTTCACAAAAGCAAACCACCTCATTCAGTGGTCTTATTAAGTATAATGTAAATAGTTTCTCAAGGAGATTATACAAATATGTAGTACAGCATGAAACTCTTGCATCTATGTATGCCTGATTAAGGTATTTTTATAATTAGAATGGGTATCTGGCTATTAGTATCTCCCTAAAATCATTACAAAGTATGATTATTATGGCCATGCTATAAGAATCAGAAAGCACTTCACTGTCCATCTGTCTTGGTAGAGTCACATCCAATACAGTTTATTTCCTACCAGAACTGTTCTAGTGCACCCACAAACTGAAAACAAAGAGGCAGAATATTTAGAGAAAATGGTTGGAGTCTTCAAGGTATGTTACAAAACATTTTACAGATTTTATTCCAATGTCAAAAAGGAGCCCACTTGGGAATTTTAAGTAAAAGCAATCCAGTCAGACATACACCTTAGACGGCTCAAACTGAAGTGAAGGAGACTGAGAACTGGGAGGAACCTAAGCAAAGGGAAAACTGGAGACCAATCTGGAGTTACTCCAGAAATCCCGATTTAGCAACGATAGTGACCCGAGCCAGTAATAGTAAAATATGGTTATTATTAGACAGCAACATGTAACATTTACATAACAAGCCAACATGGTGGCTCACACCTGTAATCCCAGCATTTTGGGGGGCCAAGGCGGGAGGATCACTTGAGCTCAGAAGTTCAAGACCAGCCTGGGCAACATGGCGAAACCCCATCTCTACAAAAAATACAAAGTATTAGCCAGGCACTGGTGGTGCACACCTGTAGTCTCAGCTACTTGTGGGGCTGAGATGAGACGATGGCTTGAGCCCAGAAAACTGAGACTGCAGTGAGCCAAGATCATGCCACCACACTCCAGCCTGGGTGACAAGGTGAGGCCCTGTCTCAAAAAATAATAATAAAAATAAAAATTAGTAAAGTTTACATACTATATGTAAGTTATTTAATCATCACAACAAACCTATTAAGTTGGCTGTATCAATATACCCATGTAATAAATAAAGAAAAATGCCAAGGCCGAAGAGGGTCATACATGAACAAACTTTAAGATACATTTCCAAAGTACATAAAACAAGGCTTGATAATTGATGAAGTGTGGACAGCTACAGACGATAGCCAAGAATAATGTCCAGGTACTTACGCAGCTGAATGCACATAATATCATTAATAGGCAGATATTTATCTTACATGAAATATTATTGAACAGCATCTAAACAGGGAATACAACTGTATTAGCCCGTTTTCACGCCGCTGTTAAAGACAGACCCAAGATTGGGAAGAAAAAGAGGTTTACTTGAACTTACAGTTCCACATGGCTGGGAAGGCCTCAGAATCGTGGTGGGAAGTGAAAGTTACTTCTTATATGGTGGCGGCAAGAGAAAAATGAGGAAGAAGCAAAAGTGGAAACACCTGATAAACCCATCAAATCTCATGACTTATTCACTATCACGAGAATAGCACAGCAAAGACCAGCCTCCATGATTCAATTACCTCCCCATGGGTACCCCCCAACATGTGGGAATTCTGGGAGATACAATTCGAGTTGAGATTTGAATGGGGACACAGCGAAACCATTTATCATTCTGCCCCAACTCCTCCAAATCTCATGTCCTCACATTTTAAAACCAATCATGCTTTCCCAACAGTCCCCCAACGTCTTAACTCATTTCAGCATTCACTCAAAAGTCCACAGTACAAAGTTTCATCTGAGACAAGGCAAGTCTCTCTTGCCTATGACACGCCTGTAAAATCAAAAGCAAGCCAGTTACTTCCTAGATACAGTGGGGGTACAGGTATTGAGTAAATATAGCTATTCCAAGTGGGATAAAATGGCCAAAACAAAGGGGTTATAGGGCCCATGCAAGTCTGAAATCCAGCGGCGCGGTCAAATTTTAAAGCTCCGAAATGATCTCCTTTGGCTCCAGATCTCACATTCAGGTCATGCTGATGCAAGAGGTGGGTTCCCATGGTCTTGGGCAGCTCTGCTCCTGTGGCTTTGCAGGGTACAGCCTCCCTCCTGGCTGCATTCACAGGCTGGCGTTGACTGTCTGCAGCTTTTCCAGGTGCATGGTGCAAGCTGTTGGTGGATCTACCATTTTGGAGTCTGGAGGACGGTAGCCCTCTTCTCACAGCTCGGTGAGGCAGTGCCCCAGTAGGGACTCTGTGTGGGGACTCCGACCCCACATTTCCCTTCGGCATTGTCCTAGCAGAGGTTCTCCATGAGGGCCCTGCCCCTGCAGCGAACTTCTCTCTGGGCATCCAGGCATTTCCACACATCAGACATCTAGGCGGAGGTTCCCAAACTTCAATTCTTGACTTCTGTGCACCCACAGGCTCAACACCATGTGGAAACTGTATTAGACACTATACAAAAATCCCTGCCCCCATGGATGTTACATTCTTATGATGAACATATACTATAAACAAATAAATAAAATATATCTGGTGGGCCGGGCGCGGTGGCTCAAGCCTGTAATCCCAGCACTTTGGGAGGCCGAGGCCGGCGGATCACGAGGTCAGGAGATCGAGACCATCCTGGTTAACATGGTGAAACCCTGTCTCTACTAAAAAAAGTACAAAAAACTAGCCGGGCGAGGTGGCGGGCGCCTGTAGTCCCAGCTACTCGGGAGGCTGAGGCAGGAGAATGGCGTGAACCCGGGAGGCGGAGCTTGCAGTGAGCTGAGATCTGGCCACTGCACTCCAGCCTGGGCGACAGAGCGAGACTCCGTCTCAAAAAAAAAAAAAAAAAAAAAAAAAAAAAAATATATATATATATATATATATATATATATATATCTGGTGGTGCTCAGTGGTCTAAAAATATGAAGCCCTAAAAGAGAATAAAAAGTAATGGAGTGGCGAATACTATTTCAGGTAGGGTGGTCAAAGAAGCCTCTCTGAGGTGGTGACTCAGGCAGAAACCAAAATGAAGATATAGGAATAAGCCATCCAAACTTGTTGAAGGAAAGCATCCCAGAGGGCCTGGTCTAATGAGAAAAGAGGCTGGCAAACTTGATGCAAACAAGAAAGTCAGTAAGATTAATGTAGAATCTGTAAGAAAAATGGTGGCACTGGCCTCGTAGGCCACGGCAGAAGGGCAGTGGACTTGTCCTAACATGTGATAAGAAGTCACTGGAGAGGTTCTACATCTGTTGTATGAAAACTGGAAGAAAGAAGAAATGGTTCCTATGTTACTGCAGTAGCCTAAGAAAAAGTAGAGTCAAAACTCAGGTGGTAGCCATAGAGAAGCGGAAGGGAGTGGGGCTGAAGACAGAGCAGATCACAAATGGCCAATGACTTAATCATAATGAAGTCTCCACGGAGTTTGGAGGGCTTCCAGGAAGGTAAACTAGAACACATCCAGGAGCTGGGTAGGTAGTGCACCCCAACTCCACGGGGATGGAAGCTCCTGCATTCAGGACCCTTCCAGACCTTGTCTTACATATCTCTTCATGTAGCTGTTCATTTGCATCCTTTAAAACGCCCTTCATAATAAAGTGGTAAATGTTTGCCCTGAGTTCTGTGAGCCACTCTAGCAAATTAATCGAACCCAAGAAGGAGGTCTTGGTAACCTCTATGTATGGCCACTTGGTCAGAAGCACAGGTAAACAACCTGGGGCTTCCAACTGGCACTGGAAAAAGTGGGGGCAGTCTTGTGGGACTGAACCCCCTCAACCTGGGGAATATGATGCTATTTCCAGGTAGACAATGTTGGAACTGAATTGGAGGACATCCAGCCAGTGTCTGCTGCAAAACTGATTGCTTGCTCGATGTACAGAGAAAAACTTACGTACTAATATATGTTGTCAGAAGTGTGTTGTGCAAGAAACTGTGTGTGTTTTCTACATAGTCAGCTAGATTGATCTGACAGCAGATTAGGGAAAAGGAGATATAATTAGGGTATCATCAGCTCAGAGAAGACATTTAAAGTCACATGACACTTAAATGTGATTTCCTAGTGAATAAGTATAGATAAAGAAAGCCGGAGGTCTGGGCTAAGGATTAAGCCTTGAGACCAGGTAAAAAAGGAGATTGCACAGGAACTACTGGTGAGTAGGAAGAAGTTTTCTGGAAGCTAGGCAAAGACTGTGTTTTTAAAAGGAGGCAGTGATGAATTGCATCCAAAGGTACTTAAAGATCAAGTAAAGTGAGGGCTGAGAATGAAACTTGGTTTTGGTGACTTGGAGACTTTTTAGTGATTTCAGCAAAAGTGGTTTCAATGGATTAATGTCTTTAAAAACTGCTGCTTCCTGTGGCTTTATCGTTGTCAAAAGGAGAGGAGAAGCTCTGGAGTTGAACTAAGTTGAAACCACCGTTCTGACAGTGTGAAGTTTGGCTTATGAAGGGCATCCTCTCAACAGATACCAAAGATGAAGATGTTCCCCTACTTTTATACGTAACTGTTGGGTTATTCTGGGAAATAGGATACAGAGTTACACAATGCTGAAGTTGACTTATCATGCTTTTGAGATGCTAACTACTCAGCTAGGTGTGTTTAAGTCTTTTTTTTCCCCCCTCAAGTAGTCAGAGTGATATACTTTGAGTTCCTGCACACCTATAAAAAGTCATCTTGTTTCACTGCCTATGTAAAGGATAACTTCATCCATTTAGGATTCTTAGTTTATCATAGTTTTTTCCTCAGAGTTCTCTGGAAGACACTCTACCACAGCACTGTCCATCAAAACTTCCCATGACAGAAATGTTCCATTCTGCACTGTCTAGTGCAGTAGCCACTAGTCACACACAGCTACTGAGCACCTGAAATGTGCACAATGCAACTGAGAAAATGAATGAAAACAAATGCTGTGTTCCTTGTATTTTTGTTACAATTTTCAACTTCTCTTCCCCATTGCATTGAGGGAATATTTCTAAAACCCTGCTGCTACTTCACTCCAAAGAGTCACAGATTTCACTTAAGAACTCCTTCCTGCTCTCTGATTCTTTCAAATGCTCATCAGTTTCCCAGAGCAACTAATTGGTTGCTCTTTAAACTTCAACAGTTTCTCTTGTTTCCTGCACTAAGTCTATTTCATGGGAAGTTATTGCTCACACTGGTCAACTTCTTTTACAGTACCTACTGAGTCTGTATGTGTCTATCATTTTCTGTATGCATCTTTAAAGAAAAAGGCCTGTTTATGTAATGTTGGGAACTGTGTTGAGTTCAACCAGAAAACACATTTAGAACCAAGTTCAAATCTCAGACCTAGGAGGGGAAATGTTGACATTGTTACTTTCTATGTAAGTTCTCTACTGCTGCCTTAAAAATTGTCCCAAAGTTAGCAGCTTAAAACAACAAACACTTATTATCTCACAACAGGTTGGGAATCTGGGTGTGACTCAGCCAGGGGGCCTTGAGTTCAAGGTCTCTCACAAAGTTGCAGGTATCCTAAAGCCTGACTGGAGGAGGAGAATCTACTTCCAAGCTCGTGCACCTGGCTGCTGACAGATGTCAGGTCACTAGCTGTTGGCCAGAGACAACAGATCCTTGACACATGAGCTCCACAGGGAACCACACAAACATGGTAGCTGGCTTCCCTCAGCAAGTGAAACAGGGCAGCCCAACATGGATGCCAAAACCTTTCTGTAACCTAACCTCTGAAGCAGCATCCCAGCATCTTGCCCCACTTGTGGAAGCAAGTCACGAGAGGTCCATAAACACTCAGAGAGAGGAGGTTACACAGAGACATAAACACCAGAAGCCAGGGATCACTGGGGCCACCTTAAGAGGCTGCCTGACAAAGAAGGCAGCTTGGGGGCAGTTTCAACTTTGTGCTTCATGGTCCAGTCTCTTCCTTCTGTGCTGGTCATACTTCTCTTGGTAAGAGTCATTTAGTTTTTAATCCCAGTTTCGAAGTACAGAATACATGAAAAAACTGTCCAGTGGCTCCCCCTTCAATTCTAACTCTGGCTATTCAAAGTAGGTCCTGTCACTTACTCCTACCCGTGCTTCACAACCACAGAAATGAACACTAAGGACCTCCCTCACAATGTTTCTTGTTTGTACTGTTTCCTGCTAAATTTTTTTAGTTTAGTTATGGCACCCTTCCAGGGTTTCCAAGGATACTGAATTCTCCTTATTATGCTCGTTGGTCATTTCAGTGTGTCATCTGTCTGTTTTAACGCATGGGCTTAGGTAACCATCCTCCTCCCAAAGTCAATACAAGCTATTTGTTTAAGTAAGGCCCTCTACACATTCTTTAAAAGACTGTTTTGATAAACGTGACAGGAAGTGCTTGTTGGCATTCTAGCCATATAATTCAATTCTATTGTTGGGTAAAACAAAGATATTTTAATCTACACCATCAATCCCCAGGATATTTTCTACCATGTTAATTTAAGTAACTGCTGCTTTCTTTAAAAAAAAAAAAAAAAGTAATAATGCCACCAAACTTGGTACCGTTTAAAACATTAGAAAACTTAGTAAGCACAGCAACACTAACAATATACCTACAATCTCAAAAGGCAGGGAGACACAGCTGCTCAGCAGTAGGAACTAATCGCACAGAGAGGATAAACTAACAAGAGTTATAAAGAAGTACCTACAACTGCATGCCCAGCAGTGGGCACCTGGCACTGTGGAACATACATAATACTTAAAGACTAATCATAAGTTAGAATACCAGCAGTATTTTAACTCACAAACCAAAATATACCCACTTCTGGTTTAACAATTAAAAAAACTTACCCTACATCATGTATCTCTTTTACCGTCTCCCAATAGCTTAATCACTCTATCTCCTGAGAACATATAATGATGATATTGGAGTGGAAGAATCAACCAAAACTGAATCAGGCAGCAACATATTTTCTGATCTGATACCCTGGAGTACAAAGTGTAGACTCTGCCAAATAATCAGGATTCTGTTTTTTTGACTTCTGCTGACGAATACTCAAGAGAACAAGAGAGTTGACACACACATATGTCTACCACATATGACTGTACAGGATATAACCAACACAAACAGCTATCCTGTACAGCACATGTAAGACACAGTGCCTAAGGGTCAAACCTGATCTCACCAGATTTCCAGGTGAGGTGTTGAAAGAAAGGCGATTTTCAAAACATTTTAGCACTGCACTTATTTAATAAAATCACTTAGCTTGGCAAAGATACAGGATATAAAATCAACACACAAAAATCGGTTGTTTCTATACACTAACAATGAACAATCCAAAAAGGAAATTAAGAGAACAATTCCATCTACAGTAGCATTCAAATGAATAAAATACTAAGGAATAAATTAATCCAAGGAGACAAAAGACTTCTACACTTAAAACTATAAAACACAGCTAAAATAAAGACATAAATAAATGAAAAGACATTCCATGTTCATGGATTGGAAGACTTAATTCCTAACAAAATCCCTAAAGCACTTTTTGTATAAATAAAAAAAATCCCCCCTAATGGGTTCTATCAAAGGAATAGAGAGCTCAGTAAACCCCTGCACATATGGTCAAATGATTTTGGACAAGGCTGCCAAGACCAACAAATGGGGAAAGCAGTCTTTTCAAAACATGGGTGTTAGGAAAACTGGTTATCCACACACAAAAGAAAAAAAAAAATGGACCCTTGTCTTACATCATACTAAAAATTAGCTCAAAGTGGATCAAAGAGCTAAAGACCTAGAAGCATAAAATTCTTACAAAAAAGTAGAAAGTGTTAATGAGAAATTAAAACCCTTGTGTATTGCTAGTGAAAATGTAAAATGGTGCCGCCACTATGCAAAGCAGTATGATTGTTCCCAAAAAGTTAAACATAGAAATACTATATGCCACACTAACTGCACTTCTTAGGTATATACCAAAAATAATTCAAAGCGGGGACTTGAACAGATACTTGAGGATCAGTGTTCATAGCAGCACTATTCAAACATCCAAAAGGTGAAGGCAATCCAAAAGTCCATCAACAGATGAGTGAACAAAATGTGGTACATACATAAGATTATGCAGCCTTAAGGAAAAAAATTCTGACATACGCTGTAACAGCCACAAAAGACAAATAGCATAGGATTCTCCTGATATAAAATATTTAGGAGTCAAATTCATAGAGACACAAAGTAGAATGGGGGTTGCTAGGTGCTGGGGAGACAGGAATGAGGAGTTAATGTTTTGGTGGGTATAGAGTTTTAGTACGGGAAGATGAAGAGTGTCCTGGAGATAGATGGTGGTGATGGCTGCACAACATATTTGTATGCACTTAATGACACAGAACTATACACTTTAAAATGGTAAACCTTATATGTATTTTACCACCATAAAAAAAACTGCCATCTCACATAAAAAGTCCCAAGGTATGGCAAATAAACCCAGGGTTAGTTAATTCACTGGCTTAATGTTATCAAATATCCAGGTTCTGTCCATCTTAATATTCTGACAAAAAATAGTTACAGGGCTGGGAACTAAGGTTCTCACCGTGAGAGCCAAAAGGCACAAATACAGAATGAGGGAAGTAAGGAATAACCCCGCGGTATCAATTTAAATTGGAGGTATCAGCATAAATTGATATTTTAAAAGTTTCACTACAGAGTATTTCAGTCATATACAAAAGTAGGTAGAAGAGCATCATAGGAATTCCTGTGTACCTATCATGCAGCTTCCACAATTATACATTCACAGCCAGTCTTGTTTCATCTATAAACCCATGCCACATTATTTCATGTACATCCAGACATCAAATTATTTCACCCATAAATATTTCAGGAAAGATTTCTAAAAGACCACCATTTTCAATATAACCAAACACCCTTACCATACCTTGAAAAATTCAAAAGCACTCCCTTAATATGAAATATCCAGTAACTGTTCAAATTTCCAATTGTCTCATGTCATAAAAAACATTAAACTATTTGAATTAGGATCCTATAAGGCTTTTACAATAACATTGGGAGGAGGAAGGAAAGAGGATCGAACAAAGTCCTGAGTATAAGTTCTAAGAATTATTAGCTGTAGCAGAGACTAATCGTCCCTAAGAGTGGCCATTTCCCCCTGTCTCCTTTAGTAATGGTACATCCTGGCACCTTCACCCTCAGAACCCAAAAAACCACACACACACAGAGTTTTAACAGGAAATTAGAGGCTGCATGGTTCTTTAATACCAAGTTCTAAACAATGGGTTGTGAATAAAATTTCTGTCACATCCTTAAAAAGTAGCTACTTGCCCTTCTCTCTTTTTTCTGCCCCATGGGCTAGAACACAGATTTGAGCCAGATCTGACCATGCACACAAGAGCAATACACCCAGACCCTGAGAAGAACAAACCTGCAATCCTGGGTGATCTCTGGCAAAAGCAGCTTATCCACTTCAGACCCCTCTCTACCACTGATGGTCACATGAGAAAGAAACAAGCTAATTTTTTGAACCACTATGTATGTGGGTCTTTAAAGTAGTTTGGTCTATAATACATATACTAGCTTGTGTGACTGTGGGGATTTGTCTGGATCTCCTTTTACTGGTTCAAAAAACTGGGAAGCGCTACTAATTGTTAGCTTAATCCATTTCCTTATTTTAAACAACAAAGTGTACATTTAGTGAAATAAAAAACTAAGTTATCATATATTTTAAAATGAAATGACACACTGCAGAATTTATCCATTCAACAAATGCCCACTAAATGCCAGATACTGTCATGTGCCTAAAAATGTTACAGATGCTAAGAATGAAAATCTCAGAACAAAAAATCAGGATTTCCTCATATGTGAAACTCACAAACTGGAGAGAAAGAAGCCTACATACAATAAGCAAGCAAACAATAAATAAGATCATTTCAAATAATAGTAAAGATATTTTAAAAACAGGTAACATTAAATGTACATCTCTTTTGGGGTTGGAATGGAAATGAGTTAATTTACACAGGGTAGTCAAGATTACGAAGGAAGGTCTATTTCAGAATAAAAGGGGCAAGTTCAAAGCCCTCAAGAAAGCTCCTGTGGCTAGACCTACCAGCGAGCAAGGGGAGAATGACAGGAAGGACCTGCGGGGTAGGCAGAGGGAGCATAGTACTAAATCTACAATACAAATGTTATATTACTAGTAACAGGGTCTGAGTATTCCTGATGAAAAACAAAGAAAGCCCTTACTTAATCCTGTGTTTTAGTTTCAAGACAAATGATCTTCCCAATAGAAAATTGATATTTTAGTTGCCCTGCAATCAGTAACTGACTATAATCTTATGTTCTACCTTATGTTGCTATGGACTAAATGTTCGTCCCCCACAAAATTCACACATTAATACCTAATATGATGTATTTGGAGGGGAGGTCTTTGGCAAGTGATCCGGTAATAAGGGTAGAGCCCTCATGAATGGGATAAGTGTGTCCCTATAAAAGAGACCTAAGAGAAAGTCCTTGTCCCTTCTGCCATGTCAAGACACAGCTGTCTCTGAACCAGAAAGCAGGTCCTCACCAGATCTGCAGGTACCTTGATCTAGGACTTTCCAGCCTCCAGAACTGTGAGAAACAAATGTCTGTTGTTTGTAAGCCACCCAGTCTGTGGTATTCTGTTAACAGCAGCCCAAAAGGTCTGTGACAAATGTCTTCATTCTAAGACAAACGTATGTATTAATTAAAATTATTTCAGGAGTAAAAAAATATAAACTGATTTTTATCTAAGAAAGCTAAAGTTTTCTCTGATATATTAAGTTGTTTAAAACCTCACTGCTTTTGGCTGACTGCTTCCTGCCTGAAATTTAGGTCTAAAAATACAGGTTAGTATCTTAGACAAAAGCTATTTTAATTTTTATCATTTTTTGCTATTAATTGAAGAAAGGAAAGGCCATTAAAAACAGTCCACAAGCTGGGCACAGTGGTTCAAGCCTGTAATCCCAGCGCAGAGGCTGAGGCGGGTCGATCACCTGAGGTCACGAGTTCAAGACCACCTTGGCCAACATGGTGAAACCCCGTCTCTACTAGATATACAAAAAAAAATTAGCCAGGCATGGTGGCAGCCATCTGCAATCCTAGCTACTCAGGAGGCTGAGGCAGGAGAACTGCTTTAACCCAGGAGGCGGAGGTTGCAGTGAACTGAGGTCATACCACTGTACTCCAGCCTGGACAACAATAGCCAGACTCAGTCTCAAAAAAAAAAAAAAAGAAAAGTACACAATATCAGAATTTAGATTTAAGAAAACAAATCTACTTTTATATAAATTCTGTGAATTCCCCTTTTCTATTGTATAGAAAGTGATTACCAAGTGTTCTAGACATGAATGAAAAGAAACTATAAACATTTTATTGATACACTTGTTAAACATGTAGATGTAAAACATGCATTTATCTTCTAAATTGCACTAAAATGACACTAAACTAATAAAAACAGTCTAAAATAAGAACAAAGAAAATGCAAGGGAACAGCAGAAGGAAGGTAACAACAATGTGCTGAAAAACAAAAAACTCAGCAAAATAAAGTGAAACCTCTGAGCATGCAAAAGTGGTTGCCAAGTCAGGACACAGAAGCACCAGGCACCTTGGAGGGCTGCAGTGAGGCATGAAATTCAAAACAGCTATTGGGTGAAATATCTATGCAAGATGCAGAGAAGCTAGACTCTAAAATAGAGAACAAGACTACCTCCTGGAGAAACTGAACCTGACCTAGGAAAGGTATCAATTTGAGAAGAAGCTGGTGGTGAGGGGTCAAATTAAAAATAAGATTAAGTGAAAGGCTGCATATTAATCCATGAGTTGCTCGGTGATCTTACTCGCTCCCAGAATGTCAGCAGCCAGGCTTAAGATGTGACCCATCCCACCTCCCCACCTCCCCCTGAGATAAGACACTAGAAGTTCCTTCTCATCTTGAGATATTGACCTGTGGGTTCCTGGCTCATCACCCTACAGAGAAGCTGAATATCTCTGCCAGTGGACACAAAGCTTCTAATTTACTTTTAGTACCTCATTCTTAAGAACTAAGACAGACAACCAAGGATCACCAGATACCAAAGTCTACCAATATGAATAAGAAAAAAGAAACTCAAAGGAAATAGATGCTCAGATTAGAAAAGGAAAACAAACCCAAAAACCTATTAATCTTCTCAAAAACAAGATACTCCATTTATAAAACCAGGGCTGCTTAAAACTACCACCATCCACACTATTTCCAAAGGGCAAAAGAGCTCTTAAAAATACAATAGTAAAAATAAATGAAAGAGTTGAGAACAAAACTGAGGAACTCCCCCAGAAAGTAAAACAAAAAGGAAATGGAAAATAGTGGGGGAGGGGTGGGCGGGGAAGAGGACCAGCACAAAAAGTTCAAGATCCAGATAAGTTCCAGAAAGAACAAATAAAACAGAGAAGGAAAAAAACGGAAGGAAATGAATCTACAAGCTGCAAGGGTCCAATGAGTACAAGTCCAATTAATAAAAAAGACCCACACCAAAGCACATCATCCAGAAAGGAAAAATCAGTTAACAGAAGGGCATCAGTGTTCTCAAATGCAACACCGGAAGTAACAGACAAAAGAAACACCTCCCAAATTCTAAGGGAAAATGTTAACCAGCCAAACCTGAAAGTGTGAAGTAGAATAAAGACATCTTTTCCAGGCAGGTAAGATCTCAAAAATTTTACCTCCTATGAAATCTTTCCCATAAAGCACAGGACACTGTGGACCATCCCAAAATAACAGCATGAAACAAGAAAGAAAAAGATGTGGGATCCAAGAACAAGGAGCTCCAACATAGGAGAGGCAAAAGGAATTCCCACAATGATGATGATCACGATGATGATGATGAAGGAAAATCCCAGGACAACAGCTGTGCACCAGACTTACAGACTGCCCAGACTGAAGCAAGAGGCTGGAGGGATATAGCTTAAGGCAAAAGTAAAACTGATAGAACATCTGATGTGCTTCAATATATTAAGAGGGGATTTACTCTCCGAAGAGGATTTGAGGATGATTTAGTGATAGATTCACAGAAAACGAAACGAAGTACTCCAGACTGAAACATGATGGAGAACTCCATGAAGAACATAATCTGATTCTTCCTGATCATGTGGAAAACTACATTAGAAGGCTTTTGAAAGGTGCAGAAAGAAAACAGTGATGGGAGATTAAAAGTCAAATGAATAAAGTAATTATTAACCCTAAAGAAAACAATGTTATAATAGAAAAAAAATCAGAATTTATTATACAGCAGCCATATGCACAATGTCCACTCCTGCGTTCATTTCCTATCGCTGTTGTAACAAACTAGTGCACATGTGGTGGCTTAAAACATCATTAATTTTTTTTTCTTACAGTTCTGGATGCCAGGAGTCAAAAATCAGTTTCACTGGGCTAAGGTGAAGTCGTCAGCTGGGATGGTTCCTTCTAGAAGCTTTAAGGGAAGAATCCATTTTCTTGCCTTTCCTCGCTTCTGGAGGCCACCTGCACTTCTTGGCTTGTGACCCTTTCCTTGCAATCACTCCTATCTCTTGTTTCCTCCCTTTGATTTTCTTGCCTCCCTTTTATAGCATCCTTGTGCTTACAGATTTACAGCCTACCAGGATAACCTAGGATGATCGCCCTATCTCAAAATCCTTAATTTACTCACATCTGCAAGTCCTTTTGCCATATAAGGTAACAGTCACAGGTTCCAGAGATTAGGACGCGGATTTCTTTTGGGGCCATAATCCAGTCTACTACAACTCTGAACACTGGCTTAAACAATCAACACAGTGTAACAATACTGAGAACGCTGGGAGGAGCAGTAGGAAGAGCCTAGGGGATGTTAGTTCTTAGCTACCATTTCCATCTGTGGATTGCTTTTAAAAAGAGCTGTATGAGCACTTAGTTTAGAAATATGAAAATAGGCCGGGCATGGTGGCTCATCCCTGTAATCCCAGCACTGTGGGAGGCCAAGGCAGGCAAGCCGCCTGAGGTCAGGAGTTCGAGATCAGCCTGGCCAACATAATGAGACTACATCTCTACTAAAAATACATAAAATTAGCCAGGCATGGTGGCACACAGCTGTAGTCCCAGCTACTTGGGAGGCTGAGGCAGGAGAATCACTTGAACCCAGGAGGTGCAGTGAGCCGAGATGGTGCCACTGCATTCCAGCCTGGGGGACAGAGCAAGACTTCGTCTCAAAAAAGAAATATGAAAAAATACCAGAAGAAATAGCTAAAGTGGATTCAAGATGAGGACAGGTGACAGAAACAGAAAATTCATTTTCCTTACAAGTATTTTGAAATACGGACTTTTAAAAAACTATATACATGAGCTACATGGATAAAATAAAAATCAACCTAAAACAACGTTAAACTTAGATAGCTGGTAAGGGAGAGAAATCCTGATCTGAGATGAACAGGTGCCTCAAGGCTAAGGAACCAAACAGAAAAATGACAAAGATAAAAATTTAAAGGCAAATTACTAGCAAAAAGCACACCTTTGCTAAGTATAGTAAGGTCTTAGCCTGAGCCAAACTTGAAATTCAAATACAAATTTAAAATAACAACTAGAGAGGGCTAACATGTAGCAGTATGACGCAAACTGCTCTTTTAAGAGCTAGTGCAAAACTCCCAAGGAGGTGTTTTAATTCATTTACAGAACAAACGTTAACTGATGTGAGAACAGCACAATAGATCTATCTATTCTGTCAAAAATGCTGAGTAAAAAAATCAAGATACTAGGTCTCTCTTACCCTTAAAAAGAGGCTATAAGCTGCCTTGCCGCTCAAAGTGTAGTCTGGGGACCAGCAGCAGCAACATCAGCATCACTGGGAGCTTATCAGAAATGCAAAAATCACAGGCTCCCCCACAAGACCCAAATGCACCATCATCATCTGTATTTTAACCAGACGCCCAGGACATTCATATGCACATAAAGCTAGATAAGTGCTGATATCAGGCCAATACAACTCTTCTTTAACAAAACAGCATACTTCTGAATAAGGAATTGAGGGGAATTAAGCGTGTTCACTGGTACAATAACATTTGCTTTCTATTTCTATTCAGACTTCTGTAGAATTTTCCAAGGGCTCTAAATATATTTGTCAGCCTACCTGAGACTCTGATAAAAGACTCAGATCATGATACAAACAACTGAGTAAAAGAACGAGGAGAAAGAGAAAATATTTATAACATAAAGAATATACTATTTACAACGTGGCCCTAGGTAGCAAGGGTAGCCAATAACAGGATGCTTTAGAGCCTTCAGTGTGCCTGACGCCATCCCTTCAGATGTTCTCAGACTCCATCCCTCCTGCTATGAGAAACAGACACCAACAGGGAAGGGTGCTTTGGACCCTCCTGCATGTTCTAGGTGCACCCCACCCCACCCAATTATATTACTCTTGGGAGAAGATGCAGAATATATAACTATAGGGAAGAATAAAACACTGGAGGAACTTGAGAAAAAAGGGAAAATAAGACAAAAAAAAAAAAAAGAAGCTTGAACTTCTGTTGCCACACATTAATTTTCGTTCATTGTTTCAGAGACAGGGTCATGCTACGCTGCCCAGACTGGAGTGCAGTGGCTGTTCACAGGCATCACTGTGCACAATAGCTTTGAACTCTTGGTTTCAAGCGCTCCTCCCACCTCAGCCTCCCAATTAACTGGGATTACATGCTCGCACCACCGTGCCCGGCTCAGCACAATAATTTTAAATTAGTCAAATTAATAGTCAAAGTGCCAGACCCTAAACTAATCCCAATTCTGACGAAGCTGGGAAACTAATCTCTCCCTAGCTTTTGCCAAATGCCTAACCCAACCAAGCTGAACTGTTAGTCATTAATGTAACGTATATTTATTGGAAGTGCCTAAAATGTGCCCCAAACCTCAAAAACTAGTTGATCTCAATTTGTGGACTGGAACAGGCTTTTATTCTTCTGCTGTCAAACTGTTAATTCTGTTAATCGGGCATCAGACAGCAAAATAACTATATCAATTAAATTTTCTGAGGCTTACTATGTGCCAAAACTAAGCATTCATGTACATTTAATCCTCTAAACAAAAAGGCAAGTACTATTATTCCCATTTACAGATAAGAAAACTAAAACACAGCAATTCTCAAATGTTTGTTTCCTTACTCTCTGGTTTCCTTTGCTTGTCTAAAAAAGAAAAAGGAAAAAAAAATCCATTTCATTTAGGAAGTCTTTCCCATGTAATGCAGATCCAAATTATTTCTTCTTTGAGCTTCCCTCCAACGTTCCTCCACTACGATGTATGATTCAAAAGAGGAAAAGGGCTGTGATACTACAAATAAATAAATTTTAAAAAGCATCACCAAAGAAAACTAGACAAAGAACACAAAAAGGCTCCAACACAGTTATTTGCTCAAACAAATAACTGGAAAAGATTTTTCTGAATGGTGAATATTGTGCCAGGTATTGTCAAGAGGTCAGGAAATGGCCACTCCCATTCACTATTGGAGGAAGTGAAAAATCAACACCAACTTTCTATGGTGATTTGGCAATAAATACCATAAGCCATTTAAAAAAAAAAAGAAAAAAAAAATCACACCTTTCGACCCAGCAATCCCATTTCCAGAAATGTATCCTAAAGCAGTAAGATTCTCACAGGGATGTTCATCATGATCTTTATAATAGCAAACATTATAAACAACCAAAATGTCTAAATGAAATACACTAGAGATCCAATTAAATATACAGCCATTTATCTTCTTCTCACATATGTTAACTGCAAAAAAACATAATACAAAACTGTATGTCTGATAACAATTTTGAAAATATATATTTGCAGTGGAAAAAGAACTATATGCTGGAAAGATCTATACCCAAATATTAACAGATGTGACATAAAAATGGTGAGATTATAAAGGCATACTTTTATTGTGCTTCAGAGACACTGTGTTTTTTTTTCTTTGAGGTGGAGTCTTGCTCAGTCGCCCAGGCTGGAGTGCAATGGCGTGATCTCGGCTCACTGCAAGCTCCGTCTCCTGGCTTCACGCCATTCTCCTGCCTCAGTCTCCCGAGTAGCTGGGACTACAGGTGCCTGCCACAACACCCGGCTAATTTTTTTTGTATTTTTAGTAGAGACAGGGTTTCATCATGTTAGCCAGAATGGTCTCAATCTGACCTCGTGAGCCACCCTCCTCGGCCTCCCCAAGTGCTGGGATTACAGGCGCAAGCCACCGCACCCAGCCGACACTGTTTCTTATAAACTGAAAGTTTGTTGTCAGGCACAGGGGCTCACGCCTGTAATCCTAGCACTTTGGGAGGCTGAGGTGGGCGGATAACCTGAGATCAGGAGTTCCAGACCAACCTGGCCAACATGATGAAGCCCCGTCTCCACTAAACATATAAAAAAATTAGCCAGGCGTGGTGGTCGGCACCTGTAATCTCAGCTACTCAGGAGGCTGAGGCAGAAGAATCACTTGAACCTCGGAGGCAGAGGTTGCAGTGAGGCGAGATCACGCCACAGCACTACAGCCTGGGCAACACAGTGGGACTATGTCTCAAAAAAAAAAAAAAAAAAGAAGACAGTCTGAGGCAACCTTGCTAGAAAGGAACTTTTTTTTGTTTTGTTTTGAGACAGAGTCTTGCCCTGTTACACAGGCTTGGAGTACAGTGGCGCAATCTCGGCTCACTGCAACCTCCCCCTCCCGGGTTCAAATGATTCTCCTGCCTCAGCCTCCTGAGTAGCTGGGACTACGGGCATGTGTCACCATGCCCAGCTAATTTTTGTACTTTTAGTAGAGGTGGGGTTTCATCATGATGGCCAGGATGGTCTAGATCTCTTGATCTCGTGATCCACCCGCCTCAGCCTCCCAAAGAGGTGGGATTACAGGCGTGAGTCACTGCGCCCAGCGGAAATGCACCATTTTTCCAGTAAGTGCTCACTTTGTGTCTCTGTGTCACACTTTCGTAATTCTTGCAAAACTTCAAATTTTCCATCATTACTATACTGGTTATGGTCATCTGTGATCAATGATCTTTGATATTACTATTGTAATTGTTTTGGAATGCCATGAAGCACCTCCATAAGACAGCAAATGTAATTCTTAAAAATGCTGTATGTTCTGACTGCTCCACCTACTGGCAGTTCCCCTATCCCTATCTCTCCCCCTCCTCCGGCCTCCTGGAGATACAATATTGAAATCAGGCCAATTACCCTACGGGCCTCTAAGTGTTCAAGTGAAAGGAAGATAATTTAATTGATAAAGGTGACTACCCTAAACAATGGATTTTCAAAGTAGACTAAACAGTCCTGTATTCGAAGAAGATACCACCTAGGACTCTCATAGCTGGAAAGGAGAAGCTGATGCCTGGCTGCAAAGCTTCAAAGAACAGGCTGACTCTTCTGTCAGGGGCTAATGCAACTGGGTGACTTTAAGTTGAGGCCAATGCTCATTGACCATTCTGAATTCTAGGGCCCAAATCTACTCTGCCTGCACTCTAGAAAAAAGCCTAGTTGAGAGCACATCTGTTTACAGCACTGTTTACTAAACATTTTAAGCCCACTGTTGAGACCTACTGCTCAGAAAGACGACTCATTTCCAAATATTGCTGCTCACCCAAGGACTCTGATAGAGAGGGACAAGGAGGTGTTGTTTACATGCTTGCTAACACAATATCCATTCCGCAGCCCACGGATCAAGGTGTGATTCTGACTTACAAGACAATTGTGAGCATTATTAAAGAAATACAGGCTGCACGTAGTGGCTCACTCCTGTAATCCCAGCACTTTGGGAGGCCAAGGTGAGTGGATCGTTTGAGCTCAGGAGCTCAAGCCCAGCCTGGGCAACATGTTGAAACCCCGACTCTACAAAAAATTAAAAAATGAGCCAGTGGTGCACACCTAAAGCCCCAACTACCTGGAAGGCTGAGGCGGGAGAATCACCCAAGCCCAGGAGGTCAAGACTGCAGTGAGCCATGATCACACCACTGTACTCCAGCCTGGGCAACAGAGTGAGACACTGTCTCCAAAACAAACAAACAAACAAAAAGAAATATATTTTTGTAAGGCTGTAACTGCCATAGACAGTGATTCCTTTTGTAAGGCTATAACTGCCATAGACAGTGATTCCTCTTAAATCTGGGCAAAGCCAACTGAAAACCTCCTGGAAAGAATTCAACATTCTAGATGCCATTAAGAACATCCATGATTCATGTCAGGATGTCAAAATATCAACACAAACAGGAGTTGAAAGGAGCTGATTCCAGTCCTCATGGATAACTCTGAGGGGCTCAAGACTTCCACGTAGGAAGTTAACTGCAGATGTAATGGAAATAGCAAGAGAACTAGAATTAGAAATGGAGCCTAAAGATATATTGTTCCAATTTCATGATACCATCAATAGATGACCAGTTTCTTTTTAATTAAACAAAATGGTTTCTTGAGATGGAATCTACTGCTGGTGATGACGCTGTGAACACTGTTGAAATGAAACAAACAAAATTTAGAATATTATATAAACTTAGTCGATAAAGCAGCAGTAGGGTTAAAGAATTGTCTCCAATTTTAGAAGACCTTGTACTGCAGGTAAAATGCTATTAAAGAGCATTGCATGCTACAGAGAAATATTTTGTCAACTGATGCAGCAAACTTCATTTGGCACTCATTAAGAAGTGCCACAGTCACTCCAACCTTCGGCAGACACCACCCTGATCAGTCAACAGCCATCAACATTAAGACAAGATCCTCCAGGGGCAAAAAATGTACAACTTGCTGAAGGCTCAGACAACTATTAACATTTTTTAGCAATAATGTACTTTTTAATTGTCATGTACACTGTTTCAGACATGCTACTGTACACTTAACAGACTACAGGATAGTGTAAGCATAACTTTTATGTGCTCTGGGAAACCAAAAATTTGTGACTCATCTTACTGCAATATTTGCTTTATTACAGTGATCTGGAACCAAAGCAGCAATATCTCTGAGGTACGCCTGTATTTGATTTGATTTTTTCATTTACATATAGTACATGGGCTGTGAGAAGAACCAACAACGTTCAACACCTCACTCCCCCACTTTCCAACTACGTGACCTTGGGCAAGTTACATTATCTAAGCCTTGATTTCCTCATCTATAAAATGAAAGTAATAATTTATCCTTACAGTGAGAAGATTAAATGAGATAATACATATAAAGCACTTATACACATAGGCAGCTCAGTTTCTTGAGCACTTATTTTTTAAATTTCTCATTTATAATCAGTTATTTTTCCTTTAACAAATAAAAATTCTTAAAGATTAAAAAACTTTTGCAGAGCAAAAATTTAACAAAGCTTTATTCTAATCAATCTGAGCAGTATACAATCTGAGCAGTATACAATCTGAGCAGTATACAAATCATGATGTTTTGGCATTTTAAGGAATATTAACAAAACTCCCAAGAAATTAGGTTGAGAATTAGACATGGTGGACAAGTGACCAAAAAGGCCTACGTGTTAACTGAACAGTTAAGAACACACATTATATTTTTAGGATCTAGCCTATTCTATAATGTGTAGTATAGTCTTAATCAAATAAATCACCAAAATGAACCGGTCACTTTACATACTGCCAGGAACAATCAGATTCAAGTGGAGAAAGAAGAAAGACTTGAGGTCTACAACCCAAAGACTCCAAACTGTTATTTTTAAAGTTATCTATGAACTGTTATCTATGAACCCAAACTGTTATTTTTAAAGACTTGGATATCTTAGACATTATAGATTTTACTTAGCTTTGTTTAGAGTCCACTAATTGCACATCTAGATGTAAATTTCAAATGTGTACAACCTTCTCAGTAACTCTCCACATAGAAATCTGTATGGTTTTAATCTACTGGTTAAAAGAAAATGCTAATTTCTCAGGCAACTCATCAGATCCTCTTTAAGGTGGGGCCTATAGACCTTGCCTAATAATTCATGGATTCCTAGAATACATTTTCCTACTTTCAAGTCCAAAATGATAAAGATGTGCTGTTAAAAACATATGCAAATACAAAATAAAACACTTCTGGATGATATATAAGAAACCTGTGATGGCATCTCTGGTGAGAGGACAAAGAAACTGGGACAAAGAAGAGGGAAGACATTTGCTGTATTCCTCTTGATTTACCATTCTATATATGTATTAATTTTTTTTTTTCTGTCACCCAGGCTGGCGTGTAGTGGCACGATCATGGCTTACTGTAACCTCGAACTCCTGGGTTCAAGCAATCCTTCTGCCTTGGCCTCCTGAGTAGATGGGACTATAGGCGTGCATCATCATGTCCATCCTTTATTAGATTTTTTAAACCTAGTTATTAAAACAAAAACCTTTACCTATATTTGGTTTGTAAAACAGATGTACAAACTAGATTTGATTAATACAGTGGGGAAAGTTAGATGTAAATGTAGTCTGTGTGTGACTTAGAAGTATAGTGCTGCAAAATGAATGTTTTTCTTTTGTAAATGCAGTTTATTGGCTGTAGAAAACCTTTTTTTTTTTTTTGAGACAGAGTCTAGCTCTGTCACCCAGGCTGGCTGGAGTACAGTGGTGCGATCTTGGCTCACTGCAACCTTCGCCTCCTGGGTTCAAGCAATTCTTGTGCCTCAACTTTCTGAGCAGCTGGGATTACAGGCAAGCGCCACAAAGCCCAGCTAATTTTTGTATTTTTAGTAGAGATGGCGTTTCACCATGCTGGCCAGGCTAGTCTCGAACACCTGACCTCAAGCGATCCACCCACCTTGGCCTCCCAAAGTGTTGGGATTACAGATGTGAATCACCATGCCCAGGCTAGAAACTCTTTTTTTTTTTTTCTGAGACAGAGTCTTGCTCTGTTGCCCAGGCTGGAGGGCAGTAACATGATCTCGGCTCACTGCAACCTCCACCTCCTGGGTTCAAGAAATTCTCCTGTCTCAGTCTCCTGAGTGGCTGGGATTACAGGCGCGTGCCACCATGCCCAGCTAATTTTTGTATTTTTTCTAGAGACAGCGTTTCTCCATGTTGGCCAGGCTGGTTTCGAACTCCTGACCTCAGGTGATCCACCTACTTCGGCCTCCCAAAGTGCTGGGATTACAGGCGTGAGCCACCGTGCCCAGCCTAGAAATTCATTTTTAAGAAAAGAGTAAATCCTACCACTTTTCTCCCATTTAATTTTTGTTTTACTAGTATTTTTTCCAAAATCAGTGCATGATTCAGTGGCTTTTTAATATATTCATCACTACTATTTAATTCCAGAACATTTCCATCACCCCTTAGAGAAACTCTGCACCCAATGGCAATCACTGCCCTTATTCTCAACTCCCTTTCCCTCACACCGCTCCTGGCAAACACTAATCTACTTTCTGTCTCTACAGGTTTGCCTATTCTGGACATTTCATGTAAATGGAATCATAAACTCTATGGTCTTTTGTAACTGGCTCCTTTACTTAGGATGTTTTTAAAATCTATCCATGTTGAAACATATCATCAGCACTTCATTCCTTTTAGTGTCTGAGTAACATACCATTGTATGGATACACCACCTTTATCCATTCATCAGTTGATGGAGACTTGGCACTGTTTCCACTTTTTGGCTATCATGAGTGAGGAAGGGTCCTAGCAACATTCATATACCAGGTTTTGGGTGGATATGTTTTCAATTCTCTTAGATACACACCTGGGAGTAGAACTGCTGGGTCGCAAAGTAATTCAGTGTTTAAGGTACTAATAGAACAGTAAAAATCACAGTATGGTAGCTTGGAGGCTACCATAAACATTCACCTAAAGAAGTCTCTAAAAATATTAATTAGAAAACTCCAACTCATGTCTATTCGAAAGCAGTAAAAGACAAATTTACGGTCTTAGACCTGCAATATGGGACTTTTAAAAATTTAACTCCAAGAAACAAGTAAATATTTGTACTAAATCCCCATCTCAATATCAAGCAGCATAAAATCAACTTAGAAAAGGGAGAGTAATTTACTACTCAGACTCTAGTATTATCCATAAAATTTTTACATGGGATTAGAGGTTTTCACAGTACCATAAATAGGAGTAATACCAAAAGCCAAGTGCTATGGGAAATGTTTATTTCAATAAAATGGACCTCCAGTGTACCTAGAAGGAACAATATCTTCTATCTCCTTCACATTCTCCACAGCACTGGGAACTCAACAGAAACCTGTTGACTTGCGGCTGAACAAAGTCTCACCTTAGCTCTATCCCCTCCCCATAAAAATCAGAGATGCAGACTCAATCAAACAGGAGTTTTAAAAATAAAACTACACTAATGTCTAAATCCTTTAAACTGACACTTTCAATGTTCTACCTAGACTACTCAAATTAATTACAGAAAGTACCTACTTTGTTCCTTCCCACAGAACCCGATATATATAAAAAGACTAGGAGCTCGCTTTAAGCAAGAGCTAAAGCATGAAAGCAACCAACATGTCCATCAAAGGATGAATGAATAAACAAAAGGGATATATACACACAATGGTCTATTATTCAGCCTTAAAAAGGAAGGAAATCCTGTCACATACTACAACAGGGATGAACCCTAAAGACATTATGAAATAAGCCAGTCACAAAAAGACTGTATAATTCCACTTGGAGGAGGAATCTAAAGTAGTCAAATTTGCAGAAACAGAAAGTAGAATGATAGCTGCCAAGAGCTGAGGGGAGGGGAAGAAGGGAGTTGTTTAATGGGTATAGAGTTTCAGTTTTGCAAGATGAAAAAGTTCTGAGGATCTGTTTCACAGTATGACTAGAGTTAACACTACTGAATGGTGTATTTGAAAACAGTTAAAATGGTAAATTTTATTATGTTATGTGTTTTCTATAATATGCATAAAAACATTAGGTAGCTAAAAATTTTCACTAAAAATTGGTTCTGTTGCTAGAAAAAAAAATAATGCTCACTTTATGTCAAGGAGAAAAAAGACAGAACAAGCAATGCCTTTGCTACTACCAATTCCTTTAACAACCATTTTTGCATGTTGCATGCCTTGATAAGAAATTTGTTCAGAACTATTTATTGCCTACAATAGCCTGTTTCTCTTGAATTAGAGTCTTCCCACTCTATTAGCCAAAAGGAAAGATTCCTCTTATGTTACCTTAGAAAGTCATCTACCCTTAAGAATCTTACCTTGCGGTAAGCAGGAAAAAACAGACACACAGGGTAACACCAAAAAAAGGTACTATTTCTACTTTCATGCAGAGCAGACCTACGACGAGCCTGCAATGGCAGGTTATGAAAAGTAACACTGCTTCAGATCTAACCATGTTCTTCTGGATCTTTAGAAAATTTTTAAAATGTTGCCCCCAATCCTTTTTACCTACTTTGATTTCTCTCTTAACACAAGCTACTGAAGAACTTAAATTTCCTTCTGATTAAAGTATAAAATAAGCAACTGGTTCAAAATCCAATATATCCCTCTAATGTTTTTACCAATGAGAGACAGTTTTTAATAAAGGGTGGGAAAAAAAAAAGATGAGAATGCACTAAATCTGTCAAGTCCAGTATTTTAGAGAAGATTAATCCCTCCCATATCATCTCAGGAAAAAGTAATAAGAGGATTGATAAGAAAAAATACCCTCCTGAATAGTCTAAACACCATTATTACCATACAAATATCCTTGATTCTTCCAAATTTAGAGTCCAATAAATAAGTTTCAGTAAGTGTGTAAACATAGGCATAACTATAAGATTAGAGCAGAAGTTCTTAAACCAGATCACTGGTCCACAGACCCTGTGAACTGGATAAAAAGAGATCATTCAAAGATTCCAGAAGAGAAAACTCCATCTGGTATTTGAACATACAGAGAGGATTTAACCAATAGAAACTAAAAGCTGCAAGTGTGTAACTCCCGGCAATGTGCTATATAGAAGTATTCAACGACTTGCCAAGGATTCCACATTTGCCAAGAGCAAAGATCTAGATGATATTGTAATCAACTACTGCCAACATTAACTAAAAACATTCACATTAATTTTTAAAAATTTGCTGAGTTTTTTAAAATTACATTCTGTGTTTAAAACTGGACAGAAAACTGTTAAAGTCTACAAGCTCTGGCATTCAAGCATAGAAAACAGCCACAAAAATACTGAAAATATTAAGCAATAGTTGATATTACATCTTTAGAATGGGAAATTTAACTATTTAAAATGGAATTATGTTGTTCACTTTAGGATTTTCAGAAAAACATTGTTCCCTCTCTCACTTCCCTTTAATGTTAAGTTGGGAAACAGTTACCAAGCCCATTTTATGCCTTCTTTCCTAGAACAGACCACACATCACCAAACTGCTACATGTTGGGCTCAAAATAAACACAATGTCAAGGTCACCAACTCACTTCTAATGACGAGGCAGGCAACCCAGGATGGCACTAAATTAGGCTGTGGGAATTTCAGTGTTCCTGATAGTTGAACCTGAGCAGACACTGTGAGGAAAACCGTAAAAAATTATTTTATTCTGGCAAATCTGTTACTGGTATTTAATCTCTGTAAGGGAGAGTAAGTTTAAAAATAGATACTTTAACGTCCTGAAGGTATTCTTCCTTCACCAAGATCACCAGCTGAAAGAGCTTAAGGCAGATCTAATTTGGTATCTAAAAGAACAGGGAGGGAGGGGACTGAAACAATTTCAAGTCACAGAAACTACTTTCATATGCAATTTTTTAAGACATTCATGCACAAAAGCAGTACACTGTTCTGATCACTTATCTTGTGGTTCATGAGACTTGTAAAGCATTATTACTAAAATGAAATCTATGAACAGACTAAACCAACAACTGTCAAATTTTCTGAATGATAGATCCCCTTAACTCTTACAATCTTAGAACAAAGAGCTTTTAAACTTTAAAATATTTCTTCATTGTAAAATAGCAATAAACCTCACACATTAACAAAAATTTTATGAAAAATGACTATACCCCCCACCTCCCCACCAACAAAATTAATGACACTGCTTTACACTGCTGCAAATCTCTTTAATATCTGGCCTAACAGAATGAAGATTCTCTTAACTGTTTCTGTATTCAATATACTGTACCACAATATGCTTTGTCGATTAAATATGTGAAGAAAATCCAGCCTCACTCAGACAATGTAGTTACAAAGGGAGGAACATTTTAATAGGTTTTTCAGGTAGTTATGGATATACCTTTGATACGACACCAAAACTCCTCAGTGGTAGATTCTTAAAGGTTTGTGGAATGTGAAAACATATCAGTAAAAGCACTTTTACTGATATATGACTGTTTAACATCACATGCATTGGTCACTCGTAAAAGACTGATTCACTGAGTTCCACAGATCTTCCAAATGTTGACATATTTATCAAAAAATCACATTCATTAATATGACTACTGATTTTACTTGAAAAAATCTTTTAAGTACTGGGAGGCTGTCGAGCTCACAATTACAGATACGTGTTTTCCAAAATTCTAATTTTTGCTTGAAAGCTCAAATTTCATCATGGGCAACAAACACTGTCTACTGAAGCAACAGTTTCACTGTTCTTTTGAGAAAACGTCCACCAAATATCCAAGTCCGAATAACCATAGTTTACCAGTTATTTCAAATAAAAATGATGTTCCATGAAAACAGCAGTTGAAACTCAAACAGCTGCACCAATGCTGTTCCTCCAGACAACCACTGTACTTTGCCCCCTTGCAGAAGTGCTCTAGGTATACCTCCCATTCTGTCATGCAGAACGTTGAACAGATATGTGTTCAAGAAGAATTTAATAAAATTAAGTTTTTACTGCTTCAAGGACATTCTTAAAACTGACAGTTTTTTAAACTGCTAGTACATGGTGATGATGATTACCTCTACAAGTACCCTTTTGTGCCACTGTCTTGATCTCATGCTAAGATGGCTTCTGTACCACTACTGCAAAGTGTACTGAAAAAGGCAAGTATCATCTGAGTACTACTGTGAAAATAGTTTTGACTTCACAGACAGTTTGAATGAGTTCAGGGGTTGCCAGACCACACTTAGAGAACCACTGGACTACATGATATCAATTTTGATGGCAGCTATGGACTCTGACCAGAGAAATGCACATATGTACAATTATACAATTTCACACACATCAGAGGGTTAACAAAGCCCTTATAACCGATCTATAGACAGCACATCTCAGCTAACAAATGCCATTAGCAGACCAGCCTGGGCAACATGTTGAGACCTGTCTCTACCAAAAAATTTTTAAACACTAGCCAGGCGTTGTGGCCTGTGCCTGTAGTCCCAGCTACTCAGGAGGCTGGGGCAGGAGGATCACTTGATACTGGGAGGTTGAGGCTGCAGTGAGCTGTGATCATGCCATTGCACTCCAGCCAGGGTGACACAGCAAGACCCTGTCTCAAAAGAATGCCATTAGCAGAAAATTCAATAAATCTCCAAATTATATTTGATTACTTCAAAATAAAAATTATCTACTAGGCATTACAAATAAACCTTGTTATAAACAAGAGCTGCAGTTCAACAACATCAAACACTTTCACCTGAACTAAAAGGAGATCAAGTTTTGAAATAAAATTATATTAGGAAAAGTGAAAGGTCTGAGGTAAGAATCCCAGCTTCATCACCTGCTCAAGATTATACTGTTAATTAACTTTCCCACCAGTCTACTTATTTCACAAGGTTTTTGTGAAGAACAGTAAATTAATAGATGTAAAGCACCTAAAACAATGCCTGGTACATAGTTAAGCACTCAAAAGATTTAGGTTACTCAAGATGGCCATGCCATGCCTTCCTTACAATGACTATACAGCAGTGTATTTATAGAAAATCTAATTTGCACCCAGGCTTTTTCTTTTCTGAGATGGAGTCTTGCTCTGTTGCCCAAGCTAGAGCGCAAGTGGCACGATCTCGGCTCACTGCAACCTCCACCTCCCAGATTCAAGCCATTCTTCTGCCTCAGCCTGAGTAGCTGGGACTACAGGCACACGACACCACACCTGGCTAATTTTTGTATTTTTAGGTTTCACTACATTGGCCAGGCTGGTCTCAAACTCCTGACCTTGTGATTCACCTGCCTCCATCTCCCAAAATGCTGGGATTACAGGCGTGAGCAACCACGGCCGGCCAGCTTTTACTTTTCTTTCTGTCTGCTGAGGAAGCACCTTATGGATACTTGATTACTTAATTATAATTTCCATCATCGCCTTAAAGGGCAACAAGATTATAGTTGAGGATATTAGCTAAAATTTTTTAGCTATTTCCAGTCCTTCAGTTTTCCTATTTAACAGCATTAAGAAACTTACCTTTCTTCCTACAACTCAACTTTAAGATAAACTAGGCAAACATTTATATGTAAATATGTAACATATTGTAACCTCTTCACTGATTTTATGAATTTTTGCTTCAACCTCTCATCATTCTGCTTATTCTACAATTTTCAATAACTTGACTTTAATATGTCATTCACTATTACAGAGTACTAAGAAACATCCAAGACTAATTTTTGGTTTATTTTAATAACAAGACAAAATTTCAGCAGTATGTTTTCAATGGCCTTTATCTCTCATAATCTTTTGTCAAATGAATGTGAAAAAACTTAGTATTTTAAAATAAAGCAAGAAAACTATTTTATGCTAAACAGATACTATCATTCATGGTATTTAATGGGTAAATTGACACTACTACTTTAAGTGACTGTACTGAGTGAGGTCTACTAGACTTCAGTCAGTAGTAATGCTAGTGTTAAGAAAAAGAAGTGTCACATGTCATACAAGGTAAGGATATTAACTAAGACCTTCACCACAGGTCATTAGGTTTCGGAATACAGCTAATGTGCCACTATTTTTAAATCCACAAAACAACAGGGTTCTACTATTTTTTTCTACTAACTTACCTTACTGCCTAAATCTAACATGCATACTACTCTAAGAAACACAGAAGACGGCCTGGGCAACATAGCAAGACTTTGTCTTTAACAAAAAAGATGCAGAAGAGACATGATTTTAAATTCTGTTCATATTATAGCATTAAACATATGGTATGGACTAAAACCATTAAATTGTGTGTGATATCAAAATATGGACTATTTCTCAAATTTTTACTTATGTCCTTATTTGGGCATATTTTAGCCTCTACCATTTAAAAAATATTTTTCAAGACCCAGTCCACAAGGCTAAATCCTACCAACAGTAAACAGAAAGCAAACAGTTGAAAACACACAATGCACTTGGATCCAAGTTTCATAAAATCAGACTTTATAAGATAACATCCTAAAATAATTTCCTATGAAAGTTTAAGACTATCAAATATGGAGATGAGGTTCATTATTAAATATTTAATAACATCTGATATTTTAAGATTACTAAACAATCAAAATGTATATTAAAATAATTAAAATAACTAACTTGAATGGTTAAGTTGTTCCTTTTTTTTTTTTTTTTGAAACAGAGTCTTACTCTATTGTCCAGGCTGGAGTCTAGTGGCACAATCACAGCCTAACTATAGCGCACCTCTCAGGCTCAAGCCTCAGTCTCCTGAGTAGCTGGGACTACAGTTGCACGCCGCCATACCCTGCTAATATTTTATTTTTTGTAGAGACAAGGTCTCACTACGTTGTCTAGACTGGTCTCAAACTCCTGGATTCAAGAGATCCTCTTGCCTGGCCTCCCAAAGTGCTGGGATTCCAGGCGTGATCCACTGCACCTGGCCTGTTCCATTGTTTTGACCAAATATTACACACTTCAGATTATCCACATGTATCTGAATCTTTAATATTTCCACAAGCAAAATTTAAACACATTATCAAAATCATTAGAAAAAATTTCTTACTGCTTGACTTTAAAAAATGAACTTGCTTTCTATTTTGTTAAATCCAGATTTTAAAAACAAATATTACATTATTAAATAACAAAAGGATGGGAAAGGGTCAAGTGATGGAAGCATAAATGGGGCAGCACTGGCCGTTGACAATGATGGGTGACAGGAGTTCATTATACTATTCCACATACTTTCCAGATTAAGTTTTTTAAAAAAACAAATAGTAGCCAACTTAACAAACAAGCAATTACTGTATTACCTTCAGGATGAAATAAACATTGCAGAGCACTACTGGTTCAGTAGAGAACGTGTGCACGGTCATAACAACTTAAGCACTGACGTCCAATTTAATCATAGTGTGTGATGTAACATTGGGGCACAATAGGGACAGAAATGGGGGTGATAATGTGAACAGCTTAGTTATCACCTACTAGATGAGCAAGTCAGCTGGAAATGCTAAAATTGACAAGATACAGAAATATCATTTTATACCCAAAAAGGAAATGATGCACCAAGGAATCCAGCAGATGAGCTGAACAACTGCTCTTAGGAGATGGACTAGGGATTAGGGAGTGGGGAGGTAGGGGACTGCCATTTTCCATCCTAAACCCTTTAGTACTGTATTAGATTTCTAAAATCCTCTTATTGTAAAATTTAACAGATAAAGAAAAACAAAAATTGAAACAAAAATGCCCACGTTAGTCTTTACAAACATCTGTACAACCACCATTCCAGTCAAGATGGCACCCAAGGGCCTCCCCTACCCTTCCCAATCACAACCCCCTTCCAACAGCTTAAAGGTAGCCACTATACTGACTTTCATAGTACTTTTTACAGTACTTTTTTTCCTTTTACTTCATAGCTTTTCTTCATAGTTTTACCAGCTTCATATGTGTCTCTAAATCTATAGGTTAGTTTTGAATGTATTTGGTAATTTATTAGTGGAATCAAAGAGTATGTATAAAACACACATACATGCTATTTCCTTCACTTTGAGAAATTTTTAGTAGGCTTTAAAGACAAATCCCCAATTTACTCATACTCCAAAGACTCTTCCTCCAAAGTAACAATAATATGAAGGTTCAAGTAATAATATCTAAATCCTCATAAGGCTCTTTTGTGCTGGGTACTGTTCTGTTTTATGTGTATAAACTCATTTAATCATCAAAACAACACTGTAAAAAAGACAGGTTTCATTGTTATCCTCATTTTACAGAGGGCAGCCAGGCACAAAGAGAGGACCACACAACTGATAAATGACTGAGCAAGATTCAAACCATGTAGCCTAGCACCTGAGTCTGTGCTTTTACCTACTGTCTCATGACAGAAAGTTTTCAATAAAAGAAAAATTAAAAATATAAAATACATTACTAGCAATAATTTATTTTTAAGGCCTCTAGAGAGTCCAGCATCTCAAATAATACCAGTAGTATTAATTATCAGTAGTAATAATTCTGTGGCTGGTGGTTCACACCTGTAATCTCAGCACTTTGGGAGGCCGAGGCAGGTGGATCACTTGAGGTCAGGAGTTCAAACCAAGCCTGGCCAACATGGCAAAATTATCTCTAATAAAAATACAAAAATGAGCCGGACATGGTGGCGTGCGCCTGTAGTCCCAGCTTCTCAAGAGGCTGAGGCAGGAGAATCACTTGAACCCGGGAGGCGGAGGATGCGTGAGTCGAGATTGCGCCACTGCTATCCAGCCTAACAGAGTGAGACTCTGTCTCACCAAAAAAAAAAAAAAAAAAGAATTTGGGCTGTTTTTAGATGCTTTTGGAAATTAACAAGATTAAAGTACAAGGAAAAGCAGAAATCACCTAATCCATTCTTATTATTCCATTACTAAACACACAGAAACCCAGGGGAGTACTTATCCCCAGTGACACACACTAGTTTGTGCTGGAGCTAGGGTAAAAACCCAAGGTCTCCTGATTTCTTTGTATTATACGGTTGTATATCATCAATCTGGTTATAAAAAGCCTACCAATGATTCTGCAGACAGCGTTTTAAATTTTTATTTTAAAAAGCCTACCAAATAACTAAATCCATGACTGCTAGAAGTACATCTCAATCATCCTCTTACCACTTCTCATCCCCTTTCAAAACCTAAGAACAGTAATATTTATGTTCCTTCATTCAAACAAATATTCAACTACTGTGTGCCAGGCATTGTTCTAGACAGAGCAGTTTCATGCCTGCATAAGGTACGAAGATAAATCAGTCCTGCACTAAACTTTGTAGTACGTAACAGTAGAGATGTGGGGTACTATATGATATCTATGTAATAAAGTGCCATAAAGGAAGATTTTAAAAACAGGTATTTCCAAAAGACAGAATTAGCAAAAAGGTTAAAGGCATGATTTGAGGGATGAACAGGATCCTGGTAAGAGAACTGTGGGAGGACTGTCAGGCATTCCAAGGTGGAAGCAGCAAAAACAAAGACCCTAAAGTAAGACAGCATAGAACGCCTTTGAAGAACAGTATCTGTTTAGCTGGGTCATCAGCCATAGCAGCAAATAAACTGAGAGAAGGAGAGGCCATATTGGACAAAGGTCACACATTCTAGACTGAGATGTTTGAACTTAATTCCTAATCCAGTGGATACAGTGATCCACCGTGGACTTATGAGGAAAACGACAAAACTAGGACTGCATTTAAGATTAACTCTCAAGCAAAACATAGGATGAAGAAGCAGGGAATAATTTAGGAACTTACTGCAACTCGGATGAGGGAGAGTGGAAACCTGAACAGAGGTGAAAGCAGGTATGCAAAGAATATTAAGGCATTACAGAGTAAAAATGGTATGCCCTGGCAGCTGACCGCATGTAGACGGGAGAAAGGTAGGCAATATGGAGACAATCAAGATGTATCATTAACAGAAAACAGGCAAGTAAAAGTTGAGCTACATGTAACCTGTTTAAGAAATCAGTCTAAACGTAGGGTGGTAGGCAATGTGTTAATAATCTTATTTTACTTCAGAAAAGCAAATCTTCCCTTAGTAAAACAAACAAGACTATAATATTCAAACTCTAGTATGCAGAAAAGCCCAAATTAAAGTGGTGTCACTTGAAAATTGGATTTTTATACTTAATACATTTGTATAATGATACCTATTAGAACAGGTCATATTTTTACTATATGTTATTTTACTAAAATATATATACAAAGGATCAGCGTTTTAGGATGCTAAGAATATGCTTACGTTAAAATATTTAACCTCTAAAGAAAATTATTTAATGAATCAGTAGAAAAATGCACCTACTAAGTATCAGCAAAGGGGAACTATAACTGATTTATCTCCTAACTTCACCTCAATATGTTCTTGAAAACTTTGACTTTTTTTTCTGCTCAGCATCTTTTGTTATAGAACTTGCTTTCTTTGCTTAAAGTCACAGAACATTAAGGGAGGACTTAATGTATATCACAAGCTATTTGGTTTAGTTAGGTAAATGATCTTCAGTTTGAAATATCAATTTCTTCTCATTAAATAAAGCCATGTGGTCTTTCTGCCTAATGTTTAACAAGCAGACTATGAGCTCCTTGTGGGCAGAGTTTATGTTCTAGACACCAAGCACCCTCAGTGCTCAGCATTTAGGGGAACTTTCCTAAGGGAATAAATGGAATTCAACCAAAGAATATTTTCCAAGTATACAGCACCTTCATAACTTGGTGAGTGTTACACAACTGCACAGAACTAATGATCCAATACTGGAGTGTCTACTATTCAACAGGTAATATAGTTACAACATGAGTAATACACAACTCCTCCCTTGAAGTTAGGACTTATTTCTCTCAACAAGTCAAACACTACTGACTTCATCAGAAAACCTTGACTTACACTATTTGCATGACCATCAGTCAGTCTCTTTTGTCTCTGGTTTCTCATCTAAGAAACAGATAAGGATTCAAAAGAAAAGGAACGTGAGCGAGCTCTGTAAAATATGACAAGTATAACCTGTGCCAGTTGGCTTCCCATAGGATTCACCACACTCTAAAACAGACACTTCATTAAGAATGACACTGACACAAGCAAATAAAAGCATTCGGCTACCACCCACCAACTGAAAAAAAACCTCCAAAAGAGTACCCTACAGACAGGTCAGAAATATGAGGACAACACAATCTAGGGAAAAAAGGTTTATGAATTTTCACCAAATTTTTAAAATTCAAAAGTACATGTTTAAATTTATGAGTTTTGTTTGGAAAATTCCTACTGTAATTCAAGACACACAATACCATTAAAAAACGTCAACATTTCTGAGGAATGAAACAATGCAACAACTTTGTGGGAAATGCCTCTGCTGCCTAAGACCATCTCAAATGAATGCAAAACCTTGAAGTTCCAAAACTTAAACTTCTGAAACACATTAGTAAACAAATATGGGGAGAAAATTAGACGTTAAGCACTTCAACTGATCAAACACAGTTTCTACCTGCACAAGAATAACGCTTCCTAGAAGACAAGCAATATATGCATAGCATTGTTACTGTCTTATCCACCTAAATACTAGAAAGACAACAAAACGAATAACCTGAGCTATCATTTCTTCACAGAATATGCCAATCAGCATCACACTCCCAAAGTGGACAAATTCAAAAGTAGTTAAAAATCTTCCCATAAAAATCAAAGACGCTGTTAAGAATGTTTCTGAACCAAATGCTGATGGCACCTATTTCAATTTACTTATCTAAAACAATGTACAAACATAAAAACGCATCGCCATTTATTTGTATGTGGAATTTACATAACAAAGAAACCCTTAAATGCAGCTCACAGCTTTCACGTGAGGATTTTGTATGTCTCATCACCTTTCATATAAATTCAGAGGAAAAAATAATAAAAACAAGGCATAAATAAATGAAATTTAAGGCTGTTTCTCAGAAAGGTAACTTTTAAAACTGTTCTTACATTTCTTGGACAATAAACACAAAATCATCTTGAATTTATAGTAGTTTCGGCTTCAAGGAAATCCCTCAGTAGGAAACATTTCTGAAAAAATTACATATCCAAAATTTGCATTATTAAACGCTTTCTTACCTTCTGCTACATCATCATCTACTGCTCCTTTCACCTGAGAAAAACACCACTGAATATCATTCCCTCCTCCAGCTCCTGGAAAAATAAAACATACCAATTAAAACCGAGTTCTGCTTATGTTGACTCTCGTAAACACAGAGATGGTATCCATGGTTGGCATGATACTAACAGCCTAGTTCTGCCCACACATACAACTACCACCAAGAGTACCAGTTTGGAAAAAGATGAGACCCCAATAGTTGGTACTGTACTAAAAAGAAAAAAACAAACATTCCAGGTATGAAATTATTTAAAGGCACATGATCTACGGTCATTATACATCTGTTCACAAACCTCCTCTCAAATACAGTAAAAGCCTTACATTCAGGCAAGACCTACCAGAAAAAAAGTAAATACCAAGAGTTAAAGAGTTTTCTTTTTAAGTGTACAAAAAGCCTGCAGAAGAATTAATAAGGTTAACTACCATGAAACATAGAACGAAGAGAAAACTTCGGGAACATTACTGCCTGGGTAAGAAGTAATGATTCATATGAACCCTATCACCAAAGTGCACACACAGCAAACACTACACCCATTTCTTTGCATTCATTACCAGCAAATCACTGGCTCCAGACAGAGAGGAAAAGAAACCGAAATGAATGCTGCTAAAGAGACTGTCAAAGGAAGCTTGTTCTGCCTCCCTTCACCTCATCTCTCGACTCCAAAGGACCTGGCAAAGAATTCATTTCGCTAACATGTCATCTCGTGCAAAACAATTTTAATCTCATTTCATTATTCAACAAGGCCAACAAGCAACTTATTTATAGCAAACAAGTCAATCCGACACGTTAACTTTTTCAAAAGGTTTAATTATCTAAATAATGAATATAATAGCACGGAAAACTGGTCTCATCGCGGAATGTTTCTATTTCACGTGCAAGTACTGAGGTCGAAATCGTGAAAATGTCCTGGGGCTCTAGGGAGAAAGAAACTGAATCTAAATCCGGAATTGATTCTACTACATGAAGGAAAAGATTTAGCAACACCAACATGTACAAAAAGAATTCTCAAAGCAATTACATTACTTCTCTCTCCCCTATCACCCCTATTCCTTGCTAAATTTATTCCTAAACTGATTTTCTCTCTACATCCTTTCCCCTCCCTTTCAAAGCTTCTACCTAAATCTCTCTCCTCCTAGCTATTTATATCTCTGAACTCCGCAACTATTTTAACTAACTCTACCAAACCCTTTTGGGAAAAGGACATCTGCAAAAAAGCTAACATACTAAACGGAAAGTTTAAATTATTTTCATGCAACTTGCTGTACATGAAAGGCCTTGCACTCTTCGGCGGTAAGAGGGAAGAAACGGAAACGAAATGGTTCGAAACAAAAAATTTAGGCTTCCAGTCTCAAAAATACTGGCATCCACAGTGGGGGGAAAAATACACATATGCCCCCATTGTATTTTAACTTGTAAAGCGCTCTTCCTTCTCGGTGCAAAATAAATGTGTATATACACCCAAGAAGACTTGCAGCAGGGGAAAAAATACAAATTAAATGAAGACCTGCAGGAAAAAAAAAAAAAGGCGAGGGGCGAGGTGGGGAGGTGGGAGAGGATCCACCAGGCTCCCGAGCGGGAGGGACAAATCTGCACGCGCCCCCACCCCGCCCCACCCACGCCTCACCCCAAGCTCGCCGGCACACCCCACCCCCACCACCGCCACGGCGCCAGCCCCGTTCTCCAAGCCCAGTGACTCTCACTGTGACCACTTGCCTCCTGGGAGCCCTCCCCGCCCCCACCCCACCCCTCTGGACCCTACTCCCTCAAACCCGAGGGGCGTCCTATGGCTCCGCGCGAGGCGCGGGCGGTCGCTAGGGGGTGATGGAGGGAAAAAGGAGGAAGCGGTGCCTTGTCAGGGGGCGAGGGGGATTTCTCCTTTACCTGCCATGTTGCGCTGCAAATGGTGACCCTGCTGGGTTCCTCGGGGTCTCCGCTTCCTGAACTCACCCCCCTCACCTGGGGATGGGGGGGTAGAGAGGGCGGATGGCGGCGGATGGCACCTGCGGGGGGAGGGGACGGGGGCCGGGGGAAAAGGAAGGAGGGGCGGGCAGACCAGCCGGCAGGATGCTAGATTTCACTCTGGGGCTTCCCCGCTCGTGCTCTTTCTCCGGCAGCGGCAGCGGCGGCTACGACAGCGACGGCGGCGGCGGCAGCGGCAGGGGTAGGCGACTCCACTTTCAAAATGGCGCCGGCTGGCCTGGCCAGTGACGTCACGCAGAGGGCGGAGCTGCCAGGCTGGGGCGGAGAGCAGAGGGGGAGGGGCGGGGGAGCGGCCGGGCCTGCTCCTGGCCACGCCCCCTTCCTGCTGCGCTCGTGCCCCGCCCTCCGCGTCCGGACCGGCGGGGCCTGCGCCGCTCCCGCGTCTGTCCACGGCACCCCATCTGCCCGCTCCGCCTGCGCCAGGCCGCGGCTGTATGCACCTGGCAGTGTCCCAGCCTCTCGCACTAGCGCGGGAGCTCTGGGGCGGGCTCAGCAGTCCAGTTTACGTCCTCGCCTGCAGGGATTCGTGGGGTCCTACGTCTTTTAGGAATACCAGGGCCGGGGACCGTGGGTCACGCCTGTAATCCCAGCACTTTGGAAGGCTGAGGCGGGCGGATCACAAGGTCAGGAGTTCGAGACCAGCCTGGCCAACATGGTGACTCCCCATCTCTACTAAAAAAACATACAAAAATTAGCCAGGTGTGGTGGTGTGCGCCTGTAATCCCAGCCACGAGGGAGGCTGAGGTGTGAGAATTGCTTGAACCCGGGAGGCAGAGGTCGCAGTAAGCCGAGATCGCGCCACTGCACTCCAGCCTGGGCAACAGAGCAAGACTCCGCGTCAAAAAAAAAAAATACTCGCACTACTACTTAGGAAAGTAAGTAAAAAGGAAGAGTAAGTAAAAAGGGCTGTCACTTTGGGTCAGCCCTGAGGCCGCAAAGAAAGGGAGAGCGGTGCAGACTTACTGCTCAGCCGGGGTGAAAGTTCACGGTGTTCAGAGGGACACCATTGGGCTGGTTCCATCTAGGTAAGTTAAGTCACCTTCGCGTGGGCCCCAGGAACCAAGGCAGGAGTCCTGGGCACTGCAGGCACTAAGGGTGGTTTGTAAGAGAAACCTGAGTTTGTGATGAGAAGGGTATGGCCCAAGAAGTGACTTGGCGTCTCTCCAGCTAAACGTGGTGTACTGCGTGCTTAAGAGCTGGGCGTTTAAGAGCAGTGGCTCACGTCTGCAGTCCCAGCAGTTTGGGAAGCCGGGGTGGGAGGATCGCTTGAGGCCAGGAGTTCCGAGTTAAGCCTAGAGAACATAGGGAGACCCATCTCTACAAAAAAAAAAGTTTTTTTAAATTAGCCAGGTATGATGGCGTGCCTATAGTGCTACTAGGAGGCTGCAGCTGGAGGATTGCTTGAGCCCAGTAGGTCAAGGCTGCAGTGGGCTGTGTGATCACACCACTGCACTCCAGCTTGGGAGACAGAATGCGATCCTGTCCAAACAAAAACAAAAACACAAAAAGTGCTGGACTCTGAAGCCAGGCTGCCTAATGTGATTCCAAAGCTCAGGAGATGAAGATGACAGTCCTACCTGATAGGATTGTTGGGGAGATGAAATGACTTAATTTGAGCACATGATAAATGTTAGCTGCCGTTGTTATTAGATTTGTATTGAAAGCATCGTCAGTAAGGTTAAGAGGTAGAAGGAAAAAAATGAACAGGAAATGCCAGTCATCAGCTATGAGGGGATGTGCACTTCTGTTGAAAGATGCTCTAATGATGCAGTTGCTATATACAGCATAATTTACATATCTCATTCCATCTCCACGATGCTCCTAGGAGATAGATATGCACGTTTTACACATGAAAAACACCTGTAAAAGCATCCAGAATTTGGCCTAAGGCTGAATGGAATGATAAAGGTGTTTGGAGACCAAGAAGGGGGAGTTAAAGATATTTACACATCCTCCCCACCATCTCTGCTTTCTACCATATTTTTTATTTCCAGGACAGTTGAACTGTAATGCAACGTTCAAAATTCCTCCAAAGGAACCACTGCAGTACTGCATGATCATTCCTCCATTTCTGCATGAATATTTCCCACTTTACCAATGAATTAACCAAAACTAAAAATCCACCCTCTGTTATCTTTTGCTACCTGTACAACAGGTACAAAACTTCGATGCACTGCATGCTGTATTTTCTTCAATGCTGGTGTTTTCCATAAATGTATTTCTCTGGATATGCCTTCATTTATTTCCCTTTTTGTTTGCTCTACCCTTCTTTGGTGGTTCAATCCCAGACTCTCCAGGGAGAGCTCTCCATCTTAACCAGAACCCAGAAAGGAGAGAGAGAGAAAGGAAGACAGAAAAAGAGAATATAGACTTTACATACCCTGAAAATGATTTGGTTTACATAAATGATTTGTTCTTAGAAGCCGATAAAGCTTGCCTAGAAACTGGTATAATTATAACAGAAATTTATATAGCACCAACTATGTGCCAGGTGCTGTTTTAAGAACATTATGTGGAGCCTTGAGGGTACTGCATGCCTGTGGAATGGGCTGACATGAGTCTGATAATCAAGGGCCAGTGCACCCTGGCACCCTGGTATAAGTGACCTGGCTCTTTTTGGGCCCTGGCCAGCCCTTTCAGAGGACCATAAGCCACCTCCCTTTCATCAGAATGACCCTTAGGAGGAGGGGCCAGAACACCCGCTAGCCCAGAGTCAGGGGTTGCTCTTGTCCATCTCACTTCCTTATCTGTCTTCCACTTAAAAAAACATTTTTTTTCTGGGCACGGTGGCTCACGCCTGTAATCCGAACACTTTGGGAGACCAAGGCAGGTGGATCACCTGAAGTTGGGAGTTCAAGACCAGCCTGACCAACACGGAGAAACCCCGTCTCTACTAAAAATATAAAAAAATTAGCCGGGTGTGGTGGTGCATGCCTGTAATCCCAGCTACTTGGGAGGCTAAGGCAGGAGAATCACTTGAACCAGGGAGGCAGAGATTGTGGTGAGCTGATATCAAGCCATTGCACTCCAGCCTGGGCAACAAAAAGCAAAACTCCCTCTCAAAAAAAAAAAAAAAACTTTTTTTTTTTAAAGACAGTCTAGCTCTGTCGCCCAGTCTGGAGTGCAGTGGCATGATCATATCTCACTGCAGCCTCAAAATCCTGGGCTCAAGTGATCCTCCTGCCTCTGCCTCCCTAGTAGCTGGGACTATAGTCATGTGCCACCACACGCAGCTCTACCTTCCACTCTGTCCTCTGACCTTACCACTGCACTTAAATAGCCTCTGTCAAGGTCATTAATGATCTCTACGTTACTACAATAGTCACTTCTCTGTTTTAATTTTTCTCTATTTCCCAGCAGCATTTGAAACTATCCATCAATCCCTCCTTCTTGAGACTCTTTTTTCCCCTTGACACTTTGTTGTCACCCCCCCAACCCATCCACCTGTCTAGTCATTCCTTGTAGTTTCTTTTGCTGGCTCCTCCTCCTAGACTACCCTCTAAATATTAGAGTAGTGGCCAGGAGTAGTAGCTCACACCTGTAACCTCAACACTTTGGGAATCTGAGGTGGGAGGACCACTTGAGCCCAGGATTTTGAGACTAACCAGGGCAACAAAAGGAGACCCTATCTCTACAAAAAAAAAAGTACAAAAAATTAGTCAGGTGTGGTAGCACGTGACTGTAGTCCCAGCTACCTGGATTACCTGAGCCCAGGAGGTCGAGGCTGCAGTGAGCCATCATCGCACCACTGTACTGCAGCCTGGGCAGCCCAGCAAGACCCTGTCTCTAAATAAATAAATAAATAAATAAATAAATAAATATTAGGGTGATCTGTCTCCTCAGCCTCCAAACTGGGGTCCCTTGTGTAACTACGCATTCTTTGAGCAACCTCATTTAGTCTTACGTAAATACCATGTAATACCATGTATATACCAGGGACTGCTAAATTTAGATCTCCAGCTGCGCCTTCACCCCAGAACTGCAGACACACACCTCTACATGCCTATGTGACATTTCTAGATGTCCATTTAGCGTTTCAAACATAGTGCTGCCAGGCACAAGTCTTGATTCCATATCCCCTCCATACCATGGTTGATGCTGTCCCTTTCCTGGGCACCATTATCCACTCACCCCACCACCTCCACCCCAACACTCCCACACATCCCGCCACCCCCGCCCCAACACTCCCACGAAGCCATCTTTCTTCCTTTCTCAGCCAGTAAAACTACTGTTCTTTAAAAAACAATTCCAATGTAACTTCCTCCAGGAAGGCTTCTCTGACATTGTTCTCCATTTCCTACCCACCTTAAGCTGGGCTGGGCACCCTTACTCAATATTCTTATAAAATCCAATGCACTTCTGTCTTTCTGGACCACACTCAAATTATCTAAATATTTGTCTGTTACTACACTGAGTTCTTTGAGCGTAGGAAGTATGCCATTCATTCCCATATCACCAGCCACATAATTTGTGGGATTAATGCATGAATGAATAAATCTCTCTGGCTTAAAGAAAAGCACTGAAATGTTGACTCCTCGATGCTTGCCATATCATAAATGTTGTCACTCACCCTCAACTCTGGAAGAAAGATGTTTTACAGTGATCTCAGTCATCCCGATCTACATTTGTCAGGCAACAGTTGTTCAAATATGTAAGTTGCTTACCGATAGATTCATCCCAACTACTTCCACCTGGTCCTTTGTCTCCTGAATACATATTATCCAAGAGGATCCCATAGGACACCATTCCCTCATCCACGTGCTATCATCCCAGTTTTCTTTCATGTGAGCCTCTAGCCAGAACTTCAACACCTGGCCACATAGAAGATGCACAAACTCAAGTTTCCTGCAGAACTGAGTTCAGGTTAGGCACAAACAGGTGGAAAACTCCCTCTGGAATTTCCTGGTGAGGTTCTAGACAGACTGTTTGTCTTGGAAGTGCTCTGCTTTGGGTCTGAGCTGAAAGGTACTAAACACCCTCACAATCTCACCAGCAGGATGGAGCCAGCAGGACTTAGCCATGGGTTACTGCAAGACAGCTTTTTAAAGTATAGTAGATGACCAAAGAAGAAACATTTGAAAGTTACTCTTTTCCTCGATGAAGCATGTTTGGAGTTGAGAGGAACGCAACCCACGCCCCCATCCCACCCCCACACACACTAAATGAGAAGTGGCACTTTTCAGCTGCTTTTCTCCTCTAGGTAGTTAGACCGAGGGGTATCCAGGAAAGTCCATGAATTCAAGAGAAAGAGGAGAGGTCCCTGATTAAAAATGGTTGCAGTTTAGAATTTTGACAAACCCACCATAGCTATGCCTTCTCACCTGAAGCAATTGCAAGGGCTTTACAGGGAAAGTTATAAGCACTTGTCAGTTTTTTATATACTTTTTTTTTTTTTTGAGATGAAGTTTTTGCTCTGTTGCCCAGTGCAGTGGCGCAATCTTGACTCACTGCAACCTCTGCCTCTGGGGTTCAAGCGATTTGCCTGCCTCAGCCTCCTGCGTAGCTGGGATTACAGGCATGTGCCACCACGCCTGGCTAATTTTTGTATTTTTAGTAGAGACAGATTTCACCATGTTGGCCAAGCCGGTCTCGAACTTCTGGCCTCAAGTGATCCACCAGCCTCAGCCTCCCAAAGTGCTGGAATTACAGGCATGAGCCACCGTTCTTGGCCTACTTTTTTAATAGCTACACATTTGGCCTGGAAGTCAGTTTCCCAATAGACAATAAAGACAATCCATACCATGATATTCAAGGTATAGAACTCATTATAAAATAACGAAGAATCTACCAGGTGGATTACCATGTAGTAAGTGTTTGTAAAAACAGAGGACATTGCTTGTGCCTTAGAAGCAGGCTACAAAATATAGATACAATACGATCGCAAGTATGTACAACAAACAAACACAAAATATGCACAGCTGAAAGCGACAGGAAGGAAATACACCAAGGTGTTCTCAGTAAAGTGACACAATGGGTAATTTTTTCTCCTTTGACACTTGCGTTTCTCTAAATATTCTATAATTAATATATATTAAAGGGAAAGAATAAACTTAATTATGAAAATTCATTCTAATGCTGGTATTAGAGCTTGATAACATCTATGCTACCGATTTTCTACCTTAAAGTGAAAGTTGTAGTCCATTATAACTGTGTGCACAGATGTGACTTAATCCATGGTTTTAGTATAAAATAGAGAAACATTTTGTCTTTGTCTTTTAACAGTGTGCAGTGTTGCAATGAACATTCATACCATGATATTCAAGGTATTCATTTCTGTGCAGTGTACAATGTAAGGCAGAATTACTTCATGATTACACTGCAATGTACATTGCAACAGTGTCTTTTAACGAAGGAAACATTAGTAAGTTCATGCAATTACCTTCTGTTTGTAAATTGCAACCAAAAATGTTGTATTATACTTTTGTGGCAGGTACATCCTGTAAATATATAACCTGAATATGTCTTTGGTATAAAATGCAAACTTTGTGAAAGTAAACATTATCTCTGAAATGTATTTTCAGTGTTGCTTACTGAATGATCATAAATGTCCTATAATTTTAAACTATTATCGAAATAGCCTATTTGTTTGAAGAATGAGTGTATGTCCATGCTGCAGATTTTTTGTCATTGTTGAGATAGGATCTCACTGTGTCCCCCAGGCTGGAGTGCAGTGACACAATCATGGCTCACTGCAGCCTTGACCTTTCAGGCTCAAGAGATCCTTCTACCTGAGCCTTCCAAGTAGCTGGGGCCAAAGGTGTGCACTACCACACCCAGCTAATTTTTGTATTTTTCATAAATGTTGGGTTTTGCCATGTTGCCCAGACTGGCCTCAAATTCCTGAGCTCATGTGATCCACCTGCCTCGGCCTCCCCAAGTGCTGGAATTACAGGTATGAGCCACCACACTAGGCCCATGCTGCAGATTTTTTAGGTGGCATTTGAGTTTATTAGCCATGACACAAGTGTGTGTTTTATGCATGTATAACAGAAACACACAGGCTTAAGGTTGGGAGGTAGTTCAGGCGTTAACTAACCCAATTGTCATAATGGATACTTAAATTCCTTATTTAACATGTCCTTCAGTGCTCATTCAGCCTAGGCTTAAAACTTGCAAGTAACTGAGAACTAAGACACATTCTGTTCTTAGAGAGCTATAATCACAGAGTAATTCTGCCTTACATTGTACATTGTACAGAAATGAATACCTTGAATATCATGGTATGAATGTTCATTGCAACTTTAAACAGCAGACCCTGGCTCTCCCATCTGAGCCCTCTTCAGTGTAAACATGAAGGTCATTTAGATCTTGGAATATAACTACATCTCCCAAGTTTTCTCTTCTTTACAATAATCAATGAGCTTTTTCCAAGCTTGTTTATCAGCCCATCTTTAATCTCTGTATCTCATCTGTATCTCATACCCTCTACATATAGTGTACTTGTTCCAAATGCCTCAAATAGTGATACCCAGAACTAAATATAATGATGCAGGCCTGATGATTATACCTGTTCTCTTCTACAAACCAGACTTCCTTGGATTTGACAATCACACAGACTGCACCTCCCTATATTTCGATCGAGTCTTTTCCCATGCACATCTGTTAACACACATCTCTCTAATCTTTTTCCCAATAGGTCATATATATATATTTTTTTATGGATACATAGTCCCCAGAACATAGTAGGAACTTGGTAAATACTTGAACAAACACAGATAAAGTTTTATGTTATTCTGTATTATTTCCTTCATCACTGAGATTTTATTATTCAATATAAACAATTTGTACAGAATATCTAAAAAGCCATGTAGTTGTAATTCTTTCTAGAGAATTAATGACTTCAGTTTAAAATTTAGTGGCAAAATGTTTTTTGAGAGAGAATTTCTGGCCGGGCGTGGTGGCTCATGCCTGTAATTGTAGCATTTTAGGAGGCCACGGCAGGAGGATCACTCGAGCCCAGGAGTTCAAGACCAGTTTGGACAATATAGTGAGACCCCTGTCTTTATGATAAAATTTAAAAAATTATTATTTAAGTCCGGGTGTGATGGCTCATGCCTGTAGTCCCAGCACTTTGGGAGGCTGAGGTAGGCAGATCACAAAGTCAGGAGGTCAAGACCATCCTGGCCTACACGGTAAAACCCCGTCTCTACTAAAAATAAAAAAATCAGCTGGGCGTGGTGGCAGGCCCCTGTAGTCCCAGCTACTGGAGAGGCTGAGGCAGGGGAATGACATGAACTCGGAAGGCAGAGCTTGCAGTGAGCCGAGATCGCTCCACTGCATTCCAGCCTGGGCGACAGAGTGAGACTCCATCTCCGTCTCAAAAAAAAAAAAAAAAAATTATTAAAAAAAAGAGGATTTCAAATATGTAATCTTAAAATATTGATAAGTTCTTATATTTAAAGTTTCCTGAATTCCCAATTTAATATCAGTCACACTACATGCTCAAAAATTTATAGGCAGCCAGGTGCGGTGGCACATGCCTGTAATCTCAGCAACTTGGGAAGCAGAGGCAGGAGGATCTCTTGAGCCCAGGAATTCAAGACCAACCAGGAAAACATAGGGAGACCGCATCTCTACAAAAAATTTTTAAAAATTAGTATGGTGGCATGTGCCTGTAGTCCCAGCTACTTGGGACGCTGGGGTGGGTGGATAGTTTGAGCCAGGGAGGTAAAGGCTGTAGTAAGCTGTGATTGCATTACTGCACTCCAGCCTGGACTACAGAGCAAGACTCTGTCTCAATCGATCAATCAATCAATTTGCACTCTTTCAGAACACATTGACAAATTATTAGAAAAAAGTATTGCCAAAAATGTTATGGGTAGTAGCACCCTTGTCTGATGGGAAGAATTTTTTTTAACATATTTTATTTTATATTCACAGCTGAATAATGGGAAGAACTTTTTAAAGAGAGATCTTTTTGGGCCCCAACTCTGAAGATTCTGATTCATTAAGTCTTTTAAGAAGCCTCCAGGGGAATCTAATGTGTGGTCACATTTGAGAATCACTGACTTAGCCTATCTCCTATGGTACGAAAGATTTGATCCACACACTATAACTTGTCTGAAGTCATTAATAACAAAGGTTGAAGGACAGGATACTTACAACCAACCTACTGAGCAGTTTCTTGACTGATCTGCCATGAGATATTAAGTATTCTGTGGGGAATAAAGGGTTTTACAGTCAAAAAAGTTGGGCAACACTAGGCGTAACAGATTCTTCACTATGTGATTTTTTAATGTACATGGTAAATCTGCGGCAGATGAGCTATAATATGAAGCATTTCCCATGCCTGTGGGACAAAAGACATTGATCATTAATGAGCATTATTTAAGTAAAATCATTCTACAGTTATGCATTAACTTATATGAAGAAGAATCTGAACCCACCTTTCTCTGTCTTCCTTGTAAGTAACAAAATATTTCATGGCTATTCCTTTCTCTCTGTCTTTTTTTTTTTTCTTTTTGAGACAGAATCTCACTCTGTCACCCAGGCTGGAGTGCAGTGCTGCGATATCAGCTCACTGCCACCTCTGCCTCCCAGGCTCAACTTCTCCTCCCACCTCAGCCTCCTGAGTAGCTGGGACCACGGGCCAGCACCACCATGCCTGGCTAATTTTTTAAATATTTTTGATAGAGCTAGGTTTTCACCATGTTGCCCAGGAAGGTCTTGAACTCCTGAACCCAAGTGATCCACCCACCTTGGCCTCCTAAAGTGTTGGGATTATAGGCGTGAGCCACCACACCTGGTCCCTTTCCCTTTCCATCTTTCCCTAAAGATGCTCCGATGTCCTTTCACTCACAGGCAGTGGTGTGCTGGAGCTAGTTCATACTAGCTCAAAAGAGATGGTTGTGAAATTTTTAGGAATTTTGTGAGTTTGTTGTTAAAAACAGACATTAGGCTGGGCACGGTGGCTCACGCCTGTAATTCCAGCACTTTGGGAGGCCGAGGTGGGTGGATCACGAGGTCAGAAGATCGAGACCATCCTGGCTAACATGGTGAAACCCCGTCTCTACTAAAAATGCAAAAAATTAGCCGGGCATGGTGGCAGGCGCCTGTAGTCCCAGCTACTCGGGCGGCTGAGGCAGGAGAATGGCGTGAACCCAGGAGGTGGAGCTTGCAGTGAGCTGAGATCCGGCCACTGCACTCCAGCCTGGGCGACAGAGCGAGACTCTGTCTCAAAAAAAAAAAAAAAGAGAAAAAAAAAGACATTAATACAGATTAAATTATATAAACTTATAATTAAATTATATTATAAACAAAGGTAATAAATATTCAAAACTCATCACTAATTATTTTACTATATTTTACTGTTATCTATGCTCTTGGGTTATTCACATCTATTATATCTGTATGATGGAAATTGGTTACAAAGGGAACATTTATATCTCAGAAATCAACAAATGCTAGAAATTGGGGGTCCCCCACACTCCCAGAAAGCTGGTTATCAAACATTTACCAGCACACTACCACCTGTGGATTCATTGACTTCCACATACATAAATCTCTGCCCACAGTTATATCAGCCTTCCTCTCTAATTAGTGTATTTTTACCCTAAAGCATTTCCTCTCATTGACATGTTCCATGTACAATGACCTTCCTTTCCATGATAACTCTAACCATTTTATTTTAAAATTTCAATTTTAGGATGTTCCCTGAAATATGCTTGTATATTGGTTGTGAACCTTTTTCCTATTGAGATGTTGAAATAGTGATGTTAGAATATGTGTAGTCATGAATGAAGACCAACCAACCGACATCAAAACAAATCTATGATTTCAAATAAAGGTTGCTTTTGAGCTGCAATGAAGATCTATTTGGACATGCTACAGACTGTTCCTTGCATTTCTAACTGTACTGCCAGCTAGTATTTGCTCCCATATTTCCCCTAGAAGTTGGCCCACAGCTCTGCCCCAATGCTTGATAATGCACTTTGGGACTTACTTAAACTATTGTTTCTGTGCTTTGACCTCATTTTGGACATCCATTACATTAGGTTTATTGTATCTTGCCATTATTCACTTATGTCTAGCTCAGGGCATTCTGTGGCAAGTCATGGGCAATTCCTCAGTGCCCCATGACTGGAGATTCTGCACTGTCCTTCATTATTCCACTGGACTCATTGACAACACTGATGAAACAATACTTCCATGACCCCCAATACCTTATGTACACACAGTCTTAGCTATGGGGCATTCAATCCTAAATACTAGATTCTATGATGTGCTTCTGCTGACCTTCTAAATCAGTTTTGCACTAGCTATTGGATCTGATAAACTCAAGAACCTATGAGTTCTTTAATATGGATTACTGCATCTTGTTCCATCATATCCAAGTTCAGCCCATGTTGCTTCTAGACCCCTCAGAGCAACAAAAATTCAATGGCCACTTAACCGTCTGGGAATTAGCCTTTGATGTTGGCATACACTTCACAAAGGCCTATCTCAACCACAGCACTTGTGAATACCAAGCCTGGTCCAACGTTGACTGAGGCTGCCTTGAGCACTGGAAGCCCCTGGACATATGGAGAAAAGGGATGTCAATGCAGAGCTTCCTCAGTTCGTCTTCCAAATTCTGGAGTGAGCCAAAGCCCTGCCCACTTCCATTTCTACCATAATTCAGGTTTCAAATATTATATTATTACAACAAAATCAACAATAATAATCTGCATTTGGCCAGTATATTAACTTTGTTTGTCATGTGCATGATCTCAAAGACCTTCATAAGAGAAACGAGGAAATGGGGGTTTTAAGAGATTAAGGCATTTGTTATTAAAGGCTGGTAGCTTGCATGCAGTTCATTCAGCTAAATGGAGGAGAGGCTGGGAGCTGGGAGCCAGTCTTTGGCTCTCAATCCACTCAATCTAATGCTTCTTACATTATCCCACCAAGCTGCTTATTCCATACCGTTTATCTTTGTACTGTACTCTGATCCAGAAGACGTGTCTTCAAACACATTTTAAAAATAAACCATAACTGGCAAAGTAAAAATTCCTTGGGGGTGAAATATGTAAACTCACCCATGAGGACCCCAAATGTCTTAGTATGACTTTACTGTACCCTCATCTTTAGAACAGACTCCCCCACCCTCCCCGAAAAAAAGGTTATGAATGCTTCCAGAAACACTTGAACATGGCCTTAGAGAAAATTGAAAGCTTAATGAATCAAATCCAGCTTACGCCTAACAGATCTGCAGAAACCTCTCTGACATGGTAGCTTTGCAATAAAAATTTAAATGTAATAACCTCTTAATTTGGAAGACAATAAAGCTATAACAAAAGTTAGACTTCAAGTTGCTTTCAGCAAGGGAAATTAGATGAGACACCACCTTGCAAATGCTATTTGAAGCACCCACCTCCACAAGCTAACCTCCTCCACCACAGCAAAGTTCTCAGTCCCTACCAAGTTGCAGAGGGAAAAATGTACGATTTCTTTTTGAAGGTCATATGAGGATTCTCTAGAGTGTCCCATCTATGTTCCTGCCAGAGTTCTTTCCAAAGCTAAGATTTCCCTCTGACACGGGTACCCACTTCCATAATGTAACCTCTTTTATCACAACAGGTTTCGTGGCCTCAAGAAAGTTATCCAGGGGAAAATACTGCTTTGTGTAAGGGACGGGAGATTAATAAACATCAAGACCACATGATAAGGCAGTAACATTTCCACTGAAGTGGGGAGACAGTACTGTAGCTCAGGTACCGACACGTCCAAGAATAAATGGGCATAAGGTACTTCCACATCACAAGAGCCTACAGTGACAGCAGACCGAGGAGTGCCAATGGTGAGTAAGCCACAAAGAACTCAGATGATTGAGTTAGTTAGCTGCCATGTTAGGAGAGCTGAAGATGAAGTAGCCATCGCTTAAGTGAATAGGAAAGTATTGATAACTGAAATATATACATGTCATAGGGATTGTGTAACCTTAACTGAATCCTGTTCCTGATTGGTCCCTATTTTGATTTGGAAATGGAGTCGCCAAAACCACTATCTCAAGAGTTTTATAGCAGGAATTCACTTCATATCAGAAGAATCATAAAAGGGCTTACCAAGTATCTTGGAGTCTGGTAACTACCTTGCACTCCTTGGGGAAAAAAACAGGTGCTACAGGAGAGATGTTTAACTAGCCCATTTGGAAACAGCATTCCTTTCATTTAAGAAAATGCTACTCAGGCCAGGTGCGGTGGCTTATAGCCGTAATGCTAGCACTCTGGGAGGCAGAGGCGGGCAGATCACTTGAGCCCTGGAGTTTGAGAACAACCTAGGCAACAAAGTGAGACCCCCCTCTACACAAAAAATGTAAACATTAACTGGGCGTGGTAGTGTGCATCTATAGTCCCAGCTACTTGAGAGGCTGAGGTGGGACAACTGCTTGAGCCCAGAGGTCAAGTGAGCCATGATTGCACCACTGCACTCCAGTCTGGGTGACAGAGCAAGACCCTGCCTCAAAAAGGAAAAAAGAAAAAGAAAAAGAAATGATACTCTGTTCTTAGAAGGTTCCAGAAGAGTACATTGTTAACACAAGAACTTAACAGCACCTACAGAAAACTGACTAGAGGTGCCATTGTTGCTGGTGATCAACGTTTGGTGGATACTAAATCCAGTCAGAGCTAAACTGGACCCTGTGTGAAAAGAGGACAGACCTGTCTTTTAACAAGCAAAAAAGTCACAGAAATCAAAGCACTGCCTTTTCAACAAGGAAAAATCTATTGCGGAAAGGAGAAATATTGTGCTCACCTGGGAACCAACACCGCTTGTCTGGGAAAGAGGGAAGTCAGCTCAGAGAGGCCCCAGGCAGAATGGAGGTTCACAAGCAGAAAGCTTCCACAAGGAAGAAAGTGGAGAGGGGGCAGAACACACACATCTGAGACCTTAATACCACTGCAAGTATGTTTGTGAAGCCCTTCTCCCAAGAGTCCATATTGCTACCGTATAAGAATGCTTGGATCCAGATGGAAGCAAGGAAATGGAGAGGAAAGTAACGGGAGTCAGAACCAGGACACTTTTATTTTGATTGACAGCTCAGAATTCTCCCCTGGAAGAACCCACAGGTGAGTTCAAGGTCACTGTACAGCTACTAAGAGTCACTCTTTCATAGAAGTAGTATTGATGGTAGAAGTATCAGTGAGGTGACCGATTATGTAAAAATGAAGAAAGACAGCAAATGGATTTTAGAGAGAAATAAGTCCAGGTTTACCTGTTGTCTCCTGCTATGGTCCAAATGTTTGTGTCCCTTCTCTGCACCCCAACCCAGAACCAACTTCATATGCAGAAATCCTAACCTTCAAAATGATGGTATGATGAGGTGAGGCCTTTGGGAGATGACTAGGTCATGAGGGTGGAGCTCTCATGTAGGGGATTAATGCCCTTATGAAAGAAACCCCCGAGAGCTAGCTAGCCCTTTCCTACATATGAGGACACAGAAGGTGCCATCTATAAGCCTGAAAGTAGGCCCTCACCAGATGGCACATTGGCCAGTGCTTGATCTTGGACTTCCCAGCATCTAGAACTGTGAGAAATAAATTTCTATTGCGTATAAGCTGGCCAGCTTATGGTGTTTTGTTATAGCATCCCAATGAACTAACACATCTCCTTTACCTTTAAAAGTGTCTAGGTTTAGACACAAAAAATTATGGTCAACTTATTAATATGTTCTATTAGCTTTCTCTGCTCACCTAGTGTCTCTTAGCCATAGGAGCCTCTGTCAGCCTATCACTGTGGAAGGTGGGAGAACACCCTAAATTCAGGAGACCTAACTATGCCTGCCGCTATCCCTGCCCCAATCAGCCGAGACCTCAGAGATATCACCAACCTGGATTGCTTTCTCAGGTTGGTGATGTCTTTGTCTGAGGCCTCAGCTGGTTAGGGCAGGGATAAAGAGGACCGAAAGAAACAGGACTAGTGTATCTCAGTGGTCTCTTCTGCCTCTAAAATTATGACTCTACCAGAAAAAAGAATTGATTTGGGGGCTACTCAAATCCCACCTATTCAATCTTCACCTCCTATGATGAAAGGAACATCACTCCTTAGATATTTCTGCCTCGTCTCTCTGGACTTCTCCACTCGTGCGGCTTTCATTGGGTCATCTACCTCTTCAAAATCATCTTTATTTATTTATTTATTTTTGCCACCACCTCCTCTCTGTCTTCGGCTCTTTTGGTAAAGCATACTTATGAGATTGGATGGGGTTTAACAATCCTGAGCAGCATGTGCTTTTCCTTTTGCTTCTTTTTCTCCCCATCATAAGCTCGGAGTTAAACGAAGTCTTTCTTAAGTGGTAGTTGAACAATACACGTCTTTGTGACATACTAAATAACAGGAGATGAAAGCCAGTTATTAGCTTAAAGAGAAATATGGCATACCCCACACAGAAAAGATTTGGAAAGAAAAACGGGGATTTGTAGGGGGCTGGAAGGCCCAGATCCACTGAATTATTCTCTTAATTAAGGAGAGGCAGTAGAGCTGTGTTTCTCAACCTTGTCTGAACACTCAAATCATCTGAGGAGCTTTAAACATTACTGATGCCTTGGTCCCATCCTCCAGATATTCTGACTTAATTGATCTAGGGTGTGGCTTGGGTATTGGGGTTTTTAAAAAAAATCTCTATGTGTGATTCTAACATAGAACTAAGGCTGAGAACCACTGCAAGAGAATAAGTTAAAAGTAATGGAAAAAATAATTGAATTCCAAGGTTCATCTTATGAAAGTGTGGCCCTAGAACTTGACATTTGAAACAACCACCATGGAGATGTGCCTCAAAGAATTTTGGAAAGAAGGTCCATTCCTGAACTTTCTTTTTCTACTTCTCCCATGTCCATAGCGGTGGGATCTTAACTTGAGGTCAGTGAACCTCATGCTATTGCATGCAAAATAATCTGTGCATATGTGAATATGCACTGTTCTGAGCAGAGGGTACATAGTTCATAGTTTTCATCAACGTTTTTTTTGAGGGGGGGTGGGTAATAGATGAGAGTCTCACTTCTCACTGTGTTGCCCAGGCTGGTCTTGAACTCCTGGGCACAAGCAATCCTCCCATCTCAGCCTTCCAAGTAGCTAGGACTAGAGGTATAAGCCACCATGCCTGGCTTCATCAGATTTTTTTAAAGGAGTCCATGACCTAAAATATTAGGAACCACTGATTTACTGGAAAGAGAAAAATCATATAAGATAATGTATTTGGGATGGCAAATACCCTTGTATTGGTAGAATACTGGCCCTTTAAGGTTAGTCCCTGTGAATCAGTCCTCCTTGTTAAAAGTTCACTTGCAGTAAAGTGTTGCATTTTTCTTAGACTTTGTTCCCTAATTAAATAGGATTAATATGTCCATCCTATCCCACAGGTGGGCTATGTAAAGCATCAGCATGGCCAGTTTTTTCTTTTTCTTTTTTTTAGACAGTCTTGCTCGGTTGTTCAGGCTGGAGGGCAGTGGTGCAATCTCGGCTCACTGCAAACTCTGCCTCCCAGGTTCAAGCGATTCTCGTTCCTCAACCTCCCAAGTAGCTGGGATTACAGGCACGTACCATCACACCTGGCTAATTTTTGTATTTTTAGTAGAGACGGGGTTTCACCACGTTGGCCAGGCAGGTCTCGAACTCCTGGCCTCAAGGGACCCACCCGCCTCGGCCTCCCAAAGTGTTGGGATTACAGGTATGAGCCACCGTGACTGGCCCAGCATGGCCAGTTTTTGCTCCTGTTGCTCACTAGGTGGATTGGGAATCACAGCAGCGGCAACACAAGCAGCAAAAAACTCCCTTGCATTTTCTAACGGTGCTAGCACATCTAACCCTTCGCGCACATTCTCACTTGTGCCTCAAAACGACCCTATGAGGTAGGTACTATCACCCTCATTTTCCTGGGAAGAATATGAAACCAGCACAGAGAGTGTAAGGCACTCTACAAGGTCCCTCAAGTAATAGACATCAAATACAAATCCAGATACATCAGATACAAACCTGGATAGTCTGACTCCAGGGTCCATCCTTAACTAAACATCACAAAAGTGAGATGACAGGCTGGCCAAAGGGTAATGAATGTTTTGAAAAAATGTCACTGCTGCAGACGAAGTGCCACCTTTCATCCTCCTTACCATTATTACTGGGCTAGAAATTTAGGATGACAATACAATTGGATAAATTAAGGTGACAACACTCCAGCTGAGAGAACTGGAATAAGATGCAATGAAATGTGTTCTGTTTATTTACAAAGGGCTTCTTTCCCCTCACTTAAAAGTTACTGCCAGGCCAAATGTGGTGGCCCATGCTTGTCATCCCAGCACTTTGGGAGGCTGAGGTGGTAGAAATCGCTGAGTCCAGGAGTTCAAGACCAACCTCTGCCACATAGCAAGACCTCATTACTATTAAAAAAAAAAAAAATTCAAAAAATTAGCTTGGCATGACGGTGTGCACCTGTAGTCCTAGCTGCTCAGGAGGCTGAGGCAGGAGGCTCATTTACGCCCAGGAGTTTGAGGCTGCAGTGAGCCATGATCACACCACTGCAAAGCTGCTGCTGAGAACATGAACAATTTCCTAAGTGGCCAAGGATGACATGATTTTGAAGAAAAGTGATACTGTTACTCCAAACCTTTGTTGATGAAAAGAGTCAAACTGTAAAATGTTTCAAGAGATTTTTTCTGAGCCAAATATGAGTGACCGTGGCCTGTGACATAGCCCCAGGAGATCCTGAGAACATGGTCGAGGTGGTCAGGCTACAGCTTTCGGTTTTATACATTTTGGGGAGACGTAAGATATCAACCAATACACGTAAGAAGTACATTGGTTCGCAGTTCAGTCCGGAGAGGTGGGACAACTTGAAGTAGGAAGAAGGGGTGGTGGGAGGAGGGGGGCTTCCAGATCATAGGTGGATTCAAAGATTTTCTGATTGACAGTTAGTTGAAAGGGTTAAGTTATTACCTAAAGACCTTGGAATCAATACAAGGGAGTGCCTGGGTTAAGATTAGGGGTTGTAAGCCTGGGCGAGGTGGCTCACACCTGTAATCCCAGCACTTTGGGAGGCCGAGGTGGGCAGATCAGCTGAGGTTCAGGAGTTCGAGACCAGCCTGACCAACATGGAGAAACCCCATCTCTACTAAAAATACAAAATTAGCCAAGCATGGTGGTGCATGCCTGTAATCCCAGTTACTCGGGAGGCTGAGGCAGGAGAATCACTTGAACCCAGGAGAGGGAGGTTGCAGTGAGCCGACATCGTGCCATTGCACTTCAGCCTGGGCAACAAGAGGAAACTCTGTCTCAAAAAAAAAAAAAAAAAAAAAAGATAAAGGATTTAGAGACCAAGGTTCTTATTATGCATCTTATTATGCAGATGAAGCCTCGAGGTAGCAGGCTTCAGAGGGAACCGATAGTAAATGTCTCTTTTTTTTTTTTTTTTTTTTTGGTGAGACGGAGTCTCGCTCTGTCGCCCAGGCTGGAGTGCAGTGGCCGGATCTCAGCTCACTGTAAGCTCCCCCTCCTGGGTTTACGCCATTCTCCTGCCTCAGCCGCCCGAGTAGCTGGGACTACAGGCGCCCGCCACATCGCCCAGCTAGTTTTTTTTTGTATTTTTTAGTAGAGACGGGGTTTCACCGTGTTAGCCGATGGACTCGATCTCCTGACCTCGTGATCCGCCCGTCTCGGCCTCCCAAAGTGCTGGGATTACAGGCTTGAGCCACCGCGCCCGGCCAGTAAATGTCTCTAATCAGACTTTAGAAGGTGCCAGACTCAGTTAATTTTCTCCTGGACCAGGAAAATGACCCAGAAAGGGAAAGGAATTCTCTACAGAATGCAGGTTTTCCCCATGAGACAGCTTGGCAGGGTCATTTCTAAATGTATTAAAGAAATATATCTTGAGGTAAAATGCTTCGATTTATTTCAGGGCCTGCTCTCTTTCATGTTGGGGGTATCTTAGTGCTATAAAGAGTGTGTCTTGTCAGTCTTAAGATCTCTGTGTTAATATTAATGCTGGTCAACTGTGCCTGAATTCCAAAAGGGAACAGGGTATGAGGCAAGTTCGACACCCCGGCCTATCCCGTTATGGCCTGAACCAGTGTTTCAGGTTAACTTTCGAATGCCATTGGCCGAGAGGAGTCTGTTAGTTGAGCCGCTTAGAATTTTATTTTTGGTTTACACGTTGATGATGACAAGCAATCAGCTTTTGTTTTACCTGGAAGACTAACTCACCTCCAGTCTTTTTTTTTTTTTTTTTTTTGAGACAGAGTCTCATTTTGTCACACAGGCTGGAGTGCAGTGGTGTGATCTTGGCTCACTGCAGCCTCTACCTCCTGGGTTCAAGAGATTCTCCTGTCTCAGCCTCCTGAGAAACTGGGACTATAGGTGCCCACCACCACACCCAGCTAATTTTTGTATTTTTAGTAGAGATGGTGTTTCATCATGTTGGCCAGGCTTGTCTTGAACTCTTGACCTCAAGTGATCCACCTGCCTTGGTCTCCTAAAGTGTTGGGAATACAGATGTGAGCCACCATGCCCAGTCTCACCCCCAGTCTTCTTGTGATTGGACTGAATCCCTCTGAAGAAAGTCTGCAAGTACCATCATGAAACCTGTGTCCTTTTATACCATCCCCATCCGTGGGCCCTGCAGAAATAGTTCCGTCTAAATTTGAGTCCTCCTTGTTACAGAAGGAGCCATCTCCTCTAGGCCACGTGTGGAAATGCGCTTTGCAGCTTTGGATCTCAAAGTGGAAGGCACTTGGATGTCCTTCAGGGCAAACGTCTGGCCGTTCCAGAGAAATAAACTCTGTGGACACATTCAAAATATCTGTGATCTCCATCCTATCACTCCAGCATCTAAAAAGGGACGGAAAGCATGGTATCTGTGCCTGTCTCATTGTTTCCCTCAGCCAAAGTTTTGTAACTTAGTGCACTGTTAAATCCTGAGCTTTCTCCTGCAACTGGGTGGCAGGCAATTGCTCTGCCAGTGACTTGCTAGGAAGCTGCTCTCGGGAAGCCCTGTGGGCAGCAGTATTGAAGTCTATGCCCTCCACTGCCATCAAAGAGACCATCCTTGGGGATCTTGCAGCCATGTAACTGATCTTATCTGGCCATGTTGGCACCGGAAGCCACACAGTGACATAAACAAAGCATGGGGACACGGAAAGGCAGACAAGCAACACCCTGCTGCCCCACAAGACCAAAACATGTTTCTGTAAGTGTCAGAAACACCCTAGAATGGTCACAAATTTACTAAATCGCCTGTGTGTTATAAAATGTCACAAGTTTGTTATTGTTCAGTGACAAGGTAAAAAACTGCAACATTTTTCATCAAAATAGAAAAGAAAAACAAAGAATAGCTATGAACACGCTGGGATAATTCAACAGATGAGCACAACGCCTCCTTTGTCCCGTTCCGACTTGGCCGGTGTTGTGCCTGGCTGTCATCCACGTCTTTGGCGGTGCGTCCGCCTGCAGGCTTTGTCGTCCTTTGTGCACATATTTCGGACTCTCCCTTGGCCCCCACCCTCCCCACTAAGAGAAGCAGACTCTCTAGAGCTTTCCATTGGGCTCCTCCCCCAGTCACTTGGGAGGGAATTTGATGCAGTTCAAAATAGACCCACTTCCCTCCTCCATCCCTAACCTCTTCCCCAGCCTGCACAGTTGTACAATCAAGTCTAAAACACTGACCTGGGAGAGTGAGAAAATATATCTATGAGGGTGCAGAAGTGACCTTTTGTTATCTAGTTAGCACTTGAGGTGCAAAGAGGCAGGCCAGTGGCCACCTGGGACATCAGTCTAAAAGATGTGTTAAGCCATTGCTGGAGCTGAATGCGGTGGCTCACACTTGTAATCCCAGCACTGGGAGGTTGAGGCAGGAGGATCGCTTGAGCCCAGGAGTTGCAGACCAGCCTGGCCAACATGGTGAAACCCTACAAAAAATACAAAAGTTAGCTGGGCGTGGTGGAGCATGTCTGTAGTCCCAGCTACTCAGGAGGCTGAGGTGGGAGACTCTATTGAGCCTAGGAGGTCGAGGTTGTAGTGAGCTGTGATCGTGCCACTGCACTCCAGCCTGGGCGACAGAGTGACACCCTGTCTTCAAACAAACAAAACCAGCACTGGAATAAAGTCAAACAACCCCAGGGAGTTAATTCAGGTTTCTTACCTAATTTGTGAATCTAAATTGGTCCTATTATCACCAAAGTAGAGATTACCCTTGAATAAAAACAAAACCCTGTAGGGGGGGTGCGTCCCCCGGCATCCCCCCACCCCCATCCCCCTGCCCTTTAGCATTTTGTGACACATGTATGTAGGATCCAGGTGCAGCTTCATTCAGGTCCTGCCTTGAAGGCAGCTAGCTGACAGTTACCTGAATAATGGATGACACCGTGTTCTTTATTTGGAACAATTTACTTTTATTTAATTTGAAATTACAAAGGAGCCTCTCTAAATTGATTCTGGTTTGGGAGGCTGCCCAATTACAAAAAAAATTTGTTTTAAATTATGTTTTCTTCTGAGAAGTCTGGTTCAGCAATTCAGAAAAAAATATGTAATAAATTTCTTATTTTGGGCCAGGTGTGGTGGCTCACGCCTGTAATCCCAGCACTTTGGGAGGCCAAGGCAGGTGGATCACTCAAGGTCAGGAGTTTGAGACCAGCCTGGCCAACATGGTTGAAACCTCCACTCTACTTAAAAATACAAAAATTAGCTGGGCGTGGTGGCAGGTGCCTGTAATCCCAGCTAGTCGGAGGGGCTGAGGCACAAGAATTGCTTGAACCTGGAAGGCAGAGTTTGCAGGGAGCTAAGGTGGCACCACTGCACTCTAGCCTGGGCAACAGAATGAGACTCTATCTCAAAAAAATTAAAATATAAATAAAAAATACATTTTTTATTTTGAACATAAAGAGATATATAATATGTATGAATATTTATTTATTTAAAAAATCAGTTCTTGGGTTGGGAGCAGTGGCTCACCCCTGTAATCCCAGCACTTTGGGAGGTAGAGGTGGGTGGATCCCTTGAGCTCAGGAGTTTGAGACCAGTCTGGGCAATGTGGAGAAACCCCATCTCTACAAAAAATAAAAAAATTAGCCACGCATGGTGGTGCCTGCCTGTAATTCCAGCTACTCAGGAGGCTGAAGCGGGAGGATTGCTTGAGCCTGGGAGGTAGAGGTTGCAGTGAGCCAAGATAGTACCATTGCACTCCAACCTGGGTGGTACAGTGAGACTCTGTCTCAAAAAAATAAATAAATAAAAATTTAAAAAATCAGTTCTCTTGAACTTCTGATTAAAAAAAAAAAAAAATCAGTTTTTCTGTAACCCTGCTAAGTACAAGATTTAAAAACTACATCAGTTTAAAGGGTGCATGATCACTAATCCTCCCGAGGCACCATTTGTTTAAATTAAGCTCTATATACTCACATATCAGCCTAGAAAAACACTCTGATGGCCTGGAGTCTTTTGAAATCAGTCAAAATGACATATATAATCATGTTACTTGCAAAATTGTTGGAAACATCTTGTACAGTGAGGTCTAAGTTTTGTCCTGTTCCAGAATCATCTGGAAAGCTTTTCTTTTTTTCTTTTTTTTCTTTTTTTTTTTGAGACGGAGTCTCGTTCTGTCACCCAGGCTGGAGTGCAGTGGCCGGATCTCAGCTCACTGCAAGCTCCGCCTCCTGGGTTCACGCCATTCTCCTGCCTCAGCCTCCCGAGTAGCTGGGACTACAGGCGCCCGCCACCTCGCCCGGCTAGTTTTTTGTATTTTTTAGTAGAAACGGGGTTTCACCGTGTTAGCCGGGATGGTCTTGATCTCCTGACCTTGTGATCCGCCCACCTCGGCCTCCCAAAGTGCTGGGATTACAGGCTTGAGCCACCGCGCCCAGCCTTCCTTTTTTTCTTTTTTTCCTTAAGTACAAAAGTCTAGGCCCTACCCCAGACCTATTGAATTATTCAGGAATGGAGTTCAGGAATCTATTTTTTTTTTTTTTTTGAGACAGAGTTTTGCTCTTTTTGCCAGGCTGGAGTGCAATGGCACAATCTCGACTCACTGCCACCTCCGCCTCCCGGGTTCAAGCGATTCTCCTGCCTCAGCCTCCTGAGTAGCTGGGATTACAGGAGTGTGCCACCACACCTGTCTAATTTTTTGTATTCTTAGTAGAGACGGGGTTACACCACGCTGGCCAGGCTGGTCTCAAACTCCTGACCTCAGGTGATCTACCCACCGCGTGAGCCACCGTGCACGGCCTGGAATCTATCTTTTCAAATCTGCCCAATTCTGCTGTGACCCATTGGAGAGCCAGGATTAGAGCACTCAGTCCACCGACCCCAGTGAAACACTCTGACACGGATGAGGAGCTTGAGGCCCTGAAATCCCACAGTGCTCAGGCGGCACACGTGCCAGCACCATGTCACATGCACGGACTACACCAGTGAACAGAAGAGGCCAATGTTGACCTACCCCCTAGGTATTCTGTTAGGCTAAATTCTGGAGATACAAAGATAAAGGAGGCATGTGCCTGCCTTCTAGAAGCATTCTGCTGCAGTTCTGGAGGCCCGAAGTCTGAAATCAAGGTGTTAGCAGGACCATGCTCCCTCAAAAGGGGGTAGGGAAAGTGCTAGAGGTGGGGGTGGGGTGGAGGAATGATATTTTAATATTCTGAGAGAAAATGAAGAAAGATATGCATTTTCGAACTATGAAATAAACCATGTTTTGAACAGGATAGACTCTAGTCTTGTAAGAGACAGTATGGAAACATTTAATTCCAGCCCAATAAGATAAATTTTATGTAGTAGAGATACTAGGCAGGGCAAAAACACTGGGTGCTGTGGCATGCACCTATAGTCCCAGCTATTTGGGAGGCTGAGACAGGAGGATTGTTTGAGACCAGGAGTTAGAGACCAGCCTGGGCAACAAAAGAGACCTTGTCTCAAAAAAACCAAGCAAAACAGTTCAGTACTGGAGAGAACTAGAAGCTCTTGTTGCCCATGATGTTTTTAACTTCAGTCTTCATTTTTAGGTAGTTTTGTTACTCTGTTACTCTCATTTAGTTGTTCATTTTGGAAGCTACCAATGAGGTGTTAGACTGGAATGCTGGTTTAAGTTTTTGGTGCCACTGGGAGAACTACGATACAGTGGCATAAAATTAAGTGTGAAGGTCCTGATAAAAACTGCCATAAAGGGCTGGGCATGATGGTTCACACCTGTAATTCCAGTACTTTGGGAGGCTTGGCAGGCAGACCACTTGAGGCCAGGAGTTCGAGACCAGCCTGGACAACATGGCAAAACACCGTCTCTACAAAAAACACAAAAATTAGCTGGGTGTGGTGACATGCACCTGTACTCCCAGCTACTCGGGAGACTGAGGATTGATTGAGCCTGGGAGTTCGAGGCTGCAGTGAGCCATGATTGTGCCGTTGTACTCCAGCCTTGGTGACAGAGCAAAACTTCTCCACTACTTCCGATGCTTCTGGCACATCTTATCCACTCCTTTATTAAATCCTCCTTAGAATCTGCAAAGCAGTTGTTATTACCAATCTCTCCTTTCAGATGAAGATACAGGGGTTCAGAGGGGCTGGGTAACTTGCCCAAGGTCACATAGCTAAGAAGTGAGAGATCTGGCATGGAAATTCCGCATCGAGGATTGCCAACTTGGGGATTCTCCTACTTTACCTTCCAAGAATCCAGCACACGCCGAGGGGCAGGGGCAGGGCTCTGAGTGGTTCGTTGGTCTAACAAAGCTCTATGCGTTGATATTTGACTGGAAGTTGCATGTGAGAGGAACTGGAGCCCTGTATGGATGCCCCAAACCTCTAGCAGGGAGCCTCCCTAGGCTCCCTGTTCTAGTCATCAGTGGGGTTCAGCCAGAGGAAAGCATTGTATGAGGAACCAGGCAGCTGCGATGGCCAGGGTGAGATAAGACTGCAGAAAGGCCGAGACACTGCTTCAGGGGCCTGCTCCATTCAGGCAGGAAAATGTGTCACTTCCTCCCTGGCTCCTATATAATTTCTCTGTGGGGGAGGTGGGAGGGGGATCGGAGCCTTGAAAGAATTTAGAATGGGTCCGGGTGGGGTGAGGGGAAGGCCAGTTGAATGTAAAAAGCCAGTCAGAGTGGAAGAGTAGGATGGAACCAGCTCTGGCTACACCCTATTTAAAAGCCCTGGCATATTTTTACCTCTTGCCTCATTCTCAGCCTACTCTTCTAACTGCATTCTTATCCTTTTTTGAATTCAGAGCTGGAATCTCAGCTCATGCACTCCTCCCCCACCTCCTTCTCCTGTGCAAAAATCTGAATCCTTTCTCTTGGCTGCGTGCAATTTTCTGCAAAGCTGAAACATTTAGAGCTGACTGAATGCTTCCCCTTCTACACTGCAAAAACCGCTTCCTTGCCCCACCTAATGGAAATGTGTACACACACACACACACACACACACTCTCTCTCTCTCTCTCTCTCCAATGCCTGATTCCCACAGACTAGTTATTTTAAAGAGTCCTGCTTGATCTAACAGCCAGCCTCAGCTATTTCTCCCTCATCATCTCATTGGCAAAGTCATGGAAGAAAAGAAAAAGTGGGGTCATGATAAACTGATTCGAGTTTGCAATGCAGCTACAGGATTCAGCAATGGAAGAGCTCATCGTGTTTAATGCTTTCTTTTTGCAGATGAGGAAATGAGGGTCTACGGAAATTAAACGACTTATCCCAAGTTTCACCTCCTTAGGAGTAACACCAGACTAGTCTCTTCGGGGGACTGCAGGGTTGTTAGAGGTTGGGCCAGAAGTGGTAGACATCTGTAGACATTTCCAGACCCCAGAGCTCTCTTCCTTCTGCAATTCGCTGCATGTGCATACTTGTATTACCAGGGCTTTTGTGGCATTAAAGGCCTTCCTTGAAACCCACCTTAAGTTGCATCTTTCATTAAGCATCTGCCAAAACTGGGCTTGCCGCTCAAGTGCATCTTGAGTTTCATGGGCAGTAACTCCTCTAACCTCTTGCATTCTGAAGCCACCTAGATATTGGCAACGACCAGTTTCCTTATTTGCCCTGTTCCTTATTTGGAAGCAACTGAGCTTTCCCCAAAACGTGTTGGGACAATTTTAATTGACAAGTTGTGTGTCAACAGTTCTGAACTCACCGGCCAACTCGCATTGTTCACCTTTCAGAGTGGTTCCAGGAGAGGAGCCGGCTCCCTTCCCAGCCCCTGCTCGATACCACACACACCCAACCCACGGGATCAGAAGGGCTTGTGCAAGGAGAATTTCCTGTTCTGCTGACTCATCTCCTGCCATGAGATGGAAGACAAGTTTATATTTTGTTTTCCAGCTTGTAAAGGGAAATGAGAGTCTTATAAGTTCGGATCTCTCTGAGATGAGATCAAGTCTCGGCAACTCCCTGGCACGTATTGGTACTAAGTAAATGAGAGCTGGATATACTAACAATGGTCCAATCAGCCGACTCAAGAGTAGTGAGCATTCAGGTGGGGGTTGCCAGGTCATCTGGGGAGTGGGACATGGCTAAGGGGTTCTGAGCTTCCCTTTTGGAAGGAGGCTCTTGACTGTTGCCCACAGAGATGGTTTGAAGGAGGCATACCTGGATCTGGATCTCACTGTGAGTGCATAACAATGTGGCAGCCAGACTTGACATCCCAAATGCTTTCTGACTGAGAACAAAAGCATTCCTCCTCTCCCAGCTAAACCTAAAGCAGGGGAAGGATGATTCAACTCAGGGTAGCAAACAGCAGGAAATCCGACAATAGCATTTACACTTGGGAGGCAATAGATCCAGATTTTTCCTAAACAAGATGGGAATTTTTTTAAAAAAAGAATCCTGATAAGATTTGTGCATGTTATTGCATATCATTTTTTTTTTTTTTTTTAATAGAGATGGGGTCTTGGCATGTTGCCTAGGCTAGCCTTGAACTCCTGGGCTCAAGCAATCTGCCCACCTCAGCTTCCCAAAGTGTTGGGATTACAAGCGTGAGCCACCACATCAGGCTAATGTATATAAATTTTTACCTTGAAAAATATGTATGTAAAATAATCAGGTGAGGTGTAGGGGGTGATAGGTAGGTACATGAGTCTCCATTATAATATTGTATTTACTTTATAAATATTTATAATTTTTCATAATAAAAATATTTTTAAAACTTGGATCCTGGCCAGGTTTGATGGCTCATGCCTATAATCCCAGCACTTTGGAAGGTGGAGGCAGGTGGATCCCTTGAGGTCAGAAGTTCTAGACAAGCCTGGTCAACATGGTGAAACTCCATTTCTACTAAAAATACAAAAATTAGCTGGGCATGGTGGTGCACGCTTGTAATCCCAGCTGCTCAGGAAGCTGAGACAGGAGAATCGCTTGAACACTGGAGGTGAAGTTTGCAGTGAGCCGAGATTGTGCCATTGCACTCCAGCCTGGGTGGCAGAGCGAGACTCTGTCTCCAAAACAAACAAACAAACAAACAAACAAAACAAAAACAACGACAACAAAAAAATCTTGGATCCCATTTTTGGCTCTAATTTCTTTCCCTCCCTCCTTCCCTCCCTTTATTCCTTTCTTTCTCTTCCTTTTTTTTTTTTTTTTTTTTTTTTAAGACACAGTCTTGTCTGTTACCCAGGCTGGAATGTGGTGGGGTGATCATGGCTCACTGTGGCCTTAACCTCCCAGGTTCAAGAGATCCTTCTACCTCAACCTTCCCAGTAGGGACTACAGGTGTGCACTACCACACTCAGCTAGGTTAAATATTTTATTTTGTAGAGACAGGGTCTCCTAGGTTGCCCAGGCTTCTAATTTTCAATGTTTCTTCTTCTTTTTTTTTTTTTTTTTGAGACAGAGTCTCGTTCTGTCACCCAGGCTAGAGTGCGGCGGTGCGATCTTGGCTCACTGCAAGCTCCACCTCCCGAGTTCATGCCATTCTGCCTCCTCAGCCTCTCGAGTAGCTGGGACTACCGGCGCCCACTACCACGCCCGGCTAATTTTTTTGTATTTTTAGTGGAGACGGGATTTTACTGTGTTAGCCAGGATGGTCTCAATCTCCTGACCTTGCGATCCTCCTGCCTCAGCCTCCCAAAGTACTGGGATTACAGGCATGAGCCACCACTTCAATGTTTCTTTATGATCTTTATTTCTGTGCTTAGCATCTTTATCTGTAATATGGGGCATCTGGATGTATCACTTTTTGACTCAATGATGTTTAGGCCAGGCACAGTGGCTCATGCCTGTAATCCCAGCACTTTGGGAGGTCAAGGCGGGCAGATCACCTGAAGTCAGGAGTTTGAAACCAGCCTGGCCAATATGGTGAAACCCTGTTTCTACTAAAAATACAAAAAAATTAGCCGGCTGTGGTGGCGCACTCCTGTAGTCCCAGCTACTAGGGAGGCTGAGGCATAAGGATTGCTTGAATCTAGGAGGCAGAGGTTGCAGCGAGCCAAGATCGCACCATTGCAGTCCAGCCTGGGTGAAAGAATAAGACTCTGTCTCAACAAAAAAGGATATTTAGAGTATGTGTGAAACCAAATTATAATGTCCTCTTGAAGTGTGGTAGTTAGAAAAGGCTCATGATTGCTATGGTAAAGATTTTTTTTTTTTTTTTTTTGAGACAAAGTCTTGCTCTGTAGCCCGGGCTAGAGTGCAGTGGCATGAACTCGGCTCACTGTAACTTCCACCTCTTGGGTTCAAGCGATTCTCCTGCCTCAGCCTCCTGAATGGCTAGAATTACAGGCATATGCCACCGAACCCAGCTAATTTTTTTGTATTTTTTAGTAGAGACAGGGGTTTTACCATGTTGGCCAGGCTAGTCTTGAATTCTCAACCTCATGTAATCCTCCCACCTTGGCCTCCCAAAGTGCTAGGATTACAGGAGTGAGCTACCATGCCCGGCCTTTTTTTTTTTCTTTTTTCTTTTTTGAGACAAAGTCTTGCTCTGTAGCCCAGGCTAGAGTGCAGTGGCATGATCTCGGCTCGCTGCAACTTTACTATGGTAAAGATTAGTATGGGCACACACACACACACACACACACACACACACAATCAAGCAGTATGAAAGGTATAACGTGTTAAAAAATAAAAATGCAACAAATTTAGTTTCAAGATCTTATTAGTTTTTATTAACTATTCATGAATTGGAAAGTATCCCATCCAAAGATTTAGAAAGGAGCTCCTGTAAGCTGAGTGGAGGAGGTCGACTTTGTAGGCAGAAAAGGGCTGAAAAAAACAAAAGCAGGGAACTAAAAGCACATTGGTTGTTTCAAAGTTATTTTCCTCCCTGGGTTCAGACAGAGGGGACTTCCTTATTATGCCAGCACAGGGCCCCTGGGCCCCTTCTAGTTGGTTGCTGTGATTGGTTCCTGTGTTTTGGAATATCAGCCTGTTTGAGAGTCCAGTTTTATTGCATGGCCCCTGGCATGAGCGACTCCACTGTGATTTTGTCTGGTCTGTTGGGCCTAGTGCAGGCAAAAGCTCAGTCCAAGCCAATGACAGTCCCATAAATTTTACTTAACACATGAATATTTCCCTCCCCCAGTACTCTCCTCCAGACACAATCATTGTTATCACAGAAATTCCATGGATATGAAATATCATATATATATATATTTTTTTTTTACCTATTAAATTAGAAAAACCCTGAAATGGCCTGGCACGGTGGCTCACTCCTGTAATCCCAGCACTTTGAGAGGCTGAGGTGGGTGGATTGCTTTAGCTCTGGAGGTCAAGACCAACCTGGGCAACATGGCAAAAACGCTTCTCTACCAAAAACTACAAAAATTAGCTGGGCGTGGTGGCGACATGCCTGTAGTCCCAGCTACTCGGGAGGCTGAGGCACAACAATGGCTTGAACACAGGAGGTGGAGGTTTCAGTGAGCCGAGATTGCGCCACTGAGCTCCAGCCTGGGCGAGAGTGAAGCTCCATCTCAAAAAAAAAAAAAAAAAAAAGAGGAAAGAAAAGCCATGAAATATCATATTTTCATATGAAATGTTTAAAGTAACTTAAAACTTTTGGGTCCAGGGGTCTCAAACTGTAGGAAAGATTCACTGAGGTGGGACTTAGAAGCGCACATTCCTAACCAGCCCTCCGGGGGCAGAGGAGCCTCCTAGGGATCCCACTGAGATGTGGATTCTGACTCGGCAGGTCTGGGGAGTGGCCTGAGAGTCTGCATTTGTAACCAGCTCCCACGTGATGTGGATGCTCCTGATCAAGGACCACACTGTGAGGATTTTTAACTGCCCCGAAAACTTATAAAAACGAAGCTGGCCAGGTGAGGTGGCTCACACCTGTAATCCTAGCACTATGGGAGGCTGAGGCGGGAGGATTGCTTGATCCCAGGGCTTTGAGACTAGCCCTGGCAACATAGGAAGAACTCGTCTCTACCAAATGTTTGAAAATTAGCCAGACATGGTGGCACACATCTGTAGTCCCAGCTACTCAAGACGTTGAAGTGGGAGGACTGCTTGAGCCTAGGAGGTTAAGGCTGCAGTGAATTGTGATCACACCACTGCACTCCAGGCTGGGTGACAGAGTGAGACCCCATCTCAGAAAGAAAATAAATAAATACATAAAATTAAAAGAAGGTTAAGCGGGGCCAGCTACTTGAGAAGCTGAGATGGGAGAATCCTTCGAGCCCAGGAGTCTGAGGCTGTAGTGAGCTCTGATTGCACCGCTGCACTCCAGCCTGGGCGACAGAGCGAGAACCATCTGTAAAAAAATAAAACAGACAAATCCCCTCCCCGCCAAAACAGAAAAAAGAGCCTCATTCTAAATACTTTTAGTAAGAGAGTAAAGCACATAGAATTCTAAGAAAGCAGTATTTTTACATGCTTTTAAGTAGACAGATAACCTCCCTGAAAGCAATCCAGGCCTGCATCCCTCTGGCCCTGAGAACTTAGGAGCATCTCCTCCAGGGAGAATACGTCTCTGTCATTTTATTTCTTCTGGGCTCTAGAATCCAGAGCCAAAATAAAATCCTCTGTGTCACCCAGCTGGTACCTCTCAGGTGTAAAAATCACATTTTCATACCCACATACAGCCCCCAAGTTTTTCATTGTATTGCCGTTTTCCTGTAACAATTGATCTCAAAAGATCTTTGGAGCTTTTCGCTTCAGTCTTTTGTGGGCCAGCAGTGAACTCACAGGCTGGGTTCTCACAAATTTATATTTCTATATAGAATTTTGGAGCTCCTTTTAGGGAAGGAAGAGGCTCATTTGGCATACATATTAATTAAAGTTTTGGGAAATAGAAAAAGCACCTTCATCAATATTTGGAAGAGTGCCTATTATAATAGCTCACATTTAATAGAAAAAAGCTCTTGATGGAGAGCACTCATTAGTTCTTTATTGCCTGATTTTTTTTTTTTTTTAAGATAGAGTCTTGCTCTGTCCCCCAGGCTGGAGTCCAGTGGTGCAATCTTGGCTCACTGCAACCTCTGCCTCCTGGGTTCCAGTGATTCTCCTGCCTCAACCTCCTGAGTAGTGGGGATTACAGACACCCACCCCACCTGGCTAATTTTTGTATTTTTAGTAGAGACAGGGTTTCATCAAGTTGACCAGGCTGGTCATGAACTCCTGATCTCAAGTGATCCACTCACCTTCGCCTCCAAAAGTGCTGGGATTACAGGAATGAGCCACCACGCCTGGCCAGTCTGAATTTTTTAACAAAATGAATACTCATTCACTGAAATATTCTGAGTCAGTGTTCCATGGAGGTTCCTATTGTCAGATTTTATTTTAGTTGAGAAGATTTTAGTAAGAATAATTGTGTGTGTGTGTGTGCGCGCGCGCATGCGTGTCTTGTGCCTGTTTGTATATTTGTTTGTTTGTTTGTTTTTGAGACAGAGTCTCACTCTGTCACCCAGGCTGGAGTGCAGCGGCTCGATCTTGGCTCACTGCAACTTCCACCTCCCAGGTTCAAGCGATTCTCCTGCCTCAGCCTCCTGAGTAGCTGGGATTACAGGTGCCCGCCACCACGCCCAGCTATTTTTTTGTATTTTTAGTAGAGATAGGCTTTCATCATGTTGGTCAGACTTGTCTCGAACTCTTGACCTTATGATTCGCCCGCCTTGGCCTCCCAAAGTGCTAGTATTATAGGCGTGAGCCACTGTGCCCAGTTTTTTCCCCGCATCAAGGCTGGTACTTCTCCTTCTAAAAGGCTTTAAGTGACTCATGTCATTTTACCTCACACTATTCCTGTTAAATCATGAAGCTAAAATAAATACAGATATTTCAGAAACAAGTGAGTTACTGGTTGCAAGTCACATTGCAGAGCTGTTCTGTTTGTTGCTCTATTGGTTTCAGCACAGTTCTGGGGGCAGGTAAAGGCTTGGTTGTAATCCCTGAGTGTCATCCCCCCAAAACTGGGGACTGAATGTTGGTATGAAAATGTGATTTTACACCTGGGAGGCACCAGATGGGTGGCACTGAGGATTTTAGTTTGTTTTTGGATTCTAGAGCCCAGAAGAAATGAAATGACAAGGACATGCTTTCCCTGGAGGTTTCTCAGGACCAGAAGGATGCAGGCCTGAATTGCTTGAAGGAGGGATGTCTATCTTTTTTTTTTTTTTTTTTTTTGAGATGGAGTCTCACTTTGTTGCCCAGGCTGGAGTGCAGTGGTGCGATCTTGGCTCACTGCAGCCTCTGCCTCCCAGATTCAAGTGCTTCTCCTGCCTTAGCCTCCCGACTAGCTGGAATTATAGGCCCACCACCATGCCCAGATAATTTTTTTGTATTTTTAGTAGAGACCGGGGTTTTGCCATGTTGGCCAGGCTGGTCTTGAACTCCTGAACTCAAGTGATCCACCTGCCTCGGCCTCCCAAAATGCTGGGATTGCAGGTGTGAGCCACTGCACCTAGCCAGATGTCTGTCTATTAAGAGCAGTTTTGAATACTGCTTTGATTCTTAGAATTCTACATGCTGGGCCGGGTGTGGTGGCTCATGCCTGTAATCCCAGCACTTTGGGAGGCCGAGGTGGGCAGATCACCTGAGGTCGGTAGTTCGAGACCAGCCTGACCAACATGGAGAAACCCCGTCTCTACTAAAAATACAAAATTATCCAACTGTGGTGGTGCATGCCTGTAATCCCAGTTACTCAAGAGGCTGAGGCAGGAGAATCACTTGAACCCAGAGGTGGAGGTTGTGGTGAGCTGAGATCGCGCTATTGCACTTCAGCCTGGGCAACAAGAGCAAAACTCCGTCTCAAAAAAAAAAAAAAAAAAAAAGAATTCTACGTGCTTTACTACTTCACTGCAAGTATTTGGAACAAGGCTCATTTTTATTATATAAGGAATTTTCCAAGCAGATTTAGGAATCCTCCAAGTGTGGTCACCTCTCTTGTGAGTATGACCTGTGGCTCCTGTGTTTATATCTACCTCCACCACCCTCTTGATCACGGGAGAGGTCTCCATAAAATTACTCAAGGCCCACATTCTGTGAGCTCTGAGACAGTGGCATCATCTCGGTGAATAAGAACACATTCACGTCCCTGGCTTCCTCCCAAATGCCCCTCGATTCTTGCCAGAAGGAACTGGAAACAAATGAGGCTCCATCTTCCAGAAAATTGTCTTATTTTTATCACTCAGAATGCTAATCCCTTGAGGAGGTAAGGCCAGAGGTCCTGCAGTGGGAGAGGCCTGGGACAGGGACAGTGGGAGAGGGTGGAGCTTGATTTCTAGTCTTGGCTCTGCCACCCACATCCCTGCCAGGAACCCACTTGCTGCTGAACCCCAGTGCTGGACTCACAGAAGATGCTCAATAACTATTTGTTAGGAAAAACAAATGTATTTTCCACGTGACTTCAGCCAAACACTCGACCTCCCTAGACTTCTGTTTCCTTCTTTGCAAAATGAAGTCACAAGCTAGAATGAGCTTTGTTTTTCCTCTCTGCTTGAGTATTCTTTGATTTGAGAAAGAACTTTCTAAATTTAACTATTATCACTTCTATGTCAGCATGTTCTGGATAGGGATAAATTCCAAGGGAACAGTTTTAAAAATTTATCTTCCCAGAGAAATAAAATTTTGTTTTTCTTCTTAGGGTAACACTTAGGAGCTGGAGGTTGGGTAGGGAAGAGCAGCAGAATCTGAGAGATTAGTCATCGACCCAGAATTAGTGTCTATAGACGATTGCTTGTCACAGCCTCAGGTAACTTTTGTGACATCAGGAATATTTTGGTAAGGAGGACAGGAAAATTCTCTATTATAAAAAATCTCGGCTGGAGGGGCAGTGGCTCACACCAGTAATCCCAGCATTTTGGAAGGCCGAGGCCGGTGGATCATCTGAGGTCAGGAGTTCGAGACCAGCCTGGTCAACATGGTGAAACCCCATCTCTACTAAAAATACAAAATTAGCTGGGTGTGGTGGCACGCGCCTGTAATCCCAGCTACTTGGGAGGCTAAGGCAGGAGAATCACTTGAACCCAGGAGGCGGAGGTTGCAGTGAGCTGAGATTGTGCCATTGCACTACAGCCTGGGCGACAGAGCAAGACTCCGTCTCAAAAAAAAAAAAAAAGAAAATCTTTTTGCAAAAGAGAACGATCAATAATCAAACTATTGCCTTTCCCAACAAGGATAATATATGCTTGTGTGCATTTCAAAGACCTCCATGGCTTTTACAGTATACTAAATATATCAATTATACAAGGTTTTGACCAATCTGTACTTAAAGAGCAAAGCAAAACAAAACAAAACAAGCAGCAAGAAAGGAAGTCTGGGATAGGCAAAGTTTTCCTTCTGTGATAAGTCGATTGTTCTGTGGAGTGTTGGGGTGGTGGGTAACTCACCAGGACAGCTGCCTTCTAACAGAACAATGAGACAGCCTGTTTTGGTCCTGTTTTACAGCTGGGCCATTTCCGGTATAGGCAGGTTCAGTATAAAATGAAAGTATAACTGTAGTATTGTTTAAAATGATGTTATTTTCCCTCCTGGCGAAGGGTGTGTACTTCTTATTACCAAATCCTAAGAAAGACAAAAACAAGCTAGAAATATAGACACCTGAGCACCTGATGTGAGTATTATCCTTTTCTCCTTAATTATCAAGTGGCTTTGATATTGAAAAGCTATAGAATGAGACAGAATTTTGTTGGACAGACTCAAGGCACTTGGTACTGACCCCTCACAATAGCACTTCTTTGTCTTAGCAATAGCAATAGTTCAGAAAAGCCTAAAAATGTTAGATCTGCATATGTAAATACACAGAGTGTATCCACTTTAAAAATCACATCTTATCTGAGATACTTCTGATGACATCGTTGGTGGACGTACATCCCATACACTGGGGCTTCCTTTTCCTTCCATCTAAGCAGGAGCTCCATGTTCATCACTTCATTTTCATCTGAATGCACAAGATAATGCTTTTTGGGGCTAGGCATGGTGGCTCATGCCTATAGTCCAAGTACTTTGGGAGGTTGAGGCAGGTGGATCACCTGAGGTCAAGAGTTCAAGACCAGACTGGCCAACATCAGGATGAAACCCCGTCTCTACTAAAAATACAAAAAAAAAAAAAAAAGAAAAAAGAAAAAGAAAGAAAGAAAGAAAAATTAGCTGGGTGTGGTGGCAGACACCTGTAATCCCAGCTACTTGGGAGGCTGAGGCAGGAGAATCGCTTGAACCCGGGAGGCAGAGGTTGCACTAAGCTGAGATCGTGCCATTGCGCTTGAGTCTGGGTAACAAGAGTGAAACTCCATCTCAAAAATAAATAAATAAATAAATAAAGCAAGCTTTTTTTTTTGGTTTAAAGTTGATGTTTCAGGGCAAAAGAGAGTGGGAGGTAGAAGGGAGATGTCAGTCTATGAAATAAAAAAAAGTAACAAACAACAACAATAATGAATCTGAAAACTCAGGTGGGCCTGTATAGCCTCAAGGGTCTTACTTATAGCTGATAAAGCCCATCATTTTATGAAAAGTTACGTAATTATATAAGGTATATTAAACTGGGAGGTACAAATAATAAAGAATTTAGAGGTAGGAGTGCATTCTGAGAGCTGTTGTCAGAGGCATTCAGTTAGGCCGGGGGTGGGAATACCTGCATATGTATAAGGCAGGAATAAAAGCCAGCTGGAGACTGCAAAGGAACAGAGCAAATTGGGTTAAACTATTCAAGAGAATTTGAGGATGAAGTTTCTTCTATTAATTCTGGTCCTTCAAGCTGCTGCCTTCTGAGCTATTCCTGTGGCTAACAGTACAAGTCCAGAAGCCAATGATGTGTTTGCACAAAAGTACATGGGCATCTGTTTCCGTCTCCTGAAGGAAAGAATTCCAATGATCACAATGAGTGCCAACAGAGACTTCAAGGCACACAAAATCCAGGAAATATAGCAGTTCTTGGGGTCAAATGTGACTGGGCAATTGGATGCGTCTCCTCTGGCAATAATGCATGCACCCTGATGAGCAGTACTTAATGTTCATCAGGTTCACACAGTGATGGGGAAACCAGTATGGATGAAATGTCATATCACCCACACAATCAAGAATTACACTACCGACATGGTGTAGAAAGATTTTGACTATGCCATCCAGAAGACTTTCATGTATGGAGTAATATGACACCTGCCACCCCCGAAATTCAAACAGATTGACCCAGGTGAAGCTGACATTAAGGCATATATATACATATATAGGATGGAGTCTCACTCCGTCGCCCAGGCTGAAGTGCAGTGGCATGATCTTGGCTCGCTACAATCACCACCTCCCGGGTTCAAGTGATTCTCCTGTCTCAGCCTCCTGAGTAGCTGGGATCACAGGTACCCACCACCATGCCTGCCTAATTTTTTGTATTTTTAGTAGAGACAGAATTTCACCATGTTGGCCAGCCTGGTCTTGAACTCCTGACCTCAGGCGATCTGCCTACCTCAGCCTCCCAAACTGCTGGGACTACAGGTGTGAGCCACTGCACCCAGCCACATTAAGATATATTTGCACAAGGAGCTCATGAAGACAGGAATCCTTTTGATGGCAGAGGTGGAACCTATAGCCTGTGCTTACAGTCTGGGAGCTGGTGTTGATGGATACTTGCATTTTAAGGAAGCTAAAATCTGAATTCAACACTTTGAAGGCATAAACTTGCTTCTTGATGCTGTTCATAGGGCCATTCCTTGGGTCTTGGCCACTCCAAAGATCCAAAAGCTATTTTTTCTCTCTCTACAGTTATGTTGATCCAACCAGATTTTGCCTCTCTACTGATGACATCTATGACATTCAGTTTCTCTGTGGAAGCCCATAAAAGCATCAACCCCTGTCACACCCTTACACTCTAAAACCTGCTACCTGTGACTCCAAGTTAAGCTTTGATGCTGTCACTACAATTGAAGGAAAAATCTTTTTCTTTAAAGACAGGTTTTTTTGGTGGAAGCTTCCTGAACTATCAAAGAGCAGTGTTAGTTTAATTTTTTCCTTACGGCTGATCTTGTCATCTGGCATTCAAGCTGCTTATAAAATTGGATCCAGGAGTCAAATTCTTCTTTTTAAAGATTAAAGTACTCGTTAATCAGTCGTTTAAAACCAGACGATCACAAGAGGATATATTCTCTGAGCTTCCCTGTCTCTGTGAAAAGACGTGATGGTGCCATTTTTAATTCACTTAACTACAAGACCTACTTCTTTGTGCATAAACAATATTGGAGGTGAGATGAGAAAAGGCCATTCATGAACCCTGATTATCCTGTACTAGTTACCAAGAAATTTCTGGGAATTAGACCCCAAATTGATGCAGTCTTCTACTCTAAAGAATACTACTGTGTCTTCTAAGGTTGTAATCAAGTTGAATATGACATACTAACCAATTGTGTCACCACAAGGCTGGAAAGAGTTAACAAGTTCCGATGGGGTACATGGATTCACTTCAGTTTGTCAAGTATTTATGGCATATATTCTTTGCACCCAACAGCCATTGTATAGTGATGTGTCTTTAAATAAAGAAGTAAAATTTATATGGAGACCATAGATTAGTGATTAAGAAAGATGTAAACTGAATTTTTCACAAACCTTTCCGATTTTGAAAACACCCAGGGTAGAGTCTTTTCATTTTCAACTTTTACTTGGCTCTTGGGTAAAGTTTAAAACAAAAAACTCTCAAACACCAAGAGAATCTCTTTTGAAGAATGCTTTATAAATTGATTTCTAAAATCCTTGGGCTGAGAAATTATAATTACCTTCTCTGGGCCTGCCTAAAACTAAGAAACGAATAGTTTTGATCACCGTTAAATTTTTCAGCAAAAGTTACTGTAACTTTACTCTTTTTTTTTTCTTTTTTAGACTGAGTTTTGCTCTTGTCACCCAGGCTAAAGTGCAATGGTGCAATCTCCGCTCACTGCAACCTCAGCCTCCTGGGTTCAAATGATTCTCTTGCCTCAGCCTCCCGAGTAGCTGAGATTACAGGCGTGTGCTACCATGCCCGGTTAATTTTTGTATTTTTAGTGGAGAAAAGGTTTCACCATGTTATCCAGCCTCCCACTGACCTCAGCCTCCCACTGACCAGATTTGACCTTTGCTGGTGAACAACTCTCAGTGGTCCTCCAGGACCAGTCTCACCTGTGACACAGTGGCAGTAAGTACTTGTGAGTGGCATAGGACTTAGACAACTGTGGGGGTTAGAGGAGGATCACTCCTGACCTCAGGTGATCTGCCTGCCTCAGCCTCCCAAAGTGCTGGGATTACAGGCATAAGCCACCATTCCTGGCCTAATTTTACTCTTAATTAAAATAGAATATACTCTAGAACTTAAAGAAAAATGATGATTATGTAAGTAAACTATGTAAATAGTGATAATATCATTTCATTGTTTCAGGGTTAACTTTCTTTATATTACATATATATGTAATATTTATATGTACATATATTAAAACTTCAAAAGAAAAAAGACCAACTTGAGTAGCAAACATCCCCTTCTTGACTTTGACCTTTTTTTTTTTTTTTTTTTTTTTTGAGATGGAATTTTGCCTTGTTGAGCAGGCTGGAGTGCAATGATGTGATCATGGCTCACCAAACCTCCGCCCCCACCCCGGGTTCAAGTGATTCTCCTGCTTCAGCCTCCCAAGTAGCTGGGACTACAGGCATGTGCCACCATGCCCAGCTATTTTTGTATTTTTAGTAGAGATGGGGTTTCTCCATGTTGGTCAGGCTGGTCTCGAACTTCTGACCTCAGGTGATCCGCCCACCTTGGTCTCCCAAAGTGCTGGGATTACAGGTGTGAGCCACCGTGCCCAGCCCAACTTTGGCCTATTTGAATTCCTGGTCTTCATTTCTTTTTTCTTTTTTTTTTGAGACAGAGTCTCACTTTGTCACCTAGATTGGATGCAGTGGTGGAATCATAGCTCATTGTAGCCTCAAACCCCTGGGCTCATGCAATCCTTTTGCCTCAGCTTCCTGAGTAGCTGATACTATAGGCATAAGCCTCCACACCTGGCTAATTTCTAAATTTTTTGTGGAGACAGGGTCTTGCTCTGTCACTCAGGCTGGAGTACAGTGGTCTGATCATAGTTCATTGCAGCCTTGAACACCTGGGCTGAAGCAATCCTCCCGCCTCAGCTTCCCAGAATGCTGAGATTATAGGCATGAGCCCCCACACCTGGCCCCTGGTCTCCATTTCTGTGTTTACCTCTAGGCCTGTTGTAGCCTCAGCCTCCCACTGACCAGATTTGGCCTTTGCTGGTGAACAACTCCCAGTGATCCTCCAGGACAAGTCTCACCTGTGACACAGTGGCAGAAGTACTTGTGGGTGGCATAGGACTTAGACCACTGTGAGGGTTAGAGGAGGGTCTTTCCTGCAGGAGGTATGATCTGAGGAAGGATGCAGAATGGAAAATGTGGAGGGCATTTAGGGGCCCTGTGTTACCACTTTGCCTGGAACAGATGGTTTGCATTGGGCAGTGGTTTTTTTTTGTTGTTGTTGTTGTTTAGTTTTGTTTTGAGATAGAGTCTTACTCTGTCCCCCAGGCTAGAGTACAGTGGCTAGGTCCTTGTCCTCCTGGGCTCAAGTGATCCCCCCACCTCAGCCACCCCAAGTAGCTGGGACTACAGGTGCATGCCAACATGCCTGGCTAATTTTTAAATTTTTTTTGTAGGGAAGGCACTTCACTATGTTGCCTAGGCTGGTCTTGAACTCCTGAACTCAAGTGATTCTTCTGGCTTGATCTCCCAAAGTACCGGGATTACAGGTATGAGCCACTGTGCGTGGCCTGTAGTGGGGAGCACTGAAGTAAGGCTGGAAAGAGAGCTCAGGCTCCTACAGAATGGAGAGCTTCTAATGTCGGGCCAAGGGACTGTACACAAAGCCTTGAAGACCCAAAGATACTAAAGAACTGAGCCTCAACCTCTAGGGGAAGGAAGAAAGCATCAACCAAGGACATCAATGTCCCCTTCCTAGCTCCTTGATCTTTCTATACAATTTTAAAGTCTGGCTCTCCTATAGATTGAAGGTTGTGTGAACCTCCCAAATTTACATGTGAAACTCTAACTGTAAGGTAAGGATATCAGGAGGTGACGCCTTTGTGGGTGATGAGGTCATGAGGGTGAAGCCCTTGTGAATGGGATTAGTACCCTCATAAAAGAGACCCAAGGGAGATCATTGACTCCTTCTGCCATGTGAGCACACAGCAAGAAGGCCATCTACAAACTGGGAAATGCACCCTCACCAGACACCAAGTCTGCCAGCCCTTTGATCTCGAACTTCCCAGCCCAGGATGATGAGGAACATATTTCTGTTGTTTATAAACCACCCTGTTTATGGTAGTTTGTCATAGGAGGCTGAGCAGACTAAGACAGGTTATTTAGGAAGGAAAGGAGCAACAGTCTGGTGCTTTAACTCGGTTTTTTTTTTTTTTTTAAGATGGAGTTTTGCTCTTGTTGCCCAGGCCAGAGTACAGTGGCGTGATCTCAGCTCACTGCAACCTCTGCCTCCCAGGTTCAAGGGATTCTCCTAACTCAGCCTCCCAAGTAGCTGGGATTACAGGCACATGCCACCATGCCCAGCTAATTTTTGTACTTTTAGTAGAGATGGGGTCTCACCATGTTGGCCAGGATGGTCTCGATCTCCTGACCTCGTGACCAGTCCACCTTGGCTTCCCAAAGTACTGGGATTATAGACGTGAACCACTGCACCTGGCCTAACTCAGTTTTTTTGATGCAAAGAGCAAACCTACATAAAACTTATTATAGAAGTGTATATAATCAAAGACTCTTAGGGTGGAAAAGAACCTTGAAGTTCTTTGTACTCTGTGCCCTCATCCATGACTTAAGAACCTTCTGCAGCACTCTATACTGGGGCATTGAGCCACTGCTTGAATACTTCCAGTGTTGGGCAGCTCTCTGCCTCTAGGAGCAAGCTGACCTTCATCCATTTTTTCTAGTTCAGCGTTCTTGGCATTACACAGAGTGCCTGTAATCCCTTTCCCACAAACTGCCAGCTCCCTCTGGTTTTCTTTTTTTCTTTTTAAACTTGTTTTAGAGACAGGGTCTCCCTATGTTGCCCAGGCTGGTCTCAAACTCCTGGACTCAAGGGATCCTCCTGTCTCAGCCTCCCAAAGTGCTGGGATTACAGACGTGAGCCACTGTGCCTGGTCTCCACCTACGACCCCCCCTTGCCCCCGCCCCCGGTTTTCTCTCCTCTTTTATTGGCTCTATTTTCCAGGGTCCTTGCAACATTTCTCACGTGACATGATTTTGAGTCTCCTTCCATTCCCACCTCTGACCTTGTACTGGCTTTCTTTATAACGAATAATGTTTTCTGGGTAAGGACTGGAAAAAGCAGTTATGTAGGGTTTTCAGAAATAACAGCTTTATGAGACGTACCATGCATATCATAAAATTCAGCCACTGGAAGGTGAGTTTCAAACACTTCCATCCCCCTCAATGCTCCTTTGGGCCTCTGTGCAGTCAGTTCCCATTCCCCACCCTTCCCCCAAGCTCTAGACAACTGCTGGTCTGCTTTTTGTTTCTATAGTTTTTTTTTTTTTCTTTAGGGTTGCTTTTTATATAATTGTTTTTTCCTATCAGCTTTCTGGGAGCCCACAGAAGCAGCTTTGTATTGTAGAATATTCCTTTAAGAGGGTCTTTTTTGAGATATTTGCCTATAGATGCAGACAGGGTTAATAAAAATGTATGAATGATGGCTCCATAATGGGTTATTATATAATTTACCTTCCTAATAGCTAAAGAATCATCCTAATGGCACAACCAGAGGCTCTCCCAAAGTATCCCCCAGGGCCACTGTCCAAATATAGAGTACTGAATGGACTATTGATCCAACCTAGCATGGCACTTGCTTGGATTTTGATGGCTTGCCCTGGGTCACGAGCAGCCCAGCCACAGGAACCCTCTGCTCTGCTCTCCTAGGAGGAGTCTCCCAGTCTCTCCAAGCTCAATCCTGCCTTTGTCTGCATCCTCCTCCCTTCAGAGACCATCTTTTCCTCCTCCCCTAAACTGAGTCCCACCCACTCTTTTAGATCTAGACTGGATCTTTCAGATGCCTTCACTGGAAAAGCTCTCTATGCTCAAATACCACATATTTCAGTCTCATGCAGCACCATATATGACCATCAAGGGCTTGAGAGTAGGGACCTTGCCATTAAACCCCCACAACACCCCCACAAGGCTTTGGATGAATGGGCTGTCCTGACTCCTGACCCATGATTTTTCTCTCCTTTGAGCCCCTATAGGTCTTTGACCATCTCTTATTTCTCTTATTTTCTGCCTTATTTCATAGTCCTTTGAATACCTCATCATGTTGTGGGTATCTTGTGGGCAGTGGATTACTCATCAAGTCCTCCTTTGGGGCCTGACATGGTGCCTTGCACATAATAATAGCAATAAAATAACAGCTACTAACATTTGCATATCACTTCGTAGTTTCTAAAGTGCTTTCACATGCATTTGCCATTTGACTTCACAGCAATCCTGTGATAAAAGGATGATTATAAAACTTTTCTTTTTTTTCTTTTTTTGCAACAGAGTCTCACTTTGCTGCCCAGGCTGGAGTGCAGTGTTGCGATCTGGGCTCACTGCAACCTCTGCCTCCTGGGTTCAAGTGATTTTCCTGCCTCAGCCTTCTGTAGCTGGGATTACAGGGACATGCCATCACACCCAGTTAATTTTGTATTTTTAGTAGAGATGGGGTTTCACCATGTTGGCCAGGCTGGTCTTGAACTCCTGACCTCAGGGGATCTGCCTGCTGCGGCCTTCCAAAATCCTGGGATTGCAGGCTTGATCCACTGTGCCTGGCCTATTATACTTTTTTTTTTTTTTTTTACAGACAAGAAGTGTCTGCCCACTAAGATATTTTCATGCAAAATACCAGTACTCTGCTCCTCCATTCTACAGATCAACAAATCTTTGTATCAGCCAGGTGCAGGGAGCTCTTGCCTATAATCTCAGCACTTTGGGAGGCCAAGGCAGGCAGATCACTTGAGGTCAGGAGTTTGAGACCAACCTGGCCAACATGATGAAACCTCATCTCTACTAAACACACAACATGCATGGTGTTGCACGCCTGCTTTCCCAGCTACTCAGGAGGCTGAGGCAGGAGAATCGCTTGAACCTAGGAGGTGGAGGCTTCAGTGAGCTGATTGTCCCACTGCACTCCAACCTGGGTGACAGAGCAAAATTCTGCCTCAAAAAATAAAACTGTGTTGAATCGATGTGGTGTTACTTGGCCACCTGGCTGATATGGATGAGGTATGAGATGTAAGGAGCAGGATTGAATTATTTGTTGTAGCTGTTGTTGCTGCTTGTGTATTCATTATATATTCATCCATTTATTCTTTCAACAAACAAGCACTGAGGGCCAATTTTATGTCAAGCCTACACACTGGTTAAGCACTGGTAATGCACAAAAAAATGCAGGCACTGTTCTCAAATTGCTTACCATGTTGGGACACAGATGCACAAGCAAGCCAAGCATTGAAATAGAAAAATAAACAGACCGGGTGCGGTGGCTCATTCTTGTCATCTCAGGACTTTGCGAGGCCAAGGAGGGTGGATCACCTGAGGTCAGGAGTTTGAGACCAGCCTGGCCAACATGGTGAAACCCCGTCTCTACTAAAAATACAAAAATTAGCCAGGTGTGGTGGTGCACGCCTGTAATGCCAGCTACTTGGGAAGCTGAGGCAGGAGAATCGCTTGAACCTGGGAGGTGGAGATTGCAGTAAGCCAAGATTGTGCCACTGCACTCCAGCCTGGGTGACAGGGCAAAATTCCGTCTCAAAAAATAAATAAATAAATAAATAAATAAATAAATGAATAAATAAATAAATAAAAGTAAGTAAATAAATAAAAGAAAACTAAATAGTGCGCTGTGTGAACTGGGAGGGGGCCTTGGAGTCAGCTGGGGAATGTCAGCGAGAGCTTCTCAGCAAAGGCATCTCCTGAACTGAGTCACGAAGGGCAGGTTGGTGAGAGAGAGACAGTGCCTGGCTTTTGAAAGACAGCCTTAGGTCAAGCATAGTGGTTCATGCCTGTCGTTCCAGCACTTTGGAAGCCTGAGGCAAGTGAATCACTTGAGGCCAGGAATTCAAGACCAGCCTGAGCAACATGGCAAAACCCCATCTCTGCAAAAGAAATTTTTTTTAAATTGGCCGGGCATGGTGGTGCAAACTTGCAGTCCTAGCTGAGGTAGGAAGATCCCTTGAGCCAGGGGGGCCAAAGCCACAGTGAGCTGTGATTGTGCCAGTGCACTCCAGCCTAAGAGACAGAGTGAGACCCTGTTTCAAAAAAAAAATAAAGACAGCCCTATACATTTCAGGAAGGAGGAGGGGTGGACAGTAAGGGTCAGATTGCACCAGGTCAAATAAAAGTTCTCGTAGAATAGCAGGTGGTGTAGCCAGTGGCTAAACATATATCTGAATTTGTTTTTCACACACAAATTTATTTTCTTTAAATCATTTTAACTTAACACTGAGCATCTATCCAGCTCTACAGACAAGAAATTAGCCTCAATTGTCCTTGGCATGACCCCTTGCCCAGTTACTGCAAGGTTCTGGGATCCTCCACAGCCTCAACACGTTGGGGCATGCCCGCATAGATCGTTTTTGCTAACACACAGAATCACATATCTATAGGCTCCTTCAGGCCCAGAAGTACAGAATTATCGGAAAAATGGTTAGAAAAATGAGCACGGGAGGCCAGGCGCAGTGGCTCACGCCTGTAATCCCAGCACTTTGGGAGTCCAAGGCGGGTGGATCATGAGGTCAGGAGTTCGAGACCAGCCTGGCCAACATGGTGAAACCCTGGTCTCTATAAAAACAACAACAACAACAAAAAACCACACACACACACACACACACACACACACACACACACAATTAGCTGGGCATGGTGGCCGGCGCCTGTAATCCCAGCTACTTGGGAGGCTGAGGCAGGAGAGTCACTTGAACCCGGGAGGCGGAGGTTGCAATGAGCCGAGATTGCACCACTGCACTCTAGCCTGGGTGACAGAGCAAGGCTCTGTCTCAAAAAAAACAAACAAAAAAAAAAAAAAAAAGAAAGAAAAGAAAAATGAGCACAGAAGCCAAATCCCCCTAAATTGTGAGCCTCAGTTTCTTAATCTATGAAATGGAGAGAGGCCGGTGTGGTGGCTCGTGCATGTAATTCCAGCACTTCGGGATGCCAAGGCAGGAGGATTGCTTGAGGCTAGGAGTTTGAGACCCAATCTGGGCAACATAGCAAGACCTTGACTCTACAAAAAATTTTTAAAAATTAGCCAGTTGTGGTGGTGACTGTAATCCCAGCTGACTAGGAAGAATTGCCTGAACCCAGGAGTTTGAGGTTACAATGAGTTATGATCGCGCCACTGAACTCCAGTTCTCAGTGACAGAGTGAGACCCTGTCTCTAAAATATAATAAAATGAGGAGAATGATTGTATTTAACTTACAGAGTTTATGTGAGGAATAAATTAATTACAACAATAAAATTTTCAAAAGTACCTGTTAAAATATAACAGTTGTGTTATTTACTTCTTTTCTTCCTTTCTTTCTCACTCGCTCTCTTTTTAAATTTTTTTTTTTTATTGTTTTGAGACAGTGTCTTGCTCTGTTACCCAGGCTGGAGTGCAGTGTTGAGATCACAGCTCACTGCAGCCTCAACCTCCTGGGTTCAGGTGAGCCTCCCACTTCAGCCTCCTGAGTAGCTGGACTACAGGTGCGTGCCACCACACCCAGCTAATTTTCATTTTTTCTTTTTGTACATACGGGATTTTACCATGTTACCCAGACTGGTCTCAAGCTACTGAGCTCAAGCAGTCCTCCTGCCTTGGCCTCCCAAAGTGCTAGGATTACAGATGTGAGCCACCACACCTAGCCAGCTATTTCTTACAAATTAATTACAGCATGGGAACCTTGCTGTAATTCCTTGACATGGCTAGGAACACCAATCAAATTTTGTATTGTCCAGGAGCAGAGAAAGGATCCCCATGGCTCAAGGGACCCTCATGTATTTGTCTTCTAGCAAGTCTCCTGGAGCCTCTCTTCTCGACTTGACACTGCTCCCTCACTTCTACCTCTCAAGACACCTGGCAAGACGAAGGCACCTGAATTTGAATTCCAACTCTGTCACTGATGAGCTGCCTGGCCTTGAACAATTCACGTAAGCTCTTAGACTCTTTTTCCTTATCAGTTAGAAAGATAAAATCCTGTCTCACAGGTGCTGTGAGGATTGTAAGCAACACGAAATGAAAGATGCTTCGCATAGTATCTGACAAAACCAGAAGCACTCAATAAATGAAAGAAGAGAAGACTTATTAGAAAGCTGTTGTTGGCCGGGCATGGTGGCTCACACCTGTAACCCCAGAACTTTGGGAGGCTGAGGCAGGTGGATCACGAGGTCAGGAGATCGAGGCCATCCTGGCTAACATGGTGAAACCCCGTCTCTACTAAAAATACAAAAAATTAGCCGGGCTTGGTGGCATGTGCCTGTAGTCCCAGCTACTCGGGAGGCTGAGGCAGTAGAATTGCTTGGATCCAGGAGGCGGGGGTTGCAGTGAGCCAAGATCACGCCATTGCACTCCAGCCTGGTAACAGAGCAAGACTCCATCTCAAAAAAAAAAAAAAAAAAAAAAAAAAAGGCTGTTGTCTTTCCGCATGGTTTCATTAAGAGAGAGAACTAGCAAAAGAGGCTGCTATTAACATAGCAAGCAGCCACTACCTTCCCTCTCTGCTTCACCTAAGCAGTATAACTCCCCCATCTCAGAAGCAGAACGTCCACTTACTGCCTAGAAATGTTCATGGTATGGTGAAACAGTAGGAAAGAAAAGAGGAGGAGATGTGAGAGGGATGAATAAAACACAGAAACACAGGCTGCAGCAATGAATCAACATCAAAGCATACGGGTGAAACTGGTTGCTGTGGTATGGGCCTGTAACCTCAGCTACTCAGGAGGCTGAGGCTGGAGGTATCCCTTGAGCCCAGGAGTTCAAGGCCAGCCTGGGCAACATAGTGAGATCATGTTTCTTAAAAAAAAAAAAAAAAAAAAAAAAGCAAGCAGGCAAGAAAATGTAAAATTGAGATTCAGGACAAAAGAAGTAAGAGACTTTTTTTGAAAAGAAACCATCTATAAAGTTTGAAAGCAAAATACTTCTTTTTCTTTGAGTTTTAGAAACATTTTCATGAAGGTTCTCTTTAGGCAAAGAAATTTATCCTGTAGTTGCAGTTAGTTCTATTGTTTAGGATCTCAGCTTCGCGTGTGTGTGTGTGTGTGTGTGTGTGTATAATTCGTTTTGTTTCAGAGACAGAGTCTTGCTCTGGTGCCCAGGCTGCAGTGGTGCAGTTATAGATCACTGCAGCCTTGAACTTCTGGTCTCAAGCAATCTTCCTGCTTCAACCTCTCACGTAGCTGTGACTACAGGCAGGCACCACCATGCGCAGTTAATTTTTTTTTTTTTTTGTAGAGACAGGGTCTTGCTATGTTTCCCAGATTGGTCTCACATTGCTGGCCTCAAGCCATCTTCCCACCTCAGCCTCACAACTTGTGCATGTTCTTCTAGATGGTTTACTGTCTCCAGTTTGCAAACTCTTGGCTATAGACACTGTCTGGTTTAAATCTCTCAACAAACCATGATGTTATGCCCTCATGATGATGAGCCTGCTTCATCTCAGGGGGGAGGAAACAGACTCAGAAAGGCCCTAGCAACTGGGGAGTAGGGCGTCGCCACCTGCTCTGATTTGGAGGAAAGGTCATCTCAATGTATAGAACTTCCTATAGAAATAGGTGTCTGCAGGCCGGGCGCGGTGGCTCAAGCCTGTAATCCCAGCACTTTGGGAGGCCGAGACGGGCGGATCACGAGGTCAGGAGATCGAGACCATCCTGGCTAACACGGAGAAACCCCGTCTCTACTAAAAAATACAAAAAACTAGCTGGGCGAGGTGGCGGGCGCCTGTAGTCCCAGCTACTCGGGAGGCTGAGGCAGGAGAATGGCGCAAACCCGGGAGGCGGAGCTTGCAGTGAGCTGAGATCCAGCCACTGCACTCCAGCCTGGGCGACAGAGCCAGACTCCGTCTCAAAAAAAAAAAAAAAAAAAAAAAAAAAAAAAAAGAAATAGGTGTCTGCTTGGTACACCAAACAGAGCACGCTTGCCAGATCCTATAAAGGACCCTTTAATCAGAACAAGGAAGGCCAGAGGAAAACAAGCATGTTCCCACCTATTGTTGCTGAGTTTATGGCTCTTTACACACATCTGCTACCGAGAGGTGCAGTGGAGAAACATGCATCCGGGAAGCACCAGGAAAGCACAGGCCAGCACTTAACCACAAGTATGTGGGCTTGAAAACCCTGTCTTGCTCAGAAAGATCTAAAGGTGGATCCACTTTGGCTGGTTTTCAATTTGCTTTCTTGGCTTTCATTGATTGCTGTTAATTTTTTCTTTTTTTTTTTTTTTTTGAGATGGAGTCTTGCTCTGTCACCCAGCCTGGAGTGCAGTGGTGTAATCTTGGCTCACTGCAACCTCCGCCTCCCGGGTACAAGTGATTCTCATACCTCAGCCTCCCAAGTAGCGGGGATTACAGGAGCATGCCACCAGGCTGAGCTTTTTTTTTTTTTTTTTTTTTTTCAGTAGAGACAGGGTTTCACTACGTTGCCCAGGCTGGCCTCAAACACCTGTCCTCAAGTGATCTGCCCACCTCAGCCACCCAAAGTGCTAGGATTAGAGGCATGAGCCACTGTGCCCAGCTGCTGTTAAGATATTTTTAAAAGAATCGTGTACAGCTTAAACAATTGATGTGATTCCCCTGATAAAATCTGGTAGACACTCTACAGAGCAATCTGTAGAATTGAAGGTGGAATAGAAGCAGAAAGCAGGTGGAATAGAAGCTTTGTAGGTATACACAGTGTCTTTTTTCATTTCTGTGGCCCTCACTAAATGTAATCATCAATGCCTTCTATTACACTTAAATGTTTGTCTCATTTCATCTTCTAGACAACCTATGAGGTGATATATATATTTATTTATTTAGACAGGGTCTTGCTCTGTTGCCCAGGCTGGAGTGCAGTGGCATGATCTTGGCTCGCTGCAACCTCCACCTCCTGGGTTCAAGCGATTCTTCTGCCTCAGCCTCCTGATTAGCTGGAATTACAGGCACACACCACTGTGCCCAGTTAATTTTTGTATTTTTAGTAGGGATGGGGTTTCACTATGTTGGCCGGGCTGGTCTCGAACTCCTGACCTCAGGTGATCTACCTACCTTGGCCTCCCAAAGTGCTGGGATTACAGCTGTGAGCCACTGCACCCGGCCAAGGTAAATTTTTAAAATCTCCGTTTACAGATAAAGAAACTGAATCCCAGAGAGGCTCAGTGACTTCTCCAATGTCACAGAGCAAGGATGTGGCAGTGATGGGATTTAAAGCTAGGTGCCTCGGTGTTCTTTCTACACCATCAATTACCTCCCAAAGAATTTGAATCTCAATTAGAAACTGTTATGCTCTTATAGTTCCTTGATGTCCTGTCTTATATTCTACCTCCTTTTGCCACAGGACATAATGATTAATTTTTACATATAAAATTAACTTTTTTTTTTTTGAGATGGAGTCTCACTCTGTTGCCCAGGTTGGAGTGCAGCGGCCCAATCTTGGCTCACTGCAGGCTCTGCCTCCCGGGTTCAAGTGATTCTCCTGCCTCAGCCTTCCCAGTAGCTGGGATTACACGTGTGCACCACTATGCCCAGCTAATTTTTGTATTTTTAGTAGAGACGGGGTTTCACCATAATGGCCAGGCTGGTCTTGAACTCCTGTCCTTGTGATCCACCCACCTCGGCCTCCCAAAGTGCTGGGATTCCAGGTGTGAGCCACTGTGCCTAGCCTAAAATTAACTTTTATTGGGAAGGTAGTATTTGGCAATTACTGTGTAGATACTTTTTGTATGATAATTTTTAAAAATTATTTTTATTATTACTATTTTTTGAGACAGGGTCATGGTCTGTTTGCCCAGGCTGTAGTGCAGTGGTGAGATCTTGGCTCACTGCAGCCTTGAACTCCTGGGCTCAGGTGATCCTCCCACCTCAGTCTCCCTCCCAGGTACCTGGGACTACAGGTGTGTGACACCACGCCTGGCTAATTTTTGTAATTTTTGTAGAGTCAGGGATTTCATCATGTTGCCCAGGCTGGTTTCTAACTCCTAGGCTCAGGCAATCCTTCCATTTCAGCCCCCAAAGTGCTGGAATCACAAGCGTGTGCCACCATGCCCAGCCTATATGGTAATTTATAACATTGTTATTATTCTTATCTTTTATTTGCTGTCCAGGTTCTTGTAAGCAATTCCAAATGAAAAAGAAGTACATCAAGCCAAATAGAAGCCTACCAGTTCTACTCTTTCCCCTAAAGTAAACATTTTTCATGGTTTTGAGGGGACACTCTTGTATCTTTTTCTTACCATTCAAAATATATATGTGACAGCTACAGATGTGTATCCATTTTACAGATGCAGAAACCGACGCTTAGAGAGGTTGAGCCAGTGACCATGCTCAAACAGTAGGCATATAGTGGAGCTGGGATCAGAATTTGGGTCTAAAAATGCCTGGCCCACGTTCCAACCTCTCTAGCCAACTTTCAGTCCTCACACAAGAGCCAAACATAACATTGCTCATGGGTCAATTGTTGGCTTAACTCTCACACAGATTCCTTGCTCTCAGATGAACTGCTAGGATACCCTGTGGATTTTAGTTTGTTAATTTGGGAAAAGAATACAAACATGCCTTCACCCGACTTCAACCACAGTGGGGCTGAGAGAACTCATTAAATAATGTCTGCATAGCACGCCGAGCTCCCTGGCAAAAGGGTGCAGAGGGTATTGGGTGGGAACACACTGTCCCCTCACAAAGATGTGCCACGCAGCCTCCTCTGGAGAGGTGCAGCTGTGGTTCTAGGGTTTCCTTCCAGCTGGCTCCTTCTGTGACCTTGAAAAGTTCCCAGTCTCTCTGTACCTTTGTTTCACATGCTGCTGCAAAACATGGCTAATAATATAATACTTTCTACTGTGTTCCTCAAAGGGAGCAAATTAACAGACACAGCCTTCCAGTATATTCCTGTGTATCTGTGACTCTATCTCTTAGCACCTGCGCGAGTCAGATGAGATGACTAAGGAACTGTCTGTCTTATATTAGACAAAGAGACTAGAAAAAGCGATGGTGGAAAAAAGAGAATATGTTTTAGCTGAAATGTGTTTCTCTAAGGACATGGAGAGTTCCTAAGATCCTCACTTTTGCAAAGTATTTTTAATCTCGTGCCTTGGCTAAAACACGTTGGGCGTGGTGGCTCACACTTGTAATCCCAGCAGTTTGGGAGGCCGAGGTAGGAGGATCACCTGAGGTCAGGAGTTTGAGACCAGCCTGGCCATTATGGTGAAACCCTGTCTCTACTAAAAACACAAAAATTAGCCAGGCATAATGGTGGGCACCTGTAATTCCAGTTACTTGGGAGGCTGAGGCAGGAGAATTGCTTGAACCCGGGAGGCGGAGGTTGCAGTAAGCTGAGACCACACCATTGCACTCCAGCCTGGGCTACAGAGTAAGACACTGTCTCAAAACAAACAAACAAACAAAACAAAACAAAAACAAAACAAAACAAAAAAACCCACCACTTTGTTTCTCCCTGAAATATCCTCCCCCATTGCCTCTTGTGAAATTGTACCTGTCACTCAAGGTGCTGCTGAAATGCCACATTTCCATGAAATTTGCTTCTATTAACTAAATACCATTTCTCTTTCCTCTGAATACTTTGTTTATGCCTCTCATTGCCTCATATTCTGCCAGGTTTTATAGCATTTCTAAAAATGAAAGTCTTGACTGGGCACGGTAGCTCATGCCTATAATCCCAGCACTTTGGGAGGCCAAGGTAGGTGCATCACCTGAGGTCAGGAATTTGAGACCAGCCTGGCCAGCATGGTGAAACTCTGTCTCTACTAAAAATACAAAAAATTAGCTGGGTGTGGTGACACACACCTGTAGTCCCAGTTTGCTCAGGAGGCTGAGGCAGCAGAATTGCTTGAATCTGGGAGGTGGAGTTTGCAGTGAGCCATGATTGGGCCACTGCACTCCAGCCTGGGAGACAGAGCGAGACTCTGTCTCAAAAAAATAAAAATAAATAAATAAATAAATAAACAAAATGAAAGTCTTATTCTCCTAGTGGATTGTAAGTATGTCGCAGGCAAGAATGATATTTTATTTCTTTAACTCCTAAAGCTGTGAACACAGCTTCTTACACTTAGTGGTTGTCTAATATTTGATTGCTGAATGAACAAATGAAATATTTCTAGAGAAAACATTTAAAGTGGCAATGATATGAGTTTGGTGAAGACTGACACCAGAGAGTACCAAAGAATTTTAGCTGATTAGTTGTGATCTGTTAAATTCCTGTCCATTGATGGACTCATCAAGTTATTGATGTATCAATCCTTTGAACAAATGCTCCTTGAGCATCTCCTAGGGCAGGATGCTGTGCAAACTTCTTTAGCAAGGAACTTTGCTGATCCTGAGTTCATGGAGTCTTTCCTGCTCAGGTTTCTGGGCAGAGTGAAGGAGGTTGTATTAGTGTGGAGTAGGCTCTGATCTTGGTTCTGATCCTTGCTAACTATGTGATATAGTTTGGCTGTGTCCCCACCCAAATCTCATTTCAAATTGTAGCTCCTATGGTTCCCACGTGTCATGAGAGGGACCCAGTGGGAGGTAATTGAATCATGGGGGCAGGTCTTTCCTGTGCTGTTCTCATGGTAGTGAATAAGTCTCATGAGATCTAACGGGTTTATAAAGGGGAGTTCCCCTGCACACGCTGTCTTGCCTGCCACCATGTAAGATGTGACTTTGCTCCTCCTTTGCCTTCTGCCATGATTGTGAGGCCTCCCCATCCATATGGAACTGTGAATCCATTAAAACTCTTTCGTTTATAAATTACCCAGTCTCAGGTATGTCTTTATTAGCAGTGTGAGAACAAACTAATACCCTATGTAACTTTGAGCAAGTCAGTTTCAGTTTGTGTGTAAAGTAAAATGGATAAAGAGAGGATAATACAATAGCTCCTGTTCTGTCTGACTCCCAGAAGTACTGGAGGCAAAGTGCAACAAAAATGTGAAAACATTTTGCCTTCTGTAAGAGCACTATGAAATAAATACATGTAAGCATACATACATGCATGTGTACATTAATATATAAATATGTATGTGTTTGTGTGTATATATATATTTTTTTGTTTGTTTGAGAGGGGCTCTTGCTCTGTTGCCCAGGCTAGAGTGCAGTGCTATGATCTCGGCTCACTGCAAACTCTGCCTCCTGCGCTCTAGTGATTCTCCTGCCTCAGCCTCCCGAATAGCTGGGATTACAGCTGTCTGCCCTCATGCCTGGCTAATTGTTGTATTTTTAGTAAAGACAGGGCTTCACCATGTTGGACAGGCTTGTCGTGAACTCCTGACCTCAGGTGATCCACCCACCTCGGCCTCCCAAAGTGCTGGGATTTCAGGTGTGAACCACCATGCCCAACCTATACATATATATTTTTAAATTAAGGAATGCAATGTGTTGTATACATCCAACAAATTATAAACAGTACCTTTAGGAGCCTTAGATCAAAAAGCTACGTCCAATTTATGATATAGACTTTGGAAACAATGCACGACAATTATTTGTCACAGGGTTTTACAACAAAAACTTAAAAAAAAACTGAGAAAAAATCCCCAGTTTTAAATTTTACTATAAAATACCTGGAACGAATAGGATTTTATGAGATTATACATACACAATGTTGCATACTTGTAATCAAAGTGCATATTCTAATTCATGTTCTAGTTTCAGTTTTAGGATTATTTTGAATAAACCTTTCCATATTTATGATTTTAATGGCAATATAATCTATCTATCTAATACCAGAATTTATTGAACTATTTCCTAATTGCTGACCATTTGAGTAGTTTTCCTCCATTATTACACATGGCCTATTTTTAAACGCACGCAGATTCCTACCCACCACCTAGCACATTCTTGGCTTGGCTCCCTCTACTGTTAGTTGATATATACCCAAGGAATGCCAACTCATTTTATTATTAGCCCGTACAAAACAGAATCAGGAAGGAACTACAAATGTTTTATTTTTAAAATCAGACTGTGCATTTCCAAGATGGTTTGGGAACGATTTTCTTTGGAGAGAATGGAGTTTTGGATTCTTGCATCACACTTTCAATATAGTAGGGAAGAGGGTGACGGCCTACTATATGCTGGGGGCTTTATTCATGTATCAGATATTTATGGAGAGCCACCAACATATCAGGAACTGTTCTTGGCTGAGGAAAATGGTGTAATTCTTATCCTTAGGGAGATTACAGTTTGGTGAAGAATAATGTATTAGTCCGTTTTTGCACTGCTATAAAGACATACCTGAGACTGGGTAATTTATAAAGAAGAGTTTAATTGGCTCACAGTTCTGGAGGCTGTATAGATAGCATGGCTGGGGAGGCCTCAGAAAACTTTCAATCATGGTGGAACTTGAAGGGGAAGCAGGCATGTCTCATATGGCTGGAGTAGGAGGAAGAGAGAGGGGGGAGGTGCCACACACTTTTAAATGGCCAGATATCATAAGAACAGCAAGGGGGAAATCCGCCCCCATGATCCAATCACCTCCCACTAGGCCCCACCTCCAAAACTGGGGATTACAGGTGGACATGAGATTTCGGTGGGGACACAAATTCAAGCACTGTCCGGTAAAGACCAGCACATAGGTGATGACCCTGTCATATGAGAAGAGCCACTGGAGCACAGAAGCTCAGGGCACTTGAGGGAGTGTGGAGGCCTCGCTAGTCTTGTGGGGGACCTGGGAAGACATGCTAAGGAAACTGAGTCTGAGGACACGTGGGCATGAGCCTGGAGATTACAGTGGGGAGGAGTAGTCCTGGCACAGGGAACCATGGTTATAGAAGACCAAGTGAGATGGAGTATTTATTTTTGAGGGCTGGTGAAGTTGGGCCTACTTGAAGTGTCCAGTTTGAGTTGGGGCATTGGTAGAGATGAAGGTGGTACAACAAGCGGCAACTAGATTAGGAAGGGCCTTGTAACCATGTTGAGTGACTTGTGTTGGTGGAGTGGGGTGGGGGGAGTGCGGCCTCTTTAGAAAACATTTGGCAGCTTCTTAAAAAGTTAAACATCAACTTACCCTATGACCCGGCAATTCTACTTCTCTCTAGCTAAGAGAAATAAAAACAAAGACTTGTAAGTGGATGTTCGTAGCAGTGTTACTCATAATATCCAAAGAGTGAAAACAACCCAAATGCCCACTGGCTGATGATGACTGGAGTAGCAAAATGTGGTCTATGCAAACAATATAATATTATTCAGCCATCAAAAGGAATGAAACTTTCCTTTTTCATCTATGATACAGCATAGATGAAACTTGAGAACATTGTGCCAAGTGAAAGTAGTCACAAAGGATCACATACTGTATGACTCTCTCTATATGCAATGTCCAGAATAGGCAAATCCATAGAGACAGAACAGTAGGTAATTCATTGTCAGGGGATAAGGGTATTGGGGAGAAGAACAGAGCGACTGATAATGGGAATGAGGTTTTCTTTTAGGTGATGACAATAAACATCGATTATACCTAAATTGATTGTGGTGATGGTTATTGAAGTCTGTTAATATACTAAAAACCACTAAACTATGGGCTTTAAATGGGTACTCTGGTGAGGTGGCTCACGCCTGTAATCCCAGCATTTTGTGAGGCCAAGGCAGGAGGATTGCGTGAGCCTAGGAATTCAAGACCAGCCTGGACAACATAATGAGATCCCACCTCTAAAAAAACAGTTAGGCTGGGCACAGTGGCTCACGCTTGTAATCCCAGCACTTTGGGAGGCTGAGATGGGTGGGTCACCTGAGATCAGGAGTTCCAGACAAGCCTGGCCAACATGGCAAAACCCTGTCTCTACTAAAAATACAAAAATTAGCCGGCTGTGGTGGCCGGTGCCTGTAATCCCAGCTACTCAGGAGGCTGAGGCAGGAGAATCGCTTGAACCCGGGAGGCGGAGGTTGCAGTGAGCCAAGGTCGCGCCACTGCACTCCAGCCTGGGTGACAGAGTGAGACTCCATCTCAAAAAAAAAAAAAAAAAAAAAAGAAAGTCACGGTGGTGTGTGCCTGTGTTCTCAGCTACCCAGGAGACTGAGATGGGAGAAATGTTTGAGCCCAGGAGCTTGAGGCTGCAGTGAGCTGTGACTGTGCCACTGCATTCCAGCCTAGGTGACACAACAAGACCCTGTCTCAAAAAAGAAAAAAAAATAAATTGTATGATGTATGAATTACTGAAGCTATTAAACAAATACATCTACTCTGGGTGAGGTGGCTCACACCTATAATCCTACTACTTTGGGAAGCTGAAGAGGGAGGATTGCTTGAGCCCAGGAGTTCGAGACCAGCCTGGGCAACATGGTGAAACCCTGTCTCTACAAAAAATGTATAAATTAGCTGAGCATGGTAACAACACCTGTAGTCCCAGCAATTCCCACCAAGGTGGGAGGATTGCTTGAGTGTTCGAGAGTCTGAGATGGAGCTCAAGTGTTACTGCTCAGTCTGGGCAACATAGTCAGATCCAGCCTCTGCAAAAGAATTAGGTGGACATGGTGGTGCGTGCCTGTGGTTTCAGCTACCCTGGAGGCTGAGATGGGAGAATTGCTTGAGTCCAAGAGTTTGAGGCTGCAATGAGTCATGATTGTGTCACTGCGCTCCAGCCTGGGTGGCAGAGCTAGACCCTGTCTCAACAACAACAACAACAAATATATCTGGAGGCAATAGGGAGGTCACTAGATTTTAAGCAGGAAATGCCATCATTAGATATGCTCTTTAGAACACACTCTGAAATCGATGTGGAGAATGGTTTGGAGAGGGCAAGGTTCAAAAGAGGGAGGCCAGTGAGGAGGGGCAGGTGCAGGAGTGGGGTGACATATGACACCCAAAATTTAGACTGTAGTGGGTCGGGCGCGGGGGCTCACACCTTTAATCTCAGCACTTTGGGAGCCCGAGACGGGTGGATCACGAGGACAGGAGATTGAGACCACCCTGACTAACACAGTGAAACCCAGTCTCTACTAAAAATACAAAAAATTAGCCGGGTGAGGTGGCGGGCGCCTGTAGTGCCAGCTACTCGGGAGGCTGAGGCAGGAGAATGGTGTGTACCCAGGAGGCGGATCTTGCACTGAGCTGAGATGGTGCCACTGCACTCCAGGCTGGGTGATAGAGTGAGACTCCATCTCAAAAAAAAAAAAAAAGAAAAAAAGACTGTAGTGATACAGAGACAGCAGTGGGTGCATCGTAGGCATTAAGAGTAAAATTGATGTGACTATTTGGTGACTGTTGGATGTGGGAGATGGGAATTTAGGGATCTCATCCAGTAAACCCAGGAGGAATTAGTTTGGAGGAAAATGCTAAGTTCAGTCCTGGACATGATGAGTTGAAGACATATGTAGGGTATCCAAGTGGCATCAGTTACGTGATTCTGGAGCCCAGAAAAGAGATCCAGAAGTGGTGGTATACAATATGTCATTTTATTCTCCTACTACCTTGAGGTAGCTGTGACTCCATCAGACAGAGATATAGCTGTAGACACTGTATCATGTAATATGTACAAGAGTTGGCTTTCAATCTGCTTCCATCAAACCCAAACATTTCCATGAAACACAGCAATGCTTCGTGGGTACAGGGTCAGCTTCTGCTATTGACTTATTGTAGCCAGTATTGGTATAGCTGCAATAACCTTTTCTTGTTGTTGTTGAGATGGAGTCTTGCCCTATTGCTTAGGTTGGAATGTGGTTGTGTGATCATGGCACTGCAACCTCTGCCTCCCAGGTTCCAGCAATTCTCATGCCTCAGCCTTCTGAGTAGCTGGGATTATAGGTGCAAGCCACCACGCTGGGCTAATTTTTGTATTTTTAGTAGAGATGGAGTTTCTCCATTTTGGCCAGGCTGGTCTTGAACTCCTGGCCTCAAGTGATCCGCCCACTTTGATCACCCAAAGTGCTGGTATTACAGGCATGAGCCATCACACCTGGCCAACCATATATAAATTTTTAAAGCTTAAGTTAGGACCTGGATTCTATCAATGGTTGAATAAGGGAGCCATAAAAATAAACATTTAAATCTAAGACTGGCTTAAAAATGTAGACTGGGCTGGGTGCAGTGGCTCATGTCTGTAATCCCAGCACTTTGGGAGGCCGAGGCAGGTGGATCATGAAGTCAAGAGATTGAGACTATCCTGGCCAACACGGTGAAACCCCATCTCTACTAAAAATACACAAATTAGCCAGGCATGGTGGCGTGCACCTGTAGTTCCAGCTACTCGGGAGGCTGAGGCAGAAGAATTGCTGGAACCCGGGAAGGGGAGGTTGCAGTGAGCTGAGATTGCACCACTGCATTCCAGCCTGGCAACAGGGTGAGACTACATCTCAAAAAAAAAAAAAAAAAAATGTAGACTGTACAAATGGCCAACAGGTATATGAGAAAATGCTCAACATCAAACCACAATGAGACATCATCTTATTTCAGTTAGAATGGCTGTTATTAAAAAGACAAAAAATAATATGCTCTCAAGGATGCAGAGGAAAGGGAATGCTTATATGCCATTGGCAGGAATGTAAATTACTACAACCATTATGGAAAAAAGTACAGAGATTTCTCAAAAAACTAAAAATAGAACTACCACATGATTCAGTAATCCCACTACTGGGCATTTATCCAAAAGAAAAGAAATCAGTACATCAAAGGGATACCTGCTCTTGCATGTTTATTACAGCTCTATTCACAATAGCAAAGATATGGAATCAACCTAAGTGTCCATCAATGGACAAACAGAAGAAAATGTGGTACATATACGCAGTGGAATACAATTCAGCCACAAAAAAGAATGAAATCATGTCGTTTGCAGCAACATGGATGGTACTGGAGGTCATTATCTTAAGTGAAATAAGCCAGGCATAGAAAGACAATCTTCACATCTTCTCACTCATATGTGAGACTTAAAAGTTGATTTCATTGAGGTAGAGAACAGAATGATAGAAAGCAGATGCCAGAAATGGTATGTGTGTGTGTATATGTGTGTGTGTGTGTGTGGGGGGGGGGGGGTATTGGGCGGATGAAGGGAAGTTGTTTTATGGGTACAAACGTACAGTTAAATAGGAGGAATATATTTTAATGTTCAATAGCAGAGTGGGGTGACCATAGTTAGCAACAATAAATTGTGCATTTCAAAACAGCTAGCAGAGATTTCAAATGTTCCCAAAACACAGAAATGATAAATACCAGCTGGGCATGGTGGCTCACTCCTGTAATCCCAGCACTTTGGGAGGCTGAAGTGGGTGGATTACCTGAGGTCAGGAGTTTGAGACCAGCCTGGCCAACGTGGTGAAACTGTCTCTACTAAATATACAAAAATTAGCCCGGTGTGGTGGCACATGCCTGTAATCCTAGCTACTCAGGAGGCCAAGGCACGAGAATTACTTGAACCATAGAGGTGGAGGTTGCAGTGAGCCGAGATCGCTCCACTGCACTTCAGCCTGGGTGACAGAGCAAGACTCCGTCTCAAAACAAACAAACAAACAAAAGATAAATACCTGAGGTAATGGATATCCCAAATACCTGACTTGATTATGACATTCTGTGCATATAATACATTACATGCACCTCCTACATATATACATATTCAAATATTCATATACAAGTATTATGAATCAATTAAAAAATTTTTTTGAGACAGAGTCCCCTCTATCACCCAGGCTGGAGTATAGTAGTGCTGTCTCAGCTCACCGCAACCTCAAACTCCTGGGTTCAAGCGATCCTCCTACCTCAGCACCCCCAAGAAGCTGGGACTACAGGTATACGCCACCACACCTGGCTAATTTTTGTATTTTTTTGTAGAGACAGGATTTTACCATGTTGCCCAGGCTGGTCTTGAACTTCTGAGCTGAAGCAATCTGCCTGCCTCAGCTTTCCAAAGTGCTGAGATTACAGGCATGAACCACCGCACCCGGCCAAAAAATTTTTTTTATGTAGACTGGTCACTACATGTATCCCTCTTGACAGCGCATACCACAGAGCAGCCTGGTCCAGTGGACAGATAAGCAGACAGGCAGACAGGTGGGCAGTACTCACCACTTACTTGTGAGGCGCCCTTTGCAAGTTCTCCAAATCTCAGATTTCTCATCTGAAAAATGAGAATAACTATATTTACTATGTGATAGGATTACAGATAAACACTTTGTAAAGTGCCTGGTCTGGCACAGGGTAGATCTCAATAAATAGCCATTTTTATTAACATGATTATCTTAAGTTTTTTAAAAGCAGTTCTACATAGTGCTATAAAGTCAGTATTCTGATTCTCTCTCTCTCTCTCTTTTTTTTTTTTGTACTCTCTTCCAGTTCCTAGATCTGCTCTAGCTAGATAAATCAATCCTGCGTCTTGGTAAATGTTATTTTAGACTAAGTATATTTAAAGTTTGTTCCCTTAATGAATTGCATGATTTAAAAAACTGACAGCTCTTTGATCTAATTTGCTGGCAGATTATGCAAGAAATAAATATTGTATTGAAGTCCAAAAGCTAGTCAGTTCTTGCCTCTCTCCCTCTTCCTCCTTCTCTCTTTCTCCCTCTGTGTGTATAGCAGGGAGGGAGAGTGGTGGTAGGGCACACATGTTTGCTGTAGTTGTTTCTGACTCAGACCCAGATGGCATGGATCTTAAAGACCTCTGTGGACTTGTTGCTCTCGGCCCCATTTTTTTCCCCTACTGGCAGCTACAGTCTTTTCTTCTTTCCTCTCTATCGAATCTTGACTTTCTCTATCCTTTGCTTCTCCAGAGTGTCTGCCCTTATCTGAGATTTCCAATAGACCTTGTGGGTCTGATGGTGGAGAGAGCAAAACTGTATTCAGTTGGACAACATTTAGGGCAGAGGGGAGTGGCCAGGGCTTCCTCCAGCCTGGGGCAGGGAGAGGGGGCAGGTGGGGAAGGACCTGCCCCATGAGGGCTCCTGTGGAACCTGGCTGGTTTGGCAGCCTTCCTTTTCTCCCTTCTCCAAAAGATGCTACTGAGAGCCAATCAGAAAGCTTTCTGTATTCATTTTGTATCCTGAGAGCAAACACACAGCTTTGGCAAGAAAACATTAGACCTATAATAATAATACAGTTCTCTGACATTAAAGTGCAAAAACATTTTCTATGACAGCTTAAAATTAATCACCACCTCTTGCTGCTATAGATTCCTCTCCTTTATGCAGTGCCAGCTCTGGGCCAACTGTTAAAGCAGGCTCCCAGGGAAAGAGCAGTGAAGTCTGCAGAGACAATCAGCAAAGCTGATTTTCTCCACACCCCCTTTTGTCCTGGTGAGGATGTGCTTTCTGCAAACAGAGTGTAAGACGGGGCTGGTAATTGATCATGGAGAACAAGCCACAATCGACACTTACGGATGGGATTATAAATGCATCTGGTGCTCTTAGTGACATTGATAAACCACAAGGGACTCCCACTATGTAACCGAGTGTTCCCTAAATTGTTCCTTACGGTCTTTGAACTTACATCAAGGGAAAAGAAAGGAGCCTGCACATCTATCACTTTCTTTATCCTGCTGATGGAAATTAATAATCAAACACACAAAGGCTACCCAGACAAACCCAAAGTTGAATTATTCAACAGACATTTTTTGCTTATTTCATTATTTAAATTTAAATTTTATTTTTCAAAATTAGTTCCTGCTCATGGTAAAAAGTTCAAATTGTACACAGGACATACAGTGAGTGTGGAAATCCTTCCTCCCGCTCCTGATTTCTTAGTCTCAGTCTATAGAAGTAACCGCTGGAAACAGTTTCCCACATATACTTCAAGAAATTGTTCTTGCAAATAGAGGCAAGTTGTGTGTGTGTGTGTGTGTGTATTTGCACTATACAGCTGGCTTTTCTTCATTTAGCAATATGTTATGAGATACCTCTTCATACCAGTATCTGGATAACTATTGCACAGTTTTTTTAACATTACATAGTATTCCTTGGTATGTCTTTCTTTCTTTTTAAAACTGGACCTTAATTATGGACATTTAAAGTATTTTTTGTTGGTTGGTTGGTTTGGTTTGTTATTATGTACAATGTCACAATGCACATTTTTTGGGGCCCTTATCTCTTTGCACACTTGTACAAGTTTATCTGTAAGATAAATACCTAGAAGTGGAATATTTAGGGCAAAGGGTAGGTGCAATGTAATTCGTGAAAGATATTGTGAAATTGCTCTTCAAGTAGACAATAAGCATATCCTGAATGCTTCCTCCATGCCAAGACCTGTGCTGGGTGTTAAGGATAAAGGGTCATAGTCCTTTTCCTTGTAAAGCTCACAGAAGAGACACACAGCCTGTAAATTATTGTAATATGACATGGTAAGCACTATAATACACATTTTATGGCACTTACCACCTTTCTATATTAGCTACTAGTTTTATCCCCTTGATTTTTTTTAGTTTTAAAATTTCAAATCATTATTTTTTAGATTGTGATTTTTTTTCAGGTTAAAAAACAAACACAAACAGAGGAGGGCTTGGCAGGGAGGGCTAACGAATCCAATCCATAGCTGAGAGCTATGTCCAGACACTATGTCCAGACACTCTTGTATATATCATGTCACTTACTCTTTGTCAGGTTACCGTTATTTTGATTTATTGATGAGGAAATTGAGGTTAGGAGCGGGTAAGAAATGTACTCTAAGTTGTACCATTAATAAGAGATGTAGTTCAGTTGAGAAGCTGGGTCTCTTTGGTGGCAGGCCCAGGCCCTTTCTCCCAAGCAGCCCAGCCATGCCACTTGAGTTCAGCCTTCACAGTAACCATCATGAGCTGATAAGCAGAGGCACAACTGCTGAGAGCAGCAGAACTGCACCCAGGACACAGAAAAACAGTGTCAGTAAGACCTACTGCTTGCCCCGGGAAAACTTGCTGATTAATAGGTGAGAGAGATCACCATCTAAATATGTGTGAGGCTCATACCTGTAATCCCAGCACTTTGGGAGGCTGAGGTGGGCGGATCACTTGAGGTCAGGGATTTGAGACCAGCCTGGCTAGCATGGCTTATCTCTACCAAAAATACAAAAATTAGCCGGAGGTGATGGCATGCACCTGTAGTCCCAGCTACTTGGGAAGTTGAGGTGGCAGAATCACTTGGACCTGGGAGGCAGAGGTCACAGTGAGCTGAGATTGTGCTACTGCACACTGGCCTGGGCAACAGAGCCAGACTCCATCACAAAATAAAAATAAAATAAAATAAAATAAAATAAAAAATAAATAAATAAATAAATAAATAAATAAATAAATAAATAAATGAATGTGAACTATAAAATAATCCCCTAAACTTACATCATTGTAGACCAACACTGTGTCTCTGAGGACAGGATGGTTCCCTGGATTAAGAAGATTGGCTGGGGCCGGGCGCGGTGGCTCAGGCCGGGCGCGGTGGCTCAAGCCTGTAATCCCAGCACTTTGGGAGGCCGAGACGGGCGGATCACGAGGTCAGGAGATCGAGACCATCCTGGCTAACACGGTGAAACCCCGTCTCTACTAAAAAATACAAAAAAAACTAGCCGGGCGAGGTGGCGGGCGCCTGTAGTCCCAGCTACTCGGGAGGCTGAGGCAGGAGAATGGCGTGAACCCGGGAGGCAGAGCTTGCAGTGAGCTGAGATCCGGCCACTGCACTCCAGCCTGGGCTACAGAGCGAGACTCCGTCTCAAAAAAAAAAAAAAAAAAAAAAAAAAAAAGAAGATTGGCTGGTTTAAGCCTGGGTGCCTTGGCTCACGCCTGTAATCCTATCACATTGGGAGGCTGAGGCAGGAGGATTCTTGATGCTAGGAATTCAAGACCAAGCTGGCCAACACGCGAGACCCCCTCTCTAAAAAGGAAAAAAGGAGAAGAATGTCGGATTTAAAGGATGAGAGGATTGCATGGGAGGGGCGTGTGTGGTGCCAGGCTGTCACACTGTACATGGGGATCATGGGGAAGATGAGGCAGGGAAGTTAAGTTGGAGGCACACGAAGATGTTCAGGGCCACCTCTAGAAGTCTGGAATATTTTTTAAAGTATGACCATTTTTTTGAATAGGAAACGTATATGAACTAATCTGTGTTGCAGAAAGACGGAAGTCAACAGTATGCGGGAGAAATTGGACTGAGGATAACGTGGAGGCAGTGAAATCAATGAGGGGCCCACTGTGAGAGTCTCCGTGCAAAGAACTGGTGGATGGGCTGGAAAGATGGCCGTGGAAATGGAATAGACAGGATGGGCTTGAGAGGGGTTGTGGAGTTAGACTTGACATGACTTGATCTAGCAGGTTCACTGCAGGAAGGAAGGAGAAAAATAGAGATTGCTAGCCCGGGATAAGTGATAATGCCATTCATGGAGACGAGGTTGGGGGGTGCCACAGGAAGAAGAGCGTTTGCTGAGTGAAGATGAGGAGTTCAGCTTCGGTTCGGGGAGTTTGAATTCAAGTGGGGCATGCATGTGGCATGTATAAAAAACAGTTGGGAAATACAGGCTGGAGTCTGGGACAGAGGCCAGAGTTCGACATGTAGATTCAGGAGGCAGTCACTGAAGCAAGGGAGATCATTTGGAAGGAAGAGTGTATGGAGAAGCAGATCGCAGAGAAGGCCTGATTTTAAGGGATGCTTCGGGAAGGAACCTAAGGAAGAAAATGGAGACACAGAGAAACAGATGAGAATGCAGATAGTATGGAAACCAAGGGAATGAGTTTGAAGAAGTAGTGGTCAATAGTTTGGGCATTGCAGAAAATTTGAGAGGACGAGGATTGAAGAGGCCACTGAGTGCCACCTCTAGAAACCTTTGAAGTAATGGGTTTCCTGTAGTGGAACGGTGCACTATGCTAAAAGCCAGGATGTAAGTGGGTGGAAGAGAGAATGAGAGGTGACTAGTCAGCGCCCTCTCTTTCCTGAGGGAGGATGGGAAGTGAAGTAGGTTTGAGGTTATCTAAAGCATTCCCAGTGTCTCAGCTGGCTCAGAAATTGGGCCAGGACAGAGCTTATGGTTGGGGACATCTGAGGATCCTGCTACAAGGAACTGAGTCCAAAGTTCAGGGTCCAAAGGGCATAATGTGCTCCACTGCTGTTCAAACAGTAGTTCCTAGCACCACCACCACCACCACCACCACCACCACCACCACCTCCTCCTCCTCCTCCTCCTCCTCCTCCTCCTCCTCCTCTTCTTCTTCTTCTTCTCCTTCTCCTTCTCCTTCTCCTTCTCCTCCTCCTCCTCCTCCTCCTCCTCCTCCTCCTCCTCCTCCTCCTCCTCCTCCTCCTCCACCTTCTTTTCTGAGACAGTCTTGCTCTGTTGCCCAGGCTGGAGTGCATTGGCGCAATCTCAGCTCACTGCAGCCTCTGCCTCCTGGGTTCAAGCGATTCTCCTGCCTCAGCCTCCCAAGTACTTGAGATTACAGGCACGCACCACCATGCCTGGCTAATTTTTGTATTCTTAGTAGAGACGGGGTTTCACCATGTTGGCCAGGCCGGTCTCCAACTCTTGACCTTGTGATCCACCCACCTGGGCCTCTCAAAGTACTGGGATTACAGGTGTGAGACCGCACCCGGCAGTTCCTAGCACTTCTAAGAGGGAGCAGCTGGCATCATCTACCAAGAGCATAATCAAGCCGAGTAAAAGTGTGGGGAGTGTCTGGGGCAGCTGAACTTCAGAGTCCAGCAGTGGCAGTGATGACCCTTGGTAAGAGCCTTTCTGTGAGAAAGTGGACCCACCACCATGCTAGGGTTAATGGTCAGAACTCCAGGCTCTGGAAGAAACAACTCTCAAGAGTAAGAGGCTGGGCGTGGTGGCTCCCTCCTGTAATCCCAGCACTCTGGGAGGCTGAGGAGGGTGGATCACTTGAGGTCAGGAGTTTGAGACCAGCCTGGCTCACATGGAGAAACGCCATCACTACTAAAAACACAAAATTAGCCAGGTGTGGTGGCGGGTGCCCATAATCCCAGCTACTCGGGAGGCTGAGCTAGGAGAATCGCTTGAACGCAGGAGGCGGAGGTAGCAGTGAGCTGAGATCACACCACTGCACTCCAGCCTGGGTGACAGAGTGAGACTCTGTTTCAGAAACAAACAAACAAAAAAAGAGTAAGAAGAGTAATGTAAGCCAGGCACAGTGGCTCACATCATATTATTTGTAATCCCAGCTACTCGGGAGGCTCAGGCAGGATTGCTTGAGCCCAGGAGATCGACACCAGCCTGGGCAACATAGCAAAACCCCATCACTATTATTAAAAAAAAAAAAAGAGTATGAAAGCAGGGACAAAGCAGGTGGCCATGCCATAAACTGGGGACAACGATATGGAAGAGGAGATCAGTGGAGATATTAACTTTGGGTCTAGTTGGCAACAAAAGAATCTCTAAGTACACGAGGACACAAAAGAGCACCCAGCCCTGGGAGCTGAGGTGGAAAAGGTGATGTGGTAAGGGAACAAGGGTAGGAGCTGATGAAATACCACCACAGAGGGAGATGTACAGTCAAGGTAAGAAGACTACGCCTCAGGGCGATGTGTTCACATGGTCACACACTTTAGTAAAATACTAAAAGTTAAGATATTATTTGAGCCAGGTGCAGTGGCTCATGCCTGTAGTTCCAGCACTTTGGGAGACACAGGCAGGAGGATTGCTTAAGGCAAGAGCAGCCTGGGCAACATAGCAAGACCCTGTCTCTATGAAAAATAAAAATAAAATTAGCCAGGCCTGGTGGTACATGCCTGTAGTGCCAGCTACTTGGGAGGCTGAGGCGGGAGGATCATTTGAGTCCAGGAGTTCAAGGCTGCAGTGAGCCGTGATTGCACCACTGTACTCCAGCCTGGGCAACAGAGCCAGACTCTGTCTCACTTAAAAAAAAAAAAAAAAAAAAAAAAAGATATTTTAGCTGTCATCGGTCAGCATTGCCGTGCATCCCATTTTTCTTGCCCTCTGTCACCTTTCTCCTCATGTTGGTGGCAGTAGAATGGCCATGAGCATTTGGGGGATACAGCTCAGCGGAAGTTGATTTGTGAGTGTATTTAATCTGGTTTTAGTGAGATATGTTTCTGTGTTTATAGTCCCTTCCATATCTGCTCACATTGTTCCTAACCATTCAGGCACAGTGACATAAAGGTGTGGGGCTAGAGGATATCGTGATATGAATGTCCCACAACACCCAGCCCCAGGAGCCTGGGGAGAGTGGAGGAGAAACAGGTCTTGCAATGTAGCATCAACGTGCAGTCTGTGGAAAATCAGCGATATTTGCTAAGGACTTTAAAAATGTAACAACAGCTCTAGAACTTAGAATTATTAGTAATAAAAAGCAAATTTCAAGGAACCACATTAGAGAAAATAGTTTATCCTTCTATGCTCTCCATACATTCTAAAAAAATCATTGTCCTACAAAGAAGTGATTAAAGATAGTGCGGTAAAAAACTGTAGGAAAAATGTATTGTACAGGGATATTAGGCAGCAAATTGCTAAAAATATTGTCTTACCTTTTCTGGATTTTTTTTTTTTTTTGAGACAGAGTGTTGCTCTGTCTCCCAGGCTGGTGTGCAGTGGAGCAATCTCGGCTCATTGCGACCTCTGCCTCCCAGGTTCAAGCGATTCTTCTGCCTCAGCCTCCCGAGTAGCTGGGATTATAGGTGCATGCCATCATGCCCAGCTAATTTTTGTGTTTTTAGTAGAGACAGGGCTTTACTACATTGGCCAGGCTTGTCTTGAACTTCTGTCCTCAATTGATCTGCCCACCTTGGCCTTCCAAAGTGCTGGGATTACAGGTGTGAGCCACTGTGCCCAGCCCCCTTCTGGATTTTTTGATCAGCTTTTCTGGATTAATCAGCTTTAACAAATTACTATTCGTTGTGACTTATTTTCTCATTTTGAGTATACATTCATTTTCATACCCAATTTAAATTTTAGTTTTCTCATTTTTTTTAATCTGAAAGTGGACCCCACCCCCCCAATTGTATAAGCTTCAGACCCCATCAGACCGGGATCTGCCCCTCTTAGATCACTGCATATTTATCACATAATTGAGGATAACTGGGACTGGGAATATCACTGGTTGTTCACAACATTTTTGTGTCTGAACAGGCAAGAAAATCTAGATATTTAAATATGTGGGCTCTATTTTACTGTAACTTCTTTTCTTGATACCTCAGAGAGCCTGGCCTATGATTCATCGTGCATAGTAATGAAGCATGGCTGACAGTGAATTCTAAACACTATAATAGGCAAGCTTTTTGGAGCAAAGTTTCACTTTGTACAAGCGTACAATAAATATTTGCTGATTTGAGAAACAACGGTATGTAAATATATAGTCCCTGCTGAAATCAATAAGAACATTTTTAATCTAAAGGAAGCTCATAGCCAGTGGATATAATCATAGTTCTAAGCTACCTTCTTCTCCCTTCTCATTGTATAGCCCTTTCTCCTCTAGTTAACTAGTATCCTCTGGGGTAAAAAGTAGATCTAGACAATGAATGAGGCAGAAGAAATTACAACATGCATTTATGCATCCAACTTTTATCGAATATCTACTAAAGCCAGCATAATCTGTATCAGCAGGCTGGGTGTGCAAATGTGATCACATCTCTTCATTGTTCCAATGAATCGTTCAAGATCCCACATGCCCAACTTAGCGGGAAGTACATCTCCCTCTTGAGGTATCTCTGATTTGTCTTAGAGCATCAGACACCTGCTCAACCCCAAATGCTAGACTAGTCCTGCTTCTGCCAGGCAGCGAGAACAGTAGCCGAGTCAGTGTACCACTGACACTGCTTCTTCACAGACTCACTAGTGGTGATGAAAACTGGTCCCTCTCACTCCCGTGGGTGCTCATCCATGATGGTGATGATGCGCTGCTTGTCCGGATCTCTCACCAATGGCACTGGTGCCTTAACTTTGGACTCTAATTTAGAGCTCTTTTAATTCACACTTAGACACTCAGGCATTATTCCAAAGCGAGACACTACTGCTGAGAATCTTGGATCTGGAGGTGTGTCAGGACATTAGACATGCTCTTAGGAGGCAGCAAGCCCCCAAGAGCACGGGTTCAGACCACGGTTCAGAACTCTTCTCCTTGTGGCAGTGCAGCTCTGGAGATCCTTGCCTTTCCTTGCCTTTTTCCCTTCCCTTTCCCTTCCCTTTCCCTTCCTTTCCTTTCTTTCTTTCCTTTCTTTCTTTTTTTTTTTGGCAGGGTCTCACTGTTGCCCAGGCTGTAGCACAGTGGCCCGATCATAACTCAACACAGCTTCCAACTCCTAGGATCAATTGATCCCTTTATTTCAGCCTCCCAAATAGTTGAGACTACAGGCATGTGCCACCACCCCTGACTAATTTTTTTATTTTTGTAGAGGTGGGGTCTTGCTATGTTGCCCAGGCTGATCTCTCAGGCTTGCTATGTTACTCCTGGCCTCAAGCAATCCTCCTGCCTCCACCTCCCAAAGTGCTGGGATTACAGGTGTGAATCACCATGCCCAGCCTCCTCTGAGGATTTTTCTACAAGTATCTACTTTATCAGAGTTCCTAATAATGTTGAACTTTAAAAAGAAAAGAATTGAGGTCTCAATTCATTTGCTGACTCTCACAAGGGCCTTTGAAAGCTTGCAGATGTGTTTATTTCCTGTCTTCTTAACTTCCTCCAAACACCAACAACAACAGCAACAACAACAATCAAACAAACAGCTCTGCAGACCGAGGGGCCCTTAGTGAAGGTAACTATGAATGAAGTCCATTGGTTGACCTCCCATCATATGAAAAGGTCAGGTTTTGAATCCCCAGGTACCCCCTTTCTATTATGTCCAGGCTCTAGAGCTAAAGAGAAAAGACGCAATCTGACCTTTAAGAAGCGCACAGCCTATAAATTAATAGTTTCAGGGAAGTGAAATATTTGAATATGCAGCTTGGAAAGTGTAAATAGGGTGCAGACAGCCACAAAGGAGGGGTGCTTGAATCCACTAGGCCGAGCAGCAGTGAGTGCAGGCACTGTGGGAGCTCAGAACTGCCTTTCTCTCCGAAGGTGTCCCACTGCCTTTGAACAAATGTATGCACCTATACTCATTTCCTGGAGGTCCCTTAGACCCTCATCATAGAGGGATCCACCCAGGGCTAAGACTGTGGGGAGGCAAATTTTAAGGGGGCTCCAAAACCTCAGTCATCAAAATTAATCTTGTAATAGTGTGTGTGTGTGTATACACACATACATATGTATAAATACATATGTTTAAATATATGTATATGTATATATGCATATATATGGCAAGCCATGGACTATTCACCAGCTGCCTGGTTTTATAAATAAAGTTTTATTGGAACCAACATCAGGATTAGGGTGGGGGGTGGGGTGAGTGGGAGAGGGTCATGAAAGTACAAGTTCAGATTTTGTCTTTATTTATAATTGCGATATTTGGATCACCACGGTTTTTTTTTTTTTTTTGGTATTTTGTCATTTTATTTATTTATTTTTCTGAGATGGAGTCTTGCTCTGTCGCCCAGGCTGGAGTGCAGTAGCATGGTCTCCGCTCACTGCAACCTCCACCTCCTGGTTTCAAACTATTCTCCTGCCTCAGCATCCCGAGTAGCTGGGATTACAGGCACGCACCACCATGCTTGGCTAATTTTTTTATTTTTAGTAGACATAGGATTTTACCATATTGGCCAGGCTGGTCTCAAACTCCTGACCTCAAGTGATCTGCCCGCTTCGGCTCCCCAAAGTGCTGGGATGAAAGGCGTGAGCCACTGCGCCCAGCCTGTTTTGTCTTTTTAAATTATTATGTTAAAATTGTATATTGTCTTTTTACATTTTTATTAAATTTTATTAAATTAAAATTTTATATTACTTGTCTTGATTTTTGAGTTTTTGGTGGCCCTGTACATTTGGTGTCCAAGGCGAGAGTCTCCCATGTCGCTCGGTCATCCGGGCCCTGGGTGTACTCCTACTGTCTCTCAGGTGTGTGTGGTCACATCTGAGTCACAGGTTGAACATGGCTGAGACAGCTGCTATGTGCCTAGAACTCCACAGTATAGTAAGATCTATGCCTAAAAGGAACAGTTACTTGGAGAGAAAACAATACTAAGTTACTATTTTATATTTGGTAGTTAGGGAAGACCTCTGAGAAAGAGACATTTGAAGTAATCTCACACCTAGAGAAAAGTTACAAGACCTGCCCAAACCTCAGTATATCTTCCTAGATTCAACAACTTGTAACATTTTTCCATTTTTGTTTCCCTTCCCCTGGCCCACTCCATGCACACACAAACACATACGGTGTGCATGTGTGTACACACACATTACCTTAAAAGTAAATAAAAAGTTAAATGTGAAAGATAGTAGTTACTGGCACATCTTAGAATCTTCACAGGCATAATCAAGAGAAGAGACTGAAGACTAAGGAGAGAGAGGTAATCAACAATGGTCTGGAGTCTTAGAAGAAATGAGAGATGAAATTGAAGACTCACTTGGAACGGGGTTCTGGAAGGAGAAGGGACTCTTTCTTCCTTGCAAGAGGAGTGGAAAGAGATGGGTATAGTGGCAGGTAGGTCTATGGATTTAGTGGTAGGAAAGTGAGGCCATTTTGGTCCGGTGGGCTCTACGTTATAAAATAGGAGTAAGGTAAGATTATTATCTGAGGGTAGAGGGAGATTTAGAGAAGGGAAGAGACCACTTTTGTGGTGAAGAGAATAAAAGTTCCATTAGAAAAGCACAGAAACCGTGTTAAGTGGTCTTGATGCCCATTTGATGTTGGTGATCAAGAATTTAGTGCCAGGCATGGTAGCTCATGCCTGTAATCCCAACACTTTGGGAGGCCGAGAAGGGAGGATCATGTGAGGTTAGGAGTTTTGAGACCAGCCTGAGCAACATAATGAGATCCCATCTATTCAACATTAAAAAAAAAATTAGCCAGGTGTTATAGTGTGTTTATAGTCCAAGATACTCAGGAGGGTGAGGTGGGAGGATTGCTGGAACCCAGGTGTTTGAGGCTGCAGTGAGCTGATTGTGCCACTACACTCCAGCCTGGGTGAGACAGCAAGACCCCATCTCTAAAATAATAATAATAATAATTTAAAGAGCTACACGTATGCCAAGTTGTGCTGGAGGCATGGTACAAGCGAGAGAAAGCAAATTGGTGGCCTCATCAGGGCTGGAGTGCCACAGAGGAAGAGCAGTGCTTCGGAGGAGAGAGGATAAATGGCACGCCCAACCATGGCATCTGAGCAGGGTATTGCCTTCACGCCCACATTTCTATGACTGGTTAGCCTGATACTCTGAACCAGTGATTGGAGGCTGGTATACCACAGCCAGGGAAGGGAATTGCTTTTGTAAATTTATGATCTGGAGGAGGAGGCTTCCCTGACAGCAGAAGGAGTTAACAGAACTCGCTCTCCTTTTTCAGCCTTTGGAGGTTATCTGTATTTTTATTTGTAATAACAATAATGTTATTCTATTTCTCACACACATATAAGTGTTTATGTCTTTCTTTGAAGAGCTTAAAATATTTCCCAAAGATGATATTGTTCATCTTTAACAAGGAGCGAAGAGTGTAAATTGATCATTTTCAAGTGGGGAAATTCAGCATTGAGACAACTTGCCCGATGTTACCAAGCAAAACAGTTCCAGAGAGGGGGAAAGAACCCAGACATTCAGCATTTTAGTGTCTATTTACCAGCTCATGTTTCCATGGAGAAAAATTCAGAGAACTCCAAACAGATGCTGAGCCCACATTCTATTCCTGAAGATACATGTGGACTGTGTTCATCAAGGTTTGCAAAGCTTTCAGAGAGCTAGGAATGACTTTGGTGGGGGCGTGAAAGACGAGGTAATTTTTAGTTCAATTTTGGAAAGCATCCCATCCCACTTGGTGAGAAGCTGAATTCAGTGTCAGTTGGGTGTTTCCTTTTTTTCTATTTTTTTTTTTGAGTTTCTTTTTTTATTATTATTATACTTTAAGTTCTAGGGTACATGGGTACAATGTGCAGGTTTGTTACATACGTATACATGTGCCTTGTTGTTGTGCTGCACCCATTAACTCATCATTTACATTAGGTATATCTCCTAATGCTATATCTCTCCCCTCCCCCCACCCCACGACAGGCCCTGGTGTGTGGTGTTCCCCACCCTATATCTAAGTGTTCTCATTGTTCAATTCCCACCTATGAGTGAGAACATTCAGTGTTTGGTTTTCTATCCTTGCAATAGTTTGCTCAGAATGATGGTTTCCAGCTTCATCCATGTCCCTACAAAGGACATGAACTCATCCCTTTTTATGACTGCATAGTATTCCATGGTGTATATGTGCCACATTTTCTTAATCCAGTCTATCATTGATGGACATTTGGGTTGGTTCCAAGTCTTTGCTATTGTGAATAGTGCTGCAATAAACATACATGTGCATGTCTTTATAGCAGCATGCTTTATAATCCTTTGGATTTATACCCAGTAATGGGATGGCTGGGTCAAATGGTATTCCTAGTTCTAGATCCTTGAGGAATCACCACACTGTCTTCCACAATGGTTGAACTAGTTTACAGTCCCAACAGCAGTGTAAAAGTGTTCCTATTTCTCCACATCCTCTCCAGCACCTGTTTCCTGACTTTTTAATGATTGTCATTCTAACTGACATGAGATGGTATCTCCTTGTGGTTTTGATTTGCATTTCTCTGATGGCCAGTGATGATGAGCATTTTTTCACGTGTCTGTTGGCTGCATAAATGTCTCCTTTTGAGAAGTGTCTGTTCATATCCCTCACCCACTTTTTGATGGGGTTGTTCTATTTTTTTTCTTGTAAATTTGTTTAAGTTCTTTGTAGATTCTGGATATTAGCCCCTTGTCAGATGGGTAGATTGCAAACATCTTCTCCCATTCTGTAGGTTGCCTGTTCACCCTGATGGTAGTTTCTTTTGCTGTGCGGAAGCTCTTTAGTTTAATTAGATCCCATTTGTCAATTTTGGCTTTTGTTGCCATTGCTTTTGGTGTTTTAGACATGAAGTCCTTGCCCATGCCTATGTCCTGAATGATATTGCCTAGGTTTTCTTCTAGGGTTTTTATGTTTTTAGGTCTGACATTTAAGTCTTTAATCCATCTTGAATTAATTTTTGTATAAGGTGTAAGGAAGGGATCCAGTTTCAGCTTTCTACAGATGTCTAGCCAGTTTTCCCAGCACCATTTATTAAATAGGGAATCCTTTCCCCATTTCTTGTTTTTGCCAGGTTTCTCAAAGATCAGATGGTTGTAGATGTGTTGTATTATTTCTGAGGACTCTGTTCTGTTCCATTGGTCTATATCTCTGATTTGGTACCTGTACCATGCTGTTTTGGTTACTGTAGCCTTGTAGTATAGTTTGAAGTCAGGTAGTGTGATGCTTCCACTTTTGTTCTTTTGGCTTAGGATTGTTTTGGCAATGCAGGCTTTTTTTGGTTCCATATGAACTTTAAAGTAGTTTTTTCCAATTCGGTGAAGAAAGTCATTGGTAGCTTGATGGGGATGACATTGAATCTATAAATTACCTTGGGCAGTATGGCCATTTTCACGATATTGATTCTTCCTATCCATGAGCATGGACTGTTCTTCCATTTGTTTGTGTCGTATTTTATTTCTTTGAGCAGTGGTTTGTAGTTCTCCTTGAAGAGGTCCTTCACATCCCTTGTAAATTGGATTCCTAGGTATTTTATTCTCTTTAAAGCAATTGTGAATGGGAGTTCACTCATGATTTGGCTCTCTGTTTGTCTGTTATTGGTGTATGGGAATGCTTGTGATTTTTGCACATTGATTTTGTATCCTGAGACTTTGCTGAAGTTGCTTATCAGCTTAAGGAGATTTTGGGCTGAGATGATGGGGTTTTCTAAGTATACAATCATGTCATATGCAAACAGGGACAATTTGACTTCCTCTTTTCCTAATTGAATACCACTTATTTCTTTCTCCTCCATGATTGCCCTGGCCAGAACTTACAACACTATGTTGAATAGGAGTGGTGAGAGAGGGCATCCTTGTCTTGTGCCAGTTTTCAAAGGGAATGCTTCCAGTTTTTGCCCATTAAGTATGATACTGGCTGTGGGTTTGTCATAAATAGCTCTTATTATTTTGAGATACGTCCCATCAGTACTTAATTTATTGAGAGTTTTTAGCATGAAGGGCTGTTGAATTTTGTTGAAGGCCTTTTCTGCATCTATTGAGATAATCGTGGTTTTTGTCTTTAGTTCTGTTTATATGATGTATTACATTTATTGATTTGCATATGTTGAACCAGCCTTGCATCCCAGGAATAAAACCCACTTGATCATGGTGGATAAGCTTTTTGATGTACTGCTGGATTCGGTTTGCCAGTATTTTATTGAGGATTTTTGTACTGATGTTCATCAGGGATATGGGTCTAAAATTCTCTTTTTTTGTTGTGTCTCTGCCAGCCTTTGGTATCAGGATGATGCTGGCCTCATAAAATGAGTTAGGGAGGATTCCTTCTTTTTCTATTGATTGGAATAGTTTCAGAAGGAATGGTACCAGCTTCTCTTTGTACCTCTGGTAGAATTCAGCTGTGAATCTGTCTGGTCCTGGACTTTTTTTGGTTGGTAGGCTATTAATTATTGCCTCAATTCCAGAGCCTGTTATTGGTCTATTCAGGGATTCAACTACTTCCTGGTTTAGTCTTGGGAGAGTGTATGTGTCCAGGAATTTATCTATTTCTTCTAGGTTTTCTAGTTTATATGCGTAGAGGTGTTTATAGTATTCTCTCTACACGCTGCTTTAAATGTGTCCCAGAGATTCTGGTATGTTGTATCTTTGTTCTCATTGGTTTCAAAGAACATCTTTATTTCTGCCTTCATTTTGTTATGTACCCAGTAGTCATTCAGAAGCAGGTTGTTCAGTTTCCATGTAGTTGAGCAGTTGAGTGAGTTTCTTAATCCTGAGTTCTAGTTTGATTTCACTGTGGTCTGAGAGACAGTTTGTTATAATTTCTGTTCTTTTACATTTGCTGAGGAGTGCTTTACTTCCAACTATGTTGTCAATTTTGGAATAAGTGTGATGTGGTGCTGAGAAGAATGTATCTTCTGTTGATTTGGGGTAGAGAGTTCTGTAGATGTCTATTAGGTCAGCTTGGTGCAGAGCTGAGTTCAATTCCTGGATATCTTTGTTAACTTTCTGTCTCGTGGATCTGTCTAATGTTGACAGTAGGGTGTTAAAATCTCCCATTATTATTGTGTGGGAGTCTAAGTCTCTTTGTAGGTCTCTAAGGACTTGCTTTATGAATCTGGGTGCCCCTGTATTGGGTGCATATGTATTTAGGATAGTTAGCTCTTCTTGTTGAATTGATCCCTTTACCATTATATAATGGCCTTCTTTGTCTCTTCTGATCTTTCTTGGCTTAAAGTCTGTTTTATCAGAGACTAGGACTGCAGCCCCTGCTTTTTTTCATTCTCCATTTGCTTGGTAGATCTTCCTCCCTCCCTTAATTTTGATCCTATGTGTGTCTCTGCACATGAGATGAGTCTCCTGAATACAGCACACTGATGGGTCTTGACTCTTTATCCAGTCAGTGTCTTTTAATTGGAGCATTTAGCCCATTTACATTTAAGGTTAATATTGTTATGTGTGAATTTGATCCTGTCATTATGATGTTAGCTGGTTATTTTGCTTGTTAGTTGATGCAGTTTCTTCCTAGCATTGATGGTCTTTACAATTTGGCATGTTTTTGCAGTAGCTGGTACTGGTTGTTCCTCTTCATGTTTAGTGCTTCCTTCAGGAGCTCTTGTAAGGCAGGCCTGGTGGCAACAACATCTCTCAGCATTTGCTTGTCTGTAAAGGATTTTATTTCTCCTTCACTTATGAAGCTTAGTTTGGCTGGATATGAAATTCTGGGTTGAAAATTCTTTTCTTTAAGAATGTTGAATATTGGCCCCCACTCTCTTCTGGCTTGTAGAGTTTCTGCCGAGAGATCTGCTGTTAGTCTGATGGGCTTCCCTTTCTGGGTAACCCGACCTTTCTCTCTGGCTGCCCTTAACATTTTTTCCTTTATTTCAACTTTGGTGAATCTGACAATTATGTGTCTTGGAGTTGCTCTTCTCGAGGAGTATCTTTGTGGCATTCTCTGTATTTCCTGAATTTGAATGTTGGCCTGCGTTGCTAGATTGGAGAAGTTCTCCTGGATTATATCCTGAAGAGTGTTTTCCAACTTGGTTCCATTCTCCCTGTCACTTTCAGGTACAGCAATCAGACATAGATTTGGTCTTTTCACATAGTCCCATATTTTTTGGAGGCTTTGTTCATTTATTTTTACTCTTTTTTCTCTAAACCTTTCTTCTCACTTCATTTCATTCATTTGATCTTCAATCACTGATATCCTTTCTTCCAGTTGGTCGAATTGGCTACTGAAGCTTGTGCATGCATCATGTAGTTCTCTTGCCATGGTTTTCAGCTCCATCAGGTCATTTAAGGTCTTGTCTGTGCTGTTTATTCTAGTTAGCCGTTTGTCCAATCTTTTTTTTTAAGGTTTTTAGCTTCTTTGTGATTGGTTCGAAAATCCTCCTTTAGCTCGGAAAGTTTGTTATTACTGAACTTCTGAAGCCTTCTTCTCTCAACTTGTCAAAGTCTTTCTCTGTCCAGCTTTTTTACATTGCTGGCAAGGAGCTGCGTTCCTTTGGAGGAGAAGAGGCGTTCTGATTTTTAGAATTTTCAAGTTTTCTGCTCTGGTTTCTCCCCATCTTTGTGGTTTTATCTACCTTTGGTCTTTGATAATCGTGACATACAGATGGGGTTTTGGTGTGGATGTCCTTTCTGTTTTTTAGTTTTCCTTCTAACAGTCAGGACCCTCAGCTGCAGGTCTGTTGGAGTTTGCTGGAGGTCAACTCCAGACCCTGTTTGCCTGGATATCACCAGCTGAGGCTGCAGAACCACAAATATTGCAGAATGGCAAATGTTGCTGCATGATCGTTCCTCTGGAAGCTTCATCTCAGAGGGGCACCTGGCTGTATGAGGTGTCAGTTGGCCCCTACTGGGAGGTGCCTCCCAGTTAGGCTCCTCGGGGGTCAGGGACCTACCTGAGGAGGCAGTCTGTCCATTCTCAGATCTCAAACTCCGTGCTGGGAGAACCACTACTCTCTTCAAAACTGTCAGACAGGGACATTAAGTCTGCAGAAGTTTCTGCTGCCTTTTGTTCAGCTATGCCCTGCCCCCAGAGGTGGAGCCTACAGAGGCAGTCAGGCCTCCTTGACCTGTTGTGGGTTCCACCCAGTTCGAGCTTCCAGGCTGCTTTGTTTGCCTACTCAAGCCTCAGCAATGGCAGGTGCCCCTCCCCCAGCCTTGCTGCCACCTTGCAGTTTGATCTCAGACTGCTGTGCTAGCAGTGAGCAAGACTCTGTGGGTGTGGGACCCTCCGAGCCAGGTGTGGGATATAATCTCCTGGGGTGCCATTTGCTAAGACCACTGGAAAAGCATAGTATTAGGGTGGGAGTGACCCGATTTTCCAGGTGCCGTCTGTCACGGCTTCCCTTGGCTAGGAAAGGGAATTCCCTGACCCCTTGCACTTCCCAGATGAGGCAATGCCTCACCCTCTTCGGCTCATGGTCCGTGGGCTGCACCTACTGTCCTGCATCCACTGTCCGACAAGCCCCAGTGAGATCAACCTGGTACCTCAGTTGGAAATGCAGACATCACCTGTCTTCTGCATTGCTCACACTGGGAGCTGTAGACTGGAGCTGTTCCTATTCGGCCATCTTGGAACCCCCAGCAGTTGGGTGTTTTCTTGGCGGAGATTCTCTATCACACCATGTCAGCCCAACCTCTGTGCCTTTCCCGTGGAATCATCCCTTTCTACCCATTCTGTGCTATCTTTCTCTTCCATTATACAGATTAGCCTGGCTGCTTCTTTGAGAGACCCTCTTCCCAAAAACCTTCCCCTGAAACTTAGCCGTGGTGGTCTCCCTTTTTGTGTGACACTTGATTGCCCTCTATGCATTTTACTAAAGGACATAAATTTGTAGCCCTCTGTATTAGTCCATTTTCATGCTGCTGGTAAAGACATACCCAAGACTGGGAAGAAAAAGAGGTTTAACTGGACTTACAGTTCCACATGGTTGAGGAGGCCTCAGAATCATGGCCAGAGGTGAAAGGCACTTCTTAACCGGCGGCAGCAAGAGAAAAATGAGGAAGAAACATAAGCAGAAAACCCTGATAAACCCATCAGATCTCATGAGACTTATTCGTTATCACAATAGCAGCACAGGAAAGACCAGACCCCATGATTCAATTACCTTCCCCTGGGACCCTCCCACAACACTTGGGAATTCTGGGAGATAAAATTCAAGTTGAGATTTAGGTAGGGACACAGCCAAACCATATCACCCTCCTAGGGTATAGTTGGAGGTGGGGTCAAATTAGTGGTATGCTATGAAATGTTCAAACAGTGAACTCATAAAAAAAAAAAAAAAAAAAAAAAAAACCCAGAATCCCTGATTTATAGGGTTTCCCAAATTTCATGATGTAAATCCTCCCAACAAGCTACTAACATAAGCTACCAATACAACAATACTGAACCCCGAGTTTAGAAGGATTGTGCCTAATTGGCTCTAGTGAACCTGTACGAGCTGGCCCCAGTGCCCCAGTGGTGTCTTAAAGATACATATTGTGTGCCTCACAGATTCTCTTGGCTTTCTTCATCTTCTGAACTCACAGCTGCTCTCTCCACCCCAGTTGCTACCACTGACTCTGTGTGAGCTGTGTGGTTTTCCCAGCTGAGGTTGGCAAAATTCCTATCCTGAGTACCCTATTTTAAACTGATATTCATCATCCACTCCACATTCCTTATTCCTTCACTCAGTTCTAGTTATTCCACACCACTTAAAACTTTCTACTATATGGTATCATTTATTTATTCATTACATTTATTCCTTTTTTTATCTGTGTCTCCAAATGGAATGAAAGTTCAAGAGGACAGGGATTTGTTGTTTGTTTTGTTTAATGATGTACCACAAATGCTTTGAACAGTCCTTTTTTTTCGAGACGGAGTCTGGCTCTGTTGCCTAGGCTGGAGTGCAGTGGCGTGATCTCAGCTAACTGCAACCTCTGCCTCTCGGGTTCAAGTGATTCTCCTGCCTCAGCCTCCTGAGTAGCTGGGACTACAGGTGCACGACACCATGCCTGGCTAATTTTTTGTGTTTTTAGTAAAGACAGGTTTCACCCTATGACCCAGGCTGGTCTCGAACTCCTGAGCTCAGGTGATCCACCCACCTCCACCTCCCAAAGTGCTGGGATTACAGGCATGAGCCACCATGCCCAGCCTGAACAGTATTTTTGAATAGAATAGGTGCTCAATGAGTATTTGTTGAATGAATGAATGAATGAATGAATGAGTGAATGAGATACTATGGCTTCTACTTTCTCACTTTTTACCAGGCACCTAGGATGGTGCAGATAGTTCAGATCTAAACAAATATTTGTTGATTGATTGCTTTTGAGAGGTTAGAGAGGAGCTGTTGACAACTAAAGTGGGAACAGACAGTTTCCTTAGTTTCTGAAAGGGCTCTCACTGAACAAGCCCACGATTCTTCAGCTGGGAAAATCCAGTGTCTTCTCAGTATCAGAGAGCTTGGCAAACAGTTTTTATTCACAATGTGATTAAAGCATTATCTGAACATCCTCCCTCCCCCCACCACCCCCCTGCCCCAGGATTGGGAGAAAGAATTCACTGAGATCTCATCAATTTAAATCGTGCTCAGGAAGCAAAAATCAACCTGTCATCCTTAAAACTCACTTGGGCATGCACATCGAACTGTTCAATCCTACAGAATCTGCCTGCTGCTCAACTGACTAGATCTGGTGACTGGGAATACTGAATTTACTTCACACAACCCCAGTAGAATATCCGAGGACCTGCCTGGCTGGAAAGCAGGAGAGCTGTGCTTTCCTTAGATGAGAAATGGGGAAAATGAGGGATATTCTCAGAATGAATTAGTAATTTTTGTTTGTAGGGTTTTGTGCTTATTCTGATGCAACGTTTATTGCATGTCTCCTATTAGCTTAGTGGCCCCAAATGCCTGTGGGGAAAAAATTATTACCTCAGTTTTACAGATGAGGAAACTGGCTCATATTGAGGCTCTAAAGTGCTTATATCTATTAGCTGTTGCTATGTAATAACCACACCAAAATTTAGAGGCTTAAAATTACCGCCATTTATTCATTTCTCAACTGGCTTATCAGAAATTTATGCTGGGCCCAGTGAATGGTTCTTCTGTTTTTTTTTAATATATAAAATATATCTATAATATATATTATAGATATAATATATATCTATAATAATATATATTTAATATATTATATATAATATATCTTATATAATATATATTTAATATATTATATATAATATATCTTATATAATATATATTTAATATATTATATATAATATATCTTATATATAATATAAGATATATATTGTGTATAAGATAATAATATATATATTTTCATATATATATGAGATGAGATCGGTCTCACTATGTTGCCCAGGCTGGCCTTAAACTCCTGGGCTCAAGCAAGTCTTCCCGCCTTGGCCTCTCAAAGTGCCTACCTTGAGTACCCTATTTAAAACTGATATTCATAGTCCATTCCACGTTTCTTACTCCCTCACTCAGTTCTAGTTATTCCACGGCACTTAAAATTTTCTAACACACAGTATTATTTATTTATTTATTTGAGACGGAGTCTTGCTCTGTTGCCCAGGCTGGAGTGCAGTGGCACGATCTCAGCTCACTGCACCCTCCATCTCCCAGGTTCAGGCAATTCTCCTGCCTTGACCTCCCGAGTAGTTGGGCTTACAGGTGTGTGCCACCACACCTGGCTCATTTTTGTCTTTTCAGTAGGGATGGGGTTTCGTCATGTTGGCCAGGTTGCTCTCAAGCTCCTGCCCTCAGGTGATCCACCCGCCTTGATGTTCCAAAGTGCTGGGATTACAGGTGTGAGCCATTGCGCCTGACCCATATCATTTATTTATTCATTAGATTTATTACTTTTTTCTCTGTGTCTCCAAATGGAACAAAAGTTCAAGAGGGCGGGGATTTGTTTTCTGTTTTGTTTAACGATGTACCCCAAATCCTTTGAATAGTACTTTTGAACAGAGTAGGTAGAGATTACAGAGTAGTAGGGATTACAGGTGTGAGCCACTATGCCTGGGTGGTTCTTCTGTTCCTCATTGGTCTCTCTTATGCACCTTCAATCAGCTGCAGAGTATTCTCACCATTGGCTGGGTTAATGGGGGCAACTGGGCTGTGTGTTCTTCCTCATCCAGCAGGCTAGCCCTGGCTCATTCACATGGTAGCAGCACGACTCCAAAAGAATGGATCTCTTGAAGTGTAGGCTCAGCACTGGCACATAACCACAACTGCTTCCTTCTCTTGGTCAAGGAGGTCACAAGATTTAAGAGGTGGGGAAATAAATTCCATCTCTCGGTGAGAGTGGCTGCAAAGGTACGTAACGAGGCACTTTACTCCAGAGAGGAGTGAAGAACCCACCAAAAAATACCATAGTGCTTGGCCAGCTGAGGGCTTTTGCAGTTATCCTGTCTTCTATTGGACCCTCCTTTTCTGAATTTCTAATGCATTATGGTCTTTGACACCCCATTTAGTTAACTGCGTTGTATGTTATGCAGTAATTGATGAATGAGTTGCTGACCACCATCTCAGCTTTGGACCACACTGGAAAGCCTTTCCCCTTCTTCCTTCTTCTTCTCTAACCCCATCATCTCCCTCCTGGCCACTAGCATGCGTCTTAGCCTTATATTGTTATTTCTAAGAATAGTGAGGTTATAGGAAGTAGCTGTGACCACAGAGAGCTAGTGACCTGCTTATACCATTCTCAAGTTTCCAGCTTCTTGGCATGAGTCCCCTATGGCCTTAAGTTAACCCACAGTGTAGGTTGAATATTTCTATAGCATAGGCAGATTATTTAGAATTGACATGGGCTTAGGATATGCAATGAAAGAGGGAGAAAGTAATTTCTGAATTGCTGGTAAGGGGAAATTTGACAGTAAATGAATTAAAAACATTTTTTCTATTATGGAAAGCCTCAGGTATGGAGTCTAAACTGGATTTGAGTTCATCGTTTACCGGCTATGTATTCTCACGCAAATAATATATTTAAACTTAGTTTCCCCATCTATAAAAAGAAGAAAATAATATGCACCTATACAGTTGTCAAAAATAAATGAAATAAATATATGTAAGACTCCCAGCACACATGAAATGTTTAAAACCACTTTGTTTCTTCTCTCTCCACCTGTTGTGTTTGCCTTAAGAGGAATCCTCAAATTTCTACCTTTCTCATTTTAAATGCTACATTAGAAAAATTTGACTCAGATAGGGGAAAGTTCCTGCAGGGGGTCTCTGAATGATAATGATGTTGAGTGTTTAGGTTGAGAAGCAAGGGTGCCACTCTGGGAATTCTACGTGCAAATCACAGAGCATCTCAAGGATGGGGTAAGCAGGCCTCCAGTGAATAAATTACAAAGCAACACTCCAGGAGTCAGTGTTAGCTCAGACTCTGTGTCCCGGCTGACCAGTTCTAGACTATTCTGGGCTCCTCCTCAATGAATGGTAACCCTCTCTCCCTGGGTGTTCTGAGAACCATGAGAGAGAGGCCATCAGCCAAGCCTTAGGGTCCCCTGCAGGATGAGGAGGGAGGGGAAGAAAAGGAAAGCAAGAGAGAGTCTGAGGCAGAAAAGAGGACAAGCCAAGAACCCAAAAAAGGAAAGAGTTGGAATTGGCACCATGTGGTGATCTGCAGTTTACAAAGCTACATAGACATTGGAGCTTATTCCACACCTCACTCCCTCCCTCTTTTTTTTTTTTTTTTTTTTTTTTTTAGACAGAGTCTCGCTCTGTCACCCAGGCTGGAGTGAAGTGGCACGATCTCGGCTCACTGCAACCTCTGTCTCCTGAGTTCAAGTGATTCTCCTGCCTCAGCCGCCTGAGTAGCTGGGAATACAGGTACACACCACCACACCTGATACATATATATATTTTGTATTTTTAGTAGACACAGGGTTTCACCATGTTAGCCAGGCTGGTCGTGAACTCCTGATGTCAAGTAATCCACCGCCTCGGGCTCCCAAAGTACTGGGATTACAGGCATGAGCCACTGTGCCCAGCCATATTTTCCCCATTTTTTAGATGAGGAAACTGATATTCAAAATGTGTAAGTGGCTTTACCAAGATCACATAGCTAGTAAATGGCAAAGACAGAACTTGACCTCAGCTCTCCTGATTTCCTGCCTGTACGCCTGGTGGCATTGCACATATGTTGTTAGGGAGAGGTTGGAAAAGGGCCACCCACGTTGTTGCAAGAGTCACTAACTGTGTCACAGGCCACTTAGGATAAAGAGCAGCTGTTCGTTTGTGGCCCATATATGCATTTAATCATTACTTGGTGACTTTTATTGTCTAAAGGTAGAAAATAAACGGGCAATTATAAACAGTGTGATAACTGTCAGCAGAGTCACATGTTTCTAGGAGAGTAAATTGGAGGCAACCACCTAATCTAGTTTGGTGGCAATCAGATAAACTTCCTAGTGCCAGTGTCATCCAAGCAGCGAGCTGGAGGACACGGGTGGTGAGGTGAGGTGAGGAGGTTCTAGGAGAAAACACTGGATACAGAGGCTCGAGAAAGCAGTATCTAGAAACAAAGTGAAATGAGGTTGGGAGTTGGCTCTGGAGAGGAAAGCAAAGTTCATACGTTAACAAGCTTTGCAATCCAATTAGATCATTGGACTTCAGCCCGAGGGCAAAGCAAAGCCCTCAGGGAAATCACTGGATTCGATATGCATTTTGGACAGTCATTCTTGCTGCAGTGTGAAGAATGGATTGGCCAGGGACAAGACTAGAGGCTGAGAGACTAGGAGGAAGCTTTACCCTAATGCAAGGAAGAGGTGTTGCAATCATCTCCAGCTTCCTGTTTCTCGCAGTTTTGGAGGCTGAGAAACTCCAAATCAAGGCACCAGCAGATTTGGTATCTGGTGAGGGCCCACTTCCTGGTTCAGAGACCACCGTCTTCTTACTGTGTCCTCAGGTGGCTGAAAGAGCTGCGGAGCTCTCTGGGGTCTCTTTTTTTAAGGGCACTCACTAATGCCATTATCAAGGGGCCACTCCTATAACTTAATTACCATCCGAAAGCCCCACCTACGAATACCATCACATTGGGGGTTAGGATTTTAACACGTGAATTGAGGTGTTAACACAAACATTCAGTCCCTAACAAGACACTTATAGGCTGGAACCAGGGATGGAAAGAAATAGATTGTTTGGCAAGGGATTAATATGGCCCAGCAGCTAGAACCTGGTGATTGCTTGGATATCAGTGGGGAGGTGTGTGTGTAGGAAAATGGGAGCATAAAGGCCCCATCTGCTGAGGGAAGGAACACTGGAGTGGAGCAGGCTTTTCAGAGTGAGACAAAGAGGTCCAGAGAAATAAGCTCAAGTTGGGATGTAATGATACCAAACAATATTTTCTCGACACTCACTATGGGCCACGTGCTGTTCACTCATTGTCTCCTTTCATTCTCACAATAATAACTCACATTTACTGAGCCCTAGTATCGCAGGCCCGTAACAGGCCATGCCAATAACTTTATATGAATTGACTTATTTACCCAGTTAATTAATGAGATGGGATCTCTTATTATCCCTCATTTTACAGATGAAGAGGTGGAGGTTCACAGAGATTAAGTAATTTATCTCAGCTCCATCACTAATAATAAGCCAAGACATGAACCAGGGACTGGGTGTGGTGGCTCATGTGCATAATCCCAGCACTTTGGGAGGCCAAGGCAGGTGGATTACCTGAGGTCAGGAGTTCAAGACCAGCCTGACCAATATGGAGGAACCGGATCGCTACTAAAAATACAAAAATTAGCTGGGCATGGTGGTGGGCAGCTGCAATCCTAGCTACTCGGAAGGCTGAGGCAGGAGAATTGCTTGAACCCAGAAGGCAGAGGTTGCAGTGAGCCAGAATGAGGCCACTGCACACAAGCCTGGGCAACAGAGTAAGACTGTTAAAAACAAACAAACAAAAAACTTGAACCAAACCATTTGGCCTAGAACCCTTACTTTTAATCACTTACTATATTGCCTCTTCATTGAGTATTCGGGGCCTATGGGATCTCCAGGACAACATGTCTAGTGGGTGGTAAGAAAGAAATACAAACTAGGAATATAGATTTGTGATTTATCAACAAGCCATGGGAGTCAATGAACTGTGCAAGTTAAGAAGGAGGGGAACTGGGCCTGGCGTGGTGGCTCACGCCTGTAATCCCAGCACTTTGGGAGGCCGAGGTAGGCAGATCACCTGAGGTCGGGAGTTGGAGACCAGCCTGACCAACACGGAGAAACCCCGTCTCTACTAAAAATACAAAATTAGCTGGTGTGGTGGCGTATGCCTGTAATCTGAGCTACCTGGGAAGCTGAGACAGGAGAATCACTTGAACCCGGGAGGCAGAGGTTGCGATGAGCTGAGATGGCGCCAATTGCACTCCAGCCTGGACAACAAGAGCGAAACTCCATCTCAAAAAAATAAAATAAAAAATAAAAAAAAAAAGAAGGAGGGGAACAGACAAAACCCAGGCAAACCCCAGCATTCACAGGCCAGGGGGAAGGAGCCTGCCAGGAGCAGCGGTTGGAAAATGTGAAGATAGGGAAACTGCCGGGGAGGAACCCGTGCAGGCAGTGTGGCCTCCTGTGTCAATGCTGCAAGGACCTTGAAGATGACGAGGCAAGAAGATGGCTTTGGCACCACGGCAGTGACCTTGGCAAGAGCCATTTTGGTGGAGTGCTGAGTGGGTTCCAGAAAGAAAATTAGGTAAGGAACAGAGAGAGTGAATGTAGCCCTCCCTGCCACGCTCTCAAAAATATCAAGTATAAAGAGAAACAACAGCCTGTGAACCTAAGGAGGATGTGGACCAAAGGAGAAGCTTTTTCTTTAAGAGGGACGAGGCCTGAGCATGTCTAAATGCTGGTGGGAAAGAGCGAGTGTAAGGAGGGAAGCCACATGGCAGAGAGAGGACCAGAGATGCAGTGAGGTCTCTGAGGTGGTGGGCGGAGGGAGTCGGAAAGTGATAGGACCTGGAGTTCAGGTTCATTGCTCTTTCTTTTGTTAACACATATTCCTCAAGTGTCTGCCGCAAGGAGCTTGGGTCTTCACCAAGCACTGTTCCCCGACCAAACTGAGGGTTGAGCTGCTTATTCTCACGGCCCAATAATGAGATACAGATGAACGGGGAGATAACGGAGTTTCTTTCTGTAGCCAGTGACAGGGAGAAGGTCTGGAAATTATCGCCAGGCCAATTCAAAATTACAAAGTTTCCCAGAGGTTATATCCCGTCTAAGCTATATGTCTACATGTAAGCGTGCATTCATCTAAAGACATAAGCGATTAATTCATCTATAACTAAGGTCTGAGTCCTGAAGACCTTCCTCTGGAACCTCAGTAAATTTACTTACTCTAAATGGGTCCACGTGCTGGGGTGATTACGCTTATCTTGTCTCCTGCTAAATTATGGAGGTTAGGGGAGTTCTTTCAGAACCCAAATAAACTTGTTTGTGGAGGCCTGGGGAGTTTCTTCAGATCCCCAATAAAACGTTTTAAATCCTAAACGGGTCCTGTTAGGAATTCCTTCATTATCTTATCATGCTTCAAGGCCCAGGAAAAGCCTAGGCAAAGCTCTTGGTGGATTTTGTTACATCCCAGCCTTTGCATGAGGGCACTGGCTCTCTCAGCTTTTAATATTTAACTTACCCAGTCAGTCAGTGCTGAAACAGTTGTTATGGAGGCCTGCGTTCGTGAGACCTGGCCTGCCACAGCACCTCTTCATTGCTTCCTCTGTGAGCGAAGAGGAAGAGTGAGGAGTAGGACGCTTGCGAAGGTTTTAGATGCAGGCTTAGGAGGATGAGGGGTACTGTCTGAGGTCTGAGAAGTAAGCAACCGAGGGTGAATGCGGTCACGGTGTTGAAGGAGACTGGGGGAAAATGGGCAATGCTCAAAACGATCATGGCGGAGACTGCTGATTTGGAAATAGAAGGAGGCTGTGCTGTGTTGAGGGCCCACTGAACTGGAGGCTGTGGACACTGTTCAGCAGACCCTGGGTGTGATCCTCTTCATCAGCACTCCCTGTCTGGGTGATGGAGGCCGGATGGACAGTTGGATGGAACCCAAGCCCACCCCCAACAACGGAGGCTATACAAGGATGACAAAAGAGTGAGTAAAAGAGTGAGGATACTGGCAAGAGAGTAGCTGAACTGATGACCAGATGAGGTCTCAATTGTATGCAGAAGGGAAATAAAAATGGAAAGCGCCCATAGAAATTATTATTATTATTTTTGAGGTGGAGTTTCACTCTTTCGTCCAGGCTGGAGTGAAGTGGCATGATCTTGGCTCACTGCAACCTCCGCCTTCTGGGTTTAAGTGATTCTCTTCCCTTAACCTCCTGAGTAGCTGGGATTACAGGCACCCACCACCACGCCCAGCTAATATTTGTATTTTTAGTAGAGACGGGGTTTTGCCATGTTGGCCAGGCTGGTCTCGAACTCCTGACCTCAGGTTATCTACCCGCCTTGGCCTCCCAAAGTGCTAGGGTTACAGATGTGAGCCACTGCACCCAGCTACCCATAGAAATTAGAAATTTTGATTGGGCGCAGTGGCTTATGCCTGTAATCCCAGCACTTTGGGAGGCCGAGGCAGGCGAATCACTTGAGGCCAGGAGTTCGAGACCAGCCTGCGCAACATAGTGAAACCCCATCTCTAGTAAAAATACAAAAACTAGCCAGGCATGGTGGCACTTTTCTGTAATCCCAGCTACTTGGGAGACTGAGGCACGAGGGTCACTTGAACCCAGGAGGCTGAGGTTGCAGTGAGCTAAGATCGTGCCACAGCACTCCAGCGTGGGTGACAGAGTGAGATTCTATCTTAAATAAATAAATAAGAAAATTTGAGGATCCAAAAATCTCAGTGAATCAGAGAACAGGTGTAGTGGGACTAAGAAAGGAAGAGTAGTTGAACTGATGGGTTCTAGATTGTGATAGCTTCAATTATGTTCACAAATTCTTTGGCACTCCCTTCAAAAGATGGAGCCTAGTTCCCTCTCCTTGAGCATGGGCTGGACTTGGTGCTTCCATTCTAACATGGAGAAAAAAACAGAGGGAACCAGGTTGTAAAGGCACTCTGGCTTCAGTGTGGTGTCTCTTGGATCACTTGCTCTGGGGGGACTTAGCTGCCATGTCTTGAAGACACTCAAGAATCCCTCTGGAGAGGCCCACGTGGTGAGGAACTGAGGCCTCCTGCCAACAACCAACTCTACGTTGCCAGGGGTGTAAGTGCGCCATGGAGGAAATAGGTAAGCATCTTGGCTGCAACGTCCCGAGAGGCCTTGAACCAGAACCACTCAGCTAAGCTGCTCCTGGAGTCCTGACTCAGAAACGGTGTGAGTTCATAAATTGTTGTTTTAAGCTGCTGAGGTTTGGGGCAATCAGTATTGCCACCACAGAAAACAACAGAGGCACTGAAAAATGAGAGAATGAGCATGGATGGTAGAATGTTTGAATCCCAGACACCAGAGGTTCAACAGATGTGGGCATACAACAATGAATGTCAGAAGTGGCTTGGAAGAGAGGATGCTGGAGCTGCAAAATTCAGGAAGTTGAAATATTGGGCAGCTTGTCGGAATTAGAGTAAAGTTACCCAAACCAAAGCAGAACTCAGCTCAAAGAGAGACCATGAGCCATGGACGAGGTCTTTGATGAGGAGGAGTGACAGGCATGCAGATGGATGGCATCACTGAGTAGGGTCAGATGGCATGAGTAGGAGCCTTCACATAAAAGTGAGGGTGTAATGGTTTTGATGCAGGATTATTCTCTACCAGACTCCCAGCAGGGGCACCCCACCTGCTCGGCCCGCTATGCTCAGGCCCTTGCAGGAGGGAACACGTCAGTGAGCGAGTGTGGGATCCAGCCCACCATAGGAGCAAGCTCCATGCAGGGCCCGTGGCCAGACCAGGCGTGTTACCTCAAGAGGAACGTGGCAGTGCCCAGGCAGGGGTACCTGCCACCTGAAAGCCCCAGAGGGAGTGTTAGTGTGCTAATTAGCTCTCTTAGTTCTGTCATCCATGGCCAGATGGACGGTGGTGTGTTAGCAGCTCAGTCAGTCCCTGGCCCCATTGTGTGAGGCAGCTGCCCTCTGCCAGCGAGGGCAAAGGGCCAGTGTGACAGTCTTTCTGGGTGCCCACACTCGGTGGGTCCTGAGCTCTTTTCTAGCATCCAAGAAGAATGAGGTCATGCTTGGCAATTAAAGGATGGTGAGGGCGGAGAATTTTATTGAGCAACGGAACAGCTCTCAGTAGAGAGGGGAACTGGAGAGGGAATGGGAAGGGCAGGTCATCTTTCCCCGAAGTCAGGAGGTCTCTTCCCTGAAGTCAGGCCGTCTCCCTGTCTCCCCTCTACTGACTGAGTCTGGGATTTTTATAGGAACTGTAAGGTGGAGGTGGGGTCATTTAATTGGTTAAAAGGCATTATTCAGAAAGAACCAATCAGGAGAGAGCAGGCAAACAAGAATAGAAGTTCTCACTCTGGTCTGTGGGTTTTAGGCTGTTTTTGGCTTGAAGGTGGAGTTTCACTGGGGACCCACCCCTATCTTCCTAGGATTTCTTTGCCTCCTGCCCCTATTAATTTGAAAGCAATACAAGCTCACGAAGGGGCTTCTGTCCCTCTCCAGATTCCAGGGCTTTGTGGTGTGGCAGGATGAGTGGCCACACTTGAGAGACTCAGGAGACAGTGAGGTTTAACCTAAAGCCATGAGCTGCGAATCCACTCAAGCAGGAGGCTGAAAATGCAAATATAGGAAAGTACAGTTACCGTGGAGTGGGGATGCCGCAAGATATGGCAAAGGTTTTGGAAGAAAGGGAGTGGAGGAGGGTATGTGTGTGTATGAAATTAAACCTGAGGCACACTGAAGAGGATTCAGGCAAGGCTAACTGACGGCTTCTGAGGTTTCTGGGATATCCCTCCAGTCGCTGTCACAAACACTAATTCAATTTCTCAGCCGTTCATGCCTATAATGCACACATTACTGGAGTCACACAAACACAGCAGCCCTGCATGTTAAACATGGGATCTGGGTCACAGGCATTCAACATACTGAGATTTTTCTCTTATAAAATATTATTCTTGCAGAAGTCTGATTAATTCTTCATATTGTTTGAAAGGATATAGTTAGATAACAGGCTTCTAAAGGCAACTTTCTAATCTAGTACAGGGAGATAGTAAATATTTGTTGCTACATGGTTGATGTCTTTTTTTTGGTTATTGTTGGGGAGGTTCGTTTCATTTCTTTTTGTTAAAAATGAAACCTTAGCTGAGTGTGGTGACATGTTGCAGTCGCAGCTACTTGGGAGGCTGAGGTGGGAGAATTCCTTGAGCCTGGGAGATTGAGGCTGCCATAAGCCATGATTGCATCACTGCGTTCCAGCCTGGGTGACAGAGCAACACCCTGTCTCAAAACAAACAAACAAACACACACGCAAACCACATTCTCTACATCTGAGAGTATCCTATAAAAAATAACTCAGTGTTTGGGATTTATTCAGGGTTTGTAGAATAAGTAAACGTTTCTTAAGTGTACAGATTAATGCTTACATAGCTGGGCACGGTGGCTCATTCCTGTAATCTCAGCACTTTGGGAGGCTGAGCCAGGTGGATTGCTTGAACTCAGGAGTTTGAGACCAGCCTGGGCAAAAAATACAAAAATTACAAAAAATACAAAAATTAGCTGGGTGTGGTGGTATACACCTGCAGTACCAGGGCTGGGGTGGAAGGATTGCTTCAGCCTGGAAGGCTAAAGCTGCAGTGAGCTGTGATCGTGTCATTGCGCTCCAGCCTGGGAGACAAAGTGAGACCCTGTCTCAAAAAAAAAAAAAAAAAAAAGGCTTACATAACAGGAATATTCTGAATTGGAGTTTACAAAAACTGGAAATCTGGGCTGGGCATAGTGGCTCACACCTATAGTTCTAGCGCTTTGGGAGGCTGAGGTGGGAGGATCATTTGACTCCAGGATTTCAAGACCAGCCTGCGCAACATTGGGAGTCTCCATCTCTACAAAAAAATTTAAAAATTAGCCCAGCACGGTGGTACAAGCCTGTAGTTTCAGCTACTTAGGAGGCTGAGGTGGATTGCTTGAGCTGGGAGGTGGAGGCTGCAGTGAGCCATGATCGGGCGTGATCGGGCGTGATCGGGCACCACTGCACTCCAGCCTGGGTGTCAGAGCAAGACCCTGTTTCAAAAACTAAATAAGGAATTGTGAATGTCTTTAAAGAATGAAAACGATACTTATGTGTATATGCACTATATAAAAACATATATTATTTATGAGAAATATAAACAAGTTTCCTGAGGAGTCAAATAACAGTTCTGAAAATGAGTAGAAAAGACGAGGGGTGTGTGTGGGGTAGGGGGGTTACTCAGCGTTCACTGCGTTCACTTACCCTCCACCAACAGCAACAACTAAAGCGTCCATTGAGTGTTTTCTGAACTCAGAACAATGTAGCATTCTAGGCTCTATGACATCATTTTTTAAAAATAGCTGCTTTCACCAACAGATATCAGTTTATAATGAAAACGTTTTTTCATTTCTTTTGGGAAGAGGGAGGGGAAAGTAGGGGACAGGAGTGACCAGTGACTAAGTGAGATAAATGTTCTAATTGTCCCCAGTCTCTATGTAAATAGAAATGTAACTGGCACCAAGCTGCAAGGTCACGTGCACATTCTCTCATAAAAATATTAAGCAAATAGTTCGTTCCATTGTTTGAGTTTATGACTATTAAGTCATTAACATCATGAGTTTTATTTAGTTGACTTTTAATAGATTAGAAACAATTGGCAATCACAAGATAAACATCTCCATGGATGCTTCCGTGATGACTTCGATGAGGATGATAAAGGTGCGGCCCAAGAGACGTGACCAGGGCCAGGATGTCGCATATGCACAGAGGCCTGGCGCCCACCCAGACTGGCCTCTGCTGTGGGCAGATGGGGCCTCTGCTTTCAGATCCCCTCTGTGCCCCACAGTTTTCTACCACTCAGTATGCAAAATTTCACTGCTTTCAGAGTCACAGAGAAGCCTTGTTGCCCGTGGTGTGCTGGGAAGTGCTGAACAGCTGGCTCTCGGAAATGTTTCCGTGGTGTAAATGTCCCCTGACCACCGTCAATTTCAGACTTCCCAACCCTGGCTCTGAATGTGGGCTTGGGAAGAGTCGTGCATAATCAGCTCTTGGGAGCCAGTGGGAGCAGACTCCAGCAGGCGGATACTGCTCCTACTTCACCACAAATGGTCCCTTCGTGTTAGAGGCAGCCTGCTAGTCTGCAAGCTTGATTTATAAGGTTCAGATTCCCTTGAAATACAAATCTCCTGGGAAAGGCTGGAGGCCCTCTATTCCTTCCCTCCCTCCCTCCCTCCCTCCCCCCCTTTCCTTCCTTCCTTCCTTCCTTCCTTCCTTCCTTCCTTCCTTCCTTCCTTCCTTCCTTCCTTCCTTCCTCCCTCCCTCCCTTCCTTCCTTCCTTCCTTCCTTTCTCTTTTCTTCCCTGTCTCTCTTCTTCTGTCAGAATTTACTGATGAAAGTTAATGTGCTAGACAGTGTTCCAGGAACTGGGATACAAAGACTGGTCAGAACTCATCTCTCGCAGTGGGAACCTGTGGTCCAGGTGGTGGAGACGAACATACAAATGTCATTGATGTTTATAGGCCGGGTGCGGTGGCTCACACCTATAATCCCAGCACTTTGGGAGCCCAAGGTGGGTGGATTGCTTGAGCTCAGTAGTTCAAGACCAGCCTTGGCAACATGGTGAAACCTTGTTTCTACAAAAACACACAAAAATTAGCCGGGTGTGGTGGTGGGCGCCTCTAGTCCCAGCTACTAGGGAGGAAGAGGTGGCAGGATCACTTGAGCCCAGGAGGCAGAGGTTGCAGCGATCTGAGATCGCGCCACTGCACTCCAGCATGGGTGGCAGAGCGAGACCCTATCTCAAATAATAATAATAATAATAATAATAATAATAATAATAATAATGTTTACATATTCTGTGATAGAAGACTGTACAGGGCACAACTGGACTCAGAGGACAGCGATGACTTCCACCCGTTCAGAAATAAATATGTAAGGAAAAGCTTCCAGAAGGTGCTGGTGCTTGAGCTGCAACATCAGAAGTGTCCGTGTTTGAATTCATACCAAGTAATGGACAAACAATGACAGCAGCTGTGGCAGCAGCAGGCTTGTGCTGAGTGTGTTCTGTGTGCCACGCTAAATTCCTCTATTATGTTGTGCAATCCTGACAGTGACTCTCAAAGATTATACTGTTTTATACTCCTATTTCAGATGAGCAAATTGAGGCACAGGGAGGGTAAGTAACTTGCCAAAGACCACAGAGCTAGTAAAACGTGGTGCCAAGATTTGAACTCAGGCACTGTGATACTAGGGCCACAATTTCAACCATCCACAACATACTGCCTCAAATAATGTCACAGCTACAAATGAAAGTTTTCCAGTTGTTCAAATAGGGAAAGTGGGATGGGGCTGCAGGGGACATGGCTTAAATCAGGAGTGTCCAATCTTTTGGCTTCCATGGGCCACATTCAAAGAAGAATTGTCTTGGGCCACACATAAAATACACGAACACTAATGACCACTGATGAGCCAAAAAAATTGCAAAAAAATCTCATAATGTTTTAAGAAAGTTTACGAATTTGTGTTGAGCTGCATTCAAAGCTGTCCTAGGCTGCAAGAGGCCAGTGGGCTGCAGGTTGGATGAGCTTGGCTGAAACCATTACTCGTCCTAAAATAGAACGGGCATGTGCCCTCAAAAAGCCCTGGGTCAGGGCATCTGTCTTGTCTTTGCAGAACAATCAGATGTTCTACGTGGAATCCATCGCTGAGCGCACCAGCTTGGCAGCAGTTCATTACCTATAGTGCAGTAGTAATTGCACCATGAAGAAATTTTCTGTAACTAATTCCAGCAATAATTAGATTAGATACTTATTTAGTGCATATTTCAATCAAGCTGCAATGTTAACTTCATGTTCAAATGAACAAGACTGTTTTGCAGAGATCAAATGACACCACATTAAATTGACACTGAAGAGTGCCTGTTGGCAGAGTTTTGGCTAAGCCATGGGGTCGGGTTATCTTGAACTAGCAAACAAAGTCTTGAAATTATTAATGCCTTTGTGTTTACTAAACTATGTAAACAGAGGTTCTCTGCCCAACGGAAGTCAAAATATATAGGCCAATTAAAGAGCTGGACTTCAGGCTACAGGCTATTTTTGTATGTGTTAGTTTCGCAAAACAGGATCTACTGTGTTAGTTTGAAATATTATTGGGTTTATATTTTGGTTAGGACTTAACATGTATGTTGCCTTGGTTTTACGGTTGTGTAAGAGGCTTAAGGAATTTCTTTTCTTTAAATTAATATTGCAACGTTCTTTTTTTTTTTTTTTCTTTCTTTCTTTTTTTTTTTTTTGGTTAGAGATGGGGTCTCACTGTGTTGCACAGATTGTATTCTGACTCCTGGGCTCGAGGGATCCTCCTGCCTCAGCCTCTCATGTAGCTAGGATTACAGGCACACGCCACTAGGCCAGACTGCAAATTCCAGCTTCTACCTCATCATTCATTTGAAAGTTTATGATTTTCCCTTTTTTCAGTCCTGGAGAACTGGGTCTTGGACACTTGGCTAAGACAATTTGTGGACACCCAGAGAGCATTGCTCACTCGTTCTTTTTGAATGCTTTCTGTCCCTAGCTCTTACATATTACCTACTGTCAGAGACAGTAGTTTTCAGTTTCATATTTCATGGAGTGTGTAGATAAAGCACTCAGAAATGCACTTAGGCTGCTGCAAGCCACAGAGAACCCAATGACCAGCTCCCAGGGAGTTTGGGAAGGCAAGTGTTTTTAGTTGACAGCAGTACTGTCCTAAACAAAGCCTGGGTATTGCTGTTCAGCAGGAGGGGAGATGGATACATGGTAGGAAACTAGCAGAGTCAGCTAAACTGAATGGGTGAAAGAAAAGTCAAAACCTTTCTTACATTTCTCTCTGATTAGTCCCTCCTTCCCACTGTTCTCTCCTTGGCTCTTTAGAGGTAGTGTTGTGCTGATATATGTTACCCATTGGGCTCTCTGAGAGAAAGAGCTCTGGTTTATGGTGTTTGTCAATTTCCATGGTGTAAATGTGTCTACCATGGTGAGTTTCAAGCTACCTGTGTGACGCCACTGAGCACAGCCTTGGGAAGAGATGCCCAGCGGCTCACCATCACACGGTTTTTCTACCAGACACATCCAGCAGGACTCACAGCCTCAAGTGTATACCTAATAGTAAAATGTTTTATTACTCTGCCAGGGCTGCCATAATAAAGTACCACAGACTGGGTTGCTTAAACCAGCAGTCCCCAACCTGTTGGCACCAGGGACTGGTTTAATGGAAGACAATTTTTCCATAAACCAAAGGTTGGGAGAGTGATTTCGGGATGATTGAGTCACATTACATTTATTGTGCACTTTATTTCTATTCTTATTATGTTGTAGTATATAATGAAATAATTACGCAACTCACCATAATGTAGAATCAGTGGGAACCCTGAGCTTTCTTTCCTGCAACTAGATGGTCCCATCTGGGGGTGATAGGAGACAGTGACAGATCATCAGGCATTAGTTAGATTCTCATAAGGAGCACACAACCTAGATCCCTCGCGCACACAGTTCACAATAGGGTTGGCGCTCCTATGAGAATCTAATGCCACCGCTGGTCTGATAGGAGGCGGGGGCGGGGAGCTCAGGCCGTAAGGCTCGTCCACCCTCTGCTCACCTCCTGCTGTGCAGCCTGGTTCCTAACAGGCCATGAACTGGTACCGGTGTGTGGCCAGGGGCTGGGGACCCCTGGCTTAAACAGCAGAAACTTATTTGCTTACAGTTCTGGAGGCCAGAAGTTGACAATCAAGATATCAGCAGGGTTGGTTTCTCCTGAGACCTCTGTGGCTTGCAGATGGCCGCTGTCTTCTTGTTTGTTTGTTTGTTTTTTTTTTTGAGACGGAGTCTTGCTCTGTCTCCCAGGCTGGAGTGCAGTGGCATGACCTCGGCTCACTGCAACCTCCACCTCCTGGGTTCAAGCCATTTTCCTGCCTCAGCCTCCCCAGTAGCTGGGATTACAGGCACGCACCGCCATGCCCTGCTAATTTTTGTATTTTTACTAGAGACAGGGTTTCAACATCTTGGCCAGGCAGGTCTTGAACTCCTGCCCTCGTGATCTGCCTGCCTTGGCCTCCCAAAGTGCTGGGATTACAGGCTTGACCCACCGTGCCCAGCCGGGCCACTGTCTTCTTGTCTCTTCACATGCTTGTCCCTCTGTGCACATGGACCTCTGGGGGTCTCTCTGTGTGACCAAATTCCCTCTGCTTATGAAGATACTATCCTATTGGATTAGGGCCTACACCCTAATGACCTCATTTTACCTTCATCAACTCTTGACGGACCCCTCTGCAAATACAGTCACATTCTGAGGCACTGGGGGTCAGAGCTTCAGCATAGGAATTGAGGGGAGGGGGACACAACACAGCCCATAACAAATGTGGTAAAAAAATTAGGAAGCAATCAACTTTAAGTATTTCCTTTGTTTCTCAACATGTATTTAATTATAAATGTATATTATTTAAGTTTTAATAATGTCTATGTTTAACAGTTGACTTAAAAAAATAACTGAATATTTAAACATAGGCTCTCATGAGCTGGTATGAGCTGATTCCAGCACTGCTTTAAAAGAAAATAAAAGCTTATACTTTTATTTGGTTATTACCCACCCTGAAATACAAAGTGCTGTGTGGCAGGGTGTCAATTTTCTTAAGGTTTCTTTGCTGGCAACAATCTCCTCATTATCGTGAGAAAATGAAATAATCCCTAAGCTGACTCCGGTGGTAATACTCTTTCATTTTAAAAAAGACCCTGGCCAGACATGGTGGCTCACACCTGTAATCCCAATACTTTGGGAGGCCAAGGCAGGAGGATCACCTTAGGTCAGGAGTTTGAGACCAGCCTGGCCAACATGGTGAAACCCCATCTCTACTAAAATTAGCTGGGTGCAAAAATTAGCCAGGTGTGGTGGTGCACACCTGTAGTCCCAGCTGCTCAGGAGGCTGAGGCAGGAGAATCGCTTGAATTGGGAGGTGGAGGTTGCAGTGAGCTGAGATCACACCACTGCACTCTAGCCTGGGTGACAGAGCAAGCTTCCATCTCAAAAAAAAAATAAAAATAAAAACAAAAAAAAACAAAAAGAAAAAAAAAGATCCTAATAATAACTAGTGGTTTCATGATGCTTTGCAATTGAAAAAAGTATTTTAACTTATTCCACACTCTATTTAAAAATTGAGTACCTGATCTGGGCTGTGTCCCTCCCAAATTCATATGTTGAATCTTCCATGTGATGGTATTAGAAGGGGGGACTTTGGGGTGATTATGTCATCAGGGTGGAGCACTCATCATATTACCACCCTTATAAGAAGAGACACTTAAAGCTAAATGATGAGAATTTATGAACACAAAGAAACAACAGACACTGGGGTCTATTCGAGGGTGGAGGGAGGGTGGAGGGAGAAGAACAGAAAAGATAACTATAGGGTACTGGGCTTAATAACTGGGTGAAGAAATAATCTGTACAACAAACCTCATGACATGAGTTAACCTATGTAACCTTCACATGAACTCCCAAACCTAAAATAAACATTAAAAAAAAAAAAGGAGAGTCACAAAGCTGGATGCAGTGACTTGCACCTATAATCCCAGCAGTTTGAGAGGCTGAGGCAAGAGGATTGCTTAAACCCAGAAGTTCATGACCAGCCTGGGAAACATAGTGAGGTTTCTGTCTCTGTAAGAAATTTTAAAAATTAGCCCAGAGTGGTGGTGCATGCCTGTGGTCCCTGCAACTTGAGAGGCTGAGGTGGGAGGATCTCTGGAGCCCAGGAGTTTGAGGTTGCAGTGAGCTATGATCGTTGCACTGCACTCCAGTCTGGGTGACAGACAGGGTGAGACCCTGTCCCTAAAAAGAAAAAGAAGAAGAAGAAGGAGAGGAGGAGGGAGAAGAGGAGGAGTAGGAGGAAGAAGAAGGAGGAGGAGGAGGAAGAAGAAGGAGAGCAGGAGCAGGAGGAGGAGGAGGAGGAGGAGGAGAGACATATGAGAGCTTGCTTCCTTTCTCTCTGCTCTCTACCATGAGCACACCAGCAAGAAGTCAGCGTTCTGAAAACCAAGAAGCAGGCCCTCACCAGATGTTGAATCTGCCAGCATCTAGATTTTGGACTTCCCAGCCTCCAGAACCATGAGAGATAAATGTTTTTTGTTAAAACCACCCGGTCTATGGCATTTTTGCTATAGCAGCCTGAGCTAAGACAGTGCCCATCAGCTGCCAAGCACTGTGCCGGGAAACAGGGGGCATCAAGAGAACAAGACAGACATGATCCCTCCCCCATGGCACTTACATCTCTCAGGTGAGATGACATCAAACAAATAGTTATTTAAATACTAATCATAGTAGTTCTAAATGCTAGAGGAACATGTATGGGGCACTATGGGGGCATTTAATAAGAGGAAGCAGCTGGGTGTGGTGGCTCATGCCTGTAATCCCAGCACTTTGAGATGCCAAGGCAGGAGGATCATTTGAGCCCAGGAGTTTGCAACCAGCCTGGGCAACATAGTGAGACCCCACATTTAAAACAATTTAAAAATTAGCTGGGTGTGGTGGTGCCCACCTGTAATGTCAGCTACTTGGGAGGCTGAGGTGGGAGAATTGTTTGAGCCCAGGAGTTTGAGGCTGCAGTGAACTATGATCTCACTACTATACTCCAGCCTGGGCAACAGAGAGACACACTGGTGCTAAGGGAAAAAAAAAAAAAAAAAAAAAAAAAACCTAACCTCATCCAGGAGGTCATGTTTATCTTGAGAAATGAGATTTAACCTGTGTTTTGGGCAGGTCCTCCCTCCTAAAATGTGTGTCGAAATCCTAATCCCCAGTATCTCGGAATGTGATCGTACTTGAAGATAGAGACTTTACAAAGCTGACGAAGGTAAAAGGAGGCCGTTAGGTGGGCCCTAGTGGAATCTGACTGGTGTCCTTAGAAGAACAAGAAATTTGGCCACACAAGAGAGCACCAGCAAGGCACACGCACAGAAGGACGACCATGTGAGGATATGTGGCAAAACAGCTGTCAACAAGCCAAGGAGAGAGGCTCAGGAGAAACCAATTCTGCTGACACCTGGATCTTGGACTTCCAGACTCCAGAATTATGAGAAAATACATTTCTGGTGTTTAAGGCCTGCAGTCTGTGGCATTTTGCATCGGCAGCCCCAGCTGACTAATACAAGTGGAAACCCAGGAGTGAGTAGGAGCTGCTTAGACTAAGGGGCATTGTAAGCCAAGGAAAGAACATCTGGTGTGATCCTCAAAGCCACGAATAAGGCTCAGAGAAGAGCAGTTAGAATTGTGGGCCCTGGAGGCCAATGGGCTGGACTCAAATCAACTAAACCTACGGAAAGTCACATCACTCTCGGTACCTCTATGTTTTTCATCTGTAAAATGCAGTGGATTCTAGATTCTATTGTGGCATTGTCTGAGGGGGATTAACGAGCTGAGCTGTAAAGTGTTTAGTGCTGTGCCTGCCTGGCACGTAGTGCTGGAAATGCTCAAAATATCGTTTATTGTCTGAGGATAGCTCGTCATCCTCAGAGTTTAGCTGGAATGTTACCTACCGTGGCGCGTCTTGACTGGTACTCTGCCAATCCAAGTAAAATTGTTCTCTTTCCCTTGTTGGGAAGGAAGACCATCTGTCTTTAAAATCTGGATTCTCCATTTTGTATTACTGAAGTCTTGGATTTTGTCCTAATGTCTTTTGCTGTAGGCCTTGGAAACCTACCATTTGAAAAAAGAAGTAAAATTAGGCCTCTGGGGAGGGAGGACTGACGATGCTATGGGAGGACTCATGAGGGTTTACGGGAACGGGAGCAGGGGAGGGGACACTGGCTCTGACAGGGATCTGGTTTCTGTTCCTGAGCACTCGTGGCCTAGGAAGTGCTGGAGATGGGGCGGGTGGGAAGTGGGACCATGCTGGGGCCACCGCTAAGAGCCAAGAGCCTTAGGGCCTCTGGAGGGGACACTGCCTTGCGATGCCAGGAGAGTCAGACGTTCCTGGCTGGGTACAGTGACTCACACCTGTCACCCCAGCGCTCTGGGAGGCTGAGGCAGGTGGATCCCTTGAGGCTAGGAGTTTGAGGCCAGCCTGGTCAACATGGTGAAACCCCGTCTCTACAAAAAGTACAAAAATTAGCCAGGTGTGGTGGTGGGCGCCTGTAATCCCAGCTACTTGGGAGGCTGAGGCACGAGAATCGCTTGAACCCGGGAGGCGGAGGTTGCAGTGAGCTGCGACTGTACCACTGCACTCCAGCCTGGGCGACAGAATGAGACTCTGTCTCAAAAAATAAAAAAAAAGCGGGGGGCTGGAGGACTGGATATCCAGCAGACAGGGGTGCAGGTAGGATGGAGAGAAGCTCCTGCACCTCTTCCTCTGAGCCATGTTGGAGTACTTTTTATGCATCCCAAATTAGGGATTTCAGAGGCAGAACAGCATGTTACCAGATAACCACACCATTATATCTTGTTCATCTATAGACTACCTCACTGGACTCAGATCCTTAAGGACAAGTATTATGTCTTTTCTCTCTGCATCCTCCATGGTTAGCATAATCCGTAGTCTCTATTTATTTATTTATTCTTATTTATTGTTATTTTTAAGAGACAAGGTTGCACTCTGTTGCAGAGGCTGGAGTGCAGCAGCACAATCATAGCTCACTGCAGCCTCAAGCTCTTGGGCTCAAGCGATCCTCCTGCCTTGGCCTCCTGAATAGTTGGGGCTATGGGCACATGCCACTGTGCTGGCTTCTATTTGTTGCATAAAACCCTAACTTACAGTTAAAGCATTTGAGGCTGAGTGATTGAGTGACTTACTTAAGGTCACATGCCTGGTAGCAGAGTCATGCCTCTGTTCTTGCTGGCAAACCCTTGAAAGCAGAAGTGTGTCTTATTCTTTCTTTCTGGTACCATGGCTAGGCTGCAGTTCATGGATCACAGGAAGAACCTGAGCAATGTGGTATGATCTAAAAGACTGGTTAGTGGGTTGATTGATAAAGCTGTTTGCGTGAAGTCCAGAGCAGATAAACCATCCTCATCCTTCCAGGGCAACAACACCTACAGCCATTCTCATTCATTCATGCCAAAGATACTTGGGAAGAGGAATGTTCCATGTGTCAGCTTATTTTTTTATTTTTTTTAAACATATGTTTTAGTCTTTTACATTTATGCTCGGCAAGGCAGTGGAAACACCGCGGTTTTTTATTCATTTATTCAACATATATTTAGCAAACATCTACTGTATCCTAGAGATTCACTGGCTGGCTGTCTAAATGCAAGCAGGTCTATCTCTCTGTGTTCCAGTTCATACATGCATAAATTGAGGACAATAACATCGATTGCCAGGTTAGCCTTAAGTTTAAAAGAGGAAAGTACATGACATCTTGGGGTATATTAATATCACTTAACGCTCCCACCAGGGTCAGTGACAACTATAATCAGTTGTCTCTTGAATCAATAATCAGTTGTCTCTAGAATTCAGTTCTCTTTTGCGGTGCTGGGGAGGCACTGGGTGCCTTCTGAAAAGCTGTTGATGCCTTGACTTAGTTTATTAAGTTATTGTGAAACAAGCGGGGAGGGACTTCTCTGGGCAGAGTCCTTCCTGTGCCTGGCACATGAATAATGCATAGGAAATATATAGTCAGTCAATACAGTTACTCTGGCCTCTGAAATGGAAGGGGCATTTTAATAATGCGAGAAAGGTGAAATGCAACCTTTTCTTCTTCCGGCCATGGTATCTTTCTATGCATTGAGAAAAGAAAGTTTCCTAGCCAAATGGGATTATGTTGTTTCAGCAGAAATTCTCTATCAGTTAGCAGCCAGGCGTGGTGGCTCACACCTATAATCCCAGCACTTTGGGAGGCCAAGGCAGGTGGATCGCTTGAGGCTAGGAGTTTGAGACCAGCCTGGCCAACATGGTGAAACCCCGTCTCTACTAAAAATACAATAATTAGCTGGGCATGGTGGTGCACACCTGTAGTCCCAGCTACTTGGAAGGCTGAGGCAGGAGAATCGCTTGCACCTGGGAGGCGGAGGTTGCAGTGAGCCAAGATTGCACCACTGCATTCCAGCCTGGGCAACAGAGAGAGACTCTGTCTCTAAATAAGTAAATAAATTCTCTATCATTTAGGATTACATTCATTTGCATATAGTGGAAACATTTCTCCCCTTAGCCCCCTATATTTCTTAGATAAGAGAAAATTCTATTTGTCATGTAAAAGATTAAAGTTAGGCATTGTAGGGCTGGTGTGACAGTTTCACAAAGACATTAGAGGGTCCTCCCAACTCTACCTCTGGGATGGCCTCATGGCCCATGGTGACTGCTAGTGCTCCAGCCATCACATCTGTGTTCAAGACAGCAAATAGAGGAATGGGGAGATGAGATGAGCTTCCCTTCCCTTTTAAATAGACTTTCCTAAGTCCCAGATCTTCCTACTGACATCTCTTTGGTGAGAAATTGAACATATGTCCACACCTTATACAAGGAAGTCTGTGAAAGGAAGTGTTTCAGCTAGGCAGGAACTTACTCAGCTAAAAATTGGGGTTCTGATACAAAGAAGGAAGGGCAGATGGATGTTTAAGGCAGGCAAATTGCAGGGTCTCTCACACCTTCCATTCTGGAGAAGGCACATAGCTGTTTTTCCCTTCTGTGTTTCTCCTACCCTACGCAGGAACTGTCATTAGTGTCTTCACATCTTACATTGAGGGAAACAGAAGTGATGACGCCGTGTTTTTCATCCTAGGCCAAAACGAAAGAAGAAATGGTGTCATTCTTCCACCTACACACTCATGCTCTTTTTCTCAAATGTTCTGTTCCCTTCTCACACCTCTCCCTCCCTCTCTCTGTGCCTTTCCTGACACGTGCACAGAGCTTCTGTTAAATCTGCCCTCTGAACTGCAAACAGATGCTTGCTATCTCTGAAATTGATCACCGAACATTGTGTGCTTGGTCCTTTGATATTCTCTGCTTGCCATGGATGCAGAGCATTTCACCTTGTTCAAGGGAAGCAGCCCCAAAGAAAGGGGTAGCAGCCCCAAAGAAAGGGGGAGCCCTCTATGCAGCGGGGTCTGCTGGATGAGGAACAGGGTTCTTGTCAGGATTGGGACCTGTATTCATCCAGTTAATGATTACAGACAGTGCTCATCTCAAGACACTTCTGTTCTCTCATTTGGAGCACAGGGAATTAATGTTACCTTTCATACAAAATATGAAACCTCTTACTTTTCAAACAAAATAGATGGAGATTAATAACATAAGAAGCATTTGGGTGTCATAACATTTTGTAGGATGCCTATTATCTACTAATCTAATTATTTACCATGGCAGAATTGAAACCAGCATTTGAAATGGTGGTTGGGGTGAGGGACTGGGCTGGGGAAAGACCAGAAGGCCTGGCTAAGCCCTGGTGCAGCCATTAGATTCCGGATGAAGTGGGCTGTGCCTTCATCCTTCAAATGACGATGAGACTGTCTACTTCATAGCATCCTTTGAGCATAGAATTAGGTAACACATGGGAAACCCTAACAGAGGACTTGGCACATAGCAAGGACTCAGTGATTGATTTGTTCCTTTTTCCTAGAGGGGAAGTGTAGAGAATAAAGGGACAAGAATAGAAGGAAGAGATGACTTGAGGAGTTGAAGTGGGAGCTGTTTTAAGCAGGTCCTTACCAACCCAGTAGTCGAATTCAATTAAACTCTCAGAAATAAGCAAACACGCCATCCATTCTACTTTATGTCGTCGTACTCTAAGACCAATTCTGTTCAACAGACAGCTCATTTATAAAACGTTACATATCAAGGAGTTATTTTTTTAAACTGCTAAGCTCTAAATACTTTTTCTAGGTTAAACATAAGATTGGAGTCATTTTTTTTAAAAAAATGAAATCTTCCGAACGGCATTTCATTTTCCAAAAAGGAAACCGACATGTAAAGAATTTCAGTGTCTATTTTACACTGCTAATCAGTTTCCTTTCCTCTGTCATTCCACTTTCTCTCCCTACCCTGAAACATGGTGACCAAGCTTCAGAAGTATCTAAATTACAGGGCTGGGCGTGGTGGCTCATGCCTGTAATCTCAGCAATTTGAGAGGCCGAGGTGGGCAGATCATTTGAGGTCAGGAGTTCAAGACCAGCCTGGCCAATGTGAAGAAACCCCGTCTCTACAAAAAATACAAAAAAATTAGCTGGGCATGGTGGCACGTGCCTGGAGTCCCAGCTACTCAGAAGTCTGAGGCAGGAGAATCACTTGAACTTGGCGGCAGAGGTTGCAGTGAGCTGAGATTGCACTACTGCACTCCAGCCTGGGCAACAGACTGAGACCCTGTCTCAAAAATAATAATAATAATAATATAATAATAATAATAATATCTGGATTACTAAGATGCCAGCATAGGTCTGCCATGAGCTTCTGTGAACCCCTCCAACCTTGGTCCCCTGAGGCCAGGACACTCAGGGATTCCCCAGCTGCCCCAAGGTGCTCACCCAGGAAAACATGCTGTGCCCCTCTGCCTACAGCTGTTTCATCAAGTCTGCCTGCTGCCCCACATGCAGGTGTGTGGGAAAGGGGCAGCAGGAGAAAGAATTCAAACAACTCAGAGCAGAAGCATCCTTGCTACTGTGCCTGCAAACTGCAGCCTGCGGAGAACCAGGGAACATCATTTTTCTACATTTCATTATGTAGCCTTGGAAAAAGATGGAGAAATGAACACTTAAAGCCGTCGGGGTATGAAACGAGCTTGTGTCAAAGGGTCAAATACACGAACAACCTAGAGAGTGTGTTCATGTGGCCCCCCGACCCAACTTCAGCCCTCAATTCTCTATGCATTCCTTTGGCAAATATTGTGGAAAGTCTATAGAGTTCCTGGCATGTTTGCATACATTACTTTATCTAATCCTCGGGCCCTGGATTAGGGTGAGATGGATGGAGGCACTCGCCTCTTGTGCAAAATTTAAGGGGGTGCCTCCCCCAAAACACCCTTACTCAGTAATCAAGATGAATAATATTCAATCCAATATTTAAGATAATAAAAAATGCAAAAAGTTAATGATGAGAAAATTACCAACATCTTATTTCATTTTTATTCGTATAAAGTTATGGGGTAGAAGTGCAATTTTGTTACATGAATAGATTGTGTAGTGGTCAAGTCAGGGCTTTTAGGGTATGCATCACCCAAATAATGTACATTGTACCTATTAAGTAATTTATCATCATCCAGCCCCCTCAAAATTTTAAATAAAGACGAGGTATCACTATTGATGACTTTTTGTTTCTTTTGCCTCAGCTCCTCAATGGCTGGTCATTTTTTAAAATTATACTCTTGGGGTAGGATGTGGAATGGCATTTTGTAGACAAAATGATTGCACGTCCAACGAGCTGGGGAAGTTACTCTAGCCTAAGTGGAGACCCAGGATTTGAACCTGGGACTTTCGACTCCATTGTGCCCTTATAAAACTGTAGCCACAGGCCTGGTTTTGTGGTGCCGACATCTTTAGCACTATGCCTTCCTCAAACTATTTGTTAATGTGTGTTCCAGGCAGCCCGCACTTTTGCCTCTGAAAATAACTGCTTTTCGGAGGTGCCAGAGGAGAGAATCGGTGGAGTGCCCTCCTCGAGTGGGAACACAGACCCACCCAAGCCTAGAATCATCGTCTTCTGGGTGAGCAAAACATTTACTTCTCTGTGAATAACAAAGTCAGCCTGTGAGTCCCTGAAGCCATTTGACCCTTCCTTTAAGCGCCTCTCTGGTGGAATGGGAGGCTGACCATGGAATCAGTTAGAGTAAGAGCAAATTCTAGAATCCATTCTGAGCGGGGTTACCATTCAGGTCACGAGGTCGTTGGACTCAGCTGAGGCTTTTCACGCAGCCTTTTCATGGGAAAGGAGCCTGTAGAAACCCGCGCTTCGCTTCCTGCATGGCGGGTAGAGCGGCGGGAGAAGGGGAGGCTTCCTGGTTGGCCGCAGGACCTGCTTCCCAAGTGCCCCGGAGCCTTTGGCGTGGAACTGCTCCAGGGTCTGGTCTGGACCTGGGGCCGCCACGCCAGGCTCCCGCTGTCGCTGCTGCTCGCACACTGCTACCTACGGTGCTCCGGGGGCCCGGCCCTGGCCTGCCCTGGCCTGCCCTGCTGCCGGCGCCTTGCCTTGGAGCAAAGGCAGCTGTAACGCCCTGACAAGATTCCAGCAGAGGCCTCCCGGATTCATTACCGCAACTCAGGCTTCATCTTCCCCTGGGTAACTGAAGGCTTTACTAAAGCCCTGGTCTCACTTTACCTGCTTATCCCACCAGCAGAGTTGTTGTTGTTGTTGTCGTCTTGCTATGTTGCTTAGGCTGGCCTTGAGCTCCTGGGCTCAAACCATCCTCCCATCTCAGCCTCCCGAGTTGCTGGGTAAGCCAGACTATTGGTGAGCCAGGTGCATGAACCCGGGTGCCTGGTTTAGAGACCTTCACTTTGGTAGGCGAGTGAGACTCCCTCTCCAAGTGCATCTTTAGGACCCAGTAAATTCGACTTATATCACCAAGCTATGGCCCCCCTTTGCTCTCCTGCTTATCGTCATAATCAAAATAATTGCTCCTCTTTACTGAGCAGTCCCCCAGGTAGCAGGCTCAGTGTCACAGATCATTTTGCAGACATCACTGTGTTTAACTTCCTCCAAACCCTTTAAGTTAGGTGCTGTTATTGTCTTCATGCTGTAGATGAAGAAACAGGCCTAGAAATATATGTAAATGTACCTATCCAACTCACTCAGCTGGTAAGTGGCCATATCAGATTTTTATTTTTTATGTTTTTAGCTGGAATTTTGCTCTGTCACCCAGGACGAAGTGCAGTGGTGCCATCTCGGCTCACTGCAACCTTCGCCTCCTGGATTCAAGCGATTCTCCTTCCTCAGCCTCCCAAATGACTGGGATTACAGGGGCCTGCCACCATGCCCGGCTAATTTTTGTATTTTTAGTAGAGACGGGGTTTCATCATGTTGGCCAGGCTAGTCTCGAACCCCTGACCTGAAGGGATCCACCCGCCTCGGCCTCTCAAAGTGCTGGGATTACTGGCTTGAGCCCCCGCTGGCCTGGTGTCAGGTTTTAAATCCAAGTGGGAGAATTCCAGGGCCCAGACACTTACTCAGATAACATCTTCTGCAAGGCTCTGTCGGATCTCATTCAATCCTCACATACTGAGCATCTGCTCCAGGCCATGTGCTCTGCTTAGGGCTTGCTGAATTCCTACAACAGCTGCGTCAAGTACACACACATGTTAAAACGATTTTGCAGATAAAGAAAACTAGGCTCAAGATGTTACTAGTCTTTTCTTCTGTTGGATGTTGAGTCTGGATGCGTGCCTCGGGTTGGATAGAAAGATGGAAAGAACTTGAACTATTGATGATATCATTGAGGCGCTGCACTAATGAACTACCTGGAGCCAACCTACCTCTGGATTTCTTGTCCTGAGAACAGGCAAACATACTTGTTATTTTTAAGGATTTGATTTACTGTTTCTGTTATTTGTGGATGGAAGCAGCCCAGCTGACAGAACTGGGATTCCAACACAAGTTAATCAGACTTCAAGAGCGATTAGACATGTTTTCCAGACCATCATCCTATCTTGTATCATAAAATTATTAAAAAGTCACAAGTTCCTCAGGCGTGGGGTGATTTTTACATGTGGGAGAGATAAGACACCAATGAATGAAACAGTAAGGATTGAGCGGTCAAGCCAGTGAATGTTTTAGAAAGTGTTAGAAATCGTAGAAATTAAACAAGTCTGGACAATTGGTTTTCTGCAAAGGTAAAAGATCTAGAAAAAAACCCAAAGAACAAAAGAAGCAATAGCCCCTGCTTAGGAACAGAATGCTCTTTGTTCCAAAGTCTGCACAGATGCTCGTTACACCCATATCCAGTCCCATCTAGAGCCCTAGTGAAATGGACAGTGTCATACAGTAGCAGAGAGGGGCAATTGGACCGCTACCTGCCATGATTGGTGTGCATGGGTTTATAAAACAAACATGCTATTTAATAATACATGATTACTGTATACATGTTACCTGTTTTCAAAGAGATACGATTCTGTTAAGTTTAGCTTGCGGTGCAACCACACAGAACAGTGAGTAATCTTCCTTAGCTGACTCAGCAAGATTTCCCCCTTAGAACCGTGCGGGGTCACGGGCCAGCTGTGATCGTCATTGCAGGGTGGTATGGAATATAATGATTTCAGGGTGATGGAGTGCGAAATACGCCCTCTTTCACTTAATAATGGTTTCCAGGAACACATTTTAATAGCTCGGGCTAACAAGCCAGTAAACAGATCCTGTGCACGCTTGAACCAAGTGGCTTTGACAGCCTTGCTTCTAGAGAATTAAGGCCCCGCAGAGCTGGTGGGCTGAAACAACTCTGATACATAGAAAGGCAGGTTGAGAGGCAGAGTTCGTGTCACAGTCCTGTCTTTTATTTATTTATTAATTTTTAAGTTTTTTATTTTTTTGAGACAGAGTCTCACTCTGTCACCTAGGCTGGAGTGCAGTGGTGCACTGCATTCTTGGCTCACTGCAAGCCTCTGCCTCCCGGGTTGAAGCGATTCTCTGCCTCAGCCTCCCAAATAGCTGGGATTACAGATGTGTGCCACCCTGCCTGGTTAATTTTTGTATTTTTAGTAGAGATGGGGTTTCATCATGATGGCCAGGCTGGTCTTGAACTCCTGGCTTCAAGTGATCCGCCCGCCTCAGCCTCCCAAAGTGTTGGGATTACAGGCGTGAGCCACCACCCCTGGCCACAGTCCTGTCTTTTAGATAACTTGTATTACTGCCTGTGCCTGCCTTCACTCATCTATTTATAGAATGGGGCATTAGAGCCAGCCCTCTGTGGATTCTGCATTTCTGGACTTGACCAACCACAGATCAAAACTCTTTGGAAAAAAAAATTGTGTCTGTACTGAACATGTACAGACTTATTAATTATTATTCCCTAAACAACATAGCACAACAAGTATACACATGGCATTTATGTTGTATTATGTATTATGAAAAATCTAGAGATGATTTAAAGTATACAGGAGGATGTGTGTAGATTATATGCAAATACTATGCCACCTGATATCAGGGATTTGAGCATCCTCAAATTTTGGTATCTGCAGGGATTCCTGGAATGGTCCCACGTGGATACTGAAAGGCAACTCTGCTTCCTTGTTTCCCAGAAAGTTGTAGAGGTAATTTTGTCTGTAAAGTAGTTTGAGATATAGGCATCATGCAGATAGGTGTCTTTACCTGTACTGTTTATTTTCTTCAGATGGTGAGGTCATTCTGAAATGAATTCTTCAGTTCCCAACCCTACAAACAAGTGGCAAATTAATCAAAATAATAGCAGTGCTCTAAGCCAGAAGTTTAAAGCTTACCAAATCAATGAAGACCCATTTCAGAATCTCACAAATGTGTAGTCTCTGAAAGGTTGGCTTTAAAATCACTTGGAGGAGGTAACTTACTTACGATATCTATGTCCAGGCCTCATGCCAAGCCTATTGGATCGGAATGGGATGTAGGCTCAGGACCTAGAAATCTGCCTATGACAATCTCCTCCGATGAATCTTGGGATGAATACTAGGGTTTTAGATAGGCTGGTTTAGCCCTTGGAAAACAAAATAGCATGAAACCTGAAGCGTCATTCATGTATCAAGGGCATTCAGTACAGGATATAGTAGTGGAAGGCTTCTACTCCCAAACATGGTTCTTTAGCCCCAGTGCAGAGGGCTACAGAATGAGCTCCATCCCTGGGGAGGAACATCTGCCTGCAAGCACTGGCCTGGGCCAGGTGGTTCAGGGTGGGTTGTCAGCTCAGTGATTTGTGTAAGCTGATACACTCAGGGGTGGGGAAGGGCAGAGCTCCTACTAACCTCATCAGCCCTCACTCTGTCCTCAGAACTCAACCCAGCCGTTGCTTCCTCTGGACCGCCTTTCTTGACCTTTGTTGCTCTGGTTTAATTTTGTTTATTATTCTGAAATTATTTTTCATTGTGGTAAAATATACTTAGCATAGAATTTACAATCTTAACCATTTTTTTAAGTATACAATTCAGCAGTCCTCAGTACATTCACATTGTTGTACAACGATCACCATCGTCTATTTCCAGACCTCCTTGCTTACTGCAGAATTGGCACCCTGCACCCGTTAAACACCAACTCCCATTTCCCCTTTCCTCCAGCCTCTGGCAACCCCATTCCACTTTCTGTCTCTATGAATTTGACTCCTCTAGGGACCTCATGTAAGTGGAATCTTGCAGTATTTAGGGTTTTGTGAGTGGCTTATTTTACTAAACATAATGTCCTCAAGTTCCATCCACATTGTAGCATGGGTCAGAATTTTCCTTCTTTTTAAAGCTAAATATTCCATGATATACCAGACTTTGCTTACCCATTCATCCATCAATGGACACTTGGATTGCTTTCACCTTTCGGCTGTTGGAAATAATGCTGCTGTCAACATGGGTGTGCAAATGTCTCTTTGAGACCCTGTTCTCAATTCTTTCAGGTGTCTACCGTAAAGTGGGATTGCTGGATCATATAGCAATTCTATTTTTATTTTTTTGAGGAACTGCCATCGTGTTTCCCATGGCAGCCCTCTGGAGTAAGGTAATTGTCCATTGATTTATGTAATTATTTGATTGTCTGTCTTCCTACCATGAGTGCAGGGACTCTGTTTATTTTTGCAGCCTTAGCTCCTGTATCTCAGTATCTAGAGTGATGCCTCAGACATGGTAGTTCCTGAAATACCTAATGAATGAATGAATGAATGAGTCAGCCTAATAGGAACACAGCATTGTATAGAGGCCGCCTCTGCACTTAATGAGTTTACAAATTAGTCGGTGAGACGTGACCCACACAAGGCAGTGAGTAAATATGAGAAGGATATAATTATGTACTAAACCCTAAACTGTGGTTCAGTTTTTAAGCATAAGAGGAATTCAGAGAAGTAGAAATTTTTGTGGATGGGAATAGTCAAGGAAAAATGGGTGGGTTTTGAGCAGAATGAAGGAAGGCAGTTTAGGAAGAGTCAAGAGTTTCCTTCCTCTTCTCTCCTAGGACTATTGAAGCATAATTGACAAATTAAAAATTGTGTATATTTGAGGTATACAACATGATGATTTGATATATGTACACATTGTGAAATAATCACCACATTCAAGCTAATTAATATATCTACTATCACACATAGCTACCACTTTCTGTCTTTTTTTTGTCTTGAGAACACTTAAGATCTAGCCAATTTCAAATATCCATTACCATATTGTCAACTATAGTTACTCTCAGTACCCTAGTTCTCCAGAACCTGTTCTTCCTGTATAACTGAAACTTTGCACCCCTTGACCAAATCTCCCCATCTCCCCATTTTCCCTGTCCCCAGTCCCTGGTAACCATCCCTCTATTCTCTGCTTTTGTGAATTTAATTTTTTTTTACACTCCCCATTTAAGTGAGATCATGCAGTACTTGCCTTTCTGTGCCTGGCTTATTTCACTTAGCATAATGTCCCTCTAGGTTCATCCACATTGTCACAAATAACAGGATTTCTTCCTTTTTTAAAGCTGAACGGTTTTCCATTATGTGTATATACCACATTTTCTTTACCCATCCATCCATTGATGGACACTTAGGTAGCTTTCATATCTTGGCTACTGTGAACAGTGCTGCAGCCAACATGAGAGTGCATGTATCTCTTTGACATACTGATTTCATTTCGTTTGGGTAGATACTCATTATTGGGATTGCTGGATCGTATGGTGTTCTGTTTTTAATTTTTTGAGAAACTTTCATATTGCTTCCCATAATGGCTGCATCCGTTTTCATTCCCACCAATAGTGTGCAAGGGGATGAAGCACCTTCACTTGTGATTCTTTCTTGGAGGCCCACTTTGGAAGGGGAGGCACAGGGTTAGCTAAGGAGTCTGAAGACATCAGCCTAGGGACAGCTGTATGCAACGTGGATTAGATGTGACAAAGGTCTGAAGCAAGCTACCAGGGGAGCTTGCTGTCTCCAAGGCTGCTGCCATGGGGGATGCAGGAACTAACCCCTGCTTGAGAATTCAGCAGGCAGGCAGCAAAGGGGTATCTATCAGTTCTCCCTACAGGAAGCAGAGCAGGAGCCCACACCCTGGATGAGGGACTGGAAAAACAAGGCTTGGCCCAGTCTAGCAGGGCTGGGGCAGAGGCAGAACTGGAAACAGGGATCAGGAGCAAAGCTTCATCTGCAGGACTCAGACGTATGATAAAAACCAGCCCCAAAAGCTGTGAGCTGGGGCTAACTTCACCCTGAAACATCACACATCCATGCAATAGGAAGAATTCTTCATGCTAAGGGGCTGCAGCCATGAAAGTCCTTTTTGCCCTTTTTTTCTCAGTTGGGATGTGCTCTGGAGCTTGGGCAGGGCTGAGGCTAAAAGAAGGCAGAGTGGTCAGCTCAGCTCTGGAGTGGGGAGGCGGGGAAAGGCGGATGCTGAGGGAGAGGAGCAGGTGTCAAGGTTCATATGCAAACAGGGAGTAAACAAGGTGTGTGGGGAGTAGGGTGAGAAGAGAGGGCTGGCTGACTGAGAAGGCAGGGACTGGGTATAATCAGGAACTGAGATGAAATAGAAGCTGATGTTCAGACAGGGTGTGGGAGGCCTGAAAGTCACATGGAGACACTCCTATTTCACTTTCCTCCTCCTCAAGTTAGGAGGGCCAAAATATCACTGCTTTAACATCCAAGCTTAGAATTCCTAGGGTACAGAATGATCTGCTTAACAAAGACCTCGAGGGACCAGCTTGAATCTGAAAAAATAGAACTGAGGGCCTGTGTGGCCAGGGCAAGGTGTGAGTCAGACTCCCTTAATTGGCTCTGCAAGGAAATGAACAGAAGTTTTGGGTTTGGGGAGTGAGAAAACTCTGGACGGGCTCAAGGGAAAAGAGGATGTCTTAGTCTGTTCAGGCCGCTATAACAAAAATGCCATAAACTGGGTGGCTTATAAACACGGACATTTATTGCTTGCAGTTCTGGAGGCTGGGAAGTCCAAGATCAGTGTCTGGGGAGGATCTTGTCCTGATTCATAGGCAGCACCTTCTTGTTGTGCCCTCACATGGTGGACGGGGAAGAGGGATCTCTCTTATAAAAGTACTGATCCCATGCATGAGGACTCTGCCTTTATGATCCAGTCACCTCCCAAAGTTGCGATCTCGGCTCACTGGAACCTCCACCTCCTGGGTTCAAGTGATTCTTGTGCCTCAGCCTCCCGAGTAGCTGGGACTACAGGTGCACACCACCATGCCCAACTAATTTTTGTATTTTTAGTAGCAACGGGGTTTCACCATGTTGGCCAGGCTGGTCTTGAACTCCCGACCTTATGTGATCCACCTGTCTCAGCCTCCCAAAGTGCCTGGATTACAGGTGTGAGCCACTGTGTGTGGTCCCAAAGTCCCCACTTTTTTTTTTTTTGAGACAGTTCCACCATTGTATTTTGAAACACATAACTTGCTTGATTTCACAGGTTCACAACTATAGGGCAATTTACCTCAGAATGACTCATACCTTGAGTCTCACCATATCTGATTCAGATAATATTTAGATGAGTCTTTGGTCTTAGACTTTAAAGTTGAAGCCAAACAAGTTAAGACTTTGGGAGTTATTGCGGTGGAATGAATGCATTTTGTATGCAAAAAGGACACACATTTTGGAGAGCTGAGGGTAGAATATCATGGTCTGGGTGTTTGTGTTCCCTCTAAATTCGTATATTGAAACCTAGTCATCAATGTGATGGTGTTAGGAGGGGAGGCCTTGGAGAGGTGACTAGGTCATTAGGACAGAGCCTTCATTAATGAGATTAGTGGCCTTATAAAAGAGGCCCCAGAGAGCTGCCTTGGCCCTTCCACCAGGTGAGGACACAGAAGGGGACACAGGAAGACCAGAAAGGAGGCCCTGCTGGCACCTTGATCTTAGACTTCCAGCCTCCAAAACTGTGAGAAATAAATTTCTGTTGTTTATAAGGTGCCCAGTTTATGGCATTTTGTTATAATAGCCTGACTGACTAAGGCATATATTATAAAACCAAGTGTCCATCCCAACATCTGCAGGGATTCTTGGAGTGGGAATGAGAGGTGATGCAGTGGCCTGAAGTTTCTCCTAGTCACTTGTGGCTTACAGGGCTTAGAAGCAGGAGCTCTGCTTTGCATTTTGCCTTCTCTGTGCTGTCCTATTCTGCACCATCTCATCCAACTCATCACTGCCTCCATGCCATCAGTCCTCAAGGTACCACCAACTCATGGTTGTGTGAAGGACATACCAGAGGAACGTGAAGTATGGTGGGCTCAATGTTTTATGGGACGCCACAAATAGTCTAAAATTGAACATTAATCTCTTCAGTTCTTTTCTATTGTTTTGAGGCAGGGTCTCTCTCTGTTGCCCAAGCTGGAGTGCAGGAGTCTGATCGTAGCTCACTGCAGCCTCCAACTCCTAAGCTCAAGTGATCCCTCCCACCAAGTAGCTGGGACTAATCTCTTCAGTTCTTAATGCTTTCTTAGACATTCCTACTACTGAGGAACTGTCCCGTGCAACCCTCTGCTATGGTCTGAATGTTTGTCCACCTCAAAATTCACATATTGAAACCTAACGCACAAGGTGACAGTATTAGGAGGTGGGGCCTTTGGGAAGTGAGTAGGTCATGAGGGTGGAGCCTTTGTGATTGAGATGGTGCCCTTATCCCTGGATATTAGAGTTGCCTTGTCCCTTTTGCCCTTCCACCATGTCAGGACACAGCAAGAAGGCACCACCGATGAGGAATAAGCCCTCACCAGACACTGAATATGATGGCACCTTGATTTTGGACTTTCCAAGCCCCAGAACTGTGACTAATAAATTTCTGCTGTTCACAAGTTGCCCAGTCTAAAGTGTTTTGTTATGGCAGCCCGAATGGACTAAGCACCCTCCTAGTCAGTCTCTAGTTTCAAAGCCCCAGTGCCCCACATTGGACCCAATGACACACAGCCCAGATCACCTTAAAGAAAGGACCTATTGTCCCCACTGCTGAGAAAGCTTTGAGTAGACAACCTCCAGCTGTCATCCCCTCCATGGTCTGCCTCAGCTGCAGGACCACTTCACCCAGCGTCACACCCAAGGTCATCACCTGAGGTGGCTTATGTCGAGTGACTGATAAAGGAGGACATATGAAGGCCCAGCCATTTCAGCCTAAGTGGGGACAACTCTGACAGGCCGTTTCAGCCCTAGATGGCTCCATAGGGTCTCCTGAGGTTGTGGTGCCTGCAACCAGGCTCAGCCTCTTTTCTCCTATACCCTTGATCCCAAGGGCCCTCTTTAACAGACATCCTGGTCATTAAACTCTGTCTCAGGATCTAACTCGTAGAAAACCCAAACTACAGGCTGGGCACAGTGGCTCACGCCTGTAATCCTAACACTTTGGGAGGCCAAGGCAGGTGGATCGCCTGGGCTCAGGAGTTCGAGACCAGCCTAGGCAACATGGCGAACCCCCGTCTCTATTAAAATACAAAAAAAATCAGCCAGGCGTGGTGGCATGAGGCTGTAATCCCAGCTGCTCGGGAGGCTGAGATAGGAGAATCGTTTGAACCTGGGAGGTTGAGGTTGCAGTGAGCCAGGATCACACCATTGTACTCCAGCCTGGGCAACAGAACGAGATTCGGTCTCAAAAAGAAAAAAAAAAGAAAACCCAAGCTACAACACCCACTGAGTAGCTGGGACTACAGGCGTGTGCCACCACGCCCAGCTAGCTTTTGTATTTTTAGCAGAGATGGGGTTTCCCTATGTTGGCCAGGTTGGTCTCGAATTCCCGACCTCATGATCCACCCACCTCAGCCTACCAAAGTGTGAGCCACTGCACCCGGCCCTTCAAGAACACTTTTCAAAGGTTGCTGTGCACTGTAGCAACCTAAACACTTCATTCCAGATCCCTGAGTCCTATGTATTTCTAATGTAGACCAATCACAGAAAACAATGAAAACATTTGCTTGCAAACATGAGCTATTTGTTCAGTTCCCATCCATTAAAAAGAAACTTTTTGAGTTTGTTTTATCACAACTTTAAAAAATCTTAGAAATATGACATTCCAATGTGTTTACAACAGATATTATTTTGAAGAATTTTAAAAATTTTTTCTTGATGAAACCTTTAATGAGAGCCAGCTTTTTTATGGTTAACTATCATTTATTGTACATTTTCTTCTTTAACTTTTATTTTAAGTTCAGGGTACACGTGTGGGTTTGTTATACAGGTAAACTCGTGTCATGGGGGTTTACTGTACAGATTTTCAGGTATTAAGCCTAGTACCTATTAGTTCTTTTTCCTAATCCTCTCCCTCCTCCCATCCTTCACCCTCTCATAGGCCCCATTGTCTGTTGTTCCCCTCTATGTGTCCATGTGTTCTCATCATTTAGCTCCTGCTTGTAAGTGAGAACATGCGGTATGTGGTTTTCTGCTCCTGCATTAGTTTGCTAAGGATAATGGCCTCCAGCTCCATCCGTGTTCCTGCAAAAGACATGATCTTGCTTTTTATGGCTGCATAATATTCCATGTTGTATATGTACCACATTTTCTTTATCCAATCTACTATTGATGGTCATTTAGGTTGATTCCATGTCTTTGCTATTGCACTGCAGTGAACGTACACATGTGTATGTCTTTATGATAGAACTATTGATATTCCTTTGGGTATATACCCAGTAGTGGGATTGCTGGGTCAAATGGTGTTTCTGTTTTTAGATCTCTGAGGAATTGTCACACTTTTCCACAATGGTTGAACTAAACTACTCTCCCACCAACAATATATAAGTGTTCCTTTTTTTCTGCAACCTAACACCTGTTATTTTTTGACCTTTTAAGAGTAGCCATTCTAACTGGCATGAGATGGTATCTCATTGGGGTTTTGATTTGCATTTCTCTAATGATCAGTGATATTGAGCTTTTTTTTCATATGCTTCTTGGCTGCATGCATGTCTTCTTTTGAAAAGTGCCTGTTCATGTCCTTTGTCCACTTTTTAATGAGGTTGTTTTTTTCTTGTAAATTTGTGTACGTCCCTTGTAGATGCTGGATATTAAACCTTTGTCAGATGCATAGTTTGCAAAATTTTTCTCCCATTCTGTAGGTTGTCTGTTTACTCTGTAGATGGTTTCTTTTGCTGTGAAGAAGCTCTTTAGTTTAATCAGATCCTGTTTGTCAATTTTTGCTTTTGGTGCAATTGCTTTTGGCATTTTCGTTATGAAATCCTTGCCTGTTCCCATGTCCAGAATGGTATTGCCTAGCTTGTCTCCCAGAGTTTTTATACCTAGCTTGTCTCCCAGAGTTTTTATAGTTTCGGGTTTTATATTTCAGTCTTTAATCCATCTCGAGTTAATTTTTGTATATGGTGTAAAGAAGGAGTCCAGCTTCAATCTTCTGCATATGGCTAGAGAGTTTTCCTAGCACCATTTATTGAATAGGGTGTTCTTTCCCCATTGCTTGTTTTTGTCAGTTTGTTGAAGATCAGAGAGTATAAAAAAATTTTAAAGATGCTGTTAGATGCAATGTAAAATGTAAACTTTGTGCATCGCAACTTTAAGCTTATGAGTGATTATCATGCCCAATTGTCAATACATCACTGATCGGTATTTAGAGTAGTTGGACCAGAAGTGGATTCAACCAATAAAAATGTACAAGTTGGTCACACACACATTGGTGTCTACCCCAGCAATTGGTAAGTAAGCTGTAGTGGTAGTAGATGATGGCTATCAATGATGGAACAATAGAAAACAATTAATTATCCATGGCCAGTAACTGCTAATAAAGTAATACAGTCACACACATTTCCAAAATGTCTGTGAATTAGGAAGGAGAATAATAAAGGCAGGAAATAGAAGTCAAGTTGTGCCAAAGGACCTAAGCAGGTAATTTTAGAGAAACAGAAATTGTCACATGTATGGCTTGTACCCAAGATCATGTTATCTCTGTTTAAAGCAGCTTCAAATGCTAAGGCTGGACAGTGGCGATGAATCCGGGGTAGAACAGTCTGTTGGAGGAAGAGTGGGCAAGACAGGATTGTATTATCAGAGAGCTAAAAAACATCAGTAGTCCAACAGGTCTGAGCTGGCATTAATGTGTCCAAACTCCAGCTGAGAATTAGCATTAGAGACATCTAAGAAAACTTCTACTGGGAAGCTGTGATTCAGAGGCAGGAAATCCAGTCCCTGGGGTGGAATTCCCAGCTGATTTTGCTGGGACTTCACAAGTTTTGCATCTACCTCCTGGACCCCAGAAACGGCCTCTTCTCCACAGGAGACTCCATAGCCATATCTCTCCAAGTCCAGGGGAGACCCACAAAGGTCCGCATAGAAGGCTGGATGTCTCTGGCCTTCCCTTGAGGCCTGATACACCCCAAGTCATGGCTGCTTTTTGGACCCTGAAAACCCACTTCCCGAGGGTCAGCACTCTTTCTACCCAAGCAACGGAGGCTCCCCTCCACCTGGGACTTCCTTCCTGCCAGCTGTGGGCAGTCTAGCCCCTCAGCTCTCTGAGGGTGCATGGTTCTTTTCAAACTCCCAGGGGTAGTCTTGATCTTTCAGATGTACAGCCACCTTTGTTAGCGACTTAGAACAAATTCCCAAGAGTCGGAAAGGAGGCTTCTTGGGGAAGTACTGTCTGCACAGCACCAGTGACTCTTCTCCCCTCATTGAATCCCGTAAGGAGGATGCAGATCCTTCTGCTGTTAAGGTGAGCTCTATTTACCCTCTTTTTGGAGGACTTGGAGCTTACGTTTTCCTCCTCTCCTTTGTACAAGAATCTTAATTTCTGTTTCCAGGATGTGACCCCTGACCTGTAACTCCTTTTTCAGTTTTCTCAAAGGATACTTATGAAGGGGGGCATCCCAGAATTTTGAGTGAGAATAAAGGTTAGACTAACTCATGTTGCCAAGCTAGACTTATCTTAAAGGAAAGAGTCCTCTTTTATTTTTTTTTTCTTCCTTGGGCTTCTTTCCAAAGCATTGTTTATAGTTGCGTCTTAAAAAAAAGAAAAAGGAAATTACAGACTTTAAGTTTGACCCTTGCAAAAGGTCTAAATCTGTTCTGGGAACTGGGTTTACAAGACAGAACAGGTCCATGCAAAGAGTTTATAGTCTAACATGATCCACAAACAAGTACATGGGCGCAGCTCTGAAGGAGGCATTTCTCTCCTTAGAAAACATCCTGGGGTTCCCAGCATCAAGTTCAAGGTCACTGTGCAGTGTACAGGGCTCTTTAAGATCTGGCTCCCCCTGCTGCAAACTCACCTTCTCCATCAACGAGTAAGTTGTGTCCAGGCTCTCTCATGACTTTGGTTGTGCTACCTCCTTGCCCTGATTGTCCTTTTCCTCTGACTATACCCATTCACCTTTCTGCAGACAGGTTAAATGGCACTGCCCTTGTAAGACCTTCCTAGATCCTCCCAGAAAGAGTTAGTAACCACTCTGTTCTGGTCCCACTGCATGCTTTCTGTAGCTCATGTGGTTGTGCTGTAATTATTCATTTAAATGTCTTGATGCCCTGACAGCTTACAAGCTCTTCTGGGATGGACTTTATTTGTAGCCTTATTCCCAGCTATACTAGTCCATTTTTGCATGGCTATCACTGCTATAAAGAAATACCTGAGACTGGGTACTTTATAAAGAAAAGAGGTTTAATTGGCCCACAGTTCCACAGGCTGCACAGGAAGTATGGCTGGGGAGGCCTCAGGAAACTTACAATCATGGTGGAAGGTGAAGGAGAAGCAGGCACATCTCACATGGCTGAAGAAGGAGGATGCAAGAGAGTGGGGAGGTGCTACACACTTTTAAACAACCAGATCTTGTGAGAACTCACTTACTATCATGAGAACAGTGAGGGGAAAAACCATGCCCATGATCCAGTCACCTCCCACCAGGTGCTTCCTCCAGCATTGGGGATTACAATTCAACATGAGATTTGGGTGGGGACACAAATCCAAACCATATCACCAGCACAGAGTAGGCACTCAATTAATGTTTGTTGAGTAACATGGATAAATGAATGAATGAATGAATGAATGAAGTCTTGAGTGGAAGAGCAATTTTGGTTGTTCAGGTCTAGCATGGGTTTATCAGGAGCCTAGAGGAGGGAATAGGAGAGGCAGAATAAGTGTCTTGAAAATGAAGATGGAGTGGGGCACCAAGGTGAACTTAATTTTCTCTATAATTTTGCCTCTGATTTGCTCTATCTAAGGGGGTGTCATATTTATATAGGAAAGAATGTCATTGAATCACCCTTTGATCGCTGGCCCTTTGTGGACATTTCTCAGGAAGCTCATTCTTCACATGACCCAAATTTTGAGTTAGGTGGTGATCAGATCTGGATTTCCAAATTTACTGTGTAATTTACTGAGTTTAATAAAGAAATAATCCCTTACAATTATGTGATATCTTTCATCTTTAAACCTCAAAGCATTTTCTAACTACTAATAGACTAATAGACATGAAGAGCCCCAGGGGTTTGCTGCTACTGGATCCATTTCTCTGCTGGATAAAAGTATAAGAGAGTTAGCTAACTTGCCAAGAGGGTGGATTATTATTTTTTAAAGACAGTTTTTATTATGGAATATTTTAAACACATAAAAGTAGGGAGTACAGCATGAGGAACATCAATGTACCTACCATCCACCTGTCAACTTGTTGCCTACCTTGTTTTACCCACTTCTACCCTCCCATATGATTTTGATGCAAATATTGCATATCATACATTTTCATCCATAAATATTTCAATATATCCAAAATATAAGGAATCTTTTAAAAAAACATGATAGCAGTAACACACCGTAAACAATAAACAATAATTTCCTAATGGCAAGTAGTGAATCCATTCTCAAATTTCCAATTGTTCTATACATATCATAGATTTAAAATTTTGGTGTTTCTGAATCAATATCTAAATATAGCTCACATATTGTGCTTGGTTGATACATCCTTTACATCTCTTTAAACTTATAGGTTCTCTCTCTCTCTCTTGCACGTTATTTGGTGGAGTCGGGTCTTTTGTTCTGGGGAGCTCTCACACTGAGTTTTTCTGATCGAATCCTCATGTATAATTTAACAGATTCCTCTCATCTCTGCATTTTATGTAAATTGGTAGCTAGATCTGGAGGCTTGATCAGAATGGAGTTTGATTTTTTTTGGCAAGACACCTTTATAGGTGGTGGTGTTTTCTTCTAACTGGGGGCAGATAATGTCTGATTGCCTTTTTTTTGGTGCTGTTAGCAGTTGTTCATGATCTATACTCAGAGACATGAATTTATTAGAGGTTACTTCATTTCTTATTAATGGAATTATATCTATAAAGAGAAACTTTAGCATTTGGTTGTTCTGAAGTACATTTTGAATTGGAAAGAAAAATGCTTAGTTCTCTTCCTTTATTTACTAATTTTCAAAATAATGAGTTGATTTGGTAGTATCAGTAATAAATTAGTTAGCTAACAGTTACCAATTAAACTATTTAATACAGCTTTATTGAGGTCTCACTGACATAAACTGTGTGTAAACTGATGAGTTTTGGCAAATCCATATGCCTGTGAAACCGTCATTACAATCATGAAAATGAATATATGACTCACAAATTAGGTTTTGAAAGTATTATTATAAACTGGTAGATTTATTTATTGATTGATTTATTTTTATTTTGTTAGACGGAGTCTTGCTCTGTCACCCAGGCTGGCACATTGCATCTTGCCTTCTGCGTTCAAGCAATTCTCCTGCCTCAGCCTCCCGAGCAGCTGGGATTGCAGGCACACACCACCATGCCCAGCTAATTTTTTTTGTATTTTTAGTAGAGATGGGGTTTCACTATGTTGGCCAGGCTAGTCTTGAACTGACCTCAAGTGATCTGACCGCCTTGGCCTCCCAAAATGCTGGGATAACAGGCATAAGCCACTGCGCTCGGCCAAACTGGCAAATTGAAATGTGTATATTTTCCACCATTTTAGTTATTATTCTTTTTGAAGCTTGAATTTTTCCAATTTTGAACAATGGGAGCTTATTGGAGTTACCCTTTATTTTTATTTATTTTTTATTTTAACTTTTTGAGACAGGCTCTTGGTTCTATCACCTCAGGCTGGAGTGCAATGGCGTAATTATGGCTTACTGCAGCTTCAACCTCCTGGGCTCAAGTGATCCTCCCACCTCAGCCTTCTGAGTAGCTGGAACTACAGGCACATGACATGACACTTGGCTAATTTTTAATTTTTTTTGCAGAGATGGGGTTTTGCCATGTTGCCCAGGCTGGCCTCAAACTTCTGGAGTCAAGGGATCCACCTGCCTTGGCTTCCCGAAATTCTGGGATTACAGGCATAAGCCACTGTGCCTGACCTCCTTTAGTCTTTTTTTTTTTTTGAGGTGTCACCCAAGCTGGAGTGCAGTGGCGTGATCTTGGCTTACTGCAACCTGCAACCTCCACCTGCTGGGTTCAAACGAGTGTAGCTCAGCCTCCCGAGTATCCTGAGTGACTGGGATTACAAGAGTGCACCACCAGGCCCAGCTATTTTTTTTGTATTTTTAGTAGAGATGGGATTTTGCCATGTTGCCCAGGCTGGTCTCAGACTACTTGACCTCAAGTGATATGCCCATCTTGGCCTCCCAAAGTGCTGGGATTACAGGCGTGAGCCACCATGCCGGGCCCTCTCTTGATTTTTTTGAAACAACTCTCATAGTCTTTGTTAATTTCCTTGCCAATTTCTTATGAGAGGGTGCTCCAGACCTGATATCAGCCTTTTTTCCAAGGAGCCCTGCATCCTCTCAGTGGGAAAGGGGGAACTTCATCTATTATATGGTGTTAAACAAAGGAGCAAAATCCAATATGATATTTAGGGTGGGTTCACAGGCTTACAACGCAAAGCTGCTTTACCAAGCAACTCTGTAATTACCACTTTTGTTTGTATAGTGCCTTTCACTGAAGCAAGTTTACAGGATCAGATTTCATCTTGGGGACAATTCCAGGATGGAAGAAGAAGGTTAGAGAGATTATTATCCCGTTTTATAGTTGGGGAAACAGGTAAAATTGTTGTGGCTTATCCATTATGTTTTAAAAAGCTAAGGGCAAGTTGAATAGAATCTAGCTTCCTAACAATGAAAACAGTGGTTCTCATCGTGTTGCTAGGGGTACCCTGGATTTCACAGCTTCACTTATTATTACTTTTTAATAAAGGGGCTAGAAAGCTTCAAGCAATAGGAAGGAAGGAACACCAGAACTTTCTTTCTTTCTTTTCCTTTTCATTTTCCTCTTTTTCTAACTCTCCCTTTTAAATTTTCTAAGTTTCTGAAGGAGCTGGAAAAACATGAAGAGGGGGATGAAAAACTGGGAATTACAGAATCCTGGGCTTCGAAGAGCGCTTTTAAAAAGTTTCATCCCAACCCCCTCCATCTAGACAGCACTGTACTTGGGCTGAATCCAAAGAAATGGGCAGTTCTCCATTTAGAAAGATGCAGTGAAGAGTATTCCACTGTGAACTAAGTCAAATTAGAGTTACAAAAACAAATCCCCAAATAGCAGCTTTAAGTTTATGAAAACGAATCCAAGTCTAAGTGCTTAGAGAGAAAGAAATGACCGTGTGTAAACAGTGGCATGAAGCCAGCGACAGTTGTCTAGGTAGGAAAAGGGCCTGTGCAAGCAGCTCTGCCTTGGATTTCACTGTGTCCACCACTGAAGAAATGGAAAGGCAGCCTGTTTGTGCTAGCTACAGAATTAGCTAGCTATTAACTATTAATTGGCTTAACAGATACTGCACCTTCAATGGTGGCCATGAAGAAACATCATAGATTTAGCTTCCCTAGAGGTCTTTAAATCCATGTAGGATTAGGGCAAGAATTAGAGGCTCTGTGGTCTGGTCAGTGAATGCAGGAATTGGAAACCCTTTATGTATCATCCTGGGCAGTGTTTCCCAAACAAGTGTTCCACCGGTAACGGTATTCCACGGTGAATAAGGGAAATAAGAATATAGCCCTTCTTGGTCAGCACTTTGGGAGGCTCAGGCGGGAGGGCTGCTTGAGCCCAGGAGTTTGAGACCAGCCTAGGCAACATAGTAGGATCTTGTCTCTACAAAAAATAAAATAAAAAATTAGCCAGACTGGGTGTGCTGGCTCACACCTGTAATCTCAGCACTTCGGAAGGCTGAGACAGGAGGATCACTTGAGCTCAGGAGTTCAAGACCAGCCTGGGCAACATAGTAAGACCTCATATCTACACACACACACACACAAAAACCCCCACAAAATTATCCAGGCGTGGTGGTGCACGCCTGTGGTCTCAGCTACTTGGGTGGCTGAGGTGGGAGGATCGCCTGAGCCCAGGAGTTCAAGGCTGCAGTGAGCTATGATTGTGCACTGCACTCCAGCCTGGGTGAGAGAATGAGACCCTGTCTCATATATATATATATATCCCTTCTCAAAAGTTTATAAAACATATCATTATGTTAAAGGCTCTGAGAAGTCTTGAAGGAAACAAATATACTGACCTTTGTTGAAATCAGTTTCCTCGAATGTACTTGACGGTAAAGTCTCCCCGTCCCCACTTTTTTGGTCCGTACCTATGAACTTGTAGACATAAGCACACAATGAATGCATAATTTTACAGATGTTGGTGTGGATATTTTCTTTTGCAGACGAGGAAAATGGGGCTCAGGGAGGTGAAGTAACTTATTTGGGAGTCACAGAGTGAGTTACTGGGAGGCCAGAAAGAAGTAGAACAGGAAGCAGAGCCTTTGCAGTGAGATAGACCTGGATTCAAATCCTGACTCCGTGGTTTTCTGACTATGGGATCTTGGATAGTTATTTTTTTCTGAACTTCAATTTTCGTATTTGTAAAATGAGCAATATAATCCCTGTGTCTTGGTGTGGTTATATGGTAAGTTTGTTACGAGTTGGTGGTTAGCTTGAGAGAATCATTTGCAAGTGCAGGCATCCGTTGAACAAGGACAATGTAGGTGCTGGGCTAACTGTGAAATGACTGAGATCTCATAGATGTGGGCCTGGGTTACTTGTGGGATTGACTCTAGACTAAGACCTGGGGCAGTGAGTGCTGCTACTTCAGAAGGAGAAGGAGGTGGGCCAAGGCTGAGAACTAGGCTAATTGGCAGTTCCCCATTAGGAAGTGTGATTGGAAGGCAGAAACAATGCCCTGCCTCCACCCCCTTCTTCCCCACATTACAAGGAAAGCACCTGGGCTAGTAGAGGAGAGTCTGACTCAGCAGATAGTCTGGCCCAGGGAGAGGCAAAGATTGTTCATCTTGATTTCTATGTTGGTGAAAACTTGGGATGTCTTTATTCTTTATTTATTTTTAGTTTTTAGTTTTTCTTTCCGGGGGCGTTGCAAGGATGTCTTACATTGTTGCAGAGAAAATAGAATGTTGACTTACATTATTGCTGAGGACATAGAATGATGACTTACATTTTGTTAATTATGTAGCTGTTTGCATGTATCATCAGGTTTCACTCTATTAGACTTTGGAAAACCTATATGTAACCATTCTGGAGTGGAGATTTTAGCCTGAGATGAGGACGTTGGAGTGTGATCTGCCTTAAAGGCAATTAGAGCTGATATTTGCATAGTGTTTTCTCTACTCCCAAAAGTCCACCCTCTTCTCCCCACCACCTTCAACAGACTCCCATTCAGGCTCAGCTCCCTACCTTTCTGCTTCCAGGCTCCTGTGTGCATGTGTCCTTGAAAGCACTCAAACAGTGAAAGAGTGTGGAAATTCGTCTTCCCAGCCTACGAACATTTAGAGAGATCAGGAACTCAGCCTCATGCTTCTGCATATCTTCAGCTCCCAGAGCAACCCTTGCTTAGAGTCAATGCTTTGTAAATGGGAGTTGAGTGAATACATGAATGATGAACAAATGATGCTCTGCTCTTCAGGGACAAAACCTTTTTACATCTTCTTCTTATTGAATCCCTATAGAGCATTATTTTTCTTTCAGAGATGGGATCATCATTTGCAGATCATTTTACAGATGAAGGGGAGGAGCCTGACTGATAAATAAAATACCATAATTTGGAATATCTAAATGAGTATTGTCCCCCTTTACAACATGCTGTAGATGGCATTGTCAGAGGTACATTCTCTCACCTATTCTCAGTGGTCATACTCTGTAATTTTAGAGTAGATTTCACTTTTGAAATCAGCTCCACATCATTTGGAGTGAAGGCTGATGAAAGGATGTGAATAACCAAAAATGGAAGATGCTATTTCAGTTTTGTTTTGTTTTGTTTTGTTTTCCAGACAGAGTCTCACTCTGTTAGGCAGGCTGGAGTACAATGGCATGATCTCAGCTCACTGCAACCTCTGCATCCCAGGCACAAACACTCCACCTGCTTCAGCTTCCCAAGTAGCTGGGGCTACAGGCACGCGCCACCATGCCTGGCTAATTTTTGTATTTTCTGTAGAGACAGGGTTTCACCATGTTGCCCAGGCTGGTCTTGAACTCCTAGACTCAAGCGATCTGCCTGCCTTTGACTCTCAAAGTGATGGGATTACAGGGATGAGCCACCATGTCAGTCCTCTTTCAGATTTAAAAGAAAAGTTTTGTGTGACACAAATAGGAAGCAAACCCACAGAGAAATTTCAAACCATGTGAGCAACATAGAATAAGCATGTGGACTTCAGAGGGAGAACATTCTATTGTAAATTCTAGTGCATTGGTTTGAAAAAAAATCTCCGTAATCTAGAATCATACCTTTCAGAGCCTGGTTCAAACAACAAATAAGAGTGATAGATTCAGTCCTTTAAAATGTACTTTCTGTTCTGGCCAGGCCCCCAGTTCAGGCTCCTGGGTTGGCTCCCCTGCAGCTGCTGATAACATCCAGAGCCCTTTCCCGGCATTGTTCTGAATGTCATTGATGTTAAGCAAATGGGAAAGGAAATGTAATTCAAAGCTCACAAAGCTAAGGGGAACTGATTTTCAGGTTTATGTTCAAATCCATGGCACAAACGCATATGCATTTTAACGAACTAGGGATGTGAGGATGGAGTTACTGCCTTTGGATCTCTTCTTTCCTGTTAATGGGAAAACGTTTTTTAATTAATGTTCTTGAAACTTGTTTAACTGCATGAAGAGACTTGTTCCCATGCATGTTTGGTTCAATGCCTTCCTACACTGCAGTGGGAAAAGAATGTGTAAATAAAGCCCTGGAAAATCAAAAGTCTCATTAATTCTGACTGTATTTAATTCGGCAAACATTTATTAAATGCTTGCATGTTCCAGGCAGTGCAGCGGGAACTGGGTATGGGATGAGGAGTAGGACAGTGTTCATGCCCTAAAGCAGTTTACCGTCTGATGAGACAATTGACAAGTATGCAACTAAATGCTGAAATCAGATGCTAAAACCTTTTTTTTTTTTTTTTTTTTAAAAGGTAGGAAAGCAGGGGGGAGGATGGGAAAAGAATTCATAGAACAAGTGACATTTTAGTTGAATCTTAAAGGACAGGTGAACTCTTAATTGAGTTAGGAATTGGAGTGGGATGGGTCATGATGAAGCATAAAAGAGAATAAATGAAGACTTGGAAAAGGCAGATGATGCTGGCAGAATGTTGCCTGATGCAGCCTCCCTGATCACTGGTGGGTGCAAGAGAGGAGAAGCATTACTCTTCTCCATTTTCAGGACAGTAGAGGCATTTGTCCAGAGTGGATGCTGGAACTAGTCTCGGCTCTTACTAAATGTGATTTGATCTTCTCTCAGACCTGATTTCAGGCAGCTGTCCTGCAGAGATTGTGCTCATAAACTTATTCTCACTAAGATGACTTTGCAGCAGAAGTCTCTGTAAAATTTTTAAAAAAATATTTATGAGTAAATAATAGTTGTACATATTTATGGGAATGCATGTGAGATTTCGATGTAAGCATACAATGTGTAATGAGCAAATTTGGGTAATTGGGATGCCCATCACCTCAAGCATTTATCACTCTGTGTGTGTGTGTGTGTGTGTGTGTGTGTGTGAGAGACAAACATTCCAATTCCACTTTTCTGGTTATTTTGAAAAATATAATAAATTTTTTTAGCTGCAATAACCCCATTTTGCTACTGAACACTAGATCTTATTTCTTCCATCTAATTGTATTTTTGTACCCATGGAAGTTTTAATTCCCTACTTTTTCTTATTATATTTACATCATTTTAAATTATTTATTTATTGTGATGCCTAGGCTGGAGTGCAGTGCAATTATGGCTCACCGCAGCCTTGACCTCCTAGTCTTAAGCAATCCTTCCACTTCAGCCCCTGATTAGCTGGGACTGCAGGCATGCACCACCAAACCCAGTTAATTTAAAACAATTTTTTTGGTAGAGACAGGGTCTCGCCATGTTGCCCAGGCTGGTCTCTAACTCCTGGCCTCAAGCAATCCTCTTGCCTTGGCCTCCTGAAGTGCTGGGATTACAGGCATGAGCCACAACGCCTGGCCAACACAGTGATTTACTCAGTCATTATCTCTTTTACAGTGGCATTTTATACTTTGAGCAAGAGGTCTTTAAGGAAAATACTTTTGACCAGGGAATGTTGCTGGAGCGCATGAGGTCACAGTGGGTAAGTGAGCATCAGGGACTCTGACTGGGAAGGGGGTACATTTGGGGACATAGGAAAGGAGGCTATTGAAAAGGTGTGAAAAGGGGTTGAAGGTTTTGCATCTAATCTTGCTATTCACCGGTGAGTTTCATTTTGCTGTGGTCCCTTTATGCATGTGCTACTCTTTGATTTCCGTCCTCTCCCATCTTCCTCTGCTTTTAACTCCACCTGCTTTTTCCAGATCCAACACTATCATACATACACCATATGGCATAATGTTATAATTTGGCAAAAACCAGTGACGTGAAATTGAACTCTCCCTTCTACCTCCTTTTCCTATCCTCTTCCTTCTGTTGCTAGTTAATATACTTCATGGTTATGTGGGAGGCTCACACAGCTGGTAGCCTGTTGAAGGAGCTGTAAAATGATGGAAGATGCCACTTTAGAAATAAACACATTGATCCTGCAAAATGCCTGAGCTCAAATCAACTGTGTGAGGGAAATCCAGCAGAGACCTGAAATAGATGAGTCCATTGTGATTGTGTTATTTGGCATTAAAGCAGATCTATTACACCATATGTCATACATCCGGTATCTCCAAGGCATGAAGTATGCTACTGAAGAGCATTTTTAAAATAACAGAGCTTTATCATGTTTCAGATAGAATTAACACTTTTCCATTTGCATTTTTATAAAACATGATTACTCTCTTGCCTTCATTTTGTCTTAGAGTATTATGGAAAGAATACAGGAACAACCTTTAAGCACATTTTTTTTTTCTTTGTTTTAATCCAAAGCAAGCTTACAGAAAAGTTGAAAATAAAGTACAAATAATTTATTTTTCCTCAACCATTTGAGAGTGAATTGCTGACATAATGCTTCATCAGCGTTTTGATACTTGTAGGCTCAACTATGTCCCTCCAAAATTCATATGTTGAAGCCCTAACCCTCAGTATTTCAGAATATGACTGTATTTGTAGATTGGGTCTTTAAAAAGACAATTAAGTTAAAATGAGGCCATTTGGGTGGGCCCTAATCCAATGTGCTGGTATCCTTGTAAGAAGAGGAGATTAGAATATAGACACATACAGAAGAAAGATGATGAGAAGACACAGGGAGAAGACAGCCATCTGCAAGCCAAGAAGAAAGGCCTTAGGAGAAACCAACCCTGCCAGAACCTTGATCTTGGATTTCTAGCCTTCATAACTTAAGAAGATACATTTCTGTTGTTTAAGTGACCCAGTCTGTGATATTTCGTTACAGCAGCCCAAGCTAACTAATACAATAGAGTACAGTACAGTATTCCCTCTTTATCTGCAGGAGAGGTGTTCCAAGACCCCCAGTGGATGCCTGAAATCACAGATAGTACTAAACCCTATGTATACTATGCATGAATTTCTTTTTCCTTCTTCCCAATCTCATGGATAGAAGATATGTTTTTACCATAGATCTTAGCAACTTCAGCATATTATTTTTTATTTCCTTATAAGTCAAGAACTTTTACTCTTTCATGGAAAAGAAGCAGTTTTGTGGCTTCTCTTTCGCATATCCAAATTGCCTGCATCACTACTCTTGTGCTTTGGGGACATTATTAAGTACAAAGGTGACTTGAACCCAAGCAATGGGATACTGTGACAGTTGATAACCAAGGTGGCTCCTAAGAGACTCATGGATGGGGCTCATCTGTAGCGTGGATTTGCTGGACAAAGGGGAGATTCACATCCTGAGGAAGATGGAACTGCATGGCGCACGATTTCATCATGCTACTCATGATGGTGTGCTATTTAAAACTTATAAATTGTTTATTTCTGGAATTTTCCATTTAATATTTTCTGACCGCTGTTGACCATGGGTAACTGAAACCATGGAAAGTGAAACCAAGGTAAAGGGGGACTACTGTATCTAAGTGGACATTTCCTACAAACAAGGACATTGCCTTCAATAATTATTTGGCTGTTCCTGAATCATAACCTTTATAATAAACTGGTAATAGTTAGCAAAATGTTTCCTTGAATTCTGTGCACTTTTATAGCAAATTATCAAACCAAAGGAGGGGATCATGGGAACTCCCATTATGTAACCAACTCTGCCAGAAGTGCAGGTGTTAACCTCGGACTTGTGACTAGCATCTGAAGTGGGAGCAGTCTTGTGGGACTGAGCCCTGCAACTTGCAGGGTTTGATGCTGTCTTAGTCTATTTTGTGTTGCCATTGTGAAAGAAAAACAGGATCTTGGAACCCCAGCTCACTATGCCAAAGGGTCAGTTAAGCTTGAAAACTGAATTATGCAACAAACAAACAACAAACAAACAGAAAACAACAAAAAAACTTGCCTTTCTGTTTGTTCCTAAACTATCTATCTAGCTGCGATGATGAAAGGCCACATAGCTCCCCAGGTAGTGCTTTCACAAATTACTTACAAGGAAATTCCTTGTGGGCCCTCAAATCTTTCAGTTAACTAATCCTAAAACAGAGTTCTGTTGAATCTCATCCTGACAATATAAATTAATAGCTTATATTCACAGGTATAGGACAAGGACAAGACTGGAGCCATCCCTCCACCCACCCCATGACAAATGCATAATTGACTGCTTCCTCTGCTTTATGTTTATCTTATGTAAAATGTAGATTTACTGAGCATGAGATGAATGCATAATTGACTGTTCCTCTACTCTATCTTATGTAAAATGTAGATTTATTGAGCATGAGGTGAATGCATAATTGACGGTTCCTCTACCTCCTCTTTTCACATGTAAAATGTAGATTCAGTGAGCACTAATCAATGCCTCCCCAGAATGTAACTACCTGCCTCATTGCTTACCTTCCCTCCTTTATTTCTTTCCTCCTTCACCTCTTGTTGCTCATTCCCCTTTAAATATTGAAGTCCTCAAATCTCTCAGAAAAGTCACAGATCACAGACGCTCCTGTGATTCGTGGTCACTGCCCCTGCGCCCTACAACCCAGATACATCCTCAACTTTGGCAAAATAAACCTCTAAATTGATTGAGACTTGCCTCAGTCTTTTTTCGAGGTTGGGCATCTGCATCTGGTGAGGGCCTTTGGCTGCTTCCACTCACAGAGAAGGTGAAGGGGAGCCGGCGTATGCAGAGATCACATGGTGAGAGAGGAAGCAGGAGAGAGGCAGAAGGTGCCCGGCTCTCTTTAACAACCAGCTCTCACAGAACTAACAGAGTAAAAACTCACCCACTCCCCACCCCCAGGAAAGGCTGTGATCTATTTATGAGGACGAACCGAACATCTCCTAATATACCAATCACCACCATATTTGGGATCAAATTTCAACATGAGTTTTGGTGGGGACGGATAAACCACAGCAAATGTTAACCCAGAAAATTAGTGTCCAAATTGAAGGACACCCAGTTGGTGTCTCCGCTGAAAATTGGAGAATTGCTTGGTGTGGGAAAAGACCTATCTATTTGTTGTCAGAAGTGTTGAGGATAGAGAAAAATGGAATTGTTTTTTCTTTCCTTTTAGGCACCCTATGCTAAACATGCATGCACTTCTTGCCTGCTGGGCTCTGAATTCTGCTCTGGTGCCCCCATCCCCACACCCACTTTGTCCCACCTACCTTACTCTGCGCCCCCTAATGGCTTTAGGACTAAATTGTTTCAGGATAGGAAGAGAAAGGGAAAAAGGAAGAAGAGAAAAAAATCACTTATAAACTCACTCACCTAAAGCAACTACTTTCATTTTAGTTCACTGCCAGTCTTGACCTAGCATATATACAGACAGTCCCCAACTTACAATGGTTCAACTTACTTTTTTTTTTTTTACTGTACAATGGTGCAAAAATGAGGCACATTCAGTAGAAACCACACTTTTTGAATTTTGGTCTTTTCCCAGGCAAGTGATATATGGAATGATACTCTCTTGTGATGCTGAGCCAACTATTTTTTAATAAAGTGTTGACTATCTCATGTAATTTATTGGATACTGTACTTAAAGTGTTCTGAGCATGTTTAAGTAGGGTAGGTGATATGGCTTGACTGTGTCACCATGCAAATCTCATCTTGAATTGTGACTCCCACAATTCCCATGTGCTGTGGGAGGAACCCAGTGGGCGGTGATTTAATTATGGGAGCGGGTCTTTCCTGCATTGTTCTCATGATAGTGAACGAGTCTCATGAGATCTCATGGTTTTAAAAATGGGAGTTTCGCTGCACAAGCTCGAGCTCTCTCTTTGCCTGCCACCATCCATGTAATATGTGACTTCCTTCTCCTTGCCTTCTGCCATTATTGTGAGACCTCCACAGCCATGTGTAGTGTAAGTCCGTTAAACCTCTTTTTCTTTCCAGTCTAGAGTATGTCTTTATCAGCAGCATGAAAACAGACTAATACAGTAAATTGGTACCAGATGAGTAGGGCGCTGCTGAAAGATACCCAAAAATGTGGAAGTGACTTTGGAACTGGGTAACAGGCAGAGGTTGGAACAGTTTAGAGGGTTTAGAGGGCTCAGAAGAAGACAGGAAAATGTGGGAAAGTTTGGAATTTCCAAGAGACTTGTTGAATGGCTTTGACAAAAATACTGATAATGATATGAATGATAAGGTCCAGGTTGAGGTGGTCTCAGGTGGAGATGAGGAACTTGTTGAGAACTGGAGCAAAGGTGACTCTTATGTTTTAACCAAGAGACTGGCAGCATTTTGCCCCTGCCCTAGAGATTTGTGAAACTTTAAATTTGAGAAAGATGATTTAGGGTATCTGGCAGAAGAAATTTCTAAGCAGCAAAGCATTCAAAAGGTGACTTGGGTGCTGCTAAGAGCATTCAGTTTTAAAAGAGAAACAGAGCATAAAAGTTTGGAAAATTTGCAGCTCTACAATGTGATAGAAAAGAAAATCCCATTTTCTGAGGAGAAATTCAAGCTGGCTGCATAAATTTGCATAAATAATGAGGAGCTGAATGTTAAGCCAAGACAATGGGGAAAATGTCTCCAATGTCAGAGGTCTTCATGGCAGCCCCTCCCATCACAGGCCCAGAGGCCTAGGAGGAAAATATGGTTTTGTGGGTCAGGCTCAGGGTCCCCATGCTATGTGCAGTCTAGGGACTTGGTGCTCTGCATCCCAGCCACTCCAGCTGTTACTAAAAATGGCCGAGGTGCAGCTCAGGCCACAGCTTCAGAGGGTACAAGCCTCAAGCCTTGGCAGCTTCCACGTTATGTTGAGCCTGTGGGTTCACAGAAGTCAATAATTGAGGTTTGGGAACTTCTGCCTAGATTTCAGAGGATGTATGGAAATGCCTGGATGTCCAGGCAGAAGTCTGTTGCAGGGGTGGGGCTCTTATGAAGAACCTCTGCTAGGGTTGTGCTGAAGGGAAATGTGGGGTTGGAGCGCCCACACAGAGTCCCTAATGGGGCACTGCCTAGTGGAGCTATGAGAAGAAGGCCATAGTCCTCCAGTCTCCAGAATGATAGATCCACTGACAGCTTGCACTGTGTGCCAGGAAAAGCTGCAGCTGCAGGAAAAACTGCAGACACTCAACACCAGCTCATGAAAGCAGATGAGAGGGAGGTTGTACTCTGCAAAGCTACAGGGGCCAAGCTGCCCAAGACCATGGGAACCCACCTCTTGCATCTATGTGACTTGGATGCAAGACCTGGAGTCAAAGGAAGTAATTTTGGAGCTTTAAGATTTGACTGCCCTGCTGGATTTCAGACTTGCTTGGGGCCTGTAGTCCCTTTGTTTTGACCAATTTCTCCCCTCTGGAACATGCCTGTAACCCCATTGTATCTAGGAAGTAACTAACTTGCTTTTGATTTTTACAGGCTGATTATCGCTTGGTTGTGTCCCCACTCAAATCTCATCTTCAATTGTACTTCCGTAATTTCCACATGTAGTGGGAGGGACGTGGTGGGAGATAATTTGAATCATGGGAGTGGTTTCCTCCATACTGTTCTCATGGTAGTGAAGAATTTTCATGAGATCTGATGGTTTTATTAGGGGTTTCTGCTTTTGCATCTTCCTCATTTTCTCTTGTTGCCACCATGTAAGAAGTGCCTTTTGCCGGGTGCCGTGGCTCAAGCCTGTAATCCCAGCATTTTGGGAGGCTGAGACAGGTGGATCACGAGGTCAGGAGACCAAGACCATCCTGGCAAACATGGTGAAACCCCGTCTCTAGTAAAAAATACAAAAAACTAGCCAGGCGAGGTGGCAGGCGCCTGTAGTCCCAGCTACTCAGGAGGCTGAGGCAGGAGAATGGCGTAAACCCAGGAGGCCAAGCTCGCAGTGGGCTGAGATCCGGCCACTGCACTCTGGGCGACAGAGTGAGACTCCGTCTCAAAAAAAAAAAAAAAAAAAAGAAGTGCCTTTTGCCACCCACCATGATTCTGAGGCCTCCCCAGCCATGTGGAACTGTAAGTCCAATTAAACCTCTTTTTCTTCCCAGTCTCAGGTATGTCTTTATCAGCAGTATGAAAACGGACTAGTACACAGGCTCATAAGTGGAAGGGACTTACTTTGTCTCAGATGAGGTGTTGAATTGTGGACTTTTGAGTTAATGCTAAAATGAGTTGCGACTTTGGGGGACTGTTTGGAAGGCATGATTAGTTTTGAAATGTGAGGACATGAGATTTGGGAGGGGCCATGGGTAGAATGATATGGTTTGGCTGTGTCCCCACCCAAATATCATCCTGAATTGTAACTCCCACAATTTCCACATGTCATGGGAGGAGCCCAGTGGGAGGTGATTGAATTATGGGGGCAGGTCTTTCCTGTGCTGCTCGTATGATAGTGAATGAGTCTCATGAGAACCGATGGTTTTAAAACAGGAGTTGCCTTGCACAAGCTCTCTCTTTGCCTGCCACCATCCATGTAAGATGTGACTTGCTCCTTCTTGCCTTTTGCCATGATCATGAGGCCTCCCCAGCCTTGTGGAACTGTAACTCTGTTAAACTCTTTTTCTTTCCAGTCTTGGGTATGTCTTTATCAGCAGTGTGAAAATGGACTGATACAGTATACTAATGCAATATTCACTAGAATGGCTAAAATGTAATAGTTTGACCACACTGAATGTTGGCAAAGGATATGGAAGAACTGGAACTCTGTACTGCTGATAGGAATGTAAAATGATGCAATTGTTTTGAAAACATTTGAAACATTAAACACATTCCTCTCATATGATCTAGACATTCCACTTGTAGGTATTTCCCCAAGAAAAAAAGAAATCATATGTCCACACAAAGACTTGTACATGAATATTAATGTCATCTTTATTTGTAATTGCCTAAAACTGGAAACAACAAGCAAATGTCCATCAGCAGGTAAGTGGATATGCTATGATACACACATGATACTACACAGCAATAAAAAGGAATGAAGTACTGCTACATGAAGCAACATGGATGAATCTCAAAATAATTATGCTGAGAAGACAGGTAAAAAGACAGACAAAAAAAATTATACATACTATATGATTCCATCACTAAAAAAGTCCTAGAAAATGCAAACTAATTGGTCAGAAGGCAAATTAATGGTTACCTTGGGTCAGGGGCTGGTGCCAGAGAGGGATGGATGACAAAGAGACATAAGAAAGTTTTGGGGATGATGAATATGTTGATTATTTTGATTGTGGTGATATTCTTATAAATGTGTGTGTGTGTGTGTGTGTGTATGTGTATATATATGTATATATATGTGTGTGTATATATATATATATGTATGTCAAAACTCATCCAAGAACATGCTTTAAATATGTGCAGCTGATTGTGTATCAATTGTACCTCACTAAAGCTAACAAAGTAAATAAACAAATAAATGAACATAGTAACCTATATACTGTTTTTACACACTATATACTGTTTTTACACACTAGGAATAACCAGTTAGAAAACATAAAGGAAAAACTGTCTTATTCACCATGCCTATACAAAATGCAAAACGATTTATAATAAATGTAATAATCAGTGTGGTAGAGATTGCCTGGAAAAGCCCATGCAAGTCTTTGTGAAACCACTTTTGCAAAAACTATGGCAGTGAGAGAAGCCTAGCATGACTGACTCCATCTTGCTTCTGGCTGCACAGGCTGGCTTTCCCTGGTCATTCCTGGGCATAAGCCAAGTTAACCGTGGGAGGAATTTAGTTTACAGTTTAACTTGAAAGCAACGATGATAATAGTTTCTCCCTAAAACTAACCCCCTCCTTGCTCAGGGACTGAAGCTGCCTTTATAAAACTAATGAAAGACCACAAGATTAGGATTACTGGGGAGATGAATTCTGTTAAAATGTAGGCATAGTTTTTATAATCCCTTACTGCTAAGGAGTTAAGTGGCTAGAGGTCACAAGATTTGTGACTTCCCAAAGTGTTCTTGTAGTGTCAGTTCTTATAACATCAGTATTGTAGAACCTAATATTGGTCTTTTGAGATGTTTTTCAGACTTTTGGTTTCTGGTAACCAACTGGTCCCACCTGGACCTGTGAATCATGACTCAACCGGTCCCAAGGCCTCCATACAGAGGCACAATCAGTGCACAAGGACCCTTTTCAGCACCCCTATGATTTCATCCCCAGCCAGTTAGTGGCACTCATTCCCTAGCCCCCTGCCCACCAAATTATCCATAAATATCCTAGCCTCTGAGTTCTCTGGGAGGCTGATTTGAGTAATCGTAAAATTCCTGTCCTTCCACTTGGCTGGCCTTGCTTTAATTATACTTCTTCTGTACTGCAATACCACAGTCTTAGCGAATTGGTTTTGTCTGTTCAGTGGGAAAGAGGAACCCATCAGGGGATTGCATTTGTAACAATTTGAATTTTTGAAAATCTTCAGAAAAAAAACAGATTTGAATAAATAAGAAGACACAATATACTCATGACTATACTCATGAAGAGGGTGTAGTGGATGCTGTGATGTGCCACTGAGATTCCCCACTTGGAACGAGACCAAGGCACTCATTCCCTTTGCTGCTGAGAGTGTTGGCTGCCAATGGCTCATAGCTCAGTTGTTCTCCAGGAATCTCCCTCAATGAAAGCCACCTCTTTTAAGCTTAAGGCCTCTTCTTGCTGGGTAGTTCACCTCTAGTGAGACTAGTCAATGGGGGGAAGGAAGTTTTACAAAGGTCTGGTCCCCTTGCCTCAGTTTGGGACTACTGTGAAGTTCCGTTTTAGCACCAGAACGCTATCTCCATGGGATCAACTGCTTTGTTGTGACTTCATTACACTTCAATGCTTCCTCTGCCTGATCCCACCTCCTTACTCCCAACGGTTCTTCCTAATAAATCTACTTATACAAATCTCCTTCTGAGTAGGCTTCCCAGAGAACTTGAGCTACAACAAAGGATAAGGGTGTCAATTATACCCAAGTCAATTTAATGCAAATTCTCATCAGAAAAACAGTGAAATAATTTTATTAAGTGAAAATAGCTAAGAAATTGAGGGTAGGGGCAGGATAAGAAAAACAAAATTGTACTTCAAAGACCAGAAATTGAATTTTGTTATGAAGCTATGGTAATTTAAACAGCACATTAATGGTACGATAATAGAAAAACAGTCAATGAAACAGAAGAGAAAACACTATATTCACTATAAATAACCTCCAAGAGGACATTATCTTTCTGGAATTTTCTCTCTACTCCCATGACTCTTTGAATCCTGTCTCTTCCCTAAGGATATCGATTCCTTGGAACTGTTTTATTTTTATTTATTTATTTTTCTTTTGAGACTGGGTCTCACTCTGACATTCAGGCTGGAATGCAGTGGTGCAGTCTCAGCTTACTGCAACCTCTGTCTCCCAGGCTCAAATGTTTTTCCCACCTCAGCCTCCCAAGTAGCTGGAACTACAGGCTTACGCCACCATACCTGGCTGATTTTTCTATTTTTTGTAGAGACAGGATTTCACTGTGTTAACCAGGCTGGTCTCAAACCCCTGGGCTCAAGTAATCCTCCCACCTTGGCCTCCCAAAGTGCTAGAATTACAGGCAGAGTCACCATACCTGGCCTCCTTAGAACTATTTTTAATGGAAGCTACTCATTCTCTCATATGGACACCAGTGGTGGTATTTGCATTCCCCCAACTCCCTAATAATTTTATCAGGACATTATTTTTACCTCCTGATACTAAATCACTTTTTTTTTGTAGGTTCCAGCTATTTTATTACTCCTCCTTTTAGGTTTCTCATTAATATTCTACCAAAGTGAGCATTGTACTTTTACATCCATTGAGCACTTTAACACCTGGTTGAGTCTTTCTTCCCACCTTAGCATCTGCTACAATCTTAAGTAAATTTAATATCTGCATAGACAACACAACAAATACCCTAACCTGTTAATGCTTTAGCTCAATGGCAATGAACTCCAACTTTCTTCTCCCTGAAACCTATGCCCATGGTCATAGTGGCCCCTTCATCATGAGGAATGGCTCTGTTTCTAAAACCTTAAACTCCAACACATCCATGACCACAGTCTCCTTCCTTCCTCTTTTTCCACAACTTTTCTTCTTTTAAGTGTATACCAAAAAGTATCTGAGCAGGTCTCAATCAATTTAGAGATTTATTTTGTCAAGTTTGAGGAGGTCCCAAGAACATGTGCCCAAGGTTGTTGGGTTACAGCTTGGTTTTATACTTTTAAATGAGACAGAAATTCCAATGCAAGATACAAATCAATACTTGCAAGGTATACATTGGTTTGGAACATCTCAAAATGGAGGGGAATGTGGGCTTCCAAGTCATAGGTAGATTCAAAGATTTCCTAATTGGCAAATGGATGAAAGAGTTAAGCTCTGCCTGAAAAGTTGAGTTCAGCATCAAGAAATGCTTGTGTTTATTTATTTATTTTTTGAGACGGAGTCTTGCTGTGTCACCCAGGCTGGAGTGCAGTGGCACGATCTTGGCTCACTGCAACCTCCACCTCCCGGGTTCAAGCAATTCTCATGCCTCATCCTCCCAAGTAGCTGGGATTATAGGCATGTGCCACCACGCCTGGCTAATTTTTGTATTTTTAGTAAAGATGGAGTTTCACCATGTTGGCCAGGCCAGTCTCGAACTCCTGGCCTCAAGTGAATCACCCACTTCGACATCCCAAACTTCTGGGATAACGGGCTTGAGCCACTGTGCCTGGCCAGAAATGCTTGAGTTTAGATAAGGGGGTTGTGGAAGCCAAGGTTCTTGTCATGTACATGAAGCATCCAGGTAGCAGGCTTCAGAGAGAATGAATGGTGAATGTTTATTATCAGACCCTAAAAAATGTAGACTCTCTGGGAAAAGACCTATTAAGAGGAGATTCTCTACAGAATACAAATTTCCCTCACAAGAGACAGCTTTGTGGGGCCATTTCAGAATATGTCAAAGAAATATATTTTGAGGTAAAATACTTTGATTCCTTCAGGGCCTGTTATCTGTCATGTGTTGAACCTTGCATTTAATTGGGGTCTCTCAAGCCTACCTGAAGTTTCTTTCTTTCCTTTTGAACTTGAACCCATGTGGTTTACAAAGGCCTGATCCCTATCTATTTGGGACAACTATGAAGTTTCATCCCAGCTTCAGAACTCCCGTTATCAGACAGGAATGACACAGCATCGTCACAGGAGAATAAAGACTCCAGATAGCAGTTTCACATGACTAGAGGCTATGGGCTTAAGACCCTGAAACACCCGTGTGGCCCAAGCAGGCTAAGACCAACTGGACCCAACATGGTGCTGGATTCAACCTAGGTTTCACTTGGATCCTCATTATATGCTCATTAACATACTCAATTACACACCCACCAGTGCCAGGATAGTTTTGGGAACACCCATATTTGGTGTAAAAATGCATGGCACCACAGTTCCAAGAAATCTCCATCTTTTTCCAGGAATTTTCATGACTATTCCATACCTTGGTTAAAGAAACCCATAAAAGTAGCAGTCCCAAACTCCATTATGTGTGACTCTCTTTTGAGTATGCCTGTACTCCTCTTTCTTGAGGATGTACTTTTCACTTTGCAATAAATTTCCATACTTCCATTATTTTCTGACTTTTCTTTGACTTGCTTCTCATGATGGTGTCAAGAGCCTGGACACTGGCTGGGGTTGAAGTCCCACCAGCGTTTGGGGGCCTACCCTGGTTTCGCCTCGACTCATAGACTCTACTCTCAATTCCTTCCAGTCCATGCTCTGCAATGCTGCCAGAGGAGCCTGTCTAAATGATGGTTTTCATCAAGTTATTCATCTGTTAAGGCATTTCCTTATCACCCTCATCATGAAGCCTAAACTCACTGGTCTGGCACACAAGGCTCGCCATGGTCAGACTCCAGACTTCCCCTCTGACTTCTCCTCTTCTCACTCCTGTGTTCCCATCACGATGACACGCATAATGGTTTATCCCCTCATGAGTTGCAATGTCCTGCGCCTCCACCTGGGAGACCTCCCCACACTCATCTTACCTCTTTGCAGACCTGCTTCCCCAGCCAGCACTGATTACTCCTCCCTGAAAATCTCCATTGTCGCTCATACGTATCTAAGGCACTCGACGCTCTGTGTGGAAACTATTTCAGTGTTAGAGTTGCCTACCAGACTGTTAACATGTCACGTTCAGGGAGTCAAGAGTGGCATCTTCGAAATTACATCACTGCACCTATCACACAGTATGTGACACAAGGCATATATTAGGCAAACAGCTTGGCTGAAACCGAGGAAGAATGCAAGGAAGAAGGCTTTGGGCTTGGATTCCAACAACCTGAATCCCAGTCCTAGCTCCATTACTTACCTGTTAAGTGACTGAAGGTGGTGATTTTCTTCATCTGTCTTTCTTTCTTTTTTTTTTTTTTTTGAGATGGAGTTTCACTCTGTTGCCCAGGCTGGAGGACAGTGGTACAATTTCAGCTCACTGCAACTTCCAACTCCTGGGTTCAAGTGATTCTCCTGCCTCAGCCTCTTGAGTAGCTCGGATTACCTGCATGTGCCACAATGCCTGGCTAATTTTTTTTTGCATTTTTAGTAGAGACAGGGTTTCACCATGTTGGCCAGGTTGATCTCAAACTCCTGACCTCAAGGGATCCACCCGCCTTGGCCTTCCAAAGTGCTGGGGAACCATGAACAGGCATGAACCACCCCACCTGACCAATCTTTCTGATACATATTTACTTCCACCTGGAAATAGACATAATAATAGCTACTCTACAGGGTGACTTTAAGGAGAAAACGAGAGAACAATGTGAAATGCACAAGATAGTTCCTGATATACAATGAGTCCTCTGTAACTTTCAGGTTTCCTTCTTGTCTTTCTTTCCTCCTTACCTTGTCTTCTTCCCCTGCCCATCATTTGCTGTTTTTCCTGTTGGTTCTCATCTTCTCCTCATGTGTTTGGAACAGCAACAGGAAGAAATAAAACTGACTTTGAGCCTAACCATTACCAGCTTCAAAGTATTGTAACTCCCAGCCCGTGACTCAGCCAGGGCTCACCTCATTGTTGCTCCACCTTAATAAATAGTTGACCTTTTAGCTCATCTAACAAGGAAAGGTTGCTAGAAACAAACTAAATGTACTCATCTGGGTGTGTCCTAGAGTCTCCCTAATGAGGAACCTCCAAGAGTCTAAGCACTTCACTTAGCAAGCCTTGGGGGGAAAGAAGCTGTGGAATTTCTATAACCAAAACCAACTCTATCCTCAAAAATACACTCAACACTGATGTGGGCATTGAAATCCAGACACTACTTAACATCATTTAATTTGTACCAATGGAACATAAAGGGAGTTTCACATTATTCCAGTGATTCAGAAAAGAAAATGGGTTGGATACAGAGAAATCGCCAATTTGTAAATTTCAACCAGATCTAAGCTTATGCCAGTTTCCTGGATGCTTATTTTGCCTAAGAACATGATTTAAAGCATCAACCTGTAGATTATATCCTTACATGCAGACAAGAATGACACTAAAGGCTTAACATAGAAGAAAGAAGAAGCAAGAAAGACAGTAACTAGAAGTGACCTAGAATAGTAAAGCACAAAAGAAATTTAAGGAAACAAAAGGGTAGGAGAGACTCATCAGTAATTATAGCAATTCCATAGGGAGTATAATCCAATTTCCATTTGACATACTAGAAAACTGAGGCTCAGAGAGATTATTAAATAACATATCCAAAGTCACACAGGGAGACATCAGTCACATCAAGGTTCCAAACCAGGTCTGTCCAAGTCCAAACCCCATGTCATTTCTAGTCTTTCAGGTGGTCTCAAAGAAAGCATAGTAAACACATATAAAATGAATACACCAGGTTGACTAGGGTTTATTTAGCTTTATTCATCATCATCTGGCAGATAAATATTTTAGAACATTCAAAACCATTAGGAGAAGACTCCAGCATGTAAGGAGCTTGGAAGTCATCACTCCTAACAAGTAAAAAGCTGAACAAACTACAGTTCAACAGCTCTTCTTGGGTCCATCAGAGGATTAAGGTCACAGCTCAAACTGCTTGGAGAAACAGACATGCAGGTACAGAGAACCACAGCTTACTCCAGGGGAAACCCATGAGCAGAAACTTCTGCAGAAACAAGTAGAGAAACCTGAAGTGTAAGTAACGAATTGCTGGAGACTCAGAGTGGACAAGTCGAGAGTAAAAGGCTTCAGGGGGGTGCCCAGTCTTAGAAGGGAGCACTCCCACTTTTGTGAGTTTTACCTCCAGTGGCTCTAAGGGGTTCTCAGAGTGAAGCTCAAAGGAAAAAAAATCCCCTCGTGCTTCCAGAAGGGGGAAGAGAAAAGAAACCATGGTGAAATATGTCAGAGCACTCTGTTCTTCACAAGGTCTGACCTCAGGAGAACCTCTTGCACCAGAGCCTATGACCCCGGAAAGGGAAATACCCAATTCTAGCTCCCTCTAGCCATCCTGTTCCTCCTAAGGAGGGAAAAGTGAGAAGCACACTTAAAGTGCACAGTCCAGAGACACAAGCTTACTAAAAGACTGAGACCTGTTCATGGGACTATAGAGCGCTTCCCCTCCCTCCACATCTTACCACCATATCACTAAAGGTCGATTTACAGCAGCTTTTTTTTTTTTTTAACCCAGTATAGCACATCCACTTTCAACAAAAAATTGCAAGGCATATGAAAAGGCAAAAACAAAACAAAAAACCAACAAAAAACCCCTCCCCACAGTTTGAGTATACAGAATAAGCATCAGAACCAGACTTAGGTATAACAAGGTTGGCATTATCTGACCAGCAATTTAAAATAATAATGATTAATATATTAAAAGTAGACAGTACGTAAGCCACACCCTGGCATGTAAAGCTCTTTGTGAGAAGGTAATAATGCTTTGCATGTCACATTTTAGCTTATAGCTAGGTAATACCAATATACATACACACTTGGGAAAAGTAAGCAAGGAAAGAAAATGTGGCTGGGTGTGGTGGCTCACGCCTATAATCCCAGCACTTTGGGAGGCTGAGGCAGGAAGATTTCTTGAGCCCAGGAGTTCGAGTCCAGCCTGGGCAAAATAGTGAGATCCCTGTCTGTACAAAAAAAAATTTAATTAGCTGGGCATGGTGGCACAAGCCTATAATCCCTGCTACATGGGAAGCTGAGGTGGGAGGATCACATGAGCCTGGGAGGTCAAGGCTGCAGTGAACTGTGAGTGTGCCAATGCACTCCAGCCTGGGTGACAAAGCAAAACCCTGCCTTAAGAAAAGAAAAAAGAAAGAAAGAAAAGGAAATGCACTGGGTGGGAGGCTGGCACAGGAGGAGGCAGAAGTAATTTGAAGGGATGCTATAGGGCAGTGTGCCATATGACTTTGAGTTTACCTGTGTATTACATAGACATATACCTTGATAGGGCTCCCACATAGACGTTGATTGAGATACCTCTGGGCTCCGTCTAAGGATGGACCTGGTGTTGTGGGTTTGATATCAATAGCTGCAGTTTCCCTACCAGGCTAATATGTGGCATGACTTGGGGCATTATTTCTGGAAGTTCAGCTTCAAATCTTCTTTATTTTAAGAATGTCCAAAATACTGTAAGGTACCTAAAATCCTCTAATAAATTTGTTTTCTTCCTAACAAATAACATTGGCCTTGCTGAGAACCAAAGCCAAGATATTGTATATTTCTTAAAAGCTTATTTAGAAATATAGAGGCAACTGTTAGGGAAACAGTGGTTAAAAGAGTTCAGAGTGGCTGCTTCAGAGAAGCAGCAGTCAAGAATAAGGAAGGATGGACATAGTTGACATTTTTTGTTAAAAACCTGGTAGTACGGCTGGGTGCGGTGGCTCATGCCTGTAATTTCAGCACTTTCAGACGCTGAGACAGGTGGATCACCTGAGGTCAGGAGTTCGAGACCAGCTTAGCCACCATGGCGAAACCCCATCTCTACAAAGACTACAAAACTTAGCCAGGCATGGTGGCACGCGCCTGTAATCCCAGCTACTTGGGATGCTGAGGTAGGAGAATTGGTTGAACCTGGGAGGTGGAGGTTGTAGAGAGCCAAGGTCACACCAATGCATTCCAGCCTGGGCAACAGAGTGAGACTCTGTCTCAAAGAAACAAAACAAAACAAAAAAGAAACAAAAAACCTGGTAGTACTAGATGACTTTTTATCTCATATATATATATATAAATATTTATATATATATAAAATATATATTTTTCTAATAAAATAAAAAAGGTTTATGGGAACCATTAAAAGAGCATCATTCACATGAACACACTCTCAGGCTAGTAAATGCAGAGGAAGATGTTTGATAATGCAGTACAGCAAGTGGTATAGAGTCCTGGCTTCTACATGGTGAAGATGTCCTTTGAAGGTCCTGGTCCCTCAATCCAATTAGGTTCTCCCTGAACTGGAATATGCTTCCATTCCATCCCACCCATCCCGAGCAACATCCAGCCCTCCTCATCCACCACAGAGCAGAACAGAGAGATGAGTCCATGTTAACTCTGGCTGCATGGAGACAAAGCAGGCAGTGACTGTGTTGTGAGAACTTTACCATTAGGATTTAGAGCAATGATGCCAGGAAATGAAGGTGAAGGACAAAGGAGACGCTGTGTGGGCAATGCAAAACCAGGGGCACCGGACAGGGTCTGAGTGGGACTAAGAAGACAGGGAACTTCCTCTGCCATGTTTGGCTAAGGAATTTCCCTAATGTCCCAGAGAGAAGGGATGGGAAGTTCACAATAAAACTAGACTGTGATTACTCTTTTTACAGCTGAGGAAACTGAGGCTTAAAAATGTTAAACCACCTGCCCAGATCAATCCAATTGTTGAAGAAAAAAACAAACACACCTCAAATACTGCTGTCAGCATGGTCATTTGGAAACCAGCATGCCTATTCGGATTCAACAAGCATTTATTGAGCACCTACTAGGTGCTAGAACCTCTGGTAAGTGTTTGTGCATGTAGCCAAGAGGCATAAGAGCATTCATATCCTACAGCCTCAAAATCCTTCTCCTAGGCATCATCCAAAAAGCAATCTAGCAGACCAGAAAAGCTGTAGTCATGAAAAGGTTTCTGCCAGCATTATCTATTTGGGAATAGTTGGAAACAACAGAAGTAGCTAAGAGTAAATTAAGACTCATCTTTTATTTATTTATTTATTTTTTTTGGAGACAGGGTCTCATTCTGTTACCCAGGCTGGAGTGTAATGGTGCAATCATGGCTCACTGTAGACTTGACTTCCTGGACTCTGGACTCAAGTGATCCTCCCACCTTGGTCTCCTGAGTAGCTAGAAGTGCAGGTACTTGCCACCATATCAGAATAATTTTTTCTTTTCTTTTTTTTTTGTAGAGATGAGATTTTGCCAGGTTGTCCAGGTTGGTCTTGAACTCCTGGACCCAAGTGTTCCGCCTGCCTTGGCTTCCCAAAGTGCTGGGATTACAGGTGTGAGTCACTGCACCTGGCCAAGGCTCATCTTTAAAGGCATTTTTCTATGGCTATAACACCTATTTTTATAAAAGTTATGTAGAAAAATAAGAGGAATCTAATACACTGCTAACCTTAAATATAAAACAATTGTATTGCTCTATGATAACTGTAGAAAAAAATGTATACACAGATACTCCTTAAGGTACAACGGGTTACACCCCAACAAACCCACTGTAAGTTGAAAATATGATAAGTTGAAAATACATTTAACACACCTACCTTCCAAACATCATAGTTTAGCCTACTGTATTAGTCAGGGTTCTCTAGAGGGACAGAACTAATAGTGTGTCCGGAATTGGTGGGTTCTTGGTCTCTCTGACTTCAAGAATGAAGCCGCAGACCCTCGCGGTGAGTATTAAAGTTCTTAAAGATGATGTGTCTGGAGTTTGTTCCTTCGGATGTTCAGATGTGTCTGGAGCTTCTTCCTTCTGGTGGGTTCGTGGTCTCGCTGTCAGGAGTGAAGCTGTAGACCTCCGTGGTGAGTGTTACAGCTCTTAAAGGCAGCGCCTCTGGAGTTGTTGGTTCTTCCCGGTGGGTTCGTGGTCTCGCTGGCTTCAGGAGTGAAGCTGCAGACCTTCGCGGTGAGTGTTACAGCTCATAAAGACAGCGTGAACCCAAAGAGTGAATAGCAGCAAGATTTATTGCAAAGAGTGAAAGAATAAAGCTTCCACTGTGTGGAAGTGAACCCCAGCAGGTTGCCACTGCTGGTTTGGGCAGCCTGCTTTTATTGCCTTATCTAGCCCCACCCACATCCTGCTGATTGGTCCATTTTACAGAGAGCTGATTGGTCCACTTTACAGAGAGCTGATTGGTCTGTTTTGACAGAGTGCTGATTGGTGCATTTACACCTTGAGCTAGACACAGAGTCAGAGAGTGCTAGTTAGCTAGATACAGAATTAGCTAGATACAGAGTACGAATTGGTGTATTTACAAACCTTGAACTAGACACAGAGTACTGATTGGTGTATTTACAAACCCTGAGCTAGACACAGAGTGCTGATTGGTGCATTTACAATCCTTGAGCTAGACACAGAGTCACAGAGTGCTAGTCCTCCAAGTCTCCACTAGGTTAGCTAGATACAGAGTACCAATTGGTGTATTCACAAACCCTCAGCTAGACACAGAGTGCTGATTGGTGCATTTACAAACCTTGAGCTAGACACAGAGTGCTGATTGGTGCACATACAGTCCTCCGAAAGAGTATTAATTCACTTGATTACAAAGTCTCTCAATAGGCCATCTGCAAACTGAGGAGCAAGAAAGCCAGTCTGAGGCCCAAAATGAAGAACTTGGAGTCCAATGTTTGAGGGCAGGAAGCATCCAGCATGGGAGAAACATGTAGGCTGGGAGGCTAGGCCAGTGTAGGCTTTCCACGTTTTTTCTGCCTGCTTCATATTCTGGCCATTCTGGCAGCTGATTAGGTAGTGCCCACCCAGATTAAAGGTGGGTCTGCCGTTCCCAGACCACTGACTCAAATGTTTCTCTCCTTTGGCAACACCCTCACAGACACACCCAGGATCAATACTTTGCACGCTTCAATCCAATCAAGTTGACACTCAGTATTAACCATCACATATACCATTGCAGATTTAATTTGCATTTCCTTAATGACCAGTGATGCTGCACATCTTTTTATTCTTCTGGCATTTAATATCATTCTGCAACATTATGATTGAAGACTGCATAGTGTTTCATTTTAGAGGTATCACAATTTAGTTAACTGATTCTTTAGAATAGGACTTTTAGGCTGCTTATGATTTCTCTTTGGCTACTATAAATTTTGTTGAGATAAATATTTGTATAATTAAATCTTTGAGTTACATCATTGACTATTTAGACTAAAATTCCTAGATTTCCAATCTGCCTTCTTGTTTCAGCTCTCATACTGTGTGCTTATTGCATTTAGTTTTGTCAGAAATCTAACTTTCTAATTATTTCTACAAGACTTTTATTGATTCAATTGGATTTTGTAGGTATACAAATAAATAATATATAAGTAATGATATTTATTTCCTTTGAATAATCATGTCTTGGTTCCTTTTTCTTTATCCAATTTCATGGGTGAGAACTTGAATAATAGTGGTATCTGTCTTTTCGCTGACTAACATAGTCGATTTAGTATCAAAAGAAGATATTGGCAATATAGTATTAATTCTTTAAATAGACTTGTATTCCATTCTAGTTTGCTATGATTTTGTTAAGAAGTTTACCTTCAAAGTAGTTATGCGTCTTTTTTCACAGTTATTTAAATAATTATGATTCTTACTTTTTCCCCTTTTTACGTATAAAAATAGAATCAAATCTATAAATTATGTTCTAATTTTTAAAAGTGAACTTAGCCTTTTAGAGTGAGCAACTTGCCAAGTGTTTAATATCATTCTACAACATCATGATTGAAGACTGCATAATATTTCTTTCTCTTTTCTTTCTGTTTTGGACAGAGTCTCGCTCTGTTGTCCAGGCTGGAGTGCAGTGGTGCAGTCTTGGCTCACTGCAACCTCTGCCTCCTGGGTTCAAGTGATTCTTGTGCCTTAGTCTCCCAAGTAGCTGGGACTACAGGCACGTGCCACCACATCTAGCTAATTTTTGTAATTTTTGTAGAGTCAGTATTTCACCATGTTGGCCAAGCTGGTCTCGAACTCCTGGCCTCAAGTGATCCACCTGCCTCAGCCACCCAAAGTGCTGGGATAATAGGCGTGAGCCACTGTGCCCTGCCTAAAGATGGCATAATATTTCATTTTAGAGGTATCATAATTTAGTTAACAAATTCTCTATTACAGGACTTTTAGGCTATTTATAATTTCTCTTTAGCTATTATAAATTGTATTGAGATAAATATTCTTGTAATTAAATATTGGGGTACATCTCTGCCTATTAATTTAGGTTAGAATTCGTAGATTTCCAATGGTAGGTCAAGGAATCTGAACATTTTTAAGGCTTTTGATTATTCACTATGACTTTTCTCTCAAGAGAGTTAGCGGATATTTGCATGCTTACCAACATTCTAATCTGTTCTGATGATAGGTGATTAATGCTATCACAGTAATTTGCATTTGCCTTTGAAAACACTGAATACCTTAAATGTGTATTTTATTATTCTTTTCTGCTTAAATGCTTTATTTACTTTGTGTCTTTTATTGTATGTTCAGTTGGTCCTCATTATTTGTGGATTCTGTACTTGCAAATTCACCTACTAACATGTATTTGTAACTTCAAAATAAATCAACACTCATGGTGCTTCCATGGTCATACGGAGATATGTGCAGAGCGGTGAAACATTCGGGTAACCTGATGCTCATGTTCCCAGCTGTGGTGGACCAAGACAACAATCTGCCTTCTTGTTTCAGCTCTCACACTGTAAACAAGGATGCTTTTTGTAGTCTATTTCGTTCCATATTTTTTTTTTTTTTTGCATTTTTGTGCCTTTTGTTGGTGATTTCACTGTTTCAGATGGTCCCAAGCATAGCACTGAAGAGATGTCTAGTGTGCTAAGCACAAGAAGGCTGTGCTGTACCTTATTGAGAAAATACATGTGTCAGATAAGCTTCACTCAGGCATAAATTATAGTGCTGTTAGCCAGGAGTTCAAGGTTAACGAATCAGCAACATATATTAAATAAGGTGTCTCCAAACAGAAACACACATAAAGCAAGGTTATGTACTGATCAGTTGATGAACGTATTGTTACTGGGGGGTCCTTGTTCCCAGAGCTCCCAAGATGGTGGCGGGCCGCTTCCAAGATGGGGGCAAGCCTCATGTCCTCTGACCTGGGGTTATTGGCCTCATGGATTCCAAGGAATGGAATCTTGGGCCATGCAGTGAGTGTTATAGCTCTATTAGAAGCCGTGGGTCACGGAAGAGAACTGTGGAACCCAATGACTAGTGTTCAGCTTGATTAGGATGAACCCAGGCACTTAGCCATGCAGGAACAAAGGCAGGCCTTTAGCCTGATCGGGAGCCTCAATGGGCGCCTCACTGAATCAGGAGCACAGCCGACACACTGCTGGATCTGGAGGGATGGAAGTCAGCGGCGGGTCTGCAATGTGGCAAACAGCAGTGGTGGACTGCGAACTCAGCTCAGCTCCAGCTATAACAAACACGGACCAGAAGAGATTGCAGTTGCAAGATTTAATAGAGTGAAAACAGAACTCCCACACAAAGGGAGGGGACCCAAAGAGGTTAGCCATTGCTGGCTCGAATGCCTGGGATTATACCTTGATCACTGTCTCTTCTGCTGTGCTCTCAGGCAATAGATGATTGGCTATTTCCTTACCTCCTGTTTTTGCCTAATTAGCATTTTAGTGAGCTCTCTTTACTAACTGATTGGTCGGGTGTGAGCTAAGTTGCAAGCCCCGTGTTTAAAGGTGGAAGCGATCACCTTCCCAGCTAGGCTTAGGGATTCTTAGTTGGCCTAGGAAATCCAGCTAGTCCTGTCTCTCACTATGACCAGAGAGAGGCTTATAAGCAGGTAATGCTGTTTTTTGTTGTTGTTGTTGTTGTTGTTTTGTTTTGCTTTTTTCCATCGAGGAGCAATGGCTCAGTATTTTCAGAGTCATATTTGTAGTGGCTTTATACAACATAACTACCATAGGCTGGGTGCGGTGGCTCACACCTGTAATTCCAGCACTTTGGGATTACAGGTGCACGCCACCATGCCCAGCTAATTTTTGTATTTTTAGTAGAGATTGGGTTTTGCCATGTTGCCTAGGCTGATCTCGAACTCCTGGCCTCAAATGACCCACCCATTTTGGCCTCCCACAGTGCTGGGATTACGGACATGAGCCACCGCGCCCAGCCCAGAGTATTTTCATAGGTACTATGACACTTGTATTCTCTTTAACAATCTTCTGATGGGAGGTCAGCCCAGCGTCCTTGGTTTCCTATAAACAGTAGGGATAGATGCTTTAGAAACCTCCTCAGATCTTAAGGAGGTGAAGTTGTCAATACAAATACCCATTACCAATTCAGCAGTGCATAATTCTGAGAGGAAAATGGAGACTGGTAAAGCTAGGGTAGGTGGAAGAGAGGGAGGGAAATTTAACTTTTGTCCATTAAAAGTAAAATTTTAATGGCTAAGGGGTCGTCTTTTGCACCTGGCTCTGTTTTGGCCAGTTTCTACACCTTCTGTTTTACCTGGCAAGATCATGGTGCTGCTGCCTGGGACATCAAGCCCAAACCCCTGTCATCCCATCCAGGTACCTGTTGTCCTAATTACCACATGAAAGCTGGGGGTGGGACCTAGGAAGCAGAGGTTATCTGGAGGATAGCTCAGTGCTTCTCACTTAGATTATCTGTGCTCCAGTCTCTATGAACTTGTGCCTTGAGCCTAGGATGAGGAGGCTGCCATAGGATAAGAAGAATTTACAGAGCCAGTTTTTCTAGTCTCCTTCCAGGAGAACTTGGGACTTTGACATGGAGCATGGTGATGGCAGGCAGATCAGTGGTGATTGTGCTGATGGGCAGGGGGTGGCTGCGCGGCTCTTATGTAACACTGCTTTTTACCCAGAAACTTGGGTGTGCTTCTGCATACAGAGGAAGAGCACTAGGACCCATAGATCTGGTCCTAAGCATCACAGAATCCCAGTCTCTTCAGCAATGGCTTAGCCAACATGGGCCCCCACAAGGTCATGAACTGTTGGTTTAATGGCTCTGTGGCCACTTGTAGGCCAGCAGGTAACAGGAGGATATTATGACCTCTGAGACCTGGAGCTCAGTACCAGATGGCATATTATATCCTGGCCCCACCCTGGGACACCATTTCTAGTGTGCCACTCTTCCTGAGATGTGGGGCTCAGTGCCAAATGATATATTATGTCCTGGCCCTGCCTGGAACACCATTTCTAACATGCCACTCTTCCTTTCACCATGGGATCCACCCCTAGCTGTCTGAAAGACACTGTTGAGCTACCAGTTAATTGAAGGTGGAGAAACACAACTCCTTACCCTTAACCTCTCTGTGCTTACAGCGTGGTATCTGTGAAGAATGGTAACATGGTATCTGTGAAGAACGCAGGTATTTCCCAGCCTTAGCTTAGAATGGAATTGACATCTGTCTCTCTTTCTCTCCCTGTCTCATCTCCTCTCTCTCTGACATTACTAACCTGCTGAGTCCTTATTTTCCTTAACCATCCTTTATTAGCCTTGGAAATGACAGACACGTTGATAGTGAAGATGGAGGCCCTGATGTCCTTGCTCCAGATGCCAGAACCCTTGGCCTGATGTCGGCAGCTGCAGCGGCACTGGTTGTTTTGTTTGCCCTTCCAGATCCACTCTCCATCCTTCTCTACTCTGTCTGTGCTGTGGGAGGCTGACCCCATCCGTCTACTTCAGTGGAGCACTAGAGCCTGCAAGAACTGATTGTATGCATCTCCTCCTAACCCCGTGTTTGGTGACTGTGGTAGGAATATTTACACCGTGGACATTGGCAAATACTACAAGTAAGCTTGCATGCACACATACATGTCTCAGAACTTGTTGTTAAATATTTATTTACCAGCCGACCACTGGGGCAACATGAGTATATTCCTTGCCTCTGGCTTCTGCTTGGGTTTGGTCACTGGGTGGTACTTGCAAGGAATTGAAGAAAGCATGGTAAGAGTATCCACTCTCCTGGCCTCCCTGACACATTCTCAGATTAAGCTGAATCCCTCTCCAAAGGCTTCAGCTGTGGTCAAGCACCCACTCCATAAACCCATCCTTTCTGGATTCTAGATACTCCTTCCCTTTCCTTCTTGACATCTGTATTAGGCCATTCTTGCATTGCTATGAAGAAACACCTGAGGCTGACTAATTAATAAAGAAGAGGCTCACAGTTCTGTAGGCTGTTACAGAAAGCATGGTGCTGGCATCTTCTCAGCTTCTGGGGAGGCCTCAGGAAGCTTCCAATCATCACTGAAGGTAAAGGGAAGTAGGCATCTCACATGGCCAGAGCGGGAGCAAGGGGTGGCTGGAGGTGCCACACTTTTAAACAACCAGATATTATGAATCTCACTATTGAGAGGACAATACCAAACCATAAGGGATCTGCCCCATAACACAAATATCTCGCACCAAGCCCCATCTCCTACACTGGGGATTACATTTCAATGTGAGATTTATGGGGACAAATATCCAAACTATATACAAGTCTATGGGTGGTAATGGCCCCAGGGGCCATAGTATCTCTCCCTGGGTTCCCTAAACCCTTCCTACACCAATAGCCCCATTGATAACACTCTTCTCTAAAAACTCACCTGAGTGAGTATTACCTGTTTCCTTCTGACTAATACAAAAGCTGGGCATAGTCAGTCTGGTAGGAATGCCTGCTGAGTGCACTTCCTGTGTCTGCATATAGATGCTAAATGTAAGAGCTGCAGTTTTCAAACTCTCTCTCTCTCTCTTTTTTTTTTTTTTTGGAGACAGATTCTCAGTCTGTCACACAGGCTGGAGTGCAGTGGTGTGATCTCAGCTCACTGCAACCTCTGCCTCCTAGATTCAAGTGATTCTCAAGCCTCAGCCTCCCGAGTAGCTGGGATTAGAGGCATGTGCCACCACACCTAGCTAATTTTTGTATTTTTTTTTTTTTTTTAAGCAGAGACAGGATTTCACCATGTTGGACAAGCTGGTCTCAAACTCCTGACCTCAGGTGATCCACCCACTTAGGCTTCCCAAAGTGCTGGGATCACAGGTGTGAACCACCACGCCCAAACTGCAGTTATGATTTCTGATAGATGTGGTATCTCTCATTGGTCTTTCAGTCCTCCAATTCCCAATTAACCCATTCCTTTATTCTTTCTGTTAACATAACTGGTGATGTTTAGTTTTCCAAGCCAGGCCCTGGCCAACATAGACTCCTTGAATCTTCAACATGGACCCTCGGTTAAGAGCATCTGATGTCTCAGATGGTTAGCTAGTACCTATCTCGAGAAAGAATCAGGGATCATAAGCAAGGGTTTGTGACTATCAAAACTTAATAAGATTGCCAGGCACAGTGGCTTGCACCTGTAATCCTAGCACTTTGGGACGCTGGGGAGGAAGGATTGCTTGAGCCCAGGAGTTCGAGATTGGCCTGGGCAGCATAGTGGGATCTTGTCTCTACAAAAAATTTTAAAAATTAGTCAGGTGTTGTGGTGTGTGCCTGAAATAGTATGGCTATGTCCCCACCCAAATCTCATCTTGAATTTTAGTTCCCTTAATCCCCACGTGTTGTGGGAGGGACCTGGTGGGAGGTAATTGAATCATGGGGGTAGTTACCCCCATGTTGCTGTTCTCTTGATAGTGAGTTCTCATGAGATCTGATGGTTTATAAGGGGCTTTTTCCCCTTTTGCTTGGTGCTTCTCTTGCCTGCCACCATGTAAGATATGATTTTGCTCCATGCCTCCTGCTGTGATTGTGAGTCCTCCCCAGCTGTGTGAAACTGTGAGTCAATTAAACCTCTTTCCTTTATAAATTACCCCGTCTCAGATAGGTTTTTATTAGCAGCATGAGAACGGACTAATACAACACCTGTAGTCCCAACTACTCAGGAGGCTGAGGTAGAAGCTTCACTTGAGCCTGGGGGGTTTGAGGCTACAGTGGGCTGTGATTGTACCACTGCAATCCAGCCTTGGTGACAAAGCAAGATCTCATCTCAAAAACAAAGACAGAAGTGAGCCCCTCAAAACTTACTAAGACTTTCACGTTTGTGTGCCTTTTCCCTTGTTTTAAATATCTCAGTTACCACTGTATTGTGCCCTTGCAGTGATGCTTAAAATGAAATGGACTCAGAGTTTGCCTTTAGGAGAAGTGAGAAAATGGGGAACTGGCTTAATAACCAACAAGGGGAGTGGGGTGGAGAGCAACATCTTCCTTTTTATGAACCTCTCAGAGATCTAGTATTTCCTTTCCTTATGCATATAGGCTAAAAATAAAGAAAATCACGGTAGTATTAGCAGTACATGCAACTCCGTTACTAATGCTTTCATAACACAGAGTTGCTGCAGATATTTCAAGGATGAGGGGCAGAGATGGTCTTGGATGGAGAGGCTCCCTATGGGGAAGAGGGAGGGGGCAACACTAAAGAGAAAAGAAAAGTGTTTGAGGTCAGACATGGTGGCTCATGCCCGTAATCCCAGCACTTTGGGAAGCCGAAGCAGGATGATCACCTGAGGTCAGGAGTTCGAGACCAGCCTGGCCAACATGGTGAAACACCGTCTCTGCTAAAAATTCAAAAAAATTAGCTGGGCGTGGTGGTGCATGCTTGTAATCCAAGCTACTTGGGAGGCTGAGGTACGAGAATCGTTCGAACCCAGGAGGTGGAGCCAAGATAGCACCACTGTACTGAGCCAAGATAGCACCACTGCACTCCAACCTGGGCGACAGAGTGAGACTCTATCTCAAAAGCAAACAAACAAATAAACAAAAACAAAATAAAACCCAAAATGTGGTTGAGTTCCTGGGACTAGGGCAGAGAAGACAAGAAGAACATGGAAGCTGGGCCTGAGAACTGACTATGGGAATTCCACAGGAAAAAAAAAGCTTTGGTGCCCTTTAACCCAGTGATCCTGCTTCTGGAAAGCTATCCTAGGAAAATAGCTCAAAAGGAAAGCTATCTAAACCCTTGACTCTTTCCAGCCTGTCTGGTTTGCAGGTACAGATGAGAACCCATTAACATTGATGCCTGTAGACCACACACTCACTGGGTCAACTACATAACTGGAGGAACTCAAGTCCCTGCCTCAGAGTCACTCCATCAGTTCTTGGAGGTCTCTGCCAGTGTCTTGCATGTGGGAAGGACCACGTTTCCTTCTGCCCTGCTCCAGCCTGCTTGTGGGGTCCTCAGCCCATAACCCATTGGAGGGTTGCCCCTCACTCTGCCTCTGCTGCCCCACTTGCATGAAAATGCTGCTTCTGGGCCATTTTTGTATTTCCCTGACCCCTGGCCACTGTGGTTTTCACGTCTGGACCAGGAAGTGACCCATCTTTTCCCCCAGGCCTCGTAGGACCTTTCCTCAAAACGACAACTACTCCTGCCCATTCACTTCTCTCTAAAAATGATGAGGACCACAGTCTCAGGTCAACTGTAGAACAAACCCAGCATCTTCCATTTTTCTTGCTGCCCCCATCTCTCTTCCCATTAGGCCGGAACCAGCCCACCTCATTGCATATCATCTTGTGGAAAGAGGTGCCTGAAAAATTCTCTTAGGCTCCCAGGCTCTGTTCCAGAGTGGTGATCTGAGTAATGCACTAAACTGTTCATTGTAACATTAGGTCCGACAGTGAAAAACAGAAAGTAATCTAGAAGGACACTGTTCAAGAAGAGATTGGGTGAATTATGCAGTATAACCTTTTGTGAGATATACAGAGCCAATAATAATTGCGAGGACCCCATATAACATAAAAAAGTGCTTAGGATTTAATTGTAAGTGATAAAGAGAATAAATTTTACTGTACATGGTGATGACTTCAGCTACATAAAAATGATACATGCCAATGAAATGAAACGAAAATGAACTTGAACCAACAAAAAGCAGTTCAACTTGGAGTGTTGATAGTGTGGGACAAATTTTTCCTTTCCTTTGGAGTCCTATTAGTTTATTTATAATATCATGTATTTAATAAGAATAAAAAATTATTGGAAGAAAGTAATACAAGGCTTGATCCTGCTTTGAGATCTCCTTTGAACATAACTCAGGTTGTATTTGAGCTGGGAGGGGGATGGGGGTCAGCCTGACCAGGGTTATGAGGTTGACCATAGTGTTCTCTCTGGAAGCATTTTCAGCTTGAATTTCTAGAAGCGGTATAAAGGTGCTTCTTTTCTACAGTGGCAACGTGTAATCCCAAGGCTTCAGGAAGGAAGAGTAATCATGCCTCACTGTGGAGTTGCCTTTAGTCCATTTGGGCTGCTATAACAAAAAAGCCCTTAGACTAGATAATTTATAAACAACCAAAATGTATTTTTATTTTATTATTATTTTTTTTGAGACAGAGTCTCACTCTGTTGCCCAGACTGGAGTGCAATGGTAGGATCTTGGCTCATTGCAACCTTCACCTCCTGGGCTCAAACAATCCTCCCACCTCAGGCTCCTGAGTAGCTGGGACTACAGGCATCACAACACCTAGCTGATTTTTTTGGCATTTTTTGTAGAGCTAGGGTTTCACCATGTTGCCCAGGCTGGTCTCAAACTCCCGGCCTCAAGTGATCCTCCTTTCTTGGCCTCTCAAAGTGCTGGGATTACAGGTGTGGCCACCATGACTAGCCTAATAACAGAAATTTATTGCTCATGGTTCTGGAGGCTGGGAAGTCCAAGATCCACGTGCCAGCAGACTCAGCGCCTCTACTTCAAGATGGTGTCTTCGTGTTCCATCCTCACATGGTGAAAGGGTCAAAAACACGCCCTTTAGCCCCTTTTATAAGGTCACTAATCCCAGTTATTAGAGCAGAGCTCTTATGACCTAAAAACCCCAAAGGCCTCACTTCTTTTTTTCTTTTTAAGCCTACAGCACCTGGTATTCCCAGACGGTTTCCCATGTAAGAACTAACCAGGCTTTACCTTGCTTAGCTTCCAAGACCAGATGAGATCAGATGCATTCAGGTTGGTATAGCTGTAGACAGCCCCACCTATTTATACCTTCACACTGGGGGTTAGGTCCCAATATAGGAATTTTTTTGGGACACCAACATTCAGACCATAGCAGGAGTATTGGAGACCAATTAGAATGTTGACATTTGATAATTGCCCTCTTCAAAACTGGCTGACTTCCTGCAGCTTGAGGGGGTCTAGAAGAGAAAGGAATCTGACTGATGTTTGAAGCTAGTGCTCTTTTACAGGTGCCGTCACCTGTTTGTTGTGTGAACTTGGTGTCTTTCTCCTTGGAGTCAGCTACTAAAACTTCTCATCCACAGTGCTGGCCTCTGAATCCTGGCTAACAAAGCCTTATCCTATGTTCAGGAAGAGAAATGAGATGCAATGTTGCCCAGGAGCTGGGCGTTGGTGATGACTCCAAGCCCTGCTTCTCTTCCACCTGCTAGGGCTCTGCTTGCTCCACTGGTTTGCCAAATCCACATCCGGATTTTCCTGTTCTCTGGGCCCGTTTCGACTCATGATTTGCTTTGGACTTTCCACTTGGTTCTATGCATTGCTCTCTGTGATGATCTGGTGGTTCAGCCTCTCCATTTTGGCACAGAAAGCCCCTGGTAGCAGTGTGGACAGCCATGCTGGCCTGGACCTGAAGAACACGGAATCTCACCCCCCAGGAACCAGACTCCCAAACTCCTGGCTGCTGAATCCAGGAATTCCTGTAGCTATAATTGTGTACATTGTTTTATTTTGATTCCACTTTGTTTGTTTAGATCTGTGTATCTGCCTCAGAACACTGTATCTTGTATCTTTTTCTATTTTATTATTTGTTTTGAGATAGGGCCTCACTCTGTTGCCAGGGTTGGAATGCAGTGGTGTGATCACTTGAGCCCAGGAGGTTGTGCAGCCTCAATCTCCTGGGCTCAAGCGATTGGCAGCCAGGACCAGAGGCTAGCGCCACCATGGCTGGCTAAGTTTTAAATTTCATGTAGAGACGGGGTCTCCTTATGTTGCCCAGGCTGATCTCGATTTCCTGGGCTCAAGCGATCCTCCCACCTCAGCCTCCCAAAGTGCTGGGATTGCAGGTGTGCGCCACCACGCCCCGCCTCTTGTACCTTTTATAATTGTTCCTTGGCTCCAACTACTATACAGGGGCATGCAGGGGTCTGGGCCACCCCTAGCAGGGCCTCTCTCATTCTCTCCTGTCCAGAGACCCAGATGGGACCCTTGGAGAACAATGATCTTCTCTGTTGCTCCCTGGGTGAAATAGGAAACATAACACCTGTTCCGTGAGTTTTACTGAAATCCTGTACCTCCAACTGTTCATGGATGTGAAGTTATTTCAATACTTTGAGAGAAAGTAAAAATCTTGCTGCTTTTTAAAGGAACTGCTAAAGTACTTTGGACACCGTGCTTTTCAATATGTTGATTTGTTAGGAGACTCACTCAGAGGCTTCCCCAGCAGGTGCTTGGGTCCCTTGCTGAGGGCACTGCAGCTCGGGGTGAGAGGACCAAAGTCAAGACCTGGTTCTGCTGCATTCCGGGTGTGTGACTCAGGTCTCACATTTCCTCCCCTGTGGAATGGGAACAATAATAATACCTGCCTGACGAGGTTGTGGTGAGGATCAAAGGAGATGCCGTGAAAGTGTGAACAAAAGGCAGTTGCCCTAATTATTAGTGTCATGTACCCATCATTGCATTAATTACAGTGGAGAATGGGCAAGGGCTTAAAGAACACAGAAGACTTGGTTCTGCTCACCAAGATTTCATGCACAGAAAGAAAATAACTGAGGTACCAGCTGGTGCCACTGGCAGTAGAGTTCTATAAGGGCTAGGAGTTGAGTGTGTGGCAGAAAAAGGGTTAAAGGTATGGGACAACATCAAAGGGTCCTCTGGGGTGGTGGCGAGGTGAAGAAACTGGCATCAGGTGGGCACTTAGGGACCCTGTAAAGGGGTAGAAAGAGTAACAGTAGGGACATTGAGTCCTGCTTCTGTGCCTGAGATCCCAAGCCAGCTATCAGCAAAAAGTCTCAGGAATACAAAAAGAAGTAAGCCAGGCTGGGCTCAGTGGCTTATGCCTGTAATCCCAGCACTTTGGGAGATTGAGGCAGGCAGATCACCTGAGATCAGGAGTCCAAGACCAGTCTGACCAACATGGTGAAAACCCATCTCTACTGAAAAAAAAAAAAAATACACACACACACACACACACACACACAAAAATAAGCCAGGCATGGTGGCACGTGCCTGCAATCCCAGCTACTCAGGAGACTGAGGCAGGAGAATCGCTTGAATTCAGGCAGCTGAGTTTGCAGTGAGCTGAACTTGTGCCGTTGCACTCCAGCCTCAGCGACAGGGTAAGACCCCGTCTCAAGAAACAAAAACAAAAAGAAGTAAGCCCTATATGCAGTGGACAGGGAGCTCTGTCAGCACATTCATTCTGGCAGGCACAGTGTGAGATCCCAGGCCCTGAAGCTGGGATTGCCAGGCATCTCGTGAGAAGTCCCTACTTCTTAGGTCAGGCTTTAAACCCTTGAGGTGGTGTCATGGGGTGGGTTGGGTCTCTATCAATCTCAGCCTTGTGGTGGGAGGAAAGAGGAGAGGGTGCAGGGAGGGCAGTGGCTGATGGGGAAGTGGTAAACCTACTGCCTGGTGACTGCACTCAGCTCCCCAGCTGAAATCCCCGCAAGCCACACAGAGGGGAGAAGGAGCTCTGTGTCCGCCCGACTGGGAAAGCTGCCAAGTGAGACTTCTGCACCAGCGGGAGATTTGCATTTCTTGGTTGGGAACCTCTGTGACAGTGGTGCCCTGCCAGGTGTCAGTGATTTTTGATTGACCAGGCTCCTTGCAACTGTGTGAACCTGTTTTCACACCTATAATTGGTTGCTAAAATTAAATGAAAAAAAAAAGTAAAGCCTTTGCCAATTATTTAATAAATGGTAGCTGTCATTGTCATTGTCATAGTCAGCTGCACTGCTGTATCATCTCTAAGGGCTGAGTCAGTCCTGCCTCAATCCTGAGCCAACTGACAGGAGTGGCAAACGTGCGAGGCTCTCTAGCTTCACCCTCTGGCAGGGGACTGCAATGAGTCTTGCTGCCCAAGAAACCAGGGGCCAGGGATGGGAACTGGAAGCCGCTTTCATGCAACAGTGCTGTATCCTTTCTCCCCATTTCCTCATCCTCCAAGTTGATCCCTCAAAGAACTAGATTTCTGCTGGTTCCTTGCAGAGCACGCTAATTCCCATGAGGACTGCAGGCATTCGCTTGGCCAGAACCCAGACACCTACCTGGCTCTCACTTTCTGTGTCTCAGTGGTTCTCAAGATGGGCAATATTACCCTCCTGGGGACGGGTGGAAGTTGGTAGGGCACTTTTTTCAATAAATAAGCAGGAGCCCTACTGACATTTAGCGGGGTTGGCCAGCGATGCTAGATATCTGGTGAAGTGCAGGGCAGCTCGCTACCACAAAGAACTGTCTTGCATGCTTTCAGACGTCCCGCTGGATATTCAAGTAGGTGAAAGACCATTTCTTATTCATTCTCTGAGCTAGAACTAACTCCATCTTATGTATTAACACACATTTTCCCAAGGTTTTTATAGGTATTTCAAAAATATGGTAAGATCTATATAACCTAAAATTTACTATTTCAACCACTTCAATTCAGTGGCATTAATTACATTTGCAATGTTCATCACCATTATCTATTCCAAAACTTTTTCATTACCCTAAGCAGAAATTCTGTACCCATTAAGCAATAACCATGCATTCTCTCCCTCCCAGCCACCACTAACTTCTAATCTACCTTGTGTCTCTTCAGACTTGCCTATTCCAGGTACCTCATATAAGTGGAATCACAGAGTATTTGTCCTTTGTTTCGTCAAAAACTTTACCAAGAATTGTTCATCATATTGAAAATTACCATCACCAGTGACAAGGCCACATGTGAGGTGTTCGAATCATCAATGACATTTGCATGTATGGGTCTGCACCTACAACTGCCACATTCAGCATGACCATAAGCACTTGACACTTTAATGTTTTCTAACGAGTGTTCAAATCTTTACATATTGTAAGAGTTTATGTGTTTTTATGTTTTACATTGCTTTTTATTCCCAAGTTAAGACATTATGATTAAACAATTATATGCAGGGGCTGGGCGCCGTGGCTCACGCCTGTAATCCCAGCACTTTGGGAGGCAGAGGCAGGCAGATCCTGAGGTCAGGAGTTCGAGACCAGCCTGGCCAATATGGTGAAACCCCGTCTCTACTAATAATACAAAAATTAGCTGGGCATGGTGGCAGGTGCCTATAATCCCAGCTACTCAGGAGGCTGAGGCAGGAGAATTGCTTGAACCCTGGAGGCGGAGGTTGCAGTAAGCTGAGATCGTGCCACTGCACTCCAGCCTGGGTGAGAGTGAGATTCTGTCTTAAAAAAAATTATATGCAGGTAGCATAAATAAGCTATTAATTTTATTTCAGATTAGGAAAGGGAGTAATGTAAAACATTTATTATTAAAAAGGGGCATTGGGCTTAGTGGAGCCGAGAGCCATTTATCTGCTATAGTCACAGACAAATAACCAGCCATGAGGGAATATCCTTGGAAGTGAGGTGCTGTTGACTAACTGTGAATATTGCTTTGCCTTTGTAATGTTATACGGCCATCCCCACCTCCCTCAAACAAGAATCCTCAAATCTCTGAACCTATTGACTCTTTGGCCACCACCTGCCTGTTAGGTCTGGTCAGTGCAGGGATGTTTGCACCTGTCTGCAATTCTTTCTAATACTATTTTTTTTTCTAGCTTCCATGATGGGCACGGGCATAACAAACAAATTGAGATCAGATTGTTTCTAGGCAATCACTTACAATTGAAGGTATATTTTCAGCATTCAAGGAAACGATTGATTCCAGCACAAATTCTAAGCATCATATAAATGGGAATGTGGGACTACACTGTATTTACTTCACATTCTTGCTTCAGACTGACCTGAATCTGGCTGGGAGCACTCACATATTGATTTCTTCTGGATAAAAAGGCAGGAAGTATTACAGATATTGTTTCCTAACCAACTGCCTGTTTAATATTCACACTTCCTTAGATCAGCACTGAAGTCTTTCTTGAGAACATATAACACCACAAGATTTTTTTTTTTTTTTTTTTTTTTTTTTTTTTTACTTTAAGTTCTGGGATACATGTGCTGAATATGCAGGTTGGTTACATAGGTATATGTGTGCCATGGTGGTTTGCTGCATCTATCAACCTGTCATCTAGGTTTTTAAGCCCCACATGCATTAGGTATTCATCCTAATGCTCTCCTTCCCCTTGCCCCTCACCTCCCAACAGGCCCCAGTGTGTGATATTCCCCTCCCTGTGTCCGTGTGTTCTCATTGTTCAACTCCCACTTATGAGTGAGAACATAACACCAAAGGTTTTAAATGGGCTGAAATTTTGTTGCTAAAACCAATTGTGTGTGGGGTGTGTGTGTGTTTAACATGGAGCCCTGAAGTTTGTATGTTTGTTGCACTGTGCGAAGGATGTAATGTCACGCTTGGATAATGCAGTCTTTTTCACTTCCTCCCTCTGTCAATATTCCTTCACTCAAATGCTTTCTAGCTCTGTGCTTAGAGCTGACCCACATAGATGAACACAATAATTGGCCCCAAGAAGATTGAAGTCTTGTATGAGAGAAGGACTAGCAAAAACAAAACATGGAGATGCTGTGTGAGGGATATTTTCTCAGAGCTGTGGACCACAGCGGGGCAGGAATAATTACACTGACTCAAGAAAGGAGCACACAAACACACACCATGCACACACACGACACAAACATATACTACACACATACATACACAACACACACATACACAACATACACATACACACACATCCCTGTCAATCTACTCAAGTTCTTGAACAAGGACCAGTAGAAACCCCTGTGAAAGCTCAGTGTCATGTCATTCTTAGTCCATTTTGTGCTGCTATAGTAGAATACCACAGACTGGGTAATTTACAGATAAGAAAAGTTTATTTGGCTCACAGTTCTGGAGGTTGGGAAGTCCAAGATTGAGGGTCTGCATCTGGTGAGGGCCTTCTTGCTGTGTCATGACATGGTAGAAGGCATTACATGGTGAGAGAGAGAGAGAGAGAGACAGAGAGAGAGAGAGAGAGGCAGAGACAACATGCTCAGGAGGAAGGCCTAACTCATTCTTCACAGGATGCCACTCCTAAAATAATGAGCTCATTCTTGCCACATGGACATTGTCCATTTATGAGGGCAGAGACCTCATGACTTCATCGTCTCTTGAGGGTCCCGCCTCTCAACACTGTTGCACTGGGGATTAAGTTTCCAACATGTGAATGTGCTCCAGCATCAACTCAGGTCCAAAGTTCACGGTCTCATCTAAATCACATGTGGGTGAGACTCAAGGCACAACTCATCCTGAGGCAAACTGTCCTCCAGCTGTGAGCCTGTGACTTCAAATGAGTTATTTACTCTCAAAATACAATGGCGGGACAGGCATAGGATAGATGTTCCCATTCCAAAAGGGAGAAATAGACAAGAAGAAAAGGGTAACCACTCCCCAGTTTGTCCAAGACCCAAGAGGGAAAACATTACATTTTGAAATGCCAGAATAATCTCTTTGGACTCCATGACCCACCTTTTGGGCACATTTTGGGGAGTAGTTGGGCCTCTGAGGCCTGAGGCAGCCCCACCCCAATGGCTTTACTGGGTTCAGTCCACCCAATAGCTCTCTCAGGCTGGCATTGTCCACTGAGAGCTCTACAATTCTGGGGCCTCAGTGGCCATCTCACTCCACAGCTCTGCTAGGCGTTGCCCTAGTGGGGACTCTACATGGCTGCTACTCTCCTGCAGCAAGTTTCTGCCTGGAACCCCCAGCTGTGTATAGCACCCTTTGAAATCTAGAAAGTGGCTGCCATAGCCCCATAGTTCTAAACCTGTGAGCCTACAGGATTAGCACCATGTGGATGCCCTGTGCTCTCTGGAGTGGCAGCCCAAGATGCGCCTGGTCCTGCTTAACCTACAGCTGGGATCTCCAAGGAGCACCATGCTAGAATGCAGGAATGCAAGAGCAGATGCTTGAGGCGGTGCAGGGCAGTGGAGGTCCCAAGGGTGCCTCCCTGGAAGCCTTGCCCTCAAGGTCCTGCTCACACTCCCCTCACCATCCCTACCCTTGGACAACCAGTAATCTGTTTTCTAGTTCTACAGTTTTGTCATTTTGAGAATATTATATACACGGAATCATATGGTAGACAATACTGATTTTTATCTCAAGCTGTAATTATGGTAATCAAGCCAATTCTCTGGCTTGGGGAGCAAAGTAAGTTTTTGATGCTACTTCTGGGGTTCATAGTGCTAAACTTACATCATCAGTGAGGCTAAGCACCTCTGTTTGTGTTTGCATTTGCTAGACTATGGACATGCACACAGCTCATCCAACTGGCTGTGTCTTGTTCTTTAGATGCACATTTAAAATCACTGAAGAAGTTAAGACAGAGTCCTGTTACCCTTTGAAACTCATCTGTCAATTGGATCTGTTGAAAAAAAAAGTCGTGCCTGTGAGATGTTGGTGAATGTAGGCTTTGAGCAGGTTTACAGGGATGAATATATGGAAAGATTGTTTGGGCTGCGCACAGTGGCTCTCACCTCTAATCCCAGCACTTTAGGAGGCTGAGGCAGGCAGATCACTTGAGATCAGGAGTTCGAGACCAGTCTGGCCAACATGGTGAAACCTCGTTTCTACTAAAAATACAAAAAATTAGTTGGGCGTGGTGGCATGTGCCTGCAATTCCAGCTACTTGGGAGGCTGAGACAGGAGAATCATTTGAACCTGGGAGGCAGTGGTTGCAGCAATGAGCTGCGATCATGCCACCGCACTCCAGCCTAGGTGACACAGCAAGACTCCATCTCAGACAAGAAAAAAAAAAAAGAAAGATTGGTTTGTCTATTTCAAGTACTACCTTGTTATAAAAATAAATAAATAAATAAAAATCAGTGAATGCAACACAAGTGCGAGGCCCATCTCGGTTATTTCTTGGTCACAGGAAATGTTGCGAAAATGATCACTTGTGGGAGAGTTGTATTGAAAACATACTTAAATCTCGCAAAATTTTAGATTACGAGAAACCATCCAATCAGAAAAAAACTGGTATAGATGTCAAAAAGTGTGTAGAGGGGACACCCCCCTCCCCCAAACAGTTCATTCATAAAGTTGGAGAGATAGCCACAATTCTGCATTTTGAAAATGGGGTCAACTATATTGTTAGTGTATTCTGGGAAGTTCTCTATCTTGGGAGTAACATGGGGAAACAATTTAAATGAGATTAGGGCGGAACAATTACAGAGGAAGCAGATGTGACCTATGCCTTTTTCCACTTTAGGTGATGGAGCAGTCCTAAAATGCAGCATCGGCATCTCCTTGGGGGTTTGAAACTCTTGGATTCCTGAGACATTTTGATTCTGCAGGTCTAATGGGGCCAGACTGTCTTTCAGTCTGAGCTCTGATGATAATCTCTCTTCTTCTTCTTCTTCTTCTTCCTCCTCCTCCTCCTCCTCCTCCTCCTCCTCCTCCTCCTCCTCTTCTTCCTCCTCCTCCTCCTCCTCCTCCTCCTCTTCTTCTTCTTCTTCTTCTTCTTCTTCTTCTTCTTTTTGTTTGTTTTTTGAAATAGTCTCTCTCTGTCACCTAGGCTGATAATCTCCCTTCTTTCCTTCCTTCCTTCCTTCCTGCCTTCCTTCCTTCCTTCCTTCCCTCCCTCCTTCCTTTCTTCCTTCCTTTTTTCCTTCTTCTTCTTCCCTCCTCCTTCTCCTCCTTTTCCTCCTCCTCCTCCTCTTCTTTCTTTCTTTCTTTCTTTCTTTCTTTCTTTCTTTCTTTCTTTCTTTCTTTCTTTCTTTCTTTCTTTCTTTCTTTCTTTCTTTCTTTCTTTCTTTCTTTCTTTCCTTCTCTTGCTTTCTTGCTTTCTTCTTTCTTTCTTTTGAAACAGTCTCTCTCTGTCACCCACGCTGGAGTGCAGTGGCACCATCTCACTGTTTCCTGGGTTCAAGTGATTCTTGTGCCTCAGCCTCCCAAGTAGCTGGGATTACAGGTGTGTACCACTGTGCATGGCCTGATGATAATCTCTGTTCTTTCTGAGATTATCTGGCCTCCTGGGTTCCCGGCCACAGCTGTGTCCTGGTGGCTCTTGGCCACTCTGTGGGAGCTTTGCTTTGTTTCTATTTACCGTCTCTCACCTTCAGGCAGTGGAGGGTGGACATGGGCAGGACCCTTTTGGCTGCCAGGCCTCTAAACCCCCTTCCCTGCAACATAGAAAAGCCTGGGTATGTTGAAAAATGTTTTGGGCTTGTTTTTGCTTTTATTCTGAGGAAATAGAAGTTTATGTCCAGAACACAAACAACTTTGTCTGGAATATTAGACACTGTGTACTTTTTGGCTCATTGTTGGGCCAAATTGCGTCCCTTCCTCCTCAAAAAAAAAAAAAAAAAAAAAAAAAAAAGTATGTGGAGTCCCAACCTCCTCAGAATGTAACCTTGTAGGGTCTTTATAGTGGTAATCAAGTTAAAATGAGGTAATTTGGTGGGGCTGTGGTCTGATATGTCTTTATAAGAAAGTTTGGACACAGGCAGGCACACGGGGAGAGCACTATTTAAATGTGAAAACGGGCAACAACCCAAATGAGAGGTAACCTGTGTTTTGGTCTGAATTGTGCCCCACTCCTGCTCCCCTCATCCCAAATTCATGTACTAAAGTCTAACTCCCATTACCTCAGCATGTGATTGTATTTGGAGATGGGGCCTTTAGAGATGTGATGGAGGTAAATTGAGCCACCAGGATGCGCCCTAATCCAATCTGACTGTGCTTACAACAAGAGGAAATTTAGAAACACAGAGAAACACCAGGGATGCAGGCACAGAGAAAGGACCATGGGAGGACACAGCAAGAGGGCAGCCATCTGCAAACCAGGGAGCGAGGCCTTACAGGAAACCAGCCCTGCAGGCACCTTGATCTTGGACTTCCAGCTTCCAGAACTGCAAGAAAACACATTCCTGTTGTTTAAGCTGCCCTGTCTGGTATTTTGCTACGGAAGCCCTAGCTGACTAAGATAACAGCTGAGACCAAAGAGTTATGCTGAGGCAAAATATAATTTTTTTTAAAGAATGAAAAAGTTACAAAGGATTTTCACTTAGCAAGGGTAACAGGAATAATATTTTGAAATATTGAATAGATGCGTTTTTCATACCCCCGTAAATCCTGTTCTCCCACAGTCTTCCACCATTAGGGCTAAGCCATAACTGCAGGGTGGGTGAGGATGGGCAGTGCCTGGAATAAAAAGGTCATTGATGGCTTTGGCTTGCAAAGCTGACTTCGTTGATTCCATACAGAAATAACCGTTTTGAAATACAGACTTTATGGGGAGAGATAATGTTTATTTTCTGAATTTTAAAAGCTCCCTTAATAGGTGGAAAGTTAGGGCTGGAGTTTAGACATATAAGCCTTTGGTAGAGACTATGCAGGTTATTTCATAAGGGAGGTGCTGACAGGATGGGAAGAGGAGGCAAAAGGTAAAATAACCGGGTACCTGGTTTGTAGTGTACATGGTGTGCTTGTTGTGCTGTTTGTAGCACAAAGACAAGAGTGCATGTGTGCACATGTGTGTGTGTGAGAGAGAGGAGAAGCCGGCTTTGGGACACTGGAGGGGCTGTCTTTCGTTTCCTACAGGCACTCATCTAGTCTCTGTTTTGTTTCAGTTTGGAGGAATCCCAGAGCAGCGGCTTTGTTCCTTGCTTTTTCAGGTATAGGCTGGGGAAATGTCAAGTCCTAGAGAACTGCTGCATCCAGCACGTGCTACCCAGGTGGTGGGCTAGAAAGGGTGGAATGAAGGGCGAAGACAGAGAGAATGGAGATGCCACTGTCCTGTAGGTATTGCTGGGCTCCTAGTGGAGAATGCAGAAAGGAGCTGAGTGAGAGCCAGGATACTTGCTATGGGGCCACCCGGGGCACCACTCAGACCACCTGTGACCCTGTGGCAGAGGCTGTGGTTAGAGGTCAGGTCAGGGGAGGAGGAAGGACATTGCCAAGATTCAGAGCATTTGCAACACCAGTGGAAGTCGGACAGAGCCAAGATGGCAGAGTTGGGAGGAGGGCACAACCAGACCAGGTGGGACAAGAAACTTTGACTCCTGGGTAAGAGACCTGCCCGTGCATCCGAGACCTCCTCTCCTATGGCTAAAAGAAGCTTTTCCCTACACGAATGGAAGGGCAGGTGAGGATGGGAGGGAGACAGAAATCTTGAAAGATGATTTTACCAAAAAGAGACCAAACTAACTCAATTAAGGCAGTGGTAAACTGGAAGAGACTGAATTATATTCAGCTGGCAAGCTTGTACGCTCTTCCTCTCCAACCTCTTCCCTTTTCTCCTTCAAGCAACAGTGAAGTAAAAGTTATAGGTAACAAAGAAGTAACCTTTTCTGGTACCTCAATGCATTGGATATAGTTTTCAAAACACGATGACGTGTGTGTGAATTCTGAGTTCTGTAAGGCTTCGCCCCCAACTTTTGCCACAGGAAAGCTTCTTTGCAGGTAAACAAAATCAAGAGAGAGGGTAATTATTTCTCAGATTATTTTTTTTCTTCCCAGGCTAGAGTGCAGTGACCCGAACATGGCTTACTGCAGGTTTGACCTCTGGGTTCAAGGGATCTTCCCACCCCAGCCTCCTGAGTAGCTGGGACCACAGGCATGTGCCACCACACTCAGCTAATTTAAAAAAATATATATTTTTTAGAGACAGGGTATTACTATGTTGCCCAGGCTGGTCTTGAACTCATGGGCTCAAGCAATCCACCTGCCTCAGCCTCCCCAAGTGCTGGGATTATGGGCATGAGCCACTGTGCCCAGCCACTCAGATTCTTGATTTCAGATTGTTTATGCTCTGGGGCATGGTTACCTCGATCACATGTATTCTATTAATATTATGCAAACAACATTTTGATTTTTGTTGTTGCTTATTTCAATGGACTAACATAAGAGTTAGCAAACGTTTCCTGGAAAGAACCAGATAGTAAATATATTTTAGGTTTGTGGGCCGCATAGTCTTTGTTGCAGCTATTCCATTGTGGCATTGTAGTGCAAAAGCAGCCATAGACAATATGTAAATGTATGGGCATAGCTGTGTTCCAACCAAATTTTATTTATGGACATTGAAATTTGAATTTTATATAATTTTGCATATGTCACAAAATCCTGTTTTGATTTTTTCCCCCAGCCATTTAAAAATGTAAAAACTATTTTTAACTTGAAGGCTGTACCAAAACAGTCAGTGGAACGAATTTGGTCCACAGGCTATAGTTTGCCATTGCCTGGAGTAACATATAACAGGCAAACATTTTATATAGAAATGAATGCACTTTATTACACACATAATATTTCAAAAATAAAATGAAAGGTGAGATTTTTCAGGGGAAAGGGGATATAAAAATCCTATCAGTTTTGGTCTAAACATGAATATTTGATTAAAAACTAAATCAGATGTTGTTGGATTAGTGTGTGTTTTTTTAAAAGGCTATTTCTGCCCATGTTGTTGTTAGAACATTCTATTTTGATGAGAAAATAGTGAGATCATTGCAGTTATCACTGACACATGATGCCTGTGATAACAAACTTTACCAGTGGCCAGGAGGATTGACTGGTTTCTTTTCTTTTCTTGAGACGGAGTTTCGCTCTGTTGCCCAGGCTGGAGTGCAATGAATGGCACAATATCGGCTCACTGCAGCCTCCACCTCCCAGGTTCAACTGATTCTCCTGCCTCAGCCTCCCGAGTAGCTGGGATTACAGGCATGTGCCACCACACCTGGATAATTTTTTGTATTTAGTAGAGACAGGTTTTCACCATATTGGTCAGGCTGGTCTCGAACTCCTGACCTCAGGTGATCTACCACCTTGGCCTCCCAAACCGCTGGGATTACAGGCATGAGCCACCGCGCCTGGCCGACTGGTTTCTTTAATGCTATTTAACTCCGTATGCTGCTGTTTGTAGCACAAAGAAAAGAGTGCACGTATGCACGTGTGTTTATGAGAGGAGAAGGTGGCTGTGGGAGAGTAGACGGGCTGTCTTTCCTTTCCCACAGGCACTCACTCAGTTCTTCATTGTGCAACCTGCAAACCACCACCATTTATTACTCCTGTCTAGCCTGTAGACTCCTCCAGTAGAAGTCAAATGGACTTGCAGGGATCAGCCATTAAGGAACAAGGTAGACAGTAATATAGCCCAAGAGTCCCAAGAAATTACAGAGATAAAAACTGGGAGGACCCTCCTGCAATAGCCAGGAAGTGAGAAGAGAGAAAAACAGCTCAAGAAGGGTTGGGAAAATGCCATTTGACCAGGAAGCCTTAATGCAGTTTCCAATTTCTCACTAAAATACAGCCATCCCTTGATATCTCAATCCAATTCTTTCCTGAGATTGTGCTGAATAACAATCTTTTGGAGCCTGGAACCTTTTCTTTTTAAGTGGGAAAAATAATAGTGCTTTCTATTTTTATTCTGAAAATTAAAAAAAAAACCCACTAAAATACTTTAAAACACCCATATAAAAGCCCACTAAGAACTTCTCAATAAAATAAAGCAATGTAAAAAACATCAGTTACATAACAGTTAATGAAGTCATCAGTGGGTCTCTTTGTAGGAAGTACACAACATTACTGAGAGATATCCGTCACAAATTACATTTTCTCTTGATACCAGGCAGTGAACATGTACAGCGACGAGTCAATACTAAAATAATAGGTTACAAGTATGCAAGATTCTGTCTGTCCTGGGACCCAGATTATTAGTGTCCCCAGGTGCCCAGGGGACTGTAACATGGAAACTCTGAAGGGCTTAATCTCTAGGAGTGAGTAAAATCAGTCTAGCATGCTCCATCCTGCAACCTGGGCTCAGAGCCACTTAATATGCTCAGGGTTCAGGCATGCACATGGCTAATCACAGATTTCAGATGCGAACAGTGAATTCTGGGTGAATATTTTTGCAAAAAGCAGCATATTTTCTGAGTAGCACAAGTATAGATAATGACACCTGTATGTATGTAGACACAGAACGAGACAAAAGCTTGCCAATCAGTGTAAACTAGTGTTGACAATCAACCTAATGCCTGAAATTGGAGTTTCTAAGAACAAGGCCAAGAGAATGACATGGAAAGTAAATGAATAAACCACTGACAAATATACCTCCCAGTAATCATCATGTCCCTCTTTTTCTTAATATTGTTAATACATTTAGTGACCATAGTATTATTTTATTTTATTTTATTTTTTGAGATGGAGTCTCACTCTGTTGCCCAGGCTGGGGTAGAGTGGCATGATCTTGACTCACTGCAACCTCCGCTTCCCAGGTTCAAGCAATTCTCTTGCCGTAACCTCCTGAGTAGCTGAGACTACAGGTGTGAGCTTCATGCCAGGCTAATTTTTGCATTTTTAGTAGAGACAGGATTTCACTGTGTTAGCCAGGCTGCTCTCGAACTCCTGACCTCAGGTGATCTGCCTGCCTTCGCCTCCCAAAGTGCTTGGATTACATGTGTGAGACACTGCACCCAGCCACCATGCTATTATTTTATACAAATAGCTGGCGTGCAGAGATATAAGATATGAATTTACTTTCCTCATCTACTCAGCCATAGGTCCCTACAGAGTTCGTTCCTCCCAGGCATCGAAATGCTCATTCTCCCTACGTGCCCTTCCCTCCATTTTCTCCACAGTGACCCCATCCCCTATGCCTGTCTTTCTGGCATCCTCGCTGCATCCTACGGTGGCTGTGGAGACAGCTTCAGCCCCTCAGGTCTTGTGTGTGCTGGAGGGACATGGAGCCTTCAGATTCTGTAGGGTGAAGTGTCCTGAAGCCAAGGGATTTTGCCCTGCCTGTCCCGCCCTCCTCTCCCTGACAGCATCAGCCTTGCCAAACTCTCCACCTAAGGCTGGCTTCCAGACACGAGTAAGAAGAGAAGAGATGAGATTTTGGGGCAAGGAAGACCCAGCTCAGAAACACACTTGTGAATTTGGATATCTGTCCCTTAAATAATTTTGTGGTGTTTTTTTTTTTCTTACTACTAAATTCATATTCATTGTGAAAGATTTGGAAACTTTTGACAAGCCAAAAGAAGAAAGTAAAAATCACTAGATAATCCTACCACCGAGAGACAGCTGCTGTTCATATTTTAGTTTACCAACTCACATATGTATTTTCCTGCACAACGAACTCCCTATTTATATGATTGTCCCCTTAGGACTTGTGAATCTTTCCATGTCATTCACTTAAAAACAAGTAAACATTGTATTATTAAAATAGAGTTTAAGGCAATAAACCAAAATGTTAACAGTGATTAACTCTGGAGGGGGGCAGAACTCACGTGAGTTTTCTTTGCGTTTTAAAACTTTTCAAACTTTTAAAATAGTAAATGTATATTACTTTTACATTTAGAAAAATGGTGTTTAAAATGTAAGATGTATAATTTTATATACTGCATAATCTTTTTTAAATTTTAATTTTTTTTTTCTTTTTCCGTAGCCAGGGCTGGAGGGCAGTGGCACAATCATAGCTTACTGCAGGCTTGAACTCCTGGGCTCAAGTGATCCTTCTGCCTCAGCCTCCTGAGTAGCTGGGACTACAGGTACGCACCACCACACCCAGGTAATTTTTTATTTTTTATTTTTTGTAGAAACGGGGTCTCACTATGTTGCCCTGCCCTCAAACTCCCAGGATCACGCGATCATCGCACCTCAGCCTCCTGAGTGGCTGGGACTACAGAGGCATGTGCCACCATGTCCAGCTTCTGCACAATCTTAATGGCATTGAAATGCACCCACCAGAAAGAAGAAAAAGAAATCTACTAGGAAGCTGTTTCCAGGTGATGAGATTCTGGATACTTTTTTCTTCCTTCTGCCTTTTTGTATTTTTTCAATGTTTATAATGAAAAAAAAGTTATTTAAACATTTTAGATAGGAGCTTACTTTTGAGGGATCTTAGTTACCCACAGAAGCAGCAGTCTTTACAGAGGTGGATCAGCAGTTCTAGTATCACCCAAGCTGACTTCAGCAGACACAGCCCGAGGGAAGCCTGTCAAGTCGCCTGTGGGACTCCAGGGAAGAAAAGCTGCCACATCTGTGTTCATTTGAATGGAGGCTGCAGAGTTTTCACTGGTGGGTTTGGTTTCTGTCCTTGACCAGTGGGAGAAAAGCTGACTTTCTCATTGCAGCCACAACTTCCTGCGCTTCTATCAGCCACTCCAGGACAAGCAGAGCCCCAGATTCTGTACATGGCCAGCACCTGACACTGCACCCTAATTCCCACATGCGACTTGCTATGGGTGACTCTGCACCTACTCCCCTGGCTGATAGCATTGGAAGGGGAAGTTCCTGCACTGCCCCAGTTTTGGACAGGAGCTGTTTTCCTGCCTCTGTCACTCGTGGAACTTCCTGAGGTGAGAGTAAGAGGCATGGAGGTAGGGGGTGTTTGAGAAGAATCAACAAGAAACATGCTCAGACCAGGAACTGGAGAAGACACTGGTGAACAGCTTGGAGACTGCGAAGCCGGTCTGAAACTGGGAGTGCAAGTTTCTTGGAGGAGAGCAATCTTATCATCTTAATGAGCCACAAATGTGTAATTAGCACATCCTGTGTGTGGAACATTCTACCAGGACCTCGAGATGTAAGGAGGTGAAGGCAGAGTGTTAGAGCATACAGGAACAGGAGGAGACATGAAGATCCAGGGTTTTAAAACATATTAATATCAGGCCAGGTACAATGGCTCACTCCTGTAATCCCAGCACTTTGGGAGGCTGAGGTGGGTGGATCATCTGTCAGGAGTTTGAGGCCAGCCTGGCCAACATGGCAAAACCCCATCTCTACTAAAAATAAAAAAAAAATTAGTGGGCTTGGTGGCAGGCACCTGTAGTCCCAGCTACTCGGGAGGCTGAGGCAGGAGACTCGCTTGAACCCGGGGGGGCAGAGGTTGCAGTGAGCCGAGATCATACCACTGCACTCCAGCCTGGCCAACAAGAGTGAAACTCCATCTCAAAAAAAAAAAAAAAAAAAGTATTAACATTAACTGATCCTTGCCACATCCCAGGACAGACCCCTCCTTGCCTCTCCCTTCCTCGGAGACCACTCACAAGGTCACCAAGAGAGAAACTGAGGCAGAGGCAGGGAGAATGGCTTGGTCAGAGCCCAGAGTAGTGACTGGCAGTAGAGCTAAGAACCCACAGCCCGAGACTCTGTCCTCAGTGTTCTCCATTCATACATGCAGGCTTTTGTTGATTTGTTGATAGCAAGTGGTGGGCATTGTTGGATGGAAGGAAAGTTTAAGTAAAACAGGAACCAGCAAGAAAGGAAGAACTTAATTGTTCACCCATTCTGAGTTCATGATAATTGTTGCCACCTGGTATTACAAAGCACCCCGCAGAAAACCCCTCTAGTTGCTTGTGGAGTGAAGAACAATAGCAATTCATATTTCTGCCTTATCTCCCATTGCCACACTGCTCATTGGAAATGGCACCAGCTCCCCAAACAAGGAGGCCTGGCATACCTTCATTTTTTTTCTTTTTTTTGCAGGTTTCTATTTCTCATTACAATGCCCATCCCAACCCTCCAGGAAAACCGCACTGCCTACTGCCTTCGAGGGTGCATAGCCTGGGGCTGACATCCTGGAGAGCTTGGCGGGGCTCCAGCCACTTGTGGAAATACAGGGCCCCACTGACCTGGAAGCTCTGCCCTAGCTGCCCTTAGAAGGGAAATGGGAAGAGACCGGGGATTAAAGCCCTCATCTCAGGTCAATGTCCCATTCCTGGCGTTTTTGTGAGGTGCCTCTCCGCAGTCATGCCCAATTGTCTGATGATTCAGCAACCATTTATTGAGCACCTACTATGTGCTAGGCATCAAGCTATGTGTTGGAGATAGAATAAATGAAAGGTCACAGCCTCTGCTCTCCATGAGCTTGTCTCTGCTCCTAATGTGAAATCTGTGTTCTTTCTGAGTGGCTGTTGACCTCCTTGTTCTATCTCCTCCTTCCATCCATATTCCAAGCCAACCCTGAAAGTGCAGGCAGGGAGAGCTTGCCTCGTATCAGCTGATGTCTATGGTGTTCCTAGTGTGTGCCAGGCACGATGCTGAGTGTTTTAGAGGTCTTATTTCAGTTCTCACAGAAACATGAGGTAGATGCTATGGTCACTATTCCTATTTTACAGACAAGGAAACTGAGGCACAGAGAGGATAATAAACCAGCCAAAGAACAGAGTCGGGACCTGGTAGAACTCAAGAACTCTGTGCTGCGCTCTCCTGCCTGTGTTGCGAAGTTGGGAGCTCATAGATCAACAGGCTATGGGTTTGGCCAATGGGAGGGGCTCAGGCACGTGAATGACACAACCACTGCAGTCCACCTGGAGACAGAGCTAAAGGAGCTGGCACAGTTGGTGTTAATTGAAGGAAGTCTAGTACACACTTTTAGGCTTAAGTGATCTCTGCTGGGCTGTGAGGCCAGCAACACTGTTAGGAAATCCAACCAGAGGTGACGGGGCAGGCATCAGGACAAGTGGATGTCACATGGAAAAGGAAAAGCCTAGACACAGGGAAGATGTGACAATCCAGTTGGGATGCTGTTGGTGAGCAGGTGGTCACCATCAGAGAGGCATGGGGCAGGTAATAATCAGTGATTTAAGCAATTCTGGGAACACCGTGGCTTCCAGGCTGATTATTACTGCAGGATCTCAGGTGTTAGGGATTCAGGGTCCTAATAAACAGTGCCCTTTGCCGCCTAAGTTTGAATTCAATTGAGAAACAGGAATCAGGCAGCAGAGGCCAAAACATCATCTTTCTTATTGATAATGCTCCTATTGAAGGATTTGGCTGGTGTCTGGAGGTGAGGGAGCTTCCTAATAGTGAACCCCAAAATCAGGTGAACCTATCCCCATTTACGGCAACAGTGGGCCACGCTGGGCCTCCTCCATGGGCATCAGGTCTATTTCATCACAGGGAAGAAAGGGAAGCAGGGCTTGTGCTGTCTGCAGACAGGCTGGCCCCAAAGAAGAAGGCTGGGGAACGGAGCCAGACAGAGGCACCGCTGGCAGAACTGAGATGCAAAGCAGAGGAAAAGTTACAGAGACAAGGCAGAGGACCCGCTTCTTGAGCTGCAACAAAGGTCAGGAAGTCAATGAGTGTTGTAAGGTAAGTTTCCCAATACCGGGCCAAATTCCCAACCCGGAAAATTCACCAGTTGCAACAACCTTATTGGTTGCTCCTGTTCACTTTTGCACCCCCATAGACGACAGCACACATTTCCTAAAATCCCTCCAATCCATGACTGCCAGGCTGCGGACCTCCGTCCCGCTCAGCCCACCCGGTTCACCTGCTGCTCCTCTCTATCCTTTTATTAGTCTCAGCCACACTGGTCTTACTTTGATCCCTTGAATAAGGTGACACTCATTTCTGCTTTGGGACTTTTGCATAGTGGTTCCCCTGCACTGTGTCCCAGTTTTCTGTCGATGCAGAACAGATCACCCCATAATATAGTGGCTTAAAACGACAACTAGTTTATTATTTATCATGATGATTTTGAGGGTCAGGAATTTGGGCAAGGATCAGCTAGGCAATGCTTCTATTCCATGTGGCATGGACGTGAGTCGCGACTAGTACTGAGCAAGGGGTGGGTTTTGTCTGCAGGTTCTAAGACAGTTCCACTCACATCCCAGTCTCTTGGCAGGGATGTCCTGAAGGTTCTGGAAGTTTGGACCTCTTGCCTTCTCCAGGCATTCTGGGGGACTCTGTGTTCTCTCCAGCAGGGGAGTCAGACTTCTCATCTGGTGGCTCAGGGTTCCCAGATGTAGGGTCCCCAGGGACAGGAGGTGGCAGCTGCTGGTCTCTTACAGCCCAGAAACTGTCCCAGAGTCAATCCTGCTGTATTCTATTGGTCAAGGCAGTTGAGCCCAGCTAGATTCAAGAGGTTGACCATAGACCCACCTCCCTATGGGAAGAGACAAAGCATGTGTGGCAGTCCAGGCACAGGGGCTTATGCCTGTAATCCTGAAATCTTGACATTTGGTAGGAGGATTGCTTCAGTCCAGGAGTTTGAGACCGGCCTGGACAGCGTAGTGAGATCCTGTGCCTACAAGAAAAAAAAAATGACCTGGGTGTGGCGGTGTGTGCCTGTGGTCTCAGCTACTCAGTGGGCTGAGGTGGGAGGATCGCTTGAACCCAGGAGTCTGAGGCTGTGGTGAGCTGAGATCGCACTACTGCACTGAAGCCTAGTCCTTCAGTGACAGAGCGAGACCCTGACTCAAAACGTAAAAAAATAAAAAGTAAAGAACATGTGGCCCCCTTCCGTTAGCTGTCTTCTGAAATGCTCTTCTCCCAGTCTCCACTTGCCTGGCTTCTTCATGCTCCAGGCCTCAGCTCACATGGCACCCCTGCCCATCGTATGTAGGTGGGGTGCTGCCTGCCCCCTCTACCTGCTCATATGTGCCGCCGTTTATCCTCTTTGATTATCTTCAGAGCTCTCACCAACATTTGGAATTAATTTGGCTACTTGTCTTTCCTGCCTAAAATCTAACTGGCATATGAGCAGGGACATTGTCTTCACTGTTTCACCCAACGGCCTAGAACAGTCTGTGACACGCAGTAGGTCCTCAACAACATCTACTGAATGAACAAAGGATTACAGAACTGAGCAGAGGGCTGGGTGGATTAGGATGTTTGACCAGTAGCACTGTTTTCACAAAGAGCTCCAAGGCTCTGGCATTCAGGCTATTATTCTTGTTCCCCAAGTGTCCGCTAGGGAGGAACAGGTGGCATGCTGAGAGCAAGGGGGAAGTCACATCTGATGAGACTCAGAGCTGGCAGAAACTGAGATACAAGAGAATATTAGGGCATTTCTCTGTGTCCTGTCCCACCAAGGTCTCGTCCAAACAGTCTAGGCCAAAGTTAGGTGGAGAAGTGGGGGGACGTCTGGGAGACGAACAGAGGAAGGTCTGAATACATACAGCACTTACTGTATTAGTTCGTTCTCACATTGCTATAGGGAACTACCTGAGATTGGGTAATTTAAGAAGAAATGAGGTTTAATCAACTCACAGTTCCAAAGGCTGTACAGGAAGCATGGCTGGGGAGGCCTCAGGAAACTTACAATCACAGGGAAGGGGACGGGGAAGCAGGCACATCCAACATGGCCAGAGCAGGAGGAATAGTGAGAAGGGGGAGGTGCTACACATTTTTATTCATTCATTCATTCATTCATTCATTTGAGATGGAGTCTTGCTCTGTCGCCCAGGCTGGAGTGCAGTGGTACGAACTTGGCTCACTGCAACCTCCACCTCCTAGGTTCAAGTGATTCTCCTGTCTCAGCCTTTTGAGTAGCTGGGGATTATAGGTGCATGCCACCATGCCCGACTAATTTTTGTATTTTTAGTAGAGACAGGGTTTTGGCATGCTGGCCAGGCTGGTCTCAAACTCCTGACCTCAGGTGATCCGCCCACCTCAGCCTCTGAAAGTGCTAGGATTACAGGTGTGAGCCACACGCCTGGCTGCTACACACTTTTAAACAACCAGATCTTGTGAGACCTCACTATCGTGAGAACAGCAAGGGGGACGCCTGCCCTCATGATTCAATCACCTCCCACCAGGCCCCTCCTCCAACACTGGGGATTATAATTCCACATAAGATTTGGGTGGGAACACAGAACTAAACCATATCACTGACTAATTTCAGAATCAAATGAATATATTAAAATACCAGAGGTTATGTGGTCAGATCTCAGCCTACAATCCCACACTGAACTGGCGGACATCAATGCCATCTTACTGACCACAGGATCCCAGAGCTTGGACCATTGACCTTGCTGGCACTGAACCCCAATCCTTGAGACCCAGCAACTTCCGCCAGGGAGGCCTTCCGCTGTCCTTGCACTTCTGCATCACTAGCTCTTTTCAAAGTCTGGGATGGTCTCCTATTACTGGCCAAGTCAAATGATACAATCTTACCCTGGCAGCAAGGGAGTGCCTGGCATTTTCAGCTACCAGCATTTCAGTCCTGACGTTTTCAGGATTCACGAGAATGGAGTTCCTGAAAGGAAAAGGCTTAGATTCTGTGCAACCGCATACATGCCAAATGGCAGAGACCATGTGAGAAGTGACTGCAGAGCCTGGTCACTAGAATTCCTTCAGCGCAGAATACAGAGAAGCCTATCAGGACCATAGTCACTCAACTGTGTGCTGGCTTCAGGACTGGTGGAAGAGGTGATCTGATAGGACAAAGCAGGCTGCAGCTGACTGGGGAGGGGTAGGCACATTTCTGCAATGACATCAACTCCTTGAGGGAGGATTGGCAAGGCCTGGAGAAGCCAGGAAGCCAAGACAAAAGGCCTGTTGTATACACACAAAAAGAATGTTACCAATTTCAAATCCCACTGGACTCTCAGAAGGGCAGGACGTATACTAGCCAGCGACTCTATCTGTGGTTCTTAACCTAGCCTGCATATTGAAACCACCCAGACAGCTTTAAGATGTACTGATGCCTGGGCTCCACTCCAGAAATTCAGATTTAACGGGTCTGGGGTGCCGCACTGGGATTTTTTTTTTTTGAGACAGGGTCTCACTCTGTCACCCACACTGGAGTGTAGTAACACAATCACTGCTCATTGCAACCTCCACTTCCCGGGCTCAAGCGATCCTCCCATCTCAGCCTTCTGAGTAGCTAAGACTACAGGCACACGTCAACACACCAGGCTAATTTTTGCATTTTTTGTAGGGACAGGGTCTCTCTATGCTGCTCAGGCTGGTCTTAAACTCCTGGGCTCAAGCAATCCTTCCTCCTCAGCCTCCCAAAGTCCTGGGATTCCAGACGTGAGCTGCCACGTCTGGCCTGGGATTTTTTATTATTATTATTATGGTAAAATTCACGTAACAAAATGAACCATTTTAAAGTATATATTTGTACATTTTGAAGTAATATATTAATATATTAATATACTATATTAATATTATTATTATGGTAAAATTCACATAACAAAATGAACCATTTTAAAATGAACAATTCAGTGGCATTTAATACAGTCACAGTGTTGAGCAACAATCACCTCTTTCTAGTTCTGTAGTTATGGGATTGGTATTCTGTACCCCTTAAGCAGCCACTCTCCATCTCTACCCCAGAGCTTCTAGCAACAACAGTTCTGCTTTCTGTTTCTATGAATTCACCTCTTCTGGATATTTCATATAAATGGAATCATACACAAAATGTAACTTGGTGTCTGCCGTCTTTCTCATAGCATGTTTTCAAGGTTCATCCATGTTGTAACATCTATCAGTACTTCATTCCTTTCCCTGGCTGAATAATACTCCACTGTACGGATATGCCACATTTTGCTTATCCATTCATTAGCTGATGGACATTTGGATTGTATCCACTTTTTGGCTACTATGCAGAATGCTGCTATGAACATTCATGTACCTTTTTTTTTTTTTTTTTTTTTTTGAGGCAGAGTCTCACTCTGTGACCCAGGTTGGAGTGCAGTGTCGTGATCTCTGCTCACTGCAGCCTCGACTTTTCTGGGCTTAGGTGATCCCCTGACCTCACCCTCCCAAGTAGCTGGGATTACAGGTGTGTGCCACCTCACCTAGGTAATATTTGTATTGTTATTTTTGTTTTATTTTATCGAGATAGAGTCTCACTTTGTTGCCCAGGCTGGAGTGCAGTGGTGCGATTTTGGCTCACTGCAACCTTTGCCTCCCAGGTTCAAGCAATTCTCTTGCCTCAGCCTCCTGAGTAGCTGGGATTACAGGTGCCCACGACCACACCTGGCTTATTTTTTTTTGCATTTTTAGTAGAGACGGGGTTTCACCATGTTATCCAGGCTGGTCTCAAACTACTGACCTCAAGCGATTCAACCGCCTCGCCCTCCCAAAGTGCTGGGATTACAGGTGTGAGCCACTGCTCCTAGCCTAGTATTTGTATTTTGTAGTAGAGACGGGTTTTCATCTTGTTGGCCAGGCTGGTCTTGAACTCCTGACCTCGGGTGATCTGCCTGCTTCCACCTACCACAGTGCTAGAATTACAGATGTGAGCCACCGTGCCCGGCCTCATGTACAAATTTTTGTTTTAATGCCTGGTTTCAATTACTTTGATTGTATACATAGGAGTACAGTTGCTGGGTCATATGGTAACTCTATTTTTAACTTTTTGTGGCACAGCCAAGCTATTTTCTACAGTGGCTGCACCATTTTACAATCCTACCAGCAATGTTCCTATTTCTCCACCTCCTTGCCAACAGTTGTTATTTTCCTTTTGTTTTTTATATGGCATTCTAGTGGATTTAAATTGGTATTTCATTGTGATTTTGATTTGCTTTTTTTTTTTTTTTTTTGAAAGGGTCTTTCTTTGTCACCTAGGCTGGAGTGCAGTGGCTCGATCTTGGCTCACTGCAACCTCTGCCTCCCAGGTTCAAGTGATTCTCGTGCCTACAGCTGGGACTACAGGTGTGTGCCACCATGCCTAGCTAGTTTTTGTGTTTTTAGTAGAGACAGAGTTTCACCATGTTGGCCAGGCTGGTCTCGAACTCTTGACCTCAGGTGATCTGCCCACCTTGGCCTCCCAAAGTACTGGGATTACAGATGTGAGCCACCATGCATGGTGATTTGCATTTTTCTTAATGCCTAGTGCTGAACATCTTTTCATCTGCTTCTTGGCTATTCCTATATCTTTGGGGGAACTGTCTATTCAAGTCCTTTGCCCATTTTTAAAATGAGTTGCTTGTCATTTTTAGGGAGTTGTAAGAGTTCTTTTATATATTCTGGATACAATGCCTTTGTACACCCAGATGTGTAAGTTGCAAATATTTTCTCGCATTCTGTAGATTATCTTTTTGCTTTCTTGCTAGTATTCTTTGATACACAAAAGTTCTTAATTTTGATGAAGTCTGATTTATGTATTTTTAATTTTATCGACTGTGCTTTTGGTCTCCTATCTAAGAATCCATTGCTAAGTTCAACATACACCCTTGTTTTCTTCTAAGAGAAGAAATTTTCACTCTTACATTTAGGTCTTTGATATTTCGAGTTAATTTTTGTTTATGTCGGGAGTTAGGCACTGGGATTTTTAAAAGCGTCTGCAATGATTCTTTTTGTTGTTGTTATGGTTGTTGGTAGAGAGATATTTATTGGGGGATTTACGGAAGCACGGCCTTCGGTAGCAGCAAGCCAGGTAGATCTTCTGTAATGATTCTAACGGAAGCCAAGGTTGAGAATCACTGCTGCAAATGGCTGAGAAGGAGGGGCTGGAGGTTAGCTATAGATACCTATCTGAAGAAGGCGTAATGGAATTGGGCTGAAAGGCAAGAGTTGGTGCTCTCTGAGTTACCAGTTTCCTTTGGAGGGAATCAAGTTTGCTCCTGAAAGCCTTAAGGAGACATTTAAAGTTATCAGGAGGGCTCATTCCTCTGACAGCTAGAGCTGGGGGACTCCTTTGAGGGTGTCTGGAGTCTGGTTGGGGAGGGAACCAGCAGATGAGGTTAGTGGCTTCCGTGTGGGAGGAGAAACCACAACACACATGTTCTGAGACTTGCTCTGGATAGTCAGCAGGTAGACATTAGGCAACAGCAGGTCTCCCCACACCTGTGTCTAGTAACAGGTGACTCTGGTAGTGCAGCAGAATCACCCTACATGCTTGGGGATTGAATTGTTTTCTCATAAAGTACACTGATTGCTAAGAACTCTTATATGTGACTCGTATAGGGATTACTAGCTTTGCAAACTTTAAAAGTCATCTGAAGATAATTTCATTCTTCCTTAATGATTCAGAAGGAACTGTGGCACCTTACAGTGCCTTAAAGCATCTCTCTCAGCCTGTAAAGAAACCACACTCATTGGGATCACTTAGTGTGCTTGTTAAAAATGTATATTTTGGGGCCCTACTCCAGATGATTGAATTCAAATTCCTGCATCAGAGACAAGGAATTTGGATTTTAAAACAAACTCCCATATTTTAAAATGTAGCCTTAAGTGCACTAGTTGAGAACCACTATGATTCATCCCTGTGAACAATTATAGAAGAACTATTATGAGCTTTTAACTTATAATTTGCACATTTACCTGTAAAATAGGGGGTATAAATTTCAATTATATACTGTCCTAACAAGTGCATTGGTGTCCACCTGAAAATGTATTCATATATTTGTTCCAAAAAGGTACTAACATTGTTTTTCCCAAATGATTTTGTATCTTCACCTTGTTTCCTGGTTTTTTTTTTTTTTTTTTTTTTTTGAGAGTAATTTGTTCTTGTGAAATCTCAAACATCTCTAATAACAGTAATGGATGTCATTCCATCCTCTCTGCATTTTATTTTTCTGCACCTCCATGGTGGGCAACTCATTTTCTGCCAGCTGGTGCTCTCTTGCCAATGCACTTGGCCAAATTGAAATTAAGTGTTACCCATCAGAAAAAAAATATAGCACTATCAGTTGCACTTGTTTATTTTTCTGAGGATTTTTTTTTAATCCTCAGAAATGACTACTAAGTTGGAAATAAACTGGACTTTTCAGATTGTTTTTAAAAAGTCATTTATTTTTAAAATTTCTTTATATTTATTTATTTATTTTTTCGAGACAGAGTCTCGCTCTGTCGCCCAGGCTGGAGTGCAGTGGCACAATCTCAGCTCACTGCAATCTCCACCTCCCAGGTTCAAGCAATTCTCCTGCCCCAGCCTCCTGAGTAGCTGGGATTACAAGTGCCCACCACCATGCTTGGCTAATTTTTGTATTTTTAGTAGAGACAGGGTTTTGTCATGTTGGCCAGGATGGTCTCAAACTCCTGGCTTCAGGTGATCTGCCCACCTCTGCCTCCCAAAGTGCTGGGATTATAGATGTGGGCCACTGCACCTGGCCAAAACCATTTAATTTAGATGTAATCCTTGTGCTATCATAATTTGAGGGAGATCTAGAACAAAACTGGAACAGTGTGGCAAGACCACAGAGGTGAGGGTGAGCTAGAGCGGAAGGTGCCCCATTTCCTCAGGTATAGCTTATAGGTCAGCAGGAGCACCTGCCCAGCTCTAGAGGCCATTCCACCAAACATAGACACGGAGGTTAAGATGCCGGGTTCCAGATGCTTGGCATGCTCTGGCTTGATTCTGCTAAGAACCAAAAACTCAGATATCTAATCCAGAGGGTGGTGTATGGCAGCTGGAGGTTTCAGACAGCAGGCAACACCATGCCATTGGCTAGAGCTGTGCCATGATTCTGGAATACACATACATTCATGACTGTATCCCATCCAAGGCTGGTGATGGCAGGAAATAGGCAGTGAGCTTTGGCACCTGGGGGAATGATGGGGGCTGACAAAGGCATTGGGAACATGGCCAAGCAGGCGATGTTCAGCGCAGGACACAGACCTTGAGGGTGAATGGGGTGAAAGTCACAGGAAATGGGAATTAAGTCCAAAGCCCAAGCAAATGGGCCAAGCAGACATCATGTTCCGGGACTGTGGTGAGTCATAGCATCTACTGTCATACTTTGCTGGACTGGAACTCCTACCAAAAACCCTGGAGATTCATTGCATTCAATGGATGGGTAGACTTCTTGTAAGTAGTATTCATCCATGCTTCAGAGATTTGAAAAGAAAAGAGTATCAACCAATCAAGGCTTCACGATATTTCTTTTTTTTTCTTCTTTTTTAATTCTAAAAAAATATGGGATACACAGTATTTCAAAGCACCACACTGAATTGTGCCTGAACCAACTGCGGCTTCAAGAGAGGGAGATTTGTAATGTGTAAGAGAGCACCTTGGTCTCTTTTGATGTGTATTCTCCATTTCTTTCTCTTCTCCCATCATTTCTCTCTTCCTTTCCTCTTCCTCTTCCTCCATCTTTTCTTCTTCTCCATCATCTCCTCCTCTTTTCTTTCCTTTTCCTTCTCACCTTTCTCTTTCCCTTCTCCTCTGTGTCCTCTCCTCTTTTTCAGTTAAAATTGCTGGGATAACTCTCTAGTCAGATTCCTCTTTTAGGATGCTGTGATTCCCCTCATTACTCACCCCTCTAGGACAATGAACACTCACAGGGAGCGTTTTCTTCTCATGGATATTCCTACTTCTCTTTTTGTTTGTTTGTTTGTTTTTGAGACAGGGTGTATTAGTCCGTTTTCATGCTGCTGATAAAGACATATCTGAGAGTGGGTAATTTATAATGAAAAAGAGGTTTAATGGACTCACGGTTCCACGTAGCTGGGGAGGCCTCACAATCACGGTGAAAGGCGTGTCTTACATGGCAGCAGACAAGAGAGAATGAGAGCCTAGTGAAAGGGGTTTCCCCTTATAAAACCATCAGACTGGCCGGGCACCGTGGCTCATGCCTGTAATCCCAGCACTTTGGGAGGCTGAGGTGGGCGGATCACAATGTCAAGAGAGCAAGACCATCCTGGCCAACATGATGAAACCCTGTCTCAACTAAAATACAAAAATTAGCTGGGTGTGGTGGCAGGCACCTGTAGTCCCAGCTAGTTGGGAGGCTGAGGCAGGAGAATTGCTTGAACCCGGAGGTGGAGGTTGCAGTGAGCTGAGATCGCACCACTGCATTCCAGCCTGGTGACAGAGCAAGACTCCATCCCAAAAAACCATCAGATCTTGTGACACTGATTCACCACCATGAGAATAATATGGGGGAAACTGCCCCCATGATTCAATTATTCCCCACTGGGTCCCTCCCACGAGACATGGGAATTGCGGGAGCTACAATTCAAGACGAGATTTGGTGGACGCACAGCCAAACCATATCACAGGGTCTCACTCTGTCCCCGAGGCTGGAGTGCCATAGTATGATCATAGTTCACTGCAGCCTCAAACTCCTCGGCTCAAGCAATCCTCCCACCTAAGACTTCTGAATAGCTGAAACTACAGCTTTACACCCCACACCCAGCTAATTTTTAAAAATTTTTATTTTTAGTAGGGACAGGGTCTTGCTAGGTTGACCAGGCTGGTCTTGAACTCCTCCTCAAGTGATCTTCCCATCTTGGCCTCTCAAAGTGCTGGGATTACTGGTGTGAACCACCTCACCTGGCCTACTTCCCTTTTACTCTTGTGCCTCCTTCTGGAATGACATTTTCCTTCTCTTGAGGATTATGCTTGAGTCCATTATTTGTGTGTTTACCCAAATGATGAGTGGTGTCATTTTTTTCTTCCTCATTTCCCTAGTCTCTCTCTTTCCCAGCACCTGGCTATTAGACTGACTGATGGTTTCCCCTCTTAGGTCTGGGCCTAACTCAAGAATTATATTCACAACTTCATCCCTAACATCCAATTCACTCTATGGAGAACAAGCCCAGGGTGTTACCCGTGCTGCATTTCACAGAACTCCTTTCTTCTAGTGTTGACCCAATTCACACTGTTGGGATCCTGTATTCGTTCATTTTTCATGGTTTTTTCAATTTCTCTATCTACTGCTTCAAGCTCCCTGAAGATGCTAGTTTATTCTAGAAGCAAAAGATACTTCGTAATTGTCCTGTGTAGTTCTTGCGAGTTTCTTGCTCTAAGGTAGGTGGGATTAAAAAAAGGCTGGATCCGCTGCTCTTCTTAGAGTCCTGGTCACTTGCTAGTCACCTGGAGCTTCTTGACTAATCCCAAGAATGGCCACACTGCTCTGCCTGTGTCTCCAGTATTCCCCAAGGCTCTTGTGCCCATGTCCCACCCTCCTAATATTAATGTTTTTCGTAATCACAGCTGAGCTTGCCATGGTTTCTTTGGACCTTCCTGCCACATTATCTGGTCATGTTTCATTTCTGCTTCCATATATGTAATTTAACTCAGTCCAGGTAAAATGCCCCAGCTATCCAGTTGTGCCTTTCTATGTTGCTGGTGTTTATAGTGGTCCCAATATTTTATAAGTAAAAAGAGCTGATGCTGGGGTGTATAATATTTCAATGAGTAACAGGTTAGCAAATAGGGTTTCTAGATGTCAGAAAGAGGCAGGCCAATGTCCTACTGCAGAATGGCCATCTGTTTGGGCAAGTCATCTCTCAGAAAGGGAACCTTCTAATCTGGCACTTGCCCTTGCCATTGCCTTGGCTAGGTAGTTGCAAATGACCATGCAGTTCTAGCACTGTGCACCTCCAGGGAGCAGTGTCTCTACAGACTTCAGTGGGAATCTCATCTTCTAAAGGTGAGCAGTGCACAACCTGCAAATGTCCTTGGAGATCCTGAGCCTCAATCACCTGGTGATGCCTCTTTCTAACTGTCCATTACACTGTTCAAAAGCTCTGGCACCTCCTGGGAAGCAGAAAGAGATCAGAGTTGGGGGTTTCAGGATGGGGCTTAAGGGCCAGAGCTCTGTTTCTCCACACCCCTTCTCCTGGTTGGGACCCAGGACATTGCTGCTTGTCTTCTGAGGTCCTCTCAAACATGAGGCTGACCTCCCTTTATCTCAGAAGGTAGAGCATGACTGTCTCAAGAGATGGGGTCTGCACCTTCAATGCACCAAGGGTCAGCCCTGCTTACCAGCCTGCTTCTCCCTGTGGGCCCTTAATCACAAAAGACCACATTTCATTCTCCCACTGTACCACGGGCATTCCCATCAGCTTCTTTCTAGAACAGAAACTAAACAACACAAAATTAATCTTCAGCAGGTGTTCTGTCTGCTTAGGTCAAAGAACTGGTGAACTCTGAGTATCACAAAAATTACTGTAATTAAAACAAACAGGTCTTTCAACCTCAGGCTGATGGCTACTAGTCTCTTCCCTTCCCCATCTTCTACCTTCCCTCTACATAGGATATACTCTTGGCTATATATACTCTCTTGGATATATATCTTACATATCTGAAAATTTTTTTTCTTTTTCTTTTTTGATATAGAGTCTCGCTCTGTCATCAGGCTGGAGTGCAGTGGCACAATCTCAACTCACTGCAACCTCTGCCTCCTGGGTTCAAGCAATTCTGCCTCAGCCTCCCGAGTAGCTGGGGCTATAGGTGCACGCCAACATGCCCAGCTAATAGGCATGAGCCACCGTGCCCGGCCCTATAGCTGGCTTTTTTTCACTCAGTGTAATGTATTTGAGATGTATCTATATCATCAAGTATATCACTTATATATATTTTTTCCTGAATAGTAATTCACTGTATTAATATGCCACAATTTTTTATCCTTTTCTTTATTGATAGATACTTGGATAGTCTACATTTGGAGGATACTATGATTAAAGCTGCTATATTCTTTTATAAATCTTTAAATGGACATATGTTTTCATTTCTCTTGAGTAAATACCTAGTAGTGGAATTGTTCTATCATAGAGTAAATGTGTTTCATTTTATAAGAAACTGCCAGTGGGGCGTGGTGGCTCACGTCTGCCAGCACTGTGGGAGGCTGAGGAGGGCGGATCACCTGAGGTCAGGAGTTCAAGAGCAGCCTGGCCAACATGGTGAAATCCCGTCTCTACTGAAAAATACAAAAATTAGCCGGGCATGGTGGTGGGTGCCTGTAGTCTCAGTTACTCAGGAGGCTGAGGCAGGAGAATCGCTTAAACCTGGGAGGCAGAGGTTGCAATGAGCAAGATGGCGCCATTGCACTCCAGCCTGGGCGACAGAGTGAGACTCCATTTCAAAAAAAAAAAAAAAAAAAAAAGAGAGAAAAAGAAAAAGAAACTGCCAGACTTTTTCAAAGTGGTTTTCCATTTTCTACTCCCACCAAAATTGTACGGGAGTTCAAGATGCATCGCATCACTGCCAGTTGGTGCTGTCAGTTTTTCCAGTTAGAGTCATTATAGTGGGTATAACATGTATATCATTATAATTTTTAAAAATCAACTTTATTAAGGTATAGTTAACAGAAATAAAATTTACCTATTTATATTTTAATGAGTTTTGACAAATTTAAACACCTATAGAGCCACTACCACAATCAAGATCTAGAAAATTTTCATCACCCAAAAACTCCCCTTATGCTCTTTCCAGTCGATCCCCCAGTCCTGTTTCCAGGAAAAGGCTAATCTGATTTATATCATTACATCACAGATTTGCCTTTTTAGAGTTTCATATTAATAGCATCATATAGCACGTATTGTCTTGTGTCTGGCTTCTTTAACTCATAAATATTGTTGTGTGTATCATTCATTCCTTTTCACTGGTAAATAGTACTACATTGTAGAGATATATTACATTTTTTATTCGTTCACCAGTTGATGCAAATTTGGATCGCTCCCCCCCCCTTTTTTTGCCTATTATGAATGAATCTGCTGTGAACATTTGTGTACAACTCTGTGTGTACATATGTTTTCATTTCTCTTGGGAAAATACCTAAGAGTAGAATTGCTGGCTTGTGTGTAAATTGTGCATTTACTTTTACAAGAAACTACCAGGCTGGGCTCATGCCTGTAATCCCAGCATTTTGGGAGGCCGAGATGGGTGGATCATCTGAGGTCAGGAGTTCGAGACCAGCCTGGTCAACATGGCAAAACCCCATCTCTACTAAAAATACAAAAATTAGCTGGGTTTGGTGGCGGGCATCTGTAATCCCAGCTACTTGGGAGGCTGAGGCACGAGAGTTGTTTGAACCCAGGAGGCAGAGCTTGCAGTGAGCTGAGATGGCACCATTGCACTCCAGCTTGGGCCACAGGAGTGAAGCTCTGTCCAAAAAAAAAAAAAAAAAAAAAGCAAAATACCAAACAAACAAAACAAAAAAACCCCAAAACAACAAAAAAAGAAACTACCAAGCTGTTTTCCACAGTATTTGACCCTTTTACATTTCTACCACTGATACATAGCAATTCCACTTGTATCACATCCTTGCAAACACTTGGAATTGTCAGACTTTTGGTTTTAATCATTCTAATTTTGTGTAACGGGAGCTCACTATGATTTAATGATGTTGAGCATCTTTCATGTGCATATTCATCTTTATACTTTGTCTTTTGTTAAGTGCCTGTTAAAATCTTTTGTCCTTTAAAAAAATGAGTTTTTTTATTGAGCTGTTAGAGTATATTCTGAACATAAAATTAAAAAAAAATTATAAATATCTCTCAGTTTGTGGCTTGTCTTTACGCTTTCTTAATAGTTCCCTTCAAAGAATAAGACATTCAATTTGAAAAAATCTGATTCAATCAGTTTTTTCCTTTTAAAGTATGTAAGTTCTTATGAGAAGGGGTTTCCCCGTGTTGGTCAGGCTGGTCACAAACTCCTGACCTCAACTGATCCGCCTGCGTCGGTCTCCCAAAGTGCCGGAATTACAGGCGTGAACCACTGCGCGCGGCCTGAATTTTTGTTTCACAATAATTTGTATTCATTCCTTTATTTATTTTCCAACCCACTTATTCCAGCTCAGGGTCGTAGGTGGCTGGAGTCTATCCCGGCAGCTCAGGGTGGACAGACAGGATAGCATTCCATCGCAGGGTGCACTCACACACTCCCACCCACCCTCCTACACTCACTGTCACTCACTTGGACTGGGACAATCTAGGCACAGCAGTGAACCCGAGTGCACTTCTCTGGGATGTGGGAGAAAACCAGCGTTTCCAGAGAAAACCCACACAGACAGGGGAAGAATGTGCAAACTCCACATAGGCAGTGGCCTTGGCCAGGAATGAGGTTTTTTTTTTTTTTTTTTTTTTTTTTTTCTCATCAATGTTATAACAAAGTGATGTTGAATGAAACAACATTATCTGAGGACTTGCTGTGTGGATTTCTTGTGTCCTGTGTAAAATCTTTGCCAACTACCAGATCATGTTTTCTTCTAAAAGATTTATAGTTTTAGTTTTTGTGTTTAGCGCTATGTTCCAGCTCAGGTTTTGTACATGAGGTAAAGCATCGGTCAAGATTCTTTTATTTTTCTCATACGGCTGTTTAGATGTTCCAGCACAATTGGTTTCAAAGACTATTTCTCCTGCATTGAATTATCTTGAGACACCTGTAGAAAATCAATTGACTATATGTGTGTAGGTCTATTTCTGTTCTCTTAGTCTGTCCATTGGTCTTTATGTCTATTCTTTGTTTTTTTTTTTTTTTAAGTCAGGGTCTTGCTCTGTTGCCCAGGCTGGAGTACAGTGGTACGATCTCAGCTCACTGCAACCTCTGCCTCCTGGGTTCAAGCAATTCTTGTGCCTCAGCTACCTGAGTAGCTGGGACAACAGGCATGTGCCACCATGCCTGGCTAATTTTTGTATTTTTATTAGAGACAGGGTTTTGCCATGTTGGCCAGGTTGGTCTCGAACTCCTGACCTCAAGTGATCCACCCTCCTTGGCCTCCCAAAGTGCTGGGATTACAGGCGTGAGCCACCGTGCCCAGCCTCTGTGTCTATCCTTATGCTCATAGCACATTGTCTTGATTACCGAAGCTTATGGCAATATATAAAGTCAGGTATTGTAAACCTTCAAATTTTATTCTTGTTTTTCAAAATAGTTTTGGCTAGTCTAGTCTTTTCCATTTCCACATAAACTTTGGAATCAACTTGTCAATTTTTACAAAAAAGTCTGCTGACATTTTTATTGGATTTGCATTACATCATGTAGATTATCTTGGGGATAATTTACATCGTAGCAATATTTAGTTTTAAAGTTTATGATATGACATAACCCTCCAATTATTAGGTCCTTAATTTATCTCAGCAATGTTTTAAGATTTTCATTTTGTAGGTTTTATACATATTTTGTACTATTTATCTTCAAGTATTTCATGGTTTTTGAAGTGTACAATTTAGTGGCATTAAATATATTCACAATGTTGTGTAACCATCACCACTATCTATACCTCAAACTTTTATCTATGAATTTGCTATTCTAGATTCCTATTCCAAGTGGAGTAATACAGTATTTGTCCTTTTATGTTTGGCTTAATTCAGTAAGCAGAGTTTTCGAGGTCCAATCCGTCCATGTTATAGCATATATTAAAATTTTGTCTTTTTATAGTTAAATATATGCCACTGTATAAAACATACTGTAATGAATACTGTATTTTGTTTATCCATTCATCTGTTGATGGATACTTAACACTGTTTCCACCTTTTGTCTATTGTGATTAATGCTGCTGTGAACATTGCTGTGTAAATATCTGTTCAGGCCAGATGCAGTGGCTAATGCCTGTAATCCCAGCACTTTGGGAGGCTAAGGCAGGAGGATCACTTGAGGTTAGGAGTTCGAGACCAGCCTGGCCTACACAATGAAACCCCATCTCTACTAAAAATACAAAAAGTAGCCGGGCATGATTGCAGGCACCTGTAATCCCAGTTACTCAGGAAGCTGATGTGGGAGAATCACTTGAAGCAGGGAGATGGAGGTTGTAGTGAGCCAAGATTGCACCACTGCACTCCAGCCTGGGCAACAGAACAAGACTTCATCTCAAAAAGAATCCTATATGTATATCATTTCTATCTCTATCTGTATCTCATCTATCTATATATCTATATCTATATATCTGTTCAGGTCTCTGCTTTCAATTCTTTGGATATATACCTAGGAGTAGAATTCCTGGGTCATATGATAGTTTCATGTTTAACCTTTTGAGAAACTGCCCAGCTGTTTTCCACAGTGGCTGCACCATTTTTCAGTCCTACCAGAAACATGTGAGGTTTCCAATATTATCTACACCTTCACCAACACTTACTATTTTCTGTTTTTTTCTTAAAATTTAAAAATTATAGCCACTCTAGTAGCTGTGAAATGTTATCTCATTGAGGTTTTGATTTGCATTTCTCTAATGCCCAATGATGTTGAGTATCAGTTCATGTGCTTATTGGTCATTTGCATATCTTCTTTGGAGAAATGTCTATATGAGTCCTTTGCCCATTTTTGAATTGGGTTATTGTGATTTTTGTTGAGTTGTTTATATAGTCTGGAAATTAATACTATATCTGATAAAACATTTCCTCCCATTCAGTAGATTGTCTTTTTTGCTTTCTTGATAGTATCTTTTGATGCACAAAACTTTTTAACTTAAGTGAAGTCCAGTTTATCTATTTTTTCTTTTGTTGCCTGTGCTTTTGGTGTCATATCTAAGAATCTACTGCGAAATTCAAGGTCATGATGATTTACTCTGTGTTTTCTTCTAAGAGTCTTATAGTTTTAACTCTTAACTTTAGGTCTGTGATTCATTCTGGATTGTTTTTTATGTGTGGTGTCAAGTAAGAATCCAATTTCCTTATTTTGCATATGGATATCTAGTTTTCCCAACACCCCTTGTTCAAAAGACTGTCCTACCCCATTAAATGGTTTGGATGTCCTTGTTGAACATCAATGAACATATATGTGAGGGCTTATTTCTGGGCTGTTTTGTTCTGTTGGTCCATATGTCTGTCCTTATGCCACTGTTATGTAGTTTTAATTACTGTAGCTTTGTAATAATTTTTGAACAGAATGTGTGAGCTTTCCAACTCTATCTTCTTTTTTAGGATTGTTTTGGCTATTTGAGACTTCTTGTAAATTGACTCTTTTAAATCATTAAACCAACCTTGCATTCATGAAATAAATGTTATTTACTCATAACATATTCTTGTAATATATTGCTGGCCTTGTTTTCTTGGATTTTTTTTTTGCATATTTTATTGATGATTTTGCATCTAAGTTAATGAGGGATAAGCTGTAGTTTCCTAGTGTTATGAAATCTTTGTCAGATTTTGGTATATGGTGATACTATCCTTATTGAATGATTAGGATATATCTGCTTCTCTTCTATTGCCTAGAAAAGCCTATGAAAGATTGGCATTATTTCTTCTGTAAATGTTTAACATAATTCACCAAGGAAGCTATGCAAGCCTGAAGTTTTCTTTGTAATTTTAAAATTTTGAATTCAATTTCTTTTATATATAGTGCTATACAGATACTCTATTTCCATTTGAAAGAGTTTTGATAATTTTTGTCTTTTAAGAAATTTGTTCCATTTTTCTAAGTTGAATTTATTGTTATTATCCTTTCTATACTTTTAATTTTTGTATGTGATTTATCAACTTTATTGAGCTTATAAAAGAGAATCAGTTTTGCTTTTATTGATTTTTTTCTGTATTATTCTTCTGTTTCTATTTCATTGATTTCTGCTTTTTTATATTCTATTCCTTATACTTATTTTGGGTTGAATTTGTTCTTCTTTTTCTAGCTTTTTAAGATGGAAGCTTAGACCATTGATCATACTACTTTTTTTGCCTTCTAAATTAGCATTTAAAGTTTCAAAACTCCCTTGGAGCACTGCTTTAGATGCATCCCACAAGTTTTGTGTCTTGTGATTTCATTTTCATTTAGTTTATTTACTGTGCATTTGAAATTTAGAAGGTATCTTCCTGTTACTAATTTTCATTTTCTTTTCTGTCATGGTTAGAAGATGTATTCAGTATGGTTTTAATCTTTAAAATTTGTCGAGACTTATATTATAGCCCACATATGTTCTATCTTGGTGAATGCTTCAGGTGCACTTAAACAAAAATGTATGTTCTTTTGTGGTTGGGTGAAATGTTGTATAAAGGTAGATTGATGAAATTGCTTCATAGTGTTGTTCAAGTCTTTTATTTCCTCACTAATTTTTCCATGAAGTTGCTCTATTAATGACTGAAGAAGAAATAATCAACTCTTTTTCTCTAATTGTGGATTTCTTCTTTCAATCTTTTTTTTTTTTTTTGCTTCATTTATTTTGAAACATCTCTTTAGTGTAAACACATTTAAGTTTTTTTTTTACAACTGATTGATAAATAGTTCTCTTTATTTAATATGAATTTTCTCTTTTTCCTTCTAGTAATAGTCCTTGTTCTGAAATCTACCATTATTTTACTGTAGCCATTCCAAGTTTCTTTTGTTTCATGTTTGTATGATATCTCCTTTATCCTTATGTGGAGGAGTATATTAATTTTCGAATGTTAAACTTCTTTATGTTCCTGGGATAAACCCTACTTGGTCATGAGGTATTATCCTTTTCTTATATTTCTGTCTTCTATTTGCTAGTGTCTAAAAAATCCTGGTCTGTAATTTTATTTTCTTGGAATGTATGTTGGATATTAGCCTATGGTTTTCTTTGCTTTCAATGACGTTTTTTTAGGTTTTAGTATCAGTGCTATGCTGGTTTCACCAAATGTATTGTGAAGTGTTCCCTCTGGCTGGAAAAGATATTAAAACTAGTATTAATTGCTTGAGTTTACCAAATTATCTGGGCCTAGAGTTTTCTTTGTAGAAATAATTTTCATCACAATTTCAATTTCAGTGATACCAGGCCATTCTTTCTATATCTTCTTGTGTCTGTTTTGGCGAGTCATATTTTTCAAGGAATTTGTCCATTTTATATAACTTGTCAAATTTGTTGTCATTTAGCCATTAATAATATTTTCTTATTATCACTTTATTATCTCTGAAATCTTATAGTGTCCTCTCTTTTTTCATTGCTGGTAGTAACTTGTGTTTTTTTTCTGATTTTCTTAATCAATCTTGATAGAGATTTATTAATCTTATTGATGTTTCAAATAGCCAAATTTTGGCTTCCTTTTTTTCATTTCATTAATTTCTGCTCTTTATTATTTCCGGATTTATACTTGTTGTATTCGTCTGTTCTCATGCTGCTAATAAAGACATACCTGAGACTGACTGGTTTATAAGGAAAAAGAGGTTCAATAGATTCACAGTTCCACATGTTTAGGGAGGCCTCACAATCATGGTGGAAGGCAAAGGAGGAGCAAAGTCACGTCTCACATGGTGGCAGGCAAATGAGTGTGTGCAAGCAAACTGAACTTTATAAAACCATTAAATCTCATGAGACTTATTTAGTTTGAGAACAGCATAGGAAAGACCCACCCTGATGATTCAGTTACCTCCCATCAGGTCCCTACCACACATCGGGATTATGGGAGCTACAATTCAAGATGAGATTTGGATGGGAACACAGCCAAACCATATCACTTGTTTTGCATTTAATTTGCTCTTCTAGCTTCTGAGGATGGAAACATAGCTCATTAATTTTAACTTTTCTTGTTTTCTAATATAAGTATTTAAATTTCCCAGGAATCAGTGCTTTAGCTATATCTCACAAGTTTTTATATGTTGTATTTTCATTATCATTTAGTTAAAAGTTTTTAAAACTTATTTCATTATCTTATTTGGTCATTGAGACTATGCTGTTTAATTTCCAACACTTAGGAATTTTCTAGATATCTCATTGTTATTTATTCCTAATTTTAATTTCATTGTGGTCATAGAACATGTTCTGTATTTCAATCTTTTGAAACTATTGACACTTATTTTATGGCCCAGTAAGTGTTGTACCTTAACATTCCACATGCACTTGACAAATATATATATATACATCAAGTGGTTATAAGGTATACGCTTCTATAAATGTCAGTTAAGTCCAATTGGTTGATAGTGCTGTTCAAATCTAAATCCTTACTAACCTTTTGTCTGCTGCTTCTGTCTGTTACTAAGAGATTGGTATTAAAATCTCCAACTATGGGCCGGGTGCGGTGGCTCAAGCCTGTAATCCCAGCACTTTGGGAGGCCGAGACGGGCGGATGACGAGGTTAGGAAATCGATACCATCCTGGCTAACACGGTGAAACCCCGTCTCTACTAAAAAATACAAAAAACTAGCCGGGCGTGGTGGCGGCGCCTGTAGTCCCAGCTACTCCCGAGGCTGAGGCAGGAGAATGGCGTAAACCCCGGAGGCGGAGCTTGCAGTGAGCTGAGATCCGGCCACTGCACTCCAGCCCAGGTGACAGAGCAAGACTCCATCTCAAAAAAAAAAAAAAAACAGCAAAAAACAAAACTCCAACTATGATTATAGATTTGTCTGTTTCTTCCTTTGGTTCTGTTAGATGTAGCTTATTTTAATTTTAAGATCTGATATAGATACATACATATTTAGGATTGTTTGTGGTCTTGATGAACAGAACCTTTCATCATTACGAAATGACCTCCCTATCCCTGACAATATTCCTTGTCTTAAAGCCTACTTTATTTTGTAACAATATAGCCTCATCATCTTTTGCTTTCTGGGTACATGTTCCTTTTTCTCTATCTTTTTACTTTTAATTTGCTGTATAGTGACCTCACGGAGGGCAGGATTAACTTCGCCCCTCAAAATAGGTTTGGATGTCAAGACTGATGCTGCCATTCATAACAAGAGGGCATGAAAAAATTTATTACTCGCATAATGGGACTTTTTCAGGAGAGCAGGGTAGGTACAAGGGGGTCAAGAATGGCTTGAGCCAAGAGGGTGAATGGGACAAGCGAATTTGGTTTATGTTGTGGCTGGGGATGGGCCAGTGTAGAAGACTTGTGTGGTTTGAACTTTCAGTATCAAGGGGACAGAGGAAAGCCTGTGGGCTTTCTTACTGGTTTGCCTGTATGTGGGACAAAAGGGGCAAGGGTGGGGCTTGTAAGCTGTCGGGCAGTTAAACATCAAGAATGCAGTCAAGGCTGAGTGTGGTGGCTCACACCTGTAACCCCAGCACTTTGAGAGGCTGAGATTGGCAGATAAGTTGAGCCAAGGATTTTGAGACCAGTCTGGGCAACATGGCGAAACTCCATCTCTAGAAAAAAATACAAAAATTAGCCAGGCATGGTGGTGTGCGCCTGTAGTCCCAGCTACTCAGGAGGCTGAGGTGGGAGGATTGATTGAGCCCAGGAGGTCGAGGCTGCAGTGAGACGTATGTGACCATGCCACTGCACTCTAGCCTGGGTGAGAGAGTGAGACCATGTCTCCAAACACACACACACACACGGAGTAAAGACAGTTTATTGCAGGATCTAAGCGTTATATTTAAAACTTGTCTCTTGTAAAGAGTTTATAGTTGAGTTTTGATTTAAAAAAAATTTGTCTGGCAATCTCTGCCTTTTAATTACATTGTTTGTTTACAGTTAATAGAATTATTGATATGGTTGGATTGAAGTTTACCAACTTGCTATTTCTTTTTTTTTTTTTTTTCAATCTATTATTGCTTCTTTTATTCTTCCCTTTCTGTCTGCTTTAGGTGAATCAAATTTTGTTTAGCATTCCATTTTACTTACTTGAATAGGTTTTGTTGTATTTCTTTGTATTTTTTTTAGTGTTTACTCTGAGGATTAAACCATGCATCATTATTTATTGCAGTCTACTTAGAGCTACTATAATTCTCTTTAAAACTCTGTGGGCTTGCTATGAATTTACTAGGGATCACACTGTTATACGAAAGTGATAATCCCAAATTTCCTCAAGATAAGATCCCCCTCCTCTCTTTTGTAGAGAGGGATCTTGCTATATTTCCCAGGCTAGTTTCAAACTCCTGGCTTCGAGTGATCTTCTTACCTTGGCCCCGCAAGGTGCTGGGATTATAGTTGTGAGCCGCTGTGCTGAGCCAAGATAAGCCCTTCTCTATCATGAGATTTTTGGAAGGTCAAAAATGCTACATTGAGGGTCAAAACCCTTACAATTCTTAGAACCTCTGTTGTCAGAGAAGAGGCTGTCTGTGACATGCTAAAATCCTTAAAGAGCTTTTGGTCCAACTGAACAGTTCTTGGAGGTGCCTGTTAAAATCTTTCTGAGGTCTAAACAGACCTCAGAAATGGCCGTATAATCCCACAGTAGATTTGGTCTTTGCTCTGAGGGCATTTTTAGATTTGAGAAATTTGGAAAGATTGGGAATAAGAAACAGATATTTTTAACCCAAGAATTTCCAGCTACTTGATATTTTCTATAAACTTTTAAATGGAATAATTTATTTTTTGGCTCATGTTTCTTCTTTTCCACTTTGCTATCGGGAGCTAGAGAATCCAGGCAGTACCTTCAAAACTCGTATCTGGAATTCTTAGATAAATCAGCCAGATCACTAGGTACAATTTATAATTTTACACATTATCACAGACAACATTTTGCAAAATATTCTACCAATATGTAACAAAGCTTCCTTTCTTCAATTTTCAATAATATTTCCTTCACTTTTCCTTAAGCTCATACTGACAATTCCTCAAGTAATTTGGCTTGTGCTAACAGTTGTTTTAAGGCCTTTCACACCTTCATTGTTAACACTTTTTTTGAGACAGGGTCTCGCTGTGTTGCCCAGTCTAGAGTGCAGTGGCATGTCCATAGCTCACGGCAACCTCCAACCCCTGGGCTCAAGCAATCTTCCAACCTTAACCTCCCAAGCACCTAGGACTACAAGCATGCACCACCACACCCAGTTAATTTTTTTGTTTTAATTTTTTATAGACATGGTGTCTCACTGTTTTGCCTGGGCTGGTCTCAAACTCTTGGCCTCAAGCGATCTTCCCAACTTGGCCTCCCAAAGTAGTGGGATTAACACTCTTTAAAAGGTTATTCCAACTTCTCTACCCACTTCCTGGTTTCAAAGTCATTCCCACATGTTTTAGGTTTTTTGTTGTTGTTGTTGTTGTTTTTGCTTTTGTTGTCACAAAGAACCCCACTCTCTGTTCCAGCCTGTATGGTTGCATACATAACAAATTAACCCAACATTTAGTAGCCTAAGCAACCATTCATTATGCTCCTAAATTCTGTGGGTCAGGAACTTGGACAGAACACAGTAGAGATAGCTTGTTCTTGCTTTTGGTATTAGGGACTCAGCTGAAAGACTTCAAACCTGGGGCCTGGAAACATCCAAAAGATTGTTCATTCAAATGTCTTGCAGTACATGCTGGCTTTTGGCTAAAATGTTAACTGAGGCTGTTAGCTGGAGTCTTTACATGTGTGCTCTCCAAGTGGCCTGGCTTTCTTTACAGCATGGTTTCAAGGGCTTAAGAATAAGCATCCTGAAGAGACAGCAAGAGAGAACCAGGTGAAATTTCTATTGCACTTTATGATCTAGCTTTGACTGGTTTGCAGCAAGTCTTTTTGCCACATTTTACTCATTGAGGAAATCATAAAGGGCAAATCACAAGGATTTCATCATAATTGGACTCCAACTTTTGAAGGAAGTACAATCTGTTATACCTATCCTTTTTGCTATTGTTGTTGAGTATTTTACATCTACATATATTATAAACCTCACACAGTACTATGCTATTATTTTTGCTTTAAAGAGTCAATTATCAGAAGTCTAGCTAGAGCAACCAGACAAGAGGAAGAAATAAAGAGCATCCAAATTGGAAAGGAAGAAGTCAAATTATCCTTGTTTGCAGATGATATAACCTTATATTTGGAAAAACCTAAAGACTCCAACAAAATACTATTGGAACTGATAAACAAATGCAGTAAAGAATACAACATCAACATATAAAAATCAGTAGCATTTCTGTGTGCCAACAGCAAACAATTTGAAAAAAAAATCAGACTCTTACTAGGTGTTTGGGGATCTAAATTAGGATCTTCTTTTTTGGAGAAGACCATTTAAAAATCCTTTTGATGGCAATGAAACAGAAGGTACTAGACACTGGAGACTTGCCTTTTATTCCTGTTGTATACTGTGCCAGATACGAGCTACATTTCTTCTGGTTCTTTGTTTGTGAGTAGTAGTCTACCCTCATTCAAATAGTTTCTGAGCCCTACAACAGGTAGGAAACATTGATTTTGTGATTGGGAAAGCGGGTGAAGGGTTTTATCCCAAATCTTGACCTTTATATGTATGACAGGTGACTGTTCTGAGATCAGGAGAGAGCTTGAAATTTTTTTTCATTTCACTTATGGCAAAAATTAAGGGCCTATTTATTAACCTAATTATGATCTCCTTTAATCTTATTTGAAATGCTGATAAAAACTTTTCTTCCAATCTCTCATATATAACTATATGTATATACCCAGTAATGTTTTATTCATTCTATCACACTTCCTTCCTTCTTTCCTTCCTTCCTTCCTTTCTTCCTTCTTTTCCTTCTTTCTTTTTTCTCTTTTCTTTTCTGTTTCCTTCCTTCCTTCCCTCCCTCTCTCCTTCCTTCCTTCGTTCCCTCCTTCTTTCCCTCCTTCTTTCCTTCTCTCCTTCCTTCCTTCTTTTCCTTTCTCTCTTTCTCTTTCTTTCCTTTCTCTTTCTCTCTTTCTGCTTTCTTGCCTTCCTTCCTTCCTTCTGTCTCTTTCTTTCTCTCTCTTTCTCTTTCTTTTCTTTCTCTTTTTCTCTCTCTCTCTCTTTCTTTCCTTCTATCTATCTATCTATCTATCTATCTATCTATCTATCTATCTGGAAAGGGCCCAAGGCCATCTTGGCTTTCTGGTTTAAGAATGAGCGTAATAACTTAGTGACTGATTGCCTTATCTTCCTTCCTTCTCCCCCAAGAATTTGGGTTTCAAGATCTCAGTCCAAATGCCCCGGAGAACATGGACCTGGCTTTCTTATTATTTCCCACTTCGCATCACATCACCATAAATATATTTCTGCATCACTGTTAACAAAGTGAGTTGGTTTCTTGAAAACAATTATGCTCCTTTAAATAAAGAATGTGAAACAATAAATAGAGATATGGTGAACAAAAGACAACATTCAAAGTCTTATATCAATTTTGTTTGATTCTCATGAGAAGAAAAGATGCTTCTGTTTTGGAGTTGAGGTTGGGGGAAGATCATACTCTACATGGAGGTAATTTTCCTGAGGGCCTCCCCAATTCCAGGTTATCAAAATCCTTTCTTAAACATTATTTGAAGTGACCATATAGAATATCTATAGATGCACTAGAATTTACTTAATTCATCCATTAATAATGAACATTTAAGTAGTTTGCTTTTGTTTGCTTATTTTGGATTTATATATATTGCTTAGATGAACACCCTCTGCCAAGGGAGTCAGGAAAATGTAGTTTCCAACATTCTAATCTCTGGTCTACAGGAGGCACAGTGGGAGGTGGGAGACCATGCTGGGCAGTTAAACCTCAGTGTTTCCACCCCTGTACATCTCCTTTGCCTGATTATCTGTTCTAGGCATGGAAGGCTTTGATCCTTTGATTATGGTCATTCTACCTTTGTCGTAATTGTTGTAAATATATTTCCCAGTTTGCAACTCGCCTTTTAGAGTTTTGAAAAGTCAAATGATGAATTTTTTTTTCGCCATTTGACAAAATGAAATTGGGATTTCTTTTTACTTGCTTTTATGCTTAGAAAGTTCTTCCTCATTCAGAAATAAGATATTCTCTGTCTGTCTCTTTCCATATATATATATGTCTATCTCTCTCTGTCTCTCTTTAGTTTTTAGAGGATTTTTAGGTTCATAGCAAAATTAAGTGGAGGGTACAGACGTTTTTCATATACTCCTCTACCCCCACATGGGTACAGCCTCCCCTACTGTCAATATCTCCCACCAGAGTAATACATTTGTTATAATGAATGAACAATTAATTGACACATCATTGTTACCCAAAGTCCATAGCTTACATTAGGGTTCACTCTTGGTGTTGTACATTCTATAGATTGAGGAAAATGTATAATGACTTACATTCACCATTATAGCAGCATACAGAGTAATTTCAGTGCCCTTAAATTCCTCTGTGCTCTACCTGTTCATCCCTCCCTTCCCTGTAACCCCTGGCAACTGCTAATCTTTTTACTGTCTCCTTAATTTTGCCTTTTTCAGAACGTCATATAGTTGGGATCATACAGCGTGTAGCCTTTTCACATTGGCTTCTGCTGCTTAGTGATATGCATTTAAGTTTCCTCCATGTTTTTCCATTTACCTACTGAAGGACATCTTGGTTGCTTATAGGATCTGCAATTACAAATAAACATACATGTGTGAGGTTTTATGTGAACATATGGTTTCAAGTAATTTTGGTAAAAGTCAAGGTGCGCAATTGCTGGATCATATGGTAAGAGTATGTCTAGTTTTTTAAGAAACTGCCAAACTGTTTTCCAAAGTGGCTGTAGCATTTTGCATTCTCACTAGCAATAGATGAGAGTTCTGGTTGCTCTACATCCTTGTCAGCATTTGGTGGTGTCAGTGTTTGGGATTTTGGTCATTGTAGTGGTGTAGGTGTAGGTGTGTAGTGGTGACTCACTATTGTTTTAATTTGCATTTTCTAATGACACATGTAAAAGGAAAATAAATCTTGGGGCCCCCAAATCGCTTAGCTCAAGGGAAAAGTCAAGCTGGGAACTGCTTAGAGCAAACCTGCCTCCCATTCTATTCAGTCATCCCTCTGCTCACTGAGATAAATGCATTTCTGATTGCCTCCTTTGGAGAGGCTAATCAGAAACTCAAAAGAATGCAACTGTTTATCTCTTATTTATCTATGACCTGGAAGCCCTCTCCCTGCTTCAAGTTGTCCCATCTTTACTCTGAGTTGTCCTGCTTTTCTGGACCAAACCAGTGTTCATCTTACAAGTGTTGACTGATGTGTCATGTCTCCCCGAAATGTATAAAATCAAACTGTGGAGCAGCAGCAACGCGGAGGAAACGGGAGTGAACAGAGAGCTTAGTGACCATCATGAGCCTCCTCAACAAGCCCAAGGGTGAGATGATCCCAGAGGAGCTGCAGAAGCGAGAGGAGGAGGAATTTAACACGAGTCCACTCTCTGTGCTCACGCAGTCAGTCAAGAACAACACTCAAGTGCTCATCAACTGTCGCAACAATAAGAAACTCCTGGGCCGCGTGAAGGCCTTCGATAGGCACTGCAACATGGTGCTGGAGAACGTGAAGGAGATGTGGACTGAGGTCCCTAAGAGCGGCAAGGGCAAGAAGAAATCCAAGCCAGTCAACAAAGACCGCTACATCTCCAAGATGTTCCTGCGCGGGGACTCGGTCATCGTGGTCCTGCGGAACCCGCTCATCGCCGGCAAGTAGGGGCTGCCTATCCATCAACAGAACTCACTCTCCTGTCCTATGAAGACCGTTGCCTTTGGTGTTGAGAATAATAAAGCTCTGTGTTTTTTTCTAAAAAAAAAAAAAAAAAAAAAAAAAAAAAAATCAAACTGTGCTCTGACCACCTTGGGCACAAGTCGTCAGGACCTCCTGATGTTGTGTCACGGGTATGCATCCTCAACCTTGGCAAAATAGACCTTCAAAGTTAACTGAGACCTGTCTCAGATATTTGGGGTTCACACACATAGTGTTGCACATCTTTGTATATGCTTACTTGCCTCTGTATATCTTCTTTGATGAGGTGTCTGTTCAAGTCATTTGCTCATTTTTAAATCAGGTTATTTATTTTCTTATTTTTGGGTCTTGAGAGTTCTTTGTACATTTTGGGTAAGTCCTTGATCAGATGTGTCTTTTGTAAATATTTCTCTCAGTCTGTGGCTTGTCTTCTCATTCTCTACACATTGTTTTTCATAGAGCAGATGTTTTTAATTTTAATGAAGTCCAGCTTCTCAATTTTTTTCTTTCATAAATGATGCCTTTAGTATTGTATCTAAAAAGTCATTGCCATACTTTTTGGAGTTGAGGTTGGGGGAAGGTCATCTAGGTTTTCTCCTATGTTATTTGCTAGGAGTCTTATAGTTTTGCATTTTACATTTAGGTCTACGATCCACTTTGAGTTATTTTTTGTGAGGGGTGTAAGGTATGTGTCTAGATTAACTTTTTGCATGTGTGTGTGTATGTGTGTCTATTGATGTCTAGTCATTCTAGCCCTGTTTGTTGAAGACACTATCTTTGCTCCGTTACGTTGCCTTTGCTGCTTTGTCAAAAATCAGTTGACTACTATTTATGTGGGTCTATTTCTGAGCTTTCTCTTCTGTTCCTTAGACCTGTTTGTCTGTTTTCTCACCAATACCACACTATCTTGGTTACCATAGCTTTATACTAAGTCTTGAAGTTGGGTAGTGTTTGTCAGTTGTCTGACTTTGTTTTCTCCTTCAATATTGTGTTGGCTGTTCTGGGATTTTTGCCTCTCCATATAAACCTTACAATCAGTTTGTTGATAGCCACAAAATAACTTACTTGGTTTTAGATTGGGAATACATTGAATCTATAGATCAAGTTGGGAAGAACTGATACCTTGACAATATTGAGTCTTCCTATTCATATACATGGAATATCTGGATTTATTTATTTATTTATTGAGACGGAGTCTTCAGCTCACTTTCTTTCTCTCTTTCTTTCTCTTTCCTTCCAAAACATTTAACTCTTTAATCTTTCCAGAATTGATTCTGGTTTATGCTATAAGAGAAAGGGTTATATGAGTTTTTATTTTTGTTAACCAAACAATATCTTAGCAACTTTTATTGAATAACTAAAATCCTTAAAAGATGAACTTTTTTCAAAGAGCAGATTCTGAGTTTCTGGTTCATGGCTCTTGACAACTGGTATTCTCAGGTTAAACAGAGTGTTCAAAGATTAGTTTCAATTTTTCAAAAGACCTATCAGAAAACAGTGCATCCATTAAAAAAGTTTATTCATGATAAAACTCAAAGGAATAGCTACCTTTTTTTGCTTTTGATTAGAATTCGATCCACGCAATTCCATGTAATCAAATATTTATTGAACACCTGCTATGTAACATGTTCTATGCAAAATCCTGGATTCTTCATGGCAGTAACATTGGTTAGCTCTTGAAAAATAGAGAATAAGCAACAATTGAAGTTTTATGAGTAACTTCTTTCAAGACACAAGGTCTATGGAGGAAAAGTAATAAAATGAGAGAACATTATGAGGTTTCTTGAAATCATGGACTATTGAAGCAGTGTAGGGTCAATGAAGCAGTCTCCTTGTCTGAGGTGTTAACTGAGCTCTTTGTCTCATGACCAAGAAAATTAAGGAGCATGGACACCAAGAGTGAGGTTGGAGTGAAATTTTAATAAACAAAAAAGGAAAGATCTCTGCAGTGGACAGGGGGCCTGAGAGGGTTGTCAGCTATGAGGCTGAGTCTGGGATTTTTATGGACTGGAAGGGAAGGAGTGTGCTGACTGGTCTGCAGGCCATCTTGGAGAAAGCACCACTCAGAAAGAGGTATGATAGTGTGAAGAACCAAATGGAGGCAGAGGTGAAGTCTTGGCCCAGGACCTTGGCCCAGGACCAATCGGGCTGAAGTGATGATTCACCCTATGTAAATGAAAACTTAGCCCCAGACAGTTACAAAAAGGTAGGCATATGTAAAATAGGTGAAAAGTAAGAGAACAGTAGGTGAAAAGTAAGAGACTAAGATGTGCCGAGGAGAGAGAAATGTGTCCAAAAAGGGATGGAATTTGTTCATCTGGGTTCACAGAGTAAGCATTTCCATTCAAGGATGGATGTGGGCTCTTTCTTTCTTTTTTTTTGAGATGGAGTTTTGCTCTTGTTGCCCCGGCTAGAGTGCAATGGCACGATGTTGACTCACTGTAACTTCCACCTCCCAGGTTTAAGCCATTCTCCTGCCTCAGCCCCCTGAGTAGCTAGGATTACAGGCACCTACCACCACACCTAGCTAATTTTTGTATTTTTAGTAAAGATGGGGTTCCACCATGTTGGTCAGGCTGGTCTTGAACTCCTGACCTCAGGTGATCCACCCGCCTCAGCCTCCCAAAGTGCTGGGATTGCAGGTGTGAGCCACTGTACCTGGCCAGCGGGCCCTTTCTTATCTGGGGCCTGCAGTTTGATTGTCAGGTTCTTCTTTGTTGAAGGAATTTTGTCAAGGACCCACCTTAGTTGCCTGCCTGACTGGTTTCTTACTTTCTTCTCTCTCATTATGTCTATTTATTTTTGCGCACTCAGCACCTAACTCAGTGCCTGGCACCTGGCAAGCATTCCAGTGATTTAAGGAATAAAATTGAATTGAAAAGAAATTCTGCATGATGAAAAGGCTATGACCCTCAGCATTACCTACACCCTTTCTCCAGTGATAGAGTTTTTAAGCTTTTTGGGGGAGACAGTGAACCAAAATGTTGTATATTTGAGCATATTTTTCTAGAGAGAAGATCCATATTTTGTATCAGACTCTCAGAAGATTCTCAAACCTGCACTCTTCCTAATGAAGAAACACTGCCTTTACTCAAATGTACTCCTGTGAATAGGATTTTGCAAAAAAAAAAACCCCGCATTTTATTCACTGAATTACTCCTGAAGACATAGATTCAGGAAGGCAAGAGGGTATATTTTTCAGAGAAATATCACCTGGTTCTTTTCAGAAGTTCACAAAAGTGCTTACTCCCTTCCCAAGTGCTTCAGAGGTTATTGGTGTGAAAAGTACCCCAGATGGAGAATCTGTGCTAATAAAATTCACCACATTGATTAACCAGCCAGAAGTATCGCCTATTCCCCAGTGTTCTGAATGTTCACACTGTAATTCACAGTACACTGTATTCGCTGCCATCGTAGTCTAGAAACGTCTGGAAACTTCTCTCTGAGGTGACATACCTCTGTGAAAACAGTCCCTGGCAGTGCCACAACCACTGCAGGGGATACATGAGCCTCTGGAAAGATCCGACTAGGACCATGTCAGCACTGGCTTGAGAAAATGAAACACATCCCAGCATCCCAGCCCCCACGCTCGGGTGGGACAGCCGCCATCCTGGGTGGGCTGTCTTAGGGTGGTCCGGTTTGCACGAGCTGCTCTGGGTGCCGTAGCCTCCTGGTCACGCTGCCATCTGTGCACATGCACACCCGGAGCTGCTTGGCAACTGCTGTACTAGGAACAATGGGCACTTCTTGCAAAAAAACACATAAAAACTCAGGAGTTAGAGCTCATAACTGAAGTTTTAAGGACAGCAAGTCCAAACGGTCTAGGTTATGCAGCTACATCTTCAAAGTTATGAAAAGAAATACTAGAATGGGCTTTCCTATGAAAATCAGTTTTTACCGCAAAAGCACCTCCTGGAAAAACAGAGACTGAGCAGGCCATCTTGCGTTCAGGGTCGGGCTGGGCTCTGCGGCGCGACCGAGGATGTGGAAATGGCCACTAGATGGCGCCCCAATCCAGGCAAATTATCTCCAATCTTGGCAAAGGGACAGATTTTGGTATTAATGCCAATATCCCGGAGGCAAATTAACACAAGGCCTATTGATTCTTCACCTAGATATTTCAGTTTCTACAAGAATAATTCCCGTCTCTCTGACACCCTCTACTTAGCTTTTCCCCCCCTTCAAACGGGCAGCGAAAAAGAAACACCTACATTCCCTCATTTATTTCACGTTTAACTGTGTTCCTAAAAAGATGTGTATAAAGTCATTTAAATTAATTACAGCACATTTAGGGAAATTATTTTTACATTATTTTAAAAATTATTGGCAGTGATTCCTAGCATGTTAGCTGTGGAGTAGAAACAGCCCTGAGTTAGGGTTCAGAAAAGCTGTTTGGGGACTTGGTTCTTCCCATACTCTGACATTAGCCAGGTCTTGGGAAGGTTCAGGGAAGGTGGTCTCCGTTTCTTCACTGAAGTTAATAGTAACAGTACCTCAATAGCTTTAAAAAAAAAATCATGCAAACAAAGAACTGTCATTAGCTCGTGACATAGGCTGAAATAATGACTAGTGAAACAAGATGTGGAATTTATGATTTAAAATTCCAGGAAAAAAAGGAGATGGAAGAAAAATTAGCAAAGTTTTGAAGATGAGTAAAGGTTTATTATCTTATGGAGACTACTTTTGTGTATGTTTAAAAGAGTCTGTAATAAAAAGTTAAATACTTCTACTGTAAGCTTGTTGTTTTAAGTATTAAACAAGTATAAGTTACTGTTCATCTTCTCTGACTTCAGTAGTCTGCAAAATGAGGGGTTTGGACTAAGTGAACTGTACTACCCTTTGGCCGTGTAATTCTTGTGAATTTCTACTCTCAGCCTGTCTTGTAAGGGATGCACCAGCCAATACAGATCCTCCGGGTCAGGCCTCAGCTGTTCTTGGAGAGGGCTCGTTTGACCACCCTGTCTAAACCCTTGTCCCATGACCTCACTGTTGATCTTGTATTTATTTTATCATAATGTTTATCACTATCAGCGTTATGGACCGAACTGTGTCATGCACTTTCCCCCTCCAACCTCACGTCATATGTTGAAGCCCTAACCCTCAATGTGACTTGCATTGGAAGTAGGGTTTTTTTTTTTTTTTTTTTTTTTTTTTTTTTTTTTTTTAGGTGGAGTCTTGCTCTGCTGTCTGGGCTGGTGGAGTACAGTGGCGCCATCTCAGCTCACTGCAACCTCTGCCTCCCAGGTTCAAGCAATTCTCCTGCCTCAGCCTCCAGAGTAGCTGTGATTACAGGTGTGCACCACCATGCCTGGCTACTTTTTGTATTTTTAGTAGAGATGGGGTTTCATTGCATTGGCCAGGCTGGGAACTCCTGACCTCAAGTGATCTGCCTGCCTCAGCCTCCCAAAGTGCTGGGATTACAGGCATGAGCTACCATGCCTGTCCAGAAATAGCGTCTTTAAGGAAGTAATTAAGGGTACATGAGATTGTAATGGTATGGCCCTAATCTTGTAAGACCAGCACTGTTCTAAAAAGAGGGAGAAATACCAGGGATACACACACAGAGGGAGGACCATGGGAGGACACAGCAAGAAGGTGACCATCTGCTAGCCAAGGAAAGATGCCTTGAAAGAAGCCAACCCTGCTGACATCTTGGTCTTGGACTTCAGCCTCCAGACTGTGAGAAAATAAATTTGTGTGGTTGAAGCTGCGTAGTCTGTGGTATGTTGTTCTGGTGGCCCTAGCAGACTAATATAACCAGAAATTATCTTCCTTGTTTATTTCTTTTAAATCCATCTCCCCAACCAGAATGTAGAGGCTGTGTGTCAATGCCTGGCACATGGTAGAGTGCCAATGCACATATGCTAAATGCATACATGAATGACCTTTCGAATGCATTACAAGCACTCATTCTACACGTATTTATTTTGCAAAGAAAAGTCCTTTTGCCAGTTCGAATGATCCTCCTTGAACAGTGAATTTTATAAATGCTAAGTAGAGAGTCTTAGGTCAGAAGGCATATATGCGGGAGGGGACAGTGCCACTACAGACAGTCCCCAACCATCCTACTTATCGGCCTCTCCTCACGAGAGGCACCTTGAGTCATTTAAACAGCTCAGCTCTGCTTTAGAAACCAGGATAGGCCGGGCGCGGAGGCTCACGCCTGTAATCCCAGCACTTTGGGAGGCCGAGACGGGCGGATCACGAGGTCAGGAGATCGAGACCATCCTGGCTAACACGGTGAAACCCCGTCTCTACTAAAAAGAAGTACAAAAAACTAGCCAGGCGAGGTGACAGGCGCCTGTAGTCCCAGCTACTCGGGAGGCTGAGGCGGGAGAACGGCGTAAACCCGGGAGGCGGAGCTTGCAGTGAGCCGAGATCCGGCCACTGCACTCCAGCCTGGGCGACAGAGCGAGACTCCGTCTCAAAAAAAAAAAAAAAAAAAAAAAGAAACCAGGATATTCTTCTCAGGGGACGATGCCAGGCTGCAAATACACACTCTAGCAAGGCTGAGCTCTGTCCTGTTTGTTATAACCTACTAGATACTTTCATCAAGAATTTACATTATCTGAAGCTAAAAGTGAAACCATTCAAAACCAGGACAATGCTGTTCACAGTGCTGTCAGGGTGTTAGAGGAGAGTTCCCTAGGACCCCAGAATGGCGTCCTCTGGAAACAAAACAAAACAAAACAAAAACATTAATTACAGTTGCCATTTTCAGAATTAAAAACCAAAACAAAACTGCTTACCATCACATTTTGTTTATGTTTTCTTCTACATCTCGGTTTTTATTTTTATTTCGGGGGTTTCGCCATGTTGGCTAGGTTGATCTCGAACTCCTGACCTCAGGTGATCCACCTGCCTTGGCTTCCCAAATTGCTGGGATTACAGGTGTGAGTCACCGCGCCTGGCCTATTTTATATATTTTTTGAGATAAGATTTTGCTCCATCGCCTAGGCTGGAGTGCAATGACATGATCTCAGCTCACTGCAACCTCTGCCTCCTAGGCTCAAGCAATTCTCCTGCCTCAGCCTCCCAAGTAGCTGGGACTACAGGTGCACAGCACTGCACCCAGCGAATTTTCTTTTTGTAGAGATGGGGTTTCAACATGTTGGCCAGGCTGAATTCAGGTGATCCGCCCACCTTGGCCTCCCAAAGTGCTGGGATTACAGACATGAGCCATCATGCCTGGTCTATTTTTATTTTTTTGAAAATAGGATCTCACTGTGTTTCCCAGGCTAGTCTTGAACTCCTGATCTCAAGCCATCCTCCCGCCTCAGCCTCCTGAGTAGCTGGGATTACAAGAGTGAACCACCATGTCCAGTTATCTTGTTTTTTTTTTAAATAAAGTTTTTGTGTTGGATTAACCCAAGATTTACAGAAAAGCTACAATGACAGCAGAGAGTTCCCACGTACCCTTTGCCCATTTTCACTAATGTTATCATCTTACGTGGCCATGATACCTTTGCCAAAACTAAGAAACCAACATTGATGCATTACCATTAACTGAACTTCAGACTTTGGACTTCACCAGTTTTTCCATTTGTGTCCTCTTTCTGTTCCATGATCCAGTCCAGGAGACCATCTTGCATTTATTCATTACGTCTCCTTGGTCTCCGTTGGGATGTGACAGCTTCTCAATCTTTCCTTGTTTTTCTTGACCTTGATGTTCTTGAGGCGTACTGGTCAGGCGTTTTGTAGAATGTTCCTGTATCTGCGTTGTTGGAGGCTTTTGTCATTATTCACCTGGGGTTATGAGATTTTGGAAAGGATACTGCTGAGGTGAAGCACCGTTCTCAGAGTATATCGGGGGTGTGTGATGGCCACACGACATCACAGGTGATGCTAATAGGATCATTTGATTAAAGTCACATTTGCGAGCTTCTCTCCCATCATGTTACTCTTTCCTCCTTTTCTTCAGAAGTTAGTCACTAATTCCAGCCCATCCTCAAAATCATGGAGAGTTAAGCTCTACTTCCTAGAGGTGGTGGCATCCACGTGTGTTATTTGGAATTCTTCTGTAAGGAGAATTTTTTCTTTCTTATGTACTTCTTTATTGAATCATTTATTTATATCAGTACAAGCTTATGTAAAAAAGAACTATTTTAAACCATTGGCACGATCCTATCCACATGTAAACAGATGCCGATTTACTAAGTGGTTAAGAACTAAGCATTAGCTGAAATGCTTCTTAAGGTGAGAGCAGGACCAGTCTGGCTGTCCCAGTGGGTTCTAGGCCTCAGCAGGGCCGTCCTCTGCACTCTGCTCCTGGGGTCTTGGGGCTGAGCTCTCAGTGGCCCCCTTTGCTACACATCCTGGCCCAGCTGATCTTATATCCTGTGATGTGATTTAATGCTACCCTGCCCTCACTGGGGGTCCCCAATCTGCCCTCCTTTCTGATTCTCTTAAGTTAAATTTTGTAGGGGGTTAATTTTAGATTTATGGAAAAGTTGCAAAGAAAGTAGTGAGTTCCATTGTATTCCTCCCGTGATGCCAGTGTCTCCCATTGCTGTCATCTTACATTATTCTGCATATTTGTGAAAACTAAGAAGCAAGAGATACAGACACCCAAAGGATGGGCCCTACGTGAGTACCCCAACAAGTTTCATGTTCAGACAGGAGCTGGTCCCAAGAGACACCCATAACACGGGGCTAATGATTGTGCCCCAGATACTCTTTAGGTTTAAGGAAGTGCTTCCTACTGTAATACTTTTTTCAATGAGGAAAAACTGATTTTAAGAATTTAGATGCTTCAAAACATCGACCCTCTTAATAGATATCTGCATTCTTGGATAACATTTATCTTTAATCCAGGACAGATTTCCATTCTCTAAGATCCTGACACTGCTTCCTTTTCTAATTTTTAATATTTTAATGAATATATTATATATATATATATATACACACACACACACACACATATTTTTTGGATGGAGTCTCACTGTGTCATCCAGGCTGGAGTGCAGTGGCGTGATCTCAGCTCACTGCAAGCTCCGATTCCCGGGTTCATACCATTCTCCTGCCTCAACCTCCTGAGTAACTGGGACTACAGGCACTTACCACCACGCCCAGCTAATTTTTTGTATTTTTAGTAGAGATGAGGTTTTGCCGTGTTGGCCAGGATGGTCTGGATCTCCTGACCTTGTGATCCACCTGCCTTGGCCTCCTAAAGTCTGGGATTACAGTTGTGAGCCACTGCACATGGCCACAAATATGTTCCTTTAAGTTGTTGTTGCCCTTTTTGGCTTTATAGTCTATAATCATACAGTTATTAGCTTTCATTTTTCAGAATACAGTGATTAAAAATATTTTATTTCCCAAATTCAGTACTACTAACATTTATTAATTACTGTATCTGCTGTACCCGCCACATTAGGTCAAACATTATAGGGGCTTAAAAAAAGGCATAGACCCATGTACAAGCAAGTTAAAACCAAATAGGAGGGATGTTTCAAGAATGATAAACTGACCCTGCCACTTTTCAGTAAAGTCCTTTAGTGACTTCCAATTACTGTCAAGATTAAAATAACGTCCTTAGCATGCTTTCCAAAGTCCTTCAAGCTCTGAGTTTTCTTATTGTGGTTTCGTCTTTCTTCTTTCTTCTTTCTTCTTTCTTCTTTCGTCTTTCTTCTTTCTTCTTTCTTCTTTCTTCTTTCTTCTTCTTCTTCTTCTTCTTCTCTTCTTCTTCTTCTCCTCCTCCTCCCCTCCTCCTCCTCCTCCCCTCCTCCTCCTCCCCCCCTCCTCCTCCTCCCCTCCTCCTCCTCCCCCCCTCCTCCTCCTCCCCCCTCCTCCTCCTCCCCCCTCCTCCTCCTCCCCCCCTCCTCCTCCTCCCCCCCCCTCCTCCTCCCCCCCTCTCCTCCTCCTCCTCCTTCGTTTTTTCTTCGTTTTTTCTTTTTGGAGGCAGAGTCTCACTCTGTCACCCAGCCTGGAGTGCAGTGGCATGATCTCAGCTCACTGCAACCTCTGCCTCCTCTGAGTTCAAGCAATTCTCCTGCCTCAGCCTCCCGAGTAGCTGGGATTACAGGTGTGCGCCACCACGACTGGATATTTTTTTGTATTTTTAATAGAGACGGGGTTTCACCGTGTTGGCCAGGCTGGTCTCGAACTCCTGACCTCAGGTGATCCACCCACTTCGGCCTCCCAAAGTGCTAGGATTATAGGTGTTAGCCACTGAGTCCAGCCTGGTCCCTCTCATCTATTGTGTACCAGCCGTGGAGAACCTTCTTCAGACCCTTGAACGACGACCCGCCTTATCACGTGTCATCTGGGTCTCAGGGTAGTGACGCTTCTTCAGGGAGCTGCTCCTGGACCTGGGCCAGGTTAGACCCCTCCTGCACATCCTCTCAGAGCTTCCTGGAGTTCTCCTTTGCTAACTCTCAACCCATTTTTATGGTGCCCGGCATTGAGTGCCTACACTCCCTGGGTGTCTCCAAGCTCCCTCCTCCTGGCAGGGGCTCCATGCCTTGTTCTCTGTGGCGTCTCTGGTGCCCAGTGGGGACCCTGGGCCAGTGTGTGCCTTCAAGAAATATTGTGGACTGACTGACCGAATGAATGAGTGAGTGAATGAATGGGTAAATAGACCGAGGGATAGGTGGATAAGGAGTATAAACGAAGTGGTTCTTGGAGGTTTCAAAAGAGAAGGAAGGGCATTTAGTTGGAGAGAATGGGAAAATCCCAGGTGGAGTTGGTGTCTGCACTGTCTGGAGGGAAGAAAAGGCTGAGTTGAGCATCCAAGATACTGCTGATGAGAATCAGCACGAGTGTGAGTGCGGAAGCAGGGGGAGGAGGGACGGTTTCAGGCAACAGTGAGGAACCATTGAGGCTGAAGTCCAGGAAAGATGTGAAGGAGAAGAGGAAAACCAGACCACATTACGCCAAGGGAGCCTGGTTTACAGGACCGATGGGAGATGAACGTAATAACCAGTTAATAACTATGTTAATTTAAAAAATAATTTAAAATTTTTTAATAGAGATGAGGTCTCACTATGTTGCCCAGGGTGGTCTCAAGCTCCTGAGCTCAAGTGATCCTCCCACCTCAGCCTCCCAAGGTGCTGGAATTACAGGCGTGAGCCACCAGACTCGGCCCAATTAATAGCTATTTTAAAATGGAACACAACGCCTCATGAAACAGTGAGCTTCCCATCAGCACAGACATGTAAGCAAAGACTTGATGACAAGCTGTCCAAAAATATTGTGATGGGCATTGCTACATTGGATCAGAGTTTCAACAAGATAAGAATCCTAAAGTCTCCTTCCAACTTCAGGTTCCCAGACTCCGCAATCCCATTCTGTTCTGTGGGTCGACAGGAGGAGCTGCAGGTCACTGAGCACGAGGGGAAGGTGATGAAACTCAGCTGCAGGGAGGCACCAGTGCGGTGGCTTTGGGAAGGAAGGTGCTAGGCTCCATATTTGGGGCCGGGGATGGAGGTCAGACCGGAGGTATGAGCAGGGCACCATCTTCCTAGGGAGAAGAGGGTGGAACCTGTGGATTCCATGGAGAGGGGAAGAGGGTTGAGGGTGGGAAGAGGAGGTGCTTCCCTGAAGACACCTGCGGAGGAAAGAGAGGAGCAGGCTGGGAGAACGGAGGCATGTTCGGGGGGGCGCAGAGAACCGTGGCCACACGGGCAGCAGGGAGAGCTGCTCACCAAGGGATGTCATCCCCAGGGGTCAGGTCCTGGGGAACAGGCAGGTGGGTTGCAATGAGACGACGTGCCTTTCTGAAAGCAGTCTCAGGAGAGCTATAGGTGAGAGGCCAGATTGAAGGCAATAAGGAAGGGAGGGGGCAGGGAGGGTGATTCATTTCTAGAAGCCGAATGGGAAAGAGCAGAAGCTGGAAGAAGCACAGGAAAGGAAAGAGGAAGTCTGCTCCTGTGTAGATACGCAGTGAAGCAGGTGGAATCAGGCGAGGGGAGGCACAGGAGGCGGGGCAGAGAGTTAACAGCTCGCGACGTCCCAGAGGAGGGGAAGTGCTGGATGAGGGTTGGTTTTGGCAAAGGGGATACTGGCATCTTGGCCACCTCTGCAAGGCTAGAAGAGGATGCAGGAATTGGAGGGTAAAGATTCGGGGACTGGAGGGAAGAGGGAGGAAGGCAAGACTCATCTATCTCAATGAAATAGAAGAGGAAATTATTCCTAAGGGTGAGGCCAGTTGCCTCTGGAGGAGGGGACAGGGTCTGGAAGAGTTTAATAGTCAGCAAGAAGTGAATGAAAGAACTACCGAGCATCACTGAGAGCTTGGCTGAAGTGAGCATGGCCTGGGAGTGGACGCGGCAGCAGGGTTTTGTGGCATTTCCTTGACAGTGAGAGGCAGCCAGGGAAGGAGATGAAATAAGTCTCCGGAGGCTTTCCCTGGGTTGGGAGTCATCAAAAAGGAAGGGTGAGGTAGAGACATGAGTGAGTTCAGGAGACAAGTGAGTTCAGGAGGGATTGGAATCTGCAAGGAGGAAGACAGTACACTCACAGGGTGGAAAGCAGGAAAGGGCATGGCCGTGGAGTGGCACCTGCAGCACCGAGTCTGGGGCGATGCAGCCACACAGGCCAGCGCTCTCCATCCCAGCCTGGGGACTCCCCAGCACGCTCAGCAGTGGATGGACACTAGGACTTGGGTGGTGACAGGGAAGATGGTAGATGCCAAGAGGATGGTCTGCAGGGTACAGGTAAGGCACATTTTGAGGGGATCTCTGAACTATTTGGGGAAGGTGGTATCTGGGATTCACAGTGAGGTTGAAGTCAGGGATGACAATCTTCTAAGAGTTTAATTGTGACTATTTTTATTGCCTCGCTGGTGTGGCCTGGAGGATATAGAAAACAATGACCTTGCCGAGGAACTGCCATGACAGTTAATATGAGAACATGGGTAAAGCATTCACCCGGTGTCGGACTCATGGTGGATGCTCTGTAGATATCAGTTTTCTTTCTACCATGTGGTCAGCATCACAATAGATCTCATAGAGAAACAAAAGAAAGAATACAGCTGGTGCAGTGGCTCACACCTGTAGTCCCAGCACTTTGGGAAGCCAAGGCAGGAGGATTGCTTGAGGTGGGGTTGGAGACCAGCTTGGGCAAGATAGCAAGACTTGGTCTCTACAAAACATTTTGAAAACAGCTGGGCCTACTAGTGCACATCTGTGGTCTTAGCTGCTTGGGAGGCTGAGGTGGGAGGATCACTTGAGCCCAGGAGTTTGAGGCTGCAGTGAGCTATGATGGCACCACTGCAGCCAGCCAACAGAGTGAAACTCTGTCTCTAAAGAAAAGTAATCAATTGGTTTTTAAAAATAAAGGAACAAGTGGGCTCTGCTTTCATCAGATGCTCACATTCTAGCTGGGAAGAGAAAGCCCATGTGGAACACGCAGGACGATCCCAGGAGGCAGAGAAGGCTGTGCTGTGTCCAGCTCTACATCCGTGAGCAACAGCCCCAGTCAGCGTGGTTATATCACAGTTATATGCCACACCAGGTAACACTAGGACACAGGGGAGGACGAGAGTTCAGCAGAGAGAGGTTGGCGAGGGCACAGTAATTCTCAAGGGCTTCTGGGGTGGTTTGATCTGAGGTGGGCCCTGTAAGAGGAAGGTGGAACTTAGCTAAAGCAAATGATGGTGTGTGTGCACAGCCAGAGGATTGGAACTGGTCAACATGCAGTTTGTTTTGATGCATCAATGTGTATTTAACAGCAATAATCATAATAATACTGAAGACAATGATGATGGGCAGGTACCCAGTGCTTCCCACGTATCAGATACTGTGCTAAGTGCTCTGCGTGTGCAATTGTACCTCCCGGCAATCCTGGGACATGAATCACTGGGGTTCTTTGGTTGCAAGTAACAGAAACCTCACTCAAGTCAGTTGGAAAATAAAGCTTTATTCCGGCTTGCAGGGCAAAGACTTGCTGAAGAGTGGGATCCTCGGGCAGAAAAACCAGGAGGATGAGGAAGGGCGGAAGGAAGACACCAACGCCACCCCCATAGATGGCTCTCCCATTGAATCCTTTATGTGAACATCCATAAGCCTATGAATCTAGGGCCTGTCTATTCCTGGGAACCTCCAGAACTGGCAGGGGCCAGCTGCATTTGGCAAAGGCACGTGCCTCTGGCAGCAGAAAATCACAAGCTCAGTGGCGCTGACCCAGGGCCGGGCTTCCTCCCAGGATGCCCCGTTACCGGCACACGCTCGCAGCCTTGCCAGTTGTCAGTCTCCCCAGGAGAACCAGGCATAAACACAGGCTTTGGCTGAGGGGACCTGCTTTCTGAGCTGAGGTTTGTGGCCTTTGGTTTTTGTGTTTTCCCAGTTTGCATGTCTGTAGTCTTAGCCTGGCCTTCTTCTTTCATTTCCTTTCCACAAGTAAGTACAAGCCTCTCCTGCGTGTCCAGCCACATGCAAAGTGCTGGGAACTGGCAGAGAGGAGCCTCGAGTGGGCAGTGCAGCATCCCTCACCCCTCCCTCTCCGGGCAAGCGATTCCGCTGGGGAGACTTGTCTGTTCTGGTGTCGGCTGGAAGAAAATCAAGATACAAATAATCCAGTTTCTTACTGTACTGTCTTTGGACTCTGGCTGATGGTTCCAGAAGCTCTTATAGCGACTGAACCAGTTTTTTTTTTTTTAATTTAAATTTTATTTTTGGAGTTATGTTCTTGCTCTGTTGCCCAGGCTGGAGTGTAGTGGCATCATCATGATTCACTGCAGCCTCAAACTTGAGCTCCAGCAATCCTCCTGTTTCAGCCTCCTGAGTAGCTGGGACTACAGGTGTGGGCCATTACACCTGGCTAATTTTTAAATTTTTTTGTAGAGACAGGCTCTCACTATGTTGCCTAGGCTGGTCTCAAACTCCTGGCCTCAAGTGATCCTCCTACCCAGGCCTCCCAAAGTGCTGAAAGTACATGCACGAGCCACCAGTCCTGGCCAAACTACTGAAGTTTTTGTTAAGCCACAACCTAGCTACTTTTGAACAGTTGATCTACTACCCTCACTCCAAAGTAGCTCTATTTGTCTTTTGTAGTTTTGCATTGTTGCATTGAGACATTCTCCAGAGCAAAAGGAAAATGGGGGCTGGTGGCAGGAGGCGGGACAGAGCAGGGGGCAGGGTGTCACACAGCAGTGAGGATAGTGGGGGCTGTCGCAGAGCAGGGGGCAGCGTGTCACACAGCAGCAAAGGTGCTGGATGCCGCCCCCATGCCCATCTCTGGTTTCCTGAAGTCCAAGTTCCAGGACTGTTAAGAGTGGCCTCCCTAGACCCCTGCATCACACACCCTGCTTGTCCCTTGGCTCAACAGACAGGCTGGGGCTAATTACCTCTGCCCCACACATGCTGCATGACCTTGAGGGAAGCATTTGACCTCTCTGGGGCTCTTCCTCTCTCTGTAAAATGGGGTTAATAGCATTGACCCATCTCAGAGAGTTAGCACAGGAGGCATCACTAATAAAACTTGTCATAAAAGCCTTTGTTCCCCCAAGGCTCAGCAGTTCGAGAAGGAGCCTGGAGGCTTGAACAGCAGCCCAGGGGAGAGGGGGCTGCTTGGAGAGCAGAGGTTCACTCTGTGAGCCACAGAGCAGGGAATCAAGTCCTCCACCGCCACACAGCCTGCACCAAGCGCTCCTCCCTTAGGGCTGCACAGAGAGGGACAGGGTGGCTCTGGCCTCTGACAGTGGCCGGTGCCAATGACCCACACTTGGTACCTCTGTAGCACTCACAGGGGAGGTGATATGAGCTTCTCACACTTGCTGTCTGTCAAGTCCAAGAGTCTGTCCAACAACATTCAGCTGGAAGTTACGTGCATGAAAGAAAGGCCAAACTTGGCCGGGAGTTTGTTTTTGTACAGAGAACAATGGTCAGAGAATGCTGAGCTCTGCAGTGAGCGACTGAGCTGACCACAGCTCCCTACAGAAGGCTGACCTGCATCAGAATTGTGTGTGTGTGCATGTGTGCGAGTGTGTACATACATATGCATGTGCATGTATGTGTGTAGGTGTTTTGTGTACATGTTGTCTGCATGTGGTTTGTATGTATGTGTGTATGTATGTGTGTGCATGTCTGTGTGTGTGCATGTGTATGCATGTATATCTACATGTGTGTGTGTGCACGGGGATGGCTATAGGGAGCATAAATGTCTGTATACCTTATCTCAGGCCTTCTCAGGGTTGTGTCGAAGTCAGTAAAAGCTCCCACGACTCTTCCCCAGCAAACATTGCTGACTCTGAGATGCGGGCAGTGGGTACAGGGGTGTGTGTGTTGGGATGGTGTGGAGAGAGGTTGTCACTCGTGAGTCAGAGCCCTGCGGTCCCTTCCCTGGAGGGGGAAGGACAAGCCATTCCATGCTCATAAGCCAAAAGTTGCCCATGCTGGTCACCTTTTGATGCTTAAGATTTTAGACATGCCACAAATGTTCCAGAACACATCTTAGTGTTTTATATTTATGAAAACTAGGAAAATCTTTCGAGTTGCATCTTATCAAGATAGTTTTTCAAAATACATATTTCAGAGTAGCCTTTTGAATCTTTTCTCACATTTCCAGCTAATAGACATGTTGTCTTCCTTGCTACTTTTTCTAGTATTATTAATTGAAATTCAGTGGATGAAGCCCAGGACTAAAAGTTGGCGGGCTTCGGAATGCGGTCCCTGAGCCAGACAGCTGTGTTTGAATCTAACAGGGTGCGTGCGTATCTGCATGCCTTATCTCAGCCCTTCGCAGGGTAGTGTCCAAGTCAGTAAAAGCTCCCACGACGCGTGCCCAGCAAACGTTGCTGACTCTGTTTGGCCGTGGGGAGGTTACTTGGCCGTTCTAAGTCTTCATTTTCTCATCTGTAGAATGGGGGTGCCTCATAGGATTGTCATGAGGATTAAATGAGTTGTTGCAGAGCTTCCCAGCCTATGTGCTGATGTGCAGTTTACTGTGAAATATGCACCCCCTCCAAGGGGACAGGGTCTGCTACAAGGCCCCAGCTACCAGTTTTAGGTGGTGAGCAGTGCTGGGAGGGCTGGCTACATAACCTATGGGGCCAAGTGTGAAAAGTAAATGCAGGGTCTCTTGTTAAAAAATCGTTAGGAATTTCAAGTCAGTGACAACAGAGCATTAAATAACTGCAAGGCCCTTCTGAGCACATGGCCCTCTGCGGTCACATCGGTTGCAAGCCCACGAAGCCAGCCCCGCCTGCAGGTACTGAGCGTGACGAGTGACGCAGGCACTGGCTTCGCTGCAATGTGCTGAGGGTAGTCCTGCAGGCTGAAGTCCTGAAATCAATGACAACAGCTGGTGCTGAATGCTCCTCTGCCCCTCCTAGCCAAGGGGCCCAGGGGCCACATGGTGTTTGTGCTCTAGGTGCCCAAGGTACAGGTAGGGGACGCAGGTGTCCTGCAGGTAGCCTGGCAGGGGACACAGGTATCCCTGGTATGCCCAGTTCTAGGTGAGAGTCATAAATTTCTGCCTTGGCTGGGCAATGATGACATACATTTGTAGTCCCAGCTTCTCAGAAGGCTGAGGCAGGCAGTTTGCTTGAGCCCAGGAGCTGGACGCTGTAGCGAGCTATGATTGCTCCACTGTACTCCAGCCTGGGTGACACAGCGAGACCTTGACTGCAAAAACAAAACAAAACAAACAAACAAAACCTCTGCCTTTGCAAATCAGATGCTTGTCTGTCTGTGGTCTTTGTGCCCTTTTAAAATGTCATCTAAGCAAGCTGCAGGGTAACCACCCCGCAAATGCACATACATTCTACAAATTAGAGTTTCATCATGAAGTTTTTCTTTGAGAAAAGTTTGATGGAGTTCTGCTGCTCATAAGCCAAAAATCACCAATGCTGGTCGCCTTTTCATGCTTTATATTTTATAGATGCCACGAATGTGCCAGAACATGTTTTAGTTTGTACCTTATATTTATGAAAACTAGGAAAGTCTTTTGAGTTTCATCTTACCAAGATAGGTTTTTCAAAATATGTATTTCAGAGTAGCTCGTTGAATCTTTTCTTACATTTCCAGCTGATAAATATGTTGCGTGTATAGACCTGTCATTTGTATATGGTTTGTTCGGCCTCACCAAGTCTCATGTGGAAATTTGATCCCCAGTGTTGGAAGTGGAGTCAACGGGGAGGTGTTTGGGTCATGAGGGCAGATCCCTCATGAACTGCTCAATGCCATTCTCATAAGTTCTCATCATTTAGCTCCCACTTATAAGTGAGAACATGTGGTATTTGGTTTTCTGTTCCTGCATTAATTTGCTTAGGATAATGGCCCCCAGCTCCATTCATGTTCCTGCAAGGACATGATCTCATTCTTTTTTATGACTGTTTAGTATTCCATGGTGTATACGTACATATTTCGTTTATCCAATCTACCATTGATAGGCATTTATGTTGATTCCATGTCTTTGCTATTGTGAATAGTGCTATGGCATAGGTCAGGGAATGAGTGAGTTCTCACTCTTCATTGTTGAAAGGAGCCTGGCATCTCCCCCTGACTCTTTGCCTCCTCTCTTGCCATGTGGTCTGCACACACTACCTCCCTTCACTTTCTGCCATGAGTGGAAGCAGCCTGAGGTCCTCACTAGGAGCAGATGCAGGCACTGTGCTTCTTGTACAGCTTGCAGAACTGTGAGCCAAATAAAACTCTTTTCTCTGTAAATCACCCAGCCTTGGGTATTCCTTTATAGCAACGCAAACGAACACAGCCAACATTATTACAAAAATTCCAGTGTTAAGGCCAGGCGCGGTGGCTCACGCCTGTAATCCCAGCACTTTGGGAGGCCGAGGTGGGTGGATCACAAGGTCAGAAGATCGAGATCATCCTGGTTAACACGGTGAAACCCCGTCTCTACTAAAAAATACAAAAAGTCCCCGCTACTCGGGAGGCTGAGACAGGAGAATGGCATGAACCTGGGAGGTGGAGCTTGCAGTGAGGCGAGATCACATCACTGCACTCCAGCCTGGGCAACAGAGTAAGATGCCGTCTCAAAAAAAAAAAAAAAAAAAAAAAAAAAAAAAAAATCCAGTGTTATATTTGTCAGTTAAAGACTTTATGGATTCTTTAGCTATACTTTATTTAGATTATTATTTCAACGTGTACATTTCTGAATGGTTGTAAAAATGGCATAAAACTTGTTACCTATTTGAGTGAACAAAATTTCTCCCCAAAGGTGAACATAAAGAATTCAAGTGATCATCCTTAAAGAACAATTGGGTCAGGGATTGTGCATAGCCAATTCTTTTTTCTTTCTTTTTCTTTTTCTTTTTTTTGAGACAGAGCCTCTGTCTGTCACCTAGACTGGAGTGCAGTGGCACGATCTCAGCTTACTGCAACCTCCGCCTCCCAGGTTCGAGTGATTCTTATGCCTCACCCTCCTGTGTAGCTGGGATTACAGGCACCTGCCACTACGCCTGGCCAATTTTTGTATTTTTAGTAGAGATGAGGTTTCAACATGTTGGCCAGGCTGGTCTCAAACTTCTGACCTCAAGTGATCCACCTACCTTGGCCTCCCAAACTGCTGGGATTACAGGCGTGAGCCACCGTGCCTGGCCGTGCATAGCCATTTCCAGCGTAAAATGTAAAATTAAAAAGATACGGTCAAAGAAGCAAGCTCCAGTTTGAAACATTTGGAAGTTTTATACAACGTCAACATTGAATATCTACCTGTTACTCTGCATTTTATTTTTGTCTTAATTATAAAATGTAAATTGAGTGTAATGGATTGTTTCAGATGGCACACTGGAGGGGAATAGTTTACCCCAGCTTACCCTGGTGTGCTGTATCTCTGGTTTCATTTTCTTTGAGTGCCACAATGTGGAAACGGCTGGGAAGCACAGAACTACAGATGTAACGAGCTTCCTCCTGTATAGCAAGCAGTCCATAATATTAATTATGCCGTTAATGCATTATTGTCATCATTATTATACAGATAGCATGGATAAAGCTCTGAGCGGGTTGTCAGAAATTGTGAGTTGGAGGCATGCTTTTCTCATAAACTACCTAATGACTATAAATGAGTCCGTTTATCTTCTTTATGTCTGCTTAAAATGCAGATAATATTGCCTGCTCATCCTGCCCAACTTGTGATGTTATGAGACTCAAATGAGAAACTCTACATCAAAAATCTCTGAGAAATATGAACTGTTTTGCTGGTTCTGTTATTTCTCTTTTTCAAACTCAGTGCTATCCCATCACAGATGTCTATTTAAATTTAAATTGATGAAAATGAAATAAGACTGAAATTCAGTTTCTCAGTTGTGTGAGCCACATGCCAAATGCTCAAAGCCACATGTAGCTGATGGCTACTATGTTGGACAATGTGGCTTAACTACTCATTGCCCCTTAATGCACAGTGGTCACCCCTATGTTTCTACTTCCTGCCCATCTTGTGAATCAGATAGGAAAGATTTAAGTTCTTATATAGTCTCAACCTACAATAGGTATAAAGTATTAAAGATCCTGACCTCTGTCACAGCACATGTCATGCACAGTCATGCAATCGTCTATTCACAATTGCATAGACATGGAATCAACCTAAATGCCTATCAACTGTAGACTGCATAAAGGAAATGTGGTACATATACACCATGGAATACTAAACAGCCATAAAAAAGGATGAGATCCTATCTTTTGCAGGAACATGGGTGGAGCTGGAGGCCATTATCCTAAGCAAATTAATGGAGGAACAGAAACCCAAACACTGCATGTTCTCACTTATAAGTGGGAGTTACGTGATGAGAACCCATGAACACAAAGAAGAGAACAACAGACACTGGGGTCTACTTGAGAGTGGAGGATTAGGAGGAGGGGGAGGACTGAAAAACTAACTATAGGCTGGACATGGTGGCTTACACTTGTAATCCCAGCACTTTGGGAGGTCGAGGTGGGCAGATCGCTTGAGCTCAGGAGTTTAAGACCCACCTGGCCAACATGGTGAAAACCCATCTCTACAAAAACATACAAAAATTAGCTAGGTATGATGGCATGCACCTGTAGTCCCAGCTCCTTGGGAGGCTGCAGTGGGAGGATCTCTTGAGCCTAGGAGGTGGAGGTTGCAGTGAGCCTAGATCACGCCACTGTACTCCAGCCTGGGTGACAGAGTCAGACCCTGTCTCAAAAAAAAAAAGAAAAGAAAAGAAAAGAAAAACAACAACAACAACAACAAAACCGAAAACAAAAATAACTATGCTTATTACCTGGGTGATGGAGTAATCTGTACAGCAAACTCTCAAGACACACAATTTACCTGTGTAACAAATCAGCACATGTACCTAAAAGTTAAAAAATTCTAATCTCTGCTTCCTGTGGTATGGGAAGATGCCATTGCTAGCAGGATGTGCACCTTGATGGGTTTGTTTTGAATTCCCTGGCACCTCTTACCCAGATACTTGGCATTTTCAGGTGGCAGAAGGGCTGGACAGTTATCAGCAATATTTGTGGAAAAGACAAAGGTACAGCGAGGGTTAAATCCAGGACTGTGGCCTCCTTGCTTGTGATGTTTTAACCATCCTGACTGCCATCTGATCTTTCCCATGACTAAATGTCACCGTCAAACTTTTTATTTAAATAACTCTCAAGGACTCTGATTTTTTTCACACTGGTTAAATACATACCAAATGATGGTAGTTCAAAATGATTACCATCCATCCCCCTACCCACACCTAGAATTGGGCATCTGTTACCCAAACTATGTATGAGAACTACTTTGCTGAAGTTTTGGAACATAATGTGGCTAACCCATCGATTTTTGGAGTCTGCTAGAGTCATGACTGTTGCTACAAGGACCCAGTGGAGAAGAAATATGGGACAAACACTGTGTAGTGCCTTCAACTGTGGGTAAAATATATTTGTGTCACTTCCCTATTTCCTCTAGGACATATCATTGTGGGCCAGGGTGTATTTGCATGACTGTCTTGAGGGGAATCTTTTCCCTGATCCATTCTGGAAGAAAATTGTGTTTCTTTTGGCTGTCAGCTATTAGTCAGTCAAATCTGCTGGGGCAGTTTGAAGAAATGCTGACTTTCCTCATTACCTTTGGAAAAGCCTCAAAATAGAATCATAGACTCCATGAACTCCCAATGACCACATTTTCTTTTACATACAGACAGCAGTTGCAAAGACAGAAGTGACACACTGCAGGTAACTACATAACCGAAAGTTCTCTTGCTGCTTTTTAAAAATCATGGGTTAGCAATATTTGCTACAGACAAAAATTTGACACATAAGCTTTTTTAAAGTTTAGTAATGTTTAGAAATAAAAGCTGACTTGGATAGTATTGTTTAAACATCAAACATACCTTTTGGTATACCTTTTGCCACAGACAAAAATTTGACACATAAGCCTTTTAAAAGCCTGGTCAGGCCGGGCGCGGTGGCTCAAGCCTGTAATCCCAGCACTTTGGGAGGCCGAGACGGGCAGATCACGAGGTCAGGAGATTGAGACCATCCTGGCTAACACGGTGAAACCCCGTCTCTACTAAAAAATACAAAAAACTAGCCGGGCGAGGTGGCGGGCGCCTGTAGTCCCAGCTACTCGGGAGGCTGAGGCAGGAGAATGGCGTGAACCCCAGAGGCGGAGCTTGCAGTGAGCTGAGATCTGGTCACTGCACTCCAGCCTGGGCGACAGAGCAAGACTCCGTCTCAAAAAAAAAAAAAAAAAAAACCTGGTCAGTATGGTGAAACCCCATCTCTACTGAAAATACAAAATTACCTGGGCATGGTGGTGCATGCCTATAATTCCAGCTACTTGGGAGGCTGAGGCAGGAGAATCGCTTGAACCCAGGAGGCCGAGGTTGCAGTGAGCGGAGATCTTGCCACTGCACTCCAGCCTGGGTGGCAAGAGTGAAACTCTGTCTCAAAAAAAAAAAAAAAAAAGCTCAGTAACTTTTAGAAATAAAAACTGGCTTGGATATATGTTTTAGGAAATCATAGATTTAGGAAAACTAGCAATTCTCTTCTTACCTTTCTAACTGACATCTATTACGTTGACAGAAAGCACAAACTTTTTGTTTGTTTGTTTGTTTGTTTTGTTTTTGAGACGGAGTATTGCTCTGTTGCCCAGGCTGGAGTGCAGTGGTGTGATCTCGGCTCACTGAAACCTCTGCCTCCTAGGTTCAAGCGATTCTCCTGGTCTCAACCTCCTGGGTAGCTGGGACTACAGGTGCGCACCACCACGCCGAGCTAATTTTTTGTATTTTTAGTAGAGACAGAATTTCACTGTGTTAGCCAGGATGGTCTTGATCTCCTGAGCTCATGATCCGTCTGCCTCGGCCTCCCAAGCTGCTGGGATTACAGGCGTGAGCCACCACGCCCGGCCCAGAAAGCACAAACATTTTAACATGAATCCCGGATGCCATTATTTCATAATACAATGTGTTGTGACCCATTGTTGGGGTGTAGAATTGCTGGTCTAAAAGACAGTTCAACTCTTTCAGCGTACTTCTGCTAGTTGTTTAGGTTTGACATACCCTTTTAATTTCTTTACGATCCAGTGTTTCATTTGCTAAATGGAAATCATTCTTCCTTCTGTAAGCTTTGTGGCTATTGTGAAGTCAAGATGGGATAATAGATGAAAAAGTGAAGTGCTCTGCCAACATTACAACCCGCAACCCACATACAGCTGAAGTTTGTTCTCAATTTTCTGTGCTTTGCAATATCACCCATTCTTCTTGGTTACTTGATAAATAGGGATCTAAGAAGTGGTTCTTTCTGTCACTGGAATGTGGCTTTGTGTTTTACTTGGAGAAGCTGGAGAGGGTGGAAAGGACAGTAGCTGAGGTGATGCCAGTGCCTTCTCATTCCCACAGTGAAGAGCTCGTGCTGGTTCTCGACTTCATAGAACCCCTGCCCCCAATGCCACCCACTTAATGGTAGAGAGAGTTGAGGAACTTGGTGGGCAGACAAACTCCGCACTTATTGCTGTCTGAGGACTCAGTTCTCCAAGGTAGTAACATGCTGGCAACAGATGTCTTGATAAGAGGGAGTTGTGTGCAATGGCCCATGCCTGTAATCCAAGCACTTTGGGAGGCTGAGGCAGGAGGATCACTTGAGCCCAGGAATTCAAGACCAGCCTGGGCCACATAGTGAGATCTTGTCTTTACTTAAAAAAAAAAAAAATGGCTGGGTGAGGTGGCTCGTGCCTGTAATCCCAGCACTTTGGGAGGCTAAGGCGGGTGGATCACTTGATGTCAGGAGTTCAAGACCAGCCTGGCCAATGTAGTGAAACCTCATCTCTACTAAAAATACAAAAATTAGCCGGGTGTGGTGGCATGGACCTGTAATCCCAGCTACTCAGGAGGCTGAGGCAGGAGACTTGCTTGAACCTGGGAGGTGGAGGTTGCAGTGAGCCGAGATTGCATCACTGCACTCTAGCCTGGGCAACAGTGCAAGACTCCTCCTCAAAAAAATAAGAGAGAGAGAGAGAGAGAGTTGGATGAGTGTGAAGGCCCTGCCCTGCCCTTCCTTCTCTCTCTTTTGCATAAATCTTTGCATTCTTGAGGGTCCCACAGCTCACACAGCACTAAGGAGCATGAGAATATCCCAGAGTGATGCCCCACAGGCTCACTCGGGAGCCTACTCTATCAAACACACCCTGGGCACAGTTACCTATTACTCTGCATTTCAAACCAGACAAATACAATTGAGGACATTGCGCTTCTTCCTCTGGTTTTGATAGAGCCACTCACTGGGGGAACATCCCAATCTGTTCCCCTCCTCACTCTCTACATTAACTTTATTTCCTTGCTGCAATCTTGCTGTACTCATTTCCTGTGGGTGCCGTAAAAAAAAGTACCACGTTGCTGGCTCATACAGCAGAAATGTACTGTCTAGAATGTATTGGCTGGAAGTCTAAGATCGAGGAATCGGCAGGGCTGGTTCCTTCTGAGGTCTGGGGAGAATCTGTTCAGTGCCTCCCGCCTGGCTTCTGGCAGTTGCTGGCAGTCCTTGGTGTTTCTTGGCTTGCAGAAGCACCACTCTGCTCTTGCCCTCATCTTCACATGGCGTTCTCCCTGTGTTTGTGTGCATCTCGGTGTCTACATTTCTTTATTTGTAAGGACATCAGCCATATTGGATTGGGGCCTACCCCAGTGATCTTACTTTAATTACATCTGCAAAGGCCTTATTTTGAAATAAGGCCACATTCTGAGATACTAGGGATTTAGACATTCACCATGTTGTGGAGTGGGGCAGGGGAGTCAAATGCAACCCATAACACTTGTCTTTAACCAAATAATGTTTATTAGGAGCAAGGGTGTGAGAGGGTTAAAAAAAAAAAAGGGAAGAGATGAGGAATAAGGCTGAGGAATATGTGGAAGAGAAGTGGTATAGCCAAAGGAAATTGGAAGAAAGAGATACAAACAGGATAACTACCCAAGGGCAGGGTTAGGGCTCTTTTTTTTTTTTTTCCCCAGATAGGGCCTTGCCCTGTCACCCAGGCTAAAGTCCAGTGGCTCATAGCTCACTGCAGTCTAGAACCCCTGGGCTCAAGAGATCCTCTAGCCCAGGGGTGTGCAATCTTTTAGCTTCCCTGGGCCACATTGGAAGAATTGTCTTGGGCCACACATAACATACACTAACACCAATGATAGCTAATAAGCTAAAAAAAAATTGCAAAAAAGAAAAAAATCATAATGTTTTAAGAAAGTTTACGAATTTGTGTTGGGCTGCATTCAAACCCATCCTGGGCTGCATGTGGCCTATGGGCCACTGGTTACACAAGCTTGCTCTAGCCTTCACCTCTCTAGTAGCTGGGACTACAGGCATGCACCACCGTACCTTGGCTAATTTTAAAGTATTTTTGTAGAGATGTGGTCCGGCTATGTTGCCCAGGCTCATCTTGAACGCCTGACCGCAAGCAATCTTCCTGCCTGGGCCTCCCAAAGTGCTGCTATTATAGGATTATAGGTGTGATATATGATTACAGGTGTCCCTGCCATCCCCCTGACTGGCAGAAATGTTTTTATCTCTTTTTTTTTTTTTTTTTTTGAGATGGAGTTTTGTTCTTGTTGCCCAGGCTAGAATGCAATGGTGCGATCTCAGCTCATTGCAATCTCCGCCTCCCAGATCCAAGTGATTCTCCTGCCTCAGTCTCCCAAGAAGCTGGGATTACAGGCATGTGCCACCATGTCTGGCTAATTTTGTATTTTTAGTAGAAATGGGATTTCATTCACCATGGTCAGGCTAGTCTCGAACTCCTGACCTCAACTGATACACCCACCTTGGCCTCCCAAAGTACTGGGATTAGAAATGTTATTTGAGGGTGGAGGGAGCATAGAATGGAGGGAGATGATGTGTGTCAGTTGTTGCCTTGAGACCAGCCGTAGCAGCAGACCTATCGTTTGACTCATTCCTCTTCTTTCTGTGTTTCCCTTGAAAAGGAGACCATTCCAAATCCCAGAATGGGGGGGATCTTGCTCCATGAGAGAGGTAATCGAACGGCACAAGGAGTGGACTGTAGTGGACACTTTAGTAGGCCCTCCCAATGCTCCTCTGGGACCCGAGCACTCATTGTTCCAGGTGCTGGGTGTGTTGGCTGTTGAAGGTCTGCAGCTGCCTCCCTATGAGGGAACTGACCTCCGTGGAGGGAGGCTGCCTCACCCAGGGTTAAGCTGCCTTCTCTTGGTCAGCTCACATCCTGTGACCGGTTGATGCAGGAGTACAAAGGTCTAGGCTTTTTGCCTTGATTTGGAATTTCATTGCAGAGCCATCCCCATTTCAGTTTTCTTTGGCCCATCACAGTTAACTTCTCCCTGTGCCCAACCTGACTTCTCTCACTCTCTCTTATTTACTGTTGACAAGAGCAGTCCACAGTAAACTTCCTGCATGCCAGTCTCTGGCTCTGAGTTGGTTTCCCAGGGAATCCAGGCATAGTATTATTATTATTATTATTTTGAGACAGAGTCTTGCTCTGTTGTCCAGGCTGGGGTGCAGTAGCATGATCTTGGATCACTGCAACCTCCGCCTCCCAGGGTCATGCAATTCTCCTGCCTCAGCCTCCCAAGTAGCTGGGATTACAGGTGCACGCCACCACACCCAGCTAATTTTTGTATTTTTAGTAGAGACAGGGTTTCACTATATGGGCCAGGATGGTCTCGAACTCCTGACCTCAAGTTATCCACCCACCTCGGCCTCCCAAAATGCTGGGGTTACAGACGTGAGCCACTGCACCTGGCTGAGGCATATTTTTTCTCTATCATTCTTTCGCCCTATCATTTCTCTTTCTTCTCCATTTCCCTATGCATAGGGTGATCATATATCCCGGTTTTCTGGACTGTCCTGTTTTACTCCTGTTAATCTGTTGACCCACCTGGCCAGTAGCCCCTTTCATTCTCAAAAGGGTCCTGATTTTGACTATAAATTATGTGACCATCCTACTAATTCATCTCTTCATCACAGATGTTTTCTTTATACTTACTACATTTTATTAGGTGCTGGGAATACAGAGTTGAATATGAGATTCCAATCCTCTGAGCCCATGCTCGAAATTCCTGTTGAAATTGCCAAAAGAATGTAATTTTTAAAAGCTATTATTGCTGGAAACTAGAGAAAGGTGCCATTCTCAAATCATAAACTTCAAGCAATTTCTCCAAGACATATTATAGTCATGAATGAATGAAGGAGAGGGTCTGCCTAGACAGGTGTTTCCTTTGCTTCATTTCACGCATTTTCTACAGATGAGAAGCTACCCAGGGACCAGTGGGAGTCACTCCACCAGCATGCCCTAACTCAGAGCAGACGGACCTGGAGATGGCATGGGGAGCTGAGTTCTACCTGTGCCTCCCAGCTGTGCACTGGGCACAGGGAGAAGCTCAGGGTGAGGGCCTACCCTGACATGCATAATATTCATCTGTTTGGGGATGTATCCTAAACACGGTATGGGCGTTACAGAGATTGGCCCTAAGGAGGGCAGAGGAACCCTAAATAAAACATCACTGTTCCAGTTAACATTAGGTTGCCCTAAGAAACATAAAGATAAAACTCTCAGACATGGGCTGGGCATGGTGGCTCATGCCTGTAATCCCAGCATTTTGGGACGCTGAGGCAGGTGGATCACCTGAAGTCTAGAGTCCTAGACCAGCCTGGCTAACATGGTGAAACCCCGTCTCTACTAAAAATATAAAAATTAGTCTGGCATGGTGGTGCACACCTGTAGTCCCAGTTACTTGGGAGGCTAAGGCATGAGAATCACTTGAACCTGGGAGGCGGAGGTTGCAGTGAGTAGAGATTGAGCCACTGCACTCCACTCTGGGTGACAGAGTGAGACTCCATCTCAAAACAAACAAACAAACAACAACAACAAAAAAACCCCCAAAACCCTCAGACATGAAGATGCAGCTCCTTGGTACGGCTGCTTGTAGTTGTAGCTGCCTTCCAGTTCTCCATAGGCCATTGGAGCTTAAATCTAGAAAAGTAAAATGCATAATAACCTAAAGCTTCCTTTTCTTTTTTCATTAAAGCCTGGAAGATCTGAATAAAAATCCATCCGGGACTCAATCTCAACTCCCGTTACCTGAAAAACAATAAAAAAATTGCTAAAATATATCATCATCATGTTTTATAGATGAAAACAGTGAAGCATGCAGATGTTAAGTAGCTCACCCCTAATATTCAAATTCACTGCCCTCTGTAGGAAGAGCACTGAATATGCAAAGTCCTTAGATGTAGAAAGAGAATTGGCAGTTTAAAGAAAGAGATCAATTTTACGAACCATTGTAGAACTACTGGAAAATAACACTTTAAACAACTTAAATTGTCTTTTCAATGAGAGCAAAAATACTGGTAATTAACACTTAAAGATTCTAGACAATTCTTGGGAATTTTTACCAAACAGAACTATAATGGAGGCAGTGATACTGTTGTAAAAAATGATAATATCCACATGTCATTTCCAAGAAACTTCTCAAATACTGAGAAATATAATTTTTAAAAGCGCATTATTGCTGGAAACTAGACAGAGGTGCTATTCTCATATAATAAACTTCAAGGAATTTCTCTAAGACGTATTACAGACATGAGTGGATGGAGGGGAGGGTTCATCCATACAGTCTTCAGTTCTATCTAGAAGAAGAGCTGAAGACTATGTAGGCTGTTGTTAAAGCACCCTTTCTGAAAAAATTATCACAAGCTCATGTCAAAGCTTTATTTCAGATTTGCCCTGGGGAAAGAAGGTCCTGAGCCATCCATTGCAGATTTTTTTCTTGGAAGAGGAGTTTGTAGAAAAATACAAGGCAGTGCCAGTTAATATTATCAGACCCTTCTCAAGACTGACAGTTTCGCAGAATATGCTCTTGAGTTCAATAGTCTACCAAAAAATCACACAAGAATGCTAATTATTTCCCAGAAGGAATTATAAATTATATCCCATACATAAAGAAAATTCTGTCCCAGACCATATTTGAGACAATTTTCTTTCCTGCCATGCTGTAAAGCATTTGGTGGTATAATAGTTCAATTATAGCTCATTTAATGGAAAAAACAGAATCTGGACCACTATTTTAGACACTGTTGCAAGTTAATCTCATGTGCATGAAATTAAACATGTGGATGTAAAAGATGAAATTAAAAGTGTAGGATTTTTTTGTGTAATTTTGAGGTGTAGAAAAACTTCTTAAGATTCCAAAGCACAACAGTGGACGGAATTGACCAGATAAAAATAAAGCATTGCTAATCAGCAGAGAACAACACTGACCAAGTTACAGACAAATAACAGATTGAGAGATAATATCTGTAACATCTAAAACTGACAATTAACATCTAAACATATAAAATCCTTCTGCCAATCATCAACATCAACAGCAGCAGAAGCAGCAGCAACAACCATCTCCAAGGCTGAAAATCCAGTGGAAAAATGCTATCAATAAGTGGTTAATTGGAGGGAGTGCAAAATGGTTAAAAAGTGTCTGAAGAGATGCTCAACTTCACCAGCAATCAAAGAAGTGCATATTAAAAGAACAGCAAGATATATCTTTATTCCCATCAGATTTGCCAAAATTAGAAAGTCAGATAATACCAAAGTTTCTGGTGCACTGTTGATAGGAGTATAAATTAGATAAGTCTGGAGGAATAAAAATAAAACAGGACATTTAAGTTGGTTCCAAGTCCATTGGGGGGTGGAGGGCTAGGGGAGGGATAACATTAGGAGAAATACCTAATGTAGGTGACAGGTTGATGGGTGCAGCAAACCACCATGGCACATGTATACCTATGTAACAAAACTGCACATTCTGCACATATAACCCAGAACTTAAAGTATTAAAAATAAATAAATAAAACAGGATGCAAAATGAAAATATTCAACTCTGGCAATGGGAGAAATTGTTTCAGATACAGAAAATTAAAATTACAGCAGAATACAAGGTACAGCTCTAGGTAATGCATTTAAAAATATTAATGATATAGATTGTTTTATATAAGAATAAAAATTATCTAAATATACGGCCGGGCGCGGTGGCTCAAGCCTGTAATCCCAGCACTTTGGGAGGCCGAGGCGGGCGGATCACAAGGTCAGGAGATCGAGACCACAGTGAAACCCCGTCTCTACTAAAAATACAAAAAATTAGCCGGGCGCGGTGGTGGGCGCCTGTAGTCCCAGCTACTCAGGAGGCTGAGGCAGGAGAATGGCGGGAACCCGGGAGGCGGAGCTTGCAGTGAGCCGAGATCGCGCCACTGCACTCCAGCCTGGGCAACAGCATGAGACTCCGTCTCAAAAAAAAAAAAAAAAAAAAAAATTATCTAAATATACTCAGTAAGCGATAGAAAGCCTGAATAAATCATTAACCATCAAATAAATTAGATAATTTATCAAAGGCTCTATGGGAAAGTTCTGTTAATTTTTTTTTTTTTAATAGAGACTGGGGGTGATCTTTCTATGTTGACCAGGCTGGTCTTGAACTCTTGGTCTCAAGCTATCCTCCTATCTCGGCTTCCCAAAGTGCTAGGATTACAGGTGTGAGCCACTGTGCCTGGCCAAGTTCTGTTAATTTAAAGAAAATATAGATCCTATGCTATTTAAACTAAACTTGTATATTAAAAAAATCATAGAAATTATTTTTACAGAGCTTGTATAACCCCGATACCTAAATCTGATGCGCTAGTTCGAGTTTGGCATAAGAAGTAGAAACTCTTCCAAACATCGTAGAAGAAGAGATTTTAAAAAGGGGGTCTGGAGTTTGTAAAATTGTTGGAAGAGTTGGAGAGGCAAGCTTCAAGCAGGGCCTTCGCAAATGATCCACAGAGCACCAAAGAAGTAAATCTCCAGGACAGAAAGGCACAGAAGAGGAGATAAGAATAAATGACGGATGTCAGGTGAGTAAATACACAACACACCTGCAAAGACAGAATTAACATGAGAAAACTGCAGATCAATCATCATTTTTCCCTGGAATATAAATTTCTCAGGGGTGTGGACTTGGTGTTGTTTACCACGGTGTCCCTGGTAAGGTGAGTGTCTGATAAATTTGTAATGAATGCATAAATGGTTAAATGACCATGTTGGGCTTATTATAGAAATTCAAAAATATGTCAATATTAAGTATATTAATATCGTTAATAACAATAATAGAAAGATGAGGAAAAGTCTATAATCACCCTAATAAGTGCTAAGAATATATTTGATACAATTCAACATCTATTTGTAATCAAAGTTCTCAGTAACCTGAGATAAATCTGTACTTTATAATATCAGACACCAATCATCAACTTAACAACACATTATAAAAATATCCACAATATGCAGACACAAAATAAAGTGTATCTCTGATACTTCTACTCTTCGCCATTGTATTAGAGATCCTAGCCAATGAAACTAAACAGGTAAAATAAATCAGGTTTACTTTACTAGAAACAAAAAGACCAAACTATCATTAAGTAGGTGATATAATTGTCTACTTGGAAAGTCTAACTGAATCAATTAAGAAACTAGGACAACTAATAAGAGCTAAGAAAAATGTCTCTGTGTGTAATAAATGAACAAATTCTCCATATTTCAGCAATAATCAGGAACTATAATAGAAAAAAATACTCACAAACTACCTAAGAATAACTCAAACAAAATTTGTGGTGGACCTATATGAATAAACTACAGGGTTTATTTATTATTTTTATTTTTTATGTGAGACATGCTTTCACGATGTTGTCCTGGCTGGTTTTGAACTCCTGGGCTCAAGCAATCCTCTTGCATTTGGCCTCCCAAAGTGCTAGGATTACAGACATCAGCCACCAAGACTAGCCAATACTTCAAGTTTTACTGCAGGACATAAAATAAAATGTATAAACTAAAAAGCATGTGGTTTTTCTAGTTTCTAACTGAGTCATAAATTTCCTGTTCTAATTTAAAAATCTCTCTCTCTCTCTATATATATATATACACACACACATGTGTGTATGTGTGTGTGTATATATATATACACACACATATATATATACATATAGAGAGAGAAATTAAGGATTATTTAATAAATGCTATTGGTACAACTAAGAGTTTAGTGACAGAAGTTTGATTTCCACCTCTTAATGTAAATGGAAATAAATTTCAGATGAACTATAGTTGATAAACAAACATAAAATATTTTGAATAAAAAGGGACTGGGGGTGGTGGCTCATGTCTGTAATCCCAGCACTTTGGGAGGCAAGCGGATCACTTGAGGCCAGGAGTTCAAGACCAGCCTGGCCAACATGGTGAAACCCAGTGTTTCTACTAAAAATAAAAAATTTAACTGGGTGGTGGCGCATGCCTGTAATCCCAGCCATTCAGGAGGCTGAAGCATGAGAATCACTTAAACCTAGGAGGTGGAGGCCGCAGTGAGCCAAGATTGGCAACAGAACAAGAATCTGTCTCAAAAAAAAAAAATAAATAAAAATAAAATAAAAGATTTTGATTTTTCAGTATCTACAGCTAATCTATTTAAATTAGCCTTCTAAAACTTAGTCTTTATTGTTGAAAAGGGAACCAACCAAGACCGTAATGAACAAATCTATTTACTTAGGGCAAAAATTTTAATGAAAATAGAGAAATAAGAAAATATACATCAATATTTAATTTATCTTGGAATGGGGAAGGATTACCTGTGAACAACACAAAAGGAACACATTATGCTTTAAAATTTTTTATTTTTAATTATGGGTACATAACAGGTGCTAAATTTATTTTTACACACAAAAGATATTATAAAGAAAAACATGGGTGGAGTTGACTACATACAAGTTAAAGACCTACTGCAGGACATAAAATGGGCTTGTCTAAGGCAGGCACGGTGACTCATGCCTGTAATTCCAGTACTTTGGGAGGCTGAGGCGAGCGGATCACTTGAGGTCAGGAGTTCGAGACCAGCCTGGCCAACATGGTGAAACCTCATCTCTACTAAAAAAAAATGCAAAAATTAGCCAGGCATGGTGGCACACGACTATAATCCCAGCTACTCAGGAGGCTGAGGCAGGAGAATCGCTTGAACCCCGGAGGTGGAGGTTGCAGTGAGCTGAGATGGCACCACTGCACTCCAGTCTGGGTGACAGAGCAAGATTCTGTCAAAAAAAAAAAAAAAAAAAAATTGGGGGGTGGGGAGCTTGTCTGTTTGCCTAATCCAACTGCCATTCTCAATCCACCCTGAAGTGCCTCACAAAGGAGGCACTTGCTTTCCCAGATAAACGTCTGACTATGGATGGCCACATGACTCAGTTATGGCAAAGGAGGCATAAGGACTGCTTCTGGAAAAGCTTCTACTTTGCAATCCACTGGGACAAACCTGCTGGTGGCTCTGTTCCTCTTGCTTCCTGCCTTGAATGTGCCCCACTATTGCTGCTGTATCCTCCGCTAGGAGGCAGTGACGGTGAGATTGAAATTCAACATGCAAAGCAAATGAACCAGGTTTGTTTGTGGCAACCTAACTTGGGGCCATCTACCTCCAGGCTTCTTGGTATGTGAGACAATTAAATGATTTTATTGCTTAAATTGCTGTTAGTCGCTTATTTTGGTACTTGCGGACGAAAACATTGTAACTAAAGTACATCTATATTTCTGCCACCAAAAAATTATAAATAAAATTACCAACAAGCAAAGATGGAAAAAAATATTTTCAACATACATGATAAATTAAAATTCAACGTCCTTAATAAAATAATGTTTAACTCCCCAAAGATGGGCCGGGCGCGGTGGCTCAAGCCTGTAATCCCAGCACTTTGGGAGGCCGAGACGGGCGGATCACGAGGTCACAAGATCAAGACCATCCTAGCTAACATGGTGAAACCCCGTCTCTACTAAAAAAATACAAAAAACTAGCCGGGCGAGGTGGCGGGCGCCTGTAGTCCCAGCTACTCCGCAGGCTGAGGCAGGAGAATGGCGTGAACCCGGGAGGCGGAGCTTGCAGTGAGCTGAGATCCGGCCACTGCACTCCAGCCTGGGTGCCAGAGCGAGACTCCGTCTCAAAAACAAACAAACAAACAAACAAACAAACAAAAAAACTCCCCAAAGATGTACACTGGCCAAAAAGTGTACGAAAAACAATTTCCCCTTACTGGAAATTCACTAAATATAAACAAAATACAAATACCAAAGGACATTTCCAATCTATCAAACTGGGAAATTTTTAAAATAAGACTATAACTTCAAAGATTCAGGAAGGTTGAGGGGTGAAGGCAGAAGGGGTAACCTCAGGTATCGCTGGCAAAAGTGTACATTTAGTCTTTCAAGAGGCCAAATTGTCAACCTGTATCAAGGTGTAAAAACATGCAAAGTGTTTGATTTTGCAATTTTACTTCTAGGACTTTATCTGAAGGAAAGAATCATAGTTATTGAAAAACTAAGCTACAAGGATGTTCATCATAGTGTTGTTTATAACAGTGAAGAATTAGGAGCAACTTAAATGTCGAATCCAATAGACTGGTCAAACAATTTGTGGTATGGATAGTGAAATACTATGCAAATATTAAATGTTACTGTAGAAAAATATTTAATGGCATAGGGAAATATGCTATATTAAGTGAGCCAACAGGTTACAAATCACCATATAGTCTATGCTCCCGTTTAGAGAACTGTATATAGAAATCTGTTTAAAAGAAAGGCTGGGAGAAAACCCATCCAAATATTAGCAATAGTTGTTTATGTTGATGCCATTGGAGTCGGTTATGAATTTCTTTTGTTTTTATTTGTATATATTTTTCTGCAATAAACATGCATTGCCTTTGCATAAAAGATGGTGCAAGTTTTAAAGGGGGTTCTAGTTCTGCGGAATGGAAAAGTTTGGAACCCACCCCTTAACACCATCCCCCCTCTGCCGCGCACCGCAGCCTCCAGTCAGCCACCTCCTCGCTGACAGTGTCTCGGTTCTTCCGCCCGTCAGCTTTCCTCCCTCCCAGCTTCGTTTAATGCGGGCTCAGGAAAGCGCCGCTCAGGGAGCTCGGCTCTCGGGAGACAGAGACCGGTAGTGTCAGGCGAGCCGTGTCTCTTCCTAAGGAGGGCGCAGGGCGGGGAGGGGCTCCCCGAGCTCTCTGTGAACTACTCATCGACGGGGGTTTGTCGTAGAAACAGAAGACCCATTCCAGAGCTCCTCGCGATCTTCTTCAATTATCTAGTGAGTTCCGCGATCCATCCCAGCATGCGGCCGCGCAGCGAACCGCACTTGTGTTCGGGGTGCACCCTACCCAGTGCCACGCGCAGCGCGGAGCCCCCAGGGCAGCCTCCTACGAATGAAGTCGCATTCCCTCCCTGGATAAGACCCTGCTCGGTGACCTACGGTGCCTTCTGACGCCTGTGTGCACCAAACAGCTTCCAAAGCAAAAAAAAAAAAAAAAAAAAAAAAAAAAAAAAAGCTGAGCACCCACTGTGCGATCCAGTCCCTGTGGCAGGCAAAGGAGCTGCAAAGACAAGCGAGTCAGAATCCCTGCCTCAGAAGCGCATAGGTCGTGGGAGAGGAAACTCATCCCCATAGGAGACTCAGGACCCAGTGAATTCCATAAGCAGATGTGATCATCCTCATCTTACACCTGCAGATGCTGAAGGAAAGCAAGCGTTTATTGAACACTTACTGCGTGCCAGATACTTTCGCCTAAGCTGTCTTATCCGTAAGGCAAGCAAAGCTCTGGGGAATAAATATCCCCATTTTACCAGTAAGGGAGCTGAAATTCAGAGGAATAACATTCCCATTTAACTGGCTAGGAAACTGAGGTTCAGAGGAGTAAGATCAAATGCCAGAGACCTTATCAGTAAATACCAGCCTCTAACCTGGGTCTGCGGAAAAGTGGACCTCACGGGTTGTGAGGGTTTCTGGGCGTTTAGTCCAGCGACCCCTACGCAGCGAGGCCAGCATTGCCCTATAAGCGTTGCTCTAAGCACTTCCCGCGCGGAGGGACTGTCTGAACCCGGTGACCCGTCTGCTCTCCTTTCGGAGAAAAGAGTAAGTGCAAGTTGTGTTGCCCCTTCGAGGGCGGTACGGAGCTGCCTGGCCAGGAGAGTGATCTCTGTTTTTCCCAGCTGGCTCTGAGGGTTTCCGCGGGTGCCATGTCTCGTGCGCCCTGGACCCACTCGCCCAGAGATGATTGCCCGGCTCCCGGCAGGTGAGGGGGTGGGGATGGAGGGTTCCGTGAGTCAGAAATGGAATTTCTAGGCCTTGGGCTGTGTTTGGGGAGATCCCATGATTAGAAGTCCAGTTTGCACCCTCAAAGACGTCTTGAAACCCGTGCACTCTATGCAAATGACTTTCCTGGATTTTCTCTCTTGCCACCTGAGTGAGGTGTGCCAGTGTGGGTGGAGGTGATCGTGGTGGTGTGCGAGTACGTGTGTGTTGGAGGAGGAGGTTGCCTAGTGCTAAATGGAATGAAATTCTAGATGGTGCCGTATTTGCAGCTGGCTCCCGCCCCCAAAGTCTCCCCCCTCCTCAGATTCAGGAGGCGGGAGTCGCGGAGACTAGTATATTATGGAGAAGAAAGTTGGATCTGAAAGCCAAGGATGTGTTTGTGGGGGCTTGGAGGAAAAGGCAGCCGCGTTGGCGGGGACGGCAGTGAGTGGGAGCCTTTTGTCACCCCTCCCTTATCTGAGGAGGGCCCCTGGCACGCGGGGCGCTGCGTGTGTGCGGGCCGGGTGAGCGCTTGTGCATGTGGGTACGTCAGTGTACGTGTGAAATGTGGCGGCGCCGGCCGCAGCAGAGTGTGCGCTTGGTAAAAATATGAATAATCAACACATCGCTCACACCTCCGCGGCGAGTCGAGCCGGGAAGGAGCTGGGAGGTCCCTCGGGCTTTCCCCTGCCGGCTGGCGGGCACCGCCAGGAAAAGGGGTGCATTTCAGAGTAGCTCTTCGGTTATCACTGAGCTAAGAAACCGGGGGCGGGGGGGGGGGGAAGAAAACCAGTCACATTTAACTTTTTCTTTCTGAAGGCCTTCTGTTGCACCCTATTGTTATTAGAAATGGAAGATGGGGAGGATCCTTGTTCCCCATTCAGCAGTTGGGATGCCACTTGTCATCTCCCACCCTCATTTTGCTCATCTGTAACATGTTAGGGGCAAACAAATCAATAACTTCCACTTGAAGTGTTGCTGTGAAGTTTAAGGTCGTTCAGAAAGGGCTTGGGCAAGTCCTGCCTCTGATCGTTAGTACCTTCCTCTCGGTCTTCGCGTTCACGGAGACCAGCGTGATCAGGCCTTTTAATGCGGGTCAACTTGCCCCCATCACTGCACCTTAAGTAGTGATGACAGATGCCACCGCCTTCGTGCACAGTTCCTTGAAAGGGGCTGCAACCGGCCGATTTACCCCAGCACGGCCCCCAGCAGGGGTTTCACGTGAAAATCACCCCTCCCACCTGGGAAATCGGGTCCCCAGATTCCCATGGAAGCTATCAATCACTTCTCTCTCCAGACAGCCTGCACCGCAGCACACACACCTCCCAGGCCTCTATTTACGCGTGGACACCAGCGCTCCCCAAGCTGCCGCTGCGAGAATTTGTTCTCTTGACCTTTCCGCTTTGCTTCCTCGCTCCTTCTGCACGCGGAATAAGGGGATGGGAAAGAGGGATATTTCCGAAGGAGAATACTAGGGGGAGGAGGAGCAGAGGAGAGGAAGAGGAGGAGGAAGACTTTCTGGAGTTGCCAAGTGTTAGGGTAGAGTTGAATCTGGTTCCTCCAGTCTATTTTGGGTAAACTCACTGCAGTGCCCCGGCTGGCCTCGATACAACGATACAACCGACATCAAGTGTCTCTAAAACGTTCCTCCACGACTCAGTACGACTCAGTACGACTCAGCATTTCTGCAGCTGTTCCCGCCCGAATCTCCTTCACTATGTGAAAACAAAAGAAGCGAATCCACTTCTTACGCAAATTGTCCTATAAGGGAGCTGTTTGGTATTGACGGCGGAGTCCCCCTGAGATATTTGTCGTGCATTTATGAATAGTTTCTTTTCTCCCACCCTCTCTAGGGAATTCACATTTATAGAACATACAAATCTAGTTACCGGAAGAAAATGCCAAAGTTGCAATTTGGTGTGAGAGTTAATGAAGTTAGATATTTTTTAAAAAATCATTTCATAAAGAATTGTGAGTTAAATGTTCGGCAGGTCTCTGATATGTCAAGTAAAGCTATTTCTTTGTAGTCGGACAAAGAGTAAAGGTTCCAGTTTAAAAAATAAAAAACCCAAAATTGTAAAATTCACGTTCGAAGAGAGGCCACGGGGACAGCCACTTTTTCCATTTATAAAACCCAGACTGGCTCTCCCTGTGAATCGAATTCCCCCGGCTACTGGTCTGGCTCTGTGCTTCGGCGCAGGGGGTGTGTGTCTGGAAGTGGGGGTGAAGGTCGTATTTAGGGGTGTGTTCTGACATCTCTGAATTCACCCCTGCGTCCCGCCAGACAGGAACACAGCCAGGAGAGCAGTTGCTAAGTAAAATTTCCGAACCTCTGATCGGGAGGAGAGACTTGGCGCCCAGATGACTGGACAGGATGAGACTGGGCAAAGGGGTTTAAAACCAATTACGAGGAAATCGAACATATCACACTGGGTTACAGACAGGTTGAAACAGGAACATGAAAAGAAAAAACGGGGGTGGGGGTCATTTGGGAAGGGTAAATGAAGAAGAGGACAGGGTAAAAGACACCCCCAGTTTTGTATAAATAGATTGTGAATAATTTTAATCATAGTGTTCTTTTTGGATTTTTCTTGACCAGGGCTAGAGGCAGAACCGAGCTCTTTGGTCGGAGCCTGAGAAGCGCGTGGGCTCCGCAGCCCCGCGGGACTGCGCTTCCCGGGGCCGCAGCTGCGCCTGCCGGGCCCCCGCGCGGCTCGGGGCGGGTTTTGTGTTGCACGATCGAAAAGGAGGTTTGTTTGCCTGTAGCTGGGGGCGAGAGAGATGGGAGCGACCCTCCAGGCGCAGCCGCCGCTGCTCACTTCCCGAACCAACGCATGTTTCGCGCGAGTGACGGGCTCTGCGCCGATTCCTCCCCAAAACCTACACAGACACAATTAAGCCCAACTGGACTGGCCAAAATGCTACCACGCTGGGCCCAAGGCAATCCTTGTCCCCTCACGCTGGCGCAGGAACTCCAGCCTCGCCAACAATGAACTTCAACTCCTTCAGAGAGCCACACAGGGAGCCATCCCTGGAGCTCCCATCAACATTGTCGCGGGGGGCGCCCTGAGCGCAGCCGGCGAGTAGTGGGGAGGTCCCACTCTGTCAAAGTTCGGGACCACGGCTCCCCCAGATTGCCTCCCAGGGGAGGAGCACCGTGGCCCCTGAATGTCTGGGAGGAGCGGTTGGCTGGGAGGAGGGGCGACCGCCAAGCGCGGCCCGTCTGTTTTGGAGCGGGCAGCAGGGAGCTGGGAGAAAGGAACAATTCATTCGCTTCCTGAGGGGGCATAATTTGGGTGGCAGCTGTTACCGCCGAGAAAAGCTGGCGCCCTCGACCCTGACTTTGCCCTTTAACCCCAGCCAACCTGAGCCTGAGGGGTAAACTGTTGGGGCTCGGCCCAGTCCCACTGCTGACCAGAGGCCTCTCTGGGTGCCCTGCGCACCTTTCCGGGGCAACGTGAAGGTGCAGACCATCCAAGGCCCCTTGAAAAAAAAAAATCACCGGGCTCACTGGCGTGTCTTGAAGGGCTCACGGCTGTTCCACACTCTCTGCCAAGGAACTCAAGGCTTTGACCCCGCTGGGCGCAGACCCCAGACGAAGGAGGCGGGGAGTTGCTTGAGGTTCGAAGAGATTTATAAAGAGAGACGGTGGAAGACTCCGGGTGGTCAGTTTTTGCTGGGACCGAAATTCTCCTTAAAACCTGCATGTAACAGAGAATTGCCGAGTTGAAACAGGGCAGTGAATCTCATCCCTACAAATTTTCCTCCCCGCCCCTTTCTTCCTTTGGACACTCCTGTCTTACTTGGCTTTTTACGAGCCACCCGATCCATTTCCCAATAGCCCTGTATGGCTCTCCCGCCCCTTCTAGTCCAACAGGGAGGACAGAGCCAGAGCTCTGAGGTCCAGGTACCATAGTCAACACAACCCAGAGGCGGGGGTTTTATCTTCTCTACCTTCCCCCAAATCAATGACCCCAGCCCCTGGATCCCGGGGCCTATGCGGAGACGGTCCGTGCACCCGCCCCCCAAACTCCCTAACCCCCTATCGGGTTTCAAGCGAATCTCCGCAGTTCGGACCAGCGCTTCCTAGTCTCAAACCCGGAGGTGGAGGCGCGCACCAGTCCCTTTCTCAAGAGAGCCGAGTTTTCTTGAAGTGCAAGCTTCCAGTCAGCCCAGGCAAACCAGTTGCATGGTGCTGTGTCCTCTAGCGGCAAACTCTAGCAGTTCATTTGCGAGCGCTCACCTACACCTAAGGGATCTGGTCTCTCAAATCTGAGACCTAAGAGGGGAGAAAGTGCCCTGAACGTAGCCCAGGCGCTCGCAAATGCCCTCCCCGTAATGAGGCCGGGAGACTCGGGCGCAATCGCTCGAACTACGAACAGCTGATTGTCTCCTCCACAGCAGATGGTCTTTGAGCACAGATTTGCATTCATTGTCTTCAAATCTGTTTTCGCGCTGGTGTTCTAGATTTCAGCAGCAGATCTATGCACAGATCAGAATACAAAAGGAGAAGCAAGAAAATGACACCCAGCCAGGAGGATGTTTAATAGGCACCTCGAGCAGCCCCGCGCAGCTAAAAAGCCGTCTAGGGTTTCAGCTGTTCGGTGAGGCTGCTGCCACCGCCTCCCGGCCACCAGCCCGCGGCCAGCACCGTAGCGACCGCGCGCGGTGGGCGAAGTTTCCGCGAGTCCCCCGTCCCTCCTCACCCACTCCCGGTAGCTTCGGGAACGGAGAGATGGGGAGGGAACTGGAGGACCCGCAGGACTACGCCCGGCCGCTTGCGCACTCAGCCCGCCTCGATCTGTCAGCAACCTCTCCTCCACACGGGTGCGACTGCTGCTCGCGCCCGATCGCCCGCGGGTGTTTTCCCCCGCATTGTATTTGAGCAGCACTTGCGCCTCGCTTGTCCACCCCGCTCCACCTCCCGCCTTCATTCATATGTTCTCCACTCTCAGCAACGTGCAAGCCGCACACAACATCTGATATCACCATGGAACTCCAGGAGACCTGCGGGAGCCGTTCAGGGAGCTGGGTGTTCTGGGGGACGTTTGCACAAAACATAAGCATATGTGGCCACGCTCAAAAGCTTGCACACAGATCCGAACCCCGGGAACGAACGTGTCTCCTGGCAGGCTACAAAAACCTACATATAGAGGCAAGATTCAGGGAGGCTTCCCTCAGCCAGGCCGAACCCCTGCGTCCCCAGCCCGCACAGCCCCGCTACCCTAAGTCAGTGCAGGGTGTGGGGGACCCCCAATCCTGCGCACGCACACGGGGTTCGTGCAAGGACGCGACGCCCGCAGCTTTCTGTCCCCTTTCACCTCCCGGAGTCCCGGCAACGCAGAGCGTGGCGCGCGCCGCCTGAGGACGTCGGCCCGGCTTGCCCGGCGCCGGCCAATCCCGCTCGTCCATGCAAATGAGGCTCCTTATCGGGCCCCGGCTCCGCCTCCAGCGGCCAGGGCCGTAGTAACCCATTCATGGGGCCCGCGCGCGGCTGCAGCCGGGCTCCGTGGCGCTCGCAGCCACCGCCTCCTCTCGGCTCCGGGTCTTCCCCTTCCTTTTACAACTGATCCTGTTGGGGATTTTTTTTTTTTTTTTTTCCAAATTGGAACGGTGGGGAGGAGCAAGGAGGGGGGATCTGGAGGAAGGGCAGAGATTAGGCAGCCATCAATTTCTTCCAGTTTCTCCCAGAACAGGTGATGCTTCTAAATTGTGATCACTTTCAGGAGGCAGCGCTGCAGCTGGAAGGATGCGAGCGACCTAGGGTGGAGGGGCTGAGGTGGCAGATCTGAACTTACGGAGGATAAGAACCCGAACTTTGGCTACATCAGTCCGCACCTCTCCAGTGAAGCAAAGGACGGGTTATCTTTTTTTTTTTTTTTTTTTTTTCCCCCTAAGACTCAAACTTGGGCACTTGATCCCTTTTCTTGGATTGCTTTGGAGGAGACGATTTGCTGGCAACGTTGGGAACAGTCAGGACTGTGTTGCTGTAACTCTTACTTTTAAAGCGACAGTAGAGGATCAGACTTTTTAAATGTTTGGGATTCAAGATACTTTAGGAAGAGGACCAGCTCTGAAAGAGAAATCGCTGGGCGCCGAGATGGATTCGGTCAGGTCCTGGGTCCGGAATGTCGGAGTGGTGGACGCTAATGTCGCAGCGCAGAGGTAACCACACGGCCGCGCAATTATTATGCTCTCAGTCTCTCGCTCTTACGGTCTGTCTCTCCCTGTGCACCCCCACCCCTGCTCCCCGTGCCTTTCTCTCTCCCTGTCTCCCCATCTGTCGCCCAGGCCCTGCGCTCTGGGGCTCGCCCTCGGGCAAGCAGATCGCTGCAGTCAGGGGAACGCTCACCCGGCAGCCAGCACTCGAGTTTCCGAACTGCCTGGGTCGTAGGCGTTTCTCTCCTACTCCTTTACCGCAGTCCACTCTTTGCAAGGAAAAATAACAAAGTAGTACCCAACATCTCCCAGTTCAACCGCTAGTCTTGCAAGCGGAGCCGGCCTGGCCCCGAGCAGACCGTGAATACCGGAGCTGGCAGTGGCGGCGCGGGAGAAAAGCTGGCTTCCTGGCCGCTCCCGGCTTCGCCACGCCGCCTGCAAGCGCCTGCCTCCCGCATCTTGCTGGGCGATTCCTGGAGGCCGGCGGCCAGAGGGTGGCGGCGGGGAGAGGAGCGGGAGAAGCCGGAGCGGGAGAAGCCGGAGCGGCTGCCGGGGAAGGCGAGGCGGCCGGGAGCTCTGGGAGGGGGGACAGGCTGGAGGGTCCCGGCTCAAAGATAAAACAGTGAGCCAGACGAACGGAGCTGGGGAGCTGGAGAAAAGAAGAGATTTAAAAGAAGAGAAAAGACGGAGTCACAGTAGAAAGAGTTGCGGAAGAAGAAAGAGGCGAGAAAAGGCGATCGGCAGCCAGACAGGCTCAGGGATCGCCAGCCTCTGGTTTTGCGGATCCCTGAAGGTGACTTTGTGTCTAGGCGTCTGCGTGCTGGGATAGTAAATACCATGTCCGGGGTGCCACCCTACGAAGACATTACGGTCCCATTCTCTCATTACCACTACTGAGTTGGAATTTGTGGCCTCCAGGTCCTTGTCTGCGAGAAGGCAGCCCTTCTACCCCAAAGAGCCCATGAACTTCTTCCAGGACCCTCGCTTCCCCGGCTGCCCTCCTGGCCACCCACCTTTAAGTGCCAACATCACACGGAGAAATGAGCCCTTTCCCAAACTGGCCAGGTGTCCCGGGTAGAGCGAACCGGCCTCCATCCTTGGAGGAGAGGAAGCAGAAGTCTCATCGCTCCGGGACTTGGGCCGGCGGCCGCTCCCTCCCTCCCGTGGCCCGAGGCGCGCGGATTTCCCTCTGGCAGACCGCACAGCGCGGCGGTGGCCGCAGCTTTGCGCGGCGGTGGCCGCAGCTTTCCGCAGCGCTCCGGGACTGGCCCGCCCGCGAGCTGAGGGAAATAAGGCAGCACCGCAGAGTCCGCTGCGCCGCGCATTTCCTTGGGCTGACTCCTTAAAGAAGCCTCCCTCGCTTTCCTTCCTTCCCGGCATCGAAAAGTTTGCTGAAGCTGAAACAGGCAGAGTGGGGGAGATCTTAGCTAAAACATCACCCCTTTCAAAAGAGTGAATGAAGGCGCTTGCGCACCGGCGTTCAACGCTGGGAGACCCCAGCGCCGTAGGGCAGCTCCCGCAATCTGTGTGCTCGCCTGAGCCCCAAGTCTTCGGTGAAATGGGATCTGATGGCCAAGTCGGCTGTGACTGCGACCGGTTGGCTGGAAAGTGTGTGCACACACTTGACACACTCGAGGGCGCCTTCCGGGCCCCCCAACTTGGGTTTCACAGTCACTGGGTTCGACTGGCGCCGCCGGAAAACGCAGCTTGAGTGGGGATCGCGTTGGCCCCAGGAAAGGAGGTTCTCGCCCTTTAACGGTTTGGTTTTTCCCCACCTAGCACCTCTGGGAGCGAGGGTCCCCTATGTTGGTCATCTCATTTGCGGTGGCCAGCGATCCCCGGGGCTGGTCACGAGGATTCCGCCCTGTCTCTGTCCCAGGCACAACTTTTCGGAAGAGCGAGGCAAGCAGCCCAAGGACCCAGACTTGGACTCTGTGTTGCTCTCCCTCCTGCCCCTTGGGGTTCTTACCCACTACTTTTCCCAGTTAGCATTTGGGCGTTGTGGGCAGTGGGTCCAGGACGGGTAACTCGAATTAATACGAAATAAAAGGGTCGCTTCTTCCAAAGCAAAGGAAGCACTTATTCCCCTAACCCTGGGCCCCAGCTCTGCATCCTTATATACCCAGCAGTACCACCTGAGGGAATGGATGGAGACAGCCCCACGGTATAGGACGCGAGCCACCTCCTTAGGGGACCACTCTGGGCCTCTGTCGGCAGCCCGGGTCTTTCAGTTTCCACTAAAGACGGGATGGTGAGTGGCCCAGCGGTGGGATGCCGGACCACTGGGTGGTGTCAGAGACCCCAGGCACCAACCCTGCCACCCAACCCCCGTGGCCACGGTGACTCCTTTAAGGAGTCTCCTCTTCCTTATCCGAATTGGAAAAAAGGCCCGAAGGGTTCAGAACTCTGGACCTGGTAAGTGGACGCCTTACCCCTCTGCATGTTGTGGGCGGTTAGTAACATTGCCTTTTTGTCCTTCCCCGTGTCTTGTGTCCCCCGTTTGTCTCCCTGTGCAGCGGGGTCGCCCTGTCCCGGGCCCACTTTGAGAAGCAGCCTCCCTCCAACTTGAGGAAATCCAACTTCTTTCACTTCGTCCTGGCGCTCTATGACAGGCAGGGCCAGCCGGTGGAGATCGAGCGGACTGCTTTCGTGGACTTTGTGGAGAATGACAAAGTAAGCGGAACGTACCCCCCAAACCCCGCGGTCTAATAACTCCCTCTTTGCGAAGCACTAAAGATTCCATCTGTCACTCTCGCGACACTTTTTCACTCGCATCATCAGGGATGATAAATCGAGGCTTCTCACCCCCAGCCTCTAAATCAGTCGATTTCCCGAACCTCCTCCCATCCCCACTCCCCCCACCCGGTGCTGGAGGAGCGCTCCCGGCTCTGCGCACCGAGCCCGGCGCCCTTAGTAGCGCCTGGCTGTGGACTGAGGGAGGAGCAAACGCCCTTCGAACTAGTTAAAAAGTACACCCAAGGGCGCCGCTCCCCTTCTCTGGGTTAATTTGAATTATTTTGCACCTGCGAGAGCCAGGTGGGCTGAGTTGCAGTACTAAGCGGAAACCGGGAGCCCAGCCTTGGCCCGCATTCCGGCTGTGCCTTCTCTCCGTTTCTGTTCTCCAAGGCAGCGCCTCCTCCAAACTCAAGCCTGGAACTGGGGCTGGATTCGATCTCAAATGAAGGACAGTTCGCTGAAACTCATGTGTGACCAAAGGAAAATCCCTTGCCCTTTCCGGGTCTCCGTGTCCCCAGCTGTACAATGTGAGCTTTAGAGCAGGCCTTCCCAAAGTCCCTCCTGAACCTGGAACTCAGTCCCTGAGCTCGTGGCCCTGCGGGCGCAGTCCTTGCGGGATAGGCCCGAATGCTGCCTTTCCAAATGACAGGTCCCTTCCCTTTTCTGCCAAAGGAAGCCCTGGGGCTTCCTAAGGACAGACAGAGCCTGAAGGGTTGGGTGGTGCCTGTTTACAGGCAGCTTTGGCGAGTTGTCCTGTTGTCGCAGGCTCAAGGGTCACACTTCTGAGGACATCTTTAAGGGAGACATAGGGCTGGAAAGGGTCAAGTGGCTTCGAGTCTTGGCAAGTTTCCAAGGGCGGCCAAAGACAGGCAGATGCTCGTGCCCTTTGACCTAGGGCTGAATAGGGGTTGTTCGAAGCTGCCTTTTGATGGGGAGAAGGGATGTGGGGTGGGGATTCACTGTCTCCTCTTTCCCTTATTTTGGGGGACTGGAAGGCAAGGGAATCGAACGCTGCCTGTCTTTTCAGGAACAAGGCAACGAGAAGACCAACAATGGCACTCACTACAAGTTACAGCTCCTCTACAGCAACGGTGAGCTCCTCTACAGCAACGGTGAGCCGGCGCCTAGCAGCCGGCTTCTGGGCCGCACGCGTTGATCTTGCCATGATCACTCTCAGGAATCGCATGGAGCCCAGGGCGGCGGGAGGCTTGCCTGGGACAGGGGATTGGGAGGTCACCGTCTCCAGGGCGGCTCAGCCTGGAGAGGCTGCTTGGGCCTCAGACTCATAGCAGAGACGGGTTTGGGGTGTCCGGAAGGGGCTCCACGACCCTTGACTGGTGCCTGTCCTGTCCTCGCAGGTGTCCGCACGGAACAGGACCTCTATGTCAGGCTCATCGACTCGGTCACCAAGCAGGTGAGCCCAAGGCCTCTTGGCTTCTCTTCACCTGTCTCTGACCCGTCCCCCCAATCCCCCCAGTTTGTTTCTGACCTGCCCCTCCTCCACTATTTCCTGGGTCAGACTCCACAGCCCCCCTCCACGTCCCCCTCCCAGCACCTTGTCCACTCGGGAAATTTTTTTTTTTTCTGTCTCACCAAGTGACCTGTTCAGTCTGACTCAGGGAAACCCTGGGGGCAGTAAGAGGCGAAGAAAAAGGATGGAAAGGAAACAAGTATTGGGAGATTCAGTTCCCCCAAACATTCCATTTTGCTAAGAATGATGTTCTCACTGGGGCAAACTTCTGTATGCTTTCAGTCGAGTCCAAACTCGGCAACCGCTCAGGTTGTGCCGCGGGCGGGAATTCCTAATGCAGTGGAAGGCAGTGGGAGGGAAAGCGATGTTGTGCTTGTTCTGAAGTCCCTTCTTTCCTTGCCCCCAACCCCTTTCCACATCTTCCTTTCCTGCTACTACCTCCTTCACAGCCCATCGCGTACGAGGGACAGAATAAGAATCCGGAAATGTGCCGAGTTCTCCTGACGCACGAAGTGATGTGTAGGTAAGAGCCGCCTTTTCCCAGGCCTTCCTGGAGAGCCCGCAGGTGCTCCAGCCCGGCCTTGGTGCGCCGCGTTCCCGGGACCAACTTTCAGGAGTGAGGGCTCCCAGCTGAGAGGCCTCGCGGGCAGACGGGCGCAGAGTGTAGATCCACGGAAACCCTTTCATGCAAGTGTCTTGAAGCATAGCCGTTAGGACTCAGAACGACTCGGGACTCCACCTCTCTGATGTCGCAGGAGTTTCCTTCGGCCACGTGGAAGGTCTCCACTGTGCCCTGGTCAGTGGTAGTGGTGGAAGCGGGCTGGGCAACCCCGGGCCCGGTTTGGGATCAGCTGGAGTTCCCGCCCGGCCTCTAGTGGTAGATTTCCAGGAGGGTCACTTGTGGAGTTAATGAGTCAAAGCCCTGGAACGACTCCTCGTCTGGGCGAGGGACCACCAGAGGGTCCAGCGGCTCATTTCTGGGGTGCTTCCTGGCACCCTGGCACCTGCGGTGATGCGGGGGCGTTTCTTCCTCCGGGGAGGTTGCTCTCTTCGGAGTTCACGTGTTAGGGGAGTTTCTCAGGTCAGAAGGAACTACCGGGAAGAAAAATCTGTCCAGTTCCCACCAGTGCCTTAGGAGGGGCAGGGAGAGGACCCGCTGAGAGGTCTGGAGTGTGGAGCAACAGCTGGATTCTGATGTTCACGTCGTGAAAGATTCAGTCTACTGGCCTTCCTGCACCTTTCCCATCTTCCTTTCAGAGACCAATCCATTCCACCTTGAGTCCTGTGCATTACTCCCTTTTCTTTTCTGACTGCCTGGAAGAAAATTTAAAAAATCAGAAGAATTGCATCCACCCTTATTATTTCAACAAATGTTTATTGAGTGCCTAGTATGTACCCGGTATCGGCTGGGTGCTGGGGATCCCACCGCAAACAAGATATAAATAGGAAACTCTGGAAAGAGTGTGGCTATTTTATTCTGAAAATTTAAATGTCTATTCCATACATGCTTTTCTTCCTCCAAAAATCTCTGCTTGGAGGGAAAGCCTCAATTCTTCCTTACTTGGCTATTGCTTTAGTGAATGTCTCCCAACTCCAGACTTAATAGTTTTGGGTAATTGCAGGTTATCTGATTTAGTGTGTACTGTTTTATGGGCAGCTCCCTGAAGCCCTGTCTCCCTCCCCAACCTAGTCAGGAAGAAACCATAACAATCAGACATGTTTGTTTTGGTTTTGACCAAGTATTAAAAAAACAAGCTTTCCAAATGCCAGTGGCTTCAGCTGAAAGCAATGGAGGCTTCCTTGCTGAAGTAGCTGGGGGAAGACATTGGGAGGAGTAAGAAGATAGATACTCTACTATCTCAGGGACCTTTGATAGATTTGTTCAGAAAGAAAACACAGTTCTGAGATGTACTTTATATAATACCTAGATTTAAATAGAACGCTTTGATTAGGTTGGTTAGTTGAAGGGAGGTTTTTCTTTTTATGCCTTTGGAGAGATTACTTTCTGAAAAGGAAAGAAAACAAAACCAAAAACTGATCCATTGTCTAATGAATTATACCTATCATTTTAAATAACACATGCATGCCCCATCCAGCTGTAGTTAAGACTGACATTTTTATTTTTAAGCCCAATCAAATCCTCCTCATTTTATGCTGTTTAAGTAGCAGCATCAATTTTTAAAGCCTCTAGTTTAGTCTGCATTAGTAACACAATATAAAAATTTAATGTACTGTAACTTCTCTGCGTTGGAGACCTGGGAAGATGCTCTGCTGTTTTCTTCCCAAACTAGAATTTAAAATAAATATTAATTATGTGTAAATAAATGATCCATGAATGGATACTGTCTGCAGCATATGCGTGTGTGTGTACACGTGTGCAGACGAGATGGGTGATGGCAAATATTAGATGCATCCAAAAGGGAAGTTCTCATTCCATCTGTCAGTTAGAGCTGGTTGATACTTCAGGAAGGGTGAAAAGTTCCTTCTCTTACATTTTAAGAGCCAGTTGTAGCAGTCAATGATTGAGAGATGAATCAGGTGCCCTGTTTCTTGAGGGTTACTGCATATACTTAGTTTCATTTGCATAGTGTTATTTGGCATACCTGGGCACTTCCCCGGATGGTTTTATGTTCCGTAATCTTTAGTAAAAGGCTCATAAATCGGTGTTTAGCTTTGAATGGGGAACAAAGCAGAGACAAAATAAATCTCTTTAGGAATAACTTTTTCTCCCTTCCCCAATGGTCTCTGCTCCTCTCTTCCCTGCTTTGGTTCATTTTACCAATTATTAGCAAGGAGAAATCTAGTTGTTATGGCACTGCCTGCCACCCCCGAGCCCTCAATGCTCAGAGGGTTAAAAGATATTATAATTTGAACAGAAGTCGTCTCAAGGCCTACAGCTGGCTAATAACAGAGTTGTATTGAGCTCGAGCAAACCCCACAGCTGTGACTTTTCGCCACAAGGCGCAGGCTAGACAGGGCCCTAATCAGATGGGCCAGCCGGGCAGTGGGGCCAGTGTCTTTATTGGCCAGATGGTGTGAATTTAGACACTTTTGTTATGCAATCGCAGGGAGGAGTTGGGGAGAAGAAAACAAAACAAAAGCCACCATGCTGTGCGCTTATTTGAGTTTGAAATTAGAGACAGATTTTTGAAAGTTGAAGGTTGAATTTTAAAAACTATTTTGGAGGGGATAAGAGACACACTCACTTGCCGTGAGCTGGAGTTTGGCTGAGTGGACACCCTCCGTCCAACGCTGGGGCTTTTTCCCCTTCCTCAGCCATCTTTTCTCTTTCCCTTTCTGAAAAATGCAGGTATGATTCAGGATTGTGATAAGAGTTCTCATGTTTCCCCACCTCCCACTTCTAACTTGTTTTATTTTTTTCTCTCTCCTTCAAAGACTCCGGGTGGAGATGGGGAGAATAAATTGAGTGTTTCAAGTAAAACGTTTTCCAAATAAGTACTAGAATAAAATAAACCAAACCACGCCAGAGAGAAACAGTGGAACAGCTTCCATTTTCATTCATTAAGAAAAAAGAGCAGCTCTGAGTCTCTCTGGGGTTGTTATGAACACAATCTTAACCTATTGCCAAGCTCAGTTTCCTCTTCTCTTTGTTTTATTATTTTTTATCTTAGAGTCAGTTTTAGAAAACACTTATTGAGAACGTCAGACTTGCTTGTTGGAGAATAATCCTAGCCTTTTAACTAAAGTAGATGAACCTAAAGTTGGTCACTCAGGCTTTGTCTACACAGCAAAGGGAAGGCAGAATTAAATTTATCTGAGTAATTCAGGGACCTGGTTTGTTAGCTGTTCCACCCTGTTTGGGGAGTGTAGGTTCACAAACATCTCAGGTTCTCCACTTCCCATTGCTTGTGCTAATATTGCTGGCGGGAGGACTGAACGCCGTTAAAAACAAAGAATGACTAGAACATATTAATGAGAACTTTTCTCTAAAAAAAAAATATAATAATTTGCTTTGGCCAACTCACAGACCTAGAAAAATGTTAAGATGCGCTCAAATGGGGCTAACTCAACCAAGTTCTATTATTAATTGAACTTTACTATTATAGTTCAATGGCCAAGTGAGTGTCTTCTATGTATGTTTTGTGCTGAATATCAACATTAGAGATGATATTTAAATATGTTGCTGTTGGAAAATGGAGGATTGGATCCTAAAGTTTATCTGCATTTTTCTTTGAATATCATTTCCTCCCAAGTTCATTCTCTACGTTATACTACACTGGCACCAGGCTTACATTTTTATCTGTTTTTCTTTTCCTCCAGAGGAAATCCCCACGGAAGGCAGCTGAATTGAGCTGAACAATTTTGCAAACTTACTCAGCCCCCTCAGAATCATTCCTACCCAAACTAAACAGATTGGCACATTCTGACAGTGTGTGCTCTTGTAATTAAATTGTACCCGGCATTGCACACATATTTGGGGTTAGGTTGACATGCTGGTGATGTCAAAGGGGAGAGTCTTGCTTGAAGGTCTGTAGGTAGCTAGCATGTATGGGTCTTTTGAAACTGTGTTGCTAAGAAAAATGGTTTGCCTTAACTGCAAAGGTATTATGTTGACATAAGCAATATTCTAGAAACAGGAAAGGTGGGAGAAATGGGTGGAGGCATAGGGATTTGGAAAGAGAGACAAGGGCTTTAGGAGGTGGGAGAGCAGCTGGCCTGCATTTTTATTGGTGTTAATCTTGGGATGGATTGAAATTTTAAAAGTTAAGACCTAATATAATTTCAAAGGCCAAATATTATTTCAGAAAGTCCCAGTGGCAAACTCTAGTATTTAAGAAAGTTGAGACCATTTTTCTTTTCCTTCCTACTAATTTGATTAAATTTCTTAAAACCTCATTGTGCCCATTTGCTGCAAATGTTTAAGCATCTCTCAAGTATATTTCACTTCTGAGGATGGTAGACTTATTCACTGGCGAATCCACACCCATGAAAGAGATGGGTTTAAAAAGTTTTAAGATATTTATGTTTAGTTCTTGGAGAACCAGAGAGGGCAAATGAGCTGCAGAGAGCCACAGAGCTAGGACTGGGGCTGGGCATGGTGGCATACGCCTATAATCCTAGCACTTTGGGGGGCCGAGGTGAGCAGATAGCTTGATCCCAGGAGCTCAAGACCAGCCTGGGCAACACAGCAAGACCCTGTCCCTACCAAAATAAAAAATCAAAAATTAGCCGAGTGTGGTGGTGTGCACCTGTGGTCTCAGCTACATATGGGAGTCTGAGAAAGGAGGATCATTTAAGCCTGGGAGGTTGAGACTGCAGTGAGTCATGATTATGTCACTGCATTCCAGCCAGAGTAACAAAGGGAAACCCTGTTAAAAAAAAAAAAAAAAATCTAAGACTGGGTTGGTGTTAGGCCTTTGGGTTCCTGCTGTCACATGACTTCCCTTTTTTCCTTATGTTATCACCACTTTCAAAGGGTGCTCATGGAATCCCCTGGCGTCATGAACTTAAACCTAGAAGAGACTCTAGAGAGAATCAAATCCAACACTTTCACTTTATTCATAAGAAAGAAAAAGCCCAGAGGGGTTAAAGACATATGACTAAATTTGTGAAGCTGGTTGGTGACAGCTTGGATATCAGAACACTGATTCTGAGTTCAGCAGTCTTCCTAAGGTATCGTGTCAAACTTAGGCTACAGAAAAACTACCATGGAAAGGGCAATGCTCACATATAGTTTGGTTATTGTTAGCGTGCTTACTTCTTAGGCCTATGCTCCAACCAGTATGGATGATAAGGATTTTTTTAAAAAGCCATGTCAAGGCTACATCCTTAGCCAACTATAGTTGATAGTGGACCATGTGCCTGAGATGAGCTGAGAGGTATTCAGAAGTCTGTACCTCTGATAAGCAGCAGATGGGCTACCTGGTTGTAAGGAAGTGAATTCCCAGTGCTTCTTACCAGCAAGCTTTCTTTGCCCTTCTCACATTGGTCTAGGTATTTTCGAATAGATAGATACCTTTGGATTGCAGTGGTTTGCTCCCCTCTCAGGTCCTAGGAGGTACTTTCTGTTTGTTGTCATTGCCCCAGGGGATCTTCTTTATCTCCCTCTCAGCTAATCCTATCAGCATTTATTGAGGTCTTTCTACCAGGTACTCAGCACAAAGGGGGACATCTTGGGAAGTGGAGTTTTCAGAACTGGGACTTACAAACAGTGGGATACCATTTCTGTTTCCGACTTGGTGAAAATTATTGGAGCTATCATCCTACAGCTCCTTGCCTCATTTTCCTCCTATTTTAAAATGTATACCATAGTTCTGGTCTTCCTCTTTAATCTTTGAAAAATGATGGAAATAAGTGAATGAATAAATGTTTATAAAGTATACCAAGATCTCTGGAGAAAGAAGTTATGTAAATAAGGTTTACAGTAATCCAGGCAGCTATTTACAGTCTATTTTATATATTTTCCTTCTTCTCCTTTCTTCAAATATTTATTGAGCCACAAAGACCTAAAATAATCATAAAATCATTGAATAGCAATCTGGAAGTGACCTTATTGACCTTTAAATCCAACCTTCTGTGGTTCTGATTACAAATATGGGTCATAGGAAAGTTGAGAATTAGCTTCTAAGTCATAGAGTGAGAATTTGAGTATATTTTGGCTTCGGGTTCAGTGTTTTTAATTTTTTATCTTATAAAACATGGTCACAAATCCTGCCCTCAAGCAGCTTATAGTTGGGAAGCTACCTTAGATTCATTTTGTTTTTCCTTCAACTTTTACTTTAAGTTCAGGGGCCCATGTGCAGGATGTACAGGTTTGTTACATAGGTAAACGTGTGCCATGGTGGTTTGCTGCACAGATCAACCCATCACCCAGGTATTAAGCCCAGCATCCATTAGCTATTCTTCCTGAGGCTCTCCCTCCTGGCACCACCCCTCTGACAGGCCCCAGTGTGTGTTGCTTCCCCCCAAGACAGATTTATCTTTGTGAATGTTCTTGTGGCCAGGTGCTACAGCTTATGCCAGTAATCCCTGCACTTTGGGAGGCCGAGGTGGGCAGATCACCTGAGGACAGGAGTTCGAGACCAGCCTGACCAACATGCTAAAAACCCATCTCTACTAAAAATAAAAAAAGTTAGCCAGGCGCGGTGGTGCACACCTGTAGTCCCAGTTAGTCAGGAGGCTGAGGCAGGAGAATCACTTGAACCCAGGAGGCGGAGGTTGCAGGGAGTCAAGACAGAGCCATCAAGCCACTGCACTCCAGCCTGGTGACAGAGCCAGACACTGTCTGGAAAACAACAACAACAACAACAACAAAAATCCAGAATGTTCTTGTCATGTGCTCATTGCATTTTCTTGATTTAATAAATTTTCATTCTTTTGGTTCCTTCCCAATCTACAGTCGATGCTGCGAAAAGAAAAGCTGTGGAAACCGAAATGAGACTCCGTCGGACCCGGTCATAATTGACAGGTAGGGGGAAAAAGTGATTTTTCAATCATTTGCGGTTCCTTTTCTTCATGAACCGTTTGAGTACTGATCCACGGAGCTTTGCTGTCAGGTTGGTTTCATGTTATTTCAAGACACTAAACTCGTCCAACAAGGGCCTCCTCATGCTGGCCTTTCTTGCAAGAAGCTAGAATCTTCCTTTGGAACACGTTTCTGTAAATCTGTGGCGGAGTCTTTTCCAGGTGCACCAGCTTCAGCCTCAGAAGTAGTATGTGTGGTGCAGGATATAAGCAATGGCGCCTCTCCTCTCGGGCAGCGTATGGTCTCAATCAGTTTTCTAGAAGAGGCAGTGTGCCCCAAGTTAAGTGGCACCCGCTTCATTATTCTCCATGATTGCTGTTTGGCTGGAAGATTATCAATTTAGATTATGGTTTAGGGGATATGATAAGCTCTCTGTTGCGTTGAGGGAGATTCCTTTCTACTACGGAGGATTGCATTCTGGGTTCTATGTTATATTCAGAATGGGAAAGATTCTTTGGGACAAGACACTAATTCACTGAAATGTGATTTAGGCATCCTCAGCTGTCTGTTTTTGTGATTGGAAACAGAACTTACAAACCAACGAAGAAATACCAAATTAACTTCCAGCAATCATGTAATTTTTAAGAAACCTCATATTCCCACCCCTAATTTTTTTCTCTTTCGTTAAAAAACGGAATAATTCCCTATTGCTTCTTTCTTTGGGTTTTCACATTTCTAGCCAGGTCCTGAAATGGATTGGAGAGACCACAGTCTCCAAAGTTGTTATTCCAATATTCCAACGAATTCTCAGTTGGGAGAATGGAACCTCTGGCATTCTTCCCAGAAAGCCTGCTTGCTTTCTTAGTGGAAAGTATAGCATAGCCTAGGAACTGAGGAGGCTGGAACTCTGATCTTGTCCTAGCTTCTGACCTTGGACAAAGCACTCAGCATCTCTGTTCTTCAATAATGTAATGATGGGTTAGGGAGTGCTGTCACTGCTGTAGGCTTCAAGAGGCTACTGAAATATCAATGGCAGTTTTGCAGTGTTCTCTGACATGCTTGAAGAGGATGATAGGCAGATATAAAATGTTTGTTGGATATGTATAGTGTCTTTGCCATTTTAGAAGTTTCCAATGAGCTGCATTTTAGGGAGCTATTGGGGTCGCTCTGGTCTTTTTGAAAGTACAGAGAGGCTTAAATATAGAGAGTCGCAAGGACTATTTGGAGTCAGTCATCTTCCTCATCTTATAGATGAAAAGTCTGAACCCTGAGTGGTGGCATGACTTGCCCGTGGTTGCGCAGCTGGTTGGGCAGAACTGGCATTAGAACACAGCTGTCCTTACTTCCAGGCTGGGTGCCATGGCTCATGCCTGTAATCCCAGCACTTTGGGAGACCGAGGTGGGCAGATCACTTGAGGTTGGAGGCTTGCGACAAGCCTGGTCAACACAATGGAACCCTGTCTTTACTAAAAATACAAAAATTAGCCAGGCATGGTGGCACATGCCTGTAATCCCAGTTATTTGGGAGGCTGAGGCAGGAGAATCGCTTGGACCCAGGAGGCAGAGATTGCAGTGAGCCAAGATCATACCACTGCACTCCAGGCTGGGTGACAGAGAGAGACAGTGAGACTCTGTCTCAAAAAAAAAAAAAAAAAAAAAAAAAAAAAAGAACACAGCTAAGCTGTCTTTACTTCCAGACTGTGCTCTCTCCATGGCCACAACCTCGTTCTCCCAGCAGTTTTTCTGTCCTGATGAGTTGGATCTGTTCATTTCTGTTTCCCAGGGATTCTCTGGGAGACTGGAGGCATATGAGAGCAGCCTAGACCCTGTCCTTTCCGGCCTGTCGACTGAGCTCACTAATCTTCATCTAGTCTTTTCTGCTATCTTTAGCTTCTCTTTTAAGAAAGTACTCTAATCTCATGACTGTTACATCCTTTTTCACAATAAACACCCTATAAACCAGCTTTAGAAATGTTTGCAAACCTGTAAATACTCATCTGAACCTTGCTTCTCGTAAGTACACACCTTAATGGCTCTGCACTAAGCAGGAGCTCCTACTTTAAAGAACTACATCTAACTGCATTCACCGATAAAGTTGAATATGCTCATGTTTTCTTCCTATGTAACACACACACCACATGAACAAAAGAAAGTATCTTTGCATCAATAGAAAGAAAAGATTTTCGTATTAGGCGCCTTCATAGTTTGTGCTAGCGTGCTTTAAATTCTTCTGAGAAAGTAGAAATTGTATCTTGGCTGCAGATTACGAGTTTTATGTGACTGTGGCCTTTATTTTTACTATCCTATGCACAACAAAATAGCCCAGTGATGTCTCCGCATCACTCGATATATGCGTTACTTCCTAAATGTTGCATGTCTACACATGGAAACATACATACCAAAGGGTACTATAAATTGTCCAGTATCAGGTTTTAAGGAAGCCCACTTTACTACAAACAGATGCATTTGTTTAGCTTGCTTATGGTAGGGCTTTTGTTTGAAGATAACTGTTCTCTCACTGAAACCTTGTCTTATCGCTCCTGAATGTCTTTTGGGTTTACCTTAGCCTTCTTGCCTTCATTTTCAGAAGTAAAATGGCATGAAGCAACCTGAGCACCATAGTGGGATCCCATCTTTACAGAAACTAAAAAGGTTAGCTAGGTGTGGTAGTGCACACCTGTGGCCCTAGCTACTCGGGAGGCTGAGGTAGGAGGATCACTGAGGCCCAGGAGGTGGAGGCTGCAGAGAACTGTGATCATGCCACTGCACTCCAGCCTGGATGACAGAGCGAGACCTGTCTCAATAAATAAATAAATAAATAAATTAAAAAAAAGAGGTAAATGGCATGAAGTCAGGTTTCCATTTGTTGAAGGTGGGAATGGTGCTCATAGTATCCACTGGTTTGGATCAGCCTTGCATCTGGTCTCTGCGTCCATCTGCCAACTCAGTGAGTTCCCTCACAAGCCCCAAATGGGTGCAAAGTAGTCTATTTTGGATTTCCTCTGTGTAAATATAGAATTCTGTTCTTTGCCCTTGTTCCTATAATGCCAACTAATTATCTCCTCCCCCTTCTCACCTAACCTCACCAGATGCAGTTAATTTACACTGTCTGTCTTTGCATTTTCTCACACAACAGGCACGCTCCACTCTGGCTCAGAAGAAGTCTGTTTATTCCCTTGAAATGTGCATGTTCCGGGGAGAGGGAGAGGATGGTTCCCCAACTTTTCACCACCAAGGACCCCTTAAGCTTCCTCCTTGGTGAACACAGGGTTTTGCAGGACTTTGCCTTCCAAACTACTATGGACAAGTAATAATGCAGCTATAATTCCATTTTTATTAGTCAAAAACATATAACAAAATGGGAAGGAAAAACATCTCCTCTCAGAAATGCCCTTGATACCGTCAGTGGCCAATTAAGGGTTTTTGATTGGGGTGAGATAACTAGTGTAACCACACTGACTTGGGAGGCTTCCAGCTCAAACACAAAACAACTTGACTTTCTGGTGAGGCCATGTGACCATATTCCGGCAGATCTTCTGTTTCCAATAGGCTGTTTGAAATATGAAAAATCACTTTGACTACTTTGTGGCCCTTTAATTGAAAACCATTGGAGTTTACAATAGGAGATCCCCCATTAAGGACTTAGTTCTCCATTTCTCAAGACTTAGCCCCAGACTTGGAGTTTTTTCCCCAATACTAAATTTATTTCCTGCCTTAATCTCTCTCTAGAAACATCAATTTATTTTCTATTTTCAGTTTTTTTTTTTCAGTATGCTTGTGAGAATTCTTGGGCAACTATGCCCCTCTCCAAAAGGCCGGGCCAAAACACAGTGCAGCAGGACTTGCTGCTGAATCAAGGGTCTCCTGATTAATTTTTAGTGTAGAAATAAATCCCCAAAACAGAACAGAACAAAACAGAAACAATAATGAAACATCATCCTTACTGTGGCCTTCAGCTGAGCTCTTGTCTGTAAAGGCCTGTGTGGTAAATAAAAATAAAAGGCTTAAATGGATTTACATTTGTGTTTTGGAGGGAAGCTCTAATTCATACTTGGTTGTTATGGACTGTGTTCTCTTCAGACTCTCTTCTCTATCTGGAAGGTTCTCTGATGATCCGGTGAGCCTCTGGGGGGCTCAGGATAATCTGGTGATCTGTGAGAAGAGGGCTTTAGGGATACTCTGACTAATGTGGGAGAAGGAAGATGAGTCCCTATTGTTCCTGTCCTTGTCAACCCCATAAAAAGTCAGATGGATAGAGAGGGCAAGAATTTATTTTGAATCTTTGTAGGCTACCCATGTGTGTACTGGTAGGATATTTTCTAGTAAATAAATAAAAAGGAGGTCCAACCTATTTCTCACACACTAAATATCCCAGTCTTTTGTCCCTGGACATTGGTCTCATATATTTCTGAGCTCTGTTCCCAGGAGGACCATTTTAAGCGTTGATGTGTTTTTGTTTATTTTCTTTCTTGAGAAATCAACCAAACAACAGAATGACCTTCATTCAAAAGGTTTACTCAAAAAGATCTGAATAAACTGAGGGTTAGCTGCCCATGAAGGGATTTCCTGACACCATTTTCTTTTTCTTTTGAATTAATTATGGTAAAATACATATAAAATTTACCATCAGTCATTTTAAGTGTATAGTTCAGTGGCATTAAATACATTCACATTGTTGTGCAACTATCATCACCATTCATTTATATAATTCTTTTCATCTTGCAACACTGAAACTCTGTACCCACTGAGCAATTCCCCACTACCCCTCTGCTAATCCGCCCAAAAGCACATGGAAACCACCATTGTATTTAATGTCTCTGTGAAGTTGACTACTCTAGACACCTCATGTAAATGGAACCAGGTAGTGTTTATCTTTTGGTTTCTGGCTTATTTCACTTAGCATCACCTCAAGGGCTCTCCATGTTGTAGCATGTGTCAGAATATCCTTCCTTTTAAAGGCTGAATGATAGTCCATTGTATGGATGAACCACATTTTGTCTATTCATCTGGCAATGGGTTGCTTTGACCTTTTGGCTACTGGAAATAATGTTGCTGTGGACATGAGTATCTGTTTGAGTCTCTGCTTTCAATTCTTTGGAGAATATATGCAGAAGTGGAATTGCTGGACTATGGTAATTACATTTTCATTTTCAAAAAGAACTTCCATATTGTTTTCTACAGCAGCTGTACTATTTTACGTTGCCACCGGTGTAAAATACCACTGCTATTTTACATTGCTGCCAATGTAAAATAGTACAGCTGCTGTAGAAAACAATATGGAAGTTCCTTATTGTTCTTCCATATTGTGCATAAGCACAAGCAAGGCTTCCAAATTCTCCACATCCTTACCAATACTTGCTTTTTAAAAAATTAAAAAAAAAAATTTTTGAGAGTAGTCATCCTGACGGGTATGACTCTTGTTTTTAATGATGTTTTCCTCTTCCACCATCTTGGTGTGGGCATTGTCATCTGCTGGTCTCATCTTTGCTCCAGGCTTGTCACTGGCCCTTCTCCTGCTGTCTAACACAGTCTCTTCCTGCCTCTCTCTGCTTCACGGAGTACCTTGTTCTACTGAAGCATACGCTTGGATCTACTTTCCCCTGGGGCGTACTTGTTCTTCCTCTCTCTCAAATGAAGTGCGATTTGTGGGATGGAAACTTTTAGAGAATCACTGCAGAGATGGAATTTTGGTAGTAGTTGGAGGTGAGCTGCAGGTGAGATTTATATCTACAAGGTGACCTACGTCTGCAAGGTGACCATTACCTCCCTTTCCTCCGAAATGGGCAAACCAGATATATCAGTAGTGTTATCTCCTGAGTGAAGACTTCTGGCTCTGAGAAGGATAGATAAAACCAATAATAACATTGATCTAACAGTTAATTGGCACTTATTTTATGTTGGGCATTGTGCTATGACATTTGTGCTAGTAAAATAATCTGAATTCTCAAGGTTGATGAAAGTCTCTCCTTTGAAGGAAAGATCAGCCTTAAGGAGTTATGTCACTCAGCCAAGGTCACATAGTCAGTTTGCCTGTGAAAGTGGAATTTATTCAATAGGTAGAAATTACAGAGAGAAAGATTTTGGTATAATAGGAAGAAAAACTGCAGAGTTAAGAGCAATGAAGATGGTAGGGCCTGGTGGGTGTGATCTGGAAGAACTGATAGGAACACTGGAGGGAGAATCTGTTATTGTAGAAGGAGTGGGCCCTGTTGGCCCCTGAAGTAGCATTTAACTTGAGATTGTGTGAGTCACATTCAATGATGTGACAGATTTGACAGAATGTCAGTTCTCGGCGTGACTGAGGAGTGGGTAGTGCAGTGCAGCAAAAAGGGCCTTGGATTAGGACCAGGAGACCTGTGTTGGGCCCCAGAACATTCACTAGTTAGCTGTCTAATGTTACAGAGGTCAAGAGTTGCCACTCTGTGCCTCAGTTTCCCTATTTGTAAAATGAAGTGCCTTGGGTTCATGGGCGACTAATATATTACCTTCCAGTTCTACTTTCTCTGATTCTTGCTGAAGCCTCAAGTTTGGGGGTCAGGTGCGCTAATTCATCCCTGCTCCTCAGTAATTTACTGGAGTTATTAATGTATATGTCTTCTCTGTCCAGACTCTTCATCTCCAGTACGGGAGAACCCAGTACTGTGAAGAGCCCACAGAAACCTGGCCCCAGGCTATTAAAAAAATTTTTTTTTGAGACAGGGTTTTGCTCTGTTGCCCAGGCTGGAATGCAGTGGTGCAATCATAGCTCACTTCAATCTCAAACTCCTGGGCTTATGTAATCCTCCCGCCTCATCCTCCCAAGTAGCTGGGACTACAGATGTGCCACGATGCCTGGCTATCTTTTAAATTTTATTTTTTTTTATGGAGATAGGGTCTTACTCTGTGCCCAATCTGGTCTCAGGAATTCCTGGCCTCAAATGATCCTACTACCTCAGCCTTCCAAAGTGTTGGGATTACTGGTGTGGGCCACTGCACGCAATGTATTTTTTTTTTTTTAAGTGAAAATTTCATTCTCTCAGGGAGGGTTTAGATTTTCTCAATAAAAACCACAGATTATTTATCCAATATGAATGCATCATTCTTCCATGATCTCATTCCGTTGTTTCCTAGCAAAACCATCGTTAGTTTCTTGGCCATTTCAGGGAATTACAGGTAAGGTAAAGGACTCTGTAGCTGGGAAAGAGTGTCCCTATGGATTGAAGCTCTTCACTGGAGGACACTGCAGCCAAGTGGTAAAAAAGAAACAAAATTTTGTTCGAGAAAATGACTCTCCTCCTCATGATTGCAGAGGTGGTGCTGCAAAGTTCACTCAAGTAATTGGGTTAGTGTTTAAGAATTACACTTATTCTGCTTGCCTGGCCAGCATCCTGATACTGGAGCTTTAGGATTTGATGCAAACTAGCTTAGTCGTGTATAAATGGGCTCGTTGCCTCATTTATTCACTTGCTAAGTCCTTGTGTTGTTCAGTCATCAGGCAAAAAATATTTGTGAATGGCAGTGAGAGATCAGGGAATACAAGAGGCATGGTTCCCGCTCTTACGGAGCATACAGCATAATAAGCACCCAAATAAATACATGGAGCATACAGCGTAAATAAGCACCCAATAAATACACATTCACAAAATACAAAAAGTGCTCCGAAGACCAGGTCAATGGAAGGTAGTTGGGTCCCAACATTCTTTCTCTGTGAATCCCCCTGTCCAGAACACAGATCTTGAATTTTTCCTCTTTTCTCCCATTGTATACACTATCTCCACCTGGAATACCCACCCCAAGCACTCTGCCAATATAAATCCTATCCCTTTTTCAAGACCTAGTTCAGATTCTACTTCTTCAAAGATATTAATTCTTGTAGTGAAAATCTTTTTCCTTGACCTTTATCACAAATACTTACTCTTGTTCAGGGGTATGGGCATTATTTATTTATTTTACCTATTTTGTGCTTGCTTTACATTTCCAATTGTATTATAAGTCTTAGATATCAGACATCACATGCCATTTAAATCTTGACACCAATATTTATTAGCTTTGTGATGGTGTTAATAATACCTCTCTCCTTGAGGAGTTGTGCTACATACATTAATGTAAGGTGCCCACATAGTGCATGATACAACAGATGCTTTAAAAAAAAGTCAGTGCAATTATCCTGTATCTCACGTGGCATCTTTGCAGTGGCTTGGATGCTACAGACACTCCATAGATATTAATTCACAGATTAATCTCTGACTGCCAAGCATTGAAGAGTTTGGGTGATTGAGTCTACTGCCAGTTCATATAGGACCATTCCTGTGACTTCCTGCATTCTACAACCTCTTAGTGGTCTTATGTCCAGTGGCAGATAGGTATATAACAGGCCCAAGAACAGGTATCTAGGGTTGTGAAGCAGAGTGAAATTCTTACTTACATTTAGTAAATATTTATTAAAGGCCTATTGTGTCATGGACCTTGCAGGAGGTCTTAGGGATAATAAGATTGAGTAAACAGAAACCTTTCCCATTAAGAGCTTGGGGTTTATATGGAAAAACAAAGGAGGTGCAGATATGAATATGATGCTATGCAAAATGCAAAAAGTACCATAAAAGAGATAAAAGGATAAGCACTCTGGAAGATCTGAAGTGCGGAGATAATTTCCATCGTGGCAGAGATAGGTGGGGTGATGGCTATACCTTAAATATTTACAAATTGGGGCAGAATGGCCTTCTACGAAGAAAGTGTGTTGGAAAAGACACCTGGAAAGGAAAGAATTTCCTAAACCTGCACATAGTTTTAGAGGTACATGGGTACATGTGAAGGGAGATAGTAAGAGAATTTGGAGAGAGTATTTGGGCCCAGATTTTGGAGGACTTTATATGCCCATATAAAAGTATTTTGACATTACTTTGTTGGTGATGGAAGATGCAGAAGGATTTTGAGTTGTGCCATTTCATGATCAGGCTGGTATTTTGGAGACAGAGAACTCTGAAGATGGATTGGAAAATGGAGAATGAAGTAGGGGAACCTGCTAGAAAGTTTTTTCCCTGCCAGATACTCTGGTATCAGTCACTGGAGGGAAAAGGTCCTTTTTCTCACCTCTTTACACCCTGCTTCCCACCCCCCCGCGTACACTCACCACTCCAAAGCTTTTGCTGATGTTGCCACTTGTCCCCATGAGTACGCGTCTTCTTTGTTCACTGGGAAGCTCAGATTCGTTGCAGGGAACTGCTGTTATACCATCTGGCAATCTGTGAATTTTTTAGTAGCCTGGATGTTTGTGAGAAAGCAGAAACTCAGGCCAGAATCCAAACCATTTATAAGTAATTCTTTAGAAAAGAGGCAGAAAGATGAAAACCAACTCACCATGACTGGCATTCTCTCATTCAAAGCGCTTGCCCAAGACCTCTGGATCAATTCCCAGTGAAAATCCGAGGACCAATTGGATGTACATCATTATTAGAACAGATGATGCCATGCTTCAACTTCCAGCTTCTTCCTTATAAAATTGTGTGTTGTGATTAAATAGCAGATTTGCTAGGAAGTGGATGAGTCAAGGAGCAGAAGAACAGTACTCTAAAATTGTGCTATGCTGGAAATAAGAAGTAGGTATTTCTTTTTAGAAAAGGCATCTCTTTGCAAACTTATCCAGTTGGCTTTAGGAGGAACAAAGGTCCTGGAGCCTGGGAAAGATTAAGATAAGACTATATATTTACCCAAAGAGGACTTCCCAAAACTGCTGGTTATTATCTTTCTTCTTCTATTGGAGTGAACAGGGCTGGATAAGTTCTTTGGGTCTATTTTTGACCCAGCTAAGAGACTGGCATGTCAAATGGTTGGGAAATGAGACCTGTATACCAAGGAGAGAAGGAAGTTATCCACAGATGATTCACAGATTTAGGATTCTACCCACTAGGGATTGACTAGATGATTTGTTTGCAAATTAGAATCTTGTCAGAATTGTTCTTTGTTGCTGTCTTCTACACATTGACCTAGAGTTGCAATCGGAGGGGACATTTGATCAGAAAGAGAAGTAGCTGAGTGATGAGAGGCTCCAAGCTTGTCAGCCAACCTAGACCAAAGCTTATAAGGAGTCAGCATTTCACCATTCTGGACTGGGTCACTGATGAAATCGTTGTCCTCCAAGAAGTTTTGTTCTAAACTCAAAATTTCCACTGACGGCAAACTTTCCTGGTCCTCTCGAGACCACCAAGGAGCAGGACCTGGTGAGAAATGCAGCCGCTGCCCCCTTTTAACAAGAGCCTTTGAGAGGGAAATAAGGGGAGAAATTCCTAACTCCACTGATGTGATGACAGAAATGGAGGAATTTGCAGAGATGGAACCAACACTTTGGGACTAGTATCTTAAAAAGCCGCTAAGTAGCCAGGACTTTTAAAACAGAGAACTCTCAAGATGGCAATGAGATGAGGGCTGGGGCTATTTGTCTCTGAATGCTGCTACTTCTATGTAGCCCCTCCAAAAAAGCCCCACAGTGGGTCTCTATGGAGATAAATGGTGAGCTGTTTTGGTGCTTTATGCACAATTGTACAGGACGATCTTCTAATTAATTGAAAGCGATGTGCACAATTCATTTTAGCTAGAGACTGGAAATGCCATCCCACATTACATAGTAGAAAACCCAATTGAAGATCAACAATTTCAGGATCTGTGTAGCTGGTCAAAGACTCAGCTAGGATAAGAGACAAGGTCTCCAGCTCCCAGAACAAAACTGGGGTGGTCTCTGCAAGGAAAGGGACAAGAGAAACAGCGGGTTTCACATAGAATAGATTGTGGCTGAATTACAAGGCTTCTAACTGGACTGAAGGCTTGGAGGATTTACTGAAGGTTTGAGGATTCATTACCTTTCAAGCACATGGCTTGGGGCAAACTGATGGCATTTCACTTTACTACAATCAGTGATTTTGTGTGGATCCCATTTCTTACATGCAAAAAGTATTTTCTCACTTCAGAAGATACACACAGGAAATAGATTTCTTACATGTGAGCTGAGGACTCAAAGTGGCTGTTGTTCTCATAGTAGATAATAACCACAGTAAAATTTGACTTCAGCACTGGTTTGCTTACTCCTCTGTCATTCATTCATTCATTCATTCATTCATTCATTTCTTCCCTTTCATTGAATCTAGAGTTGCCATATTTAGCAAGTAAAAACTAGGATGATATTTAAATATAAATATCAGATAAACATGAATGATTTTTTGGTATGTATATCCAAGTTAAATTTGCATTTCAGATAAACAATGAATCATTTTTCAGCATAAGTCTGTCCCATGTAATATTTGGGATATACTAATACAAAAAATAATTCGTTGTTTATTTGAAATTTAAAATGAACTGAGCATCTTGTATTTTATCTGGCAGACCTATCTGAATCCTAGTTTCTTATGTGAGGAGTTGGAAAGTAATGGTCCTTTCTCAATGTGTGGAAGGGGAGAGGTGTTGTGTGGCCATAACTGACCTCGGCCAATCAGCATATGCTATGGTTCCTTTATTTTAGTGATTTTTAAATCTTTATCTGGGGCTCATAACCTTTGCCTTCTGATCTATGCAGAAGCTGATTCACACATAGGAGATTCATTTAAAAGGCAGACAGGTGAGCAGAAAGCATTATTGGGATCCATCAGCATTTCCCTCTCTTTGTCAGTTTCTCCTCACAGACTCACTCCTCATGTTCAGTCTCTTCCCTCCTTTTTTGTCACCTCTCAATGCCTTGGTCTCATGGCCTGTCTAGACCCTGCTTTATGGACTTGTCACCTCCCCTGGATTGCTTTTGCTTAGTGTCCACTGTCCAGCCCCTGTGCACTTTAATTCTGACTTCCCTAAAAGCCTTTGTTTAGCATTCCCCAAGTCTCCTTCTCCAGCGCTTTAAACATGTGGGATTGTTTAGGCTCGAGTGATAAATTGCACAGAGTTAAAGGTGAAGGAGAAGCTCCACTCTCCCTTCTTGGTTGTGGCTGACGCTTGAACAAGAGCCAGACTTTACTTCGATTTAACGCTAACAGTCTGCTTGATGCTTGCCCAAGCAAATATAGAGTGGCTAATGCATTTTATCCTCCAGCTGGCAAGGCACAGGATGAAGAGTAACCACCCTTTAGACCTGTTTCTGGATAATGTAGTGAACTGAAGAAAAAAAAATCTGACTTTGAAAATATGATGTCATGTAGATTCAACCTATGTAGAAAAGGATGGCACAGTTAACCCTACCTCTGCTTCCTTTACTTGCCTTTAATCCACCACCCTTGTCTCCATCCCCTTTTTTTTCTTTTGTTTACCTTTCCTCTTCCTGCCTTCAGTTTTTGGGCCTCCCTTGCTTTCTATCCATTGCCTTGCATTTCTAGTGGTGTCTGACCTTGATTCCTACTCAGGCAATCAGAAACATTTACCTTAGTGACTTGCACCCCAATGCCTTTCTCCTAAAGACCTCCCTTTCTTCTTTCCACTCCCTGATGAAGAATAAAATGCTAGTTTCACTGTAGGTGTCCCGTTTATAACTCTGGGCTGGCGGTTTTCACTTCAAGTGGCGTCCATTGAGCTTGTAAATTGTATTGGATCAGTGAACCCATAATGAGACCTCCAAACCCAAACACTGAAAGTCTGCTGGGATTTTATTGTTCATAAAGCTTCTTCCCTGGGGAGGGATAGAGTCATTAGGTGTGCACTGTGTTTAATATTTGGTCATGACAGGAAGCAGTAATTTTCTATTTTTATGGTAGCTTCTGAGTTTTTAAAGCAATTGTCTAATTCCCATCACTGAGACGAGAAGCAAATTAGACAGTGAGGAAAGCCTGAGTGACGGTGGTTTGGGTTGGGGCACATCTTTCTTATCTTTCTCCATCCTGTGCCTGACCTGCTCCACCCCGATGGCCGGCACCTGCCTACACATGGGCCCACCTTATCTTTCGAGCCCCCTGAACTCTTCCTGTCAGGTAGAAACATTCCTTCTCTGCAGAGAAGGTGGAGCTGTGCCTCCCCACTTCTTAACCCCTGGGAAAGTAGGCAGTTTTGAACGTGATGTCCATTCTGAAGATTTTCAACTTAATCCAGCTTAAAGGTAGCTCCAAGTTGCAGTGTAAGGTCTCCCTGCCTCTTGGGGTGGGAGATGGCTTTGGCTTAGAAACTTCTGAAACAGAGACAGATCAGTTGCTCTCAGAAACCAAGCACCCAGAGACGAGGAGAGAAAGAGCTGTTGGTGAGTTTGCGTGGTCACCATCAGTTGACCAGGCTGACCCTGATGCCAGAACAAGAGGTGGGAATTTCTGAAGGCATGGGCTCAGCTGCTGTCTACCCACATCTGTACAGGGCCATAACCAGCAGATGACCCTATAGGTCCTAGGGCCAATGATCTATTGGATTCTGGCTGCTGGCCTACCCTGACTGTGGGATTTGTAGTGCCATGGAACCAAGATTCTATGATGTAATTCCAAGGACAAGGAGGAAGAAGCAGAAGCCCAGTTGCTTGGATTGAGATCTATTCTGTCTGTAGAATATCTTGGTCTCTTCAGAGCGTTTTTCCTAGTAGAAAACTAACATTGAGGCTTCAGAGACCTGCTTCTTTGGGACGCCACAGCCAACCTTTTTTTTTTTTTTTTTTTTTTTTGAGTTTTACAGGCTCAGTGGGAACCAGCTGAGCAAAATTATCATGCTGGATCTGGCCCTTAAAGCTGTGGAACTAACTCTTAGCTGTTAATCAAATGGGATGACCCTGAGAAATACTTCCTAAAAGCTTCTTGGCATTTGATGCCTAAACTTGTTGCACATTAGAGAATTCCAGGGAAAGTTAAGAAACCTTGGCCTGAAGGCAGAAAGCCTGACCCAGGGAGTAAATGAAAGCCTCTCCTTTCCAAACTGAAAATCATGCATACTTATCCTCTGAAGTATGTTGTCTGCAAAGTGAGAGGATGCCTAATACCTTCCCAGTGTTTGGAGGTTCTTTGCCTTTTTTTTTTTTTTAATTGCCATGGATCCCATTGATGGTCCAGTGACTCCTATGGACCCATAATACTAATGTGGCTTGTCTACATTTAAAATGGAAGGAAACGGTAAATGTTGGTTGGGGGTCAGTGAAGATAAGATGTAATGTTTAACCAAGTACATGGACCTCTTCACACTCCAAATGCCTGGGAAGTGCTACCAACCATACATCAGCACACGGTGCTCTTTTCCTTCCTATTCCATTCCCAGCCCTTCGTTTCTCTCTCACTTCTTTACAGTCTCTCTACTCCCTTCCACTTACAGGCTTTTCTCTCCTTCCTTTCCTCTCATTTTATGTCTGTCTTTTTTTCTGTCTCTCCTCCCTCTGGCTCCCATCTTCCCCTCCCTAAGTTATCCAGAGCTTCTAGGGGAGCCAACTGACAGCGTGTTTGTCAGTAACTTAGCCTTGGCTGTTCTGTGGCTCTCAATGGGCCATTTGTTTGCTCCCGCGAAGGGGGGTTTAAAAAAAAAAAAAAAAAAAACTTTTCCAACCTATGAGGTCTGTTGTCTCCCTAGGGATCCTTGTTTGAATCTTTGCTGTAAGATTTTCTTTTTTCCTTCTACGAAGTACCAAAGAAATAATTGCCTTATCGTTAACAAACAGAACCTGGCTCTTATCACCCCATACCCCAGAGCCTTGGTGCGAAAGTTGGGCCGTGCCAAGTGCATGCATTAACGTGATACGCGAAACCCCCTTTCAAAGCCAGTCCTTGGAGGATGCTCATTGAGGGCGTTTTTGTCGAGAGGTGGCACAGTGAAACCACTTATAGCTCTAGGTGCCAAAAGAGATTGGCTGGCGTTTACACCCCTGTTACAACAAAAAAGAGTGTATTTTTCTGGGAGGAACATTTTCGGATTGTTCTAATTGTCACTGGCAGTGAGCAATACTTGGAACTTGAGTCTTGCAGTGGCCTTGCTGGAGTTTCCAAGCATCCTTTGGCACAGGAGATTTTTTGGTTGTAAGGGTATGCTGTGTCTGGTAAAAGCAAGCAGATTATAAAAAGGATGAGGCCTCGCTGCCCACGTGGCCGTGTGAGAGGACAGAACATGCCCTGGAACTCAGACCCAACTGTCAGCACGGTTCTGCATTTGTTTTGGGATCCCAGAGATGTCCTATGAGAGCTCATTTGCATCTAGGAACAGCCCCTTTGCTCTGACTTGTTCATAGTCTATTTTATCAAAAACAGGGATGTTCCTCTGGAAACGTTAGATTGTGGCATCTCACTTAAATCAATGGTATCATTTTCAGGCAAACCGACTGTCAGGCTGCTTTCTTTCTCTTGCCATCTAGTCACAGAGCAACACAACTCCTGGGGTCTTTTGGGTGTTTAGACAGGGTGGGCACACGAGGGACCTGGAACATCTTCACTTTCAGGTCAACATGAATTGTGATCCTTTAAAAAAAGTTTTCCCTATTGGGTCTCTTTTATTAAAATAAATAAGCGAACTGCATGGCAAAACACACGTGTAAAAGATGTACAATGTTGTATAGGCATTAGATACTGACAATGAGTCTGGAAAGATCCTAGGGGAAGGTTATGTTTGGGGTGGCGGGAGAAATCCTTCTCTTCAGCATTTCCCAGCATTCCTTCTAGACATCTGGTTCTCTCATTTTCTGACTTCTGCCTTTTAAAAAATATAACTCCACTATTGTCATTATTTTTTATTATTTTTAACCATTTAACTAAACGTGCTGAATAGTGATTCCACATGACATCTTGTCTAAAACTCATTTGACCTTCAAAAGTGATGACCTTAACCAATTTTTACTGGCAAGTGTCTTGACTTTATTACTCAGGAGACAGTTTATTTTTGTTCCTTAAAGAGAGAGTGAGCAAGAGAAAGTGAGCTTTTCTTGAGATCAAAAGGAGGGAAAGAGTGAGGAGGTTCTACCCACCCATCTCTCTACTGGAGCAACATTTTTCTCTTTCCCATCCTGTTTTATTATTATTCTCAGTGTCCTTATAAAAGCATAAATAAACAAGGTGAAATCTCACCCATGCCTCCTGTAGCCACATTTCCCTCTTAAAGCATTCAGGCCCTCCTCTGCACTTTGAAATTGGATTGCTGAGTTGGAGTATTGTCTAATGTAACCATTGTATTATTTTCTTTGGCCCAATAAGTAGAGGCCAAATTGGTTAGATTTTGAAAAACGAATGAATGTGCAAATGAATGAATGCAACTGGGTTGAGTAGTTCTGCAATCCAATTTTAGTAGACATAGGTGTGAGTTAGAGGAATTAACTTTGCTGATATCTGCCTCCTGCTGGTCTATATCACTAAAAGCAAATATGATGAGGCACAGTGGTGTGCAATTGGTAGACTCTGGGTAAAGAGGCCCCAAGTGGAATGAGCACAATGAATGAATCGCTGTTCTATGCTCAGATGGGGTGGAGTGAGAAAAATCAGTAGAATAGAGTAAGACTGTGTTACCCCCTTCTCCCTGTACTAAAGAGCTGGTTTAGGTTTCTGGCATCATAAATCTCAAAGACCTGTGAACTATTGGGAGACAAGAACACTTAAGCTTTAACATCCTACCTGGGAATGAAATAATTTTAACCTTTCTAGGTTATTTGAGGTGATGTGTTGGGAAAAACATTAGGGTCTTGATCTGGAGCATTTTTTTTTTTTTTTGAGTGGGGCTTCTTTAGGTGGCAGCGGGGGTGAGGGCATTGTGATGTTGGGGAGGGACCACATCAGGTCAGGGCTAAGGAGCTGCTGCAGCTATCTGCTTAAAGCTGCTGCCCTCAGGGTCTCTTCTCTCTTGGGAATGTAGGCTTCATTGGCCTAGGCTTTGCCACGTGTCAGGAAATGCAGTGATGGTTGGACAAAGGATTGACCAAGTCACCAGGAGTTTGTGCAGAAGCAGCCTTCATTATAGACCAGGCTAAAAAAGAAATCTCCTTCACATATGTAGATTAAAGTCTGGATTGCTAGAGCATTAATAAATACCATTTATACCATTTGCAACAAGAGTGACTGGCTTATAGCTTGGAGCCTCAGCTTTAATCTCCATGTCGCCCTATCCCAATGTTCTTACTCTCATATCCTCCCAAGATATTGAAGGCAAACAAGGCTGTTGATTCAGTTAATCAATCAACTACTTGGTCAACCCACAAATGCATAGCGAGCACCTAGTTGCACTCAGCACTGTGGTAGTAATGTGGGGGTGGTGAGAGGATGTGAAAACTGCCGGTTAAAGATGAAAGGGCATGCCCTTGTGGCAGGGAAGAGGTGAGGATTTATGCATTCTTGATTCTATCCAGGTTTATTTGTGTGCCTATGAACTCTTAAGACACATTGCATGTCTCTGGGGCTCAAACTTAGCAGTCAGTTCTGGAAGTCATGTTGATAATGTTGCTGGATTGTTTTTTCTTCTGTGGTCACTATTATTTTCTTGGCTTACCCATCACAAAACAGAGGTCACAGCACCATGACCTTTTCCTGGTGGAATGGACTGCTTTAGAAGTCACATGGCCAAGTTTGTATCGGGGGTCCACATTTGTTTCCTCCACTCTTTTAATCAGAATGCTCATTTAATTCTATTCCAGCACCTGTTCAGCAATTAACACCCTACGATTTGCATCTTACCCTGACATTTGCTATCTTTCCAATTAGTTTTTATATCAGTATAATTAGGTAGGGTTATTACAGTGCATCAAGCAGGGTCATGGTTATTCCCAAGCCTTTAAGCGCTTTCCCAGATTTGTTTAGGGAAGCCACTAAGGGCAAATGGTTGATTAGGATCACTGTTTTTCTTCTTCATTCAGATGAGGAGAAAACTGTTTCCCCATGTGGCTCATGAAAGATCAGGGAAATATGTCAACCTATAAGAATTAGTATTATGTAGTTCATGACTTTTGGGCGAATTTACAGAGGATTATAAATAAGGTGTACAAGGTGAATGTACTGCAGGCGTTTTCTATGCTGGGGCCATGACAAGGTCCTCTCATTGCTTGCTTTGGGCGATCAGTGGCAAGGACAAAGAGAAAATGTTAAGGGAAATCGAAACCCTCAAAGTCAACTTTTCAGTATTCTTGTGTTTCTGAGAGAAAGAAATGCTTTCTAATAGTGCAAAGGAAGAAAGGAAAGGCAAATTCACATTCAGCCAGTATTTGTATTTAAACTTAACTTTGATTTTGTAATTTTTACCCACCTAGGGAGTACCTGAAGAAACAAAACCAAAAAGTCTCCACAAAAATAATACTAATAAGTATAAAGTCAGAGGGCAGAAGCTTTGCGAGATCCATTGGTATATCTCCTTATCATATCTCGGAACTTGGAACAATGCCTATATTTATAATATAAGCAGGAGGGAATTGTTACCTGTTATTAAATGGAGTGTCCAGAAGTGAATCTTTGATAAGTTAAGATTTAAAATATATGCCATTCATGAATATTATATATTATAATGTGTATCTATTATTTCTCCACATATGCCTTATCAAATTTATAGAGTTTTCTCATGTAGGTATAGGTTATTCATAAAAGTAGAAGTCAAATTTCATTTCACCTAATACGAAAGTCCTGGAATTTTGAGAGTTGATAATTGTTGGAAGCAGACGAGGGCTTTGAACTCTTTTGGAAAAGCTTAGGTTTTGGTGGGCCCAGTATTGTCTGTAGTGGTGTGTGACTTTCCATGGTTTGAAGGAAAGCGCTTGATGGTTTGGGAAGGTGTTATAGCAATATCCGGATGCTGCCTCTGATACAGTTGTTGGAGAAACAATGCCATGATTGATGGGGGATGTAATAATGCCAGATTCCTCGGGGAGAGAATTTTACACTGTCTGATTTCATATCGACAAGGTTTTCTTTTACCTGTGATACAAGATTGCATGGAGTCATCTTGTTGTGTCTTGCCTTGATTTTTTTTTTTTAATAGTGGGTGAAAATGTGATTTTAGGGTAGTGTGAATCAGAAAGCCAGGGAATCCACATTTTTATAACTGGAGTACCTCGATTTGCTATTTGAGGGTGCCTGAAATGAAAAATTCCAAGTACAGAATTGGGATGCTCTGAATGTTTCTGCCTTAATTAAGGAGAGGAGAGAGAGGTGCAGGATGGAGGGAAAAGACAGATGATTAGAACCGCCTGATATAGCAGAAGCGCTTCCACACTGCCTTGATATTCCTTCTTCAATGCACTCCACTTAGAGCAGGCACCCAGCAAATACTATTTAAAGGAATGAGAGAGCCACTGGGAAGACCACAGGAACTCGTGAGGGCAGGGTCAGTGGGAGAAGCAGCAGGAAACAGTGTGGCAAGGTGTGATCTGGTCTCTTGAAGAAATATGGGAAGAAATAGAGCTGTTTTGCCCCTGGCTGTGATGGAAGTGACAAAAACTAATGGGGAAGTCATTGTCATCAGTTAATTCACATCTATTAACTGGGACTATATATTTCAGTGTGAAGTTTGGGGTCAGATGTCCTTTGTATCTTAATGTCCCTTTAGTGAGACACTCCTCCCAAAACCAGCACTTCTTAACCCCCTTCCTGACTTAATTTTCCTCCTAACACTCTTCGTCAACTAGAATGCCATATATTTGACTCATTTACTTGTTAATTGTCTATATTTCCAACTCCCCCCACCAACTCCCACTACTCTGCTACAGGCAGGCAGGGATTTTTGTCTTTGTTTATCCTTGGCATCTAGAATAATGCCTAACACCGAGTAGGTATCGATGAGTATTTGTTTAATGAATGGATAACAGACGGCCTGCACCGTGGAAGACTTTGTTTGATGCTTCACAGAAAAGGTCAGCGGTACGGGGCCACTGAGTGTACATGGCACATGCTGTGAGCGAGGAGACAGGGACAGCATTTTCTTCATCTGTGTGCCTCGCTAGGATCACCTGTTTGAAATCTGGCAAACACCGCAAATACGGAAAATGTCTCAGAGGCAGAGCATGCATACATGCATAAAATGGTAACTCTGTCCATTAGCGGAAAAGCTAAGAACCTTATCTGCCCATCTCTGCTCACACTTCATCTTTGTCTTCATAGATTTCGTCTTGGAATGCAAATGCTTAATGCTCTTGTTATAAATGCAAGGGCCTGTTTGATATAGGAGATACTCACTGTAAGAAGAAGGCAAGAATAAGAATGAGAGAAATAAACTTAGTATGCGTCAGGAATTACTGAAATGATTTTTAATTTAGGGTTAAGGCATATTTCTCCAGCTATTTCAAGTTAGTTATTTTTGATTGCATTTTTCCTTGTGTAATATTCCTATAAATCCCTGTTTTCATATAAAGTACACTTATTTCGATGTTCCCTATACTAGTAAGTATAATATGAACCTTAATATGCATATTTATATACACTAAGCAAAGGCAACCTTCCACAGAAAATCTCTCTCCTATGTTTTACCTGTGGCTTTCTCTCCCCCAACCCACCTTTGGACTTTAAGGACAAAAATAAAATCTCATTCCTTTAACCAAAATCTGTGACACAAGAACTCTAGGGAAATGATATGCTTGCAAAGAAGTGAAAAAATAAACAGGGCATGAATTTTTCTTTGCTGTCTTAGAATAGGAACGAATGGATTGGCTTCCTAAGGTGATGAAGTTTCTCTCCCCGCTTCAGTTTTCTCAGACTTCGGGGTCTTTCAAGGCCCTCTTTGTTAAGTTACTGCAGTGAGGTGGGAAAAGGTTAACCCACTCAGGAGGAGGCATTCCAGGAGGGGACGCTTGCCCGGGCATCCATTTATGATTGATGTCACCATGCTCCTGGCTGTGCATGTGTCCCAGAAATATGATAATGTGATGCTTTTTAAAAAAAAAAAAAAAAGTCCAAATAGATGCTATTCTCCCTTAAGACTGCTGACAGTTGGAGAATCATACCAGGGAGGGGTACCACAGAGCAGTAGCAGTGAATGAGGACTTGATTCTGCAAAGACACATTTCCAGGTCTTGCTCAGGGTCCTTTTAGTCAATGGTACCATCCCATGTTTACTTATGTGTCAGTTTACTAAAGACCTCCTGGGAAGCAGATCCGCATGTTAGCTGATGTCTCTGGCTTTGAGATTGTGGCATGGTCCTGGTTACAGCATCAGACCGAAGGAATACCTGGTCATTAGTATTTATTATTGGCAAACTTGAAAAGTTGAGGCAGGGAGAAAAAAAAAAAGAAAGCCACCTGAAGAGAAATGTTTATTGAGAATCCAATAGGTGAGGAGAGCATTTAAAGCTATTTAAAATGAAATTTAAAACCAGGGAACTAGAGGCATGTTCCCCACACAGAAAATATGAAAGGAAAATGATTCTTGTCTTCCTCGTCCTTCTCCTTCTCTTCCTTGGTCGCTGCTATCGCTTTCTTTTACTAGAACAAGTTAGTTGTTTCATAAACACAACCGAAAAATAAGTAATTGTATCGTGTATGAGTGAGAGCAAGATTAGCAACATAATCAATATAAACAATATTTCCAACTGTATGCAATTTCCTTGGGAACAACCCCAAGTTACCGGGATGCAATTTCAATTGCTTTGATAAATGTGGTTTGCCTTTATCCATAAAATGCTAAGCTGATCAACTGCTGAGCTGTTGCTTAGAGTCCAAAGCAGTGGAGTTATTAACTTTTGCTGCAAATATGAAGGTAAGACTACCTTAGAGATATGGGTGTATGTGTGTGTGTGTGCTGGTGCATGTATAGGCACACACACATACGCACGCATATAAAACAAAAGTTTAAGCACTTACTTTAAATAATAATGTTTATGGACATTTTTTAGGGCAGGCAGGTAAATAGCTACACATCGGTGCCCATGTTTGTCAATATCTTTTAAATATCCATTCATGGAACGCTCCGTGATGAAGGACAGAAAGAGCCGCTCTTTGGGTCTGATGTATCTGCAGGCATCAGGGAATGTTCCCCTCAGCACGGTGCCCTCGTATCGAGGGAAGGCATTCCAAGATGTCATAAATAAATAAATAACATTTGCCGTTGTTTATAAATCAATTAATTTGTAAGTTGAAAGGTCATGCAAAATATTTAGAGCTTTCCGAGGCAGCTCTCAAGCTGCAGCACGGCGGCCCAGCAGCAGCTGTCACGATTGTGTTCCTCTCGGTGCTCAGCTGCGCGTCGCTGGGTATTTTCTGCCGGGAACGGGTGACCGCTTGATTAGCCGCTACTGGGTTTTGTTCAACGGAGAGCTCTGCATGGTTGCATTTTAACACCTTCTCCACTAAGCAGGAGGCCAGCACAGGGTGCTAAATTCCTGTCTGTGGCTGTCTGTGAAATAAATCTGTGTGTTGTGCCGTTCCAAGCTGTCAGCAGTGGTTCGCCCTGATGGGCCCCTGAAAGGAGTTTCCTTTCGGTCTGTGGAGCAGTGAGCAGCCACTAGGGAGCTGTCTTTAGCTCAGATTTCAGAGTTAGCTCATTAGACCAATAACAGCAGACACTCTCTTAAACATATTCACAAAGTTATATTATGAGAAGGGGGAAAAAATGCCACGGCCAGACAATGCTAATATTGGGTTTCCCCTTCCCTTTTGTACCAGCCCAGATAGGAGACAGGAGGACTCCATGACCTCAGGCTCCTTTTCTTTCTGTTCCCCCCGACTTTCCGTTCTGATGTGTGGCCTATCTCCGTGACAAGTTTATTTATAAAAGCAAAGTTTCTTCCCTTCCTGGGTAGGCAGTATCTCTCATCCATTTTCTCCATTCCTTCTTAATAGGAGTTCGAGCCAATGGTATCTGAAGTGGAGGGCGTCCAGTGAAATGATTATTCCATGTCCTGGCTTCTCTCCTTGTTCTTTAAATGCATGTTTTTCCTCTTGGCTTAGGATGTCAGCAGTCTCTTCAGATATTTATGTGAGATTCATGAAATGAAGCCAGTCACTGAATTTCTAACTGGGGTGTTTCCCTGCAAAACAGTTTTGCCTTCTACCCTCTATTTAACTTGTTCAGCTCTTCTACTTTAAACATTCCAGAATTTCTCTGCCCAGCTGTTATTGGCATGCGATCACTATAATGTAGTAGATACCACACAGATGCCGTATGCCAAGAATCTCGGATACTTTTAATTTGCGGGCAGTATTTCTTAGAGAATCATAGCTGGAAGAAGCAAAATAGAGTCACTACCCAAGTTGCCCATGTTTTGCAGTGTTTGCATTTCAGTAAAGGCTATCTACCTTTTGCATAATTATTCAAAATAATTTTAAAAATCAAATTCTTTTTGGCTGATGAGTACTAAGCACATGCTTGCTTTCTTATTCTTGCAGTTATTTGTCATTATGATGTGTGATCTGATTTGTGTCTGGTAATGCTAGTTTTACGGTTACACATAGATCTGCCTTAAGAATTCCCTGGTGCTCACTTGGATAGAACATGCTGAATATGTTTATACTTGGCTTTAGCACAAAGGTGATTCTCTTCTTTCTGGGAAAAAAAAAAAAGGAAAACTCAGGCAAAGTATGTTCAGCCATTGTGAAGTAATTCAAGGAAAAGGAAAGAAAGAGCAAAATAACTTTTTTCCTCTTTTATGACAAACTCAAACACCCACTCCGTGGTGGTTATTTTCTTTTTTTCTTTCTTTTCTTTCTTTTTTTTTTTTTGCTTTTACTCATGGATAACTTAAAAATGGCTCAACTTGAGATTTTCCATGTGTCCACGAAAGCTCCTGGGACTTCTGAGGATATGTAGGCAGGAAACACTTCAGAATATATAAGCAATCAAAATTTTGTTTTCAGTTTGTGAGCACGCTGTATAAAACATCACAAACTTTTTGGCTTAACAACTTTTCCTACAATTTTACACACACATAGTGTGTGTTGTTGTTTTTATTTCTGCTTTATTTTTGTTTTTTTTGAGAGGTTGATAAACAGGGGTAAGAGTAGTTGGGTTATTCTAGGCATGGACAGTTAACTATGTATTTCTATGCAGAGTAACTTTTTTCCTCCTTTCTGTTTAGTTTCTAAGGAAACAAAGGTCTGGGATATAAAAAAGCAAACATGATAAAATGCTGCTAATTTAATATTGGCAGTTAAATTTCAGGCAAAAGGAAAAAAATCAAATGGGAAGCCTTAATTCTCCTAACTGCACTTAGCACTTTGCAATAGAGAATTTTTCTCTGTTAATTACAGTGATCTCAGTGAGTACTTTGTTGGTTAATGTAGTAGGTTGATGGGCTGAATACCTGTCTTGGAGTCCTTGGGTTCCAACACTGTGTGTCTCTGTGGCACCACCAGGCTGACGTTTTGCTCTTAAACAGTCACTTAAACATTTATTTAATGGGCGCGGAACATGACCTTCCCAGGTCCTTCCCAGCTGAGGCTTCTCACGGTGATCAAGGCAGGACGTGTTTTGTAGTATTGTTGGTCAAATGCAGAATAGAACAAATGTGAAGGGAACCGCAGGAAAAGAAGGAGAAAATATGGGAATGCAGGTATGATGCAGATTATGATTTTTCCATAGACTTCTTGAAGACTGGCCTTGTACTTACAGCCGAGGAGAGGTTGTGTGCTGTAAATACTGCTTGGGAAAAATAGACCCATACCCGTGTATCACTGAAGTCCATCTTGTATGCAATTGGTAAAAACTAATATTGACCTGGAAGATCTCCCAGGCCCTGCCGGTCATGATGATTGCATTGGAATTGGGGACAGTGTCTCCCAAGTGGATTCAAATATTAGCCTCTGTGAACAGCCCAAATGTAGGACATTTAAAACTATTTCACTTGGAAACTATGCAGTGATGTCTTCTTTTTTTCCGGGAAAAATGCTGAGATAAAATTATTATTATTTTTTTTAGGGAAACCTGCTGTACTTTTCAAGTTATATTAGGCTAGTTTGTATCTGTAATTGGGAGCTGCTTTCTCTGTAGTGTGTGTGTGTGTATGTGTGTGTGCACACATGTGCAAAAAGTGCAAGTGTATGGGAAAGCGATGGTTCTTTAGGGGTCAAAATCTGTGTCTGATCCGGGAATCCAGGATGATTGCAATATTGCAGCCTGGCTCCCACTCTGTGGTTTGAAGGCTTGGTGTGAGCCTAGGAGCTTCTTGCAGGGGTAATGAGTGTTATTGTCTTTTAGACTTCTCCATATTCTCAGTGAAACCCTTCCCCAGCAGCCTTGACTCGTGCTTTTGTTTTCTAAATGAGACTGTTTTAGTTTCCATCCATTTCTTTAGCTGTTTGTTTGTTTTACAAATGGACCGTGGATTAGATGATTTAAAAAAAAAAAAACTCAAATGAAATAGAGGAGAACAAGCAGTAAATGACAGTATTGGCAGGAAAACATGATGAAGCAAATTGCATCTCTAGTTTCCCAATGGGACTCGATACCAAAGTGATTCACGTTTCGTGAATGAAGAATGTCAGAGGCCACAGGGGGTGTTCAGGGGCTCCCTCAAGGCTGTGGAGTGAGTCAGTGCCCAAGGCAGGACACACGGCCTGGCGTCCTGTCCACTCACCAAGAGGCCAGGCTCTCTCCCTGTTAATCCAATAATTTAAAACATCAGGGTTGGAAATGATCAGATCGCAGAAAAAAACTTCACGGAAGCAACGTGGCTCCAAAGAGCCAGGAGAAGCAACAGTTCTCTTTAAGTCACACTTCATCTCTCAGTGAGAATATTTCTTAAGGATTGTGTGTATTACCTCCATCAATTTATTTGCTTCTGTGGCTGTCTAGAAGGGTCTGCTCCTTCAGTAACCGAACAACTTATTTATCCCTTCTGTTGAGGTAGACTATGCTGTCATCTGACAAAAGTTGAAAATGTAAATATGGCCAGAGGAGTGTTTTTGATAGTAGCTATATTGGATTATTGATCAAAAAGTATGAACCAAGTGGGTCCTGCTGTGTTCAGATTACTCAGTCCCACGGACTTTAAAGGGAAAAGAAATTACTGTGGTTCTGAAGATTCACAACACAGAAGTTAAAATCCTATTTCCAGTCTCTTAAAAAGGAGGGATGGGGACTTGGCAGTGTGTCTTGTCTCACTATAGCCAGCATCAGCCTAGCTAGTGGGCTTCTGATTTTTGCTTTGAAAAAATCCCTGCTGGGCACTGGCAAGGAGACAGTGTGATGGAAATGTAATTAACTGAACAACATAGTTTTCTCATCAGGAAGAATATAGAAGGTTGTTTATTTAAATATAGACTCATAAGGAATAATACAACAGAAAATTGCAACCCCACATCCATGAAGATGTTCATTCCATTGCTTATTATCTAGAATAGCAAAGACCTGAGCAACCTAACTGCTTCATAAGAGAAGAATGACTAAGCAAATGATGGCACAGAGATTTGATGCACTGTTTTACAGAGTCATTGAAAAGAATTATAGAGGCTGTCTAGCAATGTGGAAAAATAAATGTTTGGTGAAAAACTAGAACACATGTTGATCTCTATTGTAGATACGACTCTGTGCAATGTGCCTACATACGTGCCTGCAGGAAGCAAAGAAAATCAGAGTCAGTGGTGAGGGTGGTTTGATGATGGCCCTGGATCTGTTTGTTACTTTCTGTTTTTATTTTCTATCCCTAATGTAATTATAAGCAATATTTCAAAGAAAGATCACCTGGATCAGCTTTTTGAGGACCTGCCTTAGAGTATGTTTTAACTTTTTATTCCCACTCTGCATTTGTCTCTGTCCAAGGATGTTTGGCTCCTTGTGAAAATGAATGTTTGTTCTGCGGGGAGGGAGCAGAGTGCCAATGGAGACATGCTACATGGATGCTTCAAAGCATGCGTCTTTCTTTCTATCATCTTAAATTTTTTTTTTTTTTTTTTTTTTTTTTTGAGACTCGGTCTTGCTGTGTTGCCCACGCTGGAGTGCAGTGGTGCAATCTTGCTGCAAAGCATGAGTCTTTCTTTCTATCATCTTAATTTTTTTTTTTTTTTTTTTTTTTTTTTTTTTTTTTTTGAGACTCGGTCTTGCTCTGTTGCTCACGCTGGAGTGCAGTGGTGCAATCTTGGCTCACTGCAGCCCCCTACCTCCCAGGCTCAAGTGATCCTCCTACCTCAGCTTCCCATACAGCTGGGAGTACATGCACACACCACCATGCCCAGCTTATTTTTAACATTTTGTAGAGATGGAGTCTCACTGTGTTGCCCAGGCTGGTCTTGAACTCCAGGGCTCAAGTGAGCCTCCTGCCTTAGCTCCCAAAATGCTGGAATTACAGATGTGAGTCAAGGTCCCCGACCTGTGGACATCAAGATAGAAAATACCTCTCTCTCTCTCTCTCTCTCTCTCTCTCTATATATATATATATATATATATATATATATATATATCTGATCTATATCTCATATACAGCTATATCATATATATATAGCTCTCACATATAGCTATATCCTGGATATAGATGTAGATATAGATATATCCCAGCTCTTCTTTAATATCTAAGTAACTTCTTAGCAGTGTTCCGTAGGTTTTCCCATGACTGGTAGGAAGCACAATAGACAAGAGAAAATCCTGTACTTTAATTGGATTTTTTTGCCATTGAACTTGTGTTTCTGGGCAAGTGGTTCTTCCCTTTGTGCCTCAATGATCCTCTTTCTATTTCTTGTCCACCTCAAAGGAAGACTAGCCACCATGGGACTGTTGTATATGGATCCCATTGTTCTAGATAAATGAAATTAAAGATAATTCTGTTGTATTCTTTAGGAATAGACTCTATTTTATGGAATGAGGTGGGGCTCAGTTTGAGCTATGGCACCCATCTGTCAGCCCTGGTTACGAAGTTACTACTTGGAAGTTGAAGGGTTTAGGTGCCTTTTAGGGGACTGTTATATTTTTTTAAATGATGTGATTAATTTTGGTCATGGAATTGATTTTATAGACAGCATTATAAAAGGGACCACTTTGATTTTAGCCTTGTGTGTTTTTTTTTTTTTTTTTTTGAGACAGTCTTGCTGTGTCACCCAGGCTGGAGTGCAGTGGGGCGATCTTAGCTCACTGCAACCTCTGCCTGCCTGGTTCCAGCAATTCACGTGCTTCAGCCTCTCAAGAAACGGGGACTACAGGCGTACGCCACCACGCCCAGCTAATTTTTGTATTTTTAGTAGAGACGGGGTTTTACCATATTGGCCAGGCTGGTCTTGAACTCCTGACCTCATGTAATCCACCTGCCTTGGCCTCCCAAAATGTTGGAATTACAGGCATGAACTGCTGTGCCAGACTTATTTTAGCCCTATCTTAATAGTCAAAGTAAATTATACTTCCAGTACAAGTTGGAAGTTGGGCATCAATGTAAACCATGATACATTGTACTCTGCTCATCTTTCTTGCAACAATTTTACCAAATGTAGCCGGTTTAGAGACAGATCATTCACTGGGCTTGAAATTATGGTACAAAAAAGTCAGGAAACAACAGGTGCTGGAGAGGATGTGGAGAAATAGGAACACTTTTACACTGTTGGTGGGACTGTAAACTAGTTCAACCGTTATGGAAAACAGTACGGCGATTCCTGAAGGATCTAGAAACTAGATGTACCATATGACCCGGCCATCCCATTACTGGGTATATACCCAAAGGGTTATAAATCATGCTGCTATAAAGATACATGCACACGTATGTTTATTGCGGCACTATTCACAATAGCAAAGACTTGGAATCAACCCAAATGTCCATCAGTGACAGACTGGATTAAGAAAATGTGGCACATATACACCATGGAATACTATGCAGCCATAAAAAAGGATGAGTTTGTGTCCTTTGTAGGGACATGGATGCAGCTGGAAACCATCATTCTTAGCAAACTATCACAAGAACAGAAAACCAAACACCGCATGTTCTCACTCATAGGTGGGAACTGAACAATGAGATCACTTGGACTCGGGAAGGGGAACATCACATACCGGGGCCTATCATGGGGAGGGGGGAGGGGGGAGGGATTGCATTGGGAGTTATACCTGATGTAAATGACGAGTTGATGGGTGCTGACGAGTTGATGGGTGCAGCACATCAACATGGCACAAGTATACATATGTAACAAACCTGCACATTGTGCACATGTACCCTAGAACCTAAAGTATAATAATAAATAAATAAATAAATAAATGAAAAAAAAAAAAAAGAAAGGCCATTGTTTAAAAGATTTATAATATTGGAACCAATGGTAACAAACTCCACATATAGATCTTATTTTGAGTAGTTTTAATCCTTTTTTTTTTTTTTTTTCATGTCAGTCTTGTCCTAAGGTCTTTGGACATGGGGAATATACAAATTCAATAATCAAACGACACCTAGAAGTTAAAGTCCTCCACAGAGTGGAAGGAAAACGCCTCTCCTAATGAGACAGAAAACAAAGATGAGAGAGTTTCAGAGACAAAGAGCTTTGCTACAAACTACCCCTGGTCCCCCAGGAGCCCAAACTCTTGCTGGCAGGAGAGAGCACTTTGGTTAATCCCTAATTGTCCTCCTGGTGCTTTGCCAGAGAGGTGATTTTTCAGGAGAAGGCTATAACGGTTCAGCTCAGAGAATGTATGAATTTGGTGGGGTGGGTCGGGTCAGTAACGATTGCCCTCTGGGTTCTCAGCAATCCTAGCCATCGCCTCTTCCCCGTGGATGAATGATGGCCCAATGTTCTAAGCATAATGACCTCGCAGCTCCTCAGTCAGTTTTCCTGAACACCTTCCAGGTGGAGATTACCTCTTAGGGCGTCAGATTTCAACCTGAGCTTGCCTCAGGCCAGGGAGAGGAGCCCGCCACCCCACCAGTGCTCCCATAGGAACCACAGTGCAAGCTCCATTCTCCTGAAGCGGGATCTGATTCCAGAAGTTCCAGTGCAGGAATCTACTTCCCTGCTGCCTTACCCACGTAAAAGTCATTGTAAACAACTTTCATCTCCTTCTTTTGGGGACAGGGTTGGGAGTAACAAGAAAAGTTGAAGCTGTAAGAAACATTTTGCAAACTGTTTCTCACAGAAAATAATCTAGTAGCAGTGATGGAACACGGATGGGGAAGACACAGCAGCTCTCAGGGCATTCAGCTCCTTTCTAAAAGGGCCTAGAAGTTTTGGCCACTTTTTTTGCAAGTTTTCCCAGAGGCCCAGGGCCCAATACATACTTAGGTATCCATGGAACCCTCCCAGTCCGATGTTACCCAAAGCTCCCAGAGACTCCCAGGGTGGAAGCGGAGGAGCAACTCTGGATTACCTCTCGGAGGACAAGTGACCCATTCTGCTGTCCACATGACCAGTCAGGAACTTCCTGTGTTCCCTGGGATCCTTGTCTGCAAAATGAGGCTGAGGACAGGGATGAGACCTTTCCCAGATGAAAGCTGTCTGGGAGCTGTCCAGGCCACGTGCCTGCCTGCCTGCCTGCCTATCCCGTTGGCTTCAAGATCAAATCTGCAACCACAAGCAGCCACATACAGACTTTAGAAGAGGTTCCACACCCAGGGGGAGAGACGCAGCCGGGAAGAATCGGGCCATTACTACCCTCATTATTTATTTCTCACCCAGCACTCCAAAGCCTGCAAGGAAAAGAAGGCTAATTCCCTCCGCATTTCCATCCTGCAATATTTACTCCAAGCCTGAGCCTCTGCCTGTTAATGTTCTCTCTGAGGAACTCTACTTGCTTTGAGGGAAGGGCCGTAGGGAAATAGAACACAAAGGGAAAAGGAGGCAGAGAAGTGCTCAGCCCCGGGCCCTCGCCGAAGAATTGGCGCTGTCATAATTTACACACCTTGTCTAATGCACAGCACATGTCTGGGCTACAAAAGGCGTTGGGTAGGCTCAGCGCTGGCTGCCTTGCAGTGAGCCTGCTGGGAATGTGTCAGCAATACTCTTAACGATGACAAAGTAGTTCATCAATAATTTTTTTGCCTTACACCCTTATCTAAGAATGGAGCAACAAAATAAAATTCGTCTCCCATCCAGCCCTCCCCTCTGCGTGGTCCTACCCATCCCTCACCCCACCAGCAGATTTCGTGTTGCCTTAGGCAACATGGCCACAAGCTCAGTCCCAGAAGTGGGATCCTGGCCCTGGGCTGGCACCTTTGATTCCACTTTCAGGCAAGCAAGGGGCCTGGGATCCTCATGTTCCTTTGCCTGAACTCTCTGTTCCCTTTGTCTGTGCTAAAGTCAGGTGGTACTGAGGCCTTTCTGGCTATTGTGCCTCAGAAAAGGAAGCTCTCTTAGTTTTCATCACGATCCTAGTGAGTTTAGTGCATTTCAGTTCATTTTTATGTGTCATCCCCATTTTGGGGTTCCTATGTGAGCGGGATTGTTAGGATCCAGAGGCTGTGTGGGAGTGGGCATGGGGGAGGAAACTTAGGTAGAGCAGTTCTTTTTAAAAATGCAGGACTGGGTGTGGTGGCTCACACTTGTAATCCTAGTAGTTTGGGAGGCCGAGGTGGGCAGATCACTTGAGGTCAGGAGTTCCAGACCAGCCTGGCCAACACGGTGAAACCCTGTCTCTACTAAAAATACAAAAATTAGCTGGGCGTGATGGCATGTCCCTGTAATCCCAGATACTCGGGAGGCTGAGGCAGGAGAATCGCTTGAACCTGGAGGTGGAGGTTGCAGTGAGCCAAGATCACACCACTGCACTCTAGCCTATGGGACAAGAGCAGAACTCCATCTCAAAAAAAAAAAAAAAAAAAAAAGCAAATAAACTTATTTTCCTTTATATGTATGCCATGTTTAATGGAGAGATTATTTAGAATTATAGATATTGTAAAAGAAAAGAAAGCACATCTGCTAAGACTAACTGAATAATATTTGGCAAATATGTAGATATCTGTTCAGCTAGATATTGATAGATGTCTTCATAGGTGTCTTCCAAGTATCCATTTAGTTAAATCTCTTTCCATCAACCTCTTTTTCTTCCTCTGTCTCATCCTTCCTCCTCCTTCACCTCTCTTAACTTTTTTCAAAGGTGGGAGCTGGTCTTATAAGACACAGACCATATGTCCCTTCCTTTCCCATTCCAGTGCTGGATAAATGTCTTGGCAGGATGATGCCCTTTGAGGGCCCAGTGAGCTGTTGCCAAGCACAGTGCCTGGCACTTAGCATGCACTTGGTGCTCATTGGGTTACATTTTAGCACATCTTTTTAGGTACCCCAAAGGCCATAAGATTGCTTCCCATGCTAGGAGTCATTTGCTAAAGACTGCATTATATCTCAAGCTTTTGTTAACAGTTATGGCCCCTTGTTGAGGTAGGTTTGATTTTTGCGCCGACCTCTACTTTCTAATTTCAGTTCCTTGCTCACTTCCTGCAGTATGACCATTGGCAGTCTATCCATAATACAAGGATTTTCCTTTATTTATTGGGTTAGCTCCTCGGCTGGCATTTTTACGGTTATGTTGTGCCTGTTGATTGTTGTTGGCTAAAGAACAAACGCCTGGCTAATGTCCACAGGGAAGAACAATTTGCAAATTTATTTTATCCTTTTGTTGATATTTCAGTTCCAAAGGCTCAAGGTTAGTTTGCTTAACTAATGCGTTATCCCTTGATCCCAGGTGTTTCCATATGACAGTGTTGTCTAGGCTTGGCTCCCTTGTGTGACATTCAGGACTTGCGAGGATGCACACATCCTTATGAAATACTAACAATTCCATTTCTTAGGGGTTACAGAACCAACATATAGCCAGCTGATTAAAGCAACAAATGAATAGTGAGTTTATTTATGCGTCAACAGGGGCTAGTTACTGAATTTGTCTTATTTTTCTCATACAATATGGCCTCAGTACTGGTGATCATGGCTGTTGCTGGTGGTTTCAGGGCTGTAAGTGCAGAGACAACAGGGACCATGTCTTCCCCATCTTCCCCAAGACTCACCACTGGACCCAAAATATGTTTGAGCTTCATAAAGGCCACTTAGTGATATTGATGATGATGGTGTAGCTAGCATTTGCATCGCTTTGTAATTGAGCAAGCCAAACTGTGGTGCCCAGTAACAAATATACACATCACTCTGTATCTCCCCTTGACAACACAAAGCCAAACAGAAGGTTGGGCCTCTCCCAATTCCCCTGTGTGAGGAGGATTTGGGAGTAAGGACTCAAATGCCAGATTCTCATTTGACTGTGACTTAGGAAGTTCTAGGACTCCGGAAATACCCTGGGACAATAAAATTGTGATTTCTACAATTTTCATGGCCCACTGTTACGAGTTTCTAGCTGCTCAGGAGTTTTCTGCCGGGGTAGTCAGGTCCCGTGTTTTTGAGTTGCTGGTGCTACTGCCTTGAGTTCTGAGGTCCCGTGGACTGTGGCAAGATCCATTTCAGAGACTTTTGATGTCTTGGTCCAAGTGGAGAAGGGTTTTGAGCCACACAGCTGGTACTAGAGAAATTTAGTGGGAGGTGAGCAGCAAAGAAAACGATGAGGAAATAGAGAACTGCTGAAACATGATGGTAGAAAAACTAACAGAGAAGAGCTGAGTGGACAGACCGAACACGATGATAGAAAGAGAGAATGGAGGGGAGGAACTTTCACAGGAGAGGGTGTGTGTGGATATGGCGGAAGGTTTGGGACGATGGGAGGCAAAGGCAAAAAAAAAAAAAAAAAAGACCGAAAGACAAGATCCAGAGTAAAAATGTGAAAGAAAGCAGAAGACATGTAGGGAAATAGGGAAATGCAGGAGGAAATTAAAAACCCAGATGTAGAGAGACCAAGACTGCAGAGGGAAGAAAAGAAAAGGAATGGAAAATGAGTACAGGAAAAAAAAAATCGCAAGTTCTCTTTGAGGGAGGTAAATAGGGCATTCGTCAGATGAGAGTTTTCATGAGACATGCTGCATTAACAAATGACTCCAGAAAGAGAGGGCTGGAAAATTCAAATACATCTTTATCTGATGAGTTTTTAAAAATAATATTTATTTATATTTTCATTGGCCCCCAACTCCACAGAATGCGAACCAAATCATCATGAATGTGTGTCTTGAGGAGAAGAAAATAGACAAAAATGATGGTGGCAATAGATTGTTTTTCATTTTCCATTTCAGAGACAATTTAATAACAATTTGGCTCTGATGGTTTTATTTATTTTGCTTTCTCTTCTCAAGGGCCTATTGGGTACATGTCTGTTTTTCTCTAAGCTTGTTTATAACTAAGAGGGAACCTAATCTTTTACTTCAGTAACATCAACCTAATTTTCTCTAGGATCCTGAGTTTCTCTCTTTCTTCTCCAGCCCTTCTACAAGAAATTGGCCACATGTCAGTCTTTTCCTTTTCTTGAAAAGTTTTTTCTTTCCCTACTAGTTACTCAGTGGCGCTGGCAAGTGGGACCCGGTATTTGTTTATTCAAAGAGAGACGGTGGTGACGAGTGTATTTCCTGTATTGTGAAATCTGAACTCATCTGTGCTCTTGTAACAAGATATCAATCTTTTGTGTAATGCCAGGTAGTGTGCTTAATTGCCCTCTTGTAATGTGTTATCCCTGAGATGATAATTTGAGTTATTTCTTTGTTAACCTTTACACAGCCAATAACAAATTAAACATCATTATCTGAGTTTAAAATAGGCTGTAAATCTCTAAGCCCTGGTAATACTCAGACACTTACAACCGGGGAGTCATAAAATGACATTAAATGACACTCTGAAACACAACCCAGAAAGTACTACAAATAAATGGGAAGAAAGTAGAACGTCACCACCGGAGTTTACATGGAAGGATCCATCTGAATCACCATGTGGAGATAATTCAAATGACAGCAGTTTCGCCCTAACAAAACCGCCCAAAATGCACTTTCTTCATCTTTCTTCCTACGGCTGGTGTCCCTTTCAGAGTCGGACATTCCTTCTTCTTCTATGGCTTGAAATAGCACGAGAAAGATTGAGTTTGCTTCTCCTGTGCCATCAGTTTCTCTCTTCTCCTGACACTGATATCCTTGTCTGTTTCCTTCACACCTATTGCTTGAACCACCCATCTGGTCACTTCTCTTGTTTTCCCTCCCACTGCCTGACATTGTAAGTCATCTCTCCTTCACGACACTGTGAGCTTGCGAGTAGAATTATGTCTTGCTCTTGTTTTGTAGAGTAAGTGTGCCACGACCCAGGGATGGTGATAGCAGCTAGGAGGGATGGGGAAGAAGGTCTAAGAAGACCTAAAAACACAATTTCATTAATGTTATTCACATCTTCTCCAACTTTATTTTTTAGTCTATTTTGTTTGCCAAAGAGCAAGAGGGATAAAAGTCTCTAGTTATAATTATTTTTCTGCCAATTTATCCTTGGAATTCTATGTATTTTGATGTATATTTTTATTTATGATTACTGTGTATTACTATTAATGTTAGCTCTTTTTATTATAAAATGAGTGTTTTTACCCAGTTTCATGCAGAGGAAACTGCTATTTGAACCAATATTGCTGTTCTTTTTCTCAGATTTGTTTGAAAACTGGTTCTATGGGATTGCAGCATAGTCTAACTGAGCCTTGTATATCCACTAATGGCCAGAGAGAGAAACTGCCTTCTCAAGATAGCATTGAAACTATAGTTAACAGTAGAACAGGTCTAGAACTCTAGCTTCCAGTCCCCTTTTTGAATGTTCTTTCTGTTATACTCCATGTCAAATGGAGATGGTTAGAATGGGTCTGTTTGATTAATTATTATTATTATTATTTTTTTGAGAGAGGATCTGGCTCTGTTGCCCAGAGCCAGAGTGCAGTGGTACAATATTGGCTCACTGCAGTCTCAACCACCTGGGCTCAAGTGATCCTCTCACTTCAGCCTCCTGAGTATCTGGGACTACAGGTGCACACCATCATGCTTGGTTAATTTTTATATTTTTTATAGAGATGGGGTCTCGCTGTGTTGCCCAGGCTTGTCTCAAATTCTTGAGCTCAAACCATCTGTCTGCCTTAGCCTTTCAAAGTGCTAGGATTACAAGTGTGAGCCACAGTGCCTGGCCTCATTTTTTTTCTTAAATATTGCATGAACAATGGTGATAATCTGAGAGAACGTGTCTTTGGGACTTACCAACCTCAGTGGAATGAAACCATAGCATGAAATAGAGTGGATTTTAGCACAGAGTGGTTGGGAGGGAGTGGGTCGCACCATACCATACCACCTGTGAGTTCTGCTCCAGCTGTGCGGTCTCCAGGATTTCGTGGTGACCCATCTCCATGACCTCCTATGCTTTTTGTTTTTTTTCTGTTTGCTTGCAACACAAAATCTTTGCTCAAAGGCTGCCTAATAAAACTTGCAGTTTTATGAAAATTATTGCAACATCTTGAAAGTTTTATTCTGAAATTTAGTATTTTCATAAAAATAGTGGATTTAGTCAACATTTTTATACTTATTAGCACATGATTATATGTAGCATTCTTCACAATTTAAAAACATCTCCCCCTTTAACTATAAATTCTGAATGTTTTTTATTCCTAATGAGGTACTTGCCTTTGTGTTCTCTTTTTATCTCACTCTCTTACCCTCCTTCCTCTTATCCTTGGCAGAAGTTTTTCCAGTTTTTATTTAAATTATTTAATTTTATTGTCAATTCTGCTTAATTATGGTCTACTTTCATCTTTGTTAATTTCATTATTCTGCTTTCTGTGGGTTTATTTCATTTTTAAGTTTCTTTGATTGAATTCTTAGTTTATTTTTTAGTTTTTCTTTTCTTTTCTTTTTTTAAAAAACAAAATACTTTGGGCTATGCATTTTCCTCTGTGTGCAGTTTTGGCAATGATTTTTCATGAGTTTCAGTAATTATTTTTCTGGTTGTCATTTTTTTGTAAGTACTCAATTTGCAGTTCTGATTTTTAAGTGATTGATTTGTTAATTTGTTAAAATTTAAGAGATTACCTTAAATTATTCAGTTTGGTTAGAAAAAGTGATTTGAACAATTTTTGCCTTTTGGGATGCTGGAAAAGAATTTCATTAATGTTTTTCACATCTTCTTCAAACTTCCTCATTTTTTTTTTCTTTTTGTTTTGTTTTTTTTTGAGACAGGGTCTCACTCTGTTGCTCAGGCTTAGAGTGCAGTGGCATGATCTTGGCTCACTGCAACCTTTACCTCCTGGGCTCAAGCCATCCTCCCAGTGCAGCCTTCCCAGTAGCTGGGATGATAGGTGTGGCACCACGCCAGACCAATTTTTTTACTTTTTTGTAGAGATGGTGTTTTGCCATGTTGCCCAGGCTGGTCTCAAACTCCTCAGCTCAAATGATCTGCCAGCCTCAGGCTTTGGCTTCCCAAAGTATTGGGATCACAGGCATGATCCATTGTACCTGGCCCTACCTTGTTTATTTTTTAGTCTATTTTATTTGCCAAAGAGCAAGAACGATACGTTAAAATCTCTAGCTATAATTATTTTTCTGCCAATTTTTCTTTGGAATTCTAATACTTTAAAATTTATATTTTTGATGTATTTATATGATTACTATGTATTATTAATATAAATGTTAGCTCTTTTTATTATTATAAAATTAGCTTTTTTACCCAGTTCATGCATTTTTTTACTTTTAACTTTACTTTGCCTACTATTAGTTTTGTGACCTCTGCCTAATTTTGGTGTTTTTCTCATAATCCCTTATACATCTTTTTGCTTATAATTTTTTATTTGGGTGTTTTTTTAAAAACTGTTTATTGAGGTGTAGTTTACATACCATAAAATCCATCCATTTTCGGCGTGCACTTCAGTGATTTTTCATAAATTCATGGAGTTATGGACATCTGAGTGTTCTTTTAAATAGCATACATATTTTCAATCTAACATGAATATTTTATCCAATTCCCTTTTAATGGGAGAGCTTAACTTATTTACATTTATTGTTATAGCAGATATTTTTGGTCATGGATCTGTCATCTTGTTCCATTTTTTTATTGTTTTTAATTTCTTTTATCTGTTGTATTTTTGTATAAAGATGTTTGCTTTAAATCTTTCAAAATACGTTGGAATGTATGTATCTTCTTTTTTTTTTTTTTTCGAGGCAGAGTTTCGCTCTTGTTGCCCAGGCTCAAGTGCAGTGGCACGATCTCAGCTCACTGCAACCTCCGCCTCCCAGATTCAAGTGATTCTCCTGGCTCAGCCTCCCGAGTAGCTGGGATTACAGGCATGCACCACCATGCCCGGCTAATTTTTGTATTTTTAGTAGAGATGGGGTTTCTCCATGTTGATCAGGCTGGTCTTGAACTCCTGACCTCAGGTAATCCGCCCACCTCAACCTCCCAAAGTGCTGGGATTACAGGCATGAGCCACCACGCCCGGTGTATATATCTTCTTTAAAAAAATTTTTTTTTCAAGGAATTGAAATTTTATTCCAGGTATTTATTTATTTAACTTTTTTTTCCTTCTAACTTTTAAGTTCAGAGGGTACATGTGCACATTCATTAGATGGGTAAATTGCATATTCCTGGGGTTTGGTGTATAAATTATTCTGTCATCTAGGTAGTGAACATAGTATGCATAGGTAGTTTTTTTTCCCTACCCTCCACCCTCAAGTAGTTCCAGTGTCTGTTGTTCCCTTCTTTGTGTCCATGTGTACTCAATGTTTAGCTCCCACTTATAAGTGAGAACATGCAGTATTTGGTTTTCTGCTCCTGTGCTAATTCACTTAGAATAATGGCCTCCAGCTGTATCCACATTGTTGCAAAAGACATGATTTTGTTCTTTTTTCATGGCTGCATAGTATTCCATGGTGTGTAGGTACCACATTTTCCTTATCCAGTTCACCATTTTGGGGCATCTAAATAGTTGGTTTGATGTCTTTACTATTGTGAATAGTGTTGCGATGAACATACATGTCCATGTGTCTTTATGGTAGAACAGAATGTATATCTTCTTTAATATTATTATTAAATTTTCTTCAAAAAGTTTTTTTAGCCTATATTTCTATTAGCATCAGTCATAAGTGGAAGCCCTATTTCTGTTTGACACAATAGTTTTATAAAATTTTGCCTTACATCATTCCTTTACTTTTCTTTGTTCTGTTGCCATTTCTTAGTCTTTTTAAATAATAAATTTAGCTACTATATCCAGACTAATATAATTGTATCAATTTTTCATATATCTTCCATTTTGATCATTATTTTTAATATTTAAGTTTTATAGTCATATTGATTATTAGGCTTACCTCTATTTTGATTGGTTTTAGTGTTCCTCACTAGTCCCCTTTATATTATGATATCTGCATTTTAAGTTTTTAATTTTGCTTTATTTTTCTGGTGTTGGATTGCATTTTTAATAATCTTGTCAAGAAGGGTATATACGTCCTATGTTTTCTGACACTTTGAATACCTTAGAGTCTTTCTCTGAGGTCTTCCTTTACAAAATAGTGGCTATCAAACTCTTAGGCCATACCATTTTCTAACTATTTAGACATTGCTCAGTATATTCTAGCATTTAATGTTGAGATAGGAAAGTTTGGGTACACCTATATTTTCATCGATTATTCCTGGAACATCATAAGCTTCCCCGACCCCCCCAAAATACATAATGGACATATAAAATTTGCATACATTTCTTCAGCTCAGAAAAATGTTCCTGTATTACATTTTTTAATGCTTCTTCTATTATATTCCTTTGTCTCTCACCTCTGTGTTCTAGGGAGAATCTCAAGCTTGCACTCCACACAGTGGTTGCAGTTTCCCCCCGGTTGCTGCGTGAAGAATGGACTGGAAAGTAGCTTGAGACAGAGTGTAGCAGAAATGCAACTGGGAGAGCAGTTACGGTGGCTCTTACACAGACATAAAAAGGAAATGAGCATGGCTCAGACCAGGAGGGTGGCAGTATAGATGGAAAGAAGTGAATGAAATTGAGATGCATTTTAGAAGTAATTTTCAGTGTTGCTATAAACATGTTTCCTTTATGTTGCCTCTCTAGGTCTTGTAGTAAGAGGCAGGGGAGACTGCATAGGGGCTGTTAGCAGAAGGTCATTTTTAACTGGAAGTCTGCTAACTGATGTGACAAATTTATAGGGAAGAGGAATCCTAATAGCTGAGCATTTGCAAAGTGCTTAAAAATTTATACAGTGATGTCTCATTTGCACCTCTTATTCAAAGGTGGTTGACAGTGCAGACAGAGCTAAGAAAACTAAGGTTCTGGGCAGTTCATTGACTTGCTTGAGGCCACTAGTTAGTAGAAAAATAATGACCTCATCTTCTGTTCTTCAGGGGAGTAGATTTTCCACTTTCCCAGTGTATTGAGAGCCTTTGGTGTCCACAGGGACTTTGGAATTATTATGTCATTGAAGGAGGTGGAGGCAGAGAAAGGTGGTGGATCAACTCAGCACACAAAGCTGGGCCCCTTTCCCCCACACATTGACCAGCACAGCTCCGCTTTTGCCTGTGATGTTTTTTAAATTTCCAAATATGATTTTTTTTGAGACAAGGTCTCATTCTTGTCGCCTAGGCCGGAGTGCAGTGGGGCGATAGCTCACTGCAACCTCTGCCCCGTGGGCTCAAGCCATCCTCCCACCTCAGCCTCCTGAGTAGCTGGGACCACAGGCATGTGCCACCAAGCCCTGCTAATTTCTGTATTTTTTTGTAGCGATGAGGTCTCACCATGTTGCCCAGGCTGGTCTTGAACTCCTGAACTCAAGCAATTTGCCTCCCTTGGCCTCCAAAAGTGCTAGGACTACTGGCATGAGCAGCCGTGCCTGGCCTTAAGTATGAAATTTTTGATTTAAAGAAATTCTGTTGCCTTTGGGTTTGATGGGTCTATGGCTTTAATACAAAAAGCACTTGAATGCTCTCCACTCTCTTAATCTAGATTCTGACCAAGCACACCACCAAATGGAAGTGGCATGACAACCATGAGACGCGTTGTGCAGTTCCTAGTTCAGCTCCACTGAGCTGGTGTTTGGAAAAGACTTTCTCCACTCCTGGCTTGCATCTGTCCTTGGCCTATACACTGCCTTTTGCTTTTTTTTTTTTTTTTTTTTTTTTTGAGACAGAGTCTCACTCTGTTGCCCAGGTTGGAGTGCAATGGCGCGATCTTGGCTCATTGTAACCTCTGCCTCCCGGATTCAAGCAATTTTCCTGCTTCAGTTTCAGCTGGGATTACAGGCACCAGCCACCATGCCCAGCTAATTTTCTGTATTTTTAGTAGAGACAGGGTTTCACCTGTCAGGCCGAGGTAGGAGAATCGCTTGAAATCAGAAGGTGGAGGTCGCAGTGAGCCTAAATTGCACCATTGCACTCTAGCCTGAGTGACAGAGTATGACTCTGTCAAAAAAAAAAAAAAAAAAGATTAATCATATTGATACCTGCATCCGCAGTTGTTCCTTTTTCATTGCCAAGTGGTATTCTGTTGAATGACTCTGCCACAGTTTGCTTAGCTAGTCTATTGCTGCTCAGTGTCTGTCATCATGAATTAAGTGGCTGTGAACTCTCCCTTTTGTTTTTGCTGCCCCTTATTTATTTTTTTTGAGACACAGTCTCACTTTGTTGCTCAGATTGGAGTGCAGTTGTGCGATCTCGGCTCACTGCAACCTCGGCCTCCTGGGTTCAAGCGATTCTCCTTCCTCAGCTTCCCAAGTAGCTGAGATTACAGGCGCCCACCAACCATGCATGGCTAATTTTTCTATTTTTAGTAGAGATGGGGTTTCACCATGTTGCCAGGCTGGTCTGGAACTCCTGACCTCAAGTGATCTGCCTGCCTCGGCCTCCCGAAGTGCTGAGGTTACAGGCATGAGCCACTGCACCTGGCAGTCCTCTATTTTCTGCCCCTGTTTCCAGACCCCTCCCCTCTTTGTTTCCAGAATACCTTCAGAATGCACGAGTAAAATGGAGGTGATAATTTCCAACTCACAGGATTGCAGTGGGAAGAAAGTGAGACCATCTATAAAAGTCTTCCAGTTCAGTTCCTGGCACACAATGGGCCTTCAATAGGTGGTGGTTCTGATTAGACAGAATAGACACAAAGGCTTCTCTCTGCGAGGCTTATTGTGATTGGATTTCTGCGATATATTCTTGCTCCCTGGCTTTTGCCAAGTGAACCCCCACCTATGTGCTTTCATTTATTCCCCTAAAATCTCACCCTTTCCTCATGAATTAAATAAGGATAAAAATATAAACTTTCCCAGTATTATTGGAAGAGAATGCTGAGGAAAAATGATGGCAGAAGAGTTTGCAAAAGAAATAGCATTTTTTTTTTTTTTTTAATTCACACTACTTGAGTTTTGCAAGAAATTGCTTCGAGATCCTTGGATGAGAAAACTGTATTCAAAAGCCAAGAGCTACAGTTTGAGGGATATCCTTTTCCCAGACCCATTAGCTGCCATTCAGCTAGGACTTAGCAGTTTCCACTGGAGCATAAAGAAGTTTATTTTACCATTTTAATTTGGTGCTGCTTTATTTACCCTGTTTGTGCTAACCCAAATTTGGCATCCACTCTGTACTCCAAGTGCTAATTTAAGTGACATATTTCCGTTCTGCCTGGGAAGAATACACAGAAGAGCTGAAAGACGTGTGTTTATAATTATAAGGTACCATGTTGGCTCAAACAACATCGCATAGCATATGGGAACTATGTGGGCTAGTTAGCAAAAGTTTATGCTGAAGCCTGATGCTGTTTGGCTGAGTTTTGTAAACTCAGAGTTGTTAAGTTGTATCTAAGAAGACATGGGCTGAGTCAATTTAATATTTCCAGGCTGGTCCGTTGTGGTGGTAAGGACGGCCCCTTTTCTTGGCTTGAAAGCTCAGAGGACTTGGATTCTGTGCTATAGCTAGTAGATTTTGTTGGGATAAGAGAGGCAGGCTGTTTTCTTACAGCACAGTCTTAGAATCTGAACATGAGTGCTTGGCCCCAAGCTGGCTAAATCTGGCTTTTAATTTTTCTTCCCAGATTGACATTGAAGAGGGTTCTTAGAGTATACTGAACATTGCTCATTTTAAGCTTTCTGTTTAAAACAACATTACATATGATCTTGTAAAGTTTTGACTTAACAGACCTTTCTTATTATTATATAATATAACAATCCACATATAAAAGGGTATTTTCAACTCAGAGGAAGGATGTGCTGATATAGAAATGGGTCTATTGATTGTGTGTGTGTGTGTGTGTGTGTATAACCCATAGCTCTGTATTATATACATGCAGGTGTATAAGGACATTTATTTATGTAACATGATTGGCTGTGTAAAGCTGGAGTTTCAGTAAGATGTCATTGTACACCTACTGTGTGCAGGTAAATTAGATCTTGCTTCCTGATCTCAGGTTTCCTTTTCTACCACAACCTTCAAGGCTGGGAAGAGGAGATGACAGGAGAGAGCCACTAGGGACGGAATCCCCAAGCCAATCCTAATGCAGCTTTAGGCTCTAGAAGTTGACCCCTAGGCCAAGTGAACTGGTAGAGAGGAAAGCCATTAGCTCTCAGTGGAAGGCTTCCTGGTGAGGCTGCCTTGCTGCTGCTGTTGCTTCTGATGTTTACTCACTGGTGAGTTTAGGAGCAAGGCCACCCATGGCTCTCTTAGCCAGAAAGCCAAATCCACTTAGCTTACAGAACGGGAACCTCGTGTGCCCATCTTCCCGTTATTTACATGGAATACACAACGTCTTTCTATTGCAGGCATACTGGAAAGAGACAGGCTCAGAAATTTAAACTACTTGTAAATGTGGGAGAGTTGTCTGCAAGCCATTTGCATTGTCATGTATCTGAATCATGTTGATTCCCAAGCGCCTCCGGCATATGAGGCCAAATGGTAAAATGTCTATAGTCGCTGAAACCGCCTGTTTAAGTGGATATTTATTTAAAGAATCAGAGCTTCCTATGCCAAATAACATGCTTTATAAATCATGTCTTTTTTCATCTTTAGAGTGGATTAGATGAGGTCTTGCCCTTTTACAAGTTTGCTACAACACAGATCTTTATAACCCAGATTTGAATGTATTGCAAGCCAAAAGCTTGCCTTGATGTCACATGGGAGATGGTGAAAGCTGCTGTGATGTGGCATTGGCCCATCCTATGAGTTTGTTATCTGTCAACACCCAGCAGAGAAGGGCCTCTTCCTACTACTTCACCACCCATTCCTAATGAGTCACATTTAATTCATCCTTTTCCGTTTCTAAAGCATTCTCACATGCATTTATGCCTGTAATAACCTTCTAGGGAAGCTACCATTAGCCTTATTTTATGGAACACTGAGGCCCAAAGAGGCTAAGACGTTTGTGCGAAGCCAAATATTTTGTCAGCAAGTGACAGAGCCTAGGTTGCCTGACTCTAAGTCCAATGTGCTTTTCTCTACACCACAATCATCCCTTGTATTTGGATATCATATAACTAATTTAGTATAATAGGATGATACAATGTTACTAGTTTCGTTTTCATGTATTAGTCTTGTTTTGCAGAACCAACGTGGTTTTTTGGAAAGAGCTGTGGATTTGGAGTCTAAAGAACTGAGTAGGAGTTCTTGCTCTTCCACTATTTAGTTATGCGACTTGGGGCAAATCAATTCTGAGCCTCGGTTTTCCTCATCTGCAAAATGGGGCTAGTAGCAAATGTCTTGTGAATGCTGCAGGATGGTATCTGATAAAGCATTCGTAAAATAGAAAATATTATGCAAAATGTAAAATGTTGCTCTTATAATTATCTCTCCAACTAGATTCTAGATTCCTGGCTGAATTAGATCACACTGCTTTTCTATTTCTATACTTAGCATAATGGCAGCTACATGGAAGTTATTCAATAAATATGAGCAGATGATTTATTCATTAATCGAAGCTGAGATCATGCCTCCTAGTTGCCTTGTTTCTCATACCCAGCGCATAACGTGGTAACACCCCAGAGATAAGTTTTGGCAGATTAAAATATGTTCCTTAATACATGTATCAACATTCATATTTGTGTACATGGACTTATAAAACTAATTTAAACATGTGCATGTGTGACCACCTAGAATATTTCTGCATGTTCATGGGGAATTCTCCATTAGTAAGGGCCCACTAATGGCTGGACCATAGGGAATAATGGAGCCTTGGGAAGATCAAAGCTTGTCTGCTAGTCTCTGGTCATCGTGGCTCTGTGGGCAGCTCTTTGATGAGCCCAGGGCTCTCAGAACTGTGTTAAGAGCCCCAGGGTGGGAGTGTGTGCTCTCCCCTCTTTATTTCCCTTCTATCTACACTCCCCAACCTGCTATCCAGTGAGTGGCCAAATGGATCCATGGACAAGAAGTGCTAGGCTGGGAGGGACCAGCAATCCTGAGGGATTAGGTCTTTTGAAAAACCGCTGGACACCACTAAGCTGTCCTTGGAATGTACCTATGTTATGAAAAAATTCAGTGAATTATGAGAGTCTCTATAAAAAACCTAGCAAATTAGTAGATCTCCTCAAGGCATGACAATGAAGATGATTATGAGTTTTGTATATTACTGTAGTATATACCTGTGTGGTTGTGTGTCTGCAGACATACAGCTACTACCTGGATCCCACATGAATTCTTGAAGCCCCTGAGGGCAGGGGCTTCTAGGGAACACATTGAAAGCCTTTTGGAGGGCATTGGAATGGGGGTGGGTTCTTACGCAGTTTGTGTTAGAGCAGAGTAGCACGATACAGAAGCATTCAACCTGGAAGTTAGGAGACCTGGGTTCTGGTTTGATTGTATTATTCTTGTTAAAACTTAACCTTTGCGTGCCTCAGTTTCCTCAGCTGAAAAGCCAAGGCAGTAATCTTCACTCATGACTGTTGAAAGGCATGGATATGATACCATTCACAGACGTGCTTAGAAATCTGTAAAGTGTTGAGCACATACAAGGTGATATGATGGTTGTGTTTTGAAGGCGTAAATGACTTGGAGAGCCAGCCATAGAGTGAGGAAGAGAAGGACTCTTGAGACTGCTTGGGGTCATCTCCCATACTACTTACAACTGTGTGACCTTGAGCAAACTACTGAGCCTCTCTCTGTGCTTCAGTTTCCTCATCTGCAAAATGGGGGGAAATAATAGTACCAACCAGTGTTTGAGCACACAGTTAAGGTCTCAATATATAATATTTATATCATATGATACACCAATAATAACAACTTAAAAAAACTGACTTTCAAATAAAACATATTATAAATGTTATTATTGGTGTATCATATGATATAAAACAACATAAAATGTTTAATTTTATTTAATATAAAAACATTTCTATCTGTGATGTTCATATACGTATCATATTATCCATATCATATATAACTAAGATTATTATCCAATAAATATGACTCTTTGGTAAGTCAGATTCTAACATCGTTGCTTTCTCTGTCCTTACCCTCACCTCTGCTTCTTTAGCCTTATCTTCCTCTTCTACTTTTATGAGAAAAATGCAAATTATCATTTTTGTTTTTTTAATTCCAGGGTAAAATCTAGACCAGTGGTTTTGGGATTGTGCTCAGCAGAGCCTCATGGGTTACAGAAAAGTGTCACAGAGCTGGTGGGGGTGGTGTGATGGCCAGGTAGAGGCCTGGGCTCCCCATTTTGCCTTTGGCAGAGCCTTTGTCCACATTGGGCTTCTTTACATGATTTTATTTAACAAGAGAGTTCAGTTGCTTAAAAAACTTGGAATCTGCTGGCTTACGATCAACTCTATTCTTACCAATTCAGCTTTTATCTTAGGAACCGTCTCCACCCAAGTCTATTACAACTGACAGAGTATTGTTAGTGATATTGTTGAACCACAGAGTATTGTGCCATCCCCCTAAAAAGTCAGTTTTTTAAAAAGTTGTTATTGTTGGTGTATCATATGAGGAAAGTAGAATAATCCAATTGAAAAAGATTTATAAAATAAAGGTTGACATAAAAATGAACTCTCAAATGAACAGTAAGCAGCCCACTGAATTTAACCAAGATTTTCACACAGCCAAACATCAAGTAAGGTGTATATATTGAGAAACTGGTGAGTTTGGTGCCATGGTGGACATGACAGAACTGCCCCTGTCTTTGCGAGTTTATAATCTAGGGAGGGTGACAGTTTGGGGGCACTTAACAGCAATTCAAAAGACATGTGATTTCACCTTCAACAATGCTTCTGTAAATACTACAGCCCAGTGAGAGAGAAGTTAGAGTAGACCGCGTTAGTAGTAGAAGAAAGCTTCATGAAGCAGCTGGGAGTTGAATATGGGTAGAATTAAAGTAGGTGAGGGGCATTTTAGGTGAGGGCTATTGCATGAACAAAGGCAAGGAAGGTAGACCCAGCCTGATAAATATAAGCATCCAACAAGAGACTCGATAGAGTCAGAGACAACTGTTATCTGAAACATAAGCTTCAAGAAGGCAAGAACCATGGCATATGCCCAGCATATAGTAGTTGCTCAACAAATATGAGTTGTAGAAATGAATGCATATCTAAGGCTATGTCACATGTAATCATTAAGCTCATGAAACCTTCCCAACACCTCGTGTACTTTTTTTTGTCTTTTTTTTTTTTTTTTTTTTGAGACAGGGTTTCACTCTGTCACCCAGGCTGGAGTGCAGTGGTGTGATCATGGCTTACTGCAGCCTCAGCTTTCTAGGATCAGGTGATCCTCTCACATCAGCCTCCCCAGTAGCTGGGACTACAGGTGCATGCTACCATGCCCAGCTAATTTTTGTATTTTTTGTAGAGATGGGTGTCTCCCTGTGTTGTCAAGGCTGGTCTCAAACTCCTGGGCTCAAGTGATCGGCCTGCCTCAGCCTCCAAAAGTGCTGTGATTACAGGCATAAGCGACCGTGTCTGGCCTCACTTACTTGTTTAAATAGCAAGATTCTCACACTTCTTGTCTGCCTCAATTTCTCCTCTCCTGGCTGAGCCATGAATAATCTTTCAGTGAATGTCAGGGATATGAGAATGACCTTTACTATATATCTGGTCCAACACTTTGTTTTGCGGAGGAGGAAACTGAAACCCAGAGAGGTTAAGTGACTTACCCAAGGCCACACAGCCATTTAGTGGCAGCACTATAGTGGTTTTTTTTTTTTTTTTTTTTTTCTGTTCAGAAGTCTGACTTCTCAAGTATGTGCCTGGCATTGTCATTAGGGCCAGGTTGACTCTGGAAACCTCTCTACTTCCCCAGAACGTTGGTTCTACATTGCTGTCTGGAGGCCTCCCACCTGGGTTTACTGATGGGGAAATTTTATGTGGATATCATATGCAAGTAAACCTGTGGCACTGTATATTTTATATATAGCTACTGGGTATTTCAGAGACGGCTGCAGCTAAATTCCCAGCCAATTCTAAAGGGGACTCTTACACTTGGTGTTGGCAGAGAAGTGAGGAGAGGCTTACATGCATGGAACCCTGGAGGGCTTTGAGACCTTGTTGGAGGCTTGAGTTATCCTGGTTAATTTCCAATTTGGTAAGGTTCTTCCTGGTTGCAGCCCATGCCTTGCTCAGTTCTGTTTTACCACTTTTCAAATATACAGTAATCTCGTCTCCCTTAAGAGCAGAGTTTACGGTCCCTAAGATCTTCTGGAGACAGAAGAAAGATACCTTTTCCTTTGCTTATTGTAGAGCCATGATTTTTTTTTTTTTTTTTCCAGAAGCTAAGTTTTTAAAGAAGTTTCTCAGTTTCAGGAGGTGGGTGGATAAAAATCTTTGAGAACACCCAGGAAGGGTAGCTGCGGATCTGAGCTGTGCAGATCTCACTCTATAAAAATCTCAAGGCCTCCATTGGAAGGAAAAACCTTAGGCTGTTCCCAAAATGTAGATATCAAAGAACACTGGGCAAATTTCATTACCTGGAAGCTGGGGGTTTCTGGGGTGCAATCAGGCAAATGGGTCTTATGGATTTTTTTCAAGCTCTGTGCCTTGTAAATGTTGGAAAACCTGGATTTTGGGGTATGTTTACATATGCTTTTAATTATATAGTTAATGTAACTGTGTGCTAATCTGACATTCTCATTAAGTCAGCCAATATTGTTTCAGTAAAACATGGTTCACAGCGCTCTGTGAAATGCCTGAGTTGTTACAATCTTCCTAAATTTGGGAGACCCAGGCCCTTCTCGGTTTCACATTCCAGAAATAATTTATTTAGATTCTAGCTTACACACAAGTACACATGGAATCACACAAAGGTACACACATTTTGGTTTACTCTTTCCTCTCTTTGACCTTGGTACCCACAACCATGTGCTGTTACAGGAGAAAGCCCCGCATGTGGCAGGGTGGCCAGTGTTGAGGGAATGCCGCTATCCACTACTAAAGAAATGCTTAGTTGTAATTTTTTGGGAAGCAGAAATTGAACAGTTATTTTGGGGTATCTTTTAAATAGCACCCCACTGACATGGAAGGATAAAGTTCGCAAAGCAAAGCTTTTGATTTTTAAATCGACATTGATACCAAGCAGGGAAGTCCTTTGTTATGTCTTCAGCACTCGGGTGTCAGCTGATCCATATGCACCGGTGGGCACACCCAGCGAGTTTTCATAATTCATAAGCAGAGAGGCCCCTGATGAGCAGCGGCTATACACAGCTAGAGCCCGGGGTTGTGCGGAGGAAGCTGGGGCCGGCTGGGGTAAATGCTGGGGATTGGAACTAGGGAGTCCTGGCTTTCCCTGTCATTCCAGCTTCCCCGGTAGTGTTAGGAACCCACAACCTAGTACCAAATTAGTTCCCGGTAGACGGCTGGGGATGAGGGCAGGAGAGTGAATGACACTTTCTCATTGGAGGCAGTGCTGAGCCTGGAGTCGGAGAACTTGTGTTTAAGGTTTTCTTTTAAATTATAAAATGAAATAACAAAACAAAAAAGTCTGGAGCATAGAAGAAGAAAAAGTCGCTGTAACTTTCAGCCCTTTAGCATCATTATTTTCGCTTTTGTGTGTCCCCTTCTGTCTTTTTCACAGGCGCATTTTAACATGTTTGAGTCCGCACGATTTTGTGGTGTTATTTTAACTTTCACACTGAATGATGCACATTTTCCATGCTCTCATAGACTCTTCATCTTTTTAAAATGGGAAATACTATTCCATTGGGTGGGTAGATATGACATAATGTACATGACCATTTCTACACCGTTTTTGATATATGGGAGTTCCGTCTTTGGCTTGTAAAAATGCTGTGATTTGAATGTGCTCGTGCATGCGGAGAGGATGCGTTTGTGATTCCTGGTTCCACTGGAGGTTGGCTAAGTGATTTGTAGAAAGCCATTGGACCACTTTGAATCTTATTTTTTACCAGATAATTGAGATTATTATACCTATTTTATCAACAAATATAAGTCTTATCCATATAAATTTATAAATTTAACATAATTTATAAAAATATGTTGATATATAATTATACATTTGTATATACTATGTTTACATATGTTATAAAATAACAGAGCACAAATTTTTGCATAGGCCACTCTTGTATGTTTCTGTTTAATTACATGGTGGGTTCTATAATCTGAAAACCAAAATAATTTAAATCACCCTGAACTTTAAAAAAAGAATATAACACTTTCCCCCACCACCTCCCAGAGGTAGAGCAGAGAGAAGGTGCTGGGAAAATCGGGCAGCACTGCTGTGTTACCATTCTTAAAAGCTTAGGGGCCACAGAGTAGCTTCAATGGTCTTGGAAGGTGGTATAAACGCAGATCAATGAAATCGGCATACAGTTCTCCAACCTCCTTTTAGATAGAAATTTCCTTCAGTGTCCTGCCCATGGAGTCTTACATTAAAACTCTTCCCCTGGGAATGATCTGATTTTCACCTTTCACTCCCCATGACCACTTTTTGGTGGAGGTTCAAGGGGCAAGGAGTGAGGAGGAGGGTGAAGGGATGAGGGGGCGGGGCCACAGTTCTCTGGCTGGGGCCTGTGCTGTGGACTCCAGCTGACATAGTGTTCAGGCTCAGTCCCACCCAGCCAGCGTTCTGGGAACTGGGAGAATCAGCAGTTCAGTGTGGGTGTTCTAGGCAGTTTTCTCACCACTTCCCATTTAGCAAATGTCTGAAGGAATAGCTCACAGAATTGGCAGTGGAGTTCAGAACATTGGAGTATGGGAAAGAAGAACTTCAACTGTTTTTGAAGCGTAAATGGGAACTGAAGCCCAGGTGTCTTAAAGCAGAGAACTAAAAATGCCCATCCTAATCCAAACTCTAATTGGGTCAACTTTATATATATTATGAGGGACTTAAATCACAGGAAACTTCTCTCCGTGACAAATGCAGTGAGGTACCTTTTGTAAAGTTTAGTTCATGAGCTATGTTAGACTCTACCAGACAGCCTTTGGTTCACATAAAATTTTATCCTATTATCCAGTCATGAAAAACTTAATTTGCATTTAACTGTCAGATTATTTGGAAAATTTACATCTAGATCTTTCCATTTAAGGAAAGGAGAACTGAGCGTCTATTCCATATACTGTTTTGCTGGATGAATAACTGCACAGATTTTTTTTTTTTTTTTTTTTTTTTTTTTTTTAAGATGGAGTCTCACTCTGTCACCCAGGCTGGAGTGTAGTGGTGCCATCTCAGCTCACTGCAACCTCTGCCTCCCAGGTTCAAGTGATTCTCCTGCCTCAGCCTCCCTAGTAGCTGGGATTACAGGCACCTGCTACCACTTCTGGCCCATTTTTGTATTTTTGGTAGAGACGGGGTTTTGCCACTTTGGACCAGGCTGATCTCAAACTCCTGACCTCAGGTGATCCACCTCGGTTTCCCAAAGTGCTGGGATTATAGGCATGAACCACCACATTGGGCCTTGCACAGGTTTTTACACTGGAAAATGCAGATGCATGTTGTCTGACTGCATTGGTTCACGCATTTCCCTCCCACTTCTATTGCCCTATCCATTTCATTTTGGAACCCAGATGCTCCATTTTGCCTTGCAACAATTGACACGAATCACAGAGCATCAACTTCATACTCTTGATACAGTGCTAGATGAGGGAAGATGGGATGGGGGCAGGAATCTGGCCAAGTGGCTAACTTCTAGCCACTCCTGCTGGCTAGAAGTTAGAAGCAAGGAGATGAAAAAAATGCACGTGCAAAGAGAGTGATGCAAGACAGCAGAGCATTGAGACCTCACTGCGTGGTTGGCACAAAGTGGTGGCAGCCAAAGCAGGGACCATCAGGGAGGGTGAGAAAGGAGGCTTCTGGGGCACAGCAGGGAGGAGCAAGGCTTAGAGAGGAACAAACAAGAGATGTTCTTCAAGTTTCAGGAGCTGGGAACCAAAACTGTGTGGTAGTTGAAGTTCTCTGCTCATGGACTTTCTACCACTGAGCTGGTTACACCTTCCCCAGGACAGGTCGCAGTTACTCCAGGGGTGAGGGGGCCACCCCCCACCACAGTGCTGGGGTTGCAGTTTTCTCATGGGTTCCCAATGACACCCCTCCCCAACTGCTTTCCTCCAAGGCATTTAGCATCTTTTTTTTTTTTTTTTTTTTTTTTTTTTTTTTTTTTGTGGTGGTGGCCTCCCAGTGTCATTAGGCAAGTCAAAGGTCATCGGTCTAGAAATTGACACACTTGACCCATTTCCTTTCTGCGCTGGACCTGGAGTCTGGAGCAGCTCCCCCTGGGACCATGTGAAGGGCTTGAAGCCGAGTCTTCAGTGCTTTCTTCCCATGAGGTGTATAATTCGATATTTATTGCCTCTCTCCCCAACAAGGTCTATGATGCCACTGGGATCCATTCGGTAAAGAATGCTGATCCCCTTTATGAATTTTTGATGGTGGAGGAGGAGCATTGGAGGCCACTGGGGAACCTTGTGAAATGGAAATGTTTTTTCTTTTTGATCTTTCTTTTCTTTCCTTCCTTCTTTCCAGCACGCTTACCGTTGTTGCAATGTCTGGACTTCTCTGAATGTCAGTGTGTACTCTCTTTAAAAGAAGGAAGAATCATAGTTCTTTAAAGCAGCAGCCTCAACACCTCCTTACACATTTAACTGTGTTTACAACAACAGTGGAAACTTTATTCAGGAAGAGAGATGTTCAGGTCAAGAAACAAAAATTCAAAATAAAACAGAGCAACAAATAAGGTCCACTCTGGAATGGGAGAGGATAGAGGATGCCCCTCCCACCCCCGCTGTTCCGTTTTTTGGTGGTCTGAGGGGGTAGCACTCAAGGGACTGAGAGAGTCAGGATCTGTATTTCATTGCTGAGAATTTGACAGCTACAGTGCAAAGCAATACAGTCCTGCTTTTTATTAGCCTGTGTGAGTCCAGCACAGAATGAAGCTTTTTTTTTTTTTTTCATTTTTCAGAGGTAGAAGTTTTTGCCAAACTATGAGATGATTTAACCACAATTTCCTTCCTGAATTTTTTTCTAAAAGGGGGGAAGGGATAGTTGGGTGGGTGTTATTGTTTAATACGATTTAAACAGGGTCTCTATTTTGTGGCCGGAACAGCCTTTCATGCCCTTTATCTGTACTGGGATTTCAGCTGGGTTTTTATTTTGGTGACATATGGCCCATCGTATAATAAAAAGAGACGAACCATTCAGATTTAATTTGAGCGGCTAAGGACGTCAGAAGGGCTGCAAGGGGAGGCTGTACCTGAGCTTTCATTTGTTTAAAAAAAAAAAATGTGCAGAGAAGTTGAGAAGGTGACTTTTGGAATTAGTTTGGTTTGGAGGCATTAAGTCCCAGATCAAGAGAGAAGGTCAATTTGTAAGTTTGGGAGATATGCCAGCCCTGCTCGCTCTTTTATTGGAGAATTGCCTGTGGGGCCTTTCAGAGTATCTGCCCTTCAGGGGTCCTGTGTTCCACCTGCTTCCCCCTTAAACAGGGAAATGGGCTTTTAAAAATATTACGCAGCACGCCACAGCCATCTCCTGATCCAAATGCCGTGTGGCATGACACAATGTGACTCGAGGGCCGGGGGCAGGGCGAGGGTTTGCAGCTGCCACGCGGAGCCCGTCCGGTGCAGGGACCATTTCTTAGCCCAGCGTGCAGTTCCCTCGGAGGCCACGGCCCACCTGGCCTCCACATACCCTGGCAGCCTGCCCAAATCATTTTCTCTCCTTTCAAACCCAAACACTGTCGTGGAGGAAATGCTTTTTGCATCTGCGGGACACACAGCAACTTGTGATGGTTTTGTGCGCTTTGGGTGTGACAGTGACAGAGTCAGCAAAAAGATTCGTGCAGTCACACAGGAATCTCACCATCGTTTTCTATGTGGATCCTTCACACGGGTATGTTTTCAGATGAGCTACGGTATTCGGCGAACCCTCCGTGTCACAATATAAGGGTGCTGCGTGGTTTGAGCAGCCCGTTTTCCAGCCTGAAGCCACTGCAAGCTTCAGAATGAACCCTACCCCTCCTCCCCGGCCCGCCAATGTCAGACCCGTTATTTACCTTCCATGTCTTAATGCGCATCTTTGGCATCGTCTTTTACAACCTTTCATTACTGCATGGATTGTGTCCACTGTGCACTGAAGGGCCCCTTTGTGTTGCTTCCGATTAACTGCAACGACAGCGTTTGATACCACTGCATTTGATACGGCACACGGAGGAAGGCGCCTTGGTTATGTTTCCTTGGGCAAAGCACATGCCATGGCGGGGTTGAGTGTGGGGGTCCCATTTCCTGGGTGCGCTCAGACTCTGAACCTGCAGCCACAGGGCTAAGCGCACCTTTCCTCTTTCATTCATGTGGGGCTCAGGAGGGCTGCACCTTGTTTTCTTTAGTTCCCAGAGACAGCTTGGTTTCGACCATTGCTGCGATGCCCCTCATCGCCATCATGGGATAACCAGGATGACCATCTCGGCCGCTCTTCTAGCCAGCTGCCAATAGCATTCCTGGTTTATTTGGAGCAACTTGGAGATCCCTGCTAACAGCCATCTTGATGTGAAACAGCACTATAATTGCTTGGGGAGAAAGGCAGGCATTTAGCAGTCGTAAAAGAAAATCTGCCCACCACCAAACCAAATGCCGCTGCTCTCCTTCCATGTGGTGGCCACCTTACTCCCCACCGGAGGCCCCTGGAGGGGGGCCTGGGGCTTCCCTGGCTTTTTAATCCTCTCCATTTTGAATCTGGGGTTTGCCTTGATTCTTTCTTGTTCCTTTGGGGTTAGACCAAGCACATGGGGAGGGGGCTGCAGTATTCAATGCATGCTTTCTGGGGCTTCCAGTGTGACGAGGGTTCGGTGACAGGAGCTTCTGACGGCCTCTGGGGCTGCCCAGCAGCCTGTGACCACAGTTGATCAGCTGGGGGTTTATGGTGCTCTCTCCCTCTTCAAAGTGACAACGGGATAGGGCCAAGAAAAAAAAATTACAGTAAAGCTCAAATCAAACCAAAAGTCAGGCTAGAGGGGAACATAATGAAATAATAATGATCCCTAACTTTTTCCGCTTCTATGGGCATCACAGAGGTTGCCTTCTTCCCTCAGGTACTCATGTTGTCTTAGTCTCTGTCTACAGTCCCCAACTCACCTTATATTTCTGTAGCTAGGAAAATGTGTCTTTGACACGTGTCACAGAAGAAACTGTCAGCCAATAGTATTTGTACATCTGCACTTCAGGCAAGGAAGTCAAAGCTGACTTGGAATGAACCCTGTTCATGCCAGGGGTCAGATCAGAGAGGACCACCGCTTCCTCGCCCGGGAACAAAGGCATAACTAGCTTGTTTGAAGAAGGTGCTTTCTTCGTGCTCCTGACCTCCTTTCTTTCTCTTCTTCCTCCTCCTCTTGCTCTTCTACTTACCTTCTTCTGTCGTGGTCAGAACACAGCTGGGGGCAAGAGAGAAAATTCAGGGTTTTGTGGCTTGGCAAATCAATGATCACTCCTCATGCATTTATCAAGCACCCCTCTTCATGTGGGGTGCTGTGTAGAAAATGTGCAAAATCACAGGCCTTACCCGCTTTAACTGGGGGAAGGAAGCTCGTGTTTGATAGAGGAATTGGGTTCAGCCGGGCTGAAGTGTCTACTGCTCTGTCCAGGATTAAATGAGATAAACTATGGGGAAGTACCTGATCCACTGGGGGCATGCGATGTGCACGTATTAAGGGGATAGCTCTGAGACCCCGCCCTGCCCTTCGCTGCACCCCCGAGCCACCTCTCCCTTGCACAGAGGTGCCTGATAGTCAGAGATTCATGCCAGGGAATGAGGGCAGGCTCTGGGTTTGGAAATGCCTCTGCTGTATTCCCTAATCAGATCTCAGTCAGATAACAGCTCAGACCTGGGAACATGAGATTTTAATGTGAAATGAATAAGTACCCTGAGACTGAAGCTTGTCACTGCTGCACATCTGGAATCACTTACAGCTGGGTAAATTCACTGGGAGCTGCAACTCAAGAGAACATGGAGTTTAAAAGGAGGTGCACAGCGCGTTCCTTTTAATGTCTAAACAGTCTGATGTTGACAAGCCTTTCACATTAACCCCAAAGTGGCAAAGTTTAAACCCTTTATTATCCGATTCTGTTTGGCAAATCATTTAGAGGCTTAAGAGTCCGTGTTTACCGGGAAAAGGCCAATCTTTATTTTTGTCTTCTTCCAACACAAGCAACCCTAATGTGTACACATTTATGTTTACTTAGAAGGTTTAAAAGACCTTCAGCATTAAGTGAGAATCAGGCTAGAGAAAAAAGTTATTTTTATTTATTTATTTACTTTTAAGAAAGCCCCTCATCTCTTTAGAACACAAAAGGCATGAGCACTGCAAACTCTGGAAACTATATCAGATTAACAAATAAGTAAAGAAGAAATACAGGAAATGGTTTCCAAATATTATTAGTCCTCAGTCGAAATAGATTGTATCTGGCAGCTCACCGCAACTCTGTGTCATTTTCCTAAGGATTTGCCCAGAATGTTATGAGTGACTCTAAAGATGGTGAATGGTAGTTTGGGTTCTATTGGGGACTACAAAATATTATGGAAGTTAGAAAGCTTAACAGTCGAACAGTGCTTAATAACCATCTCTTGGACCTGTTTCCAAATTGGCAAAATTATATAGATCTGCATTACAGCATGTGGAAGAACATGGAAAAAGACTGCAAGTGGTTTCAAGACCTAGATTCAATAATAATTTCATAATTTTAACCACATCATGAAAAGCAATGAAGACGTTTTAATTTATCTTCATAAAAAGGATGATGCAAGAGAGTTGAATTTTTAATTTTCATTGGAGGAGGGTTTTCATAGTAATTGAATTTATTATTATTTCATTTTAAAGAAGACCCCAAACTAAGAACTTGGGTAAATCTGACTCTACAGAAGGGATCTCTGTGAACGTTTCTGGCATTGGTTTGAATCCTATCGAAGAAGTTCATGAAGATTAAGATTGCAGCATAGTTTTGACCACAGCTGTTCATCCTTTAGATGTAGTTTTTAACTTTTCTTTGGCAGCTGCTCAAGTTCAAATCTGAAATCACCAGTTATCAACTTTGCTGAAACAGAATTTTCAGATTCTGGGATAATTTTCTGCATATTAACCCTCCTTGGTAATCGTGTGCACTGTGTCAATTTTTACCACTCGGGATACTGTAGAGTTACTGTAGAAATGAAAATAACACTTTTTAGAATGTTGCTTGGGAACATAAATACTCATTTAACATAATCCTGCAGGTCTGGGTTAGGCAAGCAAAAGATGAAAGACTCTTAGAATCTTGTTTATACAAAAATATTTCCTATAGCACAGTTTTTAAAACTGAAAATGAAGTCAGGCTCTGTACATTTCAAATATTTCATTTAATAAAGCCAGTGCATATGATCGCATATTAAGAACCTGCAAAGCATATTATTCAACTTATAAAGGCTTAGATGTGTACTTAACCCTATCGCACTATTTAACCTGGAAAAATGTGCATCTGAATTTTATCCTAGAGAAGTGATAAGAAAGGAATCTGATACTGCTTTCAGTGTCTGTCTACATTACATTATGTGCCTGTGGTGTGTTTTACTGAGCCCGTTGATTCTGTACAAACTAAACTTCATCGAGAATGAAACCTCCAAGGCCTTTCAGCTTTGCATGATGTAAACTGCTGTAAAATTTGAAACATGTATCGTTTCTTTCATTTTCCCCTGTAGTCCCTGCTCCCCGGGCTGAGCAGAGGATGTGATTTTCAGCGCAGTAGTTCCTGTGTTAACAGGAGCTTCTGAGGCCAGGATGTGAAGTTTCATTTTATTTTTTCTGACTTGGGTGTATGGTGTTTTAGGAGTGGGATTTCGAGCCGAGGCTGCAACGGCTTTAACTTTGTGGTCTCTGATTAATCTCTTTGCTTTGTGTTTCTGGTAGAAACACCACCACCACCGAAGGTAACGCTTATTTGAGAAATTGATGTCAGCTTAGTAACAAGAGGGGCGGGGCAGCCGGTAGCTTGATTGTTCTGGATGAGCTATCAGGGATCTGCTGGGAATACTGGTGTTTTGACCCTGATGGCCCTCAAAGTGCTGAGTGTGGAAAATGGGAAGTCTCCTCGGATCTCAAAATGCACAGGATGTCAGAAAAATGCAGTTCTTGGAAAACTGTATTTTTTTGGCTAGAGTAGGATGGGGGGCAGGGGGAGTTTGGCAGGAAGGAAAGCAGGGACTCATAATTATTTTGCTGTCCAAGTTCCAGTGTCTTTATTGTTACTATATTTGTATATCATCAGAAATATTTTTTAAAATACTAACTAAAATACGTTCTAAATCACTTAATTGAAGAGTCAAATTCTAACTCAGTTGTTTGTTTAGTCCACACCACATTAAAAGTTCAAACTAAGCTTTTCCCAGTCAGGTAAAAGGATAGAAGTTTTCACTTTGATCACTGGGATACTTCTCCAGCAATTGTTTCAGCTATAGTCAGTGTAAGGAGATACAGTGTACTTGGATGAAATCTTTCATTTCCTCTTACTTTCTGGGGATGGTCAGGCCTGCAGGATGAAGCCACTGGTTGCTCACATCAGCAGTGGGATGACCGGAAGTCAGTGGGAGATGCTGGCAAGACCACTAGGTGAGGAGTCTTGGGTCCTGGAGCCTGGTCTGGTTTTGTCCACTCCATCTGTGACCTGTGCCACTTCCCCTTGGTGCTTAGTGAGCTCATTCGTAAAATCAGAGTCAGACAACATGATCTCACCTGCCTCTTCCTACTCTAAAATTTGTGTGTTTGGTAAGAACTGTAAAATCTTTTGCATTGTTTCCATTTGGAATTCTCATAGACAGAGATGTGGTACTCAGATCTCACATTTTCTGGAAATGAGCAGAGAGCCCTATAAGTTTTCTAATAGAAATGAAAAGCTTAGGCTGGATGTGGTGGCTCACACCTGTAATCCCAGCACTTCGAGAGGCTGAGGTGGGTGAATTGCTTGCTCCCAGGAGCTTGAGACCAGCCTGGGCAACATAGTGAGACCCTGTCTTTATAAAAAGTACAAAAATTAGCCATTTGTGGTGGCGCATACCTGTTGTCCCAGCTACTAGGGAGGCTGAGGTGGGAAGATCGCTTGAGCCCAGGAGGTGGAGGCTGCCGTGGGCCGTGATCACATCACTGCATTCCACCTGGGCTACAGAGCGTGACCGTGTCTCAAAAAAATAAAAAGAAAAACAGACTAGCTTCAAGGGGGAAAAACAGTCTAACAAAGCAGACAGATTTGAGGATGGAAATATGATTTGAGAGTTGTTATTTTCTTTTAAGTTAACTTTTATTAGCATGTAGTTTGCATTTTTAAAAAGTTAAATTTGTTCCTTCGCTGACTTTGCCCACCTTTGGAAATTCCACCTCCTCCTAAATTTTCAAAGGGAAGTCCAAAATATTGCTTAACTGTGCATTGAAGCCAGTCCAGTGTGGTAGGAAACAGAAGATCTGCCCTGTAAATATGATCCGGAGTAGAACAGGATCAAAGGCACTGAAACGGCTTCAGTAATATTCTGTTTAGGGGACGGAGGCCGGGCAGGGGAAAGAAAGGTAATTAGCTAAAAGGATGGAATCAGCATTTAAAAATCCCCAAATACATATCTTAATGTTAACTTTTTATTTTTATTTTTTGAAATCTGCCCAAGTTCATATTTACCTGAGAGACCAGTTGGCACCTAAGGACAGCCTGGTTCTCTCAGGTAAATAACAAACACTTTGCAGGCCGCCTAATTGTGTTCCATACCCTGGAGACTGCAAGCCTCCCGGGTAAATGCTGTGCTTTGGAAACTCAATGAAAAAGGAACACACAAATGTGCATCCAACTAGAGCCCAGGACAGAGCCTGCAGAGGAAACCAAAGCTCCCACTCTTGGAGTGGGACAAGGTTGGGTGGGAGTTGGGGAGAGAGGGACTTACTTTGAAATGTAAGGCAAGCTCAAACATGATTTATGAAAAAGGTTATTTTCAAAAAATAAAAAAAGCCAAACTACATTGTATTGCATATTGTACCTGCTTGTTTTCATATGAAATATCATCTCCCCTAGTCTTTGAAATACAGCTTGTATTGCCTGTGATTTTACACATTGTGGCCCACTCGGCCCCCATCGTCCCCACGTATACTTTGAGCATGAGGCACAGTGCCTGGGAACATTGGGCCTGGGTCCCGGCTTCCTCATCTTCCTGTGTGACCCTCAGCAAACCACGTTTCCTCTCTGGCCTCCTTTTTGTTGGTCTGCAAAATGAGGCAGGGGTTTCCATAGTCTCTTAAATCCTTTTTTTGCTCCAACAGTCTATGAAATAATCCAGGGATTTTGCGTCAGGCTTAAAAGTCGTTATGTGTCCATTAGAGGTAATCTCACGCTGCCCACCCAGATTCTAAACTTTACTTCCACTGATGACAGAGGCGGTTCATTCAATCCTCCCAAACCACACCATCCCCATCCAAAATATACCACCCCAAAGCCACCCCCAGAGGAAAGTGCTGTTTGCTGGCGGAAGTCAGAGGCAGCTCTTCCCATCTCAGACCCAAGGCGAGGGACGGTGCCTCCCTCAATCCCTGGTCATAGGTGAACCAAGTTTGTAATTTTCGGCTCCCTCGGGTTCTGCAAAGGAGGGGACCTTGTGATCCGTGATTGCTGTCATCAGGGAGAGCCTGTCTGACGTGAGGCCTGGAAAGCCTCTCTCCTGGTCAGCATGCTCCTCTCTCTTGATTTCTGCAGCCTAGCTCTCCCCTTTGCATTCCGGGGAACAGCCACGCAGTCCCCACTCTCTGTTCAGGATCCTTGTCTGTCAGCTGGAGCCAGCTCTGCCACCCCCTTGCAGAGCACTAACCTTTTGATTTAACTTATTTGCCACAGCAGGACTATCACCGAAAGGGGAACAATGCGCCCTGGCCATCTGGCCTTGGCCGCCCGAGGCACCCAGCCTTGCAGCCCAGGGTTCTTGGAGGGGCCACTGTGAGCTGTAGAGATTCCCACCAGCCTCCCTAGACGGGTGCCCTATTTTTGTTTTTTTGCAAATCAACCTTTTAAAATCCAGATGCAGGCTATAGCCAGTGACTCAGAAAACCATAAATAATACAGCAGCCTTAGCTCAAGGAAAAAAAAAAAAACCACACACACACACACACACACACACACACACACACACACAAAGGTGTATCTATCATTATACTTAGCCAGTAACAAGCCAAAGGTAAAGTTTTGTGGTTTTTTTTTTTTCTTCCCCATGACCCTTAAACAAGTGTGACAGGCATTAACCTATCAATATTAGTGAGTGATTTAAAATACCAACCAACATTTGCCTGCAATAATTTCTGTTGTAAACGACTCCTTCTGGGCCCTCCTACCAGTAATTCAGCGCTCATAAATCAGAACCCAGAACGCGGTGCTTGGCTCTTGCCCTGGGCGATTCTCGAGGTCTTTTTTTGGGGGGTGGGGTCTGGAATCCATTCACATTGTAGTGTTTCCCTCTTGTCTCTGCTGCCACCTTCAAACAGGGCATTGAAGAGAACATGGGTCTGCGAAATGAGACTGAACTCTGTTGCCCAGGATGCCTCCGAACTTTATTCTGGTGACAGGAGGTACTGGCTTCTTTTTTCATCACTCTTTCTGGACACACTGCCAAGGAGCTAAGCTGGCTTTTGTTGGAGGGAATTCCATCTAGATTTTTCCACATTAGCCAGGTGTGTTGGAAGGTCCACTCCAAGATGGGAATTTTTGTTGAGGTGAAACTGCTAAGAGTGGAGGTTGCCGGGTGCGGTGGCTCATGCCTGTAATCCCAGCACTTTAGGAGGCTGAGGCAGGAGGATTGCTTGAGCCCAGGAGTTCAAGACCAGCCTGGGCAACATAGTTAGACTCTTTCCTACAGAAAACATAAAAAATATTAGCCAGGCATGGTGGCATGTGCCTGTAGTCTCAGTTACTCAGGAGGCTGAAATGGGAGGGTTGCTTGAGCCCAGGGGTTCAAAGCTGCAGTGAGCTGTGATCATGTCACTGTACTCTGGCCTGGGTGACAGAGCAAGATGCTGTCTCTAAATAAAAAAATAAGTAAATTAAGTGGAGGTTGCAGATACAAGAACAAGAAGAGACGGAGAAGAACAGCAGCAGTGAGTGACCCAGCATGAGGGAAGCAGGCACAGGGAAGTAAGAGGTGATGGAAAGTTCTGGACAAGGCGTAATGCAAGCACCAACCTGGCCAGAACCAGCAGGCCTCATTTCTGCAGGCTGCATCCTTCTGACCCACATTCTGGCTCGCAGAGGCAACTTGGGTACAGTCATGCAACCAAATAACATACCCACTTCAAGGAAGGTAATTTCTTTAGAGTTAAGAGATTTATTAGGGGAGCCTGAAGAGTGGGGAGGGGGTGTCGGGGAGGGACTGAGACCCATCTGGTTTGTTGTGGGTCTTTTTTTATTAGAAGAGAAAAAAAAATCGCTCTGTGGGTTCATATGTCTAAGGAGAGCTCAATTAAAGTTATTTGCTGGAGCTTAAAATATGCCCGCACCTGCTTCAGCGTCAGGCTCTGAGACCGACACATGCTCCCAGAAGGTGGAGCAGATGAAGGCTCCTGTCGAGGCGAATGGAAGAGCAGGGGACAGACTTTCACTCATGCTTTAGTACCAGCCTAGGATGGGGATGCCAGCAAGCAACCCGGAGGCAGCGTCCTGGTTCATCTGGAAACCAGAGCCTGTGGTCAGCCCTGCCTGGCTGCAGTCCTCTGCAACTGCCTCTCTGGGTCAGGAGGATGCTTCTCTTTCTAAGCAGACCGGAAAGAATAGATCCAGCAGAGGGAACGACATAAAGAGACTGTATTACCTTAACCAAGTCACTTGAATCTCTGGGTGGCCCTTTCCTCTTGATACTAGGAAGGTCATAAAATCTGTTCCAGAGCTTCGTGGTGAGGATAAAAACTAATAATGGCTAACATTCACCATGCATCACACACTGTGCTAAGCCTGCCTTACACATCATCCCGTTGACTTTTCACTGCAACCCCAAGAAACAGGTATTGCTGTCAGGCATGGTGGCATGTGCCTGTAGTCTCAGTTACTCAGGAGGCTGAAGTGGGAGGGTCACTTGATCCCAGGAGTTCAAAGCTGCAGTGAGCTGTGATCGTGCCACTGCCCTCCAGCCTGGGTGATAAGGAAACTGGTGCGAGGAGAGATTTTGCCTGGATCCATCTGACCCCAAACCTGACCTTTGAGCCACCCTGCCTCAAAGGAGACTCATGAGTGAGAAAGAAATTCCAAATAATACAACGATAAAGTTACTTGCCCTAAGATGGGCTCTAGTGAAGCAAACATGCTCTCATTGAATATGCTCTTTGCCCTGTTGCCATCTCAGTTTAGAAAGTGTCCTCCCAGGATGGATGCCCAATGGATGTGGGTACTGCACTTTCTGTCTCCCGGAAGGGAGTCCAGACCTGGAAGAATTCGGAAGGGTCAGCGGGCCTTCACCCCTGCTCTCAAAAGCACAGGGGAACTCTGGAGACAAGAGTCTCCATTATCTTCTATTTTCTGAAACAGGTGATTGATCTCAGAGCCTCGCTTTCTAGCTCTCAGGGCTTGATGAATTCTTTTATTCCGGATTCCTAGGCTTTTCACAAGAAATGGAGCCAGTTTTAGACACCAAGGAAGGAATTCACGAATGGGACAGAGAGGAATTTGCTAGCTCTCATTGATGGAGTTTGTCATTACACAGACCTGAACCTAAATCTTTTTAGACAATTCCTCCTTCGGGGTTTCACTTTGAGATGTCTTTTTTTTTTTTTTTTCAGCCCAGAGGTCTTTTATTTTATTTTTTTTTAACACTCATTATGCCATGAATTCATAGGGAATAGGTTCCAGCAGCTCAGGCTCCTTCCCATTGGTTCTCACAAAGTGTGCTTCTCTGGGTGGAGCAGGCTGGCGCTTCAGTTGAACCCAGGTACCTTTCTCTTTGGCTTCTTTCTTTTTCTGATCATTTTCCTTCACGTGTTTCAGGAAGCTATCTCAGCTCTTAGTGTGCTTAATGTGCTCAATATGTACATTAATTCTCTTGGCAGGAATCTTGCCCTTAACTTCTTTGTTTACAACAATGCCAACAGCATGCTGGGTAACGTTGTAGACTCTCCCAGTTTTGCCATGGTAACACTTGTGGGGCATTCCTTTTTGAACGGTACCCATTCCCTTGATGTCTACGATATCACCTTTCTTATAGATTCGCATATACGTGGCCAAAGGAACAACTCCATGTTTTCTAAAAGGCCTAGAAAACATATATCGGGTGCCTCTCCTCTTTCCCTTTGTGTTCGTCATTTTGGCAAATTACTGGAAGATGGCGGTTCCGGCCGAAAGGAAAAGGTGTCTCCAATCTGGGGGAGAGAATCCAGAGATCAATGACCATTAATCTCCATTTGAAGGGGACTTTTTGGTTGTGTGATTCACTGAGATTCTTTTTTTAAAAAATCAAAACCTTTTGATCATTTTAAGTTTTTTAAAAAATTATTTGTGGTAAAATATACTTACCGCCTTAACCATCTTTAAATGTGCAGTTCAGTAGTGCTAAGTACATTATTGTGCAGCCATCACCATCATCCAGCCTCAGAAATTTCATCTTATAAAACTGACACTCTGCTGGGCGTGGTGGCTTGTGCCTGTCATCCCAGCACTCAGGGAGGCCTATCACTTGAGGTCAGGAGTTCAAGACCAGCCTGGCCAACACAGTGAAACTCCGTCTCTACAAAAAAAATACAAAAATTAGGTGTGGTGGTGCATGCCTGTAATCCCAGCTACTGGGGAGGCTGAGGCAAGAGAATCACTTGAACCCAGAGGGGTGGAGGTTGCGGTGAGCTGAGATCATGCCACAGCACTCCAGCCTGGGCGACAGAGTGAGAATCCGTCTCAAACAAGCAAACAACAAACAAACAAAATCACCTCACAATCTACCCATTAAACAGCAACTCCCATTTTCCCCTCCCCCCAGCCACTGGTAACCACCATTCTGCTTTCTGTGTCTATGAATTTGACTGTTCTATGAACCTCATGTACGTGGGATTATACAATATTTGTTTATAACTAGTTTGTTTCACTTAGCGTAATGTCCTCGAGGCTTATCCATGTTGTCGCGTATGTCAGAATTTCCTTCATTTTTAAGGCTGAAGACTATTCCACTATATGGTTATACCGTATTTTTCTATCCTTTCATCTGTTGATGGACACTTTGGGTTGCTTCCCCCACTTGGCAATGGTGAATCACACTGCTTTGAACATTATACAAATGACTCTTCAAACCCTGCTTCCAGTTCTGGGGAGATAGAGACCCACAAATGGAATTGCTAGATCATGATTCACCGAGATTAAGTAGCTGTGAAGTGTCCTGTCCTTCATTATATAGCCTACCCGTGTGCAGAAAAATATACTGACTACAGCCTATACTTCGGGGACATTTAAAAAGTTTTTATGCTGATTCTTTCAGTTAAGCTGCATACTGTAAGTGCATATTGTATGCATGTACAAACTCTTGAGTATATACTGTGTGTATATATGCTGTGTGCACCAGGCACTGTAGTAAGTGCTTTATCTGGCTACTGGAAACCTCATTTCATCTTCTGAATGACACTCCTATTTGGCAGGTTCTATCCTTACCCTTGTTTTACATGTGAGTTTCCTGAGGCTGAGAGATTAAGAAATTTGCCCCAGTTTTAACTGGAGGAACATAAACTCAAACCTAGGCATTCTGACTTCAGAGCTGCAGTCTGAGTTGCTACTCTTTGCTGCATTCATGGAGACAGAGTAAGGAAACTAGTCCTTCAATGCATCCTCACTCTTGCCCCCCAACACATATAGATTTATGATTTTTTGATTTTACAATGGTGTGAAAGTGATATGCATTCAGTAGAAGCTGTACAAATTCCCATACAACCATGCTGTTTTTCACTTTCAGTACAGTATTCAATAAATGACGTGAGCTAGTCAAATTTTATTATAACATAGGCTTTGTGTTAGATGATTTAGCCCAACTATAGGCTAATGTAAATGTTCTGTACACATTCAAGGTAGTTTAGAGTAATAAGCTATGATGCTTAGTAGGTTGGATGTATTAAATGCATTTTTGATTTGTGATATTTTCAATTTATATTGAACTTATTGGGATATAACTCCATTGTATGTTGAGCATCTGTACATGGATCCAATTCTCTACCCAAAAAAGAGCTCCGTTTTTCTTTGTATCTTCTAAAACTTAGCTACAGATTTTGAAGCTCTTGCCTTAGCCTCTGTTCTTAGCAATGGTTTAATAAACATTCATCTTTTCCTTTCCTGCCTCTCCCAATGTCAGTTCCTCTCTAGCAACATGCCGTGTGCACCATTAGTTGGAGGTTTGATTTCCCAAATACATAGACCCATCTGCATTTCATTGCATCATCTCTGATGATGAATTTGTTCATTAGCCTCCTTCTCTCCATTTATTGTAGCGGCATGCATGGCAGCTTTTCTATGGTTACTTCTATGCATTGTTGACATTGGCTCTAGGATTTATATATGTTCAGGGATGGTGTCTGGGCAGGCCCTCTAGTGACAGTCTATAGAAGAGGATCTCTGGCCAACCATGTGACGGGAAGGGCACCACAGCTTGTTGTGGCTGTAGCTTTGTTGCCTTGGTCTGGAGAATTTCTCCTTGCCTTCTCATACACCCCAGCATGCTAGCTATCTGGATTTGGAGAGAAAGGTATGTGGGCTGCCTGGCTTTACTGACTCTCTTACTACCCAAATGGCAAGAAGGTTTGCAACAGGAGAAGGCAGGAAGATCAGGCTCAGTCTTTTCTGAGGAACTCAGAGAGGAGAGGGGCCAAGGCGCTGTCTCATTAGGATTTTGAGAAAGAACTTGGGCTTGTTCATAAAGACCGTTCAGAAACCTCTGTCCTATGCTTTATGTAATAGAATAAAGCTCCCTCAGAGTTAACAGCAAATCTCTCAGGTTGCATTTACCTTCTTGCATCTATGGTTCCCTTTCTTTCTGCCTAAGTAGATATGCTATTGTTTGCAAGGGTGTGGATGAAGGTAGAGTCCAGGAAGTGATTTCCTCTGAGTCCCAGGAGCTTCTAGGAAAAGGCTTGGGATGGTGTGGGAAGAGTAGGGAAGAAAAGCAGTGCCCTGCAATACGTTGCAACCACACCCCTCCTTCCTTCCGGAGCAGGGTTGAGTGACTTATGCCATGTACACCTGTTCTTAAATTGCCAGGTGATGAATCAAAATCTCCAAAAGCCTAGGCAGCCTCATCCCTGACTTGGAAAACCATGGATTGTCTCTAAGCCTTTAAATGCTTTGTCTCTAAAGCCTCAGGCCTTGAGCAAAAGCCCTCTTGCCCTTTGAGAAGGAGCCAGCCTGGCCCGGAGTTGGGTTGAATGGGTACCTCTGGTTGGATGACTGAACGTTACCTGTCCTTTTTTTCCTTCAACTTCTCCCACCTTGCACTGTTGCAACCCATGCCCCAAATGATCAGTTGGGGAGGTGACAGTCCTCCACATTTAGTCATTCCTGGGTGACAGGCTCCTTGTTCATAGAGTGCAGGGGCCAACTGCAATCAGGATAACTGAGGGCAGGACGCGCTTTGCTGATGCTCTAGCAGAGGAAATTGCAGCTTTGCTGCCCTTGGCCAGGTACGGATTGTTGGGGTTCACTCTGCTCTACTTGATCTGCTGTTTGCCATTCTAGTAAATGCCCTCCCCATCTTTCACCCTGGGAGGGCTATGGTGACTGCCTCAAGAGGTGACTCTAGGGGCCCTACAATGAGTTCATGGGTGAGGCATGTCTCCTTCAGCAAGGGACCCTAATGTCCTCTGGTGGCCCTCATAGCAATGGTCCGCCCTTGTGTCTTTAGTTGGAATGGCAGGGATCAGACTACCCACAGTCAGTTTGAGTTTGTGCCATCTCTGGTGTCTGTCATCCCCTGCTGAAAGTTGACAGATCGGATTTCTCCCTGAGTGCATGCTTACGTTTGTTACATTCACTTTTCACTTCATATATTATTTTTGGCAAGTGAGAAAATATAGAGGACTTTCAATCTCCAAAGTCGTTAGCATTTCCATGCACACTGGATTTAGACTCAGCCTTGCCCTCGTTGGTGAGCTAGAGGAGATCAAAAGCACCCCAAATCTGCATATAAGCAAAGCAGTCTAACCAAGATCTGTCAGCGAGCGCTTTTAATGTTGCTTAACAAAATATGTTACACAAAATCTTTATAGACTGAATAGGTACTTTGAGTTCCAACAAAGTAAAGCAAAGTAAACATTGCTCTTATGGGAAATAAAGTTCTATGTGGTTAGGGGCAGGGCTGTGATTAATTCAGTGGCAATGAAAAGTCCATGAAAATATAGTAAGGTTACTAGCTCTGCTTGAGAAACAATTTAATATCTGCTATGTATTAAATATATATGTGTGTATATATGTTTTAATACCAAATGATGGGTGGTGGGAGAAGAACTGGTATTTCTCATCTTTAATTATAAATTAATGTGCTGATGCTCTAGATATCATAGCTCCATCAATTATTGATGTTGACCTCACTACAGAAATCAGTAAGGAAAACAGAGTGATGAAAGGCAGCATTGAAGAGATGAAGACTAAGTTTCTATGACAGTCCCTCTGTGTGTGCACGCATGCGCCTGTGTGCAAACATCTGCATGTGTATGTACATATAGATAACTCAGTTTACCTTTACAACAATTATCTACTGAACTGCAGATTTCTCAGAGCTCTCGAACTGTAGCCTTGTCCAAAGTGCATGCCTTCATAATGTGCATTTTAACGTTAAATGGTTTTTAATATTCTACATATGGTTTCATGGTTTTAACTCTCCTCTCTGGGAATGAACAGGGCTGTGGTATTATGAATAGTGGACCGTGTCCAGGACACCCACTTACTTCCCTACATATCAAACATGTGGCGCTCCCATTAAACATGGAACTGTCTCTAGAGATTACAGTTGTCCTATCTAATCCAGTCCTGTTTTGTTCCCTCGACCCAGATTGAGAAGGATACATTGTTCTCATACATTCTTTTTTTAATTAAATGCAGTGGACATGTCACGTCCATGAAATACTCCAGGTCTGTTTTCACATCTGTGGTCATTTTCTCCTCCTCTCCTTCCATTTGGCTTTTTGGAAAGAAAACCAACCCTAATGTATACTTGGATTAATTGATTGGTTGTGTGCAATTTGCCAGGACAGTTTAGATATGATCTTAATTTTTTGTTTCTAATCCCAACAGAATGTTCTCTGTTGCTGCTCTTTCAGACACTCACCAAAGCTCTCGTCATTCCTGTCCAATGATTGTTTGAGTATGATATTCTTATTCAAATTGGTTCATCCAAATTCACTTCTCCCTCCCCTTGTACTGGGGTATGCAAGAGAACCTTTAGGTGCGAGGTATGCCTGTGTGTGTTTTAAGTTGTAATTGCTGGGATCATTTGCTAATTGATCCTATTGATACAAAGTACAAAACCTTCTATATAGACAGCACTTCATCAGAAGCAAGGAAACCTGATATCCCATAAAATTCTCCATTCAATTATAATTTTAAAATACTGGAGTAAACTCCTAGCAATTCACAAGAGGCTAAACTAGAGCCCCATTAGAAGGGTACTACAAGTAAACATTATTAATTATAAAAAATTGCCTAAATTAGATTTTTTTCACACCTGCTTCTTGCTTAATTAGCTAGCAATCCACATATTCCATTCAATTGAACTCTTACTATTTATTCAAGCATACTTGACATTAACATACTGTTTGATGTTTGATATCCTCAGTTTTAATTTAACCACATGACAACAAATGGTGTTTATGAAATACCAGTGAGCTGGAAAAATATCCTGTGTTATACTCGCACATGGGAGTGAATAGAGAATTTTTCTTTTGGAAGGGCTTGATGGCAGTAAGAAAATGAGACCCTCATTTTGTTTAATTTTTGAATGTTCTCATTCCTGTTCTCTATCACACCCTGTAAGAGGGCTTTGGAAGGTCCTGCAAGGACAGCATTGGGGCTTTGTTGCAAAAATATCCTTGAGAGCATTAATGATGGAAAAAAGTACTGTGCACCTGCTGGCACTTGGGGAGAATTTTACAGAACTGCCCTCATATTAAAAACACCATGGCCATTATTTAGGGATTAAAGAAGAGGGTGGCAGGTACATGAAGATCTTACAGCTAAATAGGGCTGTCTGGTGTCAGGGAGGAGAAAAATGAAATGCAGAGGCCAAAGGCTAGAAAGAAGTTGGCCATTATCATGAGTCATTTTCCCTATGCCTTGGCTAAGCCAAGGTAACCAAGTAATTCCTGGGGTGGACCTGGCACTAAGGACCTCCTCACTGTGTTGCTTTCATACCTGAGAGTCCAAACTGATGCCCTTGAAACTGATATCAACAGGAATGGGATGCACAAGTTCAATACAAACCTGCCAACAAAGGCCTTGGACTTGTTATTCGGAGACTCCTATGTCTAATTGGATTTATTCCTCAAACTTTTCCCCTGCCCCTCCAGAAGAGCACACGAGGGAGTTAGTGGTTGTGATTCCTGTCAGCCACTTTGTAATGCGAGTACCTTGCAATCTGGTGATGAAACTCAACTTGGAAAATTCCCTGGGCCAAGAGACAAAAGAGAAAATTGTCTCCATAATGTATTGATTCTGACTAATGACATAACTTGTTGTAGGGGATTTGGATTGATAGCCACTGGCTTGTCTCCAGTAAGACACCATGTTACATCTGACTCTGATCAAACTGTCTGTAAATCACTTTTAACTTGGGTCCTGTAGATTTTGTGTTCACACCACACATACTGCTTGGGTTCGACATCATTATTCTTCGCTTGGACTGTCTTTGTTTAACAGCCACTTAAAATTTTTGGCTGCTGGTGAATAGAGAAGCTTGTTAGCTGAGGAAAACATGTTGATGTCACACACTTGCAGGATTTTTTTTTTTTTTTTAAATTTTGGTCAGGCTGTGTGGATCCAAGAAAGTGTGTGGTGTTACCTGTAATAGATGGATGGCTTTAGGTTCAGAGGCTAGATTCAGATATCCCTGGATAATAGTTGGAAGTTGGAAGCCATCTCTTGGGACCTGGCATATTTACATTAGGGCTGATACTTCTTGCTTCTGGAGGGGCTTGTTATTCTGGGATGAACTTGTTATCCGAGATAGCCCTTTTTGCAACTGAGGTCCACAAAAAACCAGGTGTGTCAGAGAGCCACCACTACCAACACCCTGCACTCATATTGCTTACAATCTTCAAGGAAATGGATCTTGGATAGGATTTGGAATCAAGATTTCGACTCCTTTTTTGCTTTTTTATTTTACTCTTCATGCACAGAAACACATGACCTCAAAATACGTGTTTGAATGGAGAAGAAAACAAGCAAGACTTGTACGTGGCATTCAGAATGCATGTTTCTTCCCAGCCCCCTCCTTGTTATTTGTGTTTAAATTAGGCTACTCTAATAAATTTATATTCGTTATGCCCAGGTCAGTTGGGCAATGGGTAGAAGGGCGTTCTACAACTGTGGAAAATATGGCTTGGCTTATATATTTTTAAAGGACAGTTTGGAGAAGCTGTAATCTCCAGAAAGAGAATTTTATAAAATTGAGCTTCTAACTTGATAAGAATAATGGCAAATGAATTTTCCACCTGAAGGGGAATTAGATACCTCCATTTGGTTCATTTCCAACTGTGGGTGCCCCTGGTGTATGAGCCCCTTCCAAAAGTTCTCATCATTCATTTCTGTTAAAGAAAAATTCACAGTTTAGGAAAACCAGCATTATGAGGAGTCATCTCCAAGTTGGTGATTATTTGATTTTTTTCTTAAAACCTCATATTAGGGCTGGGCGCCATGGTTCACACCTGTAATCCTAGCATTTTGGGAGGCCAAGGCAGGTGGATCATGAAGTCAAGAGGTCAAGACCAGCCTGGCCAAGATGGTGAAACCCTGTCTCTACTAAAAATACAAAAATTAGCCAGGCATGGTGGTAGGTGCCTGTAGTCCCAGCTACTCAGGAGGCGGAGGCAGAGAATTGCTTGAACTTGGGAGGTTGCAGTGAGCCAAGATCGTGCCACTGCACTCCAGCCTGGGTGACAGAGTAGGACTCCGTCTCAAAACAAAAAACAAAAAACCTCATATTTGAAGTGAGATTGTTTGAAATATCCCATAAATAGCAAATTATAAAATTTATTTTAATTACACCAGGGAAATGGAATTCCTATCTTTTACATTTAAATTTTAAGCCTTCTGTTATAGAAAATTTTAAGACACATGAAAGTAGGGAGAATAATATAAATGATATGTACCATATAATTCTAGCTCGTTTCACACACTTTTTGGTTTTTACTTGTTATTTTCTGCTATTTTTCTTCTTCATGCATATGTGCAATGCAATATAAGGTACAAGACACAGCTCTTCCCCACCATGTGCCATACATATAATGAAAGCAGAGCCTTGGGGTGTGTTTTTATGTTGATCAGTATAGGTACTTATGAATACACACATACTTAACACTTTTATACACATATGGATAAACACATTTTTATATTTATGTGTGTGCATTTATATCAGTAGCGTTATTCTCACCCACAGGTTTAACAGTCTAACACAGGGGAATTGAAAGAGATGAGGAAGATACCTTTAAGTGGACTTATTTAATTACATATTATAATCTGGTTTTCTAAAGAATTTAGCAGTGATTTGTCACGGTGAGAAATAATTCTGACCACCCCAACAGCTCCATCTCTTGAGACTTTTTGATAATGCTCTAGAGATGAAACAGCATCAAAGACCAAGGGCTCTTGAATATGCAAAACAGTGTTGGTGGGCCATTTCATCTTTCATTAATTCATCTAGTGTGAGGTGCATCTACAGGTGCCCCCAGCAAAGCAGGAAATGTACAGTAACTTGAACGTTTTCACTGGGGCCCATATTGATTGTTGATGTAACCAGTGGCACCTCTACAACTTTAATCCCTCATTCAATATCTTGAGGAGATCTGATAGATATTTATTCTGGCTATTTGTTCATGTGTACATAAAGATTGTTTTCCAAAGCAGTGGTTTTGCTCTGCCTCCCATGGTTGGGATGATGGGCAGTACATGTTTTACAAACTTGCTTTTAGGGGCTCTCCAGTTCTGTGAAGACAGCTGGCCCTTAGGGCATAATTGGTGCTTCAGTAGGAATCCCATTTCTTTAGAAATAGACTGCCCATCTGACAATAGACTTTCCTTCACTCAGGCACTCAAGTAAGGTCATGATGTTGAGGACTCTTGCATCTTTGAGCAAGGGTGGAGTCTGCCTATCCTGACTCAGAGACCCCCAAAGCTGGAGTAACAAAGAGTGGGTGTTCATTTTCTCTGTGTGGCCAGTGAAGTTCTCCCTGCTCCTCCCCTCCTTAGATACATGAAGATCACTGCTTTAGGGAAATAGACGCATTCAAAGGTAGCCCCACCAGAACCCAGGAAAGGTGAATAGGCTGGGAATTGGATTATTTGTGTTTATTCTGCTCTAGATTTACCCTTGGATATGCCCCTGAGCTGTTGGTGTCTCATCCATAGAATGGGACCGTACTACCTAATCCTTTAAACACTTGGGATGATTTTCTTTTCTTGCCCCTGGATGACATTTGCTTCTGAGACCTCCCCATTCCTGACTGTATGCCCTTCCATTTCGGATGCCATGTTTTGGACGAGACTCTGGAGATGTAATTCTAGGCAAGGAAACCCAGACGGAAAGGGTAAGGAACAGAACTTGGGGGCAGACACATCAGGACCTGGGGCAAAGATATTTGTGGCAAAATGGCTATAGTGCTGACACAGCTAGCTGCTGAGCTATGGATTTAGGAAAAAGAAAACCCAGATCAAACCCTCCCCCAAACAACAATGAGAATCAGTCCTACTATGGGAAGAAAAACGGCGGTTACCGTTTCACACCACAATTCATTTGCCTATAAAAAGATACCTTAGGCTGGGCCTTGTGGCTCATGCCTGTAATCCCAGCACTTTGGGAGGCTGAGGCGGGTGGATCGCCTGAGGTCAGGAGTTCAAGACCAACCTGACCAACATGGTGAAATCCTGTCTCTACTAAAAATACAAAAATTAGCCAGGCGTGGTGGCAGGCACCTGTAATCCCAGCTACTTGGGAGGCTGAGGCAGGAGAATCGCTTGATCCTGGGAGGCAGAAGTTACAGTGAGCCGAGATCACGCCACTGCACGCCAGCCTGGGCAACACAGAGAGAGTCCATGTCAAAAAAAACTTTAAGCAAGCATTGTCTCTCCTTAGAAGCCAGAAAAGCAACCTTATATTGCTCCTGGCTTTGTAGAACAACCCAACATATTGAAGAAATTCCTGAGCACCAGAAAAATGGAATAGCCATTCCTCCACCTTTACAAAAAGTCCAGCCTCAGCTCATCCTCCCTTCAGGGTCTGTGTCATTGTCCTTTGGCTCAGCCTAACCTGATGAGGTTCCCAAAGCCCTAGTCCTGACAGCAGCCGTTCAGCTTTGACTGAGGCTGATGGTGGCACTTAGAGCCAGGTAAACAAAGCTTCCAGACTCGATTTTATTTTTCCTGTCAAAAAGAAATGGAAAGAGGCTACTTCAGATTCTACTGAAGTCATAATAAAACTAGACCCACTGGGTCACCATATGTGGGGAAAAGTTCTCCTGGGCCTTAGTGTACACACTCAGGGAGGGAAATAAAGAAAGGGAAAGCCGCCGTTCTACTGGCAACTGTCGTTAGGTAGTATAAACAATGGCCCGTCACTGGCATGGAGTGGAGGCTCAGATTCCAATAGCACTCAACAGGGAGCCTTCCTTAAAAAATTAGAAGAAGCTGGGCTGGAGTTGGTCCATGCTGGGAATGGCAGAAGAAGCAAAAACAAGAGTAAATGAATGGAAATTAAGCAGCAGGAAATGGGGATTTGGCACAAAGCTGGAATTTGAAACTGCAGAGAGGTGTCAGTGATAAGGTTGTATAAAGTTTCTGGCCAAAAAAAGAGAGAGAAGGAATGCAGATGTGTTCATTGAATAAAGTGCAGATGGAGAAAGAGGCAGAAAGAAAAAAAAATGCCGGGGAAATCATAATGAGTGGAGGTGCATTTCTGTTTAGCAAAACTTTAAAAATTATTCTCCCTGCATGTCTGGATGAAATTACAGGTTGGTTCAGATTGTTCCAATCTACTGGAGAGATTAAGGCCACGTTTATTTACTTTTACCTTTTCCTGCTCTGGGCAGACTGGGCTGTTTGTGCTGGGAGGCTCTGGGCAGGCAGAATCCAGGTGTGAGTCTCTGTTTGGAGTCTGCTCAGGAACTGCGGCCATCAGTTCCTCTTTAGATAGAAATAACTGGGATGTCTCTGGAGAGCTTGAATCATTGTGCGGGTTTGTTACCTGTCTGGGAGGCTCATGAGAAGACATGCAGCAAAGAGATCTGACCCCTTGCACACATGCGCCCTTTCCCTTGGCTGTGCAAGGAAGTCTGGTCTTTTGTGTCCTGCCTGCCTTCCTCACTCCCATCTGGCAGGGCTCAGTTACACTTCTCTTTGGCTAAAGATAGTCTGTGCATCACAGGGCAATCCTGTGTTTAAACATCATCTTATTTGGTAACTAACAGGCTGAAATTGGCCTCTCCAGTTGTACTTTGGTCATGAAATCATGGCTCACTACAATCTTGAACTCCTGGACTCAAGTGATCCTTTCATCTCACCTCCCGAGTAGCTGGGACTACAGGCGCGTGCCACCACACCCGGCTAATTTTTATTTTTATTTTTATTTTTGTAGAGATAGGGTCGTGTTATGTTGCTTAGGCTGGTCTTGAACTCCTGGGTTCAAGCAATCCTCTTACCTTGGGCTCCCAGCTTGCTGTGATTACAGGCACGAGCACTATACCTAGCTGGTCCCCTCTATTTCTTGTGCAGCCTTGGATGTAGTTAAATAACTCAAGGGACCCATTCCAAGCACGAGTTGTTCCATAGGCAGTGGGGATGGGAGGCAGTGGAAGTGGTGAAGAGGTGGCCTGTGGCGGAGGGGGAAAGGTCTCTAACCCTGAACTAGCAGATGGGATGCTGATCCAAGTCACTCTACCATCCTTAGATGTCAATTTCTTATTTTCCCAATAAGACTAACGCCTACCCAATGTATTTTAGAGCCTTTGTTTGGTGAAACTCTTGTGAAGACATGTGTATGAAAGTACTTTGTAGAATACTCTGTATTATCTTATGCAAAGCATCATCATCTTCGTTATCTGTGGGAAAGCAAGATTTGCTCTTGGAGGAGAAATGGCAGTTTTAGCAAAGAGGTGAGGTGTCTTGAGACTGGAAGGCAGTCTGGACATACAATTTTCAGAGCCTTCCTTCTTTCAAACCGTAAAAGAGGGTGCTTTTGGATGTACGCTTCTGACCCCTCTGTCCCGGGGTTTTAAAAGCAATGTAAGGCACAGCAATACATGTGGCCCTTGCCAAATATTCTCAATCTGTCAGTGTGGATATTGGTAGATGCACAATGGTGGGTAATGCGTCAATCTGGCTTCCTTCCCTAGATGAGCGGTGTTTCCTTGGGGACAAGCACAAATGTCATGTTTTCTATATCAATGCTGTTGATATAATAGTCTGGATTACCTTCAGTTCTGATTGTGTGTCATCTTGGGAGAGGATACTGTTTAAATGTTAGTGTTGAATAATGAAAATTAGGTGAGGAGTGGAGGGTGAATATTAAAATGTCGCCATCACAGTGGCCCCACCTGCCCTGTAAGGCCCTGTCCCTGTCCGTCTACTTTCTCTGCTGATTCTGGGTCAGAAATACAGCATGTTCTCCCTTATAAATGGGAGCTAAATAACTTGTACACATGGACATAGAGTATATAATAATAGTCGTTGGAGATTTGGGAGGGCGGGAGAGGGTGAGGGATGAGAAATTACCTAATGCATACAATGATACAATGTACACTATTGAGATGATGGCTGCACTAAAAACCCAGACTTCCCACTCTACAATATATCCATGTAACAAGAGTACTTGTACACCTTAAATTTATACTTTATTATTATTATAATTATTATTTTTATTATTTTGAGAAGGAGTTTTGCTCTTGTTGCCCAGGTTGGAGTGCAATGGTGCGATCTCAGCTCACTGCAACCTCTGCCTCCCAGGTTCAAGAGATTCTCTAGAGTAGCTGGGATTAGAGGCATGTGCCACCACACCCAGCTAATACTGTATTTTTAGTAGAGACAAGGTTTCTCCATGTTGGTCAGGCTGGTCTCAAACTCCCAACCTCAGGTGATCTGCCCACCTTAGCCTCCCAAGGTGCTGGGATTACAGGCATAAGCCACTGCACCCAGCCAGCATTTTTTTTTTAAAGGGATAATGCTCTCCCTCCCCATCCCTGTGCAGACCTACACACCTGCCCATTTGGTACCACACCTATTAGGGGGGACAAAATGTACATTCATACTCCAATTCCTTTTTTAAAAAAATTAAGATGGGGTCTTGCTCCATTGCCCAGGCTGGTTTTGAACTCTTGTCCTCAAGCTGGGCTTACAGGTGTGAGCCACTGCACCTGACTAATACCTCAATTCTTGGGAGAGCAGCATTTCCTTGGGGACAAGCTATATTCCCAAACACAGAAGGTAGTCTCATCCAAAATATTAACTTATATTCACCAAACACAGAAGGTAGCACTTAAACGTAAGCAAGAATGAGAGTTTCAAGGGGCAAATCTAGGCACAACTGTAGTTAGGGAGAAGTGCCCCTAAACATGTCTTGTGGCTCAAGCTGTTGGGAGCATAAACAGGTGACTCCCCAAGCTCTCTCCTTTTTCCTTCTTTCAAATCCTTTATTTTTTCTCCTTTTAAAAATATCAATAAGCTATATAAAAGTATAGAAAATGTGTTAAAATAACAATCTTTTAAGACTATCTTTAGAAAAATCCATCTTCTTTTTTTTTTTTTATATATGTGCCTGGACACAGGAATATTTACATTTATATACTGGTAAAATCTCTATTAGGTTATTCATTTTTAGGCCCCTCTAAAATGCTTAGAGTCTCACAAAATACATAATGCTACCCACAAAATACCTCTGGAGCTTCTCCCTCTCCTCTAATTCTCAAGGCCCCCGCCTGAATTTAGGGCCTTCCTCTCACCTTGGTGAATAGAATGACTTCCAAGCTGGTTTCTTGCCTCTAGGCCCTTCTTAACACCCGCAGAATTAACTTCCTAGAGCACAAACTTGACCCTCTGCTTAATGCCTGGCAGCAGCTCTCAGCACCTTTGGAGGGAAGCCCTGTCCCCACGGGTCCTGGTCTGTGGGCCCAGCCAGGCTCCAGGAAGTGTGGTGCTAGCGTGGTATGCTCTTGTCGCTGTGATCAGCTCTGGCTTCTTGTGTCTGCTGTAGTCCACGCTGTTCTGGGGATGCGCTCTGTGCCCTCCTCCAACCCTCTCTGATCCTCCCAGCGCCGACGGCCCCGGGGCGCCTTGTTTACAGCAGCTGCACAACCTGGCGCGCTGCGTTTGAGTCCTTGCAGCACAGACCCCGGGTCCCTAGCCAGCCGCAGTCACTGTGGTGAACAAATTAGGCACGGCTCCTACCTTCGCAGAGGCAGCAATCCATTCGGGGAAGGCAGCCGTGGTATAATTAAAAGTGCAATGAGTATCCATGTCCTCCAGCACTGCGGGGTGCCATGGCAGCAAATAACCAGGGGACCCAGACAGGCTTGCGGAGCCATGAGGGCTTTCTGTGCCAAGGGAGGGATGTGGATGAGCGTCCTGAAGGCTCCCTGGGGGAAGGGGCGGGGGCGGTGCTGGAGGTGAGTGGGGGCACTTTCCTTGAGAAGAACCTTGAACTGTCAGTACGATCCAGATAAGCATGTGGGAAATGGTGGTGAAACACGACGTTTCCTCCGCATTGATTCCCTTCACTGAAGGCCCTCAAAATATGTAAATTTTTTTTCTTAGTGCCTCAGAGCTTAAGGCATTTCTGAAAGCCAAGACCCATTGCCCTTGGCTTCTGTCTTTCTCTTTGGACCTGTGTTCTCTGCATCTGGCAGAGATGTACCCAAAGAAGTAGGAATGGGCTTATCTGCCTGCACGCGAAGCTGGGGGCGCTGAGCGGTGCGGCAAGGTGCCCTGTGGCTCTCCAGACTCAGGTGGTGCATTTAGCAGCAGGAAGCCACAAACGGGCAGCCCTCTGGGATGCTGTGGATGCCAGAATGGAAGCTCCAGGAAAGCAGTTTGGGTTCCCACGTAGCCCGATATCACTCTTCCTCCGCCTGAACTATTTTGAGACATTCCTGCCATCCTTCTCTCTCCCACACATACCCTTAATATGACTAGAATATAGCTAGTTCGAGCTAGCATATGTTCTTATAATTATGTTGCTAGCATGATAGATTATTTATTCTACTCACTTTTTTTTTTTTTTCCTGAGTCCCTGTACTGTGTAACCAAGACTAAGGAGCTTATTTAAATAAAGAGATACTAACACACCTTGACAGCAGCCTATAAAAAAAAAAGGAAAGCCCCAACCTTTAACAGGTCTCAAATCTGCATCCCATCTGTTTAATGTGCAACCTAATGTGCTGCTGGGAGGCTCAGTTTCCTGGCAGCCGAAGGGAGAACCAGAGGCTCTGTCAAGCCGCTGATCTCTGACGGTGGAGAGCCTTTGAGTGTCCAGCTCTGTGGGATGTTGCCCTAACTAGGCACTGTCATTCACCTGGAGGAGTGCTCAGTGAGTGGGCTTTGGATCCAATAGCACTGGAGCCAGGAGGAGCCTCCACAGCCCTTGGGGCAGCCTTCTCTTATTGCTGATGGAGAATCTGAAGCCCCAAGCACAGTGTCTTGCCGATGGTGACACAGAGACTCAGTGAAGGGTCAGATCCCGAATCAGCTCCTTGACTGCATTCAGTGTCTTTTCCCTCTGCGGTGTGGGACTGGAAGATCCATGGAAATGGTTTCCACCACCCAGTCTGGGAGGCAAGCAGAAGCCAGGAATCAACCACTCCATCCATTTCCTGTGACTTCTCTGGGGAGGAGTTTATCTCTTTTCTTTCCTGATTGATGTTTAGAAATGAAATGAAATCCAATAAAAGCCTATATTACCACCTTAAGGAAAACCATGTTTCCATTCATTCCTTTAATCATTCATTCAACTAATACTGACTGAGTGTCTGTTGTGTGCCAGACATTGAGGACATGGTGATCAATCCAAGAGAGCTCCTGTCCTCCAGGGCTTTCCAATATGGTGAATGAATAGCTAAGTAAACAAGGTGTTATGGTCCACTCACCATGGTCAAGAAATGCCACAGCGGTGTGTGCAGAGCTGTGAAGCACACATGGTCTTGTGGAGGCACAGAACAGGGGCCCCTACTCCAGGCTGTGTTAGAGCTATGGGTCTTAGGGAAAGCCCCTTTCTTTTGGAGATAAGCTTCTTGATCTCCAAACTGGACCAAATGGTCTCTGTGAAGTTTGTTTGTTTTTCTGTTCTAACATCTTGAATAAGGTGTGATGGGAAAGAAGAGGATGGGAAAGAAGTACAGGAAATATCTCAGGCTTCCATAAGTTTAAAGCCTAATTAGGAAAAGAACCCAATACTTATAGAATAAGTAGGAAAAAAAAAAACCCAAAGCCTCATTCTGTAGTTCAAAGCTATGTTATTTGATATGTACAATAGATACTAAGAAAATTCAGAAAGTGGGGAAAGTAGAATGAGTTGGAGTTGGCAGAAAGAGCCGTGTGGGAGAGATGGACATTCACTTGGGTTTGAAATAGAACATAAAACTTGCATAGATGAAGGGCTGATGGGGGAGGATATCTAGACATGAAGAGTGAGCAGAGGAGATTAGCAAAGCCTGCGAAAAGGAGTGAGCAGGGCAGGTTGGGCATGAGCCAGAAGGTGAAATGATTTGTAATAGCTCCTAACCTAATGACTACCCGGCCACTTTGCAAAATCCCCATGTAGACAGGGTGAGTACGTGTTCCTGTTCACCCTGGACAGTCCTGGTTCACATTTCTGTTGGCCTACTGTAATTATTTTCTTTATAAACTATTTATTATAATTTAAAATTTATTTAAAATAAATAATTTATAAATGAATAAATAATTTATAAATAGATAAAATAATAAAATAATTACATTAGGCCAACAAAAAATAAATAAAAATGTATAAATAAATAATTACAGTAGGCCAACAGGCATGTGAACATACCAGAGTCTTGCTCTGTTACCCAGAGTGGAGTGCAGTGGCCAATTATGGATCACTCTAGCCTCCAACTTGTGAGCTTAAGCGATCCTCTTGCCTCAGTCTCCTGAGTAGTTGGGGCTGCAGTCACAAGCCACCATGCACGGCTAATTAAATAATTTTTTTTTTTGTAGACACAAGGCCTCACTATGTCACCCAGGCTGGCCTGGAACTCCTGGCCTCAAGCAATCCTCCTGCCTTGGCCTCCCATAGGGTTGGGATTAGAGGCGTGAGCCAGTATACCTGGTCCTTTTTGTAATTTTTAACAGAGTCCCCTTTGAACACTTTTCAACATGTTCATATTTAAAAATGATTAATATGATTGAAAATGATTAATGAAATATGAATCAATACATGATTAATGAAAAATGATTTCTGACGAATTCTGAATGTTCATCTTGACCTTGCCTGTTTCTCTTAGAGTACATTCTTGAAGTCACTGCTTTTCCTTTCTGTGCTTTTCCTTACCTGTCTGTAAAATGGGGGGAATGCTTGGTGCTTTCCCTTCTTCCTGGGAACATATGGAGCCAAAAGACATCTTCAACCTCATTCTTTCCTTGCTAAATTTAACAATCTACCCTTAGCTACAGAGAACTAAAAACTCTCTGATCTTTGCCCTAGCTAAGTGTGTGTATTCTCTCCCTTCCCAAGTGAATTTCCAGGTTCTCAGAGAGTCCTCTTTGTCTAAAAGGGTTGGAGCACTGAGTTGGATGACTTGGAAAGTATTTAAAAATTATTTGGACAGAGCCATCATGAAAATACCAGGTGGCCATTGGGAAGTGAGGGGGTGGATTCTATCCAGTGGTGCCACTATTTATCATGTTCAATTGGGTGGGCCAACTAGCATTCTGGAGCAGAGAATAAAGGACTGCACGTTGTGGGACTTGGTTTTGCTCTCCCAGCTGGTAATCTCAGCTGGGACAGGCCTGGGCTCCAGCTCATGTAATCACTCCTCAGGCTCCTGTCCAGCCAGCAGGGAAGATTCTAGTTGCTGGCACTGTCGATCCAACACCTATTTATGAGTACTAAATTTGCAAAAATAATATATGAAAATGAGGTTGTGTGTCATTTCAGCATGTGTTCTATATAATGAAATAAGATGGTGATATCAAATTACTGGCTAATTTAATTGCCTAGAAAAATTAATTTCTAAAAATGCCAAATAATTTTCAAATCAGAAGGATTAGGGAAGCAGCATCTATTTTTGATTTTCATTTGGGGAGAAAGCTATACAGAGATTTTACTTTTTATCCTTTAAAATCTATAAACATTACTTTGTCCTGGGCCGGGGTATCAGCTCATGAAAAAGGAGGAGAAGAAAACCTTTTATCTTCATTTTATTTTGAACTGTACTTATTTTTAAAATTCTGCTTCCTTTTTTTTTTTAAATCAATTTGTGTTAAAACTGTAGAGGATTTGCCTCATTGGTTAACAGCTTTACTGGCCTGTGAATTATGCATTTATGGTACAATTTGAAGTACCAAGGGATGAAAAGATGGTCCAAAGTTTGCCCAAACCCCAAGATCATGGTTCCATGACTGAGGCAGAACAACTGGGAGAAACCTTGGACCCTCGGTCAGTGGTTTAACAGACTTTAACCCATTCCTCCTTGAAGGAGACCCAATCCTTTTGTTTTTAGTCAGGCTCCAGTAAATCTTACCCCTGTGCAACTACACTTAGGTGCATCAGTGGTTGCCTTTGTCACCTCTTTGATGCAACTAGATGAGATTCTCAAGGCAGTAGCCAATGGCGGCCTGGGTATCTGCCTCAGCAGCCAGGAACTTTCAGGAGCCTGGAAGCATTTAGATTCTGAGGACCTCTGCATTGCAGATGCATTCTTTAAGCAAAGATTCCACTTGTGCTTTCCAGCCTTTTACCGGAATTGAGAGACAAGTCCAATTTCATTGTACATTTCCATTACTTTTTTAAAAAGTGTGTAAATCTAATATGAAGTAGGCATCAGGAATGGCAGCCATCTTGTTTTAGGAAAATACGGAATTTGAGAGCCTGCCGCAAGAGCTTAAAAGAAGAGAGGTCTTGGCAAAAGTAATGTAATCTAGCAAACATTCTGTTATTTATCAGTGAGTGATCAAGGGAGGAAACAGCTCAGTGGGGCACCTCGTTTCAGATGCTCTGATTAAGGGGGCCATGGTTTATCGAAGCTGGTCTTTGGATGATGATCATTAATATGGTTCTAGACTGAGACTGACAATCTCTGCCAGTGTTGTCTTCCTCAAGTAGAATCCCAGATCTTGGCCTCGTGCTTGCTGGTACGGTTTTCATTTCTAAAGGTGATGAGGTTAATATTGCTAGAAATAATGATTTAGCCCTTACCTGATTTAAAACATTTCACCAAAACTGTCATCCTGTGTGGTACTGATGAATGCTCGCAGGTCAGCTCGAGGCAAAACTGTGAAGTAGGCCAAGTTTATTTTCGACTTTCCTGACTGCCTCCCCAAGTGGTCACCTTCCATTCTTTTCAGGCCACCTGTCTCTCCTTCTTTTCCCTCACTCCCATGAGTTCCCTCCCTCAACTTTCAATACTATTTTTCTCACGTCCTTACTTTGTGTTTTTTCCTGATAACGAAGGAATTATTTGGAAACCTCATTCATACTAAGGTACTAGTGTCTTCTTATATTGCCCTTCTTAGGGATACTTGCATTTTAAAAGGACCTCATGGAGAGGACCACGTTCAAACGCATGGAAGGGATTTTTGGTGGGCAACTTTTGAGCATTGGTAGAAAGGATGTTTTGTCAGGGCGCACCTCTTGTAAACTTTTTATCTAGCCCAAGTAGTAGTTAATGAATTGTTAATCTTTGAGTGGTTTGGTTTTTTGCAAACCAAAAGAGGACCTATGTTAAATATAACAAAATTTAAAAAAAATGATCAAACTTCCAATGTGATTATGGGGGTCCTCTTAGCAACCATTCGCTGAAAAGGGGAAGACAGCAGGATGTAGTAGTTACAGAACGTGCTGGAGTCAGATTGCCTGGCTCAAATTGTAGCTCCACTTCTTTCTAGCTGTGTAACCTTGGGCAAGTTACCTGACCTCTCTGCACCTCAGTTTTCTCATCTGTAAAATAGAAACAATAATGGTTATGAACCTCATGGGGTGGTTATGAGGATTAAACAAGTTAATGTGTAGATAGTATTTGAGAAGTGCTTGGCATATGGTAGGCATTTAATAAACGGTATTGATGATGATGGTGGTGATGATGCTGACTGCAAACATTTGAACAGTAGAAGAGTATATCTGTGCAAGACCTGTTATTTTTTCAGCCCATGATTTTTGGCATGTATTTGGATTCCTGGATGACTCACACACAGTAACACACAGCCGCCTAGGGGTCTGCAACCATAGTTAGAGTTTGGATTAAAGCCACACCCTTGCTGGCCTCATTTTGCAGAGATAAGGAAAAGCTGAGGCAGCCAGCATCAGTGTAGGATTAGACTTTGGAGCTCCCAGAGTTCCCCAACCTGGGAGTTCTGAGAGATATATTCATCTCTCAGTTAAGGCTCCATTTATTTCCCTTGTGTTCAGGGGCTCAAGGAGGGAACCACTGTTTCCTTTACTTTATGAGTCATGGTTCTGTTCTGTCATTTTGGGAAGGGCCTCAGGCCCCTCAACAGTGTCACCACTGTGCAATTATCTTGAGTGAAGGCACACAGCAAAGTGCATTTCCTTTTTAATGTAGTTATAAATGTCGCGTCACTTGGAGATTTAGAAATCCGATCAGGAATTCCATTTCCTAGTCAAATAGGGTATAATTAGAGTGGGACTCTGGGTCCATCCCTCACCAGGCACTGTAACTGGGGAAGAGGAAGCAAGGAGCGATTCTGCTTCCTTTGGATCCGAGGGGCATCTGGAAAAGGAGAGGCATCATCTAAGCTCAAAGCCATAGAGCTGGTTTGCTTCCCCAGAGCAATGAGGCCTGCTCTCCAGAGAAATAACAAGTTACAGTTTTCATTCATCCACAGAGCCCTTGCGCTGGGGTGGAGGTATGCGGCAGGAAAGACAGTGCACCTTGTCATTTTTGGTTTCTTCACGACAGGCCAAGGAACAACCAAGTCATTTAGAAACTTGTTCCTTAGGATTAGCCCCTGATGAGATCCTATGTCCAATGTACAGGAGGCCTATAGGGTAACTCTATGAAGGAATGAATGAATGAATGCTTGGCCACCCAAGCCTTTTGGAAGAATCTTCTGGCAATGTGCATGGCCTTAGGACACATTTATTATGCATCTTCCATGTATCAAACCCTGATCCAGGGATAAAGTTGTGTGTCATTGTCTTCTGCTCTGCAGCTGGGGAAACAGACAAGGAACCGAAAATGACAAAAGAGAAGGTCAGTGTTTATCAAGGTCTGCACTGAATTTGTAAGAAGGGCTTCTATTTCTGCCTGGGTAAAAAGTAGAATCCTGGGTAATTTTCCAGAGTGGTTGATGCCAGACTGGATGAAGATGAAAAAGGGTTACCTGGGCAGGGAAGAAGGGAACAGCAGCCCAGGGAAAGGAACATATTCTCCTTGTGCATGTGCAAGAAAGAAGGGGAGTGTGTCATGTTGCAACACTTCCAATAGGGTGCACTCAGGGGTATGCAGAACACTGAGGCTGCAGAGGGTGGCAGGGACCAGACCATCAAGGGACTCCTAGGCCAAGCAAAGGTGTATGGATGCTGGTCTGAATGCAGTTGTGTTGGATGTGAGTGGTCAAGAACTGAAAGTCTGTACATGGAGATGTGATCTGATTGAACTTCCCCATGACTAGGGGTACAGCATGGGTGTATTAGTCTGTTCTCACACTGCTAATAAAGATATGCCCAAGACTGAGTAATTTGTAAAGGAAAAAGGTTTAATTGACTCACCATTGCACATGGCCAGGGAGGCCTCACAATCATGGTGGAAGATGAAGGAGGAGCAAAGTCACATCTTACATGGCAGCAGGCAAGAGAGCATGTGTGTGGGAACTCAACTTTACAAAACCATCAGATATTCACTATCATAAGAACAGCATGGGAAAAACCCACCCCCATGACTGGATTACCTCCTACCAGGTCCCTTCCATGACACATGAGGATTATGGGAGCTACAATTCAAGATGAGATTTGGGTGGAGACACAGCTAAACCATATCAGTGGGTCATGGATTTAGCATGGAGGAGACAGCCTGGAGGCAGGACAAACAAGTAGGGGACCATCGTCAGTAATCCAGGCAAGAAAAGCTGTGTGAGGACTAAAGTGAATCCGATCACATTATTGTATTAGGGATGTTTGTTAAATAAGTAGAATTTAGCTGTGCTAGTCACAAAAAAAGTAACCCTGTGAGATGATAGACTAGCTAATCCTCTCTACTACAGTAAAAATTTTACCATCTCTGTGTGTCCCATAGTATGTTGTAAGCCTCAAATGGATGGGATAACATTTATTGAAAAACAAAAAGAAATGATGGAGACCTGAACAAAGACAGTAGCAGCAGGGGTTGAGACTAGGGAAGGAATTCAAAAGAGATTTTGAAGTTGAATCAGTAGGATTTGACTGGATATGAAAAGGAGGCAGAGGGACTTGTCTGGGCTGCTGTCTAGGTTTCTCCTGTGATGCACAGGTGGTCAAAGAGGGTGTTGTCATTCAGTGAGGATAGTTTAGGAGCAGGAGCTGGTTTGGGTAATGGAGATAAGGTGCATGGAGGGAAGAGAAGGATAAACGTGATGCCATCTCTGCAGAGTCCAGAAGAATACATCTTTACCATTAGTGACAATTGCCTCTCACCTGCCATCCCAGATGACTGCTGGGAAAACTGGGAGGTCTGTGGTACTTTTCCATTTTCTTTTCAGTCACTTCACTCTCAGCAAGCATATCTAGGTCTGGGGTAAGACACCATGCTAGGCATTAGAGATACAGTTATGAAGAAGGTACAGGTCTTGCTCCCATGGTGTTTGCATGGTGGTCTCTTTCCCGTGCACACTCCTTGGCCTGCTCATCTGTGTGCACAGTCCCATGCCCCACTCCCAAAGTGATTTTCTTCTTAGTTATTGCCTCATTCCACATACAGTGATTGATGAGAAAGGCATAGAAGATTTGGCTGTTCTAAGTGAGTTTAGAGCTTTAACAGGAGATTCTAGAAGTTGAAGAACTCATTATCAGAAATGATTACTTCTGACAGTGGCATTTCCCCATCACACCAGGCAGTGAGAGAAGTGGCTGTAGTCTGGGATAACTTCCTGTTGCTCTGACAGGCAGACTGCCTAGGTGGTAGCTACTCTGCCACCTTGGAGAGTCCTTCCAGTTCCAACCCCTTGCTCATTCTGAAACCAGACTTCAGCATTCTCTATTAATAGTAAAAGGCTCTCCCACCTTTAGAATGAAAGAAAGACCATTTCAGTAGGTTTAGGAGTCCTGAGTGCTTCTAAACCTCCCCAAATATAAACTCTCTCTCCCCTGATCAATTTAGCCACCCTCCAGCAGCAGTAAAAATTTAACAGAGCTGGAATCAGAACCACCTTCCCTCCAACTCTGCATTTTCTTTTCATAATTTCAGTGACAGACCTATTATTCAGGCGCCTTCAAAGGATTGCATCATCAGAAACAAATTCCACAGGTTCTCATTGTACCCCCGAAACCAAACAGACCAAGCAGAAGAGACCTACAGATAGAGAGGAAGAAAGAAATAGTTGGTTCTATGTGAATGATGCCATTCCTCCCATGTATTGGTACTTGGGACAAGAGACACCCTCAGTATTGAGTGAACCTAGGGAGGCTCTTTTTACTTCCCTAACCAGGTGATACAAGATGCTTCATTCAGGCCAAGAGCCAGAGAAAAAAAATAGAAAAAATGCAGACGAAGGAGGCATCTTTTCCTGGGTTCCCTTAGCCCAGCTACCCACAGAGTTGCAGAGGGAAGAAATGTTAGAAATGTTCTGGTCTGAACTATAGTACTACATAAATATAGAATGGGGGAGATATAGCTTAATAGAAACTCATGTGAAATAAAATACAGGTATTGAGTTCAGCTTGGGAGATATAGCAGAAGAATACTGAAAAACTGGGGGAGCAGCTGGAATCATGCAGGCTATGAAGTCAGGTGACAGGAACCGTAGCTCTGCTCACAAGGCCTGAAGAAGCTTGGAACATAGGAGTCTGGGGAGGGAAGCGGGGGGAGGAGGGGGGCAACAGAACAATCTTTTCACGCTTGAATAATTGTCCCATGGAATAAGAGCAGGCATCAAACCCTTCGGCTTTAAAATCTACTCCATTGCTTTGTTTTACTTTGGAGAAATCTAAAGCCTAGAGGGTTAAACAACTTTGTCAAGAGCAGGCCTGAACACTGGTGTCCTGTCCTACCAGAGGCCACTTATCAGATACCACTGACTCCATACCTGGGTATACAACTGCATGTAATAATTAAATCACCATATGTGTGACTAAATAATAATTAATAATTATAATAATAATTAAATAAATAATAAATAATAAAAATAAATAAAAATAATTTAAACACCATATATACATATATACTTATATATACAATATAATATACACAATATAATTGTTATTACATACATATAATCATATGTATATATAATTATACATAATATAATTTATAGACTAATATTGTAATATAATATTCAATATATAAATCGTATATATTCTATAATATTATATACTATATAATTTTCAAATATGTATTTATTTGAATGCCTACCATGTAGAAAGCCCTGTGCTAGATGCCATAGGGATTTCAAACCATATACATTGACCTCTGCCTGCAAAAACTTCTAGTCTTATCAGGGGAGTGAAGACTGAGGCCCACGAGGGATGAGCTGCCTCCACCAGGCAAGACAATGGCCGTCTAAAGGGAGATGTAGGTAAGAAATGCTCTTACGAGTGCAGAGATGAGGGAGATCACTTTGGTGGAATGCTAGGTTATAAAGAGATGTTTATAAACTTTAGGATATGAGTTCATTCTAGCTTGCTATCATCTACGTCTTTTCCTTCCGTTAGCTCGTAGCTCCTTCCAGAGCTGGAACCCTGCCCTTTGCTTTTTCTCTTATCTCCATAGAGTACCAAATATGAGCCATACACAAGTGCTTAGCATAACTTAAATAGAAAACTATAAGGAGTTGACTTTTTAAAATAGAGATTTCCTCTTTCATAAAGCTCATCTGTTCAGATAAGAGCCCATTTCCGGGGATGGTTGGAGACCAAGAGTCTGGGACACAACTGGGACCCTGTTCTCACCTAGGTTTTCTCCCTCTGGCTGAAAGCTGACAGACATTTGTGAGGCCTCAAGCTATCAGGGCAGTCTTGGGGATTATCGGGTATCTTATTCGGCTCTATGTATTTCCAGCAAAAAATGGGAGGGAGGAAAAGGATGTTCCAAATCAAAATAAGCCCGTCTGATAGTGTTTTGGTGTTTCAGCTGAGAATTATACTGGAAAGAACTATATTTTTCTGGGGTTGTAAAGGCTCCCCAGCTAATCTCCACAGTTGCTGTTTTAAGGGATGAGGAGTTTTACCTCACCCATGAGGAAGGTCCCTGTAACTGAAGCAGTCACCATGTTTTCTGAGGGTGAACCAGGTACAAGATTCTGTGCTAGCAGGGTGATATAGAGAAAAGGACATAGAACTAGGAGGCAGGAACCCTCAGGTTTTAAACATTTATTTTAAAAAAATTTTTTTGGAGAGACAGGGTCTAGCTCTGTTGTCCAGGCTGAGGTGCAGTGGCATGATCATAACGCACTGCAGCCTCAAACTCCTGGGCTCAAGGGATTCTCCTATCTCAGCCTCTGAAGTAGCTGGAACTACAGGTATGCATCAGCATGCCGGGCTAAATTTCTTGTATTTTTTTTTTTTTGTAGAGACAAGGATCTTGCTATGTTGCCCAGGCTGGTCTTGAACTCTTGGCCTCAAGTGATCCTCCCACCTTGGCCTCCCAAAACACTGAGATTATAAGCATGAGCCATCCCGCCTGGCCTTATTTTAAATAAGATGTTTCAACTAGGTGACCTGTGAAGTTTCTTCTAGTTTAACAATTTTGTTCCATAGGAGAAACAAGTATTTATTCACTCAATTCAGACCCTGCAGAGTTGCGACAATGTGCTCAGCCTTGAAGGGAGAAGAGCCCTGGGAACTTCCTCATTAGGGAAAGCTCTAGTTTTCACGGAGAGAAATCCTGAGCTCCAGGAGGTTACCACTGCACTGAGGTAGACCATGCACCACGTACTCATCAGTGACAGGTCCTATAGTTCATTCCATGCAAAAATCTGCAAAGAGGCCCGCGAACAGCAGAAGAGCGTGGAAAATGCTCATTAAGCTCTATGGTGCCCAGGAGGGAGCAGGCCCTAGGTGGGGAGGTGGGCGAGCCCACAGGAGCGAAGGGTGTTCCGGTTTTCACAGCTGCTCTGCACCTTGGCCACCCCAAACTCCTCACTTTACTGTCAAGAAAAGGAGATACGTGCAGGATCTCCAATTTAGGCTGAAGTCTAGTTAGACAAGCCTTTCAGTTTTCGTTGCCAGAATGACTTTGCCATATATGTCACTCTAAAGCCGCCTGAGGAGGGGGCTGGAGTTAGACTCTGCCCCGGTGACCTAAGATAGCAGTTAATCTCCACGGAGCCTCTCCATAAGGGGGATAGGCCCCACGGGGACGTTGCGTCCATTTACTAATGACTGTAAAAGGCTGTGAAAATCCCAAGTACTGGAGGAATGCTGCTCACAGCAAAGGGAGAAGGAAAACAATGTAGTTCCAGGACATTGCAGCCTGAAGACTTTCTCTTTGCTGGGAGGAGCAATGTGGACACTCTAAGTACCCTAAATACACTGACTTGATCACTGTGCATTATATACATCTGACAGAATTGCACATGTACTCCATACATTTGTACCAATAAAAAAAAAACTTAAAGAATACAGGTTGCTGGAGGTAGATTTAAAATGTCTAGTTTTCCAATGGGAAGGCATGCGAGAACCATTACGTGTTCCCAGATGGGGCTTGTGGTTCCCCCTGCGTGTTTCTGGTGCCCTCTATGCTCACCTCTGTCTAGGGACTCAGTACATCATTCTCTTACAATTTTCCTCCAGTGTTTATCTTCACTGGACAGGGAGTTCCCTGAGGACAGGAACCAGGCTTTCTATTTCCAGCCTCTAGCACAGTGCTTCAGGTAATAGATACTCAAGTAAATGTTTGTTGACTGAAGAAGTGATCCACAGCATGGACTAAAATGGATGAGAACCCTGGGCCATCTTAGGAATGGGAATGGTTCCTTTTGAATATCCACACTGCATTTCCACGTGTTTATCAGGGTGTCATAAATAATGATTTGGTGAGAGCAGGAGGTTTTATAAAGCAGGGGAGGAGGAGGAGGAGAAGCACCTGTCGGGGCAGGTGTGGGTCTGGGCCGGGCTCTCTGACGCAGCCAGTGGTCCAGGACCGCTGAGGAACCCTTCTAGTCAGTCTGCGTGTCTTTCACACTCCTCAGTGGCTTAAGACACAGACTAGGGGCTCAGATGGAGGAGGAGTCATGGTTCCCATTGCCCCTTCTTTTCTGGACTCCTTTGCTACTCTGTGGTACTATCATTCCATTCCCCAAAAAGAGTCGGATGGGAAAGATGAGCAGAAAGGAGGGGAAGCACAGCTGGGCACAGTGGCTCACGCCTGTAATCCCAGCACTTTGGGAGGCTGAGGCGGGAGGATGACTTGAGGCCAGGAGTTTGAGACCAGCCTGGGCAACATGGCAAAACCCTGTCTCTACTAAAAATACAAAAATTAGCCGGGTGTGGTGGCAGGCGCCTGTAATCCCAGCTTCTCAGGAGGCTGAGGCAGGAGAATCACTTGAACCCGGGAGGCAGAGGTTGGAGTGAGTCCAACATTGCTCCACTGCACTACAGCCTGGGCAACAGAGCGAGACCCTGTCTCAAAAAAAAAAAAGAAAAAAAAGGTTGGGGAGCAGCAATTGCTTTGGGGTTTGGGGGTGGGGAGGCCCCAGGGACTGCAGAGGAACGGCTACTACTGCTGCCATTAGTTGCCTTCCACTCTCCACACCCATGAGGTGTGATGTCATACTCCATCAACGAACCTTGGAAATAATGCACGAAAATATGTTTTAGACATAGAGTGCCCTATCAATAAAAAGGATCCTTATAATTGTTATTAAATCTTGCCAGAGTGAAATATTTCCTCTAGGATGAAGTTGTTTGGCACATGGGAAAAATAATCCCTGCCGTCAGCCTTGCAAATAGCTAGCAAACATTTACTAGTCTACCGTGTTTTGCGGGGAGAGGGAGGCACTGGTGGCTGGGGGTCTCTCTCCGTATATACATATTCCACATGCCTTCCCTCAAGAGGCACATGGAAAATGTAATGAATGAAATCATTCTTGCATTCACCTGGTTTAAATCATTACTTGCCAGTTCAAGTGGGCGGGTTGCCTATTTTAAGATCTTTGAGGAATCAAGCAGAAATCAAAGTTTTCATTTCAGATGGCCCACTAAAAAGATGACTGCTCCAAGCCTTGGTTTCCCTTCTTTTTTTTCTTTTTGTAAAATGAGGATGGAAAGAAATAATCACAGAGGTTCCTTTCTATCTCTGGTAATTGATGAACCTCTATGGCTAATAATGTTACATATCTCTGGGATGTGGCAGGAAATAACTAAGACTAAGTGCGAACGATTCAGAGATCCTGAAAGAAAAGCGTCAAAGGAACAAGTCTCCTGCATGGGGTCTGCCCTGAGTTACAGCCTTGACTCTTCCACTTGCTAACTGGGGGGATGTAGGCAAGTCATATAAACTCCCTGTCCTTGGTTTTTGCATCAGTAAAATGTGCAGCTAGTAATTCCTACCTCAGAAGACTACTGTGAGGCTCAGAAAAGGTACATGAAAAACTTCTGTGTAAAATATTCTTCAAACATAAGTCATGGCAACCCTGGTTCTGCCACTAGCTTTAGTAGAATGTAGGGGCTGCCCAGATCTTTTCTCCCCTAAGGTCTCTTCCAGTTCTAATAGTCTATTCTTTCATCATGATATTTCCAAGTGTTTTTGTGAAATACCCTATTGGCTTGCTATACGTTTATAATCAAGAAGTGTATAATATATTGGAAGGGGCTTAGATATCATTTGCTCCAGCCTACTAAGTCATGCAAAAATTATCTTTATGGCATCCTTGACAATGGGTTCTTTATCATGATGGAGAAATCATGCCTAACAAGGCAATCTATTTTGATTTTGAGCAGCATCATACTTTCACAGGTTTTTCTCAAATTGAGCCAGATCTGCTCCCTGGTAAATCCTACCTACTGCCCCTCATTTCTGTTCTCTGGAACTGTGAACACTCTAAGCAATCAGTAGTCAGTTTTATCTCAAACTCCTCTATTTGTTAATTATTCTTTCCCTGATTCACAGATATGGAGAAAGAACCAAAGTTAAGTGATTGGTTTCTGGTCATAGAGAGGGACACAGAGTATGACGGGAACTTGGAGCTCTAGGGGTTTGAGGTTGTTTCTTAACCCTCCTCAGCCACACAGAAACAGTTTTTGAACTTCTGCAGAGAAGCCCCTGTTCCATTTTGCCAATAAACCACAATTCGTTGCTTTGTTTTGGAGTCTTCTGTTTAGCCAAATGTTTTCATTACATTAATTGTAAAAGGTTTTTCGGGCTGACCCAGACTGACTCACTATCACACAAGTGCACACACACACACACACACACACACACACACCCCGACATGTAACCAGAGTGCTGTGTCAGGAAACTCTAGGAAAAGCTGTCATATGTTAAGTTTTTTCCATTAAGCTTCAAACAATATCAGGAAAATAGATTATATGTAAACATAGAAGAAATATCTCTAAGTTTTAAAACAATGTTCTCAACTCAAGTAAATCCAGTGATGTAAAAGAAAGGAACTAAGAAAAGAAGATCACAGAGCGGAAAAGTTTGTAGAATTTGAGATTTGTTTGGATAAGACATGGAATATCATCCTTGGTTGCTGATTTTTTAGTTTTTGATTTTTGTCTTGAGCATGAGGTCACCACATAGAAAAATGCACAGTAGTGAAGTTTGTGTAGGACAACGGGGAAAAGAGAGAGGCTGTCCCATTTCCTAACTGTCCATGGAGGGGTTCCCAGGTCTCTGGGAAGCTCAGCTGTAAGAGGAAGAAGAACAACAGTCCTTGACTCCTTGATGTGAAGGGTGAGCTTTGCGCTTTGGAAGATTCTGTGGCATCCTAGAGAGAGAGCTATGTGGGTGACTTAGGAACCCCTGTCCTTCTCCCAATACCAACCATATTGTCCAAGTAATGAAATTGAGGCCCCCAAAATCACAGGGACTTGTGACCCACCATTCAGCAGCGCCAAGACTAGAATTCAGCCCTGGAGTCTTAGTCCAGGGCTCTTTTTACTGCATCCGTGAGCAGAGTATTTGACTTCCTTCTTACTGCCCGGAAGACGGAAACCCTAAAAACAGTGGTCCCTTCCATTCTTCTGAAAGCATGAAGAATTATGCCTTTCATTCAGGCACAAAGAAAATCATATCATGATTTCTGTCAATGATCATAGCTCAAAGTCACAATTGTTTCAGATCTATTTCTCATATTTAGACTTAGTATCTTACATGGTTAAGGTATTTGTCTTCTATATTTGCTGTAAATGAAGGAAGAATTTTAACAGCTGTCCAACTAGAGCAAGAAAAAAAAAAAAGAAAAAAAAACTAGGCTTTTTTTTCAAAGTAAGAGAGGAAAAATAACATTAACACAAAGGAACATTCTTACTAAGAGTAGGTGGAGAAAGGCATCTGAAAAATAATACCTCAAGATGCATTGAAACATTTTAGGGAATTAGGGAATTCTGATCTCTTGAAAAAAAAAGAAAATTAATATTAAAGACAAGCTGTGAGTTTCCATCTGGCCTTGCTGCTTTCCACTAACGCTTCCATGACGGAATTCATCTGTCCATCAACTGTCAAAAATTCTCCTGTCAGTAAATCCCACGATACCCCAGCAAGCCCACCCCGCTCAAAATATTCCATGCCACAAACTATTCCGAATTCTGAATCCTTTTTTTTCAGATCTCTGTACTATAAGACATAAAAGTTGCTGCTTTTTTTCTTCCCTTTTTCTCTTCCTTTCCCCAACATCTCTTTCACCCCCACACTCTCTAGTATGGGGGTAAAGGGAACTTGGGTTGGAAAATTTGGGGAACCCTCAGCTATTGAAGATTATGTTCCCACCAAGTCTCTTCTAAGCTTTTTCACTGGAGTCTGACAACAGACAGCCCACATCTGTTTTAAAACACTGAGTGCTTGTGAAGTGTGAACTCCCCACTGTTTAATGTAACTACATGACTATTTAATGTACACAGTGGTAGAGCCACTCAGAATGCCAAACTGTTGTGACATGCCTGAAGGACGTATATAAACATAATATACTGTGGTTTATTGTGACAAAGAACATCTATGCCACAAATAGGAAGATCTGTTTGCTTACCAGTGTAGTCCAAATGAGGAAGGAAAAACATGTACAGTACCCTCTCCCCTGCCCCATCACCCATGTCAATAGTGAAATTGATACTGGATTGATGAAACAATACATCCAGAATGGGCATTTTATAATGTCCTACTGTAATACTTTTAAGTCCAGGATTTTGAAATGAGTCATTCATTAAATTAATCTGAATATATAACGCAGAGGGAATAGAGGGGAGGTAGAAAGTCACTAGAGGGAGGGCTGCCGAGAGTTTGGCCTCTTCTAGAAACTTTGTTCCCTTGTATGGGTAGAGGGGACATTTTCGGATGGCAGAGACTTGGGGAACATGTTGGTGCTGCTTTTGGCCATGTTGGAGATTGTAACTTTCTGTACTTTGTTACCCATGGACAAACAGCCATGGCTGCTGCTTGTGTTAATAAACTAAGAGAAAAGATATCATGGCTTTGCAAATGCATTTCATTTTTAATATTTCCCCCAAAGGTGGATGCTTATATCTTCTGACATCTCATTAATCAATTGATCAGAATCTGTTCTCTTACATCTCATTGTTACAATTCTAATTAACCTTTGCTGGTTAAATACTTGCCAAAAATCAGCTCCAATTGTCATCCCGTTTCCTCTAACCCAAGCATTTCAGTAAAAGCTTTTCTTTCTATCGGTCTTCAATAGGAATTAAGTGGAGAAGAACTATACTGTGTGTGGTATCTGTTGCTTTTTAAGGGATTTTGAAATTCTAAAATAAAATCTTTAGGCATGAAACACAGATGAAGATGATACTTTTAGTGAGCCTCCAGAGTGTAGACAAGGGTATTCTTATATATACGTTTAGGAAGGTATTAACCTTTTTAAAATTCAAAGTTACCATTTCTCAGAAAATAATTACTTCCATGGAAGACAAAACATCCCAAAACAAAACAACAACAGCAACAAAACCCTCTTGTAAATGATACTGAGAGAGAGAACAGAGATCTAGTTTTAAAATAAAATTCAAACAGCTATTGTTGTTGACATTTAAGTTATACTGTTTTGGTACAGATTAATATTCAACTTCATCCAATATTTCTAGATTGAAAATACCAGTGCAAAGTCCTGGTCATTAGGAAAACTTAACTCCTGCCTCTGATTATTACAATTTGGGGTTCCTGTGGTTTGGATATTGCTATATCCTGTGGCTCACATAATTTCCCTTAATAACTTAGCAGTCACTAAGGGAACAAATCTGAGAAGGCCTTTATAAAAAGCGGTACCCGCGTTCCTGTTTGCCTTAGAACTGCAGCCCACGTCCTGGAGCATTGGGGGTGCTAAAGACTTTTCTTATAATGGAAAATTTAAAAGGACAGTTTAAGGAAAGCTCAGTAGAGGAGCCAAAGATGGAGAAATTCAGCAACACAGCAGTGAGGAGCAAAACCACTTTTGCAGAGCAGGGAGAGTTTTGGTATAAGGTCTTTTGGGATCAGATTGTTGCTTTAAAAATGTGGTGAATGAGCCAGTTTTGCTTCCACATGATTTCACAGCATACTCTTCTCTACTCCTCTGCTGCCTTTAACCACACTGAACACTGCCATTCCTGAGCAACACTTCACATCGGCTCCTAATGCGGAGAAGTTTCTGGTTACACGGCTGCAGTTACTGTCTAACGTTACCACCCTTCCACAGCCGAGCGGACTTGAACAGGCTTTTATTTTAATTTCCTTTCTCCCGCCGGTCACAACTTTGGAAAGCCACGCAAGCCTCGCCACACAAACAGGGTTAGTGGCTCTTTAAGGAATATTTAAATTGCATTTCCTACTGTCAGTTAAATCTCATCAATCATGTTTTTAATTAAAAAGAAGGACATCTACATCCCACTTTCGACTCAAAGTGCATAATGAAATCGTAGATTGGGGCAGGGCTGGAGAGTTTCAGCTTTGCTGGGTGCATTCAGCAGAGATGCGGGGCAGGTCAGGAACACTGGTGCATATGCAAGTGGCAAACAAATAACACTCCTGATAGGGCCGGGTGACATGTGTCAACCCTTGTCATTGAGAAACAAGAAAGGCAATGTGCCCAGACAAAGGGTAGGGTGGAATCTCTACACACTGGCAGAACCTGACCCACGCGTAAGGGCTTTGTGTAGCAGATGCCGTTTCTCATTGTTCTGTGCCTCCCTCCCCAGTACCCCTGACAACAGCCACTGCCGCTGGCATTCCACCCTGACATCTGTTCAGCTTTATTGATGCGGCCCTGGAGGAATTCCCAGTGTAAACAGGGAATTCTCTAAGGGAACCCCATGTTGTAAAGGGATGAGCTGCATAATGCAAAGATTTAACCACTATTTAAAGGTGTGACACTTGATTGAAAGTGACTTGCTTTTTCCCCCTTTCCAATCCCACCTCCCTCTCCACCCTTAACTGTATTTGGCACCAACTGGCTGCAGCAACACCCCCACAGCCCCCTCCATCGCTTTGTTTTCCTGATGCATAACTGTTAGGAAGAATGAAGGATGGGGGGCCTTGGGTACCACCGTCCAAAAAAGCCACTTAAAAAAAATTTCTGGGTTACAGTCAATTGAGTCTAGTTGTTGCGTTGGGATCCTGCCCGCTGCCCACCCACACTCCTGGAGAGAAACAGCTTGCAAGTCGCTTGGTCCTGTGGCTGAAGCTAATGGGGTGGGCTTTGTGCTCCTTGCTAGAAGCAACTGTGGCAGTTTGCAGTCCCTGAGCAAAGTCTGGTGGTACTAGTTCTGGCAGTGCTAGAACGTAGGGGATTTGCCTTTGGGATTTTGTGTTTTTGGCAGTGATGCCGAAGGATATTAAGAAGGATTTTTTTTTTTTTTTTTTTAAAGCAGACCTGATGGGATACGCGATGCATCCGTCATTGCCCCGGCAAACATACATGTGCTCTAAGGCACCTCTGAAGTGTCACACTCTCACTCTACTTCCTGGCCAATGTTCAAGTACAGGGAGTGTCGTGCGAGCTCCAGCCACGTACATTGTGTCACTTCGGTTGAGCATGCAGAGATCGGTGAATAGGGCCCTGTGCAGCAGGACCACCTCTATTAGCAGTGCACTTGACTTGTGATACGACATGGACAGGGTCTATTTTGTGAGGCCGTGGGCTGAATTTGGATTCGTGTGGTTCCAACTCTCTTCCCTTCCAAATGACTGGTGGAGAGACAAAATTTGAAAGCGGCAATGATGTCCTCCCGCACTGTTTCAGAATAAATGAGGTTGTGGGTTACCATCATAAGGGCAAAATAAAATAGAATTATCGGAGGATGAAGTCAAAAGTCATAAAGGGAAATCCATCTTTCTAAAGGCCTGAAGTATTGCTGACCTATGTTTTCAGAGAACAGATATCAAAAGCAAGATTGGGGTGTGTGTGTGTGTGCGCGCGTGCATGCAGATTAAAGTCAACAATAAGCAGCAGCCTGCTCCTTTACCTGGAGTCCTAAGATTTGCTTTTAGCTGGCCATTCTTTTCCCCTCAAAGGGAGGTGCACTTCCATTGTATAAGGCAGTGAAGCTTTAAGAAGCCAGCACATCGCTCAGGAATGCAGCCTTTCCTTCCCATTGCCACAGATTGAATTTTTACTTAAAACAACCAAAACCCTCTAGAGAGATTTTATCTTTAAAATGAATTTATGTATTTTCTTCTGACCCAAACGATGTATGGTCATTTTTTAAAATATGGACAAATAAAATAAAATGAAAATGGCCCATTAACTTACCGCTCAGAAATAATTGGTAATTATTCCAGGTTTGTCTCTTCTCTCTCTGTCTGTATTTAAACAAAAACGTGATTATCTTATGTTTACTGTTTCGCACTTTTTTTTTTTTACTAGACTATCTCTTGGTATTATTAGATGTTATTCTACAACATAATTTAAATAATTATGTAGTATTTCTTAGTATATCATAGTCAATTATCCATTTTGGGACAAATTTGTTTTCCACCATTGTATTTGTTATAAACAATGCTGCAAGGAACATCTTTTGTAGATAAAGCTTTGGGTATATCCATGGCTCTTTTTTTTTTTTTTTTTTTTTTGACAAATTCTTAAAATAGAATTCCAAGGTCAAAGGCTGTATGCATTTTTAAGACTTTTGATCTATATCACCATATAGCCAGAAAGATTGTACTAATTTATACTCCCACCAGCAGTGGATCAGAGTTCCTCAAATGGAAGTCTTCAGGGCATATTCCTGTGTGTCCCCATAAGGTGGAAGTCTGTGTGGTGAAGCTACAGTCCCTTTCCCATAGATGCATGGCAGCATCTCTAATTAATGTGTCCATTCTTAATGCTTTCCCATCTGTATTTCTCTGCATGCAGTGATTGAAAAATACCATCAACAGCTAAGTGCTGATAGATGGTTCAGAGTCCAGCAATGTCCTACTTTCCTTCCTGTCCACTTTAGAGTGAAAAATAAGTTAACTTTGACATTTTTAGCAGTCGCAGATTTAAAACAAACTGGAAATAGAATGCAGGCCCAGTTCTAAAAAGGACACGCGAACGCTCCAGCGTGCCTACAAGACCTGTTGGAAGGGGGAGAAAACAAAGCAACTCACAACGTTTCCAGTGAATGCACTTCCATCAGAACGTGCTATTGATGGGCTGCCCCTTTAAGCACAGTTTGCCTTCACTGAGTTTGAATATACCTTTTGGGATTCAAAATAATTTTGCAACAGTGGATACAGACCTTCTTTATGTGTTATTGGTCTGGGAACAGCAACAGATTAAAAAAAATATTACCAGGTCAAATAACAGCTGTTATTATTAAGTTCAGCTTTTATTATCAATTTTGCCAGTAGATTCCGGCAGTGAAAAAAAAAGTCTGCTTCTGAGCTTTTTACTAATCAGTACTCTCATTTTGCTAATATTCTAACGACTGTCAATTTACTTCAGTGCCGCCATTTGCAGAATTTTCCAATTAGCAGCAAACCTGTTCCACCTTCTCCTGTAATTACTGAGGACTCAGTTCAGATCAGCTGTGGCCAGACAGCATATGATGTAGTTGCCAAAATCTGTGCAATGTTGTTTTTAACCTTTGCATGTGCTGGCACAGTTTTAACATCTCTGTTTATAGGCAGGAGGCTTCTGCCGTAGTGGCATGTGTCAAAATATCAAAATTATTTTTAATAAACACACAACGACTATGAAAACACAAATAGGAGCATATTTGGGTTTTGGATCAATTTAATGTCTGCTCCAGATTCAGTAGCATCCCCCACTCTGCCCTTTTTTTTTTTTTTTTAATCAAGAGACTTTTGATAAGGAACAATTGAGAATTGCTGAATTGTATCAATTTCAACCCATTTCCTTTCCTAGTTAAAAAAAAATATTACAGAGTCTGACAATTTAGAATGGAGGGGTCCTAATGATCATTTATCATAAACCTCTCATTTTTATAAATGAGGAAACTAAGGCTTAGAATGGAGGAAGGACTTACCTAAGGTCACACAGCTACTTACGTGCAGATCTGGGACTAGAACCCAGGTCTTCTGCCTCCAGTCCAAGGTTTGTTCCACTAAAGCATACATATTCCCCCTTCTCCTGGTGGCTTCTAAATATGGCAGAAGACAGAACAGGGAAGCCTCACCCAGATCCCTTGTTTCATAGAATGCCTTGCTAACAAGATCAAAGCCAATGAAACTCTCTGAAAGCTGCCTAAACAGCTGACATTGCAGTAATAACAATAGTGCAGCAATAACTATTATTGCTACATGAAAAAAATATATTTAATAATAAGCTCATTGATTTTTAACAACATATCTGTGTTGCCTAATTGATGGGAAGTTGTATGTTTGTGTAGCCGATGGGCGTTATGAATTAAATATGGCCGTCTTTCCTTGAGGGGTTCATGTCAATGCACGAAAGACGGAAGATCTACATTTCCCCCAAGCAAAATAGTCCCCTTGTACCAAAGCAGGGAAGGCTGAAATGCGAACAAAAATAAAAACCATCCATCACTGTTTATTAAGTGCTGCTACTTGAAGGTAAAAGGGATATTGAACTGTTTTTAAATTGGAAGGAATGTAGCTGGACAAAATATTGATGGTAATATTAGCTAGGTGACAAATTTTATTCTTTTGTCCACATTCATCAAAGGAGCAATTTGGAGTGAATTATTCTCTCCATGCCCATAAACCGATTTTTCTTCCCTTTTTATTTTTTAAGCACACATGTTTATTAAGGAACATGGCATAGGAAGGATGCTATCTTCTGGTTTAAGTCGTCCAAGCCTTGCTGCATGAGTCAAAGGCTCCACAATTGCTTTAGACAGGCCACGCATTGATCTTCAAGGTGCTTATATTATTATTAAATTTTATATGTGCTTAAAGATTGAGGCAGACTGAGTCTGTTCCCACAATTTAAAAGAAAAGGGGTGGGTCAGATTTGATTTCATTTTTAGCTGTGGTTTTCAAGTGGAAGTTCTGAAGCATTTATTTATTTTTCCAAATTTATAGTGTGCCCCTTCAGTCCAGTGTTCACTGGCTGCTATTCAATGAAAACATCCAAGTTTCTATGGCAAAATGGGCTGAGGCAGGGAAATGAAAATTGAAAATGTCGGCTGACAATGGGGAGAATTTCAATAAAAATTTAGTTTGAAGTTTCGTTCGCTTCAACTCTGTTCGACTTCAAGTCATTTTTGTTTTTGTGAGGCCATATAATCTCTGAGATGTTTCATGAAAATCTTACCAGGCAGTCCATCGTACTCAGTGATAGAGGGGGACTGCTGGATTTAAGACTCAATCCAGTCCTCAGTGTTGTTCTATATGCCTACTGTGTGTCCAGAGCTGGCCGAGAGGTTGGCATCCCTAACTTCTTCATTTGGATTTCTGGAATCAAGCCTCTTTCATCCTCAAATGTGCAGGTAGCCAAAATGACAGTCTCTTTACTTCTGACAGATCTCGTCATCCCAACCAAAGTCAGTCACTGAGCATCAGAAAGAAGTTTGTTTGCAAGAACATTTATAAACCTAAAAATCCCTTGGATGAGGCTGCTGTCAGGCTGAGTGGATTTTCTTGGATGTCATTGACTTCCATAGCTATCTCTTTCTCAACTAAATGAGGACACTTTTAAGGAAGCTGGCTGGAGTTAATTAATCAGTCGATCAATCAACAAGATTTTAATGAGTCCCTGCAAGGCACTAAGCAGTGGTGACATTTATGTAGCACTTTATGGTTGCCAACGCACTTTCCCACGTATGGTCTTATAGATAGATATTCTTATAGGTAGATACGAGTGAGGCTTAAAGAGGTTCAGTGACTTCCCTAAAGTCACACAACTATGAAGTAACGAGGTCTACTTCAGATCTTCCAGAACTGTTTTTTGTACACTACTTGAGACAGTGCAGGTGACCATAAGATGACCAGCCAGCTTCTTTAAAAGTGTCCTCATTTAGTTGTGAAGGAGATAGCTAAGTTCCAAATGAGTAGTACGGTCAAGAAGTATACCTGATCCTGGATGAGCCTTGGAGATGTAACCTGAATAAAACCGGAAGTCCATGTGTCCCTGCCACAACATGATGTCACGCCCAAACATTTCAGCAGCTGAAAGTAATTGAAAGCGGTTCTAGTTTTTCTCTGTATTTTTCATAGAACATTGAAGTAATTATAGAAAATTCACTTCATAGGATATTGCCTCATTATTTTGTTCTCCATTCGGCTCTAGCATTAGCCACCGTAAAGTCTATAACCCTCGTTCTCCATTGTTCTTCCCCAGTTCTCACCCTTACTTTTTCGCTTCTGTTTTTTCCCGTCTCTCGTGTGTAAACCTTAGCCCTTTCTACCACAATTCCACCATTTTCCCACTGATATCCTGATCTGAGCCAGGCCTGCGAGCTCAGTGGTGGGGAAGTGGGTGTGTGGAGAATAAGACTGTGAAGACTCAATCAGGATCAACATTGCCTTCCTCGTGTGTGTTTAGACGTCCCAAGGAGGGAGTCATTGTGGACCAAAGGACCCTGACTTACAAGGCAGATGGCATTTGTGTGTGCTCTGAGAGAGGAATAGAACTTAGAAGACTTTTTAAAGCACACATGCTTATTAAGGAAGATTTCAAAAGTGGAGAAGAAAAAAAAAAAAACTACCCAATAGGAAGAAATGAAGGCACATAGTGAAAAAATCTTGAAATAGAGAAGCTCCTTGCCTTAAAAACAGAAAAAGCCCACAATAAAAAGCCTCGTCGAGTGTCTGCTCTCAATAAACATCGTACTAAGTGCTGTAAGTCACCATAGACCCTGATAAAATATTTTCGGAACGGAAAAATTTGCGCTGATTACTTCTCTCTCTAACAGGAGTTGGATTAGGACAGTGTGTTTTTTTGTTTTTTTGTTTTTGTGTTTTTTTTTTTGAGACGGAGTCTCACTCTGTCGCCCAGGCTAGAGTGCAGTGTCCGGATCTCAGCTCACTGCAAGCTCCGCCTCCCAGGTTCACGCCATTCTCCTGCCTCAGTCTCCCGAGTAGCTGGGACTACAGGCGCCCGCCACCTCGCCCGGCTAGTTTTTTGTATTTTTTTTAGTAGAGACGGGGTTTCACCGTGTTAGCCAGGATGGTCTCAATCTCCTGACCTTGTGATCCACCCGTCTCGGCCTCCCAAAGTGCTGGGATTACAGGCTTGAGCCACCACGCCCGGCCAGGACAGTGTGTTTTAAACAGCAAAATGCAGAGCCAGGATGCCCTGTTCACATCCCATCTCCACCATCTGGTAGCTGCGTGACCTTGTGCAAGTTCCTTAATTTGGGTTTCCTCGTCTGTGTAAAATAGGGACATTGATGTGATAATATCTCACAGGACGGTCGCGAATATTTAAATGAATCAACATGAGCAGATGGCTGCTCAACACTCAAGAAGCATTAGTTGTATTCTTCACTTTTATTAGTTGTAATATTACTTTCCATTGAAATCTGTCTGCGTAGTTCTTTTTGAACTGATTATAATAATATAATACAACTCCTGGCTATTGAGTGTGGAGATAGAGGCACCTCACTATGTCAGCAGTTAATACATGAGATTTTGTTTAATCCTTGAAAGCATTCTGCATGGTAGGGCCCTCCTGCATAGCAAGGAGGGACTCTTTCCTAGTCTGTTTGTAGTTTGGCCAAACCTGGTCCACTTCCTGGTGGAAAGGGATGTCCTCTAGTTCCTTTCTCCTCTCCATCTCCCTGTTTTTTTTTTTTTTCCATTTAAAAATCATTTTATTATTAATATCATTATCCCATGTAGCCTAGTGCCTGTCATGTATAAGGAATGTCGGTAAATACTCCATTTGAAGCTTCTTTGTGCACATTTCCATTGTTAAATAAACTCTGAATTCACATAAAAAGCTGAACTTAATAACTCATATTTCCTTCTCTTGTAACAGGCACGTATTGGTAAAATATAAATATTCTTGGGCTCAGGCTTTGTTCTAAGGTCAGTAATTGATCACATGGTACAGCTCTTGACAATAAAACCAAGAAAGTGTCAGCCGGTGTCCTGGCATGAGCTAGTGCTGAGGTGGGAAGCAGAAAATACACGTTTGGTTTCTGGGCCAAGGTGGGGCAGGAATGGTGGTGGGGAGAAGAGGACAGGGAATGAGTCAGATGGGCTCAGACGAAAGATCTGCATGGGTTCTCTTGCTGTCTCTTGTAGCTAACCCAGATAAGTCTTAAGTTTATGAAGACCAGGTTTCTAAGAGGTTCTGCTCTTCCTGCAGTATGTGGAAATCTAGCATGTGCACCTTAGATGCTAACGGTCTAAAGAGAGTGGGTACATGTCTCAGGAATCCACACTAGCTGTACTTTTAATTTTTTCAGTATGAATTTCGGAAGGAAAAAAATTGCGCTGATTACTTCTCTCTCTAACAGGAGTTGGATTAGGACAGTATGTTTTAAACAGCAAAATGCAGAGCCAGGATGCCCTGTTCCTGAAGAAAACTAAGAAAAACCTAAAGAAAAACTTTTACTCTTGCAAGATTTTAATTTATTCCTTTTCTCTTTTAATTAGGGGAAACCCATTTCTAACAGATTCTGGAACTTTTGGCTACCTTTGTGTGGAGGATAGGATAGGAGACAAGCCTTGTTCCTTATTTGATGGACTTTTTTTTTTTAATATATGTATTTCTATTTTCATCAAGTGGAGTAAATACATTCTGGGCTTTTCCTGAGGCAATGTAGGCCAGCTTTTATTCATGACAGGGCTTTCTTAGTAGAGTTATGTAATCCTTGTAGAAGAGTAGAGGATTTCTCAGAGAAGATTTTTTAAAAAATGCAATACTTGACACACTCTAATTATTTCTGCACTATAATAACAATATCATATAAACACACACTGTTTAGGACTTCAGTTCCAGTTGAGTACATTTTAGCCTGATATGTACAAATAAGAGGCCATAGCCAAGCCAATCACAGGACTCTTCTGCTATCCTCTCCCTTGTTCCCTGCCGCCTTCTAACACTCAGAGAAAAAGTCCTATGAGGTTTAATGTGCACCAGGAACTCCAGCAGGAGTTGCCTACCCTACCAGAAAGGACCACATTATTTGGTGGTTTTAGCTTCTTTTGTGTTTTCAAGTTTCTATAGTGACAGAAGTTCTCTCTAGAGAGGACATTTCCTGTTGGTCCTTGTATGAGCCAGGATTCTCCAGAGAGAAAGGACCAATAGGAAATGTATATACATCATATATATGATATATAGTATACATGATGTATATATAATATATAATATACATATGATAGGTATATAATATATAATATACATATGATAGGTATATATTTATACATATATAAATATATATGATATCTAGATATATATAATACACAATATCTAGATATATATGAGATAAGGAATTGGCTTATTGTGAGGTGGGGTGGGGTGGGAGCTGGCAAGTCTGAAATTCATAAGACAGGCCAGCAGGCTAGAAACCCTGGCAGAAGTCAATGCTCCAGTTTTGAGGCAGAATTTTTTTTTTTTCCCCAGGAAACCTCAGTTTTTGCTCTTGAGGCCTTCAACTGATTGGATGAGACCCACCCACATTATCAAGGGTAATCCCTCTACTTAGAGTCAACCAATTTGTAGATGTACCTTCAGTGTAACACCTAGATTAGTGTTGGACTAAGTAACTGGGTGCTAGAACCCAGCCATGTTGACAAGAACTAACGATCACAATCCTGAAACTCTCTTTCATCTACGGAATCCTTGGACTTCTGAATCTTCTTGCTGGCCCAGAAAAGATCATGTGGACTTCCTCCTTCATTCCAGGGGGATAATCTGATCTGTTGGAGGTCCTTTGCTGAGACCTTCAGGGCAGTTTGGTCATTTAAATTGCCTCAAAGGTGATGAATAGAACTCTCGAATGTACTTTCAAAGTCTTGCTGAGAAATAAATCAACTCCTGTTTGTGTTGAATGGTAGTAAAATCTCTTAGGAAAGAGCCCGGGAATGTGGAGAGGACTCATGCTTCTGGGAGTTTTTATGCCTGGACTTTGACAAAGTGGAACATATGGAGGAATCAATGAGTGTCATAGAGATGGGATCAATATGCAGACTTTCTGACTAAATGGACACCCTCAATACGGCACACTCTGAGTCAGAGAAGGTGAAGCATAGAGACAAAGATACATCCACATTGTGAAAGTGTAAAACCCATGTCCAGCTCACAGAGGCAAGAGTCTTCACCTTTCTGAGCCATTTCCTAAGAGACTGGATCATCATCTCATCTAAGCAATAGTTTATTATTTCTTAGCCAACTTGGGAAGATTATTAGAAAGGTGGGGGTGAGGGAAGACACATCCCAGGCCCGACACAATGTCTCCAAAATACCCTCTTTTCCCAGTGAAAGTCGGGGAGCCAGCCTGCCTTGGATTCAGGGCCAGAGAATACACAGAAACCCTCGACTTCTCATCCAGGCCACCATATGGCGAGAGCAATGAGATCCCCCTCCCATGTTGTATTGTGGTCCACCGGTACCTGGGGACACAGAGCCCTCACGTGGTGGTCTTGCTTCATGGTAGAAGGACTTATAGTTCTCTAGTTCTCTTAAGCCCTTTGAGCTGACCACGTGTTTGAGGCAAGACTGTTTAGAACACCTATTGGGATTGGGGGACTGAGGGATAGCAAAGAAATAGACAAAGGGAACATATCAAGGAATTGGCTGGTACCTGCACATATCAGTTGCACTTCAGCAAGATTTATAACCAGAATCTGTGAATTTCCAAACCCAAATATAGTGATAGTCACATTTGACCTTTAAAAAGCATTCCCCACAGGGGCTATAAGGGTTCTGCAAAAAAATCTTCCTTTCTATCATGAAAACGAAAAGCTGCACGCTTTCTCCTTTGCCCCAGATCGACTGTGAAGGGATTTGAGGCCCCACAGCCCATCGTGACTCACAGGCAGCTGCTCTGACCTGAAGTTTGCACAGACCTCCAAAGAAGACCGTCCAGAGGCTCGGCTGCCCAGTGATTAGGCCCCAAAGAGTGATTCTGTGTTCCTGGCAATTGATGCACACACATGCGCAGGCACACACACATGCGCAGGCACACATGCATGCAAGCACTGCACAAAAGCAGGTGAAGTGCATTCACGAGGCTTGGCTGAAGTGATGTGATGGTGGGTTGGGGGGTGACAGTATACACTCAGGAATTAGAGAAACGAAGGCTGACAAATGATAACTTCCTCGGAGCCCCCTCTGCAAGGTTTCAGGTGCTCTGTTGACATTTTGCCGTATGTCTGCATGATACACTCACTGTAAGGCACCTCAGGTTCTTGGTGGAACCCAAGATTCTTGACCATTGCCCCATTTTTGTCCTCACAAGTCACACTGATGACTCCTCTCAGCTCCTTCTGTGCACCCCAGGTTTTCTGAAGTTCTCAGGACTATTTAGGGATAAAATATATCACAAATATAACTCTTCAAAATTGCAGGAGTTACAAGGGAAAAGATATGTCAGAATTTCCAAAAAAAGGAGAAGAATATTCTCAGGACTGAGGTGAAAATACCACCAGGCCCCTGAGTGTAGTGCCCCGCTCAGTTGTGTAATCCCAACAATAGGAAAATGACTAGGGTCACAGAGCTGCTGGGGGCTGTGAGAACAGGCCTGGCTTTTGAAACCCCTGTCTCCCCAGGGCCAAAGTAGGTGTTTCCAAAGCACCCAAAAACAGGTCTGGGAAAAGGCTCAGTCCTCTGTTAAAGAGTGAATTCCTTATTTTCTGTGCATCTGGTGTGTTTTCGGGCACCAGTGGGTACAATTGTAGCTATATAGGCACTTCCAGGGGCAACTTGCTGCTCTGATATTCAGCATGGGTGTTAAAGGTGCAGAAATAGCTGGACTTGCAATGTCTTGTGCCAAATCATGTATTTGCAAGAATCAAAATTCAGGTTTAGACGTCTGATTATCAAACCACAGAACTTAAGGATTAGTCATGCTAATGAAAGCCATTTGGCCCTGTTTTCTCTGCGAACAAAGCTATCTGTGTTGGTTCATTTAATCTAGCTTATATCTGGCAATTATTGATATTAAATTGATTTAGTGTTTCCAAAGATGTTTTAGACACCCAACACAAAACTCCCAGTTTATTTTACAGCTGAATACAGAACATGAATTCCTTCCTGATGTAATCAGCTTTTCGTTTAACCCCTAAAGTGTAAGCATTGATCCCTCCTTAACTTGGTGGCTTAATTACCAACCATCGCGCCCTCCTTCCGTGTAATTTATTTTCTGGAAATAAACAGAACCCTGTGGGTGGAGGGTCACTTGCCTAAGCTCTGGGGAGGATCACTTTTACTGAGTAGGAAGACAATTGCTAAGTGTGTCGTGGTTACTTACCAGAGGCTGAATCTACGGTAGGAACATTAACGATATCTGCTATTTCGCAAGAAAGTTCTAAAAGGTGTTCTAAGTTGTTTCCCAAAGCACCTAGGTAATTCTCCCATCATCTCTCAGAGGCATTACCCAATTTTACAGGGAAGATATGTGAGGGAACTTGTACGAGGGATGACAGTAGGCAAGTGAGACACAGAGAGGTGAAAATATTGTCAGTAATATAAACTGTAATTGAACATGAGTGCCTGCCTCTTAAGTTTTATCCTCTAGGTCACACTGCCTCCTACATTACATAATCGGTATTAACATAACCATGGGAGATTAATTTTATAGATCACATGAAAAGCAGATGACATTTATCTTCACTTTTCAATGCATCATCTCATTAGGAGAAGCATAAACATTCAGCCCAGGTTAAAAGAGTTAAGAACAAAATTAATCCGCTAACTGCTTTATTATTAAAAAAAAAAATCAAAATCAGTCAGCCTTTATCTACCAAAAAAGGCTTTGTTATTATTGTATTGGGTTAGAAAATTCTCCTAACAGAATAATAAGCTTCCAAATGAGGACAAATTGTGAAAAACCATGAGCTGGCCTTCACTAGGCCTGTTGGTTGAATTATATCAAACTTGAATAAAAAAGTGCTCCTGTGCCCACGACTTTGGTTAACAAAGCAGGGAGATGGGAACAGCTTTTGATCAGTTTAGAACTTGTATTGCAAAACGAAGAACACAAAATAAAACTTGAAGCAGGCTTATCACTAAGAGTGATGAAATCTGCTTTTTACATAGATATATACGTGTGTGTATGTTTACAAATAGAATCGTTGCCTGGTTGTGTGTTCAGCATGATTTTGATGTGATCATCCTGGCAAGCTGAGAGATGGTAAAGAAAACAAAACAACCTGATTTTTCAGGTTCTGTCTTAATTCAAGGCACGGTCTATCAGGAGGAATGGTGGAATTGTAGCTTCAATTTGGGTTGAATGAGAAGCTCATAAATTCTGACTCATGTATGAAACTAGATGATTTCCCTGTCATGGTGTTGGGCCACAGGCCTCTCTGGGCCATTTCTGGGAGTGCTTATCCTGCCTATAGGCTTGCCAGGGAGAGCCTGATGTCAGATCCCTGCACAGACTGGCCTTTCTCCCAGCGCCGCTGGAGTGACTCCACTGTGCGCCTTCCCGAGGGACCTGTGGCTGTCTCTTTCCCATGCTTCCGGACCGCGTCCTGCTGCTCACTTGAGTCCTGGCAACTCCCTGAGAAAGCAGAACAGGCTCTGTGGCCTCTGAGTAAAGGGCTGAGATGTTTTACTTCCAGGTCAGCTGCTGATTCTCCAAGGGATGCATTTTTTTTTTTCCCTTTAGTAGTTGTATTCCATTATTCACTGTGTAGGGAGAAACCACAAACCCAACTCTAAACTCCAGCGTCAGGAAGAATCATGTCAGTAAAATGGTCTCTGGCTTTTGCAGATTATTGGATACTGAGCATGTCAATTGGGCCTTTCCCCACCACTAATGTGAAAACATTTGTCATTTATTTAATTCTCTGCCTCATTCCAAAAAGAGCTTGAGAAAGTTCATTTGGTTTATCAGCACTCCTTTCAAAGGCAGTAGAAGATGAGAGAGCCAATGACACTGAAAGTTCCAACTTTTGGGGACTAGATGCAACTTTTATATTTTTTGTGTTACTCTGCCTTTTATGATATACATGGATGTGAGTGTGTTGACTTAATAATGATATCTGTTCTGGCAGAGGAAATGGGTGGCTGAACTATTTTAAAGTTTAGGATCTATGTAGATATCTAAAAGCCCCACATTCTTTTCCTCAAGAAAGGTTTTCTTATTTGACTCATCCTTATTATGTGATCTTAAGTGAACGTACTGTGTAGAAACACATTTCTACCACACCAGGCTTTGAGAACCAATCTCATTTGATGAAGGGTAGGAATAAGTACCTAAAATAAATGCTAATTTTTAGAAATTATCCAGATTTATAAAACATGGTGTAACATAAAACCAGGTTTTTGTGTTTTGTTTTTAAAGAAAAAAAGCAAAAAACAGCCTCATCAATTTGGAAGTTATTTGGAAGCTAAAGTTTGGGCTGGGCTCAGTCAAGCACTTTTGAAACTTCAATATAAATTCAGGTTCTGGTTTTCAGCGAAGTGGGGCTGATATTTGGGAGTCCCATGAATCTGCCCCATTTACATTGAGCCTTTCTTTGAACCTGAGTGAGAAATCCTCGTGACTCCAAATGGGATGGGAGATTTCATGCCTAGCCTCCATTTTTGAAATAAGATGGCTCAGTTTCACCTTGTTCTAAGAATCCAGCATATTTCTGAGCAACAGTGTAATATGGCATGGAAGGAAAGATGAGAAATTCCAGGTACACAGAAGCAGTGCCCAGGGGCTGCGCCTGTTCTCACTGGGCGCATCCTGGGGTCTGGCGTAGGTTCTGGTTCTCCCATGAGACTTTTCGTTTGAGCAGCAATTTTTTAAAGAGAAAATGAAAGAAGAGATTCTGGACATCTACTTAGGAGCAAAGTGAAAACTAATTAGGTAATGTCCTCTGCAAGATGACCAGAATCAGCACAAAATGCAATGGTATTACAGAGAATAAAGAAATGTGAAACAGATAGCATTCTCTTGTGGTATATTTAAAAAAAAAAAGATTACATTTTTGGTACTAAGATGTGGAAACCTCCAAAAAGTTGATAATTCCCATAGAGTTAATAGAGGCTTTAGGATCAATAAAGTTCGAATCACAAAGAGAACAAATAACTGATTACTGATTCCTGGAACGTTGTATAGATATAGGGGTTGGATAGAGCTTAGACCGATGTGATCATTGTCTACTCTATTGACTATACTCTGCAATATTATTAGCCTTATCTGAATGCCTTTTGTATCAAATTCTTGACCTGATTTTTGTCCCAGTTTCTCTTTTATATCATCTAGGTTTAGTTCTTCTTTAAGGAAAAAAAAAAGTTAAAAAAGTTCTAATGAAAGCCGGCTGACTCTACTATGAGTAATATAAGAAAATCTGTTTTGCTTAGGGAACGACAGAATATTGAAATACCTGGTTTTATATTTTTATGTGGGTTTGGCAAATGTGGTCTGAAAGTGGCTAATATGATACCTGACCCAGTGTTAGTAGCCAATGATAATTCCATATGTACCAACTGCTACCTGTTAGCCTACAGGTGCTTTCTTTTTTCCTTTTTTTGGCACAAAGGTGTATGCACTGTGAATGTGGATCTTCATGGCTGAAGTGGCAGCAAGCCGCCATAGTTTTCAGATAAAATTGAGCCTAGCTGTAATTACTGTCTTAGTTTCTCTATTTCAGTCATCCCTTTTTCCCAACTTACTGCCCCCCCCGCCCTGCCGACCAACTTTTAGGTAGCACATAAAAAGCACAATACATCACTCAGAATTTGCAAACTGGGGAGAGAGCAAAGATAGGCGAGAAAGAAGGAGGCAGAGAGACTGAATCACAAGAATAAACTAGAAGTGAGGTGAATGGAGGAAAATCCTCCTGACAAAATAAAAATTAGGGAAATTTTCCAGAATGTGTATATTAGGTGAAAAAAAAAATCCATTAGCTAAAGTGCAGCTTTGTTAACTAACTGCTTTATACCTTATTGCTTAAATGCCACCAAATTTCTCTTTCTCCCTCACAGCTGATTAGGAATTACTCAAAAGCTGACTAACTCTGCATGGGTCACAATCGCTTTCTCTCCACCTGCTCTCCCTGGTACATAGTTTGAAATTGGGTAGGCAAAGCTGAAGAAAATAGCCAAACGAAACACAACCCCAAACACAAAACCTCTTGTCTGTCAGTAGGTGGGACTTGCTTGAAGGACCTGCCTAGCTCTTTCTGACTCAATTCTGCTCCAGTCTCAGGCCAGTGCTTTATGGAGGAAGTGGCGAAAGTCACCATTTCGCCCTGTGAGTTTAACCATTAAGCACTTTCTTGCTTTATGAAAACAGACGCGCACGTGTTCCTGACTACAGGGAAACCAGGCCTCCTATTATAACCACTCAAAACGGGATATGAGGAATCTGAAAGAAAAGCACAATAGTTTCAAATGACTTTCTTGAAAGGTGAGGGCATTATTAAAGATTTCCATGACCCTTTGTGTATTCTTTTGAGAGAAAATAATTTTGGCCTCTTATTAGTCTTATTATTCCAGCTGTTGTCATGTTCCTTCCGAGAAACTACTAGAAACACAGAAAGCTCTTTTTCGTTGAGGCTTTAAAAAAATTCCTGAACCATTTAATCTCTTTAGATGGGTACTGATGCAAAAGCTATGGTTTGGCTTACAAAAACTCTCCGAAAGTGTTACGTTTCCAAACTACCCAAGTAATAACATTGCTTAACTCTGAAAACCTGTGACAGCCTTTTCCAGGTGCTTTCAAAATATTTTTTGCACTTGAGTTAGTTGTTGCAATAGATAGCCCCAGGAGGTAGCTGTCCTGGGTTCTCCTTCCAGATAAGGAGAAGAGAAGGCAGCTCACACAAACGTCTTTCGGGGAAGAAGCAGAAACAGTGCCCTTGGCATCTGCTCCCAGCTTTGGCCAACAGCCTCCGAGGTGCTGGTGTACTTTTCAACTTTCTTAACTCCCAAGCTAGCTTATCTTGTAGCTTTGTTTATTTTTAAAAAATTCTTTTTTTTTTTTTTTTGGCTGCCTGGTATTGAGAAGGTGTGTTTAGTATGGTAATGAGCCTGGGAAAATGGTTTCCATTCTCCAGAAGTTTCTATTTATAGACTCACTATAAAAAACTGAATTAATAGAAGGCTAGGCACATTTCAAGTGGCTTCATCTTTTTGACTTAACAATCTTTTGGCCACTGATAGCACAGTGATTTAGCTGAGTGGAAGGGCTAGGGAGCTCTCTCTTTGCCCTAAAATTATATTTCTCCTCTCTTTGAAGGTTGACTGACTTCTCCTTGCCAGAACATGCATTTCCCACTTTCTTCCTGGAGTCTTCCTCAACTTGCATGACCACTAAGCTTCCCTTGCCCTTCCAGATTTCCATCCTGCTCTGAATTTTCTAACGAGTCACCTACCCAAGCCTTGGGCTCTCCTGATCCTGGTTTATTTTTGGGAGTCAAAATGAAGCTTGATGCTTGGTTGGAAAACTCTATAGTTTTCACAGTGCACAGATGCATACTTTTCTTTGAGACTCCACTCTCCAGCATTAAAGAGAGACCCTTCATTGTAATAATTACCGAATGGATACAGTCCTAATGGAACTTAATTGTTTCCACTAGATGGATCTCGGGTGTTTTTGGCAGCCAAAATGAAAATGATTCCAAATACCATCAAAGGAGCTTATAAGCACCCAGCATGCACAGAGTGTTTTGATATACAGTGTAGTGTTAATATCATTATCTCTCCTAATACAACATACGGTTACTTTAATCCTTTCCCGCCTCTGTGATCTTGGAAGATCCAACGGATAGAAGGCAAAGAATAAAACATTATATACAAGGAGACAAAGGGAGAATTAGTCCCCATCCTCTGGATATGACTTTTTTTTGATTGTTTGAATGTTGGCTTCAAATATGTACCTTTATCAGTACTGACTTCTGTATCTTCCACGCTAGTTTGAGTTTGTATGTGACATCAAACATACCTTTTCACACATGTTCTTTCCAGATTTTTTTTAACACTTACTTAGCAGTTTATAGAAGGAAGTGAATGATCTCCTCAAGCTGCTTACAAATTAAAAAAAAATCTGTGCTTATTAATTATGCAGGATTAGTCTAATTATAATTCAGCAAATTAATTAGCGACAGAAGGTGTTCTGAAACATTGGAGTACATTTGCATGTTAAATGGAGAGGCTAGTCTGTAATATATGTAAATTTATGCATGGCTTCATAGTTTAATTTAAAAATTTGCAGCTGCATATGGTATGGGAGCAGGTGAAAAGTCAGTTTTAGTTTAATGATGCTAACAAACATTGGATGGTGTCCTGTCTTAGCAAGAGAATGCACTCATATCTGCTAATCTATGAATCTGTCATAAGAATATAACGTTACATAGAGGCACAATCTCAAGGTCATTGGAGAGTGAACCCATAGGTGCAATAGGTATAAAGGTGAAAACTGCAGAGAGAAAATGATGCCAGGAGAAGCCCACACTCTGAACTTTGTCCGCCACTTTCTCCAACATTGCATGTTGCGTCATTCCGCCTTAGTTCAGGGAAAGTAATGCTCCAGCCTGAGTAAATAGGGGTATCTTTTTGTCTCGCTGGTATCTGTTCTGGCAGGTGTGAAATAGTTGTCCAACCTTGATTCCCTTTCCAAATCTCCACATTTGCACTCCATTTCAATTTCCTGGAGTCGTGGGAAAGTTATTACCGAGTTATGAATTAATGGTAGGGTAGAGAGTTTTACACATTGGCCTCAACCATCTGGCAAAACAGTAAAACCAGCGGACCAGGCAGCAGCAAAGGGCTCTGGGTGTAATTGGTGTTCACTGCTCAGCCTAGCATAGATGAGCTCTGCCGGGAGGGCAGAGAATGGGAGGGGGAGGGGAAGGATGGGGAAGGCAGGATGGGGAAGGGGTGCTGAGAAAATGGGACGGTGAGGACCCATTAAGCTGATGGCTGACTAATAACTTCATTTCTCTCCTTCACCCGAGAGTCATGGTACTGGAAAGGGAAATAGATTTGTATTCTGATTCTGAAGTCTCACGGAAAGATTTTTTTTCTCAGTCCGTAGTATGATTCAGTTTTGCTGAGTTCTTTTTTCTTCTCTGGATGAGAAGACAGAGGAAAGGATAAGGGCAAAGAAGAGGACATGGGTTGTTTCTTTTTTAAAAAAGGAAAAGATGGAAACTTGTGCATTGCAAAGAGCCCTCCAAAGACATTTTATGAGAACAATTAGAATTACAAACATGCTCTTAGTGTGTGTTTCATTCCAATTCAAGCCCAAAGAGTTCGATTATTATTTTCATTAATGGTGTCAGATTTTTATCTGAGTACAAAAACAAGGACTTTTCCTTAGAGATTTTTTTCCCTGTGAGCCTCATGGTGTCGAGGAATAGAAATCAGGAGAATGAAGATGCGTCTGAATATAGAAGGGGGAGGAAAAACCAAAACCACAAACACACAAAAACCTCCCAACATCTAACCCCAGGTTCTCAGAAACTGTAGTGTGTTACCAATCAGAAATAAGTGGAGAATCAAAGTGGCCCCTTGTTTTTGCACTTCAGCGGCCTTTTACAGTCAACTGCTTGCCATTTGGGATATGGGAGACGTTCCCTTCAGAGGAAATCGTGAAATTCCTTTGAAATGAAGTCTATCGGTATGGAGTCAGGGAGTCAGATTTACATAGTGGGGGAAGTAGCTCCTTCCTGATATCTAAATGAATGCAGCAGATTCTACTCGGGAGGCAGTGTGTTCAGTAATGAAGGAGCTCTTGCCAAACTGAAACGCTACTTCCAGGGACTTGAGCACGGAATAGAAAGTGACTCGATGGGACCTGTTGCCAGTCAGAAGCCAGCATATTGTGTGGGTAGCTCTGAATTCTTCTGCTGGCCAGAGTTTACTGAAAGCAGGAATGAGGACTCCCATCCACCACTTTTTGTGTTTTTGTGGTTCTTTTTTCCCCTACTATCTGTGAGAGCGGATTAATTACATGTGTGTGTGTTTTTTTTCTTTTACTATCTGTTTCTTAAAAATTAAGGGAAGTTCTTCCAGTGGAGTACATATTAATATTGGAGAGATAAGCAGGGTAGAGAGGACCAGATTTAAATTTGTGGCAACTCCTTCTGGAATAATTTTGTTTGGAAAATTGTCTGTTTTAAAATGTGGTGGGGGAGAAAGGGGCAATACATGGGAAGGGATCATAAGGATGTGTAGAAAAAGATGAAGAAGCAGACTTACTTTGTACCAGGCATTTACCCAAACACTTTGCATGAATAACTAGTCCTCCCTATTGGCCTTGAAAGGTGTTTTTTGTTGTTTTGTTTTGTTTTGTTTTGTTTTGAGATAAGAGTCTCACTCTGTAGCCCAGGCTGGAGTGCAGTGGCACCATTTTGGCTTACTACAAGCTCCGCCTCCCAGGTTCAAGTGATTCTCGTGTCTCAGCCTCCCAAATCACTAGGATTACAAGTGGTGTGCACTACCACACCTGGCTCATTTTTGTATATTTAGTAGAGACTGGGTTTTACCATGTTGGCTAGGCTGGTCTCAAGCTCCTGATCTCAGGTGATCAGCCTGCCTTGGCCCCCAAAGTGCTAGGATTACAGATGTGAGCCACTGCCCCTGGCCATAAGGTCTTTAATTGTTACTGAAAGTCCCTAATTTTTACAGTAAAAATTAAATCATCATCATCACCATTGTAGAAGCCATGAAATCACATGGGCTTTGTATGGACACCCCAATTAGTTGCCGCATATAAGACTGAAATTATCTGCTACCAAAGGCATGTTGGTCTATTTAAAAATCTCCATCATGGAGATCCTGCTCTGTCCCTTGGGTAAGTGCTTCCAAAATTTAGCCTTGGTGACTTGATTCCCAAAAAATGTTTTCCAAGTTTTAATTCAACTTCTTTTGTTCCACGTTCGATTTTCAGCTTTTCCTCTCCCATTGTCTTGATAGACAAATGGCCTGAATCTTCCTCATGCGCTTCAATAATCTTTTTTTTTTTTTTTTTCCTGAAAAGGCTAAAGCTATTTGGGTTATGCCATCTTTGGACAATTTGGGTTCTTGAGAATTTTTGTTTTCTGAATATCTGATAGATTTACTTATCTTTTCCTTTGTGTCTTCCAAAATAGTCACAGAACTTCTAGAGAGTGCACTCCCCAATAGGAATGGTAGATATTTTTATTCGTTTGCTTATTTTGTTTAGCAACATGAAGGGCTGCACTCTCATTCCAGCGGAAAGGGAAGAAAATGACAGGATTCCCCCGTGTGGATCAGTAAGGCAGTTGTCCCGTGAAACAGTGTCATGTGGCAACATGTTCAGCCTTTTTTTTTCCCCCCAAAGCTTGGCCAAGCTTTCACCAGACCAGCATTTTGCTAAGAGTCAGACAGACTGACTTCCACTCTTATTTTTTCTGCTTACTAACTGTTTTGCCTTGGGTAAGTCATTTAACCTTTCTGAATCTTGTTTATCTCCACTGTAAGGTGGGGATGAATTTTCCTACTCCCAAAGTTGAGAAGATTACATGAAATCATGCCTGGCAAATAATATAAGTTCAATGAATATAGGCTATTATTAATTATAATTATTATTTCATCATAGTCTTTTAGGCAAGAGGAATTTGAGAAGTTGAGTGTAGTTGGAAATAAGAAAATTTATTGCTTAAAACGTTTCTGTAAAGTTAAATTTTTCAGATCTGAAATGGCCTTTTATTGAAATAATCTGGGTGAACAAGCATTAATGGTAATAAGTCCCTGCCTTAGGAATGTCTGTGGAGATTAAAGATTCTATACCTCTTCTGTTCATGTGTTTATTTTTACAGTTTTGGGGTTGTTTAACTAAATGGATTCGATAGAACATCAGCTTACAAAAATGAGTTTAAACTTCATTTCGTTTAAGCCTAAAGAAGCCAGTAAGTCAAAACTATTAAGTCATCTTTCCTTTCCATGAATCTTCTTGGGCTTTTGTGCCAGCCACCGGCCATCTTGCCAAGCAGATCTCAAATACTAAGCCAAGTGTTCTCAGATGCGTCATCACCAAGTTACTGTAGGGTGTAACAAGAGCCCACTGGGAGCTTGACCTCCTGGAGTCTTTTCATTCTTGTGGACTTTAGTCAGAGTCTTCACAAGATCTTTAAAGCTTCAGGGCCCTTTGTAGCCTGGGCTGACACCTCAATAACCAATAGATGTATCCAACGTACTTATCTCCAGGCCAAGGCTGGGTCCCACTGCTAACCTTCACCTTCCCTAGGGCTGCCTGGGTGTAGACTCTGCTGGGGGATCTTGAAGGAGGAAAGGATGTTCTCTGTTGTTGGAAGGATCAAAGAAGATATTACAGTGAAGATCTAGATTACAACTAGAACATCATTGTTGAGATTTTCTCTAGTCTCAGATGGAAAGCAATCACTTGCGAGTTTTCCTACCATACAAAGCTGAGTGAGCTACTATGAGGGCTGTTCTTAGAGTGAGAAAATGAACTCATGGGTGTGGATACCCAGTAGGCTTCTCAGTCTGGTGTGAGAGCTTGGATTGCCTAATCCCCCAAAGGATGTAAACTTGTGGAGAGGATCCTAGAAGAAGAGAGGCAACTGCCCATTCCTTTCAAATGTGATTCTATGACCCAGCTATCCCTATATTGCATAGTTCTCAGAAATGGTATGAGAGTGTTTTAAGGGAAATGGGCTGTCTCCTTTTCAGAAACATGCACAAACAGTGAAACTCAATTGTATTTTAACTTATTGGGTTGAAAACAAGGAGGTTTAACAGCTAATCCAGACAGAAAGTGTCTTCTGCAAAATAAATGAACACACATGGTTAAGTCCCTATGTGGTTTGTGAGGCCATATCAACTGTATGTTTGACTCAGTCCTTAGTGACCTAGCCTGCTTATGTGACCATCATGGCAGAGAAAGAGAACTAGATACAGCATCCCCTCTCTTGGTCTTTGGAGAGTCCGGGGTGTTCTCATCTCTGTGGTGTATAAAATGTGGCCATATCATAGCAGAAGTTGTTTCCAGGGTAGGCAGAATTAGATTCTTTTTTAAGGGAGTAATGAACTAAGTTTTCAAAGTGAAAGGCATTTTGCATATTATTTTGTATACAGTGAAACTCTGTATAATGGTAGCTGTTGACTACTAAGTTCACATTCCTTCGATGTGAATTACCTTTTTTTTTTTTTTTTTTTTTTTTTTTTTTTTTTTTCCTGATAGGGTCTCACTTTGTCACCAGGCTGGAGTGCAGTGGCATGATCTTGGCTCACTGCACCCTCCACCTCCTGGGTTCAAGCGATTCTCCTGCCTCAGCTTCCTGAGTAGCTGGGACTACACGTGCCCGCCACCATGCCCAACTGATTTTTGTATTTTTAGTAGAGACGGGGCTTCACCACATTGGTCAGGATGGTCTGGATCTCTTGACCTCGTGATACCCCCACCTCAGCCTCCCAAAGTGCTGGAATTACAGGAGTGAGCCACCGCGCCTGGCCTTATGGACTTTTTTAATATTAAAATTTTTAAGGAGGGACTAGATCTTGTATTCCAATTTGGAGGTAAATTGAATGACTTCTTCCATAAATCCCAGAGAAATATTGTGCTGGGTTTTGTGATAGACCATTGGTAAGAATTCCAAGTCTGTCAAGAATATTAAGTAGTTACCTTTCCTGTGATTTCGAGCCTCCTGTCCCCACCACGGAACCTTAACTCTGCACAGTATTTGTGCATCTACTTTGAGATGGGTGGGATGACAGAAGACGTGTGGAAGCCACCTACACACTTTTACTGTATTCCTGAATAGTACAGGATATTCCAGTATTTTAGAGATTGGAGAGGAGGGTATTCAGTAATAGATTCAGGGGTCTTCAGACTCATTTCAGAATCTGGGGAAACATATTTGAATAGTTTGGTTGGGGGATCCTTGGGGCCAAGGACTTTGTTTGCCACTGTGCCTGAACTTTCTGGCATACAGAGCACAATACATATTGATCAAATGAGTAAGTAAATAAATGCAGCAGAAATTTTCAACATTAAGCATTTAGTTCCATGTTTCCATATGTCTATCTTTGACCTACCGATTTCGACTTGGGACACCGCAGTCTCTTCAAGAAGCCAGGATATTTCACTTTTTTTTTTTCTCCTGATTTATTCTTCCTGTTACGTGTGTGTGTGTGTGTGTGTGTGCCATTTTTAGACCATTTTGAAGTATTTGTTTTTAACAGGTTTATTGAGATATAACTTACATATTACAAAGGGCACCCATTCAAAGGGTGTAACGCGATGGTTTCTAGTGCATTCACCGAGCTGTGCAGCCATCTTCACAGTGTCATTGGTGCAGGAAACATGCAACACCACATGGAACTTGTTGCCACAAAGATCCAGGCTTCAGTCCTTGTGTTCACCACTTACAAGCTTGTCATCTTTGGCAGGTTTCTTAAATTCTTGAGGCCTTCATTTTTCCCAGCTGTAGGATGATCCGTCACTCATGGGGTTGTTGTGAGAATGAAATACGGTATTGTGTATTGGGCAGAGAGTGGCTACTCAGCAGACTGTGTTTCCCTCCACTCTGCGACCCCTGTATCCTTCAGCTGCTGGATCGTGCAGGATGGCTAGAGGGGACGTAGGTGGCTCTGATCTGTGATATTCCTGAAGCACCCTCCCTGCCTCAGAAGCAGAAAGAGTCCTAAAGGGACAGTGCAACTCACCCAACAATCTGCCCATCAGCCTCAGGGCACCGCCCACTCTGGACAAGGCGTCACCCTGGATGTCTATTTGCAACCTGTCAGCTGTCCCCACTTACTTATTTTTCACAGTTTTATCTCGGTGGGTTTGATCTACCTCTCAGAAACCCTCACTCCCACCTCTGCCATACCCACTCAGATTTCAATAAGTCGTGGTCTCTTGTTTTCAGTGGTTTCTTTCCCCACTCTAACCCTTTTTGGAAGGTTCTCAACTCTGTACATTTTTCTTTGCAGTCATAAAATATTACGGTTAGAAAGAACCCTAGAGATCCCGTTCAACTCCTTTGTTAAGAGAGAACGAATGTGAGGTAACTTGGTCCCGGGATCAGTTCGTAGCCACAGGCCAAGGCTAACCCTTGGGGTATTTCCAACGATGTGTGGAGTAAAGGAATGCTCTGGTCCATTCTCCTGCCCCACTGACCTAGGGACCAGATTGCTATCTGAAGGTTTGAGATGATGTGTTGACTCCTCTTTCGATCCTCTTCGTCCCTAACACAAGGATAAACCTGTGGTTGTTAGCGTTCGCTCTTAAGGAATGGATCAGAAGCTTTGTCGTGTGCAGCATGCTCCGTAGTTATGATATTTACGTCGTCAACATTGTTTGGAGAAAGTGGAAATAGACTTCATCCTGATGAGAATTTGCACATTTGGTCTGAATCTCATAATTTATTTGGGTTTCCCGTTTCTTAGTGGAGAGCACTGACATTTTCCAGGCAGCTCTGGCTTCGGAGGGATCTAGACCCAGGGGATTTGGAGAGAATTTGTTCCCTGTAAGTTACCCCGTGGCTAAATGGATGGTATGATTAGTGAAGGTTTTGTATCAAGACGCTGAGCATGGTGGATGGAGAGGGTGGAGGGCAGAGAACCAGAAGACACCAGTTAAAGGAAGAGAAAAAAAAAATGGAGATGCCAGTAAGCCCCAGAATTTCTTTTAATTAATATCTAGATCCATATATTTAAAAATCCAGGCCCTAATTTCTGGTGCAAGCCATTTAGAAGTAGCAATACCTTCTTTTAGAAGATATTATATAATGCAAGAGAACTTTCTGCCTCTTTCTGTCTTCTCTCACTCACCTCCCTCGTCCTCCTTCCACTTAACCTCCCCTTCTCCTTCGTGAACCCAGTGCTAAGTCCTTAGAGTGCACGGGGCCGTGTAGGTTACAAACTCAACCCCCCAGACAAGCAAAAAGTCAAACTAGGTGTTTTCCATCCAAATCACTGTTAAGGGTCCTAATTTAAAATGAATAAAGCCTTTCAGCAGGCTCCACGGTTCCCTAAATCAATTTGATTTTATGTAAACATTTATCTCTTTTGCACTTTTCCACCTACCACACCATTCATATAATAATGCCTTCATGAACATTAATGTTTTCACCAGATACATTTTGGAGCGGGGAGTGGGGGTAGTCTAACACACACAGAACGCATTACAAGGAGCCCAGTTGTGGCAAAACTTTCCAGAAGTCAAGGGCTAAATGAGAAAAAGCACTCCATTTGGGTTTAGTAGGGGAAAAATGTAAATTGTAAATTGCCTCTGGGAGTGGTTGAGGGCCAGTGTGGGGTGCAGTGGGGGCTATTGTTCAGAAACACACACGAGTGGGAAAAGGCAATATTTGCGTGCATTGTGAGTGTCCGTGCCTGGCTCTGAACGAGTGTACAAATGGAGGGGATCTTTACCCTTCAAGAAATAAAATGTTTGAATTCTGATCAATCTTTACTGAGATAAAAGCAGCTCTCCTTTCTAACGCACTCTGGTGACCCGGGCAGAGATGCCACTGCCTTTCAGAAAGCAGCGGCAGGTTGTGAATTTGAGCACTGTGGTCGGACAGCCATGCACAACATTTTCTCTGCCTTATCCTTCCACAGATCTCTTCCATAAAGACCCCAACACCTCTGGGGCACAGGAAGCAAAGCCCAACCTCCCACCCACCCTATAAAAGATTGAAAGAGAGAAGTGAAAAGCAGATGTTATAAAATCAGGAAAAAAATATTTAGCTGTTGCTTCCAAATTCACACTCAACCTTATTCATGGGAGCATGTGGCCAAATATTTCTAGCAAACAGAGTAAAAGAGCCTCAAATACAGAAAATACTCTGAAGAGCCAATTCCCCTTCTCCCCTCCTTTGTCGTTTACTGTTTATCTCCTCATCAGTTTTTTAAAGTGATAAATACATTTAATTGGAGAGTTATCTAATTCTTTTGTGTGATTGTTAAACAAAAAATAAAAATCAGAACGTTGCAATGAGAACACTTCACCAACCATTGCTTTAGAATAGAATTTTTGGAAGCAGTGTTGATTTCTACTTATTTTTGTTTGTAAATCCTGAGGAAAATGTATATCTTTTCCTTTAAAGTTCTAATTCAAGGCATGGATGTGAGAGTTCTGAAGGGACTTTGGGACTGCGGTAAAATTTCGTTGTCATAGTAACAGAAAGGGAAATAGGCCTAGCTCACCTGGGACTTGAACACTGCAAAAGCTGGATTTTTTTTTTTTTTTTTTAAGGAAAAGGACTCTGCAAGTGAAATAAATGAAAAACTTACTGTATTTTGAAACAAATTTTCAAACATTAACTAGGTGAATTGCTGGAAAGGCCACTTCTGCCACTTTTCTTGGTTAACGTAGTTGCCGGATGAAAGATGCCCAATTTTCAAATTGTACAGATACGCCATTTAAGAGAGAATATTGGCTTCAAGAAATATGTCTGACAAATGCTAACCTCAGACCATGATTCTGTGCTTTCGTGTTTCTCTGAATAATCTATACATGATCTGAGAGGGACATTCACACTTCTTATTAATCATAAAAACTCTGGCAGATACCTGCACCGATGGACTTTCTCTTTGGAGGATAACATACCATTTTCTGATTTTGTAAACATTGGGTTGAATATATCAGGCCATCTTCACGTATGAGCACGAAGGTGTCTGGGGCCAGTGGAGAGCCACACAGACGAGACTCTCGCCCTGGGATTCTGGGGTCAGGTCCTGCCATTTTTAACTCTGGAGCAAGACTTTCTGTACAGCAGGGGTCACTGCTGCATTTGAAGCCTTTTAAAAATTTTTTTCCAAAATGAGTGCTCTAGAAACTCCGGGGGCCAGTGTACAAACCAAAGCCCACTTTGTGAGCTGCTTAACAATCCCCCACAGTGATGGGGAAGCGGGTGCTGCGCTTCAGATTGAAAACATCCAAATTTGCAAATTGCAGAGGGTCAGCAATGTTCCTTCACAGGCAGGGCAGGTTGAAATTCCCCAGATCTGAAATATAATCGCTTTCAAATCAAATCTAATGGAATGCAGCTATATTCTCCCTTAAAAAATGTTTACTGAAAAATGTAACACATTGCTTTCTCTTCACAGATTCTTTTTAAAATTTTTCCTCAAGTGCAATCAGAATTGTTTGAAAACAGCAGGAAACCCAAGGGACATGAGACGGTTTCAGGTAAGGGGCCCTGCAGATCTTTCCTGTTAAATAAGTCATCCTGTTTTCTCTCTCCTTCTCACTCTTTTTATTTTCTTTTTCTTTAAAAATTATTATTCACTGCTACTGCTAACAATACAAAAGATAATGGTAAACGATGACCCTCAGCCACTAGCGCCGAGAGTTTCTTCATCTTGTAGTGTTTAAGCTTTCTGCCCCCATTGCCAAAGCCCTACGGGGAGAGGCACCAACCCCGTGCTGGAGACTTGATTTTCAGCCCTCGGGCTGCCCACTGCACACACAGCTGCCCACAGCAGGAACCGTGTTCTTGATATTCAGCCACCTTGGGATTTTTCAAAGCAGCTTCTCTGTATTTTCTGCAAGCAACAGCCCCTGTCTTCCCTTTTCCACCGATTAACTATTCAGTGGTCTCTCTCTGAGCCTTCTGGAAGGCAGCAGCCCAAGCAGCGTGGTCACTTTAAGATCGCAGCGTGACAACAAGACCCACGGGACGGTGACCCAGCTGCCTAGCAGTTAAATCTGCCACCGGTTTCATCACCCTTGCCACTGATGTACTGAAGAGACGAGCTAATAAAAACAGAGCGAGGCAAAGTGTATCAGGCTGGAGACGAAAGCAAGAGCAGCTCCTCTCGGCCCCCTTCCTTGAGCCTTGAAGGACCCGTATTTAATTCACCAAATGGCTTTCCTGCCACTCACACCCCGTGCTAGATATGTGGCACCTCCTCCTCCATAGAAAAATTAAAAACAGGTTAAACGATAGTATACGAGCTTGAGACTTCAAAAAAGAAATCCTCGCAGCAATGAGAGAGATGGGGAACCTTAGCCTCATGTTTCGGGTGAGGCACGTGAGTTTCCGGAAGGTTGAATAACTTGCCCCTAATCACAGTAAGTAGGTGGGAAAGTCCGGAGCCAGGAGCTGGCGGGGGTTTGTTTGATCAAACTCTTTCCAGCACACTATGGGCGTGCGACACGTTGCAGCTGCTAGGTTTATGCTTTGCTGTTGTCTTCTTGAAATTCTGAATTTTATATATATATATATAATATACAAAATATATACATATGATATATGTATATATTATATATACTCAAAATATATGTATATATTTTATATATAAATATATATTATATAACATATAATATATACATTATATATATTTATATATAATATATACATATATAACATATATATTTTGAGACAGGGTCTCACTCTGTCACCCAGGCTGGAGAGCAGTGGTATGGTCTTGGCTCACTGCAAACTCCGCCTCCTGGGCTCAAGGGATTCTCATGCCTCATGCTCCTGAGTAGCTAGGACTACAGGTGTGCACCATCATGCCCTGCTAATTTTTGTACTTTTTGGTAGAGATGGGGTTTTGCCATGTTGCCCAGGTTGGTCTTGAACTCCTGACCTCTCAAAGTGCTGGGGTTACAGGTGTGAGCTACCGCATCCGATCCTGAATAAATTTTGAACAAGGAATGTGACATTCATTTTTTATTGAACCCTACATATGATGTAGCTGGTCCTGCTGGAGAGTTTCTGTGGTTAGGCCACAATCAGACAGATGTTTAGGAGCAGAGCCATTCAAGAGTTAACAGGGAAGATGGCCAAACACAAGGCTACTGAGAGTTACTTTGAAAAACATTCTGGTATTATTATTTTTTAACCCCATCATGGCTATCAATCTTGCTGTGACAGGAGCATTTTTCGTTACAACACTTAACACTACTAGCAGTCTTCCTTTAAAAAGTTGGAGACTTCTTCTCTCTTGGGTAGGCTCTTTCCCTGCCTTTTTTTTTTTTTTTTTTTTGAGATGGAATCTCACTCTGTCACCCAGCCTGGAGTGCAGTGGTGTGATCTTGGCTCACTGCAACCTCCGCCTGCTGGGTTCAAGCAATTCTCCTGCCTCACCCTCCTGAGTAGCTGGGACTACAGGCACATGACACCTTGCCCAGCTAATTTTTGTATGTTTAGTAGAGACAAGGTTTTGCCGCATTGGTCAGGCTGGTCTCAAACTCCAGACCTCAAGTGATCCACCCACCTCAGCCTTCTAAAGTGCTGGGATTATATGTGTGAGTCATCGCTCCTGGCCCTACTTTCTTGTATGAAGACAAACAGAAATAAAATCAGCCTTCTTGGGGGATCAAACAGGAGCCTCGTGCATGGTGGAAGTTCACTATGCTCAGTATTCCAAATAAAAATGTAAATAATTGCAGTCCAAAGAAGAGTGAAATTTAAAAGAATTCCAAAGTGCCTCCCTGACCAAAGCTTAGCTTCATTTCTGGAAGATACAGAGGCAGAGAAAAGAGTTTGACAGTTTGGATATTTGTTCCATCCTATTTTCTACCAGCACTTTCAAAGAGTTTTAAATTTGAGAATGTGAGGATACTCATATAAATGTGAAGAGGCTTCTATTGTAGGAGAATGTCTGCTCATTTTCTTTCTCCCAAAGTTTAGAAATATATTTAGAAAGCAAATGCATGCTAATATTTCCTCTGCTTCCTTAGTTGTTTATTTAAGTGGGGTTTTCATGGTGCCTGAGTTTTTCACTGGCATAGAATAAATATTGTTGATCTCCAAATGATATAGAATTGTCATCCTATGTGAAAGTGTTTGACTTTTGCAAAAACAAGGGCAAAAAGAATTGTTTAGACTTTATGGATTCTGTGATTCTCTTATTTCTAGGATAGAGCTAAAGTCAACTGGTAATTTGTTTTCATTTTTTATTGAGATAAAATTAATATAACATACAATTTGCCATTTTAACCATTTAAAAGTGTAGAGTCCAGTGGTTTTTAGTACATTCACAGTGTTGTGCAACCAGCACCGCTGTCTAATTCCAGAATATTTCTATCACCCCAAGAAGAAAACTCATGTCTCCCAGTTCCTGTTTCTCCCCATTTGCTGACAACCACCAATCCACCTTCTGTCTCTATGGGTTTGTCTATTCTGGAAATTTAATATAAATAGAATCATACAATATGTGGCTTTTTGTGTCTGTTTTTTTTTCTCTTAGCATAATGTTTTCAAAGTTCATCTATGTGATAGCATGTATCAATATTTCATTCCTTTTCACAGCTGAATATTCCATTGTATGGATGTATCACATTTTAAAATTCATTAGTCAGTTAGTGGACATTTGGATTGTCTCTATTTTTTGGCTATTACAGACAATGACACTGTTAATATTTGTGTACAGTTTTGCTGTGTGAACATATGTTTTTAATTCTCTTGGGTACACAACTAAGAACAGAATTTCTGGGTCATATGGTAACTGTTTCTTTAAGTTTTCAAGGAACTGCCAAACTGTTTTCCATAGTGGTTGCACCATTTTACACTTCCACTAGTAATGTGTGAAGGTATCAATTCCTCGCCAACACTTGTGATTTTCTGTTTTAAAAAAATTCTAGTCATCCTATGGGTGTGAAGAGGTATCTCATTGTGGTTTTGATTTGCATTTCCTTAATGGTTAGTGATTTTGAGCACCTTTTCATGTGCTTATTGCTCATTTGTATGTATTCTTTGGAGAAATATCTATTTAAATCTTTTGCCCATTTTTTAGTTGTATTATTTGTCATTTTATTGTTGAGCTGTCAGAGTTCTTTATATATTCAGGGTACTGGCTCCTTCTCAGACATGTATTTGAAAATATTTTCTCCTGTCCCATGAGTTATCATTCACTTTCTTGATAGTAGTGTACTTTGGTGCACAAAAGAATTGGCAATTTTTATAATGTACTTAGATTCTACTAAGAATATAACCTTCAATGAAAGCTCTCTAATATAGAGAAGGTAATTATTAAGAAAGGATTAGCAATATGCTATCATAGTCAAGTAAGAAACTTAGTTCAGGTTCCAAATATGAAACAAAACCAGAGAGAGTGCATACTCATGGTGGTGGAACAGTCATCTGAATGGATGATGACTTTCAGAAATTCCTAGAATATGTATCTCACTCAGAAGGACAAAGATGGTCATTTAAAGCCATATACACATTCCTTCAATTCTCTACTTTTATGATATGGTCAAACATAAATTTAATATGAAGGATTCTTTCTTGAGGATTTGATCTGAATGGAATAGAAATATGAAACATTTCTAATCACATCCTAAACTCAATAAAACTCCCTCCTCCTTCCCTTATCCCCCAAACACTGGTGGAACCTGCATTCTTTTTACAAAAATCATCCAATCAGCCCAAAATTGTTACATCAAGATTATTTTCAAGCTTGAACCAATCCTCTCTTTAATTCCATTCAAGTCCTAAGTATTATAGGACATAAAAAATACTTAGTGAAACACAAAGAGTTTTGACCCTTTTAACCCTTTTTTACCTTTTTATGGGGGGGAGGGCCAGACCCCTTTAAGAATCTGGTAAAAGCTATAGTCTGTATCTCATCAAAATATTACATTTAAAGTTTTAATTAAAATTTCAGGGGTCTCCAGACCACTTGAAACATCTCAAGCTTCCATGGACCTCTAATCTAAAGAGATGTCATTCATTTAAAATCCAATAGGCATCCTTCATGTGAGGTAACCTTTAACAGTGGGGATCTGTCCACTTAGGACTTTTCCTGGTGATCTCTCATCCACTCTCTTGACTTCAAATGCCCTCTGTTCCTGGATGATTTCTGTATCCATATTCTCAGACTTCACCAGAGCTGCAGGCATATAACGCTAGCTGCCTCCTGGGCATCTTCCCTGGATGACTAGCGAGCACGTGTTCAAAACAGAACTCAGTGCTTGTTCCCTGATTCATTCCCTCCTCTTTCATTGTCAAAGTGCCGCTTCCTCCTCCTAAGTATCTACTAAATCCACCTCTTTCCTGAAAAGCTGCCATAGCCCGTCTTTATTCCTCCCCTGTCTAACCTGTCCTCAGCATGAATGCCAGAGTTACCTCTTAAAATATGTCATGATGCTGGGGAAAGTGGCTCATGCTTGTAATCCCAGCTGTTAGGAATGGAGAGGCAGGAAGATAGCTTGAGCCCAGGAGTTTGAGACCTGCTTGAGGAATGTAGTGAGACCCCGTTCTTCACAAAACAAAACAAAACAAAACAAAACAGACAAAATGTCATGAGGATGCCCCATTTACCCTGATGTGATTACTATACATTGTATGCCTGGATCAGAATATCTCATGAACCCCATAAATATATACACCTGCTAAGTATCCATAAAAATTAAATATATACACCTACTAAAATGCGTCATGGATATTGACTGTCCATGGACACAAAGCTTGGATTTAAAAAGGCATGGCTGAGAAGGCTGCTCAGCCTCTGCCTACCTGGAAAACCTGCCATGCCTGTCCCAGAAGTTCTCATCTGCCCACTGCTCACCACATACCCATCTCTGATTTCTGTTCCATCTGGGAAGCTTTCCATATGTTCACCCCTCTGCCTGGGAACCCTTCACCCCTCTCCAACTTGTGACTCCTTTTCATGCTTTAAGGCTACAGCTGAATGTCACCGCCTTAGTGGTACATTTTCTGACTCTTCCAAGTGGAGTTGTTGGTTCCTGGGTCCGTGCCGACGCACCCTTCCCTTCAGGCCCCTACCCTGGCAGTTATCACATCATCTTGCAGTTGTTGTTTGTCTCTCCAATAGACTGTGTGCTGCTTGAGGGCAATCGGTATGTTTTATTTATTTTTGTAGGTATCGCCAATGTCTAGCACAATGGCAGGCATTCTGTAGGGCTCAATAGATTACTATTAAATACATTTTTAAGAGCACAAAAGAGAAAAGGAAAAAAGAGAAAAGAAACAAGATTTCCAGGGCTCTCCAAGTATCTAAATCCATGGGTCATGCATGCGGAAAATCACTTCTGCCCTCCTTGAAATGGAACAATTAGGTGAAACACCCAGATTAACAGCTCAATGAAGGAAAGGAAAAGAAATGTATGTCTAGTTTAAGCTGACAGGCCTGTTACGACATAATGAATCCCATTCTTTATTTCTTTCTGCTTGTGTGGGCGGAGAGCAGGCAGTCTTAAAATCCAAAAGAAAATCAAGCTAGGAAGAGAAAGTCAGGCACACGGTCATTTCCCACATTCAAATCCTAAAAATCACTAGGATTTGACAATAATTTAGAGCTTTTTGTTGCTAATTCACTGTCATAGATGGACTGGCTGGGTCTGTTCCAAGTCATAGTGAAAACATAGAGGTACGCATTCATTTATTCATGGACGCAGCCAATATTACCAATGAAATTCTGTGTGCCAGGCACTATCCTAGGTGCTGGAGATACAGCAGAGAACAAATCATAAAATTCCTGCCCTCGAAGGGCTTGCGTCCTAGTGGAAGGATATAAAAAATAAATGAGTGGTTTGCATAGCTCAAGTCTGCTTCTCTGTGATGTTCAGGTGACTTTCCTGGAAGCAGCGGGCTTCTGCACAGTGCCAGCTGTGTTCTTGGTGCTTGTTGGAACTCAGCGGCTTGGTCAAGTGTAGATGTTTGTGGAGCTAAATGATACCCACCATTATAGTGACAGCAGGTGCTGAGGCTCTTCTGAACAGTTTTCTGAGCCTTCCACCGCATCACCTATTATAGGACACAAATGTCATCAGATCTACTTGAGATTGGGAGGCTTAGAGGCCTGAATGCCCAGTTTCTACCCTCTGCTTCAGAAGGACTTCATTTTAAAAAGACATGATCACTGGATTGTTCTCCATCCTAAGGGCGGCACCAGCTTGTACATTAGGTCATTGTGGACTTAGTAGCATTCTGGAATTGATAACCTTGACACATATCCAACCTTAAAATCATTAATTTTTTTTTTTTTTTTTGAGAGCAGATGTCACTTTTTTGCTCAAGCTGGAGTACAGTGGTGCAATCTTGGCTCACTGCAACCTCTGCCTCTCCAGCTCAAGCCATCTCCCCACCTCAGCCCCTTAAGTAGCTAGGACTACAGGTGTGTGCCATCAGGCCTGGCTAATTTTTGTATTTTTTTATGGAGACAGGGTTTTGCCACATTGCCCAGGCTGGTCTTGAACTCCTGCGATCAAGTTATTCACCCATCTTGGCCTCTCAAAATGCTGAGATTACAAATGTGAGCCACCACACCCAGCCTAAATTGTTTTATTGATACATACTGTTTGTAATCTTTATGGGGTACATGTGATATTTTGTTACATGCATTGAATGTGTAATAATCAAGTCAGGGTAGTTAGGGTGTCCATAGTCATTATCCATCATCATGAGAATTGATCATTTCTCTGTGTTGGGAATATTGCAAGTTCTCTCTTTTAGCTAGTTTGATATGTACAATACATTGTTGTTAACTGTAGTTACCCCACTCTATCAAATATTAGAACTTACATCTTCTAACCGTTTGTACCCATTAACCAACCTCTCTTCATCCTGCCAAATCATTTTTAATGAACTTCACTCTAACTGAGAGCTTACTTGTAATTAAGATAAAGGTGCTTGCTTCCATTTGCTGAACTTCCCTGAGAGACCCTTGGGTGTCTCAAATTTACCCCCTAAATTACTCCCTTTTTAGATTAGGTCCACCAGAATAATAGTTTTTAATTTACAGAGTCATGCTAGGGAGAGGACTGAGATATATGTGCAGGTCGTGCCATCCTTGGCCTCAAGAGATATGTCAGTAGATATGGAAGGACAGACATATTTCTTTTTCTTTCTTTTTTTACAGACAGGGTCTCACTCTGTCACTGAGGCTGGAGTGCGGTGGTGCAATATTGGCTCACTGCAGCCTTGGTCTTTTGGGCACAAGTGCTCCTCCTGCTTCAGTCTCCCAAGTAGCTGGGATTACAGGTGCATGCAACCATACCCAGCGAATTTTTGTGTTTTTTGTTGAGACAGGGTTTTGCTATGTTGCCCAGGCTGGCCTCGAACCCCTGGGCTCAAGTGATTCACCCACCTTGGCTTCCCAAATTGTTGGGATTACAGGTGTGAGCCACCACACCTGACCAGACAGACACATTTCTAATGAAAGAAAAATCATTCCAGGAGTCAGGCTGGGGAAGGCTTCAGTGCTGAGTTGGTTCTGGGTTGCACACAATCCCAGGATGGGCCTGCTGGAAGGGCATCTTGATGGGGATTTGAAGGGTTCGAGGGAAGGGGTTGGAGCTCTGTGAAAACACACCTGGCACATCTTCTGGGCCTGTGAGAAAGCAAGAAGAAGCACACGGTGGGGCAGAGAAGGGAACCAAGGGCAGAAAGATCTGCCGGATGGGAATGGAGAAAGGAAGTGAGGTCCCGTTGGGATTGACTGGCATCCACAGGGTGGTTGGATCATGTGAGAGGCCTCATGCCTGTTGCTGCAACATGCTGGATGCAACGACTGCAGAAGAACGATGGGGGAAATGAATGGCTCTGACAAAGACACCTCGTACACACAGCTGGGCACGAGCCATTAGTCGGGTTTACTAAACGACGCGAGAGCAAAGGGCACGGCTACTCATGTCTTGGAAAAGAGCCAAGCTCCATCCAGCAACCCCTTATGATTTTTAAACCCCCAGCTCTTATATAAAACTTTTTAATGGCACCACCATCTATTTTCCTTAAATAAAAAATGTTGAATGTTTCTCTCACACCCGTTGGAGAGGGAAACGAGAGTTTAAATTAACTCCAAATGGTAAAAATTTAATACAGCTCCAGCTGCCTGCAGGTTTCTTCAGTTCACATCTTTCAGTGTGAGAGCTGCTCCAGCTGCTCTGTGATCTCATCTACCATTTGAAATCTGCAGTGCTACTGAGCAGCAGTTTTAAAGCACATAATGGAAATCACTTGACTTATGGCCTCTCTGATCAGCAGGTGAGTCTATTATCTGATGATAAAACAAACCAGATAGTCTGAGTTAAGAAATCATAATTATCTATTTGGAGTCAGAAAAAAACAAAACAAAACAAAACAAAACAAAAAAAAACCTTGGAGGGTCGGAGGATCTTTCTCTCAGTCCAATGCTGTAAGCTTGGGGAAGGCTCTCTGGAATGACTTCAAGCTTTTCTCTGATGTTAGAACCTTCTGCCGCCTCCACCCCTAAATTTTGATGCCTTGAATGGGAACAAGAATCAGGGTGACAGAAATCTTGACTGACTCACCCAGGAAATGAGTTTTGAGTTCTTTGTAAAAGGGCAAGGTGAGAAATGAAAAGCAGTAGTTGCCTGGGGAACTTTTGGGAGAGGATATGTCAGACTTCAGTGAGCTGGAAACACAGTCTAAATGCTCAAATATTTTAAGGGACTCTAATTTGGACACAACCTGCCCCTGAACCCATTCCAGGGCTATCGAATGCAGAGCTTCCTGGAAAGCAAAGTGTTCTTAGTCCTGCAATAAGAGTGCATAGTTCCTCAGCTGCTTCCAGGGCCTGTGTGCTCCTGATTTTTGATAGGCCACAGGTGATTCAGGCTGTCCCTGGGGCTAGAGCTTCGTAGGCAAGAATGCCCAAGCCAAACAAAGAACTGCATCAACTATGTTATGGCTCCCCTGTGGCTCTCAAAACTTTCGCTAGTAAAATATTGCCCTTGACCATAACCATCCCACTTGGCACAAATTTTAGATGGGAAAAGCAATGGGTTAAATGGAATAAAATGAGGTAGGGAGGGAGTAGCAAGTATCTGTGACCGTTAAAATGAAGGGACATTCAGTATTGCAAAGCAAATGAATGATCTTCACACTCCTCACTGACATGAAAAGGTGATTTTTTTTTTTAATTGCCACTGGAATTCTCAACTGGGTTTTAAAAAGCAAGCTCTAAAAGGTGTTTACTCTAAAGCCAAATTGGCCAAAATACACCAGCAGAGAGCTCTTGGGCATACTACTTCCTTTATGCCAATTAGAATTTTTTTAGGTGCCAGAATAATCATCTTAGTAACCTCGAGTTGTGTAACTCCCCCAATTCTTCAAGGCCTGTTCTTAAATCTCACTTTCTTGATGAAAATGGCTGTGATCGCCTTCAATTCACGCTGATTCTTCCCACCATTGGGCCCCTACAGTACACAGTGGCAACACAGCTCAATCCTCAATGACAGATTACCATGCAATAATATTTTCTGATTATGTCTAGTGTTTGCTATGCTTTGTCCACTGCAGGGTGAGCTCCTTGAGGCTGTGACAATATTTTCTATAAGCTTCCATTGCATGTAGCAGAGCACCTAGGGGTCCCAAAAAGTACCCAATGACTGACAGAAACACAGTGCTGGTTGGTTCCTTAAGAAAGTATCTTCTCTAGTTAAAATGAAAAAAATAAAATCGAACTATCATTCAACCCAGCAATCCCATTGCTGGATGTATACTCAAAGGAAAGGAAATTGTTTTACCCAAAAGACACACACATTTGTATGTTCATTGCTACATTATTCACAACAACAAAGACATGGAATCAACCTAGATGCTCATCAATGGTGGATCAGATAAAGAAAATGTGGTATGTAGACACCATGGAATACTACACAGCCACAAAAAAGAATGAAATCATGTCCTTTGCAGCAACATGGACACAGCTGGAGGCCGTGATCCTGAACAAATTAACATAGGAACAGAAAACCAAATACTGTGTGTTCTCACTTGTAAGAGGATGTCCCTTGGGTACCAATGGACATAAAGATGGGAGTAATAGACACTAGGGATTACCAGCAGGGAGAGAAAGGGATGGAGAGGACTGAAAAACTGCCTATTAGGGATTATTCTCACTAACTGGATGACAGGATCATTTGTATCTCAAACCACAGTGTCACACAACATATTCATGTAATAAACCTGCACAGGTACTCCCTGAATCTAAAATAAAAGTTGAAAATACACACGCACACACACACAAAGTAAAATAGTTAAATTATTTTAAAAACTGAGTACATTGACCAGTGTTTAATTTATATTCTTGCCATCAAGTGTATCAGTTTAAACTTGACAGAATTAAAAATATGTATGTTTTTTAAAAAAGGAAAAGAACACATCTTCTCAGGAGTAATACCATTGATGCCCAGTCCACTTTCTGCTGGAGTAGTCCAGAACCTCTCACATCTGTCTCTATGGCAGTCAACTCTGTGTTCTCCTGTCTGGGACTTGATCCTTCACTGAACAGAAAATTTAGCCTTTGGGAATATGAAACAACAACCATTGCTGAGAATTCTGGGAATTCCTTTTAAAGAAAATGACAAAATCCATGCTTGTGGGGTAGGTGTTTAAAGGTAATTTTGGAGACTCTGGAGTCCCGTAACAAAGAAGAATCTGGGCCTTAAATCTGGCTTGAAAATATGTGTGCCAAGAATAAAGTGGTAGGGCGGAACAAACTGCAGTAGCCCATTTGTTTGTTGTTAGCCTGGATTGAATTAATGGAGGCTTAGACAAAACTGTGTCATTAGATTCACCTTGTCCACGATGAGAATTTGGGATTGTGTAAAAACCCGATGTGTATTTCTCCTTGCAATATGGACTTGCAGCTTGGTTGCCCGCCATAGCCAGAAGTCTGTCTTGATTTTCTCTGTCCCTTTAATGGTTTCTGTGTCCCTTTCCTCCTTCCACAGGTGGAAAATAAAATCCCACATAACAGTTATGCTTTGGGAAAGCTGAAATAACATATATGGCAACTGAACAGTTATAAGGGAAAAGCACATCATGAATTTAATTCCATTTCCAGATGTAAAATGTCATAAAGAATTTTTTTTCCATTCTTGGCAAAATAACAGGAATTTTCGAGACCATTTTATTTAGCTGAGTGTATGCACATTCATAAGTAGGGTATCAGAGTCTTCAACGTGGAGTGTGCTATAAATGCGATGTGTTATAGCTTTACTGAGATTAAACTACCAAAGGCCCCACATTCAGCTAGGAGGTGCATGACCCTCATTGAAAGGGTGGGGAACTGTGTCTGACTAATGGTAGAACTTGGTGTGTTTTCAAAGCAAGGACTCTGGCCCATATGGGGAGGTTTCTAACCAGTGTAATTATTCTCTAGTGACTGCAGACATTGGAATTGTCGTCTGTTTCAAAGAGCAGATCATTTGGTCATTCCACACATTTTTCATTTTGACTTCTCTTTTTCTTTTAGCCTCTTTGTATGAGACTTAGGGTCTTTGTAGAAACACCTGGGTAGGAGCTGAAAAAGCCTAGCTGGGAGTAGGGCCCAACTGGCCATTCCTCAGACTTATGTAATTCAACTAAATCATAAAGTTAGAGCTTTGAGAAGGATAAGTACTTAAAACACACACACACACACAAGCGCGTGCGCGCGCGCGCTTTCTGTTGCAAAAAGCCAAGGACATTTTAGAGAAAGGCTTAAAAATAACCCAAGGGTGGGAATAAGTCAGTTTGGTAAAAGTCTCCATGGCACATGCTATCATTCTGATAACTAAAGAAATAACTCCTCTATTGGAAAATTAGCTGTTCAGGCAGATTAACGGATGTGTCCACCTGAAGGGTGACTCCCACTGTGGCCTTTTATGAGCAGGAAAGGGCTCCTTTACAACTCAGCTCCTGCTTTGTATAAATTATTGGAGTGAGGGACATGGGAGAACTTTTGGGTAATGAGAAGAAAAATAGAATTTGAGAAAGCCGATCAGTTTTCTTGAGTACTGGTAGAAGACTGCTAACGTATTTGTAGATTCCATTCTTAAAACTTTCTTGTATTTTTCAAGGGAAGATACAGACTTTTTATTCATGTTTCTATTTCTGTATAACCAACTAACACTGCCATATAATTAAATGATTTAAAATGGAACCTACCACCGTCACTCTCCAATTGGTCTGTTTATTGAGTTGGTGTTACTAAAAATGAGAGATCACATCAAAACAAAATAGGGAATGGCAGAAAGCGAAAACCACTTTTATTTAGAAAAAAATGCAAGCAATTTCAATTGATCCTGATTTCTCTCTCTTGGAACCTTGGGTTGAAGGTACTTTGTCCTAAATAAATTGGTTGTTGCTTTTGCGTTGAAATGTATCAGTTGAGGAGAGCTATCATTTACCGTGACTTAGTTTTCAGATCTGCAGGCTTTGAGCTGTAATACAGATATATCAACTCTAAGAAATAAATGAAAACTGTCACCAGTGTCAGCAGCAGAAACTGGGGGTCCATCCCACGCAAATTATGGACATCTGTATTCCTAATTGGCATTCTTTAGGGCCATGCCAGCAGAATGGCAGTGCCAATAGAGTCTGACAGCCTTAGAAAAGACGCGTTATCAGGTCTAGGTGACAGGAGACGATGAGGCATAGAAGTTCCTTTGTATGGAATACTCTCCGTATGTTTGCTAATATAATGCTGGTGATTTTCAGTTTCAGGCACCTCCAAATGGCACCTTTTATCCATACACATTTGCTTCTTTTAAATCAGATCAGTTGATCTTAGGTGAATAAGTGGTATTGATGGTTATATGATCAGAAGACCCTTGGCAGAGATGCATACAAATAGTTAACAAGGTAATGGTAAGAAATGTTGACCTTGATTTGTTTAGCTAAGATGTAAAGATTTTTGAAGGTCAAAGGTGTCCTTGTGTAGTGTTTTGGAGTCTAACTGTGCCTGACCCTCTAACATTAAGCTGCTGTGGCCTGCAGTTTTGAAGAGTGAAGCAAACCAGGGGGAAAACGAGAAGGGGGAGAGAACAGGAAATGGAGTGAGGTGTTTCAGGAAGTTGTCAGGGGTTGACTGATTGATTCCAGATGGGAAGGGTCAGCCTTCGTGACCCAGGAAATACTCACTAGGGGAAAGAAGTTGGCTTGTGGAAGGGGAAGGCCTGGGAGTAAGATGATGTTGGAATGCGCATTCCACTTCCTTTGGTCCTAAAACATTCAGAAATCTTAACTTCTCAAAACAGACGAATATCAGCGTTGTCATTGTTCATCAGTAAACAGTGAAGGAATTTAAATTTGAAGTTTTGACTGTACCAAATATATCTTCACCTGTATAATGTAGTTCATTCTTCCAGAAGTAAAGCAAATGTATGTAAAAGTCAGTATTTAAGTGCATGTCTCTATGTATAGAAACAACCACCAAACAGGTCTGGTTTCCTGTTGCGGAGTTTATGAATTAAATCCATCGCATTTTGCAAATTCAGTTGAATTGGCAGGCTCTTCCAGCTACCTCACCATCTAAGATATTTGGAATATTAAAACCTGGAACTTGCCTCACATCTATATGTACAGATGCACACGCACATACATTTGGACATAATTTAAAATCTTGTAATAAATTTTGCAGACACTGACATAATTCAGGTTAATTCCCTAGCTGTCATGAGAGGCCAGCGTGAGCCAGCAAGAGATTAAAATTTATTTCTATTGTTAATAGAAAATAATGAAGTGCATCTGAACCATCAGGGTATGTCATTCGGGAAATGTTCACTTTGGAACTAAGTCTCACTCCACCCAAATGGACAATGATGAAATCAGCTGGCTCGTGAAAGCCCCAAATTTGTGGCAGGAACGCATAGGGAGTATTAATGGATGGTATGACAAGGAGCTTGTGGAGTGAATTAAAGCAACCTCAGAGAGAAGGCTGTTTACCTCCACGCAATCCTCAGAGAGGGCCCAGGTTCCCCTTAGTGTGCCTAGGAAAGCTCATTAAGACTTAATGCCCACGGCTGGGCACGGTGGCTCATGCCTGTAATCCCAGCACTTTGGGAGGCTGAGGCGGGAGGATCACTTGAGGTCAGGAGTTCTAGACCAGCCTGCCCAACATGGCGAAACCCACAAAATACAAAAATTAGCCTAGTGTGGTGGTGGGTGCCTGTAATCTCAGCCACTCAGGAGGCTGAGGCAGGAGAATCGCTTGAACATGGGAGGCAGAGGTTGTGGTGAGCTGAGATCAGGCCATTGCACTGCACTTCAGCCTGGGTGATAGAGCAAGACTCTGTCTCAAAAAAAAAAAAAAAAAAAAAGAGGGAAAAGAAAAAAAGGAAGAATTAAAGCCCAAAGCACCCTCTCCTTGTTTTCTCTCTTTTTTTTTTTTTTTCCAGAGATGACAGTTATATCTTTGTAAATGCATTCACACACACAATTTGTAAGAGTGGTTTGATTCTTCTTTCTTCTCTCTCTTCTCCTATTATTTTCGGATGGTAGGCAATACTATCTTCATGTTCATCTTAACCTCGTGGCCATGAGGCTCTACCTCTCCCTTCGGCTGTGACATGACCTTGTGTTTTGCTGAGATCACTTTGATAAGAACATGAGAACTTGCGGGGAATGATGGATGCCGCCATCTTAATGTTTGCCACTGTGTGGTAGGAACTTTCTGGAAGGAATTTCCCCAGATTGTAACATGTTAACATGGACACAATTGAAAACAGACCCAGCACTAGACAGGATGTACTCCTGAATTGTGAGCAATTATATTGATAATTTTCTGAATGACAACTGAAGTTCCTTTAAGTTTATTCTTTGAATCTCTGGGGCCTGTCACATAGTAGAAGCTCAGTCAATTATCTGTTGGGTTGGATGACTGACACTCACTTATTCATGTAAAATTTTGCATAAGTTACCACCATGTTCAAGGTGTGAGACTATATGAGATGATTTGTGGACTCATGGGTTTTAGGGATTTTCCCAAACCTATTACGCTAAAAATATGTAATAACTTAAAAAGATGTCATTGAAAAACTCTTTAGGGCAAAGAAAAAAATCAGAAAAGTATTGCTTTGCTGGTGATGGAGGTAGGATGGACTGGGAGGGAACACAGGATAACTTTTTGGGGAGATGGAAATAGTCTTACTTCCTGATTTCAGTGTAAATTGGACAGCTAAGATTTGTGCATTTCAATGCATGTAAATTTTACCTACAAAAAAACCCAAACCTGTGATTATTATCATTGTTGAGTAGAGGGTTGGGAGTAGGTGGTGGTAAACAGTAGTCCCCCCGCCCACTTTTGAGGTTTCACTTTCTGTGGTTTCAGTTACCCAAGGTACAGTACAATAAGACATTTGGAGAGAAAAAGAGAGAAACCACCTTTACATACTTTTATTTCAATATCTTTTTACAATTGTTATATTTCAAATATTAGTTATTGTCATTAATGTCTTACTGCGCCTATTTATAAATTATACTTTATCATAGGTATGTATAGGAAAAAGCATATTATAGGGTTTGATATTCTCTGAGGTTTCAGACATCCACTGGGGTCTTAGAGCATAGACCTCTTGGATAAGGGGTCTACTGTAGCTGAGATGAGAATGGCAATATTTTGACAATTCTTGAAGCTGAATGATAAGTACTGGGGATTCATTATGCTATCCTGTTTCTTTTGTTTGCTTGAAATTATTCATAATAAAAGGTTTTTGAAATGCTGCCTCATTCCTTCATATTCAGAGGTAAAGTAGGGCTGGGCACTGTGACTCACTTCTGTAATCCCAGCTCTTTGGGCGGCCGAGGCCGGTGGATCACGTGAGGTCAGGAGTTCAAGACCAGCCTGGCCAATACGGTGAAACCCTGTCTCTACTAAAAATACAAAAAGTAGCTGGGCATGGTTGCAGTCATCTGTAATCCCAGCTACTTGGGAAACTGAGACAGGAGAATTGCTTGAATCCAGGAGGCAGAGGTTGCAGTGAGCTAAGATGGTGCCACTGCACTCCAGCCTGGGCAACAAAGTTAGACTCTATCTCAAAAAAAAAAAAAAAAAAAAGATATGGCAGGATCAAGCCCCCTGCCCTCCATTTAATAAATAAGAAAGGACAAATACATGTAGAATATCAACCGTTTTAATTTGGGAGTAGATAGGAAGAGTCATTTTTAAACACAACTCTTCATTTTGTACCTATTTAGTGCCCTTTCTCAAAAGGTCCATACGTGTGTGAGTATGTATATAACAAGTTATTGTTCTTTTCTCAAAAATAATAATAATAATGGCCAAGCATAACTGATGTGAACTGAGAAGTAGACCCATGTCTAGGGTGGCTCGTGTTCTGGGTCAAGTGATTCAGTGGGAACACCACCCAGGTCTTCTCCCTTCTGCTATGCTTGGTCAGCCTTTGCTGATAGCCACTTCTTTGAGCTTCTCCCCGACCCAGATCTGCAGTACACATGCTGGAACTTGATTCGATATCAATCTTTGTGCTACTTGTTTCCTGTGTTAACTATGATTCTCCAGCCAGAAAATGAACTCTTTGAGGTTAGGGACCATGCCTTGTAACTGTTGGTACCTATTTCCTATCTGCCTCTTTCTAGGACTTCCCCCAGAGGTTAGGCCATGGGATAACCTCTGTGTGTGAGTAATGTCATCTGTCTTATGGTCTGGTCAAGCCCAGCATGGGCAAGGCAGTTAGGACATGAATGCATCCCAGTGTGGCACACACAAAGCACTGTGCTGAAGCCTTTATATGTATTGCAGGTCGAGTATTCCTTATCCAAAATGCTTGGAACTAGAAGTGCTTCTGATTTGGGGTTTTCAAATATTTGCATCCTGTATTTACTGGTTGAGCATCCCTACTCTGGAAAATCCAAAATCCAAAATGCTCCAATGAACATTTCCTTTGAGCATCATGTCAGTGCTCAAAAAGGTTTAGATTTTGGAGAATCTTGGATTTCAGATTCTTGGACTAGGGATGTGTGCCTGTATCTCATTATACCTCATTTGAGCACTGTGAGATACACATTGGTATTTATATCTTACAGATAAGAAAAACTGAGATTAGACAAGATTAAGTAAGTTTTTCATGGTTGCAAGTTAGGCGACAGCAGGCCTGGGATTTGAATTCAGTTCTTCCTGACTCCAAACCCATGTTCTCCCACTGCTCCACACCACCTCTCCCCTCACCCTCATTAGATGCTACACTTCCTGTGTTTTCAACACTGAATTATGGCAACCTTATCTTCTCAGCAAAAGTCGAGGCATCACTGCCACCACTCTCTACTGTGCAGCAACACCACAGACAATCCACCAGCCAGCATCTCAGTGCTGGGCATGATGTCAGGACCCGTCTGAAGTGCAAGAACCCATTCCGGAGCTTGGAGAAGTGACTTTCCAGCTGGTGTGTAGATCTCAGCTTCCACGTGGCACACAACCAGTTTTCTGTGGTGGAGGCTCTACTGGCAGTGGTGGTCCAGGTCTTTTGATAGAGAACCAGGTTTCTGGAAGCAGCAGGCAGATAGCCATTTTCTCCACTTCATTACATGGGTGTGCTTTGAGCAAAGATTCTTGACAATGCATGGATGAAGGGCAGCCACTTTTTCTGTAAAGTTCTGACATAATTACAGAAGGAGAAAACTCTGTTGAGTCCCAAGTTCTGTCCCATCTCCCCTTTGCTATATGGAATTGTGGCAAAAAAGAATTTTGGTGCATTTGCTACTTTATGTGAAACTAATTCCACTGCACCCGCTTTTTCCTTTTTACTTTCAATATGCAGGTTGTGTTGTCAACAACAGTGAACGTGGATGGACACGTCCTAGCTGTTTCTGACAACATGTTTGTTCATAACAACTCCAAACATGGACGGAGAGCAAGAAGACTTGACCCATCAGAAGGTAGGGCTGCCTGCGCTCAGCATAGTAGACACATGAAATTCTCCACGAATTTCCTTGTTCGAACTTCAAATTTATGTCTCGCAGTCAGAGAAGAGAAAGTACACAGGACCATGTGGGATTTTTTCTTAACGAAGTTGTAAACACGGACTCCAGCCTGCTCCACTGTAAGCCCCACACGTCTACCAGCCCGTGCCAAGTCCTCATGCCTCCCACTCTCTTCCATTCTGTTCTGTGTTTTCCTTTTTGCGAGACGGGCATTTCAGGCAAACGTAGACCTATGACATCTTAGTTAAACAGGAACACTGCAGTGCCAGACATGTATGAATAAGTGTCAGATGTGCCCTTAAACAGATTGTAGGCAAAACAAAACAATGTTTGGAAAGAAACTGACGCTAATTGATTTTTGTTTGCTTGGACAAGAAGAAATCACGGTCTGTTCTGGGTAGTTTTCCAAGTGCATTAAAGTAATTAGAAATACTGGTAACTGTTAAACTTCAAGTTGTCCAAAAAATTAAAGTATATCGATGAAGATAACTGACAAATCTAAGTAAATTCCATTTTAGTTATTCCCCTTCCTTCTGCACGCCCCAACTCAGTGGTATAGAAAGACCTTATAAGACAGAATGTATGGTCAAATTAGGCTACTATTCTAGTGTGATGTTTTGTTATATATTACCACCCAACCCCCACCTCCCACGCTAACTCAGCCTGAAAATGTATCTTGTATCATTGTAAACAGGAATTAATGAACTGAAAGAAAATGATTGAATCAGTAAAGAATTTGGAGTGGTGTTAATTCTCCCACAGTGAGCACTGAAAGGGGAGAAGAAAATCCCAGAGTTCAGGACTAGGAACCCATCCAGTTTCTTTTGACTGATTGGATGTGATTGACTGGCTGTTCAAAGGGGGCTCATGTTTTTGGAGTCCTGCCAAAGTTCTCCTCTACCTTTGACCCTGTCAACTTTGGAAATGGAGTGATGGATTGACTTTAGTTATGGCCTGAAAACCATATTGGGTTCCTGTTGGGATATAAAGTCCAGAGGCCTGGAGCATATGGAAGAAGTGGGGAAAATCCTTCCTACAAAGTTAGTAGAGTGATTAGAAATTGTCTCTTGATAGAGCTGAAAAAAGCCTTCAACTATGATAGATTTTGCTTTCTCCTTCTCTCTCTGGCCCATTAACAGGCCTTGTAAATCTTAACATCTTAGGGCAGAGGAGGTGGGGAGAGAAAGGGGATTTACACATTTCCAGTGTGATCAACTTATAAAAATATGGGCAAAAACAACAGGGTTTTTCAAACACCCTTTGCACAATTACCTAAGTGTTTTACTTTTTCATACATAATGGTCAACTCATTAGGCTTTAATGACTCGGTGAAAACCAACAGCCAATTAGGGAATGATGGCAAGTCAACAAATCTCAGCTTGAACTTCTTGGAATGACCAACAGCTTTCAAAAGCAGCCCATCCCCAACACTCTAAGCTTCAACCATATATGGTGTCCAGCCCTTTGAATGCAAGGACTTTTTTGTTTATTTGTGGTTGTCCAATCCTTTGAAGGCAAGGATTCTTTTTCTTATCTGTGGTGGGGGATATCATAAAAATTATACATGAACCTTTTTTGTTTGTTTGCTTTTAGCTCATCAGTTATCGTTAGCATTAGTGTATTTTATATGTGGCCCAAGACAATTATTCTTCTTCCAACGTGGGCCTGGGAAGCCAAAAAGTTGGACACCCATGAAAGAACAAACCTGACTTTTTCTTTCCTGTCTTCTTAGCTACCCCCTGCATCAAAGCCATTAGCCCGAGTGAAGGCTGGACCACAGGAGGAGCCATGGTCATCATCATTGGGGACAACTTCTTTGATGGTCTCCAAGTGGTGTTTGGGACCATGCTTGTATGGAGCGAGGTAGGCAGAGGCATCAGGCTTACTCTGATTTCCTTTCGCCCAAAGATTGTTTTGATCTGGGAAACTAGTCATTCCTAGAGCATCAGCAGCACAAACACCAAGGGTAAAAAAGCATAGAAGTCATAGCAAATCGGGCATGAGTTTCTTAAGAAGATAAGTATCCACTGAAGTATTATTTAAAATGGTGAAAACTTAGAAATCTAGAATTGTAAAGTGATGGAATGTCACTCCACCGTTAAAAAATGTTTTGAAAAACTTCAAATGATACAGGAGAAAGGATATGCTCACACTGTAATACTAAGCAGGAAAAAAAAATAAGGATAACAGTGCCTATGGATGTAAAATCTAGTTATATAGCACACATTTATAGAAGGGTACTGGAAACAAAACAAATGTTGATATTGATCATCTCTATGATGTTAATTTTTTAAAAATATTTTTCTATAATTTCCAAATGTTCTAAATTGGATGTGTTTGACTTTCATCATAATATAAAACATTACAAAAAGATCAGTGACAGTGCTAAGTTGGAGTTGGAACTTTCCAGATCAATATTTGAAGTCATAAGCAGGATAGGAGTTCAGCAGAGGAAAGGATTCCAGGGATGAGGGTGGGGTTGGTAGCAGGAGGTGAGAGGGACTGGGGCTGGGCTTGTAGAAATAAAGGACCTAGATTGGTTGAGTTGAGAGGAAATTCCAAGGTTGTGGGGCAGGGGGTGGGGCGTGGAGAGAGAGAGAGACACACACATAGAGGGACAGACAGAGACACACACACACAGACAGAGACAGGACAGGGATGTGCAGAGTGCATTTGGAGCTAGAAGTACTACAGTTAGAGTAGAGCAGAGAGAAAGAAGCCCCTGGGGAGCAATAGTGGGAGATGCTGTACACCTTATGTCCTTGGTGATGGCTTGTCTAATGGGTATTTTATTTCCCTGCCTATTCATTCCTCAGCTAATAACCCCTCATGCCATCAGAGTACAGACTCCTCCCCGGCACATCCCAGGCGTGGTGGAGGTGACATTATCTTATAAATCTAAACAGTTCTGCAAAGGAGCCCCAGGAAGGTTCATTTACACAGGTAGGTGAGAAAATGATGCCAAGAGAGGCCGGCTTCTGGTTTGCCTTTGTGCTAATTCCCAGTATCTGCACTTTATAATCATCCTGATGTTTCTAGGTCTTTTTACTGGTGTGGAAAGAGTGAGCTGAGTGATAGATGTTGAATGGTGATGTGAAGGTTCACTTCTCAATTAGTATTTTACTTAAGCAACTTCTGCGTGATCTGGGAGATCACAGCAGCTCATTTCAGGAACACACCTCTACAAATTTAACTCTGTTGGAACCATGCTAGAACCATCTTTTATCCACGTGGTCAGATTAAACAATGGACAGTTATTGGCTGTAACTACATTTTCTTGAAAAGATTCAAGAGAGTTGCCCAGTGATGTTGGAGAGCAATTTGAAGTATTTTAAAACTTCAAGAAGGTAAAAATCATATATTAGTCAATATTTGTTGAATTTCTACTTTGTATCAATTGCTTTTTCTAAGAGAAGGGTATGGATGACATGTAAGACATGATCCCTTCCCCATTTGGAAGTTTAGAAACTTTTGAAGGAGACAACGGTATATTGCGAAGAACAGCTGGTGAATTCATAAATTTGAAATGTTTGGTATTTCCAATGAATGGAATATGAGTTTCAGAAAGAGAGAGTCTAGTATGGGCAAGAGTAATGGGGTGAGGTGCCAAGGAAGATATGAAAATTGAAGACCATATTTAAGGACAGGGAGAATTTGGATGGGCAAAGAGAGAAAGGGAGAATGTTCTCACTATGGTAATCACATAGGCAAAGGCCACAGGGTGAGGTGAGCACATTCCTACAGGACCAAAAGCTCGTCTGACAGCTGTGGCAATGCATTTTGTACTTACACTGGAACTTATCCTACATGTGCTGGGCATGTGGAGTCCGTTTTCATGCTGCTGATAAAGACATACCTGAGACTGGGTGATTTGTAAAGAAAAAGAGGTTCAATGGACTCATAGTTCCACATGGCTGGGGAGGCCTCACAATCATGGCAGAAGGCGAAAGGCACATCTTACATGGTGACAGATGAGAGAATGAGAACCAAGTGAAAGGGGAACCCCCCTGTAAAATCATCAGATCTCGTGAGACTTATTCACTACCATGAGAACAGTATGGGGGAAACTGCCCCCATGATTCAACTCTCTCCCACTGGGTACCTCACCCAACACATGGGAATTATGGGAGCTAAAATTCAAGGTGAGATTTCGGGGGAGTCAAACCATATCAGCATGGGAGGGAAACAAAGCATAAAACAGCTTAAAAACCTTATGTAGTACCTAGTGTAGTCAAATTCCTAGAGATGGAAAGTCAAATGGTGGGTACCAAGGGTTAAGGGAGGGGAAATTGCGGATTTGTTTAATGGGTCCAGAGATTCAGTTTTGCAAGACAAAAAGAGTTCTGGATATGGATGGTGATGATGGTTGTACAGCAATGTGAACTACTTAGCCCAATTGAGCTGTACGCTTAAAAATGATTAAGATGGTAAATTCTATGTTATGTGTATTTTACCACATTTTTTTAAAGTTAAAAACAAAAGAAGCCTTGTAAGGGAATTTAGACTTGACTTGCCAGGAAATAAGAAGGCATTGAGGGTTTCTGTGCAAGGAAGAGTAACTCAAAGATATTGTCTTCAAAAAAAGAAATGGTGTTGATATAAAGACTGAGTTAATTGGGGAACAACCAGAGGCAGGAAGATCAATGAGGTATTATACTTTGACAGAGAAAATAAAGAGTATAGAGAAAGAAATACATAAACCAAAAATTATAGCAGGCATATTATAAATTTTTAATAATATTATTTTATAGATAGTATAGTCTCTCATTTGCGCTCTGATTCCTACTCTTGTTAAAATGTCAATGTCTGGCTAGCTACCAATTAGGAGTAGATGGAAAGAGATAATGTTTAGGTCTATTTATTTAAAATTCAGCCTTTGAATTTTCTGTCCTGAGATAAGCACATCTCAGGTGTTATTTTCTGTGGATCTATGGGAGATTCTATTGCAGTCACAATAAAAAAAATTACTGGTCCAGCTCCAAAGGGATGTAGTTCATTCATTCAAACTAGTATTTATGACCTGCCTGCCATGGGCTGGCACAGCTCTAAGCTCTGGGGTATAGAAGGGAGGAAGGTAAAGCCCCCATCTTCATAAAGCTTATATTATAGAGGGGAAGACAGACAAGAAAGAAAATAAGTGACATAATTTCAGATAGTGAGAAGTAAGGGAAGGAGAGTGAGGGAGGGTTGGGCAGGCTGGTTAAGGAGGCCTCTCTGAGGAGGGGACATGGAGCAGAGACCTGAATCCCAGGATGGGGCCAGCTGTGGAAATCCATCCCCCCTTCTCTCCTTCCTCCGTCCTCCTCTCCATCCACATTCCCTCCTCCATTGCAGGAGCTCCCTGGGGCTGGGTTTTCCATTTGGTCCACTGGTATTCACTGGAGAAGTGCCTGGAAGTCCATGAATCTGGGGGAGGGGGTTGTCACAGGTAGAGGGTACAGCAAGATTACAAGTGGGAGGGAGCCTGGTGTTGATGGGGAAGAGCAAGAATGCCCGTGTGGCTGGAGTGGAGTCAGTGGGGAAGAGAGTGATGGGAGATGAGGTTGGAAAGTCAGGCAGGGCAAGGACTTTGGATGGGAAGACATGGAAGGTGTTGAGTAGACGAGCAACCAGCATCTAGACAGGATTTAAAGCCACAGGACCGGATAAGATTACCATGATAGGGTGGAGAAGTCCAAATATGGTGCTTGGGAGCACCAGCATGCAGGATTAAAGATGACAGGAGGAACTTGGGAAGGAGCCTGAGAAAGAGTGGTCAGAGTAGGAGGAAACCAGGAGCGTAGGCTGTCCCTGAAGTCAGTTGGAGAGTGGGTCTTGTTCCAGGACACTTTTTGCATGTAGAGCTTCTGGTATCTCTAGTGTTTCAAAGACACTCGTAGACGTGGGTGATGGAGCTGGCCTATAAGGAGATGGGTAGGTATCATAACAGGCACATTGCAGCCAATCCTCAACTCTCTATTGAAGTAAAGAACAATCTCAATAATAAGTAGGGCCATTGATGTAGACGTTTGGAACCAAGTGTTGTGTACGTGTGTGTGTGCGTGTGTAAAAGAGATCCTCACCCTTGGCCACACTTTAAATGATCAGTGCCTAGGTCAAACCCCAGACCAATTAGATATGAATTTCTGAAGGTAGGACCCAGGTAGAAGTGTCACCCATTTATTTACTCAACAAACACATGCTCTGAACACACAAAATCAATAATATCAGTACACCTCTATCAGCTTACAGTTCTAGAATGGGAGATGACAAAAGGTAAAAAAAAAAAAAAAAAAAAAAAAAAGGGAGATGGCTACTGTTACATTATAATAATTAGATTCAGCCCCTAAAATAAAAACAGGGTTATAGGGGCACTATGCAGGGAGTGACTAGCTTTGGGCAATCAGGGAAGGCTTCCCAGAGGAGGTAATAATAGATGACATTTTTGAAGCAAAGTAGGAATTTGCCAGACAGAATGAGGAGGCTGTGGTCGACAGATCTTGGAAACACAGTACCTAGCAAAAGAGGAGCCCATACACCTGTGAAAATAACAGATGTTATGTTATATGTAAATTCAAATAATTTGAGAGATTAAGGGACTATGAAGATCATCTAGTCAAAGTCCTTCTTTTGCAGAAGAGAAAACTGCTAGTGATTTGCTAGCAATTGCCTGTTGAATTAAAGATGGCGTTAGAACCAAGATTCAGGCCTCTGGCCATCGTGCCTGGTATCTTTCTGATGCTACTTTAGCAAGTCGTATCAGAAAATATCTCTGTTTTTTTCATGTGCTGAGACATGAACAACTTTTGCGTGAAGTGTATATTTATTGAGCAATGCTCGCTGTGCTCAACATTGAGCTCTATGCTGGGGCTATCGGAGAGAAGTCAAACCAGTGTCTCCCACCTTCCTGACATTACAACGCGCTGACGTAAAGGTGAACTGCTCATGCTCTGGAATTCGATACCTGGACTCATAGCGTGGCTTGCCTCCTGAATTGTTCTTGAATCTTGGGGAAGTGACTTAACCTCTTTTTCCCCCGTCTGCAAAATGGGCTACCTACAGAGCTGAGGACTAAAGGATACAGGGCATGGCAACTGTGGTGGGCTGGCAAAGGTTTAACAACGGGCTCTTCAGGAAGAAGGTGATTTTCTTTTTTAAAGCATGGGTTTATACCATTTACTGATTTCCATGGTCAAATACTCTCACCATGGCAGATTGCAAGCTACCACTCAAATAACTCACAACGTTCCTGAAAACTTTACCACCTGCCTTCACAAGCTGGTGCAGCCAGGTCTCTTCATGGAAAGTACCTGGGATAGAGAGTGGATAGAATGGCCCATATCTTATTAGTCAAAAAGTGGTTTACTATTTATATTATTCTTATTATTACTGAAATGGGAAAAGTCCCCTTGTCCCCCTCGCAGGGTGTGTGATGGGGCTGTGGCTCGCTTCTTCAGTGCCCCACTGCTCAAACCTCTAGGGGAGCATGCACACGGGCAGGCTGTGGGGCTCTGACCCCATGGCAGTGTCTGGGGTGAATGTTTACAGCTGAAGCCCCAGTGGAGGTGTGTAACAGGTGTTCTTTTAATTTAGCTTTCCATAGGCAGCTTGTGTTACTCAGCTCAATTAGACCCCTGTCTTATCACAAGGACAGAGGGCTTTCATATTCCAGGGTTCTTGCTTTGGTGTAGCGGAAGAATGGGATCACACCTGGGCTTGGAGAATGAGTGCAAGGTTTTATCGAGGGAAGGAAGCTCTCAGCAGATGGGGGAGCCACAAGGGAGATAGATGGTTTTCGTCTGGCCTCTCGGCAGCCCAGGTTCTCCTCTGACTGCCCCAGCCACATTCTGTGTTGTTCTGCCGGTCGGTGGCCTGCCGGTGCCTGTCGGTGCGTTCCTCTGGATGTCCAGCTGGCCAGGTGTTCCTCCGCTGATGTATGTCTGCCTTCTAAGGTCTTGGGGTATTTATAGGCACAGGATGGGGGCATGGCAGGCCAGGATGGTCTTGGGAAATGCAACATTTGGGCAGGAAAGCAAAAATGCCTGTCCTCACTTAGGTCCATGGGCACAGGCCCAGGGGTGGGGACCTAGCCAGGGACCATGCCTTCCCCTCCCCAGCACTTCCGTTCCCCACTTCCGTATCATTTAAAGGTACCACACCCTTCCTTTGCCAGCACTTCTGTATCATTACCATTAGCCTTATCAGTATGGAGACTGACTTAAACAAGGAATTGCAAACCTGATGAGGACTAAAAGGAGTTGTGTAGGATGCTGGGAACATATGCCAGGGGAATTGAACCTCCTTAAACTGAGTTGATGGGGGGGGATTTAGAATAGACGAGAGGAAACAGTATGTGCAAAGGCCCTGGGGTAGGCAAGAACATTGGATATATTTTGTGAACGGAGCAGAAAGAATAAGTTTAAGAGAGGCTGCATTCAAGCTGCAAGGGAGGGCAGGGGCCAGGTCACATCAAGGCTTGTTTTTTTCAGCTCTTCTTCAAGCGTGGTGGGAAGCTTTGGGAATATTGCCACCATCAGATTTGCCTTTTAAAAGATCATTTTGGCTACAGTGCAGAGGATAGCTTGGAAGCCAGGTTGGACGCAGGGAGGTCACTTGGAGGCCAGTGGGGTGGCCCAGGCCAGAAATGATGGTAGCTTGGAGCAGAGTGCTGGCGGTGGGGACAGGCAGAAGTGGATACAATTTAGGAGGTAGCATTGACACAACTTGATTGATTGGATGGGGTGAAGGTTGGGGAGGGGAGGGAGGGGACGACGCTCAGGTTTCAGAGTTGAAAAATTGGGTGGGTATAGTTTAGAAAGTGATTTTTTTTAAAGGTATAATGTGCTAAGGGAGTTCAGAGGAAGGACAAAATACTTCCAGCTGGTGGAGAGGTGGGAAGATTTAATATTGTAAAGATGTCGATTAATGAATACATTTAACACAGTGCCAATCAAAATACCAACAAAATGTTTGGGGAAACTTTACAAAATTTCACCTGGGAAGGAAAGGTGCTAAAAGAGGATTTTGAAAAATGAGAGGCCCTTGCCCTGCCAGACATTAAAACCTATTTTAAGTTTCAATAATTAAAAGAATATGGGGCTTTGTAGGAACATACAGAAATGTCATGCAACAGAAGAGAACATTTAAAAAATAAACACTTTGCACACATTAAGGGTATAAATACTTAGGTATTAGTAGGTAAGGGAAGCCAGGTCAGGTCAACGCAGAAAAGATGGAATGCTTAACAAATGTGCTGGGCCAACTAGTTAAGCATTAAAAGAGAAAGTTAGATTTTAAATTTCATAGCATATAAACTAAAATGTATTCAAATTAAATATTTTTATTAAAAATGTAGACATTTCAGAATATTACAGATTTAAAGAGTAATTATCATTTTCAGACTTGTGTACATTGAGGCTAAAGACAGGCACCATCAAGCAAAAGATATGATTACATAAAAGGAAAATGTTTGTGTCAATATGCCAGGCATTAAAGGGAAAAGGACAACCTGAGAACATATTTGCTCTATGTGGCCTATTATCTTAATTATAAAAAGATTTTTTCCTTTATTCAGAAAAAAATTTATTTTGTGCCTATAGTTTGTTAACTGCTATGTTATACATTGTGGAAAAAGAGGAGAACGTTAGGTATCTTAGAAATTAAAGAGGAAAAGACAAATACCCAACTAGAAAGCTAGCAATGAACATCAAGAGTTAAATTCAGGAAGGAAGACAAGTAAACAAATAAACCTTTTATAATAAAAAATCCCAACCACATTAATAAATAAATGCAAATTAAGGCAACAAGACCACCTTTTTTTCCCTATCAAGTTGGCAAAGATTTTCTTTTAAACAAATGAAAATAGGTTGACAAAATTCAAAGACAATGGGGACTTTCTAAGATACTACTGCAAGATACTACTGAAGGATACTCTAGACAGGATTTAAAGCCATAGGACCAGATGAGATCGCCATGGAAGAGTAGAGAAGTCCAAATATGGCACCTTGGGAACACCAGCATACAGGATTAAAGATGACAGAAGGAACCTGGGAAGGAGCCTGAAAAGACGTGGTCAGGGTAGGAGGAAACCAGGGCTGTCTCTGAAGTCAGTTGGAGAGTGGGTCTTGTTCCAGGACACTTTCTGCATGTAGCGCTCTGGTATCTCTAGTGTTTCAAAGACACACCTGGACGTGGGTGATAGAGCTCTAAGGAGATGGGTAGGCATCATAACTATCTAAGATACTACTGCAGGAGTGTAAATTTGATAAGAGAACACCTGAAGATGTATGTGCCCTTGACTCAGCAATTCTACTTCTAGAAATGTCTACCTAGGAAATAATTGAGTTTGCTGGAAGACTGTTCATGGGAGTTTATTGTAATGAAAAATTGAAAGTATCCTCAGTGTGAATCTTAAAACCAAACAAGTTGTAGTAGGGAATTTCTGAAATAATCCTGCAACCGAGGAAACACATCTAGACTAATACGGGGAAGTGTACAGTTCTGGCGACTAGGAGGAACAGAGGCGTTGACATGCTGGAGTCAGCTCACACAGGCTCACAAGAACTGGCAAAGTTTCAGCAATTTTGCTGTTAAATTATGTAAGCAAATTGAACATTATGTTAAAAACAAAGGTAATAAATACTCAAGGCTTGTCCTTTCATACTACATTAAAAAAAAAAAAAAAGAAAATATCCTCATTGTACATTAGGGGATTCATTAAACAAATAAGAGAACATCTTCTACACCTTTTTAGAGACATTAAAAATAATGCCATGGATGGATATTTATTTACATGAAAGGCATCTGTGATACGGGTTTTAAAGGAGCTTTAAAATAGTCTGCATGATATGACCCAATGTTTAGATATATGAAAAATGAGTAGTTTTACAAGCAACCCTAGTAGGGTACAGAATTCTGCATGCCGAGGTGTTAACAATGGTGGTTTCTCAGTGTTGTTGTTATTCAAATTTTTTTCATGTTGCTTACTTGTATCTATTTTCTAGAAAAATTAAATAATTAAAAAATTAGAACCAGCCGGGCGTGGTGGCGGGCGCCTGTAGTCCCAGCTACTCGGGAGGCTGAGGCGGGAGAATGGCGTAAACCCGAGAGGCGGAGTTTGCAGTGAGCTGAGATCCGGCCTCTGCACTCCAGCCTGGGCGACAGAGCGAGATTCCGTCTCAAAAAAATAAAATAAAATAAAATAAAAAATTAGAAGAATAAAGTATGGCACAATATAGTGTCACACGTTTAAATACTGAAACAATGAACATTAGTAAACTTGATTTTTCAGGTACAAAGTATTTCTAGCCTGATAGCTGGTGGTACTTCTTCCAGAAACAGCCTTTGAGAAGGAAGGGCCTTCAGGGGCAGTTGGGGTGAGGCGGGGAGGGACTCAGGAGTTTGTTCGTTCACGAATAAAGAAGAAATCAAAACTACAGATGCTATCAGGGATGGCTCAGGAGTCTGGCCACTCTCTCAGAAAACTTCCACCCCGAGGCTACTGAGCGAAGTACCGCCTGGGTTGGCGGAAACAGGAAGCTGATATCATCCATGGAGGGTTCTAGACCCCACAGGAAATGCTTTGGTGGCCTCCCGTCTTTCCCAGTGAACTGGCAGCTACTGACATGAAAAGCCAATTGCGTCTTAATCCACCATCAGTGCTTCCACAGGAACCTGCTGATGGGCTGTTCCACCTCAGAGCTGAGTCTTCACTCTGGTCACCTGGAGAGCCATGGCCTCTTCCCTAGGAGGAGAAGGACAAGGCCCTCCCGTCTTTCCAGCCACCCTGAAGCACTGACCCACGCACCCTGGGCGCCTGGGCCGCTTCACTGCAGGACGGTGCTCCTAGGCTGCCGTAGGCCTAGACGAACCACTCAGCTCCAATGGCAAGGTGGACAAAAAGTCATTCAGGTTCTGGAGGAAAAGGCAAAACTTGAAACCTAGAGGGTTTTAAAATGTGCAGAGTGAGTGCTGTAAGCAGGACAGGATCTGAGAGGAGATGCATTGGACCAGCCGGAAGCGCTGCCTTCAGGGGCTGGCCTTGTGGTCCACTGCTTGTGTCTACTTTCACCCGATCACTGACCTCTCTGAGCCTCATTTCCATTATCTGTAAAGCCCTGGTGCCAATTATGCTGTTACCCAAAGGTGTTTCCCTAATTTGGCCGATCATAAGAATTATGCTTGGCACCATTCCAGACAATACCAAATCATACTCTTCTGACAGTCTGGGAATCTGTATTTTAAACAAAGAAATGAGTTTGAGAAACCTGAGTTCTGCTCCTGAGGCTGTTGGAGAGGCTTTCTGGCCTATAAAGCGCTCCACCCATGGGAGGGTTCTTATAAGACTGGGCCCATTCACCAGGAACACAACGTTAGTGTTTACTCTTATGTAGAACTTTCTAGAGGGAGAGTCCTGCAGGAGACTCCAGAAAACCTTTCCTCCTTCCACCCGTGCCCCACTGCACACACTCTGTGGTCTATAGTCCAACGGTTGACATTTTCTGTATCCAAGGATACACCACCATGACAGAGCCAAGCCCATTATTAGGTGTACCTGGTTAATTAGCCACACCCCCATGGTTGCCACTGCCAACCACAGCACAAACAACCTCAGGGCTCTGAAAAACAACACATTTTCTTTGCACATGTGACTTTGCAGGTCTATTTTCCACTAACCACGGTTTGCTAATGTGCAACTTGCTGCTGCACAATTGAGAGAGCCACATGAGAACAGGGCTCATTAGGGAAAGTCCAGTTGCCTCTTAACTGGTTTGAGACCTGGAGGAAGTATGCCAGGCTAGGCAGAGAGAAGAGGAGAAGAGATCCTCTGTTTTCCTCGCAGACTTTTCCATAGAGAACTGGCAATGCAGAAACATAATCCTAGTAGGGGCACCCAATAGAACCACAGTGACTGGTTGTGCAGAGACCTCTTGGCTGTCTTGACTTCAGGTGGCAGCGAGTATGCAGGGAGAGGATATCAGAGCATGGTATTTGGGGGTGGAAAGGTCATTGTCTCTAACTGTCAAATCTGCACCAACCACAGAATCCAGGGCAAAACACAATGTGTGAGGACATGGGGGTAAACGAGCATAGCTTTTCACTATTGTTCCTGTGGTTCTTTGCAGAACCTGGGCTACACATTAGACAGCTGGTTAAGAAGTCTTTTGTAAGTTCTATCATAAGACAGAATAATAAGCAAAAATGACAGTGGTTCAATAATCACATCTGTCATCTATTAAGTACGTAAGGCAAGGCTCTGTCCTACAGGCTCGAGTATCACCACCTTTGTCTGTGATGACAGTTCAATGAGTATCTCAACTTCATAGTTGAGATCCTGCTACTTAGAGAAATTAAGTCACTTGCCTAATGTCACCAAGCTATGATGAAACCTAGATGTCTTATTCCAAAGTTCTGCTCTTAACACCTAACCTGTACTACTTCTCAATACGGTACAGTTTGTTAGAAAAAATGATACCAAGGCCATCTGTTTGGTCTTGTCTTGTTTTACTTGGCAGATGATGCCTTGGCTCTCGGGCTGTGACTCTGGAGAGGTGCACAGGAAATAGGCTGTGGCTGTTGAGCACGAAGGGGGTCTCAGAAGACGCCTTACCTGGGCCCTGGTTTTCAGATTGCAATATGGGAATATTTTTGCTACTCTCCTGAGAGTGTCTGAGAATCTGTATTTTATTTTATTTTTTATTGTTATATTTTAAGTTTTATTTTACTTTAAGTTCTGGGATACATGTGCAGGATTTGTTACATAGGTATACATGTGCCATGGTGGTTTTCTGCACAGATCGATCCATCACCTAGCTATTAGCTATTATAATGCACCCTGCATGCATTAGCTATTTGTCCTGATGCTGTTCCTCTCCCTGCCCAACCCCACCTGCCAACAGTGCATGCTGTTCCCCTCTCTGTGTCCATGTGTTCTCATTGTTCAGCTCCCACTTATGAGTGAGAACATGCAGTGTTTGGTTTTCTGTTCCTGTGTTAGTTTGCTGAGGATGATGGCTTCCAGCTTCATCCATGTCCCTGCAAATGACATGCTCTCATTCCTTTTTATGGCTGTATAGTATTCCACAGTGTATATATACCACATTTTCGTTATCCAGTCTATCATTGATGGGTATTTGGGTTGGTTCCAAGTCTTTGCTTTTGTGAATAGTGCTTCAACAAACATATGTGTGCATGTTTCTTTATAATAGAATGATTTATATTCCTTTGGGTATATACCTAGTAATGGGATTGCCAAGTCAAATGGCAGTTCTGGTTCTCGATCCTTGAGGATTGAGGACCTGTCTTCCATGGTGGTTGAACTAATTTAGGGAATGTGTATTTTAAAGAAATGAGTTTGTGAGACCTAAGTTCTGCTTATGAGGCTGTTGCAGAGACGTTTTGGCTTATAAGCACTCTGCCCATGGGAACGTTCTTATGAGACTGGGTCCTTTCACCGTAAACACAATAGTAATGCCTGCTCTTAGGTGGAACTTTCTAGAAAACTCAAAAAGCAGGAGTCATGAAGGGGAGGCTCCAGTCAGTATGATGTGCTAGACTCAGAGACTGTGAAGTGCCTTGAATTCTTTAGAAGTCATAGAAATTATTCTCTCTACAAATAACTGAAGTTGCAGGAGGCCAAGAAATATGAACTCCACATTTTTATTAAGCTTGAGAGAACTTGGCGCCGGGGCAGGCTGTTGTATAGAAGAGAGCCGATGACAGAGTGAAGAGGCAGGAATTTGTATTCCAACTTTCAGGAAAAACAACTATTCTTTGTGCCATTTTTCTAACCTAAAAATGGGGATATACTTACCCCATTAGAAAGATAAAATTATATACATATGTAAAGGTATCTATGTATATAAATGTAGAAGCACAAGCACAATTCACTGTTGTAAGCATCTGGTGGGAGGATACATGCAGCTCTGGGAAGCTCTGGGCAGCGTCCTCCCTCATTGTTGTTGCACCAGTGCTGGGCTTCTTTGTGTGTCTTTCAGAAAATGTGGATTCTTCTTGAAAGACCTACCACATCGTGCCTTGAATATCTTGATCTAGATTAGAAATCAGGTTTTTGCAGGAGACAGAGAAGGCCAAGGCAGCCCAAGAACATGGATTTTGCAGGTGAGAGGCAGGGGGTCACAAGGAAGCAGGTATTAAAGGGTGGAAGCCTTTCAATACCTGAAATTCCAGTACTTTGGGAGGCTGAGGCCAGAGGATCACTTGAGGCCAGGAGTTTGAGACAAACCCAGGGAAGATCCCATCTCTAGAAAAAAAAAAAAAAAAAAAAATAGCCAGGCTGGTGGGGTGTGGGGCCTATAGTCCCAGCTCTTGGGAGCCTAAGGTGGGAGAAATGCGTGAGGCCAGGAGATCGAGGCTGCAGTGAGCTATGACTGCATCACTGTACTCCAGCCTGGGCAACAGAGGGAAACCTTGTTTCTTAAATAAATAAATAAATAATTTTTTAAAAAGAACCCAGGAGTTCTTGTAAGAAATAAATAAATAAATAAATAGTAAAAGGTGGACAAAAGGAGCAGAAGAGATTGACCATGCCCCAGCTGGCCCAGGTACATGCAGAGTAGGTGCTTGATAAGAGGTGTGCAGGAGAACTTAGAGGTCTACATAGACGACCTGCTAATTGAAATGCACCAAGAAACCAGAGAATTCATGCTAACTAACCCCCTCTCCCAGAATACTACTTATCTTCTACTTTAGCAAAAAACAATTTTTTTTTCCTGTTCGTTATTTGGGGGAAAGTGTTCAACAGGATTAAGGCAAGAACAGGCAGCAGCTGGGAGGAAAAATGAGAGACCGAGGTTTTTCCACATACCCCCAAATCATACCCCAAACAGCCTCCTCCCGGAGGCTCTGTGCGAATTGTGGTGCCTGCCTTCATAAAGCTGTGCTGCACAGATGTGCAAACTGGATTTCAAATGTTAATAGCTCATCCACTTCGCATTTTTTTTCCCCGTATAGCATTATCCTGGAAAAAAAAATCCCATTGAAGAAATGAATCTGATTTTTAGTTAAAAATACCCAATTCAGACATCAGAAACTGGCCCGAGTACAACTATTCCCTGTTCAAGCTGGAGACAGGTTGAGTCAATAGCCCCCCTGGTAGCCTACACTTTTACTGAAGTTGTCTCCACTCCCACCTCTTGTGAAATTCAGATACATCATTCAGCTGAGTCTGAGGAATGACGTCTCTGTTGTTAGCCCCAGAATAGGGGGCTGTTGTTTCACTAGAGACATCCCAGCCCCTTAATGGACTGGTGCACTCGGCTGTAATATTCTAAATACACATTACAGAGAGCAAGAACGTATTTATAACTGCTCCGTTGTGGCATTTAGATTTACCCTTGAAATTTATCTTTAATTTTTACAGTTGTCTCCTTAACCATGTATATTATTCCCTTCTTCAAATAATCTGTCTTGCTGCTGCAGTTTTTCTGGAAACCAAAGTGTAATTAAATATTAAATTAATATTTCATTTAAAATTAAATATCAGAGGCTTCAGTCTAATCTTTCGCTTGTGCACTGTTGGTTCTCTCCTCGTATTCTTGTTCCTGTGTCCACAAAGGCAGGTACCACCTCTTAATAATGTGTTCCTATATTATCTCTGTTCCTTTTTGTTTTTAAATTGGTGACACTGAACTTTTGCTACATTGAAACAAATGGATGTGGGAAGAGAGTTCAATGTAGCCAAGGTTAAAGACAACTTAATTCAACAACTCTTGACTTCAGCTCTACCCTGCACTCCTCAGAGAAGAAAACTGCTGCTCCAAATCAGTGATAGCCTTAGAATCATAAAATGTAAGAGCTTGAAAGGGGTCTTAGATGCCATTTACCCCAATCGTTTGTCTTCACAGATAAATAAACCAAAGCCTCACCTGGCCAAGTGACCCAATAAAGGTGGCGTCATTTGTTAGTGTCAGGAACTAAGGCAGCTCCCAAGCTAGGATGAGCTTTATCCCATCACATCATCATATGCAATGAAAAACTTAGGAGCATTTAAGTGCAAGTTTAATGTAGCCTTTGCATGAGGAATAGGGCAGAAGGGAGATGATTGGACAAGGAAATTGGAAGAAGGATGAGGGAGAGAGAAGGGAACCCAAATCCTAGCACATGGAAGACAGACTTTATGGGAATGAACATGTGGGAACAAAGTACTATGTAAGGAAAGAGGACAGAGACGTCCTAAAGTGGCATGAGGGCAGGAGCTCGTCTGTGTTTATCTAAATTCCTCCCAAAGCCAGATCATTTCATGCCTTCCTATGCTGTCAACAGAGAGTAACTCTCCTTGGCCAAAGCCACATGGCAGGTATTGTTAAAGCATGTTTTCTCTTCCATTGCCAGTCAATGTCTGTCTTTTGGTCTTGTGTTTATATGGCAGTCACATTATATAGATTTAAGGTTTTTTGTTTTTGGGGTTTTTTTGCTTTGTTTCTTACCGTGCAAAGAAAACCTTTCAGTGGTTTTCCTTATTCTTGAAGAAAGTTGGAATTTAGAGTTAGGACTGTAGGGATTCTCCAGTTCTGTGGGCTGTCACCGTTAGGAGACCATGGGCTCTGTGAACATCTGATGAAATGAAGCTCCCTTTCTGCAGATAATGCACAGATGCAGAAACACATGGCTAGGCTTAGAATTTCTACTTTTATTGGCCTCCTGATGACCATCTGCAGACTCCATGGTAATCCTAGGATCCAAGGGAAGACTCACTGGTGAGTAAAGCTGCAACTGAGGCCAGCGGTGTGATCCGCCAACATCCCTAGAGTGGCAGCCCAGTTGAGAACTCAGATCTTCCCTCACCCATCGTCATCCTCTCTCACATTTTTGCAAAGAAAGGCGACCAGGCCTTGATGTTGCCATCTTTGCGATCAGTACCCTTGCTGGTCAAGAGCATAAATGACCTCCAGCCTGCAGTGTCAAGGCCATAATTGTTAAGGGCTGAACAGGGTTCTAACCAAGGGTCCCCTTCATTTTTGTGAAACAGAAGTAGAAGTATAAGATGGGGTAAGCATTATCTGCTCCCTGTGCCTCCTCTTAAGGAAAGAAAATTAAAACCATGTAGAATTTTATATCTCACTAATCCTTTGGGAAAATTAATATTGAGCACCAGCCAGCCTTTTTTTTTTTTTTTAAAGAGTGGTTCCCAGTAGATATTTTTAGTTAAATACTATTTACTTAAAAAAAAAGAAACCATTCACACATTGCTTCTAGTTTATATCTATTTATTGGGTCCAAGATATATGTAAGTAATCTGATATATTATACCTGCAATCAAAATGAGAAATGGCACATGAGATCCAGGCTCTCAAGAGAAATATTATGAAATCTCAAGGTATTGATGAAAGTTTTTTAAGGCTGATCCAAATGGGATTTAGATTCTGTGGCAGTTGAAATGTGTATTATTAAACTCCTTAAGCAAACCCGAATGACTCCCAGTGGAGGATTAAGACATTCTATGTATAGCAAAGACGAAATTCTCATGTCTGAGTTTTCTCCCTTGAATTCCCTCTTGATTAGCTTCTGTAATATTTAACTTCATGCCATGCCATAATTATTTAATAAAAGGTAAATATAAATTATATTTCAGTGGGGCTATGACCTTTTACCTTAATGTTATATTACCAAAGAAAGACATAGATAAATAGAGCCTATAGATTGAAGCATATTTTTAATTTACTCTGTTTTTGCCTTGCCAGCACTTCTCTGTATCCCTGTCAGCCAAAGGGTTGGCAGAACTTCACAGCATCCCCGCACTCCATGTGGTAGGCGAGGTTGTAAATTTACACTGATGATGGCAGTTAATGGCCTGGTTGGCCCTTGGAGACTGTCTTGGTGCTGGTCTTGGGCACCTCATTAGTTAATTGAGCTTTGCTTGGCTCACACCAGGGCTGAAAAGCCAGAGAACGCCCAGGGAAGTAGCAAGGGGGAGGGAGGAAGTTGGGATTCAAGGTGAAGCTGAACCTAAAAGACGCAAAAGCAACTGGTCAGTTGGGAAAGTCAGTCTGGAACCAAAGAGTTGTCAAACCCGGCCATGTGTTAAAGGCTGAGGTCCCTCTTATGGTTTACTGTTGGCTAAACAGAGCTGGAGTACTTTCAACTTCATGCTTTCTACTTCCAATGTGCACTTGGTTAAATGAAATTCTGTGTGTGTGTATGTGTGAGTGTGATTTTCCCTGTCTGTGTAGACAACTGTGCTTTACTGTCCTCTCTCTCATTTTGATGCACACGAGATGTATCCCATAGCTTGTGCCTATGAAGTCTGGCAGGGACCTGCCAAAAAACAACATAAAAATAGACAATCATGCCTTATCTACTTATTCAGTGTAAAACATGAATTGCCAACCCAGTGTGGTCAAGATACTCTGCCGTGTCTAATTTGGGAGCTGGGGAAGGGAGGGCAGGCAAAAGAAATCAGACATGACCCTGTATCCTGGTGGTCTGCAATCTGGTTGGGAGAACAATGGGTGCAAATGTGTGATAAATTATATTTTTTAAAAAATTCATCTCTGTCCCACCTCTGTGCACTGATTAGAGCCCAGCTCCAGAAAATTCATCTGCGAGCAGTAGGGAGGACCAAGGGATAAGGACGGTGGTGTTGGGGGTCCCTGGCTGGACCCCCACAGTGCTCTTGGGAGAGGCAGGGCACTTGCCAGGGCGGGGGACAGCCACGCAGATGGAAAGGGACACAGACAGAAATGGAGACAGGGAGGGGTTAGATTTTCTGCCTTATGGGGTATCTGTTTAGTTTGCATTCAGCACGTTGTGAGTGTACCCATATCAATAATTTTCCTATTTTCTCTAAGAAAATCTGCACTTTGGCTAGCAAAATGGTGCATATTTCTAAAAAAAAAAAAAAAAAAAAAATAGGCAACAATGAATTTTGAGAATTTCATCATCAAGTCTGTTTGTCCTGCAGCACCGGGCAGCTGTTTGTGTTTGCTGGTCGATACCGCATGGGGTCTCCTTCTGGTCTCAGTGATGAAGTCAGGCAACACAGGCTGGGCTTCATTCATGCTCTTGAATCTGTGGCTCTTGAAGCTGAGGAGGATGCCCAGAGCGGGATGCAAGGATCATCGTCTCTGGTTCTGCAGCAGGAAAAGTTAAGAGCACAGGCTTTGGAGTTAGAGAAGCAAGATACAGATCCCACCTTTACCACTTGGGACTGCATTGAAAATGGGGATAAAACCCACATCATAGGATTGCAATCAGAATCGAATGAGCTGATGTGCCTAAAAGGCTTAGCAGAGTACCCTTAACATAGAAAGGCTTCAGTACATCCCAATGGTGGTAATAATGATTTTCACTATTGCATATTACCACCACTAAAAATCACATTAAAGAAAAAGTCTGCCCAAATTGCTGACATTATAATGCTAAGTGGAAGCAAAACATTTATGGAATGATTCTGCTTAAACATACGACTATTCTTACATGGGTTTCTAGGTAAGATGACCTTGTGAGTGCAAGTGTTTAATCGGTCCCCACTCCCAGAATATATCAGAGATACTTTCAAGAAAACATAAAAATAAAGGAAATCTGGTAATAATGCATGAAGCTAGGCTAAAGTCATTAATATGCCAGAAATTTTGCACTGTTGTGCTGGTATGTGCACACAGGATCGTACTGGTGGACATGTGAACTCCAGCTGGCCTCCTCATTCCCCCTTGGGAAAGGGCAACAGGGCAAGGAAGTGATGGAAGACCCCAACAATCACCCTGAGGCTCTCCTGTCTCCACCTTGAGGAGCGAGAACCAGTAGCATAAGCAGAAAGTTGATCTTGAATGGGAGAGTATACTTAACTATTCTATATCCAGAGCAGCTGCCATTTATGTGTGAAAAAAAAAAAAGATACTCCCTTATTTCAATGGCCCAGACAGCATTTAACTCTTATTCTTATTGATAGCACCTGACTGCAGGAGAATTGAATCAATGAAGAATCAAGATGGGAAAAGTTGTGCTATGGCAGTATTGGTGGTTGGCCGAGAAAGCAGTTAAATATAGAGTGTCTAAAAAATTATTGTTAATATGGTGATGAGACTTAGTGGAAACATGAAAATTAGTTTCTAAAAATATAGATCATAGAAAATCTAAGAATAGTAAATCAGCTTGAAATGATAAACTGCCAACAAAAATGTACAAGTGGAGAGAAAGAGGTGGGAAGATTGAAGGCAAGCAAAACTCCTTATATATGGAGCGACTCAACACCTCAAATAATTAGGAAAAATAAAATATTTTCAGAGAAGTCTAAAGATACTTCTGTAAATTAAAATAGCATGTACAGACCAGGAGCAGTGGCTCACGCCTATAGTCCCAGCAATTTGGGAGGCTAAGGTGGGCAGATTGCTTGAGCTCAGGAGTTCAGGATCAGCCTGGGCAACATGGTGAAAACCCATCTCTACCAAAAATACAAAAATTAGGCATGTGGTGCATGTCTGTAGCCCTAGTTAGTCAGGAGGCTGAGGCAGGAGGATTGCTAGAGCCCAGGAGGTGGAGGTTGCTGTGAGCCATGATCATGCCACTGCACTCCAGCCTGAGTGGCTGGACTTTGTGTCCCTGTCTCAAAAACAACAACAACAACAACAACAACAACAACAACAAAGTGTGTCTATCTCTCAAATCACTAGAAAAGTGTATGTGTGTATATGTGTGTGTGTATATATATAACTATTAGAAATGAGAATGTGGGAAGACAAATTTATAGTAGCAAAAATGGACATGTTAAATAATGTGATCAAAAAGATAGATGAAATAAGACATTAAAGCATTGCCCATGAAATGCAGACAAAACTAATATGTATTAATTCAAAACTCAATAAATTCCAAAAGGCAGAGACTGTGCAGGATACCTTTTTTAATCCAGGGCAGTTGACTACAATAAGCATTTAACAGTTTAGTACTCAATTACCTAGAAATTTTAAGATACTCTTCCTGGAACTAAACGAAGTCAAAATTATAAATGGGACTAATCAGAAAATTACAACAAAATTGTGAAATACAGTAAGTTGTGGCAAAGGTAAGTACCTAATGTTACACAATGAAATAAAATCCAGATAGGTTAAATAATTTAAACGTCTACATATATTTGTATACATTTCAGTGGGCGGAGGGGGAGGGGAACTCTAGATAGGTTAGAAATTTTAAACAAATACAATATAGATTCTATGCTAAAACATTTACAATCTTGATGAAATGGATGATTTTTTTCCAGAAAAAATACAATGATATTGAGAAACAATGAATTCGAGGTTTCTGATTGGCAGTCAGTCATTTGGATGATGGTGCAATTCAGAGAATCTCATGAGCTTGGGTATCTTGGGTGAAAGGAATCTATGGAACATCTGAGTGGAATTTTCTAGCCAACAGCTGGATATTTAAAGCTGCATCTCAGGCCAGGTATCTAGTCTAGAGATCAAGATTTATGACGATTAGCATGTAACTGCATGTGGAAATCATGGGGAACTGATGAAGTTGCCCAGGAGAACGTGCAGCTAAGCTGAAGGCTGCCTGGCAACCATCTTGAGGAGCATCATTTACAAGACAGGCAGAGAAAGAACAGTCCGCAAAGTAGTCTGACATGGCCAAAGAGGTAGGAAGGAAGTTGGGCAGTGTGAGTTCAGGAAGCCAGTGGGTGGGAGGTTTCTAGAAGTAGAGAATATGAGTGATGTCAAATGTTAACTCGAGGTTAAGATAAGAATGGAAAAGTTCCTGTTGGTTTGGCTAAAATGCTATTGGTGACCTTAGTAATGAGCAATGTTACTATGGTTCTTTCAAGTGTTTAGCAAAGAGCTGCTATCCATGCTATGTAAGATTTATAGAGCATAGGATAAAATATAGAAAACTTCTCAATATAGTTTTCAAAACCGGTATAAAATAAAAATCATAAGTTGGACAGAGCCATACACACAATCCTAGTTATTAATATGGACAATAACTGACACCTGCTTGCTCACCAAGTGCCAGGCACTGTTCTTATTAACTTAATTGATTTAATCCTTGTGCCAGTTGTGTTAAGGAAATATTAATCTGGTATTAATGGCTGAATCTGGTATTAATGGTTATATCTGAATTTAGATATATACCAAGAAAATGATACATTACATCCATGAATTAATGTTTAATTTTGAAATATTAGAAAATATAAAATATAGGCCAGGCATGGTAGCTCATGTCTGTAATCCTAGCACTTTGGGAGGCCATGATGGGTGGATCACTTGAGGTCAGGGGTTCGTGACAAGCCTGGCCAATATGGTGAAACCCCATCTCTACTAAAAATACAAAAATTAGCCAGGCATGGTGCTGCGTGCCTGTAATCCTAGCTACTAGAAAGGCTGAGACAGAAGAATAGCTTGAACCTGGGAGGCGGAGGTTGCAGTGAGCTGAGATCATGCCATTGCACTCCAGCCTGGGCAACAGAGCAAGATTTCATCTCAGAAAAATAAAAATTCTATATCTGTATGTCTTATATATATATTATATATGTCATATATATTATATGTCATATATTATATATGTCTTATATATTTTATATATATATCTCTTATATATATATAAACTTGGCCAAAGGAGAAAATTCATGTGATTGTGATTTTCTAAAACTCCAAGAAGTCCTGATAACCCTTATTGAACCATGATAAATAATATCTATCTCAAATAGCCAACACCGCATTTGCTAGTAAAATATGTCACTCCCATTCAGGGAAAAACAAGAATATCCAACTTTATCCTCATTTTGGGGCATTGTTTGGGAAGTTTTAGCCAACACAAGAACAGGATTAAGAGAACTAAATGGGATTAATACATCTATCAAAAGGAGACAAAATGATCACTGTAAGTAGATGATATGAATGTACAGGCCTAAGAGAAGCAATAGAAAAAAAAGTGATATCTGTCAGAGGTTTGGGCTACAAAACAACAGTTACCTTTGGTTAAGATCTTTTATAGGCCAGGCGCAGTGGCTCACGTCTGTAATCCCAGCACTTTGGGAGGCCAAGGCGGACTATTGCTTGAGCCCAGGAGTTCGAGACCAGCCTGGGCAACAGGGTGAAAACCTGTCTCAAAAGAAAAAAAAAAAGATATTTTATATGCCAAGCACCACGCTGGGGACATTATAGAAATGGTTTTGATTTTGACAGCCAACCCATAATATGGATTTTAACCTGCTCACATACATTGTGGAGCTGGAATTCAGATGCTAGATCTACTCAACTCTAAAGCTGATTGTCTTCATCTCTATGCCATGGACTTCCTGCACAAATGTATAAAACATAAAAGTGTTTCTAGACTCTAATAAAACTCTTGGACAGTATGATTAATGAACAGCCATATTCACAGTAAAAACAAAATGGAATACATAGCAAAAAAATTAAAATGGTAAAGAAAAAACTTAGCACCTACACGATGAGCAGTACACAGTTTACTGAGGGATCTAAAGAAGGTGGAGTGTTGCTATTGCAAAGCCATCTGTTTTCTCTCTAGCTGTAGGTTTAATGCAACTGAAATTGTTTTGGAAATTTCCCTAAGGTTAATCTGGAAAGAATAAATGGATAAGAATAATTGAGAAGGCCAGGTGTGGTGGCTCACATCTGCAATCCCAGCATTTTCTGAGGCTGAGGCGGGCGCATCACGAGGTCAGGAGTTCAGGACCAGCCTGATCAACATGGTGAAACCCTGCCTCTACTAAAAATGCAAAAAAAAAAAAAAAAAAAAAAAAAATTAGCTGGGCATGGTGGCACATGCCTGTAATCCCAGCTCTTCAAGAGGCTGAGGCAGGAGAATCGCTTGAACTCAGCAGGCAGAGGTTGCTGTGAGCCGAGATTGCACCATTGCACTCCAGCCTGGGTGACAGAGTGAGACTCTGTCTCAAAACAAACAAACAAAACAGAATAGTTGAGAAAATGTAGTTTTTAAAGACTGTGTATTTGTGGAAGGACACTTACACTATCAAATATTAAATATGTATTACAACCACAATAGTGTGATTTTTTACCCAGAATAGATCAATAAAACAGAATATATGTATAGAAACCGTTCAATAAATTGTGAAATAGTTAAGTTGTGGCAAAGGTAAATTCTTAACATTACATGACAAAGTAAAATCCAGATAAGTTAAACAATTTAAGCATTCATATATGTATACATATGTGTGTACATATACATTTGTGTGTGTGTGTGCGCGTTTGTGTGTACCTACCAGTTCTTGGAGTAGAGGTGGTCTTTCTATACATAAAATACTTAAGGACAAATTGGGATGTGATATTGCAACATGATGCCACAGTATGAAAAATCTCAACATATAAAGTATTTTTACAAGTGAAAGAAGAGTGCAGAAAGTATTAACATGCAGTTTATAAAAGAAGAAATTAACATCAGCAAATATATGAAAAAATTCTTCAGCCTCACTGGTGAGTAAAAAAATGTAAGTTAAAATGAGCACACGCATTGCTGGAGGGAGAATAAACTCATGCACTCTTCTGAGGAGTGATTTGACTGAATGTCTGAAAGGCCTGAAATATAAATCATAATTTTTGGTCCAGTAATTCTAATTCTTGGAATTTTCCAATTGAAATAATGAAAGTTATGCACAAAGGATAATTATTGCTCTGATATTTATAATAGTGAGAAATTAGGATCACATTAATTGCCCAATATTAGGAAGCCATTTAAATAAATTATAGAGCATGTCATAGAAAAATATGCAGGAATTTAAAATAATGTTATAAAAGAATAGTTAATCGTCCCGGGGAAAGTTTACGATATATTGTTAAGTGGATGAAAAGTAGGTTATGTAAGCAAAAAATGTTAATCCAGCTCATCTCTTAAGTGGGTTTACGGTAATTTTTTACTTCTATATTTAATGTTTTAATAGTTTTTTTTAAAAAAAGGCATTGTTTTCATAGAATAATAGCAACATATATATAAAATATATATGAAAAAACAAGATTAAAGAGGAAATACACATTACTGTGTTTATTGATGATAACAGCAATGCAGGTGATTATTATGTTATTCTTTGTATCTTTTTCTTTAATCATGCATTAATTTTAAAACCATGACATTTAAACAAGAAACTTTTTAAAAATAAATGAAAGGGAAGAAGAAGGAGAAAGAATAAAAGCAGCACGTGAAAACTCTAGAGTAGTGGAAATGCTAAAGTATGCCATTCATTAATTCATTCACTCGTTTTATAATTACTGACACTAAGTGCCTACTGTGTGCCAGGCCCTGTCTTAATGGGAACATAGTGGTGAAATAAAATTTGCAGTATTCATGGGGTGGGGTGGGGTGGCGTGGAGTGGCTGACATTTACCAGATGTGGGTGTAATTAAATAGAATTGAAAACTGTGGAAGCATATTATGCATAAAACAGGTTTTATGAGAATAAGCTCATAGAAGGTTTATATATGTATAAATGTAAATAAGAGACTGGTTAAGAAAAATATTTAGAAGAATATTTAGAAGATATTTAGAAGAATAGTCAATACAGTCCTACTTAGGAAAGAGACAAAGGAAAGAAAGGAAAATAATATAAAAGTAGTTTATTATCTTCATAAGAAATTGAGATATGGTTGCTTGTGCCATTTTTAATTTTATAGGGAGCAGAGAAGTTTACGTACACTTAAAGCAGAAATGATAATTGTAATCTGAAATTTTGAAATGTTATTCTAATAGAAAAATATAAAAGTACTATAAATTCCAAATTTACATGTGAATTAACCAATGTTGATAGCAAAAACCCTGATTACATCCATTATGCATCCAGAACCTTCTTATTACCTGTGGAAGAATTAATTAGAAGGTTTGCTTCATGGCCAGGATACAAACTCAGAGAGAGGATTTTTTCTCTTTCAGCATTAAATGAACCCACCATAGACTATGGCTTCCAGAGACTGCAGAAGGTCATCCCTAGGCACCCTGGAGATCCTGAGAGATTAGCTAAGGTAATGTGCTTTGGAAATGGACATGTGAAGCCATTTGTGTAGAATTTCAGCAAACTTAGACAAATGCAGGCATTTACATCCCATTAAAATTAATTAGGCCTTGAAATTTAGCTAAGCTTTAGATACAAGATGCACATAAAATATCTGCTAACTCTGAAATATATTACGGTCGTATTTATCTCTGAGGAAATATGAAATCTGAACATTTGGGCCGATAAAATAGATACACAACAGGAGTATTCAGTTTTAAAAACATTGCCAACTTTCTGAAAATAAATATCTGCATAATTGGTTAAAAATATAAGCTTTGGCAGCCGGGCACGGTGGCTCACGCCTGTAATCCCAGCACTTTGGGAGGCTGAGGCGGGCGGATCACGAGGTCAGGATATCGAGACCATCCTGGCTAACACGGTGAAACCCCATCTCTACTAAAAATACAAAAAAACTAGCCGGGCGTGGTGGCGGGTGCCTGTAGTTCCAGCTACTCGGGAGGCTGAGGCAGAAGAACGGCGTGAACCCGGGAGGCGGAGCTTGCAGTGAGCCGAGATGGCGCCACTGCACTCCAGCCTGGGCGACAGAGTGAGACTCCACCTCATTTAAAAAAAAAAAAAAAAAAAAAGTATTAGCTTCCACTCCTTTGTATTTAAATGTTTCTATTTACCCATAATTTCAGGGACCCATTAATCCCCAATCAGTATTAATCATTGAGGGCCTACTATGTACGTAGGTATCTAATGAGGAGAAAATTGCTTCTGTATAAAATTACTATGAAATACATCACCTTCAAGTGAACTTCCTTATGAAAATTACTTTATGAATTTGGCCCATGTTGTTGGCTTTATTTAAAAAGTACATCAATTTATTAGTTGTCATTTAGCTGATGAGAAACTATTAAATTTTCACATTTATATTTGCACTTTAAACATACAAATTATAAAATGCCGTGTTCTCTTTTCCATACTGTGAATAAAATTTAAGCACCACAGTTGCTTCTACATCACACCTTTATTTTCCTCCTGGAAAAATCCCTAGCCCCACCATTAAATTAGATGATATCTGGAAAGTAGGTTAATAGCAATTTAAAAGGCTGTAAAAAACAGGAGGTGGAAAAGGCAAAATGAGAGGAAAGGGATTTGTGATTACTAATTCTCTCTGGTTAAAATGTACAGGGGGAAATATTATTGAAAGAATTCATCTTTATTAGAATAAAATTTTGCAGAAGGCATTGCCAAGATCATTTCAGTACTCTGGACAACTCCTTGGCAACGAGCTAAACTCAAATCCATCAATCATTTTAAGAATATTTGGTTAATTAGAGACCCAGATTTTTAAAACAGAATGGGCTGAAAGTAGCATTTAGTAGAACTTCCACGACGTTATTAATTTTAATCAACTTCACTCTCAATTGGGTTGGTTTTTGTTTTGGTAACACAATCATTTATAGAGCCATTTTATAGAGGCAAATTTCAGATAGATAGGTATTTATAGAGAGATTTATATGTATAATTGTATTTTACTTGTCAAACCAAATATAGGACCTCTTGACTAATTACTTACATTTTGGGAGGGATGTGTGGATTTCTCATTTTTGCCTATAATTTTCTTTTGTTTGCCATTTTGGATTTTGTCTTTGACAATACCCCACCCTCACTTGTTTTCCAGGAAATGCTGTTGAAAAGAGCTGCAGATCTAGTGGAAGCTCTTTATGGCACACCACACAATAACCAGGTGAGATACTCACATCCTACCTTTTCGTGAGTTTTGCACTTTATGCTGGATAGAATGCTCACATTAACCTGCCGTTTTGTAGGACATCATTTTGAAGCGAGCCGCAGACATTGCTGAAGCCCTCTACAGCGTCCCCAGGAATCCCAGCCAGCTTCCAGCCCTCTCCAGCTCCCCAGCACACAGTGGCATGATGGGAATCAACTCCTATGGCAGCCAGCTTGGGGTCAGCATCTCAGAGTCGACACAAGGAAATAATCAAGGTACCACCTTTCTTATAGTCAAAATCCAAATATGTCTAATTTTAAAAGTTCTACTGGAGTAGATGGAGGTAGAGGTTGAGTCATAATGGTCCAACAGAGTGTGTCCACAGATAGGCAATACAATCATAGATTGCGTTATTTCAAGATTATAGATGGTACATTATTAGAGTTTGAGCTTCTTAGGTACCAGGTAGAATGTCTGGAAATATTTAAGGAGAAGATTGAGTATTACTACCGGGTGTAGTGGCTCACATCTGTAATCCCTGCACTTTGGGAGGCTGAGGCAGGTAGATTGCTCGAGCCCTGGAGTTTGAGACCAGCCTGGGCAACATAATGAAAACCCATCTCTATAAAAAATAGTCAGGTGTGCTGGGCAGATGTAGTCCCAGCTATGTGGGAGGATCACGTGAGCCTGGGAAGTCGAGGCTGCAGTGAGTAGTGGGGTGAGCTGGCACACTGCACATGAGCCGAGGCTGCATGTGAGTACATGTGCAGTGTGACAGTGCACTCCAGCCTGGGCAACAGAGCGAGACCCTGTCTCAAAAAAAAAAAAAAAAAAAGGGATTGAGTATTATCAATTTGGAAAGGTTTGGGCTTATAGAAAATAGGTTTACAGGTATTAATTGAAAAGAAATTTATGCTTCTGTTATTGTGATGATCAGATTGAATACTGGAAAGAAGCTGATTATTGCCATTATCATTTATGATACCCAAATTTCTCTTCCTGGTAGCCAAGAGTGAATGGCTTGGTTTTATTTGGTAACTTCTATTTTGTATGATCTCCTATATATAACAACAAACAAATATAAAGACAACTGTGCTTTTACATGTAAAGCAGACCATGCAAAGATCTTTGCATTGAGATTGATTATTAAAGTGCTAAGTCGGAATCTGTCACAAATCATTTTTAAAAGGAGTAAACGTTCCTAATGAGGTCCTTAACATTGGGAGAGTTTTTTTTTTTCTAATTTTATTTATTGGAAGAGAATTCCTCATTTTTTTGCCCAGGGTGAGTTCTTACAAAAGAGTAGGTGAGCCGGGCGTGGTGGCTCACACTTCTAATCCCAGCAGTTTAGGAGGCTGAGATGGGCAGATTGCTTGAGCTCAGGAGTTTGAGACTAGCCTGGGCAGCATGGTGAAACCCTGTGTCTACAAAAAATACAAAAATTAGGCAGGTGTGGTAGTGCTCACCTGTAGTCCCTGCTATTTGGGAGGCTGAGGTGGGAGGATAGATTGAGTCCAGGAAGTTGAAGCTGTGGTGAGCCATGACTGCCACTGCACTCCACCCAGGGCAACAGAGTGAGAGCCTGTCTCAAAAAAAAAAAAAAAAAAAAAAAAGACAGGGCATATTATTACTTTTGTTTTTGTAGACATGAGGCCCATAGACCAAATGTCAAATTGTTTTTCATTTGGTAACAAATTTGGATTGTTTCCTAAGTAGTTTGAGAGACAGTAATCCAAAGTGGTTTATTCCAGGACACATGAGACGTTTCTGAGCTGTGGTTTCTCACTCCTTCCCCTGTTCCAGGCATAGGCTGGGTCCCCCACACTCACTGCTGATGCCCCAAAGTCCTAGGTCAAAGAATAGCACATTTTAGGGGAACTCATCAACACTTTTTGAATGAAATTGACCCCCACTTGCACCTAGGGCATGGCAACAACTTTGAACTAACATTTCTAAAACTGTGTTCCATACAATACAAGTGGCCCCAGACAGGTTAAGATACCTTTCCCCTCCAGGCCTCACCAAAAGATGCTATGGCATGTTAAATTTGGTAAACACTTAAGCTAGCAAAGTTAAACCAGTTTGTTTATTCTCTAGGCCTTCTGTATATGAATCATCAAGAAATGGCTACAGTGCATAACATCTACCCAGCCTAACTTGACCACAGAATGCTTTTCTCAGTGACACCAATCATATCTCATTGGACTCCAGTGTCATACGAAGTATTATTTTGGGAGAGGGAACTCCACACTGCCATTAGCCATTTGCTCCTTGGTGTGAGCTGGAGGTGCTGAGTGCAGGTTTGAATGAAGGGGAGTAGCAAGGGCATGGCCTTGCATAGATGGGGAAGAGAGAGGAAGGTATAAAAGGCTGAAGATGGGCTGGGCACACTGGCTCACACCTGTAATCCCAGCACTTTGGGAGGCCAAGGCAGGTGGATCATGAGGTCAGGAGTTCAAGAGCAGCTTGGCCAACATGGTGAAACCCTGTCTCTACTAAAAATACAAAAATTAGCTGGGCGCGATGGGAGGTTGCCTGTAATCCCAGCTACTCAGGAGGCTGAGGCAGGAGAATCACTTGAATCTGGGCAGTAGAGGTTGCAGTGAGCTGAGATCGCACTACTGTACTCCAGTCTGGGTGACAGAGTAAGACTCTATCTCAAAAACAAACAAACAAAAAAAACCCCAAACCAACCAAACAAAAACTGAAGATGGACTGCACACTTCCCACAACTGCCCAGGGCACCTGGTGGCATTCTATAGCCTGGGGCCAACGCAGACCTGTGCTAGCCACATGTGGCCTGACCGTGCACGCCTGTTGATTTACCTGGAATTTTTCTTTGTTGCCAAGGGTACATCCGCAACACAAGCAGCATCTCTCCACGGGGATACTCTTCCAGCTCCACGCCTCAACAGTCTAATTACAGTACCTCCAGCAACAGTATGAATGGTTACAGCAACGTCCCCATGGCCAACCTGGGTGTTCCAGGATCACCAGGATTTCTAAATGGCTCACCCACCGGCTCTCCTTATGGAAGTAAGTGACCTCTCTATACCTCCGGCTCTCCATGCTTTTTGGTCTCTGGGTTTTACTATTCAGCCTTTTGGGAGAAAGTTGCATTTGTAAATCTTCCTAAGTCGTCGGGGAGCAGCCTAGTTTCCTGATTAAGCGTCCTTCCTGTCTTTGGTTCTTTTCCCTTAGCTGGACTTTGGCTCACGTGGTTACTCAAGGCCTTTTGGGGAAAGAAAAGGATTGAAACAATTCCCTTTTTATAGAGAAAGAGCATGTGTGGCCTGTGTTAAGTGGGAGCAAGGAATTAAGATTCCATTTCTGTTAACAATATGTGTACTCTTAGGCACTTTCAGATGTAATATTTAATCCCCATAAGAACTTCCTGATAAGAACTTTTATCTTCATGTTATAGACAAGGAAGTTGGCTTTGCTGCAGTTTTCTGACTTAATCAAGATCACATAGCTAGAATAGAGCAGGGTAATAATTTAGGCATAGTCCTGATGACTTTGAGTTATTTTGTATATCGCACCATGCTTCTTTTTGACTTTGCAACCTGGTTTTCCCCTCCCTTCAGTACCTCCAGAGAGGTGGAAGTTGACTGCGTGCAATCATGTGATATATTGAGACAGAACTTCTTCGTCTTAATCTGTGGTCTAGCAGCAAAGTCCCTGCTCTGGGAAGTTGTGAAAACCCCATTTGGGTTGCTTTGGGAGGTATGCCGGGAAGTTACACAATGGTCCCAGGAGCCTGAGGGAGTGCACTTTTCAAACCTACCTAGGGAATACTTTAGGCCAGGGGACAAGATGACATGGAGAGGCTGAAGTGATTGAGTAGAGTGTTCTTGAAATGCTGGGTCTTGTTGCAATTCTCTGCACCTTGCCCTCTTTTTACCCCATGTGGTTCCCTTGTGCCAAGAGCAAGGACATGTCAAGGGCAGCACATAGCCACGTCACATTGACATGTCACAGAAACTGCCTTTCACAGTCTTTGGACTTTTGGTTCCCTGGGGAGACACACCTATGAGCTATTTCTGGATTATCAGTTCGATGCATACACTCTACACTACACGGCAAGACAAAGACATAGTACCAAGCAGCTAACGGTAGTAGAGGTCAGTTCTCCTAGTATGATGAAAATCTTGTTACTGCAAAGACACGAGTTCTATGTTGTGTCTTGTCAGGTGGCCCAAGTTCATTAGATAACAGTTAGTCTGGAGAAATAAATGATTGCTTGATTTGTTTCTACCTTATCTTGGTCCAAAAAGTGTTTGGGGGAATTATTGCAGTCAAATAGGTAGTATGAAAGTATAAAACAGGCTCTAACAAGAAACCGAGCTAAAATAAACAAATATGGTTCAGCAAATTAGAAAATGCCAGGGCCAGCATGAATACCATTTGGTCTGTTTACTTCGTTCTGAGTTTACAAGAGGCTAAAGCAAAGAGAGAAACACTATTTGTTGTAAGATTTTATGTCCACACGTTATTTTTTAAAGTAGCTCAGAAGAAAGGTGGCAATTTCTGTTCCTGAGATGTTGGAGAGGTCTCTCCCTTGCTTTCTCCTGGAGAAGGTGTCTGGTGTGGTAAAGAGATCACATCTTTAACAACCCCTACAAATAATGCAGTGGCAAGCGATCCATTGTGTAAACAATGTTATAACAGTGACAATAATAAGATGAATTAACAATTACATTCCGCTTTACCGCTTAAAAAGCATGTTGACATCTAGAGTCCAGTCAGAGCCTTACAACAACCTTGTGACATGGATACTATCATTTTTATCATTATCCCTTGTAAGAGATGAAGAATTATTAAATGACTTGAAAGTTCATAGTAAGTAGTAAAGAGGGGACTAGAATATATCATCACACTCAGAATACCACATTTTAAAATTAATAATGTAAGAATTATTTAATGTATTTATAGTGTAATATTAGGTTAAACCATATGAAATTCCCTCTATTTGACCATTTTTGATTTATAGAAGTGGCAATTTCACATCATTCAGTCATAATTTATGTAGGTATGAATAAGGTTGACTCATACTTGTTTTTGTACATAAAAAATGATCAGTTTTATAATACAGTATGTAGTGTGGTAGTGAAGAGGATGGAGAAGAAAGAGAAAAAAAAAGAGGAATGAAAATGCACAGTTAGGTGTTAATTGCTTAATATTTTTTCCTAAATAATTCATTTGGTAGAGAGAAACCCTTCCCACTCCCACCAGAACGATTTCCTTCTGTTCTTTCATGATCACCCAAACCCACTGCCACCAGAAAACTAGTAACACCCCAAATCTTCAAAGTACCCATTAAAATGAGATGGTAGACACAGATCAGGGAAAAGAGGAAGGCAACGTGCCCAGCTGGGAGAGAGAAGGAGAGACTGGAGAAGACCTCCTCCCTGCACCTATTGAATCTGGTGTGATGGTTTGCACCTTCACTTTTGGAGGGAGGGTCTGAATGAGTTGCAGGCTAGGAATGAAATTCCAAACAGTGCATTCATTACAATCAAATTCCCCTACTCCACAAAGACTGACTACCCAGTGGAGTTCATTACAATAGCACCTGACCTGTATTTCTAGCCCGCCAAGTCTTTACTTCTCTGGGAAATACAAAAAAAAGAAAAGCCCCGGGGAAAACATTTTGTCAATTCAGTTGCTTGTGTCTGAAAACACAATTCTATGATTTTTTAAAAATGCATCTGATGTGGCTGGGCCATGCCATGGAGCAAATATTTGCCAGAGACTCTAAGATAGAAATAGAGCCAAGCTTCTTGGTCACATTTAACTTGCATGACAGCCAATGCAGAGTATCAGAAACCTGCATCTTTACTGTTTTTGCTCTCACACTACTTCAAAAATGGCCAAACAGATGTTTTTTCAATTTTACATACAAACTTCACTTCCTGGCAGTAGCAGTGTGCCAAGTTCCAGCTCAGTGCAAGTTTTTATGGCTGAATTCTAAACCCCTGACAAAAGGGGGTTATAATGAAATGCTGACAGACCCCTTAGCTCCAAAAAATGCAATGGCTCAATGCAAAGGAGGATATGTGCCCGGTGAGTTCCAGCTGAGACTATGCAAGCCAATCAATCCTTTTACAAAGAAAAGTGGTTTTTCCTTAACTCCCCATGTTCACAGAGATTTCTGGGCCAGACGTACTTGTCTTTACTTTGGCCCCTATCCATAGAGAGATAGATGTCCAGAGAAATTCTCAATTGGAAGTACATGCAATCAACTTTCCTAAAATGGTTCTCTCTGCAGTCCCAAAAGATTGTCTATTTAACAAGCCTGTAACACCCATAGGGACCACTTCTTCCAAAGCAGAATAGCCACCAAGCCTATGCAGAGTTTGGGACAGAATCCATACAGGCAGGAATCCAACCTGTCCTCATAGATTCCTACATTATGTTCAGAGCCTTAGACCATGCTCCGGGGTTCAATTGTTTTATAGTTTCAAAAACAAATATTAAGACATTCTCTATTGTAAAATATTAAATGATTACTACAGAAAATGTAGAACGTATAAAAATAGTTTTTAAAAGAACGCATACTCCCACCATAAGAACAACCTCTTTGAATTCTGATATATTTCTACTTCTTCAGAAAAGAAAAACAAAAGCCTATTAAAATAATAGTATTCTCATTACAGACAACTTGAAAAGCACGTATAGGTAAAAAGGAAGAAAGAAAAATGGCACATTCTGTGTCTACGCGGAGGGAACCATTGTTAATTTTTAAAGGATAGTCTTCCAGTCATGGATAGATACATTTTGAAAATTGCAGTGTCTGCTCTGATGCACAACTAATGAGATTCTGCCATAAGATCAATGAAAGAGAGGGTGGAAGGAAAGCAGTAAAATTACCAAAGTCACAGATATGAAGCTGGGCGCCATAAAATCCTTCAGTGATGCAGACCCAGATCGTAAGAATAGGGAACAGAGATATGAGGAGTGGTGTTTGCTTTTAAAAGTTGACTACAATCATCAGGTGTTTCCCAGGAATGTGAGGATTTATTCATCTCTTGCTTTTTTTTTTTTTTTTAATAGGTGGGGTTGTTATTAGAGTAACAGACAACTTTGTTTATAGGCAGTACAGCCTTAAATGAAAGAGAAAAGTTAAAATTATTTGTAAATGCTAATATGTCTATTGCTAAGGATTGTATTATTTATTTCTTCCCAAAGAAATCGAGATTTTCCCTTTTTAAAATGTAATAACCTTTACTGGTTTCTCCTACCATGTATTAAAAGTAACACAAGTTTGTTGTAGAAAATTTTGACGATATGGACAAGTGAAAGCACTACATTTAAGGATATTCATAATCCCATCAGCCAGAGATACCATTGCTAAAATTTTGGGTGTATATCACGTCCTTCTAGACTGTTGCTGCTATTTGCATTTCTAAAAATTAAAGGGGGCTTAATATGTGTTATGCAATTTGTTTTTTTCATCTGAAGGGGTGTATATTTCCATGGGATTAAATATTCTACAGCACTAGTTTTAATATTGGCATAGCATTCTATTGTATACTAAATACAATGTACCCTACTGCAGGACACTTAAGTTATTTTCCAATTTTTCATTATTATAAAAATGCCCTTGGACCTATTATTTTTGGCACAGTCATGACTATCTCCTTGGGATTAATTTCTAGAGATTAAATTAGTGGGTCAAAGGATGTGCACATTTTAAAATACTTTGATATATATTGCCAAAGACCCTCCAGAGAGGTTAATTCTTCTCTCAGAAAAGAAAGAATATTATATGTTTCCCCGCCCTGTTAATTTTTTCTTTTTCTATTTAGTAAGTGGAAAATAAGATCTTGTTACCGTTTTAATTAGCATTTTATTACGAATCAGTTTGATTGTTTCTATATGAGTCTCTCTTGGTCATTTTTATTCCTGATTTTCTTTTTTTGTGTCCCTTGCTTATTTTTCTCTTGGGGCGTTTTTCTTTTTCCAATTAGGAAAACTTATGAGCTATTGAGGATATAAGCATATCTAAATAAGTATTGCAAATATTTTTCTTAATCCGTCATTTGCCTTTTTGTGTTTGTTGCAGAAGTTTTTCATTATGCGGCAAATCTATCTTGTAAACTTCTAACCATCCTAATAGCTTCACTAGCACTGTTACAATTTTGCTTTTAAAAATAACTCTTTAATCTACTTAGATTTATTTTGGTGTTCAACAGGAGAAAGTACTCTAAACTTAGTGTTCAAATGGTTAGTGTATTTTTCTATGCATTTATTTTCCTACTAATATGAAATGTCACCTTTATTAATTCCCGTCTATACCCAGGTCTGTTTCTGAACTCTGTTTTGCTGTAAAGATTTGTCTGCCTATTTCTGTGCTAGTACAATGCTGATTTCACTGATGAAGATAAGTGCCTCTTACTACTTAAAAAAAATTTTTAAACAAAACTTCCTGTCTTTTACAGCGTTATTGTTTTTTGAAACAGATAAACATAGTAATTGTGTTTGCTGAAATGCACAAATTAAAATTCCTTTCAGTATTTTTATTATAGTTGCACTGAATTTTAAATTCATTTGAATGCATTTTGGCATTTTTACAAAATTGTAAGAACTATTTAAAACGGACATGTGCTTACTCAACTCTGCAACAATTCCTCCACGTCACTTAGTAAAGCTTGAGGTGTTTCCGCTGCCACTGCAAGGGAACCATTTTTGATCTAATGGGCTCTACTTTCCATTGAAATCTGTTATTAGAAAATAATTATCTGTACTAGTGAGTCACTTGCTGAATATAAATGGAATGGGGTATGTGTGAATGCCTAATTCACATTATACAAACCTCTTCAATGATGATGTCTGAGAGGAGGTTCTGCTGCTGTAGACACCATTTGGGGGACCGTGGTAGAATACGGGCCCCCTAAGTCCCAGCTTTTCTTTGGCCCCTAATTCTGTACCTTAGAGAAAATGAAAAGTTGGGGATTTTTTGCTTGTGGACTTTTTTGTCTTTTGTTTTTCTATTTCACTAATGCCAAACCCAAGGCTAGAAGAGATTTTGCTCAGAACCACGAATAAGACCCACTCCTCATGCTTAACCCTGTGTCCTATCTTCTTATGTGAATTAATTAACCCAACAGTGTTTTTATTCATTTACATATTCAAGTATTACATGAGATTCTTCCAGAACTTTGTTCTCCTTTCCAATTTTTTTTTCTTTTAATTCATATTTGAGGAAAGACAGATGTACTCAGATGCATAGCTCCTTAAATCAAGACTACTTTAAGGATAAGAAGTTTTTAGGGAAAGCTCTCCTTTTGAAGTCTTTGGATTTCAGTTCAGCGATAAAAGACATCATATGGGACTTGTGCTATTTAAGTGTTTATACAGGCAATTGGGTGGACTCGGCCCAAAATATATTTTTATAGGGAGGGAGGGGAAATGAGGGTGGAGTCGTCCATGGACATCAGAACATTTGACCTTCAATTCACCTTGTACTTAGTTGTTCAGTCATAAGTCTCGCCCATGTCCTCACTTTCAAATTTACTTTGAAGGACAATTGGTACATTGAAAACACAAAGCAAGAAATAGCACTGCTGGGCTTGGTCATTAGGCTCCAACAATACTTTTATCAAGTCATGTGACTTGGACAGTTCAGAATCTGGGAATTATACTAACACAAGTGCCTAAAACTATCAGGTGCTATATTTAAGAGTTTTGCCCTTGTGTGCTCTAGTTTACCCCTTTCTTAAGTTGAACATAGAAGGTAAAATTATCATCTTGCATGATGTAACTTGGTGGAGTATCTGACATGAAGAGGTGGGGTACTTCATCGTGTAAATTGCTTTTATTTTTCTTAGAAATTACAACACTTGGCTTTAGTCTTCCCTTAAGTCATTTTAATGTTAATACCACTAATAATGGTGTTTTTTCCTAAACATTATGTCAGGGGAGGCCAACTTGCAGCTATATTTCCCAAGAGCACTGAAAGTACGGGAGAGGGAGACAATTTTCTGAATGTTAATAAACTTTTACATTTAATGAGCACGTGGCCCATAGAGATGGCACTCTCAGAGAAGATGTTAACTCTACAGACCAAACCTCTGGAGCCTTAGGAGTTACCGGGGAAGCACATAGCTCCCAAATAGGACTTTTTTTGTAGGGTGTAAAAGTGATTTCCATTGCTGGGTAGATTTGATGATTTTTCAGGCATGTTTGGCCTCAGTCTTCTCTCTTGCCAAGCTGCTGCTTGTGAATGAAGACCTGTTCCAACATCACTTCCTGAAGCTGCCTTCCCGACTCTCCCAAGCATTGGGTACCTTCCTCTAATAGCATCATTACCATATTAGTTGTTTTATGTGTCTGTTCCTCCCACTGGACAGGGTGGCAATGTTGTCACATTCAACTTTTTTTTTTTTTTTCAATCCCTGCAATCTGGAACAATGCCAGGAAACTAACAATTTCTCAATAAAGGTGTGCCAAATATGTGAACTGAAGGAAGATCTTAATTTCTAAACGAGGATTGTGCATTTGCTTTCCAGTCATGTCATCAAGTCCCACCGTCGGGTCTTCCAGCACATCCTCCATCCTCCCATTTTCCTCTTCAGTTTTTCCTGCTGTCAAACAGAAGAGTGCCTTTGCCCCTGTCATCAGGCCCCAAGGCTCCCCTTCACCTGCCTGCTCCAGCGGCAATGGAAATGGATTCAGAGGTAAGCGAGGGTTCTATTTTGGGGTTATACATGACACAATGTACCACAGGGTTGGCAAAGTAAGAGCAAACAGGACATCGTTGTATAGCTCAAGCTGTTTACCTGCAAAGAGATGCTTTGCTGTTCTCATCATGGGATATAAATGGCTTATACAGTCAGGCAAGCGCTCCATCTAAAAGCAAGATGGAGCCAAGCATGGTGGCTCATGCCTGTAATCCCAGCACTTTGGGAGGCTAAAGCAGGCGGATCACTTGGAGGTCAGGAGTTTGAGACCAGCCTGGCCAACATGGTAAAACCCTGTGTCTACTTAAAATACAAAAATTAGCTGGGTGTGGTTGTGGGTGCCTGTAATCCTAGCTACTTGAGAGGCTGAGGCAGGAGAATCACTTGAACCGGGGAGGTGGAGGTTGCAGTGAGCCGAGATCACGCCATTGCACTCCAGCCTGGGCAACAAGAGCAAAACTCACTCCATCTCAAAAAATAATAAAAGTTTTTTAAAAAGCAAGATCGGGGAAAACAGACATCAGCAAACTCTGCAGGCAATGGAATTAACCATGGTAGAGCCATACATACAATTGAGGAGTGTCTGGACTTCCCAGCCCTATGCTGTCCACAGGGCCATTCTGCTACCTCTCAGAAAATGCCCAGTCACCCCATGGGATACCACGTGGTGCTTTCTGCTTACCTAATCCGCTTGCCATCACGGCCTCTTGGCACACATGGACAGGAGCCAGCAGGAGCAACCAACAAGTTCCGAGAATTCTGGTTACATGCAAGTCAAATTGATAGCAGGTGCCTGATTAGGCGGTTGTGGAGAATAGAAAGAAAAGACATACCGTTTCTAAGAACAAAAATTATCCATCCATCAAACCCATTTTTGAGCAATGTTCTAAAATATAATATGGCATGATATAACACAAATGTGATGAATATATGAAAATCAAATCATCTCATCATGGATTGGGGGCAGCCGACAGCAAAAGAACAAATTGGAAACTGCTGAGGACTGGGGCTCACCGGCAACCCACATTATTTTTAGGCTGCTCCTCTCGTGTCTTGGCAAGAAAATATTTACAACAAGTAGGGTTGGGTAAAACGAAAAAGGGAAGAGGTTTCATTAACCCCTCATGGATCAAAGGCTGTGAGGTCAGCAGTGCTTTATGGGGAACTTTGGATGGGCTGCATTGTCCTTGGGATGGCATCTGCCTGGTGGTTTGATGATAGAGTGGAGTGTGGGCTCTTAATTCTTTTGGGACACCTGTGAGAGGTCATTCTCTTGTGGCTGAGCAGAGCTCTGGGAGGTACGTTAGGTTCCTGAGCCATCCAAACACTGGAAATGGTGGTGTCTTCTGGAAGGCAAGTGACTCGACCGAGAAACTGTCAAAACTAGAATGGAAAACCCAGCACTCAGAAACATTGTTGAAAATTATTTTACTTCTAACTAGATGAAACAGCTGGGTCTATATGCCACCCAATGTGTGGGTAGCTGGAAACATCTGGAAATTTCATGGATTTTTTTGGCAGGGATTTTCACCCAGATGTCTAATTCATAGAGAAATAGGCTGAGCCTGTATCTAAGTGTCTCCACCTGCCCCGTCTTTCATCAAAGACCAGTGGTTTCCATCCCATCCTTAGGGGATGTGCCCAGAGTTTCTCCATGATGCCTTCATCTCCAGACAGGGAAATGAAGATGATAGCTGAATATTCACTGTACTTTCCTTCCTCTTCCCCGTGACCTCTTCAGTGTTGATGTTTCTTTTTAAGTTCTCTGGTTTTATTCATTGACCTTAACCCGAGTAGAGGCCCAGCAAGTCTTACTGGCAAAATGCAGATTGAGACAGACTGCATTTTGGGGTGCAGGCTTTCCTCAGCATTGGACGGGAGGAAGACAGGATGGATGCGGCCCTTTCCTCATTCCTGGCCACTTAACACATAGGTTCAGTTTTACTTAAAGGAAAAAAGGATACTTGACTTCCACCTGTCACCCTTTCCCCACCTCCTCTCTCAATGTGGAGCTGGTTGTCTCAGATCTTCTGTTTTACCCGGCTCTCAGCCTACGGTGTTGGCCAGGACAAGTTTCTTACAGACTCCAGGGCCTGTCATTCCCACCCCACCTCTTGCTGCATGCCCACGTCTCCTGTGGTGTTACTGAAGTCAGGTTTGAGTCAGCCCAAAGAGCTGGAAGGAAACCTTGCTTGGTCTTAGTGAGGTTCCCTCTGAGGGCAGCTGCAGCAGAAACAGAAGACCCTCTCCAGGGTCCCCAGCCACACAAACTTCTGGTCACCACCCCTCAGGGTGCTCGGGCTGAGCGGCACGTTCCTGATAGGTTTATAGGAGCAGTGAATTGGTGAGTTGCATGTAGGCACAGGCTCTAGGCTCTAGCTTCATTTCTAGAGTCATTGCAAAGTTCCAAACCTCATTTGAATCCTTCAGTTCCCTCCACATTCCTCTGGTGATTTGAACCTTTAAAAGAAGAAGGGGCCAGGTGTGGTGGCACACACCTATAGTCCCAGGTACTTGGGAGGCTGAGGCAGGAGGATTGCTTGAGCCCAGACTGTGCAACATAGTGAGACCCCATCTCCAAAAGATTTTTTTTAAAAAGTTTTTATAGGTTTTTTTTAAAAAAAGAAATTAATTTTGGGGGTACAGATGGTTTTTGATTACATGGATAAATTCTTTAGTGGTGATTTGAAATTTCGGTGTACCAGTTACCTTAGCAGTATACACCGTAGCCCATATGTAGTCTTTTTAAAATTTTGGAGTAGGCTGGGGAGGAGAAAAATAGAAGCACCTGTCGATTTAGGGCAGTAGCCTAAAAAGGAATTGCAAAAAAAACTATGAAAATATCAAGTGAGGTATGGAGAAATAACAGAATCCTGAGGACAACCTCAAAGAGGATTAGCCACGGGAAGAGCGCCGGCCACAATCTCACCAGTCGTGTGTTGAGTTCTAGTTCAGCTCTTTCCAGGCTGTGTCAATCTGTGCATGCCCTTATCCTCTCAGAGCCTCAGTTTCCCAGTCTGTTAAATAGAAAATCGACAGCTATCCCCAAAGGTTGTTGCGGACTAATTTGTGTAAAGAACTAGGCAAGGTAACAGATATTTCCTACAGCCTGGCTGAGAGGAGGCGAGTGTTCACAAAGGATGCCCTCAGAGACCTTACCTTCTGCTCTTCCTCATTTTAGACCAGGTACGTGGAAGCTCAGTGTCCAGCATTGTGAAGTTCCCTTGAGTAGAGAGAGGGAGGAAATGAAGCTGACATTTAATGCACAGTCACTGAACAACAACAACAAAAATCCTGGGATCTCAGAGGCCTGCTGGGCAGGGAGCTCCATCTCTTTAGAGATACAGTGGGAGGGTGACAATGTGGGCTGAGTGCCTGGGTGATCGCAGGCTGGGGAGGAGCCCTTCTCTAGACTTCATTGCCTGCAAAGGCATGTGCCGCCCTCACTCTCTGAGGCTTGCTAACTATCCTGAGCACTACAGGCAAGGTGCCGAACTGAGTGCTTTAAGAGAATTATGTCTAAGTCATGCCATTATCACCATTCTTAGTTAAGCAGTTTACCCAAGGCCACACAGGAAGAGTCTGATGACTTGAACCCAGACATGTGGACTCCAGAGCTTGTGCTCTGGCAGCCCACTGTGTCTCCAGGGACAATGAGAGTGAAATTCTTATCTTTACCCTATACCCATACCTACTTTCCACCTGGTTCAAAGGGAGATAATTGCTTTCTGTCTGTTGGCTATGGTTTCTACAAGCAAAAAGTCAGAGTCCCCACCTAGCAGACATCAAGCCTACCCAGTCTGGATGTCGGACTAGGAGGAAGGGATATATCTCAAATCTGTTCTTCTCTGTCATTCAGAGCATCTTGTTCTTTGAGCACCTCTGCTGTTCCATGAGCCCCTTTGGTATCTCTCTGAGCACGCAGAAAAGGAAGGGGCTGAGGATTTTTCTTTTTGAGACAGGGTCTCACTCTGTCACACAGGTTGTAGCACAGTGGTGCCATCATGGCTCACTGCAGGCTTGACCTCCTGGGCTCAATAAGAGATTCTCTTACCTCAGCTTCCTGAGTAGCTGAGACTATAGGCATGTACTACCATGCCTGGCTAAGTTTTGTATTTTTTGCAGAGATGGGTTTTCGTCATGTTGCTCAGACTGGTCTTGAACTCCTGGGCTCAAGTGATCCTCCCACCTCAGCCTCCTAAAGAGCTGGGATTACAGGTATCAGCCACCGTGCCGAGTCAGGAGTTTTAAATATAATAGACAAATTGAAGTTCAGAATGTGACTCAGAATTCCATGCCAGAGAGCTCCACATACAGCATGGTTCCACCTACCTCATTTATCAGCTGCTTCCAGTTGATGAGTATAGATTGTCGAGATAATATTACACACTATGTGTCTGATTCCTTTTCCAGCTCCCTCCAGGAAAAAAAAAAAAAAAAAAAAAAAAACCCTCCTACACTCTGGGATAATTACTAGGGTTGCTATATCTCTAAGTCATCAGGGAGTGTCCAGAATTGAACCGCCTTTATTGAAAAGTTACATTGATTCAATATATAGTAATACAGGCAAAAATAATTAAGGCTTTGCTAGCTGTGTAAGACCTTAATCCAGATCTCACAAACATTCAATAAAGGCTGTATGGGCAGGGAAATAGACGGCTGACAATTTTGCCCGAGAGGACTAGCTGATGTGGAAAAAAGGGGCAGAGAAAGAGATGGAAGCATTGAGAAAAGCAGAGAGAATTTCAGCCATTTGCTTGGAAGCTTAGTAAGCAACACTCAGCAAAATGCTTCTATTATATTGACTAATTCCTTAGATGCAATGTAGATAGTAAAATGCAAAGGATCAAATTCTAGATATGATTTTAAAGGTTCTGATGCAAGGAAACTACTCTGCCATTTTCCAAGAATGTGAAAATCCCATGGGCTTATCCTCTGAAAGCCAAGGCTGGCGGAATACATTTTGCTGTGGGATTTTTCCACATTGTGCTGGTGCTGCTTTATTTGCCACATCTAGGGAAACCCTGGGAAGTGATTCCACCCAGAGAGGCATTGTCTGAATCCTCTTGGCCCAATGGAGGGAGAAAGAATTGGATTACTCCATTTATATAGGGTGATGAAGAGTAGGAACTGGGGGCTGAGCATGGTGGCTCATGCCTGTAATCCCAACATTTTGGGAGGCTGAGGTGGGTGAATCACCTGAGGCCAGGAGTTCAAGACCAACCTGGCCAACATGGCAAAACCCCATTCTCTACTAAAAATACAAAAATTCGCCAGGCGTGGTGGCTTGCACCTATAGTCCCAGCTACTCAGGAGGCGGAGGCTGAGGCAGGAGAATCACTTGAACCCGGGAGGTTTCAGTGAGCTGAGATGGCCCCGCTGCACTCCAGCCTGGGTGACAGAACAAGATTTCACCTCAGAAAAGAAGAGTGGGAATTAAGGAACTAAATGAAGTCTTCTATTCCAGTAATCAGCATTCATTTGCAATGAGCATCAGACATGAGCAGTGAGCACCAAAGGAAGATGAGCTAATTTAAAAAAAAAAAAATGCACTCACCAAAGAAGTGAAGGGTAGATAAAAAGCTTGATTTGTAATCAACGATGCCCTGGTAAATCAACAGGCTCAGCACCTGGAAGTTCCTTTCCTGTTCCACCTAAGTGATTTGGAGGAATATAATCTGGAAGTTATTTTAGTCGAATAAAAAAATATATCATGCATATATTACAGTTTAGTTTACATGTTTACATCTGTTGTCTCATTTATACAACCCATTAATATAAAACAAAACCAGGCAAAACTTCATCAAGGTTTCCTTGTACTTCAGTGATTCCATAAGGCTTCAGTGCCTTTAATGGGCTGTCTGCTAGGAGAACGGTCCTCATATCATCTGAGGGCACTGTGTCCTTGAATGGCATCAGACTCTATCATTCCCATCCCCTGCCCCTCACTCTGTGTCATAGCCTTGAACATAAAAAGTCCCCAAGTCTCATTCCTGTGCCACTCTTTCCTTGCAGCCATGACCGGACTTGTTGTACCCCCGATGTAAAGAAGAACTGCTTTCTTATAGCACAAAACTACTTACTCTGATGGACCAATAATGAAGAAAGCGCTATGAGCTCTTACGGGGGTGTAGTGGTGCCCCCACATGAACACGATGGACACCCTTGGGTCTGCAAGGAGCCGGCATCTTACTTGGTCCCACGTCCTCCTATAGCTCTGACGGTGGCTACACAAACTGACCCTCTTGGGGACAAGGACAAAAGGTGTCATTGACGTAGTCAGTGCTAAGAGCAGAAATGCAATTCTTTGTTACGAACATTATGAAAACCACCTTCCTATGTTTGTAAAATATTTAAGAAAAAATTGGCAAACAATTAATGCTTAATATTTTGGATACTATTTGTTTTTCTTTGTAGGAAAAAAAAAGTTGAAAGTTTCTATTTTCTATGAAGCCTTTCAGATACCAATTTAGTTTATGCAGAAAAAAATTGAACGAAACAGGGTACCAGCATGGAAGACTTTCTTAAAACGCAACCTGAATCGAATGACGAAATGTTGTATGTGTGTTTGCTTATAGCTTAATCTCTAAAAAAAAAAATGAACAAAAAAAGGGAAAAATTTTAAAATGTTTTACAATTATTTAAATAAATAAACGTGTAACTTATTGTAAGTAGAGGTAGAAATTAAGACCTTTTTTTTGGAAGAGAGAGGGATTTCTCTTCCTGATGTAAAATGAAAATGATGCAAACATGTAGTAACAAGTTTTAAAGGTGTGTGATTATTACTGCAGTTACTTACTAGACTCTTATCCCTTGTCCTGCACCCCCTCCTTTTCCATCATTTTATTGACCCAAGGGCAAGAACATGTAGAATCCCACAGAACAACCTAATGCAGAAACAGAGACTCTAGCACATGCACACACAAATACTCCAACCCATCAATTCATTCCCAGTTCTGTCTGATTTCTAAATAGTCCACACTCTGTGAATATTTTTAAAAAATTCATATTATTAGTTTTCAACATTCTCTCCTGAGCAATCCAGAGAATTCCTATCTTTCAGTGTGTCTCAGGCTTTCAGCATCCCAAGGAAAGAAGCGTCTCACCTTCTAGCAGAGCCAAAACCACAGACTTTCTTAACCAAGGGACCCTTTGGGAATTCCTCACCAGAACCCCACCACTCCCTCCTCTTTGGGTGCCTGGTTCAGTACAGAGGTACACAGCCCCATAGAACTTCAGAAACAGGGTTTGGAGAAGATAACTGTGTTTGATGGACTGTTTAGAGTCAGTCTTAGAACATCCAAGTCCTTTTCTAAATTTCCTCTTTTACGGCATGAAAGTCTCTTGAAAAACAGCTATCCCACTCAACACTGTTTCTAGTCAAGAATGACATGGGATGTGCGAGAGGGATATTAAAAGCCCTAATTCCCTCTTCTGATGTTCAAAGAAAGGCAAGACCAGATTCTTGGGACATCCAGAGATTAGGAACGTCGGTGTTCTATGCAGCACAGTTACCCAGCCCTTTGATGGGCTCTTCATAGCTCTTAGAAAGGAAGAACCTTGCCTTAGCTGCTAACAGTGGTTGATTCTTGAAAGCCTATGTGATCCTAGAGACACATCCAGGCATATTTGGATTGCCAATAAGGATGTCACTTGTTTCCACACTGGGGTTCTCCTTATTGACTCCTGAGCACCACAGTAGTCTATACACAGACTTAGTTTGGGGATCTTAGTTGGGACTTCAGCGTTAGAAATAAATGCAGCACTCATGGAAAAACATCATGAGTGCATCTGAGCCAATTTTAGATTACTTCATTAATTCTGCATACCTTCTCTTTGACCCATTGAGGCAGGCCCACACCTATCCAGCCCCAACTGTCTTATTTGCCTTTAACCCATTCTGGAATTACCCAATATGACTTATACTATTTCTATGCACATGAGAATTCAAGGTTTTAGAAACCTGGCATGCTTATAAGTACTGCTGACAGTCCCTCATAGTCAGGGCTTAATGCGCCAAAATACACGGAAACATAAGAGAAAAAGTCCCCCAGTGAGAAACCTGATTGATGGAAGGGGAAGAATGTGTGGAATACGAACGTTACCTTCCAAAAGTGAAGGCAGAGCAAAATTAAGCATGTTTAGCCCTGGATTTGAGCCAATCCAACATAAGGAAATTTTTTTTTTTTAAGTAGCATTGCTTTTAGAACCTGTGAATTTTCCTCTTGCATGAAGATGAGTGCAGTACTGTCTTCAAAATGATTGTAGAATTTGTTGGTAGCTTTACACCGAAAGATGCGTGTAACTAAATACCAGACATCCTTGACCATTCAGCTAGAACTCTGGCAGCAACAGAGCTATTTAATTGTACAAATGTGTGTAAGGATTATTTTTAGTGTACTAATAAATTAAAAACAAAGCTACCCTGTCCTTGTTAGTCATTGCTATTCAATCATTCCAGTCCCAAGTTATTTTTGTGCCACTTGGAATACGAGTATTTCTATTGGTAACTAGAAACTCTATCCTATGTTTGTAAGAGGAGCTGTGTAAGATTTTTTTCATTTAAAGGGACAATTTACTTCATTATTTATCTCATTCTTTTGTTATAGCATTGTAATTCTTCTCAGTTTTTCTTTGCACATTTCAATATGCATGGTTTAAAAACCATTAACTTCTCTACCTTTTGTACAGTAAGGTTTCATTTTCAAACTGTATAGTTTCATTTTATTGTTTTGCTTTGTCAGTTATATACAGTATAAAGTTGCTATGCACAGAGCTTTTTGTAAAGACAGCTTTTTTGTTTACTGTTTTTAATGGTCTTACTTAAAGAATATCTTGTTTGTAAAATGAATATGTCTACTTCAGTTTTAAACTTTAAATTATCCTAACAAAAAAATAAAATTTTTGTACTGTAAAAATGAGTGGACCTTTGCTTTTTCTTTTTTTGGAGTAGTAGTTTGGAATTTGTTCTTAATGTTGGCAATTTTCTCATAACTGCTGGTCCCTGAGTTCTATTTGAGGAACTCTTACTATAGATTTTGTTTAAATGGAATGTGTACTAAGTTATTCCCTTAAAGGAGAGCATATGACTTTTGTTCATTTTTCTGTGTATATTGATATATCCATCTGTTCAAATTCATTCATAAAAATAACCTCAAAACTGAAAGGATCCTGTTTGCTCTGTTGGATTTTGGCTATATAGAATTCCTGAGGCAGGTGGGCAGTCTCCTCTGATTTGAAATTGCTTGTTGAACAAATGTTAAAACTTGAGCTGTCAGACACTTGGTGAAGAATCACAGGCTAGAACACAAAGACTTGACGTCTCTTCTTAAATCATAGGAAAGGAGGGAGATGTATACTCATGGAAGAAAATAATACATAGACGATAGCTCACTCAAGAAGATAGGGCGCAGAGGCTTGGAGAAGACACCCAGACAGAGGGTTGGAGCTGTCAGAGAGGGTTCCTTCGTGGGAGGCAGGGCTGGACCAGGGCTCCAAAGACCAGCAGGAGTTTTGCAGTAGAGGAGGTTAGTAGCGAGCCCTCCAGATGGGAAGGACAACACAAAGGCATGCGAAGGGAAATTCACAAAGCAACTTAGGAGAACTGGATCCTACGTGTGATTTTTCAACCAGAGTATTCACAAGTGTACTTAAAATTGGATTAGTTCATTTCTCTCTAGGAGGGTACAGATATCTTCAAACCACACGCATTGCCCTCCTCACAGAAGTGGATGAAATGCTGCTTCGAAACACTGAAAAAGTCACTGCGTTTTTGACTTTCTCAATGAAAACTAGCTCTCTGCCTAGTTGGACGTTCTTCCCTTCGATCTCTGCATGGCTGTTGCCTTCTCATCCTTCAGGCCTCAGTTTAAATATCACCTACCGAGGGAGGCCTCCAGTGACCACCTGCGATGCAGATTCCCCTTCTTATTCTCCATAATTAAACTCTGTTTGTGCCCTTGTCGCACTTTGCATTCATTTGTTTGTTTCCTGCTGGCTGCTCCCTCCACTTTAGACAGAAAGCTCATAAGGACAGGGACCGCATCAGTCTCAACTCCATATGTGACCGAGGTTCTCAACACATGCTTGTTGGATGAGTGAACGAGCGGACTCAGTTCGGACTCCCAGAGGCAGCCCTGCCTTGTCATGTGGGAGAGGCCGCTGATTTGTTACAAACAACAGAAAATGGCATCATTGGCAGAATCCACTCCTTAGGGACTCTCTTGTCAGTCAACTAATCAAAAGAATTATGAAGTGTGTCTATAATGTAATGTGGCTAGATGTTTAACAGAGAAAACTCAAAATGGGAAGGAAATGAGGAGGAAGCAACCTCTGGCTGGTCGCCTGTTGCAGAGGTTGTTCAGCCCTGGAACTTACCCCATGTGGATTCTCTTACTCGGATGTGATTCTAGAACCAGAATCTGGATCTTTTAGGGAAATGTACATTCCATTCCTGTTCCAGGTAGGACAATGTTAACCACACACTTGAATCTCAAAGAGTCTTTGGTGCATTTACCAAATGGCAAGAAGTCCAGAGTGGCTGTTGGGCACTGAATGTGAGAGTGTTAAAATTTGAAACTTTAAGAATTAGGTGGGGACTATGTCCTAAAAGACTTTGTTCACAATGCCAAAGACTTTAGACTTCATACATTGATCTATACTGCAGGTAACGGAACTAAAAGAAACTTACGGAGTGACATGATCAACTTTAGGCTTTACATAAATCATAATAACTACAATATGGGTGATGGATTGGAGATTGGAGATATTAGAGGCAAGGAGACCAATTAGGCAAGGACCAAAGACAGTTGATGAGCACCAGTGTGCTGGGCCATGGTTTATGACTGGTGTCCTTTCTAATTGCTCAGCACCTGTGTGGCAACGGTTGTGAAATGATTTAAAATTGCTCCTGCAATTAAGATACTATTGCGATAGTCTAAACACAAATGACTCATACCTGAACTAAGGCATGACAATAGAGATGGAAAGCAGAGGAAAGATTTGAGAGAGAACGTTTTACAGTTTGACAAGAGTTACCAACTAATGAAACGCTGGAATGAAGAGAATGGGGTGACTAGAATAAATCCCAGTTTGCCAGTTAGACAATCAGATTTTGCGGTATCACTAACTGAAGTAGGGAGTACAGAGGGGGAATATCTTGGGAAAGGTGGAAAGAAATGATTTTAAATTGGGGCACACCTGGCACACATCTTCCTCTTCCTTCTTGGTTCGCTGAAGTTTGTTTTCTAGCAGTTCAATCAAGAAGGACTTAGGAGAATTATGCTCCTTGGTTCATGCACACCAAAAAGAGATTATTTCTATTTGAATGGCTATTTGGTTAAGTATTAAATCTAAAATTGGGGGGTTTATACTTTGAGGATTCACAGGAGTTTTTGTTTATTTGCTGTGTTGCTGTGGCGATGTCTAAAGCCATGCTTTTCTTCACCTCTTATTTTCCTTATTTAAGCAAGGCAATCCTATAATTTTTTTGTGTAAGTCATGACACTTTTGAGAGTGAGGGAGAACACAATACATAATTATGGCTAGAAAACAGATGCAAATTGAGACTAACTCAAGGTCTCTCTATTTACAAGTGACTTGATCTTTTTGTCTGCCAGCCCCAGAGGCTTTCTATGGGAAGCCAGTCCCTTTACCAGGATACAGCTGGATGTTGATTGTCCTGTGTCGTTTTTTTTTCCCAGTGTTCCCTTTCAATGTGTAGATTCAAGTCGTCTTTTATTACTGGAAACATTTCTTTAATTATGATGTTAAAATATATTCTCTGTTCCTTCATTCTGGTCCTTCTGGTCTTCCTTTCTGGTCTTTCTGAAGACACAAGTGAGGCTCTCTAGTGTCCATTGTTTCTGTCCGTCACATCCTCTCTAAATGCACACCGTTTGCTTGCCTTTCTCACTCTTGTCTGCCTTTGTATTCCAATTTCTCAGTGGCTTTTATTTTTTCTTTCACTATTTTCACGAGTTGTTCCAGGTTATATTTCATCGTTTTCATTGTGTTGCCCAGTTTCATGGAACTACTGCATCTCTGCATTGAGCTACTGTTTCACAGAAATATTATTTTTTAAAATTATTAAGGCAATGAGCTTGATCAGAATTACCACCAGCTCCATGAGAACCTTTTTCTTTCTGGTGAGTGTCCATCAACTATCCATTGTTTTCCTTTCCTTTTTCCTTCCCCACTCCTTCATAGTGTATGCATATATATCATATTATGATACCTTTTTGATAGTATTTATCTTTGATTGAAGTGAACTTTTCCTGGACCAGCTATTTGCCAGAAATTTGGGAGGGGAGGGTCAGGGCTATGTATTAGGATAACAAAAATTCTTATTTCAGAATTCTTATGTGTATACATGCGTGTGTGTGTGTGTGAGAGAGAGAGAGAGAGAGAGAGAGAAAGAGAGAGAGAGAGGGAGAAAGAGAGAGAGAGAGGGAGAGAGAGAGAGAGCACCTTTTTTTTTTTTTTTTTTTTGAGAAGGAGTCTTATTCTGTCACCAAGGCTGGAGTGCAGTGGTATGATCACGGTCCACTGCAACCTCTCCCTCCTGGGTTCAAGTGATTCTCATGCCTCAGTCTCCCAGGTAGCTGAGATTACAGGCATGCATCACCACATCTGGTTAATTTTTGTATTTTTTAATAGGGTCAGGGTTCGCCATGTTGGCCAGGCTGGTCTCGAACTCCTGGCCTCAAGTGATCCTCCTCGGCCTCCCAGAGTGCTAAGATTATAGGTGTGAGCCACCGCACCTGCCGGACCACTCTTCCTTGCCAACTGGCCACTTCTTACATCTATGGCTTGTTTGGGTGATTTCCTCATTCAGTTCTGCCTACTGAGCTTCATCTTTCTGCTAGATGAGGCCCAGAGATATGTCTGCAGTCAGACTACATGCTCATCCCAGTGGCTACAAACAAGAGGCTGCTGGTTTGGGCCTTCGAGATAGTCCTACTGTTTCCCCTCAGCTTTGTCTGACATTGCAGCTGAAGCAGGCTTTCTCAGTCTCTCCACATTCCTGTTTGATTTTCACAGCCATTGCCACCCCTTTCTCATACATTGTGATTTGGGGTAACCTGTTTTCCCAGTTTCATCAAAAAATAAATTCATGCCTCTCTTTCTCATCTCTCTATTTTCTTTTGAGTGATTCTGAGAGGGAAGTGGTGGAAAGGTCGTAGAATGGCACTTTAGCCTGGATGTCAGCATCATGGTAATTCAAGAAAAAGGGAGAACTACAAAGCACCGTGAACTTCATTCTACCACCGCGTATCAGCTTACCTCTGACCTCGCAGACTACCCTTGATAACCAGCTCTGTGGCCCAGCTCAGTGACACTTTTCACTTTCTCCATTGGATCCTGCCAAATACAGATAATACAACACAGGCAATTTCCTAAATAACAAATAAAAGTGATCATCCAGCTGAAGTTTATTATGCTGAATAATACACAGAAAGGAATTCATTGCCTGACTCTTGGAAATCTGTTGAAGGGCACACAAACTGTCACACCATTGGGAGTATTGAAGGAGGTGGTTTTTTATTTATTTCCCTAAAACTGAGCCCACCTTTTACAGCAAAACCTTATTTTCAATTCATTTTATGAATCAGAGATCTGGATTCAAATTCAAGTTCTAGAATCCTTAACTATGCAATCGTGAATAAATCACCGCATTCTTCTCAAGTACAAAACAAGGACAAGGACAACTACACAGGCATATATGTATACGTAGATACATGCATATGTGTGTATACATATAACTACATTCATACATAAAATAGTTATTAGGATTAAATTTTTAAAAATATGTATTTTAGAGAATGTAAGCTCAATGAAGGTTGAATTCATTTATCTGGCTATTTCCTTCACTACTATATTCCTAGCACCTAGCATAGTATAATACTTGACAAAAGCAGGCACTCCATAAAAAAAATTAACAATTTATTGAATATGTAAAATACTTACATGTGACAGAGATTCAGTAAATCCAGCAACAAGAGCATCTTCAACATGGGCTTTTGGAAACACAGACTTGGATTTGAATCCCAGCTTTCCCACTTGCCGGTACCAGCAAGGGAAGGGAACAAGCAGTGACACAGCATTCTCTGGTTCATCATCTTTGAAAGAGCAGGATGTCAACACCTGGTCCTGCCTTGGGGGTCAGTTAACATCTTCCTCTCAACAGCCCCGCTTGCTTATCTAATGGGTACTAAAAAGGAAAGCAGTCAAGATACGGTTTCACTGTAGTTCATTTGTGGACAAAAGAGTGACTAGCAATAGGACCATTATTTGGCCACAGATATTCTTTGATCCAACAGTAAAAATTAGGTTAGAACAATGGGCCCCATACCCAGGAAATAGCTCCCAAGCACTCAGAGTGCTTGGAAGTGAGTGGTACAGCCAGGAGAAACCACAGTCCCAGGTCTTTGTAAGCAATAGAAAAAAAAGAGTAAAGATGTGTCCTAACCACCAGTCCATTTTCTTCTATTAAAAGTTAACAAGAATTTTTTATCAGAGACTAGAACATCTGGTGTGTCATGGCTATGACTTTTGAGAACAAAGCAAACATTGTTTTCAATCCCAGATTTTCACAAGTCCAAGAGTTTGAACCCATGAAAAATTGCTCTTAAAACAAGAATGAGACCAAAATGACTTTTAATACAAAATCCAAATATCACCACTTCTGAACTGAGCAAGAGCAGAATAGTTGCATAGCACTCTAAGTGTCCCAAAGATTAGGGTTACATAAATTTGAAATATTATGGTCATTAAATATAAATAATAATACTTGTTGATAATAATGATAATGACTAATACAGTGGAAATGCTAAACTTCCACTCTTTGCACTGTGGAGTAGCAGAATGAGTGTGAGCATTGGAAACCAACAGACATGAGTTCAAATCCTATCTCCATCCCTCACTATAATTACTTTACAAGCTGCAATTTCACCATCTGTAAAAATGGTGATAAGAAGACCTTTATGCCAAGAGTCTTTGCCTGCCAAGATTGTTGTGATGTTTAAATACAATAATGAATGTCATAGTGGCAGACACAGTAAGTGTTCAGCTCTATATGTTTGTTTCTTTCCCCTTAGCCTGGGATAAAAAATTAACATGTGTTTATCTGGAAAGCCACCCATCGCTCTTTCCTTACAACTCCTCCCTAGCAGCACAGAAAAGAGGATTATTAATTAGCCAGTGTTTGTGAAACACTTAGAAGATGAAAGTGCTGAGTGCAGAACAGCACCATTTACATCACAATACATGGGTTGGCTGCTCCTTCAAGTGGATCCACTTACAATGTAAGGCAGGCCTAATGGATGTGTTCCTGTCATTCAAAAATCAATGTGGGAGTCTCTGGAAAAGGCATGTGTCTGCCTGCTGTGCTATAGCCAGTCCAATGCAGTAGGCAGACAATCTTGAAGAGGCAATAGATGGATAATGCTCTAACACAGTGATCCTTAACTTTTATGGCACCAGGGACCAGTTTTGTGGAAGGCAATTTTTCCACGGACCAGAAGAGGGGGATGGTTTTGGATGATTGAAGTGCATTACACTTATTGTGCACTTTATTTCTATTATTACATTGTATTAATAATATGTGATGAAATAATTATAAAACTCACCATAATATAGAATCAGTGGAAGCCCTGAGCTTGTTTCCCTGCAACTAGATGGTCCCATCTGGGGGTGATGGAGACAGACACAGATCATCAGGCATTAGATTCTCATAAGGAACACCCAACAGAGATCCCTCACATATGCAGTTCCAATAGGGTTTGTGCTCCTATGAGAATCTAATACTGTCGCTGACCTGACAGGATACGGAGCTCAGGCAGTAATGCAAGAGATGGGAGTGGCTGTAGATACAGATGAAGCTTTACTCGCTCACCTGCCGCTCACCTCCAGCTGTGTGGCCCTGTTCCTAACAGGCCATGGATTGGTACCAGCCCATGGCCTAGGGATTGGGGACCCCTGCTCTAATAGCCATGGTAATGAGAAACCAGAAAGGAGGTCAAAATTGTATCTAATTGAAACCTACAAATAGCCCTAAATTCCCTTTAGCAACAACAAGGGTATCTGGTGGATTTTGTTTTCACATTGTCTCCTTTCCCTGGCAGATCTTAGGAGAAGAAAATCAATTCTACATAAATGGCAAAAGCAATGTTCCCCAAGCTGGGGCTGACAGACCCCTAGGAAAAAAGCATTATGTCCTAGTGGAGGAGCTGGAAGTTGTAGATCTCCAACACCGATTTCCAGTATTTGGTTCTCCACTGCTCCTGATCACATGGGAAGATTACACTTTCCCCTGTTGTTTCAGCAAAACATCATCCATCACTGTAAATTAATGTTGTTAATATTGAACTTATTGATTTTGTGGTTTTCATGGTTTTTACTTTGTGAATTATTTTTATTAAAACAAACATATATAAAAGCATTTGAATGGAATCTTAAATTTTAGCTTTGTGCAAATTTTAATACAATTCCAAATAATTTACAAATAATTTAAGAAACACCACAGCCTTTTAAAGTTTAAAAATTTTTTTTCTTAATCCTAAATTCTTAATTTGGAAATATATTACTCAGATTTGAGGATCACTGAACTATGAGAATGAGAAAAGGGAGGAAAAGTCTTAGTAATCGACAAATTGGGTCATCATTCCTTGAATACTCAAGACTTGGCTGCATGTTGATTCCTGTGTTCTGTCTTCTGCACCAATAGAAGAAACCTCCATGTATTATTCCAGTATTTTACTTTTACCTCTGAATTATGTTCATATCCACAAATCCCAGCCAAGGGCCTATTGAATAATTGTCCCCACATGTAACATTTTCCTGGTGATGTTTTCCTTTCCTTGATCCTATGAAATATAGAAATGTGTTTCTAATTATTAGCAGAACCACCTGGTAACTGCACCATATCATCTCAATAATATGACTCATTTAGTATACAGTTTGGTAGAACTCAGTCATGTTTGACGCCATCCAAGAAAAATTAGTTAGGACAATAACCTCACATAACACAGGCTCACCTGTAACCAAGGTGATCATATTTTGTTAGCCAATAGTAAGAAATTATGACTTGACAAGTATAAATATATCTGAAATTGGAGTTGTCCTGGAAAAATCCAGGACATACAGATTTCTATGGCATAAGGCGCAAAAATCACCTATGAAGTGATGCTGTGGTGTCTTCGTTTTCTTAAGAACTTAAAGCAACTGGTTCTTCTATCCATTGTCCTTACACCTGTACGTGTGGGCGGAGGCCCAAGAATCTATCACTTCCTTGAATTCACTGAGTGTGAAGGAGGTGAGCAAAGAAATTAACCAGCTCTTCTGGGAAACTTACCTCTACCTTTGCAGGGAAACTGAATAGAAATCTCTTCCTGCATAATAAGGATTTTACAAAACTGACCCCTTCTTTAGACTTGGCAGGGTTGGCATGCTGATGAGGGAAGAGGTTGTCCAGATGCCTAAGAAAATGCTTATATGTCAGGCTAAATTTTTCTTCTATGTTGAATCATGGCCCAAGGACCCCCAAATTTGTAAGCCTGTGCTAATTTGCATCGATAGCTTCCATACTCTTTCTTAATTCTTTGTTTTTATTCTTACTGTTTTAAGTATGAATGTCAGAGAGTGGAAGAAGAGATCAAATGAAGAGAGGGCATGGCATAGATTTGATCTTCCAATAGAGAATAGAAGAAAGGTTTCTTAGTATAGCAGTCCATTCTGGCATGGAACTGAGTACCATGGAAAGTTCAGTTAAGGAATTTTGAGAGACCTTGGGCACAGGAAGGAGCAGTCAAAGAGAAATCAGAAGTAGCACCAAAATTCTAACCTGTAGGACATATTTTGATATTGGGAGTGGACGGGGGCTATAGGTTCATTAGAACACAGGAGATGAGATTGATGGCATCCACCCACAGGAAATGATAGCAGAAAGTGGAACCGCACCTTGAGGTTCATCAGAGTGGCAGAGGAGAAGGCGCCTGTGGCACAGGCAGCAGCTGGAGGAGGTGTGAGGGAGCTAAGAAGATGCAATAAAAAGATGAGGGATAGGCCTGGGAAGGATGATTTCCCCAACATGTTCCACCCTGGTTTCCAAAAACCAGTGACTCCAACAATGGTAACAAAGAAAATGACATAAACTACATGAGTACTAAGAGCCAAGCCAGGTTGGCACACAAAACCAACATAGAATACACAATTTAATAGTTGTAGTCTACTTATGAAAGTTGTGCCACCACCATCCCTACCTAATTTGAGAACAGCTCCATCACCCCAAGGTCTTAAATGCCTTTTCCCTTGGATCTATCTTTCCATATTTCTTTAAGAAGTGCCCTTTTTTGGTGTCCTGTCTCAAGCATGGGTGGAAATGCCAGGTGAGCCTGCCTGTTGTGCCAACCTCCATGCAGTAGAGACCTTCACAAGGTATCCTTTCCCCCAGCAAGGCTTAGTCACGTGCACATAATGCTGTATGGGGCTCTTTTAAGCTCATAGGGTAGCTTATGTCTGAAGCAGGCAGCTGGGCTGCAATGGAAGGACTTAGAATCAGAAGGGCTACTTTCAAATCTCAGTTGAACTCTTGATTGTGTCAGCTCTTGACCTCTCTGAGACTCCATTCCTTGTTCTGCAAAAATGGGCCAACTTCTCCTTATCTTGTGAGGGTAAGAATGAAATGAGGTGACTCCTATGAACACAAGTAACACAGAGAAGGGATCAACACACATGAGTAGAATTCAATGTTCTTGAACGTAAATGAAGAAATCAAACTTTTTAAAAAAGGGATTGTTTTTCAATTCTCCCACACAGATAAGTAATAAATCATCAGTAGGCAATTATGGAGAAGTCTTCCCAAAATGAGATTAGGGTGGGGGCAGGGCCAAGATGGCCGACCAGAAGCAACAACGTTCGGAGGCTCCCATTGAAAAAAAAAACATAGTAAGTGTGTGAATCCTTTACCAGCAACCAAGGTATCCATGTTCTCTCCTCAAAATTGACTAGAGGGCTGGTGTCACCCACGGAGAGAAGGAAGAACAGTGTGCTGCAGCGGCACACCTCAGAACCACACAGGGAAGGGGAACCTCCTCCCCGCAGCCAAAGGAGGTGGTGAGTAAGCCTGCTACCCGTGCTACCCAGCCACGGAAACTATGCTTTTGCCATGGACCTGTGCAACCCATGGATCGGAAGATCCCATTTGTGAACCCACACCACCAGGGCCTAGCGTCCTAACTACAGAATGCTTACAGCCTCTCAGCTGGAATCTGCTTAAGCCTAACTGAACTCCCCGGGTGAAGGGCGACCAACATCAGCTATGGCTGCCTGCTGTCTAAGCCGGTTGAGCTCCTTGGGGGAGAGGCAGCAGCCAGCACTGGGACTCACAACTGCCTAACATGCTAAGCTCCCTGGGCAGAGGAAGGGGCAGCACTCATTTCTATAGCTCCAGGCTATACTTTTCCCCTGTTGGAGCCAGGGAGACTGGACAGCTTGGCCCCAAGACTTGTCCTCACAGCCCAACACAACGGCTGTGGCAGTCTGTGGCCAGAGTGCCTCTTCAGAACTAACCCTGACCCATCTTTCCTCATTGGGTGGGGCTTCCCTGCGGGATTTCCAGTAACTCCAGCCAGAGGATCAGGGACACAATTCAGATCTCCCTGGGCATGAGCCCCCTAGCGGGAGGGGTGGCCATAGTCTCTGCGGACTAGCAGACCTAACCTCTCCTCCTGGTACTTCTGAGGAATCCAGGCAGCCCAGATGAGCGGGTTTACCCCCAGTGAAACACACCCTCTCCACCAAGAAATGAAGAACAAAGTGCTTCGTTAAAGGTGTCCTGCTCCCCGTGCTACCCAACTGGATGAGACCCTCCAACAGGGGTTGTCAAACACCCTATATAGGAGCAATCCTACCGGCATCAGGTTGGTGCTCCTTGAGGTCAGAGGTCCCAGAAGAAAGAGCAAGCACCCATCTTTGCTGTTCTCCAGCTCCGTAAGTGACATCTCCAGGCTTGGGAAAGAATTGGATGAATAGGGCCTGAAGTGAACCCCCAGCAAACTGCAGCAGCCTTACAGAAGAGGGACCTGACTACTGAAAGAAAAAGAAACTAACAGAAAGCAACAACAACAGCATCAACCACAACAAAAAGGCCCCCACAAAAACCACATCCAAGGGTCAGCAGTCTCAAAGACCAAAACAAGACAAACTCACAAAGAGGAGAAAGAATCAACGAAAAACTGCTGAAAACTCAAAATGCCAGAGTGCCTCTTTTCCTCCAAATGATTGCAGTGTCTCTCCATCTAGCATTCAGAACTGGACAGAGGATCAGATGGAAGAATTGATGGAAGTAGGCTTCAGAAGATGGGTAATAACTACAATGAGCTAAAGAAGCAAGTTCTAACACAATGCAAAGAAGTTAAGAACCTTGATAAAAGGCTAGAGGAAATTGCTAACTGAAATAACAGTTTAGAAAGAAACATAAACTACCTGATGGAACTGAAAAACACAGCACAAGAACTTTGTGAAGTATACACAAGTATCAACAGCCTAATTGACCAAGCAGAAGAAAGGATATCAGAGTTTGAAGACCACCTTACTGAAGTAAAACATACAGACAAGCACAGAGAAAAAAGAATGTAAAGGAATGAACAAAGCCTCCAAGAAATATGGGACTTCACAAAAAAGACTGAACCTATGATTGATTGGAGTACCAGAAGGAGATAGAGAGAATGGAAACAAGCTGGAAAACACACTGCAGGATATTATCCAGGAGAACTTCCCCAACCTAGCAAGACAGGCTCAACATGCAAATTCAGGAAATACAGAGAACACCATTAAGATACTCCACGAGAAGATCAACCCCAAGACATGTAATCTTCATGTTCTCCAAGGTTGAAATCTTCATTTCAACCTTGAAATGACCTAAGAGGAAAACCTCTTAAGGGCAGCCAGAGAGAAAAGCCAGGTCACCTACAAAGGGAAGTCCATCAGACTAACAGCAGACCTCTCAGCAGAAACTCTACAAGCCAGAAGATATTGAGGGCCAATATTCAACATTCTTAAAGAAAAGAACTTTCAAGCCAGAATTTCAAATCCAGCCAAACTAGGCTTCATAAGCAAAGGAGAAACAAAATCCTTTCCAGACAAGCAAATGCTGAGAGATTTCATTACCAGGCCTGCCCTGCAAGAGCTCCTAAAGGAAGCACTAGATATGGAAAGGAAAAACTGGTACCAGTCACTGCAAAAACACACAAAAATATAAAGACCAATGACATTATGAAGAAACTGCATCAATTAGTGTGCAAAATAATCAAATAGTATCATGAAGACAGGATCAAATTCACACATAACAATACTAACCTTAAATGTAGATGGGCTAAATGCCCCAATTAAAAGACAGAGACCAGCAAATTGGATAAGGAGTCAAGACCCATTGGTGTGCTGTATTTAGGAGACCCATATTATGTGCAAAGACACACAGAAGCTCAAACTAAAGGAATGAAAGAAAATTTACCAAGTAAATGGCAAGCAAAAAAAGCAGGACTTGCAATCCTAGTCTCTGACAAAACAGACTTTAAACCAGAAAAGAAGGGCATTACATAATGGTAAAAGGAACAATTCAACCAGAAGAACTAACTATTATAAATATGTATGCACCCAATACAGGAGCACCCAGATTCATAAAAAAAGTTCTTAGAGACCTACAAAGAGACACAGACTCCCATACAATAATAGTGGGAGACTTTAAAACCTCACTGTCAGTATTAGACAAATCAATGAGACAGAAAATTAACAAGGATATTCAGGACTTGAACTCAGCTCTGGACCAAGCTGACCTAATAGACATCTACAGAACTCTCTACCCCAAATGAACAGAATATACATTCTTCTCAGTGCCACCTGGCACTTATTCTAAAATCAATCATATAATTGGAAGTAAAACACTCAGCAAATGAAAAACTACTGAAATCGTAACAGTCTCTTAGACCACAGTGTAATCAAATTAGAACTCATGATTAAGAAACTCACTCAAAAGAACACAATTTCATGGAAATTTAACAACCTGCTCCTGAGTGACTCTTTGGTTAAGAATGAAATTAAGGCAGAAATCGGCAAGTTCTTTGAAACCAATGAGAACAAAGAGACAACGTACCAGAATCTCTGGGACATAGCTAAAGCAGTGTTAAGAGGGAAATTTATAGTACTAAATGCCCACATCAGAAAGCTAGAAAGATCTCAAATCAACACCCTAACATCACAATCAAAAGAGCTAGAGAGGCAAGAGCAAATTAATCCAAAAGCTAAAAGACAAGAAATAACCAAGATCAGAGAAAAATTGAAGGAGACAGAGACATAAAAAAACCCTCCAAAAATTGGCAAATCCAGGAGCTTAAAAAATTAGCAAAATAGGTAGACTGCTAGCTAGACTAGTAAGAGAGAGAAGAATCAAATAGACAGGACACAATAAAAAATAATAAGGGGGATATCACCACTGACCCTACAGAAATACAAACTACCATCAGAGAATACTATAAACACCTCTACATAAATAAAGTAGAAAATCTACAAGAAATGAATAAATTTCTGGAGGCATACACCCTACCAAGACTAAACCAGGAAGAAGTTGACTCCCTGAAAAGAGCAATAACAAGTTCTGAAATTGACACAGTAATGAATAGCCTACCAACCAAAAAAAGCCCAGGACCAGACAGAATCACAGCTGAATTCTACCAGAAATACAAAGAGGGGTTGGTACCATTCCTTCTGAAACTATTCCAAAAAATTGAAAAGGAGGGATTGCTTCCTAATTCATTTTATGAAGCCAGAATCATCCTGATACCAAAACTGGGAAGAGACACAACAAAAAAAGAAAACTTCAGGCCAATATCTCTGATGAACATCAATGCAAAAATCCTCAATAAAATACTGGCAAACCGAATCCAGCAGCAAATCAAAAAACTTATCCACTATGATCAATTTGGCTTCATCCCTGGGATGCAAGGCTGGTTCAACATATACAAATCAATAAATGTAGTCCATCACATAAACAGAACCAAAGACAAAAACTACATGATTATCTCAATAGAAGCAGAAAAGGCCTTTGACAAAATTCAACTTCCCTTCATGTTAAAAAATTCTCAATAAACTAGGTATTGATGGAACATATCTCAAAATAACAAGAGCTATTTATGACAAAACCACAGCAAATATCATATTGAATGGGCAAAAGCTGGAAGCATTCCCTTTGAAAACCAGTACAAGACAAAGATGCCCTCTCCCACCACTCCTATTCAACATAGTATTGGAAGTTCTGGCCAGGGCAATCAGGCAAGAGAAAGAAATAAAGGGTATTCAAATAGGAAGAGAGGAAGTCACATTGTCTCTGATTGCAAATGACTTGATTTAATATTTAGAAAACCCCATCATCTCAACCCCAAAACTCCTTAAACTGGTAAGCAATTTCAGCAAAGTCTCAGGATACAAAATCAATGTGCAAAAATCACAAGCATTCCTTTACATCAACAATAGGCAAGCAGAAAGCCAAATCATGAATGAACTCCCATTCACAATTGTTACAAAGAGAATAAAATACCTAGGAATAAAATTTACAAGGGATGTGAAGGACCTCTTCAAGGAGAACTACAAACCACTGCTCAAGGAAATAACAGAGGACACAAACAAGTGGAAAAACATTCCATCCTCATGGATAGGAAGAATCAATATCATGAAAATGGCCATACTGCCCAAAGTGATTTATAGATTCAATGCTATTCCCATCAAACTACCATTGACATTCTTCACAGAATTAGAAAAAATTATTTTAAATTTCAAATGTAATCAAAGAAGGCCCTGTGTAGCCAAGACAATCCTAAGCAAAAAGAAAAAAGCTGGAGGCACCATGCTACCTGACTTGAAACTATACTACAAGGCTACAGTAACCAAAACAGCATGATACTGGCACTAAAACAGACACATAGGCCAATGGAGCAGAACAGAGACCTCGATATAACACCACACATCTACAACATCTGTTCTTTGACAAACCTAACAAAAACAAGCAATGGGGAAAGGATTTCCTATTCAGTAAATGGTGCTGGGAAAACTGGCTAGCCATATGTAGAAAACTGAAACTGGACCTCTTTCCTTACACCTTATACAAAAATTAACTCAAGATGGATTAAAGACTTAAATATAAACCCAAAGCCATAAAAACCCTAGAAGAAAACATAAGCAATACCATTCAGGACATAGGCATGGGCAAAAACTTCATGACAAAAACACCAAAAGCAATGGCAACTAAAGCCAAAATTGACAATGGGATCTAATCAAACTAAAGAGCTTCTGCACTGCAAAAGGAACTAGCATCACAGTGAACAGGCAACCTACAGAATGGGAGAAAATTTTTGCAATCTACCCATTTGACAAAGGTCTAATATCCAGAATTTACAAAGGACTTAAACATATTTACAAGAAATAAACAACCCCATCAAAAAGTTGTCAAAGAATATGAATACTTCTCAAAAGAAGATATTTATGTAGTCAACAAACATATGAAAAAAGCTCAACATCACTGATCATCAGAGAAATGCAAATCAAAACCACAATCATATACCATCTCATGCCGGTAAGAATGGCGATTAAAAAGTCAGAAATCAATAGATGATGGTGATGCTGTGGAGAAATAGGAATGCTTTTACACTGGTGGTGTGAATGTAAATTAGTTCAACCATTGTGGAAGACAGTATGGTGATTCCTCAAGGACGTAGAACCAGAAATACCATTTGACCCAGCAATCCAATTACTGGGTATATACCCAAAGGATTATAAATCATTCTACTATAAAGACACATGCACATGTATGTTTACTGCAGCATTATTTACAATAGCAAAGACATGGAACCAACACAAATGTCTATCAGTGACTGACGGGATAAAGAAAATGTGGTACATATATACCATGGAATACTATGCAGCCATAATGAGATCATGTCCTTTGCAGGGACATGGATGAAGCTGGAAACCATCATCCACAGTAAACTAACACAAGAACAGAAAACCAAACACCACATGTTCTCACTCATAAGTGGTAGTTGAACATTGAGACGACATGAACACAGAGAGGGGAACATCACACACCAGGGCCTGTTGCAGTGGTGGAGGTCAGGGGTGGGAACTTAGAGGTTGGGTCAATAGGTGCAGCAAACCACCATGGCACATATATACCGATGTAACAAACCTGCACGTTCTGCTCATGTATCACATTTTGTTAGAGGAAATAAAGAAAAAAATAAAACGAGATTAGAAGAACTGAAGAAATAGACTAGAGGTGTCTAGTACTCTTGCACTGATGACCTTAATGGTAAAAAAGAAACACAGAAAGATAGATCCAAAGGAAAAAGTGTTTAAGGCCTCGGCATCATGGGACTGTTGTAAAATTAAATTGGGATGATGGTGGCACAACTTGAAATAAAAAGATTACCCTCAGTAATGTGGGTGGGCCTCACCCAATCAATTAAAGGTCTTCAGAGCAAAATCTGAGGTCTCCAAGAAAATAAATTCTATCTCAAGACTGTAACATCACCTCCTGCCTGCGTTTTCAGCCTGCTGGCCTGCCCTACAAATTTCAGACCCCACAATTTTGTGAGCTAATTCCTTTACAAAATTGAATATTTTCTTCCCTTTCTACACACACACACACACACACACACACACACACACAAAAATTCGTTGTTTCTCTGGAGAGTCTTTATGAATATATATACTTAAAACAAGTGAATTTTATTGTATGTAAATTACATATCAATAATTTTTAAAACACTAGATACCATATGATTCTATTTATATAAAATTCTAGAAACTGCAAACTGATCTATAGTGGGATTGGGGAAACTTTTGAGGGTGAAGAACATATTCCTGATCTTGATTGCGGTGATGGTATCATGGGTGTTTACACGGCCCAGACTTACCAAAGTGTGCACTTTATTATCAATTCTACCTTATTAAGTGTTATCTTTAAGAGACACAGAAAGACAAAGCCAAAGAGGAAACTGTCTGAGGCTCAGTACAGATGTGGCTTATGTTGCCTCCATGGTTCCTCTTCCTCCTGCTCCTGCCCTGGTGTCCTTAGGCTGCCCAAAGATCGGGGGATGGAAAGGAACACCCTGCCCCCAGTGGATGCAGGCCCACCCTCAAGGACTCTGGGGGCATCCTGTTCCTCCTCTACTTCAGGTGAAGATGCCAGCAAGAAACTGCTCTCTGGACACATAGTGAGCCCATACATCACTGGAGATAAAGTAGGAAAACAGTGAAAATCCAGTCTTCTATCAGCAGAAAGAATGCTGATAGAGACAGTGTTGTGGTATCCTTGCTTGCAAGCACTCAGGAATCAATTTATCTTGGAACCAATGTTTTGTCCTAAAAGAGTGGGACACAGAGCATCTGTCCTCTCCCTATAGCACAAGCACAGCTGGTCAGAGAACACAAGTTTCCAGAGTCAACCAAAGTGTAAAACTATAGGGTCAAGAGTCAACAGAAAGAACTGTTTCCCTCTGAGAGATGAGTAAGGAGAAAGAATTTCTTAGCACAGGGGTGTCAACCATGCTTCTCTAAGAACTCAGGCAGGAAGCTTCTGCTCACACGGAACCTTGAGCAAGTCCATCCATCAGCAAAGGCTTAGGAAAAGCACCCAGGTATGTCCCAGGATAGACAAGGAGGACAACATACACACATAGTGGAGAACAGGTGAATGTACAAAAAAGCTATGGTCCAGGTGAGCATGAAGACCAGCTTGTTATGTGCACTTGCTGAGAGCCGTGGGGAAGAGAAAGCGTGATGTCATGTCAGGGCCACCATAAGGATTTATTCATGGCCATGGACCAGGAGTCTGCTCCACTGAGTGGCTTCAGCCATTCTTAGCTATACTTTTCTCGTCTACATGATGTTTGGGAGTATAAGACCACTCAAGATGTTTCTATAGCTACCACAGAATTATTTCAGACAAGGTTCTGGTGCCCAGAGTTAGCCAAGAAGAGAGGCTGGCCAGGTTCCCAGGGCCAACCTGGCACTCTCTGGGCAGGTCATGGTTTGTACCCTGATTCCTCCATCAGAGCTGGCAGCAATGTGAATGGCACTGCAGGAATTTACAAACCCAGGGATTACTGGAGCTTCCAGGTTACCTGGAGATGATGGGTTTTTTTGAAGCTAAAACTACGGAAATTTATTTTCTCACGGTTCTGGTGCCTGGAAGTCCAAGATCAAAGTGTCAGTAGAGTTAGTTTCTTCTGAGGCCTCTCTCCTTGACTTGCAGACAGCCACCCCTTCACTCTGTCCTCACCTGGCCTTCCCTCTTGCATCTCAGGCCTACCTGGGGATGATTTAAGCTCCTGGCTACAGAGGAAGGTGTTGAGTTTGTGTGTGTAAAACAGATAGTGCCAGATGTAGGAAACAGAGAACCCTGGGACAGTGGGGTTGAGAGGTGACAGAAACACAAAATTCACCTTAAAAAAAAAAAGCTGAGGCCGGGCGCGGTGGCTCAAGCCTGTAATCCCAGCACTTTGGGAGGCCGAGGCGGGCGGATCACGAGGTCAGGAGATCGAGACCATCCTGGCTGACACGGTGAAACCCCGTCTCTACTAAAAAATACAAAAAACTAGCCGGGCGAGGTGGCGGGCGCCTGTAGTCCCAGCTACTGGGGAGGCTGAGGCAGGAGAATTGCGTGAACCCGGGAGGCGGAGCCTGCAGTGAGCTGAGATCCGGCCACTGCACTCCAGCCTGGGCGGCAGAGCAAGACTCTGTCTCAAAAAAAAAAAAAAAAAGCTGAGATTCACATTCAAGTGACTTAGTTCATGGGCCTTTTGACCATGGAACAATGACTTGGTTTTTCTGAGCTCATTCTATCATCTATAAAATGGGCCTAAGGAACTAGCTCACGGCATTGCTGTAAGACTGAAATGAGATAATAATGTCACAGTGCCTGTGAACATGCTTTATTTTTTAATTTGTACAAATGTATGGGGTACAAGTGCAATTGTGTTGCATGCATAGATTTCGTAGTGATCAAGACAGGGCTTTGAGGGTATCTATCATCAGAATAATGTACATTGTACCCACTAATCAATTTCTCATCATTCCCCCCCCTCCACCCCCTCCCCCTTTCTTGTTTCCATTATCTTATTATACCACTCTCTACAGCCATATGAATGCACTTCATAAGCGGCAAGGCCAGCACACAAGTGCACAGATGAGTGGACGGCTTGACATTGCTTGGAGAGCCTCACTATGCATGCAAGAGGCAGGTTTATCAACACACAGCTACAAGATGACCCCTCCCAGGGAACAGGCATGAGCCAGGGGCTGTGGGAGCTGGAAGGACAGACTCAGCCCTGCCTAGGAAGGGCTAGAAATTAACAGATGCAGCACTGTGTACACTACTGCTGTTTATGAAAACCATGGGCTAGTGCATTTTAATTCATAAAAAGACAATAGGATTCAGATATTTTTAATTTTCTATTTAAAAAAAAGAAATCAGTAAGTGCAAGGAGCCTCCCACACTTAGCCTCTAATGCTCCTACCAAGCCCATAATTGGCTGTTGCTATCCATGTTTTACCAGCAACTGAGGCTAAGACAGGTTAGGGACGCAGGCAAAAGTCCCAGAGCCAGGTGGTGACAGGCCAGAATCTAGCCCTGCCACCAATACTCTTGTTTCCTACTGTAATTTAAAAATACTATAAGCAAGACGTTATAGTTTTTGAATTTAAACATCTTTTAAAATAAGATTATTGTTTTTCCGTGCTAGATTCAAGCTGAGCTTTGGAAATGAAGAAAAAATTGAGAGAACTTGGAAAGGTTTGGGAAGGACATGGCCAAAATGAGCAACAGCTCTGGGGAGAAAAAAACCAACTTCTCCTGCTGGGGGAAAAAATGGAAGAAATTATTCATTAGGTGGCACGTTCCAATGAGGCCAGGGGCTGCATCGTCCATCCTCCCTCAGTGGCCTCCTCCTCTTCCTTTCTGCTCCCCAGCAGGGAACACAGTGTATTCTGCTCGGTCCGTTGCTCATTTTGGTCTGAAAAGGAAAAAGCCAAGGGAGTGGAACCAATGACAACCTCCGAGAATCCTGCATGAGGAATCAGAAGAAAGTGGAGATGAAAAGAGGTTTCACGCTCCACGATAGCAGAACAAGAAGAAAAATTCTAGAATGCACTTGAAAAACAGCTGTCTTTTTCTGAGACGGGTGTGAGACACTTGAACACGCTACCAAAAATGTGAAGCCTCTTTCTTTGGAGACCTCAGAAAGAAGGCTCAGGCGCCAACATTTTGAAAGGGTGGATTGCGCACCTATAGTCCCGGGGACGACATCTCAGTGTAACTGTCTGAAAAGCCAATGACGCCCGTGACTTTGCCGATGTCAAAAGGCTAATTCCAACATCACTCCACGAGCTAAAACGGCTTCTCCATCCACGGCAAGTTTTGCGAGCACCCCGAGGATTCCAGCGACGTGGTTAAGCCGCCGGGAAGACCAGGAAGAGCTTTTCCAATATCATCCGAGGCTTTGTGGGAGAGCGAATGTCGAGCCCGTAATAGATGCTTTCTGATCCTCCTCACACTGCATCTGGCTCTCCTAAGTATTGGTCCTATTACGTTTTTAAAAATAGCTCAGAAGTAATTTGAGTGCTGAACTGGCTACAGGATAAAAAAAACCCACCTGAATACATTCTAACTTGTTCCTATCAGCCAGAGACCAAGAACCGCAGTCGCAGTTTCCTCGGAGCTAATTTTCAGCATTAGGGTTTATCAGAACCTAAATTCCGTTCTAATAAACGATGGAACAGCAGCCACTCTTTCAGCCACTTATTTGGGCAACCAGGGAATTGGCAGACGAGTTAAAAATTTCCATTGGTGACAACACACAGCTGTTGAGGTGCAAAGATCCGAGACTCTAATCAGACCAGGTTATATACGTAGCACTGTCTCATTATCTCTGCTTGGGGGAGAGGGTTCACAGGCAGCTGTGGCTGCACGGGGGTGTCAACAGAATAGCTAATGGCAGGTTGACACACAGAGATATCAACTTGGAAGAGAGAAAGTAGGTAACCCTATGCCCCCGTCCAACCTTCAAGAAGAACATAGAATAGGAGTAGCCCCTGCCTACAACTCTCCTTGAATAAGGCAATAGCCATAACAAAAGCGACCCCTTTTTTTGATTTATGGAAAATGGTTAAAAATGACAACACCCAGGGCCTCCTGTTGGCCTCCATTTCAATGTCCTCCCAGGAACTTCATATTCTTCCCAACATTCTGAGAAAAGTTGTGATGTTGTCAATAAAGCAAGAAATGCACAGAGTGAGAAATTATCTTGAGTTTCCAGCGCAGAACAGGAAGTCAAGACTTGGGAGCTATTCACACTATGAATACACTGCAGTGAGCAGTGTCATTTTAAATTCTCATTTGCAAAGCAGGTGATGGTTATCTTAGAACTAATAAAAGTAACAACAAGAATTGACCAAACTATGGAATGATACGCAATTTATAAAATACTTTTACATCCATTATCTGCTTAACCTTTCAATACAGTTGTGTATGATGGGAGTAGCGGTGGGGCTTATTATTCAGACTTTAAAGATGAGTGTTATTAGGGGCTCTATAGAGTAAACAAACTAATATGCCTATTATTGCCCAAATTCAGAACCACCACAGGATAGAACAGGAGTCAGGCAAGTGAAGAGGAAAATGCTGACTTTATTACTAATACACATTATTGGGGAGCATGGCTGAGGTACGCTATGAGCCTGTTAACATTCCCTGCCCAACCCACTCCCCACAGGCACACATGACACACACTAGCGTAGACCCTGGGGCAGCCCATCCAAGTGCAAGTTTGGGACCACAGCAGATGCATTAACTAAGAATACAAGACAAGAGGGATGAGAGCAAATCCCTCATGTCGACAGTCTTTCGATTGATGAACTCTACCCAACAGATCATATATGCCAAAGGCTACAACTCCCTCCTTCTCTTGGGGATGTGAGGGGTGGAATCCAAGGAGGCAGGAGTGTTACTCATGAAAGCAAATGGAAAGGATAAAAAGTGATTTCTCTTAAAGTATCCCAGTTCTTTGTTCTCCTAGCCCACTGGGTTTAACCGTTAAGCTTATGGTCACCCAAGGTTGTGGCTATTTTCTCTGGGGGAGCTCTCTGTCCTAACAGTGCCACTCCCATGTTTCTGAGACTAGTCCCATGACACTAGCCACAGTTCCTTTGGAGAATCCTTCTGGGATTGAAGGCGGACAGTTGAGAAATTACTCTCAGAAGACTCTGGATGGATCCAAAGAGTATATTAATTTAACTAACGTAAGGGCAAATTCACTCCCTAGTCTTTTTCTCCCTCCCTGCCACCAAAATGTACTGCTACATTGTCTAATTTTTTTTTTTGAGGTTCTGTGATGTAATTAAATAACAATATAAAATACTCAATAATTGAATTCCAGCAACACAGAGGAGACCAAATTTGAATACAAATTCCCTTTCGTCTGGAAATTCCAAGTGAGATCTTGAAGTCCAAAAATCAAATCTTCTTCTAAGGAAAGTCCAAAGTTTAGGTTCCAAAGAATTAAAGCCCAAAGTTAAATTTCCTTAATGTACAATTAAAATTCCAAAGAACGTCAAGTCCAACACAAATGGCTCCTCTTCTAGACATTGGCCTCCCATGAGCCACATTTTTTAAAGAGTTCAAAGAGTTAATAGGACACTTCAGATTATTATAGCCTCAGCCTCATATTCCATGCAATTCAGAACCACAAGAAATCCCTAGATATAAGAACAGGTTTTTGAGCAGATTGTTTTTTCAGAATCCAGTAATGAGTATTGTCAGAGGGCCTGCAATATTTGAAGGAAGGAGAAGGATCTACAGGGTAAGCCACAACTTGGGTCCTGAAATCTAAAATTTCGGTCAGTGCTGACATATTTAACAAACTGAGAGCCAAATTTGGGGTGAATTCTTGAATGTGCAAACAAGCCATGTGAGTCCAACCACATTTTTCACCCCTCCAGACAAGATACAAAGCAACAGGAAGGGGAATGGCACCAGGACACCTGAGCCCACACTGCTGGCCCAAGGCAGGCATGACATCTCTATGCTCTGTAGATCATGCGCTGTCCACACCATTTACACTCTTGGCTGCAGTCCTGGCTAAGATCCACATCGCTGCAAGCACACTTCTGCCTACTGATGCCTAAAGACAACAATGCCACACTGTGCCTAGTTAGTTCCAGGCAAATCTTACAGTAGCCATCATGAAGTGGGTTTAACTAAGACCCCAGTAGCCTGCTTGCTCACTCTAGCAGTTAGAGTTTGCTAAAGTCCACATTTGTTGAAAACTACCTAAAAACAGCCATTTTTTCTCATGAACAAAGCTGCCATGAGTGGGGTGACCACATCAATGCATTCCTTAAACTAGGAGACTTGGAGACTTTGGAGAGTGAAAAGGGAAGAGACGAATAAATACAATGTGACAAAAAGCATTAACTGTCCTGGGCAAATTGTGCTGCATCGTTGGTAGAGGCATAAGCTGCAGGTGACATCAGATGAAAGTCCTATTTCTCCATGGAAGCCCCTTAATGTGGGGGACATGAAGAATGGGGAATAGCGGTCTTCCCCAAAGGAAACTGGCCCCCCCCCCCTTTTTTTTTTTTTTTTTTGAGATAGAGTCTTGCTCTATTGCCCAGGCTGGAGTGTAGTGGCGTAATCTTGGCTCACTACAGCCTATGCCTCCCAGGTTCAAGTGATTCTCCTGCCTCAGCCTCCTGAGTAGCTGGGATTACAGGCGCCCGCCACCATGCCCAGCTAATTTTTGTATTTTTAGTAGAGACCAAGTTTCGCCATGTTGGTCAGGCTGGTCTTGAACTCCTGACCTCAAGTGATCCTCCTACCTGGGCCTCCCAAAGTGCTGGGATTACAGGCATGAACCACTGCACCTGGCCATTGTTAACATTTTAATGTCTATTCTGCAGATTTGTGTGTGCGTGTGTCTGTGCATATATTATGTATATTTATATATATACACATATTGTATATAGGTACAATATAATATTTTTGAGCTATTTCTAGTTTTTGTTTTCTTTCTTCCTAACGCACCTCCCTTTTCCTCCTCTCCCTCCTTCAAGCAAATAATAGGTGGTGTCTCATTGCCTCGGGGATGAAATAAGACCAGGCAAAAGCAGAAAATAAGGAGAGTTTGGTTTCCAAAAATTCAAACTCATCAAAGATATTGTCTTTGTCATCTGAGGCAAATAACAATTTTTCTCTTCTTTCTAATATTTATACTTCATGTTTCTTTTTGTTGAGTTATTGTTGACTAAGAATGCCAGGAAAATATTAACAAGTAGTAATAACGATGGCAAACTCACATGGTGAGGTCTGACTTTAATACCCAGGTTTCCCCATTCAACATGATATTGGCCAATTTGACATAAATATTCTTTATTTGGTTAAGGAACTCTTCTATTCTTTGTGGCTAGGAGGTGCCTTTTTAGATTTTTTTTTATTAAAAGTCAGGAATGATATTGAAAGTTATCAAACGTATTTTGGCATCTAGTAAGAATCATGATTCATTCTCCCTTGATTTTATAGAGATGATGAATTATATCAATAGATTTTTTCATCATCAAGCTATTTTTACATTCCTGATTATGCTGTATTATTTGTTTAAATAAGCTGCTAGATTTGATTTGCTAGTCAAAAGTAAGATTGGTTTATATTTTTCATTTTTCGAAGTACCAAGCTTGTGTTCTTGAAAGACCTGCAGAATCATAAGATAAATTGGAATAATTTTGTTATTTTCAAGCTTACATAACAGGAGAGAATCATTTTTCTTGAAAAAATTGTAAAGCTTGCTCATAAAAACTTCCGGGCTATAAGCCCTTTTGGAGATAATTTACTGACAGCGGTTTCCTTTTTACCCATTTTTATTGAATAATTAAGAATTTTTACTTTACCTGTGTCAATATTATCACTTTAAACTGTTCTGCATAAATTGAAATTTTAAAATTGAATAGCATAGAATTAGATATGGTTCCTGTTGTTTTGGTCTTGTGGTCTAATTTATGAATATCATGCTTTTCTGTTAGGTTTTTAGTAATTTGGTACCAATTTATACTTCTCACTAGCAATGTGTGAGTGGTCCCATTTCTTCACATCCTTGCCGGCATTTGGTCTTGTCACTGTGTTTTAAATTTAGTCATTGTGATTGGTATGTAGTGATAGTCATTTTGGTTCTAATTTGCATTTCCCCAATTGCTAGTGAGGTTGAATATCTTTTCAGGTGCTTATTTCCCATCTAAATACCATCTTCAGTGAAATATCTCTTCATGTCTTTAGCTCATTTTCTTTTCTTTCTTTTTTTTTTTTTGGAGACGGAGTCTCCCTCTGTCACCCAGGCTGGAGTGCAGTGGCGCGATCTTGGCTCACTGCAAGCTCCGCCTCCCGGGTTCACACCATTCTCCTGCCTCAGCCTCACAAGTAGCTGGGACTTACAGGCGCCCGCCACCGCGCCCGGCTTTGTATTTTTACTACAGAGGGAGTTTCACTGTGTTAGCCAAGATGGTCTCCATCTCCTAACCTTGTGATCTGCCCGCCTCGGCCTCCCAAAGTGCTGGGATTACAGGCGTGAGCCACCGCGCCCAGCCTTAGCTCATTTTCTAATTGCAGTTTTGGATTTGGTTGTTTTTTTGTTTTTTTTACTTTTGAGTTTTGAGAGTTCTGTATATACTCAAAATAGTAGTTCTTTGTTGGGTATGTGGTTTGCAATATTTCCTTCCAGTGGGTAGCTTGTCTTTTCATCCTTTTAACAGGATCTTTAGCAGAACAAATTTTTAAATTTCAATCAGGTTAATTTATCCATTTTCCCTTTTACAGATTATACTTTTGGTATCAAGAACCCTTCACCTAACCCTAGATCCTGAAGATTTTCTCCTAAATTTTCTTCTAAAACTTGTAAAGTTTTATGTTTGTCTTTAAATCTGTGATCCATTTTGAGTTAATTTTTATGAAAGACATGAGGTTTAGGTCTAGGGTCATTTTTTTCCCATGCATTTCTATTTGAAATATCTTTGGAAGAGGTGATGTTTCAAATTTTGGTAAAGTCTTATTTATCAATCTTTTAAATTGTGTGAATAGTACTTTATGCATCCTAAGAAATATTTTTGTACCACAATGTTTAAATTTTTTTTTTAAAAGCCAGGAATGACATTGAAAATAATCAAATGTATCCTAATTATCAAATGTATCCAATGGTATAATGACTTTTTCATTTTATTCTAGAACTTTTGAAGTTTTAGATTTTATGTTTAAATTATGATTTCAAGTGATTTTTTTTGTTTGGATTGAAATAAGGGTGTAACTACTTCTCCTCCTTCCCTTCCTCCTTTTTTCTTTTTTCTTAATAAAGATATTCATTTTTCCAGCACAGCTTATTAAAAAGAAAATTCTTTTCTCACTGAGTTACCTTGGCACATTTTTCAAAATCAATTGAGAATATATTTGGTGTGGGCCTATTCCTTTTTTTCTTTTTTTTCAATTATCTATTTATGTACCTTCGTGACAATACCACACTGGTCTTAGTGAGCTTTATAGTGAGTCTTGAAATCAGTCTTCCAACTTTGTCCTTTTTCAAAATTAGTTTTGGCTACTTTAAAACTTTGCATTTATATACACATTTTAGAATTAGCTCATCAATTCTATCAAAACACCTTCTGAGATTGGATTGTGTGGAATCTATAGAATAATTTGAGAAGATGAGCATCTTAATAATATTGAGCCTTCTGATAAACATTGAATATCCCTAACTTAGTTAGACACTTTAAAAACTTTCTCAGTAATGTTGTGCAGTTTTCAGAGACTCTAATTACATGATCATTTGATGGTGTCCTACAAGTCACTTAGCTCTGTCCACTTTTTTCAGTTTTTTCTATGCTTCAGTTTGAAGAGTTTCTGTTGCTCTGTCTTCAAGGTCATTGATACTTTCTTGTACTGTGTATATGATACTGAGCTCAGTTAATGTTTTCATTTCAGATCACACGTTTTCAAGTTCTAAAATTGATCCTTTTAACATCTTCCTTTCCCTATTTGTTCATGATTTCCTCGAAATCCTTGAACATATTTAGAATAGCTGTTTTAAAGGGTTGTGAGGTTTTTTTGCCAATACCATTATCTCTATAATTTGTGATCTCTTTCTGCTGACTGATCTTGTTCCTGGTTATCGATCATATAGTCCTGCTTCTGTGTATGTCTAGTAATTTTTTATTGGATCCTGGATACCTTGAACATAACATTGCCAAGTGTTTGGATTTTGTTGTCTTTCTTTAGAGTATTGATTTTTGTTTTGAAAGGCAGTTAAATGACTTGCTGATCAGTGTAATCCTTTGTGGATTTCCTTAAGCTCTATAAGGGAAAATCTAGAATAGTCTTGATTCTAGAGTTTACTTAGTCCTATCACTAAGATGTGACCTTTATGGCATCTCTACTGAATGTTCAGGTGTTCAATGCTTCTCCACTTTGACTGGCTAGAACTTGAATCTCTCTCAAGGTCTTTGTGAACTCTGCCAATTGTTCATCTTTACAGCTCTCCAGTAGTAGATTTTTGTGTGGCCTCATGGACTTGCACCCTATATATGTGTGGCTGAATATTCAGCATCAGACTCAAAAAAGCCCTGATACAGGTTTCTGGATATATCTCTCTGTGTCTCTGTGTGTCTCTGTCTCTCTCTTTCTCCAACTTGTGTCCAATAGTCTCTCACAACTCTTAGCCGCCTTAGACCATCTAAACATCAATCTGTTTCCTCATCAACTTGCTATGTTCTGCTTGAATTCCTCCATCCTGCACTAAAAAGTGCCTCTAGACAGAAAGCCATAGCAATTGTGGGCTTGCCATTTGTTTCCTTTCTCTCGTTGTGATAGTCCTTCTCTGCTTGTTTCCAATGTCTAAAAAAGAGATATTTCATACATTTTTGTCTAGTTTTCTTGTTAAAGGAGGGAGGACTAGCCTAGTGCCAGTCATTCCATCCTGGCTGAAACCTTTTATTGCTTTTAATTTTGATTTTCAATTTGCAGTTTGGGGTGTGTGTGTGTGTGCATGTTTCTTCTTATTCTTACATGTCACTCTTTTTATTTAATTTCAGCATAATCCTTTAGTAGGATTTTTTTCTAAATTATTTATATATTATTTCATTGAGACCAACTTTTTATGAAGTTTTGAGATTATAATGCAGATACCATATAAAATTTGTTTTTATTTAGAAAATCCTTCTTTCAACGTGACGTGCTCTTTCAATGACTCTTGGGCTCTATGTCCTTAATCTCCATGTTTGCAGAACATTTTTATAGACCCATGTGGTCATTTCCTGGTCACTCATCCATGAGCAGGAAGGAATCTCTCCCCTTCTAGTTTCTGCTGGTTAGAATTGTCTATGGAACCTCTTTGCTGGTTGTCACTATCCATCTGGATGCTAAGATACCCCTTTCCCGGGTATTAAATGGGACTGCTGGTTGATGATATTTTGCCATCTTTCATTTAGTGTCACTCTGTTCATCTGGGAGTAGGCCTCTTGGTTACCATACATGAAAGTGGAGACTATTTCTGCATAAAGTAATGCATTTGTAGTTCTTACTTTGTAAGAAGTACAAAATACTGCAAGTCCCATAATACATTTTTTTCTATGGATTGCCAAGGTTTAGCTTGACATTTTTTTATTGATTTTCAATTTTAAATGAATGGTTTATTTTTTTCTTGAAGAGGTAATATTTTAACATGATTAAAGATTCAAAATAGTCAAAAGGGTAAAATGAAAAATTTCCTCCTGACAACTGTCCCATAGCCAACTAATTTCCTTCTTTGGAGGCAATCAATATTACCAATTTCTTGTGTTTTTTCCCAGAGGTAATTTTTATGTGTGTTATAAATTTTAATATTTATATTTTAATATATATTATATATTTAATGTAAATATTTTACTTGACTTTCCTCTACCTATTGACATTTAAGTTGTTTCTATTTTTCTACTAATATTTAATAAATGTGTCATTTTGAACATATGAGTATATTTGTAAGATAAATTCCCAGAAGTGGGTGAATGCATTTGTAACTTTCAGGTCTTGCCAGATTACCTTCTATAAAGAGAATGTCCAATTGCTCTAATTTGCCAAAGACATTGTCTCAATGTAGTTATCAATAATAACAACACCTTTTGCTCTTAAAAGTGTCTGGTTTGGATGAAGTATATGGTTGCCCCTCTCTAGAGAGGTTGTGCTAATTTATACTGTCACCCTGAGCCTGGTTTTTAATACTCATTTATATGCTGACATCTCTCAAATTTATATTTCTTCTTCTGAGGTTCAGACAGCTGCTGACTTGGGTGTTTCCCAGAAAGCTCAATTTAACATGTCCAACATAAACTTTTGAATTCTCCCCCAAAACCTTCCAACCTGAGTTTTTTGCATCAACAAATTGCAATGCTGTACACTCTTCTGTTCAAGCCAGAAAGCAGGGCTCAGTGCGTGATTCCTCCACTTTCTTCACTAGCCAAGTAACCATAAGTAAGCCCTCGTCCTCCCCAGTCTTAGTCTTCTCACTGGCAAAACTGGAACAATATTACCTGCCTCATGGTGGGTTCCTGGAGATTAAAGGAGGTAACATAGGTGAAAGCAACCCCTTTCATTTTCTGGCATATATAAGGAATCAAAAATATTAGTTCTTTCTCCTTTCAATCTTCAAAATACTGCCCCCTGTATATCCATGATCTTTTATACCACATGATTGGAATATATGTGATTTTGGGGAATGAGTTGTGCCAAATGACTTTGATGAGGTCCTTTACAGAAAACAGAGTTTATTTCTGTAACGTCTACACTGTAGACTCTCTTCAAAGTCCCCAAAGCCAGCCTGAATATTGAAGAATAAAATACACACTTGTTTGAAGTGAAATTATCTGTAATGCTATAAAAAAACAGAATGGTGACCATCAAATCTTAGTTACTTCTTTTCAAACATCTTCCTAGTCAAACAATGCTGTGTTGAGTCACTTTTCAAAATGACTTACTCATCTCTAACCTTTAATTTTAGGAGTCTTGGGACTTATTGAATAATAGGATTTTAGCTTTTTGCTTTGTGCATGTGTCTCTTAAGAACATCAACTGTGGAACAGGACTGCTGCAATGTACTGGGAAGAGCATCTGGTCTTGGAGCCATGATACCAGGGTTGAAATAATAATTAGGACACTTCTGAGCAGGATGACTGTATTAGTCTGTTTTTACACTGCCGATAAACACATACCTGAGACTGGGTCATTTATACAGGAAAAAGTTTTAATGGACTTACAGTTCCACGTTGGCTGGGGAGGCCTCACAATAATGGCATAAGGCAACGGGGAGCAAAGTCACCTCTTAAATGGATAGCGGCAGGCAAAGAGAGAGCTTGTGCAGGGGAATTCCTTTTAATAAAACCATCAGATATCATGAGACTTATTCACTATCACAAGAATAGCACGGGAAAGACCTGCCCCTATGATTCAATCACCTCCCACCAGGCCCCTCCCACAACACATGAGAATTCAAGATGATATTTGGGTGGGGACACAACAAAACCATATCAGTGACTTTAAGTAAAAAGTGTGAGTCTATGAGATTTGGTGTCCTTATTCTTTGTTAGATGCTTTTGTGAATGTTATCTCATTTTATCCCTATAAAGTTGTTCGGAAGATGAGTTTCCATGAAAAAATTAAAAAGGCATGTGAAAATACCAAGCACCTATCAGGATTTATTCCAAGAGTCATCAAACCTCTGATTCACATGAGCAAAAAAAATTGTAGTTGTGAACCATGATATTTCTGTTTGAGAAATACAGAAGCTGAAATTGTGAAACTCAGTAAAGACTGTCCAGGACAAAAGGTGACCTGTTCTTGGAGCTTTTCCATGGAACTAAAAGGAACGAATATTCTTTCCTAGTACAGTTAAGAAAAGTAAGGTCCCATGAGTTCACTGACCAGCCCTGGCTCACACAGCTTATTGGTAGTAGAGTCTAGACTGGAATTCATTGAAACTCCAGATGCAAATTCTGTGTGCTTCTTCGAGAAGGCCTCTTGCTCACAGAAATTTTCTTGATTCACAAACTAAAAGTGATCTCTCCACTGCACCTCCTGAGGGGTGATATCTCCCAGCTCCCATGCTAGAATTTTAGGTGAAGGTTGATGCAAAACAAAGTGTTGAAAAGGGGAGGAAGCAGTGAAAAGGGTGTTGCCATTTATGAAATCTGTCTCAGGGGCCTGATGGAAGCTACTTTGGAACAGATCAAGAAGTGAAATGCCAGGGCAGAAACCCACACGCTTCTTTCTCTCCCCTAAAGAAGAGCAGGCTGGGAGTGGTGGCTCACCTCTGTAATCACAGCACTTTGGGAGGCCAAGGCAGGCAGGTCACTTTGAGGTCAGGAGTTCGAGACTAGGCTGGCCAACATAGTGAAACCCCATCTCTACTAAAAATACAAAAAAAAAAAAAAAATGCTGAGCGTAGTGGCATGTGCCTGTAAATCTCAGCTACTTGGGAGGCTGAGGAGGGAGGATCGCTTGAGCCCAGGAGGTGGAGATTGCAGTGAGCCACGATCACCCCACTGCACTGCAGCCTGGATGACAGAGTAAGACTCTGTCTCAAGCAATAAAAATAAAAATAAATATAAATGAATATAAAAATAAGATAAAGAAGAGCAGACCTGAAGGCAACAGTAGACTGCCTACTGGGCCAAGCCTGGGAATGGAGGGCTGTGGCCCCTTCATGTCCTGCCGTCCACCCTATTCTCTTACTTTCAGCTCATGGCTTATTCCTAACACCAATGGAAATAGAGAACGTGTGGACAGGGAGAATCAAAAGAGCTGCTGCTGATGCAACCCCATTCCCCTATCCTCAACCCCTTCCCTTCACTGTGGCCAACAGGCTGCTCCATCTTCCTCCATCAGGTGATGAGGGAACCGTGAGCTGGCTCCTTGGGATGACTCCTTGGAACAGCCATCTGCAGCCAGCCCACCCTTCAGGATGGAGCCACCCACTGGAAAGGGCTGAATGACAAAAGCAAGAGAGAGAACAACAGGGGAGACAGACAAGGGTCAAAGACACTGTGGGCAGTCCTTGTTCTTCTCCCCTTCCACTGAAATCCTAAACAAACTCCCCCCTCCAGCCCCCCAGTGGCCATCCTCAGGATGCCATGGTAATGCACAGATCACTCTGGCTTTAGTCCATGCATTTATAAAACAGAGAAAATTGACTGTCCTCTCATTTCCCTCCCCTGCCCAGGCAGGACCCTCAAAGGAACAGGGATGCCCTGAGTTCTACGAGTACTTCCTCTTGCACATGGATAATAAACACAGAGGTGTGTACCTCTCAAAAAATTCGAACACGTGACCTAACACAGGTTTATTGATTGATTGATTGAGATGGGGCCACTCTCTGTTGCCCAGGCTGGAGTGCAATGGCCCAATCTCAGCTCACTGCAACGTCTGCCTCCCAAGTTCAAGTGATCCTCATGCCTCAGTCTCCCGAATAGCTAGGATTACAGGCATGTGCCACCATGCCTGGCTAATTTTTGTATTTTTGTAGTAGAGATGGGGTTTCACTATGTTAGCTAGGCTGTTCTCAAACTCCTGACCTCAAGGGATCCACCCACCTCAGCCTCCCAAAGTGCTGGGACTACAGGCATGAGACACCGCCCCCGCCCTGACACAGGTTTTTATTCTCATGAATATATTTGGAGAAAAGTCTTTCAGAGGCTTAATAATTGTAGTAGACTTAGTTAGGAATTTAACAAATCACCTTGGCTGTGAAGACTAGAACTATGTGAAATCTGCACCATCCTGGAAAATGTAGGCCATATGGTCACCGTAGGTATAGGTGACAGGCTACACAAGAAAGCACTTTATAGATTTGCCAATCTGCCACCTAATTTTAATCAAACACTTGGGTGATATTGAAGGCGAAAGGCTTTCCCGTGTAATGGTAATCATAACAACATGCAATATCTTGGATAGCTCTCTAAAAATTTCAAAGTGCTTTTGCATAAATTATCTCATTTGATCCAATCCATATGTGTAACAACAATCACACATACTGAGGCAGAAATGTCAGGACTGATAAAGTTCAAATTCTCCCACATCCAACTCGCCGGCCCAGCCAGGCCCTGTTTTCCTCACATACGTGCTCTCAGTAAACAGAGGAAGCTGACCCAGGGCTATGGGGAGGGGAGAGGTCAGGAGGACCTCTCACACTCTCTCACTGTCTGGGGAGCTTCTCCAGTTTCAGGTCACCAGGCCGAGGTCCTAGGGACCAGCATCTGCTGCTCTGTCTCCTCACTTTATCCCATCCCCTCCATTCTAGCAAGCGGTAGGCCAGTGGCCAGGAAATCATGAAGGTATATAGGGGCCTGGTGCTGTTTCTTGAAGGTTGTAACTAAACCAGGGCAGTGTCTCTGAGGCCACCAGGCTGGCTCAGCTAGGGAAGCAGAAATAACCCATAAACCTGAACCAGTGCCAGGGACAAAGGGGAGCCGGGGCTGCTGGAGAGGAATGCAATCAGCTTCAAGTTTGTGGAGCTGCTTCATTACAGAAAATAAGGCAAGGGATTAGAAAGATGCAGGGAAATTATGTGGGCATGAGGCTTTGAACAAGTTTAGTGAATGAGGGAGATGTTCTAATGTGGTCCAGCTGAGGAGGGCAGGATGGGTTGGCCCCTTAATGGGCACAGGGCTTGGGGGATACAACAGAGTCTCCAGCTTTTTAGGTGTGCAGGTAGATGTGGAATTCTGGTGTTTATTCACCTGGCTGATGGATTTAGAAGTTACCACAGCTGAAAGGACTTTAGAAATATTTTGTTTACTGCTTCCCATGGCCTCTAACACTATGTCTATATACACAGTATCTAAACTTATACCTCTAACCAAGATTTCTCTTCTGAACACCATGTCTATGTGTTGACATTTGACTCATCACTTGAAGTTTCCAGGGCAATTCCAATTTCACATGTTGAAAAGGAATACTTAGTTCCTCCACCTTCACCTAGTCATCCTTTCTTTTTGTAATCTCAGTAAATATTACTGCATTAGTCCATTCTCACACTGATATAAAGATATTCCCTGAGACTAAGTAATTTATAAAGGAAAGAGGTTTAACAGACTCACAGATCTGCAAGGCTGGGGAGGCCTCAGGAAACTTAAAATCATGGGAGAAGGTGAAGGGAAGCAAGGTACTTCTTCCCATGGTGACAGGAGAGAGAGCATGCCCTGGGGAAACTGCCACTTATAAACCATGAGATCTCATAAGAACTCCCTCACTATTACAAGAACAGCATGGGGAAAACTGCCCCCATGATCCAATCACTTCCCACCAGGTCCCTCCGTCAACATGTGGGGATTACAATTCAAGATGAGGTTTGGGTGGAGACACAGAGCCAAACCATATCAATTACCTATGGAAATTGAAAGTCATCCTGGATGCCTCCTCTTCCCTGCCTCCACAAAATTACTTATCACCAAGGTGTGTCAATTCGATACCAATACATATCCCAAGTCTGTCCCTTCTCCATTTTCTTGGCCAGTCATCAAGACAAGCCACTGTCATCCTCCCATCTAAGCTGATAGACCGCTGAGTTATCTTCCTGCTCCAATTCTCACCCCATCCTACCTGTCTCCAACAGACTAGCTTGAGCTGCTTTTCTAAAGTGTAAATTGGATCATATCCCTTTCCCTCTCAAAACCGTCAATGGCTTCCCGTTGCACTTAGAATAAAATCTAAAATCCGTATCATTCCAAAGTATGGGCAATCTGTTACTGTGCCACCTCTCCAGACTCATCCTATGCTGTTTTCTCTTTCACTGGTAGAGAAAGAGCTAGACTCCAGTTAGACAGGCTCTCCATGTCTCAAACACTACAAGCTTTTTCTACCTCAGGCCCTTTGCATAAGTGGCTTCTTTTGCCCTAAAAATAATTTTCTCCACTCTTTGTCTGATTAACTCTAACTTATGCTCCACTTACCAGCAAAAATACCACTTCTTCACAGAGGCCTTCTCTAAACCTCATAACCTAAATTATACCCCTGTAATCAGTTAGGTTATTTGGCTGCAAGCACAGAACCAACTGGTTAACCCAGGAAGAAAGGAAATTAATCGGAACAATTTGAGGTCATGCAGAGATTCAAAGGGAAAGCTGAAAAATAGGCTCAAGAGGACAGGAGCTGAGATCCAGGGATCCAGATGACAAGAACTGACTGTCTGTAGCACTTTGATGGCAGTGAATCAGATCCGACCATTTTTGTGTCTTTGTATCATTCCAGTTAAGGTTACGGTCCAAGGAGAGAATCTAATTTGTCTTAATCATACCACATGCCCACATCTGATGAGAGTGGGGTGAGGTAGAGAGTAACTTAAATGACAGCCCCACCAAAACTACAGACAATGAAGGAGAGTCATTTCCCTAAGGCAATATGGGCAGTTTTAGCAGAAGGCGGAATGAGTGCTGGATGCAAAATTAGTGAGTGGTCCCATTGCATGCTGTCATTGCACTACTTATAATTCCCTTACAGCACGGGTCACCATTTATAATTATGCAGGATAGCCAGCACTGGGTAAATGCTCATTTCTCCTTTTCCTCTACATTTTCCAGCCTTTTATGCAACAAAGCAGCAGCACTGTGACCAATTTTAGCCATGGAATATAGGAAAACTTATGTATGCCCCTTCTAGATCTAGTCTCTAAAACCCCCACAAGATCTTTGACTGGCTCTTCTGTCCACACAGCTGGAAACTAAGGAGCTCAGAATAATAGAAAGATTCCATACCATGGATGGACCCTTGAGTCACCATTTGGAAAGAGCTGCCTAGGGTGTGAGCAAGAAATACAATTTTATTGTAGTAAACTCTAGAAATTTTGGGGGTTATGTGTTTACAGCTGCTAACAAGCATTTCCCTGACTATTACAGTCATTTATTTGAGTATTTGTTGCTTAATGTCTTTATCCTTCAAAAGATGATAAACTTCATGAAGTCATATTCCTAGCACCTGAGGTAGTGGTATTCAATAAATATTTGTTCAATAAATAAATTACTTTTTCTTATCCAAACTTCCTCTGCTTTTATTTTTAATTGAGAAATAAAATGAGGCTTAGAGAGTTAGAGAGATTTTATCCACATTGTCTCTGCCTAGATGATGGGCTTACCACTGGGCAGGGAGTTCATAGGAAGGAAATCTTAGGCCATTTCTTCAAGTTCGTGTCACAGGATCCACTAGAACTTATTTCAGCACATCATGGAGACAGTAGGCATGTGATTGAAATCTAACAGCAGGTTACCTGTGACACTGCAATTGCTTCAGTCATTTCTTTGTCTTTAAAATGCCATATAATTGCTAATGTAATTAGTAATGTATACAGAGGGGGCTTGTGCAATTACTGAGTCCTAAGATCAAGTAATTAATGTTCTGTCAACAAAACAGCAACTGTTTCATTAACAACTGCTTGGATCTGGAAACAAGATAATCAGATGCAGACAGACCAACCTCAACATGATCAACTAAAATGTCAACCTCACAACGGTAAACACAATGCGACTTTCAGACTCTGTCTTCCGAGTTCAAACAAATACATAGTTGGATGGACAGACGGAGGGTGGGTGGGTGGGTAGGTGGGTAGATAGATAGATATGACAGATATGATAGAGATAGATAGAAATACATACAGATAAGTTAGATAGAGATTGATAAATGATGGATTTAGATTAGATATAAATTAGATGATAGAGATAGATTAGATTCATAGATGATAGAGATAGGTAGATAGAGACATAGAAAATAGATGACTGATTGACAGAGATGACACAGGCAAAACTAAATTGCTTGGTTCCTTCTCTAACCTCACAGACAATGAGAGCCTCATGCTTAAACAACACAGGAAACTAAATTCTGAAAGTCAGGAAGTACACATGGATTCTAACTAACAGGATGCCTCTGTTTTCCTAAGATGACCTTATAAAAAGCATTTAATCTGACTGGGATGCAATCTTCTCATCTGGAAAACAAAGTGACAATCTGAACTTGTGCACTGCAGTGTGAAAAGTGAGGGTAAGATAGAAATAGCTAAGGTCAGGCCTCCTTGAGTGTCTTTGCTTTGGTTGTGATAATGCTGTATAATAAGCACCCTCCCCCTCCCCTCCCCAAATGCCCACCCACTAAAAGTCTCTGTGTTTCCAATAGCAAACCTACATCCTTGCCCTTGAGTCTGTAGATCAGCCCTTCAGCAGCACTACTCCAGGCTAGGTCCAGGGTCGCGTTGTATCTTTCTATTTTAGGCCCTAGGAAGCTGGAGCCTGTTCTCATGGTGAAGGGAAGGAGCACAGGTCTGGTCAGGTATGGTACTTTAACATCTGCTCCCATTTCATTGGCCACGCATGTTACGTTGCCACGCTCCTGGATGGTGTGGGGAAGAGCACTCCTTCCCTGGTGCCAGGAAGCAGAGGAGGGTGAATGTTTCAACAATAATGCCCCAGTGGGCCAGGCACAGTGGCTCACACCTGCAGTCCCAGCACTTTCGGAAACCAAGGTGGGTGGATCACTTGAGGTCAGGAGTTGCAGATCAGCATGGCCAACATGGTGAAACCCCATCTCTATAAAAAATACTAAAATCCAGAAGAGCTTTTAAACACAGATCCTAAAATCCACATAATTCAAGAAATGCCTTTGGAAGCACCCCAACTGAAAGAAAGATGAAGAGGTAGTTTGGTCTTCAAAGTGCACATTGTTTGGGTTGCCCAAAATCTGAAAACTATTCTTACCAGAAGGCAGAGAGGTTTGCAGTGGTTCCCTTCCCTTTCACTCGCCCTTATACCTGTATGGAAGCCAAATTTGGTCCCATTTCCCATCTTAGGGGAGGTTAGGGATTGTATGTGGTACCAAGGTCTGGGGTGAGCTGCACTACGGAGATGCCGGTGGCTGCAGGCATTATGTCTGGAGATATGATTCTCATGAGACTGTTCCCATGGCACATCTTTGTGTTTTACTTCCCTTGTCTCCCCAAAGTCTGTGCTCCAGTTTTCCAGTCGATTCTGGTAAACTCTCTGCCTTTAATACAAAAATTAGCTGGGCGTGGTGGTGGGCACCTGTAGTCCCTGCTACTCGAGAGGTTGAGGCAGGAGAATTACTTGAACCTGGGAAGTGGAGGTTGCAGTGAGCCAAGATCACACCACTGCACTCCAGCCAGGACAACAGTGAGACTCTATCTCAAAAAATAAATAATAATGCCCCAATGAGTAAGCAATCACTTTCAACTATTCAGTTTGTATCATATATCATGAGCTCCCTGTTTTCAGAGAAAAGTGTCCAAAAGGGACAGAATCCTTTATTATTACTATGATTCCTTCTTTAAATTCTGCCATGGTTGCCTGGAAAAGATGGTGTGATATTTGGGACAACAGACAGAGCACTAAACTGGGAGTCAGGAGACCTCTGTCCTACTTTAGTTTTACCCTTTGACCTTAAGCAAGTCACTTCACCATTCTGGGCGGCAGTTTCTTCACTATTAAAGTAGGAGGGCTTGACCAAGTGATGATCGAAGTGCATTGTAAACCGTAAAATTCTAATCTACGGTAGATTACCTATTAGAGTCAATCTTTAACAGTGTCTGTAGGCATGGCGTGATAGTCAACTAATACTTGTCTATTAGAGAGAGAACTCATCAGCGCAAAGGCAGCAGATGTCAAAGGAATCCTGCTCTACCGGAGAAATGTCTATTGGTACATTTCTGGGTATCCCACCCACATCCAGCATCAGTGGGAGAATCACTGAGTCTCCTTCACTGTCATATAAATACAGCCCTGCCTCACAAGGTAGAGCTGCCTGTGCAGGAAGCAGCTCCACAGCAAATCAGCTCGGAGCACCTGCCTTAAGGCCTCTAATTCTGGGCTCATATTTGAAACTTTTTTTTTCTCCTTCCATGGGTGTTATCATGAAACAGGAAAGTTCCCCTGTCCCCCTTACAGGGCTCACTGATGTGATAGGGATGTGGCTTGCTTCTTCAGTGCCCCACTGCTCAAAACCTCAAGGGAGAGCAGGGGCATCACACTGCCCTTATAAAAGGCAAGCTGTCTCCTCACCCACACATCCTAGCACACTTTCACCCAACACAGGATGGTGCTTCAAGGTTTCTGTGTGTTTGGTGATAAAGACATTCTGGTCATTCCTAACTTTCGAGTGCAGAGGCAGCTACAACTTACTGACATTGATAACTTAATAAGTTGCCCACTGTAAGTCCTTTTATGTGCTTTTCCTTACCAAAGACTTGGGATGAAAAACTATTAGGGCAGGATCAACGGCTATTGAATGTGTTTCCCCTGAGGCTCTGCGTACACAATAGCATCCCCAGTCCTATTCGGCACTGGGCGGGACACAAAATATAAAGGGCCAATTTCATTGGCTAATATCCAGTGAACAAGCATCTCCACAGTTCTAGACACTATCCATCCTGACTTGCAACATGCAATCCAGCAAGGAATCAGATCAAAAACGTTGTAATAACATATTTATATACAGCTTGTATTGCAGTATCCAGAGGCACGCCATGTGGGAGTGCAGAGGGAGAAACAATCATACATCCTTGGCTGATCCTTGCTAGACAGTAAGCTTCACACGAGCAGACACGCATATTCATGTTGCTCACCATCTATCCCCTAATCCTGGGACATAGGACGAATTCTATAAAGATGTATTAAATAAAGGCATGGATGAATATATTTTACAAATGAGGAAATAAAGGCCCAAGAAGGAAAGTGACTTGACTTGACCAACATCCCAGGGCTAGCTAGAGAAATCTGAACTGGGATCTCCAAACACCTCATCCAATGCATATCACAGTAGATCAACCACCAAACCTTCAGTAAAATTTTCCAAGAACCCTGGGCTCACTGCTTCATAACTAGGCTGGATAAACTTATAACAACATGCATCCTGGCATTGGACATGGCTGACTGTATAATTAGCTTATTTCCTACCCATATGGAGCAGCTCAGCTCCTGTGCCTCAGTGGGGAATTCCTCGTATGTTGCTAGGGTCGCCTTCTGGGATTACATCTTCAGAGGTGTGCAGGAGGAGTCGGCTGTGCTGATAAATGAATCAGAGAGACATGAGGAGAGCTGGCAGAGTCCCCCAGGCGAGATAGATGGGGGCTGGATTGTGCTCAGGGCTGCTCTCTTCCCTCAGCCTCTTCTCCCTCTGACCTGAAGTGGACCCAGTGGGAAAATAGTGCCTGCTTCTCCAGGACTTATTGCTTAGTCATAAATCTCCATCTCGGGGCTGTGTATGGGAAGGGGGTGGGGCACTGGAGAGGGGAGACCAGGTGAGGGAGGGAGGGAGACTGAGCAGAAGGAATATGGGAGGAGAAAAGAAAAAGAGACAAAGATATCTGATAAAAGTCGAAGGGCCAGCAAAACCTCTTTAACTCAGGTTCCATAAGTCGAGAAATATTTTATCACCCTTGCGAGTCAAACCTCTGAAAATCAATAGGGCTTGAGAGTTGCCTATATTGATCTGAATGCCTGAGATGTATTAAAATATTCATGGCTGGATGTATGTGTTCAGAGAAGATGCTGGGGGTGGGGCCTGGCACAGAGAGAAGGAGATGGGTAGGTAGATTTCTAAGTAAAAGCCAGTCTCATTTTCATTAAAAATAGATTAATTCTATTAGTTGGACTAAAACCCTACACTTAAAAGGAAATGAGCTTGTTTGTCAGACAAATAAGCCACTGGCAAACCCAGGGAAAAAAAAACATTTATTTATTGCTATTTAATAGCAGAAGAGCCAGGGAGAGTTGATAAAATTAGCACGGTATCCCCAAGGGGGGGAGCAAGGGCTGCTTTGTTTGCAAAGCCAATTTGGACACTGCAGCTTTGATCTTCACTTTGAGCATTTGAGCAGGCATGTTAGTATCACTCATTTCACAGGAGAATTGGGATTCAAGTTTCCCCAACAATCTAAAAAGCAGTACATTAGAAGGGGATTGTCTGCCTGTAGTCTCAGAGTCTCAATACCCTTGATACTAATTTGATGTGATGCATTTCACCAGATGTGTCTACCTGAACGATATCTGATGCCCAGGAGACTGTGGTCCTGCCTGAGAGTATTAGACTTGGATTTTTTTCCCCTTTTGAAAATGATTGGATGAAGGCATCCATAATTTAAAATCTGCATATAGATATGACATATGTTACAAATATTTGAGAAAATTCATGCAAGGAATTGAACAACAACAACATATGGAAAGTCAGTTCCAAATAACAAGGCAGAATTAAAAATAATCTGTTACCTGTAACCACCCTCCTCTTACATTCCAGAGCAACTGACAGAGATGCTGAGAAACCTGTCTCTTGAAAAAAACTCAAGCCCAACAAGGCATCCCTCTGTGGAGCAAGCCTGTGGGAGTCTGAAGGGAATGTCAGGTTGGTTTACATTCCAACAGGGCTCATCACTTCCACATTATTCAGGTGTAAGAATGATCCTAAAGAAAAGGCAGCAGGTGTGGAATTAGATGGATGGGCGTATCAGTAAACCACACTGGAACTTCAGGGAACCTAAGCCATTCTGAGCAGCTCCTGCCCACTTTATGGGTGGACAGCGAGTGCCAATGGCTCTCTGGGTTCAATGAAATTCAATTAAACGGAAACATTTTAAAAACATCTACAGTGTAGTCAGCCCTGGCTTGCACAGGCAGCTATTTCCAGAGGTGGTGGGGCTGGCTCAACCCTCTGATCCCTTCCCACTGTTTCTCCCCATTTTCCCCTCTCTCACTTTCACAACGTCCATAGCTGCAGAAGACAAGAGAGAGACGCAGAGCGCCCTCTTCTCAGAGCTTCTGGGAGGGCCTTTTCTGATGGGAGAAATCAAAAGTCGGCCAGAGAATCGAGGATGGCTGTAATTCCGCTGTTTCTTTCAGTGAATGCCGCCATCCATCATTGCTGCATCACCTTCATATGGTATTTAAAGAGTGCTTTATAATCCCCTCCTCGTTACTCTTTCCAGAGCAGGTTAGCATTTTTATTGTTATTCCCATTTAATAGATGCAAGAAGAATAGCACAGAGACCCTTTCCCAGGGTCTCACAGGAAGAGCAGGGATTAAATTCAGATCCCTCAATCCCTACTCGGTTGCTAAACTAATGCATGCTTCCCTCTCCACATCCCTGCCCCCGCTTCTACATGCAGAAGAACCAGGAGGGCTCTGTGAAGCCCTATGACTGGAATACTTCCTCTTTTCCAAGCAAGAGCCACTGTGGTTATTAGAAGCAGACAAGGTGTTCCAGAAACATTCTCAGAGATAAATTTCCAAGGTATCAATGATCTGTCCTCAGGGGCTGGCGATGCCACCTGGAGATCATAGCTTCTCTTCTTGCCCTCCTCTTGCATTCTCCTCTGGCTGAGCTTAAGGACCAGGGTACCTTTGCCAGAAAGGATGGGGGTAGGGTCGAAAATGCTCTAAGTTCAACAAGTGGGTTTTGCATCTTTTCCATCACCTAACAAAAGCTTTGGAGATGGAGGAGTTTGAACAAAACCATGGTTTTGTCTAAACCTTTGCAACAGACTTCTAACTGTGGCTCTATCTTCCTTGCCTACAGGCTGCACTTTTTCCAATCTGTCCTCCTTGTTCCTGTTTCAGTGGTTGTAGGTCCCGTGACCCAATGGACATAGCCCTGCTCAATTTCAAATCTTTCACTGATCTCTTCTACTGCTAGTGGGGGATTCTAAATTTAGGAAACATACATAATGGGTACCAGAGGGTCTACAACCCTTCCTGAAGTTGAATGTAAAATGTAAAAATATACATGTGTGCATCACTATATGTTTTTTCCAGAGAAAAAGTCCACAAATTCCACTCTACTGTACGTTCCAGATTAAGAATTACTTGTGTACTGCACAAAGCTTAAGCTTCTTATTGTGGCATTTGGGGCCCTCGTAACCCAGCCTCTCCTTGTTTAAGCTCATATCTCAATCTCATGCTCCTTCTCTTCACTTCCTGGAGCAAACCATGAGCCTCCAGGCCAGTGCACGAGCTTCTCCCTCCTCCTGCAATGCCTTCCTATCCTTCTGTTCCTCCTCCGGGAGGTGGTTCAAAGTCACCTCCTGTGTCTCCCTCGAAGCCCCAGAGCATTCCTTGCTTCCCTCCTTGGCAGCTCTGGTCATGCCATGTTGTACTTGTTTATTTGACTATCACCATGCTCAACCATGAGCTCCTCGAAGGTGGGGACTGTGTTTATTATTTTGTTTCTGAATCCCTGGTGCTTCATGTATGTCCCTAAATAGATGTTCAGCACATATTTTAAAATCGATAATAACATAAGTGGTGTCCAAAAAATTCAATCGTGTACTATGTAGTCTCTCATTAGCCCAAGGTTAATGAAATGACAGGTAGACTCTGCCCATGTCACCTGGAGGCATTCCAGGAGGGGTCTGGCTATGCAGTCCACATCTTTTCTGGTCTGAGCTGTGGTTTTGTGCCACCTGATGGTTCATTCACTCTGGGCTTAAATGTAGATTGAGAAATTCTGCATCTGTAGACCCTGATATTTCTAGAATAGAGGAAATGATTCCAAGAATCTCCCAGTGAGTTGGTGTCTGTTTCACTGCCCCATATGTATAGCTGGGGCTGGGAGAACACTGAGTTCTAGGCATCCACCTTCCACCATCAATGTGGGGTTGCTTACTCTATCACCTTCCCCAAGAAGATAATACTTCAGCCTTACTTGACACTATGAGCTTGGTAAAGGACATGAGTGAATCACTCACCCTGTGAAAGCTAAATTTGTGTATGCTATAGAGGTATTTGCAGAAAGCATAAAAGATTTGAGGAAGCAGTTTAACTTAAAGTCTCATTTTTTCTCATTTTCCTGAGCCACAACCTCTTAATGAGAACATACAGAGGCAGGGGGACAATCACATTAATCCCTGACTCTGAGCATTCACACACCCCTCCGTGATATCACTGGGACCTCCGCCTCGTGGCATACACATGCTCAGAGACACCTGCCCAGAAACCAGGCTGATGTCTCATACATCGAGTCTCATTCCTAAAACCTGACACTCTGGTTTGAGGATCCCTAAAGCAAGGATGATCTAGGTGTGGGGAAATTATTTACCTACTCTATGTACTGCTCCAAGAATGTTATATGTATTCATTCACTTAATCCACACAAAAACCCCCGTGAGTTAAATATTGTAATTCCTATTCAGTCGATGACAAAACAGAGGCTCAGAAACATTAAATAACGTGTCCTGTGTCAAGCGTCAGTGCTCAGGATGTGCATGTAGACTGGTCTGATTCCAAAACTCATGTTCTTTCTAGTGTACAGACAGCACAGGACGGAGCTGGACAGCCTGGGCTCTGGAGTTAGGTTGTGTGGGTAGAATACAGACTCCACCACCCACTAGTTATGTGACCTTGGGCATATTTCCTAACTGCTTGGTGACTCCATTTCCTGAGTAAAATGGGGGAAATATTAGTATCCACCTCAGAGTGAGAAGAAATAAGTGGGAAGAAATAAGTGAGACACTTGGAACACCCTATCAAGGCTTAGGATTGTATTGGTACAATATTTTCTAAACCAAAATTTGGACAAATAGTCTGACAAGTAAAAGTACATTTAGGGTTTGGGATAGGTGATAGCCCAGAATATTGGCCTCCATCATGACTCTAAAAATTACGACCACACCTCTAGTTTACACACCAGTGATTGGCACTTTCCTTCCACTTGTGGCACATTTCATATATTCACTTTTTAAGCCACAGAAAAGCATCAGGATAATAACTTGAAGATTTCTTCCCCCCTACAATAACCTCCAAATCCCTTTCCTTATCAGTATGCTGGTAGGCACATCTATTTAATATGGATTCTTTCTCATTTCTCCTCCCAGTGCTTCTCCTCCACGCTCAGACTGATTATTCTGTGTTTTCATTAAGAACATTTTCCATTTGCCAGTCCAAAAAAACAACTCCTCAATGTGATGGCATCATTTCCTGCAGAGAGAAGCCCTCCCACTTGCAGCCAATCGCAAGGCCAGATTCAAACAAGAATTAACTTCCAACCTTTTTTCCTCAAACACAAATGGAAAGGTCAAAAGCTAACCCTAGAGACAGCTGCCTGCCCACTTCTGCATGTAAATTCCACAGATCTTTATAGTGTCTAGCTGGAGAATTTCCCCTCTGTTTCTGTTTTATTCCTCTCATGCTCTAGTTCAATAAAAATAATTCTAGCAGCTTAATAAATGTCTCTTGGATGTCTTGCAAGGATGCCATTGGAGGCTGGATCTGGGACAGCATGGTGTGATGACTGGTTTTATTAGGATGTATTATTTTGGTATAGAGAGCTCTAAAATTTATCTAATAGACTTTTATTAAGTATCAACAATGAGCCATGGATTAGAATAGGGTGTGAGTAAGGCTAGATCTACGCCTTTGAGAAGCTCAAATGGAGACATTTGGGGGTAAGGAGATATTTTCAATGACCTTGAAGAGCACTGCATGAGACATAGAGACTGAAAGTTGTAGGAGACAATAGAGAGCCACTCACCATGCCAGGAAAAGAAGAATGGTTTCACAAAGGAGGCAGTCTTTTTTGACAAGCTGATCTTGAAACACAAGCAGAAGTTTGCTGTAGTAGATGTAAGGCACAATGGTGGGGGCGGGGTGGGGAACAGAGCAAATGCAGGAACAGTGAAAGTGTAATTACACTAAGAATATAGAACAAACTGTATTTATGTAAACAAGATGGTTGAGTTTTCTTTGGAAACAGTATGGAGTTCCAACACTGAGACATAATCGTAAAACAGAAGAAGATCATTTCTTTAAATGAGAGCAATGGAATAGATTAGTGTTGCTCCGGGGTAAGTTATAGACAGACTTTTAATGGGAAAATTTTTTTGGCAGATACATAATGTTGACTTAACACATTTTTATGTTTTGTGCAAATATAAAACGGGGTATAACTTCTTATAAGTATCGAACAGCTATAAAGTCATATCCACTAAGTGAATAGAAACAAAACTCAAAAGGTAGTAAAATGCATTAATTTAAAATAACAAATAACGTTGTTTGGCAGAAACTAAGTTGCTATTCCCAACACATGAATAGAGCATTGAAGGCGACACCCTGATTACTTTGGGATTTGGTATGGCTACACATCTGTGTGTTATGTGATCACTAACTTCTCCATGACTCTTCTCTTTTAAAATTACTAAAACCTTCATTCGTGTAGCACACCTGAGAGTATTTAATCTTAATTTTACAAAATGTGTAATTTATCTATTAAACCTGATTCTTTCAGTCATCTGTTACAGGACATCAATTTCATGATATCAAAATGCTCATTAATTTAAAAACTTTAGAAACAAACAGCATAGCCTATGAAAGTGTCTCTTAATGGAAAATTATCAATGGAAAGTAAGTCTAGTGTTTATTACTGGCAAATAATTTAGTGTGAATACAAAGAGGACCAGGTTGGAAGTCATCACAGTGACATCAGGACCTGTCAACCTTCTTACAGTCAGACAAGCCAAAGTACAAGTTCCCTTTGGGTGATCCCTTTGACCAACATAAGCACAGTCCCAGAATCACATGGCTCCAGGTCCTCATTCAGAGGTCCTCAGTATTATAATAGAATATATCATCAACAAAATGAGAATACAGAATTTAAAATTTCAACAAAGAACTTGTAGACTCTTAAGATTATGTTTGTAGACCCCGAGAGTTGACTGAACCCAGTTTAAGAAAAGCTGGACCAAATAATCTTAAAAATCCTTTCCAACTCTGAAGTTCTCCCATTATTTTAAAAGTTGGAAAAGAAAAAAACAAACCCAGACAACTGAGTCCTTATGAAAACCATCAGTTATTCAAATTTGTCTCCTCTGCTTCCCTCCTCTCTGTCATGCCCATATCTTTCTCATTCCCCCAAAAGCTCAAAATTCTGCTCTCATAAAAATCTGCTCTTGAGAAAAAATAAGATCTTGGCCCCCCATTTCTGAGTGCAGATTTAATCATCATCACTTCTTCCAAAGGTAATGCACATTAAGCTTGAGCTCTGGATTCAAGTGTTTCTTTTTCCCTTTTATTTTTAAGCCCCCATGCAGGTATTCTGTATATAAATAAATAAATCCAAGGGAAAAATGTTTGGTGGGGGAAAAAAGGGAGGCTCAGGCACATAACAGGGAGGTGGCAAGCCCTGGGGACATTTCAACCCTGAACATCTGGACCCTGAGTCACAAGAGTGATGACAGCAAAAGTTGCACAATTATAAACTGGGCAGATTTGAAAATTGATAATGAATCAAACAACCACTAATTTTCCTGGTCCCCTCTGGCAATCATTTTTTCAAACTGTTCAGGGCTTTAAAATATGAAAATAATGAACCTGTGGCAACTCCCCTCCCTTCCTCTCCTGGCTCCATCAGTTTCCCAACCCCTGTTTGTAGAAATCTTCTGGTTGGCTATCTATATTCAAATTACACTTTTCAAGCTGTTCTCTCAATAAGTTCAAGAGGAGTTGATTTCCCCCCTACAATTGCTGCTAAACTATAATTGCCTGCTGTATCTTTTGCCCCCTTTTTGAATAAGTGGTGTTAGATTTGCCACTTTGGTTAATCCTCAGGAATCTGACCTGTCATTACACAAACTTCTAAAAATATCAGCTTGCACTTCACAGTTTCCGTTTTGGTTTTATGTAATTCCTCTCCAATGTGTTTTATTTGAACCTGCTAACCTGCTTTGAAGAAAAATAATTGCTAGCTGGCATTGCCTGTCATCTGCTGTGTTCCTTCTCAAAAGCCTCAAATGAGAATACTGATCTCTGGGTAGTTGAATTTTTATGAGAAGGTTGAAATAGAGGAAAAATTTATTGACACACACATTTCCCTTTGGTCTCCTATAATCTCAGCAGAGAACACATGTCTTCTCTATCTTCTCTCAGATGAGGCACTCTGAAGGGCCACAATAATAGATAGAATCTAGCATTCAGCACCTATCAATCAAACACCTGCTAAGTGCCAAACCCTGCATGAAATGTGGGTGATGAGCAAAAGTCTAATGCAGGAGGCTAAGAGAGATTCTTGGTTTGGTTGGGGGTAGGTGGAATGAAAGTGCTGGAAATAAGATCTGAAATCATGCTGGGCAAGTAGAAGGACATCTCTTATGTGAAAATAACAGACTGCCTAATTTTGCTGTCCATAGTGGGGAGTAAGGCACGCCTTTCCCAATTGTGAATTTGCTTCTGTGAGAACAGGGTCAAAACTGGAGGAGGAAGGCTACATGAGACAAAAGTTGGCCATCTCCCTTCTGCATATATACTACTCATGGTTCTCCATAGCCTCTTCCTGGTCACAACTATGATAGGGCAGGAAATGGGAATACCTCCATCCTGTCCTGAAGAAGCTCACCGAGGGACCCTTAGCCTAGACTCTGCTTCTCCAAGAGCACCATGAGGGCCAGGCTTCAGCCCTGTAAGACAAGTCCCCCTGTAGATTAATACACTACACCTCTGCTGAGCTTCACATCTGCCAGAACTGGGTTCTAAATATGCATGTTGGACTCTCAGACTCCCTTGGCCTGGTTTAAGTTCACACTGTAGGCTCTGGGCTACCTTGATGAGTGGGACCACTGTGCCTCTGTGACCCATGCCATGCCTGAAGACACTACTACATCTCACCGAGTGTCATCACTCAACATTCAGGGTCAGCCCTCAGAGCCCAGCCCTAGTGGCCAAAGTTCCAACCTGCAGGCCTTGCCTTTGCTGCCTCCTTTTCCAGGTCCATCTTTCTCAGTGAACATGCCCCCAGGTTGGGTTGTCCACATGATGGAAGGGGTCCAGTGCTTTTCTATTTTATGTTCAGTTCAATAAAGAGTTTCTGATGTACTCACTTTGGGAAGGGAAAATGTTTCTAAATATCTCAACTTGGACAAGGACTGGACAGCCTGAATATAAAAATATGGTGAATAATTGACATTACAACCAATTTTACAGAAATATGGATTATCAGAGAGTACTATAAACTGTTGTATACCAACAAAATGGATAATGTATCTTAAATGGACAAATTCCTAGAAACATCCAACCCAAAAAGACCTAATCATGAAGAAAAAAAAAAATCTGAATAAACCTATAACCGGGAAAGAGATTGAATCAGTAACCAAAAACCTCCTAAAAAAGAAAAGACCAGGACTAAATGGCTTCATTGGTGAATTCTACTAAGCATTTAAAGAAGAATTAACACCAACCCTCCTCAAAATCTTCCAAAGAGGAGGAAACACTTTCAGACTCATTCCATGAGCCCAATATTACACTGATACCAAAGTCAGACAAAGACCGTACAAAAAGAGGAAACAACAGAACAATATTCCTAAATATTGATGCAAAAATTCAACAAAATACGAGCGAACAGAATTCAACACTACATTAAAAGTATTATATACAATAAGCAAGTGAGATTTAGTCCTAGAATGCAAGGATGGTTCAACATACAAAAATCAACCCATGTAATATACCACATTAACAAAATAAAGGAAAAAAAAAGACATGATTATCTCAATTGATGCAGACAAGCATTTGATGAAATTCAACGCCCTTTTATGATAAAAACACTCAACAACTAGAAATAGAGGAAAACTACTGCAACATAATAAAGGTATATATCAAAAGTCCACAGTTAACATTATACCCAATGGGGAAACCCTGTAAGTTTTCCTTTTAGAATGGGAACAAGGCAAGTATGCTCATTTTTGCCACTTCTATTAAACATAGTACTAGAAGCCCTAGTCCAAGCAATTAGGCAAGAAGATGAAATTAAAGACATCAAAATTGGAAAGAAATAAGTAAAATTATTTTTATTCTCAGACAAAATTATCTTATATGTAGAAAACACTAAGGATTCCATACTAAAACAACAACAACAACAACAACAACACCTGTTAATAAACTCAGTAACATTGTAGAATTAAGTCAGAATCAGCCCACAAAAGTCAGCTGTGTTTCCATACACTAACAATGAAAAATCTGGAAAGGAAATCAGGGAAACAATTCAATTTACAATAGCATCAAAAATAATAAAAAACTTAGGAATAAACTGAACCAAGAAAGAGAAAGACTTGTTAAGTAGAAAGTATAAAACATTTGTGAAAAAAATTAAAGGCACTAATAAATGGAAAGATACTGTGTGTTCATGAACTACATGACTTAATATTGTTAAGACATCAGTACTACCCAAAGAGAGCTATAGATTCAATGCAATCTCTATCAAAATTTCTGCATTATTTGCAGAAATAGAAAGATCCATTCTAACGTTCACATAGAATCTCAAGAGATCCTAAATAGCCAAAAAATCTTGAAAAAGAAGAACAAAGTTGGAAGTCTCATACTTCCTGATTTCGAATTTTATTATAAAGCTATAGTAATCAAAACAGTTTGGCACTGGCATAAAGACCAACATATAGAAAAGCAGAATAGAATAGGCAGCTCAGAAATAAACCCTCCTGTATCTGATCAAATGATTTTCAACAAGGTTGCCCAGACCACTTAATACAGGGAAATAACATTTTCAACAAATGGTGTTGGGAAAACTGGATATCCACATGCAAAAGAATGAAGTTGGAAACTTTGCCTTTGCCATATATAAAAATTAATTCAAATGGGTCAAAGACCTAAGTGTAAGAGCTAAAACTATAAAACTCTCAGAATAAAACAAGAGGAATAGTTTTATGACATCGGATTTGGTAATGATTTCTTGGATATGATACTAGAAGCAAAGGCCAATAAAAGAAAAAAATTGATAAATTGGACTGCATCACAATGAAAAACCTCTGTGCATCAAAGGATACAATCAACTGAGTGACTGAGAGAAATAAAATGGGAGAAAATATTTGAAAATCATGTCTGATGAGGGGTTTACATACAGAATACATACATAACTCATAAACTCAACAATAAAGACAACAATAGCAAAAGCACAGCGAGATATCACCTTACACTCATTAGGATGGCCCTGATTAGAAAAGCAACGACAACAACAGAAAATAACAAGTGTTGCTGTATAAACTGAAACTCCTGTGCACTGTTGGTGAGGATGTAAAATGGCAACGGAGTCCTGCTTCTTGCATCCCATCTGGGTGAGTGCTGTGCTGAGGGACCCATGAGTCTTCTCTGGAACTGTCTGATCAGTGGACCATGGACTTTTCTTCCTCAAGAGAGTTGTATCTAAGGTCCCTAAAGTTGAGGGTATATGAAAATGTATGGAGTGCTGCTTGCTTTTTGTCCTGAGACTTTTTAAGGCAGAAAGTTCTCGTGAGCCATCAGTGTGTGAAGGCAATGTGGTGTTGTATGCCCAGGAAGAACATGGAGCAAATTCCTCCTCTTCCTAATTTTCAGAAGGCCTTGGAGAGTGAGGAAGGGCACTGAGTGGTACCTGTGTCTCCAGGTGAAGAACATCCCCCACCCCCCAAAAATGTTGCTGTTCTCCAACACAGAGACCACAGTTTCAGCAGAAGCCCATCACAGGAGACAGAGCAGGGTGAGGTAAGGGACCTCACTCTACGTGGCTGAGAGCAGGCACTTTGGCTCCCTCCATCCTCCTCCCATCCTCAGCTTCAGAGGAAATGCACCAGATGCATTTCTGGGACATTCAAACAGAATATTTGAGAGCATGAAGCAGGGAAAAAATAGAATCATTTTCTGTCTCTCCTTTGGGGGGGGGGTTTGGCACCAGTTACCCTAAGATGCACAGGTTGCTATGGGACTCATTGGAGGGTGACTTGGGGGCTTTGAGGAGGTTGGATGGAAGACATTGTAGGGAGATGGTGACTGAGCTCTAGGAGGACTTGGCTCAGGCCATCTGAATGGATCCATCAAATGACCCTTTTTGTTTTTGTCCATCTGAACCCTCTTTGTTCAGATCCTGATGCTTTGAGCCAGTGGGTTGGGAGCCGGACATATGGGTTGCACCCCTCATTTTCTCTGCATGTGACTTATCTATACCCTATGCAGAGGCATAAGGCTGACCACCTCCACCCCACAACCATGGCTCCTTAGTCTTAAGCACTCTGCAGTAAGCAGAATTTTCCCCTCTCACAATTTTTCTCTGTTGGTTCCCTGCCATGTCCCAGAAACCACGGTTACACAGGAGTCATAATCCCTCCATACCCTCTTCTCTCTTCCAGCCCAAGCCAATTTTCTTCACTATGTCCACGAACACACATAAATCCTAACTCTTGGAGCAGTAGAAGGGGCTCTCTTAAAATGCTTGTGGATCCCTTTCAGCTCTTGGGACATGCACATATATAATAAAACATAGCATCTTGTGATAATTGACCAAATTATTTATTGGAACTGGGGAGAGTGTGAGCTCATTTGAATGAGATCTCAAAGGATAGTAGTAGCAGTCATCATAGCAGTAGTAATAATATTGATAGCTCTTCTTTATTGAGAGCTTAAATGTGGCAGTCGTGGTGCTAAGTATTTTCAATATATCACCTCTTATTTCTCAGAACAATTCGCTCCCTAACAGACACACCTAGGCAAATGACTACCAGATATTTGTTCATAACACTCACATATATTCTTTCCTAGCCTAATATTAAGTATTTTTAATAACCTCTTTTTATTGATGGGGAAATTGAGACTTAGAGTGACTGAATAACTTGGCCAAATTATCCAGTTGAATTAAGTGACTTGTCTTCAATCACAAGGCATTCATGTATCATAGCATTTTGACCGAAAAACAAAGTAATTTATGTCCCAAAACTTAAATTTTACCATCTAAACCCCAAATTTAATAGCATTAATTGAGGAAGACATTTTCACTTATCTGCATAACCAAAAATCCTACAAAGTTTTCTAACAGATTCTCTGGGAGATGAATTTGCAACCCTTTGCTTCAATTTTGAAAGAACATATAGTAGAATGCATGTGTCATGTCAATCTGTGCTATTCTTGTAATTTTTAAGCATCCATGTGTATTAAATCTTTTTTCAGGAATGCTCTGATAAGAAAAAAGTAAGAAATAACAATGGGCTTTACAAATTCCTATTTAGTCACAGTGTTCTAAAACTGAGAGTTATTGTTCACTAGAGTAACTGAAAAGAAAAACAGATATTGTTATAATCTAGCTTGTGTACAGGGCATTTTAGAAAGTTTTAAACTCTGACCCTTTATTTTTTGGGCATTTTCACATCTCAATCAAGATTGTTGTGCCAATCAAATAAAATTGAGATTGAGAATATCTGCCCTGCCTATGTTATAGTGTGATTGGGTAATCACAATGGACATTTTTTTAGTGCTTACTATATGCAATGTATATATCTTAAATGAATTTGATACTCAAAAAATTCTTTGAGGTAGGTAGTATTGTTATTTCCATTTCACAAAGAAGAAAATTGAGGTTCTAAAAGGTTAATTTGAACTATATAATTGATGGAGGCAAGATTTGAACCCAGGTAGGCTGGCTCCCCAGTCGAGGTTTCTAATCACTTCACCATAAAATATGATAGTATGCGTCTAAAAGATTAAGTTTTCATCCAATCAGAGGATCAAACTGTTAGGCAGGAATCTAGACCCAACAGGGTGGTATCACCCAGCATGGCAGGCCCTTTGTTAGGACTTCCCACCCTTCACTTCCTGCTAAGACTCTCAGCGTTCGAAAAAAGCCCGAGCCCACCAAAAAACCCCCACTCTGCGCAAGCTCCTGGACACGTCATTCCTCAGAAATTGAAACCTAACTCAGGAGAACCGAAACCTACAAACCCCGCCTGCCTTGCCCCATAAAAGGCCCCCGATACCTGCCCCAAGCGCGACTTCCTTCGCCCTCCTCCTAGGGGACCAGTGAACCTCGCCCGCGAGCCCAATAAAGGCTACCTCTGTTCTCATCTGCCTCATGTCTTCTTGCTTGGCTCCCCATTACATTACACAAACGTTAGTTTAAGCTCCTTTATTTATACCCAAAGGGGTTAAACATCTTTGTGATCAAATACTGCCTCTTTGGAACTTGGTAACCACTAAATACGGATTCCAAAGGCCCTCTGAAAACTTAGAAGTATTGCACAAATGTTAGTATTACTAATTTTATTGGCTTGAAATACCATGTTTTTAACATTCCCTGAATAGATGATATTGATACTCCAAATTCAGGACTGAGTTTAGATTGTCCAAATGGCATTCAGCATGAAGTTCTTTTAGAATGCCTTTCATTATTTCTTCAAATGTTTCCAAAACTGAAAATCTTAGACTCTGTGATGTCAGTCAGAAAGATGATGTTAGAAGAGAAAAAAAGGTTTTATAATTATTTCTACCCAAAACGATAATTCTCTGCCAAATCACCTATCATTCTAGATTGAGGTTATTATGAAGTTTGGCTCTTCCTCAAATCAAATACGTCCTTCAAGAATGAAGATTCACCATTGATGACATGCAAAGGTATGTAGCAAGTCCCCCAGGTCCATTTCCAGAGATAAGCTTCAACAGGGTGCTCAGTGTTAGGATCAAGATGGCACCAGTACACAGCTTCCTTAGTAAGTACCTTGAAGTATTCATACAAAAGTGTTATTCTTCTGGCATGTTTTCTTAAAAAAGAATTCATAGTACTTAACTAACATTGTTCATTTATTTTCCCCCAAGTGGCCCCATTCTATGTTAATATTTCAGAGTGGTGCCACCTTCTTGCACAGAACTTCAAACAATTAACAGAGAATGCTATATAGGACTCAGTCAGAGCAGCAGGCTGACCTGGTGAACTCCCACGCCACCCCCACTCCCCGACATTTCATATCCCAAGCTATAGGACAGCTAATGGTGCTTGTGTTAGAAACAGCCAGGACAAAGGTCAGCAGTGAGGAATGTCTCTAGGACCCTACTTAGCCAGCTCCGTGAGGCTGATGCAGGAGGGCGTGATGATGAGAAAGTAAGACCGCAACTGTTTGAGTCCTGTTATCTGAGCCAATGTAAACATCGAACCACAAATACTTCCCCTTCCTCCTCCAGGATCCAAATGTCAATTGCTTCCAGCTTCAAAGTTCTGAGCCTGTACCACACCTCCCTTTGATTCCAGCTTGCTTGGAAAGAGAACAACATGCCTGACTCCATCTGTGCGGTAAAATTGAGTATCTTTAGCTAAGTCATTAGGAGATACTGGGTGTGCCCCAAACCTGGATCCTTAAAATTTAATTCACCCTAGAGAAAATTCTGGCCCTCTATCAAACGACCACACAAACAACAGGTCAAACTCTGAAAAGGCCATCCTCTAGGTGGGTGGGACCCAGGACAAATCCGTTCCAGTTCTGGAGCCTGAGTAGGAGGGCTGAAGGGGCCACAAAGGATGCCACAGTGCTGAGCCTAGGAATCATTCACCTGGGAACTGGGACAGAAGGACAAAACAGATCACCAGTTCCCCTTCCCAACCCTCACATTCTTTTGACCAACAATATCAGACAGTATCATACTTGCCATTCCTTTTCATTAGTAAACTTATCCCCAGCCCTTTAGCTTAAAAGCAGTTGAGCTCATGATCCATTATACTAGTTTGCCAAATATTCAACCCCCTCTGAGTGTTTTTTACATTGGTGTGGGTGTTCAGAAAAAGTATTTTGACCTTTTTTTTTTTTGGCATTTTATGGACTCTTTATTATCAGTGCTATAATGCTGAAGTCTAGCACTTGAGTTTGTTTTCAGACTTCAGTATCTCTTTTCCTATCCTACTCCAGAAAATGTTGCCCTGTTCCCATGCCCAGCAGGTGGAAGACGACCATGATCCTCCTTAGGCAGGTGCTAGATTTGGACAGTTCCTCTTGGTTTTTTAGCAGCTTGCTACACAGTGGTGATGGAGGAGGAGGAAGGAGGTGGGAGGTAGAGGTGGCAGCAGAGTCATTTAAGTGAGCAGCATTGGGCCAACTCTTGATTCTTCCTGGGGGTACCTGCCACGTGGAGACTGAGCTGCTCACCTTGCCCATCTCCCCACCACCCCAGTCCCAGTACAGCCTGTCTCCAACCCTGCCTTTCTTTCTACTATTCTCATTCTCATTTCTATAACAGGACCTCTTTTTTTTTTTTGGTTCCAGCTCCCAGGCCATATTTTCATGATACATGATTTCCCTTGGGTTCATAGGTTGGAATTTGACCTCTGGTTTCACAGGGCTCTGGTTCCTGGCAAGTAAGAGAATGCTGCTTGTGAGAGCAACTTAGTGAGAACTAGTGGCTGCCACGGTCGACGTTTCCCAGCCCCGCTGTTGATCTGCATGTTAGCTCCATACATACTCAGTTTTGTTCATTTTCAGAAGTGAGAAACTGTTTGACTACAGCTGACTTTTATAGGATTCTCAAGCAAATGGAGAGTAACATGAGAGGAAAGGATATAGGTTTTAGAGTCTGATAGGCTGGGCTCCCTCTTCTGTTTTAACCACCAATAGGCTGTATGTCATTGGGAAAAGTACCACCTCTCAGGGTCTTGATTTCCTCATGTGTAAAATGGGAATGATAACAGTCCTTTAAGGAGCACTTAAAGAAGAGCTTTCATGTGAAGAAAGAGTGATGGATATAAGTTACTGGACTTGCTAATGTATCTGCAATGCAATCTGATGTTTTTATGCCTGTGGGTCCTCCCACATACCACTCTTTGCCTACAGCATTCTTCAGCTTGCTCCTATTGTAACTGATACTTTAGACAGTGTGGTTGGAGGAAACATCTTTGAGGATGTCATATTTGTGTCAAAACCTTGCAGAGAGCCAGGCAAGGAAAAGCTTTACCAAATAGAACAGTGCTTATGTGCAGTTACTGTGGCTTTAGTCTTCTAGTCTCCACTGATTTCCAAAGTTGCTTAGGTCAGTACCTCTCCAACCCCAACCCCGTCACTTCCTTCAGTGAGGTTATCATATACATTTATAACACATTCAATTCTTTTGTTGTAGCCTATATTCCATCCTGGGATCCCCTGACCTCCTAAGTGATTTTTTAAAATTTATATACAAGAAAGTTCACTGTTTGTAAAGTTCTATGGATTTTAACAAATGCAGGATGTCATGTATTCACCATGACAGCATCACATAGGTCAGTTTCACTGTCCTAAAGGATACCCCATGCTTCACCTATTCAACTCTTTTCCTTCCCCAAGCCCTTGCAATCACTGATCTGTTTGCCATTGCTATAGTTTTGTCTTCACTACAATCTCATATAAACAGAATCATACAGTAGTTATTCTTTTCATACTGGCTTCCTTCACTTAGCAGCATGTGATTCTGTAATTGTTTTTAACAGTTCACTATTGAGGGCTAACTAGATATAAGCTAATGCTCTAGGTAGCTTGACCATAAATCACCATTTGCTGGTGTAGTCCGTGCTTATACCTATTATCCTTGCATCTCACTCGTCATGTTATTTTAGCACAAACAAAAGTGTTCCAATTTGGAAAATAAATTATATTGTCATCCTAGTTCTTGGTTATGAGACTATATCCATGAACAAGACAAAGTCTCTGCCATTAGGGAACTTACATTCTAATGGAGAGAGATGGATAGTAAAGAAACAAACAAGAAAATTCCATGTACTAGTATAAAGGGATAAAAGAAATATTAACTGAACTAAATAATTCAGGAGATACTTTAGATAGTGTGGTTGGAAGAAACGTCTAAGGATGTCACTCACATTTATGTCAAAACCTTGCAGAGAGACAGGCAAGGAATCTCCCAGGCAGAAGGAAAAGAAAATACCAAATATCTAAGGCACAGAAACTTGCCATGTTTAGGAAGAGAAAGAACTCAAGGGAGAATAGAATAAGGTGGGTTTACTGCAACAAACCAGGTTAAGAAAATTTAGACTTTTTCTAAATTCACTGGGAAATCACTGAGGGTCTTAAGCTGGGAAATAACATGACATGATTCATATTCTAAAAAGATTAGTTGGCCATGCAAAGAAGACACTGGAGTGAGGCGCGCATAAAAGCAGAGACCGATGGGAATCAATTGCTGTGGTCCAGACAAGAGATGATGGTGGCTTAAACTTTCATAGTGGTGATAGGAATAGAGAGACATGGTAGAGTCATGGTAGAGTACAACATGTATATTGTAGGTGATCTGACGGATTGGATATTGGGGTTAAAGAAACGGTGATAAGAAATTTCTAGATTTTTGGCTTAGCAACTGTCTGATAGGATTATTTACTGAGGTTCAGTGCCGGGGGAATTGGGAAGGAACCATTGGATGGGTGGCAATTCCTGGTTTGTTTCAGACATGTTAAGTTTGAAACATTTGTTACACATTCATGTAGTGATATCAAACAGGCAATTAGTCCTATGAGTTTGCAGTTTGGAAGTGGGTTTAGAGCTGAAAATTAACTAAGAATCCTCGTTATGCATTATTTAAAGCTATGGGGCTGGTTAAGGTTCCATAAGGAGAGAATATTGATAGAAAAGAAGACTCAGGAATAAACCCTGGGAACTCTAATATTTATCGGTCAAAAAGTCAAGGAGCAGCCAGAAAAACAGGAGGAAAAATAGGAAGTTTTTTTCATCAAAACTAACAGGGAAAAGTGTTTTAAGAAAGACAGGCAGTCAACTCTCTTGAATGTTGCCAAAAAGTCAAGTACAGTGAGGTCTATTAGGTTTGGCAACATGGAGGCCATGAGCATCCTTGACCGGGGCAGCTTTAGCAAAGCCATGGAGATGCAAGACAGAATGAAATGTGTTGAAGGTGAACTTGAAGAAGAAGCACAAATGGCTCACAGTTTGTTTAACTGGACCATAAATTCCATGATAGTGTAGACCATCTAGCTTTTAGTTTTTGCTGTAACCCCAGTGCCTGCAAATACTTGCCATTTAAATATCTCCACACTCTCATGAATATTTCCAATGCCTCTTGTGTAACCTATTTATAACCAGTACATAAGCTAAAAGCTGAACTGAAACAAAGATAACTATTAGAAAGACCTACAAAGATTGCCTATTTTAGTCAGGCCACTTTTATGTTTCATTATTTACAATTATCACCCAAGTGAAAGGAAATTGGCAGTCCCCCAAAATTTCTTCATCTTCTTTATGATCACTAGTGCTTCATTTATGGAAGTTTAGAGAATCATGGGTGTTCCTATTATGTTACACTGAAGCATTCGCAGTTTAAGAGGGAAGCTGGCCATTTAAAATAATAAATTTAGAGCAATAATTCTGATTTAAAATCCCAAATCATATTAGCAAAACCAAGAAGGAAGAGAGAAGGGGGAATTTACATGTTAAATTCCTCATCTAAAGTGGGAGGAGGCAAGGGATAATGTTTTACACTTTATATTAACAATTAAGAAACTACAGAATAAAATATATATTTGGGTTGACTTCTGGGCCTCCTAAAAGTTAATGCCAAATGCTTCCTGGGCTAGGAAAGCCAAAATAAAGCAGACAGAGCCTTAAGATCAGGAAAAAAATCAAATCCCCAGCCAGCCAAAGCTATACCATGCCCAGTTTCACTGTAGAGCATGAGTCCTAGGCCACCAATAAAAGGTGTGGTTCTGTGGGGTCTACAGACAGTCATTTCAAAACCATTAAATGGAGAGTAAATTAAATTAAAACAAGGAAAGAGTGAAAGAAAAATATCCACCCATTTAAAATGAGCCTAAAAATATAAGTTCCAAGTAAAGCAAGGGATAGGAAAAAAGTCAACAAAATTAACAATCAAAATATGAGTTCACTACAGATAGAAATAAAATAAGAAACCAACTGAAAGAGGCCTCAAAATAAATACGTTTAGGATCTACAAAGAGACAAATGAAGGAATCATATCTACAAATAATCAAATTATGAAATAAAATAGAAATGTAAAAAGAACAAGTGAATGTTTTTTTTTAAATTACAACCATTAAGTTGAAAAACATAGTTGATCTAATAAACTCAACAGGATAATAGGATAATAACTTGACTGGGCATAATTAAAGAGAAAATTAGGGAATTTGAAGAAAATACAAAAATGTTTTCTCTGTAGTATACACAGAGAAATAGAGATATTTTTTAATAAAGAAGAGCTGTTAAGAGATGAGTAATATATTGAGAATTTCTAATGTCCATTAAGTAGGAGTTCTGGAAAAAGAGAATAAAGGTAAAAATGAAAAGGCAATATTTAAAAAAAAAAAAAAAAAAAGCTGAGAATTGTCCAGTATTGAAGAAAGTCCTTGTAAGTATGCATCAATATTGAACAACATTAAAAAAAAAAAACAGTGAAACTATAGAGTATAAAAAAAAATTAAAATATAAATGTCAAAAGTAGACCTTTGGAAGTCTTAGCCAGAGTAATTAGGTAAAAGAAAAAAATAAAGGGCATCCAAATTGGAACAGAAGAAGTCAAATTGTCCCTATTTGCAGATGACATGATCTTACACATAGAAAACCCTAAGAAGTGCCATCAAACTTTTACAACTGATTTTTAAAACTCAGTAAAGCTGCAGGATGCAAAATCAACACATAAAAATCTGTAGCATTTTTTATAGACTATCAACAAACTAGCTGAAAAAGAAATCAAGAAAGTAATCACATTTATAATAGCAACAAAACTAAAATAAAATAAAATACCTAGGAATAAATGTAACCAAGGAGGTAAAAGATCTCATCAATGAAAACTATAAAACATTGATGAAATAAAGAGGACAAAAAAAAAAAAAATGAAAAGATCTTCCATGTTCATGAACTGGTAGAATGATATTGTGAAAATGAGCATACTACCAAAAGCAATCTGCATATTCAATGCAATCGCTATCAAAATATCAATGACATTCTTCACAGAAATAGAAAAACAATCCTAAAATTCATATGGAACCACAAAAGACCTCAAATAGCTAAAGCAATCCTCAGCAAAGAGAACAAAACTGGAGGCATCACACTGTCTGACTGAAAATATACTACCAAAATTATAGTAACCCAAACAGCATAGTATCAGCATAAAAACAGACATGTAGACCAATGGACTAGAATAGAGGACCCAGAAATAAATCCACACGGTTACAGCCAACTGATTTTTGACAAAGATCTTAAGAACATTTACTGGGGAAACGACAGTCTATTCAACGAATGGTGATGGGGAAACTGCATATCTGATACGGTTTGGCTGTGTCCTCACCCACATCTCATCTTGAACTGTAGTTCCCATCATCCCCACAGGTCATGGGAGGGACCTGATGGGAGATAATTGAATCATGGGGGTGGTTACTTCCATGCCATTCTCGTGATAGTGAGTGAGTTCTCAAGAGATCTGCTGGCTTTATAAGGGGTTTTCCCCCTTTGCTCTGCACTTCTCCTTGCTGCCACCATGTGATGAAGGATGTCTTTGCTTTCTCTTCCACCATGATTGTAAGTTTCCTGAGGCCTAACCAGCCATGCTGAACTGTGAGTCAATTAAACCTCTTTCATTTATAAATTATTCAGTCTTGGATGTGTCTTTATTAGCAGCATGAGAATGGACTAATACAATATCCATACACAGAAGAATGAAACTAAACCCTGTCTCTCACTGTATAAAAAAAAGTAAAATGAATAAGACTTAAATATAATATCCCAAACTATGCAACTATTAGAAGAAATCATAGGGGAAATGCTTCAGGACATTGGAACAGGCAAAGATTTTATGGATAGGCCTGCAAAAGCACCTGCAACAAAAGCAGAAATAGACAAACGGGATTATATCAAACTAAGAGGCTCCTGCATGGCAAATGAAGCAATCAACAGAGTGAAGAGACAACCTAAAGAATGGGAGAAAATACTTGCTAACTATTCATCCAACAAGGAATTAGAATCCAGAATATACAAGGAACTTAACAGCAAAAAATAATAATAATCTGATTTTAAAATGAGCAAATGAACTAAATAGACATCTCTCAGAAAAAAAAAATATACAACTGGTCCACCAGTATACAAAAAATTGCTCAACATCACTAATCATCAGGGAAATGCAAATCAAAACCACAAGGTATCATTTAGATAATAGCCGTTAGAAACGCTGTTATCAAAAAGACAAGAAAAAAAAAAGAAGGCTAGCAAGGATATGGAGAAAGGGGAACTTTTATACATTGGTTGATAGGAATGCAAATTAGTACAGCCACCGTGGAAAACAGTATGGTGGTCCCTCAAAAAACTAAAAATATCATAACTACCTTATGATCTAGCTATCCCCAAGGAAGAGAAATCAGTATGTTGAAGAGATTATCCACACCCCCATGTTTATTTCAGCACTATATGCAATAGCCAAGATATGGAACCAAACTAAGTGCCCATTAAGAAATAAATGGATAAAGAAAATGTGGCCTATATATACAATGGAATACTATTCAGCCATACAAAGAATGAAATCCTGTTATTTACAGCAACATGGATAAGCCTGGAGGACATTATGTTCAGTGAAATAAGCCAGGCACAGAAAAACAAATGCTGCATGTTCTTACTCTTATGTGGAAGCTAAATAGTTGATCTCATAGAAGAAGAAAGTAGAAATATGGCTACTAGAGGGAAGGAGAAAATAGGGAGAGGTTCGTTAATGGATGCACAACTATGGCTAGACAGGAGGTACAAGTTCTAGTGTTCTGCAGCACTGTAGGGTGACTGTAAACAACTACTTATTGTATATTTTCAAATAGCTAGATGATTTTGAATATTCCCAAAGAAGTGATAAATGTTTGAGATGATGGATATGCTAATTACTCTGATTTGATCACTACACATTGTATACATGTATCAAGATGTACCCCATAAATATGTACAATTATGTGTCAATTAAAAATAATAAAAGAAAAAATTAAAAATGAAAGAGGAAGAGCTGATGATCAAAACTTGTCCCTCAAATTGCAAATCCCTAAGCTGGGTTTTACCAACGTAGACTGAAAATCAAAGTGAGGCGTGTCTTAATCCAGTTGGGTTGCTATAACGAAATACCATAAACTGGGTAGCATATAAACAACAGAAGTTTGTTTCTTCCAGTTCTTCAGGCTGATTTGTGAGGGCCTGATTTGTGGTTCATAGATGGAGCCCTCTTGCTGTGTCCTCCATGGTGAAGAGGGCTCACTAGCTCTCTGGGGTCTCTTTTATAAGGGCACCAATCTGAATCATGATGTCTCCGTCTTCATTAACCACCTCCCAAAGTCCCCACACCTCCTAATACCATCACCATGTGGGTTAGGCTTTCAGCATATTAATCTGGGGGTGACACAAACACTTAGATCATAAAGTTGATAGCCTGCACTTATGAACAGACACAGAAAAAGGTTTAACTTTTTTCTGTATGGCATTTAAATGATGCCTGTTTTGTGAATGACATGCAGTGTGAAACTGTAGGAAATAAAATGGAAGTAGAGGACATAGGCCCCATCCTTAAAGTGTTTACAGTCTAGTTGGGGGAGAAAGACATTCATCCAATGAACAGCTAGAGACCCAAACACCTATCTGAGAACTACCTGACTGCATTCATCATGTATATCATCTTCACCTTTCCAAAACGCTTACATAAATAGTATTTCCTCATGACAATTCTGTCAAGTGAGAAGAATAGATAATGTCCTCATTCCTTAAGTGGGGAAAGTTGGATGGCTGGTCTATGTTATTCAGCAGGTTAATGAAGAGTCGTGGTTGAAACCAGCTATTCTGAGTCCTAGATACATGGAGGTAAAACACCACCCAGAGAACCCCAGAGGATGAATCTTCCAGCAGCTTCTCTTTTGTTCCTTAGCAAGGGCTCCCCAGAGTTCATTTTAAAAACAATATGGATTTTTGCTTCTGGTTATGCTGAAGTAGTTGGCAGCAGACCACTCTCTAGCCCAAAACAACTAGAAAAGCTAAATAAAACAAAGCAAAATAAAAGACTTAGTTTCAAGGCATTGGAGAGCTGACAAAACAACCAAAACTGGGAAGAGGACAATATTCTGAAAAGGAGGACAGCTCAGAGATTTCAACCAATAGATTGCATTTGTTTTTGTTTTTCCTGGGGTCATTACTGATTCTGAGCATAGGGAAAGAGGCTGATAACCTGGAATTTGCTTCTAGTGGGAAGATGGCTGCTGAGGGGAAGAAAAACCAACAGAGACATTTGCAGTGAGGAGAGGGGCTGATGAGATGACTGAGAAAGAGTGGGCAAGAATACCGAGCTGGACACAGAGCCAACACATAGCTCTCAGTACATTGGTTAAAAATCTAAAGCTGTGCCTCAGAGGTTATAAAACTAAGCTGGAAGCCTACAGAAGAATACAAAACAAAACAAAAAACAGGGAAAAGTTGTCTGGAGTCATACCATGCTACAACACAGCGATTAGAGTTTAGGATCTATCTAGGAGTCAAGTAAACCAGAGACAGACTTCAACATACCAAAATCGCAACTGGCCTTGAATGAGTTTATTCCCTAATGTGATTAGTTGATCAGTTCCCACTCTGTCTAGCAGAGGAAAGATGAACTCTTTCAGGATGAAGCTAACATTACATGGAACCTCTACTGTGTGTGTATGTGTATGTGTGTACACACGGAGTCTAGTATTCTATTTAAAAAGTTACTGGGTATGCCAAGAAACAGGATGACTAATAATAAGAGAAAAAATAGATAACAGAAACATACCTACAGGGGATACAGATGTTAGTGTTAGTACACAAGGATCTTAAATATGATTATGATGCTAAAGACAATAAAGAAAGGGTAGAGAAAATAGAAAATTAAATGTTTCACCAAAGAGTTGGAATCAATTACAGATTTTTTGAAAAGTAGACCTTTAAAACTTTTAGAAAAAAAGTATAGGTAAATGTCTTTCTGGCCTTGTAGTAGGGAAAAATTTCTTAATACACTAAAAGCACTAACCTCAAAAAGAAAAGTTTGACCAATTCAACTGCATTAAGAGTTTTTAAACTTCTGCTCAGAAAGACCCTTTAAAAAAAGCAAATAATCAAAATATGCATATAATGAATAAACTATTCTAACTGAAAATATATTCTCAAATTTCTATAAGATAATAAGAAACAAACAACCTAGTTGGGGAAAAAAGATTTTCTGAATTATATACATATGGCTAATAAAGTGAAGATATGCTCAACTGCACTAGTAATCAGGGAAATTCAAATCAACAAACGGAGATGTCATGTTTTTGCTAATTTGATCTATAAAAATTGAAGATTTTTTTTTTAGGTCTGGCTATCAGTGGGCACTCCATGTCTATATTTTTATTTTATTATTTTTCCACATGTTACTGGGGTACAGGTGGTATTTGGTTACATGAGTAAGTTCTTTAGTGGTGATTTGTGAGATTTTAGCACATTCATCAACTGAACAGTATACACTGCACCATATTTGTAGTGTTTTGTCTCTCACCACCCTCCTAGCTCTTCCCCCCAAGTCCCCAAAGTCCTTTGTATCATTCTTATGCCTTTGCATCCTCATAGCTTAGCTCCCACATATCAGTGAGAACATACGATGTTTGGTTTTCCATTCCCGAGTTACATCACTTAAAATAATAGTCTCCAATCTCATCCAGGTCACTGCAAATGCTGTTAATTTATTCCTTTTTATGGCTGCATAGTATTCCATCATATATATATATACCACAGTTTCTTTATCCACTTGTTGATTGATGGGCATTTGGGTTGGTTCCATGATTTAACTATTGTGAATTGTGCTGCTTTAAACATGCATGTGTAAGAATATTTTTTGAATAATGATTTCTTCTCTGGGTAGATACTCAGTAGTGGAATTGCTGGATCAAATGGTAGTTCCACTTTTAGTTCTTTAAGGAATCTCCACTGGTGGCTGTATATTCCCACGAGCAGTGTAGAAGTGTTCCCTGTTCACCACATCCACACCAACATCAACTGTTTTTTGTTTAATTATAGCCATTCTTGCAGGAGTAAGGTGGTATCACATTGTGGTTTTGATTTGCATTTCTCTGATCACTAGTGATATTGAGCATTTTTTCATATATTTGTTGGCCATTTGTATATCTACTTTTGAGAATTGTCTATTCATGTCATTAGCCCACTTTTTGATGGGATTGTTTGTTTTTTTTTTCTTACTGATTTGTTTGAGTTAGTTGTAGATTCTGGATATTAGTCCTTTGTCAGATGTATAGATTGTAAAGATTTTCTCCCACTCTGTGGGTTGTCTGTTTACTCTGCTGACTGTTCCTTTTGCTGTGCAAAAGCTCTTTAGTTTAATTATGTCCCAGCTATTTATCTTTGTTTTTAATGCACTTGCTTTTGGGTTCATGGTCATGAAATCCTTGCCTAAGTTGATGTCTAAAAGGGTTTTTCCAGTGTTATCTTCTAGAATTTTTATGGTTTCAGGTCTTACGTTTAAGTCCTTAATCATGAGTTGATTTTTGTATAAGGTGAGAGATGAGGATCCAGTTTAAGTCTCCTACACGTGGCTAGCCAATTATCCCAGCACCATTTGTTGAAACGGATGTCCTTTCCCCACTTTATGTTTTTGTTTGCTTTGTCAAAGGTCAGTTGGCTGTGAGTATTTGGGTTTATTTCTGGGTTCTCTATTCTGTTCCATTGGTCTATGTGACTATATTTATACCAGTACCACACTGTTTTGGTGACTATGGCCTTAGAGTATAGTTTGAAATCAGGTAGTGTGATGCCTCCAGATTTGTTTTTTTGTTGGTGGTGGTGGTGGTTTTTTTTTTTTTTTTTTTTTTTGCTTAGTCTTATTTTGGCTATGCAGGGTCTTTCCGGTTCCATACAATTTTTAGAATTGTTTTTTCTAATTCTGTGAAGAGTGATGGTGGCAATTTGATGGGGATTGCACTGAATTTGTAGATGCTTTTGGCAGTATGGTCATTTTCCAGTATTGTTTCTACCCATCCATAAGCATGATATGTATTTCCATTTGTTCATGTCATCCATGATTTCTTTCAGCAGTGTCTTGTAGTTTTCCTCGTAGAGGTCTTTCAGCTCCTTGGTTAGGTATGTTCCTAAGTTTTTTGGTTGGTTTTTTTTTTTTTCCAGCTATTGTGAAAGGGGTTGAGTTCTTGATTTGATTCTCCACTTGATCACTGTTGGTGTATAGAAGAGCTACTGATTTGTGTACATTAATCTTTTATCTGGAAACTTTGCTAAATTATTTTTCAGTTCTAGAAGCTTTCTGGAGGAGTCCTTAGGGTTTTTAAAATAAATGAAAATATTATCAAACAAATGAACATATCAGCAAACAGTGACAGTTTGACTTCCTTTTTCCCAATTTGGATGCCCTTTATTTCTTTCTCTTGTCTAATTGCTCTGACTATGACTTCCAGTACTATGTTGAAGAGGAGTGGTGAGAGTAGGCATCCTTGTCTTGTTCCAGTTCTCAGAAGGAATGCTTTCAACTTTTCCCCACTGAGTATCATGTTGGCTGTGGGTTTGTCATCGATGGCTTTTATTACATTATGTCCCTTGTATGCTGATTTTGCTGAGAGTTTTAATCATAAAGAGATGCTGGATTTTGTTGGAACTTTTTTCTGCACCTACTGAGCTGATCATATGATTTTTCTTTTTAATTCTGTTGATGTGGTATATCACATTTATTGGCTCATGTATGTTAAACCATACCTGCATCCCTGGTATGAAACCCACTTGATCATAGTGGATTATTTTCTTGACACGTTGTTGGATTCAGCTAGCTGGTATTTTGTTAAGGATTTTAGCATCAATGTTTATCAAGGATATCAGTCTTTAGTTTTTCTTTTGGTTATGTCCTTTCCTGGTTTTGGTAATCAGGTGATGCTGACTTCATAAAATGAATTAGGGAGGGTTCCTTCTTGCTCTATCTTGTGGAATAGTGTCAAAAGGATTGGTACCGATTTTTCTTTGAATGTCTGGTAAAATTCTGCTGTGAATCTGCCTGATCCTGGACTTTTTTTGTTGGTAATTTTAAAATTACCATTTCAATCTCGCTGCCTGTTATTGGTCTGTTCAGGTATCTAATTCTTTCTGATTTAAGCCAGATGGTTGTATTCTTCCAGAAATTTATCCATTTCTTCTAAGTGTTCTAGTTTATGTGGATAAAGGTGTTCATAGTAGCCTTGAATGATCTATTGTATTTCAGTGCTGTCAGTTGTAATATATCCTGTTTCATTTCTTAGTGAGGTTGTTTGGATTTTCTATTTTCTTTTCTTGGTTAATCTTGCTAATGGTCTATCAATTTTATTTATCTTTTCAAATAACCAGCTTTTTGTTTCATTTATCTTTTGCATTTTTTGTTTCAATTTCATTTAGTTCTGCTCTGATCTTGGTAATTTCCTTTCTTCTGCTGGGTTTGAGTTTGGTTTGTTCCTATTTCTCTAGTTCCTTGAGGTGTGACCTTAGAATATCAGTTTGTACTCTTTCAGTCTTTTTGATGTAGGCACTTAGGGCTATGGACTTTCCTCTTAGCATTGCCTTTGCTGTATCCCAGAGGTTTTGAAAGGTTGTGTCATTATTGTATTCAGTTTGAAGAATTTTAAAATTTCCAACTTGATTTCATTTTTGACCCAATGCTCATTCAAGAGCAGGTTATTTAATTTCCATGTATTTGCATGGTTCTGAAGGTTTCTTTTGGAGTTGATTTCCAGTTTTATTCCACTGTAGTCAAAAAGAGTGCTTGATATAATTGCAATTTTCTTAAATTTATTAAGGCACGTTTTATGGCCTATCAAATGGTCTGTCTTGGAAAAAGTTCCATGTGCTGTTGAATAGAATGTGTGTTATGCTGTTGTTAGGATTAAATGTTCTGTATATATCTGTTAAGTCCATTTGTTCCAAGGTATAGTGTACATCCATTGTTTCTTTGTTGATCTTCTGTCTTGATGACCTGTCTAGTGCTATCAGTGGAGTATTGAAGTCCTCTACTATTACTGTGTGCTGTCTATCTCCTTTCTTAGGTCTATTAGTAATTGTTTTACAAATTTGGGAACTCCAGTGTCTGGTGCATATATGTTTAGAATTGTGATATTTTCGCTGTTGGACAAGGCCTTTTACCATTATATAATGTCCCTCTTTGAATTTTAACTGCTGTTGTTTTAAAATTAATTTTATCTAATATAAGAATAGCTACACCTGCTTGCTTTCAGTGCATTTGCATGAAATGCCTTTTTCCACTCCTTTAAGTATATCCTTGTGTGTTAGGTGAGTCTCCTGAAGGCAGCAGAGGGTAGGCAAGTTCTGATCCATTCTGCAATTCTGTATCTTTTAAGTGGAGCATTCAGGCTATTTACATTCAATGTTAGTATTGAAATGTGAGATACCATTGCATTCATCATGCTCTTTGTTTCCTGTGTACTTTGGTTTTTTTGTTTTTGCTTTTTAACATGTATTTTTGTCTTACAGGTCTTGTGTGATTTATGCTTTAAAGTTCTGTTTTGATGTGTTTCCAAGTTTTATTTCGAGATTTAAAGCTCCTTTTTACCAGTTCTTGTAGTGGTGGCTTGGTAATGGTGAATTCTCTCAGCATTTGTTTGCCTGAAAACGACTGTATCTTTCCTTCATATATGATGCTTAGTTTCACTGGATACAAAATTCTTGGCTGATAATTGTTTTGTTTGAGGAGGCTGAAGATAAGGCTCCAATTCTTCCTAGCTTGTAGGGTTTCTGCTGAGAAATCTGCTGCTAATCTGCCAGGTTTTCCTTTATAAGTTACCTGGTGCTTCTGTCACAGAGCTCTTAAGATTCTTTCCTTTGTCTTAACTTTGGATAACCTGATGACAATGTGCCTAGGCAAAGATCTTTTTGTGATGAATTTTCCAGGTGTTCTTTGTGCTTCTTGTATTTGGATGTCTAGGTCTTTAGCAAGGCCAGGGAAGTTTTCCTTGATTATTCCCCTGAACATGTTTTCCAAGCTTTGAGAATTCTCTTCTTCCTCAGGAATGCTCATAATTCTTAAGTTTGGTCATTTAACATAATCCCAGAATTCTTAGAGGCTTTGTTCATATTTTCTTATTATTTTTGTCTTTGTTGGATTGGGTTAATTAGAAGACCTTGTTTTCGAGCTCTGCATTTCTTTCTTCTACTTGTTCCATTCTATTGCTGAGACTTTCCAGATAATTTTGCATTTCTAAAAGTGTATCCAAAGTTTCCTGAAGTTCTGATTGTTTAAGCTATCTATTTCCTTGAATATTTCTCCCTTCACTTATTGTACCATTTTTTGGATTTCCTTGCACTTGGCTTCACCTTTCTCGGGTCCCTCCCTGATTAGCTTAGTAACTAACTTTCTGAATTCTTTTTCAGGTAAATCAGGGATTTCTTCTTGGTTTGGATCAATTGCTAGGAAAACAGTAATTCTGGGGGGGTGTTGAAGAGCCTTGTTTTATCATTATTACCAGGGTTGGTTTTCTGGTTCCTTCTCATTTGGGTAGGCTCTGTCAGAAGAAAGGTCTAGGGCTGAAGGCTGTTTTTCAGATTCTTTTGTCCCACAGGGTGTTCTCTTGATGTAGTACTCTTCCTCTTTCCCTATGGATGTGGTTTCCTGCGAGCTGAACTGTGATTGTTGTCTCTCTTCTGAGTCTAGCCACCCAGCGAGTCTATCTGGCTACCAGTTAGTACTGGGGGTTGTCTGCACAGAGTCCTGTAATGTGAACTGGTCTCTCAGTCGTGGATACTAGCGCCTGTTCCAGTAGAGGTGGCAGGGGTGTGCAATGGATTCCATGAGGGTTCTTAGCTTTGTTGGTTTAATGTTCTGTTTTTGTGCTGGTTGGCCTCCTGCCAGGAGGTGGCACTTTCCAGAAAGCATCAACTGTAGTAGTATAGAGAGGGACTGGCAATAGGCTAGGCTCTAGAGCTCCCCAAATTATATGTCCTTTGTCTTCTGCTACCAGGGTGGATAGGGGAAGGACCATCAGGTGGGGGTGGCGCTAGGTGTGTCTGAGCTCAGATTCTCCTTGGGCAGGTCTTGAAGCGGCTGCTGTGGGGGATGAGGGTGAGTCCCAGGTCACTGGAGTTGTGTTCCTGGGAGGATTATGGCTGCCCCTGCTGAGTCATACATGTTTTCAGGGAAGCAAGAGAAAGCTGGCAGTCACAGGCCTCACCCAGCTCCCACACAAACCAAAAGGCCAGTCTTACTCCCACTGTGCCCCCACCAACAGACCAAGTCCGTTTCCAGGTGGAGGGCGTGATGGGCTTGAAAAGTTGCCCCAATCAACCTGCCTCCCTAGCTGAGAAAGAAAAGAGTTTGTTTCTTTCCCCACCTGTGGAGTCTGCACACTGGATTTGTGCCCTCACCCAGGTTCTGGCCAGGGGGCTTCTCATCCCATTCAAATTCTTACAAAGTTCAGCTACAGAATTCCTTCTCCTGGTGGAGTTTCACCACCTGTTCCTCTCGTCATCCTCCCGATGGATCCCTGTGGTGCCAACAGGAATGGCCTGCTAGGGGACACAGTGAGCTCCCAGGGCCTTTCTGATGCTTCGTCAACCCCTGTATTTTGCTCAGTTCTCTAAATTGACTCAGCTCCAGGTAAAGTCAGAAACTTCTCCTACAAATGGACATTTAGTTTCTCCTGTGGGTGTGTGTGTTCACGAGAGGAGGGTCTCCCTTTTCCACCTCCACAGTTGGGGTTCGCACAGTATTTGGGGTGTCTCCTGGGTCCCACAGGAGCAGTCTGTTTCCTTCAGAGGGTCTATGGGTCCTCTTGGGTTTGCTGGTTTGTTCTTGCAGTCGATCTGGAGCTAAAATTCACAATGCCAGCTTCCGCAAGCTGCTCTGTCTGCAGCTGCAATCTAGTCCTAACACTCATTGACCATGACAATCAAATTGAAGACATTTTTTGCCAAACATACTGTTTTGGCAAAAATGCATGTCAATAGGATCCCCTTGTGTAACTGTTGGGAGTGCAAACTGATACAGTCATTTTACAAAACAATACAGCATTATCATGTAAAACAAAGTTCTTATACTCCACAACTCAGTAATTCTACTCCTAGACATATATCCAAGAAAAACTTTAGTATGTGTGTCTCAAGAGATATGCACGAAAATGTCATAGCAGCGCTATTCATAATATCAAAAAACTAGAAATAGCCTAAATGTCAGGGGGAAAAAATTGACAGGGAAAAGTTAAATGGGTTTATTCACAGAATGGAATATTTCAGAGAAATGAAAATGAAAATTTAAAACTACATAAATGACCTGGATGAATCTTAAAATGTCACATGAAAAAGAAAATCCCAGAGAATTCATATAGTAAGATACCCCTTTTATAAAGTTCAAAATCAAGCAAGATCAAATCATGTATTATAGAGACATACATATATATGCAATAAAATACTTTTTAAAGCAGGAGAATGCTAAATAAGATTCAAGTTAGAGATTATTCCTCAGAAGCAGGGAGACATGCAAGTGGGATTAGAAAGGAGTCCATAAAAGGATGTATGTTTTCGGTAATAATTGAGTTCTCAAGTTCTTAAATCTTCATTGGATATTACATATTAAGTGCCATGTCTCTATCTGCACGGATCTACATATCTATCAATATATATCTATCCAGATATGTATAGTATTATATATATAGTATTCATGAACCATGAATTATAATATATACACCATATATATTATGAATATATGACCAAAAAATTCTAAGATTAATAATGTATAAAGAGGCATAACCATATACGTAATAGAGTTTTTTCTTTAATCATGAGAACATTAGGAAAACCTTAAGCCAATAAGTTTTGAAGCTTAGATGAAATGGGTAATTTTCTAGAAAAACCTAAATTCTAAAAATTATCTCAAGAAGAGAATTTAAGGAGTTTCACCCCTTCAATATGTCAATATCCTTTAAATGCCTGTGCATAGTGGCTCATACCTGTGATCCCAACACTTTGGGAGGCCAAGGCGGGTGGATTACTTGAGGTCAGGAGTTCGAAACAAGCCTGGCCAACATGGCGAAATCCCATCTCTACTAAAAATACAAAAATTAGCTGGGTGTGGTTGTGGGTGCCTGTAGTCCCAGCTACTTGGGAAGCTGAAGCAGGAGAATCGTTTGAACCTGGGAAATGGAGGTTGCAGTAAGCCGAGATTGCACCACTGCACTCCAGCCTGGGCAACAGAGTGAGACTCTCAAAACAAAAAATCCTTTACAATAATTTAATAAAATATTTCTTTACCCTCACAAAAACATTACTATTCTAAGTGGTTTCATAGCTTAGTTTTTTTAGACATTCAAGAAATATTCTCTTATGTAAACAGGTTTAGTAGGTGGGGAGAAGTTATACAACTCATTTTATAGGTTTGATATAAAATTGTCCCAAACTGAACAAAAATAAGATCATATAACTCAAACTCATTTATAAGCATATGTGCAAAAATTTTAACCTATTAGCCAATAAAATTCAATATATATTCCAAGAATGCAAGGATGTTTCAGCATCAGAAAATCTATTCATATATTCCTACCATATTAACAAATTATAGAAGGAAAACCATATAATCTTCATCATAAATGCAGAAAAGAGATTTGACAAAATTCAAAAACATTCACTTTTTTTTTTTTTTTTTTTTTTTGAGGTGGAGTCTCACTCTGTGGCCCAGGCTGGAGTGCAGTGGTGCGATCTTGGCTCACTGCAAACTCTGCCTCCAGGGTACACGCCATTCTCCTGCCTTAGCCTCCCGAATAGCTGCGACTACAGGCACCCGCCACCACGCCCAGCTAATTTTTTGTATTTTTTTTATTATTTTTTATTTTTTTGAGACGGAGTCTCGCTCTGTCGCCCAGGCTGGAGTGCAGTGGCCGGATCTCAGCTCACTGCAAGCTCTGCCTCCCGGGTTTATGCTATTCTCCTGCCTCAGCCTCCCGAGTAGCTGGGACTACAGGCGCCCGCCACCTCGCCCTGCTAGTTTTTTGTATTTTTAGTAGAGACGGGGTTTCACCGTGTTAGCCAGGATGGTCTCGATCTCCTCACCTCGTGATCCGCCCGTCTCGGCCTCCCAAAGTGCTGGGATTACAGGCTTGAGACACCGCGCCCGGCCAATTTTTTTGTATTTTAGTAGAGACGGGGTTTCATCGTGTTAGCCAGGATGGTCTCAGTCTCCTGACCTCGTGATCCATCCTCCTCAGCCTCCCAAAGTGCTGGGATTACAGGCGTGAGCCACTGCACCCGGCCAGCATTCACAATTTAAAGAAAAAAAAATTCCCAGTAAACAAAGAATAGAAGGAAATTTAAGAACTGTATCCAAAACCTAAAGCTAATATTATTCTAATTAAAGCCAAGAACAAGACAATGATTCTCAATATCAAGTCTACTATTAATATTGCACTAGATATTCTAATTACAATAACAAAATTTAAGAATTGTAAAGGAAGATACATCACTCACATTATCTGTAGGAGATACAGTTTTCTACATTGAATATCAAATCTGCAGGCAAAATAATAAAGATTCAGCAAGAACACTGGATAAGAGATCGACATATAAAATTCATAACAAGCAGAGTACAATGGCTTAATCTCAGCTACTCAGGAAGCTGAGTTGTGAGGATCCCTTGAGCCCAGGGGTTTGAGACTGTAGCGAGCAGTGAGCTATGATGAGGTCACTGCACTCTAGCCTGGGCAACAGAGCAAGACCCCTCATCTCTAAAATTAAAATAATAAAAAATAAAATTCATGACATACAGGACAGCAACACTAACAAATGTTGGCCTGCTCTTCTCCATACATATCTCATAGAAGCTAGGGAGAAATTAGTGAGTCAGAGTGGTTAAACAAATAAAACGCTAGCAACTCCAGAGCAGCAGGGTGTGCTTGGGGTCCTGGTGAGGCTGTGAATCAGCATGAACCAGCATGACAAGTATAAAAGTCAACATGAAAAGTGGGCTGGATAGCACAGGGAGGACGAGGGAAAGTTTGTGTATTTTTTGGTTTTTTGAGACAGGGTCTCACCTGTCACCCAGACTGGAGTGCAGTGGTGCAATCACAGCTCACTGCAGCCTCGACCTCCCAGGCTCAAGCAATCCTACCCCTTCAGCCTCCTGATTAGCTGGGACCACAGGCAAGAGCCACCACATGTGGCTAATTTTTTGTAATTGAGACGAGGTTTCACCATGTTGCCCAGACTGGATGGAAAGTTTTTTAACATGCCTTTTATCTCTCCAGGGCTAGTGTCTTTATTGCTGCAGGCAGAACTTCGTATGTAACATCAAATACAGCAGCAGTGTGGAGTCCCAGCCCAGCAATAAAGGGAGAGTGAAAATCAGGGTGGTGCATCAGACCCTCCAGAAAGGACTGCAGCTAACCACTCAGGTTTCCCCCAACACCCAACCACCCACGTCTCAGTACCTACAGGATTACAATTCCTGAAAAGGCACAGCCCCGGCAAAGAGAGAGACAAGCAACAGAGCTGAAGCATTTCTCCTCTGGAGAGCGCACACGCTGGGACCTGAACTCTAACTCCTTTCCTGGGGTTTGCTTCATGGACCAAGAAGATCAAACTTCCCTAGGAGACTGTGCGTTTGCTAGAAACAATCACAAGACATCTTCATGGCGGTTATAAGAAAGAAGGCAACCTGGACAAATTAAACGAAAGAGTAAGCGGCAGAAGAGAGCAAGAATTTAAAATACATATCAGTGAGACAAGAGAGGTTGTTCAAAACATGAAAGAGGAACATAAAAGAGGACACTTTCAACACTGAAGGAGGAAGAAGTCATGAAGAATCATCTGCACATACTACGTATGAGAAATAAAATGGAAAGAATTCAGTTAATAGCATGAAAGGAAACATAATCATTTTAAGATCATATTAAAGAACTCTTCCTAGAAAGTGTTAACAAAAAATATACATATATTGAAATGCTGGGGAAAGAGAAAAAAAAAACACAAAATAAAATACAAAAAACACAGTTGAGAAGAAATAGATTTTTCAGATTTCAAAAAATATCACTTTCAGATTAAAAATAAGTGCAGAGTAAATATAAAGCTCTCCTGCACAAAATAAAATTATAAAACTTCAGAACATTAAAGTCAAAGAGATATTTCCAAAAGATTTCAGAAAAAAGCAGCTCACCTACTGAAAAGCAAGAATCACTTTGACATCAGACTAATTACAAGACCAAAGGCAGGCAGCAATAGAGAAATATTTTCAAAATGTTGGAAGAAATTATCTTAAAGTCTAGAACTTTATATCCACAGAAACCACCATTTAGATATAAGCACGTAATAAAGATTTTTTTTTTTTGGCATAAAATGGTTTGCTACAAATACCTCTTCGGAAATATTCTTAGAGAAAGTATTCCAGTAAGAAAAGTAAAAAGTTCAGGAGAATAGTTATAATATAAAGGAAGTGAGAGACTGGACTAGCTGGAATTTCCTAGGCCGACTAAGAATCCCTAAGCCTAGCTGGAAAGGTGACCACATCCACCTTTAAACACGGGGCTTGCAACTTAGCCCACAACCGACCAATCAGAGAGCTCACTAAAATGCTAATTAGGCAAAAAGGAGGTAAAGAAATAGCCAATCATCTATTGCCTGAGAGCACAGCGGGAGGGACAAGGATCTGGATATAAACCCAGGCATTGGAGCTGGCTATGGCAACCCCCTTTAGGTTCCCTCCCCTTATGTGGGAGCTCTATCTCACTCTATTAAATCTTGCAACTGCAGTCTTCTGGTCTGTGTTTTGTTAAGGCTCCAGCTGAGCTTTCACTTGCCATCCACCACTGCTGTTTGCGCTGTGGCAGACTCACCGCTGAATTCCATCCCTCTGGATCCAGCAGAGTGTTCGCTGTGCTCCTGATCCAGGCGCCCATTGCCACTCCCAGTCAGGCTAAAGGCTTGCCATTGTTCCTGCACAGCTAAGTGCCTGGGTTCGTCCTAATCAAACTGAACACTAGTCACTGGGTTCCATGGTTCTCTTCTGTGACCCACAGCTTCTAATAGAGCTATAACACTCACCACATGGCCCAAGATTCCATTCCTTGGAATCTATAAGGCCAAGAACCGTAGGTCAGAGAACACGAGGCTTGCCACCATCTTGGAAGTGGCCCGCCACCATCTTGGGAGCTCTGGGAGCTAGGACCCCGGTACCAGAATGATTGACTGTAATAAATGTACTGTATATCCATTACAACTCAGAATTAAAATTCGAGATAATAACAACAAAACAAAGAGAGTAATGAGTATAAGGAAAGAGAGAAATAAATTATAAACCATTTCACATGTGCCTAGATGCACACATTTTAAAGAAAATATTAGCTAACTGAAGCCAACATATGATTGATCTATTGATCAATAGATTTTATCCTAATTAGTAAGGGTGATTTAACATTAGAAAATCTATCGGTATAATTTACCACATCAAAGGTAGATGCAAAGAAAGCACTTCATAAATTAAATTAAAATACTTATTTATCCAGCCCGAGCAACAAAGCAAGACCCTGTCTCTACAAAAAATTTTTAAATAAACTTAGCCAGGCATGGTGGCATGCACTTGTAGTCCCAGCTACTCAGGAGGCTGAGGCAGGAGGATCACTGGAGTAATCCTCACTGAGAATCCACTAAATTGGCCAACTAACATTCCAGCAGGATTTTTTTTAGAAGCTTAACAACTTATTTTAAATTTTATATGTAAGAATGAAACGTTGTGAAAAGCTAAATCAACTTTACACGCTGTATACATTGGTGGTTTATCAAGGAGGTGGTATCATAAATTGGTGTAGAAGGAATGGATTGTCTAACTGATGGTGTTGGTAAAAACGGGCTCATAGGAGGAAGAAATCTTACCTCGTACTATTTGCAAAAATCTATACCAAATTGATCAAAGATCAAAATGAGAATGTGAAACTATAAAGGTGATAAAGATGTTGAAGAAATCTTACCTAGGGGTGAAGCAGGGTACTTTTAAATGAGACTCCACAATCACAAATTTTAAGGTGAAATTTTAGTGAAACTGACTATATCAAAATGAAAGAATTCTGTTCAATGTAATATACCATGCATGCAGTTAGTTGCTGGATTACAACTGGGAGGAAAAAAAAATATATATATATATATATACATACACACACACACACACACACACACACGTGAGTGTGTGTATTTCATACTTTTTTTATATATATGGTATAGGATCTATATGGTTAAAAGCCAATAAAAGATCATTACTGAGAATTAGAAAAGGCTCTCACAAAATCATAAAGAAAAGACAACTAAAAGACACATATTTAGGCACAACTAAAAGACAAATATTTGTAGGTGATATTCCTAAGAAGAAGAGAAGGAAGTGAGCTTCCTAGGTCTTACAAGAGAATTCACTAAATTGGCCAGTTATAAAATAAATATGCATTATACTAGAAATACTCTGTTAGAAATATTATGAAATAAGATTCCATTCATGATAAGAACAACAAAATGAGATTCCCAGACATAAATATAATTTTTAAAAATTGCTTAATGCATAAGAAAACTTTACGGATTAAAGAAAAGATGGAACAAAATCATGTTTCTGGATGGGTAGATACAATTTCGCAAGTTGTCAGTCAGTCATTATTTAATGAATGAATGAATCAGATTCTAACAAATCCTAAAAAGACCTTTCTGGAACCTGAGTTAATCATTTTTAAAGTTTATCTAGAAAAAGAAATGGAAGAGTCAATAAATCTTCTAAAAAAGAAAGGTGGAATGACATTAGTAAATATTAAGACACATTAAAATTCTACAATAATGGAAAGTGTCCTTTCAGATAAACGATAACTGAAACAAAAGACAAAGTCTAGAGTGGAGAATGGTATGTGTAAGAATTTGATATCAATAAAGGTGATGTTTAAAATTGTTCAAAGAAAGGAATTATTCAATAATAGCACTAAAAGAATTACCTAATTATTTGGGGAAAAAATAAAGGAGTATTAATTCTATCTCACCACATCTTCAGTATAAACCATAAGTTGAAATGTTAAAGTATTTGAAATAAAGTAACCTGAAAAAGCATATTAATCTTGTATACATGTAAAGGCAGAATTTATCAAATAAGGAATATATTTCACATTAAATGAAAGAATTCTGTATGTAAAAAATCAACAAAAATGAAGTTCACAGGCAGATGAAAACTGGAGAAATATTATTGTAATATATGGCAAAAAGTTAATATCTGCATTAAATAAATAGTTCTTACAAATGTAAATACAAAGACAAAAGATATAAGCTGTCAAGTGAAAAAAGAAGAAATATAAAGAGTTTATGAGATGGAAGGAAATTTAACAAAGTACTCAGGTAAATGTAAATTAAACAACCATGAGGTGTAAATTTTTTTTTAATATACTTTGAGTTCTGGGATACATGTGCAGAACGTGCAGGTTTGTTACATAGGTATACACGTGCCATGGTGGTTTGCTGCACCTATCAAGCCGTCATCTACGTTAGGTATTTCTACTAATGCTATCCCTCCCCTAGCCTCCCACCCCCTAGCAGGCCCCGGTGTGTGATGTTTGCCTCCCTGTGTCCAAGTGTTTTCATTGTTCAACTCCCACTTATGAGTAAGGATATGCAGTGTTTGGTTTTCTGTTCCTGTGTTAGTTTGCTGAGAATGATTATTTCTATCTTCATCCATGTCCCTTCAAAGGACATGAACTCATCCTTTTTTATGGCGGCATAGTATCCCATGGTGTATATGTGCCACATTTTCTTTATCCAGTCTATCATTGATGGGCATTTGGGTTGGTTCCAAGTCTTTGCTATTGTGAATAGTGCTGCAATAAACATACGTGTGCATGTGTCTTTATAGTAGAATGATTTATAATCCTTTGGGTATATACCCAGTAATGGGATGGCTGGGTCAAATGGTATTTCTAGTTCTAGATCCTTGAGGAATCTCCACACTGTCTTCCACAATGGTTGAACTAATTTACACTCCCACCAACAGTGTAAAAGATTTCCTGTTTCACCACATCCTCTCCTGCATCTGTTGTTTCCTGACTTTAATGATCACTTTTCTAACTGGCATCAGATGGTATCTCATCGTAGTTTTGATTTGCATTTCTCTAATGACCAGTGATGAAGAGCTTTTTTCATATGTTTGTTGTTCACATAAATGCCTTGAGAAGTGTTTGTTCATATCCTTTGCCTACATTTTGATGGGGTTGTTTTTTTCTTGTAAATTTGTTTAAGTTCCTTGTAGATTCTGGATATTAGCCGTTTGTCAGATGGATAGATTGCAACAATTTTCTCCCATGTTATAGGTTGCCTGTTCACTCTGATGGTAGTTTCTTTTGCTGTGCAGAAACTCTTTAGTTTAATTAGATCCCATTTGTCAATTTTGGCTTTTGTTGTCATTGCTATAAATGTTTAGTCATGAAGTCTTTGCCAATGCCTATGTCCTGAATGGCATTGCCTAGGTTTTCTTCTAGGGCTTTTATGGTTGTAGGTCTTACATTTAAGTCTTTAATCCATCTTGAGTTAATTTTTGTATAAGGTGTAAGGAAGGGGTTCAATTTCAGTTTTTGGCATATGGCTAGCCAGTTTTTCCAACACCATTTATTAAATGGGGAATCCTTTCTCCATTGCTTGTGTCAGGTTTGTCAAAGGTCAGATGGTTGTAGATGTGTGGCATTATTTCTGAGGCCTCCATCCTGTTCCATTGGTCTATATATCTGTTTTCGTACCAGTACCATGCTGTTTTAATTACTGGAGCCTTGTAGTACAGTTTAAAGTCAGATAGCATGATACCTCCAGATTTATTCTTTTTGCTTAGGATTGTCTTGGCTATATGGACTCTTTTGGTTCCATATGAAATTTAAAGAAGTTTTTTTCTAATTCTGTGAAGAAAGTAAATGGTAACTGGATAGGGATCACACTGAATCTATAAATTACTTTGGGCAGTATGGCCATTTTCATGATGTTGACTCTTCCTATCCATGAACATGGAATGTTTTTCCAGTTGTTTGTGTCCTCTGTTATTTCCTTGAGCAGTGGTTTATAGTTCTCCTTGAAGAGGTCCTTCACATCCCTTGTAAATTGTATTCCTAGGTATTTTATTTTCTTTGTAGCAATTGTGAATGGGAGTTCATTCATGATTTGGCTCTCTGTTTGTCTGTTATTGGTATATAGGAATGCTTATGATTTTTGAGGTGCAATTTTTTACCTATAAAACTGGTGAAGGGGATATGGGGAAATAGGAAATTTCACATAATATGGATGGGAGTGTAAATTGATTAAAAACAAAACAAAAATCTTTCTGCCAAGCTATATGTATGAAAAAACCATAACACTATGCACACTATTTGACTTAGTGATTCCATAACTACAACTTATAAAAATATAATGAGAGGTGCTGAGGCTTTGGGTCCAGGGATGTCTATCAGTTATGTATAATCATGAAATGTTCAAAACAAGCTAAGTGGTCAATAACAAATTGACTGCGTGACCTATTGAGAAGTTAGAGCATACAGCAAACATTGAAAATTACATTCTATGAAGAATTCTTGATTACAGAGAAAATATTCTAAATGTATTAAGAAAACAAAGTTAGAAGATGCTAGTATTTCATACTACATAAAAAACCCTAAAAGAATATATGCCAATATATTAACAAATTTATATTACAGAGGGGACCTTATAGGTGATTTTTATTTCATCTTTACGACTCTATACACTTTGCAAATTTTCTACAAGGAACACATATTTTGTAATCAGAAATATATAATAAATGTTAGTTTTATAAATTACATTGGAGTGATGGAAACAAATTTATTTTCTGCTTCTACCAACGCATTCACATTTAAATATATTCAAGGAAAATATAGTATCAGGAAGCATTAATAATTTATATGTAGTGAGCCTGGAGAAGTATAAGCATTTCACTTGGCTTCTATTTTCACTCTGTCTAGTTTATTAATTGGTACAGGAACTCTAGCTAGGACAAACAGCTACAAACTCCAGGCCATGGATCAATTAGCTAAAACTCTGATAGTCATAGAGGCAAGTTGAATTTTTTTGGCCTCATTTTCTCATGAACACGTATTTCAGTATTGGCACATTCTGCACAGTTGCTAAGAAACTGCTGCAGGTAAGTATGTAAAAACAGCCAGGGAACCATTATTCTCAACTACTTCAACTATTCCTTCCTTCGTGCCTTCAATTATTCATTCTTCTCTATTATAGCCTTTTATTTTATTATTTGTTAAACACTTATATGTCACATGATGGGCTAGTTACTTGGAGGGATTGAAAATATAAATGAAACACATTCTGTACCTTAAAGCTCTAGTTAAAGCTTAAAAGCTTTAAGTCTTGGAGGAGTAATAAAAACATATGCAAATAGCTACATACAAGTAAGAAGGAATGTTATGTGGTAAATACATGTGACAAAATTGATATGTGCTCAGTAATAGGAGTGTTTCTGTCTGGTAATTGGAGAAAAGTATTCTAATCATATAAATGCTGTCTGAGTTTAGTCTTAAAGGATAGATAGGGATTTGGTAGATTGGAGAGAGGGTGCTCTCTAGAAGGAAGGTGTTACTCCACAGGTGGCACTGTCTGATGCACATGTGGGTGAGGAGGGCAGGAAGAGCAGATCTGCTAGAAGGGAAGGATCTGAGATTGTGTGAAAAAGTCAGGTTTTCAGCCAGAGATGGTGGAAAAATCTTAAATTCTAGGGTAGGGAGTTTGATATGGACTTGATCAACAGTGGGAAGTCATTGAAGGTTTTTGAAGAAGGAAGACATGTCATGATCAAACTCTACTTTAGGAGTCTACTCTGGCATCAGTATGCATTTGAGATCTCAAATTAAGATGCTCAAAATTGCACTTAATTCTTCTCTTATTTTTCTTCTTTGCTTCTATGGCCTCTTACTTCCTTATTCCCTATCTCAGTTAACAATCATCATCTCTGCAGTAATCCAAATAATAAATTAGGGGTCATCCTTCATACTTACCACCTACCCACTCCTAATATCCAATAAACCCATGAATTCTACATCAAACTATAAGTAGGACACCATGCTTGACACCGTGCAAGAGTCTGGAGATACAATGGTATCTGAAGTCCAGAATTTACCATAAACAAGTTGGGCTTCAAAGGGCAGGTTTGTAAATCTGAAAGCAGCTAAAATGGTAGAACTAGAGTTCTGAAATAAGGGCAGAGAGTGAAGCTATAGATTTAAATTTCCATATAGAAATGACAGTTAAAGTCCTGGGATTAATATCAGATTACCCAGGAAATGAATGTAGAGGGAGAAGAGAAGATGGCCTACAGCTATATTCAGTGAGCAAGAGAAAGAAGAACCTCAAAGATATCGGAGAATAATTTACTGGAGAAACAGAAGAAAATGTAGGTTTGTGTGGTATCAGACTGAAAAAAGAGTTTCAAGAAAATGGAAGTAAGTAACAATGTGAAATGCTCCCAAAAGTTTAAGGGGAACAAAGAATAAATAGCCCATTAAATATGCAATTAGGAGGACATTGACAGACACTCATTAAAAGAGCAGTTTCTGTAAAGTACAAGCTGCTTTGGAGGAAACAAAATAATTAATGCAAAGAAGTAGAAGTACCCTGCATCTGTAAATATTCTTTTTAAAAATCAATTTAAGATCAGATGAACATAATTTAAGAGTACTGCTTTAATGAGTTTTGAAAATATATTCACCCACATAGTCATTACCCCAATTAAGATACAGAACATTTCAGTCATTCACAGAAAGTTCCTGGGGGCTCTTTTGAAGTCAAACGCTCACAAGTTTTGGGTACCCAGTGATCCGATTTCTATTGCCATAGCTTAAATGTACTAGTCCTAGACCTTCACGTAAATGGAATGATGTACTTATGCACTCTCTTTTGTGTCTAGTTTTTTCATGCAACTTAACTTTTTGAGATTAACTCCGGTGAAGAAAGTCATTTCTTCATTTTTATTACCGAGTAATAACCTACTGTATGGATATATCATAATATATGGTATTCCAAAAAGATTATTTGAAAATCAATGTTTCAATATTTTCTATTTCCATTTACCTCTTGATGAACATTTGAGTTTTTTCTAGTCTGGGGCTATTATAAATAAAGCTGCTGTGAAAATTCAAGATTTTATGCATGTATGTTTTTATCTGTCTTCAGAAAATAGCTAGGCTTAGAATTTCCAAGTCATTAAGTGGATGGGTATATAATTCTTTTCCAAAGTAGGTGTATTATATTACAACCCCACAAGGAATATATGAGAGTTCCAGTTGCTCCACATCATCCACAACACTTGGTATTTTCAGTTTTAAGACTTCAATCTAGTGAGTATTTGCTTTTATTTGCATTTTTCTGAGGAGTGGTGGCATGCATCCTTCATGTACTTATTGGTCATTTGTAAATCTTCTTCTCTGAGATTTCTGTTTAAGTTGTTTGCATATTTGTTTCACTGGATTGTCTGGTTTATTATTGAATTATGAGAATGCCTTATATATTCAGGATACAAGTCTTTTGTCGGATATATTACTAAAGTTATTTTCTCCTGGTATGTGGTTGCCCTTTCATTTCCTTGTGTTGTTTGAAAATAAGTTATTAATTTTAATAAAGACCAACAAATAACTTAATATTTTAATAGTTTGCTTTTTGACTCCTGTTTAAGAAATTATTGCCTACCTTAAAGTCACAAAGGCTTTTTCTTATAATTTCTTCTAAAAGTTTTATAATATCTGCTTTTATGTTTAGATATCTAATCAATTTCTTTATATGCACATCCAATTCATCCAGCATCATTTGTTGATAAGATTGTATTTCTTTGATGAATTATCTTCATATCTTCATTGCAAATAAATTGACTATAAACATGTGAGTGTATTTTTGGACTATTTTGTTTCATTGTTATGCTTTTTATTATTTTAATAATATACTTTAATAATTTAATAATATAATTTCTTGATTACTGTAGCTTATAGTAAGCATTATAATAATTTAATAATATAATTTCTTGATTACTGTAGCTTATAGTAAGCATTAAGGTCACATAGCAAAAGCCTTTGATTTTTGTTTACAAATTTCTGTTGTATATTCTAACTCCTTTATATTTTCATACAGATTTTAGAATCAGTTTATCAATGGCTACAAAAAAAAAAACCTGCTGGGAGTTGGGTTAGTATTATGCTAAATCTTTAGATCAATTTGGGAACAGGTGAACTTAACAGGTGAGTATCCTAGTCCATGAATATGGTATAATTGATTCTTTTAAAATTACTCTCAAAAATGTTTTAAAGTATGTATTATATTTTGCATCTCATTAATTTTACTCCAAAGTATTTAATGCTTGGAATGCTATTTTAAAGGGGAATATTTTAAAATTTTATTTTACCATTATGGGTTGCTTATGTATAGGAATATAACTAAATTTTTATAGATTTCTGTTATCTGTGAACAAGGAGTTTTACTTCTGCCTTTCTTCAAAGACATTTGTATGTCTTATTACAGTGGCCGAACTCCAGTACAATGTTGAATAAAAGTGGTAAGATAATGTATTCTAGCCTTTTTTCTGGTCTCAGAGGAAACACATTTAATATATCATTATAAAGTATAATGCTAGCTATAGTTTTTCAATGGATGCTCTTTATCAGGTTGAGGAAATTCCATTCTATTCCTACTTTGCTGATAATTTTTAAAAATCATAAATAGGTTTTGAATTTTGTGGAATGCTTTTTAGGTATATGGTAGGCTGCATCTAAAATAGCCTCTGATGACCTCTGCATATTCACACTCTTTGTGTAACCCTCTCTCGTTTGTGTATGAGCTGAACCATGTGACTTGCTTCTAAAGAACAGGATATGGCGAACAGGATGAAGATGTCATTTTTGGGATAAGGTAATCAAAGACTGACTTTCCACTCGCTTGTACTCTCTCTCTTGCCCTCATTTGCTCCCTCCAATGAAGCAAGAGGCCATGTTGTGAATTGCCTTAAGGAGAGGTCTCTGTGACAAGGAACTGAGGCTGACCTCCAAACAAGAGTCAGCAAGGAACCAAGGCCCTAAGCTCAACCACCCAAGGAACTAGATCTTTGCAAAAGCTCATGAGCTGAGAAGTGGAACCATCCTCAGTAATGCCAAAAGGTGACTGCAGCATCAATTGGTATCTTGTTTGTGGCCTTGTAAGAGACCTCGAGCTAGAGGCATCCATGGATGCACAGAAACTGTGAGATAATACATCCTCATTGCTTTGAGCCACTAAGTTTTGGGGTAATTTGTTATGCAGGAGTAGAAAACTAATAAATGTATCTATCGAGATGATCACAGGATTCTTCATTTCAAGATGAATGATATTGGTTTCTTTTTTTTGAGATGAAGTCTCACTCTTGCCCCCCAGGCTGGAGCGTAATGGTGCGATCTAGGCTCACTGCAACCTCTGCCTCCTGGGTTCATGCAATTCTCCTGCCTCAGCCTCCCGAGTAGCTAGGATACGCCCAGCTAATTTTTGTATTTTTAGTAGAGATGGGGTTCCACCATGTTGGCCAGGCTGGTCTCGAACTCCAGACGTCAGGTGATCTGCCTGCCTTGGCCTCCCAAAATGCTGGGATTACAGGCGGAAGCCGCCGCGCCGGACCCTGACTTCTTTAAAAAAGTGAACCAACCTTGCACACCTATTTGTTTATAAGATGTTTTCCTTTCAATATATTTACGGTTTTTTATTTGCTAACTTTTAAAAAAAGATTTGTATCTATGTTCATGAGGCTGTTGGTCTGTAAGTTTATTTTATTTTAATATCTTTGTCACGTTTGGTATCAGATTTATGCTAGCCTTACAAAATGAGTAGGAAGGTATTCCCTCTGTTTGAAAAAAGAATTATGTGGCATCAGCCATATTTCTTCTCAAATACTTGACTGAATTCATCCGTGAAACCATCTTGGCCTGCAGCTTTCTTTGTGGGAAGATGTTTAATTACAAATTCATTTTATTTCATAGATACAAGGCTTTTCAAAGTTTCTAATTATCCTTGTGTTAGTTTTGTAATGTGTTTCTTTTAAGAAATGTACCAATTTTATCTACATTGTCAAAGTTGTTGACGTATGACAAAAGTTACTGGTCACAATATGCCCTTATTATCCTTTTAATGTCTATTCGATCTGTAGTGATATTATTCTCTTCATTCCTGATAAAGCAAATCTAAATTGTCTCTATTTGCTTATTAGCTTTGCTAGGTGGTTATCAATTTTATTAATCTTTTCAAATAAATATCTTTTTAGTGCTGTCAATTTTATGTTGTTTTCTATTTCATTAATTTCTAATCTTATATTTATCATTTACTTCCTTATACTTTGCATTTAATTTGGTCTTGTTTTTAGCTTGTGGTGGAATTTTAGATCACTGATTTTAAATCTTTATTTTTTTGATATAAGTATTAAGTCTATAAATTATCCTCTGAGCACTCAGCTACATCCAACTTAATTTTAGAACCTGTCTTTTTTCATTCAATTTGGACTACTCAATTTGAATATCCTTCTTAGACTCATAAGTTATTGATATCTGGGTTATTTATTTTAAAAAATACTTGGCAATTTTGTAGGTATTATCTTATTATGAATTTCTCACTGAATTTTACTGTGGTTAGAGTAAACACTTCAATCTTTTGAAATTATGGTCCCTCTTGCCAAATGTTTCCAATGTACATGGTAGCATTGGGATATTATGTAAATATCAATTAGGTCAAGTTGGTTGATTTGTATGATTTATATCTTCTGTATTCTTACTCACTGCTTATCTAGATATTCTATAAATTCCTAAGAGTGCAAAAAATCTCCAACTATAATCGTAGATTTGTTTTTAGTTCTGTCAGTTTTTGCTTTACGTATTTTGAAGTTTTATTTTTAGCAGCATATACACTTAGAATTCTTCTTTCTGAATTGACCCTTTTATCATAACATAATATGTTGATATTCATATATCCATATCAACTTCCCCTTGGCTTACTCTTCAAGTGGTATATATTTCTCATCCTTTTACTTTTAGCTAATCTATATCCTACTATTTACTCTCATTTAGACAACATATCGTTGAGTTTTGCTTTTACAACCAGGCTGACCATTTCTGCCATTCCATTGGAGTTCTAAGTCCATATATAACTAAGGAAATTGTCAATATGGGTTGGGTTTATGTTACCACTTTGTTGTTTGTTTACTCTTTGTGCCATTAGCTTTTGTTTCTCTGCTCTTCTCTTCCTGCTTTCTTTTGGGTTATATTTTATGTTCTTTTATTCTATTGGCTCTTCAGCTATAAGTGTGTGTGTGTGTGGCGGGGGTATGCACGTGTGCGTGTGCATGCAAGAAAGAAAGAACTTTAGGGATTGAAATACTTACTCTGAAGTCTGCAGAGACTTTTGTAAGTTCTCTCCTCTACAGTATCCTACCCTGGAATTTCCAGGTCTTGTAGCAGACCCTAACACTGATCTCATCCTCCCCAACTCAGCAGGACTGCTATACTCTATGTGCCCTCCACTTCCTTGTGCCCTGATTAGCAAATTGCCCTAGGTAGAAAAACAGTATGAAAGTGGGGTTCCTCTTCTGCGCTTTTCCTTTCTCAAGGGTCACAGCTCTGTGCTGTCTCTTGTCCGATGACTGATAAGAGTTGCCTATTTCTTTTTCAGTTTATCTTTATTTATGATAGGAGGACATGTCTAATACTCTGTCCCTTATAATCCAAGCTAGTAGTGTTTCTTCTAATACAACCCTTTAAAAAAATTTGACTTTCCTATGAATTTGATTGGGAATCATTAAATGCCCCCAAAGATACATCCATAATTCTTTTTGAAAAAAAGGCTTTCTCTATTTGTGACCTTGTATGGAGCTGCTTTAGAACATGACCCTTGTGGTTCTTAGAAGTCCTTTGTAAAGAGAAGAGGAACTTCCTGGAACTACGTTAAATAGTTCCAAACTAAATGATCTTATACCCACTCCCTTAATTTGATCTTTACCCTGAGATTGTTTCCTACTTTAAGAATCTTTTCTGGGAGAAAATATTTGCTAGGAATAAAAAATAGTTTTAGGGCCAAGTGCAGTGGCTCATGCCTGTAATCTCAGCACTTTGGAAGGTTGGTTACTTAGTATGCCCTGAACCTAATGCATGTCCTGAATCTAGTGCATGTCTTTTAATTTTTCCTTGCAAGCTAAACAGTTCCCTCTGGAGTTCATGTATCTCTTTGTGTATCCCTATAGCTAAAAAATGACAACTGATACTTCTTTCTGCCAAGAAATTTCCTTATTCACATCCACACATTAATTAAACACATTCTAGATTCCAAATTGCTGCGGATAACAATCTTGCTCATCTTTTCACCATTGCGTAACTTGGGTCTTTCTCTAGTGTCCATAAGAACTTCCCTGTGATCATTTAATCTTCATTCCCTTTTTCTTCACACACCCTTCCCACCTTCATCTGCCTCCTGATCCCAAACTCAGTGGCATATGTTTTAGGTTTTTGCTATTCATCATCCTACTTCCAGGTAGCAATTTCTCTTTCCTTTAGCCATTGCTGTGTAACAAAGCACTGCAGAACTCTATGGCTTAAAACAACTTTGTCTTATTTGTCAGAATTCTGTAGTTTGAGCATCTCCTCTGCTGGTTTAGGCTGGGATAATATATGAAGCTTGATGAAGCTTGATTCAATGATACTTTGCATTTATCCTACTTAGGGTTTATTGCTGGTTGACTGGGCTGGAGGTACAATATGTCCTCACTCACATGTATGGAAACTGGCACAGGCTATTACTAGGGCACATGATTCTCTTCCACATAGCTTATCTCTAGCAGGCTTGACTGACCTTCTTCCATGGCAGCCTCGGTGTAGGGTTGAAGATAAAGGTAGGAGCTGCAATCCTTCTTGAGGCTGAGGCTCTGAAACCTACAAAGTGTCACTTCTGCCACATGCTCTTAGTCCAAGCAAGTCAAGAGACCAGTCATTATTCAAGAGAACAAGAAATAGGCCTCATTTCTGGATGTGAGGAGTGGCAAAGTCATATTGCAAAGAGGTGGGCATATGAGGATAAGAAAAAGTTGTAGCCTTTAAACAGTTCCTCCTATGTTAAGAATTTTAAAAATTAACATTGCAAATGACAAAATGTAAAAGTAGATATGTTTTGTTACACCTTAAACATATTGTAAAGATGAGCATAAAATAGCTATTTTAAATGGCATATATAGTATTTGAACAAAGCTACTTTAACAGCATACATCATATAGCCTAGGTAAATAAGTGAACAAATAAATGAATAGCTGAATAGACACTTAACAACAGCATGGTTATCTCTTAAGGACTGATACCTCTAGAGATAAATATTTTACCATATATAGGCTTTTGACCAATTTAATGCGTTACATGACTAAGGCTGAAAAAATTACTGAACCAGTGGAAGGGTGAGATCATATTAGTCAATCAGAGTCATTTCAATCAACTTCCAGATCACCTTTCCTCTTTTTTGACAGCTTTATTGAGATATAGAGACTATGTCATTCACTCATTTAAAATACACAATTTAAATGTGCACAACTTAAAGTACACAGTTCAATGGTTTTTGTTATATTCAAGTAGTTGTATAAGGATTATGCCCTTTCTCTTTATAAAATTACCCTCTTTACCCCTGGTAATACTGCTTGTCTTTAAGTCTATTTTATCTGATATTCATAGAGCCAAATCAACTTTCTTATTTTTAGTATTTACGTGGTCTGTATTTTTCTCAACAGTTTACTTTCAATTTGTCCGTGTCTTTACATTAAAGGGCTTCATATATAAAACAAGATACAGTTGGGCTTTACTTCTTTAAGCAGGCTGACAATATTTTCCTTTTACTTGGAGAGTTTTAATTTTTTTTTTTTTTTTTTTTTTGAGACGGAGTCTCGCTCTGCCGCCCAGGCTGGAGTGCAGTGGCCGGATCTCAGCTCACCGCAAGCTCCGCCTCCCGGGTTCACGCCATTCTCCTGCCTCAGCCTCCCGAGTAGCTGGGACTACAGGCGCCGCCACCTCGCCCGGCTAGTTTTCTGTATTTTTCAGTAGAGACGGGGTTTCACCGTGTCGGCCAGGATGGTCTCGATCTCCTGACCTCGTGATCCGCCCGTCTCGGCCTCCCAAAGTGCTGGGATTACAGGCTTGAGCCACCGCGCCCGGCCGGAGAGTTTTAATTAATGTAATGTTCAATATTGTTAGGCTTTAGTCTACAATTGTTTAAATTTGTTTTACTTGTCCCTTTTGTTCATTTTCTTATCCTTTTCTGTCTTCTTTTGGATTAATTAAGTATGTTTTAATATTCCCTTCTCTCTCTTCTACTGGCTTTTTAGCTACCCCTTTTTATCTGGGTTGTATGTTGTTGCTGCTGTTGTTGTTTTGACAGTCTTGCTCTGTTCCCAGGCTGGAGTGCAGTGGTGCTATCACGGTTCACTGTAGCCTTGAACTCCTGGGCTCAAGTGATCCTCTCACCTCAGCCTTTGGAGTAGCTGGAACTACAGGTGTGTGCCACCACGTCTGGCTACAATATACATCCTTAACATGCCACAATTCACACTGAACTAATGATATTCTACTTCCTTTATAATATAGAAATTTTACAACATAGTAACTTAAATTGTACACTTTCATCCTTTTTGATAATGTTGTATTTTTCTCTTTTCATACTTTACAAGCCCATAACATAATAACATTTCCCTTAAATAGTAAACTGTATTTTAAAGAATTATTATTCACTTCTTACTCTGTTGCCCAGGCTGGAGCACAGTGGTGCGATCTCAGCTCACTACAACCTTCGCCTCCCGGGTTCAAGTGATTCTCTTCCCTCAGCCTCCTGAATAGCTGGGATTACAGGCGCCTACCACCATGCCTGGCTAATATTTGTATTTTTAGTAGAGACAGGGTTTCACCACATTGGTCAGGCTGGTCTCGAACCCCTGACCTTGTGATCTGCCCACCTTGGCCTCCCAAAGCACTGGGATTATAGGCGTGACCCACTGTGCTTGGCCTAAAGAAATGTAAAAGGAAAAAATTTTGTCTTTCACATTCAGCCATATATTTACCATTTCCGGTGTTCTTCATATCTTCCTCTACATACAAGTTTCCATCTGGTATAATTTTGCAGCAGCCTGAAAAGCATCCCTTAGCATTTCTTTCAGTTTAGGTCTGCATCTTGGATCATTCCACTGTTTTCCATGAGAAGTCAGCAGTCATTGTCCCCTATATGTAATGTGCCTTTTTTCCTCTGGCTGTTTTGTGATTTTTCTTTCTCTTTGGTTTTCAATTGTTTGGCAAGATGTGCCTACTGGTGGTTTTCTTTGCATTTATCCTACCTGGGATTTATTGAACTGTCTAGATTTATGAATTGCCAGTTTTTATTCAACTTTGGAAAAATTTTAGCTGACAATCTTCAACAACCTTTTCTGCCTTATTTTGTCTTTTATCTTCTTCTTACACTTCACATACACATATATTTGCTATTGTGTCATGGTTGCTGAGGTCCTGTTCTTTTTATTTTGTTCTTTTTTCTCTCTGTACTTTAGTTTGAATAATTTAAATTCATCTTTCGTTTAAATTCATCATCTCTTTCTTCTGTTTTGTCCAATCTGCTATTAATCTCTTCCAGTAAAATTTTCATTTCAGATTCATTTCTCAATCTTAATTTTCATTTGGCCCCTTTTTCACTGTTTCTAAACCTCTCCATAAATTCCCCCGTCTCTTCATCCATTTAATCCATCTTTTTCTGTGAATTGTTTAACACATGTCTTTAATATAAATTATTTTTCCTTTACATTTTTAAAAAATACAATTTACTACTTAAAGGAGAAATCATCAATGATATATGAGGATTATAAAGTCTGGAGGAATAAAATACCTTACAACGTATCAAAAAAGAGTATTAATATATTTAATAGCTATTTTAAGGACCGTGTCTGATAATTCCAACATCTGGGTTGTTGGGTTTGTTATTATTCATTGATTTTTTCTTAATCTGTGTCACGTTCCCCTGCTCTGCTGCCTGACTCATAGTATTTTATTGTGTGTTGGACATTGGGTCTAAAAGAACAGTAGAGACTAAAGAAAAATGGGCATGTGCAACTTGGGTGACTGCTGATCAGTTTGATGCAATCAGGAATTGAACTGTTTGAGGGTAGCATTGCAGATTTAATTCCTCCAGCAGGGAGATGGAATTTAGTATGAGGGATCTTAAGAAATTCATCTCTGCTTTTCAGCCCAGATCCTAACTCATGTATTGTGCTGGTGCTGAAATCTTTGAATGTATCAGACATTAAATAGAATGGGTGTTTGGTTGTGGCTTTGGTTAGACTAAGTTTTTATACCTCTGTCTTCAAACACTTTGAAAGTAAGTTCAGGCCTCTTTCTCTGGGAAAGTCCAAAGACCAAACCCTGTAAGATGGCTAGACCTCAGAACCAAGAAATGGTGAGAGTGGATGATCATGAGACTTTAAAACCACCAGTCTTCACAACCTCAAATTTTCAAGAATTCAACAGAGCAAGCCCATGAGATAAGATTTGGAGGTAAAGAGTGTTTGGAACCATGAGACTTAGAGATCACAAGATTTAAAAAACTGTGAGATGGCTAGATTTGAGAACTCTTTCTGCTTTTCACCTTCTCTTCCAGCCTCTGTTTACTTAGCAACATTAGTGAGTTATGTGGAAGAGATAATTATTTTTGCATTGGGGGCTCCTCCAGGATCAAATCTGATGATACCAGCCTCCAAGTTTGTCAATAGTTTAGAGGGTTTCTCCACACCCAAGCAAAGATTGTCCTTCCCTGAAGCCTCATTCCCCTGTCATTTTACACCCAAACTCAGCAACTCAATCCAGGTATGCAACCTCCTCTTGCTGCTCACCTTCGAAGAACTCATTCCTTTAGAATTTGGTTCTTTTATATTTGTGTCCAAAGCTCTTTAATGACACTAAATAAAAAGTATGCTTTTTGTTTTCTCTGGTGATTTCTTCTTGTTTTGGCAGGAGCAAAGGTCTTTCACATGTTCCTACTTGCTAACCGGCAGCAGAACTCTGGATGTTCTTTCAAATATTGTTATCCATGGCTGCACAGTTTGCACCTTTGTAGACGGATTTTTTTTTTTTTCAAATTGGAAAAGTCTTGCCAAGCCAAATTTTGTGAAAAAGATAAAATGTCAGGTTAGCTAATGCTATGCTTGAACTATACATATATAAAATTCCTTTCTGGAACACCCTTAGCAATGTTTGTTTTTCTTCTTTCAAGGAATTTCAATTGCTTAGAAATAGCAATGGAGAATTAGCTCTTGAGGCAGCTCCAAAAAGAAGTAATTCCTAAAAAGTATTGAGCAAAGCAGCATCATTGAAGTGAACACTTGGCTTCACAAGGAAAGGACACCAAAGAACAAAGCCAGTGGCAATTTGTGAGTGCTGTTATATTTGCTTTTTAAAAAGCCTCAGGTCTCTATAGTAACTCCTGATGACAGTGCAATCAAATTTTACAAAAAGAAGACAAGTCTGGAGGAGGCAATAAGAATTGATAGCTATGAGATGACCCTGCAGGTAGTGAACTGAGAGGTGAAGACATTTCCTTATTCTCAGGAATGTTTATACACTGTTGGTAGGAATGTGAATTAGTTTAGCCACTGTGGAAAATAGTTTGGAGATTTCTCAAAGAATTTAAAACTGAACAACCATTTGACCCAGGAATTCCATGACTGGGTGTATACCCAAGGAAAAATAAATCCATCTACCAAAAAGACACATGGACTCATAAGTTCATTGTAGCACTATTCACAATTGCAAAGATATGGAATTAACCCAGGTGCCCATCAGTGGTGGACTGCATAAAGAAAATGTGGTATATATATACCATGGAATACTATGCAGCCATAAAAAAAGAACTAAATCATGTCCTTGGCAGCAACACAGATGCAGCTGGAGGCCATTATCCTAGGCGAATTAACACATGAACAGAAAACCAAATACTGTATGTTCTCACTTGTAAGAGGGAGCTAAACACAAGGTCCACCTGAAGACAAAGATGGGAATAACAGACACTGGGAATTACTAGATGGAGGAGAGGGGAGAGGGTTGAAAAACTACCTATTGGGTACTATGCTCACTACCTGGGTAATGGGATCATTCATACCACAAACCTTGGTGTCATGAAATGTACCCATGTAACAAACCTGCACATGTACTCCCTGAACTTAAAAACTGAAAAAGAAAACATTTCCTTATTCTAACATAGAGGTGGGCAATGTCCTTTCTCAGGCACCAATCTGTGCAGTGTGCACTCGGGCTGTCCCACTGCCATGGCTACCAAAGGGCGGGAACAAGCCAGTTAATGGGATGGATATGGGTGGGAAGGCAGAGCTGAGTGGGTAAGGGGAGTGCAGGCCAAGATCAGATAGAATCGATCACCATGAGATGCCAAGTTCATACCAGAGCAACTAAGAGAAACAGATTCTAAGACCCAACCCAAAATCTGAACTGCTAGAAAAAGGCAAGGAAACAAGCCTCCAACATTCAAGCTGTCGCCTGGCTGACCCTTTGTTTCCTCTGAGAGAGAACATCCTGACCCAGCATCCCACTCACCCTGGGAGCTAAACTATTAGCAGTTGATCTATTTCCAGTCTTAATGTAAAGTATACAGAAATGGAGCTGGAGTAGGAGTTGAGAAAGAATACTGTTTATTAAGCAATGACTCAACACCATGCATTGAAAGAGCAGTGACTATTTAAAAATTACCCCAAGGCTTGCCTATGTTGGTGTGTTTTCCCTTTGCATGCCTGGGACCTTGCAAAAAAAGAGTAGAAGAAATGTAAACAACTACAGGTACTTTACAAATATTGAAGCAAAACAATCAGCTAGAGGTGGAGTGAGGGAGGAAGGACTTTAAATTTAAGACACTGTTATTTAGAAAGTTTTTGAAACAAAAAATTTAACTTGTTCCACGTTCATAAGTCTATCAGAAGCAAAGGTATTCTGAGCTTCCAAAGTCTCATTGAGGGTCCTTCCTGGAATCCTGGGTGAGCACCCTTTGTAGTTTGAGCTTTCCCACCTTTTCCCTTATTTCTTGTCTAGAGGAATTTGAAGTGGTAACATAAAATCCAGAGAAAGAAACCAGTTTTTAATATGCAAACCACCAAGACTAAATCTGGGCCTGTGAGCCTCCGAGGCTTCATAAAAGGGAGGATAACGTCAGCTTAGGCCTCACCTCAAACCACAAGACATTTACATTCTGATTTATGGTCTAGGCTGGACCAGTCTAAGTTATCAAGAAGGATCATGTTCCATCGCTATTTTTTTAAATGTAAAATAAAAGTAAGAGGACTGAACTTGCTCAGTTCCTTCCTGTTTGGTTAATGGAATTGCTCATGGAGGTGGGGAGGCAGTTAGACGCCAAAGGAATCCTTTAGAACAACCTGGGTTTCCTTCTCAGATTTGCCATAAGTTGACCAAAGGATCACAGTCAGGTTCCTCTTACTGTCTTAGAGTCTCACCTTCAGCCTCAGTCAGGAGGTGACTCTGCCCTGTACTCTGCACTTGGTGGACTCCTTTCTGGCCCTTGTCCTGTGGAGGAGTCCCCAGAGCCAAGGCGACATGCCTGCTCTCCATGGGAATTCCTTTTCCAAATGGCCCCTCATTCACTTTCAGGGCATGCACAGCCTCTGACCCATGATGGTCCTCCCAAGTGGTAACTGACTCACCAATGTCCTTACCCTTTCCCCAAGGGGTGGCCAAAGGGCAGTTGTTTGTAGAGCATGTGAATGGAGCTTGGCCATGTGACTATCGTGTTAACATGTCTGTATATGTGCAAACAGGGTGCCACAAAGACTAAAAATATCTGGGGGAAGGTAAGGAGATAAGACAGCCAAGTTGGTGGCTGAGGGTTGGCTTCCTGGGCTGCCAAGAAATCCCAGAACTCTAAATGCAACCTAGCCTTCCAAATTTGCTAGGGCAAATTTTGTTTAATATTTTTAAAGCTTGGGTTATAAATTTTAACTATTTAGACATACATATGTGGGTCACCATTTATGTCTTTGATTTGGGCACCACAAATGTGGAAATAGGACATGTCTCCAGAACATCTCCCTTTTTCCTTGATCATAAACATCCTGACTGTCACAACCAATGGGGTTTTGAAGGTCTTTAGAAACCTCCAGAACCTCAAACCATTTTTATTTCTCTCCTTTCAAGTTTCAGGTGGTTACAGAAAGCAGTTCAGAATTTGTTCCGTTTGATAACTAACTCATTTATTACAAAAAGTTACATAATGTATAGCAAACTGTGAATTCTCTAAAGTAGTGGTATGTTTTCTAAAAACTCAATATAACTTATTAATTTTTCATATCCATAATACATATTTTGCTTCTATGCTCATGCAGGCAGAAGCTCGTAAGTAATTGTTTTTCATTTATACAACAGAACTCCACTGGGTTTCCATGATGGGGCCTGTAATGCTATATGGTGTGGATATACACAACTAACTAAAAAACAATGTCATAACAGCTGTTAAAAGAAGTGTGTCTTCAGTTTCATGGAAGAATTACGTTAAACTACTCAGTTAAAAGTAGCTACCAAGAAGTGTCTCACTCAATCTCAGGACTGGAGAATATGTTTAATCCCAGCACTAGCACAATAAATACAACTTATTTATTTTTATGATCACACCACCATGAAGTTTTAGAATGCTGGGAAAAACAGAAGATCTTAAAAGCTTCTTAAAGGAAAAATCAGGAGTATTCAAGGGTCAGAATGGCCCTGGACATTTTAACAGTAAGACTGGAGGAATGCCATCAAAATCATAAGGAAAAATTGTTTCCAACCTAAATTCTATACTGATCAAACTATTAACCTAGGATAAGGATAAACTGAATATGTTTTCAGATATATAAGTTCTCAACATATACACATTTACTGAAGGGTACTAGAAAAGGTGCTCCATTTTTAAAACAAGGAGATCAGCTAATAAAGTTGTAGACACTGCGCTCAAGTAATGAGGAATTCAATATGAGAGAGGTGTTATATAATAAAAGAAACCCCTAGAATACAACAAAGAATAACCCCAGGATGGCAGCAAACAGTAGGCTTGCAAACAACGGTCAGGAACTAACTAAATAGATAAGAAGGCTTCCACAGTAATGTCTCCAAGTAGATAAAATTGCTAAAAAGACTTAATGCATTGAGGTATATTGAGAGAACTTGAGGTTAAATCAGAGATAAGACCATAGAAAACGCAGTACATAAACAAAACAAAACACTTAGTAAATCTAGGGAAAACAAATGCTTGTTCAAGAAGGGAAAAAATAATAGTACTCTATGTGGCTCAGCTGTGAATAGTATTTATGTACTCAATTTAAGCACTGATGATAGATCTAGCCAAAATATATATTTATTTTGGGAAAATGGAAACATGAATAACTGTGCATGCTTTTGCTACTAGTAGAGTGATAGGGATGAAATGGCTAAGTTCCCATCTTCCTTAATGGGTAGGTCATAAAATGCCTAAAACTACAAAGTCAAGAAATGGCACTATGGGTAGCTATTTAGATATATGGAGCTAAATATCAGAAAAAATAAAAACTCAGTTGCAAGTGGTTGCCTCAGGGGAACAGGACATCAGTGACAAAAGGAAGCAGATGTATGGACTATGTGTTGCACAATAAGTCTGTAGAGGAGGAAATTATCCTAATTTTGTAGAGGAAGATATTCAGGCTTAGGGATGACAAGGATGTGGCTGAGGTGAAACCTTGAGTCCAGCTCTCCTAACTCAAAGTCCTTTCCTTGTGTCAAGGCTGATTTCTAAAACAGCTCTCTGAGCCTGACAATATTTTATAAATTCGAGATTGCCTTACTCCTAGGATATTGGTAGAAGTGCTGTTATTTGGTGTTAGGGTTGGGAAGTATGTTAGTGATAATCTAGCTGAATCTCATTCTACATATAAAAAACACAGGGCTCAAGAAAGAATTTTCAGGCCACCAACGTATTATTAAGTGCACAGAAGAATTTGGGTACCAGTATGAAGTCACTGACTAAATTCTTTTGAGTTGCTAAGTACAGAAGCCTTTGTAATATTCCGACAAGGTAAGGCTTATTTTTATTTCACAGATGATGGAACAAGGTGCATAGAGACAAAATGCATAGCCGGGATTCCATAAACAGATGGGGGTTTTCCTTGAGCAATCACTTCTAGTCTACTCCCTTGAGATAGGATCCTCGTGGACTGTATCATGTCAAGGGAGGTAAAATTTTACTGTACAAGCCTCATCCCTTTGTGCCACTTTGCCCCTCTGGAGCACAGATGCAGTGGAGTCTTTCCATGGTAATCAATCCAAATCAATTTCTGGAATGAGCAAACCAAGTAAAAGGAAATCCTCACCACATTTTATAATTTCTCTCATTATCAAAATGGCCTCATGGACTGTTGCTTCCAAAGCATTTACAACGTGGTGACCTGACAGATTTCTACTGTCAGAAGTGATCATGTAAAACAGTCCAGTAACACCCCTATACATGGCAAGAAATGAGAAAGGTTTATTTTGCTGGTGGTGCACACATCTTTCCAAACAAGTAAGTTTCTTTTTCAGGTCAATTAAACTTGTGTTCAATAAAATCACATGGGAGACAAGAGGGCCGGGAACGTCAGTTATTGATTACATCTTGGTTACACCTGAAGAGAGGTTCTCCTGGCTGACTTGATTAAAAATCATTTCAAAATCTACATTTCCACAACATCACTTCATTTTCCATTATTCCCATCTACCTTCTCGCCTCTCTATCCACCCACCCCTACAACTCTGAGCCTGCAGAGTAAGGGTTCTGGTGAAGACATTCTGGCCATGTGCTCCTCAATTTTCACATTACTTAATTGAAAGACAGCCTGACCCTGAGATGGGCCAAGGCACCACTAGAAAAAATGATGAATGGTTTCCTTGTCAAGGTAAGAAAGAAATTAGAGCAAAGAGCTGCAACACTTCATTTATGAGCATCATCATGGAATGAGCTCTTCAATGTGACTGTATTTTCTGGGGCTGAAAATCTAGCTGCACTTCTTACCTTACATAAGTTACTTAACCTTTCAAAGCCTCCATTTATCCACTATAAGACAGAGATAATAATGTTTGTCTCACCCATTGTTGTATTAAATGAGAGGATGAATTTTATACTCCTATTTGTATTAATAGTTTTGGTTACATTCCAGGTATACTTTGAAGGTTAGTTCACTTCCCTTTGAAAGTATCAAAACTCAAAAGGAAGAAAGCATATCTCCTACTTCCTTGACTTGTCAGTAAATACGTAGTCTTGACGCCTTAGTCATGGGATGGCCTCATTTGTTAGAACGACTCTTTCTTATATCCAGTGGTAGGACACTGATAACTGATCTAGATAAACTTAATGAAACTGACTTACACATGGAAACTGGATAGAAATAAAATTACCTTACCCCAAGATTGTTGATGTTTTCCAGGGAATATATGAAAATTATATGTGTGTGTGTGTATATATATATATATTTTTTTTTTTTTTTGAGACAGGATCTTACTCTGTTGCCCAGGCTGTAGTGCAGTTTTGCAATCATGGCTCGCTGCAGCCTCTATTTCCCCTGGTTCAGGTAATCCTCCCACCTCAGCCTCATGAGTAGCTGGGACTACAGGTGTGCACCATCATGCCTGGCTAATTTTTGTATTTTTGTAGAGACAGAGTTTCTCTATGTTGCCCAGGCTGGTCTCAAACTCCTGGGCTCAAGCAATCCTCCCACCTTGGCCTCTCAAAGTGCTGGGATTACAGGCATGAGCCACTGCACTGGGCCAAGAGTTTTCTTAAGTGTTATACCAGATTCAATTATATTGTGAGACAAATAATGTACATGTTTGGAGTAATGGTCTGGCTCTGCTGCCATGCAGCACAAAACCTCACACACCAAAAGAAAGGGCCTATGTTTAAATTCTGATTCTTCTCACTAGCTGTGTAACCTTGAGAATGTCTCCTCTCTGCCCTGAGCCTTAGTTTCCTCATCTGCCCAATGTACATAATATCTTCCTTAAATGGCAAGCATCTGGTTCACACTAAGTCAACAAATGGTAGCAGTTATTTTTAATCAATAATCATAACCAGGTGGGGTTCATATTTTCCTCATAAAATTAAAATCAAGTTATGCCGTGTATTAAAACAATTCAGTCATTTCTGCTCCTCTCAAGAGCAGATGCTTCTTCAAATTGATTTATAGTAGTGAAAATGAGATTAATTCCACTGATACATTCTTCCATCAGGTCCCATTATTTACTCATATTGATCATCTATGATAATCAAGTTCACACTATTGGATAGGCCTCCAGGAAAAAGAGATGGAGCACTAACATTTATTATCTATTCCATGCAAGGAATCGTGCTAATTGCTGCAGCATACATCAATTAAGTTATTTGTTCCTGCTAGAAACTATATGAGGAAAAAAGTAGGCTGCCCTTTTTCAAATGCCTACAGAAACTGAGGCATGCAGAGGTTTAATGCATTGCTGATAGTAAACGGCAGAGCTTGGATTCAAATCAAGGCATGTTAGATTTAAAATAGCCCACACCCTCCAGTTCATCAGATATGGAAGTATTCCTGTAGGATTACAAAGGATGGGATGAAATTCACATTCCAAGATCATTTCTTCTTCAGAGCCCTGTGAGAAGCAAAGAATCTTTGTTTATATTCTAGTATAAGCAATATTTTCCCCAATTTTCTGCTTCCCTTTTATTGAGCATTTTCCAAATCCTTGAAAAAATGATTAAGGTTACGAATTTTTCTTCTAGCAAACTGTGACAAATGAGCTCACCAAGCTGCATAAATGTCTCTTGATTGAGATTGTCTATGACTCTCTTGTTTTCTGTAATACCTGAAAGTGTCCCCTTCAGTAAGTTGCCCATTTCTTTCCTTTTATTTCCTTCCTTCCTTTCTCTTGCTTTCTCTCTTCCATTTTTCTTTTTCTCTTCTCCTTCCTTCCTTTTTTAATGATACCTGTGAGGCTTTCTACACAGCCATGTAGAAAGTAAAAATCAGAAGTAAAATGTTTATGAAAACATATTTCTGTTGATCAGAAGTAACAAGTGGGTACTGCTTACCCAACGTATCAAAACAAGGACTCTACTGAGCTAAAGCAAAGCCTTCAGGCTAGTGTGATACCTACTGGAAGCTTCATTCTGTTTTTTTAAAAAAAAAAAAAAAGCATGTCAGGTAAAGTTCAGATGTGTCTAGCAGGGCATGTCTTTGTTCAGAAGGCATAAGAGAGCACTCTTTTTTTTTTTTTTTTTGGAGACAGTCTTACTCTGTCACTCAGCCTGGAGTGCAATGGCACAATCTCAGCTCACTGCAACCTCTGCCTCCTGGGTTCAGGCGATTCTCATGCCTCAGTCCCCCAAGTAGCTGGGATTACAGGCACCCACCACCATGCCCAGCTAATTTTTGTATTTTTAGTAGAGACAGGGTTTCACCATGTTGGCCAGGCTGGTCTTGAACTCCTGACCTCAAGTGATCTGTGCCCCCCTCAGCCTCCTAAAGTGCTGGGATTATAGGCGTGAGCCACCATGCCCACCCAAGAGAGCAATTTTCAGTGAGAGCATGTACCACTGTCTTATACCATGGCAGAAGCTATAGTCTTCCTAGGAATGCTATAAGATAGGAACTTTTCCCCCCATTTTACAGATAAGAAAATTGAGACTCATAAAGTGGTAAACTTAAGAAAAAAAAAAGTTAGAGTAAGTGGCAGAACTTGGATTTGAATCTCATCTTTGACTGACTCAAAAGTTATTTTCATTTACTGTATACCTATCACACACCAGGTAATTTACAGAATGACCTCTAATCCTCATGATAATCTCACAAGGTAGCTGTTATTCTCTCCATTTTTAAACACCAGGAACCTGAGGTTTAGGCAGGCTGAGTAACGTTCTTAAAGCTACACAGCCAGCAAGAAGTAGAGCCAAGGTTTTAACCTTGACCAACAGGCTCCAAAGCCATCACGTTCCATGGCCCCACAGATAATGACCACACCGGCCTTAATTAATGCAAATTGATAGGGGATGTGGAAACAAGGAGCATCTACAAGAGAATACTGCTGTGTTCTAGGAATTCATGTCCACTGAGAAGAGAACTGGTGCAAGGTTAGTAGGGACTATGCAATTCAAGAAACAAATTTGTGGAAATATATTAAAGATAAAAAAAAAAAAAAAAGGAGTCAACCCACAGACAGAGAAAAATAAGAACCAGAATTTTCCAAAGTAAAATTACGACAATACACTCATGGCTGATGTCAAATAGAAAGACAAGTGCAGTCATCTAAAGAAATCCACAACCCAAGAAGGCCACTGATATGAAAAGAATAGGACTAAGCCAAAGGGCCCCTTGGACAACCTAGAGCAGACTCTGATACAGTAAAGTGCTCAAGATAACAAACAGGTGTTCTTTGTAGATCACTTTGAGAAAATATTTTAAGAAACAAATGAAGGGTCTGGGCCTGGTAGCTCACACTTGTAATCCCAGCACATTGGGAGGCCGAGGCAGGAAGATCATTTGAGCCCAGGAGTTCAAGACTGGCCTGGGCAACATAGTGAGACCCCTTCTCTACAAAAATATTTAAAATTGGCCAGGCATGGTGGTCCCAGCTACTCGGGAGACTAGGGTGGGAGGATTGCTTGGGCTCAGGAGACTGAGGTTACAGTGAGCCATGATGACACCACTGCACTCTACTCTGGGTGATAAAGCAGGAATCTGTCTCCAAAACAAAACAAAACAAAAACAAAAACAAAAAATCAAATAATGAAAAAATACTAAAAATAAATAATAACACAACAGAGTCAGCGGGTTATGCAATACCTGCCTCCACTGCATCTGTATTTGTTTATTTTCATCCCATAAAGAAAGGGATTCTGAGTTTTAATCCCAATTTTAGTGTTGGTTCCTGAGAGCCCCATGTAGAAGTGTAGGAGAACATGCAGGATCCCAAAAGTTGTCAGCCTTGAAGTTTCAAGTTAATATTAAAATATTTTGTGGAAGGAAATTGAAGAATAGAATAAAAAGGATGCAGGAGTTGTGGATAGGTGGCAAAAGCATGTAAGAATGATGCAGCAAAGGAGGAGAAGTATAAACTGCATCTGTATATACATATGGTTGAAATTGGAGTTAGACTGGAAATTACTCAGAGTCTAATTAGTGCTTAGAGAGAATCCCTTTGTCACTGGCTTGATCTAACTACTTCATCTCTGGGAACAATGGGAGACGGGCTGCGCTGCCTGAGGGTAGCAAGTAATGGTCTGCACCATCTGTGGCTGTTCTCTTGCACCTGAACCCGAGGAGCAGCCACCCTGTGTGGGAACTGTTACACCCTGGATACTGAATGTGCACTTATTTACACCACCTGCCCCCAAGCCCTTGCAAGAGGAAGGAGTCCTGATCTTGGAATAAAGAAGAAAATTGTCACTGGGAATAACCTAAAATCAGGGTCTTGAAAAGATTTTCTTCCCTCACCATTTCTTTCCTTTCTTTTTCTCTTTTCTTCCTTCCTTTCCTATTACATTACTGTGTGAACGTAATAGATGTTGCACTACTGGTCTTTGAAGAAGGAAAAGGAGAAAGCAATGCAGAGTGAAACTGCTTACAATTAAGATGAAAGACAATGAGCAAAAGTGGTCACAGGTGAGGAATATGGAAGAGGAGGAGGAAGAGGAGGAAGAAGGGTAGGAGAGTAAGAGAAAGAGGAGGGAAAAGAAAGAGGAGGAAGATGAGAGAAGGAGGAGGAGGAGGAAGGAAAGAAGAAGGAATAAGAAAAGAAGAGACGGAGGAAGAAAAAGAAAAAGAACTAAGGTTTCAAAAATAAAGAAATTACAGAAAAATGATTTTCAAAACATTAAAAGTATGAGAGACAATGTATTATTGTTAGGTATCGATGTTATACCCAAGAATCACATTTTCTCTTCTGTAAAGTAGATAACTGTACATGCCTCATAGGATTTTACTAGGACAATAATACCAGCTATTTCACAGAGTTAAAGAACTAAATTAGATAATGCATGTAAAGCACCTAAAAAACATACTTAGCACATAGCAAATGTTCAATATTGTTAGCAATTGTTGCTATGTTGTTGTTGTAGTAGTAGTAATATTAGTATTATTGAAAAGCATGTAATGTGGCTAACACATCTCCAGGTACATGCAAGTTTCTAATAAATGGCTATTATGATCATACTAATTCAAAATATTATTGCTATTACTATTTGAATAAAAATGTGACATAAAACACTAGAAGAATAAAAATAAAGAAAACATACCATAAACCAAAAGACAGAAAACAAAATAATGGGAAATCACAAGATCAAAGTAACAATAAATAAAGCAAAAGTTCAACTTTCAAATATCGTAAAAGCAGAAAGGAAAGGAAGAAAAAAGAAAATTAGTCACATATTGAAAAAAGGGTAAAATATCATAATTTGCAGATATTATGACTGTATAAAAGGAAAAGACAAGAATATCAACTGAAATATTAAAACTGGTAAATTCAGAAAGGTGTTGCTTTAAAAAATAAGATGGCAAAAGTCAAGACTGTTCCTATATACAAATAGATGTAAAGAAAATATTAAAAATAAGATTTCATATGCAAGGGTACATAAATATAGAACTAGACCTGGAACTTTATTTAATAAGAGAAAGAGATTTAGAGACCCAAATACGCTCACAATCCTAGAAATAAATTTAACAAGAAATGTGCAGACTTTGATAAAGAAAGCCCGTGGACATAAAAGAAAACTTGAATAAATGTAGAGATAAAATATATTTGTTGGGGAAGAGAAAATGATTCTTAAGTTTATTTAGAAGAAAAAAGTCATGGAATTTATCAAAAAAAAAGAAGTGGAATTTAGCAAACAAAGGAAATTAGTGTGGCTTTATATTGTATTTAATACAAACATTTGTATTACAAATTAAATACAATATAAAGTCATACTAATTAGGCCATTATAGGAACTACTGCTAGAGTAAGATAGTAATAGTCAGCATTTAACAGTTGCTTTCTTTGTTCCACGCACTAAGTGTTTTACATGCATTTACTAACTTTATCTCATCACAATGCTGTGAGGTGGGTACTATTTTTATCTTTACCTTAGAAGGAGGAATGAGAAGCAGTCAGATTAAGTAACAGTCATCCACAGACATACAGCTGTTATGTATGGAACTATATTCAAACCTAGGCTTCCTATCAAGTATTGTCAAAGACGTTTTAGAAGAACTTAATATATGGAAAAGTTTTAATCTTATATTTAATTTTTAACCATATACACAATTAGAAATTTCTAGTAAAACCTTAATACTTCAAATGAAACCTGATGTTTCACCCTTGCTCATACCCCGAACTCCCATGTCCTAGAGGCAACCACTTTAAATTATTTTAGGTAATGCCATTATTATGTGATCTTATACTTCTAAATTAAAAGCTTATATCTCTATTCTTTGGTTTTTAAATTTTAGACATTATCTACTGACTTCTAATTCTGAAATGTGAAGATTCATTTATGCACAATTATCTCTATCCTCATCATATAGCAATTAAAAAATCTCTGGTTAAATCAGTATTTTCTGTTTATATTAATATAAATATTATTCACAAAGTTATGTAGTAGACTAAGATTACATTGTCCTTCCAGTACCAACTCAGCAACTCCCTGGACAGAGCCTCCAGGGGCAACTGAAATCCTCTCCGTCACTTCCTCTGCAGTGGAATTGCCCTTGACACCCTCAGACTAACAAAGGAGTAAAGACCCTAAGTACCTCATTCACACCTCCAACAAACTGCAGTTAACCCAAGGAGAGAAGGCCAGTCCTTCCATGAGACCCTCACACATTCCCCACATTTCAGCACCAGACAGGGAACCCCTGACTTGGGACCACAGTACAAACCTTCCCTCTTGGGCTGACTGCACTGAGTGATTGCTAAGCTGCATCTCTTTGGAGTGCAGTCTGCAGGAGTCAAGCAAATGACCATTGGAACTTGATCTCTTACTTGGACTACTGAGATCTCTTCCTCTGCTGCCTCTAAGTTGGGGAAGGACATAAACACTGAGATCACTCCAGAGCTGCAGTGGGCAGCCCAGGAATGCCAGGTCGTGAACTACAGCCAGGACTTAAGGGGAAGAGAAACCCACACTTTCAGAGCACTGAGAAGGAACATGGCTGCAACTGTGAGGAAACAGAGGAGTCACACAACGGGGCAAGAGTCTACCAACTGACCCATCAGCCTAAGTATCACCTCCTGGATCACACCCCAAAGCTTCAACACCAAAAAAGTACCTCACTAACATACCCCACTCTGAAACAAGACACAAGAAGTCAGCTTCAAATAAAGACCCTACACAAAGCCTCAGCCTGATGAAAACACCCAGAAAAGAAGTCTATTGACTGTACTCAATCTATGCTGCAGTTAAATGAACACCCACATGCAAAGATGAGAAAGAACCAATGCAAGAACTCTGGTAACTCAAATGGCCGGAGTGTGATATATCCTCCAAACAACCACACCAGTTCTCCAACAAGAGTTTTTAACCAGGTCAAACTGACTGGAATGACAGAAATAGAATTCAGACTAAGGAATAGGAACAAAGATCATCAAGATTCAGGAAGATGGCAAAACCCAATCCAAGGAAAATAAGAACCACAATAAAGTGATACAGGAGCTGAAGGACAAAATAGCCAGTATAAAAAAGAACTTAATGGGTCTGACAGACCCGCATAACAAAATACAAGAATTACACAATGCAATCACATGTATTAACAGCAGAATAAACCAAGCTGAGGAAAGAAATACGTTCTGAAGACTGGTTCTCTGTAATAAGTCAGATAAAAATAAAGAAAAAATAATAAAAAGGAATGAACAAAACCGCTGAGAAGTATGAGATTATGTAAAGAGGCCAAATCTATGAATCACTAGTATACCTTAAAGGGATGGGGAGAAAGCAAGCGATTTGAAAAATATATTTTAGGATATCGTCCATGAAAATTTCCCCAACCTTTCTAGAGAGGCCAACAGTCAAATTCAGGAAATACAGAGAACTCCTGCAAGATTCTACACACGATCATCCCCAAGACACATAATCATTGGATTTTCCAAGGTCGAAATGAAAGAATGTTAAAAGAAGCTAGAGAGAAAAGGCAGGTCACTACAAAGGGATCCCCATTCAGCTAACAGCAGATCTCTCAGTAGAAACCCTACGAGCTAGAAAGGATTGAGGACCTATATTCAACACTCTTAAAGAAAAAAATCTTCAACCAAGAATTTTACATCCACCTAAACTAAGCTTCCTAAGTGAAGGAGAAATAAGATCCTTTTCAGATAAGCAAATGTTGAGGGACTTTATTACCACCAGACCTGTCTTACAAGATATCTTGAGAGGAGCACTAAATATAGAAAGGAAAGACTGCTACCGGCTAATCAAAAACACACTGAAACACTCAGAACAATGTCATTGTAAAGCAACCACACAAAAAAGCCAACACAACAACCAGCTAACAGCACAATGACAAGATCAAATCCACACATTACCAATACTAATCTTGAATGTAAACAGGCTAAATGCCCCAGTTTAAAAGGCACAGAGTGGCAAGCTGGATAAAAAATAAAGACCCAATGGTATGCTACCTGGATAAAAAATAAAGACCCAATGGTATGACCCATCTCACATGTAATGACATTCATAGGGTCAAAATAAAGGAATGGAGAAAAACCTATCAAGCAAATGGAAAACAGAAAAAAGCAGGAGTTGCCATCCTAATCTCAGACAAAATAGATTTCAAACAAAATCAAAAAGACAAGGAAGGGTATTACATAATAGTAAAGGATTCAATTCAACAAGAAGACCTAATTATCCTAAACATATACGCACCCATCACAGGAGCACACTGATTCACAAAGCAAGTTCTTAGAGACCTACAAAAAGACATGGACTCTCACGTGATAATAGTGAGAGACTTCAACACTCCGCTGACAGTATTAGACAGATCTTCAGGCAGAAGATTAACAAAGATATTCAGGGCCTAAACTCAGCATTGGACCAAATGGATCCGATAGACCTTTACAGAAGTCTCCACACAAAAACAACAGAATATACATTCTACTAACTGACCACATAATTGGACACAAAACAATCTTCAACAAATGTCAAAGAACCAAAATCATAGCAAACACACTCTTGGACCACAGTGTAATAAAAATGGTAGTCAACACAATGAAAATCCCTCAAAACCATACAATTACATGGCAATCAAACAACATGCTCCTGAATGACTTTTGGGCAAATAATGAAATCAAGGCAGAAATCAAGAAGTTCTTTGAAAATAATGAGATCAAAGATACAACATACAAGAATCTCTGGGATACAGCTAAAGCAGTGGTAAGAGAGAAAATCATAGCACTAAATGCCCACATCAAAAAGTTAGAACGATCTCAAATTAACAACCTGACTTTACAATGGAAAGAATTAGAGAAGCAAGAACAAATCAATCCCAACACTAGCAGAAGACAACAAATAACAAAAATCAGAGATGAATGGAAGGAAATAGAGACACAAAAAAGCATTCCATGGATCAACAAATCCAGGAGTTGGTTTTTGAGAAAATGAATAGGACACTAGACTAAGAAGAAAGAAGACCCAAATAAACACAATTAGAAATGATGAAGGGAGTGTTACTACGGACCCCACAGAAATAAAAACAACCATCAGAAACTACTATGAACACTTCTACACACACAAACTAGAAAACCTAGAAAAGATGGATAAATTTCTGGACATATATACCCTACCAAGACTAAGCCAGGAAGAAATTGATCCCCTGAGCAGACCAATAATGAGCTCCAAAATTGAATCTGTAACAAAGAGCCTACCAACCAAAAAAAGCCCAGGACCTGATGGATTCACAGCTGCATTCTACCAGATGTACAAACAAGAGCTAGTACCATTCCAAAAGACACTATTCCAAATAATTGAGGAGTAGGGACTTCTCCCCAACTCATTATATGAGGCCAGCATCATCTTGATACCAAAACCTGGCAGAGACACAATACATAAAGAAAACTTCACCTGGCATGGTGGCTCACGCCTGTAATCCCAGCACTTTGGAAAGCTGAGGCAGGCGGATCACAAGGTCAGGAGATCGAGACTATACTGTCTAACACAGTGAAACCCTGTCTCTACTAAAAATACAAAAAATTAGCCGAGCGTGGTGGCAGGCACCTGTAGTCCCAGCTACTGGGGAGGCTGAGGCAGAAGAATGGTGTGAACCCAGGAGGCGGAGCTTGCAGTGAGCTGACATCGTGCCCCTGCACTACAGCCTGGGTGACAGAGCGAGACCCCATCTCAAAAAAAGAAGAAAACTTCGAGCCAATATCCTCAATGAACACTGATGTAAAAGTCCTTAACGGAATACTTGCAAACCAAATATAGCAGCACATCAAAAAACTAATCCACCATGATGAAGTAGGCTTTATCTCCAGGATGCAAGGTTAGTTCAAATATGAAAATCAATAAATGTGATTCATTACATAAACAGAACTAAAGACAAATCCCAAATGATTATTTCAGTAGATGCAGAAAAGGCATTTGATAAAATTCAACATCCCTTTATGGGATATGCTTTCAGCCAACAAGCACATGAAAAAAGGCCCAATATCACTGATCAATAGAGAAATACAAAGAAATATACCTCAAAATAATAAGAGCCAACTATGACAAACCCGCAGCCAACATTATATTGAATGGGCAAAAGCTGGAAGCATTTCCCTTGAAAACCAGCACAAGACAAGGATGCCCTCTCTAACACTTCCATTCAACATAGTATTGGTAGTCCTAGCCAGAGCAACCAGACAAGAGAAAGAAATAAACTCAAATAGAAAGAGAGGAAGTCAAACTATCTCTATTTGCAGACGTTATGATTCTGTATCTACAAAACCCCACAGTCTCAGCCCAAAAGCTCTTTCAGCTGATAAACAACTTCAGCAAAGTTGCAAGATGCAAAATTTATGTACAAAAATCACTAGCATCCCTACACACCAATGCAACCAAATTGAGAGCCAAATCAGAAAGGCAACCCCATTCACAATTGCCACAAAATAAATAAATAAATAAATAAATAAATAAATAAATAAATAATATATGATACCTAGGAATACAGATAACCAAGGAGGTGAAAGATCTCTACAATGAGAATTACAAAACACTGCTCAAAGAAATCAGAGAAAACACAAACGGAAAATCATCCCATGCTCATGGATAGAAAGAATCAATATCATCCAAATGGCTGTACTACTCAAAGCAATTTACAGATTCAATACTATTCCTATGAAACTACCAATGACATTTTCACAGAACTAGAAAAAATTATTTTAAAATTTCTATGCAACAAAAAAAAAGAGCCTGAATAGTCAGGGCAATCCTAAGCCAAAAGAACAAAGCTGAAGGAATTATGCTACCTGATTTCAAACTATATTACAAGTCTACAGTGGCCAAAACAGCATAGTACTGGTACAAAACCATAGATCAATGGAACACAACAGAGAGCCCAAAGATAAGGCTGTGCATCTATGACTATCTGATCTTTGACAAAGGTGACAAAAGGAAACAATGGCAAAAAGACTCCCTATTCAATAAATGGTGCTGGGATAACTGACTGGACATATGCAGAAGATTGAAACTAGACCCCTTCCTTACACCATACACAAAATTTGACCCAAGATGGATTAAAGACTTAAATGTAAAACCCAGAACTATAAAAACCCTGGAAGACAACCAAGGCAATACCATCCTGGGCATAGGAACGGGCAAAGATTTTTATGACAAAGACACTAAAAGCAATAGCAACAAAAGCAAAAATTGACAATTAGAATCTAATTAAATTTAAGAGCTTCTGCACAGCAAAAGAATCAACACAGTAAACAGAAAACCTACAGAATGAGAGAAAATATTTGTAATTTACTCATCTGACAAAGGTCTAATATCCAGTGCCTGTAAGTAACTTAAACATATTTACAAGAGAAAAACAAAAACCCCATTAAAAAGTGGGCAAAGTATATAAACAGACACTTCTTGAAAGAAGGCATACATGCAGCCAACAAGCACAGGGAAAAAAGGTCAATATCACTGATCATTAAAGAAATACAAATCAAAACCACAATAAGATACCATCTCATACCAGTCAGAAAGGCTATTACTAAAAAGTAAAAAAATAACAGATGCTGGTGAGGTTAGGGAGAAAAGGGAACCCTTATACACTATTGGTGGGAGTGTAAATTAGTTCAACCACTGTGGAAAGCAGTATGGCAATTCCTCAAAGAGCTAAAAGCGGAACTAGAATTTGATCCAGCAATCCCATTATTTGGTATATACCCAGAGGAATATGAAGCATTCTACCATAAATACACATGTACACGAATGTTCATGGCAGCACTGTTCACAACAGCAAAGACATGGAATCAACCTAAATGCCCATCAATGACAGACTGAATAAAGAACATGTGATACATTTATACCATGGAATATTATGCAGCCACAACAAAGAATGAGATAATGTCTTTTGCAGAAACAGAGTTGGAAACTATCGTCCTTAGCAAACTAATGCAGGAACAGAAAACTAAATACCACACATTCTTACTTGTAAGTGGCAGCTAAATGATAAGAATTTATGAACACAAGAAAGGAAACAACAGACACTGGGGTCTACTTGAGGGAAGAGAGAGAGGAGCAGAAAAAGTATTTGGTACTGAGCTTAATACCTAAACAATGTAATAATATATACAACAAACCCCTGTGACACGTTTATCTATATAACAAATCTCCACATGTACCGCCAAACCAAAAACAGATTTTTTTAAAAAGGATTATTTTCAGACAAAAATTGAGAAAATAAATTACAAGCAGACAAAGTCAAAAAATGTGAAAGAAGTTCTTCAGGGAGAATTTTTATAAGGACAAAAATAAAATACAAAAAAGAAAACTTCTTTCTGAACAAAAAAAGGAAGATATCCAGAAATAGTTTTTTTTTTTTTTAAGTAATGCAAGAAAGAACATTTCTTATTTGTGATTGCTCTAAAAGAAACTGCTTATCTACAGTTAAAAAAAAAAGTAGCAAGATGACAGATTTTAATTCAAACATATAATTATATTGAATATAAATTACCCAAACACACTAATTAAGAGACAGATTGTTGAAATGGATTTTTCAAAAAGCAAGATGCTTTATAAAGAAAACACACTATAGTTATGTAGACATTAAAAGGAAGGGAAAAGATATATCATGAAAATTCTAACTTTAAAATACTTGGTTGGCTATTTTAATGTCAAAATAAATTTTATAACAATAAATATTACCTAGAATTGTTTAAAATCACATAAAAATGAAGGGGTACATTCTCCAGTAGTACATGACAATTATAATTGTGTATGTGCTTAAAATAGAGCTTCCTAATATATGAAAAGAAAACTGATAGAACTATAGAAAAGAGAAAGTAGACAAATCCATAATTATAGTTGGAGACTTCAAAATTGCTCTATCAATAACAGATCAGATTAGATAGAAACATCACTAAGAATATAGAATATTTGAATAACACTTATAATAATGGGTTTACTTCTGAACCAATGAAAGAAATCAAGATGTGACTTAATAGAGAGATATAACATCAGTCATTGATTGGAACACTCAATATGTTAAAATGTCAGTTTTCTCAACATTTACATGTAGACTCAATGCAATCTCAAAAAAATCCCAGCAGGATTTTTTGGGTAGAAATTAGCAAGTTAATGCTAACATGTATGTGGAATTAGAATTTCAGAGATAATCTAAAATAATTTTGAGGAAAAAAATGAATAAATTTGAAGCATTCAAACTACTTGACTTTGAGACTTATTGTAAGTCTACAAAAATTAGCACATTGTATTAGAGAGAAAACAAACATATAGATAAAAAGAACGTTAACAGAGTCCTGAAATAATCACACACACACATATATGTGGTCAATTTTCAACTAAAGTACAAAAACAAGCCAATGGAGAAAGGATAGTCTTTTCAACAAATGATGCTGGAACAATTAGAAATTCAAGTGAAAAAAAAAAAAATGAACCTCATCCCCACCTCACACCATATACAAATATTAACTTTAAAAACAATCATAAACTTAAGTGTAAAACATAAAACTATTAAATTTCCAGAATAAAATAAAAGAGAAAAATCTGTGTAATTTTTTTTATTATACTTTATGTTCTAGGGTACATATGCACAACATGCAGGTTTGTTACATATGTATACATGTGCCATATTGGTGTGCTGCACCCGTTAACTGGTGATTTACATTACGTATATCTTCTAATGCTATCCCTCCCCCTCCCCCTGCCCCACAACAGGCCCTGGTGTGTGATGTTCCCCTTCCTGTGTCCAAGTGTTCTCATTGTTCAATTCCCACCTATGAGTGAGAACATGCGATGTCTGGTTTTCTGTTCTTGCGATAGTTTGCTGAGAATGATGGTTTCCAGTTGCATCCATGTCTCTGCAAAGGACATGAACTCATCCTTTTTTATGGCTGCATAATATTCCATGGTGTATATGTGCCATATTTTCTTAATCCAGTCTGTCATTGATGGACATTGGGTTGGTTCCAAGTCTTTGCTATTGTGAATAGTGCCACAATAATCATATGTGTGCATGTGTCTTTATAGCAGCATAATTTATAATCCTTTGGGTATATACCCAGTAATGGGATGGCTGAGTCAAATGGCATTTCTAGTTCTAGATCCTTGAGGAATCACCACACTGTCTTCCACAATGGTTGAACTGGTTTTCAGTCCCACTAACAGTGTAAAAGTGTTCCTATTTCTCCACATCCTCTCCAGCACCTGTCGTTCCCTGACTTTTCAATGATTGCCATTCTAACTGGTGTGAGATGATATCTCATTGTGGTTTTGATTTGCATTTCTCTGCTGGCTAGTGATGATGAGCATTTTTTTCATGTTGTCTGTTGGCTACATACATGTCTTCTTTTGAGAAGTGTCTGTTCATATCCTTTGCCCACTTTTTGATGGGGTTGTTTTTCTCTTGTAAATTTGTTTGAGTTCTTTGTAGCTTCTGGATATTAGCCCTTTGTCAGATGAGTAGATTCCAAAAATTTTCTCCCATTCTGTAGGTTGCCTGTTCACTCTGATGGTAGTTTCTTTTGCTGTGCAGAAGCTCTTCAGTTTAATTAGATCCCACTTGTCAATTTTGGCTTTTGTTGCCATTGCTTTTGGTGTTTTAGACATGAAGTCCTTGCCCATGCCTATGTCCTGAATGGTATTGCCTAGATTTTCTTCTAGGGTTTTTATGGTTTTAGGTCTAACATTTAAGTTTCTAATCCATCTTGAATTAATTTTTGTATAAGGTGTAAGGAAGGGGGATCCAGTTTGAGCTTTCTACTTATGGCTAGCCAGTTTTCCCAGCACCACTTATTAAACAGGGAATCCTTTCAGTTTCAGCTTTCTACTTATGGCTAGCCAGTTTTCCCAGCACCATTTATTAAATAGGGAATCCTTTCCCCATTTCTTGTTTTTGTCAGGTTTGTCAAAGATCAGATGGTTGTATATGTGTGGTATTATTTCTGAGGGCTCTGTTCTGTTCCATTGGTCTATAACTCTGTTTTGGTATCAGTACCATGCTGTTTTGGTTACTGTAGCCTTGTAGTATAGTTTGAAGACAGGTAGCGTGATGCCTCCAGCTTTGTTCTTTTGACTTAGGATTGTCTTGGCAATGCGGGTTCTTTTTTGGTTCCATATGAACTTTAAAGCAGTTTTTTCCAATTCTGTGAAGAAATTCATTGGTAGCTTAATGGGGATGGCATTGAATCTATAAATTACCTTGGGCAGTATGGCCGTTTTCATGATATTGATTCTTCCTATCCATGAGCATGAACTGTTCTTCCATTTGTTTGTGTCCTCTTTTATTTCGTTGAGCAGTGGTTTGTAGTTCTACTTGAAGAGGTCCTTCATATCCTTGGTAAGTTGGATTCCTAGGTGTTTTATTCTCTTTGAAGCAATTGTGAATGGGAGTTCATTCATGATTTGGCTCTCTGTTGGTCTGTTATTGGTGTATGAGAATGCTTGTGATTTTTGCACATTGATTTTGTATCCTGAGACTTTGCTGAAGTTGTTTATCAGCTTAAGGAGATTTTGGGCTGAGATGATGGGGTTTTCTAAATATACAATCGCGTCATCTGCAAACAGGGACAATTTGACTTCTTCTTTTCCTAATTGAATACCCTTTATCTCTTTTTCTTGCCTGATTGCGCTGGCCAGAACTTCCAACACTATGTGTAATAGGAGTGGTGAGAGAGGGCATCCCTGTCTCATGCCAGTTTTCAAGGGGAATGTTTCCAGTTTTTGCTCATTCGATATGATATTGGCTGTGGGTTTGTCATAAATAACTCTTATTATTTTGAGATACATTCCATCAATATGGAATGTATTGAGAGTTTTTAGCATGAAGGGCTGTTGAATTTTGTCAAAGGCCTTTTCTGCATCTATTGAGATAATCATGTGGTTTTTATCTTTGGTTCTGTTTATATGATGGATTATGTTTACTGATTTACATACGTTGAACCAGCCTTGCATCCCAGGGATGAAGCTCACTTGATCATGGCGGATAAGCTTTTTGATGTGCTGCTGGATTCGGTTTGCCAGTATTTTCTTCAGGATTTTTGCATCGATGTTCATCAGGGATATTGGTCTAAAATTCTCTTTTTTTGTTGTGTCTCTGCCAGGCTTTGGTATCAGGGTGATGTTGGCCTCATAAAATGAATTAGGAGGATTCCCTCTTTTTCTGTTGATTGGAATAGTTTCAGAAGGAATGGTATCAGCTCCTCCTTGTACCTCTGGTAGAATTCGACTGTGAATCCATCTGGTCCTGGACTTTTTTTGGTTGGTAGGCTATTAATTATTGCCTCAATTCCAGAGCCTGTTATTGGTCTATTCAGGGATTCAACTACTTCCTGGTTTAGTCTTGGGAGAGTGTATGTGTCCAGGAATTTATCCATTTCTTCTAGGTTTTCTAGTTTATTTGCATAGAGGTGTTTATAGTATTCTCTGATGGTAGTTTGTATTTCTGTGGGGTCGGTGGTGATATCCCCTTTATCATTTTTTCTTGTGTCTATTTGATCCTTCTCTCTTTTCTTCTTTATTAGTCTTGCTAGTGGTCTATCAATTTTTTTGATCTTTTCAAAAAACCAACTCCTGGATTCGTTGATTTTTTAAGGGATTTTTTGTGTCTCTATCTCCTTCAGTTCTGCTCTGATCTTAGTTATTTCTCACCTTCTGCTAGCTTTTGAATGTGTTTGCTCTTGCTTCTCTAGTTCTTTTAATTGTGATGTTAGGGTGTCCATTTCAGATCTTTCCTGCTTTCTCTTGTGGGCATTTAGTGCTATAAATTTCCCCTACACACAGTTTTAAATGTGTCCCAGAGATTCTGCTATGTTGTGTCTTTGTTCTCATTGGTTTCAAAGAACATCTTTATTTCTGCCTTCATTTTGTTATGTACCCAGTAGTCATTCAGGAGCAGGTTGTTCAGTTTCCATGTAGTTGAGAGGTTTTGATGGAGTTTCTTAGTCCTGAGTTCTAGTTTGATTGCACTGTGGTCTGAGAGACAGTTTGTTATAATTTCTCTTCTTTTACATTTTCTGAGGAGTGCTTTACTTCCAACTATGTGGAAGTGCAATGTGGTGCTTTGAAGAATGTATATTCTTTTGATTTGGGGTGGAGATTTCTGTAGGTGTCTATTAGGTGTGCTTGGCGCAGAGCTGAGTTCAATTCCTGGATATCCTTGTTAATTTTCTATCTCATTGATCTGTCTAATGTTGACAGTGGGGTATTAAAGTCTCCCATTATTGTGTGGGAGTCTAAGTCTCTTTGTAAGTCTTTAAGGACTTGCTTTATGAATCTGGGTGCTCCTGTATTGGGTGCATATGTATTTAGGATAGCTAGCTCTTCCTGTTGAATTGATCCCTTTACCATTATGTAATGGCCTTCTTTGTCTCTTTTGATCTTTGTTGATTTAAAGTCTGTTTTATCAGAGACTAGGATTGCAACCTCTGCCTTTTTCCGTTTTCCATTTGCTTGGTAGATCTTCCTCCATCCCTTTATTTTGAGCCCATGTGTGTCTCCGCACATGGGATTGGTCTCCTGAATACAGCAAACTGATGGGTGTTGACTCTTTATCCAATTTGCCAGTCTGTGTCATTTAATTGGAGCATTTAGCCCATTTACATTTAAGGTTAATATTGTTATGCGTGAACTTGATCCTGTCATTATGATGTTAGCTGGTTATTTTGCTCGTTAGTTGATGCAGTTTCTTCCTAGCATCGATGATCTTTACATTTTGGCATGTTTTTGCAGTGGCTAGTACCGGTTATTCCTTTCCATGTTTAGTGCCTCCTTCAGGAGCTCTTGTAGGGCAGGTCTGGTGGTGACAAAATCTCTCAGCATTTACTTCTCTGTAAAGGATTTTATTTCCCTTCACTTATGAAACTTAGTTTGGTTGGATATGAAATTCTGGGTTGAAAATGCTTTTCTTTAAGAATGTTGAATATTGGCCCCTCCTCTCTTCTGGCTTGTAGAGTTTCTGCAGGGAGATCTGCTGTTAGTCTGATGGGCTTCCCTTTGTGGGTAATCTGACCTTTCTCTTTGGCTGCCCTTAATATTTTTTCCTTCATTTCGACCTCGGTGAATCTGACAATTATGTCTCTTGGGGTTGCTCTTCTTGAGGAGTATCTTTGTGGTGTTCTCCGTATTTCCTGAATTTGAATGTTGGCTTGCCTTGCTGGGTTGGGGAAGTTCTCCTGGATAATATCCTGCAGAGTGTTTTCCAACTTGGTTCCATTCTCCCTGTCACTTTCAGGCATACCAATAAGACGTAGATTTGGTCTTTTCACATAGTCCCATATTTCTTGGAGACTTTGTTCATTTCTATTTACTCTTTTTCCTCTAAACTTCTCTTCTCACTTCACTTCATTCGTTTGATCTTCAATCACTGATACCCTTTCTTCCAGTTGATCGAGTTGGTTACTGAAGCTTGTGAATTTGTCACGCAGTTATTGTGTCATTGTTTTCATCTCTATCAGGTTGTTTATGGTCTTCTCTACATTAGTTATTCTAGTTAGCCATTCATCAATTCTTTTTTCAAGGTTTTTAGTTTCTTTGCTCTGGGTTCATACTTCCTCCTTTAGCTTGCACAAGTTTGATCGTCTGAAGCCTTCTTCTCTCAACTTGTCAAAGTCATTCTCCATCTAGCTTTGTTCCACCGCTGGCGAGGAGCTGCATTTCTTTGGAGGGGAAGAGGCTCTCTGATTTTTAGAATTTTCAGCTTTTCTACACAGCTTTTTCCCCATCTTTGTGGTTTTATCTACCTTTCGTCTTTGATGATGGTGACGTACAGATGAGGTTTTGGTGTGAATGTCCTTTCTGTTTGTTAGTTTTCCTTCTAACAGTCAGGATCCTCAGCTGCAGGTCTGTTGGAGTTTGCTTGAGGTCCACTCCAGACCCTGTTTGCCTGGGTATGAGCAGCGGAGGCTGCAGAAGAGTGAATATTACTGAACAGCAAATGTCACTGAGCGTTCCTCTGGAAGCTTTGTCTCAGAGGTGTGCCCAGCCGTGTGAGGTGTGAGGTGTCAGTCTGCACCTAGTAGGGGTATCTCCCAGTTAGGCTACTCGGGGGGTCAGGGACTTGCTTGAGCAGGCAGTCAGTCTGTTCTCTGATCGCCAACTCTGTGCTGGGAGAACCACTACTCTCTTCAAAGCTGTCAGACAGGGATATTTACATCTGCAGAGGTTTCTGCTGCCTTTTGCTTGGCTATGCCCTGTCCCCAGAGGTGGAGTCTACAGAGGCAGGCAGGCCTCCTTGAACTGTGGTGGGCTCTACCCAGTTCGAGCTTCCCAGCTGCTTTGTTTACCTACTTAAGCCTCAGCAATGGCAGGTGCCCTTCCCTCAGCCTCGCTGCCACCTTGCATTTAGATCTCAGACTGCTGTGCTAGCCATGATGGAGGCTCTGTCAGCGTGGGACCCTCTGAGCCAGGCACAGGATATAATCTCCTGGTGTGCCATTTGCTAAGACCCTTGGTAAAGCACAGTATTAGGGTGGGAGTGACCCGATTTTCCAGGTGTTGTGTGTCATGGTTTCCCTTGGCTAGGAAAGGGAATTCCCTTCCCCCTTGCACTTCCCAGGTGAGGCAATGCCTCACCCTGCTTCGGCTCTCGCTCATTGGGCTGCACCCACCGTCCTGCACCCACTGTCCAACACGCCCCAGTGAGATGAACCTGGTACCTCAGTTGGAAATGCCGAAATTACCTGTCTTCGCTGTCGCTCACGCTGGGAGCTGGAGGCTGGAGCTGTTCCTATTCGGCCCTCTTGGCACCACCCCCCAAATCTGTGTAATTTTGTGTCAGACAAAGGTTCCTTAGATATGACACCAACAGCCTAATCCCAAAATTAAACATGGATAAATTGGACTTTATAAAAAATAGAAGCTTTTGCTCTTTGAAAAGCACTGAGACATGAAAAGACAAGCAATAGACTGAGATAAAATATTTGCAAACACCTATCTATGTGTTGTATACAGCAAATATGAAAGAAAAAATATCTTTTAAAACTCAGTGAGAAACACAACACAATTTTTGAAATAGGTAAAAGTTTTGAGCAGATACTCACCAAAGAAGATATATGTATTACAAATAAGCACTTGAAAGATGTTCAACATCATCATGTCATCAGGGAAATGCAAATTAAACCACAATGAGATATCACTAAATAATTATTAGAGTGACTTTATAAAAAGTTGTTGAGGATGCAGAACAACTGCAACTATCTCTGCTCTAAAGAGCAACTGGAAATGCAAATGTGAAATATTTCCTCTTTCGAAAACAGCTTGATAGCTTTAGGTTTTACATAAATATGGCATATAACATAGCAATCCCACTCCAAGAAAAGGAAAAGTATTTTCATTTACTTTCACACAAAAATTTGTATACAATGTTTATGGTTGCTTTATTTACAGTTGTCAAAAATGAGGAAAAACACGAATGTCCTTCAACTGGTAAACGGATAAAAATAACTGTAGTGCATTTGTACATTGAGATTCTACTTTGCAATAAAAAGGTAAGAACTGATATTGAGATAACCAACAACACGGGTGAATCTCAAAGAAGCCACAATCAAAAATCTATTTTGTAAACTATTATACATACAAGACATTCATAAAAAGGCAAAAATTTACGGACAAAACAAATCAGTGGTTGCCAGGGATTAGGAATTTGCTACACTGAGTCACCTAGTAATTTGGGGTCTTGATTGAACTATTTTTGTATCTTGATTTTGATGGTAGTTGCATAAATGTATTTTCAAAATACATAAAACCACATACTAAAAAGAGCATATTTTATAGCATATACATTATACTTCAATGAATCTTTTTCAGTAATGTTAATTGGAAGCTTTGTGTACTTGTGTAAATTATAAACTTCTCTGCCAAGTGATAAAGCTTTAAACCAGCTTTTTCATTGAGAGATCCCCAAATGTCAGCATCTTAAGGTCTTCTTCTCATGGACATTTCCCTAGAGAGAAACCCTCCCTCTTTCTTTTTAGGTTATTTGAGATTGGTTTTCAGCCATCTGGGAGCTGAAGTGGGAAAGGGACTAGGTGTCTCACAAATCAATATACAGGTTTTCATTTAGGCCTTCTCTTTTCACTAATGTGCCTCAGTTCTGCCCTCATCTGTACTTGGTGATGCCAAACCTAGAGACAACTGGTTAAACCACCCTGCCAAAAGTACATTTCCATCTTCTCTCAAGGTAATGAAGGGCAGTCACCTAGCTGTACTGATTAAGGAGAGGGATTTGTTGCTTCTGATACAAACATTCAATCAATTCTCTGTCCGCAGTTTTTTCATCAGAGCCATTTGCTGCCTCCAATTCCTAGGTCTTTTCAGGGTCTGTAGTAGGAATCCTTGAACCTTCTTGCTTCATGCTGTCTTCCCTCTTGCAGGCTGGCATTTATCTCACATCTGCTAAGTGGGTTCCCACTCATCCACTAGCTTTCTAGTTTCAAAAATGCTAGTTAACATCCTGCTACTCCTGTAATCTGTTCCCCCAATTTCTTTGTACTGTGGGTTTCACTTGTTTATGTTTTTATTGTCATTGCCATTGGGCTTTCAGGAGGAAGCAGAGACAAATGAATGTGTTCAATTTGCCATGTTTAATCAAGAGTTCGGGGTAGGGGGATGTATGTAAAATCAGTGAGGAAAGCCTGGACTATTCAATAAGTGATATTGGGGCAATTTGATAACAAACTTGGATTCCTACATACCATTTCCTAAATACATATTTAAATTTTAAATACGAAAAGAAAATGTACATACATATCAATATAATCTTGTGATAGGGAAGGCTTTTTAAGCATGGTACATCATACAAAGACCATGAAGGAAAAATTAATAGATCTGAACAGCTAAAAGTGTAAGTAAAAGCGCCATCTCTGAATGATGAAATAAAGTAAAATAAAGTTACATATAAAATACTAGAAATATGTTTCTAATATACATGATAAATATAGGATTCAAGTCCTTAAAGCATAAAAATGTCTCAATAAAACAGAAAAACATAAAAACCTAATTTTAAAATAGGCAAAAGACATGAAAAGTCGCTCATGAAAAGGAAATACAAATACATAAAATGATTACAAATTGTCAACCCTCTCTGTAACAATAAATACTAACTAAACTACAGGCACTGGTAAACTTTTTTGTTTAAGCACAATACCCAATAACTGACAATGGCACAGAGAACTGATTATTCTCATGCAAATGTAAATTTGGCCTTCTGTAGAGCAATTTAGCAACCTGTCTATTAACGATAATTTAGCAAGACAGTATATTAAGCCTTAAATGAATAATATACCCTACAGACAGCCATTTATTTTCCAGGATTTTTTCCTCAGGAAATTTTTTTAAATATATGCAAAGACTTCTGTTATGAAAATATCAATATTGTTTATAATAGCAAACATTAAAAACCATGAACAACTGCAAGTTGATAAAATAAAACACAGTCTTTAGTCTTCTAAGAATAATGTTGTAGTTAGAATAATGTTTTGCCGTGGAAAAATACTGGTTATGTATTTCAAGCTAAACTAACAGAATTACACAATTTCCTGTACAGCATGAAACCATTCTGTGAAGAGTACAAGTGTGTGTCCATGTGCACATACGGAATGAGCTGGGAAAAAGCCCATGTGGGAATTCCACAGGGATTATCTCTGAGTGTTAAGATTAAGTGTTTTCATTTATTTTATTTTTATTTAACTTATCACTGTTTTAGATTTTCAGTGATGAATATGTATTTTTAATTAGCAGGAAAAAAAGGATTTTAAAAAGTAGACTCAATCTAGAATAGTAACAAAAATGTAAAATACTTAGCAATACATTTAAGAAGAAATGTAGACTCTACATGAACAAACTTAAGTGGAAGATAAATAAAAGAATTTTACTATCCATCTGCCAACAGATTCATAACCAGACCATATAAGCAGCTCAAAGAACTTAATAGCAAAACAAAAATCTGATGTTTAAATGGAAAGAGATCTAAATGGACATTTCTCAAAAGATGACATACAAATGGCCAACAGGTATTGAAAAAATGCTTAGCATCACTAATCATCAGGGAAATGTAAATCAAAACTAAAGTGAGATATCTCGCCCCAGTTAGAAAGGCAATTATCAAAAAGAAGATACCAGATGCTGATGAGGACTCAGAGAAAGAGGAATGCTCATATACTGTTGGTGGAAATGGAAATTAATACAGGTACTATTACTATGGAAGTTTCTTAAGAAACCAAAAAATAGAACTACCACATGATCCAGCAATCCTACCAGTGGTTACATATCAAAAGTAAAAAGGAAATCAGTATATCAAAGAGATATCTGCACTCCCATGTTTATTGCAACACAATTCACAATAGCCAAGAGATAAAATCAACCTAAGTGTCCACCAATGGATAAAATTTTTTAAAATGTGATATACACACAATGGAGTATTATTCATTATAAGAAGGATGGAAATCTTGTCATTTGCAGCAATATATATAGAACTGGAAGTTATTCTGTTAATTGAACTACACCAAGCACAGAAAGAGAAATATCACGTGTCCTCACACACATGTTCATACGTAGGTGCTTTTAAAAAGTTGATTTTCTAAAGATTGAGAGCAAATTCGTAGTTTCTAAAGAACAGGAAGAGAAAAAGGATGGGGGGATGAAGATAGGTTGATTAATGGGTATAAACATATACATTGACAGAAGAAGTAAGGCCTGTGTTTGATAGCACAGTAGGGTAACTATAGTTAACAATAATTTCTTGTATATATCAAAATAGTTAAAAGAGAAGATTATGTTTCCAACATAAGAAATGAAATGATAAATGTTTGAGGTAATTGATATCCCAAATACTTTAATCATTGTATATTGTATGCACATGTAAAAATATCACATGTACTTTATAAATATGTACAATTATTATGTATAAATTTTAAAAAGCAAGAGTTTCAGGTAAAAATTACATAAGGAAATATGTAACTGGTTGGGAAGTCACATGATTTTAAAGATAATTCATCAAAACACAATTTTTTAGCCATTTACAATGAAATAATTTTAATTTTGTTTTTAAATGAAAATCATCGGGATTAATGACAATATAGAAAAATGGAATTTACACACTTTAGTTGTGAAATTGTATGTTTATACTGCATTTTTGGAGGACAATTTTACAGTACTTAATAAAAATCTTAACCTTTAAATCAAGAATTTCCCTATTAGGAATATGCCTTAAGGAAATAATTGAAGATATACCCAAATAGTTGTTAAATCAATAATTTTATAATAAATGAAACAAATAACCTATGCTGGATTCATTAAATCCATTGATTACATAAATTACATTATGCTCATACAGTGTAATGTCATCAGAAGTTTCAAGACGTTTTGTGGAAGATATGTAATCAGGTAGCGTTCAGTCAAAAAAAAAAATAATAATAAAAAACACATCTGGGCATGGTGGCTTATGCCTATAATCCCATCACTTTGGGAGGCTGAGGCGGGCAGATCACAAGGTCAATAGATTGAGACCAGCCTGGCCAACATGGTGAAACCCCGTCTCTACTAAAAACACAAATATTAGCTGGGTGTGGTGGTGTGCATCTGTAGCCCAGTTACTCGGGAGACTCGCTTGAACCTGGGAGATGGAGGTTGCAGTGAGCCTAGATCATGCCACTGCATTCCAGTCTGGCAACAGAGAGAGACTCCATCTCAAAAGAATAAATAAATAAATAAATAAATAAATAAATAAATAAGTAAATAAATAAAATTTTAAAGGGAGCCAAGCCAGGTATTTCAAATAGAAATAATTTATTCTAGGAATTTGGGTACGCAGGTATTGGAAAACTGAAAAGAAAAGAGAAAAACCGAATTACCCAGACATCAGTCTTTCCTTACAAGAGCTCAGACTTTCCTTAATAACTGAAGGAAGCAGCCAGCATTCCCAGAACTGAAGGAATAAAAAGAAAGCGGTGGTGTCAACAGGTCAAAATGGTGGTGAACTAACAATACTCACAATGAGGAGATTTATCATTCAGCCCAGTAATCACTCCTGGGCAAAAATCCTTGGCATAAGGTACAAAAGAACAAACCCTGAAAATTCAGGATCTAGATTGGCATTATTTGAAATTCGTGAATAGAAGGAAAGTCAAAGGGGTTTTCTAAAGCAGGGCTCCCCAACCACTGGGCCACACATCACTGCCAATCCATGGCCTATTAGGAACCAGGCCATGGGCGGTAGGTGAGCAGCAGGTGAGTAAGGGAAGCTTCATCTATATTTACAGCCTCTCCCCATCACTCACATTACTTCCTGAGTTCCACTTCCTGTCAGATCAGTGACAGCATTAGATTTTCATAGGAGCGTGAACCCTGTTGTGAACTGTGCAGGTGAAAGACTTAGGTTGTGTGCTCCGTATGAGAATCTAACGTCTGATGATCTGTCACTGTCTCCCGTCACCCCTAAATGGGACTGTGAAGTTGCAGTAAAACAAGCTCAGGGCTCCCACTGATTCTACATTATGGTATGTTGTATAATTATTTCATTATATATTACAATGTGATAATAATAAAAATAAAATATACAATAAATGTAATGCACTTGAATTATCCTGAAACCATCCCTGGTTTCAGAAAAATTGTCCATGGAAAAATTGTCTCCCACAAAACCAATCCCTCATGCCAAAAAAGTTGGGGACCACTATTCTGAAGGCCCTGGAACCGAGGGTAGGCATGTTCAGGCTGCAGTTGGCTGGGGCCTGCCATTCTGCTCTACCAGGGACACTTACTACAACGTTACTGAAGTTAGCTATGTGACTGATTACTTGTGTGGGATCCTACGCTTTGAAGTTTGTAGTTACCACACATGGATATTGGTGTTGTTCTGTTTGTAAACCCTCCTCCATCCCCACCCGGACTGAAGTGCCTTTGTCATTTGTTGTGAAGTGGGTATCATAGAGTAGCTCATCCCTGAACTCCGTGAGTAAATCTGGGCCTACCTGGGAACTGGTAGATGGCCACGTCAGTAATACCAGGTTCCCTCGCAAGTTTTTACTAGCACATCTTGAGACTGCACAGGTAGAACATTCGGATTTTAAGGAATAAGTAGAAGATTCTTCAGTGTTGATATTTTGCATCAGGATCTGTGTATGTATGTTTCCACTAGTAAATACCAGCAAAGTTTATGGGAGATATTTCTGACATAGTATAAATACCCACAGCTTTGGAAGAACATGTGTCATTTCAATTCATGCTGTGCTAGGGGCTCTTGATTGACAATTCATGTTGTTAGATACTCCTCACAGTGGAAAAATGGGATGCAGGAGTAGCTGTAAATGTGGATGGGCATGTATTGCCTATTCCTTGCTAAATTAACAATTTTGGTCACTCTCCACTGGTGAATGAATCCATATTTAACTCTAGTTGTTTAATCTAATACTTTCTCTACCAAAAATGTGGGTCAAGTGTTGGAATCCCATGAAGGGGAATATGATGAAAGAAAAAGCAATATCAAGGAAATTTCTCCATCTGGAACTATGAAGTGTGCAGCCATATTTGCTGACATGCTACGATGAGATGATCATTTGTACCAAAGTTGGAGGTTGAGGATGGCTCCCAGCAATAGCAGCTACTCAGAAAGATGTGAAAATATTAAGGAGTTAATGCATTACAGCTGGACTTTCCTTCACTGACTTAGGTAAGACAGTATGGAAAGAGACAGTTGTAGTAGAAGAAAATCCACAGCATTGAGCTTAAAATAAAAATAAATTGGTGAATGTAATAAAACAGGAAAGTATTTCTTAGGTAAATGAGCGAAACTGGCAGGAATCTAGGTCTAGCAACTTGAGGAGTTGATACAGCAGGTCAAAATGTAGCCAAATAAAGTCTCCAGAGTCATGAAGAAGAAATCAAAATCACTAACCAAAGAAAACGAACAACAGAACTACTCAGTCGCTACTATGCTTTCACTTTCTCCATCAAGGAGAAAATGGAGTGGATAATATCTACCAAAGGAAAATAAAAACCAGGGGGAAGAAGGAAACTAGCCAAGTCCACTTACTCTGCATTACACAGCTTTTATGCAGAAATAATTTCCAATGTCTATCTATCAGAGGAAAAAAACAATCCTGGAATGTGATAAATGTCAACAGGAATGAAGGAAAGAAGAAGGGAGGGAGAGAAAGAGGGAGGGAGAAAGGAAGTGGGGAGAAAGGGAGGAAAGGGGAGGAAGGGGGAGAAAGGGAGGAAGAGGGAGAAAGGGAGGGAGTGAAGGAGAAGGAAGGGAGCAGAGGAGGAAGGGAGGGGAGGAAAGGAAGGGAGGGGAGGGGAGGAAAGGAAGAGAGGGGAGGAAAGGAAGGGAGGGGAGGAAAGGAAGGGAGGGGAGGAAAGGAAGAGAGGGGAGGAAAGGAAGAGAGGGGAGGAAAGGAAGGGAGGGGAGGAAAGGAAGGGGAGGAGAAAAGGAAGGGGAGGAGAAAAGGAAGAGAGGGGAGGAAAGAAGGAGGAAGGAGGGAAGGAGAAGGAGGAAGGAGGGAAGGAGAGGAAGGAAGGGGAGGAAGGAAGAGAGAGAGGGAAAGGGAAGGGAGGAGGAAGGAAGGGAGGGAGGGGAGGAAGGAAGGGAGGGAAGGGAGAAGGAAGGGAGGGAGGGAGGGGAGGAAGGGAGGGAGGGAGGGAGGAAGGAAGGGAGCACGGAGGAAAAAAAGCAGTTCATTGATTTATTATGTGCTAGAAGCTGGTATCAGTTTCATGTCAGTTAACTGACATTTAAGTTGTACAAAACCCTCAAATTTAGCTTTTGTCTATTCCATTTTGAAGATGAAAAATGACATATTATACATAAAGTCAAACAGCTATTAAGTGGCAGAGCTGGGGTTTAACCTGGATCTATGTGACTTCAAAACCTGTGTTTATTCCACTTTATTACAATATAGAGTTGTAAAACTAAATCTATGGCCACAAACTAGCATGGCCAGGGAAGCAAAGCTTCATAAAGGAAGTAAAATTTCACCTGAGTCTTGAAGGGAATTGAATGTAATCAGACTATAACAAGCAAGAAATCCATCAAAAGCAGTGCTTCAAGAGAACTGTATAGTCTTAAATAATTTTCATGGAAATGAAGGAAGCTTCAAATTAATGATATAAGTGTCCATCTTCAGAAGTTATATAAATGAACAACAGAACAAGCTCAAAGGTAGTAGAAAGTGATAATTAAAGTAGGAGTAGAAATGAAATAGAAATCCACACACACACGAAATCAGGGTTAGTCAACCAAGTCAAAAGTTCATCCTTTGAAACTAAAAACAAGACAAATAATCTTTAGTAAAACTTAGCAAGAAAGTAAGAGAGATAATTCAAATAAACAGTATTACCTATTGCAAGTGTGTATAACCACAGATATGGTAAGGATGCTATCAACTACTATGTGCCAATGTTTTAAACTTACATAAAATGGACAAATTCATAGAAGAACCTAACTTGCCAGAATTGACTCAATAGAAAATAAAAAGTTTAAAAATTCTACATTTATTGAAAGGATTAGATGATGGTTAAAAATTACCCACAATAAAAGTACTAGGCTCAGATAATTTTATAGGTAAATTCTATGAAACTTTCAAGTAACAGGTCATCCCAAGAAACACAAACTTGTTCTAACAGTAAAAGGATAATAAAGTGAAGTATTTCTCATATTATTCTATGAAAACAGCATAACTCTCATGCCAAACTCAGACTGATGCATTGAGAAAGGAGTATTACTAGCCTGCCTCACCTTTGAATAAAAATATGGAAAATCCTAACCAAGATATTTGCAAATTGAATTCAACAGTATATGTAAAAGATTATAGAACATAATCAAGTAGGGTTTATCACACCAGAGCAGATGGTTTTAATAACAGAAAATCCTCAAATATAATTCATCACATTAGCAGCTTAAAAATTATATGATAGATGCTATAAAACTGTTTGCTGAAATTCAATACTGATATATAATAAAGACTGTTCATAACTTAGAAATAGGAGGGAATTTTTTCAAGCTGATAAAGATATGTTTTTTAAATGCCCTAGAGCAAACATCACCCTAAATTTTGAAACACTAGAATTATTTTCTTTCAAATCAGGAGTAATTTTATTATACCTCTATATGAAATATTGAATAGACTATCTTAGCCAATATAATAAGACATGAAAAAGAAAGTACAATCACAAGGATTAAAAAAGAGGAAAGAAAATTTTCACTCCATCTCAAAAAAATAAAAAAAAAAAAGAAAATTTTCATTATTTACAAATTATGTGATAAAAGTTATTTAAAATAATAGAAGGGCTGAAAATTGGCTGGTACATATATATGTGTGTTTTCATTTGTGTTTGTATATATGCTTATGTTTTTTTTGTTTTTTTTTGTTTTTTTTGTGTTTTTTTGAGACGGAATTTCACTCTTGTTGCTTGGGCTAGAGTGCAATGCCTTGATCTAGGCTCACTGCAACCTCCACCTCCCAAGTTCAAGCCATTCTCCTGTCTCAGCCTCCTGGGTAGCTGGGATTATAGGTGTCCACCACTACACCTGGCTAATTTTTTGGTATTTTTAGTAGAGATGGGGTTTCACCATGCTGGCCAGGCTGGTCTCAAACTCCTGACCTCAGGGGATCCGCCCACCTTGACCTCCCAAAGTGCTGGCATTAGAGGCATGAGCCAACATGCCCAGCCACTTATGTATTTTTATATATTCAAAGATTAGTTCTATTTCCAAACATTAGCAAACAACTAGAAAATATAATTAAAGAGAAGATAGCATTTACAATAGTCTCAGAGAATATCAAGAATTGAGGCTTGGCACAGTGGCTCAATGCCTGTAATCCCAGCACTTTGGGAGGCCAAGGTGGGAGGACCACCTGAGGTCAGGAGTTTGAGACCAGCCTGGCCAACGCGGAGAAATCCGTCTCTAACAAAAATACAAAAAAGTAGCTGGGTGTCGTGGTGTGCACCTGTAGTCCCAGCTATTCAGGAGGCTGAGCAGGAGAATCGCTTGAACCTGGGTGGTGGAGATTGCAGTGAGCCGAGATCATGCCACTACATTCCAGCCTGGGCAACAGAGCAAGACTTTGCTTCAAAAAAAAAAAAAAAAAAAAAAAAGAATTAAGGATTGATACACTGATATAGTTTGAATATTTGTCCCCTCCAAATCTCACATTGAAATCTGGTCTCCAGGCCTGGCGCAGTGGCTCATGGCTGTAATCCTAGGACTTTGGAAGGCTGAGGTTGGTGGATTGCTTGAGCCCAGGAGTTTGAGACCAGCCTGGTCAACATAGCAAGACCTTGCCTCTATTAAAAAAAAAAAAAGTAAAGAAATAAAGAAATGTAATCTCCAAAATTGGATGTGGGGGCCTAGTGGCAGGTATTTGGGTCATGGGGGCAGATTCCTCATGAATGACTTGGTGCCTATCCTGCATAAGTGAGTTCTTGCTCTATTAGTTCATACAAGATCTGGCTGTTTAAAAGAACATGGCCGTGCTCCCTCTTTTGTCATGTGACATACCTGTTCCCACTTCACCTGTTCCTGAGACCCTTACTAGAAGCAGATGCCGGTACCACACTTCTTATACAGCTTGCAGAACAATGAACCAAATAAACCTCTTTTACAAGGACTAATTACAAGGACTAATGCCAACAAAATATGTGCAAGATGAGAGATATTGCAGAAAACAGAGATAGAACATGTTTGTACACACGGAGATTTATCATTGAAATGACTATTCCCAAACTGAACTATGGATTCAATGCATTTCCAATTTAAATGACCACCGTGTTGGGTGGGGAGTGGGTTTTTTAAAAGTAGAATTTGATAATATTATAAAATGTATATTAAAAAGTAGAAAGTCACAAATAGCCAGGACACTTCTGAGTAAGAAATATAAGAAGTATAAGGAATGAGCAAATGCTTTATTTAGGTATTAGGACCTATTATGAAAGTCTGGCAATTAAAAGAGTATAGTATTAGGGCAGAGGCAGACAAATTGATTAATGATACAGACTTAAAGGACCAGAAATTGACCCAATAGAACTTTGGGTTAGGACAAAGGTGTAATGTCTGATCAATGAAGAAACCTAAGTCTTGTTCAGTAAGTAGAACTGGGGGAAAAGGCGTTATCTATGTGGAAAAAAATACAAATGTAACCCTTCATGGCCAAATACCAACTCCAGATGAATGAAGGATTTAAATGAAAAAAACCCAGAACTCTAAATTTCTTAGCAAAAAAAACAATTAAGAGGAATAACTTTTGAGATGAAAAAAATATTTTTGGAAAAGACATCAAAAAAGGATGACTATAGGCCAGGCACAGTGGCTTATGCCTGTAATCCCAGCACTTTGGGAGGCTGAGGTGGGCAGATCACAAGGTCAGGAGATTGAGACCATCCTGGCTAACACAGTGAAATCCCTTCTCTGCTAAAAATACAAAGAAAGTAGCCGGTTGTGGTGGCGGGCGCCTGTAGTCCCAGCTACTTTGGAGGCTGAGGCAGAAGAATGGCGTGAACCTGGGAGGTGGAGCTTGCAGTGAGCCGAGATCATGCCACTGCACTCCAGCCTGGGAAACAGAGCAAGACTCCGTCTCAAAAAGAAAAGTAATTAAAAAAAGGGTAACTATAAAGAAAAGAGTAACAAATTTGACTATATTAAAATCAAAAACACTTGTTCTTCCAAAACCTCATAAAAAATCACAAGTTGAAAATGGAAAAGATGTTTGCAATGGCACAATGGATTAGTACCAAGATGATATAAAGAATTCATATCAATTTAAAAAGCACAAACAAATATAAAAATGGGTAAAAGTCATGAACAGGCATTTTGGAATTGCATATAACTGATAAACATTTGAAGATATGTTCAACACCATTAGTGATCTAGGAAATTCAAATCAAGGCCACCAGGAGATACCATTTTACACCTATTTAATTAGCTAAAAATGACAAATCAGTGCTGGAAAGGATGGGGATCCATAAGATCTTTTTTACACTGCTTGAGAAGTAAACCAGCAAATCCCCTATAGAAAACAGTTTGTCATTATCTCCTGATAATGACACATTAACTCCTTCATGTGTCTTATAACCAGTAATTCTATTCTTTGATAAATACCCAAGAGAAACTCTTGCACACCTACAACAGGAAATATGATTAGAACACTCATGGGAGCATTGTTCACAATAACAACCTGATGTAATCCAAATCAATAAGAGGGTAGAGGAACAAACCGTGGTATGTTCACACAATGTGTACCATATTACATATCTGAAAAAACAAATGACTGCAACATATAAAGATAGTATGCTAAATTTCAAAGTCCTCCCAAATTACATTTAGCATATTATTTTCATAAAGTTAAAAACAAAAAGTATACGTATAGGAATACATTCACACATATATGCATATATGCACATGAACTGTTATGAATATACATGAAAAGAAAAGCAAGGGCATGAATCAACATTGGAACCATGACAATGATTAAGTAATCTCAAGATGGGGAATAGCAGAATGGGATGTGGATACATGACTATATGTACATTATTTTTAAGGTCCTAATTCTGAGTTGTGGCTTTATGGATGTTTTTATGGGATGAAAACTAATGAATAAATAAATATTAGGACATGCATGGATCAATGAGAGGAATGTGTCATGAACTAAAGATCATGATTAATCCATTTAATCACAACTGTGGAAGAACAAAAAACACTTTATAGGTCTCTGGAGCAGCTCCATGCACAGGACTCTGAGATGATGGAAATGTCTATATATGTACCAGCCTATGTGGTAGACACAACTCACATTGAGCCCTCAAAATGTGGTTAGTAGAAAAGAGGAACTAAATTTTCTATCGTATTTAACTTAAAATTATTTCTATTTAAATTTAAGTAGTCACATAGTATGAACAACTTTTGGTAGTGGAAGAAAATAAGTGATGTTCAGGGATCAGTGCCGAAGCCATTTACCTGGCTTAAATAAATAGTCCTTAATGGAAAGTAGCCTAAAGTAAGGTTGACCAAAGTTACTCACCTTATGGAAAATCTGGTTCACTATTTCCAAAGGGTAGAATATTTACTTTTCTTTCCTCTTTTTATCATTCTACCAAGAGGGGTGTGAGACACCTTTTCCTATCACCAAACCAAACTGCCTGCTTACAATACTGATTCATTTATTCAACATTGCTTTTTTCTTTCTCCCTCTCCCGAGTTCCCCTCCCCCACCCCCCGGTTTCTGTAAACAAGCAGGAGTGCTGAAGATACAAGCTAGTTATCATTAAAGTCTAAGATGGCATGTTTAGATGTATTTACCTCCTTCTTGCTAATGGCATCATTCAATCACCGTTTAGTAGCTTCCAAGTGAGAAGATTAGAAGTGTCAGGGGAATTGCTCACTGAAACCAGGAAATGTGGGGTTTTTAGTTCAAACAGTATTTAAAGGAAGCTGGTGAGCAACAGCTGAGAAGATGAAAGATCAGATCAACTCCTCCCTTTGAAGTAAAGACTACTCAGACTGTGAGTATAACAATGTTCATTACTGTCAGAGCTCCAAGTGGCTGTTCCTGACGCATGCTTTAGAATGTATCATAAAATCTATAAAAATATCAACAAGATGCTTTAAAGTGACACAAAACAGCTAGAGTGCCCTATTTGCAGGGACACTGCTGTTTAAAGGCAATCTGCTGGATTGCTTCCCATCTGGGACCAAGGCAAATGCCTTCCCATCTCTTCCCTCCTTTCCTTTCTTCCTCCCTTCCCCCCATCCCCAGCCCGGACTAGAAACTAAGATTTTTAATGTTTCATTTCTGCTTCCTTTGAGGGCCAGAAGGAGAAAATGAAGCTTTTCTTGGCTTGCTTCTCAACTCTCCTAAGAGATTCAGAGACAAAAAGATTGCTTTGGGAAAATAATAATGCCAAATGAGCATTAAAATAATAAATGGATTTTCTGGAAATTAGGTTCTCAGAGGTCATGCAATTAAAAGTTAGGAGGAAAACACACCTCAGGCTTGATTGGAGGAGACATCGAGAGCCAGGGCAAATACTTCCACCATCCTTAAAGTTCCATTCAAGGTTTTCAGCATAGGAGCTGCTTGATTAATCTATTTGCATACTTCTAGGACTTGATAACAAGCCAGAGAGTAGTATAATTTCATAGGCACTGATTATTAATAATAACATGGAATGTGATTAGGACCGTGAACATCTAGGGGGTCACAGCAGGGCACAAGACAAACATGAGTCAGCAGCACAACATTATTTGAAAAATAACAAACAAAGGCCCTGAACTGCCTGCAGAGATGTTGGGATGCCTTTCATAATACTGGGTGTTGATCTATGAGACTTTGGCCCTGCAGAATTAAAATCAAGCAACGTATTTCCTAAATACTGTCCTAAGAATTTAGGGAAACCCAGGAACCCTTGGCAGTGTGTATTTCAGGAAACGTGTTCTCTTTGTGATAAGGTTTACTCCTGGGTCTCTCAGGAAGCAGGATACGTTGTCACTCTTCACTTTTGCCCAGTGACCTCACTCACACAATCTTTGATCCCAAGAATTGGGAGGAACCTTCCAGCGCTTTTCTGGAAACCTATTTGCCTCACTGATGCAGGCAGGAGACAGTCAAGGCTAAGTCTCAGATCAGAACCATGGTGTCCCAACTACCTATTCAGTGCTCTTTAAATAAATAATCCACTAAAAAAAAAAAAAAAAAAAAAAAAAAAAATCTCACTTCGTTTTGACCCTAGGCTAGAAAGCCAGATCCATACAAGAGGACAGAGTTAAATATCTTCCTAGTGCAAAATCTTGGGGATCTGACAAACCAGCTTAGAAAGTGCTGTCTTACATTAGACCAACAAGCCATGTTTGAAATATTATGTTTTGCACCAAAGAGTGTTTGGTGAGGAATAGCAGAGTGATACTTTAGAAGCTGATATGTTTGGATGAATTAAACTATAGTTGATGTCCTTTGAGGAAATTGTTTCCCCTTGTTCTCCTTCCCTCCAAGAGAGGATAACCAGAGAAAGACTGTTACACTACGGAATATGACTATCTAGGTACACACAAATGTCCCACTGAAATACTCTCCATCCCCTAGCTGTGGGGTCTCTCACAAACCTTTCTTGCAAGAATAGATTCTGCTCCTGTTATTGAAAAACCAGAGATTTGATCTATGTCCTGCTGTTCATCACACAGAAAGCCAATCACTGAGATGAGTATTGCCAGGGAAGAAGGCTTTAATCCAGTGCCACAGCCAAGGACAAGGGAGATAGGTCTCAAATCCATCTCCATGACCAACTAAAATTAGGAGTTTATATAGCAGAGAAGAAATGTAACCATGTGTGGAAAAACAGGAATTTGGTGGGGGGTGGAGGGTGGGGGTGGTGGGCGTGGACAGGAAAGGAAGAGAAGCTGATCAATGTGAAGCAGGTGGTCGGTTAGGCAATCATGAAGGGTGAGGGGTCTGGCATCTTATTTTCCAGATGCAGTGATTTCAGTAAGTTTCGGCTCCTTGATACTATCTGAAAGGCCTGACGGTTGGTTTCCTGAGAAAGGAACTCAGATAAGACAAATGTAGCTTTCTCAAGTTTTAAGACTGGGAGGGCCAATTTCTATGTTTATTCAAAGAAACCATAAACATCAGTGCTATGGGACAATTGGGCCAGTTTCACTCCCAATGAGTACACAAAGGCCTGCATCAGGGGGTCTGTGAGGTCCTCTCAGATCTAAGGTCTCTGGTTCCATTATTTAACCAGATCTCCCAGCTCTTCTGTTAAACTTTAAAGGCAGTAGTCATCTGCTTCTACATTTGATCAAATTTGATTCTTATTAATGGAATGGCATGGCAGAGTTCCTTTTAAATGTATAAGAGCTTTCCTATTTAATCCCTCAGTCACTTTTTTAAAAGAATATGTTTTTAACTGTAACTCTGCTTCCTGATGGTAGACTTTCCGTAAGTTTATTTTTTTATTCCATTACATGGTAGATGAAAGATGGCCACAAATCCTCCCTACTGAGAGGTGAGGTCCATGTCTTCCTCCTATGGATCTGGCTGGGCTTGTGACTCTTGGCCAATAAAATATGGCAGCAGCAATGCTGTGCCAGTTTCTGGGTGTTGGCCTTAAAATTTGACAGCTTCTACTTCCTATCTTTAGAATCCTCATCCCCATCATGCCATAGGGAAGCAAAACCAGCCTCATGGAGGGACCCACATACGAAGGAACTGAGGACCCCAGCCAAGCACCCACCCAAATCCGGCACTAACTTGCCAGTCATGGAAGTGAATCCTCCAGTCCCATTTCAGCCACGCGGGCTGACATCATGGAACAGGAATGAGTCATTCCCACCAACCCCTGACCAAACTGCAGATTCATGAATAAATAAATAGTTGCACTGAGGCAGTTTCTTATGCAGCAATATATACTACTAACAGTAATGATGATAATAAAGATAATAAAGCTAGCATTCTGTAAGCATTTATCAAATTATAGATATGGTACAAAGTACTTTGCATGAGTTATATCATTTAATTTTTGCAACAAAGCAAGGAGGTAGCCACTTTTTTCCCCTTTATGAAGGAAGAAATTGAAGCTTCACATTGCAAATAACAAGTCCAAATTCACATAGCCAGCAAGTGGCAGAAATAAGTCACCAACCTAAATCTGCCTTCACTTTTTCTCTGTTCCACTCCCACTGCATCTCATCACCCTTGGAGATTCATCTCTTGCATGGCAGTATCTATTGCTTCTCTGCAAATGAGGTCCACGTGGGTTTTGACAGTCCTGGCTTCTCACAAGCTCCCATCTGATCTCTGTAAGAACATGGATAAATGTCTCCTTGGATCTCCCACCCCTGTGCTGCCTCTACACCTTGCTGTTCTAATCACTGTATTGCAATTCATTTGTTTGCCACTACTTCCCATCTAGGCTTTGGGAGTCTCACAGGAAATGAACTAGGTGGTCTTCTTCTCAAAATCTTTAGTATCTCCCACATAGTAGACTCCACGTAGTATGCTTATCTACATTATTTTTCTGCTTCCATCGAACTTGATATGTCCCAGAGCAAATCTTCATCTTCATTCTCAAGTTACTCCTCCCTCTCTTCTTCCCTATCCTACCAGACCTCACCATTCTCACAGTCCTGCCAACTCTCTTGCCTTTGAAGCCTACTCTGCTCCTCCAGGCACTGAGTCCTATCAGTCTTCACAATGTCCCTCACTTCTCTCCTGTCCATTGCATTCCCTACTGGGCTCCCACTGTACTCTATGTGGATTGGTGTCATTTTTCTAGGACTGGCCTTCCTGCTTTTTTCTTTTCTCTTCCCATCTATTGTGAACCGTTCTTCACAAAGGCCAGATGTACCTTTTGCTATGGCCTTAATGTTTGCTTCTCCCCAAAATTCATATGTTGAAATCCTTACCACCAAGGTGATAGTATTACGGGGTAGGGCCTTTGGGAAGTTATAAGGTCATGGGGTCAGAGCCCTTGTGAATGGGATTAATGCCCTTATAAAAGAGATTCCTCGCTCTTCCTACCATGTGAGGACACAGCTAGAAGGCACCATCTATGAACCAGAAAACAGGTCCCCAGCAGACACCAAATCAGCCGCTTTGATCTTGGACTTCTTAGCCTCCAGAACTATGAGAAATACATTTCTGTTGAGATACCCAGTTTATAATATTTTGTGATAGCAGCCCTAACAGACTAAGACACCTTTTAAATTCATTGCTTGTATCTTATTACTATCCTATCAAAACCCTTCAGTGGCCTGTAACCCCAAAATTACATCTAGCTGTTTAGTTTTGTGAATTGGGATGGTTTCAACTACAAGTAATAGAAAATCCAACTCACATTGGTTTATAAAAAGAAATACAGGATTCATGTAAGAGCCATCCAGAAGTAGGATTGATGGCTCAGGGCTGTGAAAGATCTAACTTCTTTCCATCTCTCCAGCATTGGCTTCATGCTAAGGTCTTTCCCATGATTTAAGTTGCCTAACAGTGAAATCAAGGGCTTCATGCTTCCCCAGTAACTCCCAGTGAAAGACGTAGTCCCTGTATGTAGGTGGGAGGGTGGATGGGTGTATGTGTTTTCAAAGATTTAAAAAAAAAAAAAAAAAAAACCTTTCCCAAAATCATCGAATAGACCTTTCCTTTCCATTCCTTTTTGGGCTAAAGTTGCTATGACTTACAATAAGGGTTTAGCTTTTGCTTGTTGCGCATGTCTGATGCGAATTGGCTGCAGTTGTTTCCTATCATCTAATTCTAGGGCCTCTTATCTGGGACATTGCCAGACCTATCCCTGGGCTCATTTTCATTAACCAAAGTAAGTCTGGCATCAATAGGGTCCATGGGAATGACAGTAAGTATTATGAAGACTCACAGATCTACCTACAATGGGGTCATGGACCCATTCCTGAACTTGCTATCAGCAGTGGGTAGATATTATCCCTACACCAATCAGGCATATTCCATAAGCTAAAGCCTGGTCTCCAAGAAGGTTTTCTGTAACCCAACTGGAAAAAGGAAGCTGAAGACTTAACCACTTAACCAAGTGTCCAATATACTTGGCATTCAAGGTCTTTCATGTTTTTTTTCTCCCAACCCAAAGATCCAATCTTATCTCTTTCTGCTCTCGCACTCATCCATGAATGCTTTCTTCTAGAGACAGACATTCCTGACCTTTGCTGACATTGGTTGTCACAGCCTGGCTTTCCATCTTGGCTACACCCTATCTCTTTCTAGAAAGCTCTCCCCTCTCACTCCCATCCACTGACATTACTTTTCCTCTGACTTCAAACACCACTTATTCACATAGACTCATAAAATGTGATGCATTCAAGGACCTTAAAAATAACTTAGTTCAGGCCAGGCGCAGTGGCTCATGCCTGTAATCCCAGCACTTTGGGAGCCGAGGTGGGCAGATCACCTGAGATCAGGAGTTCGAGACCAGCCTGGCCAATATAGTGAAACCCTGTCTCTAACAAAAAATATAAAAATTCGCCGGGTGTGATGGTGCACGCCTGTAGTCCCAGGTACTGGGGAGGCTGAGGTGGGAGGATCACTTGAGCCTGGGAGGCAGATGTTGCAGTGAGCCATGATTGCACCACTGCACTCCAGCCTGGGCAACAGAGTGAGACCCTGACTCAAAATAAAAAAATAAATAGCTTAGTTCAGCATTACCTAAACAGGAGACACACCAATCCTTTAAGATGGTTTGTGTCTCCCTGCTAAAAAAAAAAAAAGTGATAGAAAAAGTAGGTCAGACACTCTCTATAAGTGTTACAGTCTCCTAATTATTAACAATGTCCATTAGCATACTAGAATTTCTGGAAAGTTTTTAGGAAATTATGATTAATAATTATAACAGTTACTAAATACATTTATTATATAATAAATACACTTAATATATAATATGTAATATAAAATATATCATAAAACTATGATTAAGAAATAATTTAATAGTTGAGAAATTACACTTTAAATTGACATTTCGCAAATATATTTGTGACTGATTAATGTTATGCACGACTAGTAAGTATTCCCTGTTACTTCAGAAAATGCTGATGTAGGCCAAAGCCTTCATTTTATTTTTGTTTTTGTTTTTTTTTTGAGACAGAGTCTCGCTCTGTCGCCCGGGCTGGAGTGCAGTGGCCGGATCTCAGCTCACTGCAAGCTCCGCCTCCCGGGTTCACGCCATTCTCCTGCCTCAGCCTCCCGAGTAGCTGGGACTACAGGCGCCCACCACCGCGCCCGGCTAATTTTTTGTATTTTTTAGTAGAGTCGGGGTTTCACCGTGTTAACCAGGATGGTCTTGATCTCCTGACCTCGTGATCCGCCCGTCTCGGCCTCCCAAAGTGCTGGGATTACAGGCTTGAGCCACCGCGCCCGGCCAAAGCCTTCATTTTATAAATTACATTCCTGAGATACAGATAGGTCTAGTGACTTGTGTCAGGTCACACAGCACCTGTGGTGGAATGGATAAAGATCCAGGTTTGGAGATAAAACTCAGTTTGAGGACTGTCTTTTAAGTAGGTGTTTTAAGGTAGATTAACCACAAAACATTAGAAATATTGATGTTCTCGTGTTATATGAGGATCATAATAATATCCACTTCTCAGTGTTATGAGGATTAAATAAGATAATGTGTAAAAGCATTTTATTTGATTTATAATTCAATACAAATATACTGTTATTACATTTGGAGAGTTAGAACTACAACTCAAATCTCCAGGCTCCCTGTCCAGTGCTCCCTGCCCTACAACATCCTGGCTCTCTGTTGGTCCTTTAATTATTTTGCTACCTTTTAGTCATTTGGCCATTTCAGATTTGTGTGCCTATGTCACCATCAAGACTAGGTGGGCGTGGTAGCTCACGCCTGTAATCCCAGTATTTTGGGAGACCAAAGCAGGTGGATCACTTGAGGTCAGGAGTTCAAGACCAGCCTGGCCAACACGGCGAAACTCCGTCTCTACTAAAAATATGAAAGTTAGCCAGGTGTGGTTGTACGTGCCTGTGATCCCAGCTACTTGGGAAGCTGAGACAGGAGAATTGCTTGAACCCGGGGGGAGGCGGAGGTTGCAATGAGCCAAGGTCACGCCACTGCACTCCAGCCTGAGCAACAGAGCAAGACTCCATCTCAAAAAAAAAAAAAAAAAAAAAAGACTATAAGTTCTTTCAAGACAGTAATATATCTTCTACATCCACTGTTTCTTCACAGCACCAAGCACAATATTGAATATAAAGTAAGTATTTGAAAAACACTCAATAAATTAAATTTTCCTCTAAAGCCAACTGGAAAATAGTATTCAGTATACAGTAAAAAATTTTTCAGAAATGTACTAATTTCTTAGTCTCTACTTGAATACTAAGAAAGAATTGGAGACAATTCAGTGCCCCAAAAGAAGTGTACTATTTACTGAAAAGTTACAAGATCTCTAAATTTGGAAAGGACAGCTTTATTTCTGAGAAGAGTTGCAATCTGCATGCTGGGAAGCAGAGTCACTGGCTGAGATTCAGAAGGGAAGGGTGGGACAGGAGTTTTATGCTTAACAGGCTGGCTAAACATACATAAAGGGGGTTACCTACATGTGTGATAAGCAAATTTACATGTTACATAAATCCCATGTTCACACAGGGGTGGCACTTAACATTAAAATGCAGCAAAATTAGGCTCTATAGGCACTATACATTAAAAGGTGACACTTAGGACACAAAGGCACTATGTGTGCAGCCTCTGTAAACCAGTCAAAACCAGTTCATGGTCAATGGTCATTTGTAAGGAAAGAATGCTTTGTGAAACTGGTTATTTGCCATGTCAAAACCACAAAAAGGGATGGGAGTTGGGCCACAGTGTCAGGTGGTGTGCTGAAGTCTGTGGAGGAGTGTCTTCTTTCTTTTTCCAGGGCTGGTTTCTATTTAACTCTCAGGAAAAAAGAAAAAGGGGGAAAAAAAAGTACAGCGAAGAAGGGGGTGCACTGAGGTGTGACCGACTTGCCATCCTGTCACTGCCCTGAAATTTAGTTTTTAAAGTTTTTCTGGAGTCCCCTTGGCCAAGAAGGGCCTGTTCAGTCAGTCAGGGGGGCACTTAGGATTTTATTTTAATTTCACAATATTCATGCAGAGGGAGTTTCAAAGAAAATGAGATAGATAATTTAAAAGTTTGACCTGTGAAAGGAAGGTTTAGGAATTGAGAGTTTTTTTAGTTCTCATTATGAAAAATTCTAATTGTGTTTCATAATGACAAGTCCTGGCAAAGTTAAGTTTCTATGCACAGCTTCAAAACACTTTAAACAAATATACATGGGCACATATAAGTTCCACTTAAACAAATATACACGGGCACATACATGTTCCATTACTAGTGCTAACAATTACAAATTCTGGAGAGACTTAAAAATTGGTCTTTATGATTTTTTAAATGGGTGGAACATTTAGATTATCTGTAGTCCTAGGACTTCTCGTGTTTAAATCTTCAGTTTCCAAAATAAGTGGAAAATGTTTCACAATCCATAGAGAAGAGCCCTCACAATCCCAAGTTTTTTTTAATAGTCTATGATTAATACTTGTAAGAGCAAATAATTTATTGCCATTACTATTGCAGGATTAAAATTCTACCTGCTTGTATCCCTCAACAGACACTAATGGATAAATTGCTTTGTTTTGGTTTTTGTTTGTTTTTAAGACAGGGTCTTACTCTGTCACCCAGGCTGGAGTGCAGTGACACAATCTCTGCTCACTGCAACTTCTACCTCCCAGGCTCAAGCAATCCTCCCACATAGCTGGGACCACAGGTGTGCACCACCATGCCCAGCTAATTTTTGTATTTTTTTGTAGAGAGGTTTCGCCATGTTGCCCAGATTGGTCTTGAACTCCTGAGCTCAAGCAATCCACCTGCCTCAGCTTCCCAAAGTGCTGGGATTACAAGCATGAGCCACCATGTCCGGCTCTGAAATTCTTTTCTGAAGCTAACTTTAAAAATTACCTTTATTCTACTTATTTGTTTGATATCTCCCTTTATGCAATTCATTAATATATCCAGGTAAATGGATTCATGGAACATTAATGAATGGCATGTTTCCCACAGCCTTTAAAAATTCTGGAAATATTTTAAATATAAGACATGAATTTTTGCCAAAGTTGTATTTAAAAGTTTAATTAGTTGAAATACAATTTAATCACATGTATCAGTCAGGATAAGCTAAGTTATGCTACAGTAACAAACCTTTCCTCAGAAGGCAGCCATTCCTTTCTTGCTCTCACTGTGCATCCAACATGGGTGGCAGGTGGCTCTGTTCATCTTAATCACTCAGGACTCAATCTGATGGAGGCTCCATTTCAACATGTGCTTCCACACTCACTGTATGAGTGAATGGGCAAGCTCTAGTGACTTATACTGGCAATTAAATGCTTCTGCCCTTGGCAAAAATGCACATCACTTCTACTTCCATTTCATTGACTAAAAACAATCTAATCACGTCCAAGTAAATCCTATAAAATTTTGTTGTTGTTGTTTGATTCTTTCTGGCTTAAACTCTACTCCTGCATAGTCCAATACATCAGTCACTAGCCACATGTGGATAATGAACTCTTGAAATGTGCTAGTCCCAATTGCAGTAAGTAAAAACCACACACTGTATTTCTTTTTTTTTTTTTTTTTTTGAGACGGAGTCTCGCTCTGTCGCCCAGGCTGGAGTGCAGTGGCGCAATCTCGGCTCACTGCAAGCTCCGCCTCCCGGGTTCACGCCATTCTCCTGCCTCAGCCTCCCGAGTAGCTGGGACTACAGGCGCCCGCCCCTGCGCCCGGCTAATTTTTTCTATTTTTAGTAGAGATGGGGTTTCACCATGGTCTCGATCTCCTGACCTTGTGATCCGCCCACCTCGGCCTCCCAAAGTGCTGGGATTACAGGCGTGAGCCACCACGCCCGGCCCACACACTGTATTTCTAAGACTTACTACAAATAGGAATGCAAAATATTTCATTAATTTTTTTTCATATTGATTACACATTGAAATAATATTTTAGACATACTGGGACAAATAAGATATATTATTTAACTTAATTTAACATGTTTAATTTCATTTTCATGTCACTACCAGGAAATATAAAATATGCCTCACACTGTCTTTCTATTGGTAGTTTTCTGTTTTATTCTGGATCTTGTCAGTCAGTTCAAGGGTCTGCTCTTCCTCGTCTCTCACGGACCAACTCCAGGTAGACTAAGTGTGCAAGGCATTCAGAGTGAGGGGCTTATCTGGCACAGGCTGTCCTCTGTTCTCCTCTGTTATCCGTGGAGCTGTACTTCATCCCACCTAGTCTTTCATGGGCAGCCTCTAGACTCAATGCATCCTCAGCTGAGGTCAGTACTTCTAGCAAGATTTTCAACTTAGAGTCCATGCCTGAGCGCTGACAAGATCGTCTCAATGAGACAGAGGGGCTCTGTGAGTCTTCTGTCCATTTCACTTGCCTTTCTTAACAATTGATGGCCCATTGTTCTCTTACTGTAGTAGACACAGCACATCTTTACAACATTGACAATCTCCCGGAGCAACTCCCTCAAACCTATGTGCATTTTGTTTATTGTGATTTTATATATATATATATATATATATATATATATATATATATATATATATAAAATGTACTATTTTAGCCACTTTTAGGTGAACAGTTCTGTGGCATTAGATACATTTACACTGTTGTACAATTACCACCACCACACACGTCCAGAACTCTTTCATCCAAACTGAAACTCTGTACCCATTAACTATGTGCATTTTTTTGCCTTTTGGAGACAGGATCTCACTCTGTCACCCAGGCTGGAGTGCAGTGATGCCATCTTGGCTCACTGCAACCTCTGCCTCCGGGGCTCAAGCAATCCTTCCATCTTAGTCTCCTGAGTAACTGGGACTACAGGTGTACACCACCACACTCGCCTAAGTTTTGTATGTTTTGTAGAGATGGGGTTTCGCCATGTTGCCCAGGCTGGTCTTGAACTCCTGAGCTCAAGCAATCTGCCTGCTTCAGCCTCCAAAAGTGCTGGGATTACAGGTGTGAGCCACCATACCCAACCAACAATGTGCATTTTATTTTTTTTTTTATTTTTTATTTTTTGAGACAGAGTCTCATTGTCACCCAGGCTGCAGTGCAGTGGCATGATCTCAGCTCACTGCAACCTCCTCCTCCTGGGTTCAAGTGATTCTCCTGCCTCAGCCTCCTGAGTAACTGGGACTACAGGCCTGTGCCACCACGCCTGGCTAATTTTTTTTATTTTTAGTAGAGACAGGGTTTCACCATGTTGGCCAGGCTGGTCTCAAACTCCTGCCCTCAGGTGATCTGCCCGCCTCAGCCTCCCAAAGTGCTGGGATTACAGGTATGAGCCACCACACCTAGCCACAATGTGCATTTTAACAATCATCTCTTTCTCGCCCCAGTGGAACTCAATTCAGGGCTCAGCCATTGGCTTTTTCATTCATAAGGCACACCAGGGATTCAATCTACTCTCAGTTCTTCTCTAAAAACTTCTCTTCCTCAAGATCTGTGAAGGAAAACTGGCTAAGCCAATACTTTTGGCCTGCAGTTTGTGAATAGTGTGTCCATATAATTTTTTTATCCAAACTTTTAAGAGTAAAGAGGGTTGCTGTAATAACTATATTAACAGGGACAGCAAACAAACTTGGGCTATCCTAGGCAAATTGAGATATATGAGAACCTATTTATAAATAAGCAGTTCTCAAAGTACAGCCCAGGGACTCCCAGGGGTTCCTAAGGCTCCCTTGGGAGGTCCATGCTATGGTTTGAATGTTTGTCCTATCCCAAACTGATGTTGAAATTTAATTGCCATTGTAACAGTATTTAAGACATGGGACCTTGGAGAGGTGATTAGTCCATGAGGACTCTACCCTCATAAGAAGGATTAATACCTTTATAAAGAGGCAAGTTCAGTTCAGTCCTGTCTGCCTCTTTGCTTGTTGGCCTTTCACCATGGGACAATACATCAAGAAGGCCCTCACCAGATGCCTATACCTTGACCTTGGACTTCCCAGCCTCAAGAATGGTAAGAAAATAAATTTCTGTTTATTATAAATTATCCAGTCTCAGGTATTCTGCTATAGTAGCACAACATGTACTGTAATAGTCCACGATGTCAAAACTACTTTTATAATACAAAGATAATGTTAGCCTTTTTCACTCTCATTTTCTCAGGAGTATGCAATAGATGTTTCCAGAGACTGCATGACATATGAGGCCATTACTCTGGTACCTAAAAGAATATGTTTTGTTTTCTTGAGTTTTTAAAGAATGTTTCAAGGTCGCAGGTTTACTATATGAACAAATATGTTTTCAGAGATTAATTCTTTTTTCTCAGGGCTTCAAATGAACTTTTACCAGCTACCTTTGGCTATATCTGCTATAATATCTAATTTATTGTCCAATAAATCATTATTTTGAAATTCCACAGTTGCCGTAATGCTTGTATGAAAATTTAAGAAGAAAATATATTTTGTTGTCCTTTGCAATTTTATTTTTTAAATTCATCACTTTTAATTTCTAATAAAGTAAATACCAATATATATAACCTACCCTATCACCTCCTCCACCCAAAACAATCCTGGGATCCTCAATAATTTTTAAAAGCATAAACGACTCTTGAAACCAAAAAGTTTTAAAACTGCTGTTATAGATGTATTTTATGTTTAGTCCTTGGTATAAAAAATACTTTCTCTCAAAAAAACATACCTCTTACAGTGAAACAAAACTTAGCTTTCAACACCATCTGCTCTTCTAGCGGCTTTAAGAGTTTATCTTGCATGGCAAAGACCAAGACTTTGATTCTGTTTTCAGCAGTTCAGTTTCCCTAGTGATGCCTTTTTAATAGTAAAGGGGCTGAGGGAATCAATGAACTTGGAGAGAATTAAAAATCATCGCTTAATAGTTCAAAATATTATCCTTACATACCTATAAATCACATTGTGATGGAAAGATGGTATTTGACCAGGACCCACAATTCAGAACACCCAAAGTCTGCATTGTCACTCTCAGCATTTTGAAATGGTCAAAAGATATGTGAATTCAGAATACAGCCTGAGAAATGAATACTTCTAACTGGAAACTTGACTTCAAACCTCTATAAAGAACTCTAGCCCTGGTAAAGTGAGTTAGGCCACATGCTGCCTGACTGCTACAAGGATTCCTTAACTACAAGACAGCAACTACTTAACCCCATTCTCTTTAGAGGCAAGTAAGTATGAGGATCCCCACTTTGTGATCCACATATCTCAGTGGTAGAAAAGTTGAAAGTTTTCTAAGATGGTTACATTTCTGGTATATTCACCTTCATTATTTCTAGGTAAAAAAATAATTCTAAGATAAAGTTAATTTTAAGAAAAAGAAAGGAGGTAGGGAGTAAGGGGGAGCATCATTTGCTCAAGTAAAGTTTACGTTGCCCCAACTAATGTTCCTTTCCACAGTAATCTTGCCCAACATTAATACTGGGGTAACCCAACTTAAGCAGCACTCTAACACTCTACCATTGTAGTGGTGGTAGAGGTGCTTTACCTCTCTAGGTCAAGAGGCTAGCAAAGTTCTCCATTCACTCCTAGACAGTAGCCAACTCAGCCTACTCAGTGCCCAAGACAGTAAGTACCCGGCCTGCCAGGATCTCAGCACCTCCTAATAGCAGATGGGATCTGGAATCAGCTAGCAAGCCTATTAGTAACACGTCCCAGGAGGGCTCTAAGGACCCTATTGGATCTTGCTTTAACCAATCAAGCAATCCAAATGGGCTTCAGTGAGACCAGCTGACTCCCAACCTCCTGGCAGTGAATCATGCCAGTGCCAGGAGATAGTCTGAAAGACCCGTTTAAATAATAAAGTGAGACCAGTCAGTCCTCGCAATTCCACTGCCATTGGAACATTGTCATTTGAACGACTGGGATATCCTTAGAATAAGCTAAAATTAAGTCAGCTTCCTTAGTCCAAGCCACATTTGCTCTTGGTTAATGCTCTTCCCCTCCCAGACCACCATTTTGGTCCCCAAATTCCTCACTGTATAAGTGGATGTGATCTAGTCTTTTGCTTCCTCATGTTCACTCAGCCTCCAGTGTTCCCCAGTCCTTGATCCTGCAGAGAGACCTCACTGAAGTCACTGTTGCCTCTTCTCTTGGCACCACTGGCTGTCTCGGCCCCTCAGCATCAGCATTGGCTAAAGCATGACCTCCATCACAGCTGCCACACATGACAAGAGCCATAAAGGCTCCAGTCCCCAGGTTCAACCTGTCTAGACACACAAAGACTCTGACTCCCCACCCCATCTACGTCCAGATTCAGATGTAGCACTGTACCACTGGGCATGAGTCTCTCTCCCCAGAAGTCAGCTGAGACAGTCAACAAGACACTGAGACAGGGATGAACCTTCAATAAGAGTCAGGATGAGGAGAGGATCCAGTGAATGAGTTTTCCTCCCTTTTTCCCAATAACAAAAAATGTTCTGAGACACAGTACTTGGGATAGCCTGTGCAAAGGGGGCCATATAGCTAAGTAGCCTGCTTCCTTTCCTCTTTTCCTGCCTTACCTCCCTATTTTCCTCACTCTTACAGCCCTGGGACTGCACACCTCCGTGCCCACTTCCCAAGTAAGGCATTACTGCATAAGCTTTGCTTTGAGTTCTGTTTTCTGGGAAGTCTAGGCTAAGATATTAGAATCATGATGTAATTTAGACATGGATAGGTTTCAATCAATTGTTCTTCTCAAGGGATAGATAGAAGATGTTGATGGGAAGGTGTTTGAAGCCACACTTGGTGCACCTAGAGCAAGAGGAGGTCAAAGAACAATGAGAAGTCTTGGAATAGTGTTCATCTATCTGGCAGCTGTTGGTATGGCCTCTTGTAAATGCAAATATGCTGGGACTCCACTTATTTCCGTTGTTCAATCCCATACTTTGTCCAGTCTTTGACTGCTCTCCTGCCTCTCTTGACTCCTGCAGTTTGTCTCACCTTTACTGGCTCTTGCCATCTCCAGATTTGCATCGCACCTGTGCTCTATGTTGCTCAGATTGACTTTCTCAGGCTTCTGGCTTCTCTTCCTCACCTGTGGCCCCATGTTCTGGCATGGGACAGCCCTGACCCACTCCAGATGCTCAGCCAGCCAGCTCCATACATCTCAGCATGTGGCCATAATATCCTGTGCCCTTGAGTAGAAAAGAAATCTCTAGCCTGTGTCATAATGTGGGGAAAATTTTAATGAGATGATATTATAGGGAATGAAACTTCTCCCCTGTGTACATATTAGTTTCATACTGCAATAGGAGGGCCAGGCTAGAGAAATTAAACCCTTAAATTAATGCCAACTGGATACTATGTTCTGGGTTTAAATTTTGTCAATACACACGAACTATCTGGAAGGGAGAAGAGACTCAACCTTGTGAATCAATAGAATTTTTGTAACATTTATGCCTACATAGTTTTTCACCAAAAATTTATCAATCAGGCACATTTTAAATGAAATGCAATAATTGCAATTGGTTTCAGGTTAATCTACTAAAGATAGCAGTATATTTGGGGAACAAATTGGTAGCTGGAAATTGACCTGACTTAGAAATATTAGAGTTGGGGGAAAGGTTTTTTTTTTTTTTGAGACAGAGTCTCTCTCTGTCACCCAGGCTGGAATACAGTGGTACAATTTCGGCTCACTGCAACCTCCGCTTCCCAGGTTCAAGTGACTCTCCGGCCTCAGCTTCCTGAGTAGCTGGGATGACAGGCACATGCCACCACACCCAGCTAATTTTTGTATTTTTAGTAGAGGCGGGGTTTCGCCACGTTGGTCAGGTTGGTCTCGAACTGCTGACCTCGTGATCTGCCTACCTCGGCCTCCCAAAGTGCAGGGATTACAGGCATGAGTCACTGCGCCTGACTGAAAGCTTTTTTTTTTTTTTTTTTTTTTTTTTTTTTAAGAGGACAGGAAGTGAAGGTGAGAAGTGTAGTGACTGCTGAGTGACCAAACCTGGCCTTGACCCAGGCCTCATGCCTCCCAGGGTAGAGGGTGGGGTTGGTGAAGCCAAAGGCAGGTTAATTTTTTGGGTCAAAGGACATCTGTATTGTCCCTGGGCTTCTGGGCCATCTCAGCCTATGATGTTCTTCTGTCAGCCACCAAACACGGGACATGAAAATGGATTTGTTCAAGTGATTCCAAGCCTTGGCACCTTTCTAAATGAGCCAGTGACACAGTGCCAGGCAAGACGCAACCTCCGCAAATGAATTAATTAGACTTTCAAAAAGAGCAAGCAGGCTTGCAGTGGTGTTTTATTGCACAGTTTTCTAAGTGGTAATTGAAAAAGAAGCACTTGATTTTAAATTCCCTCCCTGAGGTGTTAATTGTAGCAGGGAGGGACTGGGGAGAGAACCCTTTGTAAAGTGAATCACTTCCTTGCTCAGGACCTGATGGTTACAGAGTCTTTTATGCTTGTTTTGGGAAATTGAAGGAGAAGAGCAGGTCACAAGACTGGCCGTGGGAGCTCCAGCCATCACTGTAATAGAGAAATTGTAAACACGCTCCTACAGTGCTCTGCTTCCAGACTACTAGCGATCAGGTTAACATGAATCAAATTTTTAAAAAGCACTGGACTTGATCCTGCTATTGCCTTCTGGGTAGCCTGCCACCTGTCTTCCAGTTCTCTCCCTTCTCCCTTTCCTTCCATCAAGAAAATCTAGTCTCTGGGCTACCATTCAACCCAATGCCCTTCAAGTTCCTTAAGATTTGCTGAGCAGCTACAACACATGAGCCATTCAAGAGCTACAGCAGTGAATAGGATAGTCTGTCCTCCTACAAGGTGTAATAAGGGGAAGACGGGCGTATGCCTGGAGTCTGAACAGATTCACGGCCCCCGTGGTGTAAGAAATGAGAAAATGCAGTGTAAGTGATAAACCAGGGAAACTGAAAGACGTATGCATGACACTTTTGACCCACCTCGGGTTAGGGTCGGAGTTGAAAGTTATGAAGAAATCATCCAATCAAATCCCTTCACTAATGCTGCCCAGACACAGTGGCTCACACCTGTAGTCCCAGCACTTTGGGAGGCTGAGGCAGACAGATCACGTTAGGTCAGGAGTTTGAGACCAGCCTGGCCAACATGGCGAAATCCTGTCTCTACTAAAACTACAAAAGATAGCCAGGCTTGGTGGCGGGCGCCTGTGATCCCAGCTACTCGGGAGACTGAGGCAGGAGGACTGCTTGAACCCGGGAGGCGGAGGTTGCAGTGAGCCGAGATCATGCCATTGCACTACAGCCTGGGGGACAAGAGTGAGACTTTGTCTCAAGAAAAATAAATAAATAAAATAAAATAAAAATCCCAAATCCCTTCACTAATGCTATAGTGTCCTTGGACACCTGGGATTTCAAATATGTAAGATCAGTAACAGCGTAGGTCCTGGTGCCAGGTGACATTTTGAGTCATGGCTCTACCATGTGACCCTGGGCAAATTACTTACCCCTTTTCTGTGTCCCAGTGTCCTCATCTCTAAAATGGAGATGATAATAATACCCACCTCTTAGGTGGTATATATTCATGAGAGCAGAATACATTTATACATGTAAAGCACTTATAATGGAGCCTGGCTCATGGGAAATGCTCTCTATTCAAACTAGCTGAAGCACTGGTAGAGCCTCACAGAGGAGGGGGATGATGGACAGGGACTCACGGGAGCCTCTAAGGGGTGGCAGAGGACTTTAGGAGACACAGCATAGGACCAAGCCATGCAGGTGTCCAGCACAACAGGCACACACACATTTCCCTGACAATAAGCCCACTCACCACCAACCTTACTTTTGTACAAAGGAAAAAGAAGAGCAGAAAAAGGAACTGGGATCAAATGATAATTTATATCAAAGGCACAGAGGAAAGAAAAAACTGGCAATGACCATTTATCTGAAATTAAGTAAGGTTTTTTGCTACGGACACAAGAGAGCTTAAGAGCCAAGTCCAGCTCAGTTGCAGAGAAAAAGGTTCTATTTTGCAAACTGAGTTGCTGGTTGAAATTCATACCCAAGAATCAGATCAATGAAATTGCCCCATGCCTTGCTCACTACATTCCTGCTTTCTGTTTCCGCAGCTGCTTCCTCTGGTCATTGATGTGTCAGCTCCCGCTGTGCCTCAGTCCTGCTGCTCCCCGGAAGCCCCGCCTTGCAAATCACAAAATGTACCCAGCACTCCCTCGCCCAGCCTGGGTTGGCAATGGCCCCACAGGACACATGGGAATGAGGATCTTTAAGTCTCAGATGCCTCATGAATAAAGTGGATGTGATGGTGCCAAACCTGATTGAAAAGTGGGGAATCAGCTGACCTTTCCCAGGGATTACAGCATCACCTGCTGTGCAAGGGTTTTGTGATACATTAAGGCGGTAGTGCATGTACAGTACCAGGAGTAACATTATTTTATTTTAAATGATTAAAAAACGTGCTCAGGAAACAAATTATTATGTTGTAATTATTATTTTGTTCCTTTGGTTCTAAGATCTCTGATGTTGCAAAAGACATATACGCGTGGGTTTCTATGAGGGCACTTCGATGGAAAAGAATGTAGAGTTGTACATAGGAAAGCTGGGAGAGACGAGGGCGGCTAGAAAGTATTCTAGCTAAACATAAGAATAGCCTGGAAGACCAGGCATGGTGGTTCATGCCTGTAAACCCAGTGTTTTAGGGGTCTGAGGAAGGAGGACTGCTTAAGCCCAGGAGTTTGAGGCTGCAGTGAGCCATAATCATACCACTGCACTCCAGCCTGAGCAACAGAGAAAGAATCTAAAAGTAAAAACAACAACAACAACAAAAAAAAACCTGCCTGAAGTTTCAAAAAATCCCATTGCCCAGGGCACTCCACAACAATTACATCAGAATTTCTAGGGATAGTTTCCAAACATGAGTAATTTTTAAACCCCCAGGTAATTCCAATGTGCTGACAAGGTTAGGACCCAGCTCTGCAGTTTAGATCTTTGCTTCTCAAAATGTGATCTTGGACAAGCAGCATCAGCAACCCATGGAGGGTGTTTGTTAGAAATATGAAATCTAGTTTACATTCTCACCAACTACCTATTGGGTAATATGCTCACTACCTGGGTGACGGATCCATACCCCAAACCTCAGCATCACACAATATACCCATGTAGCAAAACCTGCCCATTTACCCCCGCGTATCTAAAAGTTGAAATTATTTAAAAAATAAATAAGAAATGCAAAAATCTCAGGTGTCAACTCACATCTACTAAATCAGATCTGCATGGGAACAAGTTCCTGCCCTCTACGTTTTTTGTGAGGACCAAATGAGCCTATGCATGTCAAGGACTGTTGCAGATATGCCCCTGCCGGGACATGGGAGCTGTACTCTCTGTGGCTGGCTAAGCTTTGGCGATCCCTGGGCCTCGGTTTCCTCTCTGGTAAATCAAGACGCTGAGCTAGACGATCACAGCCCTGGCATTGGATGAGTCTTTGGGCCTTCTGCCCAAAGCAGCCCCTGATAAGCCATGGTCCCTCCCCCACCCCCGGCCCCGGCTGGGATCCCCAGGGTGTCCTGCTGAGGAGTCCTACCCAGGAGCGACTGAATCTGGCAAGAGCTAAAAATTAATTCCCTTCAAATCAATAATTTGCAATTAAGCACAGAAGACACTAAAGCCAAGGGGGGCCGGCTTCTGGAGAGAGGACAGCTGAGCACTTCAAGCCTTTGGAACTGAGAAGGGGGGGATGCCCAACCAGTTCCAAGCAAACAAATGAACATTCGGTTCCATTGTTTGTGAGGAAGCAAGCAGAGGGACTTAAGTGGTACTTGAAGAGTGGGGGGGCGGGGGGGGGGAAATCAAGAGATTATATCAGCAGGACTCAAAGCCAGAAGCTAATTTACTCAGCAGCCCTCTTTGCTCACACACTTCCCATGGCTTGGTGCCCCCACCCCACCATGCTGGGGCCCTCTGAAGCCTTTACAACAGGGCTTCACAGTTTGCTGGCTTCAGGCAGCACCCAGCTCATGAAAGAATTGGAAACCTGCCTGGGTCCCCGCCCCATCCTCAGCAGCAAGTGTCAGACCAGCCTGGGTGAGCGCCAGGCGGGCAGTGCCAATGGGGAGTGCAGATATGACAGAAGCAGAAGCTCAGTGGAGCCAGGATGGAGAGACGGTTGATGCTCCACAGTGATCACTGCAATCTGGGGCCCAGAGCCATCCCATAGATCTCCAGAGATGTGCAGGGACCTGCAGAAATCCTTGAAACAAAATGGAAATGTGTTTAATTTTAGAAGTAGATGGATGCCATGCAGCCCTGGGAGGTGGAAGAGGCAAAAATACAGTATAAAGAACCACAGCTCTGAAAAGACAGGAAATTCAATGTATAGAGATTGTAAAACCAAATTTGCTGCTTTTTTGAGTTTCCACAAACCACAGTAAAACAAGGAAGGGGATGCCATTTTTTCTCCCATAACAATTAAAAAATGACTTTCCTATGAGTCCTTAATAAGTCAAAGCTAAACTCCCTGCCAGAAAGGACAGGGAAGTGAATGATACCTATTGAAGGCCTACTGTGTGCTGGGGTCTAGGGGCTTTAAAACAGCATCTCATCTGGTCCTCACAGTCCCATCTGGAGGAAGATTTTAGTATTGCCTTCATTTTACCTGGGAAGAAATTGCCCAGGATTGATGGCTCAAATCTGAAATAGGAATTGAGCTCCACTCTATGGAAAACACTCATCTGAAACATGAAAGAAAGATACAAAGAACTATAAGACACCACTCCTACTTACGCTGTAGTCGGGAAAGCAAAATTCCCAAAGCAAAAAAGGTAACATCTGGCAAGTGCCACATGGGTAGAGCTGAAAAGAATAGTGGCATAAGTGTGAATAGGAGAGATTAGCCAGGACTTGAGTGGACAGAAAGACAGTGCACATTAGGGTTGAGGGAACCTTGAGAGAAAACATGGTTTGAAGGGTGAAGGGGAGGAGAAACATGCCAAGTGAAGGTAGCAGCTGGAACAAAGCCATGGGAATGAGGGTAAACGGGATCTGTTAGATGGTATGAAGACCATTCATGATGCATTTTTCTTTGAGGATGTTGTGATAACCTGGAATAAAAAGAATTGGCGCTATAAAGTTGTTGTCCAAATCTCTTTAATTGTGAAAGGAATTCTAAACCTGGGCTATAATAAGGAAACAGAACTATTCAGTCATTTGACAATTATTTGCTTGTCTTGGGCCAAGACTCTAGGGCACAGCTGCTGGCTTGGCACGTTGTTAAGAGCTCAACCTCCCGCAGAAAACATGGGACCAAGTTCCAGTCTCCTAATAGGTAATATAGAACTACAGACTGAGACTCCCACCCACCTACAACTATGTTAGATCATGGTGTGCTGTACTGTTTTCCTAAATGTAGAGCAAGGCTCCGGGGAAGGTTTCAAGCATCTCATTCTAGTCCACTGGAGTTATTTCTGTGAGCACCCCTGGAGAAGAGCCAGATGTGCCACAAGTCAACTTTACATATCATTGTCCGAAGAGAAAAGAAGCAAGAGAAACCAGGAAGAAGCTGAAACACTCTATGGGAGAAGTTTTGCATCTCTATTCTCTGTTTGGGGTAGAGAGGAGGCTGGTTGAGACTTCTCCTCTTTTCTCTTCTTCCTCCTCCCTCTGGAGCAAGACATTCCATCTCCAAGGAGCAAAAATTCTGGTCCGGATTGTTTAAATCCCAGAACATTGTGTTGGATGGAGCACTGTTCTACTGGGTGTAGCACCTAATAGAACAAAACATCCCAGGGCATATGAGTGCTGTATCTTAATACCAATGTAGCAGTAACATGAGATATCCCAGGTTCAAGGTCTGTTCGTCTTTTCTCTTCTCCTTCTTCCCTCCATGTCAGAGTGGTAAAGATCCCTGAACTGCTCTGAGCAGTTCTGTTTTCCCTATTTGTATTCTATTTTCACTCCCCTTTGGATGCACACATACTCTCTCTCTCTCGGGTTAAGGAGTCCTGGGAGGGACAGCATAGGCCAACTCTACTCTCATCACAGAAGCACTTAACTCTGTCTGTTCGGGGCTCCTTTTTACTGAGTCTGACTTGTTTTTCCATTGCAGATGTAACATTAAGACTTATATTTGGCTGTGGAGAGGAAAATACAAGAGTTCACATGATTTTTTATTTATTTTTATTTATTTAGAGACAAGAGTCTTGCTCTGTTGCCCAGGCTGGAGTGCAGTGGTGTGATCTTGGCTCACTGCAACTTCCGCCTCTGGGGTTCAAGCAATTCTCCTGCCTCAGCCTCTCCAGTAGCTAAGATTACAGGCATGTGACACCATCCCCAGCTAATTTTTGTATTTTTAGTAAAGACGGGGTTTCACTGTGTTGGCCAGGCTGGTCTCAAACTCCTGACCTCAAGTGATCCACCCGCCTTGACCTCCCAATTATTTCTTGTTGAGGCTATGTTGCCCTGCCTGGTAGAGGGGAAACTGTGGAAGGGACTCAGCCCAGTTCCTGGAGTCCCACATCAGGGTAGGAAATGCTAAATGGAATCTTCCTCATTGCCATGCTTTGTCTCCCCGTGCACCTTCCCTCCTCTGAGGAAGACCTAGTGAAAAGGAGAATTACCTAGACCAAGGCAGAATTCAAGTATTTCGGAGTTCCCTAGGCAAATATAACGGTCACTGCTTCCTAACCCAAGCCCGTAATACGACTCAGGGTCTGGGATGCAGCGCTCACCTGAAATCATCAACTCCCTGGGAAATGAGGAAAATTGTAGGTTCTATGCAAATTCCCTCTTTCCACTTCTCACCCCCTTCTACAACTGAAGCACACACACAGACGTGCACACATACAACGCGGCTCTACACAAATTAGATTGAGACATTTTCTGGAAAAACAATCCGTGGTTCCGTTTCCATGGAAGCAGTCGCAGGTCCCCAGTGGCAGCAAATGGCAGGCAGACGGCGGTGAGGGAGCTCGCGGTGCCGCTCTGGGCCCGCTCCTCGCCGCCCAGCTGAGCAGAATGCGCAGCAGGAAAGTGGGAGGCAGCATTGAGCTGCACCAGAAAAACCAGGCCTCCAGGGAGACAGTGAACCCCAGCTGTGCCCCCTCTTTTGGGGCAAATGTACATCTGGGCACTCTGGGCATGGCTCCAGCCAATCAGCCAGGCTTATCCTCCCACAGCTTCTCACAAAAGCCTGCTCGCTTGGAGCAGATGGCAGTGCCAAGACGGAGGCTCCACCGAGATGGAGGCCACCCATGGGGCTGGTGCTGCAAGAATGCTGCTGCTCCTTCCAAACGCCCCTTATCCCACTCCCGTCTGTAAGGCACGCTGCTTGCCTCAGCTCCTAAAGTGAGTACCCCAAAATGTGGTTCGTGTCCTATGAGTGGTCCCCAAGATGATGTGAGGTGGGACATTCATGAATATTCTCTAAAAATTTTAAGTGACGTATTTGTTGTAATGTGTATTAGAGGAAAAAAAAGTGGGGCGGGGCGGGGGGAACTGGCATGATGGCTCATGCCTGTCATCCCAGCACCTGGGGAGGCCGAGGAGGGAGGACCCCTTGAGGCCAGGAGTTCAAGACCAGTCTGGGCAATACAGGGAGATCCCATCTCTAAAAAAAAATAATAATTAAAAAAATGAAAATAAACACAGACCAGTTTTTAAATAGTATTAACATAAAACTAAAGTAGATGTTTAAATAAAATGAGTCAATTTTGATGAATTATAAAGTAAATAATAGGATGGACATTTTACAGATACAACAACAAAAGAACATGACAATTGCGTGTGAATAAATAAAGACTAGGAAACCTGTGTTAAGGAAAAGATTACAACGTCCAATGTCCTCTTTTAGAACTGCACAATCTTCCAAGCAAGAGGACAAAAATGCTTGAGGTGACAGGTGCAAGGTCAGGGCTCTGGAAAGGAGACCCCACCAAGTTCTCCCTTAGGGCCAATATTTTGGGGGTTCCCTTTGCCTCCCCTAGTTGACACCCAATGCCAATGCCCCGCACACTTTGCTGGGGCTCCCAAGAGTGGTATCAGATAGGACGAATAGATGAATTCTATTTCATACTGACCGGAAGCCTACCCGAAATCAATTTTCCGGTAAGCAAGACCAGACCACGCAGAAGGCCCACTTAGAACCATGACCTTGGAGCCAGCTCTAAGCAGCCAGCTCCTTTGTCCCCGGCCACAGCCTGGCTGCTCTCAGCATTTAAGACTCAAATGCCACTTCTACAAAGAAGGCACCCCCACCTCACCCTCTCCAACCTACAATTCCCAAGGTCTCACCATCCCAAAATGTAGTCACAAAAGAAGCAATAAAAGTAGACAAGTAGTAGAAGCTTCTAACTCCCTCTTCAAATCCAGCTGTATATTAGCTCCGGCTGCCATAACAAAATTCCACAGACTTGGTGCTTAAACAACAAGCATTCATATTCCCACAGTTCTGGAGGCTGAAAGGCTAAGATCAGGGCACCAGCATGGCTGGATTCTACTGAGGGCTCTTTTTCTGGCTTTCAGAAAGCAGTCTTCTCTCTGTCTTCCTATGGCACTAATTCTTCAAGGCCGCGAATCCCTTCATAAGGGCCCCACCCTCATGACCTCAGGTAACCTAATTATCTCCTAAAGGCCCCACCTCCAAATACCACCACACTGGTGGGTAGGGCTTCAAAACAGGAATTTTGAGGCCACACAATTCAGTTTATAGCAACCACTTTGAATCTTCAGGAGAAAAAAGTAAGAACTGGAAGATCAAGTCCCCAATGTAAGCTACAGTTGGCCCTCCATATCCATGGATTCCACATCCAAGAATACAACCAACCTCAGAAAACAGTGGCTGGGCATGCTGGCTAACGCCTGTGATCCCAACACTTTGGGGGGTGAGGTGGGAGGATTGCTTGAGCCCAGGAATTCAAGACTAGCTTAGGCAACATAGCGAGAATCCATCTCAACAAAAAAAATAAAAATACAGAAATTAGCCAGGCATGGTGGCACGTTCCAGTAATTCCAGCTACTAGGGAGGCTGAGGCAAAAGGATGGTTTGAGCTCAGAAGTTTGAGTCTGCAGTGAGCTATGATTGCACCACTGCACCCCTGCCTAGGTGACAGAGTGAGAGAGACCCTGTCTCTAAAAAATTTTAAAAATAAAAAATAAATTAAAAAAATACTCGGCCAGGCGTGGTGGCTCACGCCTGTAATCCTAGCACTTTGGGAGGCCGAGGCAGATGGATCTCCTGAGGTCAGGAGTTTGAGACCAGCCTGGCCAACATGGTGAAACCCCATCTCTAGTAAAAATACAAAAATTAGCCAGGCATGTTGGTGCCACCTGTAATTCCAGCTACTCAGGAGGCTGAGGCAGGAGAATTGCTTGAACCTGGGAGGTGAAGGTTGCAGTGAACAGAGATTACACCACTCACTCCAGCCTGGGCAGCAGAGCGAAACTCCATCTCAGAAAAACAAACAAAAAAAATTAGGACAATAAAAAATAATATAAATAAACAATAACAATTTATATAGCATTTACATTGTATTAGGTGTTATAAGTAATCTAGAGATGACAAGGTATACAGGAAGATGTGTACAGATTATGTGTAAATACTACATCATTTTATACAAGGGACTTGAGCATCCTCAGATTTGGGCATCCTGGTGGGGATGCCTGGAACCAATCCCTCATGGACACCAAAGGACAACTGTATTACCAATAACAACAAAAGTAATGATAATTGTGACTGAATCTATCTAAATTCACTACAATTCTGTAAGGCACGTATCATTTTTCCCATTGTATAGAAAACCATTTTAACACTCAGATAGGTTAAGTGATTGGCAAGGCCAGGACTCTACTCAAGTCTATGTGACTCCAAATCTTGTTCTAGTTCATCGTTCAGCCACCCCCTTTCCTGGTCTTCCTCAAACTCCAGTGTCCTTCTGTGCCTCTTCAGGCCCCTCCCTACTTCCTCTGCGCATGTAGTCAGAAGGGGTCCCTAGAGAGCCCATCAATCTGAACCCCTGTAAAAGGCCATTTCCTCATAACACACCCTGAACATCTGTAAAAACAATTTCTCCTCAAGCTCACAACTCAACCTCATAATAAAAACTCAACATCCAATACAGCCTTCAAAAAAAAAAAAAGTCCTAATGGCATTTTAACTCCTAGAGGGGCTTTTAGTGATGTTTATTTCCCAGTTATTCTGGGAAGATGCTTGTCTCTTTGGGATAGGGTTTTCTATGAGGCACTGGGATTTTTATTTTTTTCCACTGGGAAGAGTTTGTTGGTGTTCAACTGTATAAACTAGATCATGCTGCTGTAACAATCTCCAAATATCAGGCATTTTATTTTACTTCTCACTCAAAGTTGGCTCCAGGTTTAGGCAGCTTTCCAGGCAGCTAGCCTCCCAGCGTTGAGTTGACATTCCAGCAGCTTCCATCTTACAGCCATTTCTCCTCCAAAATAGCGCAGACAGTGGAAGACAAAACTGTGAAGAACTGCACATCAGCTCATGCTGCATTGTCCAAAGCGAGTCAGATGGTCATGCCTAACCCAAGGGCATGGCAATATACAACCCTCCAGCTTCCAGGAAGGAGTAGAGAACCAGAAATATGGGGGACAGGCACTGTTTATCTGCCACACTGCTGGGAGGCTGTCTTCTCATCCACAAGTGCAGGGAGACGCCTCATTGTTGACAGGACTGCTCATCTAAGAGTCAAGATGAGGCCCTTCTTGGCCATTTCTCAGCTATGTGGCGTCATGGAAGTTGCTTGGCCTTGCTGAGGTTGCGTTTGCTCATTGATGGAATGAGAAAAACGCTGATTCTGCCAACCTCACAGGGTCATTGTGGTGGAAAATTCAAAGTAGGCAATGAATGGGAGTGTTTCTCCACAAAAATGTGTTACTCCTAAGTGGTAGTTTTTCAAGTCATCTTTTCCTCATGTGGAAGGCAAAGAATAAAAACAAACAACAAACAAAATCCTAACCAGTTTCAGGCATCCTGAGTTCATATCCTCCCTCTCCCCTCTCTAATAAAGTCATCTGATCTCTATGAGCCTCAGTTTACCCATCTATCAAATGGGTGGTGATGTTGGTCCCACCTATCCCTATATGAGACACTGAATGAAAAGCACTGTATAAACTGTAACTATCTCTACAAATGCATTCAATCTTTATCCTCCCCTCCTTCTTGTACCTGGGATGTCTCCCCTTCTATTCACCTTCCAGTCATTCAACTTCTCAACAAGGTCTTCTGCCCTTCAAAGGGCCTTTATTCAGGCTTAACCCCTCTCCCTCACACACGTGCTTAACTTTCCACAGCATCTCTTCTTTGTTGACCATCAGACTTCCTGAAAATAAGGCTACACCTATGCCTGGTCTCCATTCCTATCTTCCATTGACTCTCCAGACACTTCCTATTTAGCCTCTGCCCTATTTGTGAAGAGTGCTTTTTAAAGGTTGCAGAGTCTCTCCATTAAGTTTCTGTGAGTCTTACTTGTCCTTGACCTACCTGCAACATTTGACAGCAGGGACCACCATCAACCTGATCATGCTACATCCCATCAGCTCTATCAGGTCCTGCTGGTTGCCTCTATAACACGTCTCTTATTAATTCATTCACTGAAACTTTGCTAATGCCCATCTTGGACTTTCCTCACTAGCCCACTTGCATGTTTCAATGATTCCATCTGTTATTGCCTCTATTCCTGAAACAGCTCTCATCCGTGTCTTCTTCTCCATCCTCATTGCTCCTGCCCCACCCAAGCCCCCAGTCGTCTCTGGTGTGAACTTGCTCCCGTAGCTACCTGACTGGTTGTTCTTCATTCTGCTATAAAATGAGAGCGTAATATTATATCTACCATCAAGGCATATTGTAAGAAGAAAATTAACCTGTGAATTTAAAGTAGTACTGCTGGGCACCTGGTATTTATTAAATATAGTTCCTTTCCTTCTCCCTGATTAAAACACTGTCTAGTTTTCTCTCCAGGATTTAATTGGTTACCATTTACCTGTAAAAAACAAAAACAAAAACAAAACAAAACAAAAAAACCTTTCAAGCTTCTCTGTTTTCTTCAAACTCTAGTCCAAATATCTCTTTCCAGCCTCATATATAGGGAATCTCACACCACTTCCTCATGTCTCTTTAAGAGACTATCCAGTGCTCCCCAAACATGCCACCCACCTGTATCTAGATTGCACTCTTTCCTACACCTGGAATTTATTTCTTCTGTTCTCTGAGGGGAAAAAAAATATCCTTTTTGTCCCCTCTGCATCTCGATGTAAACATTAAATCCTGTACAAGGCCGGGCGCGGTGGCTCACGCCTGTAATCCCAGCACTTTGGGAGGCCACGGCAGGCGGATCACAAGGTCAGGAGATCGAGACCGTCCTGGCTAACACAGTGAAACCCCGTCTCTACTAAAAAATACAAAAAACTAGCTGGGCGTGGTGGCGGGCACCTGTAGTCCCAGCTACTCAGGAGGCTGAGGCAGGAGAATGGCGTGAACCCAGGAGGCGGAGCTTGCAGTGAGCCGAGATCGCGCCACTGCACTCCAGCCTGGGCGACAGAGCGAGACTCTGTCTCAAAAAAAAAAAAAAAAAGTCCCATACAAAGCTTTCTCCAACTCAAAGCTCCTACTCCCAGGAACAAATCATTCCTCTTAACTCTATTTTCCTGCACTTGATCCCAATTTCTGTGGAAATGTAGCATTGGTCCCTTCTTACTAGAGTTACTGTATGACCTGGAGAGTGAGAATAGAGCCAGGCTACCACTAGGGAGACAATTCACTAAAATGCGTCACAGGAGGCGAGGGGCCCTGGAAAAGGAAGAGCGAGGTAAATGAGCTAAGAAGGCCACATTGAAGAAGAACAGGAGAAAACAGATCAACAGCTCAGGAGTAAATGGAGTCTTTTCTGCTGGAGGGTCAGGGTCACGGGGAGAATGAAATGGAAAGTGGAAATGGATTAGTGAGAAAGGAATCTGCCAGTTGTGAACAAAGTGGTACTCATCCCTGATTTCTAGTTTGCCTATTAAATCATGTCATATGTGATTTTTGCTGTTAATTAAAGATCATCTCATAACTAGAGTTTGCCAGCCCATGCCTGCGGGGAGGGGGTTGGACTGTCCACTATAACGTAGATCACGCTAGATGGGCTTCATGGGCTAATGCTAAGTGAAGTAAGATCCCTCCAGTCAAGGCTCCTGTGAGCGGACAGATATGTGAGTTGAGACTGCTTTAGCCTGCAAGCTCCCATAAACAAACAGCAGCTGAAATGATAAGGGGTTTACTTCTCTCACAAAGCAATATCAGCATAGCAGTCCAGGGCTGGTGTGTGCCACAGAGGAACCAAGCTCTCCCTTCTCTCTCTCTCTCTGCCAGCCTTAGAGAGGGCTGCCAAGCTCAAGCCCCACACTCACAACGGGGAGGAGGAAGGAAGAAGAAAAGAGGCCTCACTTCTGTGATGTTTCACCGACCACAACTGAAGCCACAATACAGTCACTCCAGACTGCTAGGGAATTTGGAAGACGCGTTCGGATCTTTCCAGACTTCATATCAGAGAAAAGCAAATGAAGAGTAGACTGGAAGTGAGCTACCCTACATCACTGCCACGGCTGGCTTGAGACAAATTCTAGAATTGTCTGTCTTTCCTCTATGTTCTGAGCCCCCTGAATACAGTGGTACTGGTTTAGTAATCACAAAAGAAAATAAGCAACACCAGAGACCCAGTAGTATGTATTAATGTTCAATAAGCATTTGTTGAGTTAACATCTCCTTGAAGGAAATTATGGGAATTAGTGCTCTATAGGCAAAAGTTCATGACCAAGATGAGTCCTGCTGAACAGAGAATGTTCCTAAAAGCCACTGAGAAAGGCTATGGTGGAATCACTATTTCAGTGGGGATTTATTTCTACCTAAGCCTACTTCTAAAGAGATCGAGATCATATTGCATGGTTAAAACAATCTATGAGCCATGCCACGTAGAAGGACAAGTATCAAAGAGGGGGTATGTGTAGCTGCAGATTCTGGACATTAAAATAAATGTGATCACGGGAAAAGATGAAAAAAAGTCAAATACATACCAAGAAGTCATGTAATGGAGCTTGATGTGGGCATTAAGATTCCTTGACGGACTGTGCCCAACTGAGGTCAAGCTGCTGGAGTCTCCCCATTAAAAACCTCCAGAGCCATATGAAGACACTGAACACCTAATTCTTTTTTGTTCATCTTCCCATTGGACCCTCCTCAGGGATTTAACCAAGCGTAAACAGCTACTATGCAGAAGGCATGGGAATAGGCACTTCCATGTGTCTCATCTCACCTGATTTCTGAACCAAGAGATGGATTGGTAAAATTAATTTTAGTTCTGCAACTGGCCTGCCTGGATATTATACCAGGAACAGGCGTGGAGTAAGAATGCAAGAAAGGCTGCCTTGAAAGAACACAACAAAATATCATCTTGTATTATGATAATTTTATAAAGTACTTAATTTTATAAAGTACTTTCACTCACACTGTCATATTTGTTATTCAAAATAAGTATTGAGCAGTTTTCTGGTGATTGATGAAAGAGAAATGAAAAGTTCATTTCTACCATAATGAGCTCAGAGATGAAAGAAAGAAAGGAAAGGAGAGAGAGAGAAGGAAAGAAAGCGAAGGAGAGGAGAGAAATGAGAGAAAGAAAAGAGAAGAGGAGAGGAGAGAAGAAAGAAGAGAGGAGAAAAGAAAGGAAAGAAAAGAGGAGAGAAAAGAGAAGAAAGGAGAGAGAGAGAGAGAAAGAGAAAACTGCAGCACAATAGAATGTGCTATGGAAGCTCAGGGTAGGAGAGGCTGGCTCTCCCTACCCTTATTAAGGTGGGCGCTTTGGAGCTCACAGAGACATCTGAGTTGCAGAAAGAAGTAAGGAGAGGCCACCCAGAACCACAGACAGAGTAGCAGGCCATAGTTATACAGTTAGGGGTCAATGTGATGTCCCTGTATTGTTTTATGAAGCCTTTGTAAATGTTAAGCTTGAAGAAATTTCTGTCCTTGCAACCAAATGACTCCTGATTACAACAGTTCTGTAGGCACCCCTGTTTCTCGGCAATCAGATGGAAAGACCAGTTCTCTATCAGGATCTGTGAACCCTGGATTTGCCTGCTTGGCTCCTTTATCTGGCCCTTTAACCTTTCTAATTGGTGCTCCCCTCTCTCGTCTCATTGATGTCACCCCCTGGTTGCCATACAACATCAGTCTGGCCCTTATGCACACATATTATCATTGCTCTAACATCCCTCTTTTAAAGGCCAAGAAGATAAATAAGATATCTAATCACAGATAGGCTAAATCTTACAAATCCACTAATCCTCACAAGTCCAAACAGCCCTCTGGTCCTGATAACTCATGCATAATCAATTATACAAGCAAAAAGCAGAAAATAAAATGCACTCATAATCCCATTCCCCAAATATAACAATTGTTATCGTTTTTAGGGTATATACTTCCAGGTTTTGTTTTATAGACATTTATACACAATTTTCCTTCACAAAAATAGGGCCATATTAAAGTAACTACTTTGTAACTTGCTATTTTCACATCTGTATTAGTAATGGTTGCTTAATTACAAGTACATAGTAGAAATCAACTTCAAGATGGCTAAAGCAAAAAAGGAAATTAAAGCATCAGATGGAATTCAAGGAAGAATTGACCAGACAGGCAATGGGAGGGACAAGCCTGGCTGCTTCTTCTTCCTCCTCCTCCCATTCCCTCACTTTTCCTTCACATCTCTCTGAACATCTGCCTCATCTTTCTCTAATAAAAGTTTCTTCATTTGTGTCTATAGGTTTTAGCTCAGGCCCAATGTTAAGTGTTTTTTCTTAATTCAATTCTTTTTCAAAGTTTCCGTTTTTCCCCCTTTCAAAGAACCATGTCTTGTATGGTTTTAAATCAATTCTACCATATTTCTGTGTTAGAGTTTGTTAATTGTTTGAAACACATTAATTCCTTTCTTCTAAGTTTCCTTGGGTTCATTTATTATTTTTCTAATCTCTGTTATTTTCAATCTCCCTTTTAAAAACTGATAAAGGCAACTGTGAACTTTCCCAAGCCTCCTTCCCTACATGATGCTTATCCTTTCTTACTCAAAGATGTGGAATTGATGATGCACATTAGAGAGGTGGCTACTGAAAAGACTTATTGCCCCTGGAACAGCACTTCTAGAAACACAGGCACGGAGTCCTTCAGACTCTGCCAGTGCTTTATGATTTTAGAAGGTCCTGAATTTAAAACCAAGAAATGGCCAGGTGCGGTGGCACACCTGTAATCCCAACACTTTGAGAGGCCGAAGCAGGTGAATCACTTGAGGCCAGGAGTTCGAGACCAGCCTGGCCAACATGGTGAAACTCTGCCTCTACTAAAAATACAAAAAGTTAGCCGGGTGCTGTGGTACATGCCTATAATCCCATATACTCAGGAGGCTGAGGCAGGAGAATTGTTTAAACCTGGGAGGCGGAAGTTGCAGTGAGCCGAGATCGCACTGCTGCACTCCAGCCCGGGTGACAAAGTAGGACGCTGTCTCAGAAACTAAAATATAAAATAAAGAAATGATTGCAGGTCTACTATTTGCCAAACATTGTGCTAGTCACGCTGACATATATCCAGGAAGGAAGAGAGTATTATCTTCATTTTACCAATAAGATAACATATGGGCAGAGAGCTCACATGATCTACCCACTTACACAGCTAGTCAGTGACAGAGCGCAAAGATGGGCCTAGATTTAGCTAACTCCAAATTGTGTGCTCTTTCCATGACCAAATGTGTTTCCCAAACAATTCTGAAAAGAACCAATAAAATCACAAAGAAAAGTGTCCCTGATGTAGCACTATCTAAAGCCAACAAAACTTTTTAGGATGCTTATATTCAAAATCTCTGGCATCATAAAAGTGGGTATTTTATCTTTATACCTATCCATTTATACATATATAGATAGCAGCTCTATCTATAATAGCCAGGTATTTTTTCCATCATCTGTCAAGGTATTTTTCTTGATTTTCTGAGAGATGAGCTATGAGGATGCAGCAGAAGCAGCTGTTTTGGAAATATTGCCTTTTCTTTGTTCTGAATGCTATTTAAACATTGGCAGGGGGCCTCATTAAAGATGAATCGTTGAATTAGCAAGTAGTGTTGTAGCTAGAAGAGACAGCATGTGCTCCTGTGGCGAAAACAGATTTGCACAAAGGAGGGAAGGTTCGGGGGTAGGTGGGGGCGGGAGGTGGACGGAGGATGAAAAGACCCAAGACATGGCAAAGTCGTGTGTTTTACCGTGTTCTCTAACCTACCCACTACCATAGGAAAGCACAAAAAGGCCAAAAAGGGGCCACGAGCAGCTTCATCTTTCTGAAGTATGAATACGAAAAGGAAGCCCTTCACTCTAGGGCAATTCTGGTTTTTAACAATCCTCACTCCTTCCCTTTATGGTAAATGAGTGACCTGCAGCCTCAGATGACCTGAACACTCAGACACCCAGCCTGGTGCAGTAGCTCACACCTGTAATCCCGGCACTTTGGGAGGTCAAGGTGGGAGGATCACCTGAGCTCAGGAGTTCAAGACAAGCCTGGACAACATAGCGAGACCCCTATCTCTACTAATAAATACATTAGCCAGGTGTGGTGTTGTGCACCTAGTCTCAGCTATTCAGGAGGCTGAGCCAGGAGGATTGCTTGAGTCTGAGAGGTTGGGGCTGCAGTGAACTATGATCATGCCACTACACTCCAACCTGGGCAACAGAGTGAGACTGTGTCTCAAAAAAAAAAAAAAAAAAGACTTGGGTGCCAACACTGCTTTCAGTTTGGAGTGCCAGGAGTGCTATTTAACAACAATAGCAACAAGGTGAATGATTCTAAGTTATCCCCTCTCCCCGCTCTTCTCCCCATGTGCCCTCTGCCCTCTCTTATCTTGGAGGTGGCAAAGATGTATTGGTAGTTTTATTTCTTTGAATATTTGTTGCAATTCCTACATCATCTCTCATACTTGTGATGCCTTCAATTTGCCTCTGGGTTTAGAAATGCAATAGGCAGGTCAAGGGGATCTCCTGTGGGGTGAGTGATCCCACCCCTGAAGTTGAGACTTATCCCTCAAGCAATATTTCACTGGTGTGTCACTTCCCTTGGTCCTCTTCTTTTCCCTGAATTTTTGACGCCTTATAATTTGGGGAGGGAAAAGTGGAGAGTGGGAAACTGATGGAGAAAGAAGAGGTGAAAGAAACTAGTACTGAGTCTCTACTAAGTTCCATCTATTATTTATTCTTAATAGCAACCCCAAAGGAGAGAGTTTTATTCCCATTTCTCAGGAAAAACAAAACAAAACTGAGTGTCAGAATAACTTGCCCAAAGTTGTTCAGTTGAGAAATAGCCCAGTTGGAACTCAAAGTCACATCTATTTGACTCCAATGCCTATGCTCTCAGTTTGCTAATTCTCATAGATAATCGTTGCTATGTTAAGAGAAAGGATTTGTGTATGAGTCAGTAGCCTAAATTGAGGATCCTAGAAGGCCTTGTCTCCAATGACCTCTCCCCCATGGGGACCTGAAGAAATTCCTGGCATGAGTCACCAACAGGAACTCATCTTGCTCCCTTAACTCCTGCCATCCCAGCTCCCGGGGCCACTGAAAGTACAAGAGTCAAGATCCAAACAGCTAGGGCCTGGAAAGCAGCTGCATCCCAAACTGTTCTGGTTGCAAAGGTCAAGAGCTTCCTGCCTTGCTGAACTTCTGTGCTCCAGATCTTCAGCCCTAACATAGGCCCTTCCCTCCCCAGGCAGGCTTCTTCCTTTATTTCTCCTCCAGAAGTTTGTGCTCTCGAAGTACAGATGCGGATTGATTTACAAAGGACCGAGTGGGTAAGCTACACTAATATGTGAGTGCAGTGGCGTGATCTCGGCTCACTGCAACCTCCACCCCCGGGGTTCAAGTGATTCTCCTGCCTCAGCCTCCCAAGTAGCTAGGACTACAGGCATGCGCCACCATGCCTGGCTAATATTTTTTGTATTTTTAGTAGAAACGGAGTTTCACCATGTTGAGCGGACTGGTTGTGAACTCCTCACCTCAGGTGATCCACCCGCCTCCGCCTCCCAGAGTGCTGGGATTACAGGCGTGAGCCACCACGCCCGGCCCTTTGAAGCCTTTTATACCAATGAGAATACAGCCGTGAGAGGGATCACACCATAGGTTTTCATCCAGGCTCTTGGGTCACCAGGATTCAGCTGGGGTCACTGAAGTGGATGCAAACGGAGATACAGACCAAAAGACAAATTCCAATTTCCTACCAACGTGCGCAGAGATGGTCCTGCTGATTACTCTCATTTAAGGTTCAAGCACGAGTCCTAATAAGCAATAAGTATCCTGCACCCTTCTCAAAAGCAGCAGAAATTACAAGTATTGGAGCCAGCCGCCATGGGAGATTCAGAGTAAATAGTCTGTGGCTGCCGCTGATAAGGCCTTTATATACCTGTGGTCCTTACCCTGAGTCTGCTAATACAGCCTCTTTAAATTAGCAGCGTCAGGGATCTCATGGCCCCCACCCCACCCAGATCAAACCAAAAAGCCAGTTAACATAGCTGAAATATCCAGAATAACCCTGCATACCGGAAATCTGAAGACCTCCAGCAGATGCAATTCCATTCATCCCCTTAGACTTCTGGCCTTCAGCTCTCTACTTCTCACACCAATGTCTTCACTTTTGCTCATGCATTGAAAACATCTGCCTGTTCTCTAATTCCCTCTTTTCAGGTGGCCTAATGGCTAACTGCTGCTTTCATTGGGCCCCAGGTGCAGACCAGCCTGGAGTCTGCCGCCCCTAGAATCTGTTTCCCTGGGGAGTCACCAAAGACTCCTCTGGCCACTGTGTTTCTTTGTTCCTATGTTGTGATGCAATGTCCCCACCAAAAGACATTTTGTAAAGTCATCTCCAAGGACCTCCCTGCTCTGAGCTTCCCACCCCCTTTAAACTCACTGGCCTGGCCATACCATTCAAATGGTAAAATGAAACAATACACCCTTCTGTCCAAAGTCAACAGAGCTGACTGGAGTCTTTGCTCTGCCATCTTTGTTAGCTGTGTGACCTTGGTCAAGTTCACCTGTTTGAGTCTCAGTTTTTTCATATTTAAAATAGGAGGATAGTACAAAGCGCACAGAAGCTGTATGAGTCTCAAATGACTAATGTACAGAAATGCATCTATCCATTTATGCCTGGCACACAGTAAAGAATCAGTCAGTCAGAGTGTCCTTCCCCTAAGCCCCAAACAAAAATTGGCTGCCATTTCTACTGAACAATGGACCCAATTAAATTGGCTTATTAGCCCAGCTGAATTGATGCACATTGTCAATCAGAACATCAGCACAACCTGCAAACAATCAAGAAGCATTTTTAAGAGCAAACTGCGTAAGAACTTGGCTATGGTTACGGAGTAGAAAAAGGTAACCATTTGTCACCTTCTGTAGTTAGCATAGAGGTGCAAACAGCAAAATGGTCTCCTTTCGAAAACAAGTTATAGTATTAAAAAAAAGTCAAAGTACAAGTTTAACACAAAAACCGTTTACTTCACTTTGTGGCATCACTGACTGTTGCTTTAAATTTCTCAGTGTTTCAACTGATGCTTGGTCTTATTTTTTAACATGCAACCAACTCATTTTCTGTCCATAGGGAGAAAGGAGCAGAAAAGGGCCAAGTGCCTGGAAATAAATGCCTGGATATTAATCTCCTCTCTTTAGAGATTTAATACTGCATCACTTTACAGCCAATAATTAGTTAAGGTGCTGCCTTAGTCAGGAAATACGGGGAGAAGGACCAGTTCATGATTTAAACGAAAAGGTTTTACCTATGACCAAAAGCACTCCAGGACCAAGACCTCACTCCAGCTGCCCAGGTGTGTGGCTCAGATAACGAATGTGTCTCTCCTAAACTGACGTTGCATGACATGTCTAAACAGACAGGCCTTCGGTTAAGGAGGTTTTGTTTCCTACTGTTCTGTACCTCTGCCTTCCCTGTACTTTCTCAGGTTAGGTCATTAAAAAAAAAAATTGTACCAAAAAAATGTACTAGAAACTATTGATTTCTGTTGTGCTAAAGCCCCTGACATTCCGGCGCGATGAAGATATTGCTGTGGACCTTGTGAGCTTTCTCATACTTCTCTTCTGCTTATGAGGGTCTCTGAGGATGGTATTAAAGATATTGTAGTTCCCACTTTCTGACTGTGGGATATCAGCAGGGTCTCTCCTGTGTAAAGAATAATTATCAGCACTGCTGTTACCTCTAGTAAGTGTGTAATTACATGCTCGGTTTTGTGGGCTCTAGGCTGTGCAATTTTAAATTATACAATGTCAAATTCTCTCTCCCTCCCTCTCCCTCTCTCCCTCTCTTTTTTTTATTTGAAAGGGGAGGTGGGTAATTTTTTTTTTAAGAGACAGAAGGAGGAGTGAGTGTGGGAGCCTTTCCATCCACACCAGCCGAATCGACAGTGTGGTAACCAGGGAAGGTCAAACGCTGCCTTTTCATGCCAGGATGTCAACCTAGAGGACGCCTCTTTAAAAATCAGAATGTATTTGGCAGTGGATGGGGTGATATTAAGAGGTGAAAGGGTTGCCCCCCAAATGGTGGAGGTGGGGAGATCAGGGGGCTGAGGGGAGTAATGTAGGAAAAGGAGGTGTGTGTTGGGTGTGTGGTGATCGACAGCAACACCTACAGGAAAGGGGCGTGGGGGCAGCATAGCCTCCTTGCTAATTCCCAGCCAGAAATTAAAGTGGCTGGAGCCTGGCTGCGTGTGAGGTTTAGGGGCTGATCAGCATCAGCTCTCAGACTGGGAAATTAGCCTGAGCGTGATGAACAACCTGAGGTGAGGCAGGAGGCCATGCTTTGGGATCCCGAGGCGTCAGACGGCACCTGCCTGCGCGACTGGCCAATCAGCGAGCTCCGAGGAAGCCCCGCCCCCCCCCACCCCGCCCACCTGGGGGCCAGCCCCAGTGCGGCAGGTGCAGCCCCCAGACCAGTGGATTTGGGTTGTCCCGGGCTTCCTTGCTCACTGCAGAGCTGCTGCCCTCCTCCTCCCACTACCCCTCCAGGGGGTTAGGGGATGCTGGCTCTTGTGCCTACCTCCACCCTTGAAACCGTCCAGACTCCTCCCGCTCCAGACCTTGGCTTACATGTCTATTTTATAATCAACTCAGCCATCCAGGTGTTAACTTATTCAACAGTGTTGGGACTCAGAAAACAATATCCCCAAACAAAGGTTTCAGAGGCAGCCTCAGAAGCAAAAGTTTTTCTCTCACCTCCTGCCCTCCTCTCTCTCCCCTCAAGGTTAGCCATGGAAACCAGAATTTCTCTTTCCCGAGGCCAGTCATAGAAACCAGAACCCCTTCTTCAAAGCCAGCCGTAAAACCGAAAAATATTACTCTAAACTTCCTCTGCCTTTCTGTGTAAAAATAGGCTATAAAGAAATTATCTGACCTACCTTATTTGACTGTAGGTCATAGGACCCGCGTTCCAGAGAGGGCCTTCCCCACACCCAGAAGGAAGGAATGCACAGAGAGGCCAGGAAGGATCTAGACAGACAGGTCTCGCTGGGTTTCCTAACTCAGTCTGTTAGCATTAGAACACACCCATTTTGTCCAATCGCATTTCTACATGGCTATCCATACTTTGTTGCACCCAAGCATAAAAATAAACAATTTCCCCTGTATATTTGGGTGTTCATTCTGAAGGCCCCCGTGCATACACATTAAATCAATTTGTATGCCTTTTCTCCAATTAATCTGTCTTTTACGAGTTGATTTTTCAGTGAAACTTCAGAGTTCACTGAAGTTCCCCTTAGCCCCTATACCTACATTCTCCATTTCCTCCTACATTCCAGAAGAGGGTGCCTACATACTCTCAGTCCTGTCCCCTCACTGAGGTTTCACATGTGGAGTCCCCTGTCTCTGCCAATCCCCACCAACCCCCTTCCCCACATTGGCCATCACTTCTGCAGCTGCCACTTCTTTGAGTCATTCACACGTCTTGAACATCCTGGGTGTTCAGTAGGTATTTGTTCACAACGTGCAACCCCCCCCCCCGTTTTTTTTTTTTTTTTTTTTTTTTGAGACAGAGTTTTGCTCTTGTTGCCCAGGCTGGAGTGCAATGGTGTGATCTTGGCTCACGGCAACCTCTGCCTCCTGGGTTCAAGAGATTCTCCTGCTTCAGCCTCCCAAGTAGCTGGGATTATAGGGGCACCCGCCACCACGCCCAGCTAACTTTTTTTTTTTTAGTAGAGACATGGTTTCACCATATTCGCCAGACTGGTCTCGAACTCCTGACCTCAGGTGATCCATCCGCCTTGGCCTACCAAAGTGCTAGCATTACAAGCATGAGCCACAGCGCCCAGCCTGCAACCTTCTTTTTACTGTCCAGGAAAACAGGGCTGGAAAAGTTAAGTAACTTGCCCAAGGTCACAGAGCTGTTAGTGACACATCCAACAGAACCCTATTCTTCATGGAATCTACTCCCAGTTCACCGTGCTGCTTCTGAGAACTCTGAGATTAGAAAGTGCCAATGACTTCAAACAACTAAAAGGCTTGAACTGATAGTACAGAAGACATTGGCCCGTAGTAACAAAAAGAAACTAACATGTATTGAATGCCCATATATGATCATCACAATAATCATTAGAGGTAGGGATTTTATTCTTCCCATACAGATAGGAAACTAAAGCACAGAGAAGAAGAGTAACCTACCCTGAGCTCCTGGGTAGAGGCAAGATTTGAACTCAAACCTGCCTGACTACAAATCCTACATGTTTAACTCCTCTGCTTAGGGCTTCTGGTAAGATACATCAATAAGCCTGTTCTGCTGATGCTTAAGAATGAGTTCATGGTCTTTGGTGAACATTTCTCTCCTCGTCTATCTTATTCTTTCCTGTCCTGCAAAGTACAGTTCACCATTTCTCCCCTGCACAGTCCCAGATTGATTTCTGGTTTGGGGCAGTTGAAGTGCAGGGCCACTAAATCCTCTGAAACTGACAGGGAATCCATCCGCAGACCTAATCAAAGCTAGGACCCCTCTCTGAAGGCATGAACTCCCACCAGCTTGCCTGGACTTCCTCCTCACGGTCCATCTATAAAGCTTCCTCAGTCCTAAGCAAGAAAACAGCACAGAGAGAGATTGCCAACCCAAACAAATCGGGTCAGATTGACTTTCTGAATTTAATCATCACTTTCTGTAGTTTTTGTAGTTTCCACAGTTTCTGTGGGATGTGCTAAAGGTAAACAACCAGAGCTGGGCAAATATCATTTAAAGACTGTAAATAACAACCTCTTGCATTTAAATAGATGTTTTCATTTCATGGTGTTTTCACATTTATTATCGCAGTTGATGCTTCATCAACTCTGCAGAGAGAAGGCAGCTATTTCTATTCACCTCTACCCCATCGCACCACCATGTTTTGCAAAAAGAAAAAAAAAAGGAGAGATCTAGTTACTTGGTCCAAATTGCAAAAAGAAATGGAAGCCTGCATCCAGAACTCTGGCAAGTGTTGAATATTACTGGATTCTTTGAAATGATCATCTTCTACCCATGTGTTGTGTGTCATAGCTCACCGGGCCCTACCACATCTATTGCACTGTGTGGAAGGAAAAGGACCAAAGTCTGGGGAGGTTGAGTAGCCTCCATGGAATGCAGACAGTATGGAATCAGGCCTAAAACCCCAAGACCAACCCTTCTCCCATGAGCTTCCTCATCCCGATGCTGTCCCCAGACAATGTCCTGTTGTGAGAACCTCCAGTGGCCTTAAGCCAGGGTCAGTGTTTCCTTTTCATTTCTCTTCCCACATCTATCTACAACTCTGATGTTAAATATTAACTTCCCTTCTGTACAGGAAGTTTGAGATGCAGCAGGGACTCCCTCTTAGGGACCTGCCAGGCCCTTACAAACATGGAAATAAAGGAAAATCTCGAGTTCCCTGGAGGGAAATTACAGGCACCTAGCTAGTCCTGAGAAGTAAATGAGCAACTTGATCAGCAAGAAAGTAATAGTAGCTTAAAACAATAGCCAAGGAAATTAGAGTCACAAGATATTTGGCTCACTATAGAAACTAAAGATAACATCATAACATATGTCTGATGTGTTTTTCAGAAACCTAGGTCCCCCACTAAATGAATCCACTGTCACACAAACCTCAAATAAGGGGGAACTGAGGACTAAACTCTACCATTCTTTGTTCTGTATTTCTACCTGAGGTGCCTGGAGGAAGGCACACCCATAGGCCAGAACTTGACATTCCTTTATGCTGACCAGAAGTTTTTAGACAGAGTTTCCATTCCTTAACCAATCACAAATCAGAATCTCTAAATCCACCTGTGGCCTGTAAGCCCCCACTTCCAGATATCCCACCTAAACCCACCTTTTTAGGTGGGATAACTAATGTTTAACATCCATGTATTAATTTACAGTTTTGCCTGTAACTTCCGCTTTCCTGAAATTTACCCCTGCCTTTAAAAATCTTTGCTTGCAAGTCATCGGGGAGATCGGGTCTTAAGCATGAGTGGCCCAATTCTCCTTGCTTGGTGCCCTGCATATAAATGCCTTCCTTTCTTTCCCTGCAAAATCTTGGTGTGTGTGTTTAGCCTTGCTGGGCCTGCAAGCGGATCCCAGTTCAGTTCAGTAAAATTTGTTCAGGAAGAAGTCCCCTTCACAGTTCATATGCTGTAAATTCAGACTAATGATCAAATAATGTCTCCTAAACTGAAACATCAAATTGATGTATATTTATTCAGAACAGTGCTGGACTATGAAGGAACAACAGCAAGATGGAACTGCCTTCAAGGAGGATGCAAATCAGCTGAAGAGAAAAGAGCTTTAGGCAAGTAATTAGGATTTACAGAAATGTTCAAGAGAGTAAACGAGGTTCAGGAGAGTATACGGGAGTTACCCTACCAGACCTTGGAGAATACAGTGGTCAGTGGAAGAGACCAGATTCTGTCCTCATGGGAGAGTATTGGGAATCGATTCTTCATTCAAATAAACATTGAATTCACAACCTACTAAGTGGGGTGAAAGAAAAGTAACAGGGGTTCATGAGCATCTAAACAGAGGGATATGGCCTGTTTGTGTAGCCAGGGGGGGCTTCCTGGAGGAAGAGTGACTTTTCGGTTGAGATCTGAAGAAGTGGGAATTAATTGGGCTCTGTGTAGAGTGGGGAGGCTACAGATAGTGTGTGGCATGCCGTTTCAGAGAAGGGGAAACCACTTAGTCTTGTGACCTGAGCAGATGAGGTTTGACACGGCTCTCAGAGGATGGGTGGATGTAGAACGGGAGAGGGGGGTATGGGAGACATCTCTGGTGCCAGTGGAGTGCGGAGGCGGTAAAGGGTAAGTCCTGTTAAAGCCTGCCAAAGTGTACTAGTATCCTGGGAGGGCTAGACAACATTAATAAAACAGCAGAGTCTGCTTCATCTCCATTTCCTCCTCCCTGTGTAGCTATTCCTTACCATCCTAATTTATATAAGCCACCCAAGGCAACCTCAACTTTTGTGAAAACAGAGGCTCAAACTAAGTAACTCAAGAAGCTGGTTAGATGGGATGGGTAAAAAGAGCAAGGACCCAGGAGCAATCAGTGGAGGAAAGTCTAATCAGGCAAGCTGAGGATATGTGATGTGATCACTAGGCCTTTAACCGGGAAAGAACATAGCCACAGGAAATTTGCGTGCAACAGGATCTGGAGTTCCAGGCAAACCATGCTGGAGGCCATAGACCCCCTGATGCAGACTTTGGGTAGGACTCTATTCCCTAAGAAAGGAGGGGGTTAGCAAAAGCAAGGAGGGACTGGAGCCAGGCCAAAAGGCCAAGCCATGCCTAGCAGCAGTGTCCCTCCCTCAAAAGGGACATATACTAACATGGATAATGCATATGCAATAGACCCTTGGCAGGTGCTTGTGATCATAATAAAGATAAAAATACACATTCTAGACACGTTTATGAGTTCTCTTAAAGAGCTCATTAGCTAGCTGGGCATGGTGGTTCCTGCCTGTAGTCTGAGCATTTTGGGAGACTGAGGCGGGAGGATTGCTTGAGCCCAGGAGTTTGATACCAGCCTGGACAACACAGTGTCACTCCATGACTACAAAAAATGAAAAAAAAAAAAATAGCCAGACATGGTGTGGTGCCTGTGGTCCCAGCTACTTGGGAGGCTGAAGTGGGAGGATCACTTGAAGGTACCCTGAGCTATGATCATACCGCCGTACTCCCATCTGGGTGACAGAGTGAAATGCACTCCCATCTGGGTGACAGAGTGAGATCCTTTCTCAAAAAAAAAAAAAAAAAAAAAAAGCTTATTACAGCCTATTGGCACTGAAAAGGACATTAGAGATTATCTGATGTACCCATTCTTTTTTCAAATGAAGAAACAAAGATTCAAAGACTGAGTCACTTGGAAGTGTAACATAGCTCATTAGCCAGAGAAAGGATGAAAACCCAGGTCTCTTAGCTCTTAATCCACTTCTCTTTCCACACATCCTCTAATTTTTAATTTTAAAGAGTTAGGTTTAAATTAGGAAAGAAACAGTCTACGATCAATCCCATAGTGCCCAGTGAATTTTCTCCTCATCACTGACAAGGGCTTTTATTCTGAGACTAGTTCATTATATGTCATCTTATAAAGTCGGACAGATCATTTATTTCAGTTGTTAACAGAATTGCTTTCAGATGTCATTATGAGTTGTTCCTTTATCTATAACCACATTTATTAAAGCTTTCATTTTTCCATGACTTTGGGGGGGGGGTGGAGTGTGGACATCTATATATGTGCTTATTCACCTTGTGCACATCAGGTTAGAGACACAGCTGTGAACAGACAGTTACCTCCAGAGTTCAGTTGATCCACAGCCACAAGATCTGTCTTTGAAACCCAGCTTTGCCTTCTTACCAACTGAAGAAGCCTAGGTGGCTAATTTAACTCCTCACTACTAAATGGTGATAGGAGACTCTGCCCTGACTAGCCCGCAGGATCTTAACTTGACATAACCCAACATTTCCCCTTTTTTTACTTAACATTCTGTGGACACCAATGGAGAAAAGCTGCCCTAGACCCCATCTTTGTTGTCACACTTGACTCTCCAAGGAAAGGGGCATTTGGCCAACAGAAGTTGCCCCTGGACTTAAACTGCTGCAAGTACATCATGGGAGAAGCAAGCAGGGAGAGATAAGGGAGATAGAAAAGGGCGAAAGCCCATCCATGTCTACTTCTAATCCCATTAGTCCTATGTGAGGCAGCCAATGTCACAGTCCCCTTCCTCCTGTGCACCCTTTCATGGGCTCCTAACCCTCGGATCCCATTTCTCACCACTAGCAAATGCCTCGCCCTCTGCCTGGGGCCCCTGCTCTTTCTGTCCTACCCAGCCCTTCACCTTGGACCTGTGTCTAGCTGTCATCCTCCTCCCTGGGGACTTGATGTTCCACTCTTCTCTGGGGCTCCCTATCCAGGATGCATATCCCATTTCCTCTGCTACTAAACGTGGTAGCTAAAGGACCCCTGGGACCTACAAGTGTCGGAGAGAAAGCCCAACCTGGCTCTAATCTCCCAGGGCATCCTGTGGTATGGCCCCATTATCCAGCTTTGGCCAATTTGCATGTAGCTACAAACTCAAACTCTCACTTTCACCCTACTTGGCTCATATTTGGCCCCTGAGGGAGGATCTCAAACACAGGCCTGGGATACTCATGCTCACCTTCCAGCATTCCATGGTGGCTACAGATGGACATGACAACTGGCAACAGACTCGTGTCCTTTGTCCATAATCATTTCCCCTGGCCTAACAGCACTTCCACTCACAGGCAAAACAGCCACAGCCACAGAGTTGCCATCTGAACCCAGAGCCAACATAGCATGGTCTCGGCAGCCCCCACTTCTTCCCTGTAGACCTTCCTGTCCTCCTACAGACTCACTTTTATCTGGTGGTTCACAATACACAGGTGACTTTCCAGGGTTCACATTTCATGGAGGTAGGCAGATCTTCTCCCTCAGCCCCATTTCTGATGTCCCACAGCACGGTCAAGATGCTTTTGCAAATATATATCATTCACTCCTGAAAACAGTCTTGCAAAGTGGGCATTATGAACCCTGTCTTACAGATAAGGAAAGTGAAGGCACAGCAATGTTCAAAAGACACACGGTGGTTGGGGTAGAAGTGTGGGTCAAGCGCAGACCCCGAACCCAAATGCCGTGCTCGCTCCACCACACTAAGCTACGGGAAACCTGTGATCAGGCCTCGTCAGCCAGGGCCCCGGCGTGCCAATCACATCACAGATTCAGAAGGCCTTCCCCATGTTCCCTATTCCTAAGCTAATTCTAAACAGAGGGAGCTACTGTTTGCTGATCATGAGAGACTTTCCAGCTGTCAGAATGACTTCCCAAGAGAAATCCAGGGAAGTCCCACTGACTTGTGCATTTAAAGCGGGGTGAGATAAACCTTCCAGAAACATTCCAAAGGAACGAATCTGTAATTGGGAACGAAAGAAACAACCAAAATGGTCTTTCCAAATTCACATGTCTGTCATTAAGTGTCTCCTGGGGAAAGGGGGCAGAGAAACCAGGACAGATTTAGGGAAGGGTTAGTCTAATTCTTTTATTTCCTCATTAGAGGAGTTATCAAGTTCTGAGTCAGTGGAGAGATACCAGTGTTAACTGCTAGAAGAGGAGCTGGTTCACCACCGTGCTGTCCCTTCCACATGTCAATTTCTGAGAGGAAATTCAAGCTGAGGATGACTTTGCAAGTCCCGAGAATGGAAAGAGGGGTAGTCTCCTGGCATGGATACGTAGTCTCAAATGTGGTCTTAGGATTCTGGTCTACTGTGATCCACCATGGCATACGAGGAGAGTAGTTTGTTACTGTTAATGTATACCAAGTTTTGCAAATAGTTTTTTCCTATAAGTAACAGAAATTTCAAAAAGTGTCAGACGGGTGCAGTGGCTCACGCCTGTAATCCCAGCACTCTGGGAGGCTGAGGCAGGTGGATCATGAGGTCAGGAGATCAAGACTATCCTGGCTAACATGGTGAAACCCCATCTCTACTAAAAAAAAAAAAAAAAAAAAAAAAAGAAAAGAAAGAAAGAAAAAAATAAAATTAGCCAGGCGTGGTAGTGAGTGCCTGTAGTCCCAGCTACTCGGGAGGCTGAGGCAGGAGAATGGCGTGAACCCGGGAGGTGGAGCTTGCAGTGAGCCGAGATGGTGCCATTGCACTTCAGCCTGGGTGACCGAGCAAGACTGCGTCTCAAACACACACACACACACACACACACACACACACACACACACACACACACATTTCCCATCATTCTCACTCTAACATGCTTTCAAGAGTAGGATAGAGAGGAGTTGAGAAAAGGTCAATGACATGGAGACACCCAAAGCTTTGCCCAGGATGCTGAGATGTGACTATATCTTTTTTGTTCAGATGGGAAAACATTTGCCACTGCATATTCTTAAAACTACCTCTTTCCCCAATACCATTACAGTAGCCCCTCTTTAGATTTCTGAGATTGGATAGAATTTATTTTTTAGTTAGCTTCATTTCTAAATAAATAAAAACCAGGAATAAGGGTTTCCATCAAGGCAATAGTTTAGAGCCACTGCCTACATTGATTCATTGGGTGACTTTGGGCAAGTCATTTAATACCTCTGACTGTAGTTATTTCATGTAAAAGATGTGGATAACTTATTATCCTGCTCTGTGTCTCTTGTAAGGATTTTTCTAATGTTCAGATGCAAAATAACAAAAGCTGGTGTTATTAAGCACCTACTCTATGCAAAACATACAACATCTCAGTTAATTCACACAATGGTGCCATGAAAGAGGGTTTATTGTCCAATTTTACTAAAGAAACTAAAGAAAGAGGTGACCCGTGCAGAAGTGCTTTTAAAGGTATAGGGAATAATTTGCTGTGCATGGTGGCATGCACCTGTAGTCCCAGCTACTCAGGAGGTGAGAGGATCACCTGAGCCTGGGGAGGCTGAGCCTGCAGTGAGCCGTGATCACAACACTGCACTCCAACCTGGGTGACAGAGTGAGACCTCATCTCAAAAAGAAAAAAAAAAAAAAAGATACAGGGAGTCGTCATCAATCATAAACATTTAAAATGTTTTACTATTAGAACTGTCAACTATAGATGCTTTAAAAACAAGAATTAAATATAGATAGTTTTAAAACATAAACCAGTCTGAGGAACTAGTAAGACACACGATCTTTGGAAAAATATTTGCAGGGCAGAGAGCATTCCTGTATTCCTTCCTTTATTCTTGGCACTGGACACAATACTGAACAAAAAGCTGCAAACTCTCTGCTCTTATGAAGCTTATATTCTTATGGTAGACACAGCAATGAACAAATACATGAGTAAAAAACAGTACAGTCATGCCTCAGTATCAGTGGCGGATCGGTTCCAGGAACCCCATGGACACCAAAGTCTGAAGATGCTCAAGTCCCTGATATAAAATGGCATAATCACACCTGAAATCCCAGCACTTTGGGAGGCTGAGGCAGGCAGATCAGTTGAGCCCAAGAGTTCAAGACCAGTCTAAGCAACATGGCGAAACCCCGTTTCTACCAAAAATAATTTTTAAAATGGCATAGTATTTACATATAACTGATGAACATCCTCCTGTGTAGTTTAAGTCATCTCTAGATTACTGACAATGCTATATAAATTGTGGTTACACTACATATTTTAAGTTTGTATTTTTACATTATTAAATTGTTATTTTTCATTTTTCAAATATTTTCAATCAGCAGTCAGTTGAATCTCAAGATGCGGAACCTACAGATATAGAAAGCTGACTCTATGTCACATGGAGATGAAAACTAAAGAGAAAAATAAAACCAGAGAGGGGAAAGGGGAGCTGCAAGTTGAATATGTGGTCAACGAAGGTCTTGCTAAGAAGGTGCCACTTGAGCAAAGACCAGAAGGAGATAAGGGGTGATCTATGCTGGGACTGGAGGAGGAACCTTCCAGAGAATGCAGTAGACCAGGGGATGAGATCCCAAATCCCTTGATGTTCTTGTGGACACTCCCAAAGGTGAGACCACACTGCTGAAGTGTTCTAAGAATCCTGAGATTGAGAATAGGAAGAAAGGAAGGCCCTCAAGATGACTGACTGGAGGCGTCTGGTACTCACCTCCCTCCATAAAGAACCTCCGAAATACTGAGAAGATAATCACACTTCAAATATACCATCTAAGAGAGAATGCTGGAATTCAACAGAGAAGTGACAGGAAACACCTAAAGCAAAGAGAGGGAAGCGAGGCAGCCTGCTCAGCTGCCTCACCAGGATGGGCTTCCTTGGACCTGAGGATCAGTCCACCCCTTCCTATCACAGCCAACACATGCACGCACCATCAGGGAGCCTGAGGATAGATCCACCTGGCCCGCCTCTGCACCGCCAGTGCCTGGGCACATTGTCTGGAGGCCTGAGGACCACCCAGCTCAGTCCACCACCATTGACACCTGAGCACTCCTCCCAGGGGCCTGAAGTCGGGCCCACCCAACCTGCTGCTACCACCACAGCAGGCACCCACCCACGGGCCTGGGGATTGAACTACCCAGTTTGTCACAGCCACCACCAACACCAGCATGGAAAACTTGGGACCCAGAGGTTAGTCCCACCACTACTCTGCCATTGTCCATGCCACACCTGCTGCCCAGGAGCCTGAGAACCCGTTCATCTGCTTAACCCACCACTGGCACTACCTATACCTGAGCAAGCCACCTGTAGGTCCAAAAATTGACCCACCTGAACTCAGTAGCACCAGTGTCAGCATATGCCACCCTGCGGCCCAAGGATAGGCATACTTGGCCCACCACTGCCACGACTAGGGTCCAAAGACAGCCCCACCCCCCACCCCACCTCACCCCCACCCCCAGTATTCCCATATCCAGCAAAACTTTGCCACAGGCTTCATTAACAACTGCATTCTAAGTCATTGAGGAAATCAGAAACCACCAACATTGTTTACAGCAAGAGAAATCATACAGAGACTATACTACTACATGCACCCAGAATCAAAGCCAGTGTGTCCTAACCAACCAACACTATATCTAAATCTTCAGGAAAAAAAGTCCTCCCCTACAAAAGCAAATTCAAAATATCAAAAGAGGCAACTGTTACATCAGATGCATAGACAGCAATGTAAGGAAGCTATCATACAAAAGTATGACACCTCCAAAAGAACACAATGATTCACCAGCAACAGATTCCAATCAAAAAGAAATTTATGAAACCTCAAAAAGAGAATTCAAAATAATGATATTAAGAAGCTTAAGAAAATACAGAAAAACAATATAAAGAAATTAGAAAAACAATTCAGGATATGAATGAGAATTTTTCCAAAAAGATAAATGTCATTTAAAAAATGAAACAAATTCTAGAATTGAAGGATTAAATGAAACACAAAATACACGCAAAAGCTTCAAAAATAGATTAGAACAAGCAGAAGGAAGACTTTCGGAGCTCTAAGTTCTTTTGAGATAACCCAGGCAGACAAAAACACAGAGAAAAGAATTTTTTAAAATGAAAAAAGCCTACATGACATATGGGATACCATAAAGCAACCAAATATTCAAATGTTTGGTATCAAAGAAGGTGAAGAGAAAATGAAGCGGTTAGAAAACCTATCTAATGAAGTAATAGCCAAAAACTTCCCAAGACTAAAAACAAATTTAGACATCAAGATGCAGGAAGCTCAGAGATTCCCAGACACAATGCAAAAAGATCTTCTCTACTATACATTACAGCCAAAGTGTTAAAAGTCAAAGATAAAGAGACAATTCTAAAAACAGCAAGAGAAAGGTATCTAGTCACTTAGAACTCCCCACAGACTAACAGTGGATTTCTCCAGCAGAAATGTTACAAGCTAGGAAAGAATGAGAAGATATATTCCAAGTGCTGAAAGAAAAAAATGTCAGCCAAAGATAGCATATTTAGCAAAGTTATGCTTCATAAGTGATGGTCAAATAAAGTCTTTCCTTGACAAGCAAAAGGTGAGAGAATTCATCACCATTAGACTGGTCCTACAAGAAAAGCTTAAGGGAGTTCTATACCTAGAAGCAAAGGGACAATATCTACCATCATGAAAACACACGAAACTATAAAACCCACTGGTGGAGCAAACACACAAATAAGGAAGAAAAAGGAATCAAATGTTACCACTACCAAAGAAAACTACCAAACCACAATGATATACAATGAGAGAAAGAAAGGAACAAAGGATATACAAAACAACAAGAAATCAATTAACAAAATGATAGGAATAAATCTTCACATACCAATAATGACCTTGAATGTAAACAGATTAAACTTTCCACTTAAAAGATAGAGACTGCATGAATGGATAAAAATACGTGACCCAACTCTATAGTGCCTACAAGAAACTCATCCCAACTGTAAAGATACACATAGACTGAAAGCAAAAGGATGGAAAGAGAGATTCTATGCCAACAAAAACCAAAAGTAAGCAGGAGTAGCTATACTTATATCAGATCGAAAGACAAAAACAGTACAAAGAGATAAAGGTCATTATATAGTAATAAAGGAATTCATTCAGCAAAACGATATAACAGTTCTAAACAAAAATGCACCCAGCAGTGAAGCACCTAGATATATAAAGCAAATATTAGATTTAAAGGAAGAGAGATACTTCAATACAATAACTGGGAACTTCAACACCCTACTCACAGCATTAGACAGATCAGCTACCAGGGGTGTACAACCTTTTGGCTTCTGTGGGCCACACGGGAATAACTGTCTTGGACCACCCATAAAATACACTAATGATAGCTGATTAACTTTAAAAATAATCACAAAAAAATCTCAATTTTTTTTTTTTTTTGACCAAGTCTTGCTCTGTCACCCAGGCTAGGCTAGAGTAGAGTGACACGATCTCAGCTCACTGCAACCTCTGCCTCCTAGGTTCAAGCGATTCTTCTGCCTCAACCTCCTGAGTAGCTGGGACAACAGGTGTGTACCACTACGCCCGGCTAATTTTTGTATTTTTAGTAGAGATGGAGTTTCACCACGCTGGTCAGGCTGGTCTTGACCTCTTGACCTTGTGATCCACCTGCCTCAGCCTCCCAAACTGCTGGGATTACAGGCGTAAGCCACTGCTCCCGGCCAAAAATCTCAATGTTTTAATAAAGTTTATGAATTTATGTTGGGCCACATTCAAAGCTGTCCTGGGCTGCATGCAGCCCTTGAGTTAGACAAGCTTGATTGGTCTAGACAGAAAATTTAAAAAGAAACATTGGAATTAAACCTCACATTAGACCAAATGGACCTAACAGACATTGACAGTACATTTCACCCAACTACACAATACACCTTCCTCTCATTAGTACTTGGAACATTCTCCAGGATCAACCATATGTCAGAACACAAAAACAAGTCTTAAGAAATTTTTAAAGTCAAAATTATGTCAAGTACCTTCTCAGACCACAATGGAATAAAACTAAAAATTAACAAGAGGAACTTGGGATATTGCACAAATACATGGAATTTAAACAACATGCTCCTAAATGACAACTGGGTCAAGGAAGAAATTAAGGAGGAAATAGAAACATTTCTTTTTTTTTTTTTTTTTTTTTTTTTTTGAGACGGAGTCTCGCTCTGCTGCCCAGGCTGGAGTGCAGTGGCCGGATCTCAGCTCACTGCAAGCTCCGCCTCCCGGGTTCACGCCATTCTCCTGCCTCAGCCTCCCGAATAGCTGGGACTACAGGCGCCCACAACCGCACCTGGCTAATTTTTTGTATTTTTAGTAGAGACGGGGTTTCACCGTGGTCTCGATCTCCTGACCTTGTGATCCGCCCGCCTCGGCCTCCCAAAGTGCTGGGATTACAGGCGTGAGCCACCGCGCCCGGCTGAAACATTTCTTAAAACTAATGAAAATTGAAACACAATATACTAAAACCTATTGGATACAGCAAAAGCAGTGCCAAGAGGAAAGTTTATAGTAGTAAATGTCTACATCAAATAAGTAAAAATATTTCAAATGAACAATCTAACAATGTACCTTGAGGAACTAGGAAAACAAGAATAAAGCAAACTCAACATTAGTAAAAGGAAAGAAATAATAAAGATCAGAACAGAACAAGAAAAATTGAGGCTTAAAAAAAGACAAAGGATCAGCAGGGCACAGTGGCTTACACCTGTAATCCCAGCACTTTGGGAGGCCAAGGCGGGTGGATCACAAGGTCAGGCATTTGAGCCAGCCTGGCCAACATGGCAAAATTCCGTCCATACTAAAAATACAAAAAAATTAGCCGGGCGTGGTGGTGAGTGCCTGTAGTCGCAGCTACTCAGGAGGCTGAGGCAGGAGAATTGCTTGAACCTGGGAGGCAGAGGTTGCAGTGAGCCAAGATTGTGCCACTGCACTCCAGCCTGGGTGACAGAGTAACACTCCATCTCAAACAAACAAACAAAAATACAATCAACAAAAAGTTGGTTTTTAAAAAAGATAAACAAAACCAACGAACAGGGATTACTTTGAATCTGTAGATTGCTTTAGACAGCTAAGCTAACCAAGAAAAAAAAGAGAAGACCCAAATAAAATCAGATATGAAATTGGAAACATTACAACTGACACCACAGAGATACAAAAAAATTACAGACCATTATGAACAACTATACACTAATAAAATGAAAACCTAGAGGAAATGGATAAATTTCTGGATACATACAATCACCAAGAGTGAATCAGGAAGAAATAGAAAACCAAAGCAGACCAATAATGAATAATGAGATTGAATCAGTAATAAAAAGTCCCCCAACAAAGCGAAGTTCAGGACTGGATGACTTCAGTGTGAAATTCAACCAAACTTTCATCAGGAATACCAATTCTCCTCAAACTATTCTAAAAAGTTAAAGAGGAGGGAATTTTCCATAACTCATTCTATGAGGCTGGCATTACCCTGATACCAAAACCAGACAATGATGCAACAACAAAAAAAGAAAACTGCAGACCAATATCCCTGATAAACATAGATGCAAAAATCCTCAACAAAATAACAGCAAACAAAATCCAACAACACATCAAAAAGATAAGACACCATGATCAAGTCCTCAGGAGGCAAGGATGGGTCAAAAAAACCCAATCAACAAATGTGATACATCACATCAACAGAATGAAGGACAAAAGCCATACAGTCATCTTAACAGATGTAGAGAAAGCATTTGATAAAATTCAACATCCTTTTATGATGAAAATTCTCAACAAACTAGTTATTGAGGGAACATAACACAACATGATAAAGACCACAGATGGCAAACCCACAGCTAACATTATACTGAATGGAGAAAAGCTGAAAGCCTTTCCTCTAAGAACTGGAACAAGGCAAGGATGCCCACTTCAGCCACTCCTATTCAACACAGTGCTGGAAGTCCTAGCCAGAGAAATCAAGCAAGAGAAAGAAATAACAGGCATCCAAACTGTAAAGGAGGAAGTCAAATTTTCCATCTTTGCAGATGATATAATGTTACATACTTTTAATTTTTGGATCTGATATTGAAGAAATGATATTATATATAGAAAAACCTAAAGATTATACCAGAAAACTCTTAGGTATTATAAATTCAGTAAAGTTGCAGGATACAAAATTAACATACACTATTCTATACACCAATAATGTACTGGCTGAGAAAGAAATCAAGAAGCCAATTCCATTTACAACACCTACCAAAAAATTAAAATATCTAGATATAAATTTAACCAAAAAGATGAAAGACCTCCATAAGAAAAACTGCAAAACACTGATAAAAGAAATTGAAGAGGACACAAATGGAAAGATATCCCATGCTCATGGATTAGAAGAAATAATATTGTTAAATAACCATACTGCCCGAAGCAATCTACAGATTCAAAGTAATCTATATGAAAGTACCAACATAATTTTTCACAGAAATAGAAAAAACAATCTTACAATTCATATGGAACCAAAAGAGAGCCAGAATAGCCACAGCAATGCTGAGCAAAAAGAACAAAATTGGAGACATCACACTACCTGGCATCAAAACATATTACAAGGCTGTAGTAACCAAAATAGCATGGTATTGGTATTAAAAACAGACACATACACCAATGGAACAGAGAACCCAGAAATAAATCCATGTATTTATAGCTAGCTGATTTTCAACAAAGTTACCAAGAACAAACATTGGGGAAAGGACACCATGTTCAAAAAATGGTGCTGGGAAAATGGAATATTCATACACAGAAGCATAAAACTGGACCCCTATCTCTTACCATATAGAAAAATCAATGCAAGTTAGATTAAAGTCTTAAATCTAAGACCTGAAACTATAAAACTACTAAAAGAAAACACAGGAGAAACACTTCAGAACATTGGTCTGGGCAAAAATTTTATGCCTAAGACCTCAAAAGCACAGGCAACGAAAACACAAAGGGGACTATATTAAAGTAAAAAGCTTCTACACAAAAAGAAAACAATCAACAGAGCAAAGAGACAACTTGTTGAATGGGAGAAAATATTTGCAAACTATTCATCTGAGAAGGTGCTAATATCCAGAATATCCAAAAACTCATACAACTCAACAGCAAAAACAAAAACATATAATGCCTAAAAAGTGGGGAAAGGACAGGAATAGATATTTCTCAAAAGAAGACATACAAATGGCCAACAGGTATACAACAAAATGTTCTCCCCATCACTAAACATCAGAGAAATGCAAATCAAAACCACAATGAGGCTGGGCACAGTGGCTCATGCCTATAATTCCAGCACTTTAGTAGGCCAAGGCGGGTGGACTACCTGAGGTCAAGAGTTCGAGACCAGCCTGACCAATATGGTGAAACCCCATCCCTACTAAAAATACAAAAAATTAGCCTGTGCCTGTAGTCTCAGCTACTCAGGAGGCTGAGTCAGGAGAATTGCTTGAAACCGGGAGGCAGAGGTTGCAGAGAGCTGAGATCACAACACTGCACTCCAGCCTAAAAGATAGAGTGAGACTGCATCTCAAAAAAACAAACAAGAAAACACAACAAAATATCATTTTACCCCCACTTAGAATGGCTGTTATTAAAAAGATAAAAAGTAACAGATGCTGGCACGGATATGGAGAAAAGTGAACTCTTACACACTGAGTGGGAATGTATAGTCATGGAAAACAGTGTGATTTCTCAGAAAACTAAAAATAGAACTACCATATAATCCTGCCACCTTGCTACTGTGTGTCTGTCTACAAAAGAAATCAGTATGTCAAAGAGATATTTGCGCTTTCATGTTCACTGAAGCACTACTCACAATAGTTAAGATATGGAAACAATGTACATATCCACTAATGAATGAAGAAAATGTGAGACATATAAACACACTCTGAAATACTATTCACACATAAAAAAGGATGAAATCATGTAATTTGAAGCAACCTGGATGGAACTGCACATAAGTGAGATGAGCCAGGCTCAGAAAGACAAATACCATATGTTCTCACTTACATGTGGGAGCTAAAAATATTGATATCACAGAGGTAGAGAATAGAACAATAGACAACAGAGGCTGAGAATGGTGTGGATGTGTAGAGGGGAGGGAATACAGACAGACTAGCTAACGGGTACAAAGAGACAAACATACACTTAGAAGAAATAAATTGTAATGTTCGACAGCAGAGTAGCATGACTAAAGTTAACAGTAGTGTATTGTATATTTCAAAATAGCTAGGAGGGGACTTGAAATATTCCCAACACATAGAAATAATAAATACTAGAGGTGGGCCAGGCATGGTGGCTCACGCCTGTAATCCCAGGACTTTGGGAGGCTGAGGCAGGTGAATCACGAGGTCAGGAGATCGAGACCATCCTGGCTAACACAATGAAACCCTGTCTCTACTAAAAATATTAGTCTCTACTAAAAAAAATTAGCTGGGCGTGGTGGCGGACGCCTGTAGTCCCAGCTACTTGGGAGGCTGAGGCATGAGAATGGCGTGAACCCGGGAGACAGAGCTTGCAGTGAGCCTAGATCATGTCACTGCACTCCAGCCTGCGTGACAGAGCAAGACTCTGTCTCAAAAAAAAAAGAAAAGAAAAGAAAAAAAAGAAATAATAAGTATTAGAGGTGGTAGATATCTCAAATACCCTGACTTGATCATCACAGTCTGCATGTAACAAAATATCACATGTATCCCACAAATACATATGAATGTTGATATCAATAAAAAATGCAAGCCAAATAATAATAATCATAGGAAGAAACATGACTTATCCACTACATATTCTTGACCATCCCTGAAAAGTCTCGTTCTTGCCTTGGTATTTTTTAATACAGATATCAACCATCGTGTTACACTGAGATACTAATAATCCTTGTTTGAAAATCCCCCAGGGCTGGGCGCAGTGGCTCACGCCTGTAATCCCAACACTGGGAAGCCAAGGTGAGCAGATCACCTGAGGTCGGGAGTTTGAGACCAGACTGGCCAACATGGAGAAATCCTGTCTCTACTAAAAGTACAAAATTAGCCAGGCGTGGTGGTGCATGCCTGTAATCCCAGCTACTAGGGAGGCTGAGACAGAATTGCTTGAACCTGGGAGGCAGCGGTTACGGTGAACCTAGATGGCGCCATTGCACTTCAGCCTGGGCAACAAGAGTGAAACTCTTGTCTCCAAAAAAGAAAAGCCCCCAAATGCAAGTGACTCATGTTGAAATCCTGTTTCAGAGGCCCGTGCAAGAAATTATCATCGCTTTAAGAATACACAGAAACTGCTAAGTTTTTCCAGCTCTCTGATGTCTACAAAACTGAGTAGAACAGTGTGCCCTTTGGGGCCAACAAAGCGACTGCTGCCAAGCAGGGTAACGTGCTTTCAAACCTGAAGCATTTTAGTCCTCAAAGGAAAGCCCAGCCCCTCCACAGCTTGGGTGTCCTGCTGGCCACAGAGCCACTGTCCCGGGCTGCTACCCTCTGCGCTCGGCCCCTCCCCTCCACCGCCCCTGCCCTCATTCCATTATTAGGTATGCATTTCAGATTTTGAATGGATCTCCTTGTCTGGCGTTAATTGACAGTGAAAGCCCGGTTTTCAAAGCCAAGGTACAAGCACTGAAGGTAAGTGATCAGAGGACTGCCCTCGCAATAAATCACTGCAGCGCAGGTCACCGTTTGGAGTGTGAATGCAGTGTTCAATAAAGAAACACACTCCACCTTTCAGCTTCAAGCCGACCCTAGCTAATTGACCTCATTGTAGTCCCCCCATTAATCATTCTGGCACATGGGGCAAGAGGCAGTTTCACTGCTTAGGTTTGCAGGGAGGAGGGGGACCGAGTCCGTGTGGGGGTGGTTGAGGGTTGAGGGGGCAGTTATAATGTAAAAGGAAATCATAGACAATTCTACCTTAATTAACTCATTGGATTTCCAGGTTGACCAGATATGGTTAACTTCGCTAAAGGAATGTGGGGAATAGGGCAGGGGCCTTCATTAACTTCATGCCAGGTCGCAGGAGTTTGAGGCTGTAACAAAAGCAGATGTGAGCATCTGTAGCCCATCCAGAGAGCAGCATGGCAGAAGGACTGGGGCGTTCGCCTAATGCTACATAATCATTCAGTGTCATTGATCTCCCCAGACCCTGATTAATAAATTGCAGCAGAAGTCTTTTACAGCAGTGACTACAATTTTATTTCACCTATTAGAAGCCCGTCACAGTGCACACCAGTCATGCAGGACAAGCTTACACACCCCTCCCTTCCACCCCTCCAGGCCTGTCCATAGTTCTGAATTCACTTTGCTTGTGCACCTCCATGGGCCTGTTTTGGTTAAGGAACGTGGGGTGCCTTTTGCAGGTCCCTCCATTGTGCCAAGCTAACCCCAGGCTGACCACAGGGAACAGAAAGGGAGCATCAGCAAAGGGGTCAGTTCAAACAGCAACTTGAGGTTTGTTTTTTTTCAATGCAACACAGCAAACATAATTTGGGCAGCCATGATGCCAGAAAGAAACCACACCAGAAAGAAACACACGCGTGCACACACACAACATGGTTTGCGTGCTCCCGCACAACATGATTTGGTTATGGAACTTAGAATCTGCATTGATCCATTTATATTTTCAAAATGCAAGATCTGCCTTTTTGTACCAAGCTGCTTTAAATTGGGCCTTTTGAAAAGGTCTGTTTCCCCATGATTAGTCGCAATTATTCAAGAGCGCAATAGTTTCACAGTTCACAGGGGTAAACAAAGCCCCACAGGTCAGCAACTTTCATTTTGAGAGGAAGAAAATGAAAAAGAGAGGAGGGTGAAGGGAGAACCGATGCTCATTTTATACTGTGCCTCTCTCGCTGGTGCTGTCTTCCCTGTGTTTCATTACTGTTAATGAACTTAATCGTTTGGTTTCAAAATCCCAGCCTGAAGGCATCACTCTCCATCTCCCTCAGTGCTGAGATTCAGTCTTGCTGATCTCCAAATTAACTTGTAAGCAAATACTTCAAGTCTGTGCCCTTCCCTGACAAGCACCTGGAGGAGAAAATTCAGGCCAAGACTCCAGCACAAATTCAGATGGAGCGTCAAGAAAGACAGAGAGGGTGCATTCAGATCCCCACTTGGTATTGTGTGTAATTCAATTCCACTTAACTATATTTATGGCGTGTCTACTATATGGTCCAGTAATCATGCCAGTCATTGGGTTTAGAAAGTTGATAAAACACAGTCACTGACCTCCAGGAGGGCATTGTTTCTTACCAGCCCAGCAAACATATCAAATTTCCTTGGTTCTATTATCAACAACACAACCACACCTACGGGACCTGCGAGCTAAAGCAGCTCTACTCAGCGAGAAGCTCACAGGCTTTGGAATCACAGATGTAAGCAGACTTTGAAGTTTGTCTATTTACAAGCTATGCAGGCTTGTGCACATCATTGAACCTCATCGAGACGCAGTCATATCTACCGCTCTTGCATTACCATAATATGTGCAAAGTGCTGGTTCTGCCCCACTGTAAAGGCTAGGCTTTCTATAAGAAAATTCTGATGAATTATTGCAAAGACTAACAATATAGTTTGGATATCTGTCCTCACCCAAATCTCATGTTGAATTGTAATCCCCAGTGCTGAAGGTGGGGCCTGGTGGGAGGTGTTTGGATCATGAGGTTGGATCACTCATGAATGGCATGAGCCAGCCCCTTCGTGATAAGTGAGGTCTTGCTCTGAGTTCACACAGAATATGGTGGTTTAACAGTGTGTGGCACCTACCCCACCCAATATCCAATATTCACTCTCTCTCTCTCTTTCTCGCTCCTGCTTTCGCCATGTCCTGTGCTTGCTCCCCCTTACCTTTTGCCATGAATAGAAGCTTCCTGAAGCCTCCGAAACAGATGCTGGCACCATGCTTCCTGTACAGCTTGCAGAACTGTGAGCCAATTAAACCTCTTTTCTTATAAAATACCCAGTCTCTTTTTTGTTTATGTAGCAGTGCAAGAACAGCCTACAACTACTCACAAAGATAATAATATACCAGACTAAAATAAAAACAAATCCATTCTAGTATGTCCTTTTTTTACTCCTTCTTGTAGGAACAAAACATTGTGTCAACCTCAGCACACAAACCAGAAACAGCAACCCCCCACCTTCAACAGGAACCCCTTGGAGGCTTCACTGCCCTCTCCGTTCAAACCTGATTTTCTTCCAAGCCCATCACACACCCCACCTGCTTCAAGTCAATCTTCGACTGCACTCAGAGCCCACACCATTCATTTTTACATGTGGAATGATCAAAACCAAAAATGTCAGATAGTCTCAAGAACTAGAGATCTTTCTTGACCTTCTCACATAGGTGCGTTAGTCAGGGTTCCCCAGAGAAACAAAACCACCAGGAAAATCTGTCTTATAGGTACAGAAGAGAGTATGTGTTATTGGAATTGGCTCACAAAATTATGGAGGTCAAGTCCCATGATCTTCCAACTGCAAAAGGAATAACCATAAGGCCCAGTGGTAAAATTCAGTCTAAGTCTGAAGGCTTGAGAACTAGAGGAGCCAGCAATGTAACTCTCAGTCTAAGGCTTAAGGCTCAAGAACTGGGAGCACCAATATCTGAGGGCAGGATAAGACGACTGCCCAGTTCAAGGAGAGAGAGAGGAAATTCACTCTTCTCCTGCCTTTTTGTTCTATCTGGGCCCTCAGTTGGACAACTCTCATCCATGTTGATTAGGGCAGATCCACATTACTCAGTCCACCAATTCAGACACAAATCTCTCCTGGAAACCCCTCACAGACACATCCAGAAAGCACGTTTACCAGCTGTCTGGGCACCCCCTGTCAGGTTGACATCTTGGTTTAACTGTGATTAATTTCAGATTTCAAGACCTTAAAAGAGTTGTTCAAGTTTGCACAGCTGGTTAATGTTAGTTAGAGCTAAAGCTCAGCTCTTTTGATATCAAGCCCAGGGATCTTTCTATTACATGAGATTGGTTATTTCCAACTACATTCAGATTAGTACCTTATTTTATGCTGTATTAACGTGTCCTCCAGGCTGGGTGTGGTGGCCCATGTCTACAATCCCAGCATTTTGGGAGGCCAAGGCAGGTGGATTGCTTGAACCCAGGAGTTTGAGACCAGCCTGGGTCACATGGCAAAACCTCATCTCTACCAAAAATACCAAAATTAGCTGAGTGTGGTGGCACATGCCCGTAGTCCTAGCTACTCAGGAGGCTGAGGTGGGAGGAACACCTGAGCCTGGGGAGGTCGAGGCTGCAGTGAGCTGTGTTTGTGTCACTGCATTCCAGCCTGGGTAACAGAGTGAGACCTTGTCTCAAAACAACAACAACAACAACAACAAAGTGTCTTTCAACAGTTTAATGTGCTATCATAGCTTCCCTTACTGGTCCTCCAGGCTTCCTCTCTCATCTCCTTTTTGGTGCAGATCTGCACATCACTCTCCTGATTAAAATAGTATTAGGCTTCCGTTTTAAAGTAGTATCTGAATCTAAGCCTTAATTCAATCTTTTCCAACATCCCACTACAATATCTTTTTTTTTTTTTTTTTTTTTTGAGATGGAGTGTCTCTCTGTCGCCCAGGTTAGAGTGCAGTGGCGTGATCTAGGCTCACCGCATCCTCCGCCTCCCATGTTTAAGCAATTCTCTGCCTCAGCCTCCCGAGTAGCTAGGATTACAGGCACCCACCATCACACCTGGCTAATTTTTTTTTTTTTTTTTTTTTTTTTTTTTTGTATTTTTAGTAGAGACCGGGTTTCACCATCTTGGCCTGGCTGATCTTGAACTTCTGACCTCGTGATCCACCTGCCTCGGCCTCCCAAAGTGCTGGGATTACAGGTGTGAGCCACCGTGCCCGGCCTAAAATATCTTTTTAAAAACTTTAAAAAAGTTAAAACCCAACTCAATTAAAAGATTAAAAACAACCAGAGGAAAAGAAAATCTTCCAGACAACATAATGCCAAACCGAGAAGGAATCCCCAGAACTTACAGAAAGAGTTTTGTTAAATAAAATCTGGCAATTATTGTCTCATGAATCTCAGTCTCTGCTTCATAAAAAGGAGATCATTTAAAAAGAAAGGAAGACAGGAGAGAAAGAAAAGAGAGAAAAAGAAAAGAGAAAGGAAGATAAGTCATTCCTCCCTTACCATTGTCTCCTGACTCAGACCCGGAAGTTGTATGACCCAGAAACTTGGGGTGCAAATGCCACCTTTTAGTCTTGGCAGGTACCATTCCCCTCTGTCACACATTCTCACCCAACATTTGTTTAACAACCAATCAGATATAGCAATGCCCAGAAACATCTAAACAGGAAACGTGGGAAAAAAGTAGCAACATATGACAGCCTAGGCCAAATCCCAGCAAAAAGGCTCTTTAGATAGGAGCAGAGGCAGAAATAAACAAGGTGGCTGTATCTTCTAGGAGCAGAGCAGCTATGTATTCCATCAGTCCAGAGAGTCGTCAGTCCAGGCGGAGCAGAAGAACACATAACCATTAGAAAGCAGCTCTAACCCATGGTTTCAATGCTAGCAAATATCCACTAATACGCCTCAAACTAGCAGTTAGGTAAAGCAGATAAGGATGTCAATGTCAGCATCCATTGATGATTCAACATACATTTTACTAAATGTGTTAGTGAAATGAATAGGAAATACATTCGTAATTCGATTTCTATGAAAAATCATCTGTGCTTACTTCAGGAAAATATACACTGAAATTTCAAAAGACACAGGCATGGATAAAATGTAAAGTCTTCAAATCATCCCTGCTTTTATATTTTACTCAAGAAATGCACAGTAAGAAAAAGAAAATCTCTGAAAACAGCATCTAATATACTCAAAGCAAATGCATTCTTTTAAAATCAAGAACAAAACAAAGATGTATTTAGCATTGTTGAGGAAATTTTGGTCAATGCAGTAAGTCAAAAACACATTAACAAGGTATATAGAAAATAATAGAAAATGATTCTTTGCAGATGATATTATTTGTCTAAAACATCCATGTGAATCAACTAAACAATGATTGAGTCTAATACCTTTGTCAACCTTTACTTCATTTTAGAATCACCTGGAAAGCTTTTAAAAACTATCAATACCTGGGGCTCACCCCAGAAATTCTGATATAATTGTTCTTGACTGAGGCCTGGCTCCATGTCTGTTTTAAAAGCTCCCAGATGCCTTTAATATGCATCCAAGCTTGAGAACCACTGAAAAAAAAACACAGGAAATACACAAAATCCAATAGATTTTTCTTTATGCCACAAAGGACCGATTACAAAATATGATGCAGTCAAAATTCCACTAATAACAGTATAAAACATTCACAATAATAGAATTATCACGTGATCCAGCACTTCTACTTCTAGCTATATACCACAAATAATTTAAATCAGGATCTCAAAGAGATATTTTCACACTCAAGTTTATATTGGTATTATTCATGATACCAAGAGTTGGCAGCCAAATAAGTGTTCATGGATGAACGAATGGACAAAATGTGATCTATACATATGATAGAATATTATTCAATCTTTAAAAGGAAAGACATTCTGACTCACACTACAACATGAATGAACCTTAAGGATGCTAAGCGAAATAAGCCAGCCACATTCTTTATAATTCCATAAAGAAAAGTACTTTATAAATTCCATAAAGAAAAATACTTTATGTGAAGTACCTAGGGTAGACAAATTCACACAAATAGAAAGTAGAATAGTGGCTGCCAGAGGCTGGGGTAAGTGGGAATGGAAAGTTGTTTAATGAGTACAGAGTTTTCCCTTTGCAACATGAAAAGAGTCCTGAACGTGAGTTATATTAAAATATGAATGAACTGAAAATGAGCTTTACTGCTGAACTATATGCTTAAAAATAGGACGGTAAATTTTATGTTATGTCTATTTTACCACAACTGAAAGCGTTTTAAAGGCATTTAAAAGAAAAAATAATAGTAAGTTTTAAAACAAATGCTATATGAAGAAATATCATGTGAGGAACTGTTTCTTCATGAGATGGCTCAATGTCATAAAGATGCCCATTATTTTTAAATTCATTTATGAATGTGTTTCATTTCAATCAAATCTTAAACATGTTTTGTGTAGCTGAACAAAATAATTCTTCAGCTTGTTAAAAAGAATAAACATCTGCTACTAGACAAGAAAAAAACAGGACTGCAAGGTGGCCTGAATTTCCCAATATTAAAATGTATTAGAAAGATACACTACTTAAAAGAACATGATAAAAGCACAGGGAATGACAGACAGATCATTAAAGCAAACCAGAAAGCTCTGAAATTCACCCCGTATGCATAGCAATTCATGATAAAGGTAAACAGAGAGTAAGAATGAATTACTTAATAAGATATGTTTAGACAACTGGTTAGCCATTTGGGAGAAAAGTAAAGTTAGATACCTATCTTACACCGTGTACCAAAATAAATTTCACATGACTTATAACTTTCAACGTAAAAAAAAAAAAAATAATTTTTTAAAACCTAGAAAAAGTACAGATGCAGTTTTTTTTTTAAATCTCAGAGCAAGAAAGACCTTTCTAAGCAGTCTCTGGAAGACAAAGATAAAGCAAGGAGCTTGAAAGCTGATTCTTCAGGACTGCAGATGGTGAAAGGTTCGAGAGAAAGGACTCAAAGAATACATACCTAAGAGTGAAGGGTGGGGCTTCACACATACTATGACTCCTGCAGGGACCCTGGGGGACCCTGTATTCAATCCAGGGGCCCTGAAAAGGCCGCACTGTCTGTAAAGAGTGAACTTTATAACTCCAGACAACATAATACCAAACCCAGAAGGAATCCCCAGAACCTACAGAAAAACAGTTTTGTTAAATAAAATCTGGCCCATTTAACACCTCAGGGAAGAAAAAAGTGTCACTATCTCTTACTAGGTTTCTGGGGAACAAAAAAGAAACTAAAAACTTTCTGGAAGAAGGTGAAAACTCAAGCCTATGCCATATGCGCGCACACAGTACAAATTAGCGCTGTTTTTTTGTTTGTTTGTTTTCTTTGTTTTTTGTAAGAGAAGACCCAAGCCAATGATCTTTTTTGAAAGAGCGTATGTGGCTCTTACAAGAACACTTTTTTAATGCTCACTGCGGCCGAGCTTCCAAAAGTATTATAAATCACAGGAGAAAATAATCTGTGAGCAATAGTCATAAGTTTTAAAAAGGTGGCAGTTACCGGCTGGGCGCCGTGGCTCACGCCTGTAATCTCAGCACTTTGGGAGGCCAAGGTGGGTGGATCACGAGGTCAGGAGATCGAGACCATCCTGGTTAACACGGTGAAACCCCGTCTCTACTAAAAATACAAAAAGTTAGCCGGGCGTGGTGGCGGGCACCTGCAGTCCCAGCTACTCGGGAGGATGAGGCAGGAGAATGGCGTGAACCCGGGAGGCGGAGCTTGCAGTGAGCCAAGATCATACCACTGCACTCCAGTCTGGGCAACAGAGTGAGACTCTGTCTCAAAAAAAAAAAAAAAAAAAAAGGGCAGTTACCACCTCCCAAAACGTCAGATAATATTCTTCGAACAGAAAAACATAAACTAAATATGGATGGTATAAAAAAAAATTGAAGAAAAGCACATTATAAAAATAGGCACATTTGCAGAAAGAGTAGAATAGAATTTAAAGAAATAAAACATACAGTCCTTGGAATAAAACCTTAAAAAAATATACAACGAAGAATTTGGGGATTTAAAGAAATGGAAAATATAAAAGTGGTTAAGAGATATGGAAGAGAGAATGAGAAAGCCCAACACACATCTAATAGGGGTTCCAGGAAAAGGCAATAGGGGAAAAGAGGAGAGGCAATATTTAAAGGAAAAATGACTACGAATTTTCTAGCATATATTAGTTAATACCATACATATTTATGAAGCTCTACCATGTACCCTGCACTATTTTAGATACTAAGAAGAAAGCAATGAATGAAGACAAAAATCCCTGCTTTCACAGCATTTACTTTCTAAAAGAAAAGAGATAATGTTGTGGTTGTTGCTTTCTTCTCTTTTTTAAAAAATGGTCCACTTGCTAGAAAAAGACAAGAGATAATTTTTTAAGTACAATTCGATATATTACTATGTGTTTGGTGTGGTAACCAGACAATCCCCAAATCTCAATGGTTTACGGTGATATTTGGTTTTCATGTCAAGTGAGGGTTGCAGGGTTCCCTGTGGCTCTACTCCAGGCTGGGGGTTGACTATGGTTCTAATCTGTGAGTTCCAGGATGCAGGCTGAAGAAGGAGTCCCCATCTGGGACATGCTCTCATAGTGGCAGAGGGCAAAAATGCAAGTCACCAAGCCAATCACACTGTTGTACTGAAAGCTTCCACTTAGAAGCAACCTGTGTCATGCTTGCTCACATTCTCTTAATATAAACAAATCACATACCCAAAGCTACCAGTTGTATGCACTAGAGACAAGCACGGCAAGAGTGGGTATGCATAATCCTCCTACAGAGAAGGGAATAAGTAATCGTGAATGAAAAATAAAGCCTACCATAATACGGTCAGTGCGGGTAATTGCTATGGAGAAAACCAAAGCAGGGAATGGGGATAAGAATTATAAGGGAGCGTGCCATTTTAAATAGGCAGACTAGGACAGGCACAAAGAAAGTAATCTCTGATTAAGACCTGAAGGATATCATGCAGATATCTTGGAGAAGAATGTTTTGAGAAGATTAACAACAAATGCAAAAGCTCCAAGTCAAGGGCCTGCCTGATGGGTTTGAGGAGCAGCAAGGAGGCCCTTGTGGCTGTCGGGAGGTGAGAGAGGGAGTGTGGCAGGGAAACAGATCAGGCAGACCTCAGAGGCCAGACGATGGCTCTGTGAGGCCACTGTGGGGCTTGGTTTCACCCGCGGTGAGATGAAAAACCATGTGAGGGTTTTGAGCAAAGGAATGACATGATCTAATTTATATTTTAACTCAGAAATAGGCACAGAATGGACTGAAGACAGACCAAAAAGACCAGTAGGGGGCCTTCATGATAAACAGACGAGAGACTATAAACAAGAGGCTCCACCACATAGTGAAAGTGGTTAGAATCTGGATATATTTTGAACATGATTAGCTGAAATGGAATGTGGGGTACAAATGAGAGAAGAATCAGCCATGATGCTTGGGTTGGGGCAATCATTGCAAAGATGGTGTTCCCGCGGGCTATGATGAGACTGTGGCATGAGCAGATAGGCAGAACTCAAGTGCTCTGTTTGAGTCATTTCAAGTTTGAGGTGCATAGAAGACATTCATGTGGAGATATCCAGTGAGCAGGTGAATAAATTCGTCTGGAATTCAGCGGAGGGGTTTGAACCACAAATGTAAATTTAGGAACCACCACCACACTACACATTAGGGGATAACAAACTTTTTTTTGTAAAGGACCAGATAGTAAATACCTTAGGCTTTGCAAGTCACATATGATTGTTCTTGCATGTTCTTCATAAAAACCATCTTTGGATTATAGAGACAAGCCAGGTTTGGCCAACAGACTGCAGGTTTGCAGACACTGCTAGCAAGGATATTGAAGACCAAGAGTTTAGATTAGATCACTAAGAGAGGGAGTGCAAACAGAACAGACAAGATGTTTATACATGAGCCCAGGACACTCCAAAGTTGAAGAGGTTAAAGAGATGAAGAAGAATCAATAAACAGACCAAGAAGGAGTGATCAGTAAGGTAGAAAAAGAACAGGAGAGTGTGTGACATGGTTTGGCTCTGTGTCCCCACCCAAATCTCAGCTCAAATTGTAATCCCCATAATCCCCACGTGTAGAGGGAGGGAGCTGGTGGGAGGTGATTGGATCGTGCGGGCAGTTCCCCCATGCTGTTTTCATGATGAGTGAGTTCTCACAAGACCTGATCGTTTTTTAAGTGTTTGACAGTTCCTCCTTCACACACTCTCTTGCCTGCCACCATGTAAGATATTCCTGCTTCCCTTCCCGCCATGATTGTAAGTTTCCTGAGGCCTCCACAGCCATGCAGAACTGTGAGTCAATTAAACCTCTTTCCTTTATAAATTACTCAGTCTCAGGTAGTATCTTTATAGCAGTGTGAGAATGTACTAAACAGTATGGTATCCTGAAAGCCCAGTGAGGAATGACTTTCAATCAGGAGCAACAATTAACTGGGCCAAATACTGCTGATGGGCCCAGTAAGAGGGGAACTGAAAACTGACCATGTGATTTAACAACATGGAGGTCATTGGTGGCCTCCTGATTAGAATGTGTACAAGGAAGAAGGGGAGAATGTCATTGAAGTCCACAACTATACTCAAGTTTTTCAAGGAGGTTTGCTCTACAAAGAGGAAATGGGGTGCCAGCTGGAGGGAAGTGAGATACAGAAAGAGCTGGGTCTTCTAAGATGAGACAGATGAAAGCATATTGGTATGCAATATGCAGTAGAAAGGTGAAAACTGATGTGGAGAGATGCTGGAAAGATGCCTATGAATAGTTGAGAAGGGGAGTCCAACGTACATGTGGAGGGGTGGGTCCAAGCCAGGAGCATCGTTCCTCCAAAGTCACAATAAAATGGTAGTGTACATAGAGATGCGGGAAAGTGGGTAGATATGCTGGGGAGCACTTGGGGAAATCTCTTTGAATTGCTTCTATTTTCACAAAACAGAAAGATTCCCAAGGAGGACAAATGAAAATAAATCCACACTGAGATTCATTGTAGTGAAAGTGCAGAATTAAAAAAAAAAAAAATCTTAAAAACACCCTAAAAGACAAGACAGATTAGACTCACATTTCAACAGCAACTTTAGAAGCCAGATGACAAGGGAATACACTCAAAGTGAGAGTTCAATTAAAAGTTCACATGGAGTGAGGCCAACTACTGACTTTTTTAAAAGACAGACTCAGAGTTTTACACTCTCTCACCTGGGCCATAATAGGGACTAATTGATGTATTTGAGTTAAGAAGCAAGAGAATGGCCAGGCATGGTGGCTCATGCCTGTGATCCCAGCACTTTGGGAGGCTGAGGCAGAAAGATAGCTTGATTCCAGAAGTTTGAGACCAGCCTGGGCAACACATAGAGATCCTGCCTCTACAAAAGCACTTAAAAAGTAGCCAGACATGGTGGCGTGAACCTGTGGTCCCAGTTACATGGGAGGCTGAGGTAGGAGGATCACTTGAGCTGAGGAGACGGAGGTTGCAGTGAGCCAAGACTACATCACTGCACTCCAGTCTGGACGACAAAGGGAGAGACTGTCTTAAGGAAAAAAAAAAAAAAAAAAAAGCAGCTAAAGAAACCAAGCACAAAAAGGTGGGAAGCAAAAGCACTGGTGAGCAAAGACACCAAGAAAGTATTAACATCACATATGTATGAAGTGTAATGTCATTAAGAATATTGGGTGCCTCAAAAAGAAGGTAGAGGTAAGATACTAGGCCTCAATACCAAGAAAGAAGTAGGGATGATCAGAATTAAAGTGGTATATGAGTTCTTAAGTAAAATATGCATGTTACAAATTCAAGGCTAGAACAACTGGACATCCACATGGCAAAAAATGAATTTTGACCCTGCCTTATACCATATACAAAAATTAACTCAAATGGACAATAGGTATAAATGTTAAGAGCTGAATCTACAAAACTCTTAGAAGAAAATGTAGGAGTACATTTAATGAACTTGGGCTAGATGTGACACCAAAAGCACAAGTGACAAAGGAAAAAAAAATAGAGAAATTGGACTTCACCAAAGTTGAAAACTTTAGTGCTATAAATGATACCATCAAGAAAGCAAAACACAACCCATAAAAGGGGAAAAAATATTTGCTAATCATATACGATATGCAACTTGTACCCCAAAGCTATAAAGAACTATTACAACTCAGTAATAAAAAGATAAATAATGCAACCTAAAAATGGTCAAAGAACCTGAGTAGACCTTTCTCCAAGGAAGATACAGGAATGACCAAATGGCACATGAAGAGTGGGTGTGGTGGCTCACGCCTGTGGTCCCAGCACTTTGGGAAGCTGAGGCAGGCAGATCACCAGGTCAGGAGATTGAGACCATCCTTGGCCAACATGGTGAAACCCTGTCTTTACTAAAATACAAAAAATTAGCCAGGCATGATGGTACATACCTGTAGTCCGAGCTACTCAGGAGGCTGAGGCAGGGGAATCATTTGAACCCAGTAGGTGGAGGTGGCAGTGAGCCAAGATAACACCACTGCACTCCAACCTGGTGACAAAGCAAGACTCCGTCTCACCAAAATACACACACACACACACACACACACACACACACGAAAAGATGCTCAACATCATTAGTCATTAGGGAAATGTAAAGTCAAACCACAATAAATACCACTTCACATCTACAAGGATCATTCTTAAAAAAAAAAAAAAAAAAAAGACAATTACACTGTTAGTGAGGATGTGGAGAAATTCATACATTCCTGGTGGGAAATGTAAAATGGGGCAGCCACTTTGGAAAGCAGTTTGGCAGTTCCTTTAAAAGCTAACTATTGATTTATCACATTATCTACCAATTTCATTTCTCTGTATCTATCCAAGGAACTTGAATACGTATGTCCACATAAAAACTCATACATGAATGTTCTTTATATCATTCATAATGTCAAAAAGTGGAAACACCCAAATGTTCATCAGCTGATGAATGGATATGACTTATGCATATAATTATTATTTGGCCATAAAAATTAATGAAGTATGGATCCATGGTACATCATCAATGAATCTTGAAAACATTACATTAAGTGAAAGAAGCGGGTCACAACACTTACTGAATGATTCTATTTATGTGAAATGTCTAGAACAGACAAATCCACAGAGACAGAAAATAGATTAGTGGTTTCCAAGGGCAGAGGGCAAGGGAGAATGGGGAGTGACTGATAATGGCTCTGAGGTTTCTTTTGGAGATGATAAAAATATTAACATAAATTGTGGTGATGGTTGCCGCACCCTGTGAATACATTAAATTCCACTGACTTGTACACATCACATGGGTGAACTGTATAGTATGTAAATTATATCCCAATAAAGCTGTTTAAAATATTTTAAGAACAACTCCTAAAAGAGTAGAAATAAATTATCTGTATAACTTCTAAACCAACAGAGGTAAAGGAGGGACTAACAAAAACTGTTCAGTCCAAGGAATGGTAGGAGAGAGACGCAGGAGAAGCAAAGGAAAAGCAAAGCAAAGAAAACATCTAAAAAGAGGGTAAAAAGCAAAGAAGCAAATAAAACATTTAAAAAGAGGGTAAAATCAATGTTTAAAGAAAATTACAGTCAGGCATGGTAGCTCACGCCTATAATCCCAGCACTTTGGGAGGCTGAGGTGGGCAGATCACTTGAGGTCCAGAGTTCGAGACCAGCCTAGCCAACATGGCAAAACCCCATCTCTACTAAAAATACAAAAATTAGCTGGGTGTGGTGGTGGGCACCTGTAATCCCAGCTACTCAGGAGGCTGAGGCAGGAGAATCGCTTGAACCTAGGAGGCAGAGGTTGCAGTGAGCCGAGATCACGCCACTGCACTCCAGCCTGGTGATAGGGCAAGAGACTCTGTCTCAAAATAAATAAATAAATAAATAAATAAATAAATAAAAAGAAAATTACAATAACTATGCTAGTATGATAGACATTTTAAGAAGGACATTATTATTTATTGTTGGAGACATCTGTGAGTGGTAAAAGTATAAAAATATCCACTTAAAAACCCTTGGGGGCCAATCCCTGGTAGTCTAGCAATTAGGAAAAATACATATATTGGGGGCCAGGCACAGTGGCACACTCCTATAATCCCAGCACTTTGGGAGGCCAAAGCAGGAGGATTACTTGAGCCCAGGCATTCAACACCAGCCTGGGCAACATAGTGAGACCCTTTCTCTATAAAAGGAAAGAAAGAAAAGGAAAAAATGTTGGGTATTGGAGGAGGGAAGGAGAAGAATGAGATGGGAAGGAGATGAATGAGATGGGAAGGGGATGAATGAGATGGGAAGGAGATAAATGAGATGGGAAGAAGAGAGTGGGCCTCTGCTGTCCCTATCACACACACTTTATTTCTTTATTAAAATATGAAAAACACTATGGCAAATTGTCATTATCTATTAGATCTAGGTAAATAAGCTCATAGGCATCTATTTCCTGTATCACTTTGTATTTAAAATATTTCTTACTTAAAAGGCAATAAAAATAGCATTGGCAAGAGTTCAGGGAAATGGTACTCCACCTCTGTTGATAATAAGCCTGTACACATTTGGAAAGGGAATTCTGACAATATGTACCCAAAGGTCTTTAAAGTGTTCACATTCTTTGATGACGCAATAACTTTTCTAAAATTTAAAAAGAAAACATGTGCACAAAGATTTAACTACACAAATGTTTGCTATAGTTCCACACATGTAGAAGCAAATATACACACACGGAAATGAAAATAGAATGTCTATTATTTGGACATCAGTAAAATATTCAGAAGTACTGTACAGTTAACATACATAATTAGGGATAGAAAAGGTCTTAGGTCTCTAAGAATCTGATAAATTATGTGTCCTCTCCGGAGAAAGGCAGATGTACATAACATAACACACCGATTTGCAGACAATATCAGTGGGTCCCAGAGTACTTAAATCTCACACCTTTTATTGTGGAAGGAAAACCAGCCAACTCACCCCTAATTCTCCTTCAGGAACCCAATCCTCTAGGCAGCTTTTCCATACCTTTCCTTTTGCATCTTCCTCAGCCTGGGACAGGTACCCCTTCCTTAAGAACCTATGCAAATCTGCACCCTGCATGGCATATATTTTGTATCATGATTGTCTATTTATTTTCTCTCTTTTCCATCAGCGTCTTTGGGAACCAGATATACAACTCAATTGGCTTCACATCCCAGGACAGCACAGATATAAATATTTGTTGACCAGATTGAGGCAGGAGGTAGGATTCAACTCCAGAGGGAGGGCTCCGACACCTGACGGAATTGAGGACTAGCTAAAACAGGGATGAGGTGGAAGCGGTTTTCCGTAAGACACACCTACCAGTGTTGCCATGGCAACACCTGAGCGTTACTGCCCCTTTCCATGGCAATGAACTGACACCTAAAAGTTATTACCCCTTCCCTAAAAATTTCTGCATGAACTGCCCCTTAATCTATATGTAATTAAAAGTAGGTATAAATATAACTGCAAAACTGCCCTGAGCTGCTACTGTCAGCACACTGCCAATGGGCCAGCCCTGCCCTGCAGGAAACAGTCATGGAGTTGTAACAATGCCACTTCAATAAAGCTGTTTTCTTCTACCCCACCACTGGCTCACCCTTAAACTCTTTCCCGGGTCAAGCCAAGAAACCTCGTGGGCTAAGCCCCACTTTAGGGCTCACCTGCCCTGCATCAAGATGACCAAATGAATGCTCCTTAAGGAGAGCGACACGGCCATGTATTGCTTCTAGATAATGCGTCACATAGGGAAACATTTCTCATCTATTTATTGATCCACAATCTTATCAACCCCCTCTCTAACAAGGTCATACACACACCCCAGCCTCTGCAGCTTGTCTTTTGAAATACACTGGATTCTAAATGCAGCCTTATCTGAAAGAATGAGATATAACACCGGCTGCAAATAAATTGCAAAGAGGAGCCAGAAAAGCAGGGCTGCAGCTTCCTGCACGGCTCAGCTGCCGCTCAGCTCGAACCCAGACTCAGCAGTAACTTAGTCAAATTAGCAGCAGCTTGTTTTCATTTCAGAGGACAAGCTTTCCAATCCTTTCTGAAGTTATTTCCCTTCCTCTGCCTTCCCGTTATTCCCTATTTTCATCAAGCAGAGCCCTTGAATGCGTTTCCCCGCCAGCTATTCAAGAGGCCGTTCCCCCCGGAGCTGGCGACACAGAAGCTATTAATAAGCAAACAGAATGAACTGGCTCGCTCTCCTCATAGTGAAATTCCTCTGCCACCGATTTCTCAGACACTTCCCTTTAGGGTTTTCCTGCGGAGTCCCATTCATTTAGAGGAAATGTGGAAAATTGTTTAATGTTTCTTGTTGTAAGCAAATGCTGGTAAATGCCGATTACACGTGGAGAGTGAAATGCCTCTCTCTGACTTGGCTTCCAAGCCCATCTGGTGGGCCTGGCAAAGCGTGCACGTCGCTGCCCGCACATGCTGCAGTCATCATGATCGTGTGGGGAAGAGCGAGGACTGTAAGATGGAAACCTCTAGCTCTGTTAGCATGCCTAGCCTTTATTTTGCACGTCAGTGAAGTCACTTTCCCATTCCTTGCCTTGGTTTCCCCAAATGTAGGGTGGTGACAAGTATCTTGGTTCTTTACCTATGTGATTCAACACACTCTTTTGCATCTATTTTGGGCTGCAAAACATTGTGCGAACTACAGAATAAGCACGGAAGAATTCCTATCATTATAGATTCCGAAGAGAGGCTGGGACATAACAATGGTAGAAAAGTCTGAGCTTGAAATGATGAGATAAGAGAAGTATAAAATACCTGGGTCTGCTGTCCCCATGTAGGGGAAAGAGAGGACACAGGTTAATTACTCAGAGGAGAAAAGGGTAAGTCTATCCCATCCTGGGTTTTTTGGTTTTTTTAATAAAAATACCAAAAGGATCTTATGTTTACACTTCCTTCTCTAATACACTTCAGAGAATAGGGCTTTAGAGAGCCTTCATCCTGAAAAGGGGCTATCATACCCAGGGTAAAAGAAAAACGGGAAAGGACCCTTTCCCAAGCTTCTCCTTCTTTCAGTAAATGAAGCAAGGACAGTCATATAGCCACGTATTTCTGACTTCTTAACAGGCATGAAAACACAATGAGAGAGCCACCCAGCTGAATCCTTTAAGTCTATAGATGGACAAATCGAAGGCCAGCGAGTTGGAGTGACTTACCCAGGGTCACACAGCTGACGGCGGCCAAGGCAAGGGTGAGATCAGGAGTTTCTTATTCCAGAGCTCCTTCCACTGTAGGAATTCTCAGCATCTAGGAACAGAATCCAAACATTAACACAACCACCCTGTTCTCACACTGTTCTTCTTACCCCACTAAATGTCCCTTCTGTGGCAGTCAAACAAGGCCTTCTTCCTGTATTACAAAGACCATTTGTTCATTCCTGCCCATGTGGTTTCCCCTGCTGGCAGGGCTGCACTGTATGACCCCACAGGTTGTGCACTGCACAGCTCTAAAAAGACACATACAGACAAACACACCTCATTCACACTGTATTCCATATACCAGCCCAAGATGTTCTTCTCATTATCTTCATCTTATTCAAGATATTTTTCAAGTCAAATTTTCACAAAGCATTTCTTGAGTGGTTTAGACCACACTGGTTTCTCCTTTCTCTAAGTTCTCAAGATTCTTATTCTTTACCACTTATAAGCTGTGAATCCCTGGGTAAAGCGATGATTCTGAGCCTCTGTTTTCCACTAAGTAAAATCAGTAAGGTGCTTTTTCAAGTTGAAAAGATGAAACATACCTGGATACATGGAGGAACTCTACGAAGTACCACGCGCTCTGTGATGCTTGTTCTTATCACTCCAGCTCATCAATACTGCTTTATGATGTTTGCTAACAGTTTCTTACTCTTAGCCTAGTTTTCTCCAAAAAGAAGTTCATTCCTGGAGCGCAGGCAGAGACCTCCGCTAATACCACATCCCTCATAACAGGTGATCAAAATAATGATAACAGCTCACGCGCCACCAGGTGGCCTTCCAAGTCCTTTATCATGCCTACTCATTTCACCTTTATAACAAATTGTAAATCAGTACCAACAGTACCTTGGTTTTAGATGAGGCAATTGAACACAGAGGAAAATAATTTACTCAAGAGGCAAAAAGCTTACAAATGCTGGAGCCAGATTCACACTCAGACAACCTGGCCCCAAAGCCTGCACTCCTACCGTCTAGCCATTCCAATCCTCTTTCGTATATATACAATGGGACAGAGAGTGGGAGCTCCACGTATTTTTGATAATTGATTATTTGATCTTTGGGGTTACACTGCCTTTAGACAGTGTTAGATCTTAGAAAGAAAAAAAAATTTTTTTTTTTTTGAGAGACGAAGACAAGGTCTTACTCTGTCACCCAGGCTGAAGTGCAGTGGCGCAATCACAGCTCCCTGCAGCCTCTAACTCCTAGGCTCAAGCAATCCTCCCACCTCAGCCTCCCGAGTGGTTGGGATTACAGGCATGCGCTACCCCACCCAGCTAATTTTTAAATTTTTTGTAGAGACGAGGTTTCACCATGTTGCTCAGACTGGTCTCGAACTCTTAATCTCAAGTAATCCTACCGCCTTGACCTCCCAAAGAGCCGAAATTACAAGGCATGAGCCACCATGCCTAGCCAGACAGAAAAACTTAAGTCTGTGTTTTACCAACTGGTAAATGATCTGTGGACATATTCAACTCAGGCTAGCTCCCTATCCTGCCTTCTCAAGCCACAGCTTACTGGAGCCTCAACTGGTTTGTAATAAAGAAAGCCATGAAACGTTTTCTCAGTTCTAAAAATTGTAGTAAAATACATACAACTTAAAATTTACCAATTTAATATTTTTATGGGCAAAATTCATTAAGTACATTCACATTGTTGTACAACCATTACCACTATCCTTTTTAGAACTTGTCTTATCACCCCAAACAGAAACTTTGGACCCATTAAACCATAATTCTCCTCTCCATCCTCCTTCTAGCCCCTAGAAACCTCTGTTCTTTCCATCTCTATGAATTTGCCTGTTCTATGTTCCTCATGTAAGGGGAATTATACAATATATGTCCTTTATGTCTGGTTTATTTCACTTAGCGCAATGTTTTGAAGTCTATCCATGTTGTAGCATGTGCCAGTATATTCAGTATACTTCTTTCCTTTTTTTTTTTTTTTTTTTTTTTTTTTTTTTTTAAATTGAGACAGTCTTGCTCTGTCTCCCAGGCTAGAATGCAGTGATGCAATCTTGGCTCACTGCAACCTCTGCCTCCCAGGTTCAAGCGATTATCCTGCCTCAGCCTCCTGAATAGCTGTGACTACAGGTGCACACCACTATGCCCGGCTAATTGTTCTATTTTTTTTAGTAGAGACAGGGGTTTCACCATGTTGGCCAGGCTGGCCTCGAACTCGTGACCTTGTGATCCATCCACCTTGGCCTCCCAAAGTGCTGGGATTACAGGCATGAGCCACTGTGCCCGGCCATCTTTTTAACACTGAATAATATTCCATATATACACCATGTTTTGTTCGTTCATCTGTTGATGGACGTTTGGATTATTTCCACATTTTAACTACTGTGGATAATGCTATGACCACTGGTGTACAAGAAGAAAAAGAAATGTTAATGCCAGCCCATAATAAGCAGAACTGGACACAGATAAATCAACATCCAAACAATAATCCCACGATGTTTCTCGAAGGCAAACATGGTGGCCACTCAGGACAGTAGAGAGGGCTTTCAAGGGTGGGATCAGGACCCTCTTCTAATTAGCTTTGTGATCTTTGGGATTGAGTTTCTTGATCTGTAAAATGAGGGAACAAGAGTGGACGACTTGAGAGGTTCTTTCTAGCACAAATGTTCCAGGATTCTGTATCTCAAATCAGTTTCCTTAGTGCCTGCAGGTGAGTGTTTCTGTTCACTCACTTTCCTGGAGTTTTAGCATTTGTATGTGTGAGCAGGTGGCTTTCTGGGTCTGGTTTTTTTTTTTGGATGCAGAATGGCTTCTCAAACAGGCTACCACTTTCCCAGATCTTCAGAAAAACTAGGCCGGGCGCAGTGGCTCACGTCTGTAATCCCAGCACTTTGGGAGGCCAAGGCAGGCAGATCACAAGGTCAGGAGATCGAGACCATCCTGGCTAACACGGTGAAATCCCGTCTCTACTAAAAATACAAAAAAATTAGCCGGGCATGGTGGCAGGTGCCTGTAGTCCCAGCTACTCAGGAGGCTGAGGCAGGAGAATGGCCACCACCAGGGAGGTGGAGCTTGCAGTGAGCCGAGATTGTGCCACTGCACTCCAGCCTGGGGTGACAGAGCAAGACTTCGTCTCAAAAAAAAAAAAAAAAAAAAACCACAAACAAACAACAACAAAAAACTAGACTAGAGATACTAAACCATTACCTCTTTCCCACCTGTATTACTTCCTTTGTTTCCACAGACATTCAGCTAGCTGGACCGACTGGACTGGCTTCCTCCTGGGAGACCCTCATTTCTCACAGAAACTAAGCCACTCCCATCTCTGGGCCTCTGTTTTCTCATTTTGCTCATTTGCAACCTGAGAATGTTGGGCCACTTGTGTTCCTTCAGCTCCAGCCTCTGTGATTCCAAGAAGAGAACTAGGGAAAGGAGGTCTTTGTTTGAAAGAAGAAGGAAGCTTAGGGCCCAGGGCAAGGAACCTGGAAACCAGCTCCCAGTGGGGTAGGTGGATAGGAGGGGTGGAGATTGGGGTATCCTATGCTCTTGTAACAATCCAATGAATACATCAGCATCACAAAGAAAAAAAATTTGTAGTTTTCATAAATATAAGGGAAATGAAACTACATAATTGCAAAATAAAAGTCATGGCTCTATTCCACAACAGTACGAAATTACACACTTGATCAAGAAAACAAAACAAGACTAAAATACCATGGTGTAAGAAAAAAAAAAAAATAGTCCCAACTTCTGAGCCCCCTCAGCCATTTTTCTCATACTGCCTTTGTTTTCTTACCTACAGTTTCCACCCAGCTGAGCTCCTGACTCGTGGATAATGGGGTCCCTTTAGCTAATGTGTAACACACAAATATTCTCACCCACAGTTCAGCCTTCAAGACTTTATTCAGTAGGGCAAAGCCTATTCAGGATGGAACTTTGAGAAAAATCTTACCTTTTACATTGCAAGTACAACACAGAGTTTCCCTGTCCTTTTCTTTATCTACCTCTGGGTATTTTATCTGGTTTACTTTCTGGCTGAATTGTTATCCTGAAGCAAATTTCTCACTTGAGCCCATGTGGACTTACTGTGTTTCACATTTAGCTTTGTAGCTTAGGGGAGTGTGTGTGTGTGTGTGTGTGTGTGTGTGTGTGTGTGTGTGTGTGTATTTTATCTCCCATGACTTAATGCTTCTCTAGGTTTTCCCTAGACTAAAGGTATGTATATACATATATACACACACAGACACGTTATATATACACACATGCATATATGTGTGTGTATATATATATGAAAACTCTTGAAATACAAGAAAACTCAAGGCTTTTTTATGTTAGCAAAAACAAAATGTCTCCCTGTCACCTTCCCACCTCTTCCCCCCATCCATTATTGCCACATACCTGCTAATTTCTCATCCTGACGAACTCATTTTGCCCAAATTTCAACCTCGTCATTTATGTATGGACTGACATCTACGACATCTCCCCTGACAATATGGCTGTGGTATGTTTTGGCAATAAGAATAGAGAAGTGATAGGTTTTCTTTTTCTGATTATTTTTCAGGAATCATCCATTAACCAATATCTGGAATTCTTTGCAATGCCAGTATCAATAATGACCTTTCCTGGCTGGGCACAGTGGTTCATGCCTGTAATCCCAGTATGGGATTTTTTTGGGAGGCTGAGGCAGGTAGATAGCTTGAGCTCAGGGGTTTGAGACCAGACTAGGCAACATGGCAAAACCCTGTCTCTATAAAAATTACAAAACATTAGCCAAGCATGATGGCATATGCCTGTAGTCCCAGCTACTTGGGAGGCTGAAGTCGGAGGAAGACTTGAGCCCAGGAGGCGGAGGTTGCAGTAGCAGAGCAAGGGAAGTGCGTGCAATCAGAGAAGGGTAACTTCAAAGATGCAGAACACTATGAATACCATGACCTAATTTCTCACCCAAGAAGCAACCAGGCATCCTGTTTTGGAGGTGGCACACTCTCACTCCATCATTTGCCAACCATTTATTCAATGCAACTTTCCTAAGCATGTGCTGAGAAAGATGCAGAAGTAGATGAGGACATTACACAGGCTGTCTCTAGTAAAGAAGAAAAGACACAGAGAGCATTAACCATAATATAAGAGCTGTGCAGATGAGACATTATAGGAATTCAGAAGAGTGAAAGTCCTTCCATGGCTGAAGAGTTCATAATGGCTTCATGGAGATATTCCTCGAGATTTCTCAACAGGCAGAGATGGGAGGAGGTAGTCTTGGGAGAGAACCACTTGAGCAAAGATTCAGAACTGGAAAAGCATGGGCACATTCAACTGATTTCCCTCAAGAGAGAGAAGTGAGACAAAGATGGAAAGGTGAATGGAGGGGGCCTATGAGTGGTCATGAATGACAGACCAGGAAGCCCATGCTCTTAGTCTATTTTGTGATGCTGTAGCAGAATACCTGAAACCAGATAATTTATAAAGAAAAGGACTTTATTTTGCTCACAGTTCTGGAGGCTGGGAATTTCCAGGGCATGGCCCTGGCTTTTGGTAAGCGCTTCCATGCTGTGTCACCACATGGTGGGGAAGGTCAAAAGGGAAGCAGACGTGTGAAAAGACAAAAATCCAAGGGGCATCCTGGCTTTATAACAACCCACTCTTAAGGGAATTAATCCAGTCTTGCCAGAACAAGAACTCACTGCTGCAGTAACAACACCAAGCCATTCATGACAGATCTCTGCCTATGCCCCAAATACCTTCCACTAGGCCACATCTCAATACCATCACATTGGAGGTGACATTTCACATGAGCTTTGGTGGGAACAAGCAAACCATATTCAAATCATAGCACCCACTCTTTATCATGAAGCCCTCCAGCCCACAGCTGCTTTGACACAATTCAAGCCCAGACATCTCTGTGTAGGACTCCTGGAGCCTTTCTATAATTTTTGTCTTGCCATACTTGGCCTCTCATTTCAAACAAATGTGAATCCCTGAATTTTAACCTTCAATTCTTTTTGCTAATAACCAGGCATATCTCCATAGTAACAGGTAACACTTACTGAGTGCTCATTATGTGCCCAGAATTAACTCGTTTTGTTCTCATAACAGGTTGGGTACTATCTTTATTATTGCCATTTTGCAGATGAAGGAATTGAGATAAAGGGAGGATAAATAGCTTACCCAAGATTGTGCATGGGAGCAGGAGAGTAGGGGCTTGAACTCAGGTACCCTGCTGCCAAAGTCCACCCTGTCAGCCCTCACATTATACTGCCTTCGTGTAAGATAACCATGGTTTTTTTTGTTTGCTTTTGGTATTGAACCACCTTGAAACCATCTACCATTTTTTCAGTTAGTCACCTCTCACCACCAGATTGATTGAAAGAATGAAGAGTGAAGCACAGGGCGAAAATGAAATAAACACACAGCAATCCTTAAGGGGATCAGGGCCACATTCTATATCTAAATCAGGACCACATTCTAGATCCAATCTAACTTTGGATGTGAATCAGTAATCCACTGTAGTGGGCAGAACCATGGTCCCCAACGATGTTCATGTGCTGATCCCCAGAACCTGTAACTATGTTAGGCTACATGGCAAAGGGGAATTAAGGCAGCAGATAGGATGAAGATTCCTAATGCTGACTTAAAATAGAGAGATTATCCTAGATTATCTTGGTAGGTCAAAGGTCATCACAGGGGTCTTTAAAACTGAAAAATGGAGGCAGAAGAGAAGGTCAGAGAAGGAGATGTAACTACAGAACAGACCAGAGTGACGCAATGTGAGGATGAAATCTGCCATTACTAGTTCTGAAAATGGTGAAGGGGCCATGAGCAAAGGAATGCAGGAGGTCTCTAGAAGATGGGAAAGGGAAGGGAACAAACTCACCCTTATTCCAGAAGGAACGCAGTTCCGACAACACCTACATTTTAATGCCTTGAGATCAGGGCCAGACTTCTGGCCTATAGAACTGTAAAACACATAGTAAATGTGTGCTGTTTAAGCCACTAAGGCTGTGTGATAGTTTTTTACAGCAATAAAGCAGAAAAATACAGCCACTGTGTTAGCCCACTCACCTGTAAGTGCTTGCATACGGCTTTGTGGGACTAACGATGCTTTTGCTGATGATAACAAGTCAGCATTGCCAAGTCGCTTTTTAGTAGAGAGACCATCCTGTTGTCCAGCTGAGCCCCTGTGGTGGGGGCAGAAGAAGGCAGTCTAATACTGATGGGAAGACTGTAGACTTTGGAGGCCAGAAGATGTATGTTCAAATCACAGTTGTGCTGCAAACTCACTGTAAGAACCTGAAAATTTTACTTAATTTGGCTTAATTTAACTTTCATTATCAGTGAAACAGGAATAACTGGAAAAAAGTATGGAATAAGATGCAATAAAAACTGGAATAATAACATGTATCAGACACGGCTGTTAGGAGGAGTCAAGCTAATGTATGTAGAGTAACTGGCACATAGTAGGTGCTCAGGGCAAAGTAAGGGTTGTTTTGTTACTGAAGTGCCAGAAAACTTTACCCATTATGATACTGAGTGGTTTGATGCGTATGTGAGGGTAACTGGTAGAAATGTATGATATTTTTTAAAAGCCAATACAAAATCCTGGCCGTCACTTTGGGAGGCTGAGGCGATCACTTGAGGCCAGGAGTTTGAGACCAGCCTGGGCAACATAGCTGAGACCCCCATCTCTTTAAAAAATAGTAAGAATAATAAATTAAAATTCTGGTGAGGGAGAAATAGTGAAATAGAAGCATTGTCATATCCATTCTTCTCAGCTGGTAAAGATGTCTAACTTCTGCCTTTTTAAAGACCTAAATGTGACCCAGATATCCACACATTCCCCCGTCTTCAAGGATTTTCCTTCACATGATGTCAAATCACAGTAGAGCAGAACTCCATTCCCTGGACTGGGAATTTCATTCTTCTTACAAGTACCCGCCCCATATAATTTCTGCAAAACTCTGAGAAATTTACCCTGGTCGTCACTGTAGTCTTTTTATTTTTCCTGACTTCTGCCACTATCTCTCTATATGTAGCCTGCTGCATGCAGTCAAACCCCTTCCTTAAATCCTAGAAGCACAGACAAGCCAGGTTGCAGTGTTATCAAAACATCATAGAAGAAAATTAGAACACAAGAAGTAAACCTTAAAATTGGTTGTTACATGTCACTGCTTCTAGTTGTGGGCTCTGGTTTTCACAGGGTCTTCTCCAGGCACTCAACACCTTTCTCTCATTTTCTTCGGACCTACTGGCATGTTGCAAGGGCCAGACAACCTTCTTCAAACGTCCCTCTATCCAAATTCCCAGTTCAGCCACTCCTGGTCCAGTGGAAAGATACAGATCTCCCACCCCCAGCCCAAGGCTTACCTCCTTCCTCCTCCAGATGATTAACAATGGAGTTGCCTGGACCATGTGGCCCATTGATAGGTAACACTAAATTTCTACAAAGTTTGATTTAGTCAACAAGAAAACACCTCATGGAGTACTTGAGATCAAATAGATTTTAGCTTTTTCTTCGAGTCCTTTTAGGGTCCCACTGCCAAATGGTGAAAATATAGAGCCTTGTCTTCCCTAGTCTCAATTTCCTACACACACACACACACACACACACACACACACACACACACACAGAGAGAGAGAGAGAGAGAGAGAGAGAGAGACAGAGAGAGAGAGAGAGAGAGAGAGAGAGAGAGAGAGAGACCACCCTATAAGAACAAAGAATAATTTTTCAGATATTATACTTCCTGTTCCACTTATAAACAAAATGTGGTAGATATTACTAGTGGTCCCCAATAACTAGTTCTCTTTCTTTCCTGGGAATATAGAAAATCTCAAGGTTTCCAACCCCTTACAGTCAGGTGGGGCCATGTGAGTAGTTCTGGTCAGTGAAATGTATGAAAATGACTTGTGTTTCTTCTGAGCCGATTCAGCAAGTACTCTCTGTTTAACTCTCTGGTCTTTCCTTCCTCCCTTGCCACTGCGACCACCAATATTCTAGATGGTGGTCCCTCAGAGAGGTGGGATTCCTGAGTGATGATGTGAAGTAGACCCCAGTCAACTTTCATTACGTGTACAATAAAAGCCAAAGATAAAATTTTATTGTGTAAGATTATCAAGATTTGGGAGTTTGTTACTGCGGTATAACCTAGATTATCCTTGCTAACTCAGAAAATAACCAATTCTCTAAACTGACCATCTGCACAAGCCTATTAGAGTTAATATTTTATACTGAAGTATCTGCAGGTTTTTTTGTTTGTTTTTTTGTTTTTGAGACAGAGTCTCGCTCTGTCGCCCAGGCTGGAGTGCAGTGGCGCAATCTCGGCTCACTGCAAGCTCCGCTTTCCGGGTTCACGCCATTCTCCTGCCTCAGCCTCCTGAGTAGCTGGGACTACAGGCGCCCGCCACCGCGCCCGGCTAATTTTTTGTATTTTTAGTAGAAACGGGGTTTCACCGTGGTCTCGATCTCCTGACCTTGTGATCCGCCCGCCTCGGCCTCCCAAAGTGCTGGGATTACAGGCGTGAGCCACCGCGCCCGGCCCGTATCTGCATTTATTGAACATTACAGTTTTCCCCAAATACAAAAGGTAATATGTGATAGACAAAAATCTCAAAGGACCCTTCACATTCTCCCCTCAAGGAGAATATCTTCCAAAAGTGAATTAATATATCAAACTTTAGAGACATATACTGCTATTTACTTTCAAATGGAACTTCTACACCTTAAGAAAAATATACAAAGCAAGGAAAAAACCACCAAGAGCCTATTTGCCAAAATGCTAACATATGAGTTGTTGAAAATCTAGTTGTGTTCCTTTACTTCTTTATGTTTTCTGTACTTTCCACAATTTCTATAATAAATACATATTTGGAAATGTTTTAAATTAACTTTTTGGGGAAAAAACGCATACATTAAACTTCCTATCTTAACCACTTTGAGTGTACGTTTCAGTAGCGTTAGGTTACATTGTTGTGAAACAGATCTTCAGAACTTTTTTGTCTTGCAGAACTGAAAGTCTGCCTCTATTAAACAACAAGTCTCTGTTGCTCCTTCTCCAAGCCCCTGGTAACTATAATTCTACTTTCTATATCTATGAATTAGACCAGTTCAGATAGCTCATGTTAGTGGAATCACACAGCATTTTTTCTTTCGTGACTGGCTTATTTCACTTAGTATAACGTCCTCAAGCTTCATCCATGTTGTAGCATATGACAGGATTTCCTTCCTTTTTAAAACTGTGTATTATTCCATTGCATGTACATACTACCTTTCATTTTATCCATTCATACCTCAGTGGACATTTGGGTTGCTTCCACCTCTTGGCCATTGTGAATAGTGCTGCTAAGCATATGAGTATGAAAATATCCCTTTAGGCCCCTTCTTTCAGTTCTTTTGGATATATACTCAGAAGTGGGATTGCTGGATCACATGGTAGAGCATTTCTGAGGAACTGCCATACTGATTTCTGTAGCAACTGTGCCATTTTACAATCCCAACAACAATATACAGGGTTCTAACTTCTCTACAGCACTGTCAATAATTGCTATTTTCTGGATTGATTTTTTTTATAGTAGCCATCCTAATGGATAGGAGGTCATATCTCATTTTTTAAAATTTCCATTTCTCTGATGATTAGTGATGCTGAGCATCTTTTCACATGATTGCTGGCCATTTGTATTTCATCTTTGAAGAGATGTCTGTTCAAATGCTTTGCACATTTGAAAAATTGGGCTAGTTGGATTTTTGTTGTTGAGTAGTATGAGTTCTTTATATATTCTGGATGTTAAACCCTTATCAGATGTACAATTTGCAAATATTTTCTCCTATTCTGTGTGTTACCTTTTCACTCTCTTGACAGTGTACTTTGATTAAAAAAAAAAAAGTTGTAATTTGATGTAGCCCCATATGTCTATTTTTGCTTTCTTGCCTGTGGTTTTGGTGTGATAGCTGAGAAATCATTGCCAAATCCCATGTCATGAATCTTTAACCTTATGATGTCTTCTAGGAGTTTTGAAACTTTGGATCTTACTTTTAGGTCCTTAATCTATTTTAAGTTAATACTTTGTGTATGATTTAAGAATCCAGTTTTATTCTTTTACATGTATATATACTGTTTTCTCAATATCATTTGTTGAAGAGACTGTCTTTTCTCCCAATGAGTGGTCTTGGCACCTTTTTCAAAAATTGTTTGGCCATATATGTGAGCATTTATGTCTAGACTCTCTATTCTATTCCATTGGTCTATCTGTCTTTATGCCAGTACCACACTGTTTGATCACTGTAGTTTTGCTATATGCTTTGAATTCAGAAAGTGTGAGTCCTCCATTTATAATTTATTCTTCTTTTTCAAAAAAATGTTTAGCTACTTGAAGTCCCTTGAAATTCCATATAAATTTTAGGATAATTTTTCTTATCTCTGCAAAATATGCTGTTGAGATTTTGATAGGTATTGTGTTTAAACTGTAAATCATTTTGGTAGCATTTACATCTAATAAATATAGTCTTCCAATCCATAAATATGGATATCTTTCTATTTATTTGTATCTTATTTAATTTCTTTTGGCAATGGCTTATAGTTTTCAGTATATGAATTTTTTGCCTCCTTGGTTAGACTTATTGCTAAGAATTATATTTGTTTTGATGCTATTGTAAATCAAATTGTTTTCTTAATTTTGTAATTCTTCATTGTAAGTGTATAGAAATATGTATTGATTTTGTATCCCACAACTTCACTAAATTTATTAGTTCTAATAGCTTTTCATGGAATCTCTAGGGTTTTCTACATATAAGATCATAGGTTTGTGAGGAGAGATAATTGTAGGGTGTTTTTTCCTATTTGATGGTTTTAATTTATTTTTCTTGCCTAACTGCTCTGGCTAGGATTTCCAAAACTATGTTGAATAGAAGTGGCAAAGAACAGGTATCCTGCCTTGCTCTTGATCTTAGAGGAAAAGTGTTAGTCTTTCACCATTGAGTATGATGTTAGCTGTGGACTTATTATATATGGTTTTTATTATGCTGTGAAAGCTTCCTTCTATTCCTAGTTTGTTGAGTGTTTTTATGATGAAGTGGTGTTGAATCTTATCAAATGCTTTTCTGCATCAATTCAGATGATCATGTGATTTTTGTCCTTTATTCTGTTAATGTGAAGTTTACATTAATTGAGTTTCATATGTTGCATCATCCTTCCATCCCAGGAATAAATTCTACTTTGTCATGGTGGATAATCTTTTCAATGTGCTGCTGAATTCAGTTTGCTAGTATTTTGTTGAGGATTTTTCATCACTATTCAACAATACTGGTCTGTAGTTTTCTTTTCTTTTAGTGTTCTTGTCTGGCTTTGATATTGAGGTAATGCTGGCCTTGTAAAATGACCTTGTATGTACTCCCTCCTCTTCAATTTTTTGGAAGAGCTTGACATGGATTGGTGTTAATTCTGCTTTAAATGTTTGGTAGAATTCTCCAGCAAAGCTGTGTGGTCCTAGACTTCTCTTTGTTAAGAACTTTTTAATTACTGATTTAATCTCCTTACTGGTTATTGATCTCTTCAGATTTTCTGTTTCTCATGATTCAGTCTTGGTAGGTTGTGTGTTGGATTGTATACATTTCTTCTAGGTTATCCGATTTGTTGGCATACAATTAATCTCTTTTCATCATTTTTATTTCTGTGGCATTGGTTGTAATAACCCCTCTTTTGTTTCTGATTTTAGTTAATTCAGTCTTCTTTTTATTTCAATTAGTTTAGCTAAGAATTTGTCAATTTTCTTTATCTTTTCAAAAAACCAACTCTTAGTTTTATTTTTATCTACTATTTTTCTATTTTCTACTTAATAGTACTAATCTCTTCTCTAGTCCTTATTTTCTCCTTTCTAGTAGCTATAGTTTAGTTTGTTTTTCTTTTCCCAGTTCCTTGAAGTATAAAGTTAAACAGGTTTATATCTCTCTTCTTTTTTAATGTATGAACTTGTACCTACATACGTCTCTCATAGCACTGCTTTCACTGAATCCCATCCATTTCAATATGGGATTTTTTTCATTTTCATTTTTCTCAAAGTGTTTTCTCATTTTCCTTTGACTTCCTCTTTGACCCATTGGTTATTAAATAGTGTGTTGTTCAATTTCCACATACTTGTGGATTTTCCAGTTTTCCTTCTGTTATGGATTTCTAGTTTAATTCCATTGTGACTGGAAAATATATGTTGTATAATTTCAATCTTTTAAAATTTGTTAAGATTTGTTCCATGATCTAACATGTGATCTATTCTGGAGAATGTTTCATGTGCACGTGAAAAGAATGTATATTCTGTTATTGTTGGGTAGACTTTTCTGTATGTCTTTTAGGTCCAAGTGATCTATACTGTTGTTCAAGTCTTCTATTTTTAAACATATTTTCTGTTTGGTGGTTCTATTCATTATTGAAAGAGGGGTATTGAAATCTACTTCTATTGTGTTGCTGTCTATTTCTCCCCTTAATTCTGCCAAAGTTTGCTTCATATAGTGAGGCTCTCTGATGTTTGGTGCATAAATACTTAGAATTATATCTTCTTGGTGAATTAATCCTTTTATCCTTAAATAATGTCCTTCTTTGTCATTTATAAACAAAATTTTTGACTTAGAGTAAACGTTTTCTGATTTTAGTATAGCCTATCCTGTTCTCTTTTGGCTACCATTTGCAACATTTTTTCCATTATTTCATTTTCAACCTATATGTATCCTTAAATCGAAAGTGAGTTTCTGATATACAGTATATTGATGAATCCTGGGTTTTGTTTATTTGTATTTATTTATTTATGTATTTATTTTTATTGAGACAGAGTCTTGCTCTGTTGCCCAGGCTGGAGTGCAGTGCTGTGATCTTGGGTCACTGCAACCTCCGCCTCCTGAGTTCAAACAATTTTCCCACCTCAGCCTCCTGAGTAGCTAGGATTACAGGCATGTGCCTCCATGCACAGCTAATTTTTTAATTTTTAGTAGAGATGGGGTTTTGCCATGTTGGCCAGGCTGGTCTCGAACTCCTGACCTCAAGTGATCCACCTGCCTTGGTATCCCAAAGTGCTGGGATTACAGGCGTGAGCCAGCGTACCCAGGTGAATCTTGTTTTTTAAAATCAAATTTTCCAGTATATCTTTGACCGGGGAATTTAATCCATTTACATTCAAAGTAATTGTCTATATGGAAGGACTTACTATTGCCATTTTGTTAATTGTTTCCGTATATCTTACAGCTTTTTGTTCTCTTTCTCTCTTACTGCTTTCCTTTTATGTTTGGTTGATTTTTCTATACTGACATGCTTTGATTTCCTTCTCATTTCCTTTTGTGTATATTCTATAGATATTTTCTTTATAGTTACCACTGTAATTACATATAACATCTTAGAGTTATAAGACTATTTTAAACAAATAAATTAATTTCAATATTATACAAAAACTCTAGTACTAAATGCCCAATCTCCCATTTGTTATTGCTGTCATAAATTACGTCTTCATAGGTTGTATGCCCATTAACATAGATTTATAGTTTTTTAATGTTTTCGTAATTTAAATTCTATACAATAATTAAAAGTGAAGGTATGCAATAAAATTAGAGTAATAAAGTTTACTATGTCTATGAATTTACCTTTATCAGAGAACTTTATATTTTTTAATGGCTTTGTGCTAATGTCTCTACCATCCTCTCCCTTCACCTTGAGTAATTTCCCATTAGCATTTCTTGCCAAGCAGATCTAGTGATAATGAACTCCCTTTGTTTTTGTTTACCTGAATAAGTCTTAATTTCTTTTTTAGTTCTGAAGAACAGTTTGCTGGACACAATATTATTAGTTGACAGGTTTTTTTTGGAGGGTATTTTTGTTTTTCCTTTTTTCTTTCAGCACTCTGAGTATAATATCCTACTTCCTCTAGCCTTCAAACTTTCTGCTGAGAAATTCACTGGTAATCTTGTCAAAGTTCTCTTTTATGTGATGGGTTGCTTTTCTTTTGCTGGTTTCAAGATTCTCTCTTTGTCTTTGATGTTTCACAGTTTGATTATATCTAGGTGTGCGTCTTTTTGGATTTACCCTTGTTGGAATCTTTGAGCTTCTTAATTTGTATGTCCATTTTTCCCTTCAATTTGGGAGACATTTGGCCATTATTTCTCCAGTTAAGAGCTCTGGCCTTTTCTCTCTCTTCTCCTTCTGGAATTTCTATAATAAGTATATTGAGCTGCTTGATAGTGCCCCATAAGTTCCTTGGGTTCTCTTCACTTTCTTCATTCTTTTTTCTTTTTGTTCCTCTGACTCGAGGATTTCAAATAACCTGTCTTCAAGTTCAATGATTTCTTCTTCTGCATTATCAAGTCTGTTGTTGAACCTTTTTGGTGATATTTTGAGATCACTTCTTATGGTTTTTAGCACCAGAATTTCTGTTTGGCGTTTTTAAAATAGTTTCTATCTCTTTGTTGATAGTCTCACTTTATGCATGTGTCATTTACTGGATTTCATTTAGTCATCTATCTGTATTCTCTTTTAGCTCATTGAGCATATTTATGACAGTTATTTTAAATTCTTTGTCAGCAAGCCCATACATTTTCACTTCTTTAGGGTTGGCTTCTGAAGTGTTATTTTGGCCCTCTGATTAGGCCATAAATCTTTGTTTCTTTGTGTGTCTTGTGATTTTTGTTGTGCTGATGATGTTGTTAAGACATGGACATTCAAAACAACAACCACTTTTCATGAACTTTATGGTCTGGCTTCATGCAAAAGACTTTCACTGATCAGACCAGCTAGAGTTTATTTTAGGATCTTTCAAACTCTGAGGATGTGTCTTCTCTGGGCATGTACATAAGCTTTTAGTCCTGTGAAATTCCCATTGCAGCTTGTCCTTGCTTCTTTACAGAAGTCTATACTCTCTTGCTCCCTCTGGCACCTGCCTGTGGAACTGCAGCTCAAAAGTGCCACTATCATTGAACCTGTTTTCAGCAGCTTGCAAACAAGGCCACAAATTCCATCAGCCATCTGAGCCAACTGAGATAGATACCAATTTTTGAGTCAGCTCCCAGATGAGCCAGACTGTTGTACACATGGTCCTCTCCTTCGTTTTTATTCAAAGAGAGGATCCCTGGTGTGGGAAGTTTCCTTCCAGTTGTGTTGCATTAGGTCAAATGGGGGCAGAGCACAGATGAGCATACAAAGTGCTATGAACTTCCCTAACCCTTTATCTGAAATCCCTTCCTGTTGTATGTTGGTCAGAGTGCTTAGACTTCTCAAGTAGTCTCCAGAGTTCTCACAAAAATATTTTGGTCCACATATTTTTGCTAACTTCGTAGCTCTGTGAAGCTTCCTAGTCTGCATCTCTAAATGTGTGTTATTTTAATAGTAAGAATAAACTATTACATTTTCTAAAAGAGGTGAGTTTTCATTTAATGGGTATCTCTCCCCTTTTCACTCCCAAAGCACTTGGCTTTAATCTTTCTCATATTTATCACATTCTGCCTTTATAGTCACCTTTGAAATGTGTTGAATCTCTCCTCTAGGGTGTCAGGCACCCTGAACTATGTGTGTATTGTAGGTTTGTGTCTGTTAAGTGAAAAATAAAATAAAACAAAGTGAAGGGACTTCAAATAACAAGTCAAGGAAGGTAGTGGATTGAGGAAAAATAGATGTTCCCGGCATAGAATATGATAAATTAAAGAATGAAAGACTTGGTGATCAAGAGTAGATAAATCTGAAGGAGCTAAGAGAAGGTGATAGAGGACCTAGAGAAGTCTGGCAGAGACTAACAAAAGAGTAGGGGAAAAAATCACCATTTTAGTTTGCAACTGACAAAGGTCTATGAGTATTAGGATGCTCATAAATGTTGTCTACACATTTTAACTTTAATTGACACAGAAACATGAGGACTGCAGCTCTACGGTGCTTTAAAAATCAAATCTATACCCGGGTGTGGTGGCTCATGCCTGTAATCCCCACACTTTGGGAGGCCAATGCGAGCAGATCACCTAACATCAGGAGTTCAAGACTAGCCTGACCAACATGGAGAAACCCCTTCTCTACTAAAAAAACAAAAACTAGCTGGGCGTAGTGGCATGCGGCTGTAGTCCCAGCTACTCAGGAGGCTGAGGTAGGAGAATCGCTTGAACCCAGGAGGTGGAGGTTGCAGTGAGCAGAGATTGCACCACTGCACTCCAGCCTGGGCAACAGAGCGAGACTCCGTCTGAAAAAAAAAAAAAATTTGCTTACATGGAAAATGTTAAGACACATTGACATAAAAAAAAAAATAAACGTATTGGACTTTCAGAGATTTACATAAACAATTGCATGCTGACCACCAGTCCATTGAACAGGAGCCCTGTTTTGTTTTCTGTTTCCTGGTGTTGAGTACTGAAACTCAATTAAAAATAATACAAGTAAAGAGGGAAGACAAAACGAAAGAACCCAGTGTGAAACTTCCTTGGTTTTCAGGCCTCACTGAAGGAATTGTGTCCCAGGGTTCAGGACCACCAAGATCACCTGCAGAGCCATTTGACTCAGTAGAGTTCGAGGGAAAGAGAGCCATCCTTGTTCTTTAGCAAGTAGGGATACAGAAATAATAGTTACTAACCATCCTGCTGCCTGAGAAACACATTAGCACATACACTAACATGGGCACCTCTGATTTGTAAGAGCTCAAGTCCTAATTAACTGACAGTGAGCCAAGTTAAACGCTAAGCCAATTCTTTGAACATTCTACCCCAGTGTCCCTTACTAAGCCTCAGACGGCTGATTTTCAAATTGATGGGAAAAAGTCTGTTTGGAGATTTTGGTAGTGGTGGTGGTAATTTGGTTGTTGTAAAATGGCATGTTTTAACCTCAATGGCCAGTCCTACCCAAAGGGAAATGGATCATGGCATTGCTCTTAAAAATGACCTGAGCTATTAGCCTAATGATGGAGGAGGGCGATGCACTAGACATGATGAATCAAAAACAACCACATGAATGCTGACAACACAGTCAGGAAACAAAAGAACGCAGCTGTAAACATGAACCAGAAGGCTTCGTAACTAACAACACCTTTAAATGTCTGGATTGTTGCTATTGGTTTAAATCTGGCTAACATTTGGCCTCGCTTATTATAACTGAAATGTTATCTATAGATGCAATCTCTCTTGTATTTCAAAATGTTGTTTGTAAAGCCAGATATGAATCCATCAGAGACTCTTTCATATCTTGCAGAGGAAAAGTTCAAATGCACGAGTCTCTGTAATAAAGCCTACCCAGATATAATAAATGGGGCTGTCAGATTCATTCTCACTTGAGACACCAACTGTAGCTAATATTACTCGATATGCAGATGTTTTCTGTCTCTTTCTCTCAGACAAAAAAAAAGAGCATTTAAATGGAATAATGATAAATTAGTATCAATATGAAAAGACTGTGCTACAGTGTGGCAAAGGGCTCAACAGGTCAAGGCTTAGGGACACATGTGAGCAACGGAGCCCTCACCTCTGTGCTAAAGGGGCTCAGGAATTTATTAGCTGAACTATTCACTCTGCTCAGGACCACACAACACTATTTTAAAAAAAGAAAATAAAGCCCTGAACTATACTACAACTTCTGGTGGGAGAGACAAGGTCCCCCGCAGTGCCTGAAACACTGCACTGCATTGCACACAGATAGAAATGAACGGCTTAATCGCAAACAAAAGTACTAACACGAGTCCATCAAAGGGGTGAAAAATGGAAAAGCAAATCCTGACAATTCTTTATCCCCATGCCAGAGCCGATACTCGTTCTTAACAATTCCGCTGTCCCTGGACGCACCGCCAGGCTGCCTTCTGGAACTTCGTTCCACAGCACCAGCAAATAGTCACCTTCACATTTGTTTCCATTTAAGTTCCCCCCGCCTCTCTTGCCTTCTTGCCAACTTGTGTGCAGGTACACAGCACTGCGGAGGAATGTGGGAAAACGTCACTTCACTGCTTTTCAAAAAAGGAAGAAAAGAAAAGCTAATGATAGGAGCAAAGGGCAAAGGTTCTAATGGGACATCTCCCTAAATGATGAGGCATTTCTTCCTAGAGAACACTTGGGAAGCTCTTACGAAGTGTCTCCTGGTGGTAATCAAATGCTCTCTGAAGTCCTTAGGACCTGGAGTCTGTAAACCTGGAGCACAGCCTTTTATTATGCTTCTGAGAGTTTACTTTGGACAAATAAACTCCATGGGGGGAGGGAGATTTAAGTCACATAGTGCTATAATACACAGTCTGCAAATGAATATCCTGAGTGGGCAGTGGTTTAGGTTTTTATTTATTCACATCTATGTTATTAGTGGAAGTCAGAAACTAGAAGACAACCATAGAAAGTGAACCAAATATTTATTCTATTCATCAGGACTCTCTAAATGGCTACACACTCAGCATCCAGTTTTCCATGGAAATAGTCTGAATACCCACCATATTACAGAATTCATCACAAAACAGCTATTCCTCCTTCTCTGTCTCAAAGTTTATCTCCTTAATTAAATTGAGTTAGGCTAGTATTAAAGATTGCCATATCTCAGCACCCACCAAATTCTCGGCTGAGAAAGGCAACAGAGAGCGTTACCATGATGGAGAGGCCAAGCTGATTCAGGGAATTGCCAGAGAGGATTCATTAGGTAGGAGGATGTGACGTACTAGATTAGCAGTTTAAAGTTCTACAGCTTCTAAGAACTGAGAGGAGTAAAGGAACTTGGAAATTGGTGCTTCTGGGCTCTCCTCATCTCCTGCAAACTCAGGAATAGTCACTCAATGTGCTTATGAACTTCCAAGTTCCAGAGTCAAGCTTGCTGCTAACACAGTGCACTGCCGAGGTCTTTCTCTCATTCATTGATCAGCCAAGGGGAGGAAGGGGAGCTACATCCAACCAAACTAAGCCCAGAAGTGGAATGAAACAGCTGATGACATGTCCTACCTCCACGCTTCTCCTTGGACGCACTGTCACCCATTTCCAGGCACATCCTCTGCGCTGTGCAGCCGTGGCCAGTCTTACTTTGCCCTCTTCACTGCGGATCTGTGATGCTCCAGCTGCAAATGCACAGCCTGTTCTGCTCCTTTCCTTTCCAGGACCTTCCCTCCACACTTCCCCTTCCAAGGGACCTCAGATTGATTTCCTTTACACAAGGCAGTTGGTGGCTTTATAAAAAACAAAATGCATGTGTGTCATCCTGTGCAAAGGGCCAGCAGGGCAGTAGGAGTCCTTTTCTAATGTAAGGGCCTGAGTCTGGCCCTTCTGTAACAGTCAGGGTTTCCTGATGGGCCCCAGGTATGCAGGGGTTCCTCTGCTCTAAAATAGAAGTGGTAACAATACCTCGTCCCAGCTGTAGATGGTTCCAGCACCATTGTAATTGAATTCAACTTCTGGCTGCCACATTTAATAACTGTTTTATTACCTGGGTTTTCTGGCCTTAGCTTGCTCATATGTAAAATGGGTTGGTAATAGTACCTACCTCATCAGGTTATTGTGACGATTAAATTACCTGGTTCAAGTAAAGCACCTAGAATGGAACTTGTCAGAGCAAATGCTAGGTAAATATTGGCTGATGGAATTTTTCCTTGGATTTGTATAGTTTTCTAAGAAGATAACGAGTGAAATTGCTTTATAAGCCACGTACAAGTATAGGCCCTTGTACTCTCTACTCCTTGAAGCTGAATTTGAGGTAAGTCCACACATTGTTGAAAATGCAGGAAGACCCTCATTGTCACTGTTTTCAACAGTGACTTGCATCTCACAAATGGATCCCAAGGCTACCTGGAGGAGAGGCTTTCCCTGGAGCTGAGAACAGAAAACAAATGTTCCTGCTGTTATGTAGCATTGACCACAAGTTCCACAGGCCTACCACCTACATCATTTCTTACTTGAACAAGAACTTTACTACTCTCATCTTATATGTAAGAGTTGAGGCATAGTGAGTATAGCCCTAAGGTAACCTATTCACAGGTAAAATAATGACACAGGCCAAGCATGTCTTCATCGCTTTCTTATTTTCTTCCTCTCTATGTAAAAAACATCTTCTTCCATGTTCCCCTTCCCTTCCATATCTCAGTGCATCCTCATAAGCCAGAGTCTAACTAGTAAAGAATTTAGACTTCAGATAAGCAGACTTATACTAAGAAGTGGGTGGCTAACGGCATCATCTTCTTCCCACAGTATTTACATTCTAAGAGAGGTCCATTGACAGAGCAGGACAATGTCTAACCAAACAACCCTTGACACTCAGAAAACCAATTCATTAAAATGAATCAGAGGGTACTTTTAAGCTGACCAACATCCCGGTTTGCGTGGGGCTGAGGAAGGTGCCCATGACGTGGGATTTTCAATCTGAAGAGGGTACGTTGGCCACCCTGCTTCCCAGGCACACACTCTGCTTCCTGATGAAGCCGACTTCTCTTCGGTGGCTGGTAGTGGTTAACTACCTGCTTCTTTGCAATTTGACTTGCACAGCTACTGTTTGATCTGCTGAAACCACCTCTACACCCCCTTCTCCACACCATTGTGGCCTAGGAGTTGCTCGTCGTTCTTCAGAATGTATAGCTCAGTGGTAATGACATTGGGGAAACCTTTCACGCCCACTCCACCTCAGCTCCAGTGGAGTTTCCTGATTATATGTTTTCGTGGCACCCTGGACATTTTCTCCCTAACACCTGAACTGTGATAACAGCTTAGAAAAATCTGTTTATTTGCTTGTGATTATTTCAGGAATGGCTTCCCCATGAGTCTGCAGGCTTCTTGAGAATAAGGACAAAGAGAATAATAAGTCATCCATTGATTATGGTGTGAGGCAGTTGAAGGAATCAGATTCTCCTGGTGACCAACACAAAGTAAAAAAAGGAGTGACGCTCAACGTCTTTATAGGCAGGAGCTCCCAAGGTTAGATATTTAAAATCTCCCAGTCAAACCTCCACCATCAAGGACTGCTCGGGCCCTTCTCAGTTCAGCTCATATGCACTCCTGAGTGTCTCTCACCAAGGCAAGCTGAATTTCCAGCGTGAGTGACCCCAGTCCAGATCTGCAGGCCTGGGGCTTCTCTGGCTGAGCCACCCCTGTTCCAGCCACTGCTCCGGGTTATGCACCCCAAGGCTCTCCAAAGGTCTTACTGTGAGGTGGTTGCCTGAAACCATACATGAGTGAAATAACTGATAAACTAAATGAAGGGGAGGTGGCTCAAAAGGAAGCACTTCTTCCCTGCACCCTCACCCTCGCTTAAATTTAACTCTCCTCTAAAATATACCCTTTGACCCCATAACATCATTCCTATGAACCTATTCCAAGACGGGCAACCAGATTTATGCACTAAGAGCATGGAGAGAAAGGGCTTTATTTCTTTATCTTGTTTGCAACTCTTCTCACCAGATACAGGCATCTAATAGCAATTTACTCAATTACTTACACAGTATGATAACCATATATGAAATCTCTCAGTATCCATGCCTGGAAAAAAACCTGAGAACTAAAAGTGTTTACAGACAGTTGTTTGGGGTGAGTGAGGCTTGCATAAATGTTTTCTTCTTTCTGCTCTTTCCAAATTTTATATAATGTGCATAATACATTCTATTAAAAAATAAATGAATGAATATGGAATGTGCAGAACCCTTGGCGATACTTGATTTAAAGCTATGGCAGTAGATGGATGTCTAGGGCAGCAAGACAAGGGGATGCTAATTAGAGTCTCACACAGCCCCTTGCTGTTGCTGACCCCAAGCCCAGCCTCCTGGGGTCCTGCCGCCCAGACATAGCTGACCTCATCTTCAGGACAAGCTTCTTCCTCTCCAAGTCCCCTCTCCCCTTTCCCACAACCATGCAAAGAAAAGAAATACATATATTGAAAAAAACTGCCCACTTCACAATTATTTAGGGGATGGGTCTTATTTGCATCCAACTCTGCAGGAGTAAAATGTGGTCATACGGTGAAAGTAAAAAATACAGGAGAAAGTATTCTTCAAGGTAAGGTCAACACTCCTGCAACTCATTTGTCAAAGGACACATGGTAACTGACTTCAGGAAATACAAGAACTGCTTGAAAAAAAGAAAAGACTATTCATTTCCAGATCTTGCTAGGAAAGGTCATTTTAAAACCCTTGAGCCAGAAGGAACAGACGTATATAAACAAAAGACTGAATTGTATTCTAGATCCATTCATTAATGCTGTTTATCCTGCACGTAACCCTCAGCTTCCAGTAGTCCTCAATATTTGTTTCTGAATATCCCAGGGAATGAAACCAACTAATATTCTCTTTCTTCATTGCCAGATTAAGAAAGTGAAAGTTTTTCTTTTTTCTAGAAATATGCAAGGATCCAGAAAGCTTTGAAAATCTAATTTAGAGCCATTTAGACTCCAGGACTTACAGCCCTTATTTAATTAACATTTATGGAACACCTGTTACCGGGAGGGTATCATGGAAGGATAAAAACATGGTTAATACGCAATTCCCACCCTCAAAAAATTTTTCAGTCCCGCAGGGCGACAGTCTGGTGGGACAGCTGGGAGCAGCAGGGAGAGAATATGCCCAGGTGAGCTTGAAGAGATCTGGTCTCCAAATCTTTTCTGGCCCTGTATCGACTCACTGAGAAACATTAGTTCAGTCCTGTCACCACTGAAGGGCTCGGTTTTGTCAGCTATAAAATCAAACTTAAGAGTCATTGCCCTACCACCTTCCCTGGGACTGCTACCAGGGAAGCAAATGAGATGCTGGGTAAGAAAGCCTCCTGACTAAAGCATACAACGGTCCTATTAACACTGTGAGATCCTCGACTCCTACAACTATTTAAAACGGCTGCAAAAGGGCTTTTATTGTTGCTTATGGATGTTGTCATCCTCATAGAATGTTTTTGAATGTAAGACAGTTGAGCACCACGAGGAAGAGAATAAATGACATCTTCCCTGTGACAATTTTCCCTCCTGAGTAGGTGTCAGTGTGCGTAACGGTTTCTGTCTTTGGCCATCACCTTTTCTTTTATGAAAATGCCTTTTATTTTAAGAGTAAAGGAATTTACAAGTCATCGACTTTGGTCCCCGGAGAAACTTCAACAAGGTGGTTTGAGGAAGAAATTTTTGTGTCATTTTCTTCTAAATGTCTCTTTCTGAACACTAAAAGGACCCAGTTCAAGGACATAACAGTGAAGTATTGACTGTTTACCCAACTCAAAAATGGTTTGAAAATGGGGGAAAAAGAAGACTTATTAATTCAGTAGTTTATTGAAATTCCGCAAACATTCTATTTCACCTTACCGGAATCTACAAGTTCAGCTTTTTTTCTTTGAGAATTTTTTTTTTAAATAAAAATGTAGGATTTGGCTAGATTAAGGCAACTCAATTTCAACCTTTGTTTTTAACTGTTTTAGCTTCTGTGTTCATTCCTCGATTGGTTTATTCTTGATTTGAGCTGATCAGCAGATGTGGTAACGTAAAAGGAAAACAGAGTGCTGGCCAGATCTTTAGTTGTCTTCCAGGGCATTCTAAGCCCCAGCCTTAAACTTCTATATCTCCCTGCATGGCCCCCACATTATAACACACAAAGTTCCCCACTTCCACTACCACCACCCACCCCTGGGCATCAAATATGCGTTTTCCCCACCTCTGCGCATTCACTTGTCTTACCCCCTTGGCTTGCAAATACCCTTTCCTACCACATTCATCTGTCAAATCCTATTGCATATCAAAGGTCAGCACAAATGCCTCCCCCATCTGGTCTTCCCAGGTTACTCCAGATTGATATCAATGTTCCCTAATCTGTGTTCCCATCACTCTTTCTTTGCAATTCGCCGATCAACTATTGCATTCTGCCCAGTTTAAACTATTTCTTTATATGCTTAGTGGAGAGTCATGCTGGAAACTGAACCTGTGTTTGTTTTTCACCGAGTTAGCAAGAGGAGTCCTGGGGATTATCCCTGAGTATTCTTTGGAAGGTGACTCATCCCTGTGATAGAGAAGGCTTTCCTTCAAGTGAAAGGAAGCCATTGTTTTGTGTTTCTGATGGCTAGGAACATCTTTGAGGAAAGGAGTTTATTTAAGGGAAGTAGGAAGTGGGTGGAGTGGCTGGTGAGAAACCTTGGCATTTCTCGGGTTGAAAGGCAGCGTCCATGAGCCTGGCAGGGGGCTGACTCCTGCACCTCCTGGCACAGCTCCCCGAGGTGAGGAGGAGGACTGTATAGAACCCTGAGCACTGAGGGCTGTCCTCTAGAAACCCAATGAGAATAGGCCACAGGGGATAATTTAGGAAGTGGAATCAGCTGGGACTTACCCGCCTGAAAAAAGCTACTATGCCCATTCAACAGTGGCACCGTGTGGCAGCGAGGGGCAACGGCAGGGGCAGCCCAAGAACAGACCCGGACTCTTACCTGTTTGCAGGAGGGGTCACAAGGATCTCCTTTATTAGAGGAGCTTTATTCATTGTATTTATATATTTATTTATTATTTTTAGAGACAGGATCTCACTGTTACCTAGGCTGGAGTGCAGTGGTGCAATTATAGCTCATTGCAGCCTCCAACTCCTGGGCTCAAACAAGCCTCCAGCCTTAGCCTCCCCAGTAGCTAGGACTATAGGCATGTGCTGCCACACACCTATTTTTTTTTTTTTTAATATTTTTGTAGAGACAGGATCTCACTGTGTTGCCCAGGCTGACGTCAAACTCCTGGCCTCAAGTGATCCTCCTGCCTCAGCCTCCCAAAGCACTGGGACTACAGGCGTGAGCCACTGCACCCAGCCTTGGAGGAGTTTTCTTTAGATGGTTCTGAGGATGGAGCAAGAGAGCCGTAAGAGGGTGATATTGGACTTCTGACAAAGTTAGTGGGAGGTGAGGAAAGAGACAGGAGAGGATTTTAATTTAACTGGAGAAGTTAACAAAAAATTATGGAAAAGTCTTAAATCCCCTACTAAGTTGCAAGCTCCTGGAGGACAGAGACCATTTTCATCTCAGTGCCTTGGATGCAAACAAAGCACTGACTTGACTACATTAAGTATTTTTACTTTGCATATATTTGAGGACTAAATAAATGAGACCATAGACTCCAGAAGGATGGGATCATTGATTTAACCACTTTCAGCATGGGCTATCCCCAAATGCTGTTTACTTATCTTTGAAGCAATTGTTTTGCTTCTCCTTGGATGGGCACCCACACATGCATGCACACACATGTGCACACACACACACACACATATACACATACACACACATGTTTAGTCAAAGATCAGCCAGTTGGTCTACAAAGATATTGTCCATGATCCTCTAGGATTTAAACTTTGCTGAATTTTGTGATGTTTACTAGGACATAGTTTTCTGCTTCTGAAGACCTTGCCTGCTAAGTCATCCCCGACCTACTAAAGGTCCCCAAACAGTAACCCAGTTCAACTGACTTGGGTTCTGGCCAAGTTAGAATCCCTGATTCTTGGCACCTGTCATTCCCCACTTTATTCTGCATCAGACTCAACAGCATTCTCTTCTTCTTTATAAGCTACAGCGATACATTCAGCTCATGAATATGTGCTTCCACATCCTTCCAGAGAGTTAATTTTCACCCAGGATGGCAAAGTTTTAGGTGAAAATGTCTTCCCTTCCTCTGCATTTTGTACACTTATACCTCCTTAACTGATAGCCTCAATCGGTGAGCGAAACTATTTTCAAGTAGATGAGAGAAGTGGGGCTTGAAATATAGAATATATCGTCATCTCCTCTTTCATGATAAATAGCTGTTATGATCATTTATTGTTCCCATGTTCCAAAATCTAAAACTGCTTTACAGATGTTCTCCAGCCCAGCTTCCTAACATCTGTGCAGGGAAGGCAGGGCGCAGAGTTACCAGCTCCATTTTGCAGATGAGAATAGTTATGGGAGGCCCAAGGGGCACGGACTTGACATTTTTAGGACATTGTGATTATACTTTATTAGCCTTTACTCATAACATACTGGAGCAGCAGGCAAACAGCATGTGTCAATGTCCAGCATGAGGCCATTCCATGAAGTCGGTGAGAGCTAGAAACAGAACCCAAGATTTGGGGACTTTCTATCTCAAGTTGCATTCGCTATTTTCCTAAGTTAAAGAGGTAGGCATAAAATCACAAATACATACAGATACACCCAGAAACAAGAATACTTAGGAACCCACAGAGGTATATGTTAATACAAGGCAACAGAGTAATTTGCTTTATTTTCAAAAAGCAAAGCAGCTCACTCTGCCTTTCTGGTCTCTTTTGTGACAATTGACCTCAATCCAGTGGGCCACCCTAAAGACATGGTCCCTCCACAGGGACTATTTGTCTTCTGGGCTCCTCGAGTCTCTAATGAATATAAAGTAGACTGTTCTCTTGTTGCATGTCATTGGAGTCTATCCAAATAGGAATCAGGGAGAAAAAAAAAAAAGTAATAGAACATTATGCTGGGATTTCCATATCAACACTTCAGAGATAGTTAAATGTTACCTCAATTTTTTCCTAAATGAAGTCTAATACCTTGAGGTATTTCCCGAGGTGCGTTGTCTATTGTCTATATGAGCACTGGGTACTTCAAAGGCCGGGTTTGGGTTGCGCTGTGCAGCTGGTTGGAAAACTGCATTAACCTACGTCCCAAGGTGAAAACAGCAAAGCTCCCTGGAAACATGTGGGAAAATGCCCCATTTCTAATTATTTTCCCCTTCCTTCCTCGGTACTTGGCACTCATGCTGCACACCAACTTGAGGAGCATTTCCAGGGAATCGTGCCTACCTCCACTCACCCCACATCATTTAAAACCCACCCAGACTGGGACAGCTCTGCAGAGCCGGCAAGACTCTCTGGTATCCACAGGTCAGAGGCAGAGGGCCCCGCTGCAGCTTTGAGAAAATGCCCAAGTACTGTATGGCTGTCTTATTCTAGATGTCCTATCAGTCTTTGGCAGGGTGATAAACTCAAGCACCAGGTCTAGGACACTGCTCTCGAATCATCAGTGAGGGTTTGGAATTGAAGTAGCTATTTACTTCCCCTTAGATACAGTGCCTGCAATCAGGTTATCCCGTAATCTGACGAGAAGCCGTCCTTTAGGTGTGTTTCAACTGACATGAAAATACCAACATACTCTTCCGCTCAGGAATCCTGCTTTTCATCTAGGACTAGGGCTGTTCAATGTAGCCAGGCTGAAGAGTACCATGTTTTCGGCCAGGCGTTGTGGCTCACACCTGCAATCCCAGCACTTTGGGAGGCTGAGGTAGAGAGATTGCTTGAGGCCAGGACTTTGAGACCAGCCTGGGCAACATGGCAAGACCTTATCGCTATTAAAAAAAAGAAGAAGAAGAAGAAGAAGAAGAAGAAGAAGAAGAAGAAGAAGAAGAAGAAGAAGAAGAAGAAGAAGAAGAAGAAGAAGATCATGTTTTAAAAGGAGATTGAGGCCAGGTACAATGGCTCACGTCTATAGCCCCAGCATTTTGGGAGGCCGGAGCGAGTAGATCGCTTGAGCTCAGGAGTTAAAGACCAGTTTGGGTGACATGGCGAAACCCCGTCTCTACAAAAAATACAAAAATTAACAAGGGGTGATGCCATGCGCCTCTAGTCCCAGCTACTTGGGAGGCTGAGGCAGGAGAATCACTTGAACCCAGGAGGTTGAGGCTGCAGTGAGCCATGTTCATGCCACTATACTCCAGCCCGGGCCACAAAGTGAGACCCTGTCTCAAAAAAGGGAAAAAGGAGGTTGAGCACAGTGGCTCACACCTGTAATTCCAGCACTTTGGAAGGCCGAGGAGGGTGGATCACCTGAGGTCAGGAGTTTGAGACCAGCCTGGCCAACATGGGAAAAACCTGTCTCTACTAACAATACAAAAATTAGCCAGGTGTGGTGGCAGGCGCTTGTAATCCCAGCTACTCGGGAGGCTGAGACATGAGAATCACTTGAACCTGGGAGGTGAAGATTGCAGTGAGTCAAGATCATGCCACTGCACTCCAGCCTGGGCGACAGAGCAACACTCTGTCTCAAAAGAAAAAAAAAAAAAAGAAAAAAGTAGACTGAAATGCAAAGTAACTCAGGAAATGATACACACCTAGGTATAATTTGGCTCTTTTTTCACTTCCTTAACCATTCTTGGTGATTTAATTTAGCCTTAATCTATTTTCTTCGGTTTTCATTAAAATGCTTTTTCCTCACTCACCTTAAAACATTCTCTTCTAATTCAATCTTTTCTGGGAAAGAAATGTACCAAGCCTGTTTGGGACGAGAGCCCTGTCTGGTGCACGTCCTCCACTGTCAGAGCCGATCTCTGCTGCCCCAGGTCCCCTCTTCACCTGGCCAGGCTGCTGGAGAAGGGCTGGTTTAATTGGTAGTCAGGACAGGCATCACCATCCCTGCCAGCAGAGCTGCCATCTCCTGCCAGGGAGGACGCAGAAAGCCACCGCCTTGCCCATATTTGACATTATCAAAGTCTTCCCTCTTTTTTATAATCAAAAGGAAAGATTTTTCTGCTCTCAGATTGAACAGGTTTTCGAAGAGAAGCCAACAGTGGTTTCATCATCGCACCCTGAAGCAAACATTTCAGAAAAGTTTCCTCTTGCCCTTTGTTGGTTGCAAAACAAACACCAGAGGTTAATTGCTGCTTTCTCTGGCAACCTTAGCACACAGATGCCGTCGGCCAGCACTTACCCTCATGCTTCAGATGAGGTGGAGACCTTCTCCTGCCAGGGATCCTGCGAGCCCAGTCCTTGACAGCATTGCAGGATTTTAAGAAGGTTTCTATGTTACTTTAATAAAAAGCAGCAGCTTGATAAATCTATCCTTCTGCCAGGGAGAAAAATTTACTTTGTGTCTCTCAGAAAGAAGCCCTATCTCAAGTTGATAAAAGGAACCTAGGAATGTTCTAGTAGATCAGCACCATGGACGTCCCCATCCCCACCACCCCCACACACTGCTCACTGTCTCACCCATTTAGTATGGGCTTGTGGAAGCGGAGAGGGACACGTAAGAAATGTTCTAGGCCGGACACAGTGGCTCACACCTGTAATCTCAGCACTTTGGGAAGCCGAGACAGGTGGATCACCTGATGTCAGGAGTTTGAGACCAGCCTGGCCAACATGGCGAAACCCCATCTCTACTAAGAATATAAAAAATTAGCCAAGCACAGTGGTGCATGCCTGTAGTCCCAGCTTCTCAGGAGGCTGAGGCACGAGAATCGCTTGAACCTGGGAGGTGAAGGTTCCAGTGAACCGAGATTACACCACTGCACCCCAGCCTGGGTGACAGAGTGAGACTCCGTCTCAAAAAAAAAAAAAAGGCCGGGCGCGGTGGCTCAAGCCTGTAATCCCAGCACTTTGGGAGGCCGAGACGGGCGGATCACGAGGTCAGGAGATCAAGACCATCCTGGTGAACACGGTGAAACCCCGTCTCTACTAAAAAATACCAAAAAAAAAAAAAAAAAAAACTAGCCGGGCGAGGCGGCGGGCGCCTGTAGTCCCAGCTACTCGGGAGGCTGAGGCAGGAGAATGGCGTAAACCCGGGAGGCGGAGCTTGCAGTGAGCTGAGATCCGGCCACTGCACTCCAGCCCGGGCGACAGAGCCAGACTCCGTCTCAAAAAAAAAAAAAAAAGAAAAGAAATGTTCTAGGTCATAAGAAAAAAAGAAAAAATCTGGCCACCAGAAAACTCCAACTTTCATATGATATAAATAATAGAGACATAAAATTATTTTGCCAAAATTTCATCATGCAAAAGCTATTTAGCACCCTGGTAAAATCGTGGTGAGGAAAGTGTCCAAGTGGTCTCACTGTGTTGTCTGATATTCTATTAGAAAATAAGGATTAACTGGAGTCCTTTGTAAAAATAGATTAAAATGGAAACCAAAAAACATGGGACTTCCTAGGGTCTGTGATAAAATTGCTACTGATTCTGACAAACTGTTAAGAGAAAAAATGTTGGCAGATGCAGTGGCTCACGCCTATAATCCCAGCACTTTGGGAGGTTGAAGCAGGAGGGTCACATGAGACCAGGAGTTCAATATCAGCCTGGACAACATAGTGAGACCCCGTCTCTGCAAAAAATTAACAAATTAGCCAAGTGACAGCGTGTTCCTGTAATCCTAGCTACATGGGAGTCTGAGGCAGAAGGATCGCTTTGAGCTCAGGAGTTAGAGGCTGCAGTGAGCTATGACTACACCACTGTACTTCAGCCTGGGCAACACAGTGACACCCTGTCTCTAAGAAAAAAAAATATATATATATATATAATATAAAATATAATATATATATATATAATATAAAATATATATATATATTCCCCTCTGATTAGAAAAAGCAAAGCACCCAGCTCTGTTTTCTGCCTCACCCCACAGTTGCCAGGCTGAGTAGAAAGCTGGGGACAAAAGTGGGTGGCCATGGAGAGCTGAACCTTGGCTTCCGGAGTCTCTGGTAGGAGATCCGCCTTTTCTCAAAGAGAAAAACTGCCCGTAGAACAAGGCCTAATTCTCCCTGAAGTACCTAGGCATCTTCCCAGCAGGCTGAAGATGCCCCACTCTTCAGGTGTGGCCCTGTATCTAAGGTCTGGCCAGAAATGACCTGAGAGAAGATGTGAGCTCCATGAGAGAGGGAGAGAAAGAACCACAGTGGGAGCACTAGGATCGAATCCCAAGACCCAGAGCTTTCCAGAAGTCAGTCCGTTGCTCATCCCAATCACGGAAGGGCTCACATGCAAAAAACGTGCACAATTTACATATCTCTCACCAAAGAGCAGTGACTCCAGAGCGGGCATCTGCAAAGCAAGAGTATGTGTTTTGGAGTATTTCCCTTTATCTAAAGGAATGCAGAAATGTCTCCTTCTACCTCCTCTCTTCCCAATCCTTTCTGTTTCATTCTCCTTTTTTTCCTTTCTTCTTTCAGTCTTCTTCCAACTCCCCTCTAAGATTTGAGCTTCAGAAAACAGGAGAGGACTCTGATAAGGTTTGGGAAGAAAACTCTTCCAATTTCTGGTCCTGGCCATGGAGCCCGAAGGATTTTTGAGGCATTAAGTAATTGACCTCTCACCACCTCCGAGTGTTAAGGGACACGTGCTACTGTTATCTCCCATTTTATAGTCAGCACAACAGAGGCAAACCAAGGTTTAGAGACTTGCCCCAAGTACCAGGGTCAATAAACACGCAAGAAACACATGCTCCCTTCTGTACTCACTACTCACTTCCAATAGCCTCATTTATTGTCAAATGCATGCTTGTTTGGTTAGTTTTAATCCCCATGCTATTAACATGGGAGCCTGGAACATGTTGACTTCTTAACAGCTCCCAGAACCACAATCATTTAGGTTGGAAAGTAAACAGCATCTTATCCGTAAGAGGGTAGACGGGAGGTCAGCGGAGAGGGAGGCTGCTGCTGTAGATGGCCAACAAGGCGGGCTGGCTGCACCAGCTCTCACTGATCAGGCCGCGCAACTCAGTGGGGGCTCTGGTCTGAGATGTGCTCACTGATCTTTCCATTGTCTCCATCGTCCAGATCAGCTGCAGGTTCCAGTGATAGCAGATCCAGGAACCAGGTATCAGATTCTAAGGCTGTATCAGATCATCTTTGCCATAGGACAAACTCCCCCAAGCCTCTCCTTAAATTCCTATCTCTTATAATCCAAATTCCGGCTAACGCTAATGTCTAATTCAGAAAATACTGCAGCCAAAAGAAGATAAGATTTGGAGTCAGGCCAACCTGTCCTCCTCTTGCTGCAGCTTTGCAGCCAATGGGCAAGTCACAGGACTCTCTAGGACTCCCTGCCCTGTCTGTCCTGGGGGCAGATGAAACCCAGCACTGGGGAGTGCCTGCTGGGATAAGGTCTAGAAAGCATATTCTGATGCCTACCACACGTCAGCATGGGATAGGGACTGAAGATCTTAATTTTTTTCCACATTTAGTTAAACAATTAAGAGTGCAGGCCAGGCACGGTGGCTCACGCCTGTAATCCCAGCACTTTGGGAGACTGAGGCAGGTGGATCACCTGAGGTCAACAGTTCGAGACCAGCCTGGCCAACATGGTGAAACCCCATCTCTACTCAAAATAGAAAAATTAGCCAGGTGTGGTGGTGGGCGCCTGTAACCCCAGCTACTCGGGAGGCTGAGGTAGGAGAATCACCTGAACCCAGGAGCTGGAAGTTGCAGTGAGCCAAGATCTCGCCACTGCACTCCAGCCTGGGGGAGCAACAAGGGCAAAACTTAGGTCTCAAAAAAAAAAAAAAGTGCACATTTAATAATTTGATTAATTTTATCCAATGTCACTGTTACTTTATTCTATACCTGTCATTAACCACTGAGAAACAGTATTCTGCAGAAAAATAAAATTACAAAAAAGGAAGGAGAGAGGGAGAGAAAAAGGAATGAAGGAAGGAAGGGAAGAAGGAAGGAAGAGATGGAGGGAGAGAAGGAAAGAAAGAGAGAAAGAAGGAAGGAAAGGAAGAGAAGGGACAGAAAAGGAAGCAAGGGAAGAGAGAGAGAAAGAAGGAAGAGGAGGAGAAGAAGAGAGGGGCGAAAGCAGGCAGGTGGCTGCCAACAAGTGCCGCCTCCAGTAGCACTGCATTGCTAGAAATGGGTAGGGGGTCAGAGAATCTGGATTGAAATCTTGTTTGCTAACATATGCTGCCTTGGCAACTGTGGACAAGTTACTTAACCTCTCTCCAACTTTCTTACCTCTTAAATATGCTTATAATAAGAAAGCCTAGCTCATGAGATTATTTTGAGGATTCAATGTAATCATAGTCCTGAAGGTGTCCAGCATGTTATCTGGCACTGGACAAACACAAAACAAGAAAAAAAGAAAAGAAAATGCTGATCGAATTTAAATGTCAATTCTAAGATATTCACATAAACCACCGAGGGAGGATAACTCAGTTTCCACACCCAAAATAATCAGAACAGCCTTCCAAGCTCAGAGTGTACAGTGTGGTGTGTCCTAGAGGGACAAGAGCGCTTCACTGTATCGTTGCAATATTAAGTTGTTCTTATTAAAATAAGCTCACCTGACTGCATGGGGACAGAAAGAAATTCAATCCATCTACAGTGGGGCAAGAAGCAATCATTCTGCTCCTCAGCACACAACAATAAATAATTCAGCAAGAAGGAGACACTAGTATCCTTCCAATTTTTCTTCTTCTACTCATAAATCCTGCTTATATTTTCTGGAACCATAAATGGAATATGATTTTACAAACTGAAGGAGAAATGAACCATGCTAGAAATGCAGGGACATTCTGACTCGTTTTTCCCTATCACCAGTCCTTGGTGACCTTTTCCTTGATTTGAACTCCTTTAGCATTGGGTTTACAATCTGTATGACACTGCTAGCGACTGAAGTATCAGACACCTTGGAGGGATTTCTCTTTTCATTTCAAAGTTGTTCTCTCGGCGATAATAAGAGTTCATGTTTATTGTGCACTCACTCTGTACGAGGCATCATTTTATCATTTAATTTTCACAAAGGTCCTCTATGTTGTCATTTAAGTAAGTAAAGACTGGGGCCCAGAAACGTTAAGTAGCTTGTCCAGTATCACGTGGTTAATATGTTACACAGCTAAGATTTGAACCTGACACATTCTCTTTATGAGTCATGGTGCACATTACCAGGATGTAAGTTTTTCTTGAGGGCCAAGGGCTCATCTTCCTCCAATTTTGCTTCCCCCTACTTCCTAGAAAAACTCCTGAGAATTAGGAGAGGTTCAAACAGACGATTGGTAAACTGAATTCAATAAAGGCATTCACAGGCTTCCACTAGAAGACTTCAGCATACATCCTTTACCCTTGAAGACCACCACATGCAACCACACTGACCGTGCCCTGCACAACCCCAGGGGTACCTTTTACAGAGACTACAATACAAAGGGACTACGATACTAAGCAAGGCCATTTGCCTCTTGCCAACTCAAATCCATATCATTTCCCAAGCCCTTTTCAGTGCACCGCAGCCCAGACTTACTCCACGCCAAATAGAAACAATCAGACTCCTAGAAGTAAGTAAGCAGACAAGTTGTATATTTCGATGTCCAGCACGTAGAAGACATTTACGGAACATGTGACATAATATATTGAAAAGGAAAAGGGAAGTACTGTCTATTTCTCATTTTCTACATTAGAAAATGAGTTTGGCGCGTGATAGGAAATGTTTATAGCCTATGCTTTCTCCCGTCATCAAAAATAAACTATGTGCTGATCAAGAACACAGGATCACAGATCAATTTTTATTGAGGTCGAACTTTTCTAAATATCATCCTTGGCACTAGTACAAGTGAGAGCTTTAAGTGGGGATGGCAACTACACAACCTACAACGGTCTGCAGTGATCTGCCAGCACCATTGCAGCAGGGAGACATAGGAAAAGTAGATGCAGTTGGATGAGATCATGTTGCACCTGTGGTCAGAGCCTCCTTGCAATAACACAACTCTGTGGATCAACATAAACCCAAGAGTGGGACCATTAGATTGTAGGCAGTACCCACAGATTCATATGGTAGGAAAAGTATCATGTCAGTTACCTTCTAATCATTCTTATTAAATCAATGGGAGAATCAGCCTTTGCAACCTCTCCACCATTTGCTAATCATCCTTTTTAACAAAAAGAGAGCATGGCTCAACCTTAGAGCCTTTAGCACGCAAGTGAATCTAGATAGAATTTAATAACATTGTTTGCATGTTTTAATCATTACCTTCCCTGTTGGCCAATGATATTGGTTTTCCATTTACAATAATGATATAAAGTTTTAAAACAAATGTATTTAAGTTTAAAAAACCAATTAGGTGATCTAAAGAAAAAATATAACATTGAGTACAGTCTAGATATAGCTATGGTAAAATTTGTGAAAGTGAGAAATTAACGAATAAAGATTGGGCATTAGCCTGGTGCAGTGGCTCATGCCTGTAATCTCAGCATTGTGGGAGGCTGAGGCAGGTGGATTGCCTGAGCTCAGGAGTTTGAGACCAGTTTGGGCAACATGGTGAAACCTTATCTCTACCAAAATAAAAAAAATTCGCCAGGTGTGTTGGCACACACCTGTAATCCCAGCTACTGGGGAGGCTGAGGCATGAGACTTGCTTGAGCCCAGGAGGTAGAGGTTGCAATGAGCCGAGATCGCTCCACTGCACTCTGACCTGGGTGACAGAGCAAGACTCCATCTCCAAAAAATAATAAACAAATAAAGATTGGGCATCGTGGCTAATGTGAAGATGAACAGGAGTTAACACAGGTGACCCAAGTTGCTTGAGAGTGGAGGAGGAGGTGGTCAGGGAAGCTAGAGAGAAAGCTTACAGAATTAGTGAAGGAAACAAATATCCTTGTCCCCCCAAAACTAAAATCTGGAGGCCTGGGGTCTGAGCTCCTGGCCACGTGATTGCAGGAGGGAAAAAACCACAGAGCGTGGATGCTACCTGCAACCCCCACAGGGGGACAGCAGCCTCCAATGCCCAAAGAGATGGCAAGGAGATGGGGGCAAGATGAAATGTCTGGATAAACATAAAAACACGAAGCCTAGGTTTCAGACAAGCACTGTGTGAAGGCAATAAACACATAGAGGAAAAGCCCTGGGGCACTGTGGAGAGAGCACTGAACTGGGAGTCGAGAGACCTAGTTTTAATTCCAACTCTGCTGTCTCTGCGTGGCCCAAGGAAAAGACTTACTCTTTCTTGCCTTCAATTTCCTCACCTGTTACAAACCCTTTCCTGGGACTACATTCTTTGCCTCTATGTTCTTTAATAAGTACATTAGCACAATTTCCAATTTGGTATTATGGGGATACTATTTAAAAGAGACAATATATTTGCTGCAAGAATACCAACCTCCCCCTGATGCGAGTGCACACACACACACGCACACACATGCACACAATTGCATTTAGAATTATAATTATTTGACTGTTAATATAATCACCGGCAAATGTTGGTCATAAATATTAAGTGCTAACGGGGTCAGACTCCCTGGTGGATGTTGAGGAATGTGCCTGGTGGGTGGTGGAGGGGAGCTACTTTTCCAGGGAAGTACGAGGGAATTAACCACCAGTCTGTACCTCCATGGCCTTGCAAAAAACACCAACACTCTCTTTCCGTCTAACTCTACAACTGGAATTTGCCCAGCCTTTTGGGAAACGTACTTCAACTTTGAATGTTGGAACTGCCTATGATACATAAAATCACAGCTCTTCTCTCTTGAGAATTAACAAAGCAGAAAAAGCAAACAGTGGATTTTTGTCTTGGTAAACTGAGGTTCAGAGATTGTTTTTATGGGACTCACCCAGAAAAAGGTCTCCCTCTGTTTATTGCCCACTGAAGGGCTATTGCGTAGCCTGAGATGTTGAAATGGCACACTGAAAAGGAAGCAACATAAACATAAAATCAAACTACCGCAAGTATCTACTGAACATCTACTATCATTTGTGCACAGAAGAATAAAACATGGTTCCTGGTCTCAAGATGTCTGTGATCTAGCTAGAGTAAAGGCCAATACACATAGAACAAAGAAAGGGAGAAGACAGCATAGAATTGAGCACAAAATAGGTGATTTTCATTTAAGACAACCTTCACTTGCAAGGCTCCACCCAATCCATTCTACACCACAAGTAGAGCCACTTTCCAAGACACAAACCTAATTATGCCACTTGCATGCTTAAAACATTTCAACAGCTCCACCTCCAGATGAAGTCCACATTCCTTACCATGGTGTTAAAGGCCACTTGAGACTGTGCCTCTGCTTACCGCTAGGGTCTCGTGTCTTACCAATCTCCTTCCTCCTGGTCCTCCGTGTGTCCTGGGGGCTCCTGCAGAACTGAAACGTGTCTTTTCCCAGCATGCCTCTCTCTCTCATGACTATTCATGTACTTTCCTCTGCCTAGAACATTTGCACACAGCCTGGCGGGCTGACTACTGCCTATCCTTCAAGTCTTAGCTTAAACATCACCCATCAGGGCCTCTCTCCCTCTTCCCACAACTTCCTATCTTTCTATATTACAGCATTTAATATACCATATTATAAGTATTTATTTAACTGATTGCTGCCACCATTATACTTCAAAATCTATGAGGTTGCCAGGTGCCGTGGCTCACGCCTATAATCCCAGCACTTTGGGAGGCCAAGGCAGGAGGATTGCTTAAGCCTAGGAGGTAAAGACCAGCCTGGGCAATATGGCGAAACCCCATCTCTACAAAAAATATATAAATTAACCAGGTGTGGTGGTGCATACCTGTAGTCCCAGCTACTCAGGAGACTGAAAGGGGAGGATCACTTGAGCCCAGGAGGTCAAGACTGCAGTGAGCTGTGATCACACCACTGCACTCCAGCAGGGTGAAAGAGCAAGACCCTGTCGCTAAATAACAACAACAATAACAATAATAATAATAACAATAACATTCATGAGGTCAGGAACTGTAATTGTCTTAATTCACATGGTGTTCCCTCCTCCAGCAAAATGCACATCGTAAGCGTCCCTTCACTATGTTTGGATGAATGAACATATGCCATGGATAGTTAGAGAAAATGAAGACTGGTAAGAACCACAGTGTAAAAGAAAGGAAGACTGCATGGAGGAGGTGCTGCTTGACTGGAACCTTTAAAAGTAAGGATGATTTCACAAAAGGGAAGGAGCGGATTAAATTATGCTCAGTAGTAGAGGTAAAATACTTTGGCTTCCATCCAACACATGTAGGCCCTTCAAACAAACGGTGAGTAAATTGGTGAATAAATTAATGAATGAATACAAAATAAATAAGTGAATGGCTTTCTTGATGAAAGGCATAACAAGTAACATGAATGAAAGGCATTTTTTTCTGAAAATGTAACTAGTTGCCTTTATCCACAGCCCCAAACACAGTGTCATCGAGTATACATGGGAGTGGGGTAGGGGAATTACTGACAGGTCACCAGAAACCAGCACATTTCCGCATCTCTCGTCATTTCCAATGTCCTCCAACCCTCCTTTCACCTGGATGTTTTGTTATTATTTTTAAGATGTCCAGGAATCTAGAAAAGCCTTTTCCCAGTTGCTTTCAGACTTTATATATGTTCAGCGAGGTTTTTTCTCCCCCATAGTTCTCACCTGAGCATAAAAAGAAAGACACTCTTTCTGCTGAAAGTATATCCAGAACTGAGTGGACTGACAGGTATTCAAAGCCAATCTCAAAATCATTTTTCAGATGTCATCATTGCTGAGCTTGACCTTCTTTTCAAATGCTCTGGATTATCCTGGAATTTTTTATTTCATTTGCAATTCTCCTGACTAGAAGTCCTGATTAATAGGGGACACGGAGCCCTGTTTGGAAAAATTCAATACATTATGCTCTAGTCTAATATATCCTCAGCAACTCTTGCAAACCCACATTACAGCATTCACGTTGACTCTTTCCTCAGGGGCTTGAGAGGCCGGGGAGGGGAGAAGTGAAGAGAAAGAAACCAGCTTCTTGGCTGCTGCTCAACAATAGCTCCAGCTCCCTAGCCCCTCAAAAAAAAAAAAAAAATCTTTTACATAGTTGTTCTAACCAAGAAAGTATGCATAGCTTCCTGACAGATTGGATAATGTGGAGATTTGAGAAAAGTGTGCAATTTTCCTCATTTTCATTTTACCCCCAAATGCTTTGGGTACAAGTATAACTTCCACCCACATATAATAGTAGTTTCAATGTCCTAAACTGAAGATTGGGAACAGGGAGCAGTCTTTGAGCAAAGGTATTTACTTAGGCAGGAAACAACATCAAAATGACACCCAAGCCTGCCTGGGGTTGCCCTTTTGATTAGCGCTCAATTTGAGTCCAATCTCTCTCAGCAGAGCACCAGCTGACCCTGAGCTTCCCTGAGATTAGATATTAGCAGACAACACAAGGAAACCTTCCAACTTCCAAGTTGGAGAATCCAAAGGAGCCTGAATCCCAGCTCACAGTTGCCAAGAAACTCTATATGTTGCAGGTGCAAATCATTTTTTTTCCTCTTTTAAATTCAGACTCATTAAAATATGTATTTTCCAAGGGGATTAAATTCAAACATCTGGGACACGGGGAAAAATCCACAACTCCGAAATATTTTTAACTTGGTTTCGGATTTTGATTGTTTCGTTTCTTTTAAGTTGGGGCAAAGAGGCTGCTTGTTGGTGGGACGACAGAAAGGGGCAGGGAGAGAGTTAGAAAATTACTTCGAAGGGCCCCAGACTTCATCAGCAGCCATAATTGTGGGAAAGTAACCTGAAGATGCCAAACAACAGGAAATTATCAGAAGAATCTGTCAGCACAATCAACTGCTATTTTCATTGTTCTTTGGCAAATTTATACACAGTCGGGAACACCTGGGCTGGCCTGAAGCCCAGGTTTGACTAATTGCCAGGGGAGAGGAGTCGTCATTTGTCTTCGGAGGGATTTCCTCCATTCGCTCCTCAAAACATGTGGTTTCACTTTTCCCCTCTCTCTGCAGGAAATGGCAGGACAGTGAGACGCAAAATAAATGAGTTCACTTCCAAGAGGTTGCCTCCTAAGAGGCCACTCCAAAAATAACTGTCTTGTGAGAGGTTGTTAATAACCAAGGTTCTATATACTGTCCTCAGAAAACAACGTTTCAAAGGCACAATGATTTCCACCCCCAGCCCCTTCCCTTCCAAGCACAGTGCACATTACAAATAAAAGCCATGGGAGCCGAGAGAAGGAATCAAGTCCTGTCTTCTGGAGGTAGGGAATGTCACTCCTCTCACTTTGCAAAGCCCCTCTCCTTGGAGTATAACCGTTCCCAAATCCTCTTCCCTGACAATCGAAAGGTGCAGTTGGAACAGCAAGAGATGTCAGAGCCCACTCTCCCTGGTTCTTCCTTCCCGCCCATCACCAACTGCCCTGTCTTAAACGCAACATTGAAACTTCCCAATGGGTCGACACTTCTTCTTGGTTGGTGAAAGAAAAAAAAAAAAACCAAACTTCTCAATGGGAACCAAGAGAGATTCCTTGAAGGCACGGACTGAGTCCTGCTCGTTTTTGTTACCTTGTGCCTGGCATTCAGTATTGGTTGAAGGAAGAACACCAAGGACTCTCCACAAATCACCTGCTTTGCAGCTTGCTGCCTAGGGATGGGTGTATATATTTAGAAATTTCTTGAACTTCGAGAGATCACCTTTTTACAGGAACCACCTGCCGGAATGACAGCCTTCTCCCTTAACCTCTCTTCATATTTTTGTAGGTTAACATACCACTACACACACACACACACACACACACACACACACACACACACACACAGCTACCCATCTCATTATTTAAGCATAGTTCGAGCCAAGAGATCCTACTTGGGTAGCAAAGCCATGTTTTATATTCCTCCGTGAAGCCAGTAGAGCTTTCTAACTTAATTGCCTAGTATTTTCAACGTGCTGATTGGAAAATGTCACAGTGACAGTATGTTTCATATTGAAATGTACATCCGCCTTTGGTATATTTTCACCTGCGTTGTGTTCAACCTCTCCAGTGATTTAGGGGTTCTGGCATCGCATCAGCAAAGAATCAACTGCTTTTTCTTTCTCTCCTTCTTTCTCTTTAAAGCATTTAGAGCACGCGGCAGATCATTACTACCCTAGGTGAAGCCAGCAACATTTGGGTTTGATTTGGTTTCAGTCGCAGATCCCTTTCTCAAAGTTGAGCTGTGCCGTAATTCTAAACTGACCCACCTTCCCCCTAGCAAAGGTGAAAAAATGTTATGGAGCGTTTTACAACCCACAGCCCATCATTTATGCCGAAACACTGCGAGAGTTCAGACTTGGCTTATTTTCCCTAAATCAGAGATGTTTTGACATGTTTATTTGTTTAATTTGTTTATTTTGACTAGCTCTGATTATAATTGGCAGCAGTGTGTAGAATTAACATTAGACAGTGCCTTAGACTTGTCTGTTACAATAATGCAAAAGGAATGTGAAGAGAAATCTCCCCACGATATAACAATAGCAAACAGGCAGGAAAACTATGAGAGGTTTCTTTCACAAAAAGAAAGGCAACCCCAATTTTAAATTTTATTGAAAACTTTACGCTGACAATTTTGCAAATTTTCCTTAAACACGACTGTTTCTTTTATTCAATAAATCCGCCCCTCCGCTAATATACTTGTGAAATATTTACTAAAAGTAGAAATTTTAAAAAAATCTTTTTAACCTTTGGAATTTGTTTTTAGAGATTTTCTATTGTTCTATGACCTGTTTAAAAGTGAAGGTGCTATAACTATTCAATAACATGACAGTTACGTTGGAATGATCACACAGTATATAATGCAATTGTACGGTTGAAAATGCACTTTCTGAATTCTTCGTCTGCAAATCTCTGAACAAAGATTTACATCCCAAACAGAGAAGTTTGTCTGACTAAGGCAATTTCTCCTGCCTTTATTTGCTGTAACAATAGTCCTATCATGTCCATGCTCTTCTTTATGCTTGCAAAGCTCTACATAAAGCTTATTTCACAAGGTTGATCCATATTACACATATAGAAGAATATGCTTTTAGAGAAAAAATAAATCTATATTTGTTGTTTAGCCAGATCATACTTGGAAGTCCCTGAATTCATTATGAGGCATTAGTCCTAAACCGGTGAAGGGTTTCCTCTTCCCCCAGCCTCATCCCTTGCCCTGGAGTTGAAGGCTATGCTCCAAGACATGTCTGGAAGGGCATCTGGCCATATCTCCTTAAAGAGGAATACAAGAAATCAGTTCATCTACATATTCTACTGCCAATTATGCACAGAGCACAAACATGCTTTGCTCACATTTATTATCCCATAAATATTTTCCCCATGCACAGTATGGTAAATTGCTGCGTGTGATCCTGACTTGGAACACCATATGCGCTTGGAGACAGGGCCAAGTTCAGGTTGCCATATCTATGCCAAGCAACCCAGAGGTCTCCCTTTATGGAGTGTTTACTCGGAGAAGCCTGGAGTCTCTAAACAATGGATCTCGCAGCCTCTATTTCACTTTAGATTAAATCAGACTTCTTTGGGGCAAGAAAACTCATCCTAAGATTACAGGCATAGCCAGTTACACATGTACCCCCAAGAAGTTCCATGCTAGGGTCTGTTCAAGGCACCAGCTGGTGTTGTTGATGGGAACTGGGAAGACAGATAACTTTTAGGGGCATTAGAGTGTTATTTATAGGAGATCGAAAATGTATTATTTCTCCCCTCTCCCCTTAAAACAACAAACATAGGAACTGTACAACAACTACACGGTACAGGGAGTGAGATCAGGCATCAAGCGCAGGTTTTAAACATACAATATGGAGAAAGAGTCATGCAGAGTTCTGTCTTTCCTGAACTGCATCCTGAGTTTTCCTAAGAGGAGTACAAAGGGGAGACAGACAAAGGACCAAATGCCCAGATGGACAATGTGCAGTAACCACAGCACTCAGCAACACAATCTCCACAGCCTCTAAGCCTCTACACCATGGTGAATGCTTGTTGACTGAAGCATCACCACGCCAAGACTCTAGAAGAATGGGTTTAGGGGAAGAGAGAAGTAGGGACAGGTACATGTGAAACACGCAACAGGGATTCTCCCATATTTGGTGAAAATACAACGCAGGGCTCCACCCAAAGACCAGAACATGGTCTCCTTCCCATTTCTCATCTTTGATCTATCAGCAGGTCTGACAGTGATGAGCTGGTATGGATAGGGACTGGAACTCAGAGAACCAGAGCACCAAGGAGAAATTCAACCTGGGTCTCCAGACATTAAGAAGCATTCACACAGGAAGGGTTTACTACGGGACATTCATTGACTATTTAATTCAGAGAACTAAAATGCCTCACTCCTTGAGTACTGGGTTAATTGCAACTTTACCATAGACAATGTTCTGTGTTGTTCCATCAATATCTTGGGAGAACTAGCCAGAACACAGAGATAAAGAATGCAGCCTCACATCTGGATGCAGAGGAAGGCCTGGGAGACTCTTCCTTTTAGTCGAGGAAAAAAATGAAACTGTACGAGATTTGCCACAAAGAACAATAAAAGGAAGTCACTTTCCCTTTTCTTCTAATTTACCACCACCTACTTGCAACTGGTATGAATGGAACACTGACTGGAAGTCAAGTCCTGTCTCTGATTTCCAGTCTGCCTGCTTTTTGCTGTGTTGTCTTTTGACCAAAAACTTGCTTGGTCTGTTCCTTAGATTCTTCAGTCGTTTCACTGTCCAAATTACTTTGAGCTTCTTGGAAGAGAAATGTGTCATACCAAGTGCTATTCTTACTACCTGTCTCCAAAGGGAGCCCTGAAATTTGTTAATATGAAATGGGCTGACTGTCTTTTTGGTTAAACTAAGTAATGAAGCATGGGCCGTAAGTGTTTTTAAGCTCCTTGGATATAGAGGTTATATAAATACAAAGCAATATTATTGAAATGAAACTTCTTTAGGGCGTTTGCCAAGGGACCCGGTGTTAGGAATATTTTACGTGAGAAGATTAAATGAGGGATAGTGTAATGAAGTCTTCCTGCTGAAGGTTCCATTAGGGCCAGTTCTCAATCCCACTGGATATCTGGGTGAGTTAGAATAGGAGAGCAACCGAAGAGTGGCTAACTTGAAGAATTTAAAAACCATTTTACTGCCTGCCAATGCAGTTCTATGGCTTCAGAGATTTCCCAATCTCATTACGTTAAAAATTATCAAAAGATATTCGAAGAATCCTTCAGGATAATAATACCTTACGAGTGTTCATCTTTAAAAAAACGATTCCTTCTTCTAATCCCCAGGTTAAAAACCTCTGACTTTTAGACATCAGATTTCATTGCATAAGAAGACATACTTTTAGTTTACTGTCTAGTCATTTTAAGATACATAAAAGCTATATCTTATGTAAAACAATTGTCATAGGAGGAGAGTGGTAGGTACTGGCCAGGACTATGAAGGTTAAGGAGCTGTGCCAGTACCGAGAAGATGGAATTGGTCTACAGTTTTCCCATGGCCAAACTCCTCCCTAATGTCTTCCCATTCCCTAACCATACCCAGCCACACACAGCCAAGGACGGTCAGAGAACATCACAACAGTCTCTGATGTCTCATTTTCTGGTCTCACTTTATAGAGTAAAGAGAGTTGAGGACAACTAAGAAATTTAAAAATTGAATTAAAATAAGAAATATTTAATAAGGTATCTTATAAACATGATATTCTTTTTTTTTTTTTTTTTCTGTAACCCAGGCAGTGGCATGATTATAGCTCACTGCAGCCTCAAATTCCTGGGCTCAAGCCATCCTCCTGTCTCAGCCTCCAAAGTAGCCTGAGATTATAGGTGCATGCCATCACACCTGGCTAATTTTTTAATTTTTTGTAGAGATGGAGTCTTGTTATGTTGCCCAGGATGGGATATTCTGTAAAATATATATAAATAACTGCAAAACTGAAATGTAAAATAAACACTAGGTTTTGCCTGACTTCTGCCCCACTCTTTTAACACCTTACAGGTGACATTGGGTAAGTCACTCAATTCTTTCTGGGCCAAAATATCTGCACTTGGTAAATCAGTACTATGAATAGTACCCTCCCTACATCACAATGCTATATAAATCAAAGTAGGTCATGGATATGACCATGCTTAAAATTGTATTAAGTCTTGTACAAATATATAGTATTATTTTTGCTGAGGGTTGAAGGTTGAAGTAAACAAAAATAATTCAGTGGTTAAGTCAGAAATATCAAATGATCTGAGAGACACAGCTCATACCATACCTTGACCTCAATGTTACCAGCCATGAAACATTCAGGAAGTCAACAATGCTCTGAACACAGTAAATGGGTATGAACTGCCTTTTGAATACAGAAACAGTTTCATATGTACTCCAAAAGCAGAACCAAATTCTGTCATCTCTCAAGAGAAGTTTCCTGTCTTGCCTTTCCAATATGCTCTCGGTCAAGAATGCCCTTCTTTTGTTTTGCTTGTTATATAAGTTTATACAAATATGAAATAGTAGTATTTGGCTGAACATAAGGTTATATTATTTTTATGTATTTCTTTTTTTTTTTTTTTTTTGAGACAGAGTCGTCCAGGCTGGAATGCAATGGTGCGATCTTGGCTAACTGTAACCTCTGCCTCCCAGGTTCAAGCGATTCTCCTGCCTCAGCCTCCCGAGTAGCTGGGACTACAGGCACGCACCACCACACATGGCTAATTTTTGCATTTTTAGGAGAGACGAGGTTTCGCCATGTTGGCCAGGCTGGTCTCAAACTCCTGACCCCAGGTGATCCACCCACCTCAGCCTCCCAAAATGCTGGGATTACAGGTGTGAGCCATCACTCCAGTCCCAACATAAGGTTTTATTCAATATGATTCAAAAGATGTCCCCAGAGAAGTTCCTTCTTTGATTCTGATTTCTGGACCTCCCCACCTAAGGGCCTCTGAATAAGCACACTCTGGCACTCCAGCGCACACGCACAGACCGGCCTTTCTCCTTTTCCCTTGCCTGCATGCCTCCTCAGACTGTGCTGCCTCTCCTGCTGGCCCCAGACCCTTCCTTTGGAGCTCCAGGCTGCAGGGACAATCAGTGGCTGACACTGTGGGAGATGGTTTCAGGATCCCAGGGGAAGATGTGCAATCCGGCTCCAGTTCTCAGCTCAACAGATGCTGATTTGGGGTCTTTTCTGGACTCCCACTCTGAGTCCCAGGCCAAGGGATGCATTCTCAGGCTGCACATCCATCAGCCACTTGGATCCCTGCAGCCAGCCCATGGCCCTCTTGACTCCCCAGCGATCAGAATCTGGCTCTTGGTGTGTTCTGCACACAACCTGGGCAGAGAGCCAGGCAAGGCCGCAGACACGAGGTGGAAGGCTCTGGGAGCTCCAGCAAGGACTGTCTTACAAGCATCGGTAGGTGACCTCTATCATGAGAACACTCCATTCTTCTTCTATTCTCTCCCCCTCTCCTTTGTCTTCTCTTTCTTCTTTAATTTTTACCCCTTCTCTCTTTTCCAATGTGATAGTCAAGCCAGTGGCACCTACACGTTACTGACTGCACTCAGAGCCAAAGAGATGTGCAGCTATTTCAAACTCACAAGATGGCTACGTCAAGAAGTCGCTGCCTTTTCTGTCTCTGTCTCGCTCCAACTCCCCCTCAGCAATTCTTTGTTTCTAGAACAACATCAATTAAGTCCCAGGAGAGCAGCAACCCCCACGGGCCTTGGTGTGCGCCATATCACCCAGGCTTTCCCTCTTGTGAGCAGGAAGCCACTCGAGTTTCCTCGCTCTTCTCTCAAACTTCCCACAAAACCTCACATTGTCTTCTCAGTGGTCAGACCAGGCCAGGAGGCAATGACCTGCCCAAAGAAGGAGATGTTTAGCCTGGAGTCTGACAAAAGACAGGTCTGATTGTCTGTAGGGAGGAGTTAAAAAAAAAAACTTCATACGCAGCAAGGTTGGCTACTTAGTTCTCAATTAAAAGAAAAAATATTTTTTTGAAAGAGCAACGTGTGCTGTTGTCTAAAAGGAAAAGGGGAAAATGTTCCTTGGCAGTTTGCTAAGGAGGTTAAAACAGTGACCGTCCATATCTACGTCCATTATTATTTTTCCTAATAATGAAAAATAACAAGCGTGGCCACAGGTGGATGTGAAGAGATAGAAAATGGGCACAGAGCGAGAAGAGTGGCTCTAAACAGCCAAGAATCAACACCTCTTAAGCAAAATTCTTGGTATTGTTCCATTCAGTAAAGAACAGGGATTTTAAACTTTAGCAACGTTGAGGTGAAGTTATTCCAGGAGCTGGGACGCAGGCATGGACGGCTCTCTGTTGCCATCCAGTGGATAAACACTGCGTGATCGCAAGATTCTTCACGGAAAGGTTCCGTGCACAACATTCAGCCCGCATAAAATCACATTATCTCCTCCGAGGAATTGCTAAAGCTTCCAGAATGTCCCGTCTTCCCCCATCCTCCCACCTCCCTCATTAGCTTCCTTTGTTTGTCTTTGAGATAAAGGGACTTTGGCTGGACTCTCCTTGTTGACTGAAAAACTCACTACTCAAAAAGAACAGCCTTTGTGGCACTTGGACCAAATCTGCAGTTCCCTTAATTGGTTTAAAAGATGGGGAGGGGAGTGGGGTGTGGAAGGAGAATAAATGAGAGCCAGGGAGAGACTGAGAGACCTGGCTCCCGTCTGAGTGCCAAATGGTCAATAAGCCCTTTTTATTGACTCATTTGGTCTCAGGGCTACAAAGGCTTCTCTAATTGAGGGAGGAAGCAGACAGAAAGACAGTGGCTGCCTTTAAGTGACACTCGATTCTTCCTGGGGAATGCTCAGGTTTGTGGTTGATCTGGAGAACAGATAAGAGGGATTCGCCCGTGGCCCTTTAAGTCCATGGGTTAGTGAATCCAGAAGGAAGCCTCTAGCTCAAATCGTCCTGGAATTTTTCTTCCAAGCACATACCTGGCTTTTCCCTCAGTGGGTCTCCCATCCTCCGGTTTATGGTCTGATACATCTGAGATAAGCTCACAAGCCAGGTCCTGCCTATGTCAACTGCTCGCCAGTCATCCATGGTGTCTGAGTCAGACCAGTTCCAGGATCAGTTGTCAATGACATGGGAAGCATGGAGAGCTCCGAAATATATTGCAGGCGGTTTCAAAATGCATACCCCTGAACCCCAGGTTACACAAGGGTTTGACAAATATGTGAATCACATATCTTTAAAAACTAGTTTTACCTTTAAAAAAGTTAAATGCCCTATTGAATGTCTCATATGTCAAATTTTAACACATTAGGACACCAGTAAATTAGCCTGTGTGTCTGGACTTTTTACAAACCCAGGCCAATGCATGACTCCTCGTGTAACATTGTACGTGCACGTATGTTCTTTTAACATGAACTGACTGTGCTCATGCATATCTACTCAGAGCACGTGTCTCCCAGCATCTGTCAGTTGTATAGTAACCAAGAAAGAGATGACAAGACTTGCGATAATATCATATTACAAATACCGCTAGCATTTGTTATACATTTTTGGATGTTTTTTATTTTATTTTGTTTATCTCTTAGCGATAACGAATATTAACAGATGTTAAATATTGGTAGTAATTCAACCCAAGTTTTTTTTTTAAATCCCACTATTTTTCTTTTGGGCTCTGCATCAATGTATTTGAAGAGTATCCACAGATTACAATATGAGCTGTTTATTTTAAACTGTTACCATTTGTAAATGTAGAAATGACAATTTTCCCAATATTGTTCTACCAGAACAAAACAAATATTACACTAATGAACCCAGGGAAAAAATTCATTTTTATACATTGATGTTTATGAGCAGATTTCATGAACAAACACAATGATGGACTTGTATTATCTAAAAAAGTGTATACAGAAGAAAAAAATAAGCTGGAGCCTGTGATGTGTCCCTCCAATGTTGAAGTTTCGTCACTCAGTAATTCAGAATGTGACTATATTTGGAGATAAGGTCTTTAAGAGGTAATTAAGTTAAAATGAGGCCATTGGGGTGGGCCCCAATCCAATATGACTCGTGTCCTTATGAGAAGAGATTAGGGCACAGACACAGAGAGAAGACCATGTGAAGACACAAGGAAGAGAAGGCGGTCATCAGCAAGCCAAGGAGAGAGGCCTCCAAAGAAACTAAACCTGCCAACACCCTGATCTCAGACCTTCTAACCTCTAGAACCATGAGAAAATAAATTTCCATTGTTTAAGCACCCAGACTCTGGCATTTTTTCATGGTAGCCCGAGCAAACTAATACAGAGTCAAAAATAATTAGGTCTGAAATTACCTGCTTTACTGCATACTACCTGCATGGTCTAAAAAATAGCTTATTGAGATATTATTTATATATCAGAGAATTTATCTGTTTTAAGTGTATAATGCAATGATTTTTAGTGATTAGCAGAGTTGTGCAACCATCACAATACCTATATAATCTTAAGAAAGACACTCATCCTCTCTGAGCCTTGATTTCTTCATCTGTAAAATGGGGTTAACACCTTTTACATGGGTTTGTATTGAGCCCTTGATGACATAACATAAAGCATGTAACACGTATTTATTTCCTTCCTTCTCCCATTGTTCTTACGACTCTGGGCCCTTCCATCCCAACCGTAAGCTGCACCAGAATTCCTGACTCACAGAAACTGGGAGATAATAAATGTTTGTTTTAAGCTGCTGAGCTTGGGGGTGATTTGTTACATAGCTATAGATAACCAAGATACCCACTTTCCATTACTCTAGAAGAAAAAGGATCCAAACGAGGCTGACCACTGCAAAAAAGTCCCTACTCAGCTCATTGTCCAGCACCCTGTCAATGGTCAAATAACTAGCAAGTAGCATGAGCCCACACTTGGCCTTTGAGAATCTGCTAACATTTCTGTTGCTCATGGTTGCCACTTCTTCCCACGCCCTGCAGAAACCACAGTAGTTCATGTGTCTCAGGTCTCCTCGGATGGGCTTACTGCCCCAACACTGGAAATCAGTTTGTGTTGCCTTGTGACCTCAGCTCTCTGATGGGCTCAAAAAAAGTTATGATTTTGTAGACTGCCCAGCTTTTGCTCAGTGTTAGGGTGGAAGCAATGTTCTCTTATGACTTTCCACATCTTAAGTGGAAGCAGAAGCCCAGGCTGGGTTTGAATTTTGATCTCTCCCTTCCTTTTCTTCTGACCCAGTGCTGTGACACAGGCCCCAGGAAGCCCACGTGACCAAGATAACAAGGCTCAGATTTACTCTGAGCCTCAGTGTATTAGTCCATTCTCACACTGCTATAAAGAACTGCCCAAGACTGGGTAATTTATAAAGAAAAGAGGTTGAATTGACTCACAGTTCCGCATGGCTGGGGAGGCCTCAGGAAGCTTACAATCATGGTGGAAGAAGAAGCAGGCACATCTTACATGGCAGCAGAAAAGGGAGGATGCAAAGAAGGAACTGTCAAACACGTATACAACCATCAGATCTTGTGAGAATTCACTCACTATCATTAGAACAGCATGGGGGAAACTGACCCCATGAGCCAATCACCTGTCACCAGGTCCCTCCCTCTACATGTGGGGATTATGGGGATTACAATTCAAGATGAGATTTGGAAGGGAATCACAGCCAAACCATATCACCCAGGTCTAAGCTGACTGGTCCCACACATTAATCCTAAAGTGACAGGACACCTCAAAGTGGAGGATTCACAGCATCTGGGTAAAGCCTTCAACTTGACTCCTTTCAACATTTACATGGCTGAAGATTACCAACTACTTTTTAAAAGGCAGAGGAAGAACCAAGGTTTGTAGTCAAACTCTCTGGCAACAGGGTAACCTGGGCGTAGTTTATTTCAAACTCTATTTGCTTTGCCTATGACTGCCAATGGGTAGAACAACCTGGATCCACTGAAATGACCAGAAACCTGTGCTGTCCCTCATTCTGGCAGCCTCTGCTTTTTAAGTGCAATGTGGCTCTGGAGACAATGTCATTGATTAGATTGTCCTATTACACAAGTCGGCTACACATGTACTCAGAGAAGTGGCATTGTGTTAGAGGGGAAAGCATGATGTTGGAATAGCATTAGACTGGAGTCAGACAATATACTCTCTCACCCAATCCCCAATATGTGCAAGGGTAAAGGGTGTCACCTCGGATTTGGAGCCATGAGACAACAGATCCTATGGGGATACAGCCAAGCACCTTGGTCTTGGTCTCATTAGTACCAAGCTCCAGCCAGCTCAATCAATCACAGAAACTACACTTGTCTGTGTCACACATGTTTTCCCAGGACACTTAAGGCCGGGATTTAAAGGAAAGTTACATTAACAGTAGTAATCCATATTTTGTTGAGTGTTTCTACCCTACTTGCTGTAATGGAATATCCAGCCCCCTAACCAGTTTCCCAGTGTTATGTCTCAGGGCCTCGGAGGGGTTTACAATGCACAAGAACAAGCCCCGACAGCCACGGTGTCGTGTCCATCTGCGTAATTTTGGTTCCATCATCTCTTTCACTGCCCCTTTAATGTCACCAAAAAGGATTGCCATTGCGTCCTTCAGCTTCCAGCATTGCCCCAGCACCACACTCCATGGAGGAAGGAAAAATCTCCCTCTAACTCCTAACGCCCACCTACAGCAACCACTCGGCCACCAGCACTGTACCCTGTGAGTGTACACACATGCATGCACACACAAGTATACACATGTATACACACACAGAGGCCCCTTAGTGACAAGGTCTCTCACAAGGATCCCCAAAAAAGAGATGTGTTATATCCCAAATCTTAAGGGGATCCTTTGTATGGAGCACATTTTGCATTCTCATATGTAGGATTCCCTTCTTTTTATTCCCCATAGACCCAGATGTGAACTCTGGTGCTGACAGAGAACCAGCTCCACGCCAGATCCAGCGCTGTCCCCATCCTGTTCCACTTCCCACCGCCTAAGCACTCACCTAACCCACCCTACGCCCTGTCCCTCCCTGTCAGCCAAAACCTCTTGTGCTTCCATAACCAATCCCTAGGTCATAAGCCTTGGGCTTCACTTTGATGTTCTGTCTGCAGGCAGATAACATCTATTTTTGTGTAGCATAAAAGATAATACAACAATTGCTACTGAACCCAGTAATGCTGGAGAAGGAAGACTCATTGCTTCAGTTTGCCTTAAAGAAGGGAGTCCCACTACAGTGTGCTTTACGGTACAGTGAGGAAAATGAATATGATAGGAATGATCTTAAAATGACAGATGGGAATTTATTTCTTTTCCTCTGCTTCTTGCCTGCCATCTCATGGAGCGATGTATGAGCCATTGAAATAGAAAGTCTAACGACAAAACAAAAGAAAGAGAGTCACTTTGGGCTCATATAATTCACCAGCTAGGGAAGTCAATCTTAAATGGAGAGTGCTCAAAGTTCTTTGACCCTACTTGGTAACATTTTAGATTCAAATTCAGATCTCCAGTACCAAGGCCCCCTTATCTTTCTAATCCTGTATTAGGAACTTTCTTATACATTATCCCACTTAATCTCCATGATTAAACTGTGACAGCTATACTATTTGAAACAAAATATATTGCTTTACCTTTTGTGCTCCAAATAATGTATTCACTCTAAAAAAAAAATCTGATAAAAAGAAACATTTAAAAATATCTGTAATTCCTGCACCTAGAGGAAAACTATTTTATCATTTCGACATATGTGATATATACTCTCTATCATCTTTTTCTGTGCATATGTAATTTGTAATATTGTCATTTTGAAGCTATCTTTTTAACAAGACATTAGTGAATATTTTTCCCTGATATGAGATATAATTTTTTTCTACAATGTTATGATTGCTTGAAGTCGCATCATACATCATACACCATGATATATGTAACCTATTGTAAGAGACTTAAGATGTTTCCCATTTTTAGTTATTATAAAAATGCTTTGATCAACATTCTAATAGCAAAATCTTTGCACAAATACATGAGTATTCCTCTCAGATTTATTCCTACAAGTAGAATTTCTGGGTCATGGCACATGGAAAATTTTTAAACTTTTCTTCTGTATTGTCAAATAACCCTCTAGAAAAGTTGTAGCAATTTACATGGCCACAAGTGGTATTAAAAACGTACTAATTTCCTTACAACACTGTCAGTGATTTTATTTTTATCTTGGCCAATTTTTGGGGGGAAAAAAGTTAACTTTCAATTGTTTAAAATGTGTACTTCTTGACATTTACCAAGGAAGTTAAATATATTGTTCATGGATTTACTGGCCATTTACATTTTTTTCTAATGTGAAGGATGTCCATTTCTTTCATCTGTTTTCTATTAAGTTGTTCATCTTTTTCTTGTTGATTTCTAAATGCTTTTTTATTAAATCTTCCATCTGCATTATAAATATCTTTAGGTTAACTCTTCCATAGGCACCAAAAATATGGTTACCTAGTATGCCTTTTAATATTTAGTATTTGATATATACATAAGCTTTCATAATAAATTTTTACAGAATGAAATTATCATCTTTTTAAAATAATTTCTGTACTTTTAAGCACACTTACAAAAGCCTTCCAAGATTACTAAAAAATTACTCAATTATATTTTAGAATTGTAAAGTTTTATTTTCACATCTAAATCTTTACTTTGGGTGTGGTCTAAAGGAGAGATTTTATAAACTCTCTTAGTTAAATGGCCAGCCATTATTAAGCAATCTATTCTCCTCCCACTGGAAGGGCCACTGTTATCACACACAAAATTCTGTCATATATTGAGTTTATTTCTATTCTGTTTCCTTGATGTAGCACGCAGGTCTCATCAGTTCCATGTCTTGCCTTTTCCATGTACTTTGCTATCCCACTGGGAAACCCATTCCTTTTCTACACAAAGTGAGCACTGGTCAGCTATGTTTAGATCTCCTTGAAAAGCAAAGGATGAAAATAATAATTCACCATGGACACCATTTTAGACTTGGATATTTTTAATTTAAAGAGTGGCATTTCAAAGGAACTCCTTCCTAAAGAAATAGACTTTAGTCCTAGTGTTTTTGTTACTATAAGCCATTAGCAACTCGGCAGGGGCGGGGACGGGAAGAGTCCTGTTAAAACACTTGTCTCTCTCCTTTTTAACCCATGAGTTACATGAAGATCTAGTTAAAGGAAGGTGGGAGTTGGCCAGAACAGCAATGCTGTATGATTGTATAAAGCAGGGAATCATGACCTACCCACCGGGCCATCTTGTCTGCTGCTGCTCCTTTAACATGGTAGAGTAAGAACCCACTTACACTCTTGGGTAGTGTAAATAGGCCTTTGACCCTTCTCCAAAGACCTCTATCACTCACTGTTTTGAATCTGTTTCTGGTCAACTCAGTTGGCCTGAATGCAGCTCTAATGAGGCTGAGGTCATGGGTTCAATACCAGTGTGGTCTAATTACCAATAAGTCAACGGTTTCGGGGGCCTCACCTTGTACTTCTCAACCAGGCCAGTCATTTTGCATATGCCCAGCTTTGGTCACACAGGGGACAGGGTGAGAGACCAGAGATAAATCAGAACAAATCTCCCACCAATCTGGGACGTGCACTCAGTGCTCTGCTGTTGGCAGGTCAGTAGCAGGATGTTGGATATGAGCAACAAGACCACATTTTCCTATCGGCACCATGGCCATCAGTAATTGGCATATGCTCCTCTCCATCCTGTGGAGAGACTGCCAAACTCCCATCTCAAAGGGCTTATTATTCTAATTTAGGGGATAGAGGTTTTGAGGGGAGGGGATCTAGTGCTTTAATAGGAATGTTTTCAGTTACCACTGGTGTCCAGGAGAACTCAATCAGAAAATTAAATGAAGATGTAGCACTCCTTTTTAATTTCATTTTTATTATGAGGTAAATAAAAACATGTTAAAGATAATTTGGAGAACAAGGGAAAGAAGAAGACATCCAGTCTCATCAACACAATACATGTACAACTAGACATTTTTTAGATTTATTGCACGTTCATTATTATTTTAGCACATTGCACAAATAATATTCAACAAAAGGAATAAACATTTTTAGATGAAACGAAAATCGCCTACCATCTCTAACAAAGGGACTAGTTTAAATTTTCCCCAGAAACTTCCAGTCCTGACCCACAGAAGCACCACGGCTTGAGTGACTCCTCATAAGTCCACGAAGGTGCTGGCCCACCAACGTGGTAGAAAGCCCATCATCAGACTCCACCAGGAAGCAAGACACCTTGGTATTCCCGATACCACTCACACTTCATGCACCAAAGAAGTTTCTAATAGCAAATATTCAGCACAAATATCATTTGGAAAACATCAAGAGGGGAAAAAAAATCCTCCCTGCCTGATGTGAATTGGTGCTCCCCTTTGGAACGTACTGTAATTTCTCATGGAAACACTTTGTGAAAAGCCAGTCATATATCGTAGCCCCCAAATATGAGACCGCAGGTCCCTCTAACCACACAAAACAGCTGTGCCCTCAGAGAAAAGGTCATCTGCTGCAGTTGTGTTTCTTTTTACTTTTAAAGAAATGTCAGGCCATGTTTTATGCGGTCCTTATGACAGGGTGCTGTTTATTGTATCACCAAGCTGCCATAACTGCAGGACAAGGAAACTGCCATTATTTGGAGAGTATATATCTTTCTGACTTACAGGAAAGATGAAAATTAAGAACGGCCCTTTTTCGGAGTGGGTATAAGTATTCTTTGACAGTCTCTTACAATATTTCAAACATCTTCGTCAGACCCATAAAACCTGATGCTTGACTCCCTTAGCCCAGATGAGGCTGTGTTGGAGTGAAGATATTTATCCCAAGTGTGGTGCCAGGCTGCCCTTGGCAGATGTTTTGAACACGGACTTTAAACCAGCTTGCTTGGTGCCCCCCCCCCCAAGACACCAAGGCGTTCATCAGGAAATCACATGACAGGAGGAAATAATCACGAGAGCTAAGGTTGATCATCTGCTAGCTTCTGTGCTAAGCATTGCACGTGCATCATTTCCATTTATCCTCACATCTACCAAACAGTCACTATTAGCATCTCTATAAGATATCTGCAATTAGATATCCTTATTTTTTTTTTTTTTTTTTTTTTTTTTTTTTGAGACGGAGTCTCGCTTTGTCGCCCAGGCTGGAGTGCAGTTGCCGGATCTCAGCTCACTGCAAGCTCCGCCTCCCGGGTTTACGCCATTCTCCTGCCTCAGCCTCCCGAGTAGCTGGGACTACAGGCGCCCGCCACCTCGCCCGGCTAGTTTTTTGTATTTTTTAGTAGAGACGGGGTTTCACCATATTAGTCAGGATGGTCTCGATCTCCTGACCTCGTGATCCGCCCGTCTCGGCCTCCCAAAGTGCTGGGATTACAGGCTTGAGCCACCGCGCCCGGCCAGATATCCTTATTACAGGTAAGAAAACTGACATATAAAGAATTCAAGTAAGGCCAGGCACGGTGGCCATGCCTGTAATCCTAAAGCTTTGAAGGGCCAAGGCAGGAGGATCATTTGAGGCCAGCAGTTGGAGATCAGCCTGGAGAACATAGTGAGACCCTATCTCTATTAAAAAAAAAAAAAAAAAAAAAAAGACTTTAAAAATTAGCTGGGCATGGGGTGCATGCTTATAGCCCTGGCTGCTCAGGAGGCTGAGGCGGGAGGATTGCTTGAGCTCAGGAGTTTGAGGTTGTGGTGAGCTATGATCATGTCACTGCCCTCCAGCCTGAGCAACAGAGTGAGACTCTATCTCCGAAAAATAATAATAATTAATTAAAAATACAAGAAAATCAAGTAACTTGCTCCAAGTTCACACTGCTGGAGAGTGAGGGTGTGAGGATTCAAGCCCACAGGGCCTCATTCAAGCAACACATGTAATCAACATGTATGAATCACATGATGGTTCCCAGGCATTGTGGTCCCACATAATCATAAGTGTCTTCACAGTCTGTCCATGTTGCTATTACTATCTAAATTGTCTCCAAGATGGTAAGTCCCCTCCCCACTGTAATGCAACCAGGTGACAGCTTGTGTTTGAAATCAGGTCTGCATGACCCCAAACTCCATACTCCAAGGCCAAAGTTCTTGATCTGGTGAGTTTTCTAGAGATAAGAAGCAAAGGGAATGTGAAACATTTTTAAAAATCTGCTCCAGTTCTTCGTGGTCCTGGGTCAGGAGGCAGTGGGGTGGTGGTGGGGGGGACGCGATGATCTCACTTGCGAGTTCTGTTTAAGCCGAGATCGCACCACTGCACTCCAGCCTGGGCGACAGAGCAAGACTCCACCTCAAAAAATAAATAAATAAAATAAAATAAAATAAAATAAAATCCTTATCCAGTTCTGTTTCAGTGTGTTTTCATACTCTAGGGTAGGTGAAATTCTAGGAAGTCCAAGATCTTTCCAATAACAGTTCGGATCTGTACCAGGCTTATGAGAGACCCATGATTACTAAGGAAAGGTAACCCGTTAGTATGGGTTAATCCAGCAGTATTTTGGCCTGGTTGTGCAGCTAGCTAGGTGTGTCACGGGGCAGTCTCGACCAGGCCTCCAGCCAGCTAGAGCTCTCTGGTGGGATGGGGAAGCCGTGAAGTTCAGATTGAGTAGTTGAGGTGGCTGTAAACTTTCTTCTGCTTAGAGAAAAGCAAGTCACAGGGGAAGCTGACAGCCAATGTACAAATTTAGTTTCTGTCGTCCCACTTCGTCTGCCACGCGCCCCCCACCCCATTCCCCTCTCATCCTGACCCCTCTCTTCTATCCCCTCCTCGGCCACCCTGAGAGCCATGTGGTGGGAGATTACTGGATAGGTGGGCTGGCTTCTAGCCCTCACTCTGACACTCGCTAGCTTTGTAACTTTAGACAAATTGTTTAACTTATGTCTTTCGACCTCAATTTCTTCATTTTTTTTCAGCAGATTTGTATTAAATGCCAAACAAAATGCTCATATTTCATTAGTGACATGAAGGAGTTAGGCCAAATGGAAGCTTGAGTCCCTTCTAGGTTTGAAACGCCGTGACTCCCCCTCTTATATGACAATGTCTCTTTCCTTTTTTTCTTACCTTTTCCCTTCCTTCTCTACTTCCTTCTTCTGTGACTTGTGTTCCAGCACACCTCTAAGTCTCTCTCTGACACAGAAGCAGAGAAAGAAAGATGAAGGGGAAAGAAATTCATAGTTGTGTAGAATTTCTCTCTCTCTCTCTTTCTTTTTTCTGCTAACCCCATGGAGCTTTCCCTTGGCTTTTTGAGAGCATTTTCAGGGGCTAGAGAACTCTCTTCATTCATTGCTTCATTCAAGCAAGCATTTGGAGCACTCACAAGTGCCAGCATTTTGTTAGGCATGGTCATGACAGTGGCCAGCACAGGGATCTGGAAAATACGGGCCCACATTGGTTTGCAAACAGTGGTGTTTTTTTGGGGGAGAACAAAGGATCCTCTACAAGGAGTGCCTAAACCAAGCATGAAGACTACCTTAAAAGGGACAGTCTCAGAAGCCCACAGCAACAAAGCATGAAGGTTGCTAGTGGTTCTGGTTAGGCCCATTTGATTATTATAAAGGATACTCACTCATGTTAGTTTAAGCAAACGATGGAAGCAGCAGTAGAAAGGCTATACTTCTTCTATACAGAGGGTAGGATATTGTAGGTCCCCAAAATCAGGAGCTTAATAAAGTTAGGTCTCACCATGACTAGGTGGTTCTGGAATACATTTCAACAATTATTTAAAAAATAAAAAAGAACTCCATGTCAGACATCTATAAAACTATATTAGCACTTTTCTGGGTTTTAGTCTAGATAAGTACCAGTGATAACCAGGAAGCAGATAGAAGTTTAAAGGCATATCAAGTGCAAGAAGACTAAGGAAGTTTTATGTGTGGGGAAGAGACTGAATATTAATTGATCATAGATGAAAATAGAACTATTCAGCTCCAGCTCCAGTTTATATTTCTTTTTTTTTTTTTTTTTTTTTTTGAGGCAGAGTCTCGCTCTGTCACCCAGGCTGGTGTGCAGTGGCACAATCTCAGCTCACTGCAAGCTCCACCTCCCGGGTTCACACCATTCTCCTGCCTCAGCCTCCCAAGTAGCTGGGACTACACGCGCCCGCCACCTCGCCCGGCTAATTTTTTGGAGAGATAGGGTTTCACCATGTTAGCCAGGATGGTCTCGATCTCCTGACCTCGTGGTCTGCCGGCCTCGGCCTCCCAAAATGCTGAGATTATAGGCGTGAGCCACCGTGCCCGGCCCTTTCTATCTTATCTCAAGGCAATTGATCTTCATATTAGGAAAGATAATACAAACATTGTAAGAGAAAAGCCAAAGTTGGTTATTATGCTCTCAATGAGTTCAGATCTCCAGATCTACACCAGTTATACCAAAGGACAGATGCAGTGGCTCATGCCTGTAAACCTAACACTTGGGGAGGCCAAGGCAGGTAGATCACTTGAGCCCAGGAGTTCGAGACCAGCGTGGGCAACATGGTGAAACTCTGTCTCTACAATAAAATACAAAATAATTTGTTGGGCATGGTGGGGTGTTCCTATAGTCCCAGCTACCAGGAAAGCTGAGGTGGGAGGATCACTTGAGCCTGGGAGGTTAAGGCTGCAGTGATCCATGATGGCACCACTGCACTCCAGTCTAGGTGACAGAGTAAGACCCTGTCTCAAAAATAAATAAACAAACAAACAAACCCATTATACAACCAAAGTCTTGAAGAAATAATGAAAAGTGAAATGCTACAGATACTTTCTGAACAACTGTGGAGAATGAGGGAAGTCTCCGTAGGCTGGAGAGGATTAAATATGTTCCCACTTTTCAAGAAAAGATGGGGAAGAAAAGATTCTATCAACTAAAGACCAGTGGACTAAAGGAATGGACTGTTGATACATTTTGAAAGGAAAACAGTGATCACCAAGAGTTAGAATGGGTTCACTAAGAATAAATCATGCCAGTCTAACCTCCACTCTGCTTTTGGCACAGAGAATTGCAAAACACATAATAAGTTACACCTCGGCAAGGCATTGGACAGTTTCTCATTAGATTCTTCTGGACCAGATTCAGAAATTTGAGCTCAATGCTGGTACCATTAGATACATTAGCAAACACTTGGATGGCTCTCCTCAAAGAGTTTGATTAATAAATGACTGTCAACCTGAAGGGAGGTTTTTATATCGTGCCATAGAACTATCTGTCCTTGGCCTCCTCCGCGAAACATTTGCAGGGACTTACATGAGGACAATGACGGTATGTTCATTAAATCAGCGGATGACAGGAAACTAGGAGGGATAGATAACAGATTTCAGGCCTCAAATCTGCTTAAACAATCTGAGATGTGCCAACATTCATAAATTTGCAATGCAAGGATCTGCCCTAGTTCACAATGACAAATACCCCTTCAGCTCCTTGAAAGACCAGATAGGGTGAAGCCAGGAAAAATTCTTCTGAGTGATTAAAAACCTGATTTCCACCATTTTCTGTGATCAGGCCACCAGAAACAATGTGCCTTCCAGTCTCTTCTTGGCCAGTCTTGTTTTGTGGTCAGCAGAACATGCAGAACGCCTCTTATCTCATCCCTGGGCTCTTGTTAGGACTCGCCCCCAGGATGACTCCTTCATCCCTTGTCTTGGCACCCTGCTCCCCAGGAAGAAGTTTCCAAGTCTCAACCCATAGTTATAGCCTGCAGCACTTTGCTCCCCTTCTTGGTGAGGAAGCCACAAGGCCAATTCTTTTGGTTTTGTTTGGTGATGGGGTCTCACTCTGTTGTGAGTGCAGTGGCGTGATCATGGCTCACTGCAGCCTCCAACTCTTGGGCTGAAGGAATTCTCCTGCCTTAGCCTCCTCGGACTACAGGTGTGCACAACCACACCTGGCCAATTTTTAAAAATATTTTTTTGTAGAGACAGTGTCACACTATGTTGCCCAGGCTGGTTTTGTACTCCTGGGCTTAAGCAATCCTCCCGCTTTGGCTTCTCAAAGCGCTGGGACTACAGGTGTGAGCCATTGTGCCCAGAGACTGAGACCTTTAGATGACATGAGAGATCAAGCTGAGCCTGCTGGACAGAGGATATTGCAGATTCTCATGACAAACCCAAAACGTCACTGAGGACAGAAGCCCTCTTCAGTCCCATCAATACGCAAATTTCAAAAACTGGCCTAGCACTCAGCTTGATCTCCGTGGTCATCTAAAGGCTTCAGCAGCTGGGCGTGGTGGCTCATGCCTGTTATCCCAGCTACTCAGAGGCTGAGAGGATTACTTGAGCTGAGGAGCTGGAGACTGCAGTGAGCCATGAGTGCACCACTGCACTCCAGCCTGTGCCACAGAGCAAGATCCCATCTCTTTAAAAAGTACAACCCAATAAAATAATAACAAAAATAAAGGTCTCAGTCAACGATGCTTCGCGCCTTAAGGCCTTAACTAAAGCCCCTGTGGTATGTTTGTTGGGTTCAAATACCAGTAATAAAAAAGCAGTGGAACAGTAGTAGCTTGTGCAAAATCCAATGTGATCTTAAGCTCCCCTATCAGAGACAGTGAGTTCATTAACAAATTGAAATTTCCTTGGAGAAGAGTGGCTAGCATAGTTAAGAGACTTGAAGCCAATTAAATAAAACAAAAGTTGAAAAGTTTACATTTTTAACTTTGAAAAGATTGTATAATAGTTACCCACATATTTTAGGTTTGCCATGTGAGGAAGGATTGGCACTATTCTATGAGACAAAGCAAACATCAATAGGTGAAATCTACAGGTAATCAGATTTCTTACAGCAGTCTCTAAGAATTAGAACTGTCCAATACCGGCCTGGGCTACTTTAGGACCTTCTGAATTCCCTGCTGTTTAGGTGCTCAAAAAGAGAGGGCTATCTGTAACGTTACAGTTGAAATGCATGAGCCAGTGTGCAGTTAACTAGAAAATCTTCAAGGCCCCTTAGACCCTAGACCTGTGATTTTATAATTATACATCTGGTTTAACTTGGGCTGTTATTTCCTAATTCTCCTCATCTACCATTCCAAGAATATATTCTGAAGAAGATACATGATGTCTCTTTTTAGGTTTGCGAAGCCAGACAGAGAAACAACAGGGAAGACCAAGATTAATTATTCTTTGAAGATACAGCTGGTAAATATCTGCTGGGGTCTCCAAAATTCTCCTCATCGTTTGTAACAACCCTAGTCCACATCCTAACTCCCTTAAGTTGTTTGAAATATGACCTCAATCCTGTCCTCTTATCAGACTCTGGACAACAGGTCAGTGTCTCTCCCAAGCCTTCCTCTTCGCAGATGGGAACCACTCCAGGACACTGTGGCCAAGTGTGGTGGAGGAGCCTGCTTTACTCAGTCACTGAAACCCACACTAATGACCCGACTGGCTCTGCTTTGTCACAGCCTAAGAAGGGGAACAGACAAAGGAGGGAGTGAGGACGTGGATGATACGAAGCAGGCTCATTCACTTCCCTGTGTCAGCCCATGGCCATTCAACCACTGGGCTTTCATATATGGGCCTGTCTCTCTGGCCAAACAGCCTCAAGGTGACTCCCTGCTTCTCCCCTATTCCTCTGGGCCATCCTTCCCAAATGACAGGATGTCTGCATCAGTAGCCTCTCTATCCAAAACCACACAGCTCTCACCTGGAAAAGGAAGATCTAGTTCAGACAACTACCTTCAGACAGGGAAGGGATGCTTATCTTAAGTGTTAGTGTTATCATCTTGATAGCAACAGGGGGCAGCCAAATGCCTAGGCAGTTAGGGATGGATACCTGGTGAAACCCCACCTCCAGGTTGAAGACAGTTTAAAGCCTGAAACCCAAGCTGCAAGTTAAATCCTAAGACAGGATTGAGAACTTGTCTTCCCGTTTGGCGTGCTTTCCTCTGATTGATCCCCACCCTTTACCTATTTTATACACACCTACCCTTTCCTAATTGGTTTTCTACACTGCTGTGCCCACCTTTGAGTGGTGTCTTCACTTTAACCTTTCTTGCATACTCACAAACCAATCAGCACATGCTCCCCATCCTGTGCCTGTAACGACTCCAGACTCAGCCAGCAGAGGAGGAGATGACCTGACTTAGGAGAATAGACAACCTGACTTTGGGAAAGATAACCTGCTCTTCTCATTCCCTCTCCAGCTCCCCTCTCTGGACCCTAGACTCAGCCAGTAGAGGAAGAGAAGGCCTGACTTAGGAGTAGAGACAACTTGACTTTGGAGAAGATGACCTGCCCTTCCCATTCCCTCTCCAGCTCCCCTCTCTGCTGAGTTGTTTTCATCTCTCAATAAAATTATCTGCCCTCACCATCCTTCAATCATCAGCGTGACCTCACTCTTCTTGGACACCAGACAAGAGCTCAGGACCCACCAACTGTGGGTACCCCAAAAGGCTGTCACACTGGCTCTTTGCCCTTGCCAGTGGAGGGCAGCCACCCCCCAAGACAAGGCAAGTGGCCAACTGAGCTGCTAACACGCCACTGTCCAGGGATGGTGGAACTAAGAGAGCATTGTAAACACCCCCTCTGGGGCTTCAGGATCAGAGGCACCCTCACCTGGGCGCTACCACATTTCCCTTGAAGCACACACCTGGTCTGGCCAGGCGCCCCACACAGAGCTTGCTTCTGTGTCGGAAGCAGCCAGCTGGGTCCCATACTCGCTCACCCACATGCTCCCTCCCACAATGGACTGAGCACGGTGGGCCAAGCAAAGAGGGCACCCCTGCTGTGAGTCCAGCAAAGGGGCCAAGAAAAATCCTACATCAATCTCTATTTCCTCAAACTCACAATTTCAATACTTGAAGATACTTCCTTTAACAAGCCAGGATAAAGAATATGGAATATTCAGCTAATCTCAGAGCACGCATTAGAGAGAGCCAAAGTCAAAGGGAGGTGAAATTAGGCGATCCTAAGAGATCCTTTCAGACCTAGATTTTGGCACTATGATTTTTACTTTTTCTAAATGTCAACACATAGATAATATGGTATAGGCCACAGGATCTGAGACACAATGCAAAAGGAGGTGAGGAAGTAGGGAAGAAATACCTCTAGGCTGGAAAGTCATAGTTCTCACAGACTAGAGAATTTCCTAACTCAGAAATTACTGACCAGGTCAAGTGCAGTGGCCCATGACTGTAATCCCAGCATTTTGGGAGGCCAAAGCAGGCGGATTGCTTGAGCCCAAGAGTTCATGACCAGCTTGGGCAACACAGTGAGACCCTGTCTCTACAAAAAATACAAAAACTAGTTGAATGTAATGGTGTGTACCTGTGGTGCATGGGAAGCTGAGGCAGGAGGAGCCCTTGAGCTCTGGAAGTCAAGGCTGCAGTTAGCTGTGGTCATGCTACTGCACTCTAGTCTGGGCAGCAGAGTAAGACCTGGTCTTAAGAAAAAAAAAGAAAAAAGAAATTACTGACCCCCAACAGCCACCTCTCCCAGTCTTGGTTTCCTGGATTTTCAGCTAACAATAGATGGAGAACAGCCCATCTGAAGAGAGCAGGATGTGGCAAGGAAGAGATGTTAAAGGAAGACCCAGAGTCTAGAAAGATATTGGATAATGATTAAAAGCATATACAAAAGTAATAAAAGTCAACCGACAGAGACCATTTAGTGCTGGAGCAAACAGCTCTTCGCAGCTCAATAGACCCTGAGGGCCCAGAACAATGACTGATGCACGTAATAAGGACAGCACAGCATCATTTTCAGAGTTAAATACCTTCTGTGTTCTTAGTTAATGAAAGCAGAAAAGCAAATACTCATTAGATGCTTTAAAGGTTTTGTTCTTAAGTTTTGCTGTTTAAAATGGAATGCATTCAGTTATCTGGAAGATTCTCTGACCCAGAATCCCTCATTTTCTATGATGTCTGATAAATGAGTGTGCCAGGGAGCCCCAGAATGCTCAAAGTTCTGCCATTTAAACTGCCTCCTTTTGGGGGAGAGAAGTAAACCCCAAGAGGGGTTTTTCCCTACATGGTTTGCCTTACTCTTGCATGTGTGTTCTCAGTTAAGTAAACCCACATGGGCTACATGGGACCACAGATCAATGCAACCACAAGCAACCCATTCTCTAGGCGTGAGGAGTGCTGGGGTGGATTGGAAGGTAAACATTGCTCAGTGGAAATGCTCTAGGTTGAATGGTAGCAACCTGATCTGACCAAATACTATCTTTTGGGGAGAGTAAATGCTATGAAATAAATAGAAGGTGGGCTGATCAAGCTTGGCCCCTTGTTCCAAAGCTGCTGTTTATGCTGAATAGTGTCACTTAGAATGCTTAACAAGCCCACTGGCTCTTTTTAAGGGACTTCAGCACCCATAGTCCCCAAGAGATGAAAGATGTTTATTGAGCAAGAGAGTCTTTTATGGGACCAGAAATGCCACCTGATCCAATACTGGCCAATCTATAGACTGGTCCCCAACCAGTAAGATGGCATGGCATAAAACATTCTACCCCATAGGTAATTTGCTAGGTCAATCTTTCTCTCCCATCAGTTTTTGAATAAAGGCCAGGCACAGTGGCTCATACCTCTAATTCCAGCACTTTGAGAGACAGAACTGGGAGGATTGCTTGAGCCCAGGAGTTCAAAACTAGCCTGGGCAACACAATGAGACCCTCATCTCTATAAAACATAAAAATTTAAACATTAGCTGGGTGTCATTGCATGCACCTGTGATCTCAGCTACTTAGGAGGCTGAGGCGGGAGGGTCACTTGAGCCCAGGAGGTTGAGGCTGCAGTGAGCTATGATCACCCCACTGTACTCTAGCCTGGGTGACAGAGTGAGATACTGTCTTAAAAAAAAAAAAAAAAAAAAGAACTACAACAAGAAATGATGGAGAGACTGAACCAGTGTGCTTGGGGTACACTATCAATAAAGAAATATTCCCTGCCTTCGTGGACCTTACTGAGGAGTGGTTTTGCAGACAAGTCAATGCTATGACCATAAATGCTGTGAAATGGTGTGAGACACGCTGAGATAAATGAAGAGAGGGTGCCAAGAAATCACAAATCTGGATCTGAATTTAAGAAAGGCTTGCTAGGGGACAATGTCAAAGCTGAAACCTAGAACCTAAGGAGAATGATGAGAAAAGAGTAGAGAAGACAGAGCAAATTGTGAGCGGGTAGGACCAGCGCCAAGAAAAAGCCAGTGAGTCAAATGATGTGAGAATAGAGCAGTAGAGTATAGAATGAGCGGGGAAAATGTGGAGGCCAGAGAGATGTGCGAGGCCTCACAAACACCATTAGGGCTTTGCTGTGAGGGAAGAGAGAAGTCACTAAAGAGTTTTAGGCAGAAGAGACACAATTACACTTGTTTTTAGAAAACCATTTGAGGCCAGGTGTGGTGGCTCACATCTGTAATCCCAGCACTTTGCAAGGACAAGGCAGGCAGGTCTCTTGAGCCCAGGAGTTCAAGGCTAGCCAGGACAACATAGTGAGACCCGCATCTCTATCAAAAACATAGCTGAGCATGGTGGGGCACACGTGTAGTCCCAGCTACTTGGAAGGCTAAGGCAGGAGGATTGCTGGAGCCCAGGAAGTCGAGGCTGAGGCTGCAGTGAACCATGATCATGCCAGTGCACTCCAGCCTGGGCAATAGAGTGAGACCCTGTCTAAAAAAAAAAAAGCCACTTAAGTTGTAGAATGGAGACTAGATAGGAGAAAAGAAAACAGCAAGTGAAGACACACAGTGAGAAGACTGGGCAGCGATATGGAAGGGAGATGCTGGCAACTTGAATTAGGGAGATGGCAGTGGGGCCTAAAGAAAAGAGAAAGCTGGGTGGCCTGAATTAGAAGCTGGGTTCAAAGGAAGTGAATCCTTGACTGGATTTGGGGGGCCAGTGAGAAGGAGTCAAGGATCGGGTTTCTAGATTCAGTAATTAGGTGAGCAGTGATCCATTCAATGAGAGGAAGAGCAAGGTGGAGCAGGTTTATGGGAAAGGATGGTAAACTCAGATGGCCGTGGTTGATTTAAAGCCTGTGGGACAATCCTGAGGAGTTGCCCAGTAAGCGAAGTTACTTGGGTCTCAGACTGAGCAGGGACACATGAGCTGTGGCTGGAGAGGTGCCTCTCCCCTCTCAGCTGCAGTGCTGCAGTTGCCTCTTAACCATTCTCCAGGGTTTTTTTCTTTTTTTTTGAGACAGTTTCTGTTTGTTTGCTTTTTGTTTTTTCTGAGTCAGAGAGTCTTCATCTCGTCGCCCAGGCTGGAGTGCAGTGGCATGAGCTCAGTTCACTGCAGCCTTGACCTCCAGGCTCAAGTAATCCTCCTGCCTCAGCCTCCCAAGTAGCTGGGACTACAGGCACCCACCACCACACCTGGCAAATTTTTGTGTTTTTTGTAGAGATGGGGTCTTGCTGTGTTGCCTAGGCTGGTCTAGAACACCTGAGCTCAAGTAATCCGCCTGCCTTGGCCTCCCAAAGTGCTGGGATTACAGGTATGAGCCACTGCACCAGCCTTTCACCTTTTCTGGTCCTGCTGTGATATAGTCCATTCTCCACTCAACAGCAAATCTAATCTTTCACAAATCCCAGATTAGATTGCTCCCTTGCTTAAAAGCATCCTAGGAGTCCGTAATGCAATAAGAAAAAATATCCACCTTCTTCCTCTGGTCTATAAGCATCTCCAGGATCTGGCCCCTGTATGTCTCTAATCTCCTCTCACACATATTTTCCTTCATTTCTACACTGGTCCCCTGTCAGTTCCTTGACTATACTCAGCTCCTTTTATTCCCAACACTGTCACTGCATGCTCCCCATGTCTGGGAGGCTCTTCCAAACAATGACCATCTGCCTGGCTTCTTCTTGTCATTCAGGTCTTATCCTCAGTGCTGTACAGAACCATGGGAGACTGGGGCAAAAAAGAAAAATATGCTCCCCCATATACATCTTTATGTATCATTTAAATGGTCAGTATTTTTCCAGAACATTAAAGTAGTTGAAAAAAATATTGATAATTAAAAAAAATAATAAGTATATTACAACTCACAATGTTATTTTAAGTTTAAAGATTCTATTTATACCAAAATCAGGACTTAATGTAATTTTCCTTTTCTAGTTTCAACAGAAGCAAACTCATCACTGGCATTTTCAAAATCAACTTCTTGGCTTATCTCATTTTCGACTGAGTGGACTGTCGTATTTCACAATATCTCTTGACCAAGTGATGATCTTAAATAATTTTTAATTAAATTCATCTTACTAGCACTTTATTTTTAAATTTTGGTATTGCGCTCCTAATATTTTTGGCATTGATTTTGCTTTTTTAAATTATTGCATTAAAAAAATATATATTCCTTTTGGTTACTGAGATTTTGGCGACCCCTGCAAATCTGTACTCACCAGCCTTACCTAGGTCCAGCCCTGCTCAGCTTAAAGGCCATCTCCTCAAAGACACCTTCACTGACCCCTCTATCCAGAATAGCCTTCCAACCCTGCACCTGTCCAGTTACCTTCTTTTCCATTACCCTGAGTTAGGATTTTTTTGACAGTCTTACTCTGTTGCCCAGGCTGGAGTGCAGTGGCATGATCATGGCTCACTAGCCTCGAACTCCAGGGCTCAAGTGATCCTCCTGCCTCAGCCTCCTGAGTAGCTGGGACTACAGGTGTGTGCTACTATGCCCAGCTAATTTTCTTTATTTTTTGTAGAGATTCTACAAAAGACCCCTATGTTGCCCAGGCTGGTCTTGAACTCCTGGCTTCAAGAGATCCTCTCACATCAGCCTTCTAAAGTGTTGAGATTACAGGCATGAGCCATCATGCCCAGCATACCCTGAGTTAGTTTTAATAGCACTTATATTGTTCTAAATGATCTTATTTACCTTTTGAACTTTTTCTTAGTTTTGCCTTCAGACCCCAAGTAGAAGCTCCATGAGACTATGTCCGTCTTATTCACTGCTATATGCACAGCACCTAGTTAGTGGCTGGCACTTATCTGATGAAGTAATACACTTAGGAATACTTGTATTATAGATAGTTCTTGAATCCATGGGCTTCAAAGAATGTACGATACAAAAAGACAAGGTAGACTAGGGCAAAGCTCTGGGAAATAGCAGTATTTAGAGGGCACCAAAATAGGAGTCTAAAAAGGTAACTGAAGGCTAGGGATGGTGGCTCATGCCTGTAATCACAGCACTTTGGGAGGCCGAGGCACGCAGAACACCTAAGGTCAGGAGTTCAAGACCAGCTTGGCCAACGTGGTTGAAACCCCACCTCTACAAAAATACAAAAATTTGCCAGGCATGATGGCAGGTGCCTGTAATCCCAGATACTCAGGATGCAGAGGCAGGAAAATCGCTTGAACCTGAGAGACGGAGGCTGCAGTGAGCTGAGATCGTGCCATTGCACTTTAGCCTGGGCAACAAAGCAAGACTCCGTCTCGAAAAACATAAAAATAAAAAAATAAAATAAAAAGGTAACTGAGAATGAACAATCAGAGAAGCAGAAGAGAAGACAGGAGTGGTGACTCACACTGTAATCCCAACACTTTGGGAGGCCAGGGCAGGAGGATGGCTGGAGGCCAGGAGTTCCAGGATGCAGTGAGTTATGAATGTGCCACTGCTCTCCAGCCTGGGTGACACAACGATACACTGTCTAAAAAGGAAGAACATAAGAAAAAGGATAATTTAAAGTTTGATTTTCCTGACTAGGTAGGAGTAGTGGAAACCAAAACCCAGGTGGAGGAATTCACCTGGAAGAGGAAGGGAAGCAAAAGGTAGAATGGGGAGAAGATAATGGAAACGCAGAAACACAAGATCAATGGCGCCCTCCATGATGATTTCTAGTTTCTTTTCTATGAAATTGGAAGTAAAATCATCTGCTGTGATGAAGAGTGAGGCAACTGGATAGAAGTTTTATTCATTCAAAAAATATTTACTGGGTATCCCCCATGCACCAAGCACTATTTCGAATACATAGAATTCAGTAATGGACAAAGCAGACAAAGGCCCTTGCCATTGTGGAGCTCATATCCCAAGGTGGGAAGACAAATAATCTACAATGAATATAATAAGTAAGTGAATTACATAGAACGCTAGAAGATTGTGAGTGCTTTGAGCAAATAGAGCAGGGTGAGGGGAATGAAGAGCTCTGGTGGGGAGGATGTAGAGGGAAGGCTGCAATGTCAAATGACAAGGTAAAGAGAGGCCTCATGTGTAAGCAAATATTTGAAGATGGTTGGGGAGTCAGCCAGATGGCTATCTGGAGAAAGTATTTGAGGAAGAAGGAATAGCCAGCACAAAAGTCCTCAGGTGGGAGCGTGTTGGATATTGTATAAGTTTCCTATTACTGATGTAGCAAATTACCGTCAACTTTGTGCTTGAAAACAACACAAATTTATTCTCCTATAAGTTCTGGAAGGCAAAAGACCACAAGGTTAAAATCAAGGTGTCATCAGGGCTGGGCTTTCTGTGCAGGCTGCAGGGGACAATCTGTTTCCTTGCCTCTTCCTGCTTGGAGAGGCTGCCTGCAGTTCTTGGCTCATGGCCCCTCCTTGTACCACTCCAACCTCCTGCTGCCATTCTCACACCTGCTACTTCCTCTTCCATGGTCAAATCTCCCTTGGTCTCTCCCTTATCAGAATATTTACATTAGTGCTTATCAGATCAATCCAGCATAATTTCCCTATCTCAAAACCAGGTCCTTCATTTAATCACATCTGCACAAAGTCCCTTTTAACACATGAGATAATATTCACAGGCTCCAGGGATTAGGTCCTGAATATATTTGAGAACCACTCTTCAGTCTACCACAGCTCATCTCCTGAACCTTAAAGATTCACAACCATCCAATATGCAAAATACATTCACCCCATCCCAACATCTCAATGCATTATGGCATCCATTGAAAGACCAATATTTCATCTAAACTCTGTCTCTTCAGAAATCTCAAATCTCATTATCTAAATCAAGGCTGGTAACACTGAGGTCAAGGTATGATATGAGTTGTGTCTCTCAGACCATTTGATATTTCCTGCTTAACCACTGAATTATTTTTGTTTACCTCAACCCTCAGCAAAAATACTACTATATATTTGTACAATACGTAACACAATTTTAAGCATGGTCATACCCACAACCTACTTTGATTCATATAGCATTGTGATATAGGGAGGGCACTGTTCATAGTCCTCATTTACCAAGTGCAGATATCTGGCCCAGAAAGAATTGAGTGACTTATACAACGTCACCTGTAAGGTGTTAGAAGAGTGGGGCAAAAGTCAGGTCTCCTGTCTCATAATCTAGTGTTTATTTTACATTTTAGTTTTACAGTTATTTTTATATATTTTACAGAATATCCTATCCTGGGCAACATAACAAAAAAATTAAAAATTTTAATTTTAATTTTCTCTACAAAAAATTTTAAAAATTAGCCAGGTGTGGTGGCACGTGCCTATAATCCCAGGCTACTTGGGAGGCTGAGACAGGAGAATAAGCTTGAGCCCAGGAATTTGAGGCTGCAGTGAGCTATGATCACACCACTGCACTCCAGCCTGGGTGACAGAAAAAAAAAATAAAGAATATCATGTTTATAAGATACTTTATTAAATATTTAAATCATCTAACTCATGTATAGGTAAGACTCTGGGTATGATCAATCCTTGTGCAAAATTCCTGTCCATCCATGGACCTGTGAAATTATAAAACAAATATCTGCTCTGCAAATACAATGAACAATGATGGAACAGGATGCCAGTTGCAGCTATTCACATTCAAAGCAGGACAAAATGGAAGGAAAAAATATCACTGGTCCTAAACAATTTTGAAATCCAACAAGGCATACTCCATTAGTTTTCAAGGCCAGTGAATAATTCTCTGTGGCCAGAGGCTGTACCCTCTGGGCCCAAGATCCTATCTTCTGGGCCATCCTTCCTTTTTCAGAAAAGATCATATGTGTTTGTGGCTGAGAAGTTTTATCAGCTTGTTCTGCCTGTAGAATACTGGGAGTCCTACAGTTTTCTTTCATTTGGTCCTCTGTTTCAGTCTTCTCTTTCAATTCAATGTTTCTGCTGTTATAAATCTCAAAAGCCTTGTGGATCTACCATGTATATCATGGAAATCCACTCCATTAGACCAAAGACTCCTCCACAGGTTTCACCTGATGATCTCATCATTATTCCTGCTTCTGCTGAGATGGCTAAGGGGACCTATGAATCATATGCCTAATCTCTTCAGAGTCCTCTTTATGGCTGAATATTCTGAATTTTTATCCATTCCAGACACTAGCAAAAAGCTGTCGAGCCACACCCTTGGCCTTCTTTCCAGAACACAACTTTCCTGACAGTGAACCTTATTTTAGCATCTTTTGCAATCTGGATAGGCTGAGGATTTCCCAAATCATGAAGTCCTGTTCCTTTCTGATTAACAGCTCTGAATTAGCTGGGCACGGTGGTGCATGCCTATAGTCCCAGCTACTTGGGAGGCTGAGGCAGAAGGATCGCTTCAACCCAGGAGGTGGAAGTTGCATTGAGCCAAGATTGTGCCATTGTACTCCAGCCTGGGCAACAAAGTGAGACTCCATCTCAAAACAAAACAACAACAACAACAACAAAAACAGTTCTTCCCTCAATTGATCTCTTTCCTCTCACATTTCACTATAAGCAGCAAGAAGAAACCAGGCTATGCTTTCAACACCCTGCTTGGAAATTTCCTCAGCTAAATATCCAAATACATTGTTTAAAAGTTCTGCTTTCCATATACCTGTAAGACACAATTCAACTCAGCTTTTTTGCTGCTATATAACAAGGATCTCTTTTCTTCCTGTTTTCAAAAATATATTCCCTGTTTCATTCTAGGTCTTCACAGTTAGCACCTTTTTGTTGTTGTTGTTTCTTAATTATTATTTTTTAAATTATTCATTTTTACTTTAATCCAAGCCAGTAGGTTAATGTCTTTAATGTCCATACTTCTACAAACCATCTGTTTCTACCAATTTAGGTATCCTCTAAGATAATTTAGGCCTTCTCTCGTATGATCCCCACTTCCTTCTGACCCCTCAGAGAGTTTTTAACATCCATATTTCTCCTAACAGTCTGGAAGGCAATTGAGACTTTTTATTTCTTCTTTTTTAGAGACAGGGTCTCACTCTGTCACCCAGGCTGGTGTGTAGTGGCACAATCATGGCTCACTGCAGCCTTGAACTCCTGGGCTGAAAGAATCTTTCTACCTTAGTCTCCTAACATGTTGGGATCACAGGTGTGAGCCACTGCACCTGGCCCCAATTTAGACTTTTTCAATCATGCTTCTCAGAGTTCTTCCAGCCTCTCATTAACTGCCCAATTCTAAAGCCACTTTCACATGTTTAAGTATTTGTTACAGTAGCACTTCACTTTCAGGTACAAAATTCCATGTTGGGGTTCAATCAGAGAAACAGAACCAGTGGAAGATATATATTAAGAAATTTGTTGCAAGGAATTGGCATATGTGATTGTGGAGGCTGCTAGGAAAGTCCAATCTTTGTAAGGCAGGCCAACAGGAAGGGCAGGCTAGAATTCTGAGGTATGAGCTGAAGTTCTAGTTTGCAGAAAAGCCTCAGTTCTACTTGTTAGGCCTTTCAACTGACTGAATTAGTCCTGTTAAGATTATCTGGGGGCTGGGTGCACTGGCTCATGCCTGTAATCCCAGCACTTTGGGAGGCCGAGGCAGGCAGATCACCTGAGGTCAGGAGCTCCGGACCAACCTAGCCAATATGGTGAAAACCCATCTCTACTAAAAATACAAAAATTACTTGGGCGTGATGGTGCACACACCTGTAATCCCAGCTACTCAGGAGGCTGAGGCACGAGAATCACTTGAACCCAGGAGGCAGAGGTTGCATGAGCCGAGATCCTGAGATCATACGACTGCACTCCAGCCTGGGCAACAGAGAGAGACTGTCTCAAAAAAAAAAAAAAAAAAAAAGAAAGAAAGAAAAAATAAAGAAAGAAAGATTATCTGGGATTATCTGCCTTACTTAAAGTCAAATGATTATGGGTTTTAATTACATCTACAAAATACCTTCGTAACAACACCTAGGTTAGTGTTTGATTGAATAACTGGAGACTATAGCATAGTCAAGTTGTCACACAAACTGACCATCACAGATCCATTCCAGATTTAGCAGGGAGGCCTGAGGCTGGACAAGTGTGAACAACTGTGACAGCAGTAGGAGGTGGAGTCAGAGAAACAATGGAGGGCCTGCAAAAAAAGTATGAATCTAGAGTCTACCAATCTATATGTTAATACTATTTTCTTTAGAAATGCAGTAGTCCAGGTTTAAGCAAGATGAAGTCAGACACTCAAATTGACCTATACTCCCAGTGCTTTGGGATGTCAATCTGGGTTTTTCAGGGAGGATATAACAACAACAAACGAAATGTGAGCAAAGAAGTTAATTGGCAAGTGTATTAGTCTGTTCTCATGCTGCTAGTAAAGACATACCTGAGACTTGGTAATTTATAAAGAAAAAGGGGTTTCATGGATTCAGATCCACATGGCTGGGGAGGCCTCCCAATCATGGTGGAAGGTGAAAGGTACGTCTTACATGGCAGCAGGCAAGAGAGAGAATGAAACCCAAGTGAAAGGGGAAACCCCTTATAAATCTATCAGATCTTGTGAGACTTGCTCACTACCTTGAGAACACTATGGGGGAAACCACCCCCATGATTCAATTATCTCCCCCCGGCTCCTTCCCACAACACGTGGGAATTATGGGAGCTAATATTCAGGATGAGATTTGGGTGGGGACATAGCCCAACGATATCAGCAAGGGTAATGTGGAAACAATGAATGAAAAAGTCTAAGTTGGGTAGAAAATAAGGTGAACACTGTATAGGGAATAGCTGAGCCTCAAGGGATTAAGGGTCAATAACAATAGAACACAGGGTCAAGAAACATGTGGGACAGGCGTGAGTGCATGAGGGAGCTGCAACACTAAGAGGCCCTGGTTGATGGAGGGCATGTCTACACTTATTCTTTTGGTGATGGACGGTTATAGGTTATGATAAAGTACGGGATATGTTTGTGAAAAGGGTTGCTGGGGACCAGCAGAGATAACATCACAGAGATGAGCAGGACTTAGAGTGGAAGGTAGGAGCCAGAGCCCCATACCAGTGACTTCCCTAAATGGAGGATATTTTTCAGGCAGACAGTGGGTGGCAATAACAGGAGGGAGAGATCTATGGTAAAAACTGGAGGAAAGCAGAGATTTTCTGCCCACCTATGGGCATGCATGGAGTGAGAAAATAAAAAGGACTCACTTGAGATGGCTCCCGGGGGGAAGCAGTGTCCAGAGGAGCCAGCCCGGTTTCGGCTCAGGCATGGTGACAGAGGAGAATCTGTTTACCATGGGACCGGTGGAAGACTTGGAAAGAGAGCAGTGAGGTGAGTCAGAGAAAAGCAAGCAGAGAGCTAGAAGCAGAGAGAAAGTGGTAACCAAGGGTAACAGGGAAGGGGAGGCATGACAGACCCGTTGGTGGTGAGTTTTCTAAAGGGCCATGTCACAGTAGCCTCCTGGTGAGTGAGCACAGGGCCACTCAGGCCTGGAGTCTTGCAGAGCCTGGATGGATTCCACTGGCAGGAGAGGACTAGTCTGCAGGATAAGTAGATTCTAACCTCACTAGAAGAGAACAGCAATCATCAAAGCTGAAGATGGGGTCTCAGTGGGCAGCACCATACAGTTCTGCAGTGGTAGAATGTAAGGATATGTGGAACCCACCATGCATGTAATCCCAGTATTTTGGGAGGCTGAGGCTGGAGGATCACTTGAGCCCAGGAGTTCAAGGCTAGCCTGAGCAACATAGTGAGACCCCATCTCTACAAATTTTTTTTTTCTTTTTTTTTTTTTTTGAGATGGAATCTCACTCTGTCGCCCAGGCTGGAGTGCAGTGGCGCGATCTCGGCTCACTGCAAGCTCCGCCTCTCAGATTCATATCATTCTCCTGCCTCAGCCTCCCAAGTAGCTGGGACTACAGGTGCCCAGCACCACACCTGGCTAATTTTCTTGTATTTTTTTTAGTAGAGACAGGATTTCACCGTGTTAGCCAGGATGGTCTGAATCTCCTGACCTCTTGATCTGCCCGCCTCAGCCTCCCAAAGTGTTGGGATAACAGGCGTGAGCCACTGCTCCCAGCCAAAAAAATTTTAAAGAAGTAGTCAGGCATGATGCTGTGTGCCTATAGTTCCAGCTACTTGGGAGGATGGGGCAGGAGGATCACTTGACCCTGAGAAGTCGAGGGTGCAGTGAGCTATGATTGTACCACTGCATTCTAGCCTGGGTGACAGAGCAAGACGCTGTCTCAAAATAAAATAAGATGTACCCATATATAAAGCTGACTACTTAGAAGTGATATTGTGGGTCCCTTAAGGGTGAAGGTCAATGAAAAGAAAAAGTCCCAGTAGATAAACGATGGGACAAAGCCTTATTTATAAATACACATGTAAATTTTTATACTTCTGTTTGGATGCTATCAATGTTAGCATGTAAATGAAAGTTGAAGCTATGAATATCAAGGAGAAAAAGTGCCATCCAGGGATGTCACGTAGAATAACAATAGCAAATATTTATTGAGCATTTCCTCCATGACAGTCATTGATCTGGCACTTGACATGTATTAACTCAGTTAAATCAAACAATTCTATGAGTAGGTATTAATATTTTGCCATTCTACAGATGATGCTGCAAAATTTATAAATGATGGTGCTAGAATTCAAATCCAAAGCCCACATTCTTAATCCCAGTCTTATACTACCAAAAAAGGTAAGAAAATTGAGAATATAACCCTGGAAAACATCAATAACTAAGAATACACTGCAGGCCAGATGTGACAGCTCACACCTACAATCCCAACACTTTGAGAGGCTAAGGTGGGCAGATCCCTCAAGCCCAGGAGTTTGAGATGAGCCTGGGCAACATGGTGAAATTTTGTCTCTACCAAAAAAAAAAAAAAAAAACAAGTTTAGCCAGGCATGGTAGCACACACCCATAATCCCAGCTACTTGGGAGGCTGAAGTGGGAGGATCACCTGAGCCTGGGGAGGTTGAGGCTGCAGTGAAACATGATTCCACCTCTGCACTCCAGCCTAGGCAACAGACTGAGACTCTGTCTCAAAAAAAAAAAAAAAAAAAAAAAAAAAAAAAAGAATATACTGCAGATGAAATGTAGAAAGTTACATGATTGGGCTACATATCGAATGGATCCTAAATATCGTATTGAAAGTTCCTTTTATGATAAGTTCCTGACAGCATCTTGTTTTATTGCTTTTGAGTCTGTTGTTTTTTTCCTTGAAAATAGAATGCAGCAAAAAAAAAAAAAAAAAAAAAAAAAAAAAAAAAAAAAGAGGGTTCAATTTGGTTGGGTTTCAATTAATGAAAGTTTTGTTGTATCTGCTTAATGGGTTAATAAAAGCAACTTTAGCACTGGGAAAACTTCCTCTGGTCTTTCTGCATTCCCACAAGAAACTTTTATTTAAAAAATAATAATCACCATAATAATATTTTTTCTTATTTTCCAAAGTGGACTCCTTGGACTCTACTGACTAGAGCAGTTACTGAGGAAGGATCAGAGGTGAATTTTAGTTCTCCTGGGTTATGAACAATGACATGGGACTTAAGAAAAACCTTCATCCAATTTTTTTCCAAATTAAATCAAGAGCATTGATAATTAGTTTCTATCAAAGACATCTAGAGGGAAATGAAAGAACTGAAAAAGCCATAAGCTGCCTTTACTTCTTCATTAATATTTGCTCCCAAATGCAGGTCAAATAAACCACACTCCCAGTTTTAAATGAGTTGCTTTAAAGTTGATGAATTATTTTTCTCTTTAGATTTATACCACCCGTTGTGGCTAATTATTCCCACTACATTCTCTTCTTTTATTTGAGGTTTTGGTCAAACAAAGAAAACAAAGCTTGGCTCCCTAGAAATTGAACTCCGTTTTGTTTTAACATTACTCTTACTGCATATGCAATCCCACGTGGAATATTGAGATAACTGTTTTCACAATCAGAACTCCTGGCTCTAACAGTCGGTGAGGTCAACTGATTTTATGGCTTTCAGAATCTCCTAAACAGAAAAATGAGTTAGGAGGTTAAAGCCTGTAGGAGCTACAAATGCACATTCGCCTATGACCATCACTATGCTAATTTTTCTCAGTCGAGGCTTCTTTTTACTCTACTGTACCCCAATTTGCTCATCTGTAAGATAAGGATAAGAACACTATAGCATGGCTGGGCCCGGTGGCTCATGCATGTAATCCCGACACTTTGGGAGGCCGAGGTAGGCAAATCACCTGAGGTCAGGAGTTTGAGACCAGCCTGGCCAATATGGTAAAACCCTGCCTCTACTAAAAATACAAAAAAACTGGCTGGGCGCAGTGGTGCACACCTGTAGTCCCAGCTACTGAGGCAGAAGAATCTCTTGAACTCAGGAGGCAGAGGTTGCAGTGAGCCAAGATTGTGCCACTGCACTCCAGACTGGGTGACGAAGTGAGACTCCATCTCAAAACAAAACAAAACAAAAGAACACTGTAGCAGAGACAGCTAGCTGGCCACCAAAATTCATGCTTCCCCTCCTCTAGTGCAGAGTTATTGCTGAGAAGTAACTGTTCGGCCAAGAACATCTCCTCACCCCCATTGTATCCAAGTCGAACCATACAACTAGTTGTCACCCATAGAAAGTGGATGGAGTTTTGTAGCCCTAACCCTTGAGAGAGCAGGTGTTCACTCCCACCAGCCCAATTGTCCCATAGAACTGATGCTTGTGGTTTCTTTTGAACAAACAGAAATTGACCCTTCCAGTCTTAACATTTGAAAAAGTTATATTGCTCTTATCTGAGTTCCTTTCATATGAAACCCACCATCAGGCCTCCCAGATAGTAGCGAAGAGTCAAAACTTACCAGATCACTGCATCTGGACAATGAGATGCTAGACAGTCCTTCATGACTGCCTAAGCAACCACCTGCTTCCTGTTGACTGACTCCTTTTCCTTACCCCTCCCTAATTCTTGTTTTCCTGCATGTACTACATTTCTTCCCTGCTATATAAACCCCTGATTTTAGTTGGCCAAGGAGATGGTTTGAGACGGATCTGCCATCTACTCCTCTGCAGCACCCAATTAAAGCCTTCTTCCCTAGCAATGCTTGTTGTCTCAGTGATTGGCTTTCTGTGCAGTGAGCAACAGGACCTAGACTGAACTCTGCCATTTTGGTAACAGTAACAGAGACTAGATTTACCATCACACATGAACACCAAAACACCGGATCATATATATGAAGGATGATTCTCAAGAAAACAAAGAGTGGGTGATGCCTGCCTGATGGAAAATAAATAAGATGAGCAGTATGTTAGCCCAAACTTATTACCTGGAGAAGGTTTCTGATCTTCAGCATGGGGAGGGGGAATCCAGGAAGATCCCTGTCCTCCCCCTGAATTCAGGAAATGGAGCTGGAAGTCTGGGAAAGCCAAAGCAGTTAGAGTTCACAGGGCAGAGTACCAGAGAAGTGAGAGCTGCACAGAGAGTGAACTCTGGAGATCTGCAGAGGGTCCCCATTGAGTATTCAGATGAATATTGTGTGAGTAAACTACCTGAGCTCAGGACATGAGCCACTCAAAAGGATTAGAGGGAACAATACCCAGAGCACACACAAGGCCAGAAATAATGACCTTCTGATATGGTTTGGATCTGTGTCCCCACCCAAATCTTGTGTCGAATTGTAATCCCCAGTGTTGGAGGCGAGGCCTGGTGGGGGTGATCAAATCATGAGGGTAGAGTTCTCATGAATGGTTTATAAAGCACCATCCTCTTGGCACTGTTCTCGTAACAGTGAGTTACCACATGATCTGGTCATGTGGTAAAAAGTGTTTAGCACCTTTCCCCTCACTCTCTTTCTTGCTCCTGCACCTTCTGCTATGTTTGTAAATTTCCTGAGGCCTCCCCAGAAATCAAGCAGTTGCCAGCATCATGCTTCCTGTATAGCCTGCAAAAACCATGAGCCAATTTAACCTCCTTCCTTTATAAATTACCCAGTCTCCGCTGGGCATAGTGGCTCACACCTGTAATCCCACATTTTGGGAGGCTGAGGCAGGAGGATTGCTTGAGCTCAGAAGTTCAAGACCAGCCTGGGCAACATGGTGAAACCCCATCTCTACAAAAAATACAAAATAAGCCAGGCATGCACCTGTAGTCCCAGCTACTAGGGAGATCGAGGAGGGAGGATCCCTTGAGTACAGGAGGCAGAGGCACCTGGCATAACACAAAGTAATATACAATTCAAAAATGTCTGGCATCCAATAAAAAGTTATGAGGCATGCAAAGTAGAAATATACAACCAATAATGAGGAGAAAAAACTATTAAAACTGACTCATAACTGACATAGATGTTAGCATCAGTAGAGAAGGACATTAATAGTTTTTGTAATGGCATTCCGTGTATTCAAGATGCTACAGAAAAGGTAGAACAAGCTAAATAGAGTCATAGAAGATATTTTTAAAAGAACCAAAGTGAGAAATCTATCAGAACAAATACAAGAAAGCTACTAGACCTAATAAATGACTTTGGCAAGGTTTCAGAATGAAAAATACACAAAATTGTACTTCCACATAGTAGCAATGAACAATTAGAAATTGAAATGTAAAAGCAATACCATTCACAATAGCAACAAAAGTACTTAGGGATAAATCTGACAAAAAATGTGCAAGACTTAATACATCGACAATACCTCTCAAAATACATTCTATGACCAAATCACAGTCAGCAGAGAGCATTTCCCCTAGACACACTCTGTCTCTTTCAACTCTTTCATTCCCCCCTGCTATGGTTTGAGTGTTTGTCTTCCAGAATCCATGTGTTGGAAGCTTGATTCCCAATGCAGCAGTCTAGAGAGGTGGGGCCTGGTGGGAGGTCTTGGGATCAGAGCCTTCATGAATGGATGAATGTCATTATCTCAGGAAAGGTTAATTACCTTGAGAATGGGTTGTTATAGAGCAAGCCTGCCCTTGTGCTCTTACTCTGTCTCATGTGCTTGCTTCTGCTTTCTGCCATGGGAGGACTCTCACCAGATGCCAGCACCATGCTCTTGGACTTCCCAGCCTGCAGAATCACAGGCTAAATAAACATCTTTCCTTTATAAATTACCCAGCTTATGGTATTTTGTTACAACAGACAATTGACTAAGACACTCCCTAATCTAATTAGGCCTTTGCTCTCCCCTAACCTCCACCTCCTGTCCCCAGTCTGAAGCCTGTCCCAAGGTCCCACCACCTTTTAGATTAGATTTAGATTTAGATCTGCCTCTGGCATTAATGTCAGGAAGAAGTTCACTCTGCATCTGATGCAGAGTATCTGGAACATAATCACCCTTTTATATAGTGAAGATTAGCCTCCTGTTATCTTTATCTATTATGTTGGATGATGTATGTCTTCCTTGTAGCCTTGGGGTACAGTACAAAGGGCTTCTTTCCATTCCTTAGATGTCCAGTACTTCAAGAAGGTGGTAGATGAGAAGAAGGGGGGAAACATATCTTGCCCTAGTGTAACCACCTAAACTTCATGAGTAGTTGGATAACTCTCCTTAATAAATATTAATAAAAAATATTTTAAGAATCAATTGAAATAAGAACATACCTTCATCCAGGGAAATAAATCCCTCAGTCATTGGATGCTAAGCCCAGAGAGCATTCAAACCTCAGCCTTGGCCTTGGTTGTCTGAAGCAGCACTTTCTCTGTTATTCCTTTGAATAAGAAGGTCCCCTCACTACCTACAGGCATTTGAGGTATACCCTTATCTGGCAAACCAAACCTACTTCCAAAGGGAACCCTAATGAGACTGATTTTGTCTCAGATCCCTCAAACATACTAGGCTAGCTTCCAACTGTCAAGGTTTTTCTCAAGTTGATCCCCCTCTCTGAAATTTTCATTTTTCTCTCTCTGCTCAAATTCTCTAGATTGTTTTTGTTTAGAGAGATGAGCCCTGCTCTGTTACTCATGCTAGAGTGCAGTGGCACGATCATAACTCAATGAAGCCTCAAACTGCTGGTCTCAAGTGCTCCTCCCACCTCAGCCTCCAGGACTTCAAGAAGGAAGTGGGTGAGAAGAAGGGAGAAACACAGTGTTGGGATTATGGACATGAGCCACTGCAGCCAGCACACATTCCTTAGGCTCTTTTTTTTTTTTTTTTTTTTTTTTTTGAGACGGAGTCTCGCTCTGTTGCCCAGGCTTGAGTGCAGTGGCACCATCTCGGCACACTGCAAGCTCCACCTCTCCGGTTCATGCCATTGTCCTGCCTCAGCCCTCCGAGTAGCTGGGACTACAGGCGCCCACCACCATGCCCGGCTTATTTTCGTTTGTTTGTTTGTTTGTTTGTTTTGGAGACGGAGTCTCGCTCTGTCGCCCAGGCTGGAGTGCAGTGGCCGGATCTCAGCTCACTGCAAGCTCCGCCTCCCGGGTTCAAGCCATTCTCCTGCCTCAGCCTCCCGAGTAGCTGGGACTACAGGCGCCGCCATCACGCCCCGCTGATTTTTTGTATTTTTAGTAGAGACGGGGTTTCACCATGTTAGCCAGGATGGTCTCCATCTCCTGACCTCGTGATCCACCTCGGCTTCCCAAAGTGTTGGGATTACAGGTGTGAGCCACCGCACCTGGCCTCCTTAGACTCTTAAAAGTCCTAGCTTGTTCGCGTCCTCCCTCTAGGCAGTGACTGTTGGCACCACACATTTTACTATTTATGATCCCAGTTGATCATCACCTTATTGAAGAGAAAAACCATAATATCCTCAGTGAATCAGAAGGACTAATTTTCTTTTTCTTTCTTTCTTTCTTTGTTTTTTTCTTTTGAGACATAGTTTTGCTCTTGTTGCCCAAGCTGGAGTGCAGTGGTGTGATCTCAGCTCATGCAGCCTCCGCCTCCTGGGTTCTAGTGACTCTCCTGCCTCAGCCTCCTGAGTAGCTGGGATTACAGGCACGCGCCAGCACTCTAGGCTAATTTTTTGTATTTTTAGTAGAAATGGGGTTTCACCATGTTAGTCAGCCTGGTCTCGAACTTCTGACCTCGGGTGATCTGCCCACCTAGGCTTCCCAAAATGCTGGAATGACAGGTGTGAACCACCACGCCCAGCCAGAAGGACTAATTTTTATATTCCCAGTGCTTATCACAATTCCTGTCATATCATAGTCCTTAGTATTTGCCAGTCAAATAAATTATTATTTAACTTTTAAATGGAAAGTGTCTGGGAGGAAAACATTGTGCAGTGAGAACTTGAGTTCTAAACAGTTCTGTTGCAGCCTCAAATTGTAAAACTTCCCAAGTCAAGTCAGGCATGGTGGCCTGTGCGTGTAGTCCCAGCTACCTGGGAGGCTGATGGGGGAGGATTGCTTAAGCCCAGGAGTTTGAGGGTGCAGTGAGCTGTGATTGCATCACTGCACTCCAGCCTGGGCAAGAGTGAGACCCTATCTCTAAAAAAACTGATAAACCAGGCCAGTCACAGTGGCTCATGCCTGAAATCCCAGCACTTTGGGAGGCTGAGGCAGGCTGTTCAAGATCACTTGAGGTCAGGAGTTCAAAACCAGCCTGGGCAACATGGCAAAACCCTGTCTCTACTAAAAATACAAAAATTAGCCATGTGTAGTGGCGGGCGCCTGTAGACCCAGCTACTCGGGGGGCTGAGGCAGGAGAATCACGTGAACCCAGGAGACAGAGGTTGCAGTGAGCCGAGATTGCGCCATTGCACTCCAGGGGTGACAGAGTGAGACCCTGTCTCGAAAACACACACAGAGAGAAAAAAAATGAAACAAAAAATTGATAAATTAGTAAAAAGCTTTAAAACTCCTAAACCTCAGTTTCCTCCTGGACAACGCAGGCACACTAACCTCACCGTGTATACCACACACAAACATACATATTTGTCGCCTTTACTATGGAATGCTCTTACAAGGCCATGTGACAAGTGCAAAGCAACTCCCTATTTTTGCAGAAGAGTTGGTGGACTTGCACTGATACGGCGATGAGAGAGATGGCCATGGAGGAAAGGGACAGGTTGAAAAGGAGAATCGAGTCTAGGGGAAAGGTTTTCAATAATGCGGCACAGCCTCGTGGAAAAGAACTGGATCAGTGCTGGTGCTCCAGGAAGCAGACGCCAGGATAAAATTAGCAGTTTCCGAAATTTATCCGGGAAATACCATGAACAGCAAAAGAGACAGGGAGCAGGAGGAGGCAGGGAGGGGCTTCTGACATCCATGAAGAGATTGAAGAGGGGGAGGAGGTTTGGATAGGAAGGGCCTCAGGCTGCAATGCTGGGGGAAAGACAGCATCAGAGACAGCTTCCTGGGGGACATGGCATCCAATGCAAGACCTGATGGGCAACTTAGAGGCTGGCCGCCAGCAGGGGCAGGGTGTGGCAGCAGGAAGCAGACAGCAGAGCAGAGGTCCTGAAGGAAGGAACGGTGTCCCATGGCCAGGAGACAAAAGAGATTGCAGCCACGAATTGAAAAAAAGATTAGTATGGATGAAGTGCAAAGAACTTGGGGTGTGAGAGCCTGCCATGTTCCAGGTACAATCAACATCCTGTGTCAGGTAAAAGATACGTGCAAATGCTAGTTTGGGGAGAGAGGTAGGCAGGACCACGTTATGCTGGACCCTGTGAGCCATGCTCAAGAATCTTGACCTCTGGACTGGGGGCAAAGGGAGCCCCTCTTCAGGCTGTGAGGAGAGCAACAAAGATGACCCGAACATCCCTGGGCTTGGTAGCCTCTCCGATGCAGTGGCAGGGTGGAGAGGGTGGCTAGAGGCTGGGTGTCCTTCCTTAGAGCACAGCTGAGTGAAGTGGGGCACATCAGCTCCAGCATCGGTACAAACCCCAGGTACACACCAGGCCTCACCTCTGCTTAGCCTCTACTAAGGCTGCCACTCTCTTAAATGTTGGTGACCTCCAGGAGCTCTGGCACCACCGTCCTCCCTAGAACAGAAGCTGCATCTCCATGACGGTGTTGAAAGTGGAGGAGTAAGGACAGAAAAGTTGCTTTCCCCTGCGACACTCCATCTTCAGTGCGGATAGAGTTTTTTAAGCCTCCAGCTCAGCTAAGACCAGGTAGTGACTGTCATCAAAGCCACGCTAATGCACTGAGGATAACAGAAGCTCCCACACAGGCGGAGTTAGAACAGGCGTTGTAGGTAACTGTGCTCCAAATCCACAGGCTGACCTGTCCTCAGTGATCGCCACATGCCCAGCAGCCAGCCGGATTCACAGTCTGTTGAACTGGGCCGGCCATCTCCTCTCCCACCTGTGGAGCTAGAGGGACCTCTGGCATCCCTCCTTCCCATGAAGACTCATGTCCTCAATACCCCATCTCCTTTGCCCCCCAGTACCATTCACATCTTCCTTTTTTACCCTTGGATCTGTCCCCTTGCTGGGTGATTGATCATAGGAATTTTCACCCTCAGGGAATACTCTGCCACCCAGGTGTCTCACTCTATTTTTAGTTTCTTTTTATTTTATTTTTTTAAATTTTTGGCTGGAGTGCAGTGGTGTGATCTTGGCTCACTGCAACCTCCCCCTCCCAGGTTCAAGCAATTCTCCTGCCTCAGCCTCCCAAGTAGCCAGGATTACAGGCACCAGTCACCATGCCCGGCTAATTTTTGTAGTTTTAGTAGAGATGGGGTTTCACCATGTTGGCCAGGCTGCTCTTGAACTCCCGACCTTCAGTGATCTGCTAGCCTCAGCCTCCCAAAGTGCTGGGATTACAGGTGTGAGCCACTGTGCCTGGCCAGGTGTTTCACTCTAATCTCCCCCTGCCTGTGGGAGCCAGGTGATCCACTCCCAGTACACTGCTGTTGGGCTGGATCCCTGCACCTGGAATAACATTCCCGTGGGGCTTTGAAGGTTGAGTGTTGAGTGCCCAGTCTGGGTCATCTCAGGTTCCCCCCATCACCAGCGTGATCTGGGCTTGCCCCAGTCGTGGACTGAGGACTAGCTTTATCAAGAACTACAATCAGTTTTGGCAAGAGAACTATCTAAATCCATATATAAGGAAAAAATTTCCCCTAATAAAAAAAAATAATCTCTGGAGATGCAACTTTGCCTACAAAGAATAAAAAACAGCTTATCTTCTTAGAGCCTCTAGTTTGTTTGAAAACTATCCTTTCCAAGAAGAAAAGGATTGTTAGATTACATATGCAAAACCAAGTTTCCACTGAGCTGGTCTTCCCACAGTCAAGAAATATTTGTCCTGAAGTTCTTTCAAGACTCCATCTTTTAAATTAAATTTTTCATCAAAGTTTCCAAGATCCCAAGACTAATTCTTTGCGAGGGCTCGAGTTCTCAGTATCTATACTTGTCCTTTCCCAACTTACACCGCAGCAGCTCGTGCAAAAACGAAATATTTCTAAACCAGCAGTCTAAGATGGGAAACTGCCCACCCACAGCAATCCCGAGGGATCACAGCCTGTATCGTATTATATGATACACATGCGCACACTCTCGCACACGCACATAGATAATATGCTATACACATATTATACATAATCTACAATATAGCACACTGTGAATGGTTATCCCTGACTTATAAACAGCTAAAATATTAACACCCCATGCCTATGAATGGCTGCCTGGCCTATATCTCTGTTCTCCTAAGATATCACCCCAAAGTCCTTGCTCTTAATAGTAAGATGAGGGTCCCCCTACACAACATTTATAACAGCAGATAAAATAGGAATTTAACAGCTACAGGTGAACCTGTACCCTTTGAATGAAGGCATCCTTGAATCTATACACATATTAATACTAGAGATATGTAGTAATTATCTGCATTCCACATTGTAAATAGTTTCTGGGGAATATCCATTTTGTGTTCTTTTATTTTATTATCATTATTATTTTTTGAGACAGTCTCACTCTGTAGCCCAGGATGGAGTGCAGGGGCGCGATCTCAGCTCACTGCAACCTCTGCTTCCCAGGTTCAAGCGATTCTCATGCCTCAACCTCCCTGATAACTGGCATTACAGGTTCCACTTTGTGTTCTAAGTGACTAACTTTGAACATGACCCTTACTTCTTTTAAAGTGCTTGTAATATACTATATCCCGTAATATTCCAAAAAATGTTTTCTTTATATACTTTCCTGTGACATAAATAGCAGGCAGATTGCTAGCTCCATTTTACAGATGAAAAATGTGGGGCTTAGAGAGCAAATGAAACAAAACAAATTCACCAGAGGCCCAGAACAGAGTTTTCTTCTGCTAAGCAACAGGGTCTCGCCAGCACAAACCAATCTTCCAGTGAAAGAAATAAGAACCAGAAGAGAGAAAAGGGGGGCAAACCTTGCCCAGAAGACAGCATGTCATCTCCATCGCCCAGCCCTGCAGACCCTGGAGTTGTAACATTTATTCATAAATTTAGAAGCCTGTTTTGGCCAGACGGTATGGTCAGTGACTGTGCTACAACAGAGGAAGAAAAGAAACACAAAACTCAAAAGGATGTTTTGACCGTGCTATGCTTCTATCAATCAGCCAAGAACCTCCTTGCTGGAAATGAAGTATCCAAACTCCTAAATTTTCCCTTCTGTCTCCCAACCCGGCCAGCTCTGGGGAGAGGCCACCATGTGCTTGGGACAATTCACCTCCTATCCCCCCTCACTGGGCGACATTGAGTTAGAACTCCCTAACTTCTACCCCACTCCATTCCAGTAGAACTCCCTAACTTCTACCCTGCTCCATTCCATTCTTTCTTAATAATGCACTCCAGGCGTTCTGTTTCAGGCTAGTATTTACATGGCTATGTGGGTTAGATCCAGGCCCAGCTATTACCAGTGAACGCGGTGACATTAATATGAGTAAATGCAGGAAAAGGGATGAAATAAAACATATCCTATTGAAGGAAATGAGCGCTCCTTAAGAAAGGAAAACACACATAGGAAAAGACACGGGCATATCAGAATACAAATAGGGCCCATGGGAACAGTGGATTCCACAGGCATGATGTTATTGAAGTATTTGATACTAGAGTAAGCACCTGCAGATATGAATTACATCCTTGTTCAGACCACTAACATCAGAGTACTGACATCTCAGGAAGCGCCTATGTTATATTTCAAATCCCCCTGCCTGCTGCATAAATATCCAATAAATCAATCAGTGATAAAGGACGCTAACTAAAAGGCTTATAAAGCTGAACAAGCTGCTTCTCCCTCCTCAGAGAGACTGCCACCCTTAATTTACTGGGGGTTTCCCTAGTCACTCACACTTCCAGCCTTGGGACACAGAGAAGGCGAGATGGGGGATTAACACCTTCAGTGCTGGGTTTGGGGAAGAGCAACAGGTTGGTCATCTGGGGATGTTTCCCCAAAGTGGGCAGCAGCTTTGAGGGGGCAGATAGAATTTCCTGGTGTCTTTCAGGAATTACGAACACCCACCCTCCTCACCACCATCTTAACGGGGTTGCCATATTTATAAAATGAAAGAAAAACATTTCTTCCTCCTTGAGGAGAGACAGAATCGTGGGCCATGTTCATTTTATTTGGTCATAATAACGTGTCTTTTATATATATTCAAGGCAGGTTTTCCAATAATTGTTTCGTAAGTGGAAAATCAGAGGCATAATAGAAATCTTCATGACTTTCCCAAGTAAATAAGAAACAACATGAAATCTCTAGTCAAACAGAATGGGTGATTAAAAAATTGATCTGTGACTGCACTCCAGCCTGGGCAACAGAACGAGACTCCGTCTCAAAAAAAAAACCAAAAAAAAAAAAACAAAACAAAACATTGATCCGTGACACATTAAAAAAAAAGAGAAAGAAAATGTGCCAACTTTAATAATGATTATCTGTGGGTAGCAAAATTGGGGGAGTTTTGACTTCTTTCCTGTATTTCCCAAATATTCTACAACACTAGTGTGTTGGGGGCTTAATTTTGTGTGTTAACTTCAGTAGGCCCCAGAATGCCCAGATGTTTGGTTAAACATTATTCTGGCAGTGTCTGTGAAGGTGTTTTTGGATGTGATTAACATGTGAATGGGGTAGGCGGAGGAAAGCAGGTTGCCCTCATTCAATCCACTTAAAGGCCTGAATACAAGAAAAACCCTGGGTAAGAAGGAGTCTCTCTACCTCAACATCTTCAAGCTGGGACATCAATCTTCTCCTCCCTTCAGACTCACGTTGGAACGTGCACCATCGGCTCTTATGTGTCTCCACTTGCCAACTACAGATGTTGGAAATTCTCAGTGTCCCTAATCATGTAAGCTAATTCCTTATGATAAATCTCTTCATATGTTCATATCTCCTGTTGTTTCTGTTTCTCTGGAATCCATGACATGCAGTTGTGTTCCATGTTCATTTTATTTGGTTGTAATAACAGTATATTTTATATACTCAAGGCAGTTTTCTAATAATTGTTTTTTCAGTGGAAAATCAGAGGCATATGGAAATATTTGTGACTTTCCCACAACTAGTTTCGCATTTACACATTTACTACCAACTTTATTTCTATAATTAGAAAATCATTTTTAGGCTGGGCACAGTAGCTCCAACAGTAACCCTAGCACTTTGGAAAGCTAAGGTGAAGGATTGCTTGAGCCTGCGAGTTTGAGACCATCCTCGGCAACATAGCAAGACCCAGTCTCTACAAAAAACAAACAAACAAAATAGCCAGATATGGTGGCACATGCCTGTGTCTGAGGTACTTGGGAGGTTGAGGTGGGAGCATTGTTTGAGCCCAGGAGGTCAAGGCTGCTGTGAGCCATGATCACACCACTGCACTCCAGCCCGGGTGACAGAGTGAAACCCTATCTCAAGAAAAGAAAAAGAAAATAATTTTTAAAAATTACCTACGCAAATTTAAGAAGAACCATGTACTATGCAAAGAAAATCTGACAGAATTAATCCCACTGCAAACATTCATATTTCATTTCAGGTTTAATTTTGATATTTATTGTTACTGCATAAATCTTAAAGCACCTGGAGAGTATTAACATAAATATTATTTACAAAACATCACTCAAAGCCTTTACTGGTTTTGAGAGTATATTTTTTGTGTTTAAAAGTTTTGCATTGGATATGAAATCAGTTTTAATTATATAACAACATTATTTTTCTTTAGTGATTTTTAAATCAATAATAACAAAAGTCCTAGCTGTGTTCTTAAAACAGGTGGATTTCAACAAAAATTTATGCACACTGCATGGTAGTAAGCTGCATGGAAAATAAAAATGACAATAATGAACATCTGTTTTAGGCCTATCAAGTATTATATTAATTATTATCTTATCAATTATTTAATGATCATCTTATTTAGAGAACCCCATGTCTCAGGTACATCAGCTCCATTTTACAGTGGAGGAAGCAGCAGAGGGCAGAGGTTCCATGACTAGCCAAAGGTTACCTGGGCTAGCAGGTGGGAGCACTGGGGCTTCAAACCAGGCCTCTACTTCTAAATCTTAAGCTCTCTTCTATGGTGTGTGACCGGTCCCCCTGCCTGAAGAGCTTGCTGTCAAGATGAGATGAATATGCAGGAAACACAGAAGAGTATACGATGAAGCATTAGATCTGAGTGGTATTTTTATCGACTTTCATCAATTATAGCAAGTCTCATCTGACTTGCTCCATTTTGAAAACTCAAGTTCAAAGTTGGGAAATAACTCACCCACGTAGTTAGTGGCAGCTCCAGAAAGAGAATCCTGGACTGATGGCTTATGTTCCAAATGAGGCAGAAACACAGACAGAGCTGCAGCCCAAGGAGCTGTGTTGTGAGGAGGGCCAAGCAAAGGCCGTCCCTGGCTCTGCCCAGATGTTCGGGAACAACAGAATGTAATGATTCAGCGGGGAAAAGCTTTTGTTTGATTGTTGACTTTTATTAAGTCTTTATGAAATCAGTGATTCTCTTCAGAGTCCTCAACATCACTGGGGTTTTTTTTTTTTCTACATAGAATGCCAAGAACCGGATGTTCTTTAATAACTAACCTCTTACTCTGGATCATGCAGAATGGGACTGAGGGAGGGGGAGGGAAGGAGGATGGTGGGAAGAGTGGGGAATGATCAGGAAGAGAGAGAAAAAGCAATGAGGAAGGAAAAGAAAAAGAGAAAAATATCGGTTTTTTTGCCCGATTCAAATTTGTGTCTATTATAATTAGCCACTGTTCATGAGAATCTCCTAAGGGTCAGGGTCTATCCTAGGTACTTAACTTACATTATTTAAATCTCACAAAAAAACCTTGAAAGGTAGGCGCTGTTGTTATTTCAGACAATGAATTTTAAATTAACTTGCTCAGGTCACACAGTTAAGTGGTGGAGCTGGGACCCCAATCAACCTGACCCCAGATCCCAAGTGCTGAACCTCTATAGAGAACTGTTTCCCCATTTCCAGGCTCCATAGGCAGAGGCCCCAAATACTCCCAGGTGCTCTCTCAACTTGGCCAAACAATCCTAACTGGCGGCTTCCAAGTTACTTGGAGTTCTTGGTTTTTTTTGCTGCTGTTTTGTTTTGTTTGTTTTTTTAAAACGGAGTCTTGCTCTGTAGCCCAGGCTGGAGTGCAGTGGCACCATCTTGGCTCACTGCAACCTCTGCTTCCTGGGTTCCAGTGATTCTCCTGCCTCAGCCTCCCAAGTAGCTATGACTACAGGTGCACGCCACCACGCCCAGCTAATTTTTCTACTTTTTTAGTAGAGATGGGGTTTCACCATGTTGGCCAGGCTGGCCTTGAACTCCTGTCCACAAATGATCCACCCGCCTCGGCCTCCCAAAGTGCTGGATTACAGGCGTGAGCCACCGCGCCTGGCCGTAGTTCTTTAACTATTAAAGTGCATCGTCTGTAAATTAAGATTATTTTCTCACTGAATTTTAATGCAACTGATAACCAAGGCCACTGATTCAAGCACAGGATTTTATTTAAGTAGAATTAATGCTGGTTCTAAAAGGGATCTGCTAGAATTCTTCAGTACTAAAAATCTCTAGGACTTTTTATATAAAGATATCTAGGAAGGGATAGATATAAAAATATCTAGGAAAGGATCTTTCACCCCAATGCATTATGTTGTGCTTGTTGTTCTCTTTGCTTAGGCAGAAGACAATGGAGCCACGCTACATTTAGCTAGTACATGAGAAAACAAGTTGACATCTCTCAATTGCTCCTAGAATCTCGGAGCAGAGCCAGAGGCTTGAAAACAGATGACATGCCCAGGTTCTAAAGAGAAGTTTATCCATCCAAGTTATTAACAATATCCTCAGCATTTCCTGGGAAAATAAACCTTCATTTTAAAAATAAACCTGACTAAAGGTATCTGAAGACAAAAGGCTTGGTTCCCAGCCAGCAGCAAAATGTGAAAAAGAATTACAATTATTTTGAAATGAAGTTCTGAAGAGCGCTTCAGAATTAGAAAGAACCATGAAAACCAAACTCCTGCAGCTCAGGCCACAGAAGTACGTGACAGTTTAGTGGCAACGAGCACACACTGACTCAGGGGCCCCAGTAGAGCTCCTTCTTGTTTTCTTTAAATAGTTTTCTCTCTTGCTTTTTTTTTTTTTTTTAATTGAGATAGAGTCTTGCCCTGTTGACAAGGCTGGAGTGCAGTGGCGCGATCTTGGCTCACTGCAACCTCTGTTGCCCAGGTTCAAGTGATTCTCCTGCCAAGGCCTCCTGAGTAGCTGGCATTACAGGCACCGGCCACCACTCCTGGCTAAGTTTTCTATTTTTAGTAGAGACGGCGTTTCCCCATGTTGGCCAGGGGGCTGGTCTCAAACTCCTGATCTCAGGTGATCCACCCACCTCGGCCTCTCAAAGTGCTGGGATTATGGCATGAGCCACTGCGCCCGGCTAGTTTTCTCATTTTTATAGCAGCATGTGGTCGTCAATCTATTAGGCAAGAAAGAGCATATGCTAATATTTGGGGAATCTTTTTGTACTATTCCTGTAACTTTTCTTGAAGGATAAAATTATGTCAAAATAAGTGGTAAAAAATTAATGTAACCTTATTGCATTCCCGTCACATACCAAATAAAAAATAAGGAACTTTACATACATTATCATCACATAATTCAACACCCACAATAATTGTAAGAGAAAAATATTACGACTATCCTCATTTTACAGATGTGACAATTGAGATTCAGGGAAGTTAAATAAATTAGCAAACACCACAGTAACTGAGGCACTGAGATTTACACTTAGGTCTAACCTCAGATCCCACACTCTCAACTCACAGAAGTCCCATTGGTTACTACGTCAAAAGGATTAAGCAGGAAGTCCCAGCCAGAGGAAACGGGCAAGAGAAAGAAACAAAACACATACAAATAGGAAAAGAAGAGGTCACACTATCTTTCTTTACTGATGATATGATTCTATATCTAGAAAAACCTAAAGACTCCACCAAAAGGCTCTTGGAACTGATAAACGACTTCTGTAAAGTTTCAGGATACAAAAATCAGTGGCATTTCTACACGCCAATAATGGTCAAACTCAGAGGCAAATCGAGAACGCAGTCCCATTTCCAATAGTCACACACACACAAAAATAGAGTATCTATGAATACATCTAACTAAGTAGGTGAAAGATCTCTACAAGGAGAACTACAAAACACTGCTGAAAGAAATCACAGATGACACAAACAAATGGAAACATTCCATGCTCATGGATTAAAATAATCAATATCATTAAAGTGGCATAGTACCCAAAGCAATCTACAGATTCAACACTATTCCTATCAAACTACCATTGTTACCTTTCACATAACTAGAAAAGGCTATTCTAAAATTCACATGGAACCAAAAAAGAGCCCAAATAGTCAAAGCAATCCTAAGCAAAAAGAATGAAGTGGGAGGCATCACATTACCCAACTTCAATCTATACTATAAGGTTACAGTAACCCAAACAGCATAGTACTGGTACAAAAACAGATACATAGACCAATGGAACAGAGTAGAGAATCCAGAAATAAAGCTGCACGCCTATGGCCATCTGATCTTCGACAAAGTTGACAAAAATAAGCAATGGAGAAAGGAATTCCTACTCAATAAATGATGCTGGGATAGCTGGCCAGCCATATGCAGAAGAATGAAACTGGAACCCTACTTTTCACTGTATACAAAAATTAACTCAAGATGGATTACAGATTTAAATGTAAAATCTCAGACTGTAAGAATCCTGTAAGAAAACTTACAAAACACCATTCTAGACATCAGCCTTGGCAAAGAATTTATGACAAAGCCCTCTAAAGCAATTGTAACAAAAACAAAAATGGACAAGTGGGACCTAATCAAACGAAAGAGCTTCTGTACAGCAAAAGAAACTATCAACAGAGTAAATAAACAACCTACAGAATGGGAAAAAATATTCAGAAACCATGCAACCAACAAAGGTCTCATGTCCAGAATCTATAAAGAACTTTTATTATATTTTAAGTTCTGGGGTACATGTGCAGAACCAGCAGTTTTGTTACACAGGTATACATGGGCCATAGTGGTTTGCTGCACCCATCGACCCAACATCTACATTAGGTATTTCTCCTAATGCTATCCCTCCTCTAGCCCCCCACCCCCAACAGGTCCCAGCGTGTGATGTTCCCCTCCCTGTGTCCATGTGTTCTCATTGTTCAACTCCCACTTACGAGTGAGAACATGTGGTGTTTGGTTTTCTGTTCTTGTGTTAATTTGCTGAGAATGATGGTTTCCAGCTTCATCCATGTCCCTGCAAAGGACATGAACTCATCCTTCTTAATGGCTGCATAGTATTCCATGGTGTATACATGCCACATTGCCTTTATCCAGTCTATCATTGATGGGCATTTGGGTTGGTTCCAAGTCTTTGCTATTGTGAACAGTGCCACAATAAACATACATGTGCATGTGTTTTTACAGTAGAATGATTTATAATCCCTTGGGTGTATAGCCAGTAATAGGATTGCTGGGTCAAATAGCATTTCTAGTTCTAGATCCTTGAGGGGTCGCCACACTGTCTTCCACAATGGTTGACCTAATTTACACTCCCACCAACAGTGTAAAAGTGTTCCTATTTCTCCACATCCTCTCCAGCATCTGTTCTTTCCTGATTTTTTAATGATTGCCATTCGCCATTCTAACTGGTATCTCATTGTGGTTTTGACTTGCATTTCTCTAATGACCAGTGATGATGAGCTTTTTTTCATATGTTTGTTGGCCGCATAAATGTCTTCTCTTGAGAAGTGCCTGTTCATATCCTTTGCCCAATTTTGATGTGGTTGTTTTATTCTTGTAAATTTAAGTTCCTTGTAGATTCTGGATATTAGCCCTTTGTCAGATGGATAGATTGCAAAAATTTTCTCCCATTCTGTAGGTTGCCTATTCACTCTGACGATAGTTTCTTTTGCTGTGCAGAAGCTCTTTAGTTTAATTAGATCCCATTTGTCAATTCTGGCTTTTGTTGCCATTGCTTTTTGTGTTTTAGTCCTGAAGTCTTTGCCCATGCCTACGTCCTGAATAGTATAGCCTAGGTTTTCTTCTAGGGTTTTTATGGTTTAGGTCTTATGTTTAAGTCTTTAATGCATCTTGAGTTAATTTTTGTATAAGGTGTAAGGAAGGGGTCCAGTTTCAGTTTTCTGCATATGGCTAGCCAGTTTTCCCAACACCATTTATTAAATAGGGAATCCTTTCCCCATTGCTTTTGTCAGATTTGTCAAAGACCAGATGGTTGTAGATAAGTGGCATTATTTCTGAGGTCTCTGTTCTGTTCTATTCGTCTATATATCTGTTTTGGTTACTGTATGTTACCTGCTGTTTTGGTTACTGTAGCTTTGTAGTATAGTTTGAAGTCAGGTAGCGTGATGCCTCCAGCTTTGTTCTTTTTGCTTAGGATTGTGTTGGCTATGAGGGCTGTTTTTTGGTTCCATATGAAATTTAAAGTAGTCTTTTCTAATTCTGTGAAGAAAGTCAATGGTAGCTTGATGGAGATAGCATTGAATCTATAAGTTACTTTAGGCAGTATGGCCATTTTCACGATACTGATTCTTCTTATCCTTGAGCATGGAATATTTTTCCACTTGTTTGTGTCTTCTCTTATTTCCTTGAGCAGTGGTTTGTAGTTCTCCTTAAAGAGGTCCTTCACATTCCTTGTAAGTTGTATTCCTAGGTATTTTATTCTCTTTGCAGCAATTGTAAATGGGAGTTCACTCATGATTTGGCTCTCTGTCTATTATTGGTGTATAGGAACGCTTGTGATTCTTGCACATTGATTTTGTATCCTGAGACTTTCCTGAAGTTGCTTATCAGCTTAAGAAGATTTTGGGGTGAGGCAACTTGGTTTTCTAAATATGCAATCATGTCATCTGCAAACAGGGACAATTTGACTTCCTCTTTTCCTAATTGAATACTGTTTATTTCTTTCTCCTGCCTGATTGCCCTGGCCAGAACTTCCAATACTACGTTGAATAGGAGTGATGAAAGAGGGCATCCTTGTCTTGTGCTGGTTTTCAAAGGGAATGCTTCCAGCTTTTGCCCATTCAGTATGATATTGGCTGTGGGTTTGTCACAAACAGCTCTTATTATTTTGAGATATGTTCCATCAATACCTAGTTTATTATGAGTTTTTAGCATTAAGGGGTGTTAAATTTTATCAAAGGCCTTTTCTGCATCTGTTGAGATAATCATGCGATTTTTGTCATTGGTTCTGTTTATGTGATAGATTACGTTTATTGATTTGTGTATGTTGAACCAGCCTTGCATCCCAGGGATGAAGCCAACTTGGTGGATAAGCTTTTTGATGTACTGCTGGATTCAGTTTGCCTGTATTTTATTGAGGCTTTTCACATTGATGTTCATCAGGGATATTGGCCTGAAATTTTTTTGTTGTTGTGTCTCTGCCAGGTTTTTGTGTCAGGATGATGCTGGCCTCATAAAATGAGTTAGGGAGGAGTCCCTCTTTTTCTATTGTTTGGAATAGTTTTAGAAGCTCCTCTTTGTACCTCTGGTAGAATTCAATTGTGAATCTGTCTGGTCCTGGGCTTTTTTTTTTTTTTTTTTTTTTTTGGTTGGTAGGCTATTAATTACTGCCTCAATTTCAGAACTTGTTATTGGTCTATTCAGTGATTTGACTTCTTCCTGGTTTAGTCTTGAGATATTGTATGTGTATAGGAATTTATCCATTTCTTCTAGATTTTCTAGTTTATTTGAGTAGAGGTGTTGATAGTATTCTCTGGTGGTACTTTGTACTTCTGTGGGATCAGTGATAATATTTCCCTTATCAATTTTTATTGTGTCTATTTGATTCCTCTCTCTTTTCTTCTTTATTAGTCTGGCTAGCAGTCTATTTTGTTAATCTTTTCAGAAAACCAGCTCCTGGATTCACTGATTTTTTGAAGGTTTTTTTTCTGTCTCTATCTCCGTCAGTTCTGCTCTTAGTTACTTCTTGTCTTCTGCTAGCTTTTGAATTTGTTTGCTCTTGCTTCTCTAGTTCTTTTCTTTTTTTTTTCAGAGTCAGTTCTTTTCTTTTTTTTTTCAGAGTCTTGCTCTGTTGCCCAGGCTGGAGTGCAGTGGCGTGGTCTTGGTTCACTGCAAGCTCTGCCTCCTGGGTTCTCACCATTCTCCTTCCTCAGCCTCCCAAGTAGCAGGGACTACAGGTGCCCACCACCATGCCCAGCTAATTTTTTGTATTTTTAGTAGAGATGGGGTTTCACCATGTTAGCCAGGATGGTCTTGATCTCCTGACCTTGTGATCCACCCACCTCGACCTCCCAAAGTGCTGGGATTACAGGCGTGAGCTGCTGCACCTGGCCTGCTTCTTTAGTTCTTTTAATTGTGATGTTAGGGTGTCGATTTTATATCTTTCCTGCTTTCTCCTGTGGGCATTTAGTGCTAAAAGTTTCCCTCTAAACACTACTTTAGCTGTGTCCCAGAGATTCTGGTACATTGTGTCTTTCTTCTCATTGGTTTCAAAGAATTTATTTATTTCTGCCTTAATTTTGTTATTTACCCATTAGTCATTCAGGAGCAGGTTGTTCAGTTTCCATGTGGTTGTGTGGTTTTGAGTGAGTTTCTTAATCCTGAGTTCTAATTTGATTGCACTGTGGTCTGAGACACTGTTTGCTATGATTTCCATTCTCTTGCATTTGCTGAGTGTTTTACTTCCAATTATGTGGTCAATTTTAGAATAAGTGTGATGTGATGATGAGAAGAATGTATATTCTGTTGATTTGGGGTGGAGAGTTCTGTAGATGTCTATTAGGTCCACTTGGTCCAGAGCTGAGTTCAAGTCCTGAACATCCTTGTTAATTTTCTGTCTCATTGATCTGTCTAATATTGACAGTGGGGTTTTAAAGTCTCCCACTATTATTGTGTGGGAGTCTAAGTCTCTTTGTAGGTTTCTAAGGACTTGCTGCATTAATCTGGGTGCTCCTATATTGGGTGCATATATATTTAGGATAGTTAGCTCTTCTTGTTGCATTGGTCCCTTTACCATTATGTAATGTCCTTCTTTGTCTTTTTTTTAATCTTTGTTGGTTTAAAGTCTGTTTTATCAGAGACTAGGATTGCAATCCCTGCTTTTTTTCATTTTTTGGTTTCCATTTGCTTGGTAAATATTCCTCCATCCCTTTATTTTGAGCCTATGTGTGTCTTTTCACATGAGATGGGTCTCCTGAATACAGCACACTGATGGGTCTTGACTCTTTATCCAATTTGCCAGTCTGTGTCTTTTAATTGGGGCAGTTAGCCTGTTTACATTTAAGGTTAATATTGTTATATGTGAATTTGATCCTGTCATTATCATGCTAACTGGTTATTTTGCCCATTAGTTAATGTGGTTTCTTCATAGTGTTGATGGTCTGTACAATTTGGTACATTTTTGCAGTGGCTGGTACTGGTTTTTCTTTTCCATATTTAGTGCTTCCTCCAGGAGCTCTTGTAAGGCTGGCCTGGTGGTGACAAAATCTCTAAGCATTTGCTTGTCTGTAAAGGATTTTATTTCTCCTTCACTTATGAAGCTTAGTTTGGCTGGATATGAAATTCTGGGTTGAAAATTCTTTTCTTTATGAATGTTGAATATTGGCCCCCACTCTCTTTTGGCTTGTAGGGTTTCTGCAGGGAGATCTGCTGTTAGTCTGATGGGCTTCCCTTTGTGGGTAATCTGACCTTTCTCTCTGGCCGCCCTTAACATTTTTTCCTTCATTTCGACCTCGGTGAATCTGACAATTATGTCTCTTGGGGTTGCTCTTCTCGAGGAGTATCTTTGTGGTGTTCTCTGTATTTCCTGAATTTGAATGTTGGCCTGTCTTGCTAGGCTGGGGAAGTTTTCCTGTATAATATCCTGAAGAGTGTTTTCCAACTTGGTTCCATTCTCCCCATCACTTTCAGGTACAATCAAATGTAGGTTTGGTCTTTTCACATAGTCCCATATTTCTTGGAGACTTTTCTCATTCCTTTTCATTCTTTTTCTCTAATCTTGTCTTCACACTTTATTTCATTAAGTTGATCTTTAATCTCTGATATCCTTTCTTCCACTTGATTGATTTGGCTATTGATACTTGTGTATGCTTCGCGAAGTTCTCATGCAGTGTTTTTCAGCTCCATCAGGTCATTTACATTCCTCTCTAAACTGGCTATTCTAGTTAGCAATTCCTCTATCCTTTTCAAGGTTCTTAGCTTCCTTGCATTGGATTAGAACATGCTTCTTTAGTTTGGAGGAGTTTGTTATTAATCACCTTCTGAAGCCTACTTCTGCTAATTTGTCAAACTCATTCTCCATCCAATGTTGTTCCCTTGCTGTAGACGAGCTGTGATCCTTTGGAGGAGAAGAGGCATTCTGGTTTTTGGAATTTTCAGCCTTTTTGTGCTGGTTTTTCCTCATCTTTGTGGATTTATCTACCTTTGGTCTTTTATGTTGGTGACCTTCGGATGGGGTTTTTGAGTGGATGTCCTTTTTGTTGATGTTGATGCTATTCCTTTCTGTTTGTTAGTTTTCCTTCTAACAGTCAGGCCCCTCTGCTGCAGGTCTGCTGGAGTTTGCTTGATATCCACTCCAGACCCTGTTTGCCTAGGTATCACCAGCAGAAGTTGCAGAACAGCAAAGATTGCTGCCTGTTCCTTCCTGTGGAAGCTTGGTCCCAGAGGGCCACCTGCCAGATGCTGCCCAGAGTGCTCCTATATGAGGTGTCTGTTGACGCCTGCTGGAAGGTGTGTCCCAGTCAGGATGAATGGGGGTCAGGGACCCACTTGAGAAGGCAGTCTGTCCCTTAGCAGAGCTTGAGCGCTATGCTGGGAGATTCACTGCTCTCTTCAGAGCTGGCAGGCAGGAACATTTAAGTCTGCTGAAGCTGTGCCCACAGCCACCCCTTCCCCCAGGTGCTCTGTCCCAGGGGGATAGGAGTTTTATTTATAAGCCCCTGACTGGGGCTGCTGCCGTTCTTTCAGTGATGCCCTGCCCAGAGAGAAGGAATCTATAGAAACAGTCTGGCTACAGTGGCTTTGCAGCACTGGGGTGGACTCCACCCAGTTTGAACTTCCAGGCAGTTTTGTTTACACTGTAAGGGGAAAACCACCTATACAAGCCTCAGTAATGGCGGACGCCCCTCCCCCCACCAAGCTCGAGCATCCCAGGTTGACTTCAGACTGCTGTGCTGGCAGCAAGAATTTTAAGCCAGTGGATCTTAGCTTGCTGGTTTCCATAGGGGTGGGATCCGCTGAGCAAGACCACTTGGCTCCCTGGCTTCAGCCCTCTTTCCAGGGGAGTGAACAGTTCTAACTTGCTGGCATTCCAGGTGCCACCAGGGTACAAAACAAAACAAAACAAAACAAAAAAACAAAAACAACTCCTGCAGCTAGCTCGGTGTCTGCCCAAATGGCTGCCCAGTTTTGTGCTTGAAACCCAGGACCCTGGTGGTGTAGGCATCCAAGGGAATCTCCTTGTCTGTGGGTTGCAAAGACCATGGGAAAAGCATAGTATCTGGGCCTGAGTGCACCATTCCTCATGGCACAGTCCCTCACTGCTTCCTTTGGCTAGGGGAGGGAGGTCCCCGACCCTTTGCACTTCCCAGGTAAGGCAATGCTGCTCCCTACTTTGGCTCACCCTCCATGGGCTACACCCACTATGTAACCAGTCCCAATGAGACGAACCTCAGTTGGAAATGCAGAAATCACCCGCCTTCTGCACTGATCTCGCTGGGAGCTGCAGACTGGAGCTGTTCCTATTCGGCTATCTTACCAGCCATCAACTCATTTTGTAATTTTATATAATGGTCAAGTACTACAAATTCAAACTACAAGTACAAAACAATATATTTCGAAATTTTATAATTTGACGTGTTACGGTCACAGGAACATTTGCAAGTGAAATGGGGTATAAGTGAAATAAAAGTTTTTATTCATTTATTTATTTTATGTATATATATAAAATAAATAAATAAATACAATATATTCATAAATATATTTTATTTATAAATATATATATTTATTTTATAAAATAAATATAAATATATTTATTTATTTATTTTGAGATGGAGTCTCACTCTGTCGCCCAGGCTAGAGTGCAGTGGTGCGATCGCGGTTCACTGCAAGCTCCGCCTCCCAGGTTCAAGCCATTCTCCTGCTTCAGCCTCCCGAGTAGCTGGGACTACAGGCGCCCACCACCACATCTGGCTAATTTTTTTTGTATTTTACTAGAGATGGGGTTTCACTGTGTTAGCCAGGATGGTCTTGATCTCCTGACCTCGTGATCCGCCTGCCTCAGCCTCCCAAAGTGCTTGGATTACAGGTGTGAGCCACCACACCTGATCATTGATTTATTTTTATATTGACTGATTGATTGATTAGCAAGGTCTTCTCTGTTGCCCAGGGTGGAGTGTAGTGGCGCAATCAGCTCACTGCAGCCTGGAACTGCCAGGCTCAAGCCATCTTCCCACCTCAGCCTCCAGAATAGCTAGGACTACAGGTGTGCGCCACCATGCCCAGCTAGTTTTTGTATTTTTCATAGATAGGGTCTCACTATGTTGTCCAAGCTGGTCTTGAGCTCCTGGGCTCAAGTGATACTCCTGCCTTGGCCTCCCAAAGTTTTGGGATTCTAGGCATGAACCACCACACTCAGCCAAGATGCATTTTTTAAATGATTGATTCTTTGAAAAAGCTACTGGGGAAAGGAGGGTAGCTTTCCCCAAATTTGGAAGTTAACTCCTACAGGAGGGGATTCCCATTCTCTCCCTCAAATTTCTTTGTAGAACTAGAGCAAGGAACTAGAGAAATCCCTTAACAAGTCTCATAACTTCAGTGTGCCAACTAAAATTATGCTCTACTTACCATCTGGTAATTAGTTATCACTTAATAAACATTTCTTTTGGCACTTGCTGTCCTAAGCCCCAAAAACAGGACCTGTGCCAGTTTCCCCTCCAGAATTCCAGGCAGAAATGCCAACGGCTGCCCAGAGTACAGACCTGTCTCTTCCTGGAATTAAGGTGCCCAAGATGGAGGGAGGGCTGTTAAACTTGGATTATCCCTACAAGTGTCCTAAGAACAGGGTAAGACTTCCTGACAGAAGCTGGTCTTTTACCAGACTCTAGAGAGAACTTCCTGGCAATCTTCCTGCCCTTTGCTGACACACACACCTAACCTCTCCTGCTAAGCCACAGGTAGACACACTTTGGGTGTGAAATTGATTTAATAGTCCCAGAGACTAAACATAGAAATTGACCCTTCTGGTCTTATTTTATTTTTTGAGACAGAGTCTCACTCTGTCACCCAGGCTGGAGTGCAGTGGCATGATCTCAGTTCACTGCAACCTCCCCTTCCTGGGTTCAAGAGATTGTCCTGCCTCAGTTTCCTGAGCAGCTGGGATTACAGGTGTGTGCCACCACGCCCAGCTAATTTTTGTATTTTTTAGTAGAGATGGGGTTTCACCATGGTGGCCAGGCTGGTCTTGAACTCCTGATGTCAGGGGATCCTCCCACCTCAGCTTCCCAAAGTGCTGGGATTACAGGCGTGAGCCACCGAGCCTGGCCAACCCTTCTGGTCTTAAAGTTTAAAACATATATTTGTTTTATCTGAGTTCCTCCCTTAGGAAGTCACCTTCAGGCTTCTCAAAAAAGTATCAAAGAAGTGAAACTCATCAGATCACCACATCTACACAATGAGATGCTGGACCCCTCATTCATCCCGATTGCTTCCTTGCCCCTCCCTAGTTCCTGTTTTCTTACATATTGTTTCATTTCTTCCCAGCTATATAAACCCTTAGTTTTAGGCTAGTCAGGGAGATGGATTTGAGACTGAGTTCCCATCTCCTTGGCTGCAGCACCCGATTAAAGCCTTCTTCCTTGGCAACCATCATCTCAGTGATTGGCTTTTAGTGCAAGTGAGTAGAAAGACCTAGATCGAACCCCTGGAGTTTCGGTAACATGGTGAAAAGACCCATGGATGGTATTTGATTTCCATGGCTAGGGACAAGCTAGAACAAGGCTATGGATAGGCTGATGGAAATTTTTAGCCAAAACTAGTATAATAGAGGATGACACAAAAAATGACCTCGCTGGATCCACATAACCTCCTCACAATGTGATCAAAACAAATCTAAGTTAGGAGTAAGGAGTGCAGTGGGCTCTGCGGTAGTTGACATGTGTGTACTAACACGGGATGGATTCCTTTGGAAGAAATGCAGGATGAGGCTACGGCTTAAGGACAGGAGAGTAAGACTGGAAGGGGAAACACACCCCTCCGATGAAGCCAAGATGTGGTCATTGTATCTCCAATCACGTGGTGAGGGCGGCTCTCCATCTCTGAGGACATTGGCATATCTTGCACAAAACTCTTATCTTTCTGGATGAGACTCTCTTCTCCTCATTCACAGCCCCCAAATCGTTGCCTCTCAAGGTCCAGCATTTTCATCAAAGGAGAATGAACTTGAGGAGAAGATAGACTCCTAATTCCAGCTCAGCCACCAACCAGCTCTGAGACCTTGGGCAGATCACATGACCTCTTAAAAGTCTCAGCTTCCAGCTGGGTGTAGTGGTTCATGCCTTTAGTCCCACCTTGGAAGGCTAAGGCAGGAGAATTGTTTGAGGGCAGGAGTTTGAGATCAGCTTGGGCAACATAGCAAGACCCCATCTCTACAAAAAATTAAAACAAAAGCTAGCTGGGTATGGTGGCACTTGCCTGTAGTCCTAGCTACCTGGGAGACTGAGGCAGGAGGAACATTTGAGTCCAGGAGTTTAAGGCTACAGTCAGCTATGATCCTGTTACGGCCCTCCAGCCTGAGCAACAGTGTGAGACCCTGTCTCTTAAAGAAAAAAAAAAAACAGTCTCAGCTCCTTATCAGTAATGTGGGTGTGATAATGAAGTCACACACAATGAGGCATGTGGAAGAACACCTGCTGCAGTGACAACACTGCAGATGAACAATATAATGCAATATTTTTCATCTTTTGGTTACCCTGTGATCAAGGGAATAGGTATCTACAGCAAGGTGCAGGATGCTGGGCTGATGAAAACAAATACAGAATATCTGTTGTTATTTTCATAGAGGTCCCATAAAGCAGGCATTACTAATATTCCCATTTTGCAGATGAAGTAACTGAGACTCACACTTTTGTGGTTTTAAGCACTTTACTTTTTAAAACTGATTTTGAAGTCATGATGGATTCACAGGAAGTTGCAAACATAGCAGAGGCCCCGTGTACCCTTCATCCAATTTCCTCCATCATTGCATCTCCCCTGACTGGAGTCCAACAGCGACTTTGCCATTTCCTCACCTGCACACCTCAGAAAAGGAGCTGGTCTCCTGGAGGCTGACTCAGGGGCCTGGCTGGAGCCACTGGAGGGATTTTATTAGGACAGAGGTATAGATTTCAGTGAGCTGGGGAGCTGTGCTAATATTCCCCTTGGAGATTTGTAAGACAGGACAACGCTGAGACTGGCCAACATTGTGAGAATGCTCCTGCCTCCAAGAAGGAAACTGGTCCTACCAATTCAAAGATCCTGCCAAAGGAGACAGCTAACTTGCCCCCCGGCCCTCCAATCTGTTAGCCAGGCACTGGACACCAGCAAGCTGCCAGTCACTAGATGGGTATTTGGCGATGAAAAGTTCATCACTTTCATTGCTTAGTCCCTCCTGCTTCTCAGCACTTCCCTCCAAGTGACCACTATCCGCCGCCAGCAGATGCATACAGCCAGTTCTCCTGGGTCTCTTCTCCGCTCCAGCTTGTGAGCTTGGAAAAGCAAACAGCTCCCACATTTCTTACTGCACTGTTTATTAGATGGGAGTTATTTCATCAGTCATTAACATGTTTCCCTGAGAACCAGTTCCCAAGAAAGAGGAACTCGAGCCTCTTTGTTGCATATGGAGTCATGCTCTCTGCACCACCTCGGTGATCACTTGCAAACATTTGACAAGTGTTGCTCCTTTCCTGATGGCCATGATGCCCCAGCAACCCCCTTCCCTTCTCCCTACTCATTTGGGTGACGGGGGACACTCTTTTGCGGCTGCTGCGTCCCAACCTGCCCCGGGGTCTGGTGTCGTGCCCCGGGGTCTGGTGTCGTGCCCCGGCTCCTGAAACCGAGGAAGGGAGGGTAATGGCAAAAAACAAAGAATACTTGTATTCCTTAAAAAAATACAGGAGAAATGTTCTCTTTGACCCCCAGGAAAACAAAAACCCTTACAGAAAAAAGCACCCTGCTCAGCTGCAAGAAGGTGAAAGTTTAAATGTGGACAGAGTAGTAATATATAAGCAGTTTTTTAGTTTTCTGATGGGAATACTTAACAACCTAAGTATGTTTCCCCAGGAGGTCATCTATTATATTTTGTCCAATTTCTTCCTCCAAGAACTGAATCAATTCATGATGTAATGCCCAAGGGAGAACAATCTTCTGGAAACAGAGTATCTTTCTGGGGACAAGGTTGAGGAAAACATCTTAATATTGTTACAGCTTTTGGCCCGTGGAAACGGGCTTTGCTTGTGGATAGTAGAGTGAAAGGGAAAGGCAGGGAAAGTCAAAGGGGCACAGGCCTCACAAGTGCCGGGGATATGGCTAGGGCTGTTTCCCTTTCTTGGAGAAACAGAGGGTACAGATCCACCCAGACATTTATAGGACAGCTCTAGGGCACTGGGCACAAATCTTAGGGACTGAACTGAAAATGCTCCTTAGACAGAGTGCTAACACTGGAAGGCAGACACAGTGCTAACTTCTAGGTTATTCACTTTTTTAGAGACAGGATATTGCTCTCTTGCCCAGGCTGGAGTGCAGTGGTGCAGTCATAGCTCATTGCAGCCTCCAACTCCTGGGCTCAGGGATCCTTCTGCCTCAGCCTCCCGAGTATCTGGAACTACAGGAGCGTGCCATCACATCTGGCCTGTTTTTGTATTTTTAGTGGAGACGAGATTTTGCCATGTTGCCCAGGCTGGTCTCAAACTCCTGGCCTCAAGTGATCCTCTTGCCTCAGCCTCTCAGATTGCTGGGATTAAGACAGGCATGAACCACTGTGCCTGGCCGACTTCTGCTTTAAACAGTGCTGCTTCTATCTTCTTCCTGCTCCCAACCCCTCCCGCACCCCAAATATGAAAAGAAAATGTAAGTCAACATTCATCATTCAGTTAATTTTAAGAAAACAGAGGCAACTTTGGATTATTTCTGAAATTCTGGATGGCTTCAAATCTCTGCTGTGGGCCACTTTCACCAGATCCCCAACTAAAATTTTAAAGACCAGCCAACAGGAATCCAAATGGCCTGACATCCTCAAGCATGGGAAGGGGAGGCAGCTGCAAGATGAAGGCGGCAGCTGAGGCAGGCAAATAAACCACAAACTGAGGGTCACAGGCCTCCAGCCTTTCCCAGCCTTGCGGTGGCCTGCTCCTCCACTCCTGTGGCTGTCTCATTCATAACAATGGAAGCACTAGCACATCTCCCTCTGTGCTTTCAGAGGCAGGAAGATCTGACAATACCTTAGAAGGATGTTTTGTATGTTCTACTATAGTGTGAGCTGTAAAAAAAAAAAAAAAAAAAAAAGAAAGGTTGGGGGGAGGACAAAGTCTAGATTAAGCATTTTAAGGGGGGCAGGATATTTATTTAAAGAAAAGCCGGTTGTTTCTCTCTGAGGGGAAAGAAAGCCACAGTGGGACTCATTTAAGAGTCTCTTCAACTTGACTGGAGAAGGTAAATTGTTTTTAAACCCGCAAATTTCATTTAGGTTTAAAGGGATCCCTTCAGCTGTCACAGGGTTAAAAAATAGTAAGGCAGAACTTGGATAAACCAAAGTGTTCAATTAGTCCTTTTACCCAAAGCAAGCACTCTACGGCCTACCACATTTAAGTTTGAAGACTAAGAACTTAAGGCAACATTTACAGGTTGAAAAGGGTTCCCCACCCCCCGCAAGACTCTAGTGCCTCCTCCTCACATTTACATTCACCTGTTAACAGCCTGAGCCAAGGATCTTGGGAATACCCACGTACCCACTCGTGACAAACTACAAAACACTCAACACGCACTGCTTGAAACGGTTTATATGCCCAGGATGTGCCAGTCGGGCTGGTTGACAGGAATATAATTGGACCTCGCAGTGCTTGGGAAGAGGTTATCTTTCCACTGCTCTGCAGTGCTTCTGAGATGCAAGACGTGGGCCGTTTCATCTGCTGTGTTTATTCGACGGAAAAGTAGCAGCCAGCAGAATTTCCACTTATTTCCACTCACACAGATGTCTAATACTGCTCAGCAAAACTTAAAGGCAGGCTAGAATTTTATATTTCAAAGGGATGACCAACGGTGAAGCCTTTGCCACTATTATGCGAGGCAGGCTGCCTGGCTTACAATTTGTTTCCTGTAGTTCTTGGTTAAGACACAAACCGAGCCAGCTGGTTATAGGCAACCATAAATTCTAAGTTATTATTGTGACCAATAATAAATATATTTTGTCGGGGTCATGAAGCACAATGGCACATTACAAAATGAATCATCTTGATGGTGCAGAATATGTTCTCCCCACAGATCCAAAGCAGGGAATACTTAACAGCCTAAGTGTGGGGGTGGGGGGGTTGGAGTCAGTAAACAACGCTGGGGCTTGCGTCATAAAGGAGCCATTGATGCTTTCTAGAGTGGAGGCCTTGGGGACAGTAGAAGGCTACTGTCAAGGGGGTTTTGGTGCATATTTGCTGGGTCTGATATTCCTAGAATTCTGAGATTCTTAGTGGTCTCTAAATGTTTAAATACTTAAATTGAAGCATTTATCACTCTTTGGGGACCTCCATAGACTTTATTTACATTTGGAGTTACTATTATCAGAGAGTTCATTTAAAAAATATTCACAAAAAGTAGTCTATTTAAAAGTATTACCACAAATGCAATTCCTTAAGACAAATCTCCAATTTTTAAGAAAGAATGCCACCTGCAAGCTGTAAATATGTGCATTAATTTTTCCCCATAGTATTTGCTTTGGCTGTGACCTACCCTAATACTCAGTTGAACAAGGGCTAAAAATTGTCAAACCGAATTCTTGCTTGAGAGCTGAACTCTAACTACAGCCAGTTTGAGAGAAACACACATCCAGGTTTAGGGAATATGTTTTGTTTGTTTTGGCTATGACATAGGGCAGAACAGTTTCCATCCCTTCGAATGCATTCAAGAGAGTTTGAAATATTGCACAATAAAAGTCATTCATTATATCTGTCTCCTTTCCCTTCCAAAAACAAAAATGGCTGCCCAGTTCCAAATCTACACAGGGGGCAGGAAGAAGGGAGGCAGAGGGTCACTGGAAATCACCCAAGACTAACATCAGGTTTTTCAGGTTTGAGTTAGGGAATACTTCTGAAATCTTCATTCCCAGCGTTTACTTAAAACAAGAAAAGACAAGACTGGCTGCTTTATTGATTATTGCTCTGTGGTGAACAATTAGAAAATGGACACACTGTATTGCTCAAACGTTAGGCAGATAATCTTACATTTTACATTTGAGTGCTTGGCATCCAAACTAAATGTACGTGAACTGAAAAAATCCTATTTTACTCATCTTCTCTATAACGTTTCAACTGTTTGACCCCCACTTTATACTGAAAAATTATTCTCATGTTTGAATCAGACATAGGGATGAACCTATTTTTGAAAGCACCTGCTACCTAGCAGTTACGTGATGTGAAAAAAGTAGAAGAAATTGACATTTACTTCCTTGTTTACCAACAAGGACCTGGGATATCAGAACACTGGGAATGCAGTTTGCTTTTCAAAAGAAAAGAAATGCCAGTATCAGATCACTGTATTTGACATTATGAAATATTATCAAAGTGGAAGAACTTTTAAAGCAAACTTTAAGACAGTAAAAAAACCATGAGAATAAATTATCAGATATAGCAAATATATAAGTTACCTTTAAATTCTGAGCTTAAAAATTCACACATACACTTACAAATTTGGAACTTTAAAAACTTATATAATTTGACATTTCTTCAATTACATCTAAAACCAAAACGTCAGCTGTTTGCATCCCTGAAGGAAACTTTTTATCACAGAACATAAATCAAGCTAGTCAATTTGTATGTCTAGGATAAATGAGAAAAAAGAAAGTCAGCTCTCCAGGTGGTCGCCGGAAATTCTGTGATGAAATCCCAACCTGCCTTTTAGAAAATGCAAACCTGTATTCTTCTTTAATGTAAATGCTCCTTTATTTTCTCTTTTCATGTAAGAGATACAACGCTTAAAAAGTATCAAAAAATAAAAGCAGTTTCAGAAAATATTTGCTTCTCAATTTCCTAGAAATTTCTAAAAACCTTTCTAATAAATCTTTAAGGTCACATCAAAATCAGACGAAGTATGATCTTGGTTGAAGATGTGGAACAAATCTTCAACTGACATGTATCACTTGAAAGACAGTAATTACTTACCTTCTCATTTAAGCTATGTTACTTGCAGTCTGTAACACAATTTCATAAACAGAAAAGCATCAAAGAATGTGCAAAAATGAATACACCTGCACAATATTAGACAAACTTGAAACTATTAGTACATTAGTAATTAACCCATTCTAGAGCTAAGTCAAGGCTATGTAATAATCTTCAAATAAATTTAAGCACCCCAAAAGGGGGAAACAATTATTTGCTGTAATTTAATCCCAATTCCACTCACTTGGTCTAGGACTTCAAACCCAGAGTGAAACCCTTTAGATACGCTACAAAGAAACCCAATAGTATGAGCCAGAAACGCCTAAGCAATTGAGAACAGAGCAGGTTTCTTTAAAATTTTAGGTACAATTCACAACTTGTAGTCTAGTTTCAAATCCATGCTTTTCCAGATGTATTTATGGGTTAGATTTTAAAGAAAGTTAATAAATACTTAAAAGAAAAGCATGAGATGAAGCCAGCCTGTATCATCTAGTCTCAGTTTAATGATGAAATTATTAATAATTATTGAATAATAATCAAAGGAGATTTGGAACAGGATGTGCCTTTTGGGTCCCCACTCCTCTAAAACTCCTATTAGTGAATTTGGTTCAAGCATCACCTATTCTGGAAAGAAACTAAACTTTCGTGATTGAAAGTTGATGCCCCCTGGAGGGTTGACAGGTTAGGGTATTTCTTTTTTATTATACCCTGTAATGTATTTTGTAATGTAATTTTGATCCCTTATAGGAAGAAAACTGAGCATCTTCAAAGTAATTATATTTAGAAATTAATGCCTGGCACATAGTTGTTGAATAAATGACTGGCAAATAATTTTATTAACGAGTCCATAATCTGCCTACCTAGAATGAGCTGGTGCAGGAAATTTTCCTATATTAGGAACTAATTCTCAAATGCTAAGGTTACTAAGGACAGTGACATTTATTCATTATTTATTTATTTGAGACAGGGTCTCACTCTGTCACTCAGGATGGAGTGCAGTGGCATGAACATGGTTTATTGAAGCCTCAACCTCCTGGGCTCAAACGATCCTCCTGCCTGAGCCTCCAGAGTAGCTGAAACCAAACATGCCCAGTTAATTTATTAATTAATTTTTTTTGTAGAGGTAGCGTCTTATCGTGTTGCCCAGGCTGGTCTCAAACTCCTGGGCTCAAGCCATCCTCCTTGCCTTGGCCTCCCAAAGTGCTGAGATTACAAGTGTGAGCCACCATGCCTGGCTAATTTTTATACTAAACCAAACTATAATAAAAGCTTCAATTTATGAAAATAAATGAGTTATGCTTATTAATTTTTACCAAATTGAATTTTGAACCTTATTTTAATTCACCTTATTTTCTTACTGCTCTACAGAGTACAGAGTCCAAAGAGAGAATTATTTCTTGATGACAATCTTTCAGTGACTTAGGGTCAAATTTTAAATCATAAACTGTAGTAAACTAGTTTCTAGAGGAGTAGGCTGAACGCAGAGGCGCCCAGATCAGTTAGTTTCCTTGCTGTGTCTCTGATAGCCTGTCATTGCTGGCTTGGCTTCTTGCACCCAAATGGTACTACAAGTCTGGGTATATAACTGAAGGCCCCAGACAGATGTGGTTGGCCAACCTTTTGCTTCTTCTGGCCTCCTCTCTACTCTCCAAAAAAAACTTCAACTATGATTTAAAAAAATTCAAAATTTTCTCATATACTCGCGGTGGCATGATATTGATAGAATAGACATACAGATGAACAGAATAATATCCAGAAATAGATATAAACATATAAGGTCAAATAATTTTAACAGAGGTGCCAATGTAATTCAATGAGAAATGGTTAATCTTTTCAACAAATGGTGTTGAATGATTTTCATTAAAAATAAAAGACCCGGCCGGGCGTGGTGGCTCACGCCTGTAATCCCAGCACTTTGGGAGGCCGAGGCAGGTGGATCATGAGGTCAGGAGATTGAGAGCATCCTGGCTGACATGGTGAAACCCCATCTCTAATAAAAAAAAATACAAAAAATTAGCCAGGCACAGTGGCGGGCGCCTGTAGTCCCAGCTACTCTGGAGGCTGAGGCAGGAGAATGGCGTGAAGCTGGAGGTGGAGCGTGCAGCGTGAAGCTGGAGGTGGAGCGTGCAGTGAGCCGAGATCGCGCCACCGCACTCAGTCTGGGCGACAGAGCAACACTCCGTCTCAAAAAAAAAATAAAAAAGTGAAAAAAAAAACAAAACGCCATCTTCATCTTACACAAGAAAATGAATGTGGATCTAACACTTAAGTGAGAGCTAAAACTATACAACTGGAAGAATACACAGGAGAAAATCTTTGTGCCTTTGAGTTAGGCAAAGATTTCTTAGCTAGGACACAAAAAGCATATGCTTAAAGTAAAAACAAGGTAAACTGGACTTCATCAAAATGAAATCTGTTCTTCAAAAGACATTGCTAAAGAAATAAAAAGACAAGCCACAGAATGGGAAAAAATATTTTAAGAGACATATCCAATAAAGGATGTGTATCTAAATGTACAGATTCTTGTAACTCAGTAATAGTAAGACAGTAACAGCAACAACAAATGTGGGCAAGAAATTTGGACAGACATCTCAACAAGGAAGATAGAAAGATGGCAAATAAGCATAGGAGAGATGTTCAATATCATTAGTCATTAGAGAAATAAATCAAAACCCATGAGAAACTACTGCACACATACTATAATGGCTAAAATGAAAAAAGGCCAACAATACCAGATGCTGGTGAAGATGTGGAGCAAACAAAACGACGTGTTGCCAGTGGAAATGCAAAATCATGCAGCCACTATGGAAAAGTTTGGCAGCTTCTTAAAAAGGTAAACATATATTAATACTACCACCATACAGCCCAGGAACCCTACCACCAGATACTTATGCAAGATAAATGAAAACATGTGACTATAAAAAAGGATCCATATGTGAATGGTTATAGCAGCTTTATTCATAATAGCCCCAAACCAGAAATAATCCAAATATCCATCAAGTGGTAAACTGATAAACAAGTTTTGGTACGTCTATAAAATGGAATAAACAAGTATCAGCAATAAACAAGTATCAACTACTGATAGCATGCAAGCATGGCAGAATCTCAATAGTATTATGCTAAGCTAAAGACACAAAGGAAGGCCGGGCGCCGTGGCTCACGCCTGTAATCCCAGAACTTTGGGAGGCCGAGACGGGCGGATCACGAGGTCAGGAGATCGAGACCATTCTGGCTAACACGGTGAAACCCATCTCTACTAAAAAATACAAAAAAACTAGCCAGGCGAGGTGGCGGGCGCCTGTAGTCCCAGCTACTCGGCAGGCTGAGGCAGGAGAATGGCGTGAACCCCGGAGGCAGAGCTTGCAGTGAGCCGAGATCGCGCCACTGCACTCCAGCCTAGGAGACAGAGCGAGAGAGCGAGACTCGGTCTCAAAAAAAAAAAAAAAAAAAAGACACAAAGGAGTATATATTGTAGGATCTCATTTGTATGACAGTCTGGAGAAGACGGAACTGTAACACTAGAAATCAGATGAGCAGTTGTGAAGACCTGGGGTTGGCGGGTAGACAATTGACTATAAAGAGGCAGGAGGAATTCTGGGGTGACAGAAATGTCCTATTACTTGATTGTGGCACTAGTTACATGGCTGTATAAATTTCCCAAAATTCTGGATGCTTTAAAAAAGCGAACTTCACTGTAGGTTAATTATACCTCAATAAATTGACATTGAAAAGTAGCTCTTTCAATCTAAAGCATGAACCAGGCATAATTAATCATTCTCTCCTCCATATGCCAGGTCTAAGGCTCACCCTCAATTCTGCAGCTTAAGTGGAAGTAGAGGCAGTAGTGACAGAAGATGGGAGCAAAATGGCATTAAGTAGTAGGAACAGAAAATGAGAGGCAGAAAGAAGGCAAGGATACTAAAATGTGTGTAAGGGGAATGTGCCAGTTAAGATGCACAGAAGAGAACGTAATCGTTTTAATTTCAAGGAATTTATCTTACAGATATTTTCAACAAGCCCAACATGGCTATGTATTTGCTATATTTACTGCTATAATTGCAAAAGCTGGAGACAACTGACATTCATCCATTAGTGAGGAGATAGCCACCTTCATTACAGATGTTCAAGGTGTATATGCAGAGGTTAAAAAAGACTGAAACAGCAGCACTAGGGCTGTCCATAAAAAGACTAAAGGATACTCATGGCATTTTGTTGAATTAAAAAAACCAAGTGGCAGAATGGCACATACAGTGATCCTGTTAGAAAACAACAAAACGATGCGTGCATGTTTACACGGGAAAGGTCTGAAAGGTGCATGCCGGGTGTTAAGTGCTTGCACAGAGAGAGCTGCAGAGAGGAGGGTGTGGCTGGATGACACCTACATGGAATGGAAGGAAGATAGATTCCACATTTCCACTTTTAAATTCTATACAGTTCTGTGTTTTTCAATAGATACATACTATTTATGTAAGAAAAATGAGTAAAAATAGAGGGCCACACAGGCCACAGCCATTAGGTTATGCACAGAGAAGGAAAAACTTCAGAGGTTGTGCTGCCATCTTCTGGAACAAACAAGAATGTACAGGAACAGAAACATGATGGAAGGACGTCAAGGGTTATAGCAGTGAAAAACTACGGCAGGAAAAAAAAATTTTTGAAGCCAAGCTTTTGATTTCACCATTAATGAAAACAAATGGGAAAACAACAACAACAACAACAACAACAACAACAAACCAAGAATGACCAAATACAGAAATTATTAATGTTTTACAAATCTTGTACAAACGAGACCTGGTAGATAAAACTGCATCTAACTTGCTTTGATTGTTCGTATCTGTTCTTTTTAGGAAAAACGCCTATTGGTTATTGACAAATGCCGACAAATGTTTATAAGGAAACATTTTGAAACTAAGGGCGTGTTTACATTTTTAACTGCTGCTAGAAAAAGAGAACATTTCACATTTGAAAAACCATGCCCAAATCACAGATTGGAAATGTTTCCCTCATTCTCATTAGCACTTTTTGAGAAATAAAACAAAGCATGTGAAATTTTAAAAATTACAATACAATTGAGATTATATATCATCATAGAAAATAGGGAGTGAAATAATAATAGTTGTTAGTCTCCATATTAGACAAGGTAGAAATGCAAAACAATTTTATTAGGTTTCTGAAAGTTTTCTTTTCAAATCATTAAAATGAAAAAGCTTCAGAGAAGCTAATTCGTTCATTTTCTTGGGTGGGGGGAGTGGTGAACTTGTTTTTAGTGGTAGTGATTTGCCAACACCACCAAACTAGAAATGGAAAAAAAGAGTCTATAAATAATTTACATGTAAAGATAAAAGAATTTTAAAAACAATCCACCCTTGAGTAGAAGAAATTGGGGATCACTTTGAGTGTTAATGTAAAATACATTAGTCTTTAGCAGCGGGAGTTCCAGACCTGCCGGTGCCAAGAAGGTAACAAATAGTCCCTATGTAAGAAGGGGGAAATGGGTGCCCAGCGGGAGCTTTCTTCCCTGCTGTGTTATTTATAGAGAGCTCTATTTGTTAACATGTTTCTGCTATCATGGAGAGGGGGAGTTTAATGATTTAAAGGATTTCAAAGACAATTGTTTAATGATATAATGATTTATGTGCATTCATAAATTCCAGATATATGGCAATTTAGTTTTTCAAACGGCTATCACTGAAACAGCCATAGGAGATGTTGCAAAAGCTAGAGAAACCAAGTCAAGTGCCAGACATTACAAAAGAAAAAGAATCGCTGGAAAACTCAGTGTTAAAAAAATCAGTGACCTACCACCACACTTAGTGTTAGTAAACTAAATTTCTCAGTGAGTTTTGGTTTTTAAAACTTTTAATGGAAAATCATGAATCAAGTCCTAAACTGCCTGTGACTAATTAGAATAATCTGAGAGCCCAGTCTTTAACTGAGCTGCTATATTTTCACCAAAAAAAACAACAACAACAAAAAAACACAAAACCAATCCTCTCACACACACACACACAACAAAACATACAGGAATCCTATTTGAAGGAATGAATAGTTTCATATCAGAGTTATTTCTAAATTATATATTCATTTATAGTGATGAATTTATAAGACTGTGGTTACTGAAAGAATTTTCTGAAATTTCTTGTTTAGGATTTAAACTATTAAAATAAAAATCTCATTTGGGACAGATAAAACAAACCATCAAAGCTTCTCTTAAATTTAACCAAAAGGAAAACAAGTTTTGTAATTTCAACTTCTGTCAGTTAAAATTCATAGCCAGGTTTTTTTTTTTTTTCCTATTTAAAGAAAAATACATATCTCACCCGCTTTACGTCTTAAAGTTTATATTTCCTTCAATTTTAATAAAGTTCCATTAATTCTATCAATTTGTCTTTTGTGGGGGAAAATCAAAAACAAAAACAAAAAACAAACCTCTTATCCAGATAAAATTAGCCAATTCTAAAAGATGCTTCTAACAACAGAGTCTAAAACTTCAGTGGTAAATATGTACTTAAAATATATATATATACTAAAAAAAAGTCTAAAAATTGAGAGATGTCTTGTTGGGCCTAAAAACAACCCCTTTAGCGAAATAGTAATAAAGCATTTACTCTCTGAGGAAAGACGAATATATTTAATGGAATGTTTTCTATCTGAATGGTGAAGAAACTTATTTATTTCTACATAAAAGTAGGTTCAACTCAAATGAGTTTATTTATTAGCAACTTTTGAAACACCGAGGTTGAACAGAGGATGGGAACTAGACAGATCATTTCAGCATAGATGGTTACTTTCCATCTTGCCACAGACTCTGCAGGAAATGTCAATTACTGCTTTCTTTCTCCATTATGCTCAATCCTTTCCAAGGCAGTCAGAGAGCTCTCTCCCTTCCCATTAAGAGAGGATCTTCTCCGGTAGCCTTTGAACTGGGAAGTGGCTTTAGTATTTGCAAGTGTAGATATACAAAAGCTCTTCCTCCTCTTACCAGGTTCATCAGAAGAACCAGCAGCAGGGCCCTGGCTGTTTTCTTGATCTGAGACGGGAGGTGCCATCTGTGGTTTTTGTCTGGAGGACACAGTTTCTTTTCTGGGAGACACACTTTCAAATCCACTGCTGTCAAATGTACATATTGTTCTTCTTTTGGCTTTTTGGGAAGTGGAAGGAAGTGGAAGTGAAATCCACACAAGCCCTTCGTTTTCCAAATCTTTCTGTAGCCTTGTGCTACGTCGCACTTTGGTTTCACTATTTCTCCTCCGAAAGGTTTGCTCAATGGCATCAGACAAATCTTTAAACAGTTCAGAATTTTCTACACTAATTTCTACAGAGCTGCCCACATTGGAGGAGGGTGTGTGATTGCCCTTTTTTTCCAAATGTAAACTTTGACCATCAGAATAATACATGGAGCGTCTTCTATCTTTCCTGTCTCTGCAACTCTTAACACTGCTACTTTCCATGGGTTTTCTTCCCAAATCCTCACTTTGGCTGTTAGATTCTTTCAGATTTTCAATTAAGACATCTCCTAAGCAATGACAGTCTTTTTGAGAGTTAGGCATTAAACGATTGCATTGCAGTTTTCCTTCTGCAGCTACTAAGAAGTCATCCTTTCTTTCACACTTTATGTTTAGATCTGGTGAAATTTTCAAGATTTGACAAAGGTTTTCTGCATTTTGACGAGCAGCAGCAGCAAATTCTTGACCCTGTTGCAGGGTCAGAGCAGGTTTGGGACTATCTGATGCCACATGTTCTTCAGGTACAGAAGCACAAGAAGCAGGACTGTCAGCTCCAGCTTCTGGTTCATTTTCACTTTCTGACTTATTTTTTGCTTTTGGAATATTTTTATTTTCATTAATGTTCATTATATTTGTATTTGGATCTTCATCAGAAGTAGCATAGACAACCGATGAGGAACTTTTCATATAAGAGCAAAATTCAGACACATCATATTTATCAAAGCCTTGATGCATATGCAAATCTGGGTCGTGAGGCAAAAGATCCTTTCTTTTCACTGGATTTTTAGGAGCCTTCACTTCTTCCAGTTTGCCATTTGAGTTGAAATAACCTATGGGCATGTAAATAGGTTTCAATCGAATTAAAAAGTAACAATGGGAATGAACTTTACATTTATTAAATAATCAGGTGCCCTGTTTTGTTTTTGTGTTTTAAGCATTCACAAGACCCAAAAATGTTACACTGTACTTGCCCATCTGTCATCCTCCTCCTCCTCTCTTAGTTCTCCCATGATCCACAGGTTAAGAAAATAGGTATTCAACGCATGAATTAATAAAGCATATAAAACTAAAACCATGAAAGTGAGAACGCCATCTGAAACTGCTTCCTGCATTCTAACACCCTTCCCATGCTACAGGGTCCATTAGCACGAGGCAGCGACATCTCCCATTTCCCTGAAAATGAATGACTGCAAATGGGCAACATTATGCTTCTGAAACTTTCTACCAAGGTATCCTCCGAAACACGGGAGGGAAAATGTGGAATTCTGGGGGTATTTGAGGACTTACGAGCTAAAACAGCATGCCTGAAGACACTCAGGTCTCATGCCCTTTGTTAAAAATTACTATAAAGTGCACTGTACTCTCAAGCAGAACCATGTTTGTTTCAATATTATAAAAATTAACCCTTAATTCCTCAGCCTTTGACTAAATATCCTCCAGGAAGATACACATGGGCAGCCTTTCAAGTGTTTCTGGCACATCAGAGGTGGAAAAACCATCATCAAATTGGTAAGTAACACAGCCCACATGAGTTCAGGCTTTATGAGTTCTAAATCTTAGAAAAATTAGATGCAATCTTTGTTACCTCAGATGATGTTTTTCAGTGGTCAGTCAAATGAATAAAGTATTTTAAACAAAATAAAAACTAAAAGATTTATAAAACATAAGGTGAGCCACAAGTCTAAAAAATCAATGTTTCCATTTAAAAATATATCCATGACTAAGATACTTAAAATTATGTCACTTAAAGCTAGAGATTAAACAGATCAGTGTCCACTCAATGCCAACCAATGTTAGTTGGGTTCTTTAGACAGCTTTAAAAATTGATATTTATGGCCGGGCACAGTGACTCACACCTGTAATCCCAGCACTTTGGGAGGCCGAGGCAGGCATATTACCTGAGGTCAGGAGTTTGAGACCAGCTTGGCCAACACTGTGAAACCCTGTCTCTACTAAAAATACAAAATTAGCCAGGCGTTGTGGCACGTGCTTGTAGTCCCAGTTACCTGGGAGGCTGAGGCAGGAGAATTGCTGGAATCCAGGAGGTGGAGGTTGCAGTGAGCCAACACTGAGCCACTGCACTCCAGCCTGGGCGACAGAGTGAGACTCCATCTCAAAAAACAAACAAACAAACTAACTAACTAACAAACAAAAAGATATATATTTCGCATAAAATCCAACATACTAGAGAAGGAAGGTAAAGGAGATATAGGGAGATAGGAAAGGAGAAAGAGATAAAGGAAGGAAGGAGCTGAATTGCTTTAAATCCATGTAGCAGGTGATACCACTGGTTACAGATAAAAAATGCTTTAGGTATTTTTAAAAATAAATTCTCTAATAGGATGCAAGATGGAAAATTTTACTACAATCACTGTTTAAAAATCTTTTGAAAAACTCCTGTTAGAACCAGAGATGTAATGAAAATAAGACTTAGTTTCCACTCTCAAGGAGACTGAAGTTTTAGGGAACAGGGGAACACAGAAAATAGATAATCATAAAACCAGGTGATAGAAGTATGTTGCAGAGTATTCCTGGAAAAACAGACAGTACAGCAAAATCTTGGAAGATAAGCAACATTAGGTCAGATTAAAAAGAGGTAGAGTGGTGGATGCCCTGTCGCAACACAGCCTGTGAGAAAGCATGGCAGGAGAAGAGTGTGTGCCAGGACATGTGCGACAGAGGGGTGGCTGTTTATTTAAACTCCTGTGCTACCCTAATGTTAAGCAGGACGCAGAAGCCAAGAGTCTATGGTGGCATGTACCTCATTCATCCTCAAGTCTATTATTAATCTTGTATGGTATTCTGCAAATAGGAGGCAGGCTACAAATATCTGATGATTGACAAAGGTAGTCATTTAAAAAATGATTCTATACAAATCAACACACCAAGTGGACACACATTATCATTTTCAGGCAAGACAGCGTGGCTCGTGTCTGTAATCTCAGTACTTTCGGAGGCTGAGGCAGGAAGACTGATTGAGCCCAGGAGTTCAAGACCAGCCTGGGCAACACAGGGACACCCTATCTCTACTAAAAATTAAAAAAAAAAAAAAAAAAAATCCTTATTATTTTCATCAAGATCCAGTACGTTTAAAATTTGGGCATTAGAAACCAGAAACAATTCCATTTTTTATCTACCCCATATATCAACTGACTTGATAATAAAATAACTTTCAAGGTAATCAAGCGCAACTTATATGTATTATTTTTAGAAAACGCTCAGTAGTGCCAACTCTAACAAAACATCCTTAACTCATATAAGGTATACATATTACTGAACCATAACCTCGTTCACATTTTTTGTTCCTTTTTTTTTAAAGACAGGGTCTTGCTAGGTTGCCCAGGCTGGCCTCAAACTCCTGAGCTCAAGCAATCCTTCCGCCTTAGGCTCTCAAATGGTTGGGATCACAGGCAGGTGCCCCAGCTCTCGTTCACTGCATCCAGCTCTCGTTCACTTTCAACGATGGACTACACCACCAAATGGAATTTATTTTCACAAAATGCTTTAAAAAGCAAAAGGAAATAGGATGCACAGAAATTATTACTGATATTATAAGCAAAATCTTGTGTCTTGGTTTTCCTGGGGAAAGGATCCAGAGTTTCCATCAGATTCTGAAAAGGGTCTAAGCCACCTACAAGTTAAAAGTGACTCTCTTTCCTCCACTAGAAATGCTCATGGTAATGTAAGGAAACGTTGCTTTTTAAATTTACGTACTCTTTACATAGTGAATGGGAAAAAAGTGAAAAAAGTAAAATAGCAACGAAGAAGGTGACGAGAAAAGATAAAATATAACTACCAGGAAAAGGTGAGGATACCTGAACCCAGTCTTCGGATGCTTGGAACTGAAGGTGTCATCTCAGAGACTTCAGGCAGCTCAGGAATAGGACTGAGGAGGGGCTTCTTAGAAGCAATGTCTCTTTCCCCATATAAAGATTTCTGAACACTTTTCTTTCCCTTTCCTTTCTTCTTTCTGCAACTTTTTAAAACCTGAGAAAATGCATTAAAACATTGCAATTGAGAAAGATGTAGCACCACGTAAAACTTTGACCCTTTAACTAGTTATTATTATTATTATTTTTTCAGACAAGGCCTGGATGAGAATCCAGGCTGGAGTGCAGTGGCACAATCTCGGCTCACTGCAACTTCTGCCCCCCTGCTCAATCAATCCTCCCATCAGCCTCCCAAGTAGCTGGGACCACAGGTGCACACCACCACGACCGGCTTTTTATTTTGTATTTTTGGTAGAGATGGGGTCTCACCATGTTGCCCAGGCTTGCCTCAAATTCCTGAGCTCAAGCGATCCTCTTGCCTTGGCCTCCCAAAGTGCTGGGATTACAAGTGTGAGCCATAATGCCCAGCCTGACCCTTCAACTTCTATAATATCTCTAATTATTGTTTATACAGTGCTTTATTGAATAGATCACTTTTATATTTCGTTTAAAATTGTAAGCATCTAAATCGAGGGTAGGAAGTCAGGTAACTTCCACAAAGTCAAATAAACTACAAAGCAGGATTCGGTTTATAAATTGTATGGTAGCTTTCTACATTTCCACAAGGCACTTGCCAAAACAAGGGCTGGATAAATGAAAAATTATATGAGATGCTTTAGAACTAACTACATGAATGTAACGTCATAAGATATTTGTAAGCAGCACACAGTTATGATGACTCAGGATTAACCTAGTGTGAGTTACATACTGCAAGCTATGGGAGACTGCTTTATGCTCCTAGGTCTGGATGAAGAAACAGTAGGTGTGTATGTAAAATATGAAGAAAACACAAAGCTAGCTGAATCTGCAGATTCAAACAACAGATGATTTAATCAAGATTCAGTCAAAACAAAATGGATTTTAACAAGCACAAGCAGAAGATGGAAGACAAAGGTCTGACATTAATTGATGGAAAATGTAGGTTTCCATAAAAATTAAAAGTCACTTAATATATCCAGAATGGAGTATTACATTCAATTCTCAGTGCCATATCAGTAACTAAGAAACAATGTTTTATGTTTTTAAAAAAGTTTCATATGGAAGACTTCAGGGAAATGCTGTACTGAAATATTAGAAAGACAGACTGCTATGGGCAAAAGGAATGAGATATATTCAATGTGATAATGTTGAAGAGAACCAGAATTTAGGGACAACACAAAACATATTAACAACACAGGCCAGGTGTGGTGGCTCACGCCTGTAATCCCAGCACTTTGGGAGGCCAAGGTGGGCAGATCACGAGCTCAGGAGATCGAGACCATCCTGGCCAACATGGTGAAAACCGTCTCTACTAAAAATACAAAAATTAACTGGGCATGGTGGTGCACATCTGTAGTCCCAGCTACTCAGGAGGCTGAGGCAGAAGAATTGCTTGAATTAGGGAGGTAGAAGTTGCAATGACCCGAGATCGCACCACTGCACTCCAGCTTGGCAACAGAGCAAGACTCCATCTCAAAAAAAAAAAAAAAAAAAAAAAAATCCAGAAAGTGGAATTCATTCACACATTTATTGAGACTGCTGTGTGAGAGGTAATAACTTGCCAGGTGTGGGATCTAGAAGCAAAGAGGATGTGTTCTTCAAGGAGCTGCTGGTGTAAAGGAAAGGAGTTACCATGCACACGCACCATTGCACCATGACAGGCTATGTGAACTGAGAAGATGGGTACCCAGCCTGCAGGAGTTGTTCAAGATCGGCTCCACGGAAAATGTAATGTCTAAGTCAAATCTCGAACAAGCAAGGGCTGTTTTGGCCTATTATGGGGACGATGCAGAAAGGCTTTTCAAAGAGGGGAATGCCACGTGCCTGAACTCAAAGTGAGACAGCGCAGCTACAGGTGCAGGGCTGCATGCAGCAAGACATGGCCCGTGGATCCATGCAGAAGTGGCAGGAGCAGAGCCCTTGTCACAGTGACTTGAATGAAAGCAATGAGGGCTCACTGCATGGTGACTTTGGGAGTGTCAACGTTTGATCTTAAATTTAAGAAAGGTCATTTGGGTGACAGCACAGCATATTTAGGTGAAACTAATGGTGAGATTCAAGAGTACAGAAATGGCACAAAACTATGTGCTCCCTGAGAAATCTATAGATATCCTGTGAAAACAAAACATTCCACAGAAAAATAATTTTAGAACTGTACAAGATGAATGTTCCTCCTCGTGATTTACAGTGTACATTTAACATGAAATTCTCTGAGAAGTCCACAGTATAAATAATCTCCATACACATTAGGAAAGTGCTGGGTTAAATATTTTTCCAGTAAATATTTTTTTCATGGAACATCTGTTGACATTCTGTGGAACAGTTGGGGAAATGCTGGCTTGGTCAATGAACCTGAAAGCCAAGAGAAAAGAAAAATCTTAACTTGAGGCTCACAGATAAGTTGGAAAAAAAAATTTAAAAAAAATTGGCCTCTGGTGGCAGACACTTTGGGTTAAAGTCCTGATTCTGTTACTTAACTGCTTTATAACCCTGGGCAAGTCAACTTTCTGTACCTCATTCTCCTCCTCTGCAAAGCAGGAGTCACAACAGCACACCCCACATAAAGCTGAGGTGAGTATTAAATGAGCTGACATGTGATACAGCTGGTTAATGTAGGGCCTGACCCATGGTAAAAGCTATCTTGTTCTCTCAAATTCTTTTCCATTACTTGAGAGTGAATATGAGGAAAAATATCAACACTTTTTTTTTTTAAGCCAGGTGTGGTGGCACACCCATGTAGTCCTAGCTCCTCAGGAAGCTAAAGCAGGACTGCTTGAACACAGGAGGTTGAGGCTGCAGCTGAGTTATGATCGCACCATTGCACTCCAGCCTGGGCAACACAGTGACTCTTTTTTTTTTTTTTTTTTTGAGACGGAGTCTCGCTCTGGCACCCAGGCTGGAGTGCAGTGGCCGGATCTCAGCTCACTGCAAGCTCCGCCTCCCGGGTTCACGCCATTCTCCTGCCTCAGCCTCCGGAGTAGCTGGGACTACAGGCGCCCGCCACCTCGCCCGGCTAGTTTTTTGTATTTTTTTTTTTAGTAGAGACGGGGTTTCACCATGTTAGCTAGGATGGTCTTGATCTTGTGACCTCGTGATCTGCCCGTCTCGGCCTCCCAAAGTGCTGGGATTACAGGCCACAGTGACTCTTTTTAAAAAACAGAAAAAAAAATTTTAATTGACAAAAATTGAATATACGTATGGCATACAACACCATGTTTCAATATATGTATGCATTGTGGAATGATTAAGTCAAGCTAATGAACATATCGATTACCTCATATACTTTTATTTTTTAATATTAAATTATGCTATTAATATTACTATGCGGCATAGACCCAGTGTGGTCAGTTAACACACTGGGCAATGCCACCAGATTATAACACCAGATTAGCTTCTGATATATGGGTTTAAAAAAAAAAAAAAAGATCCCCTCTTCTCATGATTTTGGAAATCATGTCCCTGGATCTACAACAGTGCCAAGCACACAGTGGCTACTCCACAAATATGAATGAATGAATGAATGGTCAAAGAAGTACAGTTAAGCTTACATAAAATTTGCTCAATGCGATTGAAAGACTAAATTTCTGTTTTTTCATGGTCATGGGCCAACAAAAGTATTTTACCACCACCTCCCCCCCCAAAAAAACAACAATTAAAGCACCTCAGGTCTGTCTGTCCTGAAAACATATCTGGCAGAGCTGATCTTAGTCATAAGAAGATTTCATCAGCAAAGACCAGAAACTTATCAAAATCTGAATTTACCACAGTACAAAAGCCTTGCTGATAGTGTAATAACGAAGAAGTTGTATATGGTTGGAACCCCCGGGGAAAGCCATTTGATTAAGAAATGGTTACGGTGGATTATGGCTTAGAAAAGCCAAAGAACAACTGAAGGGACTGTCCCTAAAGCAATTCTATTTACTTCAAAATCACTGATTCCTCTTCTCACACAGTGAAGGAGGTCAGGAAGCAGAAGTAAATGTTTATCTTTTGTCTTATTTGCATAATTAAGACTTCTTTAAATTATTTTCAGAGAATAGCTTTAAAATTATTTAAAAATAATTCAGGCCGGCCCAGTGGCTCATGCCTTTAATCCCAACACTTTGGGAGGCCGAGGTGGATGGATTGCTTGAGCTCAGGAATTCAAGACCAGCCTGGGCAACATGATGAAATCTCATCTCTACCAAAAATACAAAAATTAGCTGGGTGTGGTGGTGGGCCCTTGTACTCCCAGCTACTAGTGAAGCTTGAAGCAGGAGAATCACTTGAGCCTGGGAGGCGGAGGCTGCAGCGAGCTGAGATCGAGCCACTGCACTCCACATGGGTGACAGAGAAAGACTCCGTCTCCAAAAAAAAAAAAAAAAAAATCATGGACATGGCAACAAATCACACCATATAGGAAAGCTTACGGTGATCAAGCACACACTTGCCTGCCCCGGTGCTTACTTATCTGCTGGGTCCAAGTTTAGCTCTTGCAGTTAACTCCCTCTTTCTAATAAAGGGTTCATACTGCTATATTTTTAACTTTGTCTAATGGAAAATTTCAAACACCCAAAAAGTACAGAGAATAGTTTACTGAACCCTATGTACCCATCAGCTAACTTCAACCATTACTAGCATATAGAAATCATGATTCACTTTTATTCTCCTAACCCCAGATTAGTTCAAAGCAAATCCCAGATGTTACACATCATTTCATCGGAAAATCCTGCAGTGTCTTGAAGAGTTAAAGGTTCTTTTTCTTTTAGAGACAATTGCAAATATGGTTCAACAATAAAAAGAACTACTGATACACATAACAACCCGGACAAATCTCCAGAGAATTATGCTGAGTGAAAAGCCAGTCCCAGAGTTACACAGTACATGACTCCATTAGGGTAACCTTTTCGAAATGACAAAACTGTAGGAATGGAGAAAGATTCGTGGTTGCCAGGGGATGAGGCGGGGTTATGGGTAGGAAGTGGATGTAGCTACAAAAGGCCATAGGAGAGCTCTCTGGATCTTGGCTGTATCAATATCTTGGCTGTGACACTGAACTATGGTTTTGCAAGATGTCACAATTGGGGGAAACTAGCTAGGAAAAGGGTACTTGGGATCTCTCTGCCTCACTTCTTAGAACAGTGTGTGTATACAGAATGATCGCAAAATTTAAAATGTATGCAGGGGACAGAGGCTCATGTCTGTAATCCCAGCACTTTGGAAGGCCTGGGGGGAGCAGATCACCTGAGGTCAGGGTTTGAGACCCGCCAGGCCAACATGATGAAACCCCGTCTTTAACTAAAAATACAAAAATTAGCTGAGCATGGCGGTGCACACCTGTAGTACCAGCTACTTGGGAGGCTGAGGCAGGAAAATCACTTGAACCTGGGAGGAGGAGGTTGCAGTGAGCCAAGATCGTGCCACTGCACTCCAGCCTGGGCGACAGAGCGAGACTCTGTTCAAACAAAACAAAACAAAACAAAACGTAATTCAACAAAACACAAAAACCATGATGGCAATTTTCCCCAGTATCTCCTCAAAGTTCAAATTTCTCCCTTGGCCCATAATTTTTTTTTTTCCCTAAAACAATTGTTCTAATCAGGATCCCAATAAGATCTCCATACGTACCATTGGATTAATGTCTTTTAGTCTCTTTTATACTATAGCTCCTCCTTTTACTTCCCTTGACATTTATTTGGTGAGTAAATTGAGGCATCTTTCCTACAGAATTAGCCAAGTCCTAGATTTGGCTCACTACGGTCAGTGTGTCTATGTTCCTCCACGTCCTATAAATTGGCAATTAGATCTAGAAGCTTGATTAGATTCAGTTTTGATGGACAAATTTGAATACAATTGTATAACCAACAAATTAAAACTTGCATATAATATGGTGGATGAGATGTTTTGACATATGTATACATTGGGACATGATTAAACTAACATCTCCACCACTTCACATAATTATTTTATGGTAAGAACACTTACAATGTCATCTCTTAGCAATTTTCACATATACATTATTATTTCCTAGTCACCATGCTGTATAATACATCTCCAGAACTTACTCATCCTGTCTAACTGAAACTTTGTGCCCTTGAACCAACATCTCCTCATCCCCCACCACTCAACCCACTAGCCCTCCTGACAACCACCATTCTATTCTTAGCTTCTGTAAGTTTTTTGTTTGTTTGTTTAAAGATTCCACATGTGAGATCTTCTTGTCTCTCTGTGCCTGGGCTATTTTACTTAACATAATGTCCTTCTATCCTTCTATGCTGTCAAAATGACAGGATTTCTTTAACGCTGAACAGCATTTTGTTGTGTGTGTACACACATATTTTTTCTTTATTCATTCATCTGTTGATGGATACTTAGCCTGAATCTGTAACTTGGTTATCGTTCTTTGATAAACTGATTTCATTTCCTTTGGATACATACCCAGAAGTGGGATTTGCTGGATCATATGGTAGTTCTATTTTTAACTTTTTGAGGAACCCCCATACTGTTTCCCATAATGTCTTGTGAAAATGGATTATTTGGAGTTACCGTGTCATAAACAACTGGAGTCCAGAGACCAGGGGGCAAAAAGCACTTGGGACTGTAAGACTAAATTTAACTACCACCATCACTCACCAATCAGAGCTTACCAGCTCCCCAAAACTTTGCGTAGGGCCAGTGAGTTTTCTTTCTAAATAATATGTAACATTTCTCTTTCTACTCAAAACGCCAACTTTCTTTGTTCTTAGGACATATCAAAGACCACCTCAGTCTGTGTATGCCCCAAACTGCAATTACATTTTCCCAAATAAAACATTTTGTTTAGAGGTTCAGTTCTGTATTTTTAGTTGACTTTGCCAATCAAAACAAGCTGTAGCAATTTACATTCTTACCAACAGTGTACAAAGGGTTCCCTCTTCTCCATATCCTCTCCAATGCTTGTAATCTTTCACCTGTTTGATAATAGCTAGTGATATCTCAATGTGGTTTTAATTTGCATTTCCCTGATGATTAGTGATGTTAGCCATTTGCATGTCTTTTGAGAAATGTCTATTCTGGACCTTTGCCCATTTTTCAATTGGTGTGTTCTTGCTATTGAGCTGTTTGAGTTTCTTACATATTTTGGCTATAAACCCCTTATCAGATGTATGGTTTGTAGTTGTAATATCTTCTCCCATTCTATATGGTGTTTCCTTCCTCTGTTGATTGTTACTATGATGTCACATCAGCCTTTTATCAAATGTTTTAGCAGCTTTGTTGAGCATTTTTTTATTAGCTGGAATTCTTCTATAAACAACTTTTCCCTCATCAACTATTTGTTATTTTATTTTCCTGTTATCAGAAAAATGAGTGGGTATCCTAGCAAGCTTCTGAAGTGTCCATTACTTAAAAAAAGTAATAAACTTACGTGTTATTTCATGATTGTACTACTTTAACGCTTTGCAATGCTGATGGTCATATTTGGTCAGTGGAAGCCCCTTGAAGATGGTTTTGTGTCCGCTAACACGACACCAGTAGTTTTATTTAGCATCCTTCCTTGTACTCTGGTACAGACCCAGCCAGGCTCACTTTTTAAATTTGTTGTTGTAAATCTGACAGCAGTCATTTCACCAAGGGACGCTAATCCCTTTTAACTGGTATGTCTAATGACAATCTATGCACCAGGGATGCTCATGAATTTAAAGCTTTATCAGTGGATAGAGCTGAACAATTCCAATTTCTACTCTTATTTCCAAGTCAAATTTAGTCTTACAAAGTTTTAAATTTCTTGGATTTAAAAATTTATCTTTTGTCTCTTAGTGAATGATTCTTAATGATGGGAAAAATTGCTTATTTGTTTTATTCTAAATTGAGTGCTTCTATTGAGTGTTTCATACTGTTTATAATTTCTTTGCAGTTATTTTTATCCTTAAGATTTATTCCCCTTATAGGGCCAGGTGCGGTGGCTCACACCTGTAATCCCAGCACTTTGGGAGGCTGAGGTGGGCGGATCACGAGGTCAGGAGATCGAGATCATCCTGACTAACATGGTGAAACCCAGTCTCTACTAAAAAATACAAAAAAAAAAAAAAAAAAAAAAAAATTAGCTGGGCATGGCTGCGTGCGCCTATAGTCCCAGCTACTTGGGAGGCTGAAGCAGGAGAATGGCATGAACCTGGGAGGCGGAGCTTGCAGTGAGCCGAGATTACACCACTGCACTTGAGCCTGGGTGACAGAACGAGACTCCATCTCAAGAAAAAAAAAAAAGAAAAAAAAAAGACTTATCCCCCTTATATTCAAATTTCTAGGTTTGAAAAAATTCTTAATGAGGTTAAGCCACCAACTTGACGTAGTAAGATTACTTTGTCAAATTTTGCTTTCGCTTTTTAGAGATTGTTCTCTTTCTCCTAACTTTAATTTTGTTTCATAGTCAGGCAAAACATTTAAATGGTCCCACAATCAAAACTAAAAAACAGTACACTTAATGAAGTCTAGCTTGAATTCACATTCTCTCCTGTCTCCTCCCTTCTCCCTATAGCCAGTTTTTAATTTTTCTTTGGCTTATTCTACAACTTAAAAATCGAAACTTTATGTGTGTGTATATACATATACCATTATTATTTTTTAATGGTCTCTACTTTCTTAGACGAAGGGTAATGTATTAGTTTGTAAGGCTACTATAATAAAATGCCGCAGACTATGTAGTTCAAACAACAGAAATTAATTTTCTCCCAGGTCTGGAGGCTGGCAGTGTTGTTGGCAGGGCTGGTGTCTCTTGGGGCCTCTCTCCTTGGCCTTCAGATGGCCACCCTGTGGCTGTGTCCTCACATGGTCATTTTCTATGCACACGCGTCCCTGGTGTCCCTTTGAGGGTTCGAATTTCCTCTTCTTACAAGAACACCAGTCAGAGTGGATTAGGACCCACTCTGTGGATCTCATTTTAACTTAATAACTATTTTAAAGACCAAATCTCCAAATACAGTCACATTCTGAGATCCTGGGAGTCAGGACTTCAATATATAAATGTGGGAGGGGACACAATTCAGTCCATAACCAGTAGTTGATCACATATATTGTTTTATAACATGCTTTTTTCATTTTAACAGTAAACACAGTCACCCTGCAGTATCTGTACGGGAATTGGTTCTAGGACCTCCTGTGGATACCAAAAATCTGCAGATACTCAAGTCCCTGACACAAAATGGCACAGTATTTGCATAGAGCCTATGCAAACTTCCTTTCACAGCATTATACTGTAAAAATACAGCATAACTATGCTTTAAAGCATCTCTAGATGACTTAACACTGAATACAATATAAATACTACATAGTTAATATGCTGTATTTTAAAATTTGTATTTTTAAAATTGTACTGTTATTGGATTTTTCTGAGTATTTTCTTTTTAAAAAATAATATATTAAAAAAAATACAGATGGGGTTGTACTATGTTGACCAGGCTGGTCTCGCACTCCTGGCCTCAAGCAGTCCTCCAATCTCAGCCTCCCAAAGTGCTGAGACTACAGGTGTGAGTCACCTCACCCAGCCCTGAATGTTTCTGATTCAACCAACCACAGATGCTGGACCATCTGTGTCCCCTTGGCATCACTGCATAGAAGTGTATGGAAGTTCTCTTCACAGCTTTCTACAGCTGTCTAATACTCACTTTATGGAAATACCACAGTTTTTTCAACAAGTCTCATATCGATGAGCATATGGTTTGCTTTTAGTCTTTTGCTTTACAAAGAATGCTGCAATAAATAAACACATATTTTTGTATTTTGATCAGTGAATCTCTGAGATAGATTTCTAGAAATAGGCCTATTGGGTCAAAGGATAAATGAATATTTAATTTGGCCAGATACTGCCAAATACTCCTCCACAGAGGTCTGCTTTAACAGAAAATGTATGAGTGTGCGTTTTTGCCCCATAGCCTCACCACGTGAGTATGCTGTCAACTTTCAGATTTTTGGTATCTAAAAGGTGAGAAACGCATCTCAATGCACGTTAGAGATGCAGTTCTCTTACGATGAGGAAGCCTGAACATTTCCTTCCTATGTTGAAGGTCATTTTCATTTCAGTTTTGTAAATGTTTTGTTATATTTTGAAGACTGTTCCTTTCTAAGTAACTTAGAAGCTCTTTAAATATTAGTGACATTAATCCTTGGTGTCTGATATGAGTTGCAAATACTTTTTGTCCTTTGTCTTTTAAATTTTCTTATGGGGATTTTTTTCCTTATGTATACTCCATGATGTATGGTTCAAAAGATTATCAAATTCACCAATCCTTTGCCCTCACTGTTTCTGGTTTTAAGTCACACTTTGGGAACTTTCTCTATTTCTGGTTTATAAAGGAATTTACTCTTGAGGATTCTAACGCTACTTCTGGTTGAGAAGTGGCGTTTAATCTAATTTTAGTTATCTGTCAATGCCTTGCTATGAAAGATGAAAAAAACTGCTCACTTAAAACCAAACCTGCCTCTTTTCTATGTTAATTTTGGTTCTTCTGTTGGTAAACATTGAACTTTTACATTTCTATTTCTTTTCATTAAAATTTAAAATATATATCTTGAATGTCTCACGATAATGATAATGGCCACAAAGCTTATTATGGTCAGGCGCTTTTCTAAGAGTTGAGCACGCATGAATTCATTAAGATTCACAAACTTCTAACATCCATTTCCACCACTGTTTTACAAACAAACAAAACAGGAGTCCAGACTTTTACCCAGCATTGCACTGGAGGGAGGAATGAACGCAGGATTTAAACCCAGGGTTCTGGTCCAGAGTCTGCACTCTTGCCAGCAACATTATTAGCCCCCTTGTTTCTACCTTTTTAACTCCTTTTTCACCTTCTGCCATTAACTGCATTTTCCTGTTATTATTGGATTGTTAACACTTACATCGTCCTGCACAACAAAAAGCTTCGTCCTTAGTTGAAAACAAATAGCATCTATATTATGATGACTGTGCAAACATTTTTCATGGCTCTGCCAAGCACAACTTTCATATTCCTTTCTTCTCCTCTGGGACCCTTGAGGGAGATGATTCCTAGCACCATAAAATCTACTTTTCCTTATTCTGCATTATTGCTTGAAATCATAGTAACGTTTGCTTCATATTTACTCTAAAACTTTTACACAGACTTCTATTTGAAATGGTATATAATTACCATTTTTTTTTTTTGTATGTGACATACCTTTCATTCTTTCAATCACAGGTCTTTTCTGTTTTTTTCCTCCAGCACCTTCTCCCTGCTCAAATTTGGACTGGTTGCTCTTCTGGGCTGGCTGAACAGCTATAACCAGCGATTTCCCTTTGATCACGCTCTTGTATTGTTAGATCCATTGTGTCCTGAATTCTTAAGCTTAGTTCCTCATTTTGCTAAAGTTTCTCCTCCAGTAGCATCCAAAGAAAAATAACTTTATGGCTGGGCATGCTGGCTCAAGCCTGTAATCCCAGCACTTTAGAAAGCTGGGGTGAGAGAAGTGATTGAGCCCAGGAAGAGTTTGAGACCAGCCTGGGCAACAAGGTGAGGCCAACCCCCACACCCCCACCCTGCTATAAGAAAGTAAAACAAGATGAGCCAGCCAGGCATGGTGGCTCAAGCCTGTAATCCCAGCACTCTGGGAGGCTGAGGAGGGCAGATCACGAGGTCAGAAGCTCGAGACCAGCCTGACTAACATAGTGAAACCTCGTCTCTACTAAAAATACAAAAATTAGCCAGGCATGGCGGTGCACACCTGTAGTCCCAGCTAATTGGGAGGCTGAGGCAGGAGAATCGCTTGAACCCAGGAGGTGGAGGTTGTGGTAAGCCAAGATCATGCCACCGCACTCCAGCCTGGGGCAACAGAGTGAGACTTCATCTCAAAAACAAAATAAAACAAAATAAAACTAGCCAAGTGTGGTGGTGTGCACCTGTAGTCTCAGCTACTCATGAGGCTGAGGTGGGAGGATCACTTGAGCCCGGGAGGTCAAGCATGCAGTAAGCAGTGAGCAGTGACTGCAGCACTGCACTCCAGCCTGGGTGAGAGTGAGACCTCTCAAAATAAAAAGAAAAGAAAAAAAGAAACACTCAAATGTCTTTTATTTTTGCCTTCACACTTAATTGAGACTTTGGCTTGGTGTAGAATACTCAGTTAAAATTAAGTTTTCTTCTAAGCTTTAAATGAACTCTTGTATGATTTTGCGGCTTTCAGGCTATTGTTAGACTTGATGCCACTCTGGTTCTTATGTCTCTGTAGGAAAAGTCCACTTTCCTCCTTATCCTTATTGTTCAGTTTCACAGTTACAGGCCTACCCCCTGGCTGTTCTTCATTGTACCAGGCATTCAGTGGGTGCTTTTAACTTGAAGACTCCTTTCTTCAGTTCTAGGAAATCGTCTTCTTTTAATTGGATAATTTCTTCCATTCTATTTTTGGGAAATCCTCTTCTTTTATTTGGATAACTTCTTCCATTCTCTTTTATCCTTCTTCTTCCTAACAGTCCTATAGATGTCTCCTAGATTCTCGTTTCCAGTCTTTCTTTTGCTCTACCTTCTGGGCGACTTTCCTTAACTTTAATTCTTTTGTCCAACTACTAAATTTCATGTTTTTGCAATTCCTTTTTCATAGCATCTCCTTACTTTCATGCAGAAGATATTTTCTTAAATTAGAGTACATATTTATGTATATAAAATTTCCTTCTATTCCTTGAATAACCTATTTCTCTGAGGTCAGTTTTTAACCTTATTAACATTGGTCTTTTCTCCTTCATGCTATTTGTTCTATTCAATTGTCTGTTTCTTATTTAAGATTGGGTAAGTTGGTATAGGTTTACTTGCTTTCCAGCTCAGTCTATTTCCTGCATGAAAATCCTACCTAGGAACTCTGTGTGGGGCAGGGTGGGGCAGAATGCTGGAGTGTCAACTGTCAGGATTTGCATCAGGGCAGGAGCTGGCTGTCAAGACTGTGGGACTTTCCAAATGCCAGAATGAGGGCTTTAATCTAGATGACAACATCTGTTCTGAGCATCAGGGTGGGAGGGGGCTGGCATGCCAACTGGTGCAAACTGTCCCAAATATAGGACTTCAATTCATCTCTCTGTTTTTCAGTACCACCTCTCACACTCACCATCCATCGTACCTGCCAATTCTGGGCCAGGGTCTCTTGGGATTCCCATGAACAGGCCTGCTCCCGGCTCCTCTCTAGTTCCCTCCTAGAACATTCTGAGCTGTCAATCTTTCCACCTTTTTTTATCTGTCAACATGCTCCCATCTGCTTGGTCTTCTAGAAATTCATTGAAAGCTGTTGTCGGTTTCTCAATACCCCTCCTCATCCCTTTCCTCCTCTCATTGCTATTCTAACTGTATTCCTTTTATTACATAAATGGTATTAGTTCAGCAAAGTCCTGGGAGGGATTGCAGTGACTTAATGCTCAATCCTTTTTGTACTTTCTGGCCAAAATTTTATATGAATAGGTGCATATTCTTTGTAAGAGTGCTTTAAAATGTATATATATATATACACACACACACACACGAAGAAAATCAATTTCTAATATAATAAGTTGTATGTATATTTTTGAATTAATGGTATTTTTTTCAGTAAGATAATCTTTCATCATTTTATCAAGAATGTGTGACCTAAAAAAGTGAACTAAAGCAGGAAAACACTCAGTTCCTTCCGGATTTAATGACTTAAGGATATCTGTGCCATTTAACCAAGAAAAGCAGTCATTTTTATTTTATGGAGGGGAAAGGAAGTTTATGGAATGTTTTGGGTGGGTGTGTAGATTGATAAGTTTAGTTTTAGAAATGTTGATTTTGACATAGCATGGTTAAAGACAGATGTCTAGTATGTAGTTGAACACAGATTTATAGATCAGGAAGTTCTAGTCTTCATATATGGTCATTAACTATGTTTATGAAATTACCCAGAAAACAAACAATTTACAAGGGCAAAGAAGAGAATTCTGGAAAATACAAACATTTAACAATGGGGGACAGAAAACAAACCTTAGACAGAGACTGTACAGGAGTGTTCCATCATGTCAAATGCTAAGATGTCCAATAGGAACAGGACTGAAAAGTATGCACTGGCTTTAGTATTAAAAATAAGGTGAAGCAGCAAAGTGGTGAAGAAGGCCAGATGTCAGTGAATGTGTAGTAGCACTACCCCCAACTCCTGTGTGAGTGTCTCTAGAGGCTATGTCAGATAGGAGAAAGGATAACTCAGTCAGACTGGAAATTTTGCTGGATGGATGAGGTGGAAGGAAAAGGATCCGGAATTGAGATTCCTGACAAGAGTTGGAAACACTTCACTCAGTTCAGGATGAAGAGGGAAACGTGAATTTAAGATGTGTCTAAAAGCTTAATAGTGCAGAAAGAATTTCAGAGTAAGGGAGTGAGCAGGCTGGATGGACAGGAAGTTGGCGGTCAGAGAATGAGCATTGCTACACATGCGAAGGTGTTAGGCAGTAACAAGTTGTAAGAATGGCAGCAAGAGTGAGTAGGTGGCTTCAGAGTGTGGAGTCCAGATCACTGGGCTGGAGAAGGAAAAGGAACTGGATTAAGGTGTTAAATTGGCTAATCACATGGACTGTAAGCGTATCTGAGATGACGAGAAGTGTTAGGAAAGACTGAGAGCTAATTTCTAAATTTTTCCTTAAATTTAGGGAAAAATTTGATTCAGCAACTGGAAGAAGAGAATCTAACAGGTAGCAAGTGGCACACTCATCCCTGTCTAAAAAAATCAGGATTCCCAAAAGGATGATACGTTGGGGTAGATTCAAACATGAGAATCAATTTCAGGTTTGAGTGCCTATTAATTTACTGTGCAGGACACACGCAACACAAGAAGATGAAGAAGATGCAAAAGCGTTCCTTAGGTAATTCAAAGTTAAGTATATAACCCCCCAACCCCATTCTACTCCACGACAAGATTGCATTAATAATCTTTGTCCAATGGTGACTGGAAAAAAATTTGTTTCTGTATCTTCCTAATCATACAATAAGGAAACACACCACTTCTACTCTTTATTATATCTTTAAACACATGCTTACCTGATTCTTCTTAGGAAGTGCTCTCTTTGTACACTTCGTTTCTTGAGACTTCCTCCTATTACTTTTCTTTTCTTTACAAGGCTGAACTTCTGTATTCAATAAGTTGCAAACATTTTCTTCTACAAAACTGACCAATTGCTATAAAGAAAGTGTAAAGTAAGGATACCATAAAGCACAAGCAATTACATGTAAATGTGCAGCTCTCAATCTTGTTGTGCTTCCCAGGATGCTTCTACCACTTTAGATCCCACTTCTTAATTCACAAATCCTATTAAAAGCACTTTGATGAAAATTGGTGGAAATGGTAATTACCAATTTCTGAATCATCAAATGCAGACCCAGAAGCACATATACATCACCCAATTATATTGGGGAAGAAAGAAAAAACAGCTTAAGAATTCGTTAATTTATTCATTCATCAACTACTCATTAAGAACCTACAATTTAGCACCTAACTGCTGGGTTATGGGGACAAAATCATGAATTTTTAGATTATCTAGGTTTGAATCCTGGGTTTAACATCCAACCATATGAAAGTATATGTTTATACTTTATGATGTTATAAACAAAAATCCAAATTTTATCTAATTTAACAAAATAGCAAAAAACATGCATTCAATGGGAGTTATGCTTATATATAACTCCCAGGTGAAATCAAGTGTTAAAAATCAAACAGACTGAAGCACAATTTTAAAAAGGTTATACTTATTTTCTGGTTCTGTTAATTACATGCTGATCCTCTCCACTTTCACATCAAAGAAATTCATAAAATCATACAGATCCCAAACAAATTTTGTTAACTTCCATGTTAACACAGCTCTGAAAGCAGCTTTTTTTTGAGACGGAGTCTCGCTCTGTCGCCCAGGCTGGAGTGCAGTGGCCAGATCTCTGCTCATTGCAAGCTCCGCCTCCCGGGTTCCTGCTATTCTCCTGCTTCAGCCTCCCGAGTAGCTGGGACTACAGGCGCCCGCCACCTCGCCCGGCTAATTTTTTGTACTTTTTAGTAGAGACGGGGTTTCACTGTGTTAGCCAGGATGGTCTCGATCTCCTGACCTCGTGATCCGCCCATCTCGGCCTCCCAAAGTGCTGGGATTACAGGCTTGAGCCACCGTGCCCGGCCCAAAGCAGCTTTTTAGATTTTTCTTCTAATATAATTAAAATCAAATCAGAAACACATTATCACCTTATAGGTTACATGCTAGGTAGGATAAAGTATTAGTTTTTTTTTTTTTTTTTAGACAGAGTCTTGCTCTGTCGCCCAGGCTGGAGAGCAGTGGCACGATCTCGGCTCACTGCAAGCTCTGCCTCCCGGGTTCATGCCTTTCTCCTCCTGCCTCAGCCTCCCTAGTAGCTGGGACTACAGGCACCCGCCACCACGTACAGCTAAGTTTTTTTGTATTTTTAGTAGAGACGCGGTTTTACCGTGTTAGCCAGAATGGTCTTGATCTCCTGACCTCATGATTCGCCCACCTCGGCCTCCCAAAGTGTTGGGATTACAGGCGTGAGCCACGGCGCCCAGCCAAAGTATTAGTTCTTAATGACACTGATTAAACCAAGATTTCACCCATTATCATTTGACAACGAAAACAGAAAAAGTATATTGTATGATTTAAAAACAAGTATGTTGTGCCAAACACAAACACTTACATTTCTTCTGTTAGAAGTCCTTGTTATTCTACCAACTTTATGAGAGGGTATTTTCTCATGGTTATTTGAAGAACTAAAGGTATCTGTGCCTGATAAGACAAAGACAGAATCAGGGTAGGAAACCAAAAATTATAACATGCATCTTCCTTTGGAAACACTGTGTTTAGGATACCCACATTTAATATCATATCTAAACAAAAAAAGAGGAGTCAAGCAGCAGAAATTTTGAAATCCAATTTTTTTCGTTTTAAAAAATTTTAAGTTTACTGGATACTCAGAAACTTTCACCACTTTCCATGGTGACTGCTTAACATATTACCAAGCTAAGACAGCAGAATAAATCACATTATAATAAATGCATGTATTTTCATGAACGTCCATTTATTCCACGATACATTTTGTATAATGAAATCACAATAAAGGGCATTAAGATAACCATGAAAATACTTTACTTGTTTCAAATTTTATTTAAAGTGTAGGATAGGAAAATTTTATTTTGACCACTTTACTTTTTTGAGATGGAGTCTCACTCTGTCACCCAGGTTGGAGTACAGTGGTGCAATCTCAGCTCACTGCAACCTCCATCTCCTGGGTTCAAGTGATGCTCCTGCCTCAGCCTCCTGAGTAGCTGAGATTATAGGCACCCACTACCATGCCTGGCTAATTTTTTTTTTGTATTTTCAGTAGAGACCAGGTTTCACCATGTTGGCCAGGCTGGTCTCAAACTCCTGACGTCAAGTGATCCGCCTGTCTCAGCCTCCCCAAGTGCTGGGATTACAGGCATGAGCCAACGAGCCCGGCATGTGACTTTTAATGATATAAATGAAAGGCATATAATGTGTTTAAGGGTATGGGTTTTGGAACGTGATAGACTATAGTTCAAATTTTAGCTCTAACTTAGTAACGCATGGCTTGGAGTCTACTATGTTTGGTTTGTGTCAACAAGAAGCCACTAAAGGGTTTCCGCCAGGGAGGACACCTGAATAAAGGTGCTCGTCCCATGACATCTGCCAGCTAAGTCCTGGTTTGTCAGAAAAGATGGGAGCAATCTCTGTTGCTTTGTCATAATCATAAAATATCCAGAGACCTTGGAAAGCATATGTGCTAAAAATGCCACACTAATGTTGAGGAAAAAGTCTGGATATTCAAGAATGATCCTTATAATCCAGATATCAGTTCTGTAAACCGTGAAGAGCAGTTTGTCACTGATACTTAAGAGTTGAGAGGCTAACTCCACTGCTTCTAGCAACTAACAAAATGGGGATTCCATCTGAGGAAGTGAATTGTGGGTGATTATGAAGTATGAGGCTTGGAATGGAAAAGGGATGGATGAATAGCTTCATGTCAGCTTTCCAATACTATTAGGTTTTTTTAAACCAAGTATATGTTGTGGTAACAAATATGAAATTTTTAAAAGAAAATAAAAACAGTCAACATATACACACATAAAAAATAACACTTATGATTTTAAGGTAAACAAAAGTTACTACCTGAAAGGGTCTCAGAGATTGATGACTTATTAGGAGAACTCAGAACGGCAAATGATACTTGAAGTGGTTCTATGTTTTCCTAAACAAAGGAAAAAAGAGTAGAAGTTAGATATCTTTAAAAGCAGTGAATATATAATGTGCCCAAAAGAAAAGTAAGAATTTATTTTGGTAGGAGAAACTATAATAAACATACAGATGGGTAATCAATAAAAGATTCTAAAAGTCAAAGCAAAACAAATATATTGAATAGAAAAATATATGTATATCACTTACCAATCATGTTTGCAATTGAAGGTTTACTAACTGCAATCCATCAAACTATTAAGAAAATTTATAAGCAAAAGTACACATAATGATCTGCTGCTAAATTTCTAACTCCTATAAAGAAAATTTAAAAATTCATTCATAAACACAATCTAATGTTATAACATTACTCAGGAAATTCCAGGGTAAGATGGCAATATAAATACAGATAGCAAATCTTTTCCACATAATTGCTGGTAAGACATTAACTGTTGGTTTTGCATAGACAACATTTGTCACTTTGAAGAAATTCTCTTTTATTACCATTTTGCTCAGAGGTTTTGTTTTTTAAATGAGAAATGGATACTAGATTTTGTTAAATGCTTTTTCTGCATCTACTCAGATGACCATATTTCTGTCTTAGTTTCTTAACAAGGCGAATTACACTGATTGTTTTTCAAACATAACACAACTTTGCAGCCCAAGGCTAAATCTCACATGGTTATGATGTATTTTATCTTTTTATATATTGCTATGTTTACAAGGATACTGAACTGTAGTTTTCTTCTCTTGCAATGCCTGTCTGATTTTAGCACCAGGTTAATGCTGAAATCACAATGCTGACATCAATTAACCTACTCCTTCAATTTGTGGAAAAACTTGTGTAGAATTAGTATTTTAACTTGCTCAAATGTTTGGTAGTACTCATCAGTAAAATCATCAAAAACTAGCCAGGCATGGTGATGTGTGCCCATAGTCCCAGCTACCTGGGAGGCTAAGATGGAAGGATACAGAAGGATAGCTTGAGCCTGGGAGGTTGAGGCTGCAGTGAGCCATGATCACACCACTGCACTCCAGCTTGGGTGACAGAGTAAGACCCTACCTCAAAAAAAAAAAAAAAAAAATCATCTGTACCTAGAGTTTTATTTGTGGGAAGGTTTAACTAAAATTTAAATGTCTTAAGTTGATATAGGGCTACTGAGGTTATTTATTTCACCTTTAGGGAGCTTTGGTAGTTTGTCTTCCAAGGAATGTATCCAGTTTACCTGAGTTGTTAAATTCATTGGTATAAATCTGTTCAATATGTACAAGGAGTCAGGGAAGTATTATTTGTAATGGGGAAAAATTCACAAAAACCTACATACAAAATAGATTAATTTAAACCATGGCATATCATTTAGTGTATCTCATTATTTCAAAGCATAGTGATTGCTCATGCAAAGCAGGTGAAGCTCGATGAAAATACAGGCAAGTTTGTTCCATGCTTTTCTTTTTTTTTTTTTTTTGAGACGGAGTCTCACTCTGTCGCCCAGGCTGGAATGCAGTGGCCGGATCTCAGCTCACTGCAAGCTCCGCCTCCCGGGTTTACGCCATTCTCCTGCCTCAGCCTCCCGAGTAGCTGGGACTACAGGTGCCCGCCACCTCACCCGGCTAGTTTTTTGTAATTTTTAGTAGAGACGGGGTTTCACCATGATAGCCAGGATGGTCTCGATCTCCTGACCTCGTGATCCGCCCATCTTGGCCTCCCAAAGTGCTGGGATTACAGGCTTGAGCCACCGCGCCCGGCTGTTCCATGCTTTTCACACTTACAAGATTCTCCCCCTTGTCATCAAAATCTGGTTGAGGTAATGGTTCAGGAACAGATGACTGCTCAAGCAGCAGGGAACTGAGACCATCGAAGTCCTTTTTACAAACAGGTGTTCCTCCTTTACGCAATGGAGTATTTGCTGGCAAAGATTCATCAAACACTTCCGGGCTTAAGTCCTCTCCAAAAGTAACTCTCTTCCTCTTCCTCATATTTAGAAAGGCTGGTGCTTCAAAATTTTCTTCGTCTTTTATAATTAGATAATAAATGAGAGTAACTTAAAAATTAAGCTATATTTCTTATCTAAAAGGCATATACTAGAATCTTTTAATGTGATTATATTCAGCTATTATTTGTATAATAGCTAGTAAAGCTACAAAATAATTGTTGGTAGAGCAAATTCAAAATGGAGAAGATAAGCACATTTCCAATTAAAATATGGTAACAGATTTCCAAGTAAAAATGTGCATATCTTAAACGTTTATAAAATTGAAATATAAATTCTCTTACAAATCCCACCACTAAGTAAAAATGGATCCATGAAATGGACACACCAATTCTGAGGCTCTCCAAGGAGATTCTATCCCTTTCAACTGTTCTTCATTCAAGTGTTATTTCAGAAACATTAAGGCATTGAAAATTTCATATATTATACCAGGTTTATTAACAAGAAAATGATATCCTCAAGCTTAAAAACAAGTATGAATTTCTTACCTGCTTCTTTATCTTTGCAACAGTTTGGGAGATTTGAGATTAAGCTGGGATGAGTCCCATCATCATCACAGAGGTTGTTACAGTGTTCCTAAACAGAATAAACATCAATGAATCATTTTACATATAGAAATACATAGATGTCATCATTAAAAACGGCAGTTTTGAAATTCTCTGTCAGCTGCAGATAGATACTCCTGTATGAAAGATTACCTTTATTTTCAGTAACTGTCCTGGCTCAAAACCATGATATCAGGCACAAATCATAACTATGTCCCCTACATACCACTTTAGAACACGGCATTTCAGGGCAAAATTGAAGCACAGGAATCAATAAACGTGGATCAAATTCATTCAATGTTTGATCTAGCAAATAAAGTTAAGGAAAACATGAGTAGCTAGAATAAAAGCATATGGTTATCGCTTGGTATCTATGGGAGATTCGTTTTAGGGCCCCCTATGATACCAAAATCCACGGATGCTCAAGTCCCTTTTATAAAATGGCCCGTATTTTCATACAACTTGAACACATCCTCCCGTACACTTTAAATACTACTTATAATATCTAATACAATGTTAAATGTCATGTAAAAGAATACTTTTTATTTATTTATTTATTTTTGAGACAAGGTCTGGCTCTATCACCCAGGCTGGAGTGCAATGGTGCAATCTCAGGTCACTGCAACCTGTCTCCCAGGCTCAAGCCATTCTCCCATCTCAGCCTCCCGAGTAGCTGGGACTACAAGTGCGCACTACCACACCCAGCTAATTTCTGTATTTTTCTGCAGAGATGAGGTTTCGCCATGTTGCCCAGGCTGGTCTCGAACCCATGAGCTCAAGCAATCCGTGTGCCTCAGCCTCCCAAAGTGCTGGGATTACAGCTATGAGCCACTGTGCCCAACCTAAAAGAATACTTTTAAATGGCATTGATATATGGTGTTGTTAATATGTATGGTATGATGCTGTTATATGTTATTGTTTTTATGTGTTTTGTGACTTTTTTTCCCTGATAATTTTTGATCTGTGGTTGGTTTAATCCATGGATGCAGAACCAATGGATTTGAAGGCTACATGTACCATATATGGTGTCAGATGAGGAAAACTATATAAATGATCTGAGATAGAAGAATTGCACTAAAATAAGAAAAAAGCCAACAGTTAAATGGTATAACATCGTGTTCTATCTTTTAAACATGCGAACCACACCTATTCCTGGTATTTAAATCTTTTTACGTTACTATATTCTTGAAGAAGAAACAACGAAAGAAGGTAGCAGTTGTCCCTGTGTGTTTCTCCAAATGAAGATTACAGTGTAGGCAAGTTAGGAAGGAAGGGATATTGTAAGCCCCATAGAAAAAGACAGAACAAGCCTAAACACAGGGCCCCTGGAGCTCAGCAGGAGACAGCCAGGCCTACAGACTGGATCAAAGTTCCCTCTTAATCACCACCTACTCGTCTAGCCTCAACCTAAACCTCTGACCAGTCCTTGTTATCAAGAATTCCTCATTTTCTCCTGTACATCCAATTCTAAGAACAGTACCTGCTCTAAGAAATAATCTTGCCCCAAATAAACCTCCTTCATCTGTCTCTCAAGTCAGTTCATTTTTCTGACCAGGAAAATGCACATACCAAATACTGCAAAATAAGTTAACTTATACAACAAAGCTCATGTTTACTTTTAGATTTATTTTTAACTAAAACAATCAGAAAAGTCAGCAAACAACTCACAATTTATATGCCTCCCAATTTTTGCCATCTTAGTATAAAGATCATTAGTTGTAAATGTTTTGTTTTCCTTTTTTTTTGAGACGGAGTCTCACTCTGTTGCCCAGGCTGGAGTGCAGTGGCCCAATCTTGGCTCACTGCAAGCTCTGCCTCCCAGGTTCAAGCCATTCTCCTGCCCCAGCCTCTTGAGTAGCTGGGACTACAGGCGCCTGCCACCACGCCTGGCTAATTTTTTGTATTTTTAGTAGAGACAGGGTTTCACTGTGTCAGCCAGGACGGTCTCTATCTCCTGATCTCGTGATCCACCTGCCTTGGCCTCCCAAAGTGCTGGGATTACAGGCGTGAGACACTACGTCCGGCCAGTTGTGTTTTCATATGATTCTAATGACAAAACTTAATACTTGCTGTGTCATATTGTTATAAAATAAGAGTTCCACGGATCATTCAGATGTTGTCTTTTTGAGGAGAAGATATGAACAAACAGCGCTGTGTGTATTACAGATCCAAACCAGCTTTTTTTTTTGGCCCAGACTGGTCTCAAACTCCTGGGCTCAAGCGATCCTTCAGTCTTGGCCTTCCAAAGTCAGGGGATTACAGGTGTGAGCTATTGTACCTGGCCACAAATCAGCTCTTTAACCAAAATTATTAAAGCTTTATAAATAGCAACTGACCATCAATGATCCACGTAAATAGAAGGTAATTTAGTTCCTTTTGGCTTCAGAACAGATCAGAATAGGCTTGTAGGCATACTTGTATGTTAAAATGTTTATCGTTTGAAAAAAAGATTTGTATTTCTGAGGTGCCAGACACTCGTGGTGATTTTATAGTATCCCATTTAATGCTCAAATTACTCGAAAAGTAGTTACTAACTTTACATTTTTATAGATAAGGAAACCAGGCACAGAAAGGTCAAATAATTTGCTCAGTGACTACGTTTCCAAGTCAAGATCTGAAACTTGGCATTTTGACTCCTGAGGCTATGCTCTCAACCTCTCATGGACTGACAGCCTGTCACGGATTTTAACAGCAGACTTATCTGGGTTCACTTAACAACCTACAAGCCTAAGTGTATGTCAAACAGGTCCTATACCTTTCTGGGAGCACTACTGCTGTATATATATGCCAGAACTATCAATAGAAACTACTCAATAAATGCCAGCTAGTTCCTATCAACTTCCTCTTTCCTCACATTGAGTGGGCTTAGAGAAAAAAGGATGGCTATAAGAGGTACTTTTAAGACCAAATATTTTGGGAGGAATAATCAGTTTAACAGACTGACACATTAATTATGATTAAGTAATCAATATCACTTATATAATTATATAAATCAATAATGTTAGTGCAATAAGATTATGTAAGATTATGACCCTTTATAAACTACAGTCTACTTATATTAAATTCTGCATACTATACACTATATTTAATTTTTAAAAAATAAGAACAAAAAGAAACTACACAGTGTTGTCAATAAGAAAAGATAAGGAAAAAAATTCACAATAAGACAGGTAAGACATTTTCTTTTAAACTAGTATGAAATATGACATTTCAAGGGTATTACTTTGAACGAAAATGCATTTTTATTCATTTGCTTTAGGAAATTTAACTCTCTTCTTACCTGTAAGCTCTCTAGACACATCTTAACAGAGGGTTTCTTCAGTACAGAACGAAGTACAAAGGTCTTAGGGGTGGAAAGGTCCCTCCTGCCCGCTGGAGTAGCTGGTGACCTGACATCAGGGACTGCGTCTGAGCTCACTTCTGCTGTGAACATGTCAGGCGAAACGGCATCGCTTGATCCTTTGCCCACTACACAGTCAGCAACCTTCAGTGCTTCAAGATAAACATGTAAACTTGAGAGGTGGAAGATCTCTTAAATCTGTTTGTTCTAGACCAAAAATATATTGTGTATTTGCAAAGATAATAACGTGCTATGAAGAAATTCAAACCTAATATAACCTGATTAGGCAGTAACGTCTGGGATTTCATTTGGAAAGAAAAAAGGAGGTAAAGAAGCAGCATTGGTCAGTTTTTACCTCAAATATGACTATGAAGGGTAAAGTGGGTATGGGGATTTGGCTCCCCAGGAAATCTCTGAGTCAGAGTTTGAAAGAAGGTATCATGAATCAGCTATAAGCTATTAGTGTGCTTCTACTCATGACACCTACTACTTGGACCATAAAAACTAATCTGAGCCAAGCACTGACTAATAAGCAATTTTATTGCTAGAGTCACAGGCATGTCAACATTCGAGGGTGGCAGGAACGAGAAGAGAAAGATCATCACACCAAACTACAAACACACTGCATGTGCCCCAAATAGGCATGGCTTTTCTTCCCAAATTCTTCCCACAGGAGAACGTTGCCTTATGATTAAGTGATCCATTTAAGAAATACACGATGTGGCAGGCACTCCTCTGGGTGCTGAAGAAGTAAAGACGAGCACACTCCATCAACCAGCACGGAATAAGCAGGGATTATAATATCTCACAGCAGGAAGGAGGGAGAGGGAAGGAGTGGTGGCTATGAAGAGTAACATGAGGATCCTCAGGACAGAACCGCACGCTGTGGCTTGGCTGCAGTGCTCACATGAATCCACACGTGATAAAACCACATGGACTAAACATACACAAAAGTGTGTGCATGTAAAACTGGTGAAATCTGAAAACAAGTTGGTGGATTGTAGCAATGTCCATTTCCTGGTTGTGATATTAATATATTGTAGCTATGCAACATGTCACTACTGGGGGAGACTAGGTGAAGGGAATACTGGATTTCTTTATATTATTTCTTACAACTAGATAACAAATTTAGTTATTTCAAATAAAAAGCTAAATATATATATATATATACACACACACAACAAGTAGTTAATATATGCTATTAAAGAAAATAATGTAGCAAGAGAGGAATACAGTATGATAAGCTGGAAGGAAGTGCTACTGCTTTGGGTAAACAGAGAGCTCCTGAGCAGACACCTGAATAGAACGAGGTGAACCACACACAGATTTAGGAATGGACACTATGCACACAAAGCCAAGTGCAAAGACCTGAGGTAAAGATGTACCTGGCATAGCAGAGGCCCAGCAAGGCTGCTGTGGCTGGAACAGGGGGCATGGACAAGAGAGCTGAGAAATAAGTTCAGAGCAATGGTTCAGAACCAGGCCAGGGAAGGCCTAGTAGAAATAATATGTTCTTTGGCTACTTCTCTAAGTATAACAGGAAGTTGATAAAAGATTTTGAGGAGGGCAGTGAGATACTGTGACTGACTTACATTTTAAAACCAGTGTTCTGGCTACTGTGTGAAAAACTGTAACAGGGGACTGGGGAAAGAGGGGAAGCAGGACAACTTCAGAGGACATATAAAACAATCCAGGCAGGAGATGGTGATGGCCTGGACCACACTGATAGGAATGCAAAAGGTGAGAAGGGGGTGGACATTTGACATATTTTGAAGACCCAACAGCATTTGTCAATGTGATAACAAGTTTCATTTGAAAAAGAGAGGTATCAGTTGGGTGCAGTGGCTCACACCTGTAATCCCAGCACTTTGGGAGACTGAGGTGGAATGGAAGGATCGCTTGAGCCCAGGAGTTGGCGACCAGCCTGGGCAACATAGTAGGATCCTATATCTACCAAAAAAAAAAAAATTAGCTGGGCATGGTGGTGCGCACCTGTGGTCCCAGCTACTAGGAAGGCTGAGGTGGGAGGACTCCTTGAGCCCAGAAGGTTGAGGCTGCAGTGAGCCAAGATCACACCACACTGCACTCCAGCCTGGGTGACACAGCAAAGACTCTGACTTAAGAGAAAAAAAAAAAGGGAAAAGAAAAAGAGAGGTATCAAGTTAAGTCCAATTTTGAGATACAGCAATGAGGTGAATGAGAGTGTCATTTACTAAGATGAAGAAAACAGAGATGAGCGGGTTCGTGAAGGAAAAAATAATCAAGACCTATTGGACTATGTTCAGTTTGAGATGTTTATTAGGCATTCAAGTGAAGGTCATGAAAGGGAGCTGGGGACTTAATTCAAGAGTTCCGGGAAAAGACCACGGGCAGCTATTTTAATTTGAAGTCAACAGCATGTGATAATGTCTGAAGTCACCTAGAAAGAGTGCACATTGGGTATCTTTTATCCAAATGCTTAGAATCAGAAGTGTTTCAGATTATAATTTTTTTTTCAGATTTTGAAATATTTGCATTCTACTTACCGGTCAAGCATCTCTAACCTGAAAACCCAGAAATGCTCTACTAACCATCTCCTTTGCGTGTCATGTCTGCACTCAAAAAGTTTCATAGTTGGCCGGGCGCGGTGGCTCACGCCTGTAATCCCAGCACTTTGGGAGGCCAAGGCGGGTGGATCACGAGGTCAGGAGATCGAGACCATCCTGGCAAACACGGTGAAACCCCGTCTCTACTAAAAATACAAAAAAAAAATTAGCTGGGCATGGTGGCGGGCGCCTGTAGTCCCAGCTTCTCGGGAGGCTGAGGCAGGAGAATGGTGTGAACCCGGGAGGCGGCGCAGCTTGCAGTGAGCAGAGATTACGCCACTGTACTCCAGCCTGGGCGACAGAGCGAGACTCTGTCTCAAAAAAAAAAAAAAAAAAAAAGTTTTATAGTTTGGATTTTTGGCTTAGGGATGCTCAACCTGTATATAGAGAAAAAAGGTCCAAGCACTGAACGCAAAGGTCGGGGGGCATTCAAATATTTGAAGGTCAGGATGGAAGAAGAGGAGCAAAGAAAATACACAAAGAGGAAATGGTCAGTGATACACGGGAAAATGAGAATGACATCCTGAAACCCAGTGAGGAAAACGCTTCTCACAGGAGGGCCTGGTTATAGATGTCTATATCTGTCCATAGGGCTGCTAAGACATCAAGGAGACCAATGTGTTGAGACTGACTACCACTGGGATGGCAGCCAGGAGATGGTTGGTCAACAAGGCCTATTTGGAGCTGGATCAAGAGAGAATGGGAGGCAAGGAGACAGAGTGCGGCCTTCTCTTAAAAGTTTTGCCTAAAGGAGAGTAAAGAAATGGTGTTCTGGCTAGAAGGGAATCCTGGGGCAAAGGGAAGTTTAAGATGGGATATTTTACAGCATCTTGTAGCTGAATAAGAAAAGTTAACAATTCAGAAAAGAGAGGGGACAACTCAGACACAAAGTCCTTGGAAAGAGAAGGAGCAATGGGAATCAGTCCATAAAAAAGAGGGTGGAGGCCAGGCATGGTGGCTCATGTCTGTAATTCCAGCACTTTGGGAGGCCAAGGTGGGCAGATTACCAGAGATTAGGAGTTTGAGACCGGACTGGCCAACATGGTGAGACAGTGTCTCTACTAAAAATACAAAAATTAGCCAGGCGTGGTGGCTTGTGCCTGTAGTCCCAGCTACTCAGGAGGGCTGAGGCAAGAGAATCACTTGAACCCAGGAGGCAGAGGTTGTAGTGAGCTGAGGCCGCACCGCCGCACTCCAGCCTGAGCGACAGAGTGAGACTCCATCTCAAAAAAAAAAAAGAGGCTGGCCCTAGGTAAGAACATCGAGACCCTTTTGAAAGAGGAGCGAAGGTAGATACACACATACAGAGATGCAGGAGGGCTCAGGGGTGAGAGGCCCAAGACCTTGCTCCCAACATCTCTTATTTTCTCAATGGTACAGGAAGCAAGGAACTGCAAAAGGCTACCAGGGAACTTTCTCTCAGATCACTCATGAGTAGAGCTGCCAGATTTGGCAAATAAAGATGCAGGGGCCCAGTTAAATCTGAATTATATCTAATTCCTTACATATATGTACTTCGATATAAAACAAAAATACTGGAGTGACATGGGGGAGATAGTGGAATAAGAGTTCTGTGGCTTCATTCCTGTTCCCAGAGAAATCTAATGAGCAACTGTCTGCAGGCAAAAATAACATCCTGAATATACCAGAATTTGGGAGTGAGGTTGAGACACCTCCTTGGACCCCAGAATGGAGAAAAGCCACAAACAAGTGGTAAGAAACTGTTCTGTTTGACTGTGCTGCCCTTCTCCCAACTGGCACAGTGCCACACACAGAGAATTCCCCTGGACCCACAGTTTCTACAGTGGGAAGGGTAAGTGAGAGGCAGACATTTGGCTTCCCAACCGTTCTGGGATCCTTCACAGGCGCTGCATTCTTGTCTCGCCCCCCAGGAAACACTGGGAGTACTGGCAAGGCTGGACCACTGGGGGTCAGATAAAAACAAAGAATGAGGGATGGGGATCACAGCCACCAGAGAGCAAATTTTGGTGGTTTCCTGCATTCCAGCTAACAGAGATGCCACACCAGAGAAACCAGCCAGCGGTATTAAGCTGCAGGAAACATGGTTAGTGGTTCAAATCCCTGTCCAGCTTCCCCACACAGCCTGGGTGCTCCCATCAGGTCTTCCCCAGGTCCAGAGGCAACTGTAGGTCAGCGATTGCCCACAGAGGAAATATCTGGCCCCTAGCTGTAAAGATGTGAGCCAACTAAGTTCTGGTGCTTGCAATTAAATATTTGCATTTTTTATTTTATTTATTTATTTTTTTGAGATGAAGTCTCGCTCTGTCACACAGGCTCCAGTGCAGCGGCGCAATCTCAGCTCACTGCAACCTCCGCCTCCCAGATTCAAGCAATTCTCCTGCCTCAGCCTCCTGAGTAGCTGGTATTACAGGCAGGCGCCACCATGCCCGGCTAATTTTTGTATTTTTAGTAGAGACAGGATTTCACTATATTGGTCAGGCTGGTCTCGAACTCCTGACCTTGTGATCTGCCTGCCTCAGCCTCCCAAAGTGCTGGGATTACAGGTGTGAGCTACTACACCCGGCCTAAATATTTGCATTCTGCTTACCAGTCAAGCATCTCTAACCTGAAAATCCAGAGATGCTCCAATAACCATCTCCTTTGAGTGTCATGCTGGCACTCAAAAAGTTTCAGAGTTTGGACTTTAGCTTAAGGGGAGCAACTGTAGGTCAGCAATTACCCATGAAAGGTACATCTGGGCCTACCCAATCCTAGCAGTGGAAAGGTGATCAAACTAAGCCCTTCTGCCGTCACTAAGTGTTCCCCAAGCCAGGTGGTGTCAGTGATTACCTGTGGAAGGAGCATCTGTCCCTGATCGACCCCAGCTGCAGAGAAGTGACTCTACCAAACCTCAGTGCTCTGCTTAACCCTACCCTGGGCTGGGAGGCAAGCCGAAATCCACACACATCTGTGGAGTACAGCCTCAGGCCCTGCCCACCCTATGGGGCCAAGCAACAACCTCAAGCAGCCTCAGAGCCCATCACCTGGTTCTGCCCAACTACAGATTCTAAACAATAGTACTGACCAGCCAAGGAAGACAACCTGCAACTCTGCCAAATCACAGACAATCACAGAGCCCAGAGAGCAGCTCTACCTGACTAAGGCAGAGTCCAGCCAGTGATCTTACTAGACCGTGGAGGACAGCTAGCAATATCATTTGACTTCAGAGCACAGGAAGCAACCAGAGAACTTGACTCCAAAATACGAACGATCACAAGAAACTACTATGAATAATTAAATGCCAACAAATTGGGTAAAAGAAATGGATCATGAACAAATAGAAAATCTCAAAAGACCAATAATGAGTAAGATGACGACTGATTTAGTAATAAAAATCTCCCACCAAAAGAAAAGCCCAGGACCAGATGGCTTTATTGCTGACTTCCATCAAACATTTAAAGAACTGACAAGTTTTCCCAAACACTTAAAAAAAAAAAAAGTAGAGAAAATACTTGCAAATACTTCCTTGTCATTTTATAAGGTTAGCACTACCCTGCTACATATAAGAAAATTATACACCAATATCCCTGGTGAACAAAGATGCAAAAATCCTCCACAAAATATTAGCAAACCTAATTCAGGAACACATTAAAAGAATCATTCACCATGATCAAATTAGATTTATCCCTCGGATGCAAGGATGGTTCAACATATCCAAATCTATGTGATACATGACATAAAGATGATGAAAAATAAAAGTCATATGATCACCATTAAGAAACCATTTATGTTTCCTTAAGCAGATCATTGTGAAATTATTCATAATTATTCTTTGGCCCTCTGCCCAGAAACCTTTTTTGTATCTGACAATTGCTGAGATTTGGGGAAAGGAGCAAATCTTAATAGAAATTAGTAATCCCCTCCATGAATTACGATTATAGTCTCAAATAAGCTACTGTAAGGCATTCGTGGTGCTCTGAGCAGTGTTTTGTGTGTGTGTTTTAAACTGGTAGGAAACTGCATGCATATTTATAAAAATAAAAAACTGGAAGAAATGAAAAAATATATATCAGAAATAGCCTGGCTTCAAATTTTAAGCACGCACAAATTCTGTCTCTGGGTATTATGAAGCTCTTATGTGAAACATGTTTCTTGGTAATGAAAACCACGTTAGAGATGTTTAGTAATCATATTCTGTTACTGGTACCAAGACTACTAAGGAAATGCCTTTGTACTTTAGGGAAGTACTTTTGGCATTTTATTATATAGACAGGAAAACTGAGATGTAGCCCCTCTCCTGGAAGGGCTGATTTTGAATAACTGCTCATATGATGTAAATGTACTGATTACTGCCTATTTTAATAAACACTCTTGGAAAATGAAAACAAAGATTAAAAACCATATGATCACCTCAATAGATAGAGAAAAAGCATTTGACAAAATTGAACACAGTATCACAATAAAAATTCTCAGATTAGGAACAGAATGTTCTTCAACACAGTAAAGGTCATACGTGACAAACCTGTCGCTAACATCATTCTCGTCAATGAAAAGCGTCCATTAATGGGTGAATGGACAAAGAAAACATTGTATATACACACAGCAGAATACTATTTAACCCTAAAAGCGAGGAGACTCTCATTTGCAACAACATGGATGAATCTGGAAGAGATTTTGCTAAGTGAAACAAGCCAGGCACAAAAGACAAAAACCACATGATTTCATGTATATGAGGAATCTAACAAAGTTGAATTTATAGAAGTAAAGAGTTGAATAGTGGTTACCAGAGGCTGTAGAAGTGGTGAGGAAGGAAATGGGGAGTTGTTGATCAAAGAATACAAGGTCTCAGATAGACAAGTGGAATCAGTTTTGAGATCTATTACACAACAATGTCTATAGTCAATATTAGTGTATTATATATTTCCAAATAACTAAGAGAATAATTTTTAAATGTCTCACCATAAAAAAAAAAAAAAGACAGGTAAGTGAAGTGAGGGACATGTTAATTAGCCTGATTTAATCATGCCACATTGTATAAATATATCAAAATATCATATTGTTCCCCATAAATATGTACAGTTATGGCTTGTCATTCAAAAATAATAGTAATACATTTAAGAAAAACAAAACAATTACATGACACATACACTATAAAATTATCTGTTGAAAACATAAATTATATGTATCTAAATTTTAAAAAGAAATAAAGGAAGGAGTGTTGGATATTTTAAGAGAAAAATAAGGTGTGAAAGTGTGTGGATTGATTAAGAAACAGCACAGATGGGCTGGGAGCGGTGGCTCACACCTGTAATCCCACCCCTTTGGGAGGCCAAGGCGGGCAGATCACCTGTGATCAGGAGTTCAAGATCAGCCTGGCCAACATGGTGAAATCCCATTTCTACAATAATACAAAAATTAGCCGGGCATGGTGGCGAGTGCCTGTAATCCCAGCTACTCGGGAGGCTGAGGTAGGAGAATGGCTTGAACCCAGGAAGCGGAGGTTACAGTGAGTTGAGACCGCGCCACTGCACTCCAGCCTGGGTGACACAGCAAGACTCCATCTCAAAAAAAAAAAAAAAAAAAAGAAAAAAAGAAAAAAAAAGAAACAGCACAGAGCCATTTGAGGTTAAAAAAAAAAAAAATTGAGGCTATCAGCATACCAAATATTAGCAGCTCTGGGGCAGGTGCAGAGAAGGCAGGCAGAGTCACTGAGTTGGATTTCTGGCTACATAGGTAAAACAGAGGAAGCAGACGGGGTAAAGGAGATCGGAGGTGCCATGCAGGTCTCCCTAAGCTCCCCCTTAACAAGGGACATTTGATTCCATCTTAGAACATCTTTTTATTCTTCCTGAAGGTGCACTGTCTGGGGTGCCACCAAAAAACAACAGAGTTTAAAATACAGAAATCAACACCAGACTCCTTTCATCAAGGCCCCATCTACTATGGTAGATCTAGTCTTCCCTGTCTAATTACAGTATTTCCGAGCACGGCTTCATGGCACGCCTAAATAAAATTTTGGCCTGTGTGATTTCAACATTTCACATTGTAGAGTGAGGTGTTTAGTACGATGACAACTGTTAATCACCACACTTCATACAATCTATAATCACTGTCACAGAGAATCTGTCACTCCTACGCAAAGTCCCATAAGAGCAAAGCAAAAAGAATTGTTAAGAAACCATTGGGCCGGGCACAGTGGCTCATGCCTGTAATCCCAGCACTTTGGGAGGCCAAGACGTGGATCATGAGGTCAGCAGTTCAAGACCAGCCTGGCCAAGATGGTGAAACCCCGTTTCAACTGAAAACACAAAAAAATTAGCTGGGCATGGTGGCAGGTGCCTGTAATTCTAGCTACTCAGGAGGCTGAAGCAGAGAATTGCTTGAACCCAGGAGGCAGAGGTTGCAGTGAGACGAGATTGCGCCATTGCACTCCAGCCTGGGCAACAGAGCGAGAGTCCATCTCAAAAATAAGAAGAAGGAAAAAAGAAACTGTTGAAGGCAAGAACACCTTATTCTATTGTGGTAACAAACTCACAACCTTGCCCTATGCAGGGGGACCATGCAGGCGCACATCCACCTATTTATCTTATGATTAAAATTCAAAGTCAGAGTAGATGCTCACTACAAAATTGCTAAAGAAGTTCTTTTTCAGGTTGAAGGAAAATAAGACAGAGAAACTCAGATCTTTAGGAAAAAATGAAGAACATAAGAAATGGTGTATCTGGGTAAATATAAAAGACTATTTTTCCCCTCTTAACCTATTTAAAGCACATACAACTGTTTTGGCTGGGCACAGTGGCTCACGCCTGTAATCCCAGGACTTTAGGAGGCCAAGACAGGTGGATTGCTGAAGGCAAGGAGTTGAAGCCCAGCCTGGCCAATATGGCAAAACCCCATCTCTACTAAAAACATAAAAATTAGCTGGGCACGGTGGTGTACACCTGTAATCCCAGCTACTCAGGAGGCTAAAACACAAGAATGGCTTGAACCTGGAAGGGGGAGGTTGCAATGAGCCGCGACTGCACCACTGCCCTCCAGCCTGGGCAACAGAGTAAGAAACTGCCTTAAAAAAAAAGAAAAAAAAAGCACATATAACTGTTTAATCCAAAAACAACATCTTGTGGGGCTTATAATGAAATAAATGTATATCTGTAAAGGATCATAAAAGCCATGGCTGGAAAGGAGAGGAAATTGATCTGCAGAGTTTGTAGTTTCTGTATTTTATGTGATACTGTATAATATCAATTAAACAGACTATGAAAGATTACAGAGCAATAATTAGGAATAGAAAACATATGATAAAATGACAGATGTGAATAAAACCACGTTAAGTAATTACCTGAAGTTAATAGATGAAATATTCCAATTACAATAAATTATCAGAATGGATTAAAAAAACACAAGATCCAATTATATGCCCATAAGAGTTTTACTTTAAAGATCTAAGTAGAAAAAAAAATCAAGCGGCCGGGTGCGGTGGCTCAAGCCTGTAATCCCAGCACTTTGGGAGGCTGAGACAGGCGGATCATGAGGTCAGGAGATCGAGACCATCCTGGCTAACACGGTGAAACCCGTCTCTACTAAAAAATACAAAAAAACTAGCTGGGCGAGGTGGCGGGCGCCTGTAGTCCCAGCTACTCGGGAGGCTGAGGCAGGAGAATGGCGTGAACCCAGGAGGCAGAGCTTGCAGTGAGCTGAGATCCGGCCACTGTACTCCAGCCTGGGCGGCAGAGCGAGACTCCATCTCAAAAAAAAAAAAAAGTCAAGCTAAACCCTTGCTAGTAATGTTCACTTCACTCAGTACAAGCATACTGATTTTGAGAAAGAATGATTTTTACATTCTGGTAAAACTCTTTTTACATGCTTAAAAACAAATAAAATTATTACAAGTAGGGTTTCTCTAACAAAGAATACTTGTTAATATGTTCATAGGTGCTACCTCTTTATACTAAATTCCATGAGTTTGGAAATACTTCACTAATTCTTATTGAAGGTAGCTTAAAAAAGAGAATATCTCTCATATAAAAAGAATTCGGAAGCATCTCTACTAGGCCATGAGCTCCTAAAAAGTAGGAAGCAATTTCATTTCCCCCAAATTTTAGCAAACAGGTACACTAATCATAAATGTCTATGAATCGGGAAACTGGCCATGTACTAAGAAAAGATTACTTACCATTTGAAGTCTCTGTGAGCTCTGAAAGGGGAAGAGACTCTTCAACTAAAACTCCAGACTGTATTGAACCACATTTAGACGATTTCTTGGGGAAAAATGGAAAGAGTATTACATTTTATTAATTACAGTACTACTAATGTCTTTTTAAAGATTTGAGTAAACATTATGGATTACCTGGAAATGTGATGTTCAATCAGTCACCTTCATTATCTCATAAACTCAAAGTGTACAGGATCTAACAATGAAGTATCCATACTAACTGCATCCTAAACATCTGACAAATCAACTTTTAATTCCCCAGGAAAAGTTTAAAGGACATATTTTTGTTGTTATAGCCTAGAGAGTTGTATCATCTGCAATTGTTTAGAGAAAATTCTCAAAATAAAGTTTATATAATTATCAAATGCCAAATGAAATCAATAACTGGGATATGAAAAACATTAAAGGCTAGGATAGAAAACACAGCCACATTAATTCAGAAATAATATCTGAATCATGATGTATGTTCAAACAATTAATCAAAGTTCTGATAACAAACAATTACTCTTGCTTCTGTTCGGTGGGGATTTCATAACAACCTGAACAGGGTGGAGGGAGCCGAGATTACAGGTGACTGAAATACAAAGGAAACCCACTGGAGCCTGAAGCATCTCTAATAACTATCAAATCTTTGTTCTGCCAGTCCATGTAAAACGAATAGGACGAGCACTGGATCTAAGTGATAGAGAAGGTGCAGAAAGAGTTCCAACTGTAATGGTGTTAGGTGTCTCCTCTCACAAAGGACATGAGGAGCTAGTGTGTCAAACCACAACTAGGAGCATGAAGCAAGAAAAGCCCGTCAGGAAAGACCAGCTCCCTGTTCACATGTGCACACAGGTCAGCTGATCTTCAGTAGTATTACTTTTCTCCTAATATCACCTTTTGATCGTCTTGACAGGGTTTAGGTAGTTGTAAGCCACAAAAATCCCTACAGCTACTTGAAAGAAGTGAGCAGAGCAAAGGAGAAATTGCTGAATGGCACCCTGATTTCCATCAGAAGGAAAGCAGTCAGGGGCAGGCATAAGTGCAAGACTCCCAGGCCTGTGGAGTATACCCCACATAGAAGGCATCTGCTTATACCCTGCTCCCCAGTAGAAAAAATACTGCCTGAGGGCAGGACTGTAACTTCCTCCCTTCTTAGAGTATCACCCTCTAGAATACCTCACACACAGAAGACCCCAGGGCTTATTCTCTTTGTAAGGTTAGTAGTCAAAAGTGAGATCGCTATCCAAGTAGGACACACACACACACACACACACACACACACACACACACACACACACACCCCCAGCTACCCCAGGGCTTATTCTCTTTGTAAGGTTAGTAGTCAAAAGTGAGATCGCTATCCAAGTAGGACACACACACACACACACACCCAGCTACCACAGGGCAGAACAAGGTACTAAAATTGAAGAATGGCACTGACAGCGTTAAAACTGCCTATGGAGAAAACCAAAACTTCATTTTCCTATGCGTAAAGTAAGTGAATTACCTCAGAAAGATCTGCAGAAGTTTCAACTGCACATGCTCTGTCTGTATCAATACTGAGTATCTGGAGACCAGTTACTTTTCCTTTAGCATCTGTTAGATTTTCATCAGAGTCTCTCTGATAGGATATTCTCCGACGTTTGGAGGACAACACTGCAGGGAACCCAGACTGCTGGCACACGTTGAGGCCTTCCTTTCTGGCTATAAACACAAAACAAAAACAAAACAACACAGGCATAAATGTTTTCATATATATAATATATATATTTCTTTCTTTTTTTTTTTTTTTTTTTGAGACGGAGTTTCACTCTTGTCACCCAGGCTGGATCAGCTCACTGCAACCTCCACCTCCTGGGTTCAAGTGACTCTCCTGCCTCTGTCTCCTGAGTAGCTGGGATTACAGGCTCACGCCACCACGCCCGGCTAATCTTTGTATATTTAGTACAGACGGGGTTTCACCACGTTGGTCAGGCTGGTCTGAACTCCTGACCTCAGGTGATCCACCCACTTCAGCCTCCCAAAGTGCTGGGATTACAGGCATGAGCCACCATGCCCGGCTATTGTGCATCATAATAATTTTAGTAAAATCTAGTGCTTGAGTCTAAATTATCAATGAAAAGAAAAATCTAGCACACTTTTTTATTCCAAAACAATAAATCTAACTGAAAGGAAAGAAAACATGCCTATTGAAAAGATAAGATATACTAAAATACTTTCGCATGTCTAATATGGTACCTTACGCTTTTTAAATGTATGACGACACCTGTTATTTTAAAAGATGTGGTTATGTTCCAATACTCTGTATGACTTTATGAAACAGACAATCACAATGTGCCTCAGTTTTTTCTAGCTTAAAAAAAAGGAATTGTCTGCAGAATTATAATGATGTAAATAAATTTTTAAGACCCAGGAAAAAACTGAAACAATAAGTGAGTCACAAACTACAAATATAAATCGGTACATCTGAACGGGTCACGCACTCTAGAGACAGATGAGGGGGACTTGTCTTGGGCTAACAGAGCAATCCTCATGGGTGGTGTTGAAATTGCACTTAGAGATGGTTCAAGAATTCAAAACAAACTCATTTGGAACCTTAGCGTGTAAAGTACCAGAGAATGGTTATAATGATTACAGTAAGACCAAGATTTTGTCACATTCTGGTGTCTGAAATGCTTGGTGATTGGAGAGAAAAAAAAAAAAAACCTGAAAAAACAACCAAATAAATTACAATCTAAGAGTTAAAGAACATAGCAGATTATCAGATTGGATATACTTGTGTGTGTGGTTTTTTTGTTGTTGTTTTTTGTTTTTTTTGAAAGTGAGTCTCACTTCTTTGCCCAGGCTAGAGTGCAATGGCACGATCTGGGATCACCGCAACCTCTACCTCCCGGGTTCAAGCAATTCTCCTGCCTCAGCCTCCCCAGTAGCCGGGATTACAGGCATGTGCCACCACGCCTGCTTAATTTTTGTATTTTTAGTCGAGACAGGGTTTCACCATGTTGGCCAGGCTGGTCTCGAATTCCTGACCCCAAGTGATCCTCCCTCCTCAGCCTCCCAAAGTGCTGGAATTACAGACATGAGCCACTGCGCCTGGCTGGATATATTTGTTTTTAACATCAAGGTTGGGTGTTTGGTACTCATATAAAATTTATATGAATTTATTTCATGTATTAAATGCTTGCCAAGCTTAATAATAATCCTGTAAAAATCAAGATTTGTAAACTCAAAATTGCCAAAAGCTCTATAGTAAAGGTGAAATGAGCTAATTATCTCTGACATTTTCAAACTTAAAATTTAATTGCAACCATGTGGAAATGTAGGATTAGGAATGCCTGATGCCAGATTTTTTTTTCCAAGAGAAACCAGAAATCCGTATTTTTGTGTGAAATGCCCCAAATTTTTAATGTTAGTCTCATTTCATAAATATAACTGTGTTCTGAAAAGAATGGTTTCACACTAAATAATTTCATATCTCAGAAGCTTGTCTTTATAAATACTGAAGTCAAAACTGAACGAATTATCTCTACTCACTCAAGTCTGTCATCTCGGACTCTCTTCCTGCCTCTGAGAATTCTGGACAGTCGGTCATTTTCTCGTTTTCCTTTATGGAGTGAAAAGCTGACTGGAAGGCCGATATTCGCTCTCTTAAAGAGTTAACATTTCGATACAGTGCAGGGCTGCCCTGTGAAAGTACAAAATATATAAGAAGTATTATAATCAATTCATACTTTCTATATTCTAGGCCTACAGCCTTTGAATCCAAAATTAAATACAGTACACATACGCTTTTTGAAGATCAGAGGTAAGGAGTTAGTGTGGCAGAGCTTCTTTACCCTGGAATTACACATTTTCAGTTTGAATAAAGAAGTTTAGCACAAAAATGTTGAGAGGCCAGCCTAAGAGCAGATGGAGGGTGCCAAGAAAACATTGCGCTCTGGGATGGTGCAACAAAAAGGGACAGGAGGAACCTGTTTGTAATTTTTACCAAGTGTTGTGCTGGATGTATCCAAAGGAAGCCATCTGCATGGTGCCTGTGTCACAGGTAAGTCTCAGCATACCTACTTCAGTCCAAGCTCTTTCTACTCAGCACCGCTCTACACATGCCCTCCAGCCCAGGGGCCAGAACGAGATACAGAAGTTCCATACATACTCAGATACCACATTTGCCTTGCTCTCTTTTTTGGCTCTTCCCAGTTAATTTTCCTGATTGTATGGGAACTGGAGGATATTTACTTTGTAGGGTTGAAAGCCAGCCATTCTCTTAAAATACAAAGTTAGACGGTATAAGCACAGAAGCTCTATGGAAACCCCGTTAGCAGGGTTCCAGCCAGAGACTGATAAAATGAAATCTATACTAGTAGGGATAGAAGTGCCAGATAAAGGCAAGTAATATAAAAATTGAGAGTTCCGTTTACATAAAAAATAAATTACAAATGAAGTTCTCTAAATTTTTTTTTTATTACTTGCACTACTAACATTTCCACTGACACAAAGTTTGTGGCAATTTTTAAAAATTATACTAATGGGCAAAAAGTGAAGTAAAAATTACCTCCCTTTAAGATATCATACACAGTAGGCCGGGCACGGTGGCTCATGCATGTAATCCCAGCATTTTGGGAGGCCAAGGTGGGAGGATCACTTGAGGTCAGGAGTTCGAGACCAGTCTGGCTAACATGGTGAAACCCCGTCTCTACTAAAAATACAAAAATTAACCAGGCATGGTGGTGCGTGCCTGTAATCCCAGCTATGTGGGAGGCTGAGGTGGAAGAATCACTTGAACCTGGGAGGTAGAGGTTGCAATGAGTCGAGATCACGCCACTGTACTTCAGGCTGGGCAACAGAATAAAACTTGGTCTCAGAAAAAATATATATATCATAGAGAGAAAAAGCAGTTCATATTGTGAAGCCAGGTTTGATGGTGATCTGTTCACACATTTGATTCTCTTCCTGGTTAAGTATAAAGCAAATTCTCTATTATATAATAAGAAAACATTTTACATTGAAATATGCTTGATGACATAAACGTTCATGACATAAACAGCAATAATATTCATAAAAGGCTTGTGCTCAACTCATCTAATAGAATAGGGAAAAGATGATCTCAAATTCATACAGTTTACTTTGAACATGCTTTTTCTGTACTCATATTTGAACATGGTAGGGGCAGGTTTAATATCCTAGGAACATGCAGCACCTTTGAAATGCTACTTTAAAAAAAATGGTAAGTGTCTCTAGTCAAAATAGTTTTTTCTCTATTTTCTACTGGAGAAGGAGAACAATGTTTACACATAAAGCAAATGAAACATTTAAAATGCACTGCTTTTTTGAGGTTTTTGTCTTAGGAATTGTGTCGGTTAGTCAACAACCTTCCTTCCATGTACCACAAACTGTTTGAGGGGGTTGGGATCTAGGGAAAATTACTTCATTTTTTTTTGAGACAGGGTCTTGCTCCATCAGCCAGGCTGGAGTGCAGTGGCACAATCACAGCTCAATGCAGCCTTGGTGTCTTGGGCTCAAACGATCCTCCAACTTCAGCCTCTCAAATAGCTTGGACCACAGGCATGTGCCACCACATCCAGCTAATTAAAAATTTTTTTTTGTAGAGACAGAGTTTTGTCATATTGCCCAGGCTGGTCTCAAACTCCTGGCTTCAAATGATCCTCCCTCCTTTGCTTCTCAAAGTGCTGGGATTACAGTGTGAGCCACCATATCCGGCCAGGGAAATTACTGTCTAGAGTGAAATTCTGAAAACATATAAATGTAGTTACAGGTACAAGAGGTGCTATTGAGAAGAAAAATCAGTAATGTGGCTGAGTCCCTAAAAGTGCTGGTTTAGCTAGAATCAGGACAGACCTCTATCTTTAGTAAAATCTGAGTTGAAGGCAAAACAATGAGAAAGTGGTCTAAGGGAAGTTGTCACAGGAGGGAGGTACTCTCCAAGAACAAGGGCCAAGGCCCCAAGTGGAAACAGAATGGGGCAGAAAGGCCAGCATGCCCTTTGAGTGGAAGGAGATGGGGAGAGACCAGAGTGGGCATACAAAGGCATCAGGAAGGGGTATGGGTTTAATTCAAGGGATCGCAGGAGGCCATGGGAAGACTTTGAGCAGCTGGGTGAATGATTCGGTTTCTACTTTAAATTAGTACCTCTCCTTGACTGCTCTGTGGGATAGCCAATGGATTAGGGAGAACATGTGAGGCTGCTGCCAGCACGACACACGTACTACATTAAGGTCCTTTTTTTTTTTTTTAAATCAGAGAAGGAATACACTTTAAATTAATGATACAAAGTCTATGGTAAATACATAAACCAGGAACAGTCATTCATTATCACTATCAAGTATTATGTATTGTAGATAACCTTTTGTAGATAACTGGCAGCAGTGTAGAACTCTTTGCACCAGCATCACCACAAACACGTGAGCAATGCATTGTTTTACGATGTTACGTGAGCCACATCACCAGGCCTTAGAAATTTTTCAGCTCCATTATTATCTTATGAGACCACCATTGTATATTTAGTCCTTCATTGAGCAACATGTCACTATGTAACACAAGACTGTATCTGACTTTTTAGGGGCAGGTATTATTTAAATAAAAATTTGAAAAAATAGTTAAATACACCCCCATCAGCAGGTAAATAAGCTGCTCCTCTCCACAAGGCTGTCCTAAATACATTTTGTCCCTGGAGACCCTTGCCCCTATACATCAACACACAGTAGTCATGAAAAAATTAGAAACTTAGAGATAAGCTCTTAAAAAGCTAATAGTGCCTCACCTCATAGAAAACTAGATCTTAACTAGAAAAAAAAATTGTGAAATAAAATAGAAAGCTCCTCTAGAAAGCTATTTCTATCCAGGGTCTCACAACTCTTAAAATACCCTTGTTTGGGTTAGGCACTGTGGCACACACCTGTAACCCCAGCACTTTGATAGCGAATGCTTAAGGTCAGGAGTTCAAAACAAGCCTGGGCAACACAGTGAGGCCCCATCTCTACAAAAAAAAATTTTTTAAATTAGTCCATTGCTGTGGCACATGCCTATAGTTCCAGCTACTTGGAAAGCTAAAGTGGGAGGATTCCTTAAGCCCAGGAGCTCATTGCTACAGGGAGCTATGATTGTACCACTGCACTCTAGCCTGGGCGACTGAGATCGTCTCTAAGACAAAACAAAGAAAAATTACCCATGGTCAACAGCATCATTTATGCATTGTTTTGTTTTTTTTTTTTTGAGACAGTCTCACTCTGTCGCCCAGACTGAAATACAGTGGCATAATCTTGGCTCAGTGCAACCTCTGCCTCCCAGGTTCAAGCAATTCTCGTGCCTCAGCCTCCCGAGTAGCTGGAATTACAGGCACCTGCCACCACACCCGGCTAATTTTCATATTTTTAGTAGAGATGGGGTTTCACCATGTTGGCCAGGCTGGTCTCGAACTCCTGACCTCAAGTTATCTGCCTCCCTCCGCCTCCCAAGAGTACCGGGATTATAGGCGTGAGCCACCGCGGCCAGCCGCTAACTGCATGTTCTCTAAAACACAGAGAAAATCTCTCTCCAGGTTTGAAACAGAGCAGATGCACTAGAAGGTGTAAAGACAGCACAAAAGCTTCATAACAGAATTCACAACAGAACTCAGAAGAAAATCATACCTGGGAAGGAGAATCTTGTGCCAAAGGAGATTTCCTAGCATTCTTTATATTTTGCTGCCGAGCGATGAAACGAATCAGATGGTTTGTTTCAGGAGAGCCCCGAGCACCGACTGCAGAACGTCGTCTGGACTTTTTAAGGTAGGATGATGACTTTCCTGTAATGAAACTCTCTTACAAATTGGAACAAAACAAGGCAATCATCAGTAACCACGTCCAATACGTGTGATGTACCAGCCTGAGAGAGAAAACATGATAAACATGTGCTACAGAAAGCTCAGTAGAGAGTTACTGGCAGAGTCGTTCATACACAGTCAGTGGAAGAGGAATCTGTTTTGTCTGCTGACTTAGTCCATGCTTCTAAAACAGTGCCTGGTACATAAAACAGTTATTAAAAGTTGTGGAATAAATACATGAACACGTTTTAAGTTTTCATTTTCGTTTCATATTTCCTACACACAGATGGCTTTTGCTTTTGACTCAGGATTTTTCTTTTTCTAAATAAGTCAGTTTTATCCCCAACAACTGAAAGGTAAGATCTCCACCTAGGTACATGCAGTCTCAGGTTCTTAATTCTTCAAGATGATTGGTTTCTTTCTGATACCTACCATTGGTACTATCCTGAATTTTGGACATATGCCTAAGCACACAAAATGAATCCGGCTTTTTAAAAGTCTAAGAGTCATGTTCTTGAGAATGCAAGTTAGGGTGGCATGCCACTTGTACCTTGTCTTATGTATTACCTGGTCTAGTGCCCTGTGATGTTCAAGACTTCCATTATCCTCCAACTCTAAAACCTATTATCTGATCCAATTCCATTCTCATATAGTATTTCCTTCTTTTCCATCTAAGTCAGACTTCACTGGTAAACTTCATTTCTACTGCTTGAAGGACATTAGCTGGAATCAATCTTCTGTTTTTTTTTTTTTTTTTGAGACAGAGTTTCACTCTTGTTGCCCAGGCTGGAGTGCAATGGTGCGATCTCAGCGCACAGTAACCTCCGCCTCCCAGGTTCAAGCGATTCTCCTGCCTCAAACTCCTGAGTAGCTGGGAATACAGGCATGCGCCACCACGCCCGACTAATTTTGTATTTTTAGTAGAGACAAGATTTCTCTATGTTGGTCAGGCTGGTCTTGAACTCTTGACCTCTGGTTATCTGCCTGCCTCGGCCTCCCAAAGTGCTGGGATTACAAGCATGAGCCACTGTGCCCAGCCCTGTTTGTGATTTTTAAAGGAGGTACATCCTGATCTTTCAGTATTATATTTTCTTAATTGCTCTTAAACTTTCTCTTATTTTTGCCATAAATGAAAACAAAATGTAGTATTACTATTCATATCAAACACCCTCCTGCATCCCATGTGACAGGTCAAAAAGTGACTCACACACATTTTTTTCTAGTACTGGCATTAAGCACGACTCTGACTTCAGAACATTATCATGCTGGGTGCCTTGCAATTCTGTGATCCCTGCTATGCTAAATGAGCCATGCACGAGCACAGAAGTCTCCCTGAAGAAGCGAGTGTGCAGAGTAGGCAATTTAGGACCTAAAATAATATGACAGTACATATAAACAAATAAAGCTGAATTACATTAAAGTTATGTTTAAACTTGAAAAGCATTACAAGAGAATGACAACTTTTCTTACCTGTAGAGTTCCTAACAAAGCTTTCAGGTGTAATTCCCAATTGCTCTACGGTTACTGTGGAAAAGTTCAAAGGGGATTTAAAAGTATCTGGTGTGCAAGGATTAGGAGGTAATTCGGCATGCTTCTGAGGAGTCATAATCTTCCCAGTTCCCAAAATGAAAGACGCATTTCCTGAAACGCACGACATATTGTAGGGGTGAGGACAACTCTCTGTCTAAACCTTTAACTTCCCAAGGAGGCAGCAGATCATCACATACCAGCATTATTCATTGCAGACTCCTTGGTTTCAGGGGGCTTGTCTTTTGAATTGGCATCCATCTAAGAGGTGAAGAGAAACAATGAAAAATAACCCCACCAGCAAGATGAATGTGATTTGATCACAAACCTCATTCAAGACTGAATTGTAATACAGTCCATACTGGCATAGAAACACACGTCGCAGGTTCCATTTTTTATTTTAATTTCTGTGGGTATACAGTAGATGTATATATTTATGGGGTACGTGAAATATTTTGATACACGCATGCAAGTCGTAATAATCAAATCAAAGTAAATGAGGTAGCCATCATCTCAAATATTTATCCTTTTTGTTAAAAACAATCCAATTACACTTTGTTATTTTTAAATGCACAATTAAATTATGGACCGTCACCCTGTTGTGCTAGCAAATACTAGATCTTATTCATTCTATGTTTTTGTACCTGTTAACCAACTCCACTTCCCTCCCACTCAGCCCCAATACCCTTCCCAGCCTGTGCTAACCATTCTTCTACTCAAAGCGCGTACTTTTAAGGCCAAATTAAACAGAAAGAAATGGAGGAAACTGCTGTTCAGGCACCAAAGCAGACCCCAAAGGATAAGCCATGGCTTTTCAACCGAAGTGAAGACCTGAATCATAAGGGTACCCGTCTCAAGACGCAGCTCCGTCCATTTCCAGAAATTGTCTCAGCAGGTCCGGATGCACCCCTGGTCACCCAGAGCAGCTCCTGAGAGGAGTACTAACTCTGTGCTGCAGGGTAAGCCGAACAAACGCCATAAAAACGCCCCGGAGAAGCAGCCCCATGGCAGGGTGGCTGCAATCCTACCTCTCACGCCGCACCTGAAGGCCCGCCAGGCAGATAGGCTTAATCTCAGAGCCCCGAGGCAGGCGAGCTTCGCGTAGGTCGCTGCTTCCAGACCCCGGCTCCTCTGTCCGGAAGGGCTCTGCTGGCAAAGCACCCGTAGCCGGGAACCGCTCTCCGAACAAGGAGTCCAGGGTCCCTGAGGCCGACTCGGACTCACACCCCGCGCAGTCCCTGTCTTTCGCTCTGCCCGGCCGCCTCCTCCGCCCGCCGCCCGATTCAAATTCCCGGCCCCGCCCCTCGATGCCGAACTTACTCTACGAATCACTCCGCTACCGCCCCTTTCTCTGGTCTGCGCACACTCCGAGCCCTCCCAGTGACTTCCTGGGCTCGGAGTGGGGCCACCGCGAGCTGCAGTCAACCCGCCGACCACAGACACCTACTACTGACCTGTGACCGCGGGGACTACTTTCCAGGAGAGTCTCGCGGAGTAACGCTTCTGTTAGCGCTTTAACTCCGCCTCCCACCTTTCTATTGGATGCTGCAAACTTCGAAAAGACTCATTCAACCAATCCTAACAGAGCGAAGAGCTGGCTCTTACCCAATCACTCCGTCCCTACCGCAGCCGTTTCCTCGCTGGGCCGGCTTGTGGGCGGGGCTAACGCAGGAGGAGGGGCTGACTGGTGCTTGGGTCCCTTTCAGCGCTCCACCTCCTTTCCGTAGACCCCGCCCTCGTATGCAGATGAGCGCTACCTAGACTTGAGTGTGCGCCTGCTCAGTAACGCTGTAAGTCGCCGTCCGGCTCCAGGAGCCTCTCTGATTGGCTGATGCCCCTTCCCGTCTACTAGCCTTCAGCGTCTCTTCCCTCCCTCCATCCCGGCTAGGTTAGCCAGGGCCCGCCCGATACTGGGTGCTGATTGGCTGGACCCTGGCCGGTGACGCAGGTTGGTTGGTAGGCTGAATGTCAGTCTCGGAGAGGTGGGGGAAGGGCCCCAGGCAGGCTGAGGAGCCTAGGGGCGGGGTGGGAAGGAGGACCGGCCGAGCCCTGGGTGTGGGACAGAGTGCGTGTGTGTGGTGTGTCCCCAAGGGCAGGAAGGTGGCGAAGGGAGGCGAATCCGAGTGGGTGGAGGGAGGGGAAGGGCGGGAGGAGAAAAAGGTGGGAGTAGGACCAGGTGGGAGGGTGGCGGCTCACTCAGGACCCAGCGGGGGCAGCGCGATGAGGCGGGTGACCCTGTTCCTGAACGGCAGCCCTAAGAACGGAAAGGTAACGGGGGCGTGAGTGGGCGCGGCGGGCCGTGGGTCGGGGCGAGGGTGGAGGGTGCGGACCCGGCTGGCGGGGCAGCCGTGAAGTTGGGCAGAGGGGCTGGGAGGTGGGCGTGCGCGGGCTGGGGGCGCCCGGGGACAGCACAGGGTCCCCGCGGCCTCCTCCCGACCCTCAGGACCCTTGTCCCCGAGCCTGCCCTTCGGCGCCTCAGCTGCCTGGGGGCCGGCGCGGGTCGGGCCGGGGGCTCCGGGGCTCCCGGATGCGCGGTGCAGGGGGCGCGGGGACTGGGGAGCGGAGAGGGCCGCGGTCACCTGGGCGCCCGGGCGGTCGCGCCTCTTCCCGCCTGTCCCCGAGACCCCGCTCCCGCCTGCGGGAGGAGGCGCGCCGGCTCCCGTGCTGAGTAATGGTCTGCTCGGAAAGTGGCGGCGAGCACCAGAGCCTGTGGAGCTGGGTCAGGGAGACAGAAGTAAACTGCCCGTGGATAAACAAAATCTCCCATCCGAGGTCGAAGACAGGATTTTAAAAATGGGGGCATTTTCTTGTTGATTTTTGCCCTTCTCTCTGAGATGCCTCAAGCCCCCACTCCCCGACGCCGCCAAACTTCTCTGTACTCGTTTTATTATTTTGCCTTATTTTGATTCCCTAGAGGACGGGGACAGCAGACCCAAAAGGGATCGATTTGACAGTCGCCTTTGCTGTGTTAGGTAGGCCTTTGCGGAGGGTGTGGTGCTAAGTGTTCTTCCAGCGCTGGAGCAAGCCAAAATGAATTCTCTTCCTTCCCAGCCTTTTGCCCCACCCATGAAAGTTGTTCTGCTACTTTGGGAAATTTTGACTGTTCAAGGCAGACATTTACTGCGTTGCTAAATGACACCCAGAAGTAACTCAGCCTTTACGAGTCTAAGGTAAAGGTAAATGGGTTTCACTGTGTTAGTTGCCAAAATACTCTGGTGCCTGCACATTCGGGAAACACTGTAAATTTTTAAATAGTGAAATTGTCCAGTGGCATTAAAAATGGCTTTCCCGTTATTCAGTGTAGAGTAAACATGCCCTGAAAATTCGAACCAGAGTGTGGTTTGTTGGCTATAATTTTGTGTTCTTCTGATCCTAGAGATTTAATACTCATTTTAAAACAGAATTGGTATAAATTCGAGTTCTCGAGTTATCATGAATGCTACCCCGAAAATATGCTCACGAAGTTTACATTTCTCATCACTATTAACTTTTTCTAAACCTGTTCTGTAGTTAGCTGGTGTTATCTAAAACGTATGTTGTTACTCTAAGAAAGATTGAGTATATCCAAAATTGGTAATATTTCTCAAAAACAAACTTCCGATTGACCTTTTTAATGCAGTATCTCTGCTATGTTACTCATGGAAGACAAATATTTAGACCTAGTCATAAATATTTTTGCTCTAAATCTCTCCCGAATCCACTCAATTTGGTTGTCAAAAATTAACTGAGTTGGTCTTTCCATATTGTTCACACGGATTTTTTTTAAACTATCTAGTTTTGACTACATTCTTGGATTTAAATTTTATTTACTTTAAAAATATTCTGCTAGAGAATCTCAGAAGATTGGGGGAAATGCATCTCAAATAATTAAATATGAATATGTTCATGTTACAACGATCATAAAAATCCAAACTGGAGAATACTAGATAAAAAGAAACAAAGCCGTGATCTTCACTGCTCAGCTGATGAACATATTCTAAGATAACGTTGGCAGTGCTTTCTCTCCTTTCAGTTGATTAAAAAATTTTATAATTACTCTTATTTGACAAAAGAGCTACATAATACATAACAGCTTGCATTTTTATATATAAAGTGACTAATTGGATTGGCATGATCATGACATGAATGTTCATTAAGAATAAGCTAGGGAAAAGTGCTACTCAAATAGAACAGAATTTGATTTCCCATCCACCAGTTGGAATATCTGTACCACTTACTTTATCTCCTTTACCTCGCTTCTGCTTTTATTTCCTGGTTATAAGAATAATCTGTTTTTTTTCAAATAAGTTTCCCTCTTATAGCTTGTTTAGTGGTTACCAGACTGTGAGACTATAAAGCCCAGGGAAAGGTGTGGAGAGGCAGAGAATTCTTCCAAGGTGCTGTGTTACATGCTCACCACGAATTTTCTGTGTATTGAATAAATGTAACTAGTGGTGAATGTATTTGATGTTGGAGAGAGGGCTATGCATTCTCTGAACAGTGGTTTCCAGAGTGAGATGGCACACCACGGACGGTGTCCAAGATGATTTATTGGAGGTCAGGAAGAAATATACCTTTTGTTTGTATCTTACACTTAAAAATATAAAATAATATGGAAACGTGATTTTTTGGATCTGGAAAGACACAGGTGCCTCCAGTCATTGAACATGTCAGCTGGTCTCAGGTCTCCTGTAAGAAGGGAGGGCCTTCACATGTGAAAAGGTTAATTAATAGTGGCTTCTTCACTGATTGGTTGTCATTGACATTGTGCTGTGGAAGCTTACAACTGCCACGTTAAGATTTATATCTAGTTTTAACTAAATTAACCCTCACCAAAATGCCAAGTGATCTTAAAGGATTACTTCAAAGAAACTGCAGCTTGAAGTCAATATGAATTATGCAAGCACAAGTAAACAATGAGGAAATGGCAGGAGCTGCCACTTCTCCTAGTATGTATAAACCATGAGACTAAAAAAAGAGTGGATCTCTTTGGGCCTGAGAAGTTGAAACAGTGCTGAGTTTTAAAGAAGACTAGTTGAAGTCCTATTTATTAATTGCTATTAATAATCAGCCTCTCCCTAAGTGTATGTTATTCTTTGAAATATTAGCCATTGACAGGATGAGTCATCCTAGTTAGCAAGATATTTAGAAATACTTTCTAGGACATGAAGACAAATGGCTTCAGATTTTTTTTCTTTTCTGATTTTATTTTTTGGTTTTCGTTTTTTACTTTTATCTTTATATTTATTTATTTATTTGATACAGCGGTTTGCTCTTCCACTCAGGCTGGAGTGCAGTGGCGTGATCTCAGCTCACTGCAACCTCCACCCTCCAAGTTAAAGCTATTCTCCTGACTCCGCCTCTTGCATAACTTGGGACTAATTTTTGTATTTTTGGTAGAGACAGGGTTTCACCATGTTGGCCAGGCTAGTCCTGAACTCTTGACCTTAGGTGATCCACCTGCCTTGGCCTCCCAAAGTGCTAGGATTACAGGCATGAGCCACCACACCCGGCTTATTTTGATGTTTAAAGTCAATCCTGTATTTGGCAGAATTTCACTAAATTTAATGATAAATATTTAGGAGATTCTTACTGGCTGATTCATAGTCTAAATCACTAAAAGTCCTCATCATTTGGGAAAACATGTACTTTCTAATAGTGGAATATGGTTTGTAACTACATAAATATACAGATGTTTGAGCACATGCCCAAAAGTGTGTTACCATTGGGGTGTGTGGTCAGAAACATTTGAAGGCCTTAGTTCTAATCACTGGAATATTTAATTTAAATTTTGAGGGTTTTTTGTTGTTTTTTAAAACTGCTCCAAAAGAGTCAGTTATGTTGTGCCTGTCATCCTTTTTCCATGTGCCTCAACATTTTCATTATTCTTTTTAATATTCCCTGTAAGAGTTGGCATTAAGGAAATTGAAATGGGGACTTGCGCATCTGAATGCAGTGTGTGGCTTCTGAGCAACTTAATGTCAGTGCAGAATTTCTGCATGTCTTGAACACAGAGTGCTTTTTTTACTTCAGAATATTCATTAATGAGCTGTGCAAGTCCTAGGCCTTTTGTATACTGATTAATTCATCATTCATTCATTCATTCAGTGAACACTTAGTAAATGCCTTCTGAGTACGTGGCATCATGCCAAACATGGCAAACAGGGTAGGAAATACTTTCATTCTGTACCGTGTTTTCATTCTTGGTCCAAGAAATAACTTTTTTTCAGGTTTTGGTATTAGGTCAGAAACATGTTGTTGGGGGCAGGCACAATGACTCATGCCTGTAATCCCAGCACTTTGAGAGGCTGAGGTGGGAGGATTGCTGAAGTTCAGGAGTTCAAGACGAACCTGGGCAGCAGAGTGAGATCCCATCTCTAAAACAACAACAACAACAAAGAATGAAAAAGAAATGTGTTGTTGGTAGTAAGTATGCCAGTTTGAATCCATGACGTTGTTAGAGTTGGAGGAAGGTGAAAATTTTATGTGAACCTCTGCCTCTGAAGTCTAAACATTACCTAGGCCGGGCGCGGTGGCTCAAGCCTGTAATCCCAGCACTTTGGGAGGCCGAGACGGGCGGATCACGAGGTCAGGAGATGGAGACCATCCTGGCTAACACGGTGAAACCCCGTCTCTACTAAAAAATACAAAAAACTAGCTGGGCGAGGTGGCGGGCGCCTGTAGTCCCAGCTACTCGGGAGGCTGAGGCAGGAGAATGGCGTGAACCCGGGAGGCGGAGCTTGCAGTGAGCTGAGATCCGGCCACTGCACTCCAGCCTGGGCGGCAGAGCGAGACTCCGTCTCAAAAAAAAAAAAAAAAAACCTACTGAGAGCCCACTTTTTAAGCTTGAACATTTCTTAATATATTTGATACATAGTAAAGAATACAATAAAGAATGTACATAAAAATTAAGAGGAACATAATATAGAACATAATATAGAAAATGTCTGCCAGACAACCCGAGAAGTAGCATGTTATCAATAACATAATGTGCTCATCCACTTTCCTGTACCTCTGTTTTGTTTTTCTCTTTGCTGTGTGTGTGTGTTTTTAAATCAATAGTTTTGTCACATATATATGCATAACTAAATTACCCTTTTTTTTTTTTTTAAGACAGGGTCTCGCACTGTTGCCCAGGCTAGAGTGCAGTGGCGCGATCTTGGCTCACTGCAACCTCTGACAGCCTGGGTTCAAGTGATTCTCCTGCCTCAGCCTCCTGAGTAGCTGGAATTACAGGAGCTTGCCAGCACTCACGGCTAATTTTTCTATTTTTAGTAGAGACGGGGTTTCACCATGTTGGTCAGGCTGGTCTCAGCTGACCTCATCTGCCTGTCTCGGCCGCCCAAAGTATTGGGATTACAGGCGTGAGCCACTGCGCCTAGCCATTTTTAAAAAATCAGCTCCGGGACATACTGTATCTCAAATTGATATTATACTGTATATAGTTTTTTGTGGAGACAATGTCTTCTCTATTGCCCAGGCTGGTCTCAAACTCCTGACCTCAAGCAGTCCTCCGTCCTCAGTCTCCCAAGGTGCTGGGACTACAGGCATGAGCCACCATGCCAGGCCAGTCCTTGCTTTTTTCATTCAGTATAATTTTGTTCTAACCATAATATCTGACATAGTGATAATTTATTCATTTTTACTGCTTTATTAAAGTACATGCTATACAAATACTGTCAGTGGACATTAGGTTATTTTCTTTATATTTTGTTGTTAAATTAACAGTGCTGTCATGAATATTTCTATATATGTATCCTGGTGCACAGCAGCAAGCATTTTTCTAGGGAAGTAGTTCTCAAACTTTAGCATGCATCAGAGTCACTTGAAGGAGGAGGAGAATTTGAGAAAACCGCTGGACTTCATCCCCAAAGGTTAATATTCAGCAGGTCTGGGATGGGGTAGGAATGTGCATTTTTAATTTGCAGGTGAAATGTGATTCAGATGCTCTAGGTGACAGGATCACACATGTGAGAACCACCACTCTAAGGTATAGACACGTAGTTGTAATTATTGGGTGTTAAGTAATGTAAATATTCAGTTTTGTAAAATAATGCCAGATTTTTTTCAAAGTCATTGCAGTAATTTATATTCCCACCAGCACTGCATGAACCTTCCCCATTGGGCTACAACTACTCCAGCACTTGGTATTGTCAACATTTTCCATTTTAAATATTTTCTTTTTTCACCTTAGAGTTAATTATCTCACCTTTTAAAGAATCAGCTCATGTAAATATTTAAAATGTATTTGACTAAAAGTATAGGTAGAGAAAATTGAGTTCTACATTTAGCTATTAATTGTGATTGGTGATTTTGTTAGGTAAATCAGCCTGCATAAATTCAACAAGTATTCCTTGTGTATTATGTAATAAATATTGTGGGTAAAGAAGAAAAAATATTTTATGTACGTGTGCAGGTTTTAATTTTTAAATTTAAATAATATAGGTTACAATTTGAAAATTGTGTTTAAAGGCAAATTAAAACTAGCCAATCCTACTAGACATGGTGTCCTTTTACTTTCCAACTCATAGACAGCTTTCACTTGTCATGGGATCTGAAATTTAAAAAGAATTGACTCTGAACAGTAGTATAATACAGTCATCATGAACTTTAATAGACATGCTTCTCAATTTACTCTGTAAAATGCTTCTGTTCTCAGGGCCTAAGTTATTAAAGTAGATAATCACAGTGACATGGAAACATCAGGCCCACATGGTGGAGACAACACATAGAAAGCAAATGATCTTTGTAAGCACTATCATTTTATGATTTCTTTGGCTCAGTATGAGGACAACAACAAACTTAGTATATACTCACTGGAGCTTATGCCCATGATACACAAGATTTTTATCGTTCCTCTTTCTCAACAGAGTTGTTGTATAAAGAATACATGTGCCAATCTAACTTAATCATCTTTTCTATATGTATAACAAATTTATGTTGATACATATTTTAAAATCTGGTTTCTAATTAGTTTAAGATACAGAGATTTTGAATATATGAATATTAGTATTACAATATAACTCCTTTTTATTTGTTTGGTATTGTTAGTATGCTCGAATGACTAGTTGGAAAACAAATGTCAAGAATAGCCCTCCAAGTGAAAATAAGTATATTGGCCCAAATCGAGGGAAATTTTCAAATTTCTAGAACTATAAGATTCTTTGTATTAATTCTATTTTCTCTAATTGACTACCCTTTGGTCATTTCACTTAAAGGAAATTGTTAACTGCCTGATTGTAAACTGTTAATTTTATTTGTAGAACTAGTATCTGGAGCTATGGAGACCTTAAAATAAATTAAAACTTTCCCCCCTTATTACAAAATTAATAAAGTTTCGTTGTAACAAATTTGGAAAACAAACAAAATAAAACAACAAACTCAGCTGGACGTGGTGGCTCACGCCTGTAATCCCAGCACTTTGGGAGGCTGAGGTGGGTGGATCACGAGGTCAAGAGATCGACATCCTCCTGGCCAACATGGTGAAACCCCGTCTCTACTAAAAATGTAAAAATTAGCTGGGTGTGGTGGCACGGTTTTGCTATGTTGGCCAGGCTGGTCTTGAACTCCTTACCTCAGGTGATCCTACTACCTTGGCCTTCCAAAAAGTGCCAGCATTACAGGCATGAGCCACTGTGCCCAGATTGCTTTAGAATTGCATTTATACTGTGTATTTTTTTACCCTAATGACAGTGTGACTGTCTTAAATGAATATGACTGATTGTCACACAAAAAAGGCGTGTCCTAGTTCAACACTCAACATTTAAGAAATACTTATCAAAGACCTGCTATAAGCCAGGTAATGTACCATTTAGCTAGGTGGATCCTTCAATTTGAACCTATGGCGGTTATTAGTAGAACAACTCAGGGATGTACTTCTTTTTTTTTTTTTTTTTTTTTTTTTTTTTGAGGCGGAGTCTCGCTCTGTCGCCCAGGCTGGAGTGCAGTGGCGCGATCTCGGCTCACTGCAAGCTCCGCCTCCCGGGTTCCCGCCATTCTCCTGCCTCAGCCTCCCGAGTAGCTGGGACTACAGGCGCCGCCACCACGCCCGGCTAATTTTTTTTGTATTTTTAGTGGAGATGGGGTTTCATTGTGTTAGCCAGGATGGTCTCGATCTCCTGACCTCGTGATCCGCCCGTCTCGGCCTCCCAAAGTGCTGGGATTACAGGCTTGAGCCACCGCGCCCGGCCAGGGATGTACTTCTTTAGTGCTGCTTATCAGCTTTACCAAGGGGTAGTCACCTCTGTTCACAGAATTCATAGCAACTTTTTGCAAATTAATATTTTTACTGGACCTTTAGGATCCAGGCAGACAGCCAGATTAGAAAATACTTAGTGATATGGTAAATTGTTCTTGATACTTTATTAAGATTGATTTAAGTGGCAATAAAATAAAAGTTGAATTCAGTTTATACCTAGACTGTGCTCCTTTAGTAGTTTTACAGCCTTCAAGGAGACACCTATTGTACTTTGATTGCCTTGAGAATAGTCCTTGCCAAATAGTATGTGTGATTTTTTTTCTCTCATCTGGTCACATTTGACTTCAGTGGGGAAGAAATGGAAGATGGCAACATCCTAACCCTCTGAATAAAACAACAAACAGGTCTTGAGTTGTATTTCATCAATTTGTTACTTTGGGTTCCTATGTCATGGGAAAGCCTAATAGAATTAAAATAGTGTTTTTTTTTTTTTCCTTCTTTTTCATTTTATTCTGCTCTTCAGAATGGCACTGTCTGATAGAACTACTGAGATGATGGAAATCTGTGCTATTCAATATGGAAACCACTAGCCAGTGTGGCAGTTGAGCACTTGAAATGTGGCTAGTGTGACTGAACTGCATTTTAACTTTTAATTTTAATACATTAAAATTTAAATAGACTCATGAAGCTTGTGGTTTCCACATTGGACAGCACAGCTTTAAAACATGGCAGGTGGCCTTTATTTTCATCGGAAGACAGCTAACCAACAGAAAAACCAAGTCAATCCTATAGAAGTAAACGACAATTCAAGTTAGTGTATTTTGAATAAGTCATATAAGATCTTAAGCTATAATATGTTAATCACAGAAGGATAATACAGGCAGGTGCATTCAACTTGCATCTATTTTATGGTATGGATGAAAGAGCAGTGAAAGTGATACTGAGGAAGAAAGTTGATGTTAGGGCAAGGAGGGGATATCAGGCAAAAGAAAGCCATATTGAGATACAAGGGCCAGAGGTAAATAAGAGGGAAACGAAAGATTTAGAAAATTATTTGTATAATGGCAACTATGCCAAGAACATTGAATTGGGAAAGAGGTGCTTCTTACCCTCCTCTCAGTACCTTCTGACTGCAGAAGTTGTTTTGCATCTGCTGTGGTCAGTCTCTTGCTCCTTTGCATGTTTGCTTCTCTCTTCTCTGTCTTTACTTTCTTCATGTTCTTTGCCTTAACACAACCCCAGCTTTGCCATGTGCAATGCCCTAGGTACTATATTTCTCTTACCTTTTTCCCAGGAATGTGTATAATGCAATTACAGAATTCCTCACTGTGTTGCAGAGGTGAACAATCATAGGAAATATGGGGGACATATTTTACTCAGGCTTTAATTATTTGTGGCAAGCCTGCTGTGTGTAGGACACTGCGCCTAGTGCTTTGCATTATTTTTTTATTGTGATAGAAGATAGAACAAAATTTATTATTTTAACCATTTTTTAAATGTGTAATTCATTGACATTGTTTACATTCGCAATGTGTGTAACCATCACCACTGTTTATTTCCAGTACTTGGTCATCATCCCAAACAGAAATTGTACCCATTAAGAAATAACTCTCCATTCCCATCTATGCCTTGGTAACGTTTATTCTGCTTTCTATCTCTATGAATTTGCCTGTTTTGGGTACTTTCATGTGAGTGGTATCTTAGAATATTTATCCTTTTCTTATTGGCTTACTTCATTTAGCATACGGTCACAAAGGTTCATCCATGTTGTAACGTGTCAGAATTCATGTCTCTTCTCTTCTTTCCTTTCATTTTCTTTTTTCTTTCCTTTCCTTTCCTTTTCCCTTTTTTTTCCTTTTTCCTTTCCTTTCTCTTTTCCTTTTTTCTTTTCCATCCCATCATGTCCAGGCTGGAGTACAGTGGTATGATCTTGGCTCACTGCAGCCTTGACTTGGCAGGCTCAGGTCATCCTCCCACCTTGGCCTCCCAAGCAGCTGAGACTACAGGGATGTGCCACCATCTTTGCTACTTTTTGTATTTTTTTTTTGTAAAGACCATGTTTCACCATGTTGGCCAGGTGGGTCTCGAAGCGATCCACCTGCCTCAGCCTCTCAAAGTGCTGGGATTACAGGCATCAGCCACTGTACCTGGCCTCATTGTTTCTTATTGCTGAATAATATTCAGTTGTATATCTATACCATATTTATACAATTACCTGCTTATAGACAGTTGGGTTATGCATTATTTTTAATAATGTACTTGGTTCCGCTTACATTTTTCTCGCCTTCAACACTTTCCAAAATGCTCCAGCACTCTTCTCTCTTTCATCCTTCTGATCCAAGAGAAAAAAGTTGGAATCTGAGTACTCTGCTTTTGAAAAACTGCACACTCTTTGTTATCAAGCAGCTTTTTCTATGGCCTCCATTTACTTTATTTATTTAACTAGAAACTCTCCACTGTATTCCAGTCACTGGTGGACAGAGGACCAGCCTTAGTGCTCACTTCATATGGCATCTTGACATATGATCTTGGGACATCCATGAGCTAGATGATTGTGCTTCATGTTTAGCTCTTCACGTACTTCTTTTTCTTTTTTTTGTGGGGGAGACAGAGGCTTGCTCAGTCACACAGGCTGGAGTGCAGTGGTGCAACCTTGGCTCACTGCAACCTCTGTCTCCCGGGTTCAAGCAATTCTCATGCGTCAGCCTCTGGAGTAGCTACAGGCATGTGCCACCACACCTGACTGATTTTTGTATTTTAGTAAAGATAGGGTTTCTCCATTTTGGTCTGGCTGGTCAAACTCCAGTCCTTAAGTGCTCTGCCAGTCTCAGCCTTACAAAGTGCTGGGATTACAGGCTTGAACCACTGCGCCCGACCCTCTCCTACTTTTTATTCCTAACTTTCAGAGGTCATAACTAATAATGGTGCAACTGTACAACTCAGCCGCTGGGAACCCATAGTTACAGTTAGGACCAGGGCACAAAATTCACTTACATGTAGAGATTGTCAGCCCCCTTGCTTAAACAGTTGCATGTATCTTACACATATATCAGAATGCTGGATTCACAGCAGGACAGATCAATTCCTTGTCACCCAGCTGTTTGCTGTATTCTTAATGTTAGATGCTAAAATCTGTCTTAGTTAATGAAGAATTAAATAAATGAGGTAGGAAGTTATATTTTCTATGGTAGTTTATGTAGATAATGATATAATAAACAGCACCAGTGGACTCCTATTCTAAGGGTGCACCATTCAAATAAATAAATAATAAAAGGACAACATAATAGGGACTTACTAGGTCTCAGTCTCTTTGCCAAGCTCTTATGCATGAATTCGTAATAACCTTCTGAAGTAGGTGCTACTATTTTCTTCATTTTTAGTTAAAGCAACAGAAGCATCAATAGGTTGACTCAAGTTGACAGCTAGAAAATGTCAGACTCTAGATTGAAGTGTGGGTCTATCTTACTTCACAACTGGAGTGCTATTTAACGCACCTTAGGATTGTAGATTGTTTTGGTCAGAGATGATTTCTTATGTTCTAGTTTAGGATTCGACAATTTTAGGCACCAAGTGAATAAATGAGTCATAGAAGAAAAGGGGGCACTGTTAAGAACCTGTTGAAGTCTCCTTTTATATGATACTCTTTTTAGCCCTGTTTTACTGTGATGGTTTGTAACTTGTTGGGATAACATTTATTAAATAAGTTGTTCATATTAATCTGGTGTATTTACAGGTGGTTGCTGTATATGGAACTTTATCTGATTTGCTTTCTGTGGCCAGCAGTAAACTCGGCATAAAAGCCACCAGTGTATATAATGGGAAAGGTGGACTGATTGATGATATTGCTTTGATCAGGTAACCTTCACCTTTTTATAAGCTGTCAACAGTGTGCCTCAACTTCTTGGTGCTATGCTGTTTCCCTTAAGCAGTAGTTTAATCACTGTTAAGAATACAGGATTTTGGCAAGTGATTACCTAGAATTTGCTCTTTGGAATTTAAATCATTTGGGCTTAAGCTGTATTGATCAGCTAGAAAACCCTTAGTATACATTTCAGTATACTGATAGTCTTTCTGCATAGTTCATATATGGCTATGAGGAATTTCTTCTTTGTGGTACTACAGAAGGATCTAATAAGACATGCAGTTTTTAACGTTAGAAATCTAATTCATCTCTTCACTTTTATATGCACCTGCTTGTTAATCATTTCCTAAGAAATGCTTTGCATTTTATAAATATTACAAAGGCCAGATTTTGTGAAAACTTTATAAATATGATATAATTCTAAGTAGAGATATCACCAGTGATCCACCATAATTATAGACTTATTTGTTTGTTCTTTAAATATCCCAGGCAGATTCATCTCTTTAAAACAAGTGTGTAGTTCACCTTACTTCATCTTCACGAGGTCAGAGAATTTTGGAGCAGGAAGATGCTTAACAAAGAAGATGGTAAAGGGAACACAAATTAAGTGTTGACTATGCCAGTTATGTTATAATTGCTTTGCCTGAGTTATACCATTTGATTGGCAGAGCATGAGTTTTTTTTATCAATGATGTGAAGATAATGATGCTTTAAGTTACAATAATACACAGATTCTCTGTATAAATCCAGATCAAAATGACCTTTCAATATAGTATACTGCTTTTGCAGTGAATCAGTTCTAGACCCTTCATTTTACAGACGAGGAAACAAATTACCTGTGAAGCTGAGGACTCACTCAGGTCATACAGCTAATTGGGTTTTGTTAATGAAAAAAAAAACCAGATTTTTATACTAATCTGAAAACAGTAAATTGGCATGGTGAACAAGTAGGAAATACTATATACTACATTTTAAATCCAAATAAATTAGGATAATTTCGAGTTTTTCAATATGTATCTCCCAGCTTCTTTCAGTTTCTAAGGAAAACTGAGTCACATTGTTGGATGATGGTCCTCATCAACCTAACTTTCTCCTTAACAAGCACAAACTCTGCTTCTTAGAAAAATTTAATGTGTCCTGTGATGTCCTATAGGAAATAAAAACTTCTACAATGGAAGGTTATAACTGAAGCCTTCTGAGCTATAAAATACCGACTTATTCGTTTTAGGTTCACAATACGTTATCTGGTGTAATGGGTTGAGGAAGAGGATGTACACTGATTGTCTAGAACTGTGGGTTATGTGCAACCATTTACATTTGGGTGTATGGTGGATCTGTAGTGGGTAAACACTGACAGCAGAGTTACTTCCAGCTATATTTTTCCTAGATTTAATATGACAGTTTATTTCATCTCCAAAGCACACAACAGCTAATGATTTAGGGGTAAAAAAAAAGGTAAAGAAAAAAAGAGGAGTTAGCTGTGGCTTTAATCTATCCTTTGAGCATAATTATTCATTCTCAGTTGATAAGAAAGCTGAACTCACATAATTTGTGTAGTGGGATTTTCCCCCCCATTTCAAAAGTACTTTCATGTGCAAGATCTTATTTTTGAATTTAAATTCAAAGACAGTTAAGTTCAGGGAGCTAAACAAAGCATTGGAAACTTAGCTTCTTTGCAGTCTAGATTGATAGCAAAACCTATTGTCTATATAATTCTAAGGAATAATTCCTATAAGCAACAGATAATTAATGTGATTTTTAGATTTTGATGGTGGCTTTTTAAATTTTGATTTCCCCAGGGATGATGATGTTTTGTTTGTTTGTGAAGGAGAGCCATTTATTGGTAAGTGACTTTAAAAGCCAGTTTTATCTGCCAAAAAAAAAAAAAAAAAAGATGGAATGGCAATTACTTTAAATGGGGCTATTAAGCTTAAACATCAAAAATGATCTTATGGCTGTATTCAGATCTTCACACTTTTTGATTCTACATTGGGTGTATGTGTTAAATTTTTTACTATATGATCGTAGTTTATTATGGATGCTTCATCTTTTACATGCCTTTAAAATGCTTTCAAGGTGTACATATTCATTAACTATAACATAGTAAGGTAGTTTTGATTTTAGAAACAATTGTTTCAGAATTTTTTCTTTGATAGTAAATGTCAAAATTTTTCTACATGTTGTATTACATATTTGTGAGTAAATATTGCTTGCATAAGTAGTGTTTGACAGTATTTCACAGTGATCAGATCAGTCAAAAAATAACTTGGTATCAACCACAAACATGGGTGTGCACACACACTACCCTTTGATTTGGAAGAAAGCTTATAGTTGTATATCTCAAAAGAAAAGGCCAAAAGTAAGATAAAGTATTTGATTTATTTAGATCCATACAGTCAACACTGAATATTTAAGTATTTTTTAAAGCATCATACTAATTGTATTTGGTGAGTGGAAGTAGTTCTCAGGATTGATGCACAGGCAATTGTCAACTTGGAAGTAAGTGCATACTCTTGTCTGTCTGTCTCTACCTTAAAACTGTGAGTAAGAACTTTTCCTCATCTTCTTTTATCCATTGGCCTAACAGTGATTGGCAGGCAACGATCACTTAATTGGTCCACTGCATACAAACACAATAAAAAATGATCAATTAAGGTTTTTTTTTTATTGTTAATTGATGGATTTTAAAATATTTGGTATATTTTCATCCTCTGCATTTATTGGTGTTCAGATTGTCTTAATTTTTGGCCACTGGAAATCTCTTCAGGTCTTTTTAACAAGCCCTGTTGGATTTTATAGCTTTCTTATTATCTGGAATAACAGGTGTTCATCTTAAAGCCTTTTCCTGTCTCAGACCTGGATCAACATTTTTCCAACAAGCCTTGATTTTTTTTAGTGGGAAGTGTCTTTCCAAGACAAATCTGGGAGCTAGGGAGGCTGTTTGTTATTGGGTTTATCATTGTTGCTATGCTTTTTGGTGGACAGAACTGAAAATATATAGGTAGAGATAAAATTTGTATATATGTTATAGGATAGAAAGTTTACATATCATATATAACACAATATGGATAGATGAAATAACTCATGGGTTCATACTAATACTTAAAGTTTATATTAAGGATTATAAGGTTTTTACTTTTCCTCTTCTGTTCTTACATCTGTGTCTCCTTTTTCTATATCAATAATACTGACTTTCAGGGACACAGGGACTAATAGAATTATAATGTCACATAATTACTCATTTACTATACCCCATACAGAACACATCTAAAAATGTCAGCGTAACAAACCCAATACTTTCAGTACCAATATAATTACTAAAAACAGTTAAATGTTTTTCATATGCTAAATCCTTTCTCCCCTTACTTAAAAATAATTGTATTGTTTCTGCATTGTCAGAACATACAGCCATTGTATACCATACTGTCTCCCTTTATACTCTCATTTAGTTTTACTTCTTCAAGCGTACATTTACCTCCATCCTTTTGTTATGTTTCCAGTGGTTATCTGAAACTTGTTCTCTAGTAGATTTCTCTCCAAGAAACTATGAGAACAATAGTCTCTGACATCTTCCAGTGGCAAGATGTCATTGCCATCCACCATCTTTATGTGATTTTGGTATAAAATTATATGTCAACGCTTATTATAAACTTTAGTATGTGTAATTTGTTCTGTGTTAATTATACCTCAGTGAAGCTATTGAAAAATCCTTGGTTCACATCATTTTTCTTTGAATATCTTAAATACGTTACTGCATTTTATTCTGGCTTGAGGTGTTGGTCTCAAAAAATCTGATCTTTCTTATGTGATTATTTTTCATAGATCACCCAAAGGATATTTCTCTTTCTTTAAAGTACAGTAATTTTAGTAGAATATTTTTTGGTGTTCTGAGTTGTTCTGAATTGGTTTTCTCAGTATGTGATGGATCCTTTCAATATATAGTTTCAAGTGTGTATATTTTAAAATTTCAGTACAGTTTTCTTGAAGTTTACATTTTTATTTTGTTCACTTTGATTTGATTTCCTTCTTTCAGGACTCTATTGTATGTATGGTGGATCTTTTACACTTGTCTTTTACATTTGAAACTTTCTTTTCTTTTCTTTGTATTTTATTTATTTATTTTTTTGAGACAGGGCCTCACTTCGTCACTCAGGCTGTAAGGCAGTGGTGTGATCTTGGCTCACTGCAGCTTCAACCTCCTGGGTTCAAGTGATTCTCCTGCCTCAGCCCCCAGCCAGTAGCTGGGACTGCAGATGTGTGCCACCATGCTCGGATAATTTTTTTGTATTTTTTGTAGAGATGGGATTTTGGGGTTTTGCCCTGTTGCCCAGGCTGGTCTTGAACTCCTGAGCTCAAGCAATCCACCTGCCTCGGCCTCCCAAAGGATTACGGTTATGAGCCACCATGTGTGGCCGTTTCTTTTTAATTTTTCAAGCTATTCTCTTTTTTACCTTTTCTTTCCCTTAAGTCACTGTCATTGTGTTTAATCACTCTTGTATTTCTTTTGCTTTAGTCTTTATTTTAAAAATCGTTTTTCTTTTATTTCTAATTCTCTTGGGAGTTCTTGCTACACGTTTCTGAATTTGTAAATCCTGGTTTATATTGTTATTTTATACCTTGTATAAACTTGTTTTAGCATGTTTTGGAATATTAGATTATAATTTTGATCTATTTTGTGGGTATTTCTGGCATTATCTATAAGGACATTATTATTATTATTTTAACACTTTTGTATTACATTTGATCAATCCTTTTGTATTGCTCATTTTTATGTGAAGTTAGTTTTTCTTAACTTGAAAAGAGGGCTGACAGGACAGTTTTTCTAATTTCATGGCTCTAGAGTTCCCTTTTCTGTTGTTTTTGTGAAGTGTTAAAAACATACAGAACTCATTTTCTGATATATTTTGGTCTATTAGACCTCTTAACTTTCGTCTGGAGCCCTTTTTTTTTTAGTCTCTGTTGTCTCTGTTGCATTCAGCTTGGATTATTTTCCCAGCATGTTATCAGTGTGGGGCTTTGTCCATAGAAGGGAGTTTTGACCATTTATTTTGGTTATGGTTTTGAGAGTTTATTTTCAGCCCTATCAGATCTTACTGCAAAGTACTTGCATCACTCACTTTTGGGGTCATCTCAATCTGTTGTTCTCAGCTGAACTTATTAAGCAATGAAGTCAGTATCTATGGATGGCTTTCACATTCATGGGTTCATCATATACCCTGTTGCATCTCTCTGCTTTTTCTTTCACAGGCGCTGAAAGCATGCTGCTCTTATAGCTGTTGGTATTGGTGGGACTACCTTATCACCTAGTGTTGTTTTAGATGCAGTCTGTGGGTTTGGGTATTGCTGTCCTAGTAGCTCTGGTATGCTTTTATTATGTGTGTATTCAGTTTTAAAAATTATGCCATTACCGTCTTCCCAGAATCCCCAATCTTAATATTTGTATTATTTTCTACATGTCATCTCTAGATCCTCAGACAGATTCTAAGCCTCCTGAGGGATTGTTAGGATTCCACACAGACTGGCTGACATTAAATGTTGGAGGGCGGTACTTTACAACTACACGGTAGGTGTATGTGTATGTGTGTTAGAGAGAAAGAGAATGCAAAAGGAGCACTGTGTACCATTTGTTCTTCAATTTGCTGATTCCCTAAAAAGATACTCAAATGCTGCTTAAATATACTGTGTGATCTGAAACCATTTTTTATAAGTTTTTTTGAAGAACAAAGTAAAAACATGGTTCATTCCTGAGAAAGCATAAAAGGCATCACTTCAGTGTTTTAGAACATGCTTTTTAGATATTGAGTAATAGACACACAATATAAGTAAAAATTAACAGTACTGAAATTTGTAGAGGCTACAACTGCTTTTATTAAAGGGCAGAAAAATGTAAGTTTGGAAGATCAAGAATATTATTATGTAATAGTTTGCTAACAGGATAGACAGAGAAGTATTTAAAGCAAAGGAAACTAAAAAATGTTTAAATCAAAGGAAGTACCCGATTAGAAGGGATCTGATAAATGGCAACTTACTGCACGTTTTTGTTTCCCAGCGTTACTCCTACCAGGTTGTAGCATGCATCTTTTTGAGAGAGCAGCTGGGATCGAGTATACTCTTGACTTAAATATGTTTGTTTATAAAGACAAATGGAGAAATCAATTTTTTTCCCTGAATTCTTAGGAGCACTTTAGTGAATAAAGAACCTGACAGTATGCTGGCCCACATGTTTAAGGACAAAGGTGAGTGTAATACGTTGGTTTCACATTTCGTCTTACCTGTTTTGTATCTGTGCTGCCTTTATAACTCCCGACTTTCTGTACTTACTAATTATGTCAGTTTTTAAGAGTAAAAACTTACTGATATATTAAGCAATTTTTTCCTCATACATTTCTGACTTTATTTTTTGTTTATGGGGTACTTTCTTTATTATAATGGTAACACAGGTGTCTGGGGAAATAAGCAAGATCATAGAGGAGCTTTCTTAATTGACCGAAGTCCTGAGTACTTTGAACCCATTTTGAACTACTTGCGTCATGGACAGCTCATTGTAAATGATGGCATTAATTTATTGGGTGAGTTTATGTAGACTTTCAATATAATTATGTAACTACTCACATTTTTGTAAGTTTAAGATTTTAACTTTGTTTCACTCAGTGACAGTATATTTCCATAAAGTAAAAGTATTTTTTTTTCTATTTTTTAAACTAGATGTTTTCTCATGTATATGAGTGTATATAGGTGTAGAAATAGATTTAGGCACGGACAGGTGGTCCTTCAGGTAGGTAGTCTTTGTACATATAGGTAAATATCTAAGCCATACACATCAACTTTATATTCTAAACTGATATAGATTCTATATGACAAGTGACTTTAAACGATTTTGTTGTTTCCTTTTTTAAAAATTGAATTATGAATGTAACTTGGCTCCAAGTTCTGGATATTCTCCACATTATGTGAGAACTAGAGTAGTCAAGAGGGCAAATCATGACTTGCAATCATAATTCTCAATTAGAGATTTGATTCTACAATTTGCTAACTTAGGGAGACTAACTTGGGGAAAATTTCTCTGAGTCATATTGGAAAAATGAGTGTTAAAAGCACTCTCAACCCTATCTACATCACAAGATTTTTGTGAAGGTTAATGGAGGTGATGTAGACAAAAGTCCTTATAAAACACTGGTTGCACATTTGGATGCTAATAGGCCTCTAAGTGACTGAAGTTGATGTGATGTTAGTACTTGAGGAGTGGTAGGCAGTTGGTGATCTTGAGGTCACATGCCTGCCAGCTTCAGCAGATCATTGCCATGTGCAATGTGGACAGATGTAGAGTGCCAGAACCTTGGTTTTTGAAGAAACCTGGGTATCTAAAATTTTATGTGACATGTTTTTATTTTGAAAACATTACATGCTGAATACATCAGAATCAGCCTGAGGACTGCTAGCTTACAGTTTCTGTAGTGAAATACAAAACACCCACTAACTTCTAGTGTTGCTATAACAAACTTTATATTCCCTTTAACATGTACCTATTGCAAAAAAAAAAAAAAAAAAAAAAGACATTATTTGACTCTTTTAGCTAGTTCTATAACTTTGTAACTAAATTTTTGTTGCTTTCTATTTCTCCCATTTTAATTTTTCTTCAGATTATTGATAGCATTTTGTATCCTACTTGCCTAGAAAATAACATCAGAAATATATTTATCCATGCTCTGTCACATATCTGCAAACCAAGCTATTACCAAGATTTGCTAGTTTTTTCTTTTTCATGTTTCTCAACTATTTCTTTTATTTGTGCAAGTGTTCAAAAAGCAGAGCTCTCTGCTGGATTCATTTTATAAAGCATTGTTTTTAATTAGTACAGTTTCCATCCAAACTCTTTATATTGGCTGCAGATTGCTCAAGTAATTATATGCTTTAAAACAATCTACAGTAATTTCACTAACACCAAAAAGTAGTGAGTGGCAGAGCTGGGATTCAAATCCAGATTTTGATTTTTTTTTTTTTTTTGAGAGAGTCTCCCTCTGTTACCCAAGCTGGAGTGCAATGACGTGATCTCCGCTCACTGCAAACCGTGCCTTCTGGGTTCAAGTGATTCTCCTGCCTCAGCTTCCCGAGTAGCTGGGATTATAGGCACACACCACAATGCCCAGCTAATATTTTTTTTTTTTTTTTTTTTTAGTAGAGACAGGGTTTCACCATGTGTTGGCCAGGCTGGTCTCGAACTCCTGACCTCAAGTGATCCACCCGCCTCAGCCTCCGAAAGTGCTGGGATTACAGGTGTTGAGCCACCGTGCCTGGCCTGTCTTTTGTATTTCTGAGGCTTCTCTGGATGTTTTAAAGATTTATTTCTAAACCTAGAATTAGAAATGTATCCTGGCTGCATTCCCTAAGAGTTCTGCTTTACTCAGATCTTGGCAAATTGAGAGCGTGGCCCACAAGAACCTCTTTTATAATATGTTGGGTTTCCACCGGGGATATATATCCGACCAGAATGGCATAATCTTTGGATGCCTCTTGAAGGGGAAATGTGGACCCTGTATGCCAGAGTGGTAGCCGGATGCTGTACCTTGGATGACCTTTGTTTTACAATTGTATTATCGTCCATAGAGTTTGGTTTTCACAGAAAAGATTGTATTATTCTTCCCAAATAACGGCTTGTGGTTTTCGGTATCTACTTACCTTATTAGCTTGTGTTTGAAGGGAGGGATTATGTCTGATACTTTCTTTGTAATTCCAGAGTTCTAAGTAGTTTTTTACCAAGTCAACAGCCAACTGATTGAGGTCTTCTCATTTGAAAGATAATGGAACCCAAATGTATTCCCACACATTCTGATGATGTTTATTAACAGATTAGAATAAGTAAACATACCAAGTCATGTAAAGGATGTACATTGTTTTTTACCAAGTTAAAGTAAATGATAAATGAAACCTCTTTTAGTATTTACCAATATTTTAAAAATTTATTCTCCTATAAGATTTCTGAATTATACTTTTTTGTACTTTTTAAACTTTTATTCATTTCCGTCATTTTCTGACTCATTATGTCAAAGATACTTGTGGCAAACATGTTCAGATCTGTTCCATTTAAAAAGTCAATTAAATGTTAAAATTATGTTAACTAATCGTATTTTACTAAATTTAAAATGACTGTAATACATTCACTAAATTAGTTGTTCAGAATCATTTTTGTTCTGATAGGTGTGTTAGAAGAAGCAAGGTTTTTTGGTATTGACTCATTGATTGAACACCTGGAAGTGGCAATAAAGGTAAGCCTGTTTTTACATTAGCCACTGTTATATATATTGTAGCTATCTCCCAAAAGACTCCACTAATTTCTTAATATCTTTTTCAAGAATTCTCAGCCACCGGAGGATCATTCACCAATATCCCGAAAGGAATTTGTCCGATTTTTGCTAGCAACTCCAACCAAGTCAGAACTGCGATGCCAGGTAATTAACATGAATTTTACATGAATTACATGAATTATTTCTATCAGCAAAATAAAATTTTACATTCTTCTAGTGTTTTGGGGTTATTTTGCTTTATTTTTCTTTTATGTGCAAGATCTAATTTAATTATGGGTCATAGCATTGATTTAGTTCTGAAATGGTTAACCAAAAAGAGATGCAATAATAGCCTTTTTAAATTGCCTAATTATACCTCATGCAGCAGTTTATGAATAATGCATGGAAATTGCAGCAGTTTTTTAAAAGTAATTATTTGTACATTTGCAATATATGGTCCGATCAGTGGCAGGTACTTTACTTATGTGTACTGTAGCATTTCAGATTTTAAAGACCACAGTATTCATTTTTGCCTGATAAACTATTTTGAATTATTGAATTAATAAAATAATTTAAATATAATTAGGTTTAAATACTTATTAGCAGGTATAGGACTAACAGGGATACCTCTTTAGAAACTTCTACACATAAATGAATTATAGCCAGGCTATATTCTAATGTATATGTTGATAGAGTTTCTTTTATGAGGAACCTATTTAAGGACACTTCTTTCATGTATCTAAGTCCATTTTGATCATGTTTTGTAATAAACTCCAAGTAACTGAACTGCCAATTGCTTCTAAAAAAAACTTGGTGGTTAGCTATAGTAATTAAATTTAATACAAACAGACGATTTAATTATGGTGACAATTTGTGCTTTTTTATTTCAGGGTTTGAACTTCAGTGGTGCTGATCTTTCTCGTTTGGACCTTCGATACATTAACTTCAAAATGGCCAATTTAAGCCGCTGCAATCTTGCACATGCAAATCTTTGCTGTGCAAATCTTGAACGAGCTGATCTTTCTGGATCAGTGCTTGACGTAAGTATCATTTTAGGCTACAAGAGAAAAGTAAATGTTTAGTCTATTGAACAGTCTCAAAGAGCCTTTGAGACAGGAATTATAACTGTCTTTTATGGGAGCTTTTACTTGAAAACAGATAATTTATTATGTTGATATAAGACTAAAGGGTCTGAAAGTGAAATGAATTTGGTTTTACAGGTTTGATATCCTTTATTAAACATAGACCTGAAAGGTTTAGCAACTAAAAAGAAATTAAATCTTGGAATTAGTTCCTGATCTCCTCAATATACTGTACTTTGTCAGGACTCGTATTTTCAGCAAATTATAAAGGTAAAACTGAAAGGAACCTTGAAATCTATTCAACCTCATTTCTGGAATGGGAAAATGTTACTGCTCAAGAATTATTTGATAGATATTTTGAAATAAATATGGTATGCATCAGTTTGTGGAAGTTAACATCTCAGTGGCTTTTTCCCTCTCTCTCTGTATATGTGTATATTTATATGTATGTATATGTATGTATTCATGACAGTTACCTGTGTTTATTTGAAGTTAGAGGGTAGATGCAGACCAACAATGAAATCTATTAATTTTTAACAACTTTTAAGTTCCTTACCACCAAGGCCCATGTCTGTATGTCTTTTGAATTAATACCATCTTGCTTTTGGTAGTCATTTATTGAATTATTGTAATTTGGGTTTTACTCATTAGCTGCAGCTTATTTCTCCATGAAGCCGTGTATCCGAGCTAGTAACAAAATCTACCAAATATGCATTTTAGTTACTTTCACTGTTCTTATTCTGTCTTATGAAGGGTCAGGTTAGTAACAAAACAGGAAAAAGACTAGCATCAAAAAAAAGTTTGAAGGACCTAGTCTTTAAATAGTGGAATGTCGAGAGGCATCTTTGTTTGTGTTAAGCCCTAAAAAAAAAGTTTGTCAAAAACTCTTTGAGATAAATGAACATAATTTAAAACTCTTGGCTGGATGAGGTGGGTCAAGCCTGTAAACCGAGCACTTTGGGAGGCAGAGGAAGGTAGATCACTTGAGGTCAAGACCAGCCTAGCCAACATGGTGAAAACCCGTCTCTACTAAAAATGCAAAAATTAGCCAGGCGTGGTGGTGCATGCCTGTAATCCAAGCTAGTCAGGAGGCTGAGGCACGAGAATCACCTGAACTTGGGAGGCAGAGGTTGCAGTGAGCTGAGATAGCACCACCGCACTCCATCCTGGGTGACGGAGTGAGGCTTTGTCTCAAACAAAACAAAACAAAACAAAACAGCCTTAAAACATATATTTTCTACCATTTTACTCTCTGCCTTGCATTATGCATTGTGATGTGCCTGCTCAGGGTTGCTAATGTTTAGCCATGGTTGGTGCAGAAAGACTCAAAAAGCATCTTGTTAGTGTTTTGTAGCTAAATAATGCGTTTAAATGCTGGCATTCGTATTCTGACCTCTGACTTGAAGGCAGTAGTAGCATCTTAGAATATCAGTAATTTCACTTAGAACATTAAGATTCCCATAGTAATAAGAAAATCCATACCCCTAACAAGTGTATGCCTTCCTTACCCATACATTTTGACTATTTCATTGTCATGCATAGGTGTGTTTATAAAAATAGAGACAGAGACGTCATAGTTCTGACTCTCCCAACTTCTTTATCTACACCATTATGTTTCATGTAAAATGAGCATGCTATTGTTAATTTGCATTTATTTTTTTAAAAACAGTTCTTTAAAAAAAAATTTCTTTCAAATGTTCCCATTTCTTACTGCGTTTAATTAGAAAAGCCTTTATTGTAAACAGAAAATAATTGATTATGAGTGTGTTGAGTTGAGCCTTTTCCCCTTTTCTATTTTTTCTTTTACTGTTTGAGCTAATTTGAACAAAATTATGAACCTTACCACCAGGACTTTTCTCTTTTCTTTGCAGTGTGCAAATCTCCAGGGAGTCAAGATGCTCTGTTCTAATGCAGAAGGAGCATCCCTGAAACTGTGTAATTTTGAGGATCCTTCTGGTCTTAAAGCCAATTTAGAAGGTGAGATCCTTTCTGTAAACACCTATTCTATGGAGGAAGCAGACTGTAAAGGAAAAAGCCCTGGAAAATAATTGTTAAGGGTGAAACAGGATAGCTGTAGGGAATAAGTTTCTTCTGTCATCATATTTGGAGAACTTCCAAAGCGGTAAGATACCTCCATTTGGTTTCAGTCAAATGCTAATCAAAACAGAGGACTCAGAAAAAATAAAGCCTCAATATTTAATAAAGTTTTAATTGGAAAATTAAATATCAATGTCTTAAACTTTCAAATGGAATAAAATATTCTTACACTGACCAAAAGGAAAAATTTCTTTTGCATAAAGCCAGGGAGTTTATAAAAATCATTTTAAGATTTAATTTATTGTTTCTTAATTTGTTACTGTTTTATCTGTGACTGATCACTTTGTTTACTTGTATATTTAGGAGACTACTTAACCTTCCTTATCATAAACCTGTAGAGGCATATTATGAAAGTGCTAACCCATCATAAGACAGAACTAAATTTCTTCCCTCAAAAGTATCAATGAAAGCATTCTTTCATCAGTGAACTGTTTATATATATAAGTTCGTTGAGAGACAAGATTTTAGATTCATTTCCAAAAGTCAAAAGAGACTGTCATTATTGACCTCCATTAAGTCATCTTGCAGTTTTGTTGAAGGTAGATAACTATATTTTTAAGTTAAACTACTCCCAGAATGTGTTCACTGTAGGTGCTAATCTGAAAGGTGTGGATATGGAAGGAAGTCAGATGACAGGAATTAACCTGAGAGTGGCTACCTTAAAAAATGCAAAGTTGAAGAACTGTAACCTCAGAGGAGCAACTCTGGCAGGAACTGATTTAGAGGTGAGTTCACCAACATTTTAAGAGTTTTTATTACTCTAGACTTACTAAGCATCTCATGCAAAATGTATTGAAATCAAAACAAAGTAGTTGGTTGGTAAAACTGGATTGGAAGACTCATCTGGCATTCAGACTAAGTTGATTTCATTTCTTTCCTTTTCCTTAAGTTTTTCTCAAGTAAATAAGTTTGATAGATGCATTATCTAATGTATTGTATTTTCCATAAAATTTAATTCCGAACAGAACTAAATGGGCTAGATTACTTCTTAAACTACTTGAGAAATTTAAATGATATCCAGGTTTGAAATCAGGTTCAGGAAGTCTATTTAAAATTGGAACCATATGTTTTTTGGTTTATCAGCCTGAGATTATAATTTTGCCTAGTCATCTTTTTCAAAGAATTGTATTTGTATGTCTTCTTAATTTGCCAGTTTAGCTAGCAGACTCGATAGCTGTTGATAGGTCTACATCAGCACCATCCAATAGCACTTTGTGCAGGAGGGACATGTTCTGTGTCGGTGCTCTTCAGTAGAGTAGCTACTAGCCATATAGAGCTGTTGAGCACTTGAGATGTGGCTAGTGCAGATGAGAAATTGATTTTTAAATTTTATTTAATTTTAATTCATTTAAATTTAAGTAGCCACATGTGGCTGGTAGCTATGAAATCTGGTATAAATTGGATAGCAGAGAACAGTATGTCAAAATTTAGCTTGCTGTTTTTTTTCTTAATATTTTTGCCTAGATCTCTTGATAGCTCTCAGTAGCAGAGTAGCAGACCCCTTTCAACTTCAAGGCAAAAAGAATTGGCCTAAGATTATAATCCTATCACAAACACAATTATTTATTATTTATTACATCACTTTCACCTAAGATTATATTATTTTCCTTGGTTTTATGTACTCAGAGTGGCTTAGCAGCAAAAGCCTCCCTCTGTCTAACTGATTGCAAAGACTGATCAGGTTGACTATTGAGGGGTGAGCTGCTGACATTTGTTCTCCTAAGAGGTTACATTTAGTCACCCTTCTCTCTAACCATTGTCCCGTATCATATCCAGGGACTTAACTGGAATCTCTATCTTACCGCTCCGTGATCTCAAGAGAAATTAAGAAACAGCTTCAAATTGCAGTGGTTACACTATTTTGTACATCTGTCAAAACTCATTGTATTATATACATACCTTTGGGGCTTTAAAAAGAAAGGCAGTTCCTTGGTGTAAAAATACTAGGGCTAGGGAATGGAAAAATGTATTACACAATTTGATTAAGTAAAATCTTTTCAGATTAAAAGAAAAATAGTCTTCCCCCCATCTCATTCCTTTTGTTGTTATTGTTCTTGGATCATAGTAAAATTGTTTTGATAATATTTATTACCTTGGGGCCAGGCGCAGTAGCTCATGCCTGTAATCCCAGCACTTTGGGAGGCCAAGGTGGGTGAATCACTTGAGGTCAGGAGTTTGAGACCAGCCTGGCCAACATGGTGAAACCCCGTCTCTAGTAAAAATACAAAAAATTAGCTGAGTGTGGTGGTGAGTGCCTGTAATCCCAGCTAGTCGGGAAGCTGAGGCAGGAGACTCACTTGAATCCTGGAGTTGGAGGTTGCCCTGAGCCGAGATTGCACTCTGGCCTGGGCAACAAGAGCAAAACTCCGTTTTTTTTGTTTGTTTGTGTGTGTGTGTGTATTTATTTATTTATTTATTTATTATGTTGGAATCCATTTTGTATTTTAAATCAATGGTCCCCGACCTTTTTGGCACCAGGGACTGGTTTTGTGGAAGACAATATTTTCACAGACCAGGGTCAGGGGTGGTTTTGGGATGATTCAAGTGCGTTACATTTATTGTGCACTTTATTTCTACTAGTATTACATTGTAATATATAATGAAATAATTATATAACTCACCATAATGTAGAATCAGTGGGAGCCCTGAGTTTGTTTTCTTGCAAGTAGACACTCGCATCTGGGGATGTTGGAGACAGTGAGAGATCATCAGGCATTAGATTCTCATAAGGAGTACACAACCTGGATTCCTCACATGTGCAGTTCACAATAGGTTTCACTCTCCTATGCGAATCTAATGCCCTTGCTGATCTGACAGAGATGGAGCTCAGGCTGTAACTTGAGCCATACAGGGAGTGGCTGTAAATACAGATGAAGCTTCATCTACTGGTGACCTCCTGCTGTGTGGCCTGATTCTTAACAGGCCATGGACCAGTATCAGTCTGTGGCCCAGGAGTTGGGGACCCCTGTTTTCAATGTCTCATTTTAAAATATGCAAGAACAAGGGACATGCTTCCTCTTTAACCTTTGTTTATATATATACAGCCTGAACATTAACTAGAGGTAACAAATACAGATAGAATATCATCTTAATTTAGGGTGGTGTATCATCAGTTTTCCGGAAATTAAATGAGTTTTATTGTATAGGAACATTTTCCTAATCTGCCCCAGAAATCGTTTTGAGCAGAAACAGATAAGGCCTGAAATCTCCACATGAATTATATGAATATTGTTTTCATCTTGCAGAATTGTGATCTGTCTGGGTGTGATCTTCAAGAAGCCAACCTGAGAGGGTCCAACGTGAAGGGAGCTATATTTGAAGAGATGCTGACACCACTACACATGTCACAAAGTGTCAGATGAGAATTTTAGGGGCTGGAGGAAGATATACAAGATGAAAATGTTTTCCTTATCACTTTTCTTTCTCCACCCACTCAGTTGTCTAGAAGAAATAACACTGTAAGGAAATTTAAAAAAAACATTTAGAGGATTATGCTTGTTCTGAGCGGTGCATAAGGGAAAAAACTGACTTTTTTTCCATTTTCTGATTTTTAACAGAAAGCACTCATTTAATAGATGTAGGGAAACTAGATATTGCTGCCTTTTGAACGGGGTAGGGGGGTTTACCTGGTTTTATGACCAGGAATAGTGTCTATTATATTTGCTTTTAAATAGGCATGATGTGGAAATACCATCTTGGTTTGAGATGCATTTGAGGATTTTAATTTATGGAAAGCACAACATATGCAATTATATTTATTGAATACCTAGATGCAGTATGGATATTTAAATTGTTAAAACTTTATGAAAACTTGGAAAAGGTTGTTCAGGTTTATAAATAGCTTTAGTGATGCCTCCTCTCTTTAAATACCTGTCACACCATATGAATATGGTGAGATCAGACTCCCTAAGACTCTTTTCAGGTTCATTTTTAAAATGTTTACTTTTTAGGACAAAACAGTAGCTAAATTAAAGTAATATCCAGTTCTTACTGATTGAGACAGAGTGGAAAGAAAGACATCGTTGTACATCACTGTCATTCCAAAGGTACAGTGGGACTCTGGATGGAGGAAGCACTTACCTATCACTACAACACTTATAAGTGAGAATTTCTCAGAATTTCATTCTAGGCAAGTTCCACTCAACACCAGACCAAGCAATTCTATTTACACTGTTAGCCTAGTTTTCTCATACAATCATCACAAGGATAAGAAGACACTTCAAAACCAAAAAACCAAGGTGCATCATTAATATTCATTTAATTCAAAAACCGAATAGTTGACATAGGGCCAGCTTAGAAATAGATACTAAATCCAGAGCTACTGCAATCAAAGCATATATGAATGAAGATGGTAGAGTTGCCTGCTAAAAGGCAATGTAATATAATTGCAGCTAGAACCCTACAGTGGGGAATGAGGAATTTTAAACACACATTTGATTACAGCCACCAAAAAATATATGTAAAGTAAAGATAAAGGCATTTGGCTGGTCCAAGGTGTAATACCAATCAGTCAGCACCTGTGATTCTTCTACGTGTTTAGGACACATATATATATATGTGTGTCCTAAACAAATTGTAGCCCAATTTTCTTGAGTCATTATCTCTGCAGCAGCAGAGGAAGGACCTGTACCTCCCTACCAATGACCTGGTGTCCTTATTTCTACCCCAAGAGCAGGGATATTAGCTGTGTCCAAATGGGTTCTGAATTCTACAGACTCATCAACATGAGGCAAGGAATCATTGAAAACCACCTGTGTCTCCTTTGGGAGAATGACATATCTTTAGTATTTACGTAGCTTATTCTTGTATATCTACATATGCAAAGCTTTCCTTAACAGTAAAGGGTACATATGCATAGTGGGAGGAGATCAGACCTTTACAGGTGAAGGAAAGCAACTTCAGAAATGAATTATTTTCTTTGCTTTATTATTTTTACCAAGACAGAGAAGTATTGTATTGAGAGATAATCTATTTTCATAATCAATATGTGCCTAAATTATATTTAAATCATTTCACTCTGTACTATATTTTCAGGAATTATAGAATGTGTTATTCATTCACTTAAAGGTACCTCTGTAGAAATAACCTAAAACTGCAGAAGGATCTGAAAGATCTAAACATGGTGTGCTTAGAAACTGCAGATTTTAGATCTAATGTATACTGCATTAATAAATGATATAAAGTGTTGAAAAGGAGTTTCTTCTCTTCCTTTTGAAAATCATCACTTTCCGTATTTTACTTACATTTCTTCAATATGTGTTGACAACCAGCCCTGTGGTTCTGGGTAACAAAGGAAATACAGTATAACTTAATTTGTTGTGGATTAGTCTTTTTGAAAGTACCATTAAAGTAAATTTATTTCTTTAAACATGATTATTTTTATCATTCTTTTAAAAAACACACCATGCTAACAACACAAACCTCATGAATTCTGAACAAAAGAAAAGACTGCCTCCCCAATAATTCATTTAATTTGTTTGTGTTAAATTCATCACTCTTTAGGTGATGAATATTACCAGTTAGCTTTATTAGGCTGGATAAATAGTATGCCCCAAAACATTTTTTGCCTGATAACTAGGATAGAGAATTTTTAAGGAGGGAGGAAACCGTCAAAATAGTAAAACTTCCATTAACCCTAGAGAGGAAACATGTCTGTACACATAGGTAAAAATACAGTTGTTGGGATGACAGGAAAAAGGTTTTAAATGTAAGCTAGCTAGATTATCTGCATTAGTAAAATTTGGTACTCAAGTAACTGCCTAAGCAATACTATCTATTGTAGTCTAGTTCTTTCAACTACAGTCTCAAGGAGATTCTAGTAGAAAATGTTGTAAATTCATTATTCTTATGAAGGGTTCAATCATAAATCAACTTGGAATATTTTCTCCATTTCATTTTATGACTCTTACGTGTATTGTAAATCTGCCCTATGTCAACTTTAAATCATCTTTAATATATGGAAAAACTTAGAATTGCACTAAGTCCCCAAGGAAGAATTACCTTTAAAATTAAAAGATTCATTACTACAAAGAAAAGTGGTTACATTATTTCAGTATAAAGCACCTTATCCAAGGATTAATTCTCTGAAACCCTTTTACAACCTGATTAGACGTGTCAGCAGGAGTTAACCTTAAGTGCTTCCTGCTGAGATTTTACATTAGGGCAAGAAAAGATTTTTTTCATCTGTCATTTCAGTGAGATTATGAAATCATTGCTGTAATAATTTTGAGGTGTTTTGATGTTGATGAAGCAGTTTTTTCTCTACAGCCATTCTTTCAAATTTAGAAAAAATATGACAACTGTAAAATCCAATTATTTAAACCCAATTTATTATATTTAACTTTTTGGTAAATTGACCTAACCATGGAATCCTTAAATGGTTTTAAGTTATTCATTCAATATCAAAAACTCATTAATTACATAGTGGTTTGATAACCTATTTGGTGATATAGAAAGTAAGTCAAAACAAAGTTGACTTTTGCCTTGAGATCTGTGTGACCTAAGACAGTGCTAATGGAGACTTTAAGGACATACAGCATATTAATGAATTCATAGACCATGTTTGCAATGGTTAATACTGAGTATCAACTTGATTGGATTGAAGCATGCAAAGTATTGATCCTGGGAATGTCTGTGAAGGTGTTGCCAAAGGAGATTAACATTTGAGTCAGTGGGCTAGGGAAGGCAGACCCACCCTTAATCTGGGTGGGCACCATCTAATCAGCTGCCAGCAAATATAAAGCAGGCAGAAAAACATGAGAAGTCTAGATGGGCCTAGCCTCCCAGCCTACATGCTTCTGTGCTGGATGCTTCCTGCCCTCAAACATCGGACTCCAAGTTCTTCAGCTTTGGGACTCGGACTGGCTTTCCTTGCTCCTCAGCTTGCAGATGGCCTACTGTGGGACCTTGAGATCGTGTGAGTTAATACTTAATAAACTCTCCTTTATATATATATGTGTGTGTGTATATATATATTCTCACCCTCTAGAGAATGTTAATACGGTATTGCTGTATTCATCTTAATAATTTCAAAGCATTTTTCAAAAATTTAATCTCAACTGTTAGAAATAACCTACAAGAAATCGAGAGATAAGTGATTCACCAGACAATAGGCGTCATAAGTCTTTTTTTTTTTTTTTTTTTTTTTTTTGAGACGGAGTCTTGCTCTGTCACCCAGGCTGGAGTGCAGTGGCCGGGTCTCAGCTCACTGCAAGCTCCGCCTCCCGGGTTCACGCCATTCTCCTGCCTCAGCCTCCCGAGTAGCTGGGACTACAGGCGCCCGCCACCGCGCCCGGCTAGTTTTTTGTATTTTTAGTAGAGACGGGGTTTCACCGTGTTAGCCAGGATGGTCTCGATCTCCTGACCTCGTGATCCGCCCGCCTCGGCCTCCCAAAGTGCTGGGATTACAGGCTTGAGCCACCGCGCCCGGCCCACAAGTCTTAACTCCCATTTCATTAGTCCTATCCAGAGACCACATTTTCTGCTTCAGCAATACTTAGATGCACATCTCTCAGCAAATACAAATCAATTGGACAATTTAAACTAGCACTATTCAACCATAATGAACTCTTGCTGAAAAATGGTCTGTCCTTATTGTATACTGTAGTGCAATGAGATTCCACTCTTCATGTCAGAATGACACGAGTCAAAGTGTCTAAAGGAAATAATTTAAATGGAACAAAGTCAAATACTTACGTTTTATTTTTAAATTCTCCTCTATTTGCAATTATACTTTAAAGTGTACTCCCTTCTCTATCCTATCATGAGGACTGGACAGACTCCACAGAGATGGCTGGACAAAGCAAGGGAATTTGCTTAGATAAGACACCATTTCTCTTTACCCTGAAATCCCTGCAAATGTAGTTATTCCAGAGGAGACTGGGCAATGACTGATGGGTTTAGCATCCTACCTGCGGGGAAATTGCCAATCCCAGCTGTAAAATGAACCAATATCCAGTTATATTTGTTAGCCATCTTACAGTTTAGCTAATATAACAGGATTTACAGCCAATTACACATGAAAGGTTAATTCTGTGTCAGATAAAGCATATCTTTGATGCAGAAATAGAGGCAGCATTAGGCCTTACCTGGTTAAAAGGTTTTTGCTTTCTATTCATTCCTTCGTTCATTCATTCAAACCTGTACTTACTGAATGCTGACTAAATGCCAGGGGTTTCTTAAGAGAGATTTAAATAAGATGGGATCTTTGACTATTATAGGTTTCAGCCTAGGGGTAAATTAGGGGAAGACAACCATGGGTATTCAAATAAATGTAATTAAGAGTAATGGGTGTGTGTGTGTGTGTGTGTTTTACATGCTTGTCCTGTGTAAATAACATGTCCACCGTTACACCTCTGGGGTGGAACATCTATAAAATTTGGATAATGATACCCACTTTGCAGGGCTATTGTAATGAGTGCTCTTATACATGTGCTATTTATTAAATAACTATAATTTCTCATCTTTCTGTTCCCACTGCCCTTAACAATGTTTTGCATATTTAACTCAATAAGCATCAACTGAAATGAGTTGGTCTGCTGATGTAAGTCTGCTCAATATGGTCTTGCTCTCGGTATAGGTTTCTTGCCTTTTTGATGCTTTAGAACTAGGCTTTCAAGATAAGTCAAGCAGGGAACCTGATGGGTAGATGAGGGAATTTTCAAACACGCACTGATTTAGGATCCTACATGAACTTGGTATATAGTGTCACTTATTTATAAATCAGATTTTTAAAATTGGAAGCAACTCTGTGATCTAGTCCATCTAGTCTACACCCTTCCTTTTGCAAATGAAGAATCCAAGAGCCAGAAGCTTCCAGACATCCTGACTCAATGTCCTATATTTATTATGTAGCCTCCTTTGTGGAAGTTATGTATGCATTTGACTTCACTTAATCTAAGACATCTATTTTCCTTGAACTTTCGATAGGTCTGCTGGTTTCCTCAAGGGAATCCAACCTAGTTGGATTTTAATCTCTTTGAATTGTAGCCTCAGCTATAACAGTTTTAGCTGAGGTTTTAATGGCTGCACTTAAGTAAATTTAACAGATACACCAGGGGGTGTTCCAATTACATACACCATTAAAGGGCTTTCTGTGAGGATTTTTAAAAATTACCATTAAAAAAAAAAAAAAAGCATAGTCCATGTGCAGTATAATTTACCAGCAGGAAACATTTCAATGTCCTGGAAAAATTCCCTATAAAAAGGAAGATAGGAAAACAGAAAAGTCACAATACTCAACCTACTTCAAGGGAAGCTTGGGATCTTTTTGGCTGTCTGCCTCTAAACAGGTAAAAGGCTTTGTATTATTTCTAGCACGAGTTTTTCTTTTTTAGATTGCATGCTATTGTATGTCTACAGGGCATTTGACAGCCTAAGGGCTAAATCCAGGTGTGACGGTATCTAATGATGTTCTGTTCTTCACTGTCCTTGCCAGCACCAGCCATAGAGATCCAGGCTTTGGGGAATCACACAGCTTATTGACCAGTGTTTGATTTAGTCTTTCGCCTCTTTCCCATCAAATGAAAATTAACTTGGAGACACATTTCATTAGAAAATTAGAGGCCCCCTTGGCTAGGAAGGCATTTGGTCGGGGACTAACTACTTTGAACAGTGTTGAGTCCTGAGCCACAGATGGTCCAGCCAGCAGTAACGCTAGGAAGACTGAAGGATAAATAGAAAAATGTCATTAGTACCATGGGGTAGCCATTTAATGTCAACCAATTTTATATTAGCCAGAGATTTCTAGTAGGAGCTACTTTCCTTAACAGATAGCTCAGTTCTCTTTATCTCAGGAATGAAAGAGTTGAAGACCAATCACGGGGGAAATGTTACGGCAAAATGGTGAACTTGATAAGGGATGAATTATGGGGTTTGGATAACCAAACAATAAAAATAAAAGTATAGACTGTTTTAGTACTAAAAAGATCCTGAACATGTGAGCTTAAGTACTCATTTTGTCCCCAGTGGCTAAGAAACTCAAGGCAAGCCAGCAGGTGTCTCTGAGTTTCAGTGTCTGTGTATAAAAACTGTGACTCTGACTTCTGTCTTCTGCAGGGTTAGTGATATAGATGCTAGCTTTTTCACTAAAGAGGTCTTTTAGTTTCTACTCAACCTTGCTGCGTCTAATTTGATTGTGCATTCATGTGCCTTAGAATGGAGCCAATTCCAAAACTCCTAGCTGGCCTTATTCTGCTGACTCTGTGTGTGGAGGGCTGCTCCAGCCAGCACTGGTCCTATGGACTGCGTCCTGGAGGAAAGAGAGATGCCGAAAATTTGATGGATTCTTTCCAAGAGGTAAGTTTCTCTTAGCTTCAAAATAAGACATAGCAATTTGATTCAATTTAACTATATTAAACATTCAGGATGAGCCCCAATGGCAATATTCTATGATGTTGTACCCTAGATACTCCAGCTGAGATAAGGAACTGACAAAATAGAAGTCCCATTCCTACTTTCGGTTCAGACAGGGGCTAAACAAAGAGCTGGAAAAATTCCAAAAGAATATATTAATAGCAACAAGTGTGAGATAGCACGTCACATTCTGAGTGTTTGGGATTGCTAAAGGAATTAGAAACAATGCGATAGGGTCAAGGTCTGTATCAGAAGATGATTCTTTGGGATTTGGAAAGAAAACGTTAGAACTTTGTATGTGTTTCTCCTCATTTCATCTTTTAAAAATATCTGTGATATTAGATCACTACATTTTTATAATTTATAAATGAGTATCCTTATCAACGATGTATGCCCTATCATTTCTTTTCACTGATAGGGGCATTTAAGCAAAGTTGGAGACTGGTAGAATACAGGAATTAGCAAACTCAAGATGATAAAATAACGTAGTAGAAAACATGCTGATTTAATTTCATAAAGATTAGATGATAGAACTGGCACCAACGCTAACGTGAGGTACTTGCTTTTTTGTTTTCTGGGCTTATTTTCTAAGACAGGGTCTCACTGTGTTATCTAGGCTGGAGTTTAGTGGCACAATCACAGCTCACTGCACCCTTGACCTCTTGGGCTCAAGTGATCCTCCCACCTCAGCCTTCTGCATAGCTGGGACCACAGGCATGCATTATCACACCCAACTAATTTTTAAAATTTTTTATAGAGATGGGGCTTCCCTATGTTGCCCAGGCTGGTCTCAAACTCCTGGGCTCAAGGGATCCTCCCACCTTGGCCTCCCAAAGTGCTGGGAGGATTTTTATTTATAAAATACGACTACTCATCAGGGTCATGTGAGGAAAGAAGCCATCTATGTTAGCTGATTAACCCGAAAAATAACCTAGGGCTGAGAAAGGGAAAAATTTAAAATCGTTTCATTATCATTGGAAAGAATTATCTCTTTTCTGAGAAATAATAAAGATAATTTAATATTAAAGAAGACCCGGAATCTGAAGCCTCTTATCTGCAGGTTATACATGAAGCAAATCTCATTTAACTATGACATATTTAGTAAAACCTAGAAAATAAAAACCAATCCTTTTTACAACTATAAAAAACTCTTGGGGTTTGTTTTTTGGGGTATACTGACTCTCAGGAGGCTCAAAACGCCTCCCTCTTGTCATCTTTAAGGGGAAAATATGATATCTTCTGTCTCCATGATTTCCAGATCCCCATGCCATTCTGTAGAAATGTCCTGTGTCCTTAAAGTCCCTATGCTAATCCTGCAACCTTCCCAGTCCCCCTCAGCCCCACATCCCCCTTGACCCCACTCTCCACGATTTTTTGGTGGAAATGGAAAACACCGTTTCATTTCTTTATCTCCATCTCAAAGAATCACATTCTCTTTCTTCAGATAGTCAAAGAGGTTGGTCAACTGGCAGAAACCCAACACTTCGAATGCACCATGCACCAGCCACGTTCTCCCCTCCAAGACCTGAAAGGAGCTCTGGTAAGTTAAAGTGATCATAACGTGATCATAACATAGAGCTCTAGAGGTGGATAGGCCTTTGGGAATCACTCAGGACAGCCACCTCCCAGCCACTGTGGGGCTTACGTTCCTGACTCCTGTGTTACCTCCTGTGGTAGGACTGTGTTTCATGACAATCCCAGTCAGTGGTTAGACAGCACTAGGGGCTGAAACGTTTTTTTGTTTGTTTGTTTGTTTCTGAAGTTGAATTGAAATCTCTCTGTAACTTTTATCTGTTAATCCTGGCTCTAGCTTTTGGGATAACCAACAAAGCAAATTTCTTCCCACTGCTGCGTTTCAGTTCAAGTAAAATCACCAAACCCCCTAGACTACTCCTCTCTAGGCTCCTCCACAGCCCTCCACCTGATCCTGCAACTGCACTTTATCTTACATGGTTTTCCAGAACCCTGGGGAATATACACATGAGAAACACTACTCTAGATGGGTTTTTTTTCTCCTTTGGAATGAAAATTATCAAACTACTAAATTTATAATTTAGAGAGTGATGGATTTGATTTCCAATTTCCTGATAGGACTATAACCATCTCCAAATTCCACCCCCCAAAGTGGAAATACACTAATCTTATTAGGTTTTTGATGAAAAAGTATAAGAGAATTGAATGTATCAGTTGAATCCTTTTAAAAAAATATTTGTTGAGACAGGATCTTGCTCTGTTGCCTGGGCTACAGTACAGTGGTGCAATCAATGCTCACCACAGCCTCAACCTCCCAGGCTCAAGCAATTCTTGAGACTAGATTAGCCTCCCTAGTAGCTGGGACTATAAGCCCTTGCCACCACACCTAGCTGATTTTATTTTTTAATGTTTTGTAGAGACAGGGTCTGTGTTGCCCAGGGTGGTCTCGAAATCCCAGCCTCAAATGATCCTCCCAAAGTGCTGGGATTCAAGGTGTGAGCCACTCTGCCTGACTTAAGTTGAATCTTGGATTTGATGTGGATATTCTCTGATCTCTATTGTCCACTTATTTGTGGCAATCAGAAGGCATTACAGTTAATTATCAGTTATGCCTAGGAGCTAGGTAAGCCCAAATAAATCATATATAAAAATAAGCTATAATTTTGTCTACAGTGACTTCAACTTAATATACCCACGGACAAAGAAAAAAGTGGGCAGACATCGTTACTTCCTTTCTTTTACTTTCTTTTTTTTTTGTTTTGAGACGGAGTCTCACTCTGTCGCCAGGCCAGAGTGAGGTACAATCCCAGCTCAATGCAACCTCCGTCTCCTGGGTTCAAGTGATTCTCCTGACTCGGCCTCCCGAGTAGCTGAGATTACAGTCATGTGCCACCACACCCAGCTAATTTTTGTATTTTTAGTAGAGATGGGATTTCACCATGTTGGCCAGGATGGTCTCGATCTCTTAACCTTATGATTTGCCCACCTTGGCCGCCCAAAGTGCTGGGATTACAGGCGTGAGCCACCACGCCCGGACTATTTCCTTTCTTTTTCTAATTTTGCTTACTGCATTACAAAACTGGCAAGCAGTGAAATTTGCCAAACATGACATTATGAAGAAACTGAAGCAAAGACTGGTTTAATAGCAATGTAAATAACCAGACTTTTTTCACTTCCTTCCTCACAACTCACTCTTAAACTACTAATGTAGATTTTATGTATATTAAGTAGCTTAAAAAGACCCAATCGGCCAGGCACAGTGGCTCATGCCTGTAATCCCAGCACTTTGGGAAGCCGAGGTAAGTGGATCACTTGAAGTCAGGAGTTCAAGACCAGCCTGGCCAACACAGCAAAACTGTCTCTACTAAAAATATAAAAATTAGCCAGATGTGGTGATGCATGCCTGCAATCCCAACTACTAGAGAGGCTGAGGCACAAGAATCATTTGACGCCGGAAGGTGGAGGTTGCCATGAGCTGAGATCATACTACTGCACTCCAGCCTGGGTGACAGAGTGAGGTTCTGTCTCAAACAAAAAAACAACAAACCCAATTTATCATGTCTCTCTAGCGCTAACTGGAGTACAAAATCAAACAGACCAATTCCTTCTAGACTGATATTTTAGAAACTAAAATGTCAAAACTGTAATGAAATTCAGCTGGTAAAGTCAGTCTTGATATATTTGTTATATATTTTTCAGGAAAGTCTGATTGAAGAGGAAACTGGGCAGAAGAAGATTTAAATCTATTGGGCCAGAAGGAGTGACCATTACTAACATGGCTTGAGTATAATTCTGACATTGAAAATTTATAACCCATTAAATACCTGTAAATTGTGTGAATTTCAGAAATCCTTACACCAAGTTGCACATACTCCATAATAAAGTGCTATGTTGTGAGTGAAGTGGCATACCTGGTTAAATCTTTCTCCAATTCAGAACTCCCGGGGAAGGGGTACTGTAAGCCCAAAAAAGGGAGCCCTCCAGGTGTGTATACAGGTGGCAGATGGGAGGGCAGATGAGATAAAGTGTCTGTTGTTGACAGCAGGGATCTCAGGCTCTCCAGCACCCCTACCCTGCATCTGCCCACAAGCAGAATAGCCACACTACTAGTCCAGCCAGAAAAAGCTGATTCAGCTCCAGTTTCTATGGGATTATAACTTTATCTTTGACTATACTATACAGAAGTTGAGGTGGGGCCACAGCCAAGGCTTTCTCCCACTTGGAAAGAAGTTCCCTCCCTTGACTGTCTCCAAACCCTTTGAAAGTTTAGTGGAACCCAAGTGAGACCTGGAGGTGAGGAGGAGGGGGCCTCCAAGGGCTCCTAGTCCAGTGCTCCTTCTGGTCCCACGCAATCTGTCCACGTGGTGTACACTGAGGGTTGGGACTGAGACCTAAAAATAGTAAGAGTGTTCTTCTGCTTGATCTGTTTGATTTTAAGAAACACAGTGGAGTACACAGACTGTTGGAGACGGGACTCTTGTTCCCATGTCCCCTGGTCAGATAGCATTGCCATCATTCTTTCTCCAAAAAGACCAGGAGCAGGCTTTGTGCTAGATATGTGCACAGATATTTTTACTAACCATCGTAAGAACCTTGGATTGTAGTTAGTATTGGCTTTGCTTTAAAATGAGGAAACGGGGGCTCAGAGAGTTTAGGAGACCCAGCCATGTTTGGTTCCATGTTCACTGTTCCAGTATTGCCCTATGATGAGCAGCCAACAGAACTGGACTTTGGATGCTGGGTTATTTTGTCCATTGGAGCTGAAACAGGAAACTAGGGTTCATAGGTCAATGTAGATTTAGCAATGACTAATCCTCCGTAAGGCCCCAGGCACTATGACACTGATGTTCTCATTTAGCCGCATAACTTCCAAGTGGCTATGAGACCGTTGGAAAAAAAACAAATTTCAGATAACTTGCCCAACGTGTCAGTAACAAACGGACCTGTCAAAGATCTAAGCCCTTTTCCTCTTTTAATCAAATGAACTCGCCTCCCTACCCCCTACCCTGCTCCCTCAAAAAAGGAAAGACTTATGCTAAGAAATCTGAAAGGGGTGAGAAACATCCCGTGGGGGAAAACCGCCTCTTTTTAATACAAGTATTTGCTACTGCACAATGACAGATTTCCCAAATACCTCCATTGGAAGAGTCTCTAAAGTGGAATCAAATAATTTCTTCACTCTGTCTTTAATAAAATTAGGCAATGATGTGATCCACAATCTGCTTTATGAAACAAAAGCAAAACTGCACTATTTCACTAATCAATACATGTGAGCAAGATGAGAGGCTTCCATTAGCCAATTACCCAGTGACTATATATATATATATATATTTTAATGAAAACAGTATACTTTACAATCTTCACATTACTTAACACATTAACAAAAAGCAACACACCCACTTAACTTACACATCCTGCTTGAAGCGTCAGATTTCCTTAGCCAAAGTTTGTCTTTGGGACAGTTTCTTTAGGGCCAGCTGCAGGCCTCCCTTGAATGGGATAAAAAGATGTCATCCAACTGCCTGATGCTGATGTTAGAGGCTTTCAGGAGGTACCCTTGATTCTCAAATGGCCCAAATAACTAAGGAGAAGGAGGAGAGTGAAAATGGCCAGTTGGAAGCTAAGCATGGTGGCTCACACCAGTTCCAGTTACTGAGGAGGCTGAGGCATAAGGATCGCTTGAGCCCATTTCGAGGCTGCAGTGAGCCATGATTGCAACACTGACTTTAGCCTGGGCAACAGAGTGAGACCCCATTTCGAAATGAAAATGGCCTCCTTATAAAATCATAAACACTTCCCTGAATCTGAAGACTCTAACTCATCAATGTAGCTTTAAGAAAAAAAAAAAATCCTAAGCCTTTTATAATAAAGGGTAGGGAAACATATCATTTAATGAGATGAGTTCTCAAATGCATATGGCTTTAAATGATCAAGTAGTAAAAAGAATGGTTCGAAAATATATCATTTTAGCAAAACTTTTAGAAGTTGCAGTAGCTTACAGATGACTAGAAAAAAGCCAAGAATCACTGCATAAGATAATAGCACTTAGATCTTGACAGAGGAAGACACTTTATAGTATTTCTCAATGGGGATCTTAGAGCCAAAAGATTACCCAGATCTGTCAATTTAGTATTTAGGGCCCAAATTCTGTGCTGTTTTCAAGAAGCATGATTCTTATAAATCATATGAACACAGTGAAGCATTATTGCTTCTAAAAAACAAAGTACTAGAACACTTTTTTTTTCTTTTTTTTTTGAGATAGGGTTTCACTTTGTCACCCAGGCTGGAGTGCAGTGGCATAATTACAGCTCACTGCAGCCTTGACCTCCTGGGCTCAAGTGATTCTCCCACCTCAGCCTCCCAAGCAGCTGGGACTACAGGCACGCACCACCATGCCCAGCTAATTTGTTTTTATTTTTTGTAGAGCCTTGACTTCCCGGGCTCAAGCAATCCTCCTACCTCAGCCTCCCAAGTAGCTGAGACTATAGGCACGCAGCACTGTGCCTGGCTAATTTTTAAAATTTTTTTGTGGAATCAGGGTCAGGGTCTTACTCTGTCACCCAGGCTGGAGTACACGGCATGATCAGGGCTTACTGTTGCCTCTACCTCCTGGGCTTAGGCAATCCTCCTGCCTTGGCCTCCCAAAGTGCTGAGATTACAGGCTTGAGCCACAGCTCCTGGACAGAACACTTTCTTGGGGGTTAAAAATTGTAAGTTGTAAGCTCAGGACTAAACAGTGGTGCTAACTAATACAAGCCTGACTGCCCCTTTCCTCTCTCCAACTTGACCCACCACCAGCAGGGATTTTATGAAACACACTTTAAATACCAATTTCCTATTATTTCCTTTATGTGGTGGTTTTCCAACCTTGGTCTCGCATTGGAATAACATGGGAGGGACTTTAAAGAAATGTGGATGCCTGGATCTTACTCCCCACCCTTAGAAATTCTGATGTAATTGGTCTGGGAGTGGCCTCTCCCCAGGTGATATAAACATTCAACCATTTTAGAACCAGTTCCTATCCTTTTCATGTAAGTTATTAGATACCCCCTTTAACCTTTTTCTTTCTTTACCTGTCTAAATATCTGTGGGGAATGGGTAAAGAAACAGAACCTACGTACATTAAATGAATTGCTATCAGAAAATTGTCAGCCCAGATAGAAAAAAAAAAAAAAAAAGACAGAAGGGTGAAAAGAACCAAGTGGTTTGTAATTTTTCTTATTTCTGGGCAAAGATGACTCCAGGGCCCCACAGTGCAGGTTTAACCTAATAGGACCTGTAAGGAAACAAGCCAGAAAAATGCTAGGTGTGATGTGTCATGAAAGAGGCGTGGGTAAGGAAAAACTGCAAAGTTCAGTAATGATTTCATTAACATAAGGGCAATAACAAACTAAACACACAATAAACTTTAAAATACATTTCCATTTTTAATTTAAAAAATAAATAACAGCAAATCTGAACAAAATTTTCCTACTTCAATGCACATCTTCCTAACTGTCCGTGTTTGAAACCCAGATAGCAACAAAATCATGGCAAAGGCATTTTGACAAAGTTTAGATGAACAACTCACAAAATACGGCTAATAGTAGATGAGTTTGACCATCTGATACTGCAGACTAACCTTGGCTAGATCCTAGGTGTCAGAGTGAAATCATGAATTTCCTTTTGTAGATTAGAATTGATAGTCCAACTCTCAACCCACCCAAACAGAAACTTACCTTTTCCAATTTAATTGTAAAATCCAGACATATCATTGAATAAAGGTATCTAAGGAAGTGATATTTATCAACTTCCCAAATGATACAGAAAAGGAAAGCATAATTATTAAAATGAACCTAAAGTCTAGATACAGTGAGCCAGGCTGGTGAAACCTGAGACTACTATGGAAATGACATTGTTTATAAGATGTTGCACAAATTATGGTAATCTGTGTCAATATTTCAATGTGTGCTGGATTATTACTGGCATATTCATAATTTTAATGTCCACAAATCTTTTTATCTTAACAGCCAGGGTATGGCAGGGTCAAAGCACCACTTGGGATGATAAATGGGACAAGTATAGTCCATGGACCTCAAAGCCTTTGTACAGAAAACTAGTTTCCTTCAAATCCTCCCCCTCTTTTTGTTTACCGAGAATAAAACCAGCTAGGGCTGAAGGAATTCTAAACCTCAGGTAGCTTCCAAATTTAAAAAAAAAAAAAAAGAGAGAGAGGCCCAGGAGCTGACTACAAATTGACTCTTTAAAAAGTACACGATCTTTATAGCCTTGTTTTGTGGGTGAGGTTTTTCTCCCCTTTTTATTATACCTGAGAAGTATGAGAAAGGAAGCCACAAATTTGAAGGGCCTTCTAAATACCTTGCACAAAATGGCGCCATGGGCATGTGGGAACCTTCTGGGGTGCTGAAAACAGTGTATGTCTGTATCTTAGAGGCAGGGACATGGGCAGATCGCTATGTGAAAATTACCCATCTGCATGGCTAAGATTTGTACACTTAACTATATATGAGTTCCATCTAAATTTTAAAATAAGAAATTAGCCAGTGACCTAGGGGCAACTAGAGGAGAAGGACTCTTCCAGCTTGGAAAGAGTAAACAAAGGTAGATTGTTTTCCCAAAACCTGCTTTACATCTTGTTTTACATTATGAATTTGCAGTGTGGCTGCAGTTTTTAATGGGTTTCCCTGGCAGGAGGAAATGACTGCAATTCTGGAATCAGAGGATTAAGGTGGAGGAAGAGGAAGCAACCCATGGCCCAGCAGTCTTATTTAGGATTTCATTTTCATCTAGTACCACTCCCTTTCCAATGCTACAGCACACCACCGTGAACTGTCTTTGTATACTGGGGCTGTTTCCATCGAACACACGCAACCGCTACATCCCAAGGGACTAGTGCCATGACTGGCATTCCATAAGAACTTGATATATGTTGAATAAAACAATTCTTTTAAAAAAAAATCTTAGAGCAAGTCAAGTCACTAGAACAGAGAGAGAAAGAGAAGAAATAAAGATTTTAAAACACCTCCAACCATAAAGCAGTGTTCACAAAAGTTGTGACAGTTTTAGGGCTAATTTCAATGCCTTTCAATACTCCAGAATTCTTAGCAAGAAAAATAAGACCAATTCTTTCTCTTTTTTCCTCCTTGCTCCTTATCTCTTATATTTAATGTAATCATGAGGTGTTTCTTTACAGTCATCCTCTTTGACTTCAGGACAGACATCAACATTACTTATGAATTTTGTCAAATGTGACTCTTCCTACCCAACAGCTTCCCTAAAAAATGAACCTTCCATCATCTGCTGTAATCTCTTAGCCACAATACTACCTGGAATCCCTTTTGTTCAGGAAGGAGAGAGCTATTATTTCCATTAAGGTGGAAAGGAAATCATATGGAATATGTTCTATTAAAAAGAGAAGGTATCCAGACAGTGATGTATCCGATCTTCCCAGCCTCTGCTCAAAGACGAGGCTGTGGGACTCATTTCTACTGCTCTGGAAGGATAGCCTTGAGGTTTGGTTTTTTTGGTGATCCAGTTTATATCTTTCTATTTTAATGGCAGCCCAGAAAGTAGAGTGTGGCACACAAATCCCGTCTAGCCGGTCTGCTGGGTGACTTCTCAGAAGTCGTGCCAGGCTCTAGGTAAGCCCTACATATCTTTCTGTTGCCTCCTCCATTCTCTACAGCTTGAGTTCTTTCCATTTAAAATCCTCTTGAGTTCTTACTAAGTTTGTCTCTAGTCAAAAATACTCATGTAAAAGGCTTCAAAGGAAACCACCATTTGGAGAAGGGCTACATGTGCAGAACTAACTTGCACTCGCATTCCAAACTACTTTGGAAGAAAAAAAAAAGTACCAGTAATGCTCTTAGAGAGTTCCAGTTCCTACTCAGGCCTAGCAGAGAAAAGCAAGGACCATCACGTGAGTACCTCTTCCTTCCCATATTTCATCTCATTGAAACCTCACAACCACCCATGCAGGAGGCATTATCCCCGTTCTGGAAGGTGAGAAAATGAAAACTCAGATAATTTCAAATAATTTGTATGAGTTTGCAAAGTTAATAGATGTCATAACTGGGATTTGAAACCAAATGGATTTAATGCCACCAAATAGGTTTAATTCCAAAGCCCATGATTTTTCCATGCGAGCACACTGCAGGTTCTACTGGGTGGGGGTAAAGGCCTTTTCCACACCCGTTCTAGAATCTGCAATACGCATTTCTTAAGTAATGCCTTGGACACCTCTGAGAGCTTTTTGCTTCCTTGACCCTCATGATGAACTGGTAGTTCTCTCCTAAAAGGGTGGCGGTGAAACAGGAAACACAGACGATAGGCGGGCAGATGCCAGCTCTGGCAGCGGAAATGGAAATCTCTTTCTCTGTTCTCTTCTCCTCCTTAGTGGAAAGGACTCTGGGCAACGTTGTGGGAGAAACTGCTAGCAAGTTTCCCCCAGTATTGACCTTTGCATTCACAGTCAAAAAGCTTTCTGCTTTGCCACAAATATCTAAGTAGCATAGAAATACCTGGGACATTTCAAATATTGTTCCAATAGGGGGTAAATATTAAAGAGTTTGTCAGAGTTGTCTTCTAGAAGTTACCTGGGTATAGCCTAATTTAGCAAGCTGGGTTATTAGTAAGAATCTGTAGTACAATTTTCTATGTGTAGCCTCAATTTCCTCATTTACTAAATAAGGAGGCTGGTTGGTTGATCTTTGAGGCTTCCAGCTCCAAACGTCTAAAACTTCATGTGGCTATTTATGTATGCAATATTCGGTCACCTAAATCACTCCATTTTTTTCTTCTGAAAGGAGTACTATTAGTACCATTAGCAAGCAATCAAATTAATTCCACAATCAAGAGGAATAAATAATCAAAGAGAAATATTGCACTGTGTTCTCCAGGGTAAAATCAGGTAGCAGATGGGGCTGCTGAGTCATCCAAATGGGTTCTGGAAAAGAAGCTGCTGAATCCAGACTGGTAAGTCCCTTGTAGCCAGTGATTTGCGCTCAGAGGTGGTAATAGGACAAAAAAAAAAAAAAAAACGTATGTGCAAAAGGAAGAGCTTCAAAGAAGTCCGTAGGGAAGGAATGACTGCAGTGCCATGAGGGTCATTAGTCAGGAACGTGGTGAGATAGGGAGAGGGCAGCTTTCCTGTGCCACGAGAAGATGGGAGTTGGGTGGACACAAGAACTCAGGACTCACGTTTGAGTCCATGCTCTTTCAATGACAGCCACACATACCTGAAAGCAGCCAATCTCCATTAAAAATGTGTGTTCTTTTCCTCAAAGCAGACACGATAGACATCAGAAAGATACGATTATTTCAGCTACCAAAGTGTATTTGATATCCATCTCTTCCAGATGCGATATGGGATGGGATGGGTGTGTCCACGTGAGAAAAGTACCTAAGTCTCCAGCACAGCTTTTCATAAAGCAACAAATCCTTCCGAGGAGATTCCACCATCAATGTGGAAGAACTTGTCCAGGCTTGAGCAGACCACCATGGCTCTGTGGTACAGGCTGACATTTAACAATGCTGAATGTGATCTCTTCTTTGAGAAATTCAGAGGCTGTGACTGATTCTGGAATTTCATGTGGACTGGAAGGGAGGTGGCATGGCCTCAAACTTCTATCAAAGAGAAGCTTTTGGAAGAACATAACCGGTTTTGAGCTGGTAAACATCATCCCAGATCAGGAAACGCAGTCAGCAGGGAGCCCCGTGGAATGAGGACATCGGCTGGAGGCCAGTTCTCAGGCAGCAGCTGTCTAAGGCACTCGGTGTTGCAGAGAGGGCAAGATCCTTACTGGGATCCAGGCTCGGAAGTAGGGATGCCAGACTTCCGAGCCTTTGGAGGTGGAGGGGGTGGTGCTTTGGCTTCTCTTCGTGCAGGCAGTGGGGGAGCGAGCTGCAGAAGCAGAAACACAAAATTAGAAGCAGGTCTTAGCTTTCTTCCTAATTCTGCCTTCTCCGCCCATTTCTCATATTCTGCTTTAGCTTCTAATTGATCTGAGTTTATCTACACAGGCTTTGCAAAGTGAAATGGAAAACTACACTGATTTGTCCTCGTTTCCCGTGAGCTGATCAGAGACACACACACACACACACACACACACACACACACACACACACACACACACACACTCTCTCTCTCTCTCTCTCACTCTCTCTCTCTCTCTCTCTCTCTCTCTCTCTCTCTCTCTCCCTCTCTCTCTCGCTGCTGTATCCCCAACACTTGGGTTCCTGGCATATAGATAGGAGGCACTTAGAAGTCATTTGCTGAATGAATGAAGGAAACCCATCTAAAGTCATTTCAGAATGACTGTCCTTTACTCAGAAGTAAACTCTTCAAATGTGAAACAGAGGGCTGGGGGCAGGCAGTGGCTCACACCTGTAATCTCAGCACTTTGGAAGGCTGAGGTAGGGGGATCACTCGAGGCCAGGAGTTTGAGATCAGCCTGGGCAATACGGAGAGACTCCATTTCAACAAAAGATTAAAAAATTAGCTGGGCATGGTGGCACATGCCTGTAGTCCCAGCTAACTGAGGGGCCAAGGTGGGAGAATCACTTGAGCCCAGGAGTTCAAGGCTGCAATGAGCTATGATCGCATTATTGCACTCCAGCCTAGGTGACAGAGCCAGACCCTGCCCCTGCCCCCCTGAAGAGGTGAACTAGAACTCATGGCTTATTTCACAGGTACCCAGGACAAGGTACAGAGAACACCTGCTCTACCTTCATCATCTGCTTGAATGTCTGTCCTTCCCATTGAAAACTTCTCTATCTCCTGTGGTTTCAGGAACGAGCCAAGAATCGACTGCAGTGACAGGTCTATGAGCAAACCTGCCCACTAAAGAGCCTGGAAAACCTGATGCTGCCTTCCCAGAAGCGGCGCTCCCTGGCCACAGTTGCCAGCTGTGATTTCCATACCTCAGTGGAGTTCCTCTGGCTGCCCTCATAGGGCTTGCTTTTGGGGGGAGGTGGAGGTGGGACAGGAGTGGCCGCGATTCCATCTGTCTGCAACGATGGGGAGCCTAGAAATGACACAAAGTGCAGGCGGGCAGAGAGAGGCACTGAGCAAGAAAGCTCATGGAAATGTTGCTGGCACCGTAACACCTAAGCCAACCTGGTCAACCAACTTGTGGAAGCCACATTCTGTGGTTTCTGTGGATAGAATGAAGAAGACTTCCCACCCCACACCACACAGGTAATGCCCTCGCCAGAAGTTTCAAGAGCTCCACAAGATGTTCTGAAGCAAAAACTTTATTTTATTTTTATTTTTTTGAGACTCGCTCTGTCACCCAGGCTGGAGTGCAGTGGCACGATCTCCGCTCACTGCAAGCTCTGCCTGCCGGGTTCACACCATTCTCCTGCCTCAGCCTTCCGAGTAGCTGGGACTACAAGCACCCGCCACCACGCCCAGCTAATTTTTTGTATTTTTAGTAGAGACGGGGTTTCACTGTGTTAGCCAAGATGGTCTCGATCTCCTGACCTCGTGATCCGCCCACCTCAGCCTCCCAAAGTGCTGGGATTACAGGCGTGAGCCACCGTGCCCGACCAAAACTTTATTTTTTGTTCAGGGTTTTACTATTAAGCTGAAGATGAGAACATTTTCTGGAATGTATGGTATTATTCTGTTCTCTGATATAGCTCAAGTGCTTAGGAAAATATTCACTTCATCCCAACTGTAACTGATAATCTCTTAACTCTTGATTGACAACTGTCTCCCATCTGGCTCTGATAGATTTATCCCTCTCCCATGCCTCTGGACTATGGGTACCCGATTCTTCTCAAGTGTTGTGCACTGCTGGTTCCCCAAGCCAGACTATAAGCAGTAGATGGAATAGGTCTATTTCTTGTCCCTGTTCAGGTCTACCTAACCAATGGTTAGCTTGTAAGTTACTTGTTGCCTGTCTAGTCCTAGTGCAGATCTGCCTCATTTATACCTTCACAATTATAAAACAGACACTAATGCCCTTTGGATCACTATGCAGAAAGGTTTAATGAGTCCTAGTGGCCTCCTTGCCAAACTCCAGTCTAACTGTATAATACACGAATGCTGAATTGAACCAGTTTTACAATGGCTTTACATACATTGTGGCTGGTTTAGTTACAAAATGCCCAGACGCATAAACATGCTCCATTCCCTAGTATAAAGACTATAAGGAATACAGGAAAACTTACTTAGGGTCCTGGTGGCTTTGGGAGTGAGTGGAGGTGGGCTCAAGGGCGTTGACTGAGGAGGTGAAGAACCGTGAAATGGTGATAGCCGATTATCCATCAACTGGAGACTCTTTGGCCTTTGTGCTTTTCTGGTTGGGCTCTAGGACCAGAGAGAAAAAGCAAAACACTTTCACGGTGAGGAAGGCTGAGCTCAACAATGCTCTCAACAGCCTTGTCTTCTGAGAAGACACTTGGAAAAGGACTTAACTAAAGGAGCAATTTTTAAGCTTACTACATTGTCATATGATGGGCACCACCCAACAGGCACTGACTAGAACCACTGAACCATAGATTATTTTCTGACTGGCCACAGACTGGATTCTGATCACAGTTGGGCTGCGTCATTTATGTGGGACATAAGCCATCCTGATTCTCAGGAAAAGGTGCTCTTGCCACATTTAACAACTTGATGTGGTTTATAGAAAGGAAAGTACCTTTTAAAAAACTTAAAGAAGAGAAATGACAATGTTTGGATTGACTCAGGGGACAGAGTGGCGAGAACCACAGCTCTAAGCATCAACCCATATGTTTACATTGTAGGTACAAGATCTTCACCAATGTTGATTTATAGACTCGAACTTCTCAGTATGTGCTTTCCTTACCACAATCTGCCATCTGACACTAACCCAGGCTACTGAGTCCTAAGACAAGGCGCATGCCAGCTTCAATCTGGGAGGGGATGGTGATGTGCCTGGGTACAAGGGAGGTGGGGCAAGCCTCCAGAGATTTCTTTTTTTCTTTTTTGTTTTTTACCATCAAATCAGGTTCTGGTGCTTTCTCTGCAATGACCTGGGACTTGCTCAGACTCCAGTCTTTTCTCTTAAACTTGCTGATCCGGTTCTCGCTGTTCTCCTCTCTGAGGGACAGATCTTCAACTCTGGCACCTGACGAGGCCCTGCGCTCCAAAAGTGGCTCCAGAATTGAGCTACTGGCCAGGAACAAGGACAAACATCACAAACACTGATCACCTTGCAATCAAAATTCACTATGAAAGTACCAGCAGTTATAACTCTTTAGCCTACATTTTTTTTTTTTTTTTTTGAGATAGGGTCTTTCTCCCATCATTCAGGCTGGAGTGCAGTGGTGCAATCACAGCTCACTATAACCTTGACTTCTGAGTAGCTGGGGCTACAGGTGTGTACCACCATGCCTGGCTAAATTTTGTGGGTTTTTTTTTTAGTAGAGATGGGGTTTCACCATGTTGCCCAGGCTGATCTCAAACTCCTGGGCTCGAGTGATCCTTCTATCTCAGCCCTCCCAAAGTGCTAAGGCTAGAGGCATGAGCCACCATGCCTGGCCTCCTCAACCTACTCTTGACCTATGACTTCACACTCAGATTCTAAATCTAAATTTTCAATTACAACCGAACAAACATCTCAAGGTGTTAATGCACAGAAACGAGACCATCAGGTGACTGGACAAAAATATGAGTGAGTATGTTATCCCAGGAAGAGAAGGTATTAATTCAATGTATAGGCAAAGACAGAATGTTTAAGAGATTCAACAGGCAGTTTTATGTAGTGGGTAACAGCACAACTCTGGAGCCAGATGGCCAGTGTTCAAATCCTACCCATAAACTACATACTACTAGAATGTAGTAATCTAAATCCCAGCACTTCTAAGAATGCATGCTAATAGGAGAACTACATATACAAATATGTTTGCTACAGTTTTTAATAAAAATATATTTTATACTGATACAGTTACATATTTTTGTATTAAAATATACAATGAAGTTTTATGGTTAATTGTTTAGAAAGAAGGATGCAGCTTAAATATTCTATAGTAGGAGAAGAATTAATCATGGCACATTTGTATGATGCAATGTCTATTGCCATAAAAAATGATGGTAAAAGCTGACAATAAAGATGACACGGCCGGGCATGGTGGCTCACGCCTGTAATCCCACCACTTTGAGAGGCCAAGGTGGGCAGATCATGAGGTCAAGAGTTCGAGACCAGTCTGGCCAATATGGTGAAACTCCTTTTCTACCAAAAATACAAAAATTCACCAGGCATGGTGGTGGGTGCCTGTAGTCCCAGCTACTCGGGAGGCTGAGGCAGGAGAATTGCTTGAACCCAGGAGGCAGAGGTTGCAGTGAGCCGAGATTGCACCACTGCACTCCAGCGTGGGCAACAAAGGGAGACTCCGTCTCAAAAAAAATACATACATAAATAAAGATTACACAGCAACATGAAAAGTGCTTATAATAATAAGATGAGAAGGAACAGCAAAGTACCAAACTATATCTATGCTATAATTGGAGCTATGTAAAGATATCTATTTCAATGGAAAAGGATGTATAATTTAAGAAATACTACGTATTTGATTTCCAGGTAGGGTGGCATTCAGGAAGGTTATTTTTAAGATGTAATTATTGTAATATGGAATTAAACATTTGTGAAAAAATGGTGAGTCAACTGATAACTTACAGTCAACACTATTTTAAATACTTAATGATGTATAAATATTCATCACCTATATTAAATTAAGCAGTAGGCCACAAAATGACAGATGCAATGCTTTTCCACTTGTATGAAAAATAAACATACTTTTTTTAGTATTATATAACTGAACTTTAACAGTGGTTATCTTTGAGTGATAAAGTAATAAAGCATTGTTTTCTTTTAAAAGTTTCCAGTACTTGGCCAGGCGCTGTGGCTCACGCCTGTAATCCCAGCACTTTGGGAGGCCGAGATGGGTGGATCACAAGGTCAGGAGATTGAGACCATCCTGGCTAACTGGGTGAAACCCTGTCTTTACTAAAAATACAAAAAGTAGCCAGGTGTGGTGGCGGGCACTTGTAGTCCCAGCTACTTGGGAGCTGAGGCAGGAGTATGGCGTAAATAAACCTGGGAGGCGGAGCTTGCAGTGAGGGGAGATCGAGCCACTGCACTCCAGCCTGCGCGACAGAGCAAGACTCCGTCTCAAAATAAATAAATAAATAAATAAATAAAGTTTCCAGTACTTTAGCAATATATTATTTAACAATAGTAATCTTAGCAGAAAGAACATGACTATAAATTAACTCCTTTCAAATATTTTAAATTTGAACATACGGAAAGGCATTTTATGTTTTTGGCAAGGAAGCCTCAGCATCAAAAAGCCATCAGTCTTCCTAAAGTTAGTCCATACATGTAACATGATCCTAATAAAAATAGCAACAGGATTCTAGACAAGTTAATCCAACAGTGATCAATGAGCGACACTAGCCAGATTAAATTCTGAAAAGGAGTATTAGGAAATAAAAAATGTTTTATATCTATAATAATTAAGATTGCATAGTACTGATACATGAGTAGACAGGTAAATCCAAGAAATAGAAAAAAAGAAAGGACGTGTTCACTAAATGTTATAAGAACTGAGTAGCCATTTGGAAATAAAAATGTTGGCTCCATACCTAACATCTTATATTAGAATAAATTCTAAAGGATTACAGACAAAATTGTGAATAATGAAACCCTAAAAGTCAATGAAAAAAACAGTACCTTTTTTTGTTATCTTAGAGTGGGAAAGGCCTTTAACTGTGAAATAAAATCCAGAAGCCATAAAATAAAAGATTGATTATATGACTACATAAAAAAATCAGTGCAACTCAATAAAAAATTAGAAGCAACAAATTAGAAGTCAGAAGATAAAGGAGAAATTAGGAGAAAACATTTCAACTCATTTCACAGACAAAGGGCCAACAATTCAACAGAAAAAAGTATTTGACCACAGGTCACAGAAAATAAAACATAAACAAATAAAAAGATGTTCAACTTCAGGCAAAATGAGAAATAAACAAAAACCAAAAAACAAAACACTATACAAGAAAATATTTTTCACCTATCAGATTGGTAAAATTTAAAAAGACTAAGAGTACAGTTTGGTAGTTAGGGTATAAGTAACTAGGCATTCCTGTGTGTTGCTGGTGGGAGTGTAAACTGGTATAATCTTTATGGAAGTCAGTTTAGGAATAATTTTCAAAATTACAAATATACATCTTTGACAGAGCAATTTCACATATGGTATTTTTCCCATATTGATATAGTTGTATATGTACAAAATAACTTGTGTTTAGGGTTATTCATTGTCACACTGAAGGAAGAGTAGTAAGACTGAAAGCAACTGAATGACCACCAGTAAGCACTGGTAGAAATATACAGGTTGAATATCCCTAATCCCAAAATCCAAAATCCAAAATGCTCCAAAATGTGACACATTTGAATGCTGACATGACGCTCAAAGGAGATGCTTACTGGAAATTTTCAGATTTGGGGTTTTTGGATTAGGGATGCTGAGCTGGTATAACGCAAATATCCAAAAACACTAAAACCTTCCGAAATTCAAAACACTTCTGGCCCCAAGCATTCTGGATGAGGAATACGCAATCTGTATCATGCCACATACATACAATGAGATATATCTATAGCTACAGAAAGCATGAAGAGGGGACTTTTTATGTTCTGAAATGGAATGAGTTTCAAGATAAAATAGTAAATGAAAAAAGCAAAGTAAATTCTACCATTCATATAAAAAAAGTGTGGGGAAGAAGATATAATTAGGCAGTGTTTGTGAACCTATAAAGAGTGGCCATGGGGGTACCAAGAACCTGAATGTTAGTATCATTTGGCTCTGTGGGTGGGGGTACTGCAGGGATTCTACTGTAGTGGGAAGGCTGCGAATAAAGGGAGATTTTTTGTGATATATCGTTTGGTACTTTTGGAATTTCATGTCATGTGATTATAAAACCTATTCATGATATAAAAATTTATTTTTAAAAATGGAAATGAAAAAATAGGTAATGACTATAGGTATGTAATAGTGTGGTATTGTGGGTGATTTTTTTTGGTCATTTTTCATTTTTAGTAACTGTTGGTATTATTTTGCTAATCATGACATTCCTCATGAGGAAGACAATGAGAATGACCCAAAGGCTATTGTTCTCAAAGGAGTGATGCGTGGCTAAAGGCAAAATCATTAAGGCGTTACCCCACCCTTCCTGCAGATGAAAGATCAAACCCTTACCCATCAGATCCCGGTCTGGAAGGAGCATTGTCAGATGAGTTTGAAGAGGTGGAAACCACAGAGGACGTGACTGAGGTGATGGACAGCCTCCGCAGAGTGGAAGACATGATGTAGGGCAGCACAATAGACCCCGTGCGGCTTTGCTTCCTCTCCCTCAAGTTGGGTGGCTGAAAACATATGACTCCACATGGTTAGCGGGCCTGGAATCCAGCCCCTGTGAACTTGCCCAGCTGCCCTGTTTGCTTGTGGCTAACCAGTACCCATCCGTATTGGCTGGCACCCCATTCTGATTGGTTGGTGCCTGTGCTGCCTCTATTGTTAAATATTGCACATACTGATATTGTTAGCTATAGGTACAACTTAGATTAAACCTCCCTGATTCTAAGACTAGAGACAAAGTTGTCATAATTTTCTGCTACCTACATGAGAAAGGAAAAAATTAAGATGTGCCTCACACTCTCCAATAAATAGCAAAACCTTCCGTCTGCTTCCCCAGCTTAGCTTCTTTCAGTCTTTTAAAACATGGAATATTGGGGTAAGAGAAAATTTTTAGATTGACACTGTAGATGTACAGCTTAACCTGGTGAATCCTACATTCTCTAGAAACGTCACCAGTAGGATTACCCCCAGATGCCACCATATGAAACTGACTCACTAATGCTGGCCTAATTCTAACAATGACTAAGCTCATTAAATCCAAGACATAGTCTTTGCTGTCTAGGAATGTGTGTGCAAAAGACAAATGCTCCTAGAAAAACTCTTAAGTAGTAGCAGGTTAGGAGGCACAATCTTAGGAAGACGGCAGGACTGAACGCTTAATGGCTGAAAGACACGGTCAAAAAGATACCCTGGAGGAAACTGTACTGAGGGTGGGCAGACAGGAATGGGGGAGAAAAGAACATGAAAAGAAACTCAGAGCTTTGGTTTGAGGAAATAATGTGAAAATAAGGGGTTTAAGAATAAGACCATTAAAGGGCTGGGCATGCTGGCTCACACCTGTAATCCTGGCATGTTGGAAGGCTGAGGCAGGAGGATCGCTTGAGTCCAGGAGTTGGAGGCCAGCCTGGGCAACATAGCGAGACCTTATCTCTACAAAAAAGTTTTTAAAATTAGCTGGGTGTGGGCTGGGCACAGTGGCTCACACCTGTAATCCCAGCACTTTGGGAGGCCGAGGCATGCAGATCACGAGGTCAGGAGATCGAGACCATCCTGGCTAACACGGTGAAACCCCATCTCTACTAAAAATACAAAAAATTAGCCAGGCATGGGGACGGGCACCGGTAGTCTCAGCTACTCGGGAGGCTGAGGCAGGAGAATGGCGTGAACCTGGGAGGCGAAGCTTGCAGTGAGCTGAGATCGTGCCACTGCACTCCAGCCTAGGCGACAGAGCCAGACTCCGTCTCAAAATAAATAAATAAATAAATAAATAAATAAATAAATAAAAATAATTAGCTGGCTGTGGTGGAGCACACCTGTAGTTCCAGCTACTCAGGAGGCTGAGGTAGGAGGATGGCTTGAGCCTGGGAAGTCAAGGCTGCAGTGAGCTGTGATCATGCACTGCATTTCAGCCTGGGTGACAAAGAGAGATCCTGTCTCAAAAAGAAAAACAAAACAAAAAGAATAAGACCATTAAAGAGAACAGGATGAATTCAAAGAAAAAAATGCAGATAAGTACAGCTAGAATGTATTACACCATCACCTGCTGGAGAGAAAAGGTTAGTACATGCACTATCCACTGAACTGCTCTGGAGGAGAAAAGAAAATTGTAGCTGTGAGGAACTTGTCAAAAACAATTATGAAAGCAGCTACATACATATGAAATGTAATTCACAATTCTTTCTTCCCCTCAAAGGCGAGAAAACTGTACACTTTTCATCAAAATAGATACTATTTCTAAGATTAGGAAAAAATATAAGAATTTGGCCAGACAGGACAAGACTAACCAGTGTCTAGGATTCAGAAAACTTTGGGTTATTTTGGTTTTTTTTGTTTGTTTATTTTGAGATAGAGTCTCACTCTGTCGCCCAGGTTGGAGTGTACTACTGTGATCTCGGCTCACTGAAATCTCCACCTCCTGGGTACAAGCAATTATCTTGTGTCAGCCTCCTGAGTAGCTGGGACTACAGGCGCCCGCCATTACGCCCAGCTAATTTTTTTTTTTTTTTTTTTTTTTTTTTTTTTTTTAGTAGAGATGGGTTTTCACCATGTTGGCCAGGCTGGTCTCAAACTCCTGACCGCAAGTGATCAGCCCTCCTTGGCCTCCCAAAGTGCTGGGATTACAGCCGTGAGCCACTGCACCTGGCCTGATTTCTAGTACAGTGGTTCTCAAAGTGTTGTCCCCAGACCAGCGGCATCAATATCACCTGGGAACTTCTTAGAATTAGAAATACTTGGGCCCCACCCCCAGATCTATGGAATCAAAAACTCTGGGGTTATGATGGCTCAGCTATCTGCATTTTCACAATCCCTCTGGGTGGTTCTGATAGTTGTTCAAGTTGGAGAACCTCTGTCCAGCACAAGGACTGTTCAAGGTCACCAAGAGGGGAACACGCTCTCTCCCACCAGCCCCACTATTTCCATGTCATAGCTGAGGTATTACAACTCATTTGGCATCTGAAAAACAAATCAGTGTCATAAAAGGTCACGGAGCCTAGGAAAAGGCGTGAAGGACACTTAGATCCTGCTTACCAGTGTTATAACCCCATAGTGCTTTTCTACTTTCTCCTTGAGTTCCCGGAAGCAAGATGACAACCGCTCATGCAGCGGCTTCAGCTGCTCTGTCAGTTTCTCCCCATGGATGCGGATCCCTTCCGTTAGCAGAGGCATCTGGAGAAAAGGGCAAAAAAGGAGTGAAACGTGCCTCAGGAAGAGGGATCGTTTTGATTTGGTTGGGGAAGGCGGGGAAGGGAGGGATGGGGTGGAAAGGTAAACTGGTAGACATAGTACTGGACAACAGGAAGGCCACTTCTCAGTGTAGGCCTTGTGGACTGGATGGACTTTGGTCAATGATGTGAGAAAATGTGCACACCAAGAATACAGGTTAGCCCTAAACTGGGGAAGGGCTGTGGGATGAGGCAAATCTAACAGAGCCCTGGGGCACTTCCATGGATGAGCAACTGAGAGGTTTAAGTCTTAGACCGAATTTGGTAGTGATGTTTTCTACCGCTGCCCACTGAAGTCTTGAGAGAAAAAAAATGAGGGCTGCATCTCTTAGCTGGAAATGCATGCCAGGAAACCAACGGGTTTTTTTTTTTTTTTTTTTTTTTTTGAGATGGAGTCTCGCTCTGTTGCCCATGCTGGAGTGCTGTGGCGTGATCTCGGCTCACTGCCACCTCTGCCTCACAGGTTCAAATGATTCTCCTGCCTCAGCCTCCCGAGTAGCTGGGATTACAGGCATGTACCACCGTGCCTGGCTAATTTTGTATTTTTAGTAGAGATGGGGTTTCACCATGTTGGCCAGGTTGGTCTGAAATTCCTGACCTCAGGTGATCCACCCACTTCGGCCTCCCAAAGTGCTGAGATTACAGGCATGAGCCACTGTGCCCGACCCCAACTGATGAACTCTGATCTCAGCTTTAAGAGGGCTCCGTCAACCCTGGGCAGTTTAACTGCCGGCCAAGGAAACAAATACATAGATAGGTGGTGGTTCCATAAGGGTTAAAAAAGAAAGAAAAGTAACCCTGAGTGGGCTTGTAGACTTAAGCCCTGGAGAATAAAGGGTGTCCTACACTGTGCCCTCCCCAGGAGTGTAGAGGAAAGATGTCCTATACCTGTAATGCTATTAGTCGCTTTAGCAGCTCAACCTTCTCCTGGTCTTCAGGATGCTCCTGCAAGTACTTTTCTGTAAAGAAAGCCTAAAAGCAGAACATACACAAGTATTAATTAGAACACATTCCTGTCTGTGCAGGAAAGCCTGGAAGGGTGAAGCATGTGTCCTGTGCTGAAGAACCAGGTGTGTCTAACTAAAAATGCATCCCTTTCCTGGGATAGCGCTTACCCTATGTTGTGCAATGCAAAAAAGTATGTGCTATTGTGTGGTCTTTCCTTTATTAGCAAATTCTTAGCAAGACTACATTCTTGACAGTCACCAGCCCACCACACATACACACACACACACACACACCAAATAATCATCATCAACAAAGCAAAATGTCATTCATTAAAATAACTTTCCCAAAGAACAAAGCAAAGGAGAAATGGCAATATCTCAAGGCTAACCATTAAATTAAGTGCGCAGATAGTATAAGGGAAAGAGTAAAAAGTTTAAAAACAGGAGATGGAGGTGATAGGGTTTCTGCTCTTCCCGTGATATTGGCTGTATCACGCTTTTTTCCTATCTTAAGTGAAAGTTAGTATCTGCACTTTCTTACTAATCCCCTATCCTAAATGCTATTTTAAAAAGAAAGTGAGATATAGATGTGAAGATATTTCAAAAATATTAAATTCTGGTTGCCCTTATTATTACATACCAGCACCATGCTTATCAGTAAACACTCATGACCCCCCAGCTAAGTCCCTGTAACAGGTAAATAAGACCCAAACTTAAATTCCAAACACAGGCCTTATATAGGGTACTGTTTTAAAGATAGAATTCATCAGGAAAGAGAAACAGAAGTTCGCATCAAACGTTTCCGACAGGGTCGAAAATAGGAGTGACATCTTTTCTTCCCAGACCTTAACATTCATTTCTGAAAGTGCTTTCAAAGACCAGCCTTCAGATTCCCCTTCAGTCTTCCGCTTTAATGCCATGAAAGCCAAAGCCCCCATTACATAAAACCAAGAGCTCCTGGAACTACAGGACAGACTTACAAAAGTGAATGGCCCATTTTGGGCGCCAAACAAAGTATGTGCAAAGCCTACCTTGTGAGCAGACATCAAGGGTTGACTTATGTCCCCCCAAACTTCCTATGTTGAAGTCCTAATGCCTGGTACCTCAGAATGTGACCCTATTTGGAAGCAGGGCTGTTGCAGATTTAATGAGTTAAGAGGAGGTCATACATACTGGAGTAGGATGGGCCCTTAAGCCCGTATGACTGATGTCCTTATAAAAAGGGGAAATTCGGAGACAGAAGTGCAAACACTGGGAGAACACTATGTGAAGTGATGCAAGAAGATGGCCATCGACAAGCCACGGAGGAGCAGCCTCAAGTCACGGAGCACCAAGAAGACACCAGAAGCCAGGAAGAGAGACATGGAACGTTCTTTCACACATCCTTGCAAGGAACCAACACTGTGACACCTTGATTTCAGACTTCTTGCTCATGGAACAGTGAAACAAGAAGTTTTTGTTGTTTTAAGCCACCCAGTTGGGAGAACTTTGTTACAGCAGCCCTAGCAAACTAACACAACAGTGAATATGAATATATATGGAGCAATTACCACAAAAAGAAGCATGACAATATAATACATTAGCAAAACAGCTCGTTCTAGCCAGGATCGTATTTACAGGGACTGTCAGCATAAATGAAAAAGGAGTATTTTACTTAAGTTTTCACTGACTTTTACCTTTTAAATACAAGCACTTGAAATTTTTGAAAGTTATAACAATTTTTTTTTGGCTAAATGGTAGAACACATGGAAGTTCCCAAAGTATTGCTTAGATCGGGGAACACTGGAGCAGAGTGCCCTGAAATTCATTTTTCTAGCAGAGTTCTGCCTCAGAACAGAAAGGTGAGATAAATTACAGCACACAGCTCCTGTGCTCTTATCACTTTGGCAATGAATAAAGAGCTGGATTAGAATAGTTCACCTACATCAAACATGTAATGATGGGCTTCCCAACTGATTGCAATACATCATGGTGATTAACGAGTTTACTTTTTTCTTACTTTTAGAAATGTGCAGTCATACATATTAACTAAATGAATACATTAGTATTTTAAGCCAAAGGTCCTGAAATGTATGTACATATGTATGTATTTATCCTTGCTTTTTGTTCATTTTAATTAGAACACTGTTACACTGGAAAAACTTCATATGACATTACGTATCATTCACAGATATTGGCGTATATAAATCTGTGATTGGGGGTATTCTGTAAAAATTAATACTTGGAAAAAATACACGAAGATTAGTACCAATGAGTACATATGAAAAAGTACACACTGAAAGCATCAGAGTATTTAAAAAGTAGTGTATATTAGATCCTATTTTCATATGGACTGCCATTGTAACACTGGATATTATTACAGCTCCTAACATGGACAAACTAGAATTTGTCTCTGGTGTTGAGCCTTTCCCAGCTGCAGAATATAATAAGGCTAGAGAAGGCTGAGAGGCTGAGAAAAAGGACAAGAAAGATGATTATAGTGGCAGCCACAGAGCATAGACGTCACCATCCACGAAGAACATTCCAATTACACCGTCTGCTCCAAGTAGGCAGGAGGAGGCAGGAAGAAAACCAACACTGGTGAAGCCCCAACTCTATGCCAAGCACTGTCTGACGTTTCTTCTATACAGGAGGTCTCCCTTAATCTTCCCATCCATCCTGTGATCTATCTTGTAAGTCAGGTATTTTTCTTTTCTTTTCTTTTTTTTTTTTTTTTAAGATGGAGTGTTGTTCTGTCGCCCAGGCTTGGAGTTCAGCGGTGCAATCTTGGTTCACTGCAGCCTTTGCCTCCCGGGTTCAAGCAATTCTCATGCCTCAGCCTCTCCAGTACCTGAGATTACAGGCGCCCGCCATGATGCCCAGTTAATTTTTAAAAATATTTTTATTAGAGACAGGGTTTCGCCAAGTTTGCCAGGCTGGTCTTGATCTCCTGGCCTCAGGTGATTCTCCTGCCTCGGCTTCCCAAAGTGCTGGGATTACAGGCATGAGCCAATGTGCCTGGCCAAGTTAGGCATTCTTCTCACTTTGCAGATATACGGAGCTCAGAGAGGTGAAGCATGTTGCCAGGAGCACACAGTGGCCAATGGGAAGCCAGAATTGAGTCCTGGGAGCAACTAAGTGCAAAGTTCCTGCTCTTCCCAGGACACACACACACACACACGGACACACACACGGACACAAGAGTGCCACACAGTTAATGTCGCTCACCCTTCCCCTCTGGCTCCTTTAATTTCTACCCACTCTCCAGGCGGCTCCACAGGGGTGTCCTTGCCAAATGGTGATTTAGATCCAAATAGTTTATATTCAAAAAATATTTAGCCACTGAAAACATACCACAGCAATGAAAAATTCTGCCACCATTAATTATACTTAACATACACTGAATCCATGATGTGTATTTTAAATGCTGTTACATCCTAAACCTTTAATGCCATGGATTAAATTGTGCTGACTACTGCTTTCATGTCTCAACTAAGAATATTTAGTTGAACTAATTTAATTGTAGAGTCAGGGCCTTCAGTTGTCCATACAACCTCTGGCACACCAAGTCAGGCGGGGGTCCTAGAAGCTAATTCTGCCGCCCAGGCTGGAGTGCAATGGCCCAATCTCGGCTTACTGCAACCTTTGCCTCCAGGGTTAAAAGTGATTCTCGTGCCTCAGCCTCCTAAGTAGCTCGGACTACAGGCGTGCACCACCATGCCTGGCTAATTTTTGTATTTTTGGTAGAGACGGGGTTTCACCATGTTGGCCAAGATGGTCTTGAGCTCCTGACCTCAAGTGATCCACTCACCTCGGCCTCCCTAAGTCCTGGGATTACAGGTGTGAACCACTGGGTCCGGCCCCTAGAAGCTAATTCTAAAGAGAGTGTGGCTCTGCCATCCCCAGAGATGCTGCTCCATTTCCAGTGCATCCTGGGTTCCGGGGTCCACCCATTAGCGTGTAAACCCTCAGGGGAGACAGAATAACAGGTGCTTTGACCAGAGGCATGTTGGTTTTTTTTCTGTGACGCTTTACTAGGCAATGTACTATACCAGCTGGGTTGCAGACAGTCTCTAAGAAGTCAGGGACAATTGTTTCATTCACTTTACTTGCCAGAAGGGAAAGTGAACATTTCTTAGAGCAGCTGTAGGAAATGAATTTGTCGGTGGCAGATGGCACAGAGGAAGGCACACAGACACCCAGGTCTGTGAATCCCTAGGGGGTTCTGGGACCAAGCGAACCTTTTCATAGTTGGAGAAGCCCCCCATGACAGCCGGGTCCACGATGCCACTGAGCAGCATGGAGAGGGGGTGCACAGAGAGGGACCGGTCCCAGGCGTGCTGCTGAACGCAGTTGCCGATCCTCTCATTGGTCAGCTCCATGGTTTCGATGGCATTCTCCAGAGGACTGATCTCCTCCTGAGTGACAGAGCACATGGGAGAAAAAGGACACTTGTCAGCTCCAAGTAAAGAGTGAAAAAAGTTGAACTCTTCCCTTGAAGAGGTAAAAATGTCCACAAGCTACAGAAAAGGCAAGATTTGCTTGTCAAGGTTAGTCTTATAGCAGGGGTCCCAAAACCCCAGGCCAGTATCCGTCCGTGGCCTATTAGGAAACGGGCCACACAACCAGAGGTGAGCGGCAGGTAAGTGAGGGAAGCCTCATCTGTATTTACAGCCATTCCCCATCACTCGCATTACAACCTGAGCTCCGTCTGCTGTCAGATCAGTGGTGGTATTAGATTTTCATAGCAGTGCAAACTCTATCATGAACTGTACATGCGAGGGCTCTAACTAGGTTGCACCCATCTTATGAGAATCTAATGCCTGATGATCTGTCACTGTCTCCCATCACCTCTAGAAGGGACTCTCTAGTTGCGAGAAAACGAGTTCAGAGCTCCCACTGATTCTACATGATAATTATTTCATTATGTATTACAATATACTAGTAATACAAATACAGTGCACAATAAATGTAATGTGCTTGAATCATCCCCAAACCATCCCCTATCGCCCAATACCCCCGACCTTCCCACCCCAGGTCCACAGAAAAATTGTCTTCCAGGAAAGCAGTCCCTGTGTCAAAAAGATTGGGGACTGCTAGCTTATAAGGACACCACCATTTTTTGGAATAGTGGTAAGATACAAAATAAGCTTTTTAAAATCTCCTTACAAAGTAGAATGATGACTTAAACATGGGAGCCATGGTAATGATTATTCCATGGATGAAATGTCTACAGAAAATTTGAGAAGAAAAGAACTGGACCTGTAGTAAGAATCATTTCCTAGGCAACACTTCCTTGGAGACTTTTGAGAAGATCAATGACAAGAGAATAGCAGGATATCAGATCTGAGTCACTTCTGCACCACCAAGAATGTCCACTGGCAAAATGTTTGATGCTTCCTCCATGAAAGGAGGTAAGTGATCTTGAAGGCCATGCATTCAGACCATACATAGTATGAATTCTATGGTTATCAGACATCAGAAATAATCGGATGTATTAGAATATACAGGCTGAATTTTGAATGAAAAGAAAATGAGACACAGTACAGATTCAGAGAGCTCTTCCTATGGAAATGTCTACAAAATCAGGTTTCAAAAAAAAAATATCTCCTCTTCATTTTACCTATTATCAGTCAACATGACCTCCTATTCCAGACTTGATTCCAAAAGTCTCCATCCAGGAATCATAACCATAACTGAGGAATAATGTCTAAATTTTTTTTCTTTTAGAGACAGGGTGTCACTCAGTTGACCAGACTGGAGTGCAGCAGTGCAATTATTCATAGCTCACTGCAACCTCCAACTCCTGGGCTCAAGCCATCTTCTTGCCTCAGCCTCCCAAGTAGCTAGGATGACAGGCACATGACACCACACACAGCTATTCTTTTTGTAGAGGTGGGGGTCTTGCTATATTGCCCAGGGTGGTCTTGAACTCCTGAGTTCAAGTGATCCTCCCACCTTGGCCTCCCAAAGTTCAGGGATTACAGGCATGAGCCACTGTACCTAGCTATGACTTATAACACATTGAACTTCAGTTCAGATTTGTTCAAGGAACATTTCTTGAACACCTACTTTAGGTTAAGTGTCATGCTATGCACCACAGATACAAAAGTGATTAAGATGTATGTACTTCATGGCTCAGAGGAGCTGATGGTGTTAGTGGGGTCTCAGGACATGTAAACATGGTAGGTTAGAAACACGCCCAGGGTGCCACAGGGGACAGACAAAAGGCAGGTCACCCAATTTGGATGTTCCAGAGATGGATTCATTGAGAAGCTGGTGCCTAAACTGAACCTTGATGGGAGTTATTTAGGTGCAGAAATTGCAAGAGTGTGTTTCAGGCAGAGAAAACAATCCAATGTCACGGAGGACTGAAATTAGCACGGGATGAGCAGTACGGTTCCAATAGATTGCCTAGGAGATGAGGCAGAAGAGTTAGGCCATGTGTGTGTGTGCTAAGGAGGGCAGGCTTTATACTCCAGATACTTGGGGCCATGGAAGGGCTTTAAGCATGAGAATGGACAAAATGGTGAGATTTCCTTAATGGAATTCCCACTGAGGCAGTGAGGTAACTGGATCTGAGAAGGTCATGAATGGCAGGCAGGCCAATGAGGAGGTGGGAAATAAAACAGATTTAATCACTACTAAACAGGTAAAACAGCAGCTTTTGGGAGAGATGAAGAGGGAGGAGTCTAGAGTGATTGGGGATGTGATTAGCGGAGAATAAAAGAACAGGCTTTGGGAGGGAAGATGTAATTGACAGGAAACTCCAAGCGGCATTCCAAAAATGTTTCTGGGTGCTGGCAGGATCGCTGAGCAGACACCACTGCTCTGGACATAAAAGAGTCATTCACTGTGAGTGACCTTTAGGGCTGGTGTTGTCACATCAGTTTTACAAAGGAGCTCTATTATACAAGCATGCCTTTTATTTCTCTTTTGAAAAACAAAGTTGGCCAGAGGAGGCTGGCCAAGCTGGTGTGAACTGCAGAGGGAATTCAACAAAGCCTGTTATTATATTTGGAGACAGAAAGTTTTTTTCTAAGTGCCAATTTCAAATGACTCACTGTTGAAATCTGTTTGACTTCAAACCACTTGAGAATCCCAGGAAAGGTATATGCAGTCGTATACGTGGTCCGTTCAATCCACATCGTCTGGTGGCAAGAAGGAACACATGAAATGTTGGTCAATTCCCAGGAGGAAAACATGAAATGTTCTTCAATTCCCAGGGAAAATAGCAAAACTCCCTGGGGTTCAGTTAAGTGAGATTCTATTCTCAAATGCCTCATAGGGAATGAGCCAAATTTTCTCATAAAATTCAAGGATCCTGGATGTTTAAAGCTGAAAGGGATCATCTACTTGGGACTTCTCACCCTACAGAGGGAAATGTGAGGTCTAGAGAGGTACGACTAGCCCAAGGTTATTATGAGCAGCAGGCCCAGGAAGAGTCCAGATTCTGGACTCCTAGTCAAGCATTTTCCATGGAGATGACAGCTGGCTGTCTAGGTAATTAGCACTTCCTGTCTAGGTAATTAGCAGGTGAAGCCTCTATTCCCAGGGGTGCCATCGTTTCTCCTGTGGAAGCTGGTTAGGTAGGTGGAAGACCTCCACCTGGGATGCCAATTTTACCTTTTTTTTTTGAGACAGAGTTTCGCTGTCACCCATGCTGGAGTGCAGTGGTGCGATCTCGGCTCACTGCAACCTCCGCCTCCTGGGTTCAAGCAATTCCCCTGCCTCGGCCTCCTGAGTAGCTGGGACTACAGGTGTGTGCCACCATGCCTGGCTAATTTTTTGTATTTTTAGTAGAGATGGGGTTTCACTGTGTTAGCCAGAATGGTCTCGATCTCCTGACTTCGTGATCCGCTGGCCTCGGCCTCTCAAAATGCTGGGATTACAGGTGTGAGCCACTGTGCTCAGCCCATCAATTTTACCTCTTAAAGGACAAAAGGGGTGAACTCACAGCAAATTCGTTGTCTGGATCCTTTTCTCCTTTCCGGAACGGCCGGGAGTATCTGAACTGCTGCACTTCATTGGCTCTGTAGTAGCTGGAGAAGGACAAAGCAATGCTGTATTTTCTCTCTTAGAACAACCACTTCTCGACTTGACTTCAACAAAACCTATAACACATCTGCCTGGTCTGAGTTTTACCCACTAAGCTATCTCATAATCAATAATGCCTCCACATGAAGGCCTGAGAAAGTGCACAATTTGATTTTATTTCACACCTTACTTTTATATTACTTAGGAATTTATTTCACAGCACACAATTTATTTATTTTATCTATATTTATTTATTTATTTATTTATTTATTTACTTATTCATTTTGAGTCAGAGTCTCACTCTGTCACCCAGGCTGGAGTGCAGTGGCGCAATCTTGGCTCACTGCAGCCTGCACTTTCCAGGTTCAAGTGATTCTCCTACCTCAGCCTCCCGAGTAGCTGAGATTACAGGCATGCACCACCACGCCTGGCTAATTTTTTAGTATTTTTAGTACAGATGGGGTTTCACCATATTGGCCAGGCTAGTCTTAAACTCCTGACCTCAAGTGATCCACCCGCCTCAGCCTCCAAAAGTTACAGCACACAATTTTAAAAGTTACATGTGGCCAGGTGTGGTGGCTCACACTGTAATTCCACCAGTTTGGGAGGCAGAGGTGGGAAGATCACTTGAACTCAAGACCAGCCAACCTGGGCAGCACAGCAAGATCCCATCTACACACACACACACACACACACACACACACACACACACACACAGAGCCAGGTGTGGTGGTGTATGTCCCGGCTACTCAGGAGGCTGAGGTGGGAGGGAGGGTCTCTTGAGCCCAGGAGTTTAAAGTTGCAGTGAGCTATGATTGCGCCACTGCATGCCAGCCTAGTTGACAGCAAGACCCTGTCTCTTAGTGGGTGGACTGCCTGAGCTCAGGAATTTGAAACCAGCCTGGGAAACATGGTGAAACCCCATCTCTACTAAAATACAAAAAATTAGCCAGGTGTGGCGGCATGCGCCTGTAATCCCAGCTACTCAGGAGGCTGAGGCAGGAGAATTGCTTGAACAATCACGCCACTGTACTCCAGCCTGGGTGACAGAGCAAGACTCCGTCTCAAAAAAAAAGGTATATGCACTCACACATACGTTTGTGATCTCATTAGTCTAGTTTTATAACAGTTCTAGCAACACCATTAGCATTCGGCTCTTCAAGACAAGGAATGAGCCCCTCCATCACTGGGGACCAGCCACTCCTCTGTGATGCTTTTGGAAAAAGCTCAGGCATCTGAAACCCAGGCATGAAATTTCTGATTTTCCTCTGCCTAAAAAAAACAAAACCCCCACATCCCTTTGTATTAGTAAGCTTTTATCTTACACTCAAAGAAGAATAGACAGTAGGTCTTGCAAACTGTAATAAATGTAAGGCTTTGGTTTTAATGTACTCCAAACAAGTGTGAGGGAGAGACAACCTTCTCTTTTTTGTAGAGACAGAGTCCCACTTTGTTGCTCAGGCTGGTCTCAAATTCCTGGCTTCAAGCAATACTCCTCCCTTGGCCTCGGAAAATGTTGGGATTACAGATGTGAGCCACTGTGCCTAGACACAGATATTTTTTTTTAGATGAAAAACCACTTACTTTAGGATCTGCTCCGGAACTGGTTTATCCTTGTAGCTGGGCGGCAAGCTCATCACTGGCTTTACGGTGAAGCACTGCATGTCTGAGGAACTTGTTAAGGAAAAGAGAGGGGCTGGGGCTGCGAAGTTGTCAGACACCAAAGGCCTGTTCTTCCTGCTTCACAGCCGGAAATGCCACCAGCACCAATCACTCCCTTTGACCCAAATCCCAGGACCACATTGAAAATGAAGTTCCTTTGTGTATCACCGAAATGCCTTATTCAGTGATTACAATGAATCCTAGGGTCTTCTTTTTTTTTTTTTTTTTTTTTTTTTTGGTCAGACATCTGGCAAACAACCCTTGCCATAGGGAAATAGACGTCAATGCAATATCAGGAAACAGGTGCTTAGAAATGGATTCAAACAATTTCTTGGGACAAGCATCCCCTGAAATCACCAGACTCAGAGCCCAGGCAACAGGAATTGCTTGTATCTTTGGATCCCATCTGTTTATCCAGTGCCACAGTTGGGCACAGTGCTAGGTATTTTGAATATGTTATCTCTAACACACACAACAACTCTATGAGAGGGATATGATTATTCTCTTTTCACAGATGGAGAATCTGAGGATAAGAGAGGTTAAAATCCAACATCACACAGCTGGTAAGTGGTCAAGTTAGGCTTCAAAAGCAGCTCAAGGGTAAGTGCTCCTGCTCTGATTTAATGATCGTGTCTTAGAAAGTCTTAGCTCCCCAACCCACCAGGACAGAGATACCGTTTCAAAGTCTACAACAGAATCCAGAATTCAGAATAGGAAGTCTATGTTCCACTTAAGCACCCCATCTGGCTAGGAAGTATATTTCATATCCGTCACTTGTCTATTACCTCTCCTGTTTTGTTACATCATCACCACCAGCTAATGCTATGAGGGTCCCAAAGATTTTACGTGGAATGGGAAACTGTGTCAGAACGCTTCAGAGGATCGTCTGTCTGCAGAGAAGGGACTGTAGCTCCCATCTTCTCTGGCTTAGCAGGGGCTGTGCACAGCCATAAGAGCCTCGGGGCCATATTCCCCACGGGAAGGATACACTGCTTGGGGGAGGACTTGATGTCTTCCCCAGGAGGCGTGGTGCTGGTCATCTTCTCCGCATTGGGGAACTGGGTTAGCAACCTCAGGCTGAAGTCCTCTCGCCTCTCATACTCCTTTCCCCGGTAGATGAAGATTTTATTCTGCAGGTGAGAGACAGCAAGGGAAGTCATTACATAGGACGAGTGAAGAGGCAACTGGAGTTCCGGGTACTGAGGGAGCCATTGCGCTCCCCAGCCAAGGTTCAATCCACACCATCAAGTTCTCATTGAATATCTAGTCCGTGCCTGACAGCAACTGTCACATCTTATAAGAGCTGCGGTTTATTTGAGAAGTTAAATCACAGGCATAAAAAATACTTAGCCCGGTGCTGCTTCTGGTGTGGCCCAAGGACCATGGCCAGTCTGCAAACAGTCTGGACCCCCATCTGCAAGGAAATAAGGAACTTGTGCCCTCAAGTAAATCAATGACATCACCAAGCATGCTGATATTTTCATGGCAAGACATTCTTAAGGAAGGAAGGAAGTGCATTAATTTACATTGAGGTATAAACTCTGTCGATCTCATCATGATCCAGTAACAGTTTGTGGACCAGCATTTAAACAGCACAGCCTCAGAGAATGAGAAGGAACGTGCCTTCTGGCACAGAAACAGAGTCACAGAGAACAGAAGCAATGTACCGCAGTCCCCAGCCAATCCTGAAAGTCTGAGAGAAAATCACTGCATTAAATACTATTTTCTCCACTCTAGACTGCAAATATAATCTCTTTAATCAAATTTTTTTCCCCAAGAGATTTCCTAGGCCGCAGGCATGGGAGTAATTTGTCTCACAGGTGTGACTGCCTGGGCAAGTGCAAACATAGCCATGTTCGAAATGAGCAGTTTGCACAGGTAGCCCACACATGATTCATTTTTAACCAAGGCTTGGGCCCAGGTTGTCTTGTAAAATGTCTTTGAAACTCACTTGTCCATTCACATAACAAATATGTGTTGTGCAAACAGAAGATCAGTCAGACAACAGGAATACAATGGTGATCCTGCTCTCACAGAATTACCTTCTAGAGGAGAGAATAAAAAACAAGCAAGTAAATAAATAAGTAAACCTGATAGTGTAAGTACCGTGAAGGCAATTACACTTTTCAGGCAAATACTGAATGAAGGGAGTAAAAACTACTGGATCTTTTGGAATACATGATAAAACTTTTCCAAGCTAGGAAAAATCTATGGGACTCAAGCCTGTTGAAATTCCATCATTCAGGCGAAACAACGGTGGGCAAAGGATCAGAGTGTAATACAACGCTAGTTGTATGATGCAGACGATAACTATAAAAGGAATCAAAGCAGGTCAGGAAGAATTAGCTTGGCTGGAAACAGAAGGCTTCAAAGAAGACACGGGCCTTAGACAGGCATAGACAGATGAATGGGAAAAGGAAGTGTAAAGAGAAGGAGTGAGAAGGGCCAGGCGGGTACGTGGAAAGGGTCAGGCCCAGGGGTGGAAAGCACAGAGTCCTGGGAGAAGACATGAGCCTGGCCTGGAAGAATGAGCCAGAATATGAATGATCTTGCATGGCAGGTAGAGGTTTCAAAGACTCGGAATGTTCACTGGAGGTTCTGGAAGGCAGGAGCCGCATGATGAAAGAAGAAGTGTAGACAATGTAAGCCAACGGTGGCATCTATGTCCAACTGAAGGCTCATAGGCTGGACTGCGCAGGAGAAGGAAAAGGAACAGCAGGAGAAGGAGAAGGAAAAGGAACAGCAGGAGAGGGAGAAGTAAAAGCATTCAGTGTTTGTCTCTTTGGTGTTGGGAGAAGGGCGAGGAAGATAGGGGAGTTGATGCTGATTCAAAGATCACTGGTTTTGAGCCTGGGCAATACAGTGAGACCCCATATCTAAGAAAAAATAAAAACATTAGCTAGGCGTGGTGGTACACAGCTGTAACCCCACCTCCTCAGCAGGCTGAGGCAGGAGAACTGCCTGAGCCTGGGAGGTCAAGGCTGCAGGCAGCTGTGATTACGCCACTGCGTTTCAGCCTGGATGACAGAGCAAGACCCCATTTCTTAAAAAAAAAAAAAAAGTCAGTGGTCTTGGAGTAGGAAGAACAGTGGTACCCTTGACAGAAACAAGAGAGATAAAGAAATCTCACCGGGTTGGAAGGAGAGGATGATGTAATTTTATATATTCTGAGTTTGGGGAAATATCCCATAGAAAAGAATGGCACTGACGTTATATGCACTCACAAGGATTTTATATTCTACTGTAAGTACGCTCTGAGGTATGTTAACATCTATAAACTACCTTACAGTTTATAAAGCACTCCTATATGCTATTTACTTAATTCTCAAAACTTTCCTGTGATGTAGGCATTATTTTTCTAAATTACGGATCAGAAAACCAAGACTCGGTGATTACGTGATTTCACCAAAATCACACACTCGCTCAGCAGGTGATTTAGACTAGAATGCTTCTGACTTGAAGTCTGGTGTTCTTGATTTCACAGAATCACTGCTGTCTCTGTGGTCACATTTCTGATTTCATGCAACACACAGGCATATGTAACAGATGTGGCAGGGCTTGTTCTTTTATGTTGACCTGGATTAAAGCAGAGCTAACGCTAGACACTGATGCATTTTTACCCTACACTCTATTTTTTAATTTTTAATTTTTTCTTTTTTTGAGACAGGGTCTCACTCTGTCATCCAGGCTGGAGTGCAGTGGCTTGATCACAGCTCACTGCAGCTTCTAATTCCAATCCTCAAGCAATCCTCCTGCCTCAGCCTACTGAGCAGCCAGGACCACAGCACATGCTACCATGCCTGGCTAATTTTTAAAAAAATTTTTTGTAGAGACAGGGTCATGCTATGATGCCCAGGATGGCCTTGAATTGCTGGTCTCAAACTCCTGGGCTCAAGCAAGCCTCCTGCCTCGGCCTACCAGTGCTGGGATTATAGGCATGAGTCACCATGGTTGGTCCCAGACTTTCCACTCTTTATTCTCTTTCCTCTGCCTGGTCCATCTCATCCCCAACCACAGTTACTTTAACTCCATATAAGTAACTCACCAACTTTTATCTCTTGTCTGTAACTTCACTTGAGTTCCAGATCTATACAGCTAATGGTTGACTTGTGCCTTTTGGATGTTCCAAATCTACCTCCCCTTGAGTACGTGCAAAACCAAACTCCTGCAAACACTTTAGAAAACCCTGGGAGGTCCTCTGCTATCTGGTACCCACAGCCATCCGCCCCATTCTCCTATACACCCTCTTGTACACACTACTCCAGCCTCATAGCTTTTGGACCTGCTATTCTCAAGGTCTGGGACCCATGCTCATCCTCTTGATAGCTTCATGGCTTATTCTTTAACTTTTTTCTGGTTTTTGCAAAAATGTCATTTTCTTTATGAAGTCTTTCTTGTTTACTCTATTTAAAATTGCAACTCTATCCCCAACACGTGCCTCTCTAGTCCCCTTCCCTAAGTCCTTTTCTCCATGATACTTACTGAATAGCTACACTGTAGAAGGCAGTGTTCTAGGCCATCTGACATACTCAATAGTTTATTCATTTATCTCATTTTCTGATCTCTCCAAGCTGGAACATAAGCTTGATAAATTTCAAGATTCTGGTTTGTTTTGTCTCTGCTCCCATGCCTATATTAGAGCCAAGTACGTGGTAGGAGTTTAATAAATATTTACTCAAGGAATAAATTCATTCTCTCCTCCGTGACTCTGGCCTTTTCCGGTCCTGCTGTCCCAGTAAATAGTTCAACTACCCCCTCCAATGATGCAGGCCAGAAGCCCAGAAATCATTCTTGACAACTCTCGCTTCCTCACCCACACAGCCCATCAATCATCAGATGGCTGTGACCTCATCTCCACCACTCTAGTCTTTCCGCTTCCCTCTAAAGCCACCACCCCCACGTCCCGAGTCTAGCCTGTCATCTCTTTTCTGAACATCTGCAATGGTCTCTTAGTGGTTTATCTGCAGCACCTCCCGTCCATTCTCCATGGATGACCATGGAGACCAAAGCCAGATAACCTTCCCAACACGAAAAATCTGTAGCAGCTCCCACTGCTCTTAGGATGCAGAGAGAACACACCAGGAAACCCCAGGGCTGTGCAGGCTCTTCCAGGGCTCCCCTCCCCCCTGCCGGCACCCCAGCTCTCTCTGTGCCTGCCGCATCGGCCTTTCCTTCCCAGGCACTGCCCTGCTCTTGCCTGCCGCTTCCTCTGCCTGCAATGCTTATTCCTACTCCCTTCACCTGCTCCACTCCCAGCTTACCTTTCAGACTGCAGCTGAAATAGAGGTTCCCTGGAAAGACTTTATCTTATCTTGTCTTATTTGAGACAGTCTGGCTCTGTCGCCCAGGCTGGAGTGCAGGGGCACCATTTCAGCTCATTGCAACCTCTTGCCTCCTGGGCTCAAGTGATTTTCCTGCCTCAGCCTCCCAAGTAGCTGGGATTATAAGTGTGAACCACTGCACTAGACCCTGAATCTTTTTTTTTTTTTTTTTTTTTTTAATGAAGACATAAGCTGGGCATGGTGGCTCACGCCTATAATCCTAAAACTTTGGGAGGCCGAGGCGGGTGGAACATCTGAGGTCAGGAGTTCGAGATCAGCCTGGCCAACATGGTGAAACCCCATCTCTACCAAAATACAGAAATGAGCCGGGCCTGGTCATGCACGCCTGTAATCCCTGCTACTTGGGAGACTGAGGCACGAGAATGGCTCGAACCCCAGAAGGCGGAGGTTGCAGTGAGCCGAGATCGCACCACTGCATTTCAGCCTGGGTGACAGAGTGAGACTCTGTCTCAAAATAAGTAAATAAATAAATAAAAATAAAAAACAATATTAAGACATAATCTACATACAGTAAAATGGACCCCTTTTGGCGTAAAATTCTGTTACTTGCGACAAACATAACCAGGACCACAATCAAGATACAGAACAGTTTCACTGCCGCCAAACATTTCCCCAGGCCCTTCTGCAGCCAACCTCCCCCTGACCAGCAACCACTGATCTATTTTCTGTCCTGATAGGAAGTGTTGCCTTGGCAAGAATTTCATATAAATAAAACTACAAGGTATGTAGCCTTTTAAGTCTAACTTCTTTTACCTAGCAAGATGCATGTGGGAATTGTGCCCGCAGTTGTGTGTATCAGGAGCTCACTGCCTTTGGCTGCTGTAGTATTCTGTTGTGTGGAGACACTGAAGTTTGTTTATCACATCACCAGTTCAGGGACACTTGGATGGTGACTATGATTAAAGCTGCTATAAATATTCCTGTACATTTTTTGTAATAGGGTAAGTTTCTATTTCACTTGGGTAAATATTTCCTGGTTACAGATTCTTATAGCACAGGGTATCTTTCTTGGTTACAGTTTATTTATTTAGTTATTTATTTTTGAGATGGAGTCTCACTCTGCCACCCAGGCTGGAGTGCAGTGGTGTGATCTTGGCTCAATGCAACCTCCACCTCCTGAGTTCAAGCAATTCCCCTGCCTCAGCCTCCTGAGTAGCTGAGATTACAGGCATGCACCACCATGCCCAGCTAATTTTTGTACTTTTAGTAGGGACAGCTTTTCAGCATGTTGGTCACACTGGTCTCGAACCCCTGACCTCAAGTGATCCGCCTGCCTCAGCCTCCCAAAGCACTGGGATTACAGGCGTGAGCCACTGTGTCCGACATGCAGTTTAAATTTTACATTCGTGTGTGATTAAAATCTCCCCTCATGAATTTAGGTTGTAAAATCCATGAGGGTAGGGACTATGTTTGACTGTAATCAGCAAAATATTTCTAATGCCTTCTCTATACCTGGCACAGAGTAGATGCTCAATAAATATTTACTGACTGAATGAATAAACAGTGTCTCATCAGGCACTTTTAGGAATGTAAATTGCTTGCTTGATCACTTGTTTTAAAATTAGGAGAAAGTAGATGGAGAATAAATGTTTAAGCAAAGCTCAGCTCTAAAAGAAACTTTTCTTAAGAATTTTTGTTTATTAAACTATAAAATGAGTATCACATTATAGATGATTTTGAGATGGAAGAAAAATACCATCCTTGTCATTATTATTATAATAAAATGTTTTATTTTGGGAGACTCTTGCAGTCTAGTTTTTGGGATACTTACTTTCAAATTAGCTCTAGCTAGAAACACAACAAACAATGAAATACATCAGTCCATGCTCTTCCCCGGAGTGACCCACAGCAGCTGACCAGTGCGGGGCATGTTTTTCCCTTTTGCACTGCACCTGGGAAAAGTCATTTCACAAAAGACCTGCCAGAACACCAGGGGTGTCTGGGGGTGTGGGGTGAAGAGGCCAGCCGCTCAGGAAATGCTTTCCCTCCCCTACCTCCCACAGCGAGAGAACACGGGTCGGCAGCTGCTAACACACTGTTGCCCATCTGGAAAAGAAATGAGTTTCTTCCCTCCTCCTAATGGCCTGGGAGACCACCATCAGGTTTCTTACCCGTAGGAAAGAAGGGAAGCCCTGTCCATAGTATCCAACAGCAAAGTACTCAGGCTGAGGCCTCATTGCCTTAATGATGTTCTCATAAAACGAGGCCCTTTTTTTCTGGAAAACAAAACCAGACATTCCAAGGGGAGGTTATAAGGACACAGTTAGGGGGGAGAAAAAAGTCAGACCTTGTTTTGTTGTTTCCCATGTAACGCAGAGCAATGAAAGGTCTTTGAAAAACACCCTATTGGGCAGAAAAGGATTATCCTGTTCTCAGATCACAGGTTTTGGACCTGGGCTCCATGAATGGACACTGGAGGGCTGTGACTCCCTGAGGGTGTATGCAGAAGTGTGTGCACATTTGCATTTTTCTGCATAACGGGGCACTGTGCAACTTTTTCAGCAGTTTCTCAAAGTGGGCTCAGGACCTATAAAAGGTTAAAAAGTGCATTCTGAGATTCACAGAAGGTGGCTGCACTTAACCAGACACCCATGGGAGAAGATAAAGGACCTTCCAAGGCCAGGCGCAGAGGCTCATGCCTATAATCCTTGCACATTGGGAGGCGCAGGTGGGAGGATTGCCTGAGGCTAGGAGTTTGAGCCCAGCCTGGGCGAAGTAGTGAGACCCCATCTCTACAAAAAATTTAAAAATGAGCCAGCAGCTGAGGCAGGAAGATGTCTTGAGCCCAGGAGTTCGAGGCTGCAGTAAGCTATGACTGCACCATTGCACTCCAGCCTGGGTGACAGAGTGAGACCCTGTTGTGAAAAAATAATAAAAATAAAGAACATTTTTAAAAAGAAGGACTGTGCAGTTCATGCAGTGGTTTGGATGAAAGTGTCTGGTAAGTTATAAGTACCCAGAGGTGGTGGTGATGCTCTGTTTTTCAGTATCTGCTACCACCTCTATCTTTAATTCTTCACAAGATGAGAGGCTTCCCAGCTTTGGCTCACAAGGTCAGCCTTAAAGTAAGCAAAATAGCCAGCCAGATGTGGGCAGCTGTGAACAATGACCTGAACCCCCTTCCCCCACAATAGTTAGCGTGCCATTTATCTAGGTGACAGTCTCATCAAAATACTATTTTCTTAGACCAGTAGGTAACATGTTACATTACTAATATTTCAGCTCAGTTCAGTTGATGAAATTATTATTATTACTATTTTTTGAGACAGGGTCTCACTCTGTTGCTCAGGCTGGAGTGCAGTAGCATGATTACAGCTCACTGCAGCCTTGACCTCCCAGGCTCAGGTGATCCTCTCACTTCAGCCTCCCAAAAGTAGCTGAGACTAGAGGAACGTGCCACCACACCCAGCTAATTTTTTGTATTTTTTGTAGAGATGGTGTCTTACTATGTTGCTCAGACTGGTCTGGAAGTCCTGGGCTCAAACAATCCAACTACCTTGGCCTCCCAAAGTTCTGGGATTACAGGCATGAGCCACCGGGCTCAGTCCAGTTCATGAAATTAATACATGAGTTTTTTGCATGTGAAGCCAGGAGCTGGTATAGTACACCGGTAGACTTTTTACAAAGTGATCTTGACATCCAGCTCCTCAAATAATGATCATTTCATGACTATGGGTGACCTGATCTTTTCTAACTCCTCTACTAAAAATTATTAAATTTAATATTGTGGTTGCCTAGCATCGGGTATTCAGAATGGTGGCTGCCTACCATGGAGCATTCAGAATGGTGGCTGCCTTCTATCGGGCATTCAGAAGACTGGCTGTCTACCACTGGGCATTTGGAATGGTGGCTGCCTACTGCTGGGGCATTTAGAATGGTGGTTGCCTCCACTGGGCATTCGGAATGGTGGCTGCCTCCACTGGGCATTCGGAATGGTGGCTGCCTCCACTGGACATTCGGAATGGTGGCTGCCTAACACTGGGCATTTGGAATGGTGGCTGCCTCCACTGGACATTCGGAATGGTGGCTGCCTCCACTGGGCATTCGGAATGGTGGCTGCCTCCACTGGGCATTCGGAATGGTTGCTGCCTCCACTGGGCATTTGGAATGGTGCTGCCTCCCCTGGGCATTTGGAATGGTGCTGCCTCCCCTGGGCATTTAGAATGGTGGTTGCCTCCACTGGGCATTCGGAATGGTGGCTGCCTAACACTGGGCATTCGGAATGGTTGCTGCCTCCACTGGGCATTCGGAATGGTGGCTGCCTCCCCTGGGCATTTGGAATGGTGGCTGCCTCCACTGGGCATTCAGAATGGTGGTTGCCTCCACTGGGCATTCGGAATGGTGGCTGCCTAACACTGGGCATTTGGAATAGTGCTGCCTCCACTGGGCATTTGGAATGGTGGCTGCCTAACACTGGGCATTTGGAATGGTGGCTGCCTCCACTGGGCATTAGGAATGGGTGCTGCCTAACACTGGGCATTTAGAATGGTGCTGCCTCCACTGGGCATTTGGAATGGTGGCTGCCTAACACTGGGCATGTGGAATGGTGGCTGCCTCCACTGGGCATTAGGAATGGTGGCTGCCTAACACTGGGCATTTAGAATGGTGCTGCCTCCACTGGGCATTTGGAATGGTGGCTGCCTAACACTGGGCATTCATTTTTGTTTTGCTTTACTGATGTCTGGGAATATGGAGGGTCCACATAAAGAAAAATGGCTTCAGGAAGAATGAGAGAGCTGCACACAGAGATCTGGAGGGATGTGGAAGCCGAGTCACTATTATCTGAAACTCGATATTCCACCACACTGTCGAGGCAACCCCACTCCACTTCCAGAGGTGTCCTGAACCTTCTCTGAAGGATACTTTCTAGAAATATTGATGAGAACTTTTGGACTACATCTTTTTTCATTCTCATTTCAAGCAAAGCTGACTTTTCCATTGTAAAAAAAACACCATTCATCCTGACTTTCAACTTACAGAAACATTTTCATGAGCACTAATTTTAGCATCCCTGTCAGAGGCCTAACATATTTTGACCCAGACTCACCAGGAGGTTGCCAAGGCCCTCGTAGTCAAATACTTTGCTTTCGTAAGTCTCGGCCAACTCTTTGCTCAGTTTGATGGCCTTCTCCCACATCTTCAGAAAAAGGAAAGTAGGGTTAAAAGTGAAGAACAAGGCAGTCATTGATCTGGTGGCAAAAGCCACTGGCGAGTCACTGGGAATGAGCAGGTGGTCTGGGGCATTGAGTCTCGGTAGATATTCCTCACTCGCTTTATCCTTTGCATCAATGAAACCTTTATTTCCTGACATCATAGATAGTGTGTATTGGCAGCTTTGCCAGGGGCATCTACTGTAGTTCTGTTTGCAAGGACATTAAGAATAAGTACCATGTGTCCCCCAAAAAAGCAATAACGCGTTTAACAGGCAAAGCACCCACAGCACTTGAAAGTAGAGAGGAAGCAGTGCCAGCCTAGGTTTGGAGAGCATGCAAGTCTTGTTGAAAAGGGAAAGGAAGTTTCCATGGTACTTTGGTTCTGAAATGTGTTTGTGTGTGTGTGTGTGTGTGTGTGTGTAGGGGTATGTTTGTGTTTGCATGTGTGTATGGGTGTGTGTACGGGAGTGTGTGGGTGTAGTTATGTTGTTTGTGGAGATGGAAAAAGGCTAACAGTACTGTTGTGTGGAATTTGGCAAACTGTGTTTCCATGCAGGGCACTGATTTCCCTACTTAGTGGATGAGTTTTAGGAAATGCCTCCGAGCATGTATAAAGATGTAAGTTGCAGGCTAACGCATGTCCTCCGTGTCTGAGGCTAGCAGCCCAGATTGAGCCTCCTAATCCCTTTGGTATCTCATGAGCTGTCTCTTAGACGGATACTATTCAACTCGCAGCATCCGGTCGCCTCCTGCTTCATTCCTGTTCACAAGGTGCTACGTTCCATCGTTTCTGGCTGCTGAAGGAATGTGTGCAGAGCCCACAAGCCATTGTGAAACGCTTCAAAATTAAATCTTTTAAAATCACTGTTTGCAAAATGTGTCCCCCTCTGAAATCTCACAATTCATGCATACGCAGGGAAAGAATAAAGAGTAGCTGTGAGTTACTGTTGTATATTAAATCATGTACCTGGTCTTGGTCCTGAGTTCCAGCGAGGGAGCTCCTAAACCCTTAGAATTTCTCAAGTAATAAAAGTGTCTTTGTTGTTCCTGGTGTCCCCACCCCAGGATCACACCCAAATCTATGCTAATGAGGTGACTCAGGGCAGTCTCCTAGTCTCAGGATGGGGTCTGCCATGCCAGAAGTACTAACCATGTGACTAGAAGGTGAGGACCGTGAGCCACCTGATATCAGCCTGACCTCCAGGCAAAAAAAGGAGGCTAAAGGTCAAGTTCATCATGTAGTTAATGATTCATTCAATCCTGCCTGTATAATGAAACCCCACAGTGGCTCACGCCTGTAATCTCAGCACCTTGGGAGGCCAAGGCAGGAGGAACACTGGAGCCCAGGAGTTCTAGGTTCTAAACCAGGCTGGGCAACTGGTGAGACCCCATATCTACCAAGAAAAAAAAAAAAGAAAGAAACCCCAATAAAAACTCTGTACACCCATGGCTTGGGTGAGCTTCCTGATTGAGGAACACACTGATCTGCTGGGCAGGTGTCGCAGGTTCACAGGGGGAAGACACAGAAACCTCGTGCTTGGGACTCTCCCAGACTGTTCCCTATGGGTCCTCTCATTTGGCTGGCCTCAGTTTACATCCTTCCTGATGAAACTGGAATTGTTAAATACAGCACTTCACTGTGTTCTGTCGGTTGTTCTAGCAGACTATGAAACCCGAGGGGGCAGTGGAAGCCCCCCAGATGTAGAGCCAGTTGCCCAGAACTATGAATGGACTGGGGAACCCCAAACTTGCAGAAGGCATCTGAAGTGGGGGCAGTCTCGTTGGAGACGGTGCCCTGAACCTGGGTAGTCGGTGCTAACTCCAGGTGGTGAGCATCAGAATCGTACTGCGATACTGCGGTCATTTTCCTCATTCCCCTGGTAGAAAAACAATCCAATACTCACTTTGCCTTTGTCAAAATACGATATGATTTCTTGATACAGCTTCTCTTTAAGCTCTTGCTGGGTATAAACATAGTAACTGTCCCTCTGAAGTAAATGAGGCACACAGGGCTTGTCAGACCACTGAAAAGGAAGAAAAGCAACACACGGTTAATACAACAAATATTCAGCCCTCTAACATCAAGAAAATAGTGCATATATATTTGACTCATTGATTTTGTATTTTAGATTATGTATGAAACACAAAAGTTACATATACACACATGTACACATGCCAGCTCCAAAACAAGTATCATGCCAAATGGATGAGCACCCACAGCATTCCCCTAAAATGCCAGCGACAAAGCAAGGTCGCTAACCGACATGACTGTCGCAGTACTGGGGCACCATTAACTCAGTCAGATAGAAGGAACAAATTAGGAGTCTAAAAACGAATAGGAAGAGGTAAAACTATCACAATTTCCAAACATTATGGCTGTATTCCTCACAAGGCAAGGCAGTTGACTAAGAAACTGCGACACGCAGTAAGAGAATTAAGTTACGCAGCAGGAAAACCAATTAATATACTTGGAATAAAACAGATTTCAGATACATGGAGACTAAATATACAGAAGATAATAGAAGAATGGAACCAAACAAAAATAAGTCCAAAAAGAACATTTCTAAGAGTGAACATTACAAGGAATATGCAAGACTTATATGCAGAAAACTTTCACACACCATTGAAGGGCACAAACACAGACTCGAACAAACGGAAAGTCATACCATGCTTTTGGATAAGAAAATTCTATTTCATTAACATGTAAATTCTCACTAAATTAATTTTTAAATTTCATCTTTCCAAAGTCCATATGGAAAAATAAACAAAAAGGAATAGGTAGGAAAACTCTGAAAAAGAAGAGCAATCAAGAGTAACTACCAGGTCATAAAACATACTATCAAGAATTAATAATTAATACAGTATGGTATTGGTACATGAACAGACAGAGACCCACGTAAAAGCATATACAATCTAGAAAGAGATTCCCTGCCCCCAAAATAAGAATTTAGTAATAAAGATGGGGTCTTATATCAATAAGCAAAATGTGAACTATACTTAACAGCATCTCTATTGAATAGCAATCTGGGTGGAAAAAAGCTGCATTCATACCTCATACCTTATAGCAGGATAGGAGAGTTTAACTTACTGAGTTGCTCAAATGAAGAGACCTACAGTTACAGACACTCAGGATTTCTTTGTGATCATCCAATGGCAAAATCTACAGTCAACAAGCCTCACTTTCTCAGCTACATACAATAAGTTTTTTTTTTTTTTTTTTTTTTTTTTTTTGAGACAGAGTCTTGCTCTATCACCCAGGCTGGAATACAGTGGTGCCATCTCAGCATACTGGAAACCTCCGCCTTGCAGTTCAAGCAATTCTCCTGCCTCAGCCTCCTAAGTAGCTGGGACTACAGGCATACGCCACTACACCCTGCTAAGTTTTTGTATTTTTAGTAGAGACGGCGTTTCACCATGTTAGCCAGGCTGGTCTCGAACTCCTGACCTCAAGTGATCTGCTGCCCTCAGCTTCCCAAAGACCTGGGATTACAGGCGTGAGCCACCACACCTGGCCCATTATACAATAAGCTTTTTAATGCCCTAAACTTAAATATGAATTGTGAATTTCCTTTGGGAAGTGATGAAGCATAGGAATCCTGTTTTTAATTCATATCTTAGGACAATGCACTTATATTACTTTAGTATAAAATTAAAAGAATATTAATAACTGGGAACAAGACTGGAGACAGAGACACTATACTATGTCTCATAGAAGACAGAGTACTTCTATGGTACTATATTCACTTATAACTCATCTTTCTGTGGTTTTCTGCAGTTTTACAAATTCTTTTATGTATTCATCAATGTGTGTTTTATTGCTTTAATTAGAGTGTCAATTACCAAAGGTTCATAAGTCATGCTTTGCTTTCTAAAGATTTTTAAACAAAAGATAACTGACATTTTCCCATACTTGATGTCCAACAGGAGGCTGCTGTCGTGCTCAAGGTGTGACATGCTGATGGGATGGACCAAGGTGCTGGCCAGGGATATAAAGAAAAGTGGATTGGCCAGCATGGTGGCTCACACTTGTAATCCTAGTACTCTGGGAGGCTGAAGTGGGAGGATTGCTTGAGCCCAGGAGTTCAAGACCAGCCTGGGCAACATAGCAAGATCTCATCTCTTAAAAAAAAAAAAAAAAAAGAAAGAAAAAATAAAAAGAAAAGTGGATAGGTTAGGGGCATTTTCTGAACAGAGGGGCCACATCTCTTGCTTGTGGAGAACATGGGAGGTGGTGAGTAAAAGAGAAGAATCGAAGATGACTATGAGGTTGCCTGAGTAACTAAATGGATGGGAATGTTATTAGTAACATGGTAATAAAATGAGGTAGGATGGGTTGGGGAGGAGCAAAGAGTGAGAAATAAAGCTTCCTGTTACTGCCTTGTTCAGTTTGAGCTGCGTATTAGCCAATCAAAGTTTGTATGTAAATCCAAAGTTAGAGGAGCTGCTCAGGGCCAGAAATAATTACTTGGGACTCATAGCATATAGATGTATTTATATCTAAGCCACAACATACATTTATTTACGGAGAGAATAAAAATAGCAGAGTACTTCTATGGTACTATATTCACTTATAACTCATCTTTCTGTGGTTTTCTGCAGTTTTAAAAATTTTTTTAATGTATTCATCAATGTGTGTTTTATTGCTTTAATTAGAGTGTCAATTACCAAAGGTTCATAAGTCATGCTCTGCTTTCTAAAGACTTTTAAATAAAAGATAACTGACATTTTCCCATACTTGATGTACAAATTAGTTGTGCCTATTTAGAAAGAATTTTTAAAAACTTATATAAAAGGACATCCCTGGAATAAGGTTCTTTCCCATCAAAATCATAAAATGTATAGAATTTAGTCTGAAAGGACGGTATACTCCACCCTGTTGAAACAAGCTCTCTGAGCCATTCACCTGCAGAAGCTCAGCGTGCAAGAGAAGGGTGTAGGCAGCTTCTGTGTAGTTCTCACAGTCTCGGTGCAAATCTCGAAGCTTGTACAGATATCTGGCAAGAAGGGGAGAAAGGAAGCATCTTGTCACTCGAGAGTTTTGTAGGTTTTTTAAGTTTTGTTTTGAGACAGGGTCTTGCTGTGTTGGCCAGGCTGGAGTGTGCAGTGGTCCGATCATGGCTCACTGCAGCCTTGAGCTCCAGGGCTCAAGTGATCCACCCACCTCAGCCTCCTGAGTAGCTGGCATGTGCCACCAAGCCCGGCTAATTTTCATTGTGTTTTGTAGAGACAGGGTTTTTCTATGCTGCCCAGGCTCAAGTTGATATAGTGTTCAGATCATTCCATAACCAGACCCCAGCCTGCTTCCCTGCGTGACTCCCCCTTCCCCACTACTGTACAGAAGCTATTCCTTCCTCTTGAGCCAAGGAGTCGGTTCCTCCTCATTTCTTTAATACACTGCGCACCTCCTGCCTCCGTGTTTCTCCGACTCCATCTAGACTAGTTTCTCTTCCGTCTTTAAGGTAGTGCTGTTTAATGTTTTTAAATTTTAGGTCTTGGACCCCTCTGGGAAGCTAATGAAAGCTATAGAATCTCTCCCCAAGAACATGCATATTGGTTATGTACAAGTTTGTTTCATGTTCAGAGATTCGCTAAGACTCTTGCATGGGTTTTCCTGCCTCTCCCTATACAGCCTCTCTTGCCCACCCAGGATAGAAGTTGTCTATCCCTCCCCTGATCCCTGACATGACCTCACGTAGGCACTCCTTCCTGTCATACTTATTCATGTATCTGTCTAAAGAGTTTGTCAGTTCAGGGTGAATGGAGCATATCATGTACTTTTAGGGGTCTCTCAAAGCAGCAAACACGGTGTTGGGCATCGTATTTGTTTACTGAAGAAATCAATCACAAAGCCATGAAATAAATAGCAGAAGCAAGAAATTTCCTTCAGCTTACCTTATGTATATGTCCTCTCTCTTCTTTTCTTTATAAAAGTTCTGCCAGGAAAAAAAAAAAAAAAAAAGGATCACCGAATCCCAATATAAATCAAGAGCTATTGACAAGCTCACCACAAAAATAGCCAAACCACTGTTGCTGCTTTTCAACAGTTTCACTTTTCCACAGTGTTCACTGTTTCCCTTTAACAAATATCCCCATAAGAAAAGGCGATATTTATCCTCAGGACGCAAAGGCACAAGAATGATATAAAGGACTTTGGGAACTCAGCGGGGAAGGTTACAGGTGGGTGAGGGATAAAAGACTACATTTTGGGTACGGTGCTCGGGTGACGGGTGCTCTAAAATCTCAGAAATCACCACTAAAGAACTTCTCTGGCCGGGCACGGTGGCTCATGCCTGTAATCCTGACACTTTGGGAGGCTGAGGCGGGTGGATCACGAGGTCAGGAGATTGAGACCATCCCGGCCAACATGGTGAAAGTCCCGTCTCTACTAAAAATGCAAAAATTAGCTGGGCATGCTGGCACGTGCTTGTAATTCCAGCCTGTAATTCCTGACTCAGGTGGCTGAGTCAGGAGAATTGCTTGAACCCGGGAGGCGGAGGTTGCCAGTGAGCCGAGATCCTACCACTGCACTCCAGCCTGGCAACAGAGCGAGACTCCGTCTCAAAAACAAACAAACAAACAAACACACAAACAGAAACTTATCCATGTAACCAGAAACCCCCTGTACCCCCAAAACCTACTGAAACAAAAATTAAAACAATCAAAAGCACACCAAATTTATCCTCAGGGTCTGTGGCTGCTGGTACCTGGGAGCTGAGCCAGCCATTCCAATTAGACTCAGGAAGACACCAGCTCCACAAAGGTGCCCGGGGTGCCTCTGTGTGTGTGGGATCCACCTAGAGCTAAGCTGTAGGGTGCAGGGGCAGCCTGAGTCCCCTCCCATCACCCCAGGGGCATGTCACATACCAGCACATTCACAGTGCAGCTCATACGGTTCTCCTTGCTCTCATCGTGCATGATGATGGTTCTATAGTCCAGCAGGTTCTCTAAGAGGCTGCTGACCAGGAGGGCAAAGACCTCCCCAGAGCTGGAGAGGTATTTGTGTTTCCGGCAATGTTCTAGGAGCCTGGAGGGGCGGAGGGAGAGACAAAAGCCCAGGTTCCATGCTGTCATTCCAGCAGCACTGACCGGCACTGACCAGGGTCTCAGCAGTGGTTGGCATAGGATTTGACGACACAGAATGTCAGTGTTAGATATTAAGTGACAGAGTTAAGCCGACACACACACCTCATGCAACACCTTCCTATCCTGTGACCTTCATTTATGCTGCGCTTCTCTGTGGACTCAAGTTCCAGTTTTCTTTAGGACTCAGCTCAAGTCCTACCATCACTTAGAATCCCAGCCCGCAATGTCCTTCTTTCAATGTCTGTTTTTGTTTGTGTTTTATTCAGTCAACAAACCCTTGCTCAAAAGGTTTGTGCTGTGTGAGGACTGTAATCTAGTTGCATGAGACCATTTTTCCTATGTCTCTATTCTCCCTAAGGCCTGGCACTCAGGGCATCCTCTGAACATTCTGGAATGCCTCGTATGGATGCCCAGCCTAGAGGAACCTGGAAACCTAGTACACCTCCTGCAATGCGGCTCTTTAGATAAAAGTGCTAGCTTCAGATAAAAATGCAGAGTTGTAAAGAAGCAAACTGAGGCTAAACTTTCAGTCTAAATCCTGTCCCTTTGGACACACATAGAGCCAAGTTCTGGGGCTCATTAGATTAGAAAATTAAAAGAAAATCTGGGAAAAGAGAGAGAGGGAAAGAGAAAGAAATGGGTCCAAAACATTAGTCCAGATTTAGGGTTATTCTTGGGCACTGGAGACCTAGGTATCCATATTTTTTCTGAGTTAGTGAACTAGGAAGAATGAAGAAAACAAAGTAAGATCCTTATGTAAAAAAAATCAGCTGCAGGATTAAAAAAAAGTAGCATATCACGTGTAAATATTTTGTGTATATGTGCATAACTGGATTTAATTCCACAAAAGATCAGAATTGCAAAAGATATAAACTGGGAGGTTTGAAGTTCAAATGGAGAGACTTAATGGAAACAGGATAAAAATACCAACAAAAGGACCTATCGCCATTAAAAACAAAATAAGAAAGGCTTCTAGTCCTTTAAAATACAGACTATTTATCAACTCAATTCCATTTCTAAGTATTCAGAGTGCTGGTTCCTTAGGGAATCTTCAAAAAAGAAAACAGTTGGGAGCACTGTCCTCAAACACAGACTCTCATCCACAAAACTCCCACAAAACAGGTGAACAACAAAGTGACCCAGGCAAGCACTCAGCTGGAGACGCAGTTGGTCAATACTAGAAAAGTTCAGGGAACATGAGAAAGCAATGGTCTAGAGTAGTTACAACGTGAATGAAGGGCAGGTCTGCAAATAATAATAATAATAATAGGCCAGACGTGGTGACTCACGCCTGTAATCCCAGCCCATTAGGAAGCCAAGGCTGGAGGAATGCTTGAGGCCAAGAGTTCTAGACCAGCCTGGGCAACAAAGCAAGACCCCATCTCTACAAAAATAAAAATGAAAGCCAGCTGGGCATGGTGGTGCAAGCCTACAGTCCTAGCTACTAGGGAGGCTGAAGTGGGAGGATCACTTAAAGCAAAATTTTCAGACCAGCCTTGGCAACACGGCAAGACCCCATTTCTACACAAATAAAAATAAGAAACAGCTGGGCATGGCGACATATGCCTGTAGTCCTAGTACTTTGGAGTCTGAAGTGGGAGGACTGCTTGAGCCCAGGAGTTCCAGGCTTTAGTGAGCTATCATTGTACCACTGTACTCCAGCCTGGGCAACAGAGAGAGACCCTATCTCTTAAAAACAAACAAACACCAAAAACAAATTGTAATAACAACCACCACAAACACTAGAGCAGCCAATATTTATTAGGCTTGAACTCTGCAACAGATGCTATGTTAGCATATCATCTCCTGTAATCCTCATAATGATATCAAAAAATAGATGCTATTCTTGGAGAGGGAAAACAAATGAGGTGTTGGATAAGCAGAATTGCTGGAATAAAGCCAAACTCTTAATATGTGGTGAAAACAGGGTTTGACGCTCAATCTCTCACTGAGGCCAACACCTATGTGTTTTTTAAATAATCACTTTTCCATTCTCCATTACTCCACATGTGCCAAGGAGGATGACAAGGGCAAGAGGGTTATAGGTGAGTGTGGCGGTGGAGGAAGAAGGGACAGTGGTGATAATGGGAGCCCAGACAGAGGTACAGATGTGTTGAATGGGGTGGATGACAGGACAGGAAAAAGACCAACCTGGCTGGAGATAGAACTGCTTTGGTTTTATGTCCTTTATGGGGCATAAGGTATTTTTTACATACACAGCAGACCTTGAAATATTTTTTCCTTTAAATTGTTGCTTTGCAGTTATAATTAGAAGTGCTAACACTTTTGCTGAAGTTCAAAAATTCAAACACTGGGCAAAATGCCACTGCTCTGTGCACCTCCTCCTTGCCTCCATCTGCTGTGTTCTCTAGGGCCAGGCTGGCCAGGAAAATACCGGCATTTGACTCCCACCAGATAAACAATGTCAGCTGTGGACGGTATATACCCCATAACCACACTGAAGACCACAGTGGGGGTGGCCCTGGTGACTCTGAGACTACTCAATTGCTCTATCAGTGCAACAGGACCCCTGTTTTTCTCTATTACTAAATGACACCACTGACTTAAGGTTTTGCTCCTGAAATACTCACAGTTTTTCCAGAAGAACCTTGTATTGTTCGTCTCCTCTGCCGCCTTCTACCTCCTGGTCCAGCTTTGTGATCAGCTCGTTCTCAAACTGAAAGTAGACGTAGAATTTCACAGGAAAATGTTGCATCCTTAGAAGAAGACATGGCCAACCTTTCTAGACTTGGCCAACCCATTCATTGAGTTGTGAACTGTTTTCAGCACAGACAGGGAGGATCACAGAGGGTCACTCATAAACTGTGCACCAAGGCCCTATTAAAATGTTCTAACACAGTCTCATGTCACTTTGTCCTTTGCATTACATTTGATTAAAAAAATATTATCCCAAACATTGCTTTCTGTTACAACTATGCATATAAAAATAGAATAATAATTTTCGTTTTTCTATTTTACTTTAGTTTCATGTCCAAGTCTCCGCAGTGAGATTGCTTTTGCAGAGGTTCATAGCTGCAAAATCATCCTTTCAATATTAATACACTTTGTAGATAAGAAAACAGAGGCATAGAGAAGACACATCAGGAAAATGATGTTCTCAAAGCTATAGAGTAATGGATTAGAACTTAATCCATTACATTGCTTTCAGCTGTACTATAATAGATAGGTTTTAAAATTCAATTCACCACATTATTCTCTGGGCTATACTCAAACAGCCAGAATTAAAATGCATGAAGTTAACTTTCTTTAATTATCTACAGACAGGGTGTTGCCTTAGGAAAGACATGTAGCAAAAATATCTCTTTCAGGCTCTGGGTTGCAATGTCTGACTCTATCTCTAATTGCCTTATAAAATGAAATCTAAAGTGAACTTTCAGATCAACGTGGACTTGCATTATTTAGGTTACTGCTTCTCTACATAGAAAGAAATGACTAATGAGTTGACTATATGTCCATTTACTAATACTACATGGTCTACCACTTCTTACCATATGGAAATTGCCATTTCCACTGAAATTGAACTCACACTGCATCATATCAAAGAAAATGGGGATTGTGGCTTTCCGGAGCTCTACTTCGGGGGTCAGAGTGACCTCCAGAATGGGACCCACCATGGATGGGATGAATTTGATTTTATGGGGACCTGAAATGAAAGTGAATGAAGATATTAAAAAACTATTTCACTGAAAGTAAAGTGTTACAATCTTCCTCCACAAGGCCCATAAGAAAAGGTTTATGTGGGTAAATCAACTCAATTCAGAAGTGAGTGACTCAATATTATATTCTGATAACATGTGGATGCCAGAGTAAAAGACAGTTCATTGTCAATGAAACCCACAAATCAACTTTCACTTCCAGACACACAGACAAATACATCTCAGGGTTATGTGGATCAAAATAAAAAAAGAATTCATCACGGCATGCTTGTCACTCAGAAGTTGTGATCAGGCCTGTTCAAGGCTAGACACTCACCCAGGTTATACCACATGTCCCGGATTCTAAAGCCGATTTCCTTTCTCATGTCCCCATATCTAGGAAGAAGATCATAAACCAGAAGGAGGATTTGCAGTGGAAATGAATTGCATAAACACAATAAGAAGGAAAGTAAAAACAGTCTGTGCCCCTCTAGGTCACTCTTAAGGCCCAGCCTTAAGAGATGAGGTTCACACCTAAACGAGCCCCCAAAAGGAATGAGGCACACAGAGGCCAGGGGACCCTGACAGCATGAAAAGCCAAATGGAAACACTGAAAAATAACTAAGATGAGATTAACAAACTCACTTCAGGGAGAATAATGAGGCACAGACAAAGCCAAACAAAACACGGCAAACACTGATGAAAAGGAAGGTGAATGAAGTATGATTATACAGTACTGTGACTGATGTCTAACAGGCAGACTAAATACTTATATACTTTATAGACTGATATTTGGGTAATATACATCCATTCCAGTATGTTCTTCAAGTATTCACATTGGAAGGCTCTACACCATGTACTCTCAATGGGAGTGATATTGCCCACAAAGGGATAAAAATTGGTCCTTGGGAGCAAAAATTCCTTTGCTGTTTTTCTATATATAGAGGCAGTTTTTGAGGGAGGAACCAGAAGTAGAAGGACACTAAATAGTTTTCCTAGATATCACAGATATCCCAACAAAGGGAACAGAACTAAAATTTCGAAGTCTTCAAATAATACATTCCTCAAGTTATTTTTTAACAACACGGTCTTTGGATTTCTAGTCTCTCAATGAAATGCAATGCTTCCCTAAATCTCTTATCACTTCTGCACATAATTCCATTTTGAATTCCAGGCCAGGAATCTGGAGGGCATTTTAATGCAATGTTTGAGTCCTGGCTTTCTCTGCTGAAACGGCAGGGAAGGAGTGTGCTTTGTGAAGCACTATGAGTGACTCTTCATAGTGGTTCATGGTACTCATAGTACTTCACAAAGTACTATGCCTGCAATTTGGGGAAGCTGCCAGCAGAGGCGCAGCTGTTCTTGGGGATGGGCATGCTGATAGTCAAAGTCCGTCTCTAGGTACAGATTTGATAAAAAGCATGGGATGACTGATAGGGAGATGGTTGGGCCTTAAGAAAAGAGTGCTGAACCTGGGGGAATGCGAGGCCTATTAAGTAATTAGTTGAAGATCTACCTCACTAACAACATGGGCAGCCACTAAATAGTAATTTCTGTGATACCTAAAATACTGCTCTCAATATAAACAAATGGAAGAAGCCCCTTCCCGATCTTAACTTTAAAAGGACACTTACTTTTTAACAATTTTGTTGCGCTTGGCTTGTGAGAAGGTTTCAAGCTGAAGGAACTCATGGGTGAGAAATGCTACTGCCAAATGGAAGTAATTGTTCCAGAGCTGTTCAGAAGTAATTGTGTGGGTAAAAGGAAATGAAAAATAACATTAATAAGGGTCATAATAAAACAATGTCACATGGTAAAGTCATTAACCAGGGATTAATGAAAGAACAAAATACACTCTACAAGATTTCTTTTTCTTGGGTGTTGATTATTCAATTCTAAGTTTTGAGACCTAATGTTAAGCATTTTAAAAAAATTTAAACTATTATATTTTTCTTTACTCCTGGGATAAAGGAAAGCTGCTGCCAAGAAGTACATCTATTTATAGTACGTAGTTTGGCACTATGTTTCAAAAGCCCTACAAGTTTGCAAAACTTTTGAACTAGTAAACACTTTTAGGACTTTATCCTGATGAAATAACCACGAATTTCTTTTTCATTTTCTTTTTTTTTTTGTAGCTGGAGCCTCGCTCTGTCGCCCAGGCTGGAGTGCAGTGTGCAATCCCAGCTCACTGCAACCTCCACCTCCCAAGTGTTCTGCCTCAGCCTCCCGAGTATCTGGGATTACAGGTGTGCACCACCATGCCTGGCTAATTTTTGTATGGTTAGTAGAGATGAGGTTTTGCCATGTTGGCCAGACTGGTCTTCAACTCCTGACCTCAGGTGATCTGCCCGCCTTGGCCTCCCAAAGTGCTGGGACTATAGGCATGAGCCACTGTGCCTGACCAACCATGAATATTTTTAAAAATTTAAAGCAAGGAAGTCCATCACAGTGTTATTTAATATAATAGAAAATGGAAACAATCTAAATGTTCATAAGAAGAATTTGGTTAAATATATCATGGACCAGGCATAGAAAAGATGGTATTCAGTCATTAAAAATAAGAAAATATTCAACATTATTGAAAAAATCATAGATCATTGAAAAAGGAAAATAGATTAACAGGGTACCAAAGAACGGCACAGCTTAATTCCATTTTGGCAAATATACATATACATACATACAATATATATTCATCTATATGCATATGCATCTCTGTGTGTGTATGTGTGTATACTTTCCTCTACTTACGAGTTTCAACTTTTAAAGTTCTGAGGCAGGAAAATGGGGCCTGGAGGCAGGGCACTGAAGGCCAATTCACACTGATTTCCTAGAACTGAATCAAAAGGAAAACTCCACCTCTCCACACCCAAGTAACAAAAGGATCAGAGGCTACCCCTTTGCACTGTGTGGCAGAAGAAAAATTCAAAGTACCTCTGATTGGTCCCCTCCTGCAACTGGTGGGAGGGTCAAACTGGTCACAGGCTACTCCTTCATTTGCATAGGGTGTAACCAAGTAACCAATGGGAAACTTCTAGAGGGTATTTAAACGCCAGAAAATTCTGTAACCAGTGCTCTTGAGCCGCTTGCTTGAGCCCGCTCCCACTCTGTGGAGTGTACTTTCATTTCAATAAATCTGGCTTTTATTGCTTCATTCTTTCATTGCTTTGTTTGTGCATTTTGTTCAAAACACCAAGAACCCGGACAATTTGTAGTCAAGGACCTCCACTGATAACAGTTCCACAGATACACACAAAGACAAAGAACACAGAAAGCACATCACCCAAAAATGCAGAGTACCCTGGAAGGTGAGCTCCACGAGAGCAAGGAACTTATCTGCCTTCACCAGGGAAATATCCCTGTGCCCTGTACATATAAGAACTCTAACATTTGCTAAATGGATGAATGGACACATGAATGAATGAATGAATGAATGAATGAATGAAGATAGAATTAGTGATCATCCGTTTTGCAGTTCCTTTGGACTTTCAACAAACTGTGCATAAGAACCGTTCTTTAGAACCAAACTCATTTGTAGGTAGGAGAGTTACCTGTGTGCTTATTTGTAGCCATGTGTGTCTACGTGCATTTGTGTAAATATACAAAGGGTCAACTCCAAATGTTTACAGTGACAAGGAGGACTATTTGTATTTTTGATCTTCTACTATTACTCTTTAAGACTTTTTTTTTTTTTTTTTTTAACAGATGTTACCTTTATAGAAAAAAGAAACAACCCCTATTTTATTGTGTTTGGAGGACAGTGTGACAGGCATATGTGCTTTAGGAAATGAAAAAACACAGGAAAACCTTTTTCATGTGAAAATGGTGAAATCTGAGGAGACACTTTCCAAATTCATATAGTTCTCTTGCCATGGCCAAGAATTCCAGAAGCATGTAGGTGAGTCACATGCCTACCTGAAGTTCAAAGCTTGCCTGATCCATGAAGAATCTTGTGAGAACTTCAGCAAACTGATTTATAGCACGGAGAAAAACCCTGGGGAAGGAAAATACCAGGTAAAGAAGGCAACTGTATGTCCTTTGAAACTTTTCCCCAACTATGTTAAAAACTAAACCAAACCAAACCTGAACTTGGCATCTTAAGACCTCACAATCTAACAGTGTCCTTGTAGACCAACAGCACAATGCCATCCACAGACGGGGCACAGGAGCTCAGTTTACAGAACTAACAAGAAGAGCCACTCAAGGCCACATCCCAATTTAGGTAACTGAAGGTAGATCTGAGACTGCAAACCAGGACTCTTAAGCCTCAGAGCAGGGTAATATAGACTCTATTATGATGCTTCTGTTTAAGCTTAGGGTTTCTGGAGAAATTTTTTTAAATCTAATCTGTACATAGCAGGGAAGGCTTCTGCTAATCAGATATTAGGGTAGAATTACTCAGAATTGGATATCCTGTAGAGTTAACAATAATGCTTACAATAATGGGTTGCTTTATTTATCTCATTAAATTCTAACACTTTTAACATAATATATATTCAGTTCATTTCACTTTTGTTCAACAAGTATCTGTTGTGGGCCAGCAATTGCAAGGCACAGGCTCAGGTCTGTGTTGAAAGACACAGTGTCTGATCTTAAGAAATTTACAGCTTGGTAGGGGAAATTAACAACATGTACATCTATTATCTGATATAGAATCTGAAAACAATTCTATGAGGTTTGAATGGGGTATGGAAAATCAAGGAAGAAGAGAGGACATCCAGCTCAGAAAGGCTTTGTCTGGAGGTGACTCTTGAGAAGAACCTTACGGAACGGCTGGAACGCTGACAGCTGGAGGTTATGGGGAAGGCACTGCTGGTGGAAGACTGGTGTCAGGCAGAGCAGACCATGTATGCAGGGACTGGGCAGAGAGGCCAGTTTGGTTGGAGTACAGGTAGCATACACAGGGAAGTAGCAGAAGGGACTAGTTAGTTTGGCACTGTGTATCAAAAGTCCTGTAATTTCGCCAAACTTTTGAACTAGTAAATTATTTTAGGAGTGTATCCTGATAAAGCCGGGCGCGGTGGCTCAAGCCTGTAATCCCAGCACTTTAGGAGGCCGAGACGGGCGGATCACGAGGTCAGGAGATCGAGACCATACTGGCTAATATGGTGAAACCCCGTCTCTACTAAAAAATACAAAACACTAGCTGGGCGAGGTGGCGGGCACCTGTAGTCCCAGCTACTCAGGAGGCTGAGGCAGGAGAATGGCGTAAACCCGGGAGGCGGAGCTTGCAGTGAGCTGAGATCCGGCCACTTCACTCCAGCCTGGGCGACGGAGCGAGACTCCGTCAAAAAAAAAAAAAAAAAAAAAAAAAGGAGTGTATCCTGATAAAATAACCATGGATATCCGTAAATCTGTAAAGCAAGGAAGGCCATCACAGTGCTATTTCACATAATAGAAAATGGAAAGAATCTAAATGTTCATAAGAAGAATCTGGTTACACACGTCACGGACAGATCATAGAACAGACAGTATCAGGTGAACCCTGAATGTCAGGATGACACAGGCCATGTGGAGCCACGGAAAGGTGCAGCGGAGAGTTGAGGATGACAATTACCGTGACAGCACTGAAGACACGATGCTAGAGAAGGGAGCAGAGAGCCTGAGGTGGAGCAAAGGCAATTACCCTGGGAAAATCAACATCATGAGCACATAAATTAGGACCTCTGGAGCAGGAAGATTCTCACTTTACAGATGACGGATTTGAGGCAAAGGGATTGAAAGACACTTCCCAAAGTTCACACAGCAGCCTCAGGTATTCCGACAAATGCCTCAGGGCCAGCCATCGGCTGTCTCACCTGTTCTGAGTCATATTCATCACCATCCAATCTCTGGCATAGACATTTTTTCCAATCAGGTCCTTGAACATGATAAAAGTTTCCATGAGGAAGTCCTGCGGAGAACAGAGGAGTGGTTGGGGGAAAACTGGGTTACATTCATAGTCTTTATTCTGGCGTGTACACAAGCAGAACCACAACCTCAGAACAGGATGTTCCTAGTGCCACAGTAACAGCCCATCTTTCAATGGTTTTAGGAATAACAAAGCATTCTTGCAGCTAGCTATGATGTGATTTGATTTTTATATTGTAGGACCCTATAAGGAAGATGAGGACAAAAAGAATCATCCACATTTTACAAATGGTACAACTGAGACTGAGAAAAACTAAAGGACTCGCTTAAGCGCACTGAAAGTAGGAAGGAGGGTCGGGTGTGGTGGCTTACACCTGTAATCTCAGCACTTTGGGAGGCTGAGGTGGGCAGATCATGAGGTCAGGAGTTTGAGACCAGCCTGGCCAACTTGGCGAAATCCCATCTCTACTAAAAATACAAAAATTTGCCGGGCTTGGTGGCGTATGCCTGTAGTACCAGCTACTTGGGAGGCTGAGGCAGGAGTACTGCTTGAACCAGGGAGGCAGAGGTTGCAGTGAGCTGAGATTGTGCCATTGCACTCCAGCCTGCATAGGAGAGTGAGACTCCGTCTCAAAAAAAAAAAAAAAAAAGAAAAAGAAAAAAAGAAAATGGGAAGGAGAAGAGTTGGGTGAGAACTTGGGGCTTTGGACCCCAAGTTTGTAATCCTTATCTCTTTTGTCCTCCGCTACCACAGGTTGTCAGAATGTGTCTCATGCACTTAAACATAATTCACCAACAATTGTGGGGAAATGGATACTTTTAATAGAGTTCAGTTCAATTCTCCTTTATTATGGTCAGAACAGGACACAGTGATACACACGCAGAATCACGATTCTTCCTGTGCCAGGGACGTTATCATGTGCAGCCTGGAAGAAGGGTCCTAAACGGTCCTTGAAAAGGGACCATAGCAGTGGCTGGTGATGACTAATAACTAATCACTTAAGCATACAGAGCTCTTCTGCTCCAAAGGGGGCTGTGAGCAAAAACTAATTCAAAAATAGAACAATCAGAGTTGAAATCAAAGCTAAAATGTTTTGAAGGCATTTTTATTAGTTAGCTAAATTTAGACCTTTTCCACTGTGATTCCTGAAAGTCCTGTCCAGTTTCTCTGGCACTAACCTACACAGTCCCGCCTGGACACTTGTCTGTTGTGCAGTAGTAAGAACACAGTATGTGAGAGGCAGGAGGAGGTCCAGGTCCTATTGCTAACCATATTTTTCTGAGACGCTGGTCAAGCTGGGTAACTTCCTATACTTTGGATGCTGAACGGCATGGGGCATGACTCTCTCTGGCCAGCAAGTGTGTGTGTGCAACTGTGGATTTTCCCCTGGTTTTATGGCGAGTTAGACGTACCCACCCTCAATTCTGAAATCCTAGACGTAGTTAATGAATTCAAATTCGTTTCATCATATATTTATTTACTTATTTATTTTGAGATGGAGTCTTGCTTTGTCGCCTGGGCTGGAGTGCAGTGGCACAATCTCAACTCACTGCAACCTCCACCTCATGGTTTCAAGCGATTCTGCTGCCTCAGTCACCCCAATAGCTGAGATTACAGGTGTCTGCCACCACCCTTGGCTAATTTATTTTATTTTATTTTTAGTAGAGATGGGGTTTTACCACGTGGGCCAGGCTGGTCTCGAACTCCTGACTTCCAGCCAGTGATCCACCTGCCTCGGCCTCCCAAAGTGCTGAGACTACAGGCATGAGTCACCACATCCGGCCTCATAATATATTTTAAGCACTTCCACCAATTTATTAGCCATTCTGTTAACTTTTCTTTTAAATCCATAAGAATTCATGGTTTGTGAAGCAAGGATTCAATTTAGATACTTGTTATTTGCTTCAGATACAGACTTTCCATTTAACTCCTGGAAATCTAAATTAATGAGATAGCATGATAAAGGAACCTCACAAGGAATCCCAAAGCCTGGTTTTATCCACCACTTCCCAAGGGCCTTCATGCGGTTCACTCAGAAGGCAGCGTGAGGGACTGAAAGGCCACTGGGAAGCAAAGGCCTAGCTGTGCACCATAACTTGGCCCCTGGGGACTACATTCAGGCAAGTTCCCTCATTTCTCCAGGCCTTAGTTCCCTTGTGGGGATAATGATCCTCTTTTAATTACATAATATAGCTGGAGGAGCTCACCATCATGCTGGTAAACAGGAGGTATGCCCCTTTTTTTCTTACTTAACAAAGGAGCCAAATTGTCAGGGTTTGATTTTAAAACTTCCCTATTCCGCCTGCTTTCTAAAGGAAATTTGCAACAAAAATCCCTAAAATTTTTATTGTTAATTTAACTTTATATAGCAATAATAATACGATGATTGTCACAAACAGCTAGTCCTCATAGGCATTAGCTACATGCCAACCTGCACGAAGCTGGATATTTCCCACACATGGAGCCAAGCAACACTTAATTAACCCTCAAGGTGGGTACTATCTTGCAGATGAGGAAACTGAAGCTCAGTGAGGTTCAACAGCTTGCCCCAAATTGCATACAAGGAAGTGGAATGGTCAGAATTCAAACTCAGAGCTGGGTGTTCTAAAGCCAGTGCTAAAGCAGGTGCTATGCCACCTGCCTGTAGAGGACACATGTCTACCTTTGGCCTTCCCCCTCCCCTCCTCTCCTCTCATCCTGGTCCTCTTGTGCCTGGTCTCCACAGGCACATCTACGTATTGCTATGGTTCCTATGCCATGCTGCCTGCCACGATGTGGCCCAAGCAGAGGCTCATGGAGACCTTCAGCTCAAGCCATGTGGTCTAACATGGATTTGAGAGTCCACCATTGGGCCAACGAATAATAACAAACAGCACTTTCCCTCCAATTCCTTGTATGTTTGTCCATCATGTGGGCATGGCAGAAAGGTGGGTAGTGGGCATGGCAGAAGGGTGGGTAATGGGCAAGGAAGGAGCTGGGAATCCATGGGGGCAATGGCCTCCTACTCAGCATGACAGACGCAGAAAGTGGAAAATCTAGAACAAAGAGACTGGAATATGCACAGATGATGGGAAAGTATCCAAAGACTAGTGTCAACATGACACCAGTGTGCTAATCCAGCGGCACATCCTGTCCACTGCTCTGCAAAGTCTAACAACACCTTCATGGACATCTGAAAGGCCACTAACAATCCCCTGAAGGGAAGGTACAGTGAAGCCACAGGCAGAGGCCTAACTCAGCCTCTTAGGTGAGTGCTTCATAGCAACTATAAGAACAATTTTCCTGCTTAAAACAATAGAGAACAAAATATTTTCATCTGAAGATAACTTACAAATGCTGTAAAGCAGGAGTCCCCAACCTTTTTGGCACCAGGTTTCAGGAAAGACAATTTTCCCATGAATGGGGGCAGGAATGGTTTTGGGATGAAACTGTTCCACCTCAGATCATCAGGCACTGGTGAGATTCACATAAGGAGCGGGCAACCCAGATTCCTCACATGTGCAGTTCACAACAGGATTCAGCTCCTATGAGAATCTAATGCCTCTGCTGATCTGACAAGAGCTCAGGAGTTAAATGCTCACTGGCCCGCTGCTCACTTCCTGCTGTGCAGCCAGGTTCCTAAAAGGCCATGGACAGGTTGTAAAGGGCAGGGATTACCTCTTTTTGTTGCCCTCTCCAAAATGATGGTATCAACCACGTCTTAGGAGACTTTGCACACCCCTGCCTTCTAAAATCCTTGCCATGACATGAGTAGTTACTGTACCACGTATGAAATCCTGTTTTCAGAGCAAAAAACATCTCCCAAATATTGCTAAATAAGGACTCTCTCTAAATCCAAGAAAGATTAAGGTGTGCGATAACCTCTTGGTATATGTGTTGTACTCTTTTTCAAATCCTATCAAAGAGAGAAAGTAGGAATTAGCTCTCTCCTTTCTGTAACCACTGTGGACAGCCACACAGCACTGGAGGTGGGTGGGAAGAGAAGCCTGGACTCCTGATGTGCAGCTTCAGCCACTTTTTTAAACCAAATATAAGAAGTCTTCAGGTTACCAGGACCAGTAAAGGCAACTTACAATGATGTCTTGTCTGGTTTTGAAAGTGCTGATGTAGTGGCTATAGTGGCTGTCGTCCATTTGCTGCAGGATGGCAATCATGCAAGCCACAAAACTCCCCTGGAAGGAAAAGGAAAGCACAAATCCAAGACTCCTTAGACCACCAACTGACAAAAACACGATGTGAGCCCCATGAACTTGGCTTTTTCCACCCAACGAGCCATGCAGGTAACCCACCACACTGGAAATACGCTGCATTCTACAGGTCCAAAGGCCACGTGCTTTGCAGTTTCTGCTTCAAACCACCTCCTTCCAGGTATGAGTGAAGGACTCCCATTAATAGCTATGAAGTGTGGAATCCTATAGACGGGACACCTCAATGAGATTACCAGTGAAGATGTAATAACTTGTGGGGCTTTGGGTTTCTTGTTGAGACAGAGCTGTAGCATAGAATTCCATGGAGAAATGTCCGAAATACTTAGATTAGTTAAACAAATCTTAACGGGGAGGAAGGCTAGCAGGAAAAGCGGTGGCAACACCGAGCATGGAGGAAAGGAGGGCAAGGGATGATGATGAAAACTCCCTGCTAGAATACCTGTGATATGGTTTGGCTGTGTCCCCACCCAAATCTCATCTTGAATTGTAGTTCCCATTATCCCCATGTGTTGTGGGAGGTAATTTAATGGTGGGAACAGTTACACTCATGCTAGTCTCGTGATAGTGAGTTCTCACGAGATCTGATGGTTTTACAAGAGGGTTTTCCCCCTTTTGCTTGGTATTTCTGGCTGCTGCCTTGTGAAGAAGGATACGTTTGCTTCCTCTTCCGCCATGATTGTAAGTTTCCTGAGGTCTCCCCAGCCATGCTGAACTGTTAGTCAATTAAACCTCTTCCCTTGATAAACTACTCAGATTTATCAACTACCCAGTCTCAGGTATGTTTCTATTAGCAGCATGAGAACGGACTAATACCACCTGATACCACTTCTCCAACTCCAGAGCCCATCAGCCAGTTGTTCCAATATACTACCCACACGAATTGTGACCCTGACTTGAAGATAAAAAATTAGTAACTAGATGATTAATTAACATTGCTTCCATTTGTGAGTTCGGGAAGTACATATTCAAGGTGCTACCCCTAGACCAAAAAAATGTGAATTATAGACTTAGTTTTATAGACAGGGAGTAAAGATTGAGGGTGCTAACCTCCTGCATTCACGCAGTTAGGAAAATAACACAAAGGAATTTAGCACAGGAGAGATGAACATACAGCTGTTTCTAAAACAGAGAGAAAGTTTCCCCAAGCAGAACAACGAAAGACCGTCTGTCTCTCTCTCTTACTGAATGCATTCCTTAGACTGTTTCTTTTGTTTTAAAAAGTTTATATTTCAGGCCTGGTGGCATGGTTCACACCTGTAATCCCAGCACTTTGGGAGGCCAAGGCAGGCAGATCACTTAAGGTCAGGAGTTTGAGATCAGACTGGCCAACATGGTGAAACCCCACCTCTACTAAAAATACAAAAATCAGCCGGGCATGGCGGCAGGCACCTATAAGCCCAGCTACTTGGGAAGCAGAGGCAGGAAAATTGCTTGAACTTGGGAGGCAGAGATGCAGTGAGCCGAGATTGCACCACTGCACTCCAGCCTGGGTGACAGCCAGAGCCTGTCTCAAAAAAACAAAACAAAACAAAACAAAACAAAACAAAGGTTTATTTTTTTCAATTACAAAGCAGTGTAAATTTATTGTACTAAGGCCTTTGATATATATATTGCCAAATTATCATATAGCTTGTTTTCCCAACGGTGTCTAACACAATTTGTTTCTCCAAGACCTTGCCTATTCTGGGTATTAGAGGTTTACTTAATCTCACTTCGCATTTTCATTTCCTTTTCTCTAAATTAAACAGTCTGTCCATGAACTTTTTGGCCATTTAGCTTTCTCATGTTGTTGTTTGTACCCATTCTTTACTCATTTTTCTATTAAAACAATATCTTTGCTTCGTGGCTTATAATAGCTTTTGTATATTATTAGCCACCTGTCACCTATGTTACAAAAATTTTTAAAGTTTGGGGCTTAACTTTTAATTTGCATATACACACACACACACACACACACACACACACACACACACACATATCTTCATATATAGGGATTTAAAATTTTACCTAGTAAAATCGATTTTTTCTTGTATTTTAACTATAAAAATCCATGAATCCTGTTCCTCCTCAAATCAGTTACCTATTATTTTATTCTAGTGCTTTATAATGTAATTTTTTAAAATTGAATACTTCATTCTATCTGACATTTATTTTGTGGCTATAGTACGAAGTTGAACAAATTTTTCCCAAAATAACTAATTTTCTTTTTCTTTGTTTGAGACGGGGTTTCATTCTGTCACTCAGGCTACAGTGCAGTGGCGATCATGGCTGACTGTAGCCTCGACTTCCCTGGGGCTCAAGCAATCCTCACATCTCAGCCTCCTGAGTAGTTGGGATTACAGGCGCATGTCACCATGCCTGGCTAATTTTTGTGTATTTTTTTTTGAGACAGGCTCTTGCACTGTTTCTCAGGCTGGTCTCCAACTCCTGGACTCAAGTGATCTGCTAGCTTCAGCCTCCTGAAGTGCTGGGATCACAGGCATGAGCCACCACACCCAGCCCCAAATTGTTAACTAATGTTCTAAACAATGTTTACTAAAAACCTTCATTTTCTCTTTTGAAAGGTAACAAAATATTCATACGATCCAAAATCTCCTTTTCACTTATCATGGTTCTGTTCTGCTGATATGTATCCTCTAAGTCTGACAGGCGAGCTCTCCATTATTACGTTTATTTTTATTTTTTTTTTTACGAGACGGAGTGTTGCTCTGTCACCAGGCTGGAGCGCAGTGGCGCGATCTCAGCTCACTACAATCTCCGCCTCCCGGGTTCAAGTGATTCCCCCTGCCTCAGCCTCCCAAGTAGTTGGGACTACAGACATGCATCACCACAACTAGCTAATTTTTTTTTTTTTTTTTTTTTTTGTATTTTAGTAGAGATGGGGTTTCACCACATTGGCCAGGGTGGTCTTGATCTCCTGACCTCGTGATCTGCCCACCTCAGTCTCCCAAAGTGCTGGGATTAGAGGCATGAGCCACCATGCCAGGCCTCGTTATTATTTCTATTTGGCTATTTATTTGTAACTAGTACTTATTCTTACTCTGATATTTTTGTGACTAAATTAAACAGACTTTCTCATTTATAATCTCTAAATAGCTTCTGTTGTTAAAGAACAGGCATTAAATATCATTTATTTTAAAACAGGTTAGAGGCTGGGTGCAGTGGCTCATACCTGTAATCCCAGCACTTTAGGATGCTAAGGTGGGTGGATCATTTGAGGTCAGGTGTTCAAGACTAGTCCGGCCAACATGGCAAAACCTTGTCTCTACTAAAAATACAAAAATTAGCTGGGTGTCAGGGCACACACTTGTAACCCCAGCTACTTGGGAGGCTGAAGTAGGACAATCACTTGAACCTGGGAGGTGGAGGTTGCAGTGAACGACCTCTACAAAAAAACTAAAAGTTAGCCAGGCATGGCGGCATGTGCCTATAGTCCCAGCTGCTTAGGAGGATGAGGCAGGAGGCTTGCTTAGACTCAGGAGATTGAGGCTGCAGTGAGCTGTGAAGGTGCCACTATACTTCACCCTGGTGACAGAGTGAGAACCTGTCTCTATTTAGAAAAACAAAAGGTAATTAATTTCAACAAAAGGTATTCAATTCCTAATCATCTTATTTAAAGCTGTGACTCCCCCACCCTCACTTCCCTTAACCTGCTATTATTTTTTCCTCTATAGCACCTGTTGTCTCCTAACACTACATAGTTTATTTTGCTATAACTGCTGTCATTATTGTTGGTGTCAGCTCCTCAAAGGCAGTGATTTTTCTGTTGTGTTCATGGGTACATCTTCAGTGTCCAGAGCAGTGCCTGTTTTACGGCAGTTTTTCATACCTATTTGTGAAATAAATGAATTTTTTTAATCTGACAGGAATTTGGAATAATTCTTGTCCTATGTCCTCTAATTAAAATCTAACCGTAGCTTTTAATACATCAAGTAAAAGACGTTTCACTTTAATGACGACACCAATGAGTCTTTCCACAGCTACCCCTGGTCTCTATCATAGTTGTTACCTGGCGTCTATTTAGATAGAGTACACAGAAAGCAAGAGGCCAAAGCAACACTGGCCTTTCCACAAGCATGCTAACCACAGGTTCTTTAAAATGTCTGGTTTTGTTCCTTGAATCAAGGGGGCTGGGTGGTTCATACTGGATCATTTTCTTTCTTTCTTTCTTCCTTTTCAAGGCAGGCTATTGCTCTGTTGTCCAGGCTGGAGTGCAGTGACACAATCGTAGCTTACTGCAGCCTCGACATCCCACGTTCAAGTGATCCTCCCACCTTAGCCTCCTGAGATCAGGGTGCCAGTATGGTACCTGATCCACAGGCACAGGCACACACCACCACCACGCCCAGCTAATTTTTTAAATTTTTTGTAGAGATGGGGTCTCACTATATTGCCTAGGCTGGATTATTTTCTCTCAATAGAAAATCCATGTCAGAATAAAGATCTGCTCAAGGTTATAACCAATAACCCATGATGTGAGAGGCCCATGGGAAGAACAGCCTCAAGCCACTGGCCCCGAAGGCTTCCTGATAGGCCGTGGGGATAGAGAAGCAGCAGCAGCCGTGGGATCCACCAAAGAGATACTCACGATGTGGGGAGACTGCCGGCTCATCCCAATCACTGTCCGGTTGATCCTTCTCAGCAGCCGTTCCATTATAAGCTGAATGTGCATTGCAGTAGCGCCCTGTGGGAATACAGGATTTGATTCCATTCCTTCTGACTCAGTTTCGCTTTTCTTAAGGGAACTTCAGATAGATGAGTTTTGTCTTTAAATCTCTTTCTGGCTCTTCCCTACAAAGCAATCTCTTGTCCAAAAGTGGAAAATGGTCTCAGAATAGTACAAAACTTTATGACGAAAATAATTGAAAATGATCAGTCGTAACATTTAAAAGATGAATGTGGGTGTGCAGGGACGAGTGCCTTCCTACTAACTCAGATCGCTCAGGTTCACTGAGAGCTCACTGTGGCCACTGACTCAACAAATAGTTTTGGGGGACCCCCATTAGCATGATGTATTCTGTTCTGAGGTTGAGCAGATTAGAATTGCCCAGGTCAATTAGGCACATGTGTGGGACATTAAAGGCAAAAATACAAAGCACTTATCACCTTCTGTGTTGTAGGAAAAAAAAAATAAGAAATCCAAGTCAAGGGAATTGTGATGGAGTAAATGTTTGCGTCTCCTCCAAACTCATATGTGAAGCCCTAACCCCCATCGTGATGGTATCAGGAGATGGGGCTCTTGAGTTGTAATGAAGGTTAGATGAGGTCATGAGGGTGGGGCCCTGGACTGATGGGATGAACATGCTTTTAGTAAATGAGATATCACAGATATCAATCTCTCTCTTCACCGTGTAAGCACACAGCAAGAAGGAGGCTGTCTGCAAGCCGGGAAGAAAGACCTCACCAAAACTGAACCATGCTGGCACCCTGATCTCAGACACTCAGTATCCAGAACTGTGAGAAAATAAATGTCTGTTGTTTAAGCCACGCAGTCTGTGGTATTTCGTTATGGAAGGCTGACTGAGCAGACTAATGCAAGGATGATTTTGTATTCTGACTCTGTCATGTGTGACTTTGAGCAATTATTCAACTTTGCTGAACTTGCAGTTTTCATAGCTGCAAAAGGGAGATAGTAACAGTTTTCTTATAGGAATTAGTAGGGCTGATGTAGTCATCAAGTGTGCTGAATAAATGTGTATTCCTTCTTTTACCTTCTTTCCCTTTTTTGTAGCTAGATATTACACTCATTTGGCTCCGACTTACCCATATGCAACTTGACTTTTCATAGCCTCTATCTGTCCTTGCTTTATGATAGATATTTTGAAACTCCTGCTTAATGCTTCAAATAACTAAATCATTGCTCTCTCTCTCTCTCTCTCTCTCTCTCTATATATATATATATATATATATATATTTTGCTTAACATTTTTATTAATTTTTACAAATTTAACTGGCAAAAACAGTACTTATCCAGCATGTACAACATGAAGATTTGATACACGTAATCATGTAATGGTTTCCATGGTCAAATTAACACATCCATTGCCACCCCTGCCATACATTAGATTCCCAGAACTTGCTCATCCTATAACTGACACTTTCTACCCTTTGACCAACATCTCCCCATCCTGCCCCCTAATGCTCTGCAGCCCCTGGTAAAGAATGTTCTACTTTCTGCTTCTACGAGTCTAACTTTGTTAGATTTCACATAGAAGCCAGATCAGGATGGCTACAGGAATTTTTTTAATTTCAATAGTCTTTGGGGGTACAAGTGGTTTCTGGTTACATGGATGAGTTCTTTATTGGTGATTCCGAGATTTTCGTGCACCCATCACCCAAGCAGTGTACACTGTACCCAATGCGTAGTCTTTTATCCCTCACTCACCTCCTAGCTTTTCCCCAGAAAGTTCACCAAGTCCATTGTATCATTCTTTTTTTTTTTTTTTTTTTTTTGAGATGGAGTCTCGCTCTGTCACCCAGGCTGGAGTGCAGTGGCGCAATGTCAGCTCACTGCAAGCTCCGCCACCTGGGTTCATGCCATTCTCCTGCCTCAGCCTGGTGAGCAGCTGGGACTACAGGCTCCCACCACCACGCCTGGCTAATTTTTTGTATTTTTAGTAGAGACGGGGTTTCACCGTGTTAGTCAGGATAGTCTCTATCTCCTGACCTCGTGATCCGCCCGCCTCGGCCTCCCAAAGTGCTGGGATTACAGGCGTAAGCCTCTGCGCCCGGCTGCACTGTATCACTCTTAAGCCTTTGCAGTCTCATAGCTTAGCTCCCACTTGTAAGTGAGAACATGTAATATTTGATTTTCCATTGTTGAGTTACTTCACTTAGAATAATGGCCTCCATCTCCACCTAAGTTATTGCAAAAGACGTTGTTTTGTTCCTTTTTATGAGTGAGTAGTATTCCATGATGCATACATACCACACTTTATCCACTCATTGGTCAATGGGCACTTAGGTGGGTTTCATATCTTTGCTATTGCAAATTGTGCTGCTATAAACATGCACATGCATGTGTCTTTTTCATATAATGACTTACTTTCCTTTGGGTAGATGCCCAGGAGTGGGATTGCTGGATTGAATGGCAGTTCTACTCTTAGCTCTTTAAGGAATCTCTATACTGTTTTTCATAGTTGTTGTACTAATTTACAACTGTTACAGCAGTGTAACAGCGTTCCCTTTTCACCACACCCATGCCAACATCTATTGTTTTTTGATTTCTTAATTATGGTATGGCTATATGTATTTTCATTACAGTATCAAGTATTTCAGGTCCACCCTCCCTCTCTGCTTCCCTCTGTCCCTTCCTTCTTCTCTCCCTCCTTCACTTTTTATTAGTCATTTACTTGTTTCCCATTTCCCTGAATGAAAGTGATTCATAAAATCAGCCTCTCCAGGAGATGCTGCTTTCACTCCATTTACATAGCATTTCCTTAGTGTGGCCCTAAATAGTTGTGCAGGTCACATGCTGTGCCCTGTGGGGAGGTATGAAATGAATAAGGCTCCTCTGAGCCTTTAGAGATTTCTATTGTAGAGGTGGAGGTGAGTGGCACATAAATTTTTTTTTTTTTTTTGAGACTGAGTCTCACTCTGTCGCCCAGGCTGGAGGGCAGTGGCGCGATCTTGGCTCACTGCAACCTCTGTCTCCTGGGTTCAAGCAATTCTCCTGCCTCAGCCTCCTGAGTAGCTGGGGTTACAGGTGTGCACCACCAAGCCCAGCTAATTTTTGTATTTTTAGTAGAGATGGGGTTTTACCATGTTGGTCAGGCTGGTCTCGAACTCCTGATCTCGTGATCCACCCGTCTCGGCCTCCCAAAGTGCTGGGATTACAGGCGTGAGCCACTGCACCCGGCCAGGACATACATTTAAATAAGTATAACACAAGGATCCCCTAGAAGGTGGGCTCCTGGGGGTACGGTGCTTGCTTCTCTAGTTCACTGCCATAGTCCTAGCCGATCCCAGTGCCTGGAGCATAAGAGCAGCTTCCCAAGGATTTGTGAGCTGCATTCATAACTCAGTGTACAAAGTGATAAAATCCTCAAAAGAAACTCAAGGAGAGCATGGAAACAATGAGTAGAATTTGGCAGGACCACACCAGAGACAACTGCACAGAGGCGCTTCCTGCAGCTGGAGTTGAAAGAAAGAGGACAATTCCAAAACAGAGCTGTAGGGAGAGGAGGGAATCCTGCAATGTTTTAAAAAATAAAACAAAAGGCAGGAAGAACAAATGTCAGTAATTAGAGCTTTAAATTAACTAAGGAGATGAGAGGACAAGGGAAGAGATATTGAGCTAGTGCACATATTTCAAAATGTATATGGAGGAAAAAAAAGTACCACCATGATGGACAAAAATGATTGAACTTACTACTTTACCAGAGCTCCATGATCGATAATTTTGACTGTCTCTGCTCATTACAGGGAACATAATATTGGGAAGACCAAAATAAAAAGCTAATTTAAATATCCTTGCGCAGGATTTAAATACATTCAAGTCATTCCCAAAGAGTCTTTCTGGGTGGTGAGAAGGTTGGTAGAGATGTTACGTATTAAAAAATAGGGTCAGAAGTGGAAGAGACCTAAGAGGTCATCTAGAACAATTCCTACATACAACGGACTAGACTAGGAAACTGAGGCACTGAGATATTTGCCTGAGGACAAATAGCTACAGAGTGGTAATACTGGGACTAGAATCCAATGCTCCGATTCTTGTGTTTCACATTAACTGTGATCATAAACATATGATTTCCAGAACACTGGATCCCTGGCTAAACCAATGTGCCAGACACATTGTTGCCAAATTTATAGGGCGTGGAGCTTTACTGTATTATTTTAAGGAATTACTGAGTTATAAGAGTTCCTTTTTTAAAGTATTGTGTTTATGACATGATTGGTCACATTTATGATTTTGGTGCAAAGTCCTTGGTTAGGAACAAAATCTCCAGTTGCTTTGGGAAAACGTATTCCATTTTATAATGTGGTTTCTATAAACATACTTAATTTAAAAAGGGGGAATGATCATAATGAATACATATCAAGTGAGCAGTGCAAAGAGTAAGTGGGCTACAGGGGCTTAGGGAAGTGGAGGGACAGAGATTGGGGGAGTAGCTAGAGATGGCAATGGTACCCTCACATACTTCTGAGGCTGTAGCATGCACTCACAGAAATGTAGACTTCCCAGTGCAAACCATGAGCACGAGAAAAGGTGGGCTGTGTTCAAACGGTGGTAGACCCTGACAGGTGAACTAACAGTTTGGCTATGGGAAAAGGTGTAGTATTCTTATCCTTTGGTAGAACAGAATCCCAAGATACTGGAAAGATAAAGAGTTTAGGTGAAGACAAAGAGTGGTTTTCCTGTTCGGTGGGAACACCTGTGCCACGAAACCACCACAGACATGGTGAGTATAATTTGCGGCAAGATACCTTTTTTTTCTCAGCCCTCAACTGTTCGAGTGAACACATTCTGCAAAGTTCTCCAGCTTCCTGTGTGGGGGCTCTGCTAGGCCTATGGGCTGTACTATTTCTAAGACATGGTGAATCCAGACAGGTTCAGCCCTGTGTTTTCTTTTTCTTTTTTTTTTTTTTTTGAGATGGAGTCTCACTCTGTTGCCCAGGCTGGAGTGCAGTTGCACAATCTTGGCTCACTGCAACCTCTGCCTCCCAGGTTCAAGGGATTCTCCTGCCTTGGCCTCCCAAGTGGCAGGGATTACAGGTGCGGGTTACCATGCCCAGCTAATTTTGGTATCTTTAGTAGAGATGGGGTTTCATTTCATCGAAGCCAGGTTGGTTTCGATCTCCTGACCTTGTGATCCGCGCACCTTGGCCTCCCAAAGTGCTGGGATTACAGGCATGAGCCACTGCGCCTGGCCTTAGCCCTATGTTTTCAAGAGGGATGGGGGCCAGGTCACAGAGAAAACGCAAGATGAGAAAACATCATTTCCACTAGGTTCCAGAGAAAGCATCAATGTCCAAGAGGATATGGAAATGAGAACTTCTCAGCAGCTCAGAAATAACCGGTTGTTAGGCATCAGAGGATAAGAAGGAAGAGGTTTCCACATAAAAACAGAAAGGCCTTTGATTCTTTATTTATTATTATTATTATTATTATTATTTTTTTTTTTTTTTAGAGACAAAGTCTTACTAAGTTGCCCAGGCTGGTCGGTCTTGAACTCCTGGGCTCAAGTGATCCTCCTGACTTGGCCTCCCAAAGTGCTGGGATTACAGGCCTGAGCCACTATGCCCAGCCAGGTCTTTGATTCTTAAGAATAGTCACAGGGATCTCAATAGTGGGCACACTGGGCAAGCCAGGAAAATCAGCCCGCGGAAGGTCCCAGCAGTAATCTGACTTTGCACTGGAGGCTCTGGCCTCCCTAATTATCTCTAAAATGGGCACAGCCTGCCCTAATACCTGAGTTGGAAACTACCTGAGAATAGGAAGGCCATGGAGTCACTCCTGTCTGGTGCAAAGGGGCCGGTGTGAGCTCCGTGCAGCATCAGTGATGACTCAACTCACCACATCCTTCCTGTCCAGCACCTCCAGGATGTTGCTCAGAAGCTGCGAGCTTGCCTCGTGGTCAGGCTTGCTGGAGTTGTCATCTAACTGGCCACTGAGCTGGTCCGTCAGCAGCGGCAGCAGCACTTCTCTGCACTCTGAGAAGGAAAACACACACAGCTCACACGCAGCAGTGCCACCTCCTGAACTACCTGTCTCCTTCCTGCAACGCTCTCCAGTACCAGCAGCTCTAAGCTCTGCAATCAGTCCTGCAGGAAGGCAGCCCCTCCAGCTCACCCAGGAACACCTGGTTGTAGGTGTGGAACTCCACTCTTGTTCAGTCTGCAGATGAATGAATTAAAAAAAAAAAAAAAAAGAACTTCACCTTTGCAACTGGATTATACAAACTAAGAAAATGACCCTTCCCACAGGTAAAGGTGGGAACTTAGCAAAATGTTTAAATTATTTAACAATTTCTCTAGCTTTTAAAAATGCCAACCTAATACATGAAATTGAGGTCATATGAAACAAATAAAACCAAACAAGTTATAGATTTTTTTTTTCAAAATTTTTTTCACCTAATGGAGAAAATGTACTGAAAGAAGTTCCTATAAATACTAAGCTTCCCTAGTACATTTCAATGACATTCTGCTCATGTCTGTGCAGGTGTGTGGATTTCAGAAAGTAAGATATGACATATGTCTTCTGAGATCTTTGCTACTGTAACACATTTTATAATGAATTCAGGTACTCTGAATGCTACAGAAATGACTGTTAACAGTGATCACACTCTAATTAGAACTATCGAGTGCATGCTTGCTCTTCTGCTCAAACACCTTATCCTTACTATCTCAATTACCTTTTCTATATCCTTAAAAAGTTATCAAAGCATATTAAAATGTTTAGTAATAATTTACTTTGGTAATAAATGTTTTCTACTTAAGAGCATTCACTAGCTTTTGGCAGGCATTACCTCTACCTCCAATTGTGTCTTAGGAACATTTGCAATTTCTAAGTGCAAATTCATAGGGTCAGAAAATATCAGAGCCCAAGGAGGCTACTGATACGATCTAGCTCAAGTCCTTCCTTCCACAGAACTGGAAGCTGAGACTTGTAGAAGGCCACTCATTTGTCCAGTTACATAACTAGCCAGGGACAAGGCCAGGAAAGCTCTCCCCCCAATGATCCACTCAATTCCAACGTTGAGGAGTCCTGCTCGTCTTCGGATCTCCAGGCAATATACATACGTAACGTGAGGTCACCCTCTCTGAGCCCCTGACCACAGAGACCAAAAGAAGTCTCCGCAGCGACCTCACTCTAGCAAGTCTTGAGTTGATTGGGAAGGCCCAGGTGCTGGACCTCCTGTTTAATACCAGCGTTGGGACAGAACTACTTGGCTATTTCCTAGACTCTACTTACAAAGTGAAAAGTATTTTATCAGTGTAAGAGTTTTTTCCTTCCATGCCCCACTCCTCTCCCAGCAGAATACTAGTCATCTGGCTTCCACCAGCCTACCCCCTAAAGAAAAGGCTTGGCCAGGTGCGGTGGCTCACGCCTAAAATCCCAGCACTCTGGGAGGCCAAGGCAGGTGGATCGCCTGAGGTCAGGAGTTTGAGACCAGTTGGCCAACATGGTGAAACTCCAGCTGTACTAAAATTACAAAAAAAAATTAGCCGGGTATGGTGGCACACACCTGTAGTCCCAGCTACTTGGGAGGCTGAGGCAGGAGAATCGCTTGAACCAGGGAAGTAGAGGTTGCAGTGACTCAAGATTGTGCCACTGCACTCCAGCCAGGGCAACAGAGCGAGATTCCATCTCAAAAACAAAGGAAAGAAAACAAAAGAAAAGGCTTGCTTTATCATGTTTGCCAATTTCCCTGGTGTATCTGGTGTAAATCCTTCCACCATGGTCAATTTCCAGCTACTAATGTGATATCACTGAACGTGGGGTTGGGAAGGGATGCATGTAACCAGTTCTCCTGTGGGATCTAGCACATTGCTGCTTCCCTATCCCCTGGTTTTTAAGGTCATGCAATAAGTACAGGTTAAAGAAGAATTTCTTTTAAAAGGGTCATCTTTTTCCTACTTGCTTGTTACTTCCTGAGGTTCCTGTTTTAAAGACAAAATTCTCTAATTAATGAACCTCTTGCAGATTGCTCTAATTAAAGATTAAAGAACACATGATTTTGCTCTTTTAGGAACTGTTGGAAATGCTGAGCTTACTTTAGAATCTCCTTAAAACTGCTCTCTGAGGAGGTCCTTACATACCAGCAAACAACTGGCAAGGATACTAATGACATTTTTTTTTTTTCTTTTTTTTGAGTCGGAGTCTCGCTCTGTCGCCCAGGCTGGAGTGCAGTGGGCTGGATCTCAGTTCACTGCAAGCTCCGCCTCCCAGGTTTACGCCATTCTCCTACCTCAGCCTCCTGAGTAGCTGGGACTACAGGCGCCCGCCACCTCGCCCGGCTAGTTTTTTTTTTTGTATTTTTTAGTAGAGATGGGGTTTCACTGTGTTAGCCAGGATGGTCTCGATCTCCTGACCTTGTGATCCACCCGCCTCGGCCTCCCAAAGTGCTGGGATTACAGGCTTGAGCCACCGCGCCCTGCCAACATTTTTTAAAAAGACAAGTCAAGTGCTGACTGGCACGGTGGCTCACACCTGTCATCCCAGCACTCTGGGAGGCCGAGTTGGGCAGATCACTTGAGGTCAGGAGTTTGAGGCCAGCCTGGCCAACATGGTGAAACGCCATCTTTACCAAAAATATATATATAAAAAAAAAATTAGCTGGGTGTGGTGGTGTGCACCTGTAATCCCAGTTACTCAGGAGGCTGAGGCAGGAGAATCACTTGAACCTGGGAGGGGGAGGTTGCAGTGAGCCGAGATGGCGCCACTGCCCTCCAGTCTAGGCAAGAGAGCGAGACTCCATCTTAAAAGAAAAAAAAAAGCAAAGCTCAAGTGTTAGCTGCAGAAATGGGGCTGGCATTTCAGCACACAGCAGTTTGTTTAATCCTTTGAGATGGAGTCGTGCTCTGTCACCCAGGCTGGAGTGCAATGGTATGATCTCGGCTCACTGCGACCTTACGCAGGAATTTTTGAAAGAGACTTACCTGACTGTCGAAAAAGAGCACTCTCTACTATCTTGGTCATGCAGTTAAGTTTCTGCCGAACCAGCTGGTTGTCAGGAATGCTTTGAATGAATTTGCAGAAGAGCACACTGGAAGAGAAACCACAGGATTAGGAGTGTCTTCGTTCTGCCAAGCTGAAGGCATTGTTACAAACTTTTCTCCTCCACTCTGAGATACGGGCATGGAGACATTTACATGGAAACTACAACAAAATGACCTGAGAGTTTATGACATGGCAGCAAGGGAGACTTTATCCTCACTTACTGGAGGGCTCTGCCTTAGAGCTGAGGGTTTACATTGCCAAAGAACACCCTTGTCCATCATCGCTTTCCAGTCCCGCCTTTGTGAAAATGGCTTTCGTGGCTAACTCCACTCTCATGTTGACTGTAGTCTGACTTTGCACTGCTGGGATACTTAGGGGTAGGGCTGGAAGCACGTCATTATACACTATCTTTTGTAGTCGATTTCATGTCTGCATGTCTTGTTTTCCCAGAGAAAGTGCAAACCTCTCTCGGGGCAGGTTTTGGTTGTTCTTTTGCATCTTCCACAGAACTGAGCACCAAAAGGTATTCAGTTAATACTTCTTAGAAAAATAAAAGCCAGGTGTAGCAGCCCAGGCTCCAGCCAAGCAGGGGAGCTGTTTCTCTGTTAGAGCCAAGGAACAAAATTTTGTTTGGCTATTTACCTGAGCTCAACAGGATCAAATACAAGTTTGACGTCATTAATTATGCTAGGAAGGTACTTCAAAGCTGCCCCCTGTAAGAAAAACACCGAAGGCAAATTCAGTTGCCAGGCAAGACAAATACAGCATTTACTGCTTCATCCCAGGAAGAAAGGGCTGTGCTTGGAACTTAAATAGGGAACTGGATACAGATGCCCTTACAATAAAAAGGAAAGCTGGCATTGCTCTACACGATCTCCTAAAATGCTTTTCCTGAAGATGCAAGGGGATACAGCTTTCTGGTTTCTACTGCCAGTAGGCTCTGTCCACTTGGAGTTCATTTCTCTGCCTAAGGAGGTGGTTAAATTCTTTTTTTGTTTTTGAGACGGAGTCTCACTCTGTCCCCCAGGCTGGAGTACAGTGGTGCCATCTCGGCTCACTGCAAGCTCTGCCTCCCGGGTTCACGCCATTCTCCTGCCTCAACCTCCCGAGTAGCTGGGAATACAGACACCCGCCACCACGCCCAGCTAATTTTTTTGTATTTTTAGTAGAGCCGTGTTAGCCAGGATGATCTCGATCTCCTGACCTTGTGATCCGCCCGCCTCGGCCACCCAAAGTGCTGGGATTACAGGCGTGAGCAACCGCGCCTGGCCAGGAGGTGGTTAAATTCTTGAAGTCTCTCTCACAACATGGCCATAAAGAGCAAAGAATAAATATTAATAGTAAAGTTCACATTTGAGTCTTCAGGGATTATGTATTTCATATATTTTTTAAATTATGATAACAAAGATGGTGACTTTATACTTCCAGGTAAAATGAGGGACAAAAAATAAAAAAAATTGTCACCTATAGTAGCATTGGGATCAGTTTGCTGAAATCATGGGGTCAAACAGGGTTCACAATGGCCTTTCAAGGGATGTCTAATTGGGTAGCATATCCTTGGCAAACTGACATTTGAAAATACGAGCATCTGTAGAAGTTAAAATGGGCTGTTTCTTTCCCTTTATTTTCTGTAAATCATACTAAAATTCATAAGCTATCCAGGAACCATGATTCATTCTGTTTCTCCCCCATGATATGGCCAATTCGAAGTGGTCCCAAAACATCATCACCACAGCCTAAGAAGAGTTACCCATGATGACGCCAGGCTGACCTTGATCTTGACGGCTTCCTCCAGAGGCCTGTCCATCAGCATATTGAAAGCAAGAAATAACTGGCGGATTGAATCATTAAACTCATCTCCATCTTTGCTCTGGCCATAAAATCTTAACAGGAAAAAGAGAAAAGCAGTTGGACTTTCCATTGTTAAAAGAAATTTTAAAATAGATTTGTTGCCTCCCCGACTTCTCCTTCACTGTATCCCCCTAATCATTCTGACTCACCTAATCAAGCCCCAGTCATCTGAAGTTTCGGGCAATGGGTTAGAGAAGCTGCTCAACCCAGAAAGGCTCTGATCCCCAGCCCAGCCTACAAAACCATTTGTTCCAGTCTAGCCACTGAACTGCCCATGCTGATGCTGGCCTGCTCTACCACAAGGGCCTTCTAGGACAAGACCCCTTAGTCTTCACTGATACGTGCTTGCCTTCTTTGAAGTACTATACTTGTCTTCAAAAGATCTGTCTATCAACTCGAAAGTGGGTTCTTTCTCTTAAGTAGAAATCAAGAGATATTTGGGCACTTTCCAAGAAACACAAAAGTCCCAAATGAAAGTGCATATGCACATATAATAGGTGGCAATTTCACCATTAACTGGTCAAGAATAGGATGGTTTGAATTCAGAATTTCATGCACACACTCAGACACACACACGTATGTTTAAATTCGTCTCTTCCATTCACCTATACCCATAGTACCCAAAGAATATGAACTTCACTGCGATAGTTAATCAGACGGTTAATGGTAATTCTCAATTCATCCATTTTATAGAACTAGAAAAGAACTTTATTTGCAATTTAGTCCCCAAAGTATCTAAAAATTAACACACCTACAACAGAACTCACTTGATTTCCCTGCTCAACTCTAAGTATTCCAAATGTCAGCAAACAGCACCGCCTCGAACCTAGATCCACCCCAAACCTAGATGTTATCTATGCTTCTTCCCTTTCTCTCATTGCCCCATCAAACCCAACAGGAAATCCTACGAGCTCGAATCAGTCCATTCTCTCCCTCTGCCTCTGAGATGGGGCTGGAGTATCTCACACTTGAACCACAATGGCCTCTGAAAGTGGTCACTGGCTTCTACCTTTAGCCTTCAATAATCCATTGTCCATGTGGGAGATGAGATGATCATTTAAAATATAAGCCCGATTGTATTACTTCTCTAGTTGTCCCCCAGTGGCTTCCCACTACACCTGGAATAAAATCCAAGCTCCTCACTATGGCCTACAAGGCCCCACATCATTTATTATTTGCTGGCCACTCCCGCTCTCTCTCCTGACACTGGATTCTCGTTACTCCTCACGCATCCACACTTGGTGCCCCATAGGTCCCTGCCTGGGGCAGGTCCTGCTTCCACTAACCCTTTCCTGACATCTCTGGAGGCCGCTTCTTCATCTTTCCGTCTCAGCTCACATGATACCACCTCCTCCTCCACTCAGTTCAGCTCAGGCAGCCTTCCCTGTTGGCTCCACCACTCCAACATCGCCCTCATTTACAGGTTGATTTCTTTACTCCTTGCCTCCCTGAACTCCATGGAACCCACACACACCATCACAGTGGGAGCCTGGTCACATATGCCGCAAAAGCCCTGCACCAATGCAGAACACTTGGCACTCTATGTAGGTGACTTAATTTTTTTTTTTTTTAAGTACTAATAATAGGGAGCTGAGGGATTAAGATCAAGCTTCTCAACATCCTTTTTGGGGCAATTTACAATTTCTTCTTGGTGTTTTGCTGATTGAGGTGAACTCCAGCCAGGTAATGAGCTCATAAGAGAGATTTAAGCTCTGATGAAGGCAACAGGGGGACCAGGGACCAGGTGACATTCCACTGCAGCCTCCAGACATGGCCAGTGCACTGAAGTGATCATTAAATCTAAGCAACCAGAGGACGCACATTGCCAGTCTCTTCCCCAGCTCAGGTTCTTCTTTAATAACATATAAGGGAAAAGTAACCACACACAGGCCATCACAGATGAGGTGCAATGAAGCAACTCTCCTAGTCAATTTCACGGGTCCTCTGTCGCCCTAACCTTTCATTTTCCACACTCACCATCCTTTACTGTCCTATCTGGTGTCTAGAATGAGGACTCTGATGTGCTTTGACAAATGAGGAGGAAATGAACTAGTGAACCATCCATAAGAAAATACATCTGAATTTCACACTCAGGTTTTCTTTCTGTAGTTTAAAGGTGATACTAATTTTTGGACATCAGGGTTTACTATACAAACAAACTTTTGGGTAAGAGGATGTTCCCTTGGTAGAACGCTGCATGCCCCAACCATTCTCAATATATGGAAATGTACCGTAACTGGAAAATATAATGAACCAACTTTAAAAGAAGACCTTCTTTTTTTTTTTTTTGAGATGGAGTCTTGCTGTGTCACCCAGGCTGGAGTGCAATGGTGCAATCTCGGCTCACTACAACCTCTGCCTCTCGGGTTCAAATGATTCTCCTGTCTCAGCCTCCCAAGTAGCTGGGACTACAGGTGCCCACCACCACGCCTGGCTAATTTTTGTATTTTTAGTAGAGATGGGGTTTCACCATATTGGCCAGGCTGTCTCGAACTCCTGACCTTGTGATCCACCCACCTCAGCCTCCCAAAGTGCTAGGATTACAGGCATCAGCCACCACGCCCTGCCAAAAGAAGACCTTCTGAAAAGAAAGCAAATACAGAGACTGTGCATAAATTATGTGGGGGGAAAATACTGCTCACTTCCACCTGGGAAGGAGGAATGGTCATTCAGCCAGATGGGTTTTAAAGTCATTAAACATTTTTTAAAAGCAATTAGAAAAGTATATATTCATTTAAAAATCAAAAAGAATATAAAAAATAGCAAATAAAAATATAATAATATAACTAAAATGCTAAAAGAATAAAAATATAAAGAATGAAAAAAAAATTACAAGCCTGTCACCCAAAGTTTTTGTACTATTGACATTTCAGACTGGGCATGGTGGCTCACGCCTGTAATTCCAGCACTTTGGGAGGCGGAGATGGGCAGGTCCCTTGAGCCCAGGAGTTTGAGACCAGACTGGGTGACATAGACAGACCCTGTCTGTACATAAAATATAAAAATTAGCTGGGCATGGTGGTGCACACCTTTGGTCCCAGCTATTTGGGGGACTGAGGTGGAAGGATTGCTTGAGCCTGGGAAGCAGAGTGCAGTGACCTGAGATCGTGCCACTGCACTCTCGCCTGGGCGACAGAGCCAAACCCTGTTTCAAAAACAAAAACAAAAAACCCTAAAAAACTCTAAAGAAATAACAACAACAAAAAAACCACTTTAGCATGTTATCTATCCAGTCTTCTTCACTATACATATTTCAAATCCGTATTATTTTAAAAGGAAGATCATACTGTACTCATGCTTTACACGTTTGTTTTATCATTTAAGAATCTATCGGGCCAGGAGCAGTGGCTCACGTCTGTAATCCCAGCACTTTGGGAGGCCGAGGTGGGGGGATCACGAGGTCAGGAGATGGAGACCATTCTGGCTAACATGTGAAACCCCATCTCGAAAAAATTAGCTGGGCATGGTGGTATGCGCCTGTAGTCCCAGCTACTCGGGAGGCTGCAGCAGGAGAATCGCTTGAACCTGTGAAGTGGAGGTGGAGGTTGCAGTGAGCCGAGATCACACCACTGCACTCCAGCTTGGACGACAGAGCAAGACCCCGTCTCAAAAAAAAAAAAAAAAAAAGAGAATCTATCATGGTCCTCTTTCCTCATTAACATACCCTACATTTGAAATGACTGAATGTACATACTTGCACGTTCATTTTTGTCATACCTGATAGATTTTTTTTTTTCCATTAGATAACATTTCTAGATGAGGTATTGCTGGACAAATGTGACACTTTTTCCTTTCCTTAAAATTTTTCTTTTTTGTTTTTATTCATACTGTCTATTTTTATCCTGAAGAATTTATATCTCCATTAGCATCAAAATTGAAATACAGGGCCAATTTTTGCCCAATATCATCAAAGGACAAAGATTTTTAATCTTTTTCAAATGTATAGGTAAAAGATGGTATGTGTGCATGTGTGTGTGTGCATGTGTGTGTATCAAAATTCTTTTGATAGTATGAAATTTTTTTTAATGTATTGACCATTTAAATTTTTCTTTTGTAAATTACCATTTTTGTTTTCTATTTTGGCTATTTATCATTCTTTTATTGATTTATAAAAGCTTTAACTGAGAAAGCTATTAACCTTTCATCTGTACTAAATGTAACCTTTTTGCCCGTTGTTTGCCTTTTTTTATTTTTTTCAATAAACAAAGTTTCTTTTAAAAATACATATGCTTAAATCTACAAACCTTTTATTTCTTCCTTAGAAACACATTTTAACAGTTGGGAAATACAGCTATTTCTGAAGGGTAGGAAAGTCACTGGGGTTGTGAGTGTTCCCTGCAAAGGTACGTGCTCTTTTGTGGTTTCTTCTATTTTTGATGGAACTGTTACGCTAGAAATCCAAACAGGGAATAATCTTATCTTTAGTGCTTAGCTGCCCAGGTAGCTAAGCACAGTGTCAACAAGGAAACACTCATCTCAGGAAACATCTCCCCCGAGATGACTGCTTCTTCTGCTAGTGACAGCAGATCATGATCCTAGATTTGCACACTCAATATTGTCATGAAGTCATCTGCTGTATTAGGTACAATCTTGCCATAGGAACCTGCTTCCCCAAGTCCTGAGGTCATTACTGCCCCAGAATTTTGCTGAACTTCTCATGAGTCTTCTCCAACAGAGACACAGCCCACCTCCATCTTCAGCCCTGCAGCTCTGAAATAAGGCAATTCTAAGAGCTAACTGCTCACAGAGCTGAACACCAGTGTGCAGAGTCAGGGAAAAACTACACAGAGTGACGGCTCATAATCTAAACATCTTCACTGCAGTTAACATTACCTCAAGTAGAGCACTCGAGATTGGATGATGAATCTAAACAAGTACTTCAAGGCTTTCAATGCAGCAAAAAGCAATTCAGTCTTGCTGGAGTCATCCGCATTAGCCACATAGAAGTTCAGTACCTTGGAGAGTTTCCTTAGAAGAATGACAAAGAAAAATTAAGCCGATGAGCAACAGGATACTCTGAGGCTTGGGTAAGTTATCTAAGAGGGGAACGTGGCATACTGGAAGTAGAAGTCATAACTAATTATATCTTCTAGAATATGCCCTGAACAGCAAAATTAACTCTTTTCCAATTAAGTTTCCTCATCTGCCGTCTAGGTTTGGAACTACCCTTCTGCTGAGAAATACTAGAAAAGGTTTCTTTCCCTTTGTGGGATTAAACAGGAGGGTTATGAAATGAAATGGTCGAAGTGACCCAAATTGCTAGGATATTTTAATCTCTGGTATGCAATTCTGACATCTTCAGATGCTCCCATAAAGGAGGGATTATGCCTGCCTACAGGAGTTGACTTAAAAGAAGCCTAATTCCTTTTATTCTGCCTCAATCCCTTGGGATCCATCAATACGGAGTCAGATAGAAACTTCATGGAGTGAAGAAAGAGGAGCTCAGTCAGACTCTCTGGAACATTCATGGTTCTAAGTATTCAATAGATAAAACTGTTCTGGGGTTTTAGGTTGCTCTTTGCGTCTTTCTAGAGTTTTTGGGCTAGGAATGGTCTTCATTTTGTGCTATCCCTTAGACTTTGGAGGGCACTGATATTTTCATCTTAAACCTTCCTTCTGGGAATCTTTGAGCTTTCCTATAATAAGAACTATTATTATAGCTATAGTTATCTATATCACATATATAACTATAACAATTATTATTATTATTATTTAGACGGAGTCTCTCTGTCGCCCAGGCTGGAATGCAGTGGCATGATCTCTGCCTCCCAGGTTCAAGCACCTGGCCGAATTATTATTTTTAAAACAGGAAACATATAGCATTGATCGAATCTTGCAAGTAAACCCAGATTACTACCACCTGGAGTGCTGTATTTGGCTCGGTTTGATCCCAGTGATGGGATTTCCTCATCTGTAGCTACCGCCCACCTGGATGTGAGGCTCCTGGGTGGAACGGCCACCGTCACTGGTGTACTTGCTGACAGGTCACTGGGCAGCAATCTACATGATGTGGTCTAAGCCACTGTCATAAGAAGATCATCGACAAATCCAGCGACATTCCTATCACTATTTATCACATTCTGCACAATAACTGGAAGGCAACGGGGTGTGTGTGCCAGGTACATACAATGCCATGGTGAGTGCTCTGGGGAGGAATACGGAGTGGACTTTAGTTGCTTTCCTTAGTCAGGGGCCCATAAACCAATGATAGAAGGCAGGCTGCACTACAGAAAAGGTAGAGACCACTGCCTATTATGCAAAAGATGGGAAAAAGAAAACTTCTCATATCCTGTAAGTAATACATTTTACAAAGCATTTGTGGTACAGGGTTGAGGGCACGACCTTTTCTTCTATCAAACTTGGTCTTGTTTAATTCATGGTTTGATCTCCTTGATTCCCCACGCCAATCCCACTGACATCCAACCTCTAAGATCCTGAGTTGGGTCATTTGTCATTAATTTTGCTCTTTTTTTTTTAAATTTTCATTTTTAGATACAGGATCTTGCTCTGTCGCTCAGGCTGGAATGCAGTGGCATGATCACAGCTCACCGCAGCCTTGACCTCCATGGGCTTAAGCAATTATCTTGCCTAAGCCTCTCAAGTAGCTAGGACAACAGGTGTGCGCCACCACACCCGGGTAACTTTTTAATTTTTTGTAAAGACAGGTTCTCGTTATGTTGCCTAGGCTGGTCTTGAATTCCTGGCCTCAAGTAATCCTCCTGCCTTAGCCACACAAAGTGCTAGGATTGCAGGTATGAGCAACAATGCCTGGCCTATTCTGGATTCTTAAGGAGATTTCACCTTATCCAGAAGGAAGGCCCTGATCTTAGCCCCCTTTCCACAGTTTGAATATTTAGATGGTTCCCTTTTTCCACCAAGAAGCTTAGAATAGAGTTCTGCCTTACTAGGCACATTTACTGAACACAGGTCCCTCTCGTTTCTCAACAATCCAGCCCTAAAAGTACAAATCCAAAGATCCAACAACACGCAGTTCCCTCAGATCATACTTACACGTATGCCAAAGTGGCACTGAAGTGCTTGTAAATGTAGGTTTCAAGTACAGGATTAAAATGCTGGAACTTGATGTCTCCTATCAGTGAAATAATAAATACCTGCCAAAAGTGAAAAACAGAAATAGCAGCACTGCACAATCCCAAGTATTCTGTCAACAAGCTGGATTTTAACATCTCGGTGCCTTCTTTTCTCTCCGGATCTTTTCTGCAGCATTCCCCCTCTACCATTCCAGAGCTGATGTCAAGTCTTGAGGATTGTATTTATTTAACGTAAATAGAGAGACTATTACATGTCAGGCACTGTGCTAAATGCTGTGAAGAAACCAATTCAAGCCAGAATCCCCGGCCTCAGGGAGCTGACTAGGTATCTCAAAGACAGGAGAGTCGGTGCCCAGATAACCTAAGGGGCAGGAGGAAGGAGGCTATGGAAAGGGGTTTTCTCTAATCCAAGGATGCAGCTAATGAAACATTCCACGACATTTTTCTCCTGGGTACACTATGAGTGCCCCCAATAACAACTTCACCAGAGTTTCATCTCCCAATTACCCCTTGTATATTCCCGTGCACTGCCATCAGGCACATGACCTAAAATTAGCCACACTGCCCTGCTTAAGACAGAGGAGTCAAAAGCAAAGGGCATTTGGGATTTCCATCTATGCCCACTGCCAGCTGCTCTGTCCCTCAGGAATCTATTTCCTTGTCCCACAGCATCCATAACCACTGTCTCTCTTTCCCATAAACCCGAGTCCAACCAGTTGGATCTCAACTAGGTGGCGTTTTCTTTATCTTAAACCGTAGCTTTAATATTCTGATTATTTCTTAAACTGACTAGTTTCTTCAAGCTGGTGAATCCCCTAAAGCTGCAACTGACCTTCCTCCTCAGCTGTGGCATTCAGGAAAAATCCTGTCCTGAACTTTCACCCCACCAAGGTGAAAATGATGCTTGCTTTGGGCCTTTCAGCTTCTTCCCCTCCACCCTCACCTCTGGCCTTCCCAGATTCTGATATCGCTTATCCCTATTCTGATTTCAATTCTTGCAATGGGTTGAAGGTTTAAGTGCTTTGTGTGACAAACTCAATTGTCTGCTGGGTTGAATATTTTGCCTAATGAGGCTCAGATTCACCTCTGACTTGTGAATTCAGTCTCCCTTGCATAAACACACCAGTGCACACACACACACACAACATGTAACAATCCTCCAGACAATGGTAATGTGAGTTAAAATGATTCCTGATTTCTAATAAAAATAAAACACCTTATTTTCTCTAATAAGAAAGAGCATATCAAAAAGTGAGATCTAACAGGAAACAAACAAATAAAGGCCTGAAATATAAGTCATTGTTTCTAATTATAATTCTAGGAATTCAGCCTAACACAATAACCAGAGAGATGGAAACAAATATTTATGTGAGAAGATATTCACACAATCACTTATAATAGTGTAATATTGAAAACTATAAAGTTACAGCAATAAACACCAGGTAATATGTTTAACTGCTTACCAGTGCGTCAAACACAAGGAAGTCATAGGTTTCACTGTCTGACATTTCCATCATTATGTTAAAAAGTGCATCTAGTGTATCTTGCAAAAACTGAAGATAAGAAAAACAGAGAGGTTATTTTGATGCTTTCATAGATACCATAGCAATCTGGGGACAACTAGGTTTAAATCAAAGAGGTTTAAAATAGCATTTTTTAAAAAACTGGCACACTTGTTTAACAACGTAGATAAGTTTTATATTTACAATGAATGGTTTAATTTTAAATGTTGAACCAATTAAGTATAATAGGTATAATAGGTATATGTATGTATGTACGTATGTTTCTAACTATGAATATATAAACATACCTTAACAATCTCTCCTCCATCCACTTCCATTAACTTCTTTAGGTTGTGTTTAATGTTCTGGGAGTTGGAACGCCAATTTAACAAACCTAACAGGTCAACTAGGAAGAACATTAGACACAAACATTAGACACAAGTGAGACAGAACAACCCAGACCATTTCAGGACATAGCTAAAGAATTCTCTAGAACAGGTAATTGCTCTTAATAGTGGCTAATTCAAGATGCCTTATGTATTCTTTTACTATCTCCCATCCAAGTCGGGGAAAACCTTGTGGTCCTCTTTCATTCTTCAAAGAGAAAAAAATTAACTATTAATGCATAAGAACTTAAAAGAATATCTGACTGAAACTAACATTTCTCAAATAATAACATGGTCATAAGAAGTAAAGCTAAGAAGCATGCTTATGTAACCTTCCTACTTCTAATTTGCTGCCTTACTTAACTTGTCCCTTATGACTACCTATGTCTGGGTGGATTCAGAGGGAAGGAAGAAACAGGTATGTGTGCATCTCTCTCTCTCTCCATATATATATGTGTGTGTGTGTGTGTATATATATATATATATGCATTAATTTATTTCAACATCATGACCACACAGATTTTATTTTTCCCATCTTTTAGATGAGGAAACCGAGGCTTTGTGAAGTTAAATTACATGTCTTAGGAGAGGCAGAAATGGAATTTTATTACATATTTATCTGATTTGTAAAACCAACTCCTTGCTATTCTATCATACTGTTTTCCCCAGAGCTCTTTGAAGAAATAGACAAGCAAATCAGACAGGTGGCTACTTCAAAGAAAAGGTGGAACAGATTCATAGCCCTTAGGATAAGTCTGGGATAAAAATATTAAGGCATTTTTTGACTTACAATGGAGAATTTTGAAACTTTAAGCCACTTACAGCTTTAATAAATGTTGAGCTATTAAAAATGCCAAAGAGGCTGGGCGCAGTGGCTAATGCCTGTAATCCCAACACTTTAGGAAGCTAAGACGGGAGGATTACTTGAGTTCAGGAGTTCAAGACCAGCCTGAGTAACATGGAGAGACCCTGTCTCTATTAAGAAATATAAAAGTGTCACAGAGAAACTGCAGTTATCTGGACTGTGACTGTATTATCACCTAGTTTAGTACATCAAGCTACTATTTCTATTCAGAGCATTATCTAGTAAATGTAGCAATACATTTTTTTTTTTTTTTTGAGAGACAAGGTCTCGCTCTGACACCCAGGCTGGGGTGCAGTGGTACAATCTCACACAGTGGTGCAATCTCGCAATCTCGCAATCTCGGCTTATTGCAACCTCCGCCTCCCGGAATCAAGTATTCCTCCCACCTCAGCCTCCAGAGTAGTTGGGACTACAAGTGCACCACCACACCTGGCTAATTTTGTATTTTTTGTAGAGAAGGGCTTTCACCATGTTGCCCAGGTTGGTCTTGAACTCCCGAGCTTCAAGCAAGCCTCCTGCTTCGGCCTCCCAAAGTGCCTCCCAAAGGAATTACAGGTGGGAGCCAGGGCACCCGGTTGATATTTTTCAACCAATGAATTTGTAGAAATATATAAGTCATTACACGTGTATTTTTCACAAATAGTCAAAGTGTTTCATGAGGGTGTTTATCAGTTTGCCTATTGTTTAGGCCCAGGGAAACTGCCAAAACCTAATGCCGAAGGATTCCTTGTGTCTACAGAATAAACTTCCAATGAAACACAGAGAATGTAATAAGGCCCCAACTATGTCACTCCAGCACACCCCAACCACCACTATTCTCTTTTACCCTTTAGCAGTCAGAGAAATCTAATCACCACAGCCCATCCATGGCAGGTTCTGAAATATCTGTGTGTCTTTGTGTGTATTTTTCTCTTTGCCTGAAATACCCAGAAATACTATGTATTTGGTAAGATGTATTTGGTGTCTCCTTGACTCTTCCCATAGTTTTGAGCCATTTGAAGGCAGGAACCATATAGTGTTCATTCTTTTATCTCGCCATAGTACTAGATATCTATTAGGTGTTCAATACATGTCTGATGAAGGAATAAATGAATGAATGGAAAGGGAACCAGCAACTCTAAGGAAGCTGGTAATATGCTTAACCCAGTCATTAATGTATTCATTCATTCAGCAGGTAATTAACATAGGTGCAACGCTAGGCCTTCCACTAGGCACTGTCCACTTCCATATTCTCCAGCTCTGACTTCTGCCACAGGCTAGTCAAAGGTATTGCTCGTTCCATCACTTGACTCATAGCCGCTGGAGGAAAACAATTCAGTCGCTTCACCAGGGGTGAATATTCACCCAGCAGCTTCAGCCCCGACAAAGTACCCAAATATCATCCCAGAGGTTTATTTCCTAGTGATGCCCGCACGCCAGATCACGGCTCACATAGGAAAATATTTTGGCATCTGGTGAACTGTTAGGTCTTAGGACCAGGAAAGCAGTGACACAGGGTTACCGAAAGAGCCCCAGGCTCGCTGTGTTTCTAAGATGTACACAGGTTTACCCACGTAGCTCTAATTGTTTTTCTTGCTGTGCAGTGTCTATTCAATTGTACGGGTGTACACAGTTTGTTTATCCGCTCTGCTGCTGATAAACACTTGGGCTGTTTCTAGTTTTTTTCTACCATAAGCAATTCTGCTATGAACATTCTCATATGTCTCCTGGTATACAGGTAGAGCAGCTTCTCTAGGGTAGAAAACTAAGGTGGGATTTCTGGGGCATCAGGAAGAATATCTTCAGCCATATTAAGTATCATCCAAAGTCACTGTCCCCATTTTACATTCTCGTCAGAAATGTGTAAGAATTTGGGATACTTCAAATCTTCAGTAACGCTGAGTAAAAGCGAAAGTTACACAAGAATTCACACAGGACACAAGACTTCAATTAGTTCAATTATTAACTACATTAATACTGTAGGCTGTACAATACTGTATACATGAAAATTGCTAAGAGAATAGATTCAAGTGTTCTCACCACTGAAAAATAAGGTGGTACGCAAAAGTCACCAGCTGCAGGAGATTACTGAACACTTGAAATGTGGCTAGGGCAACTAAGGGACTGACTCATAATTTAATTTATTTATATAAAATAAAAACTATGCAAAATGAAACAATATACTTTAAGGGCTACAGATGTGGCAAAACTATAAAGAGAAGTGAGGGCATGAGAATCCCCAAATTTAGGGTAGTAATTGCCTTCTACCCTAGGAAGAGAATTTAAGAACATGTACTTTTAAAAAGGAAAGTACAACAAAGCTATTCAGACTCAAAAGGTTAAAAGTCACTGGAGTTTGTAACAAACCGATCTTGGAAACTCCAACTGCAAAACGACAAACTGTAAACTGTTTGGAGCTACAAAGAGCTGTTTTCAAAATCCAAGTCCACCACTTAAGAGCTTAAGAAAGATTTTTTGCCACTTTAAAACTCAATTTTCTGGTCAATGAGCTGGAAATGATCATGGCAAAGTTGGTGCTGGAGGGTGAAATGACCGACGAGTATGAATCTCCTGGCCCAAGGCCACACACCTCTGGGGACCTGCACATTCCTCTCTTTTTCCTGGAAAAACAAATCTATTCTTACCTCCCACTGGGCCCAGAAACCAATGATCCCACACAAACTGGTCTGTTTTAGTATCGAAAAAACAAATCAAGTAAACAAAAAAGAGTCTCCAAGATCTGTCTGTTAAAACTCCAGTGACTTTTAACCTTTTGAGTCTGAATAGCTCTCCTCAGGCGAAGGAGGAATGCCTTTGCTCGCCCTCTCAGCGAGAACACAGCTACCCTCTCTACTCAGTCAACGCCCTCAGAGTTAGCCGATGACTTACTAATGCTCTTCAGCGTTTTATTAAATCAAATTCATTCTTTATAATTTCCATCAAGTCAGAGAAAAGCAGATGCATGAATAATCTACAATCATTTGTCCCTGGAATACCCCATTTTCCCCGATGCTCACGATGCCTTTGCCAGGTCTCCATCTTTCCCTTTCTTGTCCCCTGGTCCCTCTCCCTGCTCCCAGTCCATTTGGATAGCAGGTCACTCCTCTCTGATTCAGACGAGGCTTGCCTTTTTAAACCTTCTTTGTAATAAGATATTACTTCTGACTTTTTTTGTATGTGTTATGATGAGTTTGTCTTTTTTTAAATCAAAACATCAGGAATAAGGATGACAAAGTAAAGCATACAGTGTCATCCAAAGGAGCATTCTGTGATGATGAAATGTACATCCGTCTGCCCAGCACAAAAGTTAGCAGCTGCAGGAGACCAGAGTGCTCGAAATGTGACTAGGGCGACTAGCGGACTGATTTATACTTTGTTTTTATTAATAAAATTTAATTAACAAATAAAAATTGTATATATTTACAGTGTACAACATGATGATTTGATACACACACACATTGTAGAAGGGTAAATCAAGGTAATTAACATACACATTACTTATTTTTTGGTGGTGAGAACACTTAAAATCTACTCTCTTAGCAATTTTCAAGTATACACTATATTATTAACTATAGCCACGAGGATATATGACAGATCTCTTGAACTTACCCTCTTGTCTAGTGGAACTTTTGTACCTTTTGTCCAACTTCTCCTGAATCGCCCCACCCTCCAATTTTAATTAATTTAAATTTTACAAGCTACATGTGTCTGGGGGCTACCGTATCAAGACAGTACAGGCTAGTTAAGAACATTCAGAAGCTGGGGTGAAGTAGGCATACCAGCAAATGAAAGGTCTACACTGAGAACTGCAACTTGTCAGGAAACCCTGCATTTTTGACATGGAGATAAGAAACAATGTAACAACAAGGTTATCGCTAACAGAAATCCCTTTTGCTTTTCATTACTAGTAATTTCACAAACTTTTATTCTTGTTTTCTTTATTCCTCTTTGATCTGTAGTCCAGAAAGGATTATCTACTAGATGTTCAGTAAGTGTTATCCCTTTTAAATATCCCTTGACAGTTTTAAAATAATATTAATGCTTTATATAGTATACTACCATACTTAGTTCAAAGAATAACATTTTGACATTTCATAGTTAAAAATTTGGAAAATACCAAAAAGAGTAAAGAAAACAAGAATTATCAAACTTTGAGTTGATCCTATTCGTCTTTTTCTGTGTACAAATAATGATGATCGTGATAGCTGACATTATAGTGTTCACTATATAGATCGAATGCTATTTTGTTTTTATTTTAATTTACTGCATTCTTTGAAATAGATACTATTATCACTCCCATTTTAAAGACAAGGAAACCAGTTCACAGAGATATCAAGTCACTTGCCCAAGATGAAACAGCTAATAAGTAGCAGAGCTGGGATTTGAAGCCAGGCAATCTGGCTGCAGATTGCTCACATATACCCAAATAAAACTGGGATCATACTGTGTACAGTGTTAAAAAGTTCACTGTGTCCTTCACTATGTTTTGAAATACCATATTTAGCAGCTGCATATATGTCGTCACTTAATTATAAAATGTGGTTAAACTGATCCCAACTATCAGACATTTGGGTGGTTTCCAGTACTTCCCTGTTACAAATAAGAGGGAAATAACATCTTTGTACATAAATCTTCATGCACATCTCTCATCGTTTACTTTGTACTACTTTAAGTTCTGCTTCCAGGAGTCAAATCACAGGCTCAAAGGGTCAGAAGACATTTAAAATCCTTGATATGCCTTCTAAATTATCCTCCATAAATATTGCACCCATTAACCTACCAGCAGTTAATTGTTAATAGATTCACTTTGTCCATAACAAGGGTATGTTGCTGATGGTTCTGTCACATCTTCTATGTTTCTGGCTTCATTTTTAGTGAGCATGCTTTTATTTGCACATACGGATTAGCCCTAAACTTCACTCTGTTGAGTCTAGCCACTCGTCCAAGTTGAAATAAAATCCTTATTGTTTTTTGTCAACCATGATTTGTCAAAACAAACCTAATACTGAGCCCTTCTAAAGATCAGGGATCTGATACCTGGGTTTACCCTGTAACTACACTGTTTTGTCTATCTTTGCACCCCTTAAGGCAGAGCTCTTGCCTGTACCTCACTCTAACTGTCTACAAGGCCAAAGGCACCAGTCTCTACACAGCATACGGGAGACAGAATTTCTAGCTCAAGTCCCCTAGGTAGCTCCTTCTTGGTTTACTACATCCAGTAGGGCTCCTTACACATCACTTAAGTTAAATAAATAAGAAGTTGATATTGGCTATGAAATGCCATAATCTACACAAGAGAGTTTAAAATTGATATTAGAGATTTGAAGGAAAAACCAAATGAAGCCCTCTTTGAACTCTTCAGCTGAATTTATGAAAATCCCTGACTGCTTGGGAAAAAATGGGGAAGAGAAGAATATACAACAGAAAGCGAGAACTCAAACAGGAAGCCCTGCTATACTTTTTGGACAGGAGACTGATTATATTCTTTGCCAGGCTCCTCTTGTTATTACCAACATCTCTTCCTGCATATACTATACAGAATGCACTATCAAGGAACATATGGCTTTTGAATTTTACAGTTGCTGTTAATAAATACACTTATAGGTTTTATGATATTAAAATACTACAATGTTTTCCATCCTGCTTTAAAGTGGACAATGAAACTTCCGAAGAAGCTGTGCAATGTGATCAGTTCTACCCAGAATACCACTTGAAAAGCAGAGAGCAGAATCCAACTGGCCAACATCCTACCTTATAAGACTCAGCCCCATATGGTCCAGCCCTGTGAGCCTAACCAAGGAGCCCAGGAAGGCTGAGTGGGAAGCTTATTTGTGTCAATGTATTCACCATCCTACCGTTCTGGGTGAGCTTTGTGGAGCAGATGAGGGTGGCAATCTGAAAACTGTCTTTAGTGTTATCCTTGCTTGGGGTGAAGGTGACCAGGTTTTTGGATGCTTGAAGTTCTTTTTCTTCCATCTCCATCTTGGTCCCAGGCAGGGTCAGGTAGAATTTAGCATCTTCCATTTTTTTGTTGTCACCCTAAAAAGGAAGCATGTTAGGAACACCCAATGATGGCCAACATCTCTTATTTGCAAATAAAAACAATTTCTATCATGCATTTCCAGCGTGGGAAGCGTGGCTTTATCAAATTATCCTGAAGATCCCTTCCAACTCTGAGATACTATGATATGTCTCCGCAAACACTGAGCCCAGAAATAATTTCATGATTGAATGGAAACAGAGTAAGTTGTGAATTCGAAACCAGAATATCCTAGTCTCTGTTAGAGTAAATAAATATATTGCAGAATAAGGTTAAATTTCATTTTCTTCAGTCTCTAAATGGGGACAATTATACTTTATTGGGTTGATGGTTGATGGAAGAAGAAATAGCTTGCCATCCCTTCCAAAATGATTCATAAACTAACAGGTTAAGAAAAATATTCATCAGGTAGATGTATCTCAAAAGAGCAGCCAACTGTGGGGAAACCCCCAGATATTGTTGGACAAATGAGATCTTCCAGCATCTACTTTAGACTGTAAAATCTCAGTAGAAGTGGGAGCTCAGTACCAGTTGGAAGAGAAGAACAAAAACTCTCAGGGAAGGAAGTAAGGCCCCCAGAGCAGAGAAATGGTATGTGGCTCATGGTGACGGGAAAACCACATCCACCACATGCTACTGAAGCCCAACGGTGCACCTGTCCATGTGCCATGCAGGACGCAAAGAGCAGATGATGAGAGGCCGACCCCTTACCATTCCCTGCTAGGGAACACCATTTGCAGGAGAGGGTGACAGCCTCCTTAGAAGACTCAGTAATAATGCAACTCACTCTCTCCAGAAAGGAGGTGGGAAACCACAAAGCTGGAGGGCCCAGAGCCTTCCGAGTTTCTAGATTTTAATGGGCAAGTACAGATAGCTCTAGAAGGGTTTCCGATGTTTGTACAAATAAATGTGAAAGGAGCCTTAAACGCCATTTGAAAGGGAGTAAATATTTTTCTCAGCCATTTTCTGTTAGCACCACCTTATAAACCACCAGATCGTGCCTCCCATCCTGCAGAGTGGTGCCATCCGGGTTCATCAGCTTCACGAAGGCCAACCCAAACGCTCGCTCTGATTTATCTCTGGCTGAAAAAGCAGAAAGACATGTCTGAGCAGTGCAGAAAGACACCAGGAGGCGATGGCTATGACAGATGATTTCACATTTTGCTTGGGGGTGTGGCGTTCAACCATATTCTAATAAGCACAATTCAGCAAATTGCAGTAAGACACGTACCGTGTGCCAATGAAACTGCCTGGCACCCCCAAGTAGGCTTTCCTCTTCCTACATCCCCTAATAAATGAGACCGGCATCTACCCAGTCATCCAAATCGGAAATGTGGGTGTTGACACCAACTCCACCCCATGTCAGCTCCATGTCCTAAATAGCTCTGGAGCCTGTCTCTTCTCTCTCTTGCTGTCTTGCTGTCCCTTCCTGACTTCAGGCCAACCTCACCTCTTCTCTTTATTTCTACAGGACCTTCCCAATGCACCTCTCTGTCTCCAGGCTCTCCCAGCCAACACATTCTCTACATTGGAATGAGGTTTCCCAAGTCCAATCCAATCATGTCAACCATCCTGCTTCAAAACACTTGAATGAGAGATCTCAATTTATGTTGCTCTAAAACAGGCTCTGCAAGATATTTATTCTACTCTAGGGTTTAAGGTGCTGCCCAAGGTTTCTTCCCCCTTCCTCCCCAGAATACCAGCTCCAGTGCTAGGAAAGAAGATCTGTGTGCCCTGTGGCGGCTGGGAGGAGGGTGCGGCTTCATGAGGAGGCAGAGCACCTCTCTCTTGGTCTTCGGGGCCAGTCTCTGAACTCACTGGGTCCCCTGCTTCAGTGGCTCTGACTGGGTAACCTGTGGCCTGTTCTCATCATAGGCACGGCTCTGTGGTCTGCTGTGACTCTCGGGTCCCCACACTGGTGGAGCAGTCATCCATTGTATGATTTTACCTCAGTTTGTTTATCCATTCTCCTACTGATGGGGATTTAGGCTATTCTAGTGTTGGAGTACTACGGGTAAAGCTGTTATGAACATAGACCAACTCCTCCCAAAATCTCAAAACCAGAAACCACCCTTGAATTGCACCTCCTTAACATGGTTGAAAAGCATCTTCAGCCTTTGTGACCTGGCTCCAGCCTAGCTAGAATCAGACTGCCTGGGTGCTAACCCAGCCTGGTCATATGCTAGCCTTGTGACCGCGGGCAAGTACCTAACCTCTCCGTGCCTTAGTTTCTTTATGTATAAACATAGATAAAAGTAGAATGTACCTTATTATATTATTGTGGATACTAAACAGGACCATGCACAAATATAGCTTCACATAATATTTCTTTCTTTTTTTTTTTTTTTTTTTTTGAGACAGAGTCTCGCTCTGTCGCCCAGGTTGGAGTGCAGTGGTGCGATCTCGGCTCACTGCAAGCTCCGCCTCCTGGGTTCACACCATTCTCCTGCCTCAGCCTCCCAAGTAGCTGGGACTGCAGGTGCCCGCCACCACGCCCAGCTAATTTTTTGTATTTTTAGTAGAGACGGGGTTTCACCATGTTAGCCAGGATGGTTTTGATTTCCTGACCTCATGATCCGCCTGCCTCAGCCTCCCAAAGTGCTGGGATTACATGCGTGAGCCACCGCGCCCAGCCTCACACATTATTTCATACAAACTTCATCTTTGTTCATTGTTAATTGATAATTGTTAGTTATGCAGAACCATATGAAATGGCTGATATTTGGCCATTTAGACCTAAAAAATGGCAATTTCACATGATTCAACCTGATACTATTATTGCTCCACTGGTCCTGCTTTAGCCTTACTGAGCTCATTGGGGTTCTCCAAACATGTTTTTCCCCCCACCCTTCACTGGGCTAATTTCTACTCTCCTTCAAGTCTCAGCTAAGATGTAGGAAGTTATATGCATAAATCCCCTAGACTGGGTAAGGTACTGTGCTACGTATCCATTACAAGTCTTTGCCCCTTGTAATATACACATCACACTATTCCATACATAACCACCCACTTTTTTCATTTATCTTCCTAACCAGACCACAAAGAATCTACGTGGCAGTGTCCAGCTGGCTGTCATAGACCAGGGCCTCGCCTGCAGCCTGCTGTGTAGATGGTGTTCAACACATGCATTTTTGGAAGGAGAGGTTACATTTTTATGCAGTGCTAAATGAGAATAAGAAGCTTCCAGAAATTTTGTGATCGGTCTGAAAACAATCAGTTTTCTTCTCTGCTCACACTTTAGTGCAGCCATTTCAAGAACTGTGACCTAAGACTTGAAATAGTTTTTTCACGAGAAAAATGACAATTTGGGGGGACAAGTGACTAAACAGTTTTCTTGCTACTGCAACATAGCAACATACATTGTGAATGTCTAGGAGGGGGATACAAGGTATATACAGCCTTTCCTATACCTATTTGATTGTGAAACACAACACTTTTTGTTACAGAACATCTAGTAGCAGCTTAGAGCAGGGGACCTCAAAGCCCAGGCCATGAACCCATACCAGTCTGTGGCCTGTTAGGAACTGGGCTACACAGCAGGAGGTAAGTGGCGGACCAGCAAGCAAAGCTCCATCTGTCTTTACAGCTGCTCCCCACTGCTCACATTACCACCTGAGCTCTGCCTCCTGTTGGATCAGCAGCACCATTAGATTCTCACAGGAGCCGAACCCTATTGTGACCTGTGCATGCAAGGGATCTAGGTTGCACACTCCTTGTGCAAATCTAACGCCTGATGATCGAACTGTCTAGTTGCAGGAAAACAAGCTCAGGGCTCCCACTGATTCTACACTACAGTGAGTTGTATAATTATTTCATTATATAGTACAATGTAATAAGAATAAAGAAAACAACAAATGTAATGTGCTTGAGTTACCCTGAAACCATCCCCGCTCCTGGTCCTTGGAAAAATTGGCTTTCACGAAACCAGTCTCTGGGTGCCAAAGATTGAGGACTGCTGTCTTTGAGAATATTAATGTTCACAAAACACATTTTGAGGAAATCCTAATATAGAGTGATAACACAGACCTTGCAAGCCCAGCAAAATTCATTATGCTGATTTCCTTAGCACCAGTGAGTTACAAAAGAAAGTTGCCAAGTCTCTAGTTTCCAAATATCTTGTTCTCCAGATTCACAAGAGGGTTGTCAAGCCAGAGCAAATTTTTTTTAAGTGGAAATATGTCATAGACCTCTTAATACTTACATTCCTGAGATGACCTGTGTCGGAAGGTAAATCTTATATGGCAGCGTGTGACCTCTTCTATAGCAATGGATACCTGTGTCATAGTAAGAAATTAATAGTTTACAGACACAAAGTACTTTGCATGCATGGTTTATTTCATGGAATTAGGCTCAATTTTGTACTCTCCACAGCACAAATTACTAGAGAGTGAGACTTGGTATAGGTTTCATTCAAAGGAGACTGAGCTATTTTCAAATCAAAAGAATCTCAGATCATCTTGCTGTTTATCACAGATTCTGAGCATAGAGATAATGTGAATTTCTAGCATTTTCTGAAGTAAGAAACAGTAATACTTCAGAGGGGAAATACTGGTACTTTGAGGTCTATACAGGACCTTTCAGACTGCAAGATGTGTATAAATACAGTAATAATTGGATCTATAAGACCTAATTATTCCATAAAGAGGGGGAAAGATAATAATTAGGGCTCATAAAGCAGCTTTCTGCTGCTTACATATCCAGAGGGGAGAGAAGAAACAGGGCCTTGGGGCACTCAAATGAGCAGAGATTTGTGGTGTGCAGTTAAATTACAGCATGATTATACAATGGAACCTCATGCAAGCATCTAAAATACATATCTGAAGAATTTATATGCATTGAGATAAGCGGTTTTAAAAAGCACAATATAAATTTCTATCAACAGCATCATTCAAAACATATGAACTATATAAAACTGTTGAAAATGGTTAATTCTAAATTGAGATATATGAATGCAATTAAAACAATTTTTTTTTTTTTTCTATGAAGCACTCGTGTGACTTCGACAACCAGAAAGAGCTGATGGAGCCTGGGATTCAGAAGAAGTGGACTCTAGTTCAGGCCCTGATACCAGTCAGCTCTAGGATCTTAGGAAGTCACCGAACTTTGAACCTCAGTACCTAATCAGAAAGACGCATTACAACACCTGCTTGTTCTAGTTGCAGAGCCCTTGTGGGGCTCAAAGGAGATGACTGATCTGAAAAGCACTTTGGAATGTGTAATACACATACTGAAGTTGAAAAGAGGCCCAGAACACTTGGTGAGAGGCCAAGAAGAAAAAAATGTTAGGAAACTGTTTGCACAGTGTGAAAATTTCTGTTTGGTTTTGTACCGTCTTGGCAGTCTATTATATCCATCACGTCAACCACCAGCTTTGCTATTCAAATTCCCATACATTTATGAATGAGAACATTATTGAAGAATATTGAGTTTCTTAATGATAAATGCTCTTAATACAGAATTATAATTACCGATTTGTTTCTTATTGCACACCATAGGCAACTTACCTAAAATTTTCAAAATAAAGTAGGAATAATCTGGGGGTAAACAGAAGATAGGAATCTAACTGAGGTTTAACAGATAACAGGGGTTGCAAATGACTCATTCTCACCTTGACAGTCTCATACCAACAGGGCTGCTTGACTTGGTAATAGACTACTGATTTGTATTCTGAAATGCCTTCATATCCAGCACCGGGGTGAATTGCTTTCTTCGGATGGAAGGAAAAAATTAGAAGGGAATAATTTTGTTTAGAAAAGGAAGAGGACCCCATATACCATGCACAAGCCCCTTACCCCAAAACACATTCACACATGCCCTACACTGGCACTGATTGGCTGATTAAGTTTGGGGGATGAAGAACAGAGAATGAATTTCTACCACTTTATTCAAGGGTCTATAATATCAATTTGGTAGCAGTTAAGGAATCCAGCACTGCCTAAATATTATTCTTTCCTGTAACTTGTATTTTCTTTTCTCTCGCCAGGCATGCACTCTCCTCTGATTCTTCCCTCTTTTATCTCTCAGGAAACATGATGATGATGATAAGTTAGGTGACAAATGCAGATGCGCCACTATTTGCAGAAAGAATTTCTCTTTCCTGTCTACATTCTGTTTTAGGGACTTGGGGTATTGGCACAGCATATTCACTCAAACTCAGGGCTGCATCTTTTCCTGGTCATGAACCACTTAGCTCAGTAGAACCAGCCCTTGGTGGGGCACTATCAAACGAAATGACCAACAGGAGAAGGTGTCTACTCGAAATGAGCTCATCTGCTCTTACCAACAGCACAAACAAAGCACTCTCATACAGTGGCTCACAGCATTCAGTTTCTCCCTTTCATGCAGAATACGACTTGACTTAGTGAACTGCCTGGCTATCTGTTTCCTTAATAGATATTAACATCCATGGGAAGTGATGAAATTGTATTTCACTGTAGCCTCAAACAACTCTGCAACAGGACACTCTGTGAGTCAAGTCAATCAAGTGCTTGGTCCTTGGTTATCAAAGCAGGTAACTATGGCTCATACGAGAAGAGCTGGAGTTCAGTAGAGGTCATGCAGCCTCCTGTGACCACCTCCTGCCTATCCTCTTTGATGTCAGAATCAGGACTCACTTCTTTATGTGGGCAGAAAGCTGGCAGATACCTGCTTTAGATCTTGTCTTAATGTTAAAAAAAAAAAAAAAAGGAAAGAAAATGGAAAAGAAAGGAAAATAGAAGAAGGGGAGGCAGAGGGGGAGAGAGAGGGGGAGGGGAAGGGAGGAGAGGGGAAGGGAGGAGAGGGGAAGGGAGGGGAAAGGAGGGGAAGGGAGGGGAGGGGAGGGGAGTGAAGGGAAGGGAAGGGAGAGGAAAGAAAGAAAAAAAAAGAAAAGAAAGAGGAAAGCAAAGCAAAACAACGCAGGCTGCACATGGTGGCTCATGCCTGTAATTCCAGCACTTTGGGAGGCTGAGGTGAGCAGATCACGAGGTCAGGAGTTTGAACCCAGCCTGGCTAACATAGTGAAACCCCGTCTCTACTAAAAATACAAAAAAATTAGCCGAGTGTGGTGGCGGGTACCTGTAATCTCAGCTACTTGGGAGGCTGAGGCAGGAGAATTGGTTGAACCTGGGAGGCAAAGGTTGCAGCAAGCAGAGATTGTGCCACTGCACTCCAGCCTGGGCGACAGTGTGAGAGTCCATCAAAAAAAAAAAAAAAAAAAAAAGAAGAAGAAAGAAAAGCTGCCAGAGCTGGAGGAACTCTGGACTTGAATTCAGGATACTTGGATACCCTCCCAGCTCTGCCACTAACGCCTGTGTTTCTAGAGAAAATAACTCTTCCTTTTAAAGTTTCTTACAGTTTCCTGTTCATTAAAACTAAATAGCAGGCTGGGTGCGGTGGCTCACGCCTGTAATCTCAACACTTTGGGAGGCTGAGGTGGGCAGATCACGAGGTCAGGAGATTGAGACTATCCTGGCTAACACGGTGAAACCCTGTCTCTCCTAAAAATACAAAAAAAATTAGCCAGGCATGTTGGCGGGCGCCTGTAGTCCCAGCTACTCAGGAGGCTGAGGCAGGAGAATGGCGTGAACCCGGGAGGCAGAGTTTGCAGTGAGCGGAGATCGCGCCACTGCACTCCAGCCTGGGCAACAGAGCGGGACTCTGTCTCAAAAAAAAAAAAAACAAAACAAACCAACAAAAAAACCACTAAAGAGCAGTGGTAGCAGATGCCTACCCAAGGGATCTTCCAGTTTCAGTCTCTGATGAGCGCATGTTCTTTGGTTCGGCTCACCCAGGGAAGGAAACGTGCTTTCTGATGCTATTCGAGCAACCAGGCCACTTAGCTGAAGCCTCAGAGTAACTGATCAAGCTTGAATGTGGCAAAATAAGTTGAAAATGATAAATAACCTCTGCATTGGAAGCTTACACATAAAATCATTAGGGGCTGGAGCTATTTCTTAGCACAGGAGAAATATAAAAATAAGAATCTAGATAGCTTCCTTAGTGAAACTGCTCATTGCTAATCATAAATTTAACAGACTGTATATTTATTTTCTCAGGAAAAACCAAACCCATCCTGATGCGAAGAAGAATTAAAATATGGCTAAAAGTCTACGGTGATTGTAAAGATGGATGTGATGGCAGCAGGATTTCCGGGCCACACCGCGCACCTCCAAGAGCTTGCCTTCCTCATCGTGCACAGACATCGTCACCTCCACATTCTTTGGCGTCTTCTTCTTCCCTTTGTCAAACTCGCCATGGATCAGGGTGACATAGATGTCATTCCGAACATCTCCTGCAATACGACAAGCACGCTGTGAGTGTTGCTGAGAGAAGTCATTCTAAGTTTCACAATGTCGTATGACGCAAAAGATAAAGACGATATGAAATGTTCTGGTTTTATACTGAACTCCTCATCTGACAAGAGGCTTTCATATGCATTTGCTGGCTTCAGCTTATCTCATTTCACCTTTCCATGCATAGCAAGATGTCTTTGCACTGTGGTTTTATAGAAAATTAAGTAGTAATTCTTTCTCTATTAAAAATTTCTGTCTAATAATAAACACATATTATATATTATTAGGTTACAGTGGCAGATCGTTTTTCAATAGTGCCTTGCAGAGTGTGATATTTTGAATACATCTGATAATAATGAAGGCAACTGTCTATTGAGTGCTTATTATATGCTGTGCCAGGCACTGGTCAAAATGTCTTATATGTATTAATGTAATCAATTACAGACTGACTTGTTCATCTATAGAACAACCTGATGAGATAGACACTCCTTCTGAAAGCCTATAGAGTGTGTTTTTCTTTTCTTTTTTGATACATGATCTTGCTCTGTTGCCCAGGCTGGAGTGCGGTGGTGCCATCTTGGCTCACTGCAACATCGGCCTGTTGGGCGGGCTCAGGTGATCCTCTCACCTTAGCCTCCCAAGTAGCTGGGATTACAGGCACGCACCACCACGCCTGGCTAATGTTTTGTATTTTTTGTAGAGAAGGGGTCTCACTACGTTGCCCAGACTGGTCTCAAACTCCTGGACTCAAGCAATCTGCCCACCTCAGCCTCCCAAACTGCTGGGATTACAGGTGTGAGCTACCATGCCCAGCCTAGAGTACTTTACATTTCTTTAAATCAGTTTACTTGATTTTATCAATGAAAGAATGCTTTCTGCTGGTTTTTTCTTCATTACCCAACAAAAAAAATTTAATTAATAAATGTGTGGCCCACATATTAAAGAAAAATATTAAGTGTTACTGAAATACATAAAGGAAACTTGGAATAAATGTAAAGTATATTAAACTCCTAGATGAAAAAAGTATTGAAAAACAGATTCCAACACCTGCACTATATTAAACTGGCTCCCAATGTAAAAAACAATACCTTTTAACACTATAAAAAAACAGGAGTGCATATTTAGAGCAGTGATCATTTTGATCATTTCCCCAACTGGAAAAAAATAAGATACTGCTTACACTTGCTGAGGATGAAGAAAAAGGGGCTTATTCACACAGCACAGTTTGAAATCTTACTTGACACACTCTTTGTCCATGGAGAAACTGAAAATGTGTCAAAAGTCTCAATACGGCAATTCCACTGGTAATATTTGTCTCAAAGTATTAAAAACGTGGGCAATAATTTATCTGTAAGGATATTCACTGTGGTGTTTATAAAAGTGGAAACGTGGCAACAGTCTCAATTTCCAAGCACAGGGAACTAGTGGAATAAATTATGGTATAATCACATGATGGCGGTAATACTCATTTTAAAAAGTGCTTGAGCTCCTACTCTGCAGCAGGCATGTGCTAGGTGTCTGGGTGGCGATGGTGAGCCACTCATCGTCCTTGCCCCAACTCAGGTTACAGTCTAGTGCAGGAGAGAAGCACCAGTCAAATAATCTGCACAAGTAAACCCACCATTACCAGCGGAGGAACATGCCAGGCTCTGTGAATGCACAATACCTGGTCCTGACCTCGTCTGCGGGGTATGCGAATCTTTCCCTTCAGGTGTTAGCACGGTCAGGGAGAGTGGCCTGTGCAAAGGCCCAGAGGTAGGAGACAACCTGACTGACATTCTTACAGTGAGGGGGTGTTCTGGTGTGAGATGAGGTTGTAGAGACAGAAATAAGCCAGATCCCCCTGAGGCCGGTGGGCAAATTAAGAATTTTTATACTTACCCTCCACATAAACGAAAGTCAGTACGATGTTTTCCGTGAGAGAGGAGTTGGGTGAGATCAGATGTGCTTATGAAACAGAACATTTGGATGCAGTACGAAGAAGAGAAAATGAGCAAAGAGAGAGCAGAAACATGAAAACCAGGTAGGAAGTTATGGCAGTCATCTAGGGAAGAGGCCATCGTAGCTCCAACTCAGGCGGTGGCAATGGAGATGGAGAGAAGGCAAAGAGTGATTTGAGAGTCCTTTCAAAGATAACGCTGACAGGTCTTTAATTTATGTGAGTTGTAAAGGAAAGGGAGGTATCGAGGGTAACTTTCTGGCTTCTTGCTTGTGCAGTGGATGGATAGGTGGGTGGGTGGCTGGCTGGATGGATGGATGGGTGGCTGGGCGGTAGATGGATGGATGGGTGGGTGGGTGGCTGGATGGATGGGTAGGTGGGTGGGTGGGTGGCTGGCTGGCTGGATGGATGGGTGGGTGGGTGGATGGATGGATGGATGGATGATGGGTGGGTAGGTGGATGGATAGAGGTTAGATAGGTGGATGAGTGGATGGATAGGTGGACAGCTGAACGGGTAGGTGGATGGGTGGGTGGATGGATGATAGACAGGTGGGTGGGTGGGTGGATGGACGGATGGATGAATGGATGGAGGTGTTATTTTCTTAGATAAAACACAAGAGAGGTGCCTCAGGCCTAGATGCACAGAATTATGAGGTCCAAATGGGGATGCTGAATAAGAATTAGCCAATTAAAGCAAGGAGGGGCTGGGTGTTGTGGCTCATGCCTGTAATCTCAGCACTTTGGGAGGCAGAGACAAGAGGACTGCTTGAGCCCAGGAGTTCAAGATTAGCCTGGGCAACATAATGAAACTTGGTCTCTACTACAACAACAACAACAACAACAAAAATTAGCCAGATGTGGTGGCTCATGCCTGTAGTCCAGGCTACCCAGGAGACTGAGGTGGGAGGACTGCTTGAGCCCAGGAGATCGAAGCTTACAGTGAGCTATGATCATACAACTGTACTCCAGCCTGGATGACAGAGCAAGACCTTGTCTCAAAAAAAAAAAAAAAAAAAAAAAAAAAAGAGGGGACTCCTAAGGCAGGAAATAGCTGGCTATATGTTCCTAGAGTTCATTAAAGAGGTCTTGGTGCTGGGGCTACAGATTTGAGGGTGACAGGCAGATGAAAGCCAAGTGAGTGGATGACGCCCCTAGGGAGAAAATACAGGTGAAACAGAAAGAGGGCTGTTCTGGGCTGAACTGTGTCCTCCCCAAATTCATATGCTGAAGCCGTAACCCCTAGTAACACAGAATATGACTGTATTTGGAGATAGGGCCTTTAAAAGAGTAAGTAAGGTAAAATGAGGTCATATAGGTGGGCCCTAATCCCATATGACTGGTGCCCTCATACGAAGAGATTAAGACACAGACATGCACAGAGAGACAACCAAGTGAAGACGCAGGGAGAAGATGGCTGTCTGCAAGCCAAGGAGAAAGGCCTCCCAAGAAGCCATCCCTGCTGTCACCTTGATGTTGAACTTCCAGTCTCCCATCCTTTGTTGTGAGAAAACTAATGCTGACGCCACCCAGTCCGTGGTATTTTGCTATGGCAGCCCAAGCACACTAATACAGGGTCTCAGAACCAAAAAGCAAGGAACTTCGACATTTAGAGGCGAAGCAGCATATGAGAAGGTGGCAAACGGGTTCTAGCAGAGGCCCCAGGGAAATGGAGAAACAGAGAAAAGTGAGGGGTCACCAATGAGAAGGGAAGGAAATATTTCAACAATGTCAGATGCTGCTGAGAGGTCACAGAGCTGATCACTAGGCTAGAAAACACCAATCAGAGGTAGAGATACCATGATCATGGGTGACTCTCATGAGAGCTACTCTTGAGAGGCTGGAGTGGGGCCGGCAGAGGTGAGAACACAGGGAGAGTGGACAGAATCACTCCTGTGAGGCTGAAGACAGAGAGTCAAAGCTCCTCGCTGGAGGGCAAGGAGGTACAGGGGAGAGTTAAGGAGGCAACCGGAACCAGTTCACATGGTGATGGGACAACAGGAAGGAGTTCCAAGCTCAGGGAGTTGGGTCTAGACCTGAATTTCTCAGAACTGACTCACCACCGGATCACCCTGGGAGCTCTTAATCAGCCTCTAGAAATCTGGGAATCTGTATTTTCATGGAGATCTTCAAGGAGATCTTGATTAGCTGATCCACAGACTAGCACTGGAAACCCTTGTTCTAGATGATCTTTTAATTTTTAAATTATACTTTAAGTTCTAGGGTACATGTGCACAATGTGCAGGCTTGTTACATACGTATACATGTGCCATGTTGGTGTGCTGCACCCATTAACTCGTCATTTACATTAGGTATATCTCCTAATGCTATCCCTCCCCACTCCCCCTATCCTACAACAGGCCCAAGTGTGTGATGTTCCCCTTCCTGTGTCCAAGTGTTCTCGTTGTTCAATTCCCACTTACGAGTGAGAACACGCAGTGTTTGGTTTTTTGTCCTTGCAATAGTTTGCTGAGAATGATGGTTTCCAGCTTCATCCATGTCCCTACAAAGGACATGAACTCATCCTTTTTTATGGCTGCATAGTATTCCATGGTGTATACATGCCACATTTTCTTAATCCAGTCTATCACTATAGGACATCTGGGTTGGTTCCAAGTCTTTGCTATTGTGAATAGTGCCGCAATAAACATACGTGTGCATGTGTCTTTACAGCAGTGTGATTTATAATCCTTTGGGTATATACCCAATAATGGGATGGCTGGGTCAAATGGTATTTCTAGTTCTAGATTCCTGAGGAATCGCCACACTGTCTTCCACAATGGTTGAACTAGTTTACACTCCCACCAACAGTGTAAAAATGTTCCTATTTCTCCACATCCTCTCCAACACCTGTTGTTTCCTGACTTTTTAATGATCACCATTCTAACTGGTGTGAGATGGTATCTCATTGTGGTTTTGATTTGCATTTCTCTGATGGCCAGTGATGATGAGCATTTTTTCATGTGTCTGTTGGCTGCATAAATGTCTTCTTTTGAGAAGTGTCTGTTCATATCCTTCGCCCACATGTTGATGGGGTTGTTTTTTTCTTGTAAATTTGTTTGTGCTCCTTGTAGATTCTGGATATTAGCCCTTTGTCAGATGAGTAGATTGCAAAAATTTTCTCCCATTCTGCAGGTTGCCTGTTCACTCTGATAGCAGTTTCTTTTGCTGTGCAGAAGCTTTTTAGTTTAATTAGATCCCGTTTGTCAACTTTGGCTTTTGTTGCCATTGCTTTGGTGTTTTAGACATGAAGTCCTTGCCCATGCCTATGTCCTGAATGGTATTGCCTAGGTTTTCTTCTACGGTTTTTATGGTTTTAGGTCTAACATTTAAGTCTTTAATCTACCTTGAATTAATTTTTGTATAAAGTATAAGGAAGGGATCCAGTTTTAGCTTTCTACATATGGCTAGCCAGTTTTCTAAGCACCATTTATTAAATAGGGAATCCTTTCCCCACTTCTTGTTTTCGTCAGGTTTGTCCAAGATCAGATGATTGTAGATGTGTGGTGTTATTTCTGAGGCCTCTGTTCTGTTTCATTGGTCTATATCTCTGTTTTGGTATCAGTACCATGCTGTTTTGGTTACTATAGCCTTGCAGTATAGTTTGAAGTCAGGTAGCATGATGCCTCCAACTTTGTTCCTTTGCCTTAGGATTGACTTGGCAATGCGGGCTTTTTTCTGGTTCCATATGAACTTTAAAGTAGTTTTTTCCAATTATGTGAAGTCACTGGTAGCTTGATAGGGATGGCACTGAATCTATAAATTACCTTGGGCAGTATGGCCATTTTCACGATACTGATTCTTCCTATCCATGAGCATGGAATGTTCTTCCATTTGTTTGTATCCTCTTTTATTTCATTTTATCTTATCAGTGGTTTGTAACTCTCCTTGAAGAGGTCCTTCATATCCCTTGTAAGTTGGATTCCTAGGTATTTTATTCTCTTTGAAGCAATTGTGAATGGGAGTTCACTCATGATTTGTTTTTTTCTTTTTCTTTTTTTTTTTTTTTTTTGAGACGGAGTCTCGCTCTGTCGCCCAGGCTGGAGTGCAGTGGCGCGATCTCGGCTCACTGCAAGCTCCGCCTCCCGGGTTCACGCCATTCTCCTGCCTCAGCCTCCCGAGTAGCTGGGACTACAGGCGCCCACAACCGCGCCCAGCTAATTTTTTTTTTTTTTTTTTTTTTTTTGTATTTTTAGTAGAGACGGGGTTTCACCGTGGTCTCGATCTCCTGACCTTGTGATCCGCCCACCTCGGCCTCCCAAAGTGCTGGGATTACAGGCGTGAGCCACCGTGCCCGGCCGATTTGTTTTTTTCAAAGAACATCTTTATTTCTGCCTTCATTTCATTATTTACCCAGTAGTCATACAGAAGCAGGTTGTTCAGTTTCCATGTAGTTGAGCAGTTTTGAGTGAGTTTCTTAATCCTGAGTTCTGGTTTGATTGCACTGTGGTCGGAGAGACAGTTTGTTATAATTTCTGTTCTTTTACATTTGCCGAGGAATGCTTTACTTCCAACTATGTGGTCAATTTTGGAATAAGTGCGATGTGGTGCTGAGAAGAATGTATATTCCGTTGATTTGGAGTGGAGAGTTCTGTAGATGTCTATTAGGTCTGCTTGGTGCAGCGCTGAGTTCAATTCCTGGATATCCTTGTTAACTTTCTGTCTCGTTGATCTGTCTAATGTTGACAGTGGGATGTTAAAGTCTCCCATTATTATTGTATGGGAGTCTAAGTCCCTTTGTAGGTCTCTAAGGACTTGCTGTATGAATCTGGGTGCTCCTGTATTGGGTGCATGTATATTTAGGATAGCTAGCTCTTCTTGTTGAATTGATCCCTTTACCATTATGTAATGGCCTTCTTTGTCCCTTTTGATCTTTGTTGGTTTAAAGTCTGTTTTATCAGAGACTAGGATTGCAACCCCTGCCTTTTTTTGTTTCCCATTTGCTTGGTAGATCTTCCTCCATCCCTTTATTTTGAGCCTATGTGTGTCTCTGCACGTGAGATGGGTCTCCTGAATACAGCAAACTAATGGGTCTTGACTCTTTATCCAATTTGCCAGTCTGTGTCTTTTAATTGGAGCATTAATCCCATTTACATTTAAGGTTAATATTGTTATGTGTGAATTTGATCCTGTCATTATGATGTTAGCTGGTTATTTTGCTCGTTAGTTGATGCAGTTTCTTCCTAGCATCGATGGTCTCTACAACTTGGCGTGTTTTTTGCAGTTGCTGGTACCATTTGTTCCTTTCCATGTTTAGTGCTTCCTTCAGGAGCTCTTGTAGGGCAAGCCTGGTGGTGACAAAATCTCTCAGCATTTGCTTGTCTGTAAAAGATTTTATTTCTCCTTTACTTATGAAGCTTAGTTTGGCTGGATATGAAATTTCAGGTTGAAAATTCTTTTCCTTAAGAATGTTGAATACTGGTCCCCACTCTCTTCTGGCTTGTAGAGTTTCTGCTGAGTGATCTGCTGTTAGTCTGTTGGGCTTCCTTCTGTGGGTAATCCGACCTTTCTGTCTGACTGCCCTTAACATTTTTTCCTTCATTTCAACCTTGGTGAATCTGACAATTATGTGTCTTGGAGTTGCTCTTCTCAAGAAGTATCCTTGTGGCATTCTCTGTATTTCCTGAATTTGAATGTTGGCCTGCCTTGCTAGGTTGGGGAAGTTCTCCTGGATAATATCCTGAAGAGTGTTTTCCAATTTGGTTCCATTGTCCCCATCACTTTCAGGTACACCAATCAGATGTAGATTTGGTCTTTCACATAGTCTCATACTTCTTGAAGGCTTTGTTCATTTCTTTTTATTCTTCTTTCTCTAAACTTCTCTTCTTGCTTCATTTCATTCATTTGCTCTTCCATCTCTGATACCCTTTCTTCCAGTTGATCGAATTGGCTACTGAAGCTTGTGCATTCATCACGTAGTTCTCGTGCCATGGTTTTCAGCTCCATCAGATCCTTTAAGGACTTCTCTGCATTGGTTATTCTAGTTAGCCATTTGTCTAATCTTTTTTCAGGTTTTTAACTTAATTGCTATGGGTTTGAACTTCCTCCTTTAGCTCGGAGAAGTTTGTTCGTCTGAAGCCTTCTTCTCTCAACTTGTCAAAGTCATTCTCTGTCCAGCTTTGTTCCATTGCCGGCGAGGAGCTGCATTTTTTGGAGGAGGAGAGGCACTCTGATTTTTAGAATTTTCAGTTTTTCTGTTCTGTTTTTTCCCCATCTTTGTGGTTTTATCTACCTTTGGTCTTTGATGATGGTGATGTACAGTTGGAGTTTTGGTGTGGATGTCCTTTCTGTTTGTTAGTTTTCCTTCTGACAGTCAGGACCATCAGCTGCAGGTCTGTTGGAGTTTGCAGGAGGTCCACTCCAGACCCTGTTTGCCTGGGAATCAGCAGTGGAGGCTGCAGAACAGCGAATATTACTGAACAGAAAATGTTGCTGCCTGATCATTCCTCTGGAAGTTTCGTGTCAGAGGGGTACCTGGCTGTGTGATGTGTTACTCGGCCCCTACTGGGGGATGTCTCCCAGTTAGGCTATTTGGGGGTCAGGGACCCATTTGAGGAGGCAGTCTGTCCGTTCTCAGATCTCAAGCTCTGTGCTGGGAAAACCACTACTCTCTTCAAAGCTGTCAGACAGGGACATTTAAGTCTGCAGAGGTTTCTGCTGCCTTTTGTTTGGCTATGCCCTGCCCCTAGAGGTGGAGTCTACAGAGGAAGGCAGGCCTCCTTGAACTGAGGTGGGCTCCACCAAGTTCGAGCTTCCTGGCAGCTTTGTTTACCTACTCAAGCCTCAGCAATGGCGGGCGCCCCTCCCCCAGTCTCGCTGCCAGCTTGCAGTTCGATCTCAGACTGCTGTGCCAGCAATGAGCGAGGCTCCATGGGCGTGGAATCCTCTGAGCCAGGCGTGGGATATAATCTCCTGGTGTGCCGTTTGCTAAGACCATTGGAAAAGCGCAGTATTAGGGTGGGAGTGACCTGATTTTCCAGGTGCCGTCTGTCACTGCTTTGTTTGGCTAGGAAAGGGAATTCCCTGACCCCTTGAGCTTCCCGTGTGAGGCGATGCCTCACCCTGCTTCGGCTCACGCTTGGTGGGCTGCACCCACTGTCCGACACGCCCCAGTGAGATGAACCTGGTACCTCAGTTGGAAATGCGGAAATCACCCGTCTTCTGTGTCGCTCACAATGGGAGCTGTAGACTGGAGCTGTTCCTATTCGGCCATCTTGGAACCGTCCCCCTAGATGATTTTTTTTTTGTCTTTCTTTCTTGAGACAGAGTCTTCTCTATTTCCCAGGCTGGAGTGCAGTGGCACGATCTAACGTCACTACAAACTCTGCCTCCTGAGTTCAAGTGATCCTCCCACTTCAGCCTTCCCAGTAGCTGGGATTACAGGCACGCACCACCACTCCCGGCTTTTTTTTCTTTTTGAGATAGAGTCTTGCTGTGTCACCCTGGAGTGCAGTGGTACAATCTCAGCTCACTGCAACCACCACCTCCCGGGTTCAAGCAATTCTCCTGCCTCAGCCTCCCAAGTAACTGGGATTACAGGTGCACATCAACTTGCCCAGCTAATTTTTGTGTTTGGAATAGAGATGGGGTTTTACCATGTTGGCCAGGCTGGTCTTAAACTCCTGACCTCAAGTGATCCACCCACCTCAGCCTCTCAAAGTGCGGGATTACAGATGTAAGCCATCTCGCCTGGCCATATTCTAGATGAATTTTAAAACCGATGTAGCCCTTGGCATTCTATGAACCAATCCTATTGACTTAAAAACAAAAAACAAACAAAAAAAATGTTATTTTACAAGCCAGATTTCAAAGGTAAACTCACCTTATTCAAAGGCCTCAGGAGAAGCCAACCCTGCTGTCACCTTGATCAAAGAATAAACTCCTCTACTTTATGTTTTCAGATTTGTGTCTTGTTGTAGCAGTAAAATTTTTCTTTAACAAGAAGACAAAACATTTTCCCAGAATGTTGATGAATGTATATCAGGGTAAAATGGCCATGTAATGGACAAAATAAGCAAAAAACTATCTTCTTTTATGAGAAAAAGAAAAAAAGAGTGATCTCCATTTTATTACTTTTTTATTCATTCATTCCACAAATATTCATTTAAGACTCACTACATGTAGAGAGTGTAGGCAGCAACAAGTTATCACTGCCCCTTAATTTCTCAAAGGAGAAATAAGATCTTGTATTACTTTAAAATACCTAATTTTTTATTTTTATTTTTTTTTGAGACAGAGTCTTGCTCTGTCACCCAGGCTGGAGTGCAGTGGCGCAATCATAGCTCACTGCAAGCTCTGCCTCTCGGGCTCAAGCGATTCTCATGCCTCGGCCTCCTGAGTAGCTGGGACTACAGGCACCTGCCATCATGTCCAGCTAATTTTTGTATTTTTGATAGAGACAAGTTTTACCATGTTGGCCAGGCTGGACTCAAAGTCCTGACCTCAAGTGATCTGCCTGCCTCGGCCTCCCAAAGTGCTGGGATTACAGACATGAGCCACCATGCCTGGCCTAAAATAACCTGGATTTTTGTGCAACAGATAAGTTGGTTTTCTAGAATTTTTCTAACATGGCATGGTTGTTTTTCTAGAATTTCTATTAATATCAGTTAGTTTATAGCAACATGTATAAAATTTGAGGGACTGATTCCCTTTTCTTAGTACGGAGATTAAAATTAAATGGGTGAAGTCAGCGAATTGAGAGAACACACACATATGCAGATCACTAGAAAGAAGATGAAACAGGAAAATGCTGACATTCTCGTCACAACAAGAACAGGGAGAGCCAGAGCACTTTTGGAGCTGCAGAGAATGGAGAGAGCAAGGCGCCCACATGCTGGGGACGTCATAACGAGAAAGGGACACACAAATGAGGCCAATCAGTCTCCTGAACGGAGCACCCTGTGCTATCTGAGAGAGTCTGTGTAAAAGAGAGAGTAAGAAAATTTGAGTTATGTTTTTTTTTTTTTTTTTTTTTTTTTTGAGACGGAGTCTCGCTCTGCCGCCCAGGCTGGAGTGCAGTGGCCGGATCTCAGCTCACTGCAAGCTCCGCCTCCTGGGTTCACACCATTCTCCTGCCTCAGCCTCCCGAGTAGTTGGGACTACAGGCGCCCGCCACCGCGCCCGGCTAGTTTTTTGTATTTTTTAGTAGAGACGGGGTTTCACCGTGTTAGCCAGGGTGGTCTCGATCTCCTGACCTCGTGATCCGCCCGTCTCGGCCTCCCAAAGTGCTGGGATTACAGGCTTGAGCCACTGCGCCTGGCCTGAGTTATGTTTAAAAGCATTATCTTGGGCTTGCACACTGGGTAGCTTCTTAAGTACTGCAGGTGTCTCTGTTTGTGTCCCAGTTGCCTCAGGACCAATGAATGTAAACAACCAAGTCTTCTGGATCCAAGCTGCCTCCACTGTCCAATAAGAAACAATCGCTGCACAGGAGGAAGCAAACAGGTGAGCCATGCAAAGTGCTTACCCGGCAGTATGATTTCAGGAAAGCCCATCTTCCGGGCTATTGCTGTTGATCTATCAACCAAGTGTGAAAAATTCTTCTGAACCTGGGTGAGGTCACCTGGCAAGAGCTTCAAGGATACCCAAAGTCCTTTAAACAAATAAAAGATAAATTTTTAGTTCTTTGTATGATCTGTATAACACATGCATAACTGTTGAGAAGAAGAACATTTAAATTGTATAGTCACAATCTTACTATAAAGATGTAAATTCTCCCCCAGTTGACCTATAATTTTAATGACACTTCCATTAAAATCACAACATGACCTCTTTGAGAATTCGACAGAGATGTGAACAGATGCTAACTTTGGGGGAAGAAAAGGGTAAAGATAGGCCCTACCAGATACCAGAATATATGGTAAAGCTACAATGATCTGTGATACTAGTGGTAAAAAAAAAAGACATATACATGAAACAATGAAATACTATAGTATATAGCAATTTCATATATGGCAAAAGAGGCATAACAAATCATGAAAAAAATCCAATAATTACATGAATATGCTGGGATTATTTTCTTGCTACCTAAAAAAATTTAATTTCTCATCTTGTATTTTCATTAAAATAAATTCCCAATAATGAATTACATAGAAAAAGAAGGCAGAATGTTAAAAGGAAAAAGAAGTGTATAGTTATTAAACCTCTGAGAACAAACCATTTTTCTTTTTTTTCTTTCTTTGAGACAGAGTCTCACTTTGTTGCCCAGGCGGAATGCGGTGGCATCATCTCAGCTCACTGCAACTTCTTTTTTTTTTTTTTTTTTGAGACGGAGTCTCGCTGTGTGGCCCAGGCTGGAGTGCAGTGGCCTGATCTCGGCTCACTGCAAGCTCCACCTCCCGGGTTCACGCCATTCTCCCACCTCAGCCTCCGAGTATCTGGGACTACAGGTGCCCACCACCATGCCCGGCTAGTTTTTTGTATTTTTAATAGAGTAATTTTTTTTTTTTTTTTTTTGAGACGGAGTCTTGCTCTGTGCCCCAGGCTAGAGTGCAGTGGCGCGATCTCGGCTCACTGCAAGCTCCGCCCCCCGGGTTCACGCCATTCTCCTGCCTCAGCCTCCCGAGTAGCTGGGACTACAGGCGCCTGCCACCTCGCCCGGCTAATTTTCTTGTATTTTTAGTAGAGACGGGGTTTCACCGTGTTAGCCAGGATGGTCTCGATCTCCTGACCTCGTGATCCACCCACCTCGGCCTCCCAAAGTGCTGGGATTACAGGCTTGAGCCACCACGCCTGGCCTCACTGCAACTTCTGACTCCTGAGTTCAAGCAATTCTCATGCCTTAGCCTTCCCAGTAGCTGGGATTACAGGTGTGCACCAATACACTGGCTAATCATTGTATTTTTTTTTTTAGTAGAGATGGGGTTTCACCATGTTAGCCAGGCTGGTCTTGAACTCCTAACCTCAACTAATCCACCAGCCTCAGCCTCCCAAAGTGCTGGGATTACAGGCATGAGACATCATGCCCAGCCGTAATGATTTTTAAATATCAGTTTGCAACATAACCAAGAGTGCAGTAAGATAAACACTCACACATGGTAGAAATCTATGGCAAGCGATTTGGCAATATTTATATCTCCAGGTGTAGGCTTGTTCCCAGCATGTGATCTAGAAATCCAACTTCTGGGAATTTTCTTGGGGAGACAGTCTTAAACATGGAAAAGACTTCATGTATAAAGATAGTCAGAGTACGGGTTTTTATATTTGTAATAACAACAAATTAGAAAGCACTTAAGTGTTTATCTAGGGGATTCCCTCTTCTTAAGTCTAAATGCTAGAATATTATGCAGCCATAAAAAAGTATTTGTGAAGAGCATAAAAACATTTGGAAAGTGCTTGTTTGGCATGAAGTATGGTATTTGGGAAAAAAAGAAAGAAAAAAAGAAAAGTGCTTGTTTTGCTGTTAGGTAGCAAGAATGGAAATGACTTTTTTTCAGTTTTGTTTAAAAAATTACACGTACATGGTAATCTATTTAGTATAAGGGTTTTCCACTCCAGCTGAAATTATACTTAGTTAAGAGCTCTAAAAAAAAACAGAAATAGGGCCAGGCACAGTGGCTTACACCTGTAATCCCAGCACTTTGGGAGACCGAGGTGGGAGGATCACTTGAGTTCAGGAGTTCGAGACCAGCCTGGCTAACATAGTAAAAGCCCGTCTCTACTAAAAATAGAAAAATTAGCCAGGTGTGATGACAGGTGTCTGTAATCCCAGCTACTTGGGAGGCTGAATCTGGAGAATCACTGGAACCCAGGTGACAGAAGTTGCAGTGAGCCGGGATTGCACCATTGCACTCCAGCCTGGGCGACAGAGTGAGACTCCATCTCAAAAAAACAAAAACAAAAACAGAAATATATTTAGTTATTTGTTTTCAGATTCTTTACTGATTCCTTGCATGTCTTTCCTATGCAGAATAATTGCAAGTACATAAGAAACTAAATATTATGAAAATAACATGTTTTCTGATTGCTTCTATTTTGGAAGACGGTTACAGGGTAGTGAAAAAAAGTCATTCAGTCTCTGTATTTTTGATATGTACAGACTAATTCAGTCTCTCTCTCTCTCTATATATATATATATATATTTTTTTTGAGACGGAGTCTCGCTCTGTTGCCATACTGGAGAGTAGTGGCAAAATCTTGGCTCACTGCAATCTCTGACTTTGTGGTTCAAACGATTCTCCTGCCTCAGCCTCCTGAGTAGCTGGGATTACAGCCATGCCACCATGCCCAGCTAATTTTTGTATTTTTAGTAGAGACAAGGTTTCACCATGTTGTTCAGGAGGGTCTCCAATTCCTGATCTTGTGATCCACCCACCTTGGCCTCCCAAAGTGCTGGGACTACAGGCGTGAGCCACCCCCGGGCCAGTCTCTACATATTTTTGAAATAGGAGTTAAGAAATTATTTAGACAGATAGTGACAGTAAGGAAATCCTCAGCAAGGTTTTCCTCTTAATGAAAAGCAGCCCCCAAATCATTTTCTTTTCCAACAAAGATTAGCCTGTAAAATTGAGCTGCAGACATAGACAAGCAAGCTGGAAGCTCACATGGGTGAATGCCAGCAGTTGTGCCAATAGGAAAGGGCTACCTGGAGCTAGGCATGTCTAACATGGCGTCTCCATCATCCCTTCTCTTTGAGAGCCACGTGTACAGTAAGAAGTAGACAACATGGCACCAGCCAGGTGGAAAGCCCATTTGCATAAGATTAGAATGGAGTGACCAGTCTTCCCTGCATGCGATGTAAATGTTACACCTGGTCCAACCAATCTGTAGGCCCTACAGAAATCAGACACCACCTCCTCAAGCCTGCCTATAAAATCTGGGAGCCCCTATCTCTCATGAGAGACAGAGAACTATTCTCCTTTCTCTTTCTTTTGCCTATTAAACCTCCACTCCTAAACTCCATCTTTGTGTGTGTCCATGTCCTTAATTTTCTTGGCATGGGACAACAAACCCTTGGGTATTACCCCAGACAACAATGCTGCTTCGTTTTTTTAAACTAATTTCATAAGCTCTGCAAACACAAGGTCTTAAAAAGTTGATTAAAGCTCAGAGTGGTTCCTCTCCATGGAAATCTTTAGTAAAAGGTGAAAGATTTATAAAATATTAAGGAAAATCAAAGTATTCATGTTTGAAATTTTACAAATATGGTCATCACCTTGGTATTTGCGTCTTTAAACTGCTTTTCCTTATTTGATTCAAAATGCAGTTTCAATAAGCAGAACTTCTCTTAGTTAAAACTCTATCAACAGAGCATGATATGGAGATACTGAAAACTAAAATTTTTACATTATTTTATATTAATACATATTCATCTGTATTACTTTGGTTTCCTTCCTCTCAGTTTTAAAAAATGTGATGGGATAAACTTATTCAGAATAGAGCATAATTATTATCTAGGGTCGGCATTGGGAATGAAGGGTAGACAAAAATGTGGAGGCCAGGAGTGGTGGCTCATGCCTATAGTTCCAGGGATTTGGGAGGCCAAGGTGGGAGGATCACTTGAGGCCAGAAGTTGAGACCAGCCTGGGCAATATAGTAAGATCCCATCTCTACAAAAAATTTAAAAATTAGCTGAGCATGGTGGTGCATGCCTGTAGTCCCAGCTACTTGGGAGGCTGAGGTAGGAGGATTGCTTGAGCCCAGGAAGTGGAGACTGCAGTGAGCCAAGACCATGCAACTGCACTCCAGCCTGGGTGACAACATGAGACCGTCTCAAAATAAATAAATAAATAAATGAATAAAGAGTAAAGACTCATGGGATAAAAATTTGTTCCACAGAATTTACAAAACACAACTGTGATCAAATCACTGCTGGGTCCATTTCAATGCAATTTAGTCTTAAAAGCCTGTGGTAGGAAGCCTGAGGTCCCCAGCAGAGGCTGTTTTGTATCAGAGAAAGATAATAAAGGGCAGGAGTCCAAGGACCCAGCTGTGAATGTCCCCCACCCTCAGCAGAGTCCCTCCCAGCTCTGGCACTGGACTGTACCTTGCCCTTTGTGATTCACTTCCTTTGCTGCAATCACTTTATTCAAGACTGAAGTGAGTGGCTCATTCTCCCCAGTCACATGTGATGTTATCAAAGGTGACATGATAAGCTGCCGCTGGCGGATGTAGGTTTCCATCGCAATTCTTGGAAAAGAGAAATAAGAGGTAAGTTGGGAGGGGGAGGAAGGAAGTCTGCAGCACAACCTCAGGTAATGGTGAGTCGTATGGGAATAATTTGGAAATATCAACACTAAATACCCCTATTCTATCTTTCCTTAGTTTTCCATTTTGTGTCTATCTTAAATACTAAATTCACCTTGGAAATGACTTGAGGCAAAGAGAGAGGGAAAAACCCCAAGAGTACACAAAACTGGTGACAAAAGGTTAGCAGCTAAAATCAGAGGCAATGCTCCATGCTCTGTCAGAGGCAGAAGAGGCTGCTGCAATAGAATTGAAGACAGAGCACCCACAGGAGGGGCAGGAGCCCCCAGGTCTACTTCTACTTGATAGTGAGCTCTGCAAGAGGCTCCCTTTGGGCCTCAGTTTCTCCACCTGTAAGAGATGGGCTGGGATCCCATGCCTGTTAAGGCTTCTGTCTAGTGTCAACCCCCTATGTACGAGCACGGTGTATATACCTGGTGTCTGGCAGATGTTCTCAGATTTCTATGTGATGACAAGCTAGATCTTGGCATGGGTGCTGCCAAACAAGCTCCACTTGAGTGACCTTATCAGGCTGTGGCTCGTAAAGGGCGATCAAAGAACCAAACACAGCCCCCATTCTACTGAAGGCAGAAGCACGATCAGCAACTGCACCTCGGCGGGCAGTACAATAGTCTCCTGTCTCCTCTGTCCGCTGCACGTAGGCCAGTTTTCTCCACAGGGTTCCCTGCACCCTGACAATAAAACACGCTGCAATATGTGACCGGCAAATGGGATTGCTATAGTCTTGAGTTCCTGTTTTTTACAAATGACTCTCTCTAAATGGACTTGCAAAATACACATACCACACTCTCCTACTGGAAAACACTGTAAAGTTTTTGAAGTAGGTTATGGCAGTGCTTGCCGTAAATCTTAGGCATTCAATGCCAGAGGCTGCAGTCTACATCGTAAATACTTCACTGTGGCTGTTGGCGGCACAGTGAGCAGTAATCAAATTAAGGCAGGGTTCGTCAGGGACTCAAAGTGTGGATTATGCAGCGGGGACAATCTCAGGTCTAAGTATTGTGATATGGTTGCTGGAGGAAAGCTGGTTCAGAAATTAAGCAGGAGGCACATCGCCACCAGCAAATATACAGATGACTGTTTCAGACATCTTTCATATCCATGAAGGCCACTCCTATTATGTACATATAATCTTAAATACAAATATAACACATTCAGAGTACCATAACATATATGGTACAGCATTTATATCTAGTAAGTATTATATGTATATTTATATTTATTCAATATACAGTCATATGCCTAACAATGTTTCAGTTAATGACAGACTGCATAGATGACCATGGTCCCATAAGATTATAAGGGAGCTGGCCAGGCATGATGGCTCACACCTGTAATCCCAGCACTTTGGAAGGCCGAGGCGGGTGGATCACCTGAGGTCAGGAGTTCGACATGAGCCTGACCAACATGGTGAAACCCCGTCTCTACTAAACATGGAAAAATTAGCCAGCTGTAATGGCATGCCCCTGTAATCTCAGCTACTCAGGAGGCTGAGGCAGGAGAATTGCTTGAACCCAGGAGGTGAGGTTGTAGTGAGCGGAGATCACGCCACTACACTCCAGCCTGGCCAACAAGAGCGAATCTCTATCTCAAAAAAAAAGATTATTAATGGAGCTGAAACATTCCTATTGCCTAGTGATGTTATAGCTGTTTTAACATCTCAGCACAACTCATTACCTTTTCTATGTTTAAATATGTTTAAAGATACAAATAGCACTGTGTTACAATTGCCTGCAGTATTCAGTACAGTAGCATGCTGGACAGGTTTACAGTCTAAGAGCAAAAGGTTATACCATACAGCCTAGGTGTGTAGTAGTCCATACATTCCAGGTGTGTGTAAGTGCACTCTGTGGTGTCTACACAATGACAAGAGAGCCTAGCGACATGTTTCTCAGAATGTATCCTTGCCATGAAGTGATGCATGATTGTATTTAACATATCTATAATGTAATTAACAAATTAACATTATATTAAATTCAACATATTTATTAAATATACTTAAACATATTTATATATTATACAATACATATTGATATAGGTGTGTGCATACAGTGTTTTATATTATACACAAAACAAGAGCAGCATTCATGGAGATGAAAGTTATCACATAATTAACTTTAGCACTGTGCTACATAAAATATTTGTCTCGTCTTGGAAGGTCAATATATAGGTGGTAGCATACCAGGTAAGTGCATTTGATTTTTTAATTATTTTATCTATTTTTACTTTATATTTTATTTTATCTGAGACAGGGTATGACTCTGTCACCCAGGATGGAGTGCAATGGCCATATTTTTAAAATAATTCCTAGCAGTCTCTGGATAAAAGAGACAAGTACTACTTAGCACGAGCTATTTGCACTATTATGTTTAGAAACTGGTCCAAAGGTGTGGACTTAACATTGAAAGATTAAAATTTTTATATTTTATTTATTACATATAATACATATTTTTTATATTAAAAAAAGACAACAGGAAAACAAAAACAGAGGCAAAATCACCAAGAGTTATATCAACAGAAATAATCACTGTTAATCATGGAATACATTTTTCGAAACATCTAAATTTTAAGGCTTTTAATGCATTGTAACAATTTATATTCCTATAAGTAATGTATGTCTCTTTATATCTACCCAAACACTAAAATGTGGTCAAGATAAAAACTAAACCTTGATGTTTCAATTTACATTTCACTCATCCTCAATAAATGTACAACGCCATTTCTCTGTGTGTGTGTGTGTATTCCCTTCATGTCCTTATTAATTTCTATTAATTCTTTATATATTACAAATACTCATCTTTCTCAAACACACTGCAAAGATTGTATTGATTTTTTTATATGTATAAGTTCTCTACAATTTTTGGGTGGTTAAATCTATCAATTTTTCTTTTTTTGGCTGAATCTTTAAAATGGCCTCCTTCTCATTACTACCATATAAAACTTCTATTTTCCTGTTAATATTTTAAGATTCTAGCTCTTACAGTTGTATGTTTAATCATCTAAAATTTACAATGGCATAAGTTGTGAGACTGCAATCTAACTTAGGGATCTTAAATGGCCAACTTTCTCCAAAAAAAATTTTTTTTTGCATCATGTATCTTTCTCCACTAATTTGTGATATCATCTGTAAACAAATGATATATTAACTCAAATATATGATTCTGGCTGGTTTGTGGAATTCTCAGTTTGTTCTACTTGTCTGCAGTGGCAGCCGCAAGTGAACTGAGATGATACCCTCTGACTGGCACGATGGCCCCTGGTGGGAGTTGGTCCCGGCAATGCTCTCGGCCTCCGCTAGGCCTACACTGTCTGAGCCGGTGCTGGAGCAGGTCACGACGTTCACACTTGCACTTCTTCAGAGTGACATGGCTTGAATCTGCTCCCAACAGCTCCTCAATGGCCTACCCATGGCTCCAGCTCCTGCAGCTCAATATGGAGGGCCTTAGTGAAGCTCTGCAGGGATCCTTTCACACACTCCCAGGATGGCTTTCCCCCGACATGCAGGAATGCCAGCCCATGGGTGGGTCAGCCCTTCACTCTCTCATCTCCTAATCCCTTGCTTCAGACAGTGTGGCCCTCAGACCAGCTACACCAGCATCACCTGGGAGCTTGTCAGAGGCAGAACTCCCCTGCAGCCTAACAAGCTCCCCTGATTCATATGCATGATGTAGTCTGAGAAGCCCTATGCTAGCCCACGTGATTCTGTGTCTTCCATGATGCCTGTTTCATGCAATAGACTGCACATATACTTTGGCACTGGTGACACAAGGACGGTACCACTCTCTGCATTCCAGGGCAGACGGATACTTGCCCTATTCTATTCCTTTGGTCCTTTCTATAGAATCAGGGAAGTTCAGTTTACCCTCTTCAAAGGGAGTCCAACATCAAGGACTTTGAACAAAGTCCTTTTCTGTTCAGCTCCTATCTGACAATCTTGCAGCTTAGAATCCTTCCTTCTCTGAGAAAATGGTTTCTAGCACCTGTTTCTGTGTTAACACACAACTGAATGGCTAATCCAGGTCTCAAGTCACCTGGGACACATGCCAAAGTACTTACTGCTGAAAGGGAATAAAATGCTGCTTTTCTTCATCATCCACCTTCCCATGTATGATATCAGTAATATCCATCACTAGGAAAAAGACAAACTTCATTAAAGAAACTAATTGCTTCATGCCTCAGTAAGTTACTATGGAAAAGGACAGGATCAGCAAACATAAAACACTGGAGGAAGAAAGGTACCAGGCAGGGACTTTTTTTTAGATTTCTTTGCCAATGGTGATTCCCAGTATAACCAGCCCAGCAAAACAGTGACTCATGAGGTGCTGAGGAAGGGGTCTGGGTTTTACTGGATCAATTTTGCAGACTACCCACTTTAAAAACTCTACAAGATCGAGTTGCTAGATTCTCCTCCTTTTTTTTTTAAAGATAAAGTCTTGCTCTTTTGCTTAGGTTGGAGTGCAATGGCACAATCTTGGCTCATTACAACCTCCACCTCCCCTGTTCAAGCAATTCTCCTGCCTCAGCCTCCCAAGTAGCTGGGACTACTACAGCGCATGCCACCACGCCTGGCTAACTTTTGTTTTTTTTCAGTATAGACAGGGTTTTACCATGTTGGCCAGGCTGGTCTTGAACTCCCGACCTCAGGTGATCCGCCCGCCTCAGCCTCCCAAAGTGCTGGGATTACAGGGATTAGCCATCGTGCCCTGCCCGAGTTGCTAAATTCTTGAGAAATTTAACATCAGGTTACTTTTTGGTAAGTCTGGAACCAAAGGTCCAGGAGCAGAATTGTGACATTTCCTTGATCGTTTTCGATCTATGAGTAACCAAAATGTCAATGTAAGGCCCAAACTGTATTTCCTCAATTGAACAAACTACAGAGGAAGATGCCGGGCCTTTTGGCAGGTTCTGGGGTTTGATGTAAGCCAAGGAGCCTCTCTGAAAGCATTTAGAAACAAACACAACATTGTCTTCGAAGAGTTAATTTCCTAGACAGGCAAACCACTTCCCAGCGAGTATTTTATTCCACTAAAATCAATATGCAGACCCAGACAGGGAGGATTCCAATAGTCACAACTTAGGTTCTACTGTGTATAAGACACAGTGTTGGGCACTAAGGGGGAAAGAAAGGAGCGTGGGCTAGGTGAGGACACAGAACCCATGCAAAGAAAACGGGCAGTGCCAGGCAGTAAATCCGCGTGTCTGATACTGACAATGACAACGTGATCCATCTCTTACTATCTCTGGGCCTTCTTCCCACCTTTCTTCCTCCTTTCCTCCTTCCTTCCCTCTCTCTATTTTCAAAATTGTGGTAAAACACACATAACATAAAATGTACCATCTTGCCCATTTTAAAGTATACAGTTCAGTGATATTAAGTGTATTCACATTATTGTGCAACCATCATCACCTTCCATCTCTAGAACTTTTTCATCTTTCCAAATGGAAACTCAATACCCATTAAACACTAACTCCCCATTCTCCCCCTCCAGCCCCTGGCACTCACCATTCTATGCTGTCTCTACGAATCTGACTACTCTAGGTGCCTCACATAGGTGGGATCATACAATATTTGTCTTTTGTGTCTGGCTTATTTACTTAGTGTAAAGTCCTCAAGGTTCATTTACGCTGTATGTAGCATGTGTCAGAATTCCCTTCCTGTTTGAGTAATATTCCATTGTGCGTACACACCACAGTTTCTTTGTCCATTTATGCACTGGTGGACACCTAGGTTACTTCCACCTTTTGCATATTGTGAATAATACTGCTACAAACATGGATGTACAAATATCTCCTCCAGACCTTGCTTTTGATTGTTTTGAAGTAGGGCAGCTGGATCATTTGCTAGTTCCATGTTTAATTTTTTGAGAAATTGCCATGCTATTTTCCATAGCACTGCACTATTTCACATTTGTCTCTGGGTCTCTCTTGTACCTGCCACTCCAAAAGGTCTTCGGAGTCCACAGGTGTGCTTCTTGCCTTCCTTCAGCTCCATGTGGCCCACGCGGACAATCTGGCACACGAGGCTGACACGGGGCCGGATGAGGTCCATGCTGCTGAGGTCCTAAAGGGGCAGAGAAAGTGCAAGAGGAGGTAGGGCTGGACCACTCTGTCCCCCGTGTCTCTTTTCTCTTTACCCTCTACAACAAAATCCTGTTCAGACCTTATTTCTCAATGCTGAAATACCAGAATGACTCTCTTCTTCCCCATCTCCATCCAAGAGCTATTATGGCATCAGAGAACATGACTTTGTGCTTGTAAACAAGTGCTTTTTTGTTCCCCGGTTCCTACTTCAAATTTACAAATCAGATCATAGTCCGTCGGAAGTCTCCAGTTCATCAGCTTAAGCAGGGTATTGAAAAAGCAGGGCCCTCATCATTGCGACTGTATAGCCTTCTTGAATGTATCTCAGTACAGGATGCATTTCAGCATCAAATGAAGTAAAAACTTGTGTAACATTGACATTTACTGGGTATCCACACAAGTCTGTGACGTTTCATTTCCTCTTCAAAACAAGCCCGTGAGGCAACTATAAGACAGGCATTGCTTTATGGGATTATTCACCTGATTTATGAGAGGTCTCCATTGAGAGCTTATCAGTGTATACTGAATCATGACAGAAGTGTCAATGAAATATCTATTTCTCTTGTAGCTAGGGTTCTACACTTGTCTGTTTTTTTTTTTTTTTTTTTTTTGATAAGGTCTCCCTATGTTATCAAAGCTGGCTTTGAACGTCTGGGCTCAAGGCATCCAGCTGCCTCAGCCTCCCAAAGTACTGGGATTACAGACATGAGCCACCACGCCCAGCCATTATTTGTATTCTTAAGGATGGGTGAGTAAACCCAGGAATGAGCTGATATCTCTCATTCAATTCAACTTCAGAAAAAAAATTAATCACATCTCAAATTGGTTATATGAAACAGCTGCCCAAGCTCTCTTTACCAAAGCAAGAATCACTTTTAACATAATCATTCCAAATCCAGCCTCTGTAATTTAGTTAACTCAGGTCTCCAAGATATCCATCAATGATAACGTCCACCCTGCATTTCTATTCTAGGTCTGCAAGGCTTCTGTTAATGGAAAAATAAAGACTCCAGGTGACTAGTTACATGTACTGTGGCGCATTGACAGAGTAGTCCCCCCTTGTCTGTGATGAATATGCTCCGAGACCCCCAGTGGATACTTGAAACCAAAGACAGTACCGAACTCTATATGTGCTGCTTTTTCCTATACATACATACTTATAAAGTTTTACCTTTTCACTTAAAGGAAGCACGCTTCTCTTTGGCATATCCGAATTGGCAGCATCACTCCTCTTCTACTTTGAGGTCATTTTTCCTTTTTCAAATTCTTTAGTAGTGACAGGGTTTTACCATGTTGCACAGACTGGTCTCAAACTCCTGAGCTCACATGATCCTCCCACCTCAGCCTCCCAAAGTGCTGGAATTACAGGCCTGGGTCCCTGTGCCTGGATTGATTATCGTTTATTATCTGTCTTATCCATCAGGACAAAAACTGCTTTTTCCCCCTGATTTTTCATGGATATATCTCAAGTGTCTAAATCAGTGCCTGGCATTGAAGTACATGTTGAATAAATTTGTGGGTTATTCCTGCTGGGGGATTGATGATTTTTCCTTTAACCTTTTCATTTTGTATGTTTCCCACATATTCATTATGTGAATATGTTCATATCATAAACAAAGAGAATGATTAAACAGAAGGGAGGACTTACAGTAAACACTGCTTGGAGGTTATTGAGCTTCTCTATTTCCTTAGGCATCCCGTTACTGCCCCAACGAATTAGATAGTTCTCACTGGCAAAGGAAAACAAATTACTCTTAATGAGAGGCTAACAGACTTACAAGGGAAGGAGGAAGGGCCAGAAATGCTCAGTGAAATTCAACAGGCCAGTGTGAAAAGAGCTGAGTTGGGAACTGGGACCACACAGATGGCCACCACCGGGTGTCCTGGCATTAGAGAAGCGTCCCTGCTGTGGCTCTGCAAGGCATGCCCCGCACAGATACAGGACACCCACTGCTCCTGATGGGCACACACATGGTACAGCTTATGGGATGCTGTAGTCCGGGTTGTCCTTCCATCTCAAAATCTTTGAATAGAAGTTTCAGCTTTGCTGAATTAATAATTTAATTTTAGGTGGGGCACAGTGGCTCATGCCTGTATTCCCAGCACTTTGGGAGGCCAAAGCGGGTGGATCGCCTGAGGTCAGGAGTTCGAGACCAGGCTGGCCAATATGGTGAAACCCTGTCTCTACTAAAAATACAAAAATTCGCGGGGCATGGTGGCAGGTGCCTGTAATCCCAGCTACTTGGGAGGCTGAGGCTGGAGAATCACTTGGACCTGGGAGGTGGAGGTTGCAATGAGCTGAGATCGTGCCATTGCACTCCAGCCTGGAAGACAAGAGCTAAACTCTGTCTCAAAAAATAAAAAATAAAAAAAGAATTTAATTTTATAACAGTCATTCCAAATCTATCCCCTGTAATTCACATTATGACATTAAAATATATATATATATATTTTAAAGAAACAATTGTAAGCAATTACTTTTAACTATCTTCTCAAAAATAAATTCTCCATTTTCTTAGCTGATAAACAGTAGTGCCACTGTAGAGCTGAACAACGCCCACTGCACTTCTTAGAGTCTTAAAAAAAGGGTTTTTTTAATAGACATTATTTTCTTAAAGCAGTTTTGGCTTTGCAGCAAAGTTGAGCTGAAAACAGAGTCCCATAACATATTCTCTCCCCTCAGACACAACTTCCTTTGCTATCAACATTCTCCCGACCAGAGTAGTAACATTAGTTAAAACTGATGAAGCTACATTGACACATCATTTACCCGAAGTCCACAGTTTACATAAGGGTTCCCTCTTCGTATCGAACGTCCTGTGCATTTACACAAATTCATAATGGCATGCATCCACCACCATAGCATCACACAGAATAGTGTTGTTGTTCTAAAAATCCTCTGTGCTCTGCCTATTTATCCCTCCCTCACCTTCCCATGCAGCATCTTGAATTCTTTGTTCCCATCTCCAAGTCCTAATGAGTTTTATGTGATCTCTAAATCCCAGGGAGTATACAAACTGGCCACATTGTTCCAGTAGTGACATATGAAGGCTTCACAGCCCATATGATTTTACATTCTACTGCTTAGAAATCTTCCCTGCTTCCCTATTTTCTCTTCTCAAATCTGGCAAAGAGCTGCCCGGGTAGGGGTCGGGGAAGGCTGGGTATCTTTGCTAGGTCAGCAGCAGGGGATCTGGGTCTCTGCTACCTGATAAAAGTGGACTGGTCTGGGTCATAGAGGGCCATAAACAACTCTGCATCTTCCCCGATGTTGCAGACAAAGTTCTTGAAGTTCACATAGAGGCCATAGGTGTGGATGGTACTGAAGATGGACTGGCCCCGCGAGTCAAGATTCTGCAGGATTGACTGAACAAAGATGGAACAGAGAAAAACATTTTGATTTTGGCAAATGGGAAATGTTGGCAAAAAAAAAAAAAATATATATATATATATATATATATATATATATATATATATTAGCCTGCAAATGGCAGATAGCCTGGGCACAGTGGCTCATTCCTGTAATCCCAGTGCTACTAGAGGAGTTTGAGACCAGCCTGGGCAACACAGCAAGTCTCTGTCCCTAAAAAATTTTTTTTTAAAAATTAGCTGTGCCTGTAGTCCCGGCCACGTGGGAACAGAAGAGGCTGCAGTGAGTGAGCTAGGATGGAGTCACTGAACTCCAGCCTGGGCAACCAAGTGAGACCCTGTCTCAATCAATCAGTTGATTAATCAATAAATAAAAAACAAAACACAGTCAGATAACATCCAAGAGGAAATGCATTTGCTAAGAAAAAGTGTATGTAAGCAGACAAATGCAGTGAGCAAAATATAATCATTATAATTTCAGTGATCAAGACTATCCTGTTCAGGACCTTGAACCCAAGACATTTTAAAAAATTGCTGTCTAAAAGGGATAATTCCAGGGTTTTGGTAGCTCCAAGAAGTGCTTGTCTTACACAGTAGCTTCTGAATGAAGCTCAAAAACATGAACATCATGATCCATTATCCTGGATAGATAAATAACTCATTAAAAACAAAATATTCCACTGAAAAGGCTTTACCTTCAGACATGGCTTGCCACTGGATTCACAACACAAGTATTATCATGACCACGCTAAAGAAGTAAACACTACAAACCAACAAACCAAAGAAAACTGACACAAATCAGAACAGAAAGACTGGAAGAAAAATATATAGCAAAATTTCAATATGTTTGGGTCTGAGAAATCAAAATATGAATAACTTTTTTTTTTTTTCTGAGACGGAGTCTCACTCTGTCACCCAGGCTGGAGTGCAGTGGCGTGATCTTGGCTCACTGCAAGCTCCGCCTCCCGGGTTCACACCATTCTCCTGCCTCAGCCTCCCGAACTTGTTTTTCTTTTTCAAGAGGCAGGGTCTTGCTTTGTTGCCCAGGCTGGAGTGCAGTGGTATGATCATAGTTCATTATAGCCTCAAATTCCCAGCCTCAAGTGATCCTCCTGCCTCAGCTTCCTGGGTAGCTGGGACTACAGTCATGCACTACTATGCCCAGCTAATTTTTTAAAAAAAATTTTTTAGATATGGGGTCTCACTATGTTGCTCTGTTGCCCAGTTGGTCTTGACTCCTGGCCTCAAATGATCCACCCACCTTGACCTCCCAAAGGGCTAGGATTACAGGCATGAGCCACCATGCACTGATTCTAATTTTTCTTTAATGTCCAATTATTACTTTCAAAGCCTTTCAAACACTTTATTTTAAAATATTATTTATTTTAGCCTAGGTGCAGTGGATCATGCCTGTAATCCAAGCACTTTGGGAGGTCGAGGAGGATGGATCACCTGAGGTCAGGAGTTTGAGACTGGCCTGACCAACATGGTGAAACCCCGTCTCTACTAAAAATACAAAAATTGGCCGGGCTCGGTGGCTCACACCTGTAATCCCAGCACTTTGGGAGGCGGAGGCGGGTGGATCACAAGGTCAGGAGTTTGAGACTAGCCTAGCCAACATGGTGAAACCCTGTCTCTACTAAAAAATACAAAAATTAGCTGAGCGTGGGCGTGGTGGTGGGTGCCTGTAATCCCAGTTACTCGGAAGGCTGATGCAGGAGAATAGCTTGAACCCGGGAGGCAGAGGTTGCAGTGAGCCAAGATCTGGCCACTGCACTCCAGCCTGGGTGACAGAGCAAGACTCCATAAAAAAAAAAAAAAAATACAAAGATTAGCTGGGCATGGTGGTGGGCGCCTGTAGTCCCAGCTTCTCGGGAGGCTGAGGCAGGAGAATCATTTGAACCCAGGAGGCGGAGGTTGTGGTGAGCCGAGATCGTGCCACTGCACTCCAGCCTGGGCAACAAGAGTGAAATTCTACCTCAAAAATAAATAAATAAATAAATAAAAATAAATAAATAAATACTATTTATTTATAATTGCAATATATGCAATGAATGCAAGAGATTACACATTTAAAAAGTCTCCCTCCCACCCAGTTTTCCTTCCCAGAGGACATCCATTAATAATTATTTCTTGTCTATTATTTCAGAGTTAGTCTATGTATATGCAAGCATAGATTTACATACAGTTTTTTGAAACACAAATAATAGCATTTTTATATATACCGTTATGGATCCTGATCTTTTCACTTAATACGTATCTTTGTGATCTTTCCATATCAGAACATATATATATATATATGTACCTGCCTCATCCTTTCTGCTGTTTCACTTTTAAAATGGGGACCAAACTACAGAAGTAGTTTTGTTCTCAATGATTTCCCTTTCTTTCTTTAAAAATCAAGGCAAAAATGGAAACTCAGTGGGCAGAATTTCACATTTGAGGAATTGTACCTTCTCTTCTTGGATCTTCTCCTCAATCCTTTTGGAGGCCACCTCATGGGCCTTGAAGAGGGCAACGGTGCTGGTTTCGTCGGGGTCTAGGATGTTCCCGTTATCATCTCGCACCACCAGATCTAACCCCAGCATTCTGGAGAGAAAGGAGTAGTCAGCTGGTTCTCCTCACCAGGGGCAGACTGTTTACTGAGGAGTCCTCATCAAGGAGCCCAGAGGATCCATAGTTAGAAAGGGAGATGCTGGACAAGCCAACGGAAGCACAGTTCACTGACTTTTCTCATTTCAGCTTCTGCCACCTTTCAACACTGTTACAAAACTCACAAGATGACGTGAGCCAAAGTCATAGAAGGATATGCAAATATGGTCCATAGATCCTCAAGAGAAAAGTAAAATTGGCACTGATTCTGACTAAATTCCTCTGGCCAATGCTTCTTGCCTGTAATCTTCTGTTATTATGAAGAGGAACTATGAAATGAAGAAAATATAGCATACAAAATTAAGATTCAACCTGTGTTTAATAAACACCTCCTTTGGCCAGGCACCGTGGAGGCACCTGTAATCCTGTAATCCTAGAACTTTGGGAGGCCGAGGCAGGTGGATTACTTGAGACCAGGAGGTCAAGACCAGCCTGGGCAACATGTTGAAACCCTATCTCTGCTAAAAATACAAAAATTAACAAGGTGTAGTGGCACATGCCTGTAGTCCCAACTACTTGGGGGGCTGAGGTGTGAGGATTGCTTGAGCCCAGGAAGTTGAGGCTGCAATGAGCCAACATTGCACCACTGCACTCTAGCCTGTGTGAGAAAGCAAGACCCTGTCTGAAACAATAAATACATACATACATACATACATACCTCCTATATACACTTCGCATACATTGATCATAACGCCATGAGGTAGGGTGGAGGTAATTGTTATTATTTCCATGATATGAGTAAAGAAACAGACCAAGTGGGCGTGGTCTCACTGTCTATTACATTGCTATGAAGGACCAATGAACAATTATTGGAGGGCTTGTCTTGATTTCCTTAATTCAAGATGGTCATAAAGGAGATGAGTGAAGTAAGTCCTGGCTTGCTGCTATCTCATACTCAGAGCATGGGCTCTGGTGTCATTTACACCAGGATCTGAATCTTGGCTTGAATACTTGCTACCATTATGACCCTGGAGAATTTACTCAACTCTGCAAAACTTTGGTTTCTTCATCTGTATATATTCCTCACCCTTCGAGGTTGTTGTGAGAATTTATTTATTTATTTTTATTTTTTTTAGAGACAGCCTTAAACTCCTGGCCTCAAGCAATCCCTGTCTCAGCCTCCCAAGTAGCTGAAACTACAGGTTTACATCACCATGCTTAGCTAATTAAAAAAAAAAAAAATTGTAGACATGGGGTCTCGCTATGTTACCCAGGTTAGTCATGAACTCCTGGCTTCAAGTAAGCCTCCCACTTCAGCCTCCCAAAGTGCTGGGATTATAGGCATAAGCCATTGCACCTGGCCCTGTTGTGAGAATTTAATAAGATAATGCACGTACGGCACCTAATATAATATGTAGCATACAGTAAGCTCTCAGCTTAAGCATAAATGTTAGCTCTTGATATGGTTTGGATTTATGTTCCCACCCAAATCTCACATTCGCCCCAGTGTTGGAAGTGGGGCCTGGTGGGAGGTGACTGGATCATGGGGGTGGATCCTTCATAAACGGTTTCACACCATCCCTTTGGTGCTGTTCTTGTGACAGAGTTCTCATGAGATCTGGCTGATCTCTCTTGCTCCTGCTCTGGCCATGTAAGATGTGCCTGCTTCCCCTTCTGCTATGATTGTAAGTTTCCTGAGGCCTCCCCAAAGGCAGAAGCTGGTATGCTGCCTGTGCAGCCAGCAGAACTATGAGTCAATTAAACCTCTTTTCTTATAAATTACCCAGTCTCAGGTATTTCTTTATAGCAGTGTGAGAATGGACTAATACAGCTCTTACTGCAGCAACTGGTAGAAACAAATACCTGGCTGTGAGTGAAGTTGTAGCTCTGCGTGTTCTTGGGAATACCAAGGGCCACATCGTGGGTGCAATCCCTCCCCTCAAGGCTTTTGTGCCCAAAGTGCACACAGAAGTAGAAAAAAAATTTTCTTAGGCTCAAGAAGTTGAGGACTGTGGTGGAATAGGATACTGCTATCCGAATACCCAGCATGCATTCCCGGCACCAAAGAGCAAGACTACTCAGGGATAACACTGAAATGTGCCAAGTCTTTGGGAAGAAAGCAAAAATGCCTCCTCTCCCTCCTCCCTGTTTTACAGCATCTCCATCAACTGATTTGATCTGGCAGGTTCCTTTCCATGGCAGCCAGACCCACAGGCCACCCAGACTCATGAACGATGGCCATGCTGGCTGCTCAGAGACTGCATCAGGGAGGCACTGACACAGCAGCTCCATTTCCTGAGCTACTTCCAAGAGCTGGAATGGGAAAGAAGTCATGTTCTGCTGTTTGTGGGGTGTGAACATCCTGTGCCAGAGATCACAGGACCTCCAGGCCAATGTCGTGGCAACACACCAAATGACAGAAGTGTCCTCTGTGCAATGGAGAGCTGCCTTATCCCACCAAATTGGTCATTTATTTATTTATTTATTTGAGAAGGAGTCTCACTGTCACCCAGGCTGGAGTGCAGTGCCGTGATCTTGGCTCACTGCAACCTCCATCTCCTGAGGTCCAGCGATTCTTGTGCCTCAGCCTCCTAAGTAGGTGGGATTACAGACATACGCCACCATGCCCAGCTAATTTTTAGACTTTCAGTAGAGATGGGTTTTCGTCATGTTGGCCAGGTTGGTCTCGAACTCCTGACCTCTGGTAATCTGCCCACCTCAGCCTCCCAAAGTGATGGGATTACAGGCATGAGTAACCTCACCTGGCCTAATTGGCCTTTTAATAAGTCCTCTGACACTGCAAGCCTGGCAGTGCAGCCGCTGTGGGTATGGTCTTCTGGGTGTTCAAGTCGTAGGGGAGGGTACTATTAATTCCTAACCCTAAGAAGGCAGCATTAGATATGGTGAAAAAAGTCTTGGATTCAAATTGAACCTTTCCCATTTATTATCTATGTGACTGGGAAGTAAATCACTTAAGCTCACTTGGTCTGTTTCTTTATCCATAAGATGTAAATAGTAACAGCTACCTCAACCCTATGTTTTAAGATTATAATCAAGTAATGGATATGAAATGTACATAGAAGGTGTTTCCTAAATACTGGTTGAATCTGAATCTTGCATGGCATGTTCACTTCAGCTACTTCAGGATATAGTTGTCACAGTCTATGACATTAAGTAAGTGGGATAATGATCTGTATTTTAATAGGTCTCTGAGGGATATCCAAGAATTCTGAGATTGGAAAAGCAGGGTAGAGGAGGAGGAAAAAAATCACATATGCATAAGTTGAAGAAATTTAGAATGAAACTAGATTCCAAAAGAGTCACCAATAACAACTAACCAAGGAACCACTTCTGCCTTTTAAAAAAGAGTTGGTCAGGAGGCAAAAATCCCAGGCCACCATCGATTTGGATATATGACTGAATTTCTCATTTTCCTGAAGGCAGTGATATCTGCAGCCTGCATATGTGCCTGAGTTAATCAGAAGATTAATGAAGTGATTAACTCTGTAGAGGTGATTGTAGACATGATCAGCAGGCTACAAACATGTTTTACTACTCCTGCAAGTCTGCTTTTCATACTCTGTAGACAATGGTCCCGGTTAGGGGGAGATGAACAGAAAGAAAGAGAATCAGTCTGGTATTGATTTAGAATCCACTGTTAAGAATAAAAATAGATACAGTCCCAAGTATCTGAAAATGACAACTTCAGAGGCTTGGTCATTTTCAGGGTATTTTTAGTTTAGTTTAGTTTGTGAGACAGGGACTCACTCTGTTGCCCAGGCTGGAGTGTAGGCATGCAATCATGGCTCACTGCAGCCTTGAACCTCCAGGCTCAAGTGATCCTTCTACCTTAGCCTCCCGAGTAGGTGGGATGACAGGTGTGCGCCACCACACCCAGCCAATTTTCAAATATTTACTGTAGAGATGCGGCCTCGCTATGTTGCCTGGGCTGGTCTCAAACTACCGGGCTCAAGCGTTCCTCAAACCTCATCCTCGCAAAGTACTGGGATGATAGGTGTGAGTCACTGTGCCTAGCCAGGTTTTTTTGTTTTTGTTTTCTTCATTTGGAGTGGAGCAGCCTCAATCCAAGCCTCATCTTTCCTGGTCATCTGTCACCTCCATGGGATCAGAGATCCCGGAGTCTGGCCATGGAGGGAATTGTAGCATTTTTTTCAACAAAATTAAATGTCTTCAAAGACAAAATGAGAGCAGTAAGCATTATTCTTTGGCAACTCTAAGATCAAAAGTCTGCTGCAAACAGTGTCATTAGCTTGAACGTGCCCACTGTTTGCCAGGTTTTCAGTGAAAAGTCATCCCTGGTTTACCTACCTGTTCCCATGATCAATTTTGGCTGTGACTTTCTTCTTGAGCTCTGCCAGTTCGTCCTTGGGGAGCGTACCAGACAGGATCTGGGACCGCCACTCAATCAGGCTGTACGTCATCTGCTGCAGCTGGCGGAAGAGGGTGAGCTTGTTGTTCTAAGATGAGAAATAAGATGGAGAAAAGATTCTTAAAAAAAGGTGTGACAGAGGATGGGAACATCCTTAATTTACTCGTTTGTTTTTAACAGGAATGTCAGACAGATGAGAGGGAACATCTTTTGGCCGATTCTTTTTATTTTATTTTTTTGAGATGGAATCTCACTCTGTCACCCAGGCTGGAGTGCAGTGGCACAATCTTGGCTCACTGCTATCTCTGCCTCTCGGGTTCAAGCGATTCTCCTGCCTCAGCCTCCCCAGTAGCTCGGATTATAGGTGTGTGCCACCACACCTGGCTATTTTTTGTATTTTTAGTAGAGATGGGGTCTCACCATGTTGGCCAGGCTGGTCTCAAACTCATGGTCTCAAGTGATGGCCACCCACCTCAGCCTCCAAAAGGGCTGGGATTATAGGCTTGAGCCACCATGCTGGCCTGGCCTTTTTTTTTTTTTTTTTTTTTGAGATGGAGTCTTGCTCTGTTGCCCAGGCTGTAGTGCAGTGGCACGATCCCAGGTCACTGCAACCTCCACCTCCTAGGTTCAAGCAAGTCTCCTGCCTCAGCCTCCCAAGTTGCTGGAACTATAGGCGCATGCCACCACACCCAGCTAATTTTTGCATTTTTAGTAGAGACGGGGTTTCATCACGTGGGCCAGGCTGGTCTCAAACTCTGACCTCAAGTGATCTGCCCGCCTTGGCCTCCCAAAGTACTGGGATTACAGGGATGAACCACCGTCCCTGGCCTGATTCTTTATAAGGTGTTATTTAATCAATCAAGTCATACAGTAACCTGCATGCCTCCAGGGATTTTAAGAAAATATATTAATAGGAATGGCTTTGTCCTGAGCCATTTCTATACCCTCCCCTCTTGCAACTGTGGAAACTGGTGATTGTAGGGTGGACAGTGGGTCATACATCATAAACATATCAAATCTTCCATGTACCCTAAAACTCTAGCCATGTCCCTCCTGGGATTAAAGCCCTCCAGTGAGTTTCAATGTCCTCCAGACACAGTGGATGACACAAGAGATCCTTCTATATCTTGAATCTTCTGCACATTCCCAGCTGCATTTCATACCAGTCTCCACCCCAACAATCTACATTCCCTTCCATGCAAAGCCACGTCCCTTTCTCTCCAAGGCTCCACATCCTCTCAATATGTTACTTCCTCTTTTGTCCTCTTTCTCCAAATCTACCCCCCACCCCCATCTTTTCTGACTCACACTACACCCTCTGCCAACTGGTAATTCTGACTTCTTCAGTCTCAACTTAGATGTCTCTACCTTGAAACTTCAACTTCAGGTTAGCAGTCCCACCCACAGTGCCAAGAATTTGCTCCCATGATAGCACGGAGAACCCTGGATTACACTGGCTCATCTGCCTCCCTGTTTAGCTGGTAGGCCCTTATAGGACAGAGAGCCTGTTCATTTGTGTGTCCCTAGTATACAGGTGGTACAAGTAGGCACTCTAGCAAATGTACTGAGTGAATTATGAATGGAGAAATAATTATAATTTCAGAGATAATACTAAAAAATATAATTTTAAATATTAAAGTCCCCATTTCCCCAGACAATTGTTAGACCATTCACATATTAAACTGTTAATCTTGGTTTAACTAGTAACTCACTGTAACCAAACTAAATTACCTTACAACTAACTAATCATTTGTTTTTCAATCATTTTCAAATCAAATACTTGACATCTAAGCCATCACAACCTTCTAAATCAAGCTTGTCCAACCTGCGGCCCAATACAACTTCATAAACGCTCTTAAAACATCATCATATTTTTTTGCAATTTTTGTTTTTTAGCTCATCAGCGATCATTCGTGTTAGTGTATCTCATATGTGGCTCAAGACAATTCTTCTTCCAATGTGGCCTAGGGAAGCCAAAAGATTGGATACCCCTGATCTAAATGATTGACTGCTTCATTTTAATTTTTTTTAAGTCAATGAGCATCTACTATGTGCTGGAAATAAATTTTCTGCCCTCAAGGATCTAACATTCTAGAGAAGGAAAGACAGCAATAAGAAAGTAAATATATACGCTACATATTATATCATAACATATATACACACATGAGATCATTTCTGATGATGAAAAACGCAAGAAGAAGAATAAATAGGACAATATGATCTTGTGTATTTAGGGGAAGGATGTTACTTTAGGTACAGTGTTCAGAGAAAAGTCTTCTGCGTATCACTTTTGAGATGTTAGTTAAACAAAACCCCATAGAACTCCACTCAATCCATATATACTATGAATCTTTCTTTCTTTCTTTTTTTGAAACGGAGTTTTGCTCTTGTTGCCCAGGCTGGAGTGCAATGGCACGATCACAGTTCACTGCAACCTCTGCCTCCCGGGTTCAAGCAATTCTCCTGCCTCAGTCTCCCAAGTAGCTGGGATTACAGGCATGCGCCACCACGCCCAGCTAATTTTGTATTTTTGGTAGAGATGGGGTTTCTCATGTTGGTCAGGCTGGTCTCGAACTCCCGACCTCAGGTGATCCACCCTCCTCAGCCTCCCAAAGTGTTGGGATTACAGGCGTGAGTCACTGCACCCGGCCCCATTTCTTTCTTCTTTATAGTTGAAAGTCATTATATAGTAATATAACCATATACTTCCGAAATTATAGGAAAACATTATTCTTATCTGCTATAAAAACAACGCACACGGGCTGGGCGTGGTGGCTCACGTCTGTAATCCCAGCACTTTGAGAGGCCGAGGCAAGAGGATCACTTGAGCCTCAGAGTTTGAGACCAGCCTGGGCAACACAGTGAGACCTTATTTCTGTAAAATAAACAAAAAACCCCCAAAAAACAATGCACACACAGAGAGAGATGTTGACACCTCTACAACAATCTTCTCTAGTGATGTCCTTCTATGACGATCCTAGGAACACAGATTCCTGGACCAGGTGTTGACTAGAAACAGGGCTGAAAACATCCAAAATCCTCATTAACAAAGAATAAACGAGGAGGAAAGAGGCCTCGGTGTAAAGTAGGGGGCAATGAACAAAACGGAGATTAGCAGAGTGTGAAGAAACCCTAACAGAAGTTCAAAGTTCTGTGGCAACACAAAGGAAAGAGACGAAGAACCCATTTATCTGTGATTGCAATATGCTCTGTTAACACCGCTGACCTTAAAACACACAGAAGGCAAACCCTGTTTAAAATTTTGAAAGTACCTACATTTACTGCTTTTAGAAGTTTCTGAATTGCCTCTTCCTCATCCCCCAGTCCTTAGCAAAACATAAAAATGAAGCTTTTAAAGATACTATTTTTAATGAGCAAAGGTAAAACCCTGCTTTCTTCCTTCAATCCTATGTAAAATGTTTCCATTTCATTTTCTTCAAAAGTGGAAAAAGAAGTGAGAAATTAAGCCGATCAGTTTTTGCCTTTCAAAATTGCTAGGCAGAAAGAGACTCTTTTTTTCTTTCTTGCAACGCATTTGTCCACTCTTAGCTGTTCAAAATGTTTTCTAATGTTAACATACTGCTTCTCATAATATGGTAAAGAAAGGGTTCAAAGGCTCCGGGGATCCTCTGTGTGAGACAGTGCTTTGTTTGGGGCACATGTGCACAAGTTCTTAGTCTCAATTATATTAGATGCTATTCGTGGCAATTTAATTATTGCCCATCCATACCAGCCTTGTCTGCCAAGTTCGTCCCCCAAGGAAGGATGAAGACAGTCATTCTTCTCTGATTCACTGTGCCAAGTGAATTCTAAATAGACAAGCTATAACACACCAAAGGAAGCAATTTCCCCATTTACTTCAAGGAGATGGACTGTGTTGCTACATTCCTAAGAGCATTCTAAGCAAGATATTTCACATAATAGCTGGTCCCTGACACTTCATGGGTTTTGGGGGAAGCATATGAGGACAGGTGAAGTGAAAACCAAACACTCACCAAAAGAGCATAGGCTGGCCGGGCGCAGTGGCTCACGCCTGTAATCCTAGCACTTTGGGAGGCGGAGGCAGGTGGATCACCTGAGGTCAGGAGTTCGAGACCAGCCTGGCCAACACGGTGAAACCCTGTCTCTACTGAAAATACAGAAATTAACTGCGTGTGGTGGCAGGTACCTATAATCCCAGCTACTCGAGAGGCTGAGGCAGGAGAGGCTGAGGCAGGAGAATTGCTTGAACCCGGGAGGCAGAGGTTGCCGCGAGCTGAGATCATGCCATTGCACTCTAGTCTGGGTGACAAGAGAGAAACTCCATCTCAAAAAAAAAAAAAAAAAAAAAAAAAAAAGAGCATGGGCTAAGCTCCTCTGAGGCTCTATTTTCTCCCCAGTTGCTCTCCTTCCAGATCTTTCTCTCCTGAATCCCATACTGCCTAGGCCCACCTATTCTAGAAGCCTTCTCGGTTATCTCTCGTCATCACTCACTTCAGCCTTTTCTGCATTATCAGCTACTGTCACACCATCCAAGAATTTCTGTGACCATCTCCACAAAAGACATCACAATCCTGGAACACAATAGGGACTCAAAAACAAACTTCAACAGCTTAAATTTAAAATAACACTCTGTAATACTCTGCCTTCAATTTGAGTGAAGAATGGCTCCACAAAATAAAGCAATCTATATTTTTTTCAAGATAGCAAAGATATTCCTGCATTTGCTTAGAATTTCTCCCTCTTCTACTTGGAGATACCTGAGGCCTCACTTTTTGTAGTTTTAGTCCAAATATTTATAACATTTTTTTTTAATGGAGTCTCGCTCTGTCACCCAAGCTGGAGTGCAGTAGTGCAATCGTGGCTCATAGCAACATCCACCTCCAGGATTCAAACGATTCTCCTGTCTCAGCCTCCCAAGTAGCTGGGATCACAGGCATACACCAATACAAGGAGATAATTTTTGTATTTTTAGTAGTGACAGGGTTTCGCCATGTTGGCCAGGTTGGTCTCAAACTCCTGACCTCAGGTGATCCTCCCGTCTCAGCCTCCTGAGGTTTATAACTTTTTTTTTCTTTTTTTAGAATGTCTAGAGATAAATACGAAGTCACAAGAAAAAACAGCTTTGCCTTCAATACTCACAGGAAAGCAGGAGTCATTCATTGAGTATTATAGAAATTTGAGGGGCCATTTAGATGATGGCCCACTGCACTGGGTGTCAGAAAGCCTGGACTCTATTCTTCATTTTCTCAAGGAATGCAGACCACAGGGCTGGGTAGAATGGTTCGTGCCTACAATCTTAGCACTTTGGGAGGCTGGGGTAGGAGGATTGCTTGAGCCTAGGAGTTTGAGACCCGCCTGGGCTAAAGACTCTGTCTCTACAAAAAATAAAAAATTAGCCAGATGTGGTGGTGCACACCTGTGGTCCCAGCTACCGGGAAGGCTGAGGTGGGAGGATCGCTTGAGCCTGGGAGTTTGAGGCACCAGTGAACTGTGACTGCACCACTGCCCTCCTGCCTGGGTGGCAGAGCGAGAACCTATCTCTGAAAACAAAAAACACAACACAGAAAAACAATGCAGACCACAGTCAAAAACCCTTTCTCTGGTCTTCCACCATTTCATGTATGAAAGAATCGACATTCACTCTGTTCACCAACCTTTCCTCTTCCATGCAGATTTTATGACTTAGAGGGAAACAGGCTTGGCTGAAAGTATGGGTGCCTGAAAGTATGGGCTGAAAGTATGGGCTACTCAAATTCTATCATTAACTTGCTATGTGGCTTTGGGCATGTTCCCTGTAGGGTAAACGCGCGTGTAAAATAAAGAGACTGGCACTAAAATCCATTCCCAAGGATAAGCCTCTTTGAGTCTGTGACTGAGACATTAAACTCAATTACTCCTCCCAGGCAGCTTCCTGATTAACTGCGTCTGACTCTGATCATCTCATTCGCTTGCACGCTCAGCTGGCGCTGAATCAAATTTTCCCAGTGCTGAGCTCTTTGCAATCAATCTCATGCCTTTTCCACGAAGCTATAACACCTGGGTCCAGATGGGGTTATAGCTTCGTGGTCCTTCTGTGTTGTTGAGCTACACTGACTCCAGGGACCCTGGAAAGAAGAGAATTCCCACCGCCCCAAACACGCTTCCTATCCATTCTAGTGCCTTTTCTCTCTGTCAGATAAAAGCGCAGTCTGACCAGCAAAGGTCTGATCTTTAAAGAAACCATTCAAGTTAAAGACCATTTTTTGCCTCCTGAAGGAAAAGAAATCCTGACAGCCAGGCAACCAGGTCAGAGGAAATAAAAACTGGAAAAATACCCAAAGCACCTCCCATGTCTGGTGCCTGTCAGTCAGTCCCACGCCACATCTTGGCTCTCTTGTTAGAGCCACACTGAAGCAGGGCGTGCAACTCCCAGATAAGATGCCCTGACAAGAGGACAAAGTTTGCTATGGGAATTTTCTGTTCTTGGTAATAAGAAATAAGATGCTGGTTTCAAACCATGAGACCAGCTTAATTATGCTTCAGAGCTTACGTTCCAGCAGCCAGTAATAACCACCGGTTCAAAGAGATTAGAATCAAGCAGCTTTAAACTGCCTAGATATGCGATGATGGGAAGAAAGGGCCATTCAGTGTGTTCTGCAAGTTCCCCTGCCCTCCTCCCCATTATAGGCACTTTTTCTGCTCCTGATTTTTCCAGAACTATAGACAGCCACAGGGTTGTTTATTGCTGGCAAATTTTAAGTGATGGGAGATCAAACTACATTTTAGCAATTAAATTCGCTTGATTGGCTCGGCATGGTGGCTCACACCTGTATCCCAGCACTTTGGGAGGCCAAGGCGGGCAGGTCACCTGAGATCAGGAGTTCAAGGCCAGCCTGGCCAACGTGGTGAAACCCCCTTCTCTGCTGAAAATACAAAAATTAGCCAGGTGTGGTGTAATTCGAGCTACTCTGGAGACTGAGGCATGAGAATCGCTTGAATCCAGGAGGCAGAGGTTGCAGTGAGCCAAGATCGCGCTACTGCACTCCAGCCTGGGTAAGAAGAGTGAAACTTCGTCTCAAAAAAAAAAAAAAAATAATAATAATAATAATAAATTCACTTGATTCAACACTATGCCTTAACTACCTTCTATCACCAAAAATGATCTTCTATCTCTTTTCCATAAGGAGTAGGATTAGAGTCAGTCTTCCAAAGTTAGCCTGACTTACAAACAGCCTGACTGATCACAATTCACTGAACCCTTCCTCCCATGGGAATATGAGGACTAGCACGAAACTAAATCTTAGGGTGAGATGGTGCACAGCGTGTTTATGGCATCCAAATAGCTTGGAATTTCCAGGACAGTCCTGTATCTGAAACCTCTTGCCCTACTGTGTCCACGAATACACTGCAACTTTTCAGTTTCAAGATCAGATTTTTAGTTGAGAGAGTATGATCCTTTGACTTGAGATGTAGAATTGTTTATATTCAAAAAGTATAACTGAGTTGTTACTGAAAAGATAAAGTTAAACATTACACGAATCCGACCGTGTCTAAGTCACTGCATGGGCATCTGCCCTGATTCCACCTCAGCCATGTGGAAGCAGGGAGAGGTGTTGACAGAAAGGAAAACAGGCCAAAGATCAGCTCGCTGGATCTGCTTTCCAAGGCTGGGAAAAACAGTGGAGAACAGTGGATAGAAAATCTGAAGCCCACTGACCTGGTTAAGTCACTGCAGGGCTGGAGGGTGGCTAGACATTATCTACCCACCCCTTCTGCCCGAAGCTGGAAGACGAGGAATAACCACAGTAGGTGGGCAACTGCACCCTTACATGACGTCAAGGCAAATGTCACTAAATCTTCTAGTGTGATCCAGCTCTTCTCTTACACTTCTCATTATCAATCAGCTCTTTCTAGGAGCAGAGTTGTGAGGGGTTAGCCAGAGGCTGTGAGGTATTGACAGTGTGACAGGTACTACCCTGGAGTTTTATACAGATTATCCCGCTGAATTCTTACAGTAAATTTGCAAGGCACATAGCACAAAAAATCCCCACTTTAGAGAAGAAAAGAAAACTTAAGGAGATCAAGAGACTTGTCTTAGGCGGCAGGATCAGCTAGTAGCCTTCTGCATCCAAGTTCTTTCTGTTTTGGTTTGTTTATTTTCAGTAACTATCACTGGGTTTGTTATTTTTTCTGAATATAACAGTACATACCCAGTAAGGGAGAAGCCAGAACGTCAGAACTAGTCGGCCTGTCTGACTCCAATGTCCAAGGTCTTGGCACGTCACCGGGAGGCCTCCTTGATCACAATGTTCCCTCCTTTCCTGAACAACCACTGAAAACACACCCAGTGACCAGTTCCAACTGAGGCACAGCAGTATAGGGAAAGTCCACCAGAAACTGCTATATATTTGCAGTTTCTCTGTATTTTGGAATGACCCGGGCCTCCCGGACTTGAATTTAAACCAAGCAGGTTCTCTATGTATGGTGACAAATTTAGCTTGGCTGCTGAGTGCTCAAGGCCACTCGTCCTAAGACGATTGTTTCAAAGGAAGCGGCCTTGAATAAGGGGCCATACAGAAGGGAGCTTCAGAGTCTCAGGCAGGCAGTCGGGTAAGAGGGAAGCTATGCCAAGGCTTCTCAGGAGGAGGGTGTCCAGATGGCTACTGTTTCCAGCTAAGATAACATCAAAAGCACATGCTCCCATTGGCGGAGTCCTTGACAGTCTGTCAGCAACATAGATCACAGCCACTCTCTCTTTCCATACTCTCACAGTTCTATGCGGTCAACAAGGCAGCTTTTACATCAACTTTTGCAGAGGAACAACATCCAGCAGACTTGAAGTGTTCAAGTGACTTGCCCAAGGCCACAGAACTGGTTAGAACAGGACCCGCACAGGATCTCCAGCTTCCCAATTCCTGGGCCAGTGTCTGTCTCCTAAAACCCACTTCCTCTCCTGAGCATAAGGCCAACACCCACTAGGGAAGATAATACAAGAGAAAACAGTAATAATATACCTAAGGAACAGAGGGGCCGTGGGAGGAGTCATCTCTTCTCTCCATTTTGGATAAGTGGGTTCACCTCTGTTTGGTGTACACACTCCCCTCCCCTTTAAGACATATTTATGATTATTCTACATGGTTACCGTATAACTGCTAAAAATAAATCACAGTTAGGCAAATATTTTTCCTTTCTAGAATAATCACCAGTGTCTACATGGCTGGGCTTAATCTGGTTAGTGGATTGCATTTTCCCCTCATATGAGACTGTGGATCCACAACGTACATTTCTGGTGAACTGAAACTGAAAAGAACAAGGACATGTACTATAGAAATGTGGGATTTCTAAGACATCACAGGTATCTTTTTTTTTTTGGAGAAAGGGTCTTACTCTGTCACGCAGGCTGGAAAGCAGTGGTACAATCATGGCTCACTGCAGCTTCTAACACCTGAGCTCAAGCAATCCTCCCACCTCAGCCTTCTGAGTAGCCTATAGATTACAGGTGTGGGCCACCGTGCCCAGCTAATTTTTGAATTTTTGTAGAGATAAGGTCTTGCTATGTCACCCAGGCTGGCTTCAAACTGCTGGAATCAAACAGTCTCCCAGGCTTGACCTCCCAGAGGGATGGGATTACAGGCGTGAGCCACTATGCTGGCCACAAGTGTCTTTAAAGACATCAAACAGAGTGCCTGGTGTGGTAATCTACAGGGCGAAATGCAAGAGAGAAATAATACAAGTATTGCTACATACTAGTAAAATCTATATTTATCTTTATATGGACTAAAGGAACTTACAGAATCAGAAAGCGAAAACATCGATAAAAGCGTACAGTGGGTAAAAGGAGACGGGACATGAAAACCAGAGATTTGCGTTTTTCCTTGTTTCCTAGTGAAACATAATATTGAGGTTTGCTACTTTGATACAGAAATGTTTCAGTAAGAAGTTCAGAAATTCTGCCTGAAATGAACTGTCAATGCTTTAGGAAGGGACAGGGAAAAAAAAAAAAAAAAAGAGAAAGTCACAATTAATACTAGGATGGTGCAAAAATAACTGTGGGTTTTGCCATTTAAAGTAATGGTGAAAGTCGCAATTACTTTTGCACTAACTATAACAAATCTTAGTAGATTGTTCCTTACTGGATGAGCATGTATCAAAAGCAGAAGCAGGTTTCTCAGTCCTATCAACCGATTGAGAATTTGTACAATGAATGTCTTTTAGTCAATCGACAGTAGCAACAAGACATTTTAAATTATTCACAATACCAAAATAATTATGTTATTAGATATCTAAATTAAAATAAGAAATGTGCTGCCCTCGAAGAGGGGATGGCTTTTTTTTTTTTTTTTTTTTTTTTTTTTTTTAAACAGAGTCTCCCTCTGTCTCCCAGGCTGGAGTGCAGTGGCACAATCTTGGCTCACTGCAACCTCCGCCTCTCGGGTTCAAGCGATTCTCCTGCCTCAGCCTCCTGAGTAGCTGGGACTACAGGCGCCCGCCACCTCACCCAGCTAATTTTTGTATTTTTAGTAGAGATGGGGTTTCACCATATTGGCCAGGCTGATCTTGAATTCCTGGCCTTGTGATCCGCCCATCTTGGCCTCCCAAAGTGCTGAGATTACAGGTGTGAGTCACCGCGCCCGGGCTTTTTTCCTTTTTTTAACCAAATTCTGCTACTACAACATGAAACTCTCCCATCAAGGAAATGCTCAACAAGACCTTATCACCTTTAACTACTAAGAGATTCTGGCAGCCAAAATATTTGAGTCTTAATTCTTCATCCCCACTCACTTCTTTTTTTCTCTTTTTTTTTTTTTTTGAGATGGAGTTTCACTCTTGTCCCCCAGGCTGAAGTGCGATCGTATGATCTTGGCTCACTGCAACCTCTGCCTCTCCAGTTCAAGCGATTCTCCTGCCTCAGCCTCCCAAGTAGCTGGGGTTACAGGCACGAGCCACTATGCCCAGCTAATTTTTGTATTTTTAGTAGAGAAGGGGTTTCACCATGTTGGGACAGGCTGGTTTCGAACCCATGAACTCAAGTGATCCACCCTCCTCAGCCTCCCAAAGTGCTGGGATTACAGGTGTGAGCCACCGTGCCCATTCACCTCTTTCTTCATTCTATTCAATGGTAGACCTGGCACAATTACTTGTGGATGTGTAGAGGACAGAGGTAGTAAACTGGGCACACCAGTTGTGTTTCAGCACGGAAAAAAACTCAGCCTCACTCATACTCTCCATTCTCATACATCTTAAAAAGAAAAAAAAAAAAAAACTCCTTTCCCAATACTGATTATCTAATGCATTTCAACACTCATCAATTTCCAGAAAGAACATGTTAAGGAACCAACCCATGTACATGCAATTCCTCATCCATCAACCTTGTTACATCCACCCAACTAACCAATCAATAAACCAGAACCAGAAAGTACTCTCAATATAAGTGCAAGAAGATCGATGAAGGCCACGGGGCTGACGGTAGCATCTCCATCCTCCTTGTGATTTAGGAACTTAACGTGCATTCTCTCTTCAACTAAACATAAAGAGATCAAAAGATCACCTTCATTATGAAGCAGTGTGCCCCAAGGGCCAGACGATGAGTTCAGCAGTAAGTGCTTCTACTGTCCAGAGGGAAACATTATAGTTGGCTATGTTTAGAATATACAATAGAAAGAAGAAAGTATCTAAACAAGGTCTTGAAGGATGACCAAGTAGAGAAATACCACGTGCTTTTCCACCAAAGGGGTTGGTGATTTCTACTGCTGATTAACCAAGGGAAACAACAGCCCTGAATGAAAATGAATCACCTTCCATGAACTCTTAGAAGTTACGCCAAAATGAGCTTTTGATTATTGCCTTCAGTATTTAAGATCTAGAGTGAGGTATTCCCAGTAACTTATTAGGATTGGCTTTTGAGAGTTAAAATGAATCAACACATGACTGAACAAAAATTGAGATAAACAAAGCCACATAAAGAAAAGAGGTAAGTTGCCAGGCCATCAAGTCTGGTCTACAACCTCCCTGAGCCTGTACACACATCTAACGAGAGAATAAACATTTGCCATAGGAATCTCTGGTCAGCCACAGAAGGCTGGAACCCACTAACAGAGGCAAGACCCAGTGATGCTGAACTACAAGGGCTGCAAGCAAAGAAGCAACTTTAGAATAAACAGTCTTTGTGAGCGGGGCGCAGTGGCTCACGCCCGTAATCCCAACACTTTGGGAGGCCAAGACAGGTGGATCACTTGAGGTCAGGAGTTCAAGACCAGCCTGCCCAACATGGTAAAACCCCGTCTCTACTAAAAACAAACACAAAAAATTAGCCGGCCATGGTGGCTCACACCTGTAATCTCAACACTTTGGGAGGCCAAGACAGGTAGATCACTTGAGGTCAGGAGTTCAAGACCAGCCTGGCCAACATGGTAAAACCTCATCTCTACTAAAAATACAAAAGAAAAAAAAAATTAGCCAAGCGTGGTGGCACACACCTATAGTTCCAGCTACTTGGGAGGCTGAGGCAGAATTGCTTGAACTTGGGAGGCAGAGGTTACAGTGAGCCGATATCATGGCACTGCACTCCAACCTGGGCAACAGAGCGAGACTCAGTCTCAAAAAAGAAATAAATACAATAAAAAAATAAAAAGTATTTGTGGATTCCAAAGTTAACATTAAGGAAAGAGCTTTCTACACGGGAGATGAGGCAGGCTTGCTGCGGATAGACTTTGAGCATCCTTGGTAGCTGTTCTCAGTTTGATCATGTTAAACGCTAGATTGACTTGGTTCCGATTCCTGTTTATCATGGAGGATGCACTGGCTCCTTGTAATTTCCCTGTGAACTGACACACTGTATTAGCATTCTGAGGTCAAACCAGTGTTGGGAGAAAGAATACTGTGAGTCTGCCAAAAAGGTGACTCTCAGACCACAACTTAACACTATTCAAGTTTCTAAGTCTGTAAGGTATGTGGGCCAAGGTAAAGAATGTCATCCTCACGCGGCTAAGCCCTGGGATATTGACAAATTTCAGTTCACTGGTATACATGAAGAGGCTAAGAGCATGACTCAGGTTCCTTATTAACAAATTAATAATAATTGCCCCTACTTTATAGGAATGTTGTGAGGAGTCATAGTTTCTGGCACTTAGGAAAGACTGCAGAAGTGTTTGTGGTGATCATTATCATTAGTACTTTCACAATCAGCATGTTTATCATTTGAGAAAAGACAGCTAGAACGATTACGCCCACTTACTCCACTACCCGCTATCTGTGACCCAGCTCTGGGGAAATGAGAATCTGCTGCTTATCAGCCTTTGTGTGATCCAGGGAGGATGCATCCCACTCCATGAAGTCAGCCAGTAAGGAGCTGACACCCTGTAAAGGACCTACAGGCTGAGGACCCAGAGTGAACCTGGGGCTCCAAGCCACAAGGGGAAACTCACCACGTAGAGCTTTCGCCAGATGACAGCCCATTCTCGCAGAGTGGACGTGAGCTCCTGCACCAGGGGGAGCTCGCCAGGAATCACGGTTTCATGCTGCCTGCAAAGAACCAAATGAGGGTCACTTTATTCCAGGCTGATCGGCACCGCTTTACTTGATGGGGATCAGACTCCCCAACGTGCAAGGATGAGAATGAAGCTGGTTGGGCATGAGGGCAGGAGTTGTGCGGGGGACTTTATCACATCCAAGCATCTGGGAGAAGAGAAGGAGAATAAGACAGCACAGTCCTCAAAATGGGCTCAGTTTCTGCAATTGAATGAGCCTGCAGCCCAGCCTCGATCTCCCTAATTTGGATTTCTCCAGGAGGCTCAATTACTGAGCCAGGCTGGCTTCAGTGATTCCCAAAGATGGAAGCAAAATATGCAGCATTTTAGCTGGTACCACCAAGCAGCTGTTTCATTTGGGAGGCTGGATGGAAAGGTGTGTGTGGCATGAGTGTCCTGGGGCTATGACTCCACCCAGAACCTGGTTGGGGCAGGGGCCAGGGTCAGGGTGCAGGGCACGGAGGCAGAATCCCTTTCTGGATAGTCCAGTGTTTTCTTATCATCTGCAGTTTCACAACATAGAAAATGTACACTTAACAAAATCCTTGCTTACTCACAGAAGACTCTCATAAAGGTAGGTACTATGTACTATGTTTATTCACATAAATCCTCTCTGGCATTTTTATGATTAGCAAAAAGAAAAAAGGAGAAAGCAAGAGCAAGCAAACAAATGGGAATTGGTGGTAGGACTGCCAGGCTTAACGAGGAAAAATACAGGAGGCCTAGTTAAGTTTGAACTTCTGGTAGAGTAAGAAGATTTTTTAGAATAAGTGTGACCCATGAAATATCTGGGAAATGCTCACTATGAAAAACTACTTACTATTTGAATTGCCAATGTAACTGGGCATCCTGTACAACCCTAATTGGTGTGAATGTGCCTCCCCACCTACGTTTCCATCAACATGGTGGGCAGCAGTGGAGGGAGCCCATGGCCGACCGGAAAGAGGACTTCTCCAGCAGGGCAGGAGACCTGGCTTTTGGTCCTGGTTCTGCCACCAAAGAGCTGCATGGCTTTGAGGACATCTTGACCATTGTCTGTGAAATGATGGTGCTGTCATTTCTTGTTCCCTGTGCTGTGTCTGGGAGTCTGGAGTGATGAAGACTGTGCTCTTAGGCGGGTCCTTCTTCTTTTTTTTTTTTTTTTACTGTCTTGGAATTCTTTTGGACTCGACCCAGCAACAGTTTCAACGTGTTCTGATGATTGGTTGTTAGTCAGAATGAAAATAGGCCCTTTGACAACAACACGGAAATTAGAATTGGTGACACACACCTAGGAGATAACTGTCCTGTAACAAGACTGTTCTCATTTAACTATGAGTTTTCTTATCCTGTCACTTCTTGTGGAATCAAGAAGATGATGTTCCAAAGAAATGATGTTGCCCAATTATCAGAGGTCAGTGACAGACCAATGTTGCAACTACCTACAAATTTCCAGTGGTTTGCTATGTGAAGAGGCTTAAATTCCCATCTGTGACGCATTTGGAATGAGCGGGTTTGAGGCCAACGCCTTGAAAGATACCACTCAAAAAATGAAAGGACAGGAGTCATCAGCTCCCACACAAAGTAAAACATGTGAACCTAATTTTAGCAGTGTTAATAAGGAGCAATTATCCACGAGTCACTGCAACAAAAACGCCTATGTTCTAACATTCTCTCCTCCCTGAGGCACGGGAGCAAGTGGCACATACTTGTCTGGGAACCAGTTTCATCAGTTCTGCTGTTGCATGGGTCCAAAAATGCGGAGCAATATCTGTTACCAATCTCACTACCTTTTGGAGTTTTGGATACCATTATCTATACCGTGATATTTACACTTTTCAATGAGTTAATTTTAAGTGGAACTGCCATTCTAATTTTGTGAAATCAAGTTCATACAAAATAAAGCTTGCCAATAATAATAATAATAATAATAATAATAAAGAAATGATGGTGCTGAACTACAACTGGGAACGCTCTTTCTAGCTGTGAGGCTGCATGGCTCTGTGACCCAGCTGTCCATTCTCTCCTCGGCCCCACTCTCCTCTCCATCAGCCCCAGGATTCCAGTCCTACCCCAGCCTCTCCTTACTGCCTCCAGAACTCTCCTGTCCAGAAACTCACCACCAAAGTGACATCTCTCTCCCACTTGAGTAAGTAGCTCACTCTTCTTAGCTGTCACAGAGGCAGTACTTCCCAGGACAAATGAGGTGGGCAAGATGAGGTGGGCAAGAAATACAAATACCCAAAACATAGCCAACAGATCTTATCTGCAGGGCACATTTGCATACATTACCTCATTCAAATCTCATGACAAGCTCATGATCAAAGTAGGGCCAGATCGTTTTCCCCTAATACGCTGTGAAAAACCCAGGATCCCCTTGAGGCTAAATGACTCATCCAAGGCTCAGAGCTGGTACATGCAGGCTGTCACTTAATCATCTATCTCTCAAGGATCCTAAACTGGGGGCTTCTCAGATCTTATCAGTCAGCATCCCAAATGTTCATGTGTGCAAATACACACACACACACACACACACACACACACACAATCAGTGAACAGGTAATAAAAATAATGTAGAGGCAAAAGCCCTCAGTTTGCTACTTCTGTGTTTAGTATTCTGGAGAAGTAATGCAAAGGAGGAATTATATCAGTGAAAAGTTTTTCTTCATTTCTCTCTCATAGGAGAAGTAGAACTGACGAGATGACAGAATTTTTTTTTTTTTTTGGGACAGTCTCGCTCTGTCACCCAGGTTAGAGTGTTGTGGTATGATCTCAGCTCACTGTGAGCTCTGCCTCCTGGGCTGGAGTGATTCTCCTGCCTTAGCATCCCCAGTAGCTGGGATTACAGGCACCCATCACCAAGCCTGGCTCTTTTGTATTTTTAGTAGAGATAAGGTTTCACCATGTTGGCCAGGCTGGTTTCGAACTCCTGACCTCAAATGATCCACCCACCTCAGCCTCCCAAAGTGCTGGGATTACAGGCGTTAGCCACCACGCCCGGCCTGAGATGACAGAGCTATTAACATATATAAGGCATTAATGCCCTAAGATTATCATTAATGATAATGTTACATCTTCATCATTTTGGAATCTTCCTAGCTTGGAACTTACCCCAGGTCTTCCACAGTTGCCTCTTTCAAATGGATATACGTTTCAGGGAAAATGCCCTACAGAGAAAAGAATTTTGGTTATATGGCCATGAAAACAAAACAAAAACAAGCGCCAAACAAAAACTACCTCAGAATAAACATGAACACCCAGGCAATAGCTAAACTCCTAAGATCGGGTTTGCAGGACATTACTTATACTGGCTGGCTACCTCAACAAAAGCATGGTGGAAACATCAAAAAGGCAGAAATTAAAATTTGGGTTCAGAGAGCATAGGATATTTTGTGAATGAAGAGGCAAACATGCTGTGTCAGCTCAGAGATAACATAATGGGAAGGAGTGTAATTGTGAGCTCCTAAACCCCTCAGATGTTACTTGCCATGAGATGCTTCCCATAAAGGGTTTCACATAAGGGGTGACATGGAAACTATGCAGTACTCAGTAGCCCATAAAATAAGTCATCCCTCAGAATATGCAAGGGATTGGTTCCAGAAACTCCCTTTCCACAAAGCATATACCCAAATCCGCACATACTCAAGTATGGCACGCAGCCCTGCACAACCTGCATGTACTTTTACACAGGTTTCATGTCCAAAGAATATTGTAATTTTGATTTGCATTTGGCTAAAAAAAAAAAAATCCATGTGTAAGTGGTGCGGAGTTCAAACCCATGTTTTTCACGGGTCAACCACATGGTGATTTTTCTAAAGTCGTTCCTCTCAGCACTCCCACTTAAACCAAATGCACTCAAAATCAATGGGTGTTAGTTACCCGGTTATTTTCAGCACCTTACAGTCTCAAACTGCTCTCCATTCTATATCCCTAAGAGGCAATTCCACATCAGCATTGTAACACTGTCCCTGGGGAACACTTAGGCCTGGAAAGACCTAAGAGAAAGAGGAGAAACTGGTGGACAGAAATCAGAGAATGGAGGACCAGATCTAACCAACAGGAAGCAAGTCCCAGATGTGAGGGTTCTTATGTGTACCAAAGCTTCTGCTGTTTACTGTGTGATATGCTCATGCACAGACAGAGGAGATGCCATCTGGAGACAGCAATGCTGATCTGTTTCATGGTCTCTTATATGGAGCTTATAGCTGGCACTGTTGGCTAATTGCTCCTAGCCCTATTCCTGGAAGAGTCGGTGTGAACTCCATGAACATGACACATCAGGGGTGGCTGATCATAAAGGAGGGAGGGGATGTCCCAGTGCCTGGAGGCATATATACCCACTGATCCTTACTCCACTCAGACAGGAAACCGGTGAACATTGACAGGGTTGTTTTTGTGTCCAGTTGCATGTGCTATATTTGTCTGTACAATACTCTGCTTTCTCTCTTTTAATCCATTGCCAATAAAACAGGAAACAGCAAGAACATTTGAGATCAAGCTGCTCCTAGCACTGGTGATGACAGAGTGGATCCTGCACATGCTATCCCACCAAACACAGAGCCCCAAAATAAAAAGGCATCCCTTCTCCTCGTTGCTTTGAGAAGCGGGCAGACGTTGGGAACATGAGTGAGAAAGCATGACTCTAATCCCATTACTGATGAGACCAAGAACACACATAGATGCAAGGTGACAACGACCTCTTTCATTACGGAGGTGGGATTCAGAACTATTTTGGAAAACTGATCAAATAATTGAAAATAAAAATTAAATGTGTGTCTACTGTGGGGCACAGTAGACAGGACATTTTCTCAATGTGCCACCTCTCAGGTCAGGTGAGCTTGGCCAGGGAATTCTATAAGTATAAAAGATACATGTGTAGGCACACCATCTAAGTGAAAAAGAAGGAGATAAGCCTTCTGACTTTATTCATTCATGCATTCATTCATTTATTCATTCTTTGAGACAGTCTCGCTCTGTCGCCCAGACTGAAGTACAGTGGCACAATTTTGGCTCACTGCACCTCCGCCCCCCGGGCTCAAGCAATTCTCCTGCCTCAGCATCCCAAGTAGCTAGGATTACAGGCATGCACCACCATGCCCAGCTAATTTTTGTATTTTCAGTAGAGACAGGATTTCACCATATTAGCCAGGTTGGTCTTGAACTCTTGACCTCAAGTGATCCGCTCACCTCAGCCTCCCAAAGTGCTGGGATAACAGGCGTGAGCCCCCATGTCTGGTCTATTTAACTTTTTTAATGATCAAAACAGGGAACTGTCCTTCGCAGTGCCTGGCATGCAGCAGGCACTGAGTAAACATCTGACGAATATAGCAGTGAGGAAGGTGGGTGTTCAGTTCACAAACTGTGTGCGATTCCTCTGGGGCCTGATTTCTGCAGTTTGGAAGCTCTAGGCCTGTCCCTAGGATGCCTAAGGAACTGTGGGTGTTTCTTCTGCCTGCTGTGCCGCTGCACCATGGTAAATGATTTGTTGACTATCATCTCTGTGGGGAACCAAACTGGGATGTTGGGAATTAACCTTGAAGACATTACACTAAGTGAAATAGGCCAGTCACAAAAGGACAAATACTGTATGGCTCCACTTACACCTGGAGTAGTTAAATTCATAAAGACGGAAAGTACAATGGGGGTTCTAAGGAGTTTGCAGGGGATGGGGGACAATGGGGAGTTAGTGTCTAAAAGGGACAGAATTTTAGTTTGGAAAGATGAAAGACTTCTGGCGATGGATGGTGTTGATGGTTGTACAACAATGAGAATGTACTTAGTGCCACTGAAATGTACACTTACAAATGGTTAAGATGGTAAGTTTTATGTTATATATATTTTTACCACAATAAAAAAAGTGCAAAACTCATAAAAAACCAGGAGTGGGGCGGGGGAGGCGCTGAGCAGGGATAAACTGTTTAGTTATAAGGATCCAATTCTGGAAGTCAAAAGTGAAATGTTACATTGCTACTACAAAAGAACATCCTTGCTGAAGGTTTTTGAAATCAGAAAGTAAAGGACCAATTAAAAGTTTCATGTATTCACAATCTGGTGACTAGTCCCTCCTAATAAACGGAGAACATTCAAGTTAGAAGTATTCAGAAACATAAATGCACAGTGATGAATTTTGTGACATCTAAGCAGATCATAAGCAGACAATTCATACTGGGTGTTCAGACATGATTGTTTTCATATTAAAAGAATATTTAAGGCAGGGCACACTGGATCATGCCTGTAATCCCAGCACTTCAGGAAGCTAAGACAAGAGGATCGCTTGAGCCCAGGAGTTCAAGACCAGCCTGGGCAACAAACTGAGACCACCGTCTCTACAAAAAATTAAAAAATTAGCACAGAATGGTGGCACATGCCAATGGTCCCAGCTACACAGAAGGTTGAGGCAGAAGAATTGCTTGAGCCCAGGAGGTCAAGGCTGCAGCGAACCACGATTACGCCACTGTACTCCAGTCTGAGCAACAGTCTGAGATCCTGTCTCAAATATATGTATGTATGTATGTGTTATATTACCACTCTGTCATCTGTAGGCTTCACCTTTCCATGATGACACTTGGCAATTTACAGTCATAGAATTGCTCTGGTAACTTTGATGCTTATAAAATGTCTCCTATGCCACGACGGCACACAGAAAGTCAGAGTAAACCTAGGTCATGTGTTTCTGATTTACAGCCTATCTCTCAGTTCTGCTTTTCCTTGCTCCTTGTAAGCCACTCACTTGAGTAGAAAAATAAACGAATGATTTTCTAGATGTTGCCCTTATCCACACTCCCACAATTCCGCCAGGATCAATAATCAGTTTCGGAAAAGCACTTGGCTTCTTCGATTTGTAAAACCACTGGCTCCTTTTATCATCACTCTAAATGACTGAGTCAGCTTACAAATGACACCAAGAATTTCCATTAAAACATTAGGGCTTGCAAGTAGGTCTGTCCCCTAAAGATGGAGAAATGAGGGACACAGCACAGGAGAGCACTTCTAATGAGCTGATCTCTTAATGAAGGGGTGTCAGAAGCAGAGCAGAATTCCCGGCAACTGAATTTGAATTCCCTGTATTTTCCCTGGATCTCTCCACACGAAGGATATTTCGACTTAAAACAACCATCAAATAAATGCATGGCCCTTGTCTGTGTCATCGTTTCATTGAATTAGAAAGTTTTTCTTTACTATCAAGAGAACAAAGAGAAATTCTCACTGAAAGATTTCCTCTAAAGGGTGAGATTTTAAGCTTAAAGGTTTTAAGCACTCTTTAATGAACACAAAAAAATTAAAAACATATCCAGAATTTATCATTTAGATCCTGGTGGGGCACCCTATGTATCTACTGTTCAAAGCCAACAACAATGGCACTATTAGCTAGACTGATTTTTATATACACAAGGCCCTCCATATCATGGGTTCAACCAACCGATGATTAAAAATATAGAAAAAAAAGTAAGCAGAGGTTTATTTCCTTGTCATTATTCCCTAAACAATACGGTATTATAACTATTTACATAGCATTTACATTGTATTAGGTATTATAAATAATCTAGACATGATTTAAAGTACACAGGAGGAAACGCAGAGGTTATATGCAAATACGATGCCATTTTATATCAGGGACTTGAGCATCCATGGATTTCAGTATTGTGGGGATCCTGGAACCAATCCCCTGTGGAAATAAGGAATGACTGTATTAAAAAATCATAGGATACTTTGGAAAGCAAGGTCTTCCATGTTCAAAAGGATCCTTACATACCGTAGTCTGCGAAAAGGAAGACCTGATCTAGGACCTTGGTTGAATGTAATTGAATTTCCCAGTGAAAAATCACAAGAGTTTCATTTGTTCCTTAAGTTCATCACATAATTTTGAGGATGGCTTTTTGTTTATTGTTTTTAAATTAACATTTTTTTTTTAAAAAAAAGACTGGGAATTAAGTGACGTAAGTATTCTTACTGTTGAACAAATTCGGAACATCAAAACTGTTAGCTCCAATTGTGCTTTGAAATAACTACCACTTCCATAACCGTGAGTAAAATTAACACCAATAGGGCTAAAAAAGCAGGAGTGGCCATCGTCAAGTACTCTGTGCCACTGAGGATCCCAAACAAAATGTGTATGTGCACACATACATGTGCAAATACTGAGTGTGATTTAAGCATCAATAATGCAGAAGCAGTCCTGGTTTCTAATGAACTATACCTTGTAGAAAGGTGTTTTCCTGGGCCCTATACTCTTTGGAGAGTTGGGTGTGTAACATCAGCCTATTTGTGCAGGATTACGTCTTTGTCATGCTGTCCGTGAAGAGTAAGAACCGTGGGTCTGGTTTTGTTTTTTCACTCCTCTTTTGATAAATTCTAAAACGTTTCTCTCATCCCTTTCCTAATTTGCTATTTGGCATGTGAACTAATTGTGAAATAATACGGCCCTATCAACTCTGCTCTTTCAAAAGGAAGTGCTGACATGTCATGCTGCCCCAGCGAGCAGTATCAAAGGAAAAGTGCTGACAAGACCTAAAAGAAACTGAGGTGGGTATTAACATAATTAATAGATTTTCTTTAGCCTGACGATTAGTAGTTTTGGCACCGGCAAAAGGATCCATTTAGGTCAGTATTTTTCAAACTGTGCCTTTGTTGCACAGTAAGAGATACATTGTTATGGCAACCAGTGTTACCTATGACATACATAAAATATAATAAAAACAATAAATTATATACCGAAAATAAAAGTTTCACGAAACAGTACTTACCATTGTATCTCATGTTCTCTACTTTTCGGTTTCATTTTTTGGAAAAAATTGGTTATAATCCACCATAATGATTTCATAATGTATTACTGGGGTGTGAGGCTCACAATATGAAAACCACTCTTGTTTATCCAATTTACAATGAAGGAAAGGATCAAGCGGAAATGGGGAGATCCTTTAGTCTGGAATTGTAGCATTGGAAGTAAAGGATAAAGGAAGAAGCGTGGGTCCACCCCTCCCTGAAAGAGAGATCCCACTAGAGCAATGAATGTGTTACCAACCTGCTTAACTTGAGAGACAGGAAGTAAAAATTCTTCCAGGACTCTCTCCTTGAATTGGCTGGTGGGAAATACAGTCAATGGGATTTACACTATTACATTTAGGCAGTGAGGTCAGAGAATTTGCTTTCAAATTCAAGGAAGAGCCATCAAAGAGAAAGCAAACTAGGTCTAGAGATAGCAGAGAGCAGAGGAGAGGGTCACACAGCACAATACAAAACTAGCAGACAGATTCCAAATGAAATAAAAAGTAGATGAGAAGTCATACCTTTTTAGATTTATTTTGGAGGGTATATCCTCTGTACCAACCTGTCAGAGCAAAAGAGAACACAAAATATTTTATGTTTTCTGGGATATCAGAAAGGTATTAGCAATATATACTCTCGTGTTCTATTATAAATACTGGGAAGTAACAATTGACAGAGACGATTAACAGATAGTACGTTAGAAGATGAATGTTTTAGTTTATTACACAATAAAAGTCTAACTGAATTTTAGAGCTGTATTCTCTTAATAATAATCGGATTTAAAATTCACATAGAACCTAGCCTCATCTCTACTCTTTTGGAGGAAGAATAGAACAGCTAAAAAAAAAAAAACAAAAAAAAACCAAAAAAAAAAACAAGACAGCCCGTTTCTTATCACCCTAATACCTTACAGTCATTTAATAAATGTTTTTGCATGAATAAGTATGGACTTTCATTGTATACATGCTTTCTACATGTCACCTTATACTATTAAAATTTTTTTTAAATAACTTATATTTGCTGTAACTCTTCTGAGTTCTCAGGTTAAGAACCACCATTCTGGGAAAATTTTAAATTGAACTAGCACATCTTATGGAGACAAATATTTGCACCTTAAAAATAATCCAAATAATGAATAAGAAAACGAAATTGTGTGCAATTCTTGGTAATGCTAAAAGCAACACCCCCCCACCCGAACCCCCATAAAAAGATCTTATGTGTTTGCTTGCTGAGGCTTTAGGTAGAGGCTTTAACTTCTTTTTAAAAATTCCGGCCAGGCACGGTGGCTCACACCTGTAATCCCAGCACTCTGGGAGGCTGAGGCAGGCGGATCGTGAGGTCAGGAGTTCAAGACCAGCCTGGCCAACATGGCGAAACCCCATCTCCACTAAAAATATAAAAATTAGCCAGGCATGGTGGTGCACGCCTGTAATCCCAGCTACTCAGGAGGCTGAGGCAGGAGAATCCCTTGCACCTGGGAGGCGGAGGCTGCAGTAAGCCGAGATTACACCACTGCACAACCTAGGTGACAGAGCGAGACTCCGTTTCCAAAAAAAATTAAAAAAATTCCAATAAAGGCACACACCCCTACAGATATTTTCCAACCCTCAATCTTGTAGAGAGTACACAATTTAATCTGTCCCTAAACAGATTTTTTATATTAACTATTTGCTGAACACCTACTATAGGAAATTCACTGTGATAATTTCCCTCATTCCCCATGCCCATCAACTAAAGCATCAGTGTGGTCATCTTACCCAGGTAAACCCTGTGGTATTAGGTTGGTGCAAAAGTAATTGTGGTTTTTGCCACTAAAAGTAATGGCACACATGTAGCCATACACACACAGTGAGTAGATGCAAACTGTAATTAAAACTCCAGGCATCTGCCAATAGGATCCTAGAACTCTCTTGTAATTTGCTCTACATGGAATCAACCAGAAAATAGACACATACTCTATTTTGTACATATTACAAGTAGCAAACTGAATTTACCTTCTTTGGGCATATATTCAATAATATTTTCGCAAATATTATTGTAAAAGTAATATTTCACAAATATTTTAAACTGTGGCATTCAGACATTGAAAGGATTTGCTGCGTTTTACAGGGAGGCGTGGGATACTATGCTGTGGAATTGTGGCTTGCATCGAGGCACATGGCTGAGAAAAAGATATCTAAACAGGAAACACTTCCCCCGATTTAGGATCCCAAGTTTAAGAGATTCAGGAATAAGAAGGATACTGAGCTAAGCATTGCTCCCCAGGTCTCAAGGTCTGTACCCATGTGTATATACTTGCTTGGTTGTGTGAAAACGTGAAAATGGGCTTTTGCATGACTAAATGGCTTCGAATTTGCCCTGGGACAAGAGTGGAGTGCGAGGGGAGCAGGCTGAGAAACAAGATATTCATCTTTTCCAAGTAGTTTTCGTAGTTCTGTGCCCTATAAAGCCAAGCTGTCACAATACAAACGTCATTCCACTTTCAAAGTAGAATTTTCTGTACTTTTGTAAACAGTATTTTGCACAGCCATTCATCACGGAGCTATGCTTCCTAAGCCTGTCACTGTTGAAAAAACTTTTTTTTTTTTAATCTCCTATGTCTTCTCTAAAATTGTGGTGTGTGTATAAGCCCTATCTAAAGGCACAAAATTATCACGCTGAATATGTAAACATGAACGTTCATTTTCCTTGTATCACGCATAAGAGAACAGATCTACCTCTGGAGCTTTAAGCATATACTGTCAGAACTCCATAAATTCTATTTTAATAACTGCACGGAATATGGTAACAGTTCACGAGTATGTTCGCTCATTTCCACATTACATACCTGAGTTGTCATACAAGCAAGAACCCAGTTTTCCAATTAATCCCGCGTATTTACAGTAAGACGATCATAATTAAATATAGTTTGCTATTAGGCTTAAGAAGACATAATGCAAAGAGGCAGCTGCAATCGGTGGGCGGTGTGAACTCTTCAGCAGGATCTCAGATGCTTTCTTAAGTTATTCCACTATTAAAATAAAGGGAGTGGTGAGGGCATAATGAGTCCAGAGGGCTACTCTTGTCTACATTTAGGGGAAGTAACAGTTGCAAAAGGCAAGTTCATGGCAACCATAGCGAACATCAACTTATTCTAGGCTGAGGGTTGCTCTTTCAGGAGGCTCACAAGTCATTTCTGCTTTCTTGGGATTGCTCTAATCCAGAATAAAAATCTGTCCTCTCCAATTGAAAATAACAGAGAGTTGCTAATTCCACTGTCAAAATTATTTACTTTATATCTGGCTTCTCAAGTAATCTCCATGAGGCAGGACTCTCATCTGCTCCATTTCACTTCACCGATCCAAATGTCTCTCTGGCTGCTGCATACTTTCTGTCCAACAGATCCCTTACCTGATTCTTCTCCTCATTACATGCAGTCATTCTACAAATCTTCATTAAGCACTAATCAAGAACCAGGATGTAGTGGAAAGCAAGAGTTCACATGAAGATTATTACACTCTAATGTTAAAAATATACACAAGTAGGATGAGCTGAGATAACGACAGTGCGAAGAGGAAGAAATGCTCAAGGAAAGTAACATGGCAGAGAATGGTTGGTAACACGGCACATTTATTTTAAATATGGTGACTGAGGACAGATTACTCTAAGAAGCTAAAAGGAATGAGCCATTAACAGATCTGGGCAAAAAAACTTCCAGACAGAAACAAATCAAGCGAGGAAGCTGTGAGGCAAGAGTAAGCCCGAAGTTCAAAGACAGAAGAAAAATGGCATGGCCTGAGTTCAGCGCAAGAGACTGAGATGGGGAGAGGCAGTAAGAAGGTAGTTAGAGGAGGCCTAGTTCTCAACCCTGGACACCAATGAGATCCACCAGGAACTTTTACAAATACTGATGCCTGGGCCACACCACCAAATACTCTGATTTAACTGGACTGGGGTGAGGCCCAGACTTAATGCTTCTAAACAGGTCCCCCGGTGATGCTAATGTGTAGCCAAGATTAATTACCAGACATAGGTATTATATGCCATGGAGAAATTCAAGTTTTATTCTAAGTACAGCAGGAAGCATTGGAGGGTTTCAAATGTCATCATGCCTTTTTTTGAGACAGTCCTGCTCTGTCGCCCAGGCTGGAGTGCAGTGGTGCAATCTTGGCTCACTGCAACCTCCTCCTCCCAGCTTCAAGCAATTCTCACACTTCATCCTCCCCAGTAGCTGGGATTACAGAGCTGTGCCGCCATGCCCAGCTAATTTCTTGTATTTTAAGTAGAGACAGGGTTCCACCATGTTGGCCAGACTGGTCTTAAACTCCTGACCTCCATTGATCCACCTGCCTCGGCCTCCCAAAGTGCTGGGATTACAGGCATGAGCCACTGTGCCTGGCTGCCTTAGGCTTTTAAAAGAGCATCCTTGCTGCTTTCTATATGGGAATGGATTGTGGGATGTGAGGTGTAGTAGAAAGAGGAACACCAAAGGGGAGTGGTGGGTGCAGCGGAGAGGAGGAGAGATGAAAAAAAAAGCAGGATATATATATTTGTGAGGTTTTTTTTTGTTTGTTTTTTTCTTGTGGCAGGATCTCACTCTGTCACCCAGACTGGAGTGCAGTGGCGCAATCACGGCTCACTGCAACCTTCGCCACCCTGGCTCAATGGATTCCACCTCATCACCCACCCCCGACCCCTGGTAGCTGGGACTACAGGCGCATGCCACCACGCCCGGCTATTTTTTATAGAGAGGGCATCTCCCCATGTTGCCAGGCTGGTCTCGGACTCCTGGACTCAAGCGGTTCGCCTGCCTAGACCTCCCAAAGTGCTAGGATTATAAGGGTGAGCCACCACACCCAGGCACATGATATATATGAATCAACAGGTGTTGCTCATGACTTTGCTGCGGGTGGCCATGAATGGGGGAGTAAAGGCAAATTCTCAAAGGTATTTGTATCTTGGGCTTAAGCAAATAGGAGGACAGTAGTCTTTGGTATACGAAGATTGAAGAAAGGAAAAACTTGCGGAATGGGAATCAGGACAGAATCAGGAGATGGATCCTGGCCCTTCTGCTCTCCCTCCTGGGCAGCTGAGTCCTGAGCCATGGGGAGGAGCAGAGTGACTTGGGCATTTGCCATGGGGGAGGGCTGCACATCCGCAGAGGGGTCCAGACTGGCTTGGCATGTCAGAGCCCCGGGGGAACGAGCTGGGCATCCATGTAAGGGAGCAAACGGGGTGTCAGAGCCTAAGTGAGGCGAGGGGGTATCCGCACACAGGACTTGGGGGTGGTGCACTGGCCTTGGATATCAGAGCAAAAACGGGGTGAGGGGGGTGTTCCCATGGGAGACAGCATGCTAATGAGGATGAGTGATCAGTTACATACAAGGAAATTGATCAAATAGCTAAATCTATTAAAAATATGGGAAGCTAGGTTTCTTACTATTATAGAATGGAGCTATAAGCCCCAGAAGGGAAAAATCTCGAATGACCCCTGTACTGCCGGATTGGGATTGAAGGCATCCATGTGAATTCATGACTTTTTATACACGTGGATCAGTCAAAATGAACAGGTATTAATCTGCAATTACACAAATGCATACTACCCCTAGCTGAATTACCTAGTTAGTTCCTACTTTTCTGTCCCCAGGACAGATGATAAAGGGAGCTCTCAGAAAAAGAGCTATGTCACTAGGAAAGTGCAACCAGTCCCAAACTAGGGAGGAGGACAGACGGTCCCATGAGGAACGAATCCGAGAAAAAAAAGGAACTGAGGAATGATCTTATCTGCCTGAACATATTAAAAGGCAGGCAACAATTCTGTCAGCAACCTTGAGTATGAAATAGAGGTACATTCACAGAGAATGAAGAAAAAAAGGAATTAGCTCTAGAAAAACATATTATTCAAGAAAGGAAATGCAATCAAGGTAAATCCCACAGCCTCTGCTGCTTACACTACATAGCTATGATAACCCAAATCCTAAGTGTTTAAAGAAAAAAACTCAGGAGGCAGAGGCAGGAGAATCGCTTGAACCTGGAGGTAGGGGTTGCAGTGAGCTGAGATCATGCCGCTGCACTCCAGCCTGGGAGATAGAGTGAGACTCGGTCTCAAAAAAAAAAAAAAAATTATATCTATATCTGCTTTTCTAAGAGGGATTAGTAGGTATCTGTATGGTGGGGTATACAGAAGAGTGAAATCCTTGTCTTCCACAGTAAGAAATGAATTTAGAAATGAAGAGATTCATGCCACAAAATTGGCTGAAAGAGTTGAAAGACTTCTGAAAAAGCTGAAACTCCTCAGAATTCGAGAGGAGTTAAAAAGGGTCTCCTGTTTTTCATTATAAACCTTGTAGAAATAGTTATGATGTTTAAATTTATAAACATATATGACTGATAAAATTTAAAAAATACACAGCTGATAAATCCTGGTAGGCCAGAACTAGGCAAAGGCAAAATTATAGGGATAGAAAACGGATGAGTAGTTGCCAAGTACTCAGGGTGGCATGGAGATGACTGAAAAGGGACACGGGAGAACTTCGGGTCTGACAGAATGGCTTTGTAGCTTGACCATGGTTGTGTTGCATGATTGCATGCATTTGTCAAAACCTGCAGAATTTTACACTAAAAAGGGTGAATTTTACTCCATGCAAATTATAACTCTAAAGAAAAGACACAGTGAGATACTATCCACCCACTGGAATGGCTAAAGGTAAAAAGATTGACTACACCAATCACTGGTAAGGAGATGGAGCAATTGGAACTCGCTTCCATTGCTGGTGGTTTCTTACAAAGTTAAACTTACACTTATCCTATGACCTGGCCACATCCTCACTCTGATGCTTTATAAGAATGTTTATGAATGCTTTATTTTTAACAGTCAAAAGCTGGAACCCATCGAAATGTACATCAATGGGAGTATCAACAAACAGTGTTATATGTACATACTATATTATTTACTATCATATATAATATGTAATATATTTATATTTGGCAATACACAGGAATAAACTATGGATGTGCAACATCATGGATGAACCTAAAAACCATTACAATAAGTGAAAGAGACCAAACACAAAAGACACATCTAATTCCACTGATATGACATTGACTCACAGGTAAAACTAACTCGCAGTGATCTAAACCAGATTGGCGGCTGTTTACTGAGGATGGGAACCGTGTGGATAAAGACACCAGGGAATTTTCTGGGGTGAGGGAAATGTGTTTTATCTTGATCGGAATGTTTAGGTATACAAGCTGCATTCATTTCATAAAACACACTGAACTGTAAACCTAAGATGAGTGCACTGTGTTGCATATAAATTTTACTGCAATTTTTTTAAATGTAAAAATTGACACTGTCAAGTGAATATTAGTCTATAAAGTAACCACCTCAAAGTAACACAGAATTGCATTGCTGAAATATGATTGAATATTTTTGTTTGGAAATGTCTCTGAAACAAGTTTGAGTCATGTGTGAAAAAGCACAGAACTATTTCTCCATTACTTTACGTGGTATTATGTCTTCCCAAAGACATTATTCATCTTAATTACTACTGCATGCTCCAAAATTCATTCTGAACAAGTTTTGCTATTTCCAGAAGTTCAACTGCAGATTGGAGATTCATTTCTCCAGTGAACAATTAGTTACAGATGTTAGGAAAGCAGGGTACTCAATGTCTCCATGTCCTAAATCTTACTTAATAATGGAAAGAAAAAAATATATGTGTAAACACACAAGCATATAAACAAGAAAAGTAATTTCATATAGGGCTAAAAGTTACGAAGGAATAAAAGAGGCTAACCTGGGAAAGGCCAACTCCTGAGAATGAAGCTACTTTAGAAAACATGGTTAGAAAATTCTCTCTGGGCGTGGTGGCTCACATCTATAATTCCAGCACTTTGGGAGGCTGAGGTGGGAGACCAGCCTGGGCAACATAGCCAAAACCCTGACTCTACAAAAAACTAAAAATAAAATAACTAGCCAGGTGAGGTGGCGCACACTCATAGTCCTAGCTACTAGGGAAGCCAAGGTCAGAGGATCCCTTGAGCCCAGAAGTTGGAGGCTGCAGTCAGCTATGATTGCACCACTGCACTCTAGCCTGGGCAACAGAGTGAGATCCTGTCAAGAAAGACAGACAGAAGGACAAAAAGAGAGAGAGAGAAAGGAAGGAAGGAACGAAGGAAGGAAGGAACGAAGCAAGGAAGGAAGGGAGGGAGGGAGGGAGGGATGGACCGGGGGAGGGAGGGAGGGAGGGAGGGAGGGAGGCAGGCAAGAAAATTGTCTCTCTCTGAGGATGTGCATTTAGGCTGAGGACTTACATTACTAAAGTGGTCCATTCATTCATTATACATGAAAACACTTATTGAACACCATTGTGCCAGACATTGTCTTCAAAGAGGAAGGAAACATATCTGTAAACAAATAACTAAATACAAAAGGACTTTTAATGGTAATGCTTGTAGACTCTGGCACACAAAAGAGAAAGTCATAAATATGCTGAAAACTCAGAAGCAATTACTGAGAGGTACTCATGATTTCCCAACAAGGAAAGCATCATTTAGATGCTGGAATTATGGAGTGATTTATAAAATCTCTCCCTACTTTCTGATCACAAGATAAATTAGTTTTATCCCACGTACACACATAAAAGATGAACAAATTATTTTTAACCTCTTAGGAATTAAAGGTAATTATGAAGGAGACAAGGAGCTATGTTTCTATACACCTGCATTGTGTGTGTGTGTGTGTGTGTTTGCCGGGGGTGGGGGCAAGGGGGGCGGCGGTCCCAGAGAAGGAGCAGGTGCTAAATCCTGTTGTTTTTCCCTTAAGTGTCGCTGGTCTGGTAGGTTGCTGGATAAAACACAGTTAATGGGGCCAAGGTCAAAGGCTCCATCCCCTGTAGGCCAGGTAAACTTGTCAGGTTTCCATGGGCATAGCCTGTCCTCCCATCCCCAGTGAGTTGTCCTTCCAATAAAAGCTGGCTGTCTCTTGGGAAGCCAGTGAGCAGAAACAGCTGGGTGCAAACTCGTCACAGGACGGACAAAGGGCTGGATCTAAAATCCTTCCTTACAGACAGATAGTGGCTGCACCTCTGCCTGTGAGCAGCACACTCACCGCCTTCCCGAGCCTCAGGTCTCACAATGTCCACACCCCACATGCATCTCACTGGGGCTTTTGAAAATAAGTTCAAAGGCAGAAAGTCAAGGGATGCAAAGATGGTAAAAGATGATTCTATTCTTTTATACTTCTTGGTGAGACAAATGAGTTTTCCAGGTTAATTATCTGAGCTCAATTTTGTGGATTTGAGATCGTCAGATATTGGAGGGAACTCAGAAATCACTGAAAAATAACAACCTTACTTAAAGCAAAGGAGGGCAGGTGCGGGGCTCACACCTGTAATCCCAACACTTTGGGAGGCCAAGGCAGGAGGATCGCTTGAAGGCAGGAGGATCGCTTGAAGTCAGGAGTTCAAGACCAGCCTGGGCAACACAGTGAGACCTTTTCTCTTAAAAAAAAAAAAAAATTTTAAATCAGCCAGGCATGGTGGTGCATGCCTGTAGTCCCAACTACTCAGCAGGCTGAGGCAGGAGGATCACTTGAGCTCAAGAGGTTGAGGCTGCAATAAGCCATGATGGTGCCACTGTGTTCCAGCCTAGGCAATAGAGCAAGACTGCCTCTTAAAAAATAAAGTAAAAAGTAAATAATTAAATTAAATAAAGAAAACATAGTTAAGGAACTGAAAAGGCTTGTCCCATATCTCCCAGGCACTTACCACCTAAGCTGGGGATACAAACACAGGCCTCCTACCTGCCAGCTCATTGCTTTCCCTTATACCAAGCTGGCCCATGGCCCTGCTGGGGCACAGTAGACAGGACACTTTCTCAATGCACCGCCACTCAGGTCAGGTGGGCTTCGCCATGGAATTCTATCAGTATAAAACACACATGCATAGGTACACCATCTAAGTGAAAAAGCAGGAGATAAGGCTTCTGACTTTATTTATTCATTCATGCATTCATTCATTTATTCATTCTTTGAGGCAGAGTCTTGCTCTGCTGCCCACACTGGAGTACAGTGGCACAATTTCGGCTCACTGCAACCTCCGCTCCCCAGGCTCAAGCAATTCTCCTGCCTCAGCATCCCAAGTAGCTGGGATTACAGGCATGCACCACCATGCCCAGTTAGTTTTTGTATTTTTAGTAGAGACAGGATTTCACCATATTGGCCAGGCTGGTCTTGAACTCTTGACCTCAAGTGATCCACTCACCTCAGCCTCCCAAAGTGCTGGGATTACAGGCATGAGCCATCGTGCCTAGTCTATTTAACTTTTTAAATGATCAAAACAAAGAACTGTCCTTCGTAGCGCCTGGCATGCAGCAGGCACTGAGTAAACATCTGATGAATATAATAATGAGAAAGGCGGGTGTTCTTGAGCCACTGGCTAGGTATAGAATAGACTGCTGTAAGGAATCTGAAATGAAACCTGCACCCACAAGACACACTTGGGCAGCAGGGTCTGAGTGACCCTTCTTTGTTCTCCTGGGATCCCATGCCCGGTGGGTAGAGACAGGCAGGGTTAAAGCACCCTGCCCATGAGGCCAGAATGTCCAGAATAGAAGAGCCACTGCTTCTTTATAAAGAGAACTTGTCTGACACCAAAAGGCCTGGTTCTCCATCCTAACTCCACAACAACCAGCTCCGGGGAACTCCATTTTTTCCATTGTCAATTTTAAGTTCTTATGGTTTCAATCTCTTAAGTTTCCTTCCACAAAAACATTACAATATTTTTAATCTTGTTACCCCATAATATCTGTAGCAAAGAATACCAAGAAAGTTTCTTCTGGTTGCCTATAATAGAGGGTGATGGCAGAGATTTCTATTTGCAACCAACAAATACCTTCTGAGACAAGCAGAGAGACCTGGTCCAGGCAGCGAGGGGCGAGGAGGAGGACCAAATCAAGGTCAGCAAAATAGAGAGATGATATATCCAAATTTCCACTGCAAAACAAGGAAACCTCCCTCTGTGCTTTCACAGAGCCCTGGAAGCTCAGTGAAAGGAAGGAAATGACACTTCCTGTATCCTGGACATCATCCACTTGTTGGCCAATTCCCTTTATATTTTCTGGACGTGGCTTTTCTTTGTTTCCTTTTTAAAGCAAAGTAATCTCACCAGCGGTTAGTCCCTCTTGCTAAAAGTCTGACTTTCCTCTTCTGTGATGCATTTTTCTAACTTATCCAACCAGTTAAGAAAGCTGAGATGATAGGAGGTAGCATGTGGTTTGATCAGGAGGAACCATGAATTTGCTGCAACTCACTCTTACATTGCTCTTGTTATCATCAGCATGAGTTTGAAAGATGAACAAGAGAGAGATACAATTAACCAACCAAGATGAGGTCCACTTTTTATAAAGAGTGATGCTAGAGGCGATGGGACCTCGAGGAGTTTGACAGTATAACCCCAATCCCTGATCCCTCTCCAGGACAGTGAGGAGAGCGCTGGGTAAAAGTGGCAGGTTTGTGTGCTAAGAGCCGCGGAGGGGAGCTAAGTTCAGGAAGAGCTCACTGCAATACAGACACATTTGGGATGCGGCTGAACTTTTCAGGTGGCTGTTTCAAAAGCAAAACAACCGTATCCCCTTTGGAAAACTTTATGCCATGTCCAAAGTGTAAACGTCATTTGCGGAAGGGCTGCATGTTGTGGAAAGAACAATATACTAGGATTACACAGGACCCCGGTGGGAATCACAGCTCTGCCATTTAATAGCTGTGTGGATTTCTTCAAGTTTCTTAACCTAAATCTCCACATTGATTAAAAGAGCATCAATAACTCTGGTCTCCCAGGATTGTAAGAACTGAGAGGCAGTACATGGAAGGCCTTAGCTTGATGTCTGGCATAGACGGGGATGTAAAATGTCAGACACGGAAGGCACCCAATGGCACAGTTCAGAGATCATCTGCAGTGCTTAGGGCTGTCTTCTGGTTCCCGTGCTGCTGACTGTGGGGGGCTCTATTTGGAGTTCTTTTTTACTTACTTTTTGAAGAATGTGTTTGTGCTCCTCAAAAAGAGCAGAACCTCTCTCAACTACTAAAATTACCGCCAACAACCAAAGCTGAGATACACAAAACAGCTAGGATACCATGCTAGGGGTATCCAGACTGTAGTACCTGATATGAAGACATAATTTTATTTTCCAACATGACTTCCCTACTCCAAGAAAATGGTAGAAAAGATGACTTTCAAAGAAAGAGGACCCCCCCCCCTCAAAAAAAAGCCAAGAAGAAACAATTTGAGTGATAGGAAAACCCTAAGACTGTGGCTAGAATCATCGAGAAACATGGCACTGAGTAGCCAGGGCCTTGGCAGAGACCAAATGGGGCCGAACTCAAAAGTTACCGAAATTGGTTATCTAAGGCCTGATTAAACACTTAGTGTCAGCAATGAAAGTGACACTAAGAAAAAAAAATTTCACCCTTTGTATCTTTCCATTCTAATTATAACAGATTCTTTGTTTGTTTGTTTGTTTTTGAGATGGAGATTCGCTCTGTGGACCAGGCTGTGGAGCAGTGGTGCGATATTGGCTCACTGCAACCTCTGCCTCCCGGGTTCAAGTGATTCTCTTGCCTCAGTCTCCCGAGTAGCTAGGATTACAGGCACATGTCACCACGCCTAGCTAATTTTTGTATTTTTAGTAGAGAGGATTTTTCGCCATGTTGGTCAGACTGGTCTTGAACTCCTAACCTCAAGTGATCCACTCGCCTCAGCCTCCCAAAGTGTTGGGATTACAGGCTTGAGCCATTGCGCCCAGCCTGTAACAGATTCTTAAACTGGCACTGGTGAAAACTAAACAAGTATTCAAGGTTAGTAACGCAATACTCATTGTTCCTGCCATTTAGAAGATTAACCAAATTGCTAGATGCAGTTGTTTAAAATCCTATATTCCTACACCAAAATTAAACACACACATACATATTTAACATTCTTGGTTGCCTGACAAACATTAGGAATAGATACACAGAATATAATTGTAAGACTAAGAATCTTTCTGTAACAAGAAACCTTCCTGTGTTGCCTTGTCCATTCTTGCTTGTAGCCTGAATTATACACGGAGATGAGGCAAGGAAGAGAAGTGAAGTTTTCATGGGTTTCTAAGACCCCTCAATAAAATACAAGTTTTTCAGGCAGTCTGTTTCCTGCTATTATGACCATTTCTGTTGAATCATTCAGCTCCATGGGTGAAACAGAATGGGTGTACTGAAGCACAGAGTTAGTATTTATGACACAAAAGTCTCCTTATATGCTTAAAATTTTTTAATAGCCTTTAATTTTAGGTCCACAGGAAAACTGAGCAGAAGGTACAGAAAGTTATCATATACCTCTTGTATCCTGACAAGACATCCCTGCTATCAACATACCCCACCGAGTGGTACATTTGTTGCAATCGAACCTACACTGACACATTATTATCACCCAAAGTCCACAGGTTACATTATGTTGGTGTTGTACATTCTGTGGGTATGGACAAATGTATAATGACATGATTCCACCATTACAGTATCATACAGAGTAGATTTACTGCCCTAAAAATTCTCTGTGCTCTACCTGTTCATCCCTCCTTCCCTCTTAACCCCTGGAAACCACAAATCTTTTTACCATCTCCATAGTTTTTCCTTATCCAGAATGTCATATAGTTGGAGTCATATGGATTGACTCTTTTTACTTAGTAACATGTATATCTATGTCTTTTCATGGCTTGATAACTCATTTCTTTTTAGTGCTGAATAATATTCCATTGTCTGGATGCACCGCTTTGTTTATCCATTCACCTACTGAAGGAAATCTTGTTTACTCCCACATTTTGGCAATTATGAAAAAGCTGCTGCAAACATCTATGTGCATGCTTTTGCATGGGTATAAGTTTTCAACTCCTTTGGGTAAATACTAAGGACAGAAAACGCTGCATCGTGTGATAAGAGTGTGTTTAGCTTTCTAAGACGCTAACAAACTGTCTCCCAAAGTGGCTGTACCATTTTACATTCCCATCAGCAATGAATGAGAGTTCCTGTTGCTCCACATCCTTATCAGCATCTGGTGCTATCAGTGTTCTGGAGTTTGGCCGTTTTAATAGGTGCACAGTAGTATCTCATTGCTTTAATTTTCAATTCGCTAATGATATATGATGCTGAATATCTTTTCACACACTTACATGTCATGTGGATATATATCTTCCTTGGTGAGGTTTCTCTGAAGGTCGTTGCCCATGTTTTAAGTGGGTTGTATTGTTGGGTTTTAAAGCTCTTTACATGTTTTAGATAATAGTCCTTTATCAAATGTCTTTTTTTTTTTTTTGAGACGGAGTCTCGCTTTGTTGCCAGGCTGGAATGCAGTGGCGCGATCTCGGCTCACTGCAACCTTCGCCTCCTGGGTTCAAGCAATTCTCCTGCCTCAGCCTCCTGAGTAGCTGGGACTATAGGCGCCTGCCACCACGCCTGGATAAGTTTTGGTATTTTTAGTAGATATGGGGTTTCACCATGCTGGCCAGGATGGTCTCTATCTCTTGACCTCATGATCCACCCACCTCGGCCTCCCAAAGTGCTGGGATTACAGGCGTGAGCCACTGTGCCCGGCCTCAAATTTCTCTTTTACAAAGATTTTCTCCCAAACTGTGGCTTAACTTCTCATTCTCTTGACATTATCTTTTGCAGAGCAGAAGTTTTAAATTTTAATAAAGTCCAGTTTATCACTTATTTCTTTCATATAACTGTGTCTTCAGTGTTATATCTAAAAGTTACCTCCATATCCAAAGTCACTTATATTTCTCCATGTTATTATATTCTAAGAGTTTTATACCTTTATATTTTACATTTAGGTCTAGAATACATTTTCACTTATTTTTTGTCAAGGGTGAAAGGTCTGTGTCTCAATTCTTATTTCAGCGTGTGGTTGTCAGGTTGTTCCAGCACGATTTGTTAAAAAGACTATCTTTTCTCTATTGTATTGCCTTTGTTCCTTTGTCAAAGGTCAGCTGACTATATTTGTGTGGGTCTATTTGTGAGCTCTCTATTCTGTTCAGAGATCTGTTTGTCTAGTGTTCTGCCAAAACCACAGTCTTGATTACTACAGCTTTATAGTAAGTTGTGAAATCAGGTAGTGTCAGTCCTGTCAGTCCTCCAAATTTGTTCTTCAACTTCATGTTGGTTGTTCTGAGTCCTTTGCCTTTCCACATAACTTTAGACTCCATCTGTCAACACCAACAAAATAACTGTCTGAGATTTTAATTGGGATTGCATTGAATCTATAAATCAACTTCAGAAGAACTGACACTTTGACATTGAGTCTCCCTACCCATGAACATGGAACAGCTTCCATTTATTTAGTATTCTGAATTCTTTCATCAATATATGCTTTTAAAGATATGACTCTTATATTACTATGGACAAAGCAGAGGCATATATTTAACATTTTTTTCCAGATATAAGCAAGGGGAGAAATATCTTATGATCATTTGCCCTCAATCAATTTTAAACCTTCCTCTAAGGCTTTCTCCTTACAGTAATCCTTAACTGAGGCTTAGCCAGCCCAACAGTGATGTTATGTGGAGATAACCTAACACATTTTTTAAAAAATAAAGGTTATGCACCAAATAATGTGAATGGTCCAGCAATCGGGGTGTGAAGTCAGCTGTGAGCGGGTATGTGTGTGCATGGGATGGAAGGACTCTGCTCCCATTTCAACCCCTTGATCCAACCAAGATCTGTTGCAGTCCAAAATCTATGCAATGCTAAAAGCTCCTGGGAACATTCCTCCAGAGTACTCCCAAAAGCATCTTTGCTTTCACTGTGTTTGCCTCCTTAGGTGCATGGGAGCTGCCCAAATAGGTAATTCCAAGTACTTAGTCATGACAGAATAACTGAATGAAGATACCACTCAGGAAACAGTTCTGAACTCTACAGTAGAAAATTCCATATATGCCTATACCTGAATCATGCATATTTTTAAAGATGGAATTTTAGGGTTGGACATGGTGGTTCATGCCTGCAATCCCAGCACTCTGGGAGGCCAAGGTGGGCAGATCACATGAGGCCAGGAGTTTGAGGCCAGCCTAGCCAATATGACAAAACCACGTCTCTACTAAAAATTAGCTGGGTGTGGTGACGTGTGCCTGTAATCCCAGCTACTCAGGTGGCTGAGGCATGAAAATCGCTTGAACCCAGGAGGCAGAGGTTGTAGTGAGCAAGATTGCATCACTGCACTCCAGCCTGGGAGACAGAGTGACACTCTGTCTCAATAAAATAAATAAAGATGGAATTTTAGAAGCGTATTGAAACATACCTGAAAAGGAAAAATAGGAGAAGGCATTCCCTTTTTTTAAAGATTAAGTCTGGATAAGACTTTTCACTGACACTCCTTTTAATTAATTTCTCTGGTAAACACCCTCCTGCTGCCACACATATCTTTTGAAAAACACATCTCAGGAACATATGTCACCAGCAGTAGTAGCTAACAAGCTGTACTTAAGGTAAAGGTCAAACAGATGTGGGAAGTGACCAAGCACACTCAACAAAATGCCACATGGCCTTATCTGCTTTCCAGGCTAATGCCAAAATGTGTGCACGCAGTGTCATAAAATCTAAGCTGTTAGGCTCACTGCCATTTACGTATGTGAAAGGCAGTGTATCTGTACCTAGATCATGGCGACTGTATAGATTTTGAATTACAATAAACTTTCAATTATTTTAATTAGTGGGTAACAAAAGTAAATGAAAGTCACAAATACCTTGGATGCCCCTATTGAAGCTTATATCCAGTAAACTTTTACACGTTCTATTAAGAATTGATTTTTAACAGCAATTTTGAATCTTCTGTCTCTCTCTTCACTTCTAACCACTGTGCATGGATGACCAAGTAGAGAAAGACCAAGTAGAAAGGAGGAACAATAAAGAGATTTCAGTGTTACAAAATTAATTGTCATAGAGCATAGCAGAATATGACAATCAGACATTCTCAAAATGTTAGATACCATACTGTCTCATAATCCAATGCAGGGTTCCTACTACCACATCTCTAAAGGATGATTATTAAGCCTCTGCTTGAAAAAATCTTTTAAAAGCACTCTTTTTTTTTTTTTTTTTTTTTTTTGAGGTAAGAGTCTTGCTGTGTCGCCCAGGTTGGAGTGCAATGGCATGATCTCAGCTCACTGCAACCTCTGCCCTCCGGGTTCAAGAAATTCTTGTGCCTCAGTCTCCTAAGTAGCTGGGATTACAGGTGTACATCACCACGCCCGGCTAATTTTTTTATCTTTTTCTTTTTTTTGCTATCCCTCCCCACTTCCCCCACCCCATGACAGGCCCCGGTGTGCGATGTTCCCCACCCTGTGTCTAAGTGTTCTCATTGTTCAATTCCCACCTATGAGTGAGAACATGCGGTGTTTGGTTTTCTATCCTTGCGATAGTTTCCTCAAAATGATGGTTTCTAACTTCATCCATGTACCTACAAAAGACATGAACTCATCCTTTTTTATGGCTGCACAGTATTCCACGGTGTATATGTGCCACACTTTCTTAATCCAGTCTATCATTGATGGACATTTGGGTTGGTTGCAAGTCTTTGCTATTGTGAATAGTGCCGCAATAAACCTACGTGTGCATGTGTCTTATAGCAGCATGATTTATAATCCTTTGGGTATATACCCAGTAAAGGGATGATTGGGTCAAATGGTATTTTTAGTTCTAGATCCTTGAGGAATTGCCACACTGTCTTCCACAATGGTTGAGCTAGTTTTCAGTCCCACCAACAGTGTAAAAGTGTTCCTATTTCTCCACATCCTCTCCAGCAACTGTTGTTTCCTGATTTTTTAATGATCGCCATTCTAACTGGTATGAGATGGTATCTCATTGTGGTTTTGATTTGCGTTTCTCTGATGGCCAGTGATGATGAGCATTTATTAGAGACAGGGTTCCGCCAAGTTGGCCAGACTGGTCTGAAACTCCTGGCCTCATGTGATCTGCCCGCCTCAGCCTCCTAAAGTACTGGGATTGCAGGCATGAGCCACCGCGCCTGGCCCACTCTCTTCTTTTTTATATCTCTGTTAGAAAGTTTTAGCAAACATGCGGACAAAATTCATTGACATGTTACTAACCTGTCGTAACTCTGCCCGCTGTCCCTCCTCACAAAGGTCTGCTTTACAAAGATGAGATTAAAACACATACAGCTCAAGTCTTAATCCATTTTTACTCCTTTTCATATTAGAGGGGAGTCGATTTTTGATTAGAATTCATTCAAAAACTGGCCTCCTTCTATACAGAAGAAATAACATGGGTATTCTGGGGAACTCCTGTACAGATACAAACACTTATTTTTGTTTCTTAACTTTTCAGGCTTGCCTATTTCCTCTGGTTCCAGTCCAAGCACTTGTGCTATCCTTTGAGTCTTTACAAATTGCCCTGAAATAATATAAAACTGTGTGCTGTGCCTGCTTCCGTACAGCTCAGCTCACCTTTGAGACATCCCATTGCGTTTGTTCCAACCGCAGTCAATTGTGTTGTATTTACCCCAGAAATTACTGCTAACACCAGCACACCAGCCACCCTTTCTCATGAGCTTGTGAGTGGTTTATGGAGCAGAAGAAGAGTTAATCGATGGATATGAATTAAACCCAGGAAAGCAGCACTAGAGGAACCTCAGACCCCAGGCCTAAAACCACTTGTGACTGGAGCAAGGTTAATCACAGGAGAGGGGAGCTCCATGGTAACAGGATGCTGAAACCTGACACGTACAAGGTACTACGCACTTTTCAAAGCACTTACATTTGATCACTTTCTATTCAAAAAGTGACTCCAATTTAGATGAAATGTCCTTGTCACAAAGACAGCTGCAATGTCTTGCCCAGGGACAGTCAACCTAGACAAGGACGAAAGCATCTAACCTACAGTAATCTTCCTTCTCCCTCTCCATCGCTGCCCTCCACCTCTGGCCTCTGCAGTATTGCCCTCTTCTCCCCATAGCATTTGTAAGCACATGTCTGAATTGTTTTGTTTCCTTACTTTGTTTGCTTGTTTTTGCCTATCCCTCCAATGTAAACCCTACGAGAGCAGGAACTTGCATTTTGTCACTCAAGAGACCACAGAGTACCCAGAACATCTCTCATGCTCAATACATGTACTTGTCACATACTTGGTGCTCAGCAAATAATGTTGAATGAATAAATGACCTCATGGCCGGGCATCTCCAGAAGTCAGTGCACTTTCTGCCATGGATCTGTGGTGGAAAGGAATGTTCACAGTAATAAACAGCTACCTTGCTGCCAAATACATTCCACAGTAAAAGAAGCAAAGACACAGAAATGACTGTGGGCAGGCCAGTGCCAAAGATGAAGAAAGGCAAGAACGCTTGCTTCAGTCCTTAAGGAACTCTGTTTCCTGATAAAGTATCTGAAGACAAATAATTCCTGGAGACCTGTAATGGATGAGCGGTAGATAGCTTCTCAGTCAGTTCTGCTTCTTTCCTTCATTTAGTAACAAAAGAAGTTCAGGGGCAAGGCCAGAGAGTCAAATGAGTGAGAAAAGATAATGGATAGAAGCTCGCTCATCTGGACTCTGGTCACTTGTTTTGGAGCCAAAGCTCAATCAGTCTGATAGTTCCTCAAAAGATTAAACATTGAGTTACCCTATGACCCAGCAATTCCACTCCTAGGTACCTACCCAAGACAGATGAAAACATATGTCCACATAAAAACTTGCATGCAAATGTTCGCAGCAGCATTATTCACAGTAGCTGAAACATCTAAACAACCCAAATGTCCATCAACTGATGAATGAATAAAATATAATGTACCTACACAATACGTTATTACTCAGCAATGAAAAGAGATAAAGTTGGGCCAGGTACAGTGGCTCATGCCTGTAATCCCAACACTTTGGGACACTTGGCCCTTGGGAGGCCAAGGCAGGAGAACCGCCTGAGCCCAGGATTTCGAGACCAACCTCAGCACATAGTGAGACCCTGTCTCTACAAAGAATAAAAATTTAGCTGGGTATAGCGGTGTGCACCTGTAGTCCCGGCTACCTGGGAGGCTGGAGTAGGAGGATTCCTTGAGACCAGGAGGTCAAGGCTACAGTGAGCTGTGATCATGCCACTGCACTCCAGTCTGAGCAACAGAGCAAGACCCTGTCTCTTTAAAAAAAAAAAAAAAAAAGAGAGAGCGAGCGAGAAAGAAGACGTCCTGATGCTAAATGAAGGCAGCCAGTCACAAAAGACCACATATTGTGTGATTCCACTTATATGAAATGAATTTGAAGCTGCCTAGAGCCAGGGGAGGCATGACTACCAGTGGGTACAGAGCTTCTTTACGGGATGATGAAAGTGTTCTGAAAGTAAATAGTGATATTTGCCCAACCCTCTGCACAGTGAACTTAGTAAATATCCATCGAATTGTATACTTTAAATAAGTAAATTGAGTGGTATTTGAATTACATTTCAAGAAAACTGTCGTTTAAAAACAAACGAAAAAACACACAAGGCCAGGCACGATGGCTCACGCCTGTAATCCCTACACTCTGGGAGGCTGAGGTGGAAGGCTCACTAAAGGCCAGGAGTTCCAGACCAGCTGGAGCAACACAGCAAGGCTTCATAAAAACATTAGCTGGGCATGGTGGCACGTACCAGTAGTCTCAGCTACTCAAGAGGCTGAAGCAGGAGCACCCCTTGAGCCCAAGAGTTCAAGGCTACAGTGAGCTATTATTATGCCACTGCATTCCAGCCTGGGGGACAGCAAGACCCTGTCTCTAAAAAAAAGATAAATAGATAAAATAAAAACAAAAACTTCAGCAATGACTAAATCCTCCTATAATTGCAGAGGACCGAAAAACATTAGCATCCCCTGTATTTCCCTCACAGAGAAGGAACAGCACCTCTGCCTTGTAATATTCAGGGTTTTGTGGAGGTGACCCCTGACCCCCTTACTCTCTACACCAGTCTGCCTTGGTCTCCTATTTTATCTTCATCATTCAATAGATAGTTGCTGAGCATCCGCCGTATACCAGGAGCTAGGGAGGCACAGGCTCTGCCGATGAAGGAGGAGCAAGCTTTGCCTTCAATGAGCCAATACTTTCTGAAATTTTTCATCCAACCACACAGCAGGAAAGAGAAAAAGGAGAATCAAAAATAGTATTCTGTCCTGGGCGGTGGGCAGAAAAAAATTTTCATGTCTGGGTGGATTCATGTCCACGCTGGAAAAACACACACAGATCTGGTATGCAGACATCTGGAGGGCAGGGTGGGGCAGGGTGCAGAGGGAGCGCCCCAAAGTCAGCTCCGACAGGAAGCTGGCAGACACAAATCCCAGGGCCACAATACAGTGCCAGTGTCACCCTTCAGTTCTGCCCGGCAGGACTGTTGATGTTTTCATTTTGTTTATTTTTCTAAAGTTAAGAGGGACGAGGAGAGGAGGGGTAGGAGACAAGTGATTACTCAGCATTCCCATTGCATTTCATGTTTGCAGAGTACTCCTGCCCTTGCCTCGAGCTGCCTTAAATAATAAAGGAATTTGAGAATCCAGCCAAGAACTCTAAGTGCTTAGCAGATACAAGGACCTATCACGGGGCATCTGGCAAGGTAGGCACGATTTTAAAAAGTAATCCCAGAAAATAAACATTACTGAAAAACATAATCCAATATAGTAATCTCTCTGTCAAGCTGACCTGCCACTTGGTGGTTAATGGACTTGGTAAGCTCACGATGCAGACTCGAGTGTTCTCAGTCTCCCTCCCCTTCACACCTTAACATGTGCTTACTTTTAAAAAACAGCACTGACGTCCTTTGAGATGAAAAAGTTCTATGGCTGATGCAGCAAAAATGTTATGGTAGCAATTAAGAAGAGCAGTTTCTTGCTGGCAGGACTACAGCATCCGGACCATCATAACTGAGGAAATTAACCATTTTTGTGACTGTCAAATGGGCCAGCACATCCTACAAGCATATCATAGTGTGAGCTGTAATATACTAGAAGCACTGTGGGTTTTGGACTGTTTGGACTCAAGTGCATGGTATTAGAAATGAATGTAAATGTGTTTATATTTATATTCAGCTAAGCTCAGTGACCCCCTTAGCTTGGTCCACACAGATGCTGTCTTGAGGAATGTTCATTGACCAACTGGAGAACTCTCGGTAAAGCATAAACAGTCAGCACGCTTAAAAATACTTTCTTTTTTTCTTTTTGAGACAGGGTCTCACTCTGTTGCCCAGGCTGGAGTGCAGTGGTATGGTCAGCTCACTGCAGCCTCTGCCTCCCAGGGTCAAGCAATCCTCCCACCTTAGCCTACCAAGTAGCTGAAACCATAGGTGCATGCCACCACGCTTGGCTAATTTTTAAATTTTTTGCAGAAACGGGGTCTCACTATTTTGCCCAGGTTGGTCTTGAACCCCAGGCCTCACGGGATCCTCCCATCTCAGCCTACCAAAGTGCTGCGATTACAGGAGTGAGCCACCACCTTCATCCTTAAAATTACTATTGATATGAACCCTAACAGGACAAAGTGCTTCAATTAACTATTTCTTAGAAATATGCTGAGGACATATAAAAGTGAAAAAAGAATTTGAAGAAATTCTGGGACAGGTGCTATGGCTCATGCCTATAATCCCAACACTTTGGAAGGCTGAGGCAGGAGGATCATTTGAGGCCAGGAGTTTGAGATCAGCCTGAGCAACTTGGTGAGACCTCATTAACTGGGCGTGGTGGCACATGCCTATAATCCCAGCTACTTGGGAGGCTGAGGCAAGAGGACAGCTTGGGTCCAGGAGCTCAAGGCTGCACTGAGTTTTGATCACACCACTGTACTCCAGCTAGGGTGACAGAGCAAGGCCCTGTGTCAAAGAAAAAAAAAACAAAAAACAAAAGACATTACCTACTTCATTTCAGACCAAGTCGCCATTCTTCCCTCCCACACTCTGTAGGACAATTAGAAAAGCATGACAAAACAACACACACAAATAAATTCATACACCGCCGCCCCGCCCCCGCCACACACACACACACACACACACACACACACACACACACACACACACACAAACTAACATGGCAGTGAAGAATTACCAGGTCAAAATCTGAAAAAGACCAAAACCTAAAAAGACCACCCCAGCATCTGGGCCTGCTTTCCGCTTGGGGCATCCATCTGTCGATTGAAGAAAGAATTCCTGGCCGGGTGCAGTGGCTCAAGCCTGTAATCCCAGCACTTTGGGAGGCCGAGACGGGCGGATCACGAGGTCAGGAGATCAAGACCATCCTGGCTAACATGGTGAAACCCCGTCTCTACTAAAAAATACAAAATATTGGCCGGTGAGGTGGCGGGCACCTGTAGTCCCAGCTACTCGGGAGGCTGAGGCAGAACGGCCTGAACCCGGGAGGCGGAGCTTGCAGTGAGCCGAGATCGCGCCACTGCACTCCAGCCTGGGCGACAGAGCGAGACTCCGCCTCAAAAAAAAAAGAAAGAAAGAATTCCTGACCAGGTGCGGTGGCTCACGCCTATAATCCCAACACTTTGGGAGGCGGAGGCGGGCGGATCACCTGAGGTCAGGAGCTGGCCAGGAGACCAGCCTGGCCAACATGGGGAAACCCCGTCTCTACTAAAAATACAAAACTTAGCCCTGTGTGGTGGTGGGTGCCTGTAATCCCAGCTACTCAGGAGGCTGAGGTAGGAGAATGACGTGAACTCAGGAGGCGGAGCTTGCAGTGAGCCAAGATTGAACCACTGCACTCCAGCCTGGGGGACAGAGCGGGACTCTGTCTCCAAAACACGTAACAAAACAATACAAAGAAAGAAAGGATTCCTGAGTGGCTGAGAAGCTGAGCAGCATTTTTAATGGCCTTGTGGAGCCAGGAGGACAAAAATTGAAGCCCTGGGACTTGCCAGTGAATTGGCTGCAATTTTACACAACACAGAGTAAGACATATGTTACTACTGATTAAGACAATGGTAAAGGTTTAATAAATAGGAATTAAAAGTTAGAACTGTTTAACACAACAATTCTAAAATAGCAGGCACCTAAAAACAAGTCTCAGAATACATAAAGCAAACAGCTGACATCACCGTAAAGACACACAAACTACAATCATGGTGGAAGAGTTAACACAGTTTTATCAATAACAGAAAAAGCAGAAAAAAAAGTTAGCATACAGCAAACCTGAAAAATGACTCAGAAATTAGAACCTAATTATCATATATAGAACTTTGCCGCCAGGCATGGTTACACCTGTAATCCCAGCACTTGGGGAGGTCAAGATGGGGCTATCACCTGAGCTTGGGAGTTCAAGACCAGCCTGGCCAACATGGTGAAACCCCGTCTCTACTAAAAATACAAAAATTAGCGAGGTGTGATGACGTACACCTGTAATCTCAGCTACTCAGGAAGCTGAGGCATGATAACCGCTTGAACCCCGGAGGCGGAGGTTGCAGTGAGCCGAGATCGTGCCACTGCACTCCAGCCTGGATGACAGAGTGAGACTCTGTCTCAAGAAAAAGAAAAAAAGAACTTTGCACCCAGTGATCCTTAAATATACGTTCTTTCCAAGCCCACATAGAAGAGTTAGAAAAACTGAACACACGCTTTTTACCCGCACAATAGGAAAATGTGCATCCATTGAGGCTAGACAAAGTGAATTAACCTGGCCTCCTGACAAAAGAGGTATGAGCTGATAAGATTGGAAGAGCTGTGGTTTCCATAAGCAAAGGATTCTGGAAAAGATAAGGTTACTGCCCTAGAGTCTTGGAGACTTTGAACTGATGCTTGGCTGGGCCTGAGACGGTGAGAATAAGCAGTAGAGAGAGAAGGGGAGGAGTTCACACAGCCCTCTCTGTCTTTTCTCTGCCCCTGGGAGCTACACGATTACACTGAGTTGTGTGGAAGGGAAAAGGATAATGTGAAACCCCAGCCCTCTGCCAAAAACTGAAGGGAGGCAGCAGTAATAGCAGAGTCTTCCATGCAACCAGGCAGATAATTTAGCTGTTTTATGGCCAAATCCTGCTTTCTTTCCTCCTGCCTTCCCATCTCCTCTTTCTCATCCTGTGTCATCCTGTTCCACCCTAGGAACCTGCATGGGGTCCTAGCAGACCATCTCTGCCATTTCACCATCACAGGGGTTTACATGGGGGCTAGACCCGGAAAATGCACGGTCCCTATAAAATCCACCTAACTTCTACCTCATTTGTACCCTAACCTTCTGAGAGAATAACTGGACCGTAAAAGTTGTTCTTGGTTTGGTCCTCAACTTCAGTGGCCTGGCTATGCTTTTGTTGTGCTCTGGAGGTTTGGATTAAAAATGTGGCCATATGGAGGAAGACTTCTTCTAGGATTTAGAGAACCTGAGCTGAAGTTGGAAGCCTGCAGTGGAGTGGGTACAGACATGACCAATGCTTTGCAGACAAACAGGCAGTCCTAAGTACTACCCCGCAGCCCTCTAACAGGTTAACAGAACCACGGCCCTAGTCTGACCTAGTTGAAGGAAATATACAATCAGGCTTTCTGGACCTGCTGCAGTCCTGACCTAATTTTCTAAAAGAATCTCAGCAACACCAGAAAGACTCTCCCTCATTTCTCCCCCAACCTGGGAACATTTAGTGCTGAATAGAAACAGACCCTTAATCAGCAGTGCTTCCTTTGAGCTACTGCCAGCCCAACGCCCCAAGTGTCTCCTCGCGAACCAGCTGTGTCGCTGATCCTTCTGTGCCCAAGTGGCCTGGCCACACCAGCGCCCTTCACATATGCATGAGCTTTCACTCTGGTGTCTGTGCAGGTTTGTGCTCATGTATTCAGCTGGCGGTTTTGAAATCACTCTGTTCAAAATTGTGTCACCCAACTACTTCCTGAATTTTTACTAGCACTGTTTCAGGAAGTCAAGCATGTTGATGTTTACTCAAAGTGCCTTTTTAATAAGTAACTCACATTGTTTTTCCCCTGCCCTCGTCTGGCAAAAGGCCAGCCAGACTTACCCTCGTACATCTCCAGGATGTGAACTGTGTCGCCAATCTGCAAGGAGAGCTCCACATCTTGAGAAGCGTTGTAGTTATAGATTGCTGGAAATGAGAAATAAAAAAGGCAAATTAGAATGCATGTCACTTGGCCGGGAGCAGTGGCTCACGCCTATAATCTCAGCATTTTGGGAGGGCGAGGTGGGTGGATCATGAGGTCAGGAGTTCAAGACCAGCCTGGCCAAGATGGTGAAACCCCATCTCTACTAAAAATACAAAAATCAGCTGGGCGTGGTGGCAGACGCCTATAATCCCAGCTACTTGGGAGACTGAGGCAGGAGAATTGCTTGAACCTGGGTAGCAGAGATTGCAGGGAGCCAAGATCATGCCACTGCACTCCAGCCTGGGCGATAAAATGAGACTCCATCACGAAAAAAAAAAAAAAAAAGAATACACGTCACTAAAGATACATGCAGGGGTTAGTGAACAATTTGGTCAACAAACAACTCTCTATTTAATAATTTCATGTGAATCAACCATTGTAAAGCAGAGAATGGATCCTCATTTCCCCCATCCAACAACTATTGATCAATTGCCTGCTATATATCACGAACTGTGTTAGAGACCAGTGATAGAGCAGCAAATCACATCAACATGGCCCCGTCCCCAAAGAACTTAACAGTCTAGTGGAAGGAAGAAAGACATCAAATATATAATCACAGAAATAACTAGTTAAAGTTGTGATAAGTGTTAGGAAAGAAACAATCAGGTTACAATGAGAATATATTGTGGGATTCTGTTGGTCAGTGCGCTTGTTCATCAGACAACAGCCAGCCTGCAAGAACACGGAACTAATGATCTCCAGGACACAGGCGAGCCATGTCCCGGCTTCCATAACACAGTATCTGATGGCGAAAGGCCACCTGTGAGGCCCATCCACCCTCCAGTGACAAACTGACACAGGGCACGGTGCAGGGACGGTGCCTGGCCCCAGCCCAAGGCACCCTGGGCAAGTGGGTTTACCGCAGCACTTCCTAGTCAAGGTGACCTCAGCCACCACAGTCCTTAGAACTGGCAACGGCTGGGCCAGGTTGTGAAAAACGACAGACTAACTCATAACTCAAAAAAAGAAGACAACCCAATTTTAAGACAGGCCAGAGCTTTGAACAGATATTTTGCCAAAAAGTATGTATGAATAGCTAACAGGCACATGAAGAGATGTTCGACACTATTAGTCATGGGGAAATACCAATTAAAACCACAGTGAAATACCACTCCACACCCACTAGAATGACTGTGATAAAGGAAAAAGAAAAGGCAGACAAATGGCAAGAATGTGGAGAAACTAGAACTCTCCTGCATTGCTGGTAGGAATGTAAAATGGTACAGCCCCTTCTGAAAACAGTTGGGCAACTTCTCAAAAGTTAAACATAAATTTACCATAGGTCCTAGCAATCCATTCCTAGGTACCTACAAAGAGAAATGAAGCCATGTGTCTACATAAGAACCTTATGTGAATGTTCAGAGCTGTGGTGGTGGGCTGTAAAGGTGCCCCCCGCAAAATAAATCCACATCAAATCCCTGGAACCTGTGTATGTTACCCTGTAAGGCAAAATAGTTGATTAAGTTAAGGATTTTTTTTTTTTTTTTTTTTTTTAATTAAGCTCTGGGATACACGTGCAGAACGTGCAGGTTTGTTACGTAGGTATACACGTGCCATGGTGGTTTACTGAACCTATCAACCCATCATCTACATTAGGTATTTCTCCTAATGCTATCCCTCCCCTAGCCCCCTACCCCTGACAGGCCCCGGTGTGTGATGTTCCCCTCCCTGTGTCCATGTGTTCTCATTGTTCAATTCCAACTTATGAGTGAGAACATGTGGTGTTTGATTTTCTGTTCCTGTGTTACTTTGCTGAGAATGATGGTTTCCAGCTTCATCCATGTCCCTGCAAAGGACATGAACTCATCCTTTTTTATGGCTGCATAGTATTCCATGGTGTATATGTGTCACATCTTCTTTATCCAGTCTATCATTGATGGGCAGTTGGGTTGGTTCCAAGTCTTTCCTATTGTGAATAGTGCTGCAATAAACATACATGTGCATGTGTCTTTATAGTAGCATGATTTATAATTCTTTGGGTATATACCCAATAATGGGATTGCTGGATCAAACGGTATTTCTGGTTCTAGATCCTTCAGGAATTGCCACACTGTCTTCCACAATAGTTGAACTAATTTACACTCCCACCAACAGTGTAAAAACATTTCTATTTCTCCACATCCTCTCCAGCATCTGTTGTTTCCTGACTTTTTTTTTTTTTTTTTTTTTTTTTTTGAGACAGAGTCTCTCTCTGTTGCCCAGGCTGGAGTGCAGTGGCACAATCTCGGCTCACTGCAACCTCCACCTCCCGGGTTCACACCATTCTCCTGCCTCAGCCTCCCCAGTAGCTGGTACTACAGGTGCCCACCACCACGCCTGGCTAATTTTTTTTTGTATTTTTAGTAGAGATGGGGGTCTCACGGTGTTAGCTAGGATGGTCTCAATCTCCTGACCTCGTGATCCACCTCAGCCTCCCAAAGTGCTGCGATTACAGGTGTGAGCCACCATGCCTGGCCTCCTGACTTTTTAATGATCATCATTCTAACTGAGATGGTATCTCACTGTGGTTTTTATTTGCATTTTTCTAATGGCCAGTGACAAGAATTTTGAGAGGAGTTGTCTTCCCTGAATTATCACGGTGGCCTTAAAAAATGCAATCACATATATCTTTACAAGAGAGAAAGAGAGAGAGCTGAGAGGACACACTGGAGAGACGCTGACGTGCAGATGGGGGTTGAGATTGAACTGACATGACCACAAGTCAGCAAAGGCCAGCATCCACCAGAAGCTGGAAGAAGCAAGGAATGGAATCTCCCTGAGGGCCTCCAGAGGGAGCACAGCCCTGTTTGCACCTTGACTCCCTAACTCCCATCTCCAGAACTGTGAGAGAATAAACCCCTACTGTCTTAAGACATCAAGTGTATAATTTGTCACAGCAGCCACTGAAATCCAGTACAGTAGCATTATTCACAATAGCCCAAAAAAATGGAAATAATTTATTAACTGATGGAAGGATACATGAAGTATGGTATATCCATGCAATGGAATACTATGCAGCAATGAAAAGAAATGGAATACAGACACATACTACAATGTGAATGAACCTCAAAACATTACACTAAAGGAAAGCAGCCAGATGCAAAAGACCACGTAGTTTATGATACCATTTATTCAAAATGTCCAGAATTAAGCAAATCTATCAAAGGCAGTATAGGAGATTATTGGTTGCCTGGGGCTGTGAGGAGGGAATGGTGATTGACCACAAAAGGCCCTAAGGAGCTTCTTGGGGAGGTGAAAACATCCTAAAACTGGGTTGTGGTGATATTTACACAACTCTGTAAATTTACTAAAAATCATTAAATTATATGCTTAAAATGGGTGGATTTTATGGTATGTAAATTACATTTGACGGAAGCTGGATTTTTTTTTAAGTAGATTTACTTCTTACTCTCACTCTACTGATGAGGGAACTACATCTTTCCAGGAAAAAAGAACCCCCTTAGAGATTCAGCTCTAGCCATGGTCTTGACAATTCAAGGAACCCATAAGGCTCCCATCTCTGCAGGCCTGATGAGTGACCATCCACACTGATGAATGGATAGTCACTCAATCCATCAGTATATCCCACAGGGAAGAAAGGTGTCCCTGACATTGCCCGTGGCGGGTCTTCCCGGCTCTTCCCAGCTCTTCCCTGAGCCTGCAGTGCACCGTGCACCTGCAGCTTGGCTGATATCACAGTCAACCTATCAGTGAGCAGGGAGGAGCACATGTCCAGCCATCCGTTTTCCAGTGGCCTCTCCTTGACGAAAGAAGTCATCCAAGTAGAGCTCTCCTGCACTCCTGGCACAGAAGCCTGGACAAAGTATGTTGGAGTTTATTTTACTATTGAGCTTATGGACTAGGCTATGAATTCACAACCAGGATTGGCTGGTGACACAGGTTAGGAGAAATCGCACATGATTCAGAAGTAGGAGTAATTCTCAATTCCTAGACCTGCTCATAGATCACTGGGCCACCGCTGCCATTCCACTGGAGTTCAACTCCTTCATTGGCCTGCTGGTTTACACGCATGCTCTGCCTGCTAGTCTGGTAGACCTCACATCCTTGATATCTCCTAGTCCCTATTCATGGCCTTGTACTGAAACGGTCCCTTCCATTGGCCCCCTTCTCAAATGAAAACAGGAAGTAGTGAGGTCACTGAGTCACAATGCATTGTGTAATGACCAAGCTTCACCTCTTCCTGGTTCCGGTCATTAGAAAAGTAAGCAGAAGCTCTCAAAGGCTGTACCTTGCTCTGGAAGCTCCAAACACAAACACCTACCAAGGACTGCTGGAAACACACACACACACACACACACACACACACACACACACACACACCCCAAAGACTGATTTGTTTGCTTAAAACCTAGATCTCTAAGCCTGACTCAAAACACCTCCAAAATTGTCCCAGCCCGTAATTATCCATCTTTGTCTCCATCTGCGAAATTCCAACCTACTCTCCAGTGAAGACTCACATGTTCTCCCCTAAATTCTGAGCTCAGTCCATGGTTTGTGTCTGCCCAGAACAAGGGCCTGTCTTGACTTCTTAACAAGCCAAATTTCGCATTCACAATTCAATTCAACAAATGGTTACTAGCTCCCGATTACCTGTGTGGATTGCCTTCTTCTCTGACATTCCACAACAATTTTCCCTTCCAGCGCAGCTTGGGTTTTTAATCGCAGACAATCTTGTGTAATTGTCTACCATCAATTAGAAGGAAACCCCTATAATTGGGGCCCTCATTACACATTACTTTTGTGTCTTTCTCATTACAAGGCACAGGCTTAGTCCCAGAGAAAGTACTCAAGGTGTAATAATGACTTCAGAAAATAATATATTTAAAAGGCACATATTTTTATTCTTTCTATAAAATCCATCAAAAAGTTCAGTTATTCACCACTTCTTCCCCAAACTCAAACACACTTCTGCTTTCTTCCAGAGCAGAGGCTGTGGTTTCCCATCACTCAAGAAAGGGTTACTAAAATCACTTCTCCACCCATTTGGTTTATCACAAGAGAGAATCTGCCTCTCCAACCTAAGCTTTCAAAGAGATTAATGTTAGAAACACATCCCTTCAACAACGCCTTTCACTGGAGTGAAAAGGCACCGCATAGAGGATGTTTGTACAATCTGTTTCATGTCTCTGGGCAAAAGCACAAACAAGATTTCCAATCACTTACAGCCATCATCTATTCATTCCAACTCTTGGCTTTGGTAGTATGCCCTCCATATCTTAACATACCTCATATTTCCAGTGTATTTTATAGTTCACTTTCATATATATCTTAGTAACTGTATAGAGTGGATGCCAGGTGTCACATTATTTAATGGGGAAGCTGAGACTCAGAAGGGTTAAACCCAGCTTGCAAGCAGCAAAGCTGTTATAAAGGTGGTCTGTTCATCGCATTTGACCAAGCCAGTCCATAATGGTGAAGATATGCCCTGGAATAGCCCAGAAACAAAGGGAAGAGCCTAGATTTCTCTCTTTAAATGACCGTCCTACTTCCCAAACCAAGCTTTCTCATACACATCAGTGACTGATGATCACATTGTCTACTAGTCTGATGCTATTTCAAGAATGAGAATACAACTAATGCACTTGGTGGGCCCATAGTTTCTTTCTAGAACATGAATAGCTGTTATAGAGAAAGCTACAGAGATGGGAAACCAAGGAAAACTTCAGGGTAAGCAAAACAGATTCAAGACGCAACTTTACCACTTACACAATGCATGACCTTGAATAAGCTACTAAGTCTGGGCCTCAGTTTCTTATCTGTAAAGCAGGATTGGCTTTAAAGATCCCTCTGGCTCTAATATCTTCTGATTCACGGGGTAATGAGAAGAGGCAAAAGAAACAAGTGCCATTTTTGAACCGGCAGGCACCACCACAAACTCTTGTTTTGACTGAGGAAATTAAACAAGAACCGGGAGTTGCTGTACATACGTTGCCTCGCTGGCAGCCATGAACAGCATTGGGAAAGAGAAATTGCTGGAATTCTTCCCTAAGCAGCTTACTGTTTATAACAGGAAAGTATAATTTTGCAGAGCCAAGTAGACAAGACAAAATAGTTTGCATTTTACTGAATCCTTGATTTGGCTCTTTCTTTTAAACCGGGCTTACAGAAGAGAAGAAAACTGAGTCCTGGGATTATGCAATAAGAAACCAACAGAACAGACTTACTGGCTGCAAACTGAGTGATCAGTTTTGACAATGAAAAGTCTGTAGCTAGTAAGTAAATTTATTTTTATTATTTTTTTGAGACAGGGACTCACTCTATCAACCAGGCCAGAGTACAGTGGCACAATCATGGGTCACTGTAGCCTTGACCTCCCCAGGCTCTGGTGATCCTCCTGCCTCATTCCCCCAAGCACCTAGGACTACAGGCATGTGCCACCACACTTGGCTAATTGTTTTATTTTTTTTGTAGAGATGAGGTTTCACCATGTTAGCCGGGCTGGTCTTGAACTCCTGGACTCATGTGATCCACCCACCTTGGCCTCCCAAAATGCTGAGATTACAGGCATGGGACACCCAGCCCTGCCAAGTAATGAATATTTCTAATGAATGAGATTATTTCATGAATCCTCAAATTACAATCCCCTGAAGAACAGCCACAACATTATATTTTTTATTGGTCACCTGATAGAATTTACAAAAGAAAGATCCAGCAAACACAAAATGAGATCCCAACTGGAGGCGTATATCATTCATAATATTCCAAAGAAGATTATGGCCAGGCACAGTGGCTAATGCCTGTAATCCCAGAATTTTGGGAAGCCGAGGCAGATGGATAACCGGAGGTCAAGAGTTCGAGACCAGCCTGGCCAACATGGTAAAACCCCATCTCTACTAAAAATACAAAAAAAAAAAAAAAAAAATTAGCTGGGCATGGTAGCGCATGCCTGTAATCCCACCTACTCAGAAGACTGAAGCAGGAGAATTGCTTGAACCTGGGAGGCAGAGCTTGCAGTGAGCCAGCATCGCACCACTGCACTCCAGCCCGGGCAACAGAGTGAGACTCTGTTTCAAAAAAAAAAAAAAAAAAAAAAAATGGTTACAATTCTTCTTTTCCATTATGATCTTGATGTGCCTAGCTTCAGATATGCATTCCATAAAAACTAAAGAGGCACAACTCATCTTTGATCTTCATCTTGGCTTTCCTGCAGTGATATCCTGGAAGGCCAGATTTCATTTTCTTGTGCTCTTTAATTACACTGTACTATAAGGACTAGAAAATCATATTCAATAATAGGTATAACACCAAGAAGTCAAATCTGTGGTTTCAGGCTGATAATTATAAGTAGGTTCCAAATCGGTCTTTCTACGATGAGACGACCATCACGCCATCTCTCTGTTCAGATCTATCCAGGACAGGGGCTATCAGGTTAGGACATCAGTTCTATTTCTCACCAACAGCACTCCATAAGAGCAAGCTCTCACAGGATTCTTAACTTCATTTTCTAGATAGTTTAGGAGAACAGAGAATTTCATAATCAATGCATTGATTACTATTTAGAAATCTCTATCTTGGCTGGGTGCAGTGGCTCATGTCTGTAATTCCAGCACTTTGGGAGGCTGAGGCAGGTGGATCACTTGAGGCCAGGAGTTCAAGACCAGCCTGGTCAACATGGTAAAACCCAGTCTCTACTAAAAATATAAAAATTAGACAGGCATGGCAGCACGCACCTGTAATCCAAGCTACTTGGGAGGCTGAGGCACAAGAATCGCTTGAACCCAGAAGGCAGAGGTTGCAGTGAGCTGAGATCACGCCACTGCCTTCCAGCCTGCATGACAGTGAGACTCTGTTTCAAAAAAAAAAAAAAAAGAAAAGAAAAAAAATCTCTATCTTGAAGATTATATATATTTGTGAAGGGAATAGGTAAATATCTTGAACTGGAGGGACATTTCTCAGATATGAACTCAAATATTGTTTCTTGATTGCCTCACTGGCAGCAAGTGATGACTTAGAAGCCACCTCATTTACATGAATATGGGATTAAATTTACATGAAATGGTTACAGCAGGAAAGCAGAAACAAGGCAATTCGAAATTACAGAACAAGGGCCCAGCATGGTGGCTCACGCCTGTCATCCCAGCATTTTGGGAGGCTAAGTAGGAAGACTGCTTGACCTCAGGAGTTCGAGCCCAGCCTGGGCAACATAGGGAGACCCTGTCTCAAAAAATAATAAAAATCAACCAGGCATAATGGTGTGTGCCTATGGTCCCAGCTACCCGAGAGGGTGAGGTGGGAGGATTGCTTGAGCCCGGGAGGTCCAGGCTACAGTGAGCTGAGATTGTACCACTGCACTACCTAGGTGACAGCAAGACCCAGTCTCAAACAAACAAACACAAAATTACAGAACAAAAAGTCTGAGGTGTATAATCATGAGTTTTTTCCCACAGCTTCCTCATCTGAAAAAGGGAGGCAACAGTACATTCTTCCCATGGTTTTGTGAAGCCCCAAAAGGAGAATTTGTGCAGGGCCAAAATGATGACTAACACCTGGCAGACAGTGAGTAAAGAGCAGTCTCCTCCCCTCCACTCCTTCCCCTTTCTTGCCCTGTCCAGCTTCCCATTCAGGACATGGAGACAGCTACATCCTCAAAGATGGACACTACCCTCTCATCAATAAACCAGTGGGAGTCGGTCAATGAAAACAGTTAATCAGGAAGGACTGGAGAGGAGAGGTCACAGAACAAATCAGCCTCAATGGTCCTTCCAAGGCAACAGTTGACGGACAATGAAATACAGTTGTCCTTGATTAGAGCAAAGCCATTGTATTGCAGGCAGCTAAATCCAGAGCTCCTCTAAGAAGCAGCACCAGGCGCAGGGAATATTTTAATGTATTCTCCATTGCTTGCTCTCCCTTCCAAGCATCTCTGCAACAATTCAATGAGGAACCAGGGTATTATTCAGAATACTAAAGATGGCCTTGGTCATGTACTCACTACAGGACCCTCAGGCTGTATATAGTATCAAAGGTACACATACTAATGTTATTCATGCCTATAGTTCTATTAGCCTCCATTTTTCTCAATAAGTGTCTTCCTTATTAAGCAAAATAGGAAAAAGTGAAACAGAAAAAAATCTGACAACAACTATTGCAGGGCTTTAAGGAAAATAGCTCACTACCCAGCCCAGAACATCTTTTCCAAAGCAAATAAAGTCTTCTGATCAGGTTCTTCTTGGTACACATCCTTATTAAACCAAAGGTGAACAGATCTAAATTAAGATGGTCACATCTAAGACTCTGTTGAGCTAAGACTCTGTTACAGACAGAAATCATCACTGAAGAATAGAGAATCTGAAGATAAATGCCAGAGGTTACCGTGGAATCTAGAAAAAGCACTTTTAAATGATAGTCGAGGATGTCACCAATTATTTTCACCATATCTACATGAATGAGACAAACACATTTCACTGAGAAAAGTAATGATCCCCAAACAGGCTACAAAAGTCTTTACTTTGACAATATCAACCTAAAAATGCAGGTACAATAGCAGCTTCCAGCCCTGGGCCAGTCTGAGGACAAGCTCTTACTTGACTCCTTTAACCTCTGGATCCTACTCAGGAGGATTTTAGAATTGAATCTCAACTTCTTGGGTATTTATACATGCCAGAATCACACCCTACTTAAATTGCAGTGAGGAAACAGAAGAATAGGACATGTGTCCGTACACATGTGTGTGAAGTTCAAAGTGACAGACCTGATGTGATTATTTCACATGTCTGCATCAAAACATCTCTTATGGCCGGGCGTGGTGGCTCACGCCTGTAATCCCAGCACTTTAGGAGGCCAAGACAGGCGGATCACGAGGTCAGGAGATCGAGACCATCCTGGCTAACATGGTGAAACCCCATCTCTACTAAACATACTAAAAAAAGAAAAAGTTGGCTGGGTGTGGGGGCGGATGCCTGTAGTCCCAGCTACTTGGGAGGCTGAGGCAGGAGAATGGCGTGAACCCGGGAGGTGGAGCTTGCAGTGAGCCAGCCATTGTACTCCAGCCTGGGCGACACAGCGAGACTCCATCTCAAAAAACAAAACCAAATAAACAAACAAACAAAACAAAAAAAAACACACCATCTTATGTACCCCATAAATATATACACCTACTATGTACTTATAAAAATTAAAAACAAAACAAAATTTTTTAAAAAGTGAAGCACTAAAAAATAACTACAATTTTAAAAAGGAAAGAAAAGTAATAGACCAAGGTGAACAAAATTATAGCTGTGCCATTGAAGATATTTTCCATGCTGTGGCCAAAAAAACTATCATCCTGAACTTTAGGGCAAGTGATTCAATCTTTGCAGGCTTCTGTTCCCCCATCAGTAAAGCGAGCTTGTGTTTGACTTAACTCTTCTGGTTAAGAATAAAACGAGAAGAAACAAAAACGAGCAATTATTGCTTATGTCTTTGGAACCAAGATCTTTCAAAAGCAAAGACAAGTACACAATCAAAAAAGTTAACTCATTCTGGGACGATGTGGGTTGGAAATATCAGTTTGAATTTGAGATTTTTTCTACCTAAAAAATACATATTTCAGCCGGCTGAGGTGGCTCAAGCCTGTGATCCCAGCACTTTGGGAGGACGAGACGGGCGGATCACAAGGTCAGGAGATCAAGGCCATCCTGGCTAACACGGTGAAACCCCGTCTCTACTAAAAATACAAAAAACTAGCCAGGAGTGGTGGCGGCACCTGTAGTCCCAGCTACTCGGGAGGCTGAGGCAGGAGACTGGCGTAAACCTGGGAGGCGGAGCTTGCAGTGAGCTGAGATCCGGCCACTGCACTCCAGCTTGGGAGACAGAGCGAGACTCCGTCTCAAAAACAAAACAAAACAAAACAAAAAAAAACCATATTTCAATTCTACTTGTTGCCCAGGTGGACCAGGGAACCAACCCATCAGGGACCAGATGAATTATCCTGCTTTAAGCATTAAAAACTGGGCAAAATGTATACGACACATTGGTTTTCAGACACTGAACAGCAGGCAATGTGGGGAGTGACACCTGAGAGGAGAGAAACAGATGAATGAAATCTACACCTGCCTGCACTTACTGCTGAAACAGGGTTTCCAGGCTATTGTGCAGGCAGCCAGTGGTCACTCTGAGACCAGGAAAGAGAGTGGAGAATTCAGGGGGGTCAAGGTGGCTATGAATGTGCAGAGCAGAGAACCAGAGAGAAGAGGGCTGCTCAGAGAGAGTGCTAGAGATGTGTAGAAGGTTCCCCGAGTCTTTCGCTGATTACTGGTAAGTGCATGCGTGTGAAAATACCCGAGGCTAAGAAAAACATCACTGGGAAAGAGCAAGAGGCATTGTTCCCAACCCACACACATGGATGAGAACAGCTTACAGATCTCACAACCAGAGTAGAGAAAGCTTGGAATATGAGGGTACTGGGCTGAGAGATCAGAAGGGTACTGAGTACTCAGCAGCACAATGTTACGGACTGAATGTTTGTCTCCTGTCCCCCTAAGTGTTTATGTTGAAATCTATGCCCATGGTATTAGGTATCAGGAGGTGGACTTTTGGGAGGTAATTAAGTCATGAGGGTGGAGCTCTCAGGAATGGGATTAGTGCCCTTACAAAAGACCCCAGAGAGCTCACTTGCCCTTTTTGCACCAGGCGAGGAGACAGTGATAAGTTGGCAGCCTGCAAACCAGAAGATGGTCCTCACCAGAACCTGACAATGCTGGAACCTTGACCTTGGACTTCCAGCTGCCAAAACTGTGAGAAATGTATTTCTGTTGTTTATTAGCCACCCAGTCTATGAGACTTTGTTATAGCACCCCAAATAGACTTAGACATGTAGCCAAACTGGCCCCAGAATAAAGGCTGTGTTGGTCCTGCATAACAAAGCTTAAATGCAAACCTTGAATAAATTTCCCAATAACTAGCTAAGCCTTGTTCTGCACTGCCTTGCATCTGCATTGAAGAACAAGATTCAAACTACCAAGAGGATTAAATTCATGTCTGACATCTGGTTCAAGATTACCAAGCAGCCAAAGAAGAAGAAAAATATTATTCATAGTTAGGAGAAAAGAGACTTTCAGAAAAAGACTCAGAAATGACATAGATCAGGCAACAGAACAAATCCCAAATAATTTAAAAGGATGAAAATCATACAAAGCATTTTCTTTGACTACAATGGAATTGAATTATCAATTAGTATCAGAAAGATACTTAGGAACTCTCAAAATATTTGAAAACTAAACACACACCTCTAAATAACCTGAGGAACATTCCAATATCAACATCACCCAACATATTATGATGAAAAAAGGAAAACAATATGATCATCTCAATAGACACAGAAAAGGCATTTGGTAAAATCTGATCTCTATTCATAATAAAAATCTGTCAGCAAAGTAGAAAAAAAACCCCATGATACACATATAGCAAACACCATAATGAACTGTTAAATATTAAATGTGCTCCCCTAATACCAGGTACAAGGCAAGGATATCTGCTTGAATCACTCTATTTCACATTTTAAGGGTGGGTCTAGCTAGTGCAATAAGGTAAGAAAAAGAAATAAAAGGCATGTTAATTAGAAAGGATAACACAAAATTGTGTTTATGAGCAAATACCATGATCATCTATATAGAAAATCTTCAGGCATTCGCAAAAAAAAAAGTTACTACAACTAATATGTGAGATTTTAGGGAGGTTTTAGGGTCCAATTTTTTTGCTCAATGTATAAGAATCCATTGCATCTCTCTATACTACAACAAACAATATGAAATTTCTTGGTTATGATAAAAAGTGCATTTCTTCCTATGAAGTGCAGGTGTAGTAATCTGAAGACTACTGCCCCAGAGAAACACTTGCACAAGTGTACCAGGAAATACGTATCAGAAAGTTCACGGAAACACTGTGTGTGACAGCCCTTTGAAAGGGGAATCACCCGCCATGTCCATGGAAAGAAAAACGGATAAATAAATTATGGCATATTCAGATAGAGAATTCTATATGGCAGGGAAAAGGAGTGCAGGCATGACACTAACAGAATGTAGAGCAAATTAAAATATTATATAAAAATATACACAGGATGATGCCTTTACATACAATACCAAATCTTACAAAACTAAGTGAACTGACTTTGCATATACATATGTGTATGGATGATAAAACTACAGAAAAAAAAGGAGGAAATGAAACACACTAATCTGAGGGTATGTTTACACCCAGGGTGGGGTCAAGCTGTCAGAAATTAGGGAAGAGCAAGAGTATAGGATTAACATACTGAGAATCATGTTTTTGCAATTCATTTGACAGAGATATGTAGGTACTTTTATTACTGTTTTTATTCATACTCTTCTCAAATGGCGTAAATTTTTTTTTTTTTTTTGAGACGGAGTCTCACACCATCGCCCAGGCTAGAGTGCAGTAGTGCCATCTTGGCTCAATGCAACCTCCCCTTCTCAGGTTCAAGTGATTCTCCTGCCTCAGCCTCCCAAGTAGCTGGGATTACAGGTGTGTACCACCACGCCTGGCTAATTTTTGCATTTTTAGTAGAGACAGGGTTTCACCATGTTGGCCAGGCTGGTCTCAAACTCCTGGTCTCAAGCAATCCTCCCAGTTTGGCCTCCCAAAGTGCTGGGGTTACAGGCATGAGCCACCATGCCCAGCCTGGTATAAATATTCTTTATGCATTCAGTGTTTAATTAAAACAACAAAAACCAGTTAGATATTTATATATGTATGCAGGGGAGGATCACAATGACAAAAGAAAACCTGTTTACATAACTGATGGCACAAACCTACCTACGGGTATTATTCCAGTGGTTCGCAACATTTAGCACACATCAGAATTACGTGAGAGGCTTGCTCCAACACAGGCTGCGAGGTCCCAAACCTAGTTTCTGACTCAGTAGGTTGGAAATAAGGCCCAACAATGTGTGTTTGCAGCACATTCCCAGATATCACTGGTGCTCCTGCTTCAGAGATGACATTGTAAAACCCCTGCATTACTATATGTGAGCCCCATGCAAAGCAGCAGAGAAGAAAGAGCTCATGGTCCTCATTTTACAAATAAAGAAACATAATCTCTGGGAGATTAAGAGGTCTGCAGTATTACATAATATTTAATCACACCAGCTCTGGACTCAAACTGTTTATATCCAACCCTGGCTCTATCCTTGCTGATTCTTACTGAAGGTAATTATAGATCCAATTGCAGTTTTCACTTATAAGAAAACTATGACCCGAATAAAGTAGCTTGCTTAAAATCATACAGAGAATCAGAAGTAGTCTAGGATGAGCAAGCTGGAACCATTTTTTTCAAGGGCCACATTAGTGATCTTTATAATAAATTTTACCCTGTATTAAAGTATACTTTTAAAGTAAACAATAAAAACAGTTTACCTTCTTCATTTATATATATAAGCGACCAAATAAAATTTTCGTTTTGAGATACAATTGGTTGCAATCAATTCAAAGCAAAGACAGGAAAAATTCTTTTCAATCTCATTTCTTCTTCCAGTCTGAAGAAAGGTAAATCAGTATTTCTATTAATTAATTTTAGAAGAAATGAAAACTTAAATTCACCTGAACTGCACGTTTTTGTTTTTGTTTTTTTTTGATACGGAGTCTAGCTTTGTTGACCAGGCTGGAGTGCAGTGGCACGATCTCAGTTCACTGTAATCTCCGCCTCCCAGGTTCAAGAGGTTCTCCTGCCTCAGCTCCTGAGTATCTGGAATTATAGGTGACCACCACCATGCCCAGCTAATTTTTGTATTTTTAGTAGAGATGGGGTTTCACTATGCTGGTCAGGCTGGTTTCAAACTCCTGACCTCAGGTGATCTGCCTGCCTCGGCCTCCCAAAATGCTGCGATTACAGACTTGAGCCACTGCACCTGGCTCCTAGTAATTTAATTCAAGAAATGTATGTGTGGCATTCTTTCTGGTTCTTACATCTGTGACTTTTTGTTGCCTTCAAGTTCAACTGAGTTTAAAATTCTTGCATCAAAATTTTTTTTGTTGTTTGATTTTTTTGGTAGACAGGAGGTCCTACTACATTGCCCAGACTGGTCCTGAACTCCTGGGCTCAAGTGATCCTCCCATCTTGGCCTCCCCAAGTGCTGGGATTACAGGTGTGGAGACACTGTGCCCAGCTCACAATTTGTTGTTGTTGTTGTTTAAAAGATTGAAAGAAGAACCAAGAAAACAGACACACATCATGTTCTTGTAAGAAAAAAAGTAATCTTACAAAGAGTTCAAGTCTCTAAATAAAACATAGACCAAATTAAATTCTAATTGAAATAAAAAAGGTTTTTAGAAAATGATACAAAAAAAAAGTAATAAAATGTATCTGGAAGAATAAACATGTGAAAAAAGTTAAAAAATAGTTTAAAATAGCTTGAAAATGAAAAATTAAAGGGAGACTTGCCTCAGCATATTTATGTCAGGTTACCACCGCCATGGCAACACCTGGAAGTTACTGCCCGTTTCCATGGCAACAACCCAATGACCCAGAAGCTGCAACCCTTTTTCTAGAAATTACTGCATACTCTGCCCCTTAATTTGTCTACTCCTCAAAGTGGTATAAATATGACTGTAGAACCAGAGCTGCCACTGTGGGCACACGGCCTGTGGGGTAGCCACAAGTAACAGTCCCTCTGCCACAGCTGTACACTGCCACTTCAATCAGTTACTGTTTAACACCACTGGCTTGCCCTTGAATTCCATCCTGAGTGAAGCCAAGAACCCTCCCAGGTTAAGCCCCAATTTGGGGACACACTTGCCCTGCATCACGTATGGGTATTAAATTGGACAGTTACTGATAAAATTGCCATAATTTTTCCTAAGTGGAGCAAAACTATGCTGAAATATTTTAGTATATTATGTTCTATTTTTATTAAATAATTAAATGTGTGTTTCAAAAACACAGAAAATGGCCAGGCATGGTGGCACACATTTGTAATCCCAGCACTTTGGGAGGCCAAGGCAGGCGGAGCACTTGAGCCCAGGAGTTTGAGACCAGCCTGAGCAACACGGCAAAAGCCCATCTCTACAAAAAATTAGCCAGGTGTGGTGGTGCGTGTCTGTGGTCCCAACTACTCAGGAGGCCGAGGTAGGAGGATCACTGGAGCCTGGCGGGTGGAGGCTGCAGTGAGCCATGACCCTGCTACTGCACTCCAGCCTGGGCGACAGAGTGAGACCCTGTCTCAAAAAACAAACAACAACAACAACAACAAAGCACAGAAAAACATCTTCATGTCCATACTATAAATTATTAATGGATGCTTAGAAAACTGGAGAAAGTATTATCTAATACTTTATAGTTTGCTTGATTTGTCATAAAACACAATGAAACATACATACACACACCAGATTATATGTAGTAGATTTAAATAGGATTAGAACCTTACTTGGACTTTTTAAAATAACTAACAAATGATTTAAAAGTTCATAAGAAGGAAAAAGTATCTGAGACTTGACAACATTTTGAGAAAGGAAAAATGGCAAGGGATTTTGCTCCGAAGACATTAGAACTTTCTATAAGGTTTACATACCCAAAGCAATCTAGCACTGACACAGAAATTAAAAAAAAAAAAATCACTGGAATCAAATTAGAAAATATCCAAAATGCATATAATTATGTATTTTAATTTAGTGGAAAAAATGATTTAATAAACACCATGGGTATAACTGGCTACTCACTTGAAAAAACAAAAATCAGACTCCATATCTTCTGTCACATCCAAAAAAAATGCAAGTAATAAATTTATAAAAGCTACTCAACTTCCTAACTTCATGTATGAAAGATCACAGCAAGGCATTTTCCACCTGCAGATTACAGCATATGGCCCTCGTGGGAGGTCAGCAGTCAGGCTTCTCACCAAGTGTGATGTGACCCTGAGCTGCTCTGGTCTTTTTGGAAAATAATCTGGCACTACTCTTGACCTACCAATACTTTTTGAAATTCGGCCGAAGTCAGAACAACCACAATAAAAAGGTAATATGAATAAGGCTGTTTATTGCAACACTGTTTGTAGTGGCAACAAAACTGGAAATAACCTGAAGGTTCAGAAAAAGGAAACATAAAATAAATCATGGTACACACATCCCATAGATAGCTAACTAGTCACCTTCTAAAGGAAAGTGAGTCAGATCTGTATTTGCTGACCTGGAAAGATGTCCATGGTATGGATTTAAAACTTGGGGGCGCTGGGCACGGTGGCTCACGCCTGTAATCCCAGCACTTTGGAAGGCCGAGGCGGGCGGGCCACGACGTCAGGAGACGGAGACCATCCTGGCTAACACAGTGAAACCCCATCTCTACTAAAAATACCAAAAATTAGCTGGGTGTGTTGGCGGGCGCCTGCAGTCCCAGCTACTCCGGAGGCTGAGGCAGGAGAATGGCGCGAACCCGAGAGGCGGAGCTTGCAGTGAGCCGAGATCGCGCCACTGCACTCCAGCCTGGGAGGCAGAGCGAGACTCTGTCTCAAAAAATAAAAAATAAAAATAAAAAAATGGGGGGGAAGGTCAGGCATGGTAGCTTGCGCCTGTAATCCCAGGCCTAGGCGGGCAGATCACCTGAGGTCAGGATTTTGAGACCAGCCTGGCCAACATGGTGAAACCCTGTTTCTACTAAAAATAGAAAAAATTAGCCGGGCGTGGTGGCACAAGCCTATAATCCCAGCTACTCAGGAGGCTGAGGCAAGAAAAATCACTTGAGGCTGGGCGCGGTGGCTCAAGCCTGTAATCCCAGCACTTTGGGAGGCCGAGACGGGCGGATCACAAGGTCAGGAGATCGAGACCATCCTGGCTGACACGGTGAAACCCCGTCTCTACTAAAAAATACAAAAACTTAGCCGGGCGAGGTGGCGGGCGCCTGTAGTCCCAGCTACTTGGGAGGCTGAGGCGGGAGAATGGCGTAAACCCGGGAGGCGGAGCTTGCAGTGAGCTGAGATCTGGCCACTACACTCCAGCCTGGGCGACAGAGCGAGACTCCGTCTCAAAAAAAAAAAAAAAAAAAAAAAAAAAAAAAAAAAAAAAATCACTTGAACCTGGGAGACGGAAGCTGCAGTGAGCCAAGATCATGCCACCTGCACTCCAGCCTGGGTGACAGAGTAAGACTCTGTCCAAAAACAAAAAAATGGTGGGAGAGAAGGAAGTTGCTGACTAATGTATGTAATATGATCCTTTAAAAAATTATTTTAAAAATAAACAAGAAGCAAAAAGCAGCCTATACACACATTTGGCAGGTATAAGCATTAAGACTAGTGTGGAGGATACATACTACCCTCTTTTTAAATTTTATTTTACTTTTTTCTTAATTTATTTGTATGTTTATCTCTGTTTTGTTTTAACTGATAAAGATTCAGTTTTTCTTGATTTTACCTGCTAAATGACTTCAGTATTTTTTCTTAATTTTTAATTGTTGTAAAATAAACATAGCATAACATTTAGCATCTTAAAGCATTTTCAATTGTACAGTTCAGTAGTGTTAAGTATAATCATACTGTAGTGCAACCAACCTCCAGAACTCTTTCATCTTGCAAAACTGTAACTTATACTCATTCAGCAATAACTCCCCATTCACTCTCCAGAATCCCACCTCCTGGTAACTCCCTTTTTACTTTCGGTCTCTATAAATCTGACTACTCTAGGGACCTCATATAAGTAGAATCACACAGTATCTTTTTGTCTGGTTTATTTCACTTAGCATAATGTCCTCAAGGTTCATCCATGTTGTACATTTGTCAGAATTCCCTCTTTTTTTTTTTTTTGAGATGGAGTCTCGCTCTATCGCCCAGGCTGGAGTGCAGTGACGAGATCTCGGCTCACTGCAACCTCCGCCTCCTGGGTTCAAGTGATTCTCCTACCTCAGCCTCCTGAGTAGCTGGGACTACAGGCGCAGGTCACAACGCCCAGCTAATTTTTGTAATTTTAGTAGAGACGGGTTTTCTTTTGAGGCGGAGTCTCGCTCTGCCTCCCAGTATAGAGTGCAGGGGTGCAATCTCATCTTACTGCAAGCTCTGCCTCCCAGGTTCACGCAATTCTCCTGCCTCAGCCTCCCGAGTAGCTGGGACTACAGGCACCCGCCACCACGTCCAGCTAATTTTTTGTCTTTTTAGTAGAGACAGGGGTTTCACTGTGTTAGCCAGGATAGCCTCGATCTCCTGACCTTATGATTCACCCGCCTCGGCCTCCCAAAGTGCTGGGATTACAGGCGTGAGCCACCACGGCCGAATTTCCTTCCTTTTTAAGGCTGAATAATATTCCTTTGTATGTTCAGACCACATTTTATTTCTCCATTCATCTGTACACGGACAATTTTGTTGCTTCCATGTTTTGCTATTGTGAATGGTGCTGCTATGAACATGGGTACACAAATATCTCCTCCAGACCCTGCTTTCAGTTCTTTTGGATATACCTAGAAGTGGAATTGCCGGATCACATGGTAATTCTATCTTTAATTTTGTGAGGAACTACCACAATGTTTTCCATAGGGCCTGCACCATTTTACATTCCCACCAGCAGAGCACAAGATTTCCAATTTCTCCACATCCTGGATGACCATTTATTTTGTTTTTTGTTTTTTGTTTTTGATAACAGCCATTCTAATGAATGTGAGGTGATATTTCATTGTGGTTTTGATGTGCATTTCCAGACTGCTTAGTGGTGCTGAGAATCTTTTCATATGCTCATGGCCATTTACATATCTTCTTTGGAGTAACATCTTATCAAGTTTTTTGCCCATTTGTTAATTGAGTTATGAGGTTTTTTGATGGTTAAGCTGTAGGGCAGATGAGTTTCTTAACATCAGTCTCCTGAGAAGGGTGCCAGGGTGGCCCAGAGAAGAGGTGGGGCCAATGAACACAGTAACTTTTTCTTTATACATTTCTGTATTATTTGATTTGTTATAAAACACATGGGGGTTGCCCTTCTGGCTGTTTTTATATCTAATGCGTTATAGGAAGAAAATATGATGCCACGTCTTTCAATGCAGAGAAGAGCCTCAGGCCAACCCCTACAATTTCCAGTCCATCTTCCCTCAACCGTATCTATTTTTAAAAAAAGTTTCTCTCTCCTAGTTGAAGTGTTCTTACTTCATTTGTACCTTTTCCAGCTACAGGTTAGTAAGATTCAGAGTGACACACTTCCTTGCACTTTTTCTCATGGATATAAGAATGTCCATAATATGTGCCACATAGTGAAAAGGAGGTATTTGTTTACATACAGAAAAGACAAAGAAGATTAGGGCCAGGCGCTGTGGCTCACGCCTGTAATCCCAGCACTTTGGGAGGCCAAGGTGGGTGGATCACTTGAGGCCTGGAGTTTAAGACCAGCCTGGCCAACATTTATATTCTCTACTAAAAATATAAAAATCAGCTGGGCGTGGTGGTGCCTGCCTGTAGTCTCAGCTATTCGGGAGGTTGAGGCAGAAGAATTGCTTGAACTCAGGAGGCAGAGGTTGCAGTGAGCTGAGATCACGCCACTGTGTTCCAGACTGGGCAAGACAGCAAGACTCTGTCTCAGAAAAAGAAAACAAAAAACAAAAACAAAGATTTGGAACTCAAGGATAGTATTTAAATGTGGAAAGCATGAAAAAAGGATAAAGTTAAAAATGCCTCATTCATCCATTCAACAAATATTAACTGAGTGCAACTTAGCCTTGTTCTCCTTGCTGGAGATACAGCAGTAAGTAAAACAGAAATTGGAGGTGACAAGTGCTGTACAAAATAGTACAAAGGGTGGTCAGGGAAACTGTGTTATGATAAGCCTCAGTTTTGACAGGTCATGAATTCAATGCTTCATCCATAAAGTACAGGGTCTCGCTGTTCAACAGAAATTTAATCTTAGAGAGATTTTAATAAAACTAAATAATCGTCTACCCAAAAGGGCCCAAATCCATCTTAACAAGTAAATGTGTACTCAACATATTTTTTTTACAAAAGAAAGTTATTTCTCTTGACAATAATAGCAAACCGTTCTTATCACTCCTCATTTCATTTTTTATGCCCATTGTTGGTTGTATTAAAAATCCTGGCCAGTGCCAGAAGCAGTGGCTCACACCTATAATTCTAGCATATTAGGAGGCCAAAGCAGGAGGATCACTTGAGGACAGGAGTTGGAGACCAGGCTGAGCAGCAGTGCGAGACCTCATCTCTACAAATCATTAAAAAATTAGCTGAGCGCGGTGGCACACGCCTATAGTCCCAGATACTCAAGAGGCTGAGGTGGAAGGATCACTCAACCCGGGGCAGCCAAGGCTGCAGTGAGCCGTGACTGTGCCACTTTATGCCAGCCTGGACGGTGGGGTGGGGTGGGGAGGGGAGGGAAGGGAAGGGAAGGGAAGGGAAGGGAAGGGAAGGGAAGGGAAGGGAGGGGAGGGGAGGGGAGCGGAAGGGAGGGGAGGGGAAGGGAGGGGAGGGGAGGGGAGGGGAGGGGAGGGGAGGGAGGGGGGAAGGGAGGGAGGGAGGAAGGAGGAAAGAGAGAGAAAAAACAAGCAAGCAAGCATTCTGGTTGGATGTGGTAGCTTGTTTCTATAATCCCAGCACTTTGGGAGGCCAAGGTGGGAGGATTACTTGAGGCCAGGAGTTCAAGACCAGCCTGGGCAATGTAGTGAGACCTTGTCTTTATATTTAAAATAAGGTTTCATATTTAAAAAAAAATAACCTTCACATATTACTATTCCCAGTCATAAAACATTCCAGCACATGTACTTTATTTATGGACTGAGACCCTGAATTACATATTCCCAATCTTAGCTCCCAGGTAAGCCACTGGGCTTGAGCAAGGATGGATTAATTAGCTCCTCAGTTCCAGAACTTTCCATGGAAGCACTTCATGGGCACCTGGGCGAGCCGTACTCCAGGTAGCGTGAGAAGCCCCTTAGGAAGGGGGTTACTTGGGGTGTCATCTGCTGGGCAGGTAGCTGACAAGGGCACCAAGCATGCCAGACACTTTGGGCAAATTTCACACACTTTGTCCTCACTGGACGATGAGAATCTGCTTGCAGGCAGGGAAATGCTGAGGACCCACAGCCTCTATGAAGGTCTCACTGAGCTGCCATGGGCCTGGTACTGGCTGAAGATGAGGACACACAGCCCAGAGCTGCCAGGAGCCTCTGCTGGCGTCAAGGAACAGGTAGAAGAAAGGGAGATTAGAAAGGAAGGAAGGATTTCTAACGTGCTCTACCTAAGTGTGTTAATGTGGCAATAATTATGATTCCTGGTCTTCATCCTATCAGATTAGAGGGTAAAAGAATGAATTTAGAGATCTTCTTACTTATTCTCATGGAACTCCTGTGAAACAGCTAGAGACGGGGCATATCATGCTTTTACTCACAGCTCAGAAAATAAAGGACCATCTGAGTCAGGGGCCGGTTCAGGCCACCTGACTCCTAGGAGAGCTCTCATATCCCCCCAGCCTAGAAGTGAACATAATATGGCCCGCTGAATTATATTTCCATTTACTTTAAAGGCAGGCTTTGGGAACAATTCATAAGTGATAAGGCACGGCCCTCAAGAGTATGGTCTGCCTCTCAGATCCCGTTTGAAATAATATTGGAATTATTCAAAGAAAGACAAATCCACAGGCACCTTAGAAAGCAAACCAAAGCATTAACCGTATGCCAGGACCTCGAGGAGAGTATGGTTCTATCTAATAACCGTGCAGAGTGGACCAGCAGGAAGAAAGCGAGATCGCCAACTCATCCTCTTTCCTTCAGAGAAAACAGCGTCCTAAACAGCAAAAACCCCTCACAAAAAGCAATGCTCTCTGTTAACTCGCAGGGCTGAGAGCAGGAGAGAAGGTAAGATTCAGTGCACATTTCTTCACTCCCAAAGGCCCTGAAGGTGAGTCTTGGTTGGCACGGGTCAGCACAGGCCTGGCAGTGGGGAGCTGACACAATCAGCGTTACTATGTCATCCAGTAAGCCTGGACATGAACCCCAGCTCCAAGCACCCACTAACCATGGGACCCTGGACAGGCTATTACACTTCGTTAAGCCTTCATTTTCTCCTCTGCCAACGTGGGGAATAACTGTACACTTTATGCATGATTGCTGTGAGGATTAAATGAGATGAGAACGAAAAGTGCTCAGCATGGTCCCTGTAAGTACTCAACTAATGATGATGATGATGATGATGATGATGATGATGATGGGATGGTGATGGAGATGATGGTAGGTAGCAAAAGTGGAATTTAAGATTTGGCAGAATGGGCCGGGCACAGTAGCTCACGCCTATAATCCCAGCACTTTGGGAGGACGAGGCAGGCGGATCACAAGGTCAAGAGATCAAGACCATCTTGACCAACTTGGCGAAAGCCCATCTCTACTAAAAATACAAAAATTAGCCGGGTGTGGTGGCAGGCGCCTGTAATCCCAGCTACTCAGGAGGCTGAGGCAGGAGAATCGCTTGAACCCGGGAGGCGGAGGTTGCAGTGAGATGAGATTGTGCCACTGCACTCCAGCCTGACAACACAGCGAGATTCCATCTTAAAAAAACACACAAAAAAGATTTGGTAGAATGTAGCTGAAGCTTCTAAAAAGCTTCAAGTATTTTAAATATTTTAATTCTTTGATCTAATAATTTCACGTATCGGATATATTCCTTTGGAAAGAGAAAGACAAGACAAATTAAACATAAAGTTTAGTAATAATTGGGAGAATCAGCAAACAAGCTAAATACCCAACAATGGGGAGGCTGAAAAATGAACTGTAGAAATAAAGTGATATAGGTAGCTTGGCCCCAATTAGGGACAGACTGGAGAGGCAGACTGCTAAGAAACAGGGAAATCTGAGAGATGGGACAAATGACCGCCATCCCTACCCACCCCCTCCACACATCCGGATAACAATCCCTTCTCCACTCCCACAGGAGACAGGAAAGTTCATCCTCTGTAAAAACTGAATGAGAGGCCAGGAGCAGTGGCTCATGCCTGTAATCCCAGCACTTTGGGAGGCCAAGGCGGGTGGATCACCTGAAGTCAGGAGTTCAAAACCAGCCTGGCCAACATGGCGAAACCCCAACTCTACAAAAATACAAAAATTAGCCAGGCATGATGGCGGACACCTGTAATCCCAGGAGGCTGAGGTGGGAGCATCACTTGAACCCCAAAGGTAGAGGTTACAGTGAGCTGAGATTGCGCCACTATATTCCAACCTGGGCAACAAAGCAAGGCTCTGTCTCAAACAAACAAAACAAAACTGAATGAGAGATGTTCCAGCCCCAGGGACACCCATTACCTGTGGAGAGCTGCAGAGTAACAAGACACATGAAATGTGCTGAGACCCCAGCCCCTCCTGCTGCAGACAAACAGCCCTAGCAGCAGGTGTGTCCTGCCTCAGTATGAAATTAGAAAATCTTTTCCTGGAGAATCTGAATTGCCACAGAGAAATGTCTACGGATAAAAGCATTTGAAAGTCTTAGAGAGAGAACAAAAAAGGCAGTTAAATGTGAAGTCCCCCCGTCAACACCCCTAGCCATACACAGAGCATCGAATCAACTTTCAGTTTCTCACCTTTATATAGGAATAAGCGGCCAAGGACCAGGAAACCATTGGGGAAATTCTCTAACAGGAAGTACACACACACACACACACACACACACACACACACACACACACGAAAAGAAAAAAAAATTAAACAAAACAAAACAAAACCTGGCAGAAAAAGAGGTAGTGTACATATTAGAGGAAAAATTAAAATAATAATAATAATATCAACGTGATCATTGATACCTGCAGAGAAAATGAAATATCATGTCTGTAAAACAAAGAGAAGGACAATAGAAAAAAAAAAAGAAGAAAACTAAAGGGTCAATCCCCAAAGACCATCATCTGTTAGAAATTTCACAAAGAATATACAAAACGAGTAAGAAGAAAATATTATTTTAAATGATACAAGACAGTTTCCAGGTAAAAAGCATAACTTTCTGGAATCAGTGAATATCTAGCACAAATAACGGAAAGAAGATTCCTACCAAGGCATGCCAACACAGAAATAAAGAGAAGATTCTAGAACCTTCCAGAAAGAAAAACCAGGTCACAGTTGAAGGGGACAGAAAGTCAAGGGTGGTTGTGAACATCTCAAAAAACAAAAGAAAAAAATGGGACCTAGAAGACAACAGACTACTACATATGCATTATTCCCATGGGAAAATCATTTTCAAGTTCTATGTGCAAACTATCAAAGAAGTGGAAGAATAGAATAGAGATATTTTCAGACATTTAAGCATGGAACCTTTATTTTCAGACATTTAAGCTCTCAAAAGTTACCATGGAACCTTTCCTCAAAGAGTTACTACAGGATGCAATCCAGAAAAACAAATAAGTAAACCAAGAAGGGGAAAGACAAAAGCCAACAATGCAGGGAGGAAAAGGAAGGTCCCAAAATGAGGAGGACAGGAGGTCTCGGATGATAGCCATGGACAGAGATATAAAGAGCAACCATGCCAAATTGGAATTAACAGGAAAAGTGCTCCAGGGATGAGGTCTTTAATAAAAAAAACATGCCACTGACAGATTATCAGAGGGGATATATTGGAGGACATAGAAATGAAGCAATTATTAATTCCAGAAAAAGAAAATTGTACAAGGGCGGGCTCAGGGTCATAATATGTATTTTATTCAGCCAAGAATATCTGCATAGTCATAATATCATAAACACGGAATGTGAATTTAACAAAAAAACTCTGACTCAGAGGGGAGGGGAAGTAGCCAGGTAGAACAGTGGATACTCATCTGCCAACAGATAACGGAAGTCAGTAAATAATGCCTAAAACTGATCAATCAGAAGAGAGCAAAATAAGCATGTTTAGAGTCATCCATATGAATACCAAAAGAATCCTCTTTAAAAACGAGTATCAGTGAGATTTGGGTGAGGAGAGGAAGAAAAGTGTTACTTGATACATTATAAGCCTGTTAGTGCGCCTTGGATTTTTAAAAACTACATGCATGCATTATTTTGATTACAATTATTATTATTTCAGTTACCCAGCCTTCAAGGACCTGCCACCTAAGCTCTCTTCCTGGAAACTTGTCTTCCTGCTCTAGCCTTCAAGCCTCTCCCTAGAAGAGTCACAGCACTGCCACAGAAGCTCCACACAAGACAGTCCTTAATTGTGACAAATCAGTTAGTGTTTCCTTCTATGTTAGATGTATCCCTACAACGGGAAAGTGAACAATGCTATCACCTTCTCCTGCATTGCCCATTGCCCCCAGCGTATAGCTGAATGTGTCATAAACACCACAGGAGGGACTTAAAAGATCCTACTAGTCAGGGACTAGGAACATCTCCTAGTCACTACTAAGGTGACATTGGTGATGCCCCCTTGTAACAATCCAGCTGTCCCTGGCCCATGGCAAGGTCCAGACACGACACAGAGGCACTACGGAGGCGAGCAGCATGAATTAGAACTGTAAGGGCACAGTGGCCATGGAGGCATGTGTGTGGTAACCAGGGCAGAAGCTGAGCTCTGCGGCCACCCCCGGCCCTGGAAGGATGCTCTATGATAATCAGAGCCTGTGTGACCAACCTGAAGGCACCCTGGGATTCCACACTCCATTCCTGTCCACGGAGGCAGGAGAGTCCCTGTCACTTAATCACGTCATAACCATTCTGAAAAAAACTAAAAAAGTATCACTTTCATAGAAGAAAAGATTCACGAAACCCACTTGAAAACAAATTCCAGAGATGCCAATGACCTAGGTCAGGATTTCCCAGGCTCTGTTTGTTCATGTACCTGCCTCCATGATTTCAGTTCCATCAGCACGCCACCTGTGATACTTATTTGCTTACTATTTGTTTAAACGAATTCACTGTTTTTCTCATAGGTACATCATTTAGATTTATTTGAAATCAATTTATTTAAATTGATTTCTTTACAGTAATTGGAAAACCAGCACCACTCTCCTTGAATAAAAGGTAATAAAGAACAATCTTAGTAGGTGCAGTGGCCTGCAAGACTGGGATTGCCAACGTTAGAGAGCCATTACTAACATGTCCCATTCTATTTGGTGAAACTAGAAATACTGAAAGATAATTTTTAAAGAATCATTTCCTCACTACATGATTCAATGTTAGATTAATGTCATGCATACTGTCATATGGCTCCTTGAAATCACAGACATGGTCCCCTTCTTGCAGGTGCTGGTCTGGGCAATAATATTCTCCCATCGACCTTGACACATTGTTCTCCACCAACATAACCCACCCAAGAAGCACCAGACCTTGACTGCTGACTTCTGGGTCACTGGAACTAAACGCATTAGAACAACTCTATTTGCCTGATGTCTGGCACATGCGTTGCTGGTATCAGCTGGCACAGAAAGAAGAATCTCAAACTCTCCAACAAGTGAATGCTACTGGTCAGGGCAAGTCCCATGAGTAGTAACTTCAGTAAACTCATGGTGACTCAAACCCCTAACTTCAGTTCCCCGTTTTTAAGTTGTTCATTACTAAGGTGTCCAGAGATCATCAATATAATTAATTGTTTAAGTACAAACTAGTGTTAAAAATCTCCCACTAATATGAAATTGTATGTGTAATGTGTATATTTATGTATATATACACATCTATATGTCTATGTATATGCATGTGTATGTATGTATTTTAAATTTATTATGCATATATATCCATAAATTTAAAATATGTATATATAAGCATGTGTGTGTATATACATATATGCTTATATATACATATTGTATACATATATACATATTGTATGTATACGTGTGTTTTTATATATATATCCCTACAGCAGGAAAGTGAACAATCCTATCACCTTCTCCTGCATTCGTATCTATATGCAAATATGTATATAGGTATATATACACATTTTGTATACACATATATACATATTGTATACACATATATACGTATTGTATATACATATACATATTATATACACGTGTATACGTATTGTATACATATATACATATTGTATACACATGTATACATATTGTACATACTGTATACACATATACATACATATTGTATACGTGTGTGTGTGTGTATACATGTATATATTTCCAGGGTTTGAAAAGATTAAGAAAAAATATGAAGTGTTACTTTTAATTGTCTAATATAGAAATGACAATAACCTTTTTTTCTATCCAAACTGGGGGAAGTAATATCAAAGTTAATAGCTATCACTTTCTGTTATTATTGTAATAGGAATTATTATATATTCATTAAAAACAGAACAACACTGCTTTAATAAAGTTTTTTTAATATTTAAAGGTGAAAAAAAGAGATGTGTTTTAATCATACATACTGTTGTCAGAAATGTTGCTAGAAATTGAAATAACACGACGTCCAAGGGATTGAGTAGGTTGCAAACTGCTCTCCTGCCCTGCTTGAGAAGAATTCCTTTCTCCTTATCTGTGCCCTCCTGAGAGTCACTGTCCTACCTTCACAGTAAATGGCAACTGTCACATAGTGGACAAGTTGCCCCAGTGACCTTACTCGGCCTCTGATGATGGCCACGGTGCTGGGGATCAGGGTGTAGGAGAAACACTTCCTGTGCTTGAAGCACTGCAAGCTCTGTGCCTCTCTCTCTCCCCCCAGCCTCTAGGGATCCAGGACAGAGAAAAGACATGTCCCCACCCCCATCCTACCCTCACCCAGGCACACTGCCTTGTTCAAAAGCCCTCTGTTCCCACGGAATATGCTGATGGTAGTGTCACCCTAGCCTATCCACGTTCTAAAGCTGAAATCAAACTGGTCACCCAATTCCCCTGTTTTTCAAACAGACACAAAGAGTCCAGCTGAGCCATTGTTATGGCCTTCCCTGGCCTGAAGAACCATATCCCATCGGGGGCTGGATGACTCCCTCTCCAAAATGGAGTCCAGGATTCCCCCAGCTCCAGGACAGACATGTTTTCCCACAGCCTCTAGTCACAGATCATGTCTCACCCTTCCAGAGGCTCATCTGCTGATGCATGGGAGAAATATGTCCAGTCAGGAGTATAGGAAGTCTTTCATTCCAGGCCCTAGCCTCTGCTGGCAAGAGCAAATTTGCAGCTGGCCAGTGGGGGATAAAAACAAAGTGAGGGTAGGACACAGATTCTACCCATCCCATCTGGTCCTCCGTGCTGTGCCATGACCTCAGCGGAGCAGCCAGGGACAGATGGGGCTCCCTCGCGTGTCACAACCCAATATCCTGATCCTCTCTGTCCCCTTTCTCGATGACAAAGTGCATGGTTTGTGGAAGATTAATGACCAACCGATGGCTGCTGAATCAATAAGACTCTATTCCCACAGGATAAAAGAGATGCCGGGGGATGGTGTTTAAGGCACACTTTAAGAGAAGCGGCAGTGGGGCTTGGGGGTCAGGGGGCTGAGGGTTGGCAGCTGGCAGAATCTTACAGTGAAGGTACAGGAATCACCGTGTATACTTACAGATACTGACGGCGTGTGTCACCCGCCTGGATGTTGAAGAGGTAAACAGGAGATTGAAATTGGGAACTACCAGATTAGACACAACCTATTATTTGGTGGGAAAATGCCACTTCCTCCTTATCAGAGGTGCTCAGAAATGGCTTCCCCACTCACGTGCCCAGGATCCCTTGACCCCAAGACACACCCCACACGGGGTCCTGGCTCACCTCTCTGTGCCCTCCTGGATACCAGACATCCAGGAGAAAGAGGAAAATATCCAAGGTTACGATCAAAGAGGAACAGGCAAAGCAGAGAATTCGTTCTCTAAAAGCAGAGGGGTCAGTGGGGGAGAAAACAGAACCTGCTACGGGCTGAGCATCCCTAATCCAGAAACCTGAACCTCCAAAATGCTCCAAAATCTGAAACCGTTAGAGCATTGCCATGAGAGAGCGACGCCTTTGCTCTCTGATGGTTCAATGTACACAAACTTTGCTTCACGGACAAAATTATTGAACATAATTATAGAAAATTACCTTCAGGCTACATGCATAAGGTGTATATGAAACCAGTGAATTTTGTGTTTAGACTTGGGTCGCATCCCCAAGATGTCTCAGTATGTATACACAAATACTCTAAAATCCGAAAAAATACAAAATCCAAAACACTTCCGGTCTCAAGCACTTTCGATAAGGGATACACAACCTGTAACAGGTTTACTAATCAAAGTATCAACCTCTCCCCCGTCGCTTATTGCCACTAAAGAGGCCACTCTGCGACAGCCACAGTAAGAAGCATAAAATTATCTGGCTCCACCGCCGTCATTTCCAAGAACAAACGTGTTTATGATGTCAGGATTAGAGTGACTACAATTCCGGCTACACATTTAATTTGCATTACTGCTTTTCTTTGGGGATTGAGGAGGTATTCACAAAGCAAGTTTATTCCTCCCTGAAGGCTACTTCAAAGACAGTTGCTAATTAAACCCTGATGTAGCATGAGGAAAATGAAAACGCCAGACCCTAAACAAGAGTAAAAACTAGGAAAAAAAAACCAAAAAACAGGTCTCCAGTTTCTCAAATGCTAAAAGCCTTCAAAAAGGGGACACTACCAGATGCACACGAAGGAAAAGTTACAAATAGCTACACCAGTCAGAAGGGGGCTGAAACCTAGAGATTATCAGCTTTTTTTTTTTTTTTTTTTAATTGCTACATTTCATGTCTGTTTTCAGGAGGCTCTTGACTTTCCTGTGAAACAAAAATGTCTGGGTGGGGAGAGCTTTGGACATCAGAGAGACCCCAGGGAAGCCACTGTGGCCCATCCTGGTGCCCATTCATTTGAGGTTGAGGCTGGAAACACCGGGACCTTCCCCGTTTCCTAGGTCTGGGCCTGATGCACAGGAAACTTCTCTCTCGATTAGACGCCCACTGAGACGAAGGTTTAACTTTCCATCTTCCATTCCAACACACACGCCCTGCCACTCTACCGAGAGCCCAGAGGGGCTTTTCCAACAAACTTGCCCACCCACGACCCTTGTGGGCAACCTCCAAGACCCCACTTACAGTGAACCTTGCCTTTTTCTGGGAACCCAGAAACTAGCCTTTAAATCGCTCAGGGAATATTCTCCAAACAGCAGATTCATCCTTATTCAGGGTTTTGGTAGTCAAAACTCGGGTCAATTAAGCCGTGTGAAGCCCTCATGCCTTAATCTATTTCCTGAGCATTTCCCCGCAATGGCTGGGGAGGGTAGAGGATGGCGTCAGTCCCATCTAGAATCACGCTGGCCTGACACAGACCTCCCTTGACGAGGTTTTTCTCTAGTCCAGCATAAAGGGGTTTTCGACCCTTTCTCTTACAAGCATCGAAATAAAATTATTCAGACACTCTCTAGCTACTTCAGATGAATTGGTCACAGTCACGTGACACATCTGGATATTTCCTTTCAAAACAGACTTTGCAAGTGAAATGGGATCCAGATGTTGTGAGCAGAGGTACATCCAGTCCCCTTCCTAGGTGGTACCACATAATAAAGACTCAACATAATTTGACTTTTGTGTATACTTATTTCCCCGACTAGAATGTAAGCTCTTTCAGGACCCCACATAAAACTCGCCCATGGCCCTTAGCACTATGTTGGCCCACAGTTGGTCCTTAAAAGCTGCTCTAATTAATGAAGCAATAAATAACGCAGACAGTTCAAATGTATCAAACACAAGCCAAAGTCAAGAACAAAATGTTTCCTGAACAAGGCTATACAGATGGATTTAGACTTGGAAAAATCCTGATCCTCTTGTTAATTAATACTATTCATAAAGCTAACAGCCAGATTTTTAAAAAATAGCTGGCTATTTTGACCTGAACAGTTCTTTACATGGAAGCTTTTTTTTTTTTTTTTTTTTGGACAGAGTCTCACTCTGTCGCCCAGGCTGGAGAACGGTGGTGCAATCTCAGCTCACTGCAAGCTCTGCCTCCCGGGTTCACGCCATTCTCCTGCCTCAGCCTCCCGAGTAGCTGGGACTATAGGCACCCACCACCACGCCCGGTTAATTTTTTTTGTATTTTCAGTAGAGACGGGGTCTCACCGTGTTAGCCAGGATGGTGTCGATCTCCTGACCTTATGACCCACCTGTCTCAGCCTCCCAAAGTGCTGGGATTACAGGTATGAGCCACCGTGCCCAGCAGAAGCTGCATTTCTAAAAAATCTGGATGATAAATTAGGTAGATAGCATTTATTTATTTATTTATTTATTTATTTATTTAGAAGCTCTTGCTCTGTTGCCTAGGCTGGAGTGCAGTGGCGTGACCGTAGCTCACTGTAGCCTTGACCTGGGCTCAAGCGATCCTCCTGCCTCAGCCTCCAGAGTAGCTGGGACTACAGGCATGCACCACTGCACCAGACTAATTTTTTAATTTTTTTTGCAGAGATGCAGTCTCGCTATGTTGCCTAGGCTGCTCTCAAACTCCTGGGCTCAAGTGATTCTTCCGCCTCAGCCTCCCAAAGTGTTGGGATTACAAGCATGAGCCACTGTGCCTGGCCATAGACAGCATTTTATATTTCAGAAATCTTAACCCTTCTTTAAGACCCAAGTCAAATGCTTGCCCAAATTTTATTGAGCACTTACTAGGTGTGTGCCAGGCCCTACATGGAAGGCTTTCTAGGCACTCATATACTTTGTGCATACAATGCTGTGGGAGGTTCTAATACCATCCCCAGTGCATGGGTGATAAAACTGGTGTAGTTGTTCCCTGGGGCCTTCCTGACCTCTCCAATAGAAAGTACTCACTTCCTCTCCTGAAACTCTATGTGGCACTTTCTGTGCTTCTCTTACGAGACACAGTAATTCTCCCATGTGCACAAAATAATTGAGAGATCATCCTATCCCCTCTGCTATACTCTAAGCTCCCTAAAGACGGGGATATCTGATTCCAATGGTACCCTGGAAAGCAGGCTATCCAGGTGCTGTTGATAGAACCAGGTTTGAGGACCACTGTCTTATTAAAGCAGACTATTGCTGGTAATGAACCAAGCCTATGAAATGAATGGATGGCTTATGAATAACCATTATTATTAGATGTCATTTGAGTACAGATAATTGTGTTTCCAGTAGACAAAGAACTACCCCCACCTCAGCTCTGCCAATCTCTCAACCTGTCTCCCACTTCTCCCTCCCTCTCTTCCCCTCCCCTCATTCAGCTCCGGGAACACTGGCACTTTCCACTGCTCCTTAACTGTGTCACACCTTCTGCCCAGAATGTTCTTACTTAGATTCGCATGGCTCAGTCCCTCTTTTTTGTTGTTGTTGTTGTTGTTGTTGTTGTTTTGTTTTTTTTCTTGGAGACAGTCTTGCTCTGTCGCCCAGGCTGGAGTGCAGTGGCGCCATCTCAGCTCACTGCAACCTCCACCTCCCAGGCTCAAGCGATTCTCCTGCCTCAGCCTCCCAAGTAGCTGGGATTACAGGCGTGTGCCACCATACCTGGCTAATGTTTGTATTTTTCAGTAGAGATGGGGTTTCTCCATGTTGGCCAGGCTGGTCTTGAACTCTTGGCCTCAACTGATCCACCCACCTCGGCCTCCCAAAATGTGAGCCACAGCGCCCGGCCTCAATCCCTTTTATTCACATCTTTTCCCACACATCCCCTCCACAGAGCCCTTATCTGACCACCCCAACTTGACAACAGCACTTCACTCCATCACTGTCTATGGCGTCACTGTGCTTCGTCAATATTTTCAAAGCCCTGATCGCTGACGTCATGCTATAGGTACTGTGCATTTACTATCTGTTTCTTCTCACTTAGAATGCACACATCAAGAGGTTATAGAGGGCCAGATGCAGTGTCTCATGCCTGTAATCTCAGCACTTTGAGAGTCCAAGACAGGAGGATTGCTTGAGGCCAAGAGTTCAAGACTAGCCTGGGCAAAATAGCAAGGCCCCATCTCTACTCAGATGGATGGATGGATGGATGGATGGATGGATGGATGGATGGATGGGTGGATAGGTGGATGGATGGATAGACAGACAGACAGATAGATACATACATACATACACACACATATATGTAATTAGTTGGGCATGGTGGCATGTGCCTGTAGTCCCAGCAGCTCAAGAGGCTGAGTGGGGAGGATCATGGCGCCACCGCACTCTAGGCAACAGAGCGAGGCTGAGACCCCGTCTCTAATGGAAAAGAAGTATGGTGCCTTTTGAGGAAAACACAGGAGGCTCCCATGTTGCTTGCGTCTTCTGCACGAAATGCTGGCAGGGCAGGCTTGCCTCTTGTTGAGAGCAGAAGTGAGAGCCCAGCTGACATTCTAGGTTCCTTCCAAGATCCAAAGTCTCAGAAAAATGCAATTGTAGAGAAACAAAAAAAGTTCAGACATCATCTCATGTAAGACTTCTTCTTAAACTGGGATCCTTGAGTCCCCAAAGATTCGTAAACTTCTAGAGTTGTATGTGAAATGTCATCGACACACATATGCACCATTTTCTGTGGAAAGAATCCACAGCTTTCAGGACAGTCTCAAAGGAGCTTTATTTCTCAAAAAGTTAAAATCCTCTTGGCAACAGCCTTATTATAGATGAAGAAGCAACTTCTGGAAGGTCAAATAGCTGGTTAGTGGCAGAGTTTGAAACAGAATTCACATGTGCTGATCTCTAAGCAGTCTCTTGCCTCCTCCCCACTCCCTCACAATGTTCGCTTATTGAAAGGAAGGCTCCTTCCCTGGCACTGCCAGACTGGCATCCTGGACCACTGGCCTCCCAGAGTAGCGACATCATTGTGTGTCTGCCTAAGCCTCGGGCAAGACCCACCACGCATGACTTTCCCCTTCCTAACAATTTAATTATTCACGAACTTGCGTGCAGTGAGAACATCAGACAGGGATGAAAGCGCTAATGTGCTCTGAACCTCCTTCAAATGGCATTTCATACTAAAGCAGTGCACCCCCGGCATCTTCACAGACCCTCCCTCACCAGATGCCCTCAGCAGATAAAGAACTCATTTTCCTTTCCCTGCTGCTAATGGCTCCAATTTTCTTGTGATTTTCTGTAATGGTAAATGCCAACAAAACATCACCCCACCACATGTTCCTACTGGCTATTCTTTCAACATCATGAATTCCAAACTAGCTCTGCTGGAATGAAAAAGAATGAAAAAATAATATTCACAAGCCACTTGGGAGGAGTGGAGGTAGGGAGCGAAGGCAAAGAAATGAAGGTCAGGGGCATATTTTGTTTGTTTGTTTTGAGACGAAGTCTCGCTCTGTCACCCCGGCTGCAATGCGGTGGTGTGATCTCCGCTCACTGCAAGCTCCGCCTCCCGGGTTCATGCCATTCTCCTGCCTCAGCCTCCCAAGTAGCTGGGACTACAGGTGCCTGCTACCACACCCAGCTAATTTTTTCTATTTTTAGTAGAGACAGGGTTTCACTGTGTTAGTCAGGATGGTCTCGATCTCCTGACCTCGTGATCCACCCGCCTCGGTCTCCCAAAGTGCTGGGATTACAGGCATGAGCCACCACGCCCAGCCGGTCAGGGGCATATTTTAACCTCAATCAGAAGCACGTGATTTGTCCTCTATTCTTAAGAAATTTGCTATACAGGCATACCTAGGAGATACTGTGGGTTTAGTTCCAGACTGCAATAAAGCAAATATTGCAGTAAAGCCAATCACACAATTTTTTTGGTTCCCCTGTGCCTATAAAAATCATGTTTACACTACAGTCAATTAAGTGTGTAATAGCATTATGTCTAAAAAATGTACAGACCTTCATTTGAAAATATTTTATTGCTAAAAAAATGCATATAATCATCTGGGCCTTCAAGGACTCTTAATTTTCTGGCGGGTGAAGGGTCTTGCTTTGATGTTGATAGCAGCTCATGGATCAGGGTGGCAGTTGATGAAGGCTGGGGCAGCTGTGGCAATTTCTTAAAATAAGACAGCAATTAAGTTTGCCAGATCAATTGTTACTTCCTTTCACGAAATATTTCCCTATAGCATGTGATGCTATTTGATGGCATTTCGCCCATAGTATAACTTCTTTCAAATTTGGAATCAGTCCTCTCAAACCTTGCCACTGCTTTGCCAACTAAGTTTATGGATTATTCTAAATCCTTGATTGTCACTTCAACAATGTTCACAGCATCTTCACCAAGATAGAGTCCATCTCAAGAAACCACTTTCTTTGCTCATTCGTAAGAAGCAACTCTTATCTGCTCAAGTTTTATCATGAGACTGCAGCAACTCAGTCACATCTTCAGGCTCCACTTCTAATTCTAGTGCTCTTGCTATTTCCACAACATCCGCAGGGACATCCCCCACCGAAGTTTTGAACCCCTCAAAGTCATCCCTGGGAATTGGAATCAATTTCTTCCATACTCCTACTAATACTGACATTTTGACCTCCTCCCATGAAACACCAATATTCTTAGTGGCATCCAGAACAAGGAATCCTTTCCAGACGGTTTTTAATGTACTACACCTAGAACCATCAGCGTAATCACTATTTATGGCAGCCACCATTTCACGAAATGTACTCTTTTAAATGATAAGACTTGAAAGTCAAAATTATCCCTTGATCCATGGGCTGCAGTATTCATGTTGTGCCACAGCCATGAAAACATTAATCTCCTTGTACATCTCCATCTAAGCTCTTGGGTGATCTGGTGCATTGTCAATGGGCAGTAATATTTTGAATCAAGGAATCTTTTTTTTTTTTTCTCAGCTGTAGGTCTCAACAGTAGGCTTAAAATATTCAGTAAACCATGCTGTGAACAGATGTACCGTCATCCAGACTTTGCTGTTCCATTTATAGAGCACAGGTAGAGTAGATTTATCATAATTCTTAAGGGTCCTCAGATTTTCAGAATGGTGAAAGAACACTGGTTTCAATTAGAAGTCACCAGCCTGCATTAGCCCCTAACAAGGGGGTCAGCCTATCCTTTGATGCCTGTCATTGACTTCTCCTCTCTAGCTATGAAAGTACTAGACAGCATCTTCTTACAATAGAAGGCTATTTCATCTACACTTAAAATATGTTGTTAGTGTACCCACTCTCATCAATATCTTCACTAGATCTTCTGGATAACTTGCTACAGCTTCCATATCAGCACTTGCTGCCTCACCTTGCACTTCTATGCTATGGTGATGGCTTCTTTTATTAAACTTCTTTCATCAAACTTCATGAACCATTGCTTTATTGATGGACCATGAATCCTATGTCTGCATTCATAGAAAGCTCTGCAAAGTACCCTGAGTTGCCACAGAAACTTTTTCAGTGATGCCACTGTATTGCAAGGAACAGAGATTCACTCAAGTTGCCTCAGAAAAGGGATGTTTTAGACCTGGACTTGGAAAGCTGCTAAGAACAGGGGCCACTCTAGGGCTATAGGGTCTCTCCACATCTGCTCCTCTCTATTAATCAGCTTTTTCAGTTTCCTTGTGGTTTCCATTCGCAACACTGGCTTCCACATGACTTCAGGTTGGCACCGACTCAACTCCCAAATGACATCCTTTTAGCTTTTGCCCCTGTGGCAAAACATATTGGTATTCCTTCATTCAAATTCCCAAGAGAAGGAACCTGATTGAGTACTTATTTCTTTGTGTCAAACCATATGTCATTATCCAGGCTACGGAATGGCTTCTAGGTAGTGTGTCCATCCATGGACAATCACTGATGGCCATAGGAATCTTAGATGGTGTAAAACAAGGCTACCTAGGCCCTCCCTGGGTCTTCTATCCAGGCTGTGGGCAGGCAGGCCCTGTAACTATTGGTCATGTAGGAACTAGCCCAGGTCTTTCACAGAATACTGGAGCAAACTTGCACTAGTTTGTGAGGGCCAACTGTTACATTTTCAGGAATTCTATGAGCTATCTGCTAATCCACTACTGGTCTGAAATTGGCCACTGTGGGAGTATTTACACCATAGATATTGGCAAATGCTACAAACTCAGTTTTTTTCCCCCACTCTAGAGAGCCAGTTTACCAGCACACTATTGCAGCATGAATGGTTAAAGAGGAAGAAACAAAATCAAGGTAAACAAGTCTCCCCATAATCTGACACAATCTATATCATTTCCCTCTTTTCCACTTCACCCACCCTTTGCTTCAGCCAGAATGGACAACTTCCTCATTATCCACTTGCCACAAATACCTGCGTTCGGGCCAGGGCTCACGCTGTGCCAGGTACCCAGCCTTCCCAAACCTGATGTCCATCTCTGTAAAGTTCAACTTCTTCCCTGAAGCTTCCCCAGCTCCCTCAATTAGAATAATCTTTGCTTCTCTAAACTCCCATAACCCCAACTGGACTCTTTTGCAACTTTTTTCCTGTTCAGCCTTCCTTTCCCTGGAGTTATTTATGGTTTTTATACTTTGTGGTCTTTTAATTCATTATAAACTTCCCAAAAACAGAATCTATGTCCACTTAAGTGTTAGCAGAAGTATCAATTAAGTGTGCAATGGCATTATCTCTGAGTATTCCAAGTACTAAGTGGATACCTGCTACTCAGGTACCTGGTGAATAGGTGAAGATGAACACAGAGCATTTATTTGCACAAGCCTTCAGTAACCCACGTCTCTCTCCCACTTTCCCACACCTAGAATTCTAGACCTGCATACTCATGAGTTCCCCAACTGATTTGGGCCCTGACAACTGAATCAGCAACAGCAGGATTTTCAAGGCCAGAAGGCTGCTAAAGGCATGATCTGATGTGCATGTGAATTACTTTTACTAGATTCAAATCCCTGTAAAAGAGGAGGGAAAATCAAGGATTAAATTACAGAGATTAAACTTTGATCTGGCAACAGTGGGCTCGTATTTCAAATAACACTCAACTCCCTGTGTCTTAGTCAGCTTAGGCTGCCATAACAAAATACCACAGACCATGTAGCTTAAATAACAGAAATGTGTTTGCTAACAGCTCTGGGGGCTGGAAGTCCAAGATCAAGTTACCATCATGGTCAGTTTCTGGTGAGGGCTCTCTTCCTGGCTTGTAGATGGCCACCCTCTCATTGTGTCCTCACATGGCATAGAGAGAGAAAGAGAAAGAGAAAGAGAGAGAGAGAAAGCGAAAGAGAGGGAGAGCATTCTCCTTATAAAAGAAGAGACCAGGCACAGTGGCTCACACCTGTAATCCAAGCATTTTGGGAGGCTGAGGCGGGAGGATTGCTTGAGGCCAGAGTTCAAGACCAACCTGGCCAACATAATAAGACCCTCTCTCTACTTTAACTTTTTAATAATTTTTTTAAAATAATTTTTTTTAAAAAAAGCACTAATCCCCTCATGAGGGCCCCACCATGATATCATCTAAACCTAATCATCTCCCAGGACCCATCTCCAAATACCATCACACTGGGGACTGAGGCTTCAACACAGGAATTTGTGAGGGACATAATTCAGTCCATAGCACCCTGTTAAAACCAATCTTCCTTTAAATACTTTGGGAAAGACGACTGAGAGATTTGGGGAAATCTGAGAACTGGAAACCAGATGAAAAAGATCACAAGTTCAGCCTCAGGGGGAGAAAATTAGTTCTTCCTATTGCGTATAACTTAGCCAGTCTGAAGAGTATATGAAAGCCACCCAGAAGTTAGAAGGAAAACTACTGGATTACCATTGGCACGTAAAGAAAATTTGGCCATAAAGTAATGGGGTTCTTTGCACCAAAGCTTTTGTAGACAAAGTTTCCTGAATAAGTCTTCAGACAGAAAGTTCAATGGCATGTCAACGTTAGATCCTAGCAGCTTTTAGTCCATTAATGTGGCCTAACAGGCATTGCTTATTTCATTTGCAGAAATTTTCAACAACTGAAAATTCATCACATTCTGAGAATCTAGAAGGTAATAGAAAATATTATCTCTGTTTTGCAGATGGAAAAACTAAGCTAAAGAGAGTCAAACCACTTGGTCGGTCCTGTAACAGAGATTGAAATACAAACCCAACTTCCTAATCCTGGTATCAATACTTCTCTATTAGTTTCACTCCATGCACTATCTCCCAAAAACCTAAATGCCCCTAAAATTTTTTAAAATTTCTTTTATTAAAAAGTTAATTAAAGTACAGACAAGGTCTCATCACGTTGTATTGACTATGAAGTCGACAACTCCTGAAGTTACTTCTATGAAGTCTATAATTCATCCAAACACATGCTATTAAAAAAATTGGCAAAGAATTCTCAGAACTGAAGCAGACAAATGAACATGGTATAAGTAACTATTTCTGCAAGAAAAACAAACAAACCCTCTAATCTTCCAAAAGTATAAAACCCTGTCACTTAAGGCTGTTGATAAAAGCAAGAAGATAAAGACATCTAAGATGAAGGAACACATGTTTCATTTTAGATATTTCTATTTCCTCCATCTGTATGTCTTGATAGGAGCAATTTTAGGAAGGCAGGACCACTGAGATGCTGTACTTTTCCTAAGGTTTTACAACTGTTAGCTAATGCCTCCACGACATGGAATTTTGTACCTTGAGTCCTAAAAGAAATTAAACCAAAAGTAAAGAGAGGGGGGAAAAAAGCAAATAAAAGAAAAAATCAGTATGTCCATATGTCCTCCCTGACAGACTCCAAACTGATCTTTAAAACTGAGTCTTTTGGGCAACAAATGACAGGCTCTCTGTTTTCCTGGTCTAAAATCTATCCCCCACGCCACCGCATTATATCAGAATCGAAAGGCCCCCAGAGGAGAGTGATACAGGGTTTGCTTCACAGAGTGAGCTATTTGTTTTTGAAATAAGTCATGTTGCCAAAATCGGAACTGAGCAAAGATACCCATTTCTCATTCAGGAAAGAAAATATAAGACAGATTCAAAATCTCCAAGGCTCTTGGCTTAATCACAGGTCAAACATGAAAAGAATTCTTCTGTAGCCTCAAACTATTTCTGAATTTGTGAGCTTACCAGTAGACCTCCCTGAAGCTATCAAACAATTTGAAAACATTCTTGAGCAGCAATTCTAATTCCGCCAAAGATAAACTGGATGCCACCCTCTGCCAAGCCATGTAAGGATCTTCTGAAAAATGACTCCAGTATATTCTATATGCAAGCAACTCTTTAATTCAAGAAGATATCAGCCTTCTTTGTGTCAGGCTTTCAAGCACATAAGACAGTCATTCAGGATTCTGTCCTCAATGGATTCCTATCCTCAGATTCTATGATAATCTGGATGTTAAGACCAGAAATGGCTGGTAAAGAGCTACTGGGTCACACGTCCATGAATTCATGACACTGGAGATGTATTTTGTGGCACTCTTATCAAGCCAAAGAAAAGGAAAGCAGTCATTATGAATCCCTTCCTACTGCTTCTGTGTTTCTATAGACTCTTTATCTTACACAGTAGTCTCCTAGTGTCCCCTTCTGTGGCTTCAGGTACCCAAGGTCCAAAAATATTAAATAAAAATTCTCAAAAATAAACTGCCATGGTACTGCAGTGCTGGTGTTCAAGTCACCCTTATTTTACTTAATCATAGCCCCAAAATGCAAGGATGGTAATACTGGCATATTGTGTTTATTGTTCTTTTTTATTATTATTGTTGATAACCTCTTACTGTGCCTAATTTAGAAATTCAGCTTTATCATAGATATATTTGTATAGAAGAAACATCATATATACAAGCTTAGGTACCATGCCCAGTTTCAGGCATCCCCTGAGGATAAGGGGGACCACTGTGTGATCCTCACCACCATGCAGCCCAGCAAGCCCCTGGAACATAGAAGGTGCTGAGTGAACATGGGCTTCCTCAGAGCAGTGAGGTGGGTTAGCCGCAGTGAGTGGGGATTCACACGCAAGGTGGCGTGACTCAAAACATTCACATTAGTTTGTTGTGTGTGAATTCATTCATTCATTCCTCTTAGGATTCCAGGCTGTTCTAAGCCAGCGAGTGAGTACCACCCTAAAAGCACAGGATCAGAAGAAAGCAACAGTCCCATCACCCAGAGATCCCTTGGAATTCAAATATTTTCCAGGGGTGAGCACAGCGGCTCACACCTGTAATGCCAACACTTTCGGAGGCCGAGGCAGGTGGATTGCTTGAGGACAAGAGTTCAAGACCAGCCTGGCCAACATGGCGAAACCCTGTCTCTTCTAAATATACAAAAATTAGCTGGGGGGTGGGGGGTGCATGCCTGCAGTCACAGCTACTTGGGGAGGCTGAGGCAGGAGAATCACTTGAACCCGGGAGGCGGAGGTTGCAGTGAGCCAAGATCGCGCCACTGCGCTACAGCCTGGATGACAGAGTGAGACTCTGTCTCAAAGAGAAAAAAATATGTATATGTGTGTGTGTGTGTGTGTGTGTGTGTGTGTGTGTGTATATATATATATATATACACATTTTTTTTTCCAGGAAGATTCTTGCAAGATAAGGCCATTTCTGGCCATAAGGCTCTAAAATCAAAAATATACTCAAATCTATTCTGAACTCTGAGGACAGGCTCTGAGCCAGCCAATATTAACTACTTGGTAATCAGTCCCACTCTGCAAACAAAGGCACCTGATTGCCAGGCAAGGGTACTGTCAGGGAGGCTGCGACTGAGCAAACTTTCAGATTGCGATCACGTACTGCCCACTGGACCAGGAAGTGTGCTAATCTTATTCCTTCCTTCTTACTTGGCTTAGAGCCTTATATGACTTCACAAGGTAAAGAGTAATAAAAGTTAGGAGACTTGGACTTCAAAAATCCCAGGCACAAGCAACTACTCTCCAAAACTCCACTCTGCAGCCGATAGCTCTTGCATCTACCTTGACGATTCTGATTTCAAGCATGGCTTGACTGCCCAGCTCCACAGCCTGCAGGACTAAAGGTAGTAAGCAGCGTTCTAATGTTAGCTTAACCTGTTGCCCTAAACAAGTCAACATCTGTATCTCAATCTTCTTTGGTAACTCAAACATATTTTTTTAAAGGCATGTATTAGTGAAACTGTTAGACTATAGAAATAATTATATATAAATGTTCTCTTTCATTATTGAAATACTTTGTTTTATGTAATGCTACACCCAGTGTTTTGTATGTCACGGGACTAAGTATTACCTTATCAAAATAATACAATTACATCATACTTTATTGTCTTTAAACACAGAGATTAGACGAAGCCTGAGGCTAATGGTTTATTCACCATGAAATAGCCATTTAGGCCGGGCACAGTGGCTCACGCCTGTAATCCCAGCATCTTGGGAGGCCGAGGTGGACGGATCACCAGAGGTCAGGAGTTCCAGACCAGCCTGACAAAAATGATGAATCCCTGTCTCTACTAAAAATTCAAAAATCAGCCGGGCATGGTGGCATGCACCTGTAATCCCTGCTACTCAGGAGGCTGAGGCAGGAGAATCATTTGAACCCGGGAGGCGGGGGCTTCTGTGAGCCGAGATTGCGCCACTGGACTCCAGACTAGGCAACAAAGCAAGACTCTATCTCAAAAAAAAAAAAAGAAGAAGAAGTAGGCATTTAGATCCTTAAACAACCAACAAATTAACATTACAATTAATAAGATGTAATTATACGAGTTTTAAAAATTAGGATTATAAAGAGGTCAGACCAGCACAGGCATGTTTTATTTTGCCCTTTATTCAAGTAAAAATCTTGGATTTGGTTTTTGTTGATTAACAAAGAGATGGTCATAAGTAACTAACTGAATGGCAGAAAGCTAAATGTATTAAATTATAGAAGGTCTATTCTAAGGTCATGAAGATGTGCTCTTATGTTTTCTTCTAAGAGTTTTCACTGTTTTATCTTTCATACAGCTGGAATCAATTTTTTTATATGGTATTAGGAAGGGGTCCTGATACATTTTGTTCAGTATAAACAAACGACTCAGTACCATTTTTTGAAAAGATCATCCTTCAACCACTACATGCCACTGCCACCTTTGTCAACTTTGTCTGTCACTGCGCCAGATTCTTTTTAATGGCTGTATAGTTTTCCATTGTACGCATGTGCTATAAATTACTAAATCCATCCCCAATCAGTCAACACTTGAGAGTTTCCATGTTTTTGGTATCAATAATGCTGTAATGAATAACCTTGTCCATGTATTATTCCCCACATGTGGAGTATATTTGTAACATAAACTCAGAGAAATGGAGTTGCTAAGTCAAAGGGTATGTGCATTTTTAATCAATACATGATAGAGATTATACCAATTTTAACTGGAATTTTCAAGTCACAATGAACTCCAAAGTATTATAAGCTACAGCACATTGCCATTTCAGTTACACCAAAGTTCCCAACATTTTTGGTCCTTAGGATTCTTTTCCAAAAGAATGTCATTTTATAAAAGACATCAAATGTTTAACAATGCTTCCGGTATCCACTGATTGAAAGTATATATAACCATATCAGTTCACAAAAATGTGCCTCAGTATTCTGCAAAATGTACATTAACAATCTAAAACAAGTCACGCAGTCACAAATGGATAGACAGGCCTTCTCTGCTTATGGTAAAGAACAAGGGCAACTTGCTGTTTACTTCTGTTCTGAAGGAAGCTCAAAGCTCAGCACCAGCACCAGCACCTCTGGTCCCACATGGATAGATATTGCCCCATTTCAGGAGTTTGCTCCTGATGGAGAACGACAGTGGTTGTCTCTGCATGAGAAGAGGCTGCATCTCCTCCTCTAGGGTAAAGCTGTCCACTCCCAGCAAAGAGAATAGAGCAGAAGTTGGCGGGCATGGTGGCTCATGCCTGTAATCCCAACACTTTGGGAAGCCAAGGCGGGAGGATCACCTGAGGTCAGGAACTCAAGACCAGCTTGGCCAACATGGTGAAACCCCGTCTCTACTAAAACACAAAAATTAGCCAGGTGTGGTGGCAAATGCTTATAATCCCATCTACTCCGGAGGCTGAGGCAGGAGAATTGCTTGAACACAGGAGGTGGAGGTTGCAGTGAGCTGAGATGGTGTCACTGCACTCCAGCCTGGACAACAAAGCAAGACTCCGTCTCAAAAAAAAAAAAAAAAAAAAAAAAAAAGAATACAGCAGAAATGGAAGCTGAGGGAGAAGGTACTTACTCAAACTTTTCCTAAGTCTTCAGAAGATGGCATCACATTTTATTTGAAATACAGGTCTGAAAAAGTAGAAATGTTCTCTCACATCCAGGTTACTAATATAATAATCCTTTATTAGCAATACACGACCCTTTCTTCACTCCTTAAACTTTGCAAAACACAGTGATGTTCATTCTCAAATATGCCTGTGATATAGTGACAAAGCCACATTACTTATTAATTTTGCAACTGATATCACGTCAATACCACAGTGCTAAGGGCTGAAACCTTAGTGAGAAGTCAGTGGCCAAACCGTGGAACCCACAGTGTCACTTCCACTTTGCAGGCTCAAACCTCCCCAAACATACTTCCTTCCCAGAACTCTTAAAAAGGGGAAGGTATTTAACAGCTGAACCTTACTTATAACAAAACCTCCACCTGGAAAAAACCCAGGAGACACAGGAATCTTCCCCTTCAGATGGAGAGGGGAGAATTTACTCTTCGAACCTTTAAGGAGATCTGATTAACAAACCTCTCTCCAGAGCTGTAAATAAAGAGAAAGAGAGCAGCTAGAAGACAGCAAGTTGAAACAAAAATTTGCTACTAGCGGTGTGACTTTCAGATAAGTCATCTGATGTCTCTGGGGCTTTTTTTCTTCTGATAAAACAAGGGTGTTAACCAAGAGGTAATACTTACAAACTCTGGCTCTTAGTATCTTCTGATTCTACATACAAGAGGGCAAAACTTAGATTTTGACAACTGAGTCTTACCTATGACTTAGTTTTTTGTTTGTTTGTTTGTTTGTTTTTGAGATGGAGTCTCACTCTGTTGTCCAGGCTGGAATGCAGTGGCACAATCTCAACTCACTGCAACCTCTGCCTCCCGGGTTCAAGTGATTTTTGTGCCTCAGCCTCCTGCGTAGCTGAGATTACGGACACACATCACCGTGCCCAGCTAATTTTTGTATTTTTAGTAAAGATGGGGGTTTCACCATGTTGGCCAGGCTGGTCTCGAACTCCTGATCTCAGGTGATCCACCCACCTCAACTTCCCAAAGTGCTGGGATCACAGGTGTGAACCACCATGTCTGGCCGTGACTTAGTCTTATACCTGGTCTCTGGCAGGGAAGACTGGGTCATGAGAGCCACATTGTTCCAGGCTCACAGAAAGTACAAACCAAATACGATGCAACTTGTTGCAGGTACACAGGTAACAAACCCATCAGGAGGGTGCATTTTAATGCACCTCGGCTGAGTCAGCAAAGAGTTATTTTCAAGAGGGAATCAGTCTCCACTGCATTTTCCTTCCCTCAAGCAGCTTTAAAAGACAAAGACACGGCGCGGTGGCTCACGCCTGTAATCCCAGCACTTTGGGAGGCTGAGGTGGGCAGATCACGAGGTCAGGAGATCGAGACCATCCTGGCTAACACAGTGAAACCCCATCTCTACTGAAAACACAAAAAATTAGCTGGGTGTGGTGGCAGGCGCCTGTAGTCCCAGCTACTCAGGAGGCTGAGGTGGGAGAATGGAGTGAACCCGAGAGGTCAAGCTTGCAGTGAGCCAAGATTACGCCACTGCACTCCAGCCTGGGCAACAGATCGAGACTCTGTCTCAGGGAAAAGAAAAAAAAAAGATTAGCTGGGCATGGTTGCACATGCATGTAGTCCCAGCTACTTGGGAGGCTGAGGCAGGAGAATCTCTTGAACTCAGGAGGTGGAGGTTGCAGTGAGCCGAAATCATCCCATTGTACTCCACCCTGGCAACAGAGCGAGACTCCCTCTCAAAACAATAATAACAATAATAATAAAAGACAAAGACATTCATGATCATTAGAGAGAGGGCATCTTTGGGGTCCAACTATCATCTGATGTGGACAGTGACAGGGTTTAATCAGCTATGGAAATATGAGAGCAAATGGCACATTTGGGAAAAGGTGGATAATGACCATGAACCCGTTCGAACAACAGTGGCTTTGCAATGGCACAGAGCTTTGTGAAAGACAAAGCCCACTTCTGTCTCTTGCTTGGGAAGTGGCTGCCAGCATTCACACAATCGTTTGAGTGAGCCCAGGCTCTGAGAGGACATGGCCCAAACATTACTTGGAAAAATACAATCAACATGCTCATCCGCATCTCTGCCTCAAAATAATTTCTCAAAAAACACTTTTATAAAGCTTGACAATAAAAAATCCATTATTCCTGAGGTATGCTGGTGTAGCTATAAATCAGTCAAAGGACTCCCAAAGGGCTTATTATGTCCTGTAATGTCCTCGGAGAGTAGGCATATTCTGGGTGTTTTTACCTGTTTGAGGAAGGGGAAAACGATTTTTCCTTCTACTAATTTTTTTTTTTTTTTAAATAATAGACAGGGTCTCACTATGTAGCCCAGGCTGGTCTCAAACTCCTGGGCTCAAGCAATCCTCCAGCCTCAGTCTCCTAAAGTGCTGGGATTACAGGTATGAGCCACTGTGCCCAGCCAAAATATTTAGTGAAGAACAAACTATGTGGTTCAATTCCACTCCAACTCATTCCAAAGAACTGGATTGTTCCTTTTTAAAAAATTCTTTTGAAAGTACCAAAATCTTTTATATGCATTGCATTATAATTATAATGTCATTGCATTGAATACAGCTGGAAATAGGCTAGAAGTTAGAAAACTTTGATTTATGGTAAAATTAAGTACAATGAGATTTGATTCCTTACATTCAAGCTCCACTGATGTGTCTCTTGAAATTTAGATGAAGAGAAAAACACAAATTAATTTATATTTTCAGCTAACATGATGGCTATATGACAGACAGACTAATGTTTGAATAACCATGGCTTCAAACAGTATTCTAAATTACTTTTTCTTCTTCTCCAAATTACTTGTGATTTCTCAGACCTTTTCTTTAATTACTGAGTGTACAGTACATATGCTCTTTTTATAAGGAATCTCAACTCCTTGTATTGGAAATGGGAAATAACAGATAAATCTCAATGTCTTGTTTCTTCCATGAGATCGCACCTTCTTTCCTTTCCAATTTACGTGCTCAACACAGCACCAACCCAATGACTCAGAACCTCCTAAACCCTGTGCACCACATGGTCAAGCATTTTCTTTCCTGGTAGCCAAGTCTGCAATGCCCCTTCCTCCATAAAGCCTCCGTAAATAATAACCAAAAAATAAAAAAGCAAATCCCATCACTTCCATCTAATAATGCAGCATTTATGATTCTAGGTCCTCGCCCACCCCACAGGATTCACATAATCTCTTGCTTATGCAGTCTATTAAATCTATTTTCTCTATTACTTGAACATCCCTTTCTCTATGCCTTCGAATCTTCTCTCATGGGCAACACACATAGGGTGGTATTTTCCAAAGTGTAGGCAAAATCCTGCTGCTGGTAAGCAAGATGAATTTAAATAGATGATGGGGTCAGCATTCCTTTATTCACATAGCATATATTTACTGAGGACTTATTATGAGCCAGGTGCTATTCCAAGGGCTGGGGCATACCGATGAAAAAGAGTTCGTGTCCTCATAACTTTACATTCTAGTATGGGAGACAGACAGTAAACACTAACAAGTAAATAAAGGAAAAGGGCTAGACATTCTGAGGTGTCGGCAAGGAGGCGGGATCATGCAGCTAGGGTTCTTCTCAGAGAAGGCTCTCTCTAAGCAGGGATTATTTGAAGGAAGATCTGAATACGACCAGAGAACCGGACATCTAAAGATCTAGGGAAACACATTCCACAAGAGGGAGGAGCAAGTGCCAAGGTCCTGAGTCAAACTGAGCTTGGCAAGTTCAAAAACCAGAAATAAAGCTGGTGTGGCTGGAATGCAGAAGGGAAAGAGGTAGGCAGCAGGTCTGATCCCACAGGGCCTGGAGGGCATGACCAGGAACTTCAGTGTCATCCCAACTGCAATGGGAAAGTGGAAGCAGGGAGGTGGCAACGTCAAGTTCTTGCCTTTAAAAAGTTCCTCTTGGCTGGGCTTGGTGGTTCATGCCTGTAATTCCAGCACTTGTGAGGCTAAGGCGGGAGAATCACTTGAGACCAGGAGTTCAAGACCAGCCTGGGCGACAAAGCAAGACGCCCATCTTAAAAAAAAAAAAAAAAAAAAAGGTAAGGAGTCCAGTTAGAAGACCACTGCAGCTGGGCGTGGTGACTCATGCATGTAATCCCAGTACTTTGGGAGACCAAGGCAGGTGGATCACTTCAGGTCAAGAGTTCAAGATCAGATTGGTCAACATGGTGAAATGCCGTGTCTACTAAAAATACAAAAATTAGCCAGGTGTGGTGATGCACACCTGTAGTCCCCGCTACTCGGGAGGCTGAGGCAGGAGAATCACTTGAACCCAGGAGGTGGAGGTTGCAGTGAGCCAAGAATGTGCCACTACACTCCAGTCTGGGTGACAGAGCGAGACTCTGTCTCCAAAAGAAAATAAATAAATAAATACCATTGCAGTAGCCCTGCAGAAGCTAATGCAGGCTTGCGTTGAAATGGAAACATCAGGAGCGATAATCTGAGCACGTATTTTGGAGGAAGGGCTGAACTTGATGACAGATGGAATGTGGGGTGACTTAGTGTTCTGCCTGGGCCACTGGACAGATAGCAAAGAACTGGGGAAAGTGCAGTTCTGAGGTTAGAGAGGATCCAAACTTCCGTCCTGGAAGCAGGGACTGCCTGTTAAAGCCACTGGGAGATGCCCAGTGAACAGCTGGATGTGATTCCAAAGCACAGGGAAGGGGTCTGGGGCTATCAATGTGGAAGGCTGCAGCAAATGAATGGGAGTGAGCCAGGGCGGGGGATGAGATCACTTGGTAGCAGGTAGATAAAGGAGACAGAAAAGCCAGCCAGGCTATGGCAAGACTTAAAGTTCTGGCAAAGCGGAAGGAAGGCAGGGAGGAGGGATGGTGGGTATATAGGAGGAAAACCATGGAGAAATGGGATCAAAAGTCTAGAGAAAGTCTAGAGAAGAAAATGTTTCCAGAAGTAAAATCAACTGCATCCAATCTGTGAACAAAAACACCCATAGGGAATGGAAGTGATTCCATTTTCAATGATCTTTCACTTTTTTGAGATGAAATTGCTCTGTTACCCAGGCTGGAGTGTAGGGGTATGATCTTGGCTCACTGCATCCTCCGCCTCCTGCACTCAAGCGATTCTCCTACCTCAGCCTCCCTAGTAGCTGCAATGACAGGTGTGCACCACCACACCTGGCTAATTTTTTTTGCATTTTTAGTAGAGATGGGGTTTTGCCGTGTTGGCCAGGCTGGTCTCGAACTCCTGACCTCAGGTGATCCACCCACCTCAGCCTCCCAAAGTGCTGGGATTACAGGCATGAGCCACCGCGCCCAGCTTCAATTATCGTTTTGCGGAACTACAGTAGATCCTCATTGTTGACAGGCTCCATATTTGTGAATTCACCTACTCACTAAAATGCATATGAAACCTTAAAACCAATACTCCTACACAAGTTCCTAGCTGAGAGTGAGCAAGGTGACGCTCTGCATTCTTGTTTCAGCTCGCATATTGTAAAGAAGTGTCTTTTTTGTGGTCTATTTACTGCCATATTTTACTTATTTTTGTGTTTTTTTTTGTTGTTGTTGGTTTGTTTGTTTTTTTTGAGCAGGGTCTCACTCGCTCACTCAGGCTGGACTGCAGTGGCACAATCACAGCAAACTGCAGCCTTGACCTCCCCAGGCTCAGATGATCCTCCCACCTCAGTCTCCCAAGTAGCTGGGCCCACAACCACATGCCACCATGCCCAGCTATGTTTTGTATTTTTTTGTAGAGACGGGGTTGCACAATGTTGCCCAGGCTGGTCTCAAACTCCTGGGTTTACGGGAGCCTCTCGTTTCAGCCTCCCAAAATGCTGGGATTACAGGTGTGAACCACCACATTGGCCTCATGTTTGTGCTTTTTGCTGGTGATTTTGCTATTTAAAATGATCCCAAGCATAGTGCTACAGTGCTAAGTTCCTAAATGCAAAAAAAGCTGTAATGTGCCTTAAAAAAAAAAACACGTTAGGTAAGTTTCTTCATTCAGGCATGAGTTACAGTGCTTTTTGCCATGAGCTCAATGTTAGTGAACCAACTATATATGTTAAATAAGATACCTTTAAACATGAACACACATAAAATAAGGTTATGTGTTGATCGGCTGATGAAAAGTTTGTGACCAGAGGCTCACAGGAACCCTGCCTCTCCCCGAGGAGCAACGGGTCAGTATTCACTAACTCAGTGTTCACTGTGACTAAACAGAACATAATTACCATGAAAAATGAGAATGGACACTATACCAAAGAGAAAGATTCCACTGGGCATCAGCTTCCTCCTTTTTTAATGAAGAAAAAGCAGGTCTGAGGCTCTAGGCTTGACAGCAGCAGTATCTAACCAGAATCTAATACACCGCTCTTATTTTTGTTGCTTTCACTTTTACAATTGTTTCTTTCCTACAGCAAGTAGTGGTAGAAATGTAAGGCTTTCTTTTTCAGTAACTGCTAAAATTAAAAAAAGAAAACAAGCAGACAATATGAAGAAAATATAACATAGCAAATAGTATAGGTTGAGCGTGGTGGCTGACGCCTGTAATCCCAACACTTTGGGAGGCCAAGGTGGGAGGATTGCTTCAGCCCAGGAGTCCAAGACCAGCCTGGGCAACATAGTGAGACCCCATGTCTACAAAAACAACAACAACAAAAATTAGCCAGGTATGGTAGTGTGTGTCTGCAGTTCCAGCTACTCCAGAGGCTGAGGTGGGAGGATCACTTGAGCTCAGGAGGTCCAGGCAGCGGTGAGCTGAGATTGCACCACTGCACTCCAGCCTGGGTAACAGAGCAAGACCCTGTCTCCTAAAACAGAAAGAAAAAATACAGATGGAAATGGGTATGGCAATAGCCCTGAAGCTGCTACACAGTGGTACCTGGACATGACAAAACCAAGATGACGATGAACAAGTGGAACTTGGGAAATACAACATGGGATAAAGATTTTGTTTTTGGAGTGAGATTACATGGCCATGGATGAGAAACTCATCTTCTGCAAACCTTGTTTCCTTTATTCAGAAACAGGGGACAACAGCATCTCATAACACTGCCACCATGATTTAATGAAATATCAGGTAAAGCAGCTCAAATGTTTGTCTCAGAACCCTTTACTTGCTTAAAGTTACTGAGAACCCCCAAAGAGCTTCTGTCTATGTGGGTGACATCTATCACGACTTATCATATCAGAAGTTCAAACTGAAACATTAAAAAAGTATTTGGTACTTAATTTAAAATAACTATGATAAATCCAATACATGTTTATAAAAATACATATTTTCAATGAACAGAACTATTTTCTCAAACAAAAACACTTAGAAGTGTGGCTTTGTTTTGCATATTTGGAAGTCTCTTTAATGTCTGACTTCACTATAGGCAGCTGGGTCTTCATAGCTGCCTCTGCATTCCATCGGTGGCCATATCGCACTTTGCAAAGCCTCTGGAAAACTCCACAAGACACTAACAAGAGAATGAGAATGTAAACAGGCCGATAATGTCTTAGTATTATGGCAAAAAGAAAGTTTTAATTTCATGGACCACTCCCCCCGCCCCCCACACACACGCACACATTCCGAAAGTGTCTCCAAGACTCCACATGTCCCTGGAACATACTAAAATAAAGGGTTCAGAATGGTACCTCACAAGGGAAGTTCTCAGTGAATACTAATTCTCTTTTCCTTTTGTTCCTAGCCTCAATGTTGTTAAATCATGACCAAGTTAAGGCCAGGCCTTCTTCAGGTCATTATAATTACATAATATCCAGCACAGTGTTATGTGTAAAGAGGTGGTCAGCAAGTATCACTGTGTTGCTCAGATGGTACTGTAACTAATTAGCTATGTGATCCTCAGCCAAGGATACTTAATCTGTCAAATCCAGAGGATACACAGACTTGAATAAGAAAAAAAGTTACATCTCTATTTTCTGACATTCAGCACTTACTTTACGACTGTAACCAACAAACCATGATTGCACTAGTAGCGCCTGTGATACTGTCACCAATAAAAATCACAGGGATTTTTATATCATATTATGGTTACTGCAGATATCTTGAAAAATCATATGTGCTCATAACTAATTCAAAATTATGGTAGTTATTACACCTGTCACTAGATCTTGGTACTTCATGCATTAATAAAGAAGTACACATATTGCAATATCACGAACTTTGAAAAACATCTTCATAGCTGTATTTCAATACAGCTGTTTTCATTTTCAATCCTTTGTATTTTACTTAATTTTTATTTCTGCAGTGACTTGGAACTTTGTATCGTACCTTACGCAGTTAAAAACATTCTAAGAAAGGGGTCTGCTGGCTTAACCAGATTGCCAAGGATTCATGTGACCAAAAAGGCAAGAATCCTTGGTGTTAAGCAATTCACTTAATCTCTTCAGGCACCAAGTTCCTCTCTTTTAAAGGAAAGGATGCTTACTCCCTGAGGTCGCTCCCAGTTCTGCCACCCCAGCTATAGTCTGTGGAATATGATATCCATAGTGGAGAAGAATCAGGTGGGAAACCACATACCTGAGGACGTTAGCAAAAAGCACGATTCTGGGCCAGGCATGGTGGCTCACACCCATAATCCCAGCACTATGGGAGGCCAAGGTGGGCGGATCACATGAGGTCAGGAGTTCCAGACCAGCCTGGCCAACATGGTGAAACTCCGTCTCTACTAAAAATATAAAAATTAGCCGGGCATGGTGGTGGGCGCCTGTAATCCCAGCTACTCAGGAGGCTGAGGCAGGAGAATTGCTTGAACCCAGGAGGTGGAGGCTGCAGTGAGCCAAGATTGAGCCACTGCACTCCAGCCTGGGTGACAGAGCGAGACCCCGTCTCAGAAGAAAAGAAAAAAAATCAGCCAGGCTCATGGCTCACTCCTGCAATCCCAGCAACTTGGGAGGCTAAAGGCTGGAGGATCACATGAGGCCAGGAGTTCCAGACCAGCCTGGACAATAGAGAGAGACCCCATCTTTAAAATAATTTTTTTAAAACTTAAAAAATCAAAAAACTTAAGCCAGGCATGGTGGTGCACACCTGCAGTTCCAGCAACTTGGAAGGCTGAGGTGGGAGGCTGCAGTGAGCCATGATCATGCTGTACTCTAGTCTGGGCTGTGGAGTGAGGCCCTGTCTCAAAAAAAAAAAAAAGAAAAGAAAAGAAAAACAAAAGCTTTGCAAAGAATCCATAGTCAATCTAATCGGGGGCTGTTCTTTACATAAACAGCTTGTGTGGAAGCAAACTTGAAAATAAATGTTTTTATAATCAGACTATTCTGGATATTTATCACTAATGTTTGCTTAAAAGTGTTTTATATCTTCATATGCTCAGACAGAAAAAAAAAAAAAAAACAGAGAGAGAGAAAACAGAAACAAAGAAAGAAAAAAGATGAGAAAAAAGCACATTTTCCACATCTCCAGGGAAGAACACTTAGCCACTGAGCACTTCACACAGGGGTACTAGAGCACCATCAGTTTAAAGAATCAAATGGATCAGTCACCTCACTTGATAACACACACAAACCATTGAGACCCACTTAATGCTAAAAGCCGGAGCCAACACTGCTGTTTAAGAACTAAGAAAGCCCAGACAGGCTGCATTTCAGTCCCTGTAGAAACGTCTAGGATACGTCGGGAACAGCCAAGAGTGGCACCAAGATAAAATATGACAGTAGCGACTGCCAGCTTCAGCAGGCACAATTCAAACTGAGCCCAAAGCTCTATCCTCACACAGAGAAGCTCTGCAGAGGCACACTTCTCTTACAGCACAACAGGCAAAGTCATAGCTAGCACGGAATAGTCATCCAAATGCTTCAACATGACTATTCTACGGTTTCTTCACCCAGAAACCAAATCTGTCCAGTAGACACTTAGAAAAGTCCAAAAAGCCAGTTTTCCCAACTATATTTAAGCAAGTCTGTCTGCTCCATGCTTCCTTGTTTTCTCAGCAGAATATCTCATTCTCTTACTTGCAGAGATAAAGACAGAGTGGAGGCTCTCCCTTCCTCCATCTAACCAAACAAAATTAAACTCATATTGGGGTGAATGAGATGTTATGCCTAATGGGAAGAAAAAGAAGAGAAAAAAACCACATTCAATCACCAGAGAAGCTAGGTTACTGTGCTTTAGAACAGCACCCCAACATCAAGGACAAGCAGACTGAAGGTACCAATACCTGGTACACCCGTTGAGTGCTAGGTATACAAAACCATAATGGTCTGATTCACCGAACCCAAGGATGGCACAGTCCAGGAACTGTAAAGAAGCAGCATGAAGGTTTGGGACAGTCTGACAAATAGAAAATTTGAAGGAGAGAGTAGGAATGGATTTGAGCCCTCAAGGAAAGGTGAGCTGTCTGAGGCAGAGTCGGGAGGGCACTCCTGGCAGGGACAAGCACAATGGGAGCAAAGTCCCAAAGGAGGGACTCTGCAGGGTATATTGCACAACAGTGGGAAGGGCAGTTGGTCTGCATTGGAGAGCTAGTGAAAGAAGCCTTGAGAGATAATGCTGAAGATAGGCTGAACCAGATTGTAGGAACCTTGGAAGTCAGGCTCAGACTTTATCCTGTTGACCATGAGAGGCTTCCAAGCAGAGAGGTGACAGAAATGTAAGCAAGAAGGTGACAAAAAACAATGATGAGTTTTAGGAATAAGCAATGGACACTACTCTCTTCAGTTAATTTATCCTAACTGTGGGTCCTTTTGCCAAACCCAGACCAACCAGAATCTATGTCTGGTGAAATAAGTGTTCAGAATTATATCCTGGAGCAATTTTCCTAACACCTAGGCCCTGGAAATGCAATCCAAATATTTTACACACACACACACACAATTTCCACACATATTTCCATATACATATGTATATATACACACACACACACATAGTTCTTTTTGTTTTGTTTTGTTTTTGCTGTTTTTAGATCAGGTCTCACAGTATCACCCAGGCTGGAGTGCAGTGCTGTGATGGGGGCTTACTGCACCCTCAACCTCCCAGGCTCAAGCAATCCTCCCACCTCAGCCTCCTCAGTAGCTAGAACCACAGACTCAGGCAACCATGCCCGGCTACATTTTTTTCGTATTTATTGTAAAGACCCGTTTGCTATGTTGCTATGCTAGTTTCGAACTGTTGGGCTCAAGCAATCCTCCTGCCTCTGCCATTCAAATTGTTGGGATTATAGATGTGAGCCACCGCACCTGGCCCAAATATTTTTCTTGACCTGTAAGTGACACAGTAAACTGACTCCAGAACATGCAAATGAAAAATTAAAAACATATTATACTTGCTCCTAGGACTATGGCAATAAAAACCACATTTGTGAAACATGTTTACTTTACCCTCAACTCAACAGTTTTGAAAAGGGCTTTTAATCCTGTTAAAATTAGATTTGATAACATTGCCATAGTTATTAGGCATTGTTAAATATGCTTTCATCTAGGGGCCGGGTGAGGTGTCTCACGCCTGTAATCCCAACACTTTGGGAGGCCGAGGCAGGCGGATCACCTGAGGTCAGGAGTTTGAGATCAGCCTGGCCCACAGAGCTAAACCCGGTTTCTACTAAAAATACAAAATTAGCCAGGTGTGGTGATGCAAGCCTGTAATCCCAGCTACTCGGGGCGGGGGGCGGGGGCTGAGACAGGAGAATTGCTGGAACCCAGAGGCGGAGGCTGCAGTGAGCCGAGATTGCGCCACTACACTCCAGCCTGGGCAATAGAGTATGACCACCTCGTCAGTCAGTCCTTCTCAAAAACAAACCAACCAAAAAAAAAAGAAGAGCCCTTTCCCGAGGTGCAGCTAAGGGAGAGACTAAGATTCTAAAAGCAACTTAAGAGCAAAAAAGAATACTTTTTGAACTGAGGGAAAACAAAGAATAATAAATATATAAAGGATCGCAACCTAAGAATAATGTAGTAATCATGAGACTGTTAAAAAACAAAACAAACAACAACAAAAAACCCTGACTCCTGGCCACAGAGTTGAAAAGCCCCTAGGCACGTAGAGTAGCTCTTAATTGAGACTGCACTTCACTAACCAGTGAGGTGAGGAAAAACAGGACTTCAGTAAGGGAGTAAAGTCAAAGATTAAATTACAAACAGGCCAAATGGACCTGAGAGGAAGTGATAAAATTCGCAACACACTCAGCTGTGTTTATTGTAGGGAATCACCCCAGGTCTAACGGCCACTGTAATCACCCCGCTCAGGGCAGAAGTCTTCCCACAGGCCCTCAATAACCTCAATCCTTGATAAAAAGCCAAAGGAGCCTGACTTTCCACCTGGGTCAAAACCCCCGCACATTCATTATTTCGGAATCAAAGCACCACCACCAGCAACCCCCTGCGCACAACCCGGGGCTCTCCAGCACCGCTGTTCGTGATGCCAAGTGCCCAGCACGGGGTCTGGCACCGTTTCCTTAATAAAAATGTCCTCTTCTCGTCTCCAGGATAAAACTCAGGATCCGGAAGGCAGCGTTACACCCTCTCCAGCCAGGCTCCGTTAGGAGATGAGTGCGCACAAACAGCCCCAGGGGCCAGCCACCCCCTTCCCGTGCCACAACTTCCTGTCCCTTCCATCACTTCCACACCACGACTCTAGTTTCCATCCAGTTCACAACTGTCATCAAGATCCCAGGGTCTGGAGGAAAGGGGGCAGGGCGGCTCTCCACCCTCAACTCCTCACTTAAGGGGCGTCTGAGAAGAACCTACGAAAGTGGGGCCAGAAAGCACTGGGACCACGAGCACCAGCCCATGTGCCGACCCCGGGGGCCACCTACTCTCGGGTGAAACCCACGCTGGGCGCACGGGGGCGAGCCACACAGGCGCGCCCCCTCGCATTGACATTTCTCCGGTGTGAAGTGCCGGAGCTTGGGATGCAAGAGCGGGATTACTGTCCCGAAGCTCAACTGCACTTGGAAGCACTCGGCGTCCCCAAACCCTGGGCGACTTCCCCATCGGCGCTCCCTGGTCAGGGATCCGACCGCCCCCGAATCCCAGAGCTGCGCAGCCGGGCCGAGCCCCCGGCCGGGGTCCTCCGCCGGGCTCTGGGCAAACCTGGCAGGGCCGCTGTCCGCGAACTTGGCCGCGTGGGCCGGGCAGGGACCAGGTGGGGCGCGCACTCACCAACCCCGTACTTCTGCCTCTTGGTCGGGATCCAGCGGGCCATGGCGGCGACCTCGCCCCGCGGCGGCGGCGACTAAGGCTGCTACAGCTCCTCCGGCTCCGGTCGCCGCAGCGCCGCGCTCCTGCGTGCCCCGGGCGCTTCCGCCATGTTCCGCCAAACTTCGCTGGACTGCGCTGGCCGCCTCCCCTCCGCGCCGCCCGCGCCAGTGCCCGCGCCGCCCGCGGTCACCTGCTGGGCCGGGCTGCAGCGCAGCCTTGCGCGCCCCTCCCGGCGCCGCCCCGGCCCCTCCTGCCGGCCGCGCCCTCCGCCCGCCGGGGCCGCCTCCGAGCCGCGGGCGCCCGGCCTCTCCCGCCCGCGCCGCTTTCTGAGCTCTGCCGGGCGGGGACCGACTGCGGCTCCGCCTCGCGCGCTTCCCGGGAGCGGCTTCCCGGGCCGGCGGGACTTTGGCGCTGGCGGCGCTTTGCCTTTCCCCTGCCCTCCCCACCCGGCTGATACCCCGGAGGCGGGGTCCCTGCGGTCGGGCTCCCGACCGAGGATTGCGCTGGAGGCGCCGGGCACACCCAGGCCGGGCGGCCGGTGGGCGAGGGATGCGGGCTGCGCTCCCACGGCGCGCGCCGGACGCTTGGGGAGCGGAAAGGGATCAGCAAGAGCGGTTTCTTGCCCCGGGGCGCCTCCGGTGCCTGGCACTAAGCGGGCGCGCAATAAATATTTGTTGAATGAATGAGCAGTTGACTTCTGCCTTTACCCCCTGGAGCTTGAACCCTCGCCGCAAGCGCGGGAAGCCGTACCCGGGACATACTGGATCTCCTGGGGCCACCAATTAGAGCCTGGAAAGCAGAACTTCTATCACCAGAGAGCTGGTGCAAGGGAGGCGGGCTCCTCAGAAGTATCAGATCGTTTGCTAGGGGATCCTCTGCAGGGAAATTGTTTAGAAAGCCCTAATTTGAAAGTCCTGTATCCCCAAACTCCGGGGACCCCCCAACCCTAAGCTGAAGAAACTTAGACCCTCATGCACAGGGGAAAAGTCCACCCCCAGACCTCCCTTTCTCAACCAGCCAGCAGCCCAGAGAGCATCCCCGCGGAAAGGGGACAAGGCGCATCCCCGTCTTTTCTCCGTCAACGACTGCATTTTCTTGACGAAGATCCCAAAGGGGCTGCGCATTTGAACCGCCTTGGGCTCCAGGTGGCGCCCTCTCTGGAGCTCCCTCTTGAAATTCATTTCTTCCTGGAGAGACCTGGAGAATGAAGATCCAGGGGTTTCTCGCTACCTTGTACTGAGAAGTAACATTGCAAGCGGAGTAAATGACCAGCTTAATTACGTTCACCGTCGAAGAAGACGCCTCTAGAGAGAAATTATATCCTCTTTGCAGTCTGTGAAGGTTTTCAGGCTTTTTAGGAACGTAAAAGAAAGGAAGATTAACATGTAGTAAAGACAGGTAGTTGACCAGGCGCGGTGGCTCACGCCTGTAATCTCAGCACTTTGGGAGGCCGAGGCGAGCGGATCACCTGAAGTCAGGAGTTCCAGACCAGCCTGGCCAACATGGTGAAACCCCTTCTCTACTAAAATACAAAAGTTAGCCGGACGTGGTGGTGTGCTCCTGTAATCCCAGCTACCCAGGAGGCTGAGGCAGGAGAATCGCTGGAACCCGGGAGGCAGAGACTACAAGTGAGCCAAGATCGGGCCACTGCACTCCAGCCTGGGCAACAGGGCAAAACTCCGTCTAAAAAAAAAAAGAAAGAAAGAAAAGAAGAAGAAGAAGAAGAAAAAAGACAGTAAAGATAGGTAGGCAAACGAGATAACAAGATAGTAAAGTTTCATTGGAGAATTGGTGCATTTTAACTTTGGTGGTTTTTTGCAAAACCAGGTTTGAATTTTTTTTTTTAAGTCCTATTCACGGTGGGTAACTACTAGAGCTGGCTTTTTTTTTCTCCATCAACCAATAGGTATTTATTCACCATGTTTAACAATAATTTAAGAAATTCCTCTGTCACTTTAGACTTGACATCCAGAAAGAGTTCCACCATCTTCCCCAAAATAATTTATCTTCCTCCATTAGTATATCATGATTCTAATTTCCCAGGTTAGATAATTTCTTCTTCCTTCTTCACACACATATTAAATGCCTACACATTAATGTGTAATTAAATGCCAGGCATCTCTCTAAGAATGAGGGTGCAGCGGTGAATACGGTAAAATGTGTCCCTTCACAGAGCTTCTAGTCTAGACAGGGAGAGTAAGACAATAAAGAAATGTACAGCAAATGAGGGTAAACATTGGAGACAATTCCAAAGCAAGGAGGATAGGGCATGTAGGGTGATGCTGTTTGTATGGAGTGCTCTGGCAGTGCAGCTCTGCTAAGCTGAGGTTGAGGTGTAGACCTGAAGGAAGCGAAGATTCCAGGAGAAAGTGTTCTGGAAAAGAGGAGCAGCAAAGGCAAAGAACACCAAGCTGGTTTGGCAGGTTCCCAAGTCAGCCAGGGATCCTGGGTAGTGAGAGCTGAGTAAGAGGTGAGAGGAAACTTGGTCTAAGAGGCAGAGGGGTGCCAGATAGAACAGAACCCTGACAGGAATATGAACTTTATGTATTACTGCTACAAGAGAGGTTTGGAGGGCTTTGAGCCAACCTGGGACATATTGCACTTACTTGCTGTGGTATGAATCCATTGTAAAGGGGCAAGGGAGGCCCACATGGATGGACGTGGGTGGCTATTTCAGTCATTCAGGCAAGACATGAAGGTAGTTGGGACCAGGAGGTTTGGGGTGGAGGTGAAAAAGAAGTTGGGTTCTTAATATATGTGAAAATAGAACCTAGCCAGATGTGGTGGCTCACACCTGTAATCCCAGCATTTGGGGAGGCTGAGGTGGGAGGATTGCTTAAGGTCAGGAGTTGAAAATCAGCCTGGACAACATAGTGAGACATTCCTCTACTATATATATATCCTGGGCATGGTGGCTGTGCCTGTGGCCCTATCTACTTAGGAGACTGAGGTGGGAGGATTGCTTGAGCCCAGGAGGTCAAGGCTAGCAGTGAGCTATGATTGCATCACAGCATGAAAAAGAACCAATAGAAGGGCCACATGAATGGCGGGGGGATTTTCTACGGTGAGGCTTCTGATGTTCTTGGTGTGCTTCAATCTTTTTTGGGAAGTTTTCCACCAGAAAGAGATAAGCTTGTATTTTTCTTTTTTTTTTTTTTTAAGAGCCCTACCCCTATCATACACACTTCAGGCCCCACACACCTTGGTTCTTGTCCCTGCATGTGAGATACATCCTGGGTCAAGAATGACGCTAAAGCCAGCTAGGTCGCATGTGCCTGTAGTCCCAGCTGCTCGGGAGGCTGAGGCAAGAGGATTGCTTGAGCCCAGGAGTTCCAGGCTGTAGTGAGCAATGCTGATCAGGTGTCTGCACTAAGTTCCACATCAATATAGGGACATCCTGGGAGCAGGTGACCACCAGGTTGCCTAAGGAGGGGTGAACTGGTCCAAGTCAATTATTTGGAAAGCCCTGTATCCCAAAACTTCGGTACTCTTCCTTAGCTGAAGAAATTCAGGCCCACATATCCAGGGGGAAAATCCATCCCAAGACCTCCCTTTTCCAACCAGCCAGCAGCCCAGAGAGCGTCCCTGTGTAGAAAGCGACTGGATGCATCCTTCTCTTTTCTCTGTCACCGACTGTATTATTGACAAAGATCCCGTAGCCAGGACTTCACATTTGAATTGCCTTGGGCTCCAGGTGGCATCCTCTCTTGAGCTCCCCTTCTGATCAATAAAGCTCCCCTTCTGATGGCACCTGTGAATTGCCACTGCATTTCAGCGTGGACAACATAGCAAGACCCTGTCTCTAAACAAATATTGATTCAAAACAAAAAGAATGACTTTAAGGTTTGGGGCTTGAACAGCTGGGGAGTAGAGTTGCCATTGTCTTGGTCACCATTGATATCTATCTTGTCTTCACCCTTTCCTGTCCCAGTTGCTCTCTATCAAAGTTTTCCTTTCAATATTTCTTTAGGACCCACTTCTTCATGCCTTCCTCAGCAACTTCTCCATGTGGCCCCTTAGGAGCTAAAGCGCTCTGCACTGAATTATATGACCTGCCTGTTGTGGACTCAGGTCTTCTCAAAGTTACATGGATTCTCCGTGCTTAGGGAAATTGGATGACCTCTGTTCTCTGAACACAGGTATATTTCAAATGCAATATACATCAGAATGTTAATGCTATTATCCAGTGGAACTGGGTTTCTACCAAAGAGATTTCAACTGCCTCATCCCACTCTTGCATTGAAGTCTTTTTCCAAAACTAGATCCTTGAATTTGGGAGCCAGAGATTTCAAATTTGACAGTTGCTTTAAGAGAGTTAGAGGAAAATGGAAAATTTTAATTACAGCTTTCAGTATGTTTATCATTTCCTTCTGAAAACTGAAATCTACTCACTTTGCTATATCAGATGGCTAAATCCCAGTTTGAATGTCCTTTTAAATCATAAAAGCAGAGCTTTTCAAAGTCTTTTATTAGAATGAGGCTTAAAATTAGACAGTCAACCAGGTAGGTGGAACGACAGCATGATGCCCAGAAATATCCTTTTCTTTTTCCTCTGTTATCTTTTCAGAAGAAACATTAAGCATGTTCCACGACCAGAGATCTTCAAACTCTAAAACCCACACAAATACAAACACACTTATGCACGCACAGACACTCAGGCTCTGCTTGAAGGAGCCATGGAGAAAGAAATGAGGGTAAGTGACTTTGAGGGTTAGTTTGACAAGAGTATTGTGACTATCCGTTACAATGCCTTAGAGAATAAATGGACAGGAGGTGAAGAGAACTGGCAAGAGCCTCACCTTCCCTGTTGATTACCAGGTTTATTTTTGTCAAATCAGGCTGATCTGATGGCTTCTCTGTGAGATGCTGTGGATTCGTTTAAAGTGTCTTTTTTTCTCTCTCTCTAGATAAAGGAAGATTATTCTTTGATCCTATATGAGTGAGTGGCTAGTGGAACTACCAAAAAAATGATAATAATAAAAATAATGTAATTGGTTCTAAGCAGTGCTTTGCAGGCTCCTAAGGATGGTTCTAGGTAAGCCAGGAGTAGGTGATACGCTGTAATTCTGCGACCCAGGAGCTTAGCAGGACAAAGGAAACATCAATCACTGTAGTCCCAGAAGTAACTTTTCATAGGCCCCAGGGATTCCAGCATCATTATTCACTCTCCACTCTACAAGTGACTTAGGTTGTGAGCATCTCTGAGTCTGCACAGGCTCTGCCATGTGGCTGTGGGGGTCTGGCTTCTCTGATGAATGGGAAGAAAATGCTCAGGGCTCCAGTGCTATTATCTCCTCATCCCTGTCACAAGGAGATTTATACTTATGATTTACCCTTTTCATGAACATGGCAAAATTCTTTTTTCTAGTTTTGTTTCTGGAATGTTCTTTGCTGTGTCTAAATGAGCTGATTCCACTGTTGGGAGAGGTTGATGATGTGAGCAGTAAGAAGGCATTAGTTTGTTGAAAACTAGATCCATATTTAGGTGAGATAAAATCAAACTACCTGATTTTTTTAAAAAACTATGTTTATTTACCATATGTCTTGATTCCTATATGCATTGAAAAATTAATATTCATAAGACTGTTTAAAATAAGAGAGGATGGGCTGGATGCAGTGGCTCACGCCTGTAATCTCAGCACTTTGGGAAGCCAAGGTGGGCAGATCACTTGACCTCAGGAGTTCGAGACCAGGCTGGGCAACATGGCGAAACCCTGTTTCTATAAAAAAATACAAAAATTACCAGGGTGTGGTGGTGTGTGTCTGTAGTATAAGCTACTCAGGAAGCTGACGTAGGAGGATCGCTTGAGCCCAGGAGGTAGAGGTTACAGTGAGCTGATGTGGCACCATTGCACTCCAGCCTAGGTGACAGAGTAACACCCTATTCCCCCTGCCAAAAAAAAAAAGAGAGAGAGAGATGATGAAAACTTAGAAGAAATGTGGAAAATGTATTATGTAAGCATAAATGAAAATAATTAGATTGTCTATGCTGCAAAATGATTGTAACTATAGAAAGTCATAGATTTACAGGGAAAATGACCATGAAGAACATGAATAAATGAAAGATTTTATTCAACCTTCTTCAAAGCAATATAGAAATATACTTGATAAATAAAGAAATATACTTGATACAATAAAGAAAAATACTTGATTACCGAAATCTCTGGGCTATGTAGCAAGAGCAGGAAGTTATTTGCCTAAATCTGATCATTTTTTTGTGACAAGAGTGAAGTTTCACATCTCGGTTCCTTGGTCACACGGACACTGTGACTATCCTGTTTAGATGACTGTCACATTCAGCAGATGTTTCTTCCTATTTGTGATCAGTTAAGAAAACAAGCATTTAATCCAGAACTTGTATTTAATACTGGAACGATTTTATTGTTCACAGCCACCAACTGTAAAGTAACAATAATAACTGCATATGAAGTAATGAGTACTGGCTCTAAATCACCTTGTTTAATCCCCATACAACCTAATGAGGTAAATATAACTCTCTGGTCATTCCCACCTCACAAATGTGGCTTCGGAGATGTCAAGAAATTACCTACATAATTAATTAGTGGCAAAACAAAATCCAGACCCAGACAGCCTGACTCCAGGGTCCACACTCTAAAGCAGAGGTCGGCAAGCTTTTGCTATAAAGGCCCCACTATGTATAGTTCTCAGGCTTTACAGGCCATATGGCCTTGCTGCAACCATTCAGTTCTGCAGTTATAGCAGGAAAGCCTCTATAAGCAATATGTACAATGAATTGAGTGTGGTCGTGTCCCGGTAAAACTTCATTAGTTGTGTTAGATCAAGTTTAGCCTAAACCTGCCTCCTTACATATTTTAAGTTCAGCCTAAAGATTTCTGTGTACATAGTGAACTGTAACCTCAATGGAAGTGTAAACAGACCAAAACCTACTCTTGTGCCAATTACTGAGTTTTGGCCAATCAAAGGGGGCAAATCTGTTCAAACTGTCTTCAAATAAGGTAAACGCCGAGATGCTGAGCTGTAACCAATCCGCCTGTTTCTGTCCCTCACTTCCGTTTTCTGTACATCACTTTCCTTCTTCTGTTGTAAGTGGTCTTCCACCACGTGGCTGCACTGGAGTTGCTGAGCCTACCCTGGCTCCGGAGGCTGCCTGATTCTCAAGTTGTTCTTTGCTCAATTAAACTATGCTAAATTTAATTTGGCTAAGGTTTTCACAGTAGATAAGAAATTTGAATTTCGTGTAGTTTTTATGCACATGAAATACGATTCTGGCCAGGTGCAGTGACTCACCCCTGTAATCCCAGCAGTTTGAGTGGCCGAAGTGGGCAGATTGCTTAAGTCCAGGAGTTCAAGACCAGCCTGGGCAACATGAAGATATCCTGTCACTACAAAAATCACAAAAATTAGACGTGTGTTGGCACATACATGTTGTTCGAGCTACTCAAGAGGCTGAGGTGAAAGGATCACTTGAGCCTGGGGAGGTCGATGTTATAGTGAGCTGTTATTGTTGTGCCACTGCACTCCAGCCTGGGCAATAAGAGTGAGACCTTATCTTAAAAAAAGGAAAGGGAAGGGAAGGGAAGGGAAGGGAAAGGGAAAGGGGAAGGGGAAGGAGAAGGGGAAGAGATATCATTGTTTATCCTTCTTTTGATTCTTTTCTGTCTCATGTGAAAATGTAGTGAACATTCTTATCTTGGCCAGGTGCGGTGGCTCACACCTGTAATGCCAGCACTTTGGGAGGCTGAGGCAGGCGGATCACGAGGTCAGGAGATGGAGACCATTCTGGCCAATGTGGTGAAACCCCGTCTCTACTAAAAATACAAAAATTAGCTGCGTGTAGTGGCGCGTGCCTGTCATCCCAGCTACTCAGGAGGCTGAGGCAGGAGAATGGCTTGAACCCGGGAGGCAGAGGTTGCAGTGAGCAGAGGTTGCATCATTGCACTCCAGCCTGGTGACAGAGCAAGACTCTGTCTCAAAAAAAAAAAAAAAAAAAAAAATCTTATCTTTATCTTTATCTTACAGGCTGCACAGGAACAGGTGGTGAGGCACAGTTGGCCCTTGGGCCTTAGTTTGCCAATCCCTGCTCTACACTATGACTGTCATCCCTTTTGGTGGGTGGGAAGGCTGGGGGCCTCCAGAAGGAGCAGCATAACTAAGGAAGCGTGTGGTAGTACTTTCCCACTGGAAGTCTGTTTGCATAAGGATTTGTGAGAAGCCCTTGGAAGAGAAGTCATGGGAAGAGAAGGCCTCCACTAGTAAAAGTTGCCATAGAAATCAGAGGATGGGGGCACTTCTGAAAGCAGTGAATATCTGTGTTGAGGAATTGTCTACTGGCCTGGCCCTTTGAACTCTATTTCCAATGATAAGAACTGTAAATAGAGAACTTGGCTCATCGCAATGGCTCACGCCTGTAATCCCAGCACTTTGGGAGACTGAGGCAGGAGGATTACTAGAGGTCAGGAGTTTGAGACCAGCCTGCCAACATGGTGAAACCTCGTCTCTACTAAGAATACAAAAATTAGCAGGGCGTGGTGGCACATGCCTGTAGTTCCAGCTACTTGGGAGGATGAGGCAGGAGAATCACTTGAACACAGGAGATGGAGGTTGCAGTGAGGGAAGATTGTACCACTGCACTCCAGGCTGGGCAACACAGTAAGACTCTATCTCAAAAATAAAAAATAAAAAATAAATAAAAAATAAAAAATTTACTAACCCCTGGTAAGACAGCAGCGCACAAACAATGCTTTGGTACCCACTGAACAAGCAGGCTTCTACGGGGGGGTGGCATTCTTATGGATATCCCAGTGGAAATGACATGGGGCCTGCCTGAGATAAGGGTGCTAGAAGGAGGTATGACAATATCTATTAAAATATTTGCAAGACCAAGTAGATACTGGTGATACCACCTGGTGAAGGTCATAGCAGAAAAAACCAAAATAGCCCAGTTAATTTATGAATACTCAGATATACACCCTGAGATCTTCCAGAAATACCTGAAGGAGGCTTGGAAGGGAGGTGGGGGTGATGAAATTGTAGAACCAGCTCCAGATGGATAATGTTCCTAAACACTTTCGTGTTCATTAGCTCACTGAGATTGGGACTGCTATTTGTTCTCTAATTGGTCCTTGTCCTCAGAATTCATGTTTTTGAATGTCAATCTTTACCCTCCTGGGAGAAACTACATTTAGTGTAGAATTGTTATAGCACCAATAAAAGTGACTTAAAGTTTTAGAGAACGCTCATTTGGACGGCCACATTTTGAATTTCTTAATAGATATTTTGAAAGGCAGTGTTTTAATTAAGCAACTATGTGATTACAATACTCATAATAGCCAAACTACAAATCTTTAATATTAAAATATAGGCTACGCTATTACAGTTTGGGATTTTGGGGTTTTGTTCTGTTTTTTTTTTTTTTTTTTTTGGTATAATCTCCAATCTCAAAGTGTAGCTTCATCCCAGGGTTGTCTGTGTGTCTGTGTCATGTTTGAGCAATATTTCTGAACTCACTTCTTTCAAAATAACAAGGAATCTTTAAATACTTTGCAGCAATTACCTGGCTTGGCTGAATCAGGAGGACAAGGCCCTAGGGTTCATTACTTACATAGTTTCTTAGTCATGTACTGTGGCATAAAGTTCTTACTTAAGCCCTTCCCTCCCCTGAAATTATGCCTCAGGGTTTGTTCCCCTGAATGACTTATACCACATATGCAAAAAGTCTCATAAGAGGAGAGAAAACTCATTTAGATTCTTCCTGGATGAGGAAATGATTTCCATTTAGAAATGATCCAGTGATTAATGTCTGTCCTTATTAACTTTGGATTGGCCCACACAGCAAGAGCTGGGCAAACGCTGGCCCTGGAAGTTGCATTTTTATTTGTCCTGTGAATTGCCAAAAAGGCCTCTCTTGAACACAGTCTTCTTACTTGTAAAATTGTTGTTGTGATGTGTTGCCTGGGTACACATGTTAGAATTCTTCAGGATGGTGTATTATTTGAAGACAGGAAATTCCACCTACGTTTTCCTAGAATGTGAAAAATAGGAGAATTCAAATGGCCATGTGTTTTACTTAATATTCTGTAGGCTGTTTTAAGTAGAAACATAGCAATAAAATGAATATATTTTTAGGGAATCTAGTCAAGAATAAAAGAAAAACACAAATAGATATAATGAAGTAAAAGGGTATGGGACCATAGAAAAGCCACTTACGTAAGACTAGGATGTGCATTGTAGTTCTTATATAATACATTGCAAAGATCGCAGTGAAAACAGAACTCATTAGGAAAATGTAAATAAACAAAATTGAGCCAAGAAATAGAAAACCTGAGCCAACCAAACAGCATAGAAGAAATCGAAAGTGTGGTCAAAATATTATAGCTAAAAAATGTGCCAGGCCTAGCTATAAAGGCAAATAGTTTTGTACATTCAGGGAACAGGTCAGCTGAATGTAATATAAACTGTTCCATAGAAAATGATAGAGTGAGGACAGGTGTGGTGACTCACGCCTATAATCCCAGCACTTTGGGAGGCCGAGATGGGTGGCTCATTTTAGGTCAGGAGTTCAAGACCAGCATGGACAACATAGCAAAACCCTGTTTCTGCTGAAAATACAAAAAAATTAGCTGGGTGTGGTGGCATGTGCTTGTAATTCCAGCTACTTTGGAGGCTGAGGCACGAGAATCTCTTGAACCCAGGAGGTAGAGGTTGCGGTGAGACAACATCACATCACTACACTCCAGCTTGGGTAATGAAGTGAGACTCTGACTCAAAAGAAAAGGAAAAAAAAAGTTTATGAAACTACAAAAAAAGTTTATGAAACTAGCCTAACCCTGGCAGTAAAGCCTGCTAAAATACGGAGCCAAAAATATAAATAGAAACATGTATTTGTATAAATATAATACAAATTCAACTATAAACAGAGATGCAAAACTAAAGAAAATATTAGTGAATCTCATATTGTTCTGCATGAAAAAAATGATACAGGATGACTAAATACATTTTATTCTTTTTTTTTTTTTTTGATATGGAGTCTCACTCTGTTGCCCAGGCTGGAGTGCAGTGGTACCATCTCGGCTCATTGCAACCTCCACTGCAACCTCCGCTTCCCGGGTTCAAGTGATTCTCCTGCCTCAGCCTCTCCAGTAACTGGGATTACAGGTGCCTGCCATCATGCCTGGCTAATTTTTGTATTTTTAGTAAAAACAGGGTTTCACCATGTTGGCCAGGTTGATCTCAAACTCCTGACCTCAGGTGATCTGCCCTCCTCCGCCTCCCAAAGTGTTGGGATTACAGGCATGAGCCACGGCGCCCAGCTATAAGTTTTATTTTTAAAGTACAAGAGCAGTTCAATAATAGGAAACTTATCAATAGAATTTATTTCATCAAAAGGTCAGTAGAGAAAAACCAAATGATTATCTGAATTGATATGTAAAAGGGATTTGAAAACACTCATTCTTGATCAAAACCCTTAGTAAACTAAGAATAGGCTATACCTCCTCAACATGATAGAGTATATATTATTAATAGAAACAAGCAGCTAGCATTACACTTAAACATGAATTGCCATGAATTCCTATTAATGAGAAATAAGAAAAGAAGGTCCTATCACACCATAGTGAGAGCAATATGCAGAGGTTGCTCTATTCCATGCAAGGAAATAAGAGACATTAATTATCAATATTTGCTGATGACATAATTAACTAGTAGAATCAACAGTGAATATTTTTGGTTAGATCAGAATTCAATTTTTTGTTTTTGACACAGGATCTCGCTCTGTTGCCCAGGCTGCCATGCAGTGGCACAATCATAGCTCACTGCAGCCTTGACCTCCCAGGCTCAAGCGGCCCTCCCACCTCAGTTTCCCAAGTAGCTTGGACTTTAGGCAAGAGGCACTATGTCCAGCTAATTATTTTTTAATTTTTTTGTAGAGATGGGGTGTTATTCTGTCTCCCAGGCTGCAGTGCAGTGGCATGGTAATAGTTCACTGCAACCTTGAACTTCTGGCCTCAAGCAATCCCCTAACCTTGGCCTCTCAAAGCACAAGGACTACAGGCATGAGCCACTGTTCCTGGCTGAATAAATCAGAATCTTATCATGTTTAACTTTTTTCCCTTGTTTTGAAGTACATGTAAAGGAACTTCACAGGCTAGATAGATAGATATTATACTAACGTGATTCATTAAATTTACTAATTTGCTACTACTGTAATGTATGATATTTTAATTCTGCAAATTCAGTTTTCCTCTCTGAATTTATTCATCTTTAAACACAGAAGAGACTCTAACCTGTAAATAACTTAATTTATTACAGTTATGGAAAAGTTTGAACAGGTCAACCCAATTGTTGTTCTTTTGCTCGTCAATGTAGTACTCTCTGGGTGGCATCAGCCTTTGCAGTGGGTTACATGGTGTCATTCTGAACCCTTCCAGCAAGGCAGATGCCAAGGCCCCCAAAAAAGGCATTTGCAGGACCTCACAGTTTACCTCCCAGCCCAGTGGAAGCTGACAGCCCTGCCCCTGTGGTTGGGATGGTGTTGCAGTCTCTGTCAACATCATCCTTTCTGCACTAACCACAGAAGTCTGGTTGCAATGGAGACTTTAGTGGTGGTGTTTGCACAAATATATTTTGCACAGAGAGCATCTTCCCCCTATTGATTGCGTTCACTCTTTTTTTTATTTTTTTGAGACGGAGTCTCACTCTATGGCCCAGGCTGGAGTGCAGTGGCGCGATCTCGGCTCACTGCAACCTCCACCTCCCAGGCTCACACCATTCTCTTGTCTCAGCCTCCCGAGTAGCTGGAACTACGGGCACCTGACACCACACCCGGCTAATTGTGTTTTTTTTGTATTTTTTAGTAGAGACGGGTTTCCACCGTGTTAGCCAGGATGGTCTCCATCTCCTGACCTCGTGATCCGCCCACCTCAGACTCTCAAAGTGCTGGGATTACAGGCGTGAGCCACTGCGCCTGGCGGAGTTCACTCTTCTTCTTCTCCTGCCTCAGCCTCTCAAAGAGCTGGGATTATAGGCGTGGTCTTAATTTTTTCTTTTTTAAGCATTTTTTTTTTTCAGCTTTCTTTTTCAGGAAAAGCAGCATTTCCCACTCCGCCTTGATCTTTTTTAGTTTTTGTTATTCTTACATAGTTTCATAAGCTATTTTCAGTAGTATATGATAAATTATTGCTATTTCAAAATGCAATGAATTGCCATGGACTGATTTCATGAAATTTTACAATTTATTGAGGTTTTGCCTGCTTTCTAATTCGTTTTTTAAAAAATAGATAATGTTATTCTACTATGGGCCACTGAACAAGAATATTCCACATCTGTGGCCTCTTTTAAACCTGGAACCGTCAAGCAACCTTTTCTAGGATAGTACAGGATATGCATTTGTTAGAAAGAATGTTCAAAAGACTTTGAGTATCGTGACGGGAAAACTACCAACGTCTCTGAAATCGCTCTTAAATTGCTTGATAGATATGCTCGTGGTTAATTTAACAGCAATTGTAATTATATTTTCCAATTATATTTCTGTTGCTTTCACAAGTATCTTCACGTATTTAATTTCGTACGCTGCTGCCCTTACAACTGATGATAGTTCATTCTCTAGGCCTGCTTGGGAAGCCACAGACTTTTACTGACTTGTGTGATCAGGCTTGGACTATAGCATGTCTTGGGATTCCCTCGTATCACAGGTTTGGAGAACAAACCCAACTACATATTAGCCAGGCATGGTGGTGTGTGCCGGTGGTCCCAGCTGCTTGGGAGCTGAGGTGGGAGGATCACTTGAACGCAGGGAGGCCGAGGTTGCTGCGAGTTGTGATTGTACCACTGGATGCCTGGGCAATAGAGGGAACAGAAGGAGAACCTGTCTCAAAAAAATAAAAATAAAAATAAAATAGGTTCAAGGTAAAACTAGATAGATATGGTGCTAGTGCCACCTGCTGTTGTAGCTGTAAATTGCAGCTATCTAATAGCTGGTTGCTCTGAATATTCAGTATTCTTTTAAAACCTGCCCTCTCATGGCGGGAACCGTGAGTTTTATGTTGCTTTCACTATTTTCACTTACCCAAATCTTACTATGTGCTAAGAATTACGGTGCCAAGAGCTTTACACAAATCCTCTCATTTAGATATCATAACAACTCTACCAGGTAGATCTTTTTTTTTCTTTTCTTTCTTTTCTTTTCTTTTTTTTTTGAGATGGAGTCTCGCTCTGTCGCCCAGGCTGGAGTGCAGTGGCGCGATCTCGGCTGACTGCAAGCTCCGCCTCCCGGGTTCACGCCATTCTCCTGCCTCTGCCTCCCTAGTAGCTGGGACTACAAGCGCCTGCCACCACGCCCGGCTAATTTTTTTGTATTTTTAGGAGAGACAGGGTTTCGCCGTGTTAGCCAGGATGGTCTCGGTCTCCTGACCTCGTGATCCGCCCTCCTCGGCCTCCCAAAGTGCTGGGATTACAGGTGTGAGCCACCGCGCCCAGCCTGTACCAGGTAGATCTTATAGAAAATTTATGTTTTTATCACTTCAGCCTTAGTTTTTTGTATTCAAAAGGATTAATCTAGTGGAATGGATTATTAGGAAACATTATTAGACCCAAAAAAGGTTCTGCAGGTTATTTGGGGTGGTTTTTTTTACATTTTGTGTGTGTGTGTGTGGAGACAAGATCTTACTATGTTGTCTAGGCTGATCTTGAACTCCTGGGTTCAAGCAATCCTCCTGCCTCGGCCTTCCAAAGTGCTAGGATTACAGATGTGGGCCATTGTGCCTGTTCTGTCTTTCACATTTTAATACAAAATTCTTGGTCAGGAGCGGTGACTCACACCTGTAATCCCAGCACTTTGGGGGGCCAAGGTGGGTATATCACTTGAGGCCAGGAGTTTGAGACCAGCCTGGACAACATGGTCAAACCCCATCTCTACTGAAAATACAAAAATTAGCTGTGCATGGTGGTCCATGCCTGTAATCCCAGCTGCTTGGGAGGCTGAGGCACGAGAATCACTTGAACCTGGGAGTGTGGAGGTTGCAGTGAGCTGAGATTGCACCACTGCACTCCAACCTGGATGACAGAGCAAGACTCTGTCTTCCAAACAAACAAACAAGCAAACAAAAAACCAAAAGTTTTAAATCAAATTTTGGGCCTTTATGTGCCGTCATACAAATTTGCATTGCATAGTGGACAGTAATAACTTTTACTCCTATATTTTCAGGGTAACCTAGTTTAGAAATGAGAAGATGAATTATATTTCCCCTGAAAGGCACTCCCTTAGACTGAGGATGATACAAATGTTGTATTTCTATCAGGGTGACAGGAATGGCTTATTGGTCCTTGCTTGGTGTAATACACATGGCTTGCTGTAAAACATTTTTTGATTATTGTATGCACATGCCAAGAACTTTTAGCACCGTGTTCTAGTGAGTCCAAGGGTTTGTTGCTAAATGTGATGATATTTTGTGTCCAAGGATTGAAAGCACAAAACAGAGAGGGAATGAAGCAGATGGAAAAATATAGCAATAGCTGGAGTCCAGTAGGGCAGAGGGGCAAAACCAGGAGGGAGACATAGGCAGGTTAATAAATCCAAGTGGAGAAGAGCAGAAAAGTCAGGAAAGTGTCCCCAGGAGCCAGTTATTGGAAGAGTAGAAGTAGAGATGCAGTTCAAATAGTTAGAATCATTCCTTGTTCTGGCAGATTTGAGGCAAGTAGTCAGGAACCCCATGCCAATGTGTTGTTTCTTAGGAGAACATTCCTGAAGGCAAGCGAGTCAACGTCAGATATCATTAGGGTCCAGTCAGTTCAACCGGATAAAGATTTATCCAGTGTCTTTGCTGTGAAAAGCATTGTTGTTGCACGCTATGAGTAGTCAAAAATCTGCCTCATATCGTTTCTCTTTCTTCTCCTCCACAGGTTTACCATTGACAACACTTGATTCAATCCAGCTGTAAATAGTTAAAAACCTGGGTTGCTGAGTTTCAATCTGAACCCAAGACCCACAGCCCAATTATCTAGTTACAGCTGAGCTGTAGCTGGAAGCTGTAACAATAAGCTGTGCAATTGATTGCTGGGCCAGCATCTTACCTCTTGCCTGGAAAACCCTACTTCATACGTGTGTGTGTGTGTGTGTGTTTGTGTTGTAACTTTTTTCCTTTTTAAAAATTGTCGCAGCCAGGCGTGGTGGCACATGCCTATAATCCCAGCACTTTGGGAGGCCAAGGCAAGAGAATCGCTAAGTCTTGGAGTTCAAGACCAGCCTGGGCAACATGATGAAACCTTGTCTCTACAAAACTATCAAAATTAGCAGGGCATGGTGTTGCACACCTGTAGTCCCAGCTACTCAGTGGGGCTGAGGCAGGAGGGTCTCTTAATCCCAGGAGATTGAGGTTGCAGTGAGCCAAGATTGTCCCAGTGGACTCCAGACTGGATGACAGAGCAAGACCCTGTATCTAAATAAATAAATAAATAAATAAATAAATTGTGGCAAAAATCATAACGTCTTATAGTTAAGTAGTGTTTAGTATAGTCACATGGTTGTACAACAGATCTCTAAAACTTTTTCATCTTATGCAATAGAAACTCTGTACTCATTAAACCTAATTCTTCCTCCCCCTTTCCACAGCCTTCGTTAATCATCTTTTAACTTTCTGTTTCTATGATTTTGACTACTCTAGATACTTCATATGAATGAAAGCATATGAGATTTGTCCTTTTGTGAATGGCTTATTTTGTTTGGCCTAATGCCTTTGAGGTTCATCCATGTTGTAGTGAGATATGATTCTCTTCCTTTTTAAGATGCATAATATACCATTGTATGGATATACCACATTTTGTTTATCCATTCATCTGTTGATGGACGTTTGAGTTGCTCCCACCTCTTGGTTATTGTGAATAATATTGAGATGAACATGGGTGTGTTGCTTTTACTTTTTAAAAACCAAAATCTCCATAGTAACTGGAGGTCTAGCAGTCTAGGGAGAACATATGAAAACTGAGGCAAAAAGTTGGTGCTGGGCAGTAGCAGGCTAAATATCTCAGGAAGCAGCCTGCGTGGGAGAATTCTTGGCTTACATTGCCTGAACACTTGTACATCTCAGTTAGGAAAAAGAGTTTGGCTTTTAGCGTGACCTCTGGTTTATAGAAAGGCAATGTCTTGATCTGTTTCTGCCGCTGTAACAAAATACCTTAGGCCTGGCATGGTGGCTCACACCTGTAATCCCACGTGGCCGAAGCAAGAGGCTAAGGCAGGAGGATTGCTTGAGCCCAGGAGTTCAAGACCAGCCTGGACTACATAGTAAGACCCTGTTTCTACAAAAAATACAAACAAACAAAAAAATTAATTGGGTGTAGTGGCATGCCCCTGTAGTCCCAGCTATTTGGAGGGGTGAGGTGGAAGGATAGCTTGAGCCCAGGAGGTTGAGGTTGCAGTGAGCCATGATTGCACCACTGTACTTCAGTCTAGGCAACAGAGTGAGGCCCTGTCTCAACATACAAACAAACAAACAGAAAAAAACAAAGTACCTTAAACTGGATAATTATTCATATAAACAATGAAAAGGTATTGCTCACAGGCCTGGAGGTTGAGCAGTGGGAGATCAGGCTCCTGCAGGTTCAGCGTCTGGGTGATTGCTTCGAAAATGGTGCCTTCTTGCTGCGAGCATCCTCTCATGGCAGAAAGGCCCAGGAAACTTCCTCGAGCCTCTTTTATAAGGACACAAATCTCATTCATGGGAGTGGAGCCCTGAAGACTCAACCGTCTCCCAAATGCTCCATCTCTCAATGTTTTCCCATTGGGAATTAAGCTCCAACTTAGGAATTTTGGCATTTTGGCAGGGAGGAGGCACACCGACATTCAGACTATAGCAGACTGTCTTGCCACAAAGGGGCGGATCTTTCTTCCAATGTTCCAACCATGTCACATAGCTCATATCTCCAGTGTCATCATTTCTCACCCAGCGAGTTTGTAGGAATCAGTCACTTCCAACTTGGAGACATGTGCTCTGTCAAACTGCCTGAAGGGGAAGAAAGGGCACAGATTCTGAACTCTAGACTCTGAGGACTTTAATTTTAGTCCTAACACTGCCATTGTTTTCAAACTTAGGTAAGTCATTTAAGTTCTTTACATTTTAGCTTTCCATTTGTTAAATGAGGATGATAAGAAAGACTTTACACATTTTTTGTAAGGATTTAATAAGAATAACTGTAAATTTTAAATTAAGTGGTTTTTAATTTTTTTTTCTTTTTCTCTCTTTTTTTTTTTTTTTTTTTTTTTTTTTTTTGAGACAGGGTCTCATGCTGTCACCCAGGCTGGAGTACAGTGGCACCATCACAGTTCACCACATCCTCAACCTCCTGGGCTCAGGTGATCCTCCCACCGCAGCCTCCTGAGTAGCTAGGACTACAGGCGCCCCCTACCATGCCTGGCTAATTTTTATACTTTTTGTAGAGATGGAGTTTTGCTATGTTGCCCATGCTAGTCTCAAACTCCTGGGCTCAAGCGATCCATCTGCCTCGGCCTCCCAAAGTGCTGGGATTACAGGCATGAGCCACCACACCCGGCCAAAAGAAGTTTTATATAAATAGTGTCTATATTAGTCTTAGTGGCTATCATTGCATAGCATTTCTAATACATTCTTGATTCTACTTGTCTTTTATTAATAGCTGCTTCCTTTCTCTTTATAACTCTGTGCGAGTTTCTTTATCAGATCTCTCTAAGGGATCAGAAGGATAATTCTCCCCTCTCAATCCTAATGGAAAGAGGCCTGTGTCTTCACTGGGGTTTAGAGCTACCATAAATACGAAGTGGTTACTCTACATTTATTAATTAATGAGAACATTTGTGGGGTGTGCCAGAGAGTGCTAGTTTTCCTTGAATGTCCATTCTCCCCACTCCTTCCTTAATAACAGAAATCCCATTTTTTAGCTGGACAAAAAGCTGTCAAGAATAAAGGCTAGTACTTCCCCACTTCCCATGTGGCTAGAATGTGGTTAGGTGCTGAGCTCTGGCTATTGAAATGATACGTGTTTCTGTATTTTTTTAAGGAAAAAAAAAAAAAAAGAAAAGAAAAGGTTTATCCAGGCAGTTAATTGCCCCCTTTCAAAATATTTGAAGGGGCCAGGCCCTGTGGTTCATGCCTGTAATCCCAGCACTTTGGGAGGCTGAGGCGGGTGGATCACCTGAGGTCAGGAGTTCCAGACAAGCCTGGCCAACGTGGAGAAACCCTGTCTGTACTAAAAATACAAAATCAGCTGGGCAAGGTGGCGTGCCCCTGTAATCCCAGCTATTCGGGAGGCTGAGGCAGGAAAATGACTTGAACCTGGGAGGCAGAGGTTGCAGTGAAATGAGATCACATCATTGCACTCCAGCCTGGGCAACAAGAGCAAAACTCCGTCTCAAAAAAAAAAAAACAAAACCAAAAACATATATATATATATACATTTGAGGGGTGAACGGTAGTAGAAGCCTGCCATTTGAATTACCGAGTTCCAGAACACTTTGTCATTGCTGCTGTCTATCTTGGAATATGAAGTGGAAGCCAAGTGATGATCTGAGTCCCTAATGATTGGCGGGTTTTCAAATCAGCCCCCTATGCCATTCATCTCTAGGCATGGTTTATGTGCAAGAGAAATAAAGTTCTTTCTTACTTACGCCACTGCTGCTTTATTTTTATTATTTATTTATTTATTTCGAGACCGAGTCTTGCTCTGTTGCCCAGGTTGGAGTGCAGTGGTGCAATCTCGGCTCACTGCAATCTTGACCTCCTGGGTTCAAGCGAGTCTCCTGCCTCAAGTTCCCAAGTAGCTGGGACTACAGGTGCATGCCACCACACCCAGCTACCACTGTTGATTTAGATTTTCTGTCACTCAGAATGGAGCCACATGCATCTTTACTTATCTATCAATTTACTTATTTAATTTTTTTAAAGATGGGGTCTTACTCTGTCACCCAGGCTGGAGTGCAGTGACGCCATTATAGCTCACTGCAGCCGTGAACTCCTGGGCTCAAGAGATCCTTTTGCCTCAGTCTCCCAAGTGATTGGGACTATGGGCACGCACCACTACGGCAGCTCAGAATGGAACCAAATCCCAACCGATATAAGATCATCTTGATAATTATTTCTCACATGCTATTTTTACATACACTACTTTTTAAAAATCCACAGCACACATTATTTTCTGTGTCTAGCATATCCTAAAACATAGAAAGGGTCCAAAATTTGATGTGGCAGAGACTGTTGGCTTAACTAAGAAACAGAAACCACTTGAGCATTTAAACAGAGAGATGCCAATGCAGGGACTGTTTATTCAGAGGATGAAACAGCGGAACAGAACAGCAAGTTCACCTAGAGATAATAACCAGCCGCTACCACTGCTAGGCTTAAGGGACAGAGGGAAGAGGTGGTATGGATTGTATTGGGGTTTTTTCCCCCAATTTCTTTCTTTCTTTCTTTTTTGAGAAAGGATCTCACTCTATCACCAAGGCTGAGTGCAGTAGCGTGTTCACTACTCACTGCAGCCTCACCCTCCCGGACTCAAGCAATCCTCCTGCTTCAGCCTCCTGAGTAGCTGGGACTACAAGCCTGGCTAATTTTTTGTTTTTCTGTAAGGAGGGGGTTTCACTGTGTTGCCCAGGCTGGTATTGTCCTTAATTACTCACTGCCCTCCCAGTAAGGGAAGTATATATCATACGTTGTTAATATGTGGCTTGCTTTGATCAATAATATGTGAGAAGTGGTATACATTACTTCTATGTTGAGTCATATGAGACAGAGGTAAGGCAACTAGTATCCACAAAGGCATCTAACAGGGAGGCGGCTTGACCAGGAAGGAAGCCCAGGGCTTGGAATTAGGACATCTGGATTCAATTCCTGGCTCTGCCTCTTACTACCTGACAGGCCTAGGGCCAGTTGCTGGGCTTCAGTTGGCATCAATTTCTTCATTGGGAGAATGGGTACAAATGATGGATTTGTACTGATGTCACATTGTCTTTTCATCCTGCTGTAGTATACCACGGATCAACCACACAATAATAATCTCTTAATAGAGAACGCCTTGTCCTAAATTGAGTCCTTTTTTGCCTGTATGTGTCCCATTGATTAAATTTTGTATTTGTTCCAGTACTTATTCATTAAGTTGAGGATTTTTCCCCCTAAAAATGAATATTCCTTCCATGAACCAAAGCAGCGAAAAATCCACTCATTCTAATTTTTAACAGAACAATTCCATTGGCTGAAAAAGAAAAAAAAAAAAAAGAACGCTGTTTCAGGAGTGACTTGGAAGGTGCAGGAGAAACACCAACACCTCAGGATCTTGGATAAATGCAGACTCTTTTGAGTGTGTTGAGGGTTTTGATGGAGACATTTTGTAAAAGGAGCTGCAATGCACCCTTTTAGTTCCCCCTCAAGTCCTCCATGCTGCATTTCAGAACTCCCAGTTGAGCTCTTCACCTGCCCTGGTCACTTGCTTTTCCTTCTTCTGTGGAAGAAAGATTGTATTCCACTTGAGTTGTACCAACCAGATTTCCTGAGCTAAGACCACCAAGGACATAGATGTGATAAAAAGTGAGAAGGCTAGGGTGAGGGTGCCTTTATAAATGGCCACTAGTCAGACCAAGAGTTGCAGTGCTTTCAAAATCATCATATAGGCTGGGTGCAGTGGCTCACACCTGTAATCCCAGCTCTTTGGGAAGCCAAGGCAGGAGAATCACCTGAGCCCAAGTAGTGATACCTTGTCTCTACAAAAAATCAGAAAATTAGCTGGGCATAGTGGCCTGTACCTGGGGTCCCAGCTACCCAGAAGGCTGTGGTGGGAGGATTATTCAAGCCTGAAAGGTAGAGGCTGCAGTGAGCTGTGATCATGCCACTGCACTCCAGCCTGGGTGACAGAGTGAGACCCTGTCTCAAAAAAAAAAAAAAAAAAAAAAAAAAAAAAGCACAATGTTGCTCTAAGTTAGCGATGTGTCTGGAAGTCACTCGGCTGGACATGTCTTCTAAAGGGTAAAGTTCTGGCACTGGGAGAGAAATAAAAAAGGACCCCTCCCCCCGAGAATGGTGACTTGGAGCCGTGATACAAGAAGTATCTAACTAAAATAGTGCCATGTCCTGGATTTCCTAGGCAATGTCCTATGACTTCTTAGCAATCTCTATGACTGATGGCGACATCAATTTCGTAATGGATGGCCATGACAGGAGCAGGTGGGAGAGCTAGCCTCTGCAACCCTGGGACAGGGTCTAGATTTCTCAGAGCTGTCCTTCTGTATGGACATTGCTTTGCTTCCTGGGTCAGCTGCAGGTGGGAAGGATGGCAAAACATTCTTCCACGTGAAAGTCTTTCAGGATAGAGCTGTGTCTGATAATTTAGTATTTGGGCCGTCAGGGACATAAGGGATATTCCTGAAGTTTTGCTGGCTGGTTAAAGCTTTTTAAACTAATACATGCAAAATGAAAATATGCCCCTTCCTACCTTCACCAAGAAAAAAAGTAGGACTCCATTCCCTTTCCCACAAATTTAGTGGCTTAAAACAACATAAATTTATTGTCTTAAAATATTATTATTATTATTAACTTTTAAAGATGGGTGCTCTGTCACTCGGGCTGGAGTACAGTGGTGCAATCACGGCTTACTGCAGCCTTGAACTCCTGGGTTCAGGCAATCCTCCTGCTTCAGCTGCTCACGTTGCTGGGATTTAGGCATGAGCTGACATGCCATGCAAATTTATTATCTTGAAGTTGTGGAGGTCAGGTGTCCAAAATGAGTCTTTAGGGATAAAATAAAAATGTTGGCAAAGCTTTGTTTTTTCTGGAGTCTCTATGGGAGAATCATTTTCATACCTTTTCCAGCTTCTAGAAGTTACCCAAATTCCTTGGCTCATCGCCTTATCCTTCATCTTCAAAGTGCATCGCTTCAACTTGCTTCCATAGTTACATCTCCTCTCTGACTCTCATGTTCCTGCCTCCCTCTTGTAAGGACCCTTGTAATTGCATTGAGCCCATCCAGACTCTAGGATAATCTCCCCATCTTACAATCCTTAGCCTAATCACATCCACAAAATCTCTTTTGCTATGTAAGGTGACATATTTACAGGTTCCTAGGACTAGGACATGGACATCTTAGGAACCATTATTCTGTCTACCACACTTGGTAACATAATAATAGAAGCACAGAGATATAAAGTAAAAAGTGCAATCACCCCCAATAATTTCAACTGCTTCTGTTATCTAGTTCTTCTGCTTATTTGACACAAAATGCTACATAACTTGCTTCTATATCTCTATTTCTTGATTCATCAACTTAAAAAGTATATATTGACTCTCTGTGACAGAAACAATCAATGGGAAAAGGACTCCCTATTCAATGAATGGTGCTGGGGTAACTGGCCATATTCAGAAGATTGAAACTGGACCCCTTCTTTACACCATATACAAAAATCAACTCAAGATGGATTAAAGACTGAAATGTAAACCCTGTAAACCCTGGAAGAAAACCTAGGAAATACCATTCCGGTCATAAGCCCTGGCCAAGATTTCATGACAAAGATGCCAAAAGCAACTGCAACAAAACCAAAAATTGACAAGTGGGACCTAATTAAACTAAAGACCTTCTGCACAGCAAAAGAAACTATCACCAGAGTAAACAGACAATCTACAGAATGGGAGAATATATTTGCAAACCATGGCATCTGACAAAGGTCTAATATCCAGAATCTGTAAGGAACTTAAACAAATCAAGCAAAAAACAAAAACAAAAACAAAAAACCGTTAAAAAGTGGGCAAAGGACATGAACACTTTTCAAAAGAAGCTATACACACAGCCAATGGGCATATGAAAAAGTGCTCAACATCACTAATCATTAGAAAAATGCAAATCAAAACCACAGTGAAATACTATCTCACACCAGTCAGATTAGCTATTAATAAAAAGTCAAAAAACAATAGATGCGGCCAGATGCAGTGGCTCATGCCTGTAATCCCATTACTTTGGGAGGTGAAGGCGGGTGGATCACCTGATGTCCGGAGTTCAAGACCAGCCTGGCCAACATGGTGAAACCCCATCTCTGCTAAAAATACAGAAGTTAGTCAGGCGTGGTGGTGCATGCCTGTAATCCCAGCTACTTGGGAGGTTGAGGCATGAAAATCACTTGATCCTGGGAGGTAGAGGTTGTAGTGAGTCAAGATCGTGCCACTGCACTCCAGCCTGGACAACACAGTGAGATTCCATCTAAAACAACAACAACAACAACAACAATGACAGAGGCTGCTGAGGTTGCACAGAAAAGGAAACACTTACACTCTGCTAGTGGGAATGTAAATTACTTCAGTCACTGTGGAAAGCAGTTTGGCAATTTCTCAGATAACTTAAAACAGAACTACCATTGGACCCAGCAATCATATTATTATGTGTATACCCAAAGGAATATAAATCATTGTACCACAAGAAGACACATACACACATATGTTCATTGCGTTCAGTAGCAAAGAGATAGAATCAATCTAAATGCCTATCAACAATAGATTGGATAAAGAAAATGTGGCATATATACACCATGGGATACTACACAGCCATAAAAAATTAGTTCATGTCCTTTGCAACAGCACAGATGCAGCTGGAGGCCATTATTCTAAGTGAACTAACACAGGAACAGAAAACCAAATACTGCAGGTTCCCACTTGTAAGTGAGAGCTAAACACTGAATACACGTGAGTACGAAGAAGGGAACAACAGATACCAGAGCGTACTAGAGGGTGGAGGATGGGAGGAGGGTAAAGATTGAAAAACTAATTACTGGGTGACAAAATAATCTGTGCACCAAACCCCCGTGATATGCAATTTACCTATATGACAAACTTCTACATGTACCTCTGAACCTAAAATGAAAGTTTGAAAAGTATCTATTGAATCTCTGAACACACCTGCCTCCCTTCTCTTGCCCCTTGACACTTCCTTACTTCTTTAATTTAGTTATAGTTTAGACAACTTTTTTTTTTTAGACAGAGTTTCATTCTTGTTGTCCAGGCTGTAGTGCAGTGGCATGATCTTGGCTCACCACAACCTCCTCCTCCTGAGTTCAAGCGATTCTCCTGCCTCAGCCTCCTGAGTAGCTGGGATTACAGGCATGCACCACCAAGCCTGGCTAATTTTGTACTTTCAGTATAGATGGGGTTTCGCCATGTTGGTCAGGCTGGTCTCGAACTCCTGACTTCGTGATCCGCCCACCTCAGCCTCTCAAAGTGCTAGGATTACAGGCGTGAGCCACCGTGCCTGGCTTAAATAACTCTTTTTTCCGTTTTTTAATGTGAAGAATAGAGATGGCATCTCACTATGTTGCCGAGGCTGGTCTCAAACTCCTGGTCTCAAGTGATCCTCCCACCTCAACCTCCTAAAGTGCTGGGATGATAGGCGTGAACCACCACACCCAGCTTTATATAACTTTTGACACTGACTTTCAGCACTCTTTATTGATTACCCACACATAAGATGTGAAAATTATTGTACCTGTACTTTCCTCCATTTTCCCTCTGACTCCTCTACGCTTAGCTTCTGTCAGTGATATCATTAGTTGTACGTTGTTAAAGATTATTTTTCTGTAATTATAATTAAACCTTTCATGTGCTTTGTGTGTAGATTTATTCTCAAATTGAACATTAATCAGTGGGACTTTCAATATAACGATGATGAAGATATTAACTACTGAAGAATCAAGTGAAGTATTAGACCTATAGAAAAGAAAATACAATCCTACATCATTGAAACTGTACTGCTTGGGAAAAAAAAGATCGTAAGCATCAAAATCAAGTGGAATCTTTTTCCTGTTGAGCAATTACTCATTATCAGTCTACATTTTAATTTGCCTTATACAGACCCATGACTTTCTTGGATAGCCTTTTTTTTTTTTTTTTTACAGGGTACTCTATTTCTTTTCTTTTCTTTTTTCTTTCTTTTTTTTTTTTTTGACTGTCATGTTCAAGGAAGAGAAAAAAAAATCTTAGTGTCCTATTCAAACTGTATGTTTTGTAAATGCCACTTAAAAAGAAAGTTATTCATGTTAGATTCGTGTTCATTCTTGGATTCCATTTTCATTTTGCTAGAATGACACCTGAAGTAATTTTTTCAGAAATGGTGCATTGGAGGTTAACTCTTTGCATCTTTACTTCTTTGGAAATGTTGATAATTGTTTGGCCGGGTATGGAATACTTGGTGAGAAATCAATTCTCTCAGAAATTTGAATTGTCATTTCATTTTCCTCTAGCATTCATTGCTGCTACTCAGTACTCTGACCCCAATAGATGTTCCTGACAGCTGATGATGAGAATGGAAACTGTTTGCATTTTCACCAGAAGCTTGTGAGTATGCTGATTTCCCTACAGTCTTACTGGTAGAATGTGCTGCCAAATGTATGGATTTTTGTCAAAGTCGAAGGTCAAAAATGATATTCAGTTTAGTTTAAGTTCATATTTACATTATTATTATTTTTTTTAGAGATGGGCTCTTGCTGTGTTGCCCAGCCTGGTCTTGAACTCCTGGGCTCAAACAATCCTCCCATCTCAGCCTTCCAAAGTGCTGGGATTACAAATGTGAGTCACTGCACCTAGCCTCTTTTTGCTTTCTTATTTACTTATATAAACTTTTGATTCAGTTTCTTCCAGAAGTCTATTATATAAACAAGTTTTCCATTTTTGCTTATCACTTTTTTTGTTGCTTTTGTTTTGTTTGTTCATTTTGTTTTTGAGACAGGATGTCTGTCGCTCAGGCTGGAGGGCAGTGGCACAATCTTGGCTCACGGCAGCCTGGACCCCCTGGGTGCAAGTGATTCTCCCACTTCAGCCTCCTCAGCAGCTGGGACCACAGGCACCCACCACCACACCTGGCTAATTTTTATATTTGTAGAGATGGGGTTTTGCCATGTTGCTCAGGCTGGTCTTGAACTCCTGTGCTCAAGTAATCCGCCTACCTCAGCCTCCCAAAGTGCTGGGATTACAGGTGTGAGCCACTATACCCAGTCTTTTTCTTCAGGACTTAGACACTCTAATACACTCTTCCTTTTTTAATGATATAAGTATTGTCACAAGACCAAACTTACACACCTTACTTTCTTTGTTAGGATGAGTGTACCCTAGGAGACTCCCTGGACTCTGACATGACCCTTCTTGCAGATGCCTTGTGGTCTGCACTCTGATTCCTACCACCATCACAGCTGAAGCTCAAGCTAGCCTTGATGACATGTTCATTCTTCCTTTCAGTATTGGTTAGTGCTTCCTCAAATATCCAGGAATAACACAAATCTAATGAGAAATAAAAATTATAACCTTACTCTCACTAAAAAGGCCATAATAAAAAAGTAATAGATGTCGGCATGGATGCAGTAAAAAGGGAACACTTCTACACTGCTGGTGGGAATGGAAACTAGTACAACCACTATGGAAAACAATGTGGAGAAGCCTTAAAGAACTCAAAATAGAACTACCGTTTGATCCAGCAATCCCACTACTGGGTATCTACCCAGAGAAAAAGAAGTCATTATATGAAAAAGATACTTGCACATGCATGTTTATAGCAGCACAGTTTGCAATTGCAAAAATATGGAAGCTGCCCAAATGCCCATCCATCAATGAGTGGATAAAGAAACTGTGATATATATATGATGGAATACTACTAACAATACTAAAAGGGAATGAATTAATGGCATTTGCGGCAACCTGGATGGAATTGGAGACTATTATTCTAAGTGAAGTTACTCAGGAATGGAAAACCAAACATCGTATGTTCTCACTCATAAGTGGGAGCTAAATTATGACCATGCAAAGGCATAAGAATGATACAATGGACTTTGGGGACTTGGGGAGAAAGGTGGGAAGGGGGTGAGGGATAAAAGACTACAAATTGGGTCAAGTGCATACTGCTTTGGTGATGGGGGCACCGAAATCTCACAAATCACGACTAAAGAACTTACTTATGTAACCAAATACCACCTGTTCCCTCAAAACCTATAGAAATAAAAACTTAAAAAAACAAAAATAAAAAAGAAATAAAAATTGTAAAACTTTTCTGAAGGAAATATATGAAAGCATATGAATTAAAAGAGGTACTATGTTCCTGAAAGGGAAAATTTAATAGTTCTCTCTAAATTAATTATTTGCTACATTCCAATAAAAGTAAAAATTAATTCTTTTCCAACTTGAAAAGGTATTTTATTTTATTTTTAAGATAGTGTCTTGCTCTCTCGCCCAGGCTGGAGTGCAGTGGCGTGATCTCAGCTCACTGCAGCCTCCGCTCCCTAGGTTCAAATGATTTTCCTGCCTTAGCCTCCCAAGTAGTTAGGACTACAGGCGCATGCCACCATGCATCGCTAGTTTCTGTATTTTTAGTAGAGATGCGGTTTCACCTTGTTGGCAAGGCTGGTCTCGTACTCCTAGACTCAAGTGATCTGCCTGCTTTGGCCTCCCAAAGTGCTGGAATTACAGGGGTGAGCCACCGCAGCTGGCCTGAAAAGGTATTTTAGAGGTAATCAGGAAGATTTCTGAAAACCTTGTAATGAAGAGTAGTGCGTAAATCATCATCTAAAGTTATAGTAGCTAAACCAACATGATGCCAGTGAAGACTAGTGGAATAAAACTAAGACCTACAACAAGGCCAAGTACACATGAGAATTTAGTTTATGGTAAAATGACATTTCAAATTAGATGGAGAAGGCTAAAATATTTTTTAAAATGGTAGCATGAGCTGCTTCAACAAAAGTACCAAAAATGCAGCCTAAAATGGTGCTACTCTAAGTGTGGTTTACACACTGATGTTGATCCACAGCCTGTTCAAGGGCCATGATGAGGTAGGTTCTAAAATTGAGTGTAAGCATCTAGAAACTTTTAGAGGAATTTACATTGCAGTGATCTCCATGTGTGTGGTTGTTGGGCCAATCTTGCTGAACAGTGTATGTTGCCGTCTGGATGCTGAGGACACGTGTGGTGTGGTGATGGTCATGGGGTCTACACAGGCTAGTCAAGGGCAGTAGGACTCTTTTACAAGTAAGAACTGAATGTGAAAATACTGAGTTAAGTCTGGGAAAATGTGATCGCATGTTAAACATTTTTATAACGTGCTACTTTTAATAATGATTCTATTTTTAATCAATTCTATTTGAAATTCACAGTTTAACATTATTAGCTCAATTCGATAAACATATTTTTGTTGCTTGTTTTTTAGCTTTGTATTATGAAATACTTTCAGGCCCACAGAAAAGTTGTGAGAAAATGTAGAACACCTTTGTATACTCTTTAGCCATATTTTGTGGTTGTTACTTTTAATATTTTATCACATTTGTGTTATTTTCCCTTTGTTTCTCTGTATGTACATACGTGGCAGATGGTACTTTCTGAGAATGGTCACAGTGGTAGCCATTGTCCCACAGGCTTTTCTAGAATCTTGCTGTCCCCATTAAGAGATGCATCTTAGCCCCTCCTCTTGGATTTGAGACTGCTACAACCAGTAGAATATGACCGCAGTGAGGCTACACGACTTCTGAGGTTAGGTCCTAGAAAGGATAAAACTTCTGCCTTGTTACCTCTCCTGAGACACCCTAGGAGCCCAAATGCCATTTAGTGAGGAAGCCTAGGAAATATGAGGAGGCCACAGGTAGGTTTTCTAGTCAACAGCATCAGCATCGGCTTGGCGGACAGCCAGCATTCACCACCAGACAAGGGAGTGGCGATTCCATCCCCAACCCTTTGTGGCTTCCAGCTGAGGCCCCAGGTATCGTGGAGCAGAGACAAAGCCTCCCATGCTGTTTTCTGTCCAAATTCCTGATACACAGAAACCACAAGCATAGTAACTGGTTGTTTTAAGTCACTGCATTTTTGGGGTAGTTACTCAGCCATGTTAACTAGAACTACATGTTAATAATCTTTTTTCTCTTTTTTCTGAACCATTAAGGGAATTCATTAGGGATACGATCCTCATTACCTCTTAATGTTTTTTAAAAGCAAGGGGAGTTTCCTGCATAACCACAGAGCAGCCATCAAAATCAGGAAATCAATGTTGAGACAATACCGCCTTCGAATCCATGGATCCCACTCACGTCGTCCCAACAGTGTCCCATCCAGCTCTAGGCTCTGATCCAGACCATATGTAGCACTTGGTGTCTTGAGTTTCTTTCAATCTGGAACTCAGCCTCCATCTGGCTTTCATAACCTTAGCAGTTTTGAAGAACACGGCAATTTACTCTGTAGAATGTCCCTCAGTTTGGATTTGTCTGACATTTGTTCATGGATATTTCTTCATTTCCTCATAGGTTTCCTCAGGTTATGTACTTTTTTCCAGAAGTTTTATAGGAGTGCTTCTGTGTTCTTCTCCGGGCATTAAATTAGGAGGCAGATGATTTTACTGTTTATCGCTTGGTTAAAATTGTGCCTGCTAAGTTCTCAGCTGTAAAGTTAATACACATATCGTACTTTTTATTTTGTGTAAATTTTCTGTTCTTTATCAAAATCTCACCCACTAGTTCTAGTGTCCATTTGTGATTCTTTGCTTTAATCAGCAGTTACTACAGTGGTTGCTAAATATTGATTTTTAAATTTCGTTATTCCCTCCACATTATTTATTTATTTATTTGTTTGTAGAGATGGGGTCTCACTATGTTGCCCAGGCAGACCTTGAACTTCTGGCTTCAAGTGATTGCCCTGCCTTAGCTTCCCAAAATGTTGGGATTACAGATGTGAGTGACCACACCCAGCCCCATCCACATTTATCAGTTGGCATTCTACCATAAGGTAGAATTCTTTCTGTATGTGTGTGTGTGTGTGTATGTGTGTGTGTATATATGTATACATGTCTCAAGATTCCTATTTCAGTCAATGTACTATAATGTTACTTTTTTTTTTTTTTTTTTGAAACAAGGTCTCATTGCATTGCCCATGTTGGAGTATAGTAGCACAATCACGGCTCATTGCAGCCTCGACCCCCTGGGCTTGAGTGATCCTCCTGCTTCAGCCTCCCAAGTAGCTGACCCTACAGGTGCATGGCACTACATTTGGCTAATTGAAAAAAAAAAAATTATAGAGATGAGGTCTTGAGCATCTTTTCATATGTTCATTAGTCATTTGCATATCTTTTTTGGTGAAGTGTCTGTTCAGTTTTTTTAATGTGGTTGTCTTTTTATTATTGAGTTGTAAGATATATATTCTGGTATAAGCCTTTTGTTAGATATATATTATAAATAATTGCAAATAATTCTCCCATCCTGTGGCTTGTCTTTTGATTTTCTTAATGATGAGTTTTGAAAAGAAAATAAATATACTTTATATAGGTTAAGCTTTTTGTGTCTCATATGAGACAATTTTGCCTACCTTAATGTTATAAAGATTTTCTCTACTACGTTTTCATTTAAAAGTCTTGTGATTGCTGTTTTTCCATTTAGGTTTACAATATATTTCTAGGTTTTGTGATTGTGTGAGGTAAGGATTAATGATCTTTTGTCCCTATACGGATATACAATTGTTCTAGCACAATTTCTGAAAAAGACTTTCCTTTCTTTATTGAATTCCCTTAGTACATTTGTAGAAAATGAATTGACCATATATAAATGAGTCTATTTCTAAATTCACTATTCTGTACATTGATCTTTTTGCTTTCACCAATACTACATTGTCTTAATTTTTGTAGCTTTATAGTAAATCTTGAAAACAGATACTTTCCTCCAATTTCTTTTTTGTTTCTTTTTGAAACAGGATCTCACTCTGTCACCCAAGCTGCATTGCAGTGGCACAATGATGGCTCACTGCAGCCTCAATTTCCTGGTTTCAAGTGATCCTCCCACCTCAGCCTCCTGAGTAGCTGGGACTACAGGTATGTGCCACCATGCCTGCCTGATTTTTTAAATTTTTATTAGAGATGAGGTCTTGCTATGCTACCCAGGCTGGTCTCAAACTCCTGAGCTTAAGCAATCCTACACACCTTGGCCTTCCAAAATATTGGGATTACAGTTGTAAGCCACCATGCCTGGCCTCTCCAACTTTATATTTTTAAAAATGACTTTTCTGTTCTAGGTCTGCAGGAATTCCAATCATACATTTTAGAATTAGCTTGTGAATTTCAACAAAGATACTTGCAGGAATTTTGATGGGGATTCCATTGACTCACTAAGTCAATTTGGGAAGAACTGAGAATATCGAGTTTTCCTATCCTTGAGCATGCTATATTGCTCCATTTACTAAGGTCTTCTTTAAGTTTTTTCAACAATATTCTATTCTTTTCAGTGAAGAAGTCTTGCATGTCTTTTGGTAAATTTAATGTAGCCAATTTAAAAAAACTTTATGTATTATTTGTTATATTTATTGAAATATAATATTATTGACTCTAATAATAAGATATTTGGGGTTTGTCTTTATTTTTTATCTACTTCATGATTTCTAATAATTTAATTTTATAATATTTCCTAAGAGCATCAGTTCATGAGAGATTGTCCTATACCACAGATAGCTTGTAAAGCACTTATCTAGAGATATAAAGTCTAGTTCTGGTAAGTGCTTTCAGCTCTCATCATCTTCCAAGCATTGAGAAAGAGGCAAAAAGAGCCAAAACAGTGCATGCTGAACTCTTCTGAGAAACTATCTGGAAGCGGCACATATCAATCCTGTTTATATCCCATGCCATACCTAGCTGCAAGGGAGGCTGGAAAATCTAGCTTTAGCTGGCTGACATGGATCCAGTAACAGCTATTACTATGGAAGGAGGGAAACATGGAGATTAGGGGGAACTATTGGCAGTCTGCCACTATTGTTCCTTTTGGACAAGTAAAAGTTAATGCACTCTTCCCTTCCACTGTGCAGAGCCTCCTTCAGTGAGACATCTCAAAATCTAATCCAGTTTAATGGCTAGGATCTCAAGGTGATGTGCATTCTTCTCTACCAAGTTTGGAGATGGCTACGCATGGTCTTATGACCTACAAAAAATCACATCATCTGTATCTCTTCCTATGTATGCAATATGAAATGGCGGACTAGGACCAGCACAACTGTTATAAAGATCCTTACTTGGAAAAGCAAAGAATGTAAAGTACACAGCAACCAGTGGTCCATAGCAATGATCAAATCTGGAAGCATTTGATTGTGAAGACTCCCTGCCCTAGCTAGCAATGGAGTGATATTTTGGCTGGACTCTGGTTCTACTCTTTGGGAAGAATCGTCTTGTCTGTTGTTCTCTGTGGCCCCTAATTCTGCAGTGACACTAGACATTAGAGAGTCTGGCCCATTTGAAGTCTGTGTAGTTTTCACCACCTGCTTCCTCTTGGTGCAGGATACACTCAGCTCTTCCCAGGGGAGGCAATCCAAAGTCTTATCAAACTATTGTATCTGGTTCAAAGTCCAGGATCTCAGGTTGATGCACAGTCTTTTCAATGATGTGTTGGAGGCTTTATAGTCTATTCTAGGAACTAGCACTCACCATTTCTTCTCCCAATTCATTGGCCAGAACTTTACACATGGCCATACCTGACTGCAAGAGTAGGAAATGTAGACTTCAGCTGGATGGCTTTGTCCTTGGCTAAAACTTAAGGAATCTCTTATTAGATAAAGGATATTCATGAATAGTCAGTTTCTGTCACACCAGGGCAGGCTGTCTCTCAGATATACCACACTGGCTCAAACATGGACCTCAGCATGATTCCATGATTCACGTACACATATAAATGCACACACACACAAAGCTTTTGTTGGTGATAATAGACTATTTAGTTTGGGCAAATTTATGGCATTATGTAACACATGATTAAAGTTATGATATTAGACTTTTTAAAAACAGCTTTATTGGGGTATAATTTTTTTCTTTTTTTTGAGAAAAAAATTTTTGAGATGAGATCTCATTCTGTTGCCCAAGCTAGAGTGCAGTGGTACAGTCATGGCTCACTGCAGCCTCAGCCTTCTCAGGTTCAGGTGATTCTTCCACCTCAGTTTTTGTATTTCTGGTAGGGACAGGATTTTACCATGTTGCCCAGGCTGGATTTGAACTCCTGGACTTAAGCTATCTTCCTGCCTTGGCCTCCCAAAGTGCTGGGATTACAGGTGTGAGTTACCACATCTGGCCTGGGGTATGATTGATATACATGAAACTACACTCATTGAATGTATATAATTTGATAAGTTTGGACATTACATGCACCAGTGATACCAACATTACAGTCAAGATAATAAACATATCAATCACCTCTAAACGTTTCCTTATGTCCCTTTGACGTGTGTGTGTGTGTGTGTGTGTATGTGTTAAGAACACTTATGAAATCTTCACTCTTTACAAATGTTTAAGTGTACAACACTGTATTGTTAACTATAGGCACAATGTTGTACAGCAGATCTCTAGAACTTACTCATTTTGTGTAACTATAATTTTACACCCATTGAACAGCTCTCCATTCTTCCCTTGGCCCCATCTGCTGGAAAGTACCATCCTATTTTCTACTTCTATGTTTTACTATTTTAGGTACCTTACATAAATGGAATCATGTCGTGTCTGTCCTTTTGTGTCTGGCTTATTTCATTTAGCATAATGTCTTCCAGTCCATACCTGTTGTTGCAAATGGCAGAATTTTCTTCTCTTTTAAGGCTGAATAACATTCGTGTGTGTGTGTGTGCATGTGTGTGTGCATGTGCCACATTTTTTAAGCTACTCATCTCTTGATGGAAGTTTGTGTTGTTTCTGTATCTTGGCTACTGCGAAAAGCGCTGTAATGAGCATGGGAGAGCACGTAGCTCTTCAAGGTCCTGATTTCCATTCTTCTGGATAAATTCCCAGAAGCAGGACTGCTGGATCATATGGCAGTAACGATCCAGCACTTTCTTTTTCTTTAAAGACCCTCATTATGTTTTTAAACTCGACTTCTGCTTTTATCTTTACTTTTCTCACTCTGTATTTCCAGATTACTGCTCATTCCTAATGCTGGGTGGCTTAGCTTTCTATCTGTGTTCTTAACCACTTATTATGCCCTGACAGTCTCACTTTCCACCCAAGTGATTTTTTAAAGCAATTTTGCTAAGCGGAAATTATTCTCCTCTAAAAGGAAATCAGTGGCCAAATTTAAAAATTATGATTGTCTTTTACCCTGCTCTGAGTTTGTGCATGGTAAAGAAGAGATTGGAAAGAAAAATATAATATTAGATTGGTGCAAAGATAATTGCGATTTTTGCCATTACTTTTAATGGCCAAAAGTAAATGGCCATTTGCTTTTAATGCCATTACTTTTAATGGCAAAAACCTGCACTTACTTTTCCATCAACTAATACAAAAAATATAAAGTACAAGTAATTGTAGAGTAAGATTGTGAACATTTTACTTTTTTCTCTTTTACAAATTTATTATTATAAAAATGTATTTCCTTGATCATAGGAAAAATATAACAGATGTATTAAAAAAGCAGTATTTTTTCCTGAAAATCGGCAAACACTTGGCATAAATTACATTCAACCTACCCTGTCTGCATTTCCATATGTAAAAAAATAGAAAAGATCTAATGAGAATAGCTAAAATTCAATGGGTGCTGACTATGTGCTAGGCAATTCACTAGATACTGTATATGAATTAACTAAGTCACTATTTATAACAACCCTATAGAACAGGTACTGTTTTTATTATTTTCATTTTATACATAAGAAACTAAAGCACAAAGAGCTTATTACTTGTGCGAGCTCACACAGCTAATGAGAATAATAAACACATACAGTACTTACTATATTAGAGCGCTTCTCTAAGTAAGTGCTTTATATATAACAATGCCATTTAATTCTCACATGAACCCAGTGTGACAGACAATATTATGGCCCCCATTGATAGATAAGTAAATCGAGGCCCAGGAAGGTTTAGAAACTTGCCTCAGGCTCCTCAGCTAGTAAGTGGTGGTATGGGTTGGATCTGCGGCTCTGCCCAAATCTCATGTTGAATTGTAATCTCCAGGGTTGGAGGTGGGGCCTGGTGGGAGGTGATGGGCTCATAGGGGTTTATTTTTCATGAATGGTTAGCATTATCCACCTGATGCTATTCTTGTGATAGTGAGTGAGTTCTTGCGAGCCCTTGTTCTTTAAAAGTGTGTTGTAATGTCAGAATAGCCTTGCTCTCTCTGGCCCCTGCTTTCACCATGTAAACTGCCTGCTTTATCTTCCATCATGAGTAAAAACTCCCTGAAGCCTCCCCAGAAGCAAATGCTGTCGTACTTCCTGTACAGCCTGCAGAACTGTGAGCCAATTAAACCTCTTTTCTTTTTAAATTACCCAGTCTCAGGTATTTCTTTACAGCAATGCAAGAATGGACTAATACAAGTGACAAGGCTGGATTTGAATCTGGACATTTTGGGTGCAGGTCCACGCTCCTAAGCTTTGCACTCCTAAACATTAACATGCACTACATGGACTTGAATTGTAGAGTTAACAAGTTTATCCTGTCAAATGAGAGGGTTCTTGCAGAGACTACCTTTGAGAATACCAGTATCAGGGAGGTAAACCCTGGTGAATAAGCTCTGCTACTGCTTGGTCATTATGTGTGTTAAGTTGGTGGAATTGAATTTCCATGGAATCTAGTTGGGTGCATCCATTCACAGCAGGGCAGGAGGACTTCTAGGAGGGCAGGGTTTGAATTACAGCAACCTAAAAATGAAGTGAGACCTTTGCCTGGAAAGTAAACACCGGAATGCTTATTCAAAAAGCAGAGCCTGGATTTGTTAGGCTCTCTCGAGAGATGCCATAATTATGAAAGGCCTTATCCCTGCTGGCTTCCTGTGCACAGCAAAGCCTAATGATGCTGACAGGTCATACAAGCTTGCACTAATGGGCTCATGTTTTATTTATTCAGGTGCTGATTTGACATTGCCTAGCCCTAGTGAATCTATGGATTTGGAAATAACTGGGTTCTCTCTCCATACTGTGATGTTATCTCCAAAAATGAAGGAAATGAGAAACAGGAAAGGTCTTGAGATTTCCTGCAGATCGCTCCTATAGTTTACAATAAGAATTCAAATACTACAAAAAGCATTAGGCAACATTTAAAACACAAATCACCAGTGTTTAACATGATATATTGCAAAGAAATTTCTGGCACCGAAAGTCTCTCTTTAAGCAACACTTCCACCCAGTGCCAACTAAATAATGTAACAGCATCTGGACTCTTTCTAAATTGAGCATGAAATTATGTATTTCTCCCATGACACAGATGATACCGAAAGGCAACATTTCCTAAAATAAAAAATGAAGGGTGAATTAAGCAGGCTAAGGAAGACTCTTTCTTTTATTTATTTGTTGCCTTCTTTCTTTTATTTTTAAATAACTTTTATTGTTGAAATAAAACCTACCTACAAGAGTAAAAAATCATGGATGTATATCTGGGCACATTTTTACACATACGCAGAAAGATCCTACATGTTAAAAGTATAATAAGCCAAAATTATGAATAACTATATGGCAATAAGTTTGAAAATTTAGACAAAGTTGAAAAATTTTTTGAAAAACACAAATTGCAATTTTTATACTAATCTTAAGTGAAACTAAATACATGAGTTCATAATGACGTTTTAAAATTTTGGCTCTCTTTGAAGGGTGATAGGGAGTCAACTCATTGTTTTTAATACTGTTTTTCTTAAAACTGAAAATAAGCATTTTTTCTGGCTTTCTTACAGAAATGTCACTAGATATTGTTAATTCCATCTACATGAGTAAATGGAACAAGCTCTCCTGTCCTCTGCATTTCCTATAAAATGGCGTTTGGATTGGGCACAGTGGCTAAAGCCTGTTATCCCAGGACTTTGGGAGGTTGAGGTCCACCCAGACTTTGTCAATGACTTATCTACTTTCTGTTTTGCCTATTCTGGACATTTTATATAAATGAAATCTTATATGACCTCTGTAACTAGCGTTTTCAATGCTTATCCGTGTTATGGAACATACCAATAGTTCATTAATTGGCCGGGCGCGGTGGCTCAAGCCTGTAATTCCAGCACTTTGGGAGGCCGAGGCGGGCGGATCACGAGGTCAGGAGATCGAGACCATCCTGGCTGACATGGTGAAACCCCGTCTCTACTAAAAAATACAAAAAACTAGCCGGGCGAGGTGGCGGGCGCCTGTTCCCAGCTACTCGGGAGCCTGAGGCAGGAGAATGGCGTGAACCCGGGAGGCGGAGCTTGCAGTGAGCTGAGATCCGGCCACTGCACTCCAGCCTGGGTGGCAGAGCGAGACTCCGTCTCAAAAAAAAAAAAAAAAAAAAAAAAAAAAAAAAAAAATTCATTAATTTTTACTGGTAAATATTATTCCATTGTATGAATACACCACATTTTGTTTACTCATTTACCAGTAGGAGAATATTTGGATTGTTTCTACTTTTGAGCTATTATAAATAATTCCTCTACGAACATTTATATGCAAGTTTTGTGTGTACATATGGTATTTTTCTCTCTGATATATACCTAAGAATGGACTTGGTCTAGATAACTCTGAGTTTTTGTTTTATGAAACGGAGTTTCGCTCTTGTTGCCCAGGCTGGAGTGCAATGGCGCGATCTCGGCTCACCGCAACCTCCGCCTCCTGGATTCAAGCGATTCTCCTGCCTGAGTCTTCCTAGTAGCTGGGATTACAGGCACCCACCACCATGCCCCGCTAATAACTCAGAAAATTTTGAGGGTCTAGATAACTGTGAAAATTTAGGAACTACCAAACTGTTTTCCAACATGGCTACACCACTTTAAAATTTCATCTGCAAAAGATTAGGGTCCTGATTTCTCCACACCCTCACCAACACTTGTCTGTCTTTTTTATTATAGCCAGTCTGGTAAATATGAAATGGTATGTTATGGTGGTTTTTATTTGCATTTCTCTGATGGTTAATAATCTTGAGAATGTGTTTATGTGCTTACTGGTCATTTGTTTTTCTCCTTTAGTAGTGAAATGTCTGTTCAAGTCTTTTTTTTTTTTTTTTTTTTAATGTAGGGTCTCACTCTGTTTCCTAGGCTGTAGTGCAGTGGCCAGATCATAGCTCACTGCAGCCTTCACCTCCCTTGCTCAAGTGGTCATCCCATCTCAGCGCCCCTCCCCTTACCACCCCCTGTAGCTGAGACTACAGGTGTGTGCCATCATGCCCAGCTAATTTTTATATTTTTTGTAGAGATGGAGTTTTGCCAGGTTGCCCAGGCTGCCGTCCATTTTTTAAATTGAGTCGTTTGGGTTTTGTTGTTGATTTCTAGGAGTTCTTTATATATTCTGAATATTAATCACCTCTCAGGTATGATTTGCAAATATTTTCTCCCATTCCCTGGATTGCTGTCTCACTCTATTGATGGTTCCTTTGATGCACAAAAGTTTTAAATTTTGATAAAGTTCTATTCATCTGTTTTTAATATTGTCAGTTGCTCTTTCAGTGTCATATGTTAAAAAAAACCCTTGCCTAACCCCAAGTCACAAATATTTACTCCTATGTTTTCTTCTAACAATTTTATATTTTAGTTCTCACATTTGGGTTTATGATTCATTTTGAGTTAATCTTTAAATACAGTATAAGGTAGAGGTTCCAATTCAGTCTTTTGCTTGTAGATATTCACTTGTCCCAGCAACGTTTGTTGTATTCTTCCCCTATTGTAGTGTCTTAACATTCTTATTTATTTTTTCAATTTCTCCAACTTTTTATTTTATTTCCACCTTTTATTTTAGGTTCAGGGGGTACATGTACAGGTTTGTTACATGGGTAAATTTCATGGCCATTCATTGAAAATCAGATGGTCACCAGGCTGTGTACCAGCAGAGCAACAGTTGCAACAGCTGTGCCCCATTCTCCTAGGATAGTCTGAACCAGCACATGTGGTGCTGGGTGAGAGGACGGTGCGATAATTCCCTGCAAGAGATTATTTGAATATATTTTGCTCTATAAGGATGGAGTCATGTTTCAGATTGAGCAAGCTACGAAGCAGTGCTCAAAGATGACCCTGAGGGAGCCCTAGGAGCCTCCTGACATTCCTCAGAACTCCACCTTTGAAGATCAATACTCTATTGGGGGCCCCCAAGTACAGACCACTGTCCAGGTGTCATTGGACAGAAAGTCAGCCAGATCCTAGGAAATCTGGATTGGCATCTATACAGTCAAGGATTGTTACCCTGTCTGGGAAACGTACCAAAAATTACTGTGTGACACTGTCCGTGTGATTTTTGGACACATGGTGGGTGCTAAAGATCCCTTGGTGTTTACCCCTCCCAGCACATGCCAGATGGCCCAGGCACAGAAGAAGAGCAAGAATTGTTCCTGGTGAGCCTGTGAAAACACAGAAGTTATAGCATTGGATGTCAGTCGCCAATGGCTTCCGCTGGAGATGGTTTTGAGACTGGTTGGGATGAGAATCTTTATTTGAGATAAATATAATTCTAGGAAGATACACATTGATGTGGGTGTTTGTGGTATGTTTGATTTTGACTACTCAAGGTATGTTTATAGAGAGGATGTGGTAACATGGCCTGGCTAGGTGGCTAATATGAACACTTCACATATTTCCAACGCCTATTTGGGTCTGGGTTTTTTGCATGTGCAGGTATATATGCAGTGCAGTGCAATGTCATACAATGAAGGGAGAGGTCAGTAGCAGCAGTTTACCTTGGCAGGAAGGAGGATTAGTGACATTGTTCCACATTGTTGGTGATTAAAAAAAAGCAGAATGATTTTGGTTAAAAATAAAAGAAAATCAGTTGACTATGTCTGTGAATGTTAAAAATTTATTTGTCTTTTTTTTTTTTTTTGAGACAGAGTTTCACTCTTGTCACCCAGGCCGGAGTGCAATGGTGCAGTCTCGGATCACTGCAACTTCTGCCTCAGCCTCCCCAGTAGCTAGGATTAGAGGCGTGTGCCACTAGGTCTCGCTAACTTATATTTTTAGTAGCGATGGGGTTTCATCATGTTGGCCAGGCTGGTCTTGAACTCCTGACCTTACGTGATCCGCCCACCTCAGCCTCCCAGAATGATGGGTTTACAGGTGTGCGCCATCTTGCCCAGCTGTAATACATTTTCAAATGAAGAAGTGTAAGCCGGGTATGGTGGCTCACACCTGTAAACTTAGCACTTTGAGAAGCTGAGGTGGAGGGCCTGCTTGAGCCCAGGAGTTTGTGGTTGCAGTGAGCCATGATTGCACTACTATACTCCAGCCTGGGTGATAGAGCGAGACCCCATCTCAAAAAAAAAAAAAAAAAAAAAAAGAAAAAAGTGTGAGTCCTCCAATTTTGTTCTTTATTTTAAAGATAGTTTTGTCTAATCTGGGTCTCTTGCATTTCTATATGAGTTTTAGGATCAGCTTGTCCGTGTCTGCAAAAATGGCAGCTAGGATTTTAATAGCAACTGCATTGAATCTGTAGATCAATTTGGGGAGTATTACCATCTTAATAATACTGAGACTTCTGATCCATAAACATGGGATATCTTTCCATATATTTAGGTCTTCTTTAATTTCTTTCAACATTTTATAATGGTTAGTATAAGCTTTGCACTTATTTTGTTAAATTTATTTCTGAGTATTTTATTATTTCAATGTTATTATAAATGCACTTGTTTTCATTTTTGATTGTTAATATGGCTTGGCTGTGTCCCCACTTAAATCTCATCTTGAATTGCAGTTCCCATAATCCCCATGTGTCATGGGAGGGACCCAGTGGGAGGTAATTGAATCATGGGGGTGGTTACCTCCATGCTGTTCTCCTGATAGTGAGTTCTCGTGAGATCTGAAGGTTTTATAAGAGGCTTCCCTCTCAAACCCTGCTTTGCGCTGTACTGCTTGCTCCTGCCGTGGTCGTAAGTTTGCTGAGGCCTTCCCCAGTCCTGCAGAACCGTGAGTCAATTAACTTCTTTCCTTTATAAATTACCCAGTCTCAGGTATTTCTTCATAGCAGCATGAGATCGGACTAAGACAGTTGTCCTTTGCTAGTGCATAGAAATAGAATTCATTTTTGTATATTGATTTTGTATCCTGAAAACTGATAAATTCATTTATTGACTCTAATAGATTTTTGTGAATTACTTAGGAGTTTCAAGACAGTCTGGAAATAGAGATAGTTTCACTTCTTCCTTTCCAATCAAAGTGCCCTTTATTTCTTTTTGTGGTGTAATTACCTCCATTAGGATGTTGAATAGAAATGCTGAAATTGGACATTCTTGTGGTGTTCCTCACCTAAGGAGAGATCTGTCAATATTTCAGCATTAAATATAATGTTAGCTGTGACTTTTTCACAGAAGTCTTTTATAAGGTTGTGGAAGTTACCTTTTATTTTTAGTTTATTGAGTGTTGGTATTATGAGATGTTGGATTTTGTCAGACTCTCTGTGTCTATTGAGATGATTATGTGGGTTTTTGCTTTATTAATATGGATTATTATATGGATTAATTTTCATAGGTTGAACCAACCTTGCAGTCCTGTGATAAATCACACTTAAATGGTATAATCCTTTTATGTGTTGTAGGATTTGGTTTGCTAGTAGTTCGTCAAGAAATTTTGCAAATATATTCATAAGTGATTATTTGTTTGCAGATTTCTTTTGCTTTCAAGATGAGATCAACCTCTTAGAATAAGTTGGGAAGTGTTTCCTCTTTTTCTATTATTTGGAAGTTTGAGAAGCATTGGTGTTAGCTATTCTTTAACCATATGGTAAAATTTACCAGTAAAGCTATTTAGGCCTGGTTCTTACTAATTCATTTTTTAAAATTAAAACTTGTTACAGGTCTATTTAGATTTTAGATTTCTCTATTTAGATTTAGAAAACTCATTTCAGGAGTTTCTGGCTTTCTAGGAATTTCTCCTTTCATTTAGGTTATCTAATTTATTGGCATACTATAGTTCAAAATATTCTTTTATATTCCTTTTTATTTCTGTAAGGCCAATAGTAATGTCTCTTCTTTCATTTCTGAAATTAGTAATTTGAGTCTTCTTTTTTGTTTTCCCTTGGTCAGTGTAGCTAAAAAATCGTCAGTTTTGTTGTTCTTTTTAATAAAATGTCTTTTGTTTTATCCCTATTATTTTTATATTTTATTACATTTATTGCAACTCTAATTTTTATTATTTTCTTTCTTCTGCTTGCTTTTAATTTAGCTTCCTCTTATTTTTCAAGTTTCTTAAAATAGAACATCAGGTTATTGATTTGAGGTTTTTATTCTTTTTTAATACAGGAATTTATACCTACGAATTTCTCTTTAAGCACTGCTTTAGCTGTGCCCCATACGTTTTGATATGATGTATCTTCATTTTCATGAATCTCAAATTTTCTAATTTCCCTTACAATTTTCTTCAATTTATTAGCCATTTAATTGTATATTGTTTAAATTCAATGTGTGTGCATTTCCCAAATTTCTTTGTGTTGTTTGTTTATTTTATTCTGCTGTGGTTAGAAAACATACTTAGTATGATTTCAACTTTCCTGAATGTATTCAGTCTTGGTTTATGACCTAGCCTATGGTCTATCCTGGAGAATCATCCATGTGAACCTGAGAAGAATTTGTGTTCTATCTTTTTGAGCACATTATTCTATAGATGTCTGTTAGGTAGGGTTAGATTATAGTGTTATCTAAGTCTTCTTTTTGTTCTTCAGCCTACTTTTGACCCACTATTCAAAATGGGATATTGGCTGGGTGCGGTGGCTCATGCCTGTAATCCCAGCACTTTGGGAGTCTGAGGTGGGTGGATCACTTGAGGTCAGGAGTTTGAGACTAGCCTGGCCAACATGGTGAAACCCTGTCTCTACTAAAAATACAACAATTAGCGTGGCATGGTGCCAGGCGCCTGTAGTCTCAGCTACTCTGGAGGCTGAGGCACAAGAATCGCTTTTACCTGGGAGGCAGAGTTTGCAGTGAGCTGAGTTCATGCCACTGCACTCCAGCCTGGGTGGCAAAGCAGGACTCCGTTCCAAAAAAAAAAAGAAAAGAAAAAAAAAAGAAAGAAAATGGGATATTGATAACTCTAACTGTTGTTTTTGAATTTGAATTACCTATTTACCCCTTAAAATTTTTCCTTCTCTACTCTAAGTCTTCACATCTTACAAGTCCTTTCAGTTAAGCTATTGGACACCATATGCAATCTGTTCTTTGGGCAGTCATTGATGTCTTTAATCTTTTCACTTACCACAATTTGGATAATCTGGGCTGTCCATTGCATCTTTCTGGAGATCCTTAAGAGACATTTCTGGCCTGATTTGGCTCGATAATGATTGGCCCAGTCTGCACAGACAATTTTGCTCTGTGAATGCAAGTTCCCAAACAGACTTCCCAAAGTCAGATAGAGCAAGTGGAAAACCATGAAGCCAGCTGCCCTCCATATTGAAAGATCCCATCTGGGTTGCTATGGTCAAGTGACAGAGAGGTCAATGGCATTCTTTCTGGGCCATTCCTGAATAAGAAGTCATGTCAAGTTGCCCTCAAATACTTTCTATAATGAAGCCTTCCTGAACTTTGAGTCATTTTCTTAGTGGTTGCCCTGGATTACCACTAGCATGCTTACAGTAATCTAGTTTGACTTCATGTTTATTTAAACTAAAGAGCTTTTGCACAGCAAAAGAAACTATCAACAGAATATACAGAAAACCTACAGAATGGGAGAAAATGTTTGCAAACTACGCATCTGACAAAGGTCTAATATCCAGAATCAGTAAGGAACTTAAACCATTTCACAAACACAAAATCAATAACCCCATTAAAAATGGGCAAAAGACATGAACACACACTTCCAAAAAAAAAGACATACAAGTTGCCAACAAACATATGAAAAAATACCAAACATCATAATCATCAGAGGAATGCAAATCAAAACCACAATGAGATACCATCTCACATCAGTCAAAATGGCTACTATTAAAAAGTCAAAAAATAACAGGTACTGGTGAAGATGGACAGAAAAGGGAACAGTTATACCCTGCTGGTGGGGATGTAAATTAGTTTAGCTACTGTGGAAAGCAGTGGGGAGATCATAACTACCATTTGATGCAGCAATTCCGGTACTGGGTATATACCCAAAGCCCAATAAATTGTTCTGTCAAAAAGATGCATGGACTCATATGCTCATCATAGCACTATTCACAATAGCAAAGGCAAGGAATCAACCTAGAGGCCCATCAATGATAGGCTGGGTAACGAAAATATGGTACATACACACCATGGAATATTATACAACCATAGAAAAGAACCAAATTATGTCCTTTGCAGCAGCTGGAGGTCATTATCCTAAGCAAACTAATGCAGGAACAGGAAACCAAATACTAGATAATTCTTTGTTATGGGGGCTTTCCTGTACATTGTAAGATGTTTAGTAAGTATTCTTGGCTTCTACCTACTGGATACCAGCAGTACTCTCCATTGTAACAATTAATAATATCTCCAGACATTGGTAAATCACCTCCAAATGAGAAGCATTGGATTAGAGGCTTATCACTTTTATGGATCTTTGAAAAATATTGGCATTTGACTATTGATTTGAATTTTTTTTGTCTTCTGAATCTCTAGTATGTTGATTCTTTTATCTAACTTTTTGGACTCGTGGAATACAGTTATAACTATTCTTATATTATTTTCTGCCAATTCTAATATCTATGCCAAGGCTGGGTTGGTTTTGATGGATTCATTTTCCTCCTCATTATGGGTCATATGTTCCTGCTTCTTCACTTACTTAGTAAATTTTGACTGGATACCAAACCTTGTGAATTATACTTTCTTGCTGGATATGTTTGCATTTCTAGAAACATTCTTGAGTTTTATTCTGATAGACTGTTGAGTTACATGGAAATTGTTTGATTCTTTGGTCCTTGCTTTTAAGATTTATTAGGTAGGATGAGAGCAGTGTTTAATCTGGAGTTAATCATTTTCCACTATGAAAGCGAGACTCTTCTGAATGGTCTACCTAATGCACCATGAATTATGAGGCTTTCCTGACTGGCTGGTGGCAACAGGCACAACTCCCAGCCCCGTGTGAGCTCTGCACACTGTTGCCTTTATTCATTTCGGGACATTCTTTCTTTGTCCTGGGGTAGTTTTCTCACATACTTAGGCCCATCTGTGCTTTGCTAGCCGATAGTCTGCAGATCTCTGGAGTTCTCTCTCGTGTGCTCCTACTCTCTCCTCTCTGGTACTCTGCCCATAAACTGTAGCCACCCTGGTCTCCCTAGACTCAGCTCTACCTTCTAAACTCTGGGAGTCCCGTATACTCTGCAAAGGATTTTCCACCCTGTGCTGCATCCTGGAAGTTCTCTCAAGGCCGTAATCTGGTCAATCATAATGTTCATGTTGTTAGTTTTCTATCTCTCTGGGGTCACTCCTCTTTGTTGTCTGATGTTCAATGTGTTACAAACTTTGTTTCATAGATTTTGCTACTTATTAACAATTATTTCATGTACCCATTTAGTTTATATTGGTCAGAAATATAAGCCTATGTAAATATATTTTTTAAATCTTCAGAAATGGGGTATGATTTTAGAAAAATATAGCTTACCAAATTTAAAGAACTAGAAAATATGAAGAGATACATAACTACAAAATAAATTGAAACTGAAGTCTGCAGAAATTAACATCAAGATCAGGCAGATTTACCGTCAATGTCTATAAATTGTTCAAGGAACAGATAACTCTAGTCTCATACAAAATATTCTAGAGAACAAAAGATGAAGGAATTTTCTCAACTTCGTTTTATGATCCTAATAAACTTTGACAACAAAACCATTCAAGGCAATAAGAGGAAAGAAAGTTCTAGGCTAATCTTGCCATGAATACAGATACACAAAATCTAAATCTAGCAATGTATATTTTTTGAAAATATTAAATCTAATCATGGCCATCCCTTGCTTTGGGATCTTCAGTGGTTTGACATATTTAGAATAAAATCAAAATGCCTTTCTATGGCTCTATCAGGCTTTACGTGATTTGTTCCGTACTTGGCCCTCTGATTCCTCCTACCCCCTTCCCTTCTCTTTCCACTCTTGTGTTTCACTATTAAATACAATTGGCTTTTTTTTTTTTAAACAATTCCGTGCTTTCATACTTGCTCTTCCCCACCCCCTTTTTAGAAAGTCCTTCCCTGTCCACCTTTCCCATATAGCCTCCTTTCCTTTTGTCCCTCTGTCATCTTTCCTTGCTTTATCTTCTTCATGGCACTTATTAGCTGTGATTATTCATCACTATGGGATTACTATTATTTTTTATTTGTTACTAGTACTCTCCTTCTTCCTAGTATATAGACTGTAGGAGGTAGAGGACTTAATTTTACTCACCTCCGTATTAGCACCTAGGATTATGCTTGATTCATAATAAAGGCTCAATAAATATAGATTGAATTAATGGATATCATATCTTCCAAATATCTGTTTTAAGGTTAAATATCCTCATGCTATATTTTTCCTTTAATGAAATTAATATTTTGGAGTATAAGTTGATTAAGTAGATAATTTAATTGTAACTTACAGTAAACAGTTATTCATTACAATTAATTGGAATACACAATTACATTTTTTATCATAAAATTCTTCAAACATACACAAATAGAGAGTGTAAAATAAACCTTTATACATGCTTTATACAGATTCAGTTATCACAATTTGCCCTACTAGCTTTATTTTCCCCTTTTCCTGAAGTATTTTTTAAAATATGATTCAGTAAGTCATGTCAGTCTCCTTTCCATAGTTAGGTGTGGGTCTAAAATATGGATATTTTCTGAACTAACTATGACGTTATTCATGTTTAGTAACATTATTAACAACTCTTTTATGTCTTTTGGTATCCAGATCACAACTAGAAGTTTTCAATGACCTTCAAAAGTATTTTTATATTTAGTTTGTCTAAAGCAGAATCCCAGAAGAAATCTACACATTATATTTTGTTGTTTAGTGTTCTTAAGTTAAGCAAAAACTCTAGAACAATATCTCCTCACCTTTTTCCATGCTACTTACTTGTTTCAGAAACTGGGTCAGTTGTCATACGAACATGCCATGGTTTGAATTTGTCTGTTTTTTTTCTGGTGCTGCCACCTAATTTGTTCTTCTATTCCTCATACTTCTCGTACACAGAAGTTAGCCATAGAGCTTGCTGAAGTTCAGTTTCTGATTTCCTGGCCAGACAATTTCACAGGTGATGCTTTGTGTTTGTATTACATCATAACAGAAGGCACACAAATGTCTGCTTGTTTAACCTTTAGTAATGCTAAGATTCGTCTCTCGTTTTAGTGGGCGATGGCTTGAAACTTGCATTATAAGTTCCCCATCAATTTATCCCCCTTTATAAATTTTGAGATGGTATTTCACTCTTGCTGCCCAGGCTAGACTGCAGTGGCACAATTTTGGCTCACTGCAACCTCTGCCTCCTGGGTGCAAGTGATTCTCCTGCCTCAGCCTCCCAAGTAGCCAGGATTACAGGCATATGCCACCACAACCGTATTTTTAGTAGAGACAGGGTTTCACCATTTGGCCAGGCTGGTCTCGAACTCCTGACCTCAGGTGATCTACCCACCTTGGCCTCCCAAAGTGCTGGGATTACAGGCATGAGCCACTGCACCCGGCCCTCAATTTATCCTTTAATGGTTTTCCCTACTGATGATATTTCACTAGCGGTTGCAAAACGATGGTTTAGAAAAGTTATTACACTTCTTCATGGATTAGCTCGATGTTTTCTGAGAAGAGAGATTTTTTTCTCATCCACCTAAGCTATTCGGTTATCCTAAAATTAGGTTAAGCAATGAATCTTTGTATTTAAATTACAAATCTTCAGAGTAAAAAGTTAGTTTCCTGGTCTTTCCTACCGGTTTCCCATGGGTCAGGTTTTTGTTTTTGATGTTGCCTTTATTTGACTTTCTCTTTCTTTTCTTCCTTTTTTGGTATAATTAAGATACAAAAAAAAAATGGCTATTTAAAAATAAGTCAATATGTTCAAATTGATTGCTTTTACTAACTGTTTTGATGCATAAATTGTTCCATTCTTTGTCAAAGAAGTTAATGAAGGCTAGTTTTGGTGCCATTTGAAGATTATCTTTTAGTTTTGTCATTTTTATCTTGAAAGACTTCTTCATTTCTATCATGAAAAACCATTCTGATTTTGAGAAACATTTGCATTATAGATTTTTCATGAAGTTTCTTCCTTTCAAGTGTTCATAGAGGCTTGGACTAACTGAAAAAAATGCTGCCAAAATGTCCCTCTGGATTTCTTGTAGTAACTCATCTGTACACCAGCAATAAATGTATTATTTTAAAACCCTTTTTTCTTCTGTGCTCAATCTTTAATACAGCAAATATGTATTGAGTGGTTAATATATTCAATATAGTATTCCACTTTCTGAATAAACAACAATAACCAAGCAAATCAAAGCTCCTGCTGACATGAAACTTACAGTGTAGTAGGGGAGATAGAAAAGAACAAGATAAATAAGTGAGTATAATATGTTTTTTAGTGATGATTGCTAAGAAAAATAAGAGAGAAGTATGTGTACATTTATGAGGATGAATAGTAAAGTGTTGAATTTTTAGAGAGGGTGGCCAGGGCAGGCTTCACTGAGAAGGTGATACTGGAGTAAAAGACCTGGAGGAAGTGAATGAACAAATCATGTGGATATCTGGGAGAAGAAAATTTAGGTGTGGTAATGTGTACAAAGGCTCTGCAGTGGGAATATGCCTGGTGTTGTCAACGATTGCCAAGGCCAGTGTGGCTGGAAAAAAGGGTTCAAGAGGAAGAAGGTTAGGGCATCAAGAGACAGTAGTGGGTGCATATTATGTGAGGCTTTTGGGATGGCAATGAGAATATACTTTGTGAACCTCCAACTATAGAGAGTGTAATTGACCAGGGGCTCCAGCTGCTGCATTCTGAAACCCACCAATATTTCTCAGAACTGCTTTTAGCTTATAACTAAGTATGGCAGGAATACTACAGTAGACCCATTTCTAGGAGACAATGGGGATTTCTCTAATGGGTGACATTGGCAAATGTACTTGCTAAACCTTCCTTAGATTGCATGGCGGTCTAGTATCCTTCTACTCAACCTTTTTTCCTTTCTCCCTTACTTAGGTTCAGACTAGCTCCATGGTGATGGCTCTCTCAAATTCCTCCAGTTCTCCACCCATTCTCTCTCACAGATATGACCCCTAATAAATAATAATGTCCTCTGCAAACAGAGATAATCTGATTTCTTCCTTTCCAATTTGGAAACCTTTTATTTATCTTCGTTGCATAATTGCTCTGGGTAGGACTTCAGTACCATGTTCATGATCTTAGAGGAAAAACTCTTTTGGTCTTTCATCCTTGAGTTTGCTGTTAGTTTTGTCTTTTTCATTTATGGACTTTATTATGTTGGAGTGGTTTCCTTCTATTCCTAGTTTGTTGAGTGTTTTTATCATAAAAAGGCAGTAATTTTGTCAAAAATTTTTGCATTGATTGAGATAATAATGAGTTTTTACCCTTCATTCTACTAAGATGGTGTTTTTCATTGATTTTTTTTTTGACTTTTTAATAATGGCCATACTGCCTGTTAGATGGTATTTCATTGTGGTTTTTATTTGCATTTCTCTGATTAGTGATATTGAACACTTTTTCATATGTTTCTTTGCCATTTGTTTTCTACTGAGAAGTGTCTGTTCATGTTCTTTGACCACCCTTTAATGAGGTTATTGTTTTTCACTTGTTGCATTGTTTAGTTCCCCACTGATTCTGAATATTAGACCTTTGTCGAATGCATAGTTTGTAAATTTTTTCTCCCATTCTGTAGGTTGTCTGTTTACTCTGTTGATAGTTTCTTTTGCTGTGCAGAAGCTCTTTAGTTTAGTTTCCATTTGTCAGTTTTTGTTACAATTGCTTTAGAAGACTTAATCACAAATTCTTTGTTAAGGTTGATGTCAAGAATAGTATTTTCTACTAGAGGTTTTATAGTTTGAGGTCTTGCATTTAAATCTTTAATCCATCTTGAGCTAATTTTTATATATTTTAAAAGGTAAGGATTCAGTTTCATTCTTCTGCATATGGCTAGCAAGCTATTCCAGCAAGATTTATTGAATAGGGAGTCCTTTCTCCATTCTTACTTTTGACAACTTTGTCAAAGATCAGATGACTATAACTGTGTTTATAGTAGTCTCTGAGGGTTTTTTTATATTTGTATTTCTGTGGGATAAGTTGAAATGTCACCTTTGCCATTTCTGAAAGTGCTTATTTGGATATTCTCTCTTTTTCTTTGTTAATCTAGTTAATGATCTATTGATCTTGTTTATTCTTTCAAAAAAACCAATTTTTGGTTTTGTTGATCCTTTGTATAGATTTTTAGGTCTTAAGTTCATTTAGTTCTGCTCTGATTTTGGTAATTTTTTTTCTTCTTCTAGCTTTCAGGTTAGTTTGTTCTTTTTTTTTTTTTTTTTTCTGGTTCCTCTAGGTGTAATGTTAGATCCAAATTTGAGGTCTTTCTAATTTCTTTTTATACCCATAAACTTTCCTCAGCACTGCTTTTGCTGCATCCCAGAGATTTTGGTTTGTTGTATCTCTATTTTCATTAATTTCAAAGAATGTTCTGATTTGTGCCTTAATTTCATTATTTACCCTGAAGACATTCAGAAGCAAGTTGCTGAATTTCCATGTAATTATGTAGTTTTGGAAGATCTTCTTGGTATTGATTTCTATTTTTCTATTTTTATTCCATTGTGGACTGACAGTATGGTTGGTATGATTTCTATATTCTTGGATTTATTCATACTTATTTTATGGTCAAGCATGTGGTCGATCTTAGAGTTTTTTCCATATCCAGAGGAGAAGAATGTGTATTCTGTGGTTGATGGGTGGAGGAGTATTCTGTAAATGTCAGTTAGGTCCAATTTGTCCAGTGTTGAATTTAAGTCCTGAATTTCTTTGTTAGTTTTCTGCCTCAATAATCCACCTAACACTGTCATTGTAGTGGTTTAAGTCTCCTGCTATTATTGTGTAGCTAAATCCTTTTTGTAGGTCTGAAAGTAATTGCTTTATGAATCTGTGTGCTCCAATATTTGGTGTATATATATATATACACCATATATATATATATATATATATGATTGTTAAGTTTTATTGGATTGAATCCCCTGTCATTACATAATGCCTTTCTTTGACATTTTTGATCATTGTTGGTTTAAAGTCTGTTTATCTGATATAAGAATAGCAATCTCTGGTTTTCCATTTGTCAGACAGATCTTTCTCCATCATTTTACTTTGAGCCTATGGATGTTGTTACTTGTGAGACGGGTCTCTTGAAGATAGCAAACAGTTGGGTCTTGTTTCTTGATCCAACTTGCCACTCCATGCCTTTTGATGGGGAGCATGTAGTCCATTTACATTCAAGGTCAATATTGATATGTAAGCATTTGATCTTGTTATCATCCTGTTAGCTGGTTGTTATGTAGACTTGATTGTATAGTTGATTCATAGTGTAAATGGGCTATGTACTTAAGTGTGTTTTTGTGGTGGCAACTATCATTCTTTCATTTTTGTGTTTACAAGGATCTCTTGTAAAGCTGATCTAGTGGTAATGAATTCCCTTAGCTCTTAATTGTGTCTATAAAATATTTTATTTCTCTTTTGCTTATGAAGCTTAATTTGGTAGGATATAAAATTATTTCTATAAGACTGCTGAAACTAGGCCCCTAATCTCTTCTGGCTTGTAAGATTTCTGCTGAGAAGTCTGCTGTTAGCCTGATGGGATTCCCTTTGTACATGTCTGATCCTTTTCTCTAGTATCCTTGAAGATATTTTCCTTAGTGTTTGCTTTGGACAGTCTGGTGACTATATTCCTTGATGATGTTCATTTTGTATGGTATCACACAGCGTTCTCTGGATTTCTTGTAGCTGGATGTCTACCTCTCAAGGAAGATTTGGGAAATTTTCTTAAATTATTTCCTCAAATATGTATTCTATATTACTTACTATTACTTATTATTATGTCTGTATTCAGAGTTTTGTTAGCAATGTTTTTTCCCTCATTACGAAAGGAATGCATGCTCATTATAGAACATGATGAAAGCACAAAAAAATAATAAAAATTGAAATCACCAAAACAGATGCCCTTGTTAAAATTTTCCATTCTTTTTTTCTATGTGTATTTTAAACATATATTGACAAGAATGACTGTATACACAGATACACACGCGCACATGCACGCGCGCGCACACACACACACACACACACACAAAATAAGAGCTCCTTATCTCTCAGGACTTCCTCTCTTCCAATTTGGATGACATTTACTTCTTTTTTCTTTTTTTTTGAGATGCAGTTTCACTCTTGTCTCCAAGGCTGGAGTGCCATGGCACCATCTTGGCTCACTGCAACTTCCGCCTCCCAGGTTCAAGCAGTTGTCCTGTCTCAGCCTCCCCAGTAACTGGGATTACAGGTGCCCACCACCATGCCCAGCTAATTTTTATATTTTTTGGTAGAGACAGGATTTCACCATGTTGGCCAGGCTGGTCCCGAACTCCTGACTTCAGGTAATCCACCTCCCAAAGTTCTGGGATTACAGGCATGAGCCACTGTGCCCGGCCCGACCTTTCTTTCTTTCTCTTCTCTGATTGCTCTGGCCAGGACTTCTAATACTGTGTTAAATAGGAGTGGTCAGAGAGGGCATCCTTGTCTTGCATTTGTTTTCAAGAGGGAATATTTCCAGTTTTCGCTCATTCAGTATGATGTTGGCTGTGGGTTTGTCATAGATGGCTCTTACTGTTTTGAGGTATGTTTCTTCAATACTTAGCTTATTGAGAGTTTTTAACATGAAGTAATGCTGAATTTTATCAAAAGCCTTTTCTGCCTCTATTGAGATAATCATATGGTTTTTGTCTTTAGTTTATGTGATGAATCACATTTATTGACTTGTGTATGTTGAACTACCTTTGCATCCCAGGGATTAAAGCCTGCTTGATTGTGGTGGATAAACTTTTTGATGTGCTGCTGGATTTGGTTTGCCAATATGTTGTTGAGAATTTTTCCAATGATGTTCGCCAAGAATATTGACCAGAAGTTTTCTTTTATCGTTGTGTCTCTGCCAGGTTTTGTTATCAGGATGATGCTGGCATCATAGAGTGAGTTAGGGAGGAGTCCCTCCTGCTCAGCTTTTTGGGATGGTTTCAGTAGGAATGGTAGCAGCTCTTCTTTGTACATCTGGTAGAATTCTGCTGTGAATCTATCTGATCCTGGGCTTCTTTTGGTTGGTAGGAGTTTTAGTCCATTCTCACATTGCTACCAAGAAATACCTGAGACTGGGTAATTTATAAAGAAAAGAGGTTTAATTAGCTCACAGTTCCACAGGCTGTACAGGAAAGATGGTGCTGGCATCTGCTTGGCTTCTAGGAAGGTCTCAGGAAATCAACAATCATGGCAGAAGGTAAAGGGGGATCTAGGCACTTCACATGGTCAGAGATTCTGATATGTTGTATCTTTGCTCTCACTCATTTTAAAGAAGTTCTCGATTTCTGCTTTAATTTCATTATTTACCCAAAAGTCATTCAGGAGCAGGTTATTTGATTTCTGTGTAATTGTATGGTTTTGAGCAGATTTCTTAGTCTTGATTTCTAATTTGATCTGTGGTCTGAGTGGTTGTTACCATTTCTGTTCTTTTGCATTTGCTGAGGAGTGTTTTTGTCGGCTTATGTGGTCGATTTTAGAGTATGTGCCATGTGGTGATGAGAAGAATGTATATTCTTTTTTTTTTTTTTTTTTTTTTTTTTGCGGGGGTGGGGAGGTGGAGAGTTATGCAGATGTTTATCAAGTCCATTTGCTCCAGTTTAAGTTCATTCAGGTCCTGAATATCTTTGTTAATTTTCTGCCCCAATGATCTGTCAGTGGGCTGTTGAAGTCTCCCACTATCATTGTGTGGGAATCCAAGTCTGTTTGAAGGTCTTGGTCTTTAAGAACTTGCTTTATGAACCTGGGAGCTCCTGTGTTGGAGCACCTTAATAATGTACTTATTAATAATATCTCCTTAATAATAAAATTAAGAAGAAATCAATAAATCAATTCCTAAGACCTAAGTAGTGAATGCTGGTGTGCCTTCTTCCATGCCAGTGTTCACTCATAGTGGCAGAGGCAGCATGACTTGGGGGTTGGACTGGGGGATCTGGCTGGTGCGGTTGTGCTGGTGGAGGTGTGGTGTTAGCATGGGGGTGAGGGAGTTGGCAGGTGCCGGTCTGTGTGTGCTTTTTGTGCACAGTAGGCAGGGGTGGTTGCTCAGCGTAGGGGGATGGTCAGCTGTTCTCTGTGCCTAGTTTCACTCCTGCAGCAGTGTTGGTACAAGGGCGGGGCACTGGTGGGGCTGGCTCCAACTGCAATGGCAGTCCTGTGCCGGGGTGCCAGAGTGTACTCCCGCTGCAGCAGTGGCAGGGCAGGGTGCATGCACTCACATATGCTGGTGGGGCAAGGAAGGCAAAACCTCCCTGTGCACATATGTGCCAGCAAAGCCATGTGGGGGCTTGCCGTGGGCCCAGGGAAGGCTGTAGTGTTGCGAAGGAGCTGGCAGGCTGTGTGGCTGTGGGGTTGCCCAGCTGGAGCTCCCCATCAGTCAGGCAGGATCCACCAGCACAAGAGCTATGGTGTGGGCCCCCAGGGCACCCAAGGCTACCCTGTAAGCAGGCACAGCCAGGCTGGGGCCCTGAGGAGGCCAGCAGACCAAAGAGTGCTCAGGTCGGATGATCCTATCTGATGGGCAAGACCACCTTGCAGAGTTCAGGTTGGACAGTTCCCCTGGGGCTAAAGTCTCCTAAGGGAGCAAGTTGAGCTTTGGGAAATGGGTGTCCCTAGCTGGGGTGGGCTACAGATGCACCAGCACCAAATCCTGGACTAGGCACCAGCTGGGGTGCTGCCCTTACCACTTCTCTAAGCAGCAGTTCAGAGTAGACTCCAGACCCATGACCTCAGAGTGGCAATATCTGTCACAGCGGAACGAAGTCCATGAAATTCAAGCTGCCAGACACAGCGTGGATTTCACGGAGAAGACAGCTTGCACCACACTCCCTCCTGTCCCGGGGGCCAGTTTTCACTCCCAAAGTAAGCATTTCTCAGTCGTGTTCCCCAGAGTCCACCCAGTGGTCGGTCAATCAGGAATCTAGTTCGGTGAATCCCTGAGCATCCACATCTGATCTCTGATTGGAGTCCACACACTACACATTGCTCCGTGCAGTGTCATGCAGTGGAGCGGATCAACTCACGGTCGAAGGGTCTCCTTCTGCCAAGATTTCAGAGGCTCCTGGTGAGAGCGGGTTGTTCCTTGCCAGTTCAACTCATCCATTTCTCCAGATTAGTTGGTTGGGGGCCAGAAATAAGTCCAGGCGCATGGTAGCCCCATATAGGGTTCCCAGCTTCCTCCTGCTTCAGCCCAGCTTCTGTATTCCCTCTGTCCACTCTCAGTGACTTCCCTCTGAAGATGTTAGGAGTGTGCCAGTCCTCTCCGTTTCTGCATGGCAGCTCTTGCACATGGCTGTGTCCAGTGGGCCATCTTTTTAAAAAATTTTGTTAAAAGTATTAATTAAATTAAATCAAATTAAAATTAATAAGATTATAAATGTATTAAAAGTTTAATTTTATTAAAATTATAAATTTTTCACTGACTTGAAACTCACAAATTCACAGATTCTTTCTTCTGCCTGTTTCAAGTGAGCTGTAGAAACTCTCTAGTGTTCAGTTATATTTTTTCAACTCTAGAATATGTTTGGTTCTTTTTATAATTTTCTCTCTGAGACAGAAAAATTTTTTCTTATTTTTTTCATAAGTCATTTTCCTGATTTCCTTCAGCTCTTTGTTCAAGTTTTCCTTGAGGTCTTTAAGCATATTTAAGACAGCTGTTTTTCCCTCCCTCCCTCCCTCCCTCCCTCTCTCCCTCCCTTCTTCTCTCCCTCTCTCTCTTCCTTCCTTCCTTCCTTCCTTCCTTCCTTCCTTCCTTCCTTCCTTCTTTCCTTCCCTCCTTCCTTCCCGTCTTCTCCTCTTCCCCTCTTTCTCTTCCCCTCTTTCTTTTCTTTTTCTCTCTCTTTCTCTTTCATTCATTCATTCTTTCATTCGTTCTGTCTGTCTCACTGTTTTCCATGCTTCTCTCAAGCTCCTGGGCTCCACCAATCCTCTATCTCAGCCTCCCGAGTATCTGGGATTACAGGCATACACCACCATGCCTGGCTAAGATGGTTGTTTTAAAGCCTTTGTCAAACAAGTCCGATGCCTGTGTGTCTTCAGGGACAGTTTCTGAAAATGTATTTGCTCCTTTGCATGGATAGTATTTTTTTTTTTGTATACCTTGTGACTTTCTGTTGAAAGTTGGGCATTTGGGGAAACAGCCACCTTCACTAGTCTTTGCAGACTGGCTCCTTTTAAGAGAAGACATTCAGCGATTAGCATAGCACAAAGGCTTAAGGTCTCAGGAAATTTTTGGGCATGCATCTTCCATGGGCCATGTGTATGCCTTCCCCCCCTCCAATTCCCCTAAATTCATGGCTACTTTTAAATGCCTTAATTGGCCTGAGAGTTTCACCCCGATTCTTTTCAGGGCCTTTGTTGTTTTATTGTATTCCTCAATCAGTAATCTCTTGCCCAAGTGTCTGTGGGTCTGTAGTCCTCTTATAGTTTTCAGGGACCATGCTCACTGCTTCCCACTGCTCGTTCTAGCCAGAAATCTGAGTTGCTTTTTGGCTGTCTGGGCTCTGAGTCAATACAAAGAACAATACTTCAGGCAGTCCACAGACAGGCTAGAAAGGTGAAAATTTGGTTAATGGGAGAGGGTTGGGAACCAGGTCAACATTTCCTCCAGACTGCACCACACTGGGAAGGGGGAAGAACAAGATGAGTGAAACACCATGAAATTGTCCTACTGTTTTGCTTGTAGCGTTTCCTTGATTTGTTATTTGCTTGGTTGCTGTGGATCTTTCACTGGTTTCCAGGAATCCTAGAAAGTCTAGAAAGTCTTTTCTTTTTCTTTTTTTTTTTTTTGAGACAGAGTTTTGCTCTGTTGCCCAGGCTAGAGTGCAGTGGCACGATCTCGGCTCACAGCAACCCCCTCCTCCCAGGTTCAAGCGATTCCCCTGTCTCAGCCTCCCGAGTAGCTGGAATTACAGGTGTGTGCCACCACGCCCGGCTGAGTTTTGTATTTTTAGTAGAGACGGGTTTTCACCATGTTGACCAGGCTGGGCTCAAACTCCTGACCTCAGGTGATCCACCCACCTCGGCCTCCCAAAGTGCTGGGATTACAAGAGTGAGCCACCATGCCCTGCCAAAAAGTCATTTTATTGAGGTTCTAACTCTTTATTTTTTTCTAGGTAGAAATGGGTGCTTGGATCTTCCTAGTTTGCCATTTTGTTGAAGTAACTTGTATATTTGTAATTTTAATCCCATCTTTGCATCTACTTCTCTAAGACCACAGACTAATACAGACTTGAAAGAATTTACAAGTATTTTGCTTTTTCTCTGATTGCAATTAGAAGTACTGAGGGTTTGGAGCAGAGGAATGCCATGATATAATTTATACTTTGAAAGGATTTTGGACAGATGCTTTCTTGAGAGTGGGCTTGACTGGAGTCAAGGGAGAAAAATAAGCAGAGCAGTTATAAGAATGTTGCAATAGGCCGGGCGCGGTGGCTCACGCCTGTAATCCCAGCACTTTGGGAGGCCGAGACGGGCGGATCACGAGGTCAGGAGATCGAGACCATCCTGGCTAACACAGTGAAACCCCGTCTCTACTAAAAAAAATACAAAAAACTAGCCGGGCGTGGTGGCGGCGCCTGTAGTCCCAGCTACTCGGGAGGCTGAGGCAGGAGAATGGCGGGAACCCGGGAGGCGGAGCTTGCAGTGAGCCGAGATCCGGCCACTGCACTCCAGCCTTGGCGACAGAGCCAGACTCCGTCTCAAAAAAAAAAAAAAAAAAGAATGTTGCAATAGTCCAGGCAGGAGGTAATGGTGGCTTGGACCAGGGTTGTAGCAGCAGATGTCAGATTCTAAATATATTTTATAGGCAGAATTAATGGAATCTACTGACAAATAGGATATTAAGGATAAAGAGGCAACTGGGAGATTGGAATTGCCAGTGGCTGAAAAGAGGGGGACTCAGTGTGCAAATACCAGGAGTTCAGTTTTAGAAAAAAATAATTTTGAAATGTTCATGAGGCTTGTAAGTGGGAATGTGTGCTTAAAGTCTAAGGAAATGTCTGTGCTGGGAAAGTAAATTTTGGATGGCAAAAAAATGGTAATTAAACCTATGGGACTGGATGTAAGTACAAAGAGAGTGAGTGTAGATAGAAAAAACAATTGGTCCAAGGTTAGAACACTGGACTACTCCAACATTTAGAGATCAAGGAGATGAGTAACTCACAAAGAAATGTTAATAAAAGTAATTACATAAAGACAGTCACAAGAATCTTACTTATATAATTTATTTTCTAGAGAAAACTAAGCTGAAATAGGTCCAATAATTACAGATGAATTCTATGAGGTAGTATATTCACATAGCTGGTTAACAGTCATTTTAGCAGTTATAAGATTAAAACCTGCCAAGTGAGGAAATTATAAAAACACTGCTTATATTTGACAAATCTGGAGACATATTTCTAGCCACCACAGTGACTTAAAATATTTATTAATATTATGTGTAAATTATGCATATGTGCATATATACATACAAATACATATTCATACATATATATGTGTATATACATATATATGTATGTATATTAGGATTCTCCAAAGAAACAGAACATACATATATATGCATATGTGTGTGTTTGTGTGTGTGGATAATATATATATGTATGGCTGGGTGCAGTGACTCACACCTGTAATTCCAGCACTTTGGGAGGCCGAGGCGGGTGGATCATGAGGTCAGGAGTTCGAGACCAGCCTGGCCAAGATGGTGAAACCCTGTCTCTACTAAAAATGCAAAAATTAGCCTGACGTGCTGGCACGCACCTGTAATCCTAGCTAGCTCCTCGGGGTACTGACGCAGGAGAATCACTTGAACCCAGGAGGCAGAGGTTGCAGTGAGCTGAGATAGCGCCATTGCACTCCAGCCTGGGCAACAAGAGCAAAATTCCTTCTTAAAAAATAAAAATAAAAAAAATTTATGTATGTATGGGGCGGGATGGGGAGAGGGTAGAGAGAGAGAGAGAGAGAGAGCACTGATGGTATAGTTCCAGTACAAAAGCTAGCAGGCTCAAAATTCAGGAAGAGCCAGTGTTTCAGTTCAAGTCCAAAGGTAGGAAAAAACCCAACTGATTTCTTTACCCAAAGGCATCATGCAGAAGAGGTTCCCTGCTACTCAGCCCTTTTGTTTTACTCAGGCCTCTAGCTGATTGGATGGAGCCAACCCTCTGTTTACTCAATCTGATTCAAATGTTAATCCAAAATTATGTTTGACCAAATACCTAAGTACTCTGTACCCTGTGGCCCAATCAAGTTGATAAAACTTTATCCATCACAGGCTCAACCCTTGTCAACTTGTCACCCATATATATCTACTTAACCCATACTTAATCTCCAAATGGAGAGCATAATAATGTCATAATTCTGCCTAACCTGACACAACTATTTTGTGTACAAATGAAAATATACTAACTCCTTCCCCCAAAGGGGAGGTGGAGCCTTTGAGTAATGTTGACTTTTCTTTTTGATATGCAATAACTTAAAAACTGTAATGTAAAATTAACAGCACTTCAATACTGATATAAAGTCAGTATATCTTCTTTTACATAACATCATGCTGACTGGTCATCCTATCCACCAGATTATTAAAATCTTCCTCTGCTCAGGATACTCATGTCTGGCCAGTTTTCCTTCCAAGCAAAGTAAGCAACCAGGTGACCTGCTCGAAGTTCTTCCCACTGGGAGGACTTTCCTTCACTATTGTCCTTTAGGGATCTCCTGGAAAGCGGATACCAAGTTGCAACTGCCCACTTTTGAGTAGTGCCATCTATAAACCAGTTCCAAATATTTTCTTGCTCTGTCAACTGATTGTAGGGAACTCCTCATTAGGTCATAGGTGCAGGCTGAGAGAGAGAAGGCAGCGTAGCTGGATAGGGTATCATGGGTATTTGGGCCACCTCTTCATGCAACTTACTTGTGACTTCAAGGCTTACTTGGGCCTCTCTCTCTCTCTCTCTCTCGATATATATATATGTATATATATATAGTCTCATATATACCGCTTCCATTTGTTGATGAAGTGCTACTGTGCGCACCTCAGCTTTATGGCTTGCGGGGTCAGTTAAACCACCTAATTCATGATGGGGAACACAGATCACATGGTGACTTAGTGGCCCACGGCTAAACATTCAGTCTCTACTAAGGTCCAGTAGAAGACCAAGGGCTGTTTCTCAAAAAGAGAGTAGTTATCTGCAGAGGGTGGCAAGGCTTTGCTCCAAAATCCTGTGGAACTGCAGTGTGATTTACCTATGAGGGGCTGCCAAAGTTTCCAAACAGTATCTCTGCCACTGACACTTGAAGCACCATTGGATCTGTTGGATCATATGACCCAAGAGGCAGAACAGCTTGCACCACAGCCTGGACCTGTTGCAAAGCCTTTTCTTGTTCTGGTCCCCACTCAAAACTGCAGTTTTGGATGTCACTTGATAAGTGGGTTGCACTGACACACTCAAATTGGGCTATGTTGTCTCCAAAAGCCAAAGGCCCTCTGTGTGTTGTATCTCTTTCTTTGTTGTAAAAGGGGCCAAATGCAGCAACTTGTTCCTTGTCTCAGAAGGGCTATCTTAACATGACTCACACCACTGGATCCCTAGAAACTTCACTAAGGTAGAAAGCCCCTGAATTTTTGTTGGATTTATTTCCTGCCCTCTGAAATGCAAAAGTCTTCACTATAAGTCTAGACTAGTTGATATTTCTTACTCACTAGGTTCAGTAAGCCAATTATCAGTGTAATAGACCAGTGTGATATCTTGTGAAAGGCAAAGGTGGCCAAGGTCCCTGCAAATTAAATTATGACATAGGGCTAGAGGGTTGGTATACCCCTGAGATAGGACAGTGAAGGTGTACTGATGGGCTTACCAACTGAAAGCAAACTACTTTTGGTGGTCCTTATTGACAAAGATGGAGAAAAAAGGCATTTGAAAGATCAATAGCTGAATACTAGGTATCAGGAGATGTGTTATTTTGCTCAAGCAATGAAACCATATCTGGTACAACAGCTGTGATTGGAGTCACCAACCTGTTAAGTTTGTGATCATCCACAGTCATTCTCCCAAATCCGTTTGTCTTCTGCACAGGCCAAAAAAGGCAAGTTGAATGGGGATGTGATTGGAATCATCACCATTGCATCTTTTAAATCTTTGATGCTGGCACTAGTCTTTTCACTCTTTCCAGAAATATGGTATTCCTTTTGGTTTACTATTCTCCTAGGTAGAAGTGGTTCTAGTTCTTCCACTTGGTCTTTCCCATTGTAATAACCCTCACTGCACAGGTCAGGGAACCAATATGGGGATTCTGCTAGCTGCTGAGTATGTTTATTCCAAGTATGAATTCTGGAACTGGGAAAATAACCATAGAATGGGTTTGAGTACTGACGTGGCCCACCGTAAGATAAACCCGAATAAAACTCTATGGGTCACCTGACCTCCCTAAGCCCCTACTCTGAGTGGTAGACCACAGTGTTGTTTTTTGGGTATCTTGGAATTAGTGTCAGTTCAGAGCCAGTGTCCAGTTATCCCTAAAAGATCTGATTAATTATTTTTCCCCAATGCACAGTAAATCTGGTAAAAGGCCATAGGTCCTTTTGGGGCAGGCTAGGAGAAAGATTAACAGTATCCATTTTTGGTGGTGTACTGAGATACTTCAGAAACTCAGGTTCCTCTTCAAGGGGTTCCGGGTCTATAAACTGGATGAAGTCTGTTTTCATGATTCGTATTTGACTTTTGTTCATTTGACCTAGAAGTTTTCTGCTGATAGAATTCAAGTAAGAATTTAGCAGGCTTCCTATGTATTTTACTTGTAGACATACGTGATCAACTAACCAGGCATGCGTCAGACTATTCTGATTGCTGCTTTGACTCTGCTGTCTATTATAATAACCACAGTCATCTTGCTTTTGACAGTTGGGTACCCAGAATTGGCTCCTCCCACCCTGGGATTCAATTACTCCCACTGCATTTACGTTTCCCAGTTCAATGACCACAGTTTGCATTGTAAGATCTGGCATACAGAGGAGAACAATAACAACTTTTAAAGGATACCAGGACTCCTCTCACAAATTTATTTCTCACAGTTGTGATCCAGTTTTCTGGATCCTCCCTGTGTGGGTAAGTAGGTCTTTAGTGACAAATCTAGTCTAACATTCCAATCTCCTTTGGAACCCTTCTACATTAAGCCAAGGCATGCTTGGCATTTTCATCTCACTTTTGGTCCATGTTTCAGCCAACCAAACAACCAGCCAGCCAATCAGCCAGTCAGCCAACCAGCCAGTCAGCCAACCAACCAACCAACCAACCAACCAACCAACCAACCAACCAGTTAGAGTTCTTTCTAATTCCCTAAGCTGCAACATGAAATGTGGAAACTGCTTAGGCAACCCTTATCAATGAATTTAGCCTGATCCAACTTGATGTGTCTTCTGACATTATTCTGCACCCTTAATATTATTAATTCCCAAACATGTTCCCCAAATTTGTGTTTGTATAAATTAGAAAACTCAAGTACTTCTTTTGGAGTATAGCACACCTCCTCATGGGTCACATTTTGTATCGACCTTTAGGGGCTTGCTGGAACTTAAGTTTAGTTTACAGGTCTAGAAGCAAAGAAGGGTGATGGGGGTGGGTCCTGAGGAGACTTGACATTGTCCTGCACAGCAGCTGCCTCAGGAGAGACCATTACATTTTCCTTAGGAAATGTAGGGTTAGTTTCCTCATACAGAGGTGGAAAGGCTGCTTTCACTGGGGATTTGGAAGCTCCATGAGGTGGAGAGGCCTCCTCTTCTCCTGGCAAAGAAAATTTATTAGACTTTAAGGGCTCAATGTCTCCAGCATCATCCGGGTCTTCCCTCACATCCCCATTCCAACATTTGTTATCCCATTTCTTCCCAGTCAATTACCTCACTTTAACAGTAGATCCCTAAGAGGCTGGAAATTCAACTTGTGTTGTGATTTAACTAGTCATTGGGATGAGATTCTGAATCTGATTTTCAGCAATCTCAGCCCTGCAGCTACAGGATGTAAGGGTCTCCTTCAGGCACCCATAGAAGATTTCAAATCATTTATGTGGTTTTTGAGCTGGGAATTAAAATCTCTGAGCTCATATTTTTCTTTCCCCACTTTGTCCAGTGACATTAGGAGAAACCAGTCAATTTTATTATATGTATATTAGTTTGCTAAAAATGTTTGAAATATACAGTCACCCAGAGAGTTGCTTCTTATAAGTGATAAATTAGGAATATCCAATGATGTTATTTTGTGTATCTTTATTGCCAGATCATTACCACAATCAGTGCTCTCTTTACTACTGGAAATTGAGTCGTTAATATCTTTAAACATAATCAGATTAGCCAATTTCAGAAACCCAAAAGCTAGTTCAGAGAACTCATTCTTAAAATTCTATTCCTCTAGAACCCCTCTCACTACCAAATATGGATTAGTCAGGGTTCTCCAGAGAAACAGAACCAATAGTATATATAAAGAAATAAAACAAATAAAAATATATAAGTATGAAAAGACTTACTATAATGGCTCATGTGATTATGGATGCAGACAGGTCCCTAGATCTGCAGTTGACAACATGGAGACCCAGGAACAAAATGGTGTAGTTCTTTGTCTGAAAGCTGGCAGATTTGAGACCTAGGAAGAGCCAGTGTTTCAGTTTGAGTCCAAAAGAAGGAAAAAACCTCATGCCCCTGAATGAAGGCAGTCAGGCAGAAGAAATTCCCTCTTAGCCTTATTCAGTTCTATTCAGGACTTCAAATGATTGGATGAGACTCTCCCTTGAATCTACAGATTTAAACGTTAATCCCATTGAGAAGTATCCTCACAGACATACCCAGAATAATGTTTAACCAAATGTCTGGGCACCTCATGGCCCAGTCATACATATATTTTTTCTATATCTGTATATTTTACAATTAATGTCAGCACTACCTGGAATATATTTAGACACTTGTTGTGAAAGTAAGGGCTTACATGTGAAGCAGATTCACATACTGAATATCTTTATGTGTTGGGATATAAAGAAATGATGATGCAGGTACAGCAAGATTTAACACTTTAGAGTTCATGTCCCACTTAATTGTTCTGTATCTAATTATCTAATTAATTGTAGAATATAGATTTCTTTTTTTTTATACTTTAAGTTCTAGGGTACATGTGCACAACATGCAGGTTTGTTACATATGTATACATGTGCCATGTTGGTGTGCTGCACCCATTAACTCATCATTTACATTAGGTATATCTCCTAATGCTATTCCTCCTCCCTCCACCCTCCCCACAATAGGCCCCGGTGTGTGATGTTCCCCTTCCTGTGTCCAAGTGATCTCATTGTTCAATTCCCACCTATGAGTGAGAACATGTGGTGTTTGGTTTTCTGTTCTTGTGATAGTTTGCTGAGAATGATGGTTTCCAGCTTTTTTTGAGACTGAGTCCAGTTGTTTTGAGACTGAGTCTCGTTCTGTTGCCCAGGCTGGAGTGCAGTGGCTCTCGGTTCACTGCAAGCTCCACCTCCCGGGTTCACACCGTTCTCCTGCCTCAGTCTCCCAAGTAGCTGAGACTACAGGCACCCACCACCATGCCCAGCTAATTTTTTTCTATTTTTAGTAGAGATGGGGTTTCACCATGTTAGCCAGGATGATCTTGATCTCCTGACCTCGTGATCCACCCACCTCGGCCTCCCAAAGTGCTGGGATTATAGGCGTGAGCCACTGTGCCTGGCCAGAATATAGATTTCTAAGTAGCCTAAATCCCAACATATTTGCACAGAGTAACTTTTCCCTAGCATAGAGTTTGGCAATCAGGAATATGTCACATGCAGGGATTTAAGTAAGAAATAAACTGTGGTCAGTTGGGGAGATGGGAGCATACTCTACTGTTAATTTTTTGATGTCAGAATATAATTTAGGTCAGTGAGAGCCATGGGAAAAACTGTGGTAGACCTCTAATATACAGATGATTATTCCCATTTTATAGGTAGGAAATTAAGTTGTGTGAATTTACATAAGGGTATTATTCTACAAGTCAGTGACAGAAGGATATAACTCAGCAGGCTGGGCAAACATTCCACTGCAGTTCAGATATTTTCCTGGCTCTGGTTTAATGACTTTGACCTAATGTTCAGTGAAAAATCTTGGCTTAGTAAATAATCCCTACAGAGACCATTTCACGATGCCAATTAAAAAGTTTTCCTGGCCACATTTTTGTTCTCCTTCCTTTCTTAATAAAACTTTCTACATCGATTGCCTGGAAGAGATTCATTCAAGCCGTATGCAGATGCTCCAGGTGTTACACAGCTGTTGAAACTCACTAGCTACAAGTTCTCAGGGAGTATGCTGTGGCTCTCCCTCTGCTGAGTAACTGCAGGAACCAATATGTCTGTATTTGAGTTTTGTTAGCAATGTTTTTTTCCCTGATTACGAAAGGAATGCATGCTCATTATAGAACATGATGGAAGCACAAAGAATATAATAAAATATAATAAAAATGGAAATCACCAAAACAGATGCCCTTGTAAAAATTTTCCATTCTTTTTTCTATGTGTATTTTAAACATACATTGACAAGAATGACTGTATACACAGATACACACACGCACACACACACACAAAATAATACCTACACTATTCTGAATGTATGTACTTATTGTATAACAAACCTCACACTAGAATGTAAGCTGCCAAGGGTTAGAGATATGTTCCGTTTTATTCATTTTTATTCTCTGTGTCATAGGATAATGTCTGATTTTTAGTAGATGCCTAACAAATGTCTGTTGAATGAACAACTTAAACATTTTAACATTTAAAATGATGTTAACATTTCTCCATATAATTATTCTTTTATAGCATCTCTTAAAATATTTAAGGTATAAAGTTATGTACAGAAATTGTACGTATATTAAATATACATCTCAATGCATGTTTACATCTGTGTGCATCTATTAGCCCCACCCTAATCAGCACATAGAACATTCCATCACTCCACAGGCGCTTTTGAGCCCCTTCCCATTCAACATCCTGGTAGGTGGCTCTATTCTGACTTTTCTCACCAGAGATTATTTGGCCTATTCTTGAATTTTGTATAAACGGATTTTTTTTAAAAGTACCCTTTTGGATCTGCCTTTTTTCTACTCAGCATAATTTTTAAAAGAGATTCATCTATGTTGTTTCATGGACCAATGGTTCATTCTTCTTTGTCGTTGCTGTATAGTATTCTAGAGTATCAATGTACCGCATTTGCTTTATTCATTCTCCTATTGACAAATACTTGGGTCGTTTTCATTTTCAATACCTATTATGAATAAAGCTACTGTGGACATTCTTGTATAAGTCTTTTTGTGGACATATGTTTTCATTTCTCTTGCATACCTAGGAAGAACACATCTCAGGGTAGATGTATGTTTCCAATGACACTCTCACCAGCGATGTCGGGCAGTTCCAATTTTTCCACATCCTCACCAACATTTGGTATTCTCAGTTTCTCAAATTGTAACTATTCTAGTGGGTATGTGGTGGTATCATTGCTGTTTTAATGAGTATGCACTTGATGAGTAATGGTGTTGTACTCCTTTCATGCTTACTGGCTGTTTAAACATCCTCTATTGTAAAGTACCTTTTTTTGTGATGCCTTTTGGTAAATAGAAGTTTTTAACTTTAATAAAGTCCAAGTTATCGATTCCTTTTTTTTTTTTTTTTTTTTTTTTTTTTTTTTTTTTTTTGTGGTTAAAGCTTTTAGTCTACAGTTTAAGAAAGTTTTACAGGCCAGGCGCAGTGGCTCCTGCCTGTAATCCCAGCACTTGGGGGGCCGAGGCGGATCTTCTGAGGTCAGGAGTTAGAGACCAGCCTGCCCAACATGGTGAAACCCTGTCTCTACTAAAAATACGAAACATTAGCCGGGGGGGCGTGGTGTTGGATGCCTGTAATCCCAGCTACCCGGAAGGCTGAGACAGGAGAATCGCTTGAACCAGGAGGTGGAGACTGCAGTGAGCCAAGATCGCGCCATTGCACTCCAGCCTGGGCAACAAGAGTGAAACTCCGTCTCAAATTAAAAAGAAAAAAAGAAAGAAAGAAAGAAAAAAAAAAAAAAGGAAAGTTATACCTACCCCAAGGTCATAAAGCCATTCATCTATGTTTTCTTCTAGAGGCTTGATAGTTTTACCTTTTACAATTAGGTCTATGATCCATCATAAATTAATGTTTGTGTGTGGTGTGAGCTAGAGATCAAAGTTCATTTTTTCCATATAATATCCAGTTGCTCCAGCACCATTTATTGAAAAGATCATCCTTTCCTCAGTGAATTTCACTGGTGCCTTTGTTGTAAGTCAGGTGGCTGTGTATGTGTGGGTCTACTTTTTCGCTCTGTTCTGTTGGTCTATTTATCTATCTTTGTGGCATTACAGCATTGTTTTTAATGATTTCAAAGCTTATTTGTTTTTTCCCCCATTGTTATTTAGTTACTAAACTTTCTCTTTTGTAGGCATGAATATCTCTAGAAATAGGCTCTTATGCAGATCCATGACTTTTTTGTTTTCCCCATAGGATAAATTGCAGAACTAGAATTGCTGAATCTAAGGAATGTACATATTTTAAGTGTTCCTATACTTTTTCTGATTGCTATTCAGAAATATCAAGTTAAGTGTCTGCCAACATTACAAGACAGTGCATCTTTATACCAATGTTTATACATTTCTTTAAAATTATCTGTAAATTTATGTTTGGGCTGAGGGCAAACTATGTCTCTCCATTCTTTTTTTGTTTTTTAAATTACTAGTGTGCCAAAGGTGGATTAAAATATATATATATATATATATTTCAATATGTATTCAAAAAAAATATTAAATAATTCAATGACAATTTGGTTTTTCCTTTTGTGAATTGTGTGCTTGTATACCTTTTCTATTTTCTACTGGGATGTTTGTCTTTTTAGGTATTAGAAATAACTCTTTTGAATATTTAATATATTAACATTTGTCTGTCATATGTATTGAAAATTTTCCCAGTTGGTTTTTTTTTAAATTTAAAATATTTTAGGTTAATTTTAAACTTACAGTGTAATTTTTAGTGTTTCTATTTTTCAATTTATTATCTTTCAACTTAATCTCTTTCCTTACAAGTTCATCTCTAGCGTCATGATTATACAATCCTTTTCCATTCTGAGGTGGTTCTATGTATTCACATATATTTTCTTTGATTTACTTTAGGATTCTTACTATAAATTCTAATAAATTATAAATCTTATCCTAGTTCAAATTTATTGGCATGAACATTTTATATTATACTTAATAAAATCTCTATTCTACTTGTATGTCTTTGTTTTCATTTTTGAGAGAGATTGTTTATCTCTTTCTCTTTTTCTAGGTCAGTAATCAGTGTGTTTCTATTTTATCTTTTCAAAAAACAGCTTTTCTTATACTCGTGTTTCTTCTCTTTATTACTTTTTCTTCTTTCTTAGGATTTATACTGAAGAGCTTCAAATTTGATGTTTCGTTCATGATTTCAATCGTTTTTCTAAATATGCATTTAGCGTGTATATTTTTCTCTAATGCTGCTTAAGCTTTATATTAATGCTTTTTATATGTATTTTTTATTTTTAAGTTTTCACTTATTTCTTCAATTACTCTTGAATTATTTGGAAGTATGTTCTCTAATATCCAATTATACATATTTTGGAATTATCCTTTATTCATTCCTTCTGAATTTCAGGATATTGTGGTCAGAGAATTTTGTTAGTAGAATATTAGCCTCATGCATCATCAATATTTGTGAACATTCCACACACCTTTAGGAGATTTTAAATTTCTCATCATTGGCTTCAGGGTTCTATCCCTGTGTCACTTAGATAAAGGTTGTTAGTCGTGCCATACAACTTTATTCTTAGTAATCTGTTGTCTCTCTAATGTATCACTTACAGAGAGAATTTTGTTAAAATCTCTTACCACAATAATGCATTTATCATTTTCTTCTCATAATCTAAAAAGTTTTATATATTTGGAGCATATATAGTTAGGTATATACGTGTTTAAATTTCTGAAATCTTCATGGTGAATTGTTGTTTTTTTTTTTTGAGATGGAGTCTCGCTCTGCCGCCCAGGCTGGAGTGCAGCGGCCAGCTCTCGGTTCACTGCAAGCTCCTCCTCCCGGGTTCACGTCATTCTCCTGCCTCAGCATCCAGAGTAGCTGGGACTACAAGCGCCCGCCACCATGCCTGGCTAATTCTTTTGTATTTGTTTTAGTAGAGATGGGGTTTCACCACGTTAGCCAGGATGGTCTCGATTTCCTGACGTCATGGTCCGCCCGCCTCGGCCTCCCAAAGTGCTGGGATTACAGGCGTGAGCCATATTAAGTAGTGATTAACTTTATCACTAATAATGCTTTTTTTCCCAGTTAGAGCAGCATCAGTTGTCTTTTGGGTACCATTTGCCTGGTGTATGTGTTTCATGTGTGTGAGTGTGCGTGTGTGTCTGTGCATATGCTAATTGATTTACTTTCTATCTCTACATACTATTAGGTTTTAATTATGTCTCTTGTAAATAATACCTAATATGGATAGAAAGCTTTATATGCTTTTATTCTATTTGAGAAAAATTGTATCTTTTTCTATATTTTATTTTCATTTTTGCCAAGACAAAGTCTTGTATTAAAAAATATGTTAAAATCCCAGCCTCCTGAGCCAGGTCCAGAAGAGAAGCCTGCTCCAGCACTGGTAGAAAGTGCCCAGGGAGGGGCTTCCTTCACCAAACAACTTCCAAGGAACCATAAATAGAATAAATATTCACAGAAGTCCAGGGAGAAGCCAGATCACTCTTCTTTCCATGGAAGAGGAAGGGGCTTTGGGTCCAGCCCTGCTCTTACCCCAGGGCAGGGGACTCCTAGAAGCGATATTTTAAGTGGTAAACTTCTTGAACCTGTTCTGTTCTCTTATGTTTATTAATAGATTCAAGCATTTACCTTTGAAACCATAGACATTTCAAATTTCTTTTAAAAGAATTCCCAGCTAGGCATGGTGGTGCGTGCCTGTAATCCCATCTAATTGGAAGGCTGAGGCAGGAGAATCACTTGAACCCAGGAGTTTACAATAGTTCATCTGTTAGCCTTAAATTTTAGATTTTGGCATTTTTTTTCCAGGATCTTTGAGGTTAATTTGAGAGAAGTGGGGAAAGACTGTATTAGGTCATGCTAACCAGATGGCATTTGAAACTGAACTTGAACTCATTTTTCAGGCCTTTAAAGAGTATGTAGAGAAAGTTAGGTGGCCTCTTCAGCCTCATAAAAATCTTGAGATTTTATGCAGCCATAATTCTAAGCAAATTGTTAGAACAATAGTATAAGCCAGATTCTGATACTTAGGCTATTGTTTTGTTATGATAATTATGAATAATTATTATCTATTTATTATGGTACAGTTGCTATCCATAATAGTTTCCTAGCCTGCTGGAATAAATGATGCCAACTAGGTGGCTTAAAACAATGGAATTGTATTCTTTCACTGTTCTGGTGGCCAGAAGTCTGATGTTAGGTGTGGGCAGGGCTGCACTCCCTCCTAAGGCTCCGGGGGGGGAAATACATTCCTTTGCTTCTTCCTGCATCCAGGGGCTCTATGCTTTCCTTAGCTCGTGGTCAAATCAGTCCAGTGCTTGCCTCTGTGGTCACATGGCTTGTCCTCTTCTCTCTGTGTGTCTCTGAAAACTCCCTCTGCCTCCTCCTTTTTTTTTTTTTTTTTTTTTGAGATGGAGTTTCCCTCTTATTGCCCAGGCTGAAGTGCAATGGCAAGATCTCTGCTCACTGCAAGCTCTGCCTCCTGAGTTCAAGCGATTCTCCTGCCTCAGCCTCCCGAATAGCTGGGAGTACAGGCTCCTGCCACCACACCCGGCTAATTTTTTGTATGTTTAGTAGAGACGGGGGTTTCACCATGTTGGGCAGGCTGGTCTCGAACTCCTGACCTCGGGTGATCCGCCGGCCTTGGCCTCCCAAAGTGCTGGGATTACAGGTGTGAGCTACCGTGCCTGGCCTCTGCCTCCTTCTTCTAAGGATACATATGATGACATTTAGGGCCCACCCAGATAATTCAGGATGAGCACCTCCTTTCAGGATCCTTAATTTAATTACATCAATTTTGCTATATTAAGTAACATCAACTCTTTTGCCTTATAAGGTGATAATCACGGGCCCTGGAGACTAGGATACGCATGTATCTTTTTGAGGCCACCATTCAGCTCACTGCACTACCTAACATGTTGGCAGCCTTGTGTAAATTACTGCACATCACAATATTGAGAATCCGTTTTTAAAATTTCAAACTAAGGATTAAAATATGAAAGTTACCTACTTTCTTCAGATGATTTATACTTTTTCAGAGATAATTGAGTGAGACATAAATAGTCCCTATTCCCTTCCCTTCTCCTCACTGTTGTCTCCCACCCCAAACTTTGCTTATGGAAATGGACTAATGTCTTTAATTTTTGTCCTAATCTTAATGAAAGTACCACAGATACACAATGAGGGTCTCTTTCTAATTCTTAGCACCATTAATGTACTATATTTCAAAACAAAAGTTTGTCTTTTTCTTAGTTGTGCAAAATAATTGCTTATAATTTACGAGCATTGCTAGGGGGTATTTGGTTTGCTTTGTTTGGCTTTATTCTCATTTTTCACATTCCAGCCAGGCTTGGCCATCAGAGAAGAGAAGCAGCTGTCTGTAGAGTGTAGATGGTGCTGGAGAGGAGGTTAGTAGTTGAAAGTACCTTAGCATTCGTTATCTCCAATCTCTTCACCTGGGAAATGCAGACACTGAAGTCCAGAGAAGGGGAGTGACCTGGCCAAGGTTGTGGGAGGTCCTGAAAGAAACAGAACGAAACCCTGCTCTCCTTTTCTTCTCCACAGCACAGTGATTCCCACTGTTCTCATCCCCACCTATCATGAGGGCAGTAGGACAAAGTGACATCCGGGCCTCTAAAGCTATGCAGGGGAATCAAAGACAACACACCTTTAAAGTTTTGTCTCAAGATGGTGCTTTTGAAGGATCATTTCCAAAAGGGAAAATGTTTCTGGAATGACTTAATGCTCCCCCCACTTTTTAAAGCTGCTAATGACACTCGTGGAAATGCCTCTGAAGGATGAGGTGTGTGGGACATAGAGGTATAAGTGATTTGCTTGCATGGATGGAAGAGAGGACTAGAAATCGGGTTCTGGCATCTTGTCAACTCTTCTATTTGTTATTTGAGTCTCTCTGCTCTGCAAATGGGCACATTTGTCCCTTTGCAAAAAAATAAATAAATAAAAAATAAAAACTGATATAGGCCTGAGAAAAATCTAGCAATACAAGGAAACATAATATCCGTCTGGCAGCTTTTTCATTTTGGGGGTTAGGAGTAAGGATCTCTGAATGTGAAGAGGTTATGGTGGTTTCAGTACAGGCGCTACATTCTTAGACTAGTTCTGAAGGCAGGACCAGGCTTGTCTGTGAGCATAGAGGTCTGACCTCATTTGTGCCAGTGACTCCCCCTAATGTTTCCTTCCTTCCCTGCTGGCCAATAGCTGAAAGCGATCATGCTAATACTCTGGACAGGTCATGCTCCTTGAAATGTGTGCTGCAGAATTAATAATGGATATTGTCTCTTTTGCTGCAAGCAAGCTCTGTTAAGAAGGAGAGCCAGGAAGAGGTTCTTTCCCAATGTAGAAAAGAGTTTGGAGAAAACAAACTTATATTTTCTCAAGTTTTCATTTTTGTTTAAGGCTGGTACTGGGAAGAGAGGGAAGATCTCCAAGGGCAGAGAAGGAGCAATTGAGCCTACTCCAGCCTTTTGGCCAAATAGAACTTGAGGGGACTTGATGTGCATTTGAAAATGCTTGGCAGCTGGGTGTGGTGGCTCACCCACCACTTTGGGAGGCCGAGGAAGTCAGATCACCTGAGGCCAGGAGCTTGAGACCAGCCTAGCTAACATGGCGAAACCCCATCTCTACCAAAAATACAAACATTAGCTGGGTGTGGTGGTGCGTGCCTGTAATCCCAGCTACTCAGGAGGCAGAGTTAGGAGAATTCCTTGAATCCGGGAGACTGAGGTTGCAGTGAGCCAAGATCATGCCACTGAACTCCAGCTTGGGTGACAGAGCAAGACTCTGTCTCAAAAGAAGAAGAAAAAAAAAAGGAACAGAAAAAGGAAATGCTTAGCAAGGTAGTTACTGAAGATCCCCTGAGATACCCGTCAGTCTGGACTCAGAAGCCATTTACATCTGTCTAGTAAAGACAGTGAAGATGTTTAATGAGTATTTGCGCTTCCACAAGTGACCATCTGAAATGTGTTTCAGATGATGAATGATTTGTGAGGCCTTTGTTGCTGAAGCTGAAGAGCCTGAGTAAGCTTAGATTATGATGTCAGGTGAAGTTTACACTTACAGCCAAATCTCAAATCAAAAGTGTCTGCCTGCCTGCAGGAAAAAGGACTTTTGTGATGCTTCCCAGAAACTAGTTTGTTTGTTGGCTTTTCTAGGACTTAAAAACCAAGGCTTTCCCATCTCCCAATGTGGTTGATTAATGGCAATGACGGAGTTGAATGAGTTAGGTTGGCATAGGCTAGCAAACTATAGCGTAATATGAATTTCCAGCCTTAAGAAGGACAGCACCAGGGATGTTTGAAGATCTTGAGAGCAGAAGCAAGCCAGTTCTTTCTCTTGGGAGTAGCAGAAAGCCTTTCATATCCCAGTTTTCAGTTGTATGTTACCTATTTGGAATACACCAAGTGGGGAGGGAGGCTCTGGGATGGGACAGCCTTTGATGACAGTGACACCATAACCATCAAACATAGGGAAGGGTTAGTTCTCCAAAGAAAAGAAGAGATGCTGAGTAGATAAAAGCAGCCAAGGTCTCCTTGAAAGGCAAGGGAGGAAAATCTGTTTTCTGAACCCCTTGGAGGAGATAACATATTTTACTTGAAATGAGGAGGGAAGCAGGGGGACACAGTCACGAAGTAGGAATTACTGGACCTCGACTGACTACCTCTGACTCTGTGATATCTTGGGAAAGTGAGGGACCTTGTGTCTGTGCTTTGATTCCTGTCCCCTTATCTCCTCAGCTTATCCACTGAGCTTCTCTGAGATTCAGACTGCAAAGTTTGAATTTTGCAGAGTTTTGCAGACTGCAAAGCACTGGAAATACAGAGGATCATACCATGCAGATTTCTTAAATTCCGTAGTGGCTGTGCTTGAGAGCATCAGAAACAGTAGCTTACAAAGGTTAACACACTAGAAAACAGATTTCCAAGTTCACAGTGCAGAGTTTTGTTGCAGTCAGGGTAGATGAAGAAGACAGCTGTGTAAAATTGCCCTACAGAGGTTTTATCAGTTACTTGTGACCAGAGAACAAATCTCTATACTGGTTTTGGTTCTTTTCCTGTTTTTGCTTCCCAGTAGTCCAACTCCTTGCTTACCTCTGGTACCGTTCAGAAGGCAGTACTGCTGCATTGTGTATTCCATATCGGATTTGATTCTTGATGAAAAGAACATGACTGGTCCTGATGTGATGGTTCCTCCTCTGTCTGTTTGCCTTCTGAATGGCAACATGCATCCCAGACTATTTACTTAGCATTTTGCTTTGCAAAAAGTTTTGCCAATGGCCAGGCGCGGTGGCTCATGCCTGTAATCTCAACACTTTGGGAGGCCGAGGCGGGCAGATCACGACGTCAGGAGATCGAGACCATCCTGGCTAACACGGTGAAACCCCCTCTCTACTAAAAAATACAAAAAAAATTAGCTGGGTGTGGTGGTGGGCACCTGTAGTCCCAGCTACTTGGGAGGCTGAGGCAGGAGAATGGCTTGAACCCGGGAGGTGGAGCTTGCAGTGACCCGAGATCATGCCACTGCACTCCAGCCTGGGCAACAGGGCAAGACTCTGTCACAAAAAAAAAAAAAAAAAAAAAAAAAAAAAAAAAGTCTTGCCAAACATTCTTGAATGATCTCTTCTAACAGTGCTCTGAGGTGTGTCCTTAGTATTTTCGTGGTTGAAGAAATTCAGCCACTGCAGGCTGAGGCTCTGCTTGCCAATATGTCAAATAAGGGGCTGTATCAGGGAACACAAGACTTCATTGCGGAGATGTGGATGTGGCCACTTTTTCTTCCCTCAAACTTCTTGTCAGATTTTTGGCAATTGCTGTAAAAGAGTGCTCAACGGAAGTATTTTAAAGTAATGTTTTAATGTACTTATTGAAAATTCAGACATGTTTGAAGGGGATGGTTGGTTGGAGAGCTGATTATTGCAAGTCAGCAAAAATGTCTCTTAAATGGCACAGTGTAGCTGGCTTAATGCAGTCTGTTGAGACACAGGGTTTGGCATGAACCACATATACCATAGTTCCATCTGTGGGAACTCAATTACTTATAGGGTCTTACTATAATGGAACTTCACAGAGCTACAGTTCTAAGGTACAGAACATTTGATCACTGAGGACTGCATAGTCATCATTCAGAAGCGGTATCAGCATCATTTGCAGGGGTAGGACCTTCAGATAGCACAACAGGCCAAAATCTGAGACTCAGAAATGTTTTTAGCAACCAGGAAAGGAAGCTAAAGCCAGATTCTAGAGATAAGAGGGAGTGACAGATCAGGAACTAGGTAGTTGGCAGATAAGATCAAAGATGACATGAACACTGAGAAGCCCCAGTAGGCAGCTGGGCAGGGGGATAACTATGGAACAGGAAGAGTAAGACCAGGTGAGCTAGAGGTGAAAGACCCAGCACTGTCAGCCCCTGATGGGGCCTCACTCCACTCCGACTGTTACAGATGTAATAGATGTCTGCAGTAGATGTTGGTCATTCTCTTCGGTTGCCCATTGATTGAATTCCATTCCAGTGTCTCCAGTGTGCAGAACTCTCTGCCTTATGAGTGTTGTGGTGGGAGTGAGTTCATCTACCATGATGGAAGCAAAGATCGGCAGGTACTCACTCTCCCACCCTCTCTTGCAGTGAGGCCATGAGCATGCAACCTGGGCTTTGCCAACCTCACACACTCCTTGATTTTGAACCAGGATCTGGGAACACATAGAAGCAAGTACTGCAGTGAATCCTCTGGTGGTGACAATGGCTGCAGCATGACCATCTCCCCACTGCAGCAGTGGCTGCGGGACTGCTGGTTACTGGATGCAATAAGATGAAGATTCCATGGTAGCAGTGATAGGAGTGTAGCCTGTGGCATCTGGGGATAAGTGGATGAAGAATGAAGGAGAAAGGACTGCTAACTTGGAGTTGGGAACCAGTTCTGCTGTGAGTTTTCGGGTGCTGTTCCTGGTCTGGCTCTCTAGATTTCCTAGTAATTCTATGAGCTAGCTATTACCCTTTTAAAACATTACTCTTCCTGCTCAAGTTAGCCAGATTTGATATCTGTCGCTTGCTACCCCAAATCCTGCCTAATATATTGTTATGTTCTATGTAGCAAAAAGACAAAACCAAAGAACAAGCAAGCCAACAAACAAACCGACCCCAAAACCTAGTGCCTGATAGGCCAGTATATAACAATATCTCTTGCTTGTTGAAAATATTTGCTTTGTGCTTTGCTGAGCTATAAGGCAAAGTCTCTATAAAGCTGCCATGTTTCAGACCACACTTTCCCTCACAGTATAACTTTCTATGGAGGCCAGCTTGTCACCAGGTCCTGTTGGGTGAGGTGCTCAGAGTTGGGGGGTCTTCCTGAAGGTACTGGGGCCAGGTTGACTTGAGAGTGGAGTCCTGCCTTGCACTGTACCTAAGAGCAGGGGTCTGGGGTTCTCCTTGGTCTCTTCCAGAGTCATTTGCAGGTCTTAACCTTGCTTCTTGCCCTCCCTTGACTTGTAGACATAATTCTTGCATTGACCTGGACTCTGCCTGATGTTCAATAATTTCTGCCTTTCACTTGAAAAGTTGGGACCTCCTCCCAAACTCCCTCCTTTCCCCCTTGCCCCACTCCTAGCCCCTGGCTGGTCAGCTGACTTGGTGCTGGCCTAGAATTAGGGCTGAATAGGCCGCAGCCCTGCTTGGACTTGCTCATTGCCTCTGTTTCTCCTTAAGATTCCTCTGCTTCTGCCGCCATGTCCCTCCCCTCACTAGTGTCCCTGTGTTCACAAGAATGCCACCATGCAGCAGCACATAACCCGCCCGCCGCAGAGCAAATTGCGACAAACGCCAAGGAGACCTTGATTCTGAGGCACAGTCTTGTCTCCGCCAGAATCTCTTTATGTGCTTCTCACTGTGACAAATGCCCACCCTGTAGACAGAAACCTGAACAGAGTCTAAATTAAGAGCAGAGCCCAACAGCTGTGGTTTTCCTCAGGTTACCTCATAGGAAATTTTGTTTCAGGCAGTAGAAAAAAGGAATAATGCAAGTAGAGGAGAAACATCAAAGACAAATCAGATATATCAGATCCTCAATATCAAATAGCCAATCTAACACAGCATTGGCATCCAGAACCCCCTGAGCTTACAAGTTTTAAATTTTGTTATTATACAAAATAAATGAAAAGTAAAACTTCAACTAAAAGGAAGTGTTGAAGGCTTGGGTAGTTGGAAACAGAACTCTGGTTTAATCATTTATGTTTGTAATCAAAGTAATCAGCACTGATTTGTCCACTGTGATCAGCTCACAGCCTGCAATGCAATTCTTTTTATATTTACCTTTGGGTCTAACCCCTTCATCTAATTAGCGGTTACGTTAGGCAGGAAATACGTGAATTTGCATAACCAGTATTCCACACTCTTTGCAAAGACAGGCCCCTCTGCTAAGTTGGCAATTACACCAGCCTCATATCCTGTATTATTTGAAGTGCATTGACTGTAGGAGTCTCTGCATATGTTTAGTTCAGATGAATTTAGTCTAATGAGGTAAGGCCAAGGAACTCTAATTAGTTTGTGTGAACATGTAGACATCTCATGCTGTTTTGTGTGGGTTTATCTCTGAGAGAAAGAGCAATTCATCTTTTTTTTTTCCTGAGTTTTCTGATTACCCAACCCTCGGGGCCACGTTATTTCTTACCTACTTATCAATTCAGTTAGAAAAAGTTGGATGGCTTCACCAGCAGGTGTTGTAAAACTCTCAAAATTAGGATTGCTGAAATTCAATATAGGAGCAAATTAGGCCCTGTGGTGTTAGAAAGTTTTGAATGTTCCCCTCCAAAATTGTTCCCAAAATGTCTTTGTTTTTTGGAATCCACCAAAGCCCACTTGTGCCTGACACACTCAATATGAAAGGGACCCTTGGGCTTCTCCTTGATGGAACACATGAGGCCGAGAATAAATTACTTCTCAAAACTTGGATAAGCTTTGCACTCTAGACGCAATCTAAGTTTTAAAGTTGTTTGGCCTCTGCAAGACACTGCACAGAGTTGGCTTCAAGAACTAGCCAAGCAAATCAACAAGATATTCTATTCCTAACCGAGCAGATTCTGATTCAGGGAATGTCTTAAGTCTGCTGTTGAGAAGTCCAGACGACCTTCACAAAGCCTCAGGAACAAAAGAAAAAGAATTGCTTGTGGCTTATTTTGCATTTGTATTTTAATTGGTTCCAAATTAAGTTTGTGTCCAGCTTTATTACTCAATAATTGTTATGTTCAATTCTCAAAGATTCTTCTGGCCTAGAATTTTACTTCAATTTCAACGCTCAGAGCCAGGGAAGGTGTGACATTGAGGCTCCTTAGTTGCAGATAGAGGTCATTTCTGGTTAGTTTAAGCAGAAATGGAATTTATTAGGCGGGTATCAGAAAACTTACAGAAAGGACAGGGAGCTGGAGAAAACAGAAATCATGCAATAGTCAAAGGAGACCAGGGGGTCAGGGCCCTTGAGGATGCTGCAGGGAGAAGCTGGCTGGGGTATCTCCACTGCTTTTGTGGAGTATGGACCTGGGCCCAGCACTGTTATAACCAGGAGAAGCTAAATGCCATTTCCAGGTTGCTGCTGACACTGCCACCAGGGAAACTTCTTGAGAATTCCCTGATTGCTTGCATCACTTAATCCAGAGCAAATTCCCAGTGGGGGCATCTAATTGGCTGAGGCCTCATCCCAGGCCCAAGTTACAGCTGCCAGGGTCTGAGAAAACAACTCTCCAAATTGTGGGTTTCCAAGGTGAGATGGCATCTGACCAACCACCAAAAGTCACACAATGAGAGTCCTCAGACACAGAAAGGGGGTTCAGATGATGAGCAGTCAATCAATCAATCAATCATCAATCAGTGTCCCTCTGGGCAGTATGGAAGGGAGGGTGGCAGTAAGGTTTAAGCTAGGTGTTTGACTCTGAAGGGGATCTGAAGGAGCCAGGCAGCTCAGAATGCTCCCTGTACATTATTTCCAAAATGTACTTGACTTTTGTGACACAACAGAAGGGGCACCAGGGAGACATGACTTTAGAATGAGGTTGAGAGTCTCATTGGGCTGAGGGGTGTGGAGACTAATTTGGCTGCCAAGGAATTGACACAGGAAGCTGAGAGCACAGGGCCCAACAGCATAGCAAGAACTTTTCAGGCCTTCCAGGGAACAACAAGGGTCGGTGGTGGTGGATGTTTAAGCCTCATTCTTGCCCCTCTTGGTGGATTTTCCCTTTGACTTTGTTAATTTTCAAACAGGTAGTGAGCTTGAACTTAATTGTCCCAACAGTCTCCTGCTTAACATCTGTGTGTGTGTGTGTGTGTGTGTGTGTGTGTGTGTGTGTGTGTGTCCTCTAATTCTTTCTTGGACTCTGATTTTTTTAATTTTAATTTCTTTGTTTTAGAGACGAAGTCGCTCTGTCACCCAGGCTGTAGGGCAATGGAGTGGTCATAGTTCACTGCAACCTCGAGCTCGTGGGCTCAAGTGATCCTCCCTCCTCAGCCTTCTAAGTAACTGGGACCCCAGGTGCATACCACTGTGCCTGGCTCATTTAAAAAATTTTTAAACAATTTTTTGTAGAGATGGCCTATCACTGTGTTTCCCAGGCTGGTCTTGAGCTCCTGGTGTCAAGTGATCCTCCTGCCTCAGCCTCCCAAAGTGCTGGGATTATGGGTGTGAACCACCATGTCCTGTCCTGGATTCTGATTTTTGTTCTGACCTTTATCGAGTAACTTGGAGTAACTTCTAGTGGATTCATTTGCTTGACAGTTTGGCCTATTTTTTATTTTAACCTATTTGTTGACTCCATTGGAAATGACTTTACTATTCAGGAGGAAGGGAGCTATGATCTGGCTGTGTGTGTCTTCCCCAAATTCTTATGTTGAAACCCTAACACAAATGTGACTGTGTTAGTCAGTTCTCACATTGCCATAAAGTCTCTATACTTGAGACTGGGTAATTTATAAGAAAAGAGGTTTAATTGACTCATGATTCCACATGCTGTACAGGAAGCATAGCAGTGTCTGCTTCTGGGGAAGCCTCAGGAAATTGACAATCATGGTGGAAGGCAAAGAGGAAGCAGGCACCTCTTACATGGCTGGAGCAGGAGGAAAGGGTGGGGGAGGTGCTGCACTCTTTTAAACAACCAGATTTTGTGAGAACTCACCACGAGAATGGCACTGAGGATGCTGTTAAACCATTGATGAAGGATCCACGCCCATGATCCAATCACCTCCCACCAGGCCCCACCTCCCACGTTGAGGATCACAATTGAACATGAGATTTGGGTGGGGACACAGATGCAAACCATATCAGTGACTGTATTTGGAGATGGGGCCCATGAGGAGACGATAAAGGTTAAATTAGGTTGTAAGGATGGAGCTGTAATCCAATAAGTCTGATGCCCTTATAGGAAAAAGAGATGCCAGAGCTTACCCAGTCCATCCGTGCTCAGAGGAAGGGCCAGGAGAGGGCAGGGCCACCTGCAGGCCAGGAAGACAGCCTTCACTGGAAACTGAACCCTATTTAAATCTTGATCTTGGATTTTCTAGCCTCCTTTTGGAGAAAATTTCTGTGGTATTTTGTTATGGCAGCCCAAGCTGACTCATACAGAGGAACAGCAGAGAAGCCATCCTTACCCAACATATTATTATTATTAAGACAGAGTCTAGTTCTGTCGCCTAGGCTGGAGTGCAGTGGAGTGATCTTGGCTCACTGCACACTCCACCTCCCAGATCCAAGCAATTCTCCTGTCTCAGCCTCCCAAGTAGCTGGGATTACAGGTGTGCGCCACCACGCCTGGCTAATTTTTGTGTTTTTAGTAGAGATAGGGTTTCACCATGTTGACCAGGCTGGTCTCAAACTTCTGACCTCAGATGATCTGCCCACCCTGGCCTCCCAAAGTGCTGGAATTACAGGCGTGAGCCACAGCACCAACATTTATTTTTCGGAAGCATTTTCCCTCTGCTGGTCCATTGGCTTCCTCGTGGTCACTTGACTTTTTGAGAAATTATTCCATTGTTGTCTTTCATGACATTCTAGTGTTCATTTACCAATAACAAATGTTTTTCTGACTCTGTGAGACTTTATTCATTATGAGCCTTCAGTGGTGTAATTGGATGTGATAAAATCACTGGGAAACTCATCCTGGAGGAACATCTTATTAAATGAAACTGTAATTAAGTAATGACAGCAAAATCTCCGGGAAGATCATTGAAGCGTGTTTGCCCTTAAAGGCACAGCTAATGTATGTGCTATATAAAATGTTATGATCCATAAAAAAAAAAGGAAAACCAGAATCTGAACACTACATTGACTTTTTTTCTTTTAATGTAGAAACTCTGGGAGCTAACATTTGTGTTATACCCAAGAGGCAAAGTATCTTTTTTTCACATGTTTCAAAATCTTTGCATCAGAACAGTCTTTGAAACAATGGGTTGCTATAGAAAGGTTTTGCACATTTATAAAACAAAGAATTAAACTGGAAATAGCATTTCTGATATTCGAATATAGTAACTGAAATTACATATTTTCCATGAATATATTCAGTGTTGCAAAAATTTCATATTTAGTTTCATAGCCTGAAATAATTTTACCTTGCCATCACTAACAAGGACATAAGAAAATGTGTCCAAACATAGATTTTTTAAAATACAAATTGGCTTCCATGCTAGGTTAAAAAATCATAATACTCAAATAGAAAACAACATCTGGGAAGCCAAATTATGATTTATTTATGTATTTATTTATTTTTTGAAATGGAGTCTCGCTTTGTGCGCAGGCTGGAGTGCAATGGTATGATCTCAGCTCACTGCAACTTCCATCTCCCAGGTTCAAGCAATTCTTCTGTCTCAGCCTCCTGAGTAGCTGGGATTACAGGCACCCAACACCACGCCCAGGTAAATTTTGTACTGTTAGTAGAGATGGCATTTCACCATGTTGGCCAGGCTGATCTTGATCTCCGGACCTCAGGTGATCTGCACACCTCGGCCTCCCAAAGTGCTGGGATTACAGGCATGAGCCACCGTGCCTGGCCCCACTTGTAAATATTAAAGGGTATGTTGGCCATTATCATCTGGGGTTCTTGCCTCCCAGTGTTTACAATATGACCATTCCAATCAGCCACCTTGAGTCGAGCCTCACCTCATTTTGTATTCATGTGGCAGCCATTTGTCTTGGTTAGGGTTGGACTGTGCAAACTAGATATCCTGGACTCTGTTTTGTCTGGTGTCCTGTTACATGGTAACATGTCACCAAGTAGAGCTTCAGTGGCAGGCAGGAAAGCAGGAGGAGGGGAGACGTCCTGTTTCTAGCTCCCTTTAGCATCCTGCCAGCAGCACATGTCAGGGTCCCAGCTTCTTTCAGTACTTCTGGAACCTGCCGTGTGGTCCCACCCTACAAAAGTCTTTTCTTGCAGCAGCTGTGCAATGCACCCCCTCAGAAATCTAAGCACTGGCCAATGTAACCAGAAATCTAACCACCTACCCTTCAAGCCCCTCTTCACTTTGTTCCTCCAACCTGGGGTGGGAGCTGCTTCCTGCAGTTATTCATATCTGAGTTGCCTCAACCTTCCAACACCATATAACAAATTGCCTGTATTAAATGCCCTGTATTTGAAAAGCCTAATGTGGCTTCTAATTTCCTGACTTGACTCAGACTAATACAGTACTATTATGTCCAGGTGATAAGGTTTGGCTGTGTTCCCACCCAAATCTCAACTTGAATTTTATCTCCCAGAATTCACACGTGTTGTGGAAGGGTCCTGGGGGAGGTAATTGAATCATGGAGGCTGGTCTTTCCCATGCTATTCTCATGATAGTGAATAAGTCTCACGAGATCTGATGGGTTTATCAGGGGCTTCTGCTTTTGCTTCTTCCTCATTTTTCTCTTGCCGCCACCATTAAGAAATGCCTTTTGCCTTCTGCCATGATTCTGAGGACTCCCCAGCCACATGGAACTGTATGTCCAATTAAACCTCTTTTTCTTCCAGTCTCAGGTATGTCTTTATTAGCTGCATGAAAATGGACTAATATACCAGGGATTGGTCTTGTTAAAATTAGCACAGTTATGACTTCAGTACACATTTTAAAATGATAATGGAGAGATGACTTTCTTGCACTAATTGATGTTAGGACAGTACGTATGATAAATAAGTATTTTGTGTTTTATCCCTGGTTCCTGGCACACAGCTCCCACATCCCTTGGAATATCCTGGGTGATACGACCATCTTTTGATCTAACGAGGCTACTTTTAGATCAAAAGAGTAGACCCCTAGATAGCTTCAGGGTAGGAGCTGGTTGCCAGAAGGACCAAGGTATGATAAGAGGGTTGGAACTTTCAGCTGAAACTCCAGACCTCTAGGGAGAAAAGAGGGTTTGGAAATTGAGCTAATCACCAATGGCCAATGATTTAATCAATCATGCCTATGTAATGGTACCTCCAAAAAAAAAAAAAATGATGGAGTTTGAAAAGCTTCCAGGTTGGTGAATGCATCCATGTGCTGATAGGGTGGTGCACTCCAACTCCATGGGCTCAGAAGCTTCTGTGCTCAGACGGGATGGAGATGGAGCTGGAGCCCAAGAATGGGCAGGGCAAACACCATTCATTCCAAGAGCCTGGGTGGGAGAGGTGGGAAGGGAAGGATCAGGTTTGAGGTGAGTGGGATGAACTGTGGCCTCAGTAGGAAGTACTATACACTTACATGGCAAGGACAACCTGGCTTTGATTTTTAAGTCAAAGAAAAGCAGTCTGAAAGCTAGAAAGAAAAGAATGGAAAGCATGTCTGTCTAGGATATGGAGCCAACACAGATGGAGCAAGCAAGTAGGTTCTCATCACGCTGAGCCAGGCATAGGATCCCTCATAGATGCCAGTGTCCTGGTGGGTGCCTGCATGCATGCATGGGTGTGCATCTATATGCACATGGTTGTACGTGCATACTTGCTCATGTGTATATGTGTGTCTCTGTGTGTGCATGTGTGTGCACTTGCTCGTGTGTGTGTGTATGTGTATGTAGGGAATTAAAGCAGCGGAAAATATAAGGATGGGTAAAGTCCAGATATTGTCCTTAAATAATAGAACCAGTAGATTTTTGCCCTTACAGAGATAATTGAGGGACAGTATGAAGGATGGTTATCCAATGATGCTCTGTGAATCATGGTACTAGAGCCCTCACCCTCAGACATGTATCAGAATAACATGTCCACTCTTTTTTTGAGACGAAGTCTCACTCTTGTTCCCCAGGCTGGAGTGTAATAGTGTGATCTCGGTTCACTGCAACCTCCGTCTCCCGGGTTCAAGAGATTCTCCTGCCTCAGCCTCCCGAGTAGCTGGGATTACAGATGCCTGCCATCATACCCAGCTAAGTTTTGTACTTTTAGTAGAGACGTGGTTTCACCAGGTTGGCCAGGCTGGTCTCGAACTCCAGACGTCAGGTGATTCGCCTGCCTTGGCCTCCCAAAGTACTGGGATTACAGGAATAGGCCACTGCACCCGGCCAACATGTCCACTCTTACAGATACAGCAATAGCAACTACAGTTATAAACATTGATTATTAGAACAAAGTAATAAGGTCAGGTCTGATGTAATTTGTTGGCAATATTTTCCTTAGTAACTATAGTAACTAATTAGATGGAGCTGTTTTAATAACCTGGTGTCATTCATTTACAACGATCACTTAATCTTTGTAATCTGCTTTCTCTCTCTTCATATAATCCTAAATTAACTGCTGTCAGAATCATCCTTCTAAATAGACCTCTGATCATATTACTTGCCTACTCAGAAAAGGTCTGTGATGAACACTCACTTCCCTGTTAATGAGTAAAATCCAAACTTCATGGTGTGGCATTTGAGGACACTGAACCAGCTCCATCGACCTCTCCAAATCCTGCCATTAGTTCTACTTATAGTCTTGTGTTCAAAGATGATGTGAAAAATATGTAACAGCCAGTAAAATGCAGACACTAACAATCAAAACTAACATGACCACAATGCTGGAGCAGGGTCCTGCAGGAGTCTGCTGTGTTGGGGGCATTTCATTGGACAGTGGGGGAAGCTCAGGATGTCCAAGTGGCAGCTGGGATGGCCATGTGGGCGCTCAAGAGCTGGGGCTGGTGACTTTTGATGACAAATAGTTCAGAAGCATCTCATTCTCTGAGCAACCTGCATAGCCTTCTTGTATGTAACAGCTGAGTATCAGCCCAGCCTGTCTGTACTCTGCTGTCCCCCTTTTGTTCTCTGCTCCCTGCATGAACTTTTACTTTTCTACCCTCCTACCTTTGTACATAGTTTATAACCCCACCCCAAATAAAATTTATCTCTGCACTTCTAAGTCCTACAAATCTTTTCAAGTTCCAATTCGGAAGTCACCTTTCCTGTGAGGTTTTTTGTAATCCCTTTTGCCAAAAGCAGTCTTTCTTTCCTTTGAGCTACCTCAGCACTTTATCTACTTTCTTATGTAATCACCACCGACAGAGACCGGTGAGATGCTCACCTAACCCTTTTCTTATTCTTCCTGGACAAAGGGCTGAACCACATTTCCCAGTCTCCATGGAGGGGCAGTCACGTGACTGGGTCCTAGACAATAGAATGTGAACAGATGTGATGTATGTGAGTCCTCAGTCTGGCTCATAAAACATCTTCTGTGCAATCTTCCACTCTGTTCCCCAGAATGCCAGCTGGAGGCTGAGGGTCCAGTGATGCACCAAGAGGTTGTAGGAAATGGCAGAGCCATGAGATGACAGAACCTGGGTCTCTATACCATCATATAGAGTTGCCTACTCAACTGTTTGAACTGTTGAAAGAGTGAGAAATACATTACTACCCTGTACCATGTACCATCCTATTACCTTCAAATTTATGTTATTGTTGTTCATAAGCTCTTTTGTCTCCTTGATTGTAGATTTCTTCAAATTCAACTTTTCTTTTTTATTTATTTATTTTTTTGAGATGGAGTTTTGCTCTGTTGCCCAGGCTGGAATACAATGGCGCAGTCTCGGCTCACTGCAACCTCTACTTTCCGGGTTCAAGTGATTCTCCTGCCTCAGCCTCTGAAGTAGCTGGGATTTCAGGTACCCGCCACCGTGTCCGACTAATTTTTTTTTTGTATTTTTAGTAGAGATGGGGTTTCACCATGTTGGCCAGGCTGGTCTCGAACTACGGATCTCAGGTGATCCACCTGCCTCGGTCCCCTGAAGTGCTGGGATTATAGGCATGAGCTACCGTGCCTGGGCCAAATTCAACTTTTCTTAAGTGAAATATTTCAAATATATATGAGAAGTATGAAGAATAATATAACAAACATTATATATTTGTCAGCCATACTGAACAAATATTATAATTTGCTGATACTTGCTTTAGACTCTTTTTAAGTAATAAAGCTTCACAGACAGAATTGGAATCCTTATTCCATTTTGCAAAGCTCATTGCTTTGCAAGTATTCAAGAAATGCTTTGTGAATGGATACATGAAGTTTGATACCAGTGAGCTGTTTTCTCACTGGTGGTAGTTGATTTAAATTTGATTTCCATTGTGATCAAATCCATACATTTCTGGGATCATTTGCTAACATCTATGTAATAGTTTGACTCCATGAAACGCAATGAGGCTAATTCAGATTTAAATAGAAACTAAATCTGTTGCCTCTGCTTGTATCCAAACCACCTGTATTACCTGGCTACAGCCTGATTTTATGATGGGATGGCATTAGTACTCTTTTTTCTAAAAATTTTATTTATTTTAAGCTCCAGGATCCAAGTGCGGGATGTGCAGATTTGTAAACCTGTGCCATGGTGGTTTGTGTACCTATCAACCCATCACCTAGGCATTAAGCCCCACGTGTATTAGCTATTTATCCTGATGCTCCCCCTTCCCCTGCCCCACTGACAAGCCCTAGTGTGTGTTGTTCCCCACTCGCTGGGTCCATGTGTTCTCATTGTTCAGTTACCACTTACAAGTGAGAACATGCGGTGTTTGGTTTTCTGTTCCTGTATTACTGTGCTGAGGATAATGACTTCCAGCTCCATCCATGTCCCTGCAAAGGACATGATCTCACTCCTTTTTATGGCTGCATGGTATTCCATGGTGTATATGTACCCACATTTTCTTTATCTGGTCTATCATTGACAGGCATTTGGGTTTATTCCATGTTTTTTGTTTGTTTGTTTGTTTTTGAGACGGAGTCTCGCTCTGTCTCCCAGGCTGGAGTGCAGTGGCACAATCTCGGCTCACTGCAAGCTCCGCCTCCCGGGTTCATGCCATTCTCCTGCCTCAGCCTCCTGAGTAGCTGGGACTACAGGCGCCCGGCACGAAGCCCGGCCAATTTTTTTGTATTTTTTAGTAGAGGTGGAGTTTCACCGTGTTAGTCAGGATGATCTCGATCTCCTGACCTCGTGATCCGCCCACCTCGGCCTCCCAAAGTGCTGAGATTACAGGCGTGAGCCACCGCGCCCGGCCTATTCCATGTCTTTGCTATTGTGAATAGTGCTCCAATGAACATAACATGTATGCATCTTTATGATTTATATTCCTTTTGGTATACGCACAGCGGAATTAGTATTCTTTAAAATGCATAAACACTGAACTTTCTCTGGAAACAAAATGCATTTCGTTATGTACTAATATAGCTCTGATAAGTTTATGTGCATGTAAGTCTTTATAAACTCTGAGATTATGTTTATTTTGATTTCTTTTATATTTCAGTTATATGTTAATAGATATTATATAAAATATAACGCTATTATAGTAATAGATAATATGCTGCTGCCTATTATGTTATTAAGTGTTCTATTTCTATTTTATTTCTATATATCTTTCTATATTTCCATTTCTTCATTTGTCTTTAGACACACCAATACAATATCTCTAAAGCAAAGCCCTTGTTGATAAATAAGCTTCACTTTTACTGTAGTCTTTGGGCAGAAGGATGTGTCACCTGAATAAATTTCTCCAACTTGAAGCATATTAGAATCACCTGGGGAGCATTAAGAATTTCAATTCCGAGGCGGGGCGCAGGGGCTTATGCTGGTAATCCCAGTGCCTTGGGAGGCTGTAGTGGGAGGACTGCTTGAGTTCGAGACCAGCTTGTGCAACATAGCTAGATCCCATCTCTACAAAAAATACAAAAATGAGCTGGGCGTGGTGGTGCGCATGTGTAGTCCCAGCTACTTGGGAGGCTTAGGTGGGAGGATCCCTTGAGTCCAGTTCAAGGTTGCAGTGAGCTATGATTGCACCACTGCACTCCAGACTGGGCAACAGAGCAAGACTCTGACTCTAAAAATAAATAAAAAAATATATAAAAATTCTAGTTCCCATACTGCACTCCATACTGATTGAATCAGCATCTCTGGAAAGGACTAAGGCATCAGTATATTTAAAAACTTTACAGGTAGTATCAAAGTGCAAGTTTGAGAAAGAGTAATTAAGAATTTTTAATTTTCAGCTATTTGCATTATTTCCAGCAGGTTCATGGATTATGAGAATCAAGTTGCTTTCTTTATATCAGACAGTCGTTGCACTGATAAATTTCAAATGAGCTAGAACATTATCCTGTTTTGACCAGACCTTCACCATGGCAACACATTTTATCATTTGTGTGTAAATGAAATTTTATAATCCTTGGCCCACACTCTGGTAAATTGCTTAGTAACCTTCTCACTGAATAATAAGATTCAAATAAAATCTTTATTGTTACTGTTATAAGCAATTACACATTCTAACACTGGCTATTTTCTTTCCAATTGGTGTTAAGAAATTAAAGTCATTTAAAATCTAATAATAGGACTATTTGCTATTCATTTAATTTCCTTCTAGAAGAAAAAGTTCTCATTCATAATTTAGTACCTGGAGATCATCTTGCCCGTCTTATTTAAATGACACTTTAGTGAATGTAAAAAAATTATTCTTGTAAGCACAGAGACAGAAATGGTTAAATTGGGAAAAGTGCAACCTTCTCTTTCCCACCTAAACCATCTAAACAATTTCTTAAAGTAAATATCCCAGAAGAGTAAAAGTTTACTTAAAAAGGCGTGAGTTTGGGAGATGATTTCTAGGACTGAGCAGGATGGATAGAAGTCAGAATGGTGCCTCTCCTGCCAAAAGATGATGCTACAGTGAAGCATATCCTATTTTTGATTCTTTCTAAGTAGTTGGGATGAGTTTTTGCCTGTCCAGATATATCCCCATCAGGGCTTCATGTTGCATGATTCCAGGGACTGCCATCCACCTTGAGGTCTTCTGGTGAATGCCTGCTGTGTACTGCACAATGACAGTGAGCTTGCACACAGGCCCCTGATCTGTCCTCCCTGAGCAGTCTCAAACATCTGTAAAGCAAATTCAGAAGTTCATTCAATGTGACCGGCTCACTTAGTCTCTTTGCCATTTGGAAGCTCATTGTGATTGGGTAAATTCTGATTGTTATAGAGAAACGTCATGGCTTTAGTTAGAATTAAGAAGGAGAGCTAGGAAATGAATGAATTTGAAATAAAATTTTCAACTTTTTTCTTTTGCACAGCTTGCTTTGCCCTAGACATTTGCTTTAGGTCCCTGTGTTATATTCTAGAAGATAGCAAAAAGCAAGCCATGTTCTGGTCCTTACCCCCACTTAAATTTCTACCCCTTGTTACTCTGTCTCCTTCTGACTCTACTTCCCCTGACTACCTAGAGATGCCCTTGCTGTCATGTTGCTGGCGTCAGGTGCTTGCATTCATATTGGGCTCTCTGCTTTTCTGCATTAGGAAAATTGTGCATGGAAGGGGTGATTAAACCATGCCAATTCTCTCTGCATCTCCTCATGAAAGAATAATTTCAATGGCCAATTAGTGAAAGCAATACTAAGAATTCCCTTCAAAATGTCTGATGTGTCTTACCAAGAATTTTCTCAACCATTTTACAGATAGAAAAACTAAGATATGGAAACATTTTAATAACAGAAATAAGACAGTAGAATAGAGTTGCTGGGTTCCTTAACTAATGGTTATTGCAATTTGTCAATTTCCTCCCCAGAGTGGAACTTATGAAAGGGCCAGGATTTAGTTGACTTAATTTTTGTATACATGGTACCCAGAATTTTTTTAAGTGAAAGCAAGTTTATTAGCAAAGTAAAGAAACAAAAGAATGGCCACTACTTAGACCAGCAGTCCCCAACCTTTTTGGCACCAAGGACTAGTTTTGTGGAAGACAGTTTTTCCATGGACAGTGTAGGGGGTGATGGTTTCAGGATGATTCAAACACGTTGTTCCTATTATTATTACATACTCACCATAATGTAGACTATGTGGGAGCCCTGAGCTTGTTTTCCTGCAACTAGACGGTCCTATCTGGGCATGATGGGAGACAGTGACAGATCATCAGGCATTAGATTCTCATAAGGAGTGCGCAACCTAGAGCCCTTGCATTTGCAGTTCACAATAGGGTTTGAGCTCCTATGAGAATCGAAAGCTGCCACTGATCTGACAGGAAGCAGAAGTCAGCTTCTCTCACTCACCTGCCACTCACCTCCTGCTGTGTGGCCTGGTTCCTAACAAGCCACTGGGTATTGGCCCATTGCTCAGGGGTTGGGAACCCACGCCATAGAGCAGCCCCAACGGCTGTTGGTTGGCTGTTTTTATAGTTATTTCTTGATCATACACTAAATAAGGAGTGGGTTATTCATGAGTTTTCCAGGAAAAAAGGGTGGATAATTCCCAGAACTGAGAGTTCCTCCCCTTTTTAGACTACATATGGTAACTTCTGGACATTGCCATGGCATTTGTCAACTGTCATGGTACTGGTGGGAAAGTCTTTTAGCACGCTAAGGCATTATAATTAGGGCATAACGAGCAGTGAGGACGGCCAGAGGTTGCTTTTTCACCATCTTGGTTTAGGTGGGTTTTGGCTGGCTTCTTTGCCATATCCTGTTTTATCAGCAAGGTCTTTATGACCTATATCTTGTGATACCAGTCCTTCTGACCTCTTATCTTATCCTGTGGCTAAGGATGCCTAACCTTAGGAATGCAGCCCAGTAGATCTCATCCTCATTTTGCCTAGCCCCTATTCAAGACGGAGCCTCTTCAGTTCAAATGCCTCTGACATATTTTCCCCCTCCTTTTTACAAGAGAACCTTTAATACTTAAGGGTTGTAGAAGGATGAAGATTCACCTTCAGTAATAATATTACTGCCTAACTATTAGGGTCTCTTGTATACAGGGTTCCCAGATTTTAAATCTTGCCTAGACAGTACTGTAGTTTAAAATGATAGATTAGCAACAAGAATTTTTTCATCTCTGCCACCCAAAACTCATCTAAAATGATAGATGAGGAATGAAAAGACAAAGGAAAAGAGCATCTAAGAAAGGCAGGAGGAAGCAAAATATTGCAGTAGAGTTTTGGAAGAAGGAAAGTAGATGAATGAATGGCAATCGATTTCACTGAGCAAAAGAAGCTATACCCTAAAGTGCTTGCAGAACTGATTTGCTTCAGAGAATCACTGAGAGATTCACCAAAGAAGGCAGGCGTGAGGGGCAAGAGGAGGGAATGAAAACAGGAGACTTGGTTGAAAAGCCGAAAACAGAGTTATTAGACATTCAGGTCTTCTACCCCTGCTCACTCTCAGCTGGTCACACCATCAGGCAAGAAAGAGAAATTCTTGAGAGAAACTGGCCGATAGATACTTAAGAATTGGAGACAGTGATGGCAGAAAGCAGGTGGATTGAGTAAAGTTGATAATGGTTGAGATGTGCTCCTTGGATTTCTTTTCTTGCCTCACTTCAGGAACACAGGAACAAGAGGAGAATGCAAGGATTCTTCTCTAGAGAAAACAAACAGCCCCAGAGAGAAGACACTAACATCTGGAGGTCTTCTAATGAAATGGCTGGTTTCTCTCCCAACCACCAGGTAACAAAGCCCAGAAGTCAACAGGCTTTTCCCAGGAACAGTTTCCAATTGATTTTCAATGTCTCATTCTTAAAGGCTAGGTGAGGATCACCCTCAAAATAAAAAATAGAGATTATAGTAAACAGACAAAATGATCCTAAAATTTCAGACATAATGCTGAGAATCAGAGAAAGCATCAATAACTTCTAATTAATATTTTCAAAGGAAACCTCCCACAAAATTTGCTATGAAAAATAGAAAATGAAGAAATGTCTTAAGGTAAAAATATGCTACTGAAATTAAAAAATAGATACTAAGGATAAGAGACATGGACATTGAAAAATAATAGGTAAGTATAAGCTTAGAGGATCTAGCCCAGAAATCTAATTTCTGATATAGTAATTCCAGAAAGAGAAACTGAAGAAAATGAAGATGAATAAATTATTAAAGAAATAGGCCGGGTGCCGTGGTTCACGCCTGTAATCCCAGCACTTTGGGAGGCTGAGGTGGGAGGATCACCTGAGGTCAGGAGTTCAAGACCAGCCTGGCCAACATGGTGAAACCTTGTTTCTACTAAAAATACAAAAATTAGCTGGGCATGGTGGTGGGTGCCTGTAATCTCAGCTACTTGGGCAGCTGAGGCAGGAGAATTGCTTGAACCTGGGAGGCAGAAGTTGCAGTGAGCTGAGATCGCGCCATTGCACTCTATCCAGCCTGGGCAGCAGAATGAGACTCCATCTCAAAAAAAAAAAAAAAAAAAAATTAGAAATAATACCTGAAGGACAGAGAATCCATCTGTCTATCCATCCATCTAAAAAATATTTGTTGAGTGTCACATATTCTCTTAAATATAAGAGATATAGCAGCGAATGAAACAGATGAAAAATCCATGTCTTTATGGAGTTTACATTCTGATGGGGGAGACAGATAATACGATTAAAGAAATAGGTAAAATAGTGTATTAATAAGTGCTAAGGAAGAAAAATCTAGCAGGTAAAGGAAGGAGAGTGGCAGGAGAGCTTGCAATTTTGGATAAGGTAGCCAGTGAATGTCTCACTGAGACGATTATGGTTTAGTAAGTTCTACAAGAAATAAAGGAGAAGCCATGTGGACCTCTCGATCAAGTGCAAGCGACCGAAGACAGGCGCACCCAGCACTGACTGACACTACAACCAGTAGCTGTCATGGACTAATCCAGAGAGAAATCAATAAGAGGGGGCTGGACGCTGTGGATCACGCCTGTAATCCCAGCATTTCAGGAGGCTGAGGTGGGTGGATCACCTGAGGTCAGGAGTTTGAGACCAACCTGGCCAATGTGGCGAAACCCCATATCTACTAGAAATACAAAAATAAGCCAGGCATGGTGGCAGGTGCCTGTAATCCCAGTTACTCCAGAGGCTAAGGCAGGAGAATCGCTTGAACCCGGGAAGTGGAGGTTGCAGTGAGCCTAGATCGCGCAGTTGCACTCCAGCCTGGGCGACAAGAGTGAAACTCCATCTCCAAAAACAAAAACAAAAAAGAAATAAATAAGAGATAAGGTCAGGGATGTGGTGGGGGCAATGAGTAGGGGGGCTTTTATTTGCCACTTTAGAGATTTTGACTGCTACTCTGAGTGACTCCATATCAGTTCAAAAAGAGTCATTCTTTTGTTTTTATACAGATTTCTCTATTGTATGATTGTACCATGGTTTAGTAAACCTGTCTCCTGTTTGGGAATTTAGTGAATTACAAATACTGTTGGGTGAATAGTGTATAAGTTATTTAAAATTTCTGGAGGTATATTTTCAGGGTGAATTTCTAAAAGTTGGATTGCTGAGTCGAAGGGGAAGTGTTATTATCTATTCCTAAATTCCCTTCCATATCATGGGCATACCATTGTGTAGTGTTACCAGCAAGGCTTGAGAGTGCCTGTTTCCCCATTTTCTCACCAACAAAGTGTGTTATCAAGCTTTTGAAAGTTTGTCAGTCTGACATATGTAAAATTGTACCTTTGTGAGATTTTAATTTTCATTACTCTTATTACAAATGAAGTTGAGCCTCTATTCACATGCCCGAGGACCATTTGTGAGTCTTTTTCTGTGATATGTTGGTTCTTGTCTTCTATTCATCTTTCTCTCAAGTTTTTTTTTATTATCCTTTTTATTTTTTTAAGATCTCTTTATGTAGATTGCAAATATATATATATTTTTTTCAAAATGGAGTTTCATTCTTGTCACCCAGGCTGGAGTGCAATGGTATGATCTTGGCTCACTACAACCTCTGCCTCCCCAGTTCAAGTGATTCTCCTGCCTCAGCCTCCCAAGTAGCTGGAATTACAGGCATTCGCCACCATGCCTGGCTAATTTTTTTCGATTTTTAGTAGAGACAGGGTTTCACTATGTTGGCCAGGCTGGTCTCGAACCCCTGACCTCATGATCCGCCCACCTCGGCCTCCCAAAGTGCTGGAATTACAGGCGTGAGCCACCGTACCTGGCTGGTTGCAAATATTTTATCCTAGCTTGCCATTCTTGTTGTTGTTGTTGTTGTTGTTATGGGATTCTGCCATGTTAAAAATTGGACTTTGTTATTACATGGTCAAATTTATTAATTTTCTCTTAATGGCTTCCAGATGTTGAGTCATAGGTAGAACAGCTTTCCTTGTATCCTACATCCAGGAACTTGCTCATATTTTTCATGGTTCCTGTACCTTTTTCTTTCACTGTACTTTTTAATGACATGAAATATAGTCTCATTTAGCCTTTTATTAAAATGGGTCTCCTGTTCCAACATCATTTGGCAAAAAGTCTGTCTTCTTTTCAGTGATTTGAAATGCTATCATCATCATACTAAATGTTTACGTGTACTCAGGACTATTCCTGTATTTTCTATTCTATTCTGTTGGATTGTTGTCTTCGGTGCCAGTGCAGTTTCAATTATAGAAGTTTCACACTGTGTTCCACTATCTTGTAGGGCCAATTCTCCTGTTTCCTCTTCTTTTTCAACTGGTTCCTGGTTTTCTTCTGTGCGTGCGTGTGTGTGTGTGTGTGTGTGTGTGCTTTTTTCCTACAGACTCTAAATAAAACTTGTCCATCTCTAGAAAAAGAAATTATTATTGTTATTGGAATCATTTTAAACTTACATATTAACTAGTGAAGAGCTGACATCTTTCAGATGTTGCTATCCTATCCAAGAACAAAGAATGTCCTTTTCTTTGTCCAAGTCAACTTTTATATCTTTCAGGCAGGCTTTGAAAGCTTCCCTTGTACAGCTTTTGCAAATCTTTTTGTTCAGTTTATTCCTAAGAAATTTATTTTTATTTTATTGGTATCAAAAATGATGTTTTCTTTTTCTTCACACCTTCTAACTGGTTATTGATTGTAAATATGAAAGCTACTGATTTTTCAGTGTTTGGTTCATAGCCTGCTGTCTTATTGAGTTCTCTTGTTTACATTAGCCTTGCCATTGATTTCCTTGGCTTTCTCAGATGGACTATCATATCAATTGGCTTCCCCTCTTTCCACGCACTCGCAACCTGACTCTTCATTCTGACATGAGCTCTGCAGCTGTCTTACTGGTGTTGGATATTAATTTTCCTGCATGCATGAGATTTTCAATGTTCTTTGTCTCCTGGTTTTGCTGCAGACTTTGGTGATAGATGGTTTTATCTCTTTCATACTAATTCATCTGCATGGTTTTTGAACAGGGTGTGAAGGAATTTAGATTTCAGTTGTCCCCATTGTTCTATACGAATCTTGAAATCCTGATTCTGTTAGGTGTGAACTATTTTCATTATTCAGAAAATTAAAGAGAATAATATAATGAATAACAATATACTTGATACTAAGTCCCATCTTTTTTTCCTTAATTTGTTTTTTGCTATGTTTGCCAGATTGCTTTTCTTTTAATAGAAAAATATTTCACAGATACACTTAAAGGTTCCTCTGTGGCTCTCACTGGTCAAATTCCCCTCCTGACCTCAATATTTATAATGGTCACATATGCTTTCCTACTTTAACTAAATATTATAGTTTTCTAAACAATGCATTATTGCTTTAAATGTTTGTAAGTTTTTTTAGGAATTGTATTTTGCTGTACATATCCTCCTGCAACATGCTTTTCTTGTGGTTTATTTATTTCAACTTCTAAATCGTATTCTGTTTGTCTCCAACTGAATTTACTTATTCATTCTTCCATTCATGGACATTAGGTTATCTTAGATGTTTGTTTTATTATTTATTTATTTTAGAGAGGGGATCTTGCTCTGTCATCTAGGCTGCAGAGCAGTGGCGCAATCATGGCTCACTGCAGCCTTGACCTCCCAAGCTCACGCTATCTTCCTGCCTCAGCCTCCTGAGTAGATGGGACTACAGGTATGCGCTACCACACCTGGCTAATTTTTGTGTTTTTTTGTAGAGACAGAGTCTCACCATGTTTCCCAGGCTGGTCTCAAACTCCTGGGTTCAGGCAATCTGCCTGCCTTGGCCTCCCAAAGTGTTAGGATTACAGACGTGAGCCACCATGTCTTATTTTTGATTAGAAATGCTACGGTGAGGATTCTCACACATGTCTCCTTGTTGCCTGGATGAGAGTTCCCAGAAGATATGTGTCTGGGGATAGAAATGCTGGGTCATGTTGCTGAATTGTTCCTCGTTTCATTGCCAAAACCAGTGTTTGGGAGTCATTATGTAGTTACATAGGCACCAACACTTTTGGCACATCAGATCTTTACATTTTTTCAGACTCTGATAGGTTTTGAAATGTTCTTTTTTCTGAGGCTTCATCATTACAACACAGTTATTTCTAAATACTGAGTCCATTCTGTAATGAGAACGGCATTACTTATGAACAGCTTTATACATCATAAACGCTCAAGGATTTATCAACTTTCAATCTCTAATAAACCTTAATTAGTGTATAAACAATAATGATAATTACTATTTATTGAATATCTGCTAAACACTTTATGTGAGCAATCTTTTATCTTATACATGTCCAGTGAAGTAGGAATAAGTAAATTTATTTATTAGATGAGGAAACAGACTTGGAGTTTTCAAGGACACTTCCAAGTCACAGAGCTTCTAGGTGAAGGCAAGATTTGAAATCGATCTTGGGGTGGTACAGTCTGGTTATTCTGTGGGTCTCACACTGTCCCATCCTGTATGTCCCAGGAAGAAGCTGTGCCTCTTGTTCTGTGACTCCACTACCCTTTCCATTGACGGGCTGTCACCTGCACTGTTGCAAGTGCCAAGTCATCATCCATTGATATTTATTTATTTATTTAGTTAGTTATTTTACAGAAGTCTGTCCTTTCTTTTAATACTCTGTACAAACTGTTGGCTGCCTGCTCCAGTCAATAAATGGGATGGGCTGCACTGCAGCTATCTGACCTCTTCTTCTCATACATGGTCTCAGCATTTTCTTTTTTGGTTATATTTATTTTCTTTGCAAGCCAGCACTCTCCTCCAAAATGTTTAACAAAGCGTGGCAAATAGATAGCTAAAGGGAATTACTAACCCAAAAAGACCAAAACCAAACCAAACCATAAAACAACCTAAAAATGGACGCCTTTGCTGACAGTTCTTAGGCCATCCCTCTGCTGGCCACCTCTCTATTTTAGCTCCTGGCTGGGTGACATGTTGCTGTGGCCAGCCCAACCTCCACAATAGGATTGCCTTGACCACGTCCTCCTCTTCACGTTCTTTTTCTTTCTGCAGCCTAAAGAGAGGGAGACAACCTCTTCCCATTTCATGACTGCCTTCCAGACAGCCTGATAATCTGCAGAGTTGCACAATGAAAACAGAGCAGTTGAGCTCCAGGTTTTCCCAAAGTCTCCATTCTTGAGCAGGAACTGGGATTCTCTCCCTTCCCTGTCCTGCCCTGCAGAGATGCACAATGAAAACAGAGCAGCTGAGCTCTACATTTTTCCAAAGTCTCCATTCTTGAGCAGGAACTGGGATTTTCTCCCTTCCCTTTCCCTTCCCCCTTCCCCTCCCCCTTCCCCTCCCCCTTCCCCTTCCCCTCCCCCTTCCCCTCTCACTTCCCCTCCCCTTTTCCCTCCCCCTTCCCTTCTTCCTTCCCTTCCCTTCCTCTGCCCCTTCCCTGGCCTTCCCCTCCCCTTCCCTTCCCCTGCCCCTCCCCTGCCCCTTCCCTCCCCATCCCCTTTGTTTTTTCTTTCTCAGGAAACCCTCCAAATGAGGTTCCTAACTCTCCCCAAACAAAAAGGCAGAAAACTCCCAGTTTTAGACTTACAGCCAAATCCTGATGCTAGCCACCAAGTTTTAGAAAAATTGAGATTGATTCTCTGTTAGGGTACATTATCACAACTTAAGAATCAAAATTATATAGGGTAAAATGGCACAGTACTAATGCATAGATTCAAGTATTTGTTAACTGTATTGAATTCAATGACTTTTTCTTCAGCAATGATTTACTCGACCATTGAGGTCTCTTACAAGATTTTTCCAGAAAGGGGTGAAAGAGAAAGTCATAGACAGGCCACTATATCCAAAAATTAATGATGGCTAGTGGGAAGCTGGAGAGAGACTACTGGCAGGCCTGCATTATCTCTCCTGCCCAGAATGGCCAGCCACTCGCTAGAGAGGGGCAAACTGTCCAGCAGTTTACTTGGCTTTACCAACTCCAGCTGTTTTATTTTATCAATTTACCTGGGGTGAGAGTGGGTGAGTATTAGACTCTAGGACATGAATTCACACTAATAACAGTTATGCAAAAATTATAAACCCAGGGCATTAATTTACTGATTTAAAATGGTAAGTATATACGGGCCTAGAATCTTTTTTTGCAAATTGTAATCGCCATATCTTTAAAAAACCATTTTTATACTTATTATGGATGAAAACTTTCCTGAAGTGATATGAGGTATTTAAAGTTTCCTTTTCAACTTCCTTCATGTGAATATTTATGAACTGCATTCCAAAAATATGTGTTTCATTTCATTTCTGCTGGAGCTGGGACATAATTAATACACTATACATATGTATATATGTACACACAAAATTGGTGTGTGTATTATTTCTACACAATAGATAGAATTCAAAAATAAATGCATTTTAAAGTACACTTGGTCCCAATGATTTCAGGTGAGGAACAGTGCGCTTGTGCTACCAAGGATCAGAGGCCTTACACCCAGCCCTGGGTGAAACCCCTCGCTAGTGTCAAAGTGCCTGAGAAACAGGACCCCAAGCCAGCAGGGGAACATGGCACCCAATCAGAAGAAGCTGGTTGAGCACCAGGCTCTTAAAGGAACTGTAAGAATCCTCTTTGCTTGTAACGGAAGAGCCTACTCTTTAACCAGACCACTCAGTCTGTCAGTTTGTTTTTCCCATACAAAGACCTGGATAAACCCCAAAACTGTCCTACCACCAAACTGTCGTGTGTCCATATTCCCTAGTAATGGCAAATGACTTCTATTGTTGGGGGACTGCTTCAAAATTCTTAGACATCGAATCATAACTTGATTTACAAGGGTATCTCTCTCTCTTTATTTTCATCTCTTTCTCTTCCTCTTCTCTCTTTATATATACACATATATTTTTTGAGACAGGTTCTTGCTCTGTTGCCCAGGCTGAAGTGTTGTGGCATGATCATAGCTCACTGCAGCCTCCACCTCCCAGGCTCAAGTGATCTTTCTACCTCAACCTCCCAAGTGGTTGGGACTACAGGCACGCACCACCAGACCAGGCTACTTTTTGTATGTTTTGTAGAGATGGGGTCTCACTATGTTGCCCAGGCTAGTCTCCAACTCTTGGCCTCAAGTGATCCTCCTGCCTTGGCCTCCCAAAGTGCTGGGATTACAGGTATGAGTCACCGAAACTGGCCTAATTTTTTTTTAATTGAAATATAAACACATACTGAAAAGAACACAGATCATAAGCATACAGCTCGATGATTTTCATAAACTCAATACCTCTGATAAGTGACATCCAGATCAAGAAACAGAACCTCACCCAGCACCCCAGGGGCTCCCCTCATGCTCTCTTCTGATCGCTACTTACAATATATCTTCTTCTTGTCTTCTTGATGAGATTCCGGGAGGCACCCTTGGAATTTGGAAGATGTATGGGAGACACACTGTTCTCCCTAACCACATTTGCAAAATATCATGTAATGGGGTCGACACACTAGAAATATTTACATAAATTGCTCGTTTCTTTTCTTTGTTTGAATTACTATTTACTCCTATGACACTGACCTTCTCTGGCCTTGTCATCCAATTACTGGATGTCTCTTACTTGTGGTCTACAGTTATTGTGCATTAACTATAACTATTCGTCAAAGATTCCAGGAAGGTCAAGAGCCTCTGGGTCAATAGCATATATGAGTTTGGGAGAGAAAAAAACCTGTTCTCTTTTCTGGGAAAATCTAAAGTATGACAACAAGATATGATTGGGTCTAGTGAAAAACATTGCTGCTAAAGTAGCAAATCAGCCAAGCCTCATTTTGGTACCTGACTTTTTTGCATTTGATGCTTCTCTCGTCTTTGTTCTATGTACTTGGGGGATCTGCTTCTCACTCAGAGGAAGTGGTGGTGGAGCACAGGACCAAGCCTAAGTCAGTTGGGGTACTGCCCTAGTTCCTGGACCAGAAGTGTACATGTATAAAGGAGGTTGGTTGTCAGCTTGCTGTAGGAGGGCGATGGGGCAGAAATATGTAGCTAGCTCTACTTAGTCCCACACAGGCATACAAGTACAGGTCCTAGAACTTTCCTTTCCCCAACATCTCTGCGTTCTCTGAGTATTCAATATTTAAGGAATCACCCTTTATTTTGGGGTGCGGGGAGGATTAGAATTGTCCTGACATGGGCAGTGTACTGAAGTAAAGTTTGATGAGCCCATCACAATCTTGATAGGTCCTGGGTGGGCTGTTGTTGACTGGATGTTTCCCAGCCTGGCGTAAGTAGTTTAGCAACGCCTTGCTGCTCAGCGCAGGTGGGTGGCACACTGCCCTGCCTGGATGGGCTCTGGCCTCTGCAACAGCTCCCCTGAGACTCAGCACCGTAGACTGAGGGTGTCGTCTGCCTGCATTTGGCTCTCCTTGACATTGACTCTGCACTCCTCCACATGGTGCTCTAGGTTGAGGAGCCTCCAGTCTCCTCTCTCCTCTGTCTTCTTGCCCTTTCAGCCAGAAAAACCTTCATGTTCTGCAGAGAAAGGAGGCCTCTTTCTGAACCTCTATTTTCCATCTAATTTAGTGAATGAACGTTATGCCCTGCTCCTTTCAAGCTTTGCCTTTTTGAGGGAAAAAAGCCTTCCTCTTTCCTCCTACAATGCCTGGCTCATACAAAACAAATGCTTCAGTTTTTACAGCTATGGTTTACAGATTTCAAGAGTCTCTTTTGGAAGTCAAAATGTGGACACTTGACTCTGCCTTAGAGAATTGTACTTAGGTGCAAGTACAAACTAAATACAAAAAGAATTTTCATATAAATGTGAAGTACTATTTCATGACACACATTATCTTTCTTCTCCAATCAGAGTGACACTCAGAATCCCAGCTGGTGTTGGGTTGTGAACCGGGAAGGATGTAGCCCAGGGTCTTGGCAGCCATCTTTTTTTATTCTTGGTACAGGCCGGATCTCACTGTTTGCCAGGCTGCTCTCGAATTCCTGGGCTCAAGCAATTCTCCCTGCTCTGCCTCCCAAAGTGTGGGTATTACAGGCGTAAGCCATCATGTCTGGCCTTTAGCAGCCGTCTTGCTATGTGGGGGTGAATTGGACAGTGAAGACACATGGGCCAAATGTATTAGTCAGCTAGGGCTGCCATAACAAAGTGCAGCTTCAACAACAGAAATTTATCTCTTCACAGTTCTGGAGACTGGAAATCCAAGATCAAGGTGTTGGCAGGGTTGGTTTCTCCTGAGGCCGCTCTCCTTGGTTCATGGATGACCTTCTTCCAGTGTCTTCACACGGTCTTCCCTCTGTGCCTGTGTTCTGATCTCTTCTTATAAGGACGTCAGTCATATTGGATTAGGACTCACCCCTAAGGACTTTATTTACATTCTTTTTATTTTTTATTTTTTTTTGAGACAGAGTTTTGCTCTTGGTTTCCAGGCTGTAGTGCAATGGGGTGATCTTTGCTCACTGTAACCTCTGCCTCCTGGTTTCAAGCGATTCTCCTGCCTCAGCCTCCCAAGTAGCTGGGACTACAGGCATCCGCCACCAGGCTAATTTTTGTATTTTTAGTAGAGATGGGGTTTCACAACATTGGCCAGGCTTGTCTTGAACTCCTGACCTCAGGTGATCCATCCGCCTCGGCTTCCCAAAGTGTTGGGATTACAGGCGTGAGCTACCACACATGTCCTATTTTACCTTAATTACTTTTTCATAAAAGGCCCTATCCCCAAATACAGTCACATTCTGAGATATTGAGTAGCAGGACTTCCACAAATAAATTTTGAGGGGACAAAATTTAGCCCATAACACTTTTCCAGATTTCTTTATTTCTTTTAACGATTTAATTTTAATTTACTTGTTTCTAATTTGTGTTCAAATTAGCACCATAAGGAAAGTTCATCTGTGTGCTTCCTGGCTCCCTGAGGCAACTGCAGTGAAATTGGCTCTTGCTGAATTGGCAACTGTCAGGTAATGCTGAAGAAGCCAAGATGGAGAGAGAGAAACCAGATCCTGCTTACATCAGCTGGGTCCATAACCAGCTGCACCTAAAGCCACTGCTTATTTACTTGAGCCATTAAAATCCCTATGGCTCAAGCCAGCTGGGACTGGGGTTTCAGTCGCTTGCAACTGAAAGAGTCCTAATGGGTACGCACACAGTAGCATTCTTCCCTCCCGCCCCACTTGAGGGTGCTAGAATTATTATTATTATTGTTATTATTATTATTATTATTATTTTGAGACAAGGTCTCGCTCTGTCACCCAGGCTGGAGTGCAGTGGCACAACAGTCATGGCTCACTACAACCTCAACCTCCTGGGCTCAATTGACATTCCTACCTCAGCCTCCCAAGTAGCTGGGGCCACAGGTGTGCACTACCATGCCTAGCTAATTTTTGTATTTTTTGTAGATACGGGGTTTCATTGTGTTGTCCAGGCTGGTCTTGAACTCCTGGCCTACCTTGGCCTCCCAAAGTGCTGGGATTACAGGTGTAAATCACCCCTCCCAGCAGTTCTAGAATTATTTTTTTTCTAAGCTGAAAATAATTGCCTTTAAACATCTAAATAATTTAAATTATTGATACAAATATATAGCTGTTAATGCTTTTTATTGGTAAATACTTTCCCCCTAATGAACTGGACCTAGTTTGAGGGCATGTCTTAGTCCATTCAGGCTGCTATAAGTAAATGTGATAGACAGGGTAGCAGGGTAGCGTATGAACAACAAAAACTCATTTTTCACAGTTCTGGAGGTTGGACAGTCCAAGATAAAGGTGCTGATGGGTTTGGTGTCTGGTGAGGGCACACTTCATGGCTCAGTTTGTGTCTTCTCTTTGTCTTCACATGGTAAAAGGGGTGAGGGGTTTCTCTTATGTCTCTTCTTATAGCAGCACTAGTCCCATTCATGTGGGCTCCACCCTCTTGACCTAATCACCTCCCAAAGCCCCTGTCTCCTTCACATTGGGAGTTAGGGTTTCAACTCATGAATTTTGGGAAGACGTAAAACATTCAGATCTCAGCAGTGCCATTTGATGAGTTTTGATAGAGGAACACATTCATGAAACCATTACCACATTCCCAAGCAGTCCTGTATCTCAAAGGTCACTCTTATTTCTTCATATTCTTTATGTTAGTTTTCATTTCCTGAAGCCAGAACTAAGAGAGAACTTATGTTTTCTCTTTGGCATCGGTTTTTACTGTTATTTTTGGAGAGTCAGCACTAACGCAATGGGAGAATGCACCCAAGGGGCAGCTTAAACCAAAGGTAAAGATAGGGAGTGAGAACAGATAACTTTTTTACTTTTATGTCTTAATTAGGTATCATTTACCAAGAGCATGCTACATGTTTGGAACTGTTCCAAGTCATGATTTATCTTGTTTACTCTTGAAAATAAGCACTTGGGGTAGGCACTCTTATGTCCAAATTTTACAGATTAGGAAACTCATAAATAGAGCAATCAGCTTGATCAAAGTTAAGTAGCTCATAAGTGGGCTAAATTCGTGTTATGGCTCAATCAGGTTCCCCCCAAATTCATATGTTGAAGTCCATAATTCTAGTACCTCAGAATGTAACTGCATTTGGAGATAAGGTCTTTAGAGGCAATTAAATTAAAATAAGGTGTTAGGGTGGGGCCCTATTCCAACAGGACTTCTGTCCTTATAAAAAGAGGGAGAGAGCCAGGGGTGTGTATATGAACAGAGAAAAGTTCTTGTGAGGACACTGCGAGAAGATGGCCATTTGTAAGCTAAGGAGAGAGGCGTCAGGAGAATCCAATCCTGCCAACATCTTGATCTTGGACTTCTAGCCTCCAGAACTGGGAGAAAATTAATGTCTGTTGTGTAGACACTCAGTTCATGGTATTTTGTTATGGCAGCACAAGCAAACTAATACACATGGCCAAAAAGACTGTGCAGGTGTGATTCTGTTACAGATCTTGAGATGAGGCATGTCTTAGGCTGTCCTTGCATTGCTGTAAAGAAATACTGGTGACTGGGTAATTTGTAAAGAAAAGAGGTTTAGAGACGGGCCTGGTGGCTCACGCCTGTAATCCCAGCACTTTGGGAGGCCAAGGTGGGCGAATCACCTGAGGTCAGGAGTTCAAGACCAGTCTGGCCAACATGGTGAAACCCTTTCCCTACTAAAAATACAAAAATTAGCTGGGCATGGTGGCACGCACCTGTAATCCCAATTACTTGGGAGGCTGAGGCAGAAGAATTGCTTGGACCTGGGAGACAAAGGTTGCAGTGAGCAAAGATCGTGCCACTGCACTCCAGCCTGGGCAACAGAGCCTCTGTCTTAAAAAAAAGAAAAGAAAAGAAAAGAAAAGAAGTTTAATTGGCTCACAGTTCTGCAGGCTGTACAGGAAGCATGGTACTGACATCATTTGGCTCTGGGCAGTTTCTGGGGAGGCCCAGGGAGCTTTTACACATGGCAGAAGGCTAAGTGGGAGCTTGTACCTCAATGGTGAAAGCAGGAGCAACAGAGAGAGTAGCGGGGGGAGAAGGTACCACACACTTTTAAATGGCCATATCTCTCAAGAAGTCACTATCACAAAGACAGTACCAAACTATGAGGGATCTGCCCCTGTGATCCAAACACCTCCCTGCCCACCCTCCCCTGCCCCACCCAGCCGTACCTTCAGCACTGGGGATTACAATTCAGCATGAGATTTGGGTGGGGACAGATATTCAGACTATATCAGGGAGATTCTCCTGCATTATCCAGATGGCTCCCATGTAATCCCAAGAGTCCTTAATTTTAATTTTTAATTTTAATTTTTGAGAGTCTTGCTCTGTCACTCAGGCTGGAGTGTAGAGGCATGATCTTGGCTCACTGCAACCTCTGCCTCCCAGGTTCAAGCAATTCTCATGCCTCAGCCTCCCAAGTAGCTGAGGTTACAGGAATGTACCACCATGCCTGGTTAATCTTTGTATTTTTGGTAGAGATAGGGTTTTGCCATATTGGCCAGACTGGTCTCAAACTCCTGACCTCAAGTGATCCACCCGCCTCAGTCTCCTGAAGTGCTGAGATTACAGGCATGAGCCACCGTGCCCAGCACAGGGTCCTTACAAGTGAAAGAGGGAGGCAAGAGAGTCCGAGTCAGAGAAGGAGACGTGACAATGGAAATGTCAGAGTGACGCAGCATGTGAAAGACTCCCCTGGCCTTTGCTGGCTTTGAAGATGAAAGAGAGCCAGGAGTAAGGAATGCAGCAGCCTTTAGAAGCTAGAAAAGGCCAGGACAGGGACACTTCCCTGGATTCCCCAGCAGGAATACAGTTCTGCTGACACCTTGATTTTAGCCCAGTGACAATATCAGACTTCTGACCCCTGCAACTGTAAGATCATACATTTGTGTCGTTTTAGCCACCAAGTTTGCAGGAGTTCGTTAGAGTAGCAAAATGAGACCAGTTCACATGGATTCTTTTTTGCTTATAAAGAGACATTACAGTTCTAAATTTGAGAATCACTACTCTAGGAGATTGACAACTATTATAAATGTTGTTGTAGAGGAGGAATTTAAGAATTAAGTGTTAGAAAGGATAAGTTGGATTGGAGTGTAAATTGGAAAAGGTGAAGATTATAGACAGAGAGATTGTGCGGTGGCTCACATCTGTAATCCCAGCACTTTGGGAGGCCGAGGTGGATGGATTATGAAGTCAGGAGATTAAGACCATCCTGGCCAACATGGTGAAACCCCATCTCTCCTAAAAATACAAAAATTAGCTGGGTGTGGTGACGTGCACCTATAGTCCCAGATACTTGGGAGGCTGAGGCGGGAGAATCACTTGAACCCAGAGGCAGAAGTTGTAGTGAGCCAAGATCGTGCCACTGTACTCCAGCCTGGTGACAGAGTGAGTCTCCATCTCAGGAAAAAAAAAAAAAAAAAAAGAGAAGCTATTGTAATAGTCCAAACAAGAGAAGAAGGGTATCTGAACTTGAGCAGGGCCAAGTTAAGTTTCGGGGTAAAGGATGTATTTGGTAGTTTTAGGAGGAAGAATCAACAATGCTTTTTAAAAAACAAGATAGGGTCTTGGATGATGTAGGGAGACCCCCTGAAACTATTGCTACAGAATAAAAGATGAAATGCTCCTGATTATTGTAAATACAAAGTTGTATGCAGGACTGTGTAAAGACAATTCCAGGTTGGACTGCCAGAATGAGCCAACAGCATGTGATGTACTTCCCCCTGCAGAGAGCCTATGAATGGATGTGCAGTCAGGGAGGTTTCACATCACCAAGATTCCTATCCCAGAAAAGCAGATGTTCATAACTCTGGGAATAGAATGTGACCCTTGTGGAGAGCCTATAAATGGACGCATGAGGGGCGCCTGTTCATATGGATAAGATAGGGCTGTAAATGCCCTCATCTTGCCACAGCTCTTCTAGGCCTCTTTAGGGTTAAGACATACTCCCTTCTGAGAATTTCTGGTCCAACCGGTTGTCTAGCTTCACATCCTGTTTCTATGGATTGTTTGTAACCAGTTTTTACTGCAACTGTTACTGCTGATTAATATCTTGCTAATCATAGGTTACGGAAAGACTGTGTTTCTGTTTTAAGGCTCTGTTAGAAATTACTGATGCACACACTGCGTTGTAAATTCTTACCTCTGTATACTGTACTTCTGCGTACAGATGTTATGTTAAAGAATTACGTCATGCCCATATGGCCATCTCACCTCATAATCAAATGACCCTAAATCCCTCACTAACTTACCCCTGCCCTCACTAAACTTAATAATAAATGCTGGCATATCCAGTGCATTGGTGGCATCGTGGGACCAGAAGGCGGTGACCCCCCTGGACCCAGCTTTCACTGTCTTGGGTGTGTCTATTATTTTTCGACCTGACGATCTGCCTGGGAACAAAGAAAGAGCCCCATGGCATTGTGGGCTGCTGGCCAGATCCCGCAATAGGATGACATTCAAGTTTGTGGTTAGGAGAACTGGGTATGCTGTGGTACTAGTTTTGCTTGATGTCTAAATTGAAAACTGGTGTTTAGGGGAGGGAAGTTTGAGTTAGAAATAGACTTGACATCATTGGTGTAGACAAATATTGAGGCCACAGTTATGTATGAGATCTCTCAAAGACAAAAGGCAAAAGGAGGAAACAAATGGGCTGAGATTCAGGTTATCTACCTCATAATAACTTAGTTACCTTCCAAATTGTTTTCTGCAAACAGGAAATCTTCACTTAAATTAACCATTTATAGGGATATAATCATTCCATTTATAGGGAAAGATCTATTGGCTAATGGGAACATTTGCCAATAGATCTTCAAAACTATGGGTGATCCAGGGTCTGTGTGATCAAATTTTGAAACTATTGCTACTGCTAGTATATTGAGGGGAAGAAGGAGACCATGTCTTAGTACATGAGGCATGCAGACACTTTACAGTTCTTAGTGGGGGTCATGTGGGACAGCCTGTGTATTACTATGTGAAGTTGCTGTCCCTATCTAATGAGTCAGCAAAATCGCTGTTATTTATTTAAACTTTTTTGAGAGGCAAGAGTCAATAATAATTGGAAAGCAGTACAAGTGTGAAGAACCAGCACTTGGGGGGAAAAGAATCCTCAAATGTGCCTGATCTTGTGGGTGAGTCATGGCTTCCAATATAGGTTACATGCGTTTGAAAGCAGAAATTGTGTCTTAAAAGCCTATGGATTTTTAAGCTACTCCCCTATGAATTATTTTGTGACATGGGCTCAGGTGTGTTATTCACTCATTAATGAGGAAATTTCCCAATTCCTGGTAGAATTTAATCAACAAGAGTTTTCGCAAGTCAGTCTCTTACACTGTTACTCAAACGTTTTATACCTGCTACCCTTGTGGGATAAAATGAGTGAAAAAGTACCACATACACACACACATAAAACAACAGAGTCAGAAACACCTGATTATTCTTAGTCCAAGGGCTTGTTTTATTTTGGAACACTAGCGCTTACAGTTGTGATTTTCTTCTTCTTACAGTGAAACTGCCTCTGCAAAATTATAACTGAGGGAATTATGACAGTGAAAGAGATCAGACCTAACCGACTCCATCTTGCTCTTAACCTTTAAGCTGTCCTTGTTCATTTCTGGGCATAGGCTGAACTTACTTTGGGAAGTAATTCAGTTCATGGTTTGGCTCTGAAGCAAAATTGATAACAGCTCTTTCTGGAAAAGACTCCCTTCTTGCCTGGGGACCAGTCTGTCTTTGCAGGACTAACAAATTAACTACAAGATTAGAAATTGTGGTTTAGGTGTCAGACAGCCTTTGGCTCCAAGAGTCTGAACCTCCCCAGATTGCTCCTGGGGATAGCATCACTACTGCAAAACCTAAGATCAGTGCTTGGGATAGTTTGCACACCCTGCACTGGATGGATCACCACCACCCAGACAGGTAATCTGACTGAACCAGTTCTGCCATCCCACCCAGGTACAGAAGACAGCAAGAAAACCTCACTTCAACCCCCTATGATTCCATCTCCAACCCAACTAATCAGCACTCCCTACTTCCCAAGCCCCTACTCACCAAATTAATCTTTGAAAACTCTGATCCCCTTCCAGGTTGGGAGACAGAGCGAGACTCCATGTCAAAAAAACAAAAGCAAAACAAACAAACAAACAAACCCTCCAATCCCCAATTTCAGTAACAATAAAACTCCAGTCTCCCTCACAGCCAGCTCTGCATGAATTACTCTTTCTCCACTGCAATTCCCCCTTCTTCTGTCTTGATAAATCGGCTCTGTCTAGGTAGTGGACAAGGTGAACCCATTGGGCGGTTACAATAGTTAGCAATTACATTTCCCACTTTGGAGGATGAAATGAAATCTGTTTTCCAATGCGTATTTTGTAGCGTACTAATTCTGTGGGATTCAGGGCTTATATAAAAAACTCTTCAGTCAAATAAGTTTGGGGAATACTGGTTTAAACAAAATTAAACTGTTTCCTCAGAGTCTGTGAAATGAGATCGTACCTTACATATCTCCAGGAAAAAATGGAGCTACATTTTCCAAACATATTTGACTTCAGCACCATAGTTTTTCTCCACTCTATCTTGTGGGGCTATTGTTTCATAGAAGGCTTTTCATTTGTTTTAAACATTGATATTGAGCATCTCATGTTCATGTTTAGCTAATGATTCCTGGGTATTTTATCTCCTAAACAAACTTGGGAATGACTGCTCTATGTCACCAGAAAAACCTGGGAGATTACCAAACAGTAGGCATAGTATGGCAAAGACTGCTGATTGTTCCTCAGAATCCATTCTCATCTTCTTCTTTTGATAATACTACTCCCAAATTTTAACAATGCACAGAAAATTCTTCCTTTCAGGCCTCCTTTGTAGAAGGCAAAAACATTGGATTCTGGAGGAACCAATATGAAAAATCTCCGTGTTACAACATATTTTAAGCTTCAGCTCTCCTATTTCTGTTGGCTGGAATGCAGTTGTGATGGTAGGAGCCAAAGAAGCCATACTGGGATAGGAGATGAAACCTGAAGCTGTGAATGGCAGAGAAATATGATAGAGATAGTCTGGGACCCTCAAGGTTATGGAGCCACCGTATCTACCCTGAAGTGCCTACATAGTGTTTTAGATAAAAGAGAAATGTACCTTAATCTGTTCTAAGCCATTTTTAAGTTGTGGAGCCTTTGTTATAACCACTGAATTTATATCTTAACTCATCACTAGGCATGTGAATCAGGAAGAATGAGAAACACGTGAGGACGTGACAGCCCTGGGTGCTGAATGCACTCAGAACAGCTGTGGTTTGCTGGTTAAGATGCTGTTGGGGTGTTTTTATTTTGTGTTTACTATTACGCTGCTTTCTTATTGCCATCTTCCTTGTCAACAATGAACACGCTAGCTGTGATTTACCTTCCTGAAGCTATTATTATGCTTATCAGAATAATTTATTTACATTATTTGATAGTTTTTCTTTTCTTTAGAGTTCAAAGTGGAAATTTTGACATATCATCTTTTGCAGCAAATGAATTCTTTTTCCCAGACCAACTTTCAAAAGAAATACAGAATGTCCAGGAGGTGTGACAAACCTGAATTGTCATTTCTGTCTCCATGCCACCTGTGGCAGAAGGAGGTTCAATTCAGCAAGCATTTATTGGAAACCTACTGTATGCCCAGCTTTGTGCTAGATTCTGTGGTGATGACAGAAGACAAAGTCCCTGCTATTAAATAGACTACAGACTGGAGTTCTTGCCCTGCCTTTATGGGATTTTTTTTGTTTGTTGGTTTTGCACAGATGTGCTACATAGCGCTCCCCTTTCCATGTGCAGTTTTACCAATATGGGACTTAATCAAAAAGTGCTGAACACCTACTGTAATGGAATGTTGCTACAGATACGGCTTTATAGCTACAAGAAACACGATCCTTTAAGACTAATTAAAAGAGCACATGTAGCAATGAGCAAACAGTATAACTGTGAAATTAAATGCTGCTGATTTAATAGTTGCAGGCATCCAGGTGCTCAGTTTTTGCCCAGTGCATGACAGATTTCTTTTCTTTCTTTTTTTTTTTTGAGATGGAGTCTCGCTCTGTTGCCCAGGCTGGAGTGCAGTGGCACGATCTCGGCTCACTGCAAGCTCCGCCTCCTGGGTTCAGGCCATTCTTCTGCCTCAGCCTCCCCAGCAGCTGGGAATACAGGTGCCCGCCACCACGTCTGGCTAACTTTTTTGTACTTTTAATAGAGACGGGGTTTCACTATGTTAACCAGGATGGTCTCGATTTCCTGACCTCGTGATCCGCCTGCCTCGGCCTCCCAATGTGCTGAGATTACAGGCGTGAGCCACCGCACCCAGTGACAGATTTTTAATAATCTCCATGGGAAAAATTTCTGTAGCACTCTGCCGAAAAATTAATTTCCTTATAGAGAAAAGAGGAAGAGTTAGGTGCGAGAGAAGATGAAGTGTATACAGTTGTGATGTGAAATGGAAAGGGTTTCCCCTCACACCTCCAGCTTCTGTTTTGGTGCATCCCATTTGTCATTTTCATTGTTTCCTAGGTTTGCAAAATCACAGTGTCAAAGAACCTGCTTAGAGTGCCAGAAAAGAAAACACGGTAACCAGTTTTGATAAAGATAAATAAGCCCTTTGTCTAAATAACTTGCTTGTGTCTTCTGATGGTGCCTTTGTGATTTACTGAAATGTCTGCCCCAGCAGAAGACCCACATTTCCTAGATGAGGGAAGTCCCTGTGATATATCACCTGGAGAGAGAAACAATCACAGATTCTTCTCCATAGTCACTTACACCTCCTAGTTTTCTTTAGTCCCCAGGCATCCCATGCTTTTAAGGCAATTTTTGTCATTATTCACAGCATCGCTACAGATGTGTGGAGTTCCAGTATTTGGATAGCACAGGAGTGAAAATGATGGCAGAATTTGTTGAGGCCAAAGCTAAGCCTTAATAATTGTCTTGATTGGGCATAGTGGCTCATGCCTGTAATCCCAGCACTCAGGGAGGCTGAGGTGGGAGGATTGTTTGAGTCCAGGAGTTTGAGACTAGGTTGGACAACATAGTGAGACCCCCATATCTACAATCAAGAAAGGAAGGAAGGAAGGAAGGAAGGAAGGAAAGAAGGAAGAATTAGCTAGGTGTGGTGGCATGAGCCTGTAGTCCTAGCTACTCAGGCAGCTGAGATGGGAGGATTGCTTGAGCCCAGAAGGTCAAGGTTGCAGTGAGCCATGATCATGCCACTGTACTGTGGCCTGAGCAAGAGGGCGAGACCCTGTCTCTAAAACAAAACAAAAAACAAACCCCAAACTGTCTTTTGTGTACCCCCAGTAGAAAGAGTACTGGCAACCAAGTAAAGAAAGATAAATGGAGCATGACTGGAGGCAGAAGGTTTATGAGGGGAGGTGTGGAAAGAAAAGACTCTGAGTGCCTCCACTATGTACTTCCCTTTTCTTCTCGTTTCATCCTCACTACAAGGTAGGCACAATTATTCTGTGGAAAAGAAAATTGAGACTTAGGGAGATTAAATAATTTACCCAACTGGACAGCTGGATTCAGTCTTTCATCCGTCTACAGTTGTGGACAAAGAACAAATCAGAAGTGACCTGTGTGATCTAAAACACGGAGGGCATTTTCCTAAATGTCCTGTACTGTTTGTTTACAGACTCTGGGGCCTTCTCAAACAATGGGCTGTAGAGTGGGAACCCATGTCATAACTGAAATAAAATTTTCTGGTGACTTAATGGATGGCAGATCACATCAGACTGTTTTTGGTTTAGGGGAAAATGTGATATTTCCTGCACACTGATGTTATGGACTGCAATTCATATGTGCCATACATGTAAATTGACCCAGTGCGTTATAGTCATTGTGAATATTAACATTATGTGGATGCCACCCTCAGAGAATAGCTTGTCTTTGTTTTGTCAGCTCTAAGATCATGCATTAGAGGCACCCAAACCCACGGCAGAACCTCTGACTTCTCTGCATTCTTTTTAGCTGACTCATGGTGCAATTCTCCGTCATCTCAGCCATTTTCAAGGCAGGAACTGGTGCAGAGAATAAAATATTTTAACACAGACATTCAAGACACCCTTAAGAGTAAGATCAGCAAGCTGACAGTTTCAATGGAGATGTACGTATCTGAATTGTTGCCTTGACCTTCACCATGAAAGGTGAGCACCACACACAGCAGTAAGGGCTTTAAGTCTGCAATAAGCTTTAACAGGGCAGGGCTTGTGTCCTGCAGACAAAAATTCTCAAAGGAAAACAAAAATCCTCTGAGAAAAAAATATTCCTGTAATCACAGATGGTGTGGTATATTTGCTCAACCTCAGGGTGGGAACATTCTGTTTCTCTCTGGGAGGGAATGCAGATATCTAATAATAATGAAGATGAATGAAGATTCCTGAGATTCCTTGTTTCAGGGAATAAATCATTTGCTCCTCTTGTTCTATTTTCAGGAAATTGTTTGGGAGCAGGCTGCTTCCTGCTACAATTGCCAGTAGTGGGCAGACAGAGAGAAGGAAAGGCGAAGGCTAGGGGGAGAAAGAAACCGCTCAGCCGCCCCCCTTGCCGCATGCTTCAGAGCCGTACAAGTATTCCAAATATGGGAAGCGAAGAGTTTCTCTTCCTTACTCTTGGTAGTGACTTAAAATCCTCTTTTCTACTTTTTCTGGGGGCAGGGAGGGTGAATGTTTGGCTTGTGAAAAATTGCAGCAGGCTGGAAAAAATTTTGTTCTTTTGGTTCTCAGATAGAGTGTTTTGAAGTTAGCACTGCAAATGTGTTCAAATAATAGGCACATTAGGACCTCGATGATGGAAGAGTTGAAAACAATCTGGTGGCCCCGTTCTGTGTGGGATTGAAGTTAGATGGTAGAGCACGGTGCTGGCTGTAGGTCTAGATTGGACTACATCTAAGCAGACCTCAGGGGTTGAGGAGTGAGGGTGTGGCAGCCGTGAAGGGAGACAAGGAATTTGGGTGAATTCTTGAGCAATTCAAACCCCGGTAGCTTCAAAGAGCATCAACAACTTCCCACTAACTAGCTTTGCTGGCAATTTGTTACTTCTGAGACTCAAAACCATCCACATCAACAACTTGTTGACTATGTAAGCATCACTGTATTATTTGGCCATCTTCACTAACATGACTTTACTCTCATGCTGTCTTCACTGATGTGCCTTACTATTTCAGTGAAGTGGATCAGCATATAACATCCCAAACTATGCCACTTGGGCATAAAGATTGCTTTGAGCTGAAGTCAATTAAGTAGTAAGTACACAAGGAGCTCTCTCTCTGTCCTCCCCTATCTTTCTAGAAGTGGGGGATGAACTTCCCTTTGTGAAGTTCTTCCCCCTCCACTCTCACATACAAGAGGAGGAAAAACAACCATTATCCCTGGAGACAGAAATTTGGTACCAACATGGGTCTGTACATACAAACCTTATTAAAACTGCCCTTATTTTTCACTAGACTGCTCCTCCTTCCTACCATTTACTATTCCAAGAAGCCAAAACCTCTTTTCCTTCATGTTACCATTTCACCACAATTTATTACCCTTTGTTAAAATGGTATATAACCTTCCAGCTGTAACCACTTTTTTGGGCCTTCACTTCTTTCTGTGAAGGTCTTTGTGCATATAAAGATTAAAATATTAACAACAACAACAAAAGTATGCCTTTCTCCTGTTAACCTGTCTTTTCTTTTATCAGTTTAATTAGCAGGCCTCAGAAACGGAATGTAAGAGGATAGAGGGGAAAGATTTATCTCCCCTCTACTGGAAACTCTTGCCCAATAAGAAGAAAATTGCTAACAACTTTATTATTTTCTTCAGGAACTTCCTGAAAAGCTCATTTAAGTGAACATCAGACTGTTCCATCTTTTAATAGATAGCATCAGATATCTGCTTACTGTACAAGTCTCTTAAAAACCTTCATCTGAAAACCCTCTTCTTATGTCCACTAATCCTAATAACTATATGATAACTACTGTCCTAAAAATAACCTGCATTAAAAGACCCACCTTGGCCAGGCACAGTGGTTCATGCCTGTAATCCCAGCACTTTGGGAGGCCGAGGTGAGTGGATCACTTGAGGTCAGTAGTTCTAGAGCAGCCTGAACAACAAGGTGAAACCCCATCTCTACAAAAAATAGAAAAATTAGCTGGGTGTGGTGGTGCTTGCCCATAATCCCAGCTACCTGGGAGGCTGAGGCAGGAGAATTGCTTGACCCTGGGAGGCGAAGGTTGCCGTGAGCAGAGATCGTGTGACTGCATCCAGCCTGGGTGGCAGAGTGAGTGAGACTGCATCTCAAAAAAAAAAAAAAAAAAAAAAAAAGGCTCACCTTAAACCAAACTGCCAAATCTCATATATATTCTGACTTTGCCCCATCCTCTGAGATGCTATGTAGGCTCTATCAAAATAGTACTCTCCCTCACCAGTGGACTTAGCTTTGTCTCATCAACGAGTTGTCCAGGTGGTGGTTTCACAAGCCAGCAATCTCCTTGATCTCTTAAAAGCATCTGTTTACTCTTTTTTTTTTTTTTTTTCCTTGAGATGGAGTCTTGCTCTGTCGCCCAGGCTGGAGTGCACTGGTGTGATCTCAGCTCACTGCAACCTCCGCCTCCTGGGGTTCAAGTGATTCTCCTGCCTCAGCCTCCCGAGTAGCTGGGATTACAGGAGCCCACCACCACACCCGGCTAATTTTTGTATTTTTAGTAGAGATGGGGTTTCACCATGTTGGTCAGGCTGGTCTCAAACTCCTGACCTTGTGATCTGCTTGCCTTGGCCGTCCAAAATGCTGGGATTACAGGCATGAGCCACTGTGACCGGCCTGATTATTTCTTTTTATCTCAAAACTCTCTTAGCTCTTGGGATCCTACACCGTTCTGGTCTCTTTCTACCCAGAGGGTATCTCATTTTCAAGACTCTCGGTGAACATTTCCACAGAGATAACAGTAAAATCATGTTTTCCTCAGGATTTGTTTCTACTTTTCCCTAAAGTGAAATGTTTCTTCTTAGTTTTTTTTTTTGTTTGAATGTTTTTTATTTAACTGAATATATAAAAAATAGTATCTTTCCACATGTAATCAATATTATTTATGAAATATTTTGCTTATGTTATTGCTATTATTTTTGAAGATTCTTTAAGATTTTTTTATTTTTAATTTTGTGAATACATAGTAGGTGTATATATTTATTGGGTAAGTGAAATGTTTTGATGCAGGCATGCAATGTATAATAATTACATCATAGAGAATGAGAATTACACCCCCTCAAGCATTTATCCTTTGTGTTGCAAACAATCCAATTATATTCTTTTAGTTATTTTAAAATGTACAATTAAGTTATTACTATAGTCAACCTGTTGTGCTATCAAATAGTAAGTCTTACTCATTCTATTTTTTTTTTATACCCATTAACATTAACTATCCCCACTCACCCTCACCTCGTACTACCCTTCCCAGCCTCTGGTAACCATCCTTCTACTCTCTGTGTTCATGAATTCAACTGTTATGATTTTTATATCCCACAAGTAAGTGAGAACATGTGATGCTTGTCTTTCCATGCCTTGCTTGTTTCACTTAACATAATGATCTCTAGCTCCATCCATGTTGTTGCAAATGACAGGATCTCATTCTTTTTTTTGGCTGAGTAATACTCCATTGTATATTTGTACCACATTTTCTATATGCATTCATCTATTGGTAAACACTTAGATTGCTTCCAAATCTTGGCTATAGTGAACAGTGCTGCAGCAAACATAGGAGTGCAGCTATCTCTTTGTCATACTGATTTCCTTTCTTTCAGGTCTCTACCCAGTGAGGGAAGTGCTGTATTCCCCCATATGATAGCTCTGTTTTTAGTTTTTAGAAGAAGCTCCAAAGTGTTCTCCATAGTGGTTGTACGAATTTACATTCTCACCAAGTGTATGAAGGTTCTGAAAGGCTTCCTCTTGAATATTTCCTTGTCATTACAACCTCAACAGGTTCCTGACTTTCCTTTCTTTCCTTTCTTTCCTTTCTTTCCTTTCCTTTCCTTTCCCTCCCCTCCCCTCCCCTCCTTTTCCTTTCCTTTCCTTTCCTTTCCTTTCCTTTCCTTTCCTTTCCTTTCCTTTCCTTTCCTTTCCTTTCCTTTCCTTTCCTTTCCTTTCCTTTCCTTTCCTTTCCTCCTTTCTTTCTCATTTCTGATGACAACAATATGAGATAGTCAAATTTAAAACATTTTTATTATCTTTGGTTCATTTCTTCCCTTTGTTGCCTACAAGTAATCAGTCACTAAATCCTATTAATTTACCCAGAAACATTTTAATTGATCCCTGCCTTTGTATTCTTGCCACTGTTAGCTCAGTCTGGGTTTTTATCTTGTGATCCATAAACTTTATTGTGCGTATAGACTCCTTTGAGGTTTTATTAAAATTTATGAATCTTTTCTTCCCCAGAAAAATGTAATTGTGCATAGGCATACAAAATTTTGAGTGTATCAGGAGATTTGCAGAAGCCCTGAAGTCCAAACTCTTATACAAATGATTCTGGCTGTCTGTAATATCAGCTTTCTCATTCCATCCATGTGGCACCCATGCTAATCTTTTTTAATGTCATCCCCTATAAAAGACAGCTAATGACTTCTTATAAACTTCAGAAGAAAATCTGAGGCTCAGTCGGGCATTCCAAAAGCCTTTCCCAGTCCTATAAAAGAAACTCAAACTGCCTTTTCAGTTTTACCTCCTCAAACGCAGAAGAAAAATAAACCTAATAATAACAAGAATAATAAATAACACATATACTCAGTTGAGCACTTACCATGTGCAAGGATGCTCTGCTGGGTGCAGAGGTTGCAGGGACTCCCTTACTTTAAGCTCCTCCAACCCCTTACATTGCACAGCTGGTCTCCTTATTGTCTGTGTGACATTGGTGGGGAGTTGGGAAGGAGGAAGGAAGTATGTGGGCTTTGGACCTAAGCAGACTGGGGAGTGAAAAATCTATATTCTCCCAATCTGACTTCTGAACCTTACTCCTCCTGAAAAATGGGAATAACAGTAACTACTCACAGAGTTGTGATGAAAATTACCTAAAACAACACAAATACCTAGAAGAAAGCCTGACACCTAGGAGTCGCTCTACCTGTCATAGCTGTTTCCAAGCTCAATATATAATTTGAATGTCTTCTAATCTAATAAACAATTGCTGAGGTTTTCTACCAGGTGAAGCCTTCAGTAGAAGACACTTCTCTAATAATTGGCCTGACCGAGGAGCAAATCACTGAATGCCTTCAAAGGCCAACTTACATCTTTGTGTTTGTGAGTGGACCCCATATTGTGCCTTCTGTTAGGGTAAGGGGTAAGCAGTGACCCCGCTGACAAGCCTCTGTCCTTTTCAGCATGTGAGCTCTTCCCATGTTGAACACAGAGAACCTTAGATCATTCTACAGATGGTCTCAGGACAGAGCCCATGAGTTCGGAGACCATTGGCTGAAAAAGTCCTAACAAGTAACCAGGAGTAACTTCATTACTTAGTGCAGGTTTCTCAATGATAAAAACATGTTGATGTTTTTTATTCACATTCACTGATTTAATTAAGGGGGTGGAATTTTATTTTCCCCATCAGCAGAGGATGAGTAAGGAGCAATGAGAAACTGAGGTATTTTAAGTTACCTTTTTTAACCTATAATTTATAACGAATTAAAGAGAAATATGTCTTTAATGAACACGAAAACTATGCTAGGTATTCTACTTGAGGGAGAGGTCTGGAGGGACTCTTCGAAAGGGGAGTTTTAGGGAGAAAAAGAGGTGGGGGGAGGTTTAGCTGAACCAAAAATGTATTATAATTTTACTGGGGAGATAGAATTTATTTCTGAAGTAATTAGATCATAATTATATTTTAAACCAAAGATTCTTAGAAGGACCTTGCAATATAATTGACTTTCTATTATTTTCGTTTATGGAATTTAGAACATTATTTTCAGATGGGATTCATAGGCTTCTTTAAACGACTGAAAAAAGAGAGGAAAAAAAACTAAGAAAGGTTAAAAATTTCGTCATAGCTTGAAGCCTTCACTTTAGTATGGGTTCAAGGTTGCTCTTCTGGGGAAGGCTTTTCAGCCATTCTTAGGCACGTGGAAGAAAGGCGTGGGCTGGGAGGGTCTCACTATTCCTTTCTTTTGAAGCCAGGATCCACTTATACTGAAATCTGTTTCCTCGGGTCTCCCAGGCTGAAACCCTGACATAGGTAGGTGGAGGTTCCTACCAGCAGCCGCAGCATCTGCAGAGGAACAATGTCCCCTCCTACTGCATCCAGAATCTGAGCACCGCAGAATCAGTTGTACCCCTTTTGGCCCGGATCAAAACCTGTGTGGTAGGACCGTGCTGTTGGAGCAGCAGCTTGAGCTGGGGCCTCCCTGGAAAATGGAGATAGAATAGAGCACGCCCTTCCTCAGTTATTCAGGGGCAGCTGCTGAGATGGGGGCCGGTCTCTGTCCCCCACGCCCCCACCTCACAGCAGGAGGAGGCAAGGGCAAAGAAAGAAGTGGGGAAATGACTCTGCCCGCCACAGCCAAGGACTACTGAGTTTGAAGGCCTGCCTCCACCTCTGCCCATTCCCACTTCCATGCTCAGAAAAGACAGAAGAAAGACAAAAAAAAAAAAAAAAAAAAAGCTCTGACTGTCTCCTCTGATCACTGCAGAATTGGTGAATTGGCAGGAACTTTCCCTGTTGTCAGCAGGAGAGAGCCTTTCCTAATCCATCACAACCTTCAGATAACCTGATTCATGCCCTACAACAGTGTCATCCTGTCTGGTGGCAAGTGGATTTCAATTTCCTTTACTCGCACTGCATTTTAAAATAAAATGCTTGTGACAGTGGAGGCAGACTGTCTCTCCCATCTCCCCCCAGACAGAGCCATTGCAAATGCCAGGGCCACTGCATTCATGTCACCCTTGCTGGGTCGTTTTGTGTCCTTGAGTTGAGGTTTGCTGTCCTCCCTGTGGGCTTGGCTGTCTATTCTGATCAGGATAAAGTCAAGTGGTGTTACTGAATATGCCATCTGAGGGCTGGGGGAGTTGCTTTACCTGGGCTCCTCTGGCTATGGACCGATGACCACACTTACCTCCTGAGATGTCTCTGAATATTCGAAACAAAGTATCCATCCCCACTTGCTGTGACTGTCCTGGGTGTCACGGTGTCTTCAAGGACTGGCGAAGCCCCAGTCACCTCCTAACTTATGTCTACAGTGTTCACCATCCTAACATCAGAGCTGGGGTCAACTCTAATCAGGTTCAGAGGCAGATACTGATCAATCCCTGGTGACCACTGCCTTCTCCTGGGTTAGCCAAGTGAGCATGACTAGGCACGTGCAATTCTTATACATTCACCTTGGGGAGCTGAGTTGTAATATTTGAGCATTTATATGCCAGATCCTTTTTAACTTCTCATATTAAATGCTACCTGTTGAGTCTGACCATGGTACAACAGTTAAAATCCCGTAAGGGCATTCTACCCTACCTGTAGTTCAAATCCCAGCTCTTTCCCTTATTCACCATATTAACTGGTTGAGTCACCTAATGGCTATGTCTCCATTTCCTCCTCTGTAAAAACAAAGGCAAATCGTTTATTATCAGGGTACTGGGAGGCAAAAGGAGGAGGCATATCTGAGAACACTCACAGTGTCCAGTATACAGAGTATCTTAGATGTCAGCCCCTTTACTGCCCACCAGCCTACAACCATGCTATAAATCCATGACAATTTTAGAACAGGGTAGAAAAGAAGGTCATGCCACATTCCTGATTCAGAAGACACTATAAAAAAAAACAAACAAAACAACCTTAGCTCTAAAGACAATAGACAATACACTGGAAGAATTTTACTCTTGTTATTTGTCACTTTTATTGCCACAATTTATATGTCATATAAATATTTTTTAAAACATATACTAATCATTATATTGATCCAATGAAGTTGTGCACAATCAGCTGTATTATGATGGTCTAAACTGACTCTAAGTTCAAATAGACCACTATCTTAGTAAGCTTTCAACTTGTATGTCTAAGGTATTATTGTATTCATCAAAAAGATATAGTATATATTTCCTTTCTTGCATAGTTCTCTCAAGGTGTAATAGGCAGTAAAGTAATACACAGCAACCTACCTGAGTCCACCAATATTTTCTTTTCAAACCAGTTTAGAAGGAAATAAGACATTATCTTGATCTGCTCAATCTCTACATTATGTATGTGAACCTAGAATGGTTAAGCTTCTCAACGTCAGGCTAAGGGCAAAGACAAAACCAAAATCTAGTTTTCCTGAAGACAGAACTCAATAATCTCTCCTCAGCAGACTTGGAAGATCACACTCGAACTTACTGTTCTACCACTTGGGCATGTGAACTTGGTGTAGAAAGATATTCGTACGTCTTCCAGCAGTTTTGGTCCACGAAACAAGCCTACCAGGTTGTGCAAGGCCTGCACTTGGTGCTTTGCCGTGATGCAATTTGACCATTAGGTGGCAGGAGCCTCCAAAGAGAGAAAATTTAAGTTGGGGAAAAAAAAGGCATTGAGTACGTCTGTGCAAATACTGCATGTATGTGCAAGCATATTAAGTCCCCTCACTTTTTTTTTTTTTTTTTTTTTTTTTTTTTTTTTTTAGTATATGTGCTGCCAAAGTGAACACAAAGTCCCCTCACTCTTTTGACTCTTATTCTAAGGGCACTGTAACTAACCACTTATAGAATGAATCCTATGAGGACAAATTCTCCAATAAAGCAAAAGTTGATGGAACGCTCACCTTTTTTCCCTCTCTGCCTAGTGCTTTGCTTCCCCCATAAAGAAATAAGTGGGAGGGAAATATATATCGAGCACCCTGCAATGGGCTGGAACATTCAGCTCTTCTATGACGATTTAGCTCAACAAGCCAAATTACGATCCAACAGGAGCAGGAACATATTATTATCTTTGTTTCCTTTTTTGGACCTTTCGCTTAGGGTATAAGATGCTGTAAAGTAATATATAGCTGCCTCCATGGGGCTATCGCAGAGACCTGCTATTTTAAACCACCTAATTGGGTTTGTCATCTTTGTTAGTAAGATCTGGAAGGTGGGAAGTTTAAGAGGAGACGGAAGACACTTAATTGGTGCTGTGTTCTATATATCTTTATGTAACTGCAGGCTCTTGAAAAAGGGGGAAAATCTTATATAAAGTACTTGAGGAAGTCTAATCAAGGGAGGATGCAGGCAAATGCTCCAATGGCACACAAATTCTGCTAGGAGTGTCACTGACGTGGCCATGACCATGAACGAAAACCTTTTTCTAACAGGCTCATGTGGTCTCATGTTCTTGATGAGTCACAGTCCTCAAATGAGTGAAGTTTTTGCTATAACAAGGTTAAATAAACCCTCGCAAAATAGCACAATCAGAGCAGAGAAAATTTCCCAAAGTGTGAAAAATGCAAAAAGTGGAAAAAAAAAAACACAAAAAACCATCTGCATTCAGAGCTTAAGCTTCAAAATTCTGTAAAAGCCCAATGTTGTATGTATCTGGAAGCATCTCTGACCTAAGCTTTAGAAATTGCTTATTCCTCTTAGGTGCTTTGTCTCTAATGAATTATTGAACATCTGTTGGGAGCCTTGTTTTAAAAAAGCAGTTTGTGCTATTTCTCTCTTGTGTATTAATCTGTAGACACCAGGAGGTCATGGTGTCATCACCGAAGCCAAGTAGCTCATGGGTGGCTCTGTTGGTTGGTCTCTGCAGGGGTGGCACCTCAGGCACTGGGTTCAGCCCAGGCACTGGGACAGCCTCCGCCCAGCCTGGGGCTGCTGCTGCCCAGAGCTCACTGCAGTAGAGACTGCAGCAGCGGCCTGGCACGCCCTGTTAAAGTCGCAGTGCTGAATTCCCTCCAGCCAAACTCCATCTTTGGCTGTGCCTGGGGAGGCTCTGGCACCATGGGAAGAAGGGCTGGTTTTCAGTAAGGGGTACCCTTAAATCTCAGGAGGATTCCAACCTCCAGGGCTGTAAAGCGTATAGGGCAGAAAGAGGGTATTTTTAGGTTACATTTCTTCTTGGAAATCTTAGATTTGTGACTGCTGAAAACTCAGTCTTATTTCCAAGGGGAAATGCCTTTCAACTTTCCACCTGCGTATATTCGAGCTCATTTTAAACTTTCTGAGAATCTCTGCCAACCGCTGTATTCCCTGCGCTAGTGACCACCGGGTCCCAGTGAAGTTGTCTGTAAAAGGGATAGTGAGATCCTGGCGTTTTTGCACAACCTGCATCCTAAGAGAGGCTCGGGCAGTCCTCTTTATCCTCACAGGGCTCTTCTTCTCAGGCTGCCCTAAGCTCATCCTACCTGCTGTCTGCTTTCAGAGCATCTGGTAAACCTGTTCACAACAAAGCAGCGGGAACTTGAGTTATTCTTCCTGGGGGTACTTCTATTGTAAAAGACACAAAAACCTGGAAACCGTTTTTCTATCTCTCAGTAGTTAAATAAAGATGGTCTATTTATGCAGTGGAATTTGATAGAAGCAGGTCTACATTTGCTGATGTGGAGTGTTTACAAGAAGCAGGGAGCCAAGCAGGACCGCAGCTGGTGTTACACGCGTAGTCTAAGCAGATACGCTTTTGTGGACATTGGGTAGGTGGGAAAGGCAGGTGTCAAACCTTACAGAGATTCAACAAGACAGAGGGAAGAGCATACATATGCAGGGTGAAAAGTGGAAAGAGAGCCCGGCATACTGGGAAACAGCAGAAACTTTGGTGCAGAAGGAGGTTAGGGAGGGCACAGGTGGTGGCATGGAGGCGAGGCTTTGCAGGGTCTGAGTTTGAGGCTTGCAGGGTCTGGGTTTGAGGTTTTGCAGGGTCTGGGTCTGAAGGTATTGAGCTCCTCCCGGTGGAGCAGCTGCCTGCTGCTCCCTCTGAGAAGAGCAGAGAGCTTAGCTCCTGGAAGAGGGGCTAGGAAGTCACAGACCCAAAGTGGCTCAGGTTCCAGGCACTTTGATTAAGGACATGTGTTTTCTTAAAGCCCAAATACAATTAGGATGGTCAATAAACCTCTGTCCAGAGCCGTGTGGTCAGAACTAAAGGAAACATTAAACTGAGTAAGATGCTGCTACTGCCTTCCAGCCAGACAGATCCACAATAATGGCCAGCACTTATGTAGTGCTGACTGTGCGGCTAGACCTGTTTTAAGGATGAAATTAACTCATATATTAGTATATTACCTCATTAAATCCTCATAATAGCCACATATAAAATGGATTAGTATTATTCCCATTTTGCAGATGAGGTGAATGAAGCACAGAGAGGTTAAGTAATTTGCTCAAGGTCACACAGCTAGCAAGTGCCAAATTGGGATTCAAACTCCGGGAATCTGGCACCAGACTAGAATCTACTTAACCACTATGGAATCCTGTCTCCATATGAATAAATAGACTTTGATGTGGAAGAGAGTAAATGCCAGGAGAAATTAAAGTCCTATGAGAAGCCAAGGAGGAGAGAAATTACGTCCAACTGAAGAAGATTTTTTTAAAGTTAGCATTTGAAATGTTTCCCAAAGAATAGAAGGCCTTTCTGCGAGCAAGTTCAAGGGAGGATATTCCAAATGGAGGTAAATAATGTATGCAAATGAATCCTCCTGCTATCCTCAGATATTACCATCTAAGTCTGATTTGTTTGCTATGAGAGTACTGATTTTTTTCTACTCCCTTTTTAATTATTATTTTAAATTTTTTATTCATGTACTTCCCAGGAACTGGATCCTCTTCCCTTTTTATCTCATTCATTCATTCATTTCATTCATTCATTCATTCATTGTCTTCATTCATTCATACAATATATTTGAGCGTTTACCATGTGCCAAGTATTCCCCTGGGCTGGACATTCACAATGCAAGGAGAGCCTTTACCTACATTTTCCTCTGAAAACAAAAATAAATACTTCAGTGTTTCCTCCCCAGTTAGCATAAAAGTAGACTTTCTGCAGCACCCCTTGCCCCGACTTTAGTAAGGAGGGCTTCCAAGTTGAGAAGAAGAAAGAAAAAAGCTGAATTTAGGAGAGAAAAAGGGAAGGACAAAAAGCATTCCTGACTTGGCTATGTTGGCTTTCAATTCCCTTGCAGTGCCAAGAAGCTGGGAGATTAGAGATCGCTTCAGGGGACCCTTGTCACTGAGTACCTGGAAGAGGAATGCTGATTTTTTTTTTTAATGCAGTTACTGAAAATGAGAGTGTAGCTCTGCATGTATTCACTGTGTGGCCTGGGCAAGCACAAAGCCCCTGGATGCCTCACTTAACTCATCCGTAAAATGAAGTTAATGATAACACATAGGCTGACAGCACTGTTTGCCGAACCAAATAAGACAATACCCATAAAGCGCTTGCACAGTGCCCAGCATGGGGCGATTTGATAGAAGAGAGGCTAGAGAGGCTCCTGCAAGGGAGAGGTGAAGGATGCTGAGTTCAACTTTCACTTCACGGACTACATAGTTTTGCCAGTTGGGCTCCACATATAACCACAGTGTGCTCCAATAAGAAGACGCTATGAGACGGGGCAGGTGCACTGGGCTTCTGACCCCCTGCCCTGCTGTGTGAGTTTAGCCAGTCCCCTAATTTCTCTGAGCCCAGTTCCCTCTCATGCAAAAACAAGGGTAATAATACTTCTCTGGCCAAATAATTGTGAGGACTTAAATGAGAAACATGCACACATGTGCTAGCAGTTGCCAGGCACCCAAGAAGAATTCAATTCATACCAGTCCTCTTCCTTTCTGACCCCAGACCAGGGCCATAAAGAGGTTGGAAGCGGTCACTCGCCTAGAATCTTCTTCCCAAGAGTGGGGCGGGGTTACTGCAGCAGCCCTGGGAAGTTCCAGCAGCAATCTCAGCCCTGGCGCGTTAGGACGGGCAGCCGTGGTTTCAAATACTCCTCGGATGGAGAATCGTTTTGGGGAGGAAGGGAGGCAGTCGTGGAAACCCAGAAAAGCACTTTTTGAAGAGTGTGGGGGCTGAGGAAGGGTGTAGTCACTGCAGTTGTCTGCGTCAGGAGCATCGGCAGAGAGGAGAGGCAGCACTGGCTGGGCATCAGCTTACAGCAAGTGCAGAAGACTGGCCTGTGACCGATCTGGAGAGGAGATTGCAGGCCCCTGCTGACAGGGGAAGAAAGGCCTTAGGAAAGTACAAGAAAGAGCCACCTAGGAAGGGGAAGATGCATTCAGAAGGCAGAGGGACAGCACATTTGCCCCTTGAGGAAAGAGAAAAGTGCGCCTGGGTATGAATATAACATTCTGCAGAGAGGTGAAAACCTTTTAGGTGCAGACGGGCGTGGTGTCGGGTTCCAATTCAGCTTCTTACCAGCCCCGTAACCTTGGACAGTTCTCTTTACTGCTCTGAGCTTGCATAAAATGAGGATCACACCCAGTCGAGTTGATAAGTTTTTTTTTTTTTTTTTTTTTTTTTTAAGGGGATGAAATGAAATAACCTGCACTCAAGTTTCTGTTACGGTTACAGGTGCTACAGCGCTTGGCATGTAGTAGTCACTCAATAAATGAGAGTTACCAGTAGAAGGGTTGTTATTTCTACTATTAGACATTCAGTACTAGTGCACCTCCATTTACAAAAATTACCTGCTTTTCTCAGGCTATGAATTCTTAGAGGATAGGGAACGTATGTGATAGAAGCACAAACAGATATTTTGATTGCTGAATAAAGGAAGAGGTTGGTTCTCAAAAAGCATAGTAGGCTGGGTTTAGTGGTTCACGCCTGTAATCCAAATACTTTGGGAGGCTGAGGCAGGAGGATTGCTTGAAGCCAGGAGTTCAAGACCAGCATGGGCAATATAAAAAATAAAAAGAATTAACTGGGTGTGGTGGTGCATGCCTGTGATCCCAGCTACTTGAGAGGCTGAGGTGGGATAATTGCTTGAGCTCAGGAGGTTGAGGCTGCAGCGCACCATGATTGTGCCACTGCATTCCAGCCTGGGTGATAGAATGAGACTCTGTCTCAAAAAAAAAAAAAAAAAAAAAAAAGCATAGTAGGTGATGGAGGTATATATATATATTTTAGAAGTGTGTTTTAATAAGCCTGTCCTAGACAGTAGTATAGTTCTTGCCTTCAGGTAGCTCATAACTTTGTTGGGGGTGAAAGAGTTTTCACCCCCAACAAATGAACAAAGAGGTACACATGCCATATTATATTTTCATTAATAAATTGAATATATTTAATTGATTAATGTGTGTGTACAAAATATACAGTACCAAATATATGTACCAAGTGTATCAATATACACTACAGGATAGATGTGTGTTATGTGTGCATGTGGGGCTCTTGGAGGATAAGAGATTGTAGAGCTATTTGGATAAAATTAGCTGCAAAGGCTTATGAACAAGATAGGAGAATGAAGAAGGCTTGGAAAGGAAAGGATTTTCAACAACAAATGAGGATAAAGGGCAAGAAGATGGGAAGGATCAGGGTGGGGAAAACCAGGGGTGCTGAGAAGACTGGCCAGGTTGGAGGTGGAATTCTGTGCTGTCTCAAGGTCACAGAGGACCCTGAATGGCAGAGTGAGGATTCTTATGCTTTTCTTATATATGTCCTTAAGCCAAGGGTGGCATGATGACAATGATGCTTTTAGCTGTTTAATCTGGTACTGTGGTGCAGGAGCTATTAAAAAGGAAAAGAAGTCCTATCTATTAGAAAGTTATTGCCACAGACACGTGAGTCCTAAATGCAACTGTGCTTATGTTCAATGTCAATCAGCTTTCTGACCCTTTACTGTGTTCCCAGAACTACAGTGGGTGCTTTTATACCTCATGTAGGATTTTTTCCAGGTGTCAAAAAATCTGTGCAAGGATGAATATTTACCCCTCTTTTACATGTAACGAAGTTCTGGCTCAGAGAGGCTGTATCATTTGTGAAACTTCTAACAGCTTGCAAATGACAGACGGTAGATTGGAAGTTGGGTCCTTTCATTTCTGACCCAGTGTTTTCTGTTTTATACAATAGTTGACTTTCTTATTCGAGGACTCTGTGGCAGGTGATGCGTGGTGGAGCTCATAAAAAAGAAAAAAATAATAATCATTTTGAGGACCAAGAGAGGATATCAGGAACTTGATGTCCAGACTGAACTGGAAGAGGCAAAGATTTCCATTGAATCTTGGGGAGAAAGTGGGCTTAAAAGAAAATATTAATTTATTTATTTATCTATTTATATTATATTATACTTTTTTAGAGACAGGGTCTTGCTCTGTCACCCAGGCTGGGGTGCAATGATTTGATAAGAGCTCACTTAAGCCTCTAGCCCCTGAGCTCAAGTGATCCTTCTGCATTAGCCTCCCAAAACACTAGGACTACAGGTCTAAGCCACTGTGCCCAGCCTTAAAATGTATTTTTAATGAAATACAAATGATTTGGGAAGGTGGATGGGAAAAAAGACTTTTTGCTTTGGTGCACCCATGAGAAGATGTCCTGAAGATAAAATTTGAGAAAGAATTAGCAACTCTGAGGTAACCCACTGGAATTGCATGGTGGTGGGTTTTTGTTGTTGTTGTTGTTGTTTGTTTGTTTGTTTGAGATAGGATCTTGCTCTGTTGCCCGCGCTGGAGTACAGCGGCATAACCATAGCTCACCAAAGCCTCAAACTTCTGGGCTCAAGCAATCTTCTTGCCTCAGACGCCCGAGTAGCTGGGACTACAGGTGTGTGCCACCATGCCTGGCTAAATTTTGTATTTTCTGTAGAGAGGAGTCTTGTTTTGCTGCATAGGCTGGTCTTGAACTCCTAAGTGATCCTCTTGTTGTGACCTCCCAAAGGGCTGGGATTACAGGCATGAACCACTGTGTCCAGGCAGAATTGCATTATTAAAGAAGAAGAAGAAAAGAGCAGATAAGGAGAAAATCTAAAATGTGTTTGAATAATAGTATTATAAGATTAGAAGTTTAAACATTTTAATGAAACAAAGTGCACTGATATACTACTATAGAAAAACATTTTTAATAAAATGATTCCATCAGAGGAAATGAGATGCTATATAAAAAGCTGTAGTATATTAACTAGTTTCTTCCTCAGAAAAAAATTTAACATAAATACTTATTTACTACTTAAAACCTTTAGTTTTGGATCCATAATAGGGTAAAAATTGTTTACCATATGATATAAAAAAATTATAGAATAACCTTCAAATCCTGTTTCTTTAGAATTTAAATGGGCTAGAATTTAAATAAATTCTTATTTTAGGCCCAAAACCCTCAAAGTAGAAAGATTGATGCTGGGAGAGCAATTGAAATGTTGTCCTGTCTCTTGAAGTATAGGATTTTGTGTCAAATGAGGCTGATGAATGTGGTCAGTTGAATCTGAACACTGAGGTTATAATTTAGTGTTCCCTAAAGTCAATAAAAACTAGAATTGCCAGAGATTTTTGGACTCATATAAGTGTACTCTGCTTTACAATTGCAAGAAAAACAAAAACGGACAAGCCAGACATAATTAAACTAAAAAGCTTCTGCACAGCAAAAGAAGCTATCAACAGAGTAAACAGACAACCTACAGAATGGCAGAAAATATTTGCAAACTATGCACCTGGCAAAGCTCTTACATCCAGAACCTATAAGGAACTTAAATCAACAAAGAAAAAATAAACAACCCCATTTAAAAATGGGCCAAGGACATGAACAGACACTTCTCAATAGAAGACATATAAACCAGTCAACAAACAGATTTTTTAAACGCTCAGCATCACTAATCATCAGAGAAATGCAAATCAAATCCACAGTGAGATACTATCTTGCACCAGTCAGAATGGCTATTACTAAAAAGTCAAAAAATAACAGATGTTGGTGAGGTTGTGGAGAAAAGGGAACGCTTATACACTGTTGGCAGGAATATAAAATAGTTCAGCCACTGTGGAAAGCAGTCTGGAGATTTCTCAAAGAACTTAGAACTACCACTTGACCCAACAATCCCATTACTGGAAAGGAAAATAAATTGTTCTACTTAAAAAAAAACACATACACTCGTATGTTCATCCCAGTCCATCACAATCGCAAAGACTTGGAATCAACCCAGGTGATCGTTAATGGTAGACCACATGGAGAAATGTAGCACATATACACCATGGAATATTATGTGGCCATAAAAAGAACAAAATCATGCCACACGGATGGAGCTGGAGGCCATAATCCTAAGCAAACTAACACAGGCATAGAAAACCAAGCACCATATGTTCTTGCTTATAAGTGGAGCTAAACATTGAGTACACATGGACACAAAGAGGAGAACTATAGGCACTGGGGCCTCCACCAGGGCCTCCACCCTCACATACGGTGGGAGGAGATTGAGGGTTGAAAAACTACCTGTTGGGTACTCTGCTCCCTACCTGGGTGACAAAATCATTTGTACACCAACCCCTAGCAACATGCAATTTACCCACGTAACAAAACTGCACATGTACCCCCTGAACCTAAAAAAAAAGTTGAAAAAAAAAGTCCTCTGTTTTATCCTTCAAATTTAATTGATAGGAGAACTAAATATTTATTGATTCTCTGGGAAGTATATTATGTTTAGGTGGAATGCGTGAGGTTTGCACAATCTTCAAGATTGACAATTAGGGAGAAAGCCTCAAGAATAAACAAGTCTCAGGTGACAGAGGGAGGGGCTCTGATGTCCAGGCCCACCCCCACTCCCTATAAAGTTCAGCATTTGCAACTTGGAGGATCAGGATTTGATTATCATTAAGGAAATTGGAAGTTACCAAGGTACATATGCAATACCAATTAGTATGATCAGTATGTTTTAAAAAGTCAACACTGTACAACCCCTGTCCTGCCATCCCCACCTACCAAACAGGACAGTGTTGAGCCACATCTGGAGGATCTCAGGTGCTTCTCTTTGCCAGAAAGTTACCTGCCCCCTGTCCCAGCCTGGGAAGGAAGGTTCAGAGCCTATCTCTGCAGCTTCTGTTTGTCCTGCAGCCCAGATTTTATGCAATTCTTGACCTGACTAAACTAAACCATTTGGCTTTCCTGGGTTTCCATGAAATTTCTCTATCACATGAACTATGAGCTTTCCCCATCATGTGACCTATGAGATGATGTAAGTGGCTTGAAACTGAAGAGGCTAATGATAATAGACAGAAAGCTGAGGGAGTCCTTACCCTGTACTATTCTTTCCCTTTCTAGGTCTAAAAGGGGTCAGGGGAGAATGGGAGATAGATTGACCTAAACGACCTGGTCCATGCAGCAGAATGCATTTGTGGGCATCTATCAGACACAAAGTACGTGCCAGGCATTGACCATGTAACATCTGGTTTGGTTTGGTCCTTGCAATATCTCTAGGTGATGAGGTCAAAAGGGACAGTGATCAACTGTTTCTTATCCGTACCCCAAATGCCTGCCACTCAGAGAAGACTCAAAATAAACATTTGTTGAAGGAAAAGTGAATATGAATATAGGAAGATGGTTTTTATCCTAGTATTTTTAGGCAATAAAATGGAGTTTCAGAGAGGTTTAAGTAATTTGCTAATAACTTGTTAATAGTGGCCCGGCTGGGAGCAGTAGCTCACGCCTGTAATCCCAGCACTTTGGGAGGCTGTGGCGGGTGAATCACCGGAGGTCGGGAGTTCGAGACCAGCCTGACCAACATGGTGAAACCCCGTCTCTACTAAAAATACAAAATTAGCTGGGCATGGTGGCACATGCCTGTAATCCCAGCTACTCAGGAGTCTGAGGCAGGAGAATCGCTTGAACCCAGGAGGTAGAGGTTGCAGTGAGCCGAGATCATGACACTGCACTCCAGTCTGGGAAACAAACAGCAAAAGTCCGTCTCAAAAAAAGAAAAACAAAAAACAAAAAACAAAAAAAAACAACAAAAAAACAGTGGCCTATCTGGGTTTCAGTCCAGTCATTTGACTCCCAGGCTGGTGCCTTTCCACTGCAGTATGATGAATTTTCATGTTACTAGTGAACCCTTGCAGGCCGATTTTCTTATTGAGTTAGATTCTAAGATTCAGGCTAACCCTTCAGTGCACCAGAGAGCATTCATCCAGAGGACAGATACAAGGTAAATGCAGTGATGATAAAGTGGAACTCCCAAAACCTGGATGAATTTAGGGAAAAAGAATTACCACCATTGACTAAGAGCCTACTATGTTTCAACCACTTTGAGGACCATTTTACATGTAGCAGGACAAGCGGCAGACAAAACTCCTCAGACACTGAGTTAAAGAAGGAAGGGGGAGGTAGGAGAATGGTGTAAGCTCGGGAGGCGGAGCTTGCAGTGAGCTGAGATCCGGCCACTGCACTCCAGCCTGGGCGACAGAGCCAGACTCTGTCTCAAAAAAAAAAAAAAAAAAAAAAAGAAGGAAGGGGTTTATTCAGCTGGGGGCATCCGCAAGATTTCTGTCTCAAGAGCCAAGCTCCCCCAGTGAGCAATTCCTGTCCCTTTTAAGGGCTCACAACTCTAAGGGGGTGCATGTGAGAGGGTCGTGACTGATTAAGCAAGCAGGGGGTACGTGACTGGGGGCTGAATGCACCGGTAATTAGATCGGAACAAAACAAGATAGGGATTTTCACAGTGCATTTCTATACAATGTCTGTAATCTATAGATAACAGAACCAATTAGGTCAGGGGTCGGTCTTTAACTACCAGGCCCAGGGTGTGGCGCCGGGCTGTCTGCCTGTGGATTTCATTTCTGCCTTTTAGTTTTTACTACTTCTTTCTTTGGAGGCAGAAATTGGGCATAAGACAATATGAGGGGTGGTCTCCTCCCTTATACATGGACGTTCTTTTTTTGAGACGGAGTCTCGCTCTGTCGCCCAGGCCGGAGTGCAGTGGCGTAATCTCGGCTCACTGCAAGCTCCGCCTCCCGGGTTCACACCATTCTCCTGCCTCAGCCTCCCGAGTAGCTGGGACTACAGGCACCCGCCACCACACCCGGCTACTTTTTTGTGTTTTTAGTAGAGACGGGGTTTCACTGTGTTGGCCAGGATGGCCTCGATCTCCTGACTTCGTGATCTGCCCGCCTCGGCCTCCCAAAGTGCTGGGATTACAGGCGTGAGCCACCGCGCCCCGCCTACATGGATGTTCTTATCGAATCCCAACAACTACCTTTACTGTTCCCATTTTACAATGGAGGAAACAATGAAGCACTTTGTAGTTGGGTGATTTGCCCAAGGTTTGACAGCTGGTCAGTGACAGAGTTGAGAATGGAACTCTGGTCTGTCTGGCTCTAAAGACCTGTGCTATTCCCAATACAACAAGGTATGAAGGCATTCAGAGAGAGTATCTAAGCTTTGGTTTTGATGGAAAGACACCATTCAACTCAATCCAACAAATACTTAACATCTAGTGACAGTAGATTAGACAGTAAAAAATTTGAAGGCAAACTGCTTTTAGGGATCTTATAAGGTGGAGATATGACAGGGTATGGCCTAGGATAGGTGTTCAATAAATATGAGTTTGGTGAAGGAACAAATAATGAATGAATGATATAGCTGACTGTAACTTAGAAGAAGTTCTATTAGAAAATAGCAGCTCAAAATTCACGAGAGGACATGCATTGTAGCTCTAAGATTATGTACCTCGAAGGGATATTAAAGATCATGATGTCTAATCCTTTATTTGTTAGATGAGGAAACTGAGGCTCACAAACATGAAATATTTTGCCCAAGGTTTTATAGTCAGCTAACAGCAGAGTGTGGACTAACACAGTCTTCTGACTAATTTGATGCTCTACGATTTGAGTTCTTCCACTTCCCACCTTTCACCATGCCCAAATTGCATTTCCGTCTTCCCTCTGCATGTAACCATGAAAGAGCTATTGTCATGTCCTTCCTTAGACAGAATCTCTTTATTTTCTTGGACCTCAGGGAATGCACACATTAGCTGACAGGAATTGACTACCTATCAATCATGAAGAGAAGGTTCTTTTGAAAGAAATGAGTCATTTCTGGGGATTGAACTTTTAATACATGAAAGTTCATTGATTTGCTATTGTGATTCTCCTGGCATCTCTGAACATGTGCATACATGTGTAAGAACACACATACACAATACCCAACAGTGCATCTGTACTGAAAACCAGAGGTATTGGAGAGACGGGATTCTACTGCAGCAGCATTGAGAAGACTGTTCAGGCAAACAGCTGACTCACTGAATTCTCTATTATTCTTTCCATTCCTTCCTCTCTTATCATTCTTTCCCCACAGATGGTACTCTCTCCTCATGTGTCACTTTCTACTTACACTAATTAAGATTCTATTATTGAAGGTGGCCAGGAGTGGCGTTTCAATAACATAACAATCTCCAATAATTTTTAATATCTACTGCCTGACAGCGCAGCGTGCTCAACATCATAGTATTATTTTGTCTAAGTATCCACATTAAATCTTTTCTTCAAGAAAATGATGAGTGTTTTTAGTGATTCCTACCCGCTTCCCTGTTTATCATATGATCTATAAAAATGCTTCCAATGATGAAAAGCCTCAGCACCAAGTACAAACCATTTATTAAAATAGGTTAAGAGAGCTGTCATAACCCATGCAAAAAAGCCAAAGCTGTCAGATGCAAGGTTGTAAAAGAATCGCATTTTGATTTCAATTCTTTAGCAGTGAGCACTTTTACAAAAGAGCAGTTTCTAGGTTATACTTATATGCCATTTAGCAAATATTTACTGATAGCTGGTTTTGTGGTTTTACATCTTATTGTTTACTGAGAGAAGACTCTTGAACAAATAATTTCAGTATCGTGGGTTAGGTCCTTGGACACAGATATAACACAACATGTTTCTCAAGTTAGCCAGGCAGACTGGGGAAGGCAGGGGCTTTGTGGTGCTGTGATTCTTTCATGGAAAATGTCCACCTCCAGGAAACAGAGAGAGCACAGTTCAGCTTATAGATGTTTGAGCAGGGTTCTCCTTTCTAGCCTTTAGGAAGGAGCGGGGGTAGCCCCCGTCTCACTGCATCAGTGGACACAAGACTAACCCTTGGGTCCGCTGTCTCACTTTCAGATTCCCCATTCAAAAAATGGGGACCAAAGTCATTGTTCTGTCTACTCCATCTGAATAAAAGGAAATACTACAGTGGCATTCAGGAAAAAGAGAACCACAAAAAACACCTCTGTCAGGTGAGGCCCTCTAGACATGGCGCTTCCTCCTAGCCACTTACACCATCCCATATGGGTAACTCTAGTTCATTTGAAAACCCCTAGCAAAAAAGACTTAGCAACTCCTTTCACAAGGGGCAGGATGCAGCCTGGTACAGAGAGGGTGAGTGCTGGCAGTGGCATCAGGGCCACTGATGAAGCCACATGACTCAACCAGAGAGGGCACTCAATTCTGCCTGCAGACAAAGTTTCTAGGAGGAGAACTTACAACAAGCTGGGGAATGCTGTGCTTCAGAGTAATAGAGGCAATTAACTTGTGCAAGTTCATTAGCCTAATTCTGCCCGGAGATATTGATCATGTGAGATTGGTACCCCACTACTGGAGGTGTTTCATTACCTTCACTTAGGATGGTCAGAAACATGAAAGAAAAATATAAGCTCCACCGAAAAGAAACTCATTTCTGGACCAGAGGCATCAGGCATGGGAAGTGACCTGTGTTTAACGTTGAACTGGCCAGCAAGACAGGCATTTGCTTCATCCTATCAGGGACTGCAATTTACCATGCTCTGAACAAAGAGGCTTTTGACTGCCCGGGTAAGAAGAGAACTTGATGGGCTTTTACAGAACGCTTCCTAACTTCATGGCCTGTAAATGCTTTCAGGCCATTGCATGTTTTCTCTAGAGAGCCCTACAAATCCATCATCCGTCTCCTTTCCTTTCTTCTTTACAAAGAAATAATCTAATAACGGACCTCCTGTTAAGCCCACATACTGTTAATCACATGTGAGGAGGTGACCAATTGGCCTGGATTAACATAATTAATCTTTAAATCATACATATTCAGCAGGCTCTAAAAAGCATCTGGGTACCTCTTTAAAAATTATTAGTGAGATGATCAAATTAATACCAGCATAATAAATTAGAACTGCAGCTGCTTACTTTGAGAGAGGGTTATTCTCCTTAAAAGCAATGTTTGTAAAAGACAGTAAATCCCACTAGACCTAAGGAAGAAACATATTCTTTGGTGGAATTAATTGCCAAGAATAACATATTTGCTGGAGATTAGAGTCTCCTGTTGGGGTTTCCAGATTCAGCTGAGCACAGAGAGAAGCTATCTGCATTTGTAACTGGCAAACCTTCCAAAGAGCTTATCTGGGGACAGATGAATAAACTATAGGCATCTATAGTTGAATGTTCAGTTTCAGCTGATTCATCCCTACTAATCAAATTACCTAGAGTTACTTAGCTTTATGCTGTTTAGACCCAGGCTTATTAACATCAAAGGCTCTTTCACAAATTCTGCTTTATAAGTACTGAAAATAAAGGAGTGTGTGTGGGGGGGTGGTAATTGATCATAAAGCTTAAGCTTGCAGGAACCCAAAGCAAAAGGCTCAGACTAGAAGTACAATCTGATATCTTATGAATTTGTAGCCTTTTATCCATCCTCACAGCCATAGGGTTTGAAGTAAAGGGCAAGCAGAAATATGCCCATGAACATTCACCTTTGTTTTCACTAATTATTGTCTGCTGAGAACAAGACATTGGGTGATGTCTGCAATTAGCTAAAAGCTCCTATGGTCTGTCACCTTCTTCAAGCCAAAGTCAATTCCTCTTAACAAATTGAAATTTCAAAGTGGCTACTGCAGCATGTGAGACCCAGTCTGCAGGAGATCTGATACTGAATGCTAATGGCATGCAGCAAAACACTGCAGCAGGGCGGAGGTTGTCAGGCAGAAGCAGGGAGAGATTGTGCTGTAACAGGGGCTTTTGTTCAGAATGCAATTCAGAGGAGCCCTGCCTTGGAAGTTAATTCATCCATACATCAAGGTAAATCATTTCTATTATTAAGCAGCACTCACCCCAGGTTGCTATTTACAGAAAATTCTTAAGTCTAAGAGAAACTGTTAAATAAAGCTTCATCCCAGTCCTCATCTATACATCATGCCTGTGCATTTTAACCATGTCATGTATGGATATTGAATTGTAAGTGCCTTTTTACCTGGACAATGTTACTTTTACATAGGCCAGCCTTGATCTTTAGGATCAACCTAAACATCTCTTTAGGGAAAGATCTTAAACTCAGAGAGCTGGTAGGGACCTTAGAGAGGTCATCCACCCACTTGAATAATAGAAACAAGAGAACAGAGGCCAACATATATAAATGATCAGCCTAAAGCTACAAAGCTGATTGTCCCAAATGTCCCCATCTCCCAGCTCTCAGTGTAGGACTCCATCGGCTTCAGCTAGAATGAAAGGATGTGTCCCTTGGTCTCTCTGGCTTTAAGATTGACACCACTGAGTAGAGTACAATACATGCACAGACACACATGGAAAGAAAAGGATTACATCAAATGAGGTGTTGTTTCTAGCTGGAAGTGATTTTTAACCTTTATTGTGCTATTCTTTATTTTCCAAGTGTTTGATAGCGAACATATCATTTTGAGAATTTAAAAGAAAAGAATAAATCACATTGAAATAAAGGCCTGTCTCAGGCATCCCTCCCACTGGGGAGCCCTCTGGCCTCTCTGCTGGCTGTACATCCCTGCACAAAGCTTCCCTGGCACTTTGAGGGTACCACGGCCACTTGCCACAGTGTTTTATAATCCCCTATAAGTATCTGTTTCATTAGGTCACGGGCTTCCTCTGGTGGGGGCTGTAACTCCCTAGCTTCTTTGTATACTCACAGAAGTGTCTGTTTTATAGGGGGCTTAGGAAGGATGTTTGTTGAATGAGTCAGGGACAGAATTCATGAGTAAATGGCACCAGACAATGAATATCTTCATGGTGGCTTTGGGTTCAAGTTGGTTTCAATAGCATGAAAAGCTGCCCTCTTTGGAAGCTATTATCACTGTTCTCTCTTTCCTGGAAGGGATATACGTCCCCAGACTCCTATTAAAGGGGACTGTCTGCCTTGCCCTTACTTTAGCTAGAAGACATTTCTCAGGGTATACTGTTCAGTCCCTGAGAGGACCCTAAATGAATTCAGCTTCAGGATCTTAGAAAACTTTATTATTATTATTATTATTATTATAGCCCCAGAATAAGATTTTCATTTGCAAATAAGCCAGACCCCAGCCATCCATAACAAATACTTCATTTCTCCTGAAGCCTGCTGAACGTTTGTAATCCCATTGCATTCTTTCTTTCTTTTTTTTTTTTTTGAGTCAGAGTCTCACTCTGTTGCCCAGGCTGCAGTGCAATGGTGCAATCTCGGCTCACTGTAATCCCACGTTCAAGTGATTCTCCTGCCTCAGCCTCATGAGTAGTTGGGACTACAGGAGCACACCACCACATCCAGCTAATTTTTGTATTCTTGTTTTTTAGTAGAGACGGTTTCACCATGTTGGCCAGGCTAGTCTTGAACTCCTGACTTCAGGTGATCCACCTGCTTCAGCCTCCCAAAGTGCTGGGATTACAGTCATGAGCCACCGCACCCAGCCCCATTTCATTCTTTTACCCTCATTTGGCCCCATGGATGAAAGGAGACTAGATCCTAGAGATTTGCATAAGTGGCAAGGCCACACATAAAATGCAGGCAGCACCACCACTCGTGGGGAACATCTTGTTCCGATGCCACTCAGAACATCATTTTGTTTCTTGCAGCAATGGAAGAGCTATGCTGCCTCACATAAACTGCTGCATAATTAGAGCACCTGTTACTGGACTGTGGTCTGGTCGTTTAAAAAAAAACCCTAAAACTGAAAAACAATAACAAAACCAGTAAGGGTAGGCCAGTTTGTGATTTTAAGTTAAGTACTATAGTAAAGAATATATAGCTTTCTCTCTCGCCCCTGCTAGGTGGATACTTTTTATTCTTTGCACAGCTTTGCAAAGAAAATTGCTGATTCATTCTATTCTTCTTCTCACTGTCTTCAGGATGAGAAATTATAAATAATTTACATTAAGATATCAAGACAAGCAGTGGTTTTGAATTTGTTGCATTCCTGGTCTGAATTGCTTTTGTGACACTGAATTAAACTAAAAAGGCCACCAATGACTGCTGTAAGCTTTTAGTGTGGTCAGAACTAGCCAATTTGCTGCAAAGTCCTAGCGTTGAAGGTTAAATAAATATTTCAGAGTACCTCTAGCTGGATATGTGGAGCACAGACCTTTTCAAGGACTGAGACTAAAATTTAAATAGAGATTCTGTACTGGCTTTGAATAAAAAGCCTAGGTAACCCTAAGGAACCAAAGACGTGGTTGGATTGCTGGTTCCTCTGGTATTTAGGAAAGGTACAAGTTTTAAATTAAAGCAGATTTTAGTCACTGATTAGAGGAATTCTTAAAGCAGTTGTCCTGTGACGTCAGTGTCATCTGAGACTTAAAGAGCTCTTAGGAACTGCTGAATCACTAAAGATAGATTGATACAGGCCTGGTGAACCCCAGACTGCCAGATCCAGCATGAGAACAAAAGAGGGGAAAATAAAAGAAGACTCGGTGGGAAAGAAAATAGTGGGAAGGAAATGGAGACCCATCTTCGTGTTCCCTCTCTATTTCTGTCCCTCCCTGTTCCTCTGTGTTGGTTCCTCTTTCTCTCTCCTGCATCTCTCTTTCTAATCCACCCACAAGTTACTCCCTATATACTCCTAATTTCACTTCTAGACTCTTTCCTTTTCATTTGCTCTTCCTGATCATTAGGCTGTTTTGCATTTGTAATATAAGATTTTGGCTTAACTAAACGTAACATGCCGAGACGATAAAGAGAAAAATGCAAAGTATTATGGATTTAGTGAATCTTCTACTAAAAGAGATAATGATTTAATGGAAGATAGAAGATGGGAAACATCAATGCTTCCACACCCCCCTCCCAATCCCTCGGAAAAAGTTGCTCATTGAAGGCACCCTTTCCTGAAAAGCCTCAGAGTCTTTCTCGACCCTGCACACTTTGTAGCCACAACCAACTTCTCAGAGTTGGCACATGAGATAAAGCCACTTTGTTAACATTAGTTAAATAATTTCAGTGAAGCTGCATGGGTTGATTTCAAGTGTCGGCTTCCAGACCACTCAGGGCATCACCAGTAGCTTTCATCAAGGTAGCAGCAGTACATAAAGTAAACAATTGATTTGCTAATTGCTGTGATTTGCTAATGTCCTGCTATTGGATTTGTTTCATAGAGATAATTATACTTATTTGTTGGATCTCTCAAACTACTTTGTAAACAAATAAACAACACTTGTTCAATGTTTATAATTCTGCCTTTTGACTTCAACTGTTCTCCTCCAGAGTCTGAATCTCACAAGTTAGACTCCTGGCACAACCAGCTTTAGATTATTACCACGTCTATAGTCCCGAATGGAAATATCTCCTCTCAGAGGGGACAGCCACTTGTGTGTGACGTTCTTCATAATGTCTAAAATAAGGTGGTGCCTTAGTTCATTTAGGCTGCTTTTTTTTTTTTTACTCTTGTTGCCCAGGCTGGAGTGCAATGGCACGATCTCGGCTCACCGCATCCTCTACCTCCTAGGTTCAAATGATTCTCCTGCCTTAGCCTCCCGAGTAGGTGGGATTACAGGCATGTGCCACCACACCCAGCTAATTTTGTATTTTTAGTAGAGACGGGGTTTCACCGTGTTGCCCAGGCTGATCTCGAACTCCTGACCTCAGGTGATCCGCCTGCCTCGGCCTCCCAAAGTACTGGGATTACAGGCGTGAGCCACTGCAACCGGCTGGGCTCCTTTAACAAAATACACTAGACAGGGTCATTTGTAAATAACAAAAGTTTATTTCTTGGCCAGGTGTGATGGCTTGCACCTGTAATTCTTCCACTTTGGGAGGCCAAGACAGGAGGATCACCTGAGTCCAGGAGTTTGAGACCAGCCTGGGCCACATGCAAAACCCATCTCTACAAAAAATACCAAAGTTAGCCACGCAAGGTGGCCCATGCCTGTAGTTCCAGCTACTCAGGAGGTTGAGGTGGGAGGATTGCTTGAGCTCAGGAAGTTGAGGCTGCAGTGAGCCATGATGGTGTCACTGCACTCCAGCTTTTCTGACAGTGTGAGACCTTGTCTCAAAAAAAAAAAAAAAAAAAAAAAAAAAAAAAATTCTTGCAGTTCTAGAGGCAGGGCAGTCTAAGATCAAGGTGCCAGCAGATTTGGTGTCTGGTGAGGGCCCGTTCCTCACAGACGGTGCCTTCTTGCTGTGTCTTCACATGGTTCAAGAGGTGAACACACTCCCACAAGCCTTTTTTTTTTTTTTTTTTTTTTTTAATGGAGTCTCGCTCTGTCACCCAGGCTAGAGTGCAATGGCGCTATCTCAGCTCACTGCAAGCTCTGCCTCCCGGGTTCAGGCCATTTTCCTGCCTCAGCCTCCTCAGTAGCTGGGACTACAGGTGCTTGCCACCATGCCCAGCTAATTTTTTTGTAATTTTTAGTAGAGACGGGGTTTCACTGTATTAGCCAGGATGGTCTTGATCTCCTGACCTCATGATCTGCCCATCCCAGCCTCCCAAAGTGCTGTGATTATAGGCGTGAACCACCGCGTCTGGACCTCAAGCCTCTTTTTTGAGGGCACTAATCCCCTTCATGAGGGCTCCACCCTCATGACCTCATCACTGCATAAGGCCCCACCTCTATTGCATTGGGGATTAGGTTTAAACATATAAATTTTGGGGGCACACAAACATTCAGACCATAGCATTGGGTCTCTGAGCTCCCATTCTCAAATCTACACTTGATTGACATGGTTTATGCTAAAGGAGATGCCTATCTCTCTTCCTGTCTCATTCTTTACTTTTAACCCTTGACATCTGGGTCCCAGTTCTGACACCCTATTATAGCAGCTCTTCTGAAGGACACCCATGGTGCTTTATAAATCCATCTATTCTTAACTCATAATTATCTCGAATCTTGGCTGAATCTGACACTATTGATTCTTCCTCCATAGCCCTTCCACACCTCTCGCTACTCCCTGTCTCTGTGAAACTCTATCCTCCTTTGGCTCTCATTACATTTCACTCTTTCAGTTTTCCTACTATTATTCTGACTGTTTCCTCAGTCACCTGAACCGACTTTTTGCTCTTCTTTTTTTGTCTGTGGATGCTTGTTTCGTCCTGATGACTTCAGTTGTCATTGCTACTCTATTGACCCTAAAATGTATAAGTTGGGTTTCAAATGTATAGATACCTTCTATTCCATCACAGAGCAACGTATTGAATACCCGCCTTCAGACACTCCTATATCTCCAAGTCAGTTTTCCTATCCAAACCTTCATTTTTATCTTTAAGAGTCTATGAGTTGTTTCAGTTGCAATGTTCAAAGCACCCCAATCCGATCTGACTGTACTCATTACCTTCTTCTCCCAAAAAGATCCAGTCTCTTCCTTTCCACTCTGTTAGTGGCATCATCATTTTGCAAGTTACTCAGATTTAATGATGTAAAACTTCCTATGACATAAGCCTACATTTCCTTCACAGTATCTTGTATCCACTGTCCCCCAACCTATTTCCATTGATTGATTTTCAGGCCTTCTGACCACTTGCAAAAATTGCTGTAACTTTCGTGCTGCCCTAGCAGATTCTTGCTTCTTTTTCTCTCATCTGCCTAAACACATTGCTGTGGTTTTAACATGTCCCCCAGAATCCATGAGTTGGAAACTTAATCCCCAGAACAACAGTACTGGGAGGTGGGACCTAGTGGGGGATGCTTAGGTCATGAGGTGCTGCCCTTATGAGTGGATTAATGCCATTATAAAAGAGGCTTATATAAGTGGGTTTGCTCCTTGAGCACCTCCTCTTCCACCTTCTCCCACATAATGATGCAGCACAAAAGCTCTCCCCAGGTGCTGGTGCCTTGATCTTGGACTTCCCAGCCTCCCAAACTGTGAGACAACAAACTTCTATTCATTATAAAGTACCCATTCTCAGGTGTTCTGTTATAGACTGAGACATACATGTGACACCATGTCTATTTCCCGGAAAAGGACATTTAGGAGATCTGTATATATTATTGCTTTATTGTTTCATGTCAAAGTGGCACACTCTGCTGTTTAAGACCATCTGTCAACCTTTCCAACATTATTTACCACTCTTCCTCAACTTGCATCATCTGATTTAGTCAAGTGGCCTCACTGCTCCGCTCACTCTCCATGCTCAGTTCTACCTTCATGTTGTGTAATGACATCACTTTCACCTAGAGTGTCCCTTCCACGGTTGCCCATCTAGTCAAATTCTAATCATCATCTAAGGTTTTGTTCACAAGTCGCTTCTCCTATGAAAACTTTACTGATTATTCTCACTCTATTTATTATTGCTACTGTGCAGTTAATCATTAATTATTCTCTGGGTTATGTTTGGTAGTCTTCTCTCTCATTTTAATTATAAATTCCTTGTTGAAGGTGTCCTTTCAGCTAGTTCTTGTACTCCCCATGGAGCTCAGCATAGTCTTAGAAAATAATATGTGTTCAATAAATCCTTCATTGATTTACTACTCCTTAATTTAACAAACACTCATTTGACTGAATAAATTATTGGGTGAATAAATCAAAGATTGACTGATTGATTGGTTCTGTTTATTGATTCCATTCAATATTGTGCTCAGTTTTCTGCACTCTAATTTGAGCAGTGAAGAATGCTTAATATTTTATTTCTTTCCACTTCTAAACAATTCCTGGAATGGGCTCCCATAAATAAATTGGTGGGATCAAAATATGTCTTCAATCACTTCCAGGTGCAATTATAGGGAGCAGAATTTTAGTATCTGTGTGTTAAGGACAGAGCAAGCCAAATGATTTTTGCATTGAAACATCAAAGAGACAGTATAAATCTTAATGAAAAGGTAACTTAAACTCTGGCTTTCTTTCTTGAAGTGATATATTAAACACCAAATCTTTTTTTTTTCTCTTTAAATTAAGAGAAGAATACTATTTCTGAAACCAGGACAAGTGGTACTGCCAATCTGGGTTCTACTTAGTACCAAATGGATTTTAGAGAGTAAGTGAAAAATGCGGTAACACTATTGTTCTTACTTTGCCTCCAAGAGCTTTGTGTCTTCCAAAATCACGCTGTCCTTTATTCAATAAAGTCTATGTGTTCCTAAACGTTCTCACCTTGTTGTTTAACCTCTCACATTGTAATGTAAGCTTTCTTATGGGCTGAATTATTTCCCTCTAAATTCACATGCTGAAGTCCTATCCCCAGTATACCTCAGAACGTGACTATATTTGGAGATAGGGACTTTACAATGGTGATTAAGTTAAAATTAGGTCTTTAGAATGGGCCCCAATTAATTCTGACTATTCTTATAAGAAGAGGAAATTTGGACACCCAAAGAGACACTAGGTATGTGTGTGTACAGAGAAAAGACCGTGTTAAGACACAGAGAGAAAGTAACTATCTGCAGGACAAAGGGAAAATCCTCAGAAGAAACTGACCCTGCCCATACCTTCATCTTGGACTTCCAGCCTCTGAAACTGCAAGAAAATAAGCTTTTGTTGTTTAAGGCATCCCATCTATTGTGTTTATATGGCAGCCTGAGCAGATGCATGTAAGCATGTATACCGCTGTCTCCATACTATGCTGAGAGCTCCATGAGAGCGATGATCAGATTTCATGCAGATTTGCAAATGCTTCACACAAAATTGATAATGACCGAACTTACACAGTGTCATGGAAATGAACTTGTAGCTTGTTTGACTGATTAGAAAGCTCATTCTTGGTGTTGCCTGAATGCTGTGTGCTCAGGACTATTCTAGATATTCTGGCTTGTCCTAGGGTGAGTAAAACACAGACCCTACCTCTAAGGAAAGCACTGTGTACTGACCATTATGAAAAGCTTACAATCTCCTAAAGATATGCCATATGTATGCTATATAAAGATATTTTTAATATACATATGTATGTATATATATCATAATGTTAGGTCAATGTGTAGTTTATAAGATGGAAAGAGGTCATCAACATTGTAGATGTAACTATTATGCTAATACTGCCTCACACAACTTCACATATATATAGAGTTCTTTTTTTTTTTTTTTTTGAAACAGGATCTGGATCTGTCACCCAAGCTGGAGTGCAGTGGTGCCATCTTGGCTCATTGCAACCTCTGCTTCCTGGGCTCAAGCCAACCTTCCACCTTAGCCTTCCGAGTAGTGGGACTACAGATGCATGACGCTATGTCTTGTGAATTTTTGTATTTTTTTTTGTAGAGATGGAGTCTCACCCTGTTGGCCAAGCTGGTCTCAAACTCCTGAGCTCAAGTAATCTGCTCACCTCAGCTTCCCAAAGTGTCAGGATTATAAGTGTGACCCGCTGTTCCTGGCCAGGAAGCTAATTTTTATTCTCTACGAATTATACTATTGTTCCAGGGTCCTGCTTGGCCTTGTTTTCTTTTCCTTCTTTCTTTTCCTCCTCCTCCTCCTCCTCCTTCTCCTCTTCCTCCTCCTCCTCCCTCTCCTCCTCCTCCTTCTTCTTTTTTTCTTCTTCTCCTCCTCCTCCTCCTTCCTATTCCTCTTCCTCCTCCTCCTCCTCCTCCTCTTCCTCTTCCTCTTCCTCTTCTTCTTCTTCTTCTTTTTCTTCTTCTTCTTCTTCCTCTTCTTCTTCCTCCTCCTCTTCAAAATTGCATTGCAAAAACGCATACGAATCTACACTTCATCTGCCACTGTTCTCTTCAGTAAATTATTTCCAACAGAAACAGAAATGTCCAGGTTATCTCATAAAGAAAGCAGAACTCTCTGGAAGCCAAATAAGTGAAAACAAACATTCTTTGCATCTGCCCAGCCCAGGACTAGGAGCTATGAGACATGCTTTATTTGCATATATGTTACATGCTTTCTAAATATTTAAAACCCAGTGATGGAGATATTTATGAATAATGTATTTCATATAGGTAATATCTCAGTCAATGATATAGAGTAATGGTTCTGGGATCCCCAGTTCTAGAAAATGCCCATAAGTGGGATGCAATCAGTAGTTATAGCACTTCTCTAATGCAAACAGGTGCAGTGATTCCTAGCTTCACAACTTGAGAACACAGACATGACAAGTCTTCAATAATCTTATTGAAAACAAAAAATGTCACAGGAGTATGGCGTAGATAGTGGGAGCTCTTATAATGTGATTAGATCTACACCATTTATGTGTCATGACCCATGTAAGTTGGGCACCATTCCATTTGGCTAAAACACATGTTCAAAACCTGAGAGTCATGAAACTTACTTCAGTGCTGCTGGGAAAGTGCTGAAGCAACTGGTGACTGCTCTGTGAGCTCCAGAGATCTTCAGGGTAGGAAACTGGCCCTTTGGTAGGGTACTGCAAAGTGAAAACCTACCAGACCATGGTTTTGAATGCTGCAAACAGAACAAAATTTAACCTCTCTTTCTTCTGATGTAAACCTTAACTGATATTGCCCTCGGAAGAACCGTGCACATGCTAATAGCAAATAATCAGAATAAAAATCCTCTTTTACAGGGACTTTTGGGCTTGTTAGGAACCAGGGGTACCATTAAGAGACAATCCCGGTATCTCACAGATGTGAGGAAGCAGAGCTAATAATTATATAACATAAGGTAATATGCAGACATATGAGTGGAAAGTAAAAAGATGAAAAAAGATATACCATGAAATCACCCAAAGAAAATAGAAGAAATTAATAAAGAAAAGTGCAGAAATCAGTGAAATATAAAAGTGGGAAACAATTTTTAAAAATCAACAAAAGCAGAAGTTGGTTATTTGGAAATTTTAATGAAATTGCTTAATAAAAATTTGTTAATAAATCTAACAAAAGCCCTTACTCTAGAAAAAAGAGAAAACACAAACTAGTAATATCTGGAATGAAAAATGGAACATTATTACATCCTATAGACATTAAGTAATAAAAAATATATAACTAATGTCAATAAATTTAACAACTTAGAATACATGTAGAAATTATTTGAATAAACAACTTTCTGAAACGTATTTAAGAAGAAATAGAAAATCCAAATAGTCTTGTATCTATTAAAATTTTTAAAAAGATTAAGATTTCACAGAGAAACTCTGGGACCAAATGTCTTTACTGATGAATTACAAAAGAAAGAAAGAATAAAAAACCCAAAACAAACATTTGATGATGGAAAACTACCAATTTTACATAAATTATTCCAAAAAAACAAGAAGAGAGAACATTTCCCAACGCATTTTGAGTACAGCACAACTGTGATACCAAAACCTGATAAAGATTATAAAAAAGAAAATTATAGTACAGTATTCCTCATGAATATATATATGAAAAGTTCTCAACTATTATTAGCAAATCAATTCCAGCAATAATATGAAAAAGATAATACATAGTGGTCAAATAGGGTTTATCTTAGAAATAGAGATTGGCTTAACATTTACAAATCAATCAATGTACTTTACCATATAAACAGAATAGAAGGGAAAACATGATTATTTCAATATATGCAGAAATATCACTTGATAAAATTCAACAACTGACCTTGGTTAAAATTCTCATGAAACAGGGAATGAAAGGAGGTTTCTTCAATTTGATAAAGAGTATCTGTTAAAGTTGAGTGCAGTGGCTTATGCCTGTAATCCCAGGACTTTGGGAGGCCCAGGCAGGCAGATCACCTGAGGTCAGGAGTTGGAGACCAGTCTGGCCAACATGGTGAAACCCTGCTTCTACAAAAACACAAAACTTAGCCGGGCATGGTGGCACGTGCCTGTAGTCCCAGCTACCCAAAAGGCTAAGGCACAAGAATCGCTTGAAACCAGGAGGCAGAGGTTGTAGTGAGCCAAGATTGCACCATTGCATTGCAGCTTGGGCGATAGAGTGAGAGTCTACCTCAAACAAACAAACAAACAAAAAATAATCTATGAATATCTGTTAAAAACCTAATATACTTAATGATGCAATATTAACTGCTTTCCCTAAAAGATCTGTAAAAAGAAGTGAGGTCTGCTCTTACTACTGCTATTCAACATAGTACTGGAAGACAAAGTAGTGGAAGTGGAAAAGTACCCCACAAGAAATAAAAGAGCCAAAAGCTGAAAAAGAAAAAGCAAAGATACCTCAATTGAGAGCTGACATGTTTCTGTGTTAGGAAATTCCGAGGAATCTATAAGCCACTTGAACCAATAAGTAAATTTAGCAAAATTGAGAAATATACGTCAATATTTTAAAATCCATTATTTTTCTATATACTAACAATAAACATCAAAAAATGAGACTTAAAAACAATACAATTTACAATGGCATCAGAGAAATTCTCCTAATATCTGGGAATAAATCTAACAAAAGATGTCTAAGACCTCTATACTGAAAAGTATGAAACATTGTTAAGAGATATTAAGGAAGATATAATAAATGGAGAGATATATCATAATCATTGACTGGAAATTTTAAATTGTTAAGATGTCAATTCTTATCAAATTGATTTATAGATGCAATGCTATTCTAATTAAAATCCCAACAGACTTTTAACATTTGTAAATCAATCAATGTACTTTACCCTATAAGCAGAGTAGAGGGGAAACCATGATTATTTCAATATATGCAGAAATATCATTTGATAAAATTCAACAACTGACCTTGGTTAAAATTCTTATGAAACAAGGAATGGAAGGAAGTTTCTTCAATTTGATAAAGAATATCTGTTAGAGTTGGGTGCAGTGGCTTATGCCTGTAATCCCAGGACTTTGGGAGGCCCAGGCAGCTGCTCATCTGAGGTCAGGAGAAGTTTTATAGAAGTTGATGAGCTGATTCAAAAATGCAAAGGATATAGAATAGCCAGGACAGCTTGAAGAAGAAGAACACAACTGGAGGACTTATTTGTCAGATTGCAAAGGTTACTGCCATCAGTTGACTTTTGTCAAACACATAAACAATTTAATAGGGAAACAAACTTAATTTTAATAAATGACACTGTAGCTGGGTAACCATGTGAAATACCTTGACCAGTACTGCACCACACACATAAAAGTTAGTTTGACATGGATCCTAGACCTAAAAGTAAAAGTTAAAATTGTAAAATTTTCAGAAGTAAACTTAGAGGAATATCTTCATGATCTTTGGATAGCAAAGATTATTTAAGCACAAAAAGTGCTAGCGACAAAGGAAAAACAGTGATGAATTGGACTTTGCCAAATTAAGAAAATGTCTGCTTATCAAAAGACAATGTCAAGACAGGAAAAAGGCAAGCCACAAACTGGGAGAAAATATTGGAATCCATTATATATATATTATGGATATATTATATATATAATTATATATATTATGAATCCATTATATATATATATATATATATATATATATATATATATATATATATATATAGGATTCTGATATATACAATACAGCTAATTTTGTAGTTTTAGAAGAGACAGGGTTTTCCATATTAGTCAGGCTGGTCTTGAACTCCCAACCTCAGGTGATCTGCCCGCCTCAGCCTCCCAAAGTGCTGGGATTACAGGTGTAAGCCACTGCACCCAGCTGGAATCCATATATTTGACAAAGAACTTGTATTGAGAATACATAAAGAATGCCTATAATTCAACTGACAAATCAACCTAAATATGGGCAAAAGATTTGAAGAACCTCAACAAATAAGGATGTCTGTAGGCTTAATATGAATAGATTCTTGTCATGAAACATCATTAAACATCAGGTAAATATAAATGAAAACCATAATGAGGTAACATTTTTAGGATGGGTAAAATTAAATAGGGTGACAATATAAAGTTTGGTGAGGGTGATGAGCAATTGCAGTACTTGTATTTCCTGGTAGAAGTACATATTGGTACAACCACTGTTGAATTCTATTCCAATATATTAATCCATTTATATGGAATCAAGAATAGTCAAAATAAATCTATGATGATTGGAGTCAGGATAGTGGTTGCCTTGGGGTGGGAGGAGGATAGGCTGAGAAGGGGCAGGTGATGGAAATATTGGTCAGAATAATGGTTATACATTTGTAAAAATGCATCAAGTTATTCATTTAAGATTTGTGAATTTTACTGCTTATAAACGATTTCTCAAGAAGGTCCAAGAAATAGCATATAATGAGTGCAACAAAAGCTGCTACAGACGATCAGAGTTGCAGGAACTCACCAGAGAAAAATGACTCAACAGGAAGTCTGGATGAGTAAGATTCAAAGAGTAGGCAGAAAAGGACCTGAACCCCGCAGAATGACTAATATTTATAGGGGAATGGAATGGTTGTGGTGGTTGGTTTCACCTAGACCAACCAATGCAGAAAACTTGTAGTAATTCTAAATCTCAGGAGCTCACACTGGCACTATGACTCTTCATGACTCTGAGAGTCACTAGAGGTATACTTCAATCAAATATCTCTCTTTTCTAACCTAAAAATGAAAAATTGATAAGGCATAGTAAACATTTTAGGCCAACCAAGTAAGTTTGGTGTGTGCAACAGCCGTATTCAATGTTTTGTGATGTTCTGGGCTTATTTTGAAATTACCTTTTTGCTTGGTTTGTACAATAACCAAAGCCATGGGTGGGACAAACTGGAAACTTCCCAAAAGTCTTTTGCAAATAGATGAAATATAAACTATAGAGCAATAAAAACTTAAAGATTCATCTTGGCAGTGGCTCACGCCTATAATCCCAACACTTTGGGAGGCCAAGGTGGGTGGATCACCTGAGCTCAGTTCAAGATCAGCCTGGCCAAAATGGCAAAATCCTGTCTCTACTAAAAAATACAAAAAAAAAAAAAAAAAAAAAAAAAAAAAAAAATTAGCTGGGTGGGGTGGGGGGTACCTGTAATCCCAGCTACTTGGGAGGCTGAGGCAAAATAATTGCTTGAACCTGAGAGGTGGAAGTTTCAGTGAGCCGGGATTGTGCCACTGTACTCCAGACTGGGCAATAGAGCAAGACTCCATCTCAAAAACAACAACAACAACAAACATCTTGGAATTTAGCATTTTAATTTTTTTTTTTTTTTTTTTTTTTGAGACAGTCTCACTCTGTCTCCCATACTGGAGTGCAATGGCAGGATCTCGGCTCACTGTAACCTCTGCCTCCCAGGCTCAAGCAATTCTCCTGCCTCAGCCTCCTGGGTAGCTGGGATTACAGGAACGTGCCACCACACCTGGTTAATGTTTGTATTTTTAGTAGAGACAGGGTTTCGCCATGTTGGCCAGGCTGGTCTCAAATTCCTGGCCTCTAGGGATCTGCCCGCCTTGGCCTCCCAAACTGCTAGGATTCCAGTTGTTAAACAGTCTCATTTGGAATCGACTACATTGTCTCTAAGGCTTCTTCCACTTTCAACAAACATGCAATCAAAGGTTTGATTTGCTAATTAATCTAATCATATTCTGACATGAAATGTCCTCTATAATCTTGTCCCAAGTCCCCTTACCATTTAAATCCTGTTTGTTTCCCAAATAACTACATCCTCATTCAAACCCTACAGCTTTTCCGAGTCCTCCTTTTACACTATCTCCTCTCATTACAAAGTTGTTTTCATGGGTATTTGATGGCAGAAACAAAACAAAACAAAAGTAAGTTGTTTCCAGCTGGGTGTGGTGGCATTCAACTGTATCTCAGCACTTTGGGAGGCCAAGGCAGGAGGATCACTTCGCTAGGAGTCTAAGACCAGCCTGGGTAGGACAGCAAGACTTTGTCTCTATAAAAAAATTAAAAAAAAAAAAAAAAAACCAACCAACATGGAGAAACCCCATCTCTACTAAAAATACAAAATTAGCTGGGCGTGGTAGTGCACGCCTATAATCCCAGCTACTTGGGAGGCTGAGGCACGAGAATCGCTTGAACCCGCGAGGTGATGGCACCACTGCACTCCAGCCTGGGCAACAAGAAGGAAACTCCATCTAAAAAAAAAAAAAAATTTTTTTTTAATTAGCTGTGTGTAGTGGCACATGCCTGTAGTCTTAACTACCCCAGAGGCTGTGGCAGGAGGATTGCTTGGGCTCAAGAGTTCCAGGCTACAGTGAGCTGTAATCATGTTACTGCACTCCAGCCTGAGAAACAGAGCGAGACCCTACCTCAAAAAAAAAAAAAAAAAAAAAAAAAAAGTTGTTTCCATCTAGAATGCTTTAGCTACCTGCTTTTTACATTGACCCCTACCCAGCCCTTTGCACCCATTTACTCAATAAAGATTCCCTTTACCACAATGATCACCCCTCCCCTGCATTCCTGCAGTATTTGGGATTAAAATCATTTATTTGGCAGGTACCATCTAGGGCCTTGTGTTATTGGTTATCTTTTAATATATCTGTGTTTTCTCTCCCAGCTAGAATGTAAGGAGAAATACGGCAAAACTTACAACATACACTTTCCCTGCAAAATTTCCTGCAGCATCTAGTTACGTTATTTCTAATCGAGGCTCAACAAATACTAGGTGATTAACTGATTGGTTTATACAGGTTAGGAAGGATTCCTCAGATACTACTCACATTTCGGAATAGTATCATTTTGAAAAACAAGGCATCAAATATGCACAAATACAATTCCCCAAAGGAGGGCCCATTTGCTGGCAGGAAATGTTTCCCCGTGAAATCAGGAAAGCAGGAGAAGCAACCATCTCAGACCTAGGGATCTCGGATTTACAGTGATGTTGATGGATTGGAACATGTTATTAGCAAAGGCAGACTGGCTAAATCACAGACTGAGAAAGATAATAAGCTTTGGCATCTAGTATGCTTTGCTAAATTAAAGTTTAAAAAGGAAGGCATGAATAAATGAAACAGTTACTTGACAGCAGGCCTATTAAATGAAAATGAATCCATGCAAGTTCCAGAATACACATTAAGCCACTTTGGATACCACTTAATCATGAAACTAAAAATACCCTCCAAGCACTCAGCTCATTTGTGAGTTTGCTGAAAATGAATTAGACAGTATGAGAGGAATTAGTACCTGGTTGCAAAGGAAATCTGAAGCGTTTTTAAACTTCTAGTATTAATAATCTGGTAGCAGCGTTAATCATAATTGTTTAGGTGGAGGCTGTGGACTCTTGGGCACTCTAATGATGTCTATTCTCTGCTTATAGCATTATAATAACTTTCCATGGCCCTTGACACAACATTCAAAATCCTTCTCATTTCACAAAGCTGTGCATGAGATGCTCCTGTCTAACTTTGCAGCTTCTTCTAACACTGGTCTCTATCACATTGGCCATTCTTGGTAGCAAGATTGTTGCCCTGGCTGTGTTTAGCTGTCCTGCTCTCAGTCTATAACTTCCTAGCACCCAGTCCCTGCATTCAGACATTCTGCTTCAGCTGTGCATTTCAGTAACAGATGCTGTCAGGAATGGTAGTCCCTCTTTCCCTATGCTCCAGCCCATGGGCTTTTTGGTTTCCACATACTGCACATGATTCCCTGCCTCAAGGCCTTAGCAAATGTTCTTTTGCTTTCTACCTGGAGCACTCTCCTATTTTTTGCCTAGATGCTTCCTATTCGGTTGTATTACTTCCTTGGGAAGCCATGGGGAGTTCTTTTATTACACACTCTTATAGCACTCTGTGCCTCTGTTTGACGATGCAAATCAAAATTAGAATAAATTAAGTGCATATAAATTTTATTGTTCAGTTTAATGTCTGTCTTCCACATTAGATTTTGTTCAGGGGAATACCTTTTCCTCTGACCCTGTTTCTCTGTGCAGGTACTTCCACCAGGGTAATCCTCCTGCCTCTCTTTACACCCCTTCTCAGTAGTAATTTTTCAGCTTTGAGAGTTTGGGAGAAAGAACTGGGCATGCGTGGCTTAACCCCTTGAGAATTTCTCTTTTCTGTTGCTGGTTTGTTGGCAAGAACCACGTCCTAGATTGCTTTGCCCTGGGTGGGAGGTATATCCCTAAAGGATAGAAGGGCGACATTTGTCTAGCAGGATGTGTGACCTGGTGGTGGAACATCCAATAGGCCTGTCAATAATATTGTGGACATTTTGATGTTTGCTTCTTTGGTTGCTGTTTTATTTCTCATTTAGCACAAAGCTTGAAAGGGGAAAAAATATGTTAAAATTTTTATTAGATTATAAGTTTGTCTTATTTATCCAATGTAACCCCAGCACCCAGCCCAGTTCCTACATATAATGACTATTCCGTAAATATTTATGACATGTATGAATTACTTAACCTCTCTAAGCCAGCTTCCTCAAATGTAAAATGGTGATAAAACCTAGCAATCTGGCTGTGTTTTATGGGTATCCAAGATATTATACTGAAGCACTCAGTATAGTACCTGGCATGTGGTTAAATGGATAAATATTCTGTAGCTATTATTATCTGAATGCACCAACTGAGAATGATTCCTGTTTAGAGCTATTCCCTTCCACCAGTAGTCAAGATAATAACCATATGTCATTTGTGTCTTAAGTAGACACAAATCTTTCTTAAAAATAACATAAAATTTTTGTTTCTGTTCTTGTTTTTTGAGTCGGAGTCTCGCTCTGTCGCCCAGGCTGGAGTGCAGTGGTGCCATCTCGGCTCCCTGCAACCTCTGCCTTCTGGGTTCAAGCGATTCTCCTGCCTCAGCCTCCTGAGTACCTGGGATTACAAGCATGTGCCACCACGCCTGTCTACTTTTTGTGTTTTTCATAGAGACAGGGTTTCACCATGTTGGTCAGGCTGGTCTCGAACTCCTGACCTCATGATCTGCCTGCATTGGCCTCACAAAGTGTTGGGATTACAGGCATGAGCCACTGTGCCTGGCCTAAGAATAACATAAAGTTTTAAAACCAAACACTACATATACCAGAAAGATTATCTACAATATTGAATAAGATATAATCTATTCAATGTATGCATATAGATTTAAAGGAAATTAACAAAAATATGTAAGATATTATATTCTTGTTCTCTTGTCCCTTATTGATCTTTTCATACTGAATTATTAAGAAAGCATTTTCAAAAGCATAGTTAGAGTACAATATCTTCTGGACTTAGTTTAAATATACTCTGTGTGATTCTGTGTGAACTGCATCATCCTTGGCATCTTGCACTGGTCTCTATCACATTGGCCATTCTTGGCAGCAAGATTGTTGCACTGGCTGTGTTTAGCTGTCCCACTCTCAGCCTATAACTTCCTAGCACCCAGTATCTGCATTCAGACATTCTGCTTCAGCTGTGCATTTCAGTAACAGATGCTGTCAGGAATGGTAGTGCCTCAGGATGTAGATTATAAAAGAGGAAAAGATGCATTATTATGGAGGGCTGGTGGGGTGAGGGAAAGCCTTTTTATAACTGGCTATCTGTTGGCAGTCTCATTTGAACAAATGTGGAGTGTCTCCACTTCTTATGTGACAGACTGATAATTTTATCTCATTAAAAGTTGAAGGGAAATCGACTTACAGTTGGAATGAAGAAGGATACAAACAATCTTTGCTCCTAAGATAACAGGAAGGAAGAAAGGAAGGAAAGAAAGAAAGAAAAGGAAGGAAGGAAGGAGAAAGAGAAAGAGAGGCAAAAGAAAAATCATAGTTTTCTATGATCTAGCTAAGAGCAGTGGATGAAAAGAAGCCATGATGAGCTGATGTCCAAAGAAAATGGGCTCCTCATCAATGAGTGGAGAGGAGCAGAAGGGTCCATCCTTGGGGGTGGATGCCTAGTCTGGTGGAAATGAAAGAAACAAGTCTGCTGTGCATGGAGAGTCTGCATGGATGAGAAAGACACCCAAGACTTGAATGGTAGTGAGGGCTGGCTGACTGGGTTGGACTTTGGAAGAAATCCAAATGCAAAGTCAAATGACTTGATCCAACGATCCTTTTCACTCCCCCTCCCCACCACGCACACACATGTACACACACACACACACAGACACTTCCATCCTGATTTTTTCAGAGAAAGCAACAGTCTGGGAGGGATGCAAAGCAGAAAGACTATATGTCCAGAATTTTGTCTAGATTCTAGGGCACTACTGGAGCTGAATTATAAACCAAAATTATCTGAAGCTGAAACCCAACCTACTCCCAGTTGAAATATCGATAGGATCCAAAAAGATTAGCCCCTGGGCAGTGGGTGCAACACTGGGGATTGGGCTAATCAGAGATTAACTCAATCTACTCAAAACCAGGGTCCAGCTCCAGTTCCAGCTCTCCAGCTGGCTCTAGGAGGAATCTGAATAATCAGCACTCTCTCCTCAACCCTCATCAGCAGCTAGAGAAAAGGACTTTCACTTGCTTGGAAATAAACAAAATATAATACTCCAATCTCCACTCTTTTTTAAACAGGACTATAACAAAAGCTGTTGAGTTGGGCACAGTGGTGCAAGCCTGTAATCCCAGCTACTTGGGAGATTGTAGCACGAGTAAAACTGCCTTTTGCAAAGATTATGACAGTGAGAGAAGTCTAGCATGGCTTGCCCCATTTTCTTCCTAGCCTCACAGGCTGGCTGTCTTCACTCATTCCTGGGCATAGGGCAAGCTAACCATGGGAGAAATTTAGTTTATGGTTTAACTTTGAAGCAAGGATGAAAATAGTTTCTCCCTGAAACTGACTCCCTCTTTGTTTGGAAACTGACACCAGAGTAAGACTAATGAAAGCCACAAGATTAGGATTATGGGAGGGACTCAAATTCTGTAAAATGTAGGTGTAGCTTGCCTTTTCATAATCATTTACTGTGCTGGAGGTCACAAGATTTGTGACTTCTCCAATTGCTCATATATAGATAACATCACTATTGTAGGACCTAAGATTGGTCTTTTGAGATGTTTTTCAGACTTTTGCATTCATGCAACCAACTGACTCCACCCAGACCCAGGACTGATGACTCAGTTGGTCCCATGGCCCCCACCCAGAGGCTGACTCAGTGCACAAGAACTGTTTTTCGCACCCCTGTGATTTCAGTCCCACCAATCAACAGCACCCATTCCCTAGCCCCCGGCCCACCAAACTATCCTTGAAAAACTGTAACCTTGGAGGCTTTGGGAAGACAGATTTGAGTGAAAACTACCGTCCTTTAGCTTGACTGTCTTGTGGTAACTAAACTCTTCCCCTATTGCAATACTATTGTCTCAGTGAATTCGGTTTACCTGTGAAGTGGGTAAGAAGAACATATCAGGCAATTACAGGAGGATTGCTTGAGCCCAGGAGTTTGAAGTTCAAATCCGGCCAGGGCAACATAGTGAGACCCTGTCTCTAAATACGTGTGTGTGTGTGTGTGTGTGTGTGTATGTGTGTATATATGTATAGACATACACATACATGCAAAGAAGCAGGAAAATGTGACCTTCCATTATATGACCTTCCGTTAGAGCAAAGCAGTCACTAGAAGCAAATCCAGTTACTAGAGTTAGAGGACAATGACTTTAAACAATAAAACAAGTATTAAAAAATGTTCAGGAATTTATAGGAAAAGATAGACATAATATGTAAAGACATGAGGCACTTCAGGAGAGAAATCAACACTTTAACAAAAGAACAATATGTAAATTCTAGAATTAAAAAATACAATATCTGACATTTAAAAAATCATTGAATGGGCTCAATAACCAACTGTATGCCACTGTGGAACAAAGCACTGAACTTGAGGAAAGGTCAATGGAAATTACTTAAACTGAAGGAGAAAAAAAAACGGATGGGAAAAAAATGAACGGAATGTCAGGACCTGTGGGATATTATCACATGGTCTAACGTACATGTAGTTGAAATCCCAGGAAAGATGAGAAAGAATGAAATGAGAGAAATCTTTTGAAGAAATAAGAGTCACAATTTTTCCAAATTTGGTGAAAAATATCAACTCAAAGTCCCAAGGAGCTCAGAAAGCCCCAAGCAAAATCAACACAAAGATATCTGCACAAAGGCATGTTAAATCTGTGGTCCAGCCCAACCCTACTGAGCTCTAGCAGAAATCTGAATGACTTGTAACCCCCACCTCAACCTTACCAGCAGGCAGAGAAAAGGACTTTCACTCTCTCAGAAATAAACAGCACATAAATATCATATCCAGTTATTGTCCTAGTTTTCAAACTCGTAAAAATCAAAGATCAAATCTTAAAGCACCCAGAGGAGGTAAAGGACTAGAGAGATGGTTATTCTGGTCCTAAATGCGACAAAAATAAAACTTTTTCCCAAAGTAGAAGTGGTGGAAGTTTGAGCAAAAATGATTATACAATTTTGGAGTTCACGAGGGAAAGACAAGCTGATGTGTTTCCATCATTTTTAGAATGTCGGATTGAAAACTGAATTTTTTTTGGCATAATTTTGTGGCATAAAACTCTGAAAGGGAATGTAACACGTAAAGCTTTCACACATATAATTCTGAATGTGCACTTGTGAGAGATTCCAAAGAGGAAGGGTGTGTTTTGAAGTGATAATGGAAGCCCACAAAGGTAGAAGAACATCCAATTGAGTGAAATGAATCCAAGTCTTTATGCTGAGAAGTACTGTTTTCCAAAGTACTGAGATATCTTGAAAATGAAGTTTACAAACTGCTGCCCTGAGGAATATATGTGAATATATGTGCATTACTTTTTTTTTAAATTAATCTTGGAATCAGAAGAGGTACCAGAATACTCGAGATGGGCACAGTTGGTTCTGTTTTCGAAATAGTAAAGGAGGTGCATTCTTAAAATGCCAGGCTAATAGTTTTGGCATGGACTCTGCCCATGGTTCTGGATTGTGAGATCAATTAACAAATAATTTGTTTAACTAGTGGCTGAAGTATTTAGCTAAAATCACATAATGCCAAGTTAACATTCCTTTTCTGAACAGAGTAACCAGACTAAGCAGTTTGGAGCAAAACTTTCCATAGTACATCTGGGATTCAGCCAAGTATGTGATAAAGGCTTTCATGAGATCTTTGTGGAATAGTTAGAGAAATGTATAAATGAATAGGTTGATTAATAACTGGTTATAGGGCCATTTACAGAATGTGCTGACACATGGATTGATGTTAATCAGCATGTAAAGACGTCTCTATTACTCCCATCTTCATCTCTTAATGCCTCCTTAACCCACTGAGACCCAGATTCTGCCCACATCCCTCCAATGAAGCAAGACTTGCTAAGGTCCCCAATGGCGTGGCGGTCTCTAGACCTCATGGACATTTTATTTCACCTGCCTTCTCAGGACAGTGGACACTCCTGTAGGCACTATACTTGGAAACTTCTGTACTTGATTTTGGAGTCAGCACTCCCACTTGACTTTCTTCTTTCTTTTCTTTCCTCTTTCCAACTCTCCTCCTCCTCCTCTTCCTCCTTCCTCTTCTTTTTTTGACACAGTCTCACTCTGTTACCCAGGCTGGAGTGCAGTGGCACAGTCTCGGCTCACTGCAGCCTTCACTTTCTGCGTTCAAGTGATTCCCCTGTCTCAGCGTCCCAAGTAGCTGGAATTACAGGCACACGCCACCAAGCCTGGCTAATTTTTGTTTTTTTTTGTTTTTTGTTTTTTTTAGTAGAGACGAGGTTTCACCATGTTGGCCAGGCTGGTCTCGAACTCCTGACCTCAAGTGATCCAAGTGCTGGGATTACAGGCATGAGCTACTGTACCTGGTTTCTTCTTTCATTTCTGCCACCTCAGTAACACAGGGCTCTGATGTCCCCAGAAATCCTTAATTACTGGTGTTCTCCAAAGTTCTGATTTAGACTCACTGCTCTTTTTCTTCTAATCATTTTTCTTGGGTTTTCTGATTTGTTTGTTGGATTCAACTTTATGAGTTCGCTGACAATGCTCAGGTGTCTGGGCCCCAGCCCAGATATGTCTGCTGGAAGCCCCATGCATTCATTAAGCTGCCTGTGGGCCTCCCCACTCACTTGTCCCACAGATGGCTCATGCATATGTTCAAAGCTGCATTTGTCACTCCTGTCAAAATCAGTCATTGTTCCTTTTCTTGTGTTTTCTATATCAGTGAATAGCACCCTGTCCATGTACCTACTCAGGCCAGAAACCTAGGAGCCACCCTTAACTCTTCCTTCCCATCTGCCTTAGACTGAATTGTGTACCCACCCCTCACCAAATTCATAGGTTGAGTCCCTGGGCTCTAATGTGATTATATTTGGAGACAGGACTATAAAGAAGTAATTAAGGTTAAATGAGGTCATAAGGGTGGGGTCCTAATCTGATAGGATTTGTGGCTTTCTAAGAAGAGAAAGAGGGAGAGACATCTCTATTGCTCTTCATGCCCATGCACTGTGGAAAGGCCATGTGAGGACAGAGTGAGAAGGCAGCTGTCTGTAGGCCAGGAAGAGAGGCCTCATCAGAACATGACCATGCTGGAACCCTGATCTTGAACTTCCAGCTTCCAGAATTGTGAAAAAACACATTTCTGCTGTTTAAGTTACTCAGTCTATGGTATTTTGTTAGAGTAGACTGAGTAGACTAAGATAGTAGCAAAGAGTTCATAAAGACCTATCTATTCTATCTCTTTAATATATGTATAATACTTTTCTACCTTGTTCTTCTCGATGCCACTGATATACTTTAGAATCTCATCGTTTCTTGCCTTCATGTTCTCCATTAGCTCTTCTTGTCACTTTTTTTTTTTTTTTTTTTTTGAGACAAGGTCTCCTTCTGTTGCCCAGGCTGGAGAGCAGTGGTGCAGAGCAATGGCACAATCTTGGATCATTGCAGTCTGCAACTCCTGGGCTCAAGTAATCCTTCCAGCTCAACCTCCCGAGTAGCTGGGACTACAGGCATGCACCATCATGCAAGTTTTGTATTTTTAGTAGAGATGGGGTTTCATCATGTTGGCCAGGCTGGTCTTAAACTCCTGACCTCAGTGATCCGCCCACCTCGGCTTCCCAAAGTGCTGGGATTATAGATGTGAGCCACTGTGCCTGGCCAGATCTTCTTGTCTTTGTACTTTTCATCCCCCAATTCATTCTTCCTCTTAGTGTCAGAACAATTCCTCTGAAAACATGAACAGTCGTTCCCTCCTCTGCTAAAAATGTACCATTTGATCTCAGTTATTTTCAGGATAAAGTTCAACTTAACAATACATATAAGGTCCTTCTGATTCTGACTTGTACATTTTTTTTTTTCTTGAGACAGAGTCTCACTCTGTCACCCAGGCTGGACTGCACTGGTGTCATCTTGGCTCACTGCAACCTCTGCCTCCTGGGTTCAAGTGATTCTGTTGCCTAGCAGCTGGGACTACAGGCATGCATCACCAAGCCTGGCTAATTTTTTGTGCTTTTAGTAGAGATTGGCTTTTGCCGTGTGGGCCAGGCTGGTCTTGAACTCCTGGCCTCAAGTTATCTGCTCACCTTACCTCCCAAAGTTCTGGGATTATAGTCAGGAGCCACCATGCCCAGACCCTATTCTGACTTCTATTTACTTTTCCATCCTTATCTCTCTCATTGACCCCTTGTACCTTATGTTCCAACCATACTGAAAACTTTACGTTTTCCCCATACTTTGATATACCTGATGCTTGTTCTTCTTTGCTGACATGGTAGGCTCAAATTGAGGACTTCATTACAAGAGTTAGACAAGCTTCCTCCAATGAAGAAGATAGACAAGCAAAAAATTACCGTAATATAACCATGTCCACAGTAGAGATTTGTTCAAAAGGCCATGGAACACAAAGGAAGAAAATAAGCAGTAGAAAATGTTACAGCCAGTCCTTTACCTGAGGGTGTGCTGTGTTTGAATGCTGTGTCTCTTCCAAAACGCATGTTGAAACTTAATCTCCAGTGCACCAGTGTTCACAGGTCAAGGGCAGGACCAGGTGGTGATTAAGTCATGAGGGCCCTGGCCTCATGAATGGGATTAGTGCCCTGATAAAAGGGCTCACGGGAACTAGCTGGGCCTTTTTGCCCTTTTGTCTCTTCCACCATGTGAGGACAGAGCATCCACCTCCTCCAGTGGATGCAGCTATGAGGGGCCATTTTAAAAGGAGAGAGCAGCCTTCACCAGATGCTGAATCTGTTGATGGCTTTATCTTGGATTTCCCACCCTCCAGAACTATGAGGAATAAGTTTCTGTTCTTTATAAATTACCTAATCTCAGATATTTCATTATAGCAGTGCAAAATGACTAGGACAGAGTATAAAAGAGACATTTACATTTACAGAAGAATTGCCACATTTTTACAGTAGAGATTTACTAGAATTTTCAAGGACAAGTAGAATAGTTTTCTTGTTGCTCTACCTTCCTTGCTTCTATTCAGTGCTGGTGTGCAGTAGCTGCCTCCTCTGTACTTAATGCTTGATCATCTTAAAGCATTTTACATAGCAAGACCACGAGACAGCAGTGAATGCTGAGCAGCCTTCCCTTTGTTCAATGGACCATTTTATGCTATGAAAACATTGTAGGTGTGTCAGTATATAACTAATGTCTTTAGAGTCTAGTCAAAGGAGGGATAGTGGCTGGGCATGGTGGCTCACGTCTGTAATCCCAGCACTTTGGGAGGCTGAGATAGGCAGATCACCTGAGGTTAGGAGTTCTAGACCAGCCTGGCCAACATGGTGAAGCCCCATCTCTACCAAAAAATACAAAAATTAGCGTGGCATGATGGCAAGCACCTATTATCCCAGCTACTTGGGAGGCTGAGGCAGAAGAATCACTTGAACCTGGGAGGCCGAGATTGCAGTGAGCTGAAATCGCACTACTGCACTCCAGCCTGGGTGACAAGAGTGAAACTCCGTCTCAACAATAAAAGGAGGGGTAGTCATATTCATACAATGTACTGTAGAATGGCTGGTCCTTGCACAATGTGAATGCCCTGGATGGTTTCCTAAGGCCTAAATTTTGAGTTCTCAGTAACAGTATGGGAAGATTATCATTATTATTATTATTTTTACACAAGCATCCTACTGATGCAATAGCTAGCAGTGCTACATTTCAGCATAGAAAGTATTCTCATCACTTTCTAAGTGGGGTGCTGATAATGGGTTTGGATCTGTGTCCCTGCCCACATCTCATGTCAAATTTTAATCTGTAATGTCAGAGGTGAGGGCTGGTGGGAGGTGATTTGGTCATGGGGCTGTGTATTAATCAGGGTTCTCTAGAGAGACAGAACTAATAGGATAGGTATACATGTAAAAGGAAGTTTATTAAGTAGTATTAACTCATACGATTAGAAGGTTCCACAGTAGGCCATCTGCAAGCTGAAGAGGAAGGAAGCCAGTCCGAGTCCCAAAGGGAAGAACTTGGAGTCTGATGTTTGAGAGCAGGAAGCATCCAGCATGGGAGAAAAATGTAGGCTGGGAGGCTAGGCCAGTCTAGTCTTTTCACAATTTTTTTTTTCTGCCTGCTTTATATCCTGGCTGTGCTGGTAGCTGATTAGATGGTACCCACCCAGATTAAGGGTGGATCTGCCTTCCCCAGCTCACTGACTCAAATGTTAATCTCCTTTGGCAATGCCCTCAGCATACACCCAGGATCAATACTTTGCATCCTTCAGATCAATCAGGTTGACACTCAGTATTAACCATCACAGGGTGGATTTCTACCTTGGTACTGTCTCATGATAATGAGTGAGTTCCCGTGAGATCTGGTCTTTCAAAAGTGTGTGGCATCTCCCCTCTCTCTCTCTTCCTCCTGCTCTGGCCATGTGAAGTGCCAGCTTCTCCTTTGCCTTCCACCATGATTGTAAGTTTCCACAGAAGTCAAGGAGATGCTGCCATGCTTCCTGTACAGCCTGTGGAAACACGAGCCAATTAAACCTCTTTTTTTTATTAATTACCCGGTCTCAGGCATTTCTCTATAGCAGTGTCAGAACTGACTAATACAGCTGCTATAACGCAACACCATAGACTAAGTAGCTTATAAACAATAAAAATTGATTTCTCGCAGTTCTGAGGCCTGGAAGTCTGAGATCAGGGTGCCAGCATGGCTGGATTCTGGTGAGGACTCTCTTCTGGGTTGCAGATGACTGTCATTTCCTTGTATCTTCACATGGCAGGAAGATGGCTGGAGAACTCTTTATAAAGCATTAATATAATGCTCTTTATAAGGGCATTAATCTCATCCCTGAGGGCTCCACTCTCCTGACTTAAATCACCTGCTGAACCCCCACTCCAAATACCATCACTTTAGGGACTAGCATTTTAATATATGAATTTTAGGGGGATTCATTCAATTCATAATAGAAAGTTATGATAGGAGTGATTTGCAGAAGCACAAGTCAGATTGATGGTATCTGCCCATGCAATGTTTGCAACAGGCATGATATCCCTCTTCTCTTTCAAAACAGCAACAACAACAAAATGGAGAAAAAGAAGTTACAAAGAAAGATGGGGAAGGAAACCAATGTTTATTATTCATGTGTGTGAGACATTTTTTACACAAGTTATTTTATTTAATATTTTCAGTACTTTTATGTTGCCAGGAAATTGCTGAACGTGGAAACTGGGACTCAAAAGTGAATTATCTGGACACAAAGCACATAAAAAACAGAACTTAGCTTGGCTGTGATTCCAGGTCTGTGTACTTCCGAAATGCTTCTCCAGCACTCCGTCTACTGCATCCTGAGAGCAACGCACTGCAAAGTGCTCTGCTGCACCTGGCATCTCCTGCTCACAGTTGCGGCAGCTTCCCTCCCCTCCATCCTTCTGTCCCATACTGGGGCCATTCTCCTGGGTGTGCAGAATGCATTCCTTCTGCTGGTATCCCAGTGTAAGGAAGGAGCCATCACAGAGATCAGGATCAGGCCACCTGCTTCTGTTCAGGTTCTGCTCCCAGCCAGGCCAGGAGTAGGATCTGGAGCAATTAAGTCTCACCTCTCTTTGGGCCTCTTTTTTTTTTTTTTAATCAGCAAAATTGGTAAATAGGGGCTTGGCTTCCAAGATTTCCACCAGCTCTAACATTCTGCTGTGAGAAAATGCCTTTTTTATTTTGGTTCCTTGTGGAGTAAATTACCCTAACAATGAGGTCCATTTACATGATTAGGAGGTGGCCCGATCCTGCAGAGCTAATGGTTTGTTTTATGATCCGTGTACCTTACAACCAGCTACTAGCTGGGTGCTCACTGCCTCCCAGAATGCCACAGTGGTGCTGCAAGGAGATAGGAGGCTGCAGAAATGCCTGAGTCACTCTGGCTCCTGGGTCAGGGCTCAGGATGCAACTAAGAGGCCCAGATGAGACCAGGCAGCCTCCAGACCCTGACAGCACAGAGACGCCAACCCCCTTGTGGTCCTCATTCCAAAATAAATTAGATCCTCTTTCTCCTATTAATAGAAAGCCAGGGAACAGATTTTTGGTGTGTGCGGAGAGGAGCAGTGGGGAACCTCACTAGCAGCATACATGGGAGAGAAAGTTTGACACTTACAGAATCATAGGATATTGGGATTGAAAGACATTTTCTACTAACTCCCTAATATAAAGGTGGAGGCTGGGGACCAGTACATGGAGCTGCCCCACCCAGTTTCTGCAGCACAGACTAGAACTCAGCCTGTTTCCTTTCAAAGCCTCCACAAGCATCATCCACTAACTCTGGTGATATGGTTTGGCTGTGTCCCCACCCGACTCTCACCTTGAATTGTAATAATCCCCACAGGTCAAGGGCAGGGCCAGGTGGAGATAATGGAATCATGGGGGTGGTTTCCCTCATACTGTTCTCGTGGTAGTGAATAAGTCTTGCTAGATCTGATGGTTTTATAAATGAGAGTTCCCCTGGACAAGCTCTCTTGCCCTCCACCATGTGAGAAGTCCCTTTGCTCTTCTTTCATTTTCTGCCATGATTTTGAGGACCCCCAGCCATATGGAACTGTAAGTCCATTAAACCTTTTTCCTTAGTAAATTGCCCAGTGTTGGGTATGCCTTTATTAACAGCATGAGAATGGACTAATACATCTGGCTATTCCTTTACCACTCCCCAGGCTTTCCAGCCTCCACTGCTGCCCTCCCTCAGCCTACAAAGGAAAAGTTGCTTATAGTGAGGAGGTGGGGGTGGAAAGAGAAAACTCAGAGATTATCAAGTCTTCGGGACCTTTTTTTTCGGCTTAGAAACTAAAGTTTTAATATTTCTTCTCTGTAGAGCAATATCTGATCTTTCTGATTGATGAAAAGAAAAACAGAACACAAACAGCCATGTTGCATTTCCAGAAAGAAAAATCTTTGGTCTCGTCTCTACATTCTTCTTTAACCTATTTGCAAACCAAAATGGATGATGGCATTCTGAGGTCTTCCGTGCCCAAGCACTGTTACCATCCTCCCTAATCCAGAAACAACGGACTATTAGTTGTATGAAGAGGGTCTGCTTTAATGTGATTGCTTTCTCAGAGTAGGGGCTATCAAACTATTACTGTATAATTATGTCCTTCTCAGAACATGATTAGGCTTTTATCTTGAATTTTTCACCCACATTCTGGTAAATGCATAATAGATTTTAAGATTCTTTTACAGAGGGAGCAGGGCCCTCCTCTCCACCATAAAACAGGAATATAAATGCACAGTCATTGCCCCAGGAGCAATGGAAGAATTTTATGTTCTAATTTTCTCACTCACTATGTGGTTTAGAATAAAAAGACAAGGTGGTGGGGAGTAACCCATTGGTGTCTGTTACACAGTAGTTCAGTTCCCATAAGAAATATTAAATGAAAATTAACTGCAAAGAAGAGTCAGGTGTTACATGGACTCCTTGCCTCTACTGTGTGAAGTGCTTTTTCATTTTTGTGTTGCCCCTGAAGAATTTTAATCAGAAATGATTTTTCTCTAAGTGTTTGAAAGGTAACCAGGAAGTTGTTTACCCTGCACATCCTCTGCTTTGAGTCTTCCTTACTGAGGAAGTATTTATCCACCCTCCCACTTCATGCCTTCAGTTCATGGGACTGGGTGTGCGTATTAGTCCTTTCTCATGCTGCTAATGAAGATATACCTGAGACTGAGTAATTTATAAAGAAAAAGAGGTTTAATGGACTTATGGTTCATGGCTTGGGAGGCACCACAATCATGGTGGAAGGCAAAAGAGGAGCAAAGGCACGTCTTACATGGTGGCAGGCAAGAGAGTGTGTGCAGGGGAACTGCCCTTTATACAACCATCAGCTCTTGTGAAACTTATTCACTATCATGAAAATGGCATGGGAAAAACTTACCCCCATGATTCAATTACCTCCCATGGGTCCCTCCCATGACACATGGGGATTATGGGAGCTACAGTTTAAGATGTGATTTGGGTAGAGACACAGCCAAACTATATCAATGTGGGAACAGCAAAGTTGGTCTCTGAGCCTTAGCTACTGACCTTGGTTTCAGTCTGGGGTCCAGAATTTCCTTTTTGTCATATTCTTGGTGGTATCATCCTAGCAGCTGTTCCTGGGATTTATCATGCTAGGGCATGGCTTAGGGTCCAGACTTTTGGGAAAATGTTAGCCTTTCATTAGCTGGATGATGAAGGAATTTAGGACATACCACCCTAAAATACGATGCTTTGGCATATTGAATATTTTGAGAAACAGCAGATGCAGGAAGAGCCCTCTGACTTCCTCTTTTCTACCTAAAAGCAGACCAGAAAATTTCCCCTGAGAAAAGTGCTCTCTCCTTTATTTTATTTTATTTTTCAAGATGGAGTTTTGCTCTGTCTCCCATGCTGGAGTGCAATGGCATGATCATGGCTCACTGCAAACTCTGCCTCCCAGGTTCAAGCAATTCTCCTGCCCCAGCCTCCCAAGTAGCTGGGACTTTAGGTGCATGACACCATGTCTGGCTAATTTTTGTAGTTTTAGTAGAGGCAGTGGGGTTTCACTGTATTGGTCATGCTGGTCTCAAACTCCTGACTTCGGGTGATCCACCCACCTCAGCCTCCAAAAGTGCTGGGATTACAGGCGTGAGCCGCCACACCCAGCCAGAAAAGTGCTCTCTCTATAGCAGGAAGAAATGAACATCCTCATCATCAGAGACTAGGAATCAACACTGAAATGGATCTGTACAAATTTACTAAAATAACTCTTATCTTCCACTAGTTTCTCCCATTCCCCATATATCTCCTAGTCACTTCCCCACAATTTACTGCCCCTAGCCCAGACTCCCTTTGTCTTGTCATTGCTTCACACATTTATCTTTCATTTTCTAAAAGTTCGTTAAATTAAATTTGGTTGAGGATATCTCTGTATCTGAAATTTCTGTGTATGGAATCACAACCTGACTTAGTACGTAAACAAACTGAAAACCTTACTTAGGAATGTAACTAACAGCTGAGTCTCAGTCAGTCACAAGCAGGCAACTGATCAGACCATATCCAAATAAGGCAAAATGCATACCTGTAACCAGGCTACTTCTGTACTTTACTTCCTGCTCTGTCCATAAGTGCACATTGATCACACTGCAGGGCAGAGCTCTCTGAACCTCTGCTGATCCTGAGCGATGCCCAATTCATGAATCATTCTTTACTCAGATAAGCTCTTATTATAAATTTAATTTGTCAAAAGTTTTTCTGCTCTAGTCACTTCTTTGAGTCTTCATTTTTTTGTGAAGGTTCTCATGTACATATAAAAAATACTGAAATTTGTATGCTTTTCTCCTATTCATCTGTCATATGTTAGTTTGACTCTTGGGCCTGGCTGGAGATACTTAAGAGGGTATCTCCCTCTTAGGTATCTCCTTAGATACCTAAGAGGGTTTCCTCCCTTACTGTAAGGACTCTGGGAGATGATGAAGAGAAGGACATGGTTCTGCCCACTGCAACTAAAATGCACCAAAGACTCACATATAGGCACAATTGGCCAGTGAGCCTCCTCCTTCCCAGGCAAAGCAGGTGGGAATATCCACTGAGCCATCAGCCTTGCCCTTTGATCACTTGTTTTCCCCTGTTTATAATGATCTGATCTCTTCTGGATGAATAAAAAAACAGAATGAAGAAAGGGAGGGGTAGGGAGGAGAAGAGTGGTATAACCCTGTGGGAAACAGGAATAAGACAATCTTCTCTCTTTTTGCTGGCTGCAACCAGGTGAAATGCAGGGGAAATTCAACCTCCTAACTTCTCTACATGCCTGCCCTGACTGCTTTTCCACACTGTTCCTGTTTCCACACCTGTTCATCCATTTCAGGTTCTTCCCCAATCTCTTTCTGGAACTAATTTTGACCTAAAATAGAAGATTTTTTTTTTTTTTTTTTTTTTTTTTTTTTTTTTTTTTGAGACAGTGTCTCACTCTGTCGCCCAGGCTAGAGTGCAGTAGCTGGATCTCAGCTCACTGCAAGCTCCGCCTCCTGGGTTCATGTCATTCTCCTGCCTCAGCCTCCCCAGTAGCTGGGACTACACGCGCCGCCACCTCGCCCGGCTAGTTTTTTAGTATTTTTTTAGTAGAGACGGGTTTTCACCGTGTTAGCCAGGATGGTCTCGATCTCCTGACCTCGTGATCCGTCCGTCTTGGCGTCCCAAAGTGCTGGGATTACAGGCGTGAGCCACTGCGCCTGGCCAACAGAAGATATTTAAGCAGCTCTAGCTCCATGTTCTGGGATTCAGTATTGGGTATGCCCTGACCTTGAACTATACTAGAAGGAAATGATATGTCTACTGCCATATTTGTCCCTATGGTCTCATGTGAGCAGCCTGCTGAGCATCACATTCCTTTCATTGGACTAGTCTTTCCTTGCTTTTGCTGTTCCCCTTTCCAAGCCTGATAGTAAATGGCTGGTACACCAAGCCCTTCTTACATTAGCCCAGGGGTTCTCAACAGGAAGTAGTATTTGGAAATGTATATTGGATAGAGAGAAAAAGGGAGGGAACATTTTTGGTTGTCACAAGGAGTGAAGGGCATTGCTATTATTTAGTAGGTGGAGGTCAAGGATGCTAAACAATTTGTCCCCTCTAAAATGTCAGTAACATTGTGTGGTTGAGGAATGTGGCTCCTGCCCTAAGTGGATGCATGCCCTGCACTACTGAAGGTACATTGAGACCACCCAAGCCCTGCTTCTTAGTCTTCCCTCTCACTGTAGAGTGTTTCCTCCTTCCCCACCTTGCTTTAGTGAGTTGGAACTGCAGTCAGTTCCTTCATCCATTCTGGAAGGATTAACCTTTCTAAGACTGGTCGTGGAGAGACCCAAGCTTTCCTGTCCTTGCCCATTGAACCATATTTCTCCAACTGGTCATACTAGCCCAAAGCATATATATTTCTCAGTTGCTAATTTTGGCTGTACCCTTTAATGAAATTCTGCTTATCCTCTTGTGTTCTAAGCTATCTTTTTTGAGCCAAGACAGGTGTAGCCTTATAGATGTGTGTTAAATAAACTCTGGAAACTCATCTGCCTTATGTTCTTAAATTCCTTAGAGATGCTGGCCTCATGGGGCCTACATTCTAGTAAGAGGAGAAAGACAACAGAAAAGTAAATATATAGTATATGTATTAATTTGCTAGGGCTGCTGTAAGGAAATACCACCAAGTGGGGTCTTAAATAACGAAAATTTATTGTCTAACAGTTCTGGAGGCTGGAAGTCTGAGATCAAGTTGTGGGAGGAGCTAGTTCCTTCTCGGGGCTGTGAGGAAAGAATCTGTCTCATGCCTATAATCTAACTTCTGGTAGTTGCTGGCAACCTTTGGCATCCCTTGACTTAGGTAGAAGCATAACCCCAATCTTTGCTTTCATCTTCACATGGCATTACGTGAACACCTGTGTGCATGTTTCTGTGTCCAAACCCCTACTTTTCATCAGATATTATTCCAATCATATTTGATTAGGAGTCCACCATAAACCAGAATGACCTCATCTTCACTAATTACATCTGCAATGACTCTATTTCCAAGTAATGTTGTATGCTGAGGGATTGGGCATTACTTCTTCAACATATAAAGGCACACATGAAGGGAGAACACCATGAGACGATGAAGAAAGGGATCAGGGTGATGTTTCTATGAATCAAGGCACATAAAGACTGTGAACAAACCACCAGAAGCTAGGGGAGAGGCATGGGATAGACACAGCCCTTCCAGGAAGTAGCCCACCCTGCTGTTAACATTTGGACCTCAGACTCCTAGCCGCCAGGACTGTGACACTACAATTTTCTGTTGTTTAAGGCACTCAGCTTGTGCTACTTTATTATGGCAGTTCTAACTAATGAATATAACAACTGTCTATGGTTATTTATTGACTTATTTATTTTGATGATTTATAGCTTAAGGACTCTCCCAACCTCTATAGGGCACATGTTTTTAGAATATATTTTCACAATTTAGTAAATGAAAATCCCATAAATGTCAATTTATAAGTGCTATGGTTTGAATGTCTCCTCCAAAACTGAAATTTAGTCCTCAGTGTGGCAACATTGAGAGGTGGGGTCTTTAAGTGATGATTGGATCATGAGGGCTCATCCATCTGAATGAATTAATCCATTCATGAGTTAATGGATAAAGGGGTTATCATGGGAGTGGGACTGGTGGCTTTATAAGAAGAGGAACAGAGATCTGAGATAGCATGCTCATCCCCCTTGCCATGTGACGCTCTGCACCACCTCAGGACTCTTCAGAGTCCCCACCAGCATGAAGGCCCTCACCAGATGTGGTTCCCAGACCTTGGACTTCTCAGCCTCCTGTAAGAAATAAATTATTTTTCTTTATAAACTACCCAGTTTCAGGTATTCTGTTATAAGCAACAGAAAATGGACTAAGACAATAAGAATATAGTGGAATGGATCTTAGAGATAAAGATATATCAAGACAAAAAGACACATCTTTATCTCTTGCAGATAAAGAAATCGATGCTCAGAGAAGGCCAGGCACAGTGGCTCATGCCTGTCATCCCAGCACTTTGGGAGGCCAAGGTGGGTGGATAGCCTGAACTCAGGAGTTCGAGACCAGCCTGGGCAACATGATGAAACCCTGTCTTTACTAAAAATACAAAAGTTAGTCGGGCATGGAGGTGTGTGCCTGTAATCCCAGCTACTTGGGAGGCTGAGGCAGGAGAATTGCTTGAACCCAGGAGACAGAGGTTGCAGTGAGCTGAAATCATGCCATTGTACTCAAGCCTGGGTGATAGAGTGAGACTCTGTCTCAAAAAAAGAAAAAAGAAGAAGAAGAGGAAGAGGAAGAAGGAGAAGAAGGAGAAGAAGAAGAAGGAGAGAAGAAGAAGAAAAGAAGAGAAGAAGAAAAAGAGGAAGAGAAGAAGAAAAGAAGGAGAAGAAATAATAATAATAATAATAATAATAATAATAATTTACACTCAGAGAAATGAAGTGACTTGCTCCAGGCCACATAGGAAATTTCTTTTGTTTGTTTTCTCATATTACTTGCCTGTGGACACTCTTCCAAGCCATGCCTTGATTTTTCTCTCTTTCGGCCTGTTTAGAAAGAAGCCTATCAATGGTACAGCTATATCTCCAGGAAGAATTACATCCTGACCTTCATGTTAGGACAACCCCTGCTCCCTTCTTTACCAGTGTTTGCTAGAGCTTCCTGAGACCTACAGAAAGTGCAAATCTCATTGTTCTAGCACCTGCTCCAGAGGACCATAGGAGATTAGCACACTTTAGTGCTCTAGTGCTATAGGACAAAATTATCTTAACTCATATGCCCTAGACCTTGAGATCTGAAGGACTTCTCCCAGCCATATGGCACTATGTATGCCTTATTTTATGCACAATATAGTAATTAGTCTTTTGTGAAGCATGTAAAGATTCCTTTTTCCAAGGGTGTGATGATTTGATACTTTTCTCTTATTGAGAATCTCTTAACAGAGCCGATAGAGGTTTAGTGGTCTCCAGCCTGCAGTGCAGATATCCCTGTGGCATTCTCTGTATAGAATGCATCAAGCGGCCAAGATCAGCTGCTGGGTGGACTGAGGGGGTCTGCGAGTAGAGGTCCTGGAAGGATGGTAAATAAAACTCTGAATGAAAGTGCTACGTTTTCCTTCAGTTCTCAGGACACCTTGGTGACTGATTCCACACTCTCTCACATGGTTACTTGACGTGGTAGTTAGATTGCCACCAGGTCATTTACACCAAGGGAAGAGGAGGTGGCTTCTTCACAGGAACTTACAGTTTTTTTTTTTTTTTTTTTTTTGGACAGAGTCTTACTCTGTCTATCTCCTAGTGCAGTGGCACGATCTTGGCTCACTGCAACCTCCGCCTCCTGTGTTCAAGTGATTCTCATGCATCTGCGTCCTGAGTAGCTGGGATTACAGGTACATGCCACCATACCCAGCTAATTTTTTCTACTTTTAGTAGAGACAGGGTTTCACTGTGTTGGCCAGGCTGGTCTCAAACTCCTGGCCTCAAGTGATTCACCCGCTTGGGCCTCCCAAAGTGTTGGGATTACAGAAGTAAGCCTCTGCACCAGGCCTGGAGCTATAATGCTTCCATTTCCCCCTTGGAATATCCCCTGTGACATCAAGTACTTTATCCCTGTTGCGTGAACTATGAGTTGGACATGAAGGTTCAAACTTTTTAAATGGGGCAAATTACACTAAATTATTGGTCTTGGAACAAAAATGCATGCGTTTCAATTTATTTCTGAAACTCAGGGAAAACATACATGTAGAAGCCAATATTTGGACTGATGTGGTGTGAGAATGGATGGGATAGCCTTAACCCAAACTGTTGTTTGGTTATTGAAACCTCACCATTGTTGTTTCAGCCTCATATTAAAAGTGCACATGCCCTTACTTGGGGGGAATCTTCGTATTAGTTACTTATGTCTTAGTGTAAGTAAGGTCTCTGAGAAGAAGTTTCTTTTCAGCTGAAACAGAGCTAAATTGGGCTGCAGCTGAACCCAGGCTCTCTAGTCTGTACCTACTCCTCTATTTATTGGTTATTTGATGTTAAGAGGGGATACTAGGAAGCAGAGGCTGGAGGGTTGAGGATAAATACTTCTGATGCCATGACTTTACCATGGCGGGATGCAAACTGAGGGATGGGAAGGTAGTTGGACCATCTTTCATCTCCAATTGCTTCTCAAACTTAGTGGGTTAAGGAAGGCAGGTGCCAGAAAAAGAGTCAAGGAACATGTTCAATTAGGCCTTAAGTATGCATTAAACATCTAAACTGTGCACAGAACTTTACTACACAATGGTGATATAAAAATGTCAGAGTAAAAATAATTTAATAAATTAATTGTACAAATAAAATAATTGTACGTTTTTAAGTAACTAAAAGAATAAAATTAGATTGTGACACAAAGGGTAAATGCTTGAAGGCATGGATACCCCATTTTCCATTATGGGATTATTACATATTGCATGCCTGTGTCAAAACATCTCATGTACCCCATAAATATATATACCTACTATGTACCCACAAAAGTTAAAAACTAAAAATTTAAAAATCAATCCAATACACACTTTCTTCCCATGAAGTACTAACATGTCAGTTGGTGAGATAAAATTTCTGCAGAACCTCTCTTTCGGGAAGGCTTCATAAAGCTGAGGGGTTCTTAGCTGTCTGAGAATATACAAACGTTGGGAAAGTATAGGAGTGGTCTCCATGGTGTCTCAAGGTCCATACTAAACTTAGGAGACCCTGAGACCTGTTTGATGTTATCATCAGTACCTGTAGCATTGGCTTCATCCTGAGACTTGATCACCTATCTGGCCCACTGAACTCCAGGGGGCTCTAAAAGGTTTTTCCAGCCTAAGCCAAACAAACTTCTTCATTAGTCCCAACTGCAAAACCTAAAATGACTACATAACTCTTTCTACCCTGTCCCCACCCCTTTTTCTTTTGAGGACAAGAAGGCTTGAAAATTAAGCCAATCTGCTATTTGTAGATTTGGAGAATGTTCTAACCTTTTCAGATTTCAGGAGTTCAAGTTCCATCCAAAAGAGAAGAGACTCAGTCCTTCTCTCCACTGACAGAATATGACTTCAACACGGGTAGGAAAGTTCACAGACAGAAACAAGCTTTTGGGAAGAATGGAGCCAAAGGTGTTTCACAACAGAAGGAGCACTGGATGGAGGAAGAAAGCTAAAGCTTTGCTCATTCACAAATGAGTCCAAGTTCAGGTGAAGACACGTTCCCATGCAGGCAGATTGTCCAGTCTTTGCTCCCTTGGTGTCATTTTCCCCCAGTAACAGACTTTAATTATAACAGACCCATCACTCAGCAATTAAGAATGATTTATGTCCCTTTCCTAAGGGAGAATTAATCACATATGCCAGACAGGATCCCTTTATCATTTTGTTAACTAGATAAGAAGCAGAGAGCTCCTTTTATTCGAGCCACCCTAAATATTGCAGTATTTGCTACGTAGCTCTAGGCAGTAGTTATCTTTCATATTGTACCAAATACATTCTGAGTTCTCAATCTCTCATTTCAAAACAAGTGAAAAACAGAAAGAAACTTAAAAGTAGCAGGAACAAACTGTGCTTTCCTTGGCTGTAATCAAATTATTCCTTTTGTCCTGGCATTAGACAGTAGCTGGCAATAAAGAAAACCCCAGGAGCACAATATTCCTGTGATTGCATCAGGGTGGAAGATTAAACTTCCATAGCATTCAGGATGTCTCAGCTTTGCCCCTCAAACAAGAGGCTCTTACTGTCATCCCCACCATTTCATAGTGAAATATGTTTCTGCAGTGTTAGGGAGAATTTATGAGTAGCTCATAGCTTCCTGTCTGAAGATACTTTCTCCCAGAAGCAAAGGAGAGGGAGGAAAAAAAAAAAAAATCCAACCCTGAAAATCAAAATAGATCTTCTTTGTTTAGTTTTATTTAAGAAAATTTTATACCTTTGCAAAGCCCATATTGCCTGTGTAGGTTTCTAAACTAGAACAAACAGAACCCTTCTACAAAATTCCTAGTGAAGCAAAACTTTCACAGAATCACAATTTAGTCTTTCTCTCAGAAGTGATGAGTCATTGTAATTTGGGTATCATGATTCACTCCTGCGTATAACGAGAACCCTGGAACAATATTAATTACTCCAGCCTCATTTTCATTACAAAAGTCGCTTCCAGCCCCCATCAGTTTTCAGTTCAAAAGAACATGACAAGTTTGGTAAAGAAACTTGAAAATCATTTTCTCTTGGCTTTGATCTATTTTTTTTAAAAAGAAGACTTTAAGTTTTCAGATGACAGATTATATTCTTGAAAGCTGGAATTTAGATGGAGTATCTCACAATGCTACCAGGAACAGAAGAAATTTGGAATTGGAATGGAAGATGAGGTTGCTGTGGGCAGAGAGGGAGAGGGGGTTAGTATTAAATTATCTTCCTAGGCCCATTGTGGTGGCTACACCTGTAACCTTAGCACTTTGGGAGGCACAAAACGAAGGATCACTTCAGGCCGGGAGTTTGAAACCAGCTTGGGCAACATAGTGAGAACGATCTCTACAAAAATTTTGAAAAACAAAAAAAGTGGCCGGGTGCAGTGGCTCATGCCTGTATCCCAGCACTTTAGGATGCCGAGGCTGGCAGACCATGAGGTATTCAAGACCTGTCTGGCCAACATGGTGAAACCCCGTCTCTACTAAAAATATTTTAAAAATTTAGCCAAGTGTGGTGGTGGATGCCTGTAATTCCAGCTACTCGGGAGGCTCCAGCCTGGGTGACAGAGTGAGACTCCGTCTAAAAAAAAAAAAAAAAAAAACTTCATAGGTAGACCAATGACTACGGGTGCAAGGTGAAAACCTTTTTATTTCCACAGAGGTCAAACATTATTTATATATGCATACCAGGAAATTACTATAGCTGACGTTTTACAAATCAGGGAACCTGGTTCCCTATGAGAGACCCCAAGTGTTCCCTGATTCCAGAATTTATGAGACGGTGGGCTCCCCAAGAGGCAGTCGCCTACTCAGTGTATAGCAGTGCCAAAAGACCTCTCTATCCCCAGTGTGCCCCCCTCTGCTGACCTTGAGACCCTCCCCATAATGTTGAAATTATCCACATTTAAATTGCTTGTAGGCAATCAGAAAAAAAAAAAAAAAATTAGCCCAAGGCGATGGTGTCTTTCTGTAAGACCCGTGATAAAGCTGTTGATAATTTTCTAGCCCCTACAGTACCGTTTTTGTCTGACTTATTAGGTTGCTAAAGACTGCTTGAGAACTGTGTGCAACGAGTTGCTCTTTCCAGAAAAATACACAAATACGTGGATGTTTGTGTATAAATTCAGATGGATCACAAATCTCCTAAAGTCCACCCATGAAAATTACCCATCTCTTTGCCCCTCAATTCCGAATATCTTCCCAACTGCTCACTCTCACCTCCTGCACAAGTCTCACCTCCTCCATAATATCTTCCATGGCTTCCCTCATCTGAACACTTACAGTTCATCTGAGCACCGTCTTCACTGCTCTTTTGCGCTATTGCAGAAAGTGAGTTTTCTTTTCATTCACCAGTGTCTTGCCTTCCTGAATAATGATATGCTCCTCGAAGCACGCATGTTGTGTTCCTGAACTTCGTATCACCATAGCACTAAGGAGGAAAGAAGGAATTCTGCTATGCCTAATACCCCCCACACACTTTCCCTTTTCCAATGTACATTTCTTTTTTTTTGTTTTTGAAACGGAGTCTCTGTTCTGTCACCCAGGCTGGAGTGCAGTGGTGCGATCTCAGCTCACTGCAAGCTCCGCCTTCCAGGTTCGAGGGATTCTCCTGCCTCAGCCTCCTGAGTAGCTGGGACTACAGGCGCCCGCCATCACGCCCGGCTAATATTTTGTGTTTTTAGTAGACACAGGGTTTCACCGTGTTAGCCAGACTAGTCTTGATCTCCTGACCTCGTGATCCACCTGCCTTGGCCTTCCAAAGTGCTGAGGTTACAGGCATGAGTCACAGTGCCCCGCCACCAATGTACATTTCTAATAAATGCAACAGTATCGGAAACAACATATTTATTTTAACAGTATCACAACATTTTGTAACAGCTTCAGAAATAGTGATTATTTATTGTGACAATGTTGCAACATTTGTGACAGCTTCAGAAATAGTGGCATTTATTGCAATAAAGTGTAACATTTTAGAAAGTTGCAACTGATACATGTTTCCTCCTGCCTCTCTAAACAGAGACTTTCAACACAGAGGGAACTTGGAGAGTGCTGGGGGGTACTCAGCAGAATGGAAGCCTAACCGTTTCCAAGGAAACAATCAGTAAAGATGTTTCCCTTGAAAGTCTGCATGGCTAACTGCAGTGCCATCCCTGAGGGCTCCATTCATGATTTAAACACTGGATATGAAAAATAATCAGAGATTTATCCAAGGACACTGCCGGTTTAAGCCCTTGTAGAGACACTCCTAATTGGAGCAGTTTCGATGTGATCCCTCTTCTTTTCTCCTTCACACAGGCCCCAGTGGCTTTAACCTACATTTCTGTAAAATTCGGAGCTTCTACCACACATGCATCAGGGGTCATCTCCCTCAAGTCTTCCTGAGAATGAATTTAAAGTCTGAGATGCTTTCAGTTACTTGCCTCCTTGTCATCCATTAGCAGTAAACTTTCACTTTTTTTTTTCTCATCCTAGGATAATGTTACAATTTAGTGGTTATGAGCTTTGATATCAGACTGACATGAATTTTAACATTACCAGCTGTGTGACCAGGAGAATACGACCTAACCTCTGAAAACCTGAGTTTCTTCATGTGTAAAATGGAAATAATTGTATCAGTTTACATTTGTTGTGGGGATTAAAAAATGAAACCAGGGCCGGGTGTGGTGGCTCACGTCTGTAATCCCAGCACTTTGGGAGGCCAAAGTGGATGGATCATGAAGTTAGGAATTCAAGACCAGCCTGGCCAACATGGTGAAACCCCATGTCTACTAAAAATACAAAAATTAGCCAGGCATGGTGGTGGGCACCTGTGATCCCAGCTACTCAGGAGGGAGGCTGAAGCAGGAGAATCGCTTGAACCCAGGAGGCAGAGGTTGCAGTGAGCAGAAATTGTGCCTGGGCAATGGAGCAAGACTCTGTCTCAAAAAAAAAAAAAAAAAAAAAAAAAAGAAAAGAAAAGAAAAGAAAAACAATGTGCACAAAGTCTACATTAAATAAAATTGTGTATACTGCAATGTCTGTCACATAGTAAGTGCTTAAGGAATGAATAGTCCATCACAGTTTCTAAATCCTTTGCTAGATTATACCGAGATGATTCTAGAAGCCATCAGATTGTGCTAAAATTTCTCTGTCTTGAGTAGATATGAAACTGACTCGAACTGGGACCAAAGGACTCAAGCAATATCCTACCAGGACCTGCTTCCAAATTCCTCAACTATGGACCATATCTGTAGGAAATAGTAATTTCCACCACAGTGTTGATATGTAAATTAAATCAGGTTTTAGATAGAAAGTGTCGAGCCTGGTACCTATCACACAGGAAGCACTCAGTATAGGCTAGCATCCCATCTGCAGCGGTTGTACCAGCCAGGGCATAGGAACTTTGGGGAGGCTTCTCTAAGAATGTCTGGACCTGGGCTCTCTTTGATATTTATCCATTAATTTACCACTTCCACGTTCTTTGTTCCTTCCTGTAGATCTTCCATCTGGTACCATTTTTCCTTAGCCCTTGGTTCTTTACCATTTCTTAAAGTGCAGGTCTGCTAGTAACAAATTGTCTCAGATTTCATCTATCAGAACATGTCTTTATTGATCTCTTTTTTCCCCCAAGAATCTTTTCATTGGACACATAAGTATGACTTTGCTTTTTTTTTTCAGCATTGAAAAGATGTCTTTCTTTCTTGCCTCCCTCTCCCCCTCCCTCCCTCCCTCCCTCCCTCCCTCCCTCCCTCCCTTCCTTCCTTCCTTCCTTCCTTCCTTCCTTCCTTCCTTTTGTTTTTGACAAAGGATCTCACTCTGCTGCCCAGGTTGAAGTGCAGTGGCTTGATCATAGCTCACTGTAGCCTCAACCTTCCAGGCTCAAGTGATCCTCTCGCCTCAACCTCCCAACTAGCTGGGACTCCAGGCACACGCCGTGGGTCCAGCTTGAAAAGATGTCTTTTTGTTGTCTTCCAGACACTTTCTGATAAGAAATCAGTGATCATTGTTATCCTTGGTTCGGTGTACGTAGTGTGCCTTCTCTGGCTGCTATAAGAGTTCTTTCTCATCTTTGATTTTTCGGCAATTTGGCTGTAATATGCGTACAAGTAGTTTAAAAAATATTTATCCAGTTTTGTATTTGTCAAACTTCTTGGATCTGTAATATTTTTAATCAGTTTTGGGATTTTTTTTTTTTCAAAATTGCCCAATCTGACTCTCTTTTCTTTCTGAAGTTTCAATTATATGTATGTTAGACTATTTGTATTGTCCATAGTTCCTTAAGTTTGTGTTTAATTTTTTCAGTCTCTTTTCTCTTGTTCCTTCAGGCTGAATAGTTTCAGCTAATCTATCTTTAAGTTCACTGATTCTTTTTTCTTGCCATCTCTAATAAGCTATTAAGCCCATCAATAGATTTTTTCATTTTAGTTATTGTAGTTTTCAGTTCCAGAATTTTGAGACAGTTATTTTTTATTACTATTTTCATTTCTCTGCTAAGATTTCCTATTTCTTCAGTTTTAGACCTTGCTTTTTCTTACATTTAAAATTTTTTATTTTAAGTATTGGGGTCTCACTATGTTTCCCAGGCTGGTCTTGAACTCCTGGGCTCAAAAGATCTTTCTGTCTCAGCCTCTTGACTAGCTAGGATGCACTGGCATGCACCACCATGCCAACTTCTTTCATTCTTTGAACACATTTTTATTTATGTTTTGGATATATTTATCAAAGCTGATATAAAATATTTTTCTGCTCAGTCCAATCTCTGAGCCATTTCAGGTTGGTTATTATTGACTGCTATCTTTCTTGAATACAGAGCATATTTTCTTACTTTCTTGCTTGGCTAGTGATTTTTTTGACTGAATACTAGATTTTGATTAGTATGTTGAAGAAATTCTAAATTATGTTATCTTCCTCTGAAGAGTGCTAATTATTGTGTAGCAAGCAGTTCAATTACTGGCTGATCACCTTAATCAAGTTATTTCCCAAATTCCCCTACCTTGATGTGACTTGGCCTTCAAATTCTGCACCTCCCATCCCCCAATTATTTGTTAAGGCTCCATTTTAGGCTGGGTTACTGTAGTTCTGGAACAGGTCTTACTCTACAGCATGTTTTGACTCTCAGACCAATCCTGCCTACTCTCTATTTTTGAAAATATTGGAAATCAGTATTGGAACACAGACATGCTATTAATTTGAGTATTTTTTAATGACTGATTTTGTGTTACAACAGCAGAGTTGAGTAGCCGCAGTACAGACCATAGAGTCTGCACAGCAAAAAAATATTGAACATATTGCCCTTTACAAAAAGGTTTGCTGACCCGTGCTGTAGAGGTTAGCCCTTATTGCTAGACCAAAGCAGTTCTGGTGGCTTAGCTGGATTTCAGGAGTGTTAGTAAAGTGTTTTTGACATTTCTATTCTTTCCAGGTCAGAATTCCAAAGTCTTTGGGCACAGCTCTTCCCCCAACATTGCTAGTATCTTTTCCCCCACAAATATTTGCTATCTTGTGAGTCCCAGGTGGTCTCCTTCTGTTCATCTACAGCCCAGTCCTCAGTCATGGCCTCTCAAGGGGCCCTCATATGAGATTTGGGTAGTATTCTCTACAAAGCGACCTCCTTGTTGATACTCCACCCTGCAGATTCAGCTATTTCAGCTTTGCTAAACTCTTTTCTCTGTCTGTTCAGCCCAACTCTTGAGCCCTGCTTGGATCTCAGCTCTCTGTGCTACAGTAAGAAAAATCTCTTCCGGCAGAGAGCTGGATGATTTCGGGATTCACCTTGTAAGTTTTTCTCTCTCAGAAATAACCATCTCTGGCTGTCTGTTGTCCACTGCCTGTCTCAAATATTTTCTCCTGGCTTTCTAGTTGTTTAAAGCTAAAAAACTAGTCCAGTACCAATTACTGCATCATGACTAGATGTACAAATCCTTAAAGTTCTTTTTAAAGCCTTATCTCTCTCTTGGCAGATGATATCTTTCCGAGTCTGTGGCTCAATTTCTCATTTCTCCTCCAACTCCCAGCTCAATGTGTCTTCTCTTCTTTAAAGAGGCCAGGTTCTCTTAGGAATTTGCTAGTAATTTTCTATTTTCTCTCCCAAGGACATCTGCAGTTCACAGCCCATTTGTAAAATGAACCAACTAACAGCCCCTGAATGCAATGACTGATGCATCCCTTTCCAACTCTGGTAAACAGCTCTGCCCACTCCCTTTTGTTCCCTAGGATGACTCAGGAAAACGTACACACACCCTTCATGCCTGTGAGGCTTTAGAATTATACTTCACAACCAAAAATCTTGTTAACCTCAATATGCGTGCACATTTCCATCTGTGGAAGAACAATGATTGGTCACAGGCTAATGCACAAAATAATCAATTGATAACCCAGTCAATTCTCATCATGACAAAGGAAAGAGGGAAAATAAAGTTTCATTTATTCAGGAACAGTGATGTGTCAAGCATTCTGCTAAGCACTTTTACATACATAATATGGCTTAATTCTTACTGTGACTTTGAAAAGATGATATTATTAATCTTCATCTTGAATAAATAAAAACCCTGAGGCTTTGAGAGATTAAATAATTTATACTAGCTCACAGCAGTCCACGGTGAAGTCCTAAAGCCAGGTAGGTCTGTGTGACTTCAGAACTCTTTCCCAAACATCAAATGACCTCACCAAAAAGGGTAACCCCCAACATGCACAACTTATAAGGCTACAAGTTTTGTGACTTACTCTTTTAAGTCTGTTCTTGGTTTAAACTTATTTTACTTGCATAAAAATGTTAGGATGGGAAATAGTACATGGTATGCTTTTTCCTAAACTGAAATCAGACTGTCTGCATACAGGAGAAGAAGCCAAGAATGGAAATAGAAGTGTTGTTGGTTTAAGAAGCCAAATTTTCATTCCTCTTCTTTGATCTTAGTATTTATAAGAACATCATCTATCATTGATTAAGCACCTCTGTCTGTCCCTGTGCTAAGCTTTGCAGATGCATCTAATTTAATCCCCTCAGTGAAACTGTGAGGTGGGTGTTATTGCTATGCCCCATTTTTAGAATAAAACAATAAAGTTGGGAGGTTAAGTAATTTCTAGTAGATGGTAAGCTGCAGAATCAGGGTCTGACCCAGGCTGTAACATTTCTGTCTGTGCTTTCAACCTCTGCGCTATACTCATTTCTAACTGCAACTGCATCTACCCTAAAAAATTTTGATTCCCTAATCTTGGAATTAAAAATAATTCCAAACAATCTTGGCTGCTTCAGCCTCCATGCCCATAATCTTTTATGAGACAGTAGAAGAGCCTGAAATAGGATTGGGTTCAAATCCAGATATTAACACTATAAAAATGAAGAAAATTATTTACATTTTGCCAGAGTTGTGAGAGTTAAAAGGGTACGAGCCCAGGAAAGATGGTCAAATGCCCATTACTTATATGATTGTAGGTACTAAGCATGCACCCTAGAGATACAAGTATGGCCTTCTATTTAATGTTATCTGAGGGTAGCTGGCAGAGGCAAGTATCTCTGCTCTCAAATAAAATCTTCATGTATGGTGAAAAAGTCCCAGCTGTTCTCTCAAGAACAAAGATAAGGCAACCAACCACAGCTGACAGAGTAGCCTTCCCCCACCCAATTCTGTAAATAATAAAGCCCGTCTAAGGGATATGCAGAAACTCATAGGAAAAATCTACAGTCCAGTGTCAAAGTTTTATCAGAAAAGCAGAAAAATAAGCTGTTTCCTAGAAAAGAAAGAAAAGCTTTAAACAGTTAGAGGGTGAATCTTATTCCAGAGGGCCGTGAGGACAAGTGATTAATCCGGAGCCCTGTTCAATCGATATCAAAAACTGGTGCGCAGCCTCGGGAACCTTGAAGACCAATTAGATCGAAGTGAAAAAGTGGAGAAATTGGGCCAGAACCATGGAGATGCGTGGGCTACAGGCTCTCCCCGCTCGCCCAAAACACCAGTCTCCTTTCCAGAGCGGCCCACGCTCCCTTTCCTCCCGGCACCGATGCTTGCATTAAAGGGATCGGGCTAGCCTGGAAGGGATGGGAGTTGAGGATACAATGAGAACGGCACACATCGCCCTGGATTCCCAAAGACAGCCTTCACCTGTGTTCCGCCCAGAAAGGGCAGAGTCACCCTGGTCCCCAAGCCTGGCGCGCGGGCGGCGGCGTCCTTAGTAACAAGGGACTGTAACACCTGCCAAGAGCCGCTTGGGAATCGGCTTCTCCACCTCCCCGACCCTGCCGAACCTCAGCAGTCAGTCCCTCTTCTGCCTTGGGAAGCTGCCTCCGAAAGAGCAGAAACGCCACAAAGTTCCTTAAAAGCCAAAGCATTCATGGGGAAGAGGTTCAAGGAGGGACGGACGTGTGTGTGTGGAGGTGGTGGTGGTGTTGCGGAACTCGGTGTAGACCAGCAGAATTCCGGACTGGGTGACCGCAGCGTCTTGTACAAAACAGCACACATCTCTCCGGGTGTGACTGGTGCCTGCGGTAGTAACTAGGGCCCGAACTCGCGCAGTGAAATGATGAGGAGGGAAGGGGCGGGGGGCGGGGCTGAAGAAGAGAAAAGAGGGGAACTGGGAAAGGGCAGAGATGGAGAAATCGCAGACATAGTTTTATAAACGGGCGTGGAAGATACTTTCGGCAAAGCGCGGAAGGGGGCTCTAGCCTTACACGGAGATGGGGACAAAAGCCCAGGGAGTTAAAATACAAAAGCCAGAGCAGCACGGCTGGCACCAGGAGCTCGCGAGTCCTGGGCCCAGGGAAGCCCTTTCCTCTCCGACATCACCGTTTCCCAGGTTTAAAACAAGGGTTGCTCCCAAGGAGCAAGGCTGAGCCCCGTTTTGAGTTCAGACCCTTTGAATGCGAAGAAGGTTATGCATTGTTTACTCCCAAAACGCGCCCATGCAGGAATGCACATCAAGTGGGGCGTAGTTTTAGGGGGCTCCTGCCAAGCCCCAACTGGTCGCTCGCTGGGGTTCCCGCCCTCTGCCTGTGAGAAGCCCTGGGGGTGCCGGAGCTGGGAAGGAGGCGCTGCGCCCGGGCTAACCCGCCAATCGCCTGACCGGCTGGGGGCGGCCGGGGCTCAGGCAGAAGTGACTCAGCAGCCTCTTGCGGCGGGAACGGGGGAGGGGAGCCAGGCACCGCCCGGAGCCCGAGCTCCCTGGCGCTGGGAGTTTTGGGATGTCATCCCCAGTCCCAATGTATCCTTTAGCCTAGGAACATCCATTTTTCTCTACGGCCTGACATGCTGCCGGCTCCGGGTGCGGCTTCCCGGGTCGTCCACGCCACACCCCTGGGTCTGTGCAGGGTCAGTGGCCCCTAGCTGGCGCACCCCACCCTGTCCCAGTCCGCAGCTTCGGACGACAGGCGGGCGGAAAGCTCAGTTGCCCCTCCTGACCGCGGGACTGCCTCGCCCCTCTGCAGCGGCCGCTGGCTCGCTGTCCCTCCCTCTCTCCCTCCCTCCTTCCCCTCCCCCCTCAGCGCTTTTTTCCCCTAGATATTTGCAGCAATATTGAACTTCTGCAGGAGGGAATGAATGGTGCAGCGGCAGCTGCGGCGGAGCGCGCATAGTGGAAGAGGGCTTGGGTGCCAGTGCAGGTCTCCTGCCACGCGGGAGGGAGGGTGAATGTAAAACAAAGATGTCCTGCATTTATTGTCCATCGAACAGTGCAACTATGATGACCCTGACTCTCTGAGCACAAGCCGTAGGCGATGCCCTGGGAGGCCAGTCTGGCCTCTGACACTTGCTTTCTCGGCTTGCGCGCCCTTCCCAAGTCACCAGCAGGGGCGCTGTGGAGCCCCCTGTACTGTACCCAGGAGGGGACTTGGCGGCGATTGCGGTGGTGCGTTCTACCGAAGAATGGAGGCCGCTGGGAGTGGCACGGAGCTTTCTTTGCATGGCTGCACCAGTTCAGGGAAGAGGGGACCCGAAAAGTTTGTCCGGAAGAAAGGCCCTGGAGACGTGTAGCTGTTTCTCCTTGTTATTTAGTTGTCAGTCTGAAAGTCTTATCAGTCAACCAGTTAATTTAAAATGTTATATACATAAATAAGGGCCACTTGCTTCCTTCTAAATTATGTCACTTTCTAGCCCAGCTTGCTTAAATATTTATCCCCAGGGCCCACCAAGAATTTATTTGAAAAAGTCTATCCAGATGCACATTCTCACTAATTCTTCAACTTGTTTTATTTTTCTTAGGGTGGGGTCCCAGGTTCCATGACTCCCTCTTGTTTTCTAATGCTTTGAATTGCCCCCTTCATTCTATGCCCGGCCAAGAAAGGGTCATTCATTCATTCATTCATTCTCACATGCGCCAGAAAATCCCTTTACAGCTCATACTTTTGGGGTCTCTTTTAGAGAAGTTTGGATCTTTCCTTTTCTGACATTAACTTGGACATTCTGTGGTTCTATCATTCTTTTTGTTCCTTTCTGCCTTGAATTAATTGTAGCCTCTTCTCTCTTGTGTCCCTAGGAAAAGGTTGCCTAATGACATAGCAGAACTATAGACTAAATGGGTGTCAGTGACAGTGCAGAATCTCAGTGCTTAGGAGACTCTTAATGAGATATAACTTCAGCCTCTGGCAAACTCTACCGATGAGATAATGTCTCTGGCGGGGGAGAAGAGGAATTTGGGCTGTAACCTGTTAATGGTCCCACCCAACCTCAGGTCTCTTTATGGACTCTCCCTGGTACAAGTCCGAGAAACATTGGTGTCTTTCTTCTGCTGCAGTTCTGATTAACAGATATGCTATCTGAGGAAAACACAAATCGGACCCCACCAGAATATATACAGTGTCCGTGTCACAAGCAGACATGCATGTCATTTACCAGTGCTACATGGTCATGACAAAGGTACTGTCACAGGCAGGACCCCTTGCTTCTATGACTCCTCTCATTAGCCTGAGATATGCCTGAAGACCCCACTTGTGGACTGGTTCAGTTTTCTCGTTTCCCAAGTGGGAAACTGAGACCTGGAGACACTAAGGGGCTTGTTCAAGTTTAGAATCCAAGGCTCCTGGTTCTCGTTGCTGTGTCTTTGCTACCATTCAATGCTTTTGTTTCCTATTGTGGCCTAGGATGCTCTCTTATTACCTACCTACCTACACACATGCACCCCTACACCCCTTTGGGAGGATTAATGCACTAATGCATTAATATCTGAGTGTGAATTCTTTTAGTATCACAGATTAGTAAGTTAATCATCTGGAAATGCCTCGAGGAAGGAAAGAGTTGCATGGAGAAGTGGGTAGTGAAAAATACTGCCACAGTGGCATCTTTTGCGATCCACTTGGCACATGGGGGCAGTGTGGGGTAGCAGGTAGGACGAGAGGCAGGAAGGCAAGAGGATATGGGAAGCAGCGTCCTGCCTAATGTGCAGTCTGGCTGGAAGACAGAGCAGTTCTTAGGGCAGGTCTGAGTGCTGCTCAGACAGCGGCTGATGTGTATCGTTTATACAATATGCTGAGATGTATTGTTCATGACCCTTCAGTCATTTTGTCTCCCCTCTTGCCATTACCCCATGGAGTGGATGAGTGGGGGCTCATTAAGCAGTAGGGGCTTCACACTCAGGAAAACACCCCTAGCTTTCAATTTAAACTGTCCGAACGTCTGACATTTTAATCCATCTAAAAGCTCTCTTCATAAATGAGCTGGCTACAGGCAGTCACTTGTCAGTGTTAAGGAGGTGAGCTAAGCTAAGAGGCCTCCTTGTCAGAACAAATGCAATTGCTGCGCCTAGGAGATGTGGAAAGTGGGGGCTGTGCAAGGCAGCTGCAGTGGGCGGGCCAGGAAAATGGCATTTGGGTTTCGAGTCCTGAATTTTAATGCAGACTTTTTCCGCAGCAATTTGCCTAGTCCTCAGTGTGCTTTTATATTCTTGAAATGAGTCAGAGTTTTATAGGCAATAATGCTAAGCTTCTGTCAACCATCCAGCTTTATGAAATCCAGAAGGGACGAGGAAAGGCATGTGCATAATTTAAGAAATATGGGTTCCCTGACCACTGCTTAGTTTTTCTTTTCTATTAAAATGATCAGCATACGGCCATGTTGCCAGTAATTCATAGATGTTTAGCCCATACTCATCACCTCCTCCGGTCCTGTTGGGTCTTATAATATCACCTCTCTGGCTAAAACAATATATTTGCTCTGGAAAGATATCTTAAAATTTATCCTACTTCCAATAATGCCTAATCATAATTCATTTATAATGCCTAGGTAAGATTATGGGAGGAGGAAAACATATAAACCACGTTTAATGTATAATACAGGCAGTAAGGTTGTTCAGATTTGGTTTTGGCTAGAGATGTGGTTAAATATAAAAGCCATTTGATGATTTTGTGTTTTTAACCATAGAATGAGGGGCTCAATATACTCTGTCGTGAAAGTTTCCAGAGAAAATTTTCAGAAATAAAATTTATGTGACACCAGGAGTAGCACAAAAAAGAGGAGGGAATATTCAAATAATAAAATTCTTTTTTCTATATACTTCCATTTTTAGTAAAAATGCCAATTTCAAGAAACCAAAGATTTTAATGAAGGATTTTGTATACTCTAACCCTTAATTAAGAGGAAAAATAAAAAGCATTCAAATAAGGTAGAAGTAGGTTTTCTCTTTCCTATGAATTCTTGTGCAGCAAATTGCAATTTGGTTCTAATGCATCTAAAAAATTATATATTTTTATCAGGGCAGTTCAGAGCAAGCTTGTGAAATTCTCAACATTTTTTATTTTTGGAGTTCTCTGGCCTCTCCCATCCTGATTCTTACTTCCCCACATCCTCTTCCTCTTACCCAGCCAAACCTTTCCTTAGGAAAGGATCTCATATCCATCACTTAGACTTCAATGGGAATGTGCCTTGAAATAGGAACTCCACCGGGACAGTGACATTTTAAGACATATCTGAGTTTGAAATGAAAAAAGCTTGGACTCTAGAATATAAAGCATTCTGAATCCTAAGAGGAAATGGAGGAGATATTTGGGAAGCATAAATTCTTTCCGAAACACCTTGGAAACAATCCCACTGAGGGGCAGCTCATGGGAGGCCAGGCAAGTTTGGAAGGGTGCTCTTGGCTGATGACAAGTTCTTACAGGGCCCATACACTCGCCCAGCTTGCACAGCTGCATTTGGGTGCTAAAAGCAGGAGCACTAGCATCAGACTGGGATGAAAGAACCCCCATACTTATCAGTTAGCACTTGTGTGATTTGGGTAAGACTTTCTTTTCCTCTGTGATAGAGTGTTTCTAAGAGTACTGGCCACATACAGACTAGTGGGAGGAAGAAAAGAGATCCCACCTGCTTAGCACAGGGTCTAGTGTAGGATTAGTCTTCGATAAATCCTAGTCTTTAATATTTTTCTGTGGCAAGTGACCCCAAACCTAGGAGGGAGGAGACTAGCCTTTCTGACTTTTACCTGGACTTTATTTCTCTGAGAATTTTCTTCTTTAAAAGTTGTCAAATCATTTGGCAAACATACCATTCCAGTCTCCCCAGTTCTTGTGCCAGTCACTGACAATAAATTACACTCTAGAGAATGACCTTAAAATATGCTAAAGAATAAAGACCTTTAATCTTGCCAGGCTAGAATTTAAAGTTTTGTAGTTGCCATTACTTTTATTTACTCTCCCTTAAATTAAAACTCAATACACATTATTAAGCAACTATTTATTGAGGTGCTGCATTGGAAACATTATCTCATTTAAACATCACAGCAGTAATGTAAAGTAGGAATGATTGTTGGGGATTTATAAATGAGGAAACCAAAGCTTAAAGAGGTGACATAGTTCCTCATGAAAGATCACACAGTAGTGAGCTAGTTAAGACAGGATTTCAATCCATAAACATTCTTGAAACTTAAATCTGGATTTTTTTTTTTTTTGGTGGCAAGGGAGGGGTTGGGGGAAATTCTCTTGGAATACTAGTTCTAAATTTAGAATAGTTGAAATTTCCTTAATCTCTTAGTTCTCCAGAATAAAAATGATCTCTTCTATCAGATCTTCAACCAAGCACACAAAAGAAGAGATGGCTGAATCCTGCATTGTATTAAATTGTCCCCAGATGGTTTAATACAATTAATATATCTGCTGGCTGCTGGAAGCTACCAGCAGGGAGGAATTTAGAAGTGTGCACGCGTACACACAGGCAAGGGTGGGGGTGTGAATGATTCCACTAAATACAGACATAAGAAAAAGGAAGATATTTCTAACAGCTTTCTTCAGGGTGGGAAACGGAGTCAGCTCATTTGAAAACAATAACTTCTAGATACTAAAGAGCAAAGCAAAAGTAATACAAAATCACACTAGATTCTGTGTGTGCGTGTGCGTGTGTGTGTGAGAGAGAGAGAGATAAGTAACTGCAGAGATGTATCTTATCTCAGCATGAGGCAATTCTTTTGCATGTGAAAGCAGTAAAACAAATGAAAAAAGGGAAAACACCCATTTAAAAGTTAGTTTTTGATCATAAATATGATGGAGAAACATTTGATTAGAAATTGATAGAATGTAGACTAAAAATCCAAAAGAGAAGAAGAGAAAGGACATAAGAACTCAATTTCCAAAAGGAAACTACAATGGCCAAGAAATTAAAAAAAAATCCCAATTATTTAGCTTAGTAGTAATCAGACAAACTGTTCAATAAATAGGTTAAAGCAGCAACGATGTATGCTATCATATAACAAAGATGTAAATGTTCATTATGCTCAACATTGGTGAGGATGGGGGGTTACTAGAAGCCTTTGTACTCTGATGGAGGGAGTATGAGCTTAAAAATTGTTCATAGACACTAAAGAAAACAAGGTCTAGGGATATATCTTAAAGAAATAGTACAATGTGGGACAAACATTTATGTATAGGGATATTTGTGGCCATCTAATTTATATTAATAAGAAACCTGGAATCCATCTGCACGGTTGACATGATGAGACACATTAAATACATTGTGATTCATACGAAAGAGTATTAAGCAGTCTTTCAAATGAGTCATGGGATATTTAATTACTTGAAAACATGATTTTAAAATATAACATCAAATTTAAAAGCAAGATATAATATTATCCAGAACATGATACCAGTGTAGATACAATTTTATATAAACATATACATATGCATTGACGGGTCTGGAAGGAAATATGCAGAGATGTTAATAGTGATCTCCTTAGACAGCAAGATTTAACTTGAATTTTCTACACTAGATGTGAGACTTTTAAACCAACCCCTTGCAAGCCACCTCTTCACTCATCCCCAATCCCCCACGGCCAGTAAATTTTTAAAAGAGTCCAGAGGAATTCATCACAATCACTCACTTAGTTTTTATTAGGCATTTGTATTTGTGTGACACTGAAACCAACTTCTGACTCCAGGGCCTTAATTTTGTGTCACAGACAGCTGGCTGCCTGATCTTTTGTTGGTTTGTGCCTCAGTGTGGTATTTATGTGTTCCAGAGTTTTAATATTGGGGTATTTAGACAAGGGGGCTGATGAAATCTTCATTTAGTGGGCTTGTTTGGGCATCGTATGTTTTCTTTGTCCTGAGTCTCTTCTGAGAAGAAGTAAATAGCACTTTCACCTATAGCACACACCACTGGCTGTCTGCAGTCATAGAAGTCCTAACTAATACAGTCCTGTGATTAGAGGCACTGTGGTTGTCTTGCCTTCAGCCCATTTGCTCTCTGTATACTTTGCTGTGGTGTTTTTTTGTTTTTTGTTTTTTTTTTTTTTTTTTGAGACGGAGTCTTGCTCTGTCACCCAGGCTGGGGTGCAGTGGCCGGATCTCAGCTCACTGCAAGCTCCGCCTCCCAGGTTTACGCCATTCTCCTACCTCAGCCTCCCGAGTAGCTGGGACTACAGGCGCCCGCCACCACGCCCGGCTAGTTTTTTTGCATTTTTTAGTAGAGACGGGGTTTCACCGTCTTAGCGAGGATGGTCTCCATCTCCTGACCTTGTGATCCGCCCGTCTCGGCCTCCCAAAGTGCTGGGATTACAGGCTTGAGCCACCGCGCCCGGCCTCGAGCCACCGCGCCCGGCCTTGAGCCACCGCGCCCGGCCGGCTGTGGTTTTAAGGAAAGGCGTATGGTACCATAAATGTCAGAAAATACAGCAGAGTACACGCAATGGAACACCATCTGTACAAAACACATCCATGTAAACATAAAAATCCTGGGTTACATCCTTTGCTGAAAACCACCCTCAGTATTTTCAGCCTAGAAAAATGTGAATATAGTATCTGTCCCCTCCTTCTTCCCTCACTCTCAGTTTTGAAATCATTTGAATGAATGGCAACAGCAGGGGCTCAAATATAATTACTTTATAAATAATTAATAAGGTACTATTATTATTACTTAAAAAAATCCCATTTTGGAATGAGTCTCTTGATAGTAACTGAAGCTTAATTTAGCCACATAACTGTTCTGCCTTAGCTAATGTGACCCATTATTTTTAGGCTCAGGAGATTATTTCCAGATGCACCAAGACAATGGCTATCCATCACTCATTTCTGGGGGTCACTTTCTTGGCACTCCAGTGACATATCTGGGTTTATTACCACTTTCTATGGTCACAGTGGTGAAATTAGTTTAGTATTATCCAAGTATCTGTAGGAGATCCTATGTAATTCAATTCAAGGCTGTATGCTTTTTATAGATTTCAAGTTCTAAGTAGACCCCCAACCCTTTTAAAAAATACTTTTGCTATGATGTTAAGTGAAAATGTCTCACAAAGATAGATGACAGATTAGATAGAGATGATAGATAGATGGATAGACTCAGTGATGTATATGTCTCTAATTGATTATAATGTTTGTGCATTTTTTTAAAAAAACCAGCAAAATGAGCTGTTATTATTTTAGAGTAAAAAATTGTTAAAACCATAATATTTTTTTTTCTTCTCTACAGTTCCATGTCTTCTTACAATAGGCATATATAACTTTTATAATCAGATAAAAAAGAGTTGCTTAAAAAAAAAGTCTTTTTGAGGCCTTTGTCCTGGTCTCACAGGATGCATGATGAGACATTTCCACAGTGTCCGGAGTGATTTCAACTTGATGACCTGGCCCCTGAAGACTATCAAAAATAATTGACTGAAAATGCAATCCTTGGAACTTTATTACCTCCATCCTGTCATCTATGGCTCACAGTAGGGAAAATCATACTTGGGTAATTACAGAGCACCTATATTTTGATCACAGGCACTTTGTAAGACTCGTTACAATGTGAGCAAGAGCCTCTTCATATATCGTAAATCCAGCGAGAGGGTGCTTGAGTCTAAACAAATAACAAAGGTTTTATATTTCTCCCAGAAGTGTTATTAGTGTTTACTCTGTAGATAGTAGACCTCTGTGCTTAAAATTCCCAAGTCCCTGCTTCCATATTGCCATGGATTCAAAGGCAGAAGCCCTAGAAGTAGCTCCCCACCATCCACCAATGTGATTTGCAGCCATAGAGCAGTCACTAGGCTTGAGTTAAAATGCTCCATGTTCCTTTGCATGGATTGTTTCCAGTTACCTATGGGATGATCACTTTGGGCTTCAGTAGCACTTAGGACCAGATCCAAGTCTCCGAGATGTGGTCCTGGGGATGTCTGGAGTTTCCTTATACCTTTCCTGGCTGCTGTCCATTCCTGGGCACTGGCGCTGCCCCTGTTGTTGTTGTTGTTTTAATGTAATTTTTAAAACTTTTTTTCCTCCTATATTCCTATAGTGCTGACCTCCCCCCAGTTATGGAGATGAGTCCTTTATTGACATATTAACTCACGGATTCTAGTGAGAACTGCCTTTTCCATGCACTATCACTCTGGCCTTCCAGAACCACATCCCTAGTCTCCTGGGGGAATCCTCCCAGTGTTTCCTCCCAGGAAATAATAGATTATCCATGTTTGCAAGCCTATCTGGAACTGGATTCCCTCAGCTATGCCCTCTTGGCCTTGATCTCTGATGCTCAGGGCCTCACTTTGTCCTCATTTTGACTCCCACCCCTGTTGGCATCAACCCCCTGAGAGTGTTCTCTTTCCTTGCAGTCTTAAAAACTTTCTGACACTTCTTCCTAAAAATGGCATCTAAGTAGCAGGCCCCAATACCACCTTTTCACTAAAATATCCATTACTTAAAAGGTGAGAATACACCACCTCCAAATCCAGCACAGATGTTCAGCCTAATGTCAGGATCCGGGAGGATGAAGATACCAGAAGCTACAGGGGTCAAGTATTCATGTCTGTCTTGTTCTTTCATTGTGTTGTTACTGCATCACACCAATCTGATTCCACTTTTATGTAGCAACATTGTGAGTTGTTTTTCAGTTGCCATGGACCCCCAGGTTAAAGGTCGTATTACCTGAGTATACCCAGAAGAACCAAGTGTGCAGCCACTGGTGGAACCTAAGTGCTTAGATGGAGAAGCAGGGACTGAATTAAGAAGCAGACACCATATGGCAGGATCCAGGATCCAATCAGATCGAGCTCAGGTGTCACCTCATGGCAGGAACCAGTCATGAAGATCATTACCCCTGGCATCACTTCATTACCAAATCCAATCAGATCATCACTCATGACCCTATGGTTATAACACCTGCCCCAACCCCTGCTTGGGGAGACACTGTTTTGGGAACTATTCTTACTCGTTACAAGTAATAAAATCCCCTTGCTAAACCTTCCTTGGTTGTGGTCATTGAGTTGATACTGGCCAGGTGATGGAATTCACCTGTTGTGTGGATAACATGCTATACTATGAAGCATGCTTCTTGATGGTGATATCAATATTGAAAAATGTTTGTTCTACAAGAAATAAATTATATAGTACAATACTATCAAAGACCAACCAAAATTTTTTTAACTTTGCCAAAATGTTTCTAAAATTTTTCTGGAAGAACAAACACTTGAGACTGATAAAAACCATTTTGGGGCCAGGTGCAGTGGCTCACACATGTAATCCCAGCACTTTGGGAGGCTGAGGCATGCAGATCACCTGAGGCCAGCAGTTTGAGACCAGCCTGGCCAACATGGTGAAACCCTGCCTCTACTAAAAATACAAAAGTGAGCTGAGTGTGGTGGCAAATGCTTATAATCTTAGCTACCTGAAAGACTGAGGTAGGGAGGTTGTAGTGAGCCGAGATTGTGCCATTGCCCTCCAGCCTAGGCAATAAAGCGAGACTCCGTCTAAAAAAAAAAAGAAAAAAGAAAAAAAAGAAAGAAAGAAAAGCATTTTGGAAAAAAAATAGTGGTGAGGACTTACCATGTAAGATTCTAGAGTTAGACAAAAGATAATGAAAATAAAAATATGGACTCTATTGTATCTGATATTTTGGTATAGGATAAAAAATATCAGTTTTAATCTGTTTAGGAAATAATGGATTATTTAATAAATGATGCTGGAGTAATTGGCTAACCATATCTTCCTTCATACATCAAAAACACTTATAATATATTTTTAAAATTAGATAGATGAGGTCAGGCATTGTGGCTCATACATGTAATCCTAGCACTTTGGGAGGCTGAGATGGGCAGATCACCTGAGGTCAGGAGTTCGAGACCAGCCTGGCTAACATGGTGAAACCGCATCTCTACTAAAAATATAAAAAAACTATCTAGGCATGGTGTTGCGTGCCTGTAATCCCAGCTACATGGGAGGCTGAGGCAGGAGAATTGCTTGAACCCAGGAGGCAGAGATTGCAGTGAGCTGAGATCATGCCACTGCAGTCCAGTCTGGGTGACAGAGCAAGGCTCCATCTCAAAAAAAAGAAAGAAAATTAGATAGATGAAACAAAAATTTCTAGAAGAAAATATAGGTAAACACTGTAGGCCATTGAGATGCAAGACTTTCCAAGCTTTAATGCAAAGATTTTTTTAAAAAGAAGAGATGATGGTTTGAATAAAGGAAATATTTAAGCTGTTATAGTCAAAAACCACCTGTCTTAGTCCATTTGTGTTGCTATGAAGGAATACCTGAGGCTGGGTCATTTGTAAAGATAAGAAGTTTATTTGACTCGTGGCTTTCCAGGCTGCTCAAGAACCATAGTGCCAACATCTGCTTCTGATAAGGAAGTTGATGTGTGCAGAGATCACATGGTGAGACAGGAAGCAAGAGAGAAAGAGAAAGAGAGAGAGAGAGAGAGAGAGAGAGAGAGAGAGAGAGAAGAGAGCTTCCAGGCTCTTTTTAACTAGCAGCTCTTGGGGCATTCTCTTGAGAATTATTAGAATGAGAATGCACTCATTTTTGAAGGCACCAAGCCATTCATAAGTGATTTACACACATGACCCAAACACCTCCCATTAGGCCCCAGCTTCAACAATGGGATCAAATTTCAACATGAAGTTTGGAGGGTCAAATACCCAAACTAAAGCACCATCTTAAGTAAGGTTGAAAGGCAAACAACAAACTGAACAAAGATTTGCTGCTAGTGTGATGGACAAAAGTGGTCAAGTACATTTTAAAAAATGAAATATGAAAATAACTCTAACACATTGTGAAAGGAAAATAAATCTTGGGGCCCCCAAATCACTAAGCTAAAGGGGAAAGGTAAGCTGGGAATGCTTAGGGCAAACCTGCCTCCATTCTATTTAAAGTCACCCCTCTGCTCACTGAGATAAATGAGTATCTGATTGCCTCAAATATGGAGAGGCTAATCAGAAACCAATATTCATGTTGCATAGGTTGATTGATGTCTCATGTGTCCCTAGAATGTATAAAACCAAACTGTGCTCTGACCACTTTCTAAATTAACTGAGACCTGTCTCAAATGTTCTGGGTTCACAACATCAATGAGACAAAATGAAGATCTAAATAGAAAATAACAAAGAATCGAAGTAGAATTTCTCAGGCTTTGACTCTGGTTTTGTTTTTTTTTAATTATCAGAGATCAAAAGCAAATAAGAAAGTTAAGCAGGCACTGCCTGAATATTATGATTTGCTAGGTGGGACTGAAAGTGTATGAATCCTAAGATGTTAATGTTTTGGTCTCATGATGCATCAAATATTTCTTAAATATCTACTAGATGCCAGGCACTAAGCCAGGCCATATGCATCTGTGGTGAACAAATAACCATGATCCCTGTCGTTATGAAGCATGTAGTCATTAGGAGAGACCAACAATAAAAAAGGAAATGAACAAAGTGTGTAATGGCAAATTTCAGTAACTCTATGCAGGAAACAGGATATGATGAGAGAAAATAAGAGGGTGAAGAAGAACTTGCCATTGATTGAGTAGTCATGAATGAAATCTTCTCTGGGTAAGTGAAATTTAAGCTGAGAATTGCTTGGGTGGGTGAAGAGTGGGGAAAGGATACCAAATATGATAGAAACACAGCTGCTTCCAAGGTCTCTGGTATGTCAGTCACCGAGGTGGGGAGAACAGGAGTGAGAAGACGTCTAGAGTGAGGTGTCAAGACTTAAACTGGGCCAGGTGCAGTGGCTCATGCCTGTAATCTCAGTGCTTTAGGAGGCTGAGGTAGGAAGATTGCTTGAAGCCAAGAGTTTGATACCAGCCTGGCAACATAGCAAGACCCCATCTCTATTAAAAATAAAAATAAAAAATTAGCCAGGCATTTTGGTGCATACTTGTAGTCCCAACTACTTGGGAGGCTGAGGTGGGAGAATTGCTTGAGCCCAGGAGTTTGAGGTTGTGTTGAACTGTGATAGCACTCCTGCACTTCAGCCAGGGCAACACAGCAAGACTATGTATCTTAAAAAAAAAAAAAATCTCAAACTGTATGTCCTCACCACACACACACACACACACACACACACAAATGGTAGATATGTGTGGTGATTAACGTGTTAGTTCATTTGATCGAGGCCATGATTTTACAATATATATGTGTATCAAATCATCACATTGTATTCTTTGAATACATACAATTTTAATTTGTCAACTATACCTCAATAAAGCTGGGGGGAGGGGGAAATTACAGACCAATAAGTCTTGTGAATATAGCTGCAAAAAAAGCCTCAATAAAATACTAACAAACTGAATCCAGTAATATATAAAAAATACTATGCCATAACCAAGTGGGACTTATCCAAGGAATATAAAGTTATTTTAACTTATAAAAATCAATCAGTTAAAACATGTTAATAGGATAAAGGAAAAAAACCATATGATTATCTCAATAGACAGAGAAAAGGCATTTGACAAAAATCAGCACTCATGATAAATGAAAGTAAACAGAAAGACAAAAAAAATCCACTCAAGACTTAAACTGTAGAGATGCAAGTTTTGGGGAAATCCAATTAAAGATGTACAGTGATCTTGCACTCAGAAAAGGAATCTGGACAGGGCCCACACATTTTGCCTTTCTTGCACATAGATGATATTTTAAACCATGGAGTGGATGAGATTTCCCAGGGAGCCAATGTGGGGAGAAACAGGAAGCAGGACTGCCTGAAAGGTAGAAAGAAAACCAGGAGTTCAGTTAGTCAAGAGGAATGGGTTCAAGAGCTCTATTGTATGGCATGGTGACTGTAGTTAATAACAAAGTATTGTGTCCTTGAAAATTGCCAAGAAAGTAGATTTTGGATATTCTCATAAAAAAAAATAAGTATCTGAGGTAATCAATAGGTTAAATAGCTCTATTTAGCCATTCCACAATGTATACACATGTCAATGCAACATGTAATGATCAATATATATTTTTAAAAAATAAATTTAAAAATAAAAATAAATGTTTTTAAAAAGAACATAGGCTCTGGAATTAACCTCCTTAGGTTTAAATCCTGGCTGCAAATATACCTGGTTTGGGGAAAGTTATTTAAGTTTTCTGTGTGCAAGTTCATTTGCTTACAAAATGAAAATTATAATGGTATTTACTTCATAGGGTTATTATGAACATTAAAATAATACATATAAAACTACTTAGCAAAAAAAAAAAAAAAAAAAACACCTCTCAGCAAACTATACATGGAAAGGAATCTCATTAACCTGATAAACAGCTATTATGAAAAAACTTCCAGTGAATATAATATTTAGTGCTAAGGCAGAGAATACTTTTTTCTTGAAATCAGGGAAAAGATAAAGATGTCCACCTTGCACACGCTGATTTAACACTATATTGCATGTTCTAGCCAATGCAATAAGGCAAGAAAAATAAAACATATGCATATGAAGAAGAAAGAAATAAAACTGTATTCACAGATGATATGATTGTCTAGCTGAAAAACTCAAACAACCTAAGAAGGTTTATTAGAACCAATCAGTAAGTGTAGCAAGGTAATGAAAAAAAAGAAAAGAAAAGAAAAGAAAAGAAAATAGTGAAAGAAAGAAAACCAGGAAAGTGGTATGTTGTGAAAGCCAAGAGAAGAGGAAATTTCAGAAAGTTGGAAGCCCAGAAATGAATGGATCATGAAAAGAGCAGGAGTTGAAGTTGCATATTGAAGGAACGGGAAGGGTATTACAGAGAAAGAGACTACAGACAGTTTCCAAGTCTGATGGCTTGATTATGATTTTTCAACTTTATGATGGTGCAAAAGTGATGTACATTCAGCAGAAACCATATTTTGAATTTCAATATTTTTTCTGGGTTAGTGATACACAGTATACCTTCTTGTGATGCTGGGCAGTGGGATCAAGCTGCAGCTCCCAGTCAGGCACATGATCATGACGGTAAACAATTGATATTATATTCTACAGTATACTATTCGAAAAAATTACATGAGCTACTCAACATGTTTTATAAAATGGGCTTTGTGCTAGAATATTTTGCCCAAACGTAGGCTAAAGTAAGTGTTCTGAGCACGTTTAAGGTAGGCTAAGCCAAGCCTGATGTTCAATAGGTTAGATGTTTTTAAATGCATTTTCAACTTATGATATTTTCAACTTTCTATGGGTTTGTCAGGACATAGCTCCATCATAAGTTGAGGAGCATCTGTAGTATGGGAAAATACAGAACAGAAAAAACAGAGTGCAACATTGAGCTTGGTTAAAGCATAAGGAACATTTTGAGACAATTTCATAAGAGATGCAGAACATAGACTGAAGTGGGCCATGAAGAAGTAATGAGCAATTTTGAGCAGGGCATTTACATAGCTTGCTTCCTCTCTGCATTTAGGTTTCTGCTCAAATATAGTCTTATTGGAGAGGTCTTCCCTGCATACCTTGTGTAAAGTCTGTCTTTTGATTGATGCTCTACTCTGCTTTAGTTTTCTTTTCTGTAGTTGATATCACCTATCATTATTATAGATTTATGTGTTTATTTGCTTATGGTCTCTTAAAATTCTAGAAAAGAAGCTCAATGAGAGATGGGACTTAATTTTGTTCACTGCAGTATTTCCAGTGACTGCATGGTACCTACCTCCTGGGAGGTGCTTAATAAATAGTTTTTTTTTTTTTTTTAATAAATGAATTCATGCAATACAGAAGAGTACCTAAAAGTGAGGGGAAATGAATAGAATATAGGTTGGAAGTTTGAAACTTAAAGTAAAATTAGAAAATTTTAATCAATGGATAATGTGAGACTAAGTTTATCGTGTTAGGACTTCTGGGCAGCGTCGAGTGCCCATTTGAGAAAGGTAATCATGAAGGGTAGTACGGTTGTCTTCAGTAACATTCCAGTGAATAGATGCTTGAGACAGAAAAGTCAGATATCTGGGTTTATCCGTGGCTGGAATTTTGTCATGTTCATGGAGCAGAGGGAGAATCGGGCAAATAATTGAGTGTGATAGGTTGTGGAATCTATTCTGAATAAAGTAGACAGTCAAGACAGGAATAAGGGTAGACTGGAGAAAGAAAATGGTGGGGTCAATGGATTCACAGTGTATACCAATGTTCACAGCGGCATTAGTCACAATAGCCAAAAGGTAGGGATAACCCAAATATCCATCGATGAATGGATGAATGGAAACATGGTATATACCTACAATGAAATATTAGCCTTAAAAAGGAAGAAAGTTGTAATATGTGTTACTACGTGAATGAACTTTGAAGATATTGTGCTGAGTGAAATAAGCCAGTCACAGAAAGAAAAATATTATATGATTTCGCTTATTTGAAATATCCAGAATAGGCAGATTCATGGAGATAGAAAGCAGAGTAGTGGTTTCTAGAGGATGTGGGGAGTGGGTAATAGTGAGTTAGTGTTTAAGGGGTACAGAGTTTCAGTTTGGGAAGATGAAAAGCTCTGGAGGTGAATAGCAGTGATGATTGCACTTAACATACTTGATGCCACTGAGTTGTACACTTAAAAATGGTGAAAATGGTAAATTGTATATTATAGACCACAATTAAAGAGAGAGAGAAAATTAAGGACATAAAAATATCAGGTTTAAGTAGTTTCCATAAAACCCCCACGGCACTCTGAACACAGTGGTTTCCCACATTACTTTACAGGCTGCCTTCCCCTCTATAGCCAGTGTACAATGTGCTTCAGAGTCCTTAAAGGGTGGGGCTAAGTAATATTACGGGGGTTGTTTAGTCGTGTCATTTCTGTCTTTAAAATGCACCAATATATCAAACCCATTTTTTTAAGAATGAAACAAATGGCTGTCTTCAACAATGAAACATGCGGCCAGTTAAACAAATGGTCTCCTTCATTTTGTGGTATGTCATTTAACGGATTGAGACCTGTTTTGTTCAATTGGCCAAGTGCAGAGGACTGTGACCTTGGAGAGTCTTCAGAGAAGTTCTTTGTGCCTCCTCTTACTGTATTTCCTTACTTGGATTTTGATGTTCTTATGAACAGAAGAGTTCTGGGCAGTTCGTCTAAAGAACCAAAACAGAGGTAGGAACCCAATTCCATGAATGAGTACCAACCTCTTATGGAAGCCCTGGCACTCCCAGTCCTCTGATCCTTGAGGCATATCATTCTCCCAGTGGTTTCTCTGCCTTAGCCTCCCCTCTCCCAATCCCAATCCAGCCTGTCCATTGGTGGCAAAGGCCTCTCCTGGAGTTTGCCTTGGATGCCTACTCAGAAGTAGCCCTTGTTCTTTGTTAAGCTTCCAAACTGAACCGCACTTCTCGATGTTCCAGTTCTCTGCCCCCACACCCTGTTCCCTTCTCCTATACTGTCTTCCTCCTTCCACCAAGGCTTAACAGAAATGCTGTCTTTTCATGACACCTTTTCAGATTTTCCAACCAGACATCATTTCTTCCTCAATTCTGTGAACTTCAACTTGGTGGTTCTACTTTTGCTTTCCATTTTGACTTAAGACAATTTATGCTGTATGCCATTAGTCCTCTACAGATAAAGTTGCTGGAAGGTGATATGGCTATCTCAATAATTTCTGGATTTTCCAGACATCCAGGCACATGGTAGGTACGGAGGATGCTGAGTGAATGTTGATCAGAATATGCTGAGCTCCACTGACTCACTTTTGGAGTCACTTGTAGAGTATAAGTTCAACTTAAACCCTTGGCTGCAAGTATTTTTTTTTTTTTTAACAGAATCCTACATAATTTTACTTTGTTGGCATTCTCTATGTCCTTGATGAGTGATTCCTGCCTTTCTATCCCACTGTTGAATTAAAAAGATAGTAAGAGCTTAACCTGAGATATAGTGAAGGAACTATGCCTGAGACAGTCATAAATGGAACTCCCGGAGCCGTGGAAAGTAGCTGCAGTGCAGATTGACGGCACTTCTTTGAGCTACTGAATTCAGCATATAACATACTGATTATAGCTGGGGGTAGGTGGAGTGTGACAATAATACTGCCCTTGTCCTTATCCACAGAGAAGAGTGTCTTGCAATGCAAGTTTGCAGATAGGACCATTTTTTAAAAGACTCTTGCTATGTGGAGCTAATATTACACGGTCAAAATGTGTTCCGTGGGGTTTGGGAATCTGAATTGTACTTGAGGCTGTATAGACTGATGATTGTACTGATGCTTGTTATTTATTGGGACCTTACAATGTGCTGGGCACTGTGCTGGCATTACATGTGCTGTTGCTCTCCCAGCCACCCTCTGAGTTACCCATTATAGTTAGCCCAACTTATGGACCTGAAAACAAGGGCTTATGGCAGTTAGGTGACCTCCCTTGGTCCAGGTTATAACAAAGGTAAGTGGGAGAGGTGAATTCTGAGTCACCTGAGTGCCCCAGAGCCCAGCCTTCTTTCTCAACAGGGGGCCACACACTCTGTGATGAAGAGCCCTGGACTGAGGGTGGGGGCTTTGGCATCTCCTAGCTTGGCAGAAGAGTGGAAAAGTGCATTAACAGAGAAACCTGTCAAAGTTCTGTTTCCAAAATGAATGGTTCAGTGATCCAGTATTTTGTTTTATTTCTACATCTGCAATTTTAGAAATTATGTGTTTGGCTCCAATTGATCTTTCACGCCATAATTAATTCTGATGACTGCTTTCATGTTTTAAGTTTTAAAACATTAAAGTTTAAGGCACTCGAGGAGAAAAAGGTGGCAAGAATCTTGTTTATTCTCCTCTGTTCAGGGATCCCAATACCTTTAAAAAATTGTTTCTGCTGGGCACGGTGGCTCACGCCTGTAATCCTAGCACTTTGGAAGACTGACGCGGGCAGATTACTTGAGATCAGGAGTTCAAAACCAGCCTAGCCAATATGGTGAAGTCCCATCTCTACTAAAAATACAAAAAAATTAGCCAGGCATGGTGGCGGGCGCCTGGAACCCCAGCTACTCGGGAGGCTAAGGCAGGAGAATCACTTGAACCCAGGAGGCAGAGGTTGCAGCGAGCCGAGATGGCGCCACTGCACTCCAGCCTAGAAGACAGAGTGAGACTCTGTCTCAAAAAATAAAAAAATAAAAAAATAATCGTTTCTATATTTACTTTTTAAGTAAATTTAAGTGTTTATTCTAGATACACATGCAGATTTGTTACATGGGAATTTTGCATGAAGCTGAACTTTGCTGTACAAATCTCATCACCCCAGTAGTGAACATAGTACTTGATAGAGAGTTTTTAAACCCAACCTCCCACGCTCCAGAAGGTCTCAGTGTCTATTGCTCTCATATTTTTGTCCATGTGTGCTCAATGTTTAGCTCCCACTTTTAAGTGAGAACATGTGGGATTTGGTTTTCTGCTCCTGCATTAATTTGCTTAGGGTTATGGCTTCAAGCTCCATCCATATTGTTGCAAAGGACAGGATTTCATTCCTTTTTATGGCTGCTTAGTATTCCATGGGTGTATATGTACCACATTTTCTTTATCCAATCTACACTGACAAACACCTAGGTTGATTCCATGTGTTTGCTATTGCCAGCATCTTTTCTTAAGCAATGTCTGTGGACAAATGTACTAGAGTCTTCTGATTAATCTCATTTCTTTTGGAGAACCAGGAGCACTCTAAAAGGTCAAAGTTCATAGCTTTAGCGAGTACTGTATGACAGCTTTCATGGTCAGGCATCTGCTTCCTCTCCACTCCCCGACCCTGGCCTTTCTCTATACTCTCCAAGACTCATTCCAAGTCTCAAACTCACCCTAGTTTCACCCCCATGCTTTTGCACCCGCAGTTTCTTCTATCTGAAATGCCTTTCCTTGTTGACCTGACCACCTGGTGTGCATTCGTCGAGACTCAAGTTGCTTCTGGATTTTGGAGAAAGGAAGAGCTGCGGCAGTGTAATGGCTAAACGCACTGACTTAGGTATTAGACAGACCTTACTGACAGTCCTGCCTCTGTGACCTGAGCAAGGACCCTAACCTCAGAAAGCCTCCATTTTCCCCTCTGTGACATGGGAGTATGATATAGAAAGGCTGTTGGGATTAAATGATTCATGGGAATCTTACTATAATTAACAGCATACAGCTAAGCACTTGGTGAATATTGGCTCTGATTGTTAGGGGAAAATGCCTTCCCTACCACTGCCTTTCCCACTCTCAAGCTGGAGTAACTGCACCCTTTCTATGACTGCATTGCAACTTGTGCTATGTCTAGGGAAGCACTTTCTACACTGACTGGTTAGTGTCAGTTTGTGTTTCTCATTTTTTAGACTGTAAACTCTTGAAGGACAGGAACTGTGAATCTAAATTCTTCATTTTAAATGTCCAGTATAGTATCTGATGTACAGCAAGCATTTAATAAACAAAGGAATGGGTATAAAAGAATTGTGAAGGCCAGCTGCAGTGGCTCATGCTCATAATCACTTTGGGAGGCTGAGGTGGGAGGATCACTTGAGCCCAGGAGTTCAAGACTAGCCTGGGCAGCAAAGTGAGATCCCATCTCTACAAAATTTAAAAAGTTAGCCTTGTGTGGTGGCACATGCCTATAGTCCTAGCTACTCAGGAGGCCAAGGCAGGAGGATCACTTGAGCCCAGGAGTTTGAGGTTGCAGTGAGCTATGACTATGCCACTGGACTCTAGCCTGGGCAGCAGAGTGAGACCTTGCCTCAAAAATTAAAGAAAAGAAAAAGGGAAAAAAGGAAAGAACTAGGCCAGGTGTGGTGGCTCATGCCTGTAATCCTAGCACTTTGGGAGGGCAAGGTGGGTGGATCACCTGAGGTCAGGAGTTTAAGACCAGCCTGGGCAACATGATGAAACTTCGTCTCTACTAAAAATACAAAAATTAGCCGGGTGTGGTGGCTCATGCCTGTAATCCCCACTACTCGGAAGGCTGAGGCAAAAGAATCACTTGAACCCTGGAGGCAGAGGTTGTAGTGAGCTGAGATTGTGCCACTGCACTCCAGCCTCTTGGGTGACAGAGTGAGTCTCCGTTTAAAAAAAAAAAAAAAAAAAGAAAAGAAAAGGAAAGAACTTTGGTATAAAAATTTGTACTTTCTTTCATTGCCTTTTACTTAGTTGAGTCTCACATGAGATAGCTACAGCAGAAAACATTTTATAGCTGAGGACAGAATGGAATGACCTTCTATGGTACATTAGTGACGAGTTTAAGCTTATTTGCAGGTGCCTCGACTCTTGGTCCAAAACATGTATTTCCTGGTCCTTAAATGCAGGTAAGCAGAGTATCTATTTCACACATACTCCTGCACCAGGCTCATAGTAAAAGCTCAACACATGGCAACCATAATTATGATGATGAAACTGTGCTCCCTCATTAAAATACAGATGCCAAAATCTCAAGAATGCGTCATGATCCTCAAAACAGTCAATCCAATTAAGCAAGACAAAGCCCATGAGAGGGTGTCCTGTCCCCTAAACCTACATGACAGGGCACTTTGCTACAAAGAAAGATAAGGACAGCGCAGGTCATGTTCTACACTTTTCCTTCCCAGCGACCTTCAGTGAGCTGGAGACATCCTCGATCTGCCTCTTGGCTGTTTTGCACCTCCCAGCCATTTAATTTATGGTAGTCGCAGACGGGTTCTCCAATGTGTCTAACGTTCAGCTCTTATTACCACAGTTTAACTTGGAAAGGAAGTGAAGGGTGGGAATCAATGTGTCAAGGATGTAGGAGAATGAGACATACCTTCACCAGTGAAGAGGATGAAGTATTCTGTTTTCCTTTTGCACTGCCTCCAAGGCATCCAAATGGACATAGGTGCTATAAGAGGCTCCAACAATTACAAGAACCTCTGCACTTAGGAGAAAAAAATAGTTTTGCTAATTAAAGTAACATATATTCAGGTTGGGGGGCCATGGCTCACACCTGTAATCCCAGCACTTTGGGAGGCTGAGGTGAGTGGATCACTTGAGATCAGGAGTTCGAGATCAGCCTGGCCAACATAACAAAAGCCTGTCTCTACTAAAAATACAAAAATTAGCTGGGCGTGGTGACAGACACCTGTAATCTCAGCTACTCGGGAAGCTGGGGCGGGAGGATCACTTGAACCTGGGAGGCAGAAGTTGCAGTGAGCCGAGATAGTGCCATTGTACTCCAGCCTGGGTGACAGAGTGAGACTCGGTCAAAAAAAATAAATAAATAAAATTAAATAAATAAAGAAATAAATAAAATAAGTAAAACTCAATTGCCAGTAAGAATCAGGCTTGGTTGGCGAGTTCAGAAGTGAAAAAGAACTGTGGGCTGGGTGCAGTGGCTCACGCCTGTAATCCCAGCACTTTGGGAGGCCAAGGTTGGTGGATCACCTGAGGTCAGGAGTTTGAGACTAGCCGGACCAACATGGAGAAACCTTGTCTCTACTAAAATACAAATTTAGCTTGAGTGTGGTGGTGCAGGCCTGTAATTCCAGCTACTTGGAAGACTGAGGCAGAAGAATCTCTTGAATTTGGGGGGCAGAGGTTGCGGTGAGCTGAGATTACACCGTTGCACTCCAGCCTGGGCAACAAGAGCGAAACTCCATCTCAAAAAAAAAAAGACAAAGATAAAGAAAAAGAACTGTATAAGCTCCAAGCAACTAAAAGGAAAATCAGACCTATAAGGAAATTATCATAAGACACATGGAACATTATGGGAGATGAGTTACAGCAATTCAGAGGAGAGAAAGGGGCAAACATTTGAATCAGCCTTGAAAGGTGAGGAAATACAGTAAAGGAAAAGTACACAGTGTCTGGGATAGCAATGAGCAGAAAAAGTCAGGAGCACCTTCCAGCTCAGTTCCGGCGAGACACAGCAGAGCCTGGGGTGGGTCACAGGAGTTGACAGCAGGCAATGAGAAGCTAAGGACTCTTCTGAGCAGGGTCTGATGGCATTGGCAGATCTGGGATCCATGCAGACCTTTGACAGCAGTGGATGGTGTGAACTGAGGCTGAGGGGAGACTGAGGCAGAGAGACCTTTAGATGAACCATGTCTTTAAAGAGATCCTAAGTGGTTCATCCTCAGTCATGAAACCAGGTTCCTCACCTCTCTCACTGGTTCTTCTATTGGACCATCCTGCATTCCGTTGCTAATGTTACCATCAAAGTCTAAATTAAGAAAATGATTAGAGAAGTGATGAAAAGCCATGTGATGGCTAAGTCACAGCTCCTTAGCCCCTGAGTAACTGAAGCAAGAGATACCAAGCCAATGAAAAACAGCCTGGGGAAAAGAGCCATCTGTTTAAAATGCACCCTATTTCTCTCTCAATGTATGGGCTGAACAAAGCACATTTAATGAAGATGGAAGAAGCCTTGTTAAATAACTACCATTCAACACTCCCCTGTACTATTTACTAAGGAGCTTCTAATTCTCATGTCTGTGAAGATGAGAAAGTCAGCTGAGGCAAGTCAACCTCCACAACCTGCTCAGGTCAGAGCCATCGTCGGGACGGAAGCCTAGAATGAAAATTATTTAGTGGATGCTCTTAGTCTTGTTTCCAGGGATAGGCAGACAGAGCTTTCTGACTGGATGAAGCGATGCTTTCTTCATGGGAAACCAACTAAGGCTGGCAAGCTGGAGTCTGAGGTCTACATTTGTGTTCTGTAAGCTAAGAATTGTCATGCCATCATCTTGCGTCTGCTTAGACTGGCATAGGGTCACATGCTAGTCTAACTCTGACAGTTTATCTGCCTATTTATGGAGAAGGGAGAACGGGCCTGGAAACTGGGTTACTGGTGGATGAGCAGAGAATGATTCTGGAAATCCAGAGTGTAAGAAGAGTGAGAAGGCAGGTAGGGATCGCTGGGAACATGTTGGCACAGCTGAGGTCCTTCAGATGGCCTCAGAGTTACCGTCCTATGCTTAACCCTCCATTGGCCCACATGGAAAAATTTCATGCACCCGATGAATAATGACCGTAAGATGTGAATTATGAGGAGCACACTGCATAGGTGCCGCTAATGAATTTTATGGATTCAGGAGACGTGGATTTATTTATTAATGCAGCCTGTTTCTTAAAATAATATATAAATTAACTCCCACATTAGAAGCAAATCTATACATTAAAAATTATTTAAAGAAATCATAATTCAGATGCATTTAGTACCATCAGTAAAAGAGAAAGATTAAATGTAAACTGTATCTTCTACACAGATATAAAATTCCTCTAAAATTTGGTATAGTAACATTCACCCTGGAGAGCTTCCAGAAATAAACTGAATAATCATTTGCTTTTTATCATATAAATGAAGTGACACTAAAAAAACCACACTTATCTTTTTGCCAAATACCTCTCCTATTTGCCAGCCAAAATACCTGGAATCCTACTACTAACAATTTAATCTTTTGAGATGATTCTCCAGGAATCCTTGTTTTGTTTGTCTTTTTTAAGAGACAGTCTCGCTCTGTTGCCTAGGCTGGAGTGCACTGGAGCAATCACAGCTCACTGTAACCGCAAACTCCAGGGCTCAAGTGAAATCCTGGTTTTTTTTGAAAGCAAAACCCAGGAAGAGGTCCATAAATTGCTAACATTTGTACAGGCCTGAATTCATCTTGCAGTGTACTAATTTCACCAATAGATGGCGGACTTGTCGTTTTGACAACTGGAGTAAGTTGTCCTTCAGAAATCAATGTACCTTTTAAGGTATAGAACACTTCTTTATAAAAAGATCAAACTACCTAGTTCTTATGTAGAACTAACTAGTTCTTAATAATAGCATATTATATAAACAAATAGAAAACTGTATAAAAGTTAATCCAACAGATTCAAGCCAAGGCGTTTCTGTCTAGTGCTTTCTAAAGCTTACTTAGTTTTTCATTCCGAATCCTATACATGAATTACTTGGATGATCTATTATGAATTTCACATAATCTGGGCCTCTGATCCCAAAATCTCACTGTGTCTCACAGGTTTGCCCAGAAGCTAAGATCTTCTGCCTTATCAGCATAGGGCTTGCAATTAGCTAATTGGTACTTAAGTTATTTGAATTAAATTGTTGTCAGTTCATTTAATGAGCCTGTCTTTTCAGTTTTTCTGTTTCCTTTCAGCAACCAACTTGAACTGAAAAATAAGTCAGCTTAAAATGGACCTGTCTTGGCTGGGTGCGGTGGCTCACGCCTGTAATCCCAGCACTTTGGGAGGCCGAGGCGGGCGGATCACGAGGTCAGGAGATCGACACCATCCTGGCTAACACGGTGAAACCCCATCTCTACTGAAAATACAAAAAAAAAAAAAAAAAAAAAGAATCTCTCTCTTGATTCTTTGTTGGCCTTACTGTTTAGTCCATCAGGATAATTTCTGAACAATCACATCTGTTTAGATGGAGGAAAACTTAGTAAGCTGAAGGAAAGCTGGAAAAATTTTAGTAGTTGAGTCTGGAAGAAGAGAACATTGATTATAAATCTCAGTTCTTATTAGAAGATGACAGATAAGTGGATAGCTTGGAAACTAGTTCTGGTTTCTTCTAATAAAAACAAAAAGAAAATGATGAGTAGTACACAAAATGAACAACATACCCTTAACCTACAAAGGAATCAAAACATGAAATCATTGCTACTTCACGAATCTTTTGGTTCTCAGGACCAAGACTTTCAAATAAAAGAAACCAACAGGGAAACTGCCAAATATTAATTGGCTATTGTTATCCAGGCAATGTAATACATAGTTACATATGATACTTTATTTAATGCTCCCAGCACAGTTATGAAATAGGCATGCTTGATTCTGTGTGCAGATGGGAAAAGTAAAACTCAGGAAAGTTATTTGAGACCCTCCAGTTAGTACAGTGTGGAACTGGGATGTGAATGCAAAGCTTTTTACTCTGAATCAGAGTCCTTTCTCCACAGTACAACTAACCATGTAGGGATTTGCATTGAGAGAATCAGGTAACTGGAAACACACAGCCATTTGCAGCTGCCTGAATGACAGATGCGAGGAAGGCATCGATGGGCAACACTAACTTTGGCTTCAGTAACTCTAACTTTGTGTTAAGTCTTAGTCACTGAAAAGAGAAAAAAAGGAAACTTGTCCAATTTCAAGTGAAGGTGGAAGAAGAGAAAATAAAGCATAGAAAAATCAGAGTAAATGGTGTAAAACAAGATGGTAGAAAGAAATAGTGTATTACTAATGATAATAAATGCGAATAGACTTCCTTACCAGTTAAAAGCCAATGATTGTCAGAATGGATAAAAAGAAAAATCTAGCCATATGCTATTTATGAGAAATTACTAAAGAGTAAAGATTATTAACACATAATTTTAAAAGCAACCATTTAATAAAAAGATGTAACAATTTTATATCCACATAAGTTGAAACATATATTATTAATATGTTGAAACATACATTAGCAAAAGTTGAAAAATTGAAAATAAGCTGACAATTCCAAGCTTTAACACCTGTCTCTTAGCTACGATTAGATTTAAAAATCCAGTTGTCAAGTTTGGTCTAATGAACATGTCCAGAGTGCTGTACTTGCCAAAGAGAATATATCCAGTCTTCTCAGAACCTGTAGAATGTGTATATATGTGTGTGTGTGTGTGTGTGTATGTATGTATATAAAATTGACAAAATACTATGTCATAAGATAATTTTTAACATTTAACACCATTGATTAAAAAAAAAACCCCACAGACCATATTCTCTGACTACCACATAAACAAGCTAAAATCAATGACCAAAGTGTAAATGAAAAAAATCCATATGTTCAGAAATGTAAAGATATGCATCTAAATAATCTTTGAGTCAAAGAATAAAATAAGAGGGCACTTAGAATGTATTTGAACTGAATACTAATAAAAATTCTACAAAAGTCACTTTGAATAATACAACTAAAGGGATATAGTTAAAAGGAAATTTACAGCCATATTTTCTTATATTAAAAAATAAAATATGAAAAATTAAGCTAAAAATTCACTTCAAGAAGTTAGAAAAAGAATTAAAGTAAAACTTCCCACAATAGAGGAAATCAAATAATAAAAATCAGAGATTAATGAATTAAAACACCCAGGAAAGAAGATAGAAAAGATCACAAAATGAAAATTCAGTCCATTGAAAAGAATCTAATTGCAGATAAAACTTTGGTAAAAATAATCCAAAAAAGGGGGAGACACATGGCCAACAAACATATGAAAGGAGGCTCAACATCACTAAACATTAAAGAAACGCAAACTGAAACCACAATGAGATAGCACTCCACACCCCTTAAGAAGGTTATTATCAGAAAACAAAGAAACAGAAAATAGCACAAGTTGGTGAGGATGTGGGGAAATTGGAACCCTTGTGCACTATTGGTGGAGATGCAAAATGGTGCAGCCTCTCTAGAAAACTGGAGGTTCCTCAAAAAATTACGAATAGAATTGCCATATGATCCAACAATTCTACTTCTGGGTATGTATCCAAAAGAATTGAAAGGAAGATCTCCTTTTTTTTAAAAAAAATAAAAGATATTTCAATCAATTTTATTTTATTGTTTATACTTTTTTCATTTTTATTTTTTAAAATTATTATTCTCTTTTTATTTATTTATTTCAATAGGATTTTTTTGGGGAAGAGGTGGTGTTTGATTACATAAATTAGCTCTTTAGTGTCGATTTCTGAGATTTTGGTGCACCCATCACCTGAGCAGTGTAACTGTATCTAATGTGTATTATCCCTCTTCCTCCTCCCACCCTTTTCCCCAAGGCCCCAAAGTCCATTGTATTTTTCATCCTGATAGCTTAGCTTCCACTTGTGAGTGAGAACATGGCAATGTTTGGTTTTCCATTCCTGAATTAATTCACTTAGAATAATGACCTCCAATTCCATCCAGGCTGAAACCAGGGTTTCTTAAGAGAGATTTGCACACCAATGTTCATTGCAGCATTATTCACAATAGCCAAGAGTTGGAAGCAACCTAAATGTCTGCCGATGGATGAGTGGATAAACAAAACGTGATATATAGTGGGATATTATTCAGTCCTTAAAAAGAAGAATTTTGTCACATGCTACAACAATCTGGGATGTACATGCTACAATGTCACACGCTACAATGGATGAACCTTGAGAACATTATGCTGAGTGAAATAAGCCAGTCACAAAACAAGAAATACTGTATGCTTCCACTTCTATGAGGCACTTAAAGTTGTTGTATTAGTCCATGCTAATGCTGTTACGAAGAAATACCTAAGACTGGATAATTTATAAAGAAAAGAGGATTAACTGACTCACAGTTCCATATGACTGGGGAGGCCTCAGGAAACTTCTAATCATGGCAGAAGGTACCTCTTCCCAGGGTAGCGGGAGAGAGAATGGTTGCAAGCAGGGGAAAAGCCCTTATGAAACCATCAGATCTTGTGAGAACTCACTCACTATCATAATAACGGCATGGGGGAACCTCCCCCCTGATCTAATCACCTCCCATGAGGTTCTTCCCCCAACATGTTTGGATTAGAATTCAGATTATAATTCAAAATGATATTTGGGTGGGGACACAGAGCCAGACCATATCCATTGTCAAATTCATAGAAATACGAAGTAGAATGGTGGCTGTGAGAAGATGGGGGAAGAGGAAATGGGAAGTTGTTCAATGAATACAGAGTTTCAGTTTGGGAAGATGAAAAGGTTCTAGAGATAGGTTGTAGTACAATGTGAATATACTTAACGTTACTGAACTATATACTTTAAAATGGTTAATACAGTAAATTTTATGTATATTTTACCACAATTAAATTTTTTTAGGTAAAAGACACAGATGAATAATGAAAAAGGAGGCATAACTACCAATAAAACACAAACATGAAAATAATAAAGGAATATCACCAACACCAATGATTTTATGTTAATAAAATGGAAAGCTTACAATATATGATTATCTGTCTATAAAAATATATATCCCAATATTTACTCAAGAAGAAATAGAGAACTTGAATAGTCCTGTAACTGTAATGATATTTTTTCAGTAGTTTAGATTTATACAAAATAAAACACCATACCTGGATTATTTTATAGGCAAGTTTAATTAAACATCCAAGAAATAACCTATTATACAAATTTTTCCAAAAAATAAAACATGAGGGAAATCTACTAAACTCAGTTAATGAGGTTAGTAGAACCTTGATCCAAAGATCAGATAAAGACTGTAGGGGAAAGTAGAGATTAACCTCACTTTATGAATATATATGCAACACATTGAAATAAATATAGACAAACTGAATCCAAGAATGAATGAATGTACATCTATATCTGTGCCTGTCTATGGTCTATCTATCTATTTAGTCACAGGATGAAGTGATTTAACATTAGAAAACCTATTAATAAAATTCATCTGTAATCCCAGCACTTTGGGAGGCTGAGGCGGGCGGATCACGAGGTAAGGAGATTGAGACCATCCTGGCTAACACGGTGAAACCTGTCTCTACTAAAAATACAAAAGCAAAACTAGCAGGGCGTGGTGATGGGCCCCTGTCCTCCCAGCTACTCGGGAGACTGAGGCGGGAGAATGGCGTGAACCTGGGAGGTGGAACTTGCAGTGAGCCCAGATCCCGCCACTGCACTCCAGCCTGAGCAACAGAGCGAGACTCTATCTCAAAAAAAAACCAACCAAACAAACAAAAACTCATCACATTTACAGAATAAAGGAAATACACATATGATTATCACATTAAATAAAATTTATTCCATAAAATCCAATATTCATTTATGATAAAACTTCTTATCCAACTAGAAATAGAAGAACTTTTTTTAAAATTATACTTTAAGTTCTAGGGTACATGTACACAACGTGCAGGTTTGTTACATATGTATACATGTGCCATGTTGATGTGCTGCATCCATTAACTCGTCTCTTAATCTAATGGAAAATATTTTGCCAAATCTGTATCAAGCATATCTAATGTAGAAAAATTAAAAACATTTTCTTTGAAGTCAGCAAAAAAATAAAGAAACATGCTATTGTTAATTTTGTTCAATGGAGTATGGAACTGTAAATAAGTTGAGAAAAAGATTTATAAGGTTTCAAGGTGTTAAAGGAACCAATACAATTATATTTATTTATGACTGACATGTCTATATTATTATATATATCCATATTATTTATAGATATGAATTTCTAAATCATGCAAGAGAATGAGTCATACTAAATTCAGTCTGCTGGTTACTACTGGGAAAGACAGAAGAGGAAAGGGATTGGGGAAAGCTATGGAAAGGTCTTTGTACCCACAATTTTTTGTTTTAAGATCCAAAGTAAATCTGATGAAATGTCGATATTGACAGCTAAGCAAGAGATACATAACGTGTGTCCTAATACTTTTTAATATTTTTCTGCATGCTGTAATAAAAAAAATTGCCAAAACCTGGTTATGCCTGCCTGAAAGTTTTTCAAAAAAATTTGTTATTTTTTTTAAAGGTACATTACCATTGTACGATCCTGAATGGAAACAAAGCTGTGAACAGTGTGACTTTAAAATATAAACACAAACTATGACCTGTGAAATATATCTACATACATATATGTGTCGGGGGTGGGGTGGGTAAGTGGGTGTATTTTTTACTATTTTTTAAGCCCTTGATGCTTACTGGTTTTGGTTATCAACTCATCTGATACCAGTCATTGGGCACTAAAATGCAGGTCATTGATTTAAATGCTCTGTATGACATTTTGTTCCTATAATACATACGAGATGTAATAATAGAATAGTAAAGCTATCTAATTTGAGGTTTTGAAACCACCATATTCATCCTCGTTGCTGAGACACCACTGAAATGATGATGAATAAATTTTAAAAATATGTAATCTTATGATGGCTTACAGGACAATACAAGGAACAAGAGAGTGCAACAGATCTTTGAAGAAAGCCTGTGATAGAGAAAAGAAAGTTGGCTGGGTGCCGTGGCTCATGCCTGTAATCCCAGCACTTTGGGAAGCCAAGGGGGGTGGATCATGAGGTCAGGAGTTCGAGACAAGCCTGGCCAATATAGTGAAACCCCGTCTCTACTAAAAATGTAAAAATTAGCCAGGCATGGTGGTGTGCACCTGTTGTCTCAACTACTTGGGAGGCTGAGGCAGGAGAATTGCTTGAACCCAGGAGGCAGAGGTTGTGGTGAGCCAAAATTGCACCTCTGCACTCCAGCCTGGGCAACAGAATGAGACTCTGTCTTAAAAAAAAAAAAAAAAAGAAAGAAAGAAAGCCAAGGAAATGGAAAATCTGACTGGAGAAAATAATCATGCAATAGGGAGAAGCTACCTTCTTTCTTAACCTAATTACTATATTAAGACAAATTTGAGACTATATTATCTGCAATGGACTAAATATTTATGTCCGCCTTGTACACTAAAATCCTAACCCCAAGGTGATGGTATTAGGAAGTGGGTTCTTTGGGAGGTGATGAGGTCATGAGGGTAGAGCCCGCATGAATGGGATTAGTGTTCTTAAAAAAAGAGGCCCCGGAGACTTCCCTCACTTCTTCCACCCTGTGAGGACACCGCAAGAAGACAGATTTGTGAAGAGGCCCCTCCCCAGACACTGAATTTGCTGGCAGTTTGATCTTGGACTTCCCAACCTCTAGAACTATGAGAAATAATTTCTTGTTGTTTACAAGCTACCCAGTTCATGATATTTTATTATAACAGCTGGAATGGAATAAGACATCATCCCTGTAAACAAGAACCAGATACCACGATAATAGACAGCAAGAAAGAGCTCTTTAGAAATTGTGTGTGTGTGTGTGTGTGTGTGTGAGTGAGTATGTGTGGTAAGATGTATTGTTTTATGAAATCTCTACACCCAGGGAAAGTATCAGTGCAGTGGGAGGGCAAACAAAGGCATTTTTAGACATGAATGGATTCAGAAAGTTTACTTCCTAATTCCTACAAAATAACTTGAGGATATGTTTTAGAAAAACAAGGTTGCAACTAGAGAAAAGGGAATATATGTGACCTAAGAATAAGTAAAACCAGCAGTAAAAATAAAGGGAATCCTGGGACATTGGGGTGCAGCTGCCCTGTAGCACTATCTTTATAGATTTGCTTATTCTGGACATTTCATATAATCAGACCAGAAACATTTTTGTGTGAAATGTCTGTAGAATGTAATAAACCCCATTATTTTGAAAATTATCAGTGGCACATTTTTACCTTTTGATTTTTGAAAATGGTCAAAGTCACTGAGAACCCAAACTAGCATATAAAGTCAAAGATAAAAGTGGAAGAAAGGCATGATGTGACTATAAAATGAGGGTAACTGGTTTCCTTGTGTGGCTTATAAACTGGCTATAAAACTATAAACAAGTTTCAAACAATGAGAGAAGAGCTAGAATATGTATGTAGCCTTCCAAAGATTATGTTGTGCCTATTCTACAGCACTCCAGTGTACAAGCTTATTGCCCCTTTTTCAACATCATTACACTATTCAACTATAAAGGCACATATTTAGAAAGAGAATAGTCAATACATTCTAAACTTAAATGGGAAATTATGACTTTAGTCTTTTCAGTTGAGATGTACACAAAAGAAGCTATCCTTGCTGCTAGAAAGATTGAGTATTAATTGCTTATTTCCCCTCTCACATTCCTAGGTGCACAGAAACCAGGTAGTTCTTCTATTATTGATAACCTGATAGGAAAATCAGTCTTGTCTACTTATGGAGGACAACAGAAGGAAATTATGCAAAAGGAAATGACGCTGAGCTTCCACTAGCTACTTTCAGCTCTGGTGACAGAATAGATAACTGGTTTGAAGCATGAAATCCATGACTCTGGCCATAAAGCATTAACAAATTAAGTGATCTGTAGGGGCCTCCGGCCAGCCCTGCCCTGTCCTGCCTTGGGCTGGGCTTCAGGCAGGGTCATCTGGCTGTCCTGGCTACCTTGCTGGTGCCTAGGGAGGGATAAATAACATCACCTTGCTGTATCAGAGAGTCTGATCTCTTCTTTCTGTCTCCAGCGAAAGAAGTTAAAGTAATGCAAGAACATTCATTTATCCTTTTTAACCAGTATTTATGAATTTTTTATAGAGTTGTGTACTCATCAACATAATCTAATTCTAGAACATTTTCATCACCCTCAAAAGAAACCTTACCCCCAAAAGAAACCTTACACCCAATAGCTGCCACTCCCATTCCTCCTCCCACCCTTCAGCCCTAGGCAACCATTAATCTACATTCTGTCTTTATAGATTTGCTTATTCTGGACATTTCATATAGACCATACAGTACGTGGCTCTTTGTGATAGTTTCTTTTACTTAGTGTAATGTTTTTGTTTATCCATGTTGTACCATGTATCAGTACTTCGTTTTTTAAAAATGTTGAATAGTTTCCCATTGTTTTACCACACTTTGTTTTTCCATTACCAGCTCAGGGACATTTGACTTCTTTCTCCATTTTGGATAGTAAGAATAATGCTGAACAATCAACAAAGAGACAACCTACAGAATGGGAGAAATTATTTGCAAACTATAATATCTGATATGGTTAGACTTTGTGCCCCCACCCAAATCTCATCTCGAATTATAATACCCAGTGTTGGGGGAGGGGCCTGTTGGGAGGTGATTGGATCATGGGGGCAGATTTTCCCCGTGCTGTTCTCGTGGTAGTGAGTGAGTTCTCAAGAGATCCAATGGTTTAAAAGTGTGTGGCACTTCCGCCTTCTCTCTTTCTTTCTCTCCCTCCTGCTTCGCCATGGTAAGATGTGCTTGCTTCCCCTTCCCCTTCTGCCATGACCATAAGTTTCCTGAGGCCTCTCAGTCATGTTTCTGGTTAGGCCTGTGGAACTGTTAGTCAATTAAGCCTCTTTTCTTCACACATGACTCAGTCTCAGGTAGTTTTTTATAGTAGTGCGAGACTGAACTAATATACTATCCATCTGAGAAGGGATTAATAACCAGCATATGTAAGAAACTCAAACAACTAAAAGGCAAAAAACTCCAAATAATCTGATTTAAAAATGGGCAAAAGACCTGATTAGACATTTCTCAAAAGAAGACATACAAATTGTCAATGGGTATGTGAAAAAATGTTTGACATCACTAGTCATCAGGGAAATGCAAATCAAAGTCACAATGAGATATCACTTCACCCCAGTTAGAATGTCTTTAATCAAAAAGACAGAAAATAACAGATGCTTGCAAGGATGTGGAGAAATGGGGAACATTTGGACACTATTCATGGCAATGTTAAGTAGTAGAACCACTGAAGAGAACAGTATGGAGGCTCATCAAAAAAACTGAAAATAGAGCTTCCATATGATCAACAAATTCCATTACTGAGTATATATCCAAAAGAAAGGAAATTAGTATATCAAAGACATATGTGCACCCTCATGTTTTTTTGCAGTGCTAGTCACAATAGTGAAGATATGGAATTAATCTAAGTCTCCATCAATGGATAAATGAATAAAGAAAACGTAATAACACACAATAGAATATTATTCAGCCATGTAAAGAATGAAATCTTGTCATTTGTAGCAACATGGATGAAACTGGAGGTCATTATGTTAAGCGAAATAAGCCAGGCACAGGAAGACAAATATCAAATGTTCTCACTCATATGTGGGAGCTTAAAAAGCAGATATTATGGAGGTAGAGAGTAGAATGGTGCTTATCAGTGGTTGGGAAGGGTAGAGGGAAGGAGTAGGTAAAGAGGACTTGATTAGTGGACACAAAAATACAGTTAAATAGAAGGAATAAGTTCTAGTGTTCAATAGCACAGTAGGGTGATCATAGTTAACAATAATTTATTGTATATTGCAAAATAGCTAGAAGAAAAGAATTGCAATGATTTCAACACAAAGAAAAGATAAATGTTTGAGGTGATGGATATCCTAATTACTCTGATTTGATCATTACACATTGTATGCATATATCAAAATATCATATGCCCCATAAATATGTACAACTATTATGTATCAATAAAAAAGAACAATGCTGCTATGAACATTGACACACCAGTCTTTGTGTGTTCATATGTTTTATTTCTTTTGGGTAGACACTTAGGAGTGGAATTGTTGGATCACATGGTAACTCTGTGTTTAATATTTTTATAAACTGTCAAACTATTGAAAATTCATTTGATTCTTTTCTTGATTTAAGTTTAGATAGTTGCAAAAGATGTAATTTCCAATTTTATTTTATTATTTTATTTTATTTTGAGACAGAGTCTGGCTCTGTTGCCCAGGCTGGAGTGCAACAGTATGATCATGGTTCACTGCAACCTCCACCTCCTGAGCTCAGGTGATCCTCCTGCCTCAGCCTCCTGAGTAGCTGAGACTACAGGTGTGTACCACTATGCCTGGCTAATTTTTGTATTTGTTGGTTGGTGGAGGCGGGGTTTCACCATGTTGTCCAGGCTGGTCTCAAGTTCCTGGGCTCAAATGATCTGCTCGCCTTGGACTCTCAAAGTGCTGGCATTACAGGCATGGGCCACCATACCTGGCTCCAGTGTATTTTAAGTATAGGTATTCTAAAATAAAATTGTGAAATTAGGCTTGGTGTGGTGGCTCATGTCTGTAATCCCAACACTGGGAGGCTAAGGCAGTAGGATTGCTTGAGGCTAGCAGTTTGAGACCAGCCTGGGCAATATAGTGAGACCCCTGTCTCTACAAAAAATAAAAATCTTAGTCAGGCATGGTGGTGCATGCCTATAGTCCCAGCTACTTGGGAGGCTGAGGTGGGAGGATCCCTTAAGTCCAGGAGTTTGCGGTTATAGTGAACTATGATCATGCCACTGCATTTCAGCCTGGGTGACAGAGTGAGACCTCATCTCTAAAAATGGGAAATTACTCTTTTCGACATATCAAATGGAACCTAAATATAATACCAACATTTACCTATCATCATCCAATTGACATATGCATGAATAAGCTCTTCTTCAGCCTTCACCAATTTTATACTTCCTTTTTCTCCTTGAACTCTTATTTCTATTACTCTTCCCTACATTGTTTTACTTTTAACATATTTTACGTTTGCAAATCTTTTGTGCAAAACAGGACCTTATAAATTTTATTAAGCAATTATTAAAATAAAAATAAACTTTTCTTTTTTTCCAGATATGCCCACATACACATGTACTATAAAATTACTGAGAAACATAGTTTACAAAAATAAGTATGTAAGCATACAAGTATACAAATAAATATATATAAGTATACAGGAATGCAAGTTTTATATTAAGTTATAGCAATGTCACTCAATATTTGAAATGTTTCCAAATTTTAAACCAAAAAGCACATGTTGACCTATTATAAAATGCATTTATTTATTTATTTATTTATTTATTTTTATTTATTTTAGAGACAGAGTGTTACTGGTTGCAACACGGTCGCACAATCATAGCTCACTGCAGCTTCAAACTCTTGGGCTCAATCCATTCTCTTCCCTCAGCTTACCGAGTAGCTGAGACTACAGGCACACCGCAACATTAGGCTATTAATTTTTTTTTTTCTGTAGAGATGGGGTCTTGCTATATTGCCGAGGCTGGTCACAAACTCCTGATCTCAAGTGATTTACCTGCCTAAGCCTCCCAAAGTGCTGGGATTACAGGCATGAGCCACCATGCCTAGTGCTGTAGAAATACTTTCATGATCAGAGGATTAATTGATTAAATACTCCTTTGAATTTGTTAAAAGCTGAGAATTGGGAAGCACTTAGCTTGCATAGGAATTTCTCTCTAGCTGATTAAAGTAAGTTACTCCATTTCTGGGAAATACACAAGAAGAGGCTTTACCAAGTCTTATAAATGACCCTTAGTTATACTTAGGGTATAAAGATACTTTATTTAACCCATTAGACTTAAAACAATTGGAATAAGAATACTTTTAATTTCAATGCATCTTTATCAATGCAATATTACAAAATTATTTTCTTATGTGACTTAAATGCATTTTTGTCAAAATCTTACTGTTGAAGATTCACCTCATTCACTTTAGGGTAGACGTGGGAAGGAGAATATGTGCAAGTTTGAAAACAGATTGATTTTACCAAAAAACTACATGTGGCAATGGGCGATCTAGTAATAGATTCCCTTTGTACTATCTACGCCTGTGAACCCCTTAGAAAGACCTCCAGTCTCCCCAGGGGAACATATGGCCCAGTTTAAAGACAGTTGCTCTTGGTTAGTGGCAGAACTAGGTCTAGAATGGACACCTCAACGTCAAATCCAGTACCATTTCTACCCTTCATGCTATTCCCAAAACTGTATAGACTTTCACAATTATACACAGAGCAACATGACATCCATAACATTTAGTTGTCAGGTAAAGATGCTGTGCATTTGGCTGGCTTCAGTGACACTTTTTCTTTTTTGAAGTAAGAGCAGGCTCATCACTCAACCTCTAGGACGTGTCATCATAGTAACACCTAGAGATTGTTGGCGTGTCCTCTCTCTAAACCCCAGGCTCCACCATCTGCTATTCCCTGGACTTTGCGGACCAATTTATAGGTTACTTTCTTCAAAGGGAAATCAGCAACACACACATTTTAGGAAGAGTTAAAGAACCAAAGACTTAGAGAGTAGGGATTGGGAGAGAGACTATTCAATTCCTCATGCTTGGGTTTGAGTCTTAGATGAGAAAGGTGAATGGATCTGAATACATGCTCTTTCTATACTTCATCTGAAAGCGAGAGTAAGAGAAGCATCTGCTTTTCTCCCCTTTCATTCATAATGAACCCATGAAAAGAAAAAAAAAATGGAAGAAGGAAAGTGAATATTGTTGTGTTACATGAATGGAAACCGATTCAACTGATTAATATTCAGCTGTTTATTACTTAGCCTAACTCTGTAGGAAAGATGAGTTCAATGCAAATAAGCAAATATATGTTCCCCAAAGCTTCAGTTAGTAGCTCTCTTTCTTCCCTCAAAAATCTCATTCTGCTGGCTCTTGCTCATAATTTGTCTTTTTGACTCATCTCCAAACTACGATATTAGCAAGTCTCGGTTTGGGGACAAATGCTATGCTTTTAAGCTCTCATTCATGATCACGGCAGGATAGGAATACTCCTTGGCTCTAGCTTGTTCAGTACTTTAAACCTTTTTAGTCCTTTTGAATCAGAGACTCTCAGCTTGGCAGACGACCAGAGGGGCCATCTAGGGTCAAGGCCAGCTCAGAGGTGAAGCACTATTTTTTTTTCCTTCTAGAATGCTCTTGCCTCGTACTTGGAGCAGTTCTTTCCACCTTTGGACAGTTCTGCAAGTTACATGCAACTGAGCCTTCTCTCCCTATAGCTTCCATCCATTTGTACACTGGAGAGTGTTAAAACAGAGCTATGGGCTTTACTTAAGTGATCTTTCTAAATTTCATTTTGGGAACTAATTTGGAAGGCAATTTTAATTTGGATAGCTTCTAAAGTAAGTATTAATCAGTGTAATGGGCAAAAACTGTTTTGGCCTGAGAAAGAAAAAAACACTTTGCAAATTGAAATATCTAAGGCCTATTCAAAAGCACATCTGTTTTCCTAATGTGATTTGGTGGTGCAGTTTATTAGATTTGTAGGATGAAGTGATCCTGAAAGGTGCAGGGAATCTTTGTTAGTGTTTTTTTTTTTTTTTTCTCTTCCAGATAATATAATAACAAAAGGAATTGCCAGTTAGCAATAAGGCATTGGACTTGTATCTGGAGAGAGACGCTCTAATGCAGTTTGGCTCTTGTAAGTTATTTTAGTGATGGATGTCTATTTTTGCAGGCTGCTAATAAAGCAGAGTGTAGACTTATTTGGCTTCTGTCTGTGCTGCTCTGCCCAAAAGACGATTATATGGATGAGTGATGTGATTTCAGCGTTCTTGACTCTGATTATTGCAGTGGGTTTTTTTTTTTGCATTAATATTCAAATTTAAATTTTGTAGGAGAAATAAAAAAGAGTGAGAGATCTTATTTGCATATCACATCTCAAGAATCTTGTACTTTGGTCATAGCAGGAAGTGTGAGAATTCAGCTGGACCTTCTCCTCGCTGTGTGACTTTGAACAATATTCGTTAACTCTCTGAATTTCCCTTTCCTCATTGTAAAGTGAAAATAATGCTTACCTTAGTAGGGTTCTGTGAGGGCTTAATGACATAATATGGCAGAGTTCCTTTGGCATACTGTTAGTTGAAACCTTCATTATTACATCTTTGAAATGAACACGATTTTAATACCCAATTCATTGGGACTTTGTGATGATTAAATGAAATTATCCAAGCAAATGACTTTGCACGGTGCTTGACATAAAGATACTATTAATATTATTGCACATAATTATGCTTAATGAATGCAAATTCCCCTTTCCCTTATCCTCTTAACTTACAGGATTATGATTTCATTTTCCATCAATCCTCCTTAGGTTTAATTACCTGATATGTGGGTTATTCTGCCATTTTGCTTCTACTCTTTCTATTTCCTACTCCCTATGGCCTTTTCCTGGCTGCCCAGCACCTTGCTGGAGTATGTAAGAGTTGAAAACGAGCTTGAATGAATGCCTGTCAATGTACAGATTATTTTTTTCCCAAGATACAGGGTCTTGCTCTGTTGCCCAGGATGGAGTGCAGTGGCACATTCATAGCTCACTGCAGCCTCAAACTCCTGAGCTCAAGCAATCCTCCTACCTTCAGAGTAGATAGGAGTAAGGCACAAGTGCCACCATGCCTGGCTTTTGTACAGAATTTCTTTGGCCAAACGTCAGGTGGGGAAAGACACCCCAAAATAAAGCTTTAGTGTTCTCCCTTGATTTAAATATGTCAAGGATTAATTGACTGACATATGAATTATAGCTTAGTCAATCATACGATGGAAGTAGAGGCCTTTGCTTTAGGTACGGCAGACTCGAAGCCTATGAGGAATATTCTGCTTCCAGCCCCATCACCATTCCGGCTTCTTCTCTGACTGTCCACTTCATCCTGGAAGTGTTGAGTCTCCTTTTTCCCTTGTTGCCCCATGCTCACTGCTCAAGGTCCTCAAGATTTCCCCTCTTTTTTTTTGTTTTTTTCTCAAAACTATTATCAGCCTAGTCAATCTTAGATAGAAAGCTTAGGTATGTCAGCTTTAGCCCTTACCTTTTCCACTGATATTGGCATATTAACAATGATTGAAGGTAAAGAGATGAAGCTCTGATTAGGTAGTTACGCATCAAGTATCCGATCAGAAAGTGAGCAGCAACTGGGACTTCCCTCTCTTTCTGGAATTGTACCATGAAAGGATCCAAAAAAAGGATTGACCTTGTACATGTACTTATAAAACTGAAAGATTTAGGGGGAAATTCCCAGTGAATTTGATGACACAAAAGCTGGATTATAGTCGTGGCTCCATTGCTTATAGGAGATATGGTTTGGGGTGCATCCCTTACTTCTCCAGCCCTCTCACCATACTCATACATCCTGTGAGGATGGTGACATCTGCAAGATTTGCAGAAGCCTCAAAGGATTGCTACAGGGAACCAGTGATACAACTCATGAAGGCTTGGGAAACTTCAGCTCCCCATTTAAATATCATGACATCATCTCTGTTATGTGAGGATGCCATGGGAATCACATGGAAAAGAAATTTAAGTGTGAAAGTGAAAGTGAAAAACCAAAGCTCATTTCTGGACATCAATGCCTCTGCTTCCCTAGAAATTTCTGCTCTGTTCAGAAGTCGTGCCCAATGGCTGCAGTGCAGGGTATAGAAAGAAGATAATGCACTTTACAGAAGGATAACCAAAGCCATCAAAGGTTAAGGCCTGACAAAGAAGCAAGTGAAGGTCTTGACTGGAAGACATTTAAACACTTTCCATTCCCAAGAGTCTATGACACACAGCGTATAAAGCACATTGCTGATGTATTAAGTTAAAAAAAATTGGCAATTGGCATATTCATTCATTATCAAACTTTACCTAAAGTCAAAAGATTTAAAATGATTTCAGCAGGTTTGAAAAATGGACTGGAAGTATTTATATTAAAGATTAGATTTAAAGAAAATAAAGGAAAGTTATATTTTAGATTTCTTAGAAAGCCACAGTATAAATCATTTTCAATGTTTAATAAAAGTCAATGCAAATTCAATATGAGGCAGCAATGTAAGATTGCTAAACATTTTTAATACATGATGAAGATGAACTAATAGAAATATTAATACGGTAACTACTCATCTTTAGAGCAAAAATAAGAACATCCACTTCATAGAGCAGCTGTGAGAATTAAATACAATACCTTCAAAGCATCTGGCATAGTAACCAGCCATAGACGCAGAAATGTTGATTCAAGCCCATAGTCGCTGCTCCCTTTTCTAAAATCATAGCAGTTATTGCTTGTACTATTTTCTTCTTCCTTCTGACATCTCCTAGATTTCTTTTATTATTTAACTTCTGCATAGTTCTTTCAAATTCCATGTGCATTTTTTTCTGCTTAGCTATTTTAACATGATTTGTTATACATCTATATTTATAAATTTTTAAATTATATTTATTTTGATAATGATATGTAATCTATAAATGTGTATATACACATTCGGTTTCGTTTTCTTCTTTTGATGTAAAATTTACATTTAATAAAATGCACAAATCTTGGTACATCCTATGCATCTTGACAAATGGATACATCTGCACAATTCAAACTTCTCAAGACACATAAAAATACCACCACCCCAGAAAGTTCCCTTGTGCCTCCTCCCAGTCATTCCCTACTCCACACTCCCTGAAGAAAACACTGTTCTGATATTTTTTCCACCATACATTAGTTTGCCTGTCCTAGAATTTTATATAAATGTAATTATACAACATGTATACTTTATCTAAGCCTTCTTCCACTCAGTATCAGTACATTGTTTTTGAAATTTATCCATGTTGTATGTAGCAGTAGTTGGTTTCTTTTTATTGTATTCAGATATTTTTCAAGGCCTTCAAAGACTGGGACTGGGCTAAAACTCCCTGCATCTCCCATGACACTTGTACAGGATCCTGTACCTTGTAAGTGTTCAGTCAACATTTGGTGAGTCAATGGATGAATGAACATTTGAGTTATATAATCAATCAATAAGCCATTTAGACACGATCAAGTTTTGCTTTTCTTATTCGGACAGTCTTTTTCATGTTCAACTTACCATACACCGGCGTGACATATCCTGGCTTCAGAAGCCTGCCTCCTTTACTGTAGGAATCCAGGGATCCGCCCATATGCAATTCTGCAGCCTTTGCTGCATTCATGCAGCAGTGAAGTACTGGCGAGAAACTGAACTCCTGCCCTGGAGAGCATCCAGCGTGGCTGTGAAAGAGCCAACCTCGGGGCTTTGTCTCTTGCAGACAGAAATGCTTATCCTCTATCTTTGCAAACATTAAAGCTCACATTCCTCCCATTGATTTATTAAACCACTGTAAAGGTCAGCAAAGAAATTCAAGTGCTGCATGGAATATATATATATATATATATTTTTTTTTTTTTGTGGCTGATTAGTGCCCGAATTGTAGAAGCAGCATGTATTTCCTTGCAGTCGGGAAAGCATAACTGAACAACAGGGTTAGTACTGTCGGCTCTAACTGAGATCCCTGTGACCTGCCTGAAATGGCCGTCCCCAGTGTAACCCTCTTACCTCTGAGTCTGGTGACTATGATTAAGGACAAGGCATAGTAGAGCAGGCCTCTGGGAAGAAAACACATTACCTCGGCTAGTTTTCTGGAGCGAGCATTTAGGGGTTTGAACCTATCACCATCATTTCTGCTTGGACAGTGGTGAGTTCCCATCATTTCTCATGCTGCACGTGTTCTGAATATAAACGTGCTTTCCATCCTTAATCCATTCAAATGACATTCTCATTCCTGCTGCAATCTAAATTTTATATAGCCACATAGCATACTTTATGATGTATCACTTCAAAACGTGGTGCTGTAAAATAGGCATACTTGATATTAAAATGGGAAAAGTTTTCTTTCAAACAAACATATTTCCCAAGAGATGAAGGAGATTCATGCATAATTCCTGTGGTGAGCTAAATATACAAAGAAATAAACTGGCTACAAGAAACAGAGATGAAAGATCTTTGTGGTTTCAACAAGCTATATATTTCTATTGACTTTATTCATGCTGCTTTTGAGAAAGTTAAAGACTTGCAGAAAGCATTATAAACTCCAATAATGAGGTGTTCAGTGCCAGCATTTTTTTCTTTTATTCCTTAGAGCAATTTTTAAGGTCACATTTCCAAAGAAAACCCATTTACAAGCGTGGAAAATGAAGATACTATAATTAGAAAAAAAATGTGGAAGTCATGGTGTGGCTATTTTAAAGAGTTAGGTCAGCTAATTTGCATTTCAGCTTATTAATTCCTGAAAAGGTGTTTTGTAAATTGATGTTTAGAGTTGTATCTAAAATGTTACAATGCCAGTTACGTGTCATGTTCCACTGGCCGCACCCATTTTATTTTACATTGGGATATTTGAGAAACCTACAACAACCATGTAGTTTTTTGCTGCCACTAGCTGCCCAAATAGAGCATGCTCATTAATGGTTTCCTCATGGTGCAGAAGAGTGCAATTGGTGTCCCCAAAGCAGGAGAGGTTTATTATATGCACGCTAAACTCTGCAGATGGCAGGCTTCGCTTATCAAAGTCCACAGAGACATAAGGAAGCAGTAAATGTCAATGGCTGCAGTTTGTGGAATGAGTAGAACCCTCAGTCTGGAAAGCACGTAGAGCTTAGGTTTGAAGGAGCTGTGTGAGTTGGCAAATTACTTACTTCTCTGGGCCTCAGCTGTTTGCTCTGAATAATAGTAAACATCCCCAGGTGATCTTGTCATTATTCAATACAAGATAGCAAATGCCTGTTATATAGTAGGTATCTTGCATGAGTTTATTTACTGGGTTTCCTTGCATCCACATGCTGATGCCAACTTTGGTGATGCTAATGTATCTACCTGGTGGTGAGATGGATGGAGACTCATCTGCTGTTCTTTTTTTTTTTTTTTTTTTTTTTTTTGAGACAGAGTCTCACTCTGTCACCCAGGCTGGAATGCAGTGGTGCGATCTCGGCTCACTGCAACCTCTGCCTCCCAGATTCAAGCAGTTCTCCTGCTTCAGCCTCCCCGAGTAGCTGGGATTACAGGCATGTGCCACCAAGCCCGGCTAATTTTTTTGTATTTCTAGTAGAGACGGGATTTCACCATATTGGCCAGGCTGGTCTCAAACTCCTGACCTTGCGATCCACCCGCCTCCACCTCCCAAAGTGCTGGGATTACAGGCATGAGCCACCGCGCCCAGCCGACTCATCTGCTGTTCTATCCTAGGACTTCTGCCAGAGCTTATTGGTGGTAGGAGAACTTGGCTCTTTTGACCCCTGGACTGAGGGTTTTCATGGGCCCTACTCTATAGCTGACCTTTACAAAAACACATGCCAATATAGAACTTCCTGCTTTCCCAAACAGCTTTAGAATAATAAAATGAAAAGTCATCAGTTGCCAGGTCCTATCTATCTGAAGCTTTCAGACTCTGCTGGCACTGGAGAAGAAGTCAAGTGTTTTCAGTGTTTCTAAAAGAGTTATGCCTTATGGGGTTTTTTATTATCATTATTAATGTGAAGACATTTACTTTTTAACTAAATGAGCTGGGACAGTTCTTTAGAGGGTTACAGAAGTATTAGGGATAACCAGAGTGGTAGGAATTCTGTTAAAGGGGTCATCAACATACTTCTACATTTTTAATCTCCCAGGAGCACGTTTTGTTGACAGCCCTCAACCAAGTTCAGGTTTGCAGAGAATAAGTTTAAAGGGGAATAAATGCATAAAGGTGTGACAAGACTCAAAAGCCTCCTTCTAAAGAGACTGCAACTCTACTATAAACAGCACTAATCAGAAACACTTATGGCAAGGGAAAGGAAAAGTCAATATATGTATTCTTCCTAAATAGGTTTTCTAACGTTGCTCACTTTGCTTTGCCACACAAAGCAATGCCATGTGGGCTTTTAGAGCAAAACGCTGGGAAGAGGATTCAAAAAGGAGGATGACTGGACAGAATATTAAAGAAGAGGCAGGCACCTGGCAGAGGAAGGCTGAAGGTAGGGTAACCAAAACCCAGACCCAGGCTGGGTTCAGGAGTCCGGCAAAGCAAGGCTGTCATGGAGTATGAGGTGGCCAGGCCAGGAGCTATTAAAAAAGACCAGAGATTGATAAGCCTAAACGCGGTGGATCTGCCCCTTCCCCCACTCTGTGGGCCAGGTTCAGCACAGGAAAGGGTCCCATTCTCACCCTTGGCTCCTGTATTTTTTCCAGCTATCCAGGGGACGGCAGGCAGCAGGTGCCCCAATGGTTTCTTCTCTCCGAAGCATCCCCCTGCAGCACCCGCCGCCCCTCTCCTTTCTGGGCAGCCTACTCTGCAGTCAAAGGCTTCAGGGAGGAGCCGCGGAAAAAAGAAAACAAAAGAAAGAAAGAGAAAAAAAAAAAGAAAAAAAAAAAAAAAACGCTGATGGACTTAAGGTCTGAGGGTGACCTGAAACTCCTGGGAAAGAGAGCTGGCACAAAGTAAATGCATTCATAAATACCTGAGAGTGTGTTTTATGCAGACTCACACACACTGCGTGTGAAACAAGGTGGTTTGCAGGGAGCAGGTTAACAAAACAATCCATTCTGCCAAGCTTCATCTACATATGGGTAGTTGGGAGGAGACTCTATGGCTTATCTAGGTCCTTGCTGCACCCCCCGCCCCCACAGAAGCCTATTCCACTCTTGAATTTGATGAGTGAAAAGACCAAGGATAGGTAGGCTATGAAAAGTCAACAGAGTAAGTAACCTACCAAGTCTGCCAGGGACAAACAATATTCAGGACAGCCTCATGACCTTAGGCTTGAAGTCTAGAATATTTGGACATGGATGGTCCTCTGAGATCACTTAGTCTTGATAGATTTAAACTACTAATCTCAATATTTCTGAATTTGCATTATTTGCGACAACAGACATTGTTTAGAAACCCAAGGAAAGTTATCTGCTGCAGTCTTTCTATCATGAGGACGGTGGGCTATCACAATCAAAGGGTTTTTTTTGGGGAGGGGGGTCAGAAAGGGCCTCCCCCCCATCCTTTCCTCGGGAGAGGAGTGAAATGTCTCCAGAAGCAACTGCACCGCTGCAAGTACTTCACCCTCCGAGTATCACAGGGGAAGCCATTCCGGCTTCTCTATTTGAAAACAGTTACCATATTTCCCCTCAGTTTGCCTCTTTAAAAAAACATAAGTTGCACATCAAATGCTGCGATATACAAACAAAACAAAAACTAAATGCTTGCTTAGATAAATCTTAGGTGTTTCCCATAAATCTCTGCAATCCCTCCATGAAACCCGGGGGACTCCTAACATCACGCATGTGAAAATGCCCTGCAAACCGCATGGCTGTATCCACGTGCGCTACAGCGTGCACCAGTTTCAGGTATCTGGGTGCTTCCTGAAGGAAATCCATGCAATCCTGACTGCATCTGTTTTCGGGTTATTACAGTGTATCGGGGGAAGAATCACGCGGCTATAGCTATTTTCTATCTGTTCCTGAAGAAGCCTGGGTGCGGAGCTCTCCTCCCCTGAGACCACACCCGGCGCTCAGGGCTGGCCGCAGCGGCTTCCCTGAAAATCAGCCACCTGCAAGGCTTGTCGAAATCATCAGGTTGTGAGCTACACATGTGTAAAAAGACGGAAGCGGACTTTAAACGTGCTGCGGTTGGTGGAAGCAAGCAGGAATTTAGCTTGGTGAGGATCCAGGCACATTGAAGCTCCCCGCCGCGGAGCGCGCGGCTGCCTCAGCAAGTCAGTCTCCGTGTTAGCTTCCAACTCTTTCTCTGCCCTCCGCCACCCACACACTGCAACACGATAAAAGCATCCGCGGCTTCATTCCCAGTTAAGAAATGTGAAAATCTAGAAACACCAAGAGGCGGATTAACTGCTCTAAAGGTTTAGAAATGCTAAACCAACACCTGCCGTAGTGCCGCAGTTTCACGAGTGTGTGTGTGTGCGCGCGCCCGCGCGCACTCGCGCTCACATTCCCTATGTGTTGAGAAGCAGAGCATTAAAGAAAAAGAAAAATAATCAGGAGAAAGAAAATGAATTGCAGAAAGTGCCAGAAAACTGGAAAGAAATTAAAAGTTCTTCATACATACTGCATACACACAACCTAGCCTATTTATTTGTATGTAAAATCCCCTAGCAGCACTATCACCATATACACCAAGGGGAATAATTAAGGAGGTCCCTGGTGGGAAAAGGGAGAGTTGGGGGGACAGGGTGTGTGCGAGGTGCCGGGATACCGAAAACTCGGGTGTCAAAAGGGAGCAAGAACCTGTTTTGGGGACACTTAAGGATCCAAGTGTCACGGGGTTTGGGCGATGTAGGAAGGGAGGGGCTGCGTGGGCGGGCACAGAAGGGAAAAGAGTAAGGGGGCATGGGATCTCTGAGAAAATCAGGGGCCTCTGAGCAAAGTGGAAAGGACGAGCGCCGCAGCTACCCTGGCCGTAGCTCGCCCCCGCCTTCCCTTTTGCGCAGAATCCTTGCCTTGGTTGCAGCAGCGCGCTGCCCCCACTGGCCGGCGCGCAGTGATCGATCGCAGGCTGCGTCAGGAGCCTCCCGGCGTATAAATAGGGGTGGCAGGACGGCGCCTAGCCGCACACAGCCATCCATCCTCCCACTTCCCTCTCTCCCCTGTCCTCTCTCTCCGGGCTCCCACCGCCGCCGCGGGCCGGGGAGCCACCGGCAGCCACCATGAGTTCCTTCAGCTACGAGCCGTACTACTCGACCTCCTACAAGCGGCGCTACGTGGAGACGCCCCGGGTGCACATCTCCAGCGTGCGCAGCGGCTACAGCACCGCGCGCTCCGCTTACTCCAGCTACTCGGCGCCGGTGTCTTCCTCGCTGTCCGTGCGCCGCAGCTACTCGTCCAGCTCTGGATCGTTGATGCCCAGCCTGGAGAACCTCGACCTGAGCCAGGTAGCCGCCATCAGCAACGACCTCAAGTCGATCCGCACGCAGGAGAAGGCGCAGCTCCAGGACCTCAATGACCGCTTCGCCAGCTTCATCGAGCGCGTACACGAGCTGGAGCAGCAGAACAAGGTCCTGGAAGCCGAGCTGCTGGTGCTGCGCCAGAAGCACTCCGAGCCATCCCGCTTCCGGGCGCTGTACGAGCAGGAGATCCGCGACCTGCGCCTGGCGGCGGAAGATGCTACCAACGAGAAGCAGGCGCTCCAGGGCGAGCGCGAAGGGCTGGAAGAGACCCTGCGCAACCTGCAGGCACGCTATGAAGAGGAGGTGCTGAGCCGCGAGGACGCCGAGGGCCGGCTGATGGAAGCGCGCAAAGGCGCCGACGAGGCGGCACTCGCTCGCGCCGAGCTCGAAAAGCGCATCGACAGCTTGATGGACGAAATCGCTTTTCTGAAGAAAGTGCACGAAGAGGAGATCGCCGAGCTGCAGGCGCAGATCCAGTACGCGCAGATCTCCGTGGAGATGGACGTGTCCAAGCCCGACCTCTCCGCTGCGCTCAAGGACATCCGCGCGCAGTACGAGAAGCTGGCCGCCAAGAACATGCAGAATGCTGAGGAGTGGTTCAAGAGCCGCTTCACCGTGCTGACCGAGAGCGCAGCCAAGAACACTGACGCCGTGCGAGCAGCCAAGGACGAGGTGTCCGAGAGCCGTCGTCTGCTCAAGGCCAAGACCCTGGAGATCGAAGCATGCCGGGGCATGAACGAAGCGCTGGAGAAGCAGCTGCAGGAGCTGGAGGACAAGCAGAACGCCGACATCAGCGCTATGCAGGTGAGGCACCCGCCCGAAACACAAGGGGGCGGAGGACTCGAGCAACGGGGAGAGTTGGTGGGCCCAGAAAGTGGAGACTAGGGGTGGTGCGGCTGCATGCAGCTCTTAGGGATAGGGCTTGGCTCCTTGGCCACTGTGTGGGAGGGGTGGGGCACTTGGAGGGCGTCAGTGAGGGCGCGACTGTAGTCTGGGAGTGTGCTCGGTGCTGCTGCACCCGAGTTCCGCATTAAAGCTGCCCGGCCCCTGTTGGGTGGGGGAGGGGAAGACATGGGAATTGGGCGTTGCCTCCGGCCTGCAGTGAGATCTGCTGTCTACTGACCTGCATTAACTACAAGTTACTTTGCAGCAACTATGGGATCATCTGGTTAATAAATACTAGAGTGAACAACTCTCAATTAATTCTGAAAGATTACTGTGACCGGCATGCTTTATGACTAGTTTTACCAACCACTCCCTTCCTTTATTTAGTAGGTAGACAGGAAAATAGTCAACATTGTTTTAGGTAGTTAACTAGTGATATTCATAGTAAAGCATTTCTTTAACTTTTTTTTTAATGTGTAAAATCTTCTACAACATTTCTGTTTAAACATCTCCATCTTCTGGGGAGTAGAAAAAATAAATTTTTAAAAAGATGTCCATTTTGAAAGATCTCCATCTTCTGGGGAGTAGACATTTTTTTCTTCTTTTGGGAGTAGAAATTTTTTTCTTTTTCTGGGAGTAGAAAAAATAATTTAGATACATAGGAAATATTTTAGAATTTTTTTTTTTTTTTTTTTTTTAACATCTGGCTATTTTCTTCTCCTATAAAGAAAGGCGTTAGTTTCCTGGCATGTAACCCAGCTAAAGAATAGTTAATCAGTGAATGAGAAACGCAGTTTTTCCATCAACTTAGTTTGTTTGCAGGCATTTTATGATGATCATTAAACAGTATTAAGTAAAGAAATAGAAGAACAGAATTTTCTTCTATCTTTTTTTTCATCTCAGGCTTCATGAACTTGGGTATTTTAGGCAAGAAGGTTTTTAAAAACATACAGGAAGTTATTCTAGGGGAGATTTTATCACCTTGTGTGCACCTTGATTTTAATCGAAACTAGGCCTTTGCAACTATACTACAGTAAAATAGAAGGGATTTATGCTTGGATTTTTTTTTTTTTAATTTTTTGTCTTCAAACAGGACACGATCAACAAATTAGAAAATGAATTGAGGACCACAAAGAGTGAAATGGCACGATACCTAAAAGAATATCAAGACCTCCTCAACGTGAAGATGGCTTTGGATATTGAGATTGCAGCTTACAGGTGAAAACAGAGGGGCAAAGATAGCAGCCATTAAACCTTAGGAAGAAAATCAGATCCCATTTAAAGTTATGTTGGATCAGAAACCTTCAAGAATAGTCCTATTGAAATAATGAAGTGTTAGTTTTTGGCTTCTTCCAAGAAGGTATTTAGATATATAAGAATTTAACCCTGTAATGAGGAGTCCTGTTTTTAGCTTCTCATTACATTTTAAATCAAATAGGATGACTTAATTTTTTTTTTCTGGTCTCCATCAAAAAAATCCCCAGGCATTAAGTTTTGGTAAATCCCAACCCTGCTCCTGCTTGCCTTTGTCTTTACGGTGCTCAGAGCAAGTCGTGAAACACAGGTTTTTGTTTTTTTTTTTAATTTTAAAATGTTTATTTCTGGTTAGAGCATTTCCAAAAATTACTTTTAATTGATTAATCTTGCAGTATTTTCTGACTATTAGAAAATACTGCAAGTCTTAGAATTGTAATGTACAGAGTATAACGTAGTTTTTTATAGTATTTTGAATTAGAAAAACCTCACCTTCTATCTGCATCCCCAGGAAACTCTTGGAAGGTGAGGAGACCCGACTCAGTTTCACCAGCGTGGGAAGCATAACCAGTGGCTACTCCCAGAGCTCCCAGGTCTTTGGCCGATCTGCCTACGGTGGTTTACAGACCAGCTCCTATCTGATGTCCACTCGCTCCTTCCCGTCCTACTACACCAGCCATGTCCAAGAGGAGCAGATTGAAGTGGAGGAAACCATTGAGGCTGCCAAGGCTGAGGAAGCCAAGGATGAGCCCCCCTCTGAAGGAGAAGCCGAGGAGGAGGAGAAGGACAAGGAAGAGGCCGAGGAAGAGGAGGCAGCTGAAGAGGAAGAAGGTATGATAAGAAACAAACCCCTGCAACTTCAAGTGCAAACTGCGTGTGGATATTTGTTAGGAGGTAGATAAGACAAATGAAGCCTTGCCATATATGACATTAGAATCATAAATAATTTTTCTGTTTGTTCAGCAAACCTTTCCTAAGGCACTTACTCTGAATGAGGTAATTGGTCAAAAATTTCATTTTTTAATATAATCATTTAACACAGCAGGTTGGTGTCCTAAAGAACGAAAATAGATACCAGATACATAATGAAAGAAATATTGAGGTTCAGTCTTAGAGAGGAGCAGAGTTTCCCATACCTAGGAGTGATCTCATTCAATTTAAATATGTGTTCAGTGGCAAATTATTCATGGCAAGCATTGTCTGTTAACATGTGCTTTTGGAGCTGGGAGGTTTTGGTGAGCATTCTGACAGTTGTGTTTGCAGATAAAACCTTTGCAGACATGTTTTGACTGGACTTACCCTAGATTTAGATTTTGTACATTTTCTTTTTATGTTAAAGCTGCCAAGGAAGGGTCTGAAGAAGCAAAAGAAGAAGAAGAAGGAGGTGAAGGTGAAGAAGGAGAGGAAACCAAAGAAGCTGAAGAGGAGGAGAAGAAAGTTGAAGGTGCTGGGGAGGAACAAGCAGCTAAGAAGAAAGATTGAACCCCCATTTCCTTAATTATTTCAGGAATAATTCTCCCGAAATCAGGTCAACCCCATCACCAACCAACCAGTTGAGTTCCAGATCCTATGTGAATTAAAAAGTCAATATATGTATAATTCTGAGATGACTTAGGTTGGACATTCAATGTTGTGCTATGAATTTCCTCTTTATGCAGAGTATCTGTTTGCTTGCAGAGTGGCTTTCTGGCTTGCTGCCAGCCTGTGCATGGTCCACGCTTATGAGTTCAGGATCTTCGGCAATGTGAATCATTCAGATGTTTACAATAAAAAAACACCACATGAGTAAATGAATTCGCTAATGTTAATGTTAAACTTCATGGAAAAATAGTCTTTTGAACCTTTGGTGGTTAGCAATTAAAGACCCTGAGTTATGTGCAATAAATAGTAAATAAAGTTATACCGAATGATGTATTTTTTGCTGTGGTTATTAATTAAAATACCTTAAAGATGGCACCAATATAAAGTATATACCAGTGGACTATTGACCTCCAATTTTTTAAAAAGTCAAAATTTTAACAATTACCAATGCTTTTTTTTAATTCCTTCTTTGGAAATTCTGAGGGATACAGTTAGGTCGTGATTACTCGTGAAATCTCTCCCCACAAAAATGTTACTGATAATAAACATGAGTAAATGAGAAAGTCTATAAATAACAATAGACTTTGCCTCAAGGGGCTGTGTCAGGTTTTGGGATGGCTTTCTAGGGAGCAATTCTGAAATTATTTGACAGATATACTCTTTATGGTAAATAGGTCATTTCAGAGTCTAGAGTGCTAACCATTACACTATGGAACCAGGATAAATAGGTCATTTCAAACTGATATGTCATAATGCAATATGGATAGAATATGAATCCCATACTTTCATCCCTATAACTGCATTTTAAAATATAGTCTAAATGTCATGGGCAGAGGTTAAAACTTGAGAACATGGTACAATAAGAAGGAATAATTTTTTATCTACATATAATTTCAGGAGAAGGGATTAAAACTACCAAAGGTTATTTGCCACTCCACTGCAAACATGTTGCCTGCAATCCTGAGCTCATGATTTAGTGTTTGTTAAGCGTAATTCTGTTGCCTCAAGTAAATAGCATTTGATGCTACACATTTTTAAACCTGTAAAAGCTACAGACACAAGTAATGAAATTACGAGTCACTTAAGGGGGGAGGTAATATGCTTGTATGTTACATTGACATTGCTCTGCATGTCTCTATTGGGAAATATTTGGATTTCAGTGATAGCTTGACTGGTTGGACATTGCATCAAATACACACCCCATCTGTCCTCTCTGTCCATTGTAAAGTTATGAACGCTCTTGCACTTGCATTTGATGTGGAATAAATATAGATGATATTACTGAGTATCTGCTATTCTGCCTTTGTTCTAAAACAATTGCTTTGTCAGCTAATTTGATTCAATATTTTTTTTTTAGACGATCTTTATAAGTTATGAATTTAAACTGAAACCAAAGTGGTCTCCATTAAAGTTACTTAATCCCTTTGTACTACCTATTTCTAGTTAAATATAGGTTGCTGTGCAAATAGGTAAAGTGCTTCTTTGCCATGATGGTATGGATTGAAACTATGAAGGCTCTCAGTGTATTGGCTTCTGTAAAGATGAGGTGTCTCCTCAGAAACAAAGCTTTCCACATTTCTGCTTACTAGACCTGGGATGATGTACATGGCAAGTCTCAAACAGATGCAAGCTACATGCAAAAAGTGACTTTAGCCAAATGGAAATAACTGGATGCTCTGAGAATTACTTGGTTGAAGTAAGGAAACTGTACCATACTCTATCCTGTGTGCCATAATAAAATAGTAAAAAACCTAAATTGAGTTTAAAGTCTTTTTTAACATTTCCCCAAATTTGGTACTGTGGTCAGTGCCACTTTTCTCTCTCCTCCCCCTGAACCTGAAGTTCTCTTTCAGTATTCTCTCTCCTAATGAATGACCCCCTCTCTATAATCATCTGATTCCATTAAACAGACTCCTTGAATAACATCCTACCTCCCATTACCTCTCCTCTACCCCTCTAGACTAACCTATCACCGAGTTACAGTGAGAACACCTCCATGTCTTAAATCCTTCCACATCTTTCAGTTGATGCTGCCACCACTCTAACTCTCCTCCCAGGGCCTACTCTTGGTCTCCTTCAATTAGCATCCTATAGCAGGCTAATCTTTTAAAAAGCAAATTTTGATCATGGCATCCCCCTGAATAAAACCTGTAATAGCTTCCTACTTTTAATATGAAAACCAAAATCTCAAATGTCATCTTCAAGGCCTGCCTGGCGCTGACCCCTGCCTGCTTCTCTAACTCATCCCGTTGTACACCCCTTTCCCTCCACTTCCAGTACTCCTGTCACCCCAGTATTCTGTTCTCCCATCTGTCACAGGATCTTTGGTGATTCCTCTTTCTGGAGCACTCATATTTTCTCTCCTTCCCTCAGCCTTGACCTGTCAGTTCCTACTGAGCCTTCAGATTTAGGCCCAAGTGTCATTCCCTAAAGGAAGCCTCCCTTGACCTCTTCTAGTGGGTCAAATTCTTTGAAATATGTGCATAAGACTTTGTAGACTTTTTAATTCTTGCCATTGACATCTATTTGTGTGATCGGTTGATGAATGTCTGCCTCCCCCATTACAGTGGGATCTTTATAAGTATTAGAATCAGATCTCTGTTGCTCATTAATTTAGTGCCAGTATCCAGCATAGTTCCTGCCATAGTAGAAGCACAATGGATATGTATTTAATGAGTGACTTTCCCCATCGATTAAAATGCCTTCAAAATGATTGGCAAGTCAAAAGTTCAATAATAAGTCCCAGTCTAGTCCATACCTTTTTGTGGAAAGAGCAAAGAACCAAGAATCAAGCGTCCATCTTGGGTCCTCGCTTTGCACTATTATGGAACATTGGCCATCCCTGCCCAACCCCAATTTGTTTATCTACACAAGGGTTGAGTGGTGGACATCTCAGATCCATTCTAGATTCATAATTCAAAGTCTGAAATACCCTCACTGCTCTATTTTAGAAGTCCAGGCTAAATGCTGAGTGGAAAACACACATATGACACTCATGTCCTCACTAAAAATCCATCCCCTACAGAAAATTGCTAAACTTAGCGTGAAGTTTCATTGCTAGCAATTTAATTGCTCAAATTGGTAAGCAATTAACTTGGTCACTTTTTTAGCCATATGGAGATTCCAGTGCTGTTGGAGGGGTTACTGTGTCCCATGATGCTGTTCTAAGTATATTTTCTGTATTAACTCATTTCTTCCTTACATACAACAACGTTCTGAGTCCAGTATGATTATCATCCCCATTTTATTATTGTTTTAAAAATTATTTGTATTTTTTAAAAGTAGTGACAGAGTCTCATACATTGCCCAGGTTGGTCTTGAACTCCTGGGTTCAAGCGATCTGCCTACCTTGGCCTCCCAAAGTGCTGGGATTGCAGGTGTGAGCCACTGCCAGCAGCCTATAATCCCCATTTTACAGATAAGAAACTAAGGTTAAGTGACTCGACAAAGGTCATGTAGCTGATTGGTGGCAGGGCTGAGACTCAGACTCACCCACCTCACTGCCTCTCCTTCGTGGTCCAGCTTATAAAGTACACTTGTGGCATCAGCGTATGTTTCCACAGGCGTGTTTTGTGACAGTGGTTCGGGAGTTCACACAATAGTCAGAATCCTTACAAGGCAGTCCTGTATCGTTCAAGAGCCACATATACACTCACAATGTTCCATTGTAGTTAGGATCAATGTTTTCTTTCACCTCTTTGATGATTTATGTCCATATCTTAATTCCCCTGCTAATAGAAGCTTTCAGAAGGCAGGAGTCAGGTCTTATAAACAGAGATGAGTTTGACATTTATCTTCAAGGATCACCAACATTCTGGTGATGCTGGTTCTCATGATGTTATTCTTCTTCTACCTGGCCACAATTTTCTAGTTCTGTTGACATTTTAGTCATCCTCAAGTTTTTCTTCTCCTTCTTTTCCTCCCTTCACTCTTTGCTCTTCTTCTTTTTTTTTTTTTTGTCGTCTTCTTCCTTTTCCTCTTCCTTCTTGCAAGTCTTCTTACTGCAAGCAATTTCAAATCATTTTGGGAGCAGAGAGGAATAAAGATTGACTGAATAAATAAATGTCTTTGTTTCTATTCACAACACCCAAGAAAGCACCTTGGGTTGAATGGGCATATATTTCCGGAACGGCAATGGTTTCATACTTGTGAGAAGTTTCCATAAACATGAGCAGCATAGAGAATTTCTTCTTTCTCTTTTGGGAACAGTGTGAGATGTCAGAATTGGTTCAGCCGTGATTCATTTGCAAGGAGCTCCCAGTGGAGAATTCAGAATACTTATATCTTAGGAAAATGTCCAGTAGAGTGAAGTTCAGTGGGTTATACAAGCTAGGCAGTGAGGACTATTTCCAGTTTAAGGTCTTCTAGAAAATTCCCAGTGAAGAGTCTTAAATAACTGGAGCATCAAAAGATAAGGCAACATGAGAAGAAAAAAAAATCCTTAGCAGCCCTAGAAAGTAACTCTAAATAGTATTTTTAACCAATCTTTTAACTCTACTTCAACATAGGGAATTTTTTGCATATGAGGATTTAAAAAATAATATAACAAAGATATTAAAAACAAATTTGAAAAGAAAACACATTTCCTCCATTTAAACCCAGTTATTTTCATTCATATGTTCTGTTTTAGTTCTTGCTTCTAGTTATGTATATTTTGACACTGATCATCCATTCATTCCACAAAATTAATCATTCATTAAGTGCCAGATGCTGTTCAAGGTACAAGGAATAAAGCAGAAAATGTCCCTGCTTTCAGGGACTTAATAATGGTGTGTATTTACGTGTGTGTGTGTGTGTGTGTGTAAACAGACAGTGAACAAGTAAGCAGGTTAACAAGCAGGCAATCTTTGATCAGAGCCAGGCATATAAGGGTATGGGGTATGAGTGCTCCAGGTGGCGCGAACTGGAAGTACAGCAAGCTTGGCTTCTTTGAACCCAGAAACCTGCATTAAGCTCATTTTTGCTCAGTCTTATGAATGAGATACAAATGAGATTATAAACGAGAGTAGAAGATGGGACTGAGAAAGGCAGGCAAAGGCCAAGTTATGCATGGGCTTGTAGGCCAAAGAATTTAGATTTTATTCCTTGTGCAATTAGAAACTTTTGAAGAGGTTACTCAGGGGAAGGGTGATATTATCTCATTTATGCTTTATAAACACCACTCAGGCTCTTGTGTGGAGAATAGACTCTAGAAAAACAAGAATCAAAGTAAAGAGACTGAGAGACTGTTTTAGTCCAGATAAGAATAGGCAGTGGCATTAGACATGGCACTACATGGTATGAGTCAAGGAATTCTTAACGTATTTCTTACTAACAGAATAAATGAATGAAGAAGGAAAATTGTAAACAGTATCTTTTGATAACATAATATTTCAACACATTAATATATAGTATGTATCAGTTATTTGTTGTTGCATAACAAATCATTCCAAAGTTATGTGACTTTGAACACCTCAGTTACTCATTCTTTCTTAGTTTCTGCAGGTCAGGAATCTGGGAGTGGCCTCGCTGGGATTTTCTGACTCTTGGCTGCTGATGGACTTGCAGTCAGATGTTGACTGAGGGTATTATTAACTGAAGGCCTTGATTAGGAATGCAGGATCCCTTGCAAAGTGGCTTATCAACTTGGCTGTCAATTTCTTCTCCATGTGGGCCTCTCCAAGGAGCTGCTTGAGTATCTTTACTATATGGTAGCTGGACCTCCCAAGAGCAAGGCCTCCAAGAAACCAAGGCAGAAGTTGCAATGTCTCCTATGACCAAGGCTTGAAAGTCACACACCATCATTAACACTGTGTACTATTGGTCACAGAGACTAGTCTGCCTGATTCAGTGTGGGAGAGATCTACACGAGAGCACACACCAAGGACCAGTAGCAAGAAGGGAAGATCATTAGAGGCTACCACAGATAGCTGGGCATGTGGATATTTCTTTTATGAACAACAGGTGTACATTTCACAGATTCTGAAATAATTCCAGTTTTAAATATTCTTCTGCTCTAATTTCACCAGTATACTCATTCTTATCCATTTGTGTGTCCCAATTTAAGTTTAAAAACATATTCATAAAAATTCTAGACAGCATGGCAATAAATATTCAATGTATGTCTTCACATTTACTCTTCTAGCGAAGTGTTTCTTTAATAATTCCCTCAGTGGGTTTGTGTATTCAAGAGATATCATGTACATTTTCATAGCACCTGATGTGTAATCCCATATTTCCATTCTATAAAAGGTGATAGCTATATTTTAAGAGCTTTACTTCCGGCATTCATTCATTTTATTTTATTTTCATTTTCAAAATATCTTTTTCTTTTCTTTTTTTTGTTATACTTTAAGTTCTGTGGTACATGTGCACAATGTGCAGGTTTGTTACATATGTATACATGTGCCATGTTGATGTGTTGTACCCGTTAACTCATCATTTACATTAGGTATATCTCCTAATGCTATCCCTCCCCTCATTCATTTTAAATGAAAGGTATATTACTCTAGTTAATTGGAATAAATATGGTGGCGGCTAATATGTGACAAGGTAAATTGTGACAGAAAAAAAAACCTGTTTATTGTTTTGTTGGGAGATCAAACACATCCCAGTTGACATCTTAAATTTATTTTTAAGGCCTGCCATGATGGCTCATGCCTGTAACTCCAGCACTTCGGGAGACTGAGGCAAGAAGGTTGCTTGAAGCCAAAAATTTGAGATCAGCCTGGGCAACACAGCAAGACCTTGTCTGTACAAAAAATATTTTTTAAAAAAATGATTAGTTGGGGCCGGGCGCGGTGGCTCAAGCCTGTAATCCCAGCACTTTGGGAGGCTGAGACGGGCGGATCACGAGGTCAGGAGATCGAGACCATCCTGGCTAACCCGGTGAAACCCCGTCTCTACTAAAAAATACAAAAAACTAGCCGGGTGAGGTGGTGGGCACCTGTAGTCCCAGCTACTCGGGAGGCTGAGGCAGGAGAATGGCGTAAACCCGGGAGGCAAAGCTTGCAGTGAGCTGAGATCCGGCCACTACACTCCAGCCTGGGCGACAGAGCGAGACTCCGTCTCAAAAAAAAAAAAAAAAAAAAAAAAATGATTAGTTGGGCATGGTGGCACATGTCTGTAGTCCTAGCTACTCGAGAAGCTTAAACAATTAATTTTTAAAAATACATTTGCACATGATTTTAAATAGGAGATTTTTAATAAACAATAATTTTTGTTAATTACACGTAATCTTAATATAAAATGATAAAACAAAAAACATGAGATTCTGCAGATGAGGTTCAGGCTTCTCGTAGCTATTAAAGACACTCTCATTTGTATATTGGTGGTCACTAATCCTTTTACTCTTAGGTAAATGTCCTTTCAATTTATAACCACCCCACATCCTTACATGCTAATGTGGGGTATGGGTTGTTTCCTGACATGATCATTAGAAAACAGACATATAGCAACTAGCAGGATGCTTTGATGCAGCAAAATTAATGCTCCCTTTTGCTGTGTATCTCCCCTACCAGCAAAGACAGAAACTCTATGTTACAAACTCTATGTTTTACCTAATCATCTCTAGCTGTGAGGAAGGAATGATCTGCTTGTTCTGATTTGTTATTTTGTTTGGAATCATTTATTCGCTGGAGAACTCCATCTTTTTAACACACACACACACACACACACTCTCACACACACACACACATATACAGCGACGGAGAGAGAGAGAGAGAGAGAGACAGAGAGACAGAGAGATAGGCTGGCTTTCTCTCTTTCTCCTCCTCCCCATCCTAGAGGCACGCAAAGGAGAATATGTGTGAGAGAATCTCACCTGGAAGCCACAAATCATTCACAGAGTTTAAGGCAGAAAAATTGGTGTCAGACATGTGAAACTAAGGATTGTTATCCATCTATCTATCTGAAACAGGGTCTGGCTCTGCTACCCAGGCTGGAGTGCAGTGGTGCGATCATGATTCACTGCAGCCTCAACCTCCCGGGCTCAAGCAATCCTTTGACCTCAGCCCACACCACAATGCCTGGCTAATTTTTGTATTTTTTGTGGGGACAGGGGCCTCCCTATATTACCCAAGCTGGTTGGAATGCCTGGGCTCATGTGATCCTCCTCCCTTGGCCTTCTATATTGCTGGAATTATAGGTGTGAGCCACCTCAACCGCCCCAAGGGTGAAAGTAAAATGCAATGCCTTCCCCAGTGGGTTTGTTAATTGGCCCCTATGGTCAGCAGGATCCCAGCGTGAACCCAGGACTCCCGTTACAGGACACTTAACCAGAGAGTGGCTTCCCCTTGAATGTGTCTGTGGAAGTGACTTCTGAGTGTGAACCAAGTCCCCAAAGGGCCACTTTAGTGACTTATTAGGAGCACCTGGGACTTAGCGCATGTTCTCAATTTCCCTTGTGAACACTAACACCTGCCCTCAGGTCCTCCTAGTCCCACCTGAGCAGTGAAAACTAGAAAAGACAAGTGTGACTTCTGAGAAGTCAGCTGAAGCCTCTAGACAGGAGTGAGTGGAAATTGTTTTCAGCACTTACAGCACGGGTGCAGTTTTCCTGGGGTGGCATACAGCCGTGAAACAAGTGACCCCCTCCTCAGCCAAAGCAAGCAACCTGAAGTGTTGGGGGTGTGCGCCGGTGAGTGTGTGTTGTTTAGACACCATACCCTTCGCTTGTTTTTTGTATAAGAGGGCCAGACAGGCATCTTATTGCTCAGGGAGTAGAAGCCCAGGCGCTTTTAGAGCCCAGCGGCTCTCTCCAGCCGGCTTAGGAAACAACACTTTGTTCAAGTTTATGCATAATTTAAGCAAAATGAGTAGAAAAATACTTCCTTTCAGGCCGGGCGCGGTGGCTCACGCCTGTAATCTCAGCACTTTGGGAGTCTGAGGCCGGCGGATCATAGGAGTTGGAGACCAGTCTGGCTAACATGGCGAAACCCAGTCTCTACTAAAAATACAAAAAAAAAAAAAAAAAAAAAAAAAAAAGCCAGGCGTGGTGGCGGTACTTGGGAGGCTGAGGCAGGAGATTCGCTTGAACCTGGGAGGCGGAGGTTGCAGTGAGGAGAGATCGCACCACTGCACTCCATCCTGGGTGACAGAGTGAGACTCCATCTCAACAACAACACCACCACCCAAAAAACTTTCTTGCACCCAGTGGCAGCAGGTTTCCCGAGGTGATGAAAGCCTGTTTGTGGATTAAGAAATCTTTCCTGCCTTCCCAGGGCAGACCCGTAAGGGCAGGCTACCCTCCCCTGTCTACTGCTCCCCACCTCCCCCAAATCAGTGTGGAGAACGAGGAAGGGTCGTAGGACCTCAGCCCCTATTTCTTTTTTCTTTTCTTTTCTTTTCTTCTTTTTTCTTTTCCTTTCTTTTCTTTTTTTCTTCTTTTCGTTTTCTTTTTTTGAGACGGAGTCTTGCTCTGTTGCCCAGGCTGGAGTGCAATGGCTCCATCTCGGCTCCCCGCAACCTCCGCCTCCCGGGTTCAAGCGAGTCTCCTTCCTCAGCCTCCCAAGTAGCTGGGATTACAAGCGCCTGCCACCACGCTCGGTTAATTTTTTTTTGTATTTTTAGTAGAGACGGGGTTTCATTGTGTTGGTCAGGCTGGTTTCGAACTCCTGACCTCAGATAATCCACCCGCCTCGGCCTCCCAAAGTGTTGGGATTACAGGTGTGAGCCACTGCGCCCGGCCCAGCCCCTATTTCTATTTACCTGGGGCCTCGTGACTGCCAGCTCTGGGGGTCCCTCTAGAGGGGCTGAGTTGTGCTCCTGGACAGGGCGGAGCACATCAGATCCTGTTTAGGGTTACACCGAACATACGGATCATTCGAATGTATTTTTAAAAAGTAACCTAAACACGCCTCCCTAAACCCGTGAAAATCTAATAAGCTGAGATAAAAGGCTTTGAAAAATCAAAATGGCCAGATATCACTTTTTCTGGTTTCACTGCGGCTATCACTGCTGTTGCCTGGAGCCGCCCCCTTGGGCTCCTGCACCTGCAGCTCTGCCCGGGCGCCACCCACGCTCGCATCGCCACTGGTCACAGCTGCTCTCTTTGTTTCTTTCCGCCCTGCAAGGACAGACTGGATGCACGTGTGGTCGGGGGAGGAGGAGCGGGGGCCTGGAGACTGACCACCGGAGCTGAGACAGAGCTTAAGAGGCTTGGTGGCTCACGCCTGTAATCCCAGCACTTCGGGAGGCGGAGGCGGGCAGACCATGAGGTCAGGAAATCGAGACCATCCTGGCTAACACAGTGAAACTCCGTCTCCACTAAAAATACAAAAAATTGGCCGGGCATGGTGGCGGGCGTCTGTAGTCTCAGTCACTCGGGAGGCCGTAGAATGGCGTGAACCCGAGAGGCGGAGCTTGCAGCGAGCCGAGATCGCGACACTGCACTCTAGCCTGGGCGACACAGGGAGACTCCATCTCAAAAAAAAAAAAAAAAAAAAAAAAGCGGCTCTTGTCTCCTTAGTGGGTGGGCACGACCCCAGGATGCCTCCTGGGGACAAAACCTGTGCGGGGTGCAACCCCCGCAGCCCCTGCAGTAAGAGATCCCGCCCCTCCTCCTAAGGTGCAAAATGCTGCAGCTTCCAATTCCTTAACTATTAAGACCCCCATCCTGCAAAAGAACAAGTTCCAAGACTTTTGAAATACTTTAGAGCTGGTGGAGCCACGCGCCTTTGCAGAAAGCTCCTCCATTGGAGATGGAGCGGGGCGAGGGAAGGAGCAGGCGCCGGGAATCAGGGTTTTGCTGGATCTTTCTCCAGGTGGCCACGCCCGGAGGAGGCGGCAGCGAGATCCGCGGCCAGAAACCCACTGGCCAGAGGACTGAGTGGGCAGCGCGGGGAGGCGGGGTGTGGGCATCGTGGTGTGGCGGGGTTCCTCTTAGGGAACTTCTGCCGCCTGCCCTACACGGGAAGCCCAGAGATGTCTCCTCCAGAGTCGGGCCTGTTCTGGGACCCCAGACTCCAACATGAGGTTGGGGAAGGGGCATCCACAGTCATTCTGGACAGTGACCCTCCTCATCGAGGCCTGACCAGGAAAGCCAAGTCACAGCCGTTCTGGAATCTGAGTTTAATGTGAAGAAGCTGGAGTCAGAGGTGCAGCGAGGCTGCGGTGGGGGTGGGGAAGAGAGGGGAAGGAGAAGGGGAGGAAGGTGGGCAGAAAGGAGGGAGGAGGAGGGAGGAGGGGTAAGGAGGAGGAGGAAGGAGGTGAGAGAGAAAGGAGGAGGGGAGGGTGGCCAGGCACCAGGCACCGGCAGCCGGGGTGGGGCCTCCAACGGATTCCTGAGTTGCCTGGAGCTGCCCCCTTGGGCTCCTGCACCTGCAGCTCTGCCCGGGCGCTGAGTGGAGTGTGGACTGGCAGCCTTTGCATCCTTCAGGGGCTGGTTGGAAATGCAGTCTTGGCCCCCCTCTTTCCCCGCCAGGGCTCCCACCCAACCAGAATCTGCATTTTAACCGGACACGCAGGCGATTCCTGTGCACATTGTGAGATGCCCTGGTAAACATATAACGCTTATCTGCAGCTCACTCTTACACAGGGGTGTAGAGAGGAGAGGCAAAGGAGATAGCAGGCTGCTTTTCATAACAGAAGAAAGGCGAGAAGAGGAGCAGTTTCTCCCTTTGCCTTATAAGCTAAGGGCAGGGCTGGCGTGGTGGTTAACACATATAATCCCAGAGGGTTGGGAGGCGAAGGAGGGAGGGTGGGTTAAGCCTAGGAGCTCCAGAGCACCCTGAGCAACATAGCAGACCCAGTCTCTACAAAAAAATAAAAATTAGCTGGGTGTAGTGGCGCCTGTAGTTCCAGCTACTTGGGAGGCCAAGGCAGAAGGATTCATAGAGCCCAGGAGGTTGAGACTGCAGAGAGCTGTAACAGAGCCATTGTACTCTAGGGCAACAGAGCAGGATCCTATATTAATAATAATAATAATAATAATGATAATTAATAAGCAAGGGGAAGGCCTGGCCAAGGGAAGAGCTCATTCCTGCCAGTCTTCTAAACATCCCCTCACTATCCTGGACAGAGCTTGGTAAAGGAGCTTTTGCAGACCCTTGAGGGTCAGCACTTGGCTTCCATTTGGAAGGAAGTCAGGCCATTGAGCACTTCCTTATGTGATGTTCCAGGACCCTCAGCCCCCTGACTTGCTGAGACAGTCCAAGCCCCAGTGTGGGAGAAGTGTAAACTCATGGGGGCAAGGGGTGGGGTAGGATAGAACCCAAGTGAAAATATACATTCATGGGCAGGGCAATGTTTTCCCCACTCCCCAGGTGCAAATTCTATCTGGCTTCATGTTGCCATCTCTAAAGCTCCTTGCCAGTTACTTCCATAAGACAGGCCTCACTCATCTCTTCAAGCAACTTTCACCCGTATAATATTAACTCTGCCTTCCCCCCAGGTTGGGGTGGTGATAGTTGGGAAACATGCACCAGATATTTCTCTGGACCCTGTATCTATCCCAGGGAGAGCATTAGCCTGGCCCCAGGGTCAAGCAGACCTGGTGCTTGGAAGGCGCAAGCCTAGGAAGAAGAAAAGATGTGAAAGAGACCTCAGGGCCTGAGAGCTCACAAGCTGGTCAGTTTTTATCACCTTTAACATGGACGCTTTCTCTGGAGCTGAATGCCAGGTTTGGAGGCTTACCGTAGGCTATATCAGCCAGTAAGGATGCCAGTAAACTTATAACATCCTTTCTGTAGACTTAAAAATCACAAATCCATACATTTGCAAAGCAGAGTTTTATTTCTTAGAAAAAGTTGCAACGTGCAGGCTGGGAAGCGGAGTCTGCTGCGCAGACTAAAATCACTCTCTGTCAGAGCAAGGGTGGGACAGGAGTTTTATGCTAAATGGGCTGAATATAATATAGTATTCATCAGGTTACAGGAGGAGCTATGAATATTCATGAATAGAGGATCGTGAACATATGTTGTAAGCAAACATGCATGTTATGCATGTCCCATGTTCACTTTGAAGTGGAGACAACATTTAAATGCGCTAACATTAGGCTCTATAAGTCAAAAGGTGAAGCAAAGGACACAGAGTGTCTTGTGCACAGCATCTGTAAAGCAGTCCATAGAAAGGAGAATTTTGTCTGAAAGGAATGCATGGTGAAACCAGTTACCTGCTGTGTCAAAACCACAAGAAGGGAGGGGAGTTGGCTATGGTATCTATCTGGCAATTGGCTGAAGTCAGGGATGGAGCAAAGCTTCCATTTTTTGTTTCTCCAGGGCCAGTTCCTGTTTAACTGTTAGGAAATAATCTGGTAAAGATTAGTAAGAAAGATTGCATCGTGAGGCATGACCAACTTCCCATCTTGTCATGGCTGGGAAACTTAAAGGTTTTCTGGGATCTCCTTGGCTGAGAGGGTTCTTTTTCATCTGCTGAAGGTGAGGGGAGTTGGATTTTATTTTTATTTTACAATTCATTCATTCATTCATTCATTCATTCATTCATTCATTCATTCATTCATCAGATAGCTTCTGAGTAACTATTATGGGCCAGATACCATCTTTAGGCCCTGGGGATGCAGTGTTTACATTACTAATTTTCTGTTTTCACAGTGGCAGATGATTTTTTAAAAAATATATGCTGGCAACATAATGAGACCCTGTCTCTACAAAAAATTCAAAAATTTAGCTAGGTGTGCTATCGCTTGCCTGTGTGGTTCCAACTACTCAAGAGGTTGAGGTGGGAGGATCACTGGAGCTGGGGAGGTCGAGGTTGCAGTGAGCTGTGATTGTACCACTGCACTCCAGTCTAGGTAGCAGAGTGAGACCCTGTCTCAAATACACACACACACACACACGCGCGCGCGCGTGCTATAGTAGATGATATGGGCTATGGGCTATAATGAAAACTGAAGTTGGGTAAATGGGATGGAGTTGGCAGGAAGGTGCAATTATGCATTGGTTGGTCGGGGAAGCTTTCTGTGTTGACATTTGGACAGAGACCTGGAAGAAGGGAAGAGGAAAGCTGCGCAGACAATGGGTTAAGTCCAGCCCAGGGACTCTGAGGTGGGAGCATGCTTAATGTGTTGGAATAAGAATGAAGAGGCTGGTGTGGCCAGAACAAAATAGACATAGTGAGAAATGAGGCAAGATGGGGTCAGGGAGGAAGTGAGTAGATCAGGTGGGGCCTTACAAGCTTGGCGAGGGCTTTGGATTTTACTATGTGGGAGACTGAATACCATGGGAAGCCCTGGGAGGGTTTCCAGCCATGCTGTGGCAAGAAGTCACTTATATTTTAAAAAGATCACTCTGGCTGCTGTGTTGAGGATAAGCTGTGGAGGCTGGAAGGCCAATTACAAGGCTACTGACTTAAGTGGACGTGAGAAATAATGGTGATTTGTTCTTGGGTAATTGTGGTGGGGAAGGTGGGTTATTGTAGGACTCTGCATGTATTTTGAAGGCAAAGCCACTGGAATTTGCCAGAAGATTGGATATGGGAGAATGAGCAGAGTCAAGGATGACTACAAAGTTTTTGATCTGAGAAACTGAGAGAATGAAGTTTCCATGTAACACAATGGGAAAACAGAGGATGTAAGGTTGTGGGAGTTGCAGAGTTGCGGGGGAAGGGACATCAAAGGTCAGATTTTTTACATGTTACATTTGAGGCAGATGTATGGCAGGAGATATAAATCTCAATAGTGTTTTAAAGTTATCTCCCTCAGCACTCTAAGCCCTTATAAGAAAGTTCTCCATGAATGCATAGTGCCATAGAATTAGAGAATTCCAAAATTATAGAAGCTACTTAAGAAATATTTTTTTAATTTTACATATGAGGACATTGAGATTCAGGGCAGGGGGAGCATAAAGTGACTTGCCAAATATGATGTAATTGGTAATAACAGAGCTGGGATTAGATTCCAAAACTCAGTGCATTTTCCCTGCACTAGACAGCACTGCCTCCCAAGAAATGATGTTATTATTATTCCTGCTCTTTCTTTGGTGGCCAAGATCAAGTAGACTGTGGAGTGAAAGATAGTCTTGTTCAGTTACAACAACATTGGTATAGCAATGGGTGGTCTCTACTATTTAACATGGAACTTTCCCTCCTTCCCTTCTGCCCTCCTCTCTCTCTCTCTCTCTCTCTCTCTCTCTCTCTCCCTTCCCTCTATCTCTTTCTCTCTCTCTTTTCTTTTCCCTCCCTCCTTCCCTCCCTCTCTCCCTGCCTCCTCCCTCCCTCCCTCTCTCTCTCCTTCTCTTTCTTTCTCTTTCTTTTTCCCCTTCCTTCCTTCCTTCCCTCCCTCCCTCCCTCCCTCCCTCCCTCCCTCCCTCCCTCCCTTCCTTCCTTCCTTCCTTCCTTCCTTCCTTTCTTCCTTCCTTCCTTCCCTCCCTCTCTCTCTTTTTCTTCTTTCTTTTTCTTCCTTTCTTTGTATCCTATCTTTCTGTGTTTCTTTATTTCTTTCTTGAATTTTAGGCTTTATTACTGATAATTTGGTAGCTACTCCATGAAATAATTCCATCAAGGGTCACTTATTGACTTGGAAGTAAATGTACAAATCAGAAAAATTCTGAGTATTGCTGTATTAGTCTGTTCTCAAGCTGCTAATAAAGACATACCTGAGACAGGGTAATTTATAAAGGAAATAGGTTTAATTGACTCACAGTTCCTCAGGGCAGGGGAGGCCTCAATAAACTTACAATCATGGTGCAAGGCGAAGCAAACATGTCCTTCTTCCCATGGTGGCAGCCAGGAGATGTGCTGAGAAAAAGTGGGAAAAGCCCCTTTTAAAACCATCAGATCTCATGAGAACTCACTCACTATCATGAGAACTGCAGCATGGGGGTAACTGCCCCCATTATTCAATTACTTCTCAGTGGGTCCCACCCATGACATGTGGGGATTATGGGAACTACAGTTCAAGATGAGATTTTTGGGGGGAACACAGCCAAACCGTATCAATTGCGAGCCTCATCTTTTTGTATTTTTGCTCTTTAGATCAACAATGAATTGTTCATGTGAAAGAAATGCTCAGGCTGGGTGCAGTGGCTCACACCTGTAATCCCAGCACTTTGCGGGGGCTGAAACAGGTTGACCACTTGAGGTTAGGAGTTTGAAACCAGCCTGACCAACATGGTGAAATCTCGTCTCTACTGAAAATACAAAGTTAGCGAGGCATGGTGGTGCATGCCTGTAATGCCAGGTACTTGGGAGGCTGAGGTAGGAGAATCGCTTGAACCTGGGAGGTGGAGGTTGCAGTGAGCTGAGATTGTGCCATGGCACTCCAGCCTGGGCAACAAGAGTGAAACTCCATCTCAACAAAAACAACAACAAAATGCTCAGTTTAAGAAGTCACTTGAAATTTTCTTATTTTTAATGGTTGCTTGCTTTGGAAATAGTTGATCTGAATTTAACTAATTGGTTTTCAATCCAATCAACTGGTTAAATACATTGGACTTCACACACTGGGATTCATTTTGTGCTGTTTCCTGCAGAAGAATCCTGACATTCTGGGATGGAGAGTGAGGAGGACGAGTGGAGTCCATGCACTGGTGATCTTGGAAAGGATGGAGCTGTCACTCCAGTGACACCAAGCTTGGAGCTCTGCCTGTTGTAAGAGTTCCCTTCCCTCAAGACACACATGTGGGGCATGTCACTGAATGAGGCTAAAGCACCATGAAATAAAGCCAACTGTTTCTTCCTTGAGCAATCAAATTGCTGGTCATAATTCCTAAGGAATAAAAACAAATTTTTCGGACTAGGAACAATCTGATTGTGAAACATCAAAACAAGAAAATTACTTTGAAAGACTCAAAAATCACATGGGCCAGCAGCCCAACACATCATCTCCAAAGTCACATTACACTGTTAAAACCAACACATTCGTTTTACATCTGTGGGATCAAGCTTGTTTTCTCCTCTGTCCCAACCTACTATCCATATGGGGCCCAATTCCCCATCTGTCCATTGCTTTTGTTCTTCACAGTTGAGATTTTAATTTCAGTGATAATAAAAATTATCACCATCATCAGGTTTAGGTTTGATGGTGTATTTTGCTTTTGGAAGCATTCTCATCCTTTCCCACAATGCAGAGAATCGGGAGGATACGTGTTCCACACATTTTGCAGGTGGAATAAGAACAGGGCCAATGGCAACTGGTCTCTCTTGAGATGCCATCTCCACTTTAATGTTGCATGGGCAGTCAACTTCTCGCGGCAAAGCCACTGTCTGGGTTTCCCTTCCTCTTCCTTAACCCTGTCCACTTCTAAAGACATCTCACTCATTTTCATATCATGGGAACTCCATCCTTTTTCTTCTCCAGAACACACGTTCTGGGCTAACCTTTGTTTGGTCTCTCTTTTCTCTTACTCGCTACACATCACCAGCAAATCTCATGGCCGTCACTTTCAAAATATCCTCAAAATGCTGCCTAGTAGTTCTCTTAATCACCAATACTTGGTCCTAGACACCAAAATCTCTTACCTAGATTTTTGCCATAGCTTCATAACTAACCCTATCATCCTCAACTCTTCCTGTCCCCTAGTAGACACTCAACAGAGTAACTAGAGTACTTCTTCCCAAATTTACTGGTGTCACTTTTTTGCTAATAACCCTCCAAAGCCTTGTATGTACTGTGGCCTACAAGATTCTCCATGATTGAGCCCCTCTTATCGCTGGCCTGGCTTCCCTCTTGTCCATTTCCCTCCTACGAACGTGGCCTAGATGTTATTCTATAACTCACCAATATAATTTTTGCCTTAGGGCTTTTGTACTTACTCTTTCTGACTGGAATAGATTCTCTCATATATATCCATGTATCTTTCATAGACATCTGCATATATATGGCTCATAAATAACCTATATATTTATTAGAGAGGTCTTAACTCTCCTATATGAAAGACCAACCCTTTTCTCCCTGTTCAACCCTTCCTAATCTTATTATCTTTTTTATCCAAAACAATTGTCACCATCTGAATCCTTTATATTTTTCTTTTGCTTTTCTCCTACTTCCTTCTACAGGAATATAAATTCTGCAAAGGCAGGGACTTAATTTTTTCACTGCTGTGTTGCCAGAGCTTTGAGCTATGCCTCTCTCATACAATTTTTGTGCTTACCAATACTTGTTAAATGAATAAGTTGATGAATTCAGAGCCATCCAAAGATGGAATGGGCCTCCTTGGATGATAGTAGACACTTGGGGTTTTCCAATATTTATTCTATGTTATAAAATGAACCTAATGATCTGAAGGGTTGGACTAAGTTAGATGTCCTTTAAAAGGACAGCAGCATGGTGGCGGGGCGGGGGCCGGGGGGGGAGGTGAGAGCGTGTGTCAGAGATAAGTGATTTGAGTTTTTTATCTGATACTCCTGTGACATTGGATAATTTATTTAACTCTCCTAATCTCAGTTTCTTTGTTGGAAGGGATTTTATGCTTTCTATTTCATAGTGTGGTTATGATGATAAAATTAAACAACAAATAAATTAAAAAAAAATACAAACCAGATAACACATGTACAATGTTTAGCCTAGTTCCTGACACTTACTTAATAGTGTGGCAAACATTAACTGTACACTTACTCCTATCTCACTCCTATAGCTGGTATGTCTCCTGCATACTCTGGATGCTCAATAAACTGTTGTTCATGCATTGGTAGCGTGGTCTTCAAGAAAGGGCCAAGCACAATCATGTCTCTTCCAGCCTCTGGATTCTGAGGATCTGCGAAAGGATGGGCCCAAGGCTACCCAGGATGTGAATGGACTTTTTGGTTATTTGTTGGGATATGTTTTTCCTGCCAAATAAATTATTAGTTCTTTTCCTTTAGGCTTCCTTCTTTAATTCTTTTAAGATTCCTGACTCTCCTGATCCTCCCTTGGTCTCTAAAATTGCTCTTTATCTTGAATTTTTTTTCTCAAACCTATCTGTATTAGGCCATTCTTGTGGTGCTATAAAGAAATACTTGAGACTGGTCAACTTGTAAGAAAATAAGTTTATTTGGCTCATGGTTCTGCAGGCTGTAGAGGAAGCATAGTGTCAGCAACCGTTTCTGGTGAGGCCTAAGGAAGCTTTCAATCATGGTGGAAGATGAAGGGGAGCAGGTGTTTCACATGGCCGGAGTGGGAGCAAAAGACAGAAGGTGGTGGTGGGGAGATGCCACATGTTTTAACAACTATATCTCATGAGAACTCACTCACTATCCTGAGAACAGTACCAAACCATGAGAGATCCGCCTCCATGACTCAAACACCTCCCACCAGGCCCCACCTCTGACATTGGGAATTACATTTCAACATGAGATTTGGGGGGATGAATATCCCAACTCTATCATTATCTTGCTTACTTCTTGACCTTTGCCTCTGATATTGATTTTGTCTAATGAAATTTGTGAACTCCTAAAAATTCCCACCACAGATTGTTCATGCTGACTCAGATTTAAGTGGGATGAGTCAAATACCAGCTCCCTCACTCCTATAGCTGGTATTTCTCCTGCAGAAACTGGATGCTCAATAAATATCTGTTAATTATGCACTGGTAACATGGTCTTCAAATGAGTTACTAAATGAAATTATCAGAAATGATCACAGCCATATCAAATTTGGGCATATGGAAATATCAGAAAGAAATATGCTGAAATATAACAGTTATCTAAGGTGGCAGGAATATGGGCAAATACAATGCCATTATTCTACAGCGAATATTTGTTATGCTTAGAAATTAAAAAGTAAAAAATGTCCTAATAATGCATATGGTAGGTCCTGCTGGTGACTTTCTTCTGATAGAAGTAAATCACTTCTCTCAGCTTCTGTATCTGCAGATTGAAAGGAGAGAGCACAATATCTGTTTGACATACTCTAAGGTGTAAACAGGATGATGTATGTATTGGTCTGTTTTCACACTGCTGATAAAGACATACATGAGACTGGGCAGTTTACAAAAGAAAGAGGTTAAATGGACTTACAGTTCCACATAGCTGTGGAGGCCTCACAATCATGGCAGAAGACAAGGAGGAGCAAGTCACGTCCTAACGTGGATGGCAGCAGGCAATGAGAGAGCTTGTGCAGGGAAATTCCCATTTTTAAAACCATCAGATCTGGTGAGATTCACTATCATGAGAACAGTGCAGGAAAGATCCGCCCCCATAATTCAATTGCCTCCCACTGGGTTCCTTCCACAACATGTGGAAATTCTGGCAGTTACAATTCAAGATGAGATTTGGGTGGGTACACAGCCACATCATATCAATGTATCTGAAGTTACTTTCTAAACTGGAGAAAAATATATGAGTTTTAGGTGTTTTAGTTATTGGCATTGCTGTGGAGATGGATGTTATATTGCCATATGGATATACAACTCTCATACCTTCTGACCTTTTTTTTTTTTTGCACACAGTCAGGTCTCATTGGGCAAACATGTTTGATGTGCTCATGTTCAACTCTTCAGGAGAGAGGCCTGGAATATAAAAACTACTACTAATTCCAAGAAGATTCTGTCTTTCCTGGCACATTTGTCCTGAAACAATTCCTTATTGAGACTTTCCTTGAGTGGCTAAAAACGATTTTGAATCAGTTTACTCTGGGTTTCCTGTTCGTGGTCACTCAGCTGTATCCTAATTGATTACTCACTGTATTTGTATCTGATGCCCATCACTGTTGTTGTTCTACAAGCTGGGCAGATGCTCTTGCCTTGATTAAAGCAAGGAATAACCCTAGCCTTCTCCTGGAGATTGTGACTTTTAGCCTCTTTTTGTCCGCAATGTGCAATTTTTCTAGAAAGTGAGAAGCAGAGTGGTTGAGATCCATTCACATTTGCCGTCTTTGCCGCACTGTCTCTTCCTCGTAGGGAAGGATATGACCTTGGTAGAATAATACGACCTTCCTTTTGTCAGAGCAATTCATGTGGAGGGGGCATAAGCTGAGGGTCTTCTAGTGTCCATTATTTGTCTTTTGTCATCAAGGGACATCTGCTAAGACCTTCAGTCCTGAGCAAGGTGAGCCATTCCATAAAGAAGATATCTACATAGAGTGCCTATGCATTCCCTGGGTCTAAGGATGCAGCTGGGGAAAATGTCTAAATGGATTAAAAATCCATTAATTATCAATCCATTGATTAACCATCTTGATTATCATACACAGGCACACGTGTACACAGTCTTGGAACTTTTGCACAAGAAGGGACTTGTGGATGGGAGGAAAAAATGAGGCTCAAATGGAAGGAGGTAAAAAGGGACAAGAAGTAGAGAGCAGAAAGGAAGCATGAATGGACACTCAGAAGTTGTTTTAACCTTCCCAGAAGCTTCCCTTTATAAACAGCTAGACAGTTTGGTTCAAACCAATATTTGGATTTTCCTGAAACTAGCTAAAATGAAAGTTCCCTAACTAATAATAAGCAGCATTTATTTAGTGCCTACCATATACTAGAGAACTTACACTGCACTAAGAGCTTCCAAATAATTTTATTCCTAATGCTGATAAAAGAAAAACCTGACCTGAATTAAATTTAAAGCAGTTTATTGAGCAATGAACGATTCATGAATTGGGCAGTCTCTTGAGCCAGAATAGGCCCAGAGACTCCAGTGCACCCAGGTGGTAGAAGAAGATTTATGGACAGAAAAAGGAAAGTGATGTACAGAATACAGAAGTGTGGTACAGAAACAGCCGGACTGGTTACAGCTCAACATTTGCCTTATTTGAACATGGTTTGAACAGTGGGTTACATTTCACTGGCCTAACTTGGTGGTTGGCACAAGTGTAGGCTACAGTCTGCTTATACCTCCACTTGTTATAGTTCATCATGTACACAACTCTAACAAGTGGAGGTATAAACAGACATAGACCTTTAGGCCTGTGAACCCTGAATATCTGAAACAGGTCTGGGTTAATTTAGAAAGTTTGTTTTGCCAAGGTTGAGGATGCATACCTGTGACACAGCCTCAAGAGGTCCTGACAACATGTTCCTAAGGTGGTCAGATCACAGGTTGGTTTTATACACTTTAGGGAAACATGAGAGATCAATCAACATATGTAAGATGAACACTGGTTTGGTCTGGAAAGGCAGGACAACTCAAAGCAGGGAGGGGGCTTACAGGTCGCAGGTAGAAAAGAAAAAATGGTTGTATTCTTTTGAGTTTCTTTTTCTTCTCCTTTCCCTCCTCCTTCCTCCTCCCCCTTCCTCCTCTTCCTCCTCCTCCTCCCCCCTCCTCCTTCTTTTCTTCTTCTTCTTCTTCTTCTTCTTCTTCTTCTTCTTCTTCTTCTTCTTCTTCTTCTTCTTCTTCTTCTTCTTCTTCTTCTTCTTCTTCTTCTTCTTCTTCTTCTTCTTCCTTCTTCCTTCTTCCTTCCTCTTTCTTCTTCTTTCTTCTTCTTTCTTCTTCCTTTTTTTGAGATGGAGTCTCACTGTGTTGCCCAGACTGGAGTGCAGTGGTGCAATCTTGGCTCACTGCAACCTCCGCCTCCAAGGTTCAAGTGATTCTCATGCCTCAGCCTCCCAAGTAGCTGGGATTACAGGCACGTGCCACCACATCAGACTAATTTTGGTATTTTTAAGTAGAGACGGGGTTTCACCACACTGGCCAGGCTTGGCTTGGACTCCTGACCTCAAGTGATCCACCAGCCTCAGCCTCCCAAAGTGTTGGGATTACAGGCGTGAGCCACTGCACCCAGCCTCTTTTGAGTTTCTGATTAGCTTCTCCAAAGGAGGCAATCAGATATGCTTTTGTCTCAGTAAGCAGAATAGAATGGGAGGCAGGTTTGCCCTAAGCAGTTCCCAGCTTGACTTTTCCCTTTAGCTTAGTGATTTTTGGGGCTCCAAGATTTATTTTCTTTTCACAGGCCAAACTTAAAATATGCGAAGAGGCAGCTTTAGGCTAAACTTGATTTAACAGTGATCAGATTATCTTTTATTTGCCCCATGTTTCAGATGAGAAAAGGGATGTGAAGAATCCCTTTTCTCTTAGGATGAGTTGCCTAAGGTCACATGGTGAGTGTGCCAGTCATCTGTCAATGCTCGTTCTCAGCTCAGTTTCTCACACTGACCCTGCTCTACTCTTTATCACAGCAACTGCATAGTTCAGGCTCCCTTCTTGACTAAATTTCAGATGCTACTGGCTCATGGCAGGAACCAGAGAAAGAATAGAAAAGGGAGGAGGGACAAATTAGAGAATACCTGCCACCATTGCCTCCCCACCTTGCTTCCATGCCCCACGTCCAGCAGAGGTTGTGTCTCCTTTTCCCACTTGCGTTCTTGAGTATGGCTTCCCTTGGACACCTCTCCCCTCCATGATCTCAGTTCTCACCAGGCTGCCCCTGCTGCCATAATTCTAGCTCCCTTTGGGTGGTCCTGTGTTCTGGGCTCTGGTAGCAACATCTACTTCTTGTGTGTTGCAACCCCAGGGGTGATAATGGTTTTTTTCCATTGCTAATTTCTGGGTTGCCTCATTGTCCCCTGCGATAAACTGAACTGTTCCCTCTCCCCCATCCCAAATATGTATGTTGAAGCCCTAAGATCCCAACGTGACTGTGTTTGGATACAGGGCCTTTAAGGAAGTAATTAAGCCTAAATGAGCTTTAACAGTAGGACCCTGATCTGATTGGATTAGTGTCTTTATAAAAAGAGACACTGGAGAGCTCACTCTTGCTCTGCCATATGAGGACATGATGAAAAGGTGGCCCTCTGCAAGCCAGGGAGACAGCCCTCACCAGAACCTGACTGCTATCACCCAGACCTTTCTGTCATTTAAGTCACTGAGTCTATATTTTGTTATGTCAGCCCACACTGACTAGAGTTGAATTTGTTTCTCCCCTTTCCCTTAATTTGTGGTATATCTCCTTGTATTACATTCCATTCTCTTTGGAACTCTTAGAATGTTCTTTCTCCTCCTCCTCCTCCTTCTCCTCCTCCTCTTGACTGGCCCCTAACATGCTAAGTCCACTAGGAAGTTTAAAACTGGAACTTGAACCAACATCTAACTGGACATCAAAATCTGTGTTCTTAAAAGCTACACTGTACTTTCTGGATTGTTTTGGTTGTCTGCAGAGATTTGAGGAACAACCAAGTAAATAATATGAAAGAGGCTCTGTTTGATTAATGGCACTAAGAGGGATGGAAATGGGGAAAAGTTTAAAGTTTTCAGTGGTTCTAAATGTGACATTTTAGACCCATCCTTTGTAACGACAGGCTGGAGTTTGGGGGTCTTTGTGGAGAGAGAGCATTCCAGTTAGTGGCCCTGCTGTCATGGACAGCAAGAGGGGTAGGGATATTGTACTGATGGAATGTGGACATTGTTGTTCCTTGACAGCATCTTGAATGATATCATGATATGGCATGCCAAGCCCTGAAATATATATTAGCTTGGCGGTGAATATATATGTTTTTATTTTCTGATAACACATGGAGTTATAGGCTGTTAATGTGGGCAAGGTACATGTCTTTAATGTTATTAACTATTCTCATTCTTTGACAAATATTTCATTTCTCCCCAGAAAGATCTTGTTTACATTTGTTGCCAGAAAAAGGGGTTCCGATCCAGACCTCAAGAGGGGGTCCTTGGATCTCATGCAGAAAGGAATTAAAGGCACGTCCTTGAGTTCAGCGAGAAGACAGAGTTTATTGTAAGCTGCTCAGTAACAGAGTAGGGCATCCTCAGAAAGCAAGAGGAGGGATATGCCATCTTTGTTTTAAACTTTCCTCATATAGGGGTCTTATCTATGTAACAGTAAATTATGTCTATGTGCAGGTGGACTGAGAGCATGACAACATTAATACTTTGCTGACTTAAAGTTTTCCTCTGCATTTTAGTGAGTAAGTGGATCAAACCATGACGATAGCTATCATAAAAGCACACACTGTTGTGTGATAGTGTATCACATAACTTTATCTTTATAGTTATAGGATCTTTAGTGTATCACTTTTCTGGCCAGAAACCTCTGTGGCTGGTGGCACCTTTGCCTGAGTTGTTATCTTGTGTACAGGAAGAATGAGGTATGCCTACAAGTGGAGGGTGAGCAAGACCAAGAGAAGCTTTAATGAGTGCTAGAACAGCTCAGAGGATACATGCAGGGGACAGCTCCTGTCTGTAGGCAGGTCCTCTTGTTCAGTGTTCAGCTCTCAGTAGAAAGGAGGCCCTGGAGTGGGCAGCTCCTCTCTGCAGGTAGGTTGTCCTGTTTGCTCTGCAGCTCTCAGAAGAGAGGAGGCCCTGGAGAGGGTAACTCATTGCTGCAGCTGGTCCTCCTGTCCTCTGCTCTGCTCTGGCTGAGCCTGGGGCTTTTATGGGCATCAGAGGGGGGAAGTGCATGCTGATTGGTCCATGGGCCGACATGGGTGGGCCTAGGAAAAAGCACCATGAGTTCCCCCTCCCTTCGGCCACATTGGAAGCCCAGTCCCCAGGCTTCAGGCCTGCCCCAGCCTGAAGGTGGGGCTTCTCTGGGGACCTACCCACTTCTACCCAGGAGCCTGTCTGCCTCCCACAGCCATCCATTGCACCAAGGGGCATGTGTGGGGCAGCACCTAGCTGCCCTCAGTTCCCCTCAGCTTCCCCTCTCATGTCCTCAGCTGATCAGCACCCAAAGTCTGGAGGGGTCAAGATGGCAGGAGGCTGGCATGTCAATACTTCCCCAAGCATGTGCATACCCAGCCAGGCTGTGGCAGCACCCAGGTTTGGCCCCAGCTCTGCTCTGAAATTGAAGTGGGTGCCAAGGAGAGGGTAAGCAGCAGGAGCAGGCACCTCCAAGCCTGCAGGGGTAAGAGTGCAGGGATGCCTGGGTCTGCAGCCTTGGTTTGGGTGGCTACACCTATGCAGGGTGGGGGATGAGGTTCCTGTGTGCTCCTGGCTCCCAAGAGCATAGGGGTGCTGGGGTTGCAGCTCTGACTTGGGTGGCTGCAGTTGCACCTGGAAAGCTCCCCGTCACCAGGCATATGACCTGACTTGGCCCCATCTCAGTGGCCCCAGGGCAGAGACTGCTAGGGAGAGGGTGCTGTCTGCCTCCTCCCGTGCCCTCCCTGCAGTGGCCAGCGTGATGGCAGATGGTTCACTGCTGTCATCAATATTGCTACATCTGGACATTCTGCTGTCACAGGAGTTTGTCCTTGCAGGCATGACTAAACTGCTTCCTTAGCCATAAAGATCTTATGACCATGGGTTACAACAGGTGAGGAATGTCCCTTGCTAGTTTTAAGATGGAGTTGCTTTTAAAATGATGGCACCCTGGCTCTCCTGTGCTCCTTTTCCCCTAACACTTCTGTCCACCAAATTTGAGGAGGAAGCATGTACTTTGGGTGACTTAATTCACTTGTCCTTCCTTGGCCTTACTTTTTCATATGTCTTGATGGGGATTTTGAAATTCATATGTTTTCTTGAGCAAATGCTGTAAGCAAATTCCTTACGAAGAATTGGCAAAGCAGTTTGCTAATTGCCAATGAGAAAGTGTTACTTTAGAATAATTTATGGCATATTTAATGGGTGGTTGATGAAGAATGGAGATCAGCATTAGCTCTCCAAATGTCATGGACACACGATTTGCTTCTAATGGTAATGTTTATTCGAATATGCCAAGGGAATGAACTCAGTGGGTGGACATGGTCAACTGCTTTCCCAGGAACATGGTGATTATTAAGCTTCATGATCAATAATGCCCAGCAGAGGAAATTTAATCTCAAACTATGATAGTAACAGATGACAGCGTATGGGATGTGCAAGTGCCATACAAATTTGTCCAAATTTCTAACATGTGACATTCAAGGCATTCTTTATGAGAACTGTCCAAGCCTGTCTAATTGCTGATGCATAGAAATAATTTCACTTGATGCTTAATCACTTTAATCCAACCTAAATACTTCCTTAGTTGCTCTCGCCGAAGAACTAAGTGTTGATCAATGGTGATAGGCAGATACATGTTGTTGTTCCCTATGAAACTGGTTATGTGTTATAGGTGAGTAACTACTAGAAGAAAAACTTATTTGTTAGGTCATTGCCTACTTAAGAATCCGAGAAATGGAAAAATAGAGACATGAAATAGCTCATGCACCAATCAGAATTTTAATATATTTTATTTTGTAAAGAAGATACCACAAAATAGTGTTATATATCCAGGCACAGATTAGTGAAACCTAGAAGGTAACCTAGGATAACTCATTGTTGAGTTTTAAGTTCCTGCCGTCTATATAGCAATGAGTTTTAAAGTAACACTTTCCCCAAATCAGTTAATTTTGACATAAATGAAAAACTGGAGAATGGGGACTACTTGAGACAAGTTTGGCTCAACAGGTAGAAGGTTCATTCCAACGGTGAACAGATATAGTTACATATGTTTGCTGTTTTGTCTATTAAAGTATGAAGTAGAAAAGTCATGGGTTTGATATTAAAAAAATGCCTGGTTTTATTATGCCCAAACTTCCACAAAAAATGGTGATAAAATAATACCTGCATGTATGTTTGTTATGAGAAATCATGGATTTATTACAGGTAATGTGCTTAGAAGACTACCTGGTAGGTAGTAAACTCAACAATGGTCATTACTGTTATGAGCTGCTTGGATTTGGGCGTGGCCTTCTGTTTCAGTCCATTTGCGTTACTCTGAAGGAATATCCGAGGCTAGGCAATTTATGAAGAAAAATGGTTTAATTGTTTAACGGTTCTGCAGGCTGTATAAGCAGCATTTGTGCTGGCATCTGCTTCTGCTGAGGTTTCAGGAAGCTTACAATCACGGTGGAAAGCAATGGGGAGCCAACATATTGCATGAGAGTTCTTGAGTAAGAGAGTGAGGCGGGAGATGCCACACACTTTTAAATAACCAGATCTCATGAGAACTCACTCACTATGGCATGGACAGTGCCAGGTTATTCATGAGAGTTCCACCCCCATGACCCAAACACCTCCTATCATGAGATTTGGAGGGACAAATATCCACACTATACCACCTTCATTTCTCTGAAAGTCCATTCTGGGGAAAAGGGAAGTGGGATTTATATGACTCCCTGGAATTTGCATCAGTGGGTGAACGTTGCAGGGGATCAGAAATTGGAACAATGTAAAGAAGGTTTTGCAAACCGTCCAAGTTATCTGTTTGGATGACTTGCAGCAAAGTAATTTCCCTGTCACTGTAGATATTCAATTATATGTTAGGCAGCTGCCTTTTAGGCATAAGAAAGGTGGGTTAAATATTATCGGCTAATTCAACCTTTAGGATTTTATGATTCTGAGTAGCATATAGTAAGTAAAGTTTAGTGCAAAGGTATCTACTATTCTACTTCTTGAAGCTTTGCTACAGGTTGAATTTTTGTGTGTGTCTCTTATTGACATGGTAATTAATATACATAACTATTTTAGTTATTACTTTTAAAATAAATATTAATGGCAATGAAAATTTACCATTTATTAAATGCCTACTATTTGTCAGACATTGTTATTCTGTATCTTATATTTATAATTTTATTTGGGGCTACTGAGAAATCCAGTTCAGAAGCAACTAGGCAGCCATAGTTAAAAAGAAATCTGGGGAAGAGGGAGGTCAGTTTTCTATTTCTCTTTCTGATATTCATATGTTATATACTTACATAGATAAGTCAATGACTTTTCTTTTTCTTTTTTTTTAAGAGACAGGGTCTTGCTCTGTCACCCAGGCTGGAGTGCAGTGGTCTAGTCATGCCTCACTGCAGCCTCAACCTCCCAGGCCAGGCTCAAGCAGCGCTCTCATCTCAGTCTCCTGAATAGCTGGGACGCAGGTACATGGCACCATGTCTGGCTAATTTACTTTTCTTTTAATTTTTTGTAAAGACCAGGTCTCCCTGTATTGCCCAGGCTGGTCTCAAACTGCTGGGCTCAAGCGATCTCCTCCTACCTCACACTGCCAATGTGCTGAGCCACGGTTCCTCGCCCAAAAGTTAATAACTTTTAACATTTTGTTCTTCCAAATATTAGCACACAGTTTTTTTTTTTTTTTTCTTTTTTTTTTAGGTGGAGTCTTGCTCTGTCGCCCAGGCTGGAGTGCAATGGCACGATCTCGATCTCGGCTCACTGTGAGCTCCACCTCCCGAGTTCACACCATTCTCCTGCCTCAGCTTCCCAAGTAGCTGGGACTGCAGGTGCCTACTACCATACCCGGCTAATTTTTTGTAGAGACGATGTTTCACCGTGTTAGCCAGGATGGTCTTGATCTCCTGACCTCATAATCCACCTGCCTTGGCCTCCCAAAGTGCTGGGATTACAGGCGCACACAGTATTTTAGTGCAAATTCTCCTTAAGCTGAATTACTCTTTTTGGATAAGAGTAAGTTTTTGACATACGAATCGAGGAAGATATAAAAGAATCATCACAGAATTCAACATACACTTGAATTTTCCAAGTTAAAATAGGAGATGTGGAGGTGTTATGACTTGTATGGAGGGCCCAGCCTTCTAGATCCCAGGGCAAAGAAGGCTCTTTGCGCTATACTCTGTGGTTTCAACTAATCTGTGATTTTCCAGAAGAGATGATGAACAATTACAATTAAGCATATTCCAAAGCCCTAATGCAAACCAGTAATTTTACCCTGCTCTCCGAAATTTATTTGAAATCTGAGAACCAATAGGAAAAGGAGCCCTTTTCAATCCTTATCTCTTTCTGTTGTCGGGGCTTACTCTCTTAGGAATGTGAGAACACCAAAAGTAGAACCTATGATACTTGAAGTTGGCCCCTGACTTGTGATTTTGCGATCTCAAGGCAGAATCAAAAATTCCTGGTGTTTGCCTTCTGGACACAATGTTGTCACTCAAATTCTGGGGCCCTTGATTCTCTGCTCTCCACCCCCTACTCACCTCACCCACCCACACACAAAACAAGACTATAGCATGGGCCTATGTAAGTGGTCCTTCCTACTTAGTGCTTTAGAATGATTATGCTTTTCATAAACTTAAAAAAAAAGCCTTTTTATGTAGTCGGCTGTTAATTTTTTTTCAACTCTGTTCTTTTCTAAGATAAGAATGCTAATTAGAGTTAAGGAATGATTTAAGGAGCATTACCTAAAATGAATACCTTATTGAAGATATTATGTGGTAACTTTTCAAAATACCTCAAATAAGAAGTCAAAGAGAATCCTGAAAGCCCTGCAGTATGGTGTTGAGCACAGTCAGCATGGATCTGGGGATTTCATGCTGTCTTCAGAGGCCTGGCACAAAAATATTTCTCTCTCTTACACTCAATATGGTTTTAAATCATTTGCATCAATAAACTTTTTTTTTTGTTTTTGTGCTGTGGAGTCTTACTCTGTTGCCTAGGCTGGAGTGTAGTGGCACAATCTCAGCTCACTGCAACCTCTGCCTCCCAGGTTCAAGCAATTATCCATCCTCAGCCTCCCAAGTGGCTGGAATTACAGGTGCCCGCCACTACACCAGGCTAATTTTTGTATTTTTAGTAGAGACAGGGTTTCACCATAATGGCCAGGCTAGTCTCAAACTCCTGACTTCTGGTGATCTGCCCACCTCGGCCTCCCAAAGTGCTGGGATTACACGTGTGAGCCATCATGTAATCAAGATTACATGATGGTCAAGAAACTTTTAAGCCCTGTGATTATGTAGATGGATTCTTGGGTGTCTAAGCAGCCTATATAGATTAATGCAAAGAAAAATGCAATGAATTTCCACCCAAATTCTCTATATGGGTAATGAAATTATGTGTACACTGATGAAGAAATATCTGTGCACCTAAGTATATTTATATTCATGTTGTGTACTTATTTCGGTAAACTCATTGCAATCTGTATTGAAATTATATATAAGAAAATTAAGGTACCAATTAATTTCGTCTCTTTGAATTAGAAATTCTGTACCTATAGCTGTGATCCAATTTAAAATTCATAATCTTTAATAAATGGTTTTGATTGGCTACCAAATGCCTAAAGCCCTGCAGCCCTGTTACAGTGTGGAGCATTTTCATAGGTAACACCCCATTACTTCGGCAGCCCTGTTTTACAGATAAGGAGGTGGAGGCTTAGAGGGTAAATATAATGGACCCAAGACACACAATTTTGCTATCTACAGCCCGGGATTTGAACGCTAAACTATTACTTTTGCCAAGCTCTAAGGGTTGAGGAGCCCTAAAAATAGACAAATTTTCTGCAGATCTAATAGAATAATTCACTTAAAAATAGCTCCTCGTTCCCTTTCGGCAAATTATATAAAACACTAGGAAAAAGATAGCTTGTTCCAAACTGGAACAACCAACCCATTTGTTGTGGAAATGAATATCCTAATGTTTTAATACTGTTTCTGTCTGCACTGACTGGCAATAGAAGGAAATGCACTAGAAATAACTCTGTCTATTGAACATGAAAGTTACTATGAGAAAAGTGTTTGACACTTGCAAGCTGTTGTGATAGAAGGAATCACCACTTATTTTGCATTTGAGTATTTATTCTTTTCCTCATGATGCAAACACAGTGCCATAGAGAAGTGAAATTGTATCTTTTTTTAAATGTAAAGAGATATGCAAGTATATTAAATGAATGATTTATAGTATGCCTCTGTTTTCTTTTTTTCAATTTTAAAAGAAATAAATGACCCTAGCTTAACATCCTTATAACTGGAGATGGCTGCCATGGATGGATTTGAGGATTAATATAGGACAGGGGTTAAGAGTATATGCTTTGGGCTGGCAGGGTGGTTCACATCTGTAATCCCAGCACTTTGGGAGGCTGAATTGGGCAGATTGCTTGAGTCCAGGGGTTTGAGACCAGCCTGGGCAATGTCACAAAACTTATATCTACAAAAAAACACAAAAATAGTTAGCTGGGCATGGTGGCATGTGCCTGTAGTCCCAGCTACTCAGGAGGCTGAGGTGGGAGGATCACCTGAGCCCAGATGCTCCAGGCTGCAGTGAACCATGATCATGATCATGCCCCTGCACTTCAGTCTGGGTGACAGAGTGAAAGCCTGTCCAAAAAAAAAAAAAAAAAAAAAAAAAGAGTATATACTCTGGACTTTTACTAACTGAGTTAAATCCCAGTTCTATCATCTACTAGTGTTTGACCCAGAGGAAGATTTTTCTTTTAAAAAAATCTGTTCTTATATGTTTGAAGATTGAGAATAAATGAACTTTGATAATCCTCACAATATTTAAAATAAAATAGTGTCTCAAAGACAGTCTACTGGCAAGGTAGAAATTCTGCTTTTCAATGGCTTAATGTGCCCAGAGACCGACTGTCGTCAGAGGAAAGGTACTCTTATATCCTAAACTCTTGGAGGTTTGTGCTTAATTTAAATGTAGTTTCTCCCTGTCACTGAACATATTTGGAAACATGAATTTCAAATTGCTTTCTCTTTCAATAATAGTGTAATGGCTGGCAGTGACAACAAAATAAGTAATTTTATAGGAGAAGACCATTGTATCTCCAGGCTCTAGTCCTCGATACGCATTTATTGAATTAATGAATCAACCAGGCAATTGATTGACTTAGAAATACTTGCATGGGTTATCAAAGGTATGTTGTTCTATTTATTTATTTAGAGTCGGACTCCCCCTACGTTGCCAGGATTGGACTCGAACTCCTGGGCTTGAGTGATCCTCATGTCTCAGCCTCTGGAGCAGCTGTGACTATTGGCCTGTGCCACTGCAGCCAGAGGTATTCTGCCATGTTTAAAGAGTACAAAATCGTGATTTTGTTTTATGGAATATGTAGCAATATTACTGAATGTCTTACCTTCTTAGGAAAGAAAACAAAGTGGTTGAAAACAAAGTTAGAGCTGAAGAGTTAAGTTTCTGGTGCCTGTGTTGGACAGTTTTGCTGACTGATCGTGTCATTTTAAAACAATATATACAACCAAAAAAGAAAGTCTTCTAAGCCTCAGGGTCCAGTGCTGGTAAGTGAGATGATTTTAGGTACCAATGAGTATTGTTATAGTAATGATTGTATATTTACTGGGCATTTAAAAAATTCACATAGATCATATCATATGACTCCAGCCTCTATTCATACTTCTGATAACAGCTCCCAGACTTTCTGTGAAGCGTTGCTGTTCTGTCATTGGAGTCAGTTTGGGTGGGACTATCAATCAAGGTGCTCCTCTTTGCTGGCGAAGGTGTGTGGCAAATAGGTGATGCTGTGTTCCTGGAATTCCAATGAAGTGTCACTGAGTTTCCAGTTTAATCGCCCTATGACTGCGTGATGATTCCTGCGACCTCTGTCCCTGGGGCTGTCCGAGCTCCTCTCTCCCAGCACCTGCCTCCTCTGCTGATGTTTTCCCTCTAGGAGTTACCCTGTATCCTTCCAATACACTCTTTTTTATTTTTAAATTCTGTATCACTAGATCAGTTTTTTTGTTGTTGTTGATTATATTTAAATAATCCTGATCCACTTTGTGTGTCATGGATATTTTTGCTTCAGAAAAATTAACATCTTAACAAAAAATGTAAATTGTTTTAAAGAAAGAAATCTGAATACATAATTTTACAGATGATACTCAGATATAACCAAAATTGTGAGGATTAGCAAATGGTTAATGATTGGAAACACAATAAAAACTGCCATTAACAATTAGCTTCCTGGATATGTTTAGACATTAAAATTAGAGTTATCTTGAAAAAGTCATTGAAAATACTATCAAGGATTGTATTATTGAGCTGATCCTATTAATGAGAAAACATGGACTTGGACAAGATAATGTGCTAATTAATATATTAATGGTCTTCAAGGCCTGAAACAAGTTTTGAAAAGGGAATGATAGTATTTCCTTGTCAAGATCGTGTCTTTTTTTAAAAAACACTTATTGCCTATGTCATAGAATCTCATTTTTCTTTTCTCAAGTAGGGTATTTTATTTATTTTCTATATTATTTTCCCCAATTAGTAAAATACTAAAGGTATAAATCTCTGTCAAGCAAATCAAGCATTAGTGATGCATACAATGTATACGTGTGTATGTGTGCACAGGAGGCATGCTTCTGAGGCTGGATAGTTCCGGGTAGGAGTGTTAGTGATGCAGACAATGTGTACGTGTGTGTGTGCGCAGGAGGTATGCTTCTGAGGCTGGATAGTTATGGGTAGGAGTGTTAGTGATGTCAGTCCTGTCCCCTCTGGACACATCATCATAAATGCCATGAGCTCCTCTGTCTCTGTCCCAACTCCAAGGCACAAGTGATGAACCCCTCCTTCATTTGTCCTCTTACCTAGAGGTTCTCTGAGTTCTGTTTTGGGATAGAAACACTGAAGATTTCTATCCCACCGGATTCCTATTTGTATCTGATGCTTTTATTTTTGTTTCAAAAATGTGATTTTAAAATTATGGGATGAAGACCGGGCTCAGTGAAGATGTAGACACCTGAAAATATCTTCAGCAATTACATTTTCCAAGTAATCGCTCTCAGGGAAATAGCAATAAGAAGTGCAGTTTACTTATGATTTCCCCCCAAAAATCTATTTTAGGGCAAGAAAGCTTCAGGTAGTGGAGATCTCACTTTGAAATGGCATAACAGGCTGGGCATGGTGGCTCATGCCTATAATCCTAGCACTTTGGGTGGCTGAGGCAGGAGGACTGCTTGAGGCCAAGAGTTCAAGACCAACTTGGCCAACATAGCAAGACCCCATCTCTAAATAAAAATAAATAAAAATTAAAAAAGAAATGACATAAGACTCAGCAATTGACTATGTTTCCAATATGACCTTTATTGAGCAAGTACTGCTGTGACGTTTAACATCAATCAACATAAGATTGCAAACTGTGCATGTCAACGAGGTTCTCCCATGAGCAAAAGTCCATTTTAAACGCACCAGTGAGGTAAACATAATTATTCATATATAGCTTTCTTAAGGCTAAGAGAGTTCTGTGTTTCATTTATTGTTTTTGGCTCAGTTGGTACTTTGCATAATACATCTCAAGACATCCCCCCTTAAGTGACCCCCTTCCAACAGCTTAGGAAATTGGCAAATTTCCCAGGTACATACAATATCATGCATTTGAATCCCCCAAAGACTGAGGAGGGAGCACCCTGAGCTTGCATGCAGTCCCCTCATATTGCACAAAGTAAATACAATGTCTGGAGCCCCCATGGGAGAACCCGTTCTGTTTTGAAGCTGCCAATCACATGCATTTTGAAATTGTCATATGGCTTAACCTTTTGCAGTGGACTCAAATCTTAGTCACTCTGGGTGACTTCCTTTACTATGGCGTGTGAAGTGACTTTTTCTACCTTTTTAGTAGACACTAGTTTCTCCTCAAAGGTCTCTTCATGCTCTTCAACCTTTTGAGTGACGGTTACAGATTTAGTGATATATTTGGTAGCACCATCTCCCCCCTCACTGGTGATTTTTTCTACTGTTTTGGTCACTACCACTTTCTCCTCACTTTTATCTCCCCCCTTCTTTTCATCTGCCGGGCTCAAGTCTAGGCCATTGGTGACAACGCCTTTCTCCTCTTCCCTCCCACTGCCTTTTTCCTTGGTCTCCTGCTCTACCTCCTCTTTTCCTTCTACCTCCCCATTGACAGCTATGTCTTCCTTCCTGGATCCCTTGGCACCTTTATCACTCCCTTCTTCCTCACTCCCTCCCTCTCCTCCCACTTTCTCCTTCTCTTTCTCCTGCTGCAGTGGCTTCCCCTCTTCTTTGATCTCTTTCTCCAAGTGCACCTTTACGGATTTGGTGATGGTGACCACCTCCTCCACAGCTTCCTCCTTTACCGGGGACTCAGCTTTCTTCTTCTCTGGCACATCCTTTGGTTTCTCTTCCTTTTTCTCTACCTTCTCTTCCTTGGGAGCTTCCTTGACTTCCTTCTCTTCTTCCTCTTTCTGTTCACCTTTCCCCACTTCTGCTTTTGACTTTGCCTCTTCCACTGGTGATTTTGTCACAGGAGACTTGGCTTTCTCTTCCACTGGTGATTTTGTCACAGGAGACTTGGCTTTCTCTTCCACTGGTGATTTTGTCACAGGAGACTTGGCTTTCTCTTCCACTGGTGATTTTGTCACAGGAGATTTGGCTTTCTCTTCCACTGGTGATTTTGTCACAGGAGACTTGGCTTTCTCTTCCACTGGTGATTTTGGCACAGGAGACTTGGCTTTTTCTGGCTTTTCCACCTTGACATCTGCCACCAGCTCCTCCTTGGTAGCCACTTCGTCACGCTTTTCCTCCACTTTCTTTTCCTCTTTAGCTTCGACTTCCTCTGCTTCACCTTCAGCCTCTGTTTCTCCTTCTTCCTGCTCACCTTCCTCTTTTTCACTAGAGCCTTCCTTCTCGGATCCTCCCTCTTCGGCTTGGTCTGACTTAGCTCCCTCATCTTCTTCTTCCTCTTCTTCTTCCTGGCCTTCCTCTTCCTCCTTTTCCCCCTCTTCCTCTTCTTTAACTTCAGGTGCAGTTGGTTTCACTGGAGACCTTTTGGCAGCTACTTCTTCTTCTTCAGCTTCTGGCTCCTCTCCCTTTTCTTCTGCTGCTTCTTCCTTCTCTTCCTTCATGGAAACGGCCAATTCCTCTGTAATGGCTGTCAGGGCCTCTTCCATTTCTGACTTCTCATCCTCCACTTTGGTTTCCTCTATGATCTCCTCAACAAATTTGTGTTGGACCTTGAGCTTGGGAGCTTCCACCTTGGTTTTCTGAATCTTACTGGATATTGTGACTGAGGGCTGTCGGTGTGTGTACAGTGGCCCAGTGATGCTTCCTGCAAATGTGCTAAATCTCGTCTCTTCACCCTCCAGGAGTTTTCTAAGGAGAAAATCAAAGAACATAAGACATAGTAAAAATTTCTCTGGGCCTTCTGAGTTTCATTACATTCTGGGTATTGTAGTAGCTACCTTTGAAGAAATAGAATTACATAAGTAAAATATTCTATCAATTTGTTATAATACCTGCTATCACTTACTTGCATATTACGTCATACTCAGTGACAGAGAAAGGTTCTCCTGGACTGCCCCCTACAATGACTAACCTTGCCCAATAGTCCACTAACCACACCCAGCTACTAAGTCTTGGCCCTGCAGTAGAGATCCATTAGGTCCAACAAGAATATGCTGAAAAACTTGTTAGTGGCCAAATAGGAAAAAACAAAAACGAAAACAAAAACACAAAAAGCCACAAACAAAAGCCCCCAAACTCTAAAGCCAAATAACCTTTCTGAGAGTAGTCACTTTCTTAAACATTTAGATTTTCAGGATACGTACTATTTTTAAAGCAAATATAACTTTCATAAAAATCTTGCTGTTAAGCATATTTCAGAACTTAGCCAGGTGTTAATATGGGTGTATCAAGTTATAAATTGGTCGATAATTTTTACCATAAATTGTCTATTTAATGTAGTTATTCAGCTTTCCTGAAAAGAGAGATAGCTCTGTAAATGCAATTTATTCTTGTTATATTATAACTACTTTATTGGTAGTAGAAAATTTTTAATCAACGATTTTGTCCTTTGCGCTTAGTCAACAGCAAGGTCACATCAGTTAATAGACCTATAACGTATCTCTCTATCTATAAAAAGATCATACACATTTGTGTCTATATATCTAGATTTATATGCATATGCACATATATGTATCTATAGATCTAGATTAATATTATACATGATATAGATATAATTTATACTATAGTCTAGCATAAAATATAATACATATAAATTATCTACATATATAAAATAACTGTATCTATATTCTAATATATCATTCTATATCTATTCTCAGCCAGATGATGGCAATAGTAAGCTGTATAACAGAGAAACAGAGAAATAGAATGTCCTGGTGTTTGTCCTTGACATTATAAATTTGAAAAGCTGAAACCACTAGATGAAATATTAGAAACCAAAACTCTGTTCATGCTTCCAACATTTGAAAACATTTTTTCATAAAAAGTTTAAGCATATGCATTGAGATTAATCTGCACCTCCTTCGTCTAATTCAAAAATCTTTTGCTTCTACTAGTATTTATTCTTTTAAAGCTGCATAAAAAGAGAGAAAACTACACTTGCAATTCTTTAGAATAATTTTTTTCTAAGTAAGCAAGAAAACCAGGCGCTGAGTTGATGCCTGCACCCTGCCTGCTTTAACTTTAGTGGTGAAAGCTCTGCCCGAACAGCCTCTGCATGGTGGTTAGTGTTCCGGATACGCATGTAGTGAGCACCGTACCTGTACGCAGCGATTTCTATATCCAGAGCCATCTTGACGTTGAGGAGGTCCTGGTATTCGCGCAAATGACGAGCCATTTCCCACTTTGTGCCCCGAAGCTCATTTTCCAGCTGCTGGATGGTGTCCTGAAACAGACACAGAGAGTCTCCCTAGACTCATCCTTGCAAACAGCAACTTCCTTCGCAAACCACTTGCTACCCCTTCCCTCTCGCCTCCTCCCATCTCTATCCGCTTCTGCAAACCTCGCTGACACCCGACTCCCAGCCCCCCTCCCCCACCCCTTTTTTCTTTTAAATCTAAGGGATTCTCAAGGAACATACAAGATCAGTAAGACAATAGGACACTTCCTGGGCACATCACGCACGGAGATCAGTGGACTTAGAACACGTCTCAACAGGACACAAACATGCATGGGGAAACTCCATGGCTGACCTGGCCATTCCCATCTGAGCCCTTTGGGCTGAAGCCAATTTTTAGAGCTCTTCCGATCACTGCCGGAAAAGTAGAGAATACACGGGTTTCTGCATAAGCTATCCTAAAGTTGCTGATTTATCCACTACCGAATTTATCCCTCCTGCTTTAAACGTGCAAGCGTGCAAAATTAGAACTGGAAAAGAAGTACGTTTTTGAAAAAGGTCAAGACCTTTAAGCAGCTGGGGCAGGTGGGTGGGGGCGGAGTATGGAGAATGAGAGTGGCGAGAATGCTGATCCGAAACTACCCTAAGTCTGCGGCGCGCGCGCTCTAGCGAGCGGCCGCCAGAGAGCGCGGCGGAGAGGGCTCCTGGGCACGCGCCCAAGTGTCGGGGGCGCGCGGCGCTGGCGCTGGCGCAGGCTGGCCGCGCAGCCGCGGTTCCTACCTGGTAGCTGCTGAGGTCGTGGTTGTGGCGCTCCTCGATGTCGCTGAGCTGCCGCTCCAGGGACTCCTTGGTGCCGCGCACCGACTCTAGCTCGATGCTCTTGGACTGCAACTGGCGCCGGTACTCGGCGATCTCTTCCTTGGCGGAGCGGATGGCCTCCTTGTTCTGCTCTGCCGCCTCGGTGAGCTTGGCGTAGCGGCATTTGAACCACTCTTCGGCCTGGTGCATATTCTGGTCGGAGTGGCATTCGAGCTGGGAGCGGATTTCCTTCAGCGCCGTAGAGATGTCTGTCTTCAGGTAGTCTTTGCGCTCCACCGTGATGTGTGATGCCTGGATCTGGGCCAGAAGGTCGGCCACCTCCTCCTCGTGGTTGCTCCGCAGGAAGGCCACCTCATCCTGCAGCGACTGCACCTTCTTGTCCAGCTCCACCTTGACCAGCGACGCCTCCTCGATGTCTTTGCGCAGCGCGCGGATGGCCGCCTCAGTGTCGTCGCGCAGCCGCGCCTCCTCCTCGAAGCGCTCCTTGAGCCGGTGGATGTCTTCCTCCAGGTGGTCCGAGTCCAGCTGCACCTGAGCCTTCTCGTGGTTCACCATCTCCAGCGTAGCGCGCAGCTCGCGGATCTCCTGGTCGTACGCGTCGCCCAGCTGGGCGTGCGAGGCCTGCTTCTGCCGCAGCGCCTGGATCTCCGCCTCAATCTCCTTATTCTGCTGCTCCAGGTAGTGCACCTTCTCTATGTAGCCGGCGAAGCGGTCGTTCAGCCCCTGCAGCTGCTCCTTCTCGTTGGAGCGGGACAGCTTGTAGTCGCCACCGGGTCCGGAGCCGCCGTTGAGCAGGGACGAGGACTGGCTGAAGTCAAGGCTGCTCTCGGCGGAGCTGAGCATGGCCGAGCTGTAGGCGAGGCGCGGGGCGAGCATGCTGCGCTTGTAGGAGGAAGACACGGTGCTGGGCGAGCCGCGGGACCACGACTGCGAGCGGAAGCCGCTGGACGGGGAGCCGCTGACGCGGCTGAAGCTGGAGCGGGTCTCGGTTACCCGCCGGTAGGCGGACGGGTTGCCCAGCGAGTCCAATGTGTAGCTCATCTTGGAGGCCTTGGGGCGTGTGGCTGTCACAGCGTTCTGCCGGCCTCGCCGCAGCCCATTTATAGCCGCGGCGCTGGTCCCGGGCCAGGGCCCCGCCCCGTGGAGGCGGCGGCCGAGGAGGCGGGGACTGCGGGCACCGGTCGGGGAGGAGGGGAGGGGGGCGGCTGAGCGGTGATTCAGCGCCCGCTCCACGTGGGCCCAGGCCGCATGGGAACCCGGACTTTGCTGCCCTGGGCCCAGCCCCTCCCCCAGGTTCCCTTTCAGTCCCAGGCCACTTGTCGCCGGGCAGTCGCCTTCTCTCCATTTCTCACTTCCCGATTGCGTTTCGCACCCTTGGTACAAATATCGCCAGCGCCCTTTCTTTGCCTGTCACTGTCCCACCGTTCGGGCAGCGCTTCCCCGACCCCCTGGTCTCCTTGTTCTTTAGCCCTCTACCCTCTTACCCTCAAGCCTTTCTCTTCTTTTACCCTTTCCCCGATACTTTTTTCTTTACCCATCTTCTGTGCTTAATCCCATCCCCTTCTTTTTTGGCCCCTCTTCTCCTTCCTGCTCCGGCCTTTAGTTCGCTTCACCCTGCCTTTCTCTCAGCCCCTTCCTCGCGGACCCTTTTCTTCCAATCTTTCCTTCTCTCCGTCTCTTGCTTCCCCTCCCCCTGCATTCCCTCTTCTCCCCTCCCCCACCCTCATCTTTTCTTGCCTCCCTCCCCTTCCCCCACTCCTGTCTTAAAGCAGCTGGAGATGAGCGCCAAGGAGCTGGGTCTAGAAGACAAAAAGAAAAGAAAAAAAATACTTTGAGGAACCGTCTGCCTGAAGGCTTCGGGAAGGGGACAAAGAGAACAGGCCAGGGTAGTTTTTTGTATAAAAAGTGGGATATTGCGTTTTTAACGTTTGGGGGACGTCCGCAGCTTCCGCAGGGGCAGAAGGTAAGGCGCTTGTGCTCGCTATGGCGCCGGCAGCACCAAGGACAGCGCCCAGGTCGGGCGAGCGGGAGGTGCAGCCTCCCAGGGGCTTGTCACCCAGCCTGGCCTGTCAGGTTGGCGGGGGGTAGGGGGTTCCCTTCCCCCTCTTCTCTCCGAGCAAATACAATTTAAACCTGCCTGTAGTGACTCTCTTTGCAGGAGCGAAGCTGGAATCGCAGGCTAAGACTTCTCTGCAATGCAGGGCTGGCACAATGAACAGATTGCAGATTTTGAAAACAACCAAAATTCATTGAAGTCAGTTAACAGAAATATGTACTTGCAGCCCAGTTTGAGTTTTCTAACGTATGATTGTATAGGAGATGAAGAGATACAGGGCCTGAAATGTGAAGGTCAAATACTCCTTGGAAAGGAGAATTTGAAATCTGTTGGGATGAAAAGTCCAGGGAAATATAGTTTTTGATAAGTTTGGACACAAACAACTGCCTTGTCATCTTTCGGTTCAGTATCCCCTATGTGTAACTGCAGTGATTGAAAAGGCATCTGAATTAACTTTAAATTGATTTAAAAGTTGCCAAACAGATTCACCACAACCTTGAATAAAACCAGATGTTTTCCCTCCATTTAAAATGTAATATATTTTTCCTTTTAGATTTTAATGATTTATATGGAATAGATTTTCTATATCATTAAACATGTTTATGCAAACAAGGACTCTACACAGACTTCTTGCTGTCTGGTGTACTCTTAACTGTTAGAATGTCTCTTTATTTTGTGTAGTGCTTTGGGGGTAATTCAGGTTAAAAAAATTCAGAATACTACAAGACAAAGTGAAGAAGAAATTGCAGAACTAACAACAGCGCTGGGGCCACAGGTACAAGTGACTGAATGTGAAGTGCTTGCTATGGGTGAGAAGAAACTACCGGTTATAAAAAGCAGGGACTCCAGCCTGAAATGGCTTCTTTTCACAGCATGTTTTCTCAAGTCACTGTTTTGTTAAAAGACAGGATCATATTCATCAGTAAGTAATCAAGAAAGGGGTGGGTTTCTAGAGGTTTTATTTTTTTAATTTTTATCAGCTCCCTTGGCCCATTTGTATTAAAATATAAATAATGTTTTAAATAGGAGGTGCTAATTTTGGGAGTTACTTTGGTTTATTAATATGAAACTGCAGCATCGTAGGCCATGTAGGAGAAGGATGTTCTAGTTTGCTGAGAGACCTTAGGCAAGCTGAGCCCATCCATATCTTGAGTTGTTGAGAGAGACGATGATGGAATGAGGGGATTGGCTTGTGAATACTGTAAAAGCAGGATTTTTTGGTTTTATATAGATAAAGGAAAAGAGAAAGAAAACTCCCTACCTTCTGTAAAGTACTGCAGATGTCAGGCTGGACTCAGCAGGATACCATCTAGATAAGGCCAAATGCTAAGTATGCAGTAATTTTGCCTTTGTTGCTTATTACTTTCTGCTTTTATTGAAATATATTAAACTGTTTGGCAATTTCATGATGCACATTCACTGCAAACTCTGCAATGAGAGTACATGGTTAACCGGCAGGCTTCTGCTGTTAGTTTTCTTTAGGGCTTTGGAAATGAGATGACTCTGCAGAGAGACATTTACAAGGAAACACATGTCTAACTTCACAATTACCCAGTTTTGCCTTGTATCTAAAGTAGCTCAGAAATTGTTCAGCTTCCAGCTGGTTACAGAAGGAGGAAAGTGTTGCATACAAATAAAATAAGTCAGTTACTCAGGCTACATCTAGTGCCTATAGCTTAAAATTGTAACTTCAATGTCACATGATATATTGTTCAATCTGGGCACTACAGGATAATGCAAAGAATTAAAACAGTTGCTTTATTAAGAAAAAACAGTTCCCATGGCTTAAAAAACGATGGATCCAGTTTCACATTTAGCAAAACGTTTTCTTTTATATTAAACTCTTCCACTTTACTCTTCCTAAAGGTGATTTGAAGGTTATACCCATCAGTAAATTTAGTATAAACACTTTTTTAAAAAAGCTATAACAGATGTTTTTCCCTTTTTGTCTCATAGTTTTGAAGAACATTTGCAACCTTAATAATTTTCACAGAAAGAAATGCTTTTGCATTTTTTAAACCCTAACGATACTAAGGCTATGAAATCTTCTTGAAATATTAAAAAGAGAGAAAACAATCATGGCAACTCACCTGGGTTAACCACACTGCATTCATGGAATTAAGTTTGACTACAATACTTTTGTAATTTATTCTAAATAGAAAAGTTACTCATATGATTTAGATGTAAGACATTTTAAATGAAATTATCTCTGAACTGTTGTTTCATAAGGTAGTCTGTTTTGAATCACTTTATAGAGAAATACAAGGCATGCTTCAATCTATATGTTCCTTCAGTAGGGAAAGTGCAAATATTAACTTTGTAGCTAAGAGATAGCCACTGTCAAATTTTTTAGGGTGTCATCTAATAATGGGAAAGTATTGTTTGCAAAGGGGGTATATTTATTGGGTCATAAAATAAAAAAAAAGATAAGGAGTCGAGCATTTTCTCCCATCTTTCCCTATTTCCTCACATTTCTTCTTTTAAATAGTATTTTTGGATATAAAAAAATGCAAGGAGGATGGGATGTAGGAACCGAATAGCAAGCAAGATACTCCAGATGGACGACGTCACTGTCAAATTGGTAGGCTGAATCCATCCAAGATGAGATGATCTGTACTTTCTTTCAACCTATTGTGTCTTGAACCTAGTCCTTTTGCCTGGGATCTGGTTCTAGAACTCATAATAACTATTTATAACCTGTCCTCTGCTAATCATTTAATGGGTTGTTGATGTAGGAAGCTAGGGACTTAGTCTGCAGAAGCAGGAACATAAGAAAAAGGAAGCTATATTACATATTTCTACTTGATCCTCGGGATGTCAAACTTTAAAAGCAGCGTTGACTTTTGTTTTTGTTGTCAAAAGTTGAAAGCAAAATAAAAATATCCTCAGGCGAGAAAGGCTGTTTCTTGTCAGGGAAATTGGGATGTACATGTATGTCCCTATTGTCTTTAATCAAAACAAATCCATCTGGACCACAGTGTTCCTTTTCTGTCATTAAGCCACTGAAATGGTGTTCCCTTTGCCAAATATTTTATTCTTTGAATATTGCCTTCTATTTTTCAGTTACTGTTATTATGAAGTTAACTGAAGTATTTACAAAACTTAAAACATTTAGTCTTTATTTTATTCCAAATGTTAATCAGTTTTAAAATTCTATATCTGGAAATTTCATGTGTGGTGGGGAAAAATTTAGCTTTCGGTTTTAACATAGCTTGCTGATTTTTTTGCTGTGTAATGCTTTCACCTCTCCACTGTGAATCAGTTCTGTGAAAGCCAGGGGAGAAAGATTTAGAATTTTTAAAAAGTACTTAATAGAACCTTGCTAAAAGTGATTCTAAAAATAAAGTTCAGTAGATGCATAATAAAACAGTACTACTGTATTAATTTTCAGCATGTTTTTAACTGAACCCGTTAGTTTTACCTATAAAGCAGTAACAGATCTTGATGATATGCACTTGAATTTTGAAAACCCTGCATTGCACGTAACTGCACCAGTGCAGCTATGAAATATTTATAACATATTTTATTCCAAGCTTACCAAGGCCTGACTTAGCAAGAGACATAATTCTTTTATTAGAAACTCTTAATTAAAATGAGCTTTGTAAAACTAGAGCAGATCAATGATCTTTGGACCAAATTTTTGAAAAGAGTTAAACCTGGGAACATAAAGTCACAAAAAAGCCCCACCTAATAATTCAGTCTCATTGTCCCAGGACTGGGCATTTTGTTTTCAATCTCTGCAATTTAGAAAATCAATATTCTTTCATAATCCTTTGAAAATGGGCTCACTGTCATAGCTCTGTCTTGTCACTAAGCTTACTAAGAAGGGCGTCTATTTGAGAATACTTAACTCACTTTTTTGGTTAAAATTTGTATATATGTGTAGTGTAGATATTTACAAAATGCAGAGAGACAATAATTTAAGTATTTTCTTCTAGTTGTTTTCTCTGTAATTTAAATATAAATAGGATTTTTCTGTTTATATAATTCTATGCCCTGTTTTGTAAAGTAAATATATCTGAATAAGTAGTTTGCTATCTTTAGAGGAAAGAATATGGTCCTGTTTGCCATGAGAGCTGGACTGTAGCTGGGTATTTAACTTGCATTTTTCTCTTAAAAAAAGATTTGTAAAGACCCTTTAGATCAAGAATGATATAATAATAATAGCGATTATTAATAACAATAGTAGATCGAGAAAGCCTAATCAGGACTGATATTAATTTCTGTCTTCTTTCTGCCTGCTTCTCTCTCCCTTTGGTTATTGAGAGGAATGTCATCATGAAGCTGAGGGCGGTGGTGTGACAGCTGGAGGTGGTAACTTGTAATAACTTGTAATGTGGTCTAGTCAGGACTGAATACTGTGTTCTTTTACACTTAGTGGTACCCTAAATCCCAAGCCATCATCGTCTCTACCATTATCAGACTTTTACATTTGGACAATGCTTTCTATCAAAAAGACCAAGCAAAACAAAACAATGTATTCTCATCTGAGCTGTGCACAAATTATTATTTCTATTTTAGAGTTGATTAAATTGCTTGATTTGTCCAAGGTCACACATCTGGAAAGCATTGGAGCCTAGGCCAGAACTCATATCTTCTGACACCCATGCTAACATTAGAACAAGTTTCTTTAGTAGATTATAAAATCCAGTCTCAATGAGCATGAAAAATAAAGAAAAGTAGGCGGATCATAGTCATATCCATAAAAATAACTGGTATTTATCAAGTACTCACTAGGTGCTGGGCACTGTGCCAAAACTTTACTGGGTTATCTCATTTAATCATCACTACAGCCCTTGGAGATGACACTTTTGTGGAAAGTGCAATTGAGCACAGCGGCACAGGGAGGTTAAGTACCACACACAGCTTGGAGGTGGTGGAATGAAGACAGGAATTTAGGAGACTCTGACTCTAGAGGACAGTCCTCAGCACGATCATCAGGAGGCTATGCCCACCTTAAAATTCTCATTTAAAAGCGAATTGTTGAACTGCTAGGTCATGTTAAAAAGATTCAAGGGCCAGCTGGGCACTGTGGCTCATGCCTATAATCCCAGCACTTAGGGAGGCTGAGGCAGGTGGATCACGAGGTCAGGAGTTCGAGATAAACTGGCCAACAGAGTGAAACCCCATCTGTACTAAAAATACAAAAATTAGCTGAGCATGGTGGCACGCACTTGTAGTCCCAGCTACTTGGGAAGCGGAGGCAGGAGAACCACTTGAACCCAGGAGGCGGAAGTTGTGGTGAGTCAAGATCATGCCACTGCACTCCAGCCTGGGCAACAGAGCGAGACACAGTCTCAAAAACAAAAACAAAAACAAACAAAAAAAAAGATTCAAGGGCCACTATACATTCTTTTGCTGCATTTTTACTATGTATATAAAAATAAAACATCTTTATTTTTTTTCAGCTAAACATTATTTCATGGTTTGTGACTTTATTAAAGACATTAAGAATAAAAATGTTGAATTACTTGTCTTTGTTATATTTTATTCTAAATTAATCTTCTATGTAATTTGAAGTACATCAAATTCATTCTGCTAGTCCATGCTCTATGGATGATATCTCTAATCATGTAGCTATTATTTTTTCTGGTATATATTTATCATTCACATTTATATACACTTTTGGTTTGGTTTTTAGGAGATTTTTAATTTGTACTGTACATTAATTTATCATGATATCATTTATTTACATTTATGTATATATTTATACACAGTTGAAAAGGCAATCTTTTAATCATGTATTCACAATTTTTTTGTAGATGTCAGACTCTTTAAACTAAATCTACTTTGAGAGATCCAATAACAAGCTTTTGAATCTTGGCAGAAGAAAAAGCTTGGCCCACAATCTTCAGCAGTGAAGGTTTACAATAGGATGGTTGGCAAGGAAGCAGCTTTTAAAATCTATTAAAACAGTGAAGAGCCAGCCTTGAATAATTTTAAGTGAATCTCTTGATCTTCTATTTTATATACTAAAATCAGGGTTATGTGACTGTACTTACATAGGTTGCCTGGAGACCAGTCAGCCTTAATCCATTTTTGTTATTTATGGGACAAAGTGCTCTGACTCAACCTTATTTTCATTTGTATAAATCTGCGTTGGTTTCTGCTTTATCAGATAGGGTCAAAGAAGAGAACTGTTTCTCATTTTTCTTGAGCAAAAGTTGGCCTTGAAAAGAAACATCTATGCTATACTAGTCATGGCAGCAAGCAGCTTCTGCCTGGATCTAGATTACCTAAAATTATTAAGGAATGAATGCCTAGTGATAAAAATCCTTCCTCAGTCAACGTGACTCATTTCATACAATTTGTTGTGTTTTCTCTTGCCTCTTGGTAATATCTGTGGCCCTTTCTCTCATGCTCTGTATACCTTGGAAACCTGCACTTTTGGAAACTCTTAAGGGTGAGACACTTGTGTACTTTCTTGCACAAGGTATACTTATGTTACCATCAAGCCATTCGAAGTTTAGTGAAGACCTTATATCATATTGGCAAAACTCATCTCCTTCTGGCTAGCCAGTCTCTTGTATGCTTCCACAACCGGGTCCTAGGAAACCTCCACTTACCCTTCCCTATTTTTGACCCATGAGTTCGTCCTCTCAGTTCCTGAACTTGATTGCCTGTGGTCTAGCTGGATACTACCATCTGCTGGTCATTTAGATAATGTCTCAACACTGACCACAAAATTCTAACTGCAGACTCTAAGTCTTATCTATATTTGTACATCCCACCGTGTTTTACTGATGGCGAGCGCCCAATAAATATTTACTGCACGAATGAGTAAATGAAGTCCTACCTTTTTTCCCCTAAAACTTTCATTCAACAAACAATGTCTTCAGTATCAGGCACTGTGCTGGCCACTGGGGAAACACGAAAGGCAGGATCTTAGCTTGGATGGACACAGTCTACTGGAGGATTCAGGCAAGTAAAGACCGAGGTAACTCGAGAGAAATATCTCTAACTAGATATCTCTAGCTAGAGGTAAACAACGCGTGCCATGAGAGCACAGAGGATGGGCGACTAAACCAATTGTTAAGAATAGAAGACCCTCTGTGAGAGCTTTCTGGAGGAGATGGCATCTGAGGTAAGTTTTGGGCATAAGTAGGAATTGTATAGGGAAGAAGAGGGGGGCAGCGTAGGCACAGTGTTATCAAAAACCTGTAAGTGACTGAAATAGCAGGGGTTATATAGCACAGGCTGGAATGTATGGGACCCAGAGTCCAGGCTGGAGAGAATGGGGGGACATGTAGCTCAGCAGAGAAAAGGAACATTTAGCCAAAATTGACAAGACAGAAAACATGGAGCCCAGGCTGGAGAGGGAAGCAGAGGAGAGGCCATAGGGGGCTTCCTATGTCATAACCAGACCTTTGCATTCGTCTTATAGCTGATTAGAGGCAGTTGAAGTATTTAAGTGGGATAGTGACCTGGTCAGACTGGTTTGTTAGAAAAATTACTTTGGTAGAGGGGAGCAGAATACTTTGGTGGGTGAAAGGGATCAGAAGGTGGAAAATAAACTTGGAGACTATTGCAGGAATCCAGATCAGATTAGAGGAAGATGCAAATTAAGAAAGGTGGATGAGAAGAAGCAGGTACTAGAGTGGAATGGAAGGGCTTGGGGGCAAAGGGAGATGGCGATGCCATACCCTGCATTTATTTCCTGTTTCTGCTGTAACAAGTTGCCACAAACCTGCCAGCTTAACAGAACACACATTAACTCTCTTACAGTTCTGGAGGTGAGATGTCTAATACTGGTTTCGGTTGGCTGAAACCAAGGAGTGGACAGGTTGCGTTCCTTCTGGGGGCCCTGGGAGGGAATCCCCTGCCTTATGTCCCCCAGTTTCTAGGGGCCGCGTGCTTTCTTTCGCTCATGGCCCCTTCCTCTGTTTTCCAAACCAGGAAGACAGCATCTTCTCACCTCACTGACCTCTGCTCCATCTCACATGCCCTTCTCTCACTCTGACCCCCCTGCCTTCTCTAAGACCCTCATGATGACACTGCCCCCCCGATAATCTATATTAATTTGCTAGGGCTGCCATAACAGACTCAGCGGCTTAAACAACAGAAGTTTATTTATTTACTTTTACAGTTCTGGAGGCTGGAAGTCTGAGATCAAAGTGTCAGCAGGATTGATTTCTTCTGAGACCTCCTTAGTTTGCGTAGGTGCGGTCTTCTCCCTGTGTCTTCATGTGGTCTTCCTGCAATGTGTCTGCATCATAATTTTCTCTTCTTATAAGGACCCTAGTCATTGGATTAGGGCATATCCTAAGGACCTCACTTTAATTTAACTACCTCCTTAAAGGCCCTATATATATTCACAGGTTCTGGGGGTTAGGGCTTCAGCATATGAATTCGGGTGTGGACAAATTCAGCCCATAACAGGATCCTTTATCACATCTGAAAAGTCTCCTTTGCCATGCAAAGTGACATATTCATAGTGTGGGGAATGGATGTGAACACCTTTAGAAAGGGGGCATTTTTCAGCCTAATACATCCCCCAAAATATAAAGTACAGGAGAAAAACAAAGTCTGGGGGTTAGAGGCTGGATCCTGGAATTTATACATGCCAAATCTGGGATGTTTATGAAGCAACCAAGGAAAGAATCTTCTGAGTGATTGAATTTCCTTGACTATAGAGAAAGACCCTACTCTCCACTCTGTATGCTGCGCACAGTGTAGGGCCTAGTTACATATTAGGCTGGTGCAAAAGTAATTGCAGTTCTCATTGAAAGTAACGGCAGGCCAGGTGTGGTGGCTCATGCCTATAATCCCAGCCCTTTGGGAGGCTGAGGTGGGCGGATCACGAGGTCAGGAGATGGAGACCATCCTGGCTAACACCTGGTGAAACCCTGTCTCTACTAAAAATACAAAAATTAGCTGGGCATGGTGGTGCATGCCTGTAATCTCAGCCACTCAGAAGGCTGAGGCAGGACAATCGCTTCCAGAAAGTTGGAGGTTGCAATGAGCCAAGATCTCATTACTGTACTCCAGCCTGGTGATATAGTGAGACTCCGTCTCAAAAAAAAAAAAAAAAAAAAAAAAAAGAAAAGTAATGGCAAAAGCCGCAATTATTTTTGCACCATCCTACTACAATATTTTTCAATGATTTTCTTGCCCCAGTTGGTCTTAGATTTCCTAACTAAATTGCAAGCCCCTTGGTGCTGTTGTCTTGTTACTCTGCTGTATCTAAACCACTGCAAACTTCATTTTCTTAATTTGTGAAACAGCAATGATAATAGTACCTATTTCATAATGTGGTTTAGGGGATTAAATAGTGTGTATAAACTGCTTAGTGCCTTTGACAGTGCCAGATATACAGTAGTTATTATTGTCATTATGATGCGCATAAATCTCACCTGTAGTGGTTGGCATCGCTCTGGGCATGTGGTAGGTTTTCACTGTGCTAACGAGACATGTATCACATAACCTTTACATGAAAAGTTTAAAGACTTGTCAGAGAGATAAGAATTTACCTAGGATGAAAGAGAAGGAAATTGATGTGCTTTAGCTCACCAGGTTCGGCAATAAAAGTGTTAGAATGAAGATGATTAGAGACCTATTCAGCCAGAGTGTTATTTGGTGCTTGATTTTAGGCACATAGTTCAATATCAAGGTAAGAGGAAAAAAATATTTTTTCATAAGACCGAGTATGTGCATGTATTTAACGGGACACCCCTTCTTTCCCCTGCACTCAATTTTTTGCATATGGATATACATAATGAGATAGAAAGTTGCCAGGTTGCAGATTCTTTCTTTCGTAGGAGCTGCATGTTGGCTTAAAGTGAACACAACATGTAACCCTGAATCTGCATTTAGCCTTGAATATAGATGAACTCTTTTGTCTCAGTGACACAAGTGACAGATCTGGCAAAGCACGAAGCTGAAGTTACAAAAAGATATAGACCACAGATTATACCGTAACAAGCATTTGGTATAATTTATGAATTTTTTGATAACCTGAATCCTAATTTTCTTGCTAATGTAACCCTTAGATTCTTATCAATTTTGAATGCTTAGATTTATGCCTTTCAAATCTTTTATTTATAGGCAGATCTTATCAATAGATGAGAATCAGAGAGAAATGATAAATACATTTTAGCAAAAATAGTGTGGAGGGGAAAATAGTTATTTATCACAACATGTTTCATGTTAAAATATCTAACAGACAGCTTATTATTTTTTTTTTTGGCAAACTGCTAAGGATCCAGAAGGATGAGAAAGTCCTCTTCTCCAATGTCATTTGTCTAAAATACTAATTGTCAGAACACTCCAAAACCTCCTGTGCTTGCCAGACTTTTTTATTTTATTTTATTTTTATAATCAGAAAAAAATATGGTAATGTGCAAATCTGAATGCAAATTACCTCCTGTTTAATTACAGTATGGGTGTAAATTACCCCCAATGCCAAACATTTCTGCCCTGGGTTCCAGAACTGTGTGTTGCAATTATGGCTTTCGTGCTCCTTTACATTTTATAGTGGTAACAAATGTGTAAGACTAATAATTATGAAAACCACTTGCTGTGTGCAGCTAATTTAAAATCTAGGTTCATGATTCTATATTTGAAATGTGAAATTCAACCCTGTCAAATTTCCATCAACACTTAAATCTAAATGGATTTTCTGTTCACAATGTCAGAAATAACAAGTGACAAAGTTATCAAAGGCAAAGACTAAGACTCTGGGAATCAGTGAACAGGACAGCATCAGAAGGTTGGGTGACCTTGAACTTCCCTTGGCCTTAGTTTGCTCATCTGCCTAATGGGAGATGATATCTATTCTACTTAAATGAGACTGCTTTTTCAAAGAATAAGTGAGATCTTGCATTAGTTGGTAAAAAGGCTAAGCTGATTAACAAGAGACCCAATATTACAGTGGCTAAAAGAACAAAGAAGCTTATTCTTCTTTTGTGTACTGATTCTGGTGGGGAGGTGGCCTGTTTTGCACTGTGTTGTCATCTTGTGATTCTAGTTGGAAATGCATCCACCATATCGGGGTTCAGAAAACGAGATTTTAATGAATTGATTGGGCCAGAGGGCATGCTTGGAATTCTGATATTATGGTACTCTGTTCTTCCTGAATATTTCATCCATTACTCACCTGCTCTCCAGATTCTACCCACCAGACCACAGCTCCATTTCTGCTTTCTCAGGAAGACTTCCCTGCCTCCCCTCTCCTCTTAAGTTCTCCCAGCACGTAGTTGGCATCACGTGATTTGGTAATTATCCCAGCTCCTATTGTTTTATATTACACATGCAAAGAAATCTTGTTTCTGCAATTAAGCTATAGGCTCTTTAAAGGCAAAGACCTCTTCTTACTGATGCTTTATCCTTTTCCACTTCCCTTTTCTCACTGGTGTGTAGAACAATAGCATGTAATGTACGTGTCTTATAAATAGACATATCGAATTAAACAAAATCAAAGAGCATGTTAGAGTTGTGATTTCCCATACTCAGAGGAAACAGAGGGTTTTGACCCTTTTCCTTGTTTTTATTGATAACATGGTTAGTTTTACTTAAATTTAGATTTTGGATTCCTGATGTCCTGATCAGACTTCTCCATGACATCACTTGGGAACTCTTTCCTAAGGCCCAAAGTGTAGGTCAGGTAGTCTAAAGACAAGCTGGCCAGCAATTGTGGCCCTCCAGGTATGTGGCTTGTACTAGAATTAATTGTTGACAATGGCACTTCTGGATTCTCTCCATATTTCTGCTTATCCCCCATAATTATGAAGGCTGTATACAGCCACATCACCTTTATAAAATACATTTTAACTGGGAACAATGACGGGGATGATTATGCATTTCCACATTTAATTTAAATAATCAATGGCCAATTAATGTTTGGTGACCAGATGGTAAACTGGAAAGCAATTGATCTTTTCCAATCAATATGTAGAAAACAGTTGACTTTGACCTTTTGGATTTGCTTATTTTGAGGTGTTGTATATACTACACGCTGGGCATTACAGGCACCCATCAATTGTATTGATTGCCCTTTTGATTTTCCCTTGTTGCTGAGCTGGAGTTGAAATCATGCATTGTATCTATTCTAAGCTGATTTGCACAGAGGAAGAGAAAAGGGGAGGAAGTCCTTTGGTGAGTGTTGATGTTGGACCGTTGTGGACAGCTTGAACCTCAGCTTTCAGAGGAAGACTAAGAGGGGACGCCTTAAAAACTGGTGGTTTCGGTCGGGCGCGGTGGCTCACGCCTGTAATCCCAGCACTTTGGGAGGCTGAGGTGGGCAGATCACGAGGTCAGGAGATCGAGACCATCCTGGCTAATACGGTGAAACCCCGTCTCTACTAAAAATACAAAAAATTAGCCAGGCGCGGTGGCGGGCGCCTGTAGTCCCAGCTACTCAGGAGGCTGAGGCAGGAGAATGGCGTCAACCCGGGGGGGCGGAGGTTGCAGTGAGCCGAGATCACGCCACTGCACTCCAGCCTGGGCGACACAGTGAGACTCCGTCTCAAAAAAAAAAAAAAAAAAAAAATAATAATAATAAAATTAAATAAATTTTAAAAACCCCAAAAAACTAGTGGTTTCTCGCAAGGAATCTGCCCCATTCCTGAGTGTCAAGGACAGTGGTAATGGGTTCCAATCATGCATTGCCTCTGAAATCGAAGTGCAGCAGTTGATACCTTGACTGATTTCTTCTTGGCCTGTAACTCAGCTATTTTAGACAAATCTGCGTGGGTTCTTGATAGACAGTTAGTAAAAATAGCAACTGTGTCACATGTAACTTTTTCTAAGTAAGCATTTACATCATTTTATATTTCTAAAATGATTTGGAAGCACTCAGATTCGTTGTCAGTGACAATGCTTTTGTGAGCCATATTGGTGAAAGCATTTTAAAACTACCTTAATGTTAAAGAGATTTGAGTGAGCAGCATTGGAACTCACTCTTGGGTCCTACTTTTTTTTTTTTTGATAGAGCCTCACTCTGTTGCCCAAGCTGGAGTGCAGTGGCAAGATCTTGGCTCACTGCAAGCTCCGCTTCTCGGGGTCAAGCGATTCTCCTGCCTCAGCCTCCTGAGTAGCTGGGATTACAGGCACGCACCAACACGCCCAGCTATATATATATTTTTTTCATATTTTTAGTGAAAATAGTGGTTTCACCATGTTGGCCAGAGTGGTCTTGAACTCCTGACCTCGTGATCCACCCACCTTGGCCTCCCAGTGTGCTAGGATTACAGGCGTGAGCCACCGCTCCTGGCTGGGTCCTACTTTTTCTTAGCTCCTGATTTGCTCTGCTTCAACTGATAAAGGAAAATGTAGAGTCCGAGGATGCGGAAAAGGCCTTTGAAAGATTAATTGACTCTAGGCATAATGGTAACAAAATGGTTCTAGATAGATGAAAATTGTCTTGCTCTAAAAAAACCCTATTAAGAAGAAAAGTCTACATTTGAATTAAAAAGAAGCATTTTCTTAAGTGGGTGAATAAAAAGCTACTAAAAATACAGGAATATCTCTTGGGGTAATGCTAAATACCTCATTAAAAATCACAATGTAGAAAATTTACCCCCAGAAACACTGATACCTTTCTCCCTGGAACCTAATGAAAGATCCTGAAACATTATTATTTATCCCATTCTTTTCCATCTAGTTTATAATATGATAATTATTTCCTTTCATGTACTATTCCTCTGGTTCCACTTGTGGTCATTGTTCATCATATTTTGTGATAACTTGTAGTTCTTACAATTGAAGAATTTCCCCATTTTTTTTTCTAGTGCCCAAACCCTTTCTTTGCCTGCTACCAATTAGGTCACTAAAATACAAATTGCTCCAAAAGACGGTTATTTGTAATTTGAGCCACCACATTGCTCAAATCACTTCTTGATTTTTGTCACTTTCATCTTAATAAACTGCCTCACATAATTGTTTTTTAATTCACTCACTCATTTATTCATTCAGTCAAACAGTCAGTTACCATTCCTTGGAGTCCAATCATGATTAATATGTTGGGCTGGGAGCCGTGGGTTTTTCCCATAGGCCCCAGGGTGAAGGGCTGGAAGTTAAAAAGTTTAAAAGTGAGTATTGTCAGACAAGTTTCTGATTGTCAATGAAGGGTTGTTTCTTTTTCAGCATGTAAAAGTGACTAAGTATAGAGTCCTTCTACAGTTCAAAGCAACTGCTCTCCCATTTTCTCTTACAGTATGCTAGACATTGTAGTCATCATTGGAAAATTAGAAACAAATAACATTTAACCTCTGTTCTGAAGAAACCACAGTGGAGACATACATCGTAATATCATTAGGTGGAGAACTCCAGCTGAGAGCAATCATATAGGAAGGACAATCGTGTTTGAGACACTTTATGTAGATTTGCTTTAGTCCTCCAATTGACACTGTAAGGCCAGTGTTGTTGTTCCCATTTTAGAGATTAGAAAATAGGCTCCAAGAAATGTGTCACAGCTAGTAAACCAAAGAGCTGGAACTGGAGCATGTCTTTCTCACGTATATGATTTTTCTTGTGGATTCGTCAGTTCACGCCAATCTGGGGAATACTCTGGAGTTAGCATGACAAAAATAAAACACAGGCTGTATTTTTCTGGTTCCTTCCTATAAGGCTGGAGCCTAGCCACCCCCCCAGCTCAAGTCTTCTGTCTGGATCAAGTAACATGATCAGATGGGTGAGTGTGTGTATTTGGGGGCTGGTGTGGATATAAGGGTGGGCTGGGAAGAGGTGCGTGAGGATTTTCTCTAGTTTGTGAATGCTACCTTCACTCATTCATCTATTGGAGCATGTCCATTCCTCCCTCACTGAAGCCATTTTTCCTCTGCACTTCTGCAGTTTCTGTGTGGAGGCTGGTGGGTGGAATTATCCTATGCCTGCGGGGGTGATATGCTCAAGTGTAGTTTGGCCACAAATCCACATAGTCAGTTTTGTTCTGAAAAACTGGTGATTTTCATATGTTGCTTCTCTTGTTCTAGGATTAGGCCATTTTCCTGAGGGTCACTGGGCTGGGAGATCATCTGAGAATTCCCACAGCATGATGAGCTTAAAAATCACTTAAGTTGCATGAGCCCCCAAAGCTATAAGATTTATGCACTCTGACTTCTCCTTTTTAGGTCATCAAGGGGTTAGGAGGTTGAGTGAGAGGAATGAGGCTACCAACGTGGGTAAAATACAGACCTATACCTGGGTAGATCTGAATATACAGAGGGCATATAGCTTGGTGTATGTTCTGGAATCCACTTTACTAGTTCAAAGTGTACTTTCGTTTTGTAAGATGATAAATTAAAGGCATTAAGTTGTAAGAGTTTTTACATCTTTATGGATAAATGGACCCTTAGTACTAAATTTTGACCTTGAACTACTTAAGACTTTTCCAGGATGATCTGCTGATCAGAAACACTCAACTATCTGAAACCAAACTCTTTGTCTTCTCTCACCACTCTTCCTTTCTCTCTTCATGTCACCATCATTTTTCCATCATTCGTGCCTGAAATCTGGGTATCATATTTGATGCTTCACTCCCTAGTTTTCCTACCACCAAACTGGTCTAGTCATGTCGTTACATAGATAACATTACTTCCTAGGCTTCACTCAAGATGTATCTGTCAGATAATAAAAATGTCCTCAGCATCAAGGCAGATTTGGGACCAGCACACTGTGTGTCAGACAGTCCACCCACAGTATCTATGTCAACAGGGACAGAGAATGACCTGCCCACTTGTAGTCTCCTTAGGCAAAAGACAGCCTGAATAATCAACTTCTTGATGTTCTTCTGCATTTTCTGAGTTTTTTTTTTTTTTTTTTGTAGGAGAAAATCCTCTTGTTGATATTAGCAGGGTTGTCCATTTATGCCTCTGATCCACATAGAATGCTGTACGACATAAAAATGTTGGATCAGAAGGAAGATGTGGTTAGCTTTGTCTTGCCAAATCACAGGCTCTTGGCAGCATTAAGAAAATAGATTCAGGATCATCTGGTCTCAGTTTGTACATGAAAAAATGGAAAAGTTAAATGTGTTGTTCAGGTGTATTTACCTAGAAAACAGTTGATTTTGGAATTCAAATGCCTGTCTCCTAATTCCAGAGATGGGACTTTGTTTATTTGACACTCGCTTTTGTTTATCTTCTAAGTTGCAGTGTGGGGAGTGCAGTGCAGTATGTGATGGAAGAGAATCGGCATGTACGTGGTGGGGTGAAAGACAGACAGAGGTGTATGAATTCACATTCTTCTGCTATGCACACCCAGCTATAGGCACCTGTAAGTACAGTCTCCAAAGCTACTTTGCTCATTTGTAAAAAGAAGAAAAAAGGAAAGAGCTAGGCTTTCTTTCTCAGTTTTCTTTTCGCTATAAATATCAGAGCCATAGAAACTCTTTATTTATCCAATATTTTATTGAATCAGCTCTGTGACAGGCACTGTGAGAGGGGCCAGAGATGCAGACTTGAGTAAAGACGTCTCAACCCCCAGGAGTTCAAAGCCTAGTTCACATTCTTCTCACACTCACTGAAGAGAGACAAATCTTAATTTGTAAAAAGCCTGATTTATTGAACAGAATAATGACAATTGAGAGCTGGAAGGGGTCTAAATATATATTCTTTAGTCTGAACTTATAATTTCACAGGTAAGGAAATGGGCAATTGCAAAGTTCTGATCTTCCAAAAGGCCAGAACTTGCTTCTTAGTATTTGAGTCAAACCTAGAATTCAGACTTCTTGACTCCTAGCCACGATTTTTAAAATTATACTCTATTTACCTCAAAGTGGGCTGAGAAAATGGCTGAATAGCTGTTTTCAGAAACTGAAAAATCATGTGAGAAACGGAAAACAAAAACCCATGCCTGGCCCCTGTAGGCCGAGTTGAGTGGGGTCTGGACACAGTTTGTACTTTGTTTTTAAGTTTATCAGGAATTTCTAATACGTAGCCTATGTTGAATAATGATGATAGTAGGAGCTATATAGGATATAAAGTGAATAAGACATCTCTTGATCTCCAGAGACTCCTTTTATTTTATTTTGTTAAAGGACAGGGTCTTGCTCTGTTGCCCGGGCTGGAGTGCAGTGGCATAATTATGGCTCACTGCAGCCTCAAACTCCTGGGCTCAAGAGATCCTTGCACTTCAGCCTCCCAAGCAGCTGGGACTATAGATGCATGCCACCACACTTGGCTAATTTTTAAGTTTTTTGTAGAGACTAGGTCTTGCTATGCTTCCCAGGCTGGTCTCGAACTCTTGGCCTCAAGTAATCTTCCTGCTTTTGTCCCCCAAAGTGTTGGGGTTACAGGTGTGAGCCACCAAACCCAGCCTGGAGGCTCCATTCTAATGAGAGGAGAGAAATGCCCTTTATGTCTACCATGGCTCTGATAAAATGTATCAATGTAAAGTAAAATCACTTGCATTTTAATCTTGCCAATTAATTCAGTAGAGTTGTAGCTTTTTACTTAATCACTGATTGTTTCTTGAAATTGGGTTGGATCTTATTTATATGCCTGTATTATATTTCAATTTTAATAGTAGACTTAATTAGATTTCAAGGATAGAGTTTATTCCACTTTTCCAATGAATTTACTCTCTGATTTAATTATAACATTGGAAATTTGGATGGCTCTGGCGAAATATAGTCTTCTAATTAAAAAAAAAAAAAGAAAAGAAAATGAATATCTGTAAACTATGAGGAGATCAAAGCCTAAACACAACTGATAACAAACATCTTTCAACCTTGTCTTCTCTGTTCTACCCCAACTATCTCAGTGTGTTTGGGCTGCTGTAGCAAAATACCATGGACTAGGTGGCTTATAAACAACAGAAATGTATTTCTCACAGTTCTGGAGGCTGGGAAGCTCAAGATCGAGATCTCTGGTGAGGGCCTGCTTCCTGGTTCATAGACAGCTATCTTCTTACTGTCTCTTCACATGGCAAAAGGGAAGAGAGATCTGCTCTGGGGTCCGTTTTATAAGGACAATAATCTCATTCATGAACACCCCACTTTTATGAGCTACTCACCTCCCAAGGCCTCACCACGTAATATCATCATATTGGGGGTTAGGATTTCCACATGTAAATTTTAGGGGGCTCAAACATTCAGTGTATAGCATCAACCTAGACAACTCTTTAATTATTCATTGGTTTTCTTCCTTGTGGGTAGAACACAAGCAGGGGTTTTAGGGGCTGAGATAAGGGGCACTTCCTTCATCGTGGGGCTGTCAAATATGTAAAGGAGCAAATTTCACCTTATTATCAGTAGCTCCTTAGCTCACATTGTTCATGCTAAGCTTTCTCTTGACTGCCCATATTTCAGACAGTAACTAACCTTCTGTCTTCTCATTCCACATCCATGGTTTACATAATTTTACTGATATGTCACTAAAGAAAACTTTTTTGGTAGGACCCCAAAAGTTACCTATGCAAAGCTGCAAATTAGAAATAAAAACCTGAATGACATAGGTAAGCATTTGCAGTGCTGGTTTCATTAATGCTTACATTAACTGCATGTCTCAAAGTTAAATCTAACAGACTTGTTGAAGACAAAGCCAGTCTATGGGCTCCATGGTAAGTCTGTCCTATTCCAAATTTCTTTCTTTTTTTTTTTTTTGGAGACAGAGTCTCTCTCTGTCACCCAGGCTGGAGTGCAGTGGTGCAATCTCAGCTCACTGCAACCTCGGCCTCCTGAGTTGAAGCGAGTCTCCTGCCTCAACTTCCTGAGTAGCTGGGGTTACAGGTGTGCACCACCATACCTGGCTAATTTTTGTATTTTTAGTAGAGATGGAGTTTCACCATATTGGTCAGGCTGGTCTCGAACTTTTGACCTTGTGATCCCCCCGCCTTGGCCTCCCAAAGTGCTGGGATTACAGGCATGAGCCACCACGCCTGGCTTCCAAATTTCTTATGCTGGCTACTCTTGTACGTGGTTTGCTTTCCCCAAATGACGTTGTTTATGAGGTCAAGGACAGATACTTACTTGAAAACAGCTCTCCGACTGTCTCGTTGGTGATGTCAGAAACTGTACCGTGAAAGGAACTTTAAAAGCCTGCTATTAACATAAAGTACTTCATTGAACTTTAACACCTTAGCAGTGGCAAATGTTATTAAAGAAAAACAAGAGGGGTTTGTGATAATATGAATAAAATAGTGATAAGAGACAGGTATTCTGTCTACTTGGTGAGAAAATGTCAGTGACTATTGTAATTGTGCCTACTGAGAGTACATCAGTTGGAGAGAAAAGAGATTGGAAAAACCTTTGGGAGCTTGGCTGTTGCTTGAAAGGCTAGAAAATGGGAATCTTCTGACAGATGTCATGAAATATATTGAATCAATTTTAGGACTACAATGACTTATTTAAAAATATTTATTTGCTATTTCCCTGTAATAATCCATTTTAATTGCATAATCATTTATAACTTACAAAGAATTCTTGCTTCACAATTTCATTTTGTCCTGTCAGCATCTTGGTGATGTTAACTACTTCTGTTTTATAGATAAAGAGACTGAGCCTCAGAGACCCTAAATGATGCTTCAGGGCCCCAAGGTCATTTCTCCTAAATTGGGGGGAGGGGCAAGTCTTTTGTCACAATTCTGCATTCTGGGGACACTTTGGGTGGTTGTAATTTTACATTAATCTTACTGTGTTCCACGTTTGGTTGGAAGGTACTGTGGCCAGGGGCTATGCTGACTCTTCGTATTGGTTTTTCCAAGTGTCCACAATGGGGCATCTCAGTCTTGGCAGCCCAATAAAATTCCTGAGGCTCAAGGCTCACTCTGAGATATTCTGATTTAATTTGCCTAAGATTTAGCATGGGTATTAGTATAATTGTAAAAATCTCCCTGGGTGATGTTGATGTACACTATAAACCAGATTCTAATAGGTAGAATCACTGGTTAATAGTAATGGCTCTCAGTATGCCAGAAATAGGAGTAGGATGTGTGTTTATGAGTGTGTGTGTGTGTGTGTGTGTGTGTGTGTGTGTACCCACGCCCACCAGAATCACCTACCAGATTTTCAAAGAATATTTTGAACAAGCCTCACTCCCGTGGGTGTATCAGAGATATTGTCTTTGTTCATTGCAGCGTGATGGGGTCAGGAGAGAAGGGATAAGGGTGTCAGATAGAGATTACTATTTTGAAAAAAAAAATTCTAGATGATTTTATTAATGACCTGCCTTCTTGCACCATAAAAATACTTCTTGTGATTGTGAAAACATAAAGTACCCTCAATGGTTAATTAACAAACTGACTAATTTTTCTTGTTCACACTGTCCAAGTACTTTAAACAGGTAGCGTTGTGCATCCTAAGAACTGAGGAAATGAGGGTGCAGAGAGGAAAATTACCCTTTGTCAGGGGCTGAATGAAGTGCAGAGTGAATCTTCCAGAAAGACTTGACTTCAGGGACAAATCTTCAGGAACTGAAGAGAGATTATTATCTTTATCAAAGCATTCTGGCTACCAAAGCATTTTAGGAGGGTTGTCTGGTTCAGTCATTCACATAGCAATAATTTATTGCATGCCCAATATGTGCTAGGCATCCGTCTCAGCACTGAAGATGAAATGGTGAGCAAAGCAGATGAATGCTAACTTGTGGTTCCAGCAAGTTCGAATATCTTATGGAGAGAATGCTTCAGAGGGCCCTTGAGGGCTTGCAGGTGGTTCACAGCACATTTCGGCATCTGTGGTTGCAAGAGTAAGATTGAAGGTAGCTGGCTAGAGTCAAAAGAACTAGTGACAAAGTTAGCCAAATGATGCCAGCTCCAGGGGAACCAGCAGCCTGGAGTGTGAGACAAATGGGGCTGAACTGCAATGGACAGTTAGGAAAACATTTCTACAGTTAGCACTGCCAGTTTGCAGGTTCAGCTCAGTAGCCAGATTAGGAATTAAATATGCAGACAGTTCCCTCTACTGGGAAGATGCTATTATTGCATAACAAGCACCAGGTGGAAATAGAGATGGCAGTGAGATTTTCTGGCTTCTGAGAGACACCCCAATGAGACTACAGATCACCCCACAACTCATGTGCATTTACCCCTGGCTCCTTTATTACATTTCTCTTTTTACTTTATCTGGCCATCACACTGTCTTTTCAGCCAATCGCTTGATAGTGCTGAGTGTGCACTGGGATAGGACAAGGAGCTCCTGTCTGACAGGTGCCTATTGTCTTGTTGGGAAGACCAGGCATGCATACAGAAACCAGCTGGGAAGAGCTCTCATGTGTGTCCCTCTTTCAGTTTTTCCTTTGAACAGGCTTCTTTCCTCTTCCAGTTTCCTCTTGTCCCCCTGATTCCATCCTCTCGTAACCTCCAGGATAGACAAAGACAGTAGCCCAAGGCCTGTTCTGTGCCTCTGGTCTCTCATTGTAGCCAGGTCATCTTGCCATGCAACCTTTCATTATGCCCCCCACTTGCTTAATTTAAAAGCCCAGACTTGTGTGGATGCCTCTTCGTTACCATATTACCTTGAAAGTGATAGCTTATTGTCTGTTCCTCTAGCAAGAAATGATTCTGATGGAGAGATAGACACATAGGTATTTTCTATGTCACTTTATGTTGGAAGTCCTTCTATCTTAGACTTTTTTCTTTTACTAGAGGGCAGGGACCTTATTTAATTCATCTTTGTTTCCTTAACATTTACTGCAGTACCTGCTAATACTTGACTCTCAATGAACATTCTGATAGAAATTTTCGAACAAAGATGTTGATAACAGCATTATTGATAATTTATTTAAAAATGAAAATGAAAAATGTATTCAAACATAGAGGAACAGGTAAGTGAATAATGTTATCTCCATGGCATGGCCAGTTATTAGTCAATAAAATTATACTTTGAGGGATGTTCAAATTCATGGTGATAGGTTTTTCATATCATGGTAAATTAAAAAAGGAAGCTGTTTAAAAATTGATCTAACCTGTACAAAATAGGCACAAAAAGAGTGTTGGAAGGAAATACTAAAAAATGTTAACAGTGGATCTGTAATTTCCTGTAGGTCCATTTTTTTTCTATAATGAGGTTATATTACAACTTCAGTCAAAAAAACAGCTATAACTAAATTCCATGGTATAATCAGTCCATGTCCATTTTTTTCAAGACCGTTAGGATTCCCTGTTGCATATAGAATGAAAAACAAATTGCTTTGTTTGGCAATTTAGACTAGGCTTAAAGACTACCATTTAGCTTCATTTTTTTTCCAGTCTTCTTTTTCTATATTCCATATTTCAGTCATATTAAATTTCTGAATAGTTTGTATTTAAAACAATTTTATTAAAAAATGCATACCCAATGATAAAAATTTGGAAAATTCTGAAAAGCATAAGGATAAACGAAAAGTGGCTGTGAGATAGACACTACCAATACTTGCCAATTTCCTTTCTTCTTATATATATCAAAATTAATTTGCTTGCATATTTGTATTCACATACTTTTATATATAAATACTTTGCCACATATATATAATTCTGCATATTTTGTCTTTCACTCAAAAAGCATATTTTCTGATGGCATTACAATTTATTGAAAATTGTGTTTGGTGCGTAATCTCCCTCCTTGAATGATCTCATTGACTTCGTTGAGTTTAAATGTATATTTCTGGCCGAGAATTTTCTTTTTCGCTTAATACCTTCCTATCAATTACTAGTTGGACATCTACATTTGTTACTGGCCAGGTTCAGGTCCATTCTGCCTACCTGGAGTGAATCAATCACTGTGGCATAGGTTTTGCAAAAGAGAAAAGTTTTATCTGTAAGACCACCAAGCAAGGAGGTAAGAGAACAGCTGTCAAATCTGCCTTCGTGAAGATGAGGTTTAGGGATATTGACAGGTTAGGGGAGTGGGTGGTCTAAGGGATGGGAAGAGGTGGTTGGTAGTGGGGGCAAGTGAAGTAACCAATTCATTCTACATTAGTGTAGTCAGAGTTCATGGCATTTCATAGGACATATGTACAGAAAATGGCAGTGTTAGCATGATCTGGAGGAGTTTTTTGCCCCCTGATGTCAAAAGGCCACCTCTTGGATACTTGTGCAGGCCCTGTTGAAGGGTTGGTGGTCTCAACCAGTTTGAATGAGATAGGAGGTGGCCCAAGTTCCTGAATAACAACTGAATCTACTGTTGCCATGGCGACCCATGGATGTTATCTATACAGTGGCCAGTGAAGGTTAAGTTTCAGTGTTCAGTGGTGTGGCCTTTAGCTACTACAGCCTTCAGCTTCATAGAAAAATGAAGACAAAAATAAAGAAAAACAAGCAACCAAAAGCAGGCAGGCAGGCAGGCAGCCCTGATCAAATTAACCCATCAGTTTCACACTCATTGGTATTTCAAATGTAACATGCTCTAAATTGGACCCAATCCTGCTTCTCCTCAATTCTTCCCAATTTAATAATTGAGTATGTCCATTGACCAAGTTACTCCTGAGAGAAACTCAGAAGTTATACTTGACATCTTTATTTCCTGTGGGGGCTTGAATTATGTCATCTCTCCCTTTCCTCCACAAAAAAGACATTCCCAATAGGGTCACATTCACAAGTCCTGAACTCCAGTCCTTATGAATGTGGTCTTATTTGGATATAGGTTTCTTGCTCATGTAACCAAGTTAGATAAGGTCATAATGGATCAGGGTGGGCCCTAAAGCCATTGACTGGCATCTTTATAAGGGGGGAAAAATGAGATTTGGATACAGAGTCTCAAAGGAGACCTGGAGGCAAGAGGGCCATGTGAAGATGGAGACAGAGACTTGGGGTACACATCTGCAAGCCATGGAGGGCCAGGAGCCACCAAAGCTAGGAGGAGAAGAGGAAGGATCCTCCCCTAGAGATATTGAGGGAGCACAGCCCCGCCAACACCTTGATGTTTGGACTTACGGCTTCCAGAACTGTGGGAAAATACATCTCTGTTGTTTTGAGCCACCAGGTTTATGTTGTCCAGGCTAGAGTGCAGTGGCGCGATCTCAGCTCACTGCAATCTCCTCCTCCCCGGTTCAAGTGATTCTCCTGCCTCAGCCTCCTGAGTAGCTGGGATTACAGGCTCCTGCCACCGTGCTCAGATAATTTTTGTATTTTTAATAGAGATGGCGTTTCACCATGTTGGCCAGGCTGGTCTTGAACTCTAGACCCCATGATCCACCTGCCTCGGCCTCCCAAAGTGCTGGGATTCCAGACATGAACACCACGCCCAGCCCTCTCTCTATTTCTTTTTGTAACCCAATCCCCCAGTATAAACCACCTTCCTGTATGTCTCTTCCGTGTCACTCTAATAGCCTCCCTAATGACCTTGTTCTCATCCCAATCCTTATAACAGCCCCTGTGAGCTTCCAACAGTGTGTCTCCCATACCAAGTCTTTCAACGGCTTCCTATTTCACCTGGGAGGTGAATAGGAATCCCTCAAAATGCTAAATGATCCTCCTCCTGCCCCCTGGCCAGCCCATCACCTGCTGTTTCCCCTGCTTGCCACTTGGACCATCTTTTAGGTCCTCAAATGCTTTAGTCTCCTGCCCTCCTCAGGGCTGTCATACATGCTGTTCCCTTAGCCTGGAGTGCCCTTCCTCCCACCCTTCCTGGTTAACTCCTAACTGCTGCTCACCCTTCTGTCCTTGGAGAGGCCTCTCCAGACTACCTCATATACATCTCTGTTGTCGTCTCTCATGACACTGAATATGTCTCCATGGCCTTACCCCAGATGGTACTTTATCTTTACTTTGGTGACAGTTGACTTACTGTCCGCTGCCCCACTGTCCTAGTGTTTCTGATCTTTATCTTCATCGACTAGCACAGTTCCTGACACAAACTGAATGTTTTGTAACTAAATATTCAATTAAACATGTTCCCTCTGACGGTACCTCAAGGTTATTGAGAGGACTCACAATAGACAACGCTTAAACTCATTTGTGTAGGTCTTGAGCCTTTGAAAGAGGCTGATGTTCCTGTGAATTTGATGGTGAGCAAAAGCAAAGCTGATTAAGTACAACCTCTTAGAGGAGGTCAGTGGCTTAGAGTGAGGGCTCTGGAGTCCGTTGCACTTGGATTTGAAAACCAGCTCTGCTATTCATAAACCTGTAATCAAGGGCAAATTGTACCCATCATTGGTAAATTAGGGTAATCGTGCCTACCTCCCCGAATTGTAGGGATTCACCGAAAGAGTAAATGCACATGGTCAGTGATCAGTAGAACACAGCTACTTTTATCCTCCTCCTTTTTGCCATCAAACCGTCATTCCTAAGACTGTGTTTTCCCACTTGAAGGTTGCTGGGGAGTTTCTTGTACTGTGTTTGGGCCTGCAGTGCCTGCCTAAACCATTTCTGATGAAGCCACACTTTTGGGTACCATGCTTTGTCCCACCTGCCCATCTCAGGCAGAGACAGTCTCTGCCTCCCAGGCGTTCCAGACTGTTCCTGGCCTTGGCTCCTGGTCTCCCTCTGAGGGCTGTCATGCTGCAGCCAGTCCCAGCGAGTGCCAAGCTCTAGCCTGGACACCAGAGAGTGAGAACTCTGGTGAGAGGCTGGTGGCAGGAAGGAGGGGACTCCTGGGAAGAGATGGAAAGGGTAGGGTCGAGGGTGGCGTGCAGGTGAGGAGTAGGAATGAAATCCAGCTTTTGACTCTGTAAAAATTTCTGCAGGAGGAGGAGTCTTTCAAAGGATGGTTCCCAGAGCGACAGCCTGGGCTAATTGCCTGGAGAAATAAACGAGAGGACAGGCAATGAATAAAAGCCAGCTCTCAGCAGGAGTCTGCTTATCACATCCTTCCTTTTCACATTTCATGTTCATATTTAAAGCTCCCATCCAAAGACCCATAAAACAACAGTCTCTACCAGTAATGATTTCCTGGAGGCCCCCTGGAAAGCATTAGAAAAGATGTTTCCTTTTAATAGGCTTTTCGGGGAAGAGAAAATCAATAATTTCTAGGCAGATGCTTTACAGATGCAAATTTATATTGTCCAAATACTCCTGGTTACTACCTTATTTCCTCTAAGAAATGGCTACATGTTAATGTTGTCTCTGGTAAAGACAGACAATGACTTGCAGTTCTCAATATGGATACAATGAAAGACATGCTCAAGGTAGTAGATATCTTGCAGAGGCTTCTTATGTGGTCTTAGTTACATCTAGCTGCTTTTGGCTATTGCAAATAAATTTCTTCATGTGATTTACATAATGGAATATTTAATAGAATTATTCTTTTTAAGACCTTGACAAATTAAACCAGTACCTAATGAGGATAGCTCTACATCGAATAGAGGCTTGACTAATGGGTCTGTAATAAAGATACACTATATTTTAAGGACCTGGGAATTGAGGTATAACCAGAAGATGAGTTTTCTAAGAACGTTGCTCTTCAATCAAGTTGTAAGTTGCTTTGAAAAATCAAATTCATTAGTGGCCAGCCATGGTTCTACAATCTGCAGACGTGGTTTCCTCTTTTCTCCATCTTGGAATATTTTATTCTAATGATTCTCCATTTGTTCTTTCTTCTGAAAAATGGGCTAAATTTCAGAAAATACAAATCAGAGATGAATATAAAACAAAGGTGTCTCTCATATTTTAACACACCCCATCTCTCCATGTTATCCCACAGCACAGCCCCCACCACGCTCCATACCGTTAGTCTCCGTTCCCTCTACTTGGAGAAGACCTTGTCCATTCTGAAGTGAAAAAAGAAATGTAGGAGGGGAAATGGGCATTCCATGGAGGCGACTGGGGGTGGTTCAAAAGAGCTCCTCACCCAGGATGATGGGCCTGACATTTTGTCCTTACTGTTGTCCATTGAAAGGTTAAATAACGGATACTATAACTTAAAGAATTTTAAAGTTCTTTTTATTTTGAGCCAAGTTGGAGTACTAATAGCCCAGGAAACACAGACTCAGCACAAACCAAGAATGTATCCCGGAGTGGCCTACACAAGACACAGTATTTTTTAAATTTTAATTTTTTTAACATGGGGTCTCTCTCAGTTGCTCAGGTTGGAGTTCACTGATGCAATCATAGCTTGCTGCAGCCTCAGCCTCCTAGGCTCAAGCAATCCTCTCATCTCAGCTTCCTGAGTAGCTAGGGCTACAGGTGTGCACCACCATGCCTGGCTTTTTTTTTCTTTTTGGTACATTTTTTTTGTAGAGATGAAGGTCTCACTTTGCTGCCCAGGCTGGTCTCCAACTGCTGGCCTCAAGCAATCCCCCTGCTTTGGCCTCCCAAAGTGTTGGGATTAGAGGCATGAACCACTGTGTCCAGCCACAAGATGTGGTCTTTATACGTTTTGTTCATAGAAAATAGAAGAATGGGGGTAGTGAAGTAAAGGTGATATTTTCATAATTTTGATTGGTGCACAGTGACGTTAGATATAAGACAAAACAAATACATGGTTAGCACATATAAGGTAAAAGGTTAATGAGCATGTAGATGTGTTAGGGTCTAGAGAGGGATGATTGATTTTATCTTGCCTTTATGTTCTATCTAATGAACAAAACTATAATCAATACCTGTCAATAAAATATTTGACAGACTCTAGCTTTGCAGATGAGAGTTCAGATTTAATTTATAGGCCTAGTGTTTATTACCCATATGTCTCACCTATAGCCATCTTGGGTCACTTTATTTTATTTATTTAACATTTTATTCTAATTTTCCTTTTCTTGGAAATCTGTGGATGACATTGGGCAGGTTCCTTATTCCCTACATTAGTTATCTCTCTGTAGTAGTTATCTACTGCTGTGTGGCAAATTACCTCCAAACTTAGCAGCTTAAAACAATAAAGGCTTATTATCTCAGATTCTTTCATTTTATTTCCTTTTTAACAAATAGGATTTGCACCAGGATCACGTAATTTCTAAGGGTTAGGAATCTGGAAGCCGCTTAGCTGAGTGGTTTCAGCTCAGGGTCTGTCCTTGCTCTTCCCACTGGCCTGCTTACAATTCCCATCACCATACACTACTTTTAATAAGAACATTGACACTACCGGAAAATAAAATACTTTTGGAAGAGATATTTGGAAGAAGAAAAGGTAATGCAATGTATGATTGTCAGCTCCTAGCGCGCCCCTTCAAACCAGCTGAACACGTTTTGGCTCCTTCACACAGGTGAGAGGCCACGTGGTAAATGCAAAGTGCCTGGAGTGTAAAGTAGCAGAACGCTGCTTTAAAACACCAGCTTCCCCAGGTACACTGTGAGCCTGGCCAAGTTCCCTGACATCTCTGAACCTGAGTTCCTTATTCGTTACCTGAGGGGAAATCGTGTTGATCTCATAGGGTTGTTGTGAGAATTGAATGAGGTAATCCCTTAAAATGTATGTGTAAGTATTTTATTTTATATTCGAGGGGTACACATGCATTTTTGTTACAAGGGTATATTGCTTGATTCTGAGGTTTGGGCTTCAGTTGATCCCCAAACAGTGAAGACAGTACCCAATAGGAAGTTTTCCAATGCTTGCTTCCCTTCCTCTTTCTTCCCTTTTGGAGTCCCCGGTGTCTATTGTTCCTGTGAATGAGATAAATTTTTTTTTTTTTTTTTTTAATACGGCCTCTCGCTGTGTCACCCAGGCTTGAGTACGGTAGCACTATCATATAGCTCACTACAGCCTTGAACTCCTGAACTAAAGCAATTCTCCTCTGTCAGCCTCCCAAAGTGCTAGGATTACAGGTATTAGCCACCACACCCAGATAATTAATTTTTTTTTTCTTTTTTGTAGAGACGGGGTTTCACTATGTTGCCCAGGTTGGTCTGGAACTCCAGGACTCACACAATCTTCTAGCCTCGGCCTCCTAAGGTGCTGGGATTACAGGTGTGAGCCACCGTGCCTGGTCGAATGAGGTAATTCTTGACAAAATAAATATGTGGCTAGCACATCTTAACATGCTTTTCTTGCTGTACTTTCTCTGTAGCAAGTGCTTGCTGTGCATTAGCTTTCTTGTCCCCTTCGCCCCTTGGTAATGGAGCCTGGAGAGAATTTACTTGGGAACTCAAGTATGCCAGCAAAGGAGACACAATTGATGAGGGTACTAAGCACGCCGTTTGGGTGATTTTTTTTTTCAAAACAGTATCATTAGATCTTCACATATAGAGCTGGGAGATAACGTAGTTCCTCTGACAGATGTTAGACTAGGATCCCAAATGACGTCGTATGGTGTGCCAGTGTCTTCTTCATTTGCTCCAAGGACACAGCGTGAATAGAATACATCTTGCCATCAGCAAGGGTCCTCTCCTAGTTTTTCCCTCGCATTTCAGATGCCTGGCACCTGTAACCACATTTTCCCAGCACTGAGAGTCAGTGTGTCTTGATGGAATGAGCACTGGTTTGGGGTCAGAAGGTCTGCATTGGTATCATGCCCCTGCCACTTAGTTGACGTGTGTTTGGATGAGTCATCTCTCTGAACATAACTTTGTCATCTATAAAATAGGCATCCTAATAATATTTCCTAAACACTTATTCTGACAAGGTTTTATGAGAACCAAAAGAAATAAGGAAAGGCAAAGCTTTGTAAATCGGAGATGCCTCACCAGCGTTATCATTCCTGTGACTTCCGATCACCAAGGACAAGGGACCAGCTTTTAGCACACAGAGCCTGGGATGGCGGAATGCGAGACATTTCACAGTCCAATGGGGGTCATCTATGGCAGATGGTGTTCCTGGCACCTTTTTCAAATTGGCTTTACTGATCTAATCACATTATGGAGGGAGCCACTTGCTCAGCCAAAAAGGCAACATTAATACTGAGGACAATGCTCACTCTGTTACAGGCTTAAGCATGCTTAGCAATTATAGCTGTTACTTATTGAGTCTTTCAGACATGGTGCCAAGCACTTGACATGCATTATTTCATAGCCAGGACTGCCATGTGAACAAATCCAGTGTATGTGAAGGTTCTCTGGAGTTGTGCAGCGCCCAGTATGCGTCACTGTTCATGGAAGTCCTGCTCACAGAAACCCTATGAGGTATATTTGCATGGGCTTTTTGAGTTCTTGGTTATCTTAATTTATGGAAGAGAAAATATGAGATTTGGAGTAATTAACATTTCAAGCCATAGTACCAATGGGTAGTAGAGTCAGAATTCTAAAGCCTCTGCTTTTATTAGTGTGCTATATATTATTTCATGGGTTTAATGAAATTGGCAATGTCTTCGAGCCAAAGACCATGAGGAGCACATCTGTAGTTGAACAACTTGGGCTTATTACTCCTTGCAGTGAGGAAGAACACACACCACGAAGAATTTATCTAAGATTTGGGCTTGGGTTGGCTGATCTTGGGGAAGGCTTAAGGAAGCAGAGCTTTTTTTTTTGCATTTGATGCTGCTAGGAAGCAGAGACTGGGTATTTTAATAACTTGTCTAGGCAGGGCAGACTGTTAAACAGCTAAAGCTGTTACTGGCAAAGAACCAATAGTCATATATTAACTAGAAGGGGATGTTTGGTATTTTGTGTCTTGGACAATGTCCGTTAAGTGTCTGTTCAAACGTGATTACAAGGGATCTTGTTTTTGTCTTGAGCCATTGTGGTGGCAGAGTGGCCTTGTCTGATGTTCATGTTCTAAGAAATTGTGTGTTTGAAAGGAGAATGCTAATGGCTAACTGTATCAGGCTAGCCCCTGACAGTTTTCTCTTTCTCAGGATAAAAGGACTGGAGGGCACTGGGGTATACACCTGTTAAGTGCATTCAGCTGTGTAGCATAACAGTGGCGCTCACCATTCTGTGATGAAAGAGGCAGAAGGCAATAGAATATGCAGATGCTATGTGGAGTCATCACATTTTACTAAATGAGAAATACTAAATGAGAATGAGAAATAGCTGGTTGTAGGAATTTTAAAAATCTGCCTCCCAGGTTCAAGCAATTCTCTTGCCTCAGCCTCCCCAGTAGCTGGGACTACAGGCGTGTGCCACTACTTCTGGCTAATTTTTGTATTTTTAGTAGAGATGGGGTTTCACCATGTTGGCCAGGCTGATCTTAAACTCCTGACCTTGTAATCGGCCCACCTCGGCCTCCCAAAGTGCTGGGATTACAGGTGTGAGCTACCACACCTGGCTAAAAAAAGTGTTTTTTAATTTTAATTTTTATTTTTTACAGCTTAGTATAACTCATACTTTTTCTCAAAGCACGATTGTCTGGTCCAGATGGCAGTTCCTACGTTAAGGTGCTATTTAATATTTTTTGAATGACTGAAGTCAGCCTTGATGAGTGAAGACAGTATAATATGGTGGTAAACATGTATGTTAGGCAAAAAAGACAAGGGATTGAGATCCATCCATGACATAAGGAGCTTCTGCAGATGAAGAAAATGTATAGACTTCTGTAGCAACTAGAGTTTAGAAGGTCAAGTGTCTATGACACAAACATACAGAGAGGTTGATGGAATGAGAACTGTTAAGAAAAGATGCACATTCTTGTGATGCATAAGGAGAGACAATGATTTTCATGTCACAATCATCATGAAAGATAAAATATAAGTTGAAGAAATGTAAGCCATCTGAGCAAGGAGCTACCCTGTTGCTGCAGGGGTTGGGGATGAGATAGTGAGAAATTCAGCTTTTAGTTTACTTTTAGAGATGATGTGCCCAATAAACCATGGGCTAATTTATCTGTGGCTTCAAGACAGTTTGTCTTAGGGAAGTGAAGGCAGGTGAACATCAGCCATAAAATAAATTAAGTGAATTAAATAAAGTTCCCAAGTGCTTCTAAATGTGGCAGCCAGACAGGAATATATTTAACTAGGGCCACACTCTAAAACAGTTGTCTGGTCTGCCCACTGTGAACACCAAATCCTTACCGCAATTGTCAGCAGTCACCTTGATCTAAAATATAATTATAACAATATTTAAAGTTTTTTTTAAACTTACAACTTTAGATACATGACAAAAGATTTCACAGAATAAGTTAAATGAAAGGTGGTTCAGACTGGGAGATGTTTGCGATGTTTAAAACTGACAAAGAATATAAAAATTGTAAACAAATCAGCAAAAAAGACAGAAACTTCTTTAAAAACGGACAGTTCAAGAAGACTAGGAATTTCAAAGAAGAACAGATGTTAATTTGCTAACAAGTATGGAAAGATCTACCTCCTTTGTAATCAGTTTATAGCAAACTGAAATGGTAAGATACTATTCAACATATATAAGTTAGGCAAAAATGGACAAATTGCACAATACAAAGAATGGATAAGGACGTAGGGAAACAGTAACCACTTCTGGTTGGACTGGATAAGCATATCCATTAGTAGGAATTGGTACAGTCATTTCCAAGGTGCTTGGGGCAGAACTTACTGAAGGTAAGTTAACATATACTTTAAGACCCAGAAATCCCACTCTTGGGTATTTGCTGCAGAGAACTCACAGGTTTCTATATGTGAATCCATGTAAGACTGTTTATGTAGGTGGGACAACCTAATTATCCATCACTAGTGATATGGTTTGACTCTGTGTCCCTAATGACACCTTAAATTGTACTAATCCCCATATGTCAAGGGAGGGACCTGGTGGGAGGTAATTGAATCATGGGGAAGGGTTTTTCCCATGCTCTTCTCATGATAGTGAATAAGTCTCATGAGAGCTGATGGTTTTATAAAGGGGAGTTCCCCTGCACATGCTCTCTCTGGCCTGCTGCCATGTAAGACATGACTTTGCTCTTCCTTCATTTTCTACCATGATGGTGAGGACTCCCCAGCCATGTGGAAGTTCATTAAACCTCTTTTCTGTATAAAATACCCAGTCTTGGGTGTATTTTTATAAGCAGCATGAGAACAGACTAATACAACTAGTGGGATGGATAAGTGAAAAGAGGAGAATGCATTCTCTGGAATACTATGCAGCAATACTATAATATATACATGTGTATACACATACATCTATCATGTAATAATGTATACAGCTACATAAAGAAATGTTAATAGCATAGTACATAGTGAAAAAAGAAATAGTAAAAAGCAGCAGAAGAAACAAGGCATAATAACCTTTATTCAAATTGAACACACATATACTTACAAAACTGTATTTTTACACTGATGCATATTTAAGAAGTATCAAATTCATTAGAGTGGGTGTCTATTGGAGAGGAGGAGGGTGATGAGAGCAGGGGTGGAGATGGAAAGAGAAAAGTATAAAATGCAACAAGACAAGGGCCTAGTGTAAACCAGTAGGTAAGTCAAGTGTCTACTCTGAGGTCCCTTATTCCTCAGTAAACAGTGGCAGAAGCTGCTCATTGAAAATGGGAACTTTTGCACTATGAACAAGTTCCCACATTCCATTTATTCCATTGTCACTGTTAGCATGGCTCAATATTCAACAAGCAACATAAATGAATATATAACAAGCAGAATAACTTATCTTTAGGTTGTTAGTGAAGATGCTTCATTAGGTCTGACTCGGGCCTTATTGGATCACATTTCTTCACCTTTGTTGTCTATGTTCTGCTGATTTCTCCTCTGTGTTCTTGTCTTAGATCTATTCTGAACTTAGGATGGTTGTAGAGAATACTGAATGTCTGGTCCAAAATTTCTCACAGTTCAATTGTGATACAGTGTCTGTATTCACTCAATTTCAAAAGAGGCTTTCTTCTTCCAATATGTTCTACAGAATGTCTGACACTAGTTACTTACCATATGATAGGAAAAGGATCTGTTTTTCCTAGCACTTGGGGGTTCCCAGTTAACAGTGAGCAGCTGAAGCTATGGGAAGGTTGAGCTCTACATTTTTCTAGGAAGAGTGGCATCTAGATGGCACTTTTTGAATGAATAGCTCTCCATTCATGTCAACTTATTTTCTACTGCATTTTATTCCTTGTGATTATTTGAAAATACTGCTTCTGTCTATAACATTTTGAGATTTTACTATTTAACATATCGCTTATTATCACTGAAGTTATTCCTGCATATCCCACCTCTCGTATATTGTAAAACATTCTTGTCTTCTAGGTCTTCAGCCACCTGCAGAGAAGGGGATTAGTTAGAAAGCCTAGGCTTTTTTGGATTTGATTTTTAGTTTACCAACACGACCTTTTAGCATAAGTAAGGGTAGGTAAGGTAGTTTAGTGAGAAGAACACTAATTTTGTGATCTTAGCTTAATGAAAATCTCCCAGAGTACAGTTTACTTATTAATAAAATTAGAAAATAACGTGGAGGAATTGAGTGAGGTAATGTGAACCATAGCTGTTACGCACTAGGCTCTGGATAAATAATAGTTCTGTTAGGGACCAAAACCATATATGATTTTCTATAATATTACTAAATCAGATCTATCTGTAGAGTGATACATTTCTTGAAAACATTCAGAAAATACAATACCTGAGTCATTTTTTCTCACCCACTCTGCTGATGCATTTCTTTACGTGGTTGTCTTTCTCAGCTCTGAGGAGGAGAAGGCCTATCATTACCGCAGGCGGTGGTGATTTGTTGCTGCCTCAAGAAACAGCAGCACTTTTCACCCCCGCCCTCAAATTGTCAAGTACATCAAACTTTAATAACTTCACTTCCTGGGAGAAGTTTTTTAGTTGTGGTGAAGGGATTCGCCTGCTAGTAATCTCTCTTATTTCTTCAACTCCTAGGGTTGTTTTTCTTACTTGCAATGAGAATAGGTTGACACGTGCCCTCCAGGAATGACTTTCACGACTCTGCCATAGGATTAACCCGCCATGATCTGGAATGGAAGGCAGCAAATACATTAATAATATAATGACTAAGCAAAAATAACCACTGTTCTCTTAGTGAAGGGATGGATGGCAGGATTTCAATTTCACTTATCAAGAGGCCATTCATCTTGATAACCTCAGCTAGTAGATAAAAGGTATAACTTGCAACATGAAAATAATTCTCCCATTTCCCTCCTGTTATTGTATTCTCCGTTTTTTTTAGAGTTTATTTTCTTAAGAGGAGTTTTAGGTTCATGGCAACATTGAGCAGAAGGTGCAGAAAGTTCCTATATATCCCTTTTCCCACCCATACACAGGATCCCCCATTATCAACATCCTCCACCAGAGTTGTGCATTTGGTGAACCTTCCTTCATACATCGTTGCCACCCAAAATCCACAGTTTACATTGGATTTCATTTGTGATGTTGGACATTCCATCGGTTTGGACAAATGTATAAGTGTATCTCCCTACAATTATACTATCAAGCAAAGTAGTTAAATGCCTTAAAAATCCTCCGCTCCACCTCCCTCTCCATTGACCCTTGATCTTCATCCCTCCTTTCCCACTGACCCTGATCTTTTTGCCATCTCCATAGCTTTGCCTTTTCCAGAATGTCATATAATTGGAATCATACAGTATGTAGTTTTTTCAGATTGATTTCTTTCACTTAGTAGTATGCATTTAACATTCCTTCATGCCATTGCATGGCTTGATAGCTAATCTCTTTTTGGCTCTGAATATTCTATTGTCTGGGTGCACCACATTTTATTAGTCACATACTGAAGGACATTATGATTGCTTCCAAATTTTGGCAGTGATAAAAAAAGCTGCTATAAATGTGTGCAGACTTTTGTGTGGACATAAGTTTTTAACTCCATTGGGAAAATACCAAGGAGCACAATTTCTGGATCCTATGGTGAGAATATGTTTGGTTTCTGTAAGAAAAGCTCCTGTCTTCCAAAGTAGCTGTACCATTTTGCATTCTCACGAGTAATGAATGAGAGTTCCCGTTGCTCTGTATCTTTGTCAGCATCTGATGTTGTCAGTGTTCTGTATCTTGGCCATCCTACTAGACAAACAGATGCATAGTGGTATCTGATTGTTTTAATTCTCATTTGCCTAATAACATATGATGTGGAGCATATTTTCATATGTGCTATGGTCTAAATGCTTGTGGCCCCCCAGGATTCAAATGCTGAAACCTAATCATCAATTTGGTAAGATTAGGAGCTTGGGCCTTTGGGAAGGTGATTAGGTCATGAGAGTGGAGTCCTCATGAATGAAATTAGTACCCTTATAAAATAGGCCCCAGGGAGCTTGTTTGCCCCTTCCACCATGTAAAGACACAGCAAAAAGGCACCATCTATGAACCAGAAAGTGGCCCTCAGCAGGTATTGGATCTGCCAGCATCTTAATCTTGGATTTCCTAGCCTCTAGAATTGTAAGAAAAAACTTCTGTTGTTTATAAGCCACACAGCCCAGGATATTTTGTTATAGCAACACAAATAGACTGAGACAATATGCTTATGTGCTATTTGTATGTTTTTTTGTTGAGGTGTCTTGTATTTTAAAAATACCTCATTCTGCCTTTTTTCTTATTAAATTTGAAATCTTTGTTATATACAAGGAATACAGAATGCCACATAATTCATCTTAGTGGCCTGCCTAGAGCCATGTCTTTGGGGACAAGCCCCTCTCCTAATTTGGTTGACCTCCTTCTCCAAGTGGAAACTCACCAGCCTCCCACAGCCTCACCCCTAGTACAGATCCCACGTTAATAATATAAAACACCTCTGAAATAGGAAACAAGGATTTACAGGTAAAGGTATGTTATTTCTTCACAGGCACACAGTATGATGTTGATGGCCTGCTTCCTTGTTCAGGTTGTTAACTCCAGTTTGCATCCCCTCAGCACGTGGGTCAGGAAATTGTGCAGTGTTAGGGATGGGGGACAGCTGGTAAGAAGCATAGTTCACAGTGAATTAACCCGTACTGAGACCAAGGCAATATTATAGAAAATCCAGAGAGGAGAAAACCCAGAGGCAGATAATTTGCACACCAACTCTTTAGGAAATTCATAGATTGTTGTTCTAAGGCAGGGTTCTTAGAATTTATAAGTTCCTTAAAAAACCCATCCCCCAGCTTCCTGAGAAGAGACTTTGGGTTTTATCCAGCTTCTGAAACTTGCTGACCATGCACAAATACAGGAATTTATGCAAGTTGGTAGTCTGAACTTTTTAATGTACAGATCGTAGTCATTAAGTGCTGTTAGAAGAAGATGAATATGCAATTTAGAGAGAAACTTGCATCTAACTACCAGCTTAATTAATATGGGGGGACTGCAGCAGTAAAAAAATTATTTCTTCCTCAGTTTGCTAATGTGTATTGTTGCTTCCTCCTCTCCAAGCTCAGGGACTTGGACTTTAAGGGTAAGCAGATGATACTGAGCAGGCAGTGAGGTGGGTGTCACTGTTGCATGGGGGTTATGCCACTGTGCGTTCAGGGGGTCCAGGCTGTCCCTCCTTCCTGGATATCTGCCTCTGTTTCTCCCCTTTTATGGTTCATGGGCCTGACATTCCTCTTTTGTGTGCTTCTCAATGTGATTCTATTTTGAGGTTTCTGGATTTACTTTCCTTCTTCCTGTTTTTTTTTTTTTTTTTTTTAAGAAATTTCCATAGGTTATTAGAAAACAGGTGGTGTTTAGTTACATGGGCAAGTTCTTTAGTAGTGATTTGTGAGATTTTGGTGCACCCATCACCTGAGCAGTATGCACTACACCCAATTTGTAGCCTTTTACCCCTCACCCCCTCCCACCCTTGCCAAGTCCCTAAAGTCCATTGTATAATTCTTAAGCCTTTGCATCCTCATAGCTTAGCTTCCACTTATGAGTGAAGCAAACATAGGGTGTTTGGTTTTCTATTCCCGCATTACTTAACTTAGAATACTGGTCTCCAATTCCATCCAGGTTGCTGTGAATACCATTATTTCATTCCTTTTTATGGCTGAATAGTATTTCATGGTATATATACCACAATTTCTGTATCAACTAATTGATTGATGGGCATTTGAGCTGCTTCCGTGTTTTTGCAATTGCGAATTGTGCTGCTATACACAGTGTGTGCAAGTATCTTTTTCGTATAATGACTTCTTTTCCTCTGGGTAGATACTCAGTAGTGGAATTGCTGGATAACATGGTGGTTCTACTTTTAGTTCTTTAAGGAATCTCCAGACTGTTTTCCATAGTGGTTGTACTACTTTACATTCCCACCTGCAGTGTAAAAGTGTTCCCTTTTTACCACTTCCCTGCCAACATCTATTTTTTTTTTTTATTTTTTGATTATGGCCATTCTTGTGGGAGTAAGGTGGTATCACATTGTGGTTTTGATTTCCTTTTCTCTGATCATTAGTGATGTTGAGCATTTTTTCATATGTTTGTTGGCCATTTGTGTATCTTCTTTTGAGAATTGTCTATTCATGTCCTTAGCCCATTTTTCGATGGGATTGTTTGTTTTTTATTTGCTAATTTGAGTTCCCTGTAGATTCTGGATATTGTTGTTTATCAGATATATACATTGTGAAGATTTTCTTCCATTCTATGGGTTGTCTGTTTACTCTGCCGGTTGTTTCTTTTGCTGTGCAGAAACTTTTTAGTTTAAGTCCTTTATCAATGCTTTTGTTGTGTTTGCTTTTGGGTTCTTGGTCATGAAGTCTTTGCCTAAGCTAATATCTAGAAGCATTTTTCTGATGTTACCTTCTAGGATTTTTATGGTTTCAGGTCTTTGATTTAAGCCCTTGATCCATCTTGAGTTGATTTTTGAATAAGGTGAGAGATTAGGATCCAGTTTCATTATTCTACCTGTAGCTTGCCAATTATCCCAGCACCATTTGTTGAATAGAGTGTCCTTTCCCCACTTTGTTCTTGCTTACTTTGTCAAAGATTGGTTAACTGTTTAAGTATTTGGATTTATTTCTGGGCTCTCCATTCTGTTCCATTGGTCTATGTGCCTATTTTTATACCAGTATTGTACTGTTTTGGTGACTATGGCTTTATAGTATAGTTTGAAGTCAGGTAATGTGATGCATTCAGATTTGTTCTTTTTGCTTGGTCTTGCTTTGGCTATGTGGCCTGTTTTTTGGTTCCATACGAATTTTCGGATTGTCTTTTCTAGTTTTGTGAAGAATGATGGTGGTATTTTGATGGGAATTGCATTGAATTTGTAGAGCTTTTGGCAGTATGGCCATTTTCCCAATATTGATTCTACTCATCCGTGAACATGGGACGTGTTTCCATTTGTTGGTGTCACCCATGGTTTCTTTCAGCAGTGTTTTGTAGTTTTCCTTGTAGATGTCTTTCACCTCCTTGGTTAGGTATATTCCTAAACATTCAATTGTTTTGCTGCTATTGTAAAAAGGGGTTGAGTTCTTGATTTGATTCTCAGCTTGGTCGCTGTTGGTATACAGCAGAACTACTGATATATGTACATTAATTTTGTATCCTGGAACTCTGATGAATTCATTTATCAATTCTAGGAGCTTTTTGGAGGAGTCTTTAGGGTTTTCTAGGTATACGATCATATCATCAGCAAACAGCAACAGTTTGACTTCCTGTTATTTTGTGAGTCCTGTGTGTCTCTGCTCCCTGTGTGTTCACCCTGGTGCTGTGACCATCAGCTCCAGATCCTAGCCTGATGAGATGTTCAAGGGACTTTGAGGTTCCTCCTAGATAATAAGATGTCAGCACATGACTGCACATGATTTGCAGATGACAGCATGCTCCAGTAGGACTGGCCTTGAGCCCAGTTGTAAGTAGGGGGTGGCCACCTCTGTGCTTAATGGTGCTCTCTTTTGGCCTCTTGCAATCCTAAGCTTTCTCACTGTGATTCCCCATTACACTTCTGGACCTTTCCTAATTCCTCTTCCTCACCTGAATTGTTTCCTATTTGTTCAGGATCCTATTCAAACTGAAAGTCCACATCTGACCCATTCCTCATGGCTAAGCTTAGGATTCAATACTTCAATGGAATCTTTTCTGAACACCACAGAGCTTAGTGATTTTATCTTTCTTTGGCCGTAGAGTCCTTAGTCAATGCAATTTATTTGGTCCCTGATGATACTTCATACGTATATCTGTCATCTGTACTCTGTGCCAGGCACTGTTGAAGGCCCTAAGAATACACAGGTAGATAAAATTGGATAAACTTGCAAGCTGGTCAGGAGAGGCAGCCAATAAAACAGAAGAAAGATAATGTCACATCATAATAAATGCTATTGCAAATAAAACTAAGGATAGGACAGAGTGCATAGGAACTCTCTTAGAATGATAGATCTCAGAAGAGGTGATTGTTGAGCTGAGATCTGAAAGACAAAAAGGATCCAGCTATGGAAAGACTTTGGGGTGGATGAAACAACCACAAAGATCCTGTGGTTGGAATGAGCCTGTTGTAGCCAAGGATAGGGAAGAATCCTGTGTGGCTGTTCTTGGAGCTCAGCAAGGGCAGGCATGGAGACATGCAGTGAGGCTACAGGGTTGAGCAGGAACTAGACTCTGCAGCACCTTGTATACCAGGGTAATACTCTGGAGGGCTTAAAGCAGAGAATAATTGACCTAATTTATAGTTTTAGACCAGCCTGTTTGCTGTGTAAAGACTGGACTGTCTAGGGACAAGAGTGGAAGTGGGAGCACCAGCTCTGAGGCAACTGTAGCACATCGTCCAAGCAAATGATGCATGTAACTTGGATGGAGAGAAAGGGATGAACTCCAGCAATATTTTAGAGACAGAAATGAGACAATTTGATGACAAGTTAGATGTGGAGGATAAGGGAAGGTGCCATCAGGTATGATTCTGTGGTGCAGAGCTTGAGGATGTGGGTGAACTGAGGAGAGTCAGGAGTTCTACTTGGCCACTGTGGTGGACATTCGTCATTCTTCTTAGCCACTGAGCACGACTGAGCATCCTTCCTATGTATAAGGATTTCCCCTACTTTAGGAATCCATATTTCCCTAAGATATAAATCAGAATCCTGCTTTACCAGTAACCCCCAGGGCTGGGTTGCAGCTTGTGACCCTGGCTCAATCAGACACACATGTGAAGCTCCAAGTTGGCATCCATTCTGGCCATGGAGTCAGCAGCCTCATCAGTTTTCAGAGGCAGCAAATGCAGAGATTCTAGGCATAGCATCTGAGTCCAGTGTCTGTACCCAGCAATGGTGGTACTAGTATCTCCCTCCAGCAGTTCCACATTGTGATATGGGGATTGTCCCTGGCTGTTGGCCCTTAAGTCTGAGTCTCTTGTCCTCCTAGGAATCTTGCCAGCTATCTAATACCTTAAAAATACCATATGTGCATAAATGATCAGATTAGTACTTTGCTTGTTTTCAACGAGAACCTCAAATAGTTCTGCCATGTTGAGTCTGAGAAAAGTATTAGACATATAAGGAGAGACATAACCTGGCAATGGAAATAACGAATCTGTTGTTTAGTGGACAGGTCATAGGTGGAGTTATATATCTGAGAGACATTAGCATAGAGTGGTATTTTAAGTCATGCTGAGAGCACTGAAGGGGAGATTTCTCATAGAGAAGTGGACCCACCCTGGGGCGCTACTACACAAGGAGCTCCAACAGGAAAGCTAAAGCAAAGGAAAGGACTGTGAGAAAGTTATGGTGAGACAAAAGGGCTGTCTGTAGGGTGAGTTCTCAGGAAAGCCAAGTGAAATTATTTCAGGAAGGAGTGAATGGAGTTGTGTCAAATTCAACCAAGAAGCACTGACTGATATTGCTGATAAGATTTTTAGGCATAGCATTAACAATTTCTTAGGCAATAAGTTAGAATATGGGTTTAGTGTTAGTCATACCTAGGTATGAGTTACAGCTTTATAATTTACAAACCATGCAATTTTGATCGGTCCCTATGAGACTAAGTGTTTGCATTTAAAAATGAAATAACACCCTCCACAAAAATTAATGATCTTAAAATCATAGGTTGAATTATATACCCCCCCCAAAAAATGTTTTAATGTCCTAACCTCCAGTACTTGCAAATGTGACCTTATCTGAAAATAGGTCTTTGCAGATTTAATGGAGTTAAAATGAGGTCATTAGGGTAGGCCCTAATTCAATTTTGACTGACGTCCTTATCAGAAGAGGGTAATTTGGACACAGACACATAAGGAGAACGCCATGTGAAGATACAGAGATGCACAGACACAGAGAGAAGATGACTACGTGAAGATGGGGGCAAAGATGAGAGTGGTGGAGCCCCAAGCCAAGGAATGCCTGGGGCCACCAGAAGCTGGGAGAGGCAAGGAAGGGTCCTCTCCTCAAAGCTTCAGAGGGCGCATGGGCCTGCCAACACCTTGAGTAATTTGGACCTCTAGGCTTCAGAAGTGTGAGAGAATAAATTACTCTTGTTTTCAGCCACCCAATTTGTAGTACTTTTCTTAGGCAGCCTGAGGAAACTAATACAGATTTTGGTACCAGGAAGTATGGTGGTGTTATAACAAAACCCCAAAAACGTGAAAGTGGTTTTGGAACTGGGTAATGGTTACAGGTTGGAATAATTTTGAAATAGTTCATAGCAGAAACCTAGATTGCCTTGAAGAATTGATGGTAGATATATAGACATTAAAAGCAATTTTTTTGTGTGGGCTCAAAATGAAGAGAGGAAAGTTGTAGAGAAGCTTCTGTTGCCTAAGAGAATATATGTATTGTCATGAACAGAACATTGCTAGAAATAGAAATACTAAAGGACCTTCTGGTGAGGTCTCAGGTGGAAATAAGGAACATTATTGAACACTGGAGGAAACGTTGTAAATTGGTGGAAAACTTCCCTGAATTATGTTCTGTCACTGGGTGGAAAGTAGAACTTGCAAGTAATGAACTTGGATATTGAGCTGAGGAGATTTCCATGCAATAGGACATTCATATCCTGTTAGTTCTGTTCTCAAAGAGCCCTGATTGGCAAAGCATTAAATGAGATTAACTGAAACAATGCATGTAAGACACAGCACGGTTTCTGCACAGACTAAGAGCTCAACAAATAATAAAGTGAAGGTTAAGGGTGTGGCCTCCAACTTTCCAGAAAGGCTGTGGACAAACTGAACTGCAACTTGCACTCTCAGAAACAAAACAAACCAAAAACGCAAAACAAAACCAACCAAAAATGCAAAACAAAACAAACCAAAAATGCAAAACAAAACAAAAATTGCTGGAACATCTATTAATCATTCTTGTCAAGATCACATAAATTTTTCTTCCTATTGGTCAATGGTGGAAAAATATACAAATCTGAAATGTGATTAGAAACTTAGCAGTTCTGAGATATTTTACCTTATTTTATGTTTCTGAGGCAATATCAAAGCCCTTAGGATAAAAAACCTATTTAGACAATTAGGCTCCTGGTTTTTTTTTCCCCTGCAAATAATTTTGTTATTTAATGCCATACTGGAGTAAATTAGTCTTTTCTAAGCATTTTATAGCTTATAATATTGATAAAATCTAGGTATTAAGGTACATTTCCCAGGATATCTGCTATCATGAATGTATTTAGTGTTCCCTGAAGTTCTAGCCAATTCAGTAACCCAAGTAACATAAATGAGAACTTAAAAATTTTCAGGGGAAGAGATAAAAATATACTTGCAGATAATATAATTATCCTTTTAGATCTAGTATAATCCCATTAAAATGCCAAGGGAAATTTACAAAGACTTTAAGAAAACCTAACATGTACTTCTCAAGGTCATCTCGTAGACTAAACAGATGAGAAAATGGAAGTAATATGTGTGTGTGTAGAGTGTACCTTATCAGATATTAAAATGTATTATGAGAACATAGTACATTAAAATAATGTGATACATTAAAGTAACATAATGTGATAATGATAGGGAGATACAGCTTTAACAAAATAAAGCCAAGAAATAGATCTTAGTGCATATCACATTAAGTATATCATAAAGGTAGAATTACAAATCAGTAGAGAAAGGAATGTTCCGTTCATTCCAATTAGCATTTTTCAGCAACTTTCTTGTGTCTGACACTGGAAGATACAACTAAGAATATAAGTCCTATGATCTCAAAAAGTTTAGTCTTTATGGGAGACAGATAAATAAAGATAAACTTAGAAAACGTAAATCACCTGAGCTATGGCATCATTACAGGGAAGGCACAAACTTGATGCAGCCTCAAGAGTTAAGTTCAGTTTCTTTGCGGAAGTGATGTCTGAGTTGGATTCTGAAGGGCAAGTAGGAGGTAAGCAGGGGAAAGGATTCTGAAGGGCGTTTTGAAATAAGCTAGCAGAAGGTGTGAAGGCCTGAGGTCCGGGGAGGGCACAGCACATTTGCGGAGCCAGAAGTGCTCAATCTGGTCCTTGTCAGTTGGGGAAGGTTGTGAATGCAGGCTGGGAGACACAGGCAACACCAAAGTTAAGGAGATCTTAACTTTTGGTTGCTAAAGAGATCTTAAAGAAGACCTAGACACCTATTTGACATAGTAAAAACCACTGGAAAATGTGAAGATGACTTCTAGGATTCTGACTTGGGCCACTGGAGAATGGTGAGAAGTATGTTTGCAGAGCCAGTAGGAGGTGATGAATTAACTTGGATACATGTTAAACATGTACCGAATATTTGTGTCTTTTATGAAATAAGCATCGCTGGCTAACTAGTTGAATTTATTGAAGGCTTATAACAAATACAAAAATGGAATCCTCATGGATTAGAAACAAAGCTTAAAAAAAAAAACCCTAGAAAAGATGCAACATGCATTGGTAATATTTCTTAGTTTTGGATGATAACCTATTAAATTACCTTTGTATTTTCCTTTATATATTTGCCAAATTTTCTAGAGAACATGTAGCACTTACACCTTTAGGGAAAACCTAAGACATGAAAAACCTTGCTTGCAATTTCCTATTAATAATAACACACTGAAATCTGAAGGATGGTATCTGAATATAGTGACATGCTCTTAAGTGTCTGCAAATATAATGGGGGATAGGCTTAAAATTGGGAACTAGAAGTCTGGATTTTTAGGAGACAGATTCACTCATAGATTCTCTAAATACATATTGTGTGGACGCTCTCAAGACACTGGTGATGTAACAGAGTCAAACTTCCAAAGCCCCTGCTCTGTGGGGCTTACGTACAATATCAGAGGCGCATTCTAGCAGCAGAATGGGACTTGGGTTGCACTGCTGGGCAAGCTGAAATAGAGCTGGCAGGGAACTCAGAAATCTATTTTACAGATGAGGAAACAAAGACTCCGGTGAGGGACTTCTTCCTCATGTCATTGTCACAAGGGTAGGACTGGAATTCCGGTTTCCTATTTTCTGAAATTCATAGAATGAGGTTTGTGTGTCACAGAAGGGCCGCTGTAGTCCTGGCTTCGAAGTAAAAGGTACAAGAATGTATCCTGGCTGGGCGAGGTGGTTCACACTTGTAATCCCAGCACTTGGGAGGCTGAAGTGGGGGCAGAGGTGGGAACCACTTGAGCCCAGATGTTCAAGACCATCCTGGGCAACATATTTCAGACCTTGTTTCTGTTAAAAAAAAAAAAAATACAAAACTTAGCTCGGCATGGTCGTGCACCTGCAGTCCCAGCTATACTTGAGAGACTGAGGTGAGAGGATGGCTTGAGCCCGGGAGCTTGAGGCTGCGGTGAGCTATAATTGCATCTGTACGCTCCAGCATGGGCAACAGTGAGAACCTGCATTTTTTTGTTTTAAAAAATATTCTTGCTATTAGAAGATGCTGTTCATTTTCATTCATTCAGCAAACACTCACCAAGATTCTTCTATGTACAAGGCCCCAGGTTGAGAATACAACTATAATTAAGACAGACTGTTCCTATTCTTTTGGAGTTTACATTTTGTCAGGGGAGAGATAATAAAAAAACTAATTGCAAGGGCTTCTTGTTTTTTTAGGTAGGAATGTTCTAAATGTTCTATAAAGTCACCCGGAACACTAAATTAGCAAACACACAGCCATTGCTCTTAGGAGAAACAGAGTTAAGTTACTATGAGCCTCTGCTCACGACATTTTTGTCAGCTCATCCATATATAACCTTGTTTTATGTGTGTTTCTGTTTAAAGACACCTTATTTAATGTAGTTGATTCATTAACATGAACTCAGGGCTAACAGCATATCACTCATGCCTGAACAAAATTTGCCTAACACATTTTCTCTGTAAGGCACATCTCAACCTTTTTGCACTTAGAAACACTAGACTGCACTTTAATGCTTGGGGACCATTTTTTTAAACAGTGAAATCACCAAAAAAGGCACAAAAATGTGAAAAATGTGGCAGTAAATAGATCACAAAAAGAATACTTACAGTATGAGAGTAGAAACAAGAAGGCAGAATGTCACCATGTTGGACCTCAGCTGGTCCGGCATGTGCATCAGACAACTCAAAATTTTTGCCACTCTGTGCATATCTATGAATGACCATGAAAGCGCCATAAATATTGATTTAGAGGTTACAACTAAATTTTAGTGAGTTGGCAAATTTGCAGACGTGAAATCCTTGAATTAAGGCACCAACCTGCATCAGACATTGACCGTATGTTATTGTTTCTATGCCATTGCAATCGTACTGACAATTACAATGATGCAATATCCTTTCACAGGGAGTCTGGAGGTCAGAGAAGGTTTTCTGAGAAACAGACATTAAAGCTGAAATCTTAAGGGCAAGTTGGTGTTAGCTGGGTTGACTGGGGAAGAGGATGGTCTATTTCAGGCAGAGCAAATAGCATGTGCAAAGGTCTGAGACGGGAATGAGCATTGCATATTTCTAGGGCCTGAATGATGTTCCTTGTAGCTGAACTGCCCAGACTCATGGGGAGGGAGGGACCAGATTATGCAGGAACTTATGACTCCAGTAAAGGATTAAAAAAGAAATTGAGAGAGGGTCTTACTCCATCACCCAGGCTAGAGTATAGTGGCCCAATCATGGCTCGCTGAAGCTTCTACCTCCCCAGCTCAGTTGATCCTCGCATTTTGGCCTCCCAAGTAGCTGGGACTGCAGGCATGTGTCACCATGCCCACCTAATTTTTGTATTTTTTGTAGAGATGGGGTTTCATAATGTTGCTCAGGCTGGTCTTGAACTCCTAGGCTCAAGTGATACACCTGCCTTGGCCTCCCAAAGGCTAGGACAGTAAAGGATTTTGATGTTTATTCTAAGAGTGATGGGAAGCCAGGCTAAGAGATGGTATATATTTGTATTTTAAAAGGGTCATTCCCTCTGGTTGAGTGTAAAGGAAGGTCTAGATGGGGCTGAGAGGATGTGGGGAGAACAGTTGAAAGCTTATTTCAATCACTGAGCAGAGACAGTACTAAGGTTAGGCTAAAGGCAGGGTGTGAGGGAAAAGTGGCGTTAAGATCAGAGTTGGGTTTCTGGTGCGTGCAACTGCATAGATGAGGGTGCTGTTTCCAGAGGTCAGGAACACTTGGAAGAAAGTGAGTTTTGAGGGAATGAACTCAATTTTGTTTTGTGGTTAAAGTGCCTATGAGATATTGTGGTAGGTGAAGAAACGTGCTACTGAGTTTCCCCTTCAAGGAAGGACTTGCTATCCAGCCCAGGGGAAGGCAGGTTGCAGATAGTCATCAGCAGTCAGCAACTTCAGGGTCTGCCTGAGCGGCAGGGCTGCCTCCCTAGAGGGCGTACTCCTCTTGGAGCAGCTCACATCTGGTGAATGAGTAAGGTGGGACACTCTGTGGGCAATATTGGCTCCAGAGCTCCCTGCTTAGGGTTCAAGGGGAAACTGAAGGATGTTCAGCTTCTTCCTTGGACAGGTTCATAAAGGAAACATCTTATTATCCATACTCCAGGTCAGTGTGTGCTCTGCAGGCTCTGGCCTGCATCAGATAGCCAAGTGGAGACCTCAAGTCGGACACATGGGTGTGATCTAAAGATGCATGTTCACAAATAGTCAATATGCAGGTGGTGAATGAAGATATGAGAGTGGCTGATTTTGTGTAGAAGAAAGAATGAAAAGGAGAAGCAGCCTGGGAATGAATCTTGGGAAACTCTAACCTTTGAATGTGAAACAGGGAAGGATAAACTAAAAGACTGTTCAGAAAGGTGGGAGGATACCCAGGAGGACATCCTACCATGAAAGACAAGAGAACCAAATAGTTAGAACTCCAGAGAGCGCTGCTGAGAGGCTAGGGAGGCCCAGGTCAAAAGCATACCTTGCAGAAGTCATTGGCAACTTAGCTCAGTGGTTGGGTGGGCTGTTGAGGGGAGATGCAAGGTTTCAGTGGGTTGTGGAATGAGAAATTAAGAAATAGAGACAGTGAGTGTAGACAATTCCTTTTAGAAATGTGACTGAGAAAAGGACAGAAGACATAGGGTAAGCCTAGAGATTTTTTAAAAATTCGACATACTTGCTTTTTAATTTAAATTTAATTTTTAAAAATTTTTAATTCTTGTAGGTACATAGTAGGTGTATATATTTATGGGGTACATGCGATGTTTTGATACAGGCATGCAATGTGTAATAATCACATCATGGAGAATGGGGTATCAGTTCCCTTAAGCATTTACCCTTGTGTTACAGACAATCCAATTATACTCTTTTGGTTATTAAAAAATGTACAGGTAAGGCATTATTGACTATAGTCATCTTGTGCTATCAAATAGTAGGTCTTATTCATTCTAATTTTTTTGTATGAATTAAGTATGTTTGAATGACCATGGGGGAACCAAGCAAAGATGATGAGTTAGAAGACACAGAAGAGAGAAGAAATTATTGATAGGAGATGATTCTTGAGGAAGTGGGCTACAGAACAGAGAGATATTGGACCAAAACTAGGAAGAAGGGAGCTGGCTTTCACAGGAATTGAAGAAAGGAGAGAAGATACAGATAAGTTGTAGGTTTGAAAGCAGGTGCTGGAAAGTTGAGAGCTCCTCTCTGGCAGCTTCAAATTTCTCTGTGCGGTTGGAAGTGAGGTCATCTTTGGTGAGAGAGCTTTTTAGGGTGGTGGTGAGGCAGGGAACCTAAGGCCAATTCACGTTGACTTCCTAGAACTAAATTAAAAAAAACTCCAACTTTCCATGCCCAAGTAACAAAAGGACCATAGGCTACACCCTTTGCAACACCCCCATCCCCCTTTCTCTGCGTGGTAGATGAAAAATTGAAAGTACCTCTGATTGGTTCCCTCCTGTGACCAATCAGACTGGTCACAGGCCAAGTCTTCATTTGCATAGGAGTGTAACTTTGTATTAATAACTTCACTTCAGCCTCTAATTGGTCCCCTCCCACAACCAACCAGTATGGTCGTGGGCTACTACATCATTTACATAGGGTGTACACCAAGTAACCAATGGGAAACGTCCAGAGAATATTTCAACCCCGGAAAATTCTGTAATGGGGCTCTTGAGCTGCTTATTTGAGCCCACTCCCACCCTGTGGAGTGTACTTTTGTTTCAATAAATCTGTGCTTTTCTTTCATTCCTTTGTGTTTCATTCAATTTGTTGTTTAAAACCTCAAGAACCTGGACACCCTCCACCAGTAACAGAGGTTTGGATGAAGAGAATGGAAAAGGTTTAATACAGTCACCAAGGAGCATGGAAAAATTAATTGACTAAAGAAATTCGGTAGTAGGAATATAGAACTATGTTGTGAACTCGGCTGAATTCTGAATGTAGACTTGTTAGCCCACTGAAGTGTCTTTTGGGCATTTTGCATCTTAAGAGCACATGATCTAAAATACCACCGTTTCCCCACACCATTGGTGTGTTACAGGAACACAGAAAACTGACAAGAAAATGCTGTGCCACAGAAGAAGTCAATATTCTAAACACATAAAACTATGAATTCAAGTTTCATCCTATGATTTCCCTACTTCTTAGTCTTCAGATATTTCTGTGACAAGTTCTTAATATAAATATGTTATTTGTCAAGTAATTTGCAGTATATAAAAATGTTGACATTAACTTTCTCATTTAATACTCTAACATCCTTCTAAGGTGGATAATATTATTTGCCACTTGAAGAAAACAAGTGTTTGCAAATTTATGGGAATGATCCAAGGTCAAACTATTGGTAAAAGTCAAGACAAGGATATGCGCTCTGGTCTTCTCCATTCAGAGTCTATGATCCTTCACTGGCTCACATTCCTGGATCTCAGAAATGTGCTAGATTTGGGCTCATTTTTGCTGATGAGTTTAATTAGCCAAGGATAAATAATTTCTTTTCTGGTTTGTTTCATTTAATATTTCCCCCTGAGTTTGAGTTTATGATCCATTATGATAAATTCTTTTTCCTTTGTATTCTTAGCAATGGCAGGCTTGGAATAATAAAGGAAGCAATTGACTTAAAATAGTAAATAAGCCCCCTTTCCGTGAAGTTGTTCTTGTCTGTGCTTTGCCTGAGTTATGGCTACGTTAATGTGATAACTGGCACCACTTCAACAGCTGTAATATCTCTTCAATTACAGCTGCCTGAAAATTACTTAAAGTTTCAAATGCTTGATGCATCAAGATAGGGCTGTGGGGAGGACAGATCAGTCATGTGAAGCTTGTCTTTGCAGGGAAGAGACATTTCCTTAATTTCCTTGTGCCGATGAAGCTTCAAGAACAGTTGAGGTTACTCTAAGGGCAACAAAGAAAGATAAACAGAAGGTCTTAAAACTGATAACTTGGAGCAAATTATGTATTTTTAAAATAGATTTTTAAGTTATTAAGTTGAAAATGACAATTACAAAACACAATAATTCATTCTTTTTTGAACACACATTTATTGAGCATTTGTTATAGGCCAGCTACCATGCTTGACATTGGAAGTGAAAAGGGAAATAAGGCACCTTCCTCATTATCAAGTATACGGGGTCTTCTAGTGGGCAAGATGGACCTATATGCAGATAATCAAAACATTAGTGCACAGATAAGACTTAGCTGCCAGTAAGTATCTGCTCCATCATATCCCTCTATATGCAATCTTAGAAGAGTATATGTATTAAATGAAAACACTTAAAATTGGTTTCTTCTGGGTGTGATTGGGTGATATCACTATTTTAGAGAAATCTTTAGTTAAATAATATATTTCAATCATATAAGAACATAGGACAAATACTATATGATTCCACTTACATGAGGTACCTAGAATAGTCAAATTCAGAGGCAGAAAGAATGGTGGTTGCCAGGGGTTGCTGGGAGAAGAAAGGAATAGGGAGTTGTTATTTAATAGCACAGTTTCAGTTTTACAAGATGACAAGTGTTCTGGGGATGATGATGGTACTACAACGATGTGAATGTACTTAATGTCACTGAACTGTATACTTGAAAACAGATAAAATAACACATTTTATGCTGTGCATATTTTACCACAATAAAAATAATACAAATGAAATAGAAATTAAAAGAGATTACCATGTTCCAACCATGGATATATGTGTTTTGTCATATGGTTTTTAGATTTCTCTCATTTTAAAGAAAAAAAAATGCTATAATACAGTGAATGCCTCCCTTCTCTCTGCCTCAGACTTTTCTCCTCTTTTTCTTTCTTATCAGGTAGAGGTACTATCCTAAAGTTTGGGTGCATTATTTCTATGCATTTAAAAATACTTTTACTACAGTCAATGTCCTCATTCCAAAGACGATTAGAAACACATCTGTAGTTGTATGCAAACTGTGGAAAAGTGTGAGGTGTCTCAACACAATGATGGCAGAGAGGACTTAGAGCAGGATTTGGGCTTGCAGTAGGTGATTCTTGGGAGGGTTTAAGGAAACAGGGTTTTACTCTGCATTGATGATTTCAGGAAGTAGGGTAATTCTGTGATTACGTATCTTAACAAATCTCAAGCCTACAGCTACACTAAAGTGATTGTTTAAGAAGCAACAGTCATGCATTAGCTAGGATAGAGGGTTATTTGGTCATTTTTGTGGTGTGTATTTTTGTTGGTGTTCAAATAAAATGATGGCGTGATTGTATTTTTGTTTTGTCCTATGATGGTCACAGAACGGCCTTGTCTGATGTTGATGCTCTTTGAAGTTGTTTACTGTCAACAGGAGGATACGAAGGCCTAGCTGTGAGTGCCAGGCTCCTGGATATCAGCAGCTATATTTTCTTTGTTGCTATGAATATACTTCTTCATAAGCAATATATATTATTATTTTGTGGGTCTTAGTTTGAATGGATTATAATATGCTGTAGCATTTTTTTACTCCATAGTGTGAGATTAGCTTAGCTTGATAATAGAAGATCTAATCCATGTCTTTTGTTTGTTTGTTTTGTGGGGGAGTTTGAGACAAAGCCTCACTCTCTTGCCCAGGCTAGAGTGCAATGGCGTGATATCGGCTCACTGAAGCCTCTGCCTCCCAGGTTCCAGTGATTCTCATGCTTCAGCCTCCTGAGTAGCTAGGATTACAGGTGCCCACCACCACACCTGGCTACTTTTTGTATTTTTAGTGGAGACAGGGTTTCACCATTTTGGCCAGGCTGGTCTCAAACTCCTGACCTCAGGTGATCCACCCACCTCAGCTACCCAAAGTGCTGGGATTACGGGCATGAGGCAATGTACCCAGCCTAGTCCATGCCTTTTATATGCTGTTTTGCGTTCAACTGAAGGATGGTTAGGTTGCTTCTATGTTTTCTTGTTAAAAATTGTGCTGATACACCTTGCATACAAATATAAGTTTCTCTATACCATTTTTCCAAAGAGAGCAACCAGGTGCCAGAAAGTAATAAAATGCTCAACAGTGTTGAAAGACTAGACACCAGCTTGAACTGGCTCCCAGGGGCAAAATCTGGGACAATTTGAGGCATAAAATAATAAAAATAATGGGTTATAATCCATGGAATAGAATACAAGTTCATGCTACTTGAAATAATTGAATATTATCAAATACATGCATTGCAAATAGTTTCACATTGCTTGTGGTGCTTGCAATCACGTCATTCATTTTCACGTGGCCATTTTAATCACATTTTTCCTTGATTGCTGTATTTTTGTGACATAGCTAAGAAATCATTACCTATCCAAGAACATGTATTTTCCTATAAAAGTTTTAAATTTTTTTCTTTGCATGTAGATTTCTAATAAATGTAATTTGTTTTTTCTTATGATGTGAGGAACGGAATCTAATATCCTTTTCCACATGGGTAACCACTTGTTCCAGCACTGTGGAATGCCTTCACTATATTAAACAAAATTTTCAAGGCTCTTTATTCTGATTTACTGGTATATTTATCTCTTAATTAACTGCTATATTAATTATAGCTATTAACTGATATATTTGTCTCTTAATTAATATAAAGCTTTAAATTAAGACTTGATATCTGGTTAGTCATCTGTCACTATTCTTCTTCAATATTGTTGGATCTTTTTGGCCATAATCTTTCACACACATTTAAGTCTCCAGTAAAACATCTTACTGGGATTTTGATTCAAATTGCATTGAATTTATAGATTTCAATAATCATAATATCAAGTGTCTTCATTTTTAATCATGGATTATTTCTCCGTTCCTTTTGGTCTTATTATATTCTATACTTTTCATAAATATTTTATACATTATTAGATACATACCTAGATATTTATATTAGTTGGGAATTGCCTGGCTGCCTGAGAGAGAGAGACCTTTATTTCAGTATCTTTAAAATATTAGAGCTCAACCCCCTAAATAGAAGAAACCAGAGTTAGGTAGTTGCTGGTATCTCACTGAATCCAAATGCTAAGGGTAAGGTCTCTGAATTTTCTCTTCTTTTCTGTCATGGTCCCCAAATGGTTTCTGGAACTTCCGCTGTAGTGTCTGATTCCAAGAGGCTGGAAGGAAGGAGTGCAGAAGGGCAAAAAGGGATTCCTGTCCAATGATGTTTGCTCACACCAAATTGGAAAATTTTCCCTCCAATAGAGGCTGGGAGGTAGAGTTTTTCAGCTGGATATATTGTCACTCTGAATAAAATCAGAGTTCTCAGCTGGGTGTGGTGGCTCATGCCTGTAATCCTAGCACTTTGGAAGGCCGAGGTGGGTGGATCACTTGAGGGTCAGGAGTTCAAGACCAGCCTGGTTAACATGGTGAAACCCCATCTCTACTAAAAAATACAAAAAAATTAGCCAGGCGTGGTGGCCTGTGCCTGTAATCCTAGCTACCTGGGAGGCTGAGGCAGGAGAATGGCTGGATCCCGAGAGGTAGAGGCCGCAGTGAGCTGAGATTGTGCCGCCGCATTCCAATCTGGGCAACAGAGGAGGACTGTGTCTCCAAAAAAAAAAAAAAAAAAAAAAAAAAAGAGTTCTCTTATTAAGAAAAGAAAAAGTAAATATGGGATGTACTAGCAGTTGCTGCTATAGGTTCTTTTAACTTTTGTTATTTAAAATATCTTTTTCAGATTAAAAATATCCATCGTTGATTGGTATTCATAGGGATACCATCCTATTTCTATTCTTAAAATATATTTTACATGCAGAAAAACTTACCATTTTTAGTATATTACTGTGAGTTTTGAGAAACACGTGGTCATTGTTTAGCTTGAGGAACACATCAGACAGAGTGAGAAACAGACTATTATGAGGTCTGGTCAGAGAAGTAGGCAAGACCTCACTATTAGGGGGCATTTTAGGTGGTGGTAAAGAGGCTGGTTTTATAGTCCAAATGCAGTAGGAAGCCACTGGAGAGTTTTAAGCAGGGCAGTGATGTGATGTAATTGATGTTGGAAAACTCATTTTGAGTTTTCTCTGGAGAATAGATTGTAAAGAACGCAGGGAAGAAAGGAGTCCAAGCATGAGACTCTTGCGTATTCCAGGCAAGAGTTCACAGTCATTGAACAAGGGTGATGGCACTGGAGATGCAGCTCAGACAGATGCAGTGAATATATGGCAGTCAACAGGATTTGCTCTTGAATTTTCATCTTCAACTATTTCTATTACTTGGATGTGATTCCCTCTGGAATCAGATGTTCAGAATAATCACTGTAATTTGTGAATTTCCTTGCGTGCATACACTCTGCTAATTTGGCAAAGCTGTTATTTTTTCTAGTTTCCCCTCCATGAGCCCAAGTGTGATCTACAAGCTGCATGATTTAATTACTTTTCTGGATAATAGAAAAGAATGAAAAAAAATTCTACTTAATAAAATAATTTTAAACATGCTCATATAATCTGGCTTTTACATGAGGATTTAAAAGTGAGTTTAAAAAAAACTACTGGATGGAGAACTTTTCTCAGGAGTTTTGGGAAGGTCTTGCCCTCTTAAATCTCTTTCATAAATTGCTTAACTTTCATTAACAATATTCTTTAACATTTTTTAATGTTAGCTTTCCTGAGAAGAGTGGCATATTAAATCCCCAATACTGTGTTATACATTTCTTTATTAATTCACTTTGCCTTTTGAATCATTTCTGATTGGGTGTAGAAGTTGGTATTTCTAACAATCAGTTTCATTAATTTAAGCAGAATGAAAAGGGACAGAATCTATTTGAAATAAAGAGATGAACAAAGAGATGAATAGACTGCAAGAATTTCTCTAGTCCTGAGGCCTCCTGGCCACCTGGTCTACAAAGGTTTTGGTAGAACTGCAACAAAAATGTATATCATAAAGCAGAGTTAGACTATGAAAGAAATAGGGAAACAATACCAGTAAAATATGAATAAAAAATGGAAAGCCATCACATTAATAAAAAAGAATATAACTTTGAACCATAAAAGACAGCATAAATACTGTATTTGAGCTATAAATTTGGGTCTGGACTTCCTGGAACCAATATTAAAAAAGAGTCCTAGCCAATTGCCTAGTTCTTGTTATGCACATATCAGAAATCCCAGTTTGAGCCTAAGAAGGGTTTAATGTAGAATTGAAGTTTGTCTGGGTCTACAGTGTACCTGCTGTGTGTCTCCCAGATACCTCCTGGAAATACTTCTAAAAGAAGTATCATTTAGGGACAGTGCATTCGTGGGCAGGAATCGGACATATCCATGTGTGTCGTGTCACCCAATAGTCTTCAGAGCAATTGCTCATGTTGGAGCCCTAGTGTGTAAATAAACATGACCCAGACATGAAATGTCATTGTTGAAAGTTGAGCTCCATAGCAGAATTTCCCAAAATGATATATCTTGGGACATTTTCCCACAGGATGTTAATACGTATTTTGAAAAACAAAATATGCATGTTAGACATATCTAAATAGGAGCATTTTTAGCAGCTGAGTCCTATAAACAGAGTCACATGAGCAGGCTTAAGGCAGATTTTAGTAACTGTTACTTCCAGCTGCTTATGCAAAACAGTCTTGCAAAATCTCTATTCTCTACAGTAACTCTGGGTGTTCCCAGAGGGTTTCTGAACAGTTCTGGAGGGCTTCCCTGTGATGTCTGCTGGATACAGCTGCAAGTACTTTTCATCATTACTGCTTCCGGGGTGCACCTCTGTCTGGTTCTGTTTCCATCCTCACACATGGCACAGCAGTCTCTTGCCAGGGAATATGGTCTCTTTTCAGGCCATACATTACTGTTACTCTTGCTAAATATTGCAGTACATCCAGCACCTCACACTACACTGCTTCTGCTATTTCCTACTGGCGACAAGGTCTTCTGCTTGGAGCAACTATTACTTCCACTATATCCTCTGGGTCTGCTGTCCTGAGAGGCATTGCCACCAATGCGGTAGAAATTTTAATAGGCTACGTTGGCTGCTTATCAGCGATGAAGTGGAGACAAATGACAACCGAAATGGTAGTACTTCAATATCTTACATAATTCAGGGTGCAACAGCCCTGTATTAATTGGAGTGAGAGGCCATTAGGTCTTAAAGGCTGGCATCTTGGCTCCACTTCCCACGTCAAAGACGTCAGAGTACTGGGCTTGGTGGTTTATGGCAGGCTCGGGTCCTTGTCCATTGTGGGCTGGGTAAACAGACTTAATCTGCAGTTTGGCTATTTTAGAAGAAGGGAAGAAGTAGAAAGCCTTGTTTAGGTCTCCAGTTAAGCCACATGCCTCAGGGCTCACCAGAAAAGCTCTGAGTTTTGTATATAAATTGCTTGTTCAGCTATTAAGGAAGTGGTACTTTGTTTGCCATTGGCCTATTGTCTTTTGTCTATTGTCCCTCCCCTTATAGAAAACTCGTGGATCTAGAACCCTACGTCAAATTTCTAGTATTAATACTAATTGCTAATATTAATACTACTTACTAATTACTGATATTACTAATATTAATGCTAATTATCAATGTATTATAAAGAAAAAATGCAAACCAAAATGGAATAAATACATTTTTCAAAAGTGTGTATTTGAGAAAACTGACTCTGTGACACTCTAGTGACTCATGTTAAACTTACGTTAAACACACCAGTGTGGCTTACGTGTCAATGTAAAAGCCAAAACCATAAAAATATAAGAAAATACAGATGAATATTTTTTACTAGGATGGAGAAAAATGTTGTCTGCCAAAACATAGTAAACAAATAAAAAAGGAAAAGATCAATAGCTTTGACCACACTTAAAAAAACAACAATCCTCTTTGTAAGTCAAAATGTACCAGAAGCAATGTTTCTGAAAGGAAGGTTGAATAGTAAGTCAGATCACAGACTCTACATAATCTTATCTGTTTTCTTTTTGAAAATAAGAGTTGATGAAGTCAATGAAACTTTTAGCTTTCAAAATATAAAAGAGTACAAACTCTTTGATCTAGCAACTGCACTGCTGTGAATTGATTGTGCATATATATTTGTAATGTACAAATGTGTTTATTGATGTATTATACAATATGCTAATTGCTATTGTATGACAACAATAACAATAACAGGAAATAATTTTCTATCAAGAGTGGCCGTGTGTGATGTATTTTCTTACATCCATACAATGGAATAGGATGCAGCCACTAAAAAGAAAGAAGTAGCTTTTTATCTATATATATGGAAAGATTTCAAGAATTGCTAGATGAAAACATGATCTATAGAAGTATGCTTGATTTTTTTTTTTTTAAAAGATCTATGTATATTTGCAGCTTTTTCTTTTCCTGATATAATCAGAGAAACCATTGACAGAGGCTACTTTTGGGGAATAGGACTGGAATTTGGTGGAATGAAGATGTGTAACTTTCTGTTTAATTTTTTCACATGTCTATTTATTATCCTTATTTAAAAATATGAAATTTTATTTATTTTTGAGATGGAGTCTTGCTCTGTCACCCAGGGTGGAGTGCAGTGGTATGATCTTGACTCACTGCAGCCTCCACCTCCTGGGTTCAGCTGATTCTCCTGCCTCAGCCTGCTGAGTAGCTGGGATTACAGGCATGTGCCATCATAGCCAGCTAATTTTTGTATTTTTAGAAGAGACGGAGTTTCTCCATGTTGGCCAGGCTGGTCTTGAACTCTTGACCTCAGGTAATCTGCCTGCCTCAGCCTCCCAAAATGCTGGGATTGGGTGTGAGCCACCGTGTCTGGCCAAAAATTGTATTTATTTTATAGAAAAGCATATACTTATATTTTAAAACCTCATGCCATGCACTATATTTTATCTGTCAATTTTAAAAGGAGAGCATATACCATAATCTGACAGCTCTGAGGCTAATCCTGTTATAAATTTGGGAAAATTATTTCTCAGTCTTATTTTACTCATTTGTAAAGTGGGAAAAATAATGTGTACTTCATAGGATATTTTGAAGATTCAATGAGATAATGGCATATAGAAACACTCAATAAGTATTTGCTATTATTATTAATGTAATTAGAAGTTATCCACTGGCTTTTAAATTATTCTTATTTGCATTGTATTATTGTGTGTTATTGCTCTAGGGATTAAAATACAATTCTTAGTTTTTCATATTCTACTCAGAGTTAATGTTGTACCAATTCCCATAAAATATATAAACCTTGCAATTTTAAGGTCTATTTATCCCCTTTGCCATGCCTTTATGCTATTGTTATTGCATGTATTGAACATTATAAAAGCAACAAGGTGGTATTTTCATCTTGCTTTAAAGAATCGTATGTATTTTTAAAAAATGAACAGGAAAATGATCTTTTTTTTTTTATCAGATATTTAAAGACTCTGATGCATTTTATTTTTTGGTGAAGATTCCTAATTCCATCTGTTATCATTTGCTTTCTGACTGAAGAATGTTCCTTAGCATTTCTTGTGCAGGTCTACTTTATGGATCCTTATATATCCCATTTATTGTGTATTTTCTTATACTGCAGAAATATTAATGTGTTTGATTATGGAGCCCCGAAGCAGATCCTGCTTGGGATATTATATTGTGTCACTTGGATAAATTTTACATAAACTCAGGAGCTGACTCAATAAGCTTTGGTGATAGCTTATGGCAGTGGAATTGGTAAAAGAAGAAGAAAGAAGGCAAAGATGATTCCCAGTTCTATTGCTTGGGCAATAAGGGCGAGTGGAGTGTCACTTAATGAGAGGAGTGACAAAATAGCCATTTTAGTGGGGAACTGGAGTGAGAGGGGTTGCTGAGTTTAGTTTTGTACATGTGATAGTGGCACATCCGTGTTCAGGAAGTAGGTGGGTACACAGGTCTGGAGCCTAGAAGGGAGGTCTACATTAGAGATGTTTGGGCCTCTGTGCCATCACAGTGGATGACAATTGAAGCAATGAGATCACTCAGTGATTCAAAGATAATGTACATGACAAAAAGAATCAGACCTACAGTAAATCTTAGCATCAGCAGTTTCAATGGAGTAAAGGGGAAAAAGCAGATTTCAATCAAATGAGGAATGACTGGAAGGAGAAAATAAAACGGTGAGTGTAGATGGCTCATTTAGGAAGCCTGGTTGTGAAGAGAGAGAACCAAAGAGGTTTTAATTTACTTAGTTTGTCAACATGTATGAGACCTGAGTATGTTTCTCCCATGTTGATGGAAGAAACCATAGAGGGAGAGGCTTAAAGATATTTGATCAAGGACCATTCTTCAAAGCGGGGATGAGACCTGGAGGACAGCAGATGGAGATGTGAACATTAGGGAAGAGGGCAACTCTGTAACAAAAACAGGAAGACAAGGGTCAAAATGGATGCAGGTGAGGGCATTCCTGCCTAACAGCTCCAATTTTTTCAATGAAGTGGAAGATGAGTACTTAGAGTGGAGGGGATAGATGAGCTGCTTAGATGGTTTCATGAGAGCAGGTTAAGTTTTGAAATAGCCATTGCGGAGACTCAGAGCAAGAGTTAATTGGGGAAATGCAAGATCTTGTAGATGGAAACGAGGATCTGGTGAATCTGTAGTTACAACAATCGACAACTCCTTCTTCCCACTTTGAAAATCGGAAGAGGAATCTGCCTGACATCATGAAGTCTCTATCAATCCATATGTGTTTGCCACAGGAGGTTTCTTTCTTTTTCTCCTTTTCAGTTCTCAGCATCCAGTGACATTCCGCAGACTCCTATAACCACTGAAGTATCGATATGAAATTTTCAGCCATTTGGCACTAAACTTTTCCTCTCGAGTCTTCCCACATCAATGGCCATATGAATACAGCATTATAAAGATCTTAGCATAAACCTACCTGAGAGAAGAACACCTAAATGTTAGCTTCGGTGCATGATTTAAGCAAAGTCATTGCCTGAAAGAAAAATACTTTTCTACTCTAGGAACAGTTCCCATGAGACTTGACAGCCAAAGCCCTGTGATCTCCTCAAAGGCTTCTCCCTGAGACTAAAAATGCTTCATTCAGGGTATTTCATGTGGGATATTTTTGGTAGCCATTGATTTCTTATAGAAACTATGCATCATGCTTCCCTGTTCTCCCTGTTCCTTTCATTCATGTGCTCTTGACAGCCTTTTTGCTGAACCTTACAAGGAAAAGAAATGTACCACAGGAGGCTCTGAAAGGACATGAATTTAGAGATCTATTTGAGCTTTATGGGGACCCCAAAGCATTGTCAGGAGAGGCCTGAACTCGGAGCCTATTCCTAGACAGCAGATGCCATCAGCTGGCAGATATCTTGGGGTCAATGGATTTTGCTTTGGGGCACAGGAAGGCAGAAGAGCAGAGATCTACAGCTGACAAGCTGACTGCCATTCATAAGGGATACCACAGAACAAAATTAGCCCACGTGCTAGTGGAGGAGTAGGGAAAATTGTCCTCACTTAGAGAAGCAAGGGGCTGTATCAGAGACAAAGGTCTGCTAATTGGTGAAAGTCTAGGTGGATGACAAGAGCAGAGCAGGAGAGATACCAGAGTCACTTCAGTTTCTTCGTGCATTTATTCATTCATTCATGGAGGAGGTATCTGTGGAGCTAGCCCCAGAAAAGAGGTGTGTCTTAGAAACTGGCTAGGAGAGGATGGGGATTTTAAATGGAGGAAGTGAGAGGAACATGATGTAGAAGTAGAAAAGTGCAAATGTGACATTAAGAATGGTGAATGGTTTCATTTGCTGAGAATAAAATGAATTTTTTTTTTTTTTTTTTGAGATGGAGTCTCACTCTGTCACCCAGGCTGGAGTGCAGTGGTGTGATCTCAGCTCCCTGCAACCTCGTCTCCTCGGTTCAAGCAATGATCCTGTCTCAGCCTCCCAAGTAGCTGGGATTACAGGTGTGTGCCACCATGCCAGCCTAACTTTTATATTTTTAGTAGAGATAGAGTTTCGCCATGTTGGCCATGCCGGTCTTGAACTCCTGACCTCAGATGATCCACCCGCCTCAGCCTCCCAAAGTGCTGGGATTACAGGTATGAGCCACTGCAGCCGGCCAATAAGAAGAATTTGAAGAGAAGTTTGGATTAGATTGGGTAGAATCTTGAATGCTGGGATAAAGTCTCCCCCGCTTTCCATGGCATTCAACAGGAGATTTTATTCAGTTGGTGCAAAGGTAATTGTGGGTTTTGCCATTACTTTTAATGTAATACAAAACAACCTGATACAAAGATCAATAGGAATGGACAAGGTGCACTGGAAAGGAGAGACTGAAGATAGACAGACCAGCTGGGCAAGCTTTGGAAAGCCCACCTGACAGAGGCTAAGGAGTCAGGGGAGCCATTGTGGGACTGGAGGAGAGGAGAACACAAAAGACATCAAGGAGTTATAAATGTGCTAACAGGATATGGCACGACAACAAATAGGATGTGAGTGATAAGGGAGGAAAGGCTTGAGGTTACAAACCCGGGGATCTGTGAGGATGCTGGTATCTTGACTACCCAGACAGAAACAGTCTCCAATGATTGTCCCACATGTCACCCTTGTCAGAGCACTTAGAACTGCCTTCTTCTCTTTCTAGTTTATTTCTTTTGTTTTATCTCTTTTTTTTTAATTCATTAGAAAGTATGCTTCATGCAATTGGAGAAATAAGTCTTCATCAATATATCTGTTCCTCCTAAATCCTCAACAATCAGATAATGGTGCTCAATAAATACGTGTTGAATAAATGCTGAATGGTGCCCTTTTATATAAATGGAAATAAAAATGATGGGAATAATAAGTAATCTAAGAAAATAATTTCAGAAGTTATAATAAATGATTCAGCTTAGCTCTGCCAGTAACCAGTCATGTGGATTTAGAAATATCACATAGTGCCTATTCACAACAGCAAAGACTTGGAACCAACTCAAATGTCCATCAATGATAGACTCGATTAAGAAAATGTGGCACATATATACCATGGAATACTATGCAGTCATAAAAAAGGATGAGTTCATGTCCTCTGTAGGGACATGGATGAAGCTGGAAACCATTATTCTGAGCAAACTATCGCAAGGACAGAAAACCAAACACCGCATGTTCTCACTCATAGGTGGGAATTGAACAATGAGAACACTTGGACACAGGAAGGGGAGCATCACACACCGGGGCCTGTCATGGGGTGGGGGTTGGGGAGAGGTATAGCATTAGGAGATATACCTAATGTAAATGACGAGTTAATGGGTTCAGCACACCAACATGGCACATGTATACATATGTAACAAGCCTGCACGTTGTGCACATGTACTCTGGAACTTAAAGTATAATAATAAAAAAAATATCACACAGTGCCTCTTGTCTCAGTTTTCTGATCTAAATCAGGGATAATATTATTCTGCCCCCCCCCCCCCCATTTTATGGTTTTGAACATAAAATCATACAATGGGTATGAAAGCACTTTGGAAAATGAAAAGTGGTGATTTAAATATAAGATTTAATCAGGGGAGGAGGCAGTGTTATTTGTAATGTGTTCTCTAAAGGTAATTTTTGGAATTGAATCATCTTTAGAAATTATTAAAAGCACTAAATTATTGTTTTCTTTCTTTTTCCTCCTTTAACATGATATTGTGACTAAGAGCACTTGATGGATAAAGCTTTGATCTATGAGTCTGAAGAGGCTTGGAGTGGCTCTCACCAGTTAAATTTCCTCTAGACAAGCCCTGGGTAACTTTAAAATGAGCTAATGATAATAATACGAGGTATGGTTTTCTGGAAAGTCAATCTTACTTTTGTCAGAAAGAAGATTGGGCAGTAAATATGTCTCAGGAGGGAGATGAGGTCTCTACACAGTTCAAACTAAATACATAACAGTATTTCAGATGTCACAAGGTGACTGCATCTCCTAGAATATCGTTAATCAATGTTCTAGGATTTTGATAGAGAAAGCATCCTTTGCTCTCCTGGGGCTCTTGTGCTTTTTCCACTGAGAATTTCCTTTGGAAAAGTTGTCATCCTTCTTTCTGTATTTTATGAGAAGCTGCCTCTCTGCCTGAGCTGTTGGTTTGTAGGTCAGAGTTGAGTGGTCACATGGGAAAAGCTAGGAAGAAAAGGGTTTGGAGTAAGACTGCTAAGTTCACCGACCTCAACCAGACTGGGTGTGGGGGAAAAGAAAAAGCAATGTTCCTGGTTCTCGGTGCTGAGGGTGTTCTTTATGGGGAGGGCCAGGGCTGAGTTGCTTAGTGATCAGGTGACAGAGGTCAGGAGGGAGAATGGGGATGACAGTGTTGGATCATATAATATGCAAGAGAAGGACCATTTAATACAAAACAAAACAAAAACCAAAAAAGCAGCTCATGCAAAATAGTTATCTTACGTTCACTTAAATTTTGTTTATTCACACCCACCCTTGAGGCTGCTGGTTGTCTTTCACTGAAACTGCCCAGGATGGCTGTTTCTTTTGTCTTGATGTAGTGGAAATCACATGAGTTTGGAGTCAGATAAATTTGGGTCCAAATCCCAGCTCTGCCTCCTCACAGCTGTATGACCTCGGACACACTAACCCCAATGTACAATATGGGAAATGGCCTCCTCCTTAAGGATTTGGTGGAAGAATTAAAATGATATATTAAGTTGATGCAAAAGTAATTTTGGTTTTTGCCATTACTTTTGCACCAATCGAATAGCTTGCAGCTCATGCCTTTTATTCAATATATTCAGTGTCACTATCACTACTCTCTCCATCTCCCCTACTGCTGTTGCTTCTATGATCAGTTAGTCTATCACATTGATCATATCAACATTTTATGCTTCTGTTGTATCTCAACTATAGGAAGTATTGAATGGGAAGAAAGAAGTTGGAGAACTTTGTAGTAGGAAATATCCCAAATCCACCACCTCTTCTCTCTGGGAGGTGGTCTTAATATTTGAAAACATTAATACTAAGTCATCAACAACCCTTATGCTTAATAATACATGAGACAATCAGCACTCTTATTAGGATGCTATCTTAGTCGGTTTGGGCTGCTATGACAGATTACCTTAAACTGGGTGGCTTATAAACAACAGATATTTCCCACAGTTCTACAGGCTGGGAAGTCCAAGATCAAGACACTGGCAGATTCAGTGTCTGCTGGGGGGCTCATTTCCTGATTCATAGATGATATCTTCTTGTTGCGTTCTCAGATGGTAGAAAGGGGTAGTTATCTCTTGGGTCTCTCTTATAAGGACACTAATTTTATTCATGAATGCTCCACCAATGTGACCTAATCACCTTCCAAAAGACCCCACCTCTTAATAGCATGAGAGTTAGAAATGCAGTGTATGAATTTTGCGGAAACATAAATATTCAGACCATAGAAAGTACGGGCTTTTCCAACCAAGGGAACAGTAGGGTGCTTTTCTGTGATTTACCTTAGCCTACTAGCTGTTGAAAAAATTCCCCATTGCATAATATTCTAGCAAAATTATTTATATTGTCTACAACTTGATAGCACATTTTTGCTCTAGAGAAGACATTACAAAATAGCAACTGGACGTCATAGAGTATTTGCATTTTACGTACAGGTTATTTACAAACTAGCTTATTTAATTCTTACAACTAATGCATAAGGTAGATTACTTTCTTTGTGAGGAAACAGAGATTTAGAGACATTGAGTGTTTGTTCACGGACACATAAAGAAGAGAGAGCATTCACGTTTTCATCAAACGACTTCAAAACCCATACTCTGTTTAATAAGACACTCAAATAAGTCTAACCTAAATAGAGCTGTTTTCTTTGAAACTTTTGGTTGTGTAGTTCAATTACAGCTGGAAAGATCACTTACACAGAATCACCTATATTCTAGTGCTACTGGAAAAATTGAGCCTCTGCAGTGTTCTGCTTTTATCTTGTTTTACTTTCATTAGGCTGGACTTACCTTTACCGTTTTACTTTTGATGCCATTGACCTGGCACACAAACCTAGGGCATGATGTCCCAGTTTCAGAGGCAAGAAGAAAAGAATATGCTTTATTTAAAAACTATATGCTATATCTGGAGTTTTTCTAGTGAGCTTTAAGTACTCATGAAAGGCAGCTACATGGAATTTCAAATGATGACTTAGACACAGATATTTACCAAATAAACACATAAAGATTCCATAGGTTTGCAAACCATCTTCTTTCCAGGAAGACGTAGAAAAGACTTTGAAAAGGCATGGATGACTCAGTCAATATAAAAGCCTTAGACCTCTCTTTCTCAGTTCCACCAAGTCCTAACCTGAACTCAGTTAACAGAGTCTCTGTTGCTATCATCCTAGTTCAAACCACCACCTGGGCTCATAACTTTTATATTGTCAAGTATTCAGTTTTCCCGTAACCCCTATGATCTAGCACATGTAATGTTTGAGTTACTAGACCAGAGGAAGCTTATTTTTCTTGCTTTAAGATCTTTTAGCCAGTAATATCCTCTGCTGAGGATTCTCTTCCTTTGACCATTACATCATTAGCTTGTTAGGTCTTAGCTTAGTTGTTATTTCTGCAGAGTGACTTCTCCAGCTTTCCCCTCTAAAGCAGCCATCGAGTGACTCTCTATCTCATCCGCCTCATACTTTTCCCCACACTATGTATTATAATCTATTATGTTATTGCTTACTTACAGAGTTATTATTTCTTAATCTTCTCCGTGGGAGAAACAATCTTTTCAGACTTCTTTGTTCAGGATCTTCAGCACCACAAACAGTGCCACACACCTAGTGAATATTAAGTATTTGTTGAGTTCATGATAGAGATCTTATTTATATTGAGTTGAGAATGAAAGACAAGGAGATACATAGTCAGAAGTATCTTTCAATATAAAAGATAAAAATGTGTGTATAATGTTATATGTTAATATAAATACATGAAACATAAATATGTGCAAAAAATACATGTATATTTCTATAATACATTAATCAGAATGGCTTTTTTTAACAACGTAATCCAGGTCATATTACTCTTATTCTTAAAACCTTTCAAGACTTAAAAAGCCCTAAATGACTTGCTTTCCCATTTCAGGTATATTATCTCCTATGATTTTCTCTCTTACACATTCTCTTTGAGCCATTTCTGGCCTTCACACTGTTTCTCAAACATACGAGGTCCGTCATATTTTAGGGTATTTGTAATAATTCCTCATTCTGGCTGGAATGGTCATCCCTTAGATCTTCTTTAAGTATTTGCTTAAGTTTTACCTTTTATTTTTATTTTTATTTTTGAGACAGAGTCTCGCTTTGTCACCCAGGCTGGAGTGTATTGACGCACTCTCGGCTCACTGCAACCTCTGCCTCCCAGGTTCAAGTGATTCTCCTGTCTTAGCCTCCTGAGGAGCTGGGATTACAGGTGTACCACCACATCTGGCTAAGTTTTGTAGTTTTAGTAGAGATGGGGTTTTCCCATGTTGTCCAGGCTGGTCTTGAACTTCTGGCTTCAAGTGATCTGCCTACCTCAGCCTCCCAAAGTGCTGGAATTACAGGCATGAGCCACACAATGAGGCCTGACCCTAAATACTACCTTTTCAATGAGGTAATCCTATTTTTCCTGTTGGCAATTCCAATCTATTTCATTGCAGATCTTTTGCACTCCTAATCTTCCTTATTCTGCCCACTATTCCCTGATAGCATTTGTCAATCTCTAATACACTCTATATTTACTTACTTCTATATGCTTATACATTTTATTATTTATCTACTTTAAAATTGTATGTATTCTTTATTGTCTGTCTCCACTAGAATAAAACCTTGGGAGATGAGCAAAACATGGATTTTTGACATTTTATTTCCCTCTTGCAGCAGAAGTTCCTCAAACAGTTTCTGCGATATAACAGGTTTTCAGTACTAGTTGCTTGTGGAGCAAGGAGGGCCAGTCCAAGTCTCAAACTGAAGAATTTGGAGCCTGATGTTTGAGGGCAGGAAGCATCTGGCCCAGGAGAAAGATGTAGGCTGGGAGGCTAGGATAGTCTTGCTTCTTCACTCTTTTCTGCCTGCTTTATATTCACTGGCAGGCAGTGAAATCTGATTAGATTATTCCCACCAGATTAACGGTGGGTCTGCCTTCCCTAGCCCACTGACTCAAATGTTAATCTCCTTTGCCAACATCCTCATAGACACACCCAGGGACAATACTTTGCATCCTTAAATCCAATCAAGTTGACTGAAGGCCTTCTAAACCTTTGGAATTTAAAAGTTGCATTAAGACCTCAGTTCCCTGATGGGTTCAATAAAATACACGATTTTGTGAATTGTTTGATTTTTTTTTTATTGTAAGGAAGAGAGATTCTCTTGTAAATTTCTATATTCTAAGTTCAAGTGGAGCCTTTATTGTGTTTATTTTAATGTAATTCTTGCTATGGTTAGGTTTGTCTATCATTTTTCTAGTTGTTTTCAATTTGTCCCATCTGTACTTTAAAAAAATAGCAATGTGTTACCCATAATCAGCAAAAAGAACTCAATAGAAACAGACAGAAATGATAGATGTAGGAATTAGTAAACAAAAACTTCTGGATAATGAATATAATTATGTTCAAGGATTTAAAGAAAAACATTCACACAATGGGGAATCTCAGTAGAAGTAAAAACAAACCACATAGGGATTTTCAGTTTTAGAATTAAAAAATACAATATCTGAAATAAAAATTTCGCTGATGGGCTTATCAGAAGATTAACCTTTATAAAGAAATTCCAGTGATCATGAAGATAAGACAGAACTTGAAGCACTGAGGGAAAAACAATATAAATTGAAGTAAACTGAACCAATATCAAGTGAGACAACATTAGGTGTCATAACATATGTAGAATTTTATCTCAGAAGGACAGAAGACAGATTATTCAGAAAAAAGTTGAGAAAATAATAATTTAAAAGCTTCCAATTTAAAGAAAAATAGCAACTCTAAGCAGCGTAAACACAAAAATGCCATAAGTAGGTAAACATGTGAAATCAGTAAAATATATGAAAACCAAGGATAACAAGAAAATCTTAATAGCAGCTAGAGGGAAAAAAGGCATATTTCTTATAGAGGGTCAATGTTAAAAATCCCATTGACTTGTCAGAAACAATGCAAGCCTAAAAGCTATGGAATGACACTTTAAAATGCTGAAAGAAGAAAAAATATCTTGTGTCCTATGTTCATCAAACTTTTTAAAAAAACAATTGGAGGTAAAATAAAAATGTTTTCAAATAAACAAAAGCTGAGAGAACTTGTCACCAGAGGCTTACACTGCAAAAAATGTTAAAAGAAGCTGTCAGGCTGAAGGAAAATAATACTAGAAGATATTTGGACCTACATGAATGGATGAAGTGAAATTAGAATGGTAAATATGTGGGTATACATTAATGAATGTTCTTGTTTCTCAATTTATTTGAAAGATAATTTGCTATTTACAGCAGAAAATGGTAACAATGTATTGTGGAGTTTCTAACTTAGGGAGAAGTAAAATGTCTAGTAATAACAGTGAAAAGTGGGGAATGGGAATTCACTGTGTAAAGATTATCACATTATACATGAGGTGGTGTAGTATTAATATATGATAAAACGTGTTTAAGGGTGCATATTGTAATCTCTAGAGAAACCACTAATAATTATACAAAATATTATGGTAATAACAAATAAGATAAAACAACAAAGAAGATAAAACAAAAACCTAAAAACGGAAAAAAAAGAGACAGCAGATAGGGAAATCATTTGATTTTTGTTAGCTTGGGTGACAGGGGATTACATATTCTTTTTTTTTTTTCTTACAGATTTAATAATAGAGTAAGCTAAACATTTTGTTATTTATTGCTTCTTTCTTTCTAGATGTCAATCCTTAGGAAAACCCCTGTAATCCTCTGAGCTTCAATTTCTTCAGCAGAAGAACATGTGGTTAGACTACATGATTGCTAAGAGCCTAGTAACTCTTAATTTCTCTAGGTTTTAGCTCTTTGCCCTGTAACTCAGATTATAATCCGAGCAGAATTTCAACATGTCCTTTCTTTGATGGGCTGTGGGGAGTCTTGTGTTACCCATGTTGTCAGCATGTAATTAGATTTATGTGGGCCCAAGAAAATAGGGATGCTTGGGGTCTCATGGCAGCTTCAGATTGATGAGAATCTGCTTTCACCTGACGTAATGGTGTCTCTAATTGAGCCACAGAATGTAGAAATGATAGTTTCATTTTTCTGAGAGCATCTTATGTTCTCAGTGGCATTTGTGGCTTCCTGAATAATTAAGCTGGCACTAGGATAAAATTTCTTACTGTAGCCCATAAAGGTTCCCAGTATGTGGCCACAAAATAGGTTATACTTCCTTTTAGTACCTTTTTTTTTTTCAGTATAATTTCCCACCAAGTTGCTGGAAATTAGCCCCTCTTTATAGCTGGTAGTTTCTGAAATTTAGTGTGTGTCCTGCAACAAATTTCTCAGATATCTCTTTCTGGTCCTTTCAACTTAATATGCTGCTTCTGAAGCTTGTAATATGGCTGATTTTCTCTCACTTTCTCTCTCTGCCTTTCTCACTCATTCTTAGCCATGTAGAGGGCAGAAGGTAATTCCTAATTCCCTTCAGCAAAACTGAGACCACAACTATGATTTTTAACAAGGCTTTGGTTAAGGCTTGGGTCAACAAAACTATGGTTCAGAGGTGCTATAAATGGACACTAAGGCCACAGGTGCAAATTTGACATCAAAATTCCTTAGCAGGGCAGCTTTCTATGTAGCTTCAGGTCTGTTTTCTCCTGGAAGGGATGCACTTACCTCCACACTTGGGAATGTTCCAAGCATTTCCATTCTTTGGAGTCAAGTGTTCACTCTTCTCTAGGCTCTTCTCAATGATTTCTACAGACCAGCCTATTCCCAGGGTTATTTTTTGTTGTTGTTATTCAGAATATTTATGTTTTCACTATGCATCAATAATTATTTTGACCTAACTATAGGTTTTACTGGTTTATTTGTTACCATTTTTTGCTTAAGCCCAAATTATCCTTTTTTCTTTTTCTATTTTTGCTGGAGTATATCCTAAATATTTCTTTTAGAGATGCTCTGTGATTGGGCAACTTTCTGAGTCTTCAGAAATCTGGAATAGTCTTTATTATTCCTTCCTACTTGAATATTAGCTTGACTGTCTAAGATTTCAGCCTCATGTAATTTTCCTTAAGAAGTAATACAGTTTCCCCATTGTCTTCTGGTGATCAATGCTACCAATTAGATAGCCCATGAAGGTCTGTTTCTTTTCTCTTAGTGGTTAATTTCTCCATTTGATTTCTCCTGTTTTGAAAAGGCTTTCATGACCTTTTTCCTTTATTTTGGGCATTTTCAAATGTCATTTGCCTTTTTTTCTAATTACAGAACATGGCTCTTTTAAATTCCCATTGTCTGACATTCTTTGAGATAAAGATACTTTTTAGCACTGAGGAATTTTCTCCTGGAAGATATTTAATTATTTCTTCTCCAGCATGTGTATTCTTCTCTTTTGACTTCTTTTTAGATGGAATCTGGGAATTCCAGATATCTCTTCTATGTCATTTAATTTAACTTTTTCCTTCATCCCAATCTGTCTTGCTTGTTTCTGTTTTGCTCTGGGAGTAGTCCTCAGCCCAGTCCTCCCACTCATTAATTCATTCTTCAGTTGTGTTCATTATATAATTCAGCCCAACTATACATTCTTTCTCTTTTTTATTACTTTTTTTTTGAAGTTTGAAAATCATTTTTAAATTTCCAAGATCTCTAGTTGTTTTTTTCATGTGTTTGGTATTTTCCCAAATATGAAATTATCAATTACATTTATTAAATTTATTCTACTTGTTCTATTACATGTTCTCTTCAAAATGTAGTTCTCTCAGTTGTTGAATTAGTTGACTATGTCACAGTGAAAGATATTAGAGTTCACCAGAGAAACAGAATCCAAGGTACACACAGACATACACACACACACACACACACACACACACACAGAGATTTATTATAAAGACTTGGCTCACACAATTACGAGGCTGAGAAGTCCCATGATCATCTATCTCCAAGCAGGAGACCCAGGAAACCCAGTGGTATATAGTTCAGTCTGAACCTGAAGGCCTGAGAACCAGGAATGAGGATGGTATAGAGCCTGGTTCAAGGGCTGGAGAAGACTAATGCAGAAAGAGAGATTTCAAACTTCTTATCCTTTGCCCTGTTTGGGTTCTCAAAAGATTGGTTGATTCTCACCTACCCTGGGAAGGGCAATCTGCTTTATTTACACCTTCAGTTAAAATGTTAATCTCTTCCAGATGATTATTAAGGAAGGGTGAGATATTATTCTGGGTATCCTGTTTTTCTAATGTAGGAGCTTGTGTTCCATTATGCATTACCCAGGTGTTCCAACCAGGTCTTAGCTGCCGTTTTGTGTGGGGTGGGGAAAGCGCATCAACCTTTTTGCTGCTGGCTGCTCAGCACAAACTCAGGACATAGTAGGGATCTACTTGCTACTCTCTGCTTATAGAACCTCTGCCTCCACTTTCATCTACCTACACACTTGCCTCTGGCAGGTGTCTTTGGCTATAGTTTTCTTTGTCAGTCTGACCCTGTGTCCTCATTCAAATCTCATCTTGAATTATAGCTCCCATAATTCCTACATGTTGTGGGAGGGACCCGGTGAGAGGTAATGAATCATGGATGTGGGCCGTACCCATGCTGTTCTCGTGATAGTGTCATGAAATTTGAAGGTTTTATAAAGGAGAGTTCCCCTACATGAGCTCTCTCTCGCTTGCCGCCGTGTAGATGTGACTTTGCTCCTCCTTTGCCTTCTGCCATGATTGTGAGGCCTCCCCAGTCACGTGGAACTGTGAGTCCATTAAACCTCTTTTTCTTTATAAATTACCTAACCTCGGGTAGGTCTTTGTTAGCAGTGTGAGAACAGATGAATACAGTCTGATTTCTATTTTTGCAAAATTTTTACAGAATTTCTATTTCATGGATGACACTCTTTCTTGTTTCCTTATGTTATAGGTTTCTTATTTTTGTAAGTACATATTTTATCCTATGTCTAATAATTTGGGATATTAGGGGAATGTGGTATATGTGTTCGATTCAGCTCACCATGCTATTCTTCTCAGATCCCTCCAATGGTTTCTTATCTCTGCCACAAGGATAAACTCTCAAGTCCTTTCCACAGCCTATTTTGACCTTCATGATCTGTCCCCAGGCTACCTTTCTGGCCTCATTTTCTATTAATCTTCCCCCTTGTTCATTCTGCTCCAGTTTTCTTGACCTTGTTGCTGGTTCACAAAAACACCAAGCTATGCTCCTGTGTAGTGCCTTAGCTGAGCGCTTGCTGTTTCCTCTCTTTGGGAGTTCTTTCCCCAGAGCTGCAGGTGTTGTTCACAGTTCTGACAGCTCCCTCCTGTCCTAATTATTGAGATAGTTTCTGGCATTTCACCTTTATTTAGTGTGGGCCATTATTGACTTCAGGTTACAGTCAAAACAACTGAATGTATTTAAACAATGAGAACTACTCTTAGCTACTCAAGCCAAAACATCAAATCCAGTATTTCTCATGATGATAAATTCAAAATCCATTCTGACATAAGTGTCTTGAGTTGTTTTTCAATATAAATGACATGGTTTGGCTCTGTGTCCCCACCCAAATCTCATCTTGACTTGTAATCTGCATGTGTCAAGGGAGGAACCTGGTGGGAGGTGATTCCATCATGGGAGTGGCTTCCATCATGCTGTTCTCATGACAGTGAGTGAGTTTCATGAGATCTGATGGTTTTACAAGTGTTGACAGTTCCTCTTTCACTGGCTTTCTTTTAGTTCCTGCTGTTTTGTGAAGAAGGTGGCATGATTGTCAGTTTCATGAGGCCTCCCTACCCTTTCCTTTATAAATTACACAGTCTCAGGGAAGTTCTTTATAGCAGTGTGAAAACGGACTAATACAGTAAATTTGCAGAACTTTGTTACTATTTGTGTATAAACCTTCTTCTCTCTGGTTTGACTTTGTAATTAGGATCCTAGAGAAGGATGAGATCAATTATAATAACAGAGATGAAGGCAATGAGGGGCAGTCAAGGGTAGGGGCATAGTGAAAATAATCATTTCCTTAAATAGTAAGTCTTTTAGGTTACATTATTATGTGGGCTCTTCACAAGTCATGACCAGCCTTATCAGACAAGGGAACAATGGCTACTTCTGCTGGCAGGGAAGAATTAGTGGACTTCAGGTTTGGGGTACTCCTCTAAATGTCACCTTTCCAATTCTCAGCACCCTCTCATTTACAATCACAACCTTAACTTTCACATAAGAGAGGCTGTGAATTTCATCTATGTTATTACTCAGCAATTACTTTGCAGAATCATATTCTGATTTTAGTTACACCAGCTGTATGGAGCTGCAAGTTGAAGTTTATTTAAGAAAATCATAGAAATTGCCTGGTTTTCTTACTGTGTCTTGAGCAGAAAATTTAAACAGCAAAATATGTCATTTTGTTTATTTAAACTTTTCAATGGAGCCAGAGTAGCCAACTCACTCACACAATTCTAATCGTCCTAACAACCTTTTCACTATGCTATAACAGTTGACATCCAGTCTGATTAAATCATAACATCAAAAAGCACTATCATTCAGGTGACCACAAGTAATTGTTTAAGTGGCTGTTATGCCACTATTTGGAGTCCAAACTTTAAAGCCTTCAAATCCAAGAAGCAGGGAAGATAGTTTTAGATTCCTGTTCTTGTTGGTCTGTCGCCTGTAATCTTCTCTGCTACTAAATTCTTTTTAATGCTGAGTTCTGTGGTAGATAACAGAAACCACTCTAGCTATTTTAATAATAAAGGCATTTAACATATTAGGTACTCTTAAAATTGTGGGAGTAGCTGAAGACAGAGCTCTGTGGAAGCTTTCCAGGATCTTTCAGGAATGGTTCCTAGAACATCACTGGAAAAGTGGCTAAGAGAGCAGTTGCCTTTTCCATATTCAGAATATAAGAGTGGTTAGAAAGTTGATGGTTTAGCTTTGTGTCCCCTCTCAAATCTCATCCGGAATTGTAATCTCCCGGTGTTAAGGGAGAAACCTGGTGGGAAGTGATTGGATTATGGGGGCAGTTTTCCCCGGGCTGTCATGATAGTGACATTGTGAATTTCTTGTGATAGTGAATTCTCAAGACAGTGATAGTGAATTCTCAAGAGATCTGATGGTTTTATAAATGGTAGCTTTTCCTGTGCTCACACACACACACACACAGAGTTCTCTCTCCTGCCACCAGGTGAAGAAGGCCCTTGCTTCCCTTTCACCTTCCACCATGATTGTAAGTTTCCTGAGGCCTCCCTAGACATGTTGAAGTGTGAGTCAATTACACCCCTTTCCTTTATAAATTAACCAATCTTGGGTATTTCTTTATAGCAGTGTGAAAACGGACTAATGCTGCTGAGGAATTATGAAACCATTATCTAAATTGCTGGCTCCAGAAAACAGGAGCAAGCCATTTCCAGAATAATTGGCCATCTTAGCTGTAATCCTTTCTAGCAGAGTGGATGCACAATAGCCTGGCTCTCAAAGGGCATAAGTCTAGGGCCTTGACACGGGGACCACTGCTACACTGCCACAGGAAAGCTCAGTTATTCCCACAACTTACCTTCCCAGGAGACATAGTAGAAGGAGAAAAAAATCCAATTTCTGCCTCCCTTTTTCCTTCCATATCTCACAAGGATGTGAATGCTTGGTGGTAGCTAGGTTATGTATCAAACTCCAACTGTACAGGAATCTGGGAGATGAAATTTTGGCTTTCCTGTTCTAAAGGGTGCAGTTACAATACGCCATAATGGAAGTTCAGGGGGTTAATCTATAACATCGATCATACTAGCTATTGTTTTCTCTTTGGCACTTGCTGCAAATATGTCAAATATGTTTCACATATTTGTAACGAAATCGTTTATTAGAGATTTTGAATTTTGATGTGGCCAAACTTAGCAATTTTAATTTATAAATTTTCTTTGCTTATCTCTTGGTGAAGAAGACCTTTCCTATTTTAGTAGGAAAATATATATTCTCCTCTAATTGTTTCAGCTTTTTGTTTTGTGCAAATAACATGAGTTGGGACCTAATTTATTTTTGGGCATGTCATCACTTGTATTAACACTATTAGTAGTTGTTTCTTTCCTAGTAACTTGAAATACCACTTTTATAATATAATAACGTTTCATATATGCATATGGGCTTGTTTCTGGACTCTTTATTCTATAACAAAGATTTATTTGCCTAGTTTCATGCATTAATTACCATCGTCTTATAATTCATCTTAATATTTGGAAGGGAAAATCACCCCTCCTTGTTCTCCTTTTTCATAATTGTCTTGGCTGTTCTTATGCATTCACTTTTTCATATTAATTTCAGAATTAGCTTGTCAAGTTTTATTTAAAAATTATTGAGACTTTTATTATAATTGAATTAACTTTATAGATTAATTTGGAAAGTTTGATATCTTTACAATATTGAGTCTTCCTATCCAATAACACCAAATATCTCTCCATTTATTCTGGCCTCCATTTATGTCCTTCAGTAAAGTTTTATAACATTTTCCAAAAAAAGTCCTGTGTATTTCTTATAAAGTTTATTCCTAGAAGCTTTATAGTATTTGATTCTTTTATGGTAAAGAGGATCATTTTATAGAAAATATATTGATTGTGGTATGCTGCTCTTATATCTGGTTTTATTGCTGTAATCTTTCTAATTAGCTTAATGATTAAAGTTTATGTGATTGGGGGATGGGAAAAGCCTGCTACTAGGGCAGTAAAGCAGAAGCCATGTGTACTGATTTTGCTAGTTTTATCTGCAGAAAAATAAAGATTATAAAACACCATAAACATAAATGGAAAAATAGTACTGTGAGACAATATTTGAAATATACAAGACAGAAAAAATACTGATGTTACAGGTGAAGGGCTTCATAATAAACAAAGGAAAAGATGATCACCATAACAGAAAAAAAAAGGCTAAGGCCATAAATAAACAATCTACCCAAACAAAAAGAAGTAAGTATTTTCAAGAAATGTGAGGCAAAGGTCAAGCTCATTAATAAATAAGAAATGCCAATGAAAATGTTTTAATCCATCTCCTATAACACTGAGAAAGTCAAACAGGTGATAACCGTCATTGTTATCATTAGCTTGGAGAAGAGAAAAAAGAAAGAAAAAAGGGAAAAGAGAAAGTCTTGCATACTTGCAGACCCTTCTTGAAGATTCTTTAGTAATAAATATCACGAGCTTTAAATTCCTCCTGCACTTTGACCCAGCAATTTCACTTGTAGGCATTCTAAGACGTGTATTTCTGAGACATCTTAATGGATATACATGACTATGAGGAATTTTCTGTGGTTTGGCAAAAAGCTAACTTAAAGCTTTAAAGTAACAGAACTCAGGATTTGAAATGTGCTAATGTACATCGTAAACTGCAAAAAATATATTAAAAGTTCTCATCTAAACTTTTGTTTGATTATAGAACCATTTTTGGGCAGAGAGTACTTCAAGAGATTAGACCACCATACACAATATGATTTGAGAGGGATGGGCTTGTCTTTATCATAAAAGTATGTAACAATGAGCTGTAAGTATGTTCATAATAACATTGTACACAATAACAAAAATAGTTACCATAAATGCATAAGAATAGGTAATGTTTACATAAGGCATGCAATATTGATTTAATTGAATCTTATAGTCATCAAATACACTTTAGAAAAATAATGCAGAGGAAATGTTTCTGATATTTTTTAACGAGAAAAACTAGGCTATAAGCTTTATGTATAGTATGTAAAATACTTTGGGGGTACATATATGCACAGAAACATGGGTGTAAATAGAATTATCAAAATGTGAATAGGGATAACTGTTACCTTACGTTATTATTAGTGACTCATTTCTTACCCTGTTTTGTTTTTCCTTTAATTAAACATCAATGACTTCTATTCTAGGAAATATGTTTTCATAAAGTTATTGCAAATAAATCATCTTTTTATTTTCATAAATTAATGTTGAATGTGATCCTCCCACTCCTCCCTTTTCTTTTGTTTTGTTTCGGGTCTTTGTTGAGTTCTGTTCATATTGCAAATTGTTTTTAATTTTATTTATTCTGTGCAGCTGTCCTTACTCTTTTGAGGTGACATTTAATACATGAATTTTTAAGTCAGACTTTATCTTTGGTGCAGAAAATACTGCCCTTTTAAAGCATCTGCTGCATTTTAAAATGTGTTTTCAGATAATATCTCTCCCATTCATTATTAACCTCATAAGTGAGTAGGTTACATGAAATCTGACCACTTCCTAGTCCTGAGGACAGTGTGTCATATAAGTGGCAGGCCAACAGGGTTTGACCCTTGGGCTCAGTTTCTATTTTGCAGTTCTTTCTGCTTTCCAACACCATTCACGAAAACGTAGGCACTACTGTGCTGCTCTTTAAAGTACTTACTGGACACTTCATTTTCTCTTTGAATGAGGCTCCCCTTGTAAAAAGCCAGCCTTCACTGTTTTTGCATTTCTGAGCCGGCTTCCTTGTCCTCCTTCACATCCTAGTACCTTTTATTGTTTTATAGTATCTGCCCATGTCCTGATCAGTAGCAACTGTGTTTTAGAACCTGTCCACCATGTTTGTTTTCTCCACGTGCATTTCTTTTATTATCACGAACAATTTCCCTCAGTTCTCTGACCCTTCGTAAATCAATCTTATAAACTTATTTGTGCTCTGGTCTTAATAACTTACAATGTATACTCTTACTGATGGATAGTAACTCTCAGGAAAACTGTATCTACTGTTAGTATCAGGCCAACATCTCAGGCCCCAAAGACTTTTCCTCTCTGCATTTTGGGTTCAGGCTGCTTCTCTCTCTTCTTCCCTCCAACTTCTCATTTTTAGGTCCGACATGTTCCTGTCATTGGAAATTTGCACTGGCTGCTCTCACTCCTTGGGATACTTTTTCCCTAGTTATCATCTTAAAATATCTGTTCAAATAAGATCTCGGTGCGACGTATCCGAGCACCTCTCTTTAAAACTGCAGTCCCCTTCCTACCCCCTGTCATTTCTCATTTATCTTTCTGAGTTCACCTTTTCCTTATAGCAGGCATCATCTTGAAACAACTCTGACAATGTGTTTACTTATTATATTGTACCGGATGTCTTCTGTGTATTCTTCCGGATCCACTCTTCACACCTCTTTGCTGTATATATACCCTAAAGGCCGGCTTGTGAGCACCCGAGCTCAGGGCAGGATCATCACACACTGGCTGAGTTTCTGGCCCACGCTCACGATCCTGTAAGGTGACCTTATCCTGTTTTTACATTTCTGTAACAGCTTCCTCCATCATCATACATCAATTGTTTACTCTCTGTTTCACTGTATTTTCATGGAAGCTCCATGAGGGCAAAATTCTGTCTGTTGTTCACTGATGGATCCTGTGTGCCCAGAACAGAACTTGGCGCATAATAGATGCTCAGTAAATATCTGCTGAAGTTTAATGATTATTAGCTGTGGCTTCAAATAAAATACAGTTTTAGCCCACTTACCATGTCCCTCATTGCTCCTTTTTCCCCCTATCTTCAGAGTTTGATAATTATACTATTAATTATTCCTCTTGCCTTTTTAACTTTAAATGATATACTTAAAACTTTAATTTTTGCTCTATAAAATTTAGACAATATCCTTGATTTCCTCCTTTTTGAAAAAGGAGTAGAGCTGCTGTCCTCCCCTCCACTTGTTCCCTTGTTTCACGTCTTTATAATATTAAGCTCAACAACATCCCTTCTGTTTTAAGCTCTATATTAGCTGTTATAACCAAACCCTGCAGACTGGGTGGCTTCAATGACAAGTTTTTATTTTCTTGTAGTTTTGGAGGCTGGAAGTCCAATATCAAGGTGTCAGCTGGTTTGGTTTCTCCTGAGGGCTCTGTCCTCAGCTGGCAGATGGCTGCTTCTCGCTGTGTCCTCCCATGGCTTTTCTCTTTGCACGTGCATCCCTGGTGTCTCATCTGTGTGTTCAAATGTCGTCTTTTTATAAGGACAACAGTCAGATTGGATTAGGGTCTGCTCTAATGGCCTCATGTAAATTTAACCATCTGTTTAAAGGCCCTATCTCCAAAGGCAGTCATGTTTCTAGGAATTGGGGATTAGGCTTCAACATCTGTATGGTTTTTTTTTTTTTTTTTTTTTTTTTTGAGAGGGCACAATTAAGCCCATAGCAAGCCCCAGTGAATTCTGCCATATTTTTATTTATTTATTCTTAGTTTCCACTTACAACATTGAATTCAGCTTTATTTTGTCTACAGTTTGGTTCTAAAAGTTTAAGGCCAACATAAAATATTGTATATTGAATATTTAAATCTACTAAAGGCTTTATCAAGCTGTGTGTTAGAATTGCATTCGCTTCGCAGGACTTCTGTAGTAATGCAGGAGGAATATTCCTAGGGCGGTGTAAAAGGATTATTTCCCCACATTTTAAAATCACGCCACTTTTTATTTGCTTTATATTTCAAACGACTTCCCAATTCAGTTGTGTGATCTGCATGGCTCACAGAATATCAAACTTAACGTGATTTTCTCTTGGCATCCTGTGACCAGTGTCTCCTTTTCTGTACCTGCTGCTTACATTTAGATGCATTTGTCTTTCCTTGTAGGTGAACAATTTCTTTATCTCTCTGGAAAATTAGAATATCGTGTCCATCTTGGCAGTTCTCAAATTTTATAAGTTCTTCTTATCAGTCTTCTTAAGTCTCCTGTCTTTCTTTAGTACTAGCAAATTCTGTTCTACTCCATTCTATTTTAATTTTTCTTTTTAAACGCCTGTTGACTTAATGAATTTTTGGTCTCTTCACGTCTCTTAAACTTTCTGTCATATTTTAGAACTCTGTGTTTTCACTTCATGTTCTGGTTAATTTTCTTCTTACTTTCCAGTCTTGGGTTGAGTTTTCTATTTTAAGTACTGTATTTTAAATTTCAAAGAGAAGTTTCTTATATAGCTGTCATAATTACCCTTAAGAAGAAAACTATAATTAAAGTTATACTTCCTTTTTTTTTTTTTTTTGAAATGGAGTCTTGCATTGTTGCCCAGGCTGGATAAAGTTATACTTCTTTATCAATATCAATGATAAAACTCCTTGTATCATAAAAATCAATTAGTAAACTTTTACTACCTGTATTTTTTTTCTTCAGTTTATCTTTTTTTTTAAAGTCTGAAAAATTTGGAAATTTTTACTGGCTTGTGAATATTACCTTAAAACACCTTTAAACATTTTTAAACACAAAATTAAGTATCTTCTTCAAATGTTATGATATACACAATAAAACATATTTATATGAGATTTTTAGATTTAATTCTACATTTTAGCCTTTTCAGTGCTCACTGCCAGCCCTTATTATAGTACGTATTTCATCATTTTTAGTTATTAATATTGACTTTTCTCCATTACTTTGATAATAGTTCCCCCACCCCGAAACATTATAGATGTTATTTCGTGAGTCCTTGTGTATACGAACACCTTTCTGTTGGTTTTCCATCTAAATGACAAAGTGAATGGCTTAAAGACATTAGAAATCTCCTTGACAATTGGAGTTGTTTGAAGAGAAATGGGAGTCCAGCTCTGTATTTTCTTCTTTGCGGCTGCCTGAATTCTTATACCATGATTACTTTTTTTTACCCTTGAAGAGAAATAATCACTGGAATAAAGCTAAATGTTAGTTTTTTCAGAATATTATTTTCTTGATATTCTGTCCTAGAAATTTGTAGGTGTAGGTCTTCTGCATAGGAAAATATTTCTTTTATGTAGTTGATGATTGCTTTTGTAATATGGATTCTGATCTCTATGGAAACACTGACTATTGATATTTTAAATCATGAGCTATTCTTCTTAATCTGTATTCTTTCTGATTGCTTTCATAACATATTTTTTTCTGCATTTTGATAGAATTTCTCATTTCGATCTTTGTAATCTACAACAGAATATAGATTGTTTCTTACTGCTTTCAATGTCATCTTAAATCTTATTATATCATAATTTACCTACATTCTTTCCTTACAATAGCTTCTCAGTTTCCATTTCAGTCTCATAGTTTTTCATATTGTCTTTCCTTTATGTTTGGTTATTCTTTACTTACTTTGAGAGCATAAAGCAGGTGTTTGCTAGAATAAATAATTTTCAAAAATAAGCTCTTTCTCTGGTGTGTTTTGTGTTTATTTCTCATGTATACTGCTTTTTTATTTTTCAGACTTTGCTGTTATTTCTGCTTTCTTATTTTTAAATGAGAAAAGGTCTATTCTCTTCTGATACTTGTCCTGATATGAGTGACTTCTCTTTGGACTTCAGAATTAGTCTAACAGAAATTGATGATATTCTATAGTACCCTACACTGAAAAGCCGTGACTCATCTTCTGTAGGGTGTGGGTTTGTGGAAGGATCTGGGCTATGGGCAGTTCTAGCAGAGAACTCCATCTGTGTAAATATCCTTCTCTTCCTGGTGTGTTAAAACTGCTCTCCTGGCACTTACCATTAATTCTGAAGGCAATTGATTATGAAACTTTATATGGTGTGTTAGTCCATTTTCAAACTGCTGATAAAGACATACCAGAGACTGGGAAGAAAAAGAAGTTTAATTGGACTTACAGTTCCACATGGCTGGAGAGGCCTGAGAATCATGGTGGGAGGTGAAAGGCACTTCTTACATGGCGGTGGCAAGAGAAATGAGGAAGAAGCGAAAGCAGAAACCCCTGATAAATCCATCAGATCTCATGAGACTTACTCATTATCATGAGAATAGCACTGGAAAGATGGGCCATGATTCAGTTACCTCCCCCTGGGTCCCTCCCACAACACATGAGAATCCTGGGAGATACAGTTCATGTTGAGATTTGGGTGGAGACACAGCCAAACGACATCATTCTGCCCCTGGCTCCTCCAAATCTCATGTCCTCACATTTCGAAACCAATCATGCCTTCCCAACAGTCTCGCAAAGTCCTAACTCATTTCAGCATTAACCCAAAAGTCCACAGTCCAAATTCTCATCTGAGATAAGGCAAGTCCCTTCCACCCATGAGCCTATAAAATCAAAAGCAAACTAGTTACTTCCTAAATACAATGGGGGTATTGGGTAATTGGGTAAATTATTGGTATTGGGTAAATACAGCCATTCCAAATTAGAGAAATTGGCCAAAACAAAGGGATTACAGGGCCCTTGTAAGTCTGAAATCCAGCGGGGCAGTGAAATTTTAAAGCTCCAACTGATCCCCTTTGATTCCAGGTCTCACATCCAGGTCACACTATGTAAGAGGGTGGGTTCCCATGGTCTTGGGCAGCTCTGCCCCTGTGGCTTTGCAGGATATAGCCCCACTCATGGCTGCTGTCACAGGCTGACATTCAGTGTGGATTTCCTAGGCTCATGGTGCAAGCTGTCAGTGTATCTACTATTCTGGGGTCTGGAGGACGGTGGCCCTCTTCTCACATCTCCACTAGGTGTTCCCCCAGTAGGGACTCTGTGTGGGAGGTCCAACCCCACATTTCCCTTCTGCATTACCCTAGCAGAGATTCTCCATGAGGGCCCTGCCCCTGCAGCAAACTTTTGCCTGGGCATCCAGGTGTTTCCATATATCTTCTGAAATCTAGGCAGAGGTTCCCAAACCTCAATTCTTGACTTCTGTGTACCTGCGGGCTCAACACCACGTGGAAGCTGCCAAGCCTTGGAGGCTTGGGGCTTCCACCCTCTAAATCCACAGCCCAAGCTCTACATTTGCCCCCTTCAGACATGGCTGGAGTGGCTGGGACACAGGGCACCTAGTCTCTAGGCTGCACATGGGCCCATTCCATGAAACCCTATTCCCTCCTGGGCCTGCAATGGGAGGGGCTGATGTGAAAATCTCTGACATGGCCTGGAGACATTTTCCCCATGGTCTTGGGGATTAACTTTAGGGTCCTTGCAACTTATGCAAATTTCTGCAGCTGGCTTGAATTTCTCCCTAGAAAATGGTTTTTCTTTTCTATCACATAGTCAGGCTGCAAATTTTCCAAACTTTTATGCTCTGATTCCCTTATAAAACTAAATGCCTTCGACAGCACTGAAGTCACTGCTTGAATGCTTCGTTGCTTAGAAACTTCTTCTGCCAGATACCCTAAATCATCTTTCTCAAGTTCAAAGTTCCACAAATCTCTAGGGCAGGGGCAAAATGCCACCAGTCTCTTTGCTAAAATATAACAAGAATCACTTTTACTCCAGTTCCCAACAAGTTCTTCATTTCCATCTGAGACCACTTCAGTCTGGACCTTATTGTCCATATTGCTGTCAGCATTTTGAACAAAGCCATTCAAATCTCTAGGAAGCTCCAAACTTTTGCACATTTTTCTATCTTCTTTTGAGCCCTCCAAACTGTTACAGCCTCTGCCTGTTACCCAGTTCCAAAGTCACTTCCACATTTTTGGGTATCTTTCCAGCAATGCCCCACTCTACTGGTACCAATTTACTGTAATAGTCCATTTTCATGCTGCTGGTAAAAACATACCTGAAACTGGGAAGAAAAAGAGGTTTAATTGGACTTACAGTTCCACATGGCTGGGGAGGCCTCAGTATCATGGCGGGAGCTGAAAGGCACTTCTTACATGGCAGTGGCAAGAGAAAATGAGGAAGAAGCAAAAAGAAACCCCTGATAAACCCATCAGCTTTCATGAGACTTATTTACTATTATGAGAATAGCTTAGGAATGACCGGCCCCCATGACTGCCTCCAGGGGTCCTTCCCACAACAAAACACATGGGAATTCTGGGAGATACACTTCAAGGTGAGATTTGGTTGGGGACAGAGCCAAAACATATCATGTGGCAAATTATAAAGACTCCTCCCTGTTTCCCTTCAGTCCAGGGAGTGGAGATAGAGATCTCACTTTTCTCCCCTCTGACTACCTCCTGTGACATTGTACTTGTTTCTCAGGAAGAGGAATTGTGAGTTGCCCCTTGGTAAGGCCTGTGAGGTTTGCTGCAAGTGGATGCCTGTCCCCTCACTCTGTCTATCCGTCATTTCTTAAGCTGATGCCCGTTTTCTTTATTACTATGTTTGTTACATATGTGGCTATAGAGAAGTTTCTATATTCCTATGAATCTCAGTATGAAACAATCAGTAAAATCTTATCCTTTTTAAAAATGTGAAGCATTCAGGAATATTTCATAATCCAGGAAAGCTTACAATTGACTTATAATTTGGGAAAGTCACAGTATGTGCCTCAAAGGCTTGTTGTGAGGATTGAACGAGACTAGCCTGGTGCTGCACATGGTAAACTCTTAGAAAATTGTAGCTCTTATTGTCCATAGTGGGCATAACATGGTAAACTCTTAGAAAATTCTAGCTCTTATTGTCCATAGTGGGCATAACTTAATTTTCATGTTTATGCCATTTTATTCAGCTTTTTTTCTGTTCACATAGTCACTGTTCCTGGAAATCCATATTTAAGATCTTAGTTTGGCCTGCTTTGATGCTGCCTCCGTTGTTGGTGGGTCACCTGTAAATTCATATGCCCTTTGGATGAGACTTTAAAGAGATTGAAAGGTTATTTTGGATAGCACAGCCTCCACAAAGAAAGCTAATATATTCTTTCTCCACAAATGTCTCATCCTACCTATCTCGCATCAATAACAAATCACTTAAGATAGCTGATGACTACAGATTTATTAAATTATATGCAGTCATCTTCAAGGGCAACATAAAAGAATTGGATGGAATCTAAAATAAGCCTTCTCACATGCAAAATGCTGATGTTATACTTTAATCATTTGGTTTTTATTTATTATCTGAAAATATTTTTATGAGTATGTCTTTTCTTATTTACTATTTGGTTACTCATTGATTACATGGAAAATGAAGGAGAAATGCATGATTTCTTCTCTTTACCAGTTTTTAAGGTAATGAGTTTGTTTCCTGTCTTAAGATCAGTTAATTTTTTTGTATCATTATAAATTCCTTATTTGATATAATTTTATGGACTTCATTGTATTTTTATTGATGCTCAAACCGAAAGATCATATCATGCACCTGAAAATATAGATCCGGAATGAATCTCTATGACCCCCAAGATATATTCTAGTAAAATTATTGGACTTTGAAGAGAAACAAAAATCATGTGGGCATATAAGCAAAAGAGCATGTGATATTTAAGGAGAAAGTTAGATTATCCTCAGACTTTTCAGCAGCAATCCTTTATGACAAAGGAAATGGTGTTGAATATATTTAAGATATTCAAGGAAAGAAAATGTGAGCTAAGTATTTATTAGAAACTGAATTTTGTTGATGAAGGACACAATCCATAATTAAAATGCAAGAAATAAAGAGCTCTTATTTCCATAAACTTTTCCCGAGGAATCTACTAACGAACATTCCAGACAAAAATGACAAGGGAGACCTCAACATTAGGACTGATGATGTGCATAGAATATGTAGTTATCTTTAGAAAGCAGAATAAACAGGGGTTACCTTTAGAAGTAAGGATAAATGAGGATTAAAAGAGAGAGTATAGTCTGCAATGACTACATGCTTTGACAATGTTGATAAAATACAATGTCAAAAAGGAGGGCAGATTGGGGAAAGCATATGTAAACATTTTTAATTGGTTTCAGTAATCAGAATTTACTACATTACTATCATCTTTCTGAAACTGTTTGTATAATGTGGGGCAGAGCATAGATGAATTATGAGGCATTCTAATTCTATATCATCTGTGTCTTGAGAACCAGAATTCTCACTGTGGAAGAAGGACAGTACAGAAGTAATATAGGACAGGGTAGGAAAATTCCCATTGCATTAATTTGAAGAGGAAATGTTTGTGTGAACTCATAGGATATCTTACTTTCTCTTTTTCTTTCTCTCTTTCTTTTTCTCATCGTTTCTCTGTTTTTCTCTTCACCTATCACCTTGTCTGTATCCTAGCTCTGTCCTCGGAAGAGGCCATAAAAAAATGACCAGACCAGTCACAGTGAATATTGCTAACACTGATATTATTGCCTTTAAATATTGTTTCCCACTGAATTGTCTGTTTCTAGGTCAGGGTAGGAAATATATAAGATGAGCCTGCAATAATCATGTCATTACAAGTAGCAGGCAAGCTGTCAAAGACCACTAGATTCATGTCAAAAGGACTCAGGAGCAAAACTGAGGAGGCTTCCACTGGTCAGATCTGGGCCCATATGCCCACTGTTTGTTCAACATTTTATTAGGAAGGGTTTCATAAATAGAGCAAAGTATCCACACTCTTCCTGCATCCCTAGATTCTACCATTAACATTTTACTACACTGGCTTCATTGCACATCTATCCAGCTATCCACCCGCTAACCTATCTTATTTTTGGATGCATTTTAAAGTCAATTGCAGCCATCAGATCTCTTCTTCCTAAAAACTTCAGCATGAAAATGTCCACTTCTAACTCACAACACTAGAAATGAAACACAAAAATGACCCTGGTGACAGTCTGAGAGCACTGAGGAGCAGGGGAAGCAGAGGAACAGGAAATCCAACAAAGGCAGAGATTCAGGGTGGCTGGAAACAGGTTCATAGCCTTGACAGTTTTGCCTGAGGCCATTCACGGGGGCATGGTTCCCCCTCCACCCCAGCTTAAGCCATTTATCTTCATATACACATTTCCCCCCTGCCATCTCTGACTTTATTCTTATTGGATCCTTTATACAATAGAGCAGGGCATTCTCGATATTGCATTTTTTAACCTAGGATAAAGCAGCTTCTTTTATATATATCAAGCTTTGAGCTTGTAATAATGGAAGGAAAAATAATGAGTAAGTTATTCTCTGAGATTATCATGTCCCCTTAAATATGAGGAAACTTGCTGGCTTTGTCTTCCACATTCCAGACACTCAGAACCACTCGGAACTCCCTCTGTTGACTGTGCGTGTTGCTTTTTCACCTAAGGAACTTGAAACATGCTGTCACCCTTGCCAGGAAAGCCCACTCTCTCAGAATCACCTTGCCAGGCTAAGTCCTGTGGCAGAGTGTGTATGTTTGTGTGGAGCTGTGTGTATGTCAGTTACATGATACAATACGCACTTTCACATACACAAATATAATATTTCTCTATATTCCCCAACATTTAGTGTTTAAATGTAACACACACGCACACACACACACATATTTACATACACTCACACACTCACCATATGAATAACTGTCAATCTAAGTCATTTTCTATAGCAGCCTCAGTTGATGAGAGACAGCAATAAACTCTCCCCTATATATTTCCTTTCAGCTGTGGGTTCCTCTGGTTGTGTTGTTTTGATCAAGGACTTAGGATGATACCTTCTCAATAACTCAGTGAAAAGGCAGTAGGAATGAGGAGACACCAGTTTAGTTGCTTTATAAATTAATGACAATATAAGGAAGTAGTAAGTTTTGCTTTATAAGGGCCATATAGGATTCCTGAGGCTAAGTCATGTTCTGCGATCCACAGACCTGCCTGTGTACCTTAATCACTGTTTAAATCTTTCATTCATAACTGAGGCTGGTACCAGTTTCTGGAGCATAGCATGTTTTTGGTACCAAAATACTTGAATATCCTTTTAATTGAAGATAATATTATCTGCCTCACAGTAGAAGCTGTGGAGTTGTTTTCAGACAATTCTTAAACTTTATTATCATTGACATTTGCTCATGGGGTATGGAATATTTAGACTAAGCCATATTAATGAAAACATTTTAGTTACAATTATGCCACAGATAATTTTTTGCCATGACAGTCATTTCCAGAGCAAATTGTATCAAATCAATTTAACTCCATGACTGATTTTTTTAAAAAGAGCAGTTAAGCCACTTACAATTTTTCCATTTTCATTTTTATTTCATTAAATTGGTTTTCTCAGAATCCTATTGCATTTACATTTTAAGACTAACATTTGATTCATCAATCAAATGTTTCACTTTGAATTTTAAGACTAACATTTAATTCATCAATCAAATGTTTCAGTTTGAATTTTAAGACTAACATTTGAGTCATCAATCAAATGCTTCACCTTGGCTTTCTGCCATGGAGAGCTGCTTTAGTGGCTATTATTTCCTCCAAGTCTAATATGCTTTGGTCACTTTTTTGGGATGTAAATTCATCAAGAATACATGATTTCTTTGATCAATTTTTACCAATTTTTCAAAATTCAAGTTTTAAGAGTTAATACATTTATCTTGTATTTATTTCTCTAACAGTGTTCATCATAAGTTAGATATGAAATTGATTTATAGGTATACATTAACTAATCTAAGACAAAATTGAGAGCAATTTTGGGACAAAGTAAGGGAGACACACAAACTAAGAAATATGGTGATGAGGAAAGGGAGAAGTATGGGAAGAGAAAAGAGAAGGAACACTTTGGGAGGCCAAGGCAGGTGGATCACCTGAGGTCAGAAGTTCGAGACCAGCCTGGCCAACATGGCAAAATCCAATCTCTATTAAAAATATAAAAATCAGTCTGGCGTCGTGGCGTGTGCCTGTAATCTCAGCTATTTGGGAGACTGAGGCAGGAGAATCACTTGAACCTGGGAGGCAGAGGTTGCAGTGAGCTGAGATTGTGCCACTGCACAACAGTGGATGTGAGTGTGATATGTATGCAGGGTGAGGTACTCAACATAGCCTTGGAGGTAAGTATTTTACACATTTGGTCTGTCAATGCAAACCATTTTTTTTGTGGCTATTATATTTGAACAAAACTCCCGTATTCACAGCAGCTTGGAATCAAGGAAGAAGAAACCGGTTTGACCATCTTGGTTTAGGAGAGACATGAGAGGAAACAATGTTCCATGGTGCATAATAAGTAATTCAGAGAGAGAGAAATAAGTATATTAATTACTAGAAGAAAACTGCAAATAAGTTTTAGTTTGAAGTTGCTCATAATTCTCTATACTTTTTTGGGAGGAAGGGGTGGAAATAGAAGAAATACATCCTTAAGATCTATAACATATTCATTCTTAAGATCGATAGCATAGGAGGTGTACTTTCTTTATGAGCCCCACACTGGGCACAGTCGCATTTTTGCTAGAAAGTCATCTGAAATGGCATGGTGTATGGAAAGGTCATACCATCTGGACCTGCTCCAAACTCACTGGGTAACTTAAGGTAAGTGGTGTCTCCTTACTAGGCCCCAGCTTCCTATATAAAAGAGTGTTCAATTTTGAGATTTTTCTAGCCCTTGTATTACGGGTTTGCTGTTTTGGGGATGTTTATATACCTTGCTTTGGGCATTCTGTAAATGAAGAGAGAGCAGTGTTGACACAGCTTTGCCTTTCTATGTACAATCTGATGACGGTGATGCTTTCATTTTTGAGCAGCTGCCGTTCCTTCTATTATCGACTCCAGCTCGTGATAAGTCAGGGGGCAGGGGCTTGGCCTGGCTGACCCTGGTTAATGGGAACTGAGTGTAATCATGTTAGCTCAGTTGGGAGCTTTGAAAATTACATTAGCTCATCCAACAAAAGTGAATCTGCCAATAATTTATGTGATGGATTTGCAATTAGAATATAGAAGCTTTTTCTTCTTCTTTGTGTCTCTCTGATAAAGAAACAAAAAGAAAAAAACACCCAAAAGTGATTAAAATGCCAAGCAGACCTTACAGGTTGTGTTTTAATAGCATTTCATTCTCTAGCTATTGGTTTGGACCCCTAAGTGATATTTTAGGAAATAATTTTTTGATGATTATTTTACATAATTTATGAAGAGTTCTTGGTAAAGGTAGATAAATACATTTGAATGGTTATTAAAAGTATTTGTCAGAGTTAAAAATTTCCAGAATACTGATTTTACCTAAAATTCTCAGAGGTATATTTCTTGCTAGGTCTTTATAATCCAATTATATTAAAAATACTACAATTGAAAGAGTATGAGATACTATTAGTTCCTTGGTGTTGGAGCCCTTAACTCTGTCTTTGGGTGGAGAAAGTGTTTAAGGTAAACCAGATAAGGTAAATAGACATTTGCATGGTAGAATCTGCCAAGAGGTACCTACCAATTAAATATTAATTTTATTTACTGAGTGTAATCATGTTACTGTGTTAAATGTTTTATAGGTAATATATAAAAAGTCCTATAGGACAGTTGCTATTTCATTTCACAGGTGAGAAACTGAAGCTCACACTTCTTAATCAACTTGCCCATATCACTTAACTGATAGGTGACTGAGTAAAACTTCAGAGCCTCGAGTATTGTTCTGAATTCTGACTGTGAATTAAAAATCACCTGTAAGCTTAAAAACAGCTCTATCAATGACAGCAATAGTAATAAAGACCTATTGAATAATCTTTGGGGTAGGAGCCATCTTTAGTTTTAAGAAGATCCACAGATAGCTCTCACAGGTGGCCAGGACTGACAGGTGTGGGTGAGGGTTAGTGGCATTATAGAACGTTTCTAGTTTTGGAAAAGTCCTAGAGTGTAACCAGCAATCACAAATGAATGGTTCTTTCAGTGGCCTTTAGGAGATGAGATATGCTTGTCTTCTGGTGGTAGACAATGATAAGCTAGCTGTACAGTTGACCCTTAGACAACGTGGGGGACAGACATGCTGACCCCCTGCACAGTCATAAATCTGTATGTAAATTTTGACTCCCCCAAAACTTTATGACTAATAGCTTGTTGTTGACTAGCAGCCTTACTGATAACATAAACAGCCAATTAACACATATTTTGTGTGTTATATGTATTTTATACTGCATTCTTATAATAAAACTAGAAAAAAGTTATTAAGAAAATCGTAAGAGAGAAAATATATTTGCTATTAAGTGGAAGTGGATCATCATGAAAGTCTTCATATTGAGTATGCTGAGGAGGAGAAGGAAAAGAGGGGTTGGTCTTGCTGTCTCAGGGGTGGCAGAAGCAGAAGGGGTCAAGGAAGTAGAAGGAGAGACAGGAGGGGTGGACACACTCATTGTAACTTGGTTGAGAAACTTCTGCTTGTAAGTGGACTGGAGCAGTTCAAGCCCATATTGTTCAGGGGTCAACTCCATAGGTATATTTTGCAAGTTAGTCTCTGCACTCTGAAGGCTCGACACATATTTCTCAATTAGGTTTACTGGGAGAATTGGAGTTACCTCTTTTCCACGAAGAAGAAAGGTAAGGAGCATAAACTACAACTCTGAATTTCCATGGAAGGAAAGAGGAGCTCTTCCCCAGGAGGGTAAGTTGCAACCCGCTAGGGAAGAAGCAGTACCGTAGGCGCCGGAGAAGGATGAGGATGTAAGTGGAGCAAGATGCATCACACAGGTGGAGAATGGAGAAATATCTGAAGCCCAGGCAATCTCAGTCCTCTTCCTCTCAGTGGTGTCAGACAATTAATGGGGAGGGCTGTATCCGCTCTGTACATCACTCTTGGAGAGGAACATAGTAAAACTAGATGACTCTTTCAGAGAGTGACAGGGCGTTAAGAGACTGAAAAAAGTTATAAATTACCGAAGAAATTTGAATTGTCCGTTATCTCAGAATGGGGAATAGCCGATGTAGAGGAATACTTGTAAAATCTTCAAAATATTTGAAGATGTCGTCATGTGGAAAATAGAACAGGTAAATTCTGTTTTACCCTAAGGGATGCAACTAAAAGCAATGAATAAAAGTTAGGAGACATGATATAGTTAAATAAAAGAAAATATCTTCTAAGAGTCAGAAATAGCAAGACTAGTTATAAGATCCCAGTGGACAGGCAGGGCTGGGCTATTACATTATTGAAGTAATAGAGTAATTTTGAATATTGACTGCAGTTTGAAACTAGGTGGCTGTTAGTTTCTCTTTCAACAGGTCAAACAACCTCTGACAAGCTCTGGAAAGGGGAGCTCATTAGTCCCAGGTAGCACAAATAATCCTTAAGTATGTGTTGCCTCTTATCTATGTGGCTTATGGATATACAGAACGCATAGCAAAATATTCTTGCCCAATTTGGGTAGGTGAAGAATGGTATGCTGCTGTAAGCCAATATTTGGTTGCTAATCACAAAGGCTAGAAAATCAATCTACAGAGCCCAAATGGGGAGATGATTGATAGATTCATCAGGAAAGCCAAGAGCAAGTAGCAGTAGGAGTCAGAGATAACCAAAGTGGTCAGAAGAATTCCTGGAATAGTGCTTATGCCTATGAAAGCTTTATTCTCTGATCCCAATATACTTTCATGGGTATGCTGGGTTATTTGAAATTCAGTGCAGTTTAATTTTAATTAATTTTCATTTAAGAGTCATTCAGCACTTTTTTTTTTTGAGACAGAGTCTTGCTGTGTTGCCCAGGCTGGAGTGCAATGGTGTGATCTTGGCTCACTGAAATTCTGCCTCCCAGGTTCAAGTGATTCTCCAGCCTCAGCCTCCCAAGTAGCTGGGATTACAGGCACGTGCCACCATGCCCAGCTGATTTTTGTATTTTTTCGTAGAGACGGGGTTTTGCCATGTTGGCCAGGCTGGTCTCCAACTCTTGACCTAAGGTAATCCACCCACCTGGGCCTCCCAAAGTGCTAGGATTATAGGCGTGAGCCACCACGCCCGGCCAGCACTTTTATGTTATGTATTTTATTTTGCCAAATGACCATACAGTACCTAACTTTCAGAACTGTTGTATTTATGCATCTGGATAAATAAAAATTGGTTTAGTTTGGCAAAGTAGAGGAGTCTCTGAATTAGAAGTCAGAAAACATAGCTCTGATAAAAATAATCATTTGACCTTAAATTCATCATGAAAATGTGTTAGTGACTCAGTTTTATCACTAGCAAAATGTCTACGACGGTGAAGGTCCATTTTTCAAATTTAAGCTTACATAATTATATATTTAAATCCTTACATTTAATTATGATGACCACTATACTTGTTATTGTTCTTAGTGTTCTCTCTCAAACAGCCTAAGACTCAGAGTCTTGGTTTCATGAAACTGCTTTGGACCAGGATTGTAAATATTAGGTAGAGATGAATTGTCTGAGCCAATTATGTTTGTGGCAGTCCGAAAAATAGAGCTGTAACCCAAATGACCCCAGAATTCTTTTGAAGCCATGCCTTGTTAAGATAATACACTACTGTTTTTTAAGAGAATGGTGTCTGGAAGGATTTATCATCCTTTTCAACAGATTGCATCTATCATAATTACCTTGCCATTTATTATCTTTTCAATCATTTTTTTAAACTGTCATAGAATATACCTAACATAATATTTAACATTTTAGCCATTTATTAATGTGCAATTCAGTGGCATTAAATACATTCACAATGTTGTATAACCATCAAGATAATCTGCACCCGAGACTTTTTCGTAAGTCCCAACAAAAGCTTTGTACAGAGTGTGCAGTATAATTCTCTGCTCTGAGCCGTTGGTAACCCATTGGTAACCCACTTTGTCTCTATTTAACTACTGTGGGTACCTCGTATAAGTGACATTACACAAATACTTGTTATTCTGTGTCTAGCTTATTAACTTTGCTTTCAAGTTTCATCCATGTTGTAGGATGTATATCAAAATTTAATTTTTTAATGGCTGGATAATATTCCATTGTATGTATAGACCATGTTTTGTTTATCCTTGTATCTGTTAATGGACATTTAGGTGACTCCTACCTTTTGGTTATTCTAAATAGTTCTGTTACTAGCATTGTTGTACAAATATCTGATCAAGGCCCGGCTTTCAATTCTTCTAGATAAATGTTAGGTTGATGCAAAATTGATTGTGGTTTGTCATTGAGAGTAATCGCAAAAATTGCAATCACTTTTGCACCAACATAATACATAGGCGTGGAATCACTGGGGCATATAGTAGTGCTATGTTTAACCTTCTGAGAAACTGACAAACTATTTTACATAGTAACTGCACCATTTTACAAACCCACTAGCAATGCATGAGTTTCAATTTCTCCTCTTCCTTGAAAATACCTGTTACTTTTGTTTTTTTGTTTTTATTATAGCCATCCTAATAGGTATAAAGTGGTAACTCATTGTGGTTTTTATTTGCATTTCCCTAATGACTAATGATGTTGAACATTTTTTTCAAGGGCTTACTGTCCATTTGTATATCTTCTTTGAAGAAAATGTTCATTCAAATCCTTTGGCTATTTTGAATTGAATTGCTTGACTTTTGTTGTTGTAGCGTTGTATGAGCACTTTATATAATCTGGATATGAATGCCTTTTCCAATACATGATATGCAAATATCTTCACCCTTTCAGTAGGCTATCTTTTTGCTTTCTTAATAGTGTCCTTTGATATACAAAATTTCTTAATTTTGGTGAAGTCCAATGTATCTATTTTTTCTTTTCTTACCTGTGCCTTTGGTGTCATATCAATAAAATCATTGCCAAATCTGAGGTCATAAAGATTTTCCCCAATGTTTTCTTCTAAGATTTTATAGTTTTAGTTTTTCTGTTTAGGTCTTTCGTTTATTTTGAGTTTATTTTTGGTTTTGGTGTGGGGGAAGGATCCAATTTCTTTCTTTTTTGCCTGTGGATGTCCCAGCACTGTTTTTTGAAGATTTTCCTATCCTCATTGAATGTTCTTGCCACCCTTGTTAAAATAATCAATTAATCATATATGTAAGGGTTTATTTCTTGCCTATTATATTCCTTGGTCTATATGTCTGTTTTTATGCCAGTACCATACTGTTTTGACTACTATAGCTATGTAGTTAGTTTTACATTTGGGAAGTGTGAATCCTCCAGGTTTATTTTTTCTTTTCAAGATTGTTTAGGATATTCAGGGCCCCTTGCAATTCCATATGAACTTAAGGATCAGTTTGAGAAGCTGTTGAAATATTGATAAGAATTGTGTTATATGTGTAGATTACTTTGGTTAGCATTGACATTTTAACAACATTATATCTTCATGAGCATAGAATGTCTTTCCATTTATTTAGGTATTTAATTTTTTTCAGCAATGTTTTGTAGCTTTCAGCATACAAGTCTTTTTCACTTCTTTGGTCAGATTTATTCTGTAGTATTTCTTCCTCATGCTGTTTTAAATAGAATTGCTGTCTTAATTTTCTTTTTGGATTTTTCTTTGCTGTGTATATAGACATACCTTATTTTTATATGTTGATCCTGTACCCTGTAACTTTGCTGAATTACATTACTATTAGGTTGGTGCAAAAGTAATCACGGTTTTGCAAAACTGTGATTACTTTTGCACCAACCTAATAGTTCTAGCTTTCTTGGGCACGTTAACATTTTCTTATATAGAATCATGCCATCTGTGAATAGAGATAGTTTACCTATTTCTTTCCAAATTGGGTGCCTTTTATTTTGTTTTCTCATCCAATAGCACTGGCTAGAACTTCTAGTACAATTTTAAGTAGCAGCACTGAAAGTGGGTGTCCTTGTCTTGTTCCTGATAATAGGCGAGAAGTTTTCAGTCTTGATGTATTTACATCGACTAATTTCTTATGGTGAACCACCCTTGCATTATTGGGATAAATTTTCACCTTGAATGGTGAATAATTATTTTAATATGCTATTGGATAGGATTTGCTAGTATTTTGATGAAGATTTATGCATCAGTATTCATAAGGGATACTGGTCTGTAATTCTATTTTCCTGTGATGTTACTATCTGAATTTTATATCAGAATAATGCTAGCCTGATAGAAAATATTCCCTTCTTTCCAATGCTGGGATTTTCTCTTTCCTTGAGTCAGGTAATTTGCATGTTTTTAGAAATGTATCTATTTTCTTTGTTATTTAATCTTTTGTTGTATAATTGTTCACAGTATACTTCTTTTTATCTTTGTAAGGCCTGTGGTAAAGTTTCACTTTCATTTCTGATTTGAATTATGTATATCTTTTCTCTTTTTTCTTTGTATATCTAGTTAATGGCCTGTCAATTTTGTGGATACAAATTTTATAGACCCTTTCAAAGAACCAACTTTTATTTCAATAATTTTTTCCCTATTTTTTTTCTATTCTCCATTTGTTTATGTTTATGCTAATCTTTATTGTTTTCTTCCTTCTGCTAGTTTCATGTTTAGTTTGCTCTTCTTTTTAAATTTCTTGAGGTGTAAAATTATGGTATTGATTTGAGATATTTCTTTTTTTAATGTAGTAATTTATAGCTATAAATTTCCCTGAAAGCACTGTTTTCCCTGCATACCATAAATGTTGGTATATTGTATTTTTGTTTTCATTAATGTCTAAGTATTTTTAAACTTCCCTTGTGACTTTTTTCTTTGACTCACTGGTTATTTAAGAGTGTGTTGTTTAATGTATACATTTTTATACCTTTTCTATTTTTTCCTTCTGCTGTTTATTTCTAACTTTACCCCATTATGGTTGAAAATATTTTGTCTGATATCTACCTTTTAAAATCTAGTGAAACTGCTTTGTGCCTTTAAATATGGTCTATCCTGCAGAATGTCTCATGTGCTTTTGAGAAGTATGCATATTCTACCATTGTTGGGTGGAGTGTTCTGTAAACCTCTGTTAGGTCTAGTTGGTTTATTGTGTTGTTCATGTCTTCTCTTTCCTTATCTTCTTATCTTTTCATACTTATCTTCTGTCTGGTTGGTTTATATATTATTCAAGGGAGAACTGTCTATTTCTTTTTTCAATTGTGTCACTTTCTGCTTCATATATTTTAAAGGTTTATTGTTAGGTACATACATATTTATAATTTTTATATCTTGTTGCTGTATTGAACCTTTTATTAATATATAATGTCATTCTTTATCTTTTATAAGCTTTTTAGATTTAGACTATATTGTCTGATGTTAGTATAGCCACCCAGCATTCTTTTGTTTATGATTTGCATGGAATATCTTTTTCCATCCTTTTGCTTTCTATCTATTTTGTCTTTAGATGTAAAGTGGGCTTTTTTGTAGACAATGTATAGCTGGATCATTAAAAAAATCCATTCTGCTTATTATATTAATCTATTTATACTTACATAATTACTGGTAAGGAGGAACTGCTGCCATTTCTCCATTCATTTTCCACATGCCTTATAGTGATTTTGTTCCTCATTTCCTACATTACCGTTGGCTTTTGCATTTGGTTAATTTGTTTTGTTTTTTATAGTAAAAAATGTTGATTTTCTTCCCATTTATTTCTATGTGCACATTCTATAGATTGTGTGATTACCATAGGGATTATCTTCAACATCTGCTATGCACTAATTTGCATCCCTCCTAAATTAAATGTTGAAATCCTAACTCAAATGTTTCTGTATATTTGGAGATAGGGCCTTTAGGGATATAATCAAGGTTAAATGAGATCATAAGGGTAAGGTCCTAGTCCTATAGAATGTTGTTCATACAAGAAGAGGAAGAGACACCAGAGATCTTTCTCTCTCTGTATGAGGACAGAGAGCAGGCCAGGTGAGGATACAGTGAGAAGGTGGCTGTCTACAAGCCAGGAAGAGAGGTCTTTCCAGAAACCAACTCTGAGACACTTTGATCTTGGACTTCAAGCTTCCAGATCTGTGAAAAAAATAACTTTTTGTTGTTTAACTACCAAGTCTGTAATATTCTGTTATGGCAGTCTAAGCAGGCTAATACAGATTTTGGTACCAGAAGTAGATTCTGCTGTAACAAGTACCTTTCAAAATATGAAAGTGGCTTTGGAACTGGGTTATGAATAGAGCCTGGAAGAGTTTTAAGGTGCACGCTAGAGAAAGCCAAGATTCACATGTATACCTATGTAACAAACCTGCATGTTGTGCACATGTACCCCAGAACTTAAAAACAACAACAACAACAACAACAACAACAACAACAACAACAACAAAAGAAAAGGCCAAGATTGCTTTGAAGAGATTGTTGGTAGAAATATAAACAATAAAGGTGATTCTGATAATATATCAGGTGCAAATATTTTCTCCCATTCTTTAGGTTATTGATTTGTGTATATTTCTTGCATCCTAGGTATAAATCCCACTTGATCAGGGTGTATGATTCTTTTAATGTGCTGTTAAATTTAATTTGCTAAAATTTTGTTGAGAAATTTTACATTTAATTTCACAAGGGATTTTGGCCTGTATTTTGCTTCTTGAAGCATCCTTACCTTGCTTTAGTATCTGGGTAACGCCAGCCTGATAAAATGAGTTTGAAAATGTTCCCTCCCCTTAAAGTTTCTGAAGGAGTTTGAGGATGATTGGTGTCAGTTCACCCTTTAATGCTTAGTAGAATTCACCAAGGAAGTCACCTGGTTCTGTACTTTTCTTTGTTGGGAGAGTTTTGATTACAGTAGTCTTTTCTTATGCAGGGAGGATGTATTTCAACACCTCTAGTGGATGCCTGAAACCACAAACAGTACTGAACCTGATTGCCATCAACTAGAACATGTTTCTTTTCATGCCTTCCATCCACAAATTTAATGCCTTTTCTATCTTAAGTAAGCACTTATCATGTATGGTAATGTAAATTTTGTAATTTGAGGAATGACAGCAAAATTAGCATAAAATTCTTTTTTCTTCTTCACAATTTCATGGATAGAAGATTCATTCTTCTGTTTCTTCAGTAGACTTCTAAGTTGTGACATGGATTGTTTTTTAAAATTTCACTTACTTGTCTCTCTGTTTGTTTGCATCTCATAGAGATTACTTAAGATGATTATTTTGAGGCCTGTGAGTACACAGAAAGACGTGTTTAACCAGGATACATGGAGCATATGAGAAATTCCATTTCTCCATAATCTCAGCAGTGCTAGATATTATCAATCTTTAATTTTTGTCATTATAATAGCTAAAACATGAAATCTTTATTTCAGCTTTCATTTTTCTGGACTCTAGTGAAACTGGATATCTTTTCATATGTTTATCAACTATTGAATTTCTACTTCTATAAATTGTTAGTTCATGTCGTTTGGCTGTGTTTTCTACTAAGTTATTTAATTTTCTCTTATTAGTTTTTAGTATTTATATAATGGACATTAGCGTATTATTTGTTATAGCTCTTTACTATTTTATCTCAGGCTGCAGCTTATTATTCATTTCAAGTATCTTTTACTATATTGATGATTTTTAAATTCACACAACTGGTCATATTTTCTTTTGAAAATTCTGGATTTATGGTTTGCATAGGTTTCTTCTTTACCAGCCCACCTGAAGTTTATAAAGTTAGTCTCCTATATTTTATTATATTATTTTTCAAATTTTTATTTTTAGAACTTGATTATTCAATCATTTAATTTGAGTTTAATTTTGTATAAAGTGTGTGGTAGGGAATCTAACTCTTACTTTGATAGATGAATAGCCTGTTGTTCAATAACATTTTTCACTGCTTTAAAAGTCACCTTATCACATTTTAAATTTGTATACATATATGTATGTAAATATATAGTTACATATGACTTCTCTTCTCTGTCCCTTTGATTTGCTTGTGTGTCATTAGCCTTCCTTTAAAATTTTGTTGGCTATTCTTGCATGTTCACTCCTCCAGCTGAATTTTATAATCTGTTTATCAATTCTTATGGGCCTTGCTTGCATTAAATTTATAGATTAATTTGGGGAAACAGTTCAATTTTTATCTCAGAGAGGAAAAGAAGAACACAGGGCATGGCACCCTATATATGCTCAGGTGAGCTGGTCCTGTGGTTTCAAGGCATTGTCATAGAAACTCCTTTGTAGGAGAGCTCCACAGGAAGAGAGGGGAAAGATACTGAAATCAGCTTCCCCTTATCCATACACTTACCAAAATTAGACCTGGAGGTTCTAAGTGCAGTAATTTTGATGAAACTACTGGCTGGAATGGAAGGTTGTATTACAGTGGAAGGTTGAATACAGTGTGGTTGTATTCCCACACTGATATTGACCTCTATTGAAATAAACTGATGTTCTCAAATTACTCATTTATTTGGTAAAAACAAGTTCAAAAGAGAACAGAAACAGATAGTCAGGGAAATAAGGCAAAAATGCTGATGTGTGGGGGAAGGAGTTTACAATAGAGAGAGTAATGCAACAAGAATACTGACAAATTTTTAAAATAATTTATATGTGAATGTTTTGGGTGAAAGAACCCTTGCAAGGAAATTAGGCTTTTCAATAAAAGAAAAGATACTAGATTACTGTATCAATCCTTTCTTCATAGACCCATAGAAAGCAGGCATTAGATGCCAACCCCGAGGTATCAGAACTGACCACCTACCTAGTTTAACACTGGGAGCAACACACACATTATTTCCATAGCTGCAGGAGTTTCAGGAGCACTCCTGTGAAATAGAAGCACTGCAGTTCTTGAGCTATGCTGTGATCTATCAACTTTTTCCTTCATTTTTTTTCCTGTGGTGTTTTTTCTTTCTTGCTTTCCCCAAAAAAGAAAGACAAATAAATGGTTAGAATTAAATTTCTTTCAGCAGTGTGAAGAACTGCAGTGTTGATACAGAACCTCATTTCTGTTGGGGCTAATAGTAAGGAGCTATTTTTAGACTGGATCTACAGTTTCCTTAGTAACAAGGGTTGGAAGAGCTCTGTTCCCCTGCTAGAAATATCCCCAGCCAGTAGTTTTGCCCTTGATTCCTCTAACTTTGGAATTCTTCTCAAGTGTTCATAGGTTCAGTATCATTTTCTTCCAACTTCATGTATTTTATGGTTGGAGTCCTTTCATGAATATTTACCAATCCAATTGTGTAGTATATTTTGTTTTGATGATAATGTGCTTTGTTGAATTGGGGGATATTTCATTTTGATTGCTAAACTTTGTACTGCAGCAGCTAAGGTCTCTGCTTAAGTTTCTCAGGCATTGAGATTTATAAGCTTTCTCTTATATTTCACATTTCTGGGCATTGGCCAGAATCCCAACCTTTTCCTTTAAGCATTTTTTTTCTTCCCTTTATGTTTGTTCTCTTTTTCCTTCCCTCCAGCTTGACCATCTGTCTCCCTCTTATTACTTCCGTAGAACCATGCACTAAGTACCTAGGGGTGAAACGGCACATGCCATCAAAAGATTCAGTTTACAGAAGTCATCGCTGATCTATGTTAAGTACAGAGTGACTTCTCCAGAGTACTCTACATCTTGTCACCATCTGGGCCTCTTCCCTCACCTAATTAGAACACAGCAAATGAGGCCAAGGTCACAGATTCAGACCCCATATGATCCAGTTCACTTTACACAAGGAAGAACTTTGTTTTGTTTCCATAGTCTGCAACTGCAAATGCTGGTAGACCCATCTTGAAAATGAATTAATGCTGGAGGACCTAGTGAGAATTGGGTTGGAGCCAGCCCCTCAATATTATCATAGAAAACTTGAAAGCATATGTTCTGGGCTGGACACTCAGCAGGACTCTTCCCTCCATTCACTCTTTATGTTAAGTTTTGGAATAGATAAGTCATGAACAATCATCTGTTCTAACTTGTGGTCCCACAGAAGAAAATAAAAACCCAACGCCTTGGTCCTGTGCTCGATGTCATTTTGCCTCGCTATTCGTTTTTCCTAGCCACACTTCTATAAAGTGGGTCTCCATGGAGTTACAAATTTTACAGATGACGATTAATGGACTGGTACAATTAAACCTGGTGAAATGAGCTGCCTTATGTAATTGGGAAGAGAGTTGCCATTAGATAAATACAATATCTGATAACTTTAGTGAGCAGAAATTTTGAACATCTTCTTTATTTGGCTTGCGTAATACGTAGTACAATATTTAAGATTTACAGACCATTTCCATATTCACCATCTTATTTGGTTCATCCAGCATGTGTTTGGCTTCACAGGTTATCAGGTGTTATCACATTTTTCAGATTAGAAAAAATTATATATAGAGATTACATGACTTGATGATGGTTACATAATTTATAAAGTCTTTGAACTCGGATCCAGGAGGCTTTCCATGACATCACACTACATTTGGTTTCTTGACTTGTACCTACAGAAATATTTCAGCAGAAATTTGATTATATTGTTGATGCTATTTCTATTTTATTTTTGATTTGATTAGGGATGGCAGATTTCATACAACGTCTATAGTTTCAATCACACACAAAATCAGATTTATGAAACTTGGATATAACATCTGAAGGAGTTAGAATAGCTGGTTCTAAAGGCTTGTTCACACAAAGCACTTTTAGGTAGGTCATCTGACATGACAGTTGACAATAAAGTTTCCGAAAATAGAGAGATTTGCTTTCAAATCCTGGCTTGACCTTAGTTTATTCCTCAAACAATTCTACCCTACATGCTTAGGAAATAACCTTGGCAATAGTCTCTCTAACACCAATTTGCCAAATTGTGTACTAGCTCTGCTCAGAATTGAAATTCAAAAGTTAAAAAAAAAAAAAAGATTAAAGGAATTTTAGCTCAGAATCCTGGGAACAGGAAAAAGCAAGATGTTCTTAGTCTTTTATCTCCGAAGACCATTGCGCTTCAATTGTGTGGCATTTCTGTTCCAATTAAAGGGATGTCTTACATCCAAGGGGTCTAATTTACATTTTGCTGCTTTGCAAGCTATAGCATTATTTTATTTTAGTTTTTACAATATTACATAATGCATTGTGTCTTGATGCAATTTAATGACTCCTGCTGACTATTCAAAATTGCTAAGCAGAAGGTCAGACCAGATCAGTGAACAGCTATTAAAATGCATAGGCGGCAACACAAACAGTAGATAATTAGCACTTAATGTAAGCCAAAACTGTGTGAAATGTGAAGAAAAAAATACCAAGGTGTTTTCTTAATTCTGTGACTGCATCTTCCATTCACATTGCTGGCTGTGGATTTAGGTCCATTATCAATTTGCCCTTTTGAAATTGGTTTGTTTTACTTCTTGTGAAATATTTTACACATACAGAAGAGTGGATAAAACACATGTACAGTTTAAAAAATAATTACAAAGCAAGCATCGTGAACGACTCAGACCAAGTAGAAATCTGCTATTGTTGCTCTGTCTCCACAGTCAGAACAGAATCTCCCCCTCCTGATGCAACATCAACCAATGAAATTGACCATGAGTCCCTGCTTATCGCTATAGATTTTATCTTTTCCATAGTTTGCCCACTAAAAATTTTAGTTTCATTTTGTCTTTGAAATGTACACAAATGAATCATAAAATGTTTTTCTTTTGTGATTGCTACTTTCATTCAATGGGATATTTGTAAGATTCATTTATGTTGACGGGTGTATTTATAGTTTATGTATTTTTATGGATGTATGGTATAATATTAATACTTAATTTCTGTATTGATTCTATCTTGATGCCTTTGGATTATTTCCAGTTTTAGAGCTGTTTTGAATAATGTTGCTATGAATAAAACTGTATCTATCTCCTGGCTATATACTAGAGTTTCTCCAGAGTTTGTATTTAAGTGTAAAATGTTACATGACAGGACATGCATAGTTTTAAATTTTCTAGATAGTGCCAAACTATTTCCAAAGTATTTGTACCAGTATTCACTCCTACAAGAGAGTTCCAATTACTCTATTACTAAAACTTAAAACTATCAGGTACTGCAATTTTGGCCAATCGAATGGCTATTTGGTGAGTTTTCATTGTGTCCTTAATTTGGATTTGGATCAACTAATGAGTTGATCATGCTTTCTTTTATAGGAGCCATTTGGGTATTCTGTTTGGGAAGAGCTTATTCAAATTCTGTGCCCATTTTCTTCCAATTGAGGTATTTGACAGATTACAAGAACTTTTTATTTGTTTTGTATAGGTTATATGTTATATGTATTATTTAGAGTAGTGATTTGAAGGAGATGAAGGAATTCGCCATGGGGGGATATCTAAGTGAAGTGCATTCTAGGCAGTGCAAAGGTCCTAGTCTAGAAGTCTGCTTGGAACACCATAGTGAGAGATAAATTAGTAGCAGATTAAGTCATAGAGATAATGGAAAGGACGTCTTGTAGGCGTTATAGAAATCTTTGGTTGAGATTTTGAATAACATAGGGAGTGACTAAAATTTTGGGTAGAGACATGACCTGACTCCTCCCCTCCAGCTTTAAAATTAATAGACTTTATTTTTTTGAACAGTTTTAAGTTTAGAGAAACATTGAACGAAATCTAATGTCCCGTTGGAAGAGTCTCTGCTTCCCACCCCTGCAACTGTGAGTCCTGCAAGATTGGAGACCTTGACACCCCAAACAAGCCATAATCTTGCTAGAGGATGCAATAAGATCTTATTGAACTACTATATATGCTGCCAGGGCATATTGGACTCCTTTATATAAGGGCCAGGTAAAAAGAAGAGTAATAATCTTGGAAGGGGTGATTGATCCTGACAGTAGGAAGAGGCAGGTCTGCTTTTATACAATGGAGGTAGGAAGAAATAGCTGTGGCACCCAGGCGATCTGCCTGGATGCCTCCTAGGGCTTCCTTGCCGAATCATAACTGTGAATGAACATGTGCAGCAACCCCTGAGGATGGTAAGGTTACCAGGGACTCAGATCCTTAGAAATGACCTGCATAGGTATTAGCTGAGAGGAGGGAAATTTAGAGTGAATGGAGGAGATGATGGGTATTAATTGTGGCCCTGAGACCAACTACAACAACAGGGACTGTAGTTTATCTCGCTAAGTTTACCCAAAGGAAAGGAGGTCAGTGGAACCATGGGATGTGTGGAGGTGTGAATCTGTGCAGAACAAAGCTGGGCTATGGTGGCCATGGAGATTTGCTGCTCAATCTCTCTTCAAGCAAATCTTCTCTAGGGAGCATAGGTAGTCAGTCACCTCCAGCTGTATCTTCAGATGCAACATGGGGCTCACGCTGTTCCCAGCATGATGGGGTTATGAGAGTTGGGAAATTTCTGCTTCTAATGGGCAACCTTTCCTCAGTGAGCCTCCATTAGCCTGGCTGTGGTAGTCTCAGAAGTGTGTGGTAGTCTGAGGCTCTTCCTACTCAATTCTCATTTCTTCTTTCTCTTCTTTGACAGATGGCAGGCCTGCGTTGTGATCAAAAGGCTCTCCCACCTATCCAATTGTCTTCCCTTGCTCCTTCATGCACATTTCCCCCAATAAATCTCTTGCTCATCCTAATTCCAATTTAGCATCTGTTTCTGGGAAGACATAAAGGCATGTTTAATGTAATTATCAACATGGTCTAATTTAAACCTACCGTCTTGCTATTTCTTCTGTTCCTCCCATCTGCTTTTCCTTCCTTCCCCTCCTTTTGGATTTAGCTTTTTTTTTTTTTTTTTTTAAATGACTCATTTATTATCTGTACCTTGCTTTATTTTTTGGCACTTGAAAGGTAGGGTTTAACTTTCAAGCAATGCTATTCCACTTCGCATATGGTCTAAGAAATGTACAGAACACACCCAATTCTCTCCTCCTGTCCTTTAAGCTATTTTCACATTTATAGCACATTTTACCTCTGCATGTGCTATCAACCTCAAAACACATTGCCATTATTTTTATTTGAAACAATCAAATATCTTTTGTAGAGACTAAAAATGATAAAATGTCTTTTATTTTTATACATAACACATATATTTACTTTCCCCAGCATTCTCTATTATTTTGTGTATATCCAGTATCCAACTAGTAATATTTTCCATCTGCCTTAGCTTTCCATAATATTTCTTGTAGTGAAAGTATGCTGCTGATCAATATTTTCAGATTTTGTTTGTCTGAAAAAGTGTTTATTTCCCCTTCATTTTTAAAAAGTTCTGGTAAAATACACATAATATAAGATTTACCATTTTAACAATTTTAATTAGTTTACTCAACAATTAATCTATTGAAGAACATTTTGGGTATTTCCAGTTTGGGGCTAGTATTTAATATACACAAAGCTGCTATGAAATTTGAGTACAGGTTTTTGCGTAAATGTAAATTTTCTTGATTACATGGTAAGTGTATATTTAGCTGTTTTAAAGAAACTGTCAAATTGTTTTCCAGAGTGGCTACATCATTTTACATTCACACAGGAAGGTATGAGAATATATGTATTCTTTGCATACTCTCCATGTGGTCTTAATTTGCATTTCTCTAATGATTAATGATTCTGAATATCATTTCATGTTGTTATTTTCCATCTATATATTCTCTTAGTGAAATGTTGATATCTGTTTTCCTGTTTCTAATTGGACTGATTTCCTTTTTTCCTGTTGAGTTTTTAGAATTTCAAAAATATATTCTACATATGGGTTCTCTGAATTGAGTTGTAGTTTGCAAATGTTTTCTCTGTCTGTAGCTGGTCTCTTCATCCTCTTAACAAGGATTTTCTCATGGTAAAAGTTAATTTGGATGAAGCCCATTTTATTAATTTTTTTCTTCTACAGATTATGCTTCTGATGTCATATTAAGAACTCTATCAAGCCTTAGATCTCAAAGATTTTTTTTTTATTTGTGAAAAACATTTATTCTGAGAATCTAAAATCAGTTCAGAGACTATTGGACTTTTGAAAAAGCCTACACAAATTTGTCTCATTTCTTCCTTAATACATTAATAATCTGAGAATAAGGAGGTGAAAAAAAAAACTCTTAAAAATAACATTGCTCCGGTTTGTCTGCAGGTATGCAATTCTTTTATTGGTATAATTACTTTTTCTTTCTTTCTTTCTTTTTTTTTTTTTTTTTTTTTTTTTTACAATTTTCACGTAATTTCAAAAAATTTTGGCCATTACTTAAATATTTTCTTCTCTCCTCTTTTCTAGGACTGTGATTCGACATACATGAAATCACTTGATTTTGTTCCACAGTCCCCAGGCTTTATTTTTTAAGTTATTTCCTTGATTGTGCTTCCATAGATATAGTGTCTATTGCTATATCTTTAAGTTCTTAGATCTTTTTATACAATGTTTAATTGGTTGTTAATCCTTCATGTATTTTCATTTTAAGTCTTGTATTTTTTATCAGTATAAATTTGATTTGGAAATTTTCTTCATTTCCTACCTTATTACATTCATGTTTTCTTATATATTTTGAGTATATAGAATGCATTTATAATTACTGTTTTAATGTCCACTTCTGCCTTATCTTGTTATTTCTGGGTTTGTTTCTATTGATGGTGAAACACGTTTTCTGTATATACAGTAGTTTTTGATTGGCTGCTGTATATTTTACACTGTTAAATGTTAGACTTTGTTGTGCATCTTTAAAGCATATTGACCTTTTATTTTGTTGCAGTCAGTTAAATTGCATGTGCATTAGTTTGAGCCTTTTGAGAGTTGTTTTAACGTCTTTTTTGGAGGAAGTCTAGAGCGGCCATTATTCTAGAGATAATTTAGATTTTTTTTAAAGGTTTGGTCTTTCTAGGGTCCCTACTGAATTGGTTAGACAGGATGTCTCCACACCTATTAGAGGAAACACAAGAGACTGTCAGTTCTAGGTGACCTCTGGAAATTGTTAGACTTACAGCTTCCTCATAATCTTCCCTTGAAAGCTGTTCTGGCCTATGCTTGTTGGGTTTTACCTTATACATGCATTGAATGATCTTCGACCAAAGACTCAAGGAGACCCCTATGCAGATTTCTGGAATCTTTTCTCTGTGTTACCCACTCTTCTGCCTCTGTTTTTCTAAACGCCAACTTCTATCTTTATTGGTCTGGAATATAAACTCTGTAAGATTGTTAGACTCTGTTATTTTTAAATTTCCTTGCCCACATTCAGTATTACCGCCTAGGCAGGAACTATTTTTCTGTTTCGTTAGGATCACTGTCCCCCACTGCCTGTTGTCCAATGTCTGAAAATAGGCATTTTCTATGTTTCAGGCAATTTTTCAGTTGTTTTTGCAGGAGGGAAATTCTTAATAGTTTTACTCTCTTATGTTTGGAAATGTAAGTTCCCTATGTGTTTTTACTTTTCTCTTATTTCCCCCATGTGACTTGCTAATTTGAACTCCTCTTCTGTTCTGGGAAACTGTTTTGAACTAAAGTTTGGGACTTCATATTTATTTCTATGAATGTCCATTTTGTTTTGCACCATTATCCTATCCTATAGAGTCTTTTTAAAATTTGTTATCCATAATGTCAATTCTCCTTTTCAGTTCTTGCCACTCTCAAACTCTTTAATATTACTTCTTTGTGATAATTGAAGTGTTTGCCAAAATGTTATTGTGCAACTGCAGAGTAATTAAGACTAACATTTTGGTTAACTGTGAAATGCTAATAAAATATTTTGTATCTGGTTTAACTACAAATTGCCAAGTGGCGAAGTAGTCCCTAAGCAGCAGGCAGTTGTTAGGTTTGTGTGCCACATTTCTGTAGATTCTATTGGTAAGGAAACAATCAGCCCTAGTGAATATAGGTGGTGTATTATCCTTGGCACAGCAAGCAGCAGGAATTTTTTGTTCACAGCAGTTCTTGCCTTCCTCATCTCATGAGGGTGCTTTGGAGTGGGCCAGGGTAGGATGCTATACAAAGTATATCTGTATCCCACCTGAGGGACACTCAGTTTAGGAAACTCCTCATTTTATAAAGAACTCCTAGCAAATATGTCCATCATCCCTTCCAGACTATATCTTTATTTCTCTGGAATATAAACGAATCTACTCCAGGGAAAGAAGGGAAGTTTCACTCTCCTGGAGTATCTCCTTATACAGTCATTGTCCAGTTGGCTGTAAATGTCTTTGCTCAAAACACCCACAGTCTGCAAAAGTGCCAGAGACGCAGAGAGAATTGCCTTCTAATAGAAATATTCAAACATCTGTTAACTTCAGGACAGTTTCATCTTGTATAACGTTAGGGGAAAATGCATGTGTAGTCAAAATTGTTTCTTGAATATTATTAAATAATGTGAAAGAATTATATACAGGAATTTTTATGTTAAATCCTATACAGTAATAAGTATGTTAAATATATAATGAAAGATGAGACCTTGAGGCTGGGTACTGTACACGTTCTGTTAATTGCTCTTCCTCTCCACCTGTCACTATTAAATTTATTTTTTTCTCTTTTGCCTAGTGTTGTGTTTGAGTAAGTTAATTATGCATATGATAAAACTTGAGTGTATTGCATATGTTTCTATTTTTTTCCACAAAGATACCATAAAGGAACGTGTCAATGCCTTTTTCAAAAATCTTTTTTTTTTATTATACTGATGGAATTTCCCTGAGTTTACAGTTTGAAGTCCAATAATAAGAAAATGCAATTAGTTTGACATGGCATACTTAGTTAACTCAAAATGATTATAAGAATAATTTTTTTTTTTTGGGAGGCCGAGACGGGCGGATCACGAGGTCAGGAGATCGAGACCATCCTGGCTAACACAGTGAAACCCCGTCTCTACCAAAAAAAAAAAAAATACAAAAAACTAGCCGAGCGAGGTGGCGGGTGCCTGTAGTCCCAGCTACTCGGGAGGCTGAGGCAGGAGAATGGCGTGAACCCCGGAGGTGGAGCTTGCAGTGAGCTGAGATCCGGCCGCTGCACTCCAGCCTGGGCGACAGAGCCAGACTCCGTCTCAAAAAAAAAAAAAAAAAAAAAAAAAAAGAATAATTCTTTTTTTAATACACTCTAAACAGCATATGTAAAAGTACAGCCTCTGTACTTTGGGGGCCATTTGCTTTAATTTCTTTGGCAGTTGATTTCTAAAGTCAATAGTTTATGCCAGCTAGCCCCCACAGAAAAGCCATTAAGATGTTTCTCTGTTTTCCTACATTATGTCAAACTGGCAAAGAGGTGATAGTTACAGTATGATTTTGAGAACAAACATGATCTCAGAGTAACTATTCTAATTGATTTTTGAGAAGGTCTAACCCTTTCTTGTTAACAGTTTGGAGATACCAGACAAAATAAATAGTAGAAAGTCAGACAAGACAAAACTTACATAATGCTAATGCTGTTTAGTGTGCTAATCAATTGACTTACCTTCTAAAAGTTATGATCTTCATCTCATTTCATATTTGGTGAGAGCCTTCTATATTTAAGGGCTGTCTAAGTGCCAAGGGTATTCAAAAAAAGATGGTAAGTTAAGTAACAGTAAAGTCCTTGAATAATTCAAGACAACAATAAAATCAATGTCACTATGCATAATAGTCAATGAATTGCTCAAGCAACAATTTTGCTCCAAACTCAGATGCACAGTGGCTCTAACTTCAAGCAAGAATCATCTGGGAGATGTTTGCAGAGATGGGGTGTGGATGGGCTTAGCATGAGTGGGGAAGACAGGCAAGGACCTCATGGGTCAGTGTGCCCTCGCTAATAAAACTATAGAGGGAGGGAAAAGCAGAGAGTCGTAGATGAGCCAGTTTGTGAGACCTGTGATTTTAAGGAAGGCTACTGAACAGAGAAACAGAAAGAAAGCCTGGAGTTCCATTGTTCAAGGCCTTTAATACCAAGTTCATGAGTATGAACAAGCAGGCCAATGGAGTTATCATATTAAGCAGTGAGAGGAGAAGACTGTGAGTAATTAAGGTTAATGGTTTTTGTAACCAAAAAACCCTGGTGTGGTAAAGTGAACACTGTCAGAATGGACTCTCCAAGAGTGCACTGCCTGTTTTCAGGTTTGGGGATAGTTCTTTATTCCACGTATAACTTTTACTCAATTTTCTAAATAATAAGCTCCCAGGAGCCTGGAGAAGAAGGCACCCAGCTTGCAAACTTAATTGATAATATAGTTTTAACTCACTGAAGTTTACCTTTTCTCAATCCTCTAACAGTCACAGCTCAGATTTAAAAAGCTTGCATTGGGGTTGGAGGGGGAAGCAGTAAACATGTATGCTCTATCAGTTAGTATGAAGTTCTAAGCTGAAAAATAAAGTGGAGAAGAATGTCAGGGGGTGTGGTAATTTCAGAGGGGATGGGGTTAGAGAAGACCTCATTGAGAAGCCAGCACTGACGACATATAAATAAGTGAGCGAACAGCGAGGAGACATACAAGTGGCAGAAAGAGCAAGGATTAAGGCCTTGAAGCAGCAACAAAAAGACCAGAGTGGATGGAGTCAAGTGGCCAAGTTGGGGAGTGGTTAGGAATGAGATGGGAGAAGTGGGAGACAGGGGATCAGACAGGGCCTTGCAGGCCTCAATAAAAACTTTACTCTGAATGAGGTGGGAAGCCACTGGGAGCTTTTGACAGTGAAGCAATATAATTTATCCTACTATATTCATTGCATCTAAGATACCTTAAAATGTAAGACCTGACATTATTTTATGTACTCTTGGAAAATAAATTGTCGTTTAAACTATGGCCCCAAACTTTCTTCATTGTTGTTTGTAATTCTCATCCTGATTTCAGAAATGTTACCATTTCCAAAAAATATGTTTTGGAAACATAACATGAAATAATTGTCTAAAGAAAATTCTGTCTGCTTAATTGAGGATAGACTATTTGGGAGGCTATGGCAGTAAAACAGGCAAAGGGGTCATTGTGCTTGGACCAGATGGGCATGTGGGCAATGATCAGACTTTGGATATACTCAGGGTGAGAGAAGAAGAAACTCTTAAGGTGTTTTGGTCCTGGCAACAGTAAAAATTGTCATGTACTGAGATGGGAAAATCCACAGGACAAAGAGTTTTGGTGGGACAGTCAGTGTTCTGTCTTGCATATGGTAAAGTTGAGAGTCCTTTTAAACTTCCAAAGGGAGATATTGTGTATATGTACACGCACATACACACAGTCAATCCTAATTATTTATAGATTTTATATTTCTGAATTTGACTATTCAATAAAATTCATTTGTAACTCCCAAGTTAATGCTTTCAGTATGTTCACAGTCATTCATGGACATGTTCAGAAGAGTAGATAATTTGAACAGATTAGTACATAATGCCTAGTTCCCAGCTGAGATTGTGCAACGCAACACTCTGTCTCCTTGATTCAACTCTTATACTGTAAACAGTTGTCTTCTTTGAGGTCTGTTTAGCACCATGTATTTTCCATGCTTGTGCTTTTTTTCCCCAGATTTTGATGTCTGAAGAGCCCCCAAATGGACTATAAGTGCTGTATGTTGTCCCTAAATGTGATCAGGCTGCAACGTGCCTTATGGAAATTATTTGTGTTACATAAGTTTCATTCAGGCATAAATTATAGTGATATTGGGCATAAGTTTGATGTTAATTAACAAACAATATGTTAAATAAAGTGTCTTTAAAAACAAACACATATAAAACAAGGTTATGTATAGATAAGTAGATTAAAGTGTTGTTACCAGAGTCTCAGAGAAACTTAACTCTGTATTTCCCTCAGGAGCAAAGATTCAGTACTTGCTAATTAAGTGATTATGGTGACTTTATAGACAATAACTACCACAAATAATGAAAATCATTATAGTTCTGGAGTTCAGGACGACACTGAACCTAGACTGGAGGTCATTAGCATGTACCTACCTTTAAAAGTCCCGCTATGATTTACACAGATTTGAAAGAATCACAAAAATTGTGACTAAGCATTTAGAAACTTTTATAGTACTTGATAGAGCAATAGAATGTTTGTTGAGTATAATAATAGTAAGTGCTTGTATTTTACATGTTTCCTTTATAATTTTTCCAATTAACATTTATTATATTTTAGAAAACATCCATCTGTGACAGATTGGGGAAATAATAGTTCTTTACTGCACACAGTTTGAGAAGCACTGCTTTCAGAAGATACTGACAAATTTCTATCCCCCAGGCAGTGGGAAAACAGTTTCAAGAGAACTTCTATGTTTCATTTTAATCAAATCTTCATTTTCTTTGGATAAACATTCTGTCTCAGGGAGATCCTGACCTCTGTGTCTCTGAGGAGGTAATGTTTGGGCAATTAAATTTTCAAATATACCTTATTAAATAATGATATGTGTCAGTAGCATCATCTTTTAAAATAGTGCCTTCTTCGTAAGGGTTAGAAAAACCAGAGTGTCTTTGTCAGCAGAATGGTCAAGTCAGATTTACTCCAAAGGGCACTGATTATCTAAATCAAAAGGAGCACACACTGTCAGAATTATGGGAAGACTGGTGGTGAGGGCACCAGCACTGGGCTCCCTCTCTCTCGCTAGAATTGGCTGAAATGAACAAAGAAATGCAAAAATAGAAGAAAGTCAGAATCAGTGATGGAAACTGAGAAGGGGTGCCATTCATTGCCTCAAAAAACAAGTCTGTTGGTTCTCCGGTGGATGAAACTGGTGTGAAAGCAGTCAAAAAGCCTGGCTCATAATTGCCTTCCATGGAAAATGGGAAAGTCACAACGAGCTCCAGTATTGGTAAAGCATTGAATTGTGGGTAGGGTGTGGGAGTCACCAGTCAAGTTGCAGAGTGTACCCAAGATGGAGGCTTGGCTGAAGAGACGCTAGGTATAGAAAACCTCCTTGCTGTATATTATTTTCAGTAAACACAGAGAAGAAGCTGTAAAGAGACGAAACTTATCTGCTGGGACCATCCTTAGCATCAGTTCTCTTTCTGTCCTCTTCATACTGCTAGGTCATGGATCAGAAAACTTTAAGTAAGCTGACATCATCCAACCTCCAGACAAAGACAGAGAATTCTAACAAAAACTAAAGGAATAGGATGGAGAAACAGAAGCTACTTATAACCCTTTGAGAGTAAATGCCAGGACAGGCTAGACGTAGTCTCATTCAAAGATGAAAAGCAGATGCTTATATCAAAAAATTAATAATATGTAAGTAGTTCAGCAATTCTAGATGTTAATTTTTTTTTTCTTTTTTGAGACAAAGTCTCACCTATTGCCTAGGCTGTAGTACAGTGGCACAATGATGGCTCGCTGCAGTCTCAAATTCCCAGGCTCAAGTGATCCTCCCCTTCAGCTGCCCATGTAGCTGGGACCACCATGATTTCCTGCTAATTTTTTTATTTTTTACTTTTATTTTTTGCAGAGACAGGGTCTCACCGTGTTGCCCAGGCTGGTCTCCTAGGCTTAAGTGATCCTCCTGCCTCAGCCTCCCAAAGCATTGGGATTACAGGTGTGAGCTACCATGACCAGCCTAGATGTTGATTTTTAAAAGGTATCAATGGGTATGTGGACAAAAGGCAGAGTTTGGAAAACTGGTAAGAAGTGAGAAAATCAAGTAACATGATGAGAATTATGATTGGGATGAAAGAAAATAAATGGGTGAGCTACCGATTACAAAAATGTTGACCAAACTTTTCTTCTGTGAATCAGTAACTGGAAATAGACATACAGTGAAAAAGGGGGCGGGTGCGTTGGCTTGTGCCTGTAATCCCAGCAATTTGGGAGGCTAAGGCAGGCAGATCACTTGAAGTCAGGAGTTCAAGACCAGCCTGGACAACATGGTGAAACCTCGTCTCTACAAAAAATAAAAAAAAATTAACCAGGCGTGGTGGCGTGTGCCTGTAATCCTAGCTACTCAGGAGGTTATGGCAGGAGAATCGCTTGAACCTGGGAGGTGGAGGTTGGAGTGAGTCGAGATTGCACCACTGCACATCAGCCTGGGCAACAGAGCAAGGCTATGTCTTAACAAAAACAAACAAAAAGACATACAGCGAAAAAGATAACATCATCAACAATAGAATAAAAACAGAAGTTCTTGGAGTGAGCATGACTTCCTCCAGTGGAATTGGCTTTTTGGAAGTGGTGGATTTCTCCAGGATGGAGAGATGGTTGAGGACAATGAGATCACTCTTAGCTTGTGCTGGGAGATGAGTGCCCCTGACAACCTCTTAGCAGCTTTACTGTGAGGCTTGGCTATGAGTCAGGAGGTGTATATCCTTAACACAAATAAAATTCCACAGGATTGGGGATGGAGCTGGAGAATGAGAGAAGGGGAGGGTGTGTGAAGGTGGGCCGGCACTGCATGAGTTTCTCAGGTGAGAACACTGAAACGGAGATGTATCAACCCGAAGGAAAAACAGACACAGACAAAAAAGCCAACAAGCAAATAAAACCCTGGACTTGCAGAATAATTTGTTATTAAACTATAAAAGACTAAAAACAGTGAAACAAAAGTGACTGTAACTTTTAGAATATTAACCTGCTTAAGAAGTGGTAGAATTAAGCAGTTACTTGTCCTGGTTGTACCCAATTATGATTATCTTTTTAAAAAAATGACCATTGTACTTCAATGAGAAAAAGGCAAAGTAAAGGTCTTAGAAATCACAGGCAATGTGGCTGGTCACGGCAGCTCACTCCTGTAATCCTAGCACTTTGGGAGGCCGAGGTGGGTGGGTTGCCTGAGCTCAGGAGGTCGAGACCAGCCTGGCCAACATGGCAAAACCGTATCTCTACTAAAAATACAAAATTAGCTGGCATGGTGGCGCACGCCTGTATTCCCAGCTACTCGGGAGGCTGAGGCTGGAGAATCACTTGAACCTGGGAGGCGGAGGTGCAGTGAGCCAGGATAGTGCCACTGCACTCCAGCCTGGGGGACAGAGTGAGACTCTGACTGAAAACAAAAACAAAAACAAAAAACAAACAAACAAAAAATCACAGTCAACAAAAGCAACAATAAACAAGTGGGAATTCATCAAACTAAAAATTTCCTGCAAAGCAAACAATCAACAACAACAAAAAAGGCAACTGGCAGATTGGGAGAAAATATTTGCAAACCGTGTGTCTGATAAGGGGTTTTTACTATCCAAATAATAATATTCAAAGTAAAGAAGAAATCATGCAATTGGTTTTTTTTTTTTAATTATTATTATACTTTAAGTTCTAGGGTACATGTGCATAACGTGCAGGTTTGTTACATATGTATACTTGTGCCATGTTGGTGTGCTGCACCCATCAACTTGTCATTTACATCAGGTATAACTCCCAGTGCCATCCCTCCCCCCTCCCCCCTCCCCATAATAGGCCCCGGTGTGTGATGTTCCCCTTCCCGAGTCCAAGTGATCTCATTGTTCAGTTCCCACCTATGAGTGAGAACACGCAGTATTTGGTTTTCTGTTCTTGTGATAGTTTGCTGAGAATGATGGTTTCCAGCTGCATCCATGTCCCTACAATGGACACAAACTCATCCTTTTTTATGGCTGCATAGTATTCCATGGTGTATATGTGCCACATTTTCTTAATCCAGTCTGTCACTGATGTACATTTGGGCTGATTCCAAGTCTTTGCTATTGTGAATAGTGCTGCAATGAACATACGTGTGCATGTGTCTTTATAGCAGCATGGAAATCATGCAATTGTATAGCAAAAATCCTGAATAACCCAAATGAAAAATGGGCAAAAAACCTTAATAGATATTTCTCCAAAGAAGACATACAGATGGCCAATAGGGATATGAAAAGGTGTTCAACATAATTAAGCATCGGGGAAATGCAAATCACAACACAATGAAGTTTCACTTTGTGTATCAGGGTGGTTATTAGTAAACAATAAACAGAAGATACATGTTGGCAAGGATGTGGAGAAAAGGGGAACACTTGTACATGGGTAGTAGGAATGTAATGTGGCAAAGCCTTTTGGAAAATAGCATGAAAGTTTCACAAAAAACTAAACATAGGATTACCATATGACACAGCAATTCCATTACTGGGTATATGCCAAATAAATTGAAAATGGAATCCTAAAGAGATATCTGCACTATTTTAAATAGCCAGCAAACAGCCTAAATGTCCTTGGATGGATGAATGGATAAAGAAACTGTAGTCTATACATGCAATGAAATATTCAGCTTTAAAAAGAAGGAAATCCTGCCATTTGTGACCTCATAGATAGACCTGGAGGGTCATGTTGAGTGTAATAAGCAGAACATGAAAAGACACGTACTATATGACCTCACTTATGTGTGGACTCTAAACTAGTCCCTCTCACGGAAGCGGAGAGTAGAATAGTGGTTGCCAGGGGCTGCCGGAAGTAGGAAATGGGGAGGTGGTGGTTGAAGGGTACAAAGTGTCAGTTATGCAGGATATATAAGCTCTGGAAATCTGCTTTTAACATACAGCCTGTAGCAAACAATACCTTATTATATTCTTACAATTTCCCAAGAGGGTAGATATAATGTTAACTGTTCTTACCAAACGTACACACACACATACGCATATGCACACACACTAATAATAAAGGTGGCAGGAGGAAACTTTAGGAGGTGATGGATATATTTATGGCCTTGATGGTGGTAATGGTCCCATGGGTGTATGCTTATCCCCAAGTATATAAAAATGTAGACATTAAATATGCACAGTTAAAAAAAATTTAAACTACAGGAAATTAAGAAATGATGGTACAATTGTATAATAGCATGGTCACTTACATCATGATTGGAAAATATTTAGTAAGGAAAGTTATGTACATTTTAAGTGGAGAAACAGGTAACAAAACAATATGCAGAGAGAATCTTCCTTCACTCACACGTAGCTATCCATTGACCTATTTAATCTTTCTCTGTTTGGACTATCAGGAGAGAAGATATTACAGCGCAATGAGAGTGTGGTCCATGGAGGTGGAGCTCCTTGCATTTATATCCAAAGTCTATTTTTGGGAAATTTGTGAACCTCTTTTTGCTTCTGGGCCTGCTTTTAACATGAAAATACTAACAAATCTACCACATATGGCTGTTGTGGAGTACAAATGATTTAACCTGTGTAAGACCCTTGGCAGAGTACCTAGATATAAAAATATTAAATGTTAATGTTTAATTATATGTTACATACAAAGTATAGAAAAATTAAATATTTGTAATGATTATATCTTGATGACATTACATGTGTTAAAGTTTTTGATACTTTTTGATGTTTTCTAAACTTTCTACAACAAAGACTCACTTTATGCTAAGAAAATATATAAAATGGGTATGTGGAATAAAAAAGATAACTTGAAGATTCTTAGATTGTGTCAAAAATAAAACCAAAATATATTATTTATGAAACATAGCCAAATTTATTGACTCAGGGATTGAAAGTAAAAAGCTGCAGAAAGACATATGAACCCAATACAATAAAAAATGCAGTGGTTGCCATATTAATATTGTAATATTTAAAGAAAGGTCATTAAGAATTTTAAAAAATTCAATCCACAAATATGTCAAAATAGTTTGCATTTCAGGCAATATGTAATCAGAATACATATCAAATAAATCTTTTATATGTAGAAGTATGCAAAGACATCAAATGGCAGACAAGTCGGAGATTTTAACACACCTCACAGCCTCTGATAGCATGATTATGCAAAATAGAATAATGAACAAGTTTTGGTTTTGGGTTTTGAAATCCAGCCATATAATTTTGACTCAACTAACAAATTTGCTACATTCAGGTAGGTAGTTTTCTTCTTTAATGCTCAGTTGCTCTGCCTGTCAAATTAGATTAGTGCATTTCCTTATGTCGCAAAACTGTTATACAGATACGTGAGAGAACTCTGGGTTGGTGGTAAGCTGAAGAGACGCTCGGAGTACTTGAGGCTTGAAGGATACTTAGAATTATTCTATGAGCATAAAGGGGAAGGAAAATTTTCCCTTAATGTAAGAAAAGATAGTGTATTAAAGACAGGAAGGGAAAAGCAGGGTAATATTTTTGCCGTTGTTTTTTCTTTATTATTACGCTTTATGGGAAAAGGTAAGGGCATTAGAATGTTGGTATAGTTGTAAATATAACGACTAGAGTGTGGAAGACAATGCCGGGGAGATTGATTGAGCTCATAATGGGAGTATGTTTAGTATTTAAGAGCCCGAGACTCTAAAATCATCTCCAAGTTTCAGATTTGTCTTTACCACCTAATACCTATCTGCTTTTGAACACATTACGCCCACACACCTCAGTTTTCTCACATGTAAAATGAGGTTATTGTTAAATGTAGTTACCAGGCCAGACATGGTGGCTCATACCTGTAATCCCAGTGCTTTGGGAGGCCAAAGTGGGCAGATCACAAGGTCAAGAGATCAAGGCAGGAGAATCGCTGGAACCTGGGAGGCAGGGGTTGCAGTGAACCAAGATCAGGCCACTGCACTCCAGCCTGGCGACAGAGTGAGACTCTGTCTCAAATGAATGAACGAATAAATGAATGAATGAATAAATAAATAAATAATTAAAATCAAAATAAAATAAAGGCCAGGCGCAATGGCTCACACCTGTAATCCTTTGGGAGAGCCAGCCGGGCGGATCACGAGGTCAGGAGATCGAGGCCATCTTGACTAACAGGGTAAAACCCCAACTCTACTAAAAATACACCAAAAAATTAGCTGGGCATGGCGGTGGGCACCTGTAGTCCCAGCTACTCAGGAGGCTGAGGCAAGAGAATTGCTTGAACCCGGGAGGCGGAGGTTGCAGTGAGCTGAGATCGCGTCGTTGCACTCCAGCTTGGGCAACAGGGTAAGACTCTAACAATACATAAATAAATAAATAAATAAATAAATAATTGTGGTTACTAATAAACACCACATCGTGGGGTTTTGTTTTGTTTTGTTTTTTAACATTTTTATTTGATTGTGGTAAAATTCAAATCACAAAATTTACCATCTTAAGTTTTTTAAGTATACCTTCAGTGGTATTAAATACATTCATAATGTTGTACAACCAGCACCACTATTCATCTTTAAAACTTCTTATCTTGTAAAACTAAAAGTCTATAACCTTTAAATGATAATTCCTATCTACCTTCTCCCCCACCCCTCAGAGCCTGGCAACCATCATTCTACCTTCTGTCTCTATGATTTTGACTATTCTAAGTACCTCATATGAGGGGAATCATACAAATATTCATCTTTTGCGACCGGCTTCTTTCACTTAGCATAATGTTCTCAAAGTTTATTCACATTGTAGTATGTGTCAGGATTTCTTTGCTTTTTAAAGTTGAATTACATTGTGTTGAATGGATACACTGCCCTTATGCTCATCCATTTGTGCATAGATGGATACCTGGGTTGCTTCCATGTTTTAGCTACTATGAATAATGCTGCTATGAATTTAGATATACAAATGTACCTTCAAGACCCTGCTTTCAGTTCTTTTGGGTGTACAGCCCAGTAGCGGGATTGCTGGATCATACGGTAATTCTGTTTTTCATTGTTTTTGAGGAAATGCCATGCTGTTTTCCATAGGGGCTCCACCAGTTTGACCAGTTTGCATTCCCATCAATAGTGCGCAAGGGTTCCAATTTCTTCATATCCTCCGTAACACTTTTTCTTTTTCTTTTAAAATAGTGGTCCCCACCCTAATGGGTGTGAGATCGTATCACATTGTGGTTTCAGTATACATTTCCCTACTGATTAGTGATATTGAACATCTTCCCATGTACTCACTGGCCATTTGTATATCTTCTCATCGTAAGTTCCTTAAAATGTTTAAGGAGGTGGTATATTTAAAGCTTAGGATAATCATTGGCCTGCGGCGTTTAGCTATTGTTATTGTTGTTGTTATCCCAACAAGTAGCTTGTTCCCTTACCCTATATTTTAAAGGAGGCATTAAAGCATTTTAAGCAAGGCAACACTAGATCAACTTTGTGTTTCAGAAAAATAACTGAAAAAAACCCAACAACTCTGGCTTCACTGTGGTGAATGAATCACAGGGATATGAACCTGGAGGGCCACTTACGAGTCAGTTTCCTTTGTGTTTCTTCATGTTGGATAACGAGAGTTACATCAATCTGACATTTTATTTTGCTTTATTCATTTTTCATCCCAGATGTACTGCTGCAGAGAGTGGCATGAGGGTCTAATGACTCAGGAGATGTTTGAAAGGTAGACAAATCCATTGCTGATGTGTTTCTCTGTTGATACCCTTTTTCCTTATTATATTCTCTAGGGATGCCCCCTGACTAATGTAAGCCATCAGCACTATTTCTGGAAGCATGGTAAACATTTTAATCTTTGTGGCCTGATCTCAGTGGAAGACAGATAAACCAAATCTCCCTTCTGCCTGCAAAATAATCAATACCAAAGAAGAAAATGAAAAACACTTAAGCCAAGCTTCCTGAATGGATACTCCCAAGCAACATAGGAATCATTTTCCCTCAGAAATGTTATCTTGGGGATTTGAATCTTTTATATAGCAATGACAAATGGTTCAGAAAGGGGATTAGATGCAGAGTCACTGAGAATGATGGAGATTAAAAGGTCACTGCTGAGGTGGACAAAAGTAAAAATGTTTCCTTAGAAAAGGTGAGTTAGTAGAAACACTGCTATTCGTGAAGTATCTAGGCTGGTAGACGGGGGCAATCCTTTTGCATTGTGGTTGAGGTGGTCCTTTATTTGATACGTGGTTTTGAGTTCTAGACAGTGCTTGCTCACCTTCTGTAAAACAAGGTATTAGCAAGTTTCTGAAATCCCACGTAAGATGTTTCATTCATTTCATCGTAACAGTGTGGGAGTCACTGATGACCTCCCTGTTGTAAAATCCATATACGCTTCTCAGTCCTCGTCTTAGTTGACCTATCCTTGACACTTCTCCTTTTCGGCAGTCTTTTTCCTTGACTTTTCTGACTCTGACCTTTTGTGGGTTTTCGTACCTCTCTCTAAGTGTATTCTCTTTTCTTTTCTATTTTTTTTTTTTTTTTGAGACAGAATCTTGTTCTGTCACCCAGGCTGGAGTGCACTCATGTGATCTTGGCTCACCGCAACCTCCATCTCCCAGGTTCAAGTGATTCTCCTGCCTCACCCTCCTGAGCAGCTGGTATTACAGGCACCCACCATCGTACCTGGCTATCTCTCTCTCTCTCTATCTATCTATCTATGTATCTATGTTTTAGTAGGGCCGGGTTTTGCCATGTTGGCCAGGATGGTCTTGAACTACCAACCTCAAATGATCAATCTACCTCAGCCTCCCAAAGTGCTAGGATTACAGGCATCAACCATTGCCTAAGTATTCTTACAGGTATTGCTCCCCAGCTGTCTGTTAGTTGCCTCTGTTTTTCAGTGTTTCAACCTAGTCTGCTTTTCTTCTTACCCTACCCAAGTTCGCCACACACTTTCCCTGATCCATCTCATGCTGTCCTTGTTGCCATCGTCATCTTCAACTATGGTTCTCAAATTTTTATCTCTTGCCCTAATTTCCCTCTTGAGTTCCAGACTCATATGTTCCAAACATCCCTGCCTGACAGCTTGTCAGACATCTGAAACTCATGTCCAAAACACAAACTTTTCCGAAAAAATCGATCCTACTGCTCATTCAGCTCCCAAGCCAAAGCCCTTGTATTTATCTTGTACACTTTTTGCTCTTGCCTCTCTGTGTATTTAACGAATTAAAAAATCCAGTTGTTTCTATCTTCTAAGTTGTTCATAAACCACTGGGTTCTATTTCCATTTGACAACTTTAGCTGTCACCTGGATCATGTCAACAGCACCTCATTTGATGTCTGGTTCCAGTCTTGGTTTCTTCTAGCACAGACAACAGAGTGACGTTTTAAAAATGCCCATCTAGTTATCACTAACCACTGCTTTCTTTTTTTTTTTTTTTTTTTTTTTTGAGATGGAATCTCTCTTTGCCACTCAGGCTGGAGTGCAGTGGTGCGATCTCAGCTCACTGCAACCTCCGCCTTCTCGATTCAAGCAATTCTCTGCCTCAGCCTCCTGAGTAGCTGGGATTACAGGCACCCGCCACCATGCCTGGCTAAGTTTTCTGTATTTCTAGTAGAGATGGGGTTTCACCATCTTCGCCAGGCTGGTCTTGAATTCCTGACCTCGTGATCCACCTGCCTTGGCCTCCCAAAGTGTTGGGATTACAGGCGTGCGCCACCGTGCCCAACCGAACCACTACTTTCAAACCTTTCATTATATCCAAGTACCCTCAAGAAAAATCCAAACACCTTAATGTGGCACATAACAGTCTTATCTCCTGCTATCACTTCTTACCCAACTCTACACTTTAGTCTTATTATACTAGTTTTAATTCCGCGAATGATCCGTGACTTTTTTTTTTCTATCTCTCTCTCATTAGTCTCCTCTGTTTGCATCTCTCTTCCTTTCCACGCCTTTCATTTGATGGGACAAATCTCCTTCATCTTCTGGTTTTAGCTCAGACATTACCACCCGCTGATTTTGAAGCATTTACTGATCCTGCCCTCCAAGGATGGGCTACGGGCCACGGTTAGTATGTACTCTCACGGAGTTTTCTACTGCTCTCTGTGGAAGCACTTTTAACTCTGTGTTGTAACTGTCCTTTTGTTTTTTTTGAGATGGAGTCTTGCTCTGCTCTGTAGCCCAGGCTGGAGTGCAGTGGTGCAATCTTGGCTGACTGCAAGCTCCGCCTCCTGGGTTCATGCCATTCTCCTGCCTCAGCCTCCCAAGCAGCTGGGACTACAGGCACCCGCCACCATGCCTGGTTAATTTTTTGTATTTTTAGTAGAGACAGGGTTTCACCATGCTAGCCAGGATGATAACTGTCTATATTTTAAAATTTATTCCCCAAACTGTAAACCTGAAGACAGATGCCATTGCCACTATGTGTGCACCACCTAAAACAATTCTAGGTTCATAGTAGGTGTTCAAAAAATATTTCTGGAAGCAAGAAAGAAGAAGGAAAAAGCGAGTTTGTGACATTAAAAGGTTATTAAGTCCTGAGTAATTGAATTTTCAGAGAATATGGCATTAAGTACAATCCATATGAGTTTCCAACTGTGCTTAATTTCTTTCATGCTATGTTTAGCACAGAATTAAACACATTAATTAAAGTTGTTTTAAAAGGTACAAGTAGATTTGCATCTATTTTACAATCTTAAAGGAGAAAAGCTTCTTAAACTTCAATATATATAAACCAAACACATGATTTTTTTCCCCAAATCTTCTTACCTCAATGTCCTTTTTATGTAGGACAGAAGTCACGTACTCTGCCTTCCTTTTCCTCTATATTTAAGCTATCTTTAACTTCTGTTGATTTTACCTACTGAATATCCACTTAATCCTTTCTCAACCACAGGAATTTTGCATATACTCTTCCCTCACTTGGAAGGTGTTCCTTTCTTTTCTTTTCTTTTCTTTTCTTTTCTTTTCTTTTTTTTTTTTTAAGACAGAGTCTCGCTCTGTCACCCAGGCTGGAGTCCAGTGGCACTATCTTGGCTCACTGCAACCTCTGCCTCCTGGGTTCACACCATTCTCCTGCCTCAGCCTCCCGAGTAACTGGGACTACAGGTGCCTGCCACCATGTCCGGCTAACTTTTTTGCATTTTTAGTAGAGACCGGATTTCACCGTGTTAGCCAGGATGGTCTCCATCTCCTGACCTCGTGATCCGCCCATCTCGGCCTCCCAAAGTGTTGGGATTACAGGCGTGAGCCACCGCGCCCAGCCGGAAGGTGTTCCTTTCTAACTTCTGCTTAACACACACTTATCCTTTCGTTCTCAGCCCAGAAGTTTCACTTCCCTAGGAAGTTTTATTTAATCTCCTATTTTGGTCATGTGCCGCTACTATTTGACCTGGTTTTTTTTTTTCTTTATTTCTATGAATTTTATAGGTATATATACCATATATTATTAGCATATATATTATGTATTATATATACCACATATATTAGCATGATTATTCAATGGATATTTATCTCTTCTACTATACTGTAAATCTATAAGGGTAAAAACTATTTCTACTTTTTTCAACAACAGATTACTGGTGTCTAGAATATTGTCTGTCACATAGTAGAACCTCAATATAAATGTGTTGAGTAGTGAATAATAACTATAACCTTTAAGATCAATAATAGTATAATAATGCAGCTAGTATGGATGCGCAAGCATACCACTGAATACATCTAATTGCCCCAGAATGATGAGTTAGTGAATGCCTCCTGCAGAAAGTGATCCATGATCAAAGCACCTCAGTGTAATCATATATAAATAAGATATTTTTCTTCAGTTGCTGAACTCCATGGTGCTATGTGGAACCTACTTTCTCACTGTGTAGTAGGTCCCTTAATAACATCTAGGCAGATTCTAAAACTTTTCAGGCTTGTTCTATTATTAGATCAGTTTCAAGTCAATGTTTGTGACTCAGTTCTGTTCACATGCAAAATGCAATCACAAACTTCATTCAAAGCTCAGTATTTCCTATTTCTGCCCATCTCACTTCAGGCAGGATAAATCTGTCTCTAACTCCATTGTCCTTTCAGAACTCTGGATAATCAGATAAGTCATTTGTCACTCCCTCTCATCTCCCACATGGTTAGTGAGTTTCTATACCTCAGGTAGCCTGGACCCCTATATAAAATGAACTTGGGCCTACCAATAAAATGAACTTGGGCCTACCAATGACTGCAGCTCTCAGCAGTAGTACAATGACTACTGGGTTGATATCCCTTCACCAGTATTATTTAGGGTCACTCCTGAGTGGCACTGCAATGCTATAGCAGTCTATTTCCTGCTGGCACCAGCACAGTTCATGAACCAGTTTGTAAACTAAGCCCAAGTTAGTTTCCCTATCATCATTTGATCATAGGAAAATCTAAGGAGGACAGAAGTTTGAGTTAAGATGTAGTCATTTCTACAACGTTGGTAGGTGACCTGAGAGTCTAGGCCAATTTTTCATATAATTTGTTTTTGTCTTGTGGGTCTGCTTAGGCCTAATTCAGAAATACCACTTTATCCTATATAATGATTGCTGCTATATGTTCTTTAGCTTGTGACTTGGTAGATCTAATAATGTCCATAATGGGCAGCTTCTGTAGCTCAATTATTTTAAATCTCATGGTCAGAGGCACAGACTCTTCTAGGTATCAGTAACAGTATATACTAAGAGTTGATTTTCAAATGAAGAGTAGTCTCTACTGCAGATGGCATGGCTTTGCTCCAGAATACTAAGGATCTGTGCTACAATTATCCAACTGGAACTTACTAGAGACTCCGTAGAGTGTTCTTAATCATCATCAAATTTCTCTAGCAGCAGCTCATGTTCTATTGCTCGATTTGCAAGACATTCTGCAGAGTCTTCCTTTGCTGGGCCCCACTCAAAATGGGTAAACTTCCTTGCCACCCAATAAATGGATTAGAAAAATATTTCCATAGTGGTGTATGGTACTCCCCCAAATTTAAAGAGGTATTACTGAAACTCTAAAAACTTCATTAATGTGGCAATGTCCCTGAATATTCATGGAGTTCATCTAAATCCTGGATCTCTCGTGGGGCATATGTGGGATTCTTCATAGAGTTCAGTAGAATCTCTTCATTGCCCATTTATGTAATGTGAGAAATTCAGCTCTGGCTCCACCTCCTCTTCTGCACAAGCCTCTTCCCTGCTCTACCACCAGAAACAAGCATTTTCTGGATGAGTCTCCTCATTCACTAAAATGCCATTAAGAACGTTCAAGCCCAGCTACTTTTCTGGGTGTGCATGTAATCCCCCAAAACCTCAAAAGTCCTTTCTACATGAAAGAGTAGCTTTGCAGCTTCCTTCACTGCAGTCTCCCCTCTCATCTACACCATCTCTCCCCAGTTCTCTTTTCATCTGTGTAAGTAGCACAGGGACATATTGAAAGTGTTGCTGTATAACTCAATATCTAAAGAAAAATTCAACTTGCCATGCTTTAGGCACACCTACTATTCTCAATTCTCCAGGATGCTTCCTTCCTTGATTTTCTAGGGAGAAGGGAATAATCTCTCTCCATGATCAATGTTCTCCCCAAAAGACCAGCAATCTGTCCCCTTTCCCTAAGTCTTCTTAGATTGGTTAGCGATGGGTAGCTCTTTCTGTACTGATGCATCTTGGTAAATTTTGCTGGGAAGTGGTAGGTCTAGCTGCTGATACATCTCAACCTTGAAATGCAGGATCCTTAGCATACTTTCCCGCTCACGTCTGTAACTTAGTGATAGTTTCAGGAGAGCAGGAATCATTCTTATCAACATCTTGTATGCTCAATATAAATCTTTGATTATTCAGGACAAGTCTTCAACATTGAACTTCATATTAATAAAGTCATGGTATGGCTAGAGATGTGAATTGGAAAACTAAAACAAATGTATATTATATTTGTACCCCAAGCAAGTGAAGTTAATTATATGAGTTGTATGACTTTCTAAAAGATAATGAGATAAACGATGACTGAATTCAAAGATGAACAAAAATAGATAATTTGGCTTCTAAGACATGGCTTGCTGTATTCTTACAGGATCTTAAAGAGGTTGCACTGGGGTTTATTTTTCTGCGGTCAGTGCTACAACATTCTTTATGATCTTCCCCCTCTTGGGAGCAGTTTTTGGCCAAAGTTTCCCCAAATTTCTTAATTTTTATTTCAAAGTGTCCTGAAGATGTCCTTGCCTATCACAATGAAATATGCTAAGATACTTCATCATTAAGTCAACTATTGTAGAGTCAGTGCTGAGCACTAAAATTTGGGATTATAATTCCTCATGGTTCCTAACCACTTCAAAGACCTGATGTTTTTTAAAAAACACTTGATCTTCCCTAAGGCAGAGTGATGCTAAGCACTCCTATACTGTTAGCAGATGTGGGCTTACATGTTGACTTTCACAGCAGAGCTCTTGTGACTCTCTTGCTCTTGCTCTGAGAGTCTCTCTCCTGTATCTCAGGTATCTGTGGGCACAGCCCTATCACAGCCCCTTTGTCCATAATCTGGGACAATGAAAAATTGTGATGTGCTTATTTGATTTCCTTTCTTTCCAGCAAAAGGGATGTTAAGGTCCCAAACAAAGACTAAACGTCCAATAGTGTTAGGCCAATTTCAGGAGATCTCTAACTTTTGTCTGGGTTTAGAGAACTGTTCAGATTTTTGCAGCATCCACCTTGTCCTAGGGGAGCAATTTTATTCTGTTCTTTCTAATGATATTATCCCTTGTAATTCCTAATTCTGCTGATTGTTTGACTCAGTCCTGGAACAGCTGATAGATATTCTAAGTAGGATTACATATTCTGGGCTGAAGATTAACAACATAAACTGGTTAAATGCTCCAGATACACTGGATTGTTGAGCTAATATTGGAAAGAGATTGGGACATTCCTTGAGCAAAAAAAGAAAAAGAAAAAACCCCACAGAACTTTAAATTCTAACAATAGCAAGTATATATTGATTTTGTACTGGATGCCAGGAACTAAACATTTTACATGCATTATATTGATTAGTCTTCAGAGTCATCCCTATGAAGTAGGTTCTATTATCTCAGTTTTATTGATGGGAATAGTGAGATTAAGTGACGTTCTCACACAAGGTCACACAGTGAGTAGATGTCAGAAATAGGACAGGATTTAGGTCGGTCTGATGCTGAAGTTTATGCTTTCAACCACTGTGCTATATTTCCTCCTAGAATGCTGAAAAAGTTGTCTTTGGCTTGGCCTCTTTTCTGGGGCCACTTTTATCTATCAGTACCTCCAACAGGTCTGAGTGTGAAATAATTCTTGCAGAACTTAGTCACACTAGGAGGTTATTCATTCAGGATATTGAATAAGCATCTGGTTAAGGGAAGATACTTAGCTCTCTGGGTCCCAGAGCCATCTGGCTTTGAATGAATGCTCCAGAGGGATTCAGACTCCCCTAATGTTGTTGCAATCCCTCCATCTAACATAAAAAGAGTGGGGTCTGCATTGGGAGGGGTTTCCGTCTATCAACTTTGTAGTTGATTATCTTATTCATTCCTATTTCCAAGGGAAGACAGTCTTGAATTTTGCAAACATGAAGAGGGTTTTAGCTTAATCACCCAGAGCTTCTGTGATCCTGGGACTTGGACCAGGAAAAACTTTTACTTTATGTGGAGTCAGGATCTCCGTTTCCTGTTCTATCTTTCTTGCTTCAACACTCTCTACAAATAACATGGTGACCCCTTCCTACCTTTCTATGGAAGTAGGGCTCCAACATTTATTTTCATATGTGGGCCTAGCTACTACATAAGTTATTTGGTATAATTATTTTATTTCTTATAGTACCTTATTTTTTCTGTGTCAAATATAAATGGAACTGTCACAAATCAAACTTATACAAAACCAAAACTCCATTTTCCTTTATTTTTTATTTCCTTTATGGGTTCCCATTTCTACTCAGAAGAAGAAAATTTTATCTTGTCATTATTTACTTTCAATTTAAAAGTCTCTTTTGGGTAATATTCCTATTTAAGTGTTATCATCTCAGTATTATTCCCAGCTCTTTTTATGAGTGTTCTTTTTTTTCTTATAGTTCATTCTCACCCTTCATTTAATTTAATGGCAGCATAAAGGGTATCTCCCTTTGGTACTTTGTATTGTTTTGTGAAGCACTTTCATTATATATTCCAAAAATGCTTATATTTTCCTGTGTCAGAGAAGTAAATATGACTTGATTAGACAACTCTCTAATATAAATTTCATAACAAGTCTTCTGGTTGACTATTCTATGACATCAGCAAAGCTTTGCCTCATACCTAGCATATAATATATGACCTATGAAAAATTACCTCTGCCAAAGCACCCTCTTTTTTTTCTCCCCTCTCTCTGCCCTCCCCTTTCCCCCCTAAATAGGCATTTTTCCATACATTAGCTTGAAAATGAAAACCTGGGGGAATTTTCTTGTAAGCCATCCGTAAATGGGGGTAAATTTTTCATCCTAGCCACTTTGGTTATTACTCACAGAAGCCTGCAAAGCTCAACAAACTACCCAACAGACTATTTTTTTATGGGGTGAAAGCTTAGAGCGTTCCAATTTCAGAGAGAACATTGAAGCTGGGATCATAGTTCTTGTGAAGATTCTGCCTGTGCCTATACAGCCTTAGAGGACACAGGCAGTGGGGTCTGCAACTGTCAGGATAAACTAGGTTATGCTGTGAAAACCAAAAGCAAGCAAACAACAAAAAAAAAGTTCAATGGCATAAAACAACAAAGGCTTGTTTCTTGTTAATGCTGGCATGCCCATTGTAGGTCAGCTGGGCCCTGTTCCCTGCAGCTTCTCAGGATGACAGAGCAGTCATCTTCTTGAATAATGCTTCACAAGCCCCAGAGAAAAGAGGATGACATCTCATGCATAGGCTCTTACGGCTTCTAGTAGAACTCAGCCTCACATTTTAAATTTATGTGTTGGAATGTGATTCTACTATGTGTCTGGGAGAACGGGGGAGTGCTTGGAAAATAGTGCTGCTAAAAGAGTGATAGGATGTCTCTTTCATCCTAAGATTGTTGATTCGGTTTCTACTATTGAGTCAGTTTCATAAGGAGGGCAGACACAGAGAAAATGGGCACTGATAAATTTTGAATCTGAACCTCTTGTGGCTGAAAAGTTGGGCTTGATCATTCATGAACTTCAGAAGCTTATTTTGGGCCTCTGGCCTAAGACCTTTACCAGAGGGAAGCTGAGGAGACTCCTTGTCCATTTTCCCTAGATCCGCAGCTTGTTTTGTCTTGCCACAGGGAAATAAATTCAAGTCTAAGTAAAATGATACTAAAGAGAGAATATTTTCCCCCTACAACCTAGGCAAGTGCCAACAGAAGCATGCTACTTATTGTAGAAAACGCCAACCTAGCAGGTGCAGCATCTGGCTTATAAGAACATCCCTAGATGAGTACATTGAGAGACAGGTCATCCAGAGTTAATACTCCAAAGAAAGTATGGCACAAATCACCATTTTAATGCTCTTTGCTGTAATTCTATAAATGTCCAGTTAAGGCCTCAAGGAAAAGATCTTTGCATTGCCCTCCTCAAAGTTGGAGTAAAAGGTGAGTGTGCTGTTTGAATCCTTTCCTCAGGGACACCAGTGACCTTAGATGAGGATTCAGCATTACCTAGTTCTTTTAGGTGGAGGTGCTCTCCAGTAAGGGGAAGATGTTGCTGGGGAATGCTGGCTTTTTGCCCTTGTTTCATTAACCATTGATTTTTTTAAAAAACCGCAGTCATTCCGATTGCTTTGGGCTGCACTGGTCTCTCTCCTCTCCCATGCTGTCTAGTGTGGTATGGCTTTTGTAAGCATCTGTTTTCTAAGTAAGATACTTTTGTAAGTATCTCTTCCTAAGCTTCCATTCCCTCCCAATATCTAGTGCTGCTATAGGGTGATGAACCCCACTCCTTATACTTAGGTTAGATTTCATCCTTCATTCCTAGGATCTCATGTCAAGACCCGATTTTCTAAGATCTTTCAAACAGATGTTGACCCACAGATAAGACCAATTAAGCATAATAACCTGATCAGTTACTTATTACTCATTACTGTTGCTTTTATGTTCTTTAATAAAATACTGCAATATTTTTCCAGTATATGCAGTGAAAACTTTCAACTTGCAAGGGACACTAGACCTCAAACGTGGACCCTAGTATCCATGATATCTTTCCTATTTATTTATTTATTTATTTGCAAAACTACTTCACATTGATCTCAAAGGGTTGCAGCTTTTTTCACACTTGGTTTAAGCCCATTTTAGTGAACTATTTAAATTACCCCGTTTGACTGATTGCACTCTGGGTTCACATTTTGTTCCTGATTCTGCTCAATCTCATAATTATGACACTTCCTGGCAGCTCCCATACCCAACTGCTTAAACTAATAAAAAATGGGGCTTGAAGGGAGGATTAGAACAGTCTATGTTCTGGGAGGACCTCAAAACACAACTATTTTTTAATATTTAATTTTAGTTTTAGTTTTTATACATGATAGTGTATGTATTAATGGAATACATAAGGATGTTTCAATACACACAGTGTATAGTGATCAGATCAGGGTGATTAGCATATCCATCATCTCAAACATGTATCATTTCTCTGTGTTGGGAACATTCAACATCCTTCTAGCTATTCAAAACTATATATTATTAATGATAGTCATTCTACAATGGTATAGAATCCTAGAACGTATTCCTTTTATTTATCTAGCTGTGATTTAACACAACCATTGTAACTCACTGGCATTACCAGGTTGGGTCTTTGTGGCAGATAAACTCTATGGTAGCTTCCATGATCTATGCCTTCTGGTGTTCATGCCTTTATGTAAACCCCTTTCTGTGTGTGTGTGGGGCCTGTGATTTGCTTCTAACCAGCGGAATATGTCTCTCATTCCATGATTACCTCATATAAGTCTCTGGCTCGTTAGTAGCCTTCTGCTAGCCTTTCTCTCTCTTTTCTAGCTTTGAAGAAGTAAGATGCCGTGACTCCTGCAGCTGCTGGGAAATGAATGCTGTAAACAACCACATAAGCAGGGAAGGAGGTGCTTTGTGAGACCCAGGACAGGGGACCCAGCTGAGGAAATCCCAACCCTTACCCACAGGAACTGTTAGATAATAAATGTGTGTTATTTTTTGCTACGGAGTTTGTGGTAATTAGTTATGCAGCCACTGAAAACTAATTCAGTCCCTGAGCACTCAGGAACAGTTTTAAGGAGGCCGCAGCTATGTCTGGTTTGGAATATTTCTTCTCAACAGGGTGACGGCCACTGTTACTAAGAGAAGTAAACACTTGAGGGGTCACTCTGAGCCTTGTGATTTAGACTGGTTCCACAAACAACTTCCAAAGCCACATCAACTCTACTCCAATGGGTCAGAAATTGACAAATTAGAGGCCAAGCATAGTTTAGTTCTAGGCTGCTCTTGAAGGCTGTCACTCTGAGAAAGCCCTAGCTCAACTGTTTGTGTTGTTTGTGGCTAATGATGAACCCCAATTTTGGGGCAGATGAACCCCAAAATTGTGACTCAGCCTGGAGGGTTCTTGGCTTCACGCAGGAAAAAAAAATTCACGAGGAAGACAACAGAGCAAAGTGAAAGCAAGTTTATTAGAGCAACAGAGAACAGCAAAATGAGCGCTCTGTAGACAGAGGAGTCTTAATAGTAGTAGTAGCAGCAGCAGCAGCAGCGGCGGCAGAAGCTACTGCCTCGTGGATTGCTGGCTAACTGTATGTAGGCTATTCTCAATTATACGCTAAATTAGGAGCAGGTTATTTATAAATATTTTTGGAAAAGGAGCAGGGATTCCCCAGAACAAAGGCTCCTCCCCTTTTAAACCATATAAAGTAACTTCTGGAGTTTGCCATGGCATTTGTAAACTGTCTTGGTCCTGGTGGGAGCGTCTTTTAACATGCTAATGCATTGTAATTAGTGTATAATGAACAGTTAGAGCAACTAGAGGCTGCTCTTGTCATCATCTTGGTTTTAGCTGATTTGGGCCGGTTTCTTTGCTGCGTTGAGTCTTAATCAGCTCCTGATTTGTTCAGCGGGGTCTTTTGACTGGTGCTTGGAAAGCAAGTCCTGCTGATCTCTACCTCGGCAACATCCCTTTTGAGTAGAACATAAAGTGATTGTTTAACCTGGAAGCCTTCCGTGCCACACCACCATGCTCTTTATTCCTATCTGTGTCCCCCAGTGGGTCAGGGATGCTCATGGTGGTTGCTGATGGTGCAAAGTTCTCTTTTCCTATGTCCTTGCTGGACCTTCAGGACTATTGTATTCTACCACGTGTCATGGTTTGTTCTGAATGGAACCCTAATTTCCTTTCGATGAAGTCTTGTATTTCTTACAACTTTTTTTCACATAAAACTACATGTTCAATTTTAACATTACATGGCTTTTTCCTCTTTTCTCTTTTACAAGTTCCTCTTTTGCCCCTGACAGTCACCCAGCATTCTATCCTTCTTTCACTTCTCTGCTGCTACCCAACTGGTCAGGGCAGGGAAGAAATATGGAGATTACTAGAGGGAGAAAAGCAGGGTTGATGGGTTCAGAGGATCATTTTAGCTGCTTGTTACAGAACACCCAACTAAGAGTGGATTAATCATAAAAGGTTAATTATTTTACCTTGCGTCGGGGAGTCCTGTAAGGTAATCATGCTGAGGCACACAGGTGCCTTCCATTATCTTGTTCTGCCATCCTTGGTGTGAGGATGGTACTTTTCCTCATGGTCACAGCATGGCTGCCACAGCTCCAAACATGAATTACATCCTCATAAGAGAAGAACCAGAAGCAGGGAGAAGCAAGTCCTCATCTGTGCCCCTTCTAAAGATTGACAAAAACATCCTCAGAGGCCTGCTGTAGTTTCATATCTTATTTGTCAGATTACATAACATATCCATGCTTAAACTAATTGCAGTGAGGGGAATGAAAGTATCATAATTGATATTCCTCTCCTGGGGCCACGAAGTAGTCATCTTCCTTGAGCACAGGGGAGGCTGACTATCCATACAAAACTGGGGTTCTGTCAACAAGAAGCATGTGGAGGTACTGATACACCTCTTGGCAACCAATAATGTCTGCCTCCAAATTAAGATGCAGAGAGGGAGTGTGGTTTCTTTTGATTATGTGAGAAGTTAGTGGCAGAGATGGGTCTAGAACATTGGCCTTCTGTTCGCCCAGCACTGTGACTTTTTTTTTTTTTTTCCTCCCTGTGTCTTTGTTTCTTCTATAAAAAGGATTGGAATAGTGCTTGCATGAGTTCTATGGTGATAAGCATTATACTAATAATTATAAAAAGAAAACCTGCATAAGAGATTACTTCCATGTGATACAATGAAACAATAAATAACCACAGCTCAATTTCACAGATGCTGCTGCCTGGATACAGGGAAGACTGCTGACTTATTATGCAGCTTTGCTGGGCTGGTTCCCTGCCCCACCTCTGACAGCTGGTACACCTTGTCTCATCTGTTTCCTCTCATTTGCTGCCTCTAATATATGTCCCCTGTATTAAGTGGGGGAAAAAAATCCCTCCTGGGGATTTGGATTGCAGACCAGCCATCCATTCCTTTTGCCCCTATTTGTCTACAGAGCTGACATAGAACTTCTGTGGAGTTCCTGGAACCATGCTCCTTCTCATTGCACTTGATCCAGAGAAAGGGCTGGGGCTGGGGAATCACCCATCAGAGCAGCTTGATATTCCCTCTCAGCTTTTTGCCTTCTAGAAGCTTGCTTTCAAATTGCAAAAGAATTGCAATGCTTTTTTTTTTTGCTTTGGAATTTGGCATTGCAAAAGAGAGAAGATGGGCTAGGCACCGACCCTTTGGTTGACACTGGGTAACTCATCTTCATCCGATTGAGCAAATGGGGTGTGGTGGACTCATAAGAGAGGGGAGCCTACAGTTCAGGCAACCACCACCAAGTCCTGAGTCAGCATCACCTCCTCCCGCACCTCTCTCAGGTGATCTCCTGGTCAAGGACACTCACTGCAGGAAGAACAAAGGCATGTGGTTGAGCACAGAAAATGGATGCTTTGAAAGCAGGCTGACATTTGCTTTTTAATTATCTCCTCTTGGCTTCTCATGATGAATTTTCTTTTCCTAGCAAAGAGCCAGGAAAAAAACAAAATGTCCTTTCTCATTTCTATGGAGCTAACCATGTCTATACATTAACCTTTAGCACTGATTAAGATAAATACCATTTCTACCCATTATACTTTTAGATTAGATTTGAATTCATCAGCCCAGCTTTTGACAAGCTTGTATTCAATGTCTCTGAGTTATGCCCCCTTAATCGCCTAGTCAGAGAGGAGGTGAACGGATGCAGTCCCCTAGTATTAGTTTGATCAAGATGAATGAGGGCTCTTGGGCTGGAGTGCTTATTCCTGTTTCCTGGGTGGCTTTCCAGGCACCACCAAAAAGGTCTTTGTGTTCATAATTAGCTGTAAGACAATCCATGCAGCACCCCATGTAGCGGGGCCGATCCAAAGTGCAATAGTAATTCAGAGCAGAAATGTCCCTCCTACTGAGGTTATCATGACAAGGTTTGTGGAGGAAATTGATTATTGGATTGGGGAAGTAATAATGTTTAAAATATCAGATCCATACTCTTTGGGAGGGGGTGTAAATGATGAATAATTCATACAGCTTATTTAATTTTTAAAAACATACTGGAAGCTCATCTTTGGTTCATGAAAACAACACCAGCCTCTAAGTCAGTGCACTGAGTTATTAGGGTTGTGGTGATGATGGGCTGGTGTATCAGATGTATAGGCAAGGTGGAGGTGCTAAGTAGAGTTTCTTTTGCTCAAATAAAGCATTTCTTCCTTAAGTTTTAAATCTAAAATTCTGAGAACTGCTGCTGTTGGGAAACGGGGGGCCTGAGTTGAATTTTTCTGCTATACATCCAATTGTCTGCCCCCTCACTCCCCAACAGAAATTCCTGTGGGTTCTGCCTGAAGCAAATTCTAAGATGAGTTTTTACAAGATTTTAGATTTCCAGAAGTAAGATTGTTTTTCCTTTTTCTTTTTCTCGGAAGCAGAGACTTGATGCAGCAATTGAGCAGCCTGTAACTGGAACAACCTGGCTTGCACAGATAAAGGATTTGAAAAAACTACCTTGCCCTGCTTGCAGCAATTTTCTGCTCTCAGAGAGCAAGTGTACCTGTGTACCTCCCAGATAGGTGGCTCAGACAAACTGCCCTTCACAGGGGCAGGTGAACAGATCAGCCCACCAGGAAATACTTCATTCATGTGGACCCTGAATTTATTTGCAATTTGTGGAAGCAGCTCTCTGCAGCTGTTGGTAACTTGCTTTTTTCTTTTCTTTCTTTTTTTTTTTTTTTCAATGAGGGAATAAGGAAGGTGACTAAAGACCAGCTTGCTCCTGTGTCTTCATCCTTTTAAGAATTCTGTCGAGTTTTGGGGAACATTGTGTCTCGGTTATTGATGGTTTAGCTCATACCCTATATAGCGTACACTCCTGCATAAAAGGAACAAAGCTTAAAAGGGGCAGTAGAAAATAAAGAAGGAGAGAAGCAAAGGTCAATGGAGCTGTTGCTCCGGAGCTGAAATCCCAGCTGGGCTCCCCTCCCCTTCTGCCTCTGAATGCAATTTGTACTCTGCATCCTTTGCTTTCCAGCTTCCTGCTTCTTTGTTGTCTCCCAGGGGGAGTTTATGATTGCAGAGACAGTTTCCTTAAAAGGCAGTCACCAGTAGCAATTTGCTCAGGGGGAGGAAATGAGCAGGACACATTGTCACAGGAGCCTCGTTCTGGGAGGATCTGGAGAGGTTTTGAGTCTCCAATACTGCTTAGGATACATCACGGGTAAATCAGGCCAGGCAACTGATCTGTCTTAGATTTTTAGAGGACTTTTACTGGGGAGTAAGGAGCATCTTTGATGCCACTTGCAGAGAGAATATTTCACATGCTGATGGCAGACATATTAAAGATGGGCTTGATTGTGCATTCATGTTCTGAGGCCAGGGCAAACAAGTTTCCACAGGCGGTGGTCCCCACTGGCCAGTATTCTTCTCTCCAGAGACTCCAAGGTCATTACAGAATAAATGGGAGGGCAAATTTCCAAATTACTGGCCTTAGATAAAAGCTGGACTCCTCTGGGGAGAGTGGGCTATGTATCCCTACACACATTACTCATCTTCATCGCTGTCTTGTCTCTTTCACATCCTCTTAACCCCTTCCTCCCCTTCCTTCTCTTCCTTCCTTCTTGGCTTGCAGAGATTCTTGTCCCCCATTACCAACTGCCCCCTTCCCCCACCAATTTCCAGCAGAGATCAAGTTTCCTTTCTAGTGAAGATGCCTTGTCTTTCACTCCAAATATAAGGATATCCATCTTTACTTCTAGCACTGGAATTATGTATTCCTAAAATCATTTTAACCCTGAGAGAGTCTTTTCCAGCCTCCACAAGAAGTGCCACATCAAAATAGTCTCTGGTTAAGACAGTAATGCCCCAAATACCATCCAAGTTGCCCTCAGAGGAAAATCCATCTGTACATCAAAGTTAATATCGCTTTGAATTATTTATCCCAATTCAGTTACATAAACATTTACAAATGTAACAGTGACAATGGATTAGCAATGCTTAATGAAAGGAGAATCATCACAGGCTAGAGATGTCTGTTGGCAATCTCTTCTTGTACATGCATGTGAATCTTTCTACTGATGTCTGTCTGTCGTTGCTATATCTCAGATTCGTGTTGTCTTTCATACTTAGAGCAAGATGACCTGCATGTGCTCAAAAGCATTGCCTATCATGTTTTCATTTACTCTTGTATTGGTGCAATACTGCATATTGTCTTAGTTTAATATGGTATATTGTATGAGGTCCTAAGTTTGAAGGCGTATTCATAGCATATCAGTCTACACAGTAAAGATCCTGCTGTTTCATAAGCCTAATTTTAAAAGAATAAATTTCAGAGAGACTGGCATTTTAGATGTTGCTATTTGTTTGTGTCTGGAAAACAAAACAAAACTAGCACAAGCAATAGAAAACCCCCAGAAGCCTAGAACCCATGAAAGAAAGCCTGGGCAACCTTCAGCACTCAAAGTCCTCTAGCTGCCCTGCCGTTCTCACCCTGAGTTGCAGGAACCCAGTGCCTTTAGGCTAAATGCAGTTGCCTGGAGACCTGGACTAGGGTGTCTTTTCTATGACTGCACACTTTAACATTTCTCTCTTGTTTACTCCATCAAGATATTTGAACGTGTGTTCTGATCCTTCTCAGCCAAGCATTCAATTAAATAATCTCATACCTAAAGGCCTATGAGAACTTTATTTGCTAGGAATCCTGAGCTACCACCAGCGCCATGTCTTTGACAGACCTGGGAAAGGGGAATAAAGTGTGAACTTAGACAGGAAAGAAAAAAAAAGCGGGATATGGAAAGTTAAAGTGCTTTTGCTCACCAGATTCCCTCTCTGCCTCCTAACTAAGGCTTGGAGCTTTGCACATGATCTGCATTTTGAGCTAGATGGTGTCAAATCGCAAGAAGAAAAGAGAGCAAAGGTGATTTAGAGGACTACTGTATCTAGATGTACTTTAAATTTGCAACTGTGCATAAGATCTTGTGATATGTAATAAGTCAGGTGTTGGAAAGGGAACTATAAGTAGATTGGATGGTCAATTACGATGGGAAAATAGGGTGATGGCAGAATTTCAATGCATAAGAAAAGCACTGCTCACTAAATGAAGGTAATAAGCAAATGACAAACTCTGAATCAATAGTAAGATTCAGAAAATATGAAAATAGAAAATTATGAAAAATAGACAATCATTAAGAAAGTGAAAACCCTAATAGAAAAAATAGAAAGTTTGAACTGACAATTCAAAACTGAAAGAACAAATGCTCAATAGGTGTGAAAAGTAATTAAAGATATAGAAGTTAAATGAAATAAGATTTATTTTTTCTGTGATTCTGGCGGCAAAGTGTTTCTGTTTTGGTTTTTATAAATGCTAACCTGGATTGATGAGGTTACAATAAAAAGATAAACACATTTTATAGTGATAAGAACATGTATCAGTACAACTTTTTTACAGGGAAATTTGGTATTTTCGTGAAAACTTAAGTTCATATTTTTTGACAATACAACTCAACTTCCAGAAATCAATTACCATGACGTAATGAAAGTAGTATACAAAGACTCAATATGAATATATTAACTTCAATTTCAAATAGAAATAGAAAACAAATAAATACCTGTAAGAAGGTAGGTTCAGGTTGGGAAGTTATTACTTTGCTATTAAAATATGGGACCCAGGGATGAGTCATTTCTTCTTGGCTTCATCACCTCTCTTCTCCAAGAATACCAGAGGGAAATTACATTCTCACATGCAGGAAAAGAAAACTGGCAGTGTGAGGCAAGGTTATACTTTAGCTGGGTTCTGACTCTATAACTTCAGGTGGTCTGGGACATGCAGAAACACTCTGTTTTACCAAATAAGCTTGAATAAGCTAGAGGAGAGAAAGACGGAGAGAGAGAGGGAGAAAAAGAGAAAGAAAAAATATAAATATGTTCTTCCCAATAACTATCTCCAGACCTAATACCTAACTGAGGCTACTACCTTCAGCTGTTCAGAGTCTCGTGTAACTTTTCCAAGCATGGGTTCTACTTGGGAGAAACAGAGAATTAGAGAAACATATGAGGGGATCTTCTGCCATTTTCAGAAGAAGCTGTGCTTGGACCAACGTGGCTTCAAAGAAAGGAGAGAGAGTGAAAAATGGAAATGGCTGAGAACAGGGAGGACTCTATCCATTTGAAACATCACTGCCAGAAAAATACAGTCTTAATCTGTTCTTAAACTTGAGCAATGTGCTCTCCTTGAAATTACAGTGGAGGCCAAGAAGGTCCATATATTTCATAATTCTTGGGGCATATATTTGTATGATTTAATAAGATAAAAGCATTAGTAAACATGAATATAAAGAATAGAATGAGAAAATGGGGAGTTTTTTTTTTTAACAAAGATAGTTATAGTTTTTATGGTCTAGGTTTAACAGTGTAAGAATTATACATATTTATAGAAAAAATACTATGTATGATAATGACAGTGGATAGCTCAAAGTAGTGAAATTAGAGGTGAGTCAAATTTAATTTTATGCAAAATTTAGAAAACACGATTATGGGATAATACAAAGTTCAACTTTCACTTCTAGCCCGATGGAGTAGTTTCCCCCTCCTGCCATAAACAACTAGGAAACTAAACATAAAGAAAAAACGAATGTTGACATTGGAAAACAGCACAGAACTGAGATCCTTGAGATAAGGGTTAAAAACAAGATGAGCAGGAAAATTACCCTGGTTTTCTGCTTAAAAGCACGTTCTAACTGTAGTGTGGGAAAGAGGAATCCAAGCAGAGAAAGGAGATATGCCAAAGCTGAAAAGACAGAGATGGGAGTTTGGGGAGCCTGAAGCATCTGGGGTATGTGGGAAAGAAAACTGGAGAGGGGGGAGCTAGACAAAGATCTCCAGAAATCTCCAGAGATCCTACTGAGATCTTGGCTGAACACTGAGGTATGTGTGTAGAGGGTTGAGAGTCCATGAGCTCACAATGGAGTGCGGTATATTTAAGTTTTTATGAGCCATAGTAGAGATACCTCATGGAACAAAGTAGTCTGTGGATGGCTTAGAAGGATCATGCCTTAATAGTAGTTCTGAACTCATCAGAGTAAGGGGTGCTATTGACATACCCTAAGAAACCTTAAAAATAAGTTTCAGAAGGGTTGAGGAGGCCCACATGTACCTTAATGGGGCACCAAAACAAAAAACTGACGTTTTAAAAGCAGTTAAAATCCAGATACTCAATCGAGTAACATTTATTCTGCATCCAGAAAAGTATGCTTGATATGCAAAGAAGCAATAATTACATCCAATAACCGCAATAAAACTCTATCAAGACATGATAGAATCAGCAGAAAAGGGACTTTAAAGCAGCTGTAAGAAATGTACTCAAGGATTTCTAGGAAAACATAAACATAATAAGGAGAGGACAGAAGGATATAAAAATGATTTTTGTATTGAGAAAGGTAATATCTGAAATTAGTACTTTACTAGAAAGTCTTATCAGCAGATGCGACACTGAAACAGAAAAAAAAAAATCAGAGAATTTGAAGGCAGTATAATAAAATTACCCTAACTGAAACATAGAAATAATGAAAGGCTGAAAAAAGATTAAAAGAGATTTATTGACCTCTGAGCAAAAACAGTCTATCCATGTCATTATAATCTTAGAAGGAGAACAACTGGGGCAAGGGTAGGGGCAGAAAAATTATTGAAAGAAGCAGTGGCCAACATTTTTCCAAATGTGATACAAAATATCAGCTACAGATAGATAAATTTTACTGTATCCTAAGTAGGATAAACCCAAAGACAACCACAAGGCATATTATGATCAAACTGATGAAAACCAATAATAAAGCAAAAATCTCAATAACAGAGAAACTTCTTTATATTATATTATGCTATATTATGTTAACAGAAATAACAGTTAAGATAGATTTCTTGTCAGAAACAATGCATGCCATAAGACAAGGAACTTGAAAGTGCCAAGAGAAAAGCTGTGAACTTAAAGTTGTATAGTAAGGAAAAATATTCTTGTTTTTTTTAAAAAAGGAGAGAAATTAGTGCCAGCAGATTGGCACCAAAAATGTTACAAGAAGTTCTTCAGAATGATAGGATGTTAAAACAGATGGCAACTCATATCTATACAAAGGAATGAAGATTACTGCACATGCTGAACAAGTTAGACAATGTAAATACATTTTTATTGTTTTTACACTATAAAAATATGATTGACAGTTTAAGGTATAAATTGTAGCAATGTATCTTTGTGATTTGATAATTTTCTGTAGTGGTAAGCTTTGATTGCTTTCTCTTTATTATTTGTATATCTTCTGTGGTTTTTGTTTTGTTTTGTGGTTACCATGAGGCTTACATAAAGTTTCTTTTATTTATAATCTATTTTAAGCTGATAACTTCACTTCTATTGCATCGGGATTTTTACCCTCCCAACAACTACTTGTTTTTGATGACACAATTTACATCTTTTTATATTTTATGTTCCTTAACATTTAGCATAGCTTTAGTTATTTTAACCATTTTGACTTTTAGCTGTCATACTAGAGATATGTATGGTTTATACATCCTAAGTACAGTATTGGAGTATTCTGGGTTTGACTATGTATTCACCTCTACTGCTGAGTTTTATGCTTTCACGTGTATTTATGATCGTTTGAATCATCCTTTCATTTCTTCTTGAAGAATTTGCTTATGCATTTCTTGTAGTGTGGGACTAGTGAAGATAAATTCCTTCAGCTTTTTCTTGCCTGAGAAAGACTTTATTTCTGCTTCATTTCCAAAGGATAGATTTGCTGGGTATAACATTCTTCTCTGGCAGCTTTTTTCCTTTCAGCACTTTGAATAAATCATTCCATTCTCTCCTGGCCTGCAAGGTTTGTGCTGGGAAATTTGATAGCCTAACGTGGATTCATTTATATGTGACTTGACATTTTTCTCTTGCAGCCTTAAAAATTCTCACCTTGTTTTTGATTTTTGACAGTTTTATTATAACATGCCTTGGAGAGGACCTCTTTGGGTTCCATCTATTTGGGAAAATTTGGGCTTCATAAATCTGCATGTCCATCTCTCTCCCAATTTCTGGGAAGTTTCAGCAATTATTTCATTAAATATGCTTTCTGTTCCTTTCTCTGTCTTTTTGCCTTCTTTAAATCCTATAAAGTGACTATTTGTTCACTTAATGGCGGCCGATAAGTCCCATGGTCTGTCTTTGCTCTTTTTATTATTTTTTTCCCTCTGACTAAATCATTTCAAAATTACTATCTATCTTCACATTCACAGATTCTTTCTTCTGCTTGATCTAGTCTGCTGCTGAAGCTATTTCTGTTGGGTTCTTTTTAAAATATCTATCTCTAGTGAATGTTTCATTCAGATATTGAATGATTTTCCTGATTTTATTGAATTATCCATTTTTATTCTCTTATATCTCACTGAGTTTCTTAAGATCATTATTTTGAATTCCCTTTCATGCAATTCATTAATTTCTATCTTTGGGATCAATTACTGGAGAATTATTGTGTTTCTTTGGTGATGTTATGTTTCTTTGCTTTTTCATGTTTCTTGCATTCCTCTGTTAATGTCTGTGCATCTGCTGTTGCAATCACCTCAGTGGTCTAGTCTGCAGGAGTTTGTGGCAGTGATGGTGCTGCACAGGTTATTAGGGTAAAAGTTTTAGAGATCCTCCTGTTCTTGTCTTTCCTAGAACAGGGCATCTTACCTGAAGGGGAGTCTTAGATGAGGGGATCTCTCTTGGTCCTGGGTCTGACATGGCAGCCACAGTGGTACTGGGATCCAGGGCACAGACGCTTGGAACAGCTGTGGAGCTGGATTCCTGGGCTCAGGGTCTTTTGAAACTGCGGTAGCATCTGGGATTTGAAGTGAAAGGTTCACTTTCCAAGGCTTGGGTGGATGCAGATCTGCTAATAAGCTAAGATCTGTTGCTCTGGGACATATTCCAGCAGCTGCGGCCCAGAGGTCTGGAATGTAGCTATGATTCTGACTCTGAGGGGCAAGGTGCAGCACTGGTATGGCTCAGGAGAAGAAAGGGCACTTCAGAGGCCTGGGTCCTGGGGAGCAGGGCACTGCTGCAACTTGGAACTCAGAACTAATCAACAGGACACAGTGGGAGCTCTGGCTCCAGGGGATGAGGTAGCATGCAGTAGTGACTCTGGGATGGTGGGGCACAGTCATAGCTCAGGCTCTGTGAGGCCAGATGCAGCAATAGTAAGGATCAAAGAATGGCAAAATGCCACTGTTTCTTGGGCTGCAGGGAGAGGGGAACAGTGCAACAATGACTCTATTCATTGGTGGGGCACCTCAGCAGCTCGGACTATTGTGGGGGATGTAGTCCAGTTCCAGGTAGGAGGAGCACTATGGCTGTTCAGCCTGGAGACTGAAGATGACACAGTTCAGCCTAGGCTCTGATTCCCTGGGATATGAGGTGCTGTATCTGCTTGGCCCAAAATGTATAGCTACACAGGTTGGCAGAATCTCTGTCTCGTAGGACCTGGGGCACTATGTCAGCTGTGGCACTGAGGGGTGCAACTGCTTGGGTGTGGCAGAAGCCCAGAGCCCTTGGGGGTATGGTGCTGCCACATTTGTGTCCTGTGTGTGGGAGTCACTGCTTTGGTGTGCAGGAGCCTGAGGTCCCTTAGGGATTGGACACTGCCTCAGTTGTGGTGCTGGGGGTAGACTGTTCTAGTGTGCAGGAGGATTGCGGTTCCTGGGGATAGGGCACCACTTTAGCTTGGGTGTACAGGAGATGTACAGAAGAGGGGGAACCAATGACTGCATTGGGGGGATATGGAGCAACTCTGCAGTGGCTTGGCCCTATGGGGTAAGGTATAGCAGAAGCTCGGCCCAGGGATGGCATACTACCAGGTGAGCATTTTGCAGGGGCAGCAAAGCCTCAGGGATGGAGGGATGCATGGATCCTCATTCCTGGAGCAGAACCCACTCTAGAAGTAGCTCTGATTCTAAGATGGTGCAGCACAACAGCAGTACAGGCCAAGGGGGTGGGGAGTGGGCACAGCATTGACTCCTTCTTTGGGAGTAATTCAGTCTCTGGACTCTGGGCAGCTCCTTCAGCTGGGCTCACAGTCCATGAGGACTGCACAAGTCTCTGGTAGTGATGACTGCAAGTGTCTGCAGTGGTGGCTGGGGCTGCTGACATCCTCTTGCTTACCTTTTCCCTGCGGGAAGGAGTCATTCCTGGTTCCAAGCTGATCTTGACTGGGAGATGGGGTGTTGGGTGCAAGGTGTTTTTCCTTCTTTCCTAGGTGGCCATCCTGGATTTCTGTGCTCTGCAGGATTTGTGTTGCTTGTTTGCTATTCTCCACAGCTTTCCTTTAGTTGTTTTGGTTGAAATGGCATTTTAAAAAATTCCTTCCTTCCTTCCTTCCTTCCTTCCTTCCTTCCTTCCTTCCTTCCTTCCTTCCTTCCTTCCTTCCTTCTAGTTGGCTGTCTTCCTCTGAGGATACAGAATGAATATTTCTTTTAACCAAATTGCAGTTTTGTAGGTTATACTTACAACTGGGATATTTTCTCCTCTGTTTAGTTTTGTGTCTCCAAACCTGTATTCCTTTCCTGTTCTTGTGGAGTTATGGTCACAACGATCTTAGTGCCATTCTGTGTAGGTGATACAGAGCTGAGATGCAGAAGAATGGAAGAAAGGAAGTCCTTGTAGGAAGGATTTGAAAGGTTTGATGAGACACTAGGAGGAGTGTGAGTTCAGAAAAGGGACTGCTCTGGGGTTGTCTCAGCATAATGGTGACTGCATTGTAAATTTATGGTGTTGCTTATGATTCAATTGTTATGACCTTGGAAAACACAGTGATGTTGGAAGAAGGTTATCTGGTGCAACAGGAGGAGGCTGTTGAAAGTTAGAGCAACACCTCAGAGATAGACTGTGGTCAAGGGGTCCAGCTGTAACAAGAGTGGTTTAAGGAACATTTAAATGCTCCCCAGTGATAAAGACCCTAGCTCTTCAAAAATATCACAGTGATCTTCAGTAGTTCATTTTCATTTTAAAAGAGAGGAAAGGATCTCCACTTACAATTTTACACAGCAATGTATTAGAGAATAAAATTGGTGAAATACTGGGTGAAACAGGCTGGGATTTGAACCCTATGTTTTCATCATTAAAGTATAATAAGACCCCCATAGACTGGTTAAATTTATATTTTGATTACGGCTGAAGTCAGTACTCACTGTAAATACTATACATAATAAATAAGTTATTTGATAATAACATGAACTATTATTTGATACATAAATATAGTGATAAAATTTCATTTAAAAATTATAATATTTGGTTAAAACTTGGTTGGTGAAAAAATGTAACTAGTGCTATTGACAAAGACACAAGATGGTACTTTACTGTGTAAAACTTTTTAATTTTTATATTTACCAAAGTGATATCTTTTTTTTCAGGATGAACCAGATAATTTACCTTCATCATCTGAAAGGCAAAATGTTTTCTCTGACATTATCTCATTATTCATGAATAAGTTAACCTCAGTTCTAAAACAATGAAGAAAGGGCAAAAGTCCATGGAACCCCATTGAAATTCATGCTTAATCTCTTTATAAATTGAGTGCAAAATTTAGCACAGACACCTGTTTAAACTTCAGATGCATTCATTTCATCCAGCTTAGGAGTGGTTACTGAGATAAAAATAAAATGGGATATAATAATTTTAGCAACAGCTGTCAGTTTTGAGGTTTATATTTAATTTAGTTTGGATTGGATACTAGGAGGAATACATAGCCCTGAGATCACATAAAAATACACAGGACTAAGGCTGGGCACAGTGGCTAATGCCTGTAATCCCAGCCTTTTTGGAGACCAAGGCGAGTGGATCACTTGAGGCCATGAGTTCAAGACCAGCCTCCAACATGGTGACACGCTGTCTCTACTAAAAATACAAAAAATTAGCCGGACGTGGTGGCATGTGCCTGTAATCCCAGCTACCTGGGAGGCTGAGGCAGGAGAATTGCTTAAACCCTGGAGGTGGAGGTTGCAGTGAGCTGAGACCATGCCATATATGTATATACATGTATATACGTATATACATATACACACACACATATATGTATATACATATATATACACATATAATACAATATAGTGTAAATGTATATACAGAAATAAGTAAAAAAACATATATATGTAAATACCCACACACACAGGATTAAGATTCTGAATGGAGTCCCGTTCCAAGTTACTTTAGTGATGTGCTTTGCTGTTAGCTCTTTTCGTATCCTCCTCACCCTTCTTCTCTTTCTCCCTCTTCTTCTCCTTCCCCTCACTTTTCTCCTCTACTCTTCCTCTTCCTTCTTCATCATCATCCTAACACGGCAGTTGAGAACATTGTTTGCAGCAGTCAAGGGCTTATAAATTAACATTAATAATAGTGCTTTAAAGTTGTAAAGTAGAACTGAATTTTTAGTTTATGTAGTAGGGAAGACAGAAGGAATAAAACATTTAAAACTTATTAAGTGTTACATTTGACAGCTTATAAAAAACCATATTTTCCCATTTCACACAGAAGTCCTCAGAGAGGTTAAGGAAGTTGTTCAAAAGTGCAGGTGAATCAGAGATCATAAATCATTCTGCCTAATTCTGAAGGCTGTGCATTGCCCGTGATATCATCCAGCTTTCCATGTGATCTCGGTGACTAGATAAACTTGGAAATGCGGTTCTACAGCTAACTGATGGAGATGAACAAATTTCTGAACAATTTTCAGAAAGAAACTATGTGAAAGAGATTTAGTGCAAAGACATATGCCGAGAGCTACTTTGTGATGATAAAAAGGGTCCTGAGCAGTGGGTTCAGATGAATTGCTGGAAGTAGAGTGTGAAGAGTGATCTCTCTGAGGCGGCTACATAGAATGGCTCTGAGTGAATGTTCAGTATGGTAGATTGTGACTCAAGGAACCAATTGGTTTTCCATTATAGTATATGTAACTTTCAAGGCAATTTCACTTTTGTTATCACATTTTAGTTTTCATAACAATTACGACCCTTAGGTAGGGGAAATCTATTCATTTCATTGTATGGATGAAAAAATTAAAATCTAGAAAACTTAAGTAGCTAATTAGTGGCAGGTTTTCTAATATTTCTGAATACACTATTTCTCTTGCTTGTAATGTTTCCAGATTTGCTTGAAATGTTGTGCACTTCGTGTTCCTTTTCTATCCTTCTTCCCCAGTCTCCTACTCATGAATCTGACACTCAATTCACATTGACCCCTCAATGGCTCTTAAACTGCTTTGGGCTTTCTTGTCTTTCTATGGTCATATTTTTGTCCTCTGAAATATTAGTACTTCCTGTTTCTTGCTGCCTGTTGAAATCCTACTGGTCTTTGAGTTCAGCTGACATGTCATTCCTCCAAGAAAGATCTTGAGAAAACTGAAATTGGAAATGATCATTGCCTCCTCTGCATTCTAACAGAATTGGTTGTATCATTTGTGTGTCATTTGTTGCTTATTGCTGTGTATTATTTTTGTGTGACTTTTTAATTTCTCCATTTAGTTCAAGGTTTTTGAGGTGAAGAACCACACCTATTAAATCTCTTCTCAATGACAAGCACAGTGGCAGAGAACAGACATTCAATAAATATTGTTTAAATTCAAGTAGGGAAAAATTAGTGACCAACTAATTAGGTCCAGACATACAGAAGGCCAGACCTTGCTAATAAGCAATCTTATGTCATTTTAATTATTGACAGCAACATCAGCTAAGCTAACAAGGTTGCCAAATGGAGGTTCTTCTAGTACTGGTTGAATTCTGTAATACTGACAATTTGTCCTAGTCCACTTATTGTATTATTTTTGTGGATAAAATTTAAAGCCCTTATATTTCTCATTTTTAAAAATTAAGGTTTTCCCTCCTTCTGTTTCTGTTGACAATATTTCTTTGCTCACTCCATTTTTATATGCTTTCTACACAGCACTAAAGTAAATGCCAGTCTAGCTCCTGTCAAAATAATTACAAGTGGACCCAATCTGAACTGATGAGCTTTTATGGAATCTTTGAAAATCCTCCTGGTACAGATGAGAAGCATGAATATTTTAGGCTTTGTTGCACAGAAGATAGTAAACTTGTCTTGTAAACCTAGGACTGAGAAATGACTTTTCTGCAAACAAGGCAAGTTAAAAGTTCTACTCTTTTCCTTTGGCAACCTCCTTCAGCTTTAAGGTTCAGCTGAAATTTCGTTTCTCCAAGACAGGTCTTGAGAAATCTGGAAGTGGAAGTGATCTTTGCCTCCTCTGGATTCTAAAAGAACTTGATTGTGTCATTTGAGTGTCATTTGTTGACTATTGTTGTTAATTAGTTTTGAATATAATACTATAACTAATAATAATGGGGTATATCATATTGCTTAATATGCGTTTGTTAGCTGAAATGTAGAAATATAATATTTTGTAAATGCCCTATTGAATGTCACCTCTGGAAGAACTGAAGTGCTTTTAAATTATCTTTCTTTCTAGCTCTTTGTAGATAGGATCTTAATATTAAAGCTTAGTGCTAGAGAATAACAACTCACACTTTTGAGAGGCCAGTGTATGTAGGTGGAATGAAGCCAGTGGTTCAATTACCAAAATGGGAATAAGCCTGATTAGCTTCATTTGGCCTGCAGGGTTTTCAATCTTGTTTGAAGACTTACGACATACTGCAGTTAGATCCTCAGAGTTTCCAAAGGCTAAAAGCATTGATGATGTTTAATTAAAACTTTTAGTGTTTTAAAAGTTGAATAATACAAAAATTAAGCATCTTTTAGCAATGCAGCGGCACTAACTTATAAATTGAGCTGAAGAATCTAACTAAAAATCTCCAACAACCTTGAATCAGATACTTGCCAGGGAAGAATCTGAAATTTGCAAGTTTCATTAACAAATCGATACAAAGAAAAATTTTAAATTGTCAAGAATTCACCTTTGCTTCTAAGAAAAGTTAATTATTATGTGGCACTTAAATGGTATTTTTATTTTTGGAAAGCACTTTTCTATTGACAGTCCATTCAATTCATTATAATTAAGTATCAGGTTTTATTTGTTAAATTACAAATGAAACAAGAACTTTTCTTGTAGATTTATCAGACCAAATTTTAAGCAATATGCCAGCTACAAATGCTTTAATGCATTGCGGTGGTGAAATTCTATATGGATCTGAGACTTTCATAACACAGAAGTCCATATAGACTATACCTCAGTGCAAGTTAATTTTTATCCCAAACATGTTTATAGACTCAAGAAGGACTTTCTTTTATCAATTTATTAGTTAGGCTAAAGCAACTTGATGTAATGTGAAGTCTAAGATTTCGGTGGCTTAGCACAGAGTAGTCCAATGAAATCATTCGTGATCTATGCCCTTCCTTGAGGTCAGTCATTCAAGGACCCAGTTTCCTTTCATCTATGTCTTTGCCTCTTCTCCGGGGCTTCAGAGGACTATGCATTAAGCTGGCCGATGGGGAAAGGGTAAAGAAGGTGCTTCTACTTCTTAACCACATTGGCCTAAAGATGACATACGTTATTTCCACTCACAGCCCATCATCAAGAACTAGTAACCAAGGCAGACTTTCTGGGTGTCCCAAAAGAAAAGAAACTGGGTTTGGTAAACAGCCAACCCACCTATACAACATTTTATTTTTGAGTTACTTAAAATGGCTTCAATTCCCCAAAAACCTCCTTTTCTATGCTGTCAGAGATCTAAAATTTTTACAACTAGAACCAAATTTTTTAAAATTTTACTTTTAAAAATTTACGTAAGAGTTATGGACACATATGGATGTAAGATCTGGAAAAAAGATATGTTGGTGCTAGGGACGTATTGATGCATTGAAATATGAGTATGACTTTGGCTCAACAAGGCAGTCTGATCACATGTTTATATTTCTCTTTCTCCAAAAGTTATTAAAATGATAACAAAGAATTAAACAATAAGGAAAACCAAACCAAAACAAAGCATCATCTCTAACATAGGGTTGGGGTGGTGGAGCATTAGTAGAAAAGGGAGTTCAGCAACTTCGTGAAGATTACAAGCATAAGCCACCATGCCCAGCATGAGTCTCAACTTTTACTCTACATCAAAATCCTCTGAATGGTGTAGTAAAACACAGGTTACTGGGGGCTCATCCCCAGAGTTTCTGATTCAGTGGAACTGGGATAGGACCTGAGAGTCAGCATTTCTAGCAAGTACCCAGGTGACAATGATGCTGCTGATCTGGGAACCTCACTTCGAGAATCGCTGCTCTACAATTCTGTAACGGCGAGCTGCTCCCTTTTCAGCTGACCTCATCAGCCCCGTCTAGTTTAGAGCCCAATTTCCTTCACTCCGTTTCCCATCACTGCTACCCTATTCCATGTGTGGCATATTAGACATTCAAGTATTATGCCTTTCCTAGGCCAAACTAAAAAGGAGAAAAAGAAAGGATTCACTGGAAGAAATTGAATAACCTATCTCGCAACAATCAAGGAAGCCGATCTGATTGTGGTGCTGCTTCATGAAGACTTGTGCATCCTGGCACTTAGGAACCCCCCAGCTACCTGCTAAATGACTCTGAAGTGAAACCTAATGCTGGATTTTTTATCTGCACACACAGAATTAACCAATCAGCGTGAGGCAGGTTTGCAATATTCCAGGGAAAAAAAAAAAACAAAACTCACAGGAAAAAGACCTTAACAAAAAGTAACTCAGGATATAGAAAAAAATTTTAAAATAACTAATGGCCCTCAGAAAGATTTAGAAAAATATTAACTCTGCAAATCAGATCAGATGATCCTTGAAACATTAGTAAGTTAGAGAATAAGAATTAGTGTTGGGAAATTATTAGGAATCTATAATTCAGTGATATGGTTGCAATGTAATTTTGAGGAAAATTTTACTAGCTACAGAAAAAGACAAGTAGAGAGAAAGATAAATGAAAAGATGAGGGTCACAGAAGACTGAAACTGGAGGTAAATGTTTGACTAAGGGAAGATTCAGAGAAAATAGACAGAAGGACATTATAGAAAAGTATTAAAAGAGAAATCTTAAGAGCCAAAGTGTACTGCCTAAAGATGGAAAGGATTCAGTGAGGAGAGAAGCACATAAGGAACTGCAGAAAGGCCTGCACCCAAATTGCTGTGAACCTTTAGAATGTCAAAGTCAATGAGAAATTCTCAAAGCTCCCAGAAAACAAAACCAGGTCACATACAAAGAGATGAGACTCAGACAAGTATTACGTTCACATCCACAATACTAGATGCTGAAAGGAAATGGAGAAGTGATTTTGAAGGTCTGAGGGAAAATTATTTTCCAGGATTGTTAAGAAAATTCCAAGTCAAACAATCTGGATGAGTAGAGAATAAAAAATAGAGACATGTACAGAAACTAAGAAGTTACTTCTCAAACTTTCTTAGGATGTTACTGGAGGATTTTCTTAAGCAAAATGAGGAGGCTAAGAGTGTGGAAGACATGGGATCCAAAGAAAGGTGGATCCAGGGTGACCAAGAGAAGCAGGAATACCAGGATGCAGCTTTGCAGCAGGCCTGGAAGCAGCAGTCCAGACAGAAGAAAGAAAGCAGAGGCTCCAACAGGGAGGCATTTAGCAAAAAATAGTGTTCATAGATTTCGTCTGATCCCTAGGAAGGTTGAACTGCCTAAAAATGTATTAAAGACCATATGAAAAAATAAGACAACTGGAAACTCCAGGCAAATCCAAAAAGCTATACAAAACCAGTGAAATCAATCCTAAGCAACGACTTGGTTCTACAGCAAATAGTACTCAGGAAAGGAGTAACAAACAAAACATGATTTACTTCCTGCTTTCATAATAAACCATAGATAAAGCATAGAAGACAGGTATGGCCTTGGAAAGGAATGCAAATATTATCAACCTTGACAATTTACAAGGTTGAGATTTAAGAAAACATTATCTCTGCAAATAAGATCAGGTGATCTTTGAAACATTAGTAAATTAGAGAATAACCTTTATCTCAACTAGATAAGAGATATTTCCTATAGTTGCCGTAAAAAGAAATGGTGAACATTTATTTAAAGTTACAAAAGTAGTTAATAGAAAAAAAAAGCAAGCAAAGAATGATACTGGCAGGAGTATTAAGGGAAGGCTTGGGATGATATAAGAGAGTTAAATCTTTTGTCAGAATAGCGAGTCAGTAAATGTTATTTCAGATTCATCAATCAAGGAATATAGTGCAATAACAGATTATTTAAAAGTGGATGATAATCAGAAATGTAAGTTTAGAAATAGTTTGTGTGTGTGGGGGGTGGGGAGGGGACAGAGTCTTGCTCTATCAACCAGGCTGGAGTGCAGTGGCATGATCTCAGCTCCCTGCAACTTCTGTCCCCCGCCAGGCTCAAGCAATTCTCTCACCTCAGCCTCCCAAGTAGCTGGGATTACAGGCGTGCACCACCACGCCCAACTAATTTTCATATTTTTAGCAGAAATAGGGTTTCACCATGTTGGCCAGGCTGGTCTCGAACTCCTGACTTCAAGTGATCTGCCCTCCTCGGCCTCCCAAAGTGCTGGGATTACAGGTGTGAGCCACCATGCCCAGCTTAGAAATAGTTTTAAGAGTTAAGTAGTGTTACTGATATAGTTTGGATATTTGTCCCTTCCAAATCTCATGTTGAAATGTAATCCCCAGCACTGGCAGTGAGGTCTGGTGGGAGGTGTTTGGATCATGATGGCAGATCCCTCATGAATGGCTTGGTGCTCTACCCATGGTAATGAATGGTGATATGTTCACATGAGATGTGGTTGTTTAAAAGAGAGTGGTGCCTCCCGACTCTCTTCTCTCTTTTGCTCCCACTCTCACTGTGTGACATGCCTGCTTCTGCTTCACCTTTTGCCATGGGTAAAAGCTCCCTGAGGCCTCACCAGACGCTAAGCAGATGCCGGCACCACACTTCCTGTACAGCCTGCAGAACTGGGAGCCAATTAAACCTCTTTTCTTTATAAATTATCCAGCCTCAGATTCAATGCAAAAACAGCCTAACAGTTACCCTGTAAGAAAAACTAGAGACTGTTAGGCATGGGGCAGGGAAGTTTATTTTTAATTTTAATCTCTCTATTTGATTTAATTTTTCAAACCATATGAATAGATCCATTTGATCAAAAACTTAAAAACACTTTTTAAGAGTTGGAGTTAAGATAACTGATATCCTTTTGTGTCTATGGCTGGTCTCATGTGATGAAGACAGCATTTGACAGCAGGATCTCAGATGAGACGTTACAGGCCTACCTGGGAATCAGGTAATCATCAGGCCACATTTGACTCTGAGATAAGTTTTCTCCAAGATTTGTAAGTTCCAAAACCCACAGTATAATTTCAGGCTCTCCTCAAATTCTTTCACTGATACAAAAATTAGGTAATAATTCACATTTGTATGTAAGGGTAGGAGTGGGTGATGTAGACTTACCAGAAATGAGTTTATTGCTAAAAATTTTGCAGCAGTTGAGAAATTTCTGACCTCTTCTTATTGAATGGTCTTGTCTCGTGCTTTGATATTTCTCACAGGCCATGTTCAGCATCTTTAATGTCCTAGGGCAAACTTCAAAAACCCTAGAGTTATTGCAAATTAGCTATTGCAAGCATACGACTGCTCTGGTCGCTTGAAGTCATCCTGTCTTCAGTTAGAGCAAATAGGAGAAAAATGACGTTTTACTGAATGCTTAACCCATTTGTAATTATTATCAAACTTGTAAGAGACAAGGTTATAATAGCCTTCTATTTTGCAATCAAAAGTGAGGACAAGTAGTTGTAGGATAGAAATAAAATCAAGTTTCCCTAACACTGAAGCTTGTGTACACTCTAGTATCTTGCTCTTCACTCTTTACAAAGCTCCCTTACAACTAAATCAAACCAAACAAACAGGGCAACAGGGCTGGTTTTTTGGTGGTGGTGGTGGGTGGGGGGCAAGTTCTCCGGCATGGAGGCTTTCAGGCATAAGCTCCAAGACCATTCTTTTTCAGGTTGTTTTAGAGAAGGTTCAAGCACAAGTGGGTTGGAATTGGGATCTGAGATCTCTCCCAACAATGAGATTATATTTATGTTATCTCAAGAGCATGTTCAAAGAAAAATTATTCAGATCAGATAATCTACCTAGGATGTGAGGTGATAAACTCCAAGTCATACTCCAATTTGATAAAAACAAAACAAACAAAAAACAGCTTAACTCGAACCCAAGTTTTGTAAGTCTCAGCCTTGAGTCTTCATATTAACTCGTGCTAACATCTGGAGCAGATAAGTTGCCCCCACGCACATTGGTGCTGATAGTTCTGTTGTAGGAAGAGGGACTTAGCAATTCCAATGAAGAGCAGGGCTGGGATCAAAACAATCAACTCAGGAAATCTCAGAAACTATTTATCTCTTGACTTTTCATTGCCTCGACTGTCTTTGCACATAGCTAATAGGAACCTGAAGAGGAGCCATCTCACAAATGACAGCCAGAGGAGAGACTTGTAATTTGGCATGAGCTTTGATGGAGATATTCTGTAATTTATGGTTTTGGCAAGTGGAGACTAAAGGTAAAATAAATATGTCACAGCTTTTGGGAACAAATATTTTTTAATAAGTTTCCTCTGACAGTTAATTTGTCTTTGACAGATTACTCTCGAAGTAATAGAGATGAATAGAAATGACTTTACCCAGAATGGCCTTATTATGGTGCATAATCCTTATAATGTCTCATTTTATAGGGCTTGGAATCTTTAGGATTTGGCAACCGAGACCTAATCAACACTGTCTCTCTCTCTCTCTCTCTCTCTCTCTCTCTCTCTCTCTCTTTTTTTTTCTTTTACATTGGATGTCATTTTTTTATAAGTCAAAGTGCCATCAACTCTATGGTCTAATGATTTTCGTATGCAAGGAGACACCTGCTTGCATAGAGATGAGAGTATTGAGAGTATTAATATGTTTTCCATTTTTAAAAATAAAATGAACTAATGTAACACAACATCTTATTAATGGTCAGAGTTAGGGCCATATATAAGATTAGATTCCACCAAATTCTGGCTCATATATAGTTACCTAAATGACTGATTCTTTGTATTTTCCAAACTAGACAAGTTCATTGAGTTGTCATCTCAATAGGCAATTAAATATCTAAGGTCAATGCTTCATTGTTTTTTTGGAAGATAGACTTCAGTTTGCCATAAAGTGTCAAAGAGGAACCAGCTGGATCTGAGTAATCTTAGATACCTGTGGCCCAGGCTGGGTCTACTCCTGAAGCTTTCTTGAAGAGTGAGAAGTTTTCCTAAGAAGAATATTAGGGGCTTTTAAAACTTTTTAATGACATCCCTACTTCCTTACCAACCTTCTACTTTCCACGTTACTTCTGGTATAAAAGGCATTTCTGTTTGTGGTTTCCAGGTAGAAAAAAATAGACTTAATTGCTCTTCCTCTTGGCAACTATTGTCTTTCCACAGAACTCTGGCCAGCTGGTTTACACTGACCTTCTTTTGTTTCCTGATATTTCCACCACCTGCTGGCTGCCCTTGTATTCTCTGGTTGTGACACTATAGGCACTATTAGTTTGAAGATAGTGAGTGTTTGAAGCTTCTGATTTTATTTTATTTTTGTATGTTATTTACCCTTAGGACTCATGGTTCTACAAAGGGGAAAAGGATAAAGATATTTTGATAGACGGCATGAATTCAAGCAGTGATCCCAAAGCTCATAGCTTATATCGTGACGCTTCTTACATGCATGCCGATTTTCTCGCCTTTGTAGAATCAACTAGTTGCCTTTTAGCTTACGCTCTTTAAGAATATGTTCTTTACAAATCTCAAGAAACAAAGAAATAAATCCCGGGTGATAGTGGCTATTCATATTCTAAAAGCATTATTTGTCTTAAGACAAACAATTTCAACAGACACAGATAGATTCTGAATTTTTTTCTCAAAATGAAATTGTATTAGTTTATAAATCATTAAATAGTACAAGGAGAGATAAAAAGGTAGTTGTTGAAAAATGGGAATGTGGCTTTAAAAATTGTAGGCAAATGCTGTGATCTACCAAGAAATATTGCACCCATTGTGTAAAATACCTTTAAAAGGATGATAAAAGCAAACTTCCAAAATGTTATTTTTTAAAAAGAAACTTTTTAGAATGTATTTCAACCAGTAAGTCCATTAAATGTTTAATAAATATCTACCATAATTTTGCCCAGTGTTACATATGTTGAGAAGAACAAAGAATAAATGCAAGTTCTTGAGCCTTTGAGAAGCTTCCATTTTAGTTGAGGAGGCATGATATTCTACAGGCAATTAAAGCAAACCACAGGGTACAGAAATAGTCCACGGCTTCATTTAGTAAAACAATCCCCAAGCACTGTTACTGTTCCATACACAGAAATAATCAAATCAACAAGAATCCCTTTTAGCCTGTGACTCCATGGAGGAGATGGGAAAATTACTCTCACAATCATGGAACTTCCTAGTTCTTAATCTGTTCTATGCTTTGCTGTATTAAGGTCAAACAAGTCAAGGTGAATGGAAAACAAAGGATTTCTATTGTGGATGTTCAAATATTAGAAGTGGAATGACTGTGCAAAATCTCCTATCACTTTCCAAGCATGTTATTTAGTGTTAGGAGAAAGAACAGGCTGGAGGGGAGATCTGGGGAAATGGAGGAAGAAAGACCTTTAAAACATCCTGAAGGAATTCTCTATTTGTTCTCTTTCAATAATGATCAGATGAAATTTACTCTAACAGCAAGTCAAAGTATAATTCTCAATCTGCCATTTCCATGAACTCCGCTGTGTAATTAACTTGCATTCCCTTTGCGTATTAAAATCAAATTTGGTCAAAGAAGAAATTTGGTCAAAGAAGAGGCATCAGTGGGTACACAGAGAACTGCTGAAGGCATTTTTATGAAGGATTTTCAGAGCTTCCCTCCTAAACATCCTCTCATTACCTAATCCTATCCTCAAGGAGAAAAAAGAATAAACAATGCTTTTTGGTTTCTTTCTGATCTGTCAAAACCCAAAAATGCAACACAGGCACTCACTGGATGCTATTAACTTTCAAAGACCTTTGTATGAGATACTCAGGAGACAATTTTCCTTCTTTGCAAGGTGAGCTTTTTGCCTACATTTTCCTTTACTTCTTATCACACTGTACTCCCTTAATTTCACAAGTCTTTTCATGCACGGGTCTCATCTTCCCTACCAAATTATGTGAGCTTTGAAAGCAGGGTTACTTCTTATACAACTCTCTTCCCCATCCCTCATAGATGGCCTGGTTCATAATAGACAGTAGATGGGCCTTTGTTATGTTGGATGTTGTAATGGATGATATGAAAGCTGGTTCACATGCTTTCAGGAAGATGTCTGGCAAAATGTAGTTAATGGAGTCTAAACAATTGATCCTAAATAAGATACAATAAGCAAGTAGCTCCCAAGGAACCATGTTCCTAAGTCTTACCTTGGGATTGAGTTTTGAAGCCGTGAAGGCATGGCTCTATCCTTGTAGGTGGTGATGGGCTTTTCTGGAAGGAGCTATGTATTCCCATGGGCAATCATCCTAAAAGTGGGATGAGCCACAAGGCAGGCCTTGAGGTTGGAAGAGGCGCAGGGCTTCTTCCACTTCTAATTACCCTTGGCTTTTAGGGAGAGACCCTGGAGCTGGCTTTGTGGTGAGAACTTGGTCCTTCTTTCCAGAGGAGAAAGAAAAGCATGACCAAGACTTCCCTGGAAGTAGTGGTAGTAACTGTGGCAGCCGTGCTCTAGATAGTAAATCCTTTAGAACCATCAAGGAAGAAATCTTGTCCTAGAGGAAGCTCTAAAGAGCTGGGACTCCTGTCTTTCATTGGAGAAGGGCAGTGTACTATTTGGTAGAATACAAGGAGAGCTGGTCTCTAAGAACAGTGTTTAGATGATGGTGCCCAGACTGGTTCTTAGGGAAAACAATCCTCTGTGTGTGTGTGTTTGTGTGTGCATATTTATATGCGTGTGTATTTATTTTACAGATGGAATACTAACAGCTGTTACTCTGTCCTTCACCATTTACAGCTATGACACAGCTATAAAAGTCACACAGATGAAAAGGCCATTGCTCTTTTTTGCCCAAGAAGCTGGGGGTTTTGGTAGCCCAGGGGCACCTGCACTCACAGGTATGAAAGCAATGCATCAGGGACAGGGACCGCCAGAAGGGCAGTGGTGATAGCCAGAGTGTTTTAATCAGATGTGCAGAATGGCTGAGGTTTCTTAGGCCTGTTATTTTCACTAAATAGACTTTAGCTCTAGAATCTGTACTTTATTAAACCCGTGTTACTTCTATAGTATTCACTTTATTAGGAGCCATTTCTTTTACACACACCTGTTACTGGTCTATTGGTCCCCACCTCCCTGAATGAAAAGATTTTTTCACACATGCTTTGGGATTCTGTATTCCCTGTGCATGCTAAAGACTACATTATGCTTTTCCTAAACATGCTCTTTGGGGCTTTTGTCAGCCTGATTTTTCTTTATGTAAAAGGTTGAATGAGCTGGTAAGTATTTTACTCTAAGATTGATGATGCAGTGGAACATATCTCAATGGTGTGGACACCTCAGGTTCTATTTTGCAGATCCCAAAGTAATTCATTTACAGCCATGACTTACTCATGTGTGAAACATTTGACTTTTAAAACCATCTGGCTTATAGTTGCAGGAATAATGCAGCAGGATTTTGATTGTCCCCTGATCTCCCATTCTTGGAGAGGCCATGCCATTTAATTTCAGAAATGGAGACATCTTGACAGGCTGCCAAGAATCAGTTTTCAGTACAATTTTTATATTCCATTTACACACCCTTCCAAAGATCTGGGTTACATGGAAAGGTTTATGGTCTCTTTGCTCTGGTTTTGCTGGTAAAAAAAATGAAGTTGCAATACAAGTCTATCTACACAGGTTTGGATGCTACAGGATTATTTCTTCCAATTTTCAATAGAGGCTGAAATACAGCAAGAACCAGAAATTCTTCAGATAGCTTCTTGACTTCGAGATCAACATTGATTTCTCTCCCTGCCTCTCTTCGCTGTGCATGTTTATTTTTCTATTTAGCCTTTACTATTTGCTCTGCCTTGGGATATATATCTTTTGGTAGGATTGGAAAATTATTTCAATTTATCATCTAAATATCCAGAGGAAAACTTCAAGTAGCTTTTTGGCATTATACACAAGAAAGTATTGGGAATAAAGCAAGAATATATATATTTTTATATTATATATATTATGCATTTATATAATATATAATATATTTATATATATTATATATATATATATTTTGAGACAGAGTCTTCCTCTGTCACCCAGGCTGGAGTGTGGTGGAACGATCTTGGCTCTCTGCAGCCTCCGCCTCCTGGGTTCCAGCAATTCTCCTGCCTCAGCCTCCTGAGTAGCTAGGATTACAGGCATCTGCATGGCCAGCTAATTTTTATATTTTTAGTAGAGATAGGGTTTCTCCATGTTGGCCAGGCTGGTCTCAAACTCCTGACCTGAAGTGATCCACCCTCCTTGGCCTCCCAAAGGCAAGAATACATTTTTACTTCTAAAATACCTTGGTGTTTATTTGGTGACGGTTTTTCATGATCCTAGTTAGTTTACGTAGAAACTTTATAATTAGTTATACTAAAAATTTAGTAGGCAAGAGAAATAAAATTTTTAATTTTTGTTTCTGACACTTTTTGTGTATGTAATGTTTCACCATGGAATTGTAAGTTCCCTTGAACTACATTGCAAATCTTGTTTCTGGCAATTTCCTCATACTCTCTGTGCTCCCACCAAACAGAACTACTTCCTTTTCTCTAAATATTTTCACACTTTCCTGCTTTGTAGCTTTCCCTGCTTTTTCTCCTCCTTCGAGCTCCATTTTGTCCTCTAAAAGAGCACTTTTCATCGCTACATGTCCAAACTATTTTTTTCTTACTGCTTCTGGATTCTAACCCACAACTTGGCAACTTTCCTATGGACATAGGAAATTTCTTTTGATCTCCCATGGTACTTGCATTCCATCATTTCAGTCTTCTTCTCTTTTCTCTTGTATTTTATACTTTTTCTCCCCATCTTTATTTATCTTTTATCTATATTAACTATCTATCTATATCTAATCTAGCAAATTTCCTCTATTCGTTTCATTTTTCTCTAGTAGTTCTAATCTCCTTGTTCCCTGATTTATCCTTATATCTCCTTGCCATATCAGTATATCTTACTTATAACAGCTATTCATTAATTATTTACTTGTAAGTCAATGAACAAAAATCCCTGCAAGTCATTGATGCATAATACATGATTTTTATTTTCTAATAATTATGGATTCCCAAACTGAATCCTTGTAACCACTTCAGGTTTTGCTTTCAATTCAGGTGTTTTTAAGAATCACTCTGATTATGTAAAACAGCTAGGTAGTGGACTAGAAATAATTAAGATTAGAGATGTAAAAGTGGAAAGAGGAAATAAGAAAAGTTTTTCTCATATTCTCTTTATTTTCTACCATTTATTTTATTCTTTTTACAGGAAGAAAGGCATATCACCTTTCTTCTGCATTATAAAATCCAGCAACTTTATTTTCTTTCCAATCTGAGTAAGTTAATCTTTTCTCTTCAGTGGGTTGAGGTTATTTCCAGAAACAGCTTTATAGTGACGAGCTGCATTCTAGGTATTTCTCGAAACTTAAACAAAGACCACTTCTTTTTGCAGCAGTTGGTTTTCATTTTTACCAGAATGTAACTTTTTCAAATTGCCTCTGACACAATCTGCTGTGTATCTTTTACCACATACCAGTACATTTGGAAAGGAAATGAGAGGTTTCAAGAGTGATTGTAAATAATTTTTGTCATAGTCATTGAGAGATATTTTGGAGCAGAACAAGGTAGCACTGACTTCAAGAGTGCAGGGGAAAATCATGTGTTATAGTTTTCTTTTTTTTTTTTTGAGACGTCTCACTCTGTCGCCCAGGCTGGAGTAGAGTGGCACAATCTCCGCTCACTGCAAGCTCTGCCTCCCGGGTTCACGCCATTCTCCTGCCTCAGCCTCCCTAGTAACTGGGACTACAGGTGCCCGCCACCATGCCTGGTTAATTTTTTGTATTTTTAGTAGAGAGAAGGTTTCACCATGTTAGCCAGGATGGCCGGGCGTGGTGGCTCACGCCTGTAATCCCAGCACTTTGGGAGGCCGAGGTACACGGATCACGAGGTAAGGAGATAGTTTTCTTTATCAAACAGTATTATGTATAAAAATTGGAAATGTCTATGATTGTCTTAAATTTTATTTTTAGCCTGCACAACTTTAAGAGAAATGAGTGCTATAATTTTAGAATTTGCTATGTAAATATGTTATGAAAGCTGGTTTATGCATATTGGAGCATTTTAAAGACCCATGGGCATATCTAGGAATTGCCTAAGTACATGCTCTTATGAACTTTGACAAGAGGATGCCACCAGAGGTATGAGAGTCATTATTAGATAGTAGTGCCTTTCATGCTGTGAACAAGGTGGAAGAGACCAGCTTAAGAGAAGAGAACATTAGATGACTGGAGAAACATCTGAGTTAGAAGCTCAGGCCCCATCTGCAAACCAAGAGAGACAAGTCTCAATGAGTGTAGAAAGACTTTGCTTCATTCCAGGCAGCTGTCAGGTTAATATGTTATAAGACAGGTCTTCTGAGGTTAGGAACAATGCTGCCTGCTTTGAGATTTCTAGACAGATCTCATGGCCATTGCTGGTACATACAAGACCTTTTAGATGGAGAGTTGTATGCAAGGCAAGGAAAGTTGTTGCAGTGGATAGTTAAAATTCCTGGGAAAAAATGTTGCCAGAATCTCCTGAGTAGAAAAGGTCCTGCTAAAATGAGTATTACCAGTGTTTCTCTAGACAACAGAGAAGAAAATTTACAGAGAAACAAACTCTAGAAACCAGGGAATCTTTCTTCCTATCTTCAACTGATTGGCAAGTAAATTTAAATGTTGCTTTTCATTCATTCATTCATCCATTCATGCAGAGTAGTTATTGAGAACTACTCTGAGCCTTTTAGCACTTTAGGTACTGGTGATGTAAGAATGAATAAGACAGAATAGGCCGGGCATGGTGGCTTACACCTGTAATCCCAGCACTTTGGGAGGCCAAGGTGGGTGGATCACTTGAGGCCAGGAGTTTGAGACCAGGCTAGTGAACATGGTGAAACCCCGTGTCTACTAAAAATACAAAAATTAGCTGGGCATGGTGGCATGGGCCTGTAATCCCAGCTACTCTGGAGGCAGAAGTAGAAGAATAGCTTGAACCTAGGAGGTAGAGGTTGCAGTGAGCTGAGACTGTGCCACTGCACTGCAGCCTGCATGAAAGAGTGACACTCCATCTAAAAAAAAAAAAAAAAAAAAAAAGACAGAATATCTCACCTTGTTCTTAAGGAGCTTACCATTTGATGTTTTGAGCAATGTGGTAGACTGACTGTATGAATGGCCCCAATTTTTCACCTTATCTGTTTATGTTTGCTTTGCTAGGAGATTTTGAGTTCCTCTCACTAAAATGATAGTCTGTTTCTATACATCCTCATTCTGCATTTAGCTATATGACTTGCTGTGATCAATGACATTTTAGCAGATGGGAGTCACCTGAGGCTTGAAGAACTATCTTTGCTCTTTTGTTTCTATTTTTACACCTTTGCCTTCAATTGTGAGAATACATCAGGATTAGCCTCCTAGAGGGATATGAAACACATATGGAACAAAGCCAAGAGACTCTAGCTGACAGCTGATTCACTCTCAGATACGTGAATGAGCCCAGCAAAGCTCAGAAGAAGTGTCAAGTCTAAATCACCAGTCCATGGACTCATGGGCTAGATAAAAGCAGGAATTCTTAAGTCTCTGAGTTTTGAGGGGTTTGTCGTACAGCACTGTTATGACAACCACATGATGTGGGAGATAAAGATAAGTAAGCAACCAAAATACAGAGTGAGGAAGGGTGTGATAAAATGCACACCAGGGAGACTTTTGCTTCTGAAAAGGTGGAGTCATTTTTCCCTAGTCCTCTTGATAAACACAGCTAAAAGCACTGGCCTTTAAATTAAAGCAAACATAAGAAGGCTTGGAAAGGTGTAGAGAAGGCAGACAGTTGAGGGTACTTGTGACCCAGATGCTTCCATGGTGAGTTGAGTTTGGGTTCTCTTTCTGTCTCATATATCCCAGACTTGGAGTTGGAGAAACTGGAAATCCAGAAGTGCCAACAGGTGCAGGAAAAAAAGAAAAAATGCCCCAACCAAAGCCTGATTTCTGAGCAAAGAGTAAGGAAAGAAGCAGCTTAACAAAACAAACAAACAAACAAAAATTCATTAATAACTGCTCTATTCCAGACTAGCACCACAGAAAGTACTTTAATCCCACCATAAGCCCCACCAGCAAATTTAAATTTAAATTTTAATAAATGCACATAGGGTGCTGAGGAGCTTTCTGCTGACCTTGAGTTTTAAAATATCTTCTCAGGTATTTTGTTCCTCGATGACGGAACCACAAATGACCACTGTGGATCTGGATCAACGAAAAGAGTAGTAAGAAAACATTTTAGGCAGATAAATAGTAATAGAATGTCTCTGGAGGCTTGAATATGAATGTATTTATGAGTTCTCCTGGCTCTGGCTTGATTATGTTGGTGTTACAGCTGCTCATACATCCATGAGTCCTCAAGTCTTTTTACTATCAATTCCTATTCCCCTTCTTCTCTCTTCCCTGTTGGTTTACTTCATGTGCCTCCTAGTACTAGGAATTTTGGAGGCCTGCGGAGGCCTGAGCTGTGGGGTTAATATCTTTAGGAAAGTTCTGCATCTAGAGTCATGGTAACTGGAAAACTAAGCTAAAGCTTATAAAGCTGTTCTTTCTATATTTAAACTTTTTTTTCATTGAAGTAAAATTTGCATACATTGAAATGCACAGACCGCACAATCCTGTGAGTTCTATAAATGCATACATAGAATTAACCATGACCTCAATCAGAATATGAAACGATTCCATCATGTAGAATGTTCCTTTATTACCCCTTCCAGTCAGTCCTCACCTGGCATATACAGTCACTCTCCTAGTATTTCTTACTGTAGATTAGTTTGGCCTTTTCCTGTACTTTGTATAAATAGATTCATTCAGAAGGTGGGATTTTTGGAGTGTGTATGTGCGCCTTAAGGTTGTACCAGTTTGCTTTCCTATGAATAGTGTTTTAGATTTCGCTTCATATGACAGAGGAAAATGACAAATATCCAAAAGAGATTTGTCCTTCAGAAAAGTTAATTCCACGTAGTAATTTTCATATTTGTGCCTGATCATCATCATCTTTTTTTCCTTATTTTATTTATTTATTTTTGAGACAGTCTCACTTTGTCACCCAGGCTGGAGCACAGTAGTGGAATCTCACCTCACTGCAACCTCCATCTCCCAGGTTGAAGCAATTCTTGTGCCTTAGCCTCCTGAGTAGCTGGGATTACAAGGGTGTGCCACAATGCCCAGCTAGTTTTTTTGTATTTTTCATAGAGATACGGTTTCACCATGTTGGCCAGTCTCATCTTGAACTCCTGACCTCAGGTGATCTGCCCGCCTTGGCCTCCCAAAGTGCTAGTATTACAGGCGTGAGTCACCGTGCCAGGCCTGATTATCATCTTTTGAATGCCCTTCTAATTTGGAGCAAAATTCCTGTATTGTGAGTCCCAAATCTCCAATACATAATTCAGAACTTAGAATCAGCCTCTTGGCTGCTAGGATGCTGACATCGATTTAAGCTCCTCCTAGCAGGCATTCTCTCAGGCAGCTTTGCTTTCGAAATGAATAAGGGGAACAGGCTCAGCAACAAGCTTCAATTTTGCTTGTAGATGTACTCCTTTTTTGGTTTTGGCACAATGCTCCTGAAAATGTAGCCTTGAGTCTGTTACTCTAGGTGTTCTCGTGATTCTGTGAGCTAACTAATATCTTTAATATTCAGCTTAAAAGATCCAGAGTGGATTCTGTTACTTGCAATCAAGAACTGGGAGTAGCATACTCCATATGCCATGCAATTCACATGTTCTTACTCTCTTCCACCACCAGTAAAAACAAATATTTATTGCAATTATGCCAAGTCACAGCAACATTTTAATGTGCCTTAAAAATAATCACAGAACACACAGCTTTTGGTTCAATGGATGTTTCAGATATGACATATTTTGGTGCACTTCAATTCATTGCAAGTTGATGATTCCTAATATGGCTTAGAATTTCGCAAGTGGTATTCACAAGAGTCAAAACTCAGCACCTCTAATAGAAATATAATGCAAGCCACACATGTAATTTAAAATTTTCTAGTAGTCACATTAGAAAAGCAGAAATAAACATGTATGATTTATATTAACAATATATTTAATCTAGTATACACAAAATAGTGAGATCATTTAAATTATTTGCACTAGGTCTTGAAAATGCAGTGTGTTTTTTATACTTATGTGACATCTGAGTTTATCCACATTTCAAGAGCTCAAAAGCTACAAGGGCTAGTGTTGGTCAGACTGGGTAGCAGTAGCACCTCTCTGGGTTTGCTATCATTCAGCAATTTCTATATGTTCAGCTGTCTGGAACCTCCTTAGATCCAGTTTGTTGTTGTTGTTACAGAGGTTTCATTACATAGGTATGACTAATTAAATCACTGGCCAATAATCATCAATTCAATATTTAGCCTCTCTTCCCTCCCCACAGGTGGGGGTAGGGCTGAAAGTCCCAACCCTTTAGTCACTTGGTTGGTTCCTGTGGCAACCAGACCCCATCCTGGGGCTATCCAGGAACCAAAGCCACCAGTCATCTCACTGGCATTCACAAAGGCACTTATCACTTATGAGATTCCAAGAGTTTTAGGTATTGTGTGCGAGGAAACAGAGGAGGAAACCAAATATATATTTCACAGTATCACAAGGTCGTAATATGTAGCATGGTAGTTGCATTGAACAAAGTTTTATTGTAGTTGCAGATCTCATTTTCGAAGGCCACACTGACATTGACATTGGTGTTGGATAGAAAGGAGAGAAGTAAAGAATCACATTTAGCTTTAGTAACAGAGTGGCGGTATAAATAAGCATGGTAGCCACCAACCTGGGTAGAAAAATGGAAGGCCAAGGCATTTCAGTAACATTTGTCTCAGGACTGCAAACATAGCAGGTATCTTCTGTGGGATACAGTGGAATCCCTCTTTCATTGCTGCTGTCACGTCTACTGTTCCTGTGTGTTTCTTATCTTGACCTCTCTGCTGCTGGTGTTGCCACTTTTAATGCTGTTAAATATATTTCTTGGTTTGAGGCCAATAGGACCTTCAGTTATTGACATCCTTTTTATTCTTTGTCTCTTTCTACACACACACGCACACACACAACTACTTGATTAATCAACTACAAGAGGTTATGTTAAAATCTCCCGTACATTTATTTTATTAAGTTCCAGGGTACATGGGCAGGATGTGCAGGTTTGTTACATAGGTAAACGTGCCACAGTGGTTTGCCGCACCTATCAACCCATCACCTAGGTATTAAGCCCCGCATGCATTAGCTATTTATCCTGATGCTCTCCCTCCACCCACCTGCCCCACTGGCAGGCCCCAGTATGTGTTATTCTCCTCCCTGTGTCCATGTGTTTATTGTTCAGCTCCCTTTTATGAGTGAGAACATGGTTTTCTGCTCCTGTGTTAGTCTGTGGAGGTTAATGGCTTCCAGCTCCATCCATGTCCCTGCAAAGGACATGATCTTGTGTTTTTTGTTTTGTTTTGTTTTTTTGCTTTTTTTGTTTTCTTAATGGCAGCATAGTATTCTATAGTGTATATATACCACATTTTCTTTATCCAGTCTATAATTGATGGGAATTTGGGTTGATTCCATGTCTTTGCTATTATTGTGATTAGTGCTGTGATGAACATAGGTGGGCATGCATCTTTATAATAGAATGATTTCTATTCCTTTGAAGTCTCCCATACCTTTTTTAGTTCTCTATTTCTCTATGTGTTTCTAATGATTTTTGTTTTGATTTAATGCTGTGCAATTTGATGCGTAAACATCTATGGCTGATATATGTTCTCATTTTGGATTATATTTATTATCAAAGACATAATTGTACTGTTTATGTCTTTTAATGCTTTTTTGCTTTGAATTCTGCCTTACATTAATACTCTACCTTTCTTCCATTTTCTTTTTTATTGTTTTGTATATCTTTGTTCATTCCTTTACTACTCTTATCTTTGTCACTTTATTTGAGATGTGTCTGTTGCAGGCAAGCATATATATACTTATAATCCCATCTGAGAAAACTCATCAGATAATAGAATTGGGGGAATCATATATTTAATATGTTTACTTTTATTTGTGTCACCAACTTTAATATTTTTGTGTGGTTTCTTGTTCTTTAAAAATAGTATGCTTTGTAATATTTTTAGTAATTTTAGAAAGTATACATACATTTTTAGTATATCTATTCCTTTAATAATATTAACACAAGCAATATCTAAGTTCTTCCCTATGTAATATGAAGATACTGGTATAAGTACATTTCGTTCTAGCTTTTTCCCTCTCATTTCCTCATTTATGTTAGTGTAGTCTAGGATTTATACCACTTCTAAATATGGGTCTCTTTTGACTGGCAGGACTGTATTTTGGAGACTTTGTCTTTTTCTTTTTTCTGCCTTTTTGGAAAGGACCTCAGGTGGTGTATTTTCTGATGTGTTGCATTTTGAGAATGCAAGACAGTAATTAATGCAAAATTATTAAGCAGTAATTTTGAGTGTTATAAGTTCCAGATCACAACCTTTGCCCTGCAACCTTCTTTTAATTTAATGCATTTGCTTAAATAAACAAATGTTAAGGACAGCACAGAACTGGAGCAATGATATAATCCATTTCTGTACAGTTAATTCTAAAAACTTCTTTTCTGCCACCTTATCTGTCTTAACTCCTAATCATTATGTCTTATAAAATTTTCCTTGTCTTGAAATTTTATTGGTAGCACAAAGTAGATGTAAAATTGTCATTTTTCTTCTTTTCAAAAATATTTTTCTTATTCTCTTGAGTATACTATTTTCTCCATTTATGATGCAGAACTTTTTCATGTGCTTTGCTGTGTTTGCTCTGTTCATTTGTCTTTGTTTCAGGAGAGCTTTCTCCTGGCTTGATACTTGGCTTACTGCAGGGTGGCTGGACTGTTGCCTTATGACCGTGTTGGCCTTGGGTTGCTGGATCCCCTCACACTCTGCTCCATGGAAGGCTGCATTCAGTGAGTCAATGATCCAGCTGCCCAAGGGAGTGGAGAGGGACCAAGATCGTGGTTGAACTGCAGTTTCTTTCCTCTGTTGAGGAAAAGAAGGTTGAAGCCAACCTTCTTCTAGGTTTTACTTCATCTTGGCCTACAGTTACAATTCAACAATTCTCAAATTTGTTTGCAAAAATTAAATCAGAATGTCTGGGAAAAAAATAACAAGGCATGAATATTTTTAAAGATCCTAAATGCTTCTGTCACATAGCTGGACTTGAGAATCATGACAATGGGTGGCTGTGAACGGACTCCTAGGAGTTACTGCGGCAGAGGCCTCATCACCTGCTGATGTTCTCCTTAGCTCTCCTAGAACAATTGCTTTTGTGTGCTGTTCAAAATGATGTTAAGTGGAATTTGCTCCTCATTTGAAAACCTTTATTTGTCTTTAGTTTTTTTTTTTTTTTCCAAATGTGAACATTTATGACATTTTGCATGTTTGTCCTGTCTACCACCTGAGGCATCATCGTGCTTTCTCTGTAATGAACTTTGTGAGTTAGTTGTTTGCAACACAACTAGATTATCTACCTACTTGATTGAACTTTCGCTTACTTTTCATTGTGGATGCTGGGTTTTTCTATATTTTTATATTTCTCTTTTTTATGGGACAGAGTCTTGCTCTGTCACTCAGGCCGGAGTACAATGGCATGATCTTGGTTCACTGCAACCTCTGCCTCCCGGGTTCAGCTGATTCTCCTGCCTCAGCCTCCCAAGTAGTTTGGATTACAGGCACATGCCACCATGCCCAGCTATTTTTTTTGTATTTTTAGTAGGGACAGGTTTCACCATTCTGGCCAGGTTGATCTTGAACCCCTGACCTCAAGTGATCAGCCCACCTTGGCCTCCTGAAGTGCTGGGATTACAGGTGTGAGCCACCGTACCTGGCCTATTTTTATATTTCTTTAGGCATTTTAATTATTAGTTAAGAGGGAGAAAGATGCTATGCTTCATAATAATTATTATAATTATTATAACTACTGTGTAATGAGTACATGGTGTTGTTGGACACCATAGCTATAAAACATACAGGAATTCTTATGTTTAATTTTCTTAACAATTTTGAAAGGTAGACATGCTATGGCCATTTTATAAATGTCATAGTTGTCATTTTGTAAATGTCATTAGTTGTCATCTTACCTGAAAATCTTCAGCGGAATTGTGAAATATAATGAAAATCACTCCACCATGTGCTACCGTGATGATGGTTTCCAAGAGGGTAGATAAAATGGTTAAAGTAAGGCAATTCAGGCTTACCCAGGACCAGGCTCATAAGAACCAAACCTGATGGTACAATTGAAAACCATTCTCTAGCAAATATTAGCTAGAACTAACCTTATTAGCCCAGTTCCTTTCATTCTTCCAGCATTAATTCCCAGCACTCCTAGTGTCATAGACCTAATGATGAATTTGGAATTTGGTGCCCACGTGAATCCTGAAACTTGCCTAATGAATCTGCCCCCACCATGTGTGGGTTAGTTTGTTTGAATGGTCCTTAACTCAGCTACCTGCTGCCTGGCCCTTCTGTGGTTACCTTTGGAAAATGGAGCCTCATTTTGAATGCCTGAGAGTTGACTAAGAGTCATGGCCTTCTCATCTTATGTTTACCTGTTCTTTTCTGTAGAGCTCTATTTGGCTTTACATTTCCCTTGTCCCATCTTAAATGGGCTTATTTCACCTGCTGAGAATGGCTCCTGCCTTACAATCTAGATATTGCTTTCCTGGGTTGTCTTTGAGTGGACTCCATCTTGCTCATCGAGTTTTACTTATGCTGAGTTTTCATTTTCTCCAATCTCTTGAGTACATACATTCATGCTGCTGTTCCCTTCAGGAAGGAGACGCTCCTACTGCCTGGTCAGTTTTCCCAGTTTCCCACTGGGTGCTGTTACTAATCTCTTCTCTTGTCCACCATAATAAAATACTTCAGGTACCATGAGGTCAGGAGAAAATTGCTTCTGACACTTGTGAGTGTGTGACTTGAATTTCTCATCTCTCTTTCTGCAGGGAGGTTCCTTTGTTTCTCGTGCAATTGGGATTCCTAGAGGCCTACCCTATTTTTTTTCTCCCTATGGTAGAAACTCCCTTTCAGGACTTCTGTGACATAAACTTTAGTAAAACTCCAAAGATATTTACTTTGTCATTAAAAATTTTCTGTCTTGAAGTCTCAACCAGAACTAAGGATCACCTATCTCTGGTTATGAAGGTAGAACAGCATAAAATCTTTGAACACTGAGAAAATTTCAGTCTACCTTTGCACATCACAATTAAGGAATGTATGATATATTTGGATTGGTGTTAAGAATGTGGTGCAGGAGAATGGCGTGAACCCGGGAGGCGGAGCTTGCAGTGAGCTGAGATCCGGCCACTGCACTCCAGCCTGGGCGACAGAGCGAGACTCCGTCTCAAAAAAAAAAAAAAAAAAAAAAAAGAATGTTGGCCGCAAGTATTAAGCTCTCATTCCCTTTAAATCATTGTATATCCATCTCCTGAATACTGAAGGTTTTCAGTATGTTGACGAGCCCACTCTATTATATCTCTGTCTTATCTCACCAGGAGGTTCTCACCCAGGTGTTCAAAAATGTCAGTCTTTGAGATTTCAACAGCGTTCTCAATTCCAGAAAGACAGCGCTTAGCTGGGGAATTGATTGGAAGCTTTGAACAAGAAGGTCAGATGGCTGAGGAATAGAGCACCACAGCAGGGACAGCAATGAGAAAAGAGTGTTTAGAAAGTTTATTTTGAGTCCTTGGCTGACTTTATTCTCACGATGTGCGAAGATTGGTAGAGGAAAGAGCTTACAGCTTGATACCTTGGGACGTCAGCTCCTCCAAAATACACTTGTCTCTTCAGGTGTTTGCTGAGACCTGGCATGAAAACAACCCCCACGCTGTAGCAGGCAAGACACAATCCAGCAACAGAACAGTTGTTTTTTTTTTTTTTTTCAGATGGATTCTAACAGAAAATTACTCTTGCACTGCAGGTTTGGAGGTGGAAGCCCTTGGGAGTAAGTGACAGAAAGGAATTAAACAGGAGGTCCTTTTCATTACTTAAGGGCAGTAGGGGGTGTGATTTTTTTCAGCTTCTGCTTTTCAGCCCTAGTAGTTAAAAATAAGACTCATAGTTGTTCTTCCAAAAATCTTCTGGCCCTGGCCCATTCCATGGTTCACCATTAATTATTTCTATGTTAAGAACTCTCCTTTTTCTCTTAGGTTTTGAACAAGACAAAGGTTTTCTATCTTAGAGGCAAGTGTGTTTTTAATCAGGGCATGTTGTAACTGATATATTTTATGTCTATATTGAACCAGATTAGAAGGAAGAATTCTATTTGCTCACTAATACATCTTATAGGGCAAAAAAATCAACTTCTTTATGCTTAAAAAAATTCCTTGCAAAGAAATGAATCCCTTTGAGCCACCAACTCAAGGGGAAATTTGCTTCCAATTTTACGTCTCCCTCCTGCCTCCTAAACAAATCTTTGTCCTTAGCAAGGGGAATAAATATTTCTCTCATAATTTCAAATAGTCTTCCTTGAAATAACGTGAGTTCAATAGAACAGAAAAGAAGACACGGGGTGTCAAATAATAGAAAAAGGTAACATTTATTAAGTGCACATAATATGCCAGACATAGTGCTCAGCTCTTTTGATACAACATGTTTTTAATTCTTACAGAGATTTTATGAAATGTCACTGTCCTCATTTTACAGATTCAGAACTAAAGGTTCATAGATGTTAAGGAAGTTGTTCAGGGTTGCACAATTTATGAAGGTCAGGGCTTGGTTTTAAACCTGGGATTGTCTGATTTTAGAATCCCACTTTATATCCATTATGCAATGATTACTGTTGCTAAGGAATTATCATTTAAAACTGTTGGGAATGTGTATTTTATTTCCTTATTAATTTAAGGTAATCACTCAAGCAGACAGAATATTTATTCAGTACTTATAGCCTTTGTGGCCATCACTGCATCAGGCATCAGTTCTATTGTGTTAAAACCTAAGCAGACTGTAGAATATAAATTATGGAGTTACTGAGTTTTAAGATCACCTTGGAGCAATGATGGGAGCTTTAGAGAGCACCTAGTGGAATAAGAGCTGAATGCAGTATCGGAACGCAGATGCTCCTTGACTTACAGTGGGGTTACATCCCAATAAATCCATCCTAAGTCAAAAACATTGTAAGTTAAAAATGCATTTGATACCTCAATAAACCCATCATCAGGTCAAAAAATTGTAAATCAAGCCATCATTTTGTTGGGCACCATCCGTATACTAATATCAGAGATCTGCATGGAGGACTTACTAGGTATATAACATGCAAAACATTACCAGTCTTTTCCAGCTTCAGTCCCTCCATCTGCAAAACAGTTGCTTGTGTTGGTAACATGCTTTATTGCTGACAAAAATGTTGCCGTACTGCATTTTCTTATTTTAATTTCACTAGAACCAAATAAAACAAGAATAATTTTACAGATGAGAAAACATGTTCAAAGAAGCTAAGTGGCTTGCCTGAAGCCAAATAGATACTAAGTGGCAGAGAGAGGAATATACCTCAATTCTAATGTAAAATCAAGTGCCCCAAATACTTCACACAATTGTGAGAAGCAAGTAACATAAACTGTGGAAATGCTTTACAGTCTACAAAATTCTATGAATATTAGCCATCGTGATGATGAAATTTTAACTGTTCAGCACATTTATTATTGGAAACATAATTCTTGGTGAAGAGTTACCCTTTTGGTACCCAGGATGTTTGTAGTGGGATAGGGGAATATGACGGAAAAGGACTTTCTGTTGGCTCAAATATTTGTGCGACAAAACCCCGTAGTTACGCAGCATCCAGGTCTTAGAAACGTTTTATATTCACAATGAAAGATATTTCATTAAAAGGAAACTGCCTATACAAATGTAAACTCTACATATGCATAATATCTCTGAAAGTCCCACAATATCTCAGGCTCTTGGAAATGACAGAGAAATATGACCCTGTCCTTCCAGGCATTTGAGAAGGGGAAAAAGTCTTTTAGACACTGGATGCTTGGAGTTTGTTTCAGGGCCCTAGGACCCATGCATGCTATACTTCTGGATCTACCTGAGCTGGGGGAGCCTGCCTTGACTTCCCTGGCAGTCTCACTGCCCTGTCCTTCTTCTCTATTATCCTAGGAGGCCACAGCCCCCTGGAGCACCACTTCCTGTCCCCTTAGGCTTCCTCTCTAGTGGCTCCACTACTTTTTGTTAATTTATCTTGAAGACTAAACCTTTCATAGAATGTGAAGAGTTCATAACCAAGCCCATAATAAAATGTGGAAATGATCAATTCAAAGTACTTGGGTACAAAAATGAGTGTGGGACATACACACACACAGAGAGAAAAAGTCACAACTAAAAGAGAGAAAATGAAAAAACAACATAGTTCTAAGCAGATCTGGAGAGGAACACAGGACTGGAGGAGAGACAGAGAGGAAGCGAGTTCTTCATTCCCTAGTGTGTGTTCACTAATTGCTTGACAGTTCTATGGGTGAATCGTAATTGTTGGGCTCCAAGAGGAAAACAGACAAATGAGAAACCAGAATATAGACTGAAGGTATTAGAGGAATCAGAAATACAATAGGTGTTGTTGGAAAGCCTAGGATGTGTTAGGCTTTCTGTTAGACCAAACTTTCTCAATCCTGATACTATCAACATTTTAGACTGTATAATTCCCTGCTGTGGGGGGCTATTCTGAACATTTTAGTACGTTTACATGCGTCCGTGGTCTCCACCCACTAGATGCTAGTAGCATCCCCCTCCAAGCTGTGGCAACCAAAAATGCCTCCAGACTTTATCAAATATCTTTTGGTAAAAGGAAGGAAAGAATTGGCCAGGCAAAATCATCACTGATTGAAAATCACTGGTTTAAACTTTTGATCTAAAGATTTGCCGATTTAGAAAAAAATACAGAACCAATATAGAATATTGTAGATTATTGACAGTGATAATCTTCTGCAGTAATGAGGATACAGATAGATTTTTATCCTCTTGTTTGCTTCTCTATAGTTTTAAAAAATGAAGAACATACATTACTTGTATGATCAGACAAAAGAACTATTAATATAATGTTCTTGAAAGTAAAGATACTCAGATTAGCTTAACAGGTACTCTGGTAAGCAAAGGTACACTCTGAAAAAATAGGGACTCATGGTGTTCTACTGAGATGAAATAGAGAAGAAAATCAGATCAAATCAGGGGAAGCAGGGCATTCACAAAATGAGAAGAAAGGCAGAAGAGAACAAAGAATCAGGACGAAAATGAGGCTTCCAAGTATCAAAGACTCCTTTCATCTGCTCTGGCATGGGGCTGAGCTCCCAAGCACTAAAGTGTTGAATGGTGACATTTGATTGTGAATCATATGAAAATGTGTTAAAAGTAAGCATTGGCAAATACAAATGATCGTACATGGTGGATGGGGTTTCTGCATCTTTATATCTGTATTATTTTCTTGCTTATCACTCAGAAGTATTGCAATCTTTGCCAGGTTGTTGTCATACTTATTAAGGGGTCTTCGGCAAAGCCTGCCTTAACTAGAGGAATGCCTATGATCACAAGATGAGAGAAGGCACAGAAGGATTAATCACTCCATTCAGATGATGATTGTTCTAGAACACAGGCTTCTTTCCTTCATTTCCATCAAGGTTTCCATCATAACAAGATTAAAGCCTTTGAATGCAAAATGCTGTACAAGCTACCAGTGTGACATCATTGCACCACGGACCTGGGAAGAAATGCAAACAACAAAAAGACGCCTTCATTAGCGGGTACGAGCTGGCTCCAGCACACAAAAGCCTATGACAGAAGGTTCTGGGAGGACTCAGTAAAACTCTGCTGGTAAAGTGCTGAGCATGGTGTCTGGAAAACAGCAGGTGTTCAGTAATGTTTGCATGTGCCTCCTGGTGCTCCTGACTTCTTGCAGCATGCCTTTTCCACAACATCAGGCCGCTTTTCCATGATGCTGTGCACTGCCTATGAATCACATTGGCAGTCGACCGGGCTGGATTGATTAATACAAGTGCAGCGTTGCTTGTCCCTAGATGCTGCCAGCGCTCACTTAATGCATTCCTGTTGTTTTGGAATCACAGTTAAAATCATTTATCAAAGTCAGGCTGCCTGAGAGTTTTCTCCCCACTTGAGTGGCATCACTCCATTCTTTATCTCCTATACTACAAGGTCAGCCTCTGGGTCTATCTTCATCTTGGAGGATTTCAATTGTTTTTGGCAAGAAGCATCTGTTTCACTTGCAAACAGTCCTTTCTGCTGCCATTGCCTCTGGTAGCCAGAGGACAGCTTGAACATGCTTGTGTTTCTGAGAAGCCTGTATTTACAGTAATAGGGTACTTCTCTCTTGGCTAAGGGGCTATCTCATCTAATAATAATTCAAATCATAATGGAAAATCTTTTCTAAACATACACTCTGTGATCCTCCAGTTCTCTGTTATCTAAATCATATTATATTTACAAACATTTAAATGCACTTAAATCTTAGTGAAGGTTATAAAGTGAAAATGGAATTCATCTGTCTTTGCTTCTAATTCATTTCTCCCTCTGTGTCTTTTTAGAATACTGTCCTTTTCACATAATATGCTCAAAATCACAAGCTGATTTTCCACTCTCATTCTTGCTGAGTCTTTCTTCTTCTTATTTCCAAGCTCCTGTCTGCTAAACAATAAGAAGAAGTTCTAAGTTAATCCAAGAAAATGATTTCTGCTGACTTTAGCTCTCACCATGTAGTTCCTTTTAAATCATGCAACTTACATTGTTGGAAATATTAGTATGTGTACCTCCCAAAGGTCCTGAGAAATGTGACTAATTGTGTCAGGGACAGACAGGATTGTAGAAGAATGTGTGCAGGTAGGAGAGAGGGATTTTGGGATGCAGATGGTCCTAAAATACTGCAATGGAGGCATCATGACAGTGTAACCAAACAAGCTTATCTGACTCCAGTGGGGATAACAATATAACCTAGAGAATAATTTCTAAAACTCTCATTCAAACTTTTAAAATTATCAGATCTATAGCTTCGTTATTACATTGGGCTTAATGAACTATGACTCACAAGAGACATACATGGAAAGGAAGGATGCTGTTTTGCTGGAACTGTTTCTTAGACTCTGAGTCTAGCAAAATACTCTATTATATTTTTCTAGAACAAACAGAACTATTAAAGCAAACTACCATATGCTAAGTGGGTAATGATTCCTTTGAGTTTAGGTGAATTAGCTCACAGAGATATTCCACTTACTTGGTATCTTTTATTGGAGTCCTGAATTCCTTCTAGTACAGGAATACCTTGGAGACATTGTGGGTTCATTTCCAGAGCACCACACGAAGAGGCTATCACAATAAAGTGAGTCATATGAAATCTAGATTTAGTCATTCTACAATGTATATATACTTCAATAAATCACATTACACATGATAAATACATACAACTTTATCTGTTAATTACAAATAATAGAAATTTTACAAAATAAAACAAAAAATTCTTTGCTGTCCTGGTACGTATAAAACTTACATTTATACTATACTGTAGTCTATGAAGTGTGCAATAGCATTAGTCTAAAAAGTCAATGTGACCGGGCGCGGTGGCTCACGCCTGTAATCCCAGCACTTTGGGAGGCGGAGGCGGGCAGATCACGAGGTCAGGAGATCGAGACCATCCTGGCTAACATGGTGAAACCCCATCTCTACTAAAAATACAAAAAATTAGCCGGACGTGGTGGCAGGCGCCTGTAGTCCCAGCTACTTGGGAGGCTGAGGCAGGAGAATGGCATGAACCCGGGAGGCAGAGGTCGCAGTGAGCTGAGATCGTATCAGCGCACTGAAGCCTGAGCAACAGAGCGAGACTCCATCTCAAAACAAAACAAAACAAAAAGTCAACGTACATCCCTTAACTAAAATATCCTTTATTGCTTAAAAAATGCTAATGGTCACCTGAGCCTTCAGCGAATTGTAAATGTTTTGCCGATGGAGGGTCTTGCCTCAGTGTTGATGGCAGCTGACTGATTAGGGTTGTGATTGCTGAAGGTTAGAGTGGGTGTAGAAATATCTTAGAACCCCTATACAACAATGAAGTTTGCTACATTGATGAACTCTTTATTTTACGAAAGGTTTCTCTGTATCATGTAATGGTGTTTGATAACATTTTATCTACAGTAGAACTTCTTTCAAATTAAAGTCAATCCTCTCAAACCCTGCAGCTGCTTTATCAACTAAGTTTATGTAATATTCCAAACCCTTTGATGTCATTCCAATAACGTTCACAGCAGCTTTACCAGGAGTAGATTCCATCTCAAGAAACCACTTTCTTTGCTCATCCATAGGAAGCAACTTCTCATCTGTCCAAGTTTTATCGTAAGATTGCAGCAATTCAATCGTATCTTCAGCCTCCACTTTTAATTCTAGTTTTCTTGCTATTTCCACCACACCTGCAGCTACTTCCTTCACAGAAATCTTGAACCCCTCAGAGTCACTCATGAGGGTTGGAATCAACTTCTTCCAAACTGCTGTTCATGTAGATTTTTTGACCTCCTCCCATGAATCATAAAAGTCCTTAATGGCATCCAGCATGGTGAATCCTTTCTAGAAGGTTTTCAATTGATTTTGCTCAAATCCATCAAAAGAATCACAAATAATAAGACTTGAAAATCGCAATTACTCCTTGATCCATGGGTCGTAGATACTGTAGATCCACGGATGTTATGTTAGCAGGCATGAAAACAATCTCCTTGTATATCTCCATCAGAGCTCTTTGGTGCCTAGATACATTTTCAATGAGCAGTCATATTTTGAATAAAAAGATACATATATATATATATTTTTTCTGAGCAGTAAGTCTCAACAGAGGGCTGAGAATATTCAGTAAACCATGCTGCAAACAGATGGGCTGCCATCTGCACTTTGTTTTTTACCTTTATAAGAGCATAGCCAGAGTAGATTGAGCAGCATTCTTAAGGACCCTAGGATTTTCAGAACGGTAAATGAGCACTGGTTTCAATTTGAAGTCACCAGCTGCCCCTAACAGAAGTCAGCCTGGCCTTTGGAACATTGAAGCCAGGCCTTGACTTCTCCTCTCTAGCTGTGAAAGTCCTAGATGGCATCTTCTACCGATGCAAGGCTGTTTTGTCAGTATCAAAAACTGGTCATTTAGCATGGCCTCCTTCATCAGTGCTGTCAGCTAGATCTGCATAACCTGCTGCAGCTTCTGTGTCAGCACTTGCTGCTTTAACTTGCGCTTTCATGTTACAGAGATGGCTTCTTTCCTTAAGCCTCATGTACAAACCTCTGTTAGTTTCAAACTTTTCTTCTGCAGCTTCCTTACCTTTCTCAGACTTAATAGAATTGAAGAGAGTTAGGACTTTGCACTAGTTTACACTTTGGCTTAAAAAATTTTTTGGTTTGTTTGATCTTCTATCCAGACCACCAAAACTTTCTTCATAACAGCAACAGGCTGTTTTGCTTTCTTATTTATGTGTTCACTGGAGTAGTGCATTTAATTTTCTTCAAGAGCTGCGCCTTTGCATTCACAACTAGGCTAACTTTTGTTTTCAGAGGGAGTCTCACTCTGTCACCCAGGCTGGAGTGCAGTGGTGCAATCTCAGCTCACTGCAACCTCTGCCTCCTGGATTCAAGTGAGTCTCCTGCCTCAGCCTTCCAAGTAGCTGGGATTACAGGCACCTGCCACGAAGCCCAGCTGATTTTTAACGTTTTATAGGGACAGAGTCTCCCTGTGTTGCTCAGGCTGGTCTCAGACTCCTTCCTCAAATGATCTTCCCGCCCCTGCCTCCCAAAGTACAGGGACTACAGGCTTGAGCCACCATACCTTGCCAATTTCTAGCTTTTGATTAAAGTCAGGGACTCACTCTTCCTTTCACTTGAACACTTAGGTGCCATTGTAGGGGTAATTAATTGGTCTAATTTTAATATTGGTGTGTCTCAGATAATAGGAAGGCCTGAGGAGAGGGAGATGGATGGGGAAATGGCCCATCAGTGGAGTAGTCAGAGCATACATACATAGCATTTATTAATTAAGTTTGCCATCTTATAAAGGCACAGTTCATACTGCCTTAAAACAGTTACAATAGTAACATCAAAAATTACTGATCACAGATTACCATAACAGAAAGTAATAACAAAAATGCTGAACTACTGCAAGAATTACCAAAATGTGACATGGAGGCATGAAGTGAGCACACGTTGTTGGAGAGATGGTGCCGAAAGACTTGCTGGCTGTAGGGTTGCCACAAACCTTTAATTTGTAAAAGTAATATCTGCAAAGCACAATAAAGCAAAGCACAACAAAACCAGCTTTGCCTGTAAATGGAACTTTGCCCTTTATAAATATATGTTAATGTTACTAGTTTCTGTTGTCCTTTTATGTCACTGGATTTACTTATTTTGCCAGGATGACTTGGGTTTTAGATACACTGTTTCTCGGTATCTTACTTTGTCCCTGCAATGTCTCTCTTGACTCAGAAAAGAGGAGACATTTACATCTGCACACTTGGTGGAGGTTCTGCTGAATCTGTTTTAATGGGGGCTGTTTTGTACTGTAGATTTCTCACATGGACACCTTCAGTTGGTGAACCGATCTATCAACCAACAGTATTGATTGAGCGCTTTCGTTTACAAGGCAGCAGGCTGCAGTTGGTTCCAAGAACAATAATGTATTATATATCTGTCAGAGGCCTTTTTGGCAAAGGAAAGCTCTGAATACACACTCTTATTTTTTCTCTCTGAGGGATATTCATGGAAAATAGATTGTATTCCAGCTCTGCATCTATTCACACAAACTCAAAGATAGTTCATGACTTGCTCAAGGTCATGGAGAGTGAGAGTGAAAGCTGACATCTTATGTCATAATCAAAAAGGTAAATTAAATGGTCATAGAGTACTTTCAAGTCATCCAACTAATGCAGTACCTAAGATCTCCTTTCTGCATATTCTTGAGAGCTTGTTTCAGCAAAAACAATTTTTGCAGGAGGTAATCAGATTATTGACACTATCAATCTTCAGAACACAGGGTCAGCATTGACTTTTCTCTTGGCCGTTCTCAATAGCTGGGCAAGGTAAGCATAGTCACGGGCAGATTTCATTCTCCTTGTTCAATTTGTGCTTACCTACAGGGGTTCTTCAAATACAAGCTGCTGCCTCAGAACCACTCAAGTGTATTGTAATTTTTGCCTCTCAAAGCTGAGATCTTCTGATTAGGAGTTGACAAGAATAAGACTTTGACCTTCTATCCAGTGGTGGGGAAATATGTGTTGCCATTTATTTTTAAAATGCTGAAGTAGAGGTTAAATTGACAGCCACCATTGACCTTGAGGAATTGTTGGGGTCTTGCTACCAGAAAAAATTTAAGTCTTAAAACCACTCATGAAGTACAATCATGATGGGGATACATTCTGAGAAATGCATTGTTAGGTGATTTCATCATTGTATGAACATTGTAAAGTATACTTACACAAACCTAGATGGTATAGCCTACTATACACTTAGGCTATGTGGCATAGCCTATTGATCCTAGGCTACAAACTTGTACAGCAGGCTACTATATTGAATACTGTAGGTAATTGTAACATGATGGTATTTGTGTTATCTAAACACAGAAAACGTACAGTAAAAAAGATGATATAAAAGGTAAAAATTGGTACATCTGTATAAGGCACCTACCATGGATGGAGCCTGCAGGACTGGAAGGTGCTCTGGGTGAGTCTGTGAGTGAGTGGTGAGTTAATGTGAAGGCTTAAGACATTGCCGTATGCTACTGTAGACTTTATAAACACTACACTTAGGCTACACTAAATGTGTAAAAATATTTGTTCTTTCTTCAATAATAAATTAACCTTAGCTTACTGTGACTTATTTACTTCATAGTTTTTTTTTTAAAAAAAAACCCTTTAGACTCTTTTGTAATAATATAGCTTAAAACACAAACACATTGTACAGTTGTACAAAAATATTATTTTTTAATATCCTTATTGCATAAGCTTTTCTCTATTTTTATAATTTATTATTCTTTTAACTTTTTTTTTTTTTTTTTTTTTTTGAGACGGAGTCTCACGCTGTTGCCCAGGCTGGAGTGCAGTGGCGCGATCTCGGCTCACTGCAAGCTCCGCCTCCTGGGTTCACGCCATTCTCCTGCCTCAGCCTCCTGAGTAGCTAGGACTACAGGCGCCCGCCACCGCGCCCGGCTAATTTTTTGTATTTTTAGTAGAGACGGGGTTTCACTGTGGTCTCGATCTCCTGACCTTGTGATCCGCCCGCCTCGGCCTCCCAAAGTGCTGGGATTACAGGCTTGAGCCACGGCGCCCGGCCTCTTTTAACTTTTTAAACTACTGGCAGCATGCAGCAGGGTTGTTTACAACAGAATCACCATAACCACGTGAGTAATGCATTGCACTGTAACAGCCACGAAGTCATTACAGTTACATCACTAGGCCATTGGAAATTTTTAGCTTCATTGTAATCTTATGGGTTCACAGCTGTATATAAGGTGCATTGTTGACTGAAATGTTATTATGCAATGCAAGACTGTAAATGGCTTCAGTGCTGTTTCCTAAAGAGGAGATCATAAAAAAAAAAAAAACAAAAAAACCCAACAAAACATTGAAGTCATAACTTGCAGACACCAATTTTATTGTTAATTTCGGCTAACAGTAAATGTCAGTTGCCATGGTTATGAGTGGTGAGATGGGGAGAGGCAGGCTTATTAGCCATCTCATTATGAGTCCTACTTTTCGGCTTTCTTCATGACTAATGACCTTTGACTGGGTGCCGACATTGAGAATTTTTCCTTCCTTCCTTTTTTGCTGGATATTTTTGTATGACTATGAATATTCTTTACTTTTGTTTCGGCATGCAGTTATTTGGAAATAGTTTGATTCTTTAGAATCTGGCTTTAAAGATTTGTTAGGTGGGATCAGAACAGTACTTTTTCCCACTCCTGAGGCAAAATGATTCTGAGTATTCTACCCAACACTCCATGAAACGTAGGGTTTTCCAATCTATCTCATGACAACAGAAACGATCTCTAGACCCTGTGTGACTGCTGGGTACAGCTTTCTCTAATCCTTCGGAGGGTTCTTTCTTCTGGCCAGCCACCATTTCCTCATGGGTGTGCAGGTTATTAATTCCAGCAGGACCTTCTGCAGATCTCCAAGTCACTCTGTGCAGTATCTCATCTTTGATATGCTGTCCTGAGATGTCTGATCTTCTTGTTCTCCTTAGAATTAGTTTTGTCTCCTTAACTCACAGAGTCTGGGGCCTCTGCTTCGATTCCCCTCCCTGCGTTGGAGTCCAGGGACTTTCAAGGAAATAACCTGGGGAAAGCATAGGTCTGATGTAGTTTGTTTTTCTTCTCTAAGGCAGCACTGTCTTTTGTTGCCTGATGTACACTTTCTTAAAATTGTCATTTCCTATATTTTGTCTTGTTGATGTTCTTTCAGGTAGGACAGTAAATCTGGTCCCTGTTATCATATCTTAGCCAGAAGTAGAAGTTCATTTTGATTATATGAGCAATAGAAACTTGAACCAATAAGTTAAATAAAGCTATTGTCAAAAGCCAAATCAGACCAAGAGAGGCTGGAGCCAAGAAAAATATCATTTTACAACAGCTAGCTAATGATGACTGCCGGATCAGATAAAGAGATGGGTTGAGACAAAATAATAAGGACCCAGGTGCTTGAATGCTAGCTCAGAGACTAAGTTTCCATAACATTTCTATGCCCGTTCATTTATTTTTTTAAAGTGGCAGTGCTCTTGAGTTACCAGTCAGCGTTTATCATCCATCTATTTATTAATACAGTATAATTTTTTGTGACATACCAATATCTGGCATAGGAGGTTATTTGCTCTATCATTATGAACAGACTTCTTCTAATTTAGGGGAACCACTGTTGTTGTTGTTGTTTTTAAAATTTGATCCAGGAGATTAGTAAATCCTTATAGAGCATTTTTGCCCTTAACACAGAAGATTGTCTTCCAAAGAGGAATTTGTGAGAGATTGTTGTTGATTTCCTCTACTCTTTCTAGGATTCAATCCTCAATCATTAGTTGAGAGCCTTCTTTTTCACTTTAGTTCTTTTTTACTTTAGTTCTTTTTTTCTTTTTTCTTTTTCTTTCCCGGAGGCACAGTTTCACTCTGTCACCCAGGCTGGAGTGCAGTACCGCAATCTTGGTTCACTGCAACCTCCACCTCCCCGACTCAAGCGATTTTCCTGCCTCAGTCTCCTGAATAGCTGGGATTACAGGTGGGTGCTGCCACAGCCAGCTAATTTTTGTATTTTTGGTAGAGATGAGGTTTCTCCATGTTGGCTGAACTAGAGTGGAACTCCTGACTTCAGGTGATCTGCCTACCTCGGCCTCCTAAAGTTCTAGGATTACTGACGTGAGCTACCTCACCCAGCTCACTTCAGATCTATCAGTGTCTGCTTCATGTATTTTGATGCTCTGTTTGATGCATACATTTTTAGGAATACTATGTAGATTGACCCTTGTATGATCACATAATGTTCCTTTTTGCCTCTAGTAATTTTCTTTGCTCTGAGGTCTACTTTATCTGCTATTAATATAATCTCTCCTTTTCCTTCACTAATGGTCACATGGGATATGTTTTTTCATCCTTTAAGTTTCAACCTGCTTGTGTCATTATGTTTGAAGTGAGTTTCTTGTAGACATTATATAGTTGGGATATGCTTTTTACTCTACTCTGACAATCTCTGTCTTGTAACTGGTGCATTTAAACTATTTACAGTTAGGGCCAGGTGCGGTGGCTCATGCCTGTAATCCCAGATCTTTAGGAGGCTGAGGCAGGTGGATCACTTGAGGTCAAGAGTTCAAGACCAGCCTGGCCAACATGATGAAACCCCATCTCTACTAAAAATTCAAAAATTAGCTGGGCATGGTGGCAGGCACCTGTAGCCTGAGCTTCTTGGGAGGCTGAGGCAGGAGAATCGCTTGAAATTGGAAGGCAGAGGTTGCAGTGAACTCAGATGGCACCACTGAACTCCATCCTGGGCAACAGAGTGAGACTCTATCTCAAAAACAAAATCAATACAATAAAATAAAAAATAAAAATAAACTATTTACAGTTAAAGTAATTATTGACTTGCTAACTTGTAAGCATGCCATTTTATTATTCATTTTTGCGTGTGTTCCCTCTACTTCTCATTTCTCTGATACCCTTTTATTGATTTCCTTTGGTTTTCTTGAATTATTTTAAGAATCTATTTTTATTTGTTAAAAGTGTTTTGGAATATGTCTTTTGATATTGCTTTCTTAGTGGTTGTTTTAGATATTACAATATACATGTGTAACTTATCACTGCCTATTTATAATAAAGTTTTACTAATAGCACCTTGAGTGAAGTACAGAAATCATACTTCCGTTTCTGTACTCTACCCTCCTCCCTTTAAAAATATAGTTACCTTAAGTATTTCCATAAGTACGCCGAGCACCCCATTGGAAGGAATTATATTTTTCCCAACCATCAAAGTAGCTTTAAAAACTCAAGAGGGGAAGGAGAACATGTTTTATTTATCCCCATTTTTACTCATTCCATTGATATCTTTTCCTTTTTTGAATTTTTCCAAGTCTCTTTCTGTTATACTAAAATATTGTTTGGAGAATTGTCTTTAGCCCTTCTCTTAGGGTAGATTTGCTGACTACAAATTTTCTTAGTTTTCTTTTATCTGAGAAAGTGTTTATTTCTCCTTCATTGCTGAAGAATATTTTTACTGGATATAGAGCTCAAAATTAGTAATTCTTTTATATCAGCATTTGAAAAATGTGCCAATTCTTTCTGGCTTCATGGTTTCACCTTAAAAATCCACAGTCATTCACATCAGTGTTCTCCCTCGTGTGTTGCTTCTTTCTAGCTACATTCAAGATTTTTCTTTCTATTTACTTTTAGAAGTTTGATTATGATGTGTCTTGGTACGAATTTCCATGAGCAAAAGTAGTTTAAGATTTTCTCAATTTCTTGAATTTGTAGGTTTAGGTATTTCACAAATTTGGGAAATCCTCAATCATTAGTTCTGTGAATTTTTTTTTTTAAATTTTAACAACATAGTGTATTTAACCCAACATGTCAGAAATATCATTTCAACATGTAATCAATAGTATTTTACACTTACAGCACATCTCAGTGTGCTCAGTGGCTTCATGGGGGAGGCACAGGTCTAGCTCTAGGGAGGATGGAGTCAGTGGAAGCCAAGTCAGTATTGGCTCTGATGGAGACGAAAGCACAAGCCATCAGTGTTCCCGCAATACCTCAGTGGAAGTGGGTGCCACGGGTCAGTGGTTAGCTAGATGAGGCACCCACAGACCAGTGTCTCAGTGCTCCCCAACTCCGCTTGCTTGTTAGAGTGGGAACACATGAGAAATACTAGTTGGATTATAAAAAATATTTACATTTTCTTCACAAAAAACGTCTAAGATGATTGAGATTAAGCATCTTTTAATATGTCTTTCATATTAAATTCTTCTTCTATTCTGTTTATACACTTACCAATTCATACACGTCTATTCATCTATTTTGCCAATTTTTCTATTGGATAATTTCACTTTTCCTCATGGATTAGCAGGAGTTAGTTTCACGTATTCTGAAGGTTCATGTATTCTGATTTTAATACTTTGCCTATTATTTATGTTGCAAGCATTGTCTTTTTACTGTATTCCTGAAATCTTTTGTTTGGAAATTTGCTTAATGCTAGGGAGCCACACTTACCAAACTTTTTCTTTATGGCTTTTGCATTGGGCATCTTGTTTAAGACCTTCACACTTGCTAGCATATAAACATAACTACCTATATTTTCTCCTGATATTTTAAAAAGTTTATTTTTCACAGTTAGCCATGTAATAGAGCTGAGATTTTTTTTTTCTGTGAAAGATCTGAGGTAAAAGTCTAACTTTTCTATTATTTCCCATTGATAACCAATTGTTTCTCTGCCTTTTATGAAGCAGCTCATGCCTCCACTGATCTGAAATTTCACAATGAGCATGTGTAAATTCCCCTGGAGTCATGGCTTTGTTTCTATTAGTCTATTTGCCTATGCTTTAAAGTACATTTTCTTTTTATTATACTTTAAGTTCTAGGGTACATGTGCACAACGTGCAGGTTTGTTACATATGTATACATGTGCCACGTTGGTGTGCTGCACCCATTAACTCGTCATTTACATTAGGTATATCTCCTAATGCTATCCCTCCCCCCTTCCCCCTCCCCCCTCCCCCCCCCCACAATAGGACCCAGTGTGTGATGTTCCCCTTCCTGTGTCCAGTTCTGTGAATATTTTTCAGCTCCACACTTTTTCCCCTGTTGTTCTGTGACTCGGATGATATAAATGTTAATTTATTTTTGTTACTGTCTGACAGGTCTCTGAGACTCTGTTTCATTACTTTTTTAAATCAGTCTCTTTTCTGTTGTTCCAACTGGGTACATTCTATTGATCTGTCCTCGAGTTCGGTGATACTTTACCTTGCCAATGACGATACTATTTACGATAAAGTCCATCTGGTAAATTAGAAAACAGTTATTACATTTTCCAGGTCTGTACTTTCTATTTGGTTCCTTTTTTACTTTGGTTCCTATTTTACAAGAAATAATGCCTATTTCTTGTTGAAATTTTCTTCTTTTTAATTTGTTTCAAGAGAATTTGTAATTGCTTATTGAAGTATTTTTACAATGGATACTTTAAAATCCTTGTTAGATAATTTCAATATGTCAGTGTTGGTATCTGTTAATTGTCTTTTCTGAGTCAAGTTGTGGTCTTCCTAGTTCTTTGTATTTTCTGCTATTTTAACCAAATGTTACTTTGTCTAGGTTTAGAACATGTGTCCTGTCCTGCTTTTGTGGAATGTAATACCAATAGCACTTTAGTGTTCACAGCTCTTGCAGTTAAAATTGGTTTTGCTTCATATTTGTGCTCCTTGGAGGCCATTCTGAAAATCTAAGTGGAATTCCCTGCCATAGTTTGGTTCTCAAACCTTTTGGTGTGTTGATCCTGGAGAATTGCATGTTTGACTTATCAGGCCTTCCTATACAGATTCAGGAATTCTTTCTCCAGCTGTCTCTTCTCAAAGATCCTCACCCAGCCCTTTCGTTTGGAGGGTGATGGATGCTGCCTGCTACTCCTGGGCAGGGTCGGGAGTCCACCCTTGCCTGTCTGTCTCCAATAGTAAGTTAGTAGAGAAAGCGGCGTGCTGCACTCAGTCTCCTGCTGTTGTTGGGGGTGGGGAAGTGGGATGTCAAATCCCCTGCCTGGTTTCTACTTGTAGTACCAATGTTGGAGGAAGGGGCTTAGCCTGGCCTATCCACTGTGGGGAGGTGGCAATCAGGAGATGAGGCTCCTGACTCAGTCTTTGTCAGTGCTGTAGCCGTGGGCACAGGTGGTCATTCATGGTGCTTGCCTAGCACAGGACTACTTTTGTTAAAAAAGATTTCTGCCCTGCTGAGTTGTTTCTTTTCCTGTTCTTTGGGCTCTTCTTCTGGTCTCTGACTATTGGAGCTCTGGGAAGAGCTCTCTAGCACCTAGTCTGGGATACGGGGCAGATAGAAAGAAAACCAGGGATCTCATTCCCATGTCATTCTTTAAGTCCTGAGGTCTCTAGTAAATTTGTCTTCCTCCTTCTATCTTTCAGAGTCCTTTTGTCATTGTTTGATTATTTCCAGAATGTTTAATTGTATTTAGAGGAGAGGAGCAGGGATAAGTGAGCCTATACCTATTTTCCCCCCCAAACGTGTGAGCCTCATCAAAGTCTTTTAAAATTTAAACTTAGGATATAACTCTTGACTTTTTTCTATTTTTAGCTCAGGTGGATGGTTTTACAGTTCATTTAATGGCACAACCTGAGAAGATAATTTCCAGTTTAATTCAACAAACAGTTATGTACCCATTGTGTGTGAGTCAGGCCCTTTTCCTTACAATAGACTACGTGCTGTATATATACATCTAGTTTGTTTCTTTCGGTGGTTTTGCATTGAACTCTGCCTTGCAAGGTATCAGGATTTCAACATTCAGAGAAAAACATAACCTCACTTTCTAACCAGGGAGACAGACATGGCAGCAAATAACCCCAGGTCATTGAGGCTTGGCTTTAGTTGAAGCTTGTTTAAAGTGTGACAGAGAAACAGATGTGGGAGCAGCAGGTCATAATGCCTGGTCAAGAAATCAGGGAGCCAGAGAGAAATTAATAAAAAGAAGATATGTTGTAGGCATTGATGGGTATGCAGGAATTTATCTGACAGTAAAATCAGGGGATAGCATTCTGGACAGAGAACAAGCATGAGCAAAAATTTAGAATGCAATAGTACCTGGCAGTATAAAAATAGGTGGGTATCTGATTTTCCTAAAGTAAAAGTCTCATGGACTTAGATTGGCTCAAGTTTAGAAAGTTTTGAGCAGACTACAAAGGGCCTTTTAAACCATGCTAGGAGTTTAGATGTTGTTTTATCAGCAATGGGAGCCACCAGAAGGTTTTTAAATAGAAACTTAATAGGATCACATGCACATTATAGAACGATTCCAATACCAATGTGGGGATAAATGATTGAAGGTGAAATTGGAAGAGTAGAGAGCAGAAGTTAATTTAAAAAGGCCAAACTAATATTTAAATAGATGTTACATAGACATAAGGTAAAAATTCTAACAATGTGAAAGTAACAAAAAGTTCCTCTTTCCCTCTCTTTTAATCTCCAATTCCTCTTTCCAAAAGTCACCAACATTTAGTTTGTCGTGTATATTCCTAGGAAAGTGTTCATGTATATAGTAGCTCATACACACATATGTATACACACAACCACATTCCCACCCTCTCAACACATGTCTTTTTTATTATTTTTTCACATTTTTGTTTGTTGAACTCGAGGTGTAGAGATTTGAGTTTGTCATCCCCCTCAGTTTATGACTTACTGTCGTCATTACAGGTCTGTATAATGGACTTCTAAAAATTTGTCTCCCTTCACAATTAAATACCTGCTCCCATTTCCTCCCTGTGGCCACATGCTGTAAAGTCTTTCATACATGATGTTGAATTTGTATGGATCCTTGCAAAATATCAGTACTGTTTTGCATGTGTATTTCATTTATGTAAAGGATACCTGTCAATTTCTTTTTCTTATAATAGACTATGTGCTGTACATATGTCTAGTTTGTTTCTTTCAATGGTTTTGCATTGAACTCTACAGAAGGCATCCACTACAGTGTATTCAGTGATGGGCACTCCACTTAACTTCAATTCCCTACTATTATAAGCAACACTGCAATAATTCTCATTTCAGTTTCTTTGCGGACTTGTATGAGAATTTCCCTGGGACATGTTAGCAGAGTTGGGATGTCAGGTTGTTCATAGCTATGCAAACTCAATTTCACAAAGATTGACAGGCTGATTTCCCAAATGGCTGCTCCAGTCTACTCTCTCCTGGGTAGGGTACAAGATTCCTGTCTAAATATTCCTTGCCAACATTTGGCATTTTATAATGGACCTAAAGGGTGGTTTTATTTTACATTTCTCTGATTACTGGAGAATTTGAACATTTCTTCCCATGCTTATTTGCCAAAGCCCTACAAAAAATTAAAGGAAACTTAACTCATATTGAATCCCTTATGTATGTGTATTTTACACATTTAATGCCACCAATTTGTGCTGGAGGCATTGCTGCTGCTGTTCTCCTGTTTCAGATGAGAAAGCCAAAGCTTAGATGATTATGTCACTAATCTAAGTTCACACAAAGCCCCCTTTGTAATCTGATCTGTCTGCCCACAAGGTCATGGTTAATACACTGCACTACACTGGGTGCTAGAATGTTTAGTGAAGAGGTTAAACTGGATTTCTTCCAGTTTAAGTAAGGTAATAGAGGTAATGAATTTTTTTTTTTTTTTTTTTGGCTTTTGCTCATAGCAGAAGTAAGGAAATTAAGTAGGGGAAACAGGTGCAACCTCATAGCTCCTCAATTTTTTCGTAAATAAAGCACAGATTGCCAACACGGTTATAAGGGTATGTAAATTTGGTCAGGCTGACATCTCACTTCCGTGTTCTGAGTAACTAAAATTCATTTGCAAGCATTCATTGTACTTTGCATGGTACTGTAAGGAGACTGTGAAGGCTGATCAAGTAAATTAGAAATGAGCCCTGCTTTCAAGATACATTTCATCCAACAGATGATTAAGGTACACATAACCACAATTATAAGCAGAGTGCAGTAAGGAGGAGGCACTGACTTCATTCTCTTAGACGAATTCAGTTTCAGATGCCTAACACACTATGGCCTGAGAGTGTAAAACCAGGTGGCAATGAACTTCAACTACCTTTGTTGTTTTTAGTATATCCTAAATTAAATTGTCTGATGTTTAAGAAACATATGCAACAGATATTGGAAAGGCTGAAACTTTGAGGACTTTTTAAATGAAAATTCTAGAGCCCCAAACATGCTGAAAATGAATTTAGAAAACTAAGATTTGTTTTATACTAAGGTGAAAAAAAAAATTTAAAAAAAAAGTCTTTGGAGACCCGCATACTACTCTAACCCAGCTTAGGAAAGTGGGTTCCTAATGGCCTGAAAGAGAAGCCTCATTGAAAAAGCCTAACTTGTTCCTCAGTTCACCAGCTTATCTCCCCTCTCCCCCTATCTGCCTTGCCAAGGCTCCCCTGGGGAAGTCCAGTTGACCTGCTGCTGGAGTGACCACCTGGACAGTCCAGAAGGGATAAATTATTGCAGACTGGGCAACTATCACATTAGTAAACTGCTGTGATGTTGGTGCCCTGCGTCCTTTCTCCACTCCCTAATGACTCGCTGAGATGTTAAAACAGTAATCAGAGAGAAGGGAGTTTCAAAAATTATCTGAGAACCATGTGTTCTTCAGTATCAGCTTTCATTTATAGAGAATTGCGTATGTGCCTGACACCAGAGACTTTGTACATATTCATTATTGAATTTAATTCTCACATAGCCTGGAAAAGTAGGTATTATCATTTTCATTTTACAGATGAAAAAACTAAGGCTTATCAAGGTTAAGTGACTTCATCTCAGAAGAAAGCTGCCGAATTCTAAAACCTGTGTTTTTTTAATCCCATTGTTTTAATATGAGGTATGGTAAAGTGGGAAATGTTGGGCTTTCTTTTTTTCAATTCTTAGAGCTCGGTTTCATGGACTTTATTTTAAAGTCATGTTCATGAGACAATTAAACCAGAAAAATAAAATCATACATAGAAAAAATATGGTGAAAATGGATCCAAAAAATAAAACCAAGGGAAATCATAAAGGAGAGAAAATATACCTCTGTTTTTTCATAAGTCTTTTATAAATTATTCTGGGTTGGTACAGATGGCTTTTCTATTCCAGGGAGACAAGAGTAGGGAATTGGCTTTAAAAATGCTATTAGATTAATGCATGAAATATACTGCAGTACTAAATAGCTTTCATCATTTCATTATTTAAAATCCATAGAGGCTGTGTATTGCCAGCTCCAAGACATGGGCTCTGTTGCTAGACTCTTGGGTCTCTTGGGTCAGCCTGGTAATGGCTCTGGGTGCCTCCAAACCCATCCATCTCAGCCACTGGAATGACATTTATAGGAAAGTTAAACAAACCTTTGGCCCAGCTGAAAAAACTCTCAAAGTAGAAAATGTTGCTTAAACATACAGCTAGAAGAGAATTTGGCAGCACATTAAGCAGATGCACAAGTAGTATCATGGGTGAGGCAGCTGCAGGTTGGTGCAGATGACTATGTTTTAGATGAAGGAGAAATAAAATACAGTAATTTCCTGGCACCACTGGGTAAGATGTTTAGAAGTAGAAATTGCGAGAATTTTTGTTTGGAGAAGAGATGATGCTTGTGAGTACAGAGAAAATGGAAATTTAAGGCTATATTGCATGATTTTGTTGATTAGGTCAGTGAAATTTGCAAACGGAAAGAAAAGAGCAAGACAGGTGAAGGGCAGAGGGATCATAGCTGTAGTCAGCAAAAGGGTGAAATTAATTGCAATTGACGTCTGTCTCTAGGACATGAGGTGTTTGAAGAAGTGAAATGTTTGCATACCTCAATCTGTAGATAGGGTAAAAGTTAATAAATACTAATGCAGTCTCTTGGAAGTGAACCAGCTCCTGTTTTAATCAGCTAAGTATCTCTTTTGGATGAAAGTGGAGGAAAGAAGGAGCCATCTTTCTTTTCTTTGGCTAAGCAGTTTCAAAGTATCCTCAAAACTCCTTTGCCTGTTCCCTTATTTTATTCTCTTCTTCCTCTTCCTTCCAGGTCACTGTCTGTCTGTGTGTCTCTCTCTCTCTTTCACTTTAACAAATGTTTTCATGCATTGGTTCTAAATTTACAACACTGAATTAGCCTCTTCACATATAAATCATCTAAATGGAGAAACGGCAAGAACTTCTGAATACTACGTATATTAAAAAACAGTGTTTAATATGGGGAAAATAAGAATCAAACCCATCCTCTCTTCCCCCTTTCCTTCCTTCCCTCATTCTTTTCTCCTCTTTCCCTCCTTCCCTCCCATCTTCCTCTGTTTCTCCGTGCTAGGTACTAGGAGCATGAAGTCACAGTTTCTACAATAATAAAAAAATTATGCTCAGTAGGGAAAGAAAGAGACAAACCAAAATTATGAACAGTTGTGGAAAGTGCTATGATTAGCAGAATGTACAAATTTCGTGGGAACACAAGAAAGGAAAGATTATTTCTATCTGAGGGTAAAGCAGCATTTACGTTAGATGAGCTTGAAAACAGGAGGAGTTAATCATATGGATAAACAAAGACAAAAGGACAGATCAGTCAGTTACTTTGAAGTTCAATTTTTGTGTTTGTTTCCGTTTTCATTTTGCATCTCAAACACTAACACACATAAGCCAGTAGAGAGTAGTGGTCGACAGTGTGGGCTTTGGACCTAGTTTTCCTGGTTTCAAATCCTAGCCCTACTCCTTACAGGAGTGTGATTTGGAAATGTTGTTTAACTTCCCTGTGCCTTGGTTTCCTGATTCATAAAACGAAAGATAATAGTGGTCATACTTTATAGGCTTATGATTGCCAAAGTTAATAATATATATGAAGCACTTAAAAGTGGTGCCTAGTACATAGTAAGCTCTTATTATTATAAGAGTTTAGTAAATAAAATAATGAGTGTGATATGTGGACATGCAATGCAATTTGAATACATTTGATTATTGTTTTTACTATGCCCGACCACCTTGCTGGAATGAGATTTTTAGGCATTGCCATTAACTGGTGTCTAATGGATCTGCCAAAGCCATCAAGCTGTTGAAATTAAGAAAGAAAAAAGAAATAGTAAACCCCTGGGTCACTCAGCATCTGTCCAAAATAGTCCAGACTTCTAGGATGAACAAGTGAATGAGTAAATTTTTTTTTTACTTGTGGTAAAATGTACATAACATAAAATTTAACATTTTATACTAAAGCGTTACACTGAAGTGGCCACTAAGTGGTATATTTATGCTAAGCCTATACTCTATACAAAAGGCCACTAAATGCTACATTTCATTTTTATTTATTTGTTTATTTTTGAGACAGAGTCTTGCTCTGTGGCCTAGGCTGGAGTGCAGTGGCATGATCCCGTGTCCCTGAACCTCTGTCTCCTGGGTTCAAGAGATTCTCGTGCCTCAGCCACCCAAATAGGTGGGATTACAGGTGTGTGCCACCACGCTTAGCTAATTTTTATATTTTTAGTAGAGACAGGGTTTTGCCATGATGGCCAGGCTGGTCTTGAACTCCAGGCTTCAAGTGATCCACCTGCTTCGGCCTCCCAAAGTGCTGGAATTATAGGCGTGAGCCCGGCCACATTTTTCAATGGTTAATTTTACGTTTTGTGGATTTTGCCTTAATAAAAAGAAGAAGGACCTTAAATAGTCACCATTTTAACCATTTGAAAGTGTACAATTAAGTGGTACTAACTTCATTCGCAATGTTGTGCAAACGTCACCTCTATCTTGTTCCAGATCATTTTCCTTACCCCATATGGAAATCCTGTACCCATTAAGCAGTTACTGCCTTTTCCCTCCTGCCTCCAATCCCTGGCAACCACAAATCTGCTTTCTGTCTCTATGGATTTTCTTATTCTACATATTTTTTATAAATGGTGTAACACAATTAAAAAAAAAAAAAGAAAGAGTGGAATGCTAAATAATTTGGATTGTCTTCTGAAAAATAATGAACATGAATTCCATGGGATTATACTTGTTACAAAAGTGATTAGGCCTTAAGGTATTGTGTTTGTGGACCCTGACATACACGACCAACAGCAAGGAAATACATACTCTCACCAAACATAGGATTCCTGATCAGTCAACATTGATGCCTTGGCCTCAAGTTCATACAAATAAAAGATGATTCTCCTACAATCATGTTTTTGAGTGTTGGTGCTCTCCCCAGAAATTGGGGAGAATGTGCTTTCCTCACCTTTTCTCTTCCTTTTTGGATAAGCTCATCCAGTTCCTTACAACTTTTTTTTTCCTGTTTTGTTTAGTTAGGATTGTTTTTACTTATACAGAATGACTATTTCTGCACTCATATTTTATAGTATTTTCATCCATATTAAACCAGAAAAGAATAATATTCCTAACACCCTTTAGCATGTATATATAATGTCTTTTGTTTTTTCCCACAAATTTATGAGATAGCAAATTTTATGATTTCCACCCATCAGATGGTGAGAATTACATGATTTATAGGATCTTACCTTTTGGGTCTTTTTTCTTGCAGGGAATTTTTTGCTGCAAACCTAACAGCTAATAAAATTATTTCTCATGACTAATTAACTTAAGATTAGTGGAGATTCGGTGTAGAGCAGTGAAGACACTGTAACCTCAGCTGGTGGTTAGTGTCCATTCAGTAAGTGTTAGCTGTTAAAATGCAGCATTTAAATAAATTAGAAGTAGCTTATAATAAAGGACAAATATGAAATGAGAAAAAACTATGGAGTACAATGTGCCAGGTATTGAGAATAAGTGTTTCACCTGGTTTTGCTTATTTAATCTTCACAAAATCCCATAAGGTAGGTGTTATTGTTATCCCAATTTAAAAGAAAAAGAAAATCAGGGTTAGAGCAGCTATATAAACTGTCAAAGGTCATATAGCTGGTAAGTGGCTGAGCTGCAATTTGAATGCAGGTAATGTGATTCCGTAGAGCTCATTCTTAGCCACTAGATTGTACTCATTCTCCAACAAAAATAGATAAATTGGCCAGAGTATTAACCATGTCATTGAACACCGAATTTGACTTAAAAGGCTCTGACTAATGAAATTAAAATGGGAAATAACCTGTTTTACATAATACTTAATATCTAATGGAAAGACATACAAGTCAGATATCCATACCTCAAAGAAGACAAAGTTTTGCTAAGTTTCAAAATGAATTTGTCATGTGGGCTTCAGGCAGGAAGTATTGAATAGTGATATGGTTTGGCTCTGTGTTCCCACCCAAATCTCATCTGGAATCGTAATCCCCACGTGTCGAGGGAGGGACCTGGTGGGAGGTGACTGGATCATGGGGGCGGTTTCCCCCATGCTGTTCTCATGATACTGAGTTCTCACAAGAGGTGATAATTTTAAAGTGTGTTGCCTCCTCACTTGCTCTCTTTCCTGCCACCTTGTGAAGAAGGTTTCTGCTTTCCCTTCACCTTCTGCCATGATTGTAATTTTTCTGAGGCCTCCCCAGCCATGTGGAACTATGAGTCAATTAAACCTCTCCTTTTTTTTTTTTTTTTTTTTTTTTTTGAAATGGAGTTTTGCTCTTGTTGCCCAGGCTGGAGTGCAATGGTGAGATCTCAGCTCACTGCAACCTCCCCTCCCGGTTCAAGCGATTCTCCTGCCTCAGCCTCCTGAGTAGCTGGGATTACAGGCATGTGCCACCATGCCCGGCTAATTTTTTGTATTTTTAGGAGAGACAGGGTTTGACCATGTTGGTCAGGCTGGTCTTGAACTCTGGACCTCAGGTGATCTGCCTGCCTCCCAGACTTCTGTGATTATAGGCGTGAGCCACCGCACTTGGCCAGTGAAACCTCTTTTCTTTATAAATTACCCAGTCTCAGGTAGTATCTTTATAGCAGTGTAAAAGTGAACTAATATAAATAGCATGATGTAAAATGTCCCAACAATAACCCTAAATGAATAAAAAGTTATTTTCTTCGTAGAGCTATTTTTCATTTGAGTCTAAGACATATGCCAGAACCTCCCAATTAGTTGCAAATATTATGGTAAACATGATTCTTTCCTGGGCAATAAGCTAAGTTAGTGTGATCTAGGTATGTCATATGTCTATAACCTAACTTGTAACTATTATCCACTTAAAATGCCTAGAGATGTATATAAATAACATGCCATTGAGACTGCCTTTGTTGGAGATTGTTTGTCCATGTTGGGCTTCTGAAAAAAGTGAACAGTGGGTAAAACATGTCACCAATCTCTGACAAAATCCTGCAAACGAGGTATTCCATGGCACTGAACAAGGACGTTTGATAAATATCTGACGAAGAGATGGTATGCTGTTCTATTATGATGGTTCAAGTAGAAATCATTAAATTTGGAAATAGAACATCATCAATGAATTCTCCCCTAAATTTTAAAAGCTAATAAAAATATTTTTCAAAAACCACGCAGAGAAAGAGAAAGAAAAGGGGATCCTGTGTTTCCTAGACACCACACTTCTCTCTCTGCTCCTCCCTCTACTCACAAATGGCAGTTCATCCCGTCTTTGGGGCAGTGTTCAAAGATACCTGAGAGGGAAGTAGGATAATAAAGTACAATGATAAGGACAGTGATTTGTCCAAGATAAGAGACAAATAAGGAAAAAGTCATGGTCCCAAGTTCTCTGACTCTGGTCTAAACTCACTGCTCTTTCAACACCACCAAAGTATTTATCTAACTTAGCTGCTACCCAAACACTTAATTCAAGTGTGTAGACTTGAATCATATAAGTGATGTGAACTGGATTCAGAACAGACCTGTTTACTTTGTTTAATTTGTTGGATATCTAAGGTCATGTGAGTAGTAGAATTCTGAGATAACATATCTCTCCATAAATAAGCAATTATCAACAGGACAGACGCAATGTCCAATCCATCTAGGGAGCATTTCTACAGACATGGTTCAGCCCTTCTTTGGATCACAGATTGAATGCCACTGTTCTTACTAGGGAGGAGCAGAGAGAAGAGTGGTGTCTAGGAACACAGGATCCCTTTTTCTCTCTTCCTGTCTCTGTGTTTTTAAAGATATTATTATTAGCTTTTAAAGTTTAGGGGAGAATTTGTCGATGATGTTCTATTTCCAAATGTATTAATTTCTACTTTTCTCTTCAATATTGTTTACCTCCTACTTGCCTTAGACTTTTTTTGTTGTTCTTATAGATTCTTGACTTGAAAATTTAGTTCATTTATTTTTTATCTTTCTCTTACAGTTATGAGACAAGTCAAAATAATTTGATTATATGTGTAGTTTGGGCCACATCTCCATGGATTGTTCTGAATAAGATGTTCTGTATCATTTTCTATATTTTCTGTAAAAGCTGATTTAATTTCCACTTTTATCTGGGAGTTATTTATAATAGTGAATTGAAATTTCCAGGTGGATTTAAACACTATAAAACTCGTATTACTAATCCAGATTTAACAAATTAAGTAAGTTATATATTCAGAGATTCATGACCTAAATGATTTCTGTCTTGAAAAATGTATTGGCAAACTCTTGAATACTTTTCTAAAATATATGTGATATGTGATAAACTTGTGTAATGACTGTATGAATTTTTAAGGCAAACATTTTGTTGATGTTAATATACATATGTTAAATATAGAGATCTAAGTGTATAGCTTGATTAACTTCCACCCTGAGAAATAAATAGACCATCCCTAGTATTCAATAAACCCTCCTTGTGTCTCTTCCCAGTCAAAACCCCTTTCTATAAGGGTAACCACAGTCCCATTTTCTATTACTATTGACAAGTTTTCATGATTTTAAACTTTATTTGGATAAAAATCATAGGATATGTTCATTTTGGTAATGGGTTTCTTTGTTCAAAATTACGTTTGTGAGAATTATCCAGTTTGTTGTACATAGCAGTTCATTTACATCCTATTAAGTGAATATTTCATAGCTTATTTATTGATTTAACTCTTGATAGATTTGGGGGTTATTTCCAGTTTGGGGTTTTTACAAATGGTATTGTTATTAACATTCTCACATTTCTCTTTTGATGTAATTTCTCTCTATCTTCCTTTCTTTCTTTTTTTGTTTTGTTTTGTTTTTAGATGCAGTCTCACTCTGCCACCCAGGCTGGAGTGTGGTGGTGCAATCATGGCTTACTATATCCTCAACCTTCTGGGCTGAAGCAGCCCTCCTGTCTTAGCCTCCTGAGTAGCTGGGATGACAGGCATATGCCACTATGCCAGGCTAATTTATTTTTTGTAAATACAGGGTCTCACTGTGTTGTCCAGCCTGATCTCAAACTCTTGGCCTTAAGCAATCCTCTTGCCTCAGCCTCCTGAAGTGCTGGGATTAAATTCATGAGCCACCATGCCTGGCCTTTTGGATGTAGTTTCTGTTGCACATATACCTAAAAAAAGGAATTGTTGTATCATGGTATGTGTATGTTAACTTTTAGTAGATAATTAGAGTTTTCCTAGATGCTTATATTCCTAACAACTTGAGAGGCTGAGGTGGGAGGATGTCTTGAGGTCAGGAGTTCGAGACCAGCAGCAGAGTGAGATTCTCCCATCTTTAAAATTAAAAATAAATAAATAAATAATAAAAAATTTTATCACTCAAGTAGTATATCAGAATTCCCTTTGTTCCTAATCCTCCTGTACTTTTGATGTTTTCTCTCATTTTCATTTTACCTATTCTAATCAATGTGTTGCAGCTTCACTTTGTGAATTTAATTTTTACTTTCCTGATGACTAATGATGCTGAGCATCTTTTATTAGGTTTATTTTTCATTTGACATCTTCTGTGAAGTATCTGTGTAAGTCTTGCCCATATTTCTACTGGCTTGCTTTTTCTCTCTTTTTCTTAGTTCCTAAAAATTCCCTATAAATTCTGGCGATGACTGATTTTCCAGACCTTCATGTTTTGTGAATGTCTTCTGTTCTGTGGGCTCACCTTTCATTCTTGTAATGGTGCCCTTTTGATAAACTAAAGGCTTTAGCTGTAATATATTCAAATTTTAAACCTTTTCTTTGATGTTTCATACTTTTCATAAAATAACAGCTTTCAAGAGATATAATTCACATTTAATGAGACATAATTTTACCCATTGAAGGTGAACAACTCATTGGCTTTTGTATAGTCACAGAGTTATTCAAGGATTACCACTACTTAGTTTTAGAATATTTTCATCACCCCTAGAAGAACGTCCTTATCAGTACCAGTCACTTCGTAGTTCTTTTTTTTTTTTCTTATTCTCTGGGAACTACTTATCAATTCTATGAATTTGCCTTTTGACTTTTCATATAAGGGAAATCATATGATATGTGGCTCAAGTGTTTTGCTTCTTTCTCTTAGCATAATATTTATAAGGTTTTTCCATGTGTGGCATATATAAATACTATATTTCCTTTTATTGCTGAATAATATGCCACTGTATAGTTATACCACATTCTATTCATTCATCACTTGACAGAGTTTTTGGTTTGTTTTCACTTTTTGACTATTATGAACAGAGCTGATGTGAACATTCATGTCCATGTTTTTGTGTGGACATATGTTTTTACTTCTCTTGAGTATATATCTAGGAGTGGAACTGTTAGAATAGGCAGATAGCCAGAAATGAGCAGGGCGAGAGAGCCCCTGGGAAAAGAAGTCCTAGAGATGCTGCCCACTGATAGTCAACACTGCCCACTGACAGTCAGCAAAAAAGACATTGGCTACATTGGCTATGCATGGTCTTGTGGTTGGGCTCCTCCAGCCCTGAAGGGGATGACTCTAGTTGGAGATAATCATGGTGTAGGGTCTTTGCACTGATGAACATGTGTACTCCTCCAATAACTTGCCCTAGAGTACTCTTTTGCTCATTATAATGGTAAAAGTCACACACCTGGGTGGAGATTTTAAATGCTAAGGACACATGTGACATATGTATTAGCATGCACAACTACAGAGCACGTGCCCACAAGGGGACTGCCTGATATGGTTTGGGTGTATGTCTATGCCCAAATCTCATGTCAAATTGTAACCCCCAATGTTGGAGACAGGGCCTGGTTGGAGGTGACTGACTGGATCATGTTTTGTTGATTTCCTCCTTGCTCTTCTCATGAAAGTGCATGAGTTCTCATGAGATCTGATTGTTTTAAAGTGTGTAGCATTTTCTCCCTGACTTTTCCTCCTGATTTGGTCATGTAAAATGTGCTGGCTTCCCCTTCACTTTCCATCATAATTGTAAGTTTCCTAAGGCCACTCCGGCCATGCTTCCTGTACAGACTGTAGAACCATGAGCTAATTAAACCTCTTTTCTTTATAAATTACCCAGTCTCAGATATTTCTGACTAAAACAGGGTTACAAGTGACACCTCCTCATACCCCATCATGAATAATTATGTAAGATTCTTACAGAGTCCCTCAGCATTGGCTGCTGCTGGCTCATACTCTCCAGCAGCCCACTCTTACTTTTCTTTCAGAGTGTACTGTCTCTTTAAATCAACACTGCTTCCGCTATTATTCCAAGTAGACCAGTTCGGAGCTGTTTTCCAGAGGGGTCAGTCTGCTCCCCTTTTGCAGTGTCCTCTTCTTAATCCTTTCACTTAGATTACTAGTTGCTTCTTGGCCAAATTCTTCATCTCAAGTTAGAGAAGAGCTGAGGAGTCTTGCAGTTCCTGGTAACAGAATTGCTGGGTCATGTGGTAACTCTGTGATTAACATGTTGAGGAAATGCAAGATGGTTTTCCAAAGAGTCTGTATCATTTCATGTTCCTAATAGCAATGCATGAAGGTTCCAGTTTTTCCACATCCTACAAACACTTGGTATTGACTGTCTTTCTTATTTCAGAATTCCTAGAAGGTGGAAAATGACGTCTCATTGTGGTTTTGATTTTTATTTCTTTAACAACTAATGATGTTAAGCATCATTTATTGTGCTTATTGGCCATTTGTACATCTTTTTTTGGAGAAATATCTATTTAATTCCTTTGGCAATTTAAAATTAAATTATGTTTCCTTTTATTATTGAGTTATACAAATTCTTTATATATTTTGGGTAAAATTCACTATTGAATATATGTATGATTTGCAAATATTTTCTCCTGTGCATTACCTTTTCACTTTTTTGGATGATGTTCTCTGTAGCACAAAAAGTTGTAATTTTCATGAAGTTGAATTTACCTATTTTTTCTTTTTCTTGTACTTTTGCTATTATGTCTAAGAACTATTGCCTCACACAAGGTCTCAAATATTCACTTACGTTTTCTCCATCAGTTTAATAGTTTGGGCACCTATGTTTAGGTCTATAATCTATTTTGAGTTAATTTTTATATACAGTGTAGGCTAAGAGTCTAACTTCATTCTCGCACAGGTATTTTAGCATTATTTATTAAAATGACTATTCCTTCTCCCAATGAATTGTTGTAGCACTATTGTTGAAAATCGATTTATTTTTAGTCTTTCAGGTTTTTTTTTTTTCGATAGTCTATATATCTATCTTTATGGCAGTGCTATACTTTCTTATTACTGTGGTTTCATGATAAGTTTTGAAATTAGGGAAATGTTAGGTCTGACAGTTTTGTTCTTTTTCAAGACTGTTTTGGCTATTCTGGGTACCCTGAATTTCCATATACATTTTGGGATGAGCTTGCCAATTTCTGCAAAGAAACCAGCTGGGATTTTGATAGAGACTGAGTTGGATCTGTTGATCGATTTTGGGCATTCTTGTCATCTTAAAATGAACTACTCCAATCCATGGGCATGGAATGTCTTTTGATTTATCTAGGTCTTTTTAACTTTCTTTCAACAATTTTGTACTTTTGCACTTTTCAGTGTACAAGGGTTAAATTCCTTTTGTTAATTTTATCTTAAGTATATTATTTTTATTGATGCAACTGTGAGTGGAATTGCTTTCCTAATTTCATTTTCAAATTGCTCTTCTACTCACATTATTTTGACTATGAGATTGCATTGAGTAGAATAGAAGGCAAGGGTAGCCCCTCCCTTACTAATCTTATTAAAGACTGACCTCAAGTGATGGTGCTACTCTCATACTTCCAAAATTGATGCCACAACACTGGTCATAAAATCAGGTGCAGTCAAGTATATATTGGAAGGAATAAAGGTGATGTACTATGTTGGGTTGGTATTGAGATTTTCATTTTCTCAAACTGGAGTGGGATGGGAATTGAGTAATTTTTCTACAATTCAGACAAAGCATTACCCTTTATCCTGTGCTAAGGACGTTAGTTCCATTAAGCCAAGACCCTCTTTTTCATACTGTCTACTTTGTATTGCATATTTTTTTCATATACCAGTCTATTTCACCTGCCATCCTCAATGACAATAATATTTTATTGTTAAATTTGCCTAACCATTATTCAGTTTTTAGCCATTTGTGTGTTTTTTTCTTTGAATAAAATACATATTGATTATTTTCTTGGCACTAAAATTTGCATGAAAATAAATCATTGTAAAAGAATCCCATTATCCAAATCATATCTTCTTTTTTCATCCAGAAAATCTGCAAATGCAGTAATTGTCCATAGGGTTGAGTAGAAGGAACTGAATTACAGACATGTTTTAAAAGTTTGATATGGAGCTCAGTAAAATTTTGTGTTTTACAATTTTAATTTTGTATCAGTGTCACTATTCTGTGATGAAGATAGATGTGTCCACTTCTGTATTTGTAGTAGTGGCTTTTAGAGTAATCCTTCAATTAGGTAAGGAAAAAATAACTGCAAGATTTTGCCTACTGTTATGTTTTTATTTGCATTTAACTTTATGTGTTTATACATACACATATAAATCTGTTTCCTATCTGAATTTTATTCAGGAACTTATGATGAAATGGAGAATTTTCCAGAATCTTCTCGATTTTTTAAGTAATGATAGTAGTAATTCCTAATGGGGCAATAACAGGAAAAGTCAGTTCTCTATTTGGATGAGGCCTTATCTTACACCAATGTAGGCAGTGGGCAAGGACTACACTGAAGGGTTGGAGCACGGAGCACGTGCCCCCTCCCAGAAAGGATCACTGTTTTCATTTCTTCTTGGGAGGCCATAGATAGCAAGGGAGCATGGGCTTGAATAGCTTCATGTTAGATCTGGGCTCTGCAGAAATTACTTTTCTTATGCATCACAGTGAGATTACTTGGAAACTGGAAATACAATAATTTGATGTGCTTCCCAGGCTTGTGGAACACTGAACTGAAGTCATGCATAGAAAGCACTAGGCACAGAGCAGGCATCGCAGGTGTCATCCTTCCCTTCTGGCATTCCCTTTCCTACTTCAAGGCTATGTCTTATCTGAGCAAACTTGATTTCAAAGTTTACTTTAACTAACATACATCTTTAAAAGAAAGTCTTTTGTAAGATAATGATTTTCTTTTCAATAAAAGGTGATTAGCTGAACAGGTAAGTAAGGTTGATTTAATTAATATGTCATTGTGCATCTTTTATTGATAGATTAACAAATTAGAAAGATCCATGAATTTCTATTTTCAGTTGAGACAATCTGCTCATTGTTTCCATGCCCCATTTTTCTATCGCTTCTGCTAATCATTCAATAATGAGCTCAGCATTGAGCATATGCACAGTGCATCAGATGCTAAGAGACGGTTTATATCCAGTTGAAGTATCTATAGCCTGACTCTGTTACTTTTTGAAGATTTTTGCTATCACAACTGCAATTAATGGAAACCATAAAATATAGTGAACATCTGTGAACATCAATGACTGCATTTGCCCATATATCAAAAAAAGAGAAAAGAAAAACATAATACTGAATCATTTGTGAATTCAAGTTGTTCAAAATACAAAAAGTATTTGCCCATATATCCAAAAAAAGAAAATAAAAATGGTCAGGCATGTTGGCTCATGCTTGTAATCCCAGCACTTTGGGAGGCCAAGGTGGGTGGATCACCTGGGGTCAGGTGTTTCAGATCAGCCTGGCCAACCTGGTGAAACCCCATCTCTACTAAAAATATAAAAATCAGCTGGGTGTGGGGGCACGTGCCTGTAATCCCAGCTACTTGGGAGGCTGAGGCAGGAGAATTGCTTGAACTCAGGAGAAAGGGGTTGCAGTGAGGTGAGATCACGCCACTGCACTCCAGCCTGGGTGACAAGAACGTAACTCTGTCTAAAAACAAAACAAAACAAAAAAACGAAACAAACAAACAAACAAACAAAAAAAAACAAAGGAAAAGAAAAACATACTGAATCACTTATGAATTTGAAGGGTTCAAAATACAAAAAGTAATGTGTCCAGAACTTGATTCTTTAATGATAAGTACTAAATGTTTAGGTGAAATAAAGAGCCAAACACAGCTTTAGATGCTGAAGAAAGACTTTCAATTAATTTTTATGACTACCGTATAAAATATGCGCAGATGAGTCTTCCATACTTTTTGGAGCCATAAAGCTATACTTTCTAATTAGATATATAAAACTTGGTTTACTCAGAATCCATTTTGACTCTGAAACCACTGATCTCTAGCAGCTGGGGGTTTCCAGCACTCTGTGCTGTGGTTGGAACTGTCCTCATTCTACTCCTGCCTTGAAGGAGAAAAACGACCCCTATGCTGCATGTACCCAGTAAAAAGATATTTTCTTATTTTACAGACACAGAAAATGATTGCAAGTATGAAATGTGGGTGATGTTCAATAACTTATAAATACTCAGAGGGCCTTAAATGTATTAACTCTTATTTCTGCTTCTAAGCCCTTGCTCTCAACATTTCCCCAACCCAAAGTGCCCTCTCCAGTTGTCCTGATTCCTAAAGCTACTCATTCTTCAGGGCCAGCTCAAATCCCATATCCCTGCCGCCAAGCTTGTTTATGTGACTCTACATAGTTTGTCCCATTGGTGGATATCTTTCCTACCTATAGTTTGTTTCATTTAGAAACAGATGCATACATTGCAAAAGGCATTGCATTTAGTTACAACTGTGTTTAAGATTCGGGTCACACACTTGTTTGCTATGTGACCTTTAGCACATCACAATGTCTCTGAGGCTGTATTTAAAAGGAAAAAAAAAAGCCCTCACTACAAGCTTTCACTAAGGGTGAGTCAAGATTACAAATGTAAAAATGGTTTATGAAAAGTAATCCATGTAAAATGCACTATACGATGTATACTATGTTGTCATTCTAATCTCTTTGTTTTAGCTCCCCGAACAAATCATAAACTTTTAAAGGAAGAAATTGTAATTGAAACGTGTTTATATCTTAACATCTAGCTTAGTGTGTTGACTGTAGTGGGTGTTCATTAAACATCTGCTGATTTGATTTGCAGATGAAAGTGGTTTTCCTTCTAGGATCTATTTCTAGTTCTTTATCTGTATTGCCACATGTTTCTTTTTTTTCTATCAATTTGAACTTTAATGTATCTTTCTACTCCTTTGATTTTCCCTTTTCATTCTAGGAAAATATATTTTCAAATGTCAGGGGTATGCGTGTGTGAGTTTTCATTTGTTGCATAGATGAAGATGTGACTACAGAGAAAAATGAAAGGAAGAGGTGTAAAGCGTAGGAAAAAATACAAGGTTAGCTTCATGTTTTGGTGGGGGAACTAGTGGCTGATAGAAAGTTAAGGCTTGGAATTAAGGTGATAAGATGGATTTGGGGGTTAAGGTAGGTGAAATGGTGTTGATTAGTCAAAAAAATTTTTTTTCTTGTGCCAAGCAGAATGGTGGTTTCCAGGGACTCAGGGGAGAGGTAAATCGAGAGTTGCAAATCGGTGGGCAAAATGTTTCAGTTGAGCAAGATTAAAACACTCTAGAGATCTGTTGCACAACATTGTACCTATAGTCAACAACAATGTATAGTACACTTAGATTTGTTAGAAAGGTGAATCTCATGTTAAGTGTTCTTACCACAATAAAGAAATCTTTTAAAATTATAAAATGTAATTTTTCCAAAAGTTACTTAAATTTGCTTCAGATGGTGATGTTATGGGCCTCTGTGGGGAGTTTCTTTAATCCTGCCTATAGGATGAAGCCAACATATGGCCAACTCCTCCCCCACAGTCTAGGATAGCTCCCTCTTCCTGTTGTGGAGAGTACAACCTGACTCATTTTTTGCAAAGCAAAGGTGGCAGTTGGTCCCATTCCCAAAGGCTGGCTGCACTTTGTGACTGACTTAGAAGCTACTGCTAAGGTGTTTCCCATCCTTTCAAGTCCCTGCTGTGTCTGGGCTCCTGTGGGACATCCCAGAGCAACAGAAGGATGGGCTGATGGGCGGGAAGCTACATAGCAACTCAGCCTCCCCACCTGGCTCTATAACCTGCTCCATCTGTCAGTTGTTCCGGGCAGCTGAAGAGTACAGCAGTTCAAAGCCCCACTCCAGGCTGTTTCTGAACATTTCTTTGCTCTCCAAGGACCTGATATTTCTGGCCATGGAGAGGGGATTAGAGCCAAGTGTTCCTCAGCTCAGCAGCCCAGGTACATGGGGTTGGCAGCCACTAGACCTCGTGCTGTGCTGCTCCTTAGACCCTTAGACAATTGAATAAGAAATGTTGGGCTTATTTCTATTCATTTTACCATCTTCTTTTTTTCATGATCCATCTGTGTGAAGTTTGGAATGATGTTTGTACATTCAAAAGCCAATCAGGCATGAAGTTAATTTAGGGCAGCATTTCAATAACTACACAGACAAGAAAACTGAGGGTTTATCTAGTAAATCTGTCAAGAAGAAAACACCATCAGTGTGGAAGGATGATGAGCATAGCAGACCCAGCAAGACCCTTTTCTGGGGAATCAGGAAACAAGAATTGACACTTAGGTTGATGTGTGTGCTGTTTATTTTTGAACTCATTTTGAACAATTATGTTTTAAGGATTAGAATTACCAATCTATGTCAGACCTGCATGACTCAGAGGAACAAATGAGGTCCCTGCATTAATTTTCTATTGCTGCATAACAGATGACTGCAAATGTAACAGTGTAAAATAATGCATATTTATAATCTCACAGTCTCTGTGGTTCAAGAATCTGGGATCTTTTTAGTTGGGCCCTTAGCTCAGGATCTCACCAGGCTGCAATCAAGGTGTCACCTGGACCATGTTTTCGTCTGAAGGTCTGTTTGGGGAAGAATATGCTTCCAAGCTCACTCGTGTTGTTGGTAGAATTGATTTCCTTGAAGCTGTCAGACTCAGAACACCAGTTTTTCTCTGGCTTCTCTCAGTTCCTAGGGACCACTGGTCATTCTGGCTTCTCTCAGTTCCTGGGTACCACTGGTCATCTATGTAGGATCTCTTATAACATGGCTATTTACTTCTTCAAAGCTAGAAAGGGAAAAAGCCCTTCTACTATAAGACAAAGTCTTACCTGACTAACGTAGTCACTGGAGTGGCATTTTATCACCTTTGCCATATTGAATCAATCAGGAGCAAGTCAAAGGTTTTTTTTTTTTTTTTTCTACAGTTACGGGAAGGAGATTAGATAAAGGAGTAAACCCCAGGAGGTGGAGACCATGAGGGCCACCTTAGAGTGTGTCCCCATACTGCCTGTTTCAGAATCCATTCTTATGTGGCCAGTTAGTGGTACTTTGTTTGTGGCCAGAAATTAGGTTTTAATCTCAGGTCAGTCCTGGTATAAATGTATAGAAAATGATGTGACAAAGATGGGTTTGAATCTTGAATTATAATGGAAAATAATGTCTTTGATGTTTAATGTCTATATTTGCAAAATGGTGGGTGATTATCTGCATGACTGGCTCATCTATGTGCCTCCAAATAGTCCCAAGTCTCGCAATCCCCTTTCTCCCTTATGTGCAGTGGCTCAAGACCCTTAGCTCTTCACTCCTAACTTGCTCTCACTCTCTTCCTATGCTTCTTAATACTCAACCTTGGGTTTGTTTCTTGTTTTCAGCCTTTTGGTCTATCTTTTATTTCCTCCTTTACCTTCAATTTTTTGACTGATTTCAATTTACACTTTAAAAGATTTTGGCTCAGATTCATCTCACTCTTCCTTCCTTCAAAAGATTTTGCATGGGATTATGAATGACTTAGTTCAGTGGTATTGAAATGCCAATACTTGAAATAACTGAACCAGTGTTACCTGGGGAGACTTTTCTAGCATCTACTTTTGGAGAGTCAATTAAATCCGGTTAGACGTGTCAATTGAACCTGGAAAAAATATATGATATATATAACATATATGAATATAAATGTATAATATGTATCTATATATAACATATATAATATATATGGGATATATATTTATATAACATATATAATATATATGGGATATATATATATATATATATATATATATATATATATATATATTTACAAAACTTTCCCAAGATAGTTTTATGGGTAACCCCTGACTTTTGTCACACGGTAAGAACGAAACTTAAAAAAAAAAAAACTGCCAATAAATGCACAATAGCAGTGACCGTCTCATACAGATGGAATAGAAGCATAGCAGAGAATTCTAGGATTCACCAAGATCTGTGTTCCCTTCTCTGTACTGAGTCCTTACCTGGACTTCATTATATAAATATGTATTTTTTGAGACAGGATCTTGAGCTGTCACCTAGACTAGAGTGCAGTGGTATAATCATGGCTCACTGTAGCCTTCACCTCCCAAACTCAAGTGATCCTCCCACCTTAGCCTTCTAAGTAGCTTGGAATACAGGTGTGCACCACCACACTTAACTAATTTTTGTATTTTTTGTGGAGATGGAGTTTTGCCATGTTGCCCAGGCTGGTCTTGAACTCCTGGGCGCAAGTGATTCTTCCACCCTGACCTCCCAAAGTGCTGGGATTATAGGTGTGAGTACCATACCTGGCTAGAAGTCATTTTAAATTCAATTTGCAGTTAGTCGTGGCCATGAAACCAAGTCCTGGTTCATGGAATGTGAACTGATTTGATGTGTGTCTGTCTCCAACTTGACCCTTAAACATCCTCATTATAAATTCCACAGTCTTTTTTCTATCCTGTTATTGAATAGAGAAAACTCAAGAACCCAGAGAAAGGTGAAGCCAGAGGTGAAAGGAGCCTAGATCCCTGAATAACTGCGTGGAGCAGAGTGCTACTCTGTCTGCTTGCACTGGACAGTGTTGTCACCAAAAAAGGAACCGACACTTTGTTTAAGTAATGGATATCCTAATACATGTTTCTTTTTACATGTTCTAATTCAAATATCTCTGAGTAGACTTTCACCTCAAAATAATTCTAGTAGAAATACCTAAAATTCCACAGTAATGCATTTATTTCCCAAGTGTGATCATTACCTTTTCCGTAGTAGCTTTTAAGGTGAGAATGCTCTATGAAAGATGAATACATAAATCCTTAAAATTTCAATGTGAATGTATTTAACAAATCTGTGCTTGACAAGAGAAATGAGATAACATGTGAGAGAGAAGGAAGGATGAAAGAGAGACAAAGGAGGAACAGATGTTAATTTATTTTACAAATGTTTGATGAGTATCTACTATGTGGCATGCACTATGCCACGCTTGAAATATCAAGAATACTGAGACTCAGTCCCTATGGTGTTCATATTACAGAAGTGAAGTGAATCTTACATTAAATGTGTGCCTATAAAGAGACCATGTTTCTTTACCCCTCACAAATCTGTTGTTAAAACAGTGTGTCTTCATTCATACTATAGTAGAATCAAGGAACTATGCCATGGCCTGAGGCTTTTCCTGTAGTGTTTTAGTTAAACCTCTCAAGGACACTATGACAAGATATTATTAACCCCATTAACTCTAACTCATCCTTCAGCTCTCAGTTCAATTATCTGGAAAATTGATCTGATCCCCTATGTTAGATCATCTTCTATTAATAACTCACTGTGGCATGTGTCTCGTCTTCCTAGGACCTTATTGTAATTATATTTGTAGAGTTACTCACTTTTATCTTCCTCACTATATTGCAAGTTCCATGAGGACAGAGACTATGACTGCTTTTGCCCCTTTATAATCCATCCTATAGAGAGCACCATTGATTTACAGTCAGTATTTGTTGAATAGATGAATAAATATGTAATTGAGTTTTCGAATAGTGTGGGAAAAGGAAGATTTGGTCCCATGGAGCACGTGGTACTCGATGGCACTTCCTTCTTCTGCAGACACTGTCTACCCACTCACACCAGGGCCTGGACCATCCAGTTATCAGGAGGCTCAGTAGAGAAACCCACACAGGGCCTATCACACTTCCCCTCACCTGCTCATTCTTTAGTCACCATGTGTCTCTTGTAGACAAGTCAGGTTTTAGAGAAGGTCTGGAGTCAAAGGGTGCCTTCCTAATAGTAGCAACTCAGATCTGAAAAGTCACTCCATCATCATTTTTTATTTTTCAGAGGCTATCTTTTCCCTTAAATGGTAACCTTTTAAAGTCTCCCCACTTTTTCTCCACACGTTCCCTCCCTTCTTATTTCTTTGATGTATCAATGTACCTATTACCTTTTTTCCTTTCCTTTTTTTTTTTTTTTTTTTTTTTTTTTTTTGAGACAGAGTTTCACTCTTGTTGCCCAGGCTGGAGTGCAATGGCGCGATCTCGGCTCACTGCAGCCTCCGCCTCTGCCTCTGCCCCTCAGGTTGAAGCGATTCTCCTGTCTCAGCCTCCTGAGTAGCTGGAATTACAGGTACCTGCCACCATGCCTGGCTATTTTTTTGTATTTTTAGTAAAGACGGGGTTTTGCCATGTTGGCCAGGCTGGTCTCGAACTCCTGGCAATGTACCTATTTCTTTACTTCCTCATTACTTTCCATTCCCAGTCCCCAAGGCCTCTGGGAATTGCCTTCTACTTCCCAGACAAGTACTTTGCTAAGTCAAGGCAATCCCCTACCCAGAGGGCTCTGGGGGTCTGTTAACATATATTTATTTCCTCCTTACACACAGGTACTGTCTCTTGGCACTCCCCTGAGAAGCATTGGAGGGCTCACTAGTGGCACCTACAATGCCTTAGTGTCCTCCTCTGACAGTTTGGAGCCATCCGTATCAGAATCACTTAGGGGTTTTATTAATGCAGTATCTGGGCTCCATTGCATTTCTGTTGAATCCAATCTCTGGGAATTATCCCAGACTCTTTGTTTTTATCAAGCCCTTTAATGATTATTATACATACTGAAGTTGGATTAAAACAAACAAAAACTGACCTCGGAGAGCCCTTTATCTTCCTCTCTTCCTCACTCTGCTGAAATCTGACTGCAGTGAGCCCCTTCCTCAATTTACCCTGTTGGTTTTAATTAATTTTTCTTGACCTTTTAAGCTTTCCAAATATAACAACTTACTCTCTTGTTCTCTCTGTATCTCTTCTAAAAATTTAACTCCATTTCAACTGTTTTCTTTCTATGAACAACTAAACATGAAACTTTGTCTTCTTAAGAATTGATCTTCTTGACCTCTGCCAGCCACTTCTTTCTCTCTTTCCCCTTACAGATGAGCTTCTCAAGAGAAGTGTCTGTGTTCACTGTTTTCTTCATTGTGTATCTTATTCCTTTCTCAACCCACTGTGGATTGGTTCTCCACTCTTATAATTGCTCTGAAAGAACTCTCACCCGTATATCCAATACAAATATATTTTTCAGTTTACACAGTAATTAGTCCTTCAGCTTCTTGGCATCTGTGACATCTACTCTTGCCTACTTCTAGGTCTGTTAGTCCAGTCATATTGTCTCTGGGTTTTTTTGTTTTTTTTTTTTTATGATTCTTTTCTTATCAGGGTCTAACATGTTGGACTTACTAAAGCTCAGTCAAGATCTCTTTGCACTTTCACTGTGACTAAAGTTGGTTTCCCCAGAGTTGGCATGTGGTCTGTTTTTTAAGAAGCACTTTTGGGCCCTCACCTGTGGAAGGGAGGAAACGGAGGCAAGATTGAGTAAAGGAGGAAGTTGTGCTATGATAAGGGCCCAGTCACTACCTCAGCCAACCATGTGAGAAGCACTGGGGCTAGAATGGTCATGATGCCCTGGCCTTTATATGCCACCGTTTGTGAGTCATTGGCCAAAGGCCAACTTGGAAATAGGCATAACCATGGACAAGGCAATCTTTGTTAAAAAAAAAAAAAAAAAAAAAAGGAAATATTCCTGAAGTAGCTATAACTGAAGGCCCTTGGTCAGTGGCACTTCCTGTAGTAGGGCAAAGAGTTACTCATGGGGTGGGAGCATCTCTACAGACTGTACGTTATGTCCATTGGCAAAACTCATCCATAATCATCACGTTGACTTCTCTGAGCTCCATCTCTATATTCCCACCTGTCCACAAAGCACCTATAATTCAGTGAACCCACAGCATCCCCAACTCAGCACATACAAACTAGACTCAGTCTTCTTCTTCTAGATTCATTCTTCTCCCCAGACATCACTAACCCTGCCTTTCTTTCCCTTTCTTAGAAGATGACACTCTTACCTGGTTAATCCCCTGAGTTGTTATTTTCTCATCCTTCCTCTTTGTTAAGTCCCCACATCAAAACTCCACATCCCCCTCTGTTCTACCCTGTTCTGCTTTCCTCCCTTCCACAGGTGAGAGCCCAAGAGTGCTTCTTTAAAATAACTCACTCCCTGATAACTTTATCTCCCAAACCTTTCCCTCCCATCCACTGCTAACTCTCAAGTTCAGGCTACCATTATTTCTCTGGATTAATAGTTTAGCTATTTTGTTGGGGGGGTGGGCACTGGGGGGTGGGGAGAGACAGAGTCTTTCTCTGTGGCCCAGGCTGGAGTGCAGTGCTGCAATCTTGGCTTATTGCAACCTCCACCTCCCAGGTTCAAGTAACTGTCCTGCCTCAGCCTCCTGAGTTGCTGAGATTACAGGCATGTGCCACCACACCCGGGTAATTTTTGCTTTTTTTTTTTTTTTTTAAGTAGAGATGGAATTTCACCATGTTGGCCAGGCTGGTCTTGAACTCCTGACCTCAAGTGATCCAACCACCTTGGCCTCCCAAAGTGCTGGAATTACAGTCATGAGTCACTGTGTCCAGCCGGTCTATTTATTCTGTTTCCATCATTCTTCTTTTCAATCTTTCCCTAATACCAAACTCATGATAATCTTTTTATAACTCAAATTGATCAATTCAATGCCTGTTGTGGGAAGTCAGGGACCCCGAATGGAGAAACCGACTGAAGTCATGGTAGAAGAACATAAATTGTGAAGATTTCATGGACATTTATTAGTTCCCCAAATTAATACTTTTATAGTTTCTTATGCCTGTCTTTACTGCAGTCTCTGAACATAAATTGTGAAGATTTTATGGACACTTATCACTTCCCCAATCAATACTCTTGTGATTTCCTATGCCTGTCTTTAATCTCTTAATCCCATCATCTTCATAAGCTGAAGATGAATGTTGACTCAGGACCCTGTGATGATTGTGTTAACTGCACAAATTGTTCATAAGGCATGTGTGTTTAAACAATATGAAATCTGGGCACCTTGAAAAAAGAACATGATAACAGTGATATTCAGGGAACAAGGGAGATAACCTTGAAGTCTGGCTGCCTGTGGGCTGGGCAGGACAGAGCCGTATTTCTCTTATTACTGAAAACGGGTAAGGGAAGTATCACTGAATTCTTTCCCCAGTAAGGAATATTAATAATTAACAGCCCTGGGAAAAGAATGCACTCCCAGAGGAGGCCTCTGAAATGGCTTCTCCAGGGATGTCTGCCTTATGCGGATGTAGATAGGGATGAAACACGCCCTAGTCTCCTGCAGCACCCCCAGGCTTGCTAGGATTAGGAAATTCCAGCCTGGCAAATTCTAGTCAGACCAGTTCTCTGCTCTTGAACCCTGACAGTGCGTGCACAGCAGGACATGGAGGTTCATTAGTGATTCTAGTTTCACCCTGACCTTGTGATCTCACCCTGACCTCCTGCCTTGTGATCTTTTGTCACCATTGAAGCATGTGATCTCTGTGACCCACACCCTATTTGTATGCTCCCTCCCTTTTGAAAATTGCTAATAAAAACTTGCTGGTTTTATGGCTCAGGGGCACCACGGAACCTGCCAACATGTGATGTCTCCCAGGACACCCAGTTTTAAAATTTATCTCTTTTGTGCTCTTTCCCTTTGTTTCTCAGAGCAGCCGACACTTAGGGAAAATATAAAAGGACCCACATTGAATATCGGGGGTGGGTTTCCCCCGATAAATGCCTTGCTTAAAACCCTGAGATAATTTATTATTATTTTGTAGAGATGAGGTCTTGCTGTGTTGCCCAAGTTGGCCTTGATTTCCTGGCCTCAGGCAATCCTCCCACCTTGGCAATTTTCTTGTTCTTTTAAGGTAAAGGCCATTATCCTTAGCATAAACCACCATGTGCTTGCCTGTCTCACCAGTGTAACCTTACACTCTGGTTTCAGCCATGTCTCCTTTCTTTGTGTTGTTTCAATGCACCATGCTTCTTCTAAACACAGGCCTTGGGTACAAGATGTTCCCTTTACCTGAACACCTCTCTCAACCCACCTTCCTACCATCACCTTTATCAAGATAATTCCTAGTCGAGCTTCATATTTCATATCAATAGTAATTTCACCAAGATTTCCCTGCATTTCTTAGAGAGAGCTGGGTTTCTCAGATAGAGCTGAGAAAGGTTATATTCTTACAGCACAGCTTATCTTATCTTTATAATAATCCTTACTTCCAAATATCCACTGGTTCATGTGATGATGAATGGCTGTCTTGCATTAGACTGTAATTTCCACAGAAGGAGGGACCCTGTTTGGGCTCACAATTTTATCTTCAATGCCTGGTATATTGAAGGGACAGAGTTCAAACAACTCCCAACATCAAAAGGTAAACCAAACAGTTTCAGAGATAGGAATTCTGCATGGATGCTTTTTCTATAATCAGCTGGCAGGTGGGGGATGCTAACAGTTCTCAGGATATTCAAAAACCCATTGCTAGTTTGCATGGCTACATGGAAGTAGAGTGTAGGCGAGGAATGATCACAAACAACGTAGAAAATGTAAAGCTTCTTACAGAAGCTGGGCACTAAACGCAGTGTGTGGGTGTGGAAGAGAAGTAAATTACCCGTGATGCCTCAGAATCTAGTAATTTCATATAAAACAAGCATTAAGGCAGTGAAAAGTTTCAGGTTATTATAAAGTTAGTAAAACCAAGAGGTAGACTAACATGACTAAAATCAGTAAAAGTGACTATCTGTTCCTAGCATAAAAGCAAACTGGCACAGAACTGATCTCCTGGTGTAAACAACCTAAAAACTGGAGTAACTATTTTTTTTTTTTTTAAAGACATGACAGGTTTTAGACATGAGACCACAGACAGCACATGATTGTCATTCCTGCAAAGAAGGAAATCAAGAAAACAAGTGAGGTGAACTCATCACAAAGCCTTCTGCATGGAGATGATTCCTGACCATGGCTCAGAGCAACGTGCCTCCAGCAGAGTCTAGCCAATCTCACCGAGTCAAAAAGACAAAGACCAAAGTTTAGGGAAGCCCAAGTGACTCTAATTTCTGGGAAAAGCACCCAAGATAAGAGAGAGATACATAGAAAGAACCCTAGGAATATGGATAAGGGTCCTCATGGTCTTTGGTTGAAGACTCTGCACATGGGTAGAGTGAAACCCCAAGAGGTCAGACTAAAGTAATGTCTGAGGAAAAAGCAATTCCTGGAAAGCTGTAAAATGAACAACTTCCGGAGCTCACACCAGGGTGGGAAACATTCAAGTTCCTCTGGCCAAAGTCAAAAGAGCTCATTAAATATGCAGGGCCTTGAGTAGAGAGCACAGAATTGAGAATCAAAATGGAAATAAATTAACCCTAGGAAAAGAAAGCACCCTTCTCCTGGCTTTGCACATAAAGTCATTTTGCCTTTGAATTCCAGTACTTACACCAGCAAAAGAACTTGATGTGCAAGGCCAGGAGGAGAAGGGTGTTCTGGCTTGGAGAGAGAGACAGAGAATTTGCCTTGTTCTACTGGGGCCTTCAATCAGTTGGATGGTAGCCACCCACATTGGGTAAGGGTGCATCTTCCTTATTCAGTTCACCAATTCAAATGCCAGTGTCTTCCAGAAACACTTTCATGGACATATCCAGAAATAATGCTTTACCAGTGACCTGGATATTCCTTAGTCCAGTCAAGTTGATGCATGAAAATAATGATCACAGAATGAAAATTTAATTTATATTGAAATAACACTACCTGCCTGTTTAATTTTTGATGAGAAGTCTATGGCCATTTGAATTCGTTTCCAGGTATATAATGTATTCTTTTTCTCTATTTTTTTTTTTTGAGAATTTACTGTTTTTGGACACTCTTGACTATGATGTGCTTAGGCATATTTTCTTTGTATTTATTCAGTTTGGGTTGTGATGACCTCAAATTTATAAATCTATGAAGTTGCGGCTTTTACCAAGTATGTTACTGCCCCATTCTCTGTCTTCTCTTGGACATCAGAACTCTCTGTAGGTGGGCTAACCTGGAGAGCAGGACTTCTTTATGGAGAACTATCTTGGCATATTTTGAAATGATTACTTTTTCTACTTCTCTTCCAGAACCAAGAAGGAATCTTTTGGCTCTTCACTGTGAAAATCTGGTAGGGTTCCTGGAGGTGAAACCCATAAAAAATGGAAAGTCCCCTAAAGACTACAGCTCCACAGCTGTGACCTTACTCTCACAGTCTCGTGTTTCTACCTCGCAGAGTAGTTCACATTCAGCCTCTAGCAATTTGTAAAAATTATGATTTAAGTGTTCCTACCAGTTTACCAGTAGCTTCTGCTCAGAGTAAGCTAATTTTTCCAGTGATTCTCTCTTTTCACCCATATCTACTGATTTCAGGATAGCGGTTTTCTCTGTGATCTTTCAGTTTGCTGAGCTGTTTTTTTTGTCAGGATGAGAGTGCTGATTTCCAAAACCTTTTGCATGTCAGAAATGGACCCCATGTTTTTTATTATTTTTCTGCTAAACAGATTCCGTTTTGTGCTCTGAGATTTTACTATTCTTAACAAGAAAAAAAAAAACCACTTGATTTGGAGTAAATAAATGTGTGTAATAGGAAGTTTGAATAAAAAATTTAAATCCATTAATAGGACAGTTTTAAAATAAATTATAGATTATTAATACAGAGTGTATTAGGGTTCTTTAGAAGGTAGAGCTCATGGGATAGATGTATGTATAAAGGTAGTCTATTAGGGAGTATTGACTCATACCATCACAAGGTGAGGTTCCACAATAGGCTGTCTGCAAGCTGAGGAGCAAGGAAGCCAGTCTGGGTCCCAAAATCTACAAAACAGGGAAGCCAGCAGTGCAGCCTTCAGTCTGTGGTCGAAGGTCCGAGAGTCCCAAAGCTGAAGAACCTAGAGTCTGGTGTTAGAGGGCAGGAAGTATCCAGCAGGGGAGAAAGATGTAGGTTGGAAGACTAAGCCAGTCTAGTCTTTCGAAGTTCTTCTAACCTGCTTCTATCCTAGCTGCGCTGGACATGGTGTCCACCCAGATTGAGGGTGGGTCTGCCTCTCCCAGTCCACTGACTCAAATGTTAATTTCCTTGGGCAACACCCTCAAAGATACACCCAGGAACAATGCTTCAATCAAGTTGACACTCAGTATTAACCATCACACAGAGTAAAACCATGCAGCTGTGAAAAGATATGAGATAGGTTTATATATGCACATAAGGAAAGATCACAAGGTACCTAAGTATAAAGAATGAAGACTCAGCAGTATCATTGGCTCGTATTTGTATATTATAAAGGAGAACATGTGAACATGCAATTGTAACTGAATGAACCTTGAAAAATATAAATAGGAAAATAGCAAGGGGGTTCTTTTGAGTATGAAACTGAGGAACTAAGAATTAAAAGTAGGAAGTGGGAATTCAAAGCTGCTCTTCATGGTGTGCTCTTTGTGTCATTTTATTTTCACATATTCCTTGAAAATACACCGTTAATAAAAATTTTTATAAAACCCAACTTGCCTAAATCAACTTTTTAATACAGTGTGCCCATTTGGTTTGTGAAACTTGAGTCATTGCCCATTTCTCTTATAGATAAAATAATGAAATCTTTCTTGAAATAAGAAAGCATCTGTAAAGTGATCAGAGAGAACATGAACAGTGTTTGCAAATAAGAGAACAGAGAAAAGATAGTGAATTATTCAAACATAGATATTGAGAGATTTTAAAACTTTCTGTTTCCATTTTGCAGCTATAAAAATATAATGCTTGCCAGCAACAAAGCAGTATTGATTATAGCAGCTGCAGATAAAAGCCTCCTTGTAGGGAGTAGGTGTGAAGTGACAATTATAATTCATCGGAAGGTCTTGTCTTCTAGTGGGTGTTTGCTTCTAGTGGGTGCCTGCGGTACATTGTAGTTATGAGCTCTCATTGCTTGATTGCAGCATTACTTTATCCCTTCTATTCTGTAAACAGTGCTCCTGGAACTTTGTTCTTCATTGGCATATTTGATGATCAGAGCTAATATGGTATTCTGGTTTTCAAAATGCATTTATAGTAACAGTATCAAAGACCTAGGACAGTCCTAAGAAATATCCTAAATCATACATTCATAGTCATAAAATCTACAATGTTGTGGTGAACTGAATCTAAATCTCTCCATATACAATCCCTCCTGAACATAAAGTACAGATAAATAAAAAACAAAAAGTACAACACGGAGCACACACACACACACACACAAACCCACACATGTCTTATGATTTCACCATTATGTTAGTAGGAGGCAGAAAATACCATGAACTTAAAATGACATCTGAGAAAAATAAACCCAAATCTCATCAGAGCTGCATGGCCCCTCAAGCCTGTGGGCGTAGAAAGAAGGACATGGGAGGCTTAAGAGATTCTATCAAAAGGAGAGAAGAAGGAACTCAGATGAAACGCAAATTCATCTCCAGAAGGAGAAATTTCGACACTGAATGATAAAATACCTGTGTTAGTTAAAACAATGGCCCCTAAAGACGTCCATGTCCTAATCACCAGGTATCCATTACCGTACATGATGAGAGGGACTTTGCAGATGTGATGAAGGGTAAAAGACTTGGGGTGGAGAGATTATCCTGGAATATCTGGGTGGGTCCAGTGTAATCATGTGAGTTCTTTAAAAGTAAGGAATTTTTCTGCAGTGAGAGAGGTATGAGGGTAGAAGAAGGGAAAGAGAGATGTGACATTGCTGGCTTTAAAGATGGAGGGAAGGCTGGGCACGGTGGCTCACACCTGTTATCCCAGTACTTGGGGAGGCCGAGGTGGGTGGATCACCTGAGGTCAGGAGTTCGAGACCAGCCTGGCCAACATGGTGAAACCCCATATCTACTAAAAATACAAAACTTAGCTAGTCATGGTAGTACACTCCTGTAGTCCAAGCTACTCGGGAGGCTGAGGCAGGAGAATCGCTTGAAGCCAAGAGGCAGAGATTGCAATGAGCTGAGATCGCGCCATTGCACTCCAGCCTGGGTGGCAAGAGTGAACTTCCGTCTCAAAAAAAAAAAAAAAAAAAAAAAAAAAAAGATGGAGGGAAAGGAATGCAGGATTCAAGGGACACAGGGAGCTGTAGTAGCTGGAAAACTCAATGACCCAATTACACAGGTTGTCCCCTCAGCCTCCAGAGGAAACATAGCCCCATTGACATCTTGATTTTAGCTCAGGGAATCTTGATTCTTGACTTCTGACGTCCAGAAATATAAAAACTTAATCAAGACTTGCTGAAGATGGGAGAAGGCACTGACATGCATTGCCAATGGGAATGTTAACTGGTCTAACCATTATAGAAGAGAATATTTAAGAAAACTACATACTAGTTTACGTTTTCACCAAGAAATTCTCTTTCTAGGAGTTTATTCTAAAGGCGTATCTCCCACAGTGTAAAAATGCATTTACACAAAGATGTTTATTGTATTACTCTTTTTGTAATTTAATATGCTGGAACATCCTGAATGGCCATAAATGGAAGATTAATTGAACAGATTATAGTATGTGCACTTACCAGAATGCTCTGAAGCTGCTATGAAAGGATGATGAAGATCGCTATGAGTGTATATAGAGTGATTTGCAGGACACAAAGTGCAGAAGAGTATAGCATGCTAACTTTGGGCAAAAAAAAAAAAAAAAAAAAGGAAATATAAAATGATACCTGTATCTGTTTACTTTTGCAAAATGAATTGTAGGTAAGGCAAACTAGAAAATAATGAGATTGACAACCTACAGGGATTGTCAGATAGGAGTGAGGTGGAAAAGATAGCATGGGGGTGACACTTTTCTAAGTACAGTTGTGCCTTGGTATCCTTGGGGGATTGGTTCCAGAAGCCCCGTGAATACCAAAATCTGCAGATGCTCAAGTCTCTTATATAAAATGGCTAGTATTTGCATATAATCTATATACATCTTCCCATATACTTTAAATCATCTATAGATTACTTATATCTAATATAATGTAAATGCTATGTAAATAGTTATAATGTATTTTTATACTTTTTATTTTGTATTGTCATTTTTTATCATTCTTAAAAATATTTTCAATCTGTAGTTGGTTGAATTTGGGGATACAGAATCTGTGGATAGAGAAGGATAGATGTATACTTTTTAGATAGTTTTGACTCTTTGCAGTCAAGATAATGTACATGCACAAAAGAACCATAAAATAAGAGGAACCAAATAAGTTTAATGTAATTGTATTTTAAATGAGTAACATTATCAAACTGAATGAAGAGAAAATTTAACCCTACCAGCTTCTGAGCATAGTATTTTGAGTTCTGACCTTAGATTAAAGAGAAAAAGAAGCTATACACAAATATTGAGATGTCATTGCTTCTCAGCCTTTTGACTAAGACCAAGTGCAAATATTGAGATCTAGTTAGGTTATGTTTGGCTTTTTTGTATTGCTATGGGTTAGCAGTTCTAAAACTGCTTTCTGTGTATTTTATGACTGGGAAATCAAGTAAATATATTGAGTATAATGTGAGCTAGTTTTCTCACTTTTGATGAAAGGTGTTATAGAAAAGGGGAAGACTAGAATGAATCCTCTGTTGCTGTTGATTTGTCATTGGAGGTTTCAGTATGAGCTCATGCATATGTGTATATATATGTATATACATTCTTAATAATTATATAATGTGTGTATGTACATATCCATCATATGTATTCATATTTATGTATTATGTTTATGTGTATATATGTGCATATATACAAGTCATATACATTCTGTGTGTTTTTAATGTATATTTTAATAACTTTTTTTGTCAACTCTTGACTATCAATTCAGTTGGAAGAAAGTAGCAAAAGGTATTTGTACATATATAACAGACATATTATGCCCTTTATCCTAATTTTATGTTTTTAAGCCAATATCTATACTTATTTATATTTCCTGATTCGGGTGTTGTAATATGAAGTATTCTCAGAGACAGGAATAAATACTTTTAGGATTTAAAAAATGCCATAGATGATATGGGTATGAGTAATTGAGAATTGGTTTCATGCATTTGTGATAATTGATATTGCAGATAATTAATTTTAGTTATACTTGTCTAAAGTTTATGATTTTAAAATGCCCAACAAAGTTTACAAAGTCCAAGTTTTTATAATTTGATGGGGATATTAATTATATGTGGCCAAATATAATTTCTCTAAGTTGTGTGACTAAGAACTAAAAACTGTCAAGAAAGATAATGTCCTGTAGGGAAAGTGCATTTATAATCAACATTTATGAGAACATATTTCGTGATGAGACAAAATTCAATAATGGCTGTATGGATTCTGCTATGACTCAGCAAAACGGGGAAGAGCTTTGGCATGGAACCAGGAGTCTGCTTCTGATTTGGTGTCTCTTACCAAGCCATGTAATCCTTCTGTACCTTAAATTCAAGACAAAAATACCTGTTTCAGGTTTTTTTGTGATGATTGAATATGGTAATGCATGTGAAAGTGCCTGATAAATGGTAAGAGCTTCTGCAAATACTAATTGTCATGAATGTTTGTCGATTACATTTTAAATGTGAGTTCGGCAGCTTAAATCTCCACATCTCTCTCAAACATTTTACTGCTTGCATTGTTAACTCATAAAAAAGCCGAACAACTTCTCACTGCTGTGCTTGCTGATTCATCTCCTGAACATATAAGGAGATAAAAAGATAATTGATTCTACTTTTATTGATTTCCGAATGTCTCAGAGCTTTTAATAACTAAATTTAGAAAAGATTAATACATGCTTTAATGCATAGTGAATGACACCCAACTGGTTTAAATTATAAGGAATTGTTTAATTCTCAATATTATAATATTTAAAAACATGACCCAGTTTATGTCCTTTGCAGGGACATGGATGAAACTGGAAACCATCATTCTCAGCAAACTAACACAGGAACAGAAAACCAAACACCACATGTTCTCACTCATAAGTGGGAGTTGAACAGTGAGAACACACGGGCACAGGGAGGGGAACATCACACCCCAGGGCCTGTTGGGGGATGGGGACACTAGGGGAAGGATAGCATTAGGAAAAATGCCTAATGTAGATGACCGGTTGATGGGTTCAGCAAACCACCATGGCACGTGTATACCTATGTAACAAACCTGCACGTTCTCCATATGTACCCTAGAACTTAAAGTATAATTAAAAAAAAATAAAAAACAAATAAAAACATGAGTCAGGAGAAACAAGAGATGTTATGATATAATAAAGGGGATGAGTCCTTTCAGCTTCCCAGTCAGTTGCAGTTTTATTCCAAGCTTTAGAAAAACAACCATTGCCTGCTGGATACTATAACAAAGCATTAAAAAATAACAATGTTGAGTCATTCTTTTGGGGGTCCATCAATATGTCAAATCCAATTTTGAATATTTGATCATGAAAAATGTTATGGGAATTGAGTTGTCAAATTTTCAAATTCTCAAATATTCAGATTTTCCTAGGAATGTCATAAGCATGAGTGTGTTTGTGTTGGTGGGACCTTTCAGTTCCCAGGGCAATCTGGGCCATTACCCAAAGTGACCAAGCTCTAAAAATGATATAGTAAGCCTCACTAGCCCCATGTTCTATCATTGCGTTTTTCAAAGTGTATTTAGGAATAGGATTTTAAAAAATATTACTTAGTTCAGAAAGGAGGACCTTACATATTTTACGAGATTATTTATATAGTTTTGAATAGTTCAGCATTTTTTAAAAAGTTAAGCTACCTAAGAGAGATGAGAAGATTAATTTGTTGATGCACAATCATTTAGAGTACTCGCTAATAATCCTTTTTATTTCTTTCAAGTAGGTTTGAGTGCCTTCACTTATTTATTTATTTATTTATTTTTTATTTTTTTTGAGGCGGAGTCTTGCTCTGTCCCCCAGGCTGGAGTGCAGTGGCGCGATCTCGGCTCACTGCAAGCTCCGCCTCCCGGGTTCACGCCGTTCTCCTGCCTCAGCCTCCTGAGTAGCTGGGACTACAGGCGCCCGCCACCACGCCCGACTGTTTTTTGTATTTTTAGTAGAGACGGGGTTTCACTGTGGTCTCGATCTCCTGACCTTGTGATCCGCCCGCCTCAGCCTCCCAAAGTGCTGGGATTACAGGCGTGAGCCGAGTGCCTTCACTTTTATTCCTAATTTTAGTAATTTGTGTTTTCTTTCTTATTTTCTTGATTAATCTAACTAAAAGTTCAGCACTTGTGTCATTCTTTTCAATGAACCAACTATTGGTTTCGTTTTCTCTATTGATTTTTAAATTCTCTGTTTTATCTCCTCTCTAGTCTTTATTAGTTACATCTTCTGATTTTGGGTGTAGTTTGTTCTTCTTTTTCTTAAAGGAAGAAGTTTAGGTTGCTTATTTGAAACCTGTATTCCTTTTTAATGAAAGCATTTGCAACTACGGATTTGCTGTATTACATTCACTGCCTCCCATGTTTTGGTATGCTTTTTTTCTTTTAGTTCATCTCAAAGTATTTTCTGATTCTGCTATGATGATGTCTTTGACTCATAGATCTTTTAAGAGTGGGTTGTTTAATTTCATTATATTCATGAATTTTCAAAACTTCCTCAGTTGTTAATTTGTATTTCATTCCATCGTGGGGGGAAACATATTTTGTATGCTTTCAACATTTTTAAACTTATGAGATGTGTTTTGTGAATTGACTCAGAGTGTATCTTGGAGAATGTTCCAGAGGCACTTGAGAAGAATGTGTATTCTGCTGTCACAGAGTGAAATGTTCTATTGATTCGTTGGGTTATTGTGTTGTTCCATTATTTTATTTTCTTGATTATCTGTGTCATCATTCTGTCCATTATTAAAAGCAGGGTGTTGAGGTCTTCAACTATGATTATCAAACTGTTTATTCATTCATTTAGTCAGATTTGATGTATGTATTTTGGCGCTCCTTTTAGTTGTATATATTTTAATTATTGTTAAAACTTTTTGATGGATTGATCCTTTTATCTTTATATAATGTCCTTCTTTGCTTCTCATAACAACTGTTGCCCTAAAGTCCATTTTGTCTGCTCTCTTTTGATTACTGCTTGCATGGGATATGTTTTTCTTTTTTTTTTTTTTTTTTTACCTTGCATTCATTTGTGTGTTTGAATCTAAAGTGGGATTTTTTTTTTTTTTTTTTTTTCTTTTTTTGAGACGGAATCTCGCTCTGTCGCCCGGGCTGGAGTGCAGTGGCCGGATCTCAGCTCACTGCAAGCTCCGCCTCCCGGGTTCACGCCATTCTCCTGCCTCAGCCTCCCGAGTAGCTGGGACTACAGGCGCCCGCCACCTCGCCCGGCTAGTTTTTTGTATTTTTTAGTGGAGACGGGGTTTCACCGTGTTAGCCAGGATGGTCTTGATCTCCTGACCTCGTGATCCGCCCGTCTCGGCCTCCCAAAGTGCTGGGATTACAGGCTTGAGCCACCGCGCCCGGCCTAAAGTGGGATTCTTATAGATGACATATAGTCTGTAGGAATCGTGTTTTGTTGTTATTATTCCTTTAACCCTTCTGCCAGTTTCTGCCTTTTAATTGGAAAGTTTAATCTATGTATGTTGGATGTAATAATTACTGATAAAAATACACTTCTGCACTTGGATATTTGTTTTCTGTGTCTTATTATCTTTTCTTCCACATTTCCTCCATTATTGTCTCCTTTTGAGTTAAATAGATATTTCCTAGTGTACCATTTTAATTTTTTTTGAGTTAATACCAACTTAACTGCAATAGTACACTAAAGCATTACTGCTATAACCTAGATCCTCTTCCCGTTTGTGCTGTTATTTTCACAAATTGTTAATACATCTTTTTACACCATGTGTTCTCCAACACAGACTTGTAATTATCATTGTGCACAGTTGTCTTTTAAATCAGATGTAAACAAAGGAATTGCAAATTTAAAAATTACATATGGCTTTGTTGCTGGAAAGGGGTCTTGGATCTTGTGCAAGAAAGAATTTGAGGTGAATTCATAAAGTGAGAGCAAGTTTATTAGGAAAGTAAAGGAATAAATAAAGGCTGCTCGATAGGCAGAGCAGTGGTGTGGGCTGCTCCACTAAGGACACTTAAAGTTATTTCTTGATTATACACTAAACAAGGGGTGGCTTATTCATTAGTTTTCTGGGAAAGGGGTGGGTAATTCTCTGAACTGAGGGTTCCTCCCTTTTTTAGACTGTATAATGTAAATTCCTGACTTTGTCATGGCATTTGTAAACTCTCATGGCACCAGTGGGAATGTCTTTTAGCATACTAATGTATTATAATTAGCATGATGAGCAGTGAGGACAAGCAGAGGTAACTTTTGCTGCCATCTTGTTTTTCATGGGTTTTGGCTGGCTGGCTTTTCTGCATCCTTTTTTAAAAGCAAGGTCTATATGACCTGTATCATGTGTCAACCCCCTATCATCCTGTAGCTTAGAATGCCTAACTTACTGTGCATGCAGCCCAGCAGGTCTCAGTCTTGTTTTACTTAGCCCCTATTTAAGATGGAGTCATTCTGGTTCAATGCCTCTTACAGCTGGGCACAGTGTCTCAGAACCTGTAATTCCAGCTCTTTGAGCAGCGAAGGTGGGAGGATTGCTTAAGCCCAGGAGTTCAAGGCCAGCCTGGGCAATATAGTGAAAGCCCATCTCTAAAAGAAAAAAATTAAAATACATTAATACTGTTTTTTACATTTATCTATGTAGATAACTTACTGGTGTTCTCTGTATATATTTAAGTTACTATATAGTATCTCTTCATTTCACACTGAAAGATTTTTAGCATTTCTTAGAAGGCAGGTTTGCTAGACTCTCTGTATTTGTTTATCTGGTAATGTCTTCATTTCTCCTTCATTTTTGAAGGAAAGTGTTACTGGATATAAAATTCTTGTTTTATAGTTTTTCATTTATTTTTAAGCTACTTGAATATGTCATCCCACTGCTTTTGGCATCTGTGGTGTCTTATGAAAATAGACGTTAATCTTATGGAGGGTCATTTCCACAGGATGATGTACTTTTCTCTTGCTGCATTCAAGATTCCTTATCTTTATCTTTTGACACTTCGATTATTATGTGTCAGTATGGATCTCTTTGAGGTTTTTTTTTTTGACTAGAAGTTCTTTGAGTTTCTTGGATGTGTATTTTACTATTTTTAATTCAAATTTTGGAAGATTTAGACCCTTATTTCTTCAAATTTTTTTTCCTTTTTGTTTCTCCTCTTCTTCTGGGAGTCTCATGACTTTGTATCGGTATACTTGATGGTGTACTACAGTCTCTTAGGCTCTATTTAATTCCTTCATTTAAAAAATTATATTTCTCAGAATGGATAATCTCAATTGACCTATCTTCAATTTCACTGATTTTTCTTATGCTTGCCCAAGTGTGCTGCCCAAGTGTGCTCTTGATCCTCTCTAGTGACATTTTATTTAAGTTGTTGTACTTTTATACTCCAGAATTTCTCCTTACCTTTTAAGTTCTGTTTCTTTATTGGTATTTTTTATTTTATGAGACATTATTCTCATGGTTTCTATAGTTATTCAGACATGATTTTCTTTAAATCATTGAATATATTTAAATGATTTAAAACAGATAATTTAAGGTATTTGTATAATAAGTCATCTGAACTCTTTGAGTGACAGTTTCCATTGATTACTTTCTTCTCTATTTATAGACCATACCTTTTTGTTTCTTTGCATGCCTGATATTTTATTGCTTCAAATTTAACATTTTTAGAATTGTAAGGTGGCAACTCTGATAACCAGATTCTTCTCTTTTTCAGGATTTGTTGTTGCTGATTGTTGTAGTAGTTGTTTGTTTGGTAACATTTTGTTTGTTTTAGTGACTTTCAGAACCAAATCTGTAAAGTTTTCATTTTTGTTATGTGTGGCCACTGAGGTCTCTGTTTCATTAGCTTAGTGGTCAAGTAATGATAGGGCAGAAATTTTCTTCAAATCCTGAAACCAAAACATCTTCCAGTTTTACGCAGAGCTGTGTATGTGTTTGTGTGTGTGTGTGTGTGTGTGTGTTTGTGTGTGTGTGGTGTGTTTTCAGCACTTAGCCAGGCAGTTTAAAACTCTGCTGTTGCCTTCCTGCTTTCATAGAGCATCAAGGTCAGCCATTGGTGATTGATTCAGCCCTTACTGGGTCTTCCTTCAGCATGCACATAGCTCTGAGCATGCACTTAGCTTTCAAAATTTCCAGAAATAGGTTGGAGCTTATCAAAGCCCTTATTTTCCAACACATCTTATTTTCTAGTCTTTCCTTAAACCTTTTGGTTAGTCTGTTTTCTTTTAAGTATCATCCATTACCTGAGGCAGCAGTCACTAAAATATTTATTTGCCTGTGAATGTTTCCTGTAAACACACTCCAGGTAGTAGCTTTAGCACTAGGTGGGTTCTGAATCAGGCAAGATAAAGACAAGCCTTTTGATCTGGTCTTCCAAGGAGCCAACAGACGAGTCAAAATATAAAAGTTCAACACTCTGAAAATAAATGGCTTCTGCTCCATCTGTTACAAGTACCAGAAATTAGAATTTTTTAAATAATGCTCTGAGCTGAAAGTGAGATCTAGAATTATGGTAAATTAAAAAGCCACAAGATCTTACCAAGATTTAACTGGTGTTTTAAAATAAGTGTTCTGTGCATTATTTCAAACTTTTGATATGCTTGTATAAAAAGTTGATTCTGACTTTTTTGTCAGATTTTTCATTGATTTTTCTGAAGGTATGAACTTTCAGAGTCCTTACTCCATCTTTTTGCTAATATCAGATCATTTTATTTTTTGTTAGTGTTTTAAAAAATCTGTTGAGAATGCCAAATAGGTTTCCTCCCCTCTCCCCTCTTGAATAACAAAGAGTAGATTATTTTAATCTTCATGTTTCTAAGTTAATTCATTTTTCTGCATATTTTGTAGTGTACTTATGTCTAATTTATTTTGCTCTGATTTCCTCTTGTCCATCAATAAATAAGGTGAAGTATGTTCAAATTTAATGTCAATCAACAAGCAGCACCTGGACATTTTTCTCCTCACTGATTTCTCTTGTCTGTACTTCCTGGCCATTTGAGGAATGTTACATCTCATTTTCTATTACACAGCTGGGCTGCAGGTTGGTCTGTATGGCTCCTTTGGTAATATATCACTAATATTTAGAGAGAGATCATGTAGTTTGGAAAATCCACATCAACCCTACCTACATGCAACTTAGATTTGCTTTGGAGAACCCATGCTTGAAATATCATAGCCCAGACTTATTTAATAGAATAAGTCACAATATAAGACACACGTGCCATATATTGAAATGGCTCTTACTTAAAACTCCTATGTCTTTTGTTTCCTAAATCTGAGCATAAATTCCCAAGTTTTCAGTCAATTTGAATCTTCAGGGTATAGTCTTAATCATCATGCAGGGAGATTTTATGAGTGGATTTGAAGAATAGGGGAAACAGAATTTATCAGGATAGAGTAAGACAAGCCACACGGACTTTCTTCCTGCTGTATGAGTTTGATAGACAACCTGATGCTCATTATTCTCATGGGTTCCCAGAGGACTAGATTCATCCCCAGGTGCCATAGGACATGTACATGATATAAAAATTCTTTCAAAATCTCTATCAAAGGGTGAGATTTTCACATGTATTTATGAAACAGTAGAGCTGGAATATTGGGATGGGGAACATAAGGGGAAAGTATCAGGAAGTGACAGTATCCATGATCCAGCATTGTTAAATCTGGTTATCATGCATTTTTTTGCTCTATAATTCTTGTACTACTGTTGATTTTTCTTTGATAAAGATAGAATATTAATTGCAACATAAATACTGTCTAATAACAGGAAGAAAAACCCACAACTGTTTTAGAAGCGTGAACCCTGTTAAATGAAAAGTCCTTTGTGTTGTGAATCCTAATTTATTTTCAAGCAAATACAGGGCCAGAGCTGTGTCTGAAGTAGCTTCTGGGGAAAGCCACATTTGGGATATATTCAGCAGGCAGGGGATGAAAAGAGAGGAAGGCCTGAGGACCCTAGTTATTGGGGTGTGGCATGGAGTGGTAGTATCGGTACAACAGCTAAGTGTTTGCTACTTAGACTTTATTGAAAGTCGGGCTAGAGAAATGATTCTTAAAATAGTCTCCAGTGATGAAAGAGCCAAAAAATATTTGAAAGAAGGATGTCTAGTTCCCAACTGGAATTCTTGTTTAGAATGCTGCACTATGGAACAGGTATTATGTGAGTAGGTGATAAGACAATTTATAAACTATTTGACAGAAAGAATAGCTTGGATCTAGAGATGACCATCAAAGCTCACACCTCACTTCTTTCCCCTTGGGAGTTTTCAGTGTGCCTCACGCTATATGTGTTCATCCCAATGTATCCCAGGTCATGATACTTTCTGTATATAGAATACTCCTCCCATTTTTCTTGATCAAAATTTGTTTATGTATACTAGAACTCAGCCCTATGTCCTCCCACAAATTATTTTCTGACGCCCCCTATAGTGTGCTGATGCAGTGATACTCCATTTACTAACATCCCCCTGTATTCAAACCTTTGGAAAGTCCTATGTGAGTATAAGCTAATGGGACAATAGCACACTTAATTCAAACAGCAACTTGACAGTTACTTGTACCTTAGGGTTTGTTTTTATGCCGTTCCTGAAACATTTTTACTGATATGTGAATAATACTGGGCTTGCCTTCTACGACATGAAAGACCATGGAGAGAAAAGTCCCAGTAAATCTGGGTGTCCCAGAAAAGACAATGGTAAACCAGGCAACCCACTAGCTGTCTATCAAACATGAGCAAGCCCAGCTGACATCTGTTGAGCTCAGCCCAGATGAGCTGCCTAGATGAGTGCAACTTAAATTGACAAATGTAGAAATGTGTGCTAAAATATGGTTATAGCTTTAAGCCATGACATTTAGGGGATGGTTTGTTACACAGTAAAAGCTAACAAATACAGCCTCATTAGAAGCTAATTACTCCATCATTTGTATTTTGCTTAAAATCATTCCTTGAGGATTAGAATTAAGTCTTATGTTAATTTTACAGCTCATTCAGCTTTTACTTCAATTCCTTGAATTTTGATACCTAACATTTATTGAACATTTACTATGTCTCAGGCACTTACTAATTGCTTTAAGTGTAATAATTAAGTGGAAATGCAGAACAACTCAGTAATGTGATACTATTATAATCATTATCTAGATGACACAACTGAGGCCTAGAAATAACTGCGAGTGTAACAAATTCAGACCCTGGCAGGATATGCATTTGAACCAAAGCGATTCAGCTACAAAGTATGTACTTTTAATCCCTGCAACATACTTCTTTTCTACACTAAGTTGGAAATATTGGTGTCATGTAAGTACTTAATTTATGGTTGACTATTTTCTAATATTCCTCTTTCAGAAAGAATTAACTTTGCGAAAGGACTCTTACATTCTCCAGTGAAACCTTTACTCTGGGAGCGATTTGACTGAGTCATAGCTGAGTTCATTAAGCCTTAGTGCCTCAGGGATGCAGCTGAGGACTCAGTGGCAGGTTTTCAGGGATGTAAACCATTGTGTGGACAATAAAATAGAGAACACTAAGGCTATGGAAATTTATCTCCCTGTGAATCTTGCCTCTTGGCTTTTTCCTAGGGAGAATGTCCCCAGTTCACTTCTAGCACTGCTCAGTATCCAGGAGGGCTTGTTACATAATCCCATCCTGTTTGAAGCTTCTTCAGCTTCAGTAATCTCAGTTCCCTGTGAATCACCAGACACACAGGAGGACTATTGTATATCAGATTTTAAAAATATGGGAAAAATATTGGATGTATATTCCTTGACCTTAGAAACTATGAGTCTAAGGTCATAGTTGGGGAGAGATTGATCTGATTATAATAAGATCTGTGACTTAGTAGTGGGGGAGTTGGGTTCTAACCTGGCAGGGCACAATCCACCTGCATGATCTTCTGTAAATAGGGTAACATCCACCAGCAGCCTTTGCTAGTGTACGATGCCTAAGTGTTTGCTTTTTAGACTTTATTAAAAGTTCAGCTAGAGAAATAATTCTTAATTAAAGTAATTTGCAATATATTGTTCATTTACTTCTGGGATCTAAGTTTTATTTTGGGCTTAGGTCAGTCCACTAGGAGACATTTTGGACAACTTGCCAGATTGCCTTTATGTGATTGCGTTTTACTTATCCTCAGAATTTAAGATGTCAGACCTGGGATCCAGCCCCAACTCTGTCAATTATGGGCTGTGGGATGTTCAGAGAGCAGCTTAATCACTTTAAGCTTCCATTTCTGAATTTGGAAAATGTGATAGTAAATACTTCATAGAGCTTTTGTAAGATTTTAATGATCTAGTTCATGGGAAAAAAAAAAGAAGTCCCCGTAGCTTAAAAATAATTTGTAGCTTAAAATTTGTAGCTTTAAAAAAAAGCCATATGAAATTCATTTTGGTGTATTTGCTGTAAAATCTGTTGTAAAAATCTGTTGTCAAGGTCATTGCCAATTTTCAATGTCTCCTATAAAGAATTCCATTTAGGTTTTACAACCAAGTTAAAAAGAACTCTGCTTCTCTGAGAAAATGGCATTTTCTCCCTCCCCCATTCCTCTCCAGTAATAAGAATGTGCTAATTTCCCATGTTTCCCTTTCTGTCCTGGATGCAGAGAAACTCTGGGTAATATCTGTACTTCATGTATATCAGCTTGCCTGGTTGGATTATCCACTTTCTTCTCTTTTTTTTTATGGCTGTGATTTCAAAATTTCTATTTGACTACTATCATTGTACAAATGTATTATTTAAGCCATCTTGAATGTTTTTGGACAGAGGAGTTGAACTAAGTAAAAAATGTCACTTAGACTCTCAAGGTCTCTGTTTCCTTATCTGACTAATGCCTGCCTATTTCCAAGGCTCACGAAGATCAGGTAATGCAAATGAGTGAATTTTGGGAAACCAGACATGCTGTACAAAAGTCAGCTAAGTCCAGCCATAGCAACAAGCAGCCACCAACATGACGTGAGTGCCTCTCAAATGTTCTTCAGTCTGGCCCTCATTTCTGAGCTCAGAACTCATTCCATAATATACTTTGAAAGTGAATTTGCACTTGGAGTGGCACATACCAACGCTTTGACTCAATGTCTCTGAATGAAAGGGAAGGTCATTTGGATTTGGAATTTTGGATAATAGGGATAATTTGTATCACACTAAATCCAGCAGTGAGAGCATCAGGAAGCTTAAGGAAGGCAACAGTGTTACTGGAAGGGAGTCTGGATCTGGACCCCAAGAAAAGGTTCTTGGATCTTGAGCAAGAAAGAATTTAGGGCAAATCCATAGAGTAAAGTGAAAGCAAATTTATTAAGAAAGTAAAGGATTGAAAGAATTGCTACTCCACAAGCAGAGCAGCCCCAACGGCTGCTGGTTGCCCATTTTTATGATTATTTCTTGGTTATATGCTAAGCAAGGGGTAGATTATTCATGCTTCCTTGTGTCAGACCATACAGGGTAACTTATTGACGTTGCCTTGGCACTTGTAAACTGTCATGGCGCTGGTGGAAGTGTAGCAGTAAGGATGACCAGAGGTCACTCTCATCACCATCTTGGTTTTGGTGAGTTTTGGCTGGTTTCTTTACTGCAACCTGTTTTATCAGCAAGGTCTTTGTGACCTGTCTCTTGTGCTGACCACCTATCTCATCCTGTGACTTAGAATGCCTTAACTGTCTGGGAATGCAGCCCAGTAGGTATCAGCCTCATTTACCCAGCCCTTATTCAGGATGGAGTTGCTCTGGTCAAACACTTCTGATAACAGGAGAAAAGCTCCTTCTCACATCTGCTTTCTCAGGTAAGGCCCAGAGCTCAATATGGTGCAGTCTCAGGGCAGGGCAGGTCCACAGCGAGTGTTTTCCTGTGCCCCTGCTCCTCACAAACTACTTCCCTTTCAGAGGCACTGTGGAATAGAGAGCAGTGCTTTCCATTAGAAAAAGGAAAATCCTGGCTCAGAAGCTTACTAAGAGTGCACTCATGAACAACCACAGCCTCTGAGTTTTGTTTGGCTTTTTCATTCTCTTTAAAATAGATATCACTTGCCACTTTTGAAATAATACATAATCACTAAGTGGGAGCAAAAATATATAAAGAATAAACTCACTAGGATTCACATTTTATCATGCAGAAATAATTACAATTATCCTGTGTTTCCTTATCATTGTACATATGTGTCATTTTCCCATATATAATTTTATTTGCTCTTTAAAAATAAGTAGGTGTGTAATATTATATTGATCCTCAGTATTTTCATTTGTTAATCAGATATGCTAATACCTACCTCAGAACCTGTCAGGATTCTATGAAACATGCGGATAGAAACTGCCTGAAGCATAGTAGGTGCTGCGTAAATGTTAATTAATTTTGAATTACATCAGTGTTTGGGCTTGAAATTAAATCTTTGTGCCTTACCCCATTAATAATTGCTCTGTTTCTACAAAAGTATTGGTCCAGGAGAGCAAAAACAAAAATGTAGCCTGAGACATATCTTGCGCTAAAGACAACTAGACTCTGATTCCTGATTAAAGAAATGTGAGAGGAAAAGTAAGGGTGGAAACTGCCCTAGGTAATCATATCTTCTTAAGATTTAAACTCTGCTATTTTGCCAACCCAAGTAAAAAAGTAAACTCTTCAAATAAAGTGGCCCCATGATAAAACTAGGTATGGTTCTTTACTCTGCAAAATGAACTACTGATAGGAAATAAGGAAAGGTCAGTGTTTGGCATGAGGTATTACTGTGTTACTTTCCTAGGAAATGCTACAAATAGTTACCTAGGAAAATGCCAGATGAGAGCAGGTTTCGATGTTCAGTTCGCCACCTTCCCCAGGGAACTGGTTTTCACCGTCTCTGTGCAATGACAGTGGAGATTAGAACATTGCCTCCAGATTTAGTCCTGACATGGAAATGCCTTAAAGTGATTTTGCCAGTGACAGCCAAAATATGCTGCAAATGAACAGGGAGAAAATATAAAACAGGAAACAAAATAAAACAACTGAAAAAGCCTTCTCCCTGAGGTTGGAGTTACCACAATTGACTGCAGTAGAAGAGTGGGTAGGAATCTGCAAAGAATCTCAGTAGAATTCAATAGGGAACATGTCTAGTGTCTGTGCAAGAAGCCCAGGACAGAGCAAAATTCATTCACTTAAGGATAAGTAAAAGGACAGAGAATCCGTGGGTTGGTGAAACGGTGAGATGTGGTCAGAATAGCAGTCAGAGAGCAGGGCCTATCTTCCTAAAACTCATTTACTCATTCAAATCCTCTCTCTTCCTACTCATCTACTTGTAAGATAACACTTAACCCTTACAAGTAACTATTGCTTTTAGAGAAGAATGAGAAAACAATTTGATTAGTCCCATTCATTCGCTCCTTTATTTATTCACCATCCACTCATTCACAAATTTTTACTGAGGGTCTATGGCTGTGATAGCCCCTTTGGATATTCCAAGATGAATCAAAGATGTGCCTAGAAGTTCACAGTCCAGTGAATAAGTTAATGACTTGAATATCAGTAATCATCGGAAGAAAACTACTGGTGAGTCTACTGAGGAGGAAGAGACAGGGTGCCTGAGTTCAGTGAGAAGAGCTGGTCCACAGGACTTTGGGGTTTCAGGAAGTCCTCTCTCAGCATTGTGGGAGGTAGGGGTCTCTGTCTTCCCTAACCATCAAAAGATACTCCAGGATGCATCTTCCCTAGAAGAGGACTTCTCAATCCCAAACTTTCCTGGGCCATCAGGTTTTCCTAACCTGCCTATTCCCTGTCCCTCCTCTATAAAGTCCAAGTGAAAAGGTAAACTCTTTTACCGAAAGGTAAACGGACTAGAAGACCCTGCATTGGTAGGAAATGCCCTACCTGTTCTTAGGGTTTATTTACGCCTTTTATTCTATGAATTGATGATGAGCCTGGTGGAACAAAGGCAATTGCAGAGAACTATAGGGCATAGGGAAGTAAAGATTTTCTCTATTTTTCTCCTCTTTCTCTCTGCTGCATGGCCTCTAAATGACCTGCAGGTGGTAACTAGATAGGCTCTGCACATCTTAGAAGCCCAGGCAAGAGCTGCCTCAGCAGAGCCCATGAATGGAATAAACCACGCAGGAGGTCTCTGTGGCTGGGTCAGGGTGACTGGCAACCCAACTCTAGAGTTGTTTATAGGGGATGATGACTCAGAGGAGAACGCTCCCTCCTGACTCTGGAGCTGAGATCAGAAAGGCAGCAGGAGACCAGGGCAGCCTCCCAGAGCCATCCATCCTCTGCAGGACTATGGGAGATTGCAGCTGACTCACGGTCTCCAGTAGGCGGTCAGGGATGAGGAAGGCAAAAATCAAAACAGAACAAACCCACACCACCTAACAAAACACTGCTATTTACAAGCATTTGGATTTGGAGATCCTCGGTTGGCCATTAGACACAACATATAAGCCTTAAAAAGTGCTAATTGTCAGCCCCCACGCCAGACAGTTTACATCAGAGTTTTTGGAGGGCAGGTTACGACACTGGTGACTTCTAAAACTGCCCAAGGAATTCTAGTGAGGAAAAAGACGAAGAAAACCTGAGCTATTGCAAAGTAATTCAAGCCTAGAATAACTAGTGGGTGACAACCTGGAAACTTCTAAAGTTGGAGCTGTTCATTCACAAAGCACAACATCTCACACCTGTGTGATGCTTTACCTTTTACAAAACCTCTCACATGCATAGTGAATTTGATCCTCACAACACCCAAGAGGGAAGCAGAAGAATAATTAGCTCTGTCTTATCCTTGAAGACATGATTACCCAGAGTCAGCGGGTGATTTCCATGATCCCAAGTAACTGATGACACCGGCAATGAAACCTAGATTTCCTGGCTTCTAAGCCAGTGCTCCTCCTCGTTTACCACCCAGAACTCCAAGTGCCATGACCTCCAAGTGCCATGAACAGCAGACTGTTATCTGCTCCAGTCTCTTCTTACCCCACCCCTGCTCCATGAAAAATTGAAATATTCTTGGGGAAAGGGAATACAGATGTATGTAGTTCAGTAGGGGCAAGCCTCAGATATCTTCTGGAGGTAATCAAGCATTTGAAACAATGCCACTGCTGAAGTTTATAGAACAGTGATGTTCTATAAACATCATGTTAGAACCAACCACCTTGGGAGCCCTAACCACCTCTCAATGCTCAAGTTGTATCCAAAACCAATTAAATTGGAATCCCTAGAGATAGCCCAGGCTTTGGTATTTTCAGAGCTTTCCTGACATCTCAGGAAAACTGAAGCAATGTAATGGAGCCTCGTGAGACTTTGAGACTTAAGGAGAGAGATGAACTGTTAACATTTGTAGAATATTTTGCTCTAGGATGTTGTTGAGATGCTGTTCTAGTATTATGTGTGTTTATACACTTGCTTCCACATGTGGCTTCTTTATTTTCATACCATTTTAGTTATTCATAAACTGGCAGTGTTCTCTGCTTCTATATTGGATTGACACTGCATCTGTTATATCTCCCACAATGAGGCTTCTATCTGTTAGGATACTTTCATTTGCAAGTAACAGATAACTCAGCTCTTAACGTCTTAGGGTATTTGTTATGCTACATGGTGAGAGTGTCAGGGTAGAGCAGCTTCATGGCTGGTCAATTCAGTAGCTCAATGACAGGTTTTCTTTCACCTTATAATTTTTTGTCTTTGATGTGTTCACTTTGTTCTTAGGCTTGAGCCATCATGGTCAAAATATAGTTGCCACTGTTGCAGGCATTACAACCATATCTGATCAAATAATAATATTATCTTTGCTCACTTTTTAAGAGCAAGTAACTTTTTCCCAGAACTCTCTTGGAAAACTTTTCAAATATCTCAATGGATTGAGTTGGGTTGTATACATACCCTGAAAACTAACATTGGCAAGGGAGCTGGGACTTGCCTGATTGGTTTAAACTTATCCAAAATAATGCCTGAGCTGGGATAGAATAACTTTTCCCAAGGAGTGGTCCTCTGAATAAAACTATGGTTCTGTTGGCCAGGAAGGTGAAGTGGGCAGCTGTTTGTTTAAAAGCCAATCACATCTGATGAAATAGAAGAAGTCGGATTTGGATTTAGAAGTAAAATATCAGCACTTGTATTCAGCATTTTTGTGACTTTGGATAAGCCACAGTCTCTCTGAGTCTCAGTTTTCTCAGCTGCAGAATGGAAACCAGAGTACCCATAAGACAGGATGGCTGTGAGCTTAGGATGTGCTAATGTGCCTAGAAACCAGTAGCCAATGCCTGAAACATGTTAGGCACATAAAATATATTGATCCCTGAAATGGTTTCGCTGTGTCCCCACCCAAATATCAAACTGTAGCTCCCATAATTCCCATGTATCGTGGGAGGGACCCGGTGGCAGGTAATTGAATCCTGGGGGTGGGTCTTTCTCCTGCTGTTCTTGTGATAGCGAATAAGTCTTATGAGACCTGATGGTGTTATAAAGAGGGGTTCCCCTGCACATGCTCTCTCTTTGTCTGCTGCCATGTAAGACGTCCCTTTGGTCTTCCTTCATCTTCCACTATGATTGTGAGGCCTCCTCAGCCATGTGGAACTGTGATTCAATTAAACCTCTTTCGTTGATAAACTACCCAGTCTCAGGTGTGTCTTTATTAGCAGTGTGAGAACAGACTAATACAAGGCCCATTTTCTGTTCTTTTTTTTCCCTTTACTTCCTTCCTGCTGCTTTTCCCTTCAGTGCAAATTCTAAGCTAAACACCAAATTAAATAGTATGTTAATAAACACTAAGTCTATAAGTAGTGGGAAATACTGGTTGGTAGAGGAATAGAGGGAAATGGGAGAGAAAGTAGACAAGAAAATTACAAAGATATACTAAAAAAATAGCTTAGACTCTTCTGACAAAAATATCTTCTCAAAACCTTTTCTCCTTTTCCTTGGAAGTTTTCACCTATCAGATAGTTTTATTTTCAACTTTTTCAAGGGTAGGTGGGACTTCTTTGCCCTTCATTTTCCTGTCAGGGCTTGTTATATTTTACTTGCTAGCTTAAGAAAATGGGCCATTATATTTGAGACAGATTTTTAGAAATAAATGCTTCAAAGACAAGTATTTTCTAAGACATAGTAACTGTAGAATGAAATTGAACAGTCACCTATTTCCTACCCAACCTCTGCAAAGAAGATGATAGTCTATAATTTTTACATAAATGCAGATAGAAACACTGAAGTGATTTATCTTATTTTCTGTTGCATACAATTATCATTTCTGGAATTCTGTGCAGTGTATTTCCAAGACACTGGAGTATTACCACTACTCATCCTCCTGTTCTTCTTACAGAAGGTGAATAGTACAGAGATACATTCACTGAGCTACATGACATAGGTATCACATGTCCCATCTCTGTTCATCTCATTGGACTATTACCTTCAGATATTTAGTAAACAAAAGTCCCTAAACTCCAATAGATTGCTAAGGGCACGTGATTGGTCTGTAATGCAAGATTGGAGGAGAAATATTTGATTTTAAACATTTCATCTTCCTCATTATGAGCCTTTCCTATTTCTTCTTTCTTCTTATTCTCCTATTTTCCTTTTCTTGCTAATCTTCTTCGGAACCTGACCTGGGAAAATGATGTCATATCAACAACTGACAATTAAATAGAGATTTAAGTTCGCGCTATGTTAGTTCCCATAGAAATTCCCCTGTTACGTTTACGTTGTCATTTTGTATCTAGTGGAATCCCAACAAAAGATGTTAATCTTTTGAGAGGAAGAGATTGAAAGCCCACAACACATGGACACTGTTTTCAACCTCAATCCATTCCTAGTATCTGTTACTGTGATATTGCCCTCGAGAGAAAGTTGTTTTAGGATGAAAGCCTGGAATTGAAAAGCTGGAGCCATGGACAGTGGTGGAAGGGCAGCATGCTGGAAGGAATCCTTGGTCAAGGGTGAGGCAAAGTGTAGTCAATGCATTACTTCCAAATCCCAAATTGAAGCCAGCTGGAAAAAAAAATTCTGGGTGATGGATGCCACATCACATAAAGTCAAACACAGCCAGGGGTAGATGAGGCAGAAGTAGATACAACTATGCAGAACACAGTCCAGAGACAAAGAGAGGCTAATTATATTTTACAACATAGGAATCTCTTTGGGGGTCACCTCTTGTCTATGTTTGGTAGCTGTGCTCAGCAAATATAGCCTGACATCTGGGTTCTTACCTCAGTAATTCTTATTTACCACTCGGTGGAAGTTTTCAACATTGTTCTTTTTAAGCAGGCTAGTCTTCTATCTAAATAATGAGGAACTATCTGTTGTGCCCTGAGTCTTAAAACTAGAGGTACTGCCAAGGAAAATAGCTGGTATGAACTAGATGCTAGTATTTATTGAATGCAGGTCATGCCATGCCTATAACTAGAGACTACTTGTAGGATCCCATTGAATGCTCCGTCCTGTGATTATTATCTCTGTTTTATAAATGAGGCAACTGAGTTTCAGAAACTACAAAATCCCTGCCCAAGGTACATGATGAGTAGGCCTCATCTCTGCCACAGCAAAGCCTGAATTCTTTTTTTGTTGTTGTTGTTGAGACGGAGTCTCGCTCTGTCGCCCAGGCCGGAGTGCAGTGGCCGGATCTCAGCTCATTGCAAGCTCCGCCTCCCGGGTTTACGCCATTCTCCTGCCTCAGCCTCCCGAGTAGCTGGGACTACAGGCGCCTGGCTAGTTTTTTGGGTTTTTTTTTTTTTTTTTTTTTTTTTTTGTATTTTTTTTAGTAGAGACGGGGTTTCACTGTGTTAGCCAGGATGGTCTCGATCTCCTGACCTCGTGATCCGCCCATCTCGGCCTCCCAAAGTGCTGGGATTACAGGCTTGAACCATCACGCCCGGCCAAATTCTTTATTCTTTCTTTATGTCCCCAACTTTTTGATACTAGAATCACAGAGTGTTTGTGAAAAATACAGATTCCTCAGAGCCTTTCCAACCTACTAAATCAAATTCTCCAAGGGACAAGCCTGAAACTCTGTATTTTAAATAGATACTTCAGTATTTGGAGGACAAGGCAAGTTTGAGAATCTTCCTCTAAGCCCTGCTGTGGCTTAAAGAGATTGCTTCTCAGGTGGGGTGTATCGTGGAGCCCTAGCCAATAAGGCATTTCTCTGTTTTGCTGGTAGCACTGAGAGAAAATCTGTCACCAGGATACCTGGACAGAGCATTCAGAAGTGGATGCAAGAAACAGGGACAGAGGCAACAAATGTTGGCCTCCTTCATCCCTTTGCCTAATCTCTGCTCTATGTCCTTTCCTACTCCCATTGCCTGCTTCTCGCTGATCCTCTGGAATCTTTGGCACTGGAGCTTGGCACAGTCTTCCTTGGCCTGTCTCTCCCTCAATTTCCCTGTCTGGTATCCTGAGTCCTCTGCTTACTCTGTCATGCCAAGAGGCGTCAGAAGCAAGTCATCCCTGGTTCTTTTCCACAGCAAAGAGATATGTTTTCCCACTCATTTTCTGGTGCAAGATGAGAATTAGTGGAATGCTGTAACTTCCTCCAACTTTTTTTTTCCCTCTCATATTCTTTATCATAAAAATAAGGTGGAAGGTGGGAGATAATTTGGAAAATGTGGTAAATTAGATGAGCTCCTATGGAGTCTTCTCAGTGCAACTTTCTGCAAATCTACAAATGCTATTTAGTAACAACAGGTGCTATCTCTCATAAGAAGATAATGCATTTGCTATCTTAAGCCTTAAAGAAATGAGAGTTTGGGCCTGGCGCGCTGGCTCATGGCTGTAATCCCAGCACTTTGGGAGGCTGAGGTGGGCAGATCACAAGGTCATGAGTTTGAGACCAGCCTGGCCAATATGGTGAAACTCCATCTCTACTGAAAATACAAAAATTAGCTGGGCATGGTGGTGTGTGCCTGTAGTCCCAGCTACTCAGGAGGCTGAGGCAGAAGAATCGCTTAAACCTGGGAGGCAGAGGTTGCAGTGAGCCAAGATCGTGCCACTGCACTCCAGCCTGGGCGACAGAGCGAGACTCCATCTCAAAAAAACAAAACAAAACAAAACAAAACAAAAATCAAAGTGAGAGTTTGTTTTAAACATCTTGGTGTCAGTGAAAGTACCTCTAAACAAAAATTCAATTGACATTAGGTACACAATGGTGTCTTCAAAAGCTTGATAGGCTACTGTATGGCTGATGATGTCATGCACTGCAGCACTCAGGGAAAAGAGGTGATTTGAAAGCAAGAATGTTAACAACATTTGCGGTTTCCTTGGCTAATGGCTTGGCCTATACATTAGTGGGACAGGGACTCCCATGGGGTGGTCTGAGGGAGACTGCAGCTTCCTTCCACTCCTTCCTTCTCAGTCTTCTCCTTTTAGATTGCCGTAACATCTGAAGTCTCACTATCAATATTCATGACTTTGAGGGAATTTAGGAATCCCATGCTAAATTGCAAGTACAGCAGCAGATGAATATTCTTTCACAATTTTTAGTCATAACAGGTGTTGATTAAATCACGGGAATGAATTAGACTCACTGAGAATACTAGCGGAAATGGAAAGGATGCTTCTAGAATTGAGAGAATGCTGTGTTGCTAAACCAGGAATGTAGAAAGATACAGTGACAGGGATGTGGACATAACATCTAAATACTGCCTGTGAAAATATTGATCATTTACCAAATATCTCCGTTTTTCTCTCGGGAAATTTTTGGAATTGGAGCAATAATATCTATTAAGATCTGAAAACTTGAGCAAGGTCATAGAAGAGATTTTGATTCCCATTCATTCTTCTCCTTTTGAATATTTTTTGTGTGTTGCAGACTCAGACTTTTCTCAGGCTAATAATAGCTTGGTCACCTTGCCTTTCATTAATGTAGATTAATATAAAAGCAATTTTAAAAAATATCTTTAATGACTACATCAATACTAAAATTTATATTAATGTCACTAGAATATATTACTCTGAATTATGGCCCAGATCCTAAATGTTAATGGAGGTAGCAAGAAACATTTTGGCAGAATTTTAAGACATTAGCATAAATTAATTTCTTCTTGTAACTTGCTTCTGGTTCTGAGGAAAGTGGGTAAGTGACTCCCTCTAGAGCAATTTCTCTGCTATTATATTATACAACATTTGCAAAGGAGATACTTTGGAATGGCAAAAAGAGAGAAAAAGAAGATTAAAAAAAGGAAATCTAAAATAAGTTTGAGTCTTAAGCCACAGTCCCTTCCTTTGACCAGGTATTTATAATAATATTTTATTACAAGAAAGAACATTGGTGTTTGTTTTGTTTTGTTTTCCTTTTTCTTCATTGTTATTTGTTTATCCTGAAACACAGTTCCTGTTGGGAAAGACAAGATAGGTGCATAATTATTTCCCTTTAATTACTAATTTTCAGAGTAAAGAGTAACTGTAAAAGCTACCTCCAAAAAGGACAATTTAGTTTTAGCTTAGTTTTGCTCTGAGTTGTTGGATTTTATTAAGACATCCTGAGTTTTTATTGTCTCAAAACAACAAAAAAATATATATTTTTAGAAATAATATAAACCAAAAAGAAAACAGATCTAGAGTCAGACTGCCTGGATTCATATCTCAGTTCTGTCCTTGGTTAAATCTGTGATTAGGCCACAATGCTTCATCTTTTTATGGTTCATTTTCCTCATCTGCAAAGTTGAGATGATAATGGTATTTTAGCTGGAACTACTGCCCTTAGACCTGGGCAAGACCTGCCTTTTTTTCCTCATACTTTAGAAGTTCCCATATTACAATTAACACAAGTAACCAAAGTGCTCAAGAGACCTGCCATAGAAATTAAGAGAGAGGCAGAGAAACTGAGGAAGAGACAGGAAGGGTATGCCAAGCATACCGTTGGCTTATTTGTCACTCAGAATCCAGTGTCAGAACTGGCATGGTACAACCTGTGCCTCTAAGTATCTGCTCTCATGACTAACGCCATTCAGGCCCCAGGAGACTGCTGCTCCATGTTGGCTGTATGTCCTCAGTACAAAGGTTGCTATGTCCTAATGCTGTTAAGGCTCAAATAGTCATGGTGCTGCTATCAGAGCTGGACACTTTCAGAATGCAGGGAGGAGCTGGGAGGTAGGAGGACAAGTAAGAGAGAAAACAACTCGACTTGTCACACCTTTTCAGATCACATGAATGGAATAGAAGGTTGAATAATAACATTTCATTTCCCAGTTGTGCTGCTCATTCATTTTCTTGCTCCTATTGGGTCAGTTTCATGATTCTAGAGTGTGAGTTAGTGCAGCATTCAATAATTGTACGTATGACTTAGAGGCTATGTGATATGCTGCAATATGAAGCAATTCATAATTCTCTGAATTTTGTACATATGTAGGAGCAGATATGAAAGGTTTGAAGCATGATAATTTTTCTTTAAAATGGCAACTAGATGTACACTGAATTCCATTTTTGCAAATGATTTTGAAATATGTATTTATAAGATTTAACTAAAATTAAAAAATATTTTATGTAAAAATATTATTTAATTCTTAGATCATTTAGGATGATTATATATCAGAATCATAATAGAAACAGAAAATTTGAAAGTACAACTCAACAAAACCCCAAAATATAAATAAAGAAATAGAATATTTTCAGAGAAGCCACGTGCTTAAATATTCAAAAAGTGAAAACAGTGGAGGAAAGGAGATCTTGCAACAATGGTTGAATTCAGACTTTGATAATATCTGGCTTTCAGTGATAAAAAAAAAAAAAACATGGTTGCATTACATGTTTTAAAAGATAAATGATAGTGCCAAAGAGTTTGATAATTACTAATAAATTAGGCACAAAAAAGAATTGTGCTGAGTCCACTGAATTTATCAGTGACTAGGTTGCTGGCAACCTGATCATGAGCAGTTTCCAGTGCATTGTGGTGGGAGAGGCCAGTGTGCGATGGGTGGAAGAATGAATGGAATCTGAGGAAGGGGAATTGGATCCTTTTTAAAAAAAGTATGGCTGGGAAGGAGAAGAGAAAACTAATTGCTAATGGGAAAGAAACAAGAGAAGAGGGAAATTTGACGATGGAATTGGAAGAGAGAGAGAGAGAGAGAGGAGAGGAGAGAATGAGAGAGAGAGAGAAAGACAGAGAGAGGAGGTATAGGGTAGAGCAGCTATAAAAAGGCGAAAGGGAAGTTGTCAGACTCTTTATATTTCTTGGGAGAATGCAAGGGTGTGGAAAGGGAGCCAGTCTAATAATGAATGCAGAAGTTTCCATACTAGGAGGCTTGTGTAGTGTAGAACAATCCATGGGTGTGGGTGGGGCTGTGTGAATAGAAACAATCACAGTTGCATTATCATCATGATTAGTAGGTAGAGACAAGGTGGAGAAAGTCTGAACAGGTAAATTGAGAGTCAAGAAGGTTTAAGAAAAAACTAGGTTTTCAAGAAATCAAGTCCTAAATGCAGATATTACCTGGTGTCAAAGACATTTTCATAGAGTGGATACAATCACTATAAAACTTGAGATGGGTCACTGAAATTCATAGGTGGACAGACAAGTGCTCAAATCAGATGGCATTGAACCCCATACAGAATAGTTAGGATGCCTGTTTCCCCACTAAAGCTCTGATTTCTCTCACTCTCTCACTCTGTCTCCCTCTGTCTCCCTCTGTCTCCGTGTGTGTCTTTCTCCATATATAAATATATATATACACACACACATATACATAGAAATATATATATACACACACACATATACACACATAGAAAAGCAATTGCACAAGCACTTTCTTATTTCCAATATAGTTAATGCATGTGTTAAGCAATAACTTTTCACATTTTATTGATTTTTTTTAAGAAGCCTGTCAAGAGTTGAATAAAAAATGACCAGATAGTGACTTCTTTTTAAGATTTGCTGCAAAATCTTTGAAATGCAGGGGTGGGGAATGATAATGGGGACTGAAAAAGAAGGAATAATTGTCATCTTATAATCTTATATTCATGTGACTTGGCTTTCTACCAACAAAAGGATTAGAAGAATGGCCAGCAAAACATAGATGTACAAGTCCAATATTATAGATTTAAGGAGAATCAGAGGACAGAAGAAACCTCCCAGCAATTTCTTCTTGAATATTAGTGTATCTGGCAGGTTGGGATAAGGTAGGTGTTTATTTTAAATTTTAAAATATTTTCTGTTCCCTTTTATACTAATAGGGTTGATTTAGTGACCACTGTCTTGGGGCCTTGAGCATGCCAGTTACCATTTTCAAGCTTCTTGTTCTCAATCTGCAAAACAGCTACAAATATATACCTCCCAGGAATGCTGGGATGGCACATCTCATATTACACATAACACGTGAATACATATTAGAATCCTTTTTTTATGCTTTGTCTTTTTTTTCCAACTTGAAAGCAGGGATAATGCAATTTGCCTCTGTGTATTCCTCATGTTGCATAGAGGTGTAAATAGTTTTGCAAGCATACAATACATATATTCATTAACTATTTTGAAGCATCCTTGTTTGAAAAAGAAGGACTACGGTTCTCTTTTACAGATTTTTTAAAAACAGAGTCTAACCATATTCATATTTATTTCTTGAATCAAAAATTAGTCTGATGCACAATATGGGAATGAGTCATAATACTTAATAACACTCTAAGAATTCTCAGATATATGCGTACTGTCTTCTGAGAGGTGAAATGATTGCTCAAATGTGAAAATTCAGTTCTGGTGGGGCTAAAACCAGAACCCACTGCTAGGGATTCCTTGCAAATCATTCTGACTAAACCAAGATACAGCATTGAAGGAAGGGCACTGGAAGTGATAATGAAATGAATACAAAAATTGTAAGGCTCTTGGGAGAAAATGCAAGGGATGGCAATCTAGAAGAAGCAATATTTATATATAAAGCTCCTTATATAAACTTGCAATTTTCTCTTCATTCCAGCATCCGCAAATAAATACCCTAAGTGAGAATAGCACAGAATCTGCACATTTTTAAAAATGTGAAGACTGTATTCTGTTTTCATTATTTTAGAAGAAAATTTTTGTGTGATTTACATGTATTCTTAAAAAATATCCCTTGAGTTTGTGGGGAATATGTGTGCATTTATTTAATGAACTGAGGCATCTTTCTACAGAGAAGGGAGAGACATTGCTGGGAGAAAATAGTGATTCACCAATAAGAATTAATTTTAATTTCTCATCTCTTTTTAAATTTGTTCTCCTTCTTTTATTCACACATGTTTGTAGAGGAAAAAGCTTTAATCATAGTATTAATTCACTCAGAATAATTATGTAAAACGACTTATAAATTTAGTTGTGAACTATACATGGAAGCTTATTTCAAAGTACATGTTTGAATTCAAATGTTAGTGTTTAGAAATCTATTTAGTAACTGGTAATTTGACTGAATTGAATCATGTCACTATTATTTCTTGAGTGCCATTCAGAATAACCTTTTTTATTTTTACACATTTACTAGAGAAAAATATGAAACTTAGATAAACCGTCTTTCAGCTTGAGATAGTTATGAGATAATCACTAGTAACATTTTAACATCTAGCCTTCCAAATAGATATGTAGTCAGATATATGCTTTTCCTCTAAAGTGTAAGTTCGATGAGGCCATAAGTTGGCAATTGAATGGATGAATGCATATTTAACAGACTTAAATTAAAACCTACACACCGTTTTAAACATACTGTTTTATCATAAAATATGTTTTTATTAAGCATATGTCTATCACATACTTTTTAATGACTACATATAACTTTTTGATTTGTATCAAAAATGTTACCAGTCCCCAAAGCTGAACTATGACTAATTCTATTGCAATTTAAAACAGTACTGTAATTGATATTTTCTAAGTGACATCTTTGGCTATATTTATAATTATTATATCAAAATTATTTTCTAGACATGGGATACTGCATAAATGAGAAGCTTATTTTAAAGATTTTTGAGACACACCTTCGTGTAATGCTAATAAAGATTGTAACAACTGAAATTATCACAGGCAGTGCATGGCAGGGCTCATTTTCTGACTCTTGTCAATGAATTATATTTTAATGTAATCTGATATTTTCAAAAATGAGGTTTCATATTAGCTTGTAGTATGTGTAAACATTTTATTAATGTATTTCACAGTTACTAGTGTTTTCTTTTGAAGGCATCAAGACTTTATTTTTCTCATATTAATTCACTAGTAGTTTTTATATATCAGAGATTGATCATTTAGATTTCACTCTCTCCCCCAATATTTTAATATTTTAATTTTATGTTACATTTAAAATTTTGTATACCTACTTGTAACAATTTTATTTATTTAATATTTTAATATTTACACACATATATCTGTAACTTTTTTCAAATCATTGCCCTTTTCTTTTAAGAAACTGCCTTTAGGGTCATATTTTGGAAGAAATTATGTTATACAAATGATATTATACGAACGTTTCTATTTTCCTCTAATGTTTTGTTTATAGATGAGGTTATTTTATATATTTAATAGACTATTTTTTGCTTTAAGGCTTCGGTTTTTTTTTTACCTTTACATCTTGAACTTGCTGGAATTTACATTATTGTTATAAATGAGGCCTTTTTTTACATTATATATTCTATGCAGTTATTGCTGGCATATAAGGAAGTGATGGATTTGATCTTTATTGTTTTTTTACCTGCAACTTGACTGAATGTTCTCATTGGTCAACTCTCTCACGGGTTCCCATGTCCTTCTTTGGACCAAAGCTGGTGCCCAAAGAAAGGTGTGAAGGGAAGTGCAGCCCATTGCTCTGGGCATCAATACTGATGTGTTTTCCAGAGACGGTGGTTGTATTTGATTTAATCTGCACTGATTGCCCCTGGTCCAACCTTAATAGTTAGTGTGGTCCGCTCAGGCTCCCTGTGTGCCTCACAAGAGGGACTCTTCCTTTCATGCAGGGATCTGGGTGCTGATCAGGTGACCCTTTACCTTGGTCTTGCCAGCACTGTTTCTTGCAGAAATGTCTTAAAATTTTGTGTATGTAAATGACATTTTTTTTCCCTGCTTTCAAGCACAGGTATAGATTTTAGTATCTTTTTACATTCTTTTTATTATATTAATGGTATTTGAGAAGTAGGGAGAATGCGGACTCTTTTATTTCCTTGAATCAGAAATCTTTAAAGTCAATTCCATTTGTTGGTTGTCCTGTGCATCTTATAATTTAGAGTCGAAGGAGGGGAAGCCAGAACACTGAAAATAGCAGTAGTTGTTTCTAGAAGCCACATTTGCCTATGCCCGTGTCCGTTTTCTGTTGCAGCACTCAGTAATGTTGCGGTAGAGTTAATGAGCACTCTCTGAGATAGACAAGGAATCAATGCATGTCGTCTTTCACGACGACTTCTCAGTTGTACAAGGCTCACAGCCAAGGTAGGGGGAGCCTTGTGATCTTTTTCTGGTATAAATAGAAGTCACTGGGTCACCTAGCCCAGGTGCAATTGCATCTGATCTTTATTTTTAATTAAAGAATGCAACTTTCAGGGCTACCACTTTCATGGGTGACTTTCAGGTGTTTCAGGCAGAAAGGAGTTGCAGTGTCAAAGATTGGAAGGCTTTCCAGTCCTGCAGAAATGACAACTCACAGGGGCTTAATGAACTATGTTGGTTGACTTTATGCAGTGTGATTGTCAACACCTTTACCACTCACTCACATAAGACCTTCAGAATGGTCCTTAGTGTTCAAAAGAGCCAGTCTCTTAGTAGTCAATACCGCATTCCTGAAGAGAATGGACTTAAAGGAGAGCCTGCTAGTGAATCCTCTGGTGCATAAAGCCCGTGATCTATATGGTATGGTCATTTGACATGCAGACCAATAGAATGGCTGGTTGTCATGCGTGGCTATCAGAGATTGGAGGTGAGGCAGGGTAACTGACTTCCTTGCCTTTGACAACAGAGATACAGGGGTGCAGTGTGTTTTATATTCTCTTGCCACATTAGTGAGCAAGAGACTCCCATCCACTCACCGGACTTCTCATAGTTCCTAGATTTCAGGTCACGCTCTAAGAAAGCCAAGTTTTGTCTCCTTTTTCACCATAAATAGAAATACTAGGCTTGCGTGATAAACTCTTCTGGGCTCTAAGTCATTGCCCGCTGTTCTATGCTGAGCTGCAGATCTGCTGGGATATTTTCTGCTACATGAGTGCCTTCCATTCTGAATATTTTATACATTCTGCACAGGCTTGGCAGAATAAGGGCTTTCACCAGTGATGAATTCATAGGACACACATTGGCAGCTTTCCTGAACTGTTTACTTTCATAACATCATCAGCAATTAGCCTGTAAAGTAGAAATTTAAATGAAATCCACAAACAAACACGCCTTTGAATCAGCTAGTAACTGGAGAAGGGCCTAAAGAGACTGTATGTAATTAGGCAGGACAAGAGTTGAGAGGAAATTAATCAAGGGGAGGAGCATAAAGAACACTGAGTTCTTTCACTATAGCTTTAAAAAATTCTATAATTCCAAAGGGAAGAGAAAAGAGTGGCACACAATATGATAGAGCAAATCGATACCTATTTATTCTATTTATTGACACATTTACTATTTACCCTAGAACTGTGCTGATTGCTGGACATACAAAAGAGAGGGAAGCAAGAGGCGTTATTTATTTAGCACCTTCTGTGTAGCAGATGCTGTAATATTTATTTTTAAAGCACTTTATTTTCTTTAGTTTTGAGAGTTTTCTGCAAAGTAAGGATTTTATTTACAGGTGATGATTTTACAGATGAAGAGTCACCCAAGAACAATCGTGTGCAAAAGAATGTGGTGTGGACGTTATCGAGGGGAAGTCCCACTGTTGGTGGGGCTGTGGCCTACGGACCTTAACTGCCACCAGGATTCAAAGAAAGGAGAGGTCAATATGTGTTGGAATAATCAAGAGAGGTTTCATGGAAGCTGGAGAATTAAATATGATTCAACACACGGGTAGGAGCTTAAGGAAGTGAGGGAGGCTAATGGAATGGGCTTTTAGGGAAGTATTCTCTTTAGTTACCTTTTTGTCAGGTCATTTTTGCCTCTTAAAAGGATGACCTCTACAAAGAGTGAAGAAGACTAGACAGGGATTGTTTGACAGGAATTGTTTGTGTGTTTGCATGGTTGTGTGTGTGTGTGTGTGTGAGAGAGAGAGAGAGAGAGAGACAGAGAGACAGAGAGAGAGAGAGACAGAGACAGAGAGACAGAGAGAGAGACAGAGAGAGAGAGAGGATTAAGAGCTTGTGGGAGCCAGGGGTGGGATGGTGGTAGTTTGGATAGCACTAAAGAGACATCTGGGAACAATTCCTTCACAGGCTATGTGCATTAAGAGTGTTAAGTGCTACTCAACAGGGTCTCCAGCACACTTGCAACTATAAGAGAGCTGGCTTAGCTATAGCTGCAGTGTCCGATATGGGAATTTTCATTTAGGGGAAAATATAAGCATCTCCTATGAGAATGTCAAAAGTGCAAAATTTGTTTCAGAGTCAAGCATTAGAAAAATCACCATGTTATTTAACTCTGTTCTGGCAGATAACTTTATAATTTACAAAGATCTTTCATTTCCCTATGTCTTCTTTAAATTTTAGCTTTGTAAAGATTCTGATGATGAAGAGACAATATTTTTAAACCTATTTTACATATGATAAAACTAAGGTCCTGAGATATAATTTTACTTGGCTGAGAATACATATCCATATATATTTTTTATTCAAAATGAGCACCAATGTTTCTATAAAGATGTTTGTAACAATCTAGCCAAGGCATTATGTTACCATAGCATCCTAAGTAAATACCTATAATTTTATTCATTGCACAATCATTACTAATTTGAATATTTTTTTTCCAAGAGCAAAGCCTATGCCTCATTGCCATTGTGTTGCTGTTACTCAGAAGTGCCTGGCATTTGATAGATGCTCAGTAAACATCTATTGAATGAACTGAGGAATGGAGCCTTGTGAAAATAAAAATATTGGTGCTATGAATTTGGTGAGTCACCAAGAAGTCTACCCAAAATAAGACTATCTTGTCATTTTTATTCTTTATTTTTAGAGACAGAGTCTCACTCTGTCACTCAGGCTGGAGTGCAGTGGCCCTACCATAGCTCACTGTAGCCTCGAACTCCTGGGCTCAAGTGATCCTCCCACCTCAGCTTTGCAAGTAGCTGGGATTCCAAGTATGTACCACTACACCTGGTTTATTCTAGCATTTATACAAAGGAGGTGTGCAATGCCAGAGCCTTCCCTGCTGTTTGTGGCTGCCTCATATCAGTTGTCTTTGGTGCAGGGTATAGTGTTGAAAACAGGTGAACTAGGTTTCATTTTCTAAGTAGACAAGGTATTTTCCATAGAATGTCTCTCTTTCACTTTGGTTTGGAAAGGTAGACACAAACTCTCAACAGTCATGGTTTTCAGACAGAAAAGGAAGAGGAGTTGGTGAGAAGCAAGGACCGAGTAAAAGGTAATGGCAGGTGGTGAGTGTTTATTGAGTGGATTTAATTGTCAGTTCTCAATCTCATTGATCAAGTTTGAAGCTCTAAGCTTCCATTAAGAGACAGATATTTAACTTGCATGAATCAATGCTAATTCACTTTAGTTGAATACCTTACTTCATTAGTCCTTTAATATTTAAAACACTCCATGCATATCAGAAGCCCTCATGCCTTGATTAGGAAGCCAGTAACCAGGCACGATCTGAGGACAGCTGCAAGAAAACCAGCAGCACACTAAGACCTGCTCGTGGAAAGCCAATCCTGCAGCACAACTGCCACTATCACTACAGCATTATAGTTAACAGTGTGGGCCCTGGAGCCTGACTGTTCCTAGATTTTAAAAAACTTGTATTTTAATAATGTATTGAGGTGAAATTCAAATAACATAAAATTCACCATTTTCAGTGGCATTTAGTATATTCACAATGCAACCACCACTTCTATTTAATTTCATAGCATGTTTTCCTTTTTACCCATTAACCAGTTTCTCCCCATTCCCTGCTCCTCCCCATGCCTCACAAGCACTAATCTGCATCCTATCTCTGTGCATTTATCTATTACTGGTATTTAATACAGATGGAATCATATAACATGTGACCTTTTGTATACGGCTTCTTTCACTTAGCACAGTGTTTTGGAGTCTCACCTACATTGTAGCCAGTATCAGTACTTAATTCCTTTTTATGAGTGAAGAATAATCCACTGTATGTATATATCATAATTTGTTTACCCATTCATTGGTCATGGGCATTTGGACTGTTTCAACCTTATGGCTATCGCGAATAGTGCTGCTATAAACATGGGTGTACATGTATTTAAGTACCTGTTTTCAGTTATTTGGGGTGTCTACCTAGGAGCAGAATTGTGGGGTCATATGGTACTTCTATGTCTAATTTTTTCAGGAACCACCAAACTGTTTTATACAGTGGATGAACCATTTTGCTTTCTCACCAGCAATATAGGAGAACTCCAATTTCTCCACATCCTGGATAACACTTGTTATTTTTGTTTATTGGATTACAGACATCCTAGTGGATGTGAAGTGGAACCTTAATGTGATTTTGATTTTCATTTCCCTAATGACTAATTATGTTGATCATCTTTTCATGTACTTGTTGGCTATTTGGAGAAATGTCTATTCAAGTTCTTTGTCCATTTAAAAAATTCAATTGTTTATCTTTTACTTGTGAAGTTGTAAGAATTCTTTATATGTTCTAGATATTAGACCCTTAGCAGCTATATGATTTCCAAATACTCTCTCTTATTCTGTGAGTTGTCTTTTCACTTTAAATTCTTTCCATGTTCTAGATACTCGCTTCTTGTCAGTTATATGAGTTGCAAATCTTTTCTACCATTCTATATGTTGTCTTTTCAATGATAAAGATTTTTGACGTGAAAAGATTTTCATTTTGATGAAGTCTCATCTGTTCTTTTTTTCTTTTGTTGTTTGTGCTTCTGTTGTCATACTTGAGAATCAATTATCAAATTCAAGGCCATGAAGATTTATCCTATGCACTCTTCTAAAAATTTTACGGTTTTGGCTCTTACATGAGGTTGTTTCATTCTGAGATAATTTTTGTATGTGGTGCTAGATAAGGGACCAAATTCATTCTTTTTTATGTGACTATCCAGTTGTCCCAGCACCATTTAGAGACTATTCTTTCCTCATTGAATGAACTTGGCACCCTTGACAAAAATCAGTTGGTCATATTAATAGATGTATGAGTTTATTTCTATATTCTCAATTTTATTCTATTAGTCTATATGTCTATCTTTATGCCAGTACCACAATGTTTTGATTATCATAGTTTTGTAATAAGTTTTGAAGTCAGAAAGTGTGAGTTTTCCAACTTTGTTCTTTTTCAAGACTGCTTTGGCTGTCCAGTTGCTCAGGCCACCAACTCTGGAGTCTTTCTTGACAGTTCTCTTTATCTCACATCTGTTTCCAATTCTTAAACATCATAACTCCCCTGTACTACTGAGACAGCCCCTTAATGCCTCTCCTTGCCTCCTTTCTTAACCTATACCCCCAAAGCCAATTCTTCTCACAACCGCCAAGGTAATCCTTTTTAAATAGAGTAAGATCACAGCTGTCCCTGTGTTTTCAACCCTCCAGTTGCTTCCCATTAAACATAAAAAGAAGAAGCCAGCAAGAACCTGCAAGGTTGGTCCCCTGATGCCTCCTTTTCTCTCCATTTTCTACCACTCTCCCCTTACTCACTTGGCTCCAGCATTTACAGCCTTGCTGTTCCTTCATTGTAGGAAGTGTGCTTCTGTCTCAAGACGTTTGTACATCCTTTCTCCCTTGTCTGGAAAGTTCTTCTCCCAGATATTCACCTGCCCTGCTCCCTCCTTATCCATGTACCCAGCTCAGTGACATGTCCTTGGAGAGACTTTCCCGGACTACCTTATTTGAAGTAGTGGGCCTTTAGTCTCATCCCCAGTCCTACCATACATTTCTTTGTAGATTAATGATTACTAGGAGGTCAGATCCATGTGGGTAGGAACTTTGTTTCACAACTGCTGTAATCCTAGCACTTAGGACAGTGTCTGATAGATATTAGGTATTGATTATTATTATTGTTATTATTATTATTTTGAAATGGAATCTTGCTCTTTCACCCAGGTGGAGTGCAGTGACGTGATCTCAACTCACTGCAGCCTCCACCTCCCAGGTTCAAATGATTCTCCTGCCTCAGCCAGCTGAGTAGCTGGGATTACAGACGTGCACCAACATGCCTGGCTAATTTTTGTATTTTTAGTGGAGATGGGGTTTCACCATGTTGGCCTGGCTGTTCTCGAACTCCTGACCTCCAGTGATTCACCCTCCTCGGACTCTCAAAGTGCTGAGATTATAGGTGTGAGCTAGTACGTCCAGCTATTTAGTAATTTTTGAGTGAAGGAGTAAATGAATGAATTCTCTTTCAGAAAAAGAAGTGTACATAGCATAATGAACATAAATAGAATAGGATTTGGAGTGAGACAGAAATTGATTTCAATACCAGTTCCACCACTTATCAGTTATGTGATCTCATGTAAGGTTTTTAACATCTATGGACCTCAGTTTGCTCATTCGTAAAATGGGTATAATAATGGAAACCCTGCAAACTTGTGGAGAGGCTTAACTGTTGGGCATGTAAATTCCTGGTACTTTTGTTTGTTTGTTTGTTTTTTGGAAATAGTACGTACTTAAGTAATTGCAGCTATTGCTAATGACATTGTTTCTAACCTCAAGATGGGTGATAATTCATGAATGTCTGGTTTCTCAGAAGACAGTGGTGTATTTTGGTCTCTAGACTCATTGTTGCAGCGCTAAAAATGCTTGGTGTCTGACAGTATGGAAGACTTGGTTTCCCCAATATTGCTCAGCTATTTTCCAATGGTTATTTTTTCTTGGGTATTGCCTTTTCCCCTTGAAATAGGTGCATTCTGGTTTCTGGACCTATAGAGAAAAGATACACTGCATATTCATAAAATGAAGGTAGGATTCTGCTATGAATATTTGAATCTTCAACTTGGAAAACAAATTTCAATGATATCATAGTTAAATTCCTCTTAAAGCTTAGATATTCACAATTTTCTTAGTGAATTTTTGGGAATTGAGTAAAATCCTCTAGCCAGTCTTCAGGGATACTGTGGATGACTTAATCACAGGCAGGAGGACTGACTGCAGCCAGAAAGAAATAAGACATATTACATAAGCCCTACAATTTGCTCAACCCCATTACTTCACAGCCACTGCTGCCACAGACAAGTCTTTGCCAGGGATTATATTGTATAGTGTCTAATTCCAGGGTTGGGAAATGGAGTTGCATTGATAATTAGAGAATTGGCTTGGTACATAGCCAAGTGAAAATGGCTGTAACTTCATGTTGGATTCTGCTGACATGCTCTTTTCTTCTTAGCTTCTGAACACCATCACCTCTGCCCCTCCTGGCTCCTGGCTCTCCTGCATGCTATCATCTCCCAGCACATGATATCAAAGAACCCTCAGGAATCAGTCTTCCAGACAGACATGAGCTAAAGATTCTGACATAACCGCTCAGGGGATTGGCTTCAAGGCATTAAATTTGCACAGAAAAAAAAAAAAACCCAAGGAAAATCAGATTTTAGAAACTGCAGTACCAGAGGAGGTATGAGTTACTGGGAGATAGATGTTCTCAATCTTCTTTTTTAAAACAGTATTATGCATTATCTCTAATGCTGAGTGGCAAAGGTGAAATCCATGCAATAACTTGAGGACTTGACAAGTGAATCATGCTTGCTGATCTTCTGTTTTATATGATGCATTATATAGGGTTTGCACTCATTAAATACTTTCCCTGAACAATGGCCCTCATGTCCTTTTTTTCTCTGACTGAGTTATCAGCCGTGATACCCAAGGAGTCTTCAGCTGGTTAACAAGATGTATTATCTTGCTGGCCATCAAAAGATTGAAGCAGAGAATGTGGGAAGCAGCCAGGCTGGGTGGGGGAAGAAAAGCTACTCTCTAATTATTTCTCAGCCACTGTGCTCCTCTCATTCCTCTTCTGGGACTGCTCCTTTTTTTTTTTTCTAAGTAGTGGAATCAAAGTGACCGAGCGCCTCTTCCTGAATATTGTGGCAAAACCAGCTTTGTAAACCAGGGTGGTGGAATATTCCTTACTTTGTTGCCAAAGTGAAATAAAGTGCTAAAGCCCCAAACCTGAAACATGAAGCAGGAATAGACGTTAAGTGTAGCCACAAAAATTCTCACATCTTTCTCTTTATTTATTTATTTTTATTTTTTGAGTGATCTAAATGAAGATCCAATGCAACAGCCATCTCTATACAGTATTTTTCTAAGGCCATGGGGTTTATTTAAATAAAGGCCACTTAAAAATCTGGATTCCAAATTTCACTGTGTTTTCACTATGTCTTCAGAGGACTGAAGACATTTTAAAGACAGTTACTAAGTTTGAGTGGAAACTCAATTTAGTTCTTAATGTTCATTGTGCTTCCTATTGTCTTCTTCCCATACTTTAAATTGAAATGAATCAAAACAAGGGGATCAGACATAAATATCATAACAAAATCAGTGTGCTGATTTAATCAGATATGCATAAAATATACTTAGTATCAAAAATATTTTTTAAAATGTACGGACTGTGATGAGGCAATATCAATGTAATGAATATGGGTTGGATTTCAACTTTGTGCAAGCACTTGCATACATTATTTCATTTAGTACCCAAAACAACTCTGGGAGATACAAAATAGTAAAACAGAACATGTGGGTACTTATTTCACCAAGTTTTTGAAATGCTTAAATAAGATAGTTAACTACATGGATGGCAAAATTCTTGTGCATAATATAATTGATGCTTAATAACAATAATGTATTCCCTTTTGAACTTTACAGGAAAGGTTCCAGAACCCACTTATGAGGAAATAAGGCTTTTAGGACCCCAGATTTCTCTGACCCTGTCATAAAAATATTTTTCCAGCTCACAGAAAGCAGATGGGGTAAATAGAATAGTTGGGCAATGAAGACCTGCATATTTCTCTTCAGGATCAATGATACATCTGAAACGAGAGAAAAAGGCGTGTCTACAAATTCCCTTTTAAACGTCACTTTTAGCTTTGGATTCAGACTTACTCATTTTTTATGTGTCCCTTAATGATGTTAAGAGTGACCTGAGGTATGTATGAAAATATTCTCAGAAGCATTATTCATAATGACCTAACTTAGTAAAAAGCAACAACAAATATTCATCAACATGAAGGGGCATGCTTTAATATTTCATATAAGGAAATGTTTGCTCTATGCTGATGAAAATGAATGAATGTCTGCTAACCATTCATTACACAAGTATGTGAAGGAATCGCAAAAATATGATAACAAGCAAAAAAACCCACAAACCAAAATGCAGACTTCTGTATAATATTTCTGTATAATTATACAGAATTATGTATAATTCCATTTGCATAAGAGTCAAAAATAGACAACACCATACTATATTATTAAATATTCATACATAAATATTAAAACTATCATGGAAAACAAGATGATTACCATCAAATTCAGGTCAGGGTTCCTCCAGGATAAGGATGAGAATTTAGATGAAGAACGGTGTGTTGAGTACTTACAGGGTGCAAGCAATGTTCTCTTTTTTGTCCTTGGAGGTGGTTTTAGAGATGTTTACTTTAAGATAATTTATTAAACCATACATTTATATTTTCTGAACTTTTCTGTATGCAGATCATATTTTATATTTCACAATTAAAAAGGTTTAAACAGAAATAGGAATTTGTACTGAGTAGTCATAATTCTTGCATGAAAGAACTAACGGAAGGAGTTGGAATATATGGCTCCCACTCAATCTTCTGCTCTCTCGCCCCATTGGAATGGATGCCAGGTCAGGCCAGGACAGCTGTGCAGCAGTGGTGACCCCATGCTGTCTGCCTCATCACATAGCAAGTTGAGCTGGTCATGGGGCTTGGGCCTCTGGGGAAATGCCTGGACATTTCCTTCATGCAGAAGCCAGGAAAAGAGCTGGGAATGATTTGGATAATGTTTGACACTATATTTACGAGGTAATAAAAGGAAAGTGAAACATTTTAGCTGGCCTGTCTCTCAGGATTCTGCAATTCCTCTCTCACTTCAATAGAAAGAACAAAGCTACACCCGGATATAAAGAGAAAGCACTTTTATTTTTAGCCTGTCCCAAAACATCAGGTGAGTCTCACTCTTAAACCCAGGCTATTTCCATTTCATCATCAATAATAGTCACTTTGCAATAGTTGCTGAGATTGCTGTGAAGTCCTGCTCACCTGGAAAATTAAGTGTCTGCTCCCGATTTGCCGAGCATAAGGGTTTGAGGGTGGATGTAAGTTTGGAGTAAATCAGCTTGAGGGTGGCTGTCCAGGACAAAAGAAAGCTCTGCACTCAGAATGGGGAGTCAGGTAGAAGCAGCAAAGGAGGCCAGGGGGTAGAAGTCAGAGACCCACAAGCATTGGTTAGGAAGCTGCTCACCCTGGGAATGTAAGATTGTCTCAAAAGTTACGGCCTTAGGCTCCTTGTCTCAGGAAATACATGATATTGAGGTCCAGGATAAAGATTTGAGTGTGTGCAGAATATAAATGATTCCAGTGATACTTATTCTAAAAAGAAAAAAGCCCAGCAGTCAGCTTGAGTGTCTACACAATCTCCTGGGCTGCTCTGGTCAGTCAATTCTCACAATCAGGGCTGATCCTTAATCACGTTGTATTATTTAGAGTCAGGCAGGTATGCCAAAAAAGATAGGAAGGAAACAAGGCAGGCTCTGGAGGGAGGTTTAATACTGAGTCAGAGAGGGCTGTGTTCACCCTGCCAGGAGGCACCTGCAGCAGAGTTCTGAGAAGGAAAATAAGATTGAAGAATTCAATTTTTCCTCATTTGCTTTTTATGTTTAGAGTTGCTTCTGACTTTTTATTAAAGAAGATATTTCCACTGACTAGTAAACTGACTTCGACATTTTGATGATCAATAGCTTATTTTGTTTGTTAAAGAGAAAATTGCAGAGCCACATGCTCATTTTATTTTACTGAGCTCCTCACATCAATGTAGAAAGATTGAGACCGCTGTCTTTTACAATTATGTGTCTGCAGATGCTACATAAAACCTGACTAGTTGAAATACAAATAATTACAACCTGAATATAGTTTAACAGGAGGTCATGAAAGGTAGTGCGATGTTAAACAATTTCGATAACTTGTTCATGTCAGCATTTCCTCATCCCTAAACTGGAGGTAACCACTTTCATAAAATGGTTTTGAGAATAAAATGAGATCTTTAATATGTGTGTGTGCGCACAAGCATGTATGATGTATATGTATGCATACAGTCATATGCCCCATGATATTTTGGTCACTGATGGACCACATATGACAGTGGTCCCACAAGATTATAATACCACATTTTTACTCTACCTTTTCTATGTTTACATACTTAAAAACCTACTCTTTTGTTACAATTGCCTATAGTATTCAATACAGTAACATGCTGTACAGTTTTGTAGTACTGGAGTAATGGGCTATGGCATACACAGTATATACATAGTTATTAGCTTAGGCGTATAGTAGGCTATACCATCTAGTTTTCTGTAAGTACACTACATGGTGTTAGTACGATGACAAAATCACCTAATGATGCATTTCTCAGAACACAGTTCTATCATTAAGTGATGCATGATGGCATATGTATGTGTATATATAATATGATGTATTATACTATGCTTATTAATAAAAGCTATGCTTTCTCCCCCGCACTCCCCCAAAGGTTGGCATTCAATTAAAAACCTCACCTATAGGATTAAAAATAATATGAATTTTTATTTGAATATTTTGGAACATGAGATCTATGGTTTATGATGTAAGAATGATTTTTAAATGAATATGTATGAAGATAATTCAAATATTCTTAATTCTTAATTTAAATATTCTTAATGTCCTTAACCAAGGCCTTTTAAGTAGATCAGATGTTCTTTTTATAATTTGAAAAGGGAAACCACCCTTAATTTCGGTGGGCTGGGGAACATCAGGTCAGCTGCACTGAGCAGGTCACAGTTCCTTCTGTAAGTTACTTTTTCTTTTTATCAATTGAAATAAGTACATAGTTTAGAGCCCAACTGTCCTGTGGACTTGTACCTGAAGCTTACAGCAGCAACCTGTTCTGTCTCACCTATCCCAGCACCTGAAGGCTGCTGTGATGGACTCGTTGTTAATTCTTCTGGATGTTACTCTATATCTCTAAATATCGTGCTTAGATGGTATTTCTTGATATTACTAATTATTCATTTTGTTTAAGCATCAGTTACTAAATTTTTCCTCTGTTCATTCCAGTCACACACAGGCAAACAGCATGTCACCCTGTCTAATACAGATATTGTAATTTTGATTATATCAGTGATTCTCAAATTTAGCATGTATCAGAATCATCTTGAGAGCTTGTTTAAATACAAGTTTCTGGCTACTCCCTCTTTTGACTAAAAAAGGTGAATCTAGAAAATCAGCATTTCAACCACACTTTCAGGAGATGTCGATGATGCTGCTTGGATGGTCTAGGGACCATACTTTGTGAATCATTGGACGAGATAAACATTTTACCTTCACATTGTAAATGTACCTGATAGCTGAGACGTGTAGTATGTCATAGTTGCTTTCTCTTTCTTATCAACCCCAAATTAATAATTGTCCTTTCCCATTTGATTGGTTTTATATTCTTGTTATTAATTTAAAAATGAAATCTCTTTTAATGGTGTAACTCTTCTCTCAATGTGTTCAAAGTCATCAGGTATTTTTCTATATCGTCTTTTTTTTTTTTTTTTTTTTTTTTTGGGGGGGAGACAGAGCCTCACTCTGTCACCTAGGCTGGAGTGCAGTGGCATGATATTGGCTCACTGCAACCTCTGCCTGCCGGGTTCAAGCCATTGTCCTGCCTCAGCCTCTCAAGGAGGTGGGATTACAGGTGTGCACCACCACTCCTGGCTAATTTTTGTATTTTCACTAGAGACAAGGTTTCGCCATGTTGGCCAGGCTGGTCTTGAACTCCTGACCTCAGGTAATCCACCTGTCTCGGCCTCCCAAAATGCTGGGATTACAGGCGTGAGCCACCACGCCCCAATCCGTCAGCTATTTTACAATATCATCTTTTTAACAAATAAAGATCCCCAGAGTTTTTTGACCTGTTCTTTCTACCGCACACTGCTACCACGCTGGTATCTCTGTCTACCCTAATCCTGGTGATTCTCTGGGCTTCTCCTTTGTGTCATACATCCTACTCTCTAGTTCTTGTTTCTTTTAAATTTTTGTCTGATACGTGATTGTCTGAGAATGTCTTTTTTTTCCCCCTTACTCTCATACCTGATCGAATGTTTGGCTGAATACAATTCTGTATCGGAACAAATCTCTTTTTGAAAGCATTGGCCCACGATCTTCTGACTCCCAGTGTTGCTACTGGGTAATCTGACACCATCTGGTTCTTGATTCTTTGTATGAAACCAGTTTTCTCTAGGAAGATTTTAGAATATTTTCTTAGTCTGTAGTGCTCTGAAACTCTACAATGGTGCCACTGCTTATCTGTTGTGCTGTGCATGAAATAAGCCCTTCCAATCTAAAAACTTGAGAGATTCCCTCAAGTATATCCCATGGGTGATTTCCTACCTACCACTTTCTGTTTCCTCTCTTTCTGTGACTCTTCTATTTGTATCTTGGACATTCTGCAAAGGTTACTGAATTTTCTTATCTTTTCTCTCCATTTTTCAAATTCTATATATCTTAGTTCTGTTTTCTGGGAGATTTCTTCAAGTTTACATTTTAAAATTTTAATTCTTAACATCTCTTGTTATTCTTTTAGTAGTCTTTTTGGATGTTGCTTGTTTTTACTTTATGGATGTAACATATTTTATTTTGGGGGGCTATTAATATAGATTTTAAATTTGTTTTCCCCATACTCTCTCTGTGTCCATCCTATTGCTTTTTTTCAGTTTGTTTCAGTTTATGTCTTTTATAGTAAATTTTTTTTCTCAAATATGTGGTAATTGTTGACTGTAAATTCCTATTCAGGAGTGGGTCATGAATGAACCGACTGGATGCCACGTACCCATAGGTGGAGTTATTTGTCTGTCACTGCCCAGGACCCCAGAGCTCTGTCTTCCTCTGTCTCTGGAGTGATGAGATAAGTCATGTGGTAGAAAGACGATGGACTTTGTATCCAAAGATTTCTATATGATGTCCTGAATCTCCCGCTAAGAAGCTGTATGAAGTTAAGCAGACATGTTATTCCCTTAGTGTCAATTTGAATACCTAGAACAGTGCTTGTCACTTATTAGTCATGTGATAGATAATTGTTGAATAAGAAAATACCCTCAGCCGGGCACAGTGGCTCATGTCTGTAATCTCAGCACTTTGGAAGGCTAAGGCAGGAGGATTACTTGAGGTCAAGAGTTGGAGACCAGCCTAGGCAATACAGTTAGCCTCTATCTCTAGGAAAAAAAAAATTAATTAGCTGGGCATGGTGCCATGTGTCAGTAGTCCCAGCTACTTAGGAGACTGAGGTGGGAGGATTGCTTAAGCCCAGGAATTTGAGTTTGTAGTAAGCTATGATCATGCCACTGCACTCCAGCCTGGGTGATAGAGCAAGACCCTTTCTCTGAAAATATATATGTATGTATATTCTTATCCAAGAAAAATAGATCATAATACTTACCTTCTCATTTTCATTTTGTGGAGTCATTTACATAAAATAATATTTCAAAGTCCCTTTATATTGTAAAATCCTACTTGAATTTCAGAGATTGTTATTACAGAAGCACTAGCATATATTGAATGGATGCAGCATTGTAGGACAGGCACTGTACTAGTCAATTTCATGGTATGGCATATTCTTCCCATTACATGTACAACTATGGATGCCATGTGTCTGTGATAGCAAAAGTGTCCTTGAAATACATGAAAAGCTCTCATGTAGAAGAGCAGGTGTGATTTAATGGAGTGTAGCCAGGTAGAGGGTATGTGGTGGTGATGCATATAGGATGAAATAGGTGATACATATTTCAGTTTTCTATCAGGAGAGATTTTTGGTCAACTAGAGCTTTCAAAGAGATGATCTGCTTTAATAGCTGGTAGGCTTCCTGTCCTTGAACATTTTAAAGCAGAATTTTCCAGACATGTTGCAAAGAAAATTGCCTGGTAGGGATATATTATGACATTAGACTAGATGATCTCTAAAATCCTTTCTGTCTTTAATATCATAGTTAGTATAGAATTATAGATCTTAAAGCTACAATCATCATTCCAAACGCTAGAAAATGGGCACAGATGTTCTCAAATTTACCTGGGATGTTTTATAAACATTTTTGGAAGTGAATCAAGAAAGGAAAAATAATTCCCATTACATCTAAATCCAGGGAGCTGATTCTATCTCTAGACAAAGGAAGTTGATGACTGCTTTGAAAGGTCAAAGTCCTCCCTCCTGGACAGTACTCTTTCAATGAGTCCAGTTCTTCATGTAATATTTTCTTGAATAAATGACAGGCACTTAGGGAGTGTGGACAAGAAGGATGGTGTGCTTCCAGTAAAGAGCAAGGTTTCTTCCTTGAACGGGCTCACTGCCTAGAAGACAAGTTGATTTGCATTTTATCTGCAGTGCATCACTCATTTATGTGCAATGCTGTAGCACTGCCATCCTCTGCCTGGATACAAGCTTGTCCTTTAGGAGGGCTGCATTCATTTGTAACCATCCAGTGCTGTTTAGTTGACATGGCAGCATTTTCTTCCTCTTTTACCAACACCCCATGAAAAGAAACTTTACGATGAGGTCTTCTTTCGCCTTTTGAGGTTACATAAGGTGGGAGCTAAAATGAGGAAATAACACTATATTTTTGTTTGAGCAAGAATTTGAAGGATAAAATATGCAAGAAATAAAAAGCAGAACCTTTAAAGATGGAGTTATAGTTTCAGGAGGTGCAATTCCAGTAAAATAAGAGCAACTTTTCTCTTTAATTCTGGTTGAAGTCCAGGTAGAATAGGTGGATTTAAAAAAAAGCTAACATGTTCTGAAGGCTTGGCAGTGTTATTTTCTGATTAACCCATTCTGATACCAGGTAGATTAGGTATTTCAATAAAGTTATCTAATGTTTTAAAATTAAGCTTCCATTGATAACTTTGGCTCAAGTCTGAGGTAAAGTGGGAGAGTCCAGGTGGCTGCAGGTGACTGATGAGTAGTGAATAGCAGCAGAATTTCCTAAAAGCAATGAAGTCTGCCATCACTGGAGATTCCCTAAAGTCCTCAGTCCTCATCTAGCATCTACCTCAATGTTTTCATCCAATCCCACATTTTAAATTATAAATCTAATGACTCCCAAACCTCTATCCCATGTCCAATATTTGCTTTGAATTTCAGAAACATACTTCAACTGCATAATGGATGTTTACATATGAATATATCATTTGATCTAAAACTAAGCATCTATTTTTGGGAATAGGGAACAGATTTGAAATTCTTCCTCTTTACTTCACCTCCATTGGAGTTTCTCATATATGAGCTGAAGATATTTATGCATGCCAGGTGAGAATCCAAATAGCAAGGATAATACTGCTTTGTTATAGATTGGCAATTACCTGACATAGCCTTAACATAACCCTTAATACAACCACTTCATCCAGAGAAACCCAGTGGAATGTTCTACATTTGTTCTGAACCTAAAATGGCTAAATCTTCAGATTAGATCCTATGCCAATTACCCAGGCTGCTACCCTGAAGAAGAGTGGGTGCCTGCCCCTAGCGATTACATCCTGCTCATGTTTGTGTTTCAGATACCATGAGCACACGAGTGGAGGAAGATGCCATGGGGTTACGAACTTGACATTGCATGTGCTTCTTCCAACCTTTGGATGCCTTTCCTCCATTGCCTAATGAATTTCTACTCATTCGTCTAGATTAAGCTTAAATGTTATCTTCTCTGTGAAGATTTCCTGATATAACCAAGCTTTGCTTACCAAGTGTGCTCCATAATATGCTGCCTTTGAGCCTGTGGCCCTCAGACAACTTCTTCATTCTCCCTGACTCTTCTCCGCATGGTGGGAACTGACTCCTCCAGGCTCCTGTGTCAGCTGACCTAGGGCTGGTATCGGCCAATGAGTGACTCTGGCAGAAAATGGGGGTGGGAGAGCAGAAACCAGGGTCTTGTCCTCCTTCCCTGCATTGAGTGATTTTCAAGAAGTAACTCTGACCACTGTGAAATTCTAGCTCCCGGTAGATATGCTTACTCTGGTTCCAACTCCAGCTCCGGTAACACCGCTGAATTCGTTTCCTAGGGCCGCAGCAACAGAGTACTGCAAATTTACTGACTTAATGTAAATGTATTCTCCCCTAGCTCTGGAGGCCAGAAGAGTCAAGGTGTCAGCAGGGCACTCCCTCCGACCATTCTAGGGGAGACTTCCGTCTTACCTCTTCAGCTTCTGATGGACCCAGACTTTGTTTGGCTCATGGCAACACCACTCCAATCTCTACCTCTGTCTTCACATGGCCTTCTCCTCTTCTCGGTCTATGTCTTCTCTTTTGTCTCTTATGAGGATGATTGTCTTTGGATTTAGGGTCCCCCTGAGTAATCTGGAATGATCTCATCTCAAAATCAATCTTTCTATTTCTTTCTTGCTTGCTTTCTAGCTTTCTTGCTTTCTTCTTTTTTTTTTGTGACAGGGTCTGACTGCTGCGTGGGCTGGTGTGCAGTAGCATAATCACAGCACACTGGAGTCTGGACCTCCTGGGCTCAGGTGATCCTCCCAAGTAGCTGGGACTACAGGCAATTATAATGACCTGGTTTATACTTTTGGAGCTAGACAGATTTGGGTTTGAATCCAGGTTCTATTTATTTATTAACTGTACATCAACATGAGAAATTCATTATTCTCTTGTAACTTCTCTTGCACTACCATGCCTGGTGAATTTTTTGTATTTTTAGTAGAGATGGGGTTTTGCTGTGTTGCCCATGGTAGTTTTGAACTCCTGGGCTCAGGTAATCAATCCAGCCACCATGTCCTCCCAAAGTACTGGGATTACAGGCATGAGCCACTATGTCCAGCCTCAAAATCTTTAATTTAATGACAATTTAATTATGCCTGCAAAGAACTTTATTTCAAAATAAGGTAATATTCACTGGATCCAGGTATTAAAATATGAATATATATATGTATATATACATACACACACATATATATTAGCAGGTTGTTTATTAGAAAGATTGACTATGGGTAACAAGAGGGAAGGTTTGGAAGATATTTCATATAAAATAATTACTCAGGGTGGCCACTAAAAGAATGTTAAGTATTGTTTTGAGTGAAACACTGTTTTGAGTGAAACACATATATATGTGTGTGTGTGTGTGTGTGTGTGTATTTTTTGTTGTTGTTGTTTTTGAGATGGAGTTTCGCTCTTGTTGCCCAGTCTGGACTGCAATGGCGTTATCTCAGCTCACCGCAACCCCTGCCTCTTGGCTTCAAGTGATTCTCCTGCCTCAGCCTCCCCAGTAGCTGTGATGACAGGCGTATGCCACCATGCCAAGCTAATTCTGTGTTTTTAGTAGAGATCGGGTTTCTCCATGTTGGTCAGACTAGTCTGGAACTCCTAACCTCAGGTGGTCTGCCTGCCTCGGCCTCCCAAAGATGAATATATATTTTTAGGGACCACCATTTAACACACCACAACCACCTCTCTCTTTGTTTCTCCAGTCTTGAAGTGGTAGAGGCTATCTGCAGTGAATAATGCCAGGCCACCTCACTGTCCATCATTTAACTTCACATATCCTCATCTTCTGAGTAATCAACTATCTGCATTACATTTTCTCTGTTATAAATACTTGAGATGGCTATACTGACATCCTGAAATATCCGTAGGGTAATTTTCATATGCTTCTATTAGACAATCTTCATACAACGTATTGTCGTGATTTGTTGACATGTGTACATCCCCCAGCATGCTATATAACCTTTTTACTTTTTTTTTTCCTTTTTATCCCCAATACTTAGTACAGTGCTTAGCTTGGAAAGTATATAATGAATAATGAATTATGAGTGCTGATCTGAAAATAAATGAGGGCACAATGCTTAATAGGTTTGAAATTTGGGATGAATGTATAAAGTATCTATGGAACTATTGAAGGAAAAGTGTTTGTGCCCTTCTACAAAACAGCAACTCTTAAAGAGAAAAATATTTGTGTGGGCTGGGGGATATTGGCTTTATGAGCCCAATATGGATAAACAGCTCAAGACAGAGTGAGTGCAGCAGAATTTTAAAAATATTTTTAATGCCATCTTATTTCTCAGTGTTTAACTCAAAACAATACTTAACATTCTTTTAGTGGCCACCCTGAGTAATTATTTTATATGAAATATCTTCCAAACCTTCCCTCCTGTTACCCATAGTCAACCTTTCTAATAAACAACCTGCTAATTAGCACTAAGCATTTTTATTTGATAATGAGTGTTCTTTATGTGTATGTACCATTATTGTTCAATACGCAATCTCTTGTACACATTGTTGTCTGGACAATCTTCTTGAATTAAGGTTCTTAATGCTCTGCTCTTTTTATGAAAAGTTCCCAGCGGCTTTCAATTTTTTTTTTTTTAAACCAGAAAGGTACAAATTTCTTGACTGGTTCTTAAATTTCTCCTTTCTAGTTGTGCACTGTCTTAGTCAGCCTGGGTTGCTATAACAAAATACCATAAACTGGGTGGTTTTAACAACAAACGTCTATTTCTCACAGTTTTAGAGTTTGTTGGAAGTCTGAGATCAGGTTGTCAGCAAGGTTGGGTTCCTAGTGAGGGTGGTATTTCTGGTTTATAGACAACTGTCTTCTTGCTGTGTCATTACGTGGAGTAAAGAGAACTAGGTCTCTAGCCTCTTGTTATAAGGGCACTAATCCCATTCATGAAGGCTCTACCTTCTTGACCTAATCATCTCCAAAGTCTTCATCTCCAATAATATCACTTGGGGATTAGAGTTTCAACACAGGAATGTTAAGGGAACACAAACATTCAGTCCAGTGCATGTACCCTTATTTTCTTCCCTACTGTGCTTACATGCAGTGTATTTTTGACAATCCATCAACATCCCCATAGTCTTTTATGTAGATATCTTTTCACCTTAACCCTCTAATTATGAGAAATTTTGGCACCCATTCTGCTTGTACAAATTTTCTGTGTTTTAAAAGCCTATGACCTGGTTTATACTTTTGGAGCTAGACGGATTTGGGTTTGAAGCCAGGTTCTACTTATTTATTGACTGTGAATGAATGTGAGAAATTCATTATTCTCTTGTAACTTGTTTTCTCATCTATAAAAATGGAAATATTCCTACCTATATTAGTGTTATTTCTGTGACTAAATGAGAAAATAGATGTGACATGCTTGTCACGTAAACATTAAAAAAATTATTCTATCATTATATCAAAGATATATTTCTAATTGGAAGTTTTTCTAATCTTCCAAATAGGGTTCTGATGTGGTTTGACTGCGTCCCCACCCAAATCTCATCTTGAATTGTAGTTCTCATAACCCCCATGTGTCATGGAAAGGACCTGATGGGAGGTAATTGAATCATGGGGCAGTTACCCCCATGCTGCTATTCTTGTGATAATGAATGAGTTCTCATGAGATCTGATGGTTTTATAAGGAGCTTTTCCCCTTTGGCTTGGCACTTCTCCTTCCTGCCACCATGTGAAGAAGGATGTGTTTGCTGCCCCTTCCACCATGATTGTAAGTTTTCTGAGGCCTTCCAAGCCATGCTGAACTGTGAGTCAATTGAATCTCTTTCCTGTATAAATTACCCAGTCTCAGGAATTTTTATCTTTATTAACAATGTGAGAACGGATTAATACAGGTCTTATTTTAAACTTTATTACATTTTCTTTTAATGCCCTATTAGTATTTAGGTTACCTAATACTAAATTTATTAATTTTTAAAATCTAACCCACTCTACTATATTAATGCCTTCTTGAATAGAGTAACTATGTTTAGAACAGTGCTATTTAGAACAATGAGCCCTCTGTCTGGCACATAGTAGGCACTCAATACAAATTTGTTGAATGGAATCAATTTTCAGTCCACTGAAGTGATGAATTGCAGTGTGCTCCTGCTCTGTGCATTTTGTTCTGAAGGGCTCTCTTTGGCACATCAGTCTCAGAATCTTAGGTAATGTAAGCTCTGAAGCCGTAATGTCTCAATCTTATTACGTTAATGAGATGACTCAGAGGATTGGAAATAAATGGTATTTAGCCATTAACTATCCATCAAAAATCCTTTCTGTTTTCCTTGAGTAATGGACAAAATGCTAGTGTGGGAAGGTAAAAGGAGATTGGGCCTGGAGGGAAATTTTCTGAGGTGTTGAGTACATGTCCTATAATGTCAGAAGCATGAATTTATCTCATAAAATCTGCCGAGAGTGGGGTTTTCTTCAACCATTAATTATTTTGGGTTACTAATCAGTTGTGAAGCAAATAATATCCTAAGCCATTTTTTTTGCAAGTCAAAATGATTTGGATTTAAGGAATTTAACAATAAAATATTTTATTTGTTTATTTACAAATAAAAATACTTATCATTTATTCCCTTTTATTTACTTATTCATATTGGAAGAACCAAAAACATGATATTTGAAAGAGAAATCACTTTTTCATTAGGGCCTATACTAATGCTTTGAAACAGTTTTGCTAATTTTTAGGATTTCTATTGCTCAAAGTATGTATGTTTATTTCAATGTCACAACCCTATTTAATCTTAATATTCATTCCTTAAAATTTTGGGCCATATACACAAATTATTCAATTACTATTGCTATTGCTTTTGTATTAAGACATATTAATTCTTTTATGATGACTCTTGATGTCATTTTAGTGCCTAGAGCACCAGGTTCAGCCAAATGCCCCAGGATGCTGATCAGTTGTGCCACACCTGAGAGCAGCCCACATAACACACAGGGGTGATATACCCCCCAGTGGGTGCCCTGGGTGTTACCACCACAGTAAGACCACCAGGCGAGTCAAGGCAGTTATCGTGTAGACCACCAGGCTCTTCTCTCAATGGCTTCACTGTATGATAGACAAGCAAATCTATGATGAAGGCCCTACTGGGTCATTCTGAGTGTTGGAAGGCATATGGTGCAAGATGTTCATAGTAAATAACGAAAGTGTTTGACTCATGAGTAAACCTTAGACGTCTCTAAACAGATCAGTGAGTTGTTATGCAGAAGGAGTTTAAGTCAGCGGAAAATAAGTTTAGCATTTGGAGCCACACAACCACCTTTCTTTCATCTTCTCCTTGGGGTAAAACATGAATGGATTGTCAGAATTTCATTTGCAGAGACATGATACAGCATCTTAGATGGTATCCTATTTAAGGTTTCATTTGACTTACGTCCTGGCTGTAATTTACTGAACATTTTCTTAAATGTGGTTCGTATTGTAAGCTTTTATTCCTTTGAATCCTACTATTTCACAGAAATAGCTCTTTCAAACATTACCAACGGACTCTATGCCCCCTTCCCCCACACATTCACAGCCTCCCTCACTGTCAACATCCCACACCAGAGTGGTTCATTTCTTTCAACCAATGAGCCTACACTGATGCATCATCATCACCCAGCATCCATAGTTTACACTAGGGATTGCTCTTGGTGTTGTACATTCTATGGGTTTGGACAATGTAAAATGACACCATTATATCCACCATTATTGCACCTTCCAGGGTATTTTCACTGCTGTAAAAATTCTCTGTGCTACCATCTTTTTACCCACTAACAATTTTACTTTTTCCATTGTTTTGTCTTTTTTCTTTTTTAATGGATTTATTGAGATTTGATTTGTACACTATAGAATTCAGCAAATTTAAGTATACAATTCAATAGCTTTAGTATATCTACATAATCGTACAGTCATCACCACTATCTAATTTTAGAATATTTTCATCACTCCAAAAAAAAAAAAAAAAAAAAGCCAAATGCCAATTAGCAGTCACTACTCATTCTTCTCAGTTTCCTCTGTACCTAGGCAAACACTAATTTACTATCTCAATAGAATTGCTTATTCTGGACATTTTATATAGATGGAATCATACAATCTGTAGCCTTTTCTGACTGCCTTCTTTCACTTAACATAGTGTTTTCAAAGTTTATCCATGCTGTAGCAAATATCAGTGCTTTGTTCCTTTTTACTGCTGAATAATATTTTATCGTTGGATATACTACATTTTGTTTATCCATTTCAATTGTTGGATATTTGGGTTATTTCCATTTTGGGGCTATCATGAATAATGCCACTCTGAGCATTTATGCACAGTTTGTGTGGACAATATGTTTCTTCTCTGTGAGTAGATATCTATGAGAATAATGCTGACTCATATGGTATCTATATGTTTAAAATTATGAGAAGCTACCAAAAGTATTTTCCAAAGTGGCTCCACCAATGAGTTCTTATTTTCCATTGTTAATATTGGTCTTTTATTAATTTGTAGCATTGGCGTCACTGCACAATTTTGCACTGATGACCATCTATTTTATTTACTACTTATTTACTGGCTTTGAGAATACTTTCACATTGTTCTTGTTATTCTTTGTATTTTCTGTGACTCTGTCCCCTCTCTGCATGCCGTGCTCCTGGCTCTCCTCTCTTTCTCTCAGCAATTGCACTTTTTATAGGGTACTTAACTTCTCAGTCTTGTGGAGATTCATCTCAAATCAGTTACCACTATGATTTTAAATCTCTTCTGAGTTGCAGTCTCACAATTCTGATTGTCTTCTGTTAAGTTTAGCCTAAAGCTGCCTCCTTCCATATTTTAAGTTCAACCTAAAGGTTTCTCCATACATAGTTAATGGAAACCTACCTAACTAGGTGTGTCAAGAGACTAAACTATTTTTGTGCCAATCACCAAGGTTTGGCCAATTAAAAGTTGCCAATTATTTAAACCATGTTCAAATAAGGCAAATGCTGAGCTGTAACCAAAGCAACTGTTTCTGCACCACCTTTCCGTTTTCTGTGCCTCACTTTCTTTATCTGTCCATTAACCTTTTTCCACTGCATGGCTGCTCTGGAGCCTCTCTGAGCCTAGGCTGGCTCTGGAAGCTACTTGATTTGTGAATCGTACTTTGCTCAATTAAACTCTGTTAAATTGAATTTATCGAAGGTTTATCTTTCAACACCTGTCAGCATCTCCATATAGCCGTCTGGTTTCAAAAGCAGTATGTGCACAAGAGAGCTCATCACCTGCTCTGCAAAGCTGGTCCGCGTTCTGATCTCTCTCTCTTTCACTGCCTCTACTGTCCTTTCATGTCGGACTTGAAATTTCAGAGTCTTTTTTTAAATTACTTCCTCTCCCTTGTCTCTTGTGCCCAGTTTGACAACTACCATCCATTTTATGTGTTTATCCCCCTCAGAGACAGTTTGTTTCTCTGCAATAACTCTCCACTGCTCTATTTTGCTTAAGTCTCATTATTGCTCATTTTGACTTCCATATAGTCTCCTTAATTGGCCGATCTGTTTACTGTATTTTATATTCTCAGTTATTACTACATTTTACATCTGCATCTTATTTAAGAGGTCAGGGAAATTCCTCTAACTCCCCTGTTAAAAGTCTTCTAGGTTATCCCCTAATAAAGACCAGATTTCTTAGCTTTGCATTGCAGCCTCCGATGTATTTTCCTAGTTTTGTCTCCCACTGAGCTCCTACATAGAGCCCACGCTCGAGTCAGTCTCAGTTCTCTTTGTTTATCAACCAAGGCTTGTATTTTACTGGCTCCAGTTTTGTTCATGCCCCTCCATGGGATGCCCTTCTGCTGAATCTGCGTAAGCCAATTCCTCAAGGCCCTAATAAAATGTGTCCTCCCCGACAATGACGCCTATGATCTCACTAGACCAAACTTATCACTTGTCCTTTCACCTCTCACAGTGTCATTTTGAATTATGTATTGCAGTCACTTGGTGCATATCAAATCTTTCCTTCTTAAATCAATGGTTCTTGAGGGCAGAGGCCCTGGTATATTTATCACAATTAGAGCAACTATCATTTACTGAACGTTTACTATGATTTAGGCACTGAGCTAAGTATTTAGTATGCAATATCTTCTTTAATTATCTAACAAATTCTCTGAAATAGACACCATTTTAAAATTCATATTTTATAGATGAGGCAATTAATGTTTAGAGAAGATAAGTAACTTCCCCAAGGCTAACAAGCTTCCAAATGATGAAGCTAGAATTTTAGCTCAGACTGTCTGACTCTGGAGCCCATGCAATTAACTATGACCATATAATTTTCCCTACAACACCTAATTTAATAAATCCCAGTTAAATGAATAAAAAATGATCAGTATGTGATTTTGGAAAGAAGCATAAGTCTTAGTAGATAAACTTTAGTTCAAATTGAAAGTCTAACACTTTCTCGGAGTGAATTATTTATTATGTCTGAACTATTTACTCATTCATAAGGTGGAGGAAAGAGATAATTCGCACCTCACAAGGGTACTATGAGGATAAAATGAAACAATGCATGTGATGGCCTCTACCAGCAAGCTCTCAGTATGTATTAGGTGATAACAACAGAAATAAAATTTCATTTTTATTATTCTTCCTTGGACATGGCAAGATGAAAGGAGAGACATGCCACCAGGAGTCGCCATAAAAATTTACCAAATTCAAATTCATCCCACCAGGAAATAAACTTCTTTTAATCCACTATGAAAAGTTATGCATAACCTTTGACCTAAAATGGAAATACCAAACTATATGGTACTTCACAATAGAGTGCTGTTTTTACTTCGTTATGTATCAGTATTTCCATATCTATTATCTATCTATCTACATATCTATGTGTTTAATTATAATATAAATAAATTGACAAGATAATCCTGTCATGGGTTACTAGGAGTAGCATGGGCATAGTGCAATCTTTATTAAGATATTGACTTTCTTATCTAAGCTTCAACTCTATTCTTATATCCCTCAAGTGGCCTCAAATATGCAAGTGAAATTTGGTCCTCTTCTCTCTCATCTTGTTTCTTTCTTTCTTCGTTTTTTGGATGGAGTTTTGTTCTTGGTGCCTAGGCTGGAGTGCCTCCCAGGTTCAAGCGATTCTTCTGCCTCAGTCTCCCAAGAGGCTGGGATTACAGGCATGCGCCACCACACCTGGCTATTTATTTATTTATTTATTTTATTTTTTTTACTAGAGACAGGTTTTCTCCATGTTGGTCAGGCTGGTCTCAAACTCCCGACCTCTGGTGATCTGCCTGCCTCGGCCTTCCAGAGTGCTGGGATTACAGGCTTGAGCCACTGCGCCTGACCAGTTCATCTTGTTTCTTTATGCAAGTCGCTCCCCTTTGTCTCACCAACCACAGTGATTCATCATGGCATTTCGAATTATTTTAAAAATTGATGTCCACAAGAATATTGTCCCCTCTAGCAGGGCTTTTTATCAATGAAACTTAAATATTATAATAGTGTCTGAGTATACACACGTTGACTAAATTGTTCTACTCTTTACTGTTATTCTTACTTTCATAAAATAAATGCTCTTTGACATTTCGTAAGGTCCCATCAATAATCAGTGGTTGAAGGAATACTGAATTTCCAAAACTTGCTTGAGACACCTGGATAAAGACAGAAGTTCTCAAGCAGGGAGTGAGGAGGAGAAGGGGCACTGAGTGAGACATAAATATACAAGGAGTTGATTTTTCTGGTTGCTCCTGACCATCCAAATATGAATAAGTTTCATTAAGATGTCATTAAAAAATGAACTTTATCACTATGTTCCCAAGTCCATGGTTCGGGAATTGTAGATGGAGAATTTTCAATGCAATTCCCATTCTGTTGCCATTCAGGAAAAAAGTGCAGTATCTATCTTTGTAAATTACACTGACATACGAAATTCTTATGAGCTGTCTTGATTTATTTGTTTTGGGTTTTAAGTATTCTCTAAAACTCAATCTTCATATCCTGGAAGGATTTCTTAATGGCAGGGTGCAATTTGGAAAATTGAATAATTTTTTTAAAAGCTCTGTGCCTTATAAAAAAATCTGCACTAAACATCTCAATCATCTCTTCATCTCTATTTCAGTATTAGCAGCTAAAATATGTGAAAATTAAATCTGATTTAATGTAATTTCAAGGAAGTCTCTGATACCACAAGGTGACATTTTCTGTGCTTGCCTATAGAAAGAGTCCTTCACTGATCTGGGGACATTATCTTTTTACAAGGTACCACAATGCAGAGTTAATTGCTCTATTCTTTCTTTCTTTCTTTTTTTTTTTTTTTTTTAGATGGAGTTTCACCGTGCACCCACGCTGGAGTGCAGTGGCACGATCTCAACTCACTGCAAACTCCGCTTCTCGGATTCACACCATTCTCCTGCCTCAGCCTCTGAAGTAGCTGGGACTACAGGTGCCTGCCAGCACATCCGGCTAATTTTTTGTGTTTTTAGGAGAGATGAGACGGGGTTTCACTGTGTTAGCCAGGATGGTCTCGGTCTCCTGAGCTCGTGATCTGCCCTCCTCAGCCTCCCAATGTGCTGGGATTACAGGAGGGAGCCACCGCGCCCGGCCTGTTGCTCTATTCTTACTAGTCTTGGTGAGAAGCCTGTTGAAGAATCTTTATGCCAATTGTGCTATGGGTGAAAAAGGAATGGATGGGGGAATACTAATAGTGCTGCTAGTCAAGAAACAGTTTCCTATTAATGCTTATTAAGTGTCTCCAAACCAATCACCTCCAACACCCTCATCAGGAATCAGTAAACGCTAATAGCACTCACCAAATTAACATAACACAGACACAGACCTAGGACTGTGGAGGAGGACCCCACCAACTTAAACTACTAATTTTTATTTAAGTCAAACATTGCAAAGTTTATTATGTCATCTGCCACCTGTTCATGAAGAGGAATTTCTCTCCATACCATCAGTTGGACAGAATTATGTAATAAGGTAAATAATATGGTGAGTTCCCGTAAGTTTGAGACAAAATAAGATTTCTGTTACATTTATGTTTTTATTCTCTCTAGGAATAGCAGAAAAGACTGATGCTGATATTAGAATGGTAGATGCTATGCATCCAAGCAAAATTCTGGACAAATAATAACTAGGACTAATGTAGTACTTAGCAGACTAAGCACATTTACAAATATCACTCAGTTGATATTCACTCCCTTGTCAGAAAGTAGATGGAGCAGATATCCCCATTTTGGTGAACTAAAAATATTGGAGAGATTTATACACATTCATTAGAAATTAAATGAAAGATTTGGAACTTGAAACCAGTTTTCTGACCATAGATCTTATTCTTTTTCCAGTATTTCACATTGCATCAGGAAGGAATAGAAACCTACATGGACAGACAATGCAGAAGGAGAATCTCTGTCCCCCGGGTAGGCTGAGCTGTTTTCGCTCAGAACAGTTCCAGTGGTGTGTGCCCTAATAGGGATAGTGAGGAAAGCTGAACAAAGGGTGTCTCCTCCGAAGAAATGTAAAGTACTAAAGCCCCTATAAAAATTAATTTAAAGAACAACTTGTGTCTCCTTGAAAATAATTTTATATTTCGGTTGTTAATTAAACATTGAGTTATCTATTTAACAAATGATTGAATTAAAACTTGCATTAAAACAATAAACAAAATATTTTCTTTAAAGTTCTGTTTGTGGCCGGGCGCGGTGGCTCAAGCCTGTAATCCCAGCACTTTGGGAGGCCGAGATGGGCGGATCATAAGATCAGGAGATCGAGACCATCCTGGCTAACACAGTGAAACCCCGTCTCTACTAAAAAATACAAAAAACTAGCCGGGCGACGTGGCAGGCGCCTGTAGTCCCAGCTACTCGGGAGGCTGAGGCAGGAGAATGGCATAAACCCAAGAGGCGGAGCTTGCAGTGAGCTGAGATCCGGCCACTGCATTCCAGCCTGGGCGGCAGAGTGAGACTCCGTCTCAAAAAAAAAAAAAATAATAATAAAGTTCTATTTGTGTTCTCTTTATATAAAACTTAAAAGGCCATATTAATCATAGTTTGCTCAAGGAAATGGGAATACAAAAAAAATTCATTGCCAGAAATACTTAGTATTTGCTATAGACACTGGAGATACTATAAAGAATGACATGATGTCCTTCAAGAGGGGCTCAGTCTTCAAGGAGATAAGGACATGTGATTTGTAAATTATGGTATGATTTAAATGGCATGAGAAGATAACAATAGATGTATGGAGGACAGAGAGAGTAGCAGTAGCTGGAAGTATCAAGGATGGCTTTGCAAAAGGGATACCATCTCCTTGGATTTTAAAGAAAGAATAGAAGAATAGGATATTCACCAGAAGGCCGTGGTCATTCCAGTCAAGAAACAATGGGGCATGGAACAGATTGTTTATTTCTCCTGAAGCTTTATATTATAGTAATAAATCTTTGCATGGCGTAGAAGTAAGATGGTTAGGCTAAGCACTAGTACATCTGATTTCTAGTCCAAACTGCTTGTGATTTGGAGTCACTGGAAAAATAATTCCATCTCTGTGGGGCTCAATGTGGAGTAGATTCCTTCTTAGGTTTCTTTCATGTCTGATGCATCCACGTTAATGAATGACTCTAGAGTTAAAACAGTATCTATGTGTGAATTCTTCTGATCAGTTTATTATCACTTTAACTTAGGGAAGTTCCTTAACCTATCTGAACTTTTTGGCCTCATTGGTAATAAGAACATAATACAGACCTGAGAGAGTAATTGTAAGGATTATATAAGATAAGGTGGTCAGACACGGTGGCTCACGCCTGTAATTCCAGCACTTTGGGAGGCCGAGGTGGGCGGATCACCTGAGGTCAGGAGTTTGAGACCAGCTGACCAACATATAGTGAAACCCCAACTCTACTGAAAAATATAAAAATTAGCTCAGTGTGGTGGTGCACGCCCGTAGTCCCAGCAACTCAAGAAGCTGAGGCATGAGGATTGCTTGAACCCAGGAGGTGGAAGTTGCAGTGAGCTAAGATTGCACCATTGTACTCCAGCCTGGGCGACAGAGCAAGACTCCATTTCTCAAAAAAAAAGATCATGTGTAAAGTGAAAGATCCTGACTCATATTTGTTGGAGTCATTACACTTTTAACATTTAGGAAAGAACTGGGATACTTTGGGGGCAGTTAATGAACAGTTAAATTGAGAATACTGGAATAAATTTTTGGGCTTCATAAAATATGTACTCATTGGTTCTACCCAAGTCACAGATAAAATAGCCGTAAGATACTAATAAAGATACAATGGAGCCAGTCTCTTGGTCATCTCTGGCAGGTGAGTTCTGTTAAACTACAGAACACGTAAGACCAAGGTTGTGGATTTGATCTCCGTTAGGATACTTAAGTTTACACTGTTGCAGGTTTTCAACTATTGTCTGCTACATGCCCTTGATCCATTGGGTGATGAAATAAACTACATCAACTCAAACCTATCTCAAATCCCAAATCTTTTCCTTCTTCCAGATCCGAAATCACTTGATTCAGGTCTCTCCTGGCTGTACTACCTAAATTTTCACCCCCCCTTTGGATATCTTTTTCTTACTTTGTTTTTTTACTTCTTCACACTTATCACTTTCTATTCTACTATCTAATTTACTGAGTTATCACTTTGTCTGTTTCTCCCACTAGAATGTAAGCTCCCTGAAGGCAAGCAGTCATTTCTGTTACTGCTAATATATCCCTAGTGCTTTGATTAGTCACTGACACATCACAGACATGTTGAATAAAGATAAGTCACATGAAAATGGATGTGAGTCAAGAACCTGCCAAAACTTTCATCAAGAAGCAGGAAAGAGGTTACTTTATAAGAAGAAACAAAAGCCTACAAAAAGTAAATGTCATCTGAGTAACAGAAGCAAGCCTTTCAGCTGTGAGATGTTATTTTTCAAAGTTGAAGAGGTCTACAAAATCTTGTTTCACACCAGTCAGAGAAGTTGTTTTTGTAAAGGCACATTTGCAGAGAATAGCAGCAAGCTTTAAAAATGAGAGGATCAGCCGGGCGCGGTGGCTCACGCCTGTAATCCCGCACTACGGGAGGCGGAGACGGGAGGATCACGAGGTCAGCAGATCAAGACCATCCTGGCTAACACGGTGAAACCCCGTCTCTATTAAAAATACCAAAAAATTAGCTGGGCGTGGTGGCGGGCGCCTGTAGTCCCAGCTACCTGGAAGGCTGAGGCAGGAGAATGGCGTGAACCTGGCAGGCGGAGCTTGCAGTGAGCCGAGATTGCGCCACTGGACTCCAGCCTGGGCGACAGAGTGAGCCTCGGTCTGAAAAAACTAAATAAAATAAAATAAAATAAAATCATTAGAGGATCACTGGAGAAAAAAATCAATGTCCAGACTCATTATTCCTGAAATCGATTAATTTGCCTGAACTAGTGGAAATTGCTGAAGTCAAAAAATAAAACAACCTAAGTAGAATTGATATGGTAGATCATCGTATAACAAAGCCAGTAATTAGAAAACTTACAGATAGATAACTGAAGTTTTCTAGACTCTGACATAGAGCAGCAGGCAGCATGGAGGCGCTAAACATCTGTATTTTTTCAACTGGCTGGGAAATTATGGTTTTCTGACATTAATAGCATCAGGCCACCTTAGGAAGGATGGTTCTAGCTCTGTCATTCAACAGCTGGATGACCCTATGCGAATTATCAAGGTTCTCTGAGTCTAGTTTTTTCTCTGTAAAATGGAAAAGTAAAGTTCCTACTTTACAGAGAGATTTTATGGGAAAAATGAGACAGTATCTGTGTGTATTTTCAGCCCACAGTACTAACATTTATTAAGTACCCTACAAATATGCTACAAATAATGGTATACATAGAATAACATTTAAAATTTTCCTGTTTCAGAGAAACACACATGAAAGAAAAATTCATAAGATTGGTAATGATTTCAATGATATTATGTACAATGTATATTTGTTATTTAACTGACCAAAAGTGGTTTTGGGCTGGGCATTGTGGCTGAATGCAGTAATCCCAGCCCTTTGAGAGGTTTTGAGAGGTCAGAGGGTCACTCGAGTCCAGGAGTTTGAGGCCGCAGGGAGCTATGATTACGCCACTGCACTCCAGCTTGGGCAACAGAGCAAGACCCTAATTATTTAAAAGGGTTAGAAAGGAGGAAAGAACGGAAGAAAAAGAAAGAAAGAAAAAGCAAAGAAAGAGAAAAAACCAAGTAAAAATCTCTGCAATTTTTTGAGAAAGGGCGATATGGTCAAAAGGAATGCCTCTCTTTTTGTTGTGTACTTTCCTTCCTTCTATCAGACCAAGGACCCTCACACTACCCTTCCAAAGGCCTGGAAGGCCTTATTAAAATGAGTGGGTGTATCTTTTTAAAATTTTTGAGAAAATTCAATGGGTGAATAAAAAAGAAAAAGGATGACTATCACCTAATCCCTCAACTATAAAATGAAATTTTACACATTCCAGGACACACGAGAACAGGAAATGTCATGTCTCTAGTAATGTATTCCGTATTAGAGAGATGGCTTATGACTCATATTTTATGACACAGAGGAAGAGAATTTAAATAATTCGGTACATTGATAGAATCATAAGATAGAATTTGTTAATATAGAGGGTGTAATAATTTTCTGTTTTAATTAAATTTGTGTAAATTTTAGTAAATAGAGTCAATGTATACATGAGTCTGTGTTTTCACATGATTAAAATGGGACCTATTAAATATTGAGAGGGCTTAGGTTGGTGAAGGATAATTCTTGGAAGAAATGAACAATTAAAAAAGAAAAAATAGGCTGGGTGGTGTGACTCACACCTGTAGTCCCAGTACTTTGGGAGACCAAGATAGGAGGATTGCCTGAAGCCAGGAGTTCAAGACCAGCCTGGGCAACATGTGACCTTGTCTCTACCAAAAACTAAAAAATTAGTCAAGCGTGGTGGTCTGTGCTTGTAATTCCAGCTACTCAGGAGGCTGTGATGAGGGGATCCCTTCAGTCCAGGAGTTCAAAGTTATAGTGAGCTATAATTATGCCACTGCACTCTGACCTCGGTGACAGAGTGAAACCCTGTCTCAAAACCAAGGAAAGAAAGAAAAAATAGAACGAACTTTACCTCCGTTTTCTATGTGGGAACAAGAGTAAAACTACTGTGAATTATATTTTTCAGAGCCTTTGATTAAATCAAGTTTTAAAATTATTTTTGCAATTAGTCAAATGTATTGCAAAATATAAGATATTTTGTCTTGGTGTGGAGCAGGGAGAGCCAAAATTGTTTGTAAACCACCATACTAGGGAATTGTAGTTAAGTGGTGTCAATCTTAATTCTGGAAACTAGAGTAATCTCTCAGCATATCTGATGGTCTGTGACACTACAATAGAGGTACAGAGTGAAGCAGAAACACTGTATTTAAAGAAACGGTATTTTAATGAGTTCTAATCAGCTTTAGGGCACCTTACTCATGTCCCTTAATTGAAAATCATTGATTCAGGAACTTCCACTTTATAATGGAATCCAGCTATGAACCTCTGGTTAATCTTCCCCAATTTCTCACTAAAATACCCACAGAGGCAAAAATACATGAAACCACAGAAGAACCTATACTTAAGCCTTGCAAATAGCCTACCAGCATCTATAAGGAATTAAGGGGAAGCAAACTGAACCAGGTCAATAAAAACATCTATGCCAAGTAAGAGTATTAAAACTATTTAGAAAATAGTTGCAATGTAATACTTGTAATCGTAATGGTTATAATAGTTGTAATCAATTCCCCTTTGCCATACACACTTAAACATCCCAAATCTGTTACTGCCGGAAAATGGTCCCTCTGTGGTATGGGTGCTGCTTTTCAAACATTCAGGTTATTTTTGTCCTTCCTTTCATAAATGAAGATATGTATTTGTGGCACCTAGAAAACTTGCATTTAAGGAGGGAATAAAGACTGATAGCATCTTAGGAGATTTAGTTTCTTCAATTAAATCTCTAATGTACTCTATGAATGATATTTGGGAATTCAGTCTTACACATGCAGACTATTCTAGCTTAAAATAATGAGAATCAAGAAGCAAGACTCAGAAGAGGAAATTAGCTGACAGCTATGCCTGTCATCCTGTCCCCAGCTGTTAAACTGAAAAGAGAATTTGCCCATTATGCATGGTGGGGAGAGAACAGTGATAGAGGCAATCAATACATTTGCTTCTCTTTATTGATAAATAAGCAAGCTGCAAAAAAAAATCCACTGCTTTTTAGGGTGGGGCAAGATTGGCATGACCATATGTCCTGGTTGATCTTTGAAAGTCTCAGTTCACAATTGTTCTAATGTCTCATCTGTTTTTCAATTTATCCTGGACCTTTTTCGTGTTTATTGAAGTATTAATATAGATAGTAATATAGTAGGCCTGCAATTTGTGCTTTTATCTTTTGCTATGGTCTTGTCTTCTAAAGTGAAAGATTATGCTGTGAAGAAAGTTCTCACTTTAACCCATGAGTATATACATTTTCCAAATTCAGTGTAACTAACATCTTCCTCTGCATGTTCTCACTCATAGGTGGGAACTGAACAATGAGATCACTCGGACTCAGGAAGGGGAACATCACACACCGGGGCCTATCATGGGGAGGGGGGGGGAAGGGATTGCACTGGGAGTTATACCTGATGTAAATGACGAGTTGATGGGTGCAGCACAGCAACATGGCACAAGTATACATATGTAACAAACCTGCACGTTATGCACATGTACCCTACAACTTAAAGTATAATAATAATAAATAAATTTAAAAAAATAAATTAAAAAAAAAAAAGAGTATGTAGGGTATTCCCTGATAAAATACATGAGGCTGGATTAGAGGAGCTAAGGACCACTGATTTCTCTGGTCTGGGTGGTGGTGGGAGAAGAATTAAACATGTTGACCTTGTTGGCTACTTGGTGCATCAGCCAGCTGGGACATGATGATTGCTCTTTATTTATTTTTTTTATGTGATCATTTGCTAATCTTTTTATTCTCTGGTGGCCCAGAATTTATTAAATTTTAGTAGGTATTCTGTCTGAACTTGAAAAGAATATAACTTCTGTTATTATGGGATACAGTAATATGTCCATGATACCAAATTTTAAATTTTGTTATTTAGATCTTCTATGCTTACTCCCTACTGGGTTTTTGTCTTTTTGTTAGATCAACTATTAAGAGAGTATGTGAATTTGTCTCTTTTTTCCATTTATTTCAGTAATTTTTTGGTGTTGTGTATCTTGTTTGTTTTAATTTGTAATTTTTAAATTTTTTTATTTCCATAGGTTTTGGGAACAGGTGGCATTTGGTTACATGAGTAAGTTCTTTAGTGGTGATTTGTGAGATTTTGGTGCACCCATCACCTGAGCAGTACACACTGAACCCAATTTGTAGTCTTTTATCCCTCAACCCCTTCCCACCCTTTCCCCTTGAGTCCCCAAAATCCATTGTATCAATCTTATACTTTTGCATCTTCATAGCTTAGTTCCCACTTATGAGTGTGAACATACAATGTTTGGTTTTCCATTCCTGAGATACCTCACTTAGAATAATAGTCTCAAATTTCATGCAGGTTGCTGCAAATGCCATTAATTCTTTTCTTTATATGGCTGAGTAGTATTCCATTGTATATATGTACATACCACAGACTTTTTATCCACTTGTTGATTGATGGGCATTTGAGCTGATTCTATACTTTTGCGGTTGCAAATTGTACTGCTGTAAACATGTGAGTGCAAGTATCTTTTTTTTTTGTATAATGACCTCTTTCTCCTCTGGGTAGATACTTTTTTTTTTCCTCTGGGTAGTGGGATTGCTGGATCGAATGTTAATTCTACTTTTAGTTCTTTAAGGAATCTCCACACTGTTTTCTACAGTGGTTGTACTAATTTGCATTCCCACCAGCAGTGTAGAAGTGTTCCCTATTCACTGCATCCATGCCAATATCTATTATATTTTGGTTTTATGATTATGGCCATTCTTGTGGGAGTAAGGTGGTATCACATTGTAGTTTTGATTTCCTTTTCCCTGATCATTAGTGATGTTGAGCATTTTAAAATATGTTTGTTGGCCTTTTTTGTATCTTCTTTTGAGAATTGCCTATTTATGTCTTTAGCCCACTTTTTGATGGGATTGTTTTTTGTTGCTAATTTGTTTGAGTTCCTTGTAGATTCTAAATATTAGTCCATTGTTGGATGTAAAGATTGTGAAGATTTTCTCACACTCTGTGGGTTGTCTGTTTACTCTGCTGACTGTTTCTTTTGCCCTACAGAAGCTCTTTAGTTTAATTAAGTCCTACCCATTTTTGTTTTTGTTGCGTCTGCTTTTTGATTGTTGGCCATGAAGTCTTTGCCTAAGTCAATGTCTAGAAGGGTTTTTCTGATGTTATCTCCTAGAATTTTTATAGTTTCAGGTCTTAGATTTAAGTCCTTGATCCATCTTGAATTGATTTTTGTATAAGGTGAAAGATGGGGATCCAGTTTCATTCTCTTACATGTGACTTACCATTTATCCCAACACCACGTGTTGAATAGGGTGTCCTTACTCCACTTTATGCTTTTGTTTGCCTTGTCAAAAATCAGTTGGCTGTAAGTATTTGGGTTTATTTGTGGGTTCTCTATTCTGTTCCATCGGTCTATGTGCCTATTTTTGTACCAGTACCGTGCAGTTTTGGTGACTATGGCCTTATAGTATAGTTTGAAATCATGTAATGCCTCCAGATTTGCTCTTTTTGGTTAGTCTTGCTTTGGCTATGCAGGTTCTTTTATGGTTCCATGTGAATTTTAGGGTTGTTTTTCCTAGTTCTGTGATAAATGATGGTGGTATTTTTATGGGAATTACACTGAATTTGTAGATTGCTTTTGTCAGTATGGTCATTTTCACAATATTGATTCTACCCATCCATGAGCATGGAGTGTGTTTCCATATGTTTGTGTCATCTATGATTTCTTTCAGCAATGTTTTGTAGTTTTTCTTGTAGAGGTCTTTCTAATCAAGAGGTCTTTCACCTCCTTGATTAGGTATATTCCTAAGTATTTCATTTTTTTTTTTTTTTGCAACTATTGTAAAAAGGTTGAATTTTTTGATTCTTGGCTTGCTTGCTGTTAGTGTGTAGCAGAGCTACTGATTTATGTATATTAATTTCGTATCCTGAAACTTTGCTGAATTCATTTATCAGTTCTAAGAGCTTTTTGGAGGAGTCTTTAGGGCTTTCTAGGTAAACAATCATATCCTCAGGGAACAGTGACAGTTTGACTTCCTCTTTACTGATTTTGATGCCCTTTATTCTTTCTCTTTGCTGATTGCTCTGGCTAGGACTTCCAGTACTATGTTGAATAGAAGTGGTGAGGGTGGGCATCCTTGTCTTTTTCCATTCCTCAGAGGGAATGCTTTCAACATTTCCCCATTCAGTATTATGTTAGTTGTGAGTTTGTCATAGATAGCTTTTATTACATTGAGGTATGTCCCTTGTATGCCAATTTTGGTGAGGATTTTAATCATGAAGAGATGCTAGATTTTGTCAAATGCTTTTTCTGCATCTATTGAGATGATCATGCGATTTTTGTTTTTAATTCTATTTTTGTGGTGTATTACATTTATTGGCTTGCATATGTTGAACAATCCCTGCATCCCTGGTATGAAACTCACTTCATCGTGGTGGATTACCTTTTCATATGTTGTTAGATTTGGTTAGGTAGTATTTTGTTAAGGACTTTTGCATCTGTGTTCATCAGAGATATTGTTCTGTAGTTTTCTTTTTTTGTTATGTCCTTCTTGGTTTTGGTATTAGGGTGATACTGGCTTCATAGAATGATTTAGGGAGAATTCCCCTTCTCTATCTTATGGCATAGTGTCAACAGGATTGGTACCAATTCTTCTTTGAATGTCTGATCGAATTCATTTATTGAATCCATCTGGTCCTGGACTTTTTTTGTTGGTAATTCTTTTTATTACAATTCCAATCTCACTGCTTTTTATTGGTCTGTTCAGGGTTTCTAATTCTTCCTCATTGAAGCCAGGAGGGATATATTTTTCCAGGAATTTATCCATCTCCTCTAGGTTTTCTAGTTCATGCACATAAAGGTGTTCACAGTAGCCTTGAATGATCTTTTGTATTTCTGTGGTGTCAGTTGTAATATCTCCCATTTAATTCTAATTCAGTTTATTGGATCTTCTCTCTTCTTTGCTTGGTTAATCTTGCTAATGATCTATCAATTTTATTTATCTTTTCAAAGAACCATTTTTAAAGGGCTAGTTCCTTATGGAAATTCAGAGGAAACAATCCATTTCTTCACCATTTCTAGAGATCAACTTGTGTTCCTTGCCTAGTGACCACTTCCAACTTCTTGTTTCTGTTGTCACATCTCTTGCTGATAACGCTAATCCTCCTGTCTCTCTTGAATAAGGATGCCTCCTGATTCCATTGGGTCTACCTGAATAATCCATGATAACCGTCCTATCTTAGGATCCTGAACTTAATCACATCCATTGTTATCTTTTACCATGTAAGGCAGCAACATACTTAACAGTTCTGAGATTAGGATGTGCACATCTTTGGATGGACATTGTTCAGCTTATTATAGGCTTTGTATTGGTTTTGTATATGTATTCTTTGATATTTAGATAGGATGAAGAGAATTCTATTTTGGTATTGTGTTCTAAGACAGAGCCCCTTCTTAAGTGCTTTTCAAATACTTTCTCAGATCTCAAATTGAAGGACTGGTTGATTTGTATTTATGTCACTGTTTCTTTGATCCCAAAATTTCGAGTAGTGATGAGGCACCTACATTCAGTTAAAGCACGAGGGACTTCTAGTTTCCATACCACGTTGTTGCAGAAATCTATGACTAGCAGCAAGCTTTCTGAAGCTAATTTTCTGTTCTGTGCTGTCTCTGCATAGAAGAGCTCCTCCAGCTTTTTTCCTTTCACTACTGTCAAAATGCAAGGTCCATGCCTCTGAAGGTGGTAAACACCATGAAGATGATGATGATGATGATGATGATGATGATAATGATGACAACAACAATGATAATAGTGGCTACCACATATTGTGTGTTGCTTTAAAACTATGCACCTTGATTAAAACTTTGCATGTATGGTTTCATTTCTTCCTTTTCACAAACCTGTGAAATCAGTATCTTTATTATCATTTCTACCTTTGAGAAAATGAAAGACACAAAAAGAATACTTACTTAGCTTCAGGTCACATGGAGTGGAAATAGCAAAAATGAATTTTTGTATGTTACCATGGTACAACTATCTTCTTGTAGAAATAAGGGTCTATTTTCACAGTTTGCTGTAGCAAACCTCTCCCTGGGGTCTCCTAGCACAGTTGGGTCAAAATATTCTGCTATATATTAATATCTTACCTTTGCCCTTGCAAATTGGGATTTGTTTTCCGTGTTCTGCTAGTATGTCTTTTGTGAATATATTTGGAATTATAGTACTTTCCTGAGGGGAATAGTTGTGAGTTGGCCCTTGGTGTGTCTCTACTCAGCATGTTCCTATTTATACTGAATTTAGGAGAAAACACCTTTATGTCTTAGAGTATGTGGACAGCATTTTTTAGTTTCCAGGGCTGATACATATTTTCTCCTAATATTTTATATCCTCTGATCATTTCAATATATCTTTAAGAGAGAGACTGAGATGTTCTTATTCTAGATGCCATCATTTTAGGAAGTCCCTTTTTTTTGAGATGGAGTTTCATTCTTGTTGCCCAGGCTGGAATGCAATGGTGTGATCTCAGCTCACTGCAGCCTCCGCCTACCGAGTTCAAGCGATTCTCCTACCTCAGCCTTCTGAGTAGCTGGGATTACAGGCTTGCGCCACTATGCCTGGCTAATTTTTTGTATTTTCAGTAGAGACAGGGTTTCTCCACGGTTGTCAGACTGGTCTTGAGCTCCCGATCTCAGGTGATCTGCCCGCTTCCACCTCCCAAAGTGTTGGGATTACAGGCGTGAGCCACCACGCCAGGTCAGGAAGTCCCCTTAAGTTTCTGTTTTAAAACTTTGTTTAGGTATCTTAGTGAACTGCTGACCATCTCTGTCATTATTTCAAACTCTCAAATCCATGATGGTGTATTGTTTAGAATCCCCTTAAATCTTTCTTTTTATTTGAATTTACAGGTACCTAATTTTAATTTGATTTGACATATTAGTTTGTAAGATATTTTTAAAAGACATTTTAGACAGTAGTTTTAGGTTAGCAGAAAAATTGAGCAGAAGGTACAGAGAGTTCCCATCTACCCCTGCACCTACACAGGCATAGCCTCCCCAGCATCAGCATCCCCCACCAGAGTGGTGACATCATTGTCACACAAAGACCATTGCTTATACTAGGGTTTACTCTGAGTATTGTATATTCTATGGATTTGGACAAATGGATAATGACATATACTCACCATTATAGTATCATACAGAATAGATTCACTGCCCTAAAAATCTTCTGTGCTATGTCTATTCATCCCTCTCTCTCTACCAACCCCTGGTAACCACTGATCTTTTTATTAGCTCCATTGTTTTTACCTTTTCCAGAATATCAACCAGTTAGAAGTAAAAGATTTTCAACCAAATAAACAAAACACTTTTCTTTGTTGGGCTACTAATCGTGATCTTCTCATTCTGCTTTTTTTTTAAAAACAAACAAACAAAAAAACAAGATAATTTAAATAGGCAAACTGATTTTCTATTTATATTTTAGTATTTAAGAAAGATAGAAGATATCCTGTGTGTTATTATTGAGGAAGATACTTAAAATCCCTAGATTTAAGCTTCAGCAGCTCTGTTATGATTGGGTTGTGTGGCATTAACTTTCCTTTTTTTTTTTAATACAATGATGTTGAATTGGATAATCTATTCCTCCTTTAAAGTGGCCTAATTTTTAGTAGCAAGAGATTTATATTTAATAATATAATAATATAATATAACAAATTAAATATAAATCTCTTGCTACTAAAAAGAGATTTTGCCTCGAGCACATGGGAGTAAACACTGTTTCTGCTTGGGACACTAGAAAGCAAAAGATAATAGTGTGACGACTAATCTTAGTGTTTAAACAGGTATTTTATAACCCAACATTTCATGTAAATGTCATAGAATTTGGTCATGGAGGAAATCTCCACTCTGAAAGCTCATGACCTTTCAAGGATAAGACAGAAAAAAAAAAAAAAAAAAGAGTGGCATTGAGACAAACACAGTTCATTAGCACTTCTCAAGTTCTTATTAATACAGGTTTTCATTTTCCCTAAAAGCCTTTGAAATCTTTGCAGCAGAAGATATTTGATTCGTCATAAAAGCATTTCACAACACATAGAGCTGATATAAGGGGACAGAGCATTTAGGTGGAATTAAACCCAGGTCGGAAAGCTGAAATTTGTCGTCAGCTGTTCTCCAAGCTTAACACATTATAAATTTATGCATTGCATATGGCAAGTGAGGGTGAAATGGAGACTTGAGGAAGCCAGACTTTCTGCACATAAACATATTTTTTCTTGCAGAAAAGAGAAAAATATAAAGGAATAGCATAAAAAAAGAAAGGTTCTTGGTGAGCAAAAACATTTTTATGCTTATTTTAAAATTAATTTCTGTGATGGAAAGGACATTAATTAAATTACTATGTATTTTTTATTTTTATTATTTATTTATTTATTAATAATTACAGTTTTCTTTGTATTTGATCCATAAAATCTTCTGAGGGCCAATCTGGTGATTTCATGAGTCAGGTAAAAAGAAAGATTTGCTTGAATATATTTAAATCTCTGCCAAAATCTAAGCATATAAGGCCTGAATCTGGAAGTGATTAAAATAAAATCTGTGCTAATTTAGACAAAGATAGGCAAAGGAGAAAATAGATCTTTGGACTGAAAATAACGTGTGGGTCAAGAAAAAGATATTTGTCATCAGTGCCTTGTGTTAATGAAAATGAGTAGTAGAGAGTTCCGGAGGGCATTCAATACCTTGAGGTCTTGCTGAGAATGCAGCTGCTGGCTCTATATATAGACTTAATTCTGTTGCTGAGGGAATAAAAGCATACACACCCTAGTAATGAGATTACTGGGACAGCTCCCAAATTGAGACAGCTGAGCCAAATCAATAGATGTATTTTTCTTCCCCTTAAATTTGCCGAGCCCATTAGAAAGGCCAATATACTTCATGGTTAGACCTCTGCAGCTTAGAGGTTGCGTGTCAAGCTCCCTCTAGCATTTTGAAAATTAAAAATTTAAGTGCAAGTATGATTCTGAAATATAACCACATCATCAAAATGACAATTTCCCTGAGATAAGTACTCCTACTTCTCCTTTAAAAATTCCCTTGTACAATTTGGACATGTAAATTGTACATAGTTTTTTGATCAGTATTCTGGGAAGTGTACCATATGGTATATTGGGAAGTATAGGGACTTGAAGTCACACAGATTGGAAGTTAAAATCCAAGCCACTATATGTCTCAGCTGTGTGTACTCAACTACAGATTAAAACAAATGTATAATCTTTCCCTCTATGTAAAAACTATAAAATTGGAGGAGACAAAATCTACAAGTCATTTTAAGGAAATCATTAATGATGTGGATAAATATTCAGCTACAGTGATATTCTTTGCAGCATTGTGTTTATAATTAAAAAAATAAATTTAAAAAGAGAGGATGGCTTAAACTACACGTTTAAACAAAGCATTATTATTTAACCACTTACATGATAATTTTAAATAATATTTTAGGTAATGGAAAGAGGCCCAAAATGTATTATTGAGTTAAAAAGAATTACGTAACACATCTGTTTTTAAGATATGACACCATTGTGTGTACAGTTTGTATATATACAAAACTTACACATTTATACACATTCACACATCATATTATACATAGAAAAGGACATCTACTAACTTGTAGACAGCAGTCAGTAGTGTGGTTATGGATGAGTATTGATTCTCCTCCTTGTTGCTTTTCTGTCTTAGTAAGTTCTCTAAAATAAACATCATATTCATTTTATAAAGAATATAATTAATATTCCATGAAATAAGAAAGACTGAGACTCTCTTCAGTGATACAAAGGAATATCATAGCACATAAATTGGTGAGTATCACCACCTACTTATACAGAAATTCGATCTGCTTGCAATGAGAACTCCCAAAGAATACATTGTGAAGCCCAGTAAGTGAGAGCAGCAGAATGAGAAGACAGCAGTCCCAAACTTGGTGCCATGGAGGAGACACACAGTTAGTAAAACCTCCCCACAATTCATAGACTCTTTGGAAAGTCTGCCAAGCTATGGAGAGGGATGGGCAATTTTTGTCATAACAGACAAAGGTGGTACCTCTGTCCTGGAGCAATATTGCACTCATAACCTCATCTCCTGTGGGCAGGCAGTAGGGTCAAATGGCTAAATACAAGGTCTAACACCACATAGGTCTGCTTTTAAGTCCTCACTTTGCTACACCGTTAACTGGCCCTGTGACCTTGGCCAGCTTTGCATCTCTGAAACTAGTTTCTTCATCTCTTAAAAGGGCATAATAATAATAAGAATGATCATTGTTGCTGGGCGCGGTGGCTCACGCCTGTAATCCCAGCACTTTGGGAGGCCGAGGCGGGCGGATCACAAGGTCAGGAGATCGAGACCACGGTGAAACCCCGTCTCTACTAAAAATACAAAAAATTAGCCGGGCGCGGTTGTGGGCGCCTGTAGTCCCAGCTACTCGGGAGGCTGAGGCAGGAGAATGGCGTGAACCCGGGAGGCGGAGCTTGCAGTGAGCCGAGATCGCGCCACTGCACTCCAGCCTGGGCGACAGAGCGAGACTCCGTCTCAAAAAAAAAAAAAAAAAAAAAGAATGATCATTGTTTTAATTACAGTTAATATTTACTTTGTGCCAGCTAGATCCTAAGTTTTGCTAGTAACATCTGCCTGGAGATTCAGGAAGACTTGTCTGTAAGGTAGTTAGCATAGTGACAAAGCACTTAACCCATGCTCAGCAAATGCTAGTTCTCAATACAACTACAGGCAGAGAAATGGTAATTATGCATTCACTTCACAAACTACAATTTGTATCTACAATTTGCAAAGTTCTTTATTATAAAACAGGGAGGGGTCGAAAGATGAATAAGATACTTTCTCTGCTCCCAAGGAATCTACAGTTCTGTGGGGGAGCAAGTTTAGGAGAAAATGCAGAGGGAAGTCTTGGTATGTAAATGGCCAACCTCATAAGGCCGAATTGAACCAAGTCTGCTTGTTTTCACTTCCATCCTCAGGGCCGTTCAATGATATCATTCTTCCTGGGGTCTGGGGATAGATGGCTACCTAGACCTTCCAGTCCTATGTGCATGTAGAAAAAAGGCAAATATTTAACTTCTATTTTGAAGTTTATCATAGAGTTGAAATATGTCCTTTGATACAGCTGTCTGACAGTAAACAAAAACAAAATCCAAAAAACTTAGTTGTCCAAAGTAAAAAAGTGATTCTATTGCTTTGTCCTCTTTAAGAGATATCATAGATATTTAAAAATCATGTTTTTTAAAAAAAAAAGCACTTTCTTATTTCAAACATGAAAAAAGTCTATAAATAATTTGATATTTGAAGATTAAAAAGTCGCATGGCCTTATTTTTATTGTTCTTTTATCCTTTTCAAGCTATATTTCCAGTCATTTGAGTCTTTTAGCAGCCTAGTGAGGTAGCGAAAAGCAATGTTATTAGCCTAATTTTATTGATGATGCAAATGAGATATTCAAAGGTCAAATAACTTTATTCAAGGTCATATAATGTGGCAAACTCGAGCTCAGGATCCAAGCCACTTAATTGTCAGCCTTAAAGTGTTTTATCTCCACTATATTCAAAACATATTGTAAGACACTGGTTTTTTTTGTTTTTTTTTTTCACATGGAGTTTTGCTCTTGTTGCCCAGGTTGGAGTACAATGGCATGATCTCGGCTCACTGCAGCCTCTGCCTCCCGGGTTCAAGCGATTCTCCTGCCTCAGCCTCCCTAGTAGCTGGAATTACAGGCACCCGCCCCCATTCCCAGTTAATTTTTTTTTTTTTGTATTTTTAGTAGAGATGGGTTTTCGCCATGTTGACCAGGCTGGTCTTGAATTCCTGGCCTCAGAGAGTGATCCACCTACCTCGGCCTCCGGAAGTGCTGGGATTACAGGCATGAGCCACCACGCCTAGCCTGTAAGATGCTTTATATTCATGATTTACAACATTTTTATAATTGAAGAGACAGCATTGAAAGAATACCTCCAATTTTTAGGCTGGCTTAGAAAGGTTTTGTGAAAAAGACGTTTTGATATTTCACAGGCCTGCAGTGCAGTTTGCACATGACAGTGATTACCTGCCGGACTCCACACATTGCCAGATCATTCATCTCCAGAGGTATCCTGCAATGCATAGAGGGGAATTTAAATCCTCCACAATCTTGTTGGACTACAGATGCAGAACCAGAGGCTCAAAACATACTAATGTACTAAAACACTCTGGTAGCACGTTGGAGACTGATGCTATAGTTACTTGGTATTTACTGAAATGTTCTTTCTTTTTTAACACTGATGAGTATGGCCTGCAAATAAAACTAAAGCTACTTTTCAAAAGGAGGATGCAAATCACATGTTAAAGTACTTTTGTAGTTAATAATGAATAAATCTGTGGGACATTTAATATCTCCATTTGAATATAGGGAAATTGAAGTATTATTTCTTAAATATTTTCCACATGGGGAGAAGGTGTAGTTTTCAGTTTCAGTTGTAGGATTTAATATATCCACACAACTAAGAAAAAGAAATTATAAGTTTTTCCATTCTTTAAACTTCTACCAATTCTAGAAAGTTAAATGATTTATTCCAGAGGAAGACTGTTAATAAACCCAAGAAATCTCATAAAATCTAATGCTGATTTTTTATTATTTAACATAGCCAAGATTACTACTTTATTAAATTTGAAATTAGTCTTTTTATGGTGATTAATAATAGAAGTGGATTTATATACATTTTCTTCATTCAAGAAATTTTAAGATTTAATTTAAAAATGCCATGTACATATACTTAAGAAAAATTATATGTGCAGAAAAAACATCAAGAATAAAACAAACACTTTTAATAATACAACAAAAAAGACAGCTACTGTAAACATTTTTGGTGTATTTCAGCTCGCAACTGAGTTTTTTTTTTTTTTTTTTTTTGCTATCAGGTCTTTTTATATATTTAAATCCTATATCTCTCTATATGTGTTACGTAAAATTCATATAATCAAATCAGAGCTTATATCAAACCAGAAATTATATTGTATATGTTGTATTATATACTGGGTTTTCTTTTCTTCTTTTTTTTTTTTTGACAGAGTCTTACTCTGTCACCCAGGCTGGAGTGCAGTGGAGCGATCTCAGCTCATTGCAACCTCAGCCTCCTGGGTTCTAATGATTCTCCTGCCTCAGCCTCCTGAATAGTGCACACCACCACTCCTGCCCAATTTTTGTATTTTTAGTAGAGACAGGTTTCTTCATATTGGCCAGGCTGGTCTTGACCTCTGGACCTCAGGTGATCCCCCCGCCTCGGCCTCCCAAAGTGCTGGTATGACAGGTGTGAGCCACCGTGCCTGGCCTATATGCTGGTTTTATTCTTGGCATAGAGTTTCTCCATTTTTTTTTCTCAAATTTGTGTTGCTAATGACAATCAAAGGGAGATAAATAATCCTGGAGGTTTTGGTATAGAAGACTAACCAGGGCTGCCAAAAATAGACAATTATTTCAAATTTTCTTTTTTTCTCTTTCATGTGAAATTTTCATTGCAATCCATATTACATTTGGGTTAGTTGTTTTATTGCCCCTTAGATATATTTTAATAAAATTGACAGTCTATGGAGATGAGGTATATTTATCCCATGGCCCAAGCACCATCTCACACAGTGTCACATGTAAAGACAGGCATCCCCTTTAAAGAAGCGTAGACAGACATGTACAGAGTGCCATTTTAAGTGTGATGCATGAATGAATCGATCAATGCAGTATAACTAATGAATGATATAATTATTTTCAATTGTTTTAATTAACAAAATTGTATATGTTTATGGGGTAAAACATGTTTTAAAATATGCATATATTGTAGAATCGCTAAATTGAGCTAATTAATATACGTATTACTTCACATACCTGTCATTTTTTATGAAGAGAACACTCAAAATCTATTCTCTTGGCATTTTTTAGTATATAATACATTGTTATTAACTATAGTCACCATGTTGTACAATAGATCTCTTCAACTTATTCCTCCCATCTAACTGAAATTTTGAATCCTTTGACCAACATCTTCCCCATACAACACTCCCCACTGCCCCTGCCCTGCCAACCCAAACCCATGGTAACCACCATTCTATAAGTCTCAGTATTATGATCCCTTAAAGCTTTGCTGTCTTGGGTAGTACTCCTACCCCTTTTTTGGCGCTTCAGTTTTCTTCTTTTTAAACTCAGGCAGAAGAACTATAAAATCCATTAATTTTAATTATAATGCCACTCATCAGTTTTTAATATTTCTTACATTCCTCTTAGAGAAACACTACAAATATTTCCTTCATGCAATTAATATTTTTTTTAAAGTAAGCAGACATCCCAAATCCCAGAATACCACAGGTATTGAAAAATGTTGGCTGTCCTTTGGAGATAAAACAGTGATTGCATTTTGCCCTGAATTTGTTAGAACAGCATCTTGTCATTGATATCTTGTTTTGATTGATATTAGGCAGCCGTTGTCACTGGCACATGGTATTTTCCCTTGACTGAAAGAAAATCTCATGAGTGTCTAATTTAAAACATTCAAACAGGAAGGAATTGTGGTTTCCACCATGGATGGTCAAAAGGTCAGGATGGGTTTGGGGCTGTGTCTTCTGATGATTATTACCATGGTTACTAGAGGTTTGCAGGATGCATTTAATGGAGAGCCAAGTGCCTCCTGCTGTGGAGCAGCCGGGATGCTCTGGCAAGGTCATGACCTGAGGATGGAAATGGAGCTCACAATGATCAGCCACTATTGAAACAAGGAATTGCCTATCAGGCTGCAGAAGCCAATGCCTTCCTCTTGAGTTCCGCAAGGATCAATTCATCAAAGGAAGCAAGACAGATCACTCAGAGTGAGATCAGCAACTAGAGATTCTGATGCAGTTAATTGATACTAAAAGCAATTTAAAAAAAAACTGCTTTGTAATTTTTAAAAATCTGTCAGAGAAATTATATTTACTTCTAACCATTGAATCATGAATTCCCATCAAGCTCAGTGTGTTAATCTCCTCTGTGATACTCCTGATTGAATGCCCTGTGAGAAAGTTCAGAGTTATCCTTGAGATTTTATCCATTCTATTTCTAAATAAATGGACTTATAATTCTGTACTTCCCACAGTACTATGTGCTTTGCATGTGTTATATTATTTTGTCTTTACAACTGCCTTATGCAGTAGGTATTATTATTAGTTTCAGAATATTCACACAGGTAGTCAATAGAGAAACCAATATTTCAATCCTGATCTCTTTGACTTTATACTGATGCAACAGAGTATCATAGTATATATCCTTTTCTCATATCCCAATCAATGAATGAATACCATTACTTCTACCTTCTTAATATTTCTTGGTCCATTCACTTCTCTCCTTTCTTATAGCCATTGTTTAAGCACAGTCCTTCATCGATCCTCCTGGAGTACAGCAAACATCTCCTAAAGGCGTGCATATCCACAGATTACCCTCTCATTGGGGTTATCTTACAAATACAAAAATTATAAATCTGGTGAAGTTATTCCTTTGCTTAAAATTCTTCAACCCAAGCCTGTTACATATATTATAAAATAATACAGTCCGAAGGTCTTAGCCTAGAGCAACAATATTATTGTTATTATTTTTTGAGATGAAGTCTCATCCAAGCCGGAGTGTGCAGTGGTGCAATCTCTGCCCACTGCAATCTCCGCCTCCCGGGTTCAAGCAATTCTCCTGCCTCAGCTTCCTGAGTAGCTGGGACTACAGGCATGCACCACCACACCCAGCTAATTTTTGTACTTTTAGTACAGATGAGGGTTTCATCATGTTGGCCAGGCTGGATTCGAACTCCTGACCTCAAGTGATCTGCCCACCTTGGCCTCCCAAAGTGCTGAGATTAAACAATATACTTTAGGGTCTAACTACAACTTTTCTTTGTTGCCTCATACCACCTGAGTATAGCACACTCTTTAGTATTTTGAAGTCTATGTTTAAGTGATTATGAAACAGTAAATAACACAAAGATATTGTTGCTTATTAGGAGTGGGGTGAAGAGAGCATAGTTTGTAGCATAACATAGGAAGAAAACAGGGACTTTTGTGTCTTTGTTGTTGCTCTTGTTTGTTCACTTGTTTAAAATTAAAGGGAATTTTTGAATGATCGCAGCACACACTGATGAATTCCAGCCAGAGGCTAAGAGTGGCTATAAAGCCCACCCACTGCAGCACCAGCAATCAAAATCTGCCTGCACATTAGAAAGCAGCTGAGGCAAGCACTTTTGCAGAGCACATGTTGGAAGGATGCAGTGGTGAATCTTCTTTAGTTCAGGAATAGCAGGACTGAGCTGAAGCATCCAAGAACAAACAGATAAATGCACAGAAATGGAGTTAATTATGTCTGTAGTTTAGATCTTGATACTTAAGCATTTGTAGATAATGGAAATGTTTTATTATTGTTACACAAAGAAAGATTTATGTGAAACGGTGTGGGCTTTCACTACAGCTGATCAAGAATAAATTTATTTAAAGTCATTCTTTTGTTTCTGAGAATCGGGATTTTTTTTTTAAAGAGTCTTCATAGGACCACTTGGCCATGAACATCAAGAGTGGTCCTTCAGGAAATGTTAATTATAGCATTGCACAATCAATGCAGATGAATATAGAATTGTGGTCTGTTACGCACACATATTTGGTAAATGTTTATATACTACTACTACTTTGGTAAATGTTTATGACTTACATAAGTAAGTCATCTTATAATGTGAGTCTAATAGTTACCATGTAATTATTTTTATTGTATTTATTCCAAATTAAAGTGACTCATGATCTTTCAATATTGCTAAGGAAATGTAACAATATAGTGCTAATTCGCAGACCACACAATATTCTGGAAACTGTGGTTGACAGTAAGTAAGTAGAAGCCCCCTATCCACTCCTTGGCATGTTATCATTTTATTTTACTTTTTAACAGAATTGTGCATGAGCTTGCTAGGGCTGCCATAAGAAAGTGCCACAAATTCAGCAGCTGAAACAGTAGAAATTTATTGTCTCACAGTTCCAGCAGCTGGAAGTCTAGGATCAAGATGTTGGAAACGTTGGTTCTTTCCAAGGTCTGTGGGAAAAAATCTGTTCCAAGCTTCTCTCTTGGGCCTGAAAATGACCATCTTCTTCCTGTATCTTCACATAGTGCATGTCTGTCTTTGTGTCTAAATTTCCCCTTTTTATAAGGACACCAGTCACACTATTATAGATGAGGGACCATGCTAATGAGCTTATTTTAACCTGATTGCCTCTGTAAAGACATTATCTCTAAATAAGGTTACATTCTGAAGTGCTAATGGTAGTGACTCTAACATGCCTTTTTTTTTTTTTTTTTTTTTTTTTTAGGGGCACAATTCAACTCAGAATAGAACCTGCACAAAGAGAGTGAATAATTATTCCTACTCTCATTGCATCTGTACATTGATTCTTTCTACCTGCAGTCCTATCCCTCTCATCCTTGCCTAGCAGTTTCCTACTGACTTTTACAAAACTCATATTAAATGTCTTTCTTAGGAGAAACTTCCTTTTGACTCCCAAGACAGAGTTGGTTGATCTTTCTTCTGTGCTCTTATAAGATTTTTTTAAAAACAAGTATCATGATCTTAGCACACCTTATTTTATTCTGCTATTACTTGTCTGCTCCGCGAGGGTGTTGGCCCTCCCAGAGCAGGGATAAAACCCTAAGCGCAGAGCCTGGGGCACAGCACAAGTGCTCCAACTGTCTGAATAGTGAATGCCCCAGGGTCAGCAATGGGGAAGTCACCCCTGCTTGGATCAGCCCAGTCCCTTAGTTAGAAATCTTTTATTCCTATCAGAGCAAACCAAACAAAAATTCCCCCTGTATCATACAAATTTCTGCTCATACCTAAGCATAAGAATAGCCTGAGGCATTGATTGGTACGGTGGCTCACTCCTGTAATCCCAACACTTTGGGAGGCCAAGGGGGGCAGATCATGAGGTCAAGAGATCCAGACCACCCTGGCCAACATGATAAAACCCTGTCTCTACTACTAAAAATACAAAAAATTAGCTGAGAGTGGTGGCAGGTGCCTGTAATTGCAGCTACTTGGGAGGCTGAGTCAGGAGAATCGCTTGAACCCGGGAGGTGGAGGTTGCAGTGAGCCGAGATGGCACCATTGCGCTTCAGCCTGGCGACAAAGTGAGACTCTGTCTCAAAAAAATAAATAAAAAATAACCTGAGGCATTTACTAAGAATATATCTTCCTAGATTATTCTGCTGAAATTCTGATATAGTAGGTCTAGTGAGTCCAAGAATATTATTTTCCCCAAACCCCACCATTGTTTTTAATTCAACTGTCTAGAATTATATAGAATTTGTCTAGTCATTTTCTACATGGAACTCTATTCTACATCTTTCCATAATAGAAACATGAATTTTCCCAGAAGAAAACTTTAACCTCGTCCTTCCCAAGTGAATGTTTCTATTTCCACTGCTCCCATAGACAATGGGTTGATGGACGGGTTGGTTCCCCTTGCTCCAATCCACCATCAGGTAAACAACAGCTGTGTGGATGACCCAGCCCATATACTAGCCTTTAACTTCCATGACTTCCTCAGTTCTAATGAATTCACCTAACTTGAGCTACCCATACACATAGTCACAAATCAACTGAAATTAATTGTTCCATTTCTGATCTTTTAAACATCACATTCTGTGGAGGATGGCAATCTCATTCCATCACTAGTCGTTTCATTGCTATGTTTAATTTGTTATTTGTTTTATTTTTGTTTTTTTCTCATAATGCTTCCAGTGTCTGGTGTATATACTTCTCATTTTTCCTTTGTTTCCTGGATCTTCTGGCCCTTCCCTTCTTTTCCCTCCCCTCCCCTTCCATTCCTTTTTTTCCTCTTTCTTCCCCGTTATCTTTCTTCCCTTTGCTCTTTCTCTTTTTCCTCTTCCTCCCCCTCCTTCCCCTCTCCTTTTTCCTCTTCCTCCTTGTCCTCCTCCTTTTGACACTTACATGACAATATCTCAACCCTGGATCAATCCAAAAGTATGACTTCACATTTTCACCTAGGTTGCCAAGTGCTATGAGGAAAATAGAACAAAACAAAAAACAAATCCTACCAGATGCAAACTGATTTTACTGCAGGTGTAAATTTCTACCCTTTGCTGGAACTCTGGTACTATGGAAAGTTATCCAATATTTTCCAGAAACATTTGCTTTCCTCTGCAGTGGCAGTCATTTCAAACCTTCCCCTTTCTTTAAAACTACCCTTGTATTTAGAAAGTGGGGAAATAAGCAAATTTACAGAGCTCATCTTGTAATTTCTATGCATTTCTTTTCTAGTGCTTCTCTCAGATTTTGGTTTTGAAATTATGATGGAATCCTGAAACAAGTGAGGAAGCAATCTTTCTTTTTTGTCTAGTCTCTAGAAGCATTTTTAAAGATTGACATTATAGTCTTTTTTTTTTAAGGCTTTTTCTTTAAATGTGGGCTTGGAGATTTTTGTGTGGGCAAGTTTTTAATTATAACTTCTTTGCTAGATATAGGATTACTCAGATCTTTTTTAGTGTTGTTTTAGTTTTGATAACGTGTTTTTACAGTAATTTGTCTCTTTCAATAATTTTTTAAAATTATTGTCTTAAAGTTGTTTAATTAAAGTTTTAATTTCTTTAGGATCTATTTGTAGCAACTTTCTCTTGTCAAACCTGATACTGGTAACTTGTATCTTCTCTCTTTCTTCCTGATCAGACTTGCTAAAGATCTTTCCATTTTTTTAGACTTTTTAATGAACTGTCTTTTGGCTTTTGATTTTTTTTTTTTTTTTTTTTTTGCGCTGTGGAAAATTATAGGGCTGATCGCTTTCATAAAAGCAAGATTAATTCTAGCAGTATATAAAAAGATTAATATATAATGAAAGTCACTGTACTTTTCTACATTAATACAAAGCAGAGAAAAATATCAGAGTTATATTGATAGATGCCAAGACATTTTGTGATTCAATTCACTACTCACAATTTTGGCAAACTAGAAATGAAAATAAACCTGCTTAAAGTAATAGATAATCTGTAAAACCAAAGTAACCAACCAAACAAATTTCTGTAATGAGCAAATTCTGAATTCACAATTAGTGTGAATTTAAAATTCTTCCTGAATTTGGAAATGAGTAAAGATGTCTAGTTCTACTTCTGTTCAACATTGTATAGATATCCTACTTATTGTTATAAAGTAAGAAAAAAAAAGCAAAAGTTATAAGGCTTAAACAGTAAAATATAAAACTCTATTTACTGGTGATAAGACTGGATGTAGAATGAATCTACAAGTAAAATATTCGAATTCATCAGTGAATTAATGTTGCAAGATACAAGCCAACATAAGATTTTTTAAAATTACATACAAATGACAAATAAAAATGACATAAAAAACTTATAATTTGTAACTTATAATGGTTTCAAAACTATCACATATCTATAAGTAAATCTAATGAAAACTGAAATATCTATACATTTGGAAATTCTAAAATGTTACTGATTTTTTTTGAAGTCCAAAAACAGTAGGCAATAACCATTTCCATGGATTAGAATATTGTAGATGTTGCAAAGATGTTTACTTTTCCAAAATTGTTCTATAAAATAAATGTAATCCAAATTAAAATCTCAATAGTGATATTGACAAAATGATTATAAAATGTATTTGAGCATTCAATGGACAAGGATAACCAAAGCAAATTTGAAAAATAATACCTGGGCAGGATTACATTCAAGATTCAAGACTTATTATAAAACTACCTTAAGCAAGGCAGTGTGGGATTGGCACAAATAGATCTTAGGCCAGTGGAATAGTGTAGAATGTCCTAGAAATAGACATGTACATGTGTTCATAAAAATCACCTAAAGTTGTTCATCAACCCATTCTGCTTTTAGTAAAGTACAATAGCTTTATCATTCCATCCAGTCAAGTTTAAATATAATTTGTAGGCCAAGATGTTTACATTTATTTCTCGGAATTTTAGTTTCTCAAATTGTGCCATTCTAACAATAAAACATAATCTTTGTGTATTTTTCAAAATATTTGCTTAATAATAGTTATTTAAAATATATTCATAACTTAGGGCTTGATTCATCAATATACTAGTAAATTTCTCTATAGTTAATAGTAATAATTCATTGGGGACAAGCTATTCTGACTCTGCACCATCCATTATATCATCTTTTCAGATAACATTTACAGCTGTGTTAACGTGTTTAAATTGGGTAATTAAATATATTCCAGATAATCATTAGGTGGATACCTTTTCTCCATTAATGACTTGCAGAGAAGTAAATAATCTACAGAATCATATTCAGCAAGCACAAGTAATTATTATGTTAATATTTGCCTAAATGAAGCTAAGTCTGAATCTATTAAAGATTAGAATCTGTATATTAATTTCCTTCTTCACTGATTTTACCACCCTCACAGGCTTTTTAAAAAAACTTATTTAAACCTCAGTAACGTTAGTTAGGGCACCTCCATTCTGCCATTTGTTTTCTGAAAGCAAAAAAGACACAAACTCAATAAATTTTATGGAATTTTTAATTTTTTTCTATGTGATTGCCCTTGTCTGCTGAAAAAGAAAGGGAGACCAGCATGCTATTTTCTCAAACCCTTTAATCACCAGAGAGGGTAGTTTAGTTTTGGGTGCCCTGTCGTAATCTAGGGAAGATAACGTATTTATTTTGCTAAATTTATCAGCTGGAAAGAGTTTTGAAAACCACAAGGTGAAAACATCTGTATGTGATGTCAACATTTTATACTGTTGGTTTTAGATGTAGGAATAGCATCACTATCATTGACACATAAATTGTACCATGCCTGGTTTTCTTTTTCTATTTTGAGACAGGATTCAAACATTGGTACAACTAAATTGTCAGGATCCTGCAGTAGAACTTTCCACACTGCAAATTCTATATTATAAGAGAAAGAGTATTTCAAAACTGTAAGTAGGTAATTACTGAATTTATCAAACAAAGATTCGGCAGTCCTTGTGACCGAAGCACCTTTTCCAAATCAACGTTTCTATTTATATGTCTATTTTTTTTTAACCAAGAAAGATTATTTTACCAACACATTCACTAAGAGATTTTGAAATTTTTGATCCTGATACAAATAGACTATTGCTGCAAAGTGAATTCTATGCCTGGTGGGAAATATAATTAAAAAAATATTTTCTGGGTTGATTCCAAGACACTAGGACATTCTTTTTGCCTTTTATTAGCTCCAGTTTCTTCTTCCCCTCTCATCCCACGCTCCCCACCCCATGGGCCACTTGATTGCTGGGATGAAAAAACACAGCCCTGAGCCCTACAATAACTTGCCGTGCCCACTGCAATTTATCCTGCTTGATTTTCCAACATCAGGTCTCTGTTCTGAGCTATTTCATTCATCAGCATTCTTCAACAAGATTTAATCCCAGAGCCAGCCCTATACATAGGCAAGGGAGATAGCTGTTTATACTATGTGTCCTACTAAAAGGCTTACCTATTTCCAAATAAAATTTATTATTAATGATGAAAAGACAAATAATATGTACTAACACTCTCATAGCTCTGATTACACACATTACAGGCATTGGTCTTTACAGGTTTTATGAACATTACCTCATTGAATACCTACAACAACCTTATGAGTCTGGTATGCCATTATTCTATTTACCTATGAGCAGCTGAAGTGCACAGAGGTTAAGAGTCATGTCCAAGTTCACACAGCTAGGAAGTGACAGATCAGGATTTGAACTCAGGCAACCCGGTTTCAGCCAAAATTTTTAACTGCTGTATTCTACTGCCTCTTACCACTTGAGAAATATGTATTAAGTACCTACTATTTCCTCAACTTTGTATTAAGTTCTGGAGTGAACACAATAGTTACAGTACCTGATCTTGCATGGACCAAAGATTAGTAAGCACTGCAAACAAATTACAGAGGTCACTAAAAACTTGGTACATTGAGCTAATATGAAAGCACCTCTTCTGAGCCAAGCAAGTATTACTACATAGAACGTAGTAATTTTTGATGTATAGCGAAAGAGAAAAATCCCCAGGAGTCAGCTATGATGGATAAACTGTGAGAGCAGTAATCAAGAACTAAGACTGAAGAGCTCATGGGGATATATGAACTTGATCTAAGCCTTTGTGCATAGGGCCTGAGGTTCTGATATCCATCCAGAAGGCGGTCTCCAGGATGCAGGCTCCGTGCACAGGGGGAGCTGATATTGAGTCATCTATGAACCATTTAGAGTCCTATCTGCAAAATAAATGGGGGGAGAATGAGTCTTCTGCAATAGATCAGAAACCCTGGCTTGTGCCACCCTCAGGTTGGGATTTTAATTCATATTTATTTGCATAGTGGAGCCCTTCCCCATCCCCAAGTCACACATTAATCATTCTGAGAATTCCCTATGACCTTGGAAGGGAAAAGAAACATAAAAATAAACAAATTAAAATTCAATACTCAATAGCTGTTTGGAATATCTTACTTGTCAGAACTAAACAGAAGCTTTTTTGCAGAAAAGATAGGATGTGAGAGCCGTCTTGCTGATAGGAGGGAAGAATGGGTGAAGAAGGGGAAGATGAAGGAAAAAATCAAAGCCAGGTAGTAGAGTGAAAGCTACAAAGTCCTGAAGACATCAGTGAACCTCCAGAATACAACTTATTTTGGACTTTTCAGTTTTATAAATCAATAGTTTCCTTAAAAGTTATCTTAAGCTACTTTGCTTTTGGTTTCTACCATTTGCAGCCCAAATCTCTAATACTCAGAATATTGTGTACTAAAGGTTTTTTTGTTTTTCTTTCTTTTTTCTTTTTTGAGATGGAGTATTGCTCTGTTGCCCAGGCTGGAGTGTAGCAACAGATCTTGGCTTACTGTAGCCCCCACCTCCCAGCCTCAAGCAGTCCTTCCACCTCAGCCTCCCATGTAGATGGGACTACAGCTGCAAGCCACCATACTCAGCTAACTTTATTTTTTGTAGAGACAACTCTCACTGTATTGCCTAGGCTGGTCTCAAACTCCTGAGTTCAGATAATCCTCCTATCTTGGCTTCCCAAAATGCTGGGATTACGGGCGTGAGCCCTCACACCCTATACTGAAGTTTTGACTACCTTCCAAAACATTAGTACTCTAGGTCTTCTTTATATAATGAAAAATTATAAATGGTAAGGCTTTCTATTTTGATCATGGCAGATTAAGCTGTAACAAGCAGTCCTCTCAAATGATATTGGATTTATACAACCATGTTATATTCCCTACATTTTGACCACCAGGATTGGCCCTGGCATGGCCTTGTGCTGTCTTTATTCTGGGACCAGGCTGAAAGAGCACCTCCAATCTGAGGCATCTCTTGTCCTATGGCAGAAAACAAAGGGGTAGGGGGGATGGGAAGCAGAACCAGAAGATAACTCTCAAAGCTTCAACTCAAAAGTGGCATACATTACTTCTGCTCATATTTTATTGGCCAAAGCAAACTATATGGCCAAGCTTGATGTCAAAGTGGTGGGGAAGTATAATCCTCCAACAGAGAAAGAAGTATGTGGAATAATAATAACATCTATTCACATTCTTGAAATAGAGTGTGAATAGATGTTATTCTTTATATATATTTGCATATGTATGTTACACTTTTTGCCATATAAGTAAAATCACACATTTGAAAATATCAACACTATTCATTTAATCGACCTGAGTTAGTACAATATGCAGCAGGATCATGTTTCAAGATAGTTACCACACTCTGCAACCATAGACATTTTTCCCTGATTTGCCTAAAAATGCAAGAGGTTGACTACGTCTAAAGGCACCACTCCTACTTGCAGACACTGAGTGAAAAGTCAATAGTGTGTACTGACTTTTGTCTTTAATTGCTTCTGTCATTGTTGCACTATTCAAGAAGTTTTTATCCACTGCTGTAATAATCGTCTTGCTTGTCTACCTCCTTGTGAAGCCCTCAGTGATTTTCTAGGGTGGGACAATTTCACCGACATCATGCATGCCAACAGCCTTTCCACCCTTGGTCTCCCAGTACTTCTATTTCTTGAGTTTACACTCATATGCATTGACATCCCTTGTGCCATAGGACAGCTGGGTCTGAGGTAGATTCATATTATGCCTGAACAAATCCTTCTCACAGTAACTTTCTATTTTGTTAAACCAGATGTCTTGTTCAGAGAGCTCCTATCCTTATTGAATGTTCTCCTTGGGGCCTATTGGTGTCTTCAATATCAATGAACCTCATTTGGCATTCTTAGTACATCAGACTCCACAGAACACAGGAGCTGGGTTCTCAGTTACTGTTCTTATAGGATACCCCATGACACACATTTACCAATCTTGTCCCTGAAAGCAAGGGTCAGTGAAGGTTATCAAAATGAGTCACTTTTGTCAGACTAATCAGTGAAGGATCAGTTGCATTTTATCCTCAATTTAATGAGCATCTGCTTATCTCACACTTACATAACTAGAAATAGCTACACAAATGACTGTATCCTTAAACGAAATCTGATCCAAGATGACTTGTCTCCAACCCTAAAGGAAAGTGACCTGCAGTTTATTATAGTTTTGTCCAATCAGGATGTCCTCTGCAGGTAGGAATCTATGTGGGAAAAATAGTTTGGAGAAACTAGAGGGAAATATTGTTTTACTAAAGTAATATGAATCCTACTACGGGTTGAATTTTATCTTCTGAAAAGTTTAAGTTCTAACCCCCAGAACCTTGGAATGCAATCTTCTTTAGAAATAGGGTCAGTGTAATTAGTCAAGTAAGATGAAGTTCTCCTGGAGTGGAGTGGGTCCTAATGCAGTATGACTGGTATTAAAAAAGGAGAAAATTTGGACACAGGCTCACATACAGGGAGGAGGAACAGTATGCAGACATGAAGACAGTCATCTGTAAGCCAAAAAGAGAGCCCAGAGATGGTTCCTTCCCTCACCCCCTCAGAAGGAACCAACACTGCCAAAACCTTGATCTTAAACTTCTGTATTTGTCTATATACTCATCCTACGTCTTATATAATAGTTCTGAAATTGTTTTCATTATAAACCATAAAAATCTTTGAAGATTTTAATATTTCCTTAACTAAAATACTCTAAATTGTCCTACCTAGCTGAAAGTGGCCTAGAGGCCCTTTATCATAACATAGGGTCATTTATTTGCTTGGAGAAAATAATGCTCAAATAAAAAATATGCATTAAATTTCTGAGAGGATTGCTAGGCTCCTAGGTTGGAGTGGTGAGTAGCTTTGAGATCTGTCCCAAGAGATGGAGATCCAACAGAAGAGAAAAAGAGAAACAGTTTTCAAGAGAAGGCTCTGAACTTTATATGCCCCTGCTAATAATTTAATTCACTGCAGTCCTCCTCTGAATTCTTCTTTAGAACTAAATCAGACAGTGTTATAGGCTTCCTCCTCAAAGTTTCTATTTTAATTTCAACTTTGCCCACATGGATAGAAAGTTTGCTGAATTCTGTTGGGTTTACCTCAATTTTTTAAAGCAAGGTGGGTGGAATATATTGTATTCCAAAAGAAGTATCATCAAGGTCCGTACGTGTTAAGGTTGTATTAGTAACTAGGACCTCATTTGCCTGAAAGGGTGAATATTGAAAACAGGAGATAGCATATTTATAAGTCTCTATAATTGGATCTGTACATTTATTTATGGTAGGAAATGAAGTAGCATCCCACAATAATTAAACTGTTTTTAAAAATTATTTTGATCATCTTTTGTTTTTAGAATTTGTTTAATTATTTGAAAGTCATTCCTAAGCTTTAAATAAAACTGTAGCTAAAAATAGCAAATACTTTATATTCAAGGTGTTTTTATACCCAGAAACTAAAGTTGTTCTAGATATCATCCTCTTTACAGAATACTGCACTATTTAAAATGTGAAAAACATCTGGGGGTGGCAGAAGACAACTTTTTTTTTTATTAACAAAAGACTGTCAAAAGATACATGCTATACAACCCCTTATGTGTAACATTTTTGAGAACATTATTTTAAAGATGAAAAAAATAAAGTGGTTGCCAAGGTTAGGATAGGGAGGGATTGACGTGGCTGTAAAAGAACACAAGGAAGTCTTGTGGTGATGGTACAGTGGACAATCTGGTTTGGGTGGTGATTAGGAAGGTTCACATGGTAATATTGCAAAGATACACGCTCACACTGAGTAGATGTATAACTGGTGAAATCTGGGTAAGTTTATAAGCTCTATTGATTGTACCAGTGTCACCTTCCTGATTTTGATATTATATTGTTGTGTAAGAAGTTCGCTTTGGTTGGGTGAAGAGCATGCAGGGATTTCCTGTACATTTTGCAAACTCCTATGAATCTATAATTATTTCAAAATAAAAGGTTAAAACTATTGAACCAATTTAAAGTACAAAAAAAAAGGGGGGGGTCCTGGAAACTAATTAATTCCCTATCTTGGGCCAAGGATTCCATGAGGAGAGTGTTATTCATTCTGTACCTTGGGTCCTCTCTGATACCTTTATGTTCCCATCCACTAGAAGTTGCTGCCATTTCCAACTCGTGTAACATTCTTACAAACTGTCAAATTACTTTAGTTGGGCCAGGAGATCATTTAGAACAAAATTACATTAAAATTAAATGGACTCTTTACAAGGAAGTCGTAGCCTTTCCGTTTATGAAGACCTGTTCAATTTTCAACACACAGTGACGATCCTGAGAGATGACTATTCTTATAGTCTTGGCTATGGCGGTAGAAAACTGAAATCATTCTGGGTCTTTCAAACATACAGGGTTTGATAAAGGAAGCTGAATACTTACAGAATCGCTAGAAATACTGGAGAAGTAGAAATAAGGGGTTATAATTGAATGTTTAGATACAAATATCAGGAAACTGTTTATGCTACTGCCACCACCCCTTCCACTGCCAGTAGAATGTGACTAGGCCGGAGAATGCAAGATCCAATCCTTACAAACATCCATGCCTAGGGGAGTTTGCTTGTTTCCTGCCATGGATGCAAGTTTATTTTCTCTGGCTCCCTTCTGCTTCATGAACTTCTTCAAGTGCACTTTCATCGTTGAAGCTTAGATCTCATTCAGAGCCCAAGCTCAAGAGAGTCAGAAATAGAGTTTTTAGACTTCCAGGCCCTGATACACAGTCATGAAAGAAAAACAGATGAGAAAGGATGTCAACTGCTAATAAACATGTTGCATTTATGCCTAAGCATGTGAAATTTATTTATATCATTCTGCTCAAGGTCATTGCCAAGGTCTGATTGCAAAAATTCAAAAACTTGCAACCTCTGATGAGTTAATCCTAGGAAAACTTTCCTTCAGTAGCACAGCCCATCCAAGTACAGTTCCTGAGAATACTTGTTTTGGAAGCCTTGTGTTTCAGTAGTTCTTGGCCACTGCACAAACAGAAGGATCCATTTATCTATTTTAGCTTTCACTTTTTTTCTTACATATTTCTCATACATTGCTCTGTTTATTCTCTTTTCTAAGCCCAAGTCACAGTCCTCTTCTTTCTCCACAAACTGTTCCTTATGTCTTCTGCAATTAAACTGTATTCCATTCCATTGTAATTAAACGTTAGCAGAGCCTTATCCACTGCCTCCTAATTGTGCCTTTGAGCCTTTTTCAAGCTGGCTTTTCTAGCTTGTATGCTTACCCCTCACTGTCACTGACTTCCTGAATTCGCTGAAAATTGTTACAGATGCTAAGCTCCTAGTCTCCTTCCTATGCCCTGTTATTATTCTACTACGCAAATAGTCCTTAATTACTATAGATTCTTAATTTATTCCACATTGGCCACTCCACTTAGTCACCTACTTGATTTTACCCTGGACTTACATCCCTCACTGGGGGATGTAAGTTAAATCCCTCACTGTTTTAATTTAAAGTCTCAAATTTCAATTAAAATCTCACACTGGAACAAACTTGTTCTGGTTTGTCCAGGACTGTCCTTGCTTTAAAATGGAGCCTATTGAGTCCTGGGCAAATAAACAGAGCTGACCACCCTATTCTTGGGACACTGTCATACTTTTTAAAGGAGTTGAAAATCAACCTATGTTCCATATATTTATTTCATATGTACATGTTAAAAATAATTAGATTTTAATAAGACAAGTTTGATTGTTTCATCTGTTGTAGTCACTATTGTCATTTATTCTATTAAACCATTCAGTAAAATCTGATAAAGTGTTGCATAGTCCTGAAAACTGGCTCGGTGTCGATGATACCTTAATTCTCCCCTAATCCAGGTATTTGCAATAATCTTAGCCTTGGTTAATTGTGACGCATATGAGATGAATAGGATTTCCAGTATCATTAAAGTAGTGAGTTAATCGCTGCTTGTTTTTGTGAGTTAGCAAGACATATGGCATGCTATTAGTGATGTGGCTAACTTACATCTGGTTTTGTATTCTTGCTAACCTTCATTTTTCTTCTCTAAGTAGATTAATGTTCATATTAGTGCCTTTGTAGTAAATGAAACTCCTACAAGCAAATGCAATATTCCTCATACTGTTTCTTAAGAGATGCACACTTTAAACTTGGTACCCATCCAACTCCTTCTAAACCACTTTCCTTTTAGTGTTTCTGAAAGTACGATATTCGTATCACCTGCCACAATATCAACCAGGGTGTGCCTCATTTTATCCCAGGTGCCTGCATTTAACAAAATTCCAGGTGATTCCAATATCCAGCAATGTTTGTAACTCACCAGCAATATAAATGGAGTAATATTTGTAGAGGAAAAAACTCAGTTTTGAAGCCATGCTTCCTAATGCACTAGAACTGTGATTTTGAGAAACTCACATACTGATATGGTTTGGCTCTGTATCCTCGCCCAGATCTCATGTCAAATTGTAATCCCCATGTCAGGGGAGGAACCTGGTGGGAGGTGATTGGATCATGGGGGTGGATTTTTCTCATGCTGTTCTCATAATAGTGAGTTCTCATGAGATCTGATGGTGGCACTCTCCCCTCCCCGCTGCTTTGCCATAAAACATGTTTGCTTCCCCTTCACTTTCTGCCATCATTGTAAGTTTCCTGAAGCCTTCCAGTCATGCTTCCTGTTAAGCCTGAGGAACTGTGAGGAAATGAAACCTCTATTAATAAACTACTCAGTCTAGGTAGTTCTTAGCAGTGTGAGAACGGACTAAAACACCTACCTTCTCTGAATTTTAATTTCGAATCTGCAAAATTGTAAAGCATAATAGCTATCATAAGACTCGTAGAGGTCAAGTGAAACGTGAAACCTGAAATGTTTAGTAGACTGTAAAGTTCAAGGGCAATTGTTAGCTACTGACTTATTCATGATCCTTCTCTTCTTTTTCGTTAGAAATGCTAAAGAAAAGTTATTTCATGGTGTTTGCATCCTAGTTACTTGACTGCCTTTATTTAACATTGCATGGTTTGAAAAATAATACTGACCCATTAATTCAAGTTAGTTTCATGGGTATTTTGTCTGATTTGATTAGTCATTTTGGCTGAACTGGTTATGTGTAAAATTGCAGGCATTTTTGATGAAAAAAGTACTGTTACATTCAAACAAAATCACACATAACTTAAATATGAGACCTATTCCATTTCGTGGTGTTGATTGAGGCTATGCAGTAAGTTACTGGGCAGATACTTTCAGATTCCAGCTGTTTTAACAGATGCCTATTACAAATTGGAAAATCCACTGATAACAATTGCTTCTGACTCAATGTGTCCTACCTACTGCATTTGGGGCATTTTTAATAAATAACAAATTGCTCCAAGACCTTAATAAAACAACTACAATTAGTAGCACTGGTAGATCTTTCTCTTTAGGAGACTTTCCCTAATTAACAAAAATTTATTCTGATTATTCCTTTATTTCTCCTCTTCTAGAGTAATTTCGTTTGCACGGATTTGATAATAAACTCTATGTTCTTTCCATGTGTTCTTATTTTTCTCTCTTCTATTCCTATATATTGTAGATTATATCTAGTTTGAAGTACCTCAGAAAGTATTTACATAATATACACTAGGTGCAAGACAATGTTAAATTCCAAACAACTGTATACTTGCATGGTTGTCTATGAGCTTATAATGTATTTGAAGAGATAAAATATACAGGTTAGTAAATATGCAGCAAAGCAGGATCAATGTGGTAAATCCCAGAGTTCAGAAAATTATGTTTTGGCCTAAGTCTGTCATTAACTTACAATGTAGCATAATGAAAGCTTTTGGCTTGTCTGAACTCTCACAAAAGAAGGCAGTTGTGGAGAATTGTTAAACTAGAGCAATCTGGTGGAGAAATTAGAGTCTTGAGGATAAAGAGATCAATAAGTGTTAGTTGATCCAAGAAGACTGCAATGAAGATTTGTATTCAGATCCTAAAAGGGAAAGAAGGAAGAATAGGGGGAGAAAGAAACTAGCATCTACTAAATACAGTATTAAGTTAGTGTCTTTGCATTCTTTATCTCAGTTAATCCTTCCAGTAATGCTATGAGTCAATATTAAATTGAACCATATAAGTTCATAATTTTTGTAGGTTACTAACAGTCAATATGGGCAATTATGTATGTGTAATAACAATGTTATTATCCTTTTTAAGTAGATAAATGAAACTAGTCTCAGAAAAGTTAAAAAATTTGTTCAGGCTCAGATAATTATTTCTGACTCCAAAGTTCTTGTTGAATTATTTCTTACCGTGTTCCCTATGTTGAATTCATAATCCAGATCTTATAAGGTCTACTCTTAAGATAGTGAAAATCCACTGACTTCTCTCCATCTCCACTGTTAACATCTTAGTCTAGGCTGCAATAGTTTTCCCCAGATACTCTAATAGTCACCCTGCATCTGTCTTGCCTCCCAAGAATCCATTCTCCACCCACCCTCCAGAGTGAGCCCCTAAAGACTCAAAGCAGAACCAGAGCACGTCAGTCTCTGTTTAAAAAACACAATCAAACAAGTTTGAAAAACAAAACAACACCTCTGATGACTTCCCACTTTGGAACAAATTTAATTATTTTTACCATTGCTCTTGTCTACAGTTTAAATAGTATGGGATACAGTGAGTTTTCAGAGATTCTTTGTTGAATGAATAAAAGGTGCGGTGTTTGTTAAAGAGAGTTTGAAAAATAAAGTAGGAGAGATAAAGTGGGAACCAGAGCATTTTAACTTTATCCTCTTGGTCACTGGAACCTATTGTGAGTCTATAACCAGGGGAAAAAAAATATCACCATGGAAAGATTAGTTTGAAGGCAGGGAATTAAAAGTGAGAGAAAGGAATAAGGAAAGGCAAGAAAACCAGTTGAAAAATTATCTTAGTACATTCCACTGGTTTATAATGGCTTGAGCAAAAGAGGAAGATGTTTGCAAAAACAAACAAACAAACAAAACCAAAAAATAAAAAACAAGAAAAATTGACATTTGAGAATTTGAGTTTCTTGGCAACTAATCAAAGAGAAAGGACAAAAGACGTCATGAACTAAAAAAGGTTATAATTGTTTTTCTCCTTTGACCAGATGATGCTTGTAGTAGTGATAAGTTAGTAGGGATAAAGCTTTTTTTTTTTTTCTGGAAAGATGAATTTTTGTTTTTGATGATTTTAGTTAAGTAGTAAAATGTAAAACTGAAAAAAATATATATTAGAGGTATGGGACCAAGTATTTTATCTCTCAAAGTCTTGAATATACCTCCATCCTCACTGCTGGTACCCTAGTTCACACTTTCATTATTTTCATTCTCTTGCCTGGGCTAAGGCAGTGATCTCCTTAGTTGTCTATGAGGCTGTGCCTTGTCTTCAGAGTAATTCCTTACATGCAAATACATTTCTGCATTTTCTGACTCAAAAATTCCAGTGGCCTCCCCCACCACCCTGTGTTCCTTTTTCCCAAAGCATCATGTCCCAAATCCTTAGCACAGTGTTCAGGGCACCTCCCTACCTGTCTCAAGCCTTCACCATCTCTCACTGCTCTATCCTCCTGCCATGAGCCAAGCTGTTATCAGCAATTGGTCTCCTCACTGCTTCCCACTTCATTCCTGAGTCTAAGAGACAGAGGACAGTACCTTCACTCAGGAAGGCAAAATAGGTCATGGCTGTTCTTTTTGTATCAATTACACAGAAGAAGAGTCAAAGGTGTTACATTCCCTGCCCCACTAAAAACTAAAGATTCCAACAGAGCTTCCAGGAAAGAGCACAAGCCCAAGAGTCAAAAGGTAGAACTTAAAGGAAGTTAGCATATTTTATGATACAAATGCTTTATTCCTAACACAGGATCTATTTGTATGCAAAAAGCTGTACAATATTAGAGGTCTTCTCATTCTGCAGTATAGGGTAGGAGTGAGACTGGGGAAGACTTGAGCTGCCATGGAAATGTGGCTTTCATAGTTTCTTGACCTTGATACAGAGTAAAAAATTAAATTTTACAATGTGACCCAATATACTCATATACACACACACAAACATAATATATGTGTTATATGTGCATATATAAGCATGTATATGCATTTCATATGTGCACATATAAGCATGTATATGCATATTTAAATACATGCTGTAGATGCACATGTGATGTATATGAAAACTGTTTTACAAAATAATGCTTCTTACTCTATGTCACGTACTTTCTTTTGTATTCATTTCTATTTCCTATTTATATTTTATTTTCTATTTTATTCTCCTCTATTTGAAATATTATCGAGAGGCTCTGCTCACTAATGGGTTGACACCAGTATAGTGAAGACCATTGCCTAAAGTTGTTATTAATCAACAAATGGCATGATTATTTGCACCTTTTGGACAGTGTTAACTGTGAAATCATGACTGGCTTTATTTCAGAATCAACTTTGTAAATGTATTTACTTTCAGTGTGTGAAATGAAGAGTCAATACAGAGAAATTACCTTGCCATTTCCAGGTTGCTTGTACCTAACTCACATTGTGGAGCCCTGTTTTATTTACAAATTATCATATTGCTTTGGCAGTGCAAACATTCAGCTTACCTTCCAAAAGAGTGTGTTGGTAGAGGTGAGTTGTAACCTAGAGGCCTTCCGTCATCCATGGTTATCTCTGTTTTAGACAGCATCTCATTCTCCTATCACTTTATAAAAGCAGTAGAGAACTTAGAGGTCATTTCTTTCAGCCTATCATTTTATAGATGTAGGAACACAGGCATTACAGATTAAGTGACTTGTTCCAAGTTATAGACTGCTGGCATCAGTGACAGGTCTGAAACCCAGATTTTTTGTTTCTTACTGCATTGTGTTTTCACTGTGTGACATTTTTCTCTCCTTGGGTCTTTAATAAATGTGAGTTGATTTGGGTGCCCACTGAATAGGAAGAGAGGGCATAATAGAAAATAATTGCATTCTCTTTATCCCGTGTTTTCCTCTAAGGAGGATTCAAGGTATCTGATGATTGGCAGGTTTTATTAAAAATATTCATCATTTTTGTAAAACTGAAGCGGGTTAACTGGAAAACATTCACATATTAGGTCTCTAGTAAAGTTTTTATGTTCTCTTAGCTTCTATGATTACTCTGTTATTCTGTTATCTTAGGGCTGTCTTACTTGAAGGCTTGAATTCCTGATTTCTCCTACTAGCTTTTCACAATTTAAAGCCCAAAACATGGCATTAAAAAATGCAGGAATGCAAAAGGATGACTTAGAAGTTAGTAAGCATTTGGTAAACATCAGTGCCTTATGTTTCTCCTTTTATCGTTTTTTAGGGAAAAGGCATCCCTGTCCTCATCACCCCACCCAGTATACAGCTCAACATGAAACTTTAGGAAGAATGAAAAAAGTATGATTGGCATCTCTTCCAGCTGTTTCATGAGGTCTAAGGCCTGATGACACATCCTGGTGCCACCAAAATGTAGTTTAAGAAATTTAAGGATATGGCCAATGGCAAGAGGACACAGGTCTCTATCATTAGTAAAATTTAGAAATTGAATCCAAGCTGGTCTGATTGCAAAGTCTAGTCTTTCCCTCTACTCTACACTGTCTCAGATGGTTTCCTGCCTGGCTTGATTGTGACCCTAAAATTGAAGGACAAAGTTCCCCGAAATTATCACTTAAACTTTAAAGAAATAGAAAATTTAGAACACATCATAAATTGCTTTATTCAATTTGGTTCATGATTCCTGTCCACGTCCTCCCCTCTGTCTGGTCCTCTCATGGTAAATCTAATTTGTCTGTTTTTCTGACTCCAGGATGTATACCTCTAAAGATGGTTCTAAACCTTTGGGGAGTTTTATGTTCCTGCCCAGAGTTCTATTTTTTTTTTTTTTTTTTTTTGAGACGGAGCTTTGCTCTTGTTGCCCAAGCTGAAGTGCAATGGCGCAATCTCGGCTCACTGCAACCTCCACCTCCCATGTTCAGGCAATTCTCCTGTCTCAGCCTCCCGAGTAGCTGGGATTACAGGAGAGCACCACCACACCCAGCTTTTTTTTTTTTTTTTTTTTTTTTTTTTTTTTTTTTTTGTATTTTTAGTAGAAACAGGGTTTTACCGTGTTGGCCAGGCTGGTCTCGAACTCCTGACCTCAGGTGATCCGCCCGCCCCGGCCTCCCAAAGTGCTGGGATTACAGGCATGAGGCACTACACCTGGCCCCTGTCCCATCGTTCTAAAGCTCCTGGACTAAGCTCACTGCTGGAGTTCTCCAGTTATTCAAGAGTTTACTGTCTCTCCCATTCCCTAGCTTCTCCTTGATGTGAAGACTCCTCTGGTTTCTGTCATTTCTCCATTCCCCACACAGAAGTTTATGACATATTTTCAGCTCATTTAAAGAGACTAGAATTCATTTTGTTAACCTTATGAGACTGGAGAGATACCCCAGTTACCCATTCACTACCATTAACTTACTAAAATAAATTTCAAAAAACTTTAAGAGTATAACTAAATGCTATTATTTAATTATATATTAACTAATACATTTTAAAGTATAATAAAGCACTTATTTGTTGTACATTTCCTGTATCTCTGTACACTGCATATGTCATCTGATATAATCTTCAAAACTCCTTGAATATATATTATCCTCATTTTACAGGTGAAAATATGGGCCAGGGAAGTAATTTAGAAAATGACTTGCAAAGAAATTTGCCAAGTGGCTCAGCTGATAAGTACTAGAACCAAAATTTAATCTCTTTAATACCTGGTTTCAAAGTCAGGGTCTCCTTAATGCTGCATGACCTGTGAGCAAAGGCGTCAATAGAACCTGCCACGCGCCCAGACTCAAAAGTTGTTACTGATGTAGTGAAAATATTATGCTGTTTTCTTACTTAAAAGTCTCTAGTGGCATGTTTGTTTTTTAACCCCTACATTATATCCAAATTATCCCATCTGTTTTTAAGATCCTCTTGTATCTCAGCCCAACCTTCCTTTCAATTATAAGGATGACCCAAAAGAGAGCTATTTTGTGTTCTCAGTGTCTATAGAGCTATTAGTGAAACAGGCAATTTTGACCTCCACTCTCCATCACTCTTTACTACAACCATGTAACTGCAGGCTTTGAACAGAAATTAGGGCCTGAGCAAAGAGATTGATTGACCAAGGCAGGCTCCATTCTGTGATTTTCTCCAAAAACAAATACTTGTCTTTATGCAAAGCATATTCACCGAGAGTCTTTTTTCCCCTTTGGATGAGACTCTTAAAACTTCCTTTGAAGAGACTCCTGAGTAGGGGTGGAGAATAGCTAAGTCCTACCAGGTCTCCTAAAGCACAAATCCACTTCTCAGATCAGACAATGTCATGACCTCACAAGGTCTTTGTCACGCCCAGCGTCAAACCTCTACCCAAGTTCCTTGTACTTAATTAAACCTCAAGTCCACAAACTTCTTATTTTAGCTCTCAAACATAAAGAGCTTGGAGATTTCACTCCCATCCTTACAATAACAAATAGACAGTCTGCAAGCAATGACATTGCTCGGACACATCAGAGAAATCCAGACACAAGGCCAAATGCCAACCCCAGAATCTGGAAAGAGAAGGATATCCAGAGAGAGACACTGACCACAATCTGCTTACTGCAAGGGAGACAACTGAAGCCATGAACTGGTAGAAAGACTCAATTTTGACACATTGCTGGAAGCTGTCTGTGGACTAGCAGGAAAGTGAGAAATTCTAGGAGTCCCAGTTTGTGGGGAGCTTTCTCATTAGGAACCACACCAGGTTTTCATGAGGATTCAAGAAAGACCCTCTTGATTCTGGCAGGGTAATGGAAAAGATACCATTGTGAAATACTCCTAGAACATTCTCCATAGCAAAGGCCTACACTGCGATAGAGAAACCTTAGGCTTATGTCTGAAACTTAATCTCAGCAGGGAGAAGGAAATTCTTTTCTGCCACACCAGTCATCTCCTACTTTCTGTCTTACCTCAGAGAGAATATATACATATATATACTGAATCGAGGTCAGGACTTCAAAGAAATGGTTTGGGAACTCTGCAGCCAGGAAAGAAAGTAAAGGGAAGGGGTAAAAACTTATACAATTGGAAAAACACTTATGAAGGTCACAGACGGGGACACGAGTCTACTAAAAGACCAAGAGTTAATCATAATATTAGAGAGCACTCCTCCTCTCCAAAACCTTTCCATTAAAACCTATAAGTCTCCACTATAATAACAGTGGATTCCAGCTGAAGGAGCTGCTAGATTCAGAGATTCTCTGAAGAAGAATATTTATTTGCAGGAGCTCAAAAGTATAAGGGATGACAAAAACAAGGTCACCAGAGAAATTTGAAGCCTCTTGTACCTAAAGCTACAGAGAACATTAAACACAGCCTGACTTCTAGCAAGATTAACATAAAGCCAAACATTAGGCCAGGTGCGGTGACTCACACCTGTAATCCCAGCACTTTGGGAGGCTGAGGCGAGTGGATCACCTGAGGTCAGGAGTTCGTGACCAGCCTGGCCAGCATGGTGAAACCCCATCTCTACTAAAAATACAAAAACTAATCAGGCAGGGTAGTGGGCACCTGTAATCCCAGCTACTCAGGAGGCTGAGGCAGGAGAATTGCTTGAACCTGGGAGGCAGAGGTTACAGTAAGCCAAGATCATACCACTGCACCCCAGCCGTGGGCAACAGAGCAAGACTCTATCTAAAAAACAAACAAGTAAATATTAAAGGCCCATTTACTTCAGTTCCTATTACCCAACACAATATATGAGGCATTCAACTAAAAATTACAAAGAATGCAAAAGGCAAGAAAAAACACTGTCTGAAGAGACAAAACAATCATTAGAACCAGATTCATTGATGCAGATGTTAGAATTACCTAGAAAAAATTTAAAACAAAAATAATTTTTATATGAGGGTTTGTCTTAGGCCATTTGTGTTGCTGTAACAAAACACCACGGAGTGGGTCATTTATAAATAACAGAAATATGATACAGCACATTAACAGAATGAAGGACAAAAATCATATGACCATCTCAATGATGCATAAAAAGCATTTGACAAAATTCATCCTTTCATAATAACAGCTTTCAGTAAATCAAGTATAGAAGTAATGTATCTCAATCTAATAAAAACCATAGATGACAAGCCCATGGCTAACACTCAGTGGTGAAAAGCTGAAAGTTTTTTCTCTAAGATCAGGACCAAAAGAAGGATGCCCATTCTTGCCATTTCTATTCAACATAGTACTAGAGGTCTTAGCCAGAGCAATTAGATAAGAAAAAAGAAATAAAAGATACCCCAGTCTGAAAGGAAGAAGTAAAATGGCCTCTGTTTGTAGATGATATAATCTTATGTTCAGAAATCCCTAAAGAATCCACTGAACAAACTGCTAGAAATAAATGCAATAAAGTTGCAGCATGCAAAAGTCAGCATACAAAAATGAGTTGTGTTTCTATATACTAAAAATGAACTATGTGAGAGAGAAAGTAGGAGACTAATCCTCTTTAAAATAGCTACACAAACAATAAAATTGTTTTATTGTTTGTGTAGCTATTTTAGGAATAAATTTATTTAAGGGTGGCGAAATAGGAATAAATTTATTTAAGGGTGGTGAAATAATCAGTACAGTGAAAACTGTAAAACATTTATGAAAGAAACTGAAAAAGATACAAATAAATGAAATACTATGTTCTTAAATTGAAAGAATTAATTTACTCTTTCTTAAACTATTATGTTTTCTTACTGTTACGGATTATGTGATAAACCACATAGGTGTATCTATTCAATCTATTAATATCATAGGTTTATCTGTTCAATGATTTTTTCTGGGGTCCCAAATATGAGTATAAAATAGAGATCAAGAGCCTATGAACTTCTGTTAAAAATTGTGGTCTCTTCATGTATTTGCTGTGTGGTCTAAGATTTGATGTGTCATTTAATAAAATTTCATTAGCCCCTCAGATTTCATATCTGCATAAAGAGTCAGTAAGATAATACAGTAATTATGAGCATTATCGTGGCAAAGAGTTAAAATATACTTAAGTCAGGCACATAATAACGGCTCAATAAATATTGACCATTATTAGAAGCATGGAGTATGATTTTCCACAAAGACTTGGTTGAGACATGTAAGGAATACTATCAATGGGGAAAAAGAAAACTTCAAATTGGAATGCTAGAAGGCCTGACAATTTTACAACTTTACCAGTCAATCTGGGCTGAAAATATTGACTAGTATAGTGAAGATTTTGTCTGGTTTTTCAGGATTTTTTTTTTATATAGTTCAGATGGGCTTGGAACACTCATATTTCACTTTTCTTCATTTCCCTGAAGTAAACAAAGGCTTCTGCCATAGAGTAATATCCATGTCAATATCAATATCAATACTAATGTATAACTGGGAAAATGAATCATCTCTTGACCTCTGGATCCAAGCATTAATGAAAGCTTTCAAGGAACCACTTATTCTTCATTACTTTAGTGTATCTAGAATTGCACTGAAGTATTAAAGCAGGTTTTCTAGCAACTCACTTTATCAGATTTCTCTAGAGAAATAGAACCAATAGGATGTATATATAGAGATATATAAAAACAGATTTATTATGAGGGATTGGTTCTTGCAATTATGAAGGCTGAGAAGTTCCCCAAGCTGACATCTGCAAGCTGGAGGCCCAGAAAAGCCAGTGCTGTAATTCAACCTGAGTGTAAAGGCCTGGGAACCAGGAAAACTGATGGCATAAATCCTGTTTCAAGTCCAGAGGCCCAAGGACTAAGAGCACAGGTGTCTGAGGGTGGGAGAACATGGATGGCACAGCTCAAGCTGTGAGAGTAAATTTGCCCTTCCTCTATCTTATTTTTTTACCAGTCTCTCAACAGATTGAATGATGCCACATTGATGAGGGTGATGCCCATGTTGATGAAGGTCACCTGCATCAATGAGGGTGATGCCAATATTGATGATACCCACCTGCACTGATGAGGGTGATGCCAACATTGATGATGTGCAATGCACTCACATTGATGAGGGTGATCTTCTTTATTCAGTCTGCAGATTCAGATGTGGATCTCTTGTGCAAACACACACAAAAATAATGTGTACCTGCTATCTTAGTATCCCTCAGCCCAGTCAATCTAACACATAAAATTAACCAATGTACCTCTATTCTTTTTGTTTTTCAAATCATTTTTTCTCCTTCGCATTGAACACTTAACACATTTAATTTTCTCATTGGTTTGTGCCTGTTATGAATCAGTATGTACCTGCTCTTAAGAAAAAAGTAGAAGATTTGCAAAGGTCATTGATGGTTTATCAAGTCTAATGGAACCAGGTGACACATGGGCCAGAGCTGACAGACTGTACAGCTCCAACACATTCACATTTATTCTATTGACATATAATGCATGGAGGACAACGTAAGTGCCTAAAGCCCTCGCCACAGGATAGCCCCACATTGATGACTTATTGCAGTAAGGGGAAAAATGAAGTTTTTATCCCCTTCTTCAAAGGACGAACTAAAACAAAAGACTTTTACAATCTATATCAAAACTCTGTGAGCCTAGGGCTGTCATTTTCAGTATCCTCTTGGGTGAATTCCTGGTTTTGAAAGTTCTATATCATCCCAATGATTAAGATATAGTATACCAATTTTGTAAAACTTAAGATGCAGTCTGTCATTTCCAACTTAACATCCCAGGAAGGATATTTTTACTTGGTAAATAATTTGTGATTTATTACCATGAAAACTCCAATAATTCCAGATTCGAACTGTTTTCCTTCTTCCATAGCTACACTAATTCCAAGTCATTTTTCAATTCCCAATTTCTTCCTAAACCCTTACCTAATCTTTCTAAGCTAACTCTTTGAGCTTATAGAACGTATTTTTGGTGTCATTCATTCTCCATAAAATATATTTCTCTTGTATTAAATCAAGTTTAGCTCAAAGCTGCCTCCTTGAACATTTTAAGTTCAGCCTAAAGGTTTCTCTATTACGTAGTAAACTGAAATCTAACTGGATCCATCAACAGACTGTAACCTACTCTTGTGCCAGTCATAGGTTTTGGGCAATCAAAGGGGGCCAACTGTTCAAGTCATGTTCAAATAAGGCAAAGATCGAGGTGTAGTCATTCTAGCTATTTTTTTCTTAACCTCACTCCCATTTTCTATACATCATTTTCCTTTTGCTGTCCGTAAGTCTTCTTACACCATGTGGTTGTGCTGGTGTCTCTCTGAGCCTACCACGGCACAGGAGGCTGGCCCATTCACAAATCATTCTTTGCTCAATTAAACTCTGTTAAATTTAATTGTCTAAAGTTCTTCTTTAAACACCGGTATTATTATTAAACTTTCCAAGTGCTACTTTCATGTTCATTTCATGCTGGTTACTCTTCCATTAACCACTTAATGATCATTTTTGGTCAAAAATTTTTTTACAAAGCAATTTCTGCCTTCAAGGAATTCATAGGGTACTAATGGACATACACGTAGTGGATATATACATTACTGACACATAATGTGCTGCTGAATAGATAGATTCTGTATGTACACTTTGCATATAACTGAGACATGACAAGATATTGTAGAAATTCAGAAAACTGAGCTGTCAACTCCACTTAGGGGAGCAGGGCAGAGAATCCAGGGCATTCATGGGGAGTGGATGGCCTTCCTGGATTTGGGTGTGAATAGACACAATAAGCTCATGGTACACAGTGAAAAGGTAGAAAGATACCCCAATCAAGAAATAATTAGGCTCAATTTGTATTTTGAACCACTAATAATTTCTACTTCTACTTATGTTGTTCTAGAAAGATTTGCATTCTGGCAATTTCAAATTTTCTTAGAGGACGTAACAACACTTGGGCAGTAGATTTTATATAAGAAAGTTCCTAAGAAATATTTGGCTTTCTAATATTATTCTAAAGTGCCCGGCTCAAGATTAAGATATGGTAAACTATGAAATATAAGCCAAATTTAAGAAGAGTCGAGCCTCAAAATATAATGTTGAAGTTAATAAAGATGCTATCTTCCACATTAGTTGGTAGGAAAACTGAGGTCTCCCTAATAAAATTAAAATCAAATATCTATATCTGTATCTGTAATCACCTAGGCATGGAAACACTTTTATTAGGACATTTCTCTGTTGAAGAAAAGGCATCAGGTGACAATAGGATGTCTGCATGACCTACTTTTCTACCTGCTATGTTGGTGGCATGTACAACCAGGCAGAAAGGCTGCAGCATAATACAATAACCTTGATTTTTCAGTAGTTAGATGACAAGAGGTCAACTTTGCCATTTGTCAAAAAGTAAGTTTCACAAACGTAACACTAAGAAATAAAATTTTAAAACATAAAATTCACATAATGTTTGGAGGTGTCCTATCCCATAGGGTGGCAAGAAATTTAAAGCAAACCACATCCAATGGTAGCATGGATTTAAAGAAGAGTCAACATCCAAGTAAACATGGATTTATTTCTCCAGACTTTCCTCTGAAAATATGCTAAGGGGAAAAAAACATGAAGATGCTAAAAGGAGTGATTTACACATTTTACGTTAGCACTTCTGTATATGGCATTAACTCTGCCAGAAACTGTATGCATTTAGGTTTCATATAATGCTTTTGATATTGATGGCCTGTAAAATTACACCAATAAAAAAACCAATGTATTAAAAATACTTAGGTGACAGGGAACTAGAGAGGTCATTGTCATTTTACAATAGCTTTTACTTTACAAATTCTAAATCCATTGTTGAAATGCATCTATGGTTATAGAAAGAAATTTTTCTATAAATCTTTGAATGAGGCCTTCTCACCATACCCATTAAGATTTTTTTTTTTTAGTGGTGAACTAATGTTGACAGAGAAAAGGTATTAGATTCAGACCCATTAAAACAACTTGTAATTATTTCAAAAATATTTTTAAATTCTAAAATTAAAAATTATTTTAGAAATGCATAGTCATTAGAGAATTTAGTAGTGTTAAAGACATGAAAATATCTTGGCTAAAATGTGTAGAAATACTCTCTGGCCCTGAGTGAACAAAGTGTAAGATTGCATGATGCTTTTTACTATTGTTTCTTAGAATGGAGTTTGATTTTAAAATATCCTATGTTCAGAGGATTCTGCCTTCTGATGTGAACTATAAGCTAACTGAATTCTGTCTCTAGAGTATTGCTTTCCTGAGTGACCCATCCCTACCCAGTAGTGATTTATTTTCTAAAGGGCAGAAAGATTACAGAACAGGTTGCATAATTATTTTGTGCTGTTTTCTTGCTGTTGTTGTTTTGAGACAGAGTCTCACTCTGTCACCCAGGGTGGAGTGCAGTGGTGAGATCTCCGCTCACTGCAATCTCCGTTTCATCGGTTTGAGTGATCTGAAGTTTACTTTTCTTATAACTTAATAGTAAGAATATGATAGGGAGATGTACAGTCTTCACCCACCTGAACTGTCCCTAATATCTCCTCAAAAGATCACACATTACCACATTGGCTTCGGTCAGTCAGCAATCATCCTGTCTCAGATCAGGCCAGCCATATTAATTTGCTCAGGTACTTTGTTAAGTACCACACCCTGAGTGGCTTCTACAATAAAAAATCGTTTTCTTACAATTGTGGAAGCCTGAAGTCTGAGATCAATGGGCCAGCAGGGTGGATTCCTTCTGAGGCTTCTGTCCTTGGCTTGCAACAGCATCTTCTCCCTATGTCTTCACGTGGTCTTTCTTCTATCCATGTCTGAGTTCAAATTGTCTCTTCTTGTAAGGACACCCGTCATACTGGATTAGGACCCACCGTAATGTTTTAACTTAATTGCTTTCTAAAGACACTACTTTTTTTATTTTTATTTTTTGCTTTTATTTTTGTGTGTGTGTGTGACAGAGTCTCCCTCTGTCACCCAGGCTGGAGTGCAGAGGCTCCATCTCTGCTCACTGCAAGCTCCGCCTCCCGGGTTCACACCATTCTCCTGCCTCAGCTTCCCGAGTACCTGCGACTACAGGCGCCCACCACCTCGCCCCGCTAATTTTTTGTATTTTTAGTAGAGATGGGGTTTCATCATGTTAGCCAGGATAGTCTCGATCTCCTGACCTCGTGATCTGCCCACTTCGGCCTCCCAAAGTGCTGGGATTACAGGCGTGAGATACCGCGCCCGGCCCAAAGACACTATCTTTATATGCAGTCGTGTTCTGAAGTACTGGGGGATTAGAAGTTCAATATATGAGGAAGACATCATCCATCCATGACACCACCCTTAGCTGAGCGCACAAAAAACAGTTTATAAATGAAAGGTGTGAGAACTGCTGTCTCTCTCTTTCTCCCCTCACTCTCCCTTCCTGCGTTTTTACTGGAGGTAGGTAGAAGGGCTATTTAAGTGACAGGGTCTCGCTCTGTCTCCCAGGATGGAATGCAGTGGCACCATCATAGCTCCCTGCAGCCTTGATCTCCTGGATTTAAGCTATCCTTCTGCCTCAGTCTCCTGAGTAGCTGGGACTACAGGCACACACCATGGTGCCCAACCAGAAAGATTATATTTTTCCCTAAATAACAACTCAATGGTGACAACTTTTCTTTTCCTTCAAGCATGCCAGCCTCCTTAAAGAGTGGGGACTTCAGGCCGGGCATGGTGGCTCACGCCTGTAATCCCAGCACTTTGGGAGGCTGAGGTAGGTGGATCACGAGGTAAAGAGATTGAGACCATCCTGGCCAACATAATGAAACCCCGTCTCTACTAAAAACATAAAAATTAGCTGGGCGTGGCGGCACATACCTGTAGTCCCAGCTACTTGGGAGGCTGAAGCAAGAGAATTGCTTGAATCCAGGAGGCGGAGGTTGCAGTAAGCCGAGATCGTGCTACTGCACTCCAGCCTGCCAATAGAGCGAGACTCCGTCTCAAAAAAAAAAAAAAAAAAAAAAAAAGGAAAAGAGTGGGGGCTTCTTGCCGCATACCTGGCTTCCAAATGATGGCTGTCTTCCCATTTTGGCACCTCAAATGGTCCTCAGTTTTCATCTGTATTCGGGGTTCCTGCAGAGACTGCTCATTTTCTTCCCAGTACCCCTTGCCTCCAGGGGACATCTTGCAGGCCTCTCATTGATCCATCCCTTTGTGCCAATATTTAGTTGCTTAATGAGGTGAAGAAGTGGCCGGTGAACACAGCCTCCAGATTGGAAATCCATCATGCCAAACAGCGTTATATTTTCCCAGAATCTTGGATCCTTAAAGAAAACTAATTTTATTCTTGATTGTTACTATGCTGATATTTGCAGCTAGGTCATGACCTTTAGGAATATAATAAACTTGTGAAAAATGGTATTTATCTCTGCTATTAACATATTTACCTCTGCTATTAACATATAAGCTTGAATATAATAAATTTGTGAAAAATGGTATTTATCTCTGCTATTAACATATAAACTTGGGAACCCTGATATTTTACATCATTTTTAAACAACTTTATTGAGATACGATTGACAGATTAAAGTGTTCAAATGGTAAATTTTGACATTTCTATACCAGTGAAGCCATTACCACCATCAGTAGAGTGAACATATCCATCACCTGCAGAATTTTACTTATGTTTTTGTTTCCTCACTCCTGCTTTGACCCACAGCCACTTCCCTGTCACCAACACTGATCTGTTCCTATAGATGAGTTTGTATTTTCTAGAAAATATATAAATGAAATCATAGAGTGTGTATTCTTTTTCTCTGGCTTTTTTTCACTCAGTGTAATATGAGATTCATCTCCAGTGTTATATAGATGAATGGTATATTCTTTTGAATTGTTAATTAGGACCTCATTGTATGGGTTTACCAGATTTTTAAAATCTATTCATCTGTTGATAGGCACTTTGATCATTTCCAGTTTTTAGCCATTTCAAATTAAGTTGCTATAAACATGCCACTGCACTCCAGCTTGGATGACAAAACGAGACTCAGTTTCTAAAAACAAACAAACAACAAAAAATGCCATAAATATTCATGTACAAGTCTTTATACGGATATGTTTTTTCATTTCTCTTGGGTTAATATGAATAAATGGGTGACATGGAAGAGTCATGTTATAGATATACATAACTTTCTAAGAAAACATCAAAGTGTCTTCTAAAGTGGTTGTATCATATAATAGTTTTCTATTGCCAGTAGCAAATTATAGAATTTGTGTAGGTTGAGTGTCCCTGGTCCAAAATGCTTGAGACCAGAAGTGTTTTGGATTTCAGATTTTTTTTAGATTTTGGAATATTTGCATATACATAATGAGATATCTTGGGGATGGAAACCAAGTCTAAACACAAAATTTATTTGTGTTTTATGGGCATCATATCCATATGCCCTAAAGGTAATTTCATACAATATTTTTAATTTTGTACACAAAATAACTGTGTACATTGACCATCAGAAAGCAAAGGTGTCAGTTGTTCAGTTGTGGAATTTTCCACTTGTGGTGTCATGTTGCCAATCAACAAGTTTTGAATTTTGAAGCATTTTCGATTTTGGATTTTCAGATTAGGGACTCTCAACCTGTACCAAAAAAACTAGTAACCAAAGCAAAATCAAATTTATTATCTTATAGTTCTGTATGCCAGAAGTCTGATACAAGTGCCATGAGACTAAGACCCAACTGTCAGCTGTCACCCAGGCTGCTTTCTTTTCTGGAGGCTCTAAGGGAGAGTCCATTTTGTTGACTTTTCTAGCTTCCATAGGCTGTTCATGTCCCTTAGCTCCTGGAACTCTTCCTCCATCTGTCTGATTGCTGTTATTTGCTTAAGCCAGTTACTTGATGTAAATGTTGAAAAGTTAGTTTCCCTTAGGAATCTTCAACACTTGACCAACAAAAGGATATTAATTTCAACCCAGGCCAGCCTTTCACGTATTTTTGTTTAAGATTACATGAGAAAACAGCTGAAGTGCTTTGCAAGTTATTTAATATTGTACAAATACAGGGTGATGTTTTCTGTTTCACATTTCTTATTTCATGGTTGGGGAATTTGAGGCTCAGATGAGTTAAGTGATGCCTGCAAGGCTAGAAAATTTGTCCAGGGGCAGTGCCTGAATGGAGCACCACCTTCTATTCCCTCAGCCTCCAAAACGGGTATATTGTGTGTGTGTATATATACATACACGCTTTATATATATATATATACTTTAAATTCTGGGATACATGTGCAGAACGTGCAGGTTCATTATGTAGGTACACATGTGCCATGGTGGTTTGCTGCACCCATCAACCTGTCATCTACATTAGGTATTTCTCCTAATGCTATCTCTCCCCTTCATTCCCACCCACTGATAGGCTCTGGTGTGTGATGTTCCCCTCCCTGTGCCCGTATGTTCTCATTGTTCAACTCCCACTTATGAGTGAGAACATGCGGTGTTTTGTTTTCTGTTCCTGTGTTAGTTTGCTGAGAATGATGGTTTCCAGCTTCATCCAGGTCCCTGCAAAGGACATGAACTCATCCTTTTTTATGACTACATAGTATTCCATGGTGTATATGTGCCACATTTTTTTATCCAGTCTATCACTGATGGGTATTTGGATTGGTTCCAAGTCTTTGTTATTGTGAATAGTGTTGCAATAAACACACATGTGCATGTGACCTTATGGTAGAATGATTTATAATGCTTTGGGTATATACTCAGTAATGGAATTGCTGGGCCAAATGGTATTTCTGGTTCTATATCCTTGAGGAATCTCCACACTGTCTTCCACAATGGTTGAACTAATTTACACTCCTACCAACAGTGTAAAGGTGTTCCTAATTCTCCACATCCTCTCCAGCATCTGTTGTTTCCTGGCTTTAATGATTGCCATTTTAACTGGCGTGAGATGGTATCTCATTGTGATTTTGATTTGCATTTCTCTAATGACAAGTGATAATGAACTTTTTTTCATGTTTGTTGGCTGCATAAATATCTTCTCTTGAGAAGTGACCGTTCATATTTTTTGCCCACTTTTTGATGGGGTTGTTTGGTTTTTTCTTGTAAATTTGTTTAAGTTCCTTGTAGATTCTGGATATTAGCCCTTTGTCAGATGGATAGTTTGCAAAAATTTTCTCCCATTCTGTAGGTTGCCTGTTCACTCTGATGATAGTTTCTTTTCCTGTGCAGAAGCTCTTTAGTTTAATTAGATCCCATTTGTCAATGTTGATTTTTGTTGCAATTGCTTTGGTGTTTTAGTCACGAAGTGTTTGCTCATGCCTATGTCCTGAATGGTATTGCTAGCTTTTCTTCTAGGACTTTAATGGTTTTAGGTCTTACGTTTAAGTCTTTAATCGATCTTGAGTTAATTTTTGTATAAAGTGTAAGGAAGGGGTCCAGTTTCAGTTTTCTGCATATGGCTAGCCAGTTTTCCCAACATCATTTATTAAATAGGGAATCTTTTCCTCATTGCTTGTTTTTGTCAGGTTTGTCAGTGCTCAGATGGTTGTAGATGTGTGGTGTTATTTGTGAGCCCTCTGTTCTGTTCCATTGGTCTATATATCTGTTTTGGTACCACGATCATGCTGTGGGTTTACTGTAGCCTTATAGTATAGTTTGAAGTCAGCTAGCGTGATGAAGAGGCACTATTTTCTAACTCTCAAAAATCCTGGAATAATTGCTCCTGATTGGGTATCTGGTATTAGTGGTGTGATTTCAGTTTCTAACATACCTGGGAAATTGGAAGGGAGACCCCATGTGGGAGAGTTCAAGCGTGTCCTAAGTAGTGACTCAGGGCTGGGCCGAAGTGACTTGTGAGTGATTTAGGTCATTCTAACGCTTGAATGACAAACAACACTATTTTTACATTGGTGTTTTTTTTGTTTGTTTTTGTTTTTTGTTTTTGTTGTTGTTGTTGTTTTTTACTTAATAGGCAAGTCACAGTTATTCTGTCTCTCTAAAACAAAATATAAAATTCATTTTTAGGAAAGATATCAAATACACATTTGTTGCTGTTGTTCACTTACTGCTTTTGTAATTGACATAAAGTACTCTCCTGTGACTTGATTCAGCAAGAAAACTAATTTACATTTTTCTTTCCTAGAAAACTTCTGAAGCACCAATACTTGGTCTATATATAAATCTTAAGTGTTGCTGTTTTGGTTTTTAATATATACTAGAGGTCTCTGAAACAGCACTGGATTCCCTTCAGAACCTTTTCAGGAGCTTCCCAAGGGAAAATTGTTCATCTGGATTGGCACGGTGCTACTCCCAAATTGCAAGAGATCCTAGGAATCTATATTTAGACTTCAAGAAATTTGACACATGAGAATGCAAAACCAAATTGCTTTTTCTCAATTTGTTCTGTCAGTATCAGCAATGGCAAAGTTACAATTCGGAATATGACTTCAGTAAAACTTCGTTAATCCAAAGGCCACTAATTTGATATTTTTCATCATGTGGGTTGAGGCTGAAGTTTGCCTTTTCACTATTGAAGACTGTTGGGTTTGCTATTTTTATAATCTGAAAGAGGGCAAAAATTTAACTCAATTTAAAAAGAAGTACAGAGAATCATTTGAAAGGATATAGGAAAAATCTGGGGGAAAGTGAAACAAGCCAGTAGCTGTCATTTCATGTTGTCCAGGACCTAACGAGCCCCCTCTCTCTCACTCACTGGCCCATCAATCCTCAGAGACTCAGAGCCCACATTAAGATATACAATTTACTCTACCACTGAGATGTAAAAAGTTGCCTCTTCCTTGGAAATTAACATTTTGAAGGTCAACCAAAGCCATACTTTTTGAGATGAGGCTCAGAGAATGTAGTTTCTACTTTTTCCCGGGGAGATAAACATTTTGTTAGAAGTTAAACTTTAAAACCTTTTCTCCTTTCACCAATTCAACAAATGCACCCACAGTGCATTAGGAAGAGTGTTAACTGTTGCCAATGAAGAGAGTAAACGCACAAAGACAGAGTCCTGAACTCACAACCTTGATTGTATAGTTCCTTCTGTGCCCTTGACTCTTGTGGCAAGGTAAAGGGAAGGGTAGTGGTAGCATGTAGGTGCCACTGTAGCATTCAGTCTTCTGCCAGGCTACTTAGATGGTCATGAATTTTAAAAGGTTGAACACACACACACACACACACACACACCTTAAATAATGAGATTAAGAATATGTGATTAAATATGCAGTTTATTCATGTAAAAAGCTTGAAGATTCCTGCACAGGAAGCACAGACTCTTCAGACTTGGCATCACTGTTCTGAAGTGTAGAAGTTTGGGGTTGTCTATGTAGATGGGGTTTAGGGAAACTTACCAGAATTTCAACATGTTTCCATATAGGCTTACTGCATAGTTATAATGATCTGATTGGTCAAGGTGTTTTTTGTTTGTTTGTTTTTTGTTTTTTATTTTGGGAGAGGTATGTTTAACATTCCACACTGAAGATGTAACAGTCATGAAGTCTTTTGTGTCACCTGGTCTGAGTTAGGTACAGGACAGTAAGGGCAACAGTTAAACTATAACAAAGGTAAATAATTAGAAGGGGAGGATGTCTGGCCTTTGGTCTCTCCTAGTCACTTTCAAAATAAGAACACTAAGAAAGAGTAAATCTGTAATCTGAGAAGCAGAAGTTACAACTACATGCTATATGACTCAGATCACACAGTCACATGCCTCCCAAGACTGAAAGTGTTTTAGAGGTTCCAACAGCTTTTAAATTTTATTTTCTCACATATGGGCACACAATTGCAGTGATAAGTAATAGTGAGATGATAAGGAAGTATGACAAATGCACAGTCACTTCAGGAGCTCACAAGAGAGTCCCATGAGCAGGTTATCAATGAGGTGAGAGTTGAAGTACATGATAAGGAGTAGCCCTTGTGAATAATGGACCTTAAAGCTATTCCTAGTGCAAGGACATGTGAGAAAATGTGGGGAGAAGAAGGCATGTGGTATGTCTGCCATATCTAGGGAACTCTAGGAATTTCAGGGCAAAGGGTCCTTTGGAAAGGATAAAGAGTTAGGAGAGGATGGTGAAGACCAGATCATGAAGGACCTTTTAAGTCTTGCCAAAAGGATACTTGCTTTTATTTCAAAGGAAATACATTTTAAGGTAGCTAGTTAAAAAAATCAGTTTGAATTTAGATATATTACTCTGACAGGATTGTTGGGTGGTGATTTGAGTAAAAAATGCTAACGTAAGTAAGCAGTAAGGCCTCTATTGTAAGCAGCAAGGCCTCTATTGTAGTAATGCAGGTGGGTAATGAGCTGCCCTATGATGTAATCAACAAGAATGCACAGTAAGAGTGGGTTGAGTTCTATGTGGGAGGCTGAGTTGCTTGCACTTGGGAATTGATAGATTTAAGAGGTGAGGAAGATGATGACTTGGTTTACTGGAGTTAGGGGGGTGGATGTAAGTTCCGCTTGAATATACAAAAATACATGTGGAAGTTTTCGAGTATACATGTTCTGGTGCTCTGCTTTGACTCCATATTCTCAGATAAAGTTACTTATTCACAACATAAATATTTCCCCAAATTACAACAATTAATTTGAGGAGCAAAGTCTCAGAATATTTATTATTTTTCAAGAAATTTGAAGTGCATGTTGTCCGCCTACAGATAAATCCTGTGTTGATTAAACAGGCATTGTCTATTTCCCCAATTTTACTCTTTGCTTTAGTGTACGTACTATGACAGACACTGTTGTTACCTAACCTGGTACCCATTTCCAGGCACTGCTAGCCCTTGCTGCCTTCACAATGAGAATGGGAAAGCTAACTGCAGAGTTCACTACCTTCCCTGCAGCAGTGGTGGCCATATGGTACAATCTTAGGCAATGACACGAAACAGAATCTTCTGGGGGCGTCTCATTTCTGATAAAAAGAACAAACAACTTTGGTACTATCTTTTCCTCTCTTCTTTTCACTTTGTTGAAATACCTGAAGTTGGAATTGTCATCTCGCATTCATGAGAACCCCAGGGACCCTGTAACTTCTATGGTTAAGCTGCTAGGACAGTTCCAATTAAATGTGAGACTTTTCATTGGTGAGAATTTTTTAAAAAGCTCTCATTTGTTGATGTCATGATAGTCAGGTTTCCAGGTGTTGGCAGCTCTGTGCTATCCTAATATCCATCCCTGCCCAGAGCTTTAGCTACAACATATAATCACTTTAAAAGTTGCAATAAATAATTCCATGAAAATGACCAAATTCACTAATAAACTATCCCCACCCTTCAAAAAGAATCTCTGATCCTGAGGAACACGTGCAATAAACTATATCCCAAATACATGACTCAGATTTTCCAATTATACTAATTGGATAAGTGAACTGGATATAGCAGAAGTAGAAAAAATTAGCCCTGATAACTGGGCGTGTCATGGAATTGAAAGAAACTAAAAAATAATGGATTGGGGGTAGACAGGAGGGATACAGCATAGTGACATCTGTGACTCTTAAGTATTTATTGAGGTCCACTGAAATAACCGCATGATCTCATTTAATCTAAGGAAAAAGAAGAAAATGAAGACAAAAAGTTCTGATCAGTTGTTTATGTCCTCCCCCTGGTGTAGTCCTAGCAGAATCTGGATGCTTCTGTAATAAAGATGATCTTAGAGAACATATGTATTAGTTAAATTTAACACAATGATGTTACATGACAAGCCATTCCCAAACTCACTGGCTTAAAGCCAATGCTTTTTATCGCTCAGAAGTCTATAGGTCAGCTTGACAGTTTTTCTAGACTCAGTAGGGCCCCTCTCATATGTCTGTGATTAGTTGCAGGTCAGCTGGGCAGCTGTGGTCATCTCAGCTGGGCTTTTTCACAGGCTTGATGCCTTGGCTGGGATGACTGGACTCAGCTCTGGTTCATGTGGTCTCTGACCCTCCACCCAGTGATCTTGATCATGTTATCTTGGAGGCAGAGTCCAAGAGAAATGGTGGAAGTGTGCAAGGTTGCTGGAGTCCTGAGCTCAGTGTTCCATTCCTTTCTATTGACCAAAGCAAGTCACGAAGCCAGACTAAATACAAGGGGTGGGGCAATAATTAGTGTTCTCTTGATGAGAGAAGCTGCAAGGTTACACTGGAAAGGATATGGATACAGGGAAAGGGTGAAGAAACAGGCCATTTTTGTCATTAATCTATTTCAGTAACTACATGTCAGAATGTAGAGCTGAATTAGATGATCTTTAAAAGTTCCTTTTAATGCTAGAGTGAGAACTAATGGAAACTTGAATTAATGGTTGTATTTGTCTCAGAATGGTGTTTCCTGAAAGATTTTTACCTTCCAATGTCTCTGATAGCAATAATGGTTGATTTGTATTCTTAGGGATACATGTCCAACATGCCAGTTTGGTCCTCCAAGCAGCAGACACCAAGATAGATATACAAGAGATTCACAGGAAATACCTGAGAAAGAAAGGGAAAGCTTTCAAACTATGGTGCTAGTCAGATATCTGTGCAGAGAAAGAGAAAGAGAAGGATTAGATAAGGAGAACCTCAGATCTCAATCCAATTCTGGAAAGAAAACGTCGGCCATGTCAATATGTAGGACTGGCCCAGGGCTACTATCTCCGCTAGGCCCACTTATCAGCTGGAAGTGAAACAGGGGAAGTGTGTCCCGGTGTGAATCTGAAGATATATCCCAAAGTGCGGCAGCTGGAGGTTGCCAGTCACCTGTGCTGTCCACAGCAGATTCTCTTGAAGTGAGATCTGAGTGGATCAATCCCACGGTTACCACATAAGGACAATATAAAATATAATGAATGTTCAAATAAGGGTGGGACCAAATTATATCTATATTGGTCATATTATTGTATTCAAGCCCAAGGCTAGCTACAGGAATGGGTACACTGGGCTCTTATATGAATGTGCACTCAAATTGTCAGTGGGGAGAGTACTATTAAGGAAAAAAAAATGCTCTTCTTATGTGTCATACACGGTCATAAAGATCTCTCCAACAAGTCTTTTCTACTCTCCACCTCCCAAGCATGGTTGTTAAGTCTCACCTATTATTTATGCTGTGTTCTCTGTGATGTCTGTCATTTCTCCTCCACCTGTCTGACACCCAAACTTCCAGGTTCAACCTGAGTACCACCTCTATGACCCCTCAAACAGCAAAGCCCTCCCTCCAAATGCCTAAGGAATATCGTTATCTTATGACTGTTTTCCACTTAATGTATATAGCCATACATATCCTTATAATATTAGTTAGCTTTCTATGTCACTTAGAATTTACATTATTTGAGGATAGGAACTATGAGCTTTTTTAGATTACTATATTTGTAATTTGTCTTCTTTTGTTTTGTTTGGTACTGTTGGGGGAGAAAGGGAAACAGTAGAAAGTCACCTGAAGCCACCTGGAAATTTTCCATATAATCGGCTAAAACAGTGTATATATGAAATGTAGGATAGAAAAATAAAGATTGTTTGGTGTCTGGGGAAGGAATTCCAAATCTTCAGACTATGCTTTTCTGCAGATGCAATCTGTGTACTGCTTATAGTCACAAAGAGACTACGTAGGAAGTATCTAAAGGATTTGGGGAACTGGTAGGTCTCTGTCTCCTGGGATTTCTCAGTTCCACACCCTTGTTGATTCTAGCTCACACCTACAGACAGCTCTCCATCCCCACTGTCATCATCCCACTGGGGGTGGATGAGTGTGACAGCTTCCTAATTTGTCTCGCTGCTTTCATTCCACTCTATTATTTACATATCATCTAGAGTCATTTTATAAATTTATAAATCAGAGATATCATTTATCTGTGTGAAACCATTATTGATTAGGAATCTGAAAACATTCAGTTTCCAGATGTTTGGCATATGATCATTTTCTTAAGAAGTTTTCAATATTTTCTTTATATAAAGTTTTATAACTCAGCAGACCTTTTAAATCTGGAAACTCATTTCTTCAAGTCTAGGAATTTTCCTATATTACTGCTTTTATGATTTTTCCCTCTCCTTTTACTTTGTTTTAAAATTCTACTGGAATAAACTTTTAGTTTTCTTATATTTTAACCCTAATTTCCATCCTACAATATCTTTACTAAGGAGATGGAAATTATGTACTACAGAGTTACTCCCCAAACTAGCTTTAAAGGGGTTGGTTTGAATGAACTTTACCCCAGGGCCTATTTTTACCATGCTTTATTTTCCAATTAATTGACAAGCTATAATAAATTTTATTTTTTTTCTCTGTCTCTTCAATAGTTCCATACACCTTATCTTGAACTGATAGTCTTACTAAGAGCTTAACTTAAAAATTCACCCTGAAATGTGTTCATGTCATTTTATTTTTCCTTCAAAGCAGTGAAATAAACTGCGTGGTTAGAAGTGGGGATAAAATGCACAGTAATATAAATTTAGAAAGTAGGTCAGGTCCTACTTCTGTGTCAAGGATAAAAATTGAATCTAAGATTCAGAAAGGGGTTATTCAGTAATTGACATGAAGAGAGAGCTCCCTAAAGTCTAAGTCATTTGTCATTTGGTTATGGAATTCAGGAATTCTAATCAACAGCATAAACTCCAGGGAAAGTAACCCTCACCTATTCATTGTAGAACTAACAAGAAGTAATAAGATTTCTGGAATGTAGTCAGTGAGAGGAAGAAAATAGAGAGAGAGAGGGAGGAGACCAGTGATCAGGCAGCATGGGGTAATGGGAAAATCACTGGATTAGAAACTAAGTTAAATTCTGGTTCTGCACTGTGACCGAGGGCAAGACAACACTGTCTGCCTGAGCCTCAGGATCTTTCATACAATATGAGAATAAAATAAACCGTAATATTTGCCTCATCATTGAAAAGTACACATTTCAATTAAAAATCCATAGTTATGATTGAGGAATTATTCTAATTTGAAATAGAATCCATAATATGGAAACGCTAATTGTATTGTTTCATATATCTTTTTTTCTCAGATTAGAAAACTGTCAATAAATAAAAGAGAACGATCTGGAAGTAGATAAAATGCAAACTTCTAAATGTTGGCCCATTAAACATAAACACAATTTAGTTGAGAATTTATGATGAACATATAGAGAGAAATTGATGTCTTCAAAAGTTGCAGTGACTTTTTCAAGAATAGTTGAGAAAAAAATAGGATGAGTTTAACAAATTGAAGCATTTGTACATGATTCTTTGTACTCTCACTTGTCTGTGATGATCTAGGGACTATTTTACCCAAGACAGAAACAGGTAGTATGTAAGTTCTGAAGAATATTTCTTATAATAATTAAAAAATTAACCAAGTGTTGTTAGCTAATGAAAAACATTATTAGAGAGGCTGTAAAGTTTTATTTAATGAGCTGATGACCCACTTGACTGGTATCATTAGGATACTGTGTGGTAGCTAACAAGTCTAGGCAGACTCTGGGGAACCCGTCTAGCTCCAAGAATCTTTAGTAGAATATAGGTTAATCATTACCTTCTAAACCATTCCCCAAGTAAATTATATTTAGAGTATTGGAAAATTTGTGATTTACACCTCTGTATTTTTCTACATGCTGTTGCCTCTGGACAAGTGTTCTTCTTTATTCTTTACCCAGTCTTTGTACCTTCAAAACTCAACATACGTCATTTCTCAGATAAGCTTTTACTGACATCTTCTTTTTATTTAAATGCAAGGCCTCTATGCTCACATAGGCCACCTACATGGTATGATATCTATTACACACTGGAAATGGTGGGTTATTACTGTGTGTCTTCCCATGGACTGTACAAACACGAGGGTAGGATCTCATAAGATTACATTTTCCCAGTTTCTAGCACACTATCTCATATGCTAGTAATCCAGATTAAACCAAGGAAGTACATAAAAAGAGCATGGAATTTATAATAGGAAGACCTGGAGTTGAGCTCTAGTTCAGTTCATTTCTAGCTATCTTACTTTGGGGAAATCAATTAATCCCTCAGATGATCAGTTTTTCAGTTCTCAAATAGAGATACCAATAACGACTTTGTTATACACTTATTGAGATGCAAATATGCGATTATATAAAGCCATTTTGTAAGCACAAAATGTTATATTAACATTAACATAATTGTTCTACAGAAGGAAAGAGGTGTCAAAACTTCTTGATCTCATGATAACATGCAAATGCTGGTATCAAATGCCTGTATATTTTAAAAGCCTCAGATCCCTCTACAAACATGTTTACAAACAAATTACATTATGGAAGACAAAACTATCCAAACACCTTATTAACAACACTGGAGAAGAAAGGGATGTTTGGATACAGTGTGGGGCAGGAGTGAAGTTAACCTGCAACCACTGTCAGTGAAGGGGGATAGGGACAGAGAAGCCAGGAGTGGTATAGATAGATGTTACCAATCTTTAGACAGATAATTAGAAAACATTTTCATAAAGTGTTTGAGTAAAGAAATTCCTACTCAGAAGTCAGAAATATGATCATAAATATCCTATTGTCTAAAAGCTAACATTTATAGGAAACTAATAAGCTAGTTTTGGTGTTTTTTTTTTCTTTTGGTTATAGACTAAAAACACCCAGAAACTTTTGAAAAAGATGACATGAATTATGGTTTATGGTTACTTTGAAATAAAATTATTTTGTCAGTATTCATCTATGTGCAAAGAGATTGTGAGTAACAGCCATTGGATATGAGTTCAGAAGGTCTGAAAGCAGACTCCATGTAGAAGTAAAAAAAATGAAGAATGACATTTATTTTATTTATCTAAAAAGCCAAGTCAGGATTCTTAGGGATGGGATGGAGAATTTCATAGCAGACCAATGTTCCCACTGAGACAAACTAGACAAAACAGTTAAGGTACAATTTTTATAGATTTAATAATGTCAGAAAACTACAGAACTATGAGGACTACAGAGTAATGTTCTAGGGAGAGAAACACTTTTAGAAGGTGAAATTAGGACTTTCAGTTCTTTGTGGACATTATCTGATTCTGTCCATGGTGCTGAAACTGAGACTCGAGGTGCAGTCCAGGCTGTGAAGCAGAGGCAATCTTAGCAGTCATGAAGGGTTTCAGGGACAGATTTAGAGGTGCGAAAGTCCTCAAACAGATGGCTAGTTTCCCTTTTCATACATTTGCTGCACTCAAAATCTGCATGGGAGAGGAGGCTAAAGAATTAAGCCCAGATCTCAGAAACGCTGGGTGGAATTTTTCAGTCTCGTTACTTACCAAACAAATACATACTAGGGACAGTACACACATAATGAAAGTAAGAGAGGAGAACTAAAATCCCCGCCCCCCATGATGGTAAACTGACATGGATACAGAACTCCAGTTTCTTTGTTCATGGAGGTACTTGAATATCTGGATATCGCTACAGTCTTAAAATTCAAGCTTGACCTCTAGAAGCAGACATTGCAGTAGACAAAGAAGCCAGAAGGATGTTTGACATTTGCTCAGAACTTGAGTGATAAAATTGGAAAGTCGAGGGCCTTTAAACACAGCTGGTCTCCTCCTCAAGACCATTGTCAAATTCTAATATGTGGGATGGGAGACTAAAGCACTAAGCTGAAAACCTTGTGAAAATCAGAGCAGAGATTCCTGCAGCTTCTCATTGCTGAGGAGACAAAAACTCACAATGATTTCAATTGAAATCCCTGAAGGGCTATATCCTAGGAACAGCTACAAAAAAGAAGTTGGCTAGATTTTTACAAACTGCAACACGGTGTTAGCTGGAGTATTCTGTGATTGGTTTGAAATAATTAGTCTCCTTTTAACCATTTAACGGAATAAAGGGGAAGCCTCTCTGGAAGAGAAAACCCTTCAAAGTATCTACAATTTTTTAACCCACTATGTGTCATTCAATAAAAAATTCCTAGATATATGAGGAGATAGGATCATAGGACCGAACTCTAAGACGAAATTGATAGTAGAAACAATCCAACAAGGAATCCATGTATTACATTTAGCACACTAGTTCTTTAACTGATCAGGATGTTCAAAAAAGGAAAAGAGAAAAACGGAAAGAGTGCAGAATTTCACCATGGAATTGGAATCTGTGTAGAAAATCTTAGGGATGGGATGGAGAATTTCATAGCAGACCAATGTTCCCACTAAGACAAACTAGACAAAACAGTTAAGATACAATTTTTATAGATTGAATAATGTCAGAAAACTACAGATCTATGAAAAATAGAATTTTTCCATATGGGATTTCCATAGAATTTCTGAATGGATGAGTTTAACAGCAAATTAAATATACCAGAAGACAGAATGATGACCAAGAGGAACAGCCAATAGAAAATACCCAAAATTCAGAGAGAAATATGAGTTGAAAAAATAGAGCACAGTAAAAGAGACATATGAGTCGTGCTCAAAAAGTGTAACACGTACTTGGTATTTGGGTGGGAAAGAAAAGAAAATGGAAAGCAGATAGTTTTTAAGGAAACGATTGTTAAAAATATTTCAAAATTTATGAAAAAACATCACCCTATGACTTCAGATAACTTAGTGAAAGCCAGGTTGGCAAATATGCGTTAAAAAATAGGCACACGCTAGTGAAATTTTTAAAAACCAAAGAGAAAGAGAAAGTCTTAAAAGTAGTCATAGGAAAAAGCAACACATTAACTTTAAAGGATCAACTGACAGTTGATTTTTCTATAAAAGAAGTAAGAAAAAAATACAATGACATCTTTAAAGTGCTGAAACACGAATAACTGCCAAACTAGAATCGTTTGTTTGTTTGTTTGTTTGTTTCTGACGGAGTCTCGCTCTGTCGCCCAGGCTGGAGTGCAGTGGCGCAATCTGGGCTCACTGCAAGCTCCGCCTCCAGGGTTCACGCCATTCTCCTGCCTCAGCCTCCCGAGTAGCTGGGACTATAGGCGCCTGCCACCACGCCCAGCTGATTTTTTTGTATTTTTAGTATAGACGGGGTTTCACCGTGTTAGCCAGGATGGTCTCGATCTCCTGACATTGTGATCTGCCCACCTCAGCCTCCCAAAGTGCTGGGATTACAGGCATGAGCCACCACGCCCAGCCGCCAACCTAGAATTTTACACCCAGCAAATATATCCTTCAAAGATGAAGGTGAAAGTAAAGACATATTCAGAATAAAACCAAGTAAATTTGTCACCAGCATACCTACATTAAACAAAATACAGGGAGGTCTACAGGAATAATTAATGATTTCAGTGAAAATATGGAAAAGCAGGAAAGAATGAGAAGCCTGTTAGAGTATATAAGTGAATAAATGTGAGGAAATTGACTGCAGAAAAGAAAACTCCTAATGTCTGTGAGGATCTAGAACTAGAAATACCATTTAACCTAGCGATCCCATTACTGGGTATATACCCAAAGGATTATAAATCATGCTACTATAAAGACACACGCACATGTGTGTTTATTGTGGCACAGTTCACAATAGCAAAGATTTGGAACCAACCCAAATGTCCATCAATGATAGACTGGAGTAAGAAAATGTGGCACATATACAACATGGAATACTATGCAACCATACAAAAGGAAGAGTTCATGTCCTTTGCAGGGACCTGGATGAAGCTGGAAACCATCATTCTCAGCAAACTAACACAGGAACAGAAAACCAAACACCGCATGTTCTCAGGTGGGAACTGAACAATGAAAACACTTGGACACAGGGTGGGGAACATCAAACCCCAGGGCCTGTCATGGGGTAGGGGCAGGGGGAGGGATAGCATTAGGAGAAAAACCTAATGTAAATGATGAGTTAATGTGTGCAGCAAACCAACATGGCACATGTATACCTATGTAACAAACCTGCACGTTGTGTACATGTACACTAGAACTTAAAGTATAATTTAATATATATATAAAATATAGAATTACAATGTGTGATAAATATAACACAAAATGCATAAGGGGTAATTTGAGTTAAAGAATTGTAAGTTCCAGAATTATTAGGAAGTGATAAAAGTAATACTTATACTGCATTACACTCACTCAAAAATGCCTGCTATAATATACGTAGTAACCACAATGCCTGCTATGGTATATGTAGTATCCACTAAAAAAAGAATGAAACAGAAAATAACTAAGAAGTTAGTAAGAGCAAAATGGAATAGTGAAAATAACATTTAAATAATATAAAATATAAAATGAGAAAAAATAAAATTAAAATTATTGGGTCAAATAGAGAACAAGCAGTAAAGTGGTAGATAGAAGCAGAACTAAATAAGTAATTAAATTGAGTATTAATGGATTAAGCACTTATATTTAAACACATTAAACATAAAGATAATAAATGGATCAAAATAACTATATTCCATGTAAATATGTAATAAAAGAAAGCTCTAGTAACTTTGCTAATATCAAACAAAACAGACTTTAAGGTAAGAAATCTTACTAAAAATAAAGGGGTATATTTCATAATAATAACTGGGTAAATCTGTCAAAACAGTATCAATATTTTAAATTTGTATGCCTTCAATGGTGCATCTTTATGATATGTAAAGCAAAAAATATTAACATAATTTAAAGGAGAAATAGACAAACCAAATTAATAGACAGATTTTAACAAACATCTATAGCTTATAGAACAAGTAGATAAAACTCAGTGAGAATATAGAAGAAATTAACAACACATTCAGTAAACTTGCTCTGATTTATCCATTTATGCCTGAGGTTGCAATTTTGTGAATTTTTGCAATCAGACCTGGGCGATGACCTTGAGCAGTAGGATATAAATAAATTCCACAAGCTTAGCATTCCAATAATGGAACTATAGGCATTTAACATGAAGAACACCCCATAAAAATCACAATAGAATTCACATTCTTTTCTTTTCGTTTTTGTTTTTCAACTTTTAGGTTCAGAGGTACACATGCAGGTTTGTTACATGAGTAAATCACATGTCACAGGGGTTTAGTTTACAAATGATTTTGTTATCCAGATAATGAGCATAGTACCCAACAGTCGGTTTTTCACCTCTCACCCTCCTTCCACCCTCTACCCTCAAGTAGACCCTGGTATCTATTGTTCCCTTCTTTGTGTACATGTATACTCAGTGTTTAGCTCTCACTTACGAGAGTGAAAACATGTGGCATTTCTTTTTTGTTGTTTCTTTTTTGTTGTTTCTGCATTAATTCACTTAGGATAATGGCCTCCAGCTGCATCCATGTTGCTGCAAAGGACTTGATTTCATTCTTTTTTATGACTGTATAGTATCCTGTCATGTATATGTACTACATTTTCTTTATCCAGTCAACCATACATAAACATCTAGATTAATTCCATGTATTTGCTACTGTGAATAGTCCTGTGATGAACATATGCATTCATGTATCTTTTTAGAAGAATGACATTATTTCCTTTGAGTATGTAGCCAGTAATGGGATTGCTGGGTCAAATGGTAGTTCTATTTTAAATTCTTTGAGAAATCTCGAGACTGCTTTCCACAGTGGCTGAAATAATTTACATTCCCACTAGGAGCATGTAAGTGTTTCCTTTTATCTATAACCTTGTCAACACTTTGTTTTCTAACATTTTAATGATAGCCATTCTGACTGATATGAGGTGGTATCTCATTGTAGTTTTGACTTGCATTTCTCTAATGATTAGTGATGTTGAGCATTTTTTCATATGCTTGTGGGCCATGTGTATGCCTTCTTTTGATAAGCGTCATTTATGTTTTTTGCTCGTTTTTTTAAAGGGGTTGTTTGCTTTTTGCGTATTTATTTGTTTAAGTTCCTTATAAATTCTGGATATTAGATCTTTGTTGGATGCATACTTTGCAAATATTTTCTCCCACTCTGTACGCTGTTTGTTTACTCTTTTGACAGTTTCTTTTGATGTGCAGAAGCTCTTAGTTTAATTAGATCCCACCTTTCTATTTTTGTTTTTGTGGCAACTTTTGTTTTGTTGCTACACGGTTGTCTATTTTTGTTTTGTTGCTTTTGGAGACTTCATGAACTATCCGCCAAGGCCTATGTTCAGAAAGTATGAGCCAGGTTTTCTTCTAGTGTTTTTATAGTTTCAGATCTTACATTTAAATCCTTAATACATCTTGAGTTAATTTTTTTATATAATGAAAGAAGGGGCCCGTTTTCAATCTTCTGCATACGGCTAGCAGCTATCACAGCACTGTGTATTGAACAGGGGGTCTTTTCCTCATTGTCAGCTTTGTTGAAGATCAGATGGTTGTAGGTGTGCCACTGTATTTCTGTATTCTTTGACTGTATCAATTGGTCAATGTGTCTGTTTTTGTACCAGTATCATGCTGTTTTGGTAACTGTAGCCTTGCAGGATACATTGAAGTCTGGTAGTGTGATGCCTCCAGCTTTGTTGTTTATGCTTAGGATTACTTTGGCTATTCGGGTTCTTTTTTGGTTCCACATAAATTTTAGAATATTTTATTCTCAGAAAGAATATTTTGATAGGAATAGCATTGAGTCTGTAAGTTGCTTCGGATAGTATAGCTATAATGACAGCATTGATTCTTCCTATCCAGGAGTGTGAAATGTTTTTCCAATTTGTTCATGTCATCTCTGATTTCTTCCAGCAATGTTTTGTATTCTCATTGTGGAGATATTTCACCTTTCTGGTTAGCTGAGTTCCTAGATATTTCATTCATTTTGTGGCTATTATGAATGGGGTTGTGTTCTTGGTGTTGCTCTCAGCTTGGGCGTTATGGGTGTATAGAAATGCTACTGATTCAAAATTCACATTATTTTCAAGTACACATAAAACATTTACTAAAACATTTACTCTTTTAGTGTGCTGAACTGTTTTATGTGCTGAACCACAAAGAAAGCTTTAACAAATGTCAAAGGATTAATATTCAGAGGATGAGGTTTGATCTTCAGGGAAATCAAGCTAGAAATAAATAATTAAAAATAACTTAAAATTCTTTGAGTTTGTGAGGCTGAGGTGGGAAGATCGCTTGAGCGCAGGAAACGGAGGCTGCCGTGACCCATAATTATACCACTGCACTCCAGCCTGGGTGACAGGATGTGTCTAAAAAAATAAAAAATAAAATAAAAATTGGGCCAGGCAGAGTGGCTCATGCCTGTAATCCCAGCACTTTGGAAAGCTGAGGTGGGTGGATCACTTGAGGCCAGGGGTTTGAGACGAACCTGGCCAACATGGCGAAACCCCGTCTCTCCCAAAAATACAAAGACTAGCTGGGCATGGCGGTGAATGTCCATAATCCCAGCTACTCAGAAGGCTGAGGCATGAGAATTGCTTGAACCCAGGAGGCAGAGGCTGCAGTGAGCCAAGAGTGTGCCATTTTACTCCAGCCTGGGTGACAGAGGGAACTCTGTCAAAAAGAAAGAAAGAAAAAAAATGAAAAATAAATAAAATCTCCAAACTTAGAAATTTAACAATGCATTTCTAATTATTTGTAGACCAAAGAAGTTACAACCAAAATTATAGAGTATTTTGAATTCAGTTTCAGCAAAGATATAACCTTTTAAAAAAGCAAATTGTGGAACTCAACTAAGGCTCAAAGGCAAATTTTTAGTGTTATGTATCTATATTAGGAAGGAAAGAAAGCAAAGTACTCACAAAGCTAAACTAAATAAAATAGAAGAAAAATAGTAAAGTTAAAAGCAGAAATAAATAAAATTAGAGTACAATAGTAAAAAGCAACGAAATTATAAATTGATTATTTTAAAAATTAATAACATTGATAAATACCTAGAAAGGGCAATTAACAGAAAGGAAGAAAGGGTAAAAAGGAAGAAAGTATGGAAGAAAGAAAAGGAAAAAGGAAAGAAGAGAGAGGAAACATAAGTTACCAGCAGTAAGAATGAGTATTACCACATCTCCTATACACATTTAAAGTGGTAACAGGATGTTAGAAATAACTTTCTGCCAGTAAATTTGACAATTTGGATGAAATAGATAAATTGCTTAAGAAAAAACTAACATAAACTGAAAGCAATAGGAAAAAAATCTCTAGCCTAATATTTAGTAAAGAAATTGAATCTGTTGCTAAATACCTTCCATATACACAAAATAACAACAAACCAAAACATACTCATATAACTTTGCCAGTATTCTTTCAATACTTAAGGAAAAGAATAATACCAATATTAAAAAATTCTTTCAAAATATAGAAACACAGGGAATACTCCCCAACTCTTTTTATGAGGCCAATATAACCTTCATCCCCAAACTTGATAAGGACATTATAAACCAATATTTCTCAGGGATATAGATGTAATAATTCTAATAACATTTAAGCTTAGTGAATCCAACAAAATATATTTTTAAAAAAGAATACATCTTGAATAAACTGGTCTTATTCCAGGAATATTAGAGTAAGCTAATGTTTGAAAATCAACCAATGTTTTCTTTCATATTACTAGAAAAATGATGGTGGGGAGTGGGGATCAAATGATATTTTCTCCATCTGGAGATAAACATTTGAGTAATGCCAATACTATTCACAGTAAAACAACAACAACAAGCCAACGAGACAATAACAACAACAACAACAACAAACAAGGAAAGTAAATTCTCAAGAAACAAGGAAAAAGAAAAAGCATTTCCTTATATGAATGAATTTCTCGTTATGTTTATATAAACCAAACCTAATTAATGCATACAGTGTAAGTCGACTTATATAAAATTCTAAACCAAGGAAACGTAATCTATAGTGTTAGAATTCAGATAAGTAGTTACTATTGGTCTTTATTGGCTTGGGCTGTCCAGAGTGAGTGGTTTCAACAGCAGAACTTTATTTTTCACAGTTCTGGAAGCTGAGAAGTCCAAGTTTGAGGTGTCAGCAAGGCAGATTTCATTCTGAGGTCTCTTGGCTCTCAGGTGGCTGCTATCTTACTGTGTATTCTCATAACCTCTTCTTGTTCTGTACTCTCATAATGTCTTCTTGCTCTGTATGTGAAGGGAAAGACAGCAAGTACTCTTTTATTTCCTCTTATCAGAGTGCTAATTCCATCATAAGGGCCTCATCTACTAAATATTAATATTGTTTCCAAATACCACCACATTGCAGGTTAGGGTTTCAACATACAAATTTGAGGACAGGAGAAAAGCATTCCGTCCCTAATACCATTTTCAAGAGAAAAAAAACAAAACCACAAAAAAACAAACAAAAATACCCTCGCTGAGTGAGGTGGTGCACATCTGTAGTTCCAGGTACTTGAGAGGTTGTGGTGGGAGGATCACTGGAGCCCAGGATTTCGAGGCCAGCCTGGGCAACATAGTGAGACCCCATCTCTAAAAATGAATAAAATATGTAAAATTAAAACCTCTACAGGATGTCCTTTTTATGTACATTATAAATTTATAACTTCTTGCTTTTTTTTTAGATTTAGGAAATGTGCCAAGGCAACCTGCATCAATTCTGATCACTTTTCCTACCTTGGAATAGGCTTATTTTGTATTTCTTAAAATGTCATCCAGGCTCCCAAACATGAAGCCTTATTTTGGACATGATTTATGAAAATTTAACACATGCAATAATTTTTTTACAGGTTATAATTAAAAAGAACCGGACTTAGCAGGAACTTAATTTCCAGGTGGACTTTGTGCAAAATACTGAATCATTCTATTTCATGGCCTGAACCCCTACAGTGTTGCTCATTTTGTGTCTGTAGGGAAAGGTACCCTAGAGACAGGCAAACTGAGCTATTGTTCTCACACTTCTCTGGTCCTATTTTCCCTGGAAGATTGTAAGTAGCTACTGCTTTTATTGTCCTTTTAGGAGGAAAACCATGATGTTAGTGAATTGTCCTTGACCAATTTTTTTTTTTTTTTTTTTTTTTTGTTTTTGAGACGGAGTCTTGCTCTGTCACCCAGGCTGGAGTGCAGTGGCCGGATCTCAGCTCACTGCAAGCTCCGCCTCCCGGGTTTACGCCATTCTCCTGCCTCAGCCTCCCGGGTAGCTGGGACTACAGGCGCCCGCCACCTCGCCCGGCTATTTTTTTGTATTTTTTAGTAGAGACGGGGTTTCACCGTGTTAGCCGGGATCGTCTCTCGATCTCCTGACCTCGTGATCCGCCCATCTCGGCCTCCCAAAGTGCTGGGATTACAGGCTTGAGCCACCGCGCCCGGCCTTGACCAATTTTTGTGGACATAAAAGAGAGAAATTGAGGGAAACTTGTTCTGGAGCTGATAACCAAGTGATTTCTTTTTGTAATCTTTCCCCCACCCACCCTCTTAAAGTCATGAGCCAAGAAGTGAAGACAGGAACTGGGCCTTCATCCCTGGAAACTCTGGGTCCTGGTTTGGGACTGTAGGACTCTGTCCTGTTTGGTAGCAGCTGAATGCAGTGTCATGAAGTGTCAGAAGAATACTGTGTTGATGCTATCCGATTTTTCAAAAGATATTTATAAGCAGCATAACAAAGACTGCTAAACGATTCTTCTCAGTTGGAATTAAAGTATAATGCAACAAGAGAGGCAATTTTCTCCCTTCTTAATGACCGTGACCCATGAGTTTAAAATAACTTGGGCTATTAATCACTAATCAGATTTTCCAGATTGCCAAGTCAATATTTATCATAGTATAAATTCTGTATAATTGCGCAGGTTCCCATCATCCTTTGGGGGGATATACAATAATAAAGCATCTTTTTTTTTTTTTTTTTTTTTTTTTTTTTTTTTTTTTTGAGACAGAGTCTCGCTTAGTCGCCCAGGCTGGAGTGCAATGGCGCGATCTCGGCTCACTGCAAGCTCCGCCTCCCGGGTTCACGCCATTCTCCTGCCTCAGCCTCCCGAGTAGCTGGGACTGCAGGCGCCCGCCGCCTCGCCCGGCTAATTTTTTGCATTTAATAAAGCATCTTTAATATCTGTTTTGGTTCAGTACTTTAACTCTTGAATTACCCTTCGATGGTCCACTACAGTTTGCTTTTCTCTCTCAAATCAATTCCCTTCTCACCAGATGCATGTGTTTTGATTCAGTATTCACCCTTAGATCTCACCTAAAGCTTTCTAAATGACTCTGTTTTCCTCTCCTCTGCCCATGGCTCCACCTTTCTTCCTCAGTCCCTAACCCCAGGTCTAGCTTTATAAAATTCAGATAAGATCATGTCACTGTATTGGTAAAAATCCTTCTGTATCTCCTCATGGCTTTCAGGAGGAAATTCTGTCTGACTTTGAACATATGGCCTTTCATTCCTTAGCCTTTGCCCAGTTACCACGCTCAATGACCTTGGCCAATCCACTGTGCTTTTTGCAGCTCAGTTCCCTGCTTTGCAAAACTGAAATAATGAAGTTCCTACCTCACAGGGCTATGATGAGGTTAAAATGAGATAAGGCATATAATATATTTAGCTTAGTGCTCCACATGCAGGCTGAAGGTGGAAGCACAAAACAGGATGCATGTCTCTTCACATGGCAGAAAAGTGGAAAAGGGGAACCCATTCCCTCAAGGCTTTTATTAAAGGCCTACTCCCCATCCATGAGAGCTTCTTTCTCATTAATTAATCAGCTCCTAAAGGTCCTATCTCTTAATACTGTTGCCTTGGAGATTGTTTCAATATGAGTTTTGTAGGGACACAGATGTAGACCATAGCAAGGACAATTTTAGTTCCTTTTTATCATTATACATTTTTGTACCATCTATAAAACATACAATAAAGAAGTGTTACTTATATAACCATAAAAGTTAATAGGGTTATTTTTATATGGGAAACAGAAAACACACACAAACATACAAATAATACAAACAGGAGTTTGTAAGACTTCTGGATGAGATGGCAACATGAGCAGAAAACTTCATGTATTTCTCTAAATGGCTCTCCCTCCATTTTTTCCACCCTCTTCACAGTACCTTAATGAAATGATCAACAAAATATAACGAGGAAAAATCACCATCAACGCTTTGATAAGAAATAGGAGTGATCCATAGTCCTGAAAAGTTAAGAAATCTGCAGGATAGAGTACAAAAGTACTTGGGTTTAAAGGAAGGCAGGGCTGACATGCACTATTCACTCTTGAGAGTGTTCTGTTACAGGAAATATACAGAGGAGACCACAGTAGACTTCACCCTCAGTATCTTATCTGGAGCAATGAAAGCCTGTGGCTGAGGCAGATCAGAGGCGTGACAGTGTGCACACTTGTAGGCTCAAAGTCACCATGAGGCCACTTGGTTCATGCAGCACCTACAAGTGGGGAGAGAGGATGGCAAAGAGGAAAAGTAGTCATTATATGAAAAAGTTACTTGCACACACATGTTTATTGCAACACAATTTGCAATTTCAACAAGTGGAACCAGCCCAAATGCCTACCAATCAATGAGTGGATAAAGACAATGTGGTATATGTGTGTGTGTATATCTATATCTATATCTGTATCTACATCTGCAATGGAATACTACTCAGCCATAAAAAGGAATGAATAAATGGCATTCACAGCAACCTGGATGAAATTGGAGACTATTATGCTAAGTGAAGTAACTCAGGAATGGAAAACCAAACATCATATATTCTCAGTATAAGTGGGAGCTAAGCTATGAGGATGCAAAAACATAAGGATACAATGGACTTTGAGGATTCAAGAGGAAAGGGTGGGAAGGGGATGAGAGATAAAAGTCTACAAATTGGGTTCAATGTGCACTGCTTGGGTGATGGATGCACGAAAATTTCACAAATCACCACTAAAGAACTTACTCATGTAAGCAAACACTATCTGTTCCCTCAAAACCTATGGAAATAAAAAAAATTAAAAAACAAAACAACTTGCATACAACCTGTATCCCTTACATGCCCCCAAATTTGGAGAAGCAAGTGTTACAGTTAATGGAAGGTTTTACAGAAGACTGAAACCTTATCAGTTGATTCCATTTCATATCTATAAGTCTGAAACACTAAGAGATAGTTAGTGACTATGTATCTTGTTACGGACCTTGTTACTGAAACTGTGGGTCTTAGGGCTACAGCATCAGTAATATCTGAGAGCTGATTGGAAATGAAGAACCTCAGGCTCCACCCACTGCTACTCAATCAGAATCTGTTTTTTTAAGAAGATTCCTAGTGATTTACAAGCATGTTAGTAAGAAAAACACTGCATTAGGAGGCCCTGAATTAAAAATAAAGAGAGTTAAGCAGTAGTCAGGTAAACTAAGAGAACAACCCAGGAGGTCTCACCCACCTTGTTATAAAGAAAATCATTTGGATAGACCTTTACTCACTCTCACTTGGGAGTAAAGAAACAAAGCCCAGTCAAATCAAAACAAACAAAACCACAGAGTTGAATGATTCTGCAACAATTCGGTGCCCTTAAGGAAAGAACACATTTTTGAGATTGAATAATTATAGCAAACAGGACATAAAATAAAGAAAGATGAAAGTAAAACATTTCTCAGTAAAATTGACATGAAATTATTTTAAAAAGTTGTAAATAAACCAGCAAGAACAGTAGGAGCTAAGAATTAAAATCTGCATCATATTCGGGAGAACATATCACAATGGCAGAAATCCAGATTACTAAATGGAACCATGATAGACAAAAACTCTCACCATTAAAAGCAAAAACATTCAAATGGGTAAAAGGTAAAAGTTTTCATATAAAAACTGGAGGTAATCTACACATAATTGGCATTCTTAATAAAAAACGGAAAAAAATAAAAAATCTACACATAATTGGCATTCTTATTTAAAGAAAGAAAAAAAAAGGGGGAAAAAACAGAACAGTAATAATACATATATAGATAACATAGAAAGACTCTTCTCATGCCTGTAATCCCAGCACTTTGGGAGGCCGAGGCAGGCGGATCATGAGGGCAGGAGATCGAGACCATTCTGGCTAACACGGTGAAACCCCATCTCTACTAAAAATACAAAAAACTAGCTGGGCGTGGTGGTGGGCACCTGTAGTCCCAGCTACTGGGGAGGCTGAGACAGGAGAATGGCGTGAACCCGGGAGGCGGAGCTTGCAGTAAGCCGAGCTCGCACCACTGCACTCCAGCCTGGGCGACAGAGAGAGACTCTGTCTCAAAAAAAAAAAAAAAAAAGAAAAAGACTCTTGAATGATACTCTCTAGTTTGCAGATCAAACAGGTCCCATGGTTAAAAAAAAAATAAAAAATAAATTAAAAAATGTTGAACGCAAACTCTAAAAATGTTGAATGTAAACTCACAGCTCTTAAAAAGAAACAAGCTCAAAGTCATACCTCAAGTACATGCTGACAATATTAATTCCTAGGCCTGCTCCTAGAGAGTATGATTAGGTAGGTTTGGATGGAACCAAAACATTCAGAATTGCAACCAAAGCCCAATGTGATTGTGATAATCAGGTAAATTTAGGAAATTAAAACCTAGTGACAAAAAGAAAGTCAAACAAACAACTAATTAAAAAATATCATTGGTGTATCTGGGAAAATAGCACCCAAAGCATAATAGTATAGGAAGTTTATGGTGGCGTGTCCCTGTAGTCCCAGCTACTTGGGAGGCTGAAGCAGAAGAATCGCTTGAACCCCGGAGGCAGAGGTTGCACTGAGCCAAGATCACGCCACTGCACTCCAGCCTGGCGACAGAACGAGACTCCATTTCAAAAAACCAAACCAAACAAAACAAAAAAATAAAAAATAAAAAAAACCCACCTTATCTTCTAAAATAGAAGTCAGTTAATATTTTCCCATTTCTAACACTTATTATTAGAAACATAAATTTCCAATATAGTTTTAAAAGTTTGAATTAATCATACATACATAAAATGTGAAATGGTTGTAAGTTCTCCAGATTATTGGAGAAAAGCAAAATCCAATAAGAAATCTTAGCTCAAACAGCAAAATAGAAAAAAAAAAGGTATAATAAAATGTAATAAAAGACCCAACATGAGTTTTTATGAAACATTTAACCAAGATAAATAGCCTGATTATAGACTGGACAAAAAGTAAAGAACAATTCTGTTGTTTAATAATACTCTTCCAAAATAAGGTGAAATGGAATTGTTATCAGTAACTTGTTGGAGAGAATATTTTGGACCAAAAATTTATAAAATACTAAAGCAAAGTATACCTAGCATTAGTTATAGTTAGAGGGTTCCAGGGCAAAAACTTTAAGTGGGAATACAAAGATCACTTATAAATTAAAATGATAACTCCCCAGAAAATAAAGTACTAATTAACTAAACTTTTATCATCTATTTTTAAGAAAAGATAAGGAAAAAAACCCCACAACATTATAAATAAAAAGGATATGTGACTAATAAAAATATATATATTTAATAAATAACATATGTAGACTAGTCTGCCAATAAATTTTATTTCACCTGAAATCTTGACAGAATAAACATAATTACTAGAAAATGTTATGACTTCATTTGATTTAAGAAGAAATAGAAGATAGGAATTGATTGTGGATATGCAAAAATGAGATTTATTTTTTGGCCAAAAAATTACATCTGAAGAATACTGTTGCCCCAACTAGTAATTCCAGGTCTATTTTTATTTTGAATTTCCAAGATTTAATGTCTGTAACTAATTATGCCAGGTTAAAAGAAAATAAGATCAAAAGCTTTCCAATTCATTTAACAAAAATTTACATTTTGCTAAAACTATATTTGATAAAGGTAGAAACAGAGAGTGAAAGAACTAAATACTACAAAAATTAATTTTTGCGCTATTAAAGACCATGATCAAGGATATAATATGACCATTACCGAATGATAGAAAAAGAAATAAATAATCGTATGGGAATGTTCCCCTTTGTTAGAAATCCAATAATGCAGATTAAGATTTTTTGCTATTGTGATCATAGTTATTATCTTAGTCGTGACTATGAGGGGAAATAAGAAATGTTCATTTATGAGCAAAAATTTCTATACATTTTCTAAAATTTTGTGGAAGTTTATCAGGCTAATTCTAATCAAGAAATTTATTTATAGGAAATAATCAGAAATGCCCATAAAGACTTTATTATGTACAATAATATTTATTATATTCTTATTTATGATAGCAAACAATAAAAATTACTAAATATCCAACAATTAAAGTTTATTTACATGCATGATAGCATATCCATAATGTGGGATTTTAGATCATTTGTAAAAATGTAGCAAAGTGACCTTGATATAACCTGAAAAGAGAGATATCAAACAGTATATAGATAAACTACCACTGTCTTTAAATATATAAAATATCCATTTAAAAATATTGTGTGTATGTGTATATGTGTGTAGATAGATGGATGGTAGATAGATGGATATATGGATAAATTTGTATAAAGAGATTTATGTGACATGTATGTATATATACGTATAGATAGGTTAGATGGATGGTAGATAGATACATAGATAAATTTGCACAAAAAGATTTATGTGAGGTAAAATAGTTGTCTCTATGTTTATAGCATTTATAATTTTTGGATTGAGGAGTTAAATGTATTTTGGCTTTCTTTATACAACTTTGTATTTTTCACATTTTGTGCAAAGATCAGTTTATGATTGGGAAAACGATGCTTAAGTGCACAATTTTGTAAAAGATCAATACTATGTAAGGAAAGTTTGAGGCTATCTGAGTTTTGGAACTTTTCCTAGGGATTCAGAAATATCCAATTATAGACACCGTCTTAAGAAATCATTGGATCCTATTGTTTTGTAGCTTCTGTGAATTGTGCTTCTCATTCCTTACCAATTTGTTTCAAGTAACACACCCTCATAACTCAGAGGGGACTGATTTGGAGGAAACTGGCTCTGTGCTGAACAGGCTTTGGGAGTGGGGTGCTGTATATATTCATTTTCAAATAACTCAGCATCCTTCCTTATCTATTTTATCTGGTAAGATTAAAATTTACTGTTGCTATTTTAACTGTTCCCAGAAAACCCTTAGAAGGTTTTAGCTAGAGTGTGTCTATGAATATTCATAGACAGTTAGCTTCTGTATTGGAAACCACACCCACATCTTTGCAGTATCTGCAGCAAGAATAAGGGTGTCCTCTGAGACCCATAGGGCAACATGGAAACTTGACAGCAGCTGCCTGCAGAATGCACATAAGGTTTGCTTGGCTGCATTGATTTTCATAAAAAAGCCTTCTGATTTATGTTTTTGCATTATGGAAATGTTTTTAAGCTTTTTGTATCTGCTTTGCATGATTTGCCTAACACAAAACCTCATAAAATTAAAAAAAAAATTATCTTTTTCTAAAACCAGAGATTAATATGTAGTTTTTTTTTTTTTTTTTTTTTTTTTTTTTTTTTTTTTGAGACAGACTCTTGCTCTGTCGGCCAGGCTGGAGTGCAGTGGCACGATCTCAGCTCAGTGCAACCTCCGTCTCCCAGGCTCAAACAATTCTCCTGCCTCAGCCTCCTGAGTAGCTGGGATTACAGGTGTGTGCCACCACGCCTGGCTAATTTTTGTATTTTTAGTAGAGAAGGGGTTTCATCATGTTGGCCAGGTTAGTCTTGAACTCCTGACCTCAGGTAATCCACCCACCTTGGCATCCCAAAGTGCTAGAATTACAGGCGTGAGCCACCACACCTGGCCACCACTACACCAATATGTAGCTTAAAAAAACAAACAAAAAGCAATACATATACTGTTCCCGTATTTTTGGGGATGTACAGTGAAGCAACATTTTGCATATACACGTGGTAGGGAATGTATTGATAGAAAGGAGGTTAAATATATAGACAAACATGCTATGACATGCTATGCATGTCAATGAGGCTATCATTTTGAATTTGAATTTGCTATAAGAATAAGAGGCATATGTAAGTGAGTCAATATATGAGTAAATATTGGACACTTGCCTAAGATCATTTAGCTAGCTAGCTAGCTAAATTTATTAGATGTGTTTTATTGGCATGTATCATTTATGTCTATCTATACTGTGTAGCACATAGGTCAACAGGAACCTTCTTGCCCCTGGGGGAAGTAGGAAGTCCTCCTCACAATTTTTTGTGTGTCAGTTATTGCTGCCTAGTCTCTCATGGCCTCCTCTATCTTATCTTATAAACATAGTCTTTTAATTGTACTAAGTAGCCAAAAGTGGAAATCAATAGCTGTTAGAGAACTGACCCCCTCCACACAATCCCAGGCCAAAGAATCCACAGGTGTAAAGACATCAGTAAACCGTGGAATTACTGAAGTTTTCATTTGGGAAGAGTGTAAATCACAACATAGAACCTCAATTTTTTTTTTTTTTTTTTTTTGAGATAGAGTCTTGCTCTGTTGCCCAGGCTGGAGTGCAGTAGCTATTTAGCTCACTACAAGCTCTGCCTCCTGAGTTCATGCTATTGTCCTGCCTCAGCCTCCTGAGTAGCTGGGATTACAGGTACCCACCACCACACCTGGCTTATTTATTTATTTATTTATTTATTTATTTATTTATTTATTTGTATTTTTAGTAGAGACGGGGTTTCACCATGTTAGCCAGGATGGTCTCAAGCTCCTGACCTCGTGATCCGCCCACCTCGGCCTCCTAAAGTGTTCAGATTACAGGCATGAGCCACTGCACCCTGCCGAAATATATTTTTTCTAAAGTTCCTGCCAGAGTCTTGCTTTCTGATTTCCCTAAGCATCTAGCCTTCCTTTTGTGTTCTTTTGTCTCTATTTTTGTCTAAAGAACTTCAATTCTCTTGTTCTCAATTGCAGAGTAATTTAGCCGATTTGCATCTCTCCTATTTGCTTATCTAAACCTATCAATGTGCTCTCAAAACAGGACTTTTCTTATTAACATAATTCATCCTCCTTAGGAACAGTTGGGGTTATATAACATAAGCCTTTTCTTTTTAATTGAACACACAATGGTTTTTCTTATGCATGAGTGCACCTGGGTTCCATTTTTCATTATCTTCTCACACAGTGTTCTTCCTGTGTACGCTCTCCATCTCTAGTGGCTCAAACTCCTGTTTCTATTATAGTATTTCTATTATAGATTTGCAAGTTCCTGTCTCACCTTCTACCTCCACCTGCGTTACAAGCCCACACGCAGATCTGCATCCCAGACATCTAGACTTGGAGGTCACTTGAGCACCTTAAATTCAACATATTAGAAACAAATCTCTCTATATATCCCACAGGCAACATGTTTTTATTTTATTTCATTTTTCTATACTCTTTATATGTATTAATACTACCACTATCTTCATAAGCACTCAGAAGTCTTACCTTATAATTAACACTGGATTTCTAATGAAAATCTGTCCCCTCTAAATTTGTCATTTCCTTTGCAACCTCATTAGCCTTCCTTGAAACCCTCATTGTTATTTTTCTCCTAGACTCTAGAAACCAACAAAGTAGTCTTTTTTATTTGGTCTGTTTCTACTTCAGTCTCCCTCTTCCACTTGTGTCAGAGAAATCTTTCTAAACTATAAATCTGACTTTCACTCCTCTGTTCCTCCTCTAGGGTCAAACCCAAGGACGCAATTAGAGTACAGCGTCCGTCACAATCTGGATCCAGGTGACTACCTGCCTTACTCATTTCCATTCTTCTTCAGGCACCCCATCTGGGTCCAGCCTCTTCTTGCATCTCTCAATGAGCTATCATATTTGTTTTGTATTTCTGAACCTATGTAAGTGTTGTTACTTTTTCCTTGAATGATATTCCTCAATTTTATTTTTCTGATCTGTAAACTCCTACCCTTCCATTAAGACCCAAACCAAAAGAATCAACTGCTGTGAAGACTTCCATGACCCCTGTATTTTTCCCTTTTGTTCAACATCAATTCCCTTTCCTCTTTGTGTTTCATAATATGTTCTTTACCCTCTATTAAAGCATATGCTGTATTACATTGTGATGATTAATTCACACTTTGGTCTCTCCACTAGAGTGGGAGTTCTCAGGTCAAAATTGCATTATATTTGAATTTATTTCTTCTATATTGAGCACAGTGCCTACAGCAAGGTCAGTGGATGCAAACTGTTTAATTAAATAATGGCCGAATCTTATTTATGATATTTGGAGACAAATGAACTTCAGAAGGGCTCTTGATAATGACCTTTTGTGTAATAAAGATTCTCTCCTTGACCAGACCTTAGCCGGGCTCCTCTGAGTCGCCTTTAAGACTAAGCCTCATTCTTGGGTTTTATCTTAGGCCTGCTCAGTGCGATTTTAGTCAGAATCCTGCTAAGTCACTTTAGCAAGAATCTCCCCAACCTTGATATCCAATCAGCCTCGATAACTCATCGGATTTCTCATTCTCAGCCTTTGGTGCATACATACTTGGCTTACCTTCAGTAAGAATCTTGTTAAGTCAGTTTAGCAAGAATCCCACTACCCTGGATCCTAGCTGTTACCTCCTAGTAATTTTCTTTTCTTTCTTTCTTCTTTTCTTTTTCTTTTGAGACAGATTTTCACTGTGTCACCCAGGCTGTAGTCCTAGCTGTCACCTCCTAGGAATCTTCCTTCCTTCCTTCCTTCCTTCCTTCCTTCCTTCCTTCCTTCCTTCCCTTTCCTTTCCTTTCCTTTCCCCCTTCCTTCCTTCCTTCCTTCCTTCCTTCCTTCCTTCCTTCCTTCCTTCCTTCCTTCCTTCCTTCCTTCCTTCCTCTTTCTTTCTTTCTTTCTTTCTTTCTTTCTTTCTTTCTTTCTTTCTTTCTTTCTTTCTTTCTTTCTTTCTCTGTCTCCCTTTCTTTCTTTCTTTCTTTCTTTCTTTCTTTCTTTCTTTCTTTCTTTCTTTCTTTCTTTCTTTCTCTCTCTGTCTCCATTTCTCTTTCTTTCTTTCTCTTTCTTTCTTTCTCTCTCCTTCTTTCTTTCTTTCTCTCTCTCTCTCTCTTTCTCTCTTTCTTTCTTGACAGATTTTCACCCAGGATATAGTGCAGCTGTGCTATCTCAGCTCGCTGCAACCTCAGCCTCCTGAGTTCCAGTGATTCTCCTGCCTCAGCCTCCCGAGTAGCTGGGATTACAGATGTGCACAATTACGCTTGGCTAATTTTTGCATATTTAGTAGAGACGGGGTTTTGCAATGTTGGCCAGGCTGGTCTTGAACTCCTGGCCTCAAGCCATCTGCCTGCTTTGGCTCCCAAAGTGCTGTGATTACAGGCATGAGGCCCTGCACCCAGCCAGTAATTTTCTATCCACTGATTCCCTCACTCCACTCTTTGGCTATAAATCCTTAAAGGTCTGTTTTGTATTCAGAGGTCATCTCTCTCCTCTACTCTAATGGTGTTGATATCTATGGTAATAGTCCTGATTAAAATCTTTCATATCCTTTTAACAAGTATCAGAATAATATTTTCTATAATATATACCATATTGTTTCTAATGAAGGTACTCCTTCTGCACATCAGTAAAGTTCTCAGAGACATACTGATTCTTCTAGATCATTTTAAAAATTCTTTCTATCTAAGATGAATTCTCAACCTGCCTGAATAACTGGTTAACTTGGGCTTAGAGAGAAACTTACTCATGTATCAGAATTTCACTGTCTGTAATCAGGATAATAAATGATATTTCAGTATCTTGTTGGTACACATGTGTTTATACATAAACAGAAAGGACTGATTTTATAATGAATGCATAAGAATATGTACATATAAATGATTATTCATCACTGAGATTCTTGAAATTAGATCAAAATGCTAAAGAAAGAAAATCGCCCAGTGTCTGAGTAATTCTAAGCATTCATTTGTACATTACTTTTTCCTGTTTCTCCAATCAATAGAATGTCCTTGAGCAGCTATCCACTTAGTCCAATGTTACTGACACTGACTGAATGCCTCCTCTGGGAACATATAAATTACAATATTTTTAGGATCAATTTTAAGAATTCCTAATAACACTTTGGTTTTTCCTTAAGTATTAAATATTTTATAACTACTTCAAGTAAGATATGAATACAGTACCTTTCCTGTGTACTATATTTAAATATTTTTCAGCACCTACTGCTAGGTGCTGTGAATATAGAAGAAAAATGATGAAATCCTTGTCCTCATGGAGCTTATGTTGTCGTGCAAAAGGGATGACAACAAACAAGACAACCTAAAATCTGCTAGACAGTGACAAGAACTGTAGAGAGAAACATAGCAATGCAGAAAAGAAAGGGTGTGTGTAGAAGATGTAATTTTGTATGGGTTTAATAGTCAAGGTTCTATAGAAAAACAAAATATATATGAGGAGATTAATTATACAAATCAGTTCATGCATTTGTGAAGATGATGACCCATGACATGCCATCTGTAAGCTGGAGAACAAGGAAAGCTGGTGGTGTAATTCAGTCCAAGTCTGAAGGCCTGAGAACCAGGGGAGCCCATGGTGTGATTCCCATCCTGAGTCCCCTGAGTCTGAAGGTCTGAGAATGAGGGGAGCCCACGGTGTGATTCCCACCCTGAGTCTGAAGGACTGATAATGAGGGAAGCCCCTGGTGTAACTCCTAGCCTGAGTCTAAAGTCTTAAGAACAGGCTGTGTGTTTGGAGGGGGTGCTAGGGTTGTGCTAGTGTAAGTCCTGGAATCTGAAGATGCAGAGACCAAGAGCTAAAATTTCTGAGGGCAGGAGAAGATAGATGCTCCAGCTCAAGAAGTGTGTGTTTGTGTGTATGTGAGAGAGAGAAAGAGGGAGGAAGGGAGGGAGGAAGGGAAGGAGGGAGAAGGAGACAGAGAGTGAATTTTCCCTTCCTCCACCTTTTTGTTCCATCTTGTCTCTCTATGAATTTCATGATGCCCACCCACCTTGGTGAGGGGGGATTTTCTTTACTCGGTATACTGAGTCGAATGCTACTCTCTTCTGGAAATAGACACAACCAGAAATAATGTTTCATCAACTATCTAGGCATCCCTTAACCCAGTCAAGTTGCCACACAAAATTAGCCATTGCAATGACAGAAGATTAAGAACGCCTTTGAAAAGGTTATAATTGAGAATAAAGCTGAAGAGAGAGCAAGAGGAAGTTTGCTGGAAGACAGTCATCCGAGACAGAGGAAACTGCGCAGTGCAAAGGTGCAGAGGGCGGATGCCGATGCTTGCTGTATTCCAGGAACAGAAGAGGGCAGTAGTAGAAGAGGAGTAGAGAGATAGTGTTGGGGCCAGGTCAGTGTAAGGCCTCTGACTTTCACTTTGAGTGAGATGGGACCTCTGAGGTTCTGGAGCAGAGAGGTGACATTGCTCATTAACTGTTTAGGAGAATTACTCAAGTTGCTTTTTGAACAATAGACTGTATGAGATGGGCATAAGCAGGGAGAGTAATTAGGAGGTTTTTGCAATAATCCAGGGGGAAAAATGGCAGCAGTTTCCACCAGAGTGATAATCACAGTGGTGATTATGAGTGGAAGAGGCTGGATTGTGAGTGGATTTCAAAAGTAGGTCCCCTGTATTTGCTGATAGAGTCAAGGTTGGGTGGAGAAAGAGGAGAAATAAAGATGACTCCAAGATGTTTTGCTTAAGCAACATGAAGGATGGAATTGCCATTTACTGAGATGAGAGAGGTGGGGATTTGGGAAGGCTAGAGTTGGGTAGAAAGAATATCAAGAATTTTGCTTTTAAATATGTTAAGATCTATAACTAGAACTCTCTCCTAGGAAATAAATCTGTTGCACTTTTTTTTCTTGCCAAGATAGCAACAGACTTGAAGCTATAGATGTGCCTATGCAGTGGGTTGTATACTTAGATGGCTAGACATTGCAATGAGTAGTGGGATACTTGCTTCAAAGTCTCGTGGGCTTGAAGATACGATTTGAAACTCCCAATGGGTCAATCAGCCTAACTATATTTCACAAAGTTAAGAGAGCTATTCTAATAAGATAATTAAGTCTCAAGACAGTTTGTCTTGGATAGAACTCTACCTCAAGAAAACCTGTATCTTCCTCCCTAACATTAAGGCAGATTGCCTTCTCAGTTTCTGGTTTTTTTTCCTTTAACATATGGACATATCACATCTAGCTAAGAGGATTTCTGTGTTTGCTTATAAAGGGTACTAATGTTACCTCAAAAAGGGGTCATAATGTCATCTGTCCCTAAAATTATAGGAAACCATGGAAGTTGAGGTAGATGTGATATCTTCCAGAGCCTTTGCATGTTCGATATTTCATTGGATGCCCTTGCATGCAAAAATTCTGTGGAATAGGTAGGACTGCCACAATTATCATCATTTTTCAGCAAGAAATAAGAATTTTGAAAAACAAAAACAAGATGAACCTAAATCCTAGAAGTGGTAAGTAGAAGCACAAAGTTGCCAAGGTGATTGTATCAGAGCTTGGATTAGGAAAGAGGTGTGTTAACTTATAGTTTAATATTCTTTCCAACATAGTACACAAATATAATTACTTAGAATTTTACTCTGCATTTCTTAATCTCTTATGTAGATTTTCTCTTGGAACAAGCAGAAATCCCTGCAGGCTAGTTTATGTATGAGTTTGTTGGGAAATAATTCTAGGCTATTGGCAAGTCGAGGAGGGACTTGCTTTTACTGAGTGATCATAAAATATCTTATATAAGCAATTGGAGACTATCCAGTTCTTTCTGGTTGCAGAGAAACTTGTCCTCCAACTCCTGGAAACAGAAATTTTAGACTCAACCAATGAAGCTTAAGCAAATAGCATTACCTCATCAAAAGAGCATTTCATTGGCTGTTCGCTTTCCATGTAGCTTTAAGATAGTTTTTAATACTTTAACCCTTGTGTGTATAAATCTATGTAGTACAGTGTTGGAGCTAACTCTTGATTCTAAAGACTTTTCGGTGATGTACATAGAGCATATGGATAGATTAAAGAAGTGAATGCCATTTATTTCCTTTCAAAACATACAACAATACTAATAGTCAATTTGACTTATAACAAAACTTTATTTTCTTTTTGCTGACTCATAATGCCTCTATTTGCATGCTAAAAAGATCTCAGTTCTTGAAAAATATAAAAGAGCAAGGAGAACGATAGACTGATGCTCTACTATATGTACTAAACCTTGTGACTTCAGAAACATCTATTTCCCATGGATTACACCTCCTTAACCATCTGTCTTTGGTAAACTGGGAGTTAGTGTTGGAGAGGGGAATAGAAATCTATGCATGGGGGAACAAAAAGGATGAATACAGCTAAAGGATTAGAGCAGCATTGGAAGGATCCGTGAATTAAAAATCTCCTATAGTTCACTTTGGGAGGCCGAGGCGGGCGGATCACGATGTCAGGAGATTGAGACCATCCTGGCCAACACGGTGAAACCCTGTCTCTACTAAAAAGACATAAAATTAGCTGGGCACAGTGGCGGGCACCTGTAGACCCAGCTACTCAGAAGGCTGAGGCAGGAGAATGGCGTGAACCCAGGAGGCAGAGTATGCAGTAAGCCCAGATCGCGCCACTGCACTCCAGTCTTGGTGACAGAGCAAGATTTAATCACAAGAAAAAAAAAAAAAAAGAAAGAAAAGAAAAGAAAAAGAAAAAAAAATCTCCTATAGTTAACCATGAGCAGCTTACTCAATCTTCTCTGGTATAGGAATGTTTTTGCCATTACCTCTCTTTCTAGTCCCGTGAATCCTTTAAGTCATAATAATATCTCATCTCTTCTAGTTAAAGCAGTTCCTATTAGTCTGAGTTCGCATTTTTGACTGCTTACGTTTTTTCTTCTGTCCTGCTTCTGGACTAATATGGTGACCTATTTACAATATTTATCTTGTGTTGCCAATTAGATTATAAACCCTGTGAGGTCAAGATTTAGGAGTTATAAGTTTTCAGTCTCTCTCAGAACCTAGCACAATATGCATCTGAAGATTGGTTAATAGGGATGATGATTGGAGTCAGACTACAGAGTAAGGGCCTGAGAATGAGCACATTTCTTAATAGCTAACAGGTGAGGACAGCCCAGTCCGAAAAAGAAGGGCAGACAGTGTCTTTTGTTTTTGTTGCAGTTCATAGACTTAGATTCTCAGAGTCTTAAGTTAGCTGAAAGTGCTGTAAGATTGAAAAATATCTACCTTCGATACCTATCTCTGTCTCTTCCTGTATTATACATTTTTATAAATTATTTAATTTCCATGAGCTTTAGTTTCCTTGTTGTAAAACTGGGAGAAACGAAACCTAGATCACAGAGCAGTTGTAGGGATGACAGGCACGTACACAGACCCACCCTCTCTGGCATCTTCTTTACCATCTCCTCTTTACTCTAGATAAGTTTCATTCATCCTAGGTGGTGAGAAAGAACATGTTACACTTAGCAGGAATTTTTCAGTATTACTCTCTATCTGTCAAATTACAATAAAAATAAAGCCAATATGTAGATTTTACAGAATCTGCCAGAAGCCTCTGTTTAAAATGACCTAATGCAAGGACAAATACCCCGGTGCCTTTTGTGACTCCCCACTTATTTCTGCCATGGGATACTGAAGCCCTCACTTCGCCCTAACTTCCCTCCCAGTTTGTAGCCAATCCCCATCAGGACAGAAAGAAGTTCAGTGACAGCATAGGTCATGAATTAGATTTGTTGTCATTGATCTGCTTCAGCTCTCATGAGCCATGTGCATCTGAAAGCCACAGGGCTACAGCCTTCACCTTTGCCTCTGAGGTGTAGGCCTCTTTGTTCCTCTTTATCTTGTCTTCCTGCTTAACTTTTCATTTCCATGGTGAGATAAGAGATTTAACTTCAGCTGTGGCTCAGCATTATTAGAATCTAGACATCGGTCCTGTCACTTGTCTTTTCTGAGCTGTGCCATCCATTCAAACTATGGGAACTCATGCCAGGAACCACAGGTTTGACCTGATTGTATGTTATCAGTACCAATACTAAGTCAAATGCCTCGGCCGATTTGGGCATTGTTTGGTATCACTGGTTAGCTGATTAACAGACACATCCTTCGAGATTATTTAATTTGTTCACTTTAAAAATTTTTCATCTGTTGTTTCATCCACTTTCTGAGCACATTCTCTACTTCGAATTCTTGCCTAAGCCCTAGGATACAGAGCTAAATATATTAATGTTCATTCCAATGGTTTTGATCTGACCATGCCTCAGCTTCACCTTGAACTGTACTTATCCCAGAGTGACTCATAGCTCAGCCTGAAGTATCCTTAAAAACTACCTCATAGTGCTTTTTAAAATTTTTTCAAATAGAAAATGAAGATGTGTTAATAGATTCAAATGTATATAGAGTACTTTTGATATTTCCTGAAGTCTTTAATTTACCTCGAAGCAAATAAGCAAATGATCTTTTTAAAGTGAAATTATTTACATGAAAAATGAAGATATTGACCAGGCATGGTGGTTCATGTCTATAATCTCAGCACTTTGGGAGGCTGAGGTGGATGGATCATTTGAGCCCAGGGGCACAAGACAAACCTGGACAACGTGGTGAAACCCCATCTCTACTGAAAATGCAAAAATTAGCTTGGCATGGTCATGCACACCTATAGTCCCAGCTACTCAGAAGGCTCAGTTGGGAGTATTGCTTGAGCCCAGGAGGTCGAGGTTGCAGTGAGCCATGATCATGCCACTGCACTCCAGTCTAGGTGACAGAGTGAGACCCTGTCTCAAAAAATAAATAAGCATTTTTTTGTCTTTCTAAATTATTATTTTGTTAATCTCTTTATTTTTATTGGTTTATTTATTTGAGACAAGTTCTCACTCTGTTGCTCAAGCTGGAGTGCAGTGGTGTGAGCATAGCTCACTGCAGCCTCGATCTTCCAGGCTTAAGGGTTCCTCCCACCTCTGCCTTTTGAGTAACTGAGACCACAGGCACTGCCACCATGCCCTGCCCAAGTAAAAAAAAAATCTTTAGAAGAATAGTTAAGCAACATACTGTGTTTGTTTAGGGAGAGACAGAGATTGGGACAAAACAATTTTAATGTGGGACTCTGTCTTCTCTATACAAATGCTGTAGTCTTAATAGATGACTGATTTGTTATAGTCCTAATGAAGTCAATGGAAAGAATGAAAACCTTTCCAAGTTTTTTTTTTTTTTTCTTTTACTCTAAAAATCAATACCCAGCTTTCCATCAAATTACAATAAAAATAAAACCAATACGTAGATTTTACAGAATCTGCCAGAAGCATCTGTTTAAAATGACCTAATGCAAGGACAAATACCCCAGAGCCTTTTGTGACTCCCCAAGGCTTGACCTATTAACACCATATTTGTGTTCTCTAAGCAAAGCAAGAACAGGGGATATCAGTGGTAGTGTCTTCTCTTTGGTTAGACTTGGGATTAAGCCATATGCTATACCCTGAATTTCAGTGGTCCCGTGGAGTCTCTGCCAGGTTGACCTTGGGTATTGTCCATGGAGGTGAGTCCATATCACATCCACAATTTCAACCTGGTACTTGCCTGATTAATTAGTTCCCTTATGAAGCTTTGCTTTAGTGTTCTACCTAGACTTATGGCTAATATACTGCTATTTGTGTAGCTTGTTGGTTCATTTGTTTATATAACAATTATTTATTGAACAGCTACAGTGTGCCTTCTGGGTACTGGATTAGCGCAGGATAAGGCTGAGATCCCCTTACCTTCACATAGTGTACAGTCTAGTGAGGTGACAGATAATTAACAAGAAATTGCTATAAAATGTGATGAATGTTTATGGAGGAAGTATAATTCCTAATCCCTAAAGAGGGTAGGCCTAGAGTTCTCAATGAGGAAATTTCTTGAACTCATAGCAACAGTTTCTCTGATTGCCAGGAATGCTACTCCCTCATCCTTGGATTTTTCCATACTATGCTCTCACTACCTCATTCTGTTCCTCAACACTGAACACTTGGAATACCATAACTGAGGCCAGTTTCACTGTGCTGGGACCTCCCTGGTCATCTCTGCCGCTGGCCTTTCTAGCAAGGTCAGATTCTTCTAGAATGGCTCTGGTGTGTGTGTGTTTCAGGCCAGCCATTATGTCTTACTCTCCCTCTCAGCTGCATATTATAGAGATCCTATGCAGATCAGTCCTGAAGGCTGCAAAGACCCCTGCAAACATATCTTCATATAAATTTTAACTTGGAACTGACTTTCTCTGTAGCCAAACCATGTGGTAACTCTTAAGATACAATACAGTGCTTCTTTAAGGAACTTGGAAATTCTTACAGAGAGCCTAAATCACTCTAAAGCCACCGATATACTATTTAGTACCTTAATAAAGGATGAACTTTTATCATGTACAAAACGAAGAAAACAAATATTGATATAAGGATCAGAAAGAAGGGAAGACTTCTAGCTGCAATGCACCATGACATGTAAAGCATTCTTGCAGTTATTTGCTAAGGAATACCCTAGTAGCATAAAAGAAGCATTGTATCCACCAGGATGAACTTGCTTACCCAAGAGAGTAAGATCTGTGGCTGGATGACTTTCTGACATTAACATTGATTCCATGAAACTATTGTATACTAGAAATGCTTAAATATTTCAATAAGATCAATTCATAGAGAAATCTACTATCTGCAAACATTTATTACACAAAAAGCAACTACAAGGAAGCATATCAAGTGATTGGGACTTACAATGATTTAACGTTGGATCATGACCACTGAGGGCCTTACCTATTTTAAAAGACAAGCGGCATATACAGAAAAGAACAACTGTCAGTCCTCAGTTAAGTGTTAAATAAAGGATACTGGAAGTGAATAATGGGAACAAATTCACAGGGAGCCAATGCTTGTGTATAATGTAATCCTCATAATAAGTATGCAAGATTCATATTGGTACCTCCATCTTGCAGATGAAAGACATGAGACTGAGCTAAGTTCAATCCATTCAAGGCAAAATAGCTACTAACTATCCATATTCAAGTCAATTATACAACAAAATGTGAGGTTTTCCACTCAATTGAAATTTCGATAGTTTGGAAACTATGGGTTTCTTACTATATAATCTACTATCCAAACTGGGAAGCCTTTGAGAGTGAAAGGGGCTATTGTCAATAATTACTCTGAAACAACAGAAGTAAAACAGTAATGACCTGGGAAAATGGAGACATAAGATCATCCTACCTATCAGATTTTATTTAAGTTATGTCCCATGGGGAAAAAATGAAGATATAGGAATGATTTAGAGCAGGGTCAAAGGCAAGTGTCTCAATCAGTAACTTAGGGGAGGAGCCATCTCTATGACCCTGAACCCACCAGATTCAGCTGTGTTCTTAGACCCACAGTTCTTGAGTCTAATATTCTTTAGCTGCATAGTCATAAACCAACCAGTTATTTGCTTGAAGCTTATAGCAAGTGAATACTGTGTTAATGAACATGAGGTCCCAAGATGGGTCCTCAAATGAACCTGTGAACTTGCTTGGTCACCACTGCCCCTTCTCTGCAGCTAGCTGCCTTATATTTGTTACATCAGTCATAGCGGTGCTCAGGACTCACCAACTGGCCTCGATTTGAATCCTCATCTTTCTCTTAAACGTGTGATATTTGGCAAGTTATGTAACTTGATTTTGCCTGAATTTCTTTATCAATAAAATGTGGAAAATAATAGCATGTGTGTCATAGAACTTGAATTCCAAATGTATTCACAATGTGTAGTATTAGCATTGATTAGAATTATCATTACTTTCTACCACGCAAGGTATGGAATAAGTAGCTCAATACGTATAATCTTCTGATATTTTGCAAAGAGTATCATTAGTAATAGAATGGTGAGTTTGGAACAGAACATCTTGGGTCAAAGTCCTAACTCCTCCACAGAATGTTCCTGAACAAGTCATGTTACTTCCCTGAGTCTCAGCTTCTCAAGTGTATAAATTGGAGCTAATACCTACCTTCAGAGAGCTTTGCCTATCCCACAAGGTCATTGTAAGCATCAAGATAAGGTATTTTATATTCTGAAAAGTGATATATAAAAGTAAATTATTATAAGTTTTAATTCTAACATGTTTTATTATAAATGATTTAATAAAGTTTGTATGGCCCTTGACAACTTTCAAATATTTTGGAATAATAATTCCTAGCTCTTGTATCACTTTTGAAATAACTGGTTGATTTATCATTGCAGAGTTGGCTCAAGAGCTAAAAATAAAACCACTGTTGTCAATTTTCGTGAAGTAAACTGGGTTCAGAGTTGGCTTGTGAGACAAAATAATGGCCAGGAGAACGACTGGCTACAAACGTCTCATTATATCCAAGCCTTTGAGAAACTACTAACTGAATCCTCCCAAATGTGTAAACTGAGTCCCGATATTAAAATATATTATAAATGATGAAAACACTGTCAAAGTTAGAACTCGTTGTGCTTGGGAGAGAATGCTGTGCTGCATTGCAGAGAAATACGAATAGCAAGGCTGAAACCAGTTAAAGAAGTCAGTTTTAATTCTCATTTTCTCCCCTATTGAAGGAACCAGAGAAACCAAGAGTACCAGAGTTCAGCAGTAGGCCAGAGGGGTCCCCAGGGCAATTTCCAGGGAAAGATCATAAATCAGGCGCAAGAAAAAGGTCTCTACTATATGCAGTTGCTATAAAAATCAGATTAAATGTGGAAGTTTCCAAGTGAAAATCTTGTTAAAACAAATAACCAAAACGTATAATTTTCATGGAAAAATCTGTATTTTAAAAGGGCATAGTGAGAGTAATATTCACTACACTTGAAAAAGATGTAAGCACTTTCATCCACATGCCCAGAGCTGGTGTGGAGTCGGGATGCTTGATGCTGTGATGCCAATCCCCTATTCATTATTCACATCAAGTAAGACAATCTCATTGTCCAGTTAGAGGAACCGGACTGAGTTAACTTCCCTAAGCTCACAAGCTGGCTGTTTTCAGGCTTGTTGTTTCTCACTAGTAAACTCCACCATCATTCAACTATATGAAGCAGAGAAATTTCATAAAATGCACTTAAAACTTAAGTGGTAGAAAGAGCTCATGGTTGCCTAGCAACAGGGCTTCCAGAGGTAAGCAGAATGACAAGCTGAAGAGATCTCTAGAGAAAAGAGGAAACCTGCCTTCTTGCTGCAGCTTTTTCTGGTTATATTAAGTGGGAAAGGCATTTCAGCAGTTGGAGGGATGCCCCTATAAAACGACGTGCTTGAACTAGATGATCACTGGAATTCCTTTCACTGTTTTATTTATGATTAGATGAACCGTCAAGTTATTTGAGTCTTAGCCTTGAGACATGACACCTGGGTTTAGATCCTGATGTTATCAGTGAATACAACTTCTTCGGTCATTCCCAATAAGTTTAGACTTGTCTAATTCTTTGTGTAAAATACCACTCTCTCATTATGTGATTCTTTTGCATGATTTACTTAAAGAACACACATTTCTAGTGCACTAACTGTGTACAAGGCATGGTGCTTATGTTAAGGGACTTAACGTGAGTAAATCACAAACTCCATCCTCTAGCGGCTTGTAACGTTGCAGAGGATAGGAAAATGTACACAGAGATTTACGAAACAGGGAGTAGCCTTAGACGGTACCTAGCAGAAAGTCTTTTTGTTGACTCCCAAGGCTCTGTAGTGTTCTGGAAGGCTTTCATTTTAGAATGGAGTTTATACTGTAGTAAGTCCTGAAAATTTGCAGCCATCTTCCATATTTTGACATAATAAAAAAGGCCGGGCACAGTGGCTCACACCTGTAACGTTAGCACTTTGGGAGGCCGAGCTGGGTGGATCATAAAGTCAGGATTTCGAGACCAGCCTGGCCAGCATGGTGAAACCCCGTCTCTACTAAAAATACAAAAATTAGCCGGGCATGGTGGCGCATGCCTGTAGTCCCAGCTGCTCGGGAGGTCAAGGCAGGAGAATTGCTTGAACCCAAGATGCAGAGGTTGCAGTGAGCCGAGATCACACCACTGCACTCCAGCCTGGGCAACAGTTGAGCAAGACTCCGTCTCAAAAAAAGAAAAAAAAAAAAAAAGAAAAAATTGAAGCTAAATGACTTCCCTCAAATCACACACTTAGTAAGCAACAAAGGTAGGATTCAAACTACTGCTTTCTCATTCTACATTTAGTATTTTTTTTGAAATTAGGCCCTTGATAAAAGGGGAACATTGATAAGCACATATAAAAGATATAAAAATAAAGTGGTGATAGTCCTTGAAAGGAGGGAGAAATTGCACCTGGAAGGAATGAGGAAAAACTTTTATCAAAGAGGTAACATTTGAATTAGACATTGTGGGATATGTAGAATTAGGTCTCTGAAGATAGGAGGATGCAAATCTATGGCAGAGGGCCAATTATGAATAAAAGAAACAAAATATGATTAGTAAGACTAGATGCAGCAAATGTTGAGAAAATCAATCTAGTTACAAGAATCAGATATGAGAAGTAGAGCAGCAAAAGGCCTAAGTGAGATAGCTTGAAACCAGCTATGAAGGCCAGGCCCAGGGGCTTTGATTTCATTCAATTAGCAATTGGGAGACATTAACACTTAGAAGCAAAAGAATGGTGTCAACATGTTTATGGTCTTGAAGGAGTCACAGTTATGATGGATACAAATTGTTGTGAAGACCGATTAGGTGGTAGCTACAATTGTCCAGGAAAAGGCATGAGGTGGCAAAAAGAATGATAATTATCAGGGAGGGGAAGAGAGAATGGACTCAACAGATTGTAGAGGCAGAAATAATAGTATTGTGGACACGCTGTCAAAGGTGAGGAAGGGTTCAAGTGGTCCCGTGTAGCAAGTGTGCTTGACAGCAGGGTAGGGATCTCAGGGCTACAGCTATAGACTTTGGCATCATCTGCCCACAGAATAATATTGGTAGAATGAGGGTAGATGAATAGCCAAGGGGAAGATTAGGTACTATTTATAAGTCTGTAGCCCCAAAATTAAATAGCAGGAACCTTAACTACAGGAGGTCATATTTTTATCTTTAATAATGTTATAATTAGAATACATAGTCAGAAAAGTGCACAAATATTGGATGTGAAAATGTCTGTCTTTTTACTGAGAGACTGCAATGAAACATTATCTACATCCTGGGATGCCTCAAGTTCTTCTTTCGTCAAGTTATAGCAGATGGATGACAATTTCCAGGACTCACTGTAATATAAACTCTATCATAAAATAAAAGCCTTCCAGATCTCTAGGGAGCCTTAGGAGTCAAAGGAAAGGCTCTCTGCTTGCTGCCCCCTAAGGTGCTACTTCCAATTTCATAAACCTCTGTGTACATTTTCCTCTTCTCTGCAGGGCTGCTAGCTCCTAGAAGATGGAGTTTGTGATTTACTCATGTTTACTTCCTAACTCTTGTTCTCTGTGTCTTCTCTTCTGTTTCCCAGAGGTAGTCACTATAGCCACTTAGTTTTGTCTGTTTTTGCCCTTTATATAGACACAACCACTGAGAATATATCCTTTCGTGTTTGGCTTTTTCTGCCCAGTTATGCCTACAAAATTTATCTATAATGTTGCATGTATTGATAAATTATGTTTATTTATTATTGTATAGTACTCTATTGTATAAATATCCTATGATTTATTTATACATTGTTGTTAAATGATTTGAAATAATCCTGCAATGACATTTTTGTGCATGTGTACATGTATTTCTATTGTGAATAACTCTGGGAATATTATTTTTGTGCGTGTGCATATGTGTGTGTGTGTGTGTCTGTGAGTATGTGATTCTAATTTTTAATGAAGTAGGATTGCATTAGGCCCTTCCATGGGTCATGATGAACTAACCATCTGTAGCTGCTCAGTGAGGACATGAGTGAGTAGACATAAGCCAGGCCAGAACTAACAAACCCAAATGCGGTGCTATCTCTGAGAGCTTAAATAAGAATGAGAGTATCCACAAGTAGCATTAATTATTTCTTGATTTGAGCTGTCAGTTTACAGAGGAGTCTGATCTAAAGAGTGGTGCAGAAGAAAGAACTTCGATATAGTGGAGATATGACTGGTAAATAGAAATCAATGTCATGGTTCCAGGTGGTCCATGTGGTTTTGAACAAAATAAAAACCAACATAAGAAATAGAGAAAAGTAGTCCAGTCCCCAAAGCAAATAACAATGGGGGTAAAGTTGTATGTCAGGGTCCTCTCTATTTCAGTTCCAATTTCCAATGCTATCAGGAAACTGGATTACAAATGGAGTGCAATTCAGGAAACAGGCAGAAGCCCAGGTATGTGGTCTGGAAACTTATAGTAGAGGTTAATGCAAGACTGCAACTCATTGACAAGCAGATGTCTATGAATCACTGCAGAACAAACCATGGGCTGGTTAAAGCATGACCAATTCTTGACCCTATCCAAGGGTGGCTACCAGTTTTCTTATGGTATCCTTTGGTTTAATCTAAATTGGCTCAGAGCTGAGTCTTTACAGGATAGACCTAAGAGCTATAGTCCAGCCTGGAAGAATGGAGCAGGAATTAGCTCATAATCACGATACCCTAAGATGTTTCAAACTTATGTATTCAAAGAGAGATCATTCTAAACAGATTACCTATGCATTTTAAAAGCAAAAATAGGAAATTTATTGCCTTATTCTTTTGGAAACAATTTCCTTTGCTCAGTGGAATGTGAAAGTAAGACAGACAAACCTCTAAGCTATGTGTAGGCTATAAGATCAGAAAGTTGCTTCCCTAGTGGAACTGCAATGGGAACTCAAGGGGAGGGAGTGTGGGCAAATTAAAGGCCTCAAAGAGAAAGCTTATGATAAACATGTTATGCCTGGGGTCTTCTAGTAAAAAATGCTGCACACTGTAATACTGAATTCAAACAAGGGAATTAAGTAGCATACCTGCCTTTCTGTTCCTTTTTGCAGTTGTGAGAAAGTGCATTCTATTTCCAGATTCCTAAGTTAATGAGTAATGCATTATGTTTTATAAAGGAGCCTCCTTGAAATGCATTGATTGGTTTGTATTCTAGGACATGAGAGCAACTTGGGAGATCTGGGGATGTGTAAAATGTTTATTCTTGCTCCTTGATTGTGAATCTTTACCTTCACTTTCCCCTGCTCTTCACTGGGCAATTTCAGTATTCATAAATTATTTTAATAGAATATTGTCAAGAAGGGAATAAACAGGAAATCATAGAGTTAATAAAGATCTTTTTAACAAGGTCAAATTTAATAACATGTACTTGTGTTTTCTATATGCCAGGCTCTGCCCTAATTGCTTTACTTATATTTACTCAGCTAATTATTATAACAATCTTATGATGTAGGTACCATTATTACAACGTACCCTTGATGAAAGTGAGGCACAGAATGATTATGGAACTTAACCGGGTTTACATGTATAAGTAGTGTAGTGAAGAGTCAGACACAGGTTTTCTGGGTTCAACCTATGCACTTAACCACCATTCTATGCTGCCTTTTAATTATGTGTGAGCACCACAGGCAATAAGAAGACTAAACCCTAATTTATTCAATAGACCTAACCTTAGTGTCATCTATGAATTAGAGAATGCTGTGATCTAAGTGTGGTAAATATGACCAAAACATGTTGTCACTAGAATTGATAGATATATGCTTCAAACTACAGATGTGAAAATAGGCACTTGAGTTCAAATTTTATGTTCAATATTTTCAAAGAATCAGAGCAGAGCTAGGAGCAAATCTATGGTTCTTTCAGCACCTGGCTTAAACTTTAACTGTAGCCTCATAGATTTTAACCACAATATTTTACAGAACTTCTTCCTGCAACTCTCTCATATCTGCTGGTAAAATTCCTTTGTTGCGATTTCATTTCTTGTTCTTATTCTGCTCACAGTCTAACTGAGTTTCCACTGACTATCTATTTCTGTAGCTGGGGTTAGATGAGTAAACTCCTATATTTTAGATACACCTTTTAGCACCTTGGCTTTGCTTATATGTACCATTCCCAAATATTGAGTTTTGGGAGCTGCAAGACTGGAGTTGTAAGGAAATTGGTGCTGCTTGCTAGAGGTCACTGCAGTGTAAATCAGACTAACATTTATGCCGTGTTTATGCATAGTCACACAACATAATCAATGAAGCCGAAGGAAATGAATATGAAAGCAGTCATTGTGTTGGCCACTGTACAAAAGTGTTCTAACACCATGACACTATCACCTACCCCACTGAACCCCAGTAGATTTTTATTACATTACATAATACTGGGTGACTTAAGGCCAAGCATTCATTAGGTTGCATGGAGGCATTGACATTTCAATGAGGTAATGAGTCTTCCACAAATCACAAACATCAGTGTCTGTGACTTTCACATCAATCTTGGTAATGTTTTTCACTTTGCTCTGTAAAAGAGACACCTAGTACTTTATTTATTTTTATTTTACTTTTTTTAGACAGGGTCTCATTCTATCACCCAGACTGGAGGGCAGTGATGCAATCTCAGCTCACTACAGCTTCAAACTCCCAGTTTCAAATGATCCTCCCCGCTCAGGCTCCTGAGTATATGACATCACAGGCAAGAGCCACCATGCTCAGTTTATTTATTTATTTATTTATTTATTTATTTATTTATTTATAGATACGAGGTTTGCTATGTTGCCCAGGTTGGTCTCAAACTCCTGGGCTCAAGCAATCTGCTTGCCCAAGCCTCCCAAAGTGCTGGGATTACAGGCAGGAGCCACCACACCTGGCCGAGACCTGGTATTTTAGACAATAGCTCCCAGTGGCCCTGAGGAGTCTACAACAATTCTGGAGCTGAGATGGATGGGTTTACCAACCTAGGACATGGACAAAACCCCGGAAACTTTAAAAGCTGTAATTCATCCCTGCCTCTGAGGCCATAGAATGACAAAGTCAGATCTGTTCAGGCCACTACTCCTTGCCATAAAAACACAACAAACAAAACAAAACAAAACAAACAAACACTATGACTTGCAAAGTCACTTATAAAGATTTTCTCATTGATCAAACAAAAAATTATGGAACAGTTGGGAAATACAAAATGTCATATCAGTTCAAACATGGTTCTGTTAATTTGAAAGCCTGAAATATACACATATATTTACACTATACGAAAACAAATATTACTTTTGCTTAATTTCAGGGCAGAGTTGGAGATTTCAATGAGTAACCTGGTACAGTGTAAGCAGCACGAATTTGGGTTCAGAGAAACCAAAGTTTCTCACACACCACATACACACTCATCATGATTTGTGAGGGCTGAATGAGATAACTTAGGCAAAGTACCCAGCAGAATTTCTCTCTTGCAGTTTCCGTAAGGTTTTCTATATAAATCACTAGAGGAGATCATGTTCAGTACAAGAAACAGACTAAGGTGACCCATCCCAGTAGAGTTGCCACAAAGAGAAAACCCTGTTTGTGTCATTCTTTCTCATTCGAGCTCCCTGCTTGGAATAAATATCCATGTGTACTCATAATAGTGTTTAATGAATAGATGGAACACATTTTGAACCTCATGCCATAATGGGTCACTGTGAGTTTATTGATAATGGAAAGATTACATTGGAGAAGATACTGCTGTGGGTCAGATGTGGCTTGTTCCTGCCAAAGCTCATGTTGAAATTTGATTCCCAATATGGCAGTGTTGGGAGGTGGAGCTTAGTGGGAGGTGCTTGGGTCACAGGGATGGATCCCTCATGAGTAGATTAATACCATCTAGGGAAGCGAGTTCTCCCTCTTGCAGGATTGGATTAGTTAGCAGAAACCAGATTGTTCTTTCTTGTGTTTGGTCTCTTTACACATTCCCCTTCTCTTCCCCATCCCCTCTTTCTACCATGAGTTGAAGCGGCAAGAAACCCTCAGGTGGGCTGCCTGATTTTGGAATTCTCAACCTCCAGAACTGTTATCCAAATAAACTTCTTTTGTTAATAAATTACCCAGTCCCAGATATTCTATCATAGCAGCACAAAACAGAGTAAGACAGGTATCCAGATAATATGTTGTAGCAGAAGTAACACCAGACAGGTGCTAGGTATTTAGGAATCTAGTTTCATCTGGCAGCTAGCTAGCAAGTCATCCAGTTTCTCTGAGTGTCAGTTTCCACACCTGAAAAATGAGAAAAATGGCCCAATGACCATTACAACCCTGAACCACTCTTTGAATCTGTGAAGTAAAATTCCTTTATGAAAGCGTGAGTTCTGTAGCTCAGCAAATGGACCAACTGCTATGGAAGATTTAGAAGGTTTTAGAGGAGTCAAAAAACCTTTCTCTATTATTTCCCAAATGTGGGTTTAGCTTAAGGAGTTTCTGGAGCAATGGCTGATAGCAAAGCAGTGGCTCCATCACTGAGGAGAAAAGTGCAAATGAGTTTATTCCAAATGGGAATATTGCCTGCAATGCAGCAGTATTTTTCTAACAGTGTCATTAATGAAGCTGTTCAATATCTTGAGGGTTTTACAACAATGTCATACGAATTTGATAGCATTTCATTTGTAATGTTTTATATAATACTCGTGCATTTTAATAAGCATAATGGATAATTAAGATGCCACAATATATTTATTATTCTCTCCTAATACCCCTGTGAATCCAAATGGATTAACACATGTATTGCTTTGCATTTTACCCTCTCCCACATTAAGGAGATTTTTCTAGGTCAGGGACTGTGTGTCACTTTTCTCCTTACACCCAGCACATAGCATTTTGCTTAAACTATTTATTTGGCAAATAAGATAAAGAATCAATATTGGGTCACAAAGATCTGAGGAAGTACTGATTTGGGAGTTAACAGACATTCAGTTCAATGACAATCTGCCAGGAAGTTTAAATTTAGAAAATGTAGAATTCAGGCCCTATCAGATCCAGGTAAGTAATTTTCACCTATCTAAGCTTGCATGTCCTCCTTGTCAAATAAGAGGATAGAACAACATAATTGTAAAGGCATCTTTCCGTTCTAAATTCGGTACTTTCGTGCTACATACATATTGTATTTAGAAACTACACATATTCAAGGAATATTAAAATGACCTTTCTCCTCAAAAATATAAAATGACTGTCCGGTGCCCAGATAAACTTTAGTTCCTTAAATCTGGCATTCCATTCCTTTGTCAGAATATACAATTTATTACATTTGACATGACACATTCTGCAAGGTTACTTTCAACATACAATATTCACTATCGAATATACAACTTTAGAAGATCACAATTGTCCATTCACTTTATTTTAAACTTCTCAAGGGAGGGATTGTAGTTTTTATTTTGGTTCTCACTGATGCCCTCCATATAAGAGGTGCTGAAATATATGAAAGTATGGATGAATAAATGATATCAAAGCTTAGCTTCCTTCAAACACACACAGTGAATGAATAAAACAATGAGTAAAACCAGTTAGAAAAGAGGAAAGGACTATAGAGGGCATCTCCTTTAGCTATAGGCTTGATTTAATTCAGAGAGACTTAGCTCAGCAGTATGACTGTTGAAAATTCTTAGAGGAAAACAGATCAATTGGGCTGACCACATATATATTCAAATAAATGATTTCTGTTAGTTATACCAGGCGAGTAACATGTAAAAGGTATTGATTATGAAGACTGAGTGTCCTAATTTAAAATCTTTTTGTGTGATTTTGAGCAAACTACTAAACACCCATAGACTTAATAAAGTTGTTACTAAATAAGGAAATGCACAGAATATTGCATAACCTTTTTAAAAAATATTCTAAATATGCTAGCTTTCCATTTTCCTCCAAAGATTTTGTATTTCTTACAGTTGGCCATAAAGGAAAAAGAAAGTATCATATGCAGAACATTTAGATAATCAGAACGTATAGACCACTTTATGGCCTGTAATCTTATTGGAGTCCTTGTCAGATGGACTTTGTAGCCATTTCTGATCCTTTTCATCCCTTTGCCCTTTTTCTAAGGCTATTATTGCTTCTTTTAGACTACATTTAAAACCATGTGCCATCACAAAGGTAGCCTGGGCCTAAAGAATTATTATCTACTCACTTTTCAAGAAATAGGAATTAAGGAAACTTTCTTGTATGGAAACTACTTCTGGGTGAGTTTCTGAACATTTTGTCAGCTTTGCAATTTCCAAGTGCAGAGCTGTGTTGAAGGCTTATTTATCTGTCATCTCTCTTCTACTGAGCGGAGCTTTAGCAAAGTGCCATAATTCTTTGTAAGGCTCTCTTAACTAAAGATTTAAAGATTTCCACAGCTGCCATTATGAAAGAATGGGCTTGGCTTCTACTGGTTTCTACATTGTCCAGAAAGTTTAAAAGGGCGATTTTGAAGATAGCACTACCAGGGCTCCAAGATCTCATTAATTAACCAAAACTACTAGAACAGAATTCCTTCCAGTGGCCTGTCACTTGTCTCTTCAGGTTGATTTTATACCTTCAATGTCTTCCTATTGCTGATTACATCGAATATAAATACTTCTATGTAACTTTCAAGATCCGCCTTCGAGTGGCTTTCTCTACCCATCTGACTTCATCTTCCATTGCTCCCTAAACCCCACTCCTCTCAATGTATTAATGTCCTACCTCATTATCTTTGCACAAATGTTACCTTTCCCTGAAATACTCTCTAAACTTCTTAATCCTTTCTATTTGTCAAGGTCAATTTCATCTTATCTATCTTTTCTGATTTGTCCAACCTTTGTAATTATGTTTCTTACTCCTCCTGGCTTCTATTATTGGAACTGAGAACGTTCTGCTTGGATAAGCTAATGCTCTGTAAGCCAAGCCTTCCCAACTCTTGCTCCCATCAGCTGAGCCTCTTTGTATCCAGAGGCAGGCAATGCAACTTTTGTTTTATGCCTGGGAGGAATGTTGTGATTATGAGCAGGGTTTATGAAGAGGATAGAGGATGGGAAGAATAACTTGATTCCTCATTTTTATTTTTTTGCCTCTTTTCTAAGATTATAGAGAATTGAGTTTTATGAGATTTGGTGTAACTATTTGACTTATCTGAATATAAGCTGATCTGCTTTGGGCTCCATATAATTGCATGTGACACCAAATGGGAAAAGAGGATGAATATTCTCCTTCCCCTCCCTTGGCATGAAACGCAGCAGAATTTTGACATTGTGACATTCAGAGTCCAGGCAGGTCATAAGTGCTACACTTGAATGGGGGATAATTGATAAGTGTGAATGAGAGGAGTAGCAGGAAGAGGATGATGTCCCATTTTGCAAAAAGGTATACTTAGAGTTTCAGGAAAATCAAAAAGGATGATGAAGAACCCCAAGACTATCAACAGCAGGTAGCCCTTACCACCCTCACCCTAAAGGGCAAAGGGAGTGAACTGTTGCTGGAAGAGAAAGGTATGGGGGAGTTGCTGTTAGGGACAAGGCCGCTTGACAAGTGTTGTGGAATTTAATAGAGTAGCACGGCAACTTCCCAAGCCATAGCCCTGTGCAAAAGGAGTTGGGAGAATGCAAAGCCCAATCCCAGTCTTTCCTTTCCAAACTTCAGCCTATTGTGTCTCCTGTTGTACAAACTCCAAAGGAAGCCACAGAAAGGAAATGCTCATTGCTGTCGTCCACAGCATTCTTGAGGATGAAAAAAGGGTGTAAAGTGAATCTGAGAATCACCTAGGAGGCATCCTGATGATTGAAAGTTTTGAATGATCTGGAGAAGGGGTGTGCACAGTGCTGGGATGAGACAGCAGAAAGGAGCAAGCTTGAGCCTGGGTGGACAAACAGCATAAACTTGCATGACTGCAGCCAATTCTGTGATTTGTTGGATGTATGTGAGAATCCCTATAGGACTCCCAGAACTATTATAAATTGAGGAAATTTAAATGAGAGAATAATACCTACCAGTGAAGCTTATGGGGAGGCAGTGAAAGGTACATGCCACCTAGTATGTGTCAGAGCTGAGAAGTCTAACTTGGGTGGTTTCACTGCAGAGCCTGCAGTTTTAATGATTTCACTCCTCTACCTCTATTTTGAAGTCATAGTGTAGGGAGACCTGGGATATTCACGTTATATAACACTTTATATACTGTGCACTAACATCCAGCTTTGAATGACATACTTTGTATTATTTATAGGTAGATCTTATTTTCAAAATCCAAATAGAAGGATAAAAACTGCTTATCTTTTTTATCATGAGAAATAACAATGAAATTCTAAGCCTCCCAACTGACTGAACAGATCCCTTCTTGGCCAAGGAGACCTCAGAGAAACCTTGAAAACTGAATTATCAGGCATGATGAGATGGAAGGTTAGATGTGCCTCGTTATACCCCTTCCTTTGCAAACTGCTATTAAGCTTTCTTCCCTAAGGGAAAAACAGAAACCAACCCTTTCAAAAGACTCTACCAATAGTGTAAACCAACTGCTGGACACTGGTCCACCCTTTTGCAATTTCAACAAAACAACCAGCCACATTCCTTTTGATAAGAGTCCACCAACCATGGAGTGGCTCTGGCCAGTCTACAAAGAATGTGTAATGAGGGTTTTCATGTTCTCTGCTTCACCATTTGCCATTAGAGGGCTGAAAACTCCGCTCTGGGGTCATGGCACTTGCAGCCATTTATACTCATAAAGGGACATGAAACTCAATTGTGCATGCACACATTTCTCTTTTCATAAATATACATGGCTACCACAGCTTTCCAACTATATATATTTGCCCACCCTGTTCAGCATAAATTCCTATTCCCTTTGAGGTGTCTGTTTTTGGCTTCTGACCAGAGACTACGCTTCCCAGTCTGTCAGAATGGTCACCCTGTAGGCTGCAACCCTTTATGAGAAATAAAGTTCTCTTTTCCAAATTGATAAATCTCATTATTTTAACATTAACAATAGTTGTCATGTATATGTAGTAGTATTTCTGAGGGCTGAACACATAGTAGGTGCCAATTAAATATTTGTTGATGGCTTAGTAGCCTTTGAAAGCTGAATTTTATAAAATTTAGTTATGTATAAATAAAAACAACTATCTGACTATGGCTATTTTACCCCCATAGAACTTCTAATGAATGACACAGACAATGACAATGAGTATCCTTGCTTGAAGCTACTTTCTGTGTATCTCAATTTCCATGTGTTCATACATTTAACATGAGGAAGAACAACTGTTACATTTTCTATATATGGCATATATTGTCTCACTGGTAAGGATGTTAGAATGTCATGAACAGGAATTACAATTACCTTGAGACTTTTTATGTAAAGTGAATTGAAGGGAAAGATCACCAAAGCAAGAACCAATGCTTTGAGATATATATACAGCAGATCTACTACTATGTTCTATAAATGAGTGCTTACTGCATAGCACAGTAATTATATATTACAGTGTTATATACAAAGTATTATAACAGGAGAAATGGCTATTCTCATTCACAATCAAGTGATGAAAAACTGAGAAAATAAAACAAGCCAAAAATTTCCCCACAATTGGATATAGAAAACTTCCTACTTAGTATAGTGTTCTTCCAAATTTTTCTTTAAACTAGGATTTTACTCTTGTGCTTAATATTCAATACAGAAGACACATTTAAGTAGGCTTCATCAGGTATCTTCATCCTAAGTGCCTCCTCTCCAATAATACACAGCTGTTTTGAAAACTCCGAGTTGATTTTTTTTACTTACAGAAGTGGTGGGCAGTGGAGTTGGCAATGCCCTTCATGATCCATATTCTGTGTTAGAGGAAGAGTATGTGATGCCCTTGTTATGGAAGGAGAGCCTGTGTTATGGTTCTGCATCTGTTCTAAGATCTCAGATGAGCCATTTGCTGCTCTAAGAATGAGGATGGCAAGTCAGGTGTCTCATGTTTCTATCTTAAAAATAATTATTTATTTGTACATTACTATAGGTAGTCCCCATTGATTTTAACTAGTAAATCATGCAACTTTGTAAAAAGAAATTTAACATCTCTGCCTCTTTCATTTTCTATTTCCCACAATGACCCATGTTTAGAGCCTAGAAAATAGTATTTCACAATGTCCTTCAGGTTCATACACACAAACTCACATATAGGGCTAGATCGCCCTGTGCACCTAGTTTGTTTAAGGTTAATGTTTAAGGTTAATGGCACGCTTTACCATGGGATTGTTTTCTTGTACATATTAGTCCTTCTTCCTAAGCCAATATAAGTTCCCGAGAACAAAAATGATTTAGAGTATCTTTTCTGCTTCCTTTCAGGTAAATACGATCCCATCTTCTAAGCCAATTCAAACTCACTCAGTGCCAAGGTGTACTGCTGACCCTGTCTTGACATGACCTTTTCAATCATACTCTGAGGACCTATTAGAAATCCTAGTATTTCTATGGCTATCATTGACTTTCTTAAAAAAAAAAAAAAAAAAAAAAACAAAAACAAAAAAAAACACTAAACTAAAACTAAACACCACTTGTGTTTCTTTTATTTCTAATGTCTTGCCAAAATGCAACTTTCGTAAGGAGAAACTTTGCACCTCTTGTAATGGGGGAAAAACTATATATTTCACATGCATAAGTAGGAAATTTGACTGTGAAAAAGAGAAAGATTTTAACAAATGAATGCAAGTATTAATATCACTAGCTTAGTGAAGTTTTAAATTTTTCTTGCGGCCTAACTATTCTAAAAACCATCTTCCACTTCTCTTATACATATGCACAGCCTCTGAATACACACATAAAAATTATTATCTTAGTGACTAAAGGAAAATTGCATTCTCATATTCTAAGTACTGCAATGTAATGCAAGCCATTCTAATCATTGGTTCTAATTAAAATAGTAAATCTCTTTTAAAAATCCTTGTGTTCTTGTTAAAGCCTTGATTTTAACACTCCTATCTTAACAGTGCTCCTTAAAGAAAAGAAATGTGCCCATTACCTAGAAGAAATGAACCCTCAGTGCTAGGCTTTTTAGTCAAAGGCAGGATGCAGATATTCTGTCAAGTTAGTCAGATACTAGTGATGCTGTCATCCAGTGATGCTGGCTCATCAACACAACAAAGAGCTTTGTCTTGATCACTTGCAGACTGGTAATCTCATCTATTTCATCTATTTGGAGGGCTCATAGAAGCCATGGATTGAACGTCAAAATTCAATCCTTTGTGTATTTGTGTGTTTGGGTGTTTGGGTATATATGTATTGGTTTTAAATTTGAGGCCTCCCATCATACGACACACGAAAGTCATTTTTTGTCCCATCCTTTTTAAACGGAAGAACTCACTTATGCAAACGTATATGGAGAATTTGTACAAGCCTAGTGGCAGACATTGGCTCTCGTGTCTGGAATTACTCCAGGCCACTTCTTATTTACTTCCCTCATTTCAGCCAGTTCTCACCAAATTGCCTAGCTCTCCAATTCCAGTTGATCTCAATATGTGGACTCTTGACGCTTCCTCTATTGCAATTTTAAGGGCCCACTTTGCACATGCCTCTCTGGCTCAGCCTCAACTTTTCTCTCAGTCACAATTTCATGTTGTCCTTCTGGCACTAAGTAGAGATGACAAAGGGACAGTCCTGGTCCTCCCTGGACTTCTATGTCAACCTTGTGGACATACCCCCTCATCCTACCCTGTATGAATTCTCCAACGGGGAAGTCAACTTGAAATAAAAAAAAAATCTGTATCTATATCTATCTATCTATCTATCTATCTATACACACATCCATAAGCACCTATATATATATGAGATATAATATTAGATATTTTGATCTTTATACATTGAAGACCAAAAAAATTGCATCTCTTGGTGTTTCAACCAGAAAATAAAATTATTAAGTTTTTAGCAAAATTGTCTAAGTTATTTACTCATTTGTATGAACCAGAAGTCGAATGTCTTAATAGCTCACTGTGTCTTGTGATGGACAGCTACCTTATCTTCTTTGAAAATATTTTTTTTCATAAAATGTACACATAGTTTAAAATATCAAATAATATCCAAAGATTTATAATGAAATACAGGAGCTTCTGCCCCATATGTTACCACTTCTGATGCTCATTTGTTATATACTAGATATTCCATACTTTCCTATTCCCACTACCAGCTGCCTCTGTATTTCTAAGTAAGTTACTTCTATTTCCATTTGTACCTTTGTTGGTTTTAGGAATTATATGCTGTCTTGCAACAAAGAAAGTGCAGTCTGATGATTTTCCTTCAACTCTTGAAACCTTTGCTCCATTTTCTTCTAACTTCCCAAGCTGCATTAAGAAATATAATGCCATCCTATTCTTAATCCCTTTTTTATAACCTGCATTTTCTCTTGGAGGTATTGGATTCTTCACTTTAAACCCTATGATTTGAAATTTTAGTATGACTTTTAAGAAGAGTATTTTTACCTGGAAACTGACACGCTCTAGTTTTGAAAACATTTTTTCTTTTCTTTTTCATCTCTTTCTTTTTAACGTTACTGGAATATATATATCCATCGTTACTTGAATAATGTCAATCCATTGTATCATCACTTCAGTTAGATATGTTACATCTTTTCACTTTCTCTTACATCTTTCCTAGTCTTTTATTTTTCAACTATATTTATTTTCAACTATATGCTGTGTTTTGGAATAACTTCTTCAGAATTGTCATAAAGCTCACTAATTATCTCTTTGTTTATGTTCAAAATACTGTTCAACACATCGATTGCATTTTAAATTTCAACTATGTTATGTGTGTTATACATTATACAGACTACTTTTATTCACTATTTCTATTTCTCTGATCATCCCATAACTTTTTAAATATAATGAATGTACTTATTTTATATTTTGAGTCTATCCCAAAATTGATTATATCTGAGAGGCTTTTTTGTTTTGTTTTGTTTTTGATGGAGTTTCACTGTTGTCACCCAGGCTGGAGTGCAATGGTGCGAACTTGGCTCACCGCAACCTCCACTCCCAGGCTCAAGCAATCCTTCTGCCTCCTGAGTAACTGGGACTACAGGCAAGCACCACCACGCCCAGCTAATTTTTGTATTTTTAGTAGAGATGGGGTTTCACCATGTTGGCCAGGCTGGTCTTGAACTGCTGATCTCAGATGATCCATCTGCCTGGGCCTCCCAAACTGCTGGGATTACAGGTGTGAGCCACCACATCTGGCCATATTTGTGAGTCTTAACATTGTTGTTTACTTTTTCTACTGACCTTTGTTCTGGATGACTTAGTTCCAGTTCCATTCTGTGATTTTCTAAAACAGTCTCATGTTCACAGGAACCTTATTGTGAGATGAAACATTGAGGTTGTGATTAAAGTAGTTTGTATTTAACTTACATTTCTGGATTTATGTTTCTCATTGTTTCTGGACTCTGAGAATAACCTTTACTTTCTTATCAAAACAACAATCCATTGAAAAGTTAAAAAAAAAAAAATTCCAGAACTTTTCAGAACTTTCTGGTGTTTTGTACCAGCTATGTTTCTTTAGCTTTCTTGTTCACTATTTTGCCAGCTAGGGAAGCTACAATTCAACTTCACTCTTTACTTGTATCCAACCAGGCATTAACTAGAGAAAAAGGAACCAGATTTACCTTCTTATCTGGAACAACTGTAAAAACTTAAATGGCAAACAGTATGAAAACAACAGTTTAAGGCACAAGCCATCCAACAATGAAGGATGATGAATCCTGAGAGACTGGAAATGAAGGATCTGAACTATCTGGTTCCCCAAACTCACTGTCTTCAGAGTTTTCAGGCTGCGGCACACAGAAGGGGGAACCCAGGCAGAGTCCAGCGGATTCCCTGAGGTAAAGAGAAGGAGCTATGGATCCAAGTAGAGTAAGGCAGCTGTATTTCACAGTATGTATTAGTTCATTCTCACACTGCCATAAAGAAATACCCGAGACAGGATAATTTGTGTGTGTGTGTGTGTGTGTGTGTGTGTGTGTGTGTGTGTGTGTGTTGAAAATATTTTATCTCAACCTGTGGCTTGTGTTTCACTTTTCCAATAGTTTCTTTTTTCTTTTTTTTTTTTTTTATTATACTTGAAGTTCTAGGGTACATGTGCATAACATGCAGGTTTGTTACATATGTATACTTGTGCCATGTTGGTGTGCTGCACCCATCAACTCGTCAGCACCCATCAACTTGTCATTTACATCAGGTATAACTCCCAATGCAATCCCTCCCCCCTTCCCCCTCCCCCTTCCCCGTGATAGGCCCCGGTGTGTGACGTTCCCCTTCCTGAGTCCAAGTGATCTCATTGTTCAGTTCCCACCTATGAGTGAGAACATGCAGTGTTTGGATTTCTGTTCTTGCGATAGTTTGCTGAGAATGATGGTTTCCAGCTGCATCCATGTCCCTACAAAGGACACAAACTCATCCTTTTTTATGGCTGCATAGTATTCCATGGTGTATATGTGCCACATTTTCTTAATCCAGTCTGTCACTGATGGACATTTGGGTTGATTCCAAGTCTTTGCTATTGTGAATAGTGCCACAATAAACATACGTGTGCATGTGTCTTTATAGCAGCATGATTTATAATCCTTTGGGTATATACCCAGTAATGGGATGGCTGGGTCATATGGTACTTCTAGTTCTAGATCCTTGAGGAGTCGCCATACTGTTTTCCATAATGGTTGAACTAGTTTACAATCCCACCAACAGTGTAAAAGTGTTCCTATTTCTCCACATCCTCTCCAGCACCTGTTGTTTCCTGACTTTTGAATGATTGCCATTCTAACTGGTGTGAGATGGTATCTCATTGTGGTTTTGATTTGCATTTCTCTGATGGCCAGTGATGATGAGCATTTTTTCATGTGTCTGTTGGCTGTATGAATGTCTTCTTTTGAGAAATGTCTATTCATATCCTTTGCCCATATTTTGATGGGGTTATTTGTTTTTTTCTTGTAAATTTGTTTGAGTTCTTTGTAGGTTCTGGATATTAGCCCTTTGTCAGACGAGTAGATTGCAAAAATTTTCTCCCATTCTGTAGGTTGCCTGTTCACTCTGGTGGTAGTTTCTTTTGCTGTGCAGAAGCTCTTTAGTTTAATTAGATCCCATTTGTCAATATTGGCTTTTGTTGCCATTGCTTTTGGTGTTTTAGACATGAAGTCCTTGCCCATGCCTATATCCTGAATGGTATTACCTAGGTTTTCTTCTAGGGTTTTTATGGTATTAGGTCTAACATTTAAGTCTCTAATCCATCTTGAATTAATTTTCGTATAAGGAGTAAGGAAAGGATCCAGTTTCAGCTTTCTACTTATGGCTAGCCAATTTTCCCAGCACCATTTATTAAATAGGGAATCCTTTCCCCATTTCTTGTTTCTCTCAGGTTTGTCAAAGATCAGATGGCTGTAGATGTGTGGTATTATTTCTGAGGACTCTGTTCTGTTCCATTGGTCTATATCTCTGTTTTGGTACCAGTACCGTGCTGTTTTGGTTACTGTAGCCTTGTAGTATAGTTTGAAGTCAGATAGCGTGATGCCTCCAGCTTTGTTCTTTTGACTTAGGATTGTCTTGGCAATGCGGGCTCTTTTTTGGTTCCATATGAACTTTAAAGCAGTTTTTTCCAGTTCTGTGAAGAAACTCATTGGTAGCTTGATGGGGATGGCATTGAATCTATAAATTACGTTGGGCAGTATGGCCATTTTCACGATATTGATTCTTCCTATCCATGAGCATGGAATGTTCTTCCATTTGTTTGTGTCCTCTTTTATTTCACTGAGCAGTGGTTTGTAGTTCTCCTTGAAGAGGTCCTTTATATCCCTTGTAAGTTGGATTCCTAGGTATTTGATTCTCTTTGAAGCAATTGTGAATGGAAGTTCATTCCTGATTTGGCTCTCTGTTTGTCTGTTACTGGTGTATCAGAATGCTTGTGATTTTTGCACATTAATTTTGTATCCTGAGACTTTGCTGAAGTTTCTTATCAGCTGAAGGAGATTTTGGGCTGAGACAATGGAGTTTTCTAAATATACAATCATGTCATCTGCAAACGGGGACGATTTGATTTCTTCTTTTCCCAACTGAATACCCTTGATTTCTTTCTCTTGCCTGATTGCCCTAGCCAGAACTTCCAACATTATGTTGAATAGGAGTGGTGAGAGAGGGCATCCTGAGACAGGTTAATTTATAAAGAAAAGAGGTTTATAATCCCAGCACTTTGGTAGGCATAGGCAGGCAGATCACTTGAGGTCAGGAGTTTGAGACAAGCCTGGTCAACATAGTGAAACCCCATCTCTACTAAAAATACAAAAATTAGCCTGGTGTGGTGGCACCTGTAATCCCAGCTACTTAGGAGGCTGAGGCAGGAGAATTGCTTGAACTGAGGAGGCAGAGGTTGCAGTGAGCCGAGATTGTGCCACTGCACTCCAGCATGGGCAAGAGAGCGAGATTCCCTCTAAAAAAAAAAAAAAAAAAAAAAAAAAAAAAAAAAAAAAAGAGTTTTAACTGGCTCATGGTTCCACAGACTGTACAGAAAGTATGGCAGCATCTGCTTCTGGTGAGGCCTCAGGGAGCTTTTACTGATAGCAAAAGGTAAAGCCAAAGTGGGGGTCTTATATGAAAAGAAAACTTAAAATTAACCTAGAACAGACACAGATATTTGATTTAGCAGACTAGGCTCAGAACACTCATTAAAATAATATTCAATATGTTCAAAAATTTAAGTAGAGACATGGAAGATATAAAAGATATTAAACATTTGCAGTGGACTTAGTGTTTCAAGTCGGGGAAACAAGGAAGATTGTGTTGGGTAGAATAGCACAAAATTGTCATTTTGTCTTTTCAAATAGAATGACTTTCTTGCTTGAGGGGACCTTAACTTTTCCCTTGAGAGGCCTTTATTGGGGCTTAGAGTGAAAGTTACAGAGGCGCTTACTCGGGAGAACTATAAAGTCTTTAGGGTTTGTAGAGAATTTTTGGAATAGCCTAATAGTCTTTATCTCACCAATGAGTCTGCAGATGGGCAGGGACCATGTACTACATAAGAAGCTAGGAGAGTTGGGTCCTGTTTGCACAATTATCCATATTTTATTTATTTTCCACTAGTGGTTTAACTTCACTGGGCTTTGTTTTCAAAACTTCTAAAGGGAACAAGTTGCTTTTAAATCTAAAACAATATTTGATAAACCTACCCTGTACTACATACCCTCTGTTCCTAGTCCAAGGTTCTAGATAGTCAACTGTTAGCACAATAACTGGGTAAAATTGAATGCACATTTTTAAGTAATTTTTTAATGAAAACTTATCTGAGTATTTCTCAGTATAATTTTTTTTAGATTTTTTGGTTGATACACATGTACATATTTTCAGCATAATGAGTACGGTGTCTACACTTAACATTCATCAATTGTATATTTCAAAGTAGCTGGAAAAAAATAATTTGAGAGTTCCTCGCATAAAAAGATAAATGTTTAAAGTGATACATATCCCAGTTACCCCAATTTGATTACATAAACTTACCAGTATACTTTTTATCATTATATTAATTCACTATATTTATTTACATAAGAAAGTTAAAAATGCATCAAACTTAAGCTCCATTGTCATCTCCAATCTAACCTGCTTCTTTCTTACTTTCTTGGTTAAGGAACCAATAAAACTTCATCTACACAAATCAGAAACATAGAAGACAGCATCAGCTCTGCTCTTGACCTCATCCCTGTTCCCTTACCCAATCAAAAAAGAACTTCTTGTAGCCCTCCTTTTAATCTATGTTTCTACCACCCTGGTCTCTCTGAGGTTTTATATCTTCTAACTTGGACAGTACAGTAGCCTTCTCTCATCCAACCTTCAAAATCATGACTTCTCCCCCCCTAAAACACAAATTTTACCTTGTTACTTTCATTTAAGTTATTTTACCAAGTCAATTGCCTTTAAGATATCCACAGCAGGCCAGGCACAGTGGCTCATGCCTGTAATCCCAGTACTTTGGGAGGCTGAAGCAGGCATATCACTTGAGGCCAGGAGTTCGAGACTAGCCTGGCCAACATGGCGAAACTCTGTCTCTACAAAAAATTAAAAAATTAGTTGGATGTGGTGGCACACATCTGTAGTCCCAGCTACTCGGGAGGCTAAGGCAAGAGAATTACTGGAACCCAGGAGGCAGAGTTTGCAGTGAGCTGAGATTGTGCTCCTGCTCTTCAGTCTGGGCAACGTAGCAAGACCTTGTCTCAAACAACAATAGATAACCACATCATAGAATATCCAGTGTAGCCTATCTTTAATGTACTCTCATACCATGCTTTCCTATATAACTTATGATATAACTACACTAACCTACTTTCTGTGATCAGACCCACCAAACTCAGGTATGCTTAGACTCGCTGCTTCTCCCTGGAATGCTAATTCTCTGCTTGGCAAACCTTTGTACCTTTGTTAAGACCTTGATTAAAAGTTACCTCTCTGAAGCCTTCTCCATTCCAGCAAGCATTACAAGGCTTCTCTTCATTCCCTGGGCAATTTCACCTACTGCCTTCCTCTTTGGTGCCATGTATCACATTAATTTATTTTTCTAACATTTTTCCAGAATTTCATTTTTCATGTGTATGTGGCAATGCATTTTATTTTTAATCTTTTAATTTTTGTGGGTACATAGTAGGTATATATATTCAGAGGATGCATAAGATGTTTTCTTACAGACATCACATAATTTATGACCATCCATTTAGAAGCCTGTTTTGCTTGCTCACGGAGCTTGGTTTTCTTAGGGCAGGGCTGTGTACACCTGCATATCTTCACGTCCCTAGAATAATACCTCTAACACAGCCAATATGCGATGGTACATGTTGAACAAAGAAGTTAATGGATAAGTAAACAGAACCTATATGGTATCAGTCCATATTTGTTGTTTATTTTTATAAGTTTTTTTTCCTCTGAAATCTGTAAGCGTGCTTGATCGCTGCCTCTGCTTTTTTGTTGTTATTGTTTCTATTTAGAGGAGTCTAAGAGGGATCCTAGTGAAGAGGGTAATAACTTTGCCTGTTTTGTGATGCGGGAGGTGACGTCATGTGGTTCTGCCATTTTAACATTGTTCCTTCTGAGCCTGAGTGTTCTTTCTGTTGAAGATTCAAGCGAACCAGGTCAGGAGAATGACATCAGACTGTGCTTGTGCCTGATAATTCATTTCTGAAGGTGCAATATTAAGTGTCGCAGTGTCCAGCTGGTGATATTTTCGGCATAGAAACCTGTTAGACATGGCAGCATTAACGAGATGGAATGAATTGATTTATTTCTCTCCTGAATTGCTTGGCAGTGCCTCAAGATTGAGGCATCAGATTTGCACAATGTGCTACTTAGGAGATTATTTCTTCCTTCCTCCAGCCAGACAGAAGACTACAGTAGGCAATGATAGCTTAAACTTGGGAAATGTCCTTCTTCAGAGACAGCATGAGGGACATTTCAGAGAAGATCAGATTACTCTCCAACTGCTTTCACAGGTGGACCTGAGGAGGCATGCCCCTGAACCAGGTCTTTAAAGGAGAGAGTAGAACAACCTAGAAGCTCAGGAGGTCACTCCAACTATTATTTTCCCATCTGTGGCTTATTGACATACACTTTGACATCAAGGCACTGACACTGATAACATGAGAGAAATGAATAGATTAATTATGGGAGGAGTATTTTAAATGTTAAAGGCTTTGTCTAAAATAATTCACATTTTTCCATCCAGTGGTTCCTCTCTTTGAATCCTGTTAGAATGACAGTAGATCTTTTCATTCTTTCCCTGCTTTGGGCATGACTTTGAAGAACCTGAAGATGTGAAAATGAAATGGATACTGTGCTCCTTTTGGCTAGGATTGGGGAGGGAGCACTAACTGATCTCTGCTACCAGCCACTTTCAACATCAAAGCTACTTTTTTCTTTTCTTTTTTCTTTTTTTTTTTTTTTTTTTTTGAGAGAGAATCTGGCTCTGTCGCCAGGCTGGAGTGCAGTGGTGCAGTCGGCTCACTGCAACCTCCGCCTCCTGGGTTCAAGGGATTCCCCTGCCTCAGTCTCCCGAGTAGCTGGGACTACGGGTGCATGCCACCACACTCGGCTAATTTTTTGTGTTTTAGTAGAGATGGGATTTCATTATGTTGGCCAGGATGGTCTCAATCCTAAGCTACTTTTAGCAGGATTGAACTCTGAGGTCATCCAGTGGCCAATTGTGATGCTGTTGTCATTCTTAAAACTGGAGTGACTTATCGTTTTTGGTGGTCTGAGGCTTGTGATTCCTGTTTTGCCATTTCTTGGCTGTGTGTTTGAGGACCTCTTATCCCTAGCCTCCTCATTTGTAAAAGAATCCTTTCCATGGACCTTGTGCATTTCATGGAAATATAATAGCATCTTGCAGGTGCCTGGGGTCTGGAAGATGCTTTGTAGGTGCTCTACCTTTCCCTGTGTGTTCCAAGTGACCCTCATCTGGTGCATTCTTCATTTGATTAAAGCAAGGAAGGACGCTTTAGCAGAGGGCTCTATCTCTTGATTGGCCCCTGCCATCCCCTGGCCCACTGTCTTCCCTATTGTGCACAGTGATGGCAGAGACAACAACACACAGCTTGCCCAAACACACTAAGCTGAATTAAAGCACCACCCAGGTAGAGGTCTATTCTATTAAGCAAGGATCATCCAGAAATTGAGTCACTATAACACAAGGGAAAGATTCAAGGATCACAAAGTCCCTGCTAGGAAGTGACTAATGAGAGCTGCAAAGGGCGTTTAAGTTTTGGTCCATCCCCAGATACAGTTCTTCCTTGGACAACAGCATCTCAGCTATGCTCTGGCTGAACTGGGAGGTGACAGCTGCCTAGCTTTGCTCTTCCTACTTGATATGTTAACTCATGCACCATTGTTACTGTGGTTGGGAAGTATGGTGGACCGTAGATGGAAGAAGAGAATGGGAGTGAGATATTTACACAGTTCTGAATTTTGGGGGTGAGGGCTGTGCGTTTTTCCTGTCAATGTTGTATTTGTATCAGCAGCATAATAATGATTAAAAGCATACTCTTTGGAGTTAGACTTCCTGGCTTAGAATTGTGAACATACTACTTAATCGGCTATCTCTTTTGGCACATTATTTGACTTTTTTTATATCAATTTTCTAAGCTGTAAAATGAAAATAGTAGTAGTATTTAACTCATTGTTTCAAGTTAACTGAAATAATACATATGAAGTGCTTAGAATAATATCTGACAAATAGTGTCCACTCACAAAATGCTATGTTTGTTTTAGCTGCTGTAGTAGCATATCCCTGGTATCCTTGAGCAAGAGACTTTGGCTTTTGAATTTATTTATCTAAGATCCTCTAAGACAGCTCTGATGTAATTTCCTCCCAGCCAGCATTCCTGCAATCCCAAAGACCCCCCTTTTCCATTTTTTTGTCCTTGGAGACTTCTAAGGTTTAAAGTTATGTGTATCTTCTTTCCTTAGCAATCAATACCCATTACATATGTCTCACAATTATAACTTTTCCTGGAAACAGATGTTAATGGATTCTGTCCAACCCAAAAGACCCTCACTTCCCTATACATCAGCTCTTGAGTTTCCTAAAAGCCTGACCTTCAGTTAGAAAGTGATCAGGAAGCTTCTCAAAAAGCCTAGGAATCTAATCAATATGTCTCACTCAATGGTGATGATTAGTAGAGGACATCAACAGTGCACCACAATGTCAGATAAGTAACACAGGATGCAGGCTTCTGACATTCACCATCCATTATACATCCCCCAGGAGGTGGGAGAGCTTCAGGTTTCCATGGCAGCAGTCAGCCAAGTTAATTTGATGGCCTTCAAACAAAATGAACAGATAATACATAATTAAAAAACAACAACAAAAAAACTAGACACCCACTCGTAGTAGTTTTCAGGAGCCTGGGTTTTCTTTGGGTCTATCCAAATGCCAATGTCAAGAAAATTGGACTTCATGACTGAGAGTAAAGAAGATTTATGCATTCAGTCTAAAATCTCCATTCAAAGCTTTCTAGCTGAGAGCCCAATTTCCCTTTTGTTTAGGGATATGGTCCCTGTTTGTCTGTTTCCATCCACAGCTCTGCCAGAGACGAAAGCAGTGTTTGAAACAATTCACCCAGATTTCCATCTGTAATCATCAAGAATGGAATTCATCAAATTCCTTAAGATATTTGCTGAAAGTCATGATTTTGAGGGCCTAGTGCTCTCCGGAAAAGGGACAGCAGCAGCCTTGATCAGTTTTCCAGCTAACAAGAATTTCGTTAGCTATGTGGCCACCTAGTGGCTCTTCCATGAACGTCACTGATGGATTGTCAGGTACACAGACAATCGTCCACTAATGAAGAAGTTAATATCTTTCTTGGAATATGACTTCCTAATTTTAGCACATGCGATGTGAGTTTCTGAATTCTAGAATCATCCGGCAGGACAGACACTTCGAGAAAAAGGCAGAATAGCTATGGGGAGATGTTTGATATTTGGGAATGATTGCTGGTATATTGGGAATGCTGATGACAGGTCATCTGTCGGCGAAGGTTTTGTTTTGTGTCGTCATTGGTGTATTCCTGGCAGAACTGATGTGAATATGCGCATGAAGATTCCTTGGTACAGCAGCAGTTTGATAATATCATATAGCAAGTATGGATTCCGATTTATTGTTTTGAGTGTTTTAAAAAGTGGCTGAACTGGACTTAAACTGCACAACCGATTTCCCCCATCCTCTCCCTTAACTCCCTTCCTGAAATGTACAGCCACGGACATCTCTGCTTGAAGTGTACAGCCACGGACATCTCTGCTCAGGTTTTAATTCTCATGTTTATATTTTATCTTGTTTTCCTATGGGTTGCCCTAGTGTCGGCATGTTATAGTGGTCAGTAATTTGGACAGAAGTTTTGCTTAAACCCCAGGGACCTGTAAAACTTCAGCCCTCAGGCCACTGATCTGTGTATGGGTTGGGAGTGTAATCGAAGCCCATCAGCTTTCAGTCCTCTCTTGGATTTTACTCTCCGTGGTGCTTTCTCAGATACCCACTCCCATGCATGTCACAGGGGTGAGTGGAGAGCTTGGCAACCCTTCCATGCTTCTCTCATTCTCAGAATGCCCCCCCAACTGCGACCCTAATTCCATCCATGGCTGGTCCACTCCTCACCTCAGCTGCACCTCCAGTCCCAGGATAGCCAAGTCACATCTTTGTCCTATTTTCCATAAGTTTTAGTATTTTTGCTTATAAATCATTTGGATTTCTCCTTCCCAACCCAAATCCAGTCCATGGAAGACCATTAGAAATGTAAATGTACAATTAGAAAAATGGTGTTGAAAAGGGCAGTATGTATTATGGGCTCTAAAGGGCAAGATCATTTGCTTCCAGTTACATCTGTGTCTGTTCAGAGCAAAGGGGACATGACCCAACTGCAAGGACAACCCCATACCCTAAAACACACCATCTTCAAATACAACAAACTCAAGTTGAGTTTGGGCAAGTGCCAGCTATGTCCATGTATGGGGTGGGGACTCCCGATATCCATTCCCGGGAAATCATGGCCAGTAACTGGCTCCACGGCCATGGCAGAACTGGGCTGACAAGGGGTCAACAAGTAACGAGGAGCTGTGATGTTTGATTCTGCTCTGTAGACATTGGAAGGAGAGGCTTCTTAACAGCATTTAAAAGGAATAGAAAGTCCTAAGGCCCGGGGTCTACATATGGACAAAACTTGGAGAACGTGACCTAAAATTGAAAAGGGGCTTAACTGTCAGAGGCTTCTGAGGTTGTTGAAAGGAAAGGGAAGCAAATTAGAAATCTAAAGAGATCTGAACAGGAAGCAATGAGTTGGGAGAATGGAGGGAGTATAAGAGATGTTTATTATTGGAGAGAGAACTTCGAAAAAAAAATCACCAGAAAGTAGCAGTTAGTTAAATATGGAGCCCAAGACAGAAGTAATGGAGGGAGGATTTTGTCTGAAAGAGATATGGAGACAATACAAAAATAATGAATCAGAAAGGTGATCCTTTTATAAAGGAAATACGATATCATCAAACTGTGCTTTGTTTATCCACATATGCAGTGTTCAGGAGAATAGGAAGATGTGGCTGTTCTGTAATTTTGGACATCAGAGGCTTATTGTTTGCTTTAATGAGGAAAGCATGTATCAGATGTGGAGTTTCTGGGGTTTCTTTCCCCTCAAATTTACATAAAACGTTTAAATTAGTTTCCTTGGCTTTAAGTACACATTTGTCAACACTCTTTCTTAAAGTGGCAGCTTTGATTAGAACAACAGATGCAGAAAGAAAGCTCCTGTGGTATCCAGTGCTGAGTCACTGCCGTGCTATGCTGCAGGCAGGCTCCACTCCAGGAAAAAGACAAGTCAGCGGAGCAACAAAAATGTCAACAAGGACAACAGTCTTTCTTCCTTCCGTTGTAGCCTTTATTTATTTCATCGAGTCAGAATATTTTTATTTAGCACTTGAAAACTTTATTTCAGTAAATGGAAAAAAAAAATATTGCATGTAGCTTTAACAGTTCGCAAGAAGAAAATAGAGGACACAAAAGAATACCTTGAGAGGCATCTGTGTAAGCAGCAGCTGAAATCATTCCCAGGGTAACCCCCCATCCCATAACAGACAGACAGGTAGGGGGTGGAGACGGCACAGAAATAGCACATTGTCAAGTAGCACATGATAAAGACCTTAGAAACGCTTCATAGGAGTTTTGAGTATGTCCTCACTTGAAGTACCCTTTCTGAAATTCTTGTAACCCTCTGATTTCTCTGTCAGCTTCTTAAGGAATTCTAGAGAGGTAAACCTAGGAATTTAGAATTGCCAGGAGTATTCTGTGTTTTCCTTTCCTTCCACCGTTATTTTAAGGACTATCCTGCAGTTCTGTCCACTATTCTTCTGCCTCTTTCACTTTCAATTACCTAGTAGAATCCATGCCACTCAGCCCTGCCTTCTTTGGCATTTCTGCAGGAATTTCATTTAAACCAGAGTTAGTGCTAATGATTTCAAGTTTTAAAAAGTACTTTTACATTTCCAAAGAAGTAACTTTTTATATGCAATGTTTTCTTCCTAGACTGTAAGTTATCATCCTCAAAGTTTGGACTCTTAAAATAAACTAGAGTAACATTTTGTAGGAAAATACTATGGCAAGAGTACGAATTTTTATATTGCAGTAAAGAGCATTTGAAAGACCACGAGAAATGTTTTTCTGCAGCGTATGTTTATGATAGAGGGTGTGAATGCTACCGGTAAATATTAACAGGAAGAAGTTGCTTCTCTTAAACATTTTCTGTCTGGATAGAGGACACTGGAAAAACTACCAAAAATTTGAGTAGCAGATATCTAGGTAAGGTTGTAAAGATCTTGCATCCAGAATCCCAAGCCCAGGCTTGCACAGTCATTTTGGATATCCAACGTCAAGCTCTAAATAGAAACAGATGGTTAAAGATAAGTTGTTTACTATGAAATCTGTGAACCATGTATTTCCATTACTCATTTATATCTACTAATTAGAATAACCTTTCTGGATTCCGTAGTCTTACATTTATTCATGCTTTTATAGCTCTCCCTAGCCATTGCTAATTAAGCAGTTATAAAACAAATAGGCCTATTATGAAAGAAAGAAAATAATTTTGTTTTCCATTATGGGATGCCAAACAGTTTGCTGGCACTAAGGAGTGTCTTCACTCTCTACTCTCTGGGGGACAGGTTTGTCATTGTGGAGTGGAAGGATCATTAGAAAATACCCTGCTTTTCAGTAGAGGGGGCGATAGGTCTGTATTAAGCAAGATTCCTCATAAGAATGCTCTGTGAAAGAACCTTCATACTAATCCAGTGCCTACTGCACTGTGAAAACTCAGCAAAAATGAAGGAGGAAGAAATGAAAACAAACTCAAAATGTACTCAAGCCATGCTCATTTTCTTTCCCTTTGACATAAATCACAATTTTTGAATAAATTTTCTAATATAGACACACTAAGTCGAATGTGAAGTCAGCCCTCCCATTTATTGATTCGATAAGTAAAAAATTTAGAAAAGCAATCATGAAGGAAACTGTTTCTTTTCTGTGATTTCCAGCATTACTAAAGCCCTTTAACATACTTGAAGAAAATCTGTGGGTATGTATACTCTGACCAACAAAAGTCTGAAAGAATAGTGCTGCTTTCATTATTCCTAACCTGTATCGAGACTCTGGCACTGTTGAATTCTAGATTGCTCCGTTGGTCCGGTTTGAAAGTTTTGGATTAAAACATCCTTAGCAGAATTATATATTAGAAATTTAAGCATATCAGCAAAAAAAAAAAAAAAAAAAAATTCTAGGCTTCCTAATCTGTTGATAAGTACAGAGGATGTCCCCAGTGAATCAATGAGTAGGTAAAGAACACAAAACTATGCCAGCATTTGAAAAATAAAAACGGGAGGTACTATCTGTCAGGGTAACCTACCACTTGGCACTTTGATTGGGATCTGCAATTCCTCTTGAATCTTTACTTGCAGGTTTCTGTAATAAATAAATTATGTTTTAGGAGCTGCACCAGATGTTACATGCATGTGCATCCACACACGGACATGCCTGTACACACATACATGTGAGCACATACACACAGACCACCTCTACTTGCTCCTTGAAAAATCCAAGACTGTTTGCAAATTGCTTAAGACAGTTTGTAAATTCCTATGGGACTGGGGGAGTGGAGGGTAGATAGTGCTGGTTAAGCAAAGCTGTATCAGAAACCATTATTGGTTGTAAAACTTGTGAATCTTCCCTAGAATATATTAGGTAAGATATTTGCAAACACTTTTTAAGTATTAGCACTTTCATTCTGATAACATCTCTATTGGAATCTCAGTAAAATTGATTTTAAACATGGACTGCATGGGTTCAAGGAAGAATTCATTCATACAACTCCCCCGGCTGTCTGCCACTTTCTGTAATCCTTTTGTGTGATCGAGGATCGTGTGTAACCACAGATTATAAACGAATCAACTAATCACAGCATTTTAGTCGTCCATAAAGAAAGCTTAACGAGAATGGCTGCTTTTAAAAATACAGAGTTGAAAATCTGTGTGCATTCAGCACCCAGTTCTGAGTAAGAAGTGCTCTACTGAGTAACCTTGAGGATGTAGAGATAGAGATTATAGTCATTTGGGCAATCCATAGAAATCCTGTAGTGGTTGTATTGTGTGTGTGTGTGTGTGTGTGTGTGTGTGTGTGTTTTGACTCAGTCTCTAATGCATGCGTATGCTAATATGTGCTAGTATTTTGTTTCTCCCTTATAAATAAAGATGCAGGGATTATACTGCCTCAGCTAACTAAGGGTTCCAGGGGAGAGACTCTGGCTCACTGAAAACCATTGCTGTGTTTTACCTTTCAGAACAGGGGCCAGGACTAGAGTGAGGTGAGTGAGGCATTGGTCTCTGGGGCAGAATTTAAGGGGAGAAAACTAATTCGGTAATTAAGATAAATTATGTGCTAATGTGTTAATTTAAAATATCAAAATTAATTTGCAAGAAAATGAATGTATCAAGATAAACAAAATGCCAACATTTTAAACAAAAAACTGAGTCTGTCCTGGGACTTGCCTGACTCACTTCCCCCTCCTCACCCTAACTGCCACCCTGTTAAGAAGTAGGTCTCTATGCCAGAGTGTCAGGATGTCCCATTTCTACCGCCAATCAGAGAGCTATCCATGTTATATTATTGGTCCTTTTCAAGGAACCAACAGATAAGTTTCATGAAAGTTATTATCGGAAAGGACACAGGCCGCCACCAAGAGGAAGGGGAGGGGGACATACCAGTGTGATGTAGTGGGGACTTGAAAAACTGGTGGGCAGGCTTTCCAAGGATTCTGGAGTTCTCTGCTAGTGAAAAGAGATACTATTAATCTGCAATTCCTAGTAAGTATACAAATACTAAAAGACCCAGACCTAATATTCTTGCCTAGGTTGTTATCCTACAACACATGAGTCTATCTCAGGACCTGTCTATAACACAAACCTACATATAAGAAGAGTGGGGATTTATACGTTGTGATATGAATATGATGAGGCAGGTCTGTTAGCCACCAAATGTTACTATCGCTATTTGGCTGTATACCTGAAATTCCCCAACCAGCCACAGTCTTTTGGGCCTTGAATGTCTTTGAGAAACTCCACAATTTCCTATTAAAATATAAAAATTCCTAAATGAAGTTTCCCTCTTTAAAGTGTGTTCTGTTAACTCCCCAGTAGATATTAATACAACTAGAAAGCATGGTCCAGTGGAGGCAGGATCTGGATGCCAGAGCAGGGAGAGTAAAAACAAACAAAAAAACAAGCATCATTAACATAACAGGTAAAAGATGCCAAAGACAGACATCCCCCAAACCCCAGTTTTGCTGAGGACTGGTCTTTGATGGGTAACTGTGTCAAATAAGCATCAGTTAAATCATTATTGTTTATAATATTTCATGCCAAAAAATATAAAAACCCTAAATGTGATGTCTGAGGATCCAGCTCTGCTATCTGTGTTAATATCATGGTGTATATGCTATCAGCAGTAAATTGAATTTATTCACATATTCAGCAGATATTTATTCTTCTTCTCTTCTGGGTGCCCCTCATTCAACCAAAAAACCGAAAGCCCTTACAGGAAGCTTAGAATCAAGAATTGTAACAAATATGTCCTAGGCTCTATGGTTATTCATCACTGACCAGTACTCAGCCTACCTTTCCTGACTCCTCTCTCTGGAAGTCCACCTATTTTAACATATTAATTTAAGGAAAATGTAATTAGGAAAGTAACTTTAACAGCACATGAGGCATAGTAGATTAAAATAACACATATTAAGTGCCAAGTATATACCAATCACTGTGCTAGGCATATTTACATACAATTTCTCATTTAAACCTCAAGACAAATGAATGAGAATTATATTAGCATCATGTGGTTTCATTCCTGAAAATCTCAATGTAAACTTAAAAGAAAATCATACATTTTTTTTTGTTCATTCTAATTGACAATTAAGACTCAGTTTTACCTTCTTAGAGTCACAGCCGGCATAATAAAGAGTAAAAATGGTTAAAAATGATAACTAACAAACATATATAACCAGAGAAAGATTCACTATCTCTATACTCCAGTGAAATTCAGCAGAGGCATTTCCACTAAAATGTCATATATGTGTTCTGGGGGATAGAGTGGGGATATGCTCTGCAACATTGTGCAGTAAAAATCACAAAGCTTTTGGCATGCCTAAAGCCATGGCAAAGCGTTCAAAACTTCTGGAACTGTGTAACCAGACCAGACCACCCCACCAACCAAAAATATCCTGATTTTAAAATACTGGCAATATTATATTTTTATTGGCACTTGCATCTAGCAACAGTCAGTTAATTATTAACCTTAACATTGGGGCCTTTTGATCCCTTCTTCATGATTTAAATCCTAATGGGCAGTTTCATCATTTTAAAGAGATAATCTTATCAAGAATCATGCTTTCTTCATCAGCTATTTTTTTTTTTTTTAAAAAAAGCTAATGCCTTTGTAGTTTCTTAATCTTTGCTTACAGGTTTTGTCTTGATCTTTTTTTATTGGTTTTTTTTTTTTTTTTTTTTTTTTTTTTTTTTTTGAGACAAGGTATCACTCTGTAGCCCAGGTTGGAATGCAGTGGCATGATCATAGCTCACTGCAGTCTGGAAATCCTGGGCTCCAGAGGTTTTCGGTGCCTCAGTCTCCCAGCTAGCTAGGGACTACAGGTGTGCACCATTATGCTTGGCTATTTTTTTCTTTTTTTATATAGACAAAGGCTTGCCATATTACCCAGCCTGGTCTAGAACTCCTTGCCTCAAATTACCCTCTTGCCTTAGCCTCTCAAAGTGCTAGAATTATAGCTGTGAACCACTGTGCCTGGCCACTCAGTTTGTTTGTTTGTTTGTTTATTTAATCTTATGTTATTTTTATACTTGAAGTTCTGGGGTACATGTGCAGAACATGCAGGTTTATTACACAGGTATACACGTGGCATGGTGGTTTGCTGCACCCATCAACCTATCACCTACATTAGGTATTTCTCCTAATGCTATCCCTCCCCTTGTCCCCCATCCCCCGACAGGCCCCAGTGTGTGATGGTCCCCTCCCTGGGTCCATGTGTTCTCACTGTTCACCCCCCACTTATAAGTGAGAATGTGCAGTGTTAGGTTTTCTGTTCTTGTGATAGTTTGCTGAGAATGATGGTTTCCAGCTTCATCCATGTCCCTGCAAAGGACATGAACTCACTATTTCTTATGTCTGCATAGTATTCCATGGTATATATATGCCACATTTTCTTTATCCAGTCTATCATTGATGGCCATTTGTGGTGGTTCCAAGTCTTTGCTATTACGAATAGTGCAACAATAAACATACATGTGCATGTGTCTTTATAGTAGAATGATTTATAATCCTTTGGGTATACACCCAGTAATGGGATTGCTGGGTCAAATGGTATTTCTAGTTCTAGATCCTTGAGGAATTGCCATACTGTCTTCCACAATGGTTGAACTAATTTATACAGCCACCAGCAGTGTAAAAGCGTTCCTATTTCTCTCCATCCTCTCCAGCATCTGTTGTTTCCTGACTTTTTAATGATCACCATTCTAACAGTTTTTTAAGTGAGTGGAATGTATTGGAAATTATAGCTGTTGCTACAATTATTGAACAAGCTATGATTTGCAGGGACTTCTGTGGGATTTTCAACATTTTTCTTAGATCTTCATATATTGCTTACATTTCTAGGTTACTGAATTTTCTCAGGAATAGATATAATTTTTTCAAATAATTTATCTGCATCTATTGATATGACCATATGATTTTACACTTTACCTGACAATAGAGTAAATTAGCCTCATTGCTTTTTTGAATGTTAAAGTTTCTTTGCATTATTGCAGTAACACTTGATAATTATTTATTATCCTTTATATATGATCATGATGCATTATCATTTATCATGAGATTCAATTGGCTAAAATCTAATAATAATTCGTGCACCTATATTTGTTAGTGTATTAGTTAGTAGTGCTTCCTTCTTGTAATGACTTTTATAAGTAGGTGTCAGAGAAATATTGGCCTCAAAAAATAAATTGGGAATTTCCCCCTTCTTTCCAATTATCTGGAAAAGTTTATGTAGAATTGGTGTTATGTCTTCATGAATTTTTAAATAGAATTCACCAGTAGAGCCTTAGGGGTCAAATATTTTTTTGTTTATGGAAAGGTTTTTACTACAAATTTAACATATTAGATACAGAGTTATTCAGGTTATCTGTTTCTTCATGAGTAAGCTTTAGTAATTTTTATCTTTTAAAGATTTCCATATCATTGCACTGTCAAATCTATTAAAATAAGGGTTTTCATAATATTTTCTAATTATCAATTTAATATTTATAGTACCTTCATTGATGTTGCCTTTCTGATTCTTGATGTTAATAATACGTACTAACTAGTTAGACTGGCTGGAGGATTATAAAATTTATTAATCATCTCAAAATACATTTTCTCTGTTATTTTTCTGTTTTCTATTTCGTTAGTGACCAATCAGATATTTACTTTTTCTTTTCCTCTGCATATATTGGGCTTCATTTTCTTTACTTTTCTAGTTTCTTAAAGTAAAAGCTGAGGTCATTGATCTTTTACTTTTCTTCTTTTCAAACATAAGCAGATAAGTGGTATAAATTTTCCTTTACTGATTTTACTACACCTGCGTGTTTTGGTACGTGGTATTTAATTTTCATCCATGTTAAAATACTTTCTAATTCCCTTTTGATTATTCTTTTGAAATTTGAGTTCCTTAGAATTTGTTATCTAATTTTCAACTGAGAATTTTTCTAATTAGTAATATCTTTCCATTACTTATTTCTATTGGAATTTAATTCTGAGAATATATTTTGTGTGGCTACAATTCTTTTCTTTCTTGTTTCTTTTTTCTTTATATTTTTAGTAGAGACGGGGTTTCACCATGTTGGCCAGGCTCGTCTCAAATTCAAGTGATCTGCCCATCTTGACTTTCAAAAGTTTTGGGATTACAGGCGTGAGCCACTGTGCCCGGCTCAATTCTTTCAAGTTTGTTAAGACTTGCTTTATGGCCCGTATTGTGGTTTATGCTTGTAAATTTTTACAATAGTGCACAAATTAATATTTTATTCAACCAATATATTCTGCTCTGGTATAGTATCTTGGTTATTGTTCCATATTTGTTTTGAATCCTGTCCTCTTTTCTTTCCCTACATGTAGATTCAAAGCTTCACGTGTGTGTGGAACCATGTTAAGTTGCTCCTCTGCACCTGCCACGTCACTTAGCTTAGGATGGGTTCCATTTTAAACATACACAGCTACTTAAAAAAATCAATTAACTAACTGTTGCAAATGGAAGTTTCTTACATTTAGGAAATGAATTTCTGGCAGGATTGGCTCAGTCCTCATCTGCTGCTCATCACCAAAGTATCCTTTATTCTCCACTCCCAGGGTTTCTATAGGTGGGCTGTCAAGAAGGAAATTGAACACCTAATTTATTAGATATAGGGCTATTTAGGTTATTTATTTCTTCATGAGTAAGCTTTAGCAATTTTTATATTTCAAAAGTTTCCATTTCATTACAATGTTAGATATATTGAACTTTTTATATTGGTTAATTATCAACTTAATACTATACAATCTTCAGTGATGTCACCTTTCTGATTCTTGATGTGGGGAGAATCAGAAACTATGGGGTAAACAAACTATGGTATACACTTATGGCTAAAATTAAATCATCTACAAGATTTTTCAAATACTGATGCTCAAGTTATACCCAATGACAATTAAATCACAATGTCTTCAACCCACATCAGTATTTTTTGAAAGATCCATTGGTGATTTCAACGTGCACAAAGTTTGGGAATCATTGATATTAGCATCTGGATAGGAGCAAGTACATAAAAGCTTGAGTTACTACTATTCTTACCCCATCTTCAGTAAGAAGCTTATACTTCCCCCCATCGAATATCCTCTATAACTACAAAGCTTATATATTCTCAGTAACAATTCCCTTCAACACATAGAAAATGCATATGTACCTCTGAACTTGCTTCAACTTGATACATTTTTGGTAACGAATTAATAGTATGAGAACTCCGATACCGACAATAACCAGGACAAGCACAACAATCAAGATGGCAACATCTGCAACATGAAAAAACACGGACTTCAGCCAGGGTATCAGTTGTAAAACAGTGGAATATTAACATTTAATGGAGCTGTTACAATGCTCCTTATTCCTTTCTATAGGACTTTGATTCTCCTTTCAATTATTTTTATGTAAAGTAAAAAGCCCAAACATTATACAAATTACCATTTGTATTTGCAACTGACGCTCCACCCAGTATTCCATTATATTTAAGGGAACCATAATAATCAGGAAGAGATTTGGTTGTCAGTTATTAACTACAGAAAAGCCCTTGTGTGTTGAGGGTTTGTGGAAGACCTAAGAAAACCTAACTGAGCTAGAAGAGACTACACTCGCTATAAAAGGGAATTGCAGTAAAATCAATTTGGGTATTCATGCAAAATAATATGAGGACCATACAAATCCATATCAAAACACAACAGATAAGTAGCAGACTTGAAAAATAAGAAAAACAACTTTTTTCATTGGGTAGGCTTTTGATATATGAAAGATTTTGTTTTAGGATGCTCACTGGTAACATTTAAGGTTTCTTCCCAGGCTACAGGTGCCTGTCCTTCCTCACAGTGGCATTGGAGTCCATGGTCATCCATCTGGAAGAGCAGTCAATGATATTTTCTCAAATGACTGATATAAGTTGTGTTCTGCAACTCACTTACTTTAGTACTACCTGTACATCAAACATACATGCACACAAGCACAAGCACGAACTTTTTATTAGTTAATTAAACTGCCTAAGAAAATCAATGATGCATAAAAATAAGTAAACAAAATACAAGAAGCAGCCATCTTTGAAAATGGCCTTTGAATAAGAGAATGATACTGACAAATTCAAAGGCAGATGAACAAGACAGCATGATTTATCTTTCTAGATAAATATATGATATGTATGATAAATATGGTAACCTGATATATATATGTGTGTGTGTGTGATATGTGTGTGTGTGTGTGTGTATTACTATATAAGTGTTACTGATTAACCCAGCATATGAGTGATATTAGGCATAAACTATTAGTAATTGCTGGTATTAGTGTTTATTAAGTGAAAAAATATACAATGTTTGCCGATTTTCTCAAAAGCTTAACTTGACATTGGTGTAATTTAACTATAAGACATATTGTAATAGATTCAACTTTAAACATCGGATTTAAACTTTATACATACATTAATCACTGAATTTCTAGATAACCAGTACCATAATGAAAGCTTTACTTGTAACACTGGCTATATCTGTGTATAATAATATGTGGTTTAGCTCCTTGGATCAATTTTGTTGATAACACATGAAAAAATGAATCCCAAATATATATTTGACTTAGAAAACAGCAAACATACATATATACATACATATACATGCACATACAGGCTGAGGAATAAAGTAAATATATGGCTGATAAGACATTAATTTTAAAAGCAGTCATATCTTACAGGATTTTCATGGCACTGAGAGGGGCAATTGGTTGAGTTATAGACCTTTTCCATGTTTAGACATTCACCATTGTTGCACACCTAGAAATGAAGTAATCAAGCATGAATTAAAATGACTTAATGTGAAATTGTAATTACATGTAATGCATGTGAAGCACACAATTTTGCATGTAATTTACATATGAAATTTTTCAATTTACATGATTTAATTGTAAGTTAGGTAATTTTTCGTATTGTAAAATTCCACATGTAGTGTCTTCTGTGGATAGAGAAATCCTCTATAAATGTTTGAGGAGTGTACTATTCATGCAAACAAATATTTTAAGCTCATTAAAATATTTATGTTCTGAGTAATTATTTCAATATTAGTCTGTCAAAGATTCTACAACTGTAATTGCAACAGTTTCTTTTGTTTCAATGAAGTTTTTCTTTTGATTTGGTTTAACAATGTATGTTTATTATATAACAGTTGGGCATTTTATTAATTGATGGTTGGGCATTTTATTAATATCAATTAATCTTATTTGTGTTTAATATTTTTGCTTTAAATTTTCCTTTCTCTTGGTAAATTTGATCACCAAAATATTATTGGTTTTGTTATTTTTGGTCTTTGCCTGGTTCATCCTTACTCATTTATTTAGTTTTTAAGTGTTATTTTTAATTTTATTTATAGTTAAACATTTATTGCCACCAATTCAAAGATTATATTTACATTTTCTATAGGGAGAACTTAATATATCCATATTATATTTACATTTTCTGTAGGGAGAACTTAATGCATCCATATTTATTGGAATAAGTGATATATATACACTCTTACTCCTTTCATTTTAATTACTTGATTTCCAACATCAGACATTGTAGCTTACCTTTTACTATACTTATCACTTTTATTCAGCTATTGTTTTCTCTAATTTGAAAGCTATATATGCTAATTTCTAAAGGTTGATTTGGTTAACATTAATATATTTGAATCTAAATAATTCTATCATTTTCAAGAAAAAATCACCATTAATTTCTCCTTCTGTAAGATAAGAAATTTATCATGTTTTTGCTTCTTTCCTCTTTCTCTCATTCAAGTTTTTGATTGAGTAAATCAGATTCTACATTGTCAAAATTATTTATTATTCCTGAGATTTTTTACATTGCTGTAATATATTATAATTAATAACTAGAATTTACTCAAAAGTCTTATAGATTTTGTTGCTTGCAATCATTTCTTTAATATCCTATCTCCTTATTTTACCTTCTAAATTTAAATGTATTTCTCTGTTGGCTGGAATACATTCTGAACTATTTGTCTTTTCAAAAAACAGGTGGAGTCTATATTACTATGTATTTTATTAGTTATAATATGTGTGAGAGTGTTATTCTATTGCTTTTCTTTCTGAATAATAACTTGGCTGTAAATATAGTTTTAGGGTCTCAACAATTATGTTCCCCAAAGCTCTGTAGATGTTGCTCCATTGTCTTCTGGATACTTGTTGCAGACAAGTATTATGGTAACCTGATATTTCTTTCTGTAGCAAATTAATGACCTTTTCTCTTTTGTGCTTATGGCATGTATTCTTTATTTTTGACATTCAAGGCATGAGGGTAAGTAAAAGCACTCATCTCTTTCTATAAATTTTTCCTGGTACTAAGTGAATTTTTTCATACATTCTTCAGATCAGGGACACATTGTGATTATTTCATTAATTATATTTTCACCTCTCTTCTGTTTTTTTAAATTTAGAATTCAGATTAAATCTGTGATGAATTTTTTAGAAATCTATTTCCTGCTTTTATTTATTTTCTTTGATTTTTAAAATTCCTTTATCTTATTGTGTTAAGAAGTTTAGCATCTAACTTATTGATTTTTTTTGTAATATCCATTCAGTGGTTTACTGCCCACATTACATATAAACCAGTAATCATATTTTGTACTTTGAAAGCAATGCTCTTTGATCTCAAATTACACGTTTTAATATAGATTTAATATCTTTTAAAATTTCATTCAAAAACTTTTTCTTGATAAAGGAGGACATTTTTGAACATTATATTAGTTCGTTTTCATGCTGCTGATAAAGACATATGTGAGACTGGGCAATTTACAAAAGAAAGAGGTTTAATTGAACTTACAGTTCCACATGGCTGGGGAAGTCTCATAATCTTGGCGAAAAGCAAGGAGGAGCAAGTCACATCTTACATGGATGGCAGTAGGCAAAGACAGAACTTGTGCAGGAAAACTCAACCTTATAATAACCATTGGATCTCATGAGACTTACTATCAGGAGAACAGCATGGGAAAGACCTGCTCTCATGATTCACTTACCTGCTAGTGGGTCCCTCCCACAAAGTGTGGGAATTCAAGATGAGATTTGGGTGGAGACACAGTCAAACCACATCATTCCATCCCTGGCTGCTCCCAAATCTCATGTCCTCACATTTTAAAACCAATCATGCCTTCCCAACTGTCCCCCAGAGACTTAACTCATTTCAGCATTAACTCAAAAGCCCACAGTTCAAAGTCTTGTTCAATACAAGGCAAGTCCCTTCCACCTATAAGCCTGTAAAATCAAAAGCAAGTTACTTACTTCCTGGATACAATGGGGGTACAGGCATTGGATAAATACAGCCATTCCAAATGGGAGAAATCGGCCAAAACAAAAGGGCTAATAGGCCCCGTGCAAGTCTGAATCCAGCAGGACAGTCAAATCTTAAAGTTCCAAAATGATCCCCTTTGATTCCATGTCTCACATCCAGGTCACACTGATGCAAGAGGTGGGTTCCCAGAGTCTTGAGCAGCTCTGCCTCTGTGGTTTTACAGGGTACAGCCTCCCTCCCGGCTGCTTCCATGGGCTGGCGTTCAGTGTTTGCAGCTTTTCCAGGCGCACAGTGCAAACTGTGGGTGGATCTACAATTCTGGGGTCTGGAGGACAGAGGCCCTTTTCTTACAGCTCTACTAGGCAGTGCCCCAGCAAGGACTGTGTGTGGGGGATCTGTCCCTACATTTCCCATCCACACTGCCCTAGCAGAGATTCTCCATGAGGGCCCCACTCCTGCAGCAAACTTTTGCCTGGGCAGCCAGGCATTTCCACACATCTTCTGAAATCTAGGCCGAGGTTCCCAAACCTCAATTCTTGACTTCTGTGCACCTGCAGGCTCAACACCACGTGGAGGCTGCCAAGGCCTGGGGCTTCCACCCTCTGAAGCAACAGCCCAAGCTGTACCATGGTGCCTTTTAGTCACAGCTGGAGTGGCTGGGGTGCAGGTCACCAAGTCCCTAGACTGCACACAGCACACAGCACGGAGACCCTGAGCCTGAGCCATGAAACCGTTTTCTCCTAGGCCTCTGGTTCTGTGATAGGAGGGGCTGCCATGAAGACCTCTGACATGCTCTGGAGACATTTTCCCTGTTGTCTTTGGGATTAACATTTGGCTCTTTGTTACTTATGCAGATTTCTGCAGCCAGCTTCAATTTCTTCTCAGAAAATGTTTTGTTTTGTTTTCTATCACATTGTCAGGCTGCAAATTTTCTGAACTTTTATGCTCTGCTTCCCTTATAAAACTGAATGCCTTTAACAGCACCCAAGTCACCTCTTGAATGCTTTGCTGCTTAGAAATTTCTTCTACCAGATACTCTAAATCATCTCTCTTCAGTTCACAGTTCCACAAATCTCTAGAGCCGGGGCAAAATGCTACCAGTCTGTTTGCTAAAAACATAACAAGAGTCATCTTTGCTCCAGTTCTACCTTATGTTCACCTTTACTTGAAATGGCAATTGAGATTGAATAATTTTTATTTTTTTCTTTAAATTCATTGATTCTTTCTCTTTGATTCCCTCCATTCTTCTGTTGAACTCATTTGCTGAATTTTTTTATTCCCATATTGTAATTTTTCAGTTCTAAAATTTCCATTTGGCTCTTACTTATATTTTGTACATCTTTGCTGGAAGTTTGTTATTTTGCTGAGACCTTCTATTTTTCCATTTATTTCAAGTGTGTGTGTATTTGTTCACTGAAGCATTTTTATAAAGGCAGCTTTAAATTCCTTGTCAGGTAATTCCAACATACGTACCACCTTGTTGTTGCATCTAGAGATTGTCTTTTGTCATTTCAATTGAGATTTCCCTGGTTCTTTGTATGAAGAGTGACTCATTTGTATTCTGGATACTTTGGGGACTATGACCTATGGGATCTTATTCAAACCTGTTGTTTTAACAGAATCATTGCCTCACTCATGCCAGCTGGGGTGGAAACCCAGCCTCCTCACATACTTTCATGACACTGTGGGGCTGGAAGAATTCATCACCACTGAGCTGTGGTGAATGTCCTGACTCCCCATAAGCCTCCGCTGAAACCCTGTCTGGAGCCAGGGCATCTGTTAGAGCTGGAAGAAAATGGAAGACTAGGCTTCCCACTTGATCCTTGCTGATGTAGAAGGAGTCAGACCACTGAACTTTTCACGGCTGTTTGGTTGGAGTGGGACAATTATTACCAAAATGTTTTCTGTCTTGTTAGCCTACTCCTTTTCTTGTCCTTTGGTTTTAGAGAAGCCCTGCTAAAACAACAGATTTGAATAACGTCCCATAACTCATAGTCTAAAAATAGCATATCAATGCCAAAATGAAGATTTTTTTTCCGTTCACATCATTGTGATACCTACATAGACCAGCATTAACTATGCATGAATTTCTTCCTTAGAATTTGGCTGAAGAACTGACACTGCTGTGATGGATGTGCTTCTGCCCTAAGCCTTCTCTTGAAGGAATGAGCTGTCTATGCGGAGTACATGGTCACAGTGTACTTAGGAGATGGAGGTGGATTTCTTCACAACTGCCTTTCTATCAGCCCCTTTCTTCAGTCCTTGCCACTCTTAAAGAAGGAAACGCTTTGTATTTCAGGCTGGTTTTTCATAACTGAGGTGAATAGCAAATCTTTTGGTATTTTCATCTACCTAAGGCTTCACACTTTGTCTTGCTGAATAGCTTTGAATTTTTTAGCTTGCGGTTAGCATACGTACCTTAATCTTCACAAACATAGATTTCTTAGCATGTTGATATTCATTTAATCGTTTTAACAGGAAGTAGTATAGTTAAATATATAGACTCAAAACATAAATCTCTATTAAATATTTAGTTCTAGGTCTCTTTTTTCTACATTCTGAACTTTGGTTTTCCAAGTTATTTCTCTATCACACTATACAAATATCACTGTAATACTTTTGGTGATAGTGTAGAGAGAGAGGGGAAGACATATCACACAGAGAAACTACTCAGTTTCAGATAGCTGATTTTGGGGGCAAAATATCATGTGTTTTCCATATATTCTTTATGAGCCAGCTATTGTTTAGAGTATGCATTCTAATATTGTCATCTTGCCATAAAAAACTCTTTCCAATTTGGTCCCATTCTGTCTTCTCTTCAATTGCATCTTTTGCCATTTATCCCAAAGGTCAAGCCACTTTGAAATTGCTGGTTATCTGAATTATGCCATACACTTCGTACCTTTGCATATTGTGCAGGCATTTTTTGCTAAAATGTCTTCTCCTGTTTCCTGTGTTTTAAAATGTTCAAGTCAAAGCTGAAATGTTGTTACTCATTGAAGATGCCATTTCATCTTCTCTAAGCAAAGTCAGCCACTTTTCCTTTAGACATCAATGTACATTGTTCACACCACTAAGAAAGCAATTTGTTGAACTGTAATCATTTAATTTTTACTGTGTGAAATTCTCATGTATGCTTATCTTTATTGTACAGTCAGTGGCACCATAGTATATGGCCAGTAAATATGATTGAATGAATAAAATAAATGAAGACGTGAGGCTATTTTATAGTCGCATTAATTAGAAAAATCCATGTCTATAATTTCATTAGATATCCATTGTAAGTTACTAATTAAGCACATTTGTAACAATTATGTGTCATTTGGCATGACTAAAATTAGGCAAAATGGATATTTATTACAGTGTTATTGCTACTCTGCTCCTCATTAAAAAATAGTTGTCAATATTTTTTCCTTTTCCATATCTAGGCCTCTTTGGAACCAATTACAGTATCCAATAATGTTTTTAAAGGATTGAACTAAGACGTTTTAATAAAACAAAGGTCTTTTGTCTTACCATTCCATCTCCGCATTTTGTTCCTGACGCCACCAGGCCAATGTCTGTAGAATCATGGTACAAAAAAATGGTTTTGCATTTGACAGTAGCATTTTGCTGGGGATCCTTAAGGTGATAGGTCTTGTCTTCTCCAAGGAGATAGGAAAGCTCCCCTCCAGTGCAGTAGATCTTTCCACATCTGACATCTCTGAAGGAAAGGGAGAATATTCCAACTTGGAACTAGAAATACAACTTTTGAGACTAGGCTGGCAATGAAGCCTCCCAGTCACTCTTTTTCTAGATCCAGGTTTCTCACCAAGTTAAGGAGGCTGGAATGGGCCGAGAAAACCAGTGAGCAAAGTCTTGGCCCTGAGAACTGAGATGAGTCCGTACAAAATGTAAAATTATTGTATTTCTTTAGGATTTCCCTGTGAACCTCACAAATCAATACTGGCTTAAGTTTACAGGGGAATTTTTTTTTATTAGTAATTTGAATTAGCATGATTTTAATCAGGACACCAAGATTTCCTTATTTCCCTCTTCTCCCGATCTCAGTAAAAAGAGGTTAACAGCTTTGGGGACAGGAGCCATTCTGATTTTGACAAAGTGCTGTAAGAAGGCAAATTACTTTTTTTCCACGGGGCACTTACTTCTCCTCACAGGGAAGAAATCTGTTTTCCTTGTTTTTGCAGTACCCAAATTTATTTCCTTTTGTATTCATCTTGTAGCAGATATCATGACTCTCTGTTGCCTCTGGGGTAAAAAATGGTTTAAAAGTAAAACAAAAGCATGACTACCATGAATCATAAAAGACCTTATTTTTCTAATGTAATTAAACTTTCAGAATCATGTCATAGTGAAGTAGAATGGAATACATTATTTAAAAACCATCCTATTGCCTCAGGAGAATATTTTAGGCTGGAGATATAAAACAGTAACAAATATACATAACTCATATACTGAGATAGTTAATATTAGACTTAAGATCAACTAATATGACAGGTAATATACAGAGAAATGCTAAGCATTATCTTGGAATAATGCCACAAATGACATTATCTCTGATCTTGACCCAATTCCTACAGGGCAATAACAGAGAAATAGAGGCCATCATCTATGTGAATCCTTCACTGTGATTATCTCTCACCATCATCAAATAATTCAGAGCACTGATCCCTACGAGTGGGACATTTCCCCATGAAGCAGTAGCCTTCTGAGTTCTTGCAAGGAAATCCATTGACTCTGAACTGATCCTTAGGACATGCAGGCGAGTGGCCAGTGCACATCTCAGGAAAATCACATTCATCTTCTGCTGGTCTGCATATGGACCCTGCTTTTTTAATCTGTTGAGGAAATACAAAGAGACTAAATCCTGTTTACATTTAGGTAGGTAAGGTTTAGTAAGTAGACAGAAAGTTGACCCATTCATCTAAAAAAGGTTTTAAGGATGGATCATAGCTTCCTTCTACATTCCACCAAGAATCATTCTCATTTGTAAATGTGTTGGCACTCATGTAATTTTAGGAACGACAAAATGATGTTTTTGAAATTTGGTATTAGAACAGCCTTAGGGAGAATTGGGATGTACATCAAATGAAGAAATGGGCAGGTGTTCTCATTTATCTTGTCTTTTCTTTGTTCCAAGGGATCCAGTACACGCCCTGCCTACCCCCTACCTACCTCAAACTGGGAACCCCTGCCTATAACGAGGAAATCTCCAGTCCTAACAAATCAGATTCCTGCATATGAAGTGGAGAAGAATACCCTTGCTTTCATTGCTGGAGGGAACTGCATAGAGATATTCTCTCATCCAGCCGTTCAATATGAATTTAATTATGCTGGGTTCTGGATGAATTTGAAGATGCATAAGACACATTTGTTTTCTTTGTGAGTTCACAATAAAGTTGGGTGAAAGAAGTGTCAATAAACCCTCGGACAGAGCCACTGGGGTTTCTGGTTGTCTTCCTCAGGAACGTTTCTCCACTTACTAGCCACTACCACTTTCCAATCCTGATATACCCCTTTCCCTTTTAGCTCACCCTTGGGATTTCAACCATCCTCCCAGCTGAGGTTAAACAGATTGGTGATTATTTACAAAGGAGCAAGAATAGAGCTGGTCATGTGACTTCCCTCCTAAAACTCCAATTGCTACTTGATGTTTCTCCACTCCCCAGGCCATAGCACAGCCCAATGCTCAGATGTTGGAGCATCTCACAAGAATCTCTGTTGGGTACTTGCAAGCCTAGCTTCATTCTGGAATCAGTGGTGCAGGGCTGTCCAGTGGTTAGAAAACTCTTAGATCCTACACATTCTTAAACTGAAACAAAACAAAACAAAACAAAACAAACAAACAAACAAAAACCTTCTCCTGGCACACGACCTTACCTGACAAGATTCACAGCATTCTCCTTCTGCACAAGTAAATCCTGGCTTCAAAACACATGTGTGTGCATCACAGCAAGGATTAGTACACTCCTGGCAATAACCACAAAAGAAATATGAGAGGTTGATATGTGCTTTGACTCCTGTTTGAAGAATTAACTAGTTGTGCTTCTGTGTAATCTGTTACAGTTAAATGCTAATGCATGATTGTTGACTGTGGTACATACATACAGATAACTGTTTAGAACTGGTGTTTGGGACTTTTACTATTTCTCCTTCTCTTGTGCTGTTTGATACACTACAGATAATGGATTCTCACTGACAGAATTAGAGAGTCCAACATTTACAATCTTCAATCATCCTAACGATCTCCATTTCCTTGAAGGGCCTTACTGCTTCCCTGTACTGAAGTATGATGTGAGACAGTTCAACTGCAGAAGATCTCATTTTACGTTTTGCTCAAGCTGCTCATAATTTCAGGCTGACTTTTATTTTTTAATGTATCATTAAATAGCATCAAAATGGTAACCTGTGCCCTATTTTCTCAAACAAAATTAAAACCTCAAAGAAAACGGAGTGTGGCCAGATAAGGTACCTCATGTGTTAGAATGAATCCATAGAACCATTCCAAAGAATGCATATGGACAGGAGGATCAGTTTCCAAAATTAAGAGCCTCTTTACGTTTAACCTGAGACATCTGAAGACATTCTTATAACCTTTGGACAGGTCACTGTCCCCAGTCTGATTATGGAGTCTCTAACTGCTGTCCTACTAGACCTCCTGGTATTGTGGTCCTTGGGCCAGCAGCATCACTGTAACCTTGCTGCTAGGTAAGTGTGCAGAATCTCAGAACCACTCCATACTTACTGAATCTGAGTCCACATTTTAACAACGTCCCCTGGTGATTCATCTGCATTTATTAATTTGAGAGGCAGTTGTGTAGAACACATACCTATGTGATAAGCTCTTGAAAGAAATAGCTTCTATGATGGAGAAAAGCATATTAAGAATTACTTTAAAATTTGCTTCAAGGGCTTTCCCTAAATGCTCCAGAGACCACAACTATGATAAATACATGAAACATTAGAACGTTTGTGCTCTATTAAGAGTTTTCCAATAACAGGAACTATCCAACTGTGATACAGGCTAGCCTCAAAAGTTAATAAATAAAACTTGACTGAGTAAGAGATTTTGTAGAGCAGACTCTGCATGAGACATCAGACTTAAGGACACTTATGGGCCCTTGTCACAAGCAGAACCAATTGTATATAAACAAGGAAAGGTGATGCTGCTGATCTCCAGCAAGGTCATTACACATGTTTCATGACTTGATAAGAAGCCTTGGAATGAGGCTGCACCAATAATTTGTTAAAAAATAAAAATAAAAATAAAAATGGAAAGCAAAAATTTTAAAAGCTTTACAAGGAACACCATGGTTGGTTTGATTAATGGTCACATCCCTACCTAGGTTCTACCTGATCATAAATTTTGCAATTTAAAGATAGCATTGTTTGCAAATACCTGAGGAGGGCCACAGTCACACTCTTCACCCTCATCCAACTTCTTGTTTCCACAAAATTGGAAATCATCAAAATTGCAAGGAAATGGAATGTTGAGCATGCATGTTGGCTTATAATCCTTCAGGTACTGGTGGTACTGGTTTTGGCTGCATTTACTGAATTTCAGTGCAGGAATGCTAGAGGTAGAATGAAGTAAAAATAAATATTAATCCTATCAATGCATAGTGGTGCGACAGCTATGAGCATTTTATGAAGCATTTAGAAAGAACAAATGTAAATGTTTACTGTTAGAGCAGGGAAGTAACTGGGTTACTTTATTACAGAAAATATCTTCTCAAAACACAGTGAACACATGCTATTTTAGTGAAAATATCTTGGCTATAGATCCTCTAGCAAATCCTTCCTGAAGCCCACATTATAGACTGATTGTGTATGTTTTTTGCTTCCAAATCCTCTTTAATTTGGTCCTCTTGAAATAACCTATATACTTGTTTATCATCTCTACTAGATTATAAGCATCTCAAAGCAATAATTATATCATGTGCGATTTTAAAAAATAAACATTAGTTAACACAGTGCCTGGAACAAAGTGGTTCTCTATAAATTTGTTAAGACAAGCGGTTTATTTAATAATGTACATATCCATAGGAATGTGATATACTTCTTAACCTGAAATTTATCTCCCTTCCATCTTCCTTTTCTTTTGACTTCCTTAACATTGTTATTGACATAACGATTAAATACAGTAGGACTTTAGAGTCTTGATTACACTGGACTGAGATGGTAGGACTCTGTAAAATATTACTAATTATGTAAATAATAATGTAAACTAAATATTAATGACTGAGTTCTTATTCTATGCCAGTAATCTCATTTGGCTGTGTTAGCCACTTTACTTCATTTAATCAATGTGTGGAAGCATTGATCACCAAGAAACTTTTCTTACTATATACAATGCTTTATGTATACTTGCTCTGAAGGGATTCAAAGATGTGCGAGACTTAGCACCTGACTGCCTGGCAATTTACAGTACAGTGGGGAATGCTGGACGTGCTTTTATTCTGTAACTATTTATGGAGTATTTAATATGTGTTTGGGACTTTTCCAGTAGAGTGGTGATACAACAGTGACCCAAACAGATAAAACCCTCTGACCTTGTGGGACTAGCTTATATTTCAGCAGAAGAGTAAAGTTATAAATAAGCTGAATGCATGAAACAGAGAATATGCTAGATAGTAATAAGTACTAAGGAGAAGACAAAAAACAAAAGGAGTGGGAAGTGAAATGCCAGGATATGTGTGTGATCTAGAAAACAGGTGGCCAGGGAAAACATTGGTGGGAATAACATTTGAATAAAGATGTGAAGGAAGACATTGTAGCTTATAGAGAAGATGACAAAACAAAGCATGCAGAGTCTATTTCTCCCCTAATTGCCTTGGTAGTGATTGGTAATAATTGTTCATGGTGTACTTTTGCAATGTGCCCAGAAAGAGTTTTGGGGTTTCTCTCATGGTATCACTAGAGAGAGACACTACCAGTTGGTAAGATTTAGCCCCAGAAAGGAAACTCTCATGTCTGGTTATGTAATAGACATTTTAGGAAATTCCATAGCTTTACAACATATCCTGTAATAATGGGTTTTGACTCAAAATCCACTTTTGAAATTCTCTTTTCTTTCTCTCTTTCTTTCTTTCTTTCTTTCTTTCTTTCTTTCTTTCTTTCTTTCTTTCTTTCTTCTTTCTTTTCTTTTCTTTTCTTTTCTCTTTTTTTTTTTTGGAGATGGAATTTTGCTCTTGTATCCCAGGCTGGAGTGCAATGGCGTGGTCTCGGCTCACTGCAACCTCCACCTGCCGAATTCAAGCAATTCTCCTCCCAAGTAGCTGGGATTACAGGCATGTACCACCAGCCCGGCTAATTTTGTATTTTTAGTAGAGATGGGGTTTCTCCATCTTGGCCAGGCTGGTCTCAAACTCCCAACCTCAGGTGATCCACCCACCTTGGCCCCCAAAGTGCTGGGAATACAGGCATGAGCCACCACGCCCAGCCCACTTCTGAATTATTTAAGTGTATTCTGTGTGTTGTTGGAACCTCACCTTCCATCACTGTCCATCACACATTTTCCTGAAGGACAGGTGCATGGGAACTCATCATGCTGCATCCCAAGGTTATGCCCCAGTTGATGTGCCATTCTGTTTGCAATTATGTTTGTGTCAGGCAAAAGATCCTAATGAAAAAAAAATTGCATTAGAAATTTTTGAAAGATAGCACACTGTAGTACATAGTGCTTCAAACTAGTGGTTGAAAGACCTGGCTTCTAGCTCCTAGTTAACTGGTACCTATTTAAAAAGGCATGGACTCAGTTACCTCTCTCCCCTGTACCTAAGTTTCCTTAATTATATAAGAAGCCCAAGAAAGTGACTTTTAAAATATCTCTAGCTCTAACATTTTGAAATTCCTTCTTTATGGCATGGTGATAGTTGTTGTTAGATTTATAGAAGCTCATTCTTATAAATAGTTAAAAACTATTAACTAACATTATTATGATTTTTACCTCTTCAAAATTCATATGTTGAAGGTATAAAACTAACTTCAAGGTGATGACACTAGGAGGTGAATCTTTGGAAGGTCATTAAGTCTTGGGGGCAGAGCCCTCATAAGTGGGATTAATGCCCTTATAAAAGAGGCTTGAATGAGATCCCTGCCCCTTCTACCAGGTCAGGACACAGCAAGAAGGTGTCAACTCTGAGACAGAGAGGCCTTAACCAGACTCTGAATCTGCTAAGGACTTGATCTTGGATTCTTAGCCGCCTCCGAGAAATAAATTTCTATTGTTTCTTACCTGTTCATTTGTGATATTTCGTTACAGCAGCTAGAACGAACTAAGATAAATATCCTACACAATATAATAAGTAATATTGACTGTCCTCTTTGTACTAGATATCCAAATTCTATACAAACAGAAACGTGAGGTTCTTATTTTCAGCTTATAGTCTCCCATTGCACAACAATGCTATACAATCTTAAAGAGGAAGTTTCTATTACGAGAAACACTTAAATGTCAGATATATCAAATCCATGGAAGAATTGGTTAACTTGGCTCATAGTTCTATTGTATGCTTTAATTTCTATGTTAATACAAAATTAATTTCCAAAAAGAGGTGGGCTATCAGATTACTATAAAGCTAATAAAACATACCTAATTTGGTCATCTCATCTTACTCATATAAAGTTTAAAATGTGTCCTGGAGTGATTATAATATCATAATCTAAGTAGCATATATCATAGTCTAAGTAGCATAATCTAACAGCATACATCAGATGAAATTGACTCTATGATCCAAAACTTATGTTACTGAAATACCATAGGAAAAGCTATAAGCACAAAATAATTATGTAATAAATAAGTCATGTGGTCATTTAAATAAGTGCTAGCTTTGAGGTCTTTGATCTTAATAACAGACAAAGCATAGCAACAACTAGGCAGCAACATAAAGGAAATAAATAGAAACCTTAGTGTTTTCAAGAATCTCTCAGATGGGGTTACTTGGACAACATTTACTAGAAGCTTAGAGACTTGGAAAGGATCACATAAAAAAAAGGAGTCAACAATTTTTAGGTCTTATGCTTTCTAAAAACGAATTGACAGGTCGTCTTGATATGATACAGGAAGTAGTTTATGTACCTTATTATCAGCACAAGGACAATTATCCTCACTTGCCAAATGAGCCATCAACTTGTGTGTACGTTATTTGTCCTTATAAGTAGCTATATTTCATATGCAAAAGAGCTTTACTAATCATTGCATGCTGATCTTTAAACTCTGAACAAAATGAGTTTGCCCTCAACATTTATAATTTTTTAATGAAACATTTTTTATTCATTTAATGAAGAAAACATAACAGTCTGTTCATGACATATCGTAGTGAGTATATATGACAAAATGAACACATAATCTCTTTCCATGGAACCCAGGACTTACAAAAATTTTATTCAAACATTATTAAGTAATATAAATAAAACACAGCCCACCTTAATGATACTGGTCGAATAATAGGGCAGGCACATACCCGCTGGATAAGAAATTCCTTGCACATGTGTGTAGATCCACTTCCCACTACGAAAAAGATGCAAATATACTCTTCAATCTGAGTTAGTAGTTTAATTAACACAAAGATCAAATTGCAGTGAACCCCAACAATGTCAATGCTTTTGCATGTGAAAATGCCTTCTTATTTCTGGAGTTTTGGAATTGAGGCTCACCTTAGTTGATATTGAGCTCATCTTTAACCTGTGGGATATTCGAGGCATTAAAAAAGCCAGTGCATTTGGGAGGCTGAGGCAGGTGGATTCACGAGGTCAAGAGATCAAGACCATCCTGGCCAACATGGTGAAACCCCATCTCTACTAAAAATACAAAAATTAGCTGGGCATGGTGGTGCACACCTGTAGTCCCAGGTACTTGGTTGGCTGAGGCAGGAGAATCACTTGAACCCGAGAGGGGGAGGTCGCAGTGAACTGAGATTTTGCCACTGCTCTCCAGGACACAGAGTGAGGCTCCAACTCAATTAAAAAAAAAAAGAAAAAAGAAAAAAAGAAAAAAAAAAGCCAGTGCAATCTTAAACTGAAATTGTAGAAAAGTATAAAACAAAAACAAAAAATACAAATCAAAAAATAAAATCGAAATCCCATTTTACTTGACTCTGTCTACTCTGCCCTCAGCCTTGGATAAAACCACTTACAAGACCAGAAATTAATTAATTAATGAAATTTAAAAGTGCTTAGAAGGAAAAACAAAGTAACATAGTGAATGGACTTAACACCATGATTGATTAGCTACAATTGAAAAATGTTAAGACTTTTAATCAACCATAGAAACTCAGGTATGTTTGATAGCTACAATAAAACACTTAAATGAGTTGTCAGGTAAAATGAGAACTGTTCTTGGATTACTTGAAAAGACAAATGTAGATATTTATATTATAGGAATCCAAATTTGATTTGATTTCAGGGATATTATTTAGAGTTGAACCACTTTAAAAAGAGCCATTAAGGGCTAAAGGGTCACACCTGGAATGTAACAGAACTCAAAGACAAAAAAGGTGGTCAGACTAGATGACCCCTTTCAGTCTAGACCTGTTTTGACCATTTTTTTCTTTATTACTGAAATGTTTCTCTTCCTACATTTTAGGCATCAATATTTGACTATGCTTCTTGGAAAGACAGAATTCTGGTCGTTTTAAACTCTGGGGATATTGAGAAAACCACATATATAGAGGGGAAGCACCAAGACAAGAATAATCTTGAGTGTTCTCTCATGGTCGCTTGACATCAAGTAACACATGATAATGCTGTATATACTGTCTTGCCACTTCTACATCTAATGAATACAGAAGGACAGATACCCAAGAAACTTAACACATAAGAAGTCCCAAATATGATGCTCAATTGGCTATTTAGTAGCATTTCACCCCATCTCCTTACTTGCAGACATCCTATTGATATGAGAAGCTACTGGTTAGAATAGGAGATGTTCTAAGGTAGTTAAAAGTTTTCTACTTACACCCATTCAAATATTTTTGGGTTTATTTATTAAATATTTAAAAATACACGTATAAGGAGAGGGCAAAAGAGTTAATCTTGCCCACTCTGAAGTTTATGGCGATGTTTTACTACGCTCCGTTCCCCATGATTTTGGGGCATGCTAATGCATGAATATTCAAGCACAAGCCAGGCACAACTATGCCTCTGGAGATATACGCTATGGGCCATCCCAGATATAAAAAACAGGAATTATGTTACTTTGGAGGTCTGATTCACTCTCATTAATCTGCCAAAGGACTGAATCTGACTTCCAACTACAGGTATCGGAAGCTTCAGGTTTTTGAGTTCAGACGGAAAGTCAACATCTAAATAATAATAGAAGATTAGCAGGCTGGGCTTGCAGACCTTAGGAGAAATACTGATATTATGGGTATATAAAGTAGGAAAAGTGGGCACTATTCTAATACAGTAGCTTTAAGGGCATCAGAAGAGATGCTAAAAGATGGCATCACTCCAAAGGACTTCTTCCACAATTTAGCATTCTTTAGGATAACAGGACTGTACTAAATATTAGGTTGTATTACATTCAGTTCCATAATTACTTATCCTTTTCTTCCGGGCTAAGTACTGTGCTAGGTATCTTGAATAACAAAAATGATAAAAATGGTCCCCTTTTTAAAGAAATTAAAGGTTGAGTAGTCTAGACAAAGTCATGCTTTTAGTGAGGAATATTAAAGCTCTGACAGGTTTCACTTATCAGATTAGTTGTCTGTTCAACTGTAGAGTAGAGAAGACGGTATTGAAGGGCTGGTCACCAGGCAAGCAGATTTTGATGAGGGGAAATGTTCAGAGAGTGAGGTGCTTTCCCAAAAAGGCAGATTTTGGTAGAATATTGGAATGGTACAACATGGGAGGGTGACAGGAGTTAGCTCTGGATGTTCATAAAAAATGTAAATGGATTCTAAAAGCATTTTGCTTACCTAATGGCATTTTTAAGTCTACCAAGGAATATGAATATATCAGATTTTTTCTTTTCTAGTATTAATATTAGAAAGATCATTAAATAGCCCACTTGAAAACTTTTTATTTATTTATTTATTTATTGAGACAAGGTCTCACTCTGTCACTCAGGCTGCAGTGCAGTGACACAACCACAGCTCATGTTATCCTTAACCTCCTGGATTCAAGAGATCCTCCAGCCTCAGCCTCCCAAGTAGCTAGGACCACAGGTGCATGCCCCTATGATCAGCTAATTTTTAAATTTTTTGTACAGATAGGGTCTTGCTATGGTGCCTGGGGCTGGTCTTGAACTCCTAGGCTAAAACAATCCTTCTACTTTGGTCTCCTAAAATGTTGGGATTAAAGGTATAAGCCACTGTGCCTTGCTTGGAAATTTTCTGTATAGGTACAAACAACATTTCGTCCCTATGTACTAGCCAAAAGTCAACTGCTTAAACAGGTTTTTTTTCTGTTAATTTTTTTGTTTTCTTTTGTAATAATCCACCGAAGGTATGCAAGAAAATAGAGCAATTACCAACCTGAGTAATACAACATGATCAAAATCCTTCCTTGTTTTAAGGATCCTTTCTTGCCAAGATGAAAAACGCAATAAGGTAGTTTCTATATTTGAATGTAGTTCTATTTTATCTTCATGTGTCCATATTTCAATGCCAACCAACGTCACATGGATGTTTAAGGTTTTATAAATCTGTTCAAAGAAGAAACCATTTTTCACAAAGTCAGGTTGCTGGAAAGATTCTGCAATATTACTATATTCCTTCACATTTTCCCAAAAACAATAATTTGAACTTGTGAGGTATATAAGTAAACAGTGCAAGCCTCATGTTACAAACAGATATATCAAAAGGGGACAGAGTGCATTGCCCAGAATACCTGGTGAATTTTCTGGGCAACAGTGAAATTTAATCAGAAAGATCTACCTCCTCAAACTATCATAAGTCTTACAGGCACTGTCTCAAGATGTGCTGGAAAAATTTATTAAAGTTCTGAGTTTAGAACTGGCCTAAAAGCATAAATTTACTAACAGTGGCAGGTGGTGTGACTGCTCCTTATTCACCTTCATACTTTAAGCCAAGGGTTCGTTCTGTGACAGGTTAGAAAGTTGGTATTGGTTTTCAAAAACTTACCTGCTGTGTTCGATCTTTATGTTTGATTTCTGTAACTACCTTTTTTTTAAATCTGAGAAATGTTACTAGGGATTGCTCTAAGCAGGCAGAAATAGTTGTAGCCTATAAACCTCACACCTATTTCTACCTGCTTTGTAAACACCTGGGTGATAGGTACTTTTATGCCAGGACAAAAGAAGTTGGAGTTTATGCAATTGTTATGGGAATTTTGAGAGAAAGGACTATGTGTTGTATCAGTTTTATATTCCACAACAGTCAGCACAAGTAGGTTGAAAGACAGTGAATGATAAAGTATCAACACTGAATAAATGGAAATGGAATGATCATTCATACAATGTTACTAGGCAATGTAACTAGTCAATAAGAAGGGTAATACTTATATCATTCCTGTAACAATAAACTTGTGTTAATATTCTACTATTCATAACCTGCAAGATATGAATATACTCAATTCCATGTGTCAATAGAGGCCAAAAAGGTCAGTTCATAATCATGAGAATTAGATGCCTTTTAAACTCTCCTGAAGTTAGACATCTAGTCAAACTCTGACTTCAAATCTACAAAGCCTGTGATATGCATCCTTATTCCTCTTGGCCCTAAATTTTTTGTTTGTTTGTTTTTGAGATAGGGTCTCACTCTGTCACCCAGTCTGGAGTGCAGTGGTGAATCATAGCTCATCGCAAAGTTGAAATCCTGGGCTCAAAGGATCCTCCCACCTCAGTTTCCTGAGTAGTTGGAACTACAGGCACATACCACTGCACCTGTCTTTCTTTCTTTCTCTTTCTTTCCTTGCTTCCTTCCTTCCTTCCTTCCTTCCTTCCTTCATTTCTCTCTTTCTTTCTTTTTCTTTCTTTCTTTCTTTCTTTTTCTTTCTTTCTTTCTTTCTTTCTTTCTTTCTTTCTTTCTTTCTCTTTCTTTCTTTCTCTCTCTCTCTCTCTCTCTCTCTCTCTCTCTCTCTCTCTTCCTTTCCTTTCCTTTCCTTTCTTCTTTTTTTTTTGTTGGAATGATGTCTCACTTTGTTGCCCAGTCTAGTCTTGAACTCCTGGGCTCAGTGATTCTCCTGCCTTGATCTTCCAAAGTGTTGGGATTACAAGCATGAGCCACCACACCAGGCTCTTGGCCCTAATCTTAATGTGTGGTAAACTTCAGAAATTAAGTACGACATAGCAATAATTTTAACCTGGGATTTTCGGACCCTCTCTATTCATAAGTGGGCTTTACATTTACAAGACTACACACAAGTGCAAAAGGAAATATTATTTGTCATTCTGATTATATTTTCTTCTCATAAGAACAAATCTTATAAAATAAAAGCCATGCTTTATCTGCTAAATTCTTGGATAGTTTTGGATACACACATATGGAAGGTTGTGGAGAATTGAACTGCTCTTTATAGTAGGGAAATAACTGTGGAATCTCTAAGTTAAAAGGGGTGAAGACATAATGAAAGTCAAAATAAGAAAGGATCCAGTGAAATAATATGAGTATGGGCTCTGTGAAGGATAATAAAGGGTCAGTAAGAAGGGACACAATGGCCAGGCACACGGGCTTTTAGACTTTGTTACCTTAAATTGTTTGTTTTATAATGTGCTATGTAACCTCCCAATCTAAACTACAAATCTTCAGTAAAAGTTCAGCACTATGCAATGGTTTTATATGTATGTTTATTTGAAGATTAGAAACCAAGGAGAGAGTTTTAATCTTGAGTTGGGGTCAATGCCAGGGAAGTGATAAAAGACATAATTGTAAGATAAAAGGAATGGAAGAAAACAGAAGTGATTATGAGATGTAATCATTGCACTCCACATTGTTCCTTCCTCCCTCTTACAAAAAGGGATGGGGAAAATTTTCAATTTCCACAGACATAAATTGAAATAGTTGGGAGAAGTTCTGCTTCTGCCTACAATGTATGAAGTTAGAAAGAATGTTGCCTCTACCCTGACAAAAAGGACAAGCCAGAGAAACTACAAAATCATATATTTTTTTCTGAGTCCACCTGAGAACTGAGGCAATAGGGCCAACAAGTGTGCCTGAACCTTAGGCAAAGACAGTCTCCTTCAAGGAGAGGTGGTGCCAGAACACTTCCCTTGTGGCAGATAACGAGAAAGAAAGATGGTGAGCACTTTATTAACGGGTAGAAATAATTGACCAAATATCATTAATGAATTGCTTAAGGCCAAGTATGGGAGAGAAGGAGAATGCAGAGCCCCATGGAGATCCAGACACAGGGATCTCAGGTCCGCACACAGATTGATCTCCATGGGCCTCCGTGGATGCCGACAACCACAGTGGGGGACAGAGAGGGAGTTTCAAGATGACCTCTCTCAGTGGGGTGGGCCTGAAGAAGGGGAGAATTGCTGCTTTGCAAAAAATTATAACATCTACCGAACTCTTTCCCCAAGGAACACAAGCCTTAAGCTGCCAAGGGAGCTATAGCAAATTTTCCCCCCAGAACTCAAATCAAAATTTATTACAGCTGAAGAAAAGGAAAACAAAACAAAGCAAATCAAAACAAAAATAGGCTTCTACTCCTGGAGGAGAGGTGGGAAACTGTCCTGAACCCAGACCATTCGGGATCTCCTACCAATGGAGAGGAAAATGAACACTGAGAAATACTCAGCCAATGACCCATGGACAGGGCTTCCCTAAGACTGAGGTTAAATCAGGATAATAGAAAGTGCTCTGGGCCCCATAACTAGGCTAGAAGGCACTGAGGAGCAAACAACAGGCCACTATTGAAGAAGGGGTGAGAATGTGAAGGGAGGTGCTGGCTGTCAAAGCCTAAAGTTGAGAATGGAACAGAAATAAGGGGAAAAGCTCTCCAACAATGCAGGACCCATCCTATGCACAAAGTAACACTAGATGAATACGCAGTTGATAGTTCACTGCAGGTAGCAGTAGCAACAGCAAAACCAGCTCAATTTCTGACCAGATTAATCGACTTCCACATGTTAATGACCTAGCAAAAGAAGAAGTGCACCATTTCAGGCATAAATACTATTTTGTTAGACTCTACTATGCATACTGTCTACTATCCAATAAAACATTAAAGAACATACAAAAGAGCATGAAAAGACAACCCACTGTTGGAGAGAAAAGAGCTGACAAAACTAAACTCATAGATGACCCACATGCTGAAATTGTCTGATGGGAAATTTAAATTAGTTATCAGTAATATGTTGAAGGCTCTAATGGAAAAGATGGATGTGGTTTGCAGAATTCTAAGATGGCCCCCAAGGATTCCTGTTCCTGAACACTAACACACTGTGGAATGACCTCCCTTTCAATGTGGGCAGCACTGTGAGTATGATGAATTTCATTAGTATATTTAGGTTATGATACAGCACAAAGATAAAGGGAGCTTACAGCTTTTCAGATGCAATTAAGGCACCCAAATCAGAGGATTCTGAGTTGAATAACAGTGAACTTACTGTAGGTAGACCTAATTTAATCTTTTAAAACAAGTCTAGTAATTTGAAGCGGCAGCATTTCTCCTGGTGGCCCAAAGAAGAAACCTGACATGTTGTAAAAGGGTCCAAGAGAGCACTGTGTGGTAAGAAATTGTCAGGGGCCCCAGTAACTGAGATGGCCCCAGCAGACAGCCAGCAAGAATTTGAGGACTTCAATCCTGCAACTGCATGAACTAAATTCTGCTAACAATAACAAGCTGAGATCGCCAGGCCCGATTTCCTCATTCTGAGATCCTGAGCAGAGAACCCAGTTATGCTGTACCCAGATTCCTGCCTACAAAAATTGTGAGATCGTTAATGAGTATTGTTCTAAGGTGCTAGGTTTGTGGTAACTTGTTATGTAGTAATAAAAAAAATGAATATATTGAAAAACAAGCTTGAAAAGATGAGGGAATTTCAGCAGAGAGGTGGAAACTATAAAAGAGAGTGGATGAAAATAGCAGAGTACATATATAGTAGACACACAGAATACCATTGATGAGTACATCAGTAAGCTAGACATGGGTGAGGAAAGAATCCTGTCGGCCCAAAATATATTAGCCAAATGGAAACACAAAGAGTTAAGAGTGAAAACCACATAGGGGAAGGTCCAAAGCTGTGGGAAAACCACAAGATCTAATATTCATATAATAGAAATACAACAAAGAGAAGAGAGATAAGAAGGCAGAAGAAATATTTGAAGAGATCATGGTCAATAATTTTCAAAAATAGTATAAAACAGCAAATCACAGATCCAAGAAGTTCATAGAATCCAACACTATAAATACCACACACACACACACACACACACACACACACACACACACACAGACACACATACACTGATGAGGGTATGCCAAAGGGACACATAGACCAGCTGAAATATTGCCCAATGGACAAAAGTGAAACAATTTGAGCAACAAAATAAAGTAGTGTTAGGTTGTAACTCAAAGTACGAAATAAATATCCACTGATATAAATAAATTATTAAATACATGTTAATGGAAGAAAAGAGATAAATCTCTTGCGTAGAAAAATTTCAAGCAATTTATGTAGATGCTCCATTGTCAAGGAGGAAGAGCATAATTTACACTTCTTAAGTGTGAGCTGTGCATAGTAACTTTCTTTCAAAGAATATATTACTGTAAAGAAGCATACACGTTCCATATGACCCAGTATTTCTACTTCTTCGTTATTTACCAAAGAAAAATGAAATTTTATAATTGCACATACAACTATACACAAATGTTTAAAGCCATTGTATTTACAATAGCCAAAAACTACAAGCAGATTAGCCGGGCGCGGTGGCTCAAGCCTGTAATCCCAGCACTTTGGGAGGCCAAGACGGGCGGATCACGAGGTCAGGAGATCGAGACCAGCCTGGCTAACACGGTGAAACCCCGTCTCTACTAAAAAATACAAAAAACTAGCCGGGCGCGGTGGCGGGCGCCTGTAGTCCCAACTACTCGGGAGGCTGAGGCAGGAGAATGGCGTAGACCCGGGAGGCGGAGCTGCAGTGAGCTGAGATCCAGCCACTGCACTCCAGCCTGGGCTACAGAGTGAGACTCCGTCTCAAAAAAAAAAAAAAAAAAAAAAAAAAAAAAAAAAAAAAAACTACAAGCAGATTAAATGTCCCTCAACTGGTGAATTAGTAACCATTGGCCTAGAGGGGCCTTCCTTACAGCTTTTTCCTATGGGGTCTCTTTATCCTAGTAATAGGGCTGAGGTGTCTCAGAATGAGTCAGCAAAAAAAAAAAAAAAAATGTGTTGCAATTCACAATTTGTTTTTTTAAAAGGGTTGTATACCTCATTCTAATTTAGACAAATTAAGCATTTTAATATATTTTACTGAAACGCTCCACTTTCTATGCCAAACCATGGACAACAACTTATAGCTTAAAAGACTTTTCATTATACAACTTCACAGAGCAGTGATTTAAAGTAGTGCGATTTGGTTTATAGTGATTGATTTTCATATTCTTTGTACATTGCTTCATAAATTTTGTGGTTAGAGACCAAGTTTTGAAACTTATTTCAATATTAAATGCCATTTACATCGAAAATTGAAAATTCAGAGCTGTGGTTTGTTGTTATTACTTTTTCCCGTGGATTTTTGTTATGAGTCTACTTGGTGAATCTTTGTGCTTTGTACTCCCTTAATATCAGGTGACTACAATAGTCCGGCAGAGATCTGTGCTGAAAGGTTCTTTGCACTCATATTATTGGCTTGATTCAAAAACTATATCAAACCTTACCATGTTGACAAAATTGACCATTCCCCAAATTCGGTTCCTTAGTTTATTGTGAGGATGACTATTCCTGCGATACTGGAAATATAAATATCATATTAATATTCATTAACAATAGGAGTTACATAAAAGCTCAACAAAATACTTCATTCATCGTCAGCTATTACAAAGAAAAAAATCATTGGTCTAATGAAGAAAGAGAACTCCTTTCATTCAGCTAAACACCAGACAACTTAAATAAGTTTTTGATATAAAATAACTAAATACAGCTCTCCTAAAGACGTGCTTAGGTTTAGTATTACTTCAAGTTTTTCCTTCTAACTTTGTTTCCTTTCCACATTACATTATACTACATTACATTAATTTATTAAACCAACTGATTAGTGTTCTTTAGAGTCCATTTTTTATCATATAGATGAAACAAACCTATTAAAGCTACAAAGCAATCAATATATGGCAAAGAACAGCAACTTTATTAACCCTTCTGTGTCCTTGGTGTTCACAAAGTAAAGAATATGTAATAAAAAAAACCCCACTGGAGCCGGAGATATGCTGAACAGGGAAAGGAAAGTGTAGCTACCCCTTCCCTCCAGGAAACAGCTATGAGGGCAAACCAGACTTTCATGTCCCGTGTATTCTGACTTTTGTTCTCTCCTTTTAACTGCATTCCCTTTTTGTACCATTGGGATCTTGTATCAATTATCAATTTAGACTTGATCAAATGTACTTAATAATAACATAAGGTGTACTGTAGGGATAAATGCAAATGGTCAAACTTCTTTCATAATAAAAATAAGAAATTAACTTGTCTTTCCTGAATCTTACAAGTATCTGCTTGTTACCATCCCATTGCTCTCCTGTTACGTTAAATATCAAAATAATGCCAAGATATAGCATTCTTCAATTTTCATCTCCCACCTACTCAACCTACTACACTCTGGTTATAACTGACACTATTCCATTGAAACTATTTTTAAAAACCCACAAATATTCTCTTAATTATCAAATAAATTGTGAATATATTTTCCTTTCTGGTCATCTTGTCCACATTTAATGTTGACCATTTTCAATTTCAATAAATTTCTTAACTTCTTGGTTTCTATTACCCCGTACACTCCTGCTATTTTATTGTGCGTTCCCATTATCCTTTTAAATACTGGATGACAAATATGTTTCCCAACAGGATTTCCATTGATTGCTTGATAGATAAGAATTACCCAAAAGTCATTGCCTAAAATTCACTGTGGAGAGAGATTCTGAGGCTATTTTAGGGATCACAAAGATTAGGTACTTTATCAATCAGTGATTTTCAACCAGAGGAGAGGGAGGAGGAATGGTTAGGTATGAGCTTTGTACTTTTATTGCCAAATCTTTATTTAGTAGTTGGTGTTCCCCAGGATTCAGACATTTGTGTTCTGCTCTTCTTTTTCAACTTGCTAGCTGTCAGTGTATCATCCATATCCTCACTTAACTTCCCTGCTGAGAATTCCACACTATCTTCAAGATATGTAAACTTCTCAACATGTTTCCAAAGACTGCCTTTGGTTTCCTTATTTTATTTGATCGGAATGCTCACATTTTCTACCCTTCTCTTGCTTTCTTGCCCTTTTTATTGTTGTTGTTCCTCCAGACAAGGTCTTGCTCTATCATCCAGGCTGGAGTGCATTGGCGTGAACATGACTCATTGCAGCCTTGACCTCCTGGGCTCATTTGATCCTCCTGTCTCAGCCTCCTGTGTAGTTAGATTCACAGGTACACACCACCACACCCAGCTATTTTTTTTTCCTTCTTTTTTTTTTGTAGTGATGGGGTCTCGCTCTGTTGCCCAGGCTGGTCTCAAACTCCTGGTCTCAAACAGTCCTTCCACTTTGGCTTCCCAAAGTGCTGGGATTACAGGTGTGAGCCACTGCACCTGACCTCTGCTGCTCTTTTTGTTTGGCTATCATATATATCATTAATACTCAGAACCTAGCATACTGAACGCACATTAACTATTTGTCAAATGAAAATGGATGATTTACCATAGGAACTTACGTAAATAAAGAAACCCTTAAATATTTTAAGACGGTATTAAAGCAGCACGTGCAAGAGCTATACACATAAAGCCCAGTTTAATGCAACTAAAATAACACCAAGCAACCCTTCTCCTAGTATCTGAGTAAAAATTTTAATAACCTGTTCTTAGTCTTTGATAACACGTATATTATTATTAAGAGCATAGTGTCTCTTAGCACTCTTTTTAAAATTTCTCAGCAACATGATAGTGTAGGCCTATCTGTTTAGTGCTTAGAACTTACAATTTCAATTTAAAATTTTTTTCATAGGTTAACTACAGTTTCCTCTATTTTTAATGTGTAAAAATGTTATATCTTTTCAATTAAAATGGGTCTTACCTTTTTTTTCTTATTACATTGGCTGGGAATTTCAGTAAAAATGCTAAAAACATCTGGTGACAATGAGCATATGTACCTTATTCCCAATTTTGGAGGAAAACTGCCAGCATTTTATTAATAAGTTTAATGTTTATACTAAACAGGAGTTTGGTAAATTTACTTTATTTTCTTCCATTTTTTATATCCTAAGAGTTTTATTATGAATGAGTGTTGAATTATATGTGTGTATACATACACAAATACCTACTATATATATATATATATATATATATATATATATATGAGATTATCAATTTAAAAATATCTATTCATGTCAAAGCAAAGCAATATTCACATCACTGGAGGAAACCATTACTCTCATGTAAACTGTTTATGGATATATCTTGGCTTGGGTTTGCAAATATTTCTTGGACATTTGAAGTTGCATTTATAAGTGAAATTAGCTTATAATTTTACTTTCTCATAAGATCACGTCTAGATTTGTTACCAATATTATCAGTTGTCATAGATTGTTATTGTAATGACTCAAGGAATCACTCTTACAGGTATCTGTATCTTTTTATAAGTTTCCTCCAACGTTGATTCTAGGCTTGGACATATGACTTACTTTGGGTGAGACATGTAAACATGTACAAACAGAAGCTTGAAAGGCTCTTGCACCTTGGAGCCTCTCCTCTCTTTTGATGCTTTGATGCCCAGCTATGATGCAAGGAAGCATAACCAGCTAGGCTACTGGAGAGACATGGCCAGCTGAAACCCAATACCACGTCCCAGGCTAATGACCGTGGCCATCTTAGACTAGCCAGTCAGTGGAGTCAATAGATTATTGCAGCTGCATGAGTCATTGATTACCCACCAGGTTTTGATTAGTTTATGACACAGTGGTAGATAAATAATACAAAGATTAGAATAACCATATAAAATGTGGGATTTTTTCCTCTTTTCCTATTCTTTGGAACAGTTTGTAAAAGGTAAGGTTATTTATTACAACAAACTTTGGTAAAACTTGTCACCAAACTAGTCTGAGCCTGGTGTCTTTATTTGTTGATAGGTTGTGGCCTACTTATGTAATTTTTCAAATTTGTTGTAAATATTTTTGGGATTTCCTATTTATTGTTGAGTCAGCTTGATAACATTTAACTACATACTTCTGTTTATAAATTTATTGGTACATAGTTCTTCGTATATTTTAATGATGTGTAACCTTAATTTTATTTATAATTATATTTTATTTTCTAACTTTACATATATTTTTATTTTTTTTAATCGGCATTGTCAGAAGCTTGTCTATTTCATTAATGTTTTCAGAGAACTAGTACTCGGCTCTGTTGAACTACTCCACTGGACGTTTTTTTGTCTTTTGTTTCGCCTTGTGGTTTTATTGATTTTTCTCATTGTTAAATTACTTTCCTCTTTCTATCTTCTTTGGATTTATACTGTTTTGTTTTCAAATCTCTCTAGTTGGACTCTTAGTCTCTTTATTTTCTTTCTTTTTTCTTAATAAAACTGTTTAAATTGACAAATGTCTAAATACTGATATGCTACCTGTATCGAGTAAATTTTACTTTAGTGTTTTTTTGTTTTTGGTCAGTTATAAATAGTCCATAATTTCAGATTTAATTTTTTAGACAATTAATATTTGGAAATATATTTTGCTTTAAGTTTCCCAACCAAGTGTCTTTTAATGGTCTAATTAAACAATTTTTGTTATAACTTCTAATTTGGTTGTGGTGAAAAAGCAAAAAGTGATCTTATGATATCTCTTTGTTATTTCTATTTATTTTCTTTGTGGCCAGATACCCTGTTAATTTTTTCAAATATGTTATTTGTACATGAAAAATATACATATTCTTTTTTAAAAAATGCAAGGTAGTATATCAATTGGTTAGATCCAACTTACATTTTTGTAGTTCAAATCTTATCAATTTTTGCTGAAGCTATTCCTCTTGACTTAAAATTTTCTGATAGAGAAGAGCTAAAAAATACCCTGCTTTCTCTGGCAAGCCTGTTACATTTTTGTTATCTTTTTATACTTTGTTTTTAGGTGTTTTCATATTTTATGTCCTTCTGGTACTCTTTTTCTAATTAATTTTCCAATTTATCTCAAATAACGTTTTAAATCATAAATTATCCTTTACATACTATTAAAATAATAAGATATCTTTTTTGGGGGAAAGATCTACTTTATGTTATTATTTAATGAGATTTTTCAAGTTTCTGAGAAGTTTAGCTATATTTCTTATAAATGTCATAATATCCTTTTTTATATATACAGTTTGAGACTTTCTAACTTCTTTTTTTGTTGTTGTTTTGTTTTGTATTTTGGGAGATGGAGGGAGTCTCACTCTGTCACCCAGGTTGGAGTGCAGTGGCATGATCTCAGCTCACTGCAACCTCCACCTCCCAGATTCAAGCAATTCTCCTGCCTCAACCTCCTGAGAACCTGGGATTACAGGCGCGTGCCACCTCGCCCAGCTAATTTTCATATTTTTAGTAGAGACGGGGTTTCACTGTGTTGGTCAGGCTGGTCTTGAACTCCTGACCTCAGATGATCCACCCGCCTTGGCCTCCCAAAGTGCTGGGATTACAGGCATGAGCCACCATGCCTGGTCAAGACTTTCTAACCTCTAACAGGCAGATGTAATTGTTACATTTACTCTAATTTCTGACACATTTGGAATTACTTTCACATATTTTATTTTTGTATTTACAATTCTATATGTATGTATGTATATATGTAATATAGTCATACATTGCTTAACAATGGGAATATATTCTGAGAAATGCATTCTTAGGTGATTTCATCATTGTGCAAACATCATAAAGCATACTTACACAAACCTAGATGTTATAACCTACTACACATGTATACCATATGGTATAGCGCCTACTGCTCCTAGGCTACAAACCTATAGGGCAGGTTACTATACTGAATATTGTAGGCAATTGTAACATAATGCTTTTTGTATATGTAAACTTAGAAAAAGTACAAAAAATGTTATAAATGACAAAAAATAAAAAATAAAAAACTGGTATGCCTCCTGGGGAACTAATTATGAATGGAGCTTACAGGACTGAAGGTTTCTCTGAGTGAATCAATGAATGAATCAGTGAGTGAATGTAAAGGCCTAGGACATTACTGTACCTCACGGTGAACTTTATAAACACTGTACACTTGGCTCCACTATATTTATACAAGTATAATTTTATTTCTTTAATAATAAATTAAGCTTGGCTTACTGTAACTTTTTTACTTTATAAACTAAAAGTTTTTGAACTTTTGACTTTTTAGACAACAGTTTAAAATACAAACACATTGTACAGCTGTACAAAAATATTTTTGTTATATCTATATTCTGTAATCTTTTTTCTAATTTTTATTTTTACTTTTTAAATTTTTGTTAAAAACTAAGACAAAAACCACACATATTAGCCTAAACCTACACAAAATCAGGATCACCAATATCATTGTCTTCCACCTCCATAACTTGTCCCCCCGGAAGGTCTTTGGGGCAATTATATACATATAGCTGCCATCTCCTATGATAACAATGCCTTCTCCTGGAATACCTCCTGAAGGACCCACCTGAGTCTCTTTTACAGTTAACTTTTTAAATATATCAATAAGAATACCCTATAAAATAACAATAAAAAATATAACATAGTGAATACATAAACCAGCAACATAGTTGTTTTTTATTATCAAGTATTGTGTACTATACATAATTGTATGTGCTGTACTTTCATATAACTGGCAATGTGGTAGGTTTGTTTACACCAGCATCACCACAGACACATGAGTGAAACATTGTGCTATAATTTTATGATGGCTACGATGTCACTAGTATAGGAATTTTTCATTATCATCCAATGGGACCACTTTCATATATGTGGTCTATTGACCAAAACATTGTTATGCGGTGCATGACTGTTGGCATATGTGTGCATGTGTGTATTTTCTTTGAGACTTTCTGTTGGTCTTTTTTTTTTTTTTTTTTTAATGTTCAAATCCATCTATCCCCCTCTACTGTTTTGGGATATTTACATTCTAATTGCTAGGTTAATAGTGATTACAAATAAAATTTTAACACCCATACTTGACTTACCAAGTGTAAAATTGTGACTACCTTTACATTCCTAATCTAAAATTCCCATAGAACATTTTAAGTATGATTTCTTTCTCCCAACCTTTATCCTTGCCTGATATTTTAGTACTCAATTTAAATTTTACATTTTGCATTAGCTGTTTGAACATATTGTTCTAGAAACTATGTCTTCTGTTGTTTGAAAGGTATGCTCTGTTTGTGATTTACTTATAGTCAATCTATCTCTTTCTTATAATTGATTTTAAAAGATTTTTCTTTGTCTTTGATATTCAGAAATTTTTCTACAATGTTACCTGATTTGTTTATTCCTTTCCTTCTGGAAGATTCTCAAGAATTGCCTCTCATTTGTCATCTGTCATCCAGTCATTCCCATTCACTCTTTATAAACTTCATATTCTGAATTAATATCTCTTATGTTCTCTTTTACAGTTTCCAACTTATTATTTCTCTGGAGAAATGGTTGTTTCTCTAACTCCTCCACTCTCCAATTCACTAATTATTTCTTCACATGCGTCTAATCTTCTGTTTAATTTTTCCAAGGGTATATACTTTTTCCTTTTATAAATGTTAAAACAGGTAGTTTTTCAAGTATGCCTGCCCTGTTTTCCAGTCTTTTCTAGTTATTTTAACATCATTTTTATTCATCTTTACATCTTTAATAACTTAAAATATATAATTTAATGTTATAGCATAGTCTGAAATATCGCTGGATGATTTACAGATCCTGGAGAGCTTATTTTCCTTTTCTTTAAGTTGGTTGGCTTCCTTATGTAGTTCATTTTATCTTAGATTATTAAAGAGTCATTTTAGGGCATTTTTGACTTGACCTCCAGCAGTTTAGCAGGCCTCTAATAAGTTTTTATATTAAAAAGTTTGCTTGGCAATGCTGCATCTGAAGAAATATATAATATCATGTCCCACATCTGTGCATAACACAAACAGATTTGTTTTCCCATGTGTAACATTTTACCTGCTCATGGCTACAGGCAGACAGAAAATTTCCTTTATTTCTTGCAGTTTCTGTGGAGCGTTTCTAGTTCCCTTTTCTGAGATGGGCAGCCCTTTATGACTCTGAGAATGATGCAGAGGTCTCCTTTCCAAATTTCAGTATTTTGCTTCTCAGGGGTTTAATTTCTTAATTGCCTCTTTTTGCATTCTATATATCGGGATCACCAAGCCTTTAAATTTTACTTACTGTTCTGACAGAGATTTTCTTCTTCGTTTTTAGTAGTTGTAGATTTTCCACTTTTTCTTTTGAGCTTAACAATAGGTTGCTAAAATGTTTTCAATTTTTTGTATGTCATTCAGCATTTCCATACATTCTTAATGGGGACAGGTGTTCTATTTTGGGTTAGTCTGCTATTGTGGCAAAGGACCCTATAGTCTCTTATATACATCTGCTTTGGAAAACTAAAAATAGGACTTTGAGCCTAGAATGGAACTCTGATTAGAATACCTTTTTCTCTATGCTAGAATCATAACTACAAGTTCTACAAGGAAGAATAAAGAGAGATATGTTCAGCTGAAAACTTACCACAGTATCATCAGCAACAATGAACAATTCAATGTACTTTTCATTATGGATAGCCTGTAAATTTAAGGAAAATCCAGTTGAAGTATATTAAACACTTTTTATCTTAACCCTTTAAGTTGGAAAAAAAAACTAATATTTTCAAGATAAGAAATGTTAATATTATTGATACAAAATGGGGAGGCACATGAATATATAAAAATTATATAAATTTATCTAAATGAGATCTACTATATGATTAAACATGGGGTCCTATATATCGGATTGTAGTATTTCCTATTTGTTCTTTTTATCTTTTCTTTTTTTAAAAAAATTATTTTATTTTTTAATTTCCAGGCTGCATGTGAGGGTGTGTGGGTTTGTTATGTAGGTAAATGTGTGCCATCGTGGTTTGCAGCACCCATCAAACCATCACTTGGTATTAAGTCCAGCATGGATTAGCTCTTTTTCCTAATGCTTTGTTTAGGCTTTCAGGTGAAATAAGAGTTGTAAAGAATCATAAACTCATACTTTAACATTTAGGTTTTGTTTTCTTCATTTACTGAGTCAATGCTTCATTAGTAAGCTTGTGTGAAAAACATCCATCTGTACCTGACAGTTAAAACAGAGGATGGAGTAATAGGACCGACTGCATTTCTTGTACTCCTTCCCCTGCCTCTCAACTTTCTAATTTTCAGTAGTCTCAATTCCAAGGAAACATGTATAAATTTTGCTAATTATAGATCTTTTATTTTTATTTTTATATATTTATTTATTTTTCTTTTGAGAAAGGGTCTCACTCTGTCACCCAGACTAGAGTGCAGTGGCAAGATCTTAGCTCACCGCAGCCTCCACCTCCTGAGTTTCAAGCCATTCTTCTTCCTCAGCCTCCCAAGTAACTGGGATTATAGGCACACTCCACTACTGCCTGGCCAATTTTTTGTATTTTTAGTAGACACGGGGTTTCACCATGTTGGCCAGGCTGGTCTCAAACTCTGACCTCAAATGATCCACCTGCCTCAGCCTCCCAAAGTGTTGTGATTATAGGCATGAAGCATGAGCCACCATGCCTGGCTGATCTTTTATGTCTATGAAACACCAATACCAGGAGATTCTTCTAAGTGTTCAGGTTTCAGTATGCATGCACCGAGGTATGTACACATTCTCTGAGGACAAACCAGAGGTAAATTGTTCAAAGATTTGGCTAAATCATTTTTCTATGGACTAGGTAATCATTTATTTGTTGATTTATTCAATCAAGAAACATCCATTAGGCATATAGTATGTTTCAGACACTATATGAATCAAGGACATATGAAAAAGAAAAACAACAATGTAGTTTACAGGCTAACATCCACGGGAATTTAAGGAGATATAGATTAGTTGTGTAGAAAAACCTAAAGCTCCAAGGACTATGTTTATACAACCATCCCACCAGAAACTGAACTTGTTTTATCCTTAATTGTCCTTAACCATTAAAATATTTGGATGATAAAAAGGGCTGACCATAGCTTGCCATCAATAATTCTGCAAAAAAAATGTCAGGGAAGACAAGGAAAGATAATATCTCTAGATTATGTTTTAGGACATTGAAAATTCCATTATTTCCAACTACTCATAGCCCCAGTGCTATCAATCTATACGTAGGATTGTAGAATCATCCTTTGTTGAAACTCATGAAACAAACAGATTTACTCTATGAAAATAAACTTTTTACATAGATAACTGAAACAAAAGTTTTCAAATTTCAAATATCTGATAAAGTGCCAGACTCAAAGTAACACATACATTTCACTAGCTACACTCATGCTTTCTCCCTAGACATCATCAAGAAAATAAAAGGTGTTTCATTTGGGGTAAAGATGACTTAATAATACTCACTTTCATTTTGGGGTCTCCTTCAGATTCAGTATCGCCTGGAACAGTTTTCCTGGTAAAATTAAGCTCTGTACAGGAATAATTGGCAACATACGGCACCCTCGGGTTATATTTGAACACCAAATGTTCTCCCTCATCTGAGTATTTCACTGGTTCAATGAGGTATCTTTGGTCATTTACTCTGAAGAATCCCCTGTAGAAATTGGGAACACAATGTATATTCAAGGTCTATAGTTGCTCTATTTCATTGCACTGACTTTGTCTTTTCAAGAAAGAGAAACTACAAAGCCAGCGCCTCATGAACATGTAGGAGGGTGCTTTCAGTGGTAAGGAAATGTGATGATACATAGCCTTTGACTGAATCAATACTTTTTTCTAAGAGTCAACTTACTAGATTTTCAGAAGTTGCACAGCCTAATATCTGCTTTGAGTACAGGTAGGGTAGCAAGTCCCACTGGTGGTTGTGGACCGCTGTCAAGTCTTATGACTTATTGCAAAAATTATGTGAGTTTCTATGTCTATCACGACGTGGAATATATATAAAAGTAAATATATGAAAGTAAAAATACTAATATGTGGTAATTGTGTCACTAAAGGGGTTCTCATTCTTGAAAATACTAAGAACTAGTCAAGTAAATTTCCCATAATTAAAGACAAAACTTCCTTGTTCTTCTACTCTTTACCTCTCTACATCATCCTTCTTTGTTCATGAGCCTATGATCTATAGAGAACTATAGGCCTTACTTCTGAATTTTTACTTTCACGAGGCTGCAAACACAGCTGGATTTAGTAAAAACTAAATGGGTCAAGCCTCATGGCATAATGGGAATTCACAAAACTAGTATTCAAAAGACCTGGGTTTTGGACTCAATTTTACCACTAGCAAATGAAATATTCAGGAGACAGTTTCTAATTTCAGTCAGTATCCTGATCAATAAAATGAGAGGCCAGACTAAATGATTATCAGTAATCTTCCAAATATGAATCCCTTATTTATATACTGCAAAGCATGTCTCGTTCAGGACTATGCAATGGACATCTGTTTGTCAAAACTCAAATCATAGGCTAGAGCTGAAACTGCTAAAAGTGCACAGCAACTTTCTTCTTATTCATTTTTCTGTATACCAGGAGTGATAAAAGAAAATCAACAAAGTTAATTTCTTTGAAAATCCATAGGAAAACTCATAAAGGAAAACGAAAGATATTCTGCCTTACCTTAGACCATTACACGTACTGATACTGGCAGCTGAATCATATTCATGTACTATGGATCCTTGGTAAAAACAGTGATCCTAAAATAGAAGAAGACTTTATTACTATATCTATAAATATTGGTATTATATAGATATTAATATCTAAATATTTTCTGTTTGGAATATATCAATATTTTATTTTGACAAATTGCATTGATATTTGTTCATGCATTCATTCATTAAATTTTTTCATTTGGAAATATTTGAGCCTGCTTCAGAGGCCTTTTACCTTAATTATGTGATTAGTTTGTGTAAAGCAAAGTATAGATTCTTCCTCTACAAGTTTTATAGTGTATTAATGATGACAGTAGTTTTAGAATTGTGACCATTCTCCTTAGAAATATAACTTCTTAATCCACCCTATAATTTTTATCAAACTAACCCTTCTGTGATAATACTATAATTTTTCCCAGTTGCCCATGAAATCAAGACAAATGCTTGATGATCATGAAAACTAGGTCTCCCTCTCCAACCAGTTCCCCTAACGCCTTTCTCTCTGGCCTGTTTCAATCAAATTGGTGTCTTTTTTACTCCTTCCTTGATGCTCTGCCCGTGGTAGTCCAATCAGATAATTATTTTTCCCATCATTTCCATGTGTTCAAATCCTACCTATGGATGACACTTTCTATGGTCTTCCAGTGACCTCACACTCTCACAAATAACCCACCCCCTGCATCAAAGAATGTTACCCAGTTTTCCTCTTGTCCTATTTTGAAGATTGCATAAAGACTTAGCTCTCATAGAAGTTGGAAGTTGCAGCCGGGCACAGTGGCTCATGCCTGTAATTCCAGCACTTTGGGATGTCAAGGCGGGAGGATCCCGAGGCCAAGGGATCGAGACCATCCTGGCCAACATGGTGAAACCCCCCCTCTACTGAAAATACAAAAATTAGTTGGGCGTGGTGGCATGTGCCTGCAGTCCCAGCTACTCGGGAGGCTGAGGCAGGAGAATCGCTTGAACCCGGGAGATGAAGGTTGCGGTGAGTTAAGATTGTGCCACTGCACTCCAGCCTGGCCAAAGAGTGAGACTCCATCTCAAAAAAAAAAAAAAAAAAAAAAAAAAAGTGACACTCCATCTCAAAAAAAGAAAAAAAAGTTGACTGTTGCTTTAAATGGAGGAAATACTTTTTTAAATGTATAGTTTTGGTAAAAGTAATGCTCTTGGAAGGTTACAGAGGACCTGCTTTGCAAAAAAGCAATGGGGGTATAAAAATAAAATCTATATCTAGATTTTATTAAAATTAATGGAATTATATTAATAACAAATGAACAAAAAGTCATTTGAGGATTGAAAAAAAGACCTCAATATTGGTGCATCAGAAAAACTGGGTAAAGGGGTGAGAATCACAAAAGGATCAATGAATGGAGATTTTAAACTTGTTTCATAGCTTCAGATTTTATCCATGTAGCTTGATCACAGCCTCATAAGGTGCCTTATATTTTTGGTGTCCTGCTTTACCCTCTCCCAGACTTAACACCATATTGAGTGTATAGAAATCAGTTTAGGAAAAGAAAAGATATATTAGCAGTCAATGATTTGCTTGTCACACAGTAAGAGGTTAGGGTCCACACAATCGTATTTTTATACTATGATTTTTCGGTGAGAGTAATCAATTCAGAACTTATTTCTGATGTAGTACTTTCTGGAGCAGCTTGTACAGATAGAACAGGGTTTCAAAATCACATCAGGAAATACTACTTTTAGAGAAGAGACACAGGAAAGTTCCATAAGATACCATGATCTGAAGATGCCTGGTGAACGCTTCTCCTTTCATGGAGTAGAATGTTTCACTGTAATTGGAGCCTAGGAACTCCCTGAAAAAGAGGGCAGACAGGTGGTGAGACTTGTTCATTCTAAAAATCTGACAGATACAACCAACAATGTGATGGAGAAGTGTCCAGTTTGCTTCCACATCTCAGCAAGATCCTCTTCTGCTAAAAATAGTAAAGTAAAGTCAAGCCCACTCATATGAAAAGCCTTTCTAACTAAATACAATGGTTCATAAAGACTGTAGAAAAACTAGAAAATAGATTCTGGCAGTTTTAGCAAACCAGTATTTTTTAAAAAGCTTGGTGAAAATGTTATCTAAGTAAAAACCTGAGACCAAAATTAATGCAAAATACATGCATTAATATATGTGATGAAAATGTCTTATATTCATCACATCATAAGATATATGTGGTGAATATGTCTTAATACATAGTAACCTAACAGCTACATATTTAGGTAAACGCAATATATACTAATAATAACAAATTCACACTAGCCATGCTGTATTTGGAACTGAGCCCAATCTCTCTCCCCCGTGGCAAGACCTTACCATTGCAGTTGTCTCTATATCTATAGTGATGGGCCTGAATAAAGCCTGCCTTATGGTGCTTTAACAACTGTCACTGAATAATTTTTTTTTAACATCTTTTTGGACTACCCACGGCCACTTCTTGATCCCAATTTGAACATAAGAAACTTGTAGAAGTTCTTCTAAACTCAGTGCAAAACATACTTCCTGACGCCATCAAGCAGATTTTGAGATCCCTTCCTAAGGTGTGTTTCACACTTCCAAAGGTGTTCGTTTTCATGTCTGCCACATTTTTATTATGTATTTTAGAGGTCACCAAACCTTTTCTGTACAGGTGAAGATAATAAGCATTTGAAGCGGCCGGGCGTGGTGGCTCACGCCTGTAATCCCAGCACTTTGGGAGGCTGAGGTGGGTGGATCATGAGGTCAGGAGATTGAGACCATCCTGGCCGACATGGTGACACCTGGTCTCTACTACAAATACAAAAATTATCTGGGCGTGGTGCATGCCTTTAATACCAGCTACTGGGGAGGTTGAGGCAGGAGAATCAATCACTTGAACCAGGGAGTCGGAGGTTGCAGTGAGCCAAGATCACACCACTGCATTCCAGCCTGGCAACCGAGTGAGACTCCGTCTCAAAAATAAATAAATAAATAAAAATAAAAATAAAAATAAAATAAAAATAATAAAGATTTTTAAAAATACACATTCAAGGCTACATGGGCCACACACATGGCTGCTATTACATGTTCTTTGTCTGATTTTATTTTTTGTTATTGTTGCTGTTGTTTATGCTACAGATATTCCAAATTTAAGCATTACTCTTAGATTAAGGGATATGCATACATACATGTCCAATTTGTTGTACCAATTATCATTTGTTCACCCCTGGTGTATTTCAGGTCAGTCTTCAAGGTTACCTGTGAACTACCTTAGGAAAGGGACTTTTTCATTTTTATTTATTTGTGTCTCCTGGTTTCTAAGGTAGTATTTGGAATACTAGGAGTGGTCAAAAAATGCTGAACTAATGTTTAAAATGAACTAAATATAGCATTTCACTACTGCTATGGCTGAATAAGCTACTATCAGACAGACATTCTGTATATAGTTATTTAGTTCTGGATAACATATAAAAAGAAAGTACCTAAAGGGTCTAGGTATGGAGCAAAAACAGCATCCTCCAGGAAAGGGAAGGAGGCACAGGGAAGAAGGCACAGCATGAGATGAAGTTTCCAGTTTTACAGCATTTAGCCTGAGGTCAGGCTGAAGTCTGCCTCATAGAGGATGGATAAAACTCTGCTAGAAAACCACAGTTGTTCTGATTTGAAAAGCCATACAATGGAGTTTAGAGTAATGACAGTAACAGGAATGTACACAGTAATCATGGGAAAAAAAATGAGAGAGTGGGGAGAATCCTCAGTTCTGTAAACAAACTCAGTTTGAAATTCAGAATTTTCCCTGAACTATGACCTGTGAGGGATAGACTAAAAGTAGCCACGCTAAGAATAAAATAACTGAGCTAAAATTTGAGCTGCCACCCAGAAGACAGAATTTGCAGTTTAAGCCCAATAAAGTTAATCTCCAAATACAATGAAAATATGAGAACTCTTTAGCGGAACATAACAGAATTCAGAGTCCGTTTCACATAATATTCAAATTGTTCAGTTCATAATTCAAATTCATACAATGAAGAAACATAAAACATTGAACTATTGTCAAGAGAAAAGATGATCAGCAGAGACTTATCTCAAGTTAACCTAGAACTTGAAATTATAGATAAGACTTTTAAAGCAGCTACTATAACTATGCTCAGCAAAGTAAAAGAAAGTTATTTGCAAAGCATGCAAAAATGTAGAACTGTGGCAGATAAATGGAAGTTATATTTTTAAAAAACAAATTGAAAATGTTATAACTAAAACCTACTTAGATAAAAGTTTTACTTGATATCCTTAAAATGAGAACAAAACTGATAAAAGAAAGAGCTGACAGACTCAATGAGAGTTCAATAGAAATTATGTAATCTGAAAAAGAGACAGAACAGAAGTAGAGCTTCAGAGTCAAGTAGATTATATCAAAGGACTAATATACTGATAAGTGGAGTGCTAGAAAGTGGAGAAAGGGTATAATAGAAAAAAATGGAAAAGTAGTAGCAAAAAATGAACCCAATTTGGAGAAAGACATGAATTGTAATTTCAAGAAGTTCAGCAAACATCAAACAGCATTTATATGAAGAAAGTCACTCCTTTGCACATCACTGTCAGATTGCAGCATATCAGAAATAAAGACAAAATCTTGAAACCAGCAAGAGAAAGACAACACGTCTTTCTGGGGAAATTTATACGACTGGGGAACAGAAATTTATACAACTATTAACATTGCATTAGAGACCATGTGAGCCAGAAGAGAGGAGAACATCATCAGTCATCATCTTTTCTTTAAAAATACAGAAAATGGACCAGGTGCAGTGGCTCACCCCTGTAATCCCAGCACTTTGGGAGGCCGAGGCGGGTGGATCATGAGTCAGGAGATCAAGACCATCCTGGCTAACATGGTGAAACCCCGTCTCCACTAAAAATATGGAGCTTGCAATGAGCCAAGATCGCACCACTGCACTCCAGCCTGGGTGACAGAGCAAGACTCTGTCGCAAAAAAAAAAAAAAAAAGGAAAAAGAAAATTGGTGAACCCAGAATTTATATGCAGCAAAATGCAGCAAAAAATAGCCTTCAAGAAGGAAGACTAAATAGGCTTGCAGATAAAAGAAAACTGAAGTAAATTTTTGCCACAGATCTATACTAGAAAAGTTGGTAAAAGTTCTTTAGTTTGAATGAAATTGTAACACATGAAAAACTGAACCTCTAACAAAAGGGAGAGATAAGAAATGATAAATAAATGAATAAACTAAAACATTATATTTTCACATAAGATACATATAAATGTTTAAAGTCAAAATTATAGTTATGCATCATGGGATTAATAATCTATATAAATATATAAATATATGTATATGGCAAATTTGCACAAATAAGTAGTATCTGTAAGTGAACTTACTGCAATATTTTTACATTTTAGGTACAATGACATGGTATTAACTATAAATAATAACTTAATTAATTGTAAATATATGCTGCAATTTCTAAAATGAAAATTAAATCTAATGTAGAGAGTCATTGTTACAAATTTAACAGATTAATAAGAAGCCAGTAGGGAAAGTGAAAAATAAAGTAAGCCAAAGATCAAAGGAAAAAGGATAGTAACAGAGGAGATAAACAGAAATGAAATAATTCCAACCATACGAATCATAACATTTAATGTAATGTTAATAGGAATGGTAACATTAACATTAAATGTTAACCTACTAAAAAAGAATAGGCCGGGGGCGATGGCTCACACCTGTAATCCCAGCACTTTGGGAGGCTGAGGTGGGCGGATCATGAGGTCAGGAGATCGAGACCATCCTGGCTAACACGGTGAAACCCCGTCTCTACTGAAAATACAAAAAAAAAAAAAAAAAAAAAAAAAAAATTAGCCGGGCATGGTGGCACGTGCCTGTAGTCCCAGCTACTCGGGAGGCTGAGGCAGGAGAATCGCTTGAACCTGGGAGGCGGAGGTTCCCTCTGGGAACCGAGTGCAGTGAGCTGAGATTGCGCCACTGCACTCCAGCCAGGGTGACAGAGCAAGACTCTGTCTCAAAATAAACAAACAAACAAAAACAAGCAAACAAACAAACAAAAAAAAACATTAACATTCAATGTTAATGTTAACATTCCTATTGAAAATCAGAGATTATTAGAATGCATTAAAAATCAGGACCAAACTAATTTCCATCTTACAAAAGACACATTTTAAATGTAAAGACACAGATATGTTGAAAGGAAATGAATAAAAGAATAGTATCTTATTTATATAATAAACATAAGAAGGCTGGAATACCTGTGTTAATATCAGATAACAAACTGCAAAATACACAAATGATTGGCCCAAAGATACGTTTTAAAAAATCAAACAAATCCAAACATTGGCAATTACATAGCATACTCTAAAATGATTCATGACTCAAAGAAGAAATCCCAGAAGAAATAAGAAGATATTTTGAAATGAATGATAATAAAAAAAATCAAGACTTTTGAGATGTATCTAAATGAAGACTTGAGAAAAATGCTATGACTTCAATATTTTAAATACTTAGAAAATAGTAAACATTTCTATAACCAGAGAAAAATAAACACCCAATAAGAAGAAAAAAGAAAATTATACAAATGATAAAGGAGATCAGTGAAATAAATAGACAACCAATTACAATTATTCACAAAGCTAAAGAAAAGATCAGGCCAGGCATGATGGCTCACTCTCATAATCCTGGCACTTTGGGAGGCCAAGGCAGAATTGCTTGAGCCCTGGAGTTCGAGACCAGCCTGGGCAATGTGGTGAAAACCCATCTTTACATAAAGGGTTTTAAAAAACAAACCAGGCATGGTGGCACATGCCTATAGTCTCAGCTACTTAGGAGGATGAGGTGGGAGGATGCCTAGAGACTGGGAGGTTGAGGCTGCAATAGCCGTGATTGCACCACTGCACTCCAGCCTGGGAAACACAGTAGGACTCCGTCTCAAAAACAAAAAATAAAAATAAAAATAACTAACTAAATAAAAGGTCAACAATTGATAGTCCCTTCTAGATTGGTAATATAAGAAGAAAAACCCAAATTACCAATGTTAGAAATTTAAAAAAGAGTTATCACTCAATAAATTATTACTTTTTAAAATAATTATAATATTATAAAACACTTTATGCCAAATATGGGGCAACTTAACTGAAATAGACATTTTTCTTGAAAACTGTAATTTAAAACTGATACATAATAGAATAGAAACTTTGACTAACCCCTTATCAATACATTTGAATTTGTTATAAAACCTCTTTCCTACACATACACACAAATATGCTCAAGGCACATGTAGTTTCACTTGTAAATTCTATCAAACACTTTGAATATAAATAACATCTTTTAGAAAATATAGGAGAAAATATTTCCCAACTCAGGATCCCAACATAATCTATTATCAAAATTTGATAAATCTATCATAAAAACTAAAATTTTAGTTTTTTTGGGAATAGCCATCAGTAACATAATTTCAAAAACCCTTAAGATATTGACAAATTTAATACAGTAATTTACTGTAATATAATATATAATGTATAATGATCAAAAATGAATGTACACTGCCATATGGACATTTCAATGGATTCAGACAATACTTGCAGCAAACTTTTCAAGGAACTTTCTTAATCTGATAAATAAACGGCAAATCTACAGGTACTGTCGTATTAATCATTTAATACTGAATACTTTCCCTTTAAGATCAGGAAAAGTGTAAGGTTGCCCTCACTCCTTCTAGTAAAATTGTAATGAAGGTCCTAGCCATTGTCATAAAATAAAGTATAGAAATAAAATAAATAATAATCAGAGAGGAAGATAAAAATATCAGTATTTTCAGATGACAAGATGGTAAATTTCCTAGAAGATTTCTAGGTACTCTATAAAACAATCAATAAATTCATTTACTAATGCTTCTCAAATCCAAAGCCTAAATAAAATAATCAATTTTGCTTTTCTATTATAGACGCAAATCATAGAAAAATGAAATAATAAAAAAAAATTCAGCTTATATAACGACCACAACTAGTAAATATATGGAAATAAATTTAACAAGACGGGTGAGAGCTCCACATTGTAAACTTTAAAACATGTTGATCAACATTAAAGAAGACGAGTTATAAGGTGAATACTCAACACTATTGAGAAGTTAGTTCTCTCCAAACTTATCTATAGATTCAATAAGTTAAAATGAAATTCTATAAAATTCCAGCGGGCCTTTTAATAGAAATTGCCAAGGTGATTCTAAATTTTGTAGAGAAATGCAAAGGACCTAGAATAAATAAACAATTCTGATTAGAAGAGTTACACATTGTGCCTTTAAGGTATACTAAAAAACTGCAGTAATCAAGGTAGTTTGGCCATGACTTACAGACTGTACATAGATCAATAAGGTAGAATAGAGAGCCGATAAACAGTCATTTGATTTTGGCCAAAGGTGCCAAAGTAATCCAATAGCACCAGAAAGACAATTCATCAAAATGGACCGGAATAATTGGCAGTAAATATGGAAAAACAAGAATATTGACTTCTCCAGCAAATCACACCCACACATACACACACACACACACTCACACGTATATGCACATACACAAATTTAAGGTCATAACAGACCAAAACTAAAAGCTAAAATTATGAAGAGCTTAGAAGCAAACATACAATATCTTTGTGATTTGCATTTAGGCAATGTTTCTTAGGTCCTAGAAAGTGATGAACATAAAGAAAGAAACTGATAAATTGAAATTTATTTAAAATTATAACTTTTTACTTGTTAAAAGACACAATTTAAAAAAAATGAATTAAAAGGTCACAGACAGGAACAAAGCATAACAAGAACTATATTTGACTAAGGACTGGTCTCCAAATTATATGGTGGCTCATGCCTGTAATCCTATCACTATGGGAGACCAAGGTGGGTGAATCGCCTGAGCTCAGGAGTTCAAGACCAGACTGGCCAACACGGTGAAACCCCATCTCTACTAAAATACAAAAAATTTGCCGGACATTGTGGTGGATGCCTGTTGTCCCAGCTACTGGGGAGGCTGAGGTACGAGAATCACTTGAGTCCGGGAGGCAGAGGTTGCAGTGAGCCAAGATCGCGCCACTCTACTCTAGCCTGGATGACAGAGCAAGAAAAAAAAAAATCTCCTCGAACTCAATAATAGCAGTACAAATAACCCAATAAAAATGGGTAAATATTTAAAGGTAAAAAAAGATATAAAAATGATAAAATAAGCACATACATGAGTTTTCAACAGGAAACAGAACATTTAATAGAAATTAAATATTAAAACTAACCAACTACTATAGCTAAAATTTTTTAAAGTGACAATATAAAATGATGAAGAATACATACAGCAGCTAGTATTCTCGTACGTTGCTGGTAGTTACTAAAATTTTACAAATGCCTTGGAAAAGAATCTGTCAGATTTCTATGAAACTAAACATATACATATCCTGTGACTCAGGAGTATCACTCCTTGGTGTTCACCAAAGAGAAATGAAAACATATGTTCATAAAAAGGCTGTGCATGAATGCTCATAGAAGTTTTACTCATGATAGCCAAACACTGAAAACAGCCCACATGTCTATCAATAGGAGAATGGATGAACGAACTGCATTATGTTTATTCAACAGAATACTACCAGAAAATAAAGCAAACTTCTGATAAATGCAGCAACATGAATGAATCTCAGTATCAGTATACTAAAATTTAAAAGTCTTACACAAAAGAGTACATGTAGTATGATTCTCATTTTAAAACTTTCCAGAATGGGCAAAAGTAATCCGTGGCGAAAAAAACTTCCAAGGACAGATTTTGAGAAGAGGTGGCTAAGAAGAAGCGTGAAGAACTTTTCTGAGTGATAGTTCTGTATTTTTATAGGAGTTTTATAGGTATGGGCATTTGCCAGAACTCAACGGATGGACCTAGCAATTCCACTTCTGGTTGTTTATGTAAAAGATTTGGAATCACTATGTCTCCTCCCCATGTTCATTGCAACACTATTCACAATAGCCAAATTACGGAATCAACCTAGGCGTCCATCAGCAGATGAATAGATAAAGAGAATATGGTAAAGATACACAATGGAATGATGTTCAGCCTTAAAATAGAAGAAAATTCTGTCATTTATGACAACATGTATGGAATTGGAGAACATTATGCCAAATGAAAAAAGCCAGGCAACGGAAGACAAATACTGCATAATCTCGTTGATATGTGGAATCTAGAAAAATTGAACTCATAGAAGCAGAGAGTAAAATGGCGGCTACCAGTGACTGGAGCTGTAGGAAAAAGGGGGAGATGATGGTCAAAGGGTACAAAGCCCAAGTTACATGGGATGAATAAGTTAGTTTGTGTTTTATTGAGATCCGTTGCATAGCACGGTGAGTTTACTTAATAATAGTGTGTTTTACGATACAAAATCTTATTGAGTAAATTTCAGATGTTTTCACCACAAAAAAATAAGTATTTGAGGTGATAGATATGTTAATTAGCTTGATTTAATTATTTCACATTGTATTCATTAATCATAACATCACTTTGGCCACATAAATATATACAATCATAGTCTGTCAAATTACAATAAATGAATACATGCATGCATACATACATACATAAAATTCAACAAATATGTAGATGCACATTTAAGATTTATGCATTTCATTTTATGAAAATGTTACACAAATAAAAAATTAATTGTAAACCTATATATTAGGCTGGGTGGAGTGGCACACACCTGTAATCCTAGCACTTTGGGAGGCCAAGGCAGGAGGATTGCTTGAACCAAAGAGTTTCAGACCAGCCTGGATAACATGGTGAAATGCCATCTCTACAAAAATACAATTAGCTGGGTGTGGTGGCATGGGCCTGTAGTTGCAGCTACTTGGGAGAATGAGGTGGGAGGATCACCTGAGCCCAGGAGGTTGAGAACAAGGCTACAGTGAGCCGTTATTGTGCCACTGCACTCCAGCCTGGGTGACAGAGTGAGGCTGTATCTCAAAACAATCAAACAAACCAAAAACAAATACTAAACTCGAATGCTAAGCTTGTTCATGTATTGAGAGGAAAGTAAACTGATGTCTGTAATATAATTTGAAATGCATAAAAATAACATGGAAGATGAATGGATTGATCGATGGATGAATAGATAGAGGAGGAAGACGATATAAAACAGAAATAGTAAAATATGAATGAATATGTGTATGTATGTGTACCTTAATGGGTCTATGGGTATATGTATATGTTAGTGGGTATATGGATTTTTTCAATTCTGCCCTGTGTGTTAAAATTTTATCATAGTAAACTTTTTGGGAACATTAACTAGATGCGACAGGTAAATAGAATATAATTATTTTGTGGTTGTTTTGAAAGAGCAAATATAAATTGTATAATAAATTGCTTGGTTGTATAGCAGATTCTAAATTAATATTTCTGGGGAGTCATATACATATACAAATAAAACTCTTCATCTATTAATAGATTTATTATAGCGAACAGAAAGTTGACCCAATCAATGTTTCCACGGAATGAATATACAATCTGATTTGACATTGTTATCATAGAAAAATTCATCACTATTTCTCAACATGAGTTTATAAAATAAGTACGTATTTTTATCAAAACCAAGCTGAATGAAACTTACAGGGGAAACGTTGAAAAGTGTGGTCATGGAGAAAAAGACAAATAGAAATCTAAATAAGATCAGTTTCTGTTTATTACTGTGTTATGAAAACATCCAATTACGTAATATTCACAGGTTTGGAGGCTCTGTGGTATGCATTAAATTCATTTACTTTGTAGAACTGAGGGAATGAGGCCGTGTTGCCTGTTACACACATTGAAATTATATTAAACTGCTCTGTGTGTGTGCAACCCAATAACAGGCCACGCCAGGCTGATTAGCAGGATCAAGCAATGGCTAGTACAATGAAATTGACTCAGAGGCCTAGGCAGCCTGGGGGAATTGTGAAAGCAACTTGAAACTCCTCAGTCAGACCACCTGCATCATCGTGTGCTTATGAGTATTGTGACCCCGGACAAGTTATCTTTTCAGTGCACCTATGATTCTTCCTCAATAAAGTGCAAATTAAACAGTATCTGTCTCATTTACATTTTTCAGGAATTAAAAAGCAACTTAGGGAAAGAGAAATCTCTCAATAAATGTTAGCTTCTTTCATGCTGAGAAGGTAAAAATATGCAGAGTCTAAATATATTATCAATATAGTTATGGAATTAAGTTTATTATTCTGCACATGTGTGTGTCTGTGTGTGTGTGTGTTGTTATTTACTTTTAGCTAATAGACCAGAGTCTCAATTCCCCAGCAGTATCACTCTTTTTTTCTACTTAGCATTTGACAGCTCCTCATCCTTTTAATATTTGGGACACTGAGACAGAGCTATTATGTGTAGAAATGGGCCAATGGAGAAACAATGAAAATTAAACAGCAGCAACAAGAAAGATTATTTTGAAGAACACCTTGAAGAAAGTTATAGGCATTGCAATTACAGTATTTGGCTACACAAGATGTCTTGACAAAGCAAATGCTCTACAGTTCGTAGTTTACTCTGCAATGGAACTTGGTTTGATATCTAGTTTACACAACTTAGAAGTCACTTTAAAAACCATGTTTTTCAAATTTCTTTTGTTCCACTGATTCCCAACACAGTGATGTATTAACCCTGTTCTTAGAGTGACTATATGGAGTTCAAAAAACTCCAAGTATCCAAAGTAGGGAGTTATTTAGGAGTGGGAGAAGAAGAGCGGCATCTATGATTGCCTTTAAGCTTTTGAGATGTGATTGGCTTACACATGAAGAGCTTTTATTTGAAGAGGAAAAATTCAGATTACATACAAATAACAATGACTTGAGGAATCCACTTCACTGGCAGTTTTCACGAAAATTCGGATACCATAGTCACTAAAATCTATAAGGTACTGGAATCACAATAGAACTTACCTGGATCTTAGAAGATGAAGGACTAAGGTTTTTCTATTTAGTTTTATTTCATACATCAATTCTTCTTCATACGTTTCCTGAAAAACAAGAGGCATCACATGACTTCAACATGGGCTCATTTAGTGTGTACTGGAGCAAGCAGTGCTTTGGGTGGACATTCCCTATCTCCAATCCACCCAGCAGTCCTTTCAGCCAAAAGGCAAAATACTGATAAAGATGAATTGAAAGAGAACTAATACTAGAAGGAAGATTTTACAAACCTCCTTCTAGTTATATTTTAGAACTGATTTCTTCTAGTTGTATTTATATTAGAATAAAATATAAATATATTCAGTTATATTTATTCTTTTATATTTTATATTATTGGTTATATTTTATAGTTTATATTATTAGTTATATTTATATTATAGCTATTCATATTATAATGTAGCATATTATAGTTTAATATAATTATAAATAATATATAGCATATTATATATAGTTTCTAGTTATCAAATACAATACAATGGAAAATGCAGATTCTCTCCTCATCCAAGGATACACCATTTACCATATGTCCATGCAGCAGCCCTATACACAGATATCCTGTTCACGCATTTTTGAAACAATTTTTATACATTCTGTTTTTTCATCTACTTTCCACTCAATGATAAATCATGACTATTTCCTATTTTAATAAATTTTTCATAGTCTGTGTCTTTAGGCAGCTAAGCACAATGTGAGTGAAACTTCATTTATTTAATCTATATTTACTATGAGAAATTTGGTTTGGGGTATTCCTTGTAGTTGGACAGAGCTGCATTTTCAATGACATGAAAAAAAAATGTAAAGCTTTTGATAAATATTGCCAAACTATCATGAAGAAAGGAAGTGGACATATTTAGAACTTTACCATCAATTTATAGCAGTTTCTGTTTCCTTGCCTTCTTACCAGTAATAGCTATTATGATTAATACAAATATTTCAGACAATGAATTGATAACTTATTGTGATAAATTGTTTTCCTGGATGATCATTCACATCAATGTTTTTCCTTTATTTATTGAGTTATTTGTAGTTTTCAAATGGATTCTGATTCATGTCCTTTCACCATTTTCTTTTGTGGTATCTTATTTCTTCATGCTTCATAAAAATTCTCTATAATGTAAGATTCACAGTTGTTGGTCATACGTGTTGCACATTTCTTTGAGATGATTGTCCATTCATTTATTCAATGCCTGCTATTTCAGGCACAGTAATATGGAAAATACAATGGTGTAGAAGGTGGACGTCTCTGCCCTCATGGAAGACCCTGCTTGGCAGAGAAAAACACTGGATAACCAAGCACACGTAGTGGAGTGTAATGAGCATTATAACAGGAGAGGTGCGAGTACTGTGCCAGGAATATTGCAAGAAGTTGGGGGTGGGGGCAGGGAACAGTACATGCCAAGGCCCTGAGTCAGGAAGGAACATGACACATTTGAAGAACAAAGAGAGGATCAATATTGCTGGAAAATCAAATGTAAGTTGAATAGAAATGAAATGACAAGGTGGGAAGGAGTAAATCATGCACAACCTAGTAAGTCAAGGATTTGGGCCTTATCCTAAGGACAAAGAGAAGCTAAATATCTAGGCAGAAACGTATGGTAGCAAGCATGGTGTTTTAGTACTTTACTTATTATAGATAATGGATAAGCAAAACTCAGTACTGTAGCCAGGAAAACCATTTAAGGCTATTGATGAATGCAGGTGATTTGAGCAGAGGAGTAACGAGTAGATAACTTTAAAAGACATTTACATGCTATTTTTTTTGTTGTTGTTATACTTTAAGTCCTAGGGTACATGTGCACAATGTGCAGGTTTGTTACGTATGTATACATGTGCCATGTTGGTGTGCTGCACCCATTAACTCATCGTTTACATCAGGTATATCTCCTAATGCTATCCCTCCTCCCTCCCCCCTCCCCACAATAGGCCCCAGTGTGTGATGTTCCCCTTCCTGTGTCCAAGTGATCTCATTGTTCAATTCCCACCTATGAGTGAGAACATGCGGTGTTTGGTTTTCTGTTCTTGTGGTAGTTTGCTGAGAATGATGGTTTCCAGCTGCATCCATGTCCCTACAAAGGACACGAACTCATCCTTTTTTATGGCTGCATAGTATTCCATGGTGTATATGTGCCACATTTTCTTAATCCAGTCTGTCACTGATGGACATTTGGGTTGATTCCAAGTCTTTGCTATTGTGAATAGTGCTGCAATAAACATACATATGCATGTGTGTTTATAGCAGCATGATTTATAATCCTTTGGGTATACACCCAGTAATGAGATGGCTGGGTCAAATGGTATTTCTAGTTCTAGATCCTTGAGGAATCGCCACACTGTTTTCCACAATATTTGAACTAGTTTACAGTTCCACCAACAGTGTAAAAGTGTTCCTATTTCTCCACATCCTCTCCAGCACCTGTTGTTTCCTGACTTTTTAATGATTGCCGTTCTAACTGGTGTGAGATGGTATCTCATTGTGGTTTTGATTTGCATTTCTCTGATGGAGAGTGACGATGAGCATTTTTTCATATGTCTGTTGGCTGTATGAATGTCTTCTTTTGGGAAGTGTCTGTTCATATCCTTTGCCCACTTTTTGGTGGGGTTATTTGTTTTTTTCTTGTAAATTTGTTTGAGTTCTTTGTAGGTTCTGGATATTATTAGCCGTTTGTCAGATGAGTGGATTGCAAAAATTTTCTCCCATTCTGTAGGTTGCCTGTTCACTCTGATAATAGTTTCTTTTGCTGTGCATAAGCTCTTTAGTTTAATTAGATCCCATTTGTCAATATTGGCTTTTGTTGCCATTGCTTTTGGTGTTTTAGACATGAAGTCCTTGCCCATGCCTATGTCCTGAGAATCTACAAGGCTCAGTGATAGTTAGATGATATAAGAGAGACTAATCAGACTAAGCCCAGATTTCTGATTTGTTTAACTTGTAGAGCTATGCTACTATAGCAAGGAGGATCTGAAGAGGGGCAGCTATGAAGTCGGGAAGGAGAGTTTTGTATTTGCTCAATGTTAAGTGTGCATAAGTTAAGGCTGTTTTGACTGCAAGTTGAACAATAAAATCACAGTTTTATCATAAAGACATAGAATTCCCAGGCGGAGAGCCAAGAAACTAGGCTAGGTACTTAATCAGGTAGAAAGCGTTTGGTCACATTTTGCAACATGATGAGTTGTGTGTGTAGAGGTGTGTATGTGTGTGTGTCTGCGTGTATGTGTACATGCATGTATGGGTGTAATGGAAATTTTTGGAAATTCAAATGTGGATTTTATATTAACAAATATTAAAAGATTGTTAATATTGTCAATATTGTTAATATATTTTAAATTGTGTCATTAATATTGTTTTTAATAAGAATTTGGTTTTTAATTTTTATTTTGGAATCATTTTAGGTTTATAGAAAAGTTGGAAAGATAGTGCAGAGTTCCACATACTCTGCACTCAGGTTTCCCTGTTTATTAACATCTGACATTACTATAGTCTATTTGTCACAACGAATAAGAGCCCAGATTCATATATTATTATTAATTAAAGTATATAGTTATTCAGGTTTTCATAGTTTTTCCCTAATGTACTTTAACTCTTTCAGGATCTGATCCCAGATCCCACACTACATTTAGTTGTCATGTCTCCTTAGCCTCCTCAAGTCTCTCAGTTTCTCAGGTTTTTATTTTTTTATTTTTTATGATCTGGACCTTTATGGGGAGTATCTGTCAAGCATTTTGTAGGATGTCTTACAATTTGTTTTTGTTCTGATGTTTTTCTCATGCTTAGACTGATGTTATGGATTTTGAGGTGAGAACCACAATAGAAAATGCCATTTTATTACACCCTACGAGCCACAGGACTTAACAAGTGTTAATCTTGATCACGTGGCTGAGGTGGTGTTACCATCTTTCTCTCTGTAAAATTACTCTTTCCCCCCTTCAATACTGTACTCCCTGGAAGGAAGTCACCACCTACAGCCCACACTTAATGGGTGGAGATTTAGGTTCCACCTCCTGGAGAGGATAGCATCTACATAAATTATTTGATTCTTCTCCCAGGAGAATTGTCCATTTTTTCCATTTATGTATTATAATTTATTCAATGATTTATTTAGATCAATATGGGCTCATGATATTTATTTATACTTCATGTTATAACACAAAACTGTTATTTATTTTGCTCTTCAAATTATCCTAGCTTTGGGCATTGGGAGCTCTTTCTGTTGGCTTCTGAATTCTTTTGACAAGACCCCTTCAATGTGGTTTGAATTTTGTTTTGTCTGTTTGAGCACGTTCTGGTACTACAAGAAGCTTTAGGTTCATTGTTTATATTTCTTGCCCTTATCCAAGCTTATCTGGCATATTCATAGTGATATTTTTATTTTATTTTATTTTATTTTATTTTTTTGAGAGAGTCTTGCTCTGTTACCCAGGCTGGAAGCCCAGTGGCATAATCTCAGCTCACTGCAACCTCTGCCTCCTGGGTTCAAGCAATTCTGCCACCTCAGCCTCTGGAGAAGCTGGGATTAGAGGTGCACGCCACCATGCCTGGCTAATTTTTGTAATTTTAGTAGAGATGGGGTTTCACCATGTTGGCCAGGCTGGTCTTGAACTCCTGGCCTTGAGTGATCTGCCCACCTTGGCCTCCCAAAGTGCTGGGGTTACAGGCGTGAGCCACTGCACCCAGCTATAATGAGATTTTTAACATCAGTCTTGATTAAGTCTTAAGACAGTAGTTGTGAGAAGAGCCCACCAGTGTATGCACAATGGGTGTTAGACAACTGGTGAAAGCCCCCTTAGCTGAGTACCAATCTTCAGCCAAGACAAAGTTTGAGACAGTGAGAAAAGAGTTGGATATTAAGAGAGAAATCTTTCAAAGAGAATTGTTGAAGAAAAATAGTTATGTGTTACTTCCAAAGGAGAGGAGATGGAGAGTTGCTTTTTTATTTTAATCATCTCAAGTCATAGGAAAGAGATCTCAATGGGACTGTTTAGAAAATTAAAATGTATCTAATGTATGAATGAGAAACCCAACAAGTGAGAACCTGAAAAACTGGCTGTTCTAATGGTGGACAGAAGAAACTCACTGGGAAGGGTTGGGACTTCCATAGTACATTTGGACAAAGTGCCTGTCAATATTGTCCATGAGCTAAATTAAAACCTAAGGCTTAAAAATCAAGTGCCTAATAAAAAATATCTAAGGACATTAATCTAATGTCTTTTATAACAGTGGAAATTGAAAACATCCTAACTATCAAACTTGTTCCCACTTACATATATTCTATATTTTCTATAACAAGCGTTTGTTACTTTTGAAAGTAATATTTCACATATTGTTATTTAATTTTTAAAATCTGAATAAATACCCTTCTAGGCAACAGACCAAGCAGGTCTTTGAGTTCCTCTGAAAGTTGTACATCTTTGCTGCAGACTCTCCAAACCAAAACCTGCATACCAGACCTCTGGAAAGCAAAATGCTCAAGATGACATTCGCCAGGCACTGGCTCAGAACAAATGAGGTTGTTATAAGTCAGCCTGAAAAGCCGTTGGTGGAACTCCATAAACTGGAAAATTTAGAATGGTATCCCCTAAACCTGAGCCTTACTCCTTTTTGTTTTCTAACCCACTGAGAGGTTGCTTATTCCTAAGCACATACTGTATGCTGAATGGGAGTCCTTAGAAAAATTGAAACTCCTCTCTCCCTATTTGCTTTTGGTTGGAGCCAGAGACAACTGTCTACATGCCTGTGAAAGCAATGAGTCTTATTTACTAAATCAAAACCTGTACCTCTATGTCATCATCATGGGTGTGTCCAATATCTCGCTTCTGCATCAGAGGAAGCTTTTTAGGATAAACCAGTTGTTGACCCTCTACTCCAAGGATGACCTTTTCTACAAGGAAACATAGGGGAAAAATCGGTCTGACATTAACATTCATCCACAGCTGCTGAAAAACAGAATTGTTATAATACAGTTCATTTGCCCCCAATTAGCAGCCATGGACAGCAACACTATGAAATATTATTACCACTTTGCTGGCAAAGAAATTGACACTGATATTTACAAATCAGGAGAATATGAGGAAACTTGGAAAGGAGCCAAATAAATCAATGTCCCTCCATTTTCTCCATATTTTTCCCATGTTCTGCAGCTGTAATTTTATTTTTTATTTTATTTATTTATTTTTTTTGAGATAGTCTCACTCTGTCACCCAGGCTGGAGTGCAGTGGCACAATCTCAGCTCACTGCAACCTCTGCCTCTCCGGTTCGAGCGATTCTTCCACCTCAGCGTCCCGAGTAGCTGGGATTACAAGCACACACCACCATGCCTGGCTAATTTTTGTATTTTTAGTGGAGACCGGGTTTCATCATGTTGGCCAGGCTAGTCTCAAACTCCTGACCTCAGGTGATCCGTCCGCCTCAGCCTCCCAAAGTGCTGGGATTACAGGCATGAGCCACCATGCCCCACCTGCAGCTGTCATTTTATTATCCTCATGCTAACCCCTGGATTTTGTCTCCTGTCAAAGCCTGCACTGTTGGCCTGTTTCAATGTAAATTACTGAATTTGGTCTTCCAGGGATGTTTGCATTTAAACTCTTACCTTCCATAGTTAAGTATAAGTCTTCTACCTGTTAAAGAATTTTGGTCCTGAATCAGTGCTAACCATAATCTTCCATTCATGACCTTAATAGTCATCTTTGAGGTGAGCCCTGCTTAATTAAGGTATGGTACTTAAAGAGCAATAAAGAGGAGAGGGCGGGGGCTTTGTGGAATATGCTCTGATTTGAATCAAGGCTTTACCAATTTATTAGTTGTGTGGTCATGAGTAGCATATCTAATCTCTCTGATCTGTAAATACTCATCTCATTTTCTTTATCTTGTAAAGTGGGGATATTAATTGCGAATTTTAAACACTTTAACATACAAAACAGCTAATGGCCAGCACAGTGCCTGCCATGCTGCAGGTATGCAGTACTTGTCCATTCCCTTCTCCTCCTTACTGTGGGTCAGAGTGTTCAAGAGTGATATGGCATTACACAGATGCATGGACTCTCATGATTAGCCATAATCCAGTCGAAGCTCTCGGCAAAATCACCAATGCATAGTTAGTGTCTTTATCACTTACAATTTAAAGTTTGTGACTAACATGACCTCATAGCATAATAAGAAAGTCCTGATAAAAGGAGCAAGACATACCTTTAACCTGAAGAATGAGTAAAATCATCAAGAATATACACCCGGGAAGCATTCTGAGTGATTCTGGCAGAGGAGAGCACAAGTGCTTGAGAAAAGGTGTTCACCTTTCTTCCTCCTTGCTTCCACTGCAGGGATGAAGCACCTCACAGATAGGTGGGCAGTTTTGATCCAGCACAAGGAAGTGTTCCTTGAGGGAGTTACACAACATGCTAGGTGCTTGAGGCTAAAACCTGGAGGTTGAACATCATGTTCTAATTAAAGATGACGACCAAGGTGGTGGTGGTGAAGGTTGGCTAGACATAGATTCCTACTTCATGTCTAATATAAATTTGATACCAGATATCTGAAAATTTCAAAAGTGGGAAAAAATCAAGAATGTCTTAGGAAAAAAATGTTGAAAAATATTTATATATGCTCTGGTTGTTTGCCATATAAAAACTATAAGGAACATTTGTTAAAATAAATGAAAAATATTGAAAATTTATGTGGCATAAATCACATATTAAAATTAAAATATCCAAACTCCAGGAATGTATGCAATAAATAATTAAAAGGTGGGAGTAAGTGTCCTTATAATATAGAACTCTTTCAAATAAATACAAAAAGGAGAATACTAATGGACAAATGTGCAAAAGGCCTGGATAATTCTACCTGTATGTCTGTGTTCTCTTGTTATGTTAGTAGAGTTATCTCAAGGCCAATATAATCTTTTTATCTTCATTTGAGATTCTATGTCTTGCCTGCATCTATAGCTCTCTAATATTTCCAAAAACTGAACCAATCTATGTCAATTGGACGCTTCCTTTTGATATTTAGACCCTCTACTCCAAGGATAACCTTTTCTACAAGGAAACATAAGGGGAAAAATCCATCTGACATTAACATTCATCCATTGTGATTGAAAAACAGAATTGTTCTCATACTTTCACTTGCTCCCAGTTAGCAGCCAAGTATAGCAACATTATAAAATATAATCCCCACTTTGCAGGTGGGGAAATTGACACTGATATTTACAAATTGGGAAAATATAAGCAACCTTGGAAAGGAGGCAAAGAAATCAGAGTCCATTGGCTTAAAATGGGGCTACCATTTTAAGTCAAGACAAAAGTCTCTCCTTTTTGAAAAATTCTCTTTATTCTATATCTCATATACCCCTACTATCAACTTTCTTCCCATTTCCTTTACAGCTAAATTTCTTACACAGTATTATCTGGACTTTTTGCAATTTTCTTACCTCCAACTTGTGCTACCACATCCCAGTTCTAGCATCTGCCTTTATTATTCTACTGAAATGGTCAATATCTCCAGTGATTTTATGATTTCCAAGAGATATTTTGTTTCTCATCTCATTTGCCCTCTTGACAAATTTTGGCACTGTTGACCACATCCTTCCCCTTGAACTATTCTATTTAGCTCCCTTGTCACAATAGCCTTCTTAACTTCTTCCTGGTTCAGTGGCAACTTGTAGGCATATCCTCTTCTATGTAGCATTTAAATTTTTGAGTTCCTGGAGGTATTTATTCAATACCCTCTTTTCCCCCAATTATGCTTGTTCCAAAGCCATCTCATCTTCAGTTATGGTTTAATTATTGCTATGCTATGCTTCACATTTTATATTTTTAGCCATTTGGGCAACAGATCTTTACAACGAAGTTTCTACTTAACGTCTTCAAGGGAAGGATCAAAGTCCCTGTAAAATCAATATGTGCAAGACTTTTAAAATACATTTCCCCCCAATTTGTCCTCTGTCTTGGCCAGCAGTGCCATCATCCCTTCAGCATTGCAATTCTGAAAGTCAGGATCATCATTGACATCCTTTATAATCAGTCCACCACTAAGTTTTTTTTTTGCCTCCATTCTAGTCCAAGACATTCTTTGGTTACATTGCAACAAGCGTAATTATTTATTTATTTTATTATTTTTGAGATGCAGTCTCACTCTCTCACCCAGGTTAGAGTGCAGTGGTGCAATCTCGGTTACTGCAACCTCTGCCTCCTGGGTTCAAGCAATTCTCCTGCCTCAGCTTTCTGAGTAGCTGAGACTACAAGTGTGTGCCACCACACCGAGCTAATTTTTGTATTTTTAGTAAAGATGAGGTTTCACCATGTTGGCCAGGCTGGTCTCAAACTCCTGACCTCAAGTGATCCACCTGCCTCAGTTTCCCAAAATGCTGGAATTACAGGTATGAGTCACTGCGCATGGCCACAAGTGTGATTTTTTAATAGGTAAACCTGACAATGTCACATGCCTGTTAAAAAAATGTTTCAATAGTTTTTCACTGGTGTTAGAAAAAAGACTCACTTGACTTAAATTGCCTGACACTTATTAACTCTGTGGCTTTGGTTAAGGTATGAAACATTTCTATACTTCTGTTTTCTCATCTATAAAATGGGCACAATAATATAAATCTGATAGGAATGACGTGAATATTAAATGAATCCATACTGACAAGCCATCTTTTATTCCCTAGTTAATTCACTCCCCACTTCTCTTAACTATTGTATACCCTTTCTTCTTTCCCTATATCTCTAAATCTTCTCTTCATCACTCTCATCTGACCGTCTTGCTTTTCTATTTCACTGGAAAAAAATAAACCATCATAGGAACTCTCACTTTCTCTCATTATGACATCTACCTTACAATGTGTGCCCATATAGACTCATTCCTTCCTGTTTTTATGCATGCACTGTTCATGCTTCTAAGGTCTATTTCCCATTAATATGCAGGATTCTATTCCTTCCTGTCCCCTCAATGTCATCACTCCACCAATTGTTCCCCATCTCTACTCTATCATCTCATTATATATATATATATATATATATATAAAATATATCATTTTTTTCTATCCTCTGAAAAATATTTATTCTTTTACATCACTCTCCTTTCAGTTACCACCCATTCTTGGATTCTAACAGTAAAATTTCTAAAATAAATAAATAAATAAATGTCTACAGTTTATTTCCAGTTCCTTTCTCCTTATTTGTTCTTCAGATTAGTCCTGTTAGACTTTTTACCCTTTGCTCAACAAGGCAACGTTACAAATGATCTGTATCTTGCTTAATTCAGTGATCAATTTTGAATCCTCACTCACTTGATCCTTTAGCAGCATTGGACACAGTCGATTATTCTAATTTTTTAAAAGGAATTGAGTCCCTGGTGCACCATGGATTTCCTCCATACTTATTCACTGCATCTTCTTAGTCTCCTTTGTTGGTCCTCTTTCTCTGCCCGATGTGTAAACGCTAAAGATTCCCATGGCTTCATTCTTGAGAATTTCCTCTTCTCTATATACTCATGAGGTGGTTCCTCATTCAATCTTTTGGTCTTCAATGTTATCTATAATATGATGGCTGCCAAATTTATTTGTTTAACATGATCTTTTCTGAATTTCAGACTCATAGAAGGAACTCTCTTTTCAACATCTTCACTTGAAAGACTAATGGATTTCTCAAGCATAAGTACAAAGCCAGATTCTTGCTCTCCCCCTCCAAACCTGGTGTTTCCATAGTCTTTCCTATCTTAGGATATTGCAACTCCATTCTTTCAGTTACTCAGGTGTCATCTTTGATTCGTCTCTTTTCTTCACCCTTTGCATCCCATTCTTTAGCAAATCCAGTTGCCACTATCCTGAAAAGGCATCAAGGCTCTGACCATGTCTTACCACATTTACTGCTACTTAAACTGATTCTTGGATAATCTAGACATTATCATCTCTAGCTTAGTTTATTGAAGCTAAACTCTTAATTAGTCTTACTGTTTTTCTCTTGGTCCCTCACAATGTATTATCCACCAATCACCGAGAATGGTCTTATTAACATGCATCACTTTATGTGATTCCTTCTGTCCAAACTTTTTCAATAACTTCCATTTTCAGAGTATTAGGCAAAGTTCTGATAGACTCCAGGATCTACATGATCTAGCCTGATGTTCTCTGGCTTCATATCTTACTACTCTCCCCCTCCCTCACTCTGAGCCTATTGCCAAGTATTTTTGGCATCTACTGAACATGCCAAACACATTCTGCTTCAAGGGTCTTTGCTCAGTGTTCCTTCTTCCTGGAATGTAACCTTCTCAGTCACACGTCTATCCTTTCCTCTCCTTTCAGGTCTCTATTAAAATGCATCACTCTGTGAATCTTCTCTAAGCACCCTATGCAAAATAGACCTGCCCACTCCCGCCCTGGCACCTCTAAGCCCTTTTGTGCCTTGTATTAGTCACCATCTAAAATGTTATACATTTACTTGTTTGTTTACTTATTTTTCATAGCCCGACCCCTCTCCTTAAAATGTAGCTCTGTGAGAATAAAAATTGGGTCTGTTTTGTTTACCACCGTATCTTTATTGCCCAGAACAGTAGATTGGCAATAGATTTTTATTGAATGAACGTATAATATACATTTGCAAAGTTGGAAAGGTACCTGGTACATAGCAAACACCCAATAAAAGTAAACTATGGGCCTTCTCCTCTAGGAAGTCCCCTCTCACTGGAGAGAGAGAGCTGTATTCCTTTCTCTTTCTCTTGCCTATTAAAAACTCTACTTCAAAAATAAAGACAGTAAGCTATGATTATTTTAGATTCTAATGATGAGGTGGTTGTAGAGTAGAGTAAATAAAAGTACACACTAAGAACCACACCACCTGGGTTCAATTTCCAGCACTTAACCTTCCTACCTGTAAACCTTGGGCATATCTGATCTCTCTCTGCTTCAGTATTCTTTTATCTCCTGAAATGAGAATAGCAATGTTATCTAACTTGTAGCAATTGTTGTGAGGATTCAATGAAGTGATTTATGTAAATCACTGAAAACAATGCCTCCCATATGTCAATAGATAGATAAGTGTTGATTTTCTAAGAGCTATATAAATGTCGATTTTTGATATTATTACTTTTATTGGTCCAATTGTATCTGCTACTATTTTTTTTCTCTCTTCTGCTCTCTGAGCTCCAGGTTTTCGGGCTTCCCCTCTTTATTCGATATGCAATGCTTTCTCCCATTAAAGGGCCTCTAGACACAATTACCTTTTTATCTGTAGTCTTGTCCTCTCCTCCTTGTGGCCAAATTAATTTCTCCATTTTCAGTTCTCAGTTCAATGTTCACTATCTCAAGAAATTCTCCCCAATGCCTAAGTCTAGGCCACATTTCTCTGTGAAACAAGATTCCTTTACATCTGAAAATTTATGTTGGTGTGTCCCACACTTGTTAGTCTAAATATTTGAATATTTGTCTCTTCCAGAAAACCAAAGCTCCATAAAGTAAAAAGTGCAGTTGCTTTGCTTACTCTAGTACCACAAACCTAACAAGATCTTGCATATAGACATTGCATTCAATATAAATTTGTTAAACGAATTACTAAATTAATTTGCAAAATAATTATTTTCTGATTAGATCCTTACATATTTTCTTTCCAGAAATTTTGAACCTGTCCTTGAAACAGCTTTAACCCAAATTATCATCTTTACTGGTAGAATTTCTAAGATTCTTTCAGGTCAATAGAAGAGACAGTTGAGGGCCAATGGGCCTACTGAGTGTATCTGACCCTTCACCAAACAAACATTCATTCATGCATCAAGTGGAAATTGTCAGCTTTATTCAGTGACCATTGAAAAGAACATTTTATGTTGGGTGATGGGAAATATGTTGAACTTGCCTCTATTAGAGTTAAGATTGTGGAAAATGAAATAAGTCAATTTTTAAAATACCAGTCATGGAATCTTAGTTATTTATAGTGTCATATTAAAAGATAAGATTTTAAGGCATTTGTCTGATGTCTTTCGGCAACTTATGGTCAAGCCAACTTTCTAGTGTATCTGAAATATTACATATGACATTATCTATGATTACCCCAGGTGAAACAACCAAGAACTTTAAGGAAATTCACAGAAAAGTTTTTGTAACTTATTCAAACAACATAATAAGTGGAAAGCAGAGATGAAAAGAAAATTTCTGCCTAGCGCTGTGTTATTTTTATTATACAGTGAGGCCTTCCTTTTTTGATCTGGGAGAGGAGAAGCTTTATTCCTTCTCACAATCACACTATGATCAATTTTTCCAACTTGAGGAATATGATCCTTCAATTCTAAATTCTACCAGGTCATTGGTATGGGATAGGAAAAAAAAAATGAAGATTTTATAACTAGCCCATAGTAGATTCTCATCTCAGGTCACAGCTTTCTATATTTAAATTAATGATATTGTTAAAGTATACAAAGCTTTAAAAAAAAAAAAAAAAACCCTGAAGCATTTCAATATCAAAGGAACTCTGTGGAGTCCAAATGCCAAATGAAAGCAGATTTTAGAGAAGATGAAACAAGTATGAGAATGCGCTGTTCTCTTCTTAATTCTCTGCTGTAAATTAGTGAAGCAACCTCTCACAGCAGGTGCTCTGATTGAGTCCCATCTAGGTTTCCTTGAGGAGTTTTGAAGCCGTAGATTCTTCCATTCATTCCTTATCGCCACTGGCATCATCTTTTTACAAAATAGTCAGCCAGGAGTACTTGTCTTGGAGGCCTCACAGCTCTGCACACAGCTTGCCTTTTCCTCCTTTCGATTGCTCTCACAACCCAGATACTCCTTCAGGCTTACCCTCCTAAGTCTCCTTCTCTCTCTAGCGCCCTCATTCCCACTCCCACTCCCAGCTAGCAACTTGGAGAGCAATCTCATCAACCTTCTTCAGGACTTAAAAGAGTGAATTCACAATAATGCAGACCTGGGAAGAAAGGCAGTTGATAAAGAATATATTCTGTGTCAGAAATGGAAAGGTGCCCACTTTGTGGACCCAAAATGCTTACCCTTGTGCCACCTTTGTAAAAAGAAGCATGAAGGAAAGCTGCAATATATTCAAGTGAATGGAGAGACTGAAGAGAATGAATAAAAGTATCTTATTTAAATTATAATTGTAATGGCAAAAAAAGGTTCATATAGAATTACTGGAATAAAAATCAGCATTTTCTATCTGACTTTACAATAAATATCATAAAGTACTCTAAAGACATGTTATTCCAGGAGAATTTGTAATTTTCTTCATAGATTCAGAAGCTCTTTTCAGCTCAGTAATTATGTTTAAGTATTCTGAAAAGAATACCAGATGCTAAATCAGAAGCCCTGTATTCTTCTCTAACTAATTCAGCAAACTTCAGCAAGTCACTTATTTCTGGGGGCCCCTGAACCTTATTTATAAATTGGGATAGTTATGCTTGATCCCGTAGATTGTTTTAACAACAAAATGCTATGTTTCCATCACTCTATTGTTCAAGTGTTTGCATCTCTTTACTGATTTTTTTCTTCTCTTAGACCTTCTTCATTGTAAGTATAGATTTTAACTTATCATAATAATAAAAAACTGAGGTCATTTTATCACTATCGTGTTTTCCATTTCCAACCACAAAGTTATTGATTTATATATAGTAAATGTCAAATAATAAATGCAGCAAGAATCAAAAAATTTGACTCACTCTGCTGCCCAAAGGGACAAGGTTATTCCTAGGGAGTGGCAGGCCCAGAGTAAACAGAGTGTATAACAATTTTACCTCTTAATTATGGTAATCGTATTATTTAGCTAGCGACATTGAACAAACTACTTGATATTTCCATTAATGATCTTGTTTAATGTACACAGTGATCCTAGCATTCTATACAGGATCACTGTGTACATTAAACAAGCTAATTAATGAATAGCGCATAGCACATGTATAACTCTCAATTTTATGAAAGGGTTGATGTTTTTCTCACTTTCCATCTGACTCTTTCATAACAGCTTTAAGAATTTCACTAAGTTCAGTAAGGTCAAAATGGTTTTAATAACACAGGCTTAAAGCCAAGTGGTGACAGGGTATAGAAGGCAGTATAATTAGATTTTTTTCCCCTGTTGAATTACTGGGCCCAAGGTGATGGCATTCATGCTTCTATTCGTAAGTTTCATCTTCCAAAACTCAGTCACAGCTTCGCCTCACTCCTCAATCCTCCAGTGGCTCTTCCTTCATCTCTAATAGCTAATTACCTTGCTTCCAATTTACTGAAACAAAGAGAATCAGAAAAGCATTTCTACAAACCCCCACTGCCACATCTACCCACCTGTCTGTGCCCAGATCCTCTGTCTTACAGTTACTGAGAATGAACGAGTCATGCTTCTATCAAAGGCTGATACATCCACTTCTGCATTAGACTCCCACTCTTCTTCCCTATGGAAGGACATTATGGCAATATGAAGGGGAAATCTTGGGACCCCAAAATACCAAGCTAAGGGAAAAGTCAAACTGGGAACTGCTCTGGACAAACCTGCCTTCCATTCTATTCAAAGTCATCCCTCTGCTCATTGAGATAGATGCATAAAACTCAAAGAATTCATACATTTGTCTCTTACCTACCTGTGACCTGGACACCCCCTCCCTGCTTCAAGTTGTCCCTGACTTTCTGGATGGAACCAATGTGCTTCTTACATATATTGATTGATGTCGCACATCTCCCTAAAATGTATAAAACCAAGCTGTGACCCAATCACCTTGGACACATGTCTGCAGGACCTCCTGAGGCTGTGTCGTGGGTGCGTGCCCTTAACTTTGGCAAATAAACCTCCTGAAAATGATCGAGACTTGTCTAGTCATTTTTCTCAACTGACAGCTGCAACTCACCCCCTCTTGCATCCTTTACCCACTCTGTCCTGGAGCATTTCCATGAGCATATAAACAAGTCGCAATTTCCTTCATCTTTAAAAACTTACAGTAACTCTCTTGATCTCACATCTCCATCCAGCTACCTAGAGTTTTCTGATCTCTTTATAACAAAATCCCCTCCAAGAGTTATCTATAATCATTGTCACTAGTTCTTCTCACCATTTGCTCTTTAGGCCACCCCACAGGTTTTTGCCCTCATTACTCTGCTGAAACTACTTATCAAGGTCACCAAGAATCCCCAGATTTTACATTCAGTGGTCTGTTCTCAGCAGTCCTGACTTCATTTGACCTCTCATTCGAGTTTGATTTGTTATTGATCATCTGCTGTTTGGATACACTTTCTCTATGTGACTTTCAGCTCAGGTTTTCTTTCTCATTAGCTGCCCACTTGTTCCCCATGCTCCAGACACTTAAACATGGGGAGAGCCCCAAAGCTCACTCGTTTTGCTTATTCTCCTTTCTGTCTACACTTATTCTTTTGGAGAATCTCAATAAATTGCATGTCTTTAAAACGATAGCTGGGTGGTTGATTGTCAAATTCATAGAACCCAGAAATATTTCCTTGACTTCAATTATCTATTTATCATCTCTTCATTTTGGTCCCTAGTAGGCATTTCAAATTTAATATATACAAAAACCAATGTCGTGATCTTCATCCTCCAAGTTCTTTCTCCATTTGTCTTTCTCACCTCAGGTAAATGGCAATGCTGTCAATAAACCTACTCAAGCCAAAGATGCTGAAGTCACCATTGACACCTTGCTTCCCCTCACACCTCATAATCTGTAAGGAAATCCTGTGGTCTCATCCTTCAGAATATACTCCGAATCTAACCACTTCTCATCTGCACTGCCCCCACTCAGCTAATCCATAATCATCTCTCACTAGGATTTCTGCAATAGCCTCTTTATTGGCAGTGTCATCACTTTTGTCCTTGCTTCTCTCCCATAATTCCTTTTAAAATGGACACAATACTATGCCATTCTTTGCTGAAAATCCTCCAATAGCTTCCCACCCCACTGTGAGTAGGTGAGTAGAAGCTAAATTCCTTGCAATGATCTCCAAGTCCCCACTTGCTTTGGGGCCTTGTTGTTCATGGACCTTATCCCTTACCCATCCCCTGCTCACCTTCTCTGCCCTTGTTGCTGTATGTAACATGCTGTGTTCTTGCTGTCAAATGCTAGCATGTTGTCATCCCAGGGCTCCTTCCTCCTGGCTCTATCCCTTACCTCTTTTAGTCCTTTCTTTAAATGTCACCTTTGCAGTAAGACCTTCCCACTTTTCAGAAAATATCAGCACTTTCCACTCTACTTTAGATTTCACTCCCCCAACACACATGAATCTAAACATGCATCCCTCTCCCCGCTTGATGTCTCATCATAGCACTTCTTAACACCTGCTCGATTAAAACTTTATTTGTGTATTTCTTCATCTATCCCTCTGTACTACAATAAAACATAGAATTTCATCTGTTGTTCTGTGCTGCACCCTTAATGTCTAGTATAGTTCCTCACATATAGTAGCCTCTCAATAAATACTTTTAGTGTAAATTGACCATTTTAAGGATATTGTCCTTATATTACATTTTCTTGCATTCCTTACAATAGCTTACATGCTCTTTCCAAGAACTGAGTATTATTAATAAATAACCAAGACTCCAGATTCTTCTGGCTTTCTGAAGAAAATTTCCTACTCTCATAAATGCTCAAGTATAAGGAGACATAGGTTATCATGCCCAGTCACTGTTTGGAAAATGTTTTAAAATCATCAACTAAGAAAGAGTAGAGATGTTACTTTTGGCCAACGATCACTTGGTTGGTTGGTCTGCTCAGTTCTTGATGTTCCTGCTCCTTTTATGGCATGTCTGTGTGAATTCTCCCATGCAGCTGTCTTTGCTTTCATCTTCCTACAGATTGTACTGAAAGATAGTTTTCAAGGTTGACTGAACAGAACTCCGAGGGCACCTGTAAAGCCTTTTGCAGCCTAATCATATTTTTGATTCCATGTCCCCTTTCTCCTCCAATCTGACAATATGATAAATCATCCTCTGGCATGAGGGGCTCCCTGTCCCATGCCCATCACTTTCCCCAAACCCACACATGTAATATCACATTCTCCAGGAAACCTCTGTTACCCCTCCCTGTCTCCTAATACTCTGCCTCCCTCTGCTCTACAGTCTCCCTGTTGGTGTGTGAGGGTCTTTGAGTGAGTCTTCAATCTTTTCTTTCCTCATTATTGTGGACTAGTTGTAGTGAGGTGTGAGGTATTCAGTTAGTTTGTTTGTTTAGACCTTAATAAAGTGATAAATCTTAATTTGAAGTCCTCTGCCTATTCCTGCTTCTGAACATTTGCAATGCCAGGAATCATAGGTCACATTCTCATATTATTTTCTACAATATGTGTAGGCTCTTTGAAGACAGAAACCATGGCTAACATTCATGTGTCTTCTGCAGGGTCTGAAAACACCAGACCGTGCACATTGTTGGGACTCAGTAACTAGTAGTTTAAGAAGTTTATTGATTTATCATAACTTTATTGCCACACCCAATTTATAGAATAGATGATAAATATTATGGATTTGATATGACTGAAAAGCAATTACCACTGTAACCTTTATTTTCCTAAGAATATATACTGCTCTGGGTCTCTACAGTTAGCCCAAGGCTGCTGAAAAGCTCCAGAGTTATCTGGGATCCAGAGCTATTCATAAGCCATTGAACACCAGAGCCAAGGCCATAGTGATAGTTGTAACTACCTGAATATCCATAATCGTTTTGTTCTGTTTTGTTTTGTTGTCTTGAAAAGAGAAATGAATGTGATAGCATCTCTACAGTCTGCTCATTCAAACTCTGTAAGATCGCTTTCACCCACAGTTGTTCCTTTGGGCACAGCTTGATCTCTGTGTGCCTGTACCAGCAGGTCTCCATTAATCATGGGTCAGAGGCTGAGTGTGGCCCTCAAATTTGTGCCAGAAGCTCCCTGCTGCTAAGATTGTCCCCTGGGAAGAGAAAGTAAAGGAGTGTATTTGGTACCCAGAATGCCCCTTTGGTTGGAAAGCGTGCACTTGAGGCAGGTTTGAAATTAACCCCTCTAGCTAACCATGAAATATAGCCGATATCCTGAGTGTTCCCTCTGTCAGTCTCAGTCATTTTCACAATACATATTAGTTATTGTTTAGCCATTTTACTAATGAGAAAACTGAGACTCAAGAGAAAAATTCACCCACTCTAGGAAAACCAGCAAATGGGGGAGCTTTGTCCTAGCCCAAGTCTCTTAGACAATTAATTTACTGGGTTTCCACTATTCTAACTCTCACTTCTGTGCATCACAGAGAAACCCTTTATCAATGATAGTCTTTAGAAAAACGTTTTTGCTTCTCAAGGCAACCACTACCTGCACAAGATTTAAAATTAAGGAAACCAGTTTCTTCCACTTTCAAACTCTAACCGCAAATGATGCAAAGGTCAAGGGCGTATTTGGAGCCTCTGCCTTCCTCTGTACCTTGTTGGTGGTGCTGCTGTCTGCTCATGCTCATGGTTGTCCTCAGAAATCTAAGAATTTTTAAATTTTCTTTCATCAAAATTCTTCCTTAAAAGATCATGCTTATGTATCCCTAATTATTAAGGAGAATTCACAAAAAAACTATTCTCACTCCCTATGAAGTCAGGAGGTAGGTTTTTGTTTTCTTTGTTCTTTTTTGTTTCTTTTGCTTTATTTTGTTTGTTGTTATGGTTTAAGGCCCTCCAGCATTGGCTTCCATCAAAATCCTTGCTGGACTTTCTCTGTTGCTTTGCCTGAGTAATACATGCTTGTAGCAATTGAATAGTCTTCTAAGAAGATTAAAAAAACAAACAAACAAACAAACAGCCAGTTGCTGTGGCTCAGGCCTGTAATACCTGCACTCTGGGAGGCCGAGACAGGTGAATCACAAGGTCAAGAGAGTGAGACCATCCTGGCCAGCATGGTGAAACCCGGTCTCTACTAAAAATACAAAAAATTAGCCGGGCATGGTGGTGCGTGCTGGTAGTCCCAGTTACTCAGGAGGCTGAGGCAGGAGAATGATGTGAACCCAGGAGGTGGAGCTTGCAGTGAGCCGAGATCGCGCCACTGCACTCCAGCCTGGGCGACAGAGCGAGACTCCGTCTCAAAAAAAAAAAAAAGAAGTCAGTTTGCTAGGGTAAAAAGATAATTTATCCTGGTGGCAATAGCTGCTAAAGATTTTAAATACAGACATAAAATTGTTCAACCTTTTTTTTTTTTTTTTTTGGAACGATAAGAATATCTGGAATAATGGATTGGAATGGGGAAAGAAGAAAATGGTTGTTATTATGCCTGATGTCATCTTAATTTAGTTTTTTCTCCCACTGACATATTTTATTTTTATCCTTCAGGCTCAGAGATTTTATTCCTGGAGTTTTCTTTTGCTGGAGAAAGGGTACCCAAACTGTATTTAATATAGGATATTAAATGTGATGATTTTCAAGGAATCTTGGAAGATTTTCTCAGTGATTTGGAAGACTGCTGCATGATTTTCTCCAAAATTAAGAAATAAAATGACAGCCATTGCATTTCTTAAGCCAGGGGAAAGGATACTACAATATATGGAACACAGGTTTTATAAATAAAGTTTTATTGAAACATAGCCACGTCTACTTGTCTGTGGCTGCTTTCATGATACAATGGCAACGTTGTTACAAGAGAAACCATAGGGCCTGTGAGATATAAAATATGTATATACTATCTGGCCTTTACAGGAAATGTATATCAACCTCTGGCTTCAGCGATTTTTTTTAATGTTAGTGTTATTTTCCATTTTTGTAAGCATTTTAAATTTGGGGAGATATTTGAACAACTCAAAAGAAAAATTTTCAATAGTATTTATTTAGGGCGACCAGATTCTGGGTCAGGTTTTGGCCCACCAAAAAAAGAGATTAAACTCCAAGGAAATAAACATGGAGCATAAACAAATCATATTCCTTCTAAAATAGATTTTCTACCAATTGTACAACTGCAGTTAAAACTCTATTATATTACAAGAAGGCAGGTGTACAGAAGGAGGAATCATTTTCTTAAGGACATACTTCTCTGGCTCAAAGTATCTGTCGTCCCCAGAGGTTTACTGCATTACATTTTACTATCAAGAGCTCTTAAGAACTGAAATGGAAATTTGAAGAAAGAAGGTGTATAGAAGGCCTCTCAAATGGTAAAAGTAACAGAGCACTGCACATGTACATGCAGATACGTGCATGTGCAAACACATACACACATGTAAACAGAAGAGCATTTTAAACAGACAAAGCAAGAAACAAAGATAAAAATTATTTGTTTGACCTACTGTGTAACTTAATGCTGTATTTTTTTGTTGTTGTTGTTAGAAAAAGCCAAGTTTGTCTCTTAGAATATCCAACCTCATAATAAACTTCTGAGAATTCTTTACTTAGACACTGGGGCACCCTTCTTTGTTAAAAGTGTGTAAAGGATTGTGTCAGTACATGGGACACAGAAGAATGTAGGCCCCAAAAAGTGGACTTAAAGAAGGTGCTCATGTGCCCTGGGCTACCGGTTTAGGTCAGGGAGATAATAGTGCAGTAGAAAATCAGCAGAGCTGTGACATTACATCTGAGATTGAACAAAGACAAAAATCATTTCTATTATTGAGAGTTACTAATGTTACCTTCCATTTGCTGAATGCTTACTGTGTCTCACACACACTGCTAAGCAATCTCTATTAAACCTTTCAAAGATGGTAAAACATAACCATGCTTTATCCAGGGCTTGCATATCCTATGTCCTCATCTTTAAAATGGGAGGATGGGGTGGTAATTTTATAGATAAGAAAACTAATTTTCCTTTTTAAATTCACACAGATAGTAAGTGGCAGAATAAGGACTCCTGAGTCCATGTCCTAAAAATCCAATTGTTTTTCAGGATATCACAGTAACTCTACTAAAAGTAAATAACTTTTAAAAAAATACCAAGTATCTATTTCTTGCCAAGACTTATGATTCAAAGCAGTTAGAAGTCTCATTTAGGGAATAGGAAAATAGAGTGGTAACTGGCAATATATACTTCTGAAGAAACACGAACTTAATCAGTACTAGGAATCAATATGTGTCCTAAATATACCTTTTTCTAAAATTAGCTCTAAATCCATTAAGGTTGTTCAATATTGAGGTTCTTTTCTAGCTCTAAAATGCTCTTTTTCTAATAATGAAATCTGACTTCAACCGTATGCCCTGAGAAAAAGCACTTTATCTGAAGAGTAAAATTACCGAGAGAACATTTTAGGTCAATCAAATGAATGTTTCCTCCTAATTTACAACAAACTATTTTGATTCTCTAACTCTGTGAAGCTTTTTTTAATTTCCCAGGTGAAAGTAAAACAGAAACATAAAACAATAGAGTCACTTTTTTTAGGAAAAATAATGGATTTTTTTTCATTTGTTTTCTACGTGTGTACATGCGCAGGCCTACATGTGAATGGGTTTTACCATGCAGGGAGAATTAATTCACTAGAAAACTAGTTGATCTATGGGATTTACAAGAAAAGAGAATTTTAAGAACTTTACCTTGTGCTACTTTAACCTATTTTTCTTGTTAGTATAGGTTTTATGATCTTACTTTTATATTTCTGTGGAATATGGAGAAAATGTTTTTTTATGTTTCTATGGATTAGATAGATTTTAGATATAAAAACTTTCTAAAAGTCTTTACACAATTTACACCTTCAGTATCGGAAATGATGTAATAATGAAATACATAGCGTAGCAAATTGTAAAAAGTAACACTGACCATTTAAAACAGAGGGGTAAAAACTAGAAAAATTGGACATGTGAGAAAGTATACTACAGAGACAGATTATGGTAGGAACAGAAGTAGTCCCTAAGAACTGACTGACTTTTATGATCAATAACTATTTTTTGAAGTTTTATATAATGATGAATACCTGCTTTTTTTTTTCTGTTAGGGCAGAGTTTTTGGAAAATACATTCACATTCCTTTTCTATGTGGTTGTGTTCTTCTGAAATTTTTCTGTGAATTGATGTGCATTGATGTCAGCATTTCCTATTGAACTTTCATGCTTCTGTGTTGTTTTGTGAAACGAATTTTCGCAAACCCTCATGTGCAGACCACAGATTTGGTGCAAACAATACTGGTGATTGAATAGCAACACCGTTGGGCAAGTGTTTGAGATTATGATCAGCATGACTTTATGCTAATAAATATTTTAAATCTACACGAAATGGGAAAATTCCTTAAGAGATTCAAGTTGTTAAAACAAATTAAACAAGATATAGAAAATCTAAATAGATATAGCCACTAGAAAAATGAAATTTGTAGTTTTAAATCTTCCCACAATGCAAACTCAAGACCCAGATAACTTCCTTGGTGAAATTCATTCCAGCATCTTAAGAATTCTACATGAACTCTTCTAAAATTTTGAGCATGAAGGAAAATGTTCACAATTACATTTTGGGATCAGAATTAACCTATTGCCAAAACCATACAAAAACATTTTTTAAAAATGGTTGGCTTAGAAAGAAAATAGTTCAAAGAAAATGTTAAAAATACAAATAAATGAAATATAGCAATATATAAATGAATAATATAACATGACCAGGTGGAGTTTATCCTAGAAATACAAGTTTGGAATAACATTCAAAAATTAACCCCTACATTTCATCATTATGAAAGAGAAACTGATACAGGAGCTAGAAACAGATTATTTAGGCAGATAGGAAGGGTCAGAATTCTTGGTAAGGTTTTCCTTTTAATAAAAAGCAGCCCTCAAATAATATCTTTTTTATTATGCTTTAAGTTCTGGGGTACATGTGCAGAACATGCAGGTTTGTTTCATAGGTATACACGTGCCATGGTGGTTTGCTGCACACATCAACCTGTCATGTACATTAGGTATTTCTCCTAATGTTATCACTCCCCAAGGCCCATACCCTGCCACAGGCCCTGGTGTATGATGCTGAGAATGATAGTTTCTAGCTTCATGCATGTTCCTGTAAAGAATATAAACTCATTCTTTTTATCACTGCATAGTATTCCATGGTGCATATGTGCCACATTTTGTTTATCCAGTCTATCACTCATGGGCATTTGGGTTGGTTCCAAGTCTTTGCTATTGTGAACAGTGCCGCAGTAAACATATGTGTGCATGTGTCTTTATAGTAGAATGATTTATAATCCTTTGGGTATATACCTAGTAATGGGACTGCTGGGTCAAATGGTATTTCTAGTTCTAGATCCTTGAGGAATCGCCACAGTGTCTTCCACAACGGTTGAACTAATTTACACTCCCACCAACAGTGTAAAAGCATTCCTATTTCTCCACATCCTCTCCAGCATCTGTTGTTTCCTGACTTTTAATGACAGCCATTCTAACTGACGTGAGATGGTATCTCATTGTGGTTTTGATTTGCGTTTCTCTAATGACCAGTGATGATGAGCTTTTTTTCATATGTTTGTTGGCTGCATAAATGTCTTCTTTTGAGAAGTGTCTGTTTACGTCCTTCGCCCACTTTTTGATGATGGTGTTTTTTTCTTGTAAATGTGTTTAAGTTCTTTGTAGATTTTGGATATTAGCCCTTTGTCAGATGGATAGATTGCAAAAATGTTCTCTCATTCTGTAGGTTTCCTGTTCATTCTGATGATAGTTTCTTTTGCTGTGCAGAAGCTCTTTTGTTTAATTAGATCCCATTTGTCAATGTTGGCTTTTGTTGCCATTGCTTTTGGTGTTTCAGTCATGAAGTCTTTGCCCTTGCCTATGCCCTGAATGGTATTGCCTAGGTTTTCTTCTAGGGTTTTTATAGTTTTAAGTCTTACGTTTAAGTCTTTAATCCATCTTGAGTTAATTTTTGAGTAAGGTGTAAGAAAGGGATCCTGTTTCAGCTTTCTGCATATGGCTAGCCAGTTTTCCCAACACATTTATAAAATAGGGAATCCTTTCCCCATTTCTTGTTTTTATCTGGTTTGTCAAAGATCAGATGGTTGTAGATGTGTGGTGTTATTTCTGAGGCCAAAAACCAAACTGCATCTTCTCCTCCAAATAATTTCTTTTCTAACAAAGAGCAGCCTGTAAAATTGAGCTGCAGACAAAAATAAGCAAGCTGGAAGCTTGTACAGGTGAATGCCGGCAACTGTGCTAATAGGAAAAGGCTACCTGGGGGCAGGTGTGTTCAAAATGGAGGTTCCCTCTTCCGTTTTCTTTGTTGCCACGTGTACAGTAAAAAGACAGGAAGGCTGGGCACGGTGGCTGACGCCTGTAATCCCAGCACTTTGGGAGGCTCAGGCAGGCGGATCATCTGAGGTCAGGAGTTCGAGACCAGCCTGGCCTATGTGGTGAAACCCTGTCTCTACTAAAAATACAAAAATTGGCTGGGCGTAGTGGCGAGTGCCTGTAATCTCAGCTACTAGGGAGGCTGAGGCAGGAGAATCAATTCAATCTGGGAGGCTGAGGTTGCAGTGAACCAAGATCACACCACCACACTCCAGCCTGGGCCAAAGCAGAGACTCCGCCAAAAAAAAAAAAAAAAAAAAAAAAAAAAAAAAAAAAAAAAAAGAGGCAGGCAACATGGTAATGGCCAGGTAGAGACCCCATCTTCGTAATAAAAGATTAGGGTAGGATGGTCAGCTTCTTCGCACTATGTGAATGGCACACCTGGCTCGACCAATCTTTTGGGCTCCATGCAAATCAGACACTGCCTTCTCAAGCCCATCTATAAAACCCCATGCATTTCACCGCAGAACCAGAAGACCCACTCAAGAACCCCTTTCTCTCTGTAAGAGAGAGAGCTCTTCTCTTTCTTTTGCCTACTAAACCTCTGCTCTTAAACTCACTTCTTGTGTGTCCATATCCTCGATTTCCCTGGTGTGAGACGATGAATTTTGGATATTTACCCCAGACAGCAATCCCGCTTCAAAATCAAATGACTTACTATAACAATTAAATCATTTGATAAAGCTCTACACCCATTGGTTATAAAAGTTCTCAGCAAACCAGAAATGGAGGAGAAATTTCTTAACCTAGTAAGGTGCATCTCCATAAAACCTACAGTTAAAATCACACTTCATAGCAATGTTGCTCAGCTGGGAGTGATTTTTGCCCCTAGAGAACTTTTGAAAATGTTTGGAGACAGGTTTGCTTGTCACAGTTAGGGTGGGGGATGACGTTCCCCCTGTGTTTAGTGAGTAGAGGCCTGAAGTGCTGCAAAATATCCTATAATACACAAGACAGCTGCCTGCACAATGAAGAATTATCTAGCTCCATATGTCAACCTCATCCGTATGGATTGAGAAAGCTTTATAGTGAGTGAATGAGTGAGTGAGTGAATGTTTCCCCCATAAGATCAAATACAAGACAAGGATATTCATTCTCAACAATTCTACTAAATATTTTTCTAGAGTACCTAACATTGTGATACAATAAGAAAAAGAATAAAAGGTGTGCTTATTAGAAAGAAGGAAGTAAAAATCTCTTTATTTGCAGACAACATGATATTGTATGTAGAAAATCCTAAAGAGTCTAAAAAATGCAATTGAAACTAATAAATTAGTTCAGCAAGGCCAAAGCATCCGAAGCGCTGACATACAGATCAACAGAACAGAATAAGGACGACAGAAATGGAGTCTCATGTCTATGCTCGCTAATTATTTTTGCAAATGTACAAAGGTAATTCAATGAGGGAAGGATACTTTTTTCAATTAATGGTGCCAGAACTACTGGTTATAGGTATTGAAATGATGAACATTAAACCATATCTAACATCATGCATAAAAATTAACTGGAAATGCCTCAGAAATCTAAGGTAAGAGCTAAAACAATACAATTCTGGAAGAAAATATAAGAGAAAATCTTAGCAACCAAAGAGAAGCAAAGATTTCATAGTACAGAGAAAATAAGACACAACAGAAGAAAATTATTTGGACTTCATCGAAAACTTCTTGAAAAGATAACATTAAGAAAATGAGCAGGGAAAAACAATAGCCTGGGAATGATATTTGTGTAGTGTGGATATCTAATATATCCGGAATATATAAAGAACTGCAATCATTCAATAATAGGACAAAGAACTAATTAAAGACATGCAAATGATTGCAACCCATTTGTGTCAACCAGCATTGAAAACCGTGCTCAATGACATTAGTCATTAAGGAAATGAAAGTTAAAATTACAATGAGACAACATTATATATACAACTGAGTGACTAAAATTTGAAAAAACTGACAATACTACTGTTGTTGAAAATGTAAAGCAACTTGAATTCTCACATATGGCTGTCGGGGATGTAAAGTGACATCATTCTAGAAAACATTTTGTCAGTTTCTTATAAAGTTAAATATATATTGCCATATGGTCTAGAAATTTTACTCTTGGTATTTACTCTGAGAAATGAAAATATATGCCCACACAAAGACTTGTACACAAATGTTCATTACAGTTATATTCGTAATAGCCAAAAACTGGAAACTGCCTCACTACCCATGAACAGTTAAAAAATGATTTCTTAAAACATCTTTAAAAATGATTTTTAAAAATTATTCCATTGTAATTAAATATCGTGGCAGTTTTAATATATATCCACAGATCCTTTGTCAAATTTTTTGGGCCTTCCCTTAAATCTACACTGACCATGATCATGTACTTAAAAGCAACATAACGCAATCAAAGTGACGCTACGTAACCTCCGTGTCTACGTCAGAAAAGGCCAAATGGCTTCTGCTTGGAATCCTGACCTACCAGGTAATGAGTCTTGCTGTTCTGAGACCATGAAGCTATGAGAAGACCGCATAAAAGTGTTCCAGCCCAGACATGCCTTTGAGGTCTCTACCAGTAATCAGCATCAATCCTTAGGCACGTGAGTGAAATCATCCCCATTACTCTGACCCCCAAGCGTTTACTCGCCCTTAGTCTGTCCGTATTCCCAGCTGAGGCCCTATGTATCATTGAGCTGTCCCTATTGTGGCCTGATGAAAGTCTGACCTATGGGATCAATGAGCATGCTCAAATGATTGTTCCCTGCCACTGAGTTTGAGGTGACTAGTTATGCAGCAATAGTAACTGGAACCATAAATGAACCTGTTAAACATTACACTGAGTGAAAGATGCTGGACACAAAACATGCATTCTGGATGATTCCTTTTGCTTGACACTAGAAAAGACAAACTTAATTTATAGTGATAGCAGATCAGTGTTTACCTGGGACCCCGGGTGAAGTTGGGCTGACAAGGAAGGGGCATAAAGGAATGGGTAATGGAAATGTTTTATATTGTGATTGCAGAAGCTGTTACATTTGTTAATATTCATTGAACTATGCCCTTAAAGGAACTGCATTTTATTGTGTATAAATTATACCTTAATAAAGTCATATTTCCAAAAAAATGAGAGGCAAACGTATGTAGGTAGCTAGAAACTAGAAAAGAGTGCTGTCTACCTGCCCAAAGGTTGCATAGATGCCTGCAAATATTAGTCCAACTATTGGTCTCTAAATGGCTCACCACCACATCCTCAGGGAAAAAGCCAGGGACGCAGAGGTAGAGAGACAGGTTTGGGGCTGTTTAGAATGTTTCAATGAAAAATGCTTCCTGCTTAATACTGGACTTTTAACAGGCTGCTTAGTACTGGACTTTAAATAGTCAGAAAAAAAAAAAAATAACTTATTTGCTCATCTTCCCCCAGAAGTTTTCATGTCCTAGCAGTGTTTCTTTTCCACAGAAAAGGCCTGCTTTTGAGAAGAGGGTAAGTTCTTTGTTTCTGACAGCAGGTGTCACAATTGCCTAATAAAAGAGAAGAAAGCTGCAAGATTTCCTAATGCAAAAAAGCAAGCCACCAACACCTAAAAATACAGACTCATTCAGTTAGTATCATTAACATATTGGAACAGCCATGGTAATGAGTACAGTTCCTCCATTCACAGATAGCATGCTGGAATAGACATGGAATAGACAGCATCTATTTCATCACACTTTTTGAGATGAAAAAGGGCAATAGTACCTTATAAAGTGTGTGTGTTTCTATGTGTATATGAATACGTATATGTGCAAAAAATATACATACATATATACTACAAGCAGTATCCCAATTTCATGTATGTTAAAATGTGAAAGCACTTGAAATATGGTAACCAACCACATGCTATTTGGAAGGTACCCAGTGAGTCACACATCCCTGCCAATGCTTTCCAGTTTGCCAGGTGTCTCTCTGCCCGATTCTGCTTTCTTTGCACAGAGGCTAACTCTGGAAAGGTGCCATTGCCCCTGCTGGTCAATGACTCATGACAACAATGGAGAATTTTGAGGCAGCGGGCCCTGGGTGGTGAAGGATGGTGGTAGGCACAGTCCTATTTGCTGATGGATACAGGAGGTGGTACTCTTTCTTTCAACGTGCGTTTTAAGAGTAATTAGCAGGGAAATAAAGAATTATCTCTGTTCTTTGTAATCAGAACCTATAGTTAGTAGATGCCTGTTGTCCTGGTCTAGGGCCATAGGGGAAACTCAACAAACACAGAGAAAACACAACCACTAACAATCTCTAGCTGGTGATAGTTGCCCGGCAGGCCATGAGAAAGTTCATTTCCCAGCATTTAACCAAACAATTTTTTGTTTTTTTTTCTGGGATAGAGTCTTGCTCAACTGATGCCCAGGCTGGAGTACAGTGCTGTGATCTCAGCTCACTGCAACCTCTGCCTTCCAGGTTCAAGTGATTCTCCTGCCTCAGCCTCTGGAGTAGCTGGGATTACACGCACCCACCACCACACCCAGCTAATTTTTGTATTTTTAGTATAAACAGAGTTTCACCATGTTGGCCAGACTGATCTAGAACTTCTGACCTCAGGTGGTCTGCCCATTTCAGCCTCCCAAAGTGCTGGGATTACAGGCATGAGCCACTGCACCCGGCCTCAGCCGAAGTTTTTATCTTCCTGTGCTCACATGCTTAGAGAGGACTTTACCATTGAATACTGTCTGGATTTTTCTTTCCTTTAAAAAAGTAATTTAGTATTCAGTTTTTCATGTCTCTGCATTCAACCCAGGACCTTTCATTTTAGCTAAGATTATTACATCTGTTTTGGTGAATGTTCTTTTGTAGTATGAAGTCTATATCTACTGTGTCAAAAAGATGTCCTCAGAGTAGCTGAGCGGTAAAATTCCCAGACACAAGTCCATCTTCTTCCAATTGAATATTTCTTCTGTATGTCTCTTTAACCCACTGCAGAAGGAATAAGTAATCAAATGAATAAATAAATAATATTAAAGTTAAAAAAGTATTAATCTTTTAAACGCTCAGTTACCAAAGGACAAGGGATTCTCCCTGCACCACCACATACAGATAGCCCCCTCTGGGGTAAACGCTGAAAGATTCATTTGCTAAATTGAATTTCTGTGCTAAAACTGTTGTCTAAGCAAATATAGATGATGCCTCTGACTTGGAGGATGAAGAAAAGAGAATGACATTCAGGTCACCAACCTGGTGCAAGGAGGAAGTAACTGAGTATGGACCAGAGGGCCATCACATGGCAGGATTAGGGGAGAGCTTCAGGATACGGAACAGGACACACGTGTAGAGTCCAGATCCAATCTGGGTTGTTGATAACTGAGTTGGCTGCACAATGTGATTAGGAACAGTCATCGGTGTCTAAATAATGTGACAAGTCAATGGAGAGTCCTGGATTTACAATCCGGTAGACAAGGTATATCAAGGAAAAGCAATGTCAAAATTCAGAACCTACATAAAAGCTACTAGAATAAGTTAGTTTAGCAAGTTGCAGGATCAATATACAAATCAATAGAACAGAATAGAGAGGCCAAGAATTGATTCTCACATATATGCTTAATGACTTTTTTATTTTACAAATGTATCAAGGCAATGCAATAAAAACAGGATGCATTATTTTCCAGTAAAAGGCGCTGGATCAACTCACCATATATATGGAATAAATGAGCGTTGGACCTTACCTGACACCATATATGAAATGTAGTTTGAAATACATCATACAACCAAATATAAAATCTAAAAGAATGTCAGTTATGAAAGAAAACATAAAAGAAATTCTTATCAACCAAGACGAAGAAAAGGTGTGTTAGTACTGAGCAAATATAAAGCATAAAAGAGAAAAGATAAATTGAATTACACCAAAATTGAACATTTTTAACCTTGAAAACATGACATTGAGAGAATGAAAAGGCAAGCCCCAGCCTGGGAGGAAATGCTCTATGTACGTACATATATGTGACATATCTGGAATATTTGAAAAATGTTTATAAGACAAAGAACTTGTGCCTAGAATTCGAATCCTCAAAAATGACAGTAGGCAGGGTAGTCATGATCCAAGAGATTTATCTAAATATGGGAAATGAGGCAAGCCTACAGTTGCAAGTAGAACTATCAAGGAAAAAGCAAAGGAACAAGCCATCCCGCATCTGTGGCTTCAGGCTGAGGTTAAGGAGAAGGGAGGGAGATTATGTAGAAGGTGTGCTAGGCCACTCTTTGTGTTGCTGTAAAGAAATAACTGAGACTGGGTAATTCATAAAGAAAAGAGGTTTACTTGGCTCATGGTTCTTCAAACTGTACAGGAAGCATGGTGCGAGCATCTGCTTGGCTTCTGGGGAGGCCTCAGGAAGCTTACAATCATGATGGAAGGTGAAGGAGGAACAGGCATCTCATATGACAAGAGAGGGAGCAAGAGAGGGTGGAGGGGAGGTGCCCCACACTATTAGCCAGGTCTCAGGAGAACTCACTCATTATCACAGACAGCACCAAGCCATAAGGGATTGACTTCCATGACCCAAACACCTCCCACCAGGCCTCACCTCCAACATTGGGGATTACATTTCAATAAGAGATTTGGGCAGGACAAATATCTAAACCATATCAGAAGGTAATGAGAAGGTAGCTTTTTCTTTGAGTAAAAGGGGATAGAAAAGGTTGAGTGAACTCTAGGATAGGAGACACTGTGGTTGGACTAATTGTGATACTTCAGAGGAACAGATGATGTTGTCATCTTGCCGGTTATTGCCCTAGTAATGAAACTCAGGGATTTTAGCCCTAAACTCCTGAAAATCCCTTACCTGGAAATCCACCTGATAGGCCTGAGCAGGCATCTTTCTGGCCAGCTGGACTAAGGTTACCTGCCTGGCCTGCTAGTCTGGGCAGGAGGTCTGTTTCTGCTCAAAGACTGTGAGATATGTCAGTCTAGAGCCGGTGATCTGCCCCCAAAAGCTTTAACCTGGACCCCTGATTCCTCTAATTCCCCTTTACCCTTTCTTTTCATACCAATGGACAATAAGCCAGAATCTCCTTGGTATTTGGCCTTTCCCTTTTGCACTCCTGAGTAGAGACAATAAACCTGTAGTCAACCATACCCTGCACAGACTCCAGGTGACAGCTCTGTGCGTCTCTGTGGAAGGTCTCTGCGGTGGTTCGGTGGCACTCAGCTTGTGAATATGCGTGTGCATGAGGCGTGTTAACAGTGCCCCAGAGACACTGTTTCCAGAGCATGCATGTTTTCTCCTTCCAAGAGTCTTCTTAGGCTGAAAACTGGCCAAATCAGCCATGAATAAGGAAGAGAATCCTTGCAAACCCTTAATTTCAAATTCAGTTCCAAATAAAAAGTAGAACGGAGATATTTGGGTGGAAGACAGAGATTGATTATTTCTTCATTCAACAGGTAACAAGGGAGGAGTTGGTTGTGCTGAACTAAATGAATGAGGCTTGGCCAGAGATGCAGTTTTCAGCCCAAGAAGCTCAGCTTTTGTTAAGGTGACCTGAAAGACATGCATAGTGGCTGAGGGTAGAGGCTGTGGGCAGGTTGTTGTTCAGGGACAGGTCCAGTGGAAGCTGTCTGTAAAGCTGGATTTCTCCTCTCTGCCACGGTCACGTGCTCACATACGGCTGGACCAGCACAGCCAGAGGCCTGCAATAAAGCCATTGTCGGCGGGTTGTGTTGTCACCTACGATTCAACAGAAGATGGAGACCTGGGCTTTGCTGCTGTCAACATTATGGCCACACGAGGGCGTACAAGGTCCTAGATTTTGCCCACAGAGGCCTGTCTCTGAGTCAGAGCCATACCAGGATTCAGGGATCTCCTACTGTGCCTACCTACAGTACACCAGTCACAGCCCCTCTGATGCATGAGGAATGCAGAGGAAATGCAAAGGCAAAGAAAGGAAAGAAGTCCTTGGTCCTGAAGGCGCTCCGCTCCCACCCTGTTCTGTGGGCACAGAGGCCTGTGGGGCTGAAGAAGTGGGTTCACCTTCCCTGTCACCTGCTAAGTGGGCTCCTGGTGGAAAGCATCCACGGAGGTCAGAGGCTTTCCTGGAAGCTGATAGGAAAGGGCCTTGCCGACGGTTCACAAGCAGGATTTTTAAAAATGCAGGGTATCAGGAATTGAGGAGGAAAGATTAGGAAATCGGTAATAAAATGTAGTTTCCTACCTGGAAATGCAGGAGCCGAAAGGGAAGCGGGCATGATACATAAAGACTGGCCAGTCCTTTGGCCTGGAGCTTGTCTTAAGGTCAGAGATCTGCACCCTGGAAAAGTGACTCTATTTAAGTTTTGCGTGTTATCACAGTATTTTTTCTTGTTTTTATTGAGGACAGAGTAAAATTATTTTTTCAGAAAGTTCTTTATTTAGCTTTGCTTTGCTTTTTTGTGATTGAAGATGCATTTGCAAGAAGGAAGTCTAACTATCTCTGGAATCGACGTGGTGCATTCCCAGAGGGAGAGGGAGTGAACTCAGACCACGCTCAACCTGGCAGTCAGAGGCTCTCTTCACAGTATTTGAAAAGTTTTGCCTTTTTCTCCTAAATGCCTCTGCTAATTTAATTCATCGGTACTGAATTTTCACGCCTTGACTCTTCCTCTCAGCTTCTTCCCAGGTGTCCATGAAAACCTCGTTATGTTCCCTTTCCTCTGATTTCTCACTGTTTTCTTGTATCCTGGGGCCATTATTATACCCGAGATAACAGCGTGTTGGGTTTTTAAATTTTTTTTAAAAGTCTCCATGATGGGTAGGGGGACTGTCTCTTCTTTTTTCAGGTTTCTCTCTTCTGCCTCCTATCCTCAATATAGGTTAATGTGATTTCAGAATGAAACATTCTGCCAATTTAGGGTTGTTACTAGATGGTGGTGGGTTTGGGGGTGGACAAAGTTAGCAAGAAGTTGTGTGCAGTCCTCTTCTCCCATTCTCTCATGATGCATTGGTTCATTCTTTCTTTCGTTTTTCTGGTGTCTAGCTGAGGGCAAGGTATGTGCTATGTGCTAAGTGGTGAGGAGATGGGCCTGTGGACACCCTTTTCCTTTTTTCTCAAACCCTCATTCTAAAGAAAACTCCAGGAAGAAAGTGCAATTGAGGGATATCGTCTGGCACAAGATTCTAAATGTTCACCTTAGAATACCTCCCTTGAAACACAGCATTTGTTCCATACTTTTCATCTGTTCTCCATTTGAGTGTATCACAGCAGGTAAAGTCCTCTCTAACATTCTTATTCATAGATATTTCTCATTTGGTATTGATTTTCTGAATCTCAGCCCTGCAAAATTGTCTTCTAAACTATGTCTTTCATACAGTGGCCTTCTTTTTAAACTTTCTTCTACTTTTTAATTAATACATCATAACTTTACATATTTCGGGGGTTCATGTGATATTTTGATCCATGTGTACAATATGTGGTGATCAAATCAGGGTAATTGGGGTATCCATCACCTCCAATAAATAGCCACATTTTTTTCGTGTGTTTCTTTCAAACTTGACTTCTGTAAAAGCTCAAAATATTTGTCTTCCTTTTTAAATGGCCACATTTTAATTTCTTCCGTTTCCAAAAAGTATACTGCTACATGACTTCCTTAATGAAGGTCCTTTCTTGATTCTAATTTTGTTCCCTCCTCTACCTTGCAATGCTACTTTAATCGGCGAACTCTTCATCAGTTCTCCATCGCATCTTCATTTGTCACCATCCACAGCTAATCGGTTTGATCAGTGAAATCTTCCACGTGCTGCCACCTTCCTTCCCATAGCCCTGTGCCAACATCTGTGCTCTTCTTAGGTCTCCTCAGGGGTGACTGAACTCTGCATTGACCTTACCCAGCATCCTCACTCACTGACATTCTAGGGCAGCTGGCTTCCCAGACTTTTCTCTGGATGTGTCATGATCATTCCCTGTTCCAAATGAGTACTCCAAAGAAGCACACACATGCGTGTACACATGTGTGCACAGACACATATGCACATGTATATGACACATCCCTTGGTTTCTGTGATGTCTAAGGCTTGGTTGGATTAGTCTTTTCATCTAGTCTAATTATTAAGGGTACATATTTCCTTTTCAATTTGTTTCTAGACCAAAATAATAACCACATTTAAAAAATAGGACATGACCTCTAGAGCACTTTGTATCTATTTTTCTCTTGGCCAGTTGTTAATGCTATGAGAGCTTACAGAGATTCCTATGTGCTAGGATCCATTGAGCTGAAATCCCAACACAATGCTGGGACTGTGTAAGAAATCTAACATCTTTCCTCTTTTTTTTTTTTTTTTAATGATGAAGTCTGGGATCTTATTGTATTCATCACCAGAATGTACATTGTAGCCATTAAGTAATTTCTGATTACCTACCCCTGTCACACCCCTCACCCTTCTGAGTCTCCAGTGTCTATCATTCCATACTGTATGCCCATGTGTACACATTATTTAGCTCTCACTTATAAGTAAGAAAATGAGGTATTTGGCTTTTTGTTTCTGAATTATTTCACTTAAGACAGTGTCCTCCAGTTCCAGCCATGTTGCTGCAAAAACATCATTTCATTTTTTGTTATGAGTGGGTAGTATTCCATGGTAAATATATTCTATTTTTTTAACTTTTAAGTTCAGGGGCACATGTGCAGGATGTGCAAGCTTATTACGTAAGTAAATTTGTGTCATGGGGGTTTGATGTACAGATTATGTCATCACCCAGGTACTAAGCCCACTACCATTAGTTGTTTTTACTGATCCTCTCCCTCCTTCCACCCTCCACCCTCCATTTGACCCCAGTGTGTGTTGTTCCCCTCTATGTGTACATGTGTCTCATTATTTAACTCCCACTTATAAGTGAGAACATGCTGTATTTGGTTTTCTCTTCCTGTGTTAGTTTGCTAAGGATAATGGCTTCCAGCTCTGTCCATAACCCTGCAAAGGACAGGATCTTGTTCTTTTTCATGGCTGCATAGTATTCCATGGTGTATATGTACCACATTTTGTTTATCCATTATATCATGGATGAACATTTATGTTGGTTCCATCTCTGCTATTGTGAATAGTGCTGCAATGAACATACACATGCATGCATCTTTATAGTAGAATGACTTATATTCCTTTGGGTACATACCTAGTAATGAGATTGGGGGACCTAATGGTATTTTAGGTCTTTGTTGAATTGCCACATTGTCTTTCACAATGTCTGAACTAATTTATACTTCCACCAACAGAGTATAAGTGTTCCTTTTTCTCAATAACCATGCCAGAATCTGTTATTTTTTTGACTTTTTAATAGTATCCATTCTGACTGGTGTGAAATGGTATCTCATTGTGGTTTTGATTTGCATTTCTCTAATGCAAAGCTGGAGGCATCATGCTACCCAACCTCAAAGTATACTACAGGGTTACATAAACCAAAACAGCATGGTATTGGTATAAGAACAGACACATAGAGCAATGGAACAGAATGGAGAACTCAGAAATAAGACCACACACTTACAAGTATCTCATCTTTGACAAACATGACAAAAACAGGCATTGGAGAAAGGTTTCCCTATTCAATAAATGTTGCTGGGATAACCAGTGCTGGGATAACTGGCTAGCCATATGCAGAAAATTGAAAATGGACCCCTTCCTTATGCCATATACAAAATTTAACTCAATATGGATTAAAGACTTAAATGTAAAACCCAAAACTATAAAAGCCCTAGAAGACAACCTATACAGTACCATTCCGGATATAGGCACAGGCAAAGATTTCTTGACAAAAATGTCAAAAGCAATTACAACAAAAGCAAAAATAGACAGATGGGGTCTAATTAAACTAAAGAGCTTCTGCACAGCAAAAGAAACTATCAACAGAGTAAACAGACAGCCTACAGAATGGGAGAAGATTTTTACAAACCATGCATTGGACAAAGGTCTAATGGCCAGCATCTATAAGGAACTTCAGCAAATTTACAAGAAAAAAACAAGTCCATTAAAAAGTAGGCAAAAGACATGAATAGATGCCTCTCAAAGGAAGATATAGATGAGGCCAACAATCATAGGGAAAAAAACTCAGTATCAGAGAAATGCAAATCAAAATCACAGTGAAATACCATCTCACACTAGTCAGAATGGCTACTATCAAAAAGTCAAAAAATCAGAGATTCTGGCAAAGTTGTGGTGGAAAAGGAACACTTATACTCTGTTAGTGGGAGTGTAAATTAGTTCAGCCATTGTGGAAGGCAGTGCAGCAATTCCTCAAAGACCTAAAGGCAGAAATACCATTTGACCCAGCAATCCCATTACTAGGTATATACCCGAAGGAAAATATATCATTCTATTATAAAGATGCATGCTTGTGTACATTCATTGCAGCACTATTCACAATAGCATAGAGATGGATCCAACATAAATGTTCATCATTGATAGAATGGATAAATGAAATTTGGTACATATATACCATGGAATACTATGCAGCCATAAAAAAGAACAAGATCATGTCCTTTGCAGGGACATGGATGGAGCTGGAGGTCATTATCCTTAGCAAACTAATGCAGGAACAGAAAACTAAATATGTCATGTTCTCACTTACAAGTGGGAGCTAAATGATGAGACCCATGTACACATAGGGGGTAACAACACAGTGGAGCCATTGGCAGGTGGAGGGTAGAAGGAGGGAGAGGATTAGTAAAAACAACTAATGGGTAGTGAGCTTAATACCTGGGTGATGAAATAATTGTGCAACAAACCCCATGACACACATTTCTCTATGTAACAAATCTGCACATCCTGCACATGTACCCCTGAACTTAAAATACAAGTTTAAAAAAGTGTTTGGAAGAAAAAATATTCTTTAGATATCTTCTATACTTCCTACTTAATAATATGCAGGTACATTACTAAAGTATACAGTATGTGTTCAATAAGCTTCCAGTATATGGTGCTTCTGTTTGTTTATAGAAACTCAATATATGTGTTTTTTAATCACTAAAAATGGGAAATTTTGTTTATCCTTGTGTGGACCCAATTTTCTTCCAATTAACTACATTTCAATTTTATATGTAAATTATAAGGCTAAATATTTTTTACTTTAACAGTAAACTCCTAGTGTGAGGCAATCTGGTCAAGGAGCAGTCAGTGTTTTTAGAAAGCAAATTACTCAGCACTATCTGCAGGCATTCGTGCTTCAAACTCACATTCATTTTTAACATCATCCTCAGTTCCCTTATGATTTATGACACCTTATATGTGTCAACTAATAAAGTGGCTTCTGAATGCTTTAATATGTGGCATTCATCCACCTCAAGAGATAATTCCATCAGAATGGAAGATAAGTGGTAGAATTCATAGCTTTAGGACTGTTTGAATTTGTGTTCTAGGTTTTTTTTTTCCTTCCTTCCTTCCTTCCTTCCTTCCTTCCTTCCTTCCTTCCTTCCTTCCTTCCTTCCTTCCTCTCTCTCTTTCTCTCTTTCTCTCTTTCTCTCTTTCTCTCTTTCTCTCTTTCTCTCTTTCTCTCTTTCTCTCTTTCTCTCTTTCTCTCTTTCTCTCTTTCTCTCTTTCTTTCTTTCTTTCTTTCTTTCTTTCTTTCTTTCTTTCTTTCTTTCTTTCTTTCTTTCTTTCTTTCTTTCTGACAGTGTCTCTTTCTGTTGCCCAGGCTGGAGTGCACTTCCAAATTCACTGCAGCCTCAAATTCCCGACTCAAATGATCCTCCCACCTCAGCCTCCCAAGTATCTGGGACTACAGGTACTCACCATCACACACAGTCAATATTTTAATCTTTTATAGAGACAGGGTCTTTCTGTGTCACCCAGGCTGGTCTTGAACTCCTGGGCTCAGGCAATTCTTCTGCCTCCGCTTCTCCAAGTGCTGGCATTACAGGCATGAGTCACTATGCCTGGCCTCTGTTTGCCGTAAGTTTTCTATAGAACCTTAGATAAATCATGTAACAACCTCTTTGGCCACAGATTCTGCCCCTATAAAATTTACATAATAACGATTATCATCATATATGTCTCATTGATTTCATTAAGAATCAAACTAGATAAAAGATGTGAAAATACTTTGAAAGACTTATCCATTGAACAGATAATTAATAGTGTTTTATTTCTGCTTTGGTTGGAAACAATTATGCCTGTGAAAAGTAATTGCTAGATGTTAAAAGTCACATCGCATTTAACTGTTAAACTGTATGCATATTGTCAACCATCAAAAGCAAACCATCCAGATGTTTCGTCTACCAACATACCAATCCTCTGGAAGTTTCCAAAAATAGTATTTACCTTTTTATCAAAGAAATGACTATGTTTCCCTAAATAATTCTATGATCCATGCTAAATTCAATAGAAAACTTTTCATTTATTTGGTGATAAGTTAATTATGCACAACCTTTAAAAATTGCCCAAATGTCTAAGTCAGTTTTCTTAAAGAAAAGTGGATCTTTTCATGACACGTGAGGAATCATTTCAAAATTGAAATTTATTGAGTAGGACATTTAGGGTTAGGCAAGGGCTTGGATCTTCGACACCAAAAGCAGTTGGGGTCAGGTTTCACTCCTGCTCCAAAATATACACCAGATTTCAGTGGTTGGATGCTATTAGGTAGAATTAGAAAGGATTCACCCTATTTCCTCCCTTCTCATATCTGTATAGTGTCTCAAGCAATTGTGGCAGAGTATTCTCTTAAGGCAGGAAATAATCAGAATCCTGACTCCTTTTTCTGAGATTTATGTCTATAAATCCATGTTCAACAGACTGCAGGAAGTCTAACTAACCAAAGTTAATTTCAAAACAAAAACAAAAACAAAATAGGGATTTTTTTTTTTTTTTTTTTAAGGTAAAACACTGAAAGAAAGATAGAAGGGCCACACTGTGCAGCTGTACTTGCTCATTGGCTAGGAAGTCAGTGGGGAAGGGGTGGTGATCATATTTCTAGGCTAATATAATCCATCCAACTGCATTCTCTGACCACTCTGATGACATTCACGTGCCTGCCTTAAAGCAGGTAGCTACATACGGAACTTTAAAAATTTATGTTTAAGGTTCTGTAATCTGTGGTATGCTGGTAAATTTTTAAAATCTGACTCCCTGGTAGTCCTACTTTTAATTCTTTAAGGAATCTCCATGCTGTTTTTCATACTGGTTATACTAGTTTATATTCCCACCAGCAGTATGAAAGTGTTCCCTTTTTGGAACTAACCTAAATGCCCATCAACCAATGAGTGGAATAAGAAAATTTGGTATATACACACTTTGGAATACTACTCAGCCATAAAAAGGAATAATGTCTTTTCGGCAGCTTGGGTGGAGTTGGAGGCCATTCTTTTAAGTGGAGTAACCCAGAAATGGAAAACCAAATATTGTGTGCTCTCACTTATACGTGTGAGCTAAGCTATAAGGATGCAAAGGCACAAGAATGATATAATAGACTCTGGGGGCTTGGGGGGAAATGTTGGAAGGAGGGTGAGGGATAAAGGACTATATATGGGTACAATGTTCACTGCTCAGGTGATGGGTGCACCAGAATCTCAGAAATCATCACTAGATAACTTATCTAGGTAATCAAAACTACCTGTACCCCAAAATTATTAAAATAGAAATAAAAATTTAAAAAATTAATAATTATTGATTGGAAAAAAGCTATCTCTTTGGGGAAAAAGAGGTTGTGTACATATAAGTACCTGTGTTTATTCTAAATTTCAGTGATATAATATGTAGCATGCAGTTTTCAAATAATAATTAAAATACAATATTACTATAATTCCAAACAGGCAACTGATTTTAACAGAATGCTTTCATTGGTTTCTGTTGAACTATTATCTCTTAGTCACTATGGTGGCAAGCAATGAATGAGTATAGTTCCAACATTTTGGTTGATATTTTTGCTTACATCAATTAGCAAAATTGAAAGAATAAAGATATCTGTTAGATTTTCACTCATTCATTAAAAGTGTGAGTGACTATTGAGTTGCATGATAGTTTTCAAATAATGAAAACATATCCTCTCAAAATTCTATGCTTTCACATTTTAATTGCTATAAACAAGACTTACTTTTAAATTAAAACTCCATCACTTTCTTAAGTATAGATAATAAGTAAAACAATACATCAAACCTTGATTTGTAGCATTTGGCTATTCTGTGCTAAAGTTCTCCTATCATATACCATTGCAACGTGGTGTCACTGGTCAGAGAGTAGGGAAGAGGTGTCAGAGACCTAAATAACCATAGAGCATAGATGAGTCAAATGTAGTAGAACCGGGAGTGATATGTTTTGAGTATTTCCTTTGATTTTACCAGAATTTATTTAATTATGAATTTATATAGGTTGGGTTTCAGTAGTGGCTGTGTTGAGCAACCAGCTCACAATACTCCTTAAAGTTTAACAGTTGATGTTCACAAGCCTGTACTAGAAGTCTCCAGCATGCCACTGATTTTAATCCCTGCAGCTCAATCAGTTTTACTATAGGAAGCCTCTACCTGAGCACAAGGTCAGGGGTTGGGGGTGGGGTGGAAAGGATGCCCTAAGAAGCCCTTTTTCCTTGGAAGAACTGGCTGGAATTTGTATCAGACCAGTGGGCAGTGGAGATCCTGGCAAGGCATATCCTGGGGCCGCAGCTGGGCTGACACCCACACCTGGCACACAGCTTCACAGGAAACACTGGCAGTGCCAGCCCATCAATGACAGCGAGGCCATAAATGGGGAGACGGCCAACACCAGCATGCAGTGCATCCCAGGAGGCCCTTGGTTTCAAAGCCCAATCTTTAAAAATATGTCTGAGTTTCTAGTCTCCCAGCATAGACATCTATGGAAATTTAGGTAACTTTCATTAATTGTTAAAAATTATTTAGAGAAGGAAACCTCAGGAAGAAGCCTAGTCTTCCTGGTGACTGGCCTCACATCATGCCATTTTGGGCGTGAAAAGATGACACGACCTCCTTTTCTCATATCCATATAGCATTGCTTGGCTATTTGTGACAATATTATTAAATTACCAGAGCGACGATTTTCCAGTGATGTGAGAGGCTTCAACACCAAACACAAACCTACAAAGAAGCTTGAAAATACTCAGTTTCATAAATGACCACACAGAAAAGCCTCAAAAATTGCGTTTTTATTGACATTATGGTTCATTAAATCATTAAGCCTTCTTTGCTGGCTCAATTAAAATGTAAGCAATGTAGACTTCTCAGAATAAACTTCATATATAATGATGAAGAAGATGTGTATAGGATATAAATGATAAAATGAAAAATATTTACATTTAATCATTCTTGGCATGAGATAGAAAAATACTGCACGTTCAAGAGCAAGGCAAAGTGAACATAGAGGAATAACATAAAACCTGAATTCTATTCTTCTTTCTATTGCCAAAGCCTTCCCCCATCACGTGGTATTGTTTTTTTATAGGCCATACTAGTAAGATGAAAGAAGCGTTAAAGCATAGTACTTGTAATTTAACAATTCTAGAGTGTTAACTCTGAATAATTCAGCGGTGCATTTTAAGGTGCTTTGATGGAAGGCTACTTTCTTTTGTTCTCCAAAGGGCAGAACTAAGTCACAAATTCATGATCTTTAAAAAAAAAAAAAAAATGAAAGATTAGGCCTAAACAAACAGCCAACGTCTCTAAGTACATCTGTTTACCTGTTTCCTGGACTGATAACAATATAGAAAGTAGAATAACAAGTGAAAGACCATTATGTCTAAGTACACAGGTGAAAATTCACCAGATTCCTGGGACAGTTAGAGTTGTTGGTTCTTGTCCTGGCAAGGCAGCATCTCAGTGAAGCAGACTTTTGGATTCACTCTCTGATTAAAGGAAAAATAAAGTTTGGAAGCCAGGGTTACTACAAGTTATAAAATATTATGTAATAACAATAATGAAAATGTATAGAATGTAAATTATGTGAATAAGAATTCATTTTAAGAGACAATATTATTTGCTGTATTTTATGAGTGAAAAAAAAATCTAGTTTAACTGCATTTAAAGTCCCACAGCTAGTTTGGGGCAGAAAAGACTAGAATTTTAGTTTCCTGAGAACACCTCCAATTTTCTTTCCATGGTATAAATTGCGTATCTTGCACAGTAAGGGGCATGTTCACCTAGGGTTCCAAGTCACTAAATTGCTGGATGATTCTTTTTCTTTTGCGATGCTATGTTTCTGGCCTGGGCACAATTTCCAGAATTTCCTGCAGAGTGGAATCATTCCATGATCCACGCAGGCTGCATTAAATGGTGCTTGGTAAATAACCAAGCGTTGGTCCTTATCTTTGACCTTGCCGATCCATTCCCAATGAAATGATAATTGATGGTGCTTGAGTCAATTATTTTCTTTATACTCTTTCTGCAGTTTCTATTCCAGAAAAGATTCGGGAAAGGGGAGTAAAGAAAATATATCCTGAGTCTTTCTCCTATTTTTGATTTTTCTTGTTGCCATTTTTATATTTAGAGGTTATTTTTCATTGAAACAAGTACCATTTTCCAAGTAATTGGGTTCCGTAGCCCAACTCATATAGAATTGTATAAGACACAGAACTACTACCTAGGTTATGACTCATTGAAACACTTTAAATGGAGTAAAATTGTCAAATTTTATAGCATGTTCTTAAATGCTATTGATTTTCTGACAGCCTTGCAAATTAAAACTACCAACTTCTAACCAAGAATAAAACGAGCTCATTAACTGAGGCTGTTTTTAAATACACTTTTCTTTTCTCATTTTGGTTGGTATTAAACTCATCGTTCTCTAACAGGAATTTAAACAGGTTTTGGCATAGATTCCAGCAGCCCTAATCTCACAAGGGTCAAAGTAGCTACTTTTCATGAGTGTTTGTCCACAATCCTTCGTCATGTTCATAATGGTTGCTAGTTTTCCTCTCCAAAATTGAGTCATTTGAAAAATATAAAATACATTGTGTGTTAGTGTATTATAGAACCCAGTGGCATATTTTTCTCAAATGTGAAATAAAAGTGAGAAAACGTTTTGGAACAAAGAAAGCAAAAGGTCTTACGTGGTATGGTTTGGAGCGTCTCCTCCACAATCAGTTCCAGGCTTCAGTTTACACTTTAGGGCTTCGCAGCAGAGGTTGGTACATTCCTTCAAAGCACACACACAATGGAAAAAGGTGGTTCAACACTTTCTTCCCATAGACTAGGTGATAGAATTCTGGTACAAGATGGCAATGAAAGTTTACTTTTTAAGCTAAATTACTCTGATAGGCGAATTCCAGTGACAATGACCAAGGACATTGAAAAATAGAAAACAAAATATCATCAGCAATGAAGACTACTCCTTAGAAGGTGAGAAATAAAATTATTCAAGAATTTTTCAAAAATAAATTTTGTCTAGATGTATGATGTGTATGTCCAAACTAAAAAAAAGAATGACATACAGCAGAAAGAAAAATATGAAAATAATTTAAAAGGCCTTTCAAAAGTGCAGGAACTCCATGAAGAACTTTATATATATAAATTTCCTCAGAAAATTTAAAGGCAACTTGTCTTTTAAGACAATGCTTAATGTTGTAAAAATATCAGTGCCCTTCAAAGTTAAATATAAATTTAATGCATTTCCATCAAATCTCAATGGTATTTGAGGACAAGTTTGCAATAACAACAGTAATGACAAAATAATGAAAAGATTTGACATTAAAATGCATTATCAAGTTACAATCTTTAAAATAGTGTCATGCCTGGGAGAAATATGTAGACAGAAAGCTTATTTTTAAAATAGAAAAAAACTCCTAATTATATACCTAGGAATAATAAACTGGCATATCAGATCTATGAGAAATTGGATTAATCAATAAACAATACTGTATAAAGTATATATACTACTTTTTGGATAAGAAAACAGTTATTTAGAAATTCAGTTGTTCCTAAACCCAAACTCTCTAGTTTTATTCAATTACAGAAGAAAAATATCAACAAGATATGAAAATAATACAGGAGTTGACTGACATAATTCAAGAATTTTAGATGTTACATATTCTGTATACAATGGTCCTCTCTTGGCCTCTTCCTTCTTCTTTCCCCCTTTCCTTTCTGTAAACACATACCATTTACTTGCTGAAACCAGAAGTACCTAGGGTTTTGAGTATCTTCAATTGTCTTCCACCCAAGAAACCATAGAGGAATTTAAGCAAGTAAGAATGAGATAAACATAACTCTAATTTATTATAAAATATCAAATCTTTTGTAAAATTCCGTGCTTCTTTATAATTAACAGAAAGTTTACAATATTCTTCACAAATGACTAAGTTATGCTGCATAGACTTCTGATGTGATCTAACCACCTAAAATTTCTGAATACATAAACTGAAGCATAGAGAGTTTAGACACCATGCTCATTGTCACAGAGCCATCTTAAGTAATGGATACTTCTTGGGCTGCATCCTGCTTCACCAATGATTAGCTGTGTATCTTTGAAACTAGTTAACTTTTCTGAGCCTCACTTTGTCTCTAAATTGGGACAATGGCAGTATTTTGTATATTTGTGAGTAACAGAAGAGATGGTGTATATGAAAGTAATTTTCAGATTATCTGATATGTGCAATATCTTCAAATAAGAATTCTTAGTCTTTGTCTTAAAAGTAAAAGAAACTTGTTATGACAACAGAAATATCTTTTAGAAGCCAATGGGATTGCAAGTGGTCAGCGTTGTTTAGAGTATACAAATGCCTTGAAAGAGTCTGATTTATAGAAATTAACAGAATCATAGTGCTTATTCTGGATGTTCTATGTTAATAGCCCATTTTCTACAGATTTTTGTGATTATTTTTTCTTTTCCTCTTTCTTCTCTGTTTTGTTTACAACCTGGTTTACACGTTGGCTTGATGAGAAAAGACCAACTCTCCCTCTGAGGAGAACTTACTTCTAGATCTCTAATTGTTCCTGTTCAACAGATGATCAACTATGACATTATGTCATTTAGGGATTTCTGACTAATACACGTTTTGGAAAGATCATAAGTGACATGTTATAGTTAACAATTAACTTCTTTACATTTAACTTCATATAATTACATCAAAATCATGTCCTGGTTTTTGAGATGCCTTTCAAAGGTTACTAAATTCAGTAGCAAAAACACAAGTGCAAATCTACTTTTTACTATGATGCGCAGTTTGTCTTTAGAAAGAATTTCCGAAAGAATATTGGAAAACAAAAAGAAAACTGCATAATTCTTCCGCCCCAGTCAAAATCTAATAAATAATACCTTAGGAGAACCACAATCACAATCTTCTCCCACTTCCAGAAGGTGGTTCCCACACACTGGTGTTGTCATTATATTTGTAGGAATAGGTGCTTGCAGCAGGCACTTTGGTTTCTGAGATAAAAGGTATCTTTCAAAATGTGCGCGGCAAGACGTACTGAAATCCTTTGGGAATTTTGAACTGTAATCAGAAGAAAACTCAAATAATATGATATACAGTGTGGTGCCTTCTGCATGAAACACAGAATGAAGATAAAGAAACACGAGACTCTGGCTTATCTAACTGTATTATCGACCTCAATGGAAATTCCAAATTTGGCAACCATTTAGGACTGTACTGTATTAAATGTGGTAGGTGATAGAACATGCATACTGTGGTATTTGGAAATTTTTTTCCTAGAGCCTAAGTCATAGAGCTGAAAGGATTTCCATTGCCATGTGGCCATTTAGTATTGTTCTAAAGGACAGCAGTGACAGCTATCACCATTTGTAATAATCCACTCATTTTGCATTGAGAAATGAGGGGCAAGAGATAATAATAATGAATCAGTGAAAGGAAGTAGTTGCAGGCTTCTGGGCTGTATGGAAATATTTCTTTTCTTCTTTGTGAGCATTTCAAGAACAAAGTATGTTTGATTTATTTTTCTATCCCAAAGTCTTTGCAAAGTGCCTGGCATTCACAGGTAATTCATAAATCGGCAAAAATAGATGATTGGTTGATTGATGATAGGAGTATAAGACGATCCTGTCATCATCATAATGAGATGAATATTTTTAGAAACTATGGGTTCATTTTAAGTTAGACTCATTTTAAGTTAAAATTATAAGGTCACCATACTTGCAAGCTCTATCTTGGCATATTTATAAATCTTAAAGAATGAGCCCTGGTAGTTTTTAAAATTTGTGCCTCAAGAGACCGGAGGTTGAATTAATGGGATACACAACCCTTGGGAAAAAATATGCCCATCCAACATCTGTAGACTGCTTCCGAATTCTTTAAGATTTGGAAAACATCTCTCTTCTTCTAGGATGACGAGGTCTCACCTCAGATACTGATTCATCACACAACTGCCGGAGGGACACTTGGTGTCGAATGGAACATCAGGCATACCAAGGACATGGCCCAGCTCATGTGACATCACTGCTACAAGAGCCACACTATTCTTTTTTTTAGCCTGGAAAAAAAAAAGTAGACACATTTATTTATTCTGTTTTTATTCAATTGTTGCCAATGTGCAGTCTTTAAAAATGGCTTAAGAGATGAAAACTAGTGAACCATTTGCTCCCGTGTATTGCAAAATGTTGAAAGAGCATTGGAAGTGATTGGGTCCTATGGATACAATATATTTTATTCAGTAAATATTTGTTGAACTAATGGATACTAAGTTACCAGTAAATCATGGTTAAATTAATTACATTCTTCATAGGAAGTACTCATAGGCACCATATCAGAGGTCTCCAAAACCTATTGCTATGATATCTATGACACTGGAGTGCTTGGACACATGACATCTGCATGCACCTTTCTTCCTTGTCTGGCCTCTCTGGCCACAGATACTGGGGATGAATAGTGTTAACCCGGGTCACAGAGGGTATTGGATCTCCTTTCTGTTCCAATATTCCTACTCTGGTTTTCTAACATGAACTAAAGAATGACATGGCATGCTCTAGCAAGGCTGATGTAAGGAGATGTTCTGTTTCATAATCCAAGGGGTCTTCAGTGCAATGACCTACCAGTAGTTTCATTTCTACCTTGATTCATTGATTCAGCAAATGTTCATTTTGCTCATTCTATATAAGGTGTTATGCTGGACTTCATAGAGGATGCAGAACCACAGGGAGGCTTACTATAAATTTACACACCTCAATAACAGCAATCGAAGATGGGGAACACAAGGAATTTGAAGCTGCCAGTCCCACGCGTCGATTGTTGAAGCTAATCCCGCTGTATGAAAGTTACAGATACTACTGTCACAATCTGAGCCTTTGTAACAATTAGCTTTTGTTAATCATGTTAATGAATTGCCTCACTGCCCTAGCCTTTTTATATGGACTAGGCCCCAAAAAACTTCTATTCCTTCGTGTTATAATGACCATAGATGGTTATCTTATATCCAAGAGCTCATTCTATCATCTGATTATTGATCCAATAATCTCACAGGTGAATTGCTAGTGGTACAATGTCAAGCACTCTGACGGTTGATCAGGGAACTATTACGGAGCTGAAACCCTTGCTAAGGAACCTTGGGGATAGCGATCCATTCGTCCTACATTCACCTGGCCAGCATGTGCTCACCTGAGGAGCTGAGCATGGTCGTGGATCTTTTCCCTCAGGTTGGAACTGTGCCATCTCAGGAAGTTGTTAAACGTGGTACTTCCGCTGGGCACCACCTTTATCTTATCACCGTCAGACCAGATTTCCATACCTACCAAGGCCACTTGAACATCTATGGTGTTATAAATCTGTAGAAAGAGCATTTATCTTCATACAAATGTTCATGATTCCTTTTGTGTTTGAGAACTTTTGTTGACCCCAAGTGATGGATAAAGTGACAGACTGTAAGTAATGAATTTCCATTTTGAAAGTAAAAATTTTAAAAATTGTCTTTGTTGCAATGCATATAATTTCACCTTGATGTTGATCCTTGTTCTGCTAAAATTTCCCTGAACTGTTTAACTTAAGGCATTTGTGACCTTTTTAACTTCTTGTTGGTGAAATCATAGGGAAGTTCCAGGCTTCTATGCAGAAACACGAGGTTTACATGACTAATGTCTTACCACATTGAGTAGGTTCATCACATCAAACACAAAGCTTCTTATCAGAGTTAGATTCTCATTATAGTTCTTATACTGTAAAATACAAAACACAAAGTATAGTGAAATGGCAAATTACACTGAGAAAGCTGATGGCATACAGGATTTCACATTTTAAGAAAAATTATGCATTTCACTACAATGAACATCTGTGCATTCCATAATTAAATAATGTAAGACTGTGTTCTGGCAAATTCTATTTCAAATGTTAAGAGTTTTTTGATAAAAGTGAGACATTCATGTAAAATTTTAATGTTCTTATAATTTTATGATTTTAAGTTGAATAAATCAAATTAACAATTTTAAGGTTTTTAAACAGAATCATGTGATTAAAATTTGATTAAAAAGCAACATTTGCTAGATAGAAATGTAGATTCTAGTATTTTCCTCTGTATCTATCAATATAATTTCTAAGTTATATAGAGTTTTGTGTTGATTTTATATTGACATAATATTTATATTAAATATATTTAATTTTATATTAAGATATGAAGTATTGTAATATTTTAATAATGCATTCTTTTTAATTTTTTTGGTTGATTTCCTGTAGCTATCTGGTGTTAAGTATATCGCCAATATCTAAATATGTTCGTGGCAGATGGATATTAAAGGGGATGAGGAGATAATAACTATTGCTGGCAAGGCAAGTAAACAGCCAAGACACCCAGGTGGACAAATGCCCCATTATTAGCTAAAATAGTTTATTGCTTGCTTTTGCTTGATAAGTAAACTTAAAAGGTGACTGAACTGGCCAAGAGGCCTGTGTGTTTCATACTCACAAAGGCATTATCCAGCACCAAATAGAGATCAATGTATTTCTGTGCCCGAAGAAAGTCTTCTTGCTTTACAAAGAATAAAAGAACATTGTTAGTCACTGTCTTTATCCTAAAAGATTCTAAAGCTTAAAAGGAGATTTTTTTCCCCTAAAATACAAGATAAATAGAAAAATAAGTAAATAAATTATAGACTTGACACATGTTACTCATTTCTAAGAATAGTCGTATATCGCCTATCTTTGCTGAGACAATTGAAGTAAATGATGAGGTAATGGAATTGTATTCACCTCTGGGCTTTTGAGTGATCTAGAGATTCGAATTGGGCCTTGTTTCCCGCCAGTGCTCCTCACACCACATGTGTAGTTAGCTGGGTCTTGTTCCTCCTGGTTAGATGTAAAGATGGCATGTTCTTTCTCGTCTGTGCTTTTCAGAGGTTTTATCAGGTATCTTTGATGATGATGTGTGAAGTATCCTCTGGGAGATATAGAGACTTGTATTTCAGGATTCCTGACACACAGAGTCATATTTGCATCCAAGAATGGATTGATGTCTGCCCCTCCATCCCAATTTCACACATAGTCTTGTCATTCTTAGACCTTTCAGCTAACTTTTGGTAACGTAAGTTAGAATCACTATTTGTCGATATAAAATGAAGCCTAGCTTACTTACCAAGATAATTCTGAACAAGAATTATAAAGATGAAGCAACCCCAAAGAATTTGGAATTTGCACCATGGTAAATATTTTTCCATAGTTTATTGATTCATTTAACAAATATTTCATGGCAGATCCTAGGACTATAATGGAAAATGGAGTAAGGGAATGTTTAGATAGCAAGAACGCCAGAGGGGAACATGAATGATCAACAGGCCAACCAGAGTAACATGCTGGGATTAGAAGTAGCTTAAAGAATCCCTGTTTCTATAATCATAATAGTATGATAATTTGTTCATAAATAGAAGGTGAATCCATATAATAAAATATTACAATCCAACATAACTGTTCAAAATTATATTCCTGAAGGTATGTTATGATATGTGAAAAACTTGTCATGTGTGTTATGAGCCATGTTGGAAGAACAATGTGTTCTATATTTTTATTTCAATGCTGTGAAAGATACATTTGTCTATATGTGTATATAAGGGTGCCAACATGACAAAATGTTAATAACACTGATCACTTAGAGGTCAACTTTTGTGGTAGTTGTTATTTTCTTTTTCTTTTTTTTTTGTTTTGAGATGGAGTCTCGCTCTGTCGCCTAGGCTAGAGTGCAGTGGAGCTATCTTGGCTCACTGCAAGCTCCACCTCCCAGGTTCATGTCATTCTTCTGCCTCAGCCTCCTGAGTAGCTGGGACTACAGGTGCCCGCCACCACACCCGGCTAATTTTTTTTTGTATTTTTAGTAGAAACGCGGTTTCACCGTGTTAGCCAGGATGGTCTCGATCTCCTGACCTCATGATCCACCCACCTCGGCCTCCCAAAGTGCTGGGATTACAGGTGTGAGCCACCACGCTTGGCCTGTTATTTTCTTATTTGTGCTTTTTCTTACTTTCCAAACTTTCTCTCATTGGCAAGAATTATCTATGTAAACAGAAACACATATACTTCTACAATTAAGTTCAATTGTGACAATTGCAGGGAAGAATGTTTTAGAAAACAAGAAGTAACTGTTTCAGAGAGTAGGGTGGACAAACATGGAAGTGGATCCAGATATCATCAAGGTCCACAGTGTAGCATTCTTGTTTTACCATTCTAGGCCTGACTTCTCCTAGAGCAGCAGATTATGAAATGTCAGGGTAATACTTTGTTCTTCACTTTAACCACATATATTCCGCATTTCAGCAATGAAAAATTTACCAAAATAGTAAGAAGACAATATCTAGTAGCCCTTAATTCTGCGTAACAAAAAGCATCTTGATCTTGAATGATTTTGATAGTAGTTCTTACCTCAACCCGTGACAAGTACTAATGCTGGCAACAGAATTCTTTTCATTTAGGATGTTTCCTTTATAGTAACAGTGTTCCTGGAGTGGAAAAAAGAAATTATGCTTCAGAAATGTGTGTGTGTGTGTGTGTGTGTGTGTGTGTGTGTGTAAAATGTATGAACTATGAGAATACATGTATCACAGTTGTGAGGAAAGCTACTGTCTTGAATATGTAAAAATTCTTCAAGTAGTGACTGTGGCCAGAGCAATTCTCAGAAACACAAACAGCAAGAACCTCCGAGGTTTTCAGAATTGCTTCACTGGAAGCTCTGTATATTTGGTGGCTGAGCTGTTTTTCTGACATTAATTTACACTAAGGAAGAGTCCAGGGAAGTTAAACTTAGGTGGGCTCGTAGTGAAGGGGGTTGTTTTCTCTGAGAAGTGGCCAATACTCTAGGGATTTACAGTACTCCCGGTGGGTCCTCAGGTTTGGGGGTCAGTGCTCAAGAATTTGGCTTCCCTGTCCTGAGTCCCAAAGGCACTGTGCATTACAAATAAGTAAAATGAGACGTCTATTTTCCTAGACTGGGGAATCCTCAATACTTCACACTGTCACTCCTGAGCTCCTCAGACTAACTTATTTAATCACTGTTTTAATTGATCTATTAGTGGAATCCCATTATCAGCCTCAAAGATTCAAAATTACTTGTCTACAGCTAGAGATTCAGACATGATTGCTGGCCCACATCTGCAAAGTTAAGGGGCCACTTATGTGGAGTGATCCAAAAAAGGTAACGAAAAAACTCCAGTGCGAAATAAATTGACCTGCCTCAGGGTCTGAAATTCCATCTGTGGTCTTTTCTCCCTGTTTGGAAGAGATCTTGTCAACATAAACATTTTTTCATAGAAGACTTGAGAATATTCCTCATTAATGTATCATCAGCTATTAACAATTAAGCATGAATTAATTTATCAGACACTGTCCGCTGAAGATAGTGTTAGCAAAAATTCAGACGTTCATGAAATAAGTTTTGATGAGCATGGGGAACAAAGAACCGTTTTGTGGTAGAAGTCTATTTTTTTTTTTTAATAGAGAAATACACGTTTAGGGTACCTTGTAGGATGGCTCTGAGAAACTCTCCTAGCTTGGGAACGTGAACATCTCTTGACTGAGATTTGTTGTATTCTCTTTCTGATACTATATGCCATGATTCTTAATGTCTGACATTTGGCCCTGGCATTATCTACAGGATAATGATTTAATCAGATATAAAAATATTAATTAAATAATTGATATTTCATTGCTGACCTCAGGATAAATGCATATATCTCCAGAAAATAGTAAATAGTGACATGAGGTTTTAAGTACCCATAGAGAAGAATTTTTCTAACCTATGGATAAAATGGTCCAGGGACAAGTGGACTTTTGGTTGCTTCCAAAAATGTGACACTTGGAAGCCTTCTGCTGCTCCTATGTTTTAAAAGCTGAATGTGATTTTCCAAACTGTTGTCTCATTGGTCACAGATGAGCACCTTGCTTTCAAGTCCTTTGATTATTTTTTGAAGTTGTTCTTGGACCTATGAATTTTATAAAATAATTGAGTCCTTTGGGGATCTTAGTTAACATTAGCACAAACTAATAACATCTAAAACTCAAAAGAGTCTCACAAAGGATTCGGACCCTACCATGTTCTCAGGCTTCGTGGTGATTTCCTCTCCTCTGGGTGAGTACAGTGTTTCAGTATAGTCTGGCCCCAGGAGATGCCTGTAGAGAGCAGAGAGCTGCATGAACCACTCTGGGTGGTAAGAAAGGCAGAACTTCCTGAACTTCAGCACTAAAAAAGTGATAGTGTCTACAATGAGAAATAGCTAAGGTTCTGACCTACTAATCCTCTTCCAATATTGGAGCTCTGCTACTGAAGCAAATCAGAGAGTTAGTTCTTCCTATTAAATCTGAGGGAGGAAGTCCCCTCATCTCCTTCTCATCTGTAGATTCCCTGTCTTCAAACCAGTCATTTTGAGATTTCCTGCACCAAGGACACAACCTCTACAGAACCTTTGAAGGGTGCTGAGTCACAAATATGCTTATAGGCCCACTGCATTCAGGGAGAAGTTTACTAACTGTTATAAAACTAGGAGGAACCCTATCCCCTGTAATCTATCTCTAGGTCATGCATCTTGAATCAGCCTTGGATATACATTCTCATAAAAGAATAGAAAGCATCATCAAAGTCTTGAGTTTATATGAGTAGAAAAAGATGTTCAGTAAGTTCCCGGAAGGTCAAGGAAGAAAGTTATTTACATATGCCATTCCTTTTGTTTTACACTTTGTATATAATTTCCTAGGAAATCTGCCTTTTTAGCACAAACTAATATCATCTAAAGCTCAAAATGCCTCATGTGTTCTATGTCAAACCACACTAAATGGAGCCTGAAAAAGATTGCTCCCCAATTTCATAACCTAATCCAGTGATTAGACTTTTGGAAGGTACAACTTACTTGGATTTTTGTAGGGAGAGAATGATTTCTTCTCCATTTAAGATCATCTGATATTGAACTTCGGGTTCATACCTTTCCTGAAAACATTTAATTACACCAAACAATTTATATTTCTGAACATAACTAAAATAATTGTAATGATATATGTAGTATATATTAGAAGAACAATTACAACTGCATATAGGATAAAATCAGTTCTCTGGTGTTTTCAAAATATGTAAGACAAAACACATTATGCACTAAAATGGACTTTCAAAAAGTAGAATTATGTGATAATAACACTTATAGATTAAACTAGCTGTAATACATGAGATAGGGACTTCTCATTTGTCCTAATGTACAGTATACTGTGTCAGGATCCCCCAGCCAGGGAATCAAAACAAGGTGTGTATTTTTCTTACTTTAAAACTAAACTAAATACGCTTAAAAACAACAACAACAACAACAACAAAAACTCCCAACCCACTAAGAATTAGGTAACAATTACAAAATGAGGGAAATACTTGCAACAATGTAATAGTCAAATAATTGATATCTTTAACCAATAGTAGAAATATTGTGTTAACTACTGATACAAAATTTAATTCTTCACTATTGACAAAACGGCTGAGGAAAAAGACAATTCACTGGAGAAAAGGGGTGGTGGTGAGGCTGTCCAGGAACAACATCTCAGTTAAAGATGGCTGACCTTCCTGGACTTCTCTCCTCACTCTCAAACTGAGAGAAATGTCTAAGCAGCTTTATCCTTTCTTATCAAGTGATGTTGTTGACTCTGCTGCTTAAGCATAGCGGCATTCTGAGAAATTGTGAGCTGTCTCCTGAACACAGGGGAGCTGTATACATGGGCTTCAATATGAAACTATTAGATGGTAACTGTAACATCACTGCTGTTAGTGAAAAGGCTTTTTATTGCCTCTTTGGATGATTGTAACATCTACCACAGTCATTCACCTTGCTTACCTCTTTGCCATGCTTTTCTGTCTGGTTGCTCTCGATCTCTCTTTTGTGTAAAATGTGAAGTTTTATAGGACGAACTATTTCATGGAGCGTTAATTCAGGTGTTTGCTTTATGGCTATTGCTACAGAAAGAGAAATAATATTCACATGAAAGATTTAAAGGTTTCGGTTTTAGTCGTCTTGTGTTTTGTTTTCATTTGTTGGGTTGCTAAAAGGGCAGTGAAGACTACATTCCTATGTAGAGAGCAAACATTAGGAATAACAAATTGATTCTCCTACTTCAGCTTTGATGACAAGGATTTTTTTTTTTTTTTTTTTTTTTTTTTTTTTTGCTCTCCCTCCCCGCATTCTGAAAAGACATGAAGATTACAAAACAGTTCTTCAGATGATCTCTCAGTGCATGCAAATGCTGGACCACCATACCCAGAAAGGACAGGTTATGGATTAAGAACAGGGGTTGTGTGAGCCTAGAATTCTGCCTGTAGTAATCTATTTCCTTCTTGCTTTAGAGTCTTCTTAAAAATCGTGAAATTTTCTCTCAATGCCCTCCAAGACTTTTTTTTTTTTCTTTTTTATACCCTTTTCCCTCTGAAGCACAACTCCTGACTATACACTCTAAAAATAAAATTTTTCCTTTGTATATAATACTTTACTTTTAGGAAAGACTCTACTAGCAGTAATTTTATTCCTCAGTGTGACAATAAGCCATGATGTTTTTTCTCTCAGCATTTTCCCTCAAGACTTTAGATTTCAAAGAAATAAAGATTTTGTTTGCCTCTCTTTGAAGAGTTTTAAAGCCTTAGAGAGGAAGGAGAAATATTGTTTATGGACACAATGTTCTTCTTGATGTACTTGAAATTACATTACATAGACAGATTTTCATTGTTTACAAATAATAGAAATTATCTTGGAGCCAAAAGATGTGGTCTTATGCCCTAGCTAAATAACCTCATAGAAGTCACTTCAGCTTTGTACCAGTTTATTATCTAAGGTATAGGTTAGTGTAAAACTTGAATAAGATAAAATATATAAAATTATTTAGCACCCTATTAGGAAGATGGCAGCATACTTTTTCTATTTTTTCTTTTAATTATTCAATCATTCTTATAAGGTCAGTCTTATTTCTAAATGCTCACATTTTCATACATACGTATCTGTGCTTAGAGACAGTTTTCCACTCAGTATGACAGAGTGATCTTAGGGAAAACAGGAGATTTTATACCTGGCTGATACAGAAAATGAAAGGAAATCACAAAGCAAGAATTCCCTCCTAGTCAGCTCCCAAAGTTCTGCTGCAATACTCTCCCGAGCAGGATTCATCACACACTAAAACAGGAAATCTACAAATGTATGAGTAAATGATCTTTTATTAAAAGAGAATATGAGTCCATTAGTGGAAAAAGCCATGCGCTTGGAATGAGAATGAATTTTAACAATGTCTAGTCCCAACGCTAGCACTAATCATGCAATTTTGGAAGAGCCCTCAAAATCTCTGTTTTCCTTCCTCACTTCTTGTTCTACCTACCTTATTTGTCTTTGGGGAAACTTTATAAGAGTAGATTACAATGTGATTTAGACAAAAACCTTTGCAAGATATATAAAGTAAAAAATCAAAACAACAACAACAACAACAAAAACCACCCAAATCAAACAGTGTTGTTGTTTTGTTTTGTTTGTTTTGAGACAGAGTCTCGCTCTGTCGCCCAGGCTGGAATGCAGTGGCCCGATCTCAGCTCACTGCAACCTCTGCCTCCTGGGTTCAAGCAATTCTCCTGCCTCAACCTCCTGAGTAGCTGGGATTACAGCTGCGTACCACCACACCCGGCTAATTTTTGTATTTTTAGTAGAAACGGGGTTTCACCATGTTGGTTAGGCTGGTCTTGAACTCCTGACCTCGTGATCCACTGCCTTGGCCTCCTAAAGTGCTGGGATTACAGGCATGAGCCATTGTGCCCATCCCAACAGTGTATTTTTAATGAATATCAAAATGATAGTAAAACAAGGTTGAGTGAAATTTCAACCTCTTAAAAACATATTTTAAAAACGGAGACATTGGGTCAATATTATACTCTTAACTATGATGTGTCAGATCACTACATTTGATTTTTTTATATAGAAGAAAAATAATGTAAAAGTATTACATTCTTTTCTAGACAGTAAGCAACTTATCTTCTCTGATATTTCTTTTATATTAAAACTCAAGTATTCATTTGACAAATATGTATTGAATGCTGACTTTAGGCCAAGCACAGTTTGAGGCTGTCAGGTTAAATGAAATAATAGAATAGATAGTGACCCATGCCCTTATAAAATTCATTCTATTGGGAAATGATGTTATATTACATATATTTATACATATGAAGTATACATTATGAATAATTAAATTATTTACAGGTTGGAAGATGATAAATGCTATGGTGATGAAATATATCAGAGTAAAGGAGATTGTGAATGCCGGATTAGAGGTGAGTGTTGCAATTTTAAATAGGGAAGTAATGATAGTCACATCGAGATGATCACTTTTAAGCCAAGACTTCAGGAAGATGTGAGACTGAACAATATCATTCTTTGGGAACAAAGAGTTCCGGATAGAGGAAAGAGCTAGTAATAAGGCTTTAATGTGAGATCCTGGACAGAGAGTGCATTTAAGAAACCACAGGGATCTAGCTGGAATGGAATGAGAAGAGTGAATAATAGAATATGCAAGTAGGTTGGTTATGGAAATGAATAGATTGTGCAAGACCTGATTGACTCTTACAAAATTTGGCTTTTACTCTGTGTGAAATGGGGGCCACTGGAGAGTTCAGAGCAGAGAAGTAACATAATCTGACTTTTGTTTAATAAGATTGCCCTGTCTGATCTGTTGAGAATATCCTGCAAAGAGGCAAGTGTAGAATCAGAGAGATCATTTAGGAGGATACTGCAATAATCTAAGAGAGAGGTGGTGGTGACTTAGATGAAAGTGGTATCAGTGGAAGCAGTGAGGTGTGGTCAGATACTAGATATATTTTGAAAGTGAAATCAATAGAATTGTTGAAGAATTGGATATAGAACATGAAAGAGAGGAATCAAGGATGACTCGATATTTTTGCCTTGAGCAAACAGAATTGCCATTGACAGACTTGGGGAAAGGTGAAGGAAGAATAGATATGTGGGAGAGGTTCTGGGTATGTTGTTTTGAGATATCTACTAGGCATCTGTAGAGGCCAAAGCAACTCCATCTTGGATGCTAATCTGGCAAGCTGGCTTCTGATTAATCCCTGTTCTGGGAGCCCTCTAAGATTTCCAGCGTATCCATTGTTCGTTGTGTAAGAGCAGGTACTTATCATAAATGTTGCCTGTAGGTCAAACAGCTGTGATGCTATCATACCTCAATTGTCCTGTACATCCCTTCTGAACCACCCCTCCCCTACAGTATAAAGGCCCTGGATCTGGAGAGTAATGGAATAGGGATCCACTGTCTGTGTTGTCTCGTCACCACTCAGGACACAGACATGAGTTATCTTTGTAAGCCCTTATTAAGACTTGTTTTCTAAAAAACTGGATCTTTTAGCCTCTTTCTTTGGCCTCTCAACTTCCTTGGGCTTTGGGGCGGTTTGCATAGACCTGCCCACCATGAACAGCATCTAAGTGGGTTTGTTAGAAATAAAGTGTACATTTTAGTGTGGAAGCAAAAAGTTGGGAGTTGTCCTCTTGTGGATGGTACTTAAAGCTAAAGATTAGATAAATCACCAAATGACTGAACACTGCTACAAAAGAAAAGAATATCAAGCACTGAGCCCTGGGCTATTCCAACATTAGGAAATTGAGGAGAAGAGGAGGAACCAGTAAAGGAGGCCAGTGTGAGGTAGGAGTTCACCAAATGAAATGGTGTGTTTCAGGCCATGGAAAAGGAAAGAGAGAGGAAGGCAGAGAAAGAAAGAGTTGAAAAACATGAGAATACGATGCCCCCAAAATGACCACTGGATTAAACATCCTTGAAGCCGTAAGAGCAGTCTTGATGGAGTGCTGGAGATGAAAACTCTGTAGAAGTAGGATAGAAGAGAATAGGGTGAGACTAACTAGAGAAAAAGTGTATACACAGCACCTTTGAAGATTTGTTATGCAAAAGGAAATGTGAGTGATTGGTCAGAGTGGTGGGAAAAACTATAGGGAAAGGACGCAAACCTTCTGAAAGTTCAGAAGATTCTGCAGAGCCCCGGGAAAGAATAACTGAAGGCAGCTGTTCTATAACCCTGAGGCAGAGGGCAAGGAGCAGGTACAAGGGAGTATAGGGGGCTTTCTCTTAAACAGGTTCATCTACTTATGTTGACCTGGAACTGACCTTTGATCATCCACGCACCTGACGTTCCCTGAAAGGGGAACAATAAATGTTAATTACCTACAGGTTGTTTTTGCTCCAGGTTTTCGGCATTGAGCTTGCACTGAATAAAAGCAAGCAGCTCCAGCTTCTCAGGGCTGCTCTCTGGCCACCAGAGCCAGGCGGTCACCTCGCTGTTCTTACAGTACATACCTGTGTCTGAATACTCATTTCATCCATCTGCCAGCATCTGCGGGACAGACCCGGCAGGTGGTGCCCCACGTGAGGAATGCTGCAATGGATGGCGATGAAACCCTCGAGAATGAAAGTGGAGTGACTGCAAAGTAAGTAATTGGTGATTGGTGGGGATTTCAAAGTTTGAGGGGATTTTCAAGCTAGGGTTTCATCATGGGACAAAGTTATCAGCTCAACAGCAACAGTATATAAAAGTATTGAAACAGCTGCTTAAAGCTAGTGGAGCCTGTGTCTCAGAGGCACAATTAAAGGACCTAATGCAAACTGTTGCTTTCTATAACCCATGGTTCCCAGAAGAAGGCATGCCAAACCTAGAGCTCTGGGAACAAGTGGGGGAGAAATCTTAACATCATGCACAAGGGCAACAGGTCCCAGTAACATCTTTAACATTATGGGCCTTAGTCAGGGCTGCTTTGTCCCCACTCTACACAGAAGAGCCTTAAAAGGGAAGGAAGGAAGAACCATTATCTACCTTACCGCCGCCTCCTCCTCCCTCAGCCCCACCATTACTGGGTAAAGGTACCACAGAGTGAAACAAATATTTTCTCTGAGCCCCCTCCCCCAATAAAATGGAAAAAATACAAGGGATACACTACCGTTATGGGACCCTGTCTTAGGCAAGTGGAATTAGAAGGGGAACTCTTGACCTGTCCAGTGATGCAAGATCAACAAGGCAAACAGGTACATGAACCCACTGCTTTCAACACTTCTAAAGAAATAAGAAAAAGCATTAGAGAACAGAGCTGCTAGCCCATTTATGAAAGGATTCATTGAGGCCATAGCAGACTTCCATATGACCCCATGGGACCGGTCAGTGCTAGCTAAAACAACTTTAGAGACCAGGCAATACCCCCTCTGGCAGACAGAATATGATGAGCTGTGCGAACAACAAGCCAACCAGAATCAATTGGCCTGGCAAAACGTAACAGCTGCTCTCTGGCCACTAGGGCCAGGCAGCTCTAGCTAGCTGCTCTTACACTGCATACCTGTGTCTGAGTACTCATTTCATCCATCAGCCAGGGTCTGTGGGACACACTTGGCAGGAGAGAGAAAATTTAGGACGTTAATTGGCAGAAGAGAAAGAAAAAGGATATTCATTTTAAGTTGGGAGAATTTATATGCTGACAGGAATGATTCCATAGGGAATATGGAATAGATACAGTAGGAAGGAGGGAAAATGTTAGGTCAATGTCCTTGTATGAGAAGGGATACGATCTAGAAAACAAATAGAGGTGTTAAGCCAGCACAGATAGGTCAGAGAGAGGAGCAGAAGGTAAGGCTGATCATATAGGGACAAGAAGCAGTAGACTGGTGAATATGGTGGAACACAAAGTAAAACCTTCTTACAATCCCTCCCATTTTCCCCAGAAACTTCTGGCATGTTTTTTATATACATAAAGCAAAACAAATGTAATGCTGAAGTTCATTTTGTTTAGCAGTTCAATGAGTACAAGTTTGTTGGAACATGATTGTTTCATGTACTATTCACAATGATGGTAAGATTTTATGGAAGTTCCAGAAAGTTGTGAGCTTGAAAGAAGAATAATTTACTAGATAAGATTGTGTGTGAGTAAACATAACATTACGAGGTATAAAATTATCTAATTAACTGCAACCTAATGAATATCTTCTAAAATAATAGCTTTTATTGTTAACTATTGGGTTATGTAAAGTAATAGGGAGGAACATTTAAAAATGTAGGGCTGCTTGGGCACTATGGATATTGTAGACTCTCATCAAATTCAGAAGTATTTCAGTGACTTTTTCAGCAGAATTTTGAGAGAACAATACAATAGTAATAAAAAGAAGTTTCACTTTTCTAGAAATGTATCAATGACTGTTTTGAGGCCTCTGAGGAATGGGGGAAAAAGATGTGTAGATGATTTTTTTCATTTCAATCAAATTCTATTTCATTATATGTTGTGTGACTTTAGATACAATTCTCATCAGACAGCACAGGCATAGTTGTTCAGTTGGTCAATTAATGTTTTCTTTTGTTTAATAATGCAATTATAATATATCTGATTTTGGTTTAATAATGGAATTATATATGATTTAGCCCTCATTCTATTTTAAACTCTTCCCTGTTATTCATCCTAGCAAAGGTATGATTAGGAAGTCTTAAATACATGGATTTGATTTTTGGCCAGGAAGTTAGTTCTGTGTTGTCATTGGGATGGTGTGTTTTAGAAAAGAAAATAGATCTAGTAGGGTTATTAAATAAGAAATACAATTCCAGAGACATCCTTCCCAAATCATTATGCAAATCACAAACTGTTGACTGTAAGGCTGTCCTTTTATATTTATATGGATTGAATAATTGCAAAGACTTCAGTAAGCTATGTATATATATCACATAATTATTAGTATAATACTCTATTTTATCCTTTTTTGGGGTATAGTATTGGTGATGGACAATGAGGAAATATAAAAGAATATGAAAGCTAGAGCCAGCCATATGTGTGGAGCTTTTGCTCAGCAACCTTTAGGCAAGTGAGAATTTTGTGGGGAGTTTGGATAACTCCTCAACTATGTACTTTACCTGTTTCAATACAGGGTTTAGCACAAATATGTTTAACATGGAAATGTGCAAGTTTACAGCTTGACTTTTAACATGCTTATTATGTGATCACTAGTACAATAACCAGTGACTTGAAAATTATTTTTAGGGTGTGTATAGAGTGTCATCAAATTGGTTCATCTATCAATAATCAATCTCAAAGACAAAAGGGATTTCCTTTCCAGAACTACTAATTCTGACCCTGTCATTCTGCTTTTAAGAATTTTTCTCAAGGAAATATCCCAAAGTGCAGATTTTTAAACAGCCGTGATTCATGAAGATGTTAATAAAACTTTATTTACTAGAGAAAAGACATAATGAATGGAACAACATGTAGCTTTTTGTTCCTCTATTTTGGAAAATACTGTGCAGACATAAAATTTATTTGTTAAAATATATAACAATTGGAGGAAATAGGACAAATTTTAGAATGCATGTTTCATATAGTGGTTTAAAATATCTTCACTCAAAAAGATACACACACATATGTATATATAGTTTGCTTTTGCAGAGAGGTAGAAAATATACCAAAATGCAAATAGTAGTGATCTTTTGACCATAAAAACAGATGCCTTTTTTTTTTTTTTTTTAAAAAAAAGCACTTTAAACATTCATCAAATAATTTGACTTTTACGTAAAATGCTGCTGTAATGGTACTTACCTTGAGTTTGAACAATGAGCCAGAGTACAGGCAGCAGGACCCAAGACATGGTGGCTACTGCAGGTAGCTGGGAGGTCCCACACAGCATGAAGTTGTGGTCTCCCCAGTGTCCAGTTTTATCTTCCCCAATTTCTCTTTAGAAGTTGAACAAGAAAATGAAAACTCCCACTTTTTGTGTGAGATTGGGGAATGTTTCTTAAGAGGGTTGGGAAATTGTCAAAAAATTGCAGTGTCAACATCATGAGAATGTTCCTCATCTTTGAGAGATATTTACGGCTGTGGTTATAGCTCGTTAAGGACTCACATCTGGACACTGTTTGCCCTTGGTGCTCCTATAGCAGTGGGAATGTGTGAACTGAGACTGAGGTGCTCGCGTGCATATCTACATACTCGCCAAACTGGACCATCACGATTGCTGTTCAGTATCTTTATAGAAATCCGCATATTTAGGACATATATCAGCATTCTGTACATATTTCGAGAAACTGTCACAGTGAACACAATCTAAAAAGCACCAGGCAAAGTCCTACAAACCAAGATACTGCAAATCTCTCAAATGTTCAGTCTCCTTATGAGTCAACAGGGGATGCTGATAATATTAACTACCTCAAGATTCTTATAAAATTCAAATGCATTTGCACACACATGTGCACATGCATGTAAAATTGTAAAGAAATGTGCATGTATAAGAAATGTACAAAAAATGTAAATAACCTTGACAGTGCTATCCTTGACCAAACTCTACAACCTATGAAATATGTTTCAGGTGTACTTTTTGAGTTCTACCTTATAAAATAACAATGTTTCTCTGACAAATATGGTAGATTTTCATGATCATAATGTCACAAGTTTATTATGGGGAAAAAAGTTGATTGCCAATGATCTGACATCAAGAAATAACTTCTGTTAACATTTTTATAATGTATTTTCATCTTTTTATGGAGAAAAGGAAAGCTAACCTTATTGAGCAAAGGGTTTAAGAAACTTATTTTTTCAAGGCACTATAACATTAGCATTAAGCATTCTCATGACATTGAATATTAAGACGTAATTTTAATGACTATCATATTTTGTGCATACGTTTGTGTTGAGTGTCCATGTAATGTGTGGTTGTGTGTATTTCTTTAATAGAATTTCTGGCGACTTCAGGATAAATGTCTAGAAGTGCTATTTAGCTAAAAAGGTTGAATCAACTTGAGATTATTGATAAACATTGACTCAGTGCTTTTCAGAAAGTTAGGGCCAAATTAAATTATTATGTATAGAATTTTCCCAATCTAAAAACCCATACCTTCTAACTGCTGAACTTACTTTCCACTGATACATCTGGGAGTTTCTTAGCATCTAAGAGGAAGTCTAAAAATCCCCTCTCTATGTCTATTCTTCATTTTGTTGCTGTTCTAGCTTCCTTTAAAATAGTAGCATTTTCTCTTATTTTGCATTTCTCTTTCTGGTCCAGAAGATAAGCATTCTTCTTATATCCTTTGTGATCCGCCTTGAATATTTTAACAAAGTATAATTCTAATTATGTCTCTATCAAATAATAAAAGAATCCTGCAATGGTGAACTCTTATCAGTGCCTTACTCTTTGCCACCTTGGAAGTTGTCAAGTATTTCAGTTTGTTATGATTTTGACCCCCATGTTACTCACTATTTTTGTGTTTTCTACAGATGTTTGAAATTATTCATGTGTACCAACTTCTTTGCTCACAGGTCCTTTTAGCATCAGTTATTGTTTCTTTTTAATTCTTCATTAAGCATATTCGTTTTTATTATTTCCATAGGTTTTTGGGGAACAGGTGGTATTTGGTTACTTGACTGAGTTCTTTAGTGGTGATTTGTGAGATTTTGTTGCACCCATCACCTGAGCAGTATACACTGAACCCAATTTGCAGTCTTTTATTCCTCACTCACTTCCCATTCTTTTATTCCTCACTCACTTCCCATTCTTTTCCCCCCGAGTCCCGAAAGTCCACTGTATCATTCTTATGCTTTTACATCCTCATAGCTTAGCTCCCACTCATGAGTGAGAACGTACAATGTTTAGTTTTTCATTCCTGAGTTACCTCACTTAGAATAATAGTCTCCAATCCCATCCAGGTTGTTGCAAATGCCATTAATTCATTGTTTTTTATGAATGAGTAGTATTGTGTCATACATATATGGTATATACATGGTGTATATATATGTTATACATGCATACATATATACCATATGTGTGGTGTGTGTGTATATATGTATATGTGTATATATACACATACACATGCATACACACATACCACAGTTTCTTTATCCACTCGTTGAATGATGAGCATTTGGGCTGGTTCCACATTTTTGCAACTGCAAATTATGCTGCTATAAACATGCAATACACAATGAAATACCACCTTACTCCCACAAAAATAGCCATTATCAAAAAATCATAGATGATGTTGGTGTGGATGCAGTGAAAGGGAACACTTCTACACTGCTGGTTGGAATGCAGACTAGTACAGCTGCTATGGAAAACAGTGTGGAGATTCCATAGAGAACTAAAAGTAGAACTGCCATTTGATCCAGCAATCTCACTACTGGGTGAAATTTTGCTATCTTTCGGTGACCATTGTTGCTGTGGACAATTTTGCTTTCTGGCTATTCAATGGAATTATATAAGTAGTAGTGCTAGGGCAGTTGAATATTGAAATCATATTAAAGTTGTTTCTAATACATTACTACTACATTTCTAAGAATTCTAAGATGATTCTGACACTATCCTTGCTATTCAGATATTTCTGCAATAAAGTCTAATAATGGAGACAGCCACAAACAGGTAGTCTGTACAAATATGAAGTATTATGATTGGTGTTTGTGTATTGTGTTGAGATGGATTTTAGAAGGGACATATCACTTGATAGGTGGAGATAATCAGATAATAACTAGAAAAGGAATAGTAGAGCTGGTACTATGAGCAAAGCCATGAGTGTATAGAAAATCATGGTGTTTGTTGAAGCGTATGTTCCTCATGACTTGAACATAACATAAAGGAATCAAACCAAATGTCCACCAATGATAGACTGGATAAAGAAAATGTGGCACATATACACCATGGAATACTATGCAGCCATAAGAAGAGGGTGAGTTCATATCCTTTGCAGGGACATGCATGAAGCTGGAAACCATCATTCTCTAACAAAAGAAAAGAAAACCAGACACCACATGTTCTCATTCATATAAGTGGGAGCTGAACAATGAGAACACATGGACACAGGGAGGGGAGTATCACACACTGGGGCCTGACCGGGGCCTGTTGGGGGATGGGGAGTTAGGGGAGGGATAGCATTAGGAGAAATACCTTATATAGGTGACGGGTTGATGGGTGCAGCAAACCACCATGGCATGTGTATACCTATGTAACAAAACTGCACGTTCTGAACATGTACCCCAGAACTTAAAGTATAATAAAGTAATAGGTATGTGATATAAAACTTGTAATATATGCAGGGGCCAAGTTATGGGGGAACAAATGATCTTAAAGAAGGTACATATTTGAGCACTACTTAGCTTATAAAAGTGTCAGACTTGCTGATTGATTGTATGTAGCCACTCACAGTTGGAAGAGACACAGGAATCCAGAATGACTTCTAAGGTTCAGCTTGAGCCACTATATAAGTCTTCCAATTTGGCGTCTTGATGGAAGTTGCAGTTTGTTAATTCATTAAAAACAGGAAATATATATCCTGGGGCACCCTTCAGGACCACAGCACCATGATGGTAATAGATGTTTAAGATATTCATTGAATATATGAACACCATAAAAAATTTGAAAACTAAACTCTGCATAAGATACAGATGCTGTTTATTAGATAGTTGAATATCAGCTTATAAATCAAAACTGTGGGAATAACAGTGAAGAAATTGTTTACCCAGTGCATCTGGAGGGAATGAGAAATAGAATATATACAGAGCCTTATGAAGACAATATTTAAGGATTGACTAAACATAGGATTTAATTTATGATCCTAAAACTAAGAAATCACAACCAACATCCTGATTACCGAGAATTTTATTCCCATAATGCTTGCAACTTAACATTTTGGAATGTTGCATAATAACATATCTTTGATTTGGGGCAGATGTTTAAATGTTGTCTAACTACAAATGAAAATAGAACAACATGGACAAAAATTATGGTAATATCTTGCACAAGTAACAACTTTTGCATACATGATTTTCTTTGGTCATATAACAATAGATATAAGCAGTCGGTTCAAAGATTTTGGTTCCCATTTTATAGATGACTCAGAGGTTAGGTGATGTATTATACTTCAAATCACCCAGAAATGTAATAGATTTCTCCAAAGTCATTAAGGTGGGAAAAGACGTGCTTGATAAAGAATTTCAAATATTTTACTGTGGGAGATCTCTAGGATGGCTTCAACTGCTTCAAAGAAGGCTATCTCAAGGATATGAGAGTGTAAGAGTCAGAAGTTCGAGATGAGAAGTAACATAGTGGTGTCCATGCTCTGAACTCCTTTGATACTCAGGAATCCCTATTTGCTTATGACTGACATTGGGGGAGGGGTCATGTTCCCTACCTCGGTGGTCTATCAGTGTATTGGAATTATCTAATGAGATATTTTTTTTCCAATTTGAGCTTGTCCAAACCCACCAGGAATCCCTACTGGAGAAAGCTGTGTTAATAGTAATATTAGCTGACAATTACATAGCCAGGCATTGTTCTAAGTGGCTTGCATGCATTCAAACATTTTATGTTTATTACAACCCTATTTAAAACATATTTAAACAAAAACATGTTTAAATATCTTGCCTGGATCCTACCAATTTTGCTGACCCATATAATGTCAGTACATCCAGTTTTTCTATTTTTTTCTAATTATGGACATTTTTACCTTAAAATTATAACTGCTAAGACTTTGAAGTAACATAGCAAAAACTTAGTGTTATATTCAGAGCAAAAATAAAGATACAACTTTATGCACATAAATTATACTTTTAGCTATGGAGTTCAGTGAAATCTTTCACTAATGATATCTTGATGAGCTAGAAAAAAATACATATATGTATAACACATTATCTTTTTGCCTTTATAATTATCACATTTTTTCTAACATTTTATATGTATAGTGTACATAGGTTGTATATATAATGTATATTTAATATATAATTATGTATATAATATATAAAATATATAATATAATTTATATTTACAAATATTATTTTTATATAATATATAAATAAAATACATACATATAATATTAGAAAGGTGAGAATTGTAAAGGCAAAAAGTGGTTGAGAGATCAAGGTCCCAGAAAGGAAGGAAGTACATGGCATGAGCTTGACATTCCTCCCAAATTTCCCTCTAGGCATTTAGCACTTCTTGTGTTCCAATTAAGAGGTTAAGAATCTGAGCAGATGAGTAGATTGCAAAAATTTTCTCCCATTCTGTAAGTTGCCTGTTCACTCTGATGGTAGTTTCTTTTGCTGTGCAGAAGCTCTTTAGTTTAATTAGATCCCATTTGTCAATTTTGGCTTTTGTTGCCGTTGCTTTTGGTGTTTTAGACATGAAGTCCTTGCCCATGCCTATGTCCTGAATGGTATTACCTAGGTTTTCTTCTAGGGTTTTTATGGTATTAGGTCTAACATTTAAGTCTCTAATCCATTTTGAATTAATTTTCGTATAACGAGTAAGGAAAGGATCCAGTTTCAGCTTTCTACTTATGGCTAGCCAATTTTCCCAGCACCATTTATTAAATAGGGAATCCTTTCCCCATTTCTTGTTTTTCTGAGGTTTGTCAAAGATCAAATGGCTGTAGATGTGTGGTATTATTTCTGAGGACTCTGTTCTGTTCCATTGGTCTATATCTCTGTTTTGGTACCAGTACCATGCTGTTTTGGTTACTGTAGCCTTGTAGTATAGTTTGAAGTCAGGTAGCGTGATGCCTCCAGCTTTGTTCTTTTGACTTAGGATTGTCTTGGCAATGCGGGCTCTTTTTTGGTTCCACATGAACTTTAAAGCAGTTTTTTCCAATTCTGTGAAGAAACTTATTGGTAGCTTGATGTGGATGGCATTGAATCTATAAATTATTTTGGGCAGTATGGCCATTTTCACGATATTGATTCTTCCTATCCATGAGCATGGTATGTTCTTCCATTTGTTTGTGTCCTCTTTTATTTCACTGAGCAGTGGTTTGTAGTTCTCCTTGAAGAGGTCCTTTACATCCCTTGTAAGTTGGATTCCTAGGTATTTTATTCTCTCTGAAGCTACTCATCTGACAAAGGGCTAATATCCAGAACCTACAAAGAACTCAAACAAATTTACAAGAAAAAGACAAACAACCCCATCAAAAAGTGGGCAAAGGATATGAACAGACAGTTCTCAAAAGAAGACATTCATACAGCCAACAGACATGAAAAAATGCTCATCATCACTGGCCATCAGAGAAATGCAAATCAAAACCACAATGAGATACCATCTCACACCAGTTAGAATGGCAATCATTCAAAAGTCAGGAAACAACAGGTGCTGGAGAGGATGTGGAGAAATAGGAACACTTTTACACTGTTGGTGGGGTTGTAAACTAGTTCAACCATTATGGAAAACAGTATGGCGATTCCTCAAGGATGTAGAACCAGAAGTACCATATGACCCAGCCATCCCATTACTGGGTATATACCCAAAGGATTATAAATCATGCTGCTATAAAGACACATGCACGCGTATGTTTATTGCAGCACTATTCACAATAGCAAAGACTTGGAATCAACCCAAATGTCCATCAGTGACAGATTGGATTAAGAAAATATGGCACATATACACCATGGAATACTATGCAGCCATGAAAAAGGATGAGTTTGTGTCCTTTGTAGGGACATGGATGCAGCTGGAAACTATCATTCTCAGCAAACTATCACAAGAACAGAAAACCAAACACCGCATGTTCTCACTCATAGGTGGGAACTGAACAATGAGATCACTTGGACTCAGGAAGGGGAACATCATACACCGGGGCCTATCACGGGGAGGGTGAAGAGGGGAGGGATTGCATTGGGAGTTATACCTGACATAAATGACTAGTTGATGGGTGCTGACGAGTTGATGGGTGCAGCACGCCAACATGGCACAAGTATACATATGTAACAAACCTGCACGTTATGCACATGTACCCTAGAACTTAAAGTATAATAATAAAAAAATAATAAATAAATAATCCCCCCCCCCAAAAAAAAAAAATCCCAGCAGAGTTCTCTGAGCCTCACAGTGCTACAAAGACAAAAACTGGAATGAAGGATCTCTCAAGAAGGAGGATGGGTCCAATACATTTCCTAAGAATAGTTTGAGACCAAGGAGAGTCTACACTCTCAACCCTAGTTGCCCAGTTAAGGCAAGTCAGAAATACTCTAGACCTTAACAAAATTGAAAACTAGCTTCTGATTAACTCAATCCAGATTGGGTTAAAGTGATATACCTTGAGATTAACTGCTTGCCAAAAGTAAAGTATATTTTGGTATAGCCACACAGTGAAATTCTAGATAGCAGTGAAAATGTGTGATCTACTACATGCAGAATCACACAAATATTACAAATACATTTTGAAAAAGGTTATGATTTCACCGAAATACAGTCCTAAACTGGTAAAATTGATCTAAGGTTTTAGATATCAGGTAGTGGTTTCCTTTGGGAAGGAGAGATTACATTGACTGCAAAGAGATATGCTGTCTTCTAGGGCACACTCTTAATGTTATATTTGCTGATTGGACTGGTATCTACATGGGATATATACTTGGTGATTATTCATTGAGCTGTACCATTGTATATTTTGTGCACTTTTTTGAATAAATACATGAAGCTGAGAAAATATATCTCACTAGTTATGGCTGCATTTTAAATAATAGGCTGTTAGGAAATCTCCATTCTGGGGGAAAAGAAAATTTCCAGGAACCACTATTCAGTTGAGCTGTTGCTTTCACTATAGCAAATTTTTACAAGTATATATCATTTGGAATTTGTATATATTTAGATTTATTCCTGGAAGAAGCACAATGTTTTAACCCCTTCGTAAGATTAGTATCTTAGGAATTACTTAAAACAAATATTTTAAGTAATACAGTACATCTCGCATGTTCCATCAGTTGACTATTTCATATTTATTGCTAGTTACTTGATAATTTCTGATACTATTATAAAATTACCTTGTCTTTAATTTTTTGATATTTCTTCCTTTGTTTTTTCATATATTCATACAGTTGTGTGACTTTAAAAAAATCATAAGTAACTCATTGATTTACTTAGTGACTTTATTAGAAATCAGTTGATCTCTGTAGGTCTGTTTCCCCTTTTTTTCATCAATATCACACTGTCTTGATAACTGTAGTTTTATTTAAAACAACAAAACACTTAAAATCAAGTAGTGTATGTAATCCATGATTCTTATTTAAAAGTTTGTTTTAGCTCTTCTGGGTCTGTTACATTTTCATACCAATTTTGAATTCAACCTATTAAGTCCCAGTAAAGAGCTTACTAGGATTTTGATTGGGATTGCATCGAATCATTCAGTCAAATTGGTAATAATTGATATTCTAACTGTATTGGTATTCTGATGCATAAGCGTGTATTTCTCTGCTTAGGTCTTTTTAAATATTTGTCTCATTGATGGTTTGTGCTTTTTAAAATAGAGGACTTGGACAAATTTCATCAAATGTATTTTGAAATATTTTTTGCTTTTCGATGGTATTGTAAATAAAATTATTTCTCCATTATTTATTGATAGCATATAGCAATACAACAAACACAATCTTGATTAAGTGGAGTTTATTTCAAGAATGCAAGATTGTTTGTTAATTGCAAAGACCATAATTTACCTTATTGACAGAATAAAGGAGAAAAACCATAGAACCATTTCAATAAGTTCCAAAAGAAAAAAATCCAACATTTTTCACAAAAACTCAACAAATTGCCAATAGAAGGGGAACTTCTTAATCTAAAAAGGGCAAAATAAAACTTACAATAACTTATTTGTTGATGAAATTTTGAACATATTTTACAAATATTTGTTCTACTGGTTCTAGAAGTATAAAAGGGCAAATAAATAAGCATACATGTTGAAAAGGAGTAGTGAGACTTGCTTTTTACAGGTGGCATGATAGTTTACGTTGAAAATCTTCTAGAATGAATAAGATTTATGTATGTGTGTATGTATATATATGATGTATATGTACATAAATATGTAGTGTTTTCTTAGGGAGTTTTGTACCCATATTCATTAGAGATGTTTTCTTACAATTTACTTTTCTTGTAATGCCTTTTTAAGATTGTGATATAGCAAAATTATGTTGATCTTATAAAACAAACTGCATAGAGTCCTATTCTTCCATATTCTAAAAGAATTTCTTTAGGATATTCTTTTTTTATTATACTTTAAGTTCTGGGGTACATGTGCAGAACATGCAATTTTGTTACAAAGGTATACATGTGCCGTGGTGGTTTGCTGTACCCATCAGCCTGTCACCTACATTAGGTATTTCTCCTAATGCTATCCCTCCCCTAGCTGCACCCCCCTCCCCGACAGGCCCCAATGTGTGATGTTCCCTTCCCCATGTCCATGTACTCTCATTGTTCAACTCCCACTTATGAGTGAGAACATGCAGTGTTTGGTTTTCTGTTCCTGTGTTACTTTGCTGAGAATGATGATTTCCAGCTTCACCCATGTCCCTACAAAGGACATGAATTCATTTTTTATGGCTGCATAGTATTCCATGGTGTATATGTGCCACATTTTCTTTAGCCTATCATTTATGGACATTTGGGTTGGTTCCAAGTCTTTACTATTGTGAATAGTGCCGCAATAAACATACATGTGCATGTGTCTTTATAGTAGGTTGATTTATAATCCTTTGGGTACATACCCAGTAATGGGATTGCTGGATCAAATGGTATTTCTGGCTCTAGATCCTTGAGGAATCACCACACTGTCTTCCACATGGTTGAACTAATTTACACTCCCACCAACAGTGTAAAAGTGATCCTATTTCTCTACATCCTCTCCAGCATCTGTTTCCTGACTTTTTAATGATCACCATTCTAACTGGTGTGAGATGGTATCTCATTGTGGTTTGATTTGCATTTCTCTAATGACTAGTGATGATGAGCTTTTTATCATGTTTGTTAGCTGCATAAATGTCTTCTTTTGAGAAGTGTCTGTTCATTTCCTTTGCCCGCTTTTTGATGGGGGTTGGTTTTTTTTCCTTGTAAATTTAAGTTCTTTTAGATTCTGGGTGTTAGCCCTTTGTCAAATGTGTAGACTGCAAAAATTTTCTCCCATTTTGTAGGTTGCCTGTTCACTCTGATGATAGTTTCTTTTGCTGTGCAGAAGCTCTTTAGTTTAATTAGATCCCATTTGTCAATTTTGGCTTTTGTTGCCATTGCTTTTGGTGTTTTAGACATGAAGTCTTTGCCCATGCCTATGTCCTGAATTGTACTGCTTAGGTTTTCTTCTAGGATTTTTAGGGTTTGGGGTCTTATGTTTAAGTCTTTAGGATATTGTTTTATTCTGATAGTTTCTTCATTAATTTTGAATAGGATTTATCAGTGAAACCATGTGAGCAAGAATTTTATTTGTGAGAAGATTTTTAATTAAAATTCAATTTGTAGATACATATATAGGGGAATTAGAATTTCTTGAGTCAGTTTTAATGCGTTTTTAAATTTTTTATATTGAAATAACTATACTTGCATATGCAGCGTAAGATGTAATATGGAGAGATTTCATATACCCTTTACTCATTTTTCCCAGTGGTAACATCTTGCAAAACCCTAGTACAATACCACAATCGAAACATTGACATTGGTACAGTTACAATACAAAATAATTCCATCACCACAAGGATGCCTCCTGTTGACCTTTTATAGCCACAGCCACTTCCACCCACCCTGCATCCTCCTCAACCCCTGACAATGACTAATCTACTCCATTTCTACACTCTTGTCATTTAAAAATGTTATGTATGTGGAACCATACAGTATGTAAGTTTTTGGGATTGTTCATTTCTCCAGGATAAACACCCAGCAGTGTAATTTCAGCATCATGTTAGTTGTATTTGTTTTTGTTTGTTTGTTTGTTTTGAGAAATTGCCAACCATTTTTCAGAGAATCTGTACCATTTTACCATTTTCACCAGTGACATATGGATGATCCAGTTTCTCTGCATCTTTGCTTATTTTCAATGTTGTCACTATTTTTCATTTTAGCCATTCTGTCTGGTGTTTAGGATTTTTCATTGTGGTTTAAATTTGACCACGATTTTGTGCATGTGCTTATTTTCCATCCATGTATCTTCTTCATTGAAATGTCTCTTTGTCTTTTTCCAGTGTTCTAATTGGATTATCTTTTTTACTGCTGTGTCGTGAGTCTTTGTTTATGCTAGATACTCGTCCTTTGTCAGTTATGTGGCTTGCAAACATTTTCTCCTAGGCTGTAGCTTGTCTTTTCATTCTCTTAACAGATTTTTACAGAATAAATGTTCTTAATTTTGATGAAGTCTAGTTTATCAATTTTTTCTTTGATAGATGGTATACTTGCTTTTAAATCTAAGAACTCTTTGCCTTACTCCAGATTTTGAAGTTTTTTTCTATGTATTTTTCTGAGTTTATAGTTTTATATTTTATATTTAAGTCCCTAGTCAATTTTGAGCTAATTGTTGTATAAGTTGTGAAGTTCAAATTGGGGTTTGTTTTCCTTTTTGCTTATAAATGTTTATTCACTCCAGCACTACTTGAAAATTTCTTCGCTATTGAAATGCTTTTGCTCTTTTTTCAAAATCAGATGTGTTTGCATGTGGCTATGTCTGAGTTGTCTAATTGGTTTCATTTATTTATATGTCTATTCCTCCATCAATACATTACAACTAGATTACTGTATATATACATAATGTCTTAAAATCAAGTGAACTGATGCTTCTCACTGTGTTCTTTTCAAGATTGTTTTAGCTATATTAGATCCTATGCATTTCATGTAAATTTTAGAATAGTGTTATCTGTATGCAGAAAAATTCCTGATGAGATTTTATAGGAATTGTGCTAAACATATATATTAATTTGCAAAGAATTGACATCTTTACTATGTTTAGTCTTCTAAACCACGAACAGGGAATGTTTTCCCATTTATTTAAATCTTCTTTGATTTACTTTATCAGCATTTTGTAGTTTTCAGGGTTATACATCCTGTATATATTTTGTTAGGTTTACATCTGAGTATTTAATTTTTAAAAAAAATTGTAAATGGCATTGAATTTTTCATTTCGGTTTTCTTATATTCATTACTAATATAGAGAAATATAATTTATTTTTCTGTATTCATCTTGTAATCTGTAACCTGACTTCACTTACTGGCTCTAGGATTTTTGTGGTAGATTCTTTCGGATTTTCTAAATAGACCATCATGTCATCTGCAAACAGGAGAGTTTTATTTCATCTTTTATCATATAGTTGCTTTCCACCCCTCCCCACCCCTGACCGCCTGCTTTTCTTATCTCGTTGCACTGGCTAAAACTTCCAGCCCATTGTTGAATAAAAGTGTTGAGAGCAAATGTCCTTGCCTTGTTCCCAGTTTTAAGAGAAAAGCTTTCAATCTTTTATCATTAGATTTAATATTAACTGTAGGTTTTTGGTCAATGTTCTTTATCGAGTTTAGAAAGTTCCCTTCCATTCCTATTTTTTTCTGAAGTGTTTTTAAATAATGAATGCATGCTTTGGTTTGAATGTTTGCATCCCTTCCAAACTTTATGTTAAAATGCAATAGCTAATGCAATGTTATTAAAAGGTGTCGCCTTTAAAAAGTGATTAGGTCATGAGGATGGAGCACTCCGGAATTGATTAGTGCTTTTATAAAAGGACTGGAGGGAACTAGCTAGGCCCCTAGCTTTTTAAGTTTTATTACCAAGTATATAACATTTGGAATTATCATGTCTTCATGATGAATTAATTAGTAGGAAATGCTGCTATTTTTCCAGCTCTCTCTCTCTCTCTCTCTCTATCTATCTATGTGTGTGTGTGTGTGTGTATATATATATATATAGTCTCTAACAAATACATAAAATATATTTATTTTTAATATATATTTTTTTTACTAAAATCTACTTTTTGTGGTATTCCTATAGTCACATCAGCTTTCTTCTAATATTTGCATGGTATGTCTTTTTACATTCAATTTTATCTTTACATTAACACAATATATTTTTCTTAGGGTTTAACCCAGTCTTTTTAAAACTGTTTCTAAAATGTGTCTTTATTTTAGTTGATTTGCTTATTTGTGCTTTATGTAATTATTGGTATGATGAAGGGATATGCTATTTTGCTTTTTATCTCTCCTTTTTTGAATTTTTTTTCTTATCTCTCTCCTTTTATTGCATTATTTTCTATTTGTCTTTTTCTTCCCTGCCTCCTTGTGTTATTAAAATATTCTTGGTATTTTTAATTCTTTTATTGCATTTTTGATTATATACTGTAATACTTTTATAGATTTTTTTCTTGTTGGGTGCATATGTACAGTAGATCTCGGTTGACAATTCTATTGTTCAGCTCAACTGTATATTCTGCCTAGCTTTTTGCCTATTTGCACTATTCACAACCAAAAAGGAAATGTTGAATCTGACACAATGAAGGTGGATAATATCAACTTATCCTAATTTTATAAATTTATTAGTTATAAAGATATGTAAAACCCTATATTGTCTTTGCAAATTGTACCTTTTAAAATTATACAGTGACTCTGTCACTTACCTCCTCCATCCCTAATGATGCTTTCCACTGTAAAGTATGTGTATTTGATAATTAGGTGCCTACATGAGCGGATATGTCTATTGCTAGCCATTCATTTTCAGTCTTTGCAAGAAATTCTGTTAGATGTATTATTTAGAAATAATGTGTGTCTGTATTTTATCTAGTCCATCAATCTTTGCCTTATAACTTACCCACCATGCTTCAGATCCCTTACTTTTCCCCAAGCCCTACAACATATTGATATTATTGAGACCTATAATGCCTGAAAAGTAGCCATTAATCCTATGTGGCTATTAAGATTTAGATAACTAAAATTAAATACAATTTAAATATTTTGTTTCTCAGTTACAGAAGCCACATTTCAACCTTGGTAGCTGTGTGATTAGCGGCTACCATATGGAACAGTGAAGACACAGAATAGTTTCATCACAGAAAGTTCTATTGCACAGAACTGATCTAGGCTTTCAACTCAGAGTAATTATGGATGTAATTTCTGGTTTTATTTGGTTTAAATAATTTTATTTAGATACATAATTTTATTGAGGTATTTGGTTATGTTTCATATGTCTCTTGCAGCATATTGTAAATTATCTTTCTTCTAATTTGTTAATTTATCCAAAATACTTTTCCAATGGTTCTTTACATAGTTATGTTTCTGTAACCCTGTATTCCTGAGCATATTTTTTAACTAAACCCTTATAACTGAGTGACAATTTGGATGTAAAATCCTAGAGTCTAAGTTCCTTTCCTTCAATATTTTACTATTTTATTTTATTCTTGAATCTATTCCTGCTTCAAAAATTCTGAGATCATGGGTTCTTCCTTTGTTTCTATGTTATAATCCATTTCACTTAGAATTATAGAATTTTTTCTTTGTTTTTGATCTTTTTTTAAAATAATACTTGAAGTTCTGGGGTACATGTGCAGAACGTGCAAGTTTGTTACATAGGTATACACGTGCCATGGTAGTTTGCTGCACCCATCAACCCGTCATCTACATTAGCTATTTCTCCTAATGCTATCCCTCCCCAGCCCCCGACCCCCTGACAGGCCCCACTGTGCATTGTTCCCCCCACTTTGTGCATGTGTTCTCATTGTTCAACTCCCACTTATGGGTGAGAACATGCGGTGTTTGGTTTTCTGGTCTTGTGTTTGCTGAGAATGGTTTCCAGCTTCATCCATGTTTCTGCAGAGGACATGAACTCATCCTTTTTCAGGGCTGCATAGTATTCCATGGTGTATATGTGCCACATTTTCTTTATCCAGTCTATCAGTGATGGGCATTTTGGTTGGGTCCAATTCTTTGCTATTGTGAACAGTGCCACAATAAACATATGTGTACATGTGTCTTTATAGTAGAATGATTTCTAATCTGTTGAACCAGACATTTTTATAGTGCCATGATGTTCTTGGAGGCCAGGGTTGTTGTTTTGTGCCTTGTTTTTCCTTTTCTCTTCTTTGGCTTGCCCTGTTTTTTTTTTTTTTTTTTTTCTCAAGTCTAAATAAATTATCTCCATTATTCAAGTATTTCCTTATGTCCATTTTTTGGAAATATCAATTTTTGTAGAATTCATATTTTAATTTTAGCATTTCTACTTCTACCTTGAAAAAGTAATTTTTACTTTTTCTTATTTAAAAAATTTCTTTGCTAATTTTTCTTTTCTTCTTGAATATTTTCTCTATTTGATCTTTTCTGTTTGCTAATTTGTTCCTCAGTTCTATCTATTCTATTATTCATTTTACCTATTTTATCCTGTATTTCAACTATTCCATTTTTTATACCTGAAATGTTCCTTAATTCATTTTTGTTTTTTCTTATGGTTTCATATTTCAAATGTCTATTATGCCTGCTAATATGTGTATTGTTATTTTTGGCCCCTCTCTTTTGATATTTATGCTTAGATTGGAATCTATAATGCAGTATATTTTTCTTTTCAAACGTTTGTGCTTCTCAATGTACTGTTATTCTGGCAAGCAATCTCACTTATACTACTAAGCAATGCATATGGAGGGCAGTGCATATCAGATATTATCAACTGGAAAAGCTTATGGAGCTGGGAGTTGATGAATCCTCCTCATAGGTGTCAAAACCTGGGGACCAGAAAACCAGTCAATCACTCCCCACCCAGAAATAGAGCTCGTCAGATTTTCATCTTTTGTCCTTAGAGAAGCAGAGTGAACAACATAAACTTACTCCTTTTGGAGGTGTAGAGGTGGTGGAGTGAGAAAGCAACTGCCAGAGGTTAGTTTCATTTTCTCTGGTGCCACATTGCACAAGGTTTCTCTATTGCCCTAAGTTTATCTCAGAGTCCACTAGGACTAGTTCCAGCTTCTGCAGGTATGCACACAGCACTGTGTCCAAGGCAAAGTTGGCAAGTAGCCAGAGAAGCACAATAATGCATTCTTTCTCTCTCACAGACTCCCTAAACTGCCTTGTGACCAAATCCAAAGCACCGCACAGCCCAGGGTCCAAAATTAAACTCACTCCCATTCCCACATCCTCTATGGTTTTTTTTTTTTTCCATTTCTCAGTACTTTCTGAGACTAAAGAAAAAGACCTCTGTGAAAAATGAGCAATTTGCTTTAAACCATTGAATTCTTTTTAACCAAGGCAAATATAGACATGTTTTCTTTTATCATTAAATTTACTTACAACTACATCATTCAGTTGAGTGGGTCATTAAACCCCCCCTTTCAGTATAAAACTAAGTTATATCAGCCTAGCTACCTTTCTTCTTCTTTACTTCTCTATTTTGTGTTTTAAAAAGAAAACAGAATTCTAAACTGACAGTTCTTGTGGCTTTAGTGGTGAGACACTGTTGCACAGTTTCACAAATTGCTGATGCAGGGGTTATTTGAGGTCATCTGAGTCAGTATTTATAGGATCTATTTGTGAAAGAATCTCCAGTTGCAACAAAGTAAAGGATGCTGGGGTTACTTCAGAAGCCTATGTCTAGCAAATAAGCATACAAAAAATACTCAACATCATATGTCATTAGGAATTGTAAATTGAAACGGTAATGAAATACCACTACTAGAGTGGCCAAAATCCAGAACACTGATAGCACCAAATGCTGGTAAGGATGTGGAGCAACAGAAACTCATTTCTTATTGGTATAAAAGTAAAATGACACAGCCACTTTGGAAGACAGTTGGGCAGTTTCTTAAAACTCGAAACATACTCTTAACAATCCAGCATTAGCACCACTTAGTATTTACCAAAAGGAGTTGAAAACTTACGTCCACACAAAAACTTGAACTGGAATATTTATACAAGCTTTATCCATAATTGCCAGAACTTGGATGCAATTAAGATGTCTTTCAGTAAGTTAATACCACATTGATAAATACACTGCAGAATGTAGGGTGAAATTTTTACCTGTACCCTTTAGAGTTTGTTTTTTCAACTGGTCCTGAAGATTAAATTGATATAAAACAGATAAACAGGAGAAAAACATACAAATTTATATAATACAAGTTTTTTCTAAGTATCTAAAACTGCTCTAAAATATAGTCTATTTTTAAAAAGCCATGACTTTGGTGCATGGTCATAGGAATGAACCTCAAATGAATGAAAGGACAGAGAGCTGCGCCTATTATGAGTCTCCCAAAATGCTTTGGATTCTGCTACAGTCGGGAACATTTTCTTATTTATGCTTGATATTTTTATACAAAGTTTTTCAGCAACCACCAGGAGAGAAATCGTAACCTCAAGCCTGAATATTTTCTTTTATTCATGATTTACAAGCTGATCTTTTCAAGATGATTTGCTTTTTTTTTTTTTTTTTTTTTTTTTTTTTTTTGAGACGAAGTTTCGCTCTTGTTGCTCAGGCTGGAATGCAATGGCACGATCTGGGCTCACCGCAACCTCCGCCTCCCGGGTTCAAGTGATTCTCCTGCCTCAGCCTCCTGAGTAGCTGGAATTACAGGCGTCCACCACCATGCCCGGCTAATTTTTTTTTTGTATTTTTTGTAGAGACGGGGTTTCTCCATGTTGGTCAGGCTGATCTCGAACTCCTGGCCTCAGGTGATCCGCCCGCCTTGGCCTCCCAAAGTGATGGGATTACAGGCGTGAGCCACGGCGCCTGGCCAATTTGCCTTTTTAAAACATTTTACTTTGTAGAACTACCACTGGATCCAGCAATCCCACGACTGGGTATCTACCCAAAGGAAATGAAGCCATTCTGTGAAGAAGGCACATGTACATGCACGTTTATAGCAACACAACTCACGATTGAAAAGATAAGTAACCAACCTAAATACCCATCAACCAATGAGTGGATAAAGAAAATAGGATATATATACACTATGGAATACTACTCCATCATAAAAAGGACTAATGTCTTTTAAAGCAACTTGGATGGAGCTGGAGTCCATTATTCTAAGCGAAGTCACCCAGAAATGGAAAATCAAATACCCTGTGCTAAGTGGAAGCTAAGCTGTGAGGATGCAAAGGCATAGGAATGATATAATGGACTTGGCAAACTTGGGGAGGTTAGGAGGGGGGTGAGGGATAGAAGACCATATGTTGGGTACAGTGTACACTGCTCATGTGACGGGTGCATCAAAATCTCAGAAATTACCACTGAAGAACTTATCCATGTAACCAAACACCACCTGTTCGCCAAAAACGGCTGTAATAAAAATAAAACGTAATAATTATATTCCAGGTAAAGTCAGAGGCTTTAGCAGTACCACCAGTTAAATATCCTATGTTTAGAATTTGAAAATTCTTTGGATAAAAAGTTGACATTAAAACATAAATTTGTGAATTTGAATTTTTGTAATCAAATTACTTTTGCTATTTTGGATGCTAATTTGCATGAATAATCAAGATCAACAGTTACAGCATACAATTAATCTCTTAAGATAATAGTAGGGATAAGATGTTGGTAGCCAACTACGGCTGAGATATTTCCATTAAATCTTTGGTTCTTAAGAGTACACATTAGATTCATCTCTAGAACTTACTAAAATATGTCTCGATTCCTTCCCTCTGTGTTCAGACTTTTTTGGTATAAGTTGGTTGATTCATTATTACATGAACTCTTTCAACAATGATTTTTAGAAAATGAAATATATATATATATTTCATTTCATATATATATATGTAACTTTACTGTTTCTTTTACTCCATGCTGGATTGATTACAAATAAAATAAAGGGTAAGAGAACAAATATTGTAACACCCTTATATATACTTTAGTCACCAGAAAAGATCATCCAATATGCCTAGGAATCACTCTGTAGGAAAATAGATTCAGTTCCTCAAATAATCAACTGAGAATCTTTAAAAATTAATGATTAGGCAGTGATAAAAAAATGAAACCAATGTCACTAAAGCCACTGTGTTTTCAGATATTGAATTCCCTCAAAGGAAAATTTAAAGATGCTATGATGTATATTAAAAATTTGTAAGTATTCTAAAAGTAGGTGAAGATAACTTGTACTTGTTCAGTGATGATATGAATAGCCAAGCTATTACTTGGCTTCCAAATTCAGGATATGCAGCTCATATCCATTATTCCATTACCCTGAGCAGTGCTGAAAGTTATTGATGAAAAGGTTGAGAGGGTGTTCTAATTTGAGCCTATGTCTTGCTTCCTGCTGGGGTTTATTTATGACTGTGTGCGTGACTGCAGTGTGGTTAGGGCAGGCAGCCAAGAGACTGTATCCATGAAGTACTGAGGGGCTCCCAGGGTGAGAGTCAGCCAAAAGGTACAGACAGGTTCTCTAGTTGGATACAACAGTAACACCATCCTGAGTGCAAATTTTAGGTCTTAGAAAGAGCTATGCTCAGTCTTATCCATTAATTTTTATTCACTTGGCTGATTTTGTTTTGTTTATGTGGTTTTGCTGTCTTCCATGATGTTATGTTTGTTCTTTATAGACACTGTGAGTCTCATATAAGTCCTGTTTACTTCTCTTGTTTACTGTTTTATTCTTAGATAGTGTGGAGCTCATATTTATCAAACACGTAGGGCTGTATATTTTATATTTCACAAGTCTCATCTGACCCATGGCTTTATGGTTTCTAGAACTTTCTTGCTTTCTAATGTTCTTAAATGTTCATTTTTTGGGGATGTTATACTTTTCTAAATCTCCTGAATTTGTGTATGTACAAATATGTATGTACCTTTGATGAAACATGATGTATATATAAATACCTAAACATATTCAAAAATAACAATTTTTGGTTTTCTATAGTCCTGATGATCTGCTTACAGTTTCCTGAACATGTCATAGCCCTTCTGGAATCATGACTTTGCAAGGCTGTTATTTAACTCCATTATTTTCTAGAAGAATTTTCTCTTTTTCCTTTATAGGTCTGATAAATTGCAGAGTTCAAGATTTAAATGACACCTCTGAGAAACTTCTCATGCCTTCTCTTGGTAAACATTTACTCTGTGCTTTCTTGTACTCACATTTTAGCAATTTATTTTAGTGATTATTTTATTTCTGTATTTATGTCAGTCTCTAGAGCTAGGATGTGAATCCCTGGACAGCAGGGAAAGAGGTTAATCTTTCTAGCTCCAGTGTCCACTTAGTAAATAGAGACTTTGTAAATGTTTGTATTACAGAATTAAAACAACCAGATAAGTGTAAATTACACAATGTATTCAACTCAGAATCTTGATGGAAGACTTTTGTTAGCTGATTTATTGAGTACTTATTTCCCAGGCTCTCTGCTAATCACTAGTAACAAGAGGGGAAAAATGAGAACTGATTTTCAGGAGTAGAAAATGAAGAGGCATAAGATTTGACTGCAGCAGAATGGCTATTACTAAAAAGTCAACAACGGATGATGGCAAAGCTCTGGAGAAGGAATGCTTTTACATTATTGGTGGGAGTATAAATTAGCACAACTGTTGTGAAAGATGGTGTCACGATTGCTGAAAGACCTAGAGGCAGAAATACCATTCGACCCAGCAATCCCATTACTACCATTACTAAGTACATACCCAAAGGACTAGAAATCGTTCCGTTAAAAAAGACACATCCACTGTCTGCATTGCAGAACTCTTCACAATAGCAAAGACATGGAATCAACCCAAATGCCCATCAGTGATAGACTGGATAAAGAAAATGTGGTACATAAGCGACACGGAATACTATGCAGTCATAAAAAGAAATGAGATCATGTCTTTTGCAGTGACATGGATGGAACTGGAGGACATTATTTTTAGCAAACTAAGCCAGAAACAGAAAACCAAGTATGGCATGTTCTCACTTATAAGTGGGAGCTAAATGATGAGAACAAATGGACATATGCAGGGAAACAACAAACACTGGGGCCTGTCAGAGGGGTTTGGGAGGAGGGAGAGGATCAGAAAGAATTGCTAATAGATGTTGACCTTAATACCTGGGTGATGGAATGATTTGTGCAGCACACCACCATGGCACCTGTTTAATTACCTATGTTACAAACCTGTACATCCTGCACATGTACCTCTGACGTTAAAATAATAGTTGGAAATGAAAAAATTTTAAAAAGATTCGACTGCAATTTCAGATACTTTCATTGGAAACACTGCCTAGAAGAATTTGTTGCTGGAGATAAAGTAGAATTCTCATACTTAATAATATAGTATTAAATGTGCTTCTCTGTGCAAAATAGTTTTCCTGCAGGCAGTGTGGTTGTGTGGAAGGAAGTAAGATTCCTGTGCAACACTGTCACAAATGTTAAGTGATATTATACACGCACACATACAAACATACAAAAATACACACAAACTTGCATAAATCAGAATGTGCTACTGTGTACTTTTGTTATTACCTTATGATATCCTTTCTTTAAGAAATAATCAAATTTGAAATTGGCTATGATTTTATTTTCTAAAAGTTATATAACTTCAATCCATATTAATTTCCCCAAAATATGAATCCAGGGTCTTTGCACAATGCAGCCTCGGATCTATGACAGTATTTTATTTGGCCCAGAAGTTCTGACTGAGATTCAACTTAATGTAAGATGAGAAAACTGAATAGGATTACGGAGAAAACTCTAAAAGCATGTCAGAGGGAGAATAAAAGACCAAGGAAAAAAGACTCGGCTGGGCACAGCAGCTCATGCCTGTAATCTCAGCACTTGGGGAGGCTGAGACAGGAGGATGACTTTAGCCCAGGAACTTGAGACCAGCCTGGGAAACATAGGGAGACCCTGTCACTAAAAAATATTTTAAAATTATCCAGGTGTAGTGGTGCATGCCCATAGTTGCAGCTACTCTGGAGGCTGAGGTGAAAGGATCACTTGAGCCCGGAAGGTCGAGGCTGCAGCGAGTCATGATCATGCTGCTGCACCTCAGCCTGGGCAACAGAGAGAGACGTTGTCTCAAAAACTCACCAATGAAATATGTACTCACCAACGAAATATGTACTCACCAACGAAATATGTACTCACCAACGAAATATGTACTCACCAACGAAATATGTACTCACCAACGAAATATGTACTCACCAATGAAATATATACAAACAGCAAATAATTCTTTCCCCGAACCTTACTTTCTGCTCAAACAGCAAGTAATTCTTTCCCCAAACCTTACTTTCTGCTCAGAGACATATGACACAATAGACTGTTCAGGGAGTGTCTTGGTGCTGACAAGCCCAACAATGGAATCCTTCTTCAGGTAGGCACTGACGGATACATGTTACTTACCTTTCTAGATGATGGACATTTCCCTCTTTTCTCTTTATATTTTCATGTTCCCCTTACATGTTTCTTAGAAAATCCTCTTTGGGGCAGGGCGCAGTGGCTCATGCCTGTAATCCCAGCACTTTGGGAGGCCGGGGTGGGGGATCCGGAGGTCAGGAGTTCGAGACCAGCCTGGCCAACATGGTGAAACCCTCTCTACTAAAGACACAAAAAATTAGCCAGGTGTGGTGGTGCATGCCTGTAATCCCAGCTACTCGGGAGGCTGAGGCAGGAGAATTGCTTGAACCCAGGAGGCGGAGGTTGCAGTGAGCTGAGATCACGCCATTGCACTCCAGCCTGGGCAACAAGAGTGAAATTCTGTCTGAAGAAAAAAAATATCCTCTTTGAATATTGGTAAGTCATACATTTTTAATTTCATTTTATAGGGGAGTAAATGTACAGATGCTCAACAAATTGAAATTATTTGAATAAAGCTAAAGAACTAGTTTTTGGCAGAGCCAGGAGGACTATCTATGTTTCATTTTCTGTGTGTGGCTTACCCTCCTGTACCATAAACTGACTTTTCTATCTCTTATTCTCTTGTCTTTATATTTCTGCTACATTTTTCTTCCCTTATTTCCTATCTGAGACTGTAGCTTTCCAGTGGATCTACTCAGCCCTGCCATGGGCACAAAAGAACTGATGGAGTCTTGCCAGGAACTGGCTCCTGCACGCTCCATTTCAACTATAGTTACAACATGTCTCAAGAGACCCACGAATCTCAGAGAGCTATTGCACAGCAGTTAGAGAGATCTAGGCCAATTTGCAACACATATTGATGTACAAGGGAACAGAATTATCTGCTGAGACACAGCACTTGGCCTGTGAATTGGAGTCTTCTCTACTAGCAATGCAACAACTTTTGCGGTTTAGCAGCTGATGCCTGCTTTCTCAAAAGCTATTGGGACATCAGGAGGGGACCGTTATCTCTAGTCATATCATCATCATTTTATTTTTCATTTAGATACATTTCTGAACTTCCTTAAATTGTTGTTCCCATCAGGATTGCACAGCTAAGATTTCAACATTGAGCCCGAGGCCTGTGCTTGGTCAACTAAGAACAAGAAAGAAACAATGGATGTGGTTCTCATGAAGAAGAGAGGGACAATAACTGATTTAAATGAGGTTCTAAAGTACTAGGAATAAAGTATGTATCATTATCAATTTTAAAACAGGTTTGCTATCAAAAAAGTGTAAATTTAAAAAGTATAAAGCAGGAGAAAAACAATGTGAATTCGAATGATGATGTGGAGCAATGGAAATTATGTCCAGCCATCTCAAGTAGAAAATAGATTAAAAGATTACTAGGTTATTTAGCCTTAAAAATAAATGAAATGCTGATACATGCTATAATATGGATGAAACTTGAAGACATGATGCCAAGTGAAATAAGCCAGACACATAGATGGAAAAATACTGTATAATTCCATTGATAGGAGCTACCTAGAATAGACAAATTCGGAGACAAAAAGTGGAATAGAGGTTACCAGAGTTTGAGGGGAAAATGTAATAGGGAATTATTGTTTAGTGGGTATAGAGTTTCTGTTTGGAATGAGGAATGGGTCCTGGAAATAGATGGTAGTGGTGGTTGAACAGTACAGTGAATGTACTTATGTCACTGAAATTGTATACTTAAGACTGGTTAAAATGATAAATTCAACATCATGTATATTTTACCACAATAAAGTACAATATTTGAGTTAAAAAAAAATTTAGGTAGCTGAAGGACTCAATATGAGGACTGGAGAACCAAACTTGGTAGCTATGCAATTAGGAATTCCAGCCTGTATTGTGGAGCTGAATAATACAGAATGTCTCTCTCACCCTTGCCACTGTCACTTAACTGACACTGCTAATACTCTTTGCATCACATCAGCCTTGAACCAGCAACTGGAGCTAGTCTCAAGACTTCCTGAGGAACTCAGCCTTATTATGACATTCTGCATCACCAAAGATAATTCTCTGTAATTTCTGCTTTATATTACATACTTCTGATTCAAAGTTCTGGGAGGGGGCATCTGAAAGTTAGATCCTTGGCCATAACTATGTCATAGGTGCAAAAGAGGGTTGGCCAGGTGCTGTGGCTCAAGCCTGGAATCCCAGTACTTTGGGAATCCAAGGCAGGCAGAACACTTGAACCCCGGAGTTCGAGACCAGCCTGGGCAACATGGCAAGACCCCTTCTCTACAATAAATACAAAGATTAGAGTGTGGTGGCACAAGCCTATGGTTCAGCTACTTTGGAGGCTGAGGTGGGAGGATTGCTTGAGCCTGGGAGGTTGAAGTCACAGTGAGCCAAGATCATGCCACTCTACTCCAACCTGGGGCAAGAAAGCAAGACCCTGTCTCCAGGAGAAAAAAAAAAGAATCTGGTAACAACATGCAGAATACTTCCAGTTGCCACTACAAATAGCAAAGGAGTTATATCTCCAAGATGTGCAATGTGGGAATCCTGTAAGCAAGGAAAGGTGTTAAGATAGGCATTCTCATTCTTAATATCTGCCTATGTAGAAACAGTTTCATAAATTACTAATGGAAATTTAAATTCATATATGCCTACTAGAGAAAAATTTTTGCAAAGTGTAGCAAAAAAGTTGGAAAACTTCCAGGGAGCTAACCAACATAGAGTGCTATCCAAAGGAATTAAGAAGTAATAGATGTTTGGTGTGGTGGATCACACCTGTAATCTCAGTGACTTGGAAGGCTGAGGCAGGAGGATTATTGAGTCTAGGAGTTGGAGACCAGCCTGAGCAATGCAATGAAACCCAGACTCCAAAAAAAAAAAAAAAAAAAAAAAAAAAAGCCTTGTTTGGGGCTGCACAGGTCCCCATTAAGCACAGAAGAACTTATCTCCCAATTGTTGGCTGTGCTACCTGCAGACAGCCATTAACTTGCCTTTGAAAATGCTTTCACTAAATACAGTCATCTTGCCCAAAGTCACAGCTCTTTCGAGAGCAATTTGTACCTGTGACTAGTTGACATGAGGGAGTAAAAGCTTTTCCCTTTTACCTCAACTTGGCTGCATTCTGAAGGATTACCCAGGTTTAGGGCTGGGTGGGCCAGCTAAAGCCTTCTTTGAGGCAGCCTCATTCCCAACTCCTCCAGCCTAATCCTGCTTTCTCCCATTCCATTAAACAAATACGGGACCTGACCTGAAAGCATTCCATAATAAACTTCCTACATGCTAAAATCCATCTCAGATTCTGCTTGCTGAAGAACCCAAACTGTGATACAGAGAACTGCCTGAAGATGGTATATACACCATTGTTCATCACTGCATTATTTTAGCCATAAACATTTTGGAGAACGGACTTCATTGTTGAATCAGATATTAAGTAAAGCATTATTCATTCATAAAATAGTATTGATGGCTGCATAATCTCTTATATATTTGTGTCATATTACTAACAAAATTAAAAGTAATACAAATAGCATAAATATTAATTATATACCAGACATAAAAGAGAGGAAAAAGTCATATTTCTAAGTGTTAATAGAAATCATACTTGGTGAGATGAGGAAAAATTTTTGTTAGTACTTTCACTTGTATCCCAACTTTTCTACATTAAGCATATATCATTTTTAAATTTTTTTTAAATTTTACTTTCAGTTCTGGGATACATGTGCAGAACATGAAAGTTCATTACTATAGGTATACATGTGCCGTGGTGGTTGGCTGCAACCACCCACCCACCCATCAACTACATTAGGTATTTCTCATAATGCTATCCCTTCCCTACCCTCCCACTCTCCAACAGGCCCCGGTATGTGATGTTCACCTCCCTGGGTCTGTGTGTTCTCTCATTGTTCAACTCCTACTTATGAGTGAGAATATGCAGTGTTTGGTTTTCTGTTCCTGTGTTAGTTTGCTGAGAATGATGGTTTCCATGTCCCTGCAAAGGACATGAACTCATCCCTTTTTATGGCTGTATAGTATTTCATGGTGTATATGTGCCACAGTTTCTTTATCCAATGTATCATTCATGAGCATTTGGGTTGGTTCTAAGTCTTTGCTTTGTGAACAATGCCACAATAAACATACGTGTGCATGTGTCTTTAGAGTAGAATGATTTACAATCCTTTGGGTATATACCCAGTAATGGGATTGCTTGGTCAAATGGTATTTCTGGTTCTAGAACCTTAGTGAATCGCCACACTGTCTTTCACAATGGTTAAACTAATTTACAATCCCACCAACAGTGTAAAAGCATTCCTATTTCTCCACATCCTCTCCAGCATCTGTTGTTTCCTGACTGTTTAATGATCGCCATTCTAACTGGCATGAGATGGTATCTCATTGTGTTTTTAATTTGCATTTCTCAAATGACCAGTGATGAGCTTTTTTTCATGTTTTGTTGGCTGCATAAATGTCTTCTTTTGAGAAGTGACTGTTCATATCCTTCACCTACTTTTTGATGGGATTTTTTTTTTCTTGTAAATTTAAGTTCTTTGTAGATTCTGGATGTTAGCCCTTTGTCAGATGGATAGATTGCAAAATTTTTCTCCCATTTTGTAGGCTGCCTGTTCACTCTGATGATAGTTTCTTTTGCTGTACAGAAGCTCTTTAGTTTAATTAGATTCCATTTGTCAATGTTGGCTTCTGTTGCCATTACTTTTGGTGTTTTAGTCATGAAGTCTTTTCCCTTGCCTACATCCTGAATGGTATTGCCTAGGTTTACTTCTGGGGTTTTTATGGTTTTAGATCTTACGTTTAAGTCTTTGATCCATCTTGAGTTAATTTTTGTATAAGGTGTAAGGAAGCGGTCCAGTTTTAGTTTTCTGCAATGACTAGCCAATTTTTCCAACACCATTTATTAAATAGGGAATCCTTTACACATTGCTTGTTTTTGTCAGGTTTGTCAAAGTTCAGATGGTTGTAGATGTCTGGTGTTGTTTCTGAGGCCTCTGTTCTGTTCCATTGGTCTATCTCTCTGTTTTGGTACCAGTACCATGCTGTTTTGGTTACTGTAGCCTTGCAGTATCATTTGAAGTCAGGTAATGTGATGCCTCCAGCTTTGTTCATTTTTTTTTGGGGGGGGGGGGTTTGGGGATGGTGTCTTGCTCTGTCACCAAGGCTAGAATGCAGTGGCACGATCTTGGCTCACTGAAACCTCCGTACCCTGGGTTCAAGTGATTCTCCTGCCTCAGCCTCTTGAGTAGCTGGGATTTACAGGTGCCTGCCATCCTGCTTGGCTAATTTTTGTATTTTTAGTAGAGACAAGGTGTCACCAACTTGGCCAGGCTGGTCTCGAACTCCTGACCCTCGTGATCCTCCCAAAGTGCTGGGATTATAGGCGTCAGCCACCGAGCCTGACCAAGCATACATCTTTTCATAGAAGAAAATTAAATAAGTATTTTACATTTGTGATTTGTCCAGATTTTAAAATAACATTGTCAAACTATTTAAAGTAACAAATAGTTTTAACTTTGTGTGAGGTGGGAGCAACATAAACAACTTAGTCATCTTAGTCATTTAATATTGAGATGTCAGATATATCCCAAGAGTATGGACTTTAATATGAGGTGAAGGAGATAAACAGTTCAATGTTCACAAGAAGTTGCCTTCACAATAAATTATATACCATAATTTTCATGCTTAGGAATGTTTTATAACAATAGTATTCGCTTAGCATACTGCTAACAGTAATAGTGATGTTGTATTAGTGTTGGGCATTGTAGCAGACTACCCAGGCCTAGTTGCTAAAAAGTGTCTAACATTGTCAAGCGAAGGCCTTTTTATGGAAGCCGCAAAAGAGACAAGGTGAATTCAAGGGCAAATGTACCAATGTGGCTACAGATTTTGTTAGAGGTGCTTTTTCCTGAGTTAGGATCTTCCCTGACAAGGTGGATCTCAGTATCTCCACACAGCTATGCCAGTCTTGCATTGGCCCACTTTGGAGAGAGAAAAAAATTGAGAAGAAAAGAATATGCAAGACTTGCTTATCACCCCAACCATTTCCATATTGTTCCATATTACATTCAGATACTAGTGCATGCATATTATTTAACTTACGCTCAAGAGATGGATTCTATGAACAAAGACATATAATGAAAGAATATTAAAAGCCTGATATTAATAATATTGGATGCACCAACTGAAAAATAGCAATATAACACTTAAGAAATAAGGGTGTCTTTGAATGATGGGGAACATACTAGTCAAGTGGCTGAGAAAGCATGTACTTCTGAAAAACATTTACTCTGGGAAGCAGTAATAAGGTTTATACACATTTTGCTTTAATTTTTAAAATGATATCTGGAAATGGAAGTTAAAAACAGTTAATTGGTTAGCCTTTATAAAATTAAACTGATAGGAAAGAAGAGAATGTTATTAAGTAAACAAGAGAAACAACTATAAATTTTGAAATTAGTGAACAGGAGGACTGACAGTACAGAACATAAAAACCAGTAATTTGGAAGATAAACTTAAGGAATTATCCCAAAATACCAAGGAAATACAAAGTGAGAAAGAATGTGATAAATGAGAATACTAGCTATCAGAGATTTCAAGTGAATCCTCGGTGCTAGTAAAGAAGGGAGAACAAATGGAAAAGACTAGAGACACAGAAAGGAAAAAAAGTTTTGCAGTGATGAAAGCCTATTAAATACAGTTAATTATACCTAAACCTGTCTGGACCATTTGAAACATGATATGGCTTGGCTCTGTGCCCATCCCCCCAAATCTCATTTTTTTAATTGCTATAATCTCCACATGTTGAGGGAGGGACCTGGTGGGAGGTGATTGGATCATGGGGGTGGTTTCCCCCATGTTGTTGTCGTGATAGTAAATTCTCAAGAGATCTGATGGCTTTATAAGTGTTTGACAGTGCCTCCTTCACACACATCTTCCACCATGTAAGATGTTCCTGCTTCCTCTTTCATCATGATTGTAAGTTTCCTGAGGCCTCCTCAGCCATGTGGAACTGTGAGTCAATTAATCCTCCTTTCTTTATAAGTTACCCAGTCTCAGGTGGTATTCTTTATAGCCATGTGAAAACAGACTCATACAAAATGTTTGTTCTCTACTTCCTTGTGTCAGCTGTCTATTGCTGCATAACAAATATCTCCAAACCATAACAACTTAAATAAAACAACTCATATTAATTATCATACGGTTTCTGTGGGTGTGTAATCTGGACAAAATTCAGCTGCATCCTCTACTTCAGGGTGTCTCACAAGGCTGAAGTCAAGATTCAACTGGGAAGGAACCTAATTCCAAGCTTATTCAGTGGTTGTTGGCAGACTTAACTTCATTTATGGGTCATTGAACTCAGGGGCTCATTTTCTTAATGGCTGCTAGCCAGAAGCCACCTTCAATTCCTTAACACATAGTAGTGATTTCCAATGTGAATAGTAAAATCTTAATTATAATAATAACCCTTTCCATATTCTGATTGCAAACAACTAAAATTTGCTTTTTTTCCATGCATACTTCATTATTTTTTTAAAAAGCTAAAAGCATTCCCAAAGCCCATATAAAAGCAGCAATTTGGTGAGTTTTAATAAGTAGACAAACACTATGGTATCTTAGTCTTAGAGTAACTGGATAAAAACACAATTTCACAATTTAACCTAATAATGTTACTGTTTTAAAGTAGAGAAGGTAAAAATAATGATAAAAACACATTCGGTGGCATATCTGAGGTGGCTAAATGTCAAATAAGCAGAATTCCCTTAAAGTTAGAAAGTTATGGCTGTAAGTGTGGAAACAGTATTGTGAAATCAAAGTCTGTTCTAAACTCCTCTGCAGTTCAGCTGAAAGGGAAACATTGTAGGACTTGGATTCACAGTTCCATGATAAAATACCGGTTTTCCTGTCATTGTACTGCATTATTTCTCTTCAAAAAGGAATTGTGTATCTGCATCAGAGACCTGGTGACATCATTTAGGAACTTGCAGGAATGTTCACATGCCACTGCTTGAGAGTGTATGGTTTAGTTTTTGCTTGGGTTATAGTACATGGCTTGTTGAGGATTCACAGGTTTAAGATTTCCATTCCATCAGTATAAAAAAGGATTATATGAATCGATTACTGGGGACAGGTGTTAAACACACACACACACACACAGAAAAGGCTCATAAGTTGGTCACAAGTACACAATGGCTTTCCAGGAAATAGGGATTTATTTCCGGGTCAGGGGAGAGTCTTCTGAAACATCACAGGGCAGATAAAGCTCTACTTTTTAAGTTGTTCTTGTGCAAATGCCACATGGAAAGAAAACCTCTATCCTTGACAGTGATTTGATCAGTGGATTCTTGATTTCCTGAGGATTGAGATTCACTTTTGAGGCCAGAGTGAACTCATCTAGAACCTCATACTGCAAGGGTAAATGAACCATAAAGTTCCTCATGAAGAGACAGGCCTGTGGGGACGAGGTGAGTGATGGAAATTGGTGAAGCAGACAAATACAAGAAAAACTGTAGCTGTGAAGACGAACTAAAACATGTTCCCTGATTATGGAAATAACTACTTTACCAGTTAGGATGATCTCTGTTGAAAAATGAGAGAAAATCCAACTCAAATGGCCTAAACAACAAGGAAAATTTATGGCTCATATAACAAGGAGTACCAAGAAAGTGTGAGGTGACTCCAGCAGTCATTAATCTACCAATTCAATGACATCATTGAAAGGCCAGGTTTTATTCTTTTCATCTTTCTGCTCTATCTATCTTCTTCAGCCTTCATAATCACAGTGTGGAGTGCAGCAATACCAGGTAGAGTATTCAGATGCCCATATCTGGAAAAATTTGCCAGAAATGTCCTAACAAATTCCTCTCTTGTCTTATTGAGAAAAAAAAGGGCATGGGGGGGGGAGTAAAATCATCTCCAAGTCAACTACTAGCAAGGAAAAAATGAGGTTATTATAATTGACTTAAAGTGACAGGTATTTATCCATGAAATGGAGATATTTTTTCCTAGAAGTGGGCAGGTGAACAAAATTAGGGTTCTAAAAGCAAGGAAGGAAGGGGATTATTTGGTAGGCAACCAATAGTGTTTGCTATGTTACCCATCAACTAAGCTGACGGTTGCTATGGGCAATGTAATTCTATTGTTGACAAAGCATCGGATTACTTTTTGATTACATCTGACAACGCTGAGAATCTGGATGTTTATGCAAGATCTCTCAATTTTTAAATATTAGCAACACATTCAAAACATTTAAAAGTACTATGTGTCCAATGTCATTCAGACCAAATAAAATATATTTGCAGTGCAAACATGGCCTACAGGTCACCAGTTTGCAACTTCTGGTTTATCGATTAATTTAACTAAAATTTTCTCCATTTAAAAAGTGAAAACCACTTTAACCATGCCAGTAATTAATTATACAAATATATATGATAAAACATTTTTTAATTCATAGTTTTACTAAATTGTAGAAAACCTCAAATGGTATAGCTAATAATTATTTCAGAAGCTAATGTAGGAAAGAGATCCACAAAACAGAACGTTTACATCATTTTCTTAGCTGAGATTCTAATTTGACAAGTTAATGGTTAAAGCAATCAAGATGTTGCTACTCATTTAATGGATGTACAATTTTTCTTATTCCTCCAAGATTAGTGTAATGTTTTTATGTTTTGTTTTCATTAGAGAATCAATTCCTATTAAAGATTTTAACTTCCCAGATATTTCTTTACAATCATTTTCCTTCTTACAAGAATGGATAATTGAAATTTTTAAACTCATGCAAAGGTTCTCAGGCATATGCCCCTCTTGAAAATTCTCTTTAGTCTCTTCAAAGTCTAACACGAATCAGAAAATATTAACCTTCTTGAGTCAAGAGCAAATACTAGTGAAAAATAAGTGTATTTCTCTGCCATCCAGATTTTCCAGTTTTCCAAGTTGATAATTGAGCCATCAGTTCTTGCTTAGCTGTTGCCTCATGCTTTTGGATTTGAGTCCTAAAAAAGACAGAACTTTTAAATGATCAACTTTCTTCAAAAATTTAGATATTTATTATGAAACTGAACTATGAAGAAATTAAAATTAATTATCTGAAGTCAGTTTCTATTTCATAGGTCACTTGATACAGCAAAAATGAAGCAGAAACGAGAGAGGATAGGAAGGGAGTGAGAAAAACACCACATGAAGTTCTAAATATCTATCTGGTAATTAGCATAATATGGAGAAGGTGTAGGGGACCTTCTCCATATTTGGTAGAGTTATAGGATACTAACTCTATAGAAGGTTTCTTCTCATGTTCATCCTTACGGAATATTTCTGAGAAAATAAATAATATTGGTGTCTACATAGCTTTCTAGCTGAGGCCCTTCTAATTTCTCTCTTTTTAATTGTTGGCCATACTCAGAAGGAAGACATTCATGTCAGCACCCATCTCCAAATCATACAGATACTGTTCTTAGTAAATTTTTTCTAAAAAGACAGGTGGGCCTTCTCTTCTTGATAGTAGGAGATAATACAAGAAGATAATTTGGCTATAGATCTCTCACCTTAGGTGTAGATGTTCACTTATCCTTGAAAAGAGTAGAGGGAAGTGCTTTTGTATCTTTATGCTACATTAATTATAAAAATGGTATGTCATTAGAAATGCTATGCTTGTCCCATCTTGGCTATATTTATTTCCTTAATGAAATTATTTCTTACCTCTTCTTCACTCATTTAAATTCTCCCCAACTTTCAGGGTCCAGTTCAAATTCCAACTACTCAATCAATGAATATTCATCCTACTTTAACCACTCCGAACCCACTGAATTTCTCCTCACCATATTTTTCTTGTCAGTGTCACTCATCTTGGGTGATACTACAAGTAACAGTTGAGGAATCAAGTACTCCATTTTTACATGACTTGTTTTCTCACTAAAAATGTGAAATTCCTTGAAAGATAAAAACCTTAAATTTTGGTCTTTCTTATTTACCCACAGCAGAATACCAAGTACAAGAAACATGGTCAGGAGCCATTTAAGGAGTAAATGTACTGCAATTTTTACTTCATGAGCACCTGACTTTCATTCCAGATTGGCCTCTATATCACCTGTTTTTCATACCCTACCTCCTACAGAAAACTATGACTAATAATAGACCTTATTCTATCTATAATATATATATAATGTAAAATATCACATAATACAATTTTATCTCCTCTTAAATAAGCATCTAGAAATGAATCTTTGAAGGAGACATTTTACCTCACACAGCAGAGCTATTTATCATTTCTCAATAATTACATAACAGTAACGCTTTTATAATGAAACATCAATACCCATACTAATTTATAGACAGTAAGTGGGCCTTGCTTTTTTAGATATCCCTGGGACAAATGTGCTGTGATATCTCCAGTGAACCTCAAGAGCACACATCCTGATAAATAACCCATGCATTTGGAGACAGCATTCACAATGAGCAGAAGAGACATTAAAAATTCACCAGTGACTACCTGATACTTACAAGGAAAGAAGATGATCTAGGTGCAGGAATTGGAGGTGGTGAAAAATCTGGCTTTGAAATTAGCTAGTAAAAGGATAAAAAAATTAAATTCAAAGATTGGGTCCTGAAAATAGGTGCGCATGAAAAGGCTTATATCATTTTCAGAAATGGAGAAGCCGTGACCCCACCCATGAGAATATTGTAAACATACGAGTTTGATTGCTTTCATTTAGTTGCACACACAATTGAGACCTAAGTCCAATGCCAGTAGGTATCTGATGAAGATGACTGCTATAAACTGTATCTTTGTGTCACCCCACAATTTCGTATGTTGAAACCCTAATCCCCAGAATGATGGTATTTGGCGGTGAGGCCTGTTGGAAGTAATGAGGTCATGAGGGTGTAGCTCTCGTGATAGGATTAATGCCCTTATAAGAAGAGGCACAAGAGAGATGTTCTCCCTCTGCTATGTGAGGATACAACAAAAAGACAGCTGTCTACAAGCCAGAAGGCTGCTTCACCAGACACCGGATCTGCCAGCTCCTTGAACTTGGACTTCCCAGTCTCCAGAATGTGAGAAGTAAATATCTGTTGTTTAAGCCACTCAGTCTATGATGATTTAGTTACAGCAGCCTGAGCTGATGAAAACAGTGGTACTCTATTAACCAGATTAGTCCTCTTCTTGTCACAAGTTGGCATGGAGTGGCGTACATGTTCACATTTTATATTTTCAAACTATTTTGCAGAAGAATTTGTATTTTATATTAATTTTCACATAGATTTCAATATTGTCCTGAAGAAATAATGAAGTGTTGTGGGCTATGACTTTCACCGATATTTCCTGGAGATTGAACTAGGGTGATATTTAAGAGAAGTTGCAAACTCACAAAAGAGGCTGGGGGCTCATTGCCTTCTACTGGCAGATCATACACATGGAGCTTCATCTGACTCATCTGAAAAGAAGAATGAATCTTTTAAAATGAACCATTAGTTTCATAAGCACAGTTTTTAAGGAAGCAGACTTTTCAAGGCATGGAAGCTTGGAACTAAGCTGACACCAAGAGACCAGATAGAAAACCACAGTGGTCCAGCTGGTGTATTCCATAGAAGTATTTCCCAGAGCTGTAATGAAAAGTTGTCATCAAAAAAGGATTACCAATGTTATCATTAACCAACTTCAGCTAAAATCTTTAAATTTACAGGACATGAGTAGGACATTTGGGTTATAAATATTACATGTATTATCATACAGACATACATATTTTTGGATCTATTAGTCAATTTGCAAAGAAATAACCTAGAGTCAGAGCAAGAGGGAGTGTGTGTGTGTGAGAAAGAAAGAGGCAGAGACAGAGAGACAGGGACAGACAGACATCTGCTATGTCCCTTTTTGTTCTCCTTATTCTGTTTGCATTTCATGAACCCCAGCAAAGCAGCTCTGCATTTTAGGGACTCTCTTTTGCATTTAATAAAAGGCAAAGGAGACACTTCTGAATGTGGAATTGCAAAACACTGCTGGGTAGAAAGGATAGGTAGTCAGGATAAGAGTGTGAGAGAAACGCAAAGTGCGGCCATGGTCATCACAGCCCAAACTATATAGTTCACCTCTTGTGGTTGAACCGCCTTTACCATCTGGGGTTTCCTCTTCTGCTTGTGTGGCCTGGTACCAGTGGTAGATAGTGGCCTGTAAGAGAGAAACATGTGGTATCAATTGACTTAGCAGCTCCATCAGCATGACAGGGAAACTCAGTAGATGATTCCCAGCTTCTTTTTCCCAATGTGTCTTTCTTGCCTGTTGCCTGGGTTTTTATCTGCTCTCTGGGTCATTTTTCAGTTTTTACTTCCCTATCAGCCTCCTTCATTGCCCTGTCATTCATAATCACTATTCATTTTCTTTTTGTTCTCTACAGATCCTGACTTCTAAAAATGATAGTGTTGAATCCAAATTTATCTAAATTGTTTTGTTAATGTCATATTCAATATTAAACTCATCATGGGAAAATAAATCATTCTTTCTTTAAAAATACTAAAAAAAACCCCAAAAACACTGTGGTACCAGAATCACATTTGTGAGACCAACCCAGGCTCCACCACTTACTCTGCAAGACTTGAAAGCATGTTTGCTAATCTCTCTGAGCTTGTTTCTACATCCATCAAAATGTGAAGTTCCTAACCTTGCACAATTGTGTTAGGGTTAACGTAAAACACTCTTCATCTGTAAAATGAAACTAATAACCACTTTATGAAGTTCTTGTGACATTTAAATGAGATAATAGATATAAAAGGGCTTAGCACAGGCCTGGGTGTGGAGACTCACACCTGTAATCCTGGCACTTAGGGAAGCCAAAGTGGGTGGATCATTTGAGTTCAGGAGTTCAAGACCAGCTTGGCCAACATGGTGAGACCCTGTCTCTACTAAAAATACAAAAATTAGCCCGGTGTGGTGGTACACACCTGTAATCCCAGCTACTCAGGGGGCTGAGATAGGAGAAGTGCTTGAACCTGGGAGGCGGAGGTTGCAGTGAGCTGAGATCGCGGCATTGCACTCCAGCCCGGGCCACAGAGGGAGACTCCATGTCAAAAAACAAAAAAAAAGGGGAGGGGGGCGGTGCTTAGCACAGTGCTTATCATATAGTGATCAATTAATGCTAGGTATTTTTATAATAAATTCAAAAATCCATCATTATGAGAGTTAATATATCTTATTATTAATTATAAATATGGTGACTAACAGAAGGAAAAACATTTCTAGATGTGAAGAATTTCCCAGTTAAAGGGAAACTCAGCTTCTGGTCCAAAAAGACTGTATCTGCATGTATTTCTGAATATTAGAAGTAAACCAATTCAATTTGAAAGGGTAGGTTATACATTGAATTTAAAGTAAAATAAGGGTCAAAGAGTCCCTACAGCAAGATAAGATAAAGGATCACCTCTGATCTTTCTTCTGCTTTTCTCTGGAGCTCTGTTGGCGGATTACTATAGCAACCACCAGAGAAATGACAGCCACTGGGAACAGCACCGCAACCACAATGGAGAAGTCTGCAGCAGAGAACAGGGACCCGCTGAGAACTACAGAAACACGCATCTGCACATCACACTAGTCCTTGTTTCTTTACTTTGCACACATTCCAGCTACCCTTTTCTCTAATGAGCATAAATTGCCACAGCCAGTAAAATGAAAATGTATTTTGATTAGGCAATTACATTAATATTTAGATAGAAGAAATATACATGAAATCTATAGGAAACATTTAACATGAAATAAGTTTTAAAAATCATAATATTGAGAATACTTAGAAGGGATAATGTTTGTAACAATTGGAAAATGAGCTGGGAGATTAGAAGAGAATATACAGTAAGGAAGATGGCAAAAAAGAAATGAAACATTTTTGAAAAGCAGTCTTGGAATAAAACAGAGAAAAAGAAACTAAAACTTTGAAAATACATTCCTGTCAGTAGTAAATAAGAAGCTGAGGTGTGACTAAGAGAACTGATACACAAATAATTGAGTGTTTCACTGATGTTGGTCTACAGTGGAATTACAGACAGGAAGTTATGTGACCTTGAGAATGAGGAAATGCTTTAAACAAATATTCCTGGGCCCTCGTGGTGTTTTTTCTTTTAATGACAAATTTAAATAATGCATATAACTTCAATCTTTTGCTCTCAACTGTTCATTTCTCTCACAATAATTGGAAGCCACAAGAGACCGGGAAGTAAAAGATTGAAGAGTAATGCCAACAGTTACCATTCTCTTTTTACAGAAATTAGCAAACCAATAGCAAGGTGAATATTTGTATAAATGCAAGAAAAGCTCACAAGTTTGAGCACACACACATGTAAATAGAGGTAGACACATCGGAAGCAGAATTCTAGGTAAGACAATGACTTTAGTTCAAATATTCACTACTCTCCACCCTCCACAAGATTCCAATCCAAAAAGTCAAAGGAAAATAAAACATGAAGCATTCTGTTATCATGTAGATATATTCAGAATGAAAAATACACACTTACTTGCACAAATGTCAGAATTGTATTTTCAGAAGAATGACATATTAGCAGAGAAATAAATGGGAATTTGGCAGTACTTTACAAACACACCGAACTTGAAAAGAGCTAACTAAAGTTGGGGCATAAGACAGATGAAAGTATAATAACGGTTTTGCAGGTGAAGATAGAAGGTTTGCAGGTGAAGATAGAAATCACTGAAGAGTAAGTGCAGCCTCTTCTTGTTTCTGGTAATGGTGGATTAGGAAATTGAGACCAACCTGCCCATTAAAAATATCTTTAAATTTTTTGCAAACAAAAGCTTCCTAAAAGTATAGAAGTACTTAAAAGTTAGAAAAAATTACTTTGTAGAGATTAGTGAGTGGTCAAGAACCCAGAGAGACGGAAAAGAAAATAATCCTAGGTAGAAGTTCAGAAATGCAGAAAGAAATGAAAGGCAAATGAACCAATAGCAAACCCTAATGTAAACTGTGGACTTGAGGTGATAATGATGTGTCAATGTAGGTTTATGGAATATTTGTTACCATCAACAAATACTCCACGGGAGTGGGGGATGTTGATGGTTAAGAAAGCTGTTCAGGAGCGGGAGGTGCCGGGTATATGCCAACTATCTGTACTTCAATTTTGCTGTGAACCTAAAACTGCTCTACGAAAGAAATTTTTTTTTTTTTAAAGCAAATGAAGTGGGAAGTTTCAGGATAATCATTAAAATATAAAAGAAATGCATAACATCAAAATAATAGAATCAATAAGTATAAGAAAGGAGAGAAAAGGGAACATAAACAGGAAAAACAAATAGAAACTATATAATTGTGGATTTATACCCAAGTGTATCAGTAATTACATTTAATTTAAAGGGACTATGTACCTCAGTTAAACAAAAACCAAAGATGTGAGTACTACTAAAAAATATATGTGCATGCTTTCTTTAATAAAACAAAGACAGATTTAAAGCATGATTCAGAAAGGATAAAAATAAAAATAGGGAAAAATGTTACTCCAGTGCAAATACAGACCAAAAGAAATACGTTACAGCTCTATGGTCTCCAGGAACTGTAGATTCTCAAAGGTAAGAAGTGTATTAGATAGACACACAACCATTTCATAATGATACGCTGTTCATTAATTTGGAAGATGCAACACCCTAAACTTGTATGTACGTAATAATATGCTCTCAAAGTATAAAAGTGTTGATAGAGCCAGAAGTAGTAATCAAATTCACAGTTACAGTGGGGGTATTTTAACACTCCTAGCACAGTAATTGGTAGAACAAACAAACAATGTTAGGATTAATTTATATATTAGACAATTAATAAACTTTATACATAATATCTGGAGAATACTACAGAACACATGTATGAAAAAACACAGTCCAATTATGAACCATGAATATAAACTAAGAGCAAAAAAAATACAAATTCTTCCAGAGAATATAAACGAACACTCTCTAATACACTTTATGTGACTAGCATAACATTGATACCAAAATTCAGCAATTTTTTCAATATGAAAAAATCACAGTCCAATATCACCCAAGAGTATAAAATAAAAGTAAACATCCTTCAATATATAAAAAAGATACTATTTCTAAGTTAGGTTTATTCAAAGGTTGCAAAGTTAGATAAATATTCACAAACCAATTGATTTATTTGACAGTACTAATAAAGGGGAAAACATTTTAATAAATAAGGAAGTATTTGATAGAATTCTTAGAAACTTGAAAGAGAACTAGTGGACTTCCTTAATCCAGTCACTAGAATGGATGATATTGAAAGCATAAGGTAGAGAAAAAGAAGAAAATGAGCATAGAAAAATTTCATACATACAAACTTTAAAGGCTTGGTGATAATGATGTGTCTGGGTATGTTTATGGACGTAACAAATGTACCTCTCTGGTGACAGATGTTGATAGTGAGGGAAGCTGTGTTTCCTGTGTTTACAAACTTTATATACATGGAATTATATAACCAAAAGTTGTTGTTTAAGGATGTGTATTTAGGAAACAAAACTACAAAGAAAAGTAACAAAATGATTATGATCAAAGACAGATGAATGGCCAACCCTTAGAGAAAGAGAGGAGTTCATACTGAAAAGAGGCAGGAAAGCAGATGTCTGGGTCTATTTCTTGGCCCTTATTATATTACATGAATGTTCATTTTGTAATCATCAGGTTTGCCTTTATATTTACATGTTTATTATATTTTACAAACAAAAAGATGGTGTTAATAATCTTGAAAGCCAATGGCTGTGTATGGTCATGTTGTAGGGCAGTGCTCTTAACCTTTGTTATGCTGCAAATCATTTTGGCAATCTGATAAAGTCTATAAACCCCTTTTCTGAGTGTTTCTAAATTCATTCATAAAAGGCACAAGATTTAAAGGAAGCTATTGATGGTGGGATACAGTTGTCAAAGTATTATAAAACAATTCATGATATAGTAAAGTATGTGTTTATTAACCTCTGAAATAATAAGTTCTAACAGTGGATCAGTAACTACCAAAATTTCAAACAAATGATACTTATGTGGTAATTGGAGATACATCCAACAACTGCAATGAGATATTGAAGTATTTATAATTTATATTGGTGACAAAGTCATGGAATATTGCTAATAGTATTATGGTTTATAAGCCATACATTCCCATAATTGTAGAAAATTCTAAACTTTAGAATTTAATGAAAATAAAAATGTAATTTTTTCCCATTCAAATTTAGATTTAGGACCCTAGCTATAGTAAAAATTGTTATCCTCTAGGGTCTGTCTTCTTGGTACAAGGACACTTCTGAACTAGGAAATGTTCCTCAGTCTATCTGAGGCTTTTCTTGACTGTTAGATAAGAAATAGCACTGAAAGCGCACCGAACCCACTAACACAATGCCCTGAAAAAAAAACAAGGCTTGGGGGATAAAGTTGATTTCTGATACAGTGGTTTCAACAAACAGTAAGTTGAGACAAGCTTCCACTGTATGTATTTTGAACTTCTCCAGCTACCTCTTCATCCTGCTGAAATACAAATTTCATGTAATATACTGTAAATTTGTATCACTAGTCCTCCAAGTTAAAAATTTTGAGAAATACTTTTTAACGGTGCTTATCAGAATTAATTCAACCTTATTGGATTATAACTAAAGAAGAAAAAGCGTCAGTCGAATCAAAAGATTAGGTATAAAATAACACATAGAAGTAGAAGTATACATAAAATATATACTTTCAGAAAATATAAGGAATCAAATTTGGGGTACTCTTAATGCAATTAAAATATAGACTGCAAAAAAACTAGTTATGAAACAAAACCAACTGGGATAAAAAAATCTTTCAAAGAGACGTAAAAATGCCACTGAATACTTTTAAATGTCACTATGAGTAACAAGAGAATTAACATTGCTAAAAAGTTTATATTATGATACAGAGAATAATCTTGAAAAACTTTCCCAGAATTAACAAGAAAAATGACCCAATGTGGAATATAATATGGGGATCACACAGTAGAGATATTTTGTATAAATAATTTACATTTCTGATTCAGAAACCAGAAAACTGAAACAAATTTTAAAACCTAAAACAATAGAAATATTTCTTAAACTGAAGAAAAAAAAAAAATCCTCAGTTTGAAGAAACTCACTAGGTAACATGATAATGGAAAGAGAACATCACCCAGGAATAAAATAATGATTTGTTTTGATTAAGTAGTAATTCTAAAAGCATTTAAGCCAAAACAAACCTAACGACTTTTTAAAGGGATGTTATTTAACATCAACAAAAAATCAGGCTTTTTTTTTGACATTAAATATAAGCATCTACTTTAATAGTCATGAATGCAAACTTGTGATTTAAAAAATCAAATTCAATCAAACCTGCTATGCATGCTATGATATAGAATATTAATTAAAATATTAAAAATATTTGGCAACAAATACATTCTCATAAATACAACTTAGAAAGTTTTATGTGGATGCATTGTTACAACACGAAGAAATTACTCATAGAGGTGACTTAGCAAATCAATAGATATATCAAAATAAAGCAGTCAAAGTCATAGTTCAAAAGGATTTTTAGTGAGCATTGAAACCATTAAAGAGTTTTCTAATTAAAATAGTTGATTGTGCTCATGCTCCTTTCAAAATACATGACAAATACATGTGTATATAATAAAATCATAGGACATGAGAAAAAATAATTTTAAAAATCTTAAAGATAGGAAGTTAAGGGATTTATGTGGATGAAAACAGAATAAATATAGCCTAAACATCAGAAATAAATGTTCTGTCTTGGAAAGTCTAACAATCTGAATTTGGGACATATCTCACTCAGGTCTACCTCATCTCCTGTGTTTATAGAACAAGTTGAGCTCATAACCTGAGATCAAAATCCTAAGAATTTCTCTGTTTCTGCCAACAGAGGATGCAGGAACACCAAAAGGAGGATAGAGGCTTCCTCTAGATTCGTACGCTATATATCAGACAGAGAAGGGAGGGTCAAGGAGAAGATGATGAGGAAAAGCAGCTCTCTCAGGAAATGAGCTCCCTCCTCAGGGTAAAATGTTCCTCATCATAACAACTGGAGGTGGGTCCCCACTGTGGCTCCTTCCCACCCTAAAGAGCCATAGGCAGACCTACCTACCTGCCCATAGAGCTCCCAGCCAGATTCCCCCATCAAGAAAAATATCAGTAGGTACAACAGCACACACAAATGCAGAGAAATCCCATGTGAACTAATCCAGGTCTACCAATTCCACCTTCAACTAAGGATCACATATCCTGAAGAAAAGTAATACAACAGAATATAAGTGACATGGTGACAGAACAGAACAAACCAACTCAAAAGAAACAGATAATTCAAAGAATAGAACTGAATGTACAAAAATAATCATATTCTTAGAGAGTTTTATAAGGATATTATACTTTTCCATTGAGGCTGCTATGAAAATGGAACAGTCCTAAAGTAAGAAAATGTGTGAAAGTAAAATAACATTACAAATATAAAAGTTGCAGAAATTTTTTTGCATGTGCAGTGAAAACAAAGACATGGAAAATATAATTAAAATGTGTTAAGGAGATTTGGGGGATAAATATTGTGGATTCAATGTCTACAGAACAGAAATCTCAAGAAAAGAGAAAAGAGGCAATGAAATCTCATGTAATACAAAATAAAGGCTTGGAAGAGGAGAGCAATTTTCTCAGGTTAGATGTGTAATGTTACCTACAGAAGACCACTGAGGAGTCATCGCAGTCAGGAGGGCTCCATCCTTCCTCACATTGACACTGGAGCTCATGGTCACACGCCTAGGGTAGCAATGATCCTGTTACTGTCCCCGCTAGACTGACCGCAAACTCAAATCCCTAATCATCCATAATAAAGTTCATGCTGAAAAAGGAATAACCCCAATCTCCAGGCTTCCATCTATCTACGTAAAGTATGAATGAATGACAGGCATTTCATGAATGATTCTCAGAAGAAATTTCTCCTTGAACCATGCTACTGAAGGCTTGGATAAACTTAGTAATTCTCATCATTTAATGCTGAAAACATTCCTTTAGCTTTCTTATGACTGACCTAGAATGTCATAAGAGTCAGAGAGCTTAGGGAAACATATTTCCAGAACTTACAGCATGTCCTTTGCATTTAGATGAGCAATTGGTTGATTTGTAGGCTTTCTCAATATCCACACATTCTGCATTAATGCAAACCTGAAAGTGATGTAGAAAACATGAAGCTTCATCCTCTCTGCATGTAGATGAGAAAGTTGAGGTCTGTGTGAAGAGGCTAGCAGATATTGTTTAAGGTGGCTCTGCCAGGAGGCTGGTGCAGAGGAAGGGAAATAGAGATGGGCTCTGTTGCTTACATTATCCTCTTAAACCAACCCAAAAACGTTGATAAAATCATCTAAGCATTTATGTATTTTTAATAAATCCAAACAACTCTATATTCCAGAAGCAATGACTATGCAAGAAGTTCAGGGATAAGCAATAATGAGATGATCTTAATACCAGGGGACCCTGAAACACCTCAATTCTGCCCTAGTCCCAGTACCGTCCTCCCTTAACACCCAAGCACCGCAACACTCGTGCCAGGTCATGTGATAACGTCTCAATGTCTTTAAAGTCTTCAGCACTAGAAAATATAAGGAAATTTGCATTTGAAACCTGGAAAACCCAATTAAAGATTATATTTTATGTAAAATTCCTTGCCCTTGATGCTGGCATATATTTCAGGAAAAATTGGGGTAAGGATAAATTTAAATATTGTGGGTACTTCTTATAGGGAAGACCTAATATTTTAACATCAATAAACTTTGCTAAATTTTTATTTTCAGCTCCAAGGGCTCAGAGACCACATCAATCTCATTCACTTTTTCATATTTACTTTTTAAAACTGTATGAGCAATACCCACACTGAACCACTAAGATAATTTTGGACTCACCATTGAATAAATTTACCTTTGAATAGCGAAATCAGCTTAAGTAAATAAGATATGTTTTTAGGACTGGCTTTACCACAGTGAAAAATCAGGGGAATTCTTTGGTCATGTGGATATCTTAGTGAGATAAATAGGGTAATTCTAATCTCTTAGGAGAGACAAACCTCCTCATTGTCAAAGTTCATGAGTTGGTTGGCCCTGGCTAAACAGTACTTGTACTTGAGATAAGTTCATTATATTATTAATGATATACAGGTCTGTTAAATGAAGCCCAGTATCACATACACTGGCACTTTCAGTGAGTTTTCAGACTTTGTCTATGAAAGTTAAACGGATGCTACCATGTGTTATCCACATGACAATATGATACTCTTCTTGAAATCATGACTATGAGAGTCAATTTCCAAATTTCACCATAGGGTTTGAGAATGTTAATGTCGATGTGCTTATTCCTGCTATTTACTAGGTTCTGCACCATTTTCACTTCTGTGTTCCAAATTCAAACTCTGTGGGTTCTATTATGGCATGGTGAACCCCAAAATTGGGAAACAAGGCACGTAGTGAATAACCAAGGGGCAAAACAACAAAACACATCAAAGTAAGAAACACTATTTTGAGTGAAAGCCACAATGTCAACTTACCTTGTTATGGCCACATTTAGTTCCATTGGCCACCATGCCTATTTCTTCACTTGTGTCTTCAGGATCAAATGTTTTACATGTCAGGAAAGTCACTATCCGTCCTTTCCAGGGCAAATTATCTGACCCACCTTGACAGAACAACTTCCCACACATGGTGTCACTGAGGAAAAAGCCAAAATTTATTGCAGGATTCAAACTGCAGTTTTATATAAATGCAAATCAGCTCTAGGACTATGGATACTTAACCGATGTATTTTTCCCTGTAGCTGAGACTTTTAGTTGTACTTTACACTCATTTTCCCTTATTTCTCAGTAACAGGATGCCTGAACATTAGCACAATACATTATTGCTCAAATAAACAGCATTACCCAGATGCCTGTACACCTAATTTTTGCCAGTTGCCTAAGTGCTGGCGCATGAGAAGAAAACAATCTTAAGCACAAATTCTAGAAGGTGGCCTTAAATGAGGAATTATCTTCTGTTTCTCAACATTTTCTCATTTTTGCTGATTGGAGTATGATAGCTGGAGAAGCCATCAGAGGCCTAGAGAAACACTTGGAAATGAAGGTCATGTGGATGATGGAGCTAGAGATAAAACATGGGTTCCTAACATCATGGAGGCGTCTGAGACATCAATTTCTATCTTGTTTCAGATCGTTTACTCATTTATTTGTACAACTGGCTGCAGAATAATTCCACCAAAAGAAAGCCCATGTCTCCACTATAATTCTGTCGGAACAAAGCTGAGCTTCCCTTGATACTGCAAGGCATCAAGTGGAGTTACTAAAAGAACTGTCTCCCTGAAGGTGCAGATTAAACTGCTCAACACTCAATCAAGCCATTCATTTACTGCCAACGGGACTAAAAGACAATAATATTGAAGTCAATTGCTTTATGCAAAATTCAGAAGAGGGCTGTGAAAAAGTATCCTGAAAGTGATGGCATCAGATTTTTTGATATCTCTTGGCTGTAGAAAACATGTTTGAGCAGAGGAGAAAGGCATATATTCTCTCTAAACGCAACAGTGTGTTTTTCTTGAATCATTTAGGTAAAGCCATAAAGGATGGCTTTAGAGCACAGGGAATTTCAGGCTAACCCTTCACTATAGCCAATGACTACTGTGAAGTGACTAGGATGGCAGTTTGTAGGGTGAAGGAGCTGCTTGAGCCACTAGCTGCAGAAACTAATGCTCACTCAGAGAGTTATATGGGACAATGGTGTGTGCAGAGGAAAGATGGCGAGGCCCACTCTCTTCCCATTCACCACCTACAGTTGCTCTTCCTCTGGCCCTCACATACTGCCTTTTACATAATTTCCTCTTCTGAATCTGCCCTGATTTCCTATAGAGAAGAGACCACAAGACCACAGAAAATGATTGTTCTTTAGGAACAGATTCTCCCAAGAGATAACTCTATATCCAAAGCAGTTTGGTAATATCTGTCATTCAGCAAATTCATGTCCAATAGACAAATTTTGGGAAATGTTGATCTTGTGCAATCTCTTGTTATAAATTACTCTGCATGTGTCAAATTTGGAGCAGGTACAAAGAGTTTACTATAATTGAATTTTAAAAGCCACCTTAAAATTGCCAAATTAAAAATAAACCATAGAAAAGTCTCACGTTCATCTGGTGTGCTATTCTATAGTATTTTCCCAGATAATCAGTACTAAAACTAACAAACTCTTCACATGAATTGTCAATAAGAAAATATTTTCTTATTGTATTTTTTCTTTATGTAATTCTACTGACAATTTAAAACTGTTCAAGCACTGCATCCGTTATTCCTCTGGGGAGATAAATATTTCTACTCTGAATCTTACAAGGAGAAACGTGAGATTGAGAAAGCATCTGATTTATACTGGGAAATCCCTGGACAAATTTCCAACCAGACCCATTCATCGTTGCCTGTTCCATCATCAACCATTCATTCTACCCAACAATGACTGTGTTTGGTGTCATCTGAAGCACTCACCATGAGATACTTGAAGAAAGAAGCCATTTCTCATTTCTTTTCAGACTCAGTACCTAGCCCACATCATGGCACATAGTAGTTACTCAATAAATGTCAAATGATTGATGGCCAAATGCGCTTTCCCTTTAACTGGAATAAATTAGAATGTGCAGCTGGAAGTGCACCATTGCTCTAGTCTGTGAAGCAGGAAGGTTCAGACAAGGCCACTTACTTTGTTTTGCAGGGAATGAGTGTGTCGTCCACTCTGCGACAGTACCCGTACTTTGACCCACCTTCATTCCTGTTGTAACATGACTGATCTGCAATCTTAGTTCCTGGGACCAGGATCAGTCAGTAGGGAAAAGAAAATCGATTTTTGAGGTTCCAGAGATATTTGAAAAGAAAAGAGATTTTTAAAATTCAGTGCTGGCAAGGGATTTATAAAATATAAAGCAAGAAAAAAATACTATTTTAGCATAATTCCATTGACCACTCCTAGAAACATGGGTGTAGTAATCTGGTATCAAATGAGCTGGCTGGAATTACAAATAATCTTTTAAGTAATCTGTTACTCCACAAAAAACTCCTACTATGTGCCAAGTACAAAAATAGGCATCATCACATATTTCATGTCTCAGGTAATCTTCCTTAGATCTCTATCAGACAAAACATGTTAGTTAAGAGCTCAGGCTTTAAGCAAGACTGAGTAATTGTGTGAACATGGGCAAATGTCTTAACCCCTGAGTTTTCTCATCTGTAAAATGGTGTAGAATTTATATGTGAATATATATATATATATTTAATATATTTACACATATATAAAATGTATATATACACATTACATATAACAGTACCTACCTCAGAGGTGTTTTGAAGATTAAATCACTTAATACAGGTGAGTCACTGAGAACAGGGCCTGATCAGCAGTACATGGTTGACAAATACTAGCCATGCTTATTGCCATTCTCAATTTATCAATAAGGAAACAGAATCATGTCGAGTCACAGAGACCTATGTTCCTTCTTGGTGCTGAGGTGCCCCCTCTTCAATAACAATAAGTAATTCTGTCTTAAACGTTTGGAAATTTTGAGTCTAGCCTTTGACAAACAGCAAACTAAGTTAAAATAAGCAGACACCTATGAAGATACTGAATTGTTTTTAAGAAATACTTTTAAACCTACTATGATGACTTGTAAACTCAAAACATTTTAAATGAATTCCGTGTTTCAGTGTGCAAGATAAAATGAGTTTTGTTGCCTTTTTTATTATTTGTATCTTAGTAAAATGTATTCATTTTAATATCTACTGTGTAGATATTTATACAATATCTACACAGAAGAATCATTAGTTATGAATAATCAGGGAAAAGCATTAAATTCCTAATCTGAGACTTCAAAGTTATTGCTGCTAATATTGTAGACTGTATCATTCATATATTTGGCATCATGCTGTTTTGTAACTTCTTGCCCATTAACAATACAGCTGTCCTTTCCCCAGGCATTAAATTTTCTAAAGCACCACAGCAGCAAGAATTGTATTGAAATAATACACTTTATTTAATCCGTATATTTTGGATTTTGAGATGTTTTTCAATTACTATCATTAAAAATGCTGGCTGAAAAATCGTCGTAAATATTTGAGTGCAATTGCTAGGAGAAAGAGTAAAAAACAACTATTTTTAGATTTTGTGCATGCATTTTTCTCTCGGTAAAGATGATGCTAATTCGTATATTTACCAGCAGTGTAGGAGGGGAGTTGTTTGATTATGTTTTCACTGACACTGAACATTAACATCTGTAGCAAACTTTTGCCAATTAGCAAATGTAGAAGATTAACTTGTTTTCATTTAGGTTTTGTATATTGCTAATGAGTTAAAATGGTTTTAATTTTATGGCACATTTGTATTTCTTCTTCATGATGAATTGTCTGCTCATGCCTTAGCCACATTTTCAATACTTGGAACTACAATTGATTTGTGGGAATGATTTGATGCCAAAAAGAATGATTTTTAAATTACTTACTAAGTTGCAAGACTTTTCAAACTTCCCAGATTTATTTAGAATAAATGGGTAATCCTCTGTGAATTATAAAATTTGGAATTTTATTTAGGCAAATTGTTTTCTCTGGCCTCTTGTAATGGCTGTATTTAAAAGTATGACTTAAGAGGTCTACTCCATTTCATGATCAGATAAATATATTCAATAGACAATTTTGAGCTTTTTACTAAAGCCAGTTACTGTGCTGGGAGGCACTGGGAATACAACTGTGAACAATGTAGACAATGTCCCTGTTCCAGGAAGTTTACAGATTTGCTGAGGAGACTAATCGTAAAGTCCGAAAAAGGAGGGTAACAGTTAATATTGTTTGCAGTTAATATTTACTACAAGATAATAAAGGCGAAGCTCAGAACTTCACCTCTGTGCTAAAGATTTTCTTTCTCCTGGTTTTTGCCATATACTGAAGTTAGCCAAGGAAACATGAGCCTCTTAACCAACAGTCAATTTTGTTTCCACCTTTTTAACCTTGCACATCCATGAACTGGAGGCAGGATTGCTGAGGCCTGGTTCCGGGACACCAGTGAGCTTGCTGACGTACTAACAGCATTGAGCTTTGCTCCTCAAATTGTGTCTCAACCCACTGTAGCCAAAGACAGAAGTTTACAGGGAGGTTTTTCTAGGGTCTTGTCTATTTATTTCCCAGGTTTCTTGTTTTCACAGTGCATTGTAAGTCAGGAATTTTTGTTGATTTTCTCAATCTTGTTTTAGCTGTATTTTCAAGAATTACGAAAAGTTTCTGGTATGCGATGACCCCTTTCAAATAATTTTAGGAATATGTAGATTTTCTCTATTTTAATAAATACTGTTTCAGTCATTTAAGTAGAAATCTGAAACTGTATTAGGAAGGGGGTATGGAAATTACATACATGTACACAATACACATCACATCCAGAAAGTCCAAATAACTGGTTTTTAAAAACTTGCTGTTTTCGACTTAAATTTTGTATCCTCTGACCAACATCTCCCCACCTCCTCCCCTCCTCCCCTCCTCCCTGTCACCCCCTGGAAACCAGCCTTCCACCTTCTACTTCTATGCGTTCAACTTTTTTAGGTTTCACATATAAGCTAGATCACTTATATGATCTAAAATTGCCTTTCTAATAAAGTTATTTAATACTATATAAATTGCTGTTTAAATTTTCAGATATCTCTCTAATCTTTTATTTTTCCAAGTTTTCTTCTTGGTGAAATTAGAGAATATGGTCTCTAAAATTTTGGTGTTATGGACAAAGTGACCATTTAAGAACTTTCACTATTCTGTATTGCCTTTCTGCATTTCCAGAGTTCTTCTTTTCCTTTTTCCACCTTTCCTTATTTCTATCCCATCCCCCAGTGCTTCTGCCACACCTGCGCGCGTGCACACACACACACACACACACACACACACACACACACACAGATTTCCAAGGGTTCATGATCTTAGTTAGGGTTTGCCAGATTTAAAAAAAAAAAAAAGACACCCAGTTTAGTTTGAATTTCAGATACACAAATAATTTATTTTAGTAGGAGCATACCTGAAATATTCCATGGGATAAACTGATGCTAAGACAAAAAGCTTGGCTGTTAATTTGAAGTTAAAATTTAACTGGTCCATCCTTATTTTTATTTGCTAAATCTAGCAACCCTAAAACCAACCTCAAATCTTAAAACCTTTCCATGATTTTGAGTTCGAAGTTTCTAAGAAGGATAGGGCAGAATGGTCCTTTGGCCATGGTTAAACACTGTCATCTGAAATTTGTTATCTTTCGCACATGCAAAAAAAAAAAGATTTGTCTTCCTACCTGGTCCCCACAGCTCAGTGCACTGCTCCTGCAGTGTGGGGCATGCCCCCATCAAGCAGTAGCCCTTCCCGTGATGGCAAGGGAAGCCATTGGCACGGAATCTATCATCAGGACAATTACCAGATTTACCGTCACACATTTCAGGCAGGTCACACTCATCTTTTGCTGGTCTGCACACCATCCCAGCCTTTTTAAACTGTAGAAAAACAAAAATAGAAGGCTTTTTGTTTTCCCTACCTGCTTTACCCTGATACCTCAAATTAACACAAAGATTTTTCCATTTGGACTTTTTGGGCATAGTAGTTTGAAGTGTCATTTCGCTGAAGCTTACATCGTCATTATAAATTAAAGCCATCATCTGCTATATCACTTCTATTAATATTGGTTAATGCCCTAAGATTTTAAGCAATCAATATTTCTGAATTTATACCAAAAACACCAAAGAAACATAATGTAGAAAAGTACAGGGACAAAAAAAAACAGGCAACAACTTAGATATAAGGAAGGGAGTTATTTCTCCCTTGGTTGAATGCATCTCTATCAGGAACTCCAAGGAGATTTAAATCTGCAACTTCAGAGATGTACTGGTGAAGTGGGTCTTCGGTATTCAAGGAGATAAGTTTACAAACACCAGATCAGCAGACTCGGGCTTTCCCAGGCCTCGAGTTTCCTAATCCTTAATTCCTTTTATTGTAAGTTCAGCTGGTTCCTTTCAACTCACTTCTTTCATAGAATGACATATCATGAGGGAGAAATAACCACATATTCCCTTGCTGTATTAACTCGATTGTAATCAGATACTGCAAATCTTACTCTTATTTGCTCAGAGAAATGTTAGTGAAACATTCTGCCATTCCTGCAAAACTGAGAAAGCATGTATGTTTGTTTGTTTGTTTGTTTTTTCCTTTCTAACAGGAGCAGGTTTTTTACTGCATCAAATAACTTTGAATATCTTAATGCCAGTGATGGGATCAAATCCAAATTTCAATGCAAGCATGTGAGATCCTCCAAATTCAACCCATGGCTCCAGCCAGACCATTCCTTACTAGATACCAGACAAACCATGCTTGTATCTCCTCTTATGTCTTTGCTGTTTCTGTGTCCTCATTTGGAAATTCTTTTTTTGTTGTTGTTGTTTTATGTCTAAATCTCTTTTGTCCAAAATACTTTAAGTCCAGTTGAAAGCCCCTTTCCCACCAAGTCTCCTCTGACATCTTCAATACAAATTGTTGCTCCTGTTTTCATGTGCTTGGGAAGAGCCTTGAATTCAGATTTAGAGGATAGGAATTTGAATCTTGGCTCTGTGCGTGTCTGAGTGCTGAACTTTGGAAAATGGATTTAATCTCTCTGAAAATCCCTGTCCCCATCCAACATCTACTTTACAGGGCCATTGTGAAAATCAAGTGAGACTGTACAAAAAAGTTTAATATATCATTATGCTATCTACATGGCCATTGAACCACACATTATATTTTCATATGTTTCATATATGTATATCATTGCTCTAAATAAATAGTAAGAAACTGGATACTTTTTTATGTACCATAATCTAACAAACAGCATTTACTAAACATTCTTTGAGTACTGCTTAAGTTCTCAAATTTACTTCCTTTTGGACTTCTTTCCTCTCTCTCCAACATTAAAAACAAAATTACACCAAGCATTCCTTATAACCTGGTATGCCATCTACACATCCATGCTGCAGTTACAGATCATTTAAAATGTATAAAATTCTGTGCTAGGTGAAAGTGAATCAGTCTTCTGGCCTTAGGAGTCAATCTAACTATGGAAACAAACACACCGTCACAATGTAAAAGGATATGCAACAATAGAAAGTTAAATACTAAACTTGAAGGACAATTCAGAAAAGCACCACAGAGAACATGACATGTCTTATTTAGTAGAATTTCACCCTGAAGTGACTTCAAAGATTGAAGATAGGGACACCTCCACACTACTCAGAATAAAACTTCTTCCATCACACACATTGTTAACGGGAGATACAATCAGTTTTGTGAGATTTGACCTGAGAAAGCCATGAAGCATGAGAAACAGCAGCAGGTAGGAGTAACTAGCTGTGGCTTTGGAGATGGTCACACTTGGGGTTATCCCACTCAACAGTGGCCACGTTTGTTTTTACATTTTTTTGTTGTCTATATTTAAGGTGTACATGATGTTTTAACATATATGTACATAGTGAAATGCTTACTACATATGTACACCTACTATGTGCCCACAAAACTTTAAAAAGAATTTTAGAAAGAAATGATTACTACAGTCAAACATTGATGTATTGGTCTCTTACATAGGGGTGTGTGTGTGTGTGTGTGTGTGTGTGTGTGTGTGTGTGTGTGTGTGTGTGTGGTGAGAACACTTAAAATCTACTCTGTTAGCAAATTATTAATATACAACATGGTCACGTTGTACCTGTGCCTATAGTCATGTTGTACATTATGTCTTTAACCTTACTCATGCTAAACAACTATAACTTTGTCCCTTTTGACCATCATCTCCCCATTTCCCGAGCCTCCTTGCCCTTAGTAAACACCATTCTACTATGCATGTATTCAACATTTTTGGACTCCACATATAAGTGAGATCAGTATGCAGTCTTTGTCTTTTTATGCTGGCTTATTTCACTTAGCATAATGTTCTCAGGTTTATCCAGGCTATAACAAATAGTGGCCATATTATTTTGGTCATTTTCTACTCTGCATTTTATTCTCAAAACCAAAATGAAATAATATCTACTATGAAGGATCATTGGAAGATTCAATAGGCCATGGATGTAGAACACTAAGTAAGTGCTTCGTATATAGTAAATATATCATTTTATTTAAAGAAAAATATTGCATTGCTTGTTTTGGTTAACATAATCACTGAGATGTTAATGTACAAAAAATGTAATAATTATTAAAATAGAATAAAATAATCTTACTTGGCATTTTTCACAACATTCTCCTGATGTACATTGAAAACCTGCTTTGATTTTACATGTCTTAGCATCACAGCAAATATTGGTACACTCCTAAGAAATATGAGAAACAAATGTAAATGCAACATTACTTTTTGGTCCCAGTTCAGCACAATTTGTAACACAATACAGTCATCAGGCATATGTTACTTTCGTGGAGTCTAAATATGACTTTTTCAAAAATAAAGATTAAAAAATTAGAAACCCTGAAATTTTGGAGCAACTGATGGCTTATGGTTTATCTGAATTCCACTTATGTCACTTTTCTATTAACTAGTTTCCTCGGTCTCCAATAATACTAAGGAAAGATCTATTCTTTTTGGTAAAACATGAAGAAAAAACACAGTTCTTACAATAAGATTTGTCTAATTGTAGAATATAATTCCTTCAACTCATCAGTTATGTACATATCTAACAGTAGATCCAATTGCTAGGATATCTACTGAAAAGCTAAAGATATAGCTCTTTATCAAACTTTAATATTTAATTCAACTGTGCTTGATGCAAATACTTTGTCTTAGTCTCTCTGCTTTGTGTCAGAATCCTACCTGCAAAAAGTATTGGAGAAACTCCTACCTCAAAACTGTTCCCTGCAGCTGTCTAGATTCCCATAGAAGATTGAGAGTTTTAGAGTTACAACATTTTAGGGTTAAAACTCTGGCCCTTAGTTCAAATACAGTCATCAATCAGGACAGACTACTTTTTCTCATAGATTGAATAAATACATAATTAAATATATAATCATATTTCAAAGTTACTGAAAGCCAATACTCTGAAGGCTTGATGCATTACTTATATTAAGCACTAATAACAGGGAAGCAGAGGTCCCATTCAAAATCCCAGCTGCCCTTTGAAGAGGGTCAGCACAGAACTTCTGATGGTAATAACTCCTGAGTCCCAAAGCAGTAAGGGATGCACCAGATCCCTGTGCTGGGTGGTCTTGTGTTTCAGAGCTGAAAACAGATACATTTGATATCAGTTCTTGGCTCCTCCATTTGCCAGCCCAGTGACCTTGAACCAGCAAGCTCTTTGTACTCTGAGCACTCATAGTGCTCTGTCTAAAGTAATACAGGGTAAGTCATAGTCACATAGGGAACTTCAAGTATTTCACCTAGAAAGGGAGGGAGGAGGATACAAAGCCCATGTTAGTAAATAGTCCTTATAAAAAGGAATGAATATAGAACCCTGGGAGAGAAAATAGTAAGGTCTGTTCAGCAGTTCAGGGTTCGTTGTCAGAAAGATTTTCCTGGAAAATACCTACAAATGGACATACCCAAAACTACCCAAAAAACCTACAATGTTATAGTGGGCCACGCATTATTTTATAGTTTATCTTCTTAGCAATTGAAAAACAACTATATCCTTTTAGAAAGTGATTGGTCATACCTCAGATGTCCCACAGTCACAGTCCTCTCCCATTTCCACCATCTGGTTCCCACAAATTGGAGTGGATATGATATCTGTAGGCAATGGAGCATTAAAGAGGCAATTCGATAATTTATCTTCAAAAAACTTGTCATAGCTGACACGGCTGCAGGAACTGAAGTCTGTGGGTATATAGAAGCTGTGAAGATAAGGAAAGAAAAACTGGAATATAGTCATGCTTAAAATGTGGGAAGCAGTATCTGACATTAGGCACAATTACACCCACACCCTGCCCCAAAAGATAAAATCCAATCCACTGACCAACTGCCAGATTGTAAGCTCATTTGCATGCCTGAATTAACCTACCTGGGTGGACACAAACACCTCCAATTTCATGAGAAAATATAGTCACATTTCAAAGTATAGCATCCAGGCCACTTTTAATAAAACAAATACGTCTCTGACTTCTCCAGATAATCTTAGATCATTTGGGTGTTGTAAAGACCTAAAGGTACCAAAATATGTATTTACATGTCTCAGAATTCACTTTCCTTTAGAGGAATTCCTACTGATAGGATCTCTTCATTATACAGATAAAGATGAGGTTTACAACTGCTGTAATAGAGGGGAGAGGTAACATAAGCTCTGTAACTGGCATGCAGCCATATGCTGTTTCGTGCAGGGGCTTTGGAGAATGACCCTAGCTTGAGTGGGCTGAGGGAGGAAATGAAAATAGAAAAGAGGAAATAGAGTTTATAGAGTGAGTTGTATGTATAGAAAAGAGGACATGAATATATAAAAAAGATGGTGAGATTTTAAAAGATAAGATTGCCTAAAAATTTTGCCTAATTCAGGGTAGGAATGTGTGATGTCTTTTCATAGACTGTCCTCATTGTCCTATGAGCAGTTTCTTCTTTAATTAGAGTTTTATTCTAGAACTCTTTTCTGACCACCATCTATTCTGAATTCATGGAAAATCTGATAAATGCTAATGATTTTTCTGAAGCCAGGTCTTGTATAGATGAGGATAAAATGATGAATTGCCCCAACAGCAAAGAGACAATATGTTTAAATTATGTCTGAGTTATTAAAAAACATTACATATAGATGAGGTGGCTTGGCACAAATGCACATTTATTTAATGACTCAAAAACTTGAACACGTTGTTGAAGATGACCTAAAGTAGTACAGCCCATGGTGGATCAAAACCAGGGCTACATAGCATGTCCCCAGAGCCCAGATGAGCCTCACCTCAGTGCTTTGTCCATCACACATATTGTAGAAGGACACTTGCAAGAATAGTTGTCATGAAACATTCCAAAGTTGTGGCCCATTTCATGTGCCATTGTCCCTGCAACTCTAAGAAGATTGTCACTATGGTCCTAAGGGTATGAAAGAAGAAAAAGATTCTCTGATTTTCGACTGAAATTATACTTCACTCGCCATCTCTCTCTCTCTCTTTCTCTCTCTCTCTCTCACACACACACACACACACACACAGTACTAAACGGAACTGAATGCCCATCACAGCATATACAGTCTGCCCTTTGCTCTTTGAGTAGGTTCCTATAATGAAGGAAGTTGTTCCAGTTTTCCTTCCAAGAAAGATGGCAAATTTTCATCAACAATAAGAAATAAGAACTTTTTAAAAGTGATATATCTCCCTTACCTCTTTGGCTTGCCTTTTAGAAGTCTTTGATGCATTTGGCCATTAGGGATCTAAAATTGTTTGTCAGCCTAGCACTTTAGCTCTATTTGTATCTTTCTCAATTCCGTAATTGCCAAGAGTAGACATCAGTCATTTAAAAACTTGCCCATTGCATGAAATCAGCCTATAGCCAACTTGATCACCAGATTGTTTCTGGTTTGAGGTGCTTGGACTCAACTCCAAGCTTGCAGATAAATTAGAGCTTGCAGCTATAAATTGTCCAGGAGCAATAAAACAATGCAGGAGAACCATTGCAGGGTAAAATGTCCTATTGAGGAGACAAGAATCTGCCAGTAACATCCACCTACAGAAGTCTGATTCTCTTATCTACTTCATCTCAAAGAACTAAATGTAGAGTTTGATGAGGAACAGTACAAGAGTGGCAAACAAGGAACAGCTGTGTAAATTGGGAAGTTGATACCTACACACTGTATATTCTTTCATTCTTTTGAGATGAACATGGTAAACCCTCCTATATAGAAATATAGAGCTCTCCAAATGGGAAAAACGCAAGCCAAAAAGCCCAAGAAAAAATGTGTTTAGAGGCCTATCTGAAGCTCCTTTCAAATTATGGTTTATTTCTTTAAATAATGGTTTTCCTAACTTAAATGATTTTTGCCCTCGAATGATCTCCATTCTCTCTTGCCCCACTCTAAATCCTACCTACCCTTTGAGGTCCTTTTTTTTTTTTTTTTTTTTTTTTTTCCTGAGACTGTGTCTCACTCTTGTTGCCTAGACTGGAGTGCAATGGTGCAATCTCTGCTCACTGCAACCTCCGCCTCCTGGATTCAAGTGATTCTCCTGCCTCAGCCTTTTGAGTAGCTGAAATTACAGGCACCAGCCACCATGTCCAGCTAATTTTTTTGTATTTTCAGTAGAGACAGGGTTTAACCATGTTGGCCAGGCTGGTCTTGAACTCCTGACCTCAGGTAATCCACCTGCCTCGGCCTCCGAAAGTGCTGGGATTACAGGCTGAGGTCCATCTTAATGCAACCTTTCCTGACTATGTTAATATTCATCAACAATCACCTCTTATGAATTCCTAGCATGGTTTTCACTTCCATTAAGTAGTATTAAGCTACCTACTATATGTTAGAACTATTGCTTTAGGTAGGCCAGTTTCTCTTCCAACTTTATGGCAAGCTATTTCAAATTTGAAAATATGTATTTTACTTCCTCGGTATATCCATGAAGCCTATCACAAACCGAGACTCAAAAGATAGTAAGTAAAAAGTATGTTAATTCCATTTCTATCTAGGATGTAGAAAGCTGGAAAGAACATTATTCTTACACTAACAAGGATAAGGCAGATAGATAACTATAACTTCCCTTGAATCCACCGGTAAGTTGGGGTTACAGGACATCCAAAAAGTCTGTGAAAATATATTCAAAATGAAAGTAAGATAAAGCCTTTCTTAGACAAACAAAACTGAAAGAATTTACTGTATTATAAGGAATGTTTTTAAAAAATTCCCTTGAAAGGAAAAAATATGTACTAGATAGAAATTTGGACTTTTATAGAGAAGTAAAGAGTCCTGGAAATGCAATAAAGTGATGGTAAATATAAAACTTTTTTTAAACTTCTATTATAAGTTCACAGGTACAAGTGCAGGATCATTACTTAGGTAAACTGTGTCATGGGGGTTTGTTGTACAAATGAAAAATATTTTAATTTTAAATTGCAATCAAAGATGGATATCTAAAACAAAATTAATAATGTATTGTGTATTTATGTGATATAAAGTTAAACATATGATAACAATAGCACAATAGATGGGAAGAAAGAGAGGCATACTCTTAAAAAATCTGTACGCTTTTCCCAGCACCATTTATTAAATAGAGAATCCTTTCTCCACTGCTTGTTTTTGTCTGTTTTGTCAAAGATCAGATGGTTCTAGATGTGTGGTGTTATTCCGAGGCTTCTATTCTGTTCCATTGGTCTGTATATCTGTTTTGGTACCAGTACCATGCTGTTTTGGTTACTGTGTAGCCTTGTAGTATAGTTTGAAGTCAGATAGTGTTATGCCTCCAGCTTTGTACTTTATCCTTAGGATTGTCTTGGCTATGCAGGTTCTTTTTTGGTTTCATATGAAATTTAAAGTAGGTTTTTCCGATTCTGTGAAGAAAGTCAATGGTATGATGGGTATAGCACTGAATCTATAAATTACTTTGGGCAGTATGGCCATTTTCATGATATTGATTCTTCCTATCCATGAGCATGGAATATTTTTCCATTCGTTAGTGTCCTTTCTTATTTCTTTGAACAGTGGTTTGTAGTTCTCCTTGAAGAGGTCCTTCATATCCCTTGTAAGTTATATTCCTCGGTATTTTATTCTGTTTTTACTAATTGTGAATAGGAGTTCACTTGTGATTTGGCTCTCTGTCTGTTACTGGTGCATAGGAATGCTTGTGATTTTTGCACATTGATTTTGTATCCTGACACTGCTGGAGTTGCTTATCAGCTTAAGGATATTTTTGGTTGATACGATGGGGTTTTCTAATTATACAATCATGTCATCTGCAAACAGATCCAATTTGACTTCCTGTCTTTTTATTTGAATACCCTTTCTTTCTTTCTCTTACCTGATTGCCCTGGCCAGAACTCCCAATACTATGTTGAATAGGTGTGGTGAGAAAGGGCATCCTTGTCTTGTGCTGGTTTTCAAAAGGAATGCTTCTACCTTTTGCCCATTCAGTATGATATTGGCTGTCAGTTTATCATAAATAGCTATTATTCTGAGATATGTTCCTTCAATACCTAGTTTATTGAGAGTTTTTAGCCAAAAACTTCATGCTAAACAATATATTAAAAAGATAATGCATCATCACTATGTTGAGTTTACCCTGGAACGCAAAATTAGTTCAACATTTGAAATTCAATCAATATTATTTACCATGTTAACAGACTAAAGGAGAAAAACTATCATGATCTTCTCTATAGATTTTTTTAAAGCATTTGGTAAAAGTAAATCATAGTACCAACAGTTTATCGTCATACAGACCTGAACAACACCAACTGAATGATAAGGAGAACACATTGTAGACATAAATGCAAGACCCACAGTCATTCCAGCAAATTCTGTTGCTCTGCAAGAAAGGAAGAAATTGATATAAAAAATTATAATGCTAAGCTCTATTTTTATAGACAATTCATCCAAAACCGTAAATGGTTACCAGAAAAACTCACTGTGAACCATCACTCAATGTTTTTCTTCAGTTTTTGAATTTGCATAAGGCATTTTTCTGTAGAATGGCTTTTGTGTCACTTAAAATCCAAACACCTAGATAGAATTATGTTGAATATTTTCTATCATTTCTGATTATAACACTTTTCATTGTGATATGTATCCCTTGTGAAGAAAAAAGAAAGGCTATTTTTGGTCCTAATAAGTATTTCTCCATATACATCTTGTTTTGATATTAGCATTAGCACACAGGCTTTGTTTTTATTTATATTTTACTCATATTTTTATATCACGTACTTTTGTTTTACATTAGCACTGTTTTAGTACAGTAGGTTTAGGGATTGGGCCCATTTTGAAAGCATTTGTATTAGTGATCATTTATATTATTCAAATAATTTTTATACTAGAGAGGGGTTTGAATCATTTGCACTTACATAGATAATATGTTTTTTTCTTTTTTTTAATTTTTTTATTATTATACTTTAAGTTCTAGGGTACATGTGCATAACATGCAGGTTTGTTACATATGTATACTTGTGCCATGTTGGTGTGCTGCACCCATCAACTCGTCAGCACCCTTTAGTAATTTTAATTTGCTTTATTGGTTCCTCTTAATTTTTCTATAAATCTTCAATAATTTCATACTCGTTCCTTTTAGTTTTTTTTTTCCTATCTGTACAAGATCCTGGCCCTTAATTGTCTCTGGAAATTTGCCAAATTTGCATCAGGTTTTTAATTTCCTTAGTAGATGCATTTACATGGGAAATTGAACCTGTATTTTCCATAAAACAATATTAAAAATAGAAAGTATCGATTCTGCTGTGTAAAATAAATGAGAAAACTTCTCAATTTTTCATTCCCTGCAGATTTTATCCATTTAGTCTGATTTCAGATATTTATTTTGAAAATATATGTTACATTATACATACTTAAAAGGTTTATGATACCTGTAATCTCTTTTAAAATTATATCACAAAGTTATTTATACTTCATTCTACATTTTTGTGGTTTCAGTTCTCCCCACTTGCTCATTTGCAAAAACATTTCCTTCATTTTGGAGTTATATATTTTGGTTTATCTTTTAAGTGAACAGAGTATATTTGGACTCTAATTTTTTTAACTACTTATACCTAAGTATAGGTATCTTTTGTTAATTTGTTTGGTAAATGGTAAGACATTAATTGCATAACTGGAAGAACAAATATTTCCTTTCTGTTTTCATTTTTTTCTGATTCTTGACATTGTATCATTGTTTATTTTTACCTATACATTTATCATCTCGTCTATTATTTTTAAGCTTCTACACTATTACTGTACAGTGATGGAGTGTTCAGTAATTTGTCTGGCTCCCTTATTACTTACCAGCTATGAGACCTTGGAAAATCACTAAACCCCTCCACAAAGAATGGGCTCTTGAGTCTAAAACTCACCTTTCCAAATTAAGAAATTGTGTAGGCTACTTCCCAAAGGTGACCCCCCAATGAACCAGCCTTGCAGTATTCTCAGCCTGAGTAGTGCCTTCCCCTTGAATCTGGATTGGCCCTACAACTTACCCTTGATTAAGATAATATACCAGTAATGACACCCTGTGACTTTTGTAGTTAGGTCATAAAAAACCTTGATGCATCATCTTGTGCCTTCTTGAAATGCTTAGTCCGAGAAAAACTAGACACCTAGTAAGAAGTCCACCTACTCTAAGATAGCCATATTGAAGGGAAGCTCAAGCTGGGCACATGAAAGGGGATATAGACAGAAACATGACCAACCAGACTCACTGTTCCAGCCAAATGAGCCCACATGCCAATTATGTAAGTGAAGAAGCCTTATTTCAAGCCCAGAAAGTCAAGCTCGTTTGTCATGCAGTAACAGATGACCAGCACAGGAATATTAAGTAATTCTGGTGGACATAGTTCACTGATTTCCCATGAAATTCATGGTTTTCTTAGATAATAGACTCTCCAGTAACTTCAAGTCAATCCTTACTGCTTCCTTCTATCTGATTTCAACTAAATATTATCCAGCTACCAGCAGCATTTTCTTGACCGTTTTGAGGCACACCCTCCAGTCTCATATAATTTATAGCCATTAAATTTATTTCCCCTATTGTTGTTAACTGGATATTTCAGCAGGAAATAAATGAGTGAAGATGTGGGGTTAGAATATAATACTTATTTTTTCTTCTAATAATATCTTAGAGGTTTCTTCTAACTTGAGCCTAAAGCCAATCAGTTCTTTAATTAAACACTGAATCAAAAACTATCTTTCCATTATATAAACTTGTCTTTTCTTCCTGTATACCCAATAAAAACAAACTTTTTATGAATCATTGCTTTTTTTTTTTGAAAAAAGAAAATACTTGGATCCAAAATAAGAGCATATTTGACATATAATCCAAGTAAGTGCTCTATAAATGTCTACTCCCCTATGTGTACACCTCACTTTGCCAAGGTTCAGAAAAGCGTCCACCAAATACCACATAGTGTGCAATGGGGGAAAATCTGTACATACGTGATTAACTGAGCAATATCATGACGCTTTCTTCTTGGGAGAACACTCCCCCTCCATTTAGAAAAATTTTCCAAGGTGAAGCTTGCATTTGGGGTTATGTTTATCTTATCCTCGTCAGTCCAGATTTCCATACCAACTAAGGCCACATGAGTATTGAGTTTTTTATAAAGCTGTCCAAAGAAAATAAATGGCAAAGCAATTACTTATAATGGTGATATCATATTAAACATTTTCAATGTATTTTGTATTTTTAAACATTCATCACAGCAGTATAAAAACCTTATTTCCAAGCACATTGGTGAAACAGAATGTATTGACTATTTTGTAGACACTAAAACTCCCATTCAAAACAAAAGACAGATACCCTAAGATAGTTCAGGTCTGTAAATTTATTTTTTTGGGGGGGTGGGGTGGTGTAGAAAAGGCCCTGTTAAGACAAAATATTCCTGTTTGTGCTCTTAAGAAATACTACAATTTTGTGTCAGTGGCCCATTACTATGGCTTCAATTGCCTATATGTTTTTCAGTGCTCTCAGAGTGAGAATATTTCAGAATTAGCAAAGTTTGCTCAGTGCCGGTTTAGGCATTAAAGTAGTAACACAATATGATCAAATGTACATCGATGCATTTACAATAAGCTAAGTAGTTGCTATAGTTTGAATGTTTGTGTCCCCCAAAATTCATGTGTTGAAATCCTAACCCCCAAGGTGATGGTGTGTTAGGAGGTGGGGCCTTTGGGAGGTGATTAGGTTACGAGAGTGGAGCCCTCATGAATGAGATTAGTGCCCTTAAAAAAGAGATCCCCAGAGAATTGCTTTGTCCCTTCCACCATATAAAGGCACAGTGAGAAGGCAGCTGTCTCCAAGCCAGGAAGACAATCTTCACCAGAAACCAAATCTTGATGGAACTTGATTTGGACTTCCTAGCCCCCAGAACTGTGAGCTATAAATTGCTGTCATTTTTGAGCCACCCATTTTATGTATTTTCAGAATGACCCAATGGTCATCTAATCTTAAACATGAATTTAACCAAATAATCCACAATGCATATGGGATAAACTTTAGAAATAATGAGTTAAGCTTATGAGACAATATGCTTACTCTAAAGATAAAAGCTTAAATTACTACTATAGTTTCTAAAAGTGCACAGTGACATTCTCACCAGCAACTTTCTGCTAAGAAACTTAAATACTTCTTAAAAAAAGGTAGGTTGGAAAACAAGAAAAGCATTAAGGAATGCAGTTACTGAGAGTGAAGTTAAAATCCAGCCATGTTATCATCCTTCACTTGATTATTCCCTCAACTTCCTTAACTTCCTTGTTCCTTTCTTGCTTAATTTTACTCACCTGACAAAACTCCAATCCTGGTTAAAGCAACTTGCCTCTAAACCTCTCCTCCTTCTGCCCTTGAACCAGGGGAAAACACATTGTTCTGATTGCTCTCCTTTTTTTTTTTTTTTTTTTTTTTTTAAGACGGAGTCTTGCTCTGGCTCCTAGGCTGGAGTGCAGTGGTGCAATCTTGGCTCACTGCAAGCTCTGCCTCCCGGGTTCATGCCATTCTCCTGCCTCAACCTCCCGAGTAGCTGGGACTACAGGTACCCACCACCACGCCCGGCTAATTTTTTTTTTTTTTTTTTTTTTTTTGGTAGAGACAGGGTTTCACCATGTTAGCCAGGATGATCTCGATCTCTTGACCTCGTGATCCGCCCACCTCAGCCTCCCAAAGCTCTGGGATTACAGGCATGAGCCACTGCACCTGACCCTGATTGCTCTCACTTTAAAGCTGTGACTACCAACCTCAAGTAGTCCTTAACGCTTTCCAGCAAAACTGCTGTATTTCCAAATTCCATTCACACGCAACTTTCTGCACACTTTTTTTATACTTCTTTTCTTGGTAATTCTAACATTTCCTTTAAATCTGACTTTCACAGTTGTCCTTGCTCCACATGCACTGAGAGTATAAGAGCAATCTGAAGAGAACATCCGCAAGCTCCCACCGTTGGCCTATCCCCTCACCTATTCTTGTCCAAACATCCTGCGCCTCCCCATCTACTATATAAATGAACAACCTCTGAGTCTAAGACCAGTTTCTCCACGTACGTACTAAATCTCTTATTTCTGCCCCCATCAAGATTATTCCAACAATTCTTCTGTCTTTCCTGCATTATCAATGTTTAGCCCTCCACAAATCATTCCCATCAGTGTAAGAAGGAAATTTATTACTTCTTTTATTTCATATATATTGACTTCATATATATTGGTAACATATTTATTTCATATATATTGGTAATCACTTCACTATGCATATGCATATCAAAATAAGTATATTACAGCATTATATTGTACAACAAAAAATTATCTTTAGAGCATTTATAGAATACCACAAAGAGACTCATTAATTTCAAAATAAGTATGCCAACTATATATCCAACAAACAGAAAACTAAGAATTAGTACTTAAAGGTTGTAAAATCATTTTAAAAATATTTTGGAAATTAGATAACTCAATCATGTCTAAAGAACACAGTCAACAGTCGTATGACTCAAATGGGTTTGGAAATCTGACAAATCTATATTCAAACCTCATGGTATCCTTTTCTCACTTCGTGATCTTAGGTGAGTTACTTTGTTTCTGAGAATATGATTCCTTAGCTATACATTAGGCTTTAGTAACATTTAGGATTGTTCTGGGGATTACATGAGATAATTGTTTATGAAATATGCTACTGTGACAGTGCTTTGCATTTTTAAAATTATTTTTCCCCTCTGGATCAGCTTTCTGTCGGGATTTGGTCTTCAGCATTTTCTTAGTGGATTTTTGGAAAACACAATGCACCCACGTAAAACCAGTTTTTATGTCTTCTTATACCTGAGAATAGTGCAGCAGGTAAATAAGAAGTGTTGGTTTGTGGTATTAATATTCATGTTCACCTGTGTAGCAAAAGTCGTGGTCATCCTTCGGGAGCCAGTCAGCCACACTGGTCTCAAGTGTCTTGACTTTGCTTCCCTGCTTCAGGTGCGTTCACTGAAAAACCCAAAGACATCTCCCAGCAAACTGTTTAAAACTGCAGGTAATAAAATATGTCTTACCATGTTGACATAATTAGCCATCTCAAACACCCTCTTTCTGATCTCATCTTGATTCTCATTGTACTTTTTAAACTAAAAGAAAAATTAAGAAAAAATATGGGCATTGATAAAAATTAATATACTTGGAAGGTTAAAAAGGTATCTTCTCTTATATTACTTATTATTGATTTCAATTAAAATTAGTTATTAGAGTTAATTAAAAGTTAGAATCAAATTCCTATTCATCTAGCTACATTAAAGCACTTTGGGAGTGAATATGATGTTTTCTGAAGTACTAGCTCAGTTTAAAGCTCTAAAGAATTATTCCAAATGTATTTTCACTTAAATTCTATAGTTTTCTAAGCTGTGCAGAATTAGCAAAAGGAATACCTTATTAATTTAAGAGATATGTATATGAACAGTACATGAATTAAGCACAATAAGTAAGGCCAAAGCTTAGGGTCTGAGCTAATAGTTGACTTATATTTTCATACACATGTGCATTTTAAATTTAGAAAACCCAGTATATGAAAATGCAGTCTTAAAGTAGAAGATAAACAGTGACTGTCACCAAAGATTTGCCTTTTCAGAGGATTCCATTCACTAAGCTTTCATTGTGACCAAGTAAGCTTTTATATTGACTCCCTAATGAGAATAAATTTTAACTTACAAATGATTTAACAACAAAAGACAAAATAACAGAAGAATATAATTGGAAACCTAGTTAGGTGCTCTTAAGTCAATAAGAAAATAGTATTATAAGTCCCAACAATTTATGCATATCGTATCAATTGCCTTGATAGCTCTGAAAAGAAGAAATCATATCAACTTAATTACAAATGTCAAATTTCATGGTTTTAGAAAAGTATGTAACCATAGCTCATATGCATGATTCTTTAAGTCTCATCCAGATATTTAATGTCTCACATAATAAATAAATATATATGAATGGGAGTTTTGGAAGACAGCACATTTATCTCATACAATTACCTCACCATTATCCAGGACCAAATAATATTCTATGTATTTCTCATGTTTCTGAACCTTCCCATCATTCAATTTCTGAAATATAAAGAGGAGAATTACTGATACAACATCTTTTTCTGCAAAAGTTCTTATATTATTTGATATCTGTAATTTTATAAGCAGTTGGTTTATATCTGGAGTAAAGGCAGACAATATTAGCATTTTAACACCAATTCAACAGGCAGGATTATCTACCAACAAGGCTCATAAATTTGGAGGTGAAGGGACCCCAGTAATATTCTGGTCTGACTTCTTCATTTTATCAAGGGGTCTAAATTATGTTACTAGTAGGGGAGCTAGAAATAAAACCAAAGTCTTTCTGTTGTTTTGAACAGTAGACTTCTTCAGCATCCTGACACAAAATAGAGGAACTTTGCCTTTGGCATCCTCCTAGTGTTTTTAGTTAGTTTTGTTTTGTTTTGTTTTGTAGCCTTTAATTCATATCCTGGTGAAATACCTGCTCCTTTATCAATGGTGCAATGCAGAGACACCATTGTTTCTAGTCTACTTTTTTCTCTTCTCTCCTTCCCATGTTTCAAACTTAACAATGTTCTGTTCCTCTCTCTATCTCAAAAACAAAAACAAACAAACAAAAAAAGGCTAGGTGTGGTGGCTCACGCCTGTAATCCCAGCACTTTGGGAGGCCGAGGCGGGTGGATCACGAGGTCAGATCAAGACCATCCTGGCTAACACGGTGAAACTCCGTCTCTACTAAAAATACAAAAAATTAGTCGGGTGTGGTGGCGGGCACCTGTAGTCCCAGCTACTTCGGAGGCTAAGGCAGGAGAATGGTGTGAACTGGGGAGACGGAGCTTGCAGTGAGCCAAGATCACACCACTGCACTCCAGCCTGGGCGATAGAGTGAGACTCTATCTCAAAAAAAAAAAAAAAAAGAAAAAGAAAAGAAAAGTTACATAGTGGATTGTCTCATTGAAAAGCGACCAATAGATTATTCCTACTAAATAATAGCTCACCAAAGTTTATTAGATTGCATTTCTGGAAGTGCACATCTTTTAGTAGGTAACTAAAGTTCAATTACAAAGAACAAATTCCTGAAGATAGACTTTTAGATGTTATCTAATGAGACATGAGACATGAGACATGTACTTACTTCCTGCCCTCCATGGGAACAAAATATTTATTAGCACTTACAATACACTGAGAGTGCTCTGGGAACTGCAAATGCAGTAGTGAAATCAACATGGTCTATCTGCTGATAAAGCTTACAAGAGACAAACATAAACATATCAGATGGTGGCCAGTGCTATGTGGAGGATTAAAGTGGGCATGTGATACTGAGTTACTAGGTAGTTATTTCAGAATAGGTGAAATTATCTAAAGAGCTGGTCGTCTAGCAGATGTATTAGGAAAATGAGAAGCCAGGCAAGGAAAGATAAATTGGAAGACAATTCCAGCAGAGAAAAAAAAATTAGTAAATAGACTCTAAGGTGAAAAGTATTGGCATATTTAGAGCATAGGAAAAAAAATGCTTGTGTTCTGTATAACATAATGGGGCAGGTCACCGAGAGATGGGGAGTAAAGAGTAGGAAGAGACCAGAGAGGTTGATGGGACGACAATCATACAGGGTTTTGTGACCCGTGGTCAGTTGTGTGACTTTTATACTAAATGCTATGGGAAGACATCAGAGGGCTTTGAACAGAAAAGGGATGTGATGTGATTTACAATAAAAATAGCACTGGATTGTGTGGAGTGTGGATTCTGCTGAACTGGGATGGGCAGGTCAGGCAGAGGCTGTTGTCATGGTTATTATGAGATGGTACCTTGGCATAGTCAGAAAAGGGAGCAAAGTAAAAGATCTGAAATATGTTGGAGGCACTTGCTTGTGGATACCATGTAAGGAGGGATGAAGAAAAAGAGAATCAAGGATAATTTCTAGATCCAAACTTGAACAAATGATGAGTGGTGGTAGTGTTAAGTAAAATGGGGAGAAAAAGAGAGGAGTAGGTTTTGTTTGTGGTTTAGAAATTTGTAGTTCTTTTTGGGACATATTTTAGGTTTGTGATATCAGATGTTTGAGTAGATATATTAAAAAGATAATTATAACAGTCTGGCCTTTAGGAGAGGGGCACAGGCTAGAGATACACATCTGATGGCCATTGGTGCACAGTTCCTATTTAAATAAGGCACAGGACAGGGTGAGATTACCTAGGAAGAATGTGTAGATAAAGAAAAAGATCCAGGATTGAGTTATGTGAGGTTCTCTAATATTTACCAGTCAATCAGAGCAAGGGTGACAGAAAGGAAATGAGAAGGAATAGCACTCCTGAGGTAGAGGAAAGTCAAAACGATAAAATGTCTCGAAAGCAAGGCTCTTTCCACATAGTTACCCAAGGAATGGAGACAGACGGATAAGAGGCCTGTACAAGCAAACCCAGGAGTCGATATTCATATAGCTAGGAGTTTCACCAAGTTCTGGCCAATCAAAGGTGGCCAACTCTTCAAACCATGTTCAAATAAGGCAAACACCAAGTTGTAACCAATGCAGCTGTTTCTGTACCTTAATACATTTTCTGTACGTCATTTTTCTGTCCATAAATCCTCTCCAACCATCGAGTAGCACGGAGTTGCTCTGAACCTCTTCTGGTTCTGAGGGCTGCTGGATTCTCAAACCATTCTTTGTTCAATTAAACTCTGTTAATTGTCTATAGTTTGTCCTTAACAGTCCTCATATTGTACGCTAGATCTTTCAACTGCTTCACCCAGCACATTGGCTACTTGGTATCCTTATACCTGTATCTCCCCATTTCCTGTCCCTACCTAGACCCTGGTAACCACTGTTTTATTCTCTACCTCTATATATTTGACACTCATTCCCCCACTTTTTTTAGATTCCTTTTCATTTTGTTTCTTTTATTTGCTGTGCAGAAGCTTTTTCGTTTGATATAGTCTCTTTTTTTTTTTACATTTTTACTTTTATAACCTTAGCTTTTAGGTATGATATCTAAGAAGTCATTGTTAAGGTTAATGTCAAACAGCTTTTCCTCTCTATTTTCTTCTAGGAGTCTTATGGTTTAAGATATTACATTTAGGTTTCTTACTCATTTTGATTTGATTTTTAGTTATGGTATAAGAAAAGGATTCGATTTCATAATTTTGCATGTGGATATCTAGTTTTCCCAGCACTATTTATTGAAGAGACTATCCTTTCCCCAGTGTGTCTTTTTGGTGCCCTTGTTGAAAATTAATTGACCGTATATGTTTGGATTTATTTCTGAGCTTGCGATTCTGATCCACTGGTGTAGGTGTCTGCTTTTATGCCATTATACTGTTTCAATTACTATATCTTTGTAATATAACTTTAAATCAGGTAGTATGATGTCTTTTTTTTTCTCAGAATTCCTTTGACTATTTGGAATATTTTGTGGTTCCATACAAATTTTATGATTTTTTCTTATTTCTGTAAATACTGTAATTGGGGTTTTTATAAGGATTGCATTGAATCTACATATTGCTTTAGGTAGTATGAATATTTTAACAATATTCTTCTAATTCATGAGCATGGAATATTCATTTATTTGCATTTTCTTCTATTTCCTTCATCAATGTTTCATAGCCTTCGGTGTACAGGTCTTTCACCTCCTTAGTAAAATTTATTCCCAAGTATTACTTATGTTATAAATGGAATGGTGTTCTTGATTTCATTTTTGACTAGGTTGTTTTGTGGATAGAAATGTCACAGATTGTGTATGTTGATTTTATATCCTGCAACTTTATTGAATTTATTTATTGGTGTTAATGGGCTTTCGGTGGAATCATTAGGGTTTTCTATAGGTAGAATCATTTCATCTGCAAATAGAGGTAATTTTAGTTCTTCCTTTCCAAGTTGAACGTTTGTTTCCTTTGCTTTTCTAAATGCTCTTGATAGTACTTCTGGTACATGTTTAACAGAAGTGGTAAAAGTAGGCATCCTTGCCTGGTACCAGAAGAATGGCTTTCTATTTCTCCTTTCTGATTGCTTATGATGTTATCAGTGGCTTTTCATAAATGGCTTTTAATTTAAAAAATAGAAAGAAGAGTGGGCAGGTAAACCTTATTGCTTGGGCTGAGACATATTTTAGAGTTTCACATCATTCCAGCTTCAAATAAAATAATGCAAAAGTGTTCTTAAATATTCATTATGGTTTAATCATCAACAACTGCATTGTACACTATCGACATTTGTGTGGTTGCTGAAAGCCTATGATTATGTGCACTTAACCACACCTTTCTTATCAAAACTCGAATTCCAACTAAGCGAAGGACAAAAGTTACATATTCAACGAATTTCAGAAGAAGACCCACATATTTGAGTGAGCACTTACTTCCATGAAGAAAGAAGAATATAAGAATGACAAAATCTCTGAAATGTAACTGGCATGTAAAAAAGTTTTCTGATTATAAACTATCAACTTTGATTTAGTTTTGGGAAACTAGCTGCTATAGAATGTTTACAAATATCCTAAATCAAGAGAATTGGTAACATTGTGTGTTAATAAAATAAGGCATATTTGACTGTTAAAATATATAAACAAATAAATAAATGGCCTTTATGATGTTGAGGAACTTTTCTTCTATGTCTAAACTCTCAGATCAAGAACCATTAACTCCACACCATTATTTAACTGCCTAAACTTTTAATCAAGACAGCATGTTGAACTTCGTTTAATGCCTTTTCACCAATTGATATGATCATGTATTTTTTGTCTTTCAGTCTGTTGATATGATTGATATATTACATTGATCAAGTTGTGTATGTTGTCAGTATGCCAAGAATAAATCCAATTTGATTATGATGTATAATCTTTTGGATGTGTTGTTGAATTTGATTTGCTAATATTTTATTGAAAATTTTTATCTCAATGTTTCTCAGAATTATTGGCCTGTAGTTTTCCTTTCTTTGGTGTCTATGTCTTGGCTTGGTATAAAGGTAATGCTGGGCTTGTAAAAAATATTAAGTACACCTTCCATCTCTATTTTTTTGAAAATTTTAAAAATTATTGGTAATAATTCTTCTTTGAATGTCTGATACTTTTCAGCTCTAGAGTCATCTAGTCCTAGGTTTTCCTTGTTGAAAGGTTTTTAATTACTATGTCAATCTCTTTGTTATTGGTCTGTTCAGGCTTTCTACTTCTTTCTGATTCAACCCTTATAGGTTGTATTTTTCTAGGAATTCATCTATTTTCTCTAGGCTATCAAATTTATTGACAAATAATTTTTCATATTGTCCTTTAAGATCTTTTTATTTCTGAGACATCTTTTGTAAAATCTCCGCTTTCATTTCTGATTTTATATATTTGAGTTTTCTCTCTCTTTCTCTTAGTCTACCTAAGAGTTTGTCTATTTTGTTACCATTTGCATGGAATATGTTCTTCTTTCTTTTTCTTTCAGCCAGTGTATGTCTTTAAAGCTTAAAAGTGTCTCTTGGAGGCAGCATATAGTTAGATCTTTTTTCAGCCATTCAGGCACTCTTTATCTTTTGATTGGAAAAATTAATCCATTTATATTCCTAGTAATTATTTATAGGAAAGGATCTACTACTGCCATTTTGTTTTATAGGTTTATTTTTTTTTATTTCTTCCTCCCTTGTTTATCTTTGTGATTTGGTCATTTTTCTGTAGTGCTGCATTTTTATTCTTTTCTATTTATCATTTGTATCTGCTGTAGTTTTTTTTTTTTTTTTTTTTTTTTTTTTTTGTATTTACCATGAGGTTTACATAAAACACCTTATAGTTGTAATGGAGTATCTTATACCAATAACAACTTCAGTCATGTATACAAACTCTAGACTTTTATCTTCCCCCTGACAATTTATACTTTTAATGTCATAATATACATATATTATATATTTCTTAACAAATTATTATGGGTATCATTATTTTTGACTCACTTGGTTTTTAAGTTTCATACTAGAGATATGTGTGATCTACAGAGCACTTAAAAGTATTGGCGTATTCTGGGTTTGACTACATATTTACCTTTACCACTGAACTTGCTGGTAGAATTTAAACCTACAGAAAATTAAACTGACTAGAAATTTTATTTAGACCAATTATGCCCTGTGCTCACAGACTCTGAGAACATTTAAAAGAAATGATTGGATTTGAAATAAATATTGGAAATAAAAGTAGTATCAACAAGGAAATAAAACTAATGTCAACAAAGATATTTTGATATGTACTCTACAGACTAAAACACAACACTATATTCATTTTTCTCCTATGACTAGAAGCAGAATTCCACACATAAAATGATATTCTAAGTTCCTATAGCCAAATTCTATGTCTATCTTGCTTATTTCTATCCCTCCAGCACCTGTGACAGCACTTTAAGAGAGATTTGTTGAATGAATTTATGATGACAGGAGGATGTTTTATTTCAAAATAATAATAATCGCTTCATAGCTTTTTGGCTAAAATAAAGAGCAAATTAATAATAATACTTTATGTCTTTGTGGTGTATTATAGGCTACAGGGAATACTGTGACAGGTTCCTGCTTCTAGAGGGCAGTTACATTTTACACTTAGTTTTAACCTTTGTACATTGCTGAAAATAGTAGTTGATTCCAGCCAAGTGCGGTGGCTCACGCCTGTAATCCCAGCACTCTGGGAGGCTGAGACAGGTGGATCACCTGAGGTCGGGAATTTGAGACCAGCCTGACCAACATGGTGAAACCCCATCTCTACTAAAAATTAGCCAGGCATGGTGGCACATGCCTGTAATCCCAGCTACTCAGGAGGCTGAGGCAGGAGAATCACTCGAACCCAGGAGGTGGAGGTTGCAGTGAGTTGAGATCACACCATTGCATTCCAGCCTGAGCTACAAGAGTGAAACTCCATCTCAAAAAAAAGAAAATAGTTGATTCCTAACTATTTGTTAAATGAATCATTAATGTCTAGCAATATTTAAGGATTAGTGTCTCTATAACTTACTAATTTCGAAAATGACTATAGTTTCAATAAATTGCACTGCTAATTCTGGAAACCAAGGCAGAATACATGAAAGCATTTCAAATAAAAATGAAGTTACACATACTACTAGTCTGGTGGCAGGTCGGGCAATGTTCTGCAAATCATGGGCCCACAACACACCATCCGTCCCACAGGTGCTGTCATAATTCTTTTCATCGGAGTCATACTTGAAGAGTGCATGCTCCTGTCCATCCCGATGTATGGGGCTTAAAGGTTCAATAAAGTATCTTTGATTCCCCTGACTGAAGTAGCCCCTGAAAAAAACAGAGTTCTGGTTTCTTAACAAAGTATTACTGCATTAGGTTCATACAGATTCATAAGATCCAAAAGAGGACCTTTAAAATTCCTAGTCAATGTCAAAAACAATTTCAGCTCATGGCAATAAAATACAGAAAAACTTACAGCTGAAGATACCTTGGAGATTATCTAAACTTATTTTCTACAAGGAAGTAAGACATATTAGGGAGAAGTGACTGCTGCAATATCGTGCAACCAACCATTATCAGTTCTGGCACTAGAATGAATATTTCCTGACACTTGATCCAGCATCCTTCCAATTTTAATGCTATACTTGTTTTAAAGGTACCCTTAAAATGAAAGAGACTTTAGAGTTTTATAGATAACTGTTAAAATACTGGCTTTATAACTCATTCACTGTGACACATTGGGAAAATTTTTTAAACTCACAAGCCTCCGTTTCTCACTTTTATTTGTCCTGACACCTTCCTAATATTGTGATAGTAAAGATTGAATGTGAGAACATGTAAAGCACATGACAAATGAATATTATCAACTTCCTAATTTTCTCTGCTAAAACCTTGAACTAGGATTCATTCAACCAATATTCACTGAGTACCCATTATTCATTAGGCATTGGACCTAAGGGTAGACAGCAAAAATAAAGATATGGTCTCTTTTCTTATGGAGCTTATGTTCAAATGAGGAAGATGGATATGTATCAAATAATTACAGAATATATATAACTATATAGTAAGTACTTATATATAATTATAATAATTGATGTGAAGAAAAAGTACAAGAGAATATAATAGACTGAATTAAGTGTACATAAAACTAGATAATGGCAAGACCTCAAGTGGTCCGCCCACCTCAGCCTCCCAAAGTGCTGGAATTACAGGTGTGAGCCACCACCCCCAGACTCCCTCCCCACTTTAAGCTCCCTCTCTAGATTGTCTTATCTGTGGTTATGACATATGTTTCTGTCTGTTAATGATATGCTATTCATCTCATGTCCATGAGATGCATGAATTGAGAAGATGATATGAGAAGATGAATTATTGCAATGGTCTGCATAAGGAATCATGGTAGATGGACTAGGATATTGCAGTAGAGACAGAATGAACAATTTCAGAAAGCGTTCAGAGGATAGAATCAACAAGACTTGGTAAGGGATTGAAATTGCAGGGCTGAGGGGCAAGCAAACCTCAAGGAATTTAGGTTTCTGAACTGGGCAAGTGATTATTTGATTATACCACTGATTAAGACAGAGACATGGAAACTGTACCAGACTCAAGAGACAATCATTAGTTTGGTTTAAGGCACACTGAAATTGAGATTTCTTTAAGATATCCAACTGAAAATATGAAAAAGAAAATTAGATAATCAAGTCTGGACATCAGAAGAGCCACCTTACTATAGACAGATGCATAGCATATCATTAACAGATAGAAACATATGTCATAACACAGATAAGACAGTCTAGAGAGAGAGCTTAAAGTGGGGAGGGAGTCTGGGGGTGGTGACTCACACCTGTAATTCCAGCACTTTGGGAGGCTGAGGCGGGCGGACCACTTGAGGTCAGGAGTTCAAGACTAACCTGGCCAATATGGTGAAATTCTGTCTCTACTAAAAATACAAAACTAGCCAGGTGTGGTGGCTGGCATCTGTAATCCCAGCTATTCGAGAGCCTGAGGCAGAAGAATTGCTTGAACCCCGGAGGCTGAGATTGCAGTGAGCTGAAATCGCACCACTATACTCCAGCCTGGTGACAGAGCAAGACTCCATCTAAGTTAATAAGTAAAATAAAGTGAGGAGCGAGAAGAGAGAGCAGCTCCCATTCCCGAAAGATTCTGACTCCAAAACTGGGACTCAAAATCCTGTATTTTAAAAATAAGCTAACAAAAATATCTTTGAAAGCAATTCAGATATGTAATTTACAAACCACTATCAAGAGAAGCAGTGTTGCTTCAAATTTCAACATTTATGGCCCTTATGATTCATATGCAACTACATGAAAATTAATGATATTTGGGACTCATCTGGTTGGTTAGATATATACATAAATACCACAATCACAGGTGCATGCAAAACATTCCTGAAGTCTTACCTTAGACCCCTACATGTGCTGATGCTAGCGTCAGAATCCTTTTCATTAATGATATGTCCTTGATAGTAACAATCATCCTAAAGGAAAAGGGGTTTTGTAAAGAGAAGTACATGTGAATGTTAGTGCCACTGCTAAAGCCACATTTGAAATCTTGAAACAGGATTTTAAATACTTTAAATACTTTCAAACCATATTCTGCTGAACAACAGTACACTCAGAGACTTTTAAAAAACAATTAAAAGCTTTCATATAAATTGAAATTGCTAATGTCAGTCAACGATCCCAAAATGTTTACAAGGTATTAACTGTCAGTGTTGACTAAGTAGGATGAATGTCAATAATATTTAGATGGAATAAACTTGGATATGTAAGTTTAAAACCTGAGCTCCTAAAACACTGGGCACTCATTTTTCCTTTTGGCTGATTTCTCATTAACTTTTTTCTAGCAAAGATCTACAAGCCTTTTTCCAAAGGACGGGTTATTCACATTGGGTTTTTGTTTTTTCTTTCTTGATTTATCTGAAGTGTTCCATCAGATTAGTTGGATCAGCATATTTCTTGCCTGCATTTGGAGCAAAATGCCCTTCTTAACATTTTTTCGTGTGGGTGTTCCATGAAGGACCTTTCCAGTTTGGGACAGATGAGGTGTTGGCCCATGTTAACTCTGGTATTATTGCTACAGAGAACAATGCTTGAAGGGCTTCCCATGGAAAATGGAGCTCAGAAAAAGAGGTAATGGTGCATGACGCCTCACATGGCTACACACTGTCATCTGCTCACTCTAAGAAAAGATGGGCTATGAATAGGAGTCAAGAGAAACTGTTAAAGAAAAACAATTCTGCAATTGCCATTGAGGAAACAGTCTTGGTTGAAGAGACCACAAATCCAGAGAAATGATAGAAATTGATTGAGAGCATCAGAGGTATGTAACTCTTCATGCTCATTCTACCCACCCTCCTATAGGAGTCCTTAAAGGCTGGAAAAACTTACCAGAGTTGCCAAGAAATTGTTTTGCTCTTGTTAAAATATATTTTTAAAAAAAGAAGAGTGGAAGATCAATTGGGTAAGGGCTACTGCTGAAAAAAGCACTAATGTTATAGACGCAGTTTCACTTCTATTATTTGCCTAGCAAGGACACTACCTTTAGGGCTCTGGGTAAAACCCCTATTAAAGCATTGAAGAGACTCTGTTATACCATAATTTGTGGGCTTGTGGTGATCTCCTTTCCAGTGGAATTATAATATGTTTCTGTGTAGCCTGGTGCAAGGAGGTTCCTAGAGAAAGACAAAAATGTTGTGGTTACTTGTGCTGATTGCTAAGTCCAGTGAACTTCTTAAGTCATTCGAGAGCAAAAGCTGATTAGTCCAGGTTTGTGCCAGCCATAAGCAGCAACAGACTCGGCACACTCTCCATATGCTGCCTTTCTCTTGCTGAGGATAATATCACAGATAAACGTACTTACTTGTTTTTTTTCAAATAAAGCACCGCAATTTTTCCATTAACTGTCATTTTATACTTTAATTCAGTTTCAAATTGTTCCTGCAAAAATATACAAACATTTACTTGTAATTAAAAACATACACAAATATTCACTTGAATATTATACTTCTATCTGTGTAGTCATTAGCAAGCAATATCTGCTTTTTAGCAGTGTAATACCAAATGCTTGCCTATTCCCCTTTTAACAGATCAAACAACTCTGGCAACTAAATAAACAAATTTTCTGAGAGCCTTTTATCCATCCATCCTTCCATCCATCCATCCTTGCATTTTACAAATATCGTTTGAGCGAGTGCTGTTTCTTTGTAAGATACTGCTTGGTTTTGAAAATTCGACTCTAAGCAAGAAAAATTGCTACCTACTGTCAGAGAGCTTATAATCTTGTGAAAAGACAGACACTGACGTGAGTTATGTGCATGATGATGGATGTATATAGTAGGATGTCTAACATCTTAAGGCCAGGAAAGGCTTTTCTGAGGAAATAATGTTTAAGATGACACATAAATTACCCAGGTGAAGTGAGAAAGTGAAGTTATCTGATTAGAATGAATAGTGTACACAGACGCCTAAAAACTTCTATCACATCTCATGATTTTTGGTCTTGAGGTCTTCTCAAGACTAAGTGGAACATAAACTGTGAGAAACATAACAGGAATATATACTGTAATGTGAGGAAGAACCATCAAGAAGAAACCACAGTCCCAGGTATTTAGGAGGAAGAAATATTACCTCAAGTCAACCATGTAGAAGGAGAATTATTTTAAACTTGGATATTGGTATATAAGGAGAGCTGTTGAGGACTACACAGAATTCTTTTAAAGAAGATGTTTTGGGGTACTAAGTTCTGACTTACGTCTATAAAACAGGGTTATTAGCTGTGGTTGCACTCAATATCTAAAAAGTTATTAGGAAGTGCCTCGTTACTGTCATTAAAGATATCTAAATATGGTAGACAAAAGGTGGTTGAGAAACATATATTATAGACTGAGTTCTGTTTCTTCTGCTGTGTTGCACCTAAGGTCAAGCCTTCCTTCTCTCCCTCCCCTTCTGGCCAGTATGGTATCTGAGCTCATAGAGGGACAATGCATGTTAGAGTCATCAGATCATGAGTACTGTTCTGGGATTTAGCCCTCTCCAAAGTCAATTGTTACAGTCCATACTTTCCTTAAATCCTCAGTTGTTGAGGTCTGTTCTGCTGTCAATAATCCCAGGCTATAAATATCCCCCAATGTGGGCCTAGATAAGTAGAGGTTGATGGACTCAGCTTATTTTCATGGACGACGGGAACTGGAAAGAGACAGGGCATTGAAAATAAAAGTTATGCAGAGTAGTCATAACCTCTTATTGTTCAGGTTTAAGAAAGGCTAGCTAGAATGAAGCTACGAGAACGATACCAAATATGGTCTTCTACCAGAAATGGCCTTCCAGATATCTGCTTCCTGTTCAGCAATGGATTTTTAGTAGATTTAGTTACTAAAACTTTAGCTGAAGGTTGTTTTAGAAAAGAATAAATGCTTTTGGAGTGGAGTTTTGGTCAACACTGGCATAAAGATTATGGATGGAAGGAAAGATCAAGGAAGAAAGCCAGAGCCTCTATGAAAGAGAGTACACTGGGTAATATAATAATAATATTTTGAAAGCGAGTTCCCTTGTGGAGAGCAAGGTTTGAGGATAAGAAGTGTTGTTCTAGTTGTGTACTCTGTGGGTTCGGAAGTATGCATCAAGAGAAGTAAGGTGCACCTTGATTTGGAGAGTACTCACTAGAAGGAAATGATTTCGGTTTTACTGAGGAAGACTAGCTAGCCACAGAAACATATAGATCCAAATTTTCTCTAAAAATAATGTCATGGGTCCTACTTAGAGGGTGGATTGTGAAAGCCACAGTTCTGGATGGTCCTGGGATGGGGCAAATCTGTAAGTTCAAGGACATGTCAATGGGCACACAGGAAATATCAAGAGAAGCCCTAGAAGACAGAGAGATTCTTAATTCTAGTAATATAACAGTTATTCAAAACTCTCAGTGAATCCATGAGCTCTAAAAACCCTGCTAAATCAGCTAATGGGCCTGAAAGAGTTCTCAATCTGAGGGAAGAATTGTGCTGTAAGATATTTTCTTTTATGACATGGGCCAATACCAAGATGGTTTGGGCCTCCAAGAACATGTACAATCTGGATGCTGAATTCTATGAAGAATAGTTACTGTCTTTAGAATGTAAGTTCCCAGCATCAGGGACTTTCACAGAGTATATGTTAAATATGTCTCTAGGGAGGTTTATGGGTAATATGTTCCAGTCATAAACATTTATTCATTTGTCCATTAGTTTACTTATTCATTGGTCATTTAACACATACTTATTTAGTCCTTATATCATTCGTATAAATACAATCGTGAATATAATTATGAATAAAATATTCAAAGTTCTACCTTGTTCTTTACCCCCAGCCCCCAAAACTTTTTACAAAGGATTATTTCAGTCTAGCTGAAATATTAAGAGATGTGGCATGTGTGATCAAGTCAGAAAGATGGTGTCACACCCCTGGCATAGCTGACAGGTAAAGCCAGTGCCTCAGTTCTCTGGTTGTATAATAAGACAACACAGGGCACAGTTGTATAATGATAACTACAAAAGTCCTCCATCTGTTCATTGTCTTGAGAAGTGAAGCACTTAATCTAGGGTGAGGCCTATGAAGCTTTTATGGGATGGGATACAGAGATCCCCTTGATCATAAGGGTGGTCAACTGCACTATGAATTGTGGATTGTTTCAAGTAGTATTTGCTAATCAAGTATTTGCACAGGGAAGACCAATAGTCTCAACACAGAAACTGTAAAGATAACTCCCAAGAACTTGGCTTATACCTGGAAGACAGCGTTCTTATTAGTCGTAAGGTGTGCCTGAGAGACTATAGAAGAGTCTATGCCAATGGAAATCATATATTTGTTGTGTGGCAAACAAAGATGTCACTAACTTCTTTAGTCTATGTTTGTAAAACAAGTATCATATGGCAGAACCCAATAACCCCAACAGGGCAGGATTGAGATATGAGGCATGCAGCAGCATTAGAAGCCTTAGGTCGTGGATAGGACAGAATCTGGAATCATGGAGAGATTGCTAGGGTTTAGTTCTGGATGTTCACAGGGTGATATCAAAAGCCACAGGATAGGATTGCCAGGTAAAATACAGGATGCCAGTTAAATGTGAATGTCAGATAAACAGAATATTTTTGTTAATACATATAATACTTTATAAATACATGTGCCCCCTATGACCATTGTGACATACTAATGAAATATTTGTTGTTTACTTGAAATTTAAATTTAACTGGGCATCCTATATTTCTATTTGCTAAATGTGACAATCCTGCACATGGAGGAGTTTAGAAGATAGGAGAAAGAATGGAAAGTAGAAATCAGTGACTAAGAAAAAGAGATGCAAATGCACTAGCTGGGAAAATTAGATTCATTCTGTTGGAATGCTTCTTTACAATTATATCAGAAATGTTGTGTGGGATATACACACACACACACACACACACACACACACACACACACACACACACGGTGGGGGGCGGGGGGCGGAGGAGGAGAGGGAGAAGGAGAGAGAGAGACTCACTCTCTCACCCAGGCTGGAGTGCAGTGGCATGATCTCAGCTCACTGCAACCTCTGCCTCCCAGGGTTCAAGTAATTCTCCTGCCTCAGCCTCCTGAGAAGCTGGGATTACAGGTACGCACCACCACACCCAGCTAATTTTTTGTGTGTATTTTCAGTAGAGTCAGGGTTTTACCTTGTTGGTCAGACTAGTCTCGAACTCCTGATCTCATGATCTGCCTGCCTTGGCCTCCCAAAGTGGTGTAGGACATATTTATACAAAAAGATTTTTACTGTTTGTCTGAAATTCAAACTTAACTGGTACTCTGTATTTCATCTGGCAACCCTATCATGTGACGTTTGATATCTTCCTGTGAACAGCTGGAATTAAACCCTAACAAAAATTACTGCTAATGGTTTAGCCACCTGGTTATTGTGGGGTAATTCAAAGGTGTCACCTGACACCTGAGATATTAAAAAGTAAACATGGGAGAGTTATATTTATTTCTGAGATGCTGTGGAAGCATTCAGTGCTTATTCCATTATATTCATCAGGCCTGATAATATATTCTCTTCTACTCTCTACAACCACAGGGAGCAGGAGAGAACTTGGAAATGTAACAGATGAAACTAAAAAAATAAAAGTTTTTCCTTTTGAAGAAACGTTAAAAGGTTCTAATTATTTAGGTAGTTTTTTCTTCAATTATCTATGGTATTTATTTTAATAATCTTATTTCCTTTAGAGATAAAAATTAATGTGCTTTTCAAGTATTTATTTGGACCCACATGTATTAATGAAACAAGTATTTATGTTCCAGGACAAGGATTGGCAGATGAGGGTGAAGGAGGAGTAGAGACATGGCATAGACATATTTAAAGGAAAAAAAAAAAACCTTTAAAAAAATTTACCTGGACAGTTTCAAACCGGAAGTGAAGGCTACACTTGCTCTCATAGAAACACATGCACACACACACACACTTGTGAACACACCATCGCTACAGACACGTTTCTTTTTAAAATCAGTAGCTAAACTTTATAATACTGACTGTGACTGATGCACGATTTCAGGATAGGGACGTATTCGTGTAGATAGGAATATGGCAAGTTGGCTTGACAAGGACTATAAGAGACTCTAAATGTAGAGTCCCCTAAATGGGAGGGACTCTAAATGTAGTAAGAGTATTTTAAGTAGCAAGAAATCCATTTAAAAAAGCATAGAAGTAGAAACAAGAATATTATTAAGAAAAGCAAACCAAAGTTGACAGTTTATGTCAAAAAGAAGAATTTTAAAATAAACGTTTATTAACTGGGACATGAAGCCACAAAAACTGAAAATTAGTCATAAGAAATGGAATATGATGGTCTACACAGGGCCATGCCATAACATAATACATAATTTCTCTCTCTCTTTTTTTTTTTTTGAGATGGAGTTGGAGGTTGGAGTGCAATGGCATGATCTCAGCTCACTGCAACCTCTGCCTCCTGGGTTGCAACCAGTCTCCTGCCTCAGCCTCCTGAGTAGTTGGAATTAGAGGTGTCCACCACCACACCCAGCTAATTTTTTGTATTTTTAGTAGAGACGGGTTTCACAACGTTGGCCAGGTTGCTCGTGAACTCCCGACCTCAGGTGATCCACTCGCCTCAATCTCCCAAAGTGCTGGGATTACAGGTGTGAGCCAATGCACCCAGCCCATAGCATAATCTTGAATAGGGAGTTAAAATTTGGATCCTTCCTTGCTTTTCATATACATTATCCCAAAATATTTGTATAAGTATTATCATGATCATCCCTACTTTAAGACAAGAAACTTAACGTTTATGTTTGTCTAAATTTATACAGAGAGAATGGACAAAATTTACAGGTGAACACAAACTAATCCTCTGAATTCAGATCCTATATACTTGCACTGTGGATCAGGAAAATATAAGGTTCATGTAGCCGTTTAACCTAGTAATGGACTAGATAAGTAATATAAACACAATAAATATCAAGCACATTATATCAACCTCATCCACCTAGTCAATCATTGCAAAAATTAATATTTTTCATCTAGTATGAGCCAGTAACTAGTCTGTGGCTTTTGCTAATCAAAGTATATTATTCAAAGCTCAAATTTATTTTTTCAGTTGTGAGGAAATCATTTTACAGCTCTGATTAAAAATAGTTCACCTGTGTTTAAATTTTCCTCAAAATGTTCAGTGAAAAAAGGGTGGTGTGTGCGCGTGTGTAAGTAAATGTTGGCTTTTCTCGGAAGTGTTGTTTACTGTGAGTCAAAAACACATAAAGAGTAGATAATTAGTATAAATTTCCACAAGGACACAATCACTGGTTTAGTAGCAAAAGGTTGATGACACAGAAAATACAGGTGAACCTGTGAAATTCGAGCTGATGGCTAACAAGAGAAGTGAACGACCTCTTCAAGGAGAACACACACGACTGCTTAAGGAAATCAGAAAGGATGCAAACAAATGGAAAAACATTCCATGTTCATGGATACGAAGAATCAATACTGTGAAGATAGCCATACTACCCACAGTAATTTAGAGAATCAACGCTATTTCCCTAAAACTACCATTGACATCCTTCACAGAATTAGAAAAAATTACTTTAAAATTCATATGGAACCACAAAAGAGCCTGTATAGCCAAGACAATCTTAAGCAAAAAGAACAAAGCTGGAGGCATTATACTACCAGACTTCAAGGTATACTACAAGGCTACGGTAACCAAAACAGCATGGTACAGGTACAAAACAGACACACAGACCAATGGAATTGAATAGAGAGGTCAGAAATAAGACCACACATCTATAATCCTCTGATCTTTGACAAACCTTACAAAAGCAAGCAATGGGAAAAAAATATTTCATATTTAATAAATGGTGCTGGGAGAACTGGCTAGCCACATGCAGAAAATTGAAACTGGACCCCTTTGTTCCACTTTATACAAAAATTAACTCAAGATAAATTAAAAACTTAAATGTAAACCCTAGAAGAAAATCTAGGCAATACCATTCACGACATAAGCACAGGCAAAAATTTCACGACAAATTGTCAAAAGCAATTGCAACAAAAGCAAAAATTGACAAACAGGATCTAATAAAACTAAGGAACTTCTATACAGCAAAAGAAATTATCATCAGAGTGAACAGACAACCTGCAGAATGAGAGAAATTTTTTACAATCTATCGATCTGAGAAAGGTCAAATATTCAGAATCCACAAGGAACTTAAATTTACAAGAAAAACAACCCTATTAAAAAGTGGGCAAAGGACATGAACAGACACTTCTCAAAAGAAGACATTCATGCAGCTAACAAACATATGAAAAAAGCTCAACATCACTGATCTGTAGAGAAATGCAAATCAAAACCACAATGAGATACCGTCTCATGCCAGTTAGAATGGTGATTATTAAAAAGTCAAGAAACAATAGATGCAAGGCTGGTTCAATCATTGTGGAAGACAGTGTAGCAATTCCTCAAAACCTAGAACCAGAAATACCACTTGACCCAGCAATCCCATTACTGGGTATATACCCAAAGGAATATAAATCATTCTATTACAAAGATACATGCATGCACATGTTAACTGCAGTACTATTTACAGTAACAATGACATGGAATCAACCCAAATGCCCATCAGTGAGAGACTGGATACAGAAAATGTGGCACATATACACCACGGAATACTATGCAACCATAAAAAGGAACAGGATCGTGTCCTTTGCAGGCACATGAATGGAGTTGGAAGCCATTATCCACAGCGAACCAACACAGGAACAGAAAACCAAACACTGCATGTTCTCACAATTCAGAGCTGAACAATGAGAACACATGGACACAGGGAGGGGAACAACATACTCTGAGGTGTGGTAGGGGGCGGGGCAAGGGAAAGCATCAGGAGAAATAGCTAATGCATGCTGAGCTTAATACCTAGGTGATGGGTTGATTGATGCAGCAAACCACCATGGCACACATTTATCTATGTAACAAACCTGCACATCCTGCACATGTATACCAGAACCTAAAACAGAATTTCAAAAAAGATAAAAAGTTATTAGAAAAAAATTCAACTGACGAGTCTCTTATTTTTAACAGTAAATGATACAACAAACTGGTCAGTGTCTCAGGGTTACAGACTGATTCTTAGACTTCAGTGTAACAGAACCTGAGCTACCTTAATGGCCAGAAAGCCTCTATTGATGCCACAGAGGCTCTCAGGAGAACATACAGACTCTCCCACATATTAAATCAATTTGGCTGCTTGGATAGGCAGCCACAAAATACTAACACATAAAGTTGTCATTTGGAGTCAAACAGGTTTGAATCCAAGCTCTAAAACATAAAAGCTATGTGCTCCTAGGCAGGGTACTTAAATTTTCTGAGCCCCTACCTCTCCACTTAGAAATAAAATACTGTAAAAATACACTTATGTTATATGGTTGTTGAAAGGACTAAATATGAAGATATATTAAAAATCGTTATTTTTTTTCCAACTTTTATTTTAGATTCAGGGGATACCTGTGCCAGTTTGTGATATGGGTAAATCGCATGTCATGGGGGTTTCGTGTACAGATTACTTTGTCACCCAGATAATAAGCATAATGCACTACAGGAAAAAAGGTGTCTGACATTTTAAAGAAACTCTCAGAAGGCACTTGAAAGTCATATTGAAGGGGAATCCAATGCATTTGGGTTCCATCTGAATTTAGTGAAACCATTTGGTTGATAATTATTTTAGGAAATGGGGTCAAATACAGGTTCTGTTGTCATAAATTTGCTTTAGAAGAAATGCTATGGAAAATCGCATACAGTGAGGGAATATGTGCACCGAGTGTGCTGGATTTCAGAGTATTTCTGTAAACTATTATTTGTGTCCCATTTATCTGTATCTTCCTGGCTCCCAGAAGACTTAAGAGTGCAGGTAATTATAACATTGTTATAATTGAATGAATCATGTTTTAGCTTTTCTTAGAATTAATAAATGTTTATTGAGTGAATGTTGACTGAGAATATGTTGTTTCATTTGCAGTAAGAAATGTACAAACATTAAAAAGAGTCTGTTCAGAAAAGACAGATAAATTCCATGTTAATGTGCGTGTATACATGCATTCACTTGCTGTATTTTGTTTCCTATTTCTGTTTCAATTGTCATAGTTGTGTTTAGAAGGATGGATGGATGGATGGATGGATGGATGGATGGATGGATGGATGGATGGATGGATGGATGGATAGATAGATAGATAGATAGATAGATAGATAGATAGATAGATAGAAAGAAAGAATCCAATTTTCTTTGGAAGTACATAGAATAAATCATCATAAAATATTAAATTTACGGCCAGGCGGTAGCTCACGCCTGTAATCCCAGCACTTTGGGAGGCCGAGACGGGCGGATCACAAGGTCAGGAGATCAAGACCATCCTGGCTAACAGAGTGAAACCTCATCTCAACTAAAAATACAAAAAAATTAGCCGGGCATGGTGGCGGGCCACTGTAGTCCCAGCTACTCAAGGCTGAGGCAGGAGAATGGTGTGAACCCGAGAGGCGGAGCTTGCAGTGAGCTGAGATTGCATCACTGCACTCCAGCCTAGGTGACAGAATGAGACTCTGTCTCAAAAATATTTAAATTTCCTCTCTTTGTTACCTTGGACAGTTTCTTTCACTTCTCAGAAACTTGATTTGTAGAATGAGGTTAATAATATAACTTCGGGTTATAGTAAAGATTTTTTAAAAGGTCAAAAAGAAATACAAATATAATCATTGTTATTTAACTCCAAGGTGTAATTGCTGAAAACATCACAAATTCCACTTGACACACACAGGCACACACACACACATGCACATATATAAACACACACATATAAATCTCATCTATCATAGATATATATATAATGTATATATATGTGTATGTGTGTGTGTATATATACATATATATATATCTCAAATCAAGATTCTTTGATAAATCAAAAGCTGTACCTGTTGCTCTGGCTCTTTGACCTCTCTTTTATGTAGTGGATGAAGTCTTATAGGATAAACCACTTCATACTTCTTCACCCCAGGGAGTTCTTTTATAGCACTTACTGAGAAAAAAGAAAAAGACTTATCCAGGTAGAACTGAAGTAGGCTGGCCAGTAATGGCCATCCTTACTGCATTCCCAATGAACGATACCACACACAGAAGCCTGAAGTGACGAATGTCAGAGTTATTAATGGGCTGACACCAGCAGAGAGCGACAACCTCAGAAGGCTACTCTTTCCTCTTAACATTTTACTTTAACCTGTATCTTCAGATACGTCCCCCATTAAAAGTTTACAAGTGTTACCGTATTTAGAGAAAGTATTTCTTTTGGATTTTGCCACTTCTCATTATCTTTGATCCCTGCAGTGCAGGGAAATAGCAACAGCCCAGCCAAAAAAAAAAAAAAACAAAAAAGACAGAAGCGAAAGTAATCCTCTGAGAAACTAATCAGTCCCAGAAAAATTGCATTAAAGCACTGGAAACCATACAAGGTTAGAAAAAAATAACTAATGTACACAATTTTAATTCTATTTTTCTTGGATTTGAAAACAGCAATGTTTTATACTAGTGAAATAAAACTATGTCACAGTAAGAAAAGGCTCCAATACTAGGTTCATAGAATGAGCTGGCAAAAGCAATGCAGAAAAACCTTAATGTTTTGCATACAAAACATTTAAAAAATGAAAATTAGAGAAGCAGATAATTCAAACAGAATCACTGGCCTGGAAGGCCTTTTTTGAGCCTGCAAGTCATACTGAAAGAGAATTGAAAAGTGATTTGATCCAACCTGTCTGCATCTTAAATGCTCCTCTCCATGTTGTCTTTAGAAGTCTTTTTTTTTTTTTATTTTTTATTTTGTTGAGACAAGGTCTTACTCTGTCACCAAGCTGGAGTACAGTGGCACAAACACGGCTCACTGCAGCCTCAACCTCCTGGGCTCAAGCCATCCTTCCACCTCAGCCTCCAGAGTAGCTGGGACTGCAGGTGTGCACCACCATGCCTGGCTATTTTTTTTTTCTATTAGAGAAGAGGTCTCGCTATGTTGCCCAGGCTGGTCTTGAACTCCCGGGCTGTAGCAGTTCTCCTGGCTTGGCCTCCCAAACTGCTGGGATTATAGGCATGAGCCACGGCACCCGGCCTGGAACTCATTTTAGAGAGAGATTCAATTTTGTCAAAGCTAACATTAGATTTTCTATTTTCTTTTTGATTTGCCCATGTGGTCTAGTCTCTGTTCTGCATGAGGTCAATAGATCTGCTCCTTAACTGCTAAAGGTGGCTACAGGCTTAACCAAAATGTGGACTGCAGTAACAGAATGGGGCCTAACTCTACAACTTTCTAAGACTGGAACTGAAAAGGTTTTGTTCTCTTCTCTGAGTAAGGACTAGGAGGGTCTCTAAAGGTAACCCTAGCTCAGAGTACTCAAATCTTAAAGTTCTATGGTGAGATACATTTATGTTACTGTGGTTGATCTTTTAACAAACATAACTGAAGCACTTAAGTATTACTTACTGCTTACCTAGGAGGGCTGTGCTTTTACTCCAGTCATTTATCACAGAGCAAAACATTGTTTAAAGTTTTCTTCAGAAACTAAAGTATAAACTTTCAAAAACTAGTGTTATTATTGTTAATCATTTGAGAATGGCTTTATTTCATTTAATGACTGAAGAGTCACTTGTATTTAACTTTGAAGAACAGAAAAAGGGTTTAAACCAGCTAAGAACTCTTTGAGTCAAAAAGAGTGTTAAAGTAATGAACTATCTTTTCTCTCAGTGGCTTAAGAGTTACTCTAAAAAATATCAAAATTACTTAAAGGCATGGCACTGACAGTACCTTATTTTTTTATTTGGTTTGAGTCTTTAAATATTTTGAAAAAAGGAGGCCGAATAAATGGTTTCTAAAGCCAGTTCAAGTGGTTTATGATTTATGCAAATAAATACAGAATCCCCTATAACCTCTTTGAAGAGTCAGTGATCATTAGGATAGCTGAATTCTGATCCATTGTGATAAAATAAACCTCATTACATTGTCACACTTCAAGAACAACATCACGAGGTTCTTCAGTTCCTCATTTCTTGCTCTCACAGAGGTAATCCCTGGGCATCTTTGATTTCTATTAAATTAACTTTTGGTAAAGGAAAAGAATAACATCAATTATAAAAAATTTTGAAACATAAGTTCGAAAACCTAAATAAATATTAAATTGATGATTCTTTTTCTGAGTTAAAATTTTTCTAATTTTTGTAATTATTTTGAAACTGTAAGATGCCAAGAGGTAAGAAAATTACTCCTGCCAGAAATTAACTGATGGTATTGACACAATTCCCTGCTGCCTCCTTAATTTAGGGACACAAAACAAGCATACCATAAGGCACCAACATGCTGCCTAGTAGATTACAGTAGCTAATCAATGCGAGTAGTCTTGTTAAAGATAGAGTTAGCAAAGCCAAATTTCACCAATGTTGCAGCCAACACAAATCTTTTAAAATGCTATATTAGAACACACATGATTCTAACAGGAAATACTAGTCCAAGCTGCCTTCGTAGAATAAAATAATAGTTGTGTTCCTGATTTTTTGTATAAAAGCAGAAAATGAAGTGTTTCCTTCTCAACACCATTCAGAAATGGTGAGAAGGAAAACAGGCCCATCTAGCCAACACAAATTTTCTCTCACATGCACACTGACCTCTATGCTTCTAGTTAGTATCTGAATCCTAATGTTTCATGAAATCAGAAATTACAAACTAGCTCTTGACTATGGGCTCAAAATATGTAAGTTAGTTATAAAATTTCTTACTAACTTTTTGGTGGATGAACCACTTCCAAATGGAAATCAAAGACAAAGCAAAGCAAAACAAAATCAACAACAACAACAACAAAAACCCACAGCATTTCTTTTAAAAGTCTTTGGCAACCTCTCAATCTCTTCAGTTTGAAGTGAATGGAATTCCAGCTCCTTCCAAACTCTTGCCACTCCATATATTCTCTAAAGAAACCAAATGGAATTTCTCTTAAAGGCTCTCATTTTCCGGAAACCTAGAAGTCCCTGAAATAATGAGATCTGGAATACAAGAAATTACACAGCCATTGTAAACCTAATATTGTTTAGCTCATCCGCCTTCAAGTTTAATGGAGATGGTGCAGTCTCATCCCCACTGAATAACATCATGTTAATTATTTTGAAGCCTGAGGAACAAACACAACCAACTGCCATCCAGGGATTACACAAATCCAGGGTGTAACACAATATGTTTCTATTAATTCATTTTAATACTTGCCTTCTCTCTCCCACAGAACTCACATGTTGGATTAGTCTTGAATAGCAAAACCAGATCAGGAAAAAGAAAACTGTTATTTTGGTTTAGATTGGATAATTATTTTTGACTGTTTTGAGTTTTAGAAAAACCAAAGCTCATTAACAACATTAATATGATCAACATTAGTCTGGATTGCTTCATTATTTGTTCATGTGTTTGGGGTCATTTTGAAAATGGGAACATTAGTATGTAATATCGACATTTTCATTTTTGTTCAAATGTGTTTGAAACTGTTCAAAGAAATGTCTTCTTTCCAAACTGAACACATCACATTAAATGCTGAATTAGGGTTTACACAAGGATATTGACTTACGTTCTGGGATTCTCTGTATCTCATCAATCCATCTTGTGGTTTTAAACTTCATGCATTAAAAGTGAGTACAAACAAAAGGAAAAAACTGCATTTCAATTAAGTCTATTATTTTGGCTATTTTGATTAAATTGTATATATCCTTTTCAGTCTTCTAGTCACCTTATAAAGGCAAGGAATAACTGGTAGTTTGAAATAAAATAATTTCAAAATTGCTGTACCCCCGGGTATTCTACTGTAATAAGGTAAAGACCTTTCTCCTATATTGATGCACTCATTTACATCTTCACCCCGCAAACACCTGTCACATCCTTTTAAATATTTGCTTTTCCTTTTTGTAGGATGAAATCCCGTAAGTCATTTTTTCTCAGGGGATTGTGAAGTTCACTACACACAACCGGCCTTATTTTACATCTCCTTCTTTTATGTCAACCGTTTGGGAATTGGGTAGAAGTCGTGGTCAGAGGGGCATATATTTATTGCTTTGATGATAGGGGCAGAGAACAAAGAGGAAGAGGTGGGAAATGAAAATTGCTTTACTTCTTAGATTCTGACTAGAAAGGCCACCCAAATGGGAATCATAACAGGGATAGTTCAGTGGCAAAAAAGACTCCCTTAAAAATGCAAGCTGGAAGTTAAAGGAGGGGTGGCGTCACACTTCTAGGCGTGACATCAGAGGAAGCTGCGTCTCTTGGTGCCATGTTGTACAGGCACCGTCAGGGCAGCAGAACCGATTGGTGTGCCCAATTGCACAGAAGGGTTGTAATGTGCATGGGACCCAGTGTTAGTCATGCGAATCTGTTAATGGATCCAGCTTGATCTTTTTTTTTTTTTTTTTTTTTTTTTTTTTTTTTTTTTGAGACGGAGTCTCGCTCTGTGGCCCAGGCTGGAGTGCAGTGGCCCGATCTCCGCTCACTGCAAGCTCCGCCTCCCGGGTTCGCGCCATTCTTCTGCTTCAGCCTCCCGAGGAGCTGGGACTACAGGCGCCCGCCACGACGTCCGGCTAATTTTTTGTATTTTTAGTAGAGACGGGGTTTCACCGTGTTAGCCAGGATGGTCTCGATCTCCTGACCTCGTGATCTGCCCATCTCGGCCTCCCAAAGTGCTGGGATTACAGGCTTGAGCCATCACGCCCGGCCCAGCTTGATCTTTATGCTCTTCAACAAAGCTAGTGCCCAAGCAGTTCTTGTATTTCAGCTAAGAGCGGGTTCCCGAAAAGCTGTTGGTGATAGCAGTCTTGGAGAATGGAGAGAAAAAATATTTCTATTAAGTTTGACTCAAAAAGTAGGAATTTCAGGTCAATATTAAATGCCTGACATCAGTTTTATTTTTTTTAATATTTCAGGCTCATTTTACCAAAAGAAAGCTGGTGTAACACGTTCACATCAGACAAAATAGATATCAAAGCAAAAGGCATTAGAGATGAAGAGGATCACTGCACAGTGATAAAAGGTTCAGTTCAGATATAGGTACATATTAAAAGTGAGTGCAAACAAAAATATAGAAGCAAAAATATACAGAAATGGAAAATAATCAGATAATTAAAGATATTAGGTTAGATGAAATTTTTATAAGTCTTGAAAACAAATCGAAAACAAGTCAGAAGCAGGAAAATCATTTTTAGCAACAAAGTACTAAGAGGGTGCATGGACAAGGGAAAGTTTTCCCTCCCTAAGCCCCATACCTCTAGCTGATAATCTGTTCCCATCCCCAGGTCCCAGCAAACATTCTAAGACCCACAAACAGGTTTACTGGGGAGGAATTCGAGGCACTGCAGTTCATGTGCTGAGTTAAATAAGCTCTGGAAATAGAAATAAGCTGAAGAATCACGATACCCAATCTAATTTAACCAAAATCTAATTAGAGAATTTACCAGCAATTGAGAGACTTGCTAGACACAATTTCTTGTTGGGAGGGTAGTATTTTTCTCATTTCAAATTTTTAAATGTTTGATATAACCAGCAAAATAAAAGTAAATTATCAAGTTAAGCTTAATAGCAATATTGTTTTGTTACATAATATCATAATACCTTATAAATTTAAAAAAGATAGTTAATTACTTCCAGTTAGTCACATTTATTATTGCTAATAATGAATAAATACAAAAATATACACTCAAGCAGAAAGAGCCAAACTGGCTCCCATAATAATAGCAGGTATTTTCCTAAGCCTTGTACACAGTAATAGTCAAATCTGCCACATCTTTACCATTCTTTAAATGACAAGCTGGGTTTTATTAATTCCACTTTTTCAGCCAGAACTCATATTCATTATTTAAATTGTGCTGTATGAAATTGTCCATTTTATTTCTATATATTCTCAGATGAGATGCATACATATTGGTTCAAGACCTCTTGTTGCCTCTTTTTAACATTGTCTTTATATCACTCACAGCCCCCAAACAACAGGTTAAAACCAGCCCAACTAGTTAGTAAAATTGGTTGAGAAAAAGAAAAAAGTCAAAATAGTTTATACAATAAAACTATTAGGAGATGATGAAAAGTTCGCTAATGCATTCAATAGAACCTGAAAAAGAGCTAAACACGTACCTGGAACAGGAGAGAGGAGGAGACTGACTGTCAGGAGAGCTTGCAACATGCTGGGTGATTCCAGGAGCACAGTGTCTGCTCTTCTCGCTCAGATGGGCGCTGCTGGGTCTGTCCCTGCCTCCTCTCCAGTGAGACAGAATGAAACTCCCTGGTTCATTCTTGACTCTGATTCAGGAAGTGTTTACTAAAGGTGTTGCACAACCTCGAAGCTGTGGTCCTGCAACAATGGGACAGCAGGAGGAAGTGCTGGCTGCCTCCTGGCTGTAAGATTCCTTGATCTGAACTATTGTTTCACTCTCCTTCTCCATACTCCCCACTCCAAAGTAGTACATTTCCAACATATTATTATAGCCAGATAAGCTACAAGGAAATAGGCAACGGCATTAATCAGTCTTGAAAAATATGCCAGACATTGATTTACATTATGGATATATGGATACAATATATAAATATATATGTTTAAATATATTTTACATATGTAAAATTGTAGGAAAAAAGTTATTAAGAATGTTATTTTTCCCCCACATACATAATGTGGTTATGTAAAGCAATTCCTAATTCAACCTAATTACTATATAGCATTCTCTTTTCCTTTATGTTCTATTCTCACACAAGGGTACTCTCAGGAAGCTTCAACTATCCTGAAATAAGAATGTCTGACAATATAAGCACAAGAATTTTTAGATCCCTGGGGGTATTTGTATCATAACTGACAACAAGAGTGTGGAAAAAGGAGTCAAGACCCAAATGATACAATTTTAGGATCTGTCACTGGTGGTAGTAAGGCTAAATTGGGCATGTCCAAAAATCATATTTATAACCAATAAAATAACTAATCAGTTGAGCTGCTTATTAAGTTTTAGGTACTGATAGGGTTTGGTTGTGTCCCCACTCAAATCTCATCCTGAATTGTAGCTCCCATAATCCCCGTGTGTTGTGGGAGGGACCCAGTGGGAGATAATTGAATCAAGGGGTGGGCTTTTCCCACACTGCACTTGTGATAGTGAGTAAGTCTCATAAGATCCAATGATTTTATAAAGGGCAGTTCCCCTGCTCAGGCTCTCTCTGCCTGCCTCCATGTAAGATGTATCTTTGTTCCTCCTTCACCTTCTACCATGAGTGTGAGTCTTCCCCAGCCATGTTAAACTGTGAGTGCATGAAATCTCTTTTTCTTTATAAGTTACCCTGTCTCAGATATTTCTTCATAATAGTGTGAAAATGGACTAATACAGGTACTCTCCTAAATCTACTGTACTTGTTATTTTATTAGTCCTTATGATATGTATTAGGCATTTACATTCATTTTTCAGGTGAAAAATTGAGGTTTTAAAGGCAAAATTCAAATGATTAAGACTCGGTTGTCCTCATTGTATAGATTAAGAAGATTAAGCAGATAAAGTCACCTATTCAGTAAGTGGTAGAAGTGGAATCTGAGCTATGTGTTGTCTGGGCTCTTAGTCATATACTCTAATGCTTTCCCTTGGCTTAGCTGACTTATACTCCCAGTCTTATTTCTATTGATACAATTCTGGGAGAATAAAAATAACTATGGGAGGCTGAGGCAGGAGAATGGCGTGAACCCGGGAGGCGGAGCTTGCAGTGAGCCGAGATCGCGCCACTGCACTCCAGCCTGGGCGACAGAGCCAGACTCCGTCTCAAAAAAAAAAAAAAAAAAAAAAAGAAATTCTTAAGGAATAGAAATAACACCGAGGACCAGTTATTACTACAAAATGTTGTCCTACTCCACTAAAATCACACATCATTTTACAGATTCTGAAACACATTCTCATACTACAGAGATTGCAGTGATGATTGATATCTCCAAATGATCATAAAGTCATCAACTAAAAACCACAAGGGAATTTTTTAGTCTAGTTATTGAGCATTTTAACCATCAGGATTGTGATTCATGGATTTCTTGCCTTTTCAACCCAAGTTCCATTGCTTTATCTTTCCCAGGGAACATAAAGGACACTTCAACTTTTTAATTATTACATGTTTTTCCTCCATCAATTCAATGTAATTTTACTTATAGCTATTATGTGTCAGACACTGACATTGCAGTTAAAAAAACACAATCATGGCCAGGTGTGGTGGCTCACGCCTGTAATCCCAGCACTTTGGGAGGCTGAGGCTGACGGATTACCTGAGATCAGAATTTGAGACCAGCCTGCCCAACATGGTGAAACCCCACCTCTACTAAAAATTAAAAAATTAGCTGGGTGTGGTGGCAGGCACCTGTAATCCAGTTACTCAGGAGGCTGAGGTAGGAGAATTGACTGATTGCTTGAACCTAGGAGGCACAGGCTGCAGTGAGCTGAGATTGCACCACCACACTCCAGCCTGGGCAACAGAGCAAGACACTGTCTCAAACAAAAAACACAATCACTTTCATTGAGATGTTCACAATATGAGAAAAGTTCAATTACTATAAAATTGCACAAAGTGAGTACCACCTATAAATGATCACAATATCACAAGGTGTTTAGTGTTACAATAGATTTATCAATAGAAATCAGAGGTCTACACCAAACAGGGCAGGGAGCGCATTCTGGAGGCAGGAGTCCTGGGAAAAGGACTCCCTATTTCATAAATGGTGCTGGGACAGCTTGCTAGCCATATGCAGAAGAATAAAACTGGACCACTACCTTATACCATATACAAAAATTAACTCAAGATGGATTAAAGATTTAAACATAAGACCTCAAACTATGACAATCCTAGAAGAAAACCTAGGAAATGACATTCTGGACATTGGCCCTAGGAAACAAGTTATGACTTAAGTCCTCAAAAGCAATTGTAATGAAAACAAAAATGGACAAGTGGGACCTAATTAAATTAAAGAGCTTCTGTACAGCAAAAAAAAAAAAAACTATCAGCAGAGAAAACCAACAACCTGCATAACCGGTGAAAATATGAGCAAACTACACAGCTGACAAAAGTCTTTTAATATCCAGAATCTATAAGGAATTTAAACAATTGAACAAGCAAGAAACAAATAGCCTCATTGAAAAACTGAGCAAAAGGCCAGGTACAGTGGTTCATGCCTGTAATCCTAGCACTCTGGGAGGCCGAGGCGGGTGGATCACCTGAAGTCAGAGGTTTGAGACCAGCCTGGCCAACATGGTGAAACCTCATCTCTATTAAAAATACAAAAATTAGCCACGTGTGGTAGGCACCTGTAGTCCCAGCTACTTGGGAGGCTGAGGCAGGAGAATCACTTGAACCCAGAGGAGGAGGTTGCAGTGAACCAAGATTGCATCACTGCACTCCTGCCTGGGTCACAGAGCGAGACTCTGTCTCAAAACAAACAAAAACAAAAAAGTCAAATGAGCAGACACTTCTCCAAAGAAGACATACAAGCAGTTAACAAACATGTGAAAAAGTGCCTAACATAATTATCAGACTACAAATTTTAAAAAATGAGATACCATCTCACACCAGCCAAAATTGCTCTTATTAAAAAGTCAAAAAATGACGAACACTGGTGAGGCTGCATAGAAAAGGAAACACTCAGACAATGTTGGTAGGAATGTAAATTAGTTCAGCCAGTCTGGAAAGCAGTTTGGAGATTTCTCAAAGAAATTAGAATAGAACTGTCATTTGACCCAACAATCCTTTTACTGGATATATAGCCAAAAGAATAATTATTCTACCAAGAAGACACATGCACTCGTATGTTCATCATAGTACTATCCACAAGAGCAATGACGTGGAATCAAGCTAGGTGCCCATCAATGGTGGAATGGATGAATAAAATGTGGTACATACATACCATGGAATACCATGTAGCTACAAGAAAGAATTAAATTGTGTTCTTTGCAGCAACATGGATCACCTAGAGGCCATTACCCTTAGTGAACTAATGCAGAAGGAGAAAATCAAATACTGCATGTTTTCAATTATACATGGGAGCTAAACGTTGGGTACTCACGGACATAAAGATGATAATAATAGGCACTGGGGACTGCTGGAGAAGGGAGGGAAGAGGGGAAAGGGCTGAAAACCTAGCTATTGGATACCATGCTGAGTACCCAGGTGGTGGGATTATTTGTATCCCAAACCTCAGCATCACGCAATATATCCATGTAACAAATGGATATGTACCTCCTTGAATCTAAAATAAAAGTTGGAAAAAAAGAATTAATTATGAGAATAAGTAAGGACGATATAGCACATTAGTTTATGGCTGGTAGTGTTTGGAACTGTTGGAGCAAAGAATGCCTGGGAGAATGGGAAGATACCCTGCTAAGCGTTAAGAGTTCATGCTTGACTTTGACCCTTTGGTGAATGGGCACCACTGATGGGATCGAATGAGAGGGAGTATAACTTTCCTGCTTGCCTCTTGAGGAGGGGAGTGCACTGGAAATTGTGAATGATGACAGTCTGCACACTGATCCATGTGGAATTTTAAATTGGCACTTGTTCTTCAGGTCTTTTCAATTCTCTTGTAGTCGTTATTTGCCTTTGATCACAGTTTGTTCCAGTTATCATTCTCATAATTTTTTATCATTCTTCATAGCCCAGAGTTACATTTATAATTCCCTTTACTGTCAAAGAATTTATACCAATCTCTAAATGAATTTTATTTTCTGCTTCCCTGGTTATTTCATCAAAGATGTATTAAGCAAGCGTAAAAGTAGAATTTGGACAGTCAGCTTAATTTTCCCCTTTGTTTCTTTGTGATAAATACAGCATTATCGTTGACATCTTTAATTGTCATGACTTGTCAAACTCTTTGCCAGAATATAAAATATAAATGGCAGAAAGAAGAGCCACATGAGTGAAAAAACATATAATACATGAAGAGGAGTACAATAGAATGAGAAAAAGCATAAGGCAGCACTCAAAACCTGTGCTAAAACATTCAATAATGTTCTATATGTATATAATAAATTATACACAGGAATAATGTATGCATATATACATATCATTACTATTGACTGATTATACACACATGAACAGTCATGGATCACTTAATGGGGATACAGTCTGAGAAATGTGTCATTAGATGATTTCGTTGGTTTGTGTTACAGTATACTTACACAAAGCTAGATGTTATAGACTACCACACACCTAGGCTGTATGGTGTAGCCTATTCCTCCTAGGCTACAAACCTGTATAGCATGTTACTGTACTGTATACTGTAGGCAGTTGTAATACAATGGTAAGTATCACGAAACTAAATAATATCTAAGTGTAGAAATTATATACAATATTGAAATCTTATAGGACCACATCATATGTGCAATCTATCAATGACTGAAATGTCATTTATGTGGTACATAACTATATACATTTATGTGTGTATATATACACACACATAAATATACACACATATGCACACATAAATATATATAAACCCTCTCTTTTTTGGGGGATGGTCTTGCTCTGTTGCCCAGGCTGGAGTGCGTTGGCATGATCTCAGGTCACTGTAACCTCTGCCTCCTGGATTAAACCCTCTTTCTATTATACATAGGTATGTGCCACATAAATGACATTTCAGTCATCAATGGATTGCTCTTATGATAGTGGTCCATCATCACATATAATTGTATGTATATATGTATATGTGTATAAAAATATAAATATATTTAGGATAGTATTTCAGAAATAATACTACAAGGTATGAGTGTTGCAAAAGGAAGTATGGAATGGTGTAAAATCAGATTTAAATCTTAGAACAATTACATTGGCAGCAGTGTAGAGAATGACTCTAAAGTCTGATTAGATCAGAGAACAGAAACCAGTTGTAAGTGAAAATGAAAGAAAGCAGGAGTCTGAATTTAAGTAGAAACAATAGGGATGGAAAGAAGGGGAGAGGTTTGAGAAATATTTATTAAGTATATTGGAGAGATACAGTTATTAATTAGATATGGGGGTGCTAAAATAAAAAAGAGTTTATTCATTAAATATGTAGTGTCTGCTATGTGCCAACTACTGGAATAGGTTTTAGGGATTAGGCTTTGAACACAGAGATCAAAATGTATACTTGCTTGGAGATGAGAATCTAATTGGAATGGGAACGTGAGCAAAATCAATGCTATGAAAAAAATAAAACTAGGTGACAAGTTCTGAACAAACATCCATTGCTCATTCCCACTGTTTCCTGCCATGGGAAGACTACCCAGTAGCATAACCTCCTAGCCCCTTTCTGACCTTTGCCTTATATTGCCAAGGCAAGTAGAGGGACCCATCTACCTGGCTTCTTCCTCTTCTCCTTCTCTTGGGAGCACATGTGTGTTCTGCTTCTCCATCTTTAAGTGTCCAGGGGCGCAGTGAAGAGCTGTCCTCGTGTGGAACAGAGCCAGCCCCATGAAATTCCTGGGAAAGGTAGATGAGCCCACTGAATTCTGGGGACCAGTGCTAGCAAACATGCTAGTCCAAAGTTATAAACCACATTTTGGTCGTATCCAGCATTAACAATTACAAGGGGGATGTTTTAGTCTTTATTTTCCTTGCCTGCTTTCTCAGATGGCTCAGAGATACAGTGAGGAAGATGAATATTTTTAATTGCTTTATCTTAAAGACCAACAAGAAGGGGTAGGAAGGAAGGAGAGCTGGGGCTCCTTATTCCTCTTTTGGGAGATAACAGATGTTGTGGGCTCTAAATGATGAGAACCTAAACATGAAAAAACATGAGGGAAGAGCATTTCAGGTAGAGGGAACAGAAAATGCAAAAGGTTGAGGCTGAAGCACACTCAACATGTCCAAGAACAAAAAGCGAATCCAGGTGGCTGGAGCGACTGAAGGAGAAGAGTCAGTGGGAGATGTGGGGAAAGGGGGTAAGAATGTTGAGCCTGAAACTGGCTTATTTCAAGTGCAATGGAACACCCTTGGTGGAACTTCAGTACATTTCTAAAATTTATCCACAGAGACAGAAATACAGAGTGGAAGAAGAGAGACCAATTCAGAAGCTGCTAAAACACATCCAAAAAACAATGGGTCAGTGAGGTAGCAGTGAAAATGGAGGTCAGTGCTCAGGTTAGGGACATATTTAGGCAGTAGAGATGCCAACGTTTGCTTATGGCTTAATTCTCTGATCTTTGTGTAGGAATCTGAGTTAGATAATTGCCTTGTTCCCTTAGAGTGGAGATTCACACAAGAGAGCAGGTAAGGGAAAAAAATGCGTGAGTTTAGTTTGGGACATGTTACATTCAGGCAGAATATTCAGTAATTAATTAGAAAAAACATGTTTGGAATTCAGGATGGAGATCTATTTTTAAAAAATAGGTATCATAAACATAATTGTAATGCTGTGTTCTCTGGATATTTATTATATTCAAGAGCTTAAAATACTTTGAAGAGTAATTACTAACCATCAATTTATATGAATGAGAAACTGTCTTTTTTTAATTTAAGTTCCAGGGTACATGTGTAGGATTTGCAGGTTTGTTATATATGTACATGTGTGCCATGGTGGTCTGCTGCACCTATCAACCCATCACCTAGGTATTAAGTCCCACAGTCCCACAGCCCCACATGCATTAGTTATTTATCCTGATGCTCTCCCTCCCTGTCCCCCCAACAGGCTCCAGTGTGTGTTGTTCACCTCCCTGTGCCTATGTGTTTTCATTGTTTAGCTCCCACTTATGAGTGAGAACATGCAGTGTTTGGTTCTCTGTTCCTATGTTAGTTTGCTGAGGATAATGGCTTCCAGCTCCATCCATTTCCCTGCAAAGGACATGATCTCATTCCTTTTTATGGCTGCATAGTATTCATTGGTGTATATGTCCCACATTTTCTTTATCCAGTCTACTATTAATGGGCATTTGGGTTGATTCCATGTTTTTGCTGTTGTGAATAGTGTTGTAATAAACATACACATATCTGTATCTTTATAATAGAATGATTTACATTCCTTTGGGTATATGCCCAGTAACAGGATTGCTGGATCAAATAGTATTTCTGGTTCAAGATCCTTGAGAAATTGCCTCACTGTCTTCCACAATTGTTGAACAAATTTACATTCCCACCAACAGTATAAAAGCATTCCTATTTCTCCACAGCCTCACCAGCATCTGCTGATTTTTGACATCTTAATAATTTCCAGTCTAACTGGCATGAGATAGTATCTCATTGTGGTTTTGATTTGCATTTCTCTAACGAACAGTGATGTTGAGACTTTTTACATATTTGTTGGCAACATAAGTTTCTCCTTTTGAGAGGTGTCAGTTCATGTCTTTTGCCCAATTTTAATTGGCTTGCTTATTTTTTTCTTGTGAATTTGTTTAAGTTCCTTGTAGATTCTGGATATTAGACCTTTGTCAGATAAGTTGCAAAATTTTTATTCCGTTGTATAGGTTGTCTGTTCACTCTGATGATAGTTTCTTTTGCTGTGCAGAAGTGCTTTAATTAGGTCCCATTTGTCAATTTTTGCTTTTATTGACGTTGCTTTTGATGTTTTTCTCATGAAATCTTTTTCCGTGCCTATGTCCTGAATGGTATTGCCTAGATTTTCTTCTAGGGCTTTTACAGTTTTGGGTTTTACATTTAAGTATTTAATCCATCCTGGGTTAATTTTTGTATAAGATGTAAAGAAGGGGTCCAGTTTCAATGTTCTGCATATGGCTAGACAGTTTTCCCAGCACCATTTATTAAATAGGGACTCCTTTCCCATTGTTTATTTTTGTCAGATTTGTTGAAGATTGGATGGCTGTAGATGTGTGATCCTATTTCTGAGATCTCTATTCTGTTCTATTGGTCTATGTGTCTGTTTTGGTACCAGTACCATGCTCTTTTGGTTACTGCAGCCTTGTAGTATAGTTTGAAGTCATTTAGCATGATGTCTCCAGCTTTATTCTTTTTGCGTAGGATTGTCTTGGCTGTGTGGGCTCTCTTTTGGTTCTATATGAATTTTAAAGTAGTTTTTTCTAATTCTGTGAAGAACGTCAATGGTAGTTTAATGGGAATAGCAATGAATCTATAAATTACTTTGGGCAATATGGCCATTTTCATGATATTGATTCTTCCTATCCACAAGCATGGAATGTTTTTCCATTTGTTTGTGTCCTCTATCATTTCCTCTGAACTACAAGTACTAGTTTGTCCTTGAAGAGGTCCTTTACATCCCTTGTTAACGGTATTCCTAGGTATTTTATTCTCTTTGTAGCAATTGTGAATGGAAGTTCATACATGATTTGGCTCTCTGCTTGCCTATCGGTGGTGTATAGGAATGCTTGTAAATTTTGCACATGTATTCTGTATCCTGAGACTTTGCTGAAGTTGCTTCTCAGCTTAAGAAGCTTTTTGGCTGAGATGATTGGGTTTTCTAGATATAGGATCATGTCATCTGCAAACAGAGACAATTTGACTTCCTCTTTTCCTACTTGAATACCCTTTATTTCTTTCTCTTGCCTGATTGCCCTGGCTAGAACATCCAATACTATGTTGAATAGGAGTGGTGAGAGAGGGCGTCCTTGCCTACACCGGTTTTCAAAGGGAATGCTTCCAGTTTTTGCCCATTCAGTAGGTTTGTCATAAATGGCTCTTACTATTTTGAGATATGTTCCATTAATACATAGTTTATGGAAAGGTTTTAACATGAAGGGATGTTGAATTTTATCAAGGCTTTTTCTGAATTTATCGAGATAATTGTGTTTTTTGTCATTAGTTCTGTTTATGCGATAATTATGTTTACTGATTTGCATATGTTGAACCAGCCTTGCATCCCAGGGATGAAGCTGATTTGATCGTGGTGGATAAACTTTTTGATGTGCTGCTGGATTTGGTTTGCTGGTGTTTTACTGAGGATTTTTACATTGATGTTCATCAGGGATATTGGCCTGAAGTTTTCTTTTCTTGTTGTATCTCTGCTAGGCTTTGGTATCAGGATGATGCTGGCCTCATAAAATGAGTTAGGGAGAAGTCCCTCCTTTTCAATTGTTTGGAATAGTTTCAGAAGAAATGGTACCAGCTCCTCTTTGTGCCCCTGGTAGAATTCAGTTGTAAATCCATGTGGTCCTGGGCTTTTTTTGGTTGGTAAGCTATTTCTTACTACCTCAATTTCAGACCTTGTTATCGGTCTATTCAGGGATTCGACTTCTTCCTGGTTTAGTCTTCATAGGGTGTATGTGTCCAGGAATTTATCCATTTTTTTCTTGATTTTCTAGTTTGTCACATACAGTTGTTTATAGTATTCTCTGGTGGTTGTTTGTATTTCTGTGGGGTCAGTGGTGATATCCCTTTTATCGTCTTTTATTGTGTCTATTTGATTCTTCTTTCTTTTCTTCTTGATTATTCTAGCTCGCGTTCTACCAATTTTTTGTTTGCTTGTTTTTTTCAAAAAACCAGCTCTAGATTCACTGAGTTTTTGAAGGGTTTTTTGTGTCTCTATCTCCTTCAGTTCTGCTCTGATCTTAGTTATTTCTTATCTTCTGGTAGCTTTTGGATTTGCTTGCTTGCTTCTCTAGTTCTTTTAGTTGTTATGCTAGGATGTCAATTTGAGATCTTTCTAGCTTTCTGATGTGGGCATTTCATGCTTTAAATTTCCTCTTAACACTGCTTTAGCTGCATCACAGAAATTTTGGTATACTGTCTCTTTATTCTCATTGGTTTCAAAGAACTTCTTGATTTCCGCCTTATTTTCATTATTTACCCAGGAGTTATTCAGGAGCAGGTTGTTCAATTTCCATGTAGTCCTGTGGTTTTGAGTGGGAGAAACAGTCTCTTGAACTCCACACAAGGGGATTTACTACTGAAGCACCGGAAGGACTTCACTGTAACTCTCTTTTACTCCCAGAAACAAAATAGCTATGCTCCCAGGTGCTCTATTCACTTAGGGGAGAAGAAGGGCTGTACATGTGAAAGATTATATCTTTTCCAAAGAACTTCACAAACACCTCTTTTCAGCCCAGAATTTTCCCTTCTTTCTGCTTGCCAGTTGGATTATTTCAAAGAAGGCCATATAGCAAGAAGAGTAAATGGTTTTTTTATTGAAGGCTGGGAATGAGAGAAAAAGGATGACACCTACTGAGCCCCAGCCTCAGGTCAGGGGGTGCACAGTCTTGGTAAGGGCAAAAGAAGACAGGATCACATGTTCACTGGGCAGCTGGAATGTGCCAGATGGTTTATATTAGCACATATCAATCTTCACCATAACGCTGAGAAGGAAATATCATGGAAATATCAAAGACAATAGACATTTTCTGATCACGTGTGACAAATTTGGGGGCCACTGGGTGTGGGATCTTCAACATATGTTTTTATTCGGTTAAAATATTAGTGACTAACAGCTGTGTTCTTACAATTGCTCCTGGAATGGACAGAAAAGTACCACTCCTTCAACCCAAAGGCAGACCACAGTCATGTAGTGCCAAGGCACTGTATTTGTTTCCCAGTACCTAGAAATGACCTGCACAGAATTGGCACTGAGTGAATGCTTTGGTGATGCTTTTAATACATGTTTGGTGGGGTTTCAGGAAATTGGACTTTAACATGACTGACCACATTCCTTCTATCTGCTCACTACATATATTGTATATGTGCTGAAAATGTATCTGATTTCTTCCGTACCTCTGTTGAGTTTAGCAAAACAGATAAAAGTGCAAACTTAGAGTTGGAGAGTAACCTCCAAGAGAAAAACAGACTGGTCAGTGTCAAATACAAGATTTTAAAATATTTTCTTATATATTAAACAATACTTCAACCATTGAGAATCATTCTAAAGAAATTGTCTGAAATGTAGAATGTATCAAGATATTAATTATATTATTGAAACAGGATAAAAGCAAAACTAAATGTCCCAAAATAAGAACATGGGTACGTAAATGTTTCATGCTTGTTTGCTCAATAAAATACTGAACCATAATGTAAAATTAGCATTATAATGAATTTTTATATTATAGAAAATGTTTACCTTATACTGTTAGGGTAAAAATGAAGTAATACGGTTATATGAAAAATGATCAAAACTAAATAAAAACATCAAGAATTCATTAAGAATAAAAACCAAAAACAGAAAAAGAAATCCAAAATATTTAGAGACGTGTGCATGTGTGTGTGGTAAGAAGATAAGTATTTTTATCTCCTCTCTTTCTGTATTTCTTAATTTTTAAGTAGTGGTTGGTATCACTTTTATAAATTTTTAAGCAGTGGTTGGTATCACTTTTATAACTTAACAATTATGTAAAAATAAGCATGAAAAATAAATATTTTCCAAATTTAACAAAACAAGCTTTTTCTCCTCTAAACCAAGATTCTTTTAAAGATATATGTGTTATTCATCATTAAATCCCCAAGACACAAATACAGTGATTAGAAAATAGTAGCTACTAAATATTTGCACACTAAATTAATAATTGAAAGAGGATCACTCTTCAAAAACAAGTAGAGCCTCAGAACCACAAGTCATGAACTGCTGAGTCTTAGAAGAGGAGGGGGAAAAAAGCTATTAGGGTGTCGTAGTCTAACTTGCTATGTTCCCACCTGTGGTAAGTAGATAGTGTTGCACAAAGAAAATAAAGCTATTTGCTTTTGAGATTAGTAAATACATTTCCACAAAAGAAAGCCAAGAGATTTTGTTATCACCTTTCAGGTACTATATTTACATAAGTTTCTACCCTCTTGCTTAGGTTGCTATTTTATAACGAGTTAATAACCTCTCAGGCCCTGAATTACTAGCTGTGTATTTAAGACATGCTACATGCTATTAGGTCCTTTGTAACATGAAACAGCCCATCCTCTCATCGTACAATATCTAAGTTTTAAAGCAATAGGTAATCAGCAGAGATGTTAATATATTGTGGACAGTCAGCGGATGCACCATTTGCAGAATTTGATGCACTTAACAAGCAGACAGGGCTTGGCAGAACAATCTGCCTTCCAAGTAGAATGAGGATAGAGACCACCCATCTTTATAATTCTTCTACGTTTTCTTTCTTCTCCCCACACTCCCCACTGGCATGATGAGATATAAGGACTAAAATTAAGGTTCAGTGTTATGTATGACATGACATCTGGGGAAAACTGGTAGGGCCTGGAATGGCTTCACCACCAATCTTGCTCCTCACCTTTCTCCCATGGATAATGTCCACTAGTCAAACAACTCTCCTTATCGCAGGGACTAGGCAAAGTTCCTGCTTAACCCTGAGTAGTGAGCTTCAGTTCCCTGCCAGCTACAGAATTACTCATATAAGGCAATCACATACTCCCACAGGAACCAGAGAGCACCTCACCCCTTTGATACTAATTAGAAAGCCTGCTTCCCACAGCCCTGGTTGTTCCCTGTTCCCTGTACTTATGTTCCTCATGTGGCCTTTAGGGCATGCAGTGTCCTCTTCCTTGAGCCATGAGTGTATGTGACATGAGCATTTGTCAACCTTATCTGTCTCGGACCAGGCAACATGTGTTCAGCATCTCCATAACCCTAGGATGGGAATCCTTCCCCAGCCAACAGGGCAAATAAAAGCAGATAAGACTGCTCACCATACTACCTCTGCATAACTAAGAAGGCCCTTCAGTGGATCCTTTGTAGGACAAAGAGGATCAGCTTTTTTGGGTAGAAAATCCTGGATCCACTTTACAAAGTAATGGACACCCACATGAACAATAATGCCCAAAGGTATCACAAGTGGATTAAAATGTACTTTAAACATCTGGGAGTATGTAAATTCATATATATATACACACACACACACGCGTGCGTGCACACACATATATATGTGTGTATATGTATGTGTGTATATATACAAACTCCCAGATGTACTATATATATTTACATATATTTTGCATATATTTGTACATATACACACACGCATATATACTCTCAAATGTACTATATATCAAACATAAAAATATATATGTGTATATATAGATATGAACCTACTATGTATATTCAGAAAATTATATATATGTGTGTATATATGTGTGTGCATATACACACACACATATATACTGATTCTTCATCTTTTGATCAGATAAAATCTTACAAGCGAGGACCAACAGATTCTGAGACTGACAGCACTATCCTCACTTTTAAATAAGCAATGTAGGAGAACACTGACAAGAATATATTCAACATGTTGATCTCTTTAGGAATGAGTCATTCTACAATCTTACCTGCTCTCGTCATGTGCTTCTGGATTGATAAGAGGTGCTCAGCTGAGAGAATCAAAATACAAGACCGGGAAATTCTGATCTCTCTCTCAATTTGCAAGCAAAGAAAGTTGTTAACCCATCCTCTTAAAAATGGGTGATTATTTATGCACAATGTGTATGAATGACAACCATTCAAATATTCGTATTTTGTTAATTTAGTATTAAGCAGATGGGGATAGGTCGAGAAGGAAGTTATTTGTGAGAACAGCTTAAAAAGAGAGAAAATAAATTCAGTGGAGTGTCATTTAACTGAGAGAGAAGAGTTTGAAGAAATTAAGATTTGGAATTTTAACATATAAATATGTGATGGTTAATTTTGTTTTCCTTTTTGGCATTGAATTATTTTTATTTTACTTTAAGTTCTGGGATACGTATACATAATATGCAGGTTTGTTGCATAGGTATAAATGTACCATAGTGCTTTGCTGCACCTATCAACCACATCCAGGCATTAAGCCCCATATGCATTAGGTAGATGGTAATTTTATATGTCAACTTGACTGAGCCAGAAGGTCCATATATTTGGTCAGATCTTATTCTTGGTCATTTCTGAGAAGATATTTTTATGAGATTAACATTTAAATGAGAGGACTATGAGTAAATCAGATTGCACTTCATAATACAGGTGGGCCTCACCAATCAGTTGAAGGCCTTAGTACAACAAACACTGACCTCACCTGAACAAGAAGGAAGTTAGCCTGCAGACCACCTCTGGACTTGAGCTGCAGCTCTTCTCTGGTTCTCCAGGGAAAACAAAATATTGATTTACCAAGCTTCCACAATTATGTGAGCCAAGTGCTTAAAGTAAATCTCTTTCATATGTATAGGAAAGAGATATATATGTGAGAAATATATATATACACACACACACACATACACATACATACACCCACACACACACACATGCACACAAACACACACACACCCTGTTGATTCTGTTTCTCTGGAGAGCCCTGATGCATACAAACTATTCATTTCCCTTTGCTTCCTATGGGAATGAGGTTTTTTTGGATACAACATTCCACTTATAGTTGAACATATTCTCCTTTTCCCCTTTCTACCACTTAAGATGTGATAGAGGAAGAAATGATGAAAATGGCTGTGCAAATATTTTTTCCAAGAATGGGAAAATCACCGCTCTTCTCCCTCTCTGTATCCCAGAACTTAAAGTAAAATAAAGAAAAAAATAATAAAAAAAATTCTCTTCTGAATTAAAAAAATATTTTCAAGGGGGCTATTTTTTTCTGTTAATATACATTAAAGGTCAAGGAAAATCATGCCCTCTGCATAAGAAAATGTGTATAGATAACCTGAGAAAATGATTCATGATGTAAGTGACATATATAAAAAATTGAGCTAATTTATCCTTTCTTCAGCACTGGCATCCTTAGGAATACCTTTGAAAATACCATTTCATTACCATTTTTTAAATCTTTGCCAATTTGATGGATGAAAAATATGATTTATATTTATATTTTACATTTCAATCTTTAAATAATCTGGAATGAGTAGATAGAATATTCTAAGTTTATATTTTTCTTTTCCGTACATACCTAGTTTACTAAGCCTGCTAATTAATATCATGTTTTAAGTCCTCTAAACTTTCTCCTCTAATATGAAACTATAAGCTTATCATACATTAAATATTTAGGTATATTTTGGTGCATTTCTGGACTTTCTCTTCTGCTCTACTGATCTGTCTATTACTATGCCTGTAGAAGACCTTTAAATTTTGTAGCTTCGTGATCGATTTTAACATCTGGTGTAAAAAAAAAAAAAAAAAAAGTACACTCACTTAGACTCACTTTTTATTGTTTGCTAAAATGAATTGAGAACTATTAATCAATACAGTTGAGAACATGAATAACAGCGCTCTTGGGCCCTTTACAAGGTTTGGCAGGTAAACTGATGTATTTCTCTAGGTCTCTGCGTCAGTAATTTCATGACGAATTGTTTACATCTCTAGACTATGTTTCTTCTGCAGACCAGTATTTCTCCTGATCAGCTTCCCTGCTGTAGATGTCCTTACTCCCTGCCCTGACTTATTTCCTTATTTCCTAAGGACAAGCAGTAACAATGGAGAGCACCCCTGGAGCTTCTTGGAACGTGTGGTTCATGTTTCGTTCTACTTACTCTGTTGCTCTGGGCCTGTTCACAAGATGTCGCTGTTTCTGATAAATACTTTCCCATAATAATACCTTCTAGAGTGTACCCACTAGGTATGGTATGCCAAGCAACTCTGGGCAATGGATAATTAGGAAATGCTTGTTGTAGACATTTGAGAGCTTCTGCAAGGTTCTGTGATCTGCATAGAGGAGATAAAACTCCCACCTTCCAACTTCTGTGCTCTTATTTTTCCAAGAATTTCCTCCTAGGACTATACCTTTTTCTCTCAAGAGTCTGCCAGCCTTCATCAGCTTTCAAAATAGAAACTACTTTGATCGATCTTTTCCTATACTTTTACCTCAGTATTTCCCTGTGCTTCCTGTGGGAATTTGTCATCACACCATGGCTCTCTCTTCTAGATGTTTCACTGTGCTTTCTGAAAGGACTGTTCCTTTGTTTACCATACATGCCTCACTTTTAGCATGATTTCACCTTGTTTGGGTACACCAAGGATAACATGCACCTGCAGGCTTTTAGTAGACAACCCTCATTCTACCACTTTATAAGAACGACAAGCCTAGGATCCAGTGTTTGGTTTCTCTCAGTTTCCCACTTCTATTGTTATACTTTTTACATGTGTGCAAGCACCTGTTTTTCTATTAGGCACTCTTCTACATTTGCTTAACCTCCAAGCTACTTCTCCCTATTCATCCAGGATTTACTGCTCATTTCACAAGTTTCCTATTCTAATCCCCACTTCCTGTCACCGTCCTGAGTGATAACAATGTCCATACAATCCTATAGAAAACGCTTCTCTCTCAGTTCCTTGATAATGAGTTGCATTTTTCTTATCACTTCCCAAGCCATTCGGAAATGGTTTCATTCTTGGCCTGCTTGTCACTTGAAATTCTCCAGCTTTGAAATAAAGTTTCAAAAGTTTTTAATTTCTGGCTGGGCGCAGTGGCTCAAGCCTGTAATTCCAGCACTTTGGGAGGCCGAGGCAGGCAGATCACGAGGTCAGGAGATCGAGACCATCCTGGCTAACATGGTATAACCCCATCTCTACTAAAAATACAAAAAATTAGTTGGGCGCAGTGGCGGGTGCCTGTAGTCCCAGCTACTCAGGAGGCTGAGGCAGGAGAATAGCGTGAACCTGGGAGGTGGAGATTGCAGTGAGCCGAGATTGCTCAAAACATGATATTAATTAGCAGGCTTAGTAATTAATAGGTATGTATGGAAAAGAAAAACGTAAACTTGAAATATTATATCCACTCATTCCAGATTGCTTAAAGATTGAAATGTAAAATATAAATCATATTTTTCATCCATCAAATTGGCAAAGATTTAAAAAATGGTAATGAAATGATATTTTCACAGGTATTCCTAAGGATGCCACTGCTGAAGAAAGGGTAAATTAGCTCAATTTTTTATATATGTCACTTACATCGTGAATCATTTTCTCAGGTTATCTATACACATTTTCTTATGCAGAGGGCATGATTTTCCTTGACCCTTAACATATATTAATAGAAGCAAATAGTCCCCTTGAAAATATTTTTTTTAATTCAGAAGAGAATTTTTTTTTCAGTCAATTTTTATTGATACTGGCAAATTGGATTGCAGTCTTGGTTAGCTGGGTTCTTTACTGGGATCTACATGCAAAACAGCAGTGCTGTAAGTTAGTAATAAATTCATTTCACTCTTGCCAAAGTGGACAGCACAATGTACTGCAACTAATAATGTCTTTCTTGTTGGTAAATCTAACCCCGCTGAGTACAGTGTGTTCACACAGTCACCATCCACTGAGAATTAACAGAATTGTCTGAGAATTTGAAATCAACTAATTCTTCACATAGTAATATTTTCCAGAAGCCAGGATTTATTTTGCTTACGTTTTAAACCCATAAGTAAACATTCCATATTTCTTTTGGAATTTTCCAAATCTTAAACCTTGAACAATAGAAGTTACAGAAAAATACTGTTGAATTTTTTAAAACTTTGGCTTTTTTAGGTAAGTAAAGTGAATTAGTAGGTATGTTTCCCTGTTCTATTTATTAATAGAAAATGATACTTGCTATAACCTCACTAATCTTCACATCTTTTAACCAATTTTATCCACTTATACTATAAATGATTATTCATTACCTTCCTCTCTGCAGGGAGATGGCAAAACCAAACACCCAAAACACACATATATTCTCTCTCTTCCTCTCTTTCTGACACACACACACACACACACACACACACACATACACACACCCCAGATTTTTTTTTTTTAATACTTTAAGTTCTAGGGTACATGTGCATAACGTGCAGGTTTGTTACATATGTATACTTGTGCCATGTTGGTGTGCTGCACCCATCAACTCGTCATTTACATCAGGTATAACTCCCAATGCAATCCCTCCCCACTCCCCACTCCCCGTGATAGGCCCCGGTGTGTGATATTCCCCTTCCCGAGTCCAAGTGATCTCATTGTTCAGTTCCCACCTATGAGTGAGAACACGCGGTGTTTGGTTTTCTGTTCTTGCGATAGTTTGCTGAGAATGATGGTTTCCAGCTGCATCCATGTCCCTACAAAGGACACAAACTCATCCTTTTTTATGGCTGCATAGTATTCCATGGTGTATATGTGCTACATTTTCTTAATCCAGTCTGTCACTGATGGACATTTGGGTTGATTCCAAGTCTTTGCTATTGTGAATAGTGTTGCAATAAACATACGTGTGCATGTGTCTTCATAGCAGCATGATTTATAATCCTTTGGGTATATACCCAGTAATGGGATGGCTGGGTCATATGGTACTTCTAGTTCTAGATCCTTGAGGAATCGCCATACTGTTTTCCATAATGGTTGAACTAGTTTACAATCCCACCAACAGTGTAAAAGTGTTCCTATTTCTCCACATCCTCTCCAGCACCTGTTGTTTCCTGACTTTTGAATGATTGCCATTCTAACTGGTGTGAGATGGTATCTCACTGTGGTTTTGATTTGCATTTCTCTGATGGCCAGTGAAGTTCACATAAGCTCCTAATGTGTACAGTTTAGAAAAAAGTAGAGCAAGGTAAGAACAGAGCTAATTTACAATATGAGGATACCATAAGACTGAGGGGCAGGTTCTACTAATGAATGAATTTGCATAAGCCACACAGCAATCCCTTGCAGAAGAACACATAGCAAAAAACAAAGTAAGCATGAGAATTCAGTTATCTCATAAACCCTGCTCAAGTGCAGAACATTCTCTGTGAATTTTGCAGTCAAGAACTGGCAACCAAAATACTGGAAAATAAAACATTCAGTAGCACATATATGGGAGAAGATGGCAGATGACAGGCAACATTTTCATTTGAGGCTTGAATTGGTCTTTCTGTCCTGGAAAGAACGACTTCTCATAAGAATAAACTGTGCTTAGAGGGGAAGAAGCTGGTTGAAGACACAAGAGAACAGTTTACTGATTGCCAGTGACTTGGAGACAAGATTGAGGGCTGAGAGGGAAGAGTCAACCAGGAAATAAGGAGACGGAATGTACAGTTTAAGGGTAGTTAGCATTTAGAACAAATGAAAACTACATGGGGTGAGAAGGCTAGAGATGCTGTTTGAGGCAAAGTTCACTAATAATGTGTGGTCATTTCATGTGTAAGATTTTTTGAAATAGGTGGAAAAAAGGAAGATGACAGAACCAGAGAAGGTATAGATAGATGTTATGAAAAAAAGACCTGCTTTCTACAGCACACCACCATTGACTCCAGCAGAGATGCTGCCGAATGTGCCAGAGATTTGAGCTGCAGAATAACCAGTTAGGTGAGAAGAATTCTTAACCTCTGAGCCAAACCCACACATTTTCCTAATAAGAAACCCGAAATCAGTGAGGCCAAGTTACTTTTGAAAAAACTTCCACTACCAGTTAATGCCAAAACAGGAAATCAACTCAGTTCTGTCTCTTAATTGTATTATTTTGGTTTTATTTTGTTTTGTTTTGCTACAAACCTCTGCTCCAGTTATAGCTTTTCTCATTTGTGAAATTTAGGCAGAAATGTACCAGGGCCAAGGCCAGAGATTTGTTAGTGTAGTCAGAGAGAAGGTGGCATCTCCCAACAATGTGATAGAAGATTGGCCTCTAGTAAGCCTGTTTGGAGCTAAGGCTCATGTTAAAAGAAAAAAAAATATCATGCTGGACAATTCAGAAGTTCCTCTTACAAAACAAATTTCTCCAAAGCCATCTGTTCCCACCATTTCTGGATAGGAAAGAAGGATAGAGCTTGCCATGTTTGTACACAGGAGGGAGTGGTTGGAACCAGATTACCAAGTGAGTCATGATCAACTTACACTTTCCTTTATCACTTCTTGTCAAAGCCTGACGTCAGAGCCAATCGTGTATCACACTCATGTTTTCTTCAAAAGCCCTACATGCATATTAATCACAGTTCTGTACTCCTTACTGTTGATCTATTGTGTTGCAGAATTGTAGGGTTTACTTTTGGTGAACTTCAGATGACACCTCAGCAAACGTTGTCTTCTACATGAGAATTAGATATTCAGGAGACCTCCAGGTAGAACATTTGAGCTCAGGCTAACTAGAGGCCTGAGTTTTATTGCATCGAAGCCTAATAATCCGTGCTATCACTCCTGGGTTCTGTCTAGCTCAGCTCAAGCCCATTCTTAAAGGTTTTTACTGTCCAGATAGGATGTTTGGTGGCTTGGATCAAAACCTCTTATTTAAGTTGCAGAGGATCTATTTTGGCAAAATTAGAAAGATAGCAATGCACACAAAATCATAAACTTAGCCCCTAATGAGATATTCTAGAAACAATGTACAACACCACATTGAAACAGAGAGTGTTTCTAAGTATTTTCACAGTGCTGAGTGAAACATTGTGATTTTTGAGACATTAAGAGTTATTGCTACCAAAAAAGGCAAGGGGTGGGGGAGGATGGTGTCACTGAAAGCACCATTTAAGCAATGACAAATTCTCAGAAACTTTAATGTGTTTTGAAAACTAAAATGCTAAACCCCACAGCTGACTGAACAGATCCCCTGTTGGCCAAGAGAACCTCAGAGAAACCTTAAAACCTATGTCACAATGGGATGGAAGGTCAGACACACTTTGTTGTCTAAGCCTTTTGCCTTAGACGTAACAACTGACCAGCATTAATGCTAAAATAGAGATTATAAGACTGACGGAATGGACTCTTTGTGGCAATAAGATACTAAATTATAAACAAGACCTAAGCTCACGTAGGCAAGGGTCACATCCTGTACCTCTACGCTTAAATAATAAACTGTGTTGTAACTGCTACAAGTTTTTCCTTTTTCTCTAGCAGCTAAGGGAGCACTAGCCTTGAGATAAGCATTATCAAAACATTTGCAACTCACCAACCATCAGACCCTGACTCATAAGCCCCTGTTCCACCAGGGGCTTTGATGAGACAAGAGAGTGATTTCAGTCACTTTCCTCTGATAAGATGATTACCAACCGTGGACTGTCTCTAGCCAGTTTACAGAGGTTGAGCACTTATAATATCCTTGCTTCACCTTGTGATGTGTAGGTCCTAATTGTAACATTATATATTTAAATGTTAAGTCTGTACTGTAGAGTGAACACGGGAGGTAGGTAATTCAATACACACGCAGCAGGATCCCCTTCGTGGATATTAATGACTCCTCCTATAGGCTGTTGAATCTGAATATTTGGCCAACCTATTCAGCACAAATCCCTGTTCCAGCTCCTTCTTCAGAGTGCCTGCCTTTGGGTCTCTGCTGGAGGCTACGCTTCCTGGCCTATCAGAAGGGTCACCTTGCAGGCTGTAATTCTTGACAAGAAATAAAGTCTTCTTTCCAAATTTATAGATCATGATTTTTTCAGTTGACAGTTACCTTGCCTGGTGACATGCCAAAATAATACATAGAATTTTCAGAAGATATTTGATCATAGAACTATTTCTGGTGGAAAAATGTTTACTATCTGTTCTAATTCTTTATGACAGCTGGTCAAACCACCACACACACTTTAATACTCATCAAACAAACATTTATGAGTATTATATCTCCCACAGTTCCAGAATGTGCCTGGGTATAGCCAGGACTTTCTTGCCTAGATCCTCTCATGCAATTGTCATTAGTTAGTAGTTGGGTCTGGAAACATCTCATATGTCTGGTGGTTACTGCGGCTGCTACCTGGGACCCAAGCCAAACCAGGCACCATCTGGGCCACCCTCACAAAAGCGCTCCATGTGGCCTCGGCTCTCCTTAGACCCTGGCATCTGAGTTCTAAGGGCAAGTGTCCCAAGACAGACCAGGTGGAAATTGTGTTGTCTTTTATATTCTACCCTCAAAAGCCATGCAGGGTCAGCCAGGCACAGTGGCCTGTAATTACAGCAATTTGGGAGGAGGCCAAGGCGGGCAGATCACGAGGTCAAAAAATTGAGACCATCCTAGCCAACATGGTGAATTCCAGTCTCTACTAAAAATACAAAACTTAGCTGGGTGTGGTGGCATGCACCTATAGTCCCAGCTACTCTGGAGGCTGAGGCAGGAGAATCGCGAATTGCCTGAACCCAGGAGGTGGAGGTTGCAGTGAGCTGAGATAGCACCACTGAACTCCAGCATGGGCAACAGAGCAAGAATCTGTCTCAAACAAAACAAAACAAAAGCTCTGCAGTTTCATTCTCACGACATACTATTCATTAGAAACAAGACACTAAGTCTTGTTCTTGTTCACACTGAAGGGAGGAGGAATTAGACCAATGGTTCCCAACCTTTTTGGTACCAGAGACCACTTTCATGGAAGACAATTTTTCCACTGGGGAACAGGGGCATGGAGGTGGGGGGCACAGTTCTGGGATAAAACTTTTCCACTTCAGGCATTAGATTCTCATAAGGAGCCTACAACCTAGATCCTTCGCATGCACAGTTCACAGTAGGGTTCACACTCCTGTTCTTCCCTGAACCAAGCCAGATTCAGCTGCATTTTCTCAAGGCCCAATAACGAGAAGCAGACAAACTAGGAAAGAAGGAAATTAACCACTGTAACCAGACACAGGGAGAAGGCTGGAGATAATTCCACCAGACCAACTCAAAGTGTCATAATTGTGTTAGTGCTTATGTAGGTTGGGATTATGTGCCTACCTGCAGTATAGCATTTGCCTAAGTCTATTGGTAACTAATTTTGTTTCAAGTAGAAGGTAAGAAGCAAAAAAAAAAAAAAATGCTAAGTTCGATTAAAAGGGCTCCATTGCCTTCAAGGCCTGTCTGCTGTGGTACTGGAGTGATTATTTCTATCGTATCTCCTTTACAGCTTGGTCCTGAGGGCTGCCTTAGACTCTCCAATGAATCTATTCAAACAGCAGTCTCTGTTACTTTGACTTGTGTCAGATTTTGTCGACCTAAGACGGGTCCTGGTATTAGGAATGTAAAACTGTTTCTATTATTTTGACTCGCTCCAGCAAGGGGAGAAGCCCATGCAAGGTTCCTACTGGCCATATGTTTCATTTCTAGCTTTGATGTCTGGGCACCGGTTTCCCTAGGTTTAACTATTTGCTCGATGTTAAGGCAGTACTAGGGAAATTTGTGTAACGGGGTGCTATGCAGGCCTGTCTGTGTGATTGTCAGGGAGAATTGACCTGCCATGCTAAGATCGGTGGCTACGTTAGAGTCTTAAATAGCAGGTGCAGCTCAGGTGGTAGTGCTCACTCACCCACAGCTCACCTCCTGCTCTGCAGCCTATTTCTAACAAGCTACAGGCCAGTAATGGTCCATAGCCCGGGGCTGGGGACCCCCGAATTAGACTGCTTCTCTTAATGGGAAGAATGCCAAAAAATTTGAGAATATATTTTTGAATCATCACATCATTTCAGCAGTATTTTTCAGAATATAGTTTGGGAAACTCTGAAACTACTTTTGGTAAGAGTCTGGAGTCTGGGGTATTACAGTGCTAATACTTCACATTTGAGTCTTATTAACTTATTAACTAAAGCAAAAAAAAAAGGGCTAAACAAAAAGACAGTAATACCTAGTTAGGTGATTGATCACACCCTGTGATCCTGTGTCATATCATACGGAGTGTATGAGAGCACTGTTCTATTTCCAAGTAGGCTGGACTTAAGTTTTCCAGGAGCTGACCAAACCCGAAATCCACCTGGACTCTTCCTGTGCTTTGAACCCCATATCCACGGTGACCATACATCTGAGTTTCCGTGGGAGTGTCCTGGTTTTCTCTTGTTGTTCTGGCCTGTTAATAGAATTGTGTGTCACAGTAAATTATGCAGTGGCTCTCCTAAGCTCTCAATCTAGTACTTTTAAAGGCAAAACCACATGTTACTTTTGCACCCACCTAATAGTTGCAAGCCTTTCTATTCACCTGTAGTTTCTATACCATGCTCATCCTGACTTCCATTTACATTGCCATGCCTGGACTTCTGCAATTTTCCAGTCTGCAAATTCTCTCCTCCATTCTGTGCTCCCCATTCAGACAGATCTTTCCAAAACATCACTTTGATTGTTCTTAAAGTCTTCAGCAACATCCCTGCCTCTGACAACCCCAGCTCCTCACAGCAGTTTTACTGGTGTGCCACCCAAAGGCTCACTCTGTCCCATGCAGCACTTGAGTCCATCTTAAACAATACAGGATGCAAAACACAGTCTCTGCTCCTCTCCATATTTAGCAGATGTGAGAAGGAATCATGACCCTTTCTAGACTCAGGAATAAGTGGTCCTATCTTGCCTGCTGGATTGGTATGGTATTCTCTGAGTTTCTTTTGCTGCCCAGAACTAGCTGTTGTTGCCAGAGGAGATTTCTGGATACAAGTTATATGGCTGATAGAACACCTTCTCTATCCCTAGTCCTTTTTCTAATGTTTTCTGATTTGAGGGATTTTTTTTTTAATAGAGGTGTCCTGATGCCTTCAGGCCCACCTTAAGACTTTTCTAGATCCAAGTCAGTGTAGAGGGTTTTGCCAGCCATGTACAGTTCTCAGAAATAACAACTGCCTCCCTGTCCTCTGGCCTAAATCTGAAAACTCTCCTTTGCCTACATTCTTTCCTACTTGGTTCTAAATACCTGATTCCTTGGCCATCTGAATCTTTTACCAATTGTCCACTGTCTCACTATCCCATCTGCACCTCCAGAGTCAGTGCTAGAGCTGAGCTGCTTTCCTGACCCCCTGAAGTCCACTTATAGACCCAGTTTCAAGATCAGTATTCTGAAACATACACTGATTCCTGGTACCAAAAGGAATCTATGATAAGCTTGGCAAGGAGGTTGTTCCAACCCTGTGTTGTAATTGCCATCATAACGCCCTCAAACTAACCAGGCGGGACAGAGGGAGGCGTTGAGTCCAGCAAGCCTCCTACATCTATTACCTTTGTCAGAAAGACATGCTCGGTCAGGGAGCTGGTCCTGGAACATTTCACCCATTTCCTAGAACACTATCTTCCTAAACTGCATTCATTTAGTAATTTCAAAGCTGAGAGGTTCACTACAGACAGTCAGGAAGTTGGGAAAGTGAGCGGACTTGGACTTGAAGATTTGGGTTTTAGCCTCAGAACTAGACAGTGTGAGCTTAGGCAATTCAATTAACCTCTGTACATTTCAATTTTCTCCTCTGTAAAAATAACACAGCCAAGTAAGATGATTTTTTATTTTTCCTGAGATGGAGTCTCCCTCTGTTGCCCAGTCTGGAGAGAAATGATGTGATCTCGGCTCACTGCAACCTCCGCCTCCCAGGTTCAAGCGATTCTCCCACCTCAGCCTCACAAGTAGCTGGGATTATAAGCACGTTCAACGACGCCCAGCTAATTTTTGTATTTTTAGTAGAGATGGGGTTTCACCATGTTGGCCTGGCTGGTCTCAAACTCCTGACCTTGGGTGATCCACCCACCTCGTCCCCCCAAAGTGCCGGGATTACAGGCGTGAGCCACCATGCCCAGCTGTAAGATTATTTTTAATTTTCCTTTCTGCACTTGTGGACATCTCCACAAGAAGGTGAGATTAGACCTGGGACTGGAGAGTCTGCTAGGATTCACAAGCAGTAAAAAGAATCAATTCTACATTGTTGATAAGCCTTTATTAATTCTCCAGAATATGTTAGAAGCTGGCTTTAAATTTTTCCATAAAGAAACGGACATATAAATTTCACTGTGTTTAGAGTTTGGGCATGGCGTTTTGGAATAAGCATGCCTTCTATTTAGAATACATTGTAGAATATAGAGCACCTATTGGGAATAGACGAGTCCCCAAGATATTTTTGTCATCCTATTGATTTTGTAGAGCGATACTCTCAGGTAAGACACATCAATCCACAGATATTTCTGTTTTATAGAAGTATTTCCAGAATGTCACACTGGAGAATTCTGGGATCCTTCTTTCTCTTACTTTTTAAAATTTAACTCTTTGTGTTTCCAAAGAAAAACATTAGGTTTTTTTTCACCCTAATAGACACATCCAGCTGTGATTATTAAGGTGATGATGAAATAATCTTAAGGTGATGCTACTTCTTTATAAACTAAGCACATACACCCATAAAATATGCCACCCCCTCAATAGACACAAAAATGAAGACAAACATCTCTCTTGGCATTGAGGACTTCACAAAGAATATATATGTTATTTGTATTTATGTATGTATGGTATTTATAAATTTATACTATCCATACTATATATGCTAATTTATAGTATTTATAGTATTACTATATTTACAATATAGATGCATTTATAATATTACTACATATGATATTGTAATATAATGAAAATATTTTCCTTTTATATAGCTATTTGCCATTTTACAAAATGTTGTTACTACCATTTCTTCATTTAATTTGACTTAAGTTAATGGGATAAATAATTCATAGTGAAATGTGAACTTTGCCTGTATAGGTTAAAAGAGACATAATCAAAGCAAAGTTCTTCTCACTTCTTTTCCTTTTTTCACCTTAATTCTTCCCTGTGTTCCACATATCATGTGTGAGTCTAAGATATCAAATACCAAGCCATCAATGCATTTTTCATTCTACATCCTGCTGGTGGAAAAGTAGCCCACACCAGCAAGTTCATTTTCAGCAAATGGCTGTGTTGAAAACTCCAATATAATTCCCATTCTTACAGTGAAGGGAGACTGTCATTTGCACAGTAAGCATTCTATGAAGGTATATTATCTTGCTAATGAAAACAAGAGAATGGATTTTCTTGACACATTTTCAGGCATGTCATAGAGTCAAACTAACAAGGAGGCAGCATAAAACTAACAAGGAGGCAGCATAAAACCAACTGTAAAAAATACACAAGAACTGCGGCTTGACTCCAAGCCACTCCAGTTTCAAGATAAAATCAAAAGTGCTGGAATTTTATGAAGAATCTCAAAGTAATTCTGTAACTTTATGATAAAATTTACAAAGTTGGAAATTAGTTCTCTTAAGGTCTATGTTTTCATAATTCCTGGCTCAAACTGCTTTAAAATGTGTAAACTCTATTAAATGGCTCTCCCATCACCACCTCCAGTAAAGTTTTACCAGCAAATGACTCCTTAGCTCTGCTTGCATTGAATCCTTCTGTTAACTAATTGCTGTTACTAGTAAAAATCATGGAGAAAAATTGCTCATGTTTCATAAGTTAGCTAATCTTATGATATTTCTGGAAGAACTACCAAAATGAACAGTTAAGCTAAATATGTAGGCTTGCCAATCACAAAGAAAAAAGATATAAGAAACATATGATGACAATGTAGGGTAGAAATTTATGTACTTCTTGTATTTATTTCCTTTTTTTCTTGCTGAAGATGCCATCACTTTATCTGGGCTTAGCAATAAGGTAGAAGTAAGCCAAGAAAGTTTTTATAGTCTCTCTACTCTGTTACCAGCAATTTTCCCTACAGTCATTCCATTTTTGGGGTGACTTTTGTCATTTTACCTCAAGTCCTGAATGTCTCTGTGAATTTAGTGATTATTTATTGATTACTCACTAGATATAGGCACTGTGCTAGGAACTTTAAATCGAAATAAATGGGACATAGCGCTTGCTATAGCTTAACATTAAGACTAATTTTAAGATACACTTCAAATAGGATTTAACAGCATCATAAAGAGATTCACACCACACTTGATATTTGGTTTGTTTAGTTCCAGGGCAACAATTGCATATCAGATTGCAATAAATGAACTCCTTTCTTCTTATAAATATAGTGCCATTAACTGGAACAATTCTAGTAATTTATTTCATACTAATTTTTACAAAATATCCATATCGTTAAACAATGACAATAAAGAATCATGTGTGTATATCTAATAGTTATTGCATAGGCCAGACTGATTAAATAATTTTTAAATATGAATCTAATTGCATTTAGACTAAATATGGCCGAGTGGGTAATTGAGAACGAAGCATTAATATTAAGTAATTGATAATGCCATTAATATAAATAAAAAGTACTGGAAAATGAATGTGCTTGAGGGAAACATACTGAGTTCAGTTTTAAATATGAGTTTGGTGGGAGTGATCACCAAACAATTTTCATGCAAGAATGGGGTTCAAGAGAGTGGTGTTGAACACACAAAGTTGGTAGTTATGTATATATTACAAGTTATAGGAATGGATTATGGACTTATGGGAGAAATTGTAGGGAGAGAAGATAGCCATGGAATGGATGTATGTAAAATTGCACTTGGAGGCCAAGGAAGAATAAGAGAGTCAGTGAAAGAGTGAAATGCAAGACACAAGCCTTTATCACAGAGGACAAAGGGAATGCTGGCATCATAAAGGTAGGAATTGTTAACTGTGGAAAATGCAACCAAGCGGTCACAGAAAATGAGACTTGAAAAGGGGATAAAGGGAGATAAGAGGTAAAAGCAAAAGAGGATGAGAAGATGCTACTTACTAAGAAGATGTGGGATACTGGTAAAAGAGAGACATGGTAGGCTGGGCACGGTGGCTCACACCCGTAATCCCAACACTTTGGGAGGCCAAGGCGGGCAGATCACTTGAGGTCAGGAGTTTGAGACCAGCCTGACCAGCATGGGGAAACCCTGTCTATACTAAAAATACAAAAATTAGCTGGGCATGATGGCAGGCACCTGTAATCCCAGCTACTGGAGAGGTTAAGGCAGGAGAATTGCTTGAGCCCGGGAGGTAGAGGTTGCAGTGAGCCCAGATTGTGCCATTGCACTCCAGCCTGGGCAACAAGAGCAAAACTCCGTCTCAAAAAAAAAAAAAAAGAGAGAGAGAGAGAGATGGTAATATAAGTAGAAACAGGGTGAAGGAGAGTTTATGTTAGGATGGTGAAACCAGAATGTATCTGAAGGTGGCAAATTAATACATAGTGAGGAGGCTGGACAGAGAGCGTGTAATGAAATAGTAGGTTTCACAGAAGGAGGAGATAGAATTCAGTCAAGTTTAGGAGAAATTTTTGGCAGGAGCAAGGAGAGATAAGAAGGATGAAAACCCAGGGAAATAGGTGGATAAAATATAGAAACATTAAAGGCACATCCCATCAGATGGACTCATAAATAGAAGATCATCTACTTACAGGAGCTGAAATGGGGGAAAAGTAGAGATTTGAAGAAAGTAGAAAAGTTATAAACAGTAATTTGGACAAAGCAACAGGGAGGCCACAAAAGTTGAAGTAATTATGGGACGGCAATGAGTATAACCTGGCATTGAATATTCCAATAGGAGAAGCATCTATCAAATGCATACCGCATTCATACTTGGTGGTAGAAAAAAAGAAAGTAAACCCTGTGAATTTTTGTAGGTTGAGTAGCAAAAGTTTATGGTATACTTTCCCATAAAATAGTCAAATTTTTGTTCTAGTAAAAACTATAGGACATATCCTTTGCCCCAAACAACCAACCCACCCCATCAAAAAAGTGGGCAAAGGATATGAACACACTTCTCAAAAGAAGACATGCAGCAAAAAAAAAAAAAAAATATATATATATATATATATATATATATATATATATGAAGAAAAGCTCATCATCACTGAGATACTACAATGAGATACCATCTCATGCCAGTTAGAATGGCGATCATTAGAAAGTCAGGAAACAACAGATGCTGGAGAGGATGTGGAGAAATAGGAATGTTTTTACACTGTTGGTGGGAGTGTAAATTAGTTTAAACATTGTGGAAGACAGTGTGGCGATTCCTCAAAGATCTAGAACTAGAAATACCATTTGACCCAGCAATCCCATTACTGGGTATATAACCAAAGAATTATAAATCATTCTACTATAAGGACACATGAACACGTATGTTTATTACAGCACTGTTCACAATAGCAAAGACTTGGAACCAACCAAAATGCCCATTAATAATAGACTGGATAAGGAAAATGTGGCACATATACACCATGGAATGCTATGCAGTCATAAAAAAGGATGAGTTCATGTCCTTTGTAGGGACATGGATAAGTTGGAAACTATCATTCTCAGCAGTCTAACACAGGAACAGAAAACCAAACACCACATGTTCTCACTCATAAGTGGGAGCTGATCAGTGAGAACATAGGGACACAGGGAGGGGAACATCACCGGGGCCTATTGGGGGGTCGGGGGCTAGGGGAGGGATAGCATTAGGAGAAATAGCTAACATAGATGATGGGTTGATGGGTGCAGCAAACCACCATGGCAAGCGTATACCTGTGTAACAAACCTGCACATTCTGTACGTGTATCCCAGAACTCAAAGTATAATATAGTATACTAAAAGTATAATAAAGTATAATAATAATAAAAAACTATAGGACAAGTAATACTCTTCTTTCACCAACAAAGGAACTGAAGTTAACAAAAATTAAGTATGAATCAGATGAGCCAAAATTTTAATGGGATATTTGTTAGGCACCTTGACAATGGTTGAAAGAGATTCCGATTTAATGGAAATAGAGAAGGAAGAAGGGACTGCAACCTCAAGTGTCAGTAAGATTTGAGAGTAGGATATTGTGAAGTTCAGTCCTGTTAACAGTTGGGAAGGAGAAGGCAACACAGAAAGAATTGGGGCTATGTCTGCACCGTGGTTTCAGATATGTTGGTGGAAGTGGTGCTTCTGCTTGGACTCTGTTACCTAATGTTTCATTCTTGTTCGGAGATGACTTCCAACTAATCCCTGTAAGTGTATTAATACTATAATAAAAGTAAGTAATCAAGGCTTAGTAAAAGAAAGATTTGCTATTTTTGAGGAGTGAGACCCTGCCTCCTTCCTCATTGTATTGAATCATGCAGCCCTATTCCCACATATCAACTGTTTTATTCCTCAATTGTGGAGCTTATAGACATATTCCCCAAGACTCATCAACCACACCTGGCCCATACCTCAAACTGTAGCAGCTTTCTCAGCATGGAGGAAAATATTGATAAGGGCTGCACATCACCCTACGTTCCTACATCGCTCTTCATATGTTATCACTTTCACCTTCAAGTGGAATGAAATAAAATACTGGGCAGCTATTTCCAAAGAATTTGCCAATTCCTATTTATATTCCTAAAGTTAAGAGTTTTGGCTAATGTTTAATCTTAGAACAAACTACACAATTTTATTTTTATTAAAGATCAGTGATTATTACTGCAACAATGTTACTACTTAGAGATTTTGAACAATGGCATTTAAAGACTGTTAACAACCAAACCCTATCTTTTGCTTTAAAGATCTGACAGCTTGATGTTTTATCGTGCCTGTGTGTGTTTAACCTCTAACTGCAATGTTTCTGGAACTCAAAAGAAATTAAAGATCAATTAATCCACACTTTCTGTAGAAATACAAATAAAATGCACTTCTGATTACATTATCTGTATATTTCTTATGGGCAGTTGAGACAATGATCAAGGCTAGTGGTCTCAACTCTGTCCATTGGTGTTACCTGGAGAGCTATTAATAAACACCAATGCTCAGATGTCACCCCAAGCAAATTAAATCATATACCCCAGGGGAGAAACCCAGACTTTGGTGTTTGTTAAAAACTCCCCCAAGTGATTCTAAGACTTGGCCAGGCTTTTGAAGATCACAGATCTCAGCTTTTCAGTTCGTAAGTCCACTTGGTTAAAATACCTCGCTGAGGAAGAATTTTCCTTTTGGATGATTGTCTTCTCTGCTTCCTTACTTCTTTTTGTAAATCCTCCCTTCTCCTTGAGTAAATCGTTCCCATTTTTATGTTTCACCATTATAACTTTCCCTGAGTATTGCCAAATAATTTTATAGTAGGAAGTGACTCATGTTTTATAAATGTTGAAATAGAGCAAAAGCTTATTCATTAAGCTTGTCTGGGAAAGCCACCCCCTGGAAAATTGAAAAGCAAAATGTAAGAAAATCTGGTTTGAAGTGGTTAAAGAATAAGTTGTCTTACAGGAAAAGTTTACAAATACTTTGAGGAGGATTTAGGAAGGTTCAAGTATAGGCTTCTCTGACACTGTCCCAAGTCTCCAACATCAAGATCAAATATTACAATTCAGTCACATTAATAAGTACTTGGAATCTATAATGAACAATCCAAAGTGGACTTAGTCGTATTAAAGAGAAACCTGATCATCATAAAAGACACAAGTGAAACCATTTCAGATTATGTAGAACCTTTACAGAAAGTGAAGAGAAACAAAACTCACCTGATTTCTATAAACCATTTTCTCATATCCACCTCTAATCTGTTGTAACTTGGAACTCGTGTTTTCGTTCTAAGCACTAATTATTGACTCTTGGATGGGAAGAAAAAGCCATTTTCAGGCACTTTGGTGAATATTTTCTATACTTCGATTTATAATATAAATTGCCACTACTATAATTGAACAAAATGTCTTAGTGGATTATTCTAATCCTTTAAAGTTTTATTTAACATAGTGCCTATTCTTTTGGTAAATTGAGAAACTCATCACCGAATGAATGAATGAATGAATAAATGAATGAATGAATACATGACTCAGAACAGGTCAATATAATAACCTTTATTTGGTGGTTCTTTCAGCTGCTGACAAAACAACATGTATCCTGGTTTTCCAATAATTGAAAAAAACTTTCTGTACATCTTATTTGGGTAGTAATATATAAGATATGGCAGTAATAGAAGTTTTTTAAATGAGTTTTAATAAAACTGGATGAGACATTTTGTTGTTAGTAGGCCATAAACTATCACTAGCAACCAATGCCCCGGTGTAACAGGCCTCTTAAGTTACATGCATCAAATCTGCCTTCCCCCAAAGGGTTATAATTTGGTGGGTTATACTGTTCATAAGGTGTTACTTAATTTAAAAGCAAATTACATATTAGCATTGTGTGATCTCTCTCAATTCTGCATAAAAAGTTTATATTATGTATACTAAGAAAACTGGAATTATAACAAAGTATGAATGGATGGGAATAAGAAAGATGTATTTTCTTTTTTCTAATGTTTTGCTTTCAAATTATCTGTGATAATTTTGTGTTACGTTGAATAACTTGGTTCATTGTTTCTTATAATTGCTTGCCAAGTCACTTATTGTTCTCCTCATTGACTTTATTTTAAATGCTACCATTCCTGGTGATGTCAATATAAACGTTATGTCTCTTGTTGAGACTGTTTACCAAGAGTTTCTCTTAACAACTCACTCTTTGCTCCTGCCCCTTTTTCCTTCCTACTCCCTCTTACACTTCTGGGAGGAAACACACACACACACACACACACACACACCCTCACATACACACATCCCTGACCCCCTCCCCACAAAACAAAACAAAACAAAAAGAACCTCAAGAAATTTGTAGCTAATCAAAAATTAGCCATTAATAGAGGTTTTTAAAAATCTGTACCCAAATTATTTTTTAAAAGCAACTGAATGTCTTGAGATTAAAACAGGACAGATTTGAAAGTGTAAAAAGTTTCCAACAAAATAAAATCAACTTCTTGCTTTCTTAAGTTTTGCCTCTTAAAAACTATTTCTAATATTATATTTATAAGCCATATTAATGACTTTACAAAATTTACTGAATAATTAACATTTAATAATAATTCTTCCTCTTATTAATCTCAATGAACTCACCTATTTATGAAGTACTCATGAAAATACTTAAAGAAGAAGGTACTTAAAGGATGAGGTTGAATTGAGGCATCAACAAATAGCCCTCAATGAAACAGATACACTGTAAGAGAAGAAAATGTTAGCAAGTATTTAATTTTTGTTCATTGGGTTATCTGAGAAACCATTACATTCTAAAATTAGACCATAATTTTCTGGGAGAGGAGAAAATCTCAAGGAAATTTCTAGAGATGAAAAATATAATATCTACCAAAGTGCACTGAAGGAAGGATCCATTAGATTGGATACTACAGGGAATTAGAAAGCAAGCTTGAGAAACACTTTTTTAATTTTTTTTTATTTTTTTTTAATTTATTTATTATTATTATACTTTAAGTTGTAGGGTACATGTGCATAACGTGCAGGTTTGTTACATATGTATACTTGTGCCATGTTGGTGTGCTGCACCCATCAACTCGTCATTTACATCAGGTATAACTCCCAATACAATCCCTCCCCTCTCCCGCTCCCCGTGATAGGCCCCTGTGTGTGATGTTCCCCTTCCTGAGTCCAAGTGATCTTATTGTTCAGTTCCCACCTATGAGTGAGAACATGTGGTGTTTGGTTTTCTGTTCTTGTGATAGTTAAAAGAAGACATTCATACAGCCAACAGACACATGAAAAAATGCTCATCATCATTGGCCATCAGAGAAATGCAAATCAAAACCACAATGAGATACCATCTCACACCAGTTAGAATGGCAATCATTAAAAAGTCAGGAAACAACAGGTGCTGGAGAGGATGTGGAGAAATAGGAACACTTTTACACTGTTGGTGGGATTGTAAACTAGTTCAACCATTATGGAAAACAGTATGGCGATTCCTCAAGGATCTAGAACTAGAAGTACCATATGACCCAGCCATCCCATTACTGGGTATATACCCAAAGGATTATAAATTATGCTGCTATAAAGACACATGCACACGTATGTTTATTGCAGCACTATTCACAATAGCAAAGACTTGGAATCAACCCAAATGTCCATCAGTGACAGATTGGATTAAGAAAATGTGGCATATATACACCATGGAATACTATGCAGCCATCAAAAAGGATGAGTTTGCGTCCTTTGTAGGGACATGGATGCAGCTGGAAACCATCATTCTTAGAGAAACACTTTTTTTAGAACTCAGAGGAAAAGTATATGCATTAAAAGAAAAGGAGAACGAAGAACTTATTTATCTGATACAATATAAATGTAATAGGAAGTTAATATGAATGCAGAAAAATGGGAATAAAGATATTCATGGCAGAAGTGTTTGTAATAGTTATAAATGGAAGAATAGTTATTAAAATTTTATTTAATAAGGAATAGTGAGATAATGGAATACTATGTAAATATTTAAATGACATTATAGAATATCATGTAATGTATAACATGACATGCTATTCATAATGTGTTACTAAATTTAAAAGCAAATTACACATTAGCATTGTATGATCTCAATTCTGAATAAAAAAGTTATATATTCTAAGAAAAACTGAAATTACAACAAAACATGAATAGTGGTCCTTAAATATGGATGGGAATAAGAGGTTTCTTTCCTTTTTTTTTTTAATTACGTTTTTTGCTTTCAAATTATCTGTGATAAGTTTGTATTACATTTTTAATTTAAACCATGCTTTTTTTCTGTTTTTGAGAGTAGAATTCTTAGAGTGACACAAATAAATGCTGAATTATTTCCTGATGACTCTGAATGAAGATCCCCGTACTTCTGTCTGGTTCTCTCAGGTTATTTAGGTAAATCAAAAACAGTTGAAAAACATCACCTTGGTAATTGATGGAATGTTAAGTTAGAGATATATGTAATGTCTTTATGGTAGTAATTGACTGTGAAGGCAGAATGTACTGGGACGATTGCTTCTAATATACTACAACAATCCTAGAAAGGTGTTTTTACTTTCCAAGTAGGTAACAGAATATTACATAGCAGATGTCTGTTTGTTACAGAACAGTTAATTATGATAAGCATAAACAACATAGAATAAACGACCACAATTACAGGCTCTGCTCACTCCCTTAGTCCCTTGATCCCAGTCTCATTCATCTGGGAACCTCTGAATTCTGGAAAACTCAGCAAAGATGTTCATATGGTCATTTAAATCCATTATCTGACATCCCACCAACTTGCCCAACATATGTTCCTTTAATTATTTGGCTCCTGGGCAAACAACCTTGACTGTACTATACTTCACAATTCTGGGAGTGTTAATAGTACTTTTAACAAGAAGCTCTAGAAAAACTATTAATTTTTTTCTTCCAAAATTCAGTATAGGAACTGACCCAATCAATAAAGCCTATTTTTTTTAGCCCAAATTACTATTTAACACCTTTAAAAATTATGTTTGAACATTTAAAATGAAGGGTTATTAAAGTCAACTGAAACTCAGATGTTATCCAAAGATATTATAAAAACAAAAAAATTGAAATAAAAATCAACAGGGTTTTCTTCAGATATTAAAAAAATTGCTGTTATAAATAAGCAGTTAGAAATCCAATTAAAGCTACATTATTTCTACTTCTATTGGGTGTACAATCAATTAAATACAGATAATATCACAGATAATTTGAAAGCAAAAAATGTAATTGAAAAAAAAAAGGAAAGAAACCTCTTATTCCCATTCATATTTAAGGACCACTATTCATGTTTTGTTATAATCTCAGTTTTTCTTAGAATATATAACATTTTTATTCAGAATTGAGATCATACAATGCTAATGTGTAATTTGCTTTTAGATTTAGTAACACATTTATAAATAGCATATCATGTTATACATTACATGATATTCTATAATGTCATTTAAATATTTACATAGTATTCCATTATCTCACTATTCCTCATTTTAAATAACATTTTAATAACTATTCTTCCATTTATAACTATTATGAACACTTCTGCCTCGAATATCTTTATTCCCATTTTTCTGCACTCACATTAACTTCCTATTGAGTGTAGTGTGAAAGGCACTGGTTGTGTGCTATGAGAGAATATAAAAGAGGCAAACATCTAAGTTTCTATGCTTATTTTCAACAGAGCTGAAAAAACAACATGTAAACAATTTAGAAAGAAAAAGTGTCTGGCAATGCAGACAATGTCAAGACCCAAGAAAATGAAATGAGCCTACAATTCTGAAAAATGCCATTTGGTTTGGGAGCTTGAGAAAGGCTTTTGGGTTCAGGGGCAATGTAAACTGGGTGCTATGATTTGAATGTTCCCCAGTCTCCCCAAATGTGTCCCAAAGTTCATGTGTGAAAAGCTTAATCCCAAGTGCAAGTGTTGACAGGTGGGACTTACAGGCAGTGATTAGGTCATGAGGGCAGAGCCCTCATAAATGGGATAATGCTTTGTCATGGGAGAGGTTTACTCACCATGGGAGTTTGTTAGTTACCATGGGAGTGGGTTACTTACCATGAGTGGGTTCCTGATGCAAGATGAGTTTGCTCCCCTTCCCTATTCTCTTTGTATCTCTCACGTGCACTCTCTTTCCCTTCCACCTTCTGCCATGGGGATGACACAGCAAGAGGCCCTCGCCAGATGTGGGCGCCTCAACCTTGGACCTCCCGGCCTCCATTCTCCATAAATTACACCCCGCCCCCGCCCCCCCCGCCCCAGGCTCTGTTTTCCCTAAATTATTTCTCTCCATAAATTACCCAACTTGTGGTATTCTGTTACAGCAACACAAAACAGACTAAGATGCGAGGTATTCGATTATAAGTAGGACTCAGAAACATGAAGCAGAATTTGGTTCCTCTTTCTAAAGAGTGGAGAATTGTGAGCAAGGTATTTTCCTCGAGAATGAGAAAACTGTGTCGGTTCAGATGAAACACAGGGTTCATAGAGCAGGCTGGAGAAAAATTAAGCTTGAAAGAGTGAGTACGGCAGATTGTGAAAGGTGCTGAGAATATTGAGCTAAATACTTTCAATTCTTGTCACATGGATTATGAGCATGTAAGGATGATATTGGAGCAAGGTCATGGTATAATAAATTTTCTAGGTACCAGTTATATTTGAATACTACACCAGGTATAGAATACTATTGAAACCCTTGGAGTTTCATTGTTACCTCATATAGACATATTTGTATACCAAATTCCAAAGATATGATCCTGAGATGCTTTGAGTAAGCTTATATTTTTACACATTAATTCATATAACTAATGTATCAGTGCCATCTCAGAATCTACTTAATGATACACACCTAAGCCTACTTTTCACCAGGTTTGAGATTAGCTTTTATATTTAACTTTTAAAATTACAAGATGTAGGAGATCAGTCAGGGTGGTGGGAAAAGTTACAGGGTAAGACGCAAACCTTCTTGGAAGGCCGGGAGGTTTTGCAAAGCTTGGGGAGAGAATAAAAGCTGAAAGCAGCTAATTCCCTTACCCTGAGGCAGAGGGCAAGAAATAGGTGCAAGGGAGGGTAAAGGAGTTTATTTACTTATGTTGTCTGGAAGCCAACCTTTGATCATCCACATGCCAGACTGTTCCCTGTAAGTGGGGGGATAACAATATTAATTATCCCCAGGTTGTATTGGCTCCAGGCCTTTGTCATTAAATCTGCACTGAATAAATGTAAGCCACTCCAGCTTATCGAAGCTGCACTCTTTCTTTGGCCTCTCTAAGCTGAGCAGTCCCCTAGCCATGCTCACACAAAATACCTGTGTCTGCATACTCCTTTCATCCATTGCTCAGCCAGCGTCTGCGGGATAGACTTGGCAATGAGACTCTGTGTTTATGTATTTAAATATATGTACACATTACACTTAGTATATAGCAGAGCCACCAAGGAATACTAAATTTACCTAAATCAGAAGGAACTGTGGGAAGACTATACTTCTAAGTCATACATTGCTGTAATAATTGATGTTTCTAATAACAGGAAGGTGTTTTTAATAACAGAAAAATATTTAAAAACAAGGAAAATTAGATAAACAGAAAATAAATAAGAATGTTTAGATTTTTATAATGGGAGGCTAAGAGACACACCATGTGTGGATTGGAGACAAGATCCTTTTTAAACTGAGGTCCCACACATTGTGTAAAAGTGGCCAATTTTCTGAAAACCATTATACATATGTCATGCAGTTCAAAAATCTTTAGCAACAAATAATGAGATGAGCCAAACCACTCAGGAGAAGCAGCTAAGTAACAAAAACTCATATGCCAATAGTTAGAAGCCTCACAGACTTGGAAACCACTTCTTCCTTGTGGCACAAATTTTACTTAAAAAAAATATATATATATATATGTGTGTGTGTGTGTGTGTGTGTGTGTGTGTGTGTATTTACATACCATATATATTTACATACTATATATAATTGTGTCAAATTTAAATGATCGCTTTTTGTACCACTAGAATAAACCAAGGGAAATAAAGATCCAGTCCAAATTGATAGGGTCTGTATATTAAGTCAGTACTCTAATAAAGCCAGAAACAGAAGCAACAGTAACAGGCTAGAGTGCAGGAGGGTATATGGATACAAATTAGGCTGGGCCTAAGCAAAACTCATGAGTCAAAAACGCATTTTGAATCTCTCAGGTTCCACAAGCCTATCCTCAAAGGTGGCAGGACCCATAGTGTAGCCATGCCTGCAAACCAGCTATTCATCAGAAACCCCCAGAAGCCAGTTTCTCGAACCTGATTGATCACCAGCATCATCTAGAACTTCAAAAATACAGGTTTTCAGATTCCAGTCTGGATGATTTTCATTTGAATAGGTCCATGATGGGGCCGTGGCATCTATGTTTTATAAACCTCTACAGAAAATCCAGTGACAAGCCAGGTGTGAGAACATCCTGCTTCAAGCTACTTCACCCTCTATTTGTTCTTTGGCCATAAATTCATTTTTTGGTCTTCCGTCTGCTTATGCCTGGTGGACCTCTATCAAAATCTATTTTCCTGGCAGATGCATTCTCAGATCTTGGACCCATCTAGAAATATAACTATCATTTTCTCTTTTATATCAACCACACAAACTCAGATAGGACTCTGCTTTTATTTTTTCCTATGACCCAAGGAGGAACATGAGTAGTAACTGGATGCATAACTTAGAAAATTAGGCCATGAAACAAAACTAAAGTCAAGAGTTATGTGAAGAGCAAATAAAATGCCAAGTAGACATGCGAGAACTAAAAAGTCATCTCACCCGAAGAATGGAGCATAGCATCCAAAATTCAGGCAGGGATAAATTGGAGTTTTTCAAAGAATGAAGACTACACATAAGTAAATAACTAAGACATAAATAGAGCCAAGAAGTGCACAGAAAGTGAGCTTAAGGTACAAAGAAATTTTTTATAACTAAATCATCTTTTTAAGTCCCCAATCAAAAGAACTTAATTCAAAAGAACCCTTCCAATTTGCCCACCAAGCTCCTTCCTATGGCTCTATTCTCCCAGCTTTGCCTCTTGTCATTAAACTCCGCAACCAGCTGCTACTTATCAATGAAGGTGAAACAGCCAGGCTTGTTTATTCTCCATTCACAAATTTGTAAGTATATCAGATTTTATTGAAGACTTAAGGAAAATAAGAGTAACAACCTAGGAGGGCAAGCACTTAAAACTGTAGTTTTATTCGTATGGCAAGAAACTCAAGAAATAGAATCCTTCCCTAAGTTGGCTCCATATGTATTCACTCCAGTGTCTAAGCTTGCTCCATAGTTAGGATGAAAGAGGGCACTATAAATAGCCATCTGGACAAGGGGTATAACTTAGAACTCTCCTGGGCACTTGGCATGTGTGGTCACCTGCCCAGAGTCCTTACCTTTGTGCTTCTTTGTGAAATTGGCCCTTTCTTCTAAATTCTGCCATGTGACTCTCTTTCTGCCTTTTGGGCTTTACCATCACACCCACAATGCACATTCCTCCCTCATGAAGTGGATTTTTCCCAGCCTGAATTATATTTGGAAATACACATGTGTAATTTACAAAATACCATATATTTGGCAAATCAGGAGGAAAACATTGGTCTGCATCTCTAACTCCTTCTATAAACAGGCTTAGGGAAGCCAATGACATTTCAAATTTAAATCAAAATCTTCTCCAGCGACTTACAGATACTCTTTATTCTCCAACAAGTAACTAATCACAAGTAATCACACACACACAATCTTTCCAGAAGGAAAAATATCAAATCTCACATATTATAGAATGTAGAACCCTAAAAATGAAAATAAATGTGTTTTCCTGTCCATAATCTACCATGATGTTCTTGAGCCGAGAGAGAGAATTCTTTGCTGTCAGGGGATGCCCTGTGCATGGTAGAATGTTCAGTAGCTCCTCTGGCCTCCATCCATGAGGTGTCAGTCTGACTAACCCTGTGCTTTTGTGACCACCAAAAATGACTCCAGACATTGCCAAATATCACCTAAGGAGAATTCTCCCCAGTTCATAACTACTGCTCTAGAGTGAAAACTTTACTATGAATAGAAGTTTTAGTTGTTTTCCTTTTATTTCCTCATTTTCAGAAAACCAATCCCTCAGACTTGAAGGTACCAAGAAATAAACCCAATGTAGGGCAATAAGTATCCTAATGTACATTCTCTTAGTTACATAAAAGCACATTGAAACTATTGAAATGATCACTTGTAAACACCCAAGTGAATTCTTAGCCAAAAGCCATCCTTCTTCCTGGTCTGTCTGGGGGAGAGATGGTAGGTGGTGGTTTCATTCCTGCAGTTACCTGATGTTCCTGTGGAAAACCCTAATATAACTATATAAGGTTGAGTGAGTTATTGAGCACACCTGGCTGAGCTGCACAGCGTGTTTTCTGGAAGATGCATTTTAGCACCAAATCATATTAGAATTCAGGTAGGTGAGGGACTAGTGTCTGGTTGGGCCATACCTACCTGAGCTGCCTATTTAGGTAGCTCATGAGAGAAGAGAATTATTTCTCTGCTAGGTAATTTACCTCTGCTATCTCAGGCCCTCAAGAATTTAGTAGTATAGGACTCATTATTTTTGTTGTTGAAGAACCTTTGACTCAGAGAATTTATAATGCAACTAAATCACATAGTTAGCAACTGTTACATCTGGGAGCCATAGCAGATATGATTCCTGATCAAAGGTCTTCATACTACAGAAGAAGTCAATTATTAAAAATCTCACTCAAAATCTAATTCAGAGAGGAGATAAATTATGAGTACATATGAGAAATAAATACTTGATAAAGTATTAGGTTGAGCCACAGTGGAACAGAGAAGGAGGTATAATTTGCCAATTGTTCCCCAGAATTCATTGTACTATTCTTCTACCAAAAGATGGTGGAGAATCCACCCTGCCATCATTATCCAGCAGGAGGCTTGGGAAGGACCACCACTCCCAGCTGCAGACATGACCCCTGGTTGGCTTATAGCCAACAGCAGATCCTGCCTTCCATTCTGTAAGGTTTGTATAATATCCAATTCAGGCCAAAGGAAGGATACATCTTAGCATTTGCTTGGGATCTACCAGGAGAGAACCTCTCTGTACTCTTAAATAATGTAGAGTGAAGTTAACACCCGGAGCCACTGCAGCCATTTTGCTACCATGAATTGAGAGCTTAGTGCTGTCTTGGGGTAAGTGGGGTGGGCTGGAGTAAGGAGGGGTGGACATTGAGGGGGATGTCAATGCTGCAGAAGGCAGGATAAAGAGAGTGAGGACAGGTCCTGAGTAACATGGTCTGGATGTCTGAGTTGAGTCTCTCCTGAAGTTAGTCCCATATGTGGACTTTTAGTTAGAAACTGATATGATTTCATTAATGTGAAAGTCAGGGTGGTTTGGAATTTCTGATACTTGAGACCAAATGAGCCCTAACTATTACAAGAAGTAGGTAATCACACAATGAGATCTTCTTGCTTGCTGTCCAGATAGAGCTTGTTTAAAAGACAGGGGAATTTCAATAGAGAAAAAGCTTAATTCACACAGAGCTAGCTGAATGGGAGACTGGAGTTTTATTTCTCAAATCAGTCTCTCAGAAAACGTGGAGATGGGTGTTTTTTAAGGATAGTTTGGTGGGGGGTGGTCAGGGAGTGGAGGAGTGCTGACGGGTGGGGTCAGAGATGAAATCATATGAGGTCCAGTGGGTTTTGCTTTCTGCCTTCTATTCCTGGGTGGGATTGCACAACTGGTTGAGCCAGATTACTGGTTTGGTTGCTGCCAGCTGTTGCATCAGAATTAAGGGTCTAAAAAACATCTCAGGCCTCAATCTTAGGATTTACCATTGTGATGCTATCCCTAGGAGCAACTGGGAATGTATGGAATCCTGTGACCTCTAGCTTCATAACTTCCTAAACCATAATTTCGAATCTTGTGGCTAATATGTTAGTTTTACAAGGCAGTCTAGTCCCCAGGCTAGAAGGGGGCTTGTTTTCAGAAAGGACTGTTATTATCTTTGTTTCAAAGTTAAGCTATAAACTAAGTTCCTCCCAAAGTGATTTTAGCCTCTGCCTAAGTGCAGCTTGGAGGTTAGAAGCAAAATGGAGTCAGTTGGGTCAAATCCCTTTTACTGCCATAATTTTCTCACTGTTATAATTTTTGCAAAGGTGGTTTCAGGTATACCATGCCTGTCAGGTGAAAATAAATTCTTTAAATCTCTAAACTCTGAAAAGTTGTTGACAAGGGGTTATCCCTGCGAAGACAACTGGAGCCAATCTACTCAAAAAGTAGGAGAGACTGTATTTAAGGTTCTTGCTTTCAGATTAAATGCTGCTCAGAGCCTTAGTGCTTAACTCATTTTTACCTCAGAATAAAATTTGTTTTCAATGGAGTACTCGTTATATTTCTATTGAGGTAAGAAGAATGAGGCAAAGAAGAAAGAACAGTACATTGGAGTCAAACTATTTAAATTTCTATACTTTTAAATTATCGTGTAGTTACTTAACCTCTCTAATTGTCACCTCAATTGTCTGTAAAATCAACAGAATAATGTCTGTTTCACCTAAGACCACAGTAAAGATTGCAGTAAATAGTAAATGTGTAAAAATGGTTGAAAATTGGTATAAAATGCAAATAGGCAGATGTGAAAGAGGATTTGAAATAAGAAAAGCAAATGAGCCCGACATGATGGCTCATGCCTGTAAACCCAGCACTTTGGGAGGCTGAGGTGGGCAGATCACGAGGTCAGGAGATCGAGACCATCCTGGCTAACACGGTGAAACCCTGTCTCTACTAAAAATACAAAAAAATGTAGCTGGGTGTGGTGGTGGGCGCCTGTAATCCCAGCTACTTGGGAAGCTGAGGCAGGAGAATGGCATGAACCCCGGAGGCAGAGCTTGCAGTGAGCCGAGATCATGCCACTGCACTCCAGCCTGGGCAACAGAGCAAGACTCCATCTCAAAAAAAAAAAGAAAATGAAAATGATTTTCAAATGTATGTTTCTTTGGATAGTGACTAGTTTCTTAGCTTTATCTGGACCATGACATGTCCTTAAAACCAATTCATTCCTTGAAATCTAATTCCCAATATGATGGAATTTGGAGGTGGGGCTTTTGGGAGGCAATAGATCGTGAGGGTAGAGCTTCCATGAATGGGATTAGTGCCCTTATAAGAAAAGGCCAGAGAACTAGTTCACTTCTTTTCTGCTATATGCAGACACACAGAGATGTCAGCTGTTTACAACCTGGAAGAGAGCTGTCACCAAAACCCAGCCATGCTGGCACCATAATCTTGGACTTCCAGCCTCCAGAGCCATGAAAAATAAGTTTCTTTTGTTGGTAAGCCATCTAGTTTATGATATTTGTTTGTAGCAGCCCAAGCTGACTGAAACATCATCTTCATCATCCATTAACAGGTACAATATTTTATAGGGCCACTGTTATTAAATCATTCATTCAATAGTATGAGGAATACTGCTAGCCACCAGGATTGCAGAAAGGTAAAATGTCCTTACCAGGAAAGCATGTGGGAATTCTTTGCACTATCTTTGCACCTACTCTGTGAATTAATCTAAAATTTAAAAAATTAAATCTCCATTAGTTCTATACTCTGTGTTATGACTGGTTAAAACAATAATCTTCTATAGACCATTATAACTAAATTTGGAGAATGATGAGAACGTATAAGTAAAAAATGTTGAAAGGTCAAAATAAATATCCTCACAGGGGCTCATGATGTAAAACTACAGAAACAGCTATAGAAACAGCTTATGATGTAGCTACAGCAACAGAGGACAAGCTTATTGGAGTTGATATAGAAGCAGTCCTAAGAGCAATGGGCAGCACTTTTGAGGTACCACTGTTTATTCAGTAATGTTTTTTACTAAAAATATTTGAAATCCCCAAATGACACGCTGACTATTCTGTTGAGGTGGTAAAGAGGGATACTATGGCCTTGGGTCCTCAGCTGGGAAATGCTCTTAGTGATGGGAAGTAACTCAGGTCAATCACAGCAACTGGGAGGCTGACAGGCTGGCTGTGCTTATGCAGAAGAGCCAACTTTTGCAAGCGAATGTCAGATCTTCAGGCTCCTTCCCTATGTATTGCTGCCACCTAGTGATCAAATATTTTTGTGAAACACCAAAATAAGAGAAATATAAGACTCTCAGATTGCTTTAATGTTTATGTGAACAATCTAAAGTGCTCAATAGGAATGCAAAAATTCATAAAGTTTATTGAATAACAATTTCATATTCATCATATATATGGGTTATTTGGAAGATGTATAAACTCTATTCCTTAAAAAAGTTTGTAATCTACTGATTCACAAAATTGAAAGTAGTACAATACAGTATGAGAGGGACAAGATCTTTATACTTTTGCTCCTACTTTGGTGGTTTTGATATCAATATGTGTATTCATTTTCATGCTGCTGATAAAGACATAACCGAGATGGGCAATTTACAAAAGAAAGTGGTTTAATGGAGAACTCACAGTTCCACATGGCTGAGGAAGCCTCACAATCATGGCAGAAGGCAAGAAGGAGCAAGTCACATCTTACATGGATGGCGACAGGCAAAGAGAGGGCTCTTGTAGGGAAACTACCATTTTTAAAACCATCAGACTTCATGAGACTTACTCAGTAGCAGGAGAACAGCACACGAAAGACCCGCCCCCCATGATTCAATTACCTCCCACCAGGTCTCTCCCACAACATGTGGGATTTCAAGATGAGATTTTGGTGGGGATACAGCCAAACCATATGAGTTTGTGTATACCTACAAATGGTAGTTATATCAATAACTACCTGCAAATGGTATTAATAGTTATTGATATAACTACCATTTGCAGGATGTCTTCATTATGGCAGGCAATGAGCTTTGTGCTTTAAATGAATAATATTTATAATCTTCAAATCATGCATTTAAGAAAGTCTTTGTTACTGTATGTTTAACTATGACAATACTGAGTCAGTGAAGTTCTGGCACTTGCTCAAGATAACACAATTAATGAGTTATATAGGCAGGATATTAACTCAAGTAGCTGACTTCAAATTTAGTATATTTTGAATAAGACTGAATTGACAAAATGAGAATATTTTCAAACAATGCAGCATTTGCAAATCCATGTGTTTTTTACTTCAAAGGATCCACCATAGGAGGTTATCTCCCTTTTAAATTATTCTAAAGATATTCCACCATTGCCCTAGATCATGTCTTGCAATTATTTCGGAATGAATTTTAGAACCATTCCAGAAGGAAAAACCTATATTATTAAATTTAGTAATCCCTATTTGATTTCACATTATTTTAAAAGTCCTAAGCTTCACACATTTTATTTTTATGACAAAGTCTGAGTGAGAATGAGTGGGACCCTGAAATTAATGCCAAAATATTACTGGCAATGTCATCGACATTCTCAATGAGTTTCCCACAGACTATTTCAACTGCTTCTAACAGGTATAGCAAAACATCTTCAAAAAGATTCTATCAATAAGCTAGAAACTACCAAAAATCCAGAAAACAAAGACTTCCTTTCAGAAATAAAAATAACTCTATCTCAAATAGTGTGTGAGTTAGTGATGAAATAAAACAAAAATTTCATGTACCCCCAAATAGTGATCTAATGACCCTTGTATATGGACTACAGTTAAAGTACAGTTCAGAGAAAAATATATAGCCTTACTAAAAAAATGAATGAATTAAACCTACAAATCCAAAAGAACAAAAGAAAAAACAAAATCAACTGAAGGAAAATGAAAAGAGAAACTGTTAGCTAAAGGCAGAAATATACCAGAAAAGAGAAAATAATGAAAATGAAAAATAGTTCTCTAACAAAATAATCATCTAAATCTAATCAAGAAAAAAGGCAAGCTGCACAAATAAAGATTGAAAAGATGGAAAACCACAAAAATTCAGGAAAAGATATGTAGAAGACAACTTTGTACTGTATGCACATAAATAGCAAAATATGAATGAAATGGAAAATACTTAAAGATATATACTATACTCAATTTTCATTTTTTCTTTCTTCCAACCTTACTGTCTTTCTTTGAGATTTGTTAATTTTTTCCGATGGCAAGCTTTGATCCTTTATTCTTTATTTTCTGTGTATCTACTAGAGGTATTTCCTTTGCAGTTACCATGAGGCTCATATAAAACATTCTGTAGTTACAAAGGTCTATTTTGAGCTAATGACAACTTAATTTTAATAACATAAAAAATTCTACAGTTTTACTCCCCTCTCCTCTTGCATACACATTTTATGCTATTGGAATCTTGCTTTACATTATTTTATATTGTGTACCCATTGACATAGCAACTCACAGGGTAAAACAAGATATTTTACTTTTTCCAGGCAAACACAGTAATATTGGCTACCTGACTAACATGGTATATTATACTAGTGTAGCAGGACAAGCCGCAGACAAAACCCCTCACACACACCGAGTTGTAGAAGGAAGGGCTTTATTCAACTGGGAGTATTGGCATACTCACGTCTCCAAAAACCAAGCCCCCCGAGTAAGCAATTCCTGTCCCTTTTAAGGGCTTACAAGTTTTTATCATTTGAAGAAGTACAGGTAGCAAATAAGGGAGCAGTAAGCAGGTTTCTATTGCTATTATAGCTCCTATTATAAGAGTTTTAAATCTTCTTAGTGCTGGGAACCATTTTCTAAACAAGGCCCCAGGATCAAATCCATGCCACACTTGCATGGGCACATGTGCCAGTTTTGTCATATTTCTAACTATGTCTTCAACTACTTGCCCTTGATCATCTATGTGTAGACAGCAATTAGTAAGGTTAAATTTCCTACAGACCCCTCTTTCAGCTGCTAGCAAGTAGTCGAGGGCCAACCTATTTTGATAGATAGCATTTTTCGTCTGAGTTTCTTGCCAGGCCAGAATAGTCAAGGCTCTGCCAGTAATATTAGTAATTATTTCTAAGATACCTTGTAACCATATGATTCAGTTGAGCATGTAAATGGGGATCCAGTATCCCCATGAGCCGTCTTTTGCCCAAGTAGCAGGCCCATAACGTTGTATGATTCTCTCAGGGGGTCATTCATTATTTTTCCAATTTCTTATAGCTATGCTTTTTTTTTCTTTTTCTTCTTTTTTTTTTTTCACAAGAAGCATAGACAGGGAAGCCCAGGAGTTCGCCTGTCTTTATGGGCAGTAGGAAGAAAGATGGTTTAATAGTGCCAATAACACAATTACCAGCACACTGGTCGGGTAATTTGGCATAAGCTCTATGCCCACATATCCAGTATAATCCAGTGGGGGCTGTCCAGTCCTGGTAGGACTGCGGGTGGGTCCACATGGTTTGTAACTTTGGAAATTTACTAAATGGATTTTTCTTAGTGTGGTTTGAATTCCACTAGGTGGCTGTTTTTGTAGTACTATTATACAGTTTCTGCCCAAAGCAGCTGAGTCTTCCCGTAGGAAGGGTGAAGTCCTCCACTCTTACTATACAGTATTGTCTAATGATTGAGGCTTTTAGGGCCCAGAAGTTATCAGGTGATTCTTTTGAGCTGGGAATTCATCAGGAACTGGGTCTGTAGGTACTAATTCTCAGGCTTCCCATGGCCATTGATCTTCAATTACCGTTCCTCCATATACATAACATGAAGTGACATTAAGAGACTGGGCTACATGCTTGGCTAATTGCAAAAACAAATTTATTGTTTTTCCTGGAATTTCTGGTACTGGCACATTCATTCCATCATAGAAGGTTTGAAATACTGGCTCAGGAGAGCGTTTATAAACTTCTTCTCAAACCACAATATTTACTTGAGGATCCAGTCCAGCCCCATCGATTCCTAGGGTTACACACCCCCTTTTTCGTCCATCGAGGATTAAGGGGGTTGGTTATTACTTGTTCTAAGGGGTTACACTGACCACTGGTACAGGAAGGGCCACTTTTTCTTTTCTGAAGGTGGACAGGATCCTTTTCATTTTTTATCCAAGTAGCCTAAGTGATACAAGACCAGTATCTACGTTCATTTCCACACAGTCCTAATTCATGTCAAATGTACTTATTTTCTGCCATATAGCCTCTTTCCTAATTAAGAAAACCACATCCTATTCCTATTACTATTAATGACAGCACAGGCATCAAATTTCAAGGTGACTTGTTTGGGCACCCCTTTTTCTTTTGTTTTGGCTAACACTTTACTCATATCATTTATGAGCCCCCACCAGTCCTCAGTCCTTAATCTTATTTCAAAAACTGGTCATGGGAGGCTCAGATGGGTCATAACACACGTCAGGTTGGTCATTTCCTGGGCTACATACCTTGTATAGAATAACATTATACGAACAAGTTGTTTTTAGAGTTCCAGTACACTTATAATAACCATAAAATAATAGGACCATATTGTCCTACCTCAGTGACTTGATGTATACACTGGGAACCGTCCTCAGTCTGAGGAAGGTCAGTTGAAGTCTTTACTGTACAAGTCCAAATTTTAAGGAAAATGAGTCCTGCAATGAGTTTTCTCATGCTTCAGCTGTGTGTGGACCAGTAAGCTTCTGGGTGTGACTGGAGCAGGGCTTGTTGTCTTCTTCAGAGTCACTTTGCAGGGGTTGGTGAAGCTGCTCCCATCCACATACAGCTCACAGTCTACTGATGCTCAAGGTTGGGCCCACTAGAATAAACTGAGTCCAACACCTCTACAGAGTTAAGGTCAACTGGACTTTCTGATACCAGGAGCAAGGTGGTGGGGTTTAGGGTGTTGCAAACCTCAATGGTTACATGGGGATTTTCACATGGCACGCTTTGGTACTTGGTTAATCTAGCATTTATTAACCAATGATGTCCTTTGGTATTTATCAAAGTTACCACAGCATGGGGGTCCTTTATATTCAGGTTTTGCCCAAGGGTTGGTTTATCTGCTTCTTGTGCTAACAGGGCCATTGCTGCCAGGGCCCTTAGACACGGGGGCTAGCCTTTGGAAACCCCATCTAGTTGTTTTGAGAGATAGGCCACTGGCCTTGGCCAGGGTTCCACAGTCTGGGTTAAAACTCCAACTGCTATTTTTTATCTTTCTGACACATAGAGTGTAAAGGGTTTTGTCAAGTCAGGTAGCCCCAGGGCTGGGGCCGACATGAGTTTTTCTTTTAACTCATGAAAAGCTCATTGCTGTTGGTTGTAATAGATGTAGTTTATCCAATCAACATTTTTATTAACTGTCACCCACCAAAGTATTGACTCAAATCCCGCAGCTATTTGATTTCAAGCTTTAAATTGAGCTGATATTCTCCATGGGACTCCAATTGCATCTAAATGGACATGAGAGTCGAAAGACCCACAAGGGGCTTCTCTTGCTTTACGATGTCTTATTTTTCCTCCCTCTGGTTGATGAAATGCCAGGGTGAAAGGGATAACCAGTTGGACTAAAGTACAAGTGCCACTCCAGTTATTCGGCAGAGTGCCCAGTAAAGGTCCACCACAATACCACTACACATCCGCTCAGGGATGAACAAGGGCTGACTGATAAGCTCTTGAAAATTCTTAAGCTCACTGCATCCCTTCAGGTCTCCAAGGAACGCTAAGTTTCCTCCCTGTCGTGAGAGACATGAAATGAACTTAGTGTTGGGAGATGGAGATGGATGGCTCTCGGGGGCTGAGCCGCAGGGTGCCAGACTTTGGGATATAGCAGAAAGAGCTTGGTGTGACTTATTACTCCAGGCTGTAGAATCCTGGAAAAGAGCTACCATGCAGCCCACACCTGGTCAACTGGAGGACCACCTTAGTGGAAAGGGGACTGGACCTCTGGCCTGCCATGTGCACAAGCATAACAATTGCTTTTGTTTAATGTGCGGATGAAATATTTGATCCATTCCAACCAGGCATTTGCATCTTGGTATTCTGTCTTAATTGCCAAAGTTTGTTTTAAGTCTTTAATCTATATGATCCTCTAGTAAAATGAATGTATGATTTTAGGAAATTACAAAACCCAATTGGGGAAGTCCATCCTTGCTCTTTAGTGGTCCACAGAACGTTGGACCAACTATGGTATGAAAGCTCTACATCGGGGGGCAAGACTCCTGGTTGGCACTGGGGTCTTTATCAAAATTTCCCCAGATTAAACGGTCCTAATTGACTAATGCCCAGTCTGAGGAGAGTCAGGAGGGACAGGGGTACTTTTCTGAAGTAGAGAGCTGTCTTTGACTTGGCAAGTCCCCACAGGGTATATAACAAGGCAAGCATTAAATGCAATAGTTTGAGGTGAAATTGACTTGGTTATGTTAATAACTAGATGGTCAGCAATAGAGCGATGAAAGAAGAAAGAGTAATAGAATAGATGAAAGAGTTAAATTTTTCTTAGCTTTGGTTTGGTAGGCTTTTCCCCTGGGACTGTGGCCCACAACTCTGGAGGGGGTGGCACTTTGACTCAGATGTGATGAGTCCATCCCTTTTTCACTGTATGGATAGCAGTCTCAGTGGTTAGCAGCACAAGGTAGGGTCCTTCCCAGGCTGGCTCGAGTTTTCTTTTCACCCTTTGATGAGAAGGTGATCTTCAGGCTGGCACTGGTTTACTGGAAATTCTAGGGGTGGTAGCTGTGCTAAGACTTAGTTTTGAGGGAAAGGAAAGTGGAAGATAAACTAAGTATATAATTTCTAAGAAACTGATCTTTTGTTTTAAATGTGGGGTCACCAACAGTGGACTTTATAGTCTTTGGTGCCTTCTGACTGAGAAATTTCCTTTAGCACCTATTTTTATTAGTTTTTAGACCAAAGAAAGCCAAACACCATTTTCTATTTGATAATGTTTTTTGTATGATTTGTATACCAGATAGGTTAAATTTCACCTTTATATTAGTATGTTATTAATGTTAAACTTAGTTTTAATACAACTTTATAGACATATTTATTCAATTTTTAATGTTGGACCATAAGGTAAGATTTTTATAGACCTTTTTTTAACCTTTTATAATCTTTGTTGAAGAGCAGGTTAGTGCTTTAAGAAAAACCCATTGTGGTTTTACTTTAATGTCCAGTTCACAGAAAAACTGGATGATACCCCTTTAACTTTAGCTAATATGTTTACAAACAGAATTTACACACAATTAACGTTTTAATGTAGGTAAAAATATAGGTAACTTTTTAATGTAGGTAACCTTTTAATGTAAGTAAAAATCAACATTCTTATGCCTCCTTATAACCCCTTTACCAAAGGGGTTCTTTGCTTTCCTTATACACCTTGCACATAAACTGTCTCTTCAATAGTTTTACATTCAGGAGACCTAATTACTTTTAAATTATACAACATGTCTTGCATAAATTCTTTTTCTTACACACGTGTTTTATAACTTTTTTTATTTCACAACTTTTACAGGCAATTCTTCAACATGCCTTAACTTTCTGACTTATTACAAACATTTCTTTCTTTAAACAACAGTTAATTATTTCAGGACAATAATTTACCATATAACATTTTTTTACATAAATTTTGCCCCTGCTTCCCCCGCCCCACTTTTTTTTTTCTGAAGATAACCATTCTTTTTCAAAGCAAACTTCCTTTATGTCTGTGGACTAGACTGTCTAAGGCCACAAGGTTAGAAGTTACTATAATACATGTTACACTGTTAACTTTTAGCAAACTTTACTTTTGTTGAAAACCTTGTAAGTTTGGGATTTCAATTATCCTATGCTATTAGTAAGACCTTGTTTAGTCCAAATTAACTTAGAATTGGTATAGATGACTTTTTTTTTTCCTTCAATTATGCAGGAGGAACAATCTATTGTCCTGTCCTGAAGGGAGTTCCTCCTAGGTCTGGTCAGACATTTGTGTGGTAATTAAGATGTAGATCTTCTGTTAGGAAACCTGCTGGGTTAAGGGAATTTTCAGTGGTTAATGTTAAATCATCTTTTTTAACAGAATAGCCCCATGCTTTAAGATTTTTAAGTTAGTAAGCTACCTTTTTGTTTTTTTGTTGTTTTTCTTTTTTCCCCCTTAGGATACTCCTGAACTGGTGAGGTATGCTCACAATGAGGTTTCTTCTAAAAGTTATTTTTCTACTTTCTTCTGTTAGCAAAGCAGTTGTCACTACAGAATGAATTCATCTGAGCCATCCACAGATAGGTTAAGGATTTTTGATTGGAAGGCTCCAAGTTATCAGTGACCTCAGTGCTTTCGGGCTATGCCCTTGTTTACACTGACAGCAAAGTGCTATTGGAGTGTTATAGGGTTTCAGAGAATACCTTTAATTATCAATTATAGGTTTTAAATTTACCCTGGCTTTTAAAGGAATATGGTACACTGCTTTGTTTTTTTTTTTTTTCTCTTAACTACTTGTGTATCTCTCTCTTTCTCTCTTTGACTTTCTGTCTCTCTCTCTGCCTCTCTCTCTCTCTCCTTGATGCCCTCTCTGTCTCTCTGTCTCTTCCTCTCTGTCTTTGCCTCTTTTCCTGTCTATTTCCTTTCTCTCTCTCTGCTGGTCTTTCCTTGCCTCTTCCAGCCGCTTATGCTGCTGTTCTCTCATCCACTGTGGGGTGGGGGGTCTAAAACCAGCTGTAACCAAGTGTCTATGTACAGGGACTGGTCTGGGTGCCCTGGCTTACAGGTCACCTTGTGCCATACATTTGAAACAAGGGACCTGTCCAGGCTTCCTTCTGATGACCAACCCACCTCTAATGCTGGCCAGTCTATCTTACACAAAGTTTTAAGTTTTCCTGGTGTCATAGTACTCCATAGTCTCCCTTAAATCCTATTTTGAAATTTTTCAACATAGTTCCTGGTGGGGTGGGCTTACTTTGTCCCTGACTCATGCTTCCTTTAGAAAAAATACCACACTCACACCACAAAACAAAGAACGGGTAAAAAGGGCACACACACTTTTATGGTTTGCACCAAACCAGAATCAAAACCAAACTCAGAGTATCAAGAAATCCAAGCCAGGTCAAAACCAAAACCAAAGTATCAAGCAATTCAAGTAAAGTCAAAAACAAAAACCAAAGTGCTAGTACAGGCACACCATAGGCAATCAGGCCACGCTTCCACTCAAATGGAGTAGACAAGTTCCCAAGACCAATCCTGTCAAGCAATTCAAACCAAGTCAAAACCAAAACCAAAGTGCCGATAAAGGCATGGTGTGGGCGATCAGGCCACACTTCCATTCAAATGGAGTGGGCAAGTTCCAAAGACCAGTCTTACCAAGTTTCAGATGTCCGGACTCCATGTGCCAGTTCCTTCCCAGTGTTCAGCCACTGCGTTGATCCTCCATGGGGGCCTGCCATGCACCCCTCTGATGAGGCATTCCACTGGGGCAAAGGCCTACCCAGGAGTGCTCTCAGGATCCGCATCACTTAAGCTGGCCGGAGTCCCCCACAGGGATGCTCCACAGGGCAGGCCTAAGCTGCCTTACAGGCTGCCTCAACTGTCCGTCAGTTAATCACCTCACTTCCTGGTCAGGGAACCAAGAAATGTAGCAGGACAAGCTGCAGACAAAACGCCTCAGACACCGAGTTGTAGAAGGAAGGGCTTTATTCAGCTGGAAGCATCAGTAGAGTCACACCTCCAAAAACCAAGCTCCCAGAGTGAGTAATTCCTGTCCCCTTTTAAGGACTTACAACTCTAAGGGGGTTCGCGTGAAAGGGTTGTGATCGATTGAGCAAGTTGGGGGTACGTGACTAGAGGCTGCAGGTACCAGTAATTAGAACAGAACAGGGATTTTCACAATGCTTTTTCATACAATGTCTGGAATCTATAGATAACATAACCGGTTAGGTCAGGGTCAATCTTTAACCAGGCCCAGAGCGTGGCGCCAGGCTCTCTGCCTGTGGATTTTATTTCTGCCTTTTAGTTTTTACCTCTTCTTTCTTTGGAGGCAGAAATCGGGCATAAGACAATATGAGGGGTGGTCTCTTCCTTTCTAGTAGTAGTAGTAGTTGCTTGCAATTTCACCATTAGATCATCTTTGTAAAGATGGGTTTTCAGTAGTTGCTGTATTAAAAAGCAAGTGTGAATCACTGTAGAATAGAAAATGAGGGTGATGGTGTCTGACATGGTTTGTCTGTTTCCCCATCCAAATTTCATCCTGAATTGTAGCTCCCATAATTTCCATGTGTCATGGGAGAGACCTGGTGAGAAGTAATTGAATCATAAGGGCGTGTCTTTCTCATGCTGTTCTCGTGATAGTGAGTCTCATGAGATCTGATGGTTTTATAAGGGGGAGTTCCCCTACACAAGCTCTCTTGCCTGATGCCATGTAAGACATGACTTTGCTCCTCCTTTCTCTTCTGCCATGATTGTGAGGCCTCCCTAGCCATGTGGAACTGTGAGTCAATTAAACTTTCTTTCCTTTATAAATCACCCAGTCTTGGGTATGTCTTTATTAGCAACATGAGAACAGACTAATACAGCATCCAATCTCACTCTGGGCTTTAGGAAATCATATAGACCTAAGAAGTTCACACACTCAATAAGTTAAGTAACTGTCACTTTTTTAATGAAGTAAAAATATTTTTCTTTGAATTTATGAGTTTTATCATTTTCAAATGGCTATTAAGTCATTAGAATATAAGTATTTTGTGTACCTAACTACTTAATAAGTAGTACTTAAAGGTATTTCTTTGGGCCTAGGGTACAATGAAAAATGATTGGGTGATAAAAGATGCAGTGGATGAAGACAGCTTCAGAACCTTTAAACTAATCACTAAAGTTGCATATGGGGGCTCATGCCTATAATCTCAGTGCTTTGGGAGGCTGAGACCAGAGGATCATTTCAAGTCAGGAGTTTGAGACCAGCCTGGGCAACAAAGCAAGACCCTATCTCTGCAAATAAATAAATCATCACTCAAAAGTATACCTATTGGTAATTAACACAATCAAACCTGTACTACTTTACATTAGAGGTCAGCAAACTTTTTCTATAAGGGATTAGATACTATATTAGGTTTTGCAGTCCACATTTGGTGTCTGTTGCATATTATTCTTTCCTTGTTTTTACAACCCTTTAAGTAAAAATAATTCCTAGTTCACAGGCATTCTAAAACAGGCTGCAGACCACATTGGATCCTGTACTGCACTTGCTATTCTTGCACCTGCTGCTGGATAAGTTGCAGTCATGGGAAAGTTGCCATGGTCTCCACACACATGAACTTGATCACAGACATCTGTATTGTTCTCTTCTCAGTCAAGTTTTGTGGATTATTCTACATATGCTAAGTTTAATTATTTTTAAAAAAATTATAAATGATTATACTGTGATTTGGCATTGAAAACAAAATATAACTATACAAAGGTATTTTATTGGCCTCTTCTTCATTTTATTAATGAGGAAATAATTCTCACCATAGGGTTAGGGGGATGGTCAAACAAAACACCCAACACAATGGACAGATGAAATTGTCAGTGAACTACCGAAGACTGGGTAATTTATGAAGCAAAGAGGTTTACGTGACTCAGTTCTACATGCTGTACAGGAAGCATGGCTGGAGAGCCTCAGGAAACTTACAATCATGGTGGAAGTTGGAGGGGAAGCAAACACATTTTACCATGGCAGAGCAGGAGAGAGAGGGAAGGGGAAGGGAGAAGTGTTACACACTTTTGACCAACCAGATCTCATGAGAACTCACTAGCACAAGAACAGCAAGGGGGAAATCCACCCCCATCATCCAGTCACCTCCCTCCCTGTCCCTCCCCCCAAAGTGGGAATTACAATTCCATATGAGATTTGGGTGGGGAAACAGAGCCTAACCATATCAGTTTATTAGTCACATATAGTCAGCCTGGGAGAGGAGAGCATTACACCACACAGAGGTTGCATTCAGGAATCAAGTGCACAACCAAGGACTGTTAGAAACAGCATCAAGAAACAGGATGCTCCCTGGTGCCTATAAAACATTGTGATGGACTTGTTTGAATAACTCTGTAGACTGATAGGTAACCCAGGATAAGCAGGAATTGGTCCCTGAAATTCCAGTGGCATAAGTGTCCAGTGTCAGTTACATGTGCCACCTAAATCTCAGCAGTGGCAGAAGAATGTGTCCTCTTCTGATTTGAGACATTATCTCTGCCTGTGTAACCTCCAAACTTATTTTCCTGGCATGTCAAAAGATTCTGTAAGTTATCACTGTCCTTTAATAATTTCTACCTTCATAAACTCACCATTCTTTTGTTTACAATAATGTATTTTTGACACTGGATGCTCTTAGTTGGACTTTTGTGCTTAGGACTAAACTAATACGAAAAGTAGTGCTGGAAAAAAATTGTAGCCAAGAGCCTTTCCAGCAAAGAAGTTGGTGAAATTCAGGATTTATGACCTGGTCTTGTTGGTGCTGACAGCCATAAAAAATTTTTGTACAATTAAGGGCTTGAACTCTCTGGCAGCTGGCAGCTGATGACATGCATAGGCTCTCTATGGTCACCTGTAATAAAGAGCCTATTAAACAGAAATTTTGGAAGCCTGGGTGGCTGGTGAATGGAAGAGGATGTAAGTCTGAGAACATCAAGGGATTTGAGGTGAGCTGCTTGCTTTTGATAGTGGTACACAATCTAAAACTCCAAACTTTAAAGTCCAAAATTCTCTGCTCAAGGCATGGACTCAAAGTTAGTAACAGTGATATAAAATTGTGTTAAAATAATCTTTTACCACTTGCAGCATCAGACTGGGATGGCCAAGAAATAAACTTTGCATGTTTCCAAAAGACAATAGACCATATCCCCATTATGTCATTTCTGTTATTATATCTTCTCAAGTTTTGTCTAAAATATTTCTTGTTATGGTTTATTTATGGTATTTTCATTTTTCTTACTATTGTGAATGGAGTGTATCCCATTATATTTTGAATGGACTATTTTTTCATTCACAGTAGAAGTTGTTATGGCTGTTTTAAAGAACATATATGAAATTTCATATATAAATATTGTAATCATTTGCTTAAATTGAATCTCTTGATTCTACACAGTTGTCAAAGCAATGTTTTTATTTTCCTCTTAGGTACATCCTCTGCATAATAGTAATTATCTGTCCTTCTTTCCAATAGTTATATGTCCTTTCTCCCTAGAAAATATGTTACCTACATATTCAAATATAATTTTTTAATTTCAAGTGCACTAAAATATTTTTCAATAGAGAGGAGATGCTGACTTTTCATATTCAAATACCTTTCCAGCATCCTTGGGATTATTCTGTTTTTCTTACCCTTGACTTAAATGTGATGAAAGATGTTCAGTGTTCTTTCTTAGTCTGGCTATATGTTTTATTAACAGCAAGTCTCCTTCTCCAGGGCATGAATCAAATTGATTCAGGGAGATTTCAGGACCTGACTTGAACCCACAGCTCCAGGTACTTAGCACTTCCCAGGGCTGACCTGGCAGGAAGTAGAGTAGGTAAAACCATGTTTCCTGCCCCCATTTACTCCCTTCCAGAGCCAGAAAACACATGAGCCTGGGTGTGAAATGAAAAAGAGCAGCAATAGCAACTTATGAGAAGAAACAGCTTTTTCCTCAATTTTGTAATAGGTGAGGGGTGTGGTGTATTTTGGTGAAAATCAACTAGAAGTGGTGATTATTTTATAAGAATCAGCTAACTTTCAGGTTACCTCTTACCTTCTCTATCTGACTTTTGTTCCCTGAAGATGGAATTTTATAATGACATAAGAAAAAAAAAAAGACCTTTCATCTAGCCATGTTCCATTTGAAAAGTGAGATTTCCAATATTATGACATAGTCTACTTCTTGGGTAGGTGATGACTGATGACATGCGCTGTCTGTTTAGGGTAGCACTTACCTAGCCAGTAGAGTTCCTGAGGCATGCTTACCTGACAGTGAGAAACTTTTCATATGCCCATATATGTTCATGTTTCTAAGTGTTATACCAACACTTAACATCATTGATTTATGTATTAAAAATAAATTTTAAAAATGAATTATCTGCTTAAAGGTTAAAACTTAACCTTTCTAAATATACTTTGTGAACTTATACTGTAAATATGTTGTAATCTTATGTTTTACATGATAAAAAGTACATATATAGGAACAGAGTAGGGTTTTTTTTCTTTATATCATCCTTTAAGGGAGGAAAATAGATTAATATTTAGTGTCACATATTGTTTGTGTGTTCATGAACATTCTCTCATTGACAAAAATGTAGAGCCAGGGTGAAGCAATGGAACCGTTGAATTTAAAGCCTATGGTCCCACTGCATGCCCATGGCCTCACAAAGCTAGGTTCTGTATATTCAGTCCTGCCCACATTTTATCAAGACTTTTAAAACATGCCTCTGATCCTTTTGAGTATCCAAGGTCATTTATTCTTATAGGTTAAGTTCCTCTCACTTTGTCCTTTGATTCCTCAAAACATACTGTTCTCCCTTTTCTCTGAACAGCTATAAAATGTAGACTACTTTGTCACATAAATGTCAGCATTCATATACATTTTTGGCATTATCCAGTTATATTATGTGATAGTACTTTCTAGCCTTCAAAATTCTGTCCACTGGATTACACTTCAATCAGCTTCTTTATCCTGCTAAAATCCAGCATCAAGTTGAGTATCTGATACTCAGGAGTATGTGTGATTAAATAGAAGTATTTGTAGACTCATAAAATATTAAAAGCATTATGAGGATACACAGGAGGCTTGGGAGTACATTTTTACTTAACCTCACTACCTCTGTGCACACACTAATGATTGAAGTTAAAAAAAAAAAAAATACGAGAGAGCAACAGAAAGGTCAAAAATTTAAGTACCGGCCAGGCTTGGTGGCTCACGCCTGTAATCCCAGCACTTTGGGGGGCTGAGGGGGGTGGATCACGAGGTCAGGGGTTCAAGACCAGCCTGGCTAACATTTAGCCGGGCGTGGTGGTGCATGCCTGTAATCCCAGAGACTCAGGAGGCTGAGGTAGGAGAATCACGTGAACCCGGGAGGCAGAGGTTGCAGTGAGCTGAGATCATGCCATTGCACTCCAGCCTGGGCAACAGAGGGAGACTCTGTCTCAAATAATAATAATTACCTATTAGCAAACTGATAAAACAATATTTTAAGGCATTTTTAAAGTTAGAGCTTAAACAATAGAGATGACAAGTAAAAATGATTTTTGAACTGTGTACCATGGAGCTCTAGGGTTGTATCAGGCTTCTGAAGAGACTCTGGAGGAAATGAAAAGAAGATCTAAGTTGACCAAGCTCAGCCTCCTCGACACAGCCTGAGCTGGAATGGTTCCACAGTCTTTTATATTTTTGCATTCTGTGGAATATTTCATCCATAAAAATGGGCTCAGCTGATTAAACCAATTGATAATTTTTAGAAACCACCAATTTGGTTCAATGCTTTCTTTTTAGGAATGAAGAAATTGTAGGTCAGCTAGGACAAATGGTTTGTTTGACCTCACCCAGCTAGATCATGGTGGATTTGAAACAAGACACAGACTCAAGAAGCATTCATAAAGTACTGGCTGATTACTAGATGTCCTGGTTGCTAAGTACTTCCACACATTATCGAGCATCCATAATGTAGCCTTCAGTTTCAGGATAGAAAGATTTGCCCTAGCAGCAACTTGTGGAGTGACTAGGTTGTCAAGAAAAATATTTCTTGTGCCTTTCCCATTCAGAAAAGATGCTAATGTTAGTGAAGACTGCCTGACATTTTTATACATGATAATTTTGTTTAAAAATATTAATGTGAAGGATTTATGTGCTTCTACCATATCTGTTCCCCCTCTAAATTGGCTTGAAGGAAATTTCTGTCTTGAACTAAGCCTCCATCATCCAAGTGATTTCTACATAGAGGAGACCACTAGAGGGCGCCAAAGGCATTGTTCTCAAATCTGCATCCACTTGGAGGCTACTTTTTTTTTTTTTTTTTCATTGTAAGTTTAGAGGAAGTGGGTGGGGAAGCCCAAGGTCTGGGAAAATGACCATAATAATGGTACCTCATGTTTATATAGCACCTTTCTTCAATTAGCTCAGCATGTTGGGATATGATTATTCAGCTGGGAGCTTCCAGTTGTGGGAAATGAGGCACAAGGCAAACACGTGGCCTAGGTGGGACAGAGGGTAAGACTAATTCTTACTCATTTCACACGTCCATTCATTATTTTTACTCTCAAAAGCTGATATGTGACGTTTCCTGCACATTTCCTTAGAAACAATAAGCTGAGAAGTCAGAGTCCCAAACTCGAATAGATTAAATGGAAAGACTCATTCTGCAAGGGAAAGAAATCACACTCCTCCCAGAGTCAAGGAGGGAACTAAAACCAAATTTTAAAAATTATATAATCAAATTATAAGATGTCAAGTGGAATGTATTATTTTGCAAAGCACATCATGAAAACAACATAGCTTAAAAAACAGCTACATCCTTAAACAAATATGCTCAAATCTGTAATGTAAGTCATTCATCTTTTCTTCATCCAAAATGACAATAAAAGTAAAGAACAGGCAGGAGAATGGCTTGAACCTGGGAGGTGGAGGTTGCAGAGAGCCCAGATCGTGCCACTGCACTCCAGCCTGGGTGACAGAGCGAGACTCGGTATCAAAAAAAAAAAAGAAAAAGAAAAAAAAGAAAGAACAAATTGAACTTTAAAAAGCTCAACTTTTGTACTACAAAAGAATATATTATTCCAGAGTTTAGTGTGTTAAATAAATATGCCTCCCAGCACTTTGGGAGGTGAATGTGGGTGGATCCCCTGAAGTCAGGAGTTTAAGATCAGCCTGGCTGACGTGGTGAAACCCCATCTCTACTAAAAATACAAAAATTAGCTGGGCATGGTGGCAGGCACCTGTAATCCCAGCTACTCAAGAGGCTAAGGCAGGAGAATCACTTGAAACCAGGAGGTGGAGGTTGCAGTGAGCCGAGATTGTACCACTGCACTTCAGCCTGGGCAACAAGAGCGAAACTCCATCTCAAAACAAATAAATAAATAAAAACAAACAAATGTGCCAACATGAATTAGTAGAGAAACATTATGAAAGAGCATTTGATTAACAGACAATTCGGTCTGTGGCTTAATCATCAACGATGAATATTGCTATAGTGAATGCCTCCAATGAGAGCATTTGCAAAGACTGATATGTAATACACCACTAAGATGCTGTCTTCCTCCAGAGTCATTTTGGGTCTCTGCTACAAATGCAAGGTCTTGAGTTTTCTCAAAGTATGAAGCATGGTCTTTAACTTCAAAATTAGTACGTGGGCATTTACTCACAGGTATGTTTGAGATTGTGACTTTGCAAGTTTACACTCTCGAGGGTCATCTGTTTTCACTATATATATATATATATATATTTTTTTTTTTTCTTGACATTGCAGATGGTGCTTGAATATGGCCTCCTTAATAATGCATATGATCTTAATGAATACCTGTCATATAAAGGGTTTGTCCAAAAGTGTGAGGGGATGAATATGTTTGCAATTAGCTGATCTTCATTTTATGAAAATATACATTTCAGAGACTCTGCATGTCCTGAAATGGAAACAAATCAAAATATGTTTCTTTCTAACTTACTTCTTTCCCTCTCCCACATTATGTTGAATTTGAGAAATGCCAGTGATTGATTTGAGTTTTGTGATAGTTAATACTGGGTGTCAACTTGATTGGATTGAATGATGCAAAGTATTGATCCTAAGTGTGTCTGTGAGGGTGTTGCCAAAAGAGATCAATGTTTGAGTCAGTGGGCTGGGGAAGGCACAGACCTACCCTTACTTAATTTGGGTGGGCACCGTCTAATGAGCTGCCAGTGACTAAAAAGCAGGCAGCAAAATGTGAAAAGTCTAGACTGGCCTAACCTCCCAGCCTACACTACGTCTTTCTCCTGTGTTGGATGTTTCCTGCCCTCGAACATCAAACTCCAGGTTCCTCAGTTTTGAGCCCTGGACTGCCTTCCTTGCTCTTCAGCTTGCAGATGGCCTATTGTGGGACCTTGTAATTGTGCGAGTTAATACTACTTAATGAACTCCCACATACATATACATGTATATGTGTGTATATATAATATATATGATATGTATATTATATATAATTAGTTCTGTCCCTCTAGATAATCCTAATACAGGTTTTATGGGAAAATATTTGTTTTTACCTTGTTTATTTGGATATTTACTCACATGTCTACTTTTCTAGGAATGGGGTAGATCGACTTCTACATACTGGCTATAACCACTGTACATCATTTCTCACCCTCAAAATAATAAAAACATATAGGATTTGGCTTTGGAGGTTAGGGGTTTTAAGGATGTTAGACTGAGTAACTCAAACACACATGAATCTAAAGGTATGAAAAGTAAAGTATTACTACTTTAAACTCATCCTGATCACCATTTAATTCCTGTTTGAAATCATTGATTTCTCATTGATGTGAGTTTGCTAGAAAACCAAGCCACAGCAAGGTTAAGTAGCTTGCTCATAAAGAGTCAGTGGCAGCTCAAAGTCACTAACCTAGGTCTCTTAAAGTAGCCTTTATTATTTTCATTAATCTTCTTAATATTCCAGAGGGATTTTCTGTTTAACTTCTACATAAAAAATAGGATGAAAAAGTCAATTCTCTTAATAAATTAATTTTATTCCATAAATATTTTTGAGACACTACTGTGTGTAGGGTTCTATTTAACACAGAGGTGAATACACATAGTGTTGGACCTCTGAGGACTCAGAACTATTTCTTATATTTTCTAATTAATTTCGATAATTTTTTAAAAAGACTAAATCTTGGTATCTGTAATTTTACATTTTCTGATTAGAAATATATTCACATCCAGGTAAACCCCACAAGCAGTATTAAATAACCATGGCCACCCCTCTTGGTACTTCCTCTTTATGATAGTTTTCCTCTGGAGAAAATTCAAAAAGTAAGTTTTACCCGGAAGTAATGAAATAAAAAATGTCATTTTAGTTTTGAGAGCTTTAGTCATTACTTTTCATATTTTGAGCATAAGTTTATGAAAATCATCTTGAATATTTCCAGATTTCAAATTCCTTAGTAATGCTAATCACTGGAAATACGATTTTTTTATATCACATATACCACACATCTGTAAAAACACGAAGCACATTTTACGGAAACTTTGATTTTTGCCTAAGTAATCGGTGTAATTCCTATAGGGATTTTGTTTCATTCATCCTTATGTCTCATAGCACATGTAAAACTAAAAATAAATGCATGGTAAATGAATAATTCAAGATTGAGTAGATAGATGAGTGTCTGTAAGAATCAAGCACAAATAGGGTCAGCCGAGGATGGGAAAAGTGATAAAATGGAAAATGAACAAAGACAGAAATGTAGGGATCAACTACACTTAGGTCATTGCAAAAAGAAAAGAAGTTGGATTAAACTATGATAAACAATCAGAGAGCTAGGGAAAGAGGCCATCGGTATTTTGTGTTGTGGAAAACAGAGAGGACATTTTTAGAAGTTTGGGTTGGCAATAGTGTTAAAGGTTAAAAATGATAGGAAATGTGGTAGTTATTAGAACTGTCCATAAATATTCCAGCGCTCTCTCTCCTTTGTGGTACATTGAAGACTGTTTCCCTGACTTGTTTTGGTGGATGAAATGTGATTGGAAGCGACTTGTGTTATTTTCCATTGAAAGCTTTGATAGCCAGTGAGAACTTCCCCATGTCTCCTTTTGTTTCCACTGCTAAGTGACGGAATGTTTAGATAACGGCTGCTTCATTAGCTTGGGACTAAGCAAGGGGTGCTGTGTAATGTGAACTAGATTCTTCTCCCAACCCACAAAGGACATGTTGCATGAATGAGAAATACATCTTAGTTCTTTAAAGCCACAGATTGTGGGATTATTTGTTACTACAGCATTAACTAGCCTGTTCTGACTGACAGAGAGTGAAAAGAAGTAATAACCTGTTATTAGATAGGAAGCAATTAAAATAACAAGGAAGTAGATTGAAAGACTTAAACAATAAGTCACTGATAAAAAAAAATTAGGGGAAAGGGTATGAACTACTTATTTAGTATAAAAAGAAGAGACCTACCTGTTATCTCTATAAAAAATGTTATTTGATTTGAGAGGCCAAGGTGGGCGGATCACAAGGTCAAGAGATTGAGACCACCCTAGCCAACATGGTGAAACCCTGTCTCTACTAAAAATACAAAAATTAGCTAGGCATGATAGTGCGCACCTATAGTCCCAGCTGCTCAGGGGGCTGAGGCAAGAGAATCACTTGAACCCGGAAGGTAGAGGCTATAGCGAGCCGAGATTGTGCCACTGCACTCCAGCCTGGTGACAGAGCGAGACTCCATCTCACAAAAACAAAAACAAAACAAAACAAAAGTTATTTGGAAAAAGAATCCTAAGAAATAATGCGGAAAATGTATATTGATACTATACAGGGAATAGTTTAATGTTTGAAAAGTGTTGAAGAAGGCTATATGCAATGTACCCACAGGTGAAAAATGATTGATGAAATTACTGAGTGAACTGCTGTTCATCACTATTCAAGAGTCTGTGTTTGGAGAAAATAGCACTTATTACCTAGCAGAACTACAATACCATCTTCTAGCTTAAAAAATAAAACACTAGAAGGGCAGATGTTCCTTGGGGCAATTGGTAAAGGCCTAATATCTATCCTACTAGCTTCTTGGAGAACTAGGGAGTCTTCTTTTGAAGTCACTCATTTGTGTTGCTAAGTGAAGAAGAATCTAAGTGAAATATGGTTGATATTCCGATTGGCTACTAAGGAAGTAATTTGGAGAGGGTGTCACTGGCTAAGTTATACTCAAGCTGCCATAACAACTATGTAAGAGAAACTTTGTAGCACAGAAGCAAACTTGACTGTGCAGAATACTGCCCATTATTTTCACCCAAAGTCCTGGATATATGATCTGACATAGTTAAACCTTAATAAAACTGATTTTTTTCACCTCCTGCAGAGTTTTGTTAACTAAAAGAGAGACTCGAAAGATGTATTTCTAAAAGCACCCATTTTGACTCTCTGAAATAGAAAAATATTTTGTATCAAAGGTATTGAAATTAAAAAATGGAAAAATATCATCTGTTAGTATCAGGGCAGTGAACAGAAACATCCATATAAATAAAGGAGAAGTCAGTAAATGTGTCTTGTGAAACAAAGCTGCTGAAATAATCAGAAGAGGACTTCAGAAAATCTCGAACTTTCAAAGAAATCTGAGAGCATATGGCAGCTATGAAATTAGAAGAGGAGGGGAAAAAAAGTCACAATAGAAAATAAGGACATGATTACTAAACAGAAAAAGTGCAGTGGAGGCAGTGAACTGCTTAAAATACAATTTTTAAAGTAGAAGACAATCTTAATAAGTCACCTAGAAAAATCAGAGTAAGACAATAAATACATAAGTGTTAAGAAACAATCAGAAATATAGGTAACAGAAGAGGGAGGTCAGATGTCATTGTAAGAGGAATTCCAAAAAAGTGAGCTCAGAAGGCATAATAAAGGGAGGAGAAAACTGTTCTAAGATAAAACCTGAATATTTAGATGTGAAGGGCCTCTTACTAAAAACTAGGTAATTTTAATTAAAAATAACCACATCCCCCAATATTTTATCACTAAATATGTTACAGGAACATTTTAAAAATTATTTAGAGAAGAAAAAAATTATATGCACATCCTAAAATTACATGAACTTTACATAGGAAAATGGAAAATAGTAATACTTAGTTTATGAAAGAAGAAATATAAATTGCCAGTAAAGAAGTGGGAAAACAAGAATTTAAACAAGAGTGACAGTTTTAACTTATTCCATTGGAGTTAATTAAAATAGAATAAAGCTTGATGTTATCAAAAATATATGGAAATATGAACTCTAGAATATTTTTAAGAGGAGAAGTCAGAGCAAACTGTATGACAATTGAATGCAGGTAGTTAATGCTTTTGGTAAACTCTTTGACAAAATTTGTTTACTAGAATGTATCCAAAGGAAAAAATTATATGTGCAAATATCTAGCCATAAGAATATTCAGCAAAAAATAAAACAATAATGTATCATCACAAATTCAGTATCTAACGTGACCTTGGGGTAAAGACATTAAAATTATGAATCACATACTGCTGATGTATTAAGTTGGTGCAAAGCAGTTGCAGTTTTGCTTCAAAGAATAGAAAAGTATTCCTCAAATTGGAAAAGAACAAGTTTTAAAATATATAAATAGCATATTTTAAGTTTATGATCATGTCTGCCTAGAATTAAAAAGCCACATGTTCACATTTGTTTCTGGACAAGATTCCCTCATCAAACAACCTTCCTTATCATGGGGACCAAGGATACTTAATACTTATCCCTAAGTAGCAGGCTTCAGTTTTTAGCCTGTGCGCAGAAATATCAAACAAGCCCATCACATTGCTCCTACAGGAACCAGAGGGCACCTCACCCCTTTGATGCTACAAAGCCCCGCTAACGTCCCACAGCCTCTGGTTGTTTATGATTTCCCTGAGTGAAATCCCTACGTGGCCCCATGCATGGCATGTGATGTCCTCTTCCCTTAGGCTGTGAGTGTTTGTGACTAATACACGGTTGTTGATCTCATAGGCACAGCGCTGCGTGTCATGGGTTTGGTCCTCTCCGCAACCCTAAGATGGAAATCCCTCCCTCACTAGTGGGAAGAGGAGGAGGCAAATAAAACAAAAAGATGAAAGGTTCCGGTGAAATAAAGGAATTTGTAGAGCCATGTCCTAGACTGAGAACAAGCTGATGGACTCTAACAGATAAACGAGTTAATTTGCTAAGAAAAAGCACTCCCTTCTATTAAACAGGAGAAAGGGAGGATAGAATGGGAGACAGGGAGGATAGAAAAGGGTGCCATCTGTGGCACACCCAGATGTGTCACTATCCACCCAGATAGAATGGGATATGACACAGCTGTGGGATCAAATGGGATGTGACCCAGATAGAATGGGATTGACCCAGGATAGAATGAGAGAGGACCCAGCTGTGCCATCTGTGGCACACCCAGATGTGCGACTATCCACCCAGCTGTGTGGATAGTTTGGGGCTTGTTAGTCAAGTCGGAGGTGATGTCAGCTGCTGAGATCGGAAGCAGTGATAAGGGTTGGGCCTTAAGAAGTGGATTCAACAGGGTAATTTTTGCCCAGAAACAGCATAACTCCCAGCTAACAGTAATTTAAAGGCAATTAGTTATCTCACTTAATAAGAAGCCTAGAAGTAAGCAGCTGCAGGATGGGGTAAGGATGTTCTATAAATATAAGGATACAGGATTGTCATCTGGGAAATTTCCTTCACCTTTCCCTGAAAGTGGCAAGATGTGGTTGAAGAGTCAATCATCACTATTTTACAGGATATCACCAAAAAGCCAAGAAAGAAGGGAAAAAATCAGCACATTATATATATTATATATAAATATATATAACATTGATTATATATATAAAATGTTATATATAATAAATACATTATATATACTTTACACACACGCCACACACACACACACACACACACACACACATATATACACTCTTTTTTCAGAAGCCGCCAGCAACTATCTCCTTAATCTCAGCAGCCAAAACTGGTCAGGGGTTATTCCAACATCAGCAACTACCAAAGAAAATGGGATTAGCTTCCACAATGGCTGAACTAATTTACATTCCCACCAACAGTGTAAAAGCGTTCCTATTTCTCCACAGCCTGCCGGAATCTGTTGTTTCTTGACTTGTTAATGCCATTCTGACTGGTGTGAGATGGTATCTCATTGTGGTTTTGATTTGCATTTCTCTAATGATGAGTGGAGTTTTTCATGTGTTTGTTGGCTGCGTAATTGTCTTCTGAGAAGTGTCTGTGCATGTCCTATGCCCACTTTTTGATGGGGTTTTTTTTCTTGTAAATTTAAGTTCCTTGTAAATTCTGGATCTTAGACCTTTGTCAGATAGGTAGATTAAGAAGTGGATTCAACAGGGTAATTTTTGCCCAGAAACAGCATAACTCCCAGCTAACAGTAATTTAAAGGCAATTAGTTATCTCACTTAATAAGAAGCCTAGAATTTTTCCCCCATTCTGTAGTGTTTCCTGTTCACTCTGATAGTTTCCTTCGCTGTGCAGAAGCTCTTTAGTTTAACAAGATCCCATTTGTCAATTTTGGCTTTCATCACAATTGCTTTTGGGATTTTCATCATGAAGTCTTTGCCCATGCCTATGTCCTGAATGGTATTGCCTAGGTTTTCTTCTAGGGTTTTTAGGATTTGGGTTTGTACATTTAAGTCTTTAATCCATCTTGATTTAATTTTTGTATAAGGTCCAACCATATAGTATGGCAAAGACAGTATGGTGATTCCTCAAAGATCTAGAACCAAAAATTTTACCATTTGACCCCGCAATCCCAATACTGGAACAGAAAACCAAACACCACATGTTCTCACTCATACATGAGAGTTGAACAATGAGAACACATGGACACAGAGAGGGGAACAACACACACCTGGGCCTGTTTGGGGGTGGGGAGTGAGGGCAGGGAACTTAGAGGATGGGTCAATAGGTGCAGCAAACCACCATGGCACATGTATACTTATGGAACAAACCTGCACGTTCTGCACATGTATCCCAGAACTTAAAGTAAAATGTTTTAAAAAAGAAAATGGGGCCGGGCGCGGTGGCTCAAGCCTGTAATCCCAGCACTTTGGGAGGCCGAGACGGGCGGATCACGAGGTCGGGAGATCGAGACCATCCTGGCTAACATGGTGAAACCCCGTCTCTACTAAAAAATACAAAAAACTAGCCGGGCGAGGTGGCGGGCGCCTGTAGTCCCAGCTACTCGGGAGGCTGAGGCAGGAGAATGGCGTAAACCCGGGAGGCGGAGCTTGCAGTGAGCTGAGATCCGGCCACTGCACTCCAGCCTGGGCGGCAGAGCGAGACTCCGTCTCAAAAAAAAAAAAAAAAAAAAAAAAAAAAAAGAAAATGGGATTAGTATAGCTGGTTTAGACCAATCATAATTTTTACTTCCAGGCTAAGCATTGTGCTACCTGAATAAAAGTGGGGTTCTGTTAGCAAATAATAAAGGGGAATCATTCAGGGTAAGCAACCTGCAGAGATTGTTCAAGTGAGCATGGAAAAGTTTTGGAATAGCAGCTGCACGGATAATGTCATAGGAAATCCATAAGACGTGAATAAAAGGATTACTGGGCAGCTGTCTGTGCAACATTGAAGCTGGGAAGGCATGAATTTATAGAGAACATGATATCCTAAATCTGAGATGTTTTTTGGCAACACATAGCAGTCTAGGAATCAGAAGTAAATTAATATGTGGAGTATGGAAGGAAATAAGAATGCTAGGATGTTCATGGAAAAGGTGTGGGATGGCTGATGATGGGATCCAGAACTTTAGGAGGTAACGGAGGCAGCCATGAGTTACAAGAATTAACAGAGGAAAAAAAGTACAGCTCTGGTTATCTGGAGATCAGGATGAAAAAAATGGAATGAACAGGTGGGATAAAGGAAATAAAGAAATTTTATTAAGTAAATCCAAGTTCACTGATATGAAACCATTTTACCTCAAAGCATAGACATGGCAGAGGGAGTCTGAGTAAATTAGGATGTAAAGAAAGTGGATGTAAAGAAGTTAAGAATGTCAGAAGAACATCTATTCATACAGTAGAGAGAATGGCAGAAATATATTTTTATTATATATAATATGTAAATATATACATTTATATATGTATATGAAATATATATATTTTATAAATACAATTATATTTTTATATATTTATATTTGTATATATATAAATTTTGCCTACATCATCTTGTGTTTCTAGCTTTATCATATTTTCTTTCGGGCCGAGGTGCATATTTCACATTTGTTTCTTATCCTAATCTAGAAATGGGGTGAGGTGGCGTAGTGTATGTGGTGTTACTGGAGACGTTCCCTAGGATTCTGAGATTTCACAGGGGCTTCAACTAGCAATTATCATATTAGACCTGCACAGTTAGCTTTTCAATACTTTCATAAAACCAGAGAATAGTTTTGCATTGTTAACTTGGTTGAAGGTATTATGTGTGGATACAGCTCTTTCTCTTGTAGTTTCCAGTTGCATTCTCATCCTATCTACCAGTGGTGCATTTTCCCCAAATACAATCAATGGCTATGCCTGGAATATGCAAGTGCCGGTAGATCCCCACCATGCTGCAGAATACCTGAGACCTATCTGGTAGGTCTTAGGACCTTACCTTTTTGGTAAAGCCATTTGTTGTCCTGAATCTAAAAACAGGAGGCTAGAAAATACATCAAACAATACTCAAGGGGTTGAATACACTTTGTGACATGTGTACAAAGCGAAGTTCTATGGCCATAGAATGATGTTTAAAAATGTGTTAACATAAAAAGCACAATGTCATTTTAGATTAATATTTTTATACACATGAAATATCTGCAATATTTGATTGAGAATATGGAATATTTTTTAAATCATGTTTAGGATTTTATCGTGTTTCCCAAGTAAGCATATATTATTTCAGTAATAATTAATTGTATAACAGTAACAGTGATAATAGACCTGACTAACTCTGCCCTTTAAAAATGGTGAGTGCTAGACCTGAAAAGAAAAGACGAATTGGGGAGGTTTATCCTCTCAAAGCACCAGAAGGCTTTTTCCTGTGCATAGAGAAAGAACTCCCACCAGATTCCTTACACTAGTCCCAGCTTTGTGGTCCCCATCTCTTCCTTCCAGGTAAGTCCTTAGTCTCTCTCTCTCTCGCTCTCGCTCTTTTGGTCTCGCTCTTTCTCTCTAGGTAAGTAGGTAGTAAGATCAGCTTCTGAGTCACCATAATGCATGCAGCTTCATTTCCTTTATTTCCTGTTTGGGAGCTAAGCCAGAAGGTCTCAGCACAGTCTGATTCAGCCTCTGTTTGTGTAAATATTACCCCAGGCTCTTTCCAGCCCCTAAGGCAATTTCCTTTGCCCCTTCAGAAAACTTGTGCTTTATTATCTTATTGCTTTCTGGGTTGCCAGAATTGCCAGATTGAAAACACTCTGCACTTGGTCAAGAAGATGATGAGCTTTTTGTAGGCTGCTGCTCTTCAAACAGGGCTAAATCCATCACAGTGGTGAGGGTTCTTTTGACTTGGGTTCGGGGGGGCTCCATGGAAAGCAGGCAGAGAGCTGGAAGGTCCCCCTTGGGCTGGTGACTGGACTCTCCCAGGAGATGCATCTGTGCCACTCACCAGGACTCTCTGCTGTCACCTCACTATTGGCTCTTTGAAAACAGCAGTGTGTGTGAAATATCCTATCATAAAACAAACAAGTAAAACCCAGTCATGATTGCACCCCAGGATATTTCCGTGGTCGGCTACTCATTTTTCTTGATGCTTTTTTCAATTGTCAGGCTTCTTTATAAGCCTTTCTTCCTTTTGGATGTCAGAAATTCCCAAGGATCATTTTGACCTCTTACACCCTCTCTCTTCAGGAACTTACCTACTTCCTGTCTGAATTTTCCCCAGCAGATTGGTGAATCCTAGAATTAGATCTGTCTCTAGATGCTTCAGTGTCCTGACTGATACATTCAGATCCCCTTCACTCATTTTGTGTCTCTTCTTCACAGATTCAGGGGGTATACGTGCAGGTTTCTTACATGGATATCGTGTGATAATGACGTTTGGGATACGAGTGATCCCAAGGTAGTGAGCATGGTACGCAATATGTAGCCCTTCCTCCCTCCATCTCCCCACCCTCTAGCAGTCTCCAGGGTCTATTATTCCCATCTTCATGTTCATGAGTACCCAGTGCTTAGGTCCCACTTATAAGTGAGAATGTGCAGTATTTGGTTTTCTGTCCTTGCATTAATTCACTCAGGATAATGATCTCCGGCTGCATTATTGCTGCATAGGACTTGATTTCATTCTTTTTTATGACGGCATAGTATTCCACACTGTATACGTACTGCATTTTTTTTATTGAATCCACACCACTGGTGAGCATCTAGGTTGATTCCATGTGTTTGCTATTATTAATAATACTGCAATGAAAATACAAGTGTATGTGTCTTTTTGGCAAAATGATTTATCTTCCTTTGGGTATATACCCAGTAACAGGATTGGTGGGTTAAATGTTAGCTCCGTTTTTAAGTTCTTCAAGAAATGTCCAAACTGCTTTCCACAGTGGCTGAACAAATTTACATTCCCACTAACAGTGCATAAGCGTTCACTTTGTAGCCTCACCAGCATCTGTTACTTTTTTACTTTTTCATAATAGCCACTCTAGCATGAGATGGTATCTCATTGTGGTTTTGATTTGCATTTCTCTGATCCTAAAGGCTAGCTCCAGCAACCTTCTTCAGAAGGCATTCCTTGGGCTACTGGAGCCACTTTGCCTAAATAAACCAAGGGCCTTAAGTGCCTGGAAGTTGGTCCCTTGGGGCAGACCATAGCTAATGACTGATGCAATGGTATAAAAGCCCAGATATCTTGCTTTGAGCAGGACCAGCTTTGTGGTGTGATTCATTCCTCAGAATTCTGTTTGGCTTTGGGGAAGCCTGAAACGTCACCAAAACTTCACTCTTGTCTGACTCCTTTCTTACTGAAAGAACTACAAGCAACTCTTGAATGTCACAGGTACATGAATTTTGTCTCAGCATCTGCTTCTGGGGAAGTTGAGCTAAAATATTGCTGAACCTGTAATTCACTTTCACAGATGCCTGCTAAATGTGGTCATCTGGACAAACACATGCACCTGAAACTCAATTTGTCTCCAACTCAATTTATCCTTTTTCTCCTAGTCCTGCTCCCCTTTCCATACTCCTAAGTTTATAAATGTACCAAGTTGTCCAAGAAAGACAGTAACATGAAAGTCATACCAGATGCCTCCCCTCCTCAAGCCCCACATTCACTTCATCACAATTTCCTCCCATTTTAACTCTCCAGTTTCAAACCTTTCTTCTAGTCTCCATTAGCACTGCCATGACGTTTTAGGAAACATCTATTTTTTTCCTAATCTCTCAGTCCTCAGTTAACCCTTAATCCTACCCAAGCTGGGCCCCAAAAGAAATCCTTTCCCCTTTCACCAGAAATTTCAACTCTTTCTTCCCCTTCCTTCTGCTGCACCCACAACTTCTTACTCCAAATCCCTTCTATGGTGTTTTCTCTCCTCTCTCAGTTAAGCATTGGTAGAAAAAAAGAAAAGAAAGAAAAGAAAAGAAAAGAAAAGAAAAGAAAAGAAAGACCCAACCTTATATATGATTTGTAAGTCACCACAAAAGTTTAAATTTCAACACAGAACTTCATTCATTTTATTATTTTTGTTCTGGCTTTGTCACCCAAGCTAGAGTACAGTGGCACACTCTCTGCTCGCTGCAACCTCCACCTCTTGGGTTCAAGCAATTCTCATGCCTCAGCCTCCCAAGTAGCTGGGATTACAGGTGTGTGCCACCACACCTGGCTAATTTTTGTATTTTTCAGTAGAGACCAAGTTTCACCTTGTTGCCCAGGATGGTCTCAAACTCCTGACCTCAAGGGATCTGACCACCTTGGCCTCCCAAAGTGCTGGGATTACAGGCGTGAGCCACTGCTCCCAGGCTTCACTCACTTTAGAATGTGAGAGTTCTGTCTTCTAGTTCAAAACCAATCTAATTCCTGCTTATGTTCTTCTTTGTCTCTCAAATATTTTTGTTTCATAAATTTTTACAAATTTCATCTTTCTCTATGGGTTTTACCTCTCAAGAAAAGGTCTATTTCATCCTAAAACACACATACACATACAAAACAAAACAATCTTTATCTTGACTTTTTCTCATACTTTAGCCACTTTAATATTCTTTACTATGAATCATCTAGTAATTTTAAAAAGCCATGAACTTTGTCTCCACTAGAAAGTCTTCAGTATTCTGTTATTATGCTTTCAAAGTTTTACCATGATTTCATCTTTTGCATTTAAACATTTGATGCATTGTAATTTATGTTTGGGTAAAACTATAGATATAGCTATATTTTTTTTAAGAAAGTGAATCTGTGATCCCATCACTATTTCCTAAATCCATCTATTCATATTTATTCAAAGTTTTTCCCCAATTCATTCTCTCTAAGAGGAAGATAATAATAGCATCTACTTTATAGGGTTGATTTAACGCTTAAGTGAGAGTATTTCTAAAGGACTTAAAAGCATGAAAGCACATAGTAAGTACTCAGTATTTCCAGCACTTATTATCCACAACATTATTTTTAGTTTATTTCTGGGCTATCTTCTGATAGGTTAGTATGTCAATTTGTGGACTATCTTCCCGTTACTAATATTCTTTTTCGAGGTTTTCTGGCCATTCTATTTTCTTTTTTTTTTTTTTTTTTTTTCTCCCGGGTTCCCGCCATTCTCCTGCCTCAGCCTCCCGAGTAGCTGGGACTACAGGCGCCGCCACCACGCCCGGCTAATTTTTTTTGTATTTTTAGTGGAGACGGGGTTTCACTGTGTTAGCCAGGATGGTCTCGATCTCCTGACCTCGTGATCCGCCCGTCTCGGCCTCCCAAAGTGCTGGGATTACAGGCTTGAGCCACCGCGCCCGGCCTCTGGCCATTCTATTTTCTTATTTCATCTTTCCACGCCTGTCTCTGTGAATCTGCACTTCTCAACCATAGTTGGGTTTTGAAAGGAGTCAGTCCTTGTTTACAGGAATCAGGATGTGAATATTCTCAAGTATGTAGTCTTTATCCTGAATTACAGTATAATGTGCTTGTTGCCAGTGGATTAGGAGGAATTCTTTTCCTACTGTAGCTCCCATACTGGAAGCAGAAGTTTCTCTCATCCTTGTCACATGAAGAGGGATAAATGTTACTGAGTGGATTTGAATCCTTTTTATATCTTGTCTAGGAAGTCTAGAAATTACTGACACGGGACCCAGTGTAAATGAATTCAACACATGAAATAAGTGAAACACTGAAGATTCCATTTAGATATTTAAATAAAATGGCCCCACCTCTAAATTAAAAATAAGTAAATAAAGTAAAATAATCTTTCCTTGCTAACACCAAGCCAATGAAAACATGGGGTATTTCTAATATTATAGATAACTTTAAGAAGATCTAGATTTTTAAAATATTTTTTGAGTTTTCCTATCAAGAGACATTAAAGTATTCTTTTAAATATTTACATCTCATTGTTTCTACATATTCTTTTAAACATTTTTGGACTTGTTTTTCTCTTGATCTCTTTCTACTCCTATACCAAACCATATCATATTAATTGAGTTTGCCTTGCATCATTTTTTGATAGCTCATAGGGCAATTTTCCCCATATTTACATCTATGCTATTTTTAAGCATTTCCTCTTCTAAATAAATGGTAGGCTCAGTTTATCAAAGTTCATTTAAAATCTCCTCGTAACTACATTAACAGTGTTTCACATTTGTAGGCCTGGCATTTTTATAATCCTTATTCTTATTTTTTTAAATAGAATACCATATTTATTCTATCATTTATTCCACTGTTTAATTAAATTTACTAATTCATCAGTAGTCTTACATATATCCTGTTAAACTTTTTACAGATATCTTAAGGTTTTTTTTTTAATTGACATTGGGAAATGAGTGTTTCTCCTGTCATATTCTTAGATTTTACTTTTGACTAATAGGATATAATTAGCAGTTAATTTTACTTTACTAAATTCTTATTTGTTGCAATACTTGCAGTGATTATAATGAGTGCTTGAAAAGAATATATACTTTTTAATTACTGGACTTAATTTTCTGTTTATGAAATTGTCAGTTTTCATTTATCAAGAATATTTGAATAGTGAGAATTTCTAAATAAATATGTATATATCTACATATATGCACATACATATTTTCTTCTTAATCACTTAGTGACAAACTCTGAATTCTGTCGTCATAATGATGTATTTAAATTTTTCTTCTTGTAAATGTGTCAGGTTTTGCCTTATACAATTTGAAGCTTTATTATTAGTTGCATACAGATTTACATCTTCTTGGTAAGTTCTTTTTATGATTATGTAGTGATGATTTTTCTGCCTTAAAATATTTTTCCTAATAGTGCTATAGCTTCACTAGCATTCTTTTGGTGAGTTGTCTAGTGTAATTTCTTTCATCTTTCTACTTTTTTTTTTTTTGAGATGGAGTCTTGCTCTGTCACCAGGCTGTAGTGCAGTGGCATGATCTTGGCTCACTGCAACCTCCACCTCTGGGGTTCAAGTTATTCTCCTGCCTCGGCCTCCCGAGTAGCTGGGAGTACATGCACGCAGCACCATGCCCAGCTAATTTTTGTATTTTTAGTAGAGACGGGGTTTCACCATGTTAGCCAGGATCTCTTGACCTCGTGATCCGCCCACCTTGGCCTCCCAAAGTGCTGGGATTATAGACTTGAACCACTGTGCCCGGCCTATCTTTCTACTTTTAACTTCTCAGTATACTCTTGTTTTAGATGTATTTCTACAACTGGAATTGTTTCTTTTTTCTCTGTATTAAATTAGACATTTTCAGTTGATAAGCTTAGTCTGACTGATATTTTAAAATTTAGGTTTATTCTCTTGTTTTGTGTTTCTATTTATCATGATATTTCTACAGATTTTTTAATCTTTTTTTCAATGATGTATATAGTATTCATTTGTTAGCTGATTGCCTCAGCTTTGTAGCACACATCTTTCCTAAACAGTGCCTAAAGTTAATTATAATTGCCAGTTGTCTCTCAAAGTATTCAGGAGCCTTAGAATGCTTTAATTTCAATTTCCTATCTTTCATTTTGCGTCATATTTTGGCCAGTATGTTAGTTGCACCTTTATATATCCTTTACTACTACTATTATTTTATACAGTTAATGTGAGTTCCTATGTTTTACGTGTTGCCAGTTTATTTGCTTACCATTCTATGTTACATATCCTGTCTTCCCTTTGGTTTCTATTGTTTTTCTTCCAGGATTATGTTCTTCAGCAAGTGTATGTTAATGTTAAACATGGTCTTTGTAAAAAGTTTGTTTTTTCTCTGTGGTTGTTTAAAGGACCTCTTTTCCTTTGGTGTCTCAAAGTTCACTGTGATGTGTTTGTCTAAATTCAGTTGTATTTATCCTTCACTGCATTCCTTAGGCTTCTATAATTGAAGCTATTTATGCCTTCTTTTATTTCGAAAAAATTCTATTCATTGAATGTTTATACACTGTTGGTGGGAGTGTAAATTAGTTCAACCATTGTGGAAAAGAGTGTGGTAATTCCTCAAAGAGCTAAAAACAGAACTATCATTTGACCCAGCAATCCCATTACTGCGTATATACCCAAATATATAATGCCATTACTGCGTATATAAATTGTTCTATCATAAAGACACATGCACATATATGTTCATCGCAGCACTATCCACAAAGTGAAGACATGGAATCAACCTAAATGTCCATCAGTAGTAGACTAGATAAAGGAAATGTAGTTAATAGACACTATGGAATACTATGTAGCCATAAAAAAGAGTGAGATCATGTTCTCTGTAGCAACATGGATGGAGCTGGACATCATTATCCTTAGCAAACTAATGCAGGAACAGAAAACCAAATACTACATGTTCTCACTTATAAGTGGAAGCTACATAATGAGAACTTGTGGACACATAGAGAGGAACAACAGACACTGGAGCCTACCGGAGGGTGGGAGGAGGGAGAGGATTAGGAAAAATAACGAATGGGTACTAGGCTCAATACCTAGGTAGTGAAACAATCTGTACAGCAAATATGCATAACACAAGTTTACCTATATAACAAACCTGCCCATGTGTACCCCTGAACTTAAAGAAAAAAAATGTAAAAAGAAAATTTTACCCACTACCTCTTTAATATTGTTTTTCTCATTCTTATTATTCTGTCCTTCCAGAATTCCAATCTGCAACACTACTCAAAGACTTAGAGAAGAGGAGCTCTGGTCTTGGATTTCATGTCTTAGAGGTTCTGCATCTCACAACACACACTTTCCTTCCCTCGCTCCCTCCCTTCCTTCCTCTCTCTCCTTCCCTTCCATCCTCTCTCTCTCTCATATTTAACATGTATTGTCATCCCTCTCTCACTCATGTTTAACAAGTATCATCACTTGGGATTCAGTACTCAATGTTGGTACAATTTAACTTACAGTCTTAAAATTAGCACCACTTAGCCCCCAATAAATCTTCTTGATTATATTCTTGCAAAAAAAAAAAAAAGCTATTAATTTGAAATGTTATTAAATTTTGTGGGTTGTGTGACAGCCAGTGTCAAAGATGGATGGTGCTTTGAAATGCAAAGAGGATTTGAGCAATAGAAGACTTGAGGTAGCAGGAAGCTTACCTAACATGCCAAATCCATCTTTTCTGAAAGGATGAATACAAGAGATTCTTGGGTAACACAATACATTTCCAAGTAGTGTCTTGAGTCCACTCTCTTGCTTATCTTCTTATTTCAATTCATAGTACCAAGATACCTAGCAGTTAGCCTAGTTAGCAACAGTTGAACCAAGTGACTGTATTAGTTCATTCTCACAGTGCTATGAAGAAATACCTGAGACTGGGTAAATTATAAAGGAAAGAGGTTCAATTACTCACAGTTCTGCATTGCTGAAGAGGCCTCAGGAAACTTACAAACATGGTGAAAAGCAAAGGAGAAATAGGCACCTTGTTCACAAGGCAGCAGGGTGGAGTGAGTGCAAGACAGGAAAATACAAGACACTTACAAAACCACCAGATCTTACAAGAACTCATTATCACAAGAACAGCATGGAGGAAACTGGCCCCATGGGGCCTCCACCTGGCCCCACCCTTGACACATGGGAATTATGGAGATTACAATTCAAGGTGAGATTTGGTGGGGAAACAGAGCCAAACCTTATTATTCTGAGCAACATTTTGCAATACCAAGCAATTTCTGTGGAATGGTTAATTTTACATATCCACTTGACCAGGTTAAAGGATGCCCAGATAGCTGGTAAACATTATTTCTGGGAATGCCTGTGAGGGTGTTTCCAAAAGAGATTAACACTTAAGTCAGTAGACTGAGTAAAGAAGCTCCTTTTTCACAAATACAGGTGGGTATCATTCAATATATTGAGGGCCTTAAAAATAACTAAATGGCAGAGAAAGGGTAAATTCTCTCTCACTTCTTATGCCAGGACATTTATCTTCTGCTGCCCTCAGACATCAGAGCTATTGATTCTTGGCTCAACACCTGGGTCTTGGCTCTCCAAGTTCTCAGGTCTTTGGCCTCAGACAGAATTACACCACTGGCTTTTTTAGTTCTCCAGCTTGTAGATTGCATACTGTAGGACGTCTTGACTTCCATAATCATGTGAGCCAATTTTCAAAAATCTCCTCTTCTGTATATGTGTAGATATATATATATCCTATTGGTTCTGTTTCTCTAGAGAACCTTGACTAATATATTATTCTGAAATTTGTATTCATGTATGTCTGGATATAACAATTGTTTTTTATTAGTGTAGGATTCTAGATATCACGTTAAGAGATGTGAAACTATGTGAGAGCAATGCGTTTAATTAAAATGTTTAACATTTTTCTGCAACAATAATATAGGCATCCTTATTAAAAAGTCTAAACGTAATATAAAGTTCTTAGATTATTTCCAAATCTATTAATTATTGAAAATGAAATAATTTTAAGTATATTATAGAAGAACTACAATAAAGGAGAGCTGTCTGACATTACTGTCAATGGAACAAAATTATATAATAATATTTTTATGAACATAACTAATGATTTTTTGAAAAAAGAAATAAGTTTATAGATGTATTATATAATTCATAAATTATGTATATTCTTGTATATTATATATTCAAACATCTTAATCCAAACATGCACATTAGTAATTTAGTTAACTGTGCTATTCTTTTGGTCATATGAAAGTCTTATATTGTTATAAAGGTATTTCTGTCAAGGAAGAAAGATATAAATCATTCAATAATTTGTTAGCTTGATTGAAAAATTTTAAATATTTAGACATACATTATATAGACCTGCATTTTTACTATTACTGAGGCCCCACAAATATCTTCTAGACAGGATAATAATTTGACATTCTTCCAGATCAGTGTTTTAAATTTCTTTAGTTGATGCAAGGAAAAGTTACTTGCTGAAAATATGATCTCCTTCATGACTCTTAACAGCTTTCATACTTTCCATGTCTCTCCCTTTACTTAATTCCAAAACCGTTTTTATATCTAGAAGTTCTGTTTGATTTCTTTTAACATGCTGCCAAGTGTTTTTATGTTATCTTTTGGTTTTGAGTCCTTTTTGAAAAAATGTGTTTAATAGTTTTAAACATTCTTATTTAATAGCTCTGTTATGTGACATTCTTGAAATCCTAAACTTTTCATCTCTCATTCGTGATATTTTGTTTTATGGTGTCTTTGGCCATTTTTAGGTCATGTGGTCATTATTCTAAGGGATTTATCAATGAAGACTTTAAGAAATTTAGACTAATGCTGTATACTGCTAGAATGGTTTTTGATTCTGCTATGTATCATAAGATATTACCTACCCCAAACCTCTTTTTCTCTTACCTTCTTGGCATTAGAATACCTAATACAAAGTAGTCTTCAAATGCAAATAAAGACAAGTTTATGATTATGAATTCATAAGGAAAATTTTATTTTTCTATTCTATAAGTGAGAAAAGATGTCATAATGCTGATATGTGTGCCTTTGCTAGGCCACGGTGTGTCTGAGGATGTGAGGAGGTAGCACTTTGAGGATCAGAGTGTGATATGGTTGCCTCAAGTACATTTCTTTACTCCACGTGGATTCCAATGCTCAGCTCTTGACCCCGTGTAGGGCAGAAATTCAGTTTACACATCAATTTCCCTAATTTATTTTTCTTATTCCTTCTCTTCTTCTTTCTTCGTTATTTTCTTTCTGCTTTCCTCCTTCTCCCCCTTTCCCTTCTTTTCCGTCCTTGACTAGGTAATAAATGCATGTGATACAGATTTTAAAGTACAAGAGAGCATACTATGAAAAATAAGTCACTGTCTATCCCTGAAGCCCCACTAGAGGCCACCCTCATTGTCAATTTCTTATGTATTCTTCCAGAAATATTCTAGGCACACTCATGTGGGTTTCTTCCCATACATATGTAGCCATGCCATACGTCATCTTGTGTACCATTTTCTTTACTTAAAATACCTTTTTGGAGGTCGTTCTCTCTGCATATATAAAGAATTATCAATATTCTTAGTGTGGCTTACTATTCCAAGACATGTACAATGTGTTCAATCTTTTTCTTTTACAAATAAAATACACTGCAATAAGAACCTTGTATATAACCACTTTTATTCCATATGAGAGTATAAGCTAATTCTTAGAAGCGGAATTATGGTTGAAAGTATACATGCATGTTATATATGTAGATATATATTTTTTTCTCTATATAGATTTTACTGATTTAAAAGTTTATCACAAATGCAAGAATGTGTCTATTTTCTTGCTCTCATAAGCACAGTGTGCTCATAAATTTTGACCTCTGCCAACAGGAAAAAATAACATTTCATTGGAATTTTAATTTTCTTTTATCATAAATGAGACCGAGTTTTAATGTGAGAAGTCATCTGTATATCCTTTTCCATAAGCTTTGTGTTCATATACTTTGACTATTTTTGCAATGGTTATTGGACTTCTGTTGAATCGTAGCAGATAAGCCTCCTTCCATGTGAGCAGGTAAGGTTCTCACATCCTATTCAGATCCATCCTCAAGCCTATGCTACAGCAACTGATCCAACCAGCAAGTCTGTTTATGCTACTTATCCATTATTTAAATCCCCTTAGTGAGTCCCATCAACAAAGAAAAACCTCAGATACCATAAAATGGCAGGTAAATCCTTCCATCATCTGTCCCCTATCTATCTCTTAGTTCTCTGTTTTAGTCATTAACCATTCCTCATTTTACACTTCTGCAACATGGAATTGCTTGAGGATCACTTTTATACCATGTCACTCCCTCTATACTCTGTCCTATTCCTAAAATACACTCCCCCAAGTCCTCCTTTCAGTCAGTAACCTCTTATCCCTCTATTCTTCAGCCTTTTCTGAGTTAATAACTTCTACTCATGCTCTATGTAGTGGTTAAACTATCCCCTTTATAGAAAGCATACTCTGACCTCAGAAGGCAGTAGGTGTCCCTCTTCTGTACTCTCAAATCATCTGTTGTGACTATTAAAATTTTCTGATTCCGTGACAGTCTCTCCACGGGGCTGATAACTTACTTCCAAGGACTCTATTCTATTAATCTTTCAATTTCTAGAGTGTAACATAGTATCTAACACACAACAGGTACTTGGTAGGATTTATTAAATAGGTGAACATATCCATCAAAGAAAGTTGGATAACCCACCCCAGTGACAGAGAATTAGAAAACATGTGGGAGGAATAAATGAATGCAAAAGTGTGACATGTCTCCACCTTTCACCAAATATGCTACTGTGAAGATGTATCTGGTATGAGTGTGGTTATACTAAGAAATATGGAGACTGTGGCTGAAAAGGGGAATAGACATATGTTAGTCTGTGTGTTTGTGTGTATATTTCCAGGAGGACTCGAAGATGATAGAGCATATGTATAAGATAAACATGTATACTTTAAAAAATAATACAAATTAATTGTTTCAGGGTGTGATAAAATATTGATTCCAGAAACTGGGAAAATTCATGCCTTTCCAGAAATGAGGAATATTCTCATGCAACCTGAATCGGTCTAATAGTGTTGATTAGCAATCATTATCATCGCCATAATGTAATTGCTATTTTCAGCAGTATTTTTAAAATTTTTCCATGACTGAGATGACTCAGCTATTTAAAGAAAAATAAGAGTACAAATGAGTGGATGAGTGTGACCTGAATGCCCTCCTCAGATAATTAAGGCTATGACCCTCTCAGCTGTTTCCACTGTTACACACACCCTTTCATAAAAGCTATGCTATGAATAGTCAGCCAGCACAATATTGAATTTATTAGCGAGTCACACCATGTCACTTGAAGGTCTTCCTATGCTCTTTACTTGGGTTGAGGTCCCCAGAAAATTAGAGGAGTTCTGTGAATCTGTATGCTCCCTTGACACCAAACAGTTGTTTACAGCAAGAGAAGGAGATATTGAGTTCAAAATCCTGGGCCTGAACCTTCTCTGTTTAAGTGATCTGATCTTACTGAACACTTGTTGAAAGCAGATAAGAGGAACAAAGAGGGAAAGGGTCCCCAGTCTCATACTAGGGGTTCGCTTTCTTACATCGTGGTCAAAATAGCCTTCTAAATCCTTCCCTGGGAATCCAACCGTTTTAAGTAGAACACTTGTTTATAAGAGGCAGAAATACAATTAAAAATAGACTTAGGGGAAACAAACATGGAAAAGGGAGAGAGGTTTTGTTTGGTCTTGTTTTAAGATAACAGAGAGCTTCCATCCTCAAAGAGTTAAACAGTCAACTTTGTAATCAAAGCAGTTCTGGTCCTCAGGCAACAAAAAAAAACAAAACAAAAAACAGAGTTCCAATGTTGTCATCACCCTCCCTCGCTTCTTCTCTCATCTCTGTTTCTCTTGGCCTGATAGTTTTATTCTTTCTTATTATAAGATGGTGTCTTCACACAGTGGGAGATGCGACTCTAACAGCAAGGGGTTCACAACCTCATAACCTCACACTAGAGAAACTGGGGGTAGTCCCCATAACTCCAGTTGAAAATATTCTTGGAAAGGAATCAGGTTAGCCAGGACCAGCTTAAGCTACCTGGCCACCATTGGATAAATCACTGTGGCTGAGCAGGGAGCTGCTATGGTTGCCCCAACTTGAATTGTGTCCACTCCTTTGACTAATTACTAAACTTTGACTAAACAGCTGGAGGTCAAGGGGTTTGGAGGCACTCTCAGAGAACCACAGAGTGAGAGAGAGAGAAAGGGGTATTGTCAACAGTAGACAAAGGGAGGGGTTTAGGCAGAAAAACAAAACAAAACAAAAGAAAACTCATGCACCTTAGAAACCAGCAGCATAACACTGATTTTATGGAACATTGTGTTCTGTGTTCCAACAGTTCTCTTGATAAGTGAACTTTGTGAACTTACAGGTTGGGGACCGCCTATGTCTGAATAATTACAGAAGAGGAAAAAAAAGACAATGCTTATGAGAGAAAGTCCATCATGTTAGTCCTCATCTGTTTTTCCCTTGAAGAACAGGCGTGGCTTTCCTTTGGGGTTCTGGTTGTCCCAACTGAAGTTGCTTCCTTAGTTGATAGGGCTACTACCCTTTAGGTCAAAGCTTAAAGTCAGCCTGATTGTCAGCATTTATAAGGGCATTAGTAGCAAATCTCTCCTATCCTCTAAGGACTGAATGAGACTCTTCTTTACTTTTAATGGAGTATAAGACATATATATTACTATCTTCTTCACAGCTCAGTGTTTATTATACATACTATGAATATGTAAATTAACATTACGCAACATATATATACTGTATATATTTTAGTCTATTCTGAAATACTTGCCCCAAGGCTCATATTAGAATATTCCCCATGTTGAGATTTTTGTAGTAATTTTTCTTATACTACATAGACATATTTTGTGAGATAATTACTATACAGAAATACTGTGCTGTGCATTGTATTTTTTATATAATCCCCAAATAGTATGCATTAATACCTCTCAAAAGCCATAGAATGTTTACCTTGTCATGTAGCCCTGTCCTTGGGCAAATGAGTAACTCATCAGCTCTGAAGACCTGTAGGAATGCAACAGTGGGAAAAGTTGCTCAGATATTTTTGGCAGAGAACTCTGGAAAGATTTTTTTAAAGTTATTTCACGCAATTACTTTACAAATGTTAAAAAAGAAAACTAAGAAATCTGAACATGGAAATTTTCTCAAAATGCAAAACCCAAAACTCAACAATCACAACTGAAATATAGTTAATAACAGCTATAGAATTCCATCAACTTTCTAAGGAAAGGCTTACCGAACGAGAGTGTATTTTTTTTGTTTGTAAAGTGAAAATGTCCCTCCCCTATGCTTTATTTTCATTTTTTTTTTCTCCCATCACTGTGGAAGAATGTAAGATTTCATAACAACAGACATTCAGCTTGCTTGTGATTGAGTCACTGTATGCAAATATTTCACTACGCTGGAAAAGAGAATTGGGAAATAGAATCATTTTTCCTCCCTCTGGAATTCTTTATAAACTCCCTGGAGCATCTGAGGTAACAGCATGGCTACCAAAAGCTGTCATGTTCTGTGATTTAGACATAAGCATGCACTTTTAGAGCCATGGAACTAACGAGTTTTATTTGGGAACACTTTATGTACCCAGTGTGAAATAGGTCAGACTCCTTTAAGTAACCTTCAACTTTTACTGGAACTGATCTCAAACTTGCAGCTTAGAGGAAACAGGGTACAAACCTTGCCCTGTCTGTATTCAACCTTTTAAAATGCTTCTGTGGGACACGGATGTTATGTTATTTTCTTAGCTGATGGTGAGAAACTCACTGAGATTTACATCTGCTTTGTTGCAAAGCTAAATTTAGCCTCCTTTTGACAGTTTACTTTGGCCCTAAGTCATTTCCGTTAGTCAGATACCTTTCACTGTCCAACTCATCCCATTGGCATGGATAGAGTATTAAATGGAATTAAAGATTTACAATCTCATGTGACTATCATTTTAGTCTAAAGGGAGATGTGACCTCTGAAAACTGAAAATGGACTTAGTCTACAGAGTTGGTGGTAACTCTTGTGGTTTGAGTTTGAATAACTCCAGTGTTTTTACAGATCTCCCCCAGCGTTAGCTATACCACTTGAAATCGACAATTTCAGAAAACATGCTGGGATAAGCAATGGCAAGTATCCAAAAGAATGAATGTCTTAAAATTCAGTAGTTTTTTGAATGCAGAGAGGCATTGAGTGTAATTAGTATACATTAAATAACTCAGTTTCCATTCCTTATCTGTTGATTTTTTTTTTCTTTTTTTTATAACTAGCTGGGATTGGACAATAAAAGTAGTATAGTAGAGATTTATAAATACATTAAACTAGGAATTGGAAACTTCTAGTTACAGTCCTGGCATTAAGCCATATGTTGCCTAGAATAAATTATTTCAACTCTCTGAGATTTCTTTTTCTATCTGTATACAACCAGCCTTCCATATCCATGGGTTCCATATCCATGCATTAAACTAACCTTGGATCACAAATATTCAGAAAAAATAAAAAATATAATAAAAAGGATACAAAGAAAAATAATAGAGTACAACAACCATTTACATGGCATTTACATTATATTAGCCATTATAAGTAATCTAGAGATGCTTTGAAGTATATGGGAGGATATGCATAGGTTATATGCAAACACTGCACCATTTTATAGCAGGGGCTTGATCATTTGCAGATTTTTGTGTCTGTGGGGAATGCTAAAACCAATCCCCAATGATTCCAAGGGACAACTGTATTATTTAATGATAGCCACTGTAACAAACAACTACAAAACTTTGAGAGTTAACATAACAAAATATATGTTCTAATGACACAAAGTCCAAAGAGGATTTTCTATATCAGGTGACTCTTGGGTTTCACTCGGGGTGGCATTCTGCCAAAAAGTAATTCAGGGACCATTTCCTTACATATTGTGACTGTCTCATCTTGGCATCCTTCATTTTTGGTTTTCAAACAGGGAGAAAGCATGAAATATTTTGTAGGATGATTTGGGAGTGAGATCTAAAAATGACTTGTACCAATTTTGTTCACATTCCATAGACTAGAACTCTTTAATATCCACAGAATAGATAACTTGCATTCACTCAGAACATTTTGACTAGAAACTTACATTCCCTAGATGTAAAATGTAAAAAATGCAACTTATGGGCACTTAACAGTTTTTCTTGTTGATGATACTAGAAGCTGATAGACTTGAGGATGGGATGAAACAGGTGAGATGAGAACAGGAAAGTTTGGGTACAGTAGAAGATAATCTTTTTTATTTCGAGATTTGATCTTAGACAGTCTTGGCATGGGTAAGAAAGTCAATATGGAACCAAACAGTCAAATCAGAGCAGAGAATTCTCCTATTTACAGACATCTCCAGTATTTTTGAAGGACCTGGTCACATTCTCAGTCATGGCAAGGCAATTTTGTGTTATAATAGTGAGAAGACTTCTAGGAAGAAGAATAGGCCCTCAGAGCTCTTCAAAAACTTTTACTTTAGAGTTTGTATGAGGTTTATTTCATTGTGGTGGTCTTTTTTTCTTTTGTTTCGTTTTTAAGATGGAAAAAAAAAACATTCTCGTGGATCAAAGAGTCTTATTTTTGTGGGAAGTTTTCCAAAATCCATAAACTATTCATGAAGAGACTTCTCCAAACACACAATGATTTCAACAAAAATAAGACAAAGCTGTTGGATTTTTGCCTTGTGTTGTCAGGGGACAAAGGCGTATCTCTCAACTAGATAACCCTTTGCTATAGCCTGGCCTCATTATCTGAAATTGCCTGGTGACTTACATCAGTTTTTATGCCAATCTGAGCCTGGTTTCTAAACTCTAAAGGTGAAGTGAGACATCTTAAAAACATAGCAGTATTCTCACACCAATATAGAAAAAAATACACATCTAGGAAATTTAATAATGGCCAGTATTTATTTACTACCAGGCACTATTCTGTTTATAGGTATTAACACGATGAAACCTCTTTTTGAGAGAAGGTTACTACCTGTTTTGTCACCTTATTTTACAGAGTAAGGAACTAAGGAGCAGCAAGGTGAAATATTTTTCTCAAAGTTACACACCTGAGTAAAAAGAGAAGCCAGAATTCAAAATCCCATATTTTGACTTCAGAGTCAAGTTTTCAACTGCAGTACATATTGCCTGGGGTGACATGAAATATCACCTTCAGCCACTTCCAATCAAAAACAAATTTTAATAAGATATTTTTAAAGGGAATAATGCATCCACATTGAAAATTAGAGAATAAAGATTTACACTCTAATAGTCCACAATCCAAGATAAGTCTTCAAGCATCTCTGACACGAAGAGCTTGCAAGTCATCATTCTCATCTTTTACAACAATAAAAAATTGAGCAAAATAAAAATCCACCACCAAATCTGGACAGACAGTGGCAGCTGAGGCCTGCCTACCTGCAGAGCATAAGCCACTGGAGCTGCAGTAACACCCAAATAGCTACTTTCCTGGAACATGACTTGGATAGCCTGTAATAAACTCCTGACCAGGGGCTCTCCTGGTGAAACATTAAGATTCTCTCCTGGATCTCTCAAGGAAAAGGGCAAAGTAACATTTGTGAAATATGCTTACAGCATTGCTCTAACAAAGTCCTACTCTACAGGGAGGAGTAAAACTTGAGCATAGCCTTATCCCAACATGAGAAATGATCATTTGTCTCTCTTCATCACCAGTCATTGATGCATCCTTCCAGAGAGGAAGATGGAATAGGCAGTTCTGTGCTTTCTTGAGTTTTAGCCTCTTGTTATGCCATTACAGTAAATAATTAAATGCTTAACACTTTCATACTGGACTTGCTGCTTTGACTGGCTACTCTCATGCATGGCAGCTCAGCCTATCTCCCAGCTCAGCTGAGCTCCTGACATCTAGAATAGATTTTTTTTTTTTTTTTGTAATTTACAACTCAATAATAAAAATATGAATAATCCAATTAAAAGATGAGCAAAGGAACTGAAATGACATTTCTCTCAAGGAAAATATACAAATGGCCAAAAAGCTGATGAAAAAATGCTCAACATCCCTAAACATGAGGGAAATGCAGAAAACCACGATGAGATACCACTTCACATCCATTAAGGGGACTATCATCCAAAAGGTGAATAACAAGTGTTGGAAAGATGTGGAGAAACTGCAATTACATATTGCTGATGTGAATGTAACATGGTGCAGCTGTCTTGGATAACAGTATGGTAACTCCTCATATCATATGATCCAGTAGTTTCACTTCTAGCTATATATGCGAGAGAGATTAAATGAAAGGGAAATTAAAATGCACTCATATAAAAGCTTGTACACAAAGGTTCACAGCAGCATAATTCATAATATCCAAAAGGTAGAAACAACTCAAGTGTTTATCAGCTGATAAATGGATAAATATTCATACAATGGAATATTATTCAGCAATAAAATGAAGTACTGATACCTGCTATAATATAGATGAACCTTGGAAACATACTAAATGAGAGAGGATAGACCCAAATGACCACATATGATTCCATTTAGACAAAATCACAAATAGGTAAATTTATAGAGACAGAAATGAGATTCTTAGGGACCTACAACTATCAAGGAAATGCAGAGATTGGTGGGTGACATCTAAGGCATACAGGGTCTCATTTTAGGATATAGAAAATATTCTAGAATTTATTGTCATGAGGGATACATAATTGGGAATTTCCCAAAAGCCATTGAATTTTAACCTTTAACTGAGTGAATTGTAAATTTTGTGGACTATACCTTAATAAAGCAGTTGAGAAATACATACACACGGTGAAAGTGTTACTGTATGCAATTTCTAAATAAGAGTGAAATTATTTAGAAACATCCTGATCATATTTCCATACCATTCAAAATTCATTTAATATATTTTTTATTTTGTACACAGATAAATTTCTAGTTCTAAAGACAGTATTTGCTATATATTGGTTTTCAATGATATTTGATTACTTATATTTTTAAGTTGTAAAACAAGTAAATATGAAATAGGCCAAAATGAATATGGCCAAATTATCATAATACCCCACTTCCAAGCTGTCACATTACCGAGTAGCTAATGTATTGTCTTTCAAATAGCATATTAAGTGTTGAAGAGAATCTTCATTTTTGTCTTAATCTTGAATGTAAAGGGACTAATACTGGCTGTTTCTTTGAGATAGCAGACGTGTGTGCATGTGTGTGTGTATTTTGGTGGGTAGGAGGAATCCTTGGTACAAAGAGCTAATTTAATCATAGTCTTCAGTAAATGGAACATTATCATCATTGATCTGCACAACCCTGTCCTTCTGGTTTCTTGTTTTTGACTCATCCATTGATTTATTTGTGCATTTATTCAATTTCCTCATATCTCACTATGTCTCAACTATTCTGATGTGTAGCCTTTTACTTGTTTTTATAAATATTCATTGCTGTTTCGTAGACGTGTAATTTTGAATTTTAAATTTAATTTTTTTAAGGATTGTGTTAAGCTTTCTAGTTTTGTCCTTCATGACTGCTTTAAATATTTTTTAAAAAGATTGTGTTAAGCTTCCTAGTTTTGTCCTTCATCACTGCTTTTAGGGTCAATCCATGTTTCTGTGTGTACATCTAGTGTGTTATTAACTCAGACTCATCCTCCATGGAGTTTACCTATAACATGCTACCTAATTGCTTCCCCAGTGATGGACATTCTACATTTCTGCTACCCACTAACACAAATACTGCTGCAATGAGTAATCAGAGGGCACGTTTTTGAGTTTCTCTAGGATCATATGCCTTGGAGAAGGATCCCTGGGTCGTGGGGAATAGATGGATTTAACTAGAGTAAACATTGCTGGGTGGTTATGCAAAATAAGCTGTACCAACCTTCCATGAACAGGGCATAATATATCCACAGCCACACTTCCCAATACCAACTGTCTAATTTATCACCCTCTGATAGACATAAAGTGATAATTATGAATGTTTCTATTTTTATTAATACAATTGAGCATCTCTTTGAGATTTTCTATTCTGCGAATTTCCTATTCAAACCTCTCACCCATTTTCTATTAGGGTTCATGTCTTTTTCTTGTTATTTGCAAGTGTTTAACTTTTATATATTAATCCCTTGTCAATTTTAGACATTGCAAACACCTTCTCTCAGTCTAAATTTTCCATAATGTTCTATATTTAAGATAAATCTTTAATTTTTATGTAATTTTGCATTTATGCTTTCTGCAATTGAGATTTTTACAAATAATTAACACTTGAGATTTGATAAAGTTGTAGAATACTGAGTACCTAATGTGTGCTTTTTTCTTCAAATAGCATCTTAATTAAGTGTTGAAGAGAATATTTTAGTTTATGTCCTGATCCTGAACGTCAAGGAGTTGCTCATCAATTCTACACAGAAATACATTGTGATTATCTTCTAATAACTTTATGGTTTACCATTAAAATTTGACTTTTAGTCCATCTGCATCTAATATTATATATAGTTTTAATGAGGATTTATCTTCCAGTTCTATTCCTTTGCCACTGAAAGGAATAAGCCAGGTATGTGATTATGTATCTGGGAAAAGATACATATTCAGGCAGAGGAATAGCAAGTATAAAATCACTACGTGGAAACAAGCTTGGCATCTTCCAGGATCAGGAAGAATTCCACTGTGGTAGGAGAGCACAGAGCTAGGGAAGGAGCTGTCATAAGTGAAGAAGTAGGCAGGAGCCATTCAGCAGAGTCCTTGAAGCCATGGGAAAATGATGGATTTCATTCTAAGTGTAATTGCAATCCATTGGAGGGTTAAAAGTAGAGTCACATAATTTGAGTTACGTTTTAAAGTAGATTTCCATGGGGCTTCCAATGATGGATGAGATTAAGAGCATTCTACTTCTTTTCTCCTGATAATTATAACTTAACACTTCAAACAGAATACAGAAACAACTATTAGAAGACTCTAAATAAATGAATATTTGTAAAACCAGATTCATTAGAGGACTCCCCTGAGGTTATGTTTTATTTTCCTTATTTTTTTCTGTTTACTGACCTGATTTGCAGGCTATTGGGACTGATCCTAAACCTATTTGGTCCTGGGCATTACTGGTTCTGATGAGTGAATAATACCTGCTGTCTAAAAATAAGCAGCCCCAAATCTTTTGTGTTTTATAAGAAACTGCTTTGGTGACTCCTACCTTTTCCAACAAAACATCATGTCCAGTATGTATATACATATCTAGTTTGGATATTTCAAAAGAAATGTCACCACTCAATATGTACTCACTTGAGGCTTTTATTTAAAGGATACATGGTAGCATGAGAAAGAGAATGCAAGCAGGTATTAGAAGTCCCCAGAAATATCCCATAGCTTGAACTCCCCTGGGCTCCATCTGCATACTAGGACTGGGCAGTGTTCTAGTGTGTCCATGATTTGAACTGTCATCTGTGTAAAAAATCTTGGCTCCCGGAGAGCACTCCAAAAATATCTCAGTAGCTCTTTTAGTCAAACCACTTAGTCCTGTTGCCTAACCATAAGTTAAGAAGGTAAACTTGGAATATGCCAAGGATGTTTCAGTCCCTAAACAGTACATCATAAATGCCACTGACCTTATCTTAAGAGTAAAAATCATCCAGTGTCTAAATATCCCCAAAGATTAAAAACAGAACATTTCCAGTACAGTTGTAGATCAGCTCTATTCCAACAGACTTCTAACTCTTGGTCAAAGCATTGCAAGTACAAATTGCTGATGGGTGTTCCTGTCCTTGTATCTTTCATACTATTTACAGGAAAAAAAAAAAAAAAAGAACAACTGCTAGAATACTATTTATTTGTATCAACAAACAAGTGGGGTATAACTGTAAAGAAAGCTTTCAGTTTGCCAAAGATTCTAGAAGATTCCAGGGCCAACTTCTTCGTAATCATGCACAAGCTTGACAACAATTTGACATCCTTCTGCCACTGAAATGTAAACTTTATAAAGGGTATCAATGGATTGATCCAATGGAACGATTAATTCTTTGTTAACTAAATCTAGCTCCTCCTTTGCTCAATCAGCTTCTATTGGAAGAAAATCTTGTAGAGGTTTTAATTCAATCTGACAATACATTTGGCCGTCAATATCAGTGTTATGGGTTTAGTCAAAATCCATTAAATTAACCTTATAATTATACCAGCATTACACCAATTAGCAGTTAAATTACGAATTAGATTAAGATCACCACAAAACAAATCAGTTAAAATTATTTTCACATTTCCCTGGCTTTCCCAGAAAAAAAGTGACTTTGTCCATATACCTAATGTTGTCGTGGATTGAAATATAAATCAAGAGGCAAGTTGCAGTTAGTTCTGGATTCCAAGTCCCTTATGGGCATAGTTATATGGTCTGTTTCATACTACAAAGTTTTACGGATGCAGGTTCCCAAGGTGTTTATTTTTAAGAAATGTCTGTCTTTCCCCCACTGGTAAAATCTTGAAGTTTAATTAGTTTTAACTGACTTCACCAATGGGTACATCTGTTTTGATTTATGCACGGGACTTTGACAGTTAAGAAGCATGCATGTAGACTGTATTCTCCATTTAGAAATTTCCAGGCACTCAGGAGACCATAAGTCTCTTGTAACTCATCCCTGGATCCCAGAACATTGCCCTTAAGCTAACTGCTACCATCTGGAGGAGCATACTTCACAGCTCCTCTTTGGTTATTGTGCATGCCCTTTTCTACCTTTGTTCCCTAGGGTGTATGCCTAACTATCTATTGAGTCTGTTTGCCTACTTCTCCAAGGCTGTGTTATCTGCCCAGGCTTCTTGCCACCTTTTCCCTTTCTCTTGAAATAACATCCAAACTAATAGGCTAATATGGGCCAATAAGTTGTTTCTTCAGTATATTTTCTATATATAGTAAAAGTAAGTTTGGCTTGTCCTAGGAATCCTAGGACTATACCAATTTCATCCAGGGCTCTTTTACAGTGTTTTGGACAATGTTGGTTTACTGATTGCATATACTGTTGCCATAGAGTCTTATAGAGTACATACAAGTTGAGTACATATTTAGGACACAAAAATGGTGAATTCCTCAGGATAATGTCATTTAATCAGTAGTCATCCCCCAAAACACTTCAGTTTGACTGTGCCAGAGTTTGCTATATACTCCCTTAGCAGATCCTGGGGCTATCAGCAGGAGGTATGGGCCCACCAAGTCACCCCTAAACAGACATTGAAATCTGTTCGAAAAGTATTCTTTACATTGATGATTTCCCTCCATCCACATAAGCGTGGATTATATGCATTAGGCCACATAATACTATGACAAATTGAACATGCAACAAATTTGTTCATCATGTTTAGGCATCTTCGTCAACAGGCCATCATTTAGTTTAACTGCTACACAGTGAACTATGGCCCTTTCCTGCATGGTATTTCCCAAAAGTTGTCTTTCACAAGGTGTTGATAATGTCATTGGGATGCTTCATATACATGAACACATGGTAATGCTTCTTTAATTCCCTGAAGCCCATCCTGGACCTTCAGATTCAAGCAAAGGAGGAGTTTTCTGCGGGCTTACACATTCACTCTCATGGGCATTTGTAAATATATCTAAAAGTAAATATCATTTTCCGTTCTAGCTTTTCCTTGTTAGCATTATCCATTTATTGGCTTCCTTTAGATTTAGCAAGCACTTCTCCTTCTTTGATTGATTTTCACCCATATCCTCCTCCTACCCCTGAAGTAAAGACATAAGGATCAGCAGAGGACTTACCTATAGAGGGGGAGGCAATATGAGTCCTGCCAATGCCTTCCCCTTTATTCATTTCATTCCAATAGACTAGGGTTGGATAAGTACATGCTTATAACACTGGCTCACCTGCTAGGTAGGAAAGCAGAAACCGATCCAGTTCAGACAAGTCAGGAGAAACACAACTTGTCATTCGTTGAGGGAATTGTACAGTGACATTGAGGGACATTGTCATGGTGTCGTGTTAGCAATTGATCCTTATTCTGGAACTCTTGAATGCATTTCAACTCCTGGCATTACAAGATCAGGCAGAGAAGAAGAAGATAAACTAGAAATAAAGAAAAAGTTTATGTAACTTCCTATGCCCCATTCCTTCTTCCCCATCTTCCCCACAATATCTCAACAATCGATTCAAAGGCAAACCCTCTTTACTTCCACACATTCTACATTTTAGCACATATATATTCAGTCATGGTAAGCATCACTTCAATTCTTAGCACCTCCAATTTACTAAGCCAGTGTTTCAATTTCCCATTCCCATTTTCAGTCAGTCTGCTACTTTGTAGGTAGTCAACTTCCTTGTATATGACACTTTTTAGCTCGCAGTGCAGGGCACTCTAATAAAATTGATTCCTGGATTTGACAGTATATAAGCAGGAAGTCCAAACTGAAATAATATTATTTGCTCTAGGCCTCTATGGTGTTAAAGGAATTTGCTTCAGCTGTCAGATATGCAAACCCAAATCCAGAATGAATATCCATCCCAGTGAAGACCCACTGTATCTACCACAAAGTTGGGAATCCACTTGCCAGCTATAGGCAGGCCCAGATCACCTTGGTATGAGGCCCATGACTGTATTCCATCTCTGATGTTCCTGTTAACAAATAGAACAATTTTTAGTCATTGTTCAAGTTGCTAAGGGAGACATTTGGATACGTCTCTCTCCTTGTAATTGTTGCATTGCTCAAATGCTTCTATGGCTGCTCAGAGCTCAATTTGCGTACCTAAAAGGCCGCTTCCAAGGTGCACTGGAGGACATTTGCTTATTGGTCCCAGTCTCCTCAGAAATAACAAGGGGGCTTTTTAACGGGCATGGACATGGGTCCCACTTTAATTTCCCCTTCAAGTCTGCAGATTTTTCTATAACAGAGCATCCCACTAGGTGTTCCTTCTATCTTTTGGTCATCTAAGGCCCATTTTCCAAATCATATTGCCAGCCAGCTAGTTCCTAGCTCAAAATCCTAGCTATTGCCGCTGGGTGGCAGTCACAGGCCTTTATCAGAAGCTCCAGTCAGCAGAGCTGCAAGTAGCAGAAACTTCCCAAATCATTTCATTCAGTTCTCTTTTCATCTACAGTTCACCTCCTGGATCCATCAGCTTTTCTATAAGAATGTAGAATATTCTTTTCTATAAGAATATAGACCATTACAAACAGTGTCATAAGGGATTCAGGGGTACTAATATTACCGCATATAACAGATCTGCAATAAAGGGCAAACTTTATGCCCACCAGGGTATCCTCTATTGTTTTAAATTACAATTTAAGTGGTTTCATTCTAACAATTTGTGAAGCAGCATGCCAAAAAACAGGGGAAGGAGGAAACCTGAACAAAATTCCTTGCCCAGTGATTTTGATAGGGAAAAACGTCCTCAGACATCACATCCATTGCAGTGATACTTTGATCAGAGTAGGTCAACGCTGTGCACATTTTCATCCATAAATCTCCACTTTAAGCCATACTTTCACTTGCTCGCCTTCATGAGTTGCAACACCACAAACTTCTAATTTAACTACATTGCCCTTTATCACTTCATTCGCAGGTTTAAGTACCAATGTTCAGCAATCTTGATAAAGTTTCTACACTATGCATGAGCCATTTTACCTATACCAATGTAAACAGCTAGGGGTCCCTGGCTGAGGATTTTTCCAAGACACTTGGGCTCTCTCATTGCATTGCACTTTTGACATTGGTGTAAGCTCTGAAGAGATTTTAGACTCTTTTGTGTAACATTCAAATTTTTAATCCATAACATTATTACTAGGATATATTTACTAGGATGAACTTACTGGGATAAATTTTCTAGGATACATTGAGTGAATGGGTCTCATTCATTTTATCATCTGAGTTGGTATTACAGCTTTTATAATCTTTTATAGCAATTCATTAACATTTTAGTGACTACTCTATCTCCTCCTTTTTCATGCCATTTTTTAATCAACAATAACATATTTCTGCCTGGTTCAATTGTTCCAAAGTTTTTTCCAACTCCTGTATTCTTATTGTTTAATTTTTTCTGAATAATCCTGCTCTTTTTCTTGTCATTAAATACCCTATTTGGGGGAGCTGAGTAAAGAGATCAACTGCAATTTTCCTCAAATCTTTTTGTCCCCCCAACAATGTAGGCACCCAAGGAGTCCAGGAAGTTGCAACTTTTGTTATTACAACATCAACCCTCACCTACGCCAGTGGTAGCAGAGGTTCCCAACCTTTTTGGCATCAGGGAATGGTTTCATAGAAGACAGTTTTTCCATGAACCAGTAAGGGTAGAGTGTGTGTAGGGGTAACTGTTTCATTTCAGATCATTAGGCATTAGATTCTCATAAAGAGCATACAACCTGGATCCCTCACATGCACAGCTCACAGTAGGGTTTGCACTCTGGTGAGATCTAGTGTCCTTGCTGATCTGACAGGAGGTGGGGCTCAAGCAGTAATGCTGGCTTACCTGCTGTTTACCTCTTGCTGTGCAGCCTGGTTTCTAAGAGGCCATGGACTGGTCCGTGGCCCAGGGATTGGGAACCCCTGAGTCATAGCATTAAGTTATGCATCATCACATAACCAGTATAAAGTTACCTGCGTCTTTAGCATTTCAGTACCTTTGGGGTACTCCACTTAATATCTAAGAGAGGAGTGAGACAACTCTCCTTTTCAGGGCATGAATCACATACTCTTGCCTTTATGCAACTTAACAGAGTGGGACCATAATTCTGTGAAAGCTGCAAGCCAATTTAGGATCCTGAGTAAGATCCAACATGAAGTTACCCAGGATCCCCCAAACTCAATTTCCATTGCAAAAGCAATTGTGAAAAGAGCTGCAAAATGAACCTAAAAAGTGGCTTAACTCTTTTATAATGGACAAGACTCCAAAGCAAATATCTGACCAGTCCCCTGTGGACACTCCATTCCACACAGGCAGATACAGGGCCTAACACTGAGGCTCTTGCAGCTTCACTCTGCCTCTCTGGGATCGTCACTTTAGCTAGAACAGATGGGAGCAGCCAAGACACCTATTCTTGGCTGACTTCTCCTCAGTGTAAACCTTTTTTGTTACCCATTTAGCTACCTCCCCTGGCCCTGGTCCACAAATGCTTTTCTACCCATCTGTGGACAGAATATTTTTGTGACCTCAGTCTAGGAGTGGGCGGTCAGAAGCCAGCAGAAACCAATGCTTTCATCCCCCCAACCTCAGCTCATCTTTCCTTCTCCTAAGCAATGCCTTAGCCGTTACCTAAATTACAGAATGGAAAGGGTCATTTCAAATGTCTGGTCTGGGTTACTCACCGTATAGTGTTCCCCAGTTTGGGTATTTTGAAAAGTACTTGCCATAGAGTATACTCATCTGAGGTTTTATTTCAAGGCAAAAGATTCAAGGCAGCAGGAGAAAGGAAATACAGACATACCTGGGAGGTTGGAGAAACATCAGGAGGCACAAACTCCCCAGGGCCCTGTCTTTGTAAACTAGGGATCTGGCTTGAACCAACTTCATGCAAGGAATCCTGAGAAATCCCCCCAAAAGGCTCTCTAGCTTTCTAAGTAGTCATGCCAGGTTATCAAACCGGTTAGGCCAGTTGCAAACCCTCAGTAAAGAAACTGACCCTTGGGGGTTTCCTGGGAGAGTTTGGATTCTAAGTAGTACATCATAAACACCACTGCCATTATCTTAGTCAAAAGTAAAACCAGACATCCAGCAGTCCCCAAGGATAAAGATAAAGTATTTTCAGTCCCTCTGTAAACCAGCTCTCTCTCTACATATCACCTCACCAGAAAACTCAAAGCATTTATTGCCTATATTATGTAATTACAGTACACCATTGTCTAAAATTAAGTAAAAATTTTAAGGTTATATGTATATGTTTTATCTCTCTAGCCATATCAAAAGTTTTGTGATGAATGAGTTCATTGATTCATTGCTAAGTTAATATTTACTGAATAAAAGAATGAAAATTACCATAATTAATACATGAAAAGTAATCATACTGAAGTAAATGAGAAATAGGTCACTACTAATCTACAATACTGAAAGAGATTTTCTAACCACCATAAGAGAGATGCCACCAGCCAGGTTGTGCCTGGGAAATATATATATCAGAATTTCTACTTCAGTTTCACATCACTTAAATATAGACTCAGGAAACTTAAATTATTAGTCAGTGTAATAATCTAGGTCCTATGCAGTTCAACAAAGCAAGAATGAATGGTAAAATAATTGAAAAGGAAGAAATAAATTTTTTCTATGAGTAGACAATTTAATTTTCTACATAGAATATTCAAGAGAATTATATATGAAGAGCTGAGATAATGACAGTATATTTTTTCTTTTTTTCTTTCCACTTACATGATGATGATATAGGTATTTATTTTTGTTACGTTTTATATGGGACATTTAGGCCTTCACTTTTTGAATATGTGCTATATTTCACAAACTTGAAAAATTTTAAATTCATGAGAATTGACAAACTATGGGAAATATTTCCAAAAATTAAGAAATTAAAATCGGTAATGCCCCTAGGTTGCAGCAGTAACAAATTGGAAGTTTTGATTAAAAGAGATAAAGTGAATCTTAGTTTATGTGAAAGTATTTTAAGGTTTGTGAGGGGGTTGTTGGAGAAATCTAGAGTGGATGACTCCGTGTCAAGACAGTAAATTGGAGACTCATATGCCCTCTGGGTTTAGTAGAGGCAGACCAGCTGTGCCTCTAATAGCTGGATGTCGTATCTACTATGTTGGAATTATCAATATGAGAAATTATCAAATACTTTTTTCCACTAAGACCTGTTGCCCACTCCCAAGGTTAGACTTCCTCTCCTAAATATTTCTGATCACACTAAGAAAATTTTTCCTCTCATTAGCCAGTGTAATTATCGAAATGGCCTACATTTATCGAACATAGTATTCTTCTCTACATCAACAGGATCAAGAAATAGATTTGTTTAAATTGAAGATCTTTTCCCAGGCTTCTGTACAGCCTCACCAAGACACACACACAGTGGAGCCATCTTTTCTTTCATTTTCTATTTTTATTCTTTTTGATCAAGATATCAGGCCTTAGTCTAATTGTCTAGCTTAGAGTTCAGTTATACATGCTAATTCAATTTTAGTAAATGCATAGTAACAGTGTAAAGTCGTATAAAACTGCCCTTTGTGAGAAAAAGATTGTTTAAACGGGTTTTCTGTGAATGCTGACATTCATTTTCTACTGTGATTTAATTATATGTACTTGTACCTGTGGTGTGATCTATTCTGTTATGTCCCTTGCTTTTTGAAGACAGAGATTTTATCAAATCATCTTTGGAGTTCTTATTACACTTCATCAAGTATTTTGGCCATTCTAAGCATTAAAAAAAAAATGTGTGCTGGCTAACTTCATTTTCCTCATGCTAGCATTCAGCTATTCATTTATTCAAAATAAACACCTATAATCTGCAATAAGTATAATGGGAAAACTTGGAGGTTCTATTTTTCTCCCCACATTTTCCAGTTGGTTAAACAATTAATAGACACAATATGTTATGTGACTATATCATTTTTGGGAATAGGAGCAAGACTTGGTTCCCTTTAAACTCTACGCTTCCCACATCATCTCTTAAAAGTAGAAAATAAATAGTGCTGCTGTTTGGCTAAACAGAGCCAGGAGAACAGTTCAAATTGGACTTGAATGAGAACACATCCAAGAATCACAATATCATATATATTTGTATATCATTTGAATTTACCAAAGGTCTTTCCTATTTAACCCTCATTGAAACCCTTCAAGACAGGTAATCATAGAATATATGATCCTCATATTTCACAGATAAGGACGCAGGTTTCAGCAATGCTACATTATTTGTGCAAGTCACTTACGAGGGTAGTGAAGTCAAGCTTGAATCCAGGACTTTGGAGTCCTCTGTATACACTTTCTACTGTATGACACACAAACACAGACTTAGGATCCCAGAAAAAAGAAGTAGTAATCAAGAGATAAGCATTTTGCTTCCAAATGCAAAGCAGCTAATTTGTTTTAAATAACATTATAAGTCCAATATCAAATTATGACTTAAAGGAAATACAGTGGAAATATAAGCAATATGTTCTTTTTGTCAATAAAATTATTTTGATTTCTTTTTCTTTTCCTACATTGCTTATTCTCAGCTGAGGTAATCAAATAAATTTTAGGTTTATTATTTTAGCCTCCTCTGTCAATTCAAAGTATTGTAAGACTAGACCTACACATATAGCTTTATAAAGCTACCATTTGTTAAGTGCCAGGCACTATTCTGAGCATTTTATAAAGATGATTTTTATTAATCTTCATAATGATGTTATGATAGAAGTAAACATTATTACTTCTCTATTACAGACAAGAAATCTCAGGCTTAAAGAGGTTTAAAACTTGTCTAAAGACACATGAACAGCAAATGTCAGAGCTAAGATTTGAACCTGGGTTAACCTTGACTACAAAGCCTGGGACCCCAAACACTCTGCTAATTTGGTCCTCCCGCTCTGTAAGGGGGATCAGGAAATGGAATAAATTTCAGAAATTATCCATGTCATTTGAATTCTTACGTTGGTCAAGGCTCAATTACAGAATCAGAATCACTAGGATATAGATAGATTTGTTGCAGAGACTTGACCTTATGCCATTGTGGGTCTGGTTTAGACATCTCCATAAGGTTGTTGTCTTTGTCTAATGCTGGAGTCTGAAGATCGCAGAACAGGTCATTGGGAAGGAAAGCTGGATGTGAGATGAGTGAGAGCAAGATCAAGCGGGAACACTCATGCACAATCGGAAAGACAATGGGAAACCCACATCAGTTTTTGTTGCCACTGAACTTGATGATGAGGATATCCTGCAGAAGCTGGGGTCCTTTGTCACAGGGCTAAACACACACACACTTGGCCTAGGCTTTGAACAAATGGAGCGGACTGTGGCAAAGCGGAGCCTTTGCGAGCCTATCTGCTGCCTCATGCCTGCGAGGTGAGTCAGCAGATCTGCCGCAATGCCTGCGATCTATTAAATGGCTGCTGCTTCGCATGCGTCCTCCAGATCTCCCACAAGAATCTCTCTTCTAGTCAATGCTAACTGGAAACATATAGGAAAGAAAATGCTGGGAAATGAATAGGTTGGTGCAAAAGTAATTGCGGCTTTTGCCGTTAATGAAAGAAAAACGCAATTACTTTTGTACCAACCTAATTAGCCCACCCAAGTTGACCTGTCACAGAGCCACCATAATTCTCTTGCTTTATGGATGTGAAAAGTCAGTCTTGGATGGGTTGTGCGATATGGCTAAGATTTCTCAAGAAGTTGAGAATAAAGAAATCCTATTAACTTTCCAGGTATTCTTTCCATTGTAACACCCAGGTTTCATTTTACTTGCCAAACATATAGATTGATGGTGGCCGCTTGAAACAGTAGGTTCCGAAGAATTCTGAGAATAAGAGTTTCTTTATTGATCATTGATGTCTGCTATAGGCTTAGGAGGGAGAAGCAATGATTCATGTGCCACAATGGGCCACCCGACCCTGTACTATTTTGCTTCTCTTCAGAAAAGAAGGTTGGCTTTTATGGGGAGGTGTTTGTTTGTTTTTAATGAGACAGGAGCTCACTCGGTTGCCCAGGCTGGAGTGCAGTGACACAATCATGCCTCCCTGCAGCCTTGAACTCCTAGGCTAAGCAATCCTCCTGTCTCAGCCTCCCAAGCAGCTGGGACTACAGGAACACTCCACCATGGTCAGATCATTTTTTAAAGTTTTGTAGAGATGGTGTCTTGCTTTGTTGCTCATGCTGGTCTCCATCTCCTGGCTTCAAGTCATTCTCCTGCCTCAGCCTCCTAAAGTGCCGGGATTACAGGTGTGAGCCACCACACCCAGCTAGAAAAGATTTTAAGGGATGTGATAAATTAATCAATTTTAGCACCATATGTACTTACTAAAGGACATAAAATTGGGGGCAAGGAACTCTCTAAATTTACAGAATAGCTATCAAGAAGATAATCACATGTTTTCACAAAACACCCCTGTTGGAGCTAGCACATAGAGCTAAATGTCCGTATCTAATATTTTCTGGACACATAGAGGTGAATGGATTTTTCTAATATTCACTTTCTTATTAACAATCTGCTTAGAAACACATACCAGTTTTCACTTACAAACATTCTTTTTGACAGGGAAATTAGAAACATAAAACTGCTGCTAGTCTGCAATCAACTATTCATACTAAGGGAACTAATCAGGTCTTAATTGGGGCTGGTCTGAAAGTTGGGTTTTCCATTGTAACAGCATCCAGGGAGGAATTTAAGAAATGTTCTCCCATTTGGATAGTGTATATTCTAACAAGCTTACATAGGGCTTGCTGAGTTCTATCAACAAACAAACATTTATCTTTTCTATGCACATGCTTTATCTCACTTACTCCTCCCTTGACACTGTGAAGCAGGTATTTCTATTTTCACAGATGAAGATATTCAGGTTCACATATGTGAAACTGCTATGGCCACATAACTGCTAAGTGACAGTGTCATAATTCCAACCCAGATTTGTTGACTGCAAAGCTCACTTACTCTTTAATGGCTATTTCAACGATGCATGCTGATCCCAGACAGGGGAGAACGCTCTCATTCTGAGACAGACTTAGGAAGCATGTACAGGAATTCTGCTGTCTGTGGCCTTCATTCATTGACTGCTCTGCCATTCATCTTCATGCATGCTCGCGTGAAGTACTTAATACTGCCCCCTTCCTTGATAGGGGAAGTTTGTATTTGTCTAAATCTCTCTTTCCACTCTCTTATCACACACATACACACACACACCACCACCACTGAAAGACAGGAATATAGTGGAGGATGATGGTGGAATGTTTTTAAGTTTTCAGCAAAGTTCTATGCTGAAGCATGTGCATCTATCTTTATATTTGCCTTAGCTTCACTAGAATAGGTGCCCTGTTAAAGCAGACGGTGAAAATAGGACCTTTCTGCACTGAATATATTATACGTTGACAACTATAGATGTTTAGGATAGGTGGGAAATTGAGATATGTTCCTTGCAGTACGCCAAAGGGAAGATAATCACAAGGATTTGCAAAGGGAACTAACATTTTCAGTTAGTACTTGGCACTGTAAATCTTAATCTTTGCAACTATGTTCTGAGACTGCTCTCATCTTTCTAACTATATTAAAGAAGAAGATGAGGTTCAGAAAGCTGCTGGAAGCTTCTTGAGGCTCTAAAGCCAGTAAGAACTAATTATTATTATTCTTACAAATCTCCTGCTTATTGTGAAGTCAAAACGTTCTTCTTAGTTCAGTCTTTGGAGTCCCAAAACAAGTCTAAATTTTTGTGCAATAAATAAATCATTAAGAATAGAAAAGTGGGTCTAAACTAAAAGGCAGAATTTCCTCTTTAGCATAATTAAATACAACTGAGCAATGGACATTCATCAGGGGTTTCAGTAGACGTGTCTATACAATGAACCTATTTCTCCAGGACAATCCCATTTTACTCATCAGTGGCAACATCCATATTAACAGTAGCTGCTATGAACCAAAAACTAGCCGAGTGCTCCTCGGTATCTAAAAGAAGTGTATATTTTTCCCTGAAATTGTGTATCTGAGAAGAATGAGGGTTACAGTAGGTCAGTAAATTTCCTAAAGTTATACAATAAGTAAGGGACAGAGCCAGGGTTTGAATGTAGTCAGTCTGACACTGATACCACTGTAAAGCACTGTGTTCTATAGTCCGCCAGTTCAAAAAAAAAAAAAACCAGGTCCCAAAGAAGTGGGCTGGGGAAGGGGAAGAGAAAGTCAGAAGAAAGCCAGAAAGCCTTGACCAAAAACTCAATGGCTCCCCTACTCTCCACATTACTATTTTCGGCAGCTGGCAATAAAATGCAGTTAATAACAACAAAACTCCCAAAACTTGTTTTTTGAAAAGTACTTTTTGTACTGTACAATTTTTTAATAGACAATTTTTAGAGCACTTTTAGGTTCATAGCAAAAGTGAGCTGAAAGTACAGGGAGTTCTCCTAGACATGGCCCTGTACCCATCCATGCACGATCTCACTCACTATTGACATCCCCCACCAGAGCGGTGCATTTGTCATAATAGATGAACTTACACTGACACATTATTATCATCCAAAGTCCAGAGTTTATATTAGGGTTCACTCTTGGTGTTGTATATTCTATGCATTTTGATAACTGTGGAATGACATTAATCCACCATTGCAGTATCTTACAGCCTAGTTTCACTGCCCTGAAAATCCTCTGTGTTCTGCCTCTGCAACCATCCCTCCCTGTGACCCCTGGAAACCACTGATCTTTTTATCATCTCCACAGATGATGCCTTTTGCCTTTTCCAGAATGTCATGTTGGTGGAATTATACGGTATATAGACTTTTCAATTGGGCTTCTTTGCTTAGTAATATATATTTTTCACCATGCCATTTAATGGCTTGATAGCTCGTATCTTTTTAGCACTGAATAACATTCCAAATTGAGATGTACAACAGTTTATCCATTTACCCACTGAAGTATATCTTGGTTGCATCCAAATTGGGCTGATCATGAATATAGCTGCTATACACATCTGTGTGCAAGTTTTTATATGAACGTAACTTTCCAATTCAATAAGGTAAATATCAAGGAGGGCAATTGCCAGATCACATGGTAAGATTATGTTCAGTTTTCTAAGAAACTATCAAACTGTCTTCCAAAGTGGCTAACCATTTTGCACTTATTTCCACAAGCAAGGAATGAGTTCCTCTTGCTCCCCATCCTGTTTTGCATTTTGACCCTTTTGATAGTTGTGTAGCAGCACCTCATTGTTGTTTTACTTGGATTTGTAATTCCCTAGGGACATGTGATATTGAACATATTTGCACATGCTTATTTTCCACCTGTATATATTCTTTACTGAGATGTATGTTCAGCTCTATTGCCCATTTTTTAATCAGGTCATGCATTTTCTTATTGTTGCATTTTAAGAGTTGTTTGCACAGTTTGGATAGTAGTCTTTCAGAAAAGACACATCTGGTAAATGTTTTCTGCCAGTTTTTTTTTTTTTTTAACCAATCCTGCAAAGCATATTATTATAACTTTATAGTCTTGAAATTTATCAGCCCTCCAACTTTGTTCACCTTTAATATTGAGTTGAAGTTTTTGCCTCTTTGTATAAACTTTAAAGCTAGTTTTAAAACAACCTGCTGGGATATTGATTTGGATTGCACTGAATCTATGGATCAAGTTGGAAAGAATTGACATCTTTACAACACAGCATGGAATATTTATCTGTTAACATGGAACATCTGTGTATTCACAGCTAATCTGTGAATTAGTACTAATCTGCAATTAGTTCTTTTAAAATTTCTTTCATCAGAGTTTTGTAGTTTTCCTCATGTAAATTGTATACATACTTGTATTGTGTTAGATCTATACCTAAGTATTTATCTTTGGGAATGCTAATATAATGGTAATGTGTTTTCAACTTAAAATTCAAATCATTTATTGACAGTGTATAGGAAAAGAATTGACTTTTGCATATTAACTTTGCATCCTGCAACTTTGCTAACACTTATTTGTTTCAAGAGTTTTTGGTCAATTCTTTTTTATTTTCTATACAGGCAAACGAGTCAACAGCAAAGAAAGTTTTAATTCTTCATTTCCAGTCTGTATATCTTTTATGTCCTTTCCTTGTCTTATTTCATGTGCTAGAACTTCCAGTATAATTTTGCAAAGCAATGTCAAGAGGGGACCATCATTCTCAGCAAACTACCGCAAGAACAGAAAACCAAATACCACATGTTCTCACTCATAGGTGGGAATTGAACAATGAGATCACTTGGACGCAGGAAGGGGAACATCACACACCGGGTCCTATTGTGGGGGCGGGGGGAGGGAGGAGGGATAGCATTTGGAGATATACCTAATGTAAATGACGAGTTAATGGGTGCAGCACATCAATATGTTACATTGTATACATATGTAACAAACCTGCACATTGTGCACATGTACCCTAGAACTTAAAGTAGAATAAAAAAAAAAAAAAAAGAGGGGACATAGGCCAGGCACGGTGACTCATGCCTGTAATCCCAGCACTTTGGGAGACCAAGGCAGGCAGATCACGAGGCCAGGAGTTCGAGACCAGTCTCGCCAATATGGTGAAACCCCATCTCTAATAAAAACACAAAAATTAGCTGGGTGTTGGTAGCATGTGCCTGTAGTCCCAGCTACTTGGAAGGCTGAGGCAGGAGAATTGCTTGAACCCGGGAGGTGGAGGTTGCAATGAGCTGAGATTGAGCCATTGCACTCCAGCCTGGGAGACAGAGTGAGACTCCATCTCAAAAAAAAAAAAAAAAAAAAAGAAAAGAAAAACAAAAGGAGACATACTTGCTTTATCCCCAATATTATTGAAAAAGCTTCAAATTTTTTCATTAAATATGACGTTAGCCAGTTGTTGGAGATGTTCTTTGTAGATAAAATTGAAGAAGTTCCCCTTTACTCCTAGTTTGTTGGGAGCTTTCATCATGAATGAGTGTTGAATCTTGTCAAGTTTTTTCTGTACATATTGATATGATGTGATTTTTTTTTCTTCAGCCTGTTGATGTCATGGATTACACTGATTTTCAAGTGTTGACCTAGTCCTATGTACTTGAGATAAATCTCACTTAGTAACAGCATGTATCTCTTTTTATACATTGTTGGATTAAATTTACTAATATTTTGTTGATGATTTTTACCTCTATCTTCATGACACATATTGAACTGCCATTTTCTTTTCTTGAAATGCCTTTGTCTAGTTTTGGGATTAGGGTAATGCTGACTTCATAGAATAAGTTAGGATGTATTCCCTCTGCTTCTACCTTTTGGAAGAGATTGTTAAAAAAAAAAATTCGTCTAGAGTCTATCATAAATGTTTGGTAGAATTCACTGGTGAAACCACTTGGACCTAGCACTTTATGTTTGGAAAGATTATCAGTTATTCAACTTCTTTGATAGACACAGTCCTATTTAGAAGATAAATTTTTCTTATGTGAGAAATAATAATCTTTTGGAAGATCGTCTTCCAAAGAGTTGGTTTATTTCGTCTGGTTATCCAGTGTTTGGGCATAGAGATGTTCTCAGTGCTCCTTGATCATTCTTTTAATGTCCATGGGACCTATAGTGATGTCTCCTCTTTCATTTCTAATCTTAGTAATTTGTGTCCTCTCTCCTTTTTTCTTAGGCAGATAAAGGCTTATCAATCTTACTGCTCTTTTCAAAGAGCTGGCTTTTGGTTACATTAAATTCTCTACTGATTTCCTCTGCTCCATTTCATTTATTTCTGCTCTAATTGTTATTATTTCTTTTCTTCTGCTTACTTTGGATTTAACTTGCTCTTATTTTTCAGGTTTTCTAAAATGGAAGCTTATTGATTTTAGCTATTTCTTATTTTCTAATATATGCATTCCATTCTACAAATTTTTCTGTACAAACTACTTTTGCTATATCCCCTTTAAGGTATTTTCATTATCATTTAGCTCAAAATCTTTTCAAAACTCTCTTGAGATTTCTTTTCTGATCCATGTGTTGTTTAGATATGTGTTTAATCTCTCAGTATTTGGGAATTTTTTTAGCTATCTGTTATTCATTTCTTATATAATTCTATTGTGGTCTCAGCATACACTCTATAATTTCTACTCTTTTAAATTTGCTAACGTGTATTTTATGGCCCCAAATGCTTATCTTGGTAATTTATGTGAGCATTAGAAGACTGATGTGTTGTTGTTGTTGAAAAAAAGTGGTTTGTGAATTATATACAGTTAATATCAATTATATTCAGTAGATGTCAAATATATCCAGTTGATTGATGGAGTCATTGAATTCAGCTATGTTCTGATTTTCTGCTTGCTGGATTTGTACATTTTGAATAAAAGTGTGTTGAGTCTCCAATCATAATCATGAATTAATTTATTTCTCTTCACAGTTCTATTAATTTTTGCCTCACATATTTTGATATTCTGTTTTTAGGCACATAAGCAGTAAAAATGGGTATGTCTTCCTGGAAAATTGACTACAATATTGTTTTATAATCCCTTTCCCTATCCCTGATAACAGTCCTTGCTCTGAAGTCTGTTCTCTTTGAAATTTATATAGCTACTCCAATTTTCTTTTAATTAGCATGCTATAACCTTCTTCATCCTTTTGTTTTTCACCTATATGTGTCTTATTTAAAATGGATTTCTTATGAACAACATATAATTGGGTCTTTTTTCTTCTTATCCACTCTGACAATCTTTGTCTTTTAGTTGGTGCTTTTAGACTATTGACATTCAAAGTGATTATCAGTATCGTAAGATCTGTATTATTCGATATGATTTTATTTTTTCTCCTTCCTTAGCATATTATACTACTTTTTATAATTTATTTCAGGGTTTGCCTGAGTGGTTACATTTCACTAGATAATCCAAGACTACTTTCAAATACAGCATGCCTGCAAATGTGCCTCTGTGCAAAGTTTTGGTGAGCATTTATCCTGGTTGGTGTTTTCTGAACTTCCCGGGTCTGTGGTTTGTGGTATGACATTAATTTGTGGAAATTCTCAGTCATTTTTGCTTCAAATAGTGCTTCTGTTTCTTTTCCTCTTTATTCTCCCCTGGTATTCCCACTTTGAGTATTTCGTAGTTATTCCACTGTTCTTGGAATTGTGTTCCTTTTTTGTTCTGGTTTTCTCTTTGCTTTTCAATTTTGAAGGTTTTTATTGACATATCCTCAAGCTAAGAGTTTCTTTCCTCAGCCATGTCCAATCTACTAGTGAGTTCATCAAAGCCATTTTTCATTCTATTATAGTGTTTTGATTCTTAACATTTCTTTTTGACTCTTTCTTAGAATATCTATCACTCTGCTTACATTACCCATCTCTTCTTACATGTTGTCTACTTTTTTCATTAGAGACATTAGCGTATTAATCCTTGCTTTAAGTCCATGGTTCCAACATCCTTGCCATATCTGGTTCTGATGTTTGCTCTGTTTCAGCTGGTTTTTTGTTTTTGTTTTTGTTTTGTTTTTGTTTTTTTGGTGTGCCTTGTAATTTCTTGTTGATAGAAGACATGATGCACTAGCTAAACAGAACAGTGACAAATAAGCTTTTAGTAGTATGATGTACTGTGTAGGGGAGGGGAACCATTTTATACTCCTATGATTAGGTCTCAGTCTTTTAGTAAGTCTGTGCCTTGGACCAGAAACTTCACTAATGCTTTTCAGTTTGTTTGGGATTTCCACCCCCCCATCCCCACCTTCTTAGGTGGTCCAGGAAGGGTAGAGAAGTTAGGCATTTTCCTTCCCCAGGTAAATTATGCTCTAATAAAACCCCAGTGGGTTAGTTTTTCTGGAAGGCAGCCCTAGTGACAGAGAGCAGAGCGTTCTGCATGTCAGGAATGGCTTCTTCCGCCAGACCCCTGCTGGAAGCCTTAGGGAATTTTCAACAATCTTCACTGTGAGAAGCTAGCAGAGCTCCTGGAAGTAAAACTCATAAGAGTGTGGGACCCCTTACAATTGGATCTCCCTGGAAGTTTGCAGGAAAAACTCCCTGGAAGTTCTCAGACTTGTCCACACTGCACCTCCAGCAGTTTGTCAACTATAGTTGAGATATTCCCATGCCAGCATTGGTTCTGGGGTGGGTCCTGCAGGTGGATGTCTGCTCAAGTCAGCTGTGATTCTCTGGGTATGCTTATCTGTCTTTCCATTTCTCAGGGCAGCAAGTTTGCCTTGTGACCTCAGTGCTCTGACAAATATAAGAAGAGTTACTACTTTTTCAGCTTTTTACTTATTGTTGGGGTAGAGTGGGAGCTTCTAAGCTCCTTCTCTGATGGCCCAGAAACCAGAAGTCTTTCAACAGTATTTTAATCCCTCTTTTCCTTTCAAAGAGTTTGGTACATCCATGTTGTAAACCAGACAAAGGCAGAAAAGACAGAAGAATGAGGATCTTATAAAACCAGTTACTCTGATCTGGGTTAAGAATATAGCTAGAGTAATTGTTTTACTGAGGGAGATAACTCATAAAAAGGTCAGATGTCTGAGATCTTCTCAGTGACAGTAGCATTACTGTTTTAGACTGATAGATTTACAGAGTGGCCTTTCTGCTTTTTTTTTTTTTTTAACTATATTCATTTTATTTTATCTTGCATTTGAACATGTGATACAAGTAAGTAGTAGGTAATTTGCTCACAAGGCTCTAAATGCCACACTTGAACATTAGGTGATTAAACATATAAAACATTGCCATATATTGCCTTAATGAATATATGTAATTTTATTAAAATATAGAACTACAACAAAGTAAGCAACAGATTGGGACAAAGAAACTAACACTTAGGTACAATTTGACCCTACTGTAATTAATCTTTAAATGCCACAATCTCACACCACACCTCCAATTTTTACTTCAAAGTGTCACTCATTTGTCCTTCCATCAGCACAGTTGGTTCGATGTCAAAACACAGTTTCTTGCCTCTATGGCACCCCGACAGACTTAACTTTATAGCTATAAACTATGAAAACTGCTGCTATACAGCTATATATACTATACAATGCTGCTTCTTTATATATATATATATATATTTACTTTATGTTTATATATATATTTACTTTTTATATATATATATATTTACTTTATGTTTCAGGGTACATGTGGACAACGTGCAGGTTTGTTACATATGTATACGTGTGCCATGTTGGTGTGCTGCACCGTTAACTCATCATTTACATTAGGTATATCTCCTACTGCTATCCTTCCCCCCTCCCCCCACCCCATAACAGGCCCCAGTGTGTGATGTTCCGCTTCCTGTGTCCAAGTGTTCTCATTGTTCACTTCCCACCTATGAGTGAGAACATGAGGCGTTTGGTTTTCTGTTCTTGTGATAGTTTGCTGAGAATGATGGTTTCCAACTTCATCCATGTCCATGCAAAGGACATGAACTCATCCTTTTTTATGGCTGCATAGTATTCCATGGGGGTATATGTGCCACATTTTCTTAATCCAGTCTGTCACTGATGGACATTTGGGTTGATTCCAAGTCTTTGCTATTGTGAATAGTGCCACAATAAACATATGGGTGCATGTGTCTTTATAGCAGCATGACTTACAATCCTTTGGGTATATCCCCAGTAATGGGATGGCTGGGTCAAATGGTATTTCTGGTTCTAGATCCTTCAGGAATTGCCACACTGTCTTCCACAATGGTTGAACTAGTTTACACTCCCACCAAGAGTGGAAGTGTTCCTATTTCTCTACATCCTCTCCAGCAGCTGTTGTTTCCTGACATTTTAATGATCACCATTCTAACTGGTATGAGATGGTGTCTCATTGTGGTTTTGATTTGCATTTCTCTGATGGCCAGTGATGATGAGCATTTTTTCATGTGTCTGTTGGCTGCATAAATGTCTTCTTTTGAGAAGTGTCTGTTCATATCCTTTGCTCACTTTTTGATGGGGTTTTTCTTGTAAATTTGTTTGAGTTCTTTGTAGGTTCTGGATATTAGCCCTTTGTCAGATGAGTAGATTGCAAAAAATTTCCCCCCATTCTGTAGGTTGCCTATTCACTCTGATGGTAGTTTCTTTTGCTGTGCTTGAGCTCTTTAGTTTAATTAGATCCCATTTGTCAATGTTGGCTTTTGTTGCCATTGCTTTTGGTGTTTGTTTTAGTCATGAGGTTTTTGCCCATGCCTATGTCCTGAATGGTATTGCCTATGTTTTCTTCTAGGGTTTTTATGGTTTTAGGTCTAACATTTAAGTCTCTAATCCATCTTGAATTAATTTTTGTATAAGGTGTAAGGAAGAGATCCAGTTTCAGCTTTCTACTTATGGCTAGCCAGTTTTCCCAGCACCATTTATAAAATAGGGAATCCTTTCCCCATTTGTTGTTTTTGTCAGGTTTGTCAAAGATTAGATGGTTGTAGACGTATGGTATTATTTCTGAGGGCTCTGTTCTGTTCCATTGGTCTATATCTCTGTTTTGGTACCAGTACCATGCTGTTTTGGTTACTGTAGCCTTGTAGTATAGTTTGAAGTCAGGTAGCATGATGCCTCCAGCTTTGTCCTTTAAGCTTAGGATTGTCTTGGCAATGCAGGCTCTTTTTTTGGTTCCATATGAACTTTAAAGTAGTTTTTTCCAATTCAGTGAAGAAAGTCATTGGTAGCTTAATGGGGATGGCACTGAATCTATAAATTACTTTGGGAAGTATGGCCATTTTCACAATATTGATTCTTCCTATCCATGAGCATGGAATGTGCTGTTTCTTAAAGTTTCTGGGGTTGACACATTGTAAAAGGCCTTGTAACTGAAAATTGTAATATACTACAACCATTTTCAGTTATTCAAATATGCTTCTTTTCAGTTATTTAAATACACTAAGCATGTTCACACCATAGGCTTCTGTGCATGCTGTTCTCTGCTTAGAAAACTCTTCCTCCAGATATTCACAAATTCATGTCCTTACTTTATTTAGATCTTTAGTCGACTATCAGAAAATCCCAGAGAGATGGTCCCTCACCCCTAATATCAAAGCTGCAGTCACTTTGTTTCCTTGAACTGTATTATTTGTCTTCATAGAAACTGACTGGGAAAACACTGATTGGTTATCTGTATATTGTCTGTCTACTCCACTGGAATAGGGTCTTAGTCTCTTTTCTGTAGGGCTGTATGCCCACTGCCTAACAGAACATGCCTGACATGGAGAAGGTGCATGTAAAGCTTTGCAGAATGAACAGACGCTTTTCCCAAACATATTCGTTCCCGGTATGTATGCTGAGATAATGTCTCATCACCTTTCTCCTGGTGTGAATTGTAGGTAAGAGAAATGTGTGCCCATTCTTTTATTCTTAGTTCAACACTTGGTTATTGGTGTACTGGAGTCCACCTTCAGTGGTGGAATCCTGCCAAAAGCTGCTATGTGGCTTCTTTGGGAGGCTCAAACTCTACTCCAGAGTTATTACTGGTATCTACAAATTTGTACATGATCCATAACCCATTGCTATAATTATATCTAATCAATATAACAGCTTCAGTAATATGAATACGTATACCATTGAATTTATTAATATCTAAATATTCATAATCAAATGAAGGTAAATATTCTAGCTATAACTTGGAATGAAACCCTTTTATATGTTATATTTTAAAATTCTATCAGTTGGATGAAATACAAATATATCTAGTATTATTGCAAGAAAAATGGTTCTATAATTAATGACTGAAAGCTGTTAACTTTACATATAAAAACATATTAAAAACTTTCAAGTAGTTGAATAGAGTAATATATTTATAGTTAATTTGAGAATACTAGATTATGCAGAACTATCTAACTATATGGAAAACATAGTTTAATACAAAACAATATTTTAAAATCTATATAATAGAAATTGTAGAAAGAAAATAATTTATAGAGTAATTATAGCCTGGCATTCCTAACAGTATATAAAATAATGCTTAATATTTTTTAGATACTTAATTCCACCTATACTCAAGCTTTTTTAAAAGCATCCTACTCATGAATTTTCATATCTATAAGGATGTATTAAAAGCCACATTTCCACGAAAAGAAAAATTTCCAAAATCATATACAAAATATTCACACTAAATTACTTTGATTCAAAGCAATAAACACTATAAATAGTCTGAAGAAGAAAAAAAATTAGAAACAAAGGTATCCCAAGCACCGCTATTTTTCACTAAGTAAATTTCAAAACAATTATTACAAAAGTATTTTAATATCTGTCTTATATTTCTGAGTCTAGAAGAAAATATTAAAGGTTTGACAGCTTAGTGGAATAATAATGACTTCCACTATACCTCTGCTTTGCTTGCTCAGAGAATTTTGTATCCAACATAAACAGTGAATTTCATTGAAGAAATACATATAAAATGGAAAATAATTTCTAAAAAACAATGTTATGCAACCGATGTTGAAAATGGCACAGATGTGGTCTAAGCTTTAAGTAATTAAGAAGCCAAAAGCATACATTGTTTTGTTCACACTCATTAATTGTATATTCAGAAAGAAATTGTAGTACAAGATAATGTAAAAAAAAAAAAAATCCATTGGCTTATCAGGAATGTACTGGGAATTTTGCATTTTTTTTTCTAGCTGAAGACAAACTACATAATATATAAGAGATTTGAGTACTGCCTTATCAAATACCTATGCAAGATATTCAAATGTGGCAAAATTGCAATTATGGGTCAAAAAGACAGACTTGCTGAAATAAATATTTAATTCATTTACAGGCAAGCCATAACCAACCAGTATGACCTATTTCATCAATAGTTTCTTACAGAAAATGAAGTGAGTGTGATGGGCACTGCTGAAGAAGTAATCAAACAGAAGAATTTCAAAACTTTTATGTGCCGCAAACATCCTTCTATTATTCCACTCAGGTAAAATGCTAAAATTAATACTCATTTAATGGAAACTGAGCTACAAACAATAAATCAAAGGCAATTTTGTTATCTTGAAAACTAATTACATTGCTTTCATTTCTGCATTTCTGGGTCTGTAGTTTAAGGGCATTTTCCCCACAGTGATTATGTGAAACAGCAAGTGAATGCAAAACAATATTAGACATAAGTGAGGGCAATAATTCTAAGCCTGAAATCTGAAAATACTCAGAAAACATCCTTTTTTCAAATACTGTGTCAAACTTTAGTTTATAAGGTTGCTTCAAATAAATTACATTATATAATACAAATCAAGTTGAGGGTTATGTTAGGAGATGGATGATAGCATCACTACCAGTTGGACACTGTCAGCGGCAGGAGTAAAAAATGATCTTGGTCATTCAACAGTTTCAGTTGAAAGTAAGCATGTATTTAGTAAGGCAGACATTCAGTACAGTAACAGAAGCAAGCTTGTAGATTAAGGTACTGGGAAATTAACATTCTTGCATTTCAGTGCCAAACTTATAAAATTTGACTATTCAATTACAATTTAAAAATTGTAACAATAGTTAATTCGTTGATATTCTAATTCTCATATCATGAAGTTTCTTCTCTGAAAGTATTATTTGCGTTTTCTAAATATGGGTTTTAAGCACTGGCCCATTAAGTCCAAAGATATGTTCAGAGGACCTGCCAAGTATCAGGGTTTTGAGAGACAGTGAATAAAACCAAGATGCTGTTCCCATCCTTCCAATGCTTATATTCCAGTGGGAGATGATAGGAAAGAAACAAAGGCACGCTGGATGTCTAAAATGCTATGAAGACAAAGCAAACAGGGTAAGAAATGGACAGGAGGAAGGTTATTCTTGATAAGGTCCTGGGGAAGGCCACAGAAATAAGTAGGAAAGAGCATTTCTGGCAGAGAGAACAGCCAATGCAAATGCCTAAGACAAGAACATGGAAGATATGTTTAAGAGAACCAAGGAGGAACATAACACAAGGAGAAAGTGATAGGAGATAAAGTGGGAGAACAAATGGTAAAGACTTTGAAACTTTCACCAAGTATAATGAGAAACCTTTGGGGGAGATTTGGCAGTCAAGTGAAATAATTTGACTTATATTTTTAAAAACTGTCACATAGGGAATAGACAGCAGACATCACGGGAGTAGGGTATCTGAGTTGCAAGGACACAAATTTTACAGGATCTTTTCATAGGAATACCAGGAAGACTGTTGTAATTGTCCAAGGAAAAGATCACAGTGCTTTAATCTAGAGAGATAGCAGAGGAAGTAGAATGTGATCAAACTCAGGAGATACTGTGAATATAAGCTAGCCATTGAACTTAAGCCCAGTCATGGTATGTAATAAAATGCAGCTTCATTTTATCTCTCATCATTTACTTAAAGTGGATGGAAACTTGGTCATTCCCAAGGTGTCCCCATAATCTATCTGTCTCACAATTTATTTTGGGAATCTCTACCACTTTTGGGTCTTAGCAGACAGGCTTTGGGGTAGGGATGAGACAGTAAAAAGCCCTGTCTACTTCCCCAGACCTTTCTTTCCTGTGGTGGAATTCAGGGATTTGCAGGCTGATCAACAGGAAAGATAGGACCGCCAAGCAGTAGTAACACACAGGAGCTCTGTTGGGGGGTAGAGGGTGCTTTGATAAGTTGGCCTGAGGAGGAAAAATTCCCTCTCTGAAAGAGATCTTCCAAAGACAATGGGGTGGGGTGGACTACACACAGGTGCAAGAGGACAAGAGAGCTCTCAGGAGAGAGGTATTGGAAAGGGAATTTAAGTGTCCAGCATGATGGCCAGTCTCTAGGCCAGAGAGTTCTAGAGCTTGGGGTATTTTTAAATCCTACGGTTTTTGTAACCCATGGCTAGCAGATGTTGGATGCTGTTTTATGGAATATGCAAAGGCAGGTTCACAAATAGCTAAAAATATGCTCATTTGGGATATATTTAAAGCAACTGGATATATACAAATTTGAATTGAGCTCTGACAGGTTTTTGAGCTCAGTGGTCCCAGCCTGGTGTGAAGAAGTAAACAACACAGGGCTATTTTTGGCTCATGTATATAGCAACCCATCTCTTTGCCCCATGTTGTTTTACAATCCAAGTTGTATATTACCTCATAAAGCCTGAGTTTGGAGCCAGTGAGTGGTAAAGCATTCTAATGACCCAGAGTCCTATAAGGGCACAAGCTACAGTTTCAAATTCTGTTTTCGGATATTATGCCCATTTAGTGGAAGAAAGTCTGGAGAATAGATTAGAAGAGGAAAAGACTTTGATTCATTTAATTGTTTAGTGAACAGAGTATCATCATGGCCCCTTTGGTACCTGTTCCTGGCTACCTGTAAAACTTGGTGAGTGTTACCTACAGAAAGATGTATTAGCAAGTAAACCTGCTTCTTCTGCCAGTAAGTAATCCAGGCATGAGATTTGGCCATGAATTCCAGTCCTTGGGCTATTTGATTTTTGTGGGTCATCCTGAGACATGGCTATCTGAGCTTCTTTTAAATCCAGGGTTTGTATGGTGTCTCAAATTATTTTAGCATTAGCAATCATTGCCAGTAAGGACAACTTAAATTTTTCAGGACCCCTCTGAGAAACAGCTGGATAGACTCGACCTATTTCAGACTCAGCCAGACTTGCCAGGTCATCATACTACATGCCATCTGTTAACTGATAAGTCCGTTCTAATATCCCCAATTGATGGAGAGGATTTTTGGCTTCAGCTAAAATTTTCCATTGACACTCTGCCCAGGCTGTTACAAGGTTTCACGTAGGCTGAATACCTGCCCAAGTCATGAAAATCCACAGCAGCAAGGCATCTGTGGATGAAGACCAGAGCTTCCTATGTGGGTCATTCCTACCTTCTGCACTAATTTTACAGGATCCTTTAAAAGGAATACTATTTTTGCATCTAAAACTATGGCAGCCAATGGTTTACATTTAGCTCCTGTTAGGTAGAGCTTACTCCCCACCAAATACATTCTATGTGGCCAGGCTACCCCTTTTCATTTGTTTCCCAGGCTAGCTCCTGAAAGAGAAACTGGGTCTCAGTGTAAGAGAAAGGCCATGTTTCCTCATCCAAGTGATAACCTTCTCCTCCTTCTTGGCCCTCTCCTGATTTTTCTGTCTTCATTACTTAGCGGGTGGTCACTGGCAAGTAGAGGGTAAATTATTTCACTCCCAGTCCTGGTGACACCGTGCTAGAGAGCACGAATCCTCCTGCCCAGGTTCCTCTCTTCATATGATCTCCCCCAGGACTTCAGGTCCCTCCTCACTCTCTGTGTGGCCTCCTGGTAAGAAGCTGCCATGAACAAAGACCAGCACATGAGTTGTGGGCTTCTTTAAAGTTCTGGAAAGAACAAAGATGTAGATTGTCTTGCTTTTACTCACTTGAAGTAACACTTAGGCTAGTTTGACCCAAGGTTTGGGATCTCAATATCCCTCCAAGGAGAAACCATAATGACAACATAACTGAGTATCATGGAGGTGTGCTAGCTGCTTACAAAGGCTACTCCTCCAGCTGGGCTCAGGAGCCTGGCCTCAGCCTGATGTCTCTGCCTCACTGGCTCATTTACCTGCTGTAGCAGTCCCCAGGAATAAGGATATTCTTTTATTTCAGCATACCCCAAATCACTGACTACAAGGAGCTGTTGCCACTGTAGCCTGTTACAGGGTCACAGATAGGCCGCCCTTCGTCTAGAGATGTGTACTCCTCCCTCTTTTCTATTTAGGGCTGCAGGTCTTACAACATCTGGCACCTTCCTAGTGGGGGACCCAGACAGGTGCACTAACCACTTTTCTTGGGCCTCTGACTCCAAAAATCAATTCTAATGGTGGGGTTCACTCAGATATTGGTACTCCTGCTTGGCCAGGCTAATAAGGTATGGGGGTACATGTAAAATATTAAGAGTACAATACAACAAAGTCATACCAAACTAATGTATGGGGCTTTCCAATGTTTGAGTCCCAATCACTTAAGGCTGTCCAGAACCAATATAACCAATGATTGTTTCACTAACTGGGTAGACCCACATATGAATTCCTTGATCATAACCCAAATCACCTCATCTTCATTGCCACTCGAAGTGAGTTCAGGGACTTCAGGACTATCATATATATATATATATATATATATATATATATATATATGATAGCCAGGGGGCATTAACAAACAATGAGCTTTATTAGGGTGGTACCTTGACAGGTTTTCATGTGTATGTGTGGTGGGGCAGGAGGGGCGCATATTACAGCATGAGACCTTCCAGTGACAATGGCACAGGACTACCATCCAGAAGGAAAATAGGGCAAGGGCAAGAGAGGATAATTGGTGAGGGGATTGTGTGTCTACATGAGGTCACAAAGCAGCAACATGAGGAGTCTCTAAGACCAAGATTTTCAAAGGACAGCAGTGGCTTGGAGTCTTTTATAACTACAGAATTGGTCTTAGCTAAGGCTAGTAGATGTTGAATGAAATTTTCTGGGATATGCAAAGCAGGCAGACTCTAACTCACTAAAAATATGCTTATTTGGACTACATTTTTGAGCAATTGGATGTGTAAAAATTTGAGTTTGCCTCTGGACTAATGATACTATTATCATGAGCCTTGAAGAAATAAACAATCTACAGCCAATAGACAGAAGAGGTCTTTGGACTATTCACATAACACTCTCATCAGAAGAAACACATAAGCTACTGGAAGACAGCAGCAAATATTTTTGACTCACAGCACAGGCAAAGAATGACTGATTCTGAGAAATGAATAGAAAAAAATCTGTCTCCCTCTTGGGGAGAATCAGGAAGCTTTTCTAACCATAGAACACATTGCTGTTTCCAGAGAAAGACACTTGAAGAAATACATCAAAAAATATTATTCTACCTCTGGAAGAAGGGTGGGACATCTCCTCTGATTTAGGATTGTACACCAATGCTAAGCAGAAGTCTGCTATCACTAGCAGAAGGGCAGTAAACTCTCTCTTGCCCAAAATTGACTACAGATAAAAACAGATAATTTCTGCAATGGAGAGGATGGGTAGAAAACTAAATAGCTTTAAATATAAGACTTATATGCACTGAGTGAGGCTAAGCCTGAAACTGGAGCAGGGTAACAGAGGACTTTGCTTCCCCTACCATGAACCTAGTACTGAGTAACAAGAGCAGTCTACATTTGGGAGAGGGAAAGAGCTTCGGAAGAGCCCTCTCTCTGGTTGAGTCATGGCAGGATGGTTAAAAACTGAAGAAAAGGTGGAAAAGAAAAGCAATAGTGCCCCCTTATACATGATTTCACCTTCCACAGTTTCCGTCGCCCACAGTCAACCATGGTTTGAAAATAGGAGAGTATAATACAAGAAGATATTTTGAGAGAGAGACCAATTCATATAACTTTAATTACAGTATATTGTTATAATTTTTCTTTTATTATTGTTGTTAATCTCTTATGCCTAGCTTATAAATTAAATTTATCATAGGTATGTGTGTATAGGAAAAAATATGGTATAGTGTTAATATGTATGGTATGGGGTTGGTACTACCCATGATTTCTGGAATTCATAGAAACCTTTTGGTATCCCATTCCCCACTCTTACCACAAGATAACAGCAGCCCACTGTTAGAGAACTCTGAAACCTGTGGTTTACTAGAGGTAATAACAGCAACAACAAAACCCAAAGATAACTCCTAACTAGAATAAGTCAATCCTCCACAACAGCCTGACATGCCTGTTTCCAGCCATGAGTATAGTTTATCTCAGTCTTTACTACATCATGTTCAGAATTCAATCAAAAATCCTGAGACACAAAATAGAGTAAGGAAAAACAACTGAGTCAAGAGCTAAAGCAGACAATATAACTAGATTCGGAGATAATTTAGGCACTGGGATTAACAGTGACAGAGTCTGGAATTTGAAATAACTGTGACTAATATGCCAAAACCCTTAGCAGGAAACATGGAAAAAATGAATAAACATGGGGGAAACTTTAGCAGAAAAATTATAATATTTTCATTTGACATTTTCTAAATACACATACATATCATTACACACAATATCAGAGATAAAGCATTCTTTTGATGGGTTCACCAGTAGATTTACCACAAGCTGTAAAATAATCAGTGAACTAAAAATATGTCAGTATAAATTTTAATATATTCAAGTTGAACCATAAAAAGAAAAAAAATCATAAAACAAGAGTCCACCCAATATTGGATATTTCCTTATCTCATTAACATGTAATTAAAATACTAGGAGAGAAAAATGAAGCAGAAGAAATATTTGAAGAGACAATGACGAAGAGTTTTTCAAAAATAATAAAAGATATCAAACCATAGATCCAAAAAGCTCAGAGAAAGCCAAACAGGATAAATACCAAACAGACAAACATATAGTAAAGCTATCAAAGAAAAATAAAAAAATCTGTTTAAGTCAGGAAAAAAACAAAACACATTGCTTACAGAAAACAAAGATAAGAACAGCAGCAGAAATCATTTAATTCAGAGGATAGTGCAGTGACATTTTTTAAAATAATGGGAAAAAATGGCAATGTAGAATTCTATACCCAGCAAAGGTATCCTTCAAAAATGAAGATAAAATATAAAATATTTTCAGACAAGCAAAATCTTAAAGGATTACTTGCCAAAATATCTGAGCTACACAAAATGTTAAAGAAAATTATGAAGAAGGCATATGATACTAGACAGATAGTGGAAGAGTGTTTGAAATGGTAAAAATAATGTAGATATAAAACATGTTTTCTTTTTAATCACTAAAATATATACTTATCTAAAGTTTTATTTTGACTATGCCAGTTTTGAATTTCTCTTAGATAATCCAAATGAAGAAATCAAGAAGTTGGTTAAATAAACAATCCTGGAGCTCAGTGGATAAACTGAAATTGGAAACATGTAAATATCATTAGCATGCAGGTGACATTTAAAGCCATAAGACCAGAAAAGATGATCTACAAAGAGGGTATAATTTGAGAAAATAAGAATATAAGCCCTGAGCATTAGGAATATTTAACATGTGGACACAAGGAAGACAAAAATGACCCAGAAAAGAAAATTGAAAGAGTTAGTGTGTGAGCAAGAAAGAAAACCTGGAAGTGTTTGGTTTCAGAAGCCAAATGAAGACAGAATTTTGGGACTCACTTACTACCTGGAAGTGCTCTCAACCTAAGTCCAATACTATGTAGATAGCAACTAGCATGGCCAGTTTTGGAAATTCAAAGAAAAAATTTTAATAGATATGTTAGTTACTACATACAGTGATACATCAAAGGAGATAAATAATACAATTGTGTTTATAAATGTCCCAAAAAGAAAGAGCATAGGATATTAAGAGTAGAATTCTGAAACTCAGTAACCACTTTCAAACATGGTACTTGAAAAGTTTCTTTTTACAATTCTTTATAATATCCTAATTTGTATAACTGGGGTTATAAGAGTATCTGATTTATAGAGGTAAGGATGCAGTAGAATCACGCAGGTAGAGTTCTTAGGATACAGGTCATAGAAAGTACTGAATAATCTTTTTTTTTTTTTTTTTTTTTTTTTGGAGGCAGGGTTTCACTCTGTCACCCAGGTCAGAGTGCAGTGGTGTGATCATGGCTCACTGCAGCCTCAACTTCTGGGCTCAGGTGATTCTCCTGCCTCAGTCTCGCAAGTAGCTGGGACTATGTGCACCACCATGCTTGGCTAGTTTTAATACTTTTTGTAGAGACAGGATCTCGCTATGTTGCCCAGGCTGGTCTAGAACTTCTGGGCTCAAGCAATCCGCCCATGTCAGCCTCTTAAAGGGCTGGGATTACACGTGTGAGACACTGTCCCTGGACTGAATAATCATTTTTAATTAAAATTTGATAAGAATGAACTCCCATTCCTGACTGTTAAAGAAGATTATTTTTCTTTAACATGATAAAAAGTCTTAACACTACAGCAAAACTTTAAGGTAAATTAATTTTCACTGCAGCTACTTAACAGTATCTTGTAAGTTCATGCTAGGTGAGTGAGTTCTAAAGAAAACAAGTAATTGCTATCAGAAAAGGAAAGAGGAACATCACCTGTCTGCAGATGATATATATCTATCTAGAAATTTAAAGAGAATAATGTACTATTTAAACCAAGGTAATGTGCTCATATATCCAGATGAAAAATACATGTGTGACAACTAGTACTCTTGCTATTTATCAGTAACTCTCTGGTAGAACACATGAGAAAGACCATATCTCATTGATTATTCAAATTTTAAAATATTAATATCCAAAAATGCATAGTCTTTGTATATCCATATATTATCAAAATATACAGAGTATGATTACATTCTTTTCAGGGACATAAAATAACATCTTAATGATATATGTGTGTAATAATCTCAGATGGGAAAATGCCATAAACAGCTATCCTCAACACATTTATATAGATTATTTTTCAAAAATTAGGAGAAAAAATCCCTCTGGAACAGTTGTAATTTTTTTCTCCTTTTTCTCTTAAGAAGTTCAACATTTCTTTTGGGGAAGAATAGAAAAATCAGCTAATAAAGTGTTAAAGGACAAGAGTCAGAAAGAGGGTATTTACTAGCCTCCCAGACAGTAAAACATACAGCAAATTCATGATGATAAAAACAGTATGTGTACTGGTGTACTAAATATATACTGGTGTACTAAATATATAAAATAAAGTTCATTTTATATATGCATTTCAATATTATATTCTGAAGGCATGCTGAATTAGTGTGTTTCAAATTAATGGAACTGGAAAGATTGACTAATCATTTGAAAGTAAGTTAAGAATCTTATTTTGCCATCAGCCCAAATATGCAGCGGATGAACTGAAGACAAACATATAAATAATGGAACCATTAATTTTTAAGATGAATATATTTGTAAATCTTTCTAAAATTTCAGCTTTAGGGATTACTTTTGCCTTACTGTAATAAAGACTAGCTTTCTAAATTTCAAAGATGGATCTAGAGGGTATTTTGTCCTTCAAATGAGTGGGAGTTTACACTGGAAATATAGGCTTACAAGATAGGAAACAAAGCAAGTTTTAATTTTTCCTCCTAGACTGTTCATGTGGTAATGAAATGGCAGGGAGTGGTAGCTAAAGATAGTAGAGAGGAATAGAGATTTTCACACTCTCGGCTGAATTGGTGCACACCAATGGAAAAGAGGTTAGACTTTAATCTGGCTGCCTGTGTGTCTCCAAGAAAATTGGGTCTTGTCTTCCCAGGGAAGGAACTCTACTTCCCCTTGCAGATCTTAACACTGAAACAACTGCAGCTTTGGTGAAGTGCCTATCTTATTTCATAGAACTACTCCAGACAGCCACCTGGAAGTCTCTGTTTATAGAGTCAACTAGGTATGGTCTAAATCTTATCAAGAATTGCCAAGAAGACTCAATTTTCTCTTATCTCTCTCTCTCATATACATATCCTACTTAAAATATATTACTAAATATTCTTTCATTAAAAAATAATTCTAAATTCAAGCTTTTGCCTTATTAACTTGAATCTGTCAACTGTATACTTAACTCATATAATGTCTACAAGTTTCCAGCAATTTAGTGAACATGCTGGTGTTAAAGCATTTTTATAAAAGAGTGTTATACCACAGTTTCTACCCCTAAAAAATATTGGGTGAAAACACATATACAAATTAACATCTGACAGGAGATAATATTTGCAGCATTTAAGAGTTAATATCAATAATCTTTAAAATCTTAATAAGGGACAAATAAATATCCCAATGGAAATTTTGGAAAATATCTAAGCAAGCAATTCAGAGATGGATAAATATATATCAGCAATTAACATAGATTTAAAATGTTCATTTTTGCTAGAAAGCTAAGTAGATGCAAATTAAAACAGTAATATAACATTTTAAATTTCCAAATGGGATTTTAAAAATAAAATAACAAGACTGTATAAATAGGAATTTTTATGTATTTTTAAAAATTGTGAGCAGACACCATATTTAGGACAATTCAGCAGTACATAATAAGAAATAAATTTCTCACTGAATGCCAAGACACTCTTTTAAGCTACTGTGTACATTAGTTCACTTAATCCTCATAACAGTCTTGAAGTGTAGGTACTATTATAGATGGTAGACACTATAGAAGTAAGAAAAATGGCACACAGAGGGTGTTTGTGACATGCCCAGGTGACACAGTTAGCAGGACCAGGGATCTAACTTCAAAATTGCTCTTCTGTCACCCTGCTCAAGGTTTTACAACAGAAGTACTGCTGACATACAGACTTACGTTAGAAGTAGATGCTAAAGAAATAGTCATGAACATCCATAAAGATTTCATTGCCAATGTGTCTTAGCAACACTGTTTGCAATAGAAGAAAATTGAAAACGCCCAACACAAAGAGCATACCTGAATATAATAGGTAAAATAAAGACAAATACTGAAGTTATTAAAATAAAAAAGTATGAGATGATATAAAAAATGTGCAATATATGTGTTTGGCGAAAATACGTTAAAACAGACTACAATATAACATTGTTTACAAACTTTGAAATTATAGATATCAAGGTAATGGGTTATTGTCTTTGATTAAAGATAATTTCGTTTACTTTTAATGTGCATTTATATTTCTATAAATATAATCAAATAAATCTTTTAAGATAGAAGAAACACATATGAATTTACTTAGTCTCCTCTAGGTAGACAGGGTTATTGTTTCTTTTATGTAACTTTCATTTTAGATTCAGTGGTACGTGTGAAGTTTTCTTATATAGGTAAGTTCGTGTCCTAAGGGTTTCTTGTACAGATTATTTCATCAACCAGGTGTTAAGCCTAGTACTCAACAGTTATTTTGTTTATTTATTTATTTTTGCTCCTCTCTTTCCTCCCCACCTCCACCTTCAGGAAAAACTGAAAAGAATTCAAAATGGTATTTTTATATTTGACTATATAAAAATTTAAAATAGCTGTATGATAAAATCATTAAGAAACTTTAAAGGCAAATTTTAAAATTTGAAAAATAAATGCTTCTCATTATACCTCACTCAAAATGTTTAATTTCTTTAATATATTAAAAGTTACTGTACGTTGATAAGGAAAAACTAAACCAGAAAAATAAAGCAATCTGACAGGAGGCGAATTAAAAAACAAAAACACATACAAATGGCCAAACGCACATTTAAGCATTGTGATGGTTAACATTGTCAACTTGATTGGACTGAAAGATGCAAAGTATTGTTCCTGGGTGTGTCTGTGACAGCGTGGCCAGAGGAGATTAACATTTGGGTCAGTGGACTGAGAGGGGCAGACCCACCCTCAAACTGGGTGGGCACCATCTAACTGGAAGCCAGTGCAGCTAGAAAAGAACAGGCAGGAGAAGGTGGAAAGAGCAGACTTGCTGAGTCTTCCGGCCTTCATCTTTCTCCTGTGCTGGGTGCTTCCTGCCCTTGAACATCAGACTCCAAGTTCTTCTGCTTTTGGACTGCTGGACTTACACCAGGGGTTTTCCAGGGGCTCGTGGATCTTTGGCAACAGACTGAAGGCTGCACTGCTGGCTTCCCTACTTTTGAGGTTTTGGGACTTGGACTGAGCCACTATTGGCTTCCCTGCTGCTCAGCTTGCCGATGACCTATCGTGGGACTGGAGAGCCACAAGTAACAGACACCCCAAATTTAACTGGCATGTGTAACTGTCACTACTACTATCAATATGCTTGTATTAGGGTTCTCTAGAGGGACAGAACTAATAGAATATATGTATATATGAAAGGGAGTTTATTAAGGAGAATTGACTCACATGATCACAAGGTGAAGTCCCATGATAGGTCACTATTATTCCTAATCTAGACTAATGCAAGGCTTCCTAACTGGTCCCTGGGATTCTGCCCTTACTCTTGGGCCCTCAAATTCTCCTTTCCATTCAAAAGCCAGAACGGCATTTAAAAGCTTAAATCAGAGCATGGTACTCTCCTTCTCAGAACTAGCCAGGAACTTTCTATTGCACTGCCAATAAAATGCAAGCTACAATATCGCCCACCCTATTTCCTTTGTAAGACTTATTCACTTTCCACCAAGCGATTTGTTATTTATGAATTATTGTTTATTGTAAATAGCAATAATCTATTATCTATTATGTCAGTATCTAACATAAGTAATTATATAGGCTAGGACCTTGTTGTATTGTTTATAGCTATATGCTGAGCACCTAGAAAAGTGCCCGAAACAGTGGGAGTTCTATAAAGATTCATATGAATGTAACAGAATGCATGACTGAATTACTGAAATGATAATGGAAGGAGTGCTGTTAAGTCAGTAAGGTAAAATTTAAAAGGTGAAATGAGAACACATTTTACTTCATTGGTAACATATCTAATCTATTTAAAGATCATTCCAATGTTCATTCCCATTATTCCATGATTCTCAAAGCAGAATCAAGTACAGGTTTTGATTTTGCTTTAAAAATCAGGGGTCTCAACTGATCTCATTTAATTTCACCTACAACTTTTTTTGTTCATGCATTAAATGCAAAGGAAAGGTCAATATCAGGTCAATATAGTTTGTGTGAGTCACACAGGAAGTCCTCACAAGAAAGCGAGGTCATAACACTGATCATTCAGGGAATAGATCTATATAACCTACTCAGAATTTATTAAGAAAGAATTAAGTGTATATTTTAGATTGACTGTCTCAAAAGTTGTTTCTTCTCCAATATTTAGGAATAAAATTTTTATTTAAAATATGAGCTGGCTCTCTATTCAGGGCATCTCCAAGAAAATGGTAGCAGCCCCAGTCAGGGTCTTATGGATAAAACTCTCATCTCCCTGGGACAGAGCACCTGGGAGAAGGGGTGGCTGTGGGCCCAGCTTCAGCCAACTTAAATGTCCCCGCCTGCTGGCTCTGAAGAGCGTAGCGGATCTCCCAGCACAGCGTTCAAGCTCTGCTAAGGGTCAGACTGCCTCCTCAAGTAGGTCCCTGACCTCCATGTCTCCTGACTGGGAGATACCTCCCAGCAGGGGCAGACAGACACCTCATACAGGAGAGCTCCAGCTGGCACCTGGCAGGTGCCCCTTAGGACAAAGCTTCTAGAGGAAGAAACAGGCATCAATGTTTGCTGTTCTGCGGCCTCTGCTGGTGATACTCAGGCAAACAGGATCTGTAGTGAACCTCCAGCAGACCTGCAGCAGAGGGGCCTATTAGAAGGAAAACTAACAACAGAAAGGAATAGCATCAACATTAATAAAAAAGACATCCACTCAGAAACCACATCAGAAGGTCAACAACATGAAAGACCATAGGTAAATAAGTCCACGAAGATGGGGAGAAACCAGCACAAGAAGGCGAAAATTCCAAAACCCAGAAAGCCTCTTCTCCAAAGGATCACAACTCCTCACCAGCAAGGGAACAAAACTGTACGGAGAATGAGTTTGATGAATTGACAGAAGTAGGCTTCAGAAGGTGGGTAATAACAAACTCCTCCGAGCTAAAGGAGCATGTTCTAACCCAATGCAAGGAAGCTAAGAACTTTGAAAAAAGGTTATTAGATGAATTGCTAACTAGAATAACCAGTTCAGAAAAGAACATAAATGACCTGATGGAGCTAAAAGAAAAAAAAAACACAGCACGAGAACTTTGTGAAGCAGACACAAGTATCCATAGCCAAATCAATCAAGCAGAAGAAAAGATATCAGAGATTGAAGATCAACTTAATGAAATAAGGCATGTAGACAAGATTAGAGAAAAAAGAATGAAAAGGAATGAGCAAAGCCTCCAAGAAATACGGGACTATGTGAAAAGATCAAAGCTACATTTGCTTGGTGTACATGAAAGTGATGGGGAGAATGGAACCAAGCTGGAAAACACTCTTCAGGTTATTATCCAGGTGAACTTCCCCAACCTAGCAAGACAGGGCAACATTTAAATTCAGGAAATACAGAGAACACCACAAAAATACTCCTCAAGAAGAGCAATCCCAAGACACATAATCGTCAGATTCACCAAGGTTAAAATGAAGGAAAAAAATATTAAGTGCGGCCAGAAAGTTTGGGTTACCCACAAAGAGAAGCCCATCAGACTAATAGCGGATCTCTCAGCAGAAGCCCTATAAGCCAGAAGAGAGTGGGGGCCAATATTCAACATTGCTAAAGAGAAGAATTTTCAACCCAGAATTTCATAACCTGACAAACTAAGCTTCATAAGTGAAGGAGAAATAAAATCCTTTACAGACAAGCAAATGCTGAGAGATTTTGTCACCACCAGGCCAGCCTTACAAGAGCTCCTGAAGAAGCACTAAATATGGAAAGGAACAACTGGTAAAAGCTACTGCAAACACATACCAAATTGTAAAGACCATTGGCACTATGAAGAAACTGCATCAAAAGGCAAAATAACCAGCTAGCATCGTAATGACAGGATCAAATTCATACATAACAATATTAACTTTAAATGTAAATGAGCTAAATGCCCCAAGTAAAAGACACAGACTGGCAAATTGGATAAAGAGTCAAGAGCCATCAGAGTGCTGTATTCAGGAGACCCATCTCATGTGCAAAGACACACATAGGCTCAAAATAAAGGGATGGAGGGAGATCTACTAAGCAAATAGAGAGCAAAAAAAAACAGGGGTTGCAATCATAGTCTCTGATAAAACAGACTTTAAATCAACAAAGATCGAGAAACAAAGAAGGGCATTACATAATGGTAAAGGAATCAATGCAACAAGAAGAGCTAACTATCCTAAATACATATGCACCCAGTACAGGAGCACCCAGATTCATAAAGCAAGTTCTTAGAGACCTACAAAGAGACTCGAACTCCCACACAATAATAATGGGAGACTTTAACACCCCACTGTCAACATTAGACAGATCAATGACACAGAAAATTAACAAGGATATTCAGGACTTGAACTCAGCTGTGTACCAAGCAGAACTAATAGACATCTACAGAACTCTCCACCCCAAATCAACAGAATATATATTCTTCTCAGCACCACATCACACTTATTCTAAAATTGACCATATAATTGCAAGTAAAACATTTCTCAGCAAATGCAAAAGAATGGAAATTATAACAGTCTCGCAGACCACATTGCAATCCGATTAGAACTCAGGATTAAGAAACTCACTCAAAACTACACAACTACATGAAAACTGAATAACCTGCTCCTGAATGACTACTCAGTTAATAACAAAATTAAGGGAGAAATAAATAAGCTCTTTTAAACTAATGAGAACAAAGACACAAGGTACCAGAATCTCTGGGACACAGCTATAGCAGTGTTTAGAGGGAAATTTATAGCACTAAATGCCTACCAGAGAAAGCAGGAAAGATCAAAATCGACACCCTAACGTCACAATTAAAAGAACTAGAGAAGCAAGAGCAAACACATTCAAAAGTTAGCAGAAGACAAGAAATAACTAAGATCAGAGCAGAACTGAAGAATAAGGAGACATGAAACACCCTTCAAAATATCAATTAATCCAGGAGCTGCATTTTTGAAAAGATCAACAAAATAGATAGACTGCTAGCCAAACTAATGAAGAAAAGAGAATAATCAAGTAGATGCAATAAAAAGTGATAACAGGGATATCACCACTGATCCCATAGAAACACAAACTACCATCATAGAATACTACAAACACCTCTACACAAATAAGCTAGAAATTCTAGAAGAGGCCAGGCGCGGTGGCTCAAGCCTGTAATCCCAGCACTTTGGGAGGCCGAGGGGGGCGGATCACGAGGTCAGGAGATCCAGACCATCCTGGCTAACACGGTGAAACCCCGTCTCTACTAAAAATACAAGAAAACTAGCCGGGTGAGGCGGCGGGCGCCTGTAGTCCCAGCTACTCAGGAGGCTGAGGCAGGAGAATAGCGTCAACCCGGGGGGGCGGAGCTTGCAGTGAGCTGAGATCGCGCCACTGCACTCCAGCCTGGGGCACAGAGCAAGACTCCGTCTCAAAAAAAAAAAAAAAAAAAAAAAAAAAAAAAAAAAAAAAAAATTCTAGAAGAAATGGATAAACTCCTGGACACTTAAACCCTCCAAAGTCTAAACCAGGAAGAAGTAGAATCCCTAAATAGACCAATAACAATTTCTGAAATTGAGGCAGTAATAGCCTACCAACCAAAAAAAAAAACAGTTCAGGACCAGATGGATTCACAACCGAATTCTACCAGTGGTACAAAAAGGAGCTGGTATCATTCCTTCTAAAACTATTCCAAACTATAGAAAAAGATGGACTCCTCGCTAACTCATTTTATGAGGCCAACATCATCCTGATATCAAAACCTGGCAGAGACAAAAAAAAAAAAAAAAAAAAAAAAATTCAGGCCAATATGCCTGATGAACATCAATGCGAAAATCCTCAATAAAATACTGGCAAACTGAATCCAGCAGCACATCACAAAGCTTATCCACCACGATCAAGCTGGCTTCATCCCTGAGATGCAGGGCTGGCTCAACATATGCAAATCAATAAACATAATCCATCACATAAACAGAACCAATGACAAAAACTACATGATTATTTCAATAGACACAGAAAAGGCCTTTGATAAAATTCAGTACCCTTGCATGCTAAAAACTCTCAATAAACCAGGTATTGATGGAATGTATCTCAAAATAAGAGCTATTTATAAAAAATCGCAGCCCATATCATACTGAATGGGCAAAAACTGGAAGGATTCCCTTTGAGAACTAGCACAAGACAAGGATGCCCTCTCTCACCACTCCTATTCAACATAGTATTGGAATTTCTGTCCGGGGCAATCAGGCAAGATAAAGAAATAAAGGGTATTCAAATAGGAAGAGAGGAAGTAAAATTGCCTCTGTTTGCAGATGACATGATTGTATATTTAGAAAACCCCACCATCTCAGCCAAAAATCCTCTTAAACTGATATGCAACTTCAGCAAAGTCTCACAATACAAAATCAATGTGCAAAAATCACAAGCATTCCTATACACCAATAATTGACAATCAGATAGATTGTCATTTATTCAAATAGAGAGCCAAATCATGAGTGAACTCCCATTCACAATTGCTACAAAGAGAATAAAATATCTAGGAACACAACTAACAAGGGATGTGAAGGACCTCTTCAAGGAGAACTACAAACCACTGCTCAAGGAAATAAGAGAGGACACAAATAAATGGACAAACATTCCATGCTCATAGATAGGAAGAATCAATATCACGAAAATGGCCATACTACCCAAAGTAATTTATAGATTCGATGCTATCCCATCAAGCTACCATTGACTTTCTTCACAGAATTAGAAAAAAACTACTTTAAATTTCATATGGACCAAAATAGAGCCTGCATAAACAACACAATTCTAAGCAAAAAGAACAAAGCTGGAGGCATCACGCTACCTGACTTCAAACTATACTACAAGGCTACAGTAACCAAAATAGCATGGCACTGGTACCAAAACAGATATATAGACCAATGGAACAGAACAGAGGCCTCAGTTATAACACCACACATCTACAATCATCTGATCTTTGACAAACCTGACAAAAACAAGCAATGGGGAAAGGATTCCCTATTTAATAAATGGTGTTGGGAAAACTGGCTAGCCATATGCAGAAAACTGAAACTGGACCACTTCCTTACACCTTATACAAAAATTAATTCAAGATGGATTAAATACTTAAACATAAGACCTAAAACCATAAAAACCCTAGAAGAAAACCTAGGCAATACCATTCAGGACATAGGCATGGGCAAGGACTTCATGACTAAAACACCAAAAGCAATGGCAACAAAAGCCAAAATTGACAAATGGGATCTATTTAAACTAAAGAGCTTCTGCACAGCAGAAGAAACTATCATCAGAGTGAACAGGCATCCTACAGAATGGGAAAAATTTTTTGCAATCTATCCATCTGACAAAGAGCTAATATCCAGAATCTACAAAGAACTCAAACAAATTTACAAGAAAAAAAAAAAAAACCATCAAAAAGTGGGCAAAGGAAATGAATAGATACTTCTCAAAAGAAGACATTTATGTGGCCAACAAACTTAAAAAAAGTTCATCATCACTGTTAATCAGAGAAATGCAAATCAAAACCACAATGAGATACCATCTCACGCCAGTTAGAATGACGATCATTAAAAAGTCAGGAAACAACAGATGCTGGAGAGGATGTGGAGAAATAGAATGCTTTTACACTGTTGGTGGGAGTGTAAATTCGTTTAACCATTATGGAAGACAGTGTGGTGATTCCTCAAGGATCTAGAACCAGAAATACCATTAGACCCAGCAATCCCATTACTGGATATACCCAAAAGAGTATAAATCATTCTACTATAAAGACACATGCATATGTATGCTTATTGTGGCACTGTTCACAATAGCAAAGACTTGGAACCAACCCAAATGTCAATCAATGATAGACTGGATAAAGAAAATGTGGCACATATACACTATGGAATACTATGCAGCCGTAAAAAAAGATGAGTTCATGTCCTTTGCAGGGACATGGATGAAGCTGGAAGCTATCATTGTCAGCAAACTAACACAAGAACAGAAAACCAAACACTGCATGTTTTCACTCATAAGTGGAAGTTGAACAATGAGAACACATGGACTCAGGGAGGGGAACATCACACACCAGGGCCTGTCGGTTGGTGGGGGGCTAGGGGAGGGATCGTATTAGGAGAAATACCTTAATGTAGATGACGGGTTGATGGGTACAGCAAACCACCATGGCATATGTATACCTATGTTACAAACCTGCAACTTCTGCACATGTATCCCAGAAATTAAAGTATAATAAACAAATACATGATATGGTCTCCAGGAGATTTATATACTCTTGTTCACATCCTACTGTGAATAATAGCATTATTCACAATAATCAAAAGGTGGAAGCAACCTAGGTGTCTACCAACAGATGAATGGATGAACAAAATGTGGTTTATGTATACAATGAAATATTACTATTCAGCCCTAAAAAGGAAGGAAATTCTGACACACGCTATAACATGAATGAACTTTTATGACATTATGCTAAGTGAAATGAGCCAGTCACAAAAAGACAAATACTGTATGATTCCATTTATATGAGGTACCTAGTATAGTCAAATCCCTAAAAACAAAGTAGAATAGGGGCTGACAAGGGTATGAGGGGAATCTAGAGTTATTGTTTAATGAGTACAGAATTTTAGTCTTGGAGGATGAAAAGGATTCTGGAGATTGATTGTAGGATAAAAAGTGTTCTGGAGCAATGTGAATGTGCTTCATACCACTGAACTATACACTTAAAAAAGACTAAGATGGTACATTTTACGTACATTTTAACAAAATTAAATATTAAAAAAATAAGAGGACATATACTTTTAATTCAACTACATGCAATGCTTCCAGAATAGATGGTGAAGGTAAACAAATTATTGGAAATCAAAGCTCAGTCTTAGAAAGGTCCTTGAACAATTCTCAGTTTATGAACCTTTCAAAGATTTGTTTATACCTTCAAGTATGATACAATGAGGGATTGGCACACACACAAAAAATCAATCAGAAGATAGCCTGAAACCTTTAGAAAAATAGACCTTCCAGGAGCACCTTGTATCTTACTCTCCACAAAGTCACTCATCAATTTTATATCTTGAGTATGTCAAAGAGTACCCAGATAACATGTGCTGCCAACGAACCTCAGATCCTCTACAAGAACTTATTATACTTGAGGTTTTCTTTGAATCAATAAAAGATGTATAAAAGCATTAAACTTACAAGTCATGTTAAGTGCCTTCTTTTGATTTTTGGATATACATGGCCTCATTTATTTGTTCTGGCTTTTGCCATTGTCTTTGGATTTGGATCTTCATTACATGACAGTGTTTGTTAAACTCAGGAGTGGTAGGTCAAATTAAATATTTTTGTATTTTACATTTAGTTATATACCCTGTGGATAGAACCAGTTGTAAAAAAAAAATCAATCTAGTATTTGGAACTAATTTCACAAACATCATGTGATGCATATATACCTCTAGGCTGTAAGAGAGATTTTTATGCCCAAATGAAGTGACAGGTCACTACTTACTCAAGTTTATAAAAAATGGTGTTATTTACTATGTGCTGTTTCTCAAAAGAATGTTAAAGTGCTTTTAAATTTGAAAATGTAAATCAAATGTGGGTTTCATTATTTAGAGTGTCAATGTAGTCTGGAATATTTTATAATTATGGCCATATTTGAAAAAGGAAAAAAACTCACATCACACACCCAATCCATTGTTGTTACCCTTTCAGATTGTCCTCTGCAGTATCTGTTTAGTCAGTAAGTTCTCTGGATACATATATTAACACAGGGCTTTACTTTAATAAAAAGCTATTTGTTCTTTCTTTCTTTTTATAAAGACTTTTATTTTCCTTCTAGCAAAATACTGAGGTTACTCCAAAAATAATCCTGTCCACCAGTTTTAGATTAAGACCATTACATGCAACATTGTGAAGATTTACTGTAAATGTGTGTATAATGATTGCTCCAAATGTACCTACCAGTAAATTACCGTGGACAGAATTTGAAGTATTACAGTTAAATAAAAAAATTGCTTTTGAATGTGAAAGCAACATTATTTACTTTCAAAAAAAAAGATATAGCAAATTATGGAAATTATCTGGGTGATTTATGACTCAGTTTTTACATAATCAAGGCTTCAATGATCAGATTATTCTATTGCCCTTTCCTAGTTTCCAAAACATATATGGATTCAGCCAGAATAGTTTTAAAAGTTCATGTATTTCCTGAGTCATACATTTCACAAGTGAGAATACACAATGAGAATGCTTCCGGCCCCAGTGGCATAGGATGTTTAACAGGGCTTAATCACATCCATAAAAGTCTCTCTTAAAACAAAACGTATTGCTTATGAATGACGTCTATTGCTGTCTTGTTTCTTTCAGGTGGTGACTTCGTGGACAAAAAAATGACTAATACACAATACCCAAAATAAATTATATCTCTTCCACTCCCATTTCCCACAAGCTCCTTCCCACACAGACTTGTTTTAAGTGAATGGAAATAAAGCCAAAACAATCTAGACTGCCAAGTTCCATTGTGTATATAGTAGTCATTTTCAGCCTAGGGTGACATCCCAGCCTCCTCTCCCTGGCCCTCACCAATGCCCCTGTCCTTTTAATTACAGAAAGCATTCTTCTTGGACTTCTGCCCCAAAGAACTCAGAAGCATTTTTAAGGGATCTTTTTATTATCAACATTTTGTAGCTAGAGATTATTGAATAGATACTATTGAAAGATAACACTACACCTAAGTATATTTCCATGTACTTGAGTCATCTCTGAGTCGAAAAATTAAACAACTAATATAATGCAGGGCTGAGAAAGTCCAAAGAGACTGCCTAGTTCACCTTTCTTGTGTTAAAGACCAGCAAAGAGGCACTGCCAAGGCTTCAATGGTCAGATTATTCTATTCTAAGCTAACTTGTCACTTAAGCACTAGCCCCAGATAACTCTTCATCTAACGCCATTTCTACTTTGCCAGTCTACCAAGTTGCTGACCTAGCAGTGAATCAAGATGAGAGAAGATGCCTAAGCCACTTCGTTGTTTAGACCTCAAGTCAAATACTTTAGGCAAGAAGAATCAAGTACTGACTAAATTGAGATTTTTTTTTCCAGGAATCAGGTAAACAGAGAAAAAAAATAACATACTTGATTTTTTCTCCTCTCATGCAACCTTTATTTCCTTTCCAGGAGATACAAATAATAAAAAATGGAGGAGAATGAGGAAGTAAAAGGAAAATTAAAAATTCAGATCACTTTCAAAAAATTAGATAATGCTTAGACTGAATCCACTCCAATGTAGCCAACCTTGGTAAACCAAGGGTCTTTCAGCCACTTAGTAGCACCAAATGAATTTTTCGTTGAACTGGATTAAGATGAAGAATAAAAATCAGACAAAGATTTCCATTGTGTATCTATTTCAAGATAACTTTTTGTCAGGTAGAGAAAAATTCATCTCTGTAAATCTTACAATGTGTATTTTCCTCCTTGTGTTAATAGAAAACTCAGTCAAATTTATGGCCTCTCTCTAGCAATAATATAGTGTCTATTGCATGTGTTTTTATACTAATCTTAACCCTAGCTCCAACTTGTTCTCCTCTTTTTCACTCTCCCTTATTTGTGACTTATAATTTCCAATCATTTTTGGAGTGAGGCATAATATAAATCAGACATATGATCCACAAACCATACATCTTATTTCTCTTCCTGGGCACGTGCTGAAAAGAAACCCCAAGGGGAAAGTGCATTCTATGCAGTGACGAGAATGCTATTCATGAAGTTTGACCAAGCTATACTATTCTCCTTTATTCTCTGGATGTAGGTGATTTTGTGGGGAATTTACCTGTGTTCCATGATAATGAGCAGATATAGGAATACCCTCAAATGAGTGGAACTTGGCAAATCAAAATGTTCTCCTTCCTCCAAGCACAAAATCAATTTCCAGGTGACAGTTCATTAAAATTAACACTAAGCACAGTCTCTGGGACCAGTGGCATGTACTGGGAAATGTCACATAACTTGTAGTATGAGGGGATTGGGGCAGGAGATACGTGTTTGTGCGTGTGTATGTGTGCCCACATGTGTATTCATCTACTCGCAGGTCAAGCCAAATTCTTCTAGTCCAGAAATCATACTCCATAGAGCCATAAGACAAAATTCCTGAGATTGTAGGAGTCACATATTCTGGAGACTACTCTGTCCAACAATATTCAAATAAAGTTTCATTAGTTGTTTTGTTTTTATTTTGTTGTGGTCAAGAACTATAACACACAATTTACCATCTTATCTTTTAAATTTGCAGTTCGGTAATGTTAGGCTCATTCACATTGTTGTGCAACAAATCTCCAGAATGCTTTCATCTTGCAAAACCGAAACCGTGTACCCATTAAACAATAATTCCTCATTACCCCCTCCCCCAAGCCAGTCCCTGGGGAACTACCATTTTACTTTCTGTTTCTATATATTTGACTACTCTCTGTACCTCATAGATATAGAATCATACAGTATTTGTCTTTCTGAACTGGCTCATTTCACTTAGCATAATGTCCTCAAGGTTCATCCATGTTGTAGCATATGTCAAAGTTTTATTTCTTTTTAAGGCTGAATAATACTCCATTGTATATAGAAACTACATTTTGTTTATCCATTCATCTGTTGGTGGATACCTGGTTTGTTTCCACCTTTTGGCTACTGTAGAGAATAGTGCTACAAACATGGGTGTGCACGTTTCAAGTCCCTGCTTTCGATTATTTTGTGTTTATACTCAGAAGTGAGATGGCTGGATCATATGGTACTATTTTCCATAGTGGCTGCACCATTTTACACTCCCACCAACAGTACAGAAGGGCTCCAATTTCTCCACATCCTTTAAAACAATTGTTATTTTATGTTTATTAGATAATAGTCATCCTAGTGCAAGTGAAGTAATATCTTATTGTGGTTCCATTTGTTTTGAAAATAGAATTTTCAGAAAACCATTCTCTATTTCAGAGGATGTTTAAGAGAGAGAAGTATTCGATAAAAGATTAGTAGATTTACAAGTGATTTGTAAGAGAAAACAATTCTTTTTTTTAATTATTATTATTATACTTTAAGTTGTAGGGTACATGTGCATAACGTGCAGGTTTGTTACATATGTATACTTGTGCCATGTTGGTGTGCTGCACCCATCAACTCGTCATTTACATCAGGTATAACTCCCAATGCAATCCCTCCCCCCTCCCCCCTCCCCATGACAGGCCCCTGTGTGTGATGTTCCCCTTCCCGAGTCCAAGTGATCTCATTGTTCAGTTCCCACCTATGAGTGAGAACATGCGGTGTTTGGTTTTCTGTTCTTGTGATAGATTGCTAAGAATGATGGTTAAGAGAAAACAATTCTTATCAGACAGTCTGACCTGAACTCTGTTAATAACATGAAAACAAAACCTATTCTCTCCTAAACTCCCAAAGCCTCGCCCTGGGTTTCAAGCTTCTATGACTAACTATACAATGTACTGATATAAACTGTGAGGCCTGGCTGGTTGTGATTTGTCATCACTGTTGAATTTCTTCAGGAACAACAATAGGTGGCAGCAAATAAGACTGTAAATGGTTTGTCTATTTAAACAGAAAGCAGAAGTTCCAATTCATCCTTTTTACTTTTGTTTCCCCTAAGCATTCTTCATTTGATAAAACCCAAAACACATTTAGCCCTGAGCAACAACCCTTCCCCCCTCTTTTTAAACATGTGTGTGTCTCAAGAGAATGAATCCATATGTTTCTGATTCATTTACAATTAATTCATCAAAATGTTGTTTTGATGTCCAAGAAGCTTTATTAAGGCTCTCTCATGTGTCTTTTTTCTTAGAAACAGGAAATCATGCCTTGCCAAGAGCCAAACTCAAAACACTAAAGGGTTTTGAGCTGCGTTTGAAACATTGGGACCTCAACATCTAACCGGCTGCCAAACTTGGACGAGAACATCTCTTCATCTCTCCATGCAAGCCAAACTCAGATTTAATATAAGATCCATCTTTGGCTCTTGAGATGCTGAGCATGACACGAGCCCTTTTTGTATGAGCACCATAACCTTCCAGGTGGGCAGCAAAGCACTATGAGGATGAGAAGGAAGATCAACAATTTTTTAAAAAATTTATACAAGCAAGACATAATGAGTGTATTAAAATGGTTGTAGACAGTACGTTCACAGATAAACCCCTGAACAGTCTCTTTCATCCAGTCTGTCTTGTTTCCAGTTTGTAAGCGATCTCAAACGAAATGGCTTAACACCAGGTAATGTTAAATATCACAGAGCCAAAGCTGTTCTTTATCCACATTGTCTCTCTACATACCAAAAGTTTCCTTTCACAGGGATCAGTGTCATTCAGGCTTCAGTACTCTAAGCATCAATACTTCAGCCATCTCTGGGATTCTGCTCCTCTTGCACCTGAACTCATATAGGTTTACATCTTACATCAACCCACTTCAAATGCTCCAGTCTAGCCAAATAGGTCAACTTTTTCCAAATCTCACCTTATGCTTTCAGATCTTCAAGTCTTTGTTCATATTCCTTGTTACTCTGCTTCTCTGCATCTCACTTTCCTTCCACTGGCTTTACTCTTGCTTCTTCCTTGAGGCCAGATATGTCATGTTCACCCTGATACCACATCTCCTTCTTATAAATGCCTTACAGTACTTATTTTAGAATACATGGCTTTAGAATAGTCATATTCTTATGACAGTACTTATTTTAGAATACATGGTTTTAGAATTCATGGCTTTAGGACAGTCAGGCACTCTTCTGAAATATCTTTTTTCTTTCTTTCTTTCTTTCTTTCTTTTTGATCTCACTCTGTCACCCAGGCTGGAGGGCAGTGGGGCATGATCACAGCTCACGCAGCCTCAACCTTTCAGGCTCAAGTCATCCTCCCACCTCAGCCTCTCAAGTAGCTGAGACTACAGGTGTGTCACCATGCCTGGATGATTTTTGTATTTTTTTGTAGAAATGGGGTTTTGCCATGTTGCTCATACTGGTCTCAAACTCCTGGGCTCAAGTGATCCATTCACCTTGGCCTCTCAAAGTGCTGGGATTACAGGTGTGAGCCACCGTGCTCAATCTGAAACATCTTTTTTATTGTAATCTTACATATGCTAAAAAAGAATTACCCTAAATTGTTTTTCTAATATTATATTGCTTTTCTAACTACCTACTAGCATTTTATGTGCAAAGGAGAACAAATAATACACGAAGATTGTTTAACAAATGAGAAAAAATTAACTGCATTTAGAAAATCTCACATGTGATAAGAGATAAAGTTTTTTTATTTATGTAAGACTCTGGTTTTGTAAACATGGAAGCTGCAGATAATGATACCAGAGGAACTTTTAGAAGAACAAAATTTAACAATGATATAATTAATGTGGAGGGGAAGGATCAAGGTCTAATGCTGCCAAAGTCACATCTATCAGGTATATTCCTAGGGTGCCTTAAAGTCCATTGTATATATCAGCATGAAAAGGAAACAAAAATTAAAATATTCATTTTATATTTATATCAACAAATTATTGGTTAATGATATAAGAGTGTACAGAATATTGTGAATCTGAAACAAATGTCAACCAAACTTTGTGAAAATGGTAGAAAAAACTCTAAAAAGAAAGAAAAAGAAATACTAAAGAATATAATGGGGCTGCATGGGTAGCTTTATGGTAAGCTAAGATTTTCAAAAGGACATCAGAGAGATGTGTAAAGTATGCTGAAGATATGTCTCTGCCTACTTCAATCTGGAGGAGTTGAAGTCCATCTGCCACTGAAGGGGCAGAAGGGGAGAGTGGCCACTCTTAGAACTCTTCAGTGCCAGAAGAGCCAGAAAGATGATGAATGTTACCCTTGAAAATATCAAAACCACCTAAACCATTCCACTGGCATCCCATGTAAGAGATCAAGCTCAGGGATACTGTTGCCAGTTACAAGAGCAAAATTCCCTTCGGCAGGGACTTGAAGTCCCTGCTGCTGGCTGATAGCAGAAAAGAAGCCTGAGAATCTGAAATCAAAGGAGCTTGCTTTTCAAGCCACAAAGTGTAGAACATGACTAAGAGAAAATCCAATCTCAAGATATGGGAAACCAATTTCTGATCAATAGGAAACATCACATTTCACTAAAGCCAAGTCATGCTAGATTAAGCTCAGTCCCATAAAGGAATAAGTTACAATTTGGGTAGGTAGGGGGCAAGATACCTGAGAAAATATCTGATAACAAGTGCTTAAAAGAGCTGTACATAATCACTTTCCATTTTTTAATTGTTAGTAGAATTATGAATTTGTGGTCCTAAAAGATAGGCATTTGATATTTAAATGCAATATAAAATGAATGTGGCTAATCAGTCTTATGATTCCAAATTTACAATGTTTAATTAAATAATTGATGTTTAAGTTTTAAAATCTCATAAAGTTATAACATACAAAATAAAAGTGTTAAGACTTTAGGGAAAACTAATCTTTAGAAAAAGTTTAACGTATTATATTAGAAAATCCCCTTAAGCATTTGGGAATATTTGTCAGTATAATTAAAGTAGTTTTAAAAAACTAAATAAACATTAAAATAATAAATGCAGTTTAAAATATTTTTTACTTTAAGTTTTTAAGTGATATCAAATATTAATCATATGCTTCCTAAAAAAGTGATTGCTAAAATTTTCCAAATATAAATAGTAAAATAAGAAGTGATATCAGCAATGTGGAATAGGAAACCCCAGATCCTCTGCAAATACACTGAACAATACACAGACTGATTCCCTCTGAGAAAAATCCAGAAACCTGTTAAGAGGCTCCTGAATCCCAGGCAAATGCAAATTCAGCCACATCAACACCGGTAGAAAAATTCACAGTACTCATGATAGTCCCTACCCTTGCCAAAGTGCACTGATATGGGAGAAAACTCCCAGGTGTTAACTTCTTCCTGGGGAGAAAAAAGAAGACTAGATCACACATCCAGTGTTCATACTTTGCAGTTGAGGCACTGACCAAGGGATTGGCTCTATCTTGCTTAAATTTAAGAGCTGGCAGGAGAGGGCATCAGGGTTGACGATACTGATAACAAAGGCAACAGACTGGGCTAGTATGCACTCATTTGCCATAGTCCCTTTCCCCAGCTCAGTGTGGAATAGTCAGGAGAACATCCCCAACTCCTGGATTCTCCCTGGGGAGGGAAAGAGTTGGAGTGTACATCCAACATTCCAGTTTTTCAAGGGGACTGTCCAAGGAACTTATTTCTGTCTCATCTATCTCAGAGTGCTGATGGGACCTGGCATACTCTAGATGCTTGGAAGCCACCAAGAACAAAAGAAACCTAGATGATTTGCTGTTGTTCCAGAGGATGTGTGGTACAACAGACAGAAGTTAAAGCAACTTAATGGCCCTTTCCATTGGACAGGGGAGTGGAGTATAGATCCAGCATTCCAGCTTTTAGGAGAACTACCCAAGAAACTGTTTTATGTCTCACCCAATTTGTATCACTGATGAGATCTAGTGTATTTTAGAAGCCTGGAGGACACTGAAAGCAAACAAAAGAATTTGCAATAGCTCCACATAACCGCAGTACCATCGACAGACACCAGAGGGAACAAGATATTATAAATTTCATTGAGGGAAACCAGCAAATCTCTGAAATCAGGAGTTTACTTGCACAATCCAGGGAAGATGCATCCACACACACACACACAAAAAGACAAGTTCCCATAATCTTCAGCCAGAGTAATTAGTAAAGGTCTTTTCCTGTATGAAGCTGTTCCATAAAGACTGGGAGAGAAGGCTGTTTTTTAAAGTGTGTGGATTGCAACACAAAGTCATGAGGCACATGAAGAAACAGAAGACATAGCCCATTCAAATGAATAAAATAAGTCTCTAAAACTAACTCTAAAGAACAGAGGTATGGGTAATGAATTTGAAGTGCTAAAAGAAAAAAACTGTCAACCAAGACTATTACAGCCAGCAATATTATGCTTCAAAAATAGGGGAAAATAAAAAATTTCTCACATAAAGAAATGTCATCGCCACCAGACTTGCCTTCCAAGAAATGCTAAATGGAATCCTTCAAGCTGAAATTAAAAATGCTAGACAGAAACTCAAAAGTATCTAAAAGTATAAAACTAGCGGGTAAAAGTAAATATATAGACAGACACAGAATACACTTATACCGTAATAATGCATAAATCAATTTTGGTTTTGGTATAGAAGTTAAAAATAAGTATAAACAACTATAGCATATAAAATATGTAAAATGGGTATAAAATACACAAAGTTGTAATTTGTGATATCAATAACATAAAGTGTTCCAGATTGGAAAAATTAAAAGTACAGAGCTTGTGTATGTAATTAAAGTTGTTATCACCTCAGAATACATGGTTATAATTATAAGACATTTTATGTAAGCCCTATGATAACCGCAAAGACAATACCTATAGAAGATACAAAAAGAAAAGGAAAAGATAATCAAAGCACATAATTATGACAAATAAATAAAATACAAAGGAAGATAGCAGGAGAGGAGAAGGACAAAAAAACTAAGAGACAGACATAAAACAGTTAACAAAATATAATAATAATCCACCCCATCGGTAATTACTTTAAATGTAAATGGATAAAATTGTCCAATTAAAAGACATGAAAAGGCTGAATGGATTTTAAATATGATTCAACCATATGCTGTCTGCAAGAAACTTGCTTTAGATTTATAGACACATATACGCTGAAGTAAAGAGATGGAAAAAATATTCCGTGAAAATTGTAACCAAAAAAGGCTAAAAGGGCCATACTTATAGCAGAAAAAATAGACTGTAAATCAAAACTGTCACAACAGACAAATGTCGACATTATATTATGGTAAGTGGTTCAATTCACCAGGAAGATATAAAAATTCTAAGTAGACATGCAGCCAACATCAGAGCACTCAAATATATGAAGCAAACATTGATAGAACTGAAGGGAGAAATAAATTACAGTTAATAATAGGAGATTTTAACTTCAGCTTCAATAATGGAAAGAACATCCAGACAGAAGATCAATAAGGAAACAGGACTTGAACAACACTCTAGGTGAAAGGGACCTAGAAGACAAAAATAGAATATATCATCTAACAACAGCAGAACACAAACTCTTCTGAAGTGCTCATGGATCATTCTCCATTGTAGGTCACAATTTAGGCCACAGAACAAATCTTTAAAATTCTAAGAAGATTCAAATCATACCAGTTAACTTTTCTGACTACAGTATAAATAAACTAGAAATCAGTAACAGACGGAAATTGGAAAAGTCACAAATACGTGAAAATTAAACAACACGCTCTTGAACAGCCAATAGATCAAAAAAGAAACCAAGAGGTAAATTAGAAAGTATCTTGAGACAAATGAAAATTAAAATACAACATATCAAACATACAGGATGCAATAAAGCTGTACTAAGAGGGAGGTTTATAGCGGTAAATGCCTACATTAATAAAGACAAATATTAAATAACCAACATAATTTTCACCTTAAGGAACTAGAAAAGGAACAAACTAAGTCCAAAGTTAGCAGAAGGAAAGAAATAATAAAGTCTAAAGCAGGTGAAATAGGTGAAATAGAATATGAAAAAAAGCAGAAAAAATTAATGAAATGAAGAATAGTTTGTTAAAACTTTACCTATACTAGCTAAGAAAAAAAGAAGACTCAAATCAATACAGTCAGTAATGAAAGTGGGATGTTACAACTGATGCCATAGAACTATAAAGAATTATAAGAAACTATTATGAAGAATTATACACCCACAAATTGGATAACATAGAAGAAATAGATAAATTCCTAGAAAAATATAAAATTGAATTTTGAAGAAATAGAAAATTTGGACAGACCTATAACTAATAATGAGAAAGAATCCATATTCAAAACCTTCCCAACAATAACAGCAACAAAACATCCAGGACCAGGTGGCTTCACTGGTGAATTCCACCAAACACTCAAGAAGAATTAACACCAATCCTCTCACACTCATCCAAAACCTTGAAGAAGAGAAAACACTTCCAAACTCACTTTATAAGGCTAGCATTTTTCCCATACCAGGACCAGACAGAAACACTACAAGAAAATAAAACTACAGGCCAACGTTCCTAATATGGGTGAAAAAAAAATCCTCAGCAAAAGGCAATAAACTGAATTCAACAGGATATTAAAAGGATTATACACCATCGCCAAGTGGGATTTATCCCTAAGGTTCACGGATGGCTCAGCATACAAAAAATAATCAAAGTGATAAATCTTATTAACAGAATGAAGGATAAAAATAACATGATCCTCTTAATAGATGCAGAAAGACCCTTTGCCAAATTCAACACTCTTTTATAATAAAAAAAAAACCTCAAAAAAATTGGAATAGAAGGAAATTGCCTCAACATAATAAACGCCATATTGAAAAGTTCACAGCTAACAACTGCAATGTGCACAATTTAAAAGCTTTTCAGCATAGCACTGGAAATCCTACAGCAATTAAGCAGGAAAAAGAAATGAAAGCCATCAACTCTGAAAGGAAGAAGTAAAATGATGACATTTACAGGTGACATCATTTTATACGTAGAAAACCCTAAAAATATCACAAAAAACTTTTAAAAGTAAATAAATTCAGCAAATTTACAGAATACAAAATTGACACACAAAACTAGTTGAATTTCTATGAATTTATAACATAATCCAAGAAGAAAATGAAAACAATTTCATTTATAATAACATCAAAAAAAAAAAAAAAAAACAAGCTTAGGAATAAACTTAACCAAGATGTGTGCCATAATTCTAATGTGATTTGTCCCTGCCAGAACTCATGTTGAAAATTAATTGTATGTGGCAGTGTTGGGAGATGGAGTCTAGTGAGAGATGTTTGGGTCATGGAGGTGGATCCTTTATGAATAAATTAAATGCCGTCTTGCAGGGATGAGTTCTCACTTTTGTGGTAATAAATGAGTTCTTACAAGAGTAAGTTGTTATAAGGCATGGTTTTCCCTTGTGTTTGGTCCCTTTTCACACAAACCTGCTTCCCCTTTAACCTTACATCATGTTATTATGCAGCATAAAAGCACTCACCAGAAGCTAGTGCCCTTGAACCTCATAGACTACAGAACCATGAGCTAAATAAACTTTTCTTTATAAATTACCCAGTCTCAGATATTCTGTGATAGCAATACAAAACAGACTAAGACAAGGTGAAATATTTGTACACTAAAAACTAAGTAGTGTTGAAAGATATTAACCAAGACAAAGACAGGGAGGCATTCCATGTTCATGGATTGGAAAACTTAATTTTGTTAAAGTATCCATTTTACCCAAAGTCATCTACAGATTCAGTGCAATTTCTATCCACATCCCAATGTTATTTTTTCAGAAATAGAAAAAAAAATCATAAAATGCATGTAGAATCACAAAGGACCCCAAATAGCCAAAAGAGTCAAGCAAAAGAAAAAGTTGAAGGCAATTCACTTCCTGACTTCAAAACATATTACAAAGTTCTGGTAATCAAAAGTGTATGATACTGGCATAAATACAGGCATATAGATCAATGGAACAGAACAGAGAAATGTCTAGAAATAAATGCATGCATATAAAGTCAACTGCTCTTTAACAAGAATATAAAGAATACACAATGGGAAAGGATAGTCTCTTCAACATATCGTGGTAGGAAAACTGGGGTCCACATGTAAAATAATAAAATTGAACTCTTAATTTACACCATACACAAAAATCAACTCAAAATGGATTAAAGACTTAAAACCCTAAGACCTGAAATTATAAAATTCCTAGAAGAAAAGATTGCTGGGGGAGGGGGCTTCATAACATTGGCCTTGGCCATTTCTTGGATATGACACCAAAAGCACAGGAAACAGAAACAAAAATAAACAAGTGGGAATTGGAACTCATTGGCTTCTCCCTTCCTTTGGACAATCATCTTCAATTACAGGGTTACTTAACTGTGTGGGCCAAGGCTCAATCCTAGGCTTCCTTATATCCCACTGTCTTCTTAGAGATCTTGTTAAAACCAGTAGCTCCAATTGTCCCTTTTTTTCTGTCTCCCACAAATTTTATCTCCAGCTAGCCATTTCTTCTGAGGTCCAAGATGATAAATCCGACTATGTATTTGATAGCTCTGCTTAGAAGTCTCAAGGACACCTATGACTCAATGTAATAGCTGTCATTTACTGAAAACTTACAATGGGCCAGTATAACGAATTCCATGAAATACAAGCTAGAGGGACCTACAGGTGAATACCAAAGAGATTCTAGAGTTCTAACCCATTTCAAGAAGTCAGGGAAGACATCCTAAAAAGAATGAACTATTTAGCTCAGACCTGAAGAATAAGCATCATTAATCAAATAAAGCTGTGGGAGTGAAGAGAAGTTGCCATCAATAAGAGTTATATATCCAGAGATTCACAGTTAAAAGCTCATGGGTAATGTGCTCAATTATTTAATACAGACAGACAAACATTACCTGATTCTTCCTCTCTGTCTAGGTGCTAACCTAATGTATTTCTTTCCTTTACCATCCATCTTCTTAAAACATAAACTACATTTTCTGTTTACTTTTTTATTCTTTGGTCATAACAAATTATCTTTTAAAGTTTTGAGAATGTTCTTTTTAGGATCCTTAAACCTAATAGCTTCTTACTAATTGATGTCTATACATTTGAACATGCTGGCCTTATATTCACAGATGGTCTACTCTACTGACTCATTTATGATGTTATTACTCTAGTTCTCTTCTTCCTTCCCTGCATTGTCTCTCTCTTTTACTCTCATTCCTCCTACTTGACCTCCCCTTAAACGTGGTTTTTACTAGGGTTCTTTACTAGAACCCTCATCATTTCTCACATTTCGCATGCTCTTGGGACATTTCATTTTTGTTTGTGGGGGATCTCATCTTTGTCCACGATTTTATCATATATGTGCAATTCATTTTCAAATATATAGCTCCAAATTCACTGTTTTCCTAAATCCCAGATCTTTTCACTCCCGCTGGTATTCTCCAATTTCACAAACTCAAAATATCCCAAACCCAACTCATATACCCCCAAAACATGCTTCTCTTTTCTATCTAATGTAATATCACCATCTGTCTCTACATAAGCTCAAAGGAGAAATGTGAGATTTAACCACAGCTACTTCTTTTCGCCACTCACAAAACCCAATTTATTAACAAATCTCTGCTGACTGTATAAATATTTCTTTAATTTTTCTACTTTCTCCACCCCAAACTTCCTAAACCACAGATCAAACTCTCATTATTTTGGCTTCAGATATTTTATAAACCTGCTAAAATTGTACTTAAAATATTATATTTAAATACGTCTTTTCTCCTTTTAGTTTATATTTCAAACAAATAAAAATACATAAAATGGGAAATATTTTGACTGAAGATCCATAGATATTATCACATTCCAAAATGGGTCAATGATCTCAAGGTAAATATCACCTATCTAGACAAATCCTATTTCCAAACTTAATTTTCAAAAGAGTACATATCAATATATGTCTATTAATTTATAAATGATGCATATATATTACATCTAATCTGTATAGGCAATATTACAAAGACTAATTTCTTTTTTTGAGGCAGAGTTTCACTCTTGTTGGCCAGGTGGGAGTGCAATGGCGTGATCTCAGCTCACTGCAACCTCCACCTCCTGGGTTCAAGCGATTCTCTTGCCTAATTGGGATTACAGGTGCCTGCCACCGCGCCCGGCTAATTTTTTGTACTTTTAGTAGAGATGGGGTTTCACCATGTTGACCAGGCTGGTCTCAAACTCCTGACTTCAAGTGATCCACCCACCTTGGGCTCCCAAAGTACTGAGATTACAGGTGAGAGCCACTGCACCTGGCCCAAAAGGCTAATTTCTTAAGTAAAAAATAAAGCATTATAACAAATATTAGTTCTAATATATTTTTACTTTATTCCAGTGGACCAAAGTTGAGCATACTATTATGGCAACCCTGACCTAGATAACAAATTCAAATCTAACCATCCTTCCTTTACCAGTTATCTTTTACTACCTTAACTTTTTGCTTAAACTGTTAATGTTTACCCATTGTCTACTAAGATAAAGATCCTTATCAAAACATGTAAGACTGCTGCAACTCTCTCATAATCAGTTTTCCAGCTTCATCCTCCCCCAACTTTTTCTTTGTACATTTTCTTTTACTCACCCTAAATACATTGAAAATTCTCACCCAGTTTTGATTTTGCCTATGCTGCTCTCTCCATATCAACCTGTCAGCTTTTGGCCAAATATTCTAACCATCTCTGAGCATTCTGCTTCCCCTCCAAGCTCTCCTTTCTAAAATGAGGAAGGTGATGTGAATCATCAGTGCTGGATTCTCCATAAACACCTTTCAGCGACTGTCCACCTTCTGCTCCTTTGACTACACCCGGGGTAACAATATCATCTTATACTTCTCTTTTCATTTATGTGTGCTTGTGTATTTTATTAGTATACATATCCAATATAGCCTTAGACTGTAGAACTGGAAGTAAGCTTAAAGAGTAGGTAAATCACACCTTTATTTTTACAGATGAGGAAACTGAGGCTCAGAGAAACAAAAGAACTTACTGGACAGCTTCGTTTATATGTTCTGTAGCCTGTTCTACCAAATTGCATGTCCTTATATTTTTTCTTACCTATTAAGTCAATAAAATATGGACTAATGAAGGAAAACCTTTACTCTCTTGTATTCTCTGATGAGATTAACTTCACGAGCAAGAGCATAGACCTTTGTCACCGTTGTATCCTCAGAGAGTATATTTGTTTTTATTTCTTCAATGCACCCTCTATTTAAATTATAAGTTTTTTAGAGATAATACTAAACACAGACATATGTCTATGAGACATATGAGACAAGTAAATGTAAATATTAATTCATATAAATATAACTGCTATCTTTGCATATCCACATGCTTAAGTCTAAACTTGCTTCACATTCAGAGATTAAAGTCTCTTGAGCATTTTTGCCTTTCAATAGGCACATGGATCCTCAGACCCATAATCACGATATTGATCTCTTCATTACTCTTTAATGACATTGTAATTTCACAATATATAAAGAATTATGGATTTTCCCCCTGTATTTTCTACTTGATTAAACTAATTTTTTTTATCTCCCCAAATTCATTCTGATAGGCTTGACATGAAGAGTACTGATATTTTGAATTTCATGTCGTCTTCTCATATGACAATGATAGGAGATGATATGAAGTGGTCTTTGTATTTTTGCATATCCCATGATCCAGTCTAGGAGGTTTGACAGTTTCTATGTGATTCTTATGTGTACATAAGGACTTGCTCTAAGATATGGCCACATAGGGCTATCTTTTCAATAAATACTTCTTGAATGAGTAACTAAGAGCAAGAAGAGTTGGGTTATAATTCTTAATCCAACTTCTATCCCTACTAGGTCATGTTGAAGTGCATCTGTGAGCATAATTATGCTCATATTGTGGCAATGGGTCCTATTAAATTACTCTGTGTTCTGGGCTTTACATAGCATAATACCTCAGATAAGATTATAATTAAGACCTTCTTAGTATTAATAAAGAAACCTAAAGGGTAAGCTTGTTGCTAAAGCCCTAATAAATCTTAATGTCAATCAATGACAAGATGGAAAAGTCACAAGTCTCCAACAAGAACAGTGTTTTCATCTAAAATATCCATATCAAAATAATGGCATATCTCAGATTCTTATAAGAATCAATGTAAAAAAGAAGACAGAAAGTGGAACCAATAAATGTTTAAGGAAGGAGATAATGACCAATGGAGGCAAGGAGGAAAGACAAGTTTCAGCAGGAAAACTTGTTTATTAAACTTTCATGTTTTCATTGAAAGGTACTATTACCCAGAATATGTTTGATTATTTTTAAGGTTTTTGTTGTTTAGAACATCTCTGAATCATAATGCTGACCAAAAGCCAATGGATTTGAGTATGGTCTAAAGAAAGAATATAAGAATAGTGGAAGACAGACTGAGCCATGTGAGAGGGCAACCAACCAGGAAAATATGCTGTTGGACTCATGTTCAGCCCCAGGACTTCTCCTGTCCCTCAAAACGTTTGGAACCAAGTTGTTTTGAGCAAGCATTCCTTAGAGGTATTTGTCTTCTATTATTAATTGCCCCACATGGGCACTGTCAGGCCACCTGTAACTTCCAAAACTTTAATTTCAGATGAGTAGGCAAGGGGAAAGAATTTCAATGTCACCCAGTTTGGAAACAGAAGGTGGTTTCCTGGGTCTTGAATACCAGAACAAGTATGTATTTTGTGAACTGATAGGAGACCACAGATACTCAAAGATTCACGATAATGCAAGCAGATTTCATGTGCAGAGATTTTTTATTTCTTTAAAGAGAATACTATTGACACTCAGTTTTACTTTCAGAGAAGACTAGGATTTAAATGGCAATGGTATACTTCCCCTCGCTATATCATTTTGGGGCAAAAATCATCTTTGTCCAAATATTCAACTAGCATGTCAAATGATAAAAGTAAAGAATGCCTAATATCCAAAAATAAAAATATAGTGAATATTGTAGGTTAAGTGGAGCAAAGCTATTAGAAAAGAACTGAGAAGGTTACAGCCAGGGAGTGACAGTAAGAAGGCAAATATACCAGCCTCTGTCATTTTGACAGCAATTGACTAATTTGCTCCAGGTTTTCTTGAGGTTTCTTTTAGTGTATTTATAACCATAAAAGCATTTCTTTTGGTCCCAAGATAAAAAAGCTTTTTACGCAATGGTGCATATTTCTAATGTTTCCATTGTCAAAACTGCCATCAAAGAGGGTTGGGGGAAGGAATGTCACCAACGCTATGAATCTGATTGGGCATTTGCTTTACCAAAGTGCTGGTTCAGAACTTAACCTAATTCCTATTGCACTATTGTTAGTCGACAGACGGAAAAATGCCTTTTGAATGATTTCATCTTTTCTGATACAATGAAGAAGGAAAATATTTTAGACACCAATGTCCTAGGACATTTTATTCTCTAACCTGGTACCCAGAACTCATGCATGCATACTGGATTAGACACAAGGGAAGAGGCAGATGTCCAGAGGCTTAAGCGAATTCAGATGTTTTTTCTGTTTTTTATTAATGCTGTGCTCCAGCTGTTACATCTTTGTACTGGTAAAGTCTCAATCAACACACAGGGTGAAATAGCAGAAGGTAGAGGTGCTCTGGAACATCAAAGGGCCAAAATGATATTTTCCACAAAATTAAAGATAACACCTAAAAATTGGGACTGGAAATTCCCACAGGTTGGCAGTTTTCAGAAGGAAACAGTTACTAAACCTTATCCTCCTACTGGAAAATTAGATAGCAGTCTCATGACTCTACTGACCATTGGGCAATCCCCAATTGTCCTTAAATAAGATTGTCCCCAAGAAAATAAATACCAAAAGAGAGATAAAGTGAAAACATGTATTTTTTAAGCCTCTCTCACACACAAATAAAGTAGACCACAAGAATGAACAAAGTTTAACAATAGCAAAACAAATTAAAAGAAGTACCAGCCTTTGCTTTCCTGGAAGCTACATGATGCCCAATGATGACAAGTAAGATGTTCATTTTTAGTCTAAGAAATGTTTTCCTAGGACAGCTGGAGGGCATGGCTCAGTGGTCTGATCATCTTCTTTGATGTACCTAGACTCCTTGGAGCCATGCATTGGAGTACTGGTGTGATTTGCTTAACTCTTCTGTAGAACTAAACAGAATTCCCAATTCTTTAGAGTGTGGTTCTCAGGAAGTTTGGGGAAAGATACACTCACCCTGGTTCTGCTTGGAGATAAAAGAATGCAAAGGATTAAACTTGACACTTTAGCCCTTGATGACTAACTTTTTAGTAATCAAAAGTTACTTTCTTTTGATTATTTACTGTCACTGGAATACCATATTTGTTGTTTATGCAGGGTCTTTCATTTAAGGATTTCAAAGTAGTCGCTGACATGGTCTGATGGCAGAAATGAACAATGCTCATTTAAGAATGAAAACAATGAGACAGCAGAATGCCACAGTAAGGGAAAGGCAATAATGAAATGCCACAGTAAGGGAATGGTACAGAATGCCACAGTAAGGGAAAGGCAATAATGAAATTCAGTTCACACATTGGAATGTACACTCATTTTTCAGGACAGAGTTTTCTGGGGGAGGATACAGGTCAGATCAATGTGCATCTTGCATCATAAATAAAGAATTCAGTAAAAGTGCTATCTCCAGTAAGAACAGTGATCAATCTGAAAGAAAATAAATTTAATAGTACTTTTGAGCCTTACTTGTTTAATTTTCAAAATGATGGAAATAATACCCATCTATCCAGGTCTATGCAAGAATAAAATGAGATGACAATTGAGAATGGGCTTCACACACATAATATGTGATCCAAAAATGTTACTCTCTTTTTCATTTTGACCCACAAGTATAGCATTATGTAGTAAGCCTTTTAGACCTTCTTATCCCCACAACAAGAGGTGTGGAAGAGAGTGTTTTTTGAGTCCTGATGGCTGAATCAAGTAATCTGGAAATGACAAGCAGAGCTTCCTTCACTTGTGCTGTCCTCTTTAACACAGCACAGCCTCCATTCTCTTATTCATTCCTTTACGCATTCAATACACATTGAAGTGCTTGTTATGTGGTAAGTACTGGGGATACCAAAGGCAATAAGTCAGACCCTCACAAGTGGTTTAAGAGTCTAGTGAAGAGAGACAGACTTGTATACAAATAATTACAATGCAGAAAGATGAATAATACAACAAACTATTTAAGAACAGCCAGAGTATGATATATTTTCTTTTACTTACCAGTGTGTTCTACCCATATCAATTGTTCAGGAACATATTTTCTGCAGTCAGCTATTAATAATGATGACAATGAGCATACAATCTCCTTTATCTGCTACACAACACAGTTGTTATCATTCATCACAGTGTTGCTGACAGAATTATGTGAATTATTTCCATATCAAGCACTTAACACAGTGGCTGGCACATATAAAGCATTCATCAATATTATTCTCATTATTATAGTTATCATGATGATATCATAATCTGAACATCACCATTATGTCATCATTAAGAACAGAAACATGATATGTTCCAACAAGCTTAAAAATGAGGTAAGGTCACCTGGGATGAATGTGAAGTTAAGGTCCAGTCCCATATATACAATCAAAAGAGTCCTCAGATAACCCATAGATGCTTGATTTACTCAACCCCAACCCAAGGTCCAAGAGTGAAAGAGTCTTTGTATTATAGCGATTCACAAAGGTAAATTAAGTAAACAGTCACCTTAAAGGCATTTCAAAAGACCTCCTAACAAATTCCTCTCAATTATATGTATTGCAGTTCTCTGAAATTCCTTTAGCAGGATATTCAGCTTGATAATGATAAATACCCTTGGAGAAACCAAACATTTCTCTAAAGCAGTGGTCCTCAACCAAAAGGACATTTTTCTCCCCCTCCCCAGAGGACCAATGTCTGGAGACATTTTTCATTATTACAACAGGGTGAGAGGAAGTGGACAAAATAGAGGTGGTACTGGCATCTGGTAGGTGAAAACCAGAGATGTTGCTGAACATTCTTCTATGCACATGTTGGACCTCTCAGAATTACCTGGTCTAAAATGTCAGTAGTAACAAAGTTAGAAAACATTGCCCTAAAAAATATGTACTTATTTGGACCTACTTAGACATTCCTATTCTTTATCCTTGCACCATAATTTCATAGTATGATGTAGTATGTGATTGAGCTATGTCTCCCTGGAACAAGAATAAATGGTGGGATATGGGTTGGAAAAGGGATGATAAGCAAAAGACACTTATTTCGTAAGGAAGCAGAAGAAAGGAATTCAGAAGTGAAAATATTCCTATTTCCTATTTTACCCAAAAGCAATCTCAATGCCTTTCCTTGCAACAAACATTTTTTAATGATATAGAATGAGTACATATAAATGCTTCATAAATTCCCTCTAGATGATTAATTTCTACTCTAAGTCCATGTTGCATTTTTTCATGTCCCTGAGGAAGATCACACTGGACTGTTGAAGATTCAAGGGTTTGTATAATTGAGCATCTGCTGTGTATAAGGCATGGTTCTAGATGCTTGAGTTATCAATGTGAACAAAGCAAAGATACCTGTCCATGTAGAGCTCACATTCAATCAAGTTTTAAGTAAAAGTTCAAGGAATTCTTGAACTTGAATGCCTCTACATATGGCATTATAGTTTTTCATCCTATTTATCTCTCTTGATTCAAAAAAGAGAAATCAGTTCTAAGAAAGTTTTCATCTCCCTTAGATATTAATCTATTTCCAAGGCAACAAAGAAAAATAGATTGCAGGAACAAGCCTGTCATTTGCAGATCGTTGGTTAAATAAGGTTTGTCCTTTGTAAGAAACCAGTATGAGGAAGACATCCAAGCCTGGGTAAGTTACTCTGGTCCAGGTTAAAAGAAACGTAAATGGAGGATTAAAAAATCTATTCTACCTCTTGCTGTGTCTTAGGAGAAGGGCTTCCACAACAGGACAACTAGTAGCTTTATCAAACAGCCTGCCATGACTGTGTTAATGATAAAAAATCACTTAGGCATTTAGTTTTTATCTGCATTACATTTGAAAGCGCAGGGCCATTTACTCTGAATTCTGATTATTATCAGTAATAGCATTCAATCAGCCCTCCTATAGTTCCAGTCTTGAAAGATCAATGACAGCTTGGACTTGCCCTGTTCTTATCCTCTAAACTCCTGGAACATATTCAGGCAGATAAATGTTACCTGCTTCACAGTTCTGTGAGGATCTGTCCCCACAGAGGCAGCAATGTCACTGGGAAGTTTTGTGGGATTCTCCTGTCCCCATATTTTTCTAATAGACTTTTACTCATCTGAATGCTATTTTGAACTACAGAGTTATTTTCATGCTTCTAGACTCTGCATTACATGTAGGAAGGGACTGTGATTAAATTATTTTTCCTTAGCAGAACCTAGCCAGTATCTGGTATCCATAAATATCAGGTAAGTACAATTAATCAATGGATTTATTAGTACATGGATGGAGCAAGGAGATGGCAGCCCAGGAAATCCTGAAAACCTCAGGAAGGTAGAAATCAAGCATTAATAAGTTTATTGGACATTTCCTTTAGGCAGAAATCTAGGGAAAGCTCCTCACAGCTTGTACCTCACATTCCTTATCCTGGTAAACATTAGTAGAATTAATACCCTTTTCTTTCTTCTGTTTCTAAAAGCCAAGTACTTAATATATTTATGAATAGACATTTACTTGTGGGGCTTATAAGATGGATGGAATTCCATGAAGAAAAGCAAAAAGGATTTGCACTAGAGTCTGATAAGACCCTCACCACTGAGGAATATGGAACTTCTGATTCTGTTTCCTGGCCCCCTACAGGGCCTCTGCAAACCAGAAACCCCAGTAACCCCTGGAGCCACCAACAACATGCATTTGAAATCCTTTTGGTTCTGCGGCTTGGTCTAGGACCCAGCTTAAGCAAAGAATGGCACACATTTATAGTAGCATTTATATAGGACTATTTCTGCCTTACAGTTCACTTCTATAATTATTATACTCTCTAAATGAAATAGAATGGTGAGGCCCAGGTCAAAGACTGTTCATAAATCATTAAAAACAAAAGAAACATGATGAGAAGTCTTGAGCCTTCTACCTCACAATAAGCCTCACAGTATAATTCATGACTTCTAAGCTTTGCACCCAGGAGCTCTGGATAACCTATGGGTGTACCGAAATAGTTACTGGAAGCCATCAATCAGGCCACACAGGTTACCAGTTTCTGTTCCACTTTTAGGTCTTCCTACCATTGCATAACTCTCATCCATTGGGCATTTTTAAGTTCAAAAATCTGTGATATCTTCTAGCAAGGGATCAGAGTATATGCTATGTGGTTTAAGGTCCTGACATGAGGAATCCACAAAGCTAAGTTAAACCAAATGCCTGTGCCTTTTATTAAGATGTTATATATGGCTCTGAGAGGCCAAGTCTAAACTTAACCTTTCATTAGGTAAGTCCAGGATTTAACTTCTACTAAATACATCTATGTGGTCAAAGACTTTCAATGATCAGAGAAGACTGAAGAAAAAAGCGGATGGAGTAATTAGGTCTTGAAATGAGTAATTTGTATGAGATCAGAGAAAGTTGGAGAAATAATTTTAAAAATTAGGTGAGGGTGGGGATTGAATGTTTTACTTGTTCATTTTTGTGGTTTAGGGAGTGATTTTTGAATGACAGATCACTGTGTGAGTGATCATAAAATCAATTTAGTGGAGCACCAGCCAGCATTTTCTAATCAAATAAGCAACTTTGAGAGACATTATGCACATGTGCGGTTAGGGGTCACATCATAAAATGTGTTTCTATAAAAAGTCTGAAGCCCATTGACCTAGAAGATGCATACTGTGTGCATTATGAAGTGGGAGAGGCTTTTTCAACTCTTTTTGAATCTTTTTTGGAACAAATGAACCCTGTCATTTCCTGACCTGAATGAGTACAGCCCTTCTTCCCTCCAAAGGAGTCAACCGGTCTGTTGATTAGTTTCCCTGTTCTGCAGGACAGGGCAATTGCTATAGGTGAAAGAAGGTTGCCACGTGGCCTTAGGAAGTATCTTAAACTCCCTATAGATGTTCCTTCATCTAAAAAGTTGGGAACACTATCACCTACTTCATAGAGTTTCAAAGGAATAACCAATGGCAAATAAAAGCATTTGACATAGTTCCTGATACAGAACAAGAGATAAATACATGTTTTCTTTCCTTGTAGCTTTTTGTTCAGGGGAAAAGATACCTTCTCCCATTTTCATCTCCCTTCTAAAGAGACAAGGGCACCTCTCACATGCTGCCCAGAATTGGGACACTGTGACATTGTCATATGCTTTTCTCCTGTCAAGTTAATGAAGGATTATGCCCAGCCCCTCTCCCTGGTCAGCACAGCTTGCTTGTGGAAAAATCAGAAAATATCTAAGAGTGCTGAGAACCAGCTCTGTACAAAAGCAATTTTCTCCAGCTGCTATGAGTGAGGGCAGCTGTAAATCACTCAATTCATTTGCATTTATACTGCTTTAAAAAGGTGGTGGTGTTGGGGAGATGGAGGGAAACCTACCCAATGAGAAATAGTACCTCAGGACAGAACAGAAAATGTTCTCAAAATCACCTCTGTGTTTGCTCAATGACAGGCTATTCCCTGCCCAGAGATCAGGGGGCAGGAGTAAGACAAGGTTATATCAAACTCTCTATCTTATAGAGTAGCTCCCAAAATTAAAATACCTGTCTCTCAGAATCAATATGTACTCATTACCTTTACTTGATTTTCCTTTGCAAACAGAGGGAAAAATTATAGAAGATTGCTTAGTAGTTTTGTAATGCCTGACACATAAAACAGAATATAATACTCACACTGTTACTTGATGGCCCCGTTGGCTTTTGACATCTCAATGCCATTTACTATATCCCTGAGCAATTTAAGATAAGCTAAGGAGACCCCAGCTGTAACTAAGCCTGATGTCCTTGCTTCATCGAAGAGAAAAAGCCCATGGGGCCAGATCCAAGCATCCAAATCGAGAGAAAATATTTTCCACTACCAAGGACAGATAATCAGAGCTGTGCTAAACCCAGTCTCTGTGGCATTCTTACTTTCACATTTCTCGCTTGGGGGTAAACTGAGGTCAAAGAATGTCACAGGAAATTTATTGGGAAGAGTCTTGTATTTTCAGTAATTATTTTACTCTGGAAATGAATGTGTGTGGTCAGTAGAGACAAGCAAAGGAGGCCTGTTGGAGCAGTCTTCCTCTGAGTCGGTGCTGTCACATGACTGGAATTAGTGCCTCAGCCAGAAATATTTCCTATGTAGTAGGATCTACATTTCTTCCTGGTGTTCATGGGAAATCATCAGAATGATTTTTTTTTTTATTTAAAATGTTTATTTTAAGTACACATTAAAAGAGTGAGGAAAGATTTGGAAAAGTAGATAGAGCCCAACATCAGACCTCCTCAAACGTCCAGATTTATCTTCTACACATTCTGGGAAGCAGGATGCACAGCTGTTTCACCATTTTTTCATGAAGATTATTTTTTCCAAACACCAGTCTCAATCTTTCCTTCCTTTAAACTAAGCTTTTCAAATGAGTACTCCATAGCTTTCATGTTCACTGTCTTCTTTGAGTTACCAGTTACATCTTGCCAGCCAAATTCAATTCTTTTTCCCTCCCTTTCCATCTCTCCCTCCCTATTTCTCTATGTATCTTTATAAGTCTACAGTTTTCTCACTCTCTTTTTGATTTCTAGACTTCTTATTCTTCTTTTTGATCTTGGCTTTTTATTTATATAATTTTGGCTTCTTATATGATGTCACCACTTCTACCAATTTCAACTGCAAAATTATGTCATAAAATATTATACCTTTGGTTCTTTTTTTTCCCTCCTTAACTACATTTTTACCTTCGATATGTTCCTTTTCTTCTTCCTTCATATCCAAGAATAAATCTAATGGCCATTAGTCTTCTAAAAATTCTCCAAATGTTCTTCCCTCTGTCTGGAATGTCTCCTCTCTCCAGTCAAATGAACACTAGAATTCAAACTCATCCCTCAGGACTCAGGTCAAGGAAAATGACATTGAAAAGTTACAAACAGAAAAGGCTGATCTTTTTGCCATATGAGGAGGCATAAAGATATTCTTAGATACACAAAAACTAAAAGAGTACACTCTAAATATATTTCTGTGTAAAGACCTTGAAAACTGTATTAAATAAGCAAAACTGAATCTGAGAAATAAATACCTCAAGAAGAAAGAAGACGTGATAGAGGAGAAATAGTGGTAAGTTATGAACAAGTAAAACAGAGTGCATCTAAACCATTGCTCATAATGTCTGTGAAATTAACTGCTATTTTTTAAATTTGAAGTGAGAAATATAAAACAGTTGTAATAATAATAGCAACCTGAAGCTAAAATTTCAATTATTTCAGCAAAACCTGAGTGGTGCACTGAGATAAGGGTGAGACTAGCAATGTAGTAAGTTAAAACAGGCTAAAATCTAAAGTTCTCTTGTTCAAAAAGAGAAAGCTATTACTGCTATAATTCTTCATTTTGATAGGTAATTCAAACATGTCTGTTAAATATTGAAGAATAACTATTACCTGAATATACATGAAATGTATACTTTCCAAACCACTTAAGGAACAAAGAAGAAACAAAGAAAATTAATTTAATTAAGGAAAGGGGAGCTGGGAGATAAAATTTTAAATGTGATATGCATAATTTAAATAAAATCAAGTGAAATAAAGTAATATCCCCGCCCCACAAAGGGATCAAACAGATCAAAAGTCATCATTAACATAAATACAATTTACTTAGTAAAAATAAAGAATTGTATTTAGGTTAAAACATAGCTCTTTGCTATTTCCAAAGGAAACACATAAAACAGAGTGACAGAAGAAAGTTAAAATCTAGGAAAGAATGCATTAGTAAAACCAATTCTTAAAAATTAGAAATGATAATACTAGCTCAGTAAAAGTACGTGTAAAGAACACTGCTGGCAACTCATGTACGAAGAAATACAAATGGCCAACAAATTTGAAAATATCCTCAGCCTATGTTTTAAGAAATTCAAAACAAAGTGATAAAGAGATACAATTTTGCATATATCAGATTGGCAAAGATTTAAGTGTTTGAGAATATCCAATGTTTGCCAATACAGAAACAGGCCCACTTAAACATTATTTTGGCTACTACAAACTAAAACAAATTTTTAGAGTGCAATTTGGCAGTAGCTTTAAAATTTTTTATACATACACTTTGATATAGCCATTTTATTTCCAGGAATTCAACTTATGAATAAAATTATACAATGATGCAAAGATATATTTGCAAAGATATTCTTTGCTGCATTTTTTTAGGGCAAAAATGTAGAAAGGATCCCTATGTTCATCAATAGTGGGCAAAATAAATACATTTTTATATATCCCTATAAGAAGATCTCAGAAAATACTTTAAAAGAATAGATAATATCTACATATACTGATATAGGAAAATGTCTAAGATACATATGGAATGTAAACAGTTAAGTTCATAACAATGCATTCGTACTATGATTCCATTTACAATTTTAATGGGAAAATACAGATTACATCTAATTTTATCTATAATTTTTTGCACCTTTGTGAGTTTATCAATTAGGGAAACATACAAAGTCATATCTGTTTTTCCATTCATGAAGCCTTAAATATCTTACCAGTGGAAAACTTAGTATCTTCCTGATGCCTCCCACCTTCCTAGCATTAAATTGTAACAGCATGGGGGAAAGGGGTCTTTCTCAAGCCTACTTCCAAATACCAGGCAGAGAGCATTGTAACATCTGATCAGTTCATCACCATCAGCACTTTTGTCTCTGCCACAGAGTGTTGCTCTTAAACATTGATCCCTATACAATCTGATGGTCATTTGTCCACTTCTGTATTTATGCCTGGACTGGTACAGAGTCCCAAAGTCTGCAGTAGTGGCTGCTTTGCCCTCCAACAGTACAGATCTGTTAGTGCACACTCACATGCTCAGATCTCATGTCCAAAACATAGCAGTTTGCCAGAGTGTTACAGCCATTAGAGCTCCCAGTCTCAGCCACAGTTGGTGCGTGAAAGAGTTCCCATTCTTTCTGGGGATCCAAGCTCTGCTACAGAGCTGTGGTCAGCAATTCAAAAGACCTCCCCGACCTGACACACCGCTCACAAGCAATCTCCTTCCCAATGACCACCTTCTGAGGTTCTTGGTGTCTTCTGATTCCAATAGATCTGAGTGAGACAATCTCAAGTCACCAGAGAGCTCAGAACAACACGGAACCACAAAAACGAAGAGGTCAGAGGTCTGGCCTTTCTCCCATATTCGAATTTAACAATATTCTCACCAGTACCTTTGCATACCCCTCCACCAGGGCAATGGGTAGCTTATTTTTATATAACCACTTGAATGATGTTTCCTTAATAACAAAATTTCCAAAGTGTCACGTTGTCTTTAACTCTAGACATAGGAGCTAGCATACACACATGTATACACATCCACACGCACAACTTGATCATAAACATGGGTCTCTTTATTGACTATTCAGTTCTGTTGAACTGATTTATTACTGCGACAAAACCATATTGCTTTAATTACTATGGTTTTATAGTATGCTGATGTATGGTAGGGTATATTTATTCATATTTCAATGTTGTTTTCAAATATTATTGCCTATTTTGTCCAATTCATCTTTTTCTGGAACTTTAAAAACTTCTCACCAAGTTTTATAAAACACCCTTTTAGGAACTTTAACTTTGTGTTCCACTGAGTTGTAAAAATAATTTTTTAAACAATTGGCATCTTTAAGACATTGAATCATTCTTTCCAGGATCATAGTATATCTGTCTTTAGTCATTAGTACAGCTTCATGGTTGTCTTCAAACAGATCTTGTACCCTTCCTATTCGTTATTTTATAATTTTGTTACTATTGTGAATGGGACCATTTATTATATTTGCTTATCGCAAATATTGGTTAGGAAAGCTACTGATCATTTTATGTTGATATTGTAACCAGCCACTTTACTATTCTTTCATTATTTTGGTTTTAAATTTTTCTTGAATTTTCTAGCAACATATATTGGTTCACTAAAAGTGGAAATTGGCCTCTTTGCCGGTCCCTGTAGATTTTATTCAATGATTCTCTTCTTACTATATTGGCTGTAATATACACCACTAAATAGTATTGGGTATGGCAAGCATTCTTGTCTTGTTTCTGGGTATTTCTCTTAGAAATGTTTCCGCTATGATTAACTCAACTAAAGTTTCCCTTGCCTCTCTGCTCTCTTCTTTTATAATTAGGAGTCCATAAGTTGCTGGTTATGATACAACTGCTTAATAAAACTGCCAAAACTGAGTCAAGCTGTTTATATTTTTCTCTGCATCATCTTTACTATGTTGGTTTTTATCCTTCAGGCTTCTTACTTTTTGGTTGCAGCATGGCTTTTTCTCATAATCAAGGCAAAAAGATGAAAGACAAGTAGGGACCGTCTGGTACCACGTTTTATCAAGAAAGTGAAAGACACATTCTCAGAACGCACAGGAGACTTCCACCCACAATTAAGCAAACAGAACTTGATTATATGATCAGCCCTAACAGCCACAGAGGCTGAGAAAATGAGCATTCAACTAGACCTTGATCCCTAGAAAGGACATTGATATTTTGCTAGCAAAAAAATGGGCAATGAATAATGAGTAGACAACTAATATTGTCTGCCACACTGACTTTCTAAGGGATGTTTAGTGTTTCAGTAATTGTTAGGATGTGTACTGTAATTTTGTGATACAGAGTTTTATCAGCCTGAAGGGCTGTTTTCTATTTTTGACTTGATGAGGTTTTTTAAAATCAGAAATGAATGTTAAATGCTATCAAAACCCTTGTGGCGTCTATGAGAAGATAATATAATGTATTTGTTTTTCAATTAATATGTTAATTTCGAGTAATAGATTCCAGTTGTTGAATCATTCTTGCAATCCTGGGATAAGCCAAGCTTGGAATGTGGTTATTCTGTTAATCTATTATTGCATTTAATTTGAAAATAGCACACTCATATTTTTTGCATTGATGCGCACAGTGAAATTGATCTATTTTTTCTTTATGCTATTCTCATCCAGTTATTTTCATGTGAGTTATATAACCACATAAGCCACATAGAATGATTTAGGGAACTTTCTTTTCCATTTGAATAGTGTCAATAGAACTCTCTGTTCCTAAAAGATTTGATAGGACTCTTCTTTCCAATAATTTGGGATTGGTTGCCTCCTTAGGGTAATGAATGTACAATTATGTTTTCTGTTTTCCTTTTTTCTTAATATCTTCAGGTTTTCTGTCTCTTCCTGAGATAGCGGTTTTTGGGGTTTTTTTGTTGTTTTTTGTTTTTTTTTTTTTTTTTTTGGCTTGTGGAGTGATATGCTTTATCTTCATTTTCCTAATATATGCATTTTGTTAAAAACTGGACTCTAAATACAGTCATGCACCAAACAATGATGTTTCAGTCAATGACAGACCACATATAAAACCATGGTTCCAATAACATTAACACATCATGTTTTTACTGTACATTTTTTATGTTTAGAAGTTGCTTGATACACATATACTTACCTTGTGTTATAATTGCCTACAGTGTTCAGTACAGTAACATGCTGCACAGTTTTGTAGCCTAGGTGTGCAGTAGGCTACAGCATCTAGGTTTGTATCTGTGATGTTGGCACAGTAACAACATTGCCTAATGCCACATTTATCAGAACGTATCCCCTCATTAAGTGACACATGGCTGTATTTCTTCATCAGTTTTGATGTTCTGCTCACATTTTCATTTTTCCCAAATAATAAACATTTATCCATTGAATTATTTAAATTTTATTTTTTAAAATTCACATGGATAGTACAGGGCATTTATCTTTATTTTATTTTGTTATGTTTAATAGTGCATGCTTGTTGTTCTGTGCTACCTAGCATCAAATCACCCCTTTAATTTTCAGGTTAGCACATGTTGTGTGGGTCCCAGTGGAATGGCCTTGTCATTTTCTCTGCTCACCTCAGGATAGTTATGGAATGGCCATGACTTAGACTTAGCCAATTCAATGCTCTTGTCCTAGATTTTGAATATGGAAGGAGGAAAAAAGTATAGGGACAGTTGAACTGTTTACAGTGGTAAGGGCAATGATGTATAGAGTGCAGAGGTGAGGGCTGCAGCAAGACTCCAGTAGTGGCAAGTGTCTAATAATAGCAATGCACGATGTGACATCTGAACTAGACCTTGACCATCTTTCCTGATGTCTGACCTGGACTTTCTTGCATCTTGCCTGGTTCTCCAGCCTATAGTTGATTCTGTAAGCCCCCTGCTATCTTTCCAATGTACTTCTCCACTGCTTAAAAGAGTCATAGTAAGTTCTGTTGCTTGCAACCAAGAAGTTTTTATTAGTAATTTATAATTTCCTGTTTTATAGCTAAATGTTGTCTATAAAAATTTTCCCTTATGGAAATTTATGGAGATTATTTTTCTTTGGGGCCTAACACAGTAGAATTTTATTAATAGTACAATTTTTGCTTAGTCTCAGTTTATTAAATACAAGATGTTATGTATCTCACTTGTTTCTCATATAATTGAAGTCTTTTTTTTTTCTCTCCTATTTGGTTTGTTAGTTTCTGAGATAAGTGGGTTTAGGTCTCAGATTGTTGTTGTAAATCTGGCCAGGTCCCCACCATCTCATTGGAATATTTTCAAATGTTAGTATCTGTAGGCGTTCCTCTTGGACCAGCTTCTCCAGAGAAGAATCTTCCAGCTCCTTGCCAAGAGATATGTAAGGCTGGCTGCCAGCATGCTGGATGAAGAGTATTAAAAGAGGGCCAAGAACATCCCCACTAGAGATATATGTTCTTTCAATCCTCTTACTTCTTATACAGTGCTTAACCTCTGGCCAAAGACAGGGCATCCTCACCTCTCCATAGGAATAACATCCTGTGTCTTCTGAAGTATTTAGAAAAATGATCATCTATTTGGGAAAGCAGGAGGGATGCTAAGGTTTAACTAATTATTACACAGACTTCCTACCCCCTGATTTTAGTGGTGTCTCTCACTCCTTCCTGCCCAGCTTTTTCAGGGTTCTATGATTCAAATAGCCTTACTTCTAATTTTCATTTTCTCTAAAGGCCCTGGAATGCATTTCAGCTTTCTGCAAAATGCAAGACACGTCCCACTTATCCAACTGCTTTCTTTTGCCCCAAATCCACTGAAATCTCTAATTCATAGTCTCCCTCAGCTCTCTTTCTGTTTGTGGAGAGAGAAGGGGGGGAGGGGGAGAGAGAGAGAGAGAGAGAGACAGAGAGAGGAGAGCGCGAGTGAGCGTAAGAGCGAGAGTGCGCGCTGTATAGATACATGGATATATAATGAGGTTTTTAAAGTAGATTTTTATTAGGAAAGGGAGATGTTTCTTTAGTTTCTTTCTTGCTCTCTTCTTGTCTTCTTTTGTAGTTTTATTTTCCCTTTTCTAGTTTATGTAGTTTTCTCTCTGAAGGTCAGACAGGGCTGAGAATAAAGTAAGAATGAGAGGCACCTGGGGTGTAAAATGTAAGGAGGCACATGCTGTCAAGTCGCGACCCTGCTCTTCATGACCCTGAGAAAGAATGCCTCCTCATACCTTAACAACCTAGCTGCCTGCCTTTCTTACCCTCCTTCTGATTCTGCTGAGGGTATTTCCTTTTCTACAGTGCAGTTAAAGCAGAGAACCGAAAGGAAAATCATAGATGGCATTACCGGTCTGAGAAGTCAGATGATGGAATGTGAGCCTGCCAACATAGCTGGAAGTGAATGGAGTTTAAGAAAGTTTAAGAAAGAAAGGAGTCACAGAAGGGGACCTACAAAATCTGGATGCAAACTTCCCTCAAATTCTTTGTGGACCCTGAACACTGTATGCATGGGATGAGACTCCAAGGAGCCCAAGACAAGATTGAACACCCCCCAGGGAATTATAACAGGATCCGAAGTCTCTAAAACACATAATCTACAATATTCAGATAAAGTATCTTTAGATTTGCAAAAACATGGCCTATGATAAAAAGAAAAAAGAGTTAGTAAGAATAAAACTACAAATGCCCCCCAGTGCTCCAGATCGGGCTAAGAAATAAGGACTTCAGCTCTTTCCCATCTTGCAAGATGGCGGGTGAAAAAGTTGAGAAGCCAGATACTAAAGAGAAGAAACCCGAAGCCAAGAAGGCTGATGCTGGTGGCAAGGTGAAAAAGGGTAACCTCAAGGCTAAGAAGCCCAAGAAGAGGCAGCCCCATTGCAGCCGCAACCCTGTCCTTGTCAGAGGAATTGGCAGGTATTCCCAATCTGCCATGTATTCCAGAAAGGCCATGTACAAGAGGAAGTACTCAGCCGCTAAATCCAAGGTTGAAAAGAAAAAGAAGGAGAAGGTTCTTGCAACTCTTACAAAACCAGTTGGTGGTGACAAGAACGGCGGTACCCTGGTGGTTAAACTTCACAAAATGCCTAGATATTATCCTACTGAAGATGTGCCTCGAAAGCTGTTGAGCCACAGGAAAAAACCCTTCAGTTAGCACATGAGAAAACTGCGAGTCAGCATTACCCTGGGGACCGTTCTGATCGTCCTCACTGGAAGCCACAGGGGCAAGAGAGTGGTTTTCCTGAAGCAGCTGGCTAGTGGCCTGTTACTTGTGACTGGACCTCTGGTCCTCAATCGAGTTCCTCTGTGAAGAACACACCAGAAATTTGTCATTGCCCCCTCAACCAAAATGGATATCAGCAATGTAAAAATCCCAAAACATCTTACTCATGCTTACTTCAAGAAGCAGCAGCTGTGGAAGCCCAGACACCAGGAAGGTGAGATCTTCGACACAGAAAAAGAAAAATACGAGATTACAGAGCAGCGCGAGATTGATCAGAAAGCTGTGGACTCACAAATTTTACCAAAAATCAAAGCTGTTCCTCAGCTCCAGGGCTACCTGCAATCTGTGTTTGCCCTGATGAATGGAATTTACCCTCAAAAATTGGTGTTCTAAATGTCTTAAGAACCTCATTAAATATCTAACTACAAAAAAAAAAAAGAAAAGAAAAGAAAAGAAAAGAAAAGGACTTCAAAGTAACAGTGATAAATATGTTATAGAAGCTATAGAAAAAAATATAATGGACAAAAAAATGGGAAATTTCAGGACAATACAGAACTTCACATACTCTAACTGTATTCCATGTTTTGAAACTAAATAAGAACAAAATAAAAATTCTAAAACTATTATTTTATTGTAAGTTCTGGGATACATGTGCTGAATGTGCAAGTTTGTTACACAGGTATACACGTGCCATGATGGTTTGCTGCATCCATCGACCTGTCATCTATATTAGGTATTTCTCCTAATGCTATCCCTCCACTAGCCCCCCACCCGCCAACAGGCTCCAATCCAGTGTGTGATGTTCCCCTCCCTGTGTCCATGTGTTCTCATTGTTCAACTCCCCCTTATGAGTGAGAACATGCGGTGTTTGGTTTTCTGTTCCTGTGTTAGTTTGCTGAGAATTATGGTTTAGCAACTGAAATGAAATATTTGCTGGATGGTATTTTAAGCAAACTAGACACAACAGGAGAAAATACCAGTGAACTTGAAGACAAGTCAATAGAAAATTTTCAAATTGAAGCACATTAAACAATAATTTTAAAATGGTAAGAATTAAAGCATTCAATGACAAGCAGGTGAGTGTTAAGTTGTTTAACACATATGTAATTGTAATCCCAGAAAGAGAGGGCAAAGGTAATAGGGCATAAAAAATACTTCAAAAAATTTTGCCTGATTTTATTCCCAAAACTGTTCAGAAACAGCACACCACTAATCCAGGAAGCCTGAGCAGTTTAAACACAAAGAAAACCACACATAGACACATCATAGTCAAACTGTTAAAAAACAAAAATAAAAGAAAAATCTTAAAGGAAACCAAGGGAAAAGAGCACATGACATTTGGAGAGATAGTAACAGTAATAAAGCTGACTTCTCCCCAGAATCTATGGAGGCCACGAAACAAGAGAACATTTTCTTTAAAGAGGTGAGAGAAAAGAACTGTCAACCTACAATTCTATATCCAGGGGAAAAAATACTTCAACAATGAAGACAACATAAAATCATTCCTAGATAAACACTTACAGACTTTGTTCTCTGTAACACGACGTTACAAAAAAATGCTCAAGAAAGTTCTTCAGAGAAAGGTAAAATAAAATATAAGATAGAAATATAAATCTATAGGAAGGAATAAAGAACAATGGAAATGATCAGTATGTAAGAAAAATTAAGAACCAGTTTTCTTTTTAAAAAAAGTCTTTAAAAGTCAGTTGGCTCTTGGAAGGCAAAAATAATAACATTACCTACGGTTAATAATTTATAGCAATAAAATACATGACAATAGTACAAAAAATAGAAGTGTAAATTGAAACATTGCTGTAAGACTCTTACTACATAAGTGAAATGATATTATATTAATTCAAGGTATACAGTGATAAATTAGGGGTTTATATTATCTCTAGAAGGAACACTAAAATAAAATTTGTAGAGTTCCTGAGAAATCAAGAAGTCATCCTGGATCACGAGGTGTCAACCAGCAATGCCCTGAGCACCAGTGGTATCGTCCCAGCCCTGGATCTTCCTACCAAAGCATCAGGTCATGGCCTAAGCCTTTATTTCCTTGTTAGAGAGACTCCTGAAAAAGGTGTCTATATGTAAACAGGAAGAAGAGGGGTCATATGAAGCATTTAAGAAACTATCTTATTTCAGTCATTCTGTAAATGATGCCCAGGTCACATTCTGACAGCCCTCTGTGATCTGCATAATCGCCTTGCATTGTGGTTGGCATGTAATTTCTGGAGGCAGCTGGAAGAATCAGACAAATCTTGGACATTGCTCCAGTGGTATATGTGAACCATTCAGTTCTAGCCAGAATAAATTTGCTTAGTAGGACCAGCCTGTATCACTTGAGTATGACTCAGCTATACTCAGACAGATGCATGGGTAAAGTATATCTAGTCACTCTGCACACATGTGCCTTAGGCACTAACTCAGTGGTAGTTTGGGAAGTCTCAAATATGCCTTAGTCAACTGGTTCGCAGATAGAAAGCAGCACGGAAGTAAACATTTTTTTAGTTTAGGAATTCTTATGCAATCAAAAAGTAGTTCCAATGAAAGCTATGATCTAAGAAAAAAAAAGTGCTTTGTTGTAAAATGGAGTAGCACTAAAAGTAGTTACAGGCACATTAGCTAGCTTTGGGAAGCATTACAGATGCCTGATTTATCAGAGATCAGTGAGTTAAGATATCACTGAGGAGCTTTAGCAGTGGTAATATCTTCAAATTTGCTTCTATATAGGTCTATAATTGTGATTATGTGTGTGAATTACAATATGCATCCATTAAAAACATAGAACTATGGGTCATGAGTGGAAAACAAATGAATATTTTATCAATTTGTGTCTGTCTGTTGGAATTTAAGCCAGAAAAAAGAAAATGAAATTCTCTTCTTCTCCTCTCTCCCTCCCACTTACAAACCATTGTTTGGCCCCTGCTCTCAAGACAAAAGATGACACTCTTGAGTTCCCATTATGGATTAAATATTGGGATGCTGCTCATTTGTAACTATTACTTATACTATCTTCCCTAAAAAACTAACTAATTCCAAAATTTTATTCCCTAATTGGGGAAAGGAGGTAGGGTTCTGACTTAGGTCTTATTAGAAAAAGTCCTATGTCCTCTGTTAACCAGAACTTTAACTTGAATCCCTGAGAAATTGTTAAGGATAGGTTCTTTTCTTTCAATTTTTATATTTTTAAATTTAAATTTTATATATTTTTATATGGAACACTTCACAAATTTGAGCATCATCATTGTGCAAGGGCCATGCTAATCGCTGTATCATTCCAATTTTAGTATATGTGCTGCTGAAGTGAGCATGAGAATGCTCTAGTTAAGCACATGAGGCTTAACTAGAGCCTTCAATTATGGGTAGAATTTTTTTAACTGATTCTGATAAACCCACCAAAAATCCTCTAAAAAGTCATTCACTTCTTAGCAATCAATTTTGAAAAATGCATATTAACAAGAAAATGAATTAGATATTTTTTTATGAAGAATAGATGATATATTTTTCTTTTTTTAAATTTTTTATTATACTTTAAGTTCTAGGGTACATGTGCACAACGTGCAGGTTTGTTACATATGTATACATGTGCCATGTTGGTGTGCTGCACCCATTAACTTGTCATTTACATTAGGTATATCTCCTAATGCAATCCCTCCCCCTCCCCCCAGCAGGCCCCGGTGGATTGGTTCTTAAAGAAATCATCTTCCTCAAGAAATTGTTTTTCATCCTCCTTTAACACATGATATTAGAGTCTTCAGTGTATTTTCGAAAGAGCACTGGAATGACAAACACAGTCTGAGAATGTGGATTATAGCTCTGCTCTACCTTTCTGTGTTTTCCTGTGTGAGTTTGGACAATTCTCTCCATTTTTCTGAATACCTGTTTTCTTATCTGTAACAAGAAAATTTTCCATTTAAGCAGTGGTACACAAACCCTTTCAGGTCATATATTCTTTTGAGATAGGTAAACCTTTCAACAGAATAATACACAAAGCTGGACAAATGTTTCTCCTCTTATGTTTTCTCATTATTTCCTAGAGGCTGGCATATCTATATTCTGAGATCAAGTTAATCATGAAACAGACATTTTTATAATTTAATCATTTGGTTGATAAGGAAGCTCAGTGTCTCGTTGTCTTTAGGTATTTCACCCAGAAGCCAGGATTCCTGGTGTCTTGCCTTTCATTCTTCTCTATGTACAAAAACTGGTTTTCTTTTCCTCTCCAGAAGAGAACTAGAGAATAATCATGAACTAGAGGAAATGCCAAAACAAACAAGGAGACGAGAACTTTGGAGAAAAAGAAGAGGTTGAAGGGACCGAGGGACTGAGAGAAAAAGGAAACAGAACATAAATAAGGTTATTCTGTTGACAGAGATCGGCCTGCATGGAGTGCTCCAAATATCAAGAGAGAGGCCCTTTTTTTCTAAACAGGAAATAGACTGACCAATTTCTTACCACTCCTTGAATCCCATACGGGTTGGACAATATCACTTGAACCTTATTCATCAAGGGTTTGTATGTGTATGTGTATGTATATGTATGTGACCTGATTCTACTCTTCTTTTCCTCAGAAGATCCCTAGATTCCTATGTGGAAGACAAGGATTCAAAGAGAGCTATATGTGAAACCAACCAACCAGTTGCTTTTCTGGATTTTCCAACTTCTTCCCCCTACACATCACACATTCACACATTTAAATCCAGGGGTTCACAGACACCTAATGTCCACCTGTGTCTCTCAAAATGAGAACATTTACATTAGATAATAGCTTAATTCCTACTTTTTCTAATATCCAGAGTCTATGCCTATCCTTGCATAGACTTCTTTGAAGTAGAAAAGTTAGGTTTTTATGTATGGAGAAAATAAACATAAAGAGACAAAATAACTCTGTTCAGTAACACATATGGCAAATGGAGACCATTGATCACTCAAGCTCAGAGAACTGTGCTCAGCTTCATTGCTTGAACTAACTTTGCCACTTCTGAAAAAGAAATAAAGAAAAATATGGGGATTCATACTGGACAGAATTTAAGCCAACTAGAGTTGAACCAGGGAGAGTAAGGAGCTGAATATTCAATAAAAATCCCAGATGACAGTTCAGGTTTTTTCCAAGGAGATCAACAACTCCAGTCACCAGAGCCCTCAATGGAGTGGTCAGACTATCTCCCTACTCCACCCTGCACATTTAATCAGCACCTGTGTGTTCCAAGATCAATATTCTTTTTGTGAACTAAATTTCATTCTGAAGGATTTCAAATGCAACAAAAGTTGATCCACTGCAAAGATAAAAGAGCTGCTTAACAGCTGTGATAAACGAAATTAAAACAATTGGACATTTTTTCTACTGGGAATTAAGCTGTTTTCACTAAGACCCACACGTACCACTGCACTAGAAGAGCTGACAACAAACAAATGGAAATAAATGTCGAAGAAGCAAAATCTACCCTTACTTTTAGGACTTAGGGGAAAAAAAAGGCAAAACACTTTTAGAAAGAAGCTAATTTCTGTTTTTAAAAGACTTACTTCCCTCTTGAAGGAAATCAATTTCTCCAAAAATTCTTGTAAAACTCCTCAGTAGATTTTTTTTTTTTTGGCGTAGAAATACAAATCATTTTGTAATGTCAATGATATCAACTCTTATAGGTTTATTGAATTTTTTATAAAATATGGTCAAAAGTCAAAACAAAAGTTATGGAGTAACTGATTAGTTATTGCTCATTGGACCGCGGTATATGTATCAGGCAGGGTCTTGAAAGAACTAATCATCACATTTTACACACCAAATGTGATACTTGAGGAGAATTTAATAAAGGAAGTATTTACAGGATATATTAGTCAAGTTTCTCTAGAGAAACAGACCAATAGTATATATGTGTGTGTATATGTGTGTGTTTTATGTGCACTTTAATCATAGAGCCTGAAGGTAATTTTATATAATATATAATATGTATATATACATATATGAGATTTATTCCAATGACTTGGCTCATGTGATTATGAAGGCTAAGAAGTTCCAAGATCTGCACCCAGTAAGCTGGAGGCCCAGGAGAGCCTATTTGCAATTCCCATCTGGGACCAAAAGCCTGAGAACTAAGAGAGCCAAATGTGTAAGTTTCAGTCCAAAGCCAGCAGGCTCCTGACCCAGGAAGAACCAATGTTTCAGAATGAGTCTGAAGTCAAGAAAGCACTAATGCCGCGGCTCAAGGAGTCAAGCAGAAGTTTCATATTATGCAGTCTTTTTGTTTTATTCAGGCCTTCAGCTGATTGGAGGAAGTTCACCCATATTAGGGAGGCTAATCTGGTTTACTCCACTGATTCAAATGTTAATCTCACCCAGAAACACCCTCACAGACATACAGGATAACTTTTCCTATCTCCCAGTAAGCTGACACACAAAACTAATCACACAAGGTATTGATTGAGTTTAAGAAAACCAAGTGCCCTGGGGTTAGAAATAATATATATATCCTGGTCCATGAGCAGTGAAAAGCCATTACAACTCCAGGGCCTGAAGGAGGGAGACCTTAGCATATCCTAGAGAGTTTAAGGGATGCCTAGGAACTGAAACTTTTGACAGGGAAGGAGCAAAGGAATAAATACTTCTAGAGATCAACTTCCCCCATCATAGAACAAGATAGAAAAGAATGGATATTGAACATGGATAAGCAACATATATATTGCTAACCTAAATCAAGAGTCACATGTGCATTCTAGAATCCACTTGGTAGCTTGAATTATAGCAATGAAGCTGCTATCAAATGAAATACAGGTACTGAGGCCTCATCCACATTTATCAAATAAGAAATTATGAGGCTGGATGCCAGAGATGAGTATATATTTAAGATTCTACAGGCAATTCTTTCCTACATCTCTGATTTAAGGGCACTCTCTTGAAAGACGCTTGTCTTCATCTTTATCTAGTTATCTGAGGATCACATCCTATTTCTAAAACCAGCCACATGTTGAGTATCCCTGATATGAAATGGTTGGAACTGGAAGTGTTTCGAATTTTTTGGATTTTGGAATATTTGCATATATATGAGATATTTTGAAGACAGAACTAAATCTGAACACAAAATTAATTTATGTTTTGTACCTTATACACATCAATTGAAATTAATTTTATACAACAGTTTTAATGCCTTTGTGCATGAAACACAGTTCGTGCACATCAGAAAGCAAAGGTGTCACTATCTCAGACACCCATGTGGATGATCTGTAGTTGTTTGGCATCACCATTTTTCCTAACTCTGAATTTATATGCTACTGATAAGCAGTAACTTCTTACACTTATTCACGTATAAGTACTTAACAGTAAAAAATACAACATACAGGCCGGGCGTGGTGGCTTATGCCTATAATCCCAGCACTTTGGGAGGCCAAGGCAGGCAGATCACGAGGTCAGGAGATCGAGCCCAGCCTGGCTAACATGGTGAAACCCTGTCTTTATTAAAAATAAAAAAATTAGCCAGGCATGGTGGCATGTGTCTATAGTCCCAGCTACTCGAGAGGCTGAGGCAGGAGAATTGCTTGAACCCAGGAGGTAGAGGTTGCAGTGAGCTGAGATTACGCCATTGCACTCCAGCCTGGGCGATAGAGCAAGACTCTGTCTCAAAAATAAATAAATAAAATAAAAATAAATTTTTATATATATATAAATATATAAAAACATACCATTAATACAGGAAATAAAAATGTGTTCAGGGTGACTAACCAGCATGGTGTCATCCCCAGAGTACCTGGATCAGCTGTTAGACAGCAGTGACAACAGGCAAAGGGAGGTTTTCAGTCTCCACCTACCATGCTGGGTTTTAGTTAAAAGGTTACCATATGCTGTATTTTGGTTTTAGGTGAAAAGAAACATCAGAGCAGTTTAGGAATGAGGAAGCATTCTGCTGGGTGGCTCTTTAAATTTTTTCTCCCAAGTCACTGGTCTTACTAACAATAGTTTTTGTCTTAGACATCTCTGACTTTATAAACTGACAAGATTTCTTGTTCTGTTATGAATGCTTGCTGATCTAGCCCTTCACTAAGCCCATGACACTTTTTCACCACCTTGTCTACAGGCACATTTTCTGCAGTGTTAAGGATGTCATCTTCATCATTGCTATTATCACAATCACCTTGATTCAAAACCATTTCGGCTATTTTACCACCAACCAATGAATGAACAACTGGAGCCTCATTGTCAAGGTTGAAAACTTCTTTAGTGTAATCCCAGCACTTTGGGAGGCCAAGACAGGTGGATCACGAGGTCAGGCGTTCAAGATTAGCCTGGCCAAGGTGGTGAAACCCTGTCTCTACTAAAAATACAAAAACTTAGCCAGGCATGGTGATGGGCACCTGTAATCCCAGCTACTCAAGAGGCTGAAGCAGAGAATTGCTTGAACCAAGGAGGCAGAGGTTGCAGTGGGCCGAGACCACACCACTGCACTGTAGCCTGGGTGACAAAGCAAGACTCCATCTCAAAAACAAACAAACAAACAAAAAAACTTCTTTGGTATCCACTTCTTCCAGATTACTAATGGACTCTGAAGGTATAACATTTACCTATATAAGAAGGTAAGATACCGTTTTTTTTCGTACTTGAAATGCAGAATCCTTCAAAGCTACCACATTGTTCATCATTACCAAACATAGTCTCAAATCAGAGGTTGTCCAAGGCATATACAACTACATCTTCAGTCGTGCTCTAAGTGTTGCAACAGCATATATGGCATCCTACATGCTCGACTGTTTGAAAACCTTTTATGCCCATGCCTCTCTTCCCTGTCATTAGCATGGTGTTCAAGAAAGTGTTTTCTATATTTACTCTTCATTGATCTGAGAATACCCTGGTCACATGGCTGAATTAATGAAATCACATTTGGGGAAAAGTACATGATGCAAGTATTTTTTATGAGAATATCAGCTAGAGGATAAGAACAGTTGTGAAGTAATAACAGAATATAGCAGTCATCATCCAGTCCAGCTTCCCAGCAGTAAGCACGAGCTGCTAGTACATAATGTTTGTGAAAACAGTAAGAAAAGATATCCGGCCAAGTTTGGTGGCTCATACCTGTAATCCCAGCATTTTGAGGGCCAAGGTGGTAGGATCACCTGAGTACAGGAGTTCAAGACTAACCTGTACAACATAGTGAGACCCCAATTCTCTACAAAAAAATTATCCAGGCATAGTGGCATGTGCCTATAGTACCAGCTATTCAGGAGGCTGAGGTAGAAAAATTACTAGAGCCTGAGAGTTTGTGGCTCCAGGGAGCTGTGATCACACCACTGCACTCCAGCCCAGGCAACACAGTGAAACCCTATCTCAAAGAAAAATAAAAATAAAAGTTGTCCTTGGTGATCCATATCTTTTGTGAGCACTATAATGGACTGGTAGAAATTCACTCCATGGAAACAGGAAGGATGCAAGCTTTTGCCTATCACAGCAATTTACACTTAGGCATGCCTGCTGCATTAGCACATCTCAGCAGTAAAGCTGTCCTTGGCATCCTTAATTCCTGTAGGGGATGTCTCATCAGCTGTAGTCAATGGCTTTCTGTGGCAATAACCACAAAACAGTGATGCTTCATTGCATTATAAACTTGTTCTGGCATCATATTTTCATCAGTGGCAAACTCATCCATCAGTTTTTCTACTGTTTCATAATTAGTGCATGCTTTATCACCACAAGTCTTAAAAAAATAAATTATGTCTTTTCCTAAATTCCTGCAATGTTTGCTGAATACTCACAGTTCCCTTCAATCTTGAGTTCACTGTTATAGATCTTTGCTTGTTTCATGATCAGTATACAATTAAGTGCCATGTATTCACTGCAATGCTGATGAATCTACTCTTTCAACACACAACGGAGATCTTTGTTTTTAGCTTTATGCAGTGTTGTTGTATTTTTCATTGATTTTTCTACATCACTTTCAGCATAAAACTATACAACTGTGTACTTCTGTTTCCTCAAGTCATACAGAGTGGTCATTCCAACACCATACTGTCCTATGAGGTGTTTTACATTTACACCACTGTCCGATTTCTCCTACAGCTTGACTTTCTGTGCTATACATCATCATAAATGCTTCCTCTTTTCTTATCATTACCCATATGGATATTTGTAGACATTTTCAACATTTTTACACCACAGACAAGAGAATAAGAAAAAAAAAAAACCCATAATGAGTAATGTACATAGGTCTTGGCCCCATGTGGATCATCCTCGTGAACCTACCATTGGCATGTCCAGCCTGCACACATACCATTTTATTACACTTCTGGGGCATATTTGCATGGGGGAATCTGGGCATGCACAGAAAAAATATATCATAGCCGAAGGGGACTGGGAGGGCTTTTGTTCCCTTGAGAATGCTGAATCAATTGTGTGATATGTACCTGTGTTTTGACTATGACCCATCACATGAGGTCAGGTGTGAAATTTGCCACTTGTGACATAGTGTCAGTGCTCACCAAGTTTCAGATTTTAGAGCATTTCAAATTTTCAATTTTCAGATTAGAGGTGCTCAACCTCTAATTCTGTGTAAGAATTATTGTTTCCCCAATAACATTGTTCTTTGGGAGATATTATTGGAATAATATTGTTCCAATATTTTGTTTACACATATTTACACATGTATTAGAATACATGTGTAAATATGTAAACACATGAGGCTAAAATAAACCCTCTTTCTTTTTTCCACTAAGGTGACTACATTGATTATTGATGTGTTCTATTTTATGCACATACAGTCCAAGTCATGAAACTTGGTGTGAAACTTACATGATAGTAGAAACAGCATATCTATATACTTTGTCCATTATAATTATGCTCCCACAACAAGAAGAACTTTCCTAAATGTGGAAATCAGAGTCAGCAATCAATCATTGCATTCAGGAGAAATTTCTCAGCTCATCATTTTACCTAAGAATCTTTTAGTCTGAAGTGATACCTTCTGTTAGTTCCTTCCTGGATCCTGGTTTTCTTTTTGTCATTGAATCTTTAAAAAGGCTGCAGTTTCATCAGACCTTCTGAGAAAGAGAAAACATGCTCTGCACACACGTGACTGTGGGAATCACAATGAGAAGATAAACAGAGTATCTTTAAAATACAAATCCGTAGGTGAGTGCTTTTATGTGTTATCTCAGTAAGTCTGTGCAACTGTTCTAAATCATAGTCATCATTAGACTATTTTCAAGATGACAAACTTGCTAATCAGAGATTAAGTAATTTTCCTCAGGTCTCTCATGTATTAAGTAGCCAGAACTATGGTATTTACAGCCTGTAGTCTTTTGGCTATTCTACAGCCCTGCTCATTAAGTCAGAAGGCTGGGGAGAAGGCTACATTAGCCACGAAGATGGCCTTTAGGATTTAGGAAGCATTTTCCAATACCTCCATAACAACTAGATTTCTTTTGTAATATCTGCAAGGTGGGACATACAGGAAGTTTCTGTGTTTGGTGAACAGCTGATTTCAAAATGGGTTTCATGAATTATCCACCCCAAGGAGCACAGGATCATGGCACAGCAAATTCTACCTCCTGAGAAAATGCTTCAGTCCAACCCTCAAGCTGAAAAGGTCAAAGAGATCTCAACTGCCAGCACTAATAGCAGATTCATGCTACACAGTAGGGTAAGCAGGTGACAGGCACAAAAGTGAAGGAGGAAATTAGCAGAAGCCCATCATTTCAGAGAAAGTGTGTAAACATTTACATAATACCAGTAATCCTTTTAAATGCATGATCATTTAATTTTATCATGATTGAGAAGTAATCACTTTGAAGACACTGATGCTTGCCTTTCTGAAATCCTGCAGCGCATGCAGTTATAATACAAATATAGGTTTACAATATTTACTGTCTTGAAAAATAGTAAATGGTACAGGAAAAATGAAGAATCTAAAAACAGACCAACTTGATCTGTCTTGGTGCTTCCATGTACTTGCTGTATGACCTTGAATGAGTTACTCCATCTTTCTGGGCTTTATTTTCTTCACCTGAATCAAGGTTATAGTTATAAAAGTAACACTTATTTTTTCCTACATGTCAGAAGCTCCTTTAGATGTTTTACATGGATTAATTCATGTAATGATCACAATAACCTTATAAACTACACCCAATTACGATTTTTATGAATACCAGAGTCCAGATCCAAATATAAGCTTTTGTCACCACCAAAGACCAGCTCTTACACTGACTATTTAAATGCCTATACCATTTGGGGTGTGTAATCATTAAGATAACATACTTAAATACCTATTAATAATCAATAAAGGTGAGTTTCTTTTGGTAAAAGAAAATCATGGATGCCTTCCCTGGCCCCTTACCCCCAACTTTACTCCATACTCAAAGAGTAATGTTGCTGTGGATCAATTAATTTTAAGGATACTGATTGACCTTCAGTTTCTAAGAGTGGGACCATAATGGAGTATATATAAATAACTCTGTTTTAGGGGAAAATTACACTTTATCTTGCTGATTGAAATACTCTTCAGTAGCACTGTTTACATTGGAGAAATTGAAGAGAATATTTTCGTTTCTGCATATCATTCTGGTATAGTATGCCTTGTGATGCATTGAAGAATTAAAATGAAAACCAAAATAATCCACAAACATTCAGTTCATAATCATGTTTCTTTGGTAAGCCCTGGTAAGACTTGCCCTGGTTCTTTACACTAATACTCGGAGAGAGGAGAGATATGGATAGATGAAACTCACAAAAACAATAAAACAGAAGGCTGATCATTCTCATTGGAGGTATAATAAATCACTGGTGTGGCATCAAATTTGCAACACTCTCAAAAAAAGCTGAGAGATCAAAAGTTTAAAAAAACATGAGAAACTGGTAGAAACAGACGAATGCTCAGTGATTCAAAATACCAATGACCCTAAAGAATATACAGTAAATTCTTATTATTTGTGGTACTTATATTCTGTAAAGTGGCTATGAACCACTGAATAAGAAACCAGTACCCCTAAGTAAAATACATGGTGAGGTTTCTGCCCTGTGAACCTCTGGTCGCAGTATCTTCACGAATCCATCAGTACATAACTTTGTTTTATGTCTGCCTTTGTTTAAAGACACTTTATTCACTATATAATTTTTATTAACATTGAGCTCACCGCCAACAGCATTACAACTCATGTCTGGAAAAAGAAATAATCTTATCTAAGATGCACAATTCCTCCCTTAATCATCTTGCAGCCTTCCTGCACTTAGGAACACCAGACATACTTCAGTACAATGTTTGGAGACCATTTTAAATGGAGAAATTACCAAGGAAAAGCATAAAAATGTAAAAAAAAACAAAAAACAAAAACAAAAAAAAGTGGCACTAAATATACTGAAAAAAACAAAGTGTTCGCTGGTAAGCACATGATGTTCATGTCTGCAAATGACCGTGAAAGCATTGCAAGTAGTATTTGGGGATTACGAATAAATTTTATCAAGTAAGCAAATTCACAAATACACAGTGTAAGAGTAATGAAGATTGGTTGTATAAGAATGAATTACATTCTAAGTAACAGAGCTATAATACAGTGACATTTATTCTAGTAAAACACTTCTGTATGAAATTGGAGAAAGTCTGTCACATCCCAGTGAAATTGAAGACAACACTGACTGTTTCACCGTTTCTGGCAAAATATCTGAGCTACAGTCTTATAAGGAGTATAAAAACAAATAAACAAAACACTGAGAAAAAATATTCCCAAAAGAATAATGGGTAAAAGACATAAAGTGTTCAAATGGTGAAAAAGTAAGAAACAAGTAGGAATAAAGTGATTCCAACTCAATAATCATCAGAAAAGACAAATGTGTTGCTCACAAAATTATCAACACAAATGTTAATACCAAATGTCAGCAAGGCTGTGAAGAAATAAGTATCACATAAATTTTTTGGCTGGGACATCAGTAAGAACAATTTTGATGGGAAATTTAAGAATGTGAATTAAAAAACAAAAAAGCCTTTTGAGCTAACCATATTTCTTGTAGAAATAGAGCCCTTAATGAACATAAATGTGCTATTATATTCATCAAATTATTTTTATAATAAAATATCTGAAATTCCATGAATGCCCAACATTGAATTAGAATACATTAGAAGATGGAATATTACTTAACTATTTAAAATTATTGTAGAGGATTCATATATAAATACATCTTTAATACAAATGCACTGAAATTGTACATAGCAAAACCATGAATGTACTTATGTGCAATGCAAATTTATACACATATATATAAACACATACCAGGATAACCAAATATAATTATGCACATAAATATTGCTGCACATCATGGATATATATGTGTGTATAATATCCACAGACAAGTATCAAAATGTTAACAGGAATTACTTCTAAAATTTGGGTAACAAGTGATTTTTACTTTCTTCTTAATGTTTCACTGAATTTTCCAAACGTTTTAATGTATATTGTATCACTTTCCATAATTCAAGAGGAGACGTAATTTTAAAAAGGTGGGTAATAAATAAAAATTATTTGGATTTTTTTAAGAAGAAAATTTAACTGGTATGACACTGCCCAAGCTTTAGCCTGTTGCTTCAAATCATCAACTTTGTTTTTATTTCTTCCTCCAGCTTCCTTGGTTGCTCTTAAAAACAGTGCCAACCCCAACTCTCCCAATAGGAAGTTCAAATATTGAACCTTTCTCAAGCCATTCAGCTTTGCCAATGTTCTGCAGAAAATGGTCCTGCCAGAGGTACTGCATTCATACCTGCTCAAGGTATTTTAAGACATCAAATAAATTGTTTCTTGTGAAATTATAACTGGCACGAAATAAGCCACAGCCTGCAGCATCTACAAACATGGTCAAATCCAAGTTCAGTAGCTTATGCTCAAGTCTGTGAGGGGCATGGCATAGGATGGTGCATCCTTGAGAGTAAACAGGGAACAGCTGCATTAGGGAAAAGGGGGAGGGTGTGCAGTCATCTTCAGTAGGAGGATTATATCTATGCCCATCAGATTTAAATACACACATACACACACACACACACACACACACACTGTCTTATGTGACTGATCAAGAAAATGGATCAGTAATTGAAAATGGCTTTCAGTAATTGGCAATTATACCTTCAAAGAGAGTTGTGTAAAAAATGAAAAAAAAAAATGAACTTGAATTCCCAAACTGCAAACATCGGCGACAAGGACTTGTAAGTGTGTATGTGTGTGTACGTTAAATCTTAATTTTACTATAGAAGAGCAATACACACTATGGGAGTGTGACTGGGCACTTGTCCCTGGGAAGTCACAGAGGTTAAAAAAAAGAAAAAAAAAAGCAGCTTTGTTTCTGCTGGAAGAGCAAAGAAGGAAGAGGCTAATAGCCAGGGAAATAGGCCAGACTGTGGATTTTAAACCCAAAAAAAGCACAAACACAAGTCACCCTGAAAATAGCACTGGCTGGACAAATGGTGGACTGGAAGAGTCTGTTGAGAAAGAAATTGCTGAGAACATTTTAATTCTCTTCACCAGTTTGCCTTCTTCCATGATTGTAAAAACCACAACAAAGGGAGCAAGGCTCACCCACTGTAGGACAAAGTGCTGCAAAGGTCGTTACCCACTGGATGGCAGTTGTGCTACTGAACATACAATGGCCTTCCTTTATCATCCTTCCAGGGCCAAATGAGGTACCCCTGCCATCTAACTCTAGAGTTCAAGATTGTCTTAAGTCAAAGATTCCTTGGTTGTTCTGTTGTGAAAATGAACAGACGCTCCTGCCTATTGTCCTGTGGGTGACACAGCTATGTTCAACTAACCCAGGGCCATAAAAACCTAAACCACTCCTCAGTTCTGGTTTAGGAGGTCCTGGGGTCTGGCCTAAGGAGCCACTTGTTTCTGATGACTGGTCCCACTTTGAACAGTTCTCTGTACCCATTTCATTCAGCATGACGCTGTGACTCTTCATCAATCTACTCCCCTATAGGTTCATTACTTACACTGTAGAAATGTGAAAAAAAAATGCCTATAAGAAGAACAAAGTGAGCCTGAGTCCATAGAAGGAAGTCTTCTGACCACTGTTTACCAGTAATCACTGATACAAAGAGGAAGGAAATGCACATTTTATATCAGTTTTATATTAGTTTTATATTAGCACTTATCAATAAGACATGAAACTTTTAATCCAAAGTGGATGAAAACTGTTCTTTAAAACAACAGAGAAAGAGAAATGGATGAAATGCAAAATTCCTTAATCATTCTAAGCTCGAACCTGTTATTTTCATTTGGATATTCTTCAATCAACTTCCTCACCAAATCAAATTTTCACAGTGGAGAGGGTAGCATACTGCTATTTGGAGGTAGGGGGTGGAATTCATTTGTAAGTACTCATATAGCATTACAGGATAAATAATGCATTTATCAGCAAGAGATGAGCATACCACAGAGAAAAAAGGAGAACTAGCCATTTTCTTGGAATTATTCAGAGAGCAGGTTATACCGTGTCACCCAGAGTAGATACTGCCATTTGAATGCGTGTCACATCCATTATGGAATGATGCAGAAAAGCTTAGTTTCCTCTTCAATTTACTGTTCTAGTGGTTATGCTAGAAAGTTGCAATTTGGCCTTCTATGACTTATTATATTAACAAAAGTAATTGTATTAATTACTACAAATTTATTTATAATTTTATAAAGTTATTTCTATAAAAATAGTATAGATTATAAATTTATTATTATAAAATTAAATACAATTATTATATTTTGATTTAATTATATTTAGTAAGGAGGCATTATATTCTCACCAGGGATTTGGGTTAGACAGGTTTTCACATCCCAAGCCACCTTTGCATTTTTCATAGACATGACATCCACATGGAAGAGACTTGGCATTCTCAACAATGCTTTCAATTGCTAATTCAATTGTTTTCCAATGGCATGCCTGCTACACTGCCCAAATTTTGAAAAACAAAACTCATATTAAGCAGTTTTCAGAATACTGATTTTTCCAACTAACTTCTTTGGGAAAAATAGATGTCTTCAAATTATTGCCTTACTCTTTCCCATACATGCCCTTGTCCAGGCATTATCACCTTCATGATTAATTCACAGCAACAGATCTTTTTGTGCCTCTCTCCCAGCTAGCAGTTTCATGACTGCCTTGCAGAAGGGCACAATGAATTAAGCAGGTGTGCACTTGTGGCTGTGTGACAGGCAATGGTAAGTCTATGAGTTAACATGCTGATTCATGAATAATCATGATTCACTAGCTAACATACTCCAAAAAATTACAATTTTTATATATGTGGTGAAATAGGAATTGAGAAGGGCATACTGTAAAATGAGGAAATATTCTATCCCTACCCTTTCTTATGCTCTCATGCTCACTTGGTAATTTCTCTTAAAACAATTTAATTCATATGGATTTCTAAACAGCAGTCCATGGCATTTATAATAACAAGTCTGAATTTTTGGCTGGGCATGGTGGCTCACACCTGAAATCCCAGCACTTTGGGAGGCCAAGGCTGAGGCTGAGGCCGGCGGATCACTTGAGGCCAGGAGTTTGAGACCAGCCTGAGCAACAGGGCAAAACTCTGTCTCTACAAAAATACAAAAATTAGCCAGGCTTGGTGGCACATGCCTATAATCCCAGCTACTTTGGAGGCTGAGGCAGGAGTATCTCTTGAACCCAGGAGGCGGAGGTTGCAGTGAGCCAAGATCACTCCCCCACACTCCAGGCCGGGCAACAGAGCAAGACTCCATGTTTTAAAAAAAAAGAAAAAAGAAAAAAGAAAAGAAAAGAAATTTAGCCTGCTAACTTGTACTACTTTTTAATTTGCTTAGCAAATATTTTAATTTGCTTAGCTACAGTATAGCAGGGAAAAAATAATTTTAAGCTACCACTCACAATCTGATCTTTCCAACTAAATTATTTCAGTTTTTACATATTTTCTTCTAGTCTTGTACCAATTTATGCTATATTATATACATACACATGTACAGTTTTAATAGCCAGTGAAATATGTACACTGTTAAATACCTATATAATTTATATGCAAATACACATTTATTATGGACATACATATATGTACTCTATACTGCTTATTAAAAACGTAAAGATTACTGTGTTCATTTAGTATTGAAACATAGCTATCAATCAATGATTTCTCTCGTTGCTGTAACTGCAATTGTCACTCATCTTGGCTTAATCACCCAAATTTTCTTAACTTCAATTTCTTTTTTGAGGGAAAAATTTATACGAATAATATTGCCCGACCTACTTCACTGGAATGTCAGAAGCCGTTTAGAAAGTCAGTGGGAAAATGCATTGCAAAGACATAAAAGTTTGAAACGCAAGGTGCTGTGGTCACTGTCACAACTGCCTTCTACCACTCCTGTCCAGGTGAGAAGTGTCCTCTGTAGGTGAGACATTGCTGCTATGCCCTCACATTCTATCAAGCCACTTTTACCTGGAGATGCAACTGGCAATTCAAACTCTACCAGAAAGCTTTTAAAAGTGCATTCCACTCTACACTGTCTAGCTTTAGAGTCTATTCTCTCAGTGCCTTTGTGTTTGGAGGAAGAGCCTGAAGAAAAAGGCTTAGTTCTCATTTTTCAGGGTGAAAAGCTAAAATACAATGCCTGAAACAAACAAAAAAAAAAATCAGGAATTAACATCATAAAATGTGTTATTTAGGACATACATGGAAATACCAAGAGAAAAAGCTAAAAGAATGGAAAGCGGCTGCCTATGAGGAGTGGGTGCTGGAAATAGTGGCAGAGGAAACAGTGGTTTTCATAATAGCCTTTGTAGACCTATTCAACCCCTTAACCTATGTGTATATATATATTTTATAACAATGTAAACTTTTTTAAAAGTTTACATTGGAAAAAGGTTTACAAAATGCTTTGTGTGGTGCCTGTTACATGGTACATGCTTATTATTTTATCATATGTTTTACGTGAGAGACAGAGCTGCTTTTATTCCCTCCCCCCGCCATCAACAGAAGTCTGTGCTCTGATTCTCAATTACTCTCATTGCTTAATGATCGATTTGAGCTTCCTGATCATGGCCTGTGTCCTCTTAACCTAATCTCTTCAATTAATTTTTACATAGTCATCAGAAGGAGGCTCCAACTTCCTTAGTGACAATGCCCTGGAGTCCCATTATACTATGGCTTTCAAAACTCTCCATAGTCCAATGAGTTGCTGAATTTACATCTCCAAGCTTGAATTCTGCTGAAAGCTCCAGACTTACGTAGTATGCACTCTATGACTGTGCTGGGAAGCTCAAACTCCATAAGAAGTCTATATGAAATATAAAGTTAAATAGACTTTTAAGACCTGTAGCTCAGCTTTAAGGTCTTCCGTCCATCCTTCCTTCCTCTATGGAACTGAGTTGGTAAATGTCTTCATGATCCACCCAGCTAGTGTTCAAGCTGGAAATCTGAGACTCAACTATGAGTCTCAACTTTCTCCCTCACTTCTCACTTCCAATTCAGAATCAAGTCATGCAGATCCTGACTGTGAAATATATCTCAAAATTGCACACTGTTCTCCAACCACCTCTGTGACCACATTAGTCCACCTCAATACCATCACTTGTTAGAATGATTACAAGAGCTTGCTAATTACTCTCCTTGCTTGCAAACTTTGCTCTTCAGTGGTTTTCCACACAGCAGGCAAAGTGATCTTTGTAAATACAATCTGGCCAGGCCATTCCCTTGATTTAAACCCTTTAATGGATTCCCACTGTGCTTAGGTCCAGGGGAGATTTATTATCTGGGAACTGACTATTTCTCTTTCTCTTGAACCATTCTCCTTCATGCTATCTCCTGCATACTGGCCTCATTTCAGCTTTTCAAGGACACCCAGCCGTTTCCATTTCAGGGACTTTGCACAGAGACTACCACTGCCTGAACACTCATCTACGATGGAGGCAGCTGAACACCTCCCACTTACACTACGTTCCTGTTCAAATGTCCTTTCTTAAATAGCCTTTTTTTGGATGCATTAATATTAACATTTATCACAATTTTTATCTTTATATTTATGTATGTGAACATCTGTTGGTTGACTCCCCTTCCAAGCTATGTTCTGGAAAGTCAAGGACCATGTCTGTTTTGCTGTCCACTTGACCTCAGGACTGGCTCATTGTAGGTGCTCAAACACTATTCTAAAGCATCTTCCACTAATGGTTAATTCATTTTTAAAAGTATCGAGTTAAACAGACTGCAAGGAACTAGCCCAGGGACAATCTATGGGGCTCTTGCTGGCAAAAGGCCCTTGAAAAACGGCTCTTTTCACCCAGGCTTCCAAGCTCCACAAGTCAAGGGCACAGCAGGATTCTTGATGACTTATACAAACTCAGCTCAGGAGAGCCAGACCTTCTTCTTCCCTTGGCTCCACATGCAAATAATATGAACATTTTCTTATTAAAAAGGAAAAGAGCATCTAAGGTATTTTATTCTGAGTATTTGTTCAGTAAGGAGAAGTTTACACAGCTTGTGGAGAATTATTCAGCAGGAAATTAAATCTCTGTAATTCTGAATTTTCACTTTGCTTTTAATTGGCAAAGCTTCCTGGCAAACCACTCTCCCCTCTAGAACATTTGTTAATACCACATCCGCCATCAAAATGTGCTTTCAGAGCCAAATTACAAAACAGGTTAAACAAGATGACTCTCTGGAGGTCTGAGATACTAGGTTTTCGATAGGCTATGAACACACCACCAGGGCATGCAGATTTGGGTAGCAATTAAGTTTTGCATGGCAATTTGAAGCTTACAAAGTATTCAAACAAGATAATGGTTTAACAAAAAAAAAAATTCTCTTACACTATCTATGTAAACAAATTATCTCTTACACTATCTATGTAAACATATTATTTCATTTGAGCCACCCAACAATTTTATGAGACTGATCTTGGAACTATATTTACCAAGAAGGCAACTGAGTGGCTTGGAGAGACTGAAATGACTTGCCCAAGGTCACACAACTAATGCCCCACAGGCAGAACTTGAAATTAAAGCTTTTAGCAGATTTATTTTTGTATTATCTCGTGCTACTTCTCTTCTGCTGAATCTGAGTATTTTGCCATTTCATTTAGGACAGAGAATGGACTTCACCTAGAAACAAATAGTTACAATAAAGAGTGGATTTGTATTTTCAACAACCAACCAACTTGACCCTTTACTTACTAAGGAAAGCCAGGTGGATTTTATCCTTTTACTTTGCTCCATTTAATAAGGAAGGGGCAATGATTTTTACCTCTACTGGACCAGAAGATGTTAGAGGGATTTTATACAGAGAACATGAGAAAATTGGACAGTAACTTATCTCATTTTGCTGAATCTATGGCTCCATGAATTGTTACACTCACCAGTGTGTTTATGCATTTAGAAAGAAGAAAAAATATTCTGCAATTAAACCAGGATAGCCAATGGTAACATGAATCTAAATTTCGAACATCTTTACATATTTTTAAATGTACATTTAGAATATATTAAATATACAAGATAACTCAGATCAGTATGACAGGGAACGTATTGTCTCTCATATATATCTTTAGAAACTCATTCCTTTTTTCTCTTTTTATGCTAATTTAGTCTTCATCATCTTCTTCTGGAACATTAATATGCAAAACCTATTGCTTTTCCCATCTCACTTCTTCTCCCTCCAATCCATCCTCTGTACTGCTATTAGAAAAACTTTTTTTTTAATACAGCTCTGACGATGACTTCCTCACATTAAAGACTTTCATTGATTTCCTACATCCAGGGTGAAATTATAACTTCTTAAATTGTCATCCCCAGGCACTTTACAACTGGGTCCCAAACTTCCTCTCTGTCGCCACCTCATAGTGTATCTTATCCATAGAGCATACTTTACTTCTCACTATTCCCCAAGACTGTGTCCTATCACACCATACATACAGACGTGAACATTCTGTTTTCTCTCTCGGCAAAGCTATTATTCTCCGTCTTTGCTGGTAAACTCTTGTACATCCTTAAAGACCAAGATCAAGTGGAATACCTTTTTTGTGATGCATTTCCCACTCCCAGGCAGCCAGGAGGATTGGAGGGGAGATCCAGTGGCAACTTAGCTCAAAACATTCCAACAGATGTTAAGAGAGAGGCCCAGACAAGTGGAGTGTTTTGTTCAACGTTAAACAGCAAGCTAATGACAATGTTTGGGCAAGAATCCATGACTTCTCGCCCCAGGTTCACTTTTTCTTGCACTTGAATGAATGTAAATAAAAGAATAGAGTGAAGGTAAAACTCAAGACCATCCCTGGCCATCAGATCTCCACAGTTACTTCCAGCAGGTCTACCAGGGACTACCTAGACCACCAGCAAGCAAACTGATGTCCTGACAAGGCAGTCACAATTGGATTCAGACCTCTTTGCCCTTGGGTTACTTCACCCCCCAGAATAAAAATCCCCACCTCATAAAACATTGTGAGGATGAAATGAAATTTGTGTATTTCAATGTCTATCACTGTGCCTAGCATAAATAAAACTCAATAAATGTCACCTCCTTTACCCATTTCATACTAGATGAGGTCAAAATATGGCTGCTTCAAGGTTAAACTCATTGTCAAACCACCAATGTAGTTAAGCAGCATTTTATTTAATACATTTGTAAAAACACACAGCTTTGGTATAAGGTCCGCAGTGAGGATAACACCATGCTGTTTATATAATACACACGTGTTCACTTTGAGAATGGGGTGAGTGGCATTACCACCAAAGTCATAGCATTTGGGTATTGACCCCCAGCAGGAAAATGGATCAATTAGGCAAGCAGAAGGAAGCAAACAAGTCTACAACTATAAATGTCAGCACACACACACACCCAGAATTAGGGAGCGAGATCAAAGGCAGATTGTAGCTACCCAGGAGAGACACCAAGAAGATTCGCATTGGAGCAGCAAGATCCAGGCACCCAGAAGACCTTTTCAGAACTTCCAACCATATCTGGAGAGAAATCAAAGGCTGAATCCTTGGCTATTGCATTTCAAAATAAATAAAGACTCCTCTACTTCCTTCACGAAATATCAGCCAAGCTAAATTTATGCTCTAGAATATTACCCTGGGAGCTGTCCCTGGAAGAAATCATTTTAACCCTAATACTGCTCTTTGTTTTGAATCCAAGTCTTCTGCCTTTGCCCACACAGCCATTAGCAGACAAATTAGAAAAGCATCCAATCAAAAAGTATTTACCGAGCAAAAGGGTGTAAAGTGCTGTACTAGAGGAAGTGCCAGTACCCAGATATTATTGAAACATCTCCCTTCGAGTATTCTAAACTTACTTTGTTACTAGTCCCTTCTGTAGGGTTAAGTATTGCCTTTTTTTGGAGGTCACCCTTTAAGTGTCAAAATCCTTGATGTGAGGATAACACGTTAGATTGACAACACCTTTCCAGAGGGGCAGGACTACTGACATCTGAGAGCATTTGACTGGGAAGAGGCCCTGAAATGTATTGAGAAACAAAGGTAGAAAGAGAACCAAGAAATCGGACTTGCTCCTTTATTGTAGTTAAATATTGTGTGATATGGAGCTAAATTTGAAGTAGACTTATCTACATGTTACCTTCTATTAACTGGCTGTGGCTTTCTGGAGCTCTGTGCTAAGGATTCTAAGCCCATTTCGGGACATGGGCTGACAGATGAGGGGCAGCATACGTCATGTATATTTTCTAACCTCTCTACGGGGAAAGAGCCCAGCATTTGGAGTCAGAATCTGGGTTCTGCCATTTGCAAGTTGCAAGTTCTATGGTGCTATGAGCATCGCTGCACCTCGATGACATTTGGTTTTCTTATCTGCATAACAAATGACAATAAAATTATTATAATTGGGTATGGTACAGTGGCCACAAATTTAGCATCTAGCTAAATTAAGTAGAAATAATTTACTATCAGGTATTAAGTGGCTTACAAAAAAATCACAGGAAGGTTAGGAGAGCCAGCTCTAACCTGACTCCCTGAAACACTTCCCAGTCCCCAGTATCACACTGTCTCTACCACGACTGCAGGAGAGTTGTCACCATCAGTGCGAGAAGGTGCCAGATAAGGAAGCCTCCGACTGAAAAATCATGCTGTCTATGCCACAGATCCCCTCAGCAAATGAATGTCTGCCTGTTCTGTCCCTTACTTCACTCAGTTCTAAATCAAAACCTCCGTGGAGTACCTCTGATCACCAAAACCAAAATCACACACAGCTCTTCATCCGCAAGGGAGTGTGAAACCCTAAGACTTTGGACGTCAGAATGTCTAGTTTAGGAGAGCACTGCAGATGATATCCTCCAGGTGGGTGGCACAGATGCTTATGTGGGACTGAGCCACTCATTCCTCCTGCAACTGATGTTATTGGTGGCCAACCTGTCTAGGCTGAATCTTTCTCTGGAAGTTCCCTCCAGTTGGAGAAACTTAACTTATCCAGGATGAGGCCCAGTCCTGGGGACACACTGCATCTAATTGCTGGTCTGCAGGAGGGTATGAAGGACAGGAAGGACCCTTTGGCTCGAGGCAGGATCATTCCAGCAACAGAGGCCCTCATAGAATGAACTGAATAATCCTGCATTACGACTGCCTTATAGGTTAATTCCTTTCTCTGCACAATCTTATGTCTTTTATTCCCCCACAGCTGCTATGATGGCCACTCTCCAATATAAACTTCCCCTATGCAATTACTCACCTCAGAGTCAGTTTGCTGAGGGGCCTGACCTCAGGCAGACACATTGGATGTAGGTGGAACAGAGGTTGAAGAAGCCAGTTCTCAATACTCACCACAACTTCTACAAATCCTCAATCCTGTAATTCATGTGAAAATAGCCCTGGGAGCTGTCACAGAGCCTGGCATAGGGTAAACCAACACATATTTGCTTTAAAATACTACGATAGCGCTAACATTTGTTGAACACTTCCTGTGTATGTAGATATTGATCTAAGTTCTTTGTATAAACTCACTTAATCTTTATAAGAAGCCTATGGAGTAGATACTACTTTATCCACTTTACAAGTGAGAAAAATAGGCACAAAGTGGTTATTTTCAAAGTTAAACATACTAAGTGGCAGAGCTAGGATTTTAACCCATTTAGTCTAATACTAAGGCTTGTATTCTTACCTGCTTTTCTGCTTTAATATTAATTTTGCAGCCAATAAAATCTCTCACATACAAAAAAAAAAAAAAAAAAAAAGCCCTGCTTTGACATTTTAAAAATGTGATGGGATTAAGAAAAAGGGATTAAGGGATTTTTACTGAGGTCTGTAGTGGGCTGAACAGTGGCTGTTTAAACTGCCCAGATCCTAATCCCTGGAACCTGTGAATATGTTATCTTATATAGCAAATGAGACTTTACAGATGTGATTAAATTAAGGATGTTGACACGGAGAAATTATCTGTAATTAGCCAAGTGGGCCTTAAATGTAATCACAAAAGTGCTTCCAAGAGAGGTAGAGGGAGATACTACGAGGAGAAGGCAGGGTGATGACAGAAGCCAAGATTGGAGTGATACAGCCACCAGAAGCTGGGAAAGACCCCCGACGCATACCAGAAAAGGGTAGAAAAATAATTTCCTCTTGGAGCCTCCAGAGAGAACTAGCATTGATGACACCCTGGTTTTCACCCTATAAGATTCATTCCGACTTCTGGTCTCAAGAACTGTAAGAAAATAAATGTCTTTTGTGAAGGTAGTAAATTGTGATAATTTGTTTCAATAATAACAAAAACCTAATATTGGTTAATAAAAATTATAGCATTTGCAGTACTCTATGGAAGCATCTTTTGGAGAGCTAGATTGGATCCACCTAGCTATTGCAGGTTAACAGGAACGGTCCAATGAACTCTGAAAATATTGGCCGTGGACTTAATCTAACTACCACTTTCTACTAGGGATAGTGGTTAGGTGGGGCATGAGACTCAGAGATGTAATAAATGTGTAGTTGGTAATTAGTATGGGTAGGTGATGTTTCTCCTCCCAAAACTTAATTTCTGAGAGTTAAGAATTGTACATAAGGCAGGTCACCTACTGAATAATGCATAACAAGAGTCATACTTCAATTTCAGGATAGCTTTTTCTGCATTCCACCTCAGAAGTGGCCTTGCACATCATCAAAATGAGAGCCAGAGTTGAGGCCCACCTGGATCCAAGCACACTGTCAACAAGACCAGCTCCCAGATGCTAATAATCTTTTGGAGGGTGGGAGAAAGGAAAGGAAGCTCCCATCCAAATGCCACTGGACTCTTCAAGAACAAAACAAATGTTTCCTAAATTTAGAGAGCCTCATTCCATCTCAGCTTTCTTAGTCCCTAAGCCAGTCTCCTTGAATTTTTTTTTCCAGAACAAGGTAAATACGCGCGCGCGCACACACACACACACACACACACACGAAAAATACAATACATATCTGTCCTTACGTTCACTGTCTAGTTTTAACTACAAACAGGCTTGGCAACAGCTATGATTTGACTCAGAGAGGGAAAAATGGTCAATTTCTGAGCAATCATAAATCACCATCTCAAGGAAAACCATAAACAAAGAGGTGTTTTCACAAATGAAGTGATCTAGATCAGGGCTTCTCAACCTACTCCTGGTGAAAGAACAAGTTTACTTAAAATTCCCAGTCCATCATGGTCCAACACCCTTGTAAAATGCAATCAACATGAATTACTAGAAAAATGAAATTGAAAGAAAAGATACACAAATATGAACCCAATGTATTTTACTTCTTAGATTTAAGAAACATAAAATTACTCTTTTAAAGTGTTATTCAAAGTTCCTGAAAGCTTACTTTTAATTTCTGTACTGATTTTGTCACCAACTGGTAACAAGGATTTCAAAGATGGCACCAGCCCATGGAACACATTTTGAGTAGCCCCAGTTTACATGAACAGGCTCTAGGTAAAAAAATTAAGTTACGACTAGATTCAGTGTGCAAGATGCCATTCTCTAATGTCAGTTGTACTTCTAGGTAACTCCAGTCAACTGTTTCTCTTACGTACTAATTCTGCTAGTTCTGAAGCATCTCTATAATCTTGCACAGAGTATTTTTTTTAACAATGGAAACATTTCCATATACCCTACATCAGGATATTTACTGTTAACACAATTTAAAATGTTCATTGGTTTCATTATTGACTTCAGAGCATCTTGAACTCCTCGGAACATAGGAAGCTAGAGTGTGGAATGTTAACGTTGATGGAAACAGTTCACAATCTCAAGCCAATGGGGCAAGTTTGTGAAAAGTTAGTGGAATTTCATTTCTAGAAGACATCTGCAATACAATTTCATTCTCCAATTATTTCACAAAATATTCTATAAAGAAATCTGCTTGAAGGTCACATGCATGCTCTCTTGAAAGGCATACTTCCAGGGGCTCTACCTCAGCACCACTGATTCTGAATCTTTGTTAGTGAAACCTAAAAATTCACATTTTTATTAAGCAATGCATCAAGATTTTTAACATGAAATATTAAAATAAGTGTACTTGTTTAAAGAAAGGTACATTTGTATCACAAAGTTACCTTACTTCTAACAATGCAATGAAACAAATTCTTAATTTCATTTTTACATTCATTTTAAGTTTCATGACTATATCATATTAGGGTTAGTGTGTACTTAGATCAAATGTTTTTATATCTCATCTTCTTTCAATTAAGGTAGCTTGCAATATTTTGAAAGTAAATACTTTTGGTTTTTGTAGTCTTCATTACAGAAATTGTTTGGCAAGAAAATCGTGGAATACACGGGGGAAGAAGTGTAATGACCGGCATTAAGGAAAATGACACATGTCCTAGAATAGCTAGAAATCATTTGGGATTCATTTAGTTCTGGCTTAGTGGGAGAACCGATTAAATGAACCTAAAAACTAACTTATCAGCACCAAGTATCTGCAGAGTAGCTGGTTCTGAAAATTCAATTTGACAGGAGTATAAATCACGGTACAATTTTACCCTGCCTTTCTGAAATCCCTTGATCCAAAAGGACGTACCTTGATGTTGACATCCAAAACTCTCAATTTGCTTGTCTCCATTGGGAAATATGTTTTGTTTTGTTTTTTTTACCTTTTCTTGCTTCAAAACAAAATGATTATATAATTATATCTTTGTGACCAAGATAGCTCATTCTTTTTAGGGAAGAAGCAGGGCTGAGAGAATAATTAAAGCATCCATTTTTGCATGATTGTATGCGTCAAATATCTTATATTCTTTTTTCTTTTAACTTTCACAGTTCTGCAAAGAGGATATTAGAATTCCTATTCGATAAACGAGGAAATGAAAGTCAGCGAGGGTAAGGAATAAACCAGAAATCCCACAGTAAGTGACAGAGCCAGAATTGAACCCAGCTCTGCCTTACCCCAAAGCCTGTGCTGGGTGGATTACACAGTGGGGGCCTCCTAACCAAGGTAAGTCTGTACATACACCTTTTCCTCAGTAGTGTTTGTTGATACCTAGATTTTGGAGACTACTGTTTACTATATATGCTCTATCCAGAGTTATACTGCCTAGATTAAAAGAGCTTAGGTGCTCATTTAACCCACAATGGGTGGGTTACCAGGAAAATCAATATACTGAATGTGCTCAAGAAATCAGTCAACCACTTATTTCAGGCTCCAGAGAGCCCTAAAAGCATATCTGACACTCAGTTACTTAGCCTGATTCCACAATGACAATTTCCTATAGTCCCCACTCATTGAAAGAACTCTGATAGAAAGAAGACTCTCTAAGTCAATAAGATTGAGTTTCTGAAGTTCCCTCAGTTAAATCCTCTATTTCATGAAGTCAGATAAATCCAGAGTTAGAGGTGAATGGTAACACCCCAAATCATAGAGCACTACAGGGAGGCAAAGAGTAGGTCGCCTAATACCCAGTCAAATACTGAAGGAGACAAAATGAGTCTATACCATGGTTACAAAATCCATTCAAAAGGTAGTTCTCAGATATGCAAAACTTAAACTGTCCTTCAAAGTTTACTCTGCTTGGAAGTCTTACACTGGCTACCGTACAAAGATATACCCCTTGTCACTGAGGGGCCAAGCAACAGAAATGGAAATGAAACCAGCACAATTCAAGATCTTAGACAAGACCTTGGCAATAAATATCTCTTTAGCCTGTAAGTAGTCCTAAATATTTCATTACCAAATATCTTTCTTGTTTCCCCCAACAGAACTCAAAAGTCTACAAATTTGCATTTAATACATCATTTTTCAATTTCTTACGAATAAGGAATGACAGCCAATCAAAGTTTCTGAGCAGAATTAAATAAGTATATTTAGTTGGATATAGTTTTAACCAGTAGCAAAGATCCATTGCTATAGATAATCTTTGCACAGGAGAAGAAACATTTTTCAATGGGGCTGTTTGGAATAGTGGTGTGTATATCCCACCCTCACTTCCCTACTCCCATCCCTGGTCACTGTTACCTGCTTCAAGTATGTAGACTTAACATGGTACCAGACAAGGAGTGCTTATGTCCGCTATCATCTTTCCTTTAGTTTCTTGTACAGTAGGAAGCCAGATAAAGCCCATTTTATGCTCAAATGCTATAGTTTCCCTCAATTTGCAAATTTTATGTTGTTATTACTGTTTTTCAATGAGTTTTGGAGTTTTTTTCCCTCTTTTTAGAAAAGTAACAAGTTAAATGCAATATGGTATCCTGGCTTAAATCCTGGAACAGAACTAGTTAAAACCTGGTGAAATTCAAAAAAAGTATCCAGTTTAGTTAATAGTAATGTATAAATTTCAATCTTATTTTTAACAATTGTACTGTAATTACAGATTATGTTAACATTAGGAGAAGCTGGGCGAAGAGCACACAGGCATTCTGCTCTCTTTGCAACTTTTCTATACCTAAATTATTCCAAAATTTTTATTTTTAAACAACTATTACATATTACAGAAGATTTAGAAAGTACAGATTAACAAAATTATGAGGAAGAACTCAAAAATGACTTAGCAAATTTTGTCACTTTCAGATTTTTTCTTTATAAAGTTATTCTTAATTCATGCTATACATGTTATCTTCTATTTTATTTCAAAGTGGTGAGTATATTTGCATGCCTAATATTGATTTAGAACATTTATCTTCCCAATAGTCAATAATATTAACTGTTTTCTATAAAATGTCTATATTTTATTACTTATATCATAAATTTTTATAATACTCAAAAATTATAGAATGTTATTTTTAATTTTTAATGCTATGAAATATACACCAGGAGCCAAATTATTGTTCACTGCCATAATTATTTTAATAAGAATTATCATAAAGTTATCATTTGAGTTAATGGGTATATCCATTTTGAAAAGTAGTATATGAGAATATCCATTTTGTTATAGCCTTGCCCAGATCAAATATCATAATTTTAATATGAGATAATTTTAAAATACCATCTAATAGGCAAAAAGTAGTTTATCATCCTTTAACTTGAATTTCTTAATGTACTGAAGTTGGACATATGACAGTATATTTACTGTCCATTTGTATTTCTTCCTCTGAATTTTCTGATAACCATTTCACATTGCATTACTAGATGTTCAAACTACTGTTCGAACTTACTGTTGGAACACCTAGTAGTGCAATGTGAAATGGTTGGCAGAAAATTCAGAGGTAGAAATACAAATGTAAGAATTTTGTATTTCTGAGAGACAGAAATTCAAATACACATGAGACACATACGTGTCTAACACATATAAGACAAATATTTCACATGGGGTCTTATCCGCATTTTATTTATGTATTTGAGACAGAGTCTTACTCTGTCTCCCAGGCTGGAGTTCAGTGGCACAATCTCAGCTCACTGCAACCTCCACATCCCAAGTTCAAGCTATTCTTGTGCCTCAGCCTCCCAAGTAGCTGGGGTTACAGGCTCACACCACCCAACCCACCTAATTTTTGTATTTTTGGTAGAGATGGGATTTCTTCATGTTGGCCAGGCTTGTCTCAAACTTCTGGCCTCAAGTGATCCTCCTGCCTTGGCCTCCTGGTGTGCTGGGATTACAGGTGTGAGCCACTTCTCAGCCTATTTATGGTTATTTTTTAAATGTATAAGTTGCTTTTGTAAAGCAAATTTATTTTCTCCTTTATGCTTTCTGCCTGTCACACTTAAAAAATTTTACCCCCTGCCCTCAGGAAATCCTTACCCATATCAAAATTATTTTTACTCATATACATGCATAGTCACAATTTTGGAGATTGCTTTAACATGTATGTCTTTAATTCTTCTGTCTATAATGTATGCAAATGTGTAAGAGACATAGTTATCCCAAAAAGTATGAAATATTCATTTGAAATATTCCTTTTTGAAACAGTAAATTCTTATATATACTATACTCTGTCTGTTTCCCAACTTTCTATTGTAACTACACTGACAAATCTGTTGAAAAAACTATTTTGGGTTGATTTAAAAAAAAAAAAAAAGTTAATACCTCCTACCACTACTTTTCCTATTTCATTCTTCTTTATCAAACTCTAAGTCCCTATTTTTAAGCTTCTAGATGAGTTTTAGAAACATTTTATCATGTTTCAACAACACCTTATGGCATTTTGATGAGAATTGAATTATATGAATGTATTAATAAGAACAGAATGGACATTTTTACAATTTGAATCGTAAGACGATGCTATGAAGTTCTATTTTCAAATTTTTATCAATGCCCTCAGCAAAGTTACATATTTTTCTATGATGCCTAATAAATTTTATTTACTTATTTTTATGGTGGTAAGAGCACATAACATTATATCCACCTTATTACTTTTTAAAATACACAATACAGGCTGGGCACGGTGACTCATGCCTGTAATCCCAGCACTTTGGGTGGCAGAGGCAGGCAGACCACCTGAGGTTAGGAGTTTGAGGCCAGCCTGGCCAACATGGTGAAATCCTGTCTCTACTAAAAATACAAAAATTAGCCAGGTCTGGTGACACACAAATGTAATCCCAGCTACTCAGGAGGCTAAAGCAGGAGAACTGCTTGAACCTGGGAAGCAGAGGTTGCAGTGAGCAGAGATCGCACCAATGCACTCCAGCGTGGGTGACAAAGTGAGGCTCTGTGTCAAAAAAAAAAAAAAAAAAAGAAAGAAAGAAAGAAAGAAAAAAGGAATAAAAAATACAAGTAAAATATACAATACACAATACAGTATTGTTAACCTTGAGTACAATGTTGTACGGCAGATCTCTAGAGCTTATTTACTTTGTTCAACTGAAACCTGTGTTCATTTACTGGTAGCTCCCCATTTCCCCTTCCCTCCTATCCCCTGGGAAGAGCAATTTCACTCTTCAATTCTATGAATTTCACTACTTTTGATATCTCATATAAGGGGAATCATACAGTATTTAAGTCTTTAGCATATTTCACTTAGCATAATGTCCTCAAGGGTCATTCATGTTGTTGCATATTGCAAAAGTTTCTTATTTTTTAAGGCAGAACTTTTAGTTTGATGGAGTCCTACTTGTTTATTTTTGTTTTGTTGCCTGTGCTTTTGGTGTCCAAAAAAAAAATTGTTGCTGAGGCCAATGTCATGAAGTTTTTTCCCCTATGTTTTTGTCTAGGAATTTTGTAGTTTCAGGTCTTACATTTAGGTCTTTAACCTATATTGAGCTGACTTTGTGTGTGTATCATAAAAGAAGGGTCGAATTTAACTATTTTGCATGTGGTTATCCAGTTTTCCCAATATCATCTGTTGAAAAGACTATGCTTTCCCCATGGTGTATTCTTACCACTCAGTTGGCTGTATATGTGTGGGTTCATTTCTGGGTTCTTTCTTCTGTCCCATTGGCCTGTATATCTATTTTTATGCCAGTACCATACTGTTTCAATTACTCTAGCTTTATAATATATCTTCAAATCAGGAAGTGTTTTGCCTCCAGGTTTCTTCTTTTTTCTCAAGATTGCTTTGATTATTTGGGGGTCGCTTGTGGTTCCATATGAATTTTAGTATTTTTCTTTTATTCTATAAAAAGCACAGTTGGGATTTTGATAGAGATTGCATTGAATTTGTAGATAACTATAGATAGTAGAGACATTTTAACATTATTAAATCTTTCAATCCATAAACACAAGATATTTTTCCATTTCCTTGTGTCTTCTTTAAATTCTTTCAGCAATGTTTTATAGTTTTCAGTGTTTAAGCCCCCCTCTTTGTTAAGTTTATTCCAATAGATTTTATTTTTAATACTATTATCAGTTAGATTGTTTCCTAAATTTCCTTTTTAGATAGTGTATTATTAGTCTATAGAAATGTAAATGATGTTTGTATGTTGGGATTTTATATCCTACAACTTTATTTATTAGATCTAACATTTTTGTATGTGTGGAGTTTTGGGTTTTTCTACATATAAGATCATGTCATCTGCAAACAGAGATAATTTTACTTCTTGTCAGATTCGGATACTTTTTCTTTTTCTTGTCTAATTGCTCCTAATTGAATTTATTAGGAGATCGAATTAGTAACCAAAAATCTCCCAACAAAGAAAAGCCAAGGACAAGATGGCTTCACTGACAAATTCTACTAAGACTTTAAAGAATTAACATAAATGCTTCTTAAACTCTTCCAAAACATTGAAGAGGAGAAAACACTTCCAAACCGATTTTCTGGTGCTGGCATTACCCTGATACCAAAGCCAAATCAAGATCCTACAGGGGAAAAGAAAGAAAGAGAGAGAGAGAGAGAGAGAGAAAGAGAGAGAGAGGGAGGGAGGGAGGGAGGGAGGGAGGGAAGGAGAAAGGGAGGGAGGGAGGGAGGGAGGGAAGGAAGGAAGGAAGGAAGGAAGGAAGGAAGGAAGGAAGGAAGGGACCCATTAGCCAATATCCCTAAGAAACATAGCTGCAAAAACCCTCAAGACAATGCTAAGCAAACCAAATTCAACAGCACACAAAGAGGACCACACAACAAGTGGAATTCATCCCTGGGATGCAAAGATGGTTTCAATCTATGCAAATTCATTAATGCAAGAGATCTACAATTAACACAATGAAGGATAAAAATCACGTTATCACCTTAACAGATGCAGAAAAAGCACTTGACAAAATTTAACACACTTTCATGATGAAATATCTCAACATACCAGTCATTGAAGGAATTTACCTCAACACAGTAAAGACTGTATAAGAAAAACTCACAGCTAACATGATCTCAATTGTTAAAAAAAAAAAAAAAAAAAAAAAAGATTTTGCTCCAAAATAAGGAACAAGGGAAGGATGACCACTCTTGCCACTTTTATTTGATATAGTAATAGAAGTCCTATGCCAATTTAAAACTTTTCTTCTTGGTATGAATTGGATTTTGCCCATTATTCTCATGCTTATCTCTATTCTTGAATTCACACAATCTTTTCTTAACACAGCAGCAAGGGTAGGTGATCCTTTTTGAAACAAAGTCAAATTATGTTATTTGGAGTAGCCGTCCTCAAGCCTTACTGCACATAAGAATCACCAGGAGAGTTTAAAAATCCCAATGCCCAAGGCTCACTCCACACCAATTAAACTAGAATTTCTGGGTGTGGGGCTAAGGCATCAGTATTTTTAAAAGACCACATCCCCCCATTCATCCAACCACAATCATTGGCAGCCAACCACTGTCCCAAAGTAAAATCCAAAGTTTTTCAATGGACGATGCTCCTTGAAATTTAACGTCTGAGATTTGCCTGAGGACTTGTTAAAATGCAGGTTGTGTTTGAACAGGTCAAGATGAAACCTAAGATTCTGCATTACTACCATGTTCGCAGAGGATGCTGATGCTGAGGGGTTTCAGGATCACACTTGAGTGGCACAGGGTCCCTGTGTTGTAGCTCCCCTGCTATTTGTCTTACTTCACCTACTGTCCTCTCCCTTGCTCACTCCACTTCACCAGCCTCTTGCCATTCCCACAAGCAAATCAGCCACACCCACATCCTTCTCCATCTTCAGCATTTGCCTTGGTCACTCCCCTTACAAAACAAAAGTCCTTTCTCCAGTTGCTGCTGGTTTCCAAACTCCACTGACCAGGTAAATGGATCCCAGGCCCTTTTCACCTTTCACTCTAAGTCATCTGAACACCAGTTAATGTTGGCGCTTACTATGCAAAATTGACTGCATATTCCCTAGTGAAGTTCTTCTGTATTTCCCTTTATCTATGCTACTTCTGCCAAAATATATTACCTGTAGTATAATGATTTGGTAAAATAAACAGATTAAATAATACAGACATTGTGTCTTCCTTATTATTTTAGAAAACAAAAATATCACATTTTCTGGACCCAACACCCCCTTCTAGAACACTTTCAAATTTCTCTCTAAGTTAAAGCTCTTTTCCTTGTCTGCTTGTGTAATAGCTTGAGTTCCTGCTCAGATGGACAGTTGAAGGGAAGGTTGACTGGCAAAGCTGCTAAGCCAGTCAGTCCTCTGTGTCTAGCCTGTCACTGGGATTTTTACAAATTAGAGCTGGGGTTCCTCACCAACCTGTCCTTAGATCCCATGTTGTTGCTGCTGTTGTTGTTGTTGTTTAGTTTTGGTTTTTTGAGACAGGGTCTCTCTCTGTTGCCCAGGTTAAAGTGCAGTGGTGTGATCTAAGCTCACCGCAACTTCTTCCTCCTGGGTTCAAGCGATTCTCTTGCCTCAGCCAGCTGAGTAGCTGGGACTACAGGTGCCCGCCACCATGCGTGGCTTGTTTTTTATATTTAAGTAGAGACTGGGTTTCACCATGTTGTCCGGGGTGGTCTCAAAATCCTGAGCTCAGGCAATCCGCGCACCTCTGCCTCCCAAAGTGCTAGGATTACAGGTGTGAACCTCCACACCCGGCCAGATCCCATGTTCTGTGACATCTTTTCTATCTAATATTTCATGACTTTAATACTTGAGGTTGAAAAAAAAAAAAAAAGGAAATACTGAGATTTACTAAGAGTTTCACACCCTACTAAGGCATTGTCCTGTTAATACACTTTCTTAATATAAAGTGCAAAAATATGTATCTTGAAAGCCCTTTATGTTTTAAACAGTGATTCTAGGTAAACAAAGAATCAGAAGAGGTTATACAATTTCTTTTCAGTTAAATTGTACATTTTAGGTAAAATTACCAAAGATCTTATTTGTGAATTTTAAGTAAGTACCTGCAGCTGCTATTTAACCTTGAGCACAGAAAAAGCAACTAACAGTGACTTGAGTCCAGTCGGCAAAGTTAAAATCACAAATAGGTTGACTTAATCTTGACGGCTGCTCACTTATCTTATTTGGCTGAGACATCAGGTTCTCATCACCCACACATCTAGGCTGTGAACAGCAAAACTTCAGAGATTGGTTTTGTGTAAGCTGAACCATAGTGATTCTCCGGGAAGCCCATACCAAGGAAGAAGTTAGAAATTCTCTTTTCTTCTCTCAAGATCCACATCGTCCACACAGCCTCCAGCTCTCTCCCCTGTGCCAGCAAGCAAAGCATTTTCTATCTCCACAAAAAATCTGTAAACATTAACTCATCTGTATGGATAACTTCCCTTGCATGTTGTTTTATTTTTTTTAACCAGGAAAAAAGTAAAACCACAATTTAAATCAGTAGCAGCAGCCCAAAATTAATGACTAGCTAAAAAAGAAAAAAACACAGTGTATGAGAAAAACTGCAATGACAAATGACCCCACACAGAGTGGGGAAGAAGTGAAAAGGATGTTATAAGGAATAACACACACAGAGGGAGGAACTATTTTTAAAGGAAGCTTATGGAACACCTTATAATTTACTTCAATTGCTAATTGCTTCTAAACATAGAGAAGACATCAATAGGCGATCCATGGCATTTTGGGCAGGAAATGGTGTGAAAATTAAGTCCAGTGAATCTAGACATGTCCCATCCTTAATGTGGGAAATAGCTACAGACATGGATTCACATTAGATCATATGACTTCCATCGTAATAGGACATCATAGCCAAATAAATAAAAGCAACTATTCTGGTCCATTGGGTTTTTGGAGGATAGGTATACATGACAGATATTGCAGAAACCTGTGGCTTAGGGAAGAAATCAAAGTAGTAAAGAGAACATGTATGCATACGGCAGTAAGAGACGTCAGTGTGGATTTGAAACTGCCTCAACAACATGCTAAGAGAATTACTCAGCCTTTTTCAATTCCACAAAACCTTCTTGAAAGTTGTCAAGCCTTGATGTTAATTTTCTTTGATAGCACATAAATGTATCAGGTTGCATCTTCTGAAATTGTTTTTGAATTTCAAGCCATTTTTATCTTCGAATGAGAATTCTGTAAGATTCGACCTAGTAAACTGGGAAAGACAGGATGAAAGGCTGGGACACGGTGTGATTTTTTTAAGTCATTATCTCTCATCCCCACCCCCAGAGAACCATGTACTACACCAAAGCTGTTTGGGTTGGGTCAAGTCTCTTCTCCCTCCTGCAAAAAGCAAAACCCTTTGCTTAGTAATAAGTTCATTATCGCAAGTAGCAATTTGATAGTATAGAAACTACACCAGTATCACAATTACGTAAATAGAGTCAGTTCTAAGCAAAACTGTATTAACAGGAAAGGAAAATTATACCTGTGATCATGGTAACAGAGGAATTGGTTAGACCTGGGTTGAATCCTGTTTCAAAACTATTGTCATCCTACTAACATGATACCCTGGAGAATCTTTCTGATGCTCCATTTCTTCCTTAATACAAATTAATATTGTTATATCTACATGGTAGGATTATGAAGATTAAAATAGAAAATGTACACTAAAATGCTATAGTGAGTTAGACACATCGTAAGTCTGCATTAAACGTCTGTGTTTTGTATTTTTTCACCCCATTCCAGAGCCTGTCTACCCCATCTTGTCAGAATGGCCTAGAGAAAACCATATGTTCTCCAATATATTTCATCTATTAGTCCTGGCTGTTTGTTACATGCCATCTAAGGATCTAACCAATAAAGTCTAACCCATTTCTAGTGACTAATAGGCTTAATTGTCTTCTAGAAAGATCTGCATTTTAACAAACAAAAATTCCTCTTTCCAAAACAGGGAGGCCTACTGGTTCCGTTCCAAGCATTTGTTAAATTCTAAGATCTGGAGGCTAGAATTAACCTTTTAAAACAGGGGTCACCAAACTTTTCTATAAATGGCCTGAGAGTAAATAATTTAGGCTATAGAGTCCGTGTGGTCTCTGGTGCAACTGTCCTGTTTTGCCATTGTAGCTGAACAGAAGTCAGACACAATGTGTAAACGAATGAGCGTGGCTGTGTTCCAATAAACTTTATGAACTCTGAATTTAAATTTCATATAATTTTATGTGTCACAAAATATAATTCTTTTTTAACTATTTAAAAATATAAAAGGCGTTCTTAGCTCATAGAATCATACAAAAACAAGCAGTGGGTAGTATGTAGCCTGACGCATGCTCTGGTCCTCAAACTTCGCACATCAGCCACTGCTAGCCCACGTAGCCAAATGCAGTCTCTTCTTATAATTTCCCAGTCAAAGCCAAAGCAGTCAAAAGAAGTAAAAAGAAAGAAAAATAGAGAGTGGGAAAAAAAGGAGGCAGAGAGGAAGAAAGAAAGCAAAAAGAGGGAAAAAAAGGAGAGGAAAGGTGGGGAAGGGGGAAAAAAAAATCCACAGTTCAAGAAAGTTGTGCTCATATTTCTCTTCAACCAAGAAATCTTAAGTTGTAAGTTTGATCATAAGGAAATTGTCTTGGTTTTGATCACGAATTGTGTTTCTTTTGATTCACAGGTAGATGGTTTTAATCTACTCTTCTTTTGCAATATTGCATCAAAAAATTGCACTTATATTACTATTCTAGGGACTCTTGGCATTAAATCTTTAGCCCAATTGAAACACTTACTGCCCACCGAAAGCTGCTAGCTTTCTGTAAAGTGAAGAGTTCAAAGATAACCTGGCAGGACATGACACCTCGGTTTAGATGTCAGTTCTGCTGACTATTAGCTAAAAGATCTTGGGTAAAATAGTCTCTAGACAGTTTACTCATCTTTAAAATTGGATTATATTGGCTAAAACATGTCTGGCCATATCTAGTTGGGCCTGCTGCAGCCCTTAACTCATAAAATTACAGTGAAACTTAAATAAGAATTACATATGCAAAATTTCTGAAAGAGTAGAGTTGCTTAATGAATTATGGTCATCATTATTGTCCTCTTAAAGATATAAAAATCTGATCCTCCACACAAAATGTGATAGAATTATTGTAACAAGAAGATTGTTGAATATTGTCCTGGTTGACTACTGCTAAGCTACCTGAAAAGCAGGGGAAGCTATTGAAATTTCTTAGAGGACTCCTATTATTAATGGTGCTTCCAGAGATGGGGAGGTAAATTACTTGAAGACATATTGGTGGGTCATTTTGCATAAGACATGCAGAGGAGGGAGGAAATACCAATGTCTGCCAATTGCTTTGGATTTTTATCAAAATTGGCAAGGAATTCTTATTTGAAAAGAAAGAAGAAATAACATTAAGTAAATTTGTGGTTTTAAAGAGAGAGAATAAAAGCAAAGACAATCTTGTTCATTTTCCTGGAAGCTTAATAACTAATTTGGCTGTAGGTTTGTATTAGAAAAAAACAAGTGCTAGTTAAACACAAGGTAGTTCATGTGTGTGAGTCATAGGAAGTTTCGTGGTACAGGGAAATTATATCATGTAATTTTACGATCTGCTGGGCAATAATTTCATTTAATAAAGACACAGATGTATGCTTTGTCACACGGAGAAAAGTTTTCAAGTGTTTTAGATTTTAGTTCCTCTGGCTTATTTCTTCTTTATTCCTATGGCAAATTTAACTTTTATAGGATTAAAAAATAAACTTTATAGGAAAGGCACTTTATTTACATTCCCCAAGTTAGTAGGCACTTCCTAGAGCTATAACCCAAGTTAGAGATATAAATCAACTTAGGGATAAAGATTTTTCGCAACTGGGAAAACATTTTGAATATAGGCACATCAGTTCAGAGAAAAGAAATGCTTGAGCATACCATTTGGAGAGGAAAGCGGTAATTTTTTATTAAAGTCAGAAAACCAAGTAAAGCATCAAGTAAAAAAAAATACTATAGTTGATTTTAATTCCTTGGGATAATTAATATATTCATTAGGAAACAAAAACATGTTTCCTCAGCATTACTCTGTTATATCAAAAAGGATAAGAATGTGAATGATGTAGAGACATCTTATGTTCATGGATTGGTAGACTCAATAGTATAAAGAGAGTAATTCCCTTAATGTCACCTATGACATGTAAAGAGTTTGGAACTCAACCCTCCTATGTTACAACAAGTAAAACATGAACTGGATGCATAAGACAGGTTTCATGCCAAACTACCCCTGCAAAATCTGGACACACAGGTAATTCCCAACAATTACAGCTGATATCTGCTTACTGTGAACAGAAGCCTTCTGGAGTCAAAAGCTGGGAGGAACACTTCAATGGCAACTTTGATGAATTCCTGGAGGCTACGTGCAGATTAGCATGAAAGAGAGAAACTCCTGGGGTTAACAGTCTGATAGGGCTGTCACTCTTTTCTGGGCTTTATTGCCATAAATAATACAAGGTTCTCAATGTGAAAGTTCAAGAAAGATGGCTGTGGCAGGGGTCAGACAAGAAAAGACATTGTGAAATACACAGAGCCTTATCCATAAGAAAGCCTACTTCTCCAAAGTAAAGACTTTACCAGAGTCTCATCTCACATGGAAAAAGTCATTTCTCTGACTCAAGCCCCTTCTAGCTTTCATGTTCAATCTAAAGAGGGGGAAGCTAAGAAACGTTTGTGAAGAATACAACTTGAGGAGGTAGGCCTACTACAACACTGAGATTTTATCATAAGATTATAGAATACTTCCTCTCCCTCAGACTTTACGCAACACCATTAGGTCTCCAGTATAGTAGCAGTGAACGACAGTTCAAAGAATATCAAGATATAGACTCTATCAAGCATGGAGTTTTGGCTGGGTGCAGTGGTTCATGCCTGTATTCCTAGCAGTTTGGGCAGCTGAGATGGGAGGACTGCTTGAGCCTAGGAGTTTGAGATCAGCCTGGGCCACAAAATGAGGCTTTGTCTCCACAAAAAAATCAGAAAGTTAGCCAGGCATGGTGGTAAGCACCTGCGGTCTCAGCTACATGGAAGACTGAGGAAGGAGGATGTGTAAGTCCAGGAAGTCAAGACTGCAGTGAGGTGTGTTCATGCCAGTGCACTTCAGCCCAAGTGACAGAGTGAGACCCTGTCTCAAAAACAAAATTTAAAAAAAAAAAAAAAATGGAGTTCTGGGAGAATCCCAAACAAAACAAGACAAAAACAAAGCTACTATAGGAATGTGAAGACTCTGGCACCTACAACTACACCAAACATTAAACACGACCTAATTTCTACCCATATAACATAAAAAGTCACATTAGAGGTTTAACTCGGTTTCTATTACTTGATACATTGTCTAGAAAACATGATAAATGTAAAGAAAAAACAGTCTGAGAGACAAAGCAACCATCAGAACCAAATTTAGATATGACACACTTTGGAACTAACAGGGAATTTAAAATAGCTATAATTAATACATTAAGAACCGTAATAAAAAAATAGACAACATGCAAGAACAAATAGGAAAGGTAAGCAGAGAGAAACTCTAAGAAAGAATCAAAGGAAATACTAGATATAAAAAACTCTAACCTAAATGAAAAATGATTTTGAAGGAAATAAAAGTATTTTACCTCAAAATATCTATCTTTGACACATTTTGAAATGGCTTCTGGTGGGGGTCGGAAGACAGAAGTAACCTTGCAAAGCTCTCTTTTGCAGAAGAAATTTGCATCTGTGGAGAATCTCCATTAATGCAGCCCGGTCTTTCTTTTCTCAGCCCTTCCCAGCTCTAGTAGAGACTGAGCCTGATATCTTTCAAAGTTTGAAAAGAAACAGTTATCATCTATTCTCTCTGAGGGCTATGGCCTATGAGACTTCATCTACGTAACAAGGCCAACTTTGCTAGCATAGCTTCTTCCTTTCTCTCTCCCATAACCTGTCTTGACCCTCAAATCTGATTTACTGCCATAACATGTTTTTGGCCATGCTCTGAGACCATTATTTTAACCTCAAGATGGTCTATAAACTTCTGTACCTTGTTGGGGGCTTGGGTCTCTATTCTGAAGCCTCTTGTGTATACATGTTAAATAAATTTGTATGTCTTTTCTCCTATTAATGTGCCTTTTGAGAGTTGATTTTTCAGTGAAGCTTCAGAAGGCCAAGAACTTCTCTTGGGAGGGAGAAAGGCAGGAGGAATAAGAAAAATAATAGACTATCCAAGAAGACATGAATAAATGGAGAGATATTCCATGTTCATTGATTAATAGACTTAGTAGCATTAAGATGGCAATTTGTCTCAACTTGATCTATAGAGTCAACACAATCCCAACCAAAATTGTAGCAAATTATGTTTAGATGTTGACAAACTAATTTTGAACTTTACATGAAAAATTAAAGCGCCAGGAATAGCCAACACAATCCTAAAAGGAGAAAAGTATAAAGCTGGATGACACATATTATTCTATTCCAAAAGTTACTATAAAGTTACAATACAGATACAGTGTGGTATCATTGAGGAAAATAGACACATAGATTAGTGAAACATAATAGAGTGCAGAAATAGATCTAGACAAATGTAGCTAAATAATCTTTAACAAAAGTGCAAAGGCAATTCAGCAAAGAAAAAAATGACCTTTCAACAAAGGTTGCTGTAACAATTGGACATTCATATGCAAAAAAATGGGGGAAAGAAAAAAACATAGACAAACACCTTTTACCCTTCACAAATATTAACCCAAGTAGATCATAGACCTAAATTACTTTGCCCTAGAATGATTAGAGAAGAGATTGTAGCTTGTAATGTGAGAGGATAAAGAGGGAGGTTGTGGGGCATAGGGTCTAGTTGGGTTAGTTTCCATACGAAAGGTAAAGATTGATCTGCTATGCCTAGGAATTAGCTTGACACAGCAGATCCCTCCAGGGTTTCCAGGATCTCAAGATATCAAAGTATCAAATACAGAAACTAGAAAATATGGTTATTGCACTATAAAAGTCATGCAAAATCATGAATAAATCTTAAATACATATTGCTGAGTAAAAGAAATCAGTCTGAAATCAGTCTATATAATGCCAAATATATGCCATTTATATGACATGCTGGGGAAGGCAAAACAAAAGACAGAGTAAACTGAGCAGTGATTGTCAGTAGATTATGGGTGGACAAAGGTGAATCAGTGAAGCACAGGGGATATTTTTTTCAGAGCAGTAAAATATTCTGTGTAATACTGTAATTCTGGATACAGGATACTATGCATTTGTCAAAACACATTAAATTTTATGGCACAGAGATTGAACCTTAATGTATGTAAAAATTTAAAAATCATTTAGGATGTTGAGGAATCCTATGATAGAAGTAGACAGTCACAAAAGAATCAATTTTACTACAAATACGTAAAATAATCTCATTGATGGTAATGGGGGGAAAGTGCTGACCCGAGTAACTAAGAGTAAAGCAAAGGAAAGTGTGCAGAAGCACTGCACTCCAGTTGATAAGTTATTTCCCATGGTTAACAATTCCAAACCATTATATACATATACAGGAATAGAACAATTAAGTGAATTTATGATAGAAGGTAGAAGTCAAGTTTCTCATATTTTGGAATGGGTATTTACAGATAAGCAAGGTATAGAGACATTAGTATAACCTCATGTTTAGCTTAATATAAATGCAAATGATTGCATACAGCAATATTTATATATATATTTATATATATAAATATTGATAATTATATATAGAGATTGATAATTAATAAATATATAGAGAGATATTGATAAATATCTATATATAGAGAGAGACAATATTGATATATAGATATATAGAGAGATATATATAGATATATATATATATATATAGAGAGAGAGAGAGAGAGAGAGAGAGAGTGTGCCAGGATAGCATGCACACATGTATGTTCTTCCTTTGTCAGCCAAAAAGACCTAAAAGTAATGACACCCAAATAGTAATGAGTACACCTAGAATCCAGATCTTGGTTTCCAATACCATTCTCCAACAAAAATACCATCCTCTATTACCAAGACTCCTTGGAAAAAAGGTTGATTTTAGGACTAAGGCAGGAAACACACAAGATGAGACCAGTGCATCTTGCAGGGATAGAAAGTAAGGAAGTACTTAACCCATAATGACTATGGCATATCAAAGGAACACAAAGGCCAACAATGGCCAAAGCTGAGACAATTTGAACAAAATATGGTATTAGATTACAACCCAAAGTATAAATATTCATGAATACATATTCATTTAAATAAATAATTGAATTATGAATTCATTTTAAATAAATGGAAGGAGAAGAGACACATCTCCCATGCAGAAGAATTCCAGATAATTTATGTAGATCCTCCACCCTCAAGTGGGAAGTATAACTGTCCATGCCTTACCTGTGGGCTTTGCAGAGTGACTTCCTCCCCAGGAGTAGAGTAGAGCAAGAGGGGGAAGGAACAATGTCAGAGTAGAGAAATATGACAATCACTGTCTCAGCCCGATAATCAAGGTTAATATGATAGAGATAAGTCTTGTTGATGGTATATATCCTTGAACTTGATATGACAAAAATGGCACTTTACCTCTCTGGTATTCCTCTCAAAAACACAGAATCCCAGTCTAATTATGAGAAAGATATCAGACAAATTCCAACTGATAGACATTTTACCAAATTCATGAGCAGGATGTCTTAAAACTTTCAAGGTTATCAGAAACAAAGAAACTGTCACAGCCAAGACAGACAAAGGAGACAAGATGACTAAATGTAATGTGGTATTCCGGATGGGATTTTGTAACAAAAAAGCAACATTAGGTTTAAAAAAAAAACCCTAAGTAAATCTTTAAAAATCTGAACATCAGTTAGGAATAATGTATCCATATCTGTTCACTAGCTGTAATAAATGTACTATAGTACTGACAGGTACTAATAAGAGAAGAAACAGTATGTGGGGTATGGAAACTCTTTGTACTATCTTGGCACACTTTTTTGTAAATCTAAAACCAAAAATAAAATTTAAAATATATAAACAATCTTTCACATCCATTCTGTATAACAGAACACAAATTATAAATTTTCAAAAACTGAATTATTTCTTTAGGTATCTAAGGGTATCAGTATTTATATAAACCATTCTATATATATTGAATCCATATATCCTACCTATTTGTGCAATATGAACATTTGTCTCCTAAGTATTTATTGGCTGATTCTTTGCTTATGCAATAATTCAACACATTTAAAGGATTAAACACTTGCCCTTGGTTAGGATTACTATACAGGCCTAATGACATCTTTAAAAAATGCTCCAAGGGTTTCAGTTGGTAGCAAACTCAAAAAAACATAGAAAATAATAAAAACATAACTCTCCAAGTTCTCAGGGGAAAAAAAACAATTTATTTCATTGGCAAGGAAAAACTATTAGCTATTTTTCTAAAGGCTTCATGAGGTATTTCATAGCCTACTGAATTTTAAAAGATCAGTTTTGGCCACAAGCCCAACCCCAGATTTTTTTGTTGTTGTCAGCATACTGAGTGGGGAGCAGAATAAGAAAAGGCTCTGCACCTGTCCAGCTGTCAAGCAAGCTGTTCTGTCAGTCAGGCTGTACGACCCAGCAGATCTGATGGTGCTTGAAATGTCTGGGGCAGATAGGCATTTGGCAAGAATCTCTAGGTGAATCACACTGCAGATTTTTAGAATTTTGAAGCAAAACTATACCATCCTTTATGGATATCTTTTTTTTTTTTTTTTTTTTTTGGAGAAACAGCTTCTGGCTTACTACTGGGCCCTGGTAGAGAAGGAATGCTTAGCCGTGGGCTTTTAAATCACCATGCGACTTGAGCTGCCCATCATATCCTGGGGTTGTTTGACCTACAAAGCCAAAAAGTTAGCATTCTGTCAGCAAATAAAGTGGTATAAAAGAAAAAATTTAAGCACATCTTGAAGTCGCAGAGATGGCCAGAAGTGTGTGACTCAAGCACAGTGACCAATGGTTTAGCTGGACTTCAGGGACTTAGAAGAAACAAGATTGGAAAATTAGCCCTCGGCAGGTCTTGAAAAGAGATGTGTGGAGAAACACTCCAAATGGGAAGAGTTTAAATTATACTTTTCATGGCCAACTGTTACCAGCAAAATGTAATCCAAGCAAGAAATAGAAAATGTAAAAGGAGTGAGGATAATGAATATGAGGGAAATTAGATGCTAGAATAAGACCTAAAGTCAACTTTGGGCTGCCTTACCTTCACCTTTGCAGGCCTACCCCTGGTTAGTCTCTAAGCCCAAATTAAACTATAAGGATAGTACATCAGCAGCAGCAATTGAAAGTAGCCTCATGCTCATCAAATGGTATCTAGTATGTCTAAGCGAGCTCTGTTCCTGTTTGTGCATTCTTCCCTCCCCCAACCTCCCTATTATACACAAATAGCCTTCCCCTAGCCCAAGTTCCCAGTCCACTGATCCCACCTTGAATACTGTGCTTTTCATCCCTGACTCCAGTTTATCTAGTTCTACATTCTTGAAATCCTCCTGAAGAGCTGGTCTTGCTCCCAAATACCTTCAGTTGCTGGCCATTGGCCCCTGTTCCCTGTATCTCAATGCTAATTCAACCTGCTGGAGTAAGCCTTCCCAAATATGGATGCCAGCTGACACTACACAGAGCATGCCTGACTCTGGTTGCCCATGTGGTGCCAGCAGCACAGCTGAGTCCATTTCTTCTCTCATTTGTCTGATTGTACACTGCCCAGTATGCATCCCAGCTAAGCCTGGTGTGAGGAGTGACACCCAACAGATACGTTTTAGGAAGGTTATTAAAAAACAAATACTAGGATGAATGATAATCTGATTCCCCACAGCAATCCAAGTGTTCTTTTTGTAGCACATACTCATTCCCTCGAAGTAATTATTAATTCAGATTTTTAAATTCAGATAGGTACTCTAAAACTACCAGTCTGGAAGAAACCTGGACATATCCTTTTACACTCAAATTTCTGTGGTACCGGGCTTCCAAAGATACTTGCAAACATAAACGTCTTGAGATTTTTCCCTGTTAGAAACTCTGCTCAAGTATCCTAATGCCTTCATATGAATTCTGTCAACTGGATACTGTTGGCTTTTTCCTTTCTGTGCCTCAGAGGGAGGCAGATTAACTCAATCTAATGTGCCCAAAAAGAGAAAAAGAAGTTGGGAGTGGAGGAAGGATCACACCAGTTCATAAGCTGACAACAGAAAAAACTGCCTGACACCAGGCCTGAAATTATTTGGTGTTATTTGCCTGCTAAATCAACATCTGTCTCCTTTAGATGACTAGGAATTAAATAAGAAAAAAATCTCTCTCATGCTGCAAGATTGCTAATAATGACAATCAGTTCTCCAGGGCTAAGCATAATTGGAAATATTTTTTCTCAGCGACTCAAAAAGTAGAATATCAAAATTATATTTAAATGGTGCTACTTCCAAAATATATTTAGAGTCAAGGAAAAGTAATATAGTGATTTAATCTATAATGTCAAAAATAAGAAGAAAATTGGTTACTTAAGAACAAAATAGCATCATGTCCTTGTCTATGAGTAAATTACAGATAATGGGTAATCAGTAGAGATAGGAGTATATTGACACAATGTGTGATGAAGATTCTCAGCATCAAAGATAATGCATTTACTAAAGTCACAACAAGGCTTGCTAATTGTTCAAGGGGGCTCCTGAGCATCTCACATGTACCCCTAATACTACAGCTAATAAGTAAAGTTACCTACTTATACATCAATCTTCCTAACCAGGAGCTAACATTTATAAAGTTAGAAGACGTGTAATAACAATTATAGTCTCAGTATTTAGCAAATAACAGGTACAGGGGTCCCTTTGTATCCATGGAGGATTGCATTCAGGACCCCCGCAGAGAGAAAAATCTGTGGATGCTCAAGCATCTTCCATAAACCTACAAACATATAACCTACAAACATCCTCCTCTATACTTTAAATCATCAATAGGCTACCTATAATACTTAAAACAATGTAAATGTTATGCAAATCATTGTTATGCTTTATTGTTTTTAATTGTATTATTTTTATCATTGTATATGTATTTATTTACTTTTTCTTTATTTTTGATCCTCAGTTGTTTGAATCCTCAGATGCAAAACTCGTGGATACGGAGGGTCGATATACTTGGTAAACATTGACTGAATGAAGTGTTCAGTTGATGTAGCAACTGAGATGCCTCGTGTAACCCCAAAGGTTTAAAATGCTCAGAATAGCTGATTCTATTTTCTTCCTGATGGGAAGACACATCCCATCCCTTTCCCTTTCATGTCATATCTCAGCTGAAAAACAAAAGAGATGCGAAAAGGAGGGCCCAGAACATCAGAAGAGTGAACAACAGAAGGTATGATCCACATTTACAAATATCTGAGTCCTACTTGATCTAGTACAGATGGAATCAGACTAAAACCAAGAGCCCCAACCACAACTTTGTTCTGTCATCTAGCTAAGAGTATCTTGATGTTTAACTGTCCAGACACTATAATTGCTCTCACCCCTGTGTGGAAGCCCACATTATAACACCAGCCTGACTCATCATCTTGTCTCTTAGATTTCTAACCATTGCCACTTGTATTTTAATTTTGAAATTATATTATTAATATAAGGTATAAGCTGTGCCAAAACCCTCTCAGCTTCCCACCCTCTCAGTCTAAAGCTAAAATTTGACAAGAAAATACTGCTTTACACAATCGGGGATAATACAACCCGTCACTTAATGAAAATCCATTAATATGAAAAGGAAATTGTAGGTATCAAGAGTAGTATTAGCATAATAAGTTTTCAGATGATGGGCCAGTGGAAAAAAAGTGAGAGGTAAAAACAAGGCAAAAAATTTCCCATTTACAGGTGAAAAGGTTTTATAAGCCTAGAGGGAACGATGTTGAAAAATTCAGACTTTATTTTAACAAATGTTTACCATAGTGAAAAACTGCTTAAGTTCAAGTGTTTACATGGATGTAATAATAATAATTATTATTATTATTTTTTTTTTTTTTTTTTTTTGAGACGGAGTCTGGCCATGTCACCCAGGCTGGAGTGCAGTGGCGCGATCTCGGCTCACTGCAAGCTCCGCCTCCCGGGTTTACGCCATTCTCCTGCCTCAGCCTCCCGAGTAGCTGGGACTACAGGCGCCCGCCACCTCGCCCGGCTAGTTTTTTGTATTTTTTAGTAGAGACGGGGTTTCACCGTGTTAGCCAGGATGGTCTCGATCTCCTGACCTCGTGATCCGCCCGTCTCGGCCTCCCAAAGTGCTGGGATGTAATAATTATTTTTATAAGTAAAATATACAAAAGGGAAATCAGAAAAACCTATTTTTAAATGTTAAAATTCATTCCCATGGAATCATGGTAGAAAGAGAATACAGATAATCATTGAGACTTTATAATAGATAAACAGTACTTAAAAAGTACTTTTTAAAACAGAGGGGATATGTGCCTAGTCATGATGGAATAACAGGGACTAAATTTATACGTACTTTGAAATAACAGGGAAAAAGCAGACAAAATATAGGAAAGAGCAGTTTTCCAACATTGAAAAACAAATAAATAATGGCAGTGATCCCCAAGAATCAGAAATCAAAGTAAAAGAGTCCTAAGATTGCTCTAGCTTACTGCCTGGAGAGAGTATGCAGCATCAAACAGATCAAACCAAGTTGGACCTGGGCGTTTTCCCTGAGTTGAAGAGGCAGAGATCAGGATTTAAGAAGGCTAAGAATTCATACTTACTGGCAGGGGAGATACCATGATCATGAAGGTGGTTTTCCCAGCATGAGGCTCATCCATTGCACTCCAGATGTGCTGACCCCTGCAATTTCCCCAAATGTGGGAAATTCAACTGCATAATTTGTGGTAGTGGGGGACTGTGTTTGCGCTTTCCCCTGGTCTTCATGGTTGAAGAACAGGTCCAGGCCAGGCTTGGTAGCTCACACCTGTAATCCCAGCCCTTTGGGAGGCTGAATCAGGTGGATCACCTGAGGTCAGGAGTTCAAGACCAGCCTGGCCAGTATAGTGAAACTCTGTCTCTACTAAAAATACAAAAATTAGCTGGGCATGGTGGTGCACGTCTGTGGTCCTAGCTACTCAGGAGGCTGAGCCAGGAGAATTGCTTGAACCTGGGAGGTGGAGGTTGCAATGAGCCGAGATCATGCCACTGCACTCCAGCGTGGGTGACAGAGCAAGACAAGAAGAAGAAAGAAGAAAGAAGAAAGAAGGAAGAAGGAAGAAGGAAGAAGGAAGAAGAAGGAGGAGGAGGAGGAAGAGGAGGAAGAAGAAGAAGAAGAAGAAGAAGAAGAAGGAGGAGGAGGAGGAGGAGGAGGAGGAGGAGGAGGAGGAGGAGGAAGGAAGGAAGAAGGAAGAAGAAGGAAGAAGGAAGAAGAAGAAGGAGGAGGAGGAGGAGAGGAGGAAGAAGAAGAAGAAGAAGAAGAAGAAGAAGAAGAAGAAGAAGAAGGAGGAGGAGGAGGAGGAGGAGGAAAGAGGAAAGAAAGGAGAAAAAAGAAAGAAGAGGAAAGAAGAAGAAATAAGAAGAAGGCGGTTAAGAATTGTCAATTCATGAGGCAGATTACTGAAGAGAAGAGAATGAACACCAGAGATTATCAGAGGGTTTCCTCAAAGACTTTAGCCGAATACTGATCAGCATATGCATGTAAAATAAGTCCTAAAGCTAAAGCAAGTAGCATTAGAAAGGAGCAGGGAGAATGAATGATCTCCAAGTCTCACTAAAAGATGGAACTAGTTCATGCCCTCAACAGCTACAATGGAAAGCTCTCCTAATGCTTATCATTAAGTAAAGCAGGAGTCAGTAAAACATGGCCCACAGGCCAAATTGGAACGTAGCCATACTCATCTGTTTATGTATGATCTATGACTGATTTTGTGCTGCAATAGCAAAATTAAACCATTTCAACAAAGGCCATTTGTCCAACAAAGTATAAAATATTTATTATCTGGTCTTCTAGAGAAAAAAATTTGCCAATGTTTGTGTTAGAGCCCTCAAATGTGTTTTGCCTTAGGAGTTGAGACAAATTAGTCCTAACTTAAAAGCTGCTCTGGACCCACATAACAAAACTTAAAAACAAACTTTAAAGTAGTTTAGTTATGCCCTGGAACATAGACCAAAACTATTTAAAGAAGCAAAACAAGATTTATCATCTAAAATTCATAACTGGTATACAATTAAACATTAATAGTCATGAAAATAATGAGAAAAATATGAAGCATAACAAAAAGCCAATAACAAAGAAATCAAAGAAATAACAAAGATAATAGAATTAGTGGACAAGGGTGTTAAAACACAATTATAAATACAACTCAATTTGTTCAAGAAGTATGAACAGAATAAAAAGATAAGTAGAAGATTAGAAAAATTGAACTGAAATGAAACTGCAATGTTTGACATAAAAGTGCACTGACTGACAGATTAGACACTGCAAAAGAAAAACAAATAATAAACTGAAAGACATGATAGGATAGGGTATCCAAAATAAAATAGAGGGGAAAAAGACTTTAAAAATAAACAGAACAACAGCGAGTTATCAGCAATCTCGAACAGTGTAATGAGCATGGAATCGAATTCCAGAATAGAAAGAGTAGTGAGTCAAAAAAAAATTTTTTTGAAAGAATTGCTAAAGTTTCAATCTGTAGAATTATAAAAATTATAATTCTACAGATCCAAGAAGCTCAAAAAACCCCAAATAGAAGAAACAAAGAAAATCACAAGAAGACAAATCATAGCCCAACTGTAGCAAAGCAGTGACACAGAAAAAAAATCTTAAAACCAGCCACTGGAAAACAAAAGACACATTACACACAAAACAATGAAGGTAATGACCATGACAGACTTCTAAACAGAAACACAAGCCAGAACACAGTAAAGCAACATTGTTAAAATACTCCATAAAAAAACTGTCAACTTAGAATTCTATACCCAGTGAAAATATCTTCCAAAAAGAAAATAGATTGAAAATTTTTACAGGTCTATAAAAGCTGAGAGACTCCATTAACAACAGATAAGCACTATAATATAAAATGTAGAAGGGAGTCATTCATGAGAAAAAAAGAATCATATCAACTAGACGTTTGGATCCATGAAGAGGAACGAAGAGTGCCAGAAATGGTAAATATGTTGGTAAATTTCATTGTATTACTTTTAAAGCTCATTAAAATATTATTGGCTGTTTAAAGCAAAAACAGTAACAATGCATTGCCAAGTTTGTAACATTTGTTAAAATAAAATACATGACAATAGCACAAAGACCAGACATGGAAAATGAAAGTGTACTGTTATGATGTTCTTATAATATGTATAGAGTGACAGACTAATATTAAAAGGTATCTTGCTAGAAGTTAAAAATTATATGTATATGTAAACTATAGGGGAAAAAAAGTAATAAAGAGGATCAAACAAAATCATGGAAAAATATGTAATTCATGCAAAACAAAGCAGAAAAGGAGAAAAACTAAGAACCCAAAAATAGATAAGACAAAAAATGAATGAAAAGCTGGCAGATTTGAAGACATGTATATAATCAATCACATTAAATGTAAATGATATAAGTATACCAATTAAAAGGCAAAGTTAGACAGATTAAACACAATGACCAAAAAAAACAAAAAGAAAACAGAATGACCAAACTATACACTATCTAAAAGAAAAATTGACATTGAATACAAAGACACATATAGGCTGAATAAATAACAAAGTTGTATTTTGCAGGTATACACACATATACACAAACAAGCTTGACTATATCAATATCAGCTATAATATTAGTATATAGTATCGATATCTATAACTGTATAAAACCAAGGAAAAAGCAGGTAATTGTATAGGATTAAGGGGTCACTTAATCCAGAAGAGATAAATATTCTAAAATGTATTCACTTAAAGGCACTTCAAAATACATCAAAAACTGAAAATACAAAAAATACAATTTTCTTAAATCCACAATTATTGTTGAAGATTTCAAATTCCCTCTGTCAATAATGGATAAAAATTAGCAGACAAAAATATCAGGAAAGACACAGAAATCGTGAGCAATACATATTATCAAGTAACTTGACTTAATTGATGTTTATGGAATAATCCCCTCCACCAACAACCAGAATACACATTCTTTTCAAGAGCACATGAACTATTTTCCACAAATGACCATATTTCTGGGTCATAAAATTATTCCCAATAAATATAAAAAATTATTGAAATTATACAAATATAATTGGGTATAATTTTAAAATAACCATAAAAAGTCTGATAATTTTCCAAATATTTAGAAACCTAGCATCTCACTTCTAAATAAACCATTAGTCAAAAAAATACCACAAAGTTAGACAATTTTGTGAACTAAATGAAAAGGAACACATAATATTAAAATCCATGGGATCAAGTAAATCAATACTTAGAAATTTATGGCATTAAAAGCTTATATTACAAAGGTTGAATAGATTAAAATCAATGACCTAGGCTTACACATAATAAATTGTAATAAGAATAACAAATTAACCCAATGCAAGCAGAAGGAAGAAAATAACACACATTAAGCAGAAATTAATAAAATTGCAAAGGTAAATAACACAGAAAAATTCTTGAAGCCCAAAGCTGTTTTTTGTTGTTATTTTAATACAACAAAACTGCTCTTTAACACCCATTGTTAAAAAATGAAAAGGCAAGCCACAGCCCAAGATAAAATATTGGCAAATATATAACAAATGAAGAACTTGAATCCAAAATATAGAGAACTCAAACAACTCAATTAAAAGAAGACACATAACCCAATTGAAAAAAAAAAAAAAAAAAAAGCAGACAAAAGACTTGAACAGACACTTCACCAATGATGATTTGCATTCTTTTTCCTGCCTCAATTTACCTCTGGCAATCCATACAGAGTCTACTTAGGATCAGGATTTGAGAGCTCCTTTACCCCATTAGCTCATTCCATCTGCTCATCATCAACAGAGTTGGAAGCCTTTGTTTTCCACCTCAAATCCACACAGAGCGTTGTTCTCTGCAGAAGCAGAGCTGATCATTTGTGGAATTTGCTTCCTTCATAAGCATCATAGGATCTTAAGCCTTCTGTTCCCCTCTATTCCCACCCAATCCCAAATCCAGCCTTTCTTCTCATTGGCTTCAGGCCTCAGTTATAAGGAGTGAACTTCAGATCAATGAAGCTGAATAAGGGTATAAAGAAAAGTGACACTCCTTGGCCTGAGGCCAAGACAGCTTCTACTGTAAGACAACCTCTGATAAACTTCAGCAAGTGACCAGACTTTATATTTTACCCTACAAGGAACTGCTGAAGGAGTGAACCCTGGGTACCACTAAATTGCAGCTTCATATCATCTTAATCCACAGGAGAAAATCTAGGGAGGCTAGTGTTAAAGGAAGGGGTTACAGAGTGAGACACAGCCTCTGTGAACCAGCTTGCCTGTCAGGATCATGCCCAAGGATGTAAACAAGCTGCAGTGCTCCCAGAGCATATCTCTGTGCAAAAGACTGTGAAGGAAGCTGCAGAGATGGCTCTGTCAATGAGTTGTAAAGCTGAAATAAACTTCTCCAAACTATGAATTACAAACAACAAATTCTGATCAAACATGCTAAGGGAAATGCTGAATTATCATTGTATCTTTCTATAGAAAAAAATATTACAAAACCATTTTCTAATACTCAATGGTGCTTACAGATGTAACTATAGAGGAATATAGCTGAGTACAATAGTGCTGAGTAAATAATTTCACAGACCATGTAGGAATCAACAAATTCAAACCAACATCGTTTTAGTGTTTCTATTATCTTCCTTTAAAAGTGTCCAAAATGGCTGGGCATGGTGGCTCACACCTGTAATCTCAGCACTGTGAGAGGCTGAGGCAGGTGGATCACCTGAGGTCAAGAGTTCAAGACCAGCCTGGCCAACATGGTGAAACCCTGTCTCTACTAAAAATACAAAAATTAGTTGGGTGTGCTGTCAGGCACCTGTAATCTCTGCTACTCAAGAGGCTGAGGCAAGAGAATCACGTGACCCAGGAGGCAGAGGTTGCAGTGAGCAGAGATCACGCCACTGCACTCCAGCCTGGGCGACAGAGTGAGCCTTGGTCTCAAAAATAAATTAATGAATAAAAATAAATAAAAATGCCAAAAATTCTCACTGAAAATTAAGAAGAGAGACAGAGAGAAAACACAATTAGATTGGATTTAGGGTTAATAATCTGAGCCTCAGTTGCCCTATAAGCTGGGTGACCTACAGCAAGTCTTTTGCCCTCTCTGAGCCTCACTTTGTTACAAAATCAGAAGACACATGTAGCTCGCACATGTAGCTCGTCATCTACATATGGCCATTAGCACTGTTAAAGTCCATGTGAGTGAGACATTAAACAAAACAATATTCTTCCCATTTTTCTAGTTTTTGTGAACTGTTTACAAGGCTCACCATGTCTAGAAAAGAAGATTCGACATAAAATTTTTAGATGGCATGCTGGCTCCCTTCCCCACCCAGCAAAAATCTGAGCCTTATTAAGATAACTGGAATATTGATATTAGGTAAGGAATGAAACAGAAGCCTCTGCCTCATATACAGACCTAGGAAAATAAGAGATAAATTAATCAGTTTTGTTGTTTTGTTGGAGTCAAAAGGACAATGCTCGTGAAGCTAACACTTCTCACTATAATTTTTCATCCATTAAACTGTATGCAAATGAATTTACATAAGTACACATGGAGGTAACACAATATAGTGGAGAAAACAAATTTGTCTAATAACATGGATGTGTTAATTACTGTTTGACCCTCAACAAGTCTCTCAACTTCTGACCTATGATTTTCTTATCTGTAGAATGTGAGTTGGACCATCAATCATAGCAATTTTACCAAATTGTTACTAAATGAAATGAATTATGTAAAAGTGATTTTTAAACTCTGAAGTTTAATAGACATGTTAAAGCATGTCATGGACATTCCATCTAGGGCAATATTGACATTAACTAGATTTGTGGAGGTGGGCTTAGAAATAATTGAGGAAAACCATGACCCAGCATGTTTAAGAGCAGTTTGAGCAATCATAGGATTTGGGTTTCCATTCCAGCTTTGTTACTCATTAGCTGTGTAATCTTTTTTTGTTGTTGTTGTTTTATTATTTTTAGTTGATACATAATAATTGTAAATATTTGTGGGGTACAATGTGATATTTTGATACATTTATGCAATGTGTAATGATCAGGTAATTAGCATATCTATCACCTCAAACTTATTATTTATGTTGGGAACATTCAAACTCTGCTTACAGCTATTTGAAAATATACAAATTGTTAATTATAGTTCACCCGATAGAGCTACAGAACACTAAAACTTGTTCCTCCTATTTAGCTGTGAGTTTGTATCTGATAACCAACCTGCCATTATTCCCTCACCCCACGAACCCTTCCCAGTCTCTAGAAACCATTGCTCTATTCATTACTTCTAAGAGGGCAACATTTTTTGTAATCTTGAGCAAGCTACTTAATCTCTCTAATTTGACATTTCTTCATAAATGTTACATAAAATAGGGAATATCTCTTGTTGTTTAGATTAAATGAAATAACACACATAAAATGCCTATCAACAGAACTGGCATATTGCCAGGGTCCAGTAAATGAGAACTGCCATGATGATGATGATGATGATGATGATAAGGAGGAGCCACATACATGTAGACTCAGAGAGGAGAAAGAAAGCACATTTTCCATCCTCCAACTCTCAGAGAAATAACAGTTCTCAAGAGCAAAATATTAACATCATGAACAGAAGCAAAGTTTGACTCACCTCACCAAAAATCGTGGTCATTCTAATTTATAAAAGGAAAAACCTACCAAGTAACTTAAAATATTTATTTGCTGTGAACATTTTCATTCTCAGTTATAAAACAGCATGTGCTGCTTTGCTGGTACTCCAGGATTTTTTTCTATACATGATACACATATGTACACACATCTATTTGAGAGAAACCTTCATGACCCAGGTACACGTGTCCACATGATTTAACAAGACACATGTTTGTACCTCCATAGAGCACGAGGTTTAACTGGAAAGATACACAATTAAACAACTAATTACAATAAAATGGAATAACAATCAGAGCAGGAGAAGTTCATGGTGCTATGGGGACATATAACAGGTAGATTTTATTGTTTTATAGAAGAAAACAATTTCCCTGAACTAATAACATTTACACATATTCTTGAAGCCAGTCAGGTAAGACAAGAAGCCGCATTTTCCTGGTGGGGAAAGTATCAGGAGTGAGAGCACCTCATGTTACAATAAGTGAGGGGAGGTGGAGAAGGAAAAATGAAAAAACATGGTATCTTCTCAGGCATATTGAAAAGTTTTAATTTTCCCTGAAGACAATGGGAACTGTGGAAGCATTTTAAGAAGAATGCATTTTTTTTTTTTTTTTTTTTTTTGGACACAGAGTCTCACTGTGTCGCCCAGGCTGGAGTACAGTGGTGCAATCTTGGCTCACTGCAATCTCCGCCTCCCAGGTTCAAGCCATTCTCCTGTCTCAGCCTCCCAAGTAGCTTACAGGCATGCATCACCAAGCCTGGCTAAGTTTTGTATTTTTAGTAGAGATAGGGTTTTGCTATACTGGCTGGGCTGGTCTTGAACTCCTGGCCTCAGGCAATTTTCAAATGTACAACTATAATCACTCTAACTGATGCTTCTTCCACTTTCCAAATGTGAAAATGATTACAGAATCCATCTCCCAACTTGTCACATTCTCCTAATCAAAATCCTTCAGTAGCTTCCCATCAGCACCGATTAAAATCCATTTCTTCACTTGATATTCCAGGCCTTTCACTGTCTGGCCTCAAATATCTTTCTAGACCTATCTCCCTCTGCTTCTTGTCATATATTTTATAGTCCAACCAATTATTTCCAAAACTCAACCTGTGCCTTTCTATTTTTGTCTTTGATCTTATTATTCACTGACTCTAGGAGATTCTTTTCTTTCTTTTTATTTGCTTATATTATTCAGGATCCTATTTAACTGTCTCTTCTCTAAAATCTCCCTTATTCTCTGAAGTGGTACTATTCTCTTTCCACTGAACTTTTTAACTATTCCTTCAGTCTTTTTCCTACTAAATATTTGCATTATGTATGTCTATGTCACATACATATTCAATCTCAAATTAAATACTTGACGGCAAAGGATAAACTTTATTAATGCTCATATTCTCTATAGGTCTAAGCCATGTTCTTGGACTATGATAGAAGAACAATTAATCAGTAAATAAATGGATGAATGGTAGCTTTACTATTAAAGATTCTCTTGCTTCAAAGCTATAAATGGCATTGTAATTTATAGTTTCACTTTCTCAGAACCTTGTAACCAAGTTTCTGCATTATAGAATGTCACAAAATGATTGAATTTATGTCTATCTTTAGGATATTTATGAGTTGATAAGATAATAAAGGAAGAGTAAGCCTCCGAGTTTGAATTATTGTGAGAATCCTGCAAGAAAATTAAAGCACTTTTTAAAGTACTAGGTGCTATATAAATAGGAAAATCTAGTATAAGTTTTTTAAAATTTCAGCATAATTTTTTGCATTGAATATTAGTGACGTGGTAATGGTACCTAAAAATAGATTTATGTAATAGATTTGTATCAGTTAAAAATCATGTGTATGTCTTTCTGTTATTAATTGTATAACTTACAAATCGAGCATTTGTATAATGAAAAGAACATGGAACCCTGAGTTAGAATTGGTTTGAATAATGAATCCATGAATTATTCCTTTCTTATGTGAGGTTGGGCAAGTTATTAAACTCTCTGGGCTTCAGTTTTATAATAAGCACAATAACCCCCCTACCTCATAGGGTAGTAAGAACTGAAGTAACAAATATCAGTACTTTTGTAAACAGCAGCATTCCCGTTTATTGTAAACGTTAAATTTATGATTTCCATCAATCTATTGAATCTTATTCCATAAATAAACTCTATTACAAATCTTGTATCAAAATAGAAAATAATTCCTTCTACTCTATCCATTGTTCATAAAGCAAGGTCTTCATATCCTGGCCCTGCTTATGAAAAAGCTTACTGCTTGCCTGCCTGGAATGGCTTTTAAGGTTAGAATGGGCAAAACATAAATGAACAGTGGATGAAATGTTTCATGATAAAAAAGGAAGTAGAGACACCAAATCGATATTTCTCATATATTTTAGTCTAACCATTAAATTTCCAATGTTACATTACAGTTTAAGCATTTTTGCATATTCAAACTTGTGCAATAAGGCATGGTTCTTATTCTTAAGAATTTCATAAATATGTAAATATAATAAATATACTAAACCTCAAAATAAAGACCTATATGGAGTGCTTTCTGAATACAAAGGAAAATCTCCTCTGAAAGATAGAGTGGAAAAAGTTTCCAAATATGTTGAAACATTTCCTATGTCTTAAAAAGAAAATAAATGAATTTTTTAAACAAATGGGCAAAAGGAGAGATGGACAGAGATTTCAGATCAAAGAAATAACATGTGATACAAAATCCCAACATACTTCAGTAAAGGGAAATTCTTCCTTGCTATCTCTTCCTGTAACAGGGGTGGGAAATGACCAGGTGGTGATTCTGGCATAGATAGATGTAGTCGTCTTTCATCTTTTATTTTATTTAACATCCAGCTCTTAAATCTTCCCACCGTTCTTAAAAGCGAGAATGACTCAGAATGATAGAATTGATGCTGACACATCTGCTTTGCTTTAATAACAAGCTAATTACTACAACCAGTTATTAATTAACTGTATTATATGTAAATTTTAAATGTACAACAGGATGTCAAATGGGATGTTTTCCCATCATGTTAATTTTGGCTGGTAACCCAAACCTGAAATCAAAGGGTGATGAGTACCCAATATTCCAAAGAGATACCAGACCATCTAGCAGGTGGTCTAGCAAATAGGGTTAGCAAACACTGGGCCACGTTGAGGGCATAAACCAAGGACACCTGCCTAATGCTGAGGAGACACTGGTGCATTAGCATTTCTTTAGCAAGAGCATTTCAAGGTACAGTATCTTCCCTCTTCCACCCTCCAAACTAGTAACCTGGATTTCAGAAATCTGATGGGTATATCCTCTGAAGTTTGGGGGATATTGGACCTGATACCTGACTTATGCCCCTCTCCCCACCGCCCCCCCTCAAAAAACAAAAAAACAAACAAACAAACAAAAAACTAAAGGCCAGAAACTGCTTAGAGCATCCTGGCCTGACAGAAGAGATATGGTTAGAGTGAAGGTCATAATATAAGTGTAATAAAAATGCTGTATCAAAAGTGAAAATAATTCCCCATACTCTATTATGTAAAACAAGGTCTTTGTGTCTGGCTCCACTTACTGGAAAGAGATGAATACCTTACACTTTGAGAATTTTTAGAGATTCCAGGACAAAAAGAAACGTAGCATTGGGGAATGAAGTCAGACATGAGTCAACTTGCAAGGAACCCTGTCCAAAAGTTGGGCTTCGAGGGGTAAGGCACTCCCAAGAAAGTTGTTTGGAGTAGATAGAAATGGACTGAGGAGAGTGTTAAGCGGCCAGCCATAAAATATCACTTCCATCAGGGAACAGCGGGAGGAAGATCCCCAGAAACGAGATCCTCTGAGAGACAAACAAGAACTCAAGAGAGAAATAGCTTGCATCTGCCTCTGTCCCATTAGAAACATGCCAATACTGGGTAAAAACTATGCTGGCCAAAAGAACTTTTGTGTCCTTCCCTCTCTTCCCTTTCCCAGGCTCTTCCCTGTAAGAACAGGGGCAGCTCAGTGAATGACAGGGGGAGGAGTAACATGAGAAAATATTAAGGAAGGTCACTATAACCTCTTTCCCCCGTCATGGTTTTCCTAACCTGAAGTTATCCCAAGCTGGGATATCTCAAGCAGGAAAGACTCAGAACTAAGTGAGAAACTGTTGTGAAATCACAATGGACTAGACTCTTTAGTACCTGAAAATGAGACTATCTATTCACACTTAAGAACGATCAGAAAACCCATGGTTATCTGCTTGATATTTTACCCAGGAGGAAGGAAGGAGTCAACAAGACAACTTTAAAGAAACAATGAAAAAAAAAAGTTAGGTTGCTTCTTACTCACACCCTACTGAGCCCACAATGTTCAATAAACTAATTGCACATAAAATATCTAATGGAATTGTCATCAAATCATTTGTCTTAGACATTTTTATTCCTATTTTATAGATGAAAATAATCTTGCATAGGTCAATGTACATTGTTGAGGGCCACCACCTGTAAGGGTGGATTTAAACACAGGTTTGCTTAACTCCAAATCTGGGACTTAACATCTAAGCTATTCTGACTTATTACACACACTATAAACTGAAGTCCCCATTACCATTAAACAGGCTTTGTTGTGAAAATGCTTAATATTTTACTTACTATTTTACCCAGATTCCAGAAAAGGAGATTATAAAGATGTGGCAAGAAGGAACTAGGAATAGCTAAGGGGCAAATAAAAGCTATGTTATAATTGGGCCAGCAGTGCTTTCCCAAACTCCTCCTTTTTGTTCTTTAAAATACAGTTCAAATGTATTGATTTAACAAATATCTATTGAGCTTCTCCTATGTGCCAGGCACTATATTTGGCACTGAAGACACGAAATGAGCATGGTTTCCACTATTATGGGAATACAAGAACAGTGAGCAGCCCACCATCCAATTGCAGCCCAATCTGTTATGTTTTCTAACACACATGTGCGCGCACAAAGAAGGGGACCTAACACTAACTTAAAAGGTCAGAGAGAGCTTCCTGGAGAAAGTGACTTGTGAGCTGAGACCTGAAGGATAAGCAGACAAGGAGAAGCGAAGAGGACGTAGAAGTGTTTTCCCCACAGAGAGAAAGCCACATGTGAAGAAATGGATGCAGGAGCGGATACCACAGGTTTAAAGAAATGACAGAAGTTGAGAAGTGCCGAGTCACAGCGGGCAAGGGAAGATGGTGAGAGATGCAGCAGCAAAGGGAAGCTAGACTCTCTGGCCACGTTGAAAGGACTTGGACTTTCCAAGAAAGGAAGGGCAAAGACAAGACCTCAGCCAACAACTCATAGGCTTACAAATTCTTGAAATCATATAAACTATTTGACGCCTGAAAAACTTCTCCCTCTGAACTTAATCCAAACCACAACTCTGATCCAAAAAAATGGGGAAAATGGGAAGAATGCAATGTATTGAGTTTAATGTCCAGTTTCACAAAAGCTGTTTTTTTTTTTTTTCCTTAGTCTGCACCTTATGCTGGTACGTGCTCAAGGAAAGGGTGTGAACCTCAGAAAGAACCATGCTGCCACAAATGCATTATCTGGGCATCCAGATAGACATAGATCCACCACAAATATGACAACAAAACAACTCTGGTCACTAAAATTTCTAAAGTTATGGGAGTTAAATTTGAGATACCCTTTCCATTTTGAATCACAGAAATGATATGTGTTTATTGGGTTGATTATAACATAACTTTATTGATTGTTATTCTAAAATTCTACAAAGCTTTTCTTCTCTTTTGCCTTGCTTTGTTTTATTAGGAACAGAAAATTACTAAACAGAGACACAGTTCTGGGATTCTCTGCTTTATCATCACTCTAAAGCTACAATATCTAGTCTCCCTCTTTCCTTCACTTTCTTCTTTTAGTACCTTTTCTTGGGCACTAAAGAAAAGGGAATAGACTCAGAGAAATAATACTAATAAACAATGATTTTTTAAAAATCCATCATTCATTGAGTTCCTACTCCATAAGAGGCAAAATACTAGATGTTTTGCATAAATTATCTCACTTAATCCTCACAACACTCCTACAGCATAGATACTATTTTCTTCATCTTTCAAGTGAAGAACTAAGGCTCAGAAAGATATGCTTAGAGATTTCCCTGACTCTACAGGCATTGTATGTTCTTAGTTACTCTAGTGTAGTTGAAAATAGTCTTCAGTTTCCTTATTCTTACCCAGAGCCTTGGATAGGTCTTGGGTAGGTTAGACAGGAATAAAATAAGGGTACTCTTCTTCAAATCATGGAGTGTATTAACATGAGAGAAGATCTTTTATATTCATTAAAAACTGCAGTACTGCAGCCATATTCTTTATTCATATTTTTACTTTTGGTAAAGGAACAAATAAAAATGTTCTTTCACTCTACAAATTTATTTTTCATTAGAAGTAGGCACTCCCTCAAGTGATATTAAACATTGGGCAAGTGCCCAAAATGTATTGCCAAATTGTTTTCTTAATTTGGTAGTGTGAAGCTATTTCTAATTTTCTCTGACAGCAAGTTTTCTAGGCTGACAATTGCTCAGCGTATTTGTATTGTAATGCATTCTCCAAACTTCAGAGCTTTTGCAATCGTAAAATGTGAAATTTCAGAACTATATCCCTATAAAAGATTTCATTATAAGGTGCAGTACATGTAAAAAACTACTACAAATTCTAACACAAAGTAAACACTCTATATGCTTGCATTTTTATTGATGATTATCCAATATTCAGGTTTTGCCTATAAATTATCTTTGTGTGTATAATGGTCTCAGAGCAGATAACTTTTTGCAAGACACACTCTAATTTGCAAGTCAGAAAGCAGGTAGATATAAACTGAAACTCATTGCTTTAGTTAGATTAATCCAACTAACATTGATGGGGCTGATCTGTTAATCTCTAAGATGTTTAAATAAATTGAAATAATGATATACATTAAATAACCTGAGATGTCCTGAGATCTAGCCTAGAAACTGACAAAAAAGGAGAGGAGTTTTAAGAATCAAGTTGGAAATCTGAAATGGAATTAAAACCTACCCTTTCACCTGCCCACGTCCAAATTTCCACTAGAGCAGGCAAATGGAAATAAAGAGAAATCTATATGATTACAGAAAATGAGACGTATAGACCAAATCAGAGCAGAGAAATGGAGAGTTGGCCAATCTCAGGTTTTTAAAAATTACTCAATATTTTTTCAGCTCTACTGAGGTATAATTGACCAATATAATGTGTGTATATTCAAGGTATACAATATGATATTTTAATATATGTATATATTGTGAAATTATCAGGCTAGTTAACATATCCATATACTTATCTACTCTTAGTGAATTTTGAGTATATATTATCAATTATAGTCACCATGCTATACACTAGGTCAGAATTTACTCACCTTACAGCTCCTATTTTTACCCTTTGACCGATTTCTCCCATCCCTTTGTCCCCTGATAATCACCCTTCTAGTATTTGTTTCTATGAGGTTGACTTTTACATATTCCACATGTAATTAAGAGTATGCATTATTCTTCTGGGTCTTACTTTAACTTTACTTGGCGTAATGTCTTCCTGGTTCATTGATGTTGTCATAAATGGCAGAATTTCCTTTTCTTTTAATCCTGTTCCCATGTAGAAAAAAAAAAAAAAAGTGCAGCTCACTGCCAGTGCTCATTTAATTTTACATAAACACACTTTTTGAGGCTGAAGCAAATCTGATTTTTAATGTGAAAATAAAATACAAAAACTGTTCTCCAAGCTATTTCTAAACAAAATTAACATCAAAATTGTCTGACTCACCAGAATCATATACTTTGGAAAACCTTAATTTATCCAATGAATCTCTGGCCAACAACTGTTCGAGAATGATGTTAACATCACGTGTAGGACTGCTATGTTTTCTAGGATTTGACATTTTTAGCAATCAAGAATTACTATATTTTGTAAATGGAAATACCGCTACTAAAAACAGAATGTTATAAATAGAATGTCTTTTGTTCCCAAAGTTGATTTACCAGAATGATGGAAAAATAATCATAAAAGCAATATATTTCCTGGCAAAGTTATCTCAGGGTAAACGCTGCAGCCACAAGCATGGCTGACAAGTATTCTCAAGGCAAATGGGAGAAGGGTTAAAGCTAAATAATATTATATTTATATGTATATATTTTGCTATATATATGACAATTTCTTTGTTCATTCATCAACTGACACTTTCGTTGTTTCAATTTTGGCTATTGTGAACATTGTAAAAAATGCTGCAATGAGCACAGGCCTGGGGATATCTCTTCGAGATAGTTATTTTGCTAACTATGAGTATATACCCAGAAGTGTGATTGCTGGATCATATAGTTCTATTTGTAATTTTTTTAGGAAACTCCGTGCCATTTCACATAATGGTTGTATTCATTTACATTCCCAGCAATAATGTATAAGGGTTCCATTTTTCTCCAGACTAGAGAACACTTTTTTCTTTTGACTGTTTCATACTAGCCATCCCAATAGGTGTGAGATAGTATCTCATTGTAGTTTTGGTTTGCATTTGAAATCAAACAATTTGAAGAACACTGAGGATTAGTGATGCTGAGCACCTTTTCATATACCTGTTTGCCATTTGTAAGTCTTCCTTGAGAAAAAAAAATATATCTTTTCAGGTCCTCTGCCCATTTTTTAATTGGGTTATTAACCCTTATCAGATAAATGGCTCACAAATGTTTTCTACATTCCATGGGTTGCCTTTTCATTTTGATTGTTTACATTGCTCTGCATAGAATTTTGAGTTTATGTAGTCCCATTTGTTTATCTTTTTGTTGTCTGTGTATTTGGTGTCATATCCAAAACAATTGCTAAGACCAATGTAATGAAGTTTTTCCTTACATTTTCTTCTATGAGTTTTATGGTCTCAGGTCTTATATTTAAATCTTTAGTTCATTTTGAGTTGATTTTCATGTATCATATCCAATTTCATTACTTTGCAGGTGGATATCCAGTTTTCCCAGTGCCATTATTGAAGAGTCTTCTTTCCTCATTGTGTATCCTTGACAGTTTTGTCAAAGATTAGTTGACCAAATGTGCATGGGTAGAAGTGTAATGTCTCCCATTTTGTTCTTCTTGCTCAAATTGCTTTGGCCATTCAGGGTCATTTGTGATTCCATACTGATTTTAGGATTGTTTATTCTAATTCTGTGAAAAGTGCCATTAGAATTTTAATGGAGATTGCATTTAATCTGTAGATTGCTTTGGGTAATATGAATATTTTGACAATATTGATTTTCAGATCCATGAACATAGCATCTCTTTCCATTTATTTGTGTCTTCAATTTCTTCCATCAGTGTTTTACAGATTTTAGGGTACAGATCTTTCACCACATTAAGTGTTTTATTCTTTCTGGTGCTATTTTAAATGAGATTGTCTTCTGAATTTCTTTTTTGAAAAGTTTAGTCAATGTATAGACAGAAAACTGATTTTTGTATATTGATTTTATACCCTGCAACTTTATTACTTCTAATTTTTGGTAGTCTTCAAGGTTTTCTATATATAAGATCATGCCATCTGCAAACAGAAACCATTTTCCCTCTTTTTTAAAAAATTTTATTTCCATGAGTTTTGGGGGGAACAGGTGGGTATTTGGTTACATGAGTAAGTTCTTCAGTGGTGATTTATGCGATTTTGGTGCACCCATCACCCAAGCAGTATACACTGAACCTAATTTGTAGTCTTTTATACCCCCTTTCCCACCCTTTCCTGAGTCCCCAAAGTTCATTGTGTCATTCTTATACCTTTGCATCCACATAGCTTTGCTTCCCACATGTGAAAACATAGGATGAGTTTGGTTTTCCATTCCTGAGTTACTTCACTTCAAATAATCATTACCTCTTTGGATGCTTTTTCTTTTTCTTGCCAGGACTTCCAGAACTATGTTGAATAGAATTAGCAAGAGTGGGCATCCTTGTCTTGTTCTTGATATTACAGGAAAAGCTTTCACTTTTTGCCATTGAATATGTTACAATTTGAATGTTTGTGTTCCCTCTAAAATTTATGCTGAAACTGAATCTTCAAAGCACAATAGTAAGAGGTGGGGCCTTTAGAAGTTGATTAGGTCATGACGACTCATCCCTCATGATTAGTGCCCCTATAAAAGAGGGTTCACAAGGGTTCAGCCCTTTTTGTTCTTCCTCCTTCTGCCACGTGAGGACACAGGATTTGCCTCTTCTGCCATGTGAGGGCACAGCAAGAAGGCCCTCACCAGACACCAAGTACTAGTGATTTAGTCTTGATCTTCCCGGCCTCCGGAACTGTGAGAAAATAAATTGCTATTGTTTATAAATTATCCAGTCTCAGATGTTTTGTTACAGCAGCATGCACAGAATAATACAAGTATGATGTTAGCTGTGAGCTTGCAATATATAGCTTTTATTGTGTTGAAGCACATTCTTTTTATACTTAATTTGTTGGGAGTTTGTCATAAAAGGATGTTAGATTTTGTCAAATGTTTCTATACCTATGATGAACATGATTTTTGTCCTTCATTACATTAACATGATGTATCACATTTGTTGATTGGCATATGTTGAACCATTCTTCAGGTATACATCTCACTTGATCATTGTGTATGATAATTTTAATGTACTGGTGGAGTTGGTTTGCTAGTATTTTGCTAAAGAATTTTGCATCTGCTTATCAGAGATATTGACCTGTAGTTTTTTGTTGTGTTCTCATAGAATGGGTTTGGAAATATTTTCTCCTCTTCAATGTTTTAGAATATTTTGAGTAGAATCGGTATTAGTTCTGTAAATCGTTGGTAGAATTCACCAGTGAAGCCATTTGGTCTTGTACTTTTCTTTGTTGGGAATTTTTTTTTAATGACATTCAATCTCCTTACTCACTAATAGTCTGTTCAGATTTTCTACTTCTTCCTGATTCAGTCTTGGTAGTTTGTATGTTTCTAAAATTTATTTCTTCTAGATTGTCTACTTTGTTGTCATATAATCGTTTATAGTGATCTCTTATGATCCTTTGTATAAATGTAATATCAGTTGTAATGCCTCCTTCCGTTTCTGATTTTATCTATTTTTCTCTTAGGTCTAGCAAAAGGTTTGCCAATTTTACTTTTCTAAAAACCAATTCTTAATTTTCTGGATCTTTTCATTGTTACTCTAGACTCTTATTTATTTCTGCTCTTTGCTATTTTCTTCCTTCTTCCAAGTTTGGGCTTAGATTGTTTTTTCTAGTACTTAGAGGTGTAACATTAGGTTGTTTATGTGAGATCTTTCTTTTTTTCATGTATGAATTTATGACTACAAACTCCCCTCTCAGAACTGCTTTTCTGGCATCACATGAGGTTAATAACATTGTGTTTTTCCATTTTCATTTGCCTCATGATATTTTTAAATTTCCCTTGATATCTTCCCTGACCCATTCGTTGTTCACAATGTGTTGTTTAATTTCCATGTACAGTAAGTCCACACTTAACATTGTTGATTGGTTCTTGGAAATCATGAATTTAATTGAAATGATGACCTGTATAACAAAACCAATTTTACCATGGGCTAATTGATATAAATAGAAGTTCTTGTGGCACAGGTTAAGCCATTTCACTTAAAGTTATAGTTTCCAAGAACCTATCAATGCTGTTAAATAAGTACTTACTGTATTTATAGATTTTCCTGTTTTCCTCCTGTTATTGATTTCTAGATTCATGTCATTGTAGGTGAAAAAGATAATTAATATGATTTGGTTTTCTTTAAATTTTTACTTGTTTATGGCTTAATATATAATCTATCCTGGAGAACTTCTGTGTGCCCTTGAAAAGAATGTATCTTCTGCTGCTGTTGGATGAAATGTTCTGTATATAACTGTTAGATTTCATCCAAGGTATAGTTCAAGTCCAATGTTTCCTTATTGATTTTCATCTGGATAATCTGTCCATTGTTGAAAGTGTGGTACTGATATCCCTACTATTGTGTTGCTGTCCATCTCTTCCTTCACATTTATTTATCAGTATTTGTTGTATATATTTTGGTGTTCTGATGTTGGATGCCATTATACATCCAACATCAAAACAACTTAATAACTGTCGTTTATGATTGTTAAGTCCTCTTGATGAATATATCTTTTTATCATTATACAATGATCTTTGATTTTCTAGAATATAGATGTCTTCTAGACTTCATAGGCCGGTGTTAGTAGGTAAAAATGTTCATCCAAGGGTGGATGTAGAGGGGCTGGCTGAGTGAGGTGCAGTGATTTTCAGCTTGAGTAAATGTGCAGTGATGTAGCCTTCACACAGGTCTGTCATCTGAGATTGACGTCAGCAAAGATTTGCAGGGGTCGTGAGTAGCCAAAATCATGAGTGTCTGCATTACTAGGGAGAGCTGTTGGGATTTTTGGTGGTAAAGACTGCTGAAGTTCTCCTGATCTCTTTCTTCCATGGGGAAGTTGTGGCCCAGGGAACCCCTCTCTTAGCACCAGATCTGGCTTGTGGGTAACCTTGGCAGTTGGGGTGGCACTAGTGTCTGATCTGTGGTGCCTGTGTAGTGACCAGAGCCTGGGTCTGGACCATGGGCATGTGTAAAAAAACTGTGGCTACAGGATTTGGGGCAGTAGTAGCACAAGGGCCTGCGTTCCAGGCACTTCCATTGCCACATTGATAGCAGTGAGAGGTGTGGGTATTTATGGACCAGTTGCAGAGCCAGGCTCCAGCATGGAGTATATGTAAGGTTATTGCTGCTCTGGGGACTAAGGCACAGACATTTGCTGCAGCAATCGTTCCTGTGTTTGTAGTATAAGACCTCATATAGTAGCAACAGAGCCAGAGTCTGGGGAGCAAGCACATGCAGAGTGACAGTTGATTTAGGGTTTAGGATGCAGGCTAGCTCACTGTGTTGGTGGCTCTAATGTCTGTGATGTGGCTGTAGGGTCCGGGGCTCAGAGTAGCTCACTGTGGCAGTGGCTCTAATATCTGAGACATGGGCATTCATGAAATAAGAAGAGAGCTAGGGCCTGGACTGCAGTTGCATGCAAAGATACTATGGCTCCAGGGCCTGCGGTGCAGTGTGGCTTACTGTGGATGTGGCTAAGATGCTCAAGACATAGGTGCTTACATAGCAGTGGCAGAGCCAGGGTCTATAGCACAGGCATGTACATAGCAATCATGACTCAAGAGCCTGGAGCAGGCTAGGCATGGTGGCTCACACCTGTAATCCCAGCACTTGGGGAGGCTGAGATGGGCAGATCACCTGAGGTCAGAAGTTTGAGACCAGCCTGGTCAATACAGTGAAGCCCCATGTCTACTAAAAATACAAAATTAGCTGGGTGTGGTGGCACACACCTGTAATCCCAGCTACTCAGGAGGCTGAGGCAGGAGAATCGCTTGAACCTGGGAGGCGGAGGTTGCTGTGAGCCAAGATCATGCCACTGCACTCAAGCCTGGGTGACAGTGAGACTCAGTCTCAAAAAAAAAAAAAAAAAGAAAGAACCTGGAGCAGGAGCAGTGTTATCCCACAGCAGTAGTGGCTTCATTGTCTGAGGCACAAGTACATGTATGCGGCCACAGAACTGGGGTGTGGAACATAGACACATGTGGAAAAGCCATGATGTCCTAGGCACACGCAGGGTTGGGGGTTGGTGGTGGCCCAACAGTGGATTTTTCTTGGAGTAGATGCACAGTAGCATCTCCCTATCCACTATGTTGCAGCAGTGATGGCTGTTGATTACCTCAGTGAAAGCTTCCAGTGTCCCTGGCAGAGAAGGCCACTAGAGATCATGGTGGCACTCACTGCATGGTTGATAATCATAGCCCCCATCTTTCTTCTTTTTTCCTAGCCATTGCCAGGTGTTTCAGGTATGCCAATCTTCCCAAAAATCATTTCTGTGCAGTTATTCTGCTTTTTTCTCCACTACAGGTTTTTACTTGAACCCTCCCAAGGCTATTTTCATTGGCCGACAGACGTGTAATTGTTTTTTGTGTGTGAGGGAATAAAGGATGGTATCTCTTACCCCACCATTTTCCTGACATTACTCCCTTGGTCAATCTCAGATTAATCATAAGTTAGGATTTAACATCCACTGGGAAAATAAATGAAATAAAATGCCAGCATAACATCTTTGCTTTTCTAAATTTAGACTGATAAATGTATGGGATGGTTGTTTTTGGTAAATGTTGGTATTTCTAAGGTCCTAAAGAAGTGTTAGAGAAACTAGAGTTTTGACTAAGCAAAATTCCTACTCTTAGGACACATCTAGCTTCCTGTAGGTATGGGATGGGCTGCTTGTGAAATATGATAGGTGGGTGGCATGGCTATCTCCTAACAGCAGCACTCCTGGCATTTAAACAAAGTTGTCATTACAAATACATTAAAGAAATACGTCATCCCAGAGATAAAGATTCATTCTTGAATATTGCTAATTAAAGCTTCTTTTCTACTCTATAATCAGTTGAACCTATATTCCAGCAAATTAAAAACAAAAAAATAGTTTAGACGTAACAGTTTCCAATAATGAATCACATACTCTCTGACAGAACTCTCTCAATAAGCACTTAGACTAGCTTTGACCCTCCTTTGTCAGGATGAGACAAGCATAATAAAAAATGTTGCATTTTTAACTAAAAGACCACTCTGAAAAATTAGAACTAGTATTTCTTTTATTATATAGCTGTTTTCAAAAAAGATAACATGTAATACAACTTTATTTTTTGTAAAGAAATTCAAGAAAGGATTACAATTTTAAGTGGATGGAGACAATTGAAGAAAAAGATTATGAGATCAGGAAACTTATTTGGAAATTTAACAAAAACTAAGAACAGTTTATTTCAAAAGTATAATCCGGACAATTAAAAGCTAATCATGGCAGAAATTGCATTTATGGGTTAAAAGAAAAGTTAGAGAGATTATCTTAGAAATAATAGGAAAAGTACAACATTAAAAATTATTTGGGACACTCAAGAAAGAGGAGCAATTCACGATCCCCCAAGCTTGTGAATAGCAGCAGAAGCATTGACTCACTATGACAGCCAGTGGATCAACATCAGCAAGTAGAGCCCTTAGAAGTCACCACCGCTGTCTTTACAATAAGAACATGTTGCCCTCAATGAAAAGCAACTACTTTTCTTGAACCCATTAGAGACCTGAAGTTGCAGGACAAACCACCGCCTCAATTTCAAAAATGACAGGCACATCTAATGTCTTCTTACACATGGTGGAAGATGCTGGAGCTACCAACCCTTAAATTGACAAGTTGCTGGAGTTTGCATGTGAGTTAGTGTTACAATTTAGAAATTCCTAGGGAATGCAGTGTTAGAACACCTTCCACATTCATGCGCTTTACTTTCAGGAACACTACCAGAAAGATCTCCTTATGGCTCTCACAAAGAGAAGGGAAGAGTAATCACTGTAAAATATACCCAGTCCCTTCCCCATTATGAAGTTCTACTCTCCAAGTAACTTACCTATAGAACAAAGAAAAAATTATAGTCAATTTTTCATCAGAAACATGCAAGAAAAAAATGGATAAAATATTTAAAATATTTTTACAGCCAGTAACCTAAACTTCTAGATCTAGCAAAATTACTCAAAATGTTGAGTAATATCATCAGAAGTGAAGGAAAAATATTTTTTTCAGACAAATAATATCTGAGATAAATCATTTCTTGCACAATTACCTTGTAAGAAATGTTAAAACAAGTTTTTGAGGTAAAAGAAAAATTATATGGACTAGATATTGGGTCCAAATAAAAGAAGAAATAAAGGTAAAATAAAATTTTTACTTTTCTTATTGTAAATTGATCTAAAACATAACTATTTAAAGAACTGTAACAATGTACTAGGTTATTAAAACATACAGATAAATAAGTGAAAATAATATCACAAAGGATGGGAGAAAGAGATTGTAATAACTCTGTTCTAAGCTACCTATACTACATGTCAAACAGTATAGTATTTCCTAAAAATGGATCTAAATTAGTTTAAAATATATTATAAAACAGAGGGCAACGCTCACTAAAAATTATTTTTAAGGATAAATAAGCTAATAAAAGAGATAAAATGAAATCATATAAAATAATAGCAGAGAAGGCAGAAAAAGAGGAAATCTAAAAAGTAAATGCAATTAACAGAAAACCATTAAAACATGGTGGACATTAATTGAACTGTGTTACTAATCACTTTAAATGTGAATAGTCTAAAATATATTGATTAAAATACAGAGAATGTCAGTGAATTTTTAAACAAGATTCAAGTACTAGTTACCTGCAAAAAAATGTTTCTTACACCTAAAGTCTTGGATATTTTCAAAGCAAAAGAATTGAGAAAAATATACCAAATAACAGTCATATAAACTCCTGCATTGTTCAAGGGTCAGCTGTAATTGAGAAACTTCTATGTAGACTGAAACTGAAAAAACAGATGTCAGGAGCTAAAAGTATCACAAATGAAAAAATTCAATATAGACCTTATAGATATTTTTTAAATAATATTATGAATTTTTTGCTATTTAATTGTATAACTAAGGTAAAGTAGATAAATTAATTGATATAAGAAACAGAAAATATAAATAGGTTTTCATGTATTAAAATGAATTGGTAACTTAAAACACCTTTATAAAAAAAAATCCAGACTCTAATGTCTTAACTGTTGAATTACATCAAATATTTAAGAGGAAAATTTAATATCAATATATTCCTACATAAACTCTCTTAGAAAACAGTGGAGAAGAAAACACTCCCTGAGGCATTTTATAAGGCATTATCCTGATTTTAAAAAAAAAAAGTCAAATAAAAACAGACAACTTAATCAATAGACAATCCAAAAAAACTATAGACCAATATTTTTCACAAACATAAAAATATTTATCAAAATTATAGCTAATTGAATCCAGAAATAGAAGCATGATAATACAATGTGAGTGGACTGAATATTAAATTGGTTAACATTCAAAAAATCTATTCATTATACTGATAAAATAAAAACACGTATAGCCATTTTAAACTAGCAAAAAAGGCATGCAACAGAAATTAACACGTAATCATAGTTAAACTTTTAGAATAACAGCAGCAGAAATGAACTTGTTCACCTTAATCAAAGACACATGCAAAAACTCTACAACATAAAAAGATGATTTTTGTCCTAAGACCTTACACAAAAAAGGGATGTTAACTCTCACTATTCATAGTCTGTAATATACTAAGAGCATGAAATGGTGCAATAAGACAAGAAAGGTATCTAAAACATAAGATGGTAAGGGAAGAAGTAAAAATTTATTTATTTATAGAAGACTTGGTGGTACATAGAAAATCCTAAAGAATCCATAAAAAGTGCTACTAGAACTAACAATTCAGCAAGGCTTAGGAATGTAAGATCAAGGAAACTCTCTTACTATATATTAACAGTATATACTAACTCTATACTAACAGAGAATAGTTTTGGAAATTAAAATGTAAAGCAACACCATTTAAAACAGTAGAAAAACAAATGAATTATAGGAAATTTAACAAAATGTGTACCAAATCAGTTTACTGAAAACTCTAAGATATTTATGAGAAATTAAAGAAGACCTATATAAATGGAAGGATATAATACGCTCATGGTTTCATTAGGACACGGTATTTTGAGATGTCAAAACTACTCAGATTAATAATCTCAATAAAATTTCCAGAAGGCTTTTTGAAGATACTAATAAATTGAGTACCAAAAAAATAGAAAGAATAAGATATACTACTTGATAGCACAACAGGTGAATATAGTCAATAACTTAATTGTATTTTAAATAAGTCATATATTTTAGATAAATTTTGAATAATAAAACTATAATTGGTTTGTTTGTAACCCAAAAGATAAATGCTTGAGGGGTGGATACCCTCTTGCCCATGAAGTGATTATTACACATTGCACACCTGTATCAAAACATCTCATGTACCCAGTAAATATATATACAACTGCTATGTATCCACAAAAATTAAAAATAAATAGATTCTAAGTTTACTTGCACATCCAAAAAACCTGGAATATCCAAATTAATTTTAAAAAAGAACAAAGATAAATGAATCATACTACCTGATTTCAATACTTATAAAGTTAAGTAGTGAAGAGAATGTGACATTAGAAATGAATAAACATAAATCAAGAAAATAGAGAATACAGAAATAGATCCATGTGTATTTGCTTATTTATGGCCAAAAAAATTCCAAGGTATTTAATGTGGGAAAAAAGAGTGTTTTTAACAAATGGTGCTAGAACAACTAAATATCTACGTGAAAAAAAATGCATAAATAACTTTGACCGTTCCTTTACTCCATGTGTACAAATTACCTTAAGATGGATCATAGAGTTAGATGTAAAGGCTAAAATTGCAAAACTTCTAGGAGAAAACAGATAAAAAATTCTTTGCAACATTGGAAGTAGACAAAGATTTTTAGATAGGATACAAAAGCCCACATTATAAAAAAAATTAAATGTGTTTATCAAAATTTAAAACATCCACTTTCTCAAAGGTATTGTTAAAGAAAATACACACAAGCTAGAAGTTGGTGTAAAATTTGTTAATGCGTATGTCTGACAAAGAACTTTTAACCAGAAAATACATAGAATTCTTACAACTCAGAAAAAATAAAGACAAAACCTCAATTTTATTTTATTTATTTTTTATTTTTATTCTACTTTAAGTTCCAGGATACAAGTGCAGAACATGTAGGTTTGTTACACAGGTATATGTGCACCATCATGGTTTCCTGCACCTATCAACTCGTCATCTAAGTTTTAAGTCCCACGTGCATTAGCTATTTGTCCTAAGGTTCTCCCTCCCCTTGTCCCCCACCCCTCAACTGGCCCCAGTGTGTGTTGTTCCTCTCCTTGTGTCCCCGTATTCTCATTGTTCAGCTCCCACTTGTGAGTGAGAACATGTGGTGTTTGGTTTTCTGTTCCTGTGTTAGTTAGCTGAGGATGATGGCTTCCAGCTCCATCCATGTCACTGCAAAGGACATAATCTCATTCCTTTTTATGGCTGCATAGTATTTATTGGTGTATATGTACCACATTTTCTTTATTCAGTCTATCATTGATCAGCATTTGAGTTGGTTCCATGTTTTTGCTACTGTAAATAGTGCTGCAATGAACATACGGGTGCATGTGTCTTTACAGTAGAATGATTTATTTTCCTCTGACCCAGGAAATGGGATTGCTGGGCCAAATGGTATTTCTGGTTCTAGATCCTTGAGGAATTTCCACACTGTCTTCCACAATGGTTGAACCAATTTATATTCCCACCAACAGTGTAAAAGCATTCCTATTTCTCCACAGCCTCACCAGCATCTATTGTTTCTTGACTTTTTAATAATCACCATTCTGACTGGCATGAAATGGTATCTCATTGTGGTTTTGACTTGCATTTCTCTAATTTATCAGTGATGTTGAGATTTCATATGTTTGTTGGCAGCATAAATGTCTTCTTTTGAGAAGTGTCTGTTCATATCCTTTGCCTACTTTGTGATGGGGTTGTTATTTTCTTGTAAATTTGTTTAAGTTCCTTGTAGATTCTGTATATTAGATCTTTGTCAAACAGGTAGCTTGCAAAAATTTTCTTCCATTCTGTAGGTTGCCTGTTCACTCTGATGATAGTTTATTTTGCTGTGAAGAAGCTCTTTAATTAGATCCCATTTGTCAATTTTGGTCATTGTTGCCATTGCCTTTGGTGTTTTTGTCATGAAGTCTTTGGCCATGCCTATGTCCTGAATGGTATTGCCTAGGTTTTCTTCTAGGGTTTTGATGGTTTGGGGTTTTACATTTAAGTCTTTAATCCATCTTGAGTTAATTTTTGTATAAGATGTAAGGAAGGGGTCCAGTTTCAGTTTTCTTCATATGGCTAACCAGTTTTCCCAGCACCATTTATTAAATAGGGAATCCTTTCCTCATTTCTTTTTCCTGGTTTTTCAAAGATCATATGGTTGTAGACGTGTGGTGTTATTTCTGAGGTCTCTATTCTGTTCCATTGGTCTATATGTCTGTTTTGGTACCAGTACCATGCTGTTTTGATTACTGTAGCCTTGTAGTGTAGTTTGAAGTCAAGTAGCATGATGCCTCCATTTTTGTTCCTTTTGCTTAGGATTATCTTGGCTGTATGGGCTCTTTTTTGGTTCCATATGAAATTTAAACTGTTTTTTCCAATTCTATGAAGAATGTCAATGGTAATTTGATGGGAATAGCACTGAATCTATAAATTACTTTTGGCAGTATGGCCATTCTCATGATATTGATTCTTGCTATCCATGAGCATGGAATGTCTTTCCATTTGTTTGTGTCCTCTCTTATTTCCTTGAGCAGTGGTGTGTAGTTCTCCTTGAAGAGATCTTTCACGCCCCCTTTTAAGTTCTATTCCTATGTATTCTCTTTGTAGCAATTGTGAATGGGGGTTCACTCATGATTTGGCTGTCTGCTTGTCACTTGTTGGTGTATAGAAGTTGTGTTTTTTGCACACTGATTTTGTATACTGAGATTTTGTTGAAGTTGCATATCCGCTTAAGGAGTTTTTGGGCTGAGATGATGGGGTTTTCTAAATAATCATGTCATCTGCAGAGACACAATTTGACTTCTTTCTTTCTACTTGAATATCCTTTCTTTCTCTTGCCTGATTGCCCTGGCCAGAAATTCCAATACTATAGTGAATAGGAGTGGTGAGAGAGAACATATCCGTGTCTTGTGCTGGTTTCCAAAGGGAATGCTTCCAACTTTTGCCCATTCAGTATGATATTGGCTATTGGTTTGTCATAAATGGCTGTTATTATTTTGAGATATGTTCCATAAATACCTAGTTTATTGAGAGCTTTTAACATGAAGGGGTGTTGAATTTTATCAAAGGCCTTTTCTGCATCTATTGAGATGATCATGTGATTTTTATCATTGGTTCTGTTTATGTGATGGACTACGTGTATTGATTTGCCTATGTTAAACCAGCCTTGCATCCCAGGGTTGAAGCTGACTTGATAACTGTGTATAAGCTTTTTGATGTGCTGCTGGATTCAGTTTGCCAATATTTTGTTGAGGATTTTTGCATTGTCATTCATCAGGGATATTGTCCTGAAGTTTTTTTGTTGTTATGTCTCTGCCAGGTTTTGGTATTGGGATGATGTTTGGCCTCATAAAATGAGTTAGGGAGGAGTCCCTCCTTTTTAATTGCTTGGAATAGTTTCAGAAGGAATGGTACCAGCTCTCTTTGTATCTTTGGAAGAATTCAGCTGTGAATCCATCTGTTCCTGGGTGTTTTTTGGTTGGCAAGCTATTAATTATTGCCTCAATTTTGGAACTTGTTGTTGGTCTATTCAGGGATTCAACTTCTTACTGATTTAGTCTCGAGAGGGTGTATGTGTCCAGGAATTTATCCCTTTCTTCTAGGTTTTCTAGTTTATTTGTATAAAGTTCTTTATTTTGTGGGGTCAGTGGTGATATTCCCTTTATCATTTTCTATTGTGTCTATTTGAATTATTCTCTATTAGTCTAGCTAGTAATCTATGTTGTTAATTTTTCCAAAAAGCAGCTCCTGGATTCATTGATTTTTTGAAGGGTTTTCCTATCTCTATCTCCTTCAGTTCTGCTCTTAGTTATTTCTTATCTTCTGCTAGCTTTTGCATGTGTTTACTCTTGCTCCTCTAGCTGTTTTAATTGTGATATTAGGGTGTCAATTTGAGATCTTTCTGGCATTCTGATGTGAGCATTTAATGCTATAAATTTCCCTCTTAACACTGCTTTAGCTATGTCCCAGAGATTCTGGTACATTGTCTCTTTGTTCTCATTGGTTTCAAATAACTTCTTGATTTATGTCTTAATTTCATTATTTACCCAGGAGTCATTCAGGAACATGTTGTTCAATTTCCATGTAGTTGTGTGGTTTTGAGTTTCTTAATCGTGACTTCTAATTTGATTGCACTGTGGTCTGAAAGACTGTTATGATTTCAGTTCTTTTGTATTTGCTGAGGAGTGTTTTCCTTCCACTTATGTGATCAATTTTAGAATAAGTGTCATGTGGCACTAAGAAGAATGTATATTCTGTTGATTTGGGGTGGAGAGCTCTGTAAATATCTCTTAGGTCCACTTGATCCAGAGCTGAGTTCAACTCCTGAATATCCTTGTTAATTTTCTGTCTCCTTGATCTAATATTGGCAGTGCAGTTAAAGTCTCCCACTATTATTGTGAGGGACTCTAAGTCTCTTTGTAGGTCCCTAAGAACTTGTTTTATGAATCTGGATGCTCCTGTACTGGGTGCATATATATTTAGGATAGTTAGCTCTTCTTGTTGAGTTGATCCCTTTACCATTATGTAATGCCCTTCTTTGTCTTTTTTGATCTTTGTTTTTTGTTTTTGTTTTTGTTTTTGTTTTTTCCTTTCCATTGGTGAATTTTCCTCCATCTGTTTATTTTGAGCCTATATATGTATTTGCACATGAGATGGGTCTGATTACAGCACACTGATAGCCAATTTGCTAATGTGTGTCTTTTACTTGGGACATTTAGCTCATTTACATTTAAGGTTAATATTGTCGTATGTGAATGTGATCCTGTCATCATGATGCTATCCAGTTATTTGGCCCACTAGTTGATTCAGTTTCTTCATAGTGTCATTAGTCTTTATATTTTGGAGTGTTCTTGCAGTGGCTGGTACCAGTTTTTCCTTTCCATATTTTGTGCTTCCTTCAGGATCTCTTACAAGGCAGGCCCGGTGGTGATGAAATCCCTCAGCATTTGCTTGTCTTGAAAGGATTTTATTTCTTCTTCACTTATGAAGCTTAGTTTGGCTGGATATGAAATTCTGGTTTGAAAATTATTTTAAGATTATAGAATATTGGCCCCCCACTGTCTTTTGGCTTGTAGGGTTTCTGCTGAGAGGTCTGCTGTTAGTCTGATGGGCTTCCCTTTGTAGGTGACCTGGCCTTTCTCTCTGGCTGCCCTTAACATTTTTTCCTTCATTTTGACCTTGGAGACTCTGATGATTATGGGTCTTGGGGTTGATATTCTCATGGAACATCTTAGTGGCATTCTCTGTATTTCCTGAATTTGAATGTTGGCCTGTCTTGCTAGGTTGGGGAAGTTCTCCCGGATAATATCCTCAAGTGTGTTTTCCACCTTAGTTCTATTCTGCCTGTCTCTTTCAGGTGCTCCAATCAGTCATAGGTTTGGTCTTTTTACATACTACCATATTTCTCAGAGGTTTTGTTTGTTCCTTTTTTTTTTCTAATCTTATCTGCATGTCTTATTTCAGCAAAATGGTCTTCAAACTCTGATATCCTTTCTTCTGCTTGGTCATGCTATGTTTTTCAGCTCCATCAGGTAATTTACGTTCCTCTCTAAGTTAGTTATTCTAGTTAGCAGCTCCTGTAACATTTTATCAAGGTTCTTAGTTTCTTTGCAATGGGTTAGAACATGCTCCTTTAGCTCAGCGGCGTTTGTTATTACCCACCTTCTGAAGCCTACTTCTACCAATTCATCCATCTCATTCTCCCTCTGGTTCTATGCCCTTGCTGGAGAGGTGTTGCAATCATCTGGAGAAGAGGAGGCACTCTGGCCTTGTGGGTTTTCAGCATTTTTTCATGGATTCGCATCTTCATGAGTTTGTCTAGTATTGATCTTTGAGGCTGCTGACACTTGGAATGGGTTTTCTTTTTTTGGTGGGGCCTTTATCTTGATGCTGTTTGTTGTTGCTTTTTTTGTTTTCCTTGCAATGCAACGGTCAGGTCCTTCTCTGTAGGACTGCTGTGGTTTGCTGGGGGTTCACCTCACTCCCTATTCATCTGGTTTACTCCTGCACCTGGAGATGTCACTCAAGGAGACTAGAGAACAGCAAAGATGGATGCCTGCTTCTTTCGCTGGGATCTCTGACCGCGAGGGGCACCCACCTGATGTCAGTAGAAATGCTCCTATATAGGGTATCTGACAACCAGTTGGAGGGTCTCATTCAGTTGGGTGGCACAGGGAGCAGGACCCATGTAACAAAGCACTTTGTCCTTTGGTGAAGAGGGTATGCTTTGCTGGGGGGAAACCCACTTATCCGGGCTGCCTGGATTCCTCAGAACTAGCCGGAGGTAAGACTAAGTCTGCTGGTCCATGGAGACTGTGCCTGCCCCTACCCCTAGCGGCTCAGGCCCAGAGAGATCAGAGTTCTTTCCCTGAGCCCCTGGCTGGAGTTATTGGAATTCCTGCAGGGAAGCCCCACCCAGTGAAGAAGGGATGGGTCAGGTCCAGGCCTGAAGAGGCACTCTCCACAGTCTCCCACAGCCGGTGTGTTGGGCTGTGGGGGATACCTCTTGTGACCATGCTGTCCAGCCTTTCTAGTTCTAGCAGGAAAAAAGCACAGCCTGAAGCTATAGAGATGGCTGCTGCCCTTCCCTGACCCTGGGAACTCGGTTTGTTAGGCAGCTATGGGTCCCAGTGTTAGCTGTCATCCCTCCCCCAAGGAGCTCAAACAGCTTAGAGCTCAGGCAGCTGCAGCTCTGGTGCTGGTTGCCCCTCCCCCTGGGAGCTCTGCAGGTTTAAAACTATTCTAGCTTGGTGGCTACTGAGAATCTGCATAGCTCAGTCGCTGGGATCCTAGGCCCCTGTGGCATGGTCTTGTGAGTGGGATCTTCTGATCCGTGGGTTGCACAGTTCAATGGAAAAAGCATGCTTTCGCAGGCTGGGTAGCACGCTCACTCACCACCTCCCCTGGCTGGGGGTTGTGGGATCCCCTGCCCGGCATGGCTCTCAGGTGGGCTGCCGTACCACACTGCTCTTCTTCACTTCTCCATGGGTCATGCCAGATGCCTAGTCAGTTCTGATGACAGAACCTGGATACCTCAGTTGCCGGTGCAGGATTTGCATGCTGTTATGATTCTTCTTAATGGGAGCCTCCAATTGTCACTGCTTCTAATGGGCCATCTTGGACCCCCAAAGTCAAAACCCCAATTTAAAAATGAGCAAAGATTTGAACAGATAACTCACAAAAGAAAATATATAAATTGCCAATAACCACAGGAAAATCATTAGACATCATGAAAATTCATATTAAAACCATAATGTAATATTACACTCTGTATTAACTCGTTTTCATACCACTATAAAGAACTACCTGAGGCTGGGTAATTTAGAAAGGAAAGAGGTTTAATTGACTCACAGTTCACCATGGCTGGGAGGGCCTCAGAAAACTTATAATCATGGTGGAAGGCGAAGGGGAAACAAGGCACCTTCTTCACAGGTAAGAGGAAGGAGAAGTACCGAGTGAAAGGAAGAGCCCTTTATAAAACCATCATACTGTATCTCGTGAGAACGCACTATCATGAGAACAGCATGGAGAAAACTGCTCCCATGATTCAACTATCTTCACCTGGTCTCTCTCCCTTGACATATGGAGATTATGGGTATTACAATTCAAGATGAGATGTGGGTGGGAACACAAAGCCTAACCATACCACACCCCCAACAAAATGGGTAAAATTTTCAAATCACAGTACTCAGCACTGAGGAGAACGTGAAGTAACTAAAATTCTTATTCATTGCAGGTTAGGCTGTAAAACAGTGTAACAACTTTGGGAAACAGTTTAGCTGTTTCTTATAAAGTTAAACGTACACTTTCCATATCAGCCAGCATGTCAACTTCTAGATAATTATGCAAGAGTAATGAAAACATATGTCCACAAAAATACTTAAACATAAATGTCTATAAGCAGCTTTATTGAAAAACTAGAACAATCTAGATGTCCATAGATGAATGGTTTTTTTTTTTTTTTTTTTTTACAATTTCAACTTTTCTAGACTCATGAGGTACATACGCAGGTCTTTTCACATGGATATATTGTGTGATGCTAAGATTTTGATATGAATGATCCTGTTACGGAGGAAGTGAGCACAGTACCCAATAGGTCATTTTTTAGGACAAATTTTTATATATTTACAAAATGGAATACTGCTACGTTAAGCATTGACTACAAAATCAGATGATTGAGTATTACGAATGTGGTCTTATGATACTGAATATTACAAATGAACATGATTAAATTTGGAAAATTGCTATATACTTTCTAAATATTAATGAAGTATTGACAGACACTTTTTCTGCTTGTGTGCTAAGCAAAATGACATACACATGAAGTCTAGGCTTCCTTTAAATTTCAGCTATATTCTGGGAAGGGATATAGACACTTGATTTTCTCCTCACTAGAGCCTTCGATATGTTCCTAGCAATAAAGGTTTAAAGTTCTTCGGTTGCCTCCTGCCACCCCCTCCCCCAAGCATCTGACTTATTTGTGCCTTCCTTTCCTGCTATTTTACTGTGTGTTTAGCCTTCCTAGAGCAGCAGTTTCCTTAGCAACAGGCTTGCCCTTTTAGAGGCTCAAACCATGACAGCCGCTTATAGGCAGGCATTCTCCCAGGCCTCTGTACCGCCTCTCTCCTGTCTCCCCTATGAATGCTCAAAGGTCAAAAAGTAAAGTTCATGATGTTTCACTCTTTTCAAACAAAGGGCAGGAGGCTACAACAGGCTGAGAAAAGACATCTGAATGGGAATATCTTATGTAAAAGTCACAATCTGAAATTTGTATGGAAAAGAACAGTTTTCACTGAAGACAAGGAAGGAGAAGTGGAAGCAAAGATTACAAAGGATAAAATCTGGAAAGTTGGCTACATGGAAAAACACAGTGGAAACCTCACATGAGCTAGTGGGAAAACAACATAATCTATTCTGTCTTTTCATAGGAATCTCAACATGAGAAGAGAGGCTGAGGGTATTCTTGGCCAGTGTAAAACCTGGTACAATAATTAGAACTTAGGGCTCTGTGCCTTAGGTTCTGAGACTTTTTAGTTTAAAATTCATAGCTTTTAGATATGAATTTTAGACATTTTAAAAATAATAAAAGAAACAGTTATCGACTGAATTTATTAAGAACCTGGATACTATTTTGTGCTGTTTTTTGTATAGAATTTTATTCATTGAGTCATCAAATATTTGTTAAGTGTCTACTATGTGTCAAAGAGTCTTCCATGTCTTGGGTATATCACTGAACAAAACAGATTTTTAAAAATTTTTTTTCCTTGAGAATATATTCAAATTTAAGTATATGCAGATGTGGTTAAAGCATGGCACTTCTAAGAATTCACAGACAATAACTTCAAATTATATTACAAAGCTATCATAGTTAAAACAGAATGATACTGGCATAAACATAGATACACTGACCAGTGGAGCAGAATAAAGATCTCAAATATCAACCCACATATTTAAGGTCAATTGCTTTTCCACAAAGATGCCAGGAATACACAGTGAGAAAAGGTCATTTATTGAAAGGATCTTCAATAAACAGTGTCGGAAAAACTGAATAGCAACATGAAGAATGAAATTAGAACTTTATCTCACACCATATACATATGGTCCCTGACTTACATTGGTTTGATTTTGATTTATTTTTTTGACTTTGTGATAGTGCAAAAGCACGTAGAAATCATACTTTGAATTTTGATCTTTTCCCAGGCTAGTGATATGCAGCATGATACTCTCTTGCAGTGCTGGGCAACAGCAAGCCATTCCTATTTTCATTTCCAATGCAGTATCCAACAAATCACATGAGATATTCAACACTTTACCTATAAAACAGGCTTTCTGTTAGACAATTTTGCTCAAGTGTAGGCTAATGTAAGTATCTTGAGTATGTTTTTTTTTGTTTTTCAAGATGGAGTCTTGCTCTGTTACCCAGGCTAGAATGCAGTGGTGCGATCTCGGCTCACTGCAACCTCTGCCTCCTGGGTTCAGGTGATTCTCCTGCCTCAGCCTCCCAAGTAGCTGGGATTACAGGTGTGTGCCACTATACCCGGGTGCATTTTTGTATTTTTAGTAGAGATGGGGTTTTACCACATTGGCGAGGCTGCTCTCAGAAGTCCTGACCTCTGGTAATCCGCCTGCCTTGGCCTCTCAAAGTGCTGGGATCACAGGCATAAGCCATCACACCCAGCCTCCTGAGCATGTTTAAGGAAGGCTAGGCTAAGTTTTGATGTTTACTAGAATAGGTGTAATGAATGCATTTTTTACTTACAATATTTTCAATTTATGATGGGTTTGAGATATAATAGCCCCATCATAGGTAAAGAAGCATCTGTACAAAAATCAACTCAAAATGGATTAAAGACTTAAACATAAGATCTGAAACCGTAAAACTAATAGAAGAAAACAGAAAGAAAACTATACAACGTTAGACAATTTTTTTGTGTTTGACCCCAAAATCTCAGGCAACAAAACCAAAAATAGACAAATGGAATTATATCAAACTCAGTAACATCCACACAGCAAAGAAAACAATAGAGTGAAGAGGCAACCTATAGAATGGGAGAAAGTATTTGTAAGCCATACATCTGATAAGGAGTTAATATCCAAAATACGTAAGAAACTCAACTTAATAGCAAGAAAATAAATAACCCAACTTAAAAAAAATGAGGAAAGACATAAGAAAAGATGTTTGGAGTACTCTGCCAGAAATGAAAAAGATAGTCTCTAAACAAGACATACAAATAGCCAACAGATATGTGAAAAGATGCTCAACATTCCTATCATTAGGAAAATGCAAATTAAAACTACAGTGAGATATCACCTCACATCTGTCGAAATGACTATTATTAAAAAGATGAAAGATAACAAGTTTTGGTGAGGATGTGGAGAAAAGGGAACCCTTGTACACTGTTGGTGGAAATGTAAATTAACACAGTATTATGCAAAACAGTACGAACTGTCCTCAAAAAATAATAACAGAATTACCATATGAACCAGCAATCCCCCCACTTCCCAGCATATATCCAGAGAATTTGAAATCAGTATGTCAAAGAGAAGTCTGCCCTTTCGTGTTCATTACAGCATGATTCACAATAGGCAAGTTAAGGAACCAACCTAAATGTCTCATAATCAGATAAAGAAAATGTTGTATATATACCATGGACTACTATTCAGCCTTAACAAAAGAGAAATTATGCCATTTCCAACAACATGGGTGAAACTGGAGGACATTATGCCAAGTGAAATAAGCCAGGCATGGAAAGACAAATATTGCATGTTCTCACTTACATGTGGAATCTAAGGCATTCGAAAGCAGAATTGTGGTTAACAGAGGCTGGGAGTGAGGGAAATGGGGAGATGTCAATCAAAGGATCCAGTGTTTCAATTAGACAACACATGGTATACATATATTATAGCATCATTTTTACCCCATAAATATATACAATCCCTTTTACCCCATATATACAATCATAACTTGTCAATATCTGATATAATTTTTTTTTTGAGACATAGTCTTGCTCTGTCACCCAGTCTGGAGTGCAGTGGTTCGATCTCAGCTGACTGCAACCTCCATCTCCCCAGTTCAAGTGATTCTCCTGCCTCAGCCTCCTGAGTAGCTGGGATTACAGGCACCCGCCACCACGCCTGGCTAATTTTTTATTTTTAAGTAGAGATGGGTTTTCACCATGTTGGCCAGGCTGGCCTCAGGTGATCTGCCCGCCTTGGCCTCCCAAAGTTCTGGGATTACAGGTGTGAGCCACCATGCCTAGCCCCAATATACATTTTTTAAAATAAAATTAAAAATTCATAGGTGAAATTGTTCATGTGCAAACACTACTGGCCCTACCTGTACTGCATAATGAGTCAAATGGTGGCAAGGCTTAGTTCTATTTGCTCAGTAATTGTACCTTCCCGCCTTAGTGGACAATCAGATGTACAATTAAAAATCTATGATTTTCATATCATTCTCTATTTATAAACTGCTGAATCCAAAATCCACAGCTCAGTCTTTGAGTTCTAGATCCAGTACCCTAATCTTTACTCTGTATCTTGGATATCCCATAGGTACCTTGGATTAAACCTGCCCAAAACTGAATTCAGCACCTCTTCCCCCAAATCTGTTATTTCTTCTGGGGTTGTCATATTAGTTAATTACACTATATTCGATCTTTCATAGCACTGAAACCTAAAGTCAGCCTGCGCCCTTCCCTTTTCCTCACGTCCAATGTGTCATCAAGTCCTGCATATTCTATTTCTTTAAACTCCCTTGAATCTGTCTACTTTTCATTTGGGTATGATACAACCCCAGTTGTGCCTCTTAACTGGTCTTCCTGCCTCCCTTCTTGCCTTCCCTTTTCAATTCATTCATCAGCTGAAGTCAGCAAAAAGCAAATCTGATTGTGTTCTACCCTATGGTTATGGCCCTACCTACTGGCCTAGGGACAAATATTTGACTTACTGGAGTTTATGGTCATCTTTTCAGCCCCATGATCCTCTGTCTTCAAGTCATTATCTCTATTTGAAGTTCTCTTACTGCCCCCCATAGGCTTTCTTCCTAAGGCCTTTGTTTTATGCTGTTTCTTTGCCTTAGAACATATATTTCCCACTCATTATTGTGTGTGTTTTGTTTTGTTTTGTTTTTTTGAGACAGAGTCTCGCTCTGTCTCCCAGGCTGGAGTGTAGTGGTCGGATCTCGGCTCACTGCAAGCTCCGCCTTCCGGGTTCACACCATTCTCCTGCCTCAGCCTCCTGAGTAGCTGGGACTACAGGCGCCCGCCACCTCGCCCGGCTAGTTTTCTGTATTTTTAGTAGAGACGGGGTTTCACCGTGTTAGCCAGGATGGTCTCGGCCTCCTGACCTCGTGATCCAACCGCCTCAGCCTCCCAAAGTGCTGGGATTACAGGCGTGAGCCACCGCACTCGGCCCTTGATTGTGTTTTTTAGATTTCCAGTTAGAAGTCTTCTGAGATGTATTCCCTGACCTACCCAAACTAGATAAAATGTGCTCCCTATGTGTGCCAAATTTAAAATTCTAATTACCCCCATCACATTAATAACAGACCATTTCTTTCAGCAGACTGGAATTTCTTGGAGACAGGGACCATGTATATCTTGTTCACTCATGAATCTCTAGCACTTGATATTTTTAGCATAAAATTTATTGATTTGTTGATTGAATGAATTAACGCATTCTTGAGATATAAAGTTGTTAAATGGACCTGAATGATACTGAGCTCAAGAATTACTCCCATACTTCTTTACATTGAATTATTTATCTAAAGGGCAAGCCTAAACAAACTTCTACTTAGATTTATAAAAACATCTACCTCTGAGCTTTCATACTATGCTTTATGGTGAAACTGGTATCCTAAGGAATTTAATTACTCTCATTATTTGTGTCCTCCAAATTCATTTCATTTGAGGGGGAAGGCTGAAGAGCAATCATGACAACTAGGATAACCTGAACCAAGTCTTTCTTAAGGAAACAGAAGGAATACGTGCTTTTTAAGCTCCTAAAGGGAAAAGCTTGTTAGATGCCAAATAACATAGAGCTAAATATGTGCACGTTTCTGGCCAAATAGTATATTGTGCAACATGGTTTTTATATTCTGAGAGGAGAATTCATTCCAGTCAATCTGCCGTAAATATAATTAGATAAGTAAACATTTTAAATTAAATTCAAGAAAATACTTATCTCCTGTGTGTCTTAGTACCTAACATGATTTCTATACGATATATTTGGCCAGTTTTTTGAAAGATATGGAAAACATTCAAAAAAATGTTCTTCTATTGTTAAATGTCAAGAACACAAAAACATACTATAATGCAAACCTTAAGGAACTCGGATAAAGAAATTTGGCTTAAATGTACAGTAGTAAAATAAGAATAAAAGTTATTATCACTCTTGTCAACTCTTAACAATATGTAAGGGTGACAAATAATTCTAACTAACCCTTTGGCAAGGGTTGTGGAGAACATAAACTAGGTCTCTATCTGATTCAGTATAACAGTATGTTCTAGATGTATAAATGATTCAACATTAAATAAATGCATAAATTATTGGAAAAATATGAGTATATTATTTGTGTTTTTTTAGATTTAATTACATAAAGTAACTAGATATGATTTTACTTAAGTATTTTTAAAATTTTAGACATCAAAAAATGAATAAAAAAGGAGTCAACAGATCCTGAAAAATATTTGCTACATATACAATAGACAAAAAATTAGTATCAGGATATCAATATATAAAGAACTCTAGCACATCAATTAAGAAATTTTGAAAAACCAGACATGAAAACTAGACAAACTAGAGACAGATTCTTCTTCTTGTGTCTTGAATCCAGGTTAATAGGCTTTTGTCCCCAAATCAACAGTGAAATAAGGTAACCACACATGGTTTTAAATTTTGCTATAGTCCTATTTAAAAAGTAGAAAACCACTCTAGGTATTTCAAACAGTGGCCATTTAATGCAGAGAACTGGTTACAAAGTCATGGAAGAACTGAAAAGCCAAAAGAATAGTTAAGCAACCCAGACATTTAGCCACAGCTAGAAGTTATGAGCACCCCTAGGACTGCAGGGGCACAGAGCAGAGATAGTATTACCAGAACCCATAAGCCAGGACTGTGGGGGAAAGCTGGTACCACATGAAGGCTACTTAGTAGGGGTTCAGACTAGAGATAGAGGACCATTGGCCAGATGTGGTTGCTCATGCTTGTAATTCCAGCACTTTGGGAGGCCAAGACGGGCAGGTCACCTGAGGTCAGGAGTTTGAGACCAGCCTGGCCAATATGGTGAAACACCATCTCTACTAAAAATACAAAAATTAGCTGGGCATGGTGGCGGGCACCTGTATTTCCAGCTACTTAGGAGGCCGAGGCAGGAGAATCTGTTGAACCCGGGAGGCAGAGGTTGCAGTGAGCCAAGATCATGCCACTGCACTCCAGCCTGGGCAACAGAGTGAGACTCCATCTCAAAAAAAAAAAAAAAAAGAGAAAAAGCAAAAAGGACCATTCTCTACTTCATGCTGCACTTATTTCAGACCTTCAGACATGGTATGATCTCTCCTCTATAGAATAGTTTCTCTGCCTAGAACCCTCCTACCCTCTAATTCTGACTAATTCCTAATCAATCTTAAGGAGTCTGCCCCAAGTTCGCTCTTTCCAGGGCACCTTACTTGAGTCTGTAGCCTAAATAAGAGCTCTCCGTAATCCTCTTTGTTCATTCTGTTATAACATTCACCCAATTTTACTGTAATTGTAATTGAATTATCTGCCTTCCTGGCAGATAAGCTCTAAAAGAACACAGGCTTAGAGTGTGATTTGCACTGTCTTGCTATATGCTTAGTGCATGAGCCAGTCTGGCATATGGCATAGGAATCGTAAGTAGTGGTTGATAGGATGAATTTTCAATAATAGATATTTGGTATATTCTCAATTGTCCTGTGAAAACCCAGCCCTCCTTTCAATCCATATGGATCGGTTAGATCTGACTCTACTACCTTCTACTCTCCACCATTAAAGGAATGAGTACATTTTTCAGGTGTGGTCTATTAATTCCACCCCCTAGACTGCCCCAGTGTTTGACTTAGGAATGATCAGATGGCTACATTGGTCAAATAAACTCCGTATCAGGACTTGCATTGGAGTTAATCCTTAAGAGGCATTCTTTGGGAGGCCAAGGTGTGCAGATCACCTGAGGTCAGGAGTTCAAGACAAGCCTGACCAATATGGTAAAACCCCCGTCTCTACTAAAAAGTACAAAATTAGCCAGGCATGGTGGTACATGCCTGTAATCCCAGCTACTTGGGAGGCTGAGGCAGGAGAATCGCTCAAAACCGGGAGGCGGAGGTTGCAGTGAGCCAAGATCGCACCATTGCACTCTAGTCTGGGTTACACACTGAGATTCCATCTCAAAAAAAAAAAAAAAAAAAAGAAGGCATTCTTCATCTGCTAAGATCACTGAGCTGAATGATGTTAATCTATACAAGAAAAAGCTGCTAGTAACCATTTCACCATCACAGAATAAAGCCTTCATCAAATAAGAAATAGGGATTTGGCCGGGCGCGGTGGCTCAAGCCTGTAATCCCAGCACTTTGGGAGGCCGAGATGGGCGGATCACGAGGTCAGGAGATCGAGACCATCCTGGCTAACACAGTGAAACCCCGTCTCTACTAAGAAATACAAAAAATAGCCGGGCGAGGTAGCAGCGCCTGTAGTCCCAGCTACTCGGGAAGCTGAGGCCGGAGAATGGCGTGAACCCAGGAGGCGGAGCTTGCAGTGAGCTGAGATCCGGCCACTGCACTCCAGCCTGGGCTACAGAGCGAGACTCCGTCTCAAAAAAAAAAAAAAAGAAATAGGGATTTAATAACGAGCAAGAAAGGGAAGTGACTGAATCTAATAGGTAACAGCCTTTGAGCCTCTGCATCCGTTCATGCCTAAAGCCAAACACATACCTAAATACTTCAACTACATCATCCAACAAATTCTTCTCTGGCTGAAGCCTGTTTGATTCCCGTCTCTTACAGATGAAGAGCCCTCACAGATTCTTTTATTGAGAACCATGTATTATCTCTGACCCTCTTTTCGTATATCCAGTCCTATCACTCCACCCATTCTTAGACCCAGACTCTGTCTCTTCTTCTCTATGATGTAGGTATTATGGCCAAGGGACTTATTTTTTCCATATTTATTGGCATAAGCAGGCACCATAAAAGACTTTAATGATGCACATGGAGTAAGGTATATATAGACTCTAGTATACCAGATATTACTAGGGTAGTGGTTCTCCAACTTGCAAAGCAGAAGCTGGAGAGCCAGCTATAGATACAATTTCATTGTTTCCACTTCAAGAGTTTCTGATACAGCAGTTCTGGAGGTGTGGCTCAAGAATCTAGTGTTTTAAAAATAAAAATCTCACATCACCTTAATCTAGGCTATCTTCAGACTATACCTAATGAAACTCCAGAGAGAAAAATAGCAATAATTATGCCACGGAGTAACTTCCTTGGTGATATTGCCACTGAGCAAAGCTCAGAGAGAAAAATAGACCCAAACATACTGATTACAAAGGAAATGCTAGTGTTGTGACAGCTTATTACAGAATGGGAGGGGGAGGGCTTAAGCTAGTCTGGGGAATCACAAAACCCTCCCTGAAGAAGGGACATTGAATTTGAGGCCTGACGCAAGTCCAGGAAAAGAGCTTGGCAGAAAGAACACGGAGAGTGTTCTGTACCAAAAGATGGTATGCATGAAGCCACCAAGAAACAATGATCATGGCCACATGTGAGTTGTTGAAAAATGACCAGAAGAGTTGGAGGAAGGAAACTAAGGGAGAATAGTTGGTCATCAGGCAGGAGAAGTAGACAGGGTCCTCATCCTAGGAACCTTGTGGGCTGCATAAAGGAGTTCAGACTTTACCCTAAGAGAAAGTCCCACCAGTGAAGAACTTTAGGCAGATTTGTATTTTATAAATTACCCTGGAATACAGTAGTCACTCCTTATCCAGTTTCACTATCCACAGTTTCAGTTGCCCGTGGTCAACTGTGGTCCAAAAATATGAAATAGAAAATTCCCGAAACAAACAATTCATAAGCTTTAAATCACATGCTATTCTGAGTAGCATGATGAACTCTCTCACCACCTTGCCTAGGCCATGAACCATCGCTTTGTCCAGCATATCTACACCATCTATGCTACCTGCTGTTAGTCACTTAGCAGCTTCTCAGTGATCCACTGTTGCAGTATCAGCATGCTTGTGTTCAAGTCATCCTTGTCTTATTGAATCACGGACCCAAAGTGCAAGAGAAGTGATGCCAGCAATTCAGATATGCCAAAGGGCAGCCCTAAAGTGCCTCCTTCAAGTGAAAAAATGAAAGTTTTCAACTTAATAAGAAAAAACATCATACACTGAGGTTGCTAAGATGTATAGCAAGAACGAATCTTCTGTGAAATTGTGAAGAAGGAAAAACAACTGTGCTAGTTTTGCTGTTGCATCTTAAGCTGCAAAAATTATGGCCACAGGGCATGACTGAGTGCTTAGTTATGATGGAAAAGGCAATGTATTTGTGGGTGGAACACATGAACAGAAATGTACTCTGATTGACAGCTATCAGGTTCGATCAGTACTATCTGCGGTTTTAGGATCCACTGGGGGTCTTGGAAGGCATCCCCCTCAGATAAAGGGGACTACGGTAGTATTGGCTACTTTCATTTGTTCGCTCCTTCTGTTTCAGTGCCTTTAGGCAGCTTGAAGCTGTTTCCTGCCTGATCTCACTTTTCATTACACTTTCAGTTCATTCATTCATTTAGCAAATAGGTTTTCCATACCTTCTTCATACCAGTCATTGTCCCAGATATTTGAGAAAGAGTGATGAAAAGCCAAAAGCAAACCCTCACTCACTGGTAGAGGTTGGGATGGATACAGGCAAAAACAAAACAACAAAACCCATTAATCAAGTAAGGTGATTTCAAATTGAGCTATGTGCTATAAAGAGAATCATGCAAAAACAAATAGAACAGATAGGGAAGTAATGGAGATGTTTTAAGGATGGGTCATCTACTTAACTAGGATTGTCAGAGAAACCTGTCTAGGGAATTTTACATTTAGCTGAACTCTCAAAAAAAAAAAGTAAAGATCTGGGGAAAAGGCCTTTAGGCCAAGAGCAGAGCATAGGAAAAATCCTAAAAAAAAAAAAAAAATCAGGCTAAGGACAAAGACTGGCCCGGGAAATGCAGTAAAAGGAGCTCAAATAGTGTGACCAACAAAATGATACATTTGAAAAATACTGAGGCTATGATAATGGAATATGACAGAATTAAAAGAAAGTATTAGAGAAAAACTTCTAATCTAATAAAGAAAAACAGTATATGGGCTGTCTCTGCAGGAATATTTACATGTTAACAATAATTGAACATCAGTGCTGATTTAAATAAAAATGTCAATCCTGGGAGGATGGTGTGTGCAGAATCAGACCCTGGGAGAAGGGTTTTTGAGCAAGTGATTCATGAAGAACCAGCGCCTAAGGAGAAACCCCTGGGGGGGAAAGGGCAGGCAGGACAGGGAAGAGTTTGGTTTCAGGTCAAGTCCCTGCTGAGCAAGGCTTACATTTGATCAAGGAAAAGAAGCTGGTCATCCACACTCCCCCACCTATGGCCACCTGGAGGATCATCAACTCCCAAGCACTTCTGGACTCTGAGTGGTGGGAAGCTCAATGACTCCAGTGACCGGAGTCCAGTAGAAAGTGTGTGGCGTAACTGACAGGAAAAGCACAGAAGCCTCTGGGGAGTGGCACTAAGGTGGGGAGGGAAGGGAAAGGAAAAGAAAATGAGTATACGTGACCTTATTTTTGTCGCCATTTGTTCCATAGACTTTGTAGGCGAACCTAATAATTGCCAGAATCTTAGGGCTTGCATATGTGTCAAGTATTTCGTCCTAAAATGAACTGTAATCCCTTCCTCCTAACTCTAAAGTCCCATGTCCAAGCCACTATGCTCGGCTGTCCCATGTGGAATTGTGCTCAGAGCTTGTCCTATGTTCTTGTGAAAATCCTCAGGAGTTTCAGAAACAGCCTGAATTCATCCAAAGTTGAGTTTTCGGAATAATGTATGCCATCAAGCTTAGCAATTCTGATTTTTTTTTAAAATTAGGGTTGACTTTTAATACATGAGCACTAATTTTCACTAGGTAGCTTGTGAAGAATTCTAAAAGGAATTGAAAAATAGAACTTACAGACATTATTTTGAGCAATGACAGTATTGTTCAAATAAATGCATTGCTTTCGAAGGGGTCTCCCTTGAAGGAGACTGCACTCACTAAGCTTGTTTATTGTTATACAAAAATTAAATTTAATTTAAAAGTCCTTTACTCATAGCCCATTCCTCAATGGTGTTCCATTAACTATAGATGGAGACAAGATATAGGTAAAGATCAGTTTCACAGCATGGGACATTCCCACGTTGCCCTACTCCAGCATGATTAATGATCTAAAAGAAAAAAAAGGCAGTCACCAATCATCTTAATCTCAATCTATCAATGGCTTGATACTGCCTTCTTTTAACAAACAAACAAACAAAAAAAGGTGGGGGGGATGAAGAGAAGGATGATAAAGATTCTTTTTTCCTTTTCATCCTTCCCTGAACTTTGTAATTATAACCTCAATAAAAGGGTGGAAACATGGAAAGCAACATATTTTACCTGAAAAGTCTCATAGGAGACTCCTTTATCTCATGAAATAATTAACTTTGGGCAATGAGAAAATGGCATAGTAAAGGTACAGGCAAGCCAAAAAAAATCACAAACTTGAAATTAGACCGCTCATGCCCAATTTACAAATATTCTGCTTTTTCCCACTATCCTCAGCAGTTTTAGAAATTATTGATTATGGCTTCAAGGTGAAGTCTGTCCAAGGCCAAGTTAAACATGTTCCAGTACTAGTCTGGGCCTATTCAAGGAAAAAAAAAAAAGGAATTGGGTTTATTGAAAACTACTTTTGGGGCTCAAAAGCCTTAGTTCCAAAAACAGTATTTTTTCACCTTACTCTCACTAAACATGTTATTAATAGTAATGATTACTGATGTTTTAGTAAGAGCAAAAAGGTTGTATTGCTGTTAATAAATTAAATATATTTAAATATATGTTACTTTTTTCATTTCATCTTTTATATTTTATTTAAATTTATATTTCTATATATGTTTTATGAAGAACCTAAACTATCAATAGAGTAGTACATGTATATTATGTATGAATTATGCATATACACAAATACATAAACAGGCACATATGCAAATATATTGTTTGCATATATGCAAATATATGCAAATATGAATACACATTTAATTGTAAAATTATGCATACACTACAGGTGCCTGCTTAGACACTTTTACTAAATGATGAATCCCTTAGGGACCACTATCTAGTCGCATACTTCTGAGATAAAACATAAAATTTAGGAGAATGAGGGATTTTTATCCAGAAAATAGAAAAAGATTCTTCCAAAGTGACACAGGAAGGAAAAAATATGAGAAACATTTAGGGGTAATGAAGATCAAATCTGATCATGTTTTATATATAGAAACAAGGAGGAATTGTGCAAATGGACACCTTAAGGGACCTCAGGGCATGGTCTCAGAACCTGGGCACCTGAGGCATCCATCTCAAACATCTCAGCCATTGTGAGAATGAAAACTGTCCATCTTCTCTTCCCAGGAGCCACCCTCACCCCTCCCAACAGAATCTGATGAGGGTTTTCCTTCCACAAAAATCCAGAAGTGACCATGTGAGCCCAGACACTGCTCATACCCTGCTCAGATAAAGAAAACAATCACCTTTCACATTACCCAAACATCTAAAAGTCCACAGGGGAAACTGAGCCTGAGCATCTGGCAGAGTTAAGGAAAAGCTTCTGTCGCTGTACTTGGTGCAGGTGGTGGAAAGGTGACAGTGCTCAACTCTCAGTATCAGTGCAAGGCTTCTTGGAGGTAGGCCAATAATTCGAAATATCTACACGTCACTTGAGTGATTAAAATGAAATTTAGAAATCAGAAGTATAAGATCAGAAAAATTTATAACTTATCTCATATAATGAGGTTGCCTGACATATACCAGGACTCCACTGTAGTGGGTGACCAAAGCTTAAATGAGCCCCCAGCCTCAGCAGTGCTCACCCACAAGCAGAGAAAGGGACTATCCCATGACATCCTACTATCCCACACAGCCCTGCTAAGATTTTATCAAAACCTCCCTCTTTTCAGACCTTCCAGCATCCCCCAGCATTATACACGCAGATATACATTCTCAGATAATGACCTCACTTTTTACACCACTGTAAAAGAAGGCAATGAAGGAAAACTGCCTCGTATTTCTCTCAACAAAAGCATGTTTCATCTTCACCTGCATCCATCTTCATCTTCTCTGCCTTCTCCATTATTCCAATGGAGGAAGTGTGCTGTTCTCACTGCACACAATTTCTTCTGCCTGACATCTGGGTCTCATCCCCTCTTGCTTTCTCCAAGACCCAGCCTCTTCATTTTTCCCTTCTTTATACCCTATGTCATCAGTTTCTCCATCTCTGTTGGGCCATTCTCTTTACATATATACTCAGCAAACACAAGAAAACAAAACATTAACTCTCACATCTCCTATCAGTGTCTGCTCAATTCCTCTTATCACAGAAAAACTTTTTAAAAAACGTATTCAGGGCATACATGTGCAGGTTTTTTACATGGGTATATTGTGTGGTGCTGATGTTTGAGCTTCTATTTATCCCATCACCCAAATGGTGAACCCAACAGGCAGTTTTTCAGCTCTTGCCCCCTGCTCTCCATCCCCCTATTGGAGTCCCCAGTGTTCACTGTTTCCATCTTTACATCCGTGATCACAGAAAAACTTTAACAGTCATCTCTGCTAGCTCCCTCTTCATCCTCACTTCTCATTCACCTTCTGTGGTCAGTGATCTCCTGTTTCTAGGTCCAATGGACTCCTCTCTGTTCTCATCTCACTTGCATCTTCAGCAGAATATGACTCACTTCATTCTGTCCTGCCTCATGGAACATTCTACTGTTTCCTGCTTCTGCAGTGAGTGTCTATTGAAGTTCTTTCACCAAGATCTACTTTCACTTCTGTTGACAATACTCTAGTTTTGTACCCTCCTCCTTCTCTTGGTCATATCATTTCAGATAGTAGTGACCTTCTACTCCAGACCTATTCAATCGAATAGTAATAGCACAGAGTGCTGACTATATCCAAGGCACTGTTCTAAACATTCTGGAAATAATAATTCATTTAATAGCCATAATAATTTTATGAAGTAGGTACTATAATTAGCCATATTGTAGCAACAATGAAACAGAACCACAGAATCCTCGACTAGTCCAGCTTCACTCAGCTAATGAACAGTAGAGCTGAGTTGAAGCCCATACCTTTAATCATGGTGCTATTCGGTTTCTCTCACACTTCCTGACCACAGTCATTGATTTAGGGGGTGTGCGTTAAGATAAATTATCTTACCATTGGAATTTGTAAATCAGAAGAATCCACTGTGGAAAGTCTGTGTAAGCATAAAGGGGAAAGTGGGAAAAAGTGGAGCCCCAAAATTATACATGATGTCATTTGAGTACTTAGCTCTAGCTATGCCTGAAGCTGTATAATCTTGAATTTTTCAGTTGCACAATTTTTTTTTTTTTTTTTTTTTTTTTTGGCGCAAGTCAGCTACGATGTTTTTTCTTATGAGTCATCACTTGCCTCCAAAATGCATTGACAAATAGTGTTCATGACAGCACATTCATGTTTTTCTTTCACAGATTTTCCCTTTATGTTTCTTTTGCCAGTTTCTCCTTCTCCAGCTGACCATTAAATGCTGATGGTTCTTGAGTATTAGTGCACAATCTCTTTTTTAATCTCTTATTCTCTTCCTAGGTAAGCTAATCTAACATCATAATTTTAAAGGTCAATTATACGTTGGTGACTCCCAAATTCACATGTCAAATGCGTTTTTGCCTTTAACTCTAGACTCATCTGCCCACTTAACACCTCCAGCTGGATGTTTAACAGACATCACAAACAAATCTATTTTTGGCCTCTCCCAAATTCTTCCTACTCCAGTCTTCCCTACCTCAAGAAAGGGTACCACCATCTAATCTACCTGGTTGCTCAAACCAAATGTCTAAGTCAGCCTTATGTCCTTCATTTCTTTTGCCCTCTTGTCAAATCATGTCCCATGAGTTTTTTTTCCTATTTTCTTTTGAGACAGGGTCTCACTCTGTCACCTAGGCTGGAGTATAGTAGCACAATCTCAGCTCACTGAAACCTCTGTCTCCAAGATTCAAGCAATTCTCCCACCTCGCTTCCCAAGTAGCTGGAACTACAGGTGCGCACCACCACACCTAGCTAATTTTTGTATTTTTGTTAGAGACAGGATTTCACCATGTTGGCCAGGCTGGTCTTGAATTCTACACTTCAAGTGATCTGCCTGCCTCGTCCTCCCAAAGTGCTGGGATTACAAGTATGAGCCACTGCGCCCAGCCAATTTTCTTTTTCCAAATGTCAAATCCATTCATTTATTTTTGCCTGTCACCACCTTTATCCACTCTTGCCCCCTTTCTAATTTTCAGTCTCTAGGAGTCAGTAAATCAGGCCACATCATTTCCCTTTCCTAAATTCTTTAACTAGGACTTTTGCCATTGGAATGACTTCTATCCCATTTCTCTGCTCTCTTTAAAGCCACATCTGATCGAGACCCTCCTACTTGTTTCATCACATACTACTTTCTGCTAACCCCAGTACTTCGCTGGCCTGTTTTTCAGTTTCAAACACATACATCCTTTCCTACTTCTTCACCTTTCTTCTTGAAGTTCCTATTTCCAGAAATGCACAGCTTCTACCTCTGCATGTGGTGGCATCGTTTTCATTCCTTCTCTCTCTACCCAAGTGTCATTCAGAAACTGGGGCAGACTCCATAGGTCCCTCTTACCATGAAGACCTGACTTCCGATTCCTGGCACCTACATTTTTGGTTTTTTGTTTTTTTGTTTTTTTCCAGCTGAGAGCTTTTCTCTGGCTGCTGGATCTCCCCTGGCCACATGTTTGGTAGGCAGGAAATGTCAAGAAATGCCCTCCTCTCACAGTAACTTTCAACTAATAAGTGACCATGATTGCTTTATCAATATCCCAGCTCCCACCCACCTCAGGTGGAATAACTCAGAGGTCCATGTTCAACACCACCTCCAAGAGTTCCCCAGGGGAAGTCAGCTACAGTTGCCTAAGTGATTGGAGGGTTAATGAAGCACTTTGCTGGGCTCTTTCCCTTCCTTGTCTCACCCCCTGCTCTTCTGGGGACTCCTGGGATTACCTTCCAAATAAACTACTTGTGCCTAAATTCTTAGCTCAGAGCCTCTTCCTGGAGGAACTCAAATCAAGAGAAAGGCTTTTTTCACGGCCACTCTCTCTACAGAGGCCACCCCCAGCTATTCAAATACATTATCTACTTAATCACAGTCCTTAAAAAAACAGGGCTTATTTACTTGTTTTCTCTTTGTTTTTTCCTAGGACTTTATCTTCTCAACAATTGCACCTCCCTTACCTAGTTTAGTGCCTGAGAGATAATAGACACTCAATAAACATTTGTTAAATGAATAAACAAATGAATGAACCAATCTCATGCTTCTTTCCTGCCATGCTATGATGGTACAGTAAATTTCTTTTCATTGACAGGGTAGATTGTCTTAATGAGGATTTTTATACTACTTTCAGCAGTATTCCACAAGCAGAACATGGAGTATTTTGTCCTGATAGTATTAGGGGAACAGTGACAGAGATAAAACATGCAATCCAGGTTTTCCAAATCCAAGTCCAGTGGGATTTCTACAGCATGCCACTTTTACTAGTTCTGTAGAGTGTGGATCTAAGTTTCCTTTTCATATATTGAGAAGAATCTGCATCTGAACATTCACGGCTCTTGCCTGCCTGACTTCCCATGTGTCAAAACTACGCAATTATTAAATGGCTGCTCAAGGTCAGAGGTGCAGCTGCGACCAATAAACAAAGGATTCATTATGTAAGACTAACTGTCCTGGATGACAACCGAACCCTTGACCATGGCCTTGTTAACATAGCCTCCAAACAGGCTGTAACCGGTATCTGACTTCCTATTTTTCATTTCTTCGTTTTATTTTGCTTAAACACAGTTTGTGTTTGTAAATTCTTCAGGGAATACTTTGTCCCTCTGACAGTTTTGGAGTTCATTTCCTTTCACAGTCAAATTCATGTATTGTCTCCAATGCTCACCACCAATTACAATCTGGCTCTTTCTACCGAAATGACTTTCTTGGAAGTCACCCATTGATCTCCAAATTACATTATTTTTCCACAACAAATTACTTGCCTACCCTTGTTTTGCTGGTGTTTTTTTCTTTTACACTGCCAAGATGAGGATATGGTAGGCACACATATTCTAATTAACTGCAATAGTAAGTTAGAAGTACTTACTGTGCTCAGCACTTCTCTGAGTAGTAAGTACTGACTCAGCACTTCCTTGTGACCTTACAGTGACTAAGGGCTACTCCTCTGTCTCCTTCACTATGACCCTATCCTTAAGGAAATATTTCCCAAAGTTCCCTTCTGGTCTTCAGAGCTGAAGATGTGACAAAGGAGCCATCCGCAGGCAGTTTGGCTATAACATGTGCTATAGGAAGAGGAGTCATGGGCAATAGGGATGAAGTGGCTGTTACTCTACTAGAGAACCTCAAATACTAAGCATGTACAAGCGGTCTTGCTTGTACAAGCAAGAGGATCCACTGATGTTTCTCTAAATATGTAAGTAACACTCTACTGAATGTATAAGGGTTTAAAAAATACATGTAAACCTACACTTCACACCCTGCACATGCACACACCCTAACGTTAGAGGAAGTTTTTTACAGAATCTTAATTTTTGCATAAAACCATCACTGTCAATGTACAAAATAAATGTGAAACAGAATCTAAATCTTATCAGTAGGGGAAATGAATATCTAGTCTTTTCTTAAGCAGACCTGATTATAATTACATCAATTATATCTTTCAATCTTAGCTTTCTATGTGATAGTAATGGCTACTTCACACCTCTAAATGAGATGGATATCTCAGTCAAGTAAGATCTATTGTCTGGTGAAGATCTAGGAAAGGTTAAAAACCCAAATTCCAGGGTTAGATTTAGTTTCCATCCTTAATCTGCCACCTCCCACCTATGTGACACTAGATGTCTTTTAAATTCTCAAAAATTCAGCATAGGTTTGAAAAGAGTTTTCAGTAGAAATTGGGATTCTAGGTCATTTTTTACAGCTTTATTGAGATATATAGTTCACATACCATAAAATCCACTTAAGCTGCACAGTTCAAAATGTTTTATTCTATTTACAGAATTATGCAACCATGACCACATTCTAATTTTAGGTCATTTTCAACAATCCAAAAATCCTCATAGCAGTCATATCTTATTCTTGCTCCCCTCTTGTACCTAATACAATGTAAATGCTGTGTAACTAGTTGCTATATTGTGTTTTATTTGTTATATTATTTTTTTCAATTATTTTTGGTTTGTGGTTGACTGAATCTGCATATGTAGAACCCAAGGGTATAAGAGGAACAATTGCAGTATGTTTTAAAACAGCAAAGTGTGAATTCTCCAACTTTTCTTTTTCAAGATTGTTTTGACTATGCCAGGTGCATTGCATTACCACATACATTTTTGGATCAGCTTATCAATGTCTAGAGGAAAGTGGGATTTTGATAGGGTTATATTGAATCTGTATATCGAAATGGGAAGCATTGTCATGTTAACAATGTTAAGTTTTCAAATCCAAGAACACAGATGTCCTTCTATGTACTTAGATCTTACTTTCAACAATGTTTGTAGTGTTCAGTGTACAAATCTCGTTTTTGTTTAGGGAAATTTAATTTTTGTTTACACAAATTTATTCCTAAGTACTTTCTTTTTTTGATGCTTTATAAATGGAATTGCTTTTTCAATTTTATTTTAAAATTGTTTCTTGCCAGTGAATAAAAATACATTGATTTTTATATATTGAGCTTGTATCTTGCTACATTGATGAACTTGTTTATCAGTTTAAATTGTTTAGTTTTCTTATATTTATATATGAAAGTATATACAAAATCATCTGCAAATACAGTTGTGCTTTTTCCCTTTCCAATTTGAATGTCATTTATATCCTTTTCTTGCCAAATTGCCCTGGCTAGAACCTCCAGTACAATGTTTAATAGAAACAGCAAGAGCAGCATTCTTGTATTGTTTCTGATCTTAGGAGAAAGTCATTCTTTCTTTTGCTATTAAGAATGGTGCTAACTGTGGGTTTTGCACAGATGTCCATCACTGAGTTGAAGTTTCCTTCTATTCCTAGTATTGAATGTTTTTATCATGAAAGTATTGGATTTTGTCAAATGCTTTTTCTTCATCTATTAAAATAAATGTGGGGTTTTTTTTGTCCTTTATTCTATTAATTTGGTATATTTATTGATCTTAAAATGTTAAACTAACCTTGCATTCTTGAGATAAATCTCAATTAGTCATGGTGTATGATCATTTATAAATGTTACTAGATTTTGTTTACTCATTTATCTCGAGGATATTTGCACCTTCATTCATAAAGGATATTGGTAAATAGTTTTCATATAATGCCTTTGTCTGGTTTTGGCAAAAAGGTAATGCTGGATTCATAGCATGATTTGGGAAGTGTTACCTCCTCTTACTCTTTGGAAGGGTTTGTGAAGAATTGGTATTAGTTCTTCAAACATTTTTTAGAATTCACAAGTGAAGACATCTGGCTCTGAGCTTCTCTTTGCTAGAAGTGTTTTTAATTATTAACTCAAATTTTTGCTTTTTATAGGTCTACTTAGTTCTTTTATTTATTTTTGAGTGAGTTTCAGTAGTTTGTGTCTTTCTAGGAATTTATTTTTTCATCTAAATTTAATTTATTGGCATACAGTTCACAGTATTCCTTTACAATTCTTTTTATTTTTGCAAGGTCAGTGATGTCTTCTCTTTCAATTTCTGACTTAATAAAAACTTGTTTTCTTTTTTTCTTGTTCAGTCTAAAGGTTTGTCAATTTTGTTGATCTTTACAAAGAACTAACTTTTAATTTTGTTGATTTTCTCTATTGCTTTTTTATTCTCCGTTTCATTTATTTCTGCTCTCATTTATTCTTTCTGCTTGCTTTGGGTTAGTTTTTGTTGTTCTAGTTTCTCAAAAAATATCTTAAGATGAATTATCTAGAGATCTTTCTTAATATATTTAATATAATTATATTATATAATCATATAAATATATAATATATTTAATATAATTATATGATTATATAATCATATAAATATATAATATATTTAATATATTAGTTAATATATTTAATATATTTTTTAATATATTTAATCTATAGTGGTGAAAAAGCTCCATTTCTATCCCCTTAGGGTCCTGGCTGGATCCAAGAATTAAATAAGATAGGTTAACAGGAGAAAAGCATAATATAAGTTTTACATGATATGAGAACCCTCATAATGAATACCCAAAGGAGCAGTTATAGTCAGCTACTTATGTACTAGATTGCACAAACAATAGTTAATTGTGAATAAGCAACTAAGGCTTAAAAGATAAAAGTTATTTTAACAAGGTCTATGCAGAATTCTCTCAATATTGACTTCCTATCTTGAGTATAAAGATGTTACTTTTCCTTCTAATCTTCAGAGTATTTCACATAGGAATTTTGTCTTCTGCTTTCAAGAAACAGCACAAAGGTCAGAATGATCTTTATGTAACTGCTGTTTTTAAATGCCTTTAACTTAAACTGATGTCAAAATTACTTATTTTACCCCTTCATTTGTTTACAATTGCATACTTCCTTCTAAACACTGCCTCAGCTGTACTCCATATATGTTGGGATGCCGTATTTTTGTTTTCATGTCTTAAAGTGTATTCTCATTTCCATAGCAATTTCTTCTTTGACCCATTGGCTATTTAAGAGTAACTTAATTTCTGCATATTTGTGAATTTCTCAAATTTTTTATTGATGTCTATTTAATTCTATTTTGGTTGGACAACATATTTTGTATGATTTAGAGACAACTGTTCTACAGATGTCTATTAAGTCTATTTGTTCAAATCTTTTATTTCAATGTTGACCTTCTGTCTGATCTACTCATTACTGAATATGGTGTATTAAATTCTCCAAATATTATTGCTAAATTCTCTGTCTCCCTTCAATTCTGTCAATTTTTGCTTCCTGTATTTTGGGAACCTTTTAAAGGTGTCTTTGTTTATAATCATAACATCTTTCTGAAGGACTAATATTCTTTTCATAAAATGTCCTTTTCACCTCTAATAACACTTTTGTTTTAAGCTCTGTGATTACTGCTATTAGTATAGCCACTGAAATTCTGATTTGGATACTGTTTATATGGTGTGCCTTTTTCCATGCTTTTTAAGTCTTTAATCATTTTATGTCTTTTTCCAAGCTATAACTTTGGCCCTTAAGTGTATTGCTTGTAGACAGTATATAGTTGGATCATGATGTTCTTTATTAAATTCATTCTACTTTTGACTGGTGTGTTTAATCAATTTACATAATATAATTACTGATAAAGACTTTGTTCGCTGTTTTTTCTATGTCTTTTTTGTTTCACTGTTCCTTAATTTGTCTTTTTTGTGTGTTTAATGAATATTTTCTAATGTGCCCCCGTTTCAATTCTCTTGTCAATTCTTATATACTTTTAAAATTTATTTTCTCAGTTGTTCTGGGGATTACTATTAACATCTTAATTTTTAACAACCTGGTGAAATAATTCCAACTTAATTTGAACACTGTTTTAAAATTTGGCTCCTCTGTAGCTCAATTGTCTTCCCTCCTTTGTGCTAGTATTGTCATACAAATTAGGTCCTTATACATTGTTGAGTGTGTAACAAATATTTTTATAATTATTGCTTTATACAGTTGCCTTTTAAAACAGGATAGTTACAAATATTTATTTATACTGTCTTTCATAATGACTTTCATTTGTCCTGAAGTAGTGCTATTTCTTTTTGTGAGTTTCGGTTATTGTCCACTGTATCACAAAGGACGTACTTTAGAAAATTTTAGGGAAGGCCTACTAGCAGTAAATTCTCTATTTTCCGGAAAATCAATTAATTATTCTTCCTTTTTAAAGAATAGCTTATCTGGATACAGGAGTCTCGATTGACAATCTTTTTGTTTTAACGCTAAGAATGTATCAGATTTTCCTTAGCCTCTATTCTGCCTTATGAAAAGTCGGTTATTACTCTCACTAAGGATGCCTAGCATATGATATGTCATTTTTCTCTTGCTGCTTTCAATATTTTATTTCTGTTTTTGACCTCATCAATTTAACTATTATATGTCTATGTGTAGATACCTTTCAGTTTATTCTAATTGTAGTTTATTGAAATTTTCAAATATTTAGATTAACATTTCTCATCAAATTTGAAAAATTGGGAGGCACTACTTCACTTTTTCCTGCCTTTTCTTTTTCTTATCCTCCTGAAATTTCCATTATGTGTATATTTATGGTATCCCACGGGTCTCTCAGACTCTAAGATGAAAAGTCATTCGAGATTATCCAGTCTGAGGAACAAAAAGAATAAAGGAAAAGACTCTGCTCATTTTCCTTTATTCTTTTTGTTCCTCAGACTGGATAATCTCGAATGACTTTTCATCTTTAAGTCTACTACTTCTTTCTTCTGCCAGCTCAAATCTACTATTGCTGTTATATATTTTTTCTTTTCTGTTATGGTCTTTTCAACTCCAGAATTTCTATTTAGGCTCTTTTCTATAATATCTAGCTCTTTAATAATATTCTCTATTTGGCAAGAAGTATCATCATACTTTAAAAAAATTCTTTAGACACAGTTTCCTGTAGTTCCTTGAGCGTTTTAACATAGCTGATTTAAACTCTGTCTAGTAAATCCAATGTCCGAGTTTCCTCAGGAACTTACTAGACAAGGACTTAATTTGTGATTGAACATTAGATTTTTAAAAACACATTGTAACATCTGTGGCATCAGATTCATCCACTCATCCCAGAGTTTTGTGGCTTTTGCTGTTGTTTTTCCGGTTGCCATTTGTTTAGTAACTTTTCTAGACTCTATTCCCTGAAGTATGTGGCATCTGCTAGCTTTTTGTTAAGTTCTTCCTTTTATTTTTAAGCCTAGCCTCCTAAGGGGCATATCTGGTTTAGTATAATTTAGTGGTCACCAACTGATTGGTCAGAAGAGGTCCTTAAATTCCTTGCCTTTCAATCTGTCACTGTGCCAAGGGGAACCATGTAAGAAGGTAACCCTTCAAACTTCAGTTTACAAGGTATCCTTAGCTCTTATTTCTTACTTGCAAAAGGACAGTAAGTCATGAGTGCCTTTTCCTTTCCCGGGTCTTTCCTAGGCATTTGCTCAGGTTTGCTCATGTAGTCTTTTAGATCTCAAGGAACATGTCTGAGCTTTCTAAAGTTTCCTGTAGTTATCCAGTTCTCCAGGATTTTCTTTAAAATTACCCAAACAGGCTTTTATTTGGCCAACTGATATCACAGCCTTGGGCAGCTGAAATGTTGCCAGGAGTTTGCTATTGTTTTAAATAATGTCCTAGAGCAGGCTTCCTGCTACACACACACACACACACACACACACACACACACACACACACACACAGAGCTAAGTTCTTTTTTGTTTTGTTTTGTTTTTTTGTTTTTTGAGACGGAGTCTCGCTCTGTCGCCCAGGCTGGAGTGCAGTGGCGCGATCTCGGCTCACTGCAAGCTCCGCCTCCTGGGTTTACGCCATTCTCCTGCCTCAGCCTCCTGAGTAGCTGGGACTACAGGCGCCCGCCACCGCGCCCGGCTAATTTTTTGTATTTTTAGTAGAGACGGGGTTTCACCGTGGTCTCGATCTCCTGACCTTGTGATCCGCCCGCCTTGGCCTCCCAAAGTGCTGGGATTACAGGCGTGAGCCACCGTGCCCGGCCAACACAGCTAAGTTCTGGGTCAAATAGCTACCATACTCTGAGAACAACACTTTTAACCAAGCTCCAAAAGCAATCAATCTTTCCATTTTCTGCATGGGTGTCAATGTTTGGTGACCACACTGCTGAACTGAGTATGAAGGAGGAGAGGAGGAGAGAAACAAACTCATTGTTAAAATTTTTTTTTTTTTTTTTTGAGACGGAGTCTGGCCCTGTCGCCCAGGCTGGAGTGCAGTGGCCGGATCTCAGCTCGCTACAAGCTCTGTCTCCCGGGTTCACACCATTCTCCTGCCTCAGCCTCCCGAGTAGCTGGGACTACAGGCGCTCGCCACCTCGCCTGGCTAGTTTTTTGTATTTTTTAGTAGAGATGGGGTTTCACCGTGTTAGCCAGGATGGTCTCGATCTCCTGACCTCGTGATCCGCCCGCCTCAGCCTCCCAAAGTGCTGGGATTACAGCCGTGAGCCACCGCGCCCGGCCCATTGTTAACATTTTACAGACCCTATTTTACTGATCTTTGGTAGTTTCCCTTGGATACATGATTTCCAGTCTGTTCTGTGGTGTTGGTTATTGCCAGATTTCTGTAATGTTTGTTTTTAGTTGTTTGGACCATATTTTTGTTGTTTTAGAGGAAAAGCAAGTTCCCTAAGGTCTTTAGTCTATAACTCCAGAAGTTCGTTTTTCTTTCAACTGTTAGAAATTTCTGTCTTGTTTCTATATTGGTTGACCAACTGAAATACTCTCTCTGGGCTGTTTCTTTTACCCAAAGTAAAATAATAGTATATGTCACATACTATAAAAGATTGCTGCATAAGTGAGTGCAGAAAGTTCTAGAGAATTATACTTTGTATATAAATGTATACCTACATATGTAGGTATAAATAAATATGTAGATATGCTTTCCTTCCATCATTCTGAAAATAAGAGAAAGATAGGCTGTTTTACCTTGAGGACTTCAGGTGACAAAATTGGCTGGAATAATTTGGTGGCTGACAGCAAATTTGGACAAACATATTAAATGATTCTTTGAGGAGAGAAGACTCATGAAAAAAATCTTAAAGTTACTATATCTCCCACTGTGCCTTTGAAGGTATTCAGTGATGATAGTTTTTCCTTTACCATTGAATAAAAATTTAGTTAGCTCTTCCCTTCCATATCTCCTCTGGACACTTTACAATACAAAGATCATGAGCTTGAGTCACAAATACTCAGTTCAGTCATAAAATTCTCTAGCCTAATTACCTACTTTAATTAAAAACAAGACATCATCATACTCTTTCCAAGCTAAGCCTTGTTGAAGACAAGGCATCTGCCTTTAAGAAAGGAATTGCAGGTAACTTCCTTCTTTCTCCTTCATTTTTATCCCTCATATACCAGCTGCTAATCCTCATCCCTTCCTCTGAGGTTAGAGGAAAGGAAGAGAAAAGAAGTAATGGAAACAAAAATGCCATTAGGTGACTTGTACCATTATAAGCTTCCTTCTGCCCAGCAGGTTGTTAAATCTGCATCTTTTTCCTGTGATGCTTCCATGTTTGTTTGCATTTTGTGATACCCTCGCTCCAAAGTTTATACTGAATCACCTGTGGTTCATAGGACTTTTTACTAAAGCCTCCAGCCTTAAAAGAAACTCCTTTGTTTCAGGGAAACTCCCTTCTTTCAAGGCTGGGAAGAGGCCAGTTGCATTTCTACTAGGTTCACTATTCCAAATTCCCAGATTTGTCTAACCTTGATGAACACCTATTATAAATAACCAACTTATGTTTCTTCCTTTCATTGCTCTTTAACTTCTTGAGCAACATTTCTTGACTCCTGAATCAGATCATGTTCTTCCCACAGTCAGAGATGACGCTGCATGGTCTTTATAAACTTGCATCATCTTTACTGTCATCAACATTTGAGCAATGAAATTAAATGCCAGTTGCTGTAATTATAGTTAATAGTAGCTAACATTTATGGAGCACTTACTAGGCATTGCCTAAGTATACATTTACTTTATATATACTTATAATCCTTACATATATTATCATACATAATCACCTTATGGGGTAGGTCAAACAAAACCATGCATAGGTAACACCTTTATTTTAAATATGAGGAAGATTAGTCCCAGCGGAACTAGGCAGCTTATTCAAAGGCACATAGTTAGGGGTGGCAGAAGCATGTTTTTAGTTCAGAGCCCAGCTCCAGACTCCACACACCTGTACCCTTTGGTGTTTTCTCTCCTTAGTGTCCTTGTGACTCTGACATTAGTTTTTCAGATAGTCTTAAATTACTTCATCTTCTTCATCCTCAATGTTCCTGCCTTTAAATGGAGGAGGAAAGATCAGAATCAGAAAAGCATCCACTCTTATTTTGTCATTCCATGGCTCAATAAAGACACCTCTGGGCCAGGCTCAGTGGCTCATGCCTGTAATCCCGGCACTTTGGGAGGCTGAGGCAGGTGGATCATCTGAGTTCAGGAGTTCAAGACCAGCCTGGCCAACATGGTAAAACCCTGTCTCTCCTAAAAATACAGAAAGTAGCCAGGCATGGTGGCACATGCCTGTAATCCCAGCTACCTGGGAGGCTGAGGCAGGAGAATCACTAACTGAGGAGGCGAAGGCTGCGGTGAGCTGAGATTGCACGCGCTGCACTCCACTCCAGCCTGGATGGAAGAGTGAGATTCATCTCAAAAAAAAAACCTCTGATAACACCCTCTCTATGAAGCTCTGAAGCTCTGTCCAGCCAAACCGTCACACACTAATTGGCTTAAACAATACTAATGAAAACAATCTCTTCTCTCCATATCTATTATCTTACTTCATCTTTACAGGATTTTTAACCAATTACTGAATGTTCAAGAATAGAGCCGCAGATACAGATATAGAACAACATCAACAAAAAGCCCTGAATTCTGACACAAAAATTTGAACATTTTCATGTTTCCTTGACCTAGAGATACTTGGATTCAGCATGTGAACTTATCTGTCCTCGCAAACCTTACAGCAGGACCATGGTAAATAAGAAGAAAAAAAGTGTAAAACACAATTATCTGCTAACTCTTAAAAATAAAATTCCTCCCTATCTCTTTCTGCAGGAAAAAAAAAATTAATAGTTATATTTGCTCTCCCTTTCCATCTCTTATTCTGCTCCATCCTCATTGGTCTTCTAAGTCTTTCCTTTCTTAATATCTTTGTATTATCCTTAAAAACACATATCCTACTGTACAGGTCTGACCTTGACATTAAGACCCTTGTATATGAGCTGTCTGAAAAGGACCCACAGAGGCTCTGTCAATAAATAATAAAGATCCAGCACATGCAGGTATGACTATGATGTGAGATACCCAGAACATTGGTGTGACATAAAATTTCTCAAGTGTGGCAATGCAGACTTATTTCTCTAAAAACATAATTTAATCTCATCAAATTATCACTTGACAACTGGTTGTAAATCACAAGAGGAAGCAGTGGAGCAGCTTGGAACTGGTGCCACCTTTAAAGCCAGTATTTAACCAAGAGATAATATGCTTGCAGGTAATCAGCTCTATGGTTCTGCATCATTAGCAGATCCATTAATACCATTTGCTTATTGGTTCAGTATCTTGCACCCATCTCCACAGTTTCTGGCATGGGTATCCATAACAAGTTGATATGCAACAAGGTCAATAAGCACAGCTGTTGGAAGTTTAGGGATAACAAGTACAATGCTATGTGTCCATGTGGGCCAAAGAGCACCACATGACCCCAGGGATTCAGACCATATCTTGACTGGCTATGCATGTGTATTATTAGTTGAAGGGCAAAGACCTTCACAATTCACGGTGAGCAAGTAATGTTAGGTATGCATAATATGATAAGACAAAATTGAGTTTATAGTCAACTGTCAGTGATTCATTACTACCAGAGAGTATGGATGTTGTGGCTTATCCAAAAATCACTTCAACTGGCTTTGACTAAATCATTTCCAAAATGGATAAAGCAAATCTACCTATAAAGTTTGTATTATTACAAAGCTAGTCAATGATGACATGGAGACCAGAAACCAAGTCTTCTGAATACAAAAAAAATCCAAGGTTTTGCACTTTTATCATATTTTCCAATGTGTCAGCAAATTCCAGCATTTGACAGAATGAGCAACAAAATAGATGTGGTTTCAGAGAGAAGAGGGAGATACAGACCTTAGGTTCTCTAATTTTTCTCAGGAGAAGTTAGATCCTGAAGGCAATACTGGAGGAGAATAAGAAAATTGGCTGGAATGTTCCATGCCGAAGGACAAAGCACATGTTGTAATGGTTTCAATTGTTTATTTAGCTATTGCTATTAATTTCACGTTTGTCATTTACTGACATGACTGAAAGATTTAGAAAATTATCAATTTCTGTGAGTCAATGAGCCTTCTACGTATCATTCTTGTTTATTCTCTTCAAGATAACTTAAGTCTGAGTGCAGGATTCTGCCACAGAGGTTTATATAAACTAACTCTTCAGCTTTGCCTCTTGCAAAAATCTCCTCTGCAAAAGCAGATATAGCAGAGTTGATGTGGTTAGCAGTCTGAAGCATTGCATGGAAGACTTTGAGGTCAGCAGAAAACTTTATCACCATGTTTGTCTACTAAAGATTTCTATACTAATGAGAATTGTAAAGGCCAAATAATTAGACCACATCTAATAGTAATGCATGCATTAGAAATTCAGCATAGTGAAAACAAAAAAAGGTTGCTGATATTCATATCCTAATAATTATACAATAGTTTTTCAACCTCCTTCAGCTCGATGAGCTTCTTCCTCATTTATCTATTGGCCTTTCTATCTCTGACAAGTGCTTCTGTGGAAAAAGAAACAAAAAAAGAAACTGACCACTTCTCAAAGTTTGATAGCTCATAAATAACAAGTTGTACACCTAGTACTATTATCACTTCATATAAGCATTACAGTTCAGCTTTGGAATTTATTAACTCAGTAGCTCAAAAACATGACCAGGGATGCAGGATTTCTCCATCTTCCAGCATTGCGTCCTTAATCCGTTTTCTTTCCTTCTTAGGTTTGTTTCTCATCATTGCAATATGAATACAGAAGTTGCATACATCACAATAGTCACAGAAATATTGAGGGATTGAAGAAAAGGAAAATAGTTCCTCCAGCATAAATATTTACCAATGAAAATAAGCTCTACAAGAATCATTCAACAGGCTTCCCCTCATGTCTCTTTAGCCAAAATTGCATTAAATGTCAAAACTTAAACTATACACTTTAAAGGGCAATGAGATGATCTATAATTGGCTAGAACTCATCAAGATGCATCCCCTTGTTGCTGGAATAAAGCCAAGCTTACAACCTTGCCTCAAGGAATAAGGGGGACAACGAAGAGTGTCTGCTCATTTGATGGAACTGGGATAAAAATTCTAAACATAGCCAAGATTTAAATACAAGAGATTTGGAATTACAGAAAATGAATTTGACTTGTAGTATGAAGTAGGAACTAGAGTGGCAAAGCATGAAATAATTAAAACCACCAGTTACAGCAGGGATTTTTTCTATGTTTTATAAGAAACACAAATATGGCATAACCTGAGAGCAGATACTATTGGCAATTATTTTGGTGTGTAAATGTTTCAGTGTGACTATGTTTAAAATAAGTTACACCCTGTACCATCATGTATCATCAACCCCCTTCCCCCAAGACAAGACTCAAACTAGACTCACCATATGCCACCACTTCTAAGAACATTAAACTACTGAATTGCCAAATTTTCCCTATTATGAAATAACCTCACATTGAGAATGTGTTACACAGCCCTTAAAAAGCATTTATTGAATAAGATCAATGCTCACTGGAGTGTTCACCAACTGCCACAGGCGCTCCAAACCATGGATAGGACATTTAACTGGGGGCTAGGGGCGGGGAGAAAAATAAAAATAAAAACAGTAAAAACATTAAGAGGGTCAGAAAGACATCTGTAGGTACACACTGAATGTTAACAGTGGGTTTTCAGACACAGCCCTGTAGGTATCCAATGTAAGCTTTGGAAAATGAATTCTTGTTAAACACAGGGCACTTGATAGGCTGTTTGTGATGGTTGAAAGAACTTTAGCTTAAGAATTAGACCTAGGCTTAATTCCTGGCTTTACTGATCACTGACCTTGGGCAAGTTGCATAATCCATTAGATAATCAGGGAGCTCATGAAGAATGATGGCAGTGATGCAGGGTTATGGGAGGATTGGAAACAGTACAGAGACAGTGTCTAGCAGCATGCTGAGTATAACAGCCAACAGTGGTAGCAGTAATGGATATGGAAGTAGCATTGGTCATGGTGATAGCTGTGCATTGCTAAGGTTAGAAAGGGGCGGGGGAAGTCTTAGTGCCAGATTAGTAATCATACAGAAAGTTTCTTTATATATTGCTGACTATGTGGAGACACTGTGGACTGAAGAATGATCTCCATGTATCAGTGAGAATTATCCTTTGGGAAGTGCCATGAAATAGTGAAGGAAAAGGGAAATGCCTGCACAGCCTCTAGGATGATTCCATCAGAGAGGAGATAAACCACCCCCATATCCAGTGGCAGGCAACAACTATGTCATGAGGTCACTCAGTGGATCACTCACATGTTAATTAAGGTTTAAGAGCAATACAAGCTGGAACACGAGAGATAAATTAGGAATGTATTAAGGCCAGGCACAATGGCTCATGCCTGTAATCCCAACACTTCGGGAGGCTGAAGTGGGTGGATCACTTGCAACCAGGAGTTCAAAACCATGGGCAACATGACGAAACCCCATGTCTACAACAAAAAATAAATACGTAAAGCCAGTGTGGTGGCTTGCACCTGTAGTCTCGCCTATTCCAGAGGCTGAGGTGGGAGGATCCCTTGAGCTGGGGAGGTTGAAGCTACAGTGAGCTGTGACTGTCATCACGTCACTGCACCCCAGCCTGGGCGATGGAGTGAGACCCTATCTCAAACAAACAAAAATGTGTTTAAAGGAGAGACAAATCTAACTAATAGGTAGTGGAGAAGAGGGACTGAGAGAAGAGAGAATGAAACTATAAAATATTTGTTGTTTTCAAGTTCTCTCAAGGCCAAAAGTGATATTTGCTACCAGATTCATGATTGCTTTCTCCATCCCTTATTAAATTCTCTGCCTCCCAGCTCTGCCTTTCCCACTTCAATAATTCATTAACAAACAGTTATTAGACACAAGGTTTATGAAAGCAGTGCTGCTTTTGGAAAGCTGTGTAACAAATTGCTGTTATCTAAAAGACTGAGACAGAATAGCATTACCACGCAAAGGGACAAAGCTATAGAAACAAGATTTGCAGAATAATGGGATAGCATATTGCAAGAAATACTGTGCTTAATTTTGCAGAATTATGCCAATTGCTCCAAATTTATATTCTACCGTCTGCAGCCTGAAATTCTTATCCTATTCAAGCTCATTTCCATCTGATCGGTTCTACTATATCTCAGTGTCACCATCATATTCATACCTGCTCAACTAATAAAATCATTTTTTGGATACATTCTTTTGAATTCTAGTCATTTGATGAAGCTTTTCCTAACCACTTAAAGCAATGCTGTTCTACCGTGAGCTCACTTTGTCCTTAGTGTCTGTTCTTGTGATTAGGTGTTTACTACATATATTTTCTTGCCCTATTATAATTACTTTCCATTTAAATTTGTTCTATATTTTAGAGAAAGTATTTGCAAACTATGCATCTGACAAAGGGCTAATATCTAGAATTTATAAGGAATTCAAACAAATCAGCAAGAGAACAATATCACCAAAAAGTGGGCAAATGACATAGACATTTATTAATAGATGATATACAAATGACCAAAAAACATATGAAAGAATGTTCAACATCACTAATCATCAGGGAAGTGCAAACCACTATGAGATTCTACCTTACACCAGCCAGAATTAATAAAACGTCAAAAAATATTAATAGATGTTGGTGAAAAAAAGAACATTTATACACTGCTGGTGGGAATGTAAATTAGTACAACCTCTATGTAAAGCAATATGGAGATTTCTTAAAGAACTAAAAGTAGATCTACCATTTGATACCCAGTGATCCCACTATTGGGTATTTACTCAAAGGAAAAGAAGTCAGTATATCAAAAAGACACCTGCATGTATATGTTGATTGCAGTACAATTCACAGTTGCAGAGATACAGAACCAACCTAAGTGCCCATCAACCAAAGAGTGGACAAAGAATATGTGGTGTGTGTATACACCATAGAGTACTACTCAGCCATAAAAAGAGTGAAATAACATTTTGCAGCAACATGGAGATGGAAGCCACTATGTTAAAGTGAAATAACTCAAAAATAGAAAACCAAATACCATACAGGTTTACTTATAAGTGAGAGCTAAGACATAGGTTTGCAAAGGCATACAGAGTGGTATAATGGACATTAGAGATTCAGAAAGTGGGGAGGGTAGAATGGAGTTAAGGGATAAATAGCTGCCTATTGCGCATAATGTACACTTCTCAGGTGATGGGTGCCCTAAAATCTCAGATTTCACAACTCTACAATTCATCCATGTAACCAAAAACAACCACTTATACCCCAAAAGCTACTGAAACTATATATACATGTATTTTTAAAAAAATAAATATGTTTCATATTCTCAAGTAAGCACCTTCCAGACAGTTCTATGTCTTGGCATCCCTGGAGTCCACAACAGTGAGCCAATCCAAAATAACAGTGGAAATTATGCTGAACTATGTCATAATTTTTTTTTTTTTTTTTTTTTTTTTTTTTTTTTTTTTTTTTTTTTTTTTTAGATAGAATCTCACTCTGTCACCTAGGCTGGAGTGCAGTGGCACAATCTCAGCTCACTGCAACCTCCACCTCCCAGGTTCAAGCGATTCTCCTGCCTCAGCCTCCTGAGTAGCTGGGATTACAGGTGCGTGCCACTACACCCGGCTAATTTTTGTATTTGTAGTAGAGACAGGGTTTTGCCATGTTGGCCAAGCTGGTCTCAAACTCCTGGCCTCAGGTGATCCACCTGCCTCAGCCTCCCAAAATGCTACAGGTGTGAGCCACCGCGCCCGGCCTTATGTCATACATGTTAATTTAAACTTTGTGCAAGTCACAGGACAGAGTGAAAGAAATGGAAATATATATTGTAAGGTCTTAAATTGCACATGAAATAGTAGATTGTGATAAATTAAAGCTTCATATTGTAAACCCTAGAACAATTATTTAAAAAATGAAAATGGCAAATCACTAAAAATTGAGTAAAGATGAGATGAAATAATGTACAATACTGAATTAATCCAAAAGAAGGCAAGAAAATGGAACACAGAACAGATAGAGTGAATAGAAAATAGTAAGATATGCCAGGCGTGGTGGCTCACACCTGTAATCCCAGCACTTTGGGAGGCTGAGGCAGGCACATCACGAGGTCAGGAGATCAAGACCATCCTGGCTAACAGGGTAAAACCCTGTCTCTACTAAAAATACAAAAAATTAGCCGGGCATGGTGGCAGGCACCTGTAGTCCCAGCTACTCAGGAGGCTGAGGCAGGAGAATGGCATAAACCCGGGAGGCAGAGCTTGCAGTGAGCCGAGATCGCATCACTATACTCCAGCCTGGGCAACAGAGCGAGACTCCGTCTCAAAAAGAAAAAAAAGAAAGAAATAAAATAGTAAGATATAAAATATAAACCAAACTATGAGAAATTACATTAGTATAAATGTCCTAAACTCTCCAATTTAAATATTCAGCATATATTAAATAGTCAATATATTAAAACATCCAATTTAAATTTCAAACGACATAAAAAAATAAGATCCAATTATATATTGTCTACAGGAAGCTCACTGTAAATATAAAAATCCAGATTATAATAAAACGGAGAGAAAAAGGATGCAAATACAATTTTTAAAAAGCTAAAGTCACTATAGTCCTATGAAGAAAATTAACCATCGAACAAGAAATATTACCAAGGATGTCAGCAAATATTAATTTAATAATTAGTGTGAATCTCTCTAAAAATTCAATAATTCCCAGTCAAAATCTCAACTGGTTTTGTCAACTGATAGTTGATTCTATATGTTAGACATTTCTGGGTTTTGAGGGAAGGATTAAGCTTAGATTGGAGGATAAATATATCTTTGACTAAAACAAAAGGAAGAGGTTAAACAAGATGTGAGAAACTACATGGAAGACAGGGAGAAGTCCCACGTGATGACCATATCTCTGTCCATTAGGTAGTGAGGTCATTGGCTAAATTGAATAGCAGGACAGTAGAATGAATATCCTGAAAAGGGGATTAATATTTTGAAATACTCTCCGAATTTAACGGGAAAATGAGCAGGCTAGGGATGCTTACAAGAATTTTGAAGTGAGAACTAAGAGCTGAGGTCAGGTTTGAAAACGTGTATCTGTATAGGCACCATTTGGGGGCTTTATCTCCAGTAATTCTCAGAGGCTAGAGTTTAGATGACAAAATTTGGGATTTATAACAGGACTATCTCCCCAAGGCTCCAGTGGACAGGCTGCAGTGATCAGGCAATCATAAGATAACAGCAAGGATGAGGGAGGGAGGAAGGTACAGCTGAATGATATGGGCATCCAAAAATAGACACTTTTCCTGAGCTTAGACAGGAAAATGCTAGCTCCTATGTTTCCATCATTCATTCTCTCGCGCGCGCGCGCGCACACACACACACATACGCCGCACAGGCACACGTGAGACGAACAGTAGTTCATCTAAGACTAAGTTTGGTTAGATCTAAGGAATCTTACATAGAGATGGAATCAACAAAAGGACACTGTAGCTGGAAGATGTCAAGTTTCCCTTTTTTTTTTTTGTTATTTTTTTGAGACTGAGTTTCACTCTTGTTGCCCAGGCTGGAGTGCAATGGCACAATCTCGGCTCACTGCAACCTCTGCCTCCCAGGTTCAAGCGATTCTCCTGCCTCAGACTCCCGAGTAGCTGGGACTACAGGCATACGCCACCATGCCTGGCTAATTTTGTATTTTTAGTAGAGATGGGGTTTCTCCATGTTGGTCAGGCTAGTTTCGAACTCCTGACCTCAGGTGATCCACCCAACTCAGCCTCCCAAAGTGCTGGGATTACAGGTGTGAGCCACCATGCCTGGCCAAGCTTCCCTTTAAAGAACATACATGCAGAAGGTATTGGAATTTGGAGCCCATGAGATTAACCCTCCATGTTCACAGATGAAAAAAATCACAATCAAATTTCTAACGTGCAGATAAACAATATCTACAATATTGGAAATAAACTGCATCAGTTTGTGGAATCATATGGGTCTATTCAAAACCATTGCTTACATTTCTTTTTAATGAACAAATAGAATTCCAGCTTAGGATTAGTTTCAGCTTGAGATAGGTAAAGTTTAAAAGAGCATTGCTTTTTCCTTTATAACAATACCAAAAGCTAAACCAATTGCAAATTCCCAATTTTTCATGAACCCATTAGAGAGCTGAGGTTTCAAAGTAACCAACTAACCAGCAATGTAACACTTGTATGTGATTGTCTATAGCAGCTTTATTCACAATAGCCCAAAACTATAAACAACTGAGATGTCCTTCAATCAGTGAGTGGATAAACAAACCGCAGTGCCTCCGTGCAGTGGAATACTCATTAGCAATGAAAGGAACCAACTATTGATACACACAACATAGGGAATCTCAAGTGCATTTGCTAAATGAAAGAAGGAGAGATAAACCAAAAGGCTGTAAACTGCATGATTCCATTCATATGGCATCTGGAAAGGCAAAACTATGGAACAGAAGAAATCAATGGTTGCCACTGGCTGAAGCTGGGGATAAGAGTCAACAACAAAAGAGCTGTGTTAGAAGCATTCTGTAACTTCATTGACCTTTTACACAGAATCCCTATCATCATTCCAAAGAAGTCTTGTTCCATAGAGTCATTTTGGGAAATGCTGGCGTAATCAAGAGAAAATTAGCTTTGGGAATTAAAGAGGCTCAAGTTAGAATCTCTGGTTCTTGCAGAAATATGACCTTGAGTGAGTCATTAAATATCTCTAAGTTCCAGTTTCCTCATCTGGTATATGAGAGTTGTTGGGATTTGTAGAACAACTAATATAAAATAATTAAAAGATAATTGATCACTTTCCTTCCTTTCCTCTGCTCATTCTGAAAGGTCACCCAGTAATGTCAGTAAATGCTAGCATGATTAGCACTCCTCTCTCCTTTTAGAAATCTAATTTGCTGTTTCTACGTGGTATGCAAAGCCAGGTAAGAATGTGTCTAAAACATGAGTACCTGTGTTTTGATTGATGATCTGAAGGTCTCTTATTAATAAATTACACATTCTCTTGTGGGATTTAGGTTTCGTGGAAGCCATCAATGGATTTAGCTGTGAGGAGCTTCTGAAGTAAGAAGCAGGGGAAATGAGCAGGCACTGAAAAATCTTGGATATTAAAAATAATCCCCCAGAAGGCAAAATGACCTCCATTTGTTTATGCTCTCGAGCCCACGCTGAACAAGCTGCCACAAAGAGCTTTATTACACAACTGCAGAGCAAAATTATTTTCTCCACGTATTTAATAATGAGTGGGGGATGTTCAAATGAGAAAGGAAAAGCTAAGGGCAATCTCTCGCAATCTCCTGTCTCTCACACAGAGAGAAAAACAGTTAGGAACCTCTTGCAACAGCCTAGATGAGAGGCTAAACTAGAAAGGGGGAGAGGGGCGAGCGAACAGAGGGCTGTACCTGAGAGAGAACCACCTGGGAAGAATTCTCAGTGGCTTACACCTGCTTAATCCTGCCCTCTCCTTGACCCTGCCTATTTAAAAAAAAAAAAAAAAAAAAAAGTTCTACAATTTCAGGTGTGACTAGGAAGATAATGGTACCCTGAGCAGAAACAGGGAGGTTGGAAATAGGATGATGGTAAGAAATTAAGGAGTTTGGTTAGGGCAGGGTAAGTTAAAGGTACCAACAGCATGTCCAGGCAGAAGGTCCGGGGGACAGTTAGCTTTTTCTCTAATTCTCTTTTGGTTTGTTGTTGTTGTTGTTTGAGACAGAGTCTCACTCTGTTGTCCAGGCTGAAGTGCAGTGGCATGATCTTGGCTCACTGCAACCTTTGCCTCCTGGGTTCAAGTGAATTCTCCTGCCTCAGCCTCCCCGAATAGCTAGAATTACAGGTGCCCGCCACCACACCTGGCTGATTTTTGTATTTTTAATAGAGATGGAGTTTTGCCATGTTGGCCAGGCTGGTTTCCAACACCTGACCTCAGGTGATCTGCCCACCTCAGCCTCCCAAAGTGCTGGGATTACAGGCTCTAATTCACTTTTAATAGTGAACTTAAGAGCAAAGGTGTCACTTATTTCACTTTATACATCTGGTATCAGGCATAGGATCCAGCCCACTCTTTAAGGAAGAAAGGAAGAATGGAAAGGGGAAAGGAGGGACGGCAGAAAGGAAGGAAATGTGGTACTCACAGACACTGAAGGCCTGTGCTGAACTTCATATTTGGAATCAGTTCCCCCCGGAAATACTAGTTGAAACCAGAGAAGTGGTTGAAATCGCCAAAGCAGAGAGAACAGAGAGTGGGTGAGTGTGAGAGAGATCTACATGGAGGAGTCAGGAACAGGAGAAGCAGCTTGCAAAGGACATATAGCAGAGGTCAGGTTGGAAGTGAAGAGAGAAGTTCCAAGAAGGCAGAGCATTAATCAACAGGATTGAAGGCTGTTATACACCCGAGAAGTGAGGATAAACTAAGAAAGGCTGCTCTTTCTCTGACTCTGTATAAAACCTAGAAACTGAGGCAGTCACTAAAAGATTGCTCTTCATGACTCCCTTTCATCATGGCCATTCACTATCGAATCATAAGCACAGGACGCTGTCATCCCAGACTCTAACCTGAGCCTCACACAAAATGGCAAGTTCCATATGACAACTGTTGAGGTGAATGAAAAGAGGTAAATCAGGCCAAGTAAGAAAAGGACAAGAAGTCAGTGCTTCTTTAGCTTTCGAAGAGAACTTGACAGTGTATTTCACCTTGGGAGCCTATTACCATCTCTTGGGTAGATGGGGAAAAGAGGCTTCAATATTACTAATTGGATTCAACAGATGTGTATTGGTTGTGCACTAAATGCAAGACTCCATGCTAGGAACATAAAGCAATAATTTGTAAGCTTTAGCCTGCCTCAGAATCACGAGGACTATGTGTAAAAACAAACATCCCTGGGCCCCAGCCCAAAACTTCTGATTTAGCAGGTCTAGGGATGGGGGCTGAGAATTAGCATTCCTCACCAATTCCGAGGTGGTCCTGCTGCTGCAGGCCTAGCAACCACCCTCTGAGAGCAAGGAGCCTCATGGGTCATCATCAGAAAAGACTAAGTAAGCTGGGGTGACTTAATTCAACAAGCAAGAAGTGTACACAATTCTATACCGTATCACGATCATTTCAAACTTAGTTAACCCAGCATTCCTGAAATGAAAATCAGAATCAATGAGAGGCTACATACTTCTTACCTTAACAAGCAGTCCTGGAGCAAAATATACTCATATCATCTACAGAATAAAAAGTAAATCAATGTACCTACATCTCCTTACCTGTTGCATTGGTCCATTCTCACGTTGCTAATAAAGACATATCAAAGACTGAGTAATTTATAAAGAAAAGAGATTTAATTGACTCACAATTTCACATGGTTGGGAAGGCCTCACAATCACGGCAGAAGGCGAAGGAGGAGGAGGAGCAAAGACACACCTTATATGGCAGCAGGCAAGAGAGTTTGCGCAGGGGAACTCCCATTTATAAAACCATCAGATCTCGTGAGAGTTATTCACTACCATGAGAACAGTGTGCGGGAAATCATCACCCCCATGACTCAATTGTCTCCATCTGGTCCTGCCCTTAACAGGTGGGGATTATTACAATTCAAGGTGAGATTTGGGTGGGGACACAGCCAAACCATATCACTTGTGTAAAGATCTACAAGAAGAAGAAGAAAAAAAATCTCTAATCATTTCTCTTAATCCAAAAGTAGCTGGGCCTCATTCACTGAACCTACCCCTCACATTTGCACCCAGCCTTTTCTGTAACTCACTTGCAATAGTGAACTTCTTCAAAGCAAAGGTGTCATTTATTTTCCTTATACATCTAGTATCGGGCATAGGATCTAGTCCACTCTTTAAGGAAGAAAGGAAGAGTGGGAAAGAGGAAGGGAGGGAGGGCAGGAAGGAAGAAAGGGAAAAGGAGGGAAAAAAGGGAAGGAAGAAAGAATGGAAAGAAGAAAGGCAGGAAAGTAAGGGAAGGAAAGGAGGGAAGTGGGGAGGGAAGGAGAAAACAGCCTGGTTTAATTCTTGGACTCTACAGAGCTGACGAGGCAGCTCATTTTTAGTACTGTTTCCTTTCTGATCAACAGGTCTTGCCACTGTGCAATTCTCCTCTGTTCTGGTCTGTTTCCATCCTGCAACTTTTACTTGACTCTCCTCAGTCCTTCCTCCAGTGTGACTCCTGTTCCAGCCAGGGGCTGTCTCCCAGCCCACCCTCCTCTGTGTATTGTTATTTAACAATCCTAGCCAATGCCACTTTCACACTTTGAACAGCCCATCACTCTCTCCACTGCCCAGCCCAAATCCCAGATATCTTTGGCTCTCCATCTTCTTTATGGTAGATTCCCAGGCAGTCTCCACATCCTCCTAACTTCCTTCCTGCGATTCCTCATGGGTCCCTTCTCTCCCAGCCTCATCACCACTACTCTTGTGCCTTGATTGTTAAAGCCATCATGTAACTGGGCTCCCTGTCCCACTATATCCCTCCTCCAACTAATCCTACACACTATCACCACATCAGTTATCCTTAAACACCATGTTCATTATCAAAGCAGCCGTTATTCTTTATTAAGCACTTAATATGTGTCCAACGTAACTGTAAACATTTTATATGCATTATGTCATCTAATTCTCACCCCATGAAATGCCTTATTATCCACATTTTAGAGATGAGGTAACTAAGGCCTGTGCATCTACAAAGACTTGCTTAAAGGACTTTTTTTAAGGGCCTTCCCAAGTCAACCTGCATTCCTAATACTTCTTCTCACTCTCCTCTTCAAAAACCTCTGCACTGGTCAACGTTGTCTACTGATGCCTCCAGATCAGGTTGTACCTCCCTACCTCTATTGTTGAGTGTGTCTCTCAGAGTCAACACAGATCACCAGACATGTACAGGACTCATTGAAGAGCTCACAGGCCTGGGGAGCAATTCCAACACTCCTGTGTAAAGAACTTTCTGCTTCTAAGAAAACCATAAGCACAACCGACCCATGAAACTTGACCTCTGTAGCCCCTCAGGCACTCCAACTCAGGCCCAGGAAGGAATGTTCTCCTATTCCTTGGTGGCAGAAGCCTCTCAGTACCTGGTCCCTGCTTCAGATCATTCCTGACCCTCTGGAGTATGATCCAATAAATCCTATAAATATATTTGCACCATCATCTGGCCATCTGAATGGTCACCCAGGTAATCAGACATACAGAAAAGCACAAACTCAGCAAAATATAGCAATATGCTTGAGAGAAAGTATGTCACCTAGACATGCACCTGTCTATCACTTACTGTAACTGGGTAGCCAGATGCACACTGCATGCATAGATTGTCATGTAGTCTCTTGGTATACTTCCTCACAGCTTTCAGATCTCCACTAAAAGGATTCTCATCGGAGAGGCCTTCCCTGACTACCCTGGCTAAAATGCAACCTGCTTCCCCTCACACGGCTTCACCTTTCTTCACAGACCTGCTGTCACCCATGTACTCCCTTGCATGCATGTCTGCCCCACTCACATGTAAGCTTGGTGAGTCAAGGGCTTTGCCTGTTGCTTCTTGTAATCTCAGAATCTAAAGCAATACCTGGCACTTAAAAGGCCTTCAGTAAATATTTGTGGAGAGAATGAATGTAGAGAAGATGACGAAAAAGTAATGAGAGGGAATAAAAGCCTCATTTGAAACAATCTTATTTTAATTCAAATGCATATGCAATAGCAAGTTTTTAGTTAAATGGAAATGAGCAGGCCTATTGAGAAGTACACCAGCCTTTTCCCAGTTTCCAATCAGTGTATATTTAATCTGGCTTCAGCTCCACTCTTCATTTGGCAGCATATAACCAAAGGGTAGGAATAATTTCTTATAGCAGTGAAACACTTCTGTAGGAATTCCCTTTACAACCCACTTAGCTATGGAATCATTGCCCAGTGACCTGGCTTATAGATCGGGATAGATGTCTAGGTATCAAAGAATGGTGATCAGATATGTGCTTGTCCTATTTCCTGCCTGATGGTAAGAGACATTTTCAAGTGCAATTATAAAGGGAAATTGAAAATTGGAAAGAAAAAAATGGAGGTTGAAAAGCAAACACAATGATTTACATTTTTCTTAGGAGACAAAGAAGTTTTCTTAAGATTCTGTCTGACTCCAAGATAAAACAGATATGCATGCCATCCTCTCCCCAGGCCATAACCATCAGTTTAACCCCATACATGATTTTTATGCTCATGAGGCAACATTTCACCATTTCAGGACATAATGATGACAAAATAATTGGTGGTGATGCAGTCTAGCCTTAATTAATATAAGACAGCTTATGCAAACTTTCAGACAGACCCAAGGGAAACACCAGGTTTCAAGACTTTCAAGAAAGCCAGGGCACTCTTTGACCAAGTCTAGGTAGCCAATACCCACCCTCTTCCACATCACTCTCCTAGGAAAGCCAAAGGTATATCCATTTCTGGAATATCCTAGCCAAGGTACATGCTAGATAAATGGAGAACACCTAGAAAAAGCTCTGATGAAAGAGCAATTGCTGCTGGCCACCAATAACAGGGCGCATTGCTCTTCCTTGCAGTGTGTGTGTGCAGGTCTGGGGCCCACCAGGTCTGAACGGGGAGTTTCCCTTTGGCCTGCCCTGGCCCTGTAGCTTCCCTTTGGCCATAATGGACCATGGCATAGCCAAAGCCAAGCATGGTGGGGAAACCTGCTTCCTTACTTTTCAAATTAATCTTTCTCCCCAATGTGTAACAGCACTCCATGTTTTGCTGTGTATTTTACTTTGTGATACTAGGGAGAAAAAATCCTGAGTATTTTTGGTTTTGCTTTTTCTCTCACCTTTGTTTTTTTTATAGAATGAAGCCTTTGAAAGTTACCAGGCAACAGAAATACAAGCAAATAGAGAATGGTGTGTAGTGAAGCTAAAGCAAATTCAATCAATCACTTATTTGGCACTGACTATATTCAAGACATAGTAAGTGGCCACTTACAATGATGGAACAAAGAATCATAGAAAGCAGGACCTGTTCTCAATGATGTATTTTGTTTGAAATTTATTCCACCATCTAGAAACAAAATGGTGACAATTGAGAATTTAAAAATGACATTTGTCTTTAAAATTAGCATTCCAGTGAAAATTCAAGTGAAGATTTTCCAGACAAAACAATGATTCTGGACAATAATTTGTCCCTCTAGGTCTCCTATCTATCCTTCAACCTGCTTTGTGCCCTAAGAGGCTGATATTTACAGGCTATAATCATGTCAAGAAATATTTTGTCCTCTGGCTTCTGGTTATGTTTGACTTGACTTCTTCAAGCCAATGGGAGAGCTATGGCAGGAAACTGGAAGGAGAGGAATGAGGTTCAGGTATTTATTTCTCAGCAACCTTCTTGCAGAGTCAGCTCAGACTATCTCTGTGCCTTGGCCAACTCATCTCAAGTTGATCCCACACATACAACTCTTTCCTGGGTTCCAGTAACCACTTCCTTGCCCTACCCCTTACCCCTGCATGCCTACTGTGCTTATAGTTTACCTACAGCTATTTATAGCTTTGCAAATACTCTCTTTATTAACATTCCCTCAAAATATTGTGAGAGTACCACCTGCTTCCTGGTAGGACTCCAGCTAACGCATATCTCAAGTCTGCTAAAGGAGAATAGGGACCAGAGTGAGGAGAAGGAGCCAGTGGAGAAGAAGAGACAGAAAGTACAGAAGAAAGAGAAAGAAATACATAATGCAATCCTTGTATTTGGCTAGATGAGAGAGAGGGGCGTGCAGAGTCCAGACACAAGAATTAGTCTTGAACAGAGAAGTCATCTTCTTGGACTGCAGGGAAAAAAAACTAATGTGATTACACAGATAAGTCCATTTGTCAGTGTGCAGGCAAAAACTTAAGGCAATTCACACCTGATAATCGTAATTTTCCCAGTGAGGTAGGAGTCAAAGTCATTTGCTAAGAGCGAATGAGAAAGGAGTGAGGTAGAGGACCCAAGGATTGTTGTGCTGAAAGGTTTGAATAGCCACTGAAGAAAGGGAAATAATTATCTAAACTGGATTCAAGGAAAAGCTCAAGTGATTCTGGAGATGATGATTCTGTAGCGACACTAATCCACCTAGCACTGACAATTTCCCTTTAGCAGCTCTTAGAATCCTTGGTGTAAGGCCGGGCACTGTGGCTCATACCTGTAATCTCAGAACTTTGGGAGGCCAAGGCAGGTGGATCACCTGAGGTCAGGAGTTTGAAACCAGCCTGGCCAACATGGCAAAACCCCGTCTCTACTAAAAATACAAAAATTAGCCAGGCGTGGTTGTGGGCACCTGTAATCCCCACTACTTGGGAGGCTGAGGCAAGAGAATCGCTTGAACCTAGGAGGCAGAGGTTGCAGTGAGCCAAGACCGTGCCATTGCACTTCAGCCTGGGCAACAAGAGTAAAACTCTGTTTCAAAAAAAAAAAAAAAAAAAAAAAAAAAAACACCTTGATGTAAGAATAGGAAAGTAAGCGTAGGCACAGTGGCTCATGCATGCCTGTAATCCCAACATTTTGGGAGGTCAAGGCGGGCAGATCACTTGAGGTCAGTTCAAGATCAGCCTAACCAACATGGAGAAACCCCATCTCTACTAAAAAAAATACAAAATTAGCCAGGCGTAGTGATGCATGCCTGTAATCCAAGTCACTCAGGAGGCTGAGGCAGGAGAATCGCTTGAACCCAGAGGTGAAGGATGCAGTAAGCCAAGATCACACCATTGTACTCCAGCCTGGGTAACAAGAGCGAAACTCCATCTCAAAAAATAAATAAATAGATAGATAAAATAAAAAGAGTAGGAAAGTGGATGACAAAAGTCTTTCAAAGCAGCAATTGCAGGGCAGGTAAGATGAGGCTATTGAGGTTCTAACAGAATGGTTTAAAGGAGTATGTGTTCTGGAGCTACACAGAACCTCAATGTACCTCTTTCCAAATATATCACTTGAGGGAAAGTAATCATCCTCAGTTATAGTTTCTTCATTTGTAAACTGGAGATAATAATAGCATCTAACCATAGAGTTTGCTTTTAGAATCAAGTATGATTATTCACATAAAGTGGTTACTAGCATACCTACTAAATGTGATTTCTGTTATTACTAATAAAATTTGGACAGTCGTGGGGAAAAATGATAGCTAAATAATGCAATGGAGTTCTCGACTAGATGGAGAAGAAGTCAAGCTGTAGAGGAGACTCATGGACTGGAGAAAGAAAGGAAATGAGAGATCAGAGTGAGATCTAAGTCCAGGGTATCTGGGACAAGAGGAAGGTCTACAGACATGGAAAGTTGTAGGTAGAGAATGATTCTTGGAGTTTATTATCTCAGAGGGGATGCACAGCTGACTCACATTAGTATTGTCCAACATACAGAATACCACAATCCCTTCCACAGCCATGAAGACAACTCATCCATCATGGCCAGACTCTGTTGAATATGGAAATAATCCGTGATCCAGGTGGTCATGCCCTCAACTAATGAAGAAGAATGCCTGATATAACAATGGCCTGGTCAATTATAATGGTTAGGTCAGGAAAGGCAAAGGAGAGATTGTTGATGGCGTATTCATGCCCTATGAGATAACGGAGCAACTGTCTCTACTCAAGAGAGCTATAAGGAGATAGCATCCTTAGGAGAGGATCTAGGTTTCATTTTAAATGAAAAGTGAAGTAATCCCAATCATCAAGCCACAAGTGCTTTCTTGATGGGGTAACATTGAATTACATTTCAATATGTTCTCAAAAATATGCATTTTAAAATTTGCCATTTCTGTAGCAGTTTGTTAAAAAATTTGGCTTATCATTATGGATTAATTTACTATAAATTAAAGAGTATGTCTCATTTTGTGAATGGGAAAAATGAAAATACACCTATGATAAATATTAAATATGTATGTATATTAATGAATAAAATTTTATATACAAATTTCAACTTTTCCCTTTCTGAGTTTGAGAATCAAATGGAAAGTTTGTTTTATAATGACATTTATAATATGAACTTTAATAGTATGCTGACATGAGCAAAGCATTTTATTTCAAAGCACTTCATCACATACCATACAAAAATAATTAAATGAATTTCAAATTCAAAAAAGAGTCCAAAGAATTATGTAATATTGCAAAGGGAGCTCAAGAGTTTAAAAACTGTAGTCAGTTTAAGCAAAGTTAAAGTATTAGAAAGAATTCTGTAAAGAGACTAAAGATAAATAAAAATGTATTTATATGAAGGATGCTGAGTAAGAAGCAGCAGTAGGAAGAGTTATATAGAAGAAAGCCTGGGGAAAAGAAGAGTAGGAGATGGGGAGATAGGAAACTGGAGAGGCTGCCTTGTAGGTGATATGGATAACAGGGATAGGGCACAAAGTCAGGGCTGGCTGGACTGAAGGTTTCGTCGGTGGCGGGCAGAGTCATCCAGGAGACCACAGACAAGGTGAACTCACACACTGTGACCTGCCCAGTAGACTGTAGGTTTTGTTTGCTCTGCAGTCCAAGCAGAACCCTAGCAAGGTGCCACTTTGGTGGCCATGAGAAGAGCCCTTGAGAATGATGAAGGGTAAGAAACTACCACACCTAAAGGCAGACTATGCACAGATAGTAGAGATAGTGTCAGGGACCCTCATCTTCCAATCGCATTCACTGTGGCCACAGTCATACGAAGGTCTGAGACTTCACAGCACGGCCTTGTGAATGCATGATGGGGCCAAGGTCACTGGCCTCTGAAGTGAACTCCACTGACCATAGGGTAAATATGGGAGATTGAAAACAAAAGTCAACTTTCCATGTCTCTCAAACGACTATTAAAAACAAGATAAAGAGATTTCTTTTAAAGGTCTACATCGACAAAGACAAAGAAAATAGGAAAATATATTTCTCCTTCCCCACCACCAAAGAGAGGACTGGGTGTTTCCTAAGGAGTCCAGCTGGCATGGCTTACGGGAATGCTGGGCACCATGAGGATCGGAGTTCTGCGCAGGGGGTATGGGAAAGTTTATACATACTGAGCAGGGCACCTCACGGACCCATCCTCTGTCTAACTCCGGAAATAAAAACAGTCAGGCCTATAAGTCCTCAGAAGAAGATTGCAAGACTCCTTTCTGGATAAACTGACCAGCCCAGTGAAAAAGCCTCAACTACCATCCACAGTGAACCCGCCAGTCAACAGGCCTTATGCAAAAGGACTTTTCGGAATTTCACTCTCAAATATTAAATACTGCCATAGATCATCAGATATTTGAGGAAAGCCTGAAAAATGAAAAACAGAAACCAAAACAAACAGAATAAAAGGTCCTGAAGCAAACAGACCATTCCAGAAGAAGCAGGAAAAAAAAAAAATTCAGTTATCATTGATGTGCTTATGTGCTTATAGAGATAAGAAAACAGAACATGATGCTATTTTTGAAAAGAACATTCTAAGAACAAAAAAAAAATTCTTGGGAATTAAAAACATAACACAAATAAAACACTCAATGTAAGGAAGCTGGAAGAGATGATAAAATATTCTAAAGAGTAAAACAAAAGTCAGAGATGGAAAAAACAGAAATTAAAATATTATAAAATTTGGAGAATCAAACCGGTATATTCAATATCCAAAGAATTCGATACCCAGAAAGAAGAATTAATGTATTAGTAATACAAAAGATTTCCCAAAACTACAGAGTTTCCAGATTGAAATGGTCTAACCATGGGTTCAACATAATAAATATTTTTTAATTCACACCTTGGCACACCATTATGAAATTTCAGAACTCCCAGGATAAAAAGAACAGAAACGCTTTCCAAGAGAAAATACAATTCACATCAAGAGATAGAAATCAGAATGGCAATGGTCTTTTTAATGGCAACTCTGGAAGTTCTGAGTCAATAAACCAATTCTTTCAAAAATCTAATAGAAAATTACTTTTTAGCTAGAATTATATATCCAGACTAAATATCAAATGAGAAACTAAAATAAAGACATTTGCAGACACCTAATGTGTCAGAAAATTTTCCTCCCAAGATACTCAGAATAGATGCAGAAACTTTGATAGCATCAGGGACAAAGAGAAGATGCCAAAACTATTCAAAGGATTAAAATTGATTATATACAAAAAAAAAATCAATAGTTAAAATACATTGGCCTTTTAAATAGCAATACTGAATGCTAGAATAAAATGGAACACAGTCTTCAAAATTTTTAGGGAAAATCAGTTTCAACCTAGAATTCTTTATTCAATCAAACTATCAAGCAAGTGCTGGAGTAGGTAAAGATGGGTTTGTGTCCATGCTATATAGGGTTAACTATTAGGACTATCACCTCATCCTGTGGCTATGGGGAAACTAGCTGTTCTACCAGAAGGTCATGGCCTAGGTGTCACCTCTCCCTGCTAAATTGTGTGCAAGCAGAGTTAGGACATGTGGTACAGGCTGGGTGCTATGCAATAGGAGAGGAATAAAAGGGCATTTACATTGAGCATAATATCAGTGGTGCTCTCTGGAGTTGTTCAGTTTTCAAAGGGTTACAACTGTAGTAGCCACCAAAAAAAAAAAAAAAAAATAAGCTTCTAGCAGTTTAGGTTTGAAGATTATAAACCTGTAAAATGATATTCAGTATCTTATGTTTGGAAAAGAGCCAGATAGCAATCTGACACTTACTAAATATGTTCAATTATCACACAAAAATGCTGTGGTGCTGTGTCTGCTAACTATTTCAACATATATAGGCTGATTATATTTTTCCTTTTTTAGTCTATCGATTCTAAATGAATATGAATAGAGTATAAGTGAAAGCTTTAGATGCTTCAAAAAACTGCTCATTCCAGATTCTAAACCATTACCAAACGTGTTATCTATAATCCATTAGTAAAAGTACATGCTATGATCTATCTGGGTGGGGTAAGGATGAAAGAATGAAGGACAATGTGGGAGTGAACTGGATTGCATTTCAGAGGAAAGCTCCTCCGGGCTTGATTGTCAAAGTTAGCCAATCTGAGCTTTAAAAACACATAGCAAAGCACACACCAATTAAAATTCAAAAGAAAAGCAAATAAAAAAAAATTTCATCAGAAAATTTCAGAATCGCAAGAGATATTACAAACCACGTCTCAGGATATTTAAAGGCCTCAAAAGTAGGTGAGAATTTAGAATGACAGTTATTTCAAATGGCATCCAAGTGCCACTCAATTTGTATACTGCTCACTTACTAACATCCCTGAAATGTATCCTGTATATTCCACCATCTCCACCCATCCTTGAGTCCTGACCTTCACTTAAAGTTTCTTCCCTACCATCCAGATCCTACCTCACATTTAGAGTGAAGCTCAAACTTCAATGTCTTCACCTAAGCCTTTTCTGATCTCCCCAACCCATAGATTTTACTGTCATTTGCTGGCCACTAGCACCATTTTTCTTGGTACTAAGACAGAGCTAATGAAGCAGCAGGTCTTATTTCATCAATTCAGTTTTGAGCCTTTTGAGAGCAAAGACCTTATCTTGGAATTCATGCATTCAGCAGCATTTAGCAGCATGTTAGGACATAGTAGGCACTCAGTAGACACTCAACCATTATTTTTCTGTGCAATATGACAGAAAAAAATATTTCTTCCCTCACACCAAGGTAAAATACTTCTTTAATTAGGATCCTGCTGAATGACCACAGATTCAGAAACTTGGATAAAGTAGTTTTTGCCTCAAAAGGAAATAAAAAACACTGAAACAACATTTTTAATACACATTTTCATCATATTTAAACTATAGCATTTTATTAGAACATAAAAAGCGCCTAAAACATGGCTATAGTCCTACCTGCTACAGGAGCAGCACTGGAAACTCTTCCTCATTACACCTTTCTTATTTTTCCTGATGTTACACTCTCCTGGCATTCTTCCTTCCCCTCTGGTTATGCCTTGTCTATTTTAGTTAGGGGCTTATCTTCCATTTGAAATGCAGGAGCTCCTCTAAGCTGATTCTGGGGTTCTCATCTTATTCCGTGCTCTCTTCTAAGCCATCTTATTATCTATGCCCATGGCCTCAAATACCATGACAGCTCTAAAATTTACATCTACAGTCCAGACATCTTCCTAAGCTCTATAATTATACATCCAGCTGCCTTCCCTACTTTAATGTCTCACAAGCAACTCAAATTCAACTTGCCTAAATTGAACTCAAGATTTACTCTCTTTCTCAGCTGTGTAACTCGGCAAATGGCCCCACCATCCACTCCATGCTGAAAGTCAGTAACTCTATGCTTATACCTGACTTTCTTTATCCTTCAGTCTCTCCAGCCAGTCCATTGTCAGATTCTCTTTTTCATACCTGGTGTGTTGTTACTCAAATAACAATCCATCTCCTCTGCCACCATCCAGTGCAACCTATTGTTATCTGATGCTTGAGTTACTGCCACACTCTCCTAACTGGTCTCTCCAAAGCCAATCTGATCAGCCTTCCAATCCATTCTCCATGCAAAAGTCAATGTCATCTTTTCAAACACAAATATTGTATTACTCCCAGGCTGAAAACCTTCCACTAGTTTCTCATTAGACTTAGAATAATATCAATAATGGATACCATGGTGTACACCAAGATCCTTTCCTTCAGATCAAGACATGCATTTCCCCAGCTGTTGAGAGTATAACAGCTGACAACTGTCAGCTGAATCCCTCTCCTGGACTTGTCCTCAGATGAAGAAAGCCACTAAATTAAGAAAACACACCCTTCCCCACTGCACTTCTCAATTGGCTACTGGTCAACTGGTCATTGAGAAAGCATAAAGACCCAGCCCCCTCACCTAAATTTTGGTAATTCTGAGAAGCCCTCCCAGCTCTCTATAGAATGAACTGACACATTTCTTGAGACTATACCATAAGTCAACTTATCTCTCTTTCCAGTCCCACTTGCTTCACTCTTTTACTCCCTGCATGCTGCTTATTTAAGTCTTGAGTCTGTTTCTTGGGAAACCTAACTTGTGACAATATCCTTTACATGATCCAGACAGCCACGTGTGATCCAACCCCTGCTGACATCTATATTACACTTCCCCAAGCTCTCTCTGTTCCTGTCATTTTGGCCATCTTTTAGCTCTTTAAATATGGCATTTTTCTTCCTGCTTCAGAATCTTCACATGCCTTAGGCTCTACCTGGGACATTTACTGCCAGATGACTTCCACTCCCCAGTTCCTTCATTATCGTCACTTCACGTTTTTGAATAATTCTTATTCTCTATTCAAATCTCAACTCTAGCTCAAGGAAGCCTTCCCTGGCCCCCAAGGACAGCTAGCTTTCCTTTTATCAGCTCTCACTGCCTATTATACCTCTCTTTCAAGATACTTTAAAAGAATCATAATCATTGCATAATCAATTGTGAAATATTTATCTCCCTTGATATAACATCAAATTCAATCTCACTTGTTTGCTACAATAAACCTTGCATACAGTAGTTGCTCAAAAAGTACTAATATACCATACGGAACATGCTGTTTAATCAGTCATATAGCTGGAATTATATAGTTCAATCCTCTTATAATAGTATATAAATAAAGGGAGATAAAGTAGTCACTGAAGTCATATCGCTATATATTTACACAGGAAGGATAGTTTATAGCTTAATCCAACTCCTGATTCTCCTGATGATAAAATAACCCATCTCTCCTAGCCTTCCAACAATTAAAGAATTATAGAGGTTACATGAAAAATTATAACCACTATCAAAATTGCCAAATCCCATCAGCAAAGAAATCCGAGATAAGCCTTCCTAGAAATGTGTTTGGGGCAAAAAGAGGAGGGGCAAAGGATTCAGTGTGTGTTTGGAAGGGGAATGACTACCTCCAAATAGAACAAAGACTCTGAATAGTAGGGAATGTTCCAGATTGAGAAGAATGGTGGGAAAAGCCAGGGAAAAAGACGCGTAAGAGCGTTGGGTGATGTGGCAGAATGTAACATAAGTGCATATAACGCACTTTCTATTTTTCTAATATTGTGCATGACCAGCCACAATATGGCTTTTTCACGTACACCTAGAGTGTAGACACAGAAGACAGTAATAAATCAGTTCGCTCTAGCAAGTCTGATCTTAACATTCCTGTGATCACTAAATATGTCAGAGTTTCCAGATTCATCTACAGTCTAGTCTAGTGTTGCATGTTGGGGCTAAAGGAACTGCTGCTATACATGGACAAAGCTTCCACCAGGACCTTCACATAGCACAGCGCTAAGAGGCATTGTTCACCTTGCATTCTATGTGAGTGGTGGCCCTGTAATTGTGCATTGTGGCAGCCCTGGTTGTAGAAATGTGGTTGATTAATTTGAACGGTAGTTGTTATAATTATACCTTTGGATCTCAGGATGAGTCAGCAAATAGATGGTGGCAATTGTTTCATCACTTGCCAGGCAGTCAAGTTTCACAGTAAATAATTTAAAGAGGAGCTAGAGTCAGGAGCCAACCTAGGGTAAGAAACCTAGGAGGAAGTGTGAATCAACCAAGAACAACTCTGGGACAGTATGTGTGAAGCAAGTAGAAGATGACACATCAGTATTCAGGAGGGAAAGAGTGTTAGTGAATGTTTTGAATGTCATCATGAACTCAGTACCAAGGGATGTTTAGAGAGTAATGTATGAAACCCAAAGCTTACAGTCAATAACCGAAAGCAGGGATGAGCTGTAGATAATTCCAGAATAAACCTCAGAGTCAGAAGTAGCAGTTAGGTGTGGAAGAGCTTATTTTGCTAATGCTGTACTTAAATGCCAGTGGGTTTGGAAGGCTGCAGGGCTTAGAGGGGTTGTTGCTGCAGGTGCTCCTGAAACTACCCTCCCAGCCCTCTGTAGAGTTGTACCTTTGCCATGTCCAAGGACAATATGGGCAGCCAATAAAAGCAAATGTGTGTCCTGAGCATCAGTTACCCTCATTCATGGAAACAGACATCTTGGTTCATTCACAATCAAATATCACTTTCTTTTTTGAGGGAAATTGAGTATAGGGATTTTTTTTTTTTTTTTTTTTTTTTTTTTTTTTTTTTTTTACCCAAATCACCTGAACAATGGTCTCAGCTCTTCTCTCTTTTTGTACTGAAGGCAGACTAAATGCAAGCAAGATATCTGTTACTAATCAAAACAGGCTCACCACCACCCCACTCTCCTCCAGGCCCAAACCCTTCCCAGGAAGCTTCCTGGGCTGTGGTGGAGCCGAAACCTCATTACGGGGAAGCTTCTACAAGGCCTCCAGGAACAGAGAAACAACCCACGGGCACTTCAAGAGACCATGGGTGTGATGGTAAATTTTAGGTGTCAACTTGATTGCATTAAGGGATGCCCAGATCACTGCTAAAGCATTATTTCTAGCTATGTCTGTGAGGATGCTTCCAGAAGAGACTGGCATTCGAATCAGTGGACTGAGTAAGGAATATCCACCCTCACCCAGCGTGGGGCAGTGCCATCGAACTGGCTGAGGGCCCTGATAGAACAAAGAGCAAAGGAAAAACTAATTTACTCTTTCTTTTCTAGAGCTGGGACACCCTTCTTCTGCCCTTAGACCTCAGAACAACAAGTTCTCCAGCCTTCAGACTCCAAGGCTTACACCAGTGGCCCCATATTCTCAGGCCTTTGGCCTCGGCCTGAGAGCTGCACCACTGGCTTCCCTGATTGTCAGGCCTGCGGACTTGGCCTGAGCCATGCTCCTGGCTTCCCTGATTCTCCAGCTCACAGATGACCTGTGATGGGACTTCTCAGGCTCCATAATCATGTGAGCCAATTTCCATAATAGAGTCCCTCATATATCCATCCATCAATCCATCCATCCATCCATCTACTACCTGTCTATCTGTCCATCTGTCTGTCTATCCATCCATCCATCTAGCTATCCTATTAATTCTGTCTCACAGGAGAACTCTAATACAATAAGTGAGCACACAGTAATCTCAAAATAAACGGCCCTCAAGGCACTCATCTTTAATGTATCAGGGTGCAATCTTGAAAAGGAAGATATGAAATTGAGGGTTGAGTACACATAAAACTTGGAGATCTAGTCCCTGCTGCATTTATTTTAAATTTAATAAAATATGAGTGAGCTGTGCAGTGACAAGGATGGCAAAAAGAGTTAAGTAATCTGGGACTTGAGAGAAGATGAGGTGGGAACATAGGAAGGAGGGTCAGTGATCCATTTCATTCAAAGGCCAAGGACCCATAAACTCTCTTACAGAATGTTCTTTATGGCCCTTGCATTTTTAGTGACACGCCAAGCCAAGCTTACTCTCTCAGCTGTCTGATCCAAAAGGCTATATCTGAGAGCCAAGCTTCCTTCCCCCTCAGTAACTGTACCACAGGATGGGACCGATACCAGCAGCAGCAAGTTCCTGGCTTAAGGCCAGCTGCTTTATTACTTATTAACTTATTTTATATAGCCTGCATCATGGCAAGAAAGCTTTCTTTAATTATCAACAGGAATGCAGAAGCCACAAGGGGGAATCAGAGCTAGAGAACTGCGGCTGTGCTGATTACACCATAGCTCTTATCAAAGCAGACACAGGGTTAGAGCCGCAGAGATATGATGCTGGAAGCTTCCAGCAGTGCGTGGGAGGGAACCTAGAAGGCAGGCTCCCTGCCGGGTAATTGTGCTGGAATGAATTCTCGACAAAGAGGAGGTTTTTCTTCTTCCCTCTTCTTCCAGTTCAGGGAAGTTGAACATCACAGTTGCCAGAGACAGGACGTACAGTAGAAGTGCAACCTTGATATGCAGGTGGCCAGCACAACAGAGTGTGGTGGAGCTGTGAGGTCATGAAGAATGTAGAGAGAAGTGATCATTAAGCAGAGGCACTGGCAAAAAGGCAGCCTTGAACCTTGGTATAAGCACTGATAATTACCATGGGGGCTGGGCTGTCTTACCAGCATGCAGAGTCAGCAGCAGCTTACTGGGTGGGCTGGAGAATGTCAGGATGATCCTTCCCCTGCCCAAACATATCTCCCCTTTGGGTTCCCTGGGGTCTAAGAGGCCATCATCTAAGAATCAGATCAAGTACTGCCTTCTTCCTAAAGTTACTAATACCTTCCCATAACTATCATAGCAAAACTTTAACTAGCAAAAGTATTTGGTGAAGAGAAATGAGACACAAGATAATACTGAAAAAGATATTGGGAGTACTGAAAACAAACCACCCATATCCCTGACTTCTCAGGCACATGAAATTTCCAGAATGTAGCATCTGATAGATATTATGATTCTGTCCTAGAATATAATTCTGTTTGGGAGAATTTGGGGAGCCATGCCTTTGTTTAGGCTCCAAAGAGAAGACATACCTTAATGCAAGACGACAGAAACAGACTAGAATGAGACTAGATGTTGAGAAAAAAACGTATCTTCAATAGACACCCACAGAAAGAAATTTAGTTTTGTGAACCAGGAAAGAAATTCTTTCTGCAGAAGGAAATTCAGTTTATCTGAAACCCCTAGCACACACTGGGATCTAAAAAACCCTCACCACATAAAATTAAGACATTGCAGTGGTAGAAAAAGCACTCCGCTAAGAGACAAGTCAACCTGTCCTACGTGGTGAATATCATAATGAAAGGCTGCTGTGGGAATGTTGTATGTATCACATCCCTCAGAGGGCTGGTAAAAATTTACATCACCCTGATGCAAGAGACAAGCATCTGCCTCAAGTAAACTTATAGAAAAGAGGTGAGCTATAAAATTTTGACAGTAAAAACTCTGGGGAAACAGAACAACATTTTAGTATAGAACAAGTTGAAAGAAAATGACAAAGTGAGGGGGATGGTGATATTTCATCATCTCTGGCAAAATGCTGAGGCATAGAAACATGGAGAAGAGGTGACTATAAAAAGATAATGAATTAAGGGAAAGGGAGAAAAGGAGGAAATAAGAGAAAATAAAACTTCAGGTTTTTAATTTTTATAAAAAGCTAAAATGCATTGTAAAAATATTTGGTTTTCTTGACAGAGAAAAATAACTATAAATTTGTATAGCCGGTAAGTCTATTTATAAGAAGAAATACCTAGGAGATAAAGTACTTGAAGCACTTCGAAAAAAATTAGGTTATATGTAGGATATTATTAAGAGAACTGAGTTTGTCCCCTTTATCCAAGACTTCTTTCCCATAATTTTTCTTTCTTTGGCCCTTTCCTTGGGTGGTGGAGGAGAAGTTCTTTCCATTTTAAAACATGTTCTGAACTTTCTATCTTAAAAACACTTTTTAAAGGGCTTATTCTAATGCTTTCTTCTCTCTTCCTCTGTTCTATCTCATCTTTCACTCTCCCATAGTAGCCAAAAAACTTTGTACACATGGTGTTCACTTGTCACCTTTACATTCTATACAAGTCATCCCTCTTTCTGTCCCTTCCAGCAATCTAGCTCTTAGCTCCCTACTTTACAGAAATGTATTATATTTCCATGGTATAACATAGCCTGCTTTCTGCGACAGCCACACCCGTTTCTAAAACTTCATCCTCTTAATTTATCTACCACATTTTAAACTACTGGAAACCCCAATCTTTCTTAACTGCACCCCAACTTCATCTCACATTCTTCCCCTTCTCCTTTGTTGTGTCTTCCCTCAGTCCAGCCCCAGAATGTCAATGTTGTCTATGCACAATTATCCCTACAGGATAGCAAAGCAATCCCTTTGAGCCTTTGGAGACATACTTCCATTGTTTCTGATCCAGACAAAACATTTAAGGGTATGGCTCTTGGCCAACATCTAGAGAATCCCTTATATCTTCACATTGCTTTTGTTTCTGTTTTTGTTTTTTCATTTTGCTAGGATATAGACCACAATAACCCAGAAGATATCACTTACTCTGATTATTTTGATCATCCTGGTTATTTTTTATTTCAACTTTGTCTCCAAAAAATGGTGTGGTTTCATAGATGGTATAGCAGATGGCTGAGAGGGGAGGCATGGGACTGGGCATTGTTTATTGTCCCATATTCTCCTTTCCCAGATTTTTGGAAACAAGCCCTGAGTTCTACTCACCATCAACTATAACATACATACGACAGACTTCTGAAAGGAGATAAAACAAAACAAACAAGCAAACAAAAAGTTTGGCGGTTAATGCCTCTGAAGAAGAGAATTGGATAGCTGGGTGAAGGAGGTGAGAAAGAGATTCGCTTTTCACTAAAGCTATTCTGCCTTTTGACCATGGGCTGTGGCCATATACTATATATTAAAACAGTAATTTGTAAATCAGAAATGCATGGAATACTTTTTGTAGACCCTGATGATGTAAAGAAATAGAAACATGTTTCCTGCTGTCAAGGAGCTTATAATATCATTAGGGAGACACAACATTATTTTAAAAGGAAATTATAATAGTTTATATTTGTCTCTCCACAAACTTGCTGCCTCATATGAGCCAACTTATTTAACTACTTTGACTTTCATTTCCTTTTTTGTGGAATGGGAAGATTGAATAAAATCATCACCTATTTCATTTATTTAATCATTTATTCATTCATTTAAATTTTCTACTCAATAATTTTTATTGAGGACTGAGGACTATATTTGTTGATGTTTACGGTATAGCCCCCACAAAACTCAGTAGCTTAAAACATGAACCATTTATTTAGCTCAAAATCTGACAGAGTGGCAAGTTGGGCTGGGCTCAGCTGGGTGATTGTTCTGCTAGTCTCAGTTGGACTCACTTATATGGCTAAAGTCAGCTGTCAGTCAGCTAAGGTAGCTTTGCTTCTGGGACTTAACTAGCTATTGACTGGGACAACAGAGGTAACTGGGCCACCTGGCTCTCATGTGGTCAGCTAGCCTGAGTTTACTCACATAGCAGCCTTGGAAAGCAGCAAGAGAGCAAAGTCTCAACAAGAAAGCACTTTTCAAGTCCCTACTAGAGTCACATTAATTAATGCCCCAATGGCAAAATCAAGTACAGCCCAGACTTAAGGAGTGGAGAAAGATACTCCAAATGTGATGAGAGGAGCTATGTAGTAAATTGCAAGGGCGTATGGAAGATGGAGGAGAATAATTTGAGGTCATTTTTGTGATTAGCACAAGCATTATGTGCTCCAAGTCTTGACCTGTGTGCAGCTTACATTGTATGCTTTCTGCTGCTGAGTTTCTACTGCCAGCAGATGATCATTATGAAAATCTGGGGTGAAATGGACCACAGGGAAATCATCAGAAGGGAAGTGATTAGGTTGACAGAACTATTATGATTAAGCAAACAAAACTTTCTTGAGATAGGCTATTCTGACCAGACTTTCCAGAACGTTTGTTGTTGTTGTTGTTGTTTTGTTAAGCTTTTACCTAAAGAAATCTCTCTGCAAACCCAAATGACAGCATTACTATGTTTGGACCCCTTAAGAGTTGAAGGAAGCAGTGACTATTAACAGATTTCCCTTACTGGGGCTCATGGATTTTGTTTGTTTGTTTGTTTTTAACTACAGCTTGTGGGGCAATAAGCTATATGTCTCCCTGACCACTGAGAATAGCAGGAATCAATCAACTAACAATGAGTCCTAAACACATACACCACTCCTTTTACTGTGCCAGATATTGCAGGGATGTATTGAGGCAAAACACCATTCCTTCCATCTGAAAGCTTGGCATGCAATTAGAAAAAAAAAATAACATATGCAAAGAAAGATAACTAACAATACCAGGTAGCAAACTAAATGATGATGAAGATGTTGAATCCACAATTCCCTCCAAGTATAAAGTTTCTCCAGGTGTTCCAGCTGTTCTTACACTATCTGCTCCACATTTCCTGCCGTGTCAAGGGTCCCCTAGTAAATTACCCTGTGGAGAGGAAATGTTACTCAGCCAGACATGACTGTGCTCCATCACACTCTCTCACACACCTGCTCGCAACCTCACATCCCTCACACACCTGTCATCACCCACAAGACACCCCACCTCTCTCCTATGCATCAGCCCTATAAATTTACATCCTCATTTTTCCATTCAGATGATACGTTTTCTCCCAAACACACCAAAATGAGAAGGAAATGTCACTTAAAAAAATAGTGAAAAATATGCAGTAGCAAATATTTCTACTTTTCCTTCTCTATAGCAGCTCTAAAGAGAAACTAAAGTCCATTTAGATAATGACCCAAAGGGCAAAAGGCCAAGGTGGGTGGATCACCTGAGGTCAGGAGTTCGAGACCAGCCTGGCCAACATGGAGAAACCCCGTCTCTACTAAATATACAAAAATTAGCCAGACGTGGTGGTACATGCCTGCAATCCCAGCTACTCAGGAGGCTGAGGCAGGAGAATTGCTTGAACCTGGGAGGCAGAGGTTGCGGTGAGCCGAAATTATACCATTGCACTCCAGCCAGGGCAACAAGAGCAAAACTCCATCTCAAAAAAAAAAAAAAAAAAAAGAAATGAGAAAGAAAAGGGAAGATTGCCTACTAGAGAGAGCACTTTCTCTCACAGGGCTCAGAGGCCCTGCATCCTGAAGAAGATGTTGATGGTTCTCATTGTATAAACTGGAGTGTGATCACTGCCACTTTGAGTTTTCTTATCTTTCAAAGAAAGTTGGCCGGGCGTGGTGGCTCATGCCTATAATACCAGCACTTTGGGAGGCCAAGGCAGGTGGATCACTTGAAGTCAGGAGTTCAAGACCAGCCTGGTCAACATGGTGAAACCCCATCTCTACTAAAAGTACAAAAATTAGCCAGGGATGGTGGTGGGTGCCTGTAATCCCAGCTACTCAGGAGGCTGAGGCAGGAGAATTGCTTGAACCCAGAAGGCAAAGGTTGCAGTGAGCCAAGATCACACCACTGCACTCCAGTCTGGGCAACAGAAGAACGAGACTCCTCAAAAAAAAAAGAAAGAAAGAAAGAAAAAAAGAAAGTAATGAATATTATATTTTCCTCATCTACCTCAGAGAGTTGTTAACACTTTTCCAATGTGATAGGTCTGTAAAATCATTCTATAAAATGTAAACTACCACATTATGGGTTAACAACTGTATCTAAAATCAGGAGTGGTACTCAAAATTTATTTACATAAATGTCCTCTTTGAGGACATCCAATCAGTTGGAATAAACACCAACCAGCAGTACTGGGGCTTACCCATAGACTCTCAACCTGTCTCTGCAGATCTTCGTACAATATAGTAGGAGAAGTGGTATAACCAGCAAAATACCAAAATAGGTACATGGGCAAAACCACTGTGGGTCCTGCCCAAGCTCAAAAATAAATACTTGTTATAGCATGCATAGATTCCTAATGCTAATATAATTTTTAAGGACTTTGAAACCCATCCCAGCACTTTGGGAGACCAAGGCAAGAGGATCACTAAGGCCAGGAATTCAAGACTGCAGTGAGCTATAATCATGACACTACACTCCAGCTTGAGCAACAGAGCAATACCTTGTCTCTAAAACAATAATAATAAAATATCAATATTTAAAAAATACTTTGAAATCCCAAATTTAAAGAAAGCATGACCATAAGAAAAAAATTAATAAAATGAATTGTGACCTTTTTCTTTTCTTTTCTTTTCTTTGAGACAGAGTCTCGCTCTGTCTCCCAGGCTGGAGTGCAGTGGGGCGATCTCGGCTCACTGCAAGCTCCGCCTCCCGGGTTCACGCCATTCTCCTGCCTCAGCCTCCCGAGTAGCTGGGACTACAGGCGCCCGCCACCACACCTGGCTAATTTTTTGTATTTTTAGTAGAGACGGGGTTTCACCGTGTTGGCCAGGGAAGTCTCGATCTCCTGACCTCGCGATTGCCCACCTCGGCCTCCCAAAGTGCCGGGATTACAGGCGTGAGCTACCGCGCCCGGCCGAATTGTGATCTGAATAGTCATATTTCCAAACACGTTTAAGTATCATAGACTTCTGTATACTTTCACCTATATACCAACTAAATATCAAATGTCTACCAACCCCTATGCAAGTGCCTTGCCTTTGCTGGTGCCAAATGAAGTTATGTTCCCTTGAAGCTAATAATTAAAAAGGTTTCAGAAAAGAAACCCCCCACACCAGAAGATACCATCTTTTTAAACGTTATTACAAATTAGATGTATGGCATTCCGCACCAGTAAACTTCAGAGTAACTAACATATGAGATGTTCTTATAGGAAACAGAAAATGTCTGAATTTAGGGCCCTGTAAACGCCTAAAAGGCCCACTGCTAGAGTTGATATATATCTAGGTATGTCTGGCAAACTGATGTGCTAGACTTGCCAAATGTCTATTTGAATGAAGGATGAAGAAACCTCCCACGGGAGAATTCATTCCAAGGGAATAGAAGTTCAAACAGATAAGCATGGCCGATGGAGTCAGGGAAGGGACAATTCTAAGGTGGGCGTGGTGTTTGAATGGAATTTGAGTCCTGCAGAAGTTGGTTGGGTGGTAGGTAGCTCCAGGGGGAGAATTTGGAGTTTTCAGTTGTTAAATTTGGGGGCATAAGCTACACTGCTTTGGTAAATTCCTGTGTGTGTCCACATACACGTAACCTCTATTCTACCCATCTCTGGGATCTCAAGTGTCTAGGACTACCCTAGCTCTGCAAAACGCAGCACTGTGGTACCCCGAGTAGCCGCACACAGGAGAAGCCCCACCAGTGCCCAGCAGATGGCAGCAGTGCCTGGCTGAGGTACCAGAACCTGTGACCCTGGCGCCCTGGTCTCCAGGGCCTGGAGGTGGGGTGCAGGGAAGGGAAGCCCATGGATCTGAAAAACATAAATGATGACTGGGGATGTTGCGGCACCCCTAGGCCTGGGGCGTTGCCTCCTCTCCATCTCCTATTTTCAAGGTGCTCTCCTTAAGTGCCATGATTTTAAGGGTCATGTCTGTGCCAACAACTTCAATTTGTATCTCCCCCTCGTAACTTTCCTCTGCACTTTAGACTCATACATCTCACTGGCTACTAGGTATCTCGGTTTCTATACCAAACGTATAATGTGCATAACTGAGCTTCCAGTCCTCTCCAATAACATCTTGAGCCTGCAGCCTTCCTTATCTCAGTCCATGGGAACATCATCCTTCCAGTTGATTGGGACAAAAATCTGACAATCATTCTCACCTCCTTTCTTTCTCCACATCCACATCCCATTCATCAGCAAACAGTAAAATCCAGTAACTTCTTACTGTCTCCACTGCTTCTCTTTTGGTCTAAAACACCCTCATCTCTGGGCTGAATAATTTCAATACATTAAGGCATGGAATTGGAACTGAAACACTTCTCTTTCTAGTGCCAGAGAAAAAAAAGGGGGGAGGCAGTATTTCAGTTTCCCTTAAAAACAGGAAATTAGAAAACTCATTAAATGAACTCTATAAGGATGTATGTGCTAAGTATGTCTCAAGTAGGATAAATGAAAGCAGGATCCCTCCTATCAAAATCGTGCTCTTGCTTCTGGATTCAGCACACCTCTATCCTCATGTGCAGTCTTTCTTAACATGTGCCTGTAGGGACCATCCTGGCCCCGAATCCCATTGCACTGGCAGTACATGTCATCTGTGTAGCATTTGATTATGTTCCACGTTGGATTGTGTACTTATCTTTTCACAGATGTTAATTTTTTTTCTTTTATTTATTTATTTATTTATTTATTTTTATACTTTAAGTTCTAGGGTACATGTTCACAACGTGCAGGTTTGTTACAACATGTGCCATGTTGGTGTACTGCACCCATTAACTTGTCATTTACATTCGGTGTATCTCCTAATGTTATCCCTCCCCACTCCCCCTACCCCACCACAGGTCCCGGTGTGTGATGTTTCCCATCCTGTTTACAGGTGTTAATCTTATTGCTCCAGCTGAATAATGGGGCAGAGGCTTTGGTTTGAGCCACAAGTGGGATTCAAACACGTCTGAGCAGCCTGGCCCGTGTGATGACTAAATGGTGGGGCCACCAAATGTTATTTGCATATGAGGTTTTTGTTAAAGATTTTGGATGGGGGTGTGTGTGTATATTGCCAAGTGGAGGAGGGGAATACAAGGAATGCAGGAAAGCCTTGTGTCTGACTTTAGATATTAGACGTCTACTAAGTCTTCAGATTCAGATATGAGCTGAGGAAGAGAACTGTAATAGGGTTTGGCTGTGTCTGCACCGAAATCTCATCTTGAATTGTAGTTCCCATAATTCCCATGTGTTGTGGGGGGGGACCTGGTGGCAGATACTTGAATCACGGGGGAGGTTTCTCCCATACTATTCTTGTAATAGTGAATAAGTCTCAGGAAACCTGATGATCTTATAAGGTCAAACATTTGTCTTCATAAGAGAACCTTTTGCTTGGCTCTCATTCTCTGTTTGTCTGCTGCCCTGTAAGATGTGCCTTTTTCCTTCCACCATGATTGTGAGGCCTCTCCAGCCACGTGGAACTGTGAGTCCATTAAACCTCTTTTTCTTTAGACATTACCCAGTCTCAGGTATGTCTTTATCAGCAGTGTGAGAACAGACTAACACAAACTGCTAGCAGAGCTGACAGATTTGTATTATTATTATTATTATTATTATTGAGCAAGCCTTGAGACCAGGGTGCTAAGCTATCCTGCTTTGATGCCCATGTGATAAAGAAAAACAGACAGCAGGTAAGCCAAGCATAGCTGCCCACTTCTCAGAGAGAATCAGCCTCGCAGTGGCTCAGGGAAAGCTAGAGCCTCCAAGGGCAGATTTGGACCCCATTAAAAAGGAGAATTCTAGACTCCCTCCAATGACAGATGGGGAAACATGTTTACTAGCAGTGTATGTTGGCATTTTACGGAGTTGGGCCAACTCCCTTTTGAATCCCCATTGAGAGTAGTGGGGAATTGTTTGGGGGTTTACACGTCTACCTTTTTCAGGAACTTAACTTGATCTGGAGATATTTACATTATTACTTTTACAGTGACCTCATTTGTAGCCATAGACCAGTGAAGCAGGAGGAGCCTGGACTTTAATATAAACCCCATAGGTAGAAGGCCTCAGGCAGTCACTCATCCAGAGCAACCCAACTAACTCATCTGGTGGATTCTGGTTAAACAAATTTTTCTAAAATAGGAATAAGTAACAAATGCTGATTCAGGCATATCAGAATCCAGACTGAGAGGATCAGCTCCAATTTCTAGCAGTGGACTAGGAAAGTCACATAACCTCACTGAACTTCATTTTCCTTAAAATAAAAAGTAGTAATTCTTAGACTGACTTCTTTGAGGGTTGTTAGGGTAATTTACTGAGATCAAGTATCTGAAAATGCTTTGAAAACTATAATGCACCAAAAACTTAAAATAGTATTTTTATAGTAATTATAAGAAACTCAATTCTTATAATTCTCTATCTGAAGATTAAAGATTGAGACAATAATTAGAATAATTTTTTTCAATATTTACTTTATTAGCTAAATATTTGGAACAAAACAGAGCTGATTTGTTTTCCAATTCACCTTGCACCACTGAAATTAAAAAGAAGGCCTAGGAAATAAGCTTTTGGCTTTATCAAGGGTTTAAGGCCATTTACTTATTATTAAAATGTCCCATACATTGGGAGGGGCGCAGCCTCAAACACTGATGGGGAAAACATCACCATTTGAAGGTGATTTTATTACTTATAAAAGACATCCCAGGTATGTTATCTTGTTCTTGCCTTCTTTGGTGATTTAGTGCCAGATGATGTTTTGTATCTTTCAAACATTTTTACATCAAAGAGCTTCTCGCACACTATTGTTACTCTCCCAATTATAAAAGCTAAGGGATTTTTCTCAGTGCCTTCCTTCCCTGACACTGATGTCTTCTATAAGAGGCAGTACTTTGGGGGCTGCTATTTCTTGGGGAAGAGATGGCTTTTGCTAACATTATTAATATCACATTTTTTGTTCCCACTGGGTGTTTTCTGACCAGATCACCAATTTGTGCAAAAATAGTCCCATAGAAATTAACAAAGGTCTAAAATTGCACATTTCACCTTATGTTGATTTTTTTCATTTTTATGTCTATTTTACGTATATATAATTAATATACAATAAGATGCACAGATCTTTAAGAGAATCGGGCATTTTCACAATTGTATATGTCACATAACTAACCAAAATGGGATAATAAAAGTATGGATATTAGAGAACTCCACTAGCAACAATGATAGCAAGATTGCAGATCTATGTTTTTCTACTGCTCTGCCTGAGCTAGCTTTTATGACACATAGGGTGGCTTTCCAGAGTTCTTGGGATTCCAGTAGATTTGTAGAGAAAAGAATCTCAACACTGATCATGTCCAACTTTGATGTTAATTTGCGGGCTCAAATACTTAGTAGATTTGCGCACATCTTTAGATATTTTCTGATTATAAAGGTAACTCGTGTTATTGAAAAAAATAGAAAATACAAGAAACATCAGAAAATGCTTTTAAAATCTAAAAAAGAAAACACAGACTATTCAAAATCAATGCAATGTCAGCTTTATGTCTTTCTATCTTCTTTTAGGTACATATTTTTAGATAAAGAGATGATAGATAGGGGTGTATGTATGTGTGTGTGTGTGTATCCTTAAAATAGAATCTTACTACACATACTGTTTTATGCTATTAAGCAAAAGAAGGGATTTCTTTTTTTTTTCAAGTATTCTTTTATTATTATTATTATACTTTAAGTTTTAGGATACATGTGCACAACATGCAGATTTGTCACATATGTATACATGTGACATGTTGGTGTGCCGCACCCATTAACTCATCATTTACATTAGGTATGTCTCCTAATGCTATCCCTCCCCACTCCTCCCCTGCCCATGACAGGCCCCGGTGTGTGATGTTCCCAAAAGAAGGGATTTCTGATTGAAGGTCCTGCACCCTCCATCTAGCCTGTGCATCTTTCTTCACAGACACTGGAGCTCACTGGAGAAGACAGGCTTGTGGATCTCAGGAATCCACCTAGCCCCACACCCGGCCTCCGGAGAGGGCTGCAGCTCAAGTCCCTTGAGGGCCTGCCTGTCCAGCTGTTTGAAAGCTAGGAAGCTGACAAGGACCTTCTGAATATCTAATTCAAGACTTGTAAAACATTGCAGGATATTTAGATATCAGTATGCATAAGCCTCTCTTCTCTGGCCAATTATTGGATTCCCTGTGTGAACAAATCCTTCTCAGCAGCTCCTGGCATGAGATGCTTACCGCTGATGCCATAAATCACCTGCCTACGACGACCAGCGTGGAGTTGTGTGAGTATTTCTAATCCTGTCATCGAAACTCAGTGTGATTCTGAGACTGTGCACTGAGGAATTGGGTTTTCAAGACAAAGTGACTACAGTATAAATAAACCAATAAGATGAATTTCTGTGGGCAAATGTATTCAAGGTCATTATTTTATCTGTATCTTTGGTTAATATTTTCAGAAACCTTCAAGTTCTCTATTTCCAATTTTCTCCACCCTCAATATAAAATCATTTTTTTCATGCAAAGTAATGTTAGCTTGTTAATCTTCAAGTAACACCCTCCCCCACCAAAATATATATATATATTGCCCCTCTTGAATAGAGCATAGATTCCAAGAAGGATGAAGTAAGAAGAGATCCTCTCCAGACTATATGAAAGATAAGAGCTGTGTTCACAAAGGAAGGGGAGGGTAGAAAAGAAAAAAAAGAAAGAAAGAAAGAAGAAATTGATTCCAAGTGAATTCAGCAAAAGAAAGCCTGTGATTCAGCAAAAGAAAGCCATGGACGATTATGTTTAGCTCACACTCACATAACTGCAGCTGGGAAAAGACTGCTCTCTAATCTCAGCCTTCCCAGCCAGCCAGAAGCAAGGAACATTACTCGTAGCTATTCTTTCTTTCTTTTTAGGAAAACCAACTCCAAGGGAAGATCCCATGCTGTCTAAAAGAAGCTACCTAGGAAGAAAAATGAGAACAATTAAGCCCTAAATCTGTACAAGAAACTTTAACAGCTGAGACTCTAAAACGAAAATGGAGATAATGCTAATGATTATGTTTTATAGCCTCAACATGCCTTACATCTGGAAAAGTTCCAAAGCCCTCAGCAGGTTGTCACATTGATAGAAGGGGCTCCTGCTGAGATGCAGCTGCTTCTGGGGAAGAGTTGGCATCTGGAGAACAGCTGCATATCAATCCCCCACCACACGAAGGGCAGGAAAGCAAGAGAAACTGTCTGCAAGGACACTCCTTCCACCTGGAGCCTCTCTCTCTTGCTCCAAAGACTCAGAGAGGCTGAGGCTTCACATGAGCAAATGAATTGAAATGCAATCCAAGTTTAACTCTCTGTAAACTTGGTGGAAGGAGATGGTTTGGACAGTCAAGCTTTCTAGCTAGCTGAAGGTTTTTGACACATTAAAGCACTAACAATTGTTTAACCATTACAGATGAAAACTTTTCTAAAATGTATCTCTGGATTCCCTAACTTTCTCAATCAAATTAACTATATATTTCTAACGTTACAGCTTCAATTAATCCTGTTCCATCAACACAAAAAGACTGATGCTGGGTCGATGGGCTTTTGTTTTTGTTAGAGAGACTTCCAAAACATACTCTATATAAACCAATGTGTGTGGGGGCGCATACACACACAGACATATGCACACACACTCATACACAGAGGGAAGGAGGAAGAGAGAAATGACACTGGAGTGGAAATTGGCAGACTACATTACTAGTTTCATGCCTCTATCAACTAGCAGTGTGACTTTCAATTAGTCACCTCAACTCTCTGTGTCTCCATTTTCTCATAATCTGAGGGAGGGTCCCTAAGTGTTCCTTAAGATCTGATCAGATTTTAATCTTGGTGATTCTCTATGAATTATATTGCTCCAAATTCTTTACTCTCTTCTCCCCCTTTCTCCTTCTTTCTTTTCTTCTTCCTTCCGTCCTTTTTTTTCTTTTTTTTTTTTTTTTTGCTTTCCAACATCTGATTATTCATTATTTGAAGTGTCAAATGAACCAAGTAAATCTGAAATGCTATGCAGTCCAAAAGAACTACAATGTGTAAGCTGTGGCCAACATTGAGGTGTGCATTTTCAATTAGATGGCATGGTACCTGTCTTCAAGGATCTTGAGTATCATTATAACATTATTGTAACACATTTCAATAATCACATTTCCTCTACCTCATCCCCAACATTTGAGAATTACATGTGTTGACAAGTAAGAAGGCAAGACAGTGGCCAGGTGCAGTGGCTCACACCTGTAATCTCAGTACTTCAGGAGTCCCCACTTGAGTCCAGGAGTTTGAGACCAGCCCTAGCAACATAGCAAAGCTCCTAAATAAAAAAATTAGCTGGGTGTGGTGGCATGAGACTGTAGTCCCAGCTGCTCGGGAGGCTGAGGCAGGAGGATCACTTACTTGAACCAGGGAAGCAGAGGTTGCAGTGAGCTGGAATTGCGCCACTGCACTCCAGCCTGGGCAACAGAGTGAGATCCCATCTAAAAAATAAATAAATAAATGGCAAAAGATAGTCATGGACTAAAATAACCTAAGAAGTCTTCTTGGAAGTAGTGTATGAGATACGTAAGATTTGCATTCAAAGAATGGGTTAAGAAAGATACAATAGTTGAGGATACAATATGCACAAAGACCAGGGCATAGAAAAAACGTGATCCTCACAAGGTAATACTCACTAGGCATCTGAAGCAGCCCACAGTGCTGCCATAGAGCGCACTGCAGACTATATAAACTAGAAAGAACGAGCCCAGGCTAAAGGACTTAAAAACCAAAATTTTATAAAATATTTATTGAGCAAAATAAATGGGTCTTCAGGCAAGACAGGCCAGTAGGACCACAGTTTGTGACCTTGCATAATTATTTAAATGGCTTGCTGTTTTATTTTTAAAAAGAGAGGTAAAAGGAATCAAAATTATATGGCCTTCATAAAAAAATAAGTCGACTTAAGGTCTTGATGAATAAAACATGACGAGGTTAATTTTAAATCCCTTTTATGCTATCTGTCTTCTGAAGAATTTTCCATTGTCCTTGTACAATAATGTAAGTTATCACATTGGGGATTTTTTGCTCATCTATAAATAGCTCCTTCACCCATAACCCAGGCATGACAGCCTACTTTTATTATTTTAACATGCCTCCAACTATGAAAAGGCTATTTCTAGGCAGTCCAAACTGCCACAGCAACATCGCTGTCGGTTAGTCTGAAATGCACATGTTAGGCAAATGTTGCAAGACAGAGGGCTTCTATGCTGAGCCTTATTCTGATTCAGCAAAAGAAGGAAAAACCAGAGGGAAAACTGGCAGTATACTGCTAGGAAGAAATCCTGGCAGTCGATGCTAAGGGTAATTATCAAAACCAGGAGCCGGAAGGGTTTATGTTCGTTCCTTAGGGGGTCCCCAGGACTCAAGACAGGCCAAGAGATAAACCAAACCATATTGTAAAGATTTGAATTGACAAACCGGTTTACAGCTCAAGTTATCTACTTCTGTGAATTCAATTACCCCTTCTCAGATAGACGTGGTCTAAGAAAGAGGGAACTTGAGCGGTAAGAATTTCAGGATTTTCATTCTAAAGCGAGGTTATCACTAACATGGAGGTGGAAGCAGAGAACTGTAGGCTGTAAATATTGAACATTTTCAGTCATGTTAGCAAGACCCAAGCGAGGATACATTTTGAAGCTTAGTTACAACTCACAAAACACACCAGGACTGGCTGTGTACCTTTGCGCCGTGCTTGACGACACAAGACCCCAACAGACAAAACTCAAGGCAGGGCCCAACACTGAGAGTGCTTGTAACTAATAATAAATATAGATCTATAAAAATCCCAACATTTGAGACTGCATTGTGTACTTAGGTCAGCCTCAAGAAACCAGGCATCCGACCTAAAGACAGCAGGCATTGGACTATAACGACACTGTCTGACTGCCCTAGCTCATGACATCAGTCCTCTAATAATCAGGCTTTAGGCATCTACTTGCCAGCAGCCTCAGGCTGGGAGCCTCTCTCTGGAGCCTGCCCAAAAATTAAAACAACAAACTAACTAAAATCAAGAAGACACAATTCATCCAGAATGAAGTTAGCTCCTTCCAGAGAGGCTGGTGTCTCTGCAAATCCTGGAGACAAGGAAACATTCTCAAGTGCAGTTCATCCAGCCCACCCAGCTGGCTCATGCTGTCGTGGTGCTGCTTTCAAATTTCCTCCTTCATAGTTTTGGGGGGAAAGCTCAGGCTCTGGAGTCACAAGGCCTGGACTAAAATCCTGATTTTGCCATTATCTAATTTTAGTGGCTCAATTTCTCTCTGTCTCAGTTTCCCCATCTGCCAAAAAAAAGATATAGTATTAGTACTTTCTCCTAGTGCTGTTATGATAATAATGGAAATAATGAGTCCAGAGTGCTTAGAACAGGAGCTGACATATAGTAAGTGCTCCGTAATGATTGGCTATTCTTATTAACATCCTCCTGCAGGGGATTGCTCGAACTGACTCTTTTTGAGAGATTGTAGCCCACAGTGTCTTCCCATCCTGTTGTCTGTCATCCTCAATGGCAGCCCCACAAACACTGTCCTTGCCAGCATTTCATCCTCATATGGCCAAGTGCTTCCACCCGTCTGACCACTCTGCCAAGCCTCCCTTCCCTTCCAGACCTTTCAGCTGTGCCTTCTAGAATCCCTCTTTGATAGGGTAATTTTTCCCCCTAATGCTACATCTACCATCATCTTGGATGATGTAAACATGTACTGAATGGTGGTGTATCCAAACATGCAATCAAGAATTGCACATTTAAATGTGAACGAGGGCAACGCAGAGAGTCAGAATGAAGGAAATAGGCCATCGAACAATGTAAATGAGAGAGTAAAGGGCAACAGCATTGGCATCAACTGAGAGCGGTGGGGAGGCGGGCAGGTCTGGAAAGGGAACAGCCCCATCTCAACACCAGCAGGAAATGCCACAAGAGAATGCAAATTTCTAGAGAAACCAGAAATCTAGGATTTTTAAATATTGGCAACGATTTCATTTTTTGAAAGAAAGAAAGCAGAATGCAGGCCAAATCAAATAAGCCTTTGGGCCAGATTCTGTTCATGAGCAGCCAGGTTGGAAACAGATCCCGTCTCCTAGACAGCATCCTTTTTTCCTGACTTCCACATGATCCCCACACTGTCCTCTATGTCTCTCTTCTAACCCTGTTTTCATCTGCTTAATTCTTACACATCCTGCAGATCTCATTTTAAACCTCACCCTCTGACTCCCCATTTCCTATTGCCAAGGTATTGTCATTTTCTTTGTATAACTTCCTGTTTGCTTATCTGAATTTTCCCCTAGGCTGTCAGCATGATAAAGATAGGCACCTTAATTGTCTTATTCACCATCCGATCCCCTTCTCTCAACAGAGTGCCTGGCACTTTGGAGATGTGCAATAAATATTTGTAAGTCAAATGAATCAAAGAATAATTTTTCAATCCCCGGTATGCACTCTCATCAAAATCCTGAGTTCCATCTGCACATTTCCTAAAGTCCACGGCTGTCCTCGCCCAGATAGATTCTCAGCAGCTAAACCTTACATCTGTGGTGGTTTTAAAAATCTGTCCAATTCTCCCTTCAGGAGAGGTGGAGCTTAATTTTCCTCCCTTCAAGTGTGGGCTGGATTTAGTGACTTGCTTCTAACAGATAGAGTTCCGCAGGAGTGTTGGCATATCACTTCAGAACTGGATTATTAAAAAAACTATGGCTCTCTTCTGGGCTCCGGCTCTGCCTCCTTCCTTCCCTCCCTCCCTCCCTCTTTCTCTTCCTCCTCCTCTCCTCCCTCCTCCTGCCCCATCCTCTCTCTTTTTGCCTCTCTTGCATCCCTTGCCCTGAGACAAGCCATATTGTGAGCAGTTCTATGGAGACGGAGACGTCCACGTGGCCAGAAACTGCAACCTCTTGCCAACAACCACGTGAGTGAGCTTAGAAGAGGCTCCCGCAGACACAGTCAAATCTTTAGATAACAGCAGTCTGGGCTGACAGCTTGACTGAAAGCTCCTGAGACACCCAGAGCCATCTAGCTAAGACACTTCCTGATGCCTCACCCTGAGAGATTATGCGATATAATAAATGTTTGCTGATTTTAGCCACTTCGTCTTGGGAAAATTTGTTAGTCAGCAATAGATTGCTGGTAAAATATCACAAAACTGAATTTATTATCACCCAACTCCTTCCCCCACTCCCCACCTTCAAATATAATCTTCCTCCGAAGTCCCCTGGTTCTTTTAATGGCTCAGTCATTTCAAGTCACCAAAGCTTCACAAACGTGAGGTCCTTTTGGACTCTCCCCTGCTTCCTTGCACCCCATGTCTAGTTAGTTACCAAATCCTGTCTATGATAATGCTGCAACATACTTTGCCCACTCCCTTCTTTCCATTTCTATCCCTATTTTTCTATTTTATACCTTCCTTACTCTTTTCCTGGAATCCCTAACTGATTTTCCTGGCTCTGTTTATTTTTTCTCTCTCTCAAAGGCATTAGCCAGACTTCTAGGTAAATTTTTATTCAAACAGGTCATTATCCTCATCACAAACTTTAATAGTTTTCCATTATTCATCAGATAAAATAAAAATTTCTTAGAATGATATGGTCTGGCCTTAATTTCTTTTTCCAACCTTACTTTCCACTACTTTAAAAAAAATTGTACATTGTAGCTGCAAACACTTCTAGGAATAGTATTACAGCTTTGTGGTACTTGTTCCAGCTGTGTATTGCAGCTTTAAAACTATGCCCCAAAACTTAGGGATTTAAGCAACCACTTTTACTTGATCATAATTTTTGTGCATCGGGAATTTGGGACAGGTTGTGTTGGTTTGTCTCTGAGATACATGACATCAGCTGAACTAGAGGATTCACTTCTTAGGTGGTTCCTTCACTTACAGGTCCCTTTGGGGCCCCTGGATCTTTTCACATAGCATCTCACCTTCCTGGGCTTCTCCTACCATGACATCTCTGGATAACATAGCTGTTATCCTGTTTTTATTTGGCTAATTTCTAACAGAGAGTTTACCAAGAGTTAACGTAACAACAGACTCAGGCCCAAACACCAGGGATTTCTATGATTTAGTCTTGAAAGTCAGGCAGCTTCACTTCTGCCACCTCTCCATGGAATGAGTTTCAGGGCCACTCGGATTCAAAAAGAAAGGGTTATGCGAGGGTGCATTTGTGTGACGACGCATGATACTATGCAGGGGAGTCATCTTTGAAGACTAGCTACCATGGTACTATTTACACTGGGGAGCCCTTTAGATAATGAAAGAATATTGGGAGTAGGGGGTTCCAGAAAGAAAGTGTGCAGACAGCTATTAATAGACGTGTAAGTTGTTCTTTCCCTTAGAATTCAGGAACAAGAAGTGGTGAAAAGCACACACACACATACACACATACAAATGTGCTGCCACTTCTTGTTTTAAATTAGAGGGGCAAGAAAAAAGCTCAAGAAATGGAATTGGATTTTAGGAAAACAAATTAAGGACAGAAATATAGCAAATTTGTCTAAAATGCACCCTGAATCCACCCACTCCCCCACTACATACACTAACTACAATTTCACTTTAGATAGTAACTTCCCAAAACTAATCCTTTTATACCCTAGATAGAAATGGACCAAATTCTTCCCACGCATTGCAAATCCAAGCCTAATTGTTCCTTAATATGCACATGAGTCCTTTCTCATCCTTCATGTTTTCTACGAACACCCCCAACTCACTATGCACATTTTCCTACCAGGTCTACACAGAACCTACGTCTGATTCTCCCAGTAGGTCATGAATTGTTTATCACTGTTGTCTTATGAGTTAATGAAATCTGAAAAAAGATTAGAATACAATTAGAATAGCAGTAAAATACTGTATAGGTCAGTTCTTTTCTTTTCAGGTGGGGACATGAAGGCACAGCATGAGGTTGAGTGGCTTGAGCAAGGTCACAGCGCGAGGAAAGGAAAAGGCTGACTGCTGCACTCCTTCTCTGATGCTCTGATCTCCATGGGGACATCAGTCTTGTCTCTCTAGGGAGGGTAAAAACTCTTCAAGCAAGGAAACATGACTTCTCTTTTTGACTCTGACATGGTACCTAGGGAGTTAACAGCAAGAACTCAACCTATGCTTTGTGGTCTGGGGGCTGAGGGATCATTTTTCCATCGGTCTAGATATAAAATTGGTTAAAGAAGATGGTGAGTTACACTGTACACCACATTGCTTCTCCCAGACAGCCAACGAAGAATAAAGATTCCTGAGAATAGGATATAACAGGGTCTAAACAGCTAAAATGTTTGTGAGCAGACCTATTCTTAAGATGTTGGAATTGTTACAGGTGAAGAGAGAGCAGCCACCCCTGTGGGGACTCCCTGGTTGGAGGAGTGGTTGCAGTCACCAAAACACAGCTGTGCCTGGCCAACTAGGTGTCCAGAGATGAAGATTCCACAGGACATTACACAAGCACTGCACTAAAGCATTGCACACAAAGCATTGCACACAAGCATTACACTAAAGTGTCTGGGAGATGCTTAGGGTAAGATGGGGAGCTAACGTCCCACATCAATGCCATTGATGTTTGTTGAGTTATAATTTGAGTTACAAAAGGTTTAACTTATGTTCTAGATGTGGTCTCAAAACCACAATTCACCCTCATCCTATCTGATGGATGGTAATGAATGTGGCTTTCAAAATGTTTCCCCAATGCTGGGACTGCTGATTAACTTGTCCCCGCTGGTACATCATGACTAGTGGTTTCATGCCAGCACCTGCTTTGACTGATCAGTTGCCTGTTGCTGCATCCGTTGAATATGGCTCCTCCTTCAGACACTTATTATGCTAGGCCTTATGTCACAGCTATTTGTGTCCTTTTGTAAGACAGCATAGCACTTTTCATGGTGCCCTACAGATTGAGGAATTCAACAAGTTTTGTTTAATCAGGGCAGTACAAGGTCACCTTTAGACATGCTTGGGTCTAAATCTTGGATACATTGACCTAAAAGGAAGAAGCTGAGAAAAAAATTAATATAAATGGAGAGTTTATTTGGGCCAAGCTTGAAGACTGTAATCTGGGAACACTGATTCAAGTTGCTCTGAATATACATCGATTAGCAGCAGTTGCAAGTGAATTTTTTAAAAGCAAAAGAGGGGAACAGACAGTGGGTAGATACAAAGCTATTTGTCAGAAATTCTTATTGTTCTACAGAAATAACATTGATTAGTGGATTGGCTATATATTGTTAAGCTATAGGTTGTGGGTTATAGTGTCTGGTGTGGCCTTAGTGGGTTAATTTATAGCTACTTGTGGCAACAGCAAGCAATTTTGAGAGATGCTCATGTGGGAAGTAGGATGTGATTGTTGTCTCATTTTAATGTCCTTCTGGGCCTGATAATTTAAAAGGACTCACATTCCTCAGATAAAAGTTATTTTCTCAGCTCTGACACCTAGTAATGTACATCTTTGAGCTAGTTATGGAACCTCTGCCAGTACTATTTTCTACTCTTGAGAAATGAGGTGATACTACCTCTCTCATAAGTTAGTTGTGATGATTAAATGAGAAAAAAAATGCACACAAAACACAATGAATAAAGCATAGAACCCAGCAGATAAAGGCAGCTCTTATTATTATTTTGGACTTGTCGTCTACTCACCGTGAGCCAGCCCCATCTCTCTGCCTGCAGAGGTGAGCCTAATCTTGTTCTTTAATGACTGAGAGCATTGTGACTTTCTAACACCATTGCCCAGACGCGGGAACAATTATGAACTTAAAAAATCATGTCAGCATTAGTACTTCACTGGGCACATTATGAAAGGCATAGCTCACGGTCCTGACCTAAATCCACCGCTATCATGGAATGAAGGAAAGTCACTCAGTATGTACTTTCTACATGAGCCCACATGCTGGCGAGATCTTTCAAGAGCTCTGCTTGCAAGACAAGCTGTGTATCCTGCCAAGAAGGAGATCAAGGAACTGAATCAAGGGACAGACATGTTTGTTTCTCCTTGTCCCGTACTGGCTCTTTCTTGTTCCAGCAGTACAGTAAGAGCCTCGAAAATTCTGACTTTCCACCTCCTCCTACTCATGAAGGATTTTTTTTTCCCCCTTTTTCCCCTCTGTACCAGAAAGTCCCTGAGCAAGCTTGAGTAAATTAACTTCCTCCTCAGGCTTTTGGGAATTGAACACAGAAAGGCTCTCCTGGTTAGTTTAGTTCCTCCAGCCCGGCTCTCTGGTTGAAAACAGCTGACTTCGTGGTGTCTGCAGCAGAACTCAGCAGTGCAGTCCATACAAGGACCTCTCCAACAATGCCTTCCTCAGTGGTTTCACTTTCTTAGCCACTCCAATCCTGTAATTTTCCAGACGACTTGAAGTTTTGAAAGCAAATGAAGCAGTGAAACTGCTTCAGCTGCTGAATTCTTCCTGGATTCATTTGGAAATGACAAAAAGCTTCCATAGACCAGTGATTTGAGTTTTGCAGACACTTTCCTTCAGTTTTCTGTATAAAATCAGTAGCTGATCCTAATTTCCTTGGAGATCAAGATCAGCTACACACTGAGTAGATATAAATGGACATGAAGCTCCTTTTTATTGAGCCATAACCTGATAATAATTCTTATATGGCATTTGGTACAAGGCGCTTTCACATTAAACTCATCTGATCATCATTAAACTCATTTGATCTTTACAACCAGTCTGACAGGTAGGGCAGGCATTATTATCCCCATTTATAGATGTGGACACTGAGACTCAAGTCTTACCCAATGCGATCACACTAGTATCAAGCAGAGCTGAAACACAATTCAAATGTTCTGATTCCAAATGCTGTGTCCTTTCTATTATAAACAGCTACCCAGCAGGTCAGATGGAAACTTATGTGCCTGAAGATAATGTGACAGTTTCACTTCTATGTTTTCATTTGTTTAAACATAGTAACTCCTTCCATCTTCTCCACTGGCTCCAATTTTTTGATAATTAGATACCTGGTGTTTTGTCCAAATTAGTTCCTTAAGAAAGATATTAAATACGGTGTGCCTTTAATCTTAGATATTTTCAGACCCGTTAGCAAGCCTAATAACACACCAGCATATTCTTTTTTCAAGCACAGAGTGGCAAACTATAATTCCTCTTAGGTAGGAATGGAAATAGTGCCTTGTCTTGACAGAGAGATGCAAAAGTGGAAGACAGAAGACCGAGCAGAATCTAAAACAGCAACCAAAAGAGAATCAGCTGGGCACAGTGGCTCACATCTCTACTCCCAGTGCTTTGGGAGGCTAAGGCAGGAGGATTGCTTGAAACCAGGAGTTCAAGACCAACCTGAGCAACATAGCAAGACCTCGTCTCTACAAAAAAATTTAAAAATTAGTCAGGCAGGATGGCACACCCCTGTAATCCTAGCTACTCAGGAGGCTGAGGTGCGAGGATCACTTGAGGCCAGGAGTTCCAGGCTGCAGTGCTATGATCCTGCCACTGAACTCCAGCCTGGGGAACAGGGCAAGACCACACCTCTAAATTTAAAAAAGAGAATCAGTGTGATTGCTATAGGATGGAGAATCTGCTTCTCCCAGAGGAGTTAGACAGAACAATCAGATGTCCCTATAATTTAATATGAACTGCTCTTCTGTGCCTTCGGATGTCCCCTTTGGGCCTTTTAAGGCAAGAGCACTTTGGGACCCGAACAACTCAGCTAAGTGGGCGACAACACCTTTGCCCAAAGAGAGGTGCCATTCACTGCCTCTTCCTACCTCCGCCACCCAGTCCCTGTGCCAGGGTACCTAAGACCAGGCAGAGGCCACAAGACATTCAGCTGACCTGTTTCCTAGGGGCCGTGAGAAAGGACGCATTAATAAGCAGATGAACCACAGCCAAAATGTGACTGAAAGTAACGCAGACATTTTATCTCTTAAATCAATTAATTAATAAACCTAGGAAGACTTCCCATTTTAAAAGCTTATAATGGTGAAGACTATGAACAAAGACTCACAAATGATCACAAAAATTTTTTAAAATAATAAGCATAGACTGGGCACAGTGGCTCACGCCTGTAATCCCAGCACTTTGGGAGGCCAAGGAAGGTGGATCACAAGGTCAGGAGTTCAAGACCAGCTTGGCCAACATAGTAAAACCCCATCTCTACTAAAAACACAAAAATTAGCCAGGTGTGCTGGCATGTGTCTGTAATCATCCCTGCTACTCGGGAGGCCGAGGCAGGACAATCACTTGAACCTGGGAGGCAGAGTTTGCAGTGAGCTGAGACCATGCCATTGCACTCCAGCCTGGGCTACAGAGTGAGACTCCATCTCAATCAATCAATCAATCAAATAATAAGCATAGTTCCCAGTTGTGGAGCTCTTACTCTTGACCAAAAACTCCTTCATGAACTTCATCTCTTGTCCTCATAGTATTACTGAGAGGTGGAAAGAGTGACCACCATTTTACAGATGAGGAAACTGAGGCCAGACAGGTTAAGTAATAAAGCAACATATCTGATAAGTGGCAGAGCCACTCAGAAGACTGTCTGTCCTTCCACTCAAGCATATTCTTGGAAGTGGGAATGAGCGCTTGTGGCTGCTGTGATATTTTAAGTCTGGTTGGCTTATTCCTTGGCTCACAGAGTGATGCCGGCAGCGATTTGTAAAGCAAAAGTATGACAGATATTCTAGATGGCCAGCCCATTAATAATCCTGGGTTTTCTTTCTAGCACACATTTCACAACCAGTCGTGTTTGGGGAGGATGGAGGGAGTCTGGCTCAGTCATGCCATTGCTTTGACTAATTTAACTTATTTTTTCTATCAAAATGATATATCCAGTAGCCCCCATAGACACAGCAAAATAAATAGATTAAAAAGATATGTTTACCCCTAAGTGCATCCCAAGGGGCTGTTGGAGGGACATTCAATCCCCTCAACAAGTTTCAAGCTTCTTTGGAAACATTTTGCCCTGTGGATATGAAACCAAAGTCATAAAATTTCTGAGCGAATGGGGAAACTGAAATACAATCTACAAGCCACCATCTGGCATCTACTTAATAATGAGGCCGGGGGAAGGGAAGAGAAGTCGAATTTTTAAAATGTTCCCAGATAATCCAACCTGAGAGAGAACTTTTTAACCTCTCGTATCTAAACCACTGGAATCGGTGGCCACTCCATCTCTGCCCGACACGTAGAAAGGTGGACAGAAGACCTTTTATTCAGTCTCAACTCTGGCTCTGGTTACCCAGATGTTTCAAAGCCACCAACACTTGCCTCAACTTCTGTATCAATACAACAGAAAATTTCATTAGATTCTCCTCTCCCAACATTAAAATTCCTATATTTATAAGAACAACTGGGAGCCTATTGGGCTAAAATTCTCATATTCATATAGCCATTATCCTCCTACTAACCTCTTTCAGGGAGGTGAGGCCAACAATTACAATTGCTCCATGAGTTAGCAAGTCCATGTGGTTAGCTGCTAGAGACCTTTGTAAGAGACAAAGGTTTTTTCAAAACGATGTTGGAGATAGCTCAAGTGAAGAAAGACAGCAGGTAAGAACAGAGATAAAGACAACTCCAGCCATGGGAATTACCAGTTTTGAAGTGCTAAGCACCAGCCAGAATAACTTGATTAGAAAACACCAAAGTAGAAGGCAAATAAGAAAGTAACCATGGAAACTTTTGCATTATTGAACTGTCTCCTGTTTGTTTCTCCCTTTTATCAGTATTCGGAGGTTTTTCAAATGCCAAGAAAATACTGTGCGTGTTTAGTAGATTCAGGAGCAAAGCAAGGAGATAGACAACAACACACAGTCTGTAGCAAGCAATTCTATTCATTTCCCAGAGCTTCCATCACAGACTTTCAGACACTGGGTGGCTTAAGAGAGCAGAAATAAATTCCCTCCCAGTTCTGGAGGCCAGAAGTCTGAAATCAAGGCATCAGAAGGATTGGCTTCTTCTGGGGGCTAGGAGGGAGAATCTGTTCCCTGCTTCCCTGCCTCTCTTCTGGATTCTAGTGGTTGCTGGCCACTCCAATCTCTGCTTCCATCTTCACAGGGTCTTCTCCCCCAGTGTGACTCTGTGTACCCTCTCCTCTTCTTATCGGAGCCCACCCTGATTCAATAGGACCTCATCTCAACTCAGCTACACCTGCAAAGATCCTATTTCCAAAGAAGGTCACATTCTGAGGCTCCAGGTGGACATGAATTTGGGGAGAACACTATACAGCCCCCTTCAGCAACTCAACTTTGAAACGGTTGCCTTCATTGAATTTCACTGGGCTGTAGCCGTGTGAGGGTCACAGAGAAAAATCAGAGCAGTGTTTTGGGCTCCCACAGCATTCGGTTCATATTTTGAGGGCATCCCTCATTCACTTCACATCTTCTGCAGTGGACAAAAGGCTCCTTAATGACAAGGGCAATTTCTTATTAGATTCTGTCTCTCATTGCTTAGCACAGTGCCTGGCGTGTCGTAGGCACTCAGTAAGTGCTCGTCGAATGAATGCATTTTTACAGGAACAGAATCTCTAAGCCTGGCGTTATTTCACAGACACTTCTGTGTGAACCTAAAATCAATGAGTTCTTACTACTTTGATGGCTGGGACTACTTAGATCATCAGAGTAGTTTCCTTTTTTTCCTTCAGGGAGGAAACAGGGAACATGAATCAATCCATGGGAAACACCCCTCTTGGTGGCAGAGACCAAAAATTCACGTGACTCAATTGTGGCAATAAAAGCAGAGTCCTGCAATCTTAAAGTAAGGTCTTTGTAGCCGCTTCCTTTTTTCTTCCTGGATGTTTATTTTGGGCTTTCCACTCCGTTCCAGGAACTCCACCATGGCCTGCTAAATTGTGTGAAACCTCCTTGTGTTTGGCGCTAAAGCTCTCTTCCTTTTCTTGTAGGATGTTTGGGGTGGGGGAGGTAGAGGGAGGAATCACAGATGTGTCACTGGGAGAAAAATATAGCCTTTATTCATGTGGGCTGAGTATTATTACACAGGCAAAGTTAAATTCAGGAAATACAATAACTTAATTCACACCTATTTTTTGTGCTACTAGCAAGCATGTGATTTACGCTCACTCTAATCAGAGAGGGAAAAAAACCAGTAAGTTCCCACTGGCACAATTCATGGCTGGAGTACGTTTTCCAGTCCTCCCACCGTGGATCTCTAAGCACAACTTTGAGCCTTTGCAGAACCTTGTGCAAAATCAAAAAATGAAGGAGGAAAAAAAGCAAGTTACTGATTCGCTCCAGGCTCAAGTGCTTGGAAATCAGTCCTAGTCTTACTCCCTAGAAGGTGATCCTTCCTAATGAGGCAAGGGATGGTTCTCACATCAAGGAAATCAGCAAAATTGGTCTGTAGTTATTTCTATCTCTGTCTTCACCTCTCATCCGACCCTCGGCTACCTATCCTTCCTCAGCTTCCTTCCACACCATCAAAATCTGTGCTCAAATCTCATGGTCAGCCTAAGTAATAAATGACCCATAACAGTTAAAGCAATGGCTCTCAGTCTTGGCTGTGCACAGAATCATCAAGGGTGCTTGGTTTTTACTGTAGATTTCCAACACCACCCTCACCACCAACACCCTCAGATATTCGGATGCCACAGGTCTGTGGTGAGACTGAGTTTCTGCACTTTTGACAGGTCTCTAAGTAATATCATGGACCCCATCTGATACTCTAAATTGGGGGAATTAGCACTCCTAAATCATTGCTAAACCCCGACCCTTCAATTTTTGTAAACCCCACCTATTTCACAAAATAGTGATAGAGTTTATCAAGAAAAACCACTGATGAAAATTTGCATTTTAATAGAGCCTTGACACAGAATTCTCTAAATCAGATCCACTTTTAGAATGGGAAGGGTCATTTTAAAGCAATTTTGATAACAGAAGCCCCCATGAAAGCATCCCTTCCTCAGCAAAGGAACTTCAAAATTCTTGACAGTGCAATTCATCCACTGGATGCCAAACAATGGATTTAAGTTTTTGCATATGTTATTCCACTTAATGCTCACAAGAACACGGAAAGACCAGTCCTATGAAGCGGGTGTTATAGTCCAAGTCTTAGTAGATAAATAAATTGAGGTTCAGAAGGGTTCACTGACTTGCCCAAGGGTGTAGAGTTGGGAAGTGGCAAGATCTAGTTTTATCCCAAGTCTACTAACTTGAAGTCCACAATGTATTCCATATTAGTTGCCTCTGATCACTAGCCCAAGCATAGCTTGAAGGCAATGACCTGGGTACTAAACCAGTGAAGTGCATTCGAATCAAAATTAGGCTACTGAATAACTGATGGACTAATTTCCAGTCTGTGGCTTGTTTTCTGAAACTCAACTCATTGGCACTGTTGCCTTTCATTTCCTTCCCCAGAATGTGACCATATGACCATCCTCACCTCTCTTCCCCCTCACATATATCACCCCTACCCACGCAAACGGATTAACTCCATGCTCCTAATGGCTAAACAAAGGCTGCCTGGCTCTAAAAAAAAAAAAAAAAAAAAGATGGCAGACAAGCCCATAAACACTCCTTTACCCATCACTCAGGGAACATTCTGGCAGAATCCTTCAAGGATAGACTTTGGATAGTCTCTCCTTCTCTCACAGCTGCCATTAAAGTCACTTTAGCTTCCACTTATATGAAAGAAAAGAACCAGGAGAGAGAACACAGAATTTTTTTTTTCCCAGAACGCCACACCTTCCAGAAATAACCCTGATCTCAAGCAATAAAAGTAGAGATAACATTTTCAAGGTCTAGGATGGGGAAACAAGCAAAAAATAGAACGTTTAATCAATGCAAACATTCTTGGAATCTGAAACATCTGGGAGAGCCGGGTGGGTGGCATGTGGGGAGCAGGAAAAGGGGGGAGGGGGAGACCTGACATTCTTACCCAGTGCTTATCTAAAGCAAGAGCTGAATAACCTGCTCCTAACTGCCCCCAGCAAGCCCAGGTCGTAGCTGTTAGTTTTTGTTACTAAATACAAGGCTATCTCTCACCATGAGAAAATCCAAGACTAACTTTACCAGTTTTATATAAATTAAGGGAAAACTGTTCACATGTGCTTAGGGCTGCCTGAGCCTATAATTAATAAGCCATAACTGTCCTCGTATGTTTAAAATGAGATTTTGGGGGAGGTTTGTTTGTGTCTTTGTTTTGTTTTGCATTTCCTCTTAGAAAAACAACTATGGTACAAAATAAGTCCCCTCTGCACACTGGAAGTTTAATCCAGAGATAAAGGTTTCCCTGCAAGCTAACAGCAGTCTTATAGGAATATCAGGGCTAAGTGAACAGACATCTACAACCTGATATATTAGTTATTCCCTCCTTCCCTGTTTTACATCACTCATCCCAAGAAGAGTCTTGATGGTGAAGTCTCGATGAAATGCAGAAGCCAACTCATATGAATTGAGTGAGGAGGATTCTTTTATTCCTTAACCTGCCATCTAACATAGATCTGGTCCCAGGCCATCAAGATAGAAAGTAGCTGCAACCCAAGCCCCAGGAGAGCTGTGCTTGCCCCCATGTGTGCTGTAGCAGGCTTGGCCTTCTCCACACTGTGGAGGACTGCCTTGTTCTCTGCCTTATCACTGGACCCCAGCACAGAGTAAATGAAAAAGAAAAATCAGGCTGGGCACAGTGGCTCATGCCTGTAATCCAGCACTTTGGGAGGCCGAGGTGGGTGGATCATGAGGTCTGGAGATCGAGACCATCCTGGCTAACACAGTGAAACCCCGTCTCTACTAAAAATACAAAAAATTAGCCGGGTGCGGTGGCAGGCACCTGTAGTCCCAGCTACTGGGGAGGCTGAAGCAGGAGAATGGCGTGAACCCAGGAGGCGGAGCTTGCAGTGACCCGAGACCGCGCCACTGCACAACAACAACAACAAAAAGAAAAATCATTGTAAGAGTCGGTGGTAAATACATGGATGGGGAATAATAATTATCACTTTCTGTCCTCTCCTCTGCCTTCCTCATGCATTACCTCATTGATCTTCACCTCGATCCTAGGAAGTAGGTGTGCATAATCATCTTTGTTCCATGAAGAAAGTTCAGTGAGTTGCAAGTACCTTGTCCAAGGTCACATGCTAGTAAGGCATAGAACTGAGGTTCAAGTCCTGAAATACTTGTCACATTGCTACGGTCACACCATGCTGTGTTTCTTCCATCACACATTCTCTCTCCTTGACCTTTGCACACAAAGTCATGACCCAGAGTTCTTATTTTGATACTCCCATCTGCAAGCCAACAAATCTTCACATGAAAGAGGTCATTTTCATGATAAAGAAAGAGCAAGCCAGGCACGGTGGCTCACGCCTCTAATCCCACCACTTTGGGAGACCAAGGCAGGTGGATCACCTGTGGTCAGGAGTTCAAGACCAGCCTGGCCAACATGGTGAAATCCCATCTCTACTAAAAATACAAAAAAACTTAGCTGGGTATGGTAGCACGTGCCTGTAATCTCAGCTACTCAGGAAGCTGAGGCACAAGAGTCACTTGAACCCGGGAGGCAGACGCTGCAGTGAGCTGAGATCGCGCCTCTACACTCTAGCCTGGGTGACAGAGCGAGACTATCTCAAAAAACAAAACCGAACAACAACAAAAATTAAAAAGTAAGAAGCAGCAGCAATATCATAGGAGCTGCCATGTCTTGCTCACATCTGTGCAATTAGCAGAGCATTCCATACCAAGGATAATAAATATTCAGTGAATGAATAATAACATAGCTAGTGAGGTGGATACCATTAATATCATAAACTTGGAGATGAGGATAGAAGCACAGTGAGGCCAGGACCATTGCTTACACCATGTTTTGTCACTGCCTTGTGGAGAGACAGGTGGCTCTATATCTTTACCTTGAGGATCCTCATAGCCTCTGTTCAGAAGGAACCCTGCCCCTCTGATCACTGCTGCCCACTCAGTGGCTCTATAGCTGCCCCAAATTTTCAGCAGCCAGCAGATCATGGTGTCACTCTTATGTCCTTTTGACTGCATTTACATAAAAATAAGAGGCTGAGAAATGGAGGAACTTTGGGGGAAAAAAAGGTAAGTGCTTTTCTTTCATATTGGCATTTTTAATGTTATGGACTATGGCCACAGAATGAGCTGGGAAGCAAATCTGTGTAAAATAAATCTTGTTTCCTTATTGTTTCCATTTTTAAATGTGTTATCATTATAAAAGCTCAAACTCGGCTAAACTGACAATTCAGGGTATGAAAGGAGTTGGCATTTGGCCACTTCCATAGCATGTTAAGTGTGTGTATTACAGCAGTTGAGCTGCAGTGCCTAAAACTACAGCATTGGAGATTTGTGAAAATTTAATTCCTGTAGTTACTCTTTCCTTTATAAAGCTCCTAGCAATGCATAACTCTTTCCTGACTCCAGACATCTACAGTTCAGCCACTTTCCCAGATTCCAGGATTAGTTCCCAGAGTGGGAGACTCCTGACTGTATACTCCAAATTCCCAGAATTTTGTTTCCGTTTTCCTTTTGTCTAGATATTTATAATGTTTAGTAGAGCTTCTACGACGACCATAGATACACATTATGCTTAAGCTTTAAGGTTACGCAAAACGAAAAATTTACTACTTCAGCAATGCAGTAAGTCTGACACTTACACGGAATGAAGGCTAGGGTTATTCTTCTTTTATTTATTTTTATTTATTTATATTAAGATTCTCCGTGTGATTAAAGACATCACTCTATGCTTAAAGGAGACAGAATATCTAGACTATTTTTCTCACACTGAAGGCTTAATTAAGGTACTACCAAAGCCTAATATGTAATTCCCAATAAATTAACTCACATGCAAATGTACCAGCAGACCCCAGTGCATCGCTAAATCCCCCCAAAGCACAAAATCATTTTATTTAGTACTATTAAAGGCTGAAATATCTATTAATACCATGACCACTAGATGGCTCAGGACTTATATCCCTTAAATAGCAAGTAGACAACTAAGATTCAAAAGGAGCAATAAGGATATCTGTCACCCTTCCCTAATTCTGAATAACCTTTTTGACTTTAACTATTTGAGTAGTATGCTAGGCATTCTATATGCATTATCTCATTAAAATATTCCAGAAATTCTATAGGGTCAGTTGTATTATTTTGATCCAAAGGTGACCTCTGTTCATATTTTAAAATATAGAAATTGTGTGTTTGACTGTGGTATATAGCATTGAATTTTCCAGCAGAATATACAAGTAGAAATATCCCATCAGAAATATGGTCCTAAATACTGATATATACAACAACAGGATACATCTCTCAGACATTGCATTGAGTGAAAGAAGCCAAACTACTTGCCCTCAACCTAGCCCACAACACCACACAAGTTTCACATCCTATGTATGTGAAGTTCAAGGACAAGCAAAATTGATCTATGATCAAAAAGTTTCAAAAATGGTGTCTGAGGTGGGTGGATTGCTTGAGCTTAGGAGTTCGAGACCAACCTGGACAACATGGCAAAACCCTGCCTCTACAAAAATACAAAAATTAGCCAGGCATGGTGGCACGCGCCTGTAGTCCTAGCTACTTGGGGGGCTGAGGTGGGAGGGTGGCTTGAACCTGAGAGGTTGAGGCTGCAGTGAGCTGAGATCACACCACTGTACTCCAGCCTGGGTGACAGAGAGAGACCCTGTCTCATAAAAATAAAAAGGTCTCAAAACTGGTTACCTCTGAGGGATGGTAGCAACTGAGGAGGGGCATGAGTCAACTTTCTAGAGAGCTAGATGCCTTCTATATGTTGAACTGGGTAGAGGATACACACAAGTGCACATATGTGGAAACTTATTGTGATATACACTTAAGATTAGAGCCTACTATATACTGAATGTTTGCGTCTGCCCCAAAATTCATGCCTTAAAATTCCAATCCCCAATATGATGGTATTTAAAGATGGGACCTTTGGAGATAATTAGGTCATGAAAGTGGAGCCCTTAGGATGGGATTGGTACACTTCCAGGAAAAGGCAGAAGAGAGCTTGTTTCCTCTTTGTCCCACTCCACCACGTGAGGATACACAAGAAGATGGTCGTCTGAAACCAGAAAGAGTCCTCACCAAGAACTGAATCAGCTGGCACCTTGAGGTTGGACTTCCCAAACTCCAGAACTATGAGAAATAAATTTCTGTTGTTTAAACTACCCAGTCTATGGCATTTTGTCATTGCAGCCAAAACCAATTAACTTAATATTCTTCACTGTAGGTAAATGTTATGTTCTACCATAAAAGGCACATATCACATGTTTTCACTGATATGTAGGAGCTAAAAGTGTTTATTTTGTGGAAGTAGAGAATAGAAAGATAGATACCAGTGGCTTGGAAGGGTCTGTGGGCGGGAAAGGGGATGAAGAGAGGTTGGTTAATGGGTAGAAACATATAGTTAGATAGAGGATATAACTTCTAATGTTTGATAGCAGAGTAGGGTAACTATGGTTAGCAACAATGTCTTGTATATTTCAAAGTAGCTATAAGAGAGGCTTCTGATGTTCCCAACACAGAAATGACAAATACTCAAGGTGGGGAATCCATAAATACCCTAACCTGATCATTATATATTCTATGCATGCAAAAAATACTCACATGTACCCCATAAATATGTAAAATACATGTATCAATTTTTTATATGTTATGTGCAACCTATCTACAAAGAAGGAAGAAGGAAAGAAGGGAAGGGAAGGGAATCAAATCAACTCAAACCAAATCAAATCAAACTGAATCCAGGCAGCCTAATGTTGAAGAAAGAGGAAGACTCTGGTGACACAGATTTGGGGTCATTGGCATAGGATTAGTTGAGATTTCTTAAGGAAAGTAGAACCAACCACTATAGAACTCAACTCTGTCCTGGGGCTCCCTGAAATAGTGAGGTTGACAACCTTCATAGCCAAGTACAGCAGCCTAGAGAGACCATGTGGACTGAAGAGAACATTCCATGAACACGTGAGAACAGTGGTCTAAGGATGGACCCCAGAGGAAAATCAGCATTTAAAGGACAGGCAGAAAAAAAGAATTATCAAAAGAGGCATGTCTCACCTCAAAAGCCTGGTTCGTTGACTGCCAAGTACACCGATACATAAGGAGTGCTAAATAAATGTTGAAGAATAAATAAACTATAAAAAGGAATGAATGAAATCAACCGTTATGGTTTTCACATCTGATAAAATAAATATAGTAAAATGTTTATAAAATAACAATTGTGAGAAAGCAGTTTTAAAGGTGAAATGGAAACATATGAGTCCAGGGCTTGGTTTAGAGATAACAGGGTAGGAGGAGAAGAGGGAAGGCCTGCTGTGTGGTCAGTGTGATGGATAACTATATATGTTAACTTGACTGGGCTAAGGGATGCCCAGATAGCTGGTAACACATTATTTCTGGGTATCTATGAAGGGTTTTTGGCATAGACTAGCATTTGAGATAGTAAGGCTAAGTAAAGAAGACCCCACCAATGTGGGTGGGCATTATCCAATGCTAATCCACTGAGAGCCTAAATGAAACAAAATAGCAGAGGGAGGATGAATTAACTCTCTCTGAACTGAGACATCCATCTTCTCCTACCCTCAGACATCAGTGCTCCTGGCTCTTGGGCCTTTGGACTTGAGCTGGGACTTATACCATCACCGCCACCCCCATTTCACCTTCTTTTCCTGGTTCTCCAGCTTGCAAATCATGGATTATAATCCCTTGGCCTCCATAATCATGTGAGACAATTTCTATCGTACCATATATATACACATATATATGGCATATATATATTAAATGTATATATCCTTTTGGTTCTGTTTCTCTAGAGAACCCTGACTAGTACAGCCAGGTCCCAATGAAGGGCAATAGCCCCTAGAAAGAGAAAGTAGGCATGTGTTAAAGACAAACTCTACCTCCTTCACATTCGTCCTGAGGACAAACTCAACTTGACAAAAAGAAAAAAATTGCCTTCAAAGCAAATGAAACCACACTGGTGTTTCTGACTCATCTACTACCCTAAGTGACTTCAGCTTAAGGAGAAGAGAGCTCAATTAGGCAGTAAGAGTGTAATTTGGAGAAAATGGGATCTGGCTTCTTAGAATGGATGAGCAGGCAAGGACCCTGGAGCAAAAGTCCGGGGGTGTTTCTTTTTGTTTTTTTTAATGGGTCACCTGGTGGGACCTGGACACTCCCATTTCTTCTTTTTCCTGGCAGAAGAGCTGCTAACTGCAGAAAGTGACGTCAGTCCAGGTGGTAATGGTGCAGCCCCAGGAGGGGCAGGATCAAATGTTGCTCAGGATGATGTTTGGCTTTCACTAACCACCTTTCATCTGGAGCATCTCGTAGCACTTTACAGGAGATTGTTAATTAGGCTTCCTGAGGCTTCGGGCAGGAATATGCATCACAGACTGCACTTACGTCCACGACTGTGTAAGAAGAAATGCTCAAGGACTAATTATTTTGCATTTGTATTTATCGTCTCCTTTCACACGGGATCTCAAAGCAATTTCCCAAGGTAAGTGGGGGAGTTAATTGCTTTGTTCCTGGGAGGCCTATAGACTATCTGGGGCAGAGGGTCTAGTCACAGATTATTTCTTCCTGCGTATTTAGGTTGACACAGGGGTCTCTGAGAGTTGAAAATCCAGGAGAAGAAGGATGACTAAGTCAACGGCAAAACATTTCAAGGATGGCCTGTCTGGACAGGCCTTTAGACTCATTTAGAGATGTGCTGTCCAATGCATCAGTGACGTGGAGCCCCTGAGAACTTAAAACATGCTAATCAAATTGAGATATGCCATAAGTATAAACATCAGACGTCAAAGAATTAGTACAAGAAAGAATGTTAAATATCCCATCAGTTATTTTTATCTTGGATACTTGTTGGAATGATTATATTTTGGATACGTGGGGTAAAATAGAATATTATAATTGCACTTATTAATTTTGATTTTTTTTTAATGTGGCTGCTAGAAAATGTGAAGTTGCATGTGTTTCTCACATTATATTCTATGAAACCATGTTGATCTAGACTCCTTCTCTAATTTCAGTATTATTAACCTAACATCTAAAGGGAAGAGAGTGTGGTTGCATAGTGTGACACTGTCAGCACAGCTAGAACTGGAAGCCAGGTCTCCCAACCTCCCCGGTGAATGTGCTGTCCATTGCACTTCAGCAAGCAATTGACGTGGCTTCTCCAACCCATCTGCTCTTGAGTTGGCATGGTGGAGTTGTTGATGGGGCTTGGGTGCTCTCACCTATAATCAGAAACACTATGATCCCCACGCCACTCCAATGAAACATACACTCTAAGTAAAAGCAGTGTGTTTACTCTACCTAACAAACCAACACTCCCTTACCTACCCCAACCCATGCTGGCAACTAGAGTGCTGCCCAAACCTCTCCAATGGAGAAATCCTGGAGTCAGTCTTGCCTCTCCTGGTACCCTCTAGCTCAGCCAAAGTTAAAGTCCAGGCACTCACTTGTAGCAGTAAACTTTATTTCTATCTCAAAAGTCAATTATGCGTTGTCTCAGCAATCTAAACATTCCAGATAACATTATAGGGGATAAAACAGCCTTTCTTCCTCTAACACTGTGTCACTATTATACATATCACTTCCTCTAACACTATTTCTTCCTTTAACTCATATCAGGGAAATTTGCAGTTGGACAATCTTCTTCCTCTGCTACTGGATTCTCTTCCTCTGGATCACCCAAAAGAAGAAAACATGGCAGAGACTCTGAGCCAGAAATAGCTGTGACTCAATGTTCCCAGACGTTCTAAATTCCACTTTAGCCACCTCAAGAGTGACCACATTTTTCTAAGTCTGCAGTTGTAGCAATCAGGTTAGTGCACGCTGCAGAATTTCAGAACCCTGGGGGAACCTGAATGAAAGCAACAGAGCCCTCTTTCATCATCAGGTGGATGTTAGCAAGGAAAACTGAAGCATTTGTATCATCGGAGCAATTGATGTCATCCATGGCCAACAAGCCACTGACTGATCAATGAAGAATAGGAAGAAAACTAAGCCATATTTAAAACATCTACCTCTGAGATCCCTAGCATGTGCCCTTGAAAAACCACCAGCCAGTGCAGGGGTTTCAACCCTTCAACCACAAGCCTTCCCCTGGGCCCATTTCTGTTCTTCTGCCACTTCAAATCCCCACTTTCTAATAACCAGTGCATTTAGAGTGTTGTATTCCAGGTACCATAATGCTTTCACACACCTTATCTTACCTTGTCTTCTCATTAAATACTGTAAGTCCACTTAGAGAAACCTCTTATTTCATGTTAATCAGTGTGATGGTTAATACTGTTAACTTGATTGGATTGAAGGATACAAAGTATTGATCCTGGGTGTGTCTGTGAGGGTGTTGCCAAAAGCAGATTAACATTTGAGTCAGTGGGCTGGGCAAGGCAGATCCACCCTTAATCTGGTGGGCACAATCTCATCAGCTGCCAGCGAATACAAAGAAGGCAAAAAAAAAAAAGAAAAGAAGAAACTGGCCTAGCCTCCCAGCCTACATCTTTCTCCCATGCTGGATGCTTCCTGCACTCAAACATCAGACTTCAAGTTCTTAGGTTTTGGGACTCAGACTGGCTCTCCTTGCTCCTCAGCTTGAAGATGGCCTATTGTGGGACTTTGTGATCATGCAAGTTAATACTTAATAAACTCATACATATACATATCCTATTATACGTGTGTGTGTGTGTATGTGTGTGTGTGTATATATATATATATATATCCTATTAGTTCTGTCCCTCTGGAGAACCCTGACTAATACAACCAGTAACTTTGAATGCCTGAATGCCATGTCTGGTATCTCAGTCTTCTGACTCCTAGACAGTAGAGGTCCTTTACACTAAACCACCACCATAACCCTTCCTTGGCCCTACCCAAGCCTGCTCTCCAGAAAAGCTTATATTCACTCTAACCTGGAATTTTGTGCTGCCTGCACTCCATAAAACAATTGTTTTTAAAGTCGTGTCTCATTTTGAAATAGATTTCACCCCCATAGAAAGCAGTCAGGGACATAAACACAGCATGAGTAAAATGGTTCAGGGCAAGATGGCACTCAGAGTATTTTAATGTGGTCAGGAATAGAGCATGGATTTGGAGGAGTGAGCAGAGCTAGAGGGTTTCTTCATGAGATGACTTTACAACATAGGCAAGAATACGTGAAGAGGAGAAAGGTCCCTGTGTGCCACTCATGGTGAAGCTCTGTGGTGCTGGCCTGAGCCCATCATCTCTGCAGGCTGCCAGCGGGTATGGGCAGAACACTCATGCAATCCAAGCACAGGTTACTCAAGTGTTCACATATTTCCTTTATCTTTATTGTCTACCATGATGACAAACTCACACCTTTTGCACAGTCACAAAGACAGGACAATGTATGAGGTTGAGTACATGTGTTTTGCATAGCTCTGTCTCATTCCCAACAGTTATGAATACTGTTCTTTGGGAAGTTGGGGGCATGTGCCCTCCTCCCAGACCCCTGGTGGATCTTTACGAGCTCAGGCTTGGATTTAGTGACCCTCTGAAGCCTTGAGTGCTCTGCATGATTTTTGGAGAAAGCTACTGTTTTTCCCCTAGGCAACACTTTAATTGCCTGCTTATATGTACTCCCACTCTCTGGAGAGAGTTCTGATCATTTGTCATTGTCACTTCCTTTAGTTTTGGTTGGGTCTTAGAAAATTGTACTGGTTTTGCAGCAGTTGAAGAACGTTAGGAAGGATTTCATCTGACTCTAGGGAAATCACTAATTGTCACAAGCCTCAACTTGCTCACCTGTAAAATGGCAATAATAATGACTATTTTTTTTATTATTATACTTTATGACTATTTTATAATATTATTTTGAGAGCTCAGTGAGGTAATATACTTGAAAACTTCAGACAAAACATTTACATGCAATAAGCTTTCAATAAGTACTAACTGAGGCTGCACATGGTGGTTCACACCTGTAATCCCAGCACTTTGGGAGGTCAAGGCGGGAGGATCACTTGAGCCCGGGAGTTCAAGATCATCCTGGGCAATAGAGTGAGAACTCATCTCTATAAAATAAACACATTAATTAATTAATATGAACTGAACCTCAATCTGAAGTACTCTGAATCTTTCTAACACAGAGAGTCAGTGAGAAACATGGCACTCAGTCTCATAAAAGTTTAAAATAAAAAGAAAGAGTTTTTTTCAGTTTTTTAAAAAGATATTTTCCTTATTATCAAAAAGATGGTATGTTTTCCTAGGACTTTTATATAGCCTTACAGTGTTAAAAATGTTTTCTTAAAACATGTCACATTTTATCCATCTTCCATTGTCATTTTTGCCTTTGTTTTCTTGAATTGAATCTTGGTTTAAAAGTAATGGGTAAAGCACAAGGACTCATTTCCCAAATATTGAAATGTCTCTCAATTCTCTCTACTTTTGTGCCCTTTCTCTTCCACACACATATATATTTATAAATATATAAAATATAAAAATATATATATATGTATAAAATATATACATATATATGTATTTTTTTTTTCAGAGGCAGGGTCTTGCTTTGCTTTTCAGGCTGGTCTTGAACTCCCAAAGTACTAGGATTACAGGCATGAGTCACTATTCCCAGCCTCTTCTGGCCTTTTTCCATAACAAATTTGTGAAGCATACAGATTGTCATGTGTAAGTCAATGAATGTCTTTTTACAACAAAAGAAAAAGTGAAGTTTACAACTTCTTAATGCTCAAACACTAGATTTTCAGAGGAGCAGTGATGTGAGTCACCCACACGTCAGCATGAGCAGTTACATTTAGAATCTGAAGGAGTCTGTTGAAATCGGTAAATTTATTTGTTGGAAATGGGTCAAACTTGCTCTGCATAAGGTGCCTATCTGCCTTCTTAATGTACAGAATTCCCCAAAATCTACGGCTGCAGCATAGGCTGATGGTAGAGAATTGCTGGTGATCATAGCGGCCATGCCAATGCAACTTAGGGAACTGCATGTGTTTGGGGCGGGAGGAGGAGTGGGGTAGGGGGAAGCTGAAGCCATGAAGCAAACTCACTGAAGGAGCTAGGAGGATTTTCCTCCTAAACATAGTGAGGTTATTGGAGTAAAATGAGATGGAAAGGAGAAGGAAAAAGAGCATATGCTTTAGCTGAGACAGTGTATTATGAAATATCACCATAAGACACAACATTTATTGTAGTCCCCCATTGAGAAATCTGGGAATCAGGCTGGGAGCAGTGGCTCACACCTATAATTCCGGCACTTTGGGAGGCCAAGGTGGGTGGATTACCTGAGGTCAGGTATTCGAGACCAGCCTGACCAACGTGGTGAAACCCTGTCTCTACTAAAAATACAAAAATTAGCTGGGTGTGGCTGCACATGCCTGTAATCCCAGCTACTTGGGAGGCTGAGGCAGGAGAATTGCTTCAACTGGGAGGCAGAGGTTGCAGTGAGCCGAAATCGTGCCATTGCACTCCAGCCTGGGCAAAAAGAGTGAAACTGCATTTCAAAAAAAAAAAAAAAGTGAGAAATCTGGGAATCAGAAAAGGTATGGGACTTCACCCAGCACATCTCCATGAATGGCTAGGCTCCAGGATGCCCCCTCTCATCCAGGACAAACAGCAAAGTGAACACCTGAAGTTATGGAATTGGAACTTGGTTTTGATCTAGGGATCTTCTGTTTTCTGAGCCTTGAGGAGCACTGAATGAAAAAGTTCACCAGCAGAACTCATGCTGAACAATGTTCAAAATGTTTGTGAGCTAAGATCAGATGGTTTGTTTTTGTTTGTTCATGGGGGTGCAGAGGAAGGTTGTAAAGAGAGGCGTTAATGAATTTGCCCTTTATTCTAGAAGGGAGAATAGAATACTGTCATCTTTGAGAAAGACGAGAGCAGGGATACTGAGGGCATAACCGAAGAGCCCTGGCATAACATCAGCAGAACTCCCAGTGACAGAACACAGAGGACAAAGGCAATGGCTAGGGAGACATGGCAGGGAAGGTGGTGACAGGTGACAGTTGGGATGGAAAAGCCCCAGTGTGCCGCACTGCAGAACCAGCCTACAGGCCCTGCACGGGCGGTGGCAACAGTAACCCTGCTAGCAGAAGGAGCTCCAACTAGCAGACCAAAGATGTTACAAAGCTCACATCAGGCATGACACAGATGCTGCCAAAAAGTCTCAGTGGTATAGGACTTAAGGAAGAAATTGCCTGGACACAATGTGTTTTGTTGGTGTGTGCAGTATTTTCTCCTACTGCCTTCTGAATTACAGTGAGTTCTTTGTTTTCCTCTTTAAAGTAAGTTAAAGGAATAGCTTGGCCTCTTTCTACTCTCCTTGTAGTTCCCTCTTCAAATTCCAAATTTAGTCATTTTGGCACCTAGTTATTCTTTCAACATTTCCTCTGTACTGATATGTAATGGACCAGTAGTATTAAGCTCTCTTAAACAAATCGTTCATTCTAAAGTCATTCATTTTTTTTTACTGTCTTTGCATTTGAAATAGATAATTGCCTTATCATCAACGTTATTTGGTCAGTAATATTAACCTGTGTGAAGGGGTCCCACGAGTTAGAATAAAGGTCTAAAGAGACAAATATCACATGGATCTGGGTGTCTAGGGATTTTTTAATTGCAATTAACATAGACTTTGATTGACCTAAGGAAGGAAAAAAATGTATCGCACGAATAAAGTTTCTAGCATATAGAGAAATAATTGTACAAACAAAAAGATGTGGCTCAGAGGCCCAAATCTGTGAGGATCTAGGTACTATCATTAAGTGCTTCTCCTGAACATGGGAAATAGAGAAGAGATCTTTCCCAGATGAAAGGGGATGCTATTATCAGATAATAAGAAAAAGGATGCAGGCAGACATAAACCACAAAATAACACAATTTAGTAAAATCCAAACTCCTAATTGTGCAGATTTTGCTCTTCAAAATGTGTTGTATTCATTCTCCTAGCTACTTACGCTAGATGAGTTAGAAGAAAAGCTCAAAGCACTTATCTCTTACAGCCTAGATTTGAAAAATTATGCTGAGTAGCCATCTCCCCTTTCCATTTCCTTTGGACTTTGTCCTACCCTTATTAGTTTTCCAGAAGGACACAGTTCATAGCCCGTTTTAAAAAAATAGTTCGGTACAATATCAAAATACTGCTCTCAAAAATAGAAAAATAGAGAAATAATTTCAATTTCTTTTGATTTTTCCCTTCAGTTGTCCCCTCTCCCTATAAATCCAGTAATATTCAACCTGGGGAGGTAGAAAAGAGATATCTATCTCATCCTGTACAATGAATAATTTTTACACTTTTGCTCAATCTTTTATTTTATATATATGTGTGTGTGTGTGTGTGTGTGTGTGTGTGTGTATTTGAGATGGAGTTTCACTCTTGTTGCCCAGGCTGGAGTGCAATGGCATGATCTCAGCTCCCTGCAACCTCCACCTCCTGGGTTCAAGCAATTCTCCTGCCTTAGCCTCCCTAGTAGCTGGGATTATAGGCGTGAGCCACCACACTCGGCTAATTTTGTATTTTTAGTAGAGACAGGGTTTCTCCATGTTGGTCAGGTTGGTATCGAACTCCCGACCTCAGATGATCCACCCACCTCAGCCTCTCAAAGTGCTGGGATTTCAGGCATGAGCCACAGGGTCTGGCCTCAATCTTTTATTTCCTATTATATTTTATTTCCTTTTATTTCCTAATATCTCTCTATTTCTCTTTATTCAACAAGTCTTAATACTGACTATGAATATTTTCTGAAAAAGCCAAGGCAAGAAAATAAGTTAGAAGTTGAATCTAACAGTGTCTTTGTTTCTACTGACCATTTTTATATTCCAAAGGAGATGAAAATTAGTATCCAGAATTGCTGCTATACATAATCCAAAATGTCCAGTTTTAACTAAAAATTATGAGATGCAAAGAAACAGGAAAATGTGACTTCATACATAGGAATAAAAGCAAGCAACAGAAATTGTCTGTGAGAAGGCCTAAATATCTAACTTAACAGGCAGCACTTCAAAGCAGGTATTAGAAATATGTTCAAAGGACTAAAGAGAGTTATAATTAAATAATTAAAGAAAAGTATAATAATGTCTAATTAAAATAGAGAATATCAATATAAGATAAAAATTATTTTTAAAAAACCAACGGAAATTCCAGAGCTAAAAAAAAAAATAACAGAAATTAAAAAAAAAAAAATCTCACTGAAGAGTCTAAGCAGTATATCTAAAGTGACAGAAGAAAAAATTTTAAAAAAAAACAAAGAATCAGAAAACTTCAAAATGGATCAATGGAGGCTATGCAACCTAAAAAGAGAGAGATAAAAGAGTAAAGCAAAATGAACATAGCCTCAGACAAACACTGGGCAACATTAAGCATTCAAACATATATGAAATGGGAATAACAGAAAGAAAGGAGAAGAAAAAAATATTTAAAGAAATAATGCCTGAAAACTTTATAAATTTGACAATAAATATTAATTTACACATCCTAAAAGCTCAATGAACTCAAAGTAGGATAGATGCAACACCGTAATCAATTGTTGAAAGGCAAAGAGAAAACCTTGAAAACAGCAACAGAAAATTAACTCATTACATAGGAAGTAATCCCAGTAAGACTTATAGCTGACTTCTCATCACAGACAGTGGAGATCAGAAGTCAGCAGGATGATATATTCAAAGTACCGTGGACAAAAGTCAATTAAAATGTATAGTAGAACTATCTTTCAAAACTTAAGGCAAAATAAAGATATTCCTATAGTACGAAAATTGAGAGAATTTATTGTCAGCAGACTTTCCTTGGAAAAAGTACTCAAAGGTTTTCAGGCTGAAGAGAAGTAACATTAGATGGTGACTTGAATCGATGTATGTGGATGGGAGGATAACAAAAGATCAACAAGAATATAAAAAGTGTGAACATAACATAAACCCATGACACCTGAAAAACAACTATAGACCATTCTACACAGCAACAGTGAAATATACATTCTTCTTTAGCATATATGGAATATTTTTCAGCATCGACCATATTATAGACTATAAAACAAGCCATAATATATTTAAAGGAATTTAAATCATGCAAAGTATGTTTTCCAAATACAATAGAATGAAATTTGGAATAACAAAAGAAAAATTGAGAAATGTTCAAGCATGTGGATGTTAAACAGCACACTCTTAAATAACCAGTCAAAGAAAAAATCAAAAGGGAAATAAGAAAATGATTTGAGACCAATGAAATCAAGTCCAACAGACTAAAATTTATGTGATATAGCCAATACAATTCTTAGAGGAAAATTTATGGTTGTAAATGCATAAATTTTTTAAAAAAGAAAGATCTCAAATCAATAGACTAATTTTTGAATGAAGAAACTAGAAAATAGGAACAAATTAAGCTCAAAGCAGAAAGAAAGAAAATAAAAAATATGAGTGGAAATAAATAAAATAGAAAATAGAAAAACAGGCCAAGTGCAGTGGCTCACGCCTGTAATCCCAGCACTTTGGGAGGCCAAAGCAGGCAGATTGCCTGAGGTCAGGAGTTCGAGACTAGCCTGGCCAACATGGTGAAACCCTGTCTCTACTAAAAAAAAAAAAAAAAAAAAATACAAAAATTAACTGGACATGATGGCGGGCGCCTGTAATCCCAGCTCCTCGGGAGGCTGAGGCAGGAGAATCACTTAAACCCGGGGGGCGGAGGCTGCAGTGAGCAGAGATCATGCCATTGCACTTCAGCCTAGGTGACAAGAGCAAGACTTAATCTCAAAAAAATATATATATATATTTTTTAAAATCAACAAAACCAAAAGTTAGTTCTTTGAAAATAGAAACAAGATTAACAAACTTTTAGTTAGACTGAACAAGAAAAAGAGAAAACTTACATTATAAAAATCAGTAATAAAAGAGAGTGTATCACTACAAACCTTCCACAAATAAAAGGAATTATAAGGGAATGATAGAAACAATTAATGTTACTGTCTGACAATCATTAATTACTGAACAATTAGCATATGTTAACAAATTAGACAACTTAGATGAAATGGACAATTTTTTTTTTTTTTTTTAGACGGAGTCTCACTTTGTCGCCCAGGCTGAAGTGCAATGGCACAATCTCAGCTCACTACATCTTCTGTCTCCCAGGTTCAAGGGATTCTCCTGCCTCAGCCTTCCGAGTAGCTGGGATTAGAGACACACACCACCATGCCCAGCTAATTTTTATTTTTAGTAGACATGGGGTTTCACCATGTTGGCCAGGCTGCTCTCAATCTCATGACCTCAAGTGTTCCACCTGCCTCCGCCTCCCAAAGTGCTGAGATAACAGGTGTGAACCACCAGGCCCAGCCAGAAATGGACAAATTCTTAGACAAAAGTTACAGAAATCATCAACAGTAAATAGAAAATCTGAATGGACCTATAACAATCACCACAAGATTTAATCAATAATTTACAAACTTCCCACAAAGAAAAGCCTTGGCCCAGGTGGCATCACTGGTAAATTCTACAGAACATGTAAAGAAGAATGAACATCAATCCCACAAACTCATTCAGAAAAAAGTTGAAGAAAAACTTCCCAATACATTCTATGATACCAAAACCAAAGACAACACAAAAAAACTAAAGACCAATATCAGTTATGAATATAGATAACAAAATTCTCAACAAAATACTAACAAATTCAAAATTGAAATCAAATGTATTAAAATATAAAAAGGATTATCCACCATGATCCAGTAGGATTTATCCTAGAAATACAAATTTGGTTAAACATCTGAAAACCAATCAATGCAATACGTGATATTAATAGAATAAAGGAAAAAATCTACACCATCACCTCAGTAGACACAGAAAAAGCATTTAACACAATCCAGCAATATTTAATGATAAAAATGTTCAATAGATTAAGAATAGAATAGAACTCCTCAACCTAATCAAGGACATCTATAAAAAACCTATAGCTAACATAATGCTAGCACTGAAAGACTGAAGTTTTCTCCCCTAAGATTAAAGACAATACAAGGATGTCTGCTCACCATTTTTATTCAACATTAACTTGAGGCTTTTGGATAGATGATTAGGCAATGGAGAGAATATTTTAAAAATCCAGATTGGAAAGGAAGAAGTAAAATTATTTATATTTGCAAATGGCATGACCTTGTACATGGGAAACCTTATGGAATACACTAAAAATCTATTGAAATATATTTACATTGAAATATGTTCAGCAAGCTTGAAGAATAGAAAATCAACATATCAAAGTCAATTGTATTTATGTAAACTAACAATAAACAATCTAAAATAAAAGTTAAAAACAATTCCATATACAGTAGAATCAAACAGAATACTTAAAAATAAATTGAAAAAAGGTGGAAGAACTTTACACTGAAAACTACAAAACACTGCTGAAAGAAATTAAAGATTTAAATAAGTGCAAAGAAATCCCATATTTATGGATCAGAAGACTTAATATTGTTAGGATGGCATTATGTCCCAATAGATGTACAAATTCAATACAATTCCTTTAAAATTCCAGCTGTCCAGAGCAATCAAACATGAGAAAGAAATAAAGGTTATTCAATTTGGAAAAAAGGAAGTCAAACTATCTCTGTTTGCTGATGATATGATCATATACCTAGAAAACCCTAAAAGCATCTCCAAAAGATGCCTCGAATTGATAAATGAATTCAGTAAAGTCTCAAGTTATGAAATCAATTTACATAAATCAGTAACACTGCCTTACACCAACAACGACCAAGCTGAGAATCAAATCAAAAACATCCCTTTCACAATAGCTGAAAAAAACAAACAAAAACTTAACCAAATAGGTGAAAGATCTCTATAAGGAAGACTACCAAACACTGCTAAAAGAAATCATATATGACACAAACAAATGGAAATACATCCCATGCTCATGGATTGGAAGAATCAATATCATGAAAATGACCACACTGCCCAAAGCAATTTACAGATGCAATGCAATTCCTATAAAAATACCAATATCATTTTTCACAAAATTGGAAAAAACAATCATAAAATTCATGTGGAACCAAAAAGGAGCCCAAATAGCCAAAGAAATCCTGAACAAAAACAACAAATCTTGAGGCATCACATTACCTGACTTCAAATTACACTACCAGGCTATAGTAAGCAAAATGACATGGTACTTGCTATAAAAGTAGATACACAGATCAATGGAACAGAATAGAGAACCCAGAAAGAAAGCCAAATACTTCCAACCAACAGATATTTGACAAAGCATACAAAAACGTAAATTGGAGAAAAGACATCCTATTCAATAAATGGTTCTGGGAAAACTGAATAGGCACAGGTAGAAGAATGAACTGGATCCCCCTCTTTCATCATCTACAAAAGTCAACTCAAGATGGATTAAAGGTTTAAATCTAAAATCTGAAACCATAAAAGTTTTACAAGAAAACCTAGGAATAATTCTTCTGTACATTGGCCTAGGCAAAGAATTTATGACTTAAGACCCCAAAAGCAAATGTAACAAAAACAAAATTAAATCAATGAGATCTAACTAAGCTAAAAAGCATCTGCACAGCAAAAGAAATACTCACTAGAGTTAAGAGACAACCCACAGAATGGGAGAGAATGTTTGCAAACTCTGCATCTGACAAAGGACTCATATCTAGAATCTACAAGCAACTCAAACAAATCAGCAAGGAAAAAAACAGATAATCCCTTAAAAAGGTAGGTAAATGACATGAATACACATCTCAAAATAAAATAAACAGATGGCCAATATAAGAAAAAATGCTCAACATCATTAATCATCAGAGAAACGCAAATTAAAATCACAATGAAATACTACCTTATCCCAACCAGAAGGGCCATTATTAGAAAGTCCAAAGACAATATATGTTGGCATGGATCTGGTGAAAAGGGAATGCTTATACACTGCTGGTGAGAATGCAAATTAGTACAACCTCTACAAAAAACAGTATGGAGATTTCTCAAAAAACCAAAAGTAGATCTACCATTTGATCCAGCAATCCCACTACTGGGTATCTCCCCAGAGGAAAAGAAGTCATTGTTTCAAAAAGACACCTGCATGTAAATGTTTATTGCAGCACAATACACAATTGTAAAGATCTGGAACCAATCTAAGTGCCCATCAACCAGTTAGTGGATAAAGAAAATGTTGTATGAATACACAATGGAACACTACTCAGGCATAAAAAAGAACGAAATGTCTTTTGCAGCAACTTAGATAAGGGACATTATTCTAAGTGAAATCACTCAAAAATGGAAAACCAAATACTATATGTTCTCACTTATAAGTGGGTCCTAAGCTATGGGTATGTAAAGGCATACAGAGTGGTATAAGGGACATTGGAGACTCAGAAGAGGGGAAGGTGGGAGGAGGGAGATACATTAAAAAACTACATATTGGGTACAATGTACACCACCTAGGTGACAGGTACACTAAAATCTCAGACTTCACCACTATACAATTCATCTATGTAACCAAAAACCACTTCTATCCCCAAATCTATACAGATAGATAGATAGATTTCAATAGCTTCAATAAATATTTTTATTATATATTTTTATATTTATATATAAAATAAATATATATAATAAAAATGAAAATAAAATTCCAGCTGTCTTCTTTGCAGAAATAGACAAGCAGATCCTAAATTGTATGGAAATGCAGGAACCCAGAGTAACCAAAACAATATTTAAAAATAAGAAAAAATGTTGGAAGACTCACACTTATTTCAAAATGTACTCTAAAGCCATAGTAATCAAAACAGTGGGTTATTGGCATAAAGATAGACATATGGCCAATGAAATAGATTTAAGAGTCCAGAAATAAAGCTTTACATTTATGGTTGGTTCATTTCAACAAGAATGCTGAGATAATTCAATGGGGAAAGAAGTCTTTTCAGCAAATCGTGTTAGGACAACTGACTGAAGACAACAGAATGAAGTAGATCTCCTTACCTAACTCCATACAGAAAAATTAACTCAAATGAGTCACATCAAAATGTAAGAACTATACCAATAAAACTGTTAGAATAAAGTACAGGAGTAAATCTTTGTGATCTTGAATTAGACAATGATTTCTTAGAAGATAAGATTTCAAAAGTACAAGCAACAAAAGAAAAACAGATTTAATATTATCAAAATTAAAACCATTTGGGCTACAAAGGATACCATCAAAAAGACAACCCACAGGATAGATGGAAACATTTGTAAATCATGTACCTGATAAGGGACTTACATCCAGAATATACAATGAACTCTTAATACTCAATAATAAAAATACAACTAAATCATTCCAAAATGAGCAAATAATCTGAATAAACATTACTCCAAAGAAGATATGAAAATGGCCAATAAGCCCATGAAAAATTTTCAAAACAAAACAAAAATTAGCCACTTAGGCAAATGCAACTCAAAACCACAAGAGATAACACATACTTCACACTAGCTACTGTAACTATTATCATAAACAGAGATTATAAAAACCAGTATTGTCAAGAATGTGGAGAAATTAGAACCCTCATCTGTGGCTGATAAGAATGTAAAAGGTACAGCCAATTTGGAAAACAGTTTGGAAGTTCTTCAAAATGTTAAATATACCAGTTACCATTTGACCCAGGCATACACACGGGAAAAATGAAAACAGATGTCCACACAAAAAACTTGTATATGAATGCTCACAGCAAATTTATTCACAGCCCAGAACTGAAAACAATCCAAATTTCCTTCAACTAATGAGTGCATACATAAAATGTGATATGCCCAAACAGTGGAACTTCCTTCAGCAATAAAAAGGAACGAATTATAGACACATACTACAACCTGGATGAACTTTATATTAATTGAAAGAAGCTGGTCACAAAAGACCACAAAATGTATGATTTCTCTTAAATAAAATGTCCAGAATAGACAACTCTATACAACAGACAAATCTATACAACAGAAAGTAGATTAGTGGTTAACTAGGGCCTGGGGGAGATAAAGGAAAATTGGATGATGGAATGATGAAAATGTTCTAAAATTAGATTGTGGTTGTATTCACCTGCCCAGGCTGCCATAATAAAACACTACTGACTAGGTGGATAAGCAACAGACACTTATTCTCTCACATTTCTGGAAGCCAGATGTCCAACATCAAGGTGTCAGTAGGTTTGGTTTCTCCTGGCGCCTCCATGGCTTGCCGACGGTTGTCTTCTCAGTTTGTATGTTGACTGTTTCCAAATCTCCTCTTTTTATGGTGATACCAGTTGCACTAGAACACATCCTCATCCATATTCATCTATTCATACTAGATTAGGGTGTATCCACATGACCTAATTTTACCTTAATTACCTCCCAAGGGCCCTATTTCCAAATACATCCACATTTTGAGGTACTGGAGCATTAGGATTTTAATATGTGAATGGCAGGGAAGTGATTCAGCCCATAGCAGTGGTGATGGTTGCACAACTCTATGAATATATTAATAGTCATTGAGTCATGTCATTAATTAATTTTTATTTTATTGATTGATTGATTGATTGATTTTTGAGATAGAGTCTCACTCTGTCACCCAGGCTGGAGTGCAGTGGCGCCATCTCAGCTCACTGCAACCTCCGCCTCCTGGATTCAAGTGATCCTCCTGCCTCAGCCTTCCAAGTAGCTGGGATTACAAGTGTGCTCCACCACCCCCAGCTAATTTTTGTAATTTTAGTAGAGACGGGGTTTCATCATGTTGGTCAGACTGCTCTGGAACTCCTGACCTCAAGTGATCCATTCGCCTCGGCCTCCCAAAGTGCTGGGATTACATGCATGAGCCGCAGCACCTGACCCAGTTCTGTCATTTAAATGGGTGACATTTATGGTATGTGAATTACAACTCAATAAAGCAATTGTTTATAAAAGAACAATCAGATGAAAAAGAAAAACAGGAGAGTTATTTAGAACTTTCAAACAGGAAAGTGAAATGATACAATCTGAGTTGTATAAAAATTGCTCTGAATTTGAGACCAGCCTGGGCAGCATGATGAGACCCCATCTCTATAACAATTAAAAAAAAATTAGCTGGGAATGGTGCCTTGTAGTACCAGCTACTTGGGAGACCAAGGAGTTTTAGGCTGCAATGAGCTATCAATCATGCCACTGCAGTCTACCCTGAGCAAAAGAAAGACATCCATCATGGCCAGGCATGGTAGCTCATGCCTGTAATCCCAGCACTTTGGGAGGCCAAGGCGGGCAGATCATGAGGTCAGGAGCTCGAGACCATCCTAGCTAACACGGTGAAACCTCATTTCTACTAAAAATACAAAAAATTAGCCAGGCGTGGTGATGGATGCCTGTAGTCCCAGCTACTCAGGAGGCTGAGGCAGGAGAATGGCATGAACCCGGGAGGCAGAGCTTGCAGTGAGCCGAGATTGTGCCGCTGCACTCCCACCTGGGCGACAGAGGGAGACTCCGTCTCAAAAAATAAATAAATAAATAAAATTTAAAATGAAAGACATCCATCCTGTCTCAGAAAAGAAACAAACAACAGAAAAAGAAAAAACAGGAAACAATTCCTATGGTAACCACATCTAAGATGAAAATACAAGGAGGCTGGAGATAAAAATGACCAATTAGATAACTGCAATAATCCAAGTCGCGCTTCTGGGGGTCTCAACTAGCCCAGAGGCACTAAAATAAAAAAGAAGGGAGCAGGTATGAGTGACTTTACCTGGTTAGGTACAATCCCTCCCAGAAAACAACTCTAAGGCCAAGTTTCAAGGCTGACTCCACAGGCTGGTTGTACAGACAGCTCGTGTGATGTGCAGGATTCTGAGAAGTCTTGCAGACCTTGAAGGCCTAAGCAACCACAATGCCTGGAACTTCCATATTGCTTTGTTCTGCATTGTGTCTAAAGCTTTGGGTAAAATAAAGCCTTACTGTCTGTGTTACTCAGAAGGAGAAGCCTATGAGATTCCTACCATTCACTGACGTATTCAGCACAGATAACTCTGAGGGATCTGTTGGTCACCTGGCAGGCTCTGAGGGCTGTAACAGTCTTGTGGGATCTGTTGAGGGGAAGGCTAGAATGACAGATGCAGAGCATGTATGACGATGGACTTGCAAGGGCTGTCCTATGAGGACACCAGGAGGGACACAGTTCAGAGAGCAGATAGGAAAGCGAATGGAAACGATGTCCCCGGGCCTGGCACAGTACTAAATTGGGATATGGATGCAATCTTGGCTAATAGGGAAAGGGCTTTCTATGTTTATTTCCTATAGTTTCTTGTTTAGAACTTGGTTTCCTAATATTATTCACTGCTATAGCAAGAGTCACTGGAGTCAAATGCAACCAACTTGAATAAAAGTATGACATTCATGCTGTGTTTGCAAGTATGTGTGAGTATACACCCCCTTTGTCTCTCTCTCTCTCTTTCTCTCTCTCTCTCACACACACACACACACACACACACACACACACCCCACACAACCGCTCCAAGAAAAATTGGAGAAGCACGTTGCATCTCTGGGGCCCTAGTCTCCCTCACTGTCCCTGTTCTCTCCTCTGTAAAGAGCTCAGCTCCCTCCACTCTTCTACTCTTTCTCCTTCTCACAATCTATTTATTTTAAAAACTGAATTCTACTCATTGAAAGAGAGAATTCATCCCAGTGTAATGAAAAATAGGAGATTCAACCCTTGACATTCTCCATTTGATCTAGCGGATCTAGCACTGACCAAGTGTGCAAACTGGGGGACCTGTCGTACTGTCTCTGACTCTCAGTTTCCTCATTTAAAAAGTGAATATAGCAGCATTACCTGCTTTTCAGGGTGGTATGAAGTTCTAATGAAATAACATACACGAAAGTGCATGCAAGACTCTAAATAAATATGAGGCATTATTATGACTTTTCTCTAGGATGTTAACACTTTAACACCTTTATGACTTTGTGGCATGGAAGTTTAGCTTTGAGCCAGGAGGTGAAACAATATTTGGGGTGAGGAGAGGGGGTCTCCCAGACTCCTGGCAATCACGCATAGGCAAATGTCTCCTTTCTGCCTACGTATGAGATCTCACCACAAACACACACAGGAGGCGTGCATGCACAAATGTTTTTGATCCCTAAAGCTACTCCAAACTTTGTATTTAGGTCTCAGTTGTGCATTTTCATACCATTCTGGCTGAACTCAGAAGTGGAAAATTCCAGGAAAGAAAGTCCTCTCCTCTGCTGCCCAATTTTGGGTTTGATAAGCTGGACAGACCAGGACGAGTGTTTCATTTGTTTTGCACCATCTGGTGGACTGTGCCTGGAGGTACAGGGTCTGCTTTGAAATTGGCAAAGAGCTACAGAACCTTCCAGTCCCTGCCCTGCAGTAGAAAGAGAGAGAATATGGCCTAGGGTGGTTGGCAGGCTAGTTCACATCAATAAGAAAGACAGCCTCTGCAGAACACAACAGAACAGATTCCAACTCATTGTTCCTGAAAAATGGGTACGAATTTACAGGTAACTGAATGGGCCCCTCCTTTCCCAGCACTCCAAAAGGTTGGCAACTACCTTATAGATGATAGTTCTCGGCCTGGTTCTTCTTACCAGAATGTGAACATCTTGAGACAAGGACTGATGTTATCAACATCTCTGCACTCTCTCCTTCCCCTCCCACTCCCACCTCTAAACACACACACACACACACACACACACACACACACACACACACACACAAAAGCCCTCAAACTGGCCTGAGAATAGTACTCCAGTAAATGCTCACAGTGACACTGAACTAAGCAGGCAAAGACCTCTTAAACTTCAAAAGAGAGTGAAATTTTAGACAAGGCTCTACAGCGCCCTGAGACTGTGCAATCTTGGAGTACACACTGGTTCTCCTTGCTCCTTTTCCAATCCCAGTGAAATGACAGCACTGACAGATGACATGTGCTCTAAACAAGAAGTGTTCATCAGAATCCAACTGAACCACCAGCTGACACTTACTGTGCTCACTCCCTGTGCTGAGCCTTGCTGAAGGCAAATGGGTAGGAGGAGAGAGGGAAACAAGACCATCGTGGTTCATGCCTTCAAAGAGCTCATAGGCCTAATCAGGCCATCTTGTCAGATGTACTTGCAGAATGAAAAGCAAGCCAGCAACTGTGAATAACAAATGGGTTACTCCACCATAACCCCATTCCAGTCAGGGAAGACACTGGGGTAATCAAGGAAGACCTCATGGAGGAGATGCTTAAGTCACTCCCTGATTGAGACAATCTACCAAGTGTAACACCTTTCATGGAGGACTGAGACTTCTTAATGAGACTTGCTAATACCACCCAAGACAAATCCTGTGTTCCCTCCAGGTCCTGCACTATCCCCTACATGGGTTCTCTGGCCTGGTGGCCTTACCTTTCACCTCCAGCTTTTCAAACTCGATTCATTTCTTCAACTCTACTCCTTCCCACACCCTAGGTAAGTCTTTCCTAATCCTTCCTGGCTTGTAGATGTCCTCTACTTTTCCATAAGCCTACAATACCTTAAAATCTATATCACATGACAAAGCACACAATCACAATCTTATGTTTTCTGATACCTTGGATGCATATGCCATATCTCAACTAGATTGTTAGTTGAGAAAGGTAAGAGTGAGGCTGTCTGTCTCCTTGTGTGGCTCCTGGGCACCTGGAACAGTGCTGCACACCTAGGATGGACTCAGAGTACTTGCAGATCCCACCTCTCTGTGGCCTCTAACAGAGAACAGCAGCCGCTATACTAACCAGGGAACAGTTACAGTCAAGCTCCTAGGTGGTAACCCAAAGAGTCAGTCACAAGGCCGGACATAGTAGTTCATGCCTGTAATCCCAGCACTTTGGGAGGCCAAGGCAGGTGGATCACCTGAGTTCAGGAGTTCGAGACCAGCCTGGCCAACATGGTGAAACTTGTCTTTACTAAAAATACAAAAAATTAGCTGGGCATGGTGGCGGGCACCTGTAATCCCAGCTACTCAGGAGGCTGAGGTGGGAGAATCACTTGAACCCATGAGGCAGAAGTTGCAGTGAGCCAAGATCATGCCATTGTACTCTAGCCTGGGAAACGAGAGCAAAACTTCATCTCAAAAAGAAAAAAAAGAAGTCGGTCACAGAGAAGGGAAGAGGAAGCCCTATCCCAGCTACACTGAGGTATGTTTAGACCCTGCCTCCAGGCCATAAGTCTGACAACCTCCCACTAAGACACCTCCCCTCCTACCTCAAACTGTGTGCTTCTAGGGCTTCTTTTCTTCTTCAAGGCAAGTCCTACTTCTTACCTTACGTGGCCCTCACCTGCACACCAACAGAGTAAAGAAGAGATATCACAATCAGGTTTGTCTCCGGCCCCTGGCAGGCTTATCCTGAGACCCAAGGGCTTCAAGTAAACACCCAAAAAAAGCTGTTATAGGACTCCTTCAAGAGTAGTTCTCCCAAAGTATGGTTCACAAAATATTGTTCCTGTTAAAATGTTAAGACACAAAAAAGAGTATCAAGTCCCATAACTTTACAAACACTGTGTTAAAGAGATTTAGACAGAATCTTGCATTGTCTTGCGTTTTTGTTGCCTTTTCCTCCAGAAAGTTTCAGAGCTTTTCATGAGCATTATGAGTCTCCACAAAGGGGCTGGAATACACCATTCCAAACGCATTTGACCACACAATGGTTTTTCCAAGGTTGCTGCTTCAAGAACGTTTAGCAAATTCCACTTAGGACTTATTTTCAATCTTCTTGAAAGTTCCCCCACAAAGTTCTCAGAGCTGATCTCCCCAGGCATTTGACCTTCTTTTAGAAATGACAATAGAGACATAGATACAGATACATAAATGTCTCTGAACACCAAAGGAAGACATTCATGGCAGAAAATTCGGAGAATAAAGAAATCTACAAAGAAGAAAATTTAAAACCGCAAGAAAGTGAATAGTATTGCAGTCCTGCAAGTGTTTTCTATTGAAAGCCAGTTAATCCTGCAGAATTTCTGCTACGTGGAAGGACCAGTGTGGTCTTTCCAGATATATTCTTGCCTTTTTGTCCCATAGGTCACAGTTGCATCTCCTCCTCCTCTTCATCTGTTGAACCCCACTGAGCAAAGAACACTTGCTCCCTACATAACCCCGAGCATGCTGTAGTCCTCATCAAAATCAACTCCCTCAGAAATAAAAGCAAATATAAAATATGTAAGGGTGCTGTGAACATGGGGAGATCATCAAAGGGCCAGAGGAGAGCCACAAGCTTGTCATGAGGGCCAGCGGAGAGCCACAAGCTTGTCATGGCGGTTGGCGCATTTTACCAGGCACCTCCAAGTGATCCAAATACAGTCATGCATCACTTAACAACATAGATCTGAGAATTGCAGCATTAGACAATGTTGTGCAAACATCATACAGTGAACTTACACAAACCTAGATGGTGTAGCCTACTACACACCTAGGCTATAGGCATAGCCTACTGCTTCTAGGTTACAAACCTGTACAGCATGTTGCTATACTGAATACTATAGTCTACTGTAACACAGTGGTAAGTCTTTTTGCACCTAAATGTATCTAAACATAGAAAAGATACAGTAAAAACATGGTCTTTTATGAGACCACCATAGTGCACACAGTCCATTGTGGACTGAAACACTGTTACGTGGCACATAACTAATAATACAGTTGTTTCACAGAAACTAAGGGATTTCCAGTGTGAGGAGACTAGAGAGAATAGAAAAATGGAATTCTGAATTTTGGTTTCCTTGTTGGCACAGTGAAGAGATTGGATTACACAATATGTAAAGTCATTGCCAAGGTGAATTTTCAATACAATTACCATTGCTAACCTATCAGACCAAAACTATTATCTTGGAAAATGCCCAAGAGGAAGTAGTGCCAATGGCAAAGAGGGCCAAATATATCATATCTCTCAGGGACAAAATTTCCACTCCTTCCCACCTTCTCATACACTGTCCCCAGAAGAAGTCATGTTTTCAAGAAAAGGATTTAGAGGATAAAGAAGTTACCAAAGGACAAGGCCTGAGCAGGCTGTGCAGTCTGTGGGCTGCCCCACTTTGCTTGGAAGCTGCTCTGCTTGCACCAGACCCGGGCTCTCCCTGATTCCAGGCTGCATCCCAACTCATATTTCCAACTGATCATGCAATACCTTTTAGGCCAGTTAGAAATACTAAGCGGAATAACATGTTAATGCTAAAAAAAAAATAAGAGAGAAGGGGAGAGAAGTACTCGATGAAGTCAGTTATTATTATTTTAAGTTTTCAAGAAATAACAAAATTCCAAAACCCGGGATCAAACAACAGAGAAAAACGCAGAAATATCGTTTGGCTTTAGTGGCATGACAAAGAAGGCCATTCTCTTTATTAGGCCAGGTAGGGTCTCCCTGCAAAGATCCATGTGGAATCTCTCTCTAGAAGGGCTGAAGACAAGGGTAGAAGATGATTTACTAGCAGCGTTACTACTCAGTTCCTTACACCTAAAATACCCATTTCCAAGATCAGGCCATTTTCTCCGGAAACGTCTAAGTTAGTGTTTTGTTATTTTCATCACTCACAGTCAACATTTGCAAGTTCGAACTCTTTGCTGCAATCCTCGCCCTCCTCGTGGACCTTCCTGTCTTCAAGCCTACTCGATGCCAACAAATTAACTATTTTTGTTGATCACTTTGATCTTTGATCATCTTACTTTCCCACCTAAAGCTCTTCACAGTTGCCCCCGAGCATAGATTTAAATCCAGACCCTTCAGCCCAGCACATGTTGCTGCTCTCTGCAATCTAGTGTTTCAGACTCCTCCTTTTCTTTCTCTGCCACACATTTCTTGGACCCAACCAGAAGCCAGCAGGCAAGGCGGCCCATTGAGGCAGAACATTCTTGCAACCCCGCATGGCATCGAGCAGGCTGGGAAAGGAATGGAAATGGTTCTGATGGAGCAAACAGAACAACCGGCACAGCCACTAATACAGCTTTCAAAATGTAGATAAGTAGAAAATGGGACCAAAAAGAATCTGAAAAAAAAATAGGAGGTAATATTCATATAGTCTTGGGGTTAGGCCTTTCTAAGCAGGACAAAAAGTGTCAGAGCTTGTCCTGGATCCCAGACAGTGTATCTCCAGAGCCCATGCTTTATATAGTAATACTTGGATATGTAGATATTTACGAATGGAAATAAAGAGCTATTGATAGGTTAGGAAATCAGTAAGTCTACTGTACAAATTCAAAAACTGTTTAATTTCAGTAATCGAGAAAATTTAAGTACATAACATGACACTATTTTAATCTGTCATATTGGCAAAATTTTTAAAATTTTACTGCAACTACTGTTCCGGGTATAATCCAATGAACAGACATATCTATTAATATCACTTTTGGGGGGTTAATTGGACAACAAATATCAAAACCCTTAAACTTTTTGTACTCACTTTTTTGATCCTAAAGAATAAATTATTAATGTACACAGAGACTTAGCAACAAAGATGTTTAGGGCAGACGGGTTAAACAGAACAAAATATTGGATATAAATTAAATAACCCTAAAGAAGGAAAGACCTAAATAAATTATGATATGTCTATATGACAAAATACTATGCAACCATGAAATATGATATTGTAGAAGATTATTATGACATGAAAAGATATTCTGATATGCTCCTGAGAGAAAAAGCAGTTTAAAAATTCTGTGAACAGTGTAATATTGCCTATGTAAAAATATGTATTTAAAAAGCCTAAAGGATAATATAAAATGTTATCAGTGGATATCTTTAGGTGACAGGATTCAAGTGGTTTTTATGTATTTATTTGTCGCTTATCTGTACTTTTCAAATTTTCTGCATGAAATACTCGTGTAATAAGAAAAGCATAATAAAAACATTATAAATTAATAGAAAACTGCTTCTTTTAGATGCAGAGTGATTTTGTACATGATCCTGAGCAGCTCTGTGATCCCATCCAGGCTGTGAGCTATACAACTCCAGTCAGCCACATTCTTTAGTAAGACTGAACTTATTTCCAAATCAAACCTAAAATAATAATGATCATAATCTACTGTAATTCAAAGATAATTTTTCCAAGTGCAGAGAAAGGACAAGAAGAAGTATAAGTGAGTTCCTCACATCAAAACCTGGCAGCATGAAGCCAGGGACACTGACCTCTTCATTCAACCTTCTGGGGTGCAGCCTTTAGATCCTGCTGCTTTGTAGCAAAACTTCCAGTGCCTACAAAACCCTTTGTGAAACTAAACCACAGAAAGAAAGAACCCTTGTCTCGCAGCTAAAGGCAATCTGCCAATTTATTTTCATCCTTCATCTAATTCTCAGTTGGCCAGCTAAGTGAAAAAGGTAACCAGAGACAGAAGAGAAGGCCAGTGATAAGAATGACAGATAAGGAAATAAAACATTCGTCAGAGTCTATTCTCTATGTCACCAACCCATTTTATATGACCGCCAGTGAGAGTGGCTGTTTAAAGAATCTATACTGCATGAAAAAGGATGGACAATTGGACAGAGAATGATACAGAAAGAAGATGCACATATTTTAAAACACAGAATAGAACATGAGAAGAATGTTTACCTAGAGGAAGGCTGCTCCTTGGTTAGACCTGTGTCTTCCAGTCCCTCTAGAAGAGAACATTGTCCTTTTGCTGTTTGGAAATATCTCCCTGGTAAAGCAGAGACCATGCTGGGTATAGGATGCTTGCAATGCATTCCTAGTGGGACTTTCAGAGGCCAGTGCATTTATACTTGAATTCACTCAGCATTTAGTCCAGCATTTCACATGCTACAAGCACTGGGAATATATATATTAAGTTGATTAATCTCCAAAATATAAGAAAAGATCACAAGAGGCCAAGAAAACTGTTTCTTCCTTTTGGTGTTCAAGTGCTGTATGGTCCAGTAGAGGTCAGCCTCTCACAATTGATTTAAGGACAAAGAGTAGCCCCCACCCCTAACTTTATCGCCCCCCACTAAAATCCTTAGCTTCTAGCTGATGGTACAGTGGAAAAACTCCTGTAAATAGAAGTCATTGCATGATGACCTGAGGCAAGTTACTTAACCACCCTAAGCTTCGGTTTCCTTATCCGCAAAAAGGTGAGGTAAGAGAATGGAAGAGTTTTACGAGCAGAGTTGTGTAACAGAATCTAGGGCAGGATCTGACATGAACTACCTGCCAGTATTGAATGTAATTTCCTTGCCTTTCCCTCTTCCTTGAAGTCTCTTCCTTTCATCATCAGAGATAAGACAATACCCCTACAAGAGGTCCTGATTGGTTTAAGTTCACGCTGAGTTATAAATCACCAATATTAGATCCTTTCTTGAAAATTGCTTCTAAAAAAAAGAGAGAACTGGGTGCCACCAACACATGAACGACAAAGAAGAGGTGTGATGGAGGGGCTAACATGGGGGTAGAATACAAACCTAAGTCAACAATATCACCTGGTATTAGTTCTCAGAATATCAAACTTAGGCAAAAATAGATTTAAGTTTTTAAGAGCTAGATATACATACTGAAGTTGAGCAATTATATAAAATATTCTTTTTTTTTTTTAATTTGAGACAGGGTCTCGTTTTGTCACTGCAACTGGAGTGCAGTGGTAGAATCACAGCTCACTCTAGCCTCAACCTCCTGGGCTCAATTGATCCTCCTGCCTCAGCCTCCCAAGGAGCTGGGACTACAGGTATTCACCACCACACCCAGCTAACTTTTTTTTTATAGAGACAGGGCTTTTACCATATTGCCCAGGCTAGACTTGAACTTCTGAACTCAAGCGATTGGCCCACTTAGGCCTCCCAAAGTGCTGGGCTTACAGGTGTGAGCCACCACACCCAGCCTATAAAATATTCTTAACGTAAAAATCATAAAAGCTATCATGGGACAGGCATCAGGAGCCCTGGGTCCTTGCCCCAGACCCCCTGCCATGCCCTACAGGAGCCGTGTAGTACACGTGGGTAAGACCATGAACATGAGCATCAGATACTTGAACTCTAATCTCCATTCTGCCCCAGAAGCTGTCTGACCTTAGACAAGGTGCCTAAACCGTGCAGGCCTCAATTTCCCTTGTAGTCAAATGGGGGTAATAATGACTTGTTAATGAATTACTGAATAGGTAAATAAGATAATACCTATAGAACATTTAGCACTATGTCTGGAAGTTTAGGTCTTCAAACAATGGGAATCTCTACTCATTATCCGTGTGATTGTAGAAAGGCATTTCCTCTCTCTGGGTGTCATTTTCCTCATCTACAAAAGACATAGGAAAGCAGGGAATTGGAAGATAATAAAGCAGGGAATTGGAAAGATGGGAAGAAAGCAGGGAATTGGAAGATGTAGGGGAGCAGGGAATTGGAAGATAAATTTTAGGGTTCCTCCATAAAAAAAACTTGTCTGATTCTCATGCAAAGGCCCAGCCTCTCTCAAGGCAGCTCTCTCAAGGAGCCCAGCAGCTCAAGCTCAGGGGCATGGTCTGAGCCTGGCAGCTGCTTCCATCACGCAAAGCAATAGGACAATGTTGCAAAAGGATCTGCGAGAGAGGCAATTCCATCCAGGCCAACTTGAAGGAAAGACTTTGTCAAGATCATTTTGAAAATGAAACGTGACTTCCTCTTTTGTTTTGTTTTGTTTTCAGGTCAAGAAATGAGAAGGATGCCAAGCTGAGCACAGTCCCTGGAGGCTTCTGCAGGATCACATGTCTCTGCAGAAATGCCATTTTAACTGATGTAAGTGTGAAGGACTTGGAGCCCCAGGGATTAAATTTCTGCTGAAATACACATGTTTTTTTTTTGAGGAAAAAAAAATAGAGAGAGCTCTTGACCCAGGGGAATGCAAAGCTTTTCGGAAAACTGTTCGAAGCCTGATATGGAGGGTATCAGATGCCCGTGGCCTTTCAAGGCTCCCCTCGTGTTGTAGGTTAGCATGAGATCACACCTGGCCCTGGGCTGGGGGGCAGGGAAGAAGGACACCTGTCTTAGCTTGTCTCACATATACATACACACATTCCTAGGCCTGGGAACTTTCTTCCCCCCACAAAGACATGTTTTATGACTATACTTGTATTTTTATGACAAAACAATCCCACATTTGTCTGAGAGGAAGTGTGATTCAAGCAGCCTGGGAGACATAACACCTGGGCTCTGCAGGGCTGGTTTTATCACAGCTCACCTTATTCTCTCAGCTCACTGCTCGGGTTGCCTTCTCCCTCTGCAATGTGGGTCAGAGGGAGTGCCCCACCAGCCCTCCCTTTGGTGAAGGGGTCAGCAATCATTTGTAGCAAAGAATATTTGTCTATCCAAAGGTCTGGCTGTGAGTCTTGCATGTCATCTCACTTCTCTGAGCCTCTGTGTTCTCAGCTTTTGAGAAAGGTGCAACACTTCTTCCTCCCAGCTGGTCGCAAAACGTCAGTGACATTGTGTGCGAAGGTTCTTATGAAGTATGAAGAGCTAAATTCATGTGATGTTAATATCTCCGCCGGTGATTATCTATAGTCAAATGCCTGCTGTTTTAAGGTAATGAGGGCATTTGTGTGAGTGCATAAGTGTGTGAGTGTGTGTGTCAGTGTGAAGACACATTGCACAGAACAAGGGGATATTAACAAGTGCAACCCAGGTACCACCATCCTCAAAGTACCCATCATCCCTGGGGATCAAAAGAGGTAAGTGTCTAAACAGATAAATAGTAACACTAGACAGCAAAGAGAGAAGATGCCCTGGGCAAGCCCAGGGCTAGTGATCATGGATAGTAAGAACTAGAAAGAAAGATGAATGCGTGAATGGGGATGCTCAGGAAGGCTTTGTGGAGGAGGGGAGGATCTTCTGGGTCCTTAAAGTAAGGCAGAAAAGACTTGGTAGGTAGCACACAATTGGTCAGGGACCTGCCAACACCCTGGTCCCCTGAGTGTATTCAGTGGAGCTCAAAGGAGTCTCCTGGGAGTGCCTATATTAATAAATCTTTTCACATGGCCGGGCGCGGTGACTCACAAAGTGCTGTAATCCCAGCACTTTGGGAAGCCAAGGCGGATCACTTGGGGTCAGGAGTTTGAGACCAGCCTGGCCAACATGGTGAAACCTCATCTCTACTAAAAATACAATACTTAGCCAGACATGGTGGTGCATGACTGTAGCCCCAGCTATTCGGGAGGCTGAGGCAGGAGAATCGCTTGAACCTGGGAGGTGGAGGTTGAGGTGAGCCAAGATCACACCACTATACTCCAGCCTGGATGACAGAGCAAGACCCTGTTAAAAAAAAAAAAAAAAAAAAAAACTCACTCAAATAAGACAAGTATTTAGTAAACTTCCCACAACATCTTTTCTAACTGAAATAGGGCTATGTCATGTTGTTGCTGCACTTTATGGTTTTCAGGACTCACTGTGCATTAGGGATGGTGTGAAAGAGACATGCTCTCATGTTTCCTGCCTGGAGGAAAAGGATCCTCAGACAGCCTCGGCAGGTGGTAGCAGCAGGAACTGCTGAAGGCCAGAGTGAGAGCCCGGAGGGAGGAGAAAGACAAGAACTGGTTGGAAATCTGTGCAAGAAGCAGGTAAACCTCTATATCTTTACCATCGGCCTGCACAGCCCAAATGTTGCCATCTCTTAGCCTGGCAGAAGATGGGAGATTTAGTCTCTGAACAAGTTAGACAAGAAAGCTCTGGAAAGAGGAATAGTAGGCATAGCTATGAGCAGGAGAGACATACTGCACTGAACACAGAGGCACTAGGTAAGCCCTTATAATGAATGGTGGGCTTCACACCTCTTCCTCGCCTTAGAGAACTCTTAGGAAAGTGGCAGCCAGGTTTACAGCTCCTAGCCTGGAAACTAAAGAGCTCCTCTCTCAGATAGGCCCAAGCAGGGGGAATAAAACACCTATAGATGTTGAAGTTTCATCTCCAACAAATGATTCCAGTTCCTACCTGAGCATCCTATAGTGGCACCCAGTAATCAAGGAGCACCTCCTCAACACAGCTATTCCTTTCAACCTGTGAGTACTTCGACCTTTAAAAGGATGACTTGTGGGTATCTAGGACTTGACAAAAGTCTTAGAGAAATGTAGAAGAAGAAGAAAATTTTAAACATATTTAATATAAGACATATAACAAAGAATGGAACAAGATTGAGAGCTATGAAACAAGAATAGGGTGCTATTTGGCCAGGCGTGGTGGCTCACGCCTGTAATCCCAGCACTTTGGGAGGCCAAGGCGGGTGGATCACCTGAGGTCAGGAATTCAAGACCAGCCTGGCCAACATGATGAAACCCCATTTCTACTGAAAATATAAAAAAATAGCCAGGCGTGGTGGTGGACACCTGTAGTCCCAGCTGCTCAGGAGGCTGAGGCAGGAGAGTCGCTTGAATCCGGGAAGTAGAGGTTGCAGTGAGCTGAGATCACACCATTGCACTCTAGCATGGATGACAAGAGCAAAACTCCATCTCAAAAACAAACAAACAAAACAAGGTGCTATTTAAGAAAGAAGAATCAGAAAGAAGTCTTGAAAAATTAAAAATAGGCTAGCAGAACATTTCTGTAAATTTAAAGGAGGCTGGGTGTGGTGCCTCATGCCTATAATCCCAACACTTTGGGAGGCCAAGGCGAGTGGATCGCTTGAGCTCAGGAGTTCAAGACCAGCTTGAGTAATATAGTGAAACTCCATCTCTATAAAATAAAAAAATAATAATAAAATTGAAAGGGTTAGAATAGAAAGGTTTTTTTAATCTCACAATAATAAATAACAAGAAGAAAAGGAGGATAAGAAATCAATGGCAAAACTATAAGTAAAGTATACAATCAATCCAAGAGGTAAAAGAAATAGGTAGTAGGACTCCTAAAAAGGAGAAACAAAGAGGCCAGTCATGGTGGCTCATGCCTATAATCCCAGCACTTTGGGAGACTGAGGTGGGCAGATCACGAGGTCAGGAGTTTGAGACCAGCCTGGCCAACATGGTGAAACCTCATCCCTATTAAAAATACAAAAATTAGCTGGTGTGGTGGCATATGCCTGTAATCCCTGCTACTTGGGAGGCTGAGGCAGGAGAATCACTTAAACCCAGGAGGCGGAGGCTGCAGTGAGCCGAGATCACGTCACTATACTCCGCCTGGGTGAAATAGAGTGAGACTCCATCTCAAAAGAAAAAGAAAAAGAAACAAAGAAAGGGGAGGGTGTAAAATAACCAAAGTAGAGATGCAAAAACATTTTCTAAAACTGAATAGAGTTTTCAGATCTAAAAAACTCACCAAATGCCCAGCATAACGATTGAAAAAAAAAAAAATCCACTGCAAGGCACTGCATGTGAAATTTCATAATACCAAGGTTACAGAGATTTTTGAAACTTCTAGAAATACGAGGAATTGGAAGGAGATTGTGCCAGTTACTAAGCTATTGTCCCTCAGCCCCGTCCCACCCACAGCAGGGACTCTCCAGCTTCATTTCTCCCTTGCACGATGGCTTCCTGGTACAGTCGTTAACAGGTGTTATAGACGGAGACTGGCAACCTGGATGGGCAACAAAGACAGCTTCTTTCCTGTTTTTTTCTATCCCTCTCAGGATCACCTCTGTCACAACCCTTCCCCTGGCTGTGGCAATTGATCAGTCTCCAGCTTTTGGGTATTTCATTTTTCTGGAATTCCAAACCCAACCTCATGCTACCCCTCAGGTGTCTCAGTGGTGGTTGGCCTCACCTCCTCCTCAAAGTTCTGTATCTCAGCTTCAAGAGGCTCCTTCTTCAAATTCCTGGGCTCTGATTTTCCCAAGCCTTCCTTTTGTATGCCGTAGGTGTGCTGGCGGCTTCCTGTAGTTACTAACTTTGTGTTATCTCAGTATCCCGTCTTCATTTCCTCAGTTCTTTAACACCCATTTAACCTTACTTATATTAAGTTAATCTTCTGAAAATAAGTGATGTGGTTTCTGTTTTATGACTGAACTCTGGCTGATAGAGTACTTGGTACCAGAAGCAATCCCAGGGAATACGTCTTCTGAGAATTCTGGGATTTGTTTGGTACAATCCTGAGTCTATACTCAAACTGCCAATCAAAGAAAATGCTGAAATACCTTTTCAGTGAAAAAGAGTTTCCAAAGTGTTATCTCTCATGCACACAGAGCCACTGCATGATTTACTCTACCAAGACAAGGAGAAAACCACGAAGAAAGAAGATATTGAATCCAAGAAAGATGCTTTAATAAGGTCAAGGAATGAAGGAAAGCTAGGATGAGGGCAGAGAGAAGTTTGGGGCTGACAGCTGAGTCCCAGGACGAGAGTAGCCAGTCCCGACTGGAGCAGGTGGGGAGAGGCTTCGGAAAGAGATATCTAATCTAAAAGGGGGAGAGTGATAGAGGCTATGATAAACATATTGAGAGGAGTTTAGTGATTCTACTGGAAAGATTGACACTGATGTAGTGAAGAGCACCTAGAAATCCAATTTTAAAAATTATTTATTTCAAAGAAAACACATATTTACAGTATACTACACCATTCAACTGTGAACAATATTTACAGAATCATAAGAATGCCAACACTAATATTAGTTGAATAAAAGTATCTAATCAATCCATAATAAATGAAGGATGCATAGAAGGCTGAATAATGTCTCCCAAAGATATCAGGTCCTAATCACCATAGCTTGTAAATATTACCTTATTTGAAAAAACAAAAATAAAATAAAAGGGCCAGGCACTGTGGCTCATGCCTGTAATCAAAGCACTTTGGGAGGCCAAGGCAGGTGGGTTGCCTGAGGTCAAGAGTTCAAGACCAGGCTGGCCAACATGGAAAACCCCCATCTGTACTAAAAATACAAAAAAAATTAGCCAGGCATGGAGGCAGGCACCTGTAATCCCAGCTACTCAGGAGGCTGAGGCAGGAGAATTGCTTGAACCTAGGAAGTGGAGGTTGCATTGAGCTGAGATCATGCCACTGCACTCCAGCCTGGGCAACAGAACGAGACTCCGTAAAAGAAAATTTTTTTTAAAAAGGGTGGTGGGGATGACATCTTTGCAGATGTGATTAAGGATTTTGAGATGAGGAGGTTATCCTGTATTATTAAATAAGGCTTAAATGCAATTGAATGAATTGTTTAAAAGGGAGGGAGAGAGAGATTAGACAGACACACAAAAGAGGCATAGCAATGTGAAGACAGGGTCAGTGAGCAAAGTGATGTGGCCACAAGCCAAGGAATGCTGGCAGCCCCCAGTAACTGGCAGAGGCAAAAAAGGATCCTGCCCTAGAGCCTCCAGAGGGAGTGCAGCCCTGTCAACACCTTGATTTTGGCCCAGTGATACTGATTTTGGATTTCTGGCCTCCAGAATTATATAAGGATAAATTTCTGTTATTCAAGCCACCAAGTTTGTGGTCATGTGTTACAGCAGCCACAGGAAACGAATACAGGGGTGTATGGGGAAGGAAATGAAATAGGGATGAATTCACATCTTCCCTGCAGGAAGTTAATAGATTTTGCCTGCATCTATTGCAAGAGTTAACCATCATTTTAAAGAAAGGAATTACTAGAACTGATGTGGGGACTAGAAATCAGGAGTAGAGAGGACTGTTGTTTGTTGGAAGTCTTATAAGTATCACCTAACTTTGTGAACTATGGGAAAAAGATAGACAGAAAAAATAAGTTCTGGAGTTCTATTACACAGTAGGATGGCTATAACAAACAACAAAATGATACATATTTTAAGATAGCTAGAAGAGAAGATGTTGAATGTTATCGCTACAAAGAAATGACAAATGCTTAACATGATGGCTGTAGTGAAGACTCTGATCTGATCATCATACAATGTATACATGCGTTGAAATATCACATTGTACTCCATAAACATTCACCATCATTATATGTCTATTGTAAATTTAAAAGTTAATTAAAAATAAAATAAAAATTTAGAAAACCTGAGAAGAGTAAACAATCAATTCCTACCCCTTTTCAAAGAGCACTTTGCAAACTCTTCTTTCTGGACTTAGTTAAGAGAAAGGGGATATGGAGAATAAAAATAAGGAGGTGGAAGTAACAGAAAGGCCTTATGGCCCCTTCTATGTTCAAGGCTCTGTAGAAGACACTAGAAAAGCATTATGGCCTCTGCTCCTTGCAGTAACCCTGCAGGACAGGTATAAATTTTAGAGTTTGAGCCATTGAGTCTCAGGAAGACAAAGTAACTTTTCCCAAGGTCACACTGCCTAGTTGATCTCCAAAACCTGCACTCCAGTTTCTACTGTCTATACTATGTGGATTATAGGAAGTAGACACACAGCAATCTCATCACATTAAAGAACTTAGAGGAGAAAGAGACCCTGTCTGCCTGAGGAAAAATTTTTAAAAACTTCATGAGAGTGTGGCTTTTGAGTTTCATAAACAGTAAGAAGACATTGGTTTCTTCGAGTTTTTACTATTTGGTTTCATAGGAGCTGATATGGTTTGACTATGTCCCCACCCAAATCTCATCTTGAATTGTAGCTCCCATAATTCCCACGTGTTGTGGGAAGGACCCAGTGGGAGATAATTGAATCATGGGGGCAGTTTCCCTCATACTGCTCTCATGGTAATGAATAAGTCTCATAAGATCTGACAGTTTTATAAGGAGAAACACCTTTGACTTGGCTCTCATTCTCTTTTGTCTGTCACCATGTAAGACGTGCCTTTCATCTTCCACATTCCACCATGATTGTGAGGTCTCCCAAGCCACATGGAACTGTGAATCCATTAAACCAATTTTTCTTTATAAGTTACCCAGTTTGGGGTATGTCTTTATCAGCAGTGTGAAAATGGACTAATACAGTAGCCTCTCAAATGCATAGGTTAAAGACCGACCTGCCAGGTGAATATCATTTTTATAATCCGCATTTTACAAAGGAAGAAGCTCAGGCTTTGGGCAGTCAAGTTATTTATCCAAGTAGTAACAGCAGTACTAGAACTCTGGTCTTTATCCAGCACATCCTCTGCTCCTTGTATTTCCCTAACTTCCTAATAAACATTTACTAAATTGGACTGCACTGAGGAGAAACTTGCAGTCAACAGTGGCTCCGTGATTAGGAGGGAAGGAGCCCGGGACAGTGCTGACTGCAGAAGGAAATGAACTTGAAAGTAAAATTGGGTCTCAGAGAATTCAGAGTCAAAGGATGCAAGTTGGCTGCATTGCCACTGCTTCTCACTTAACCCAAGCTCGTATGAATCTGGAGCTACAAACTGACAAAAAAGAAAAAGCAAGGAAAGAAAGAAAAGAAACACATTTCAAGCAAAGTCCAGCTGGCAGCAGGACAGTCTGGCTATATGCATTGAACCAAAGCCAAAAAAGAACAGAAAAAGTCTCCGTCAGACAATCCACCCATTTAAACCCGATCTGCCAAACCAGGGCTCCTTCTTTCCAGTTCCAATTAACAGCCATCCTCCCAGCGCCCAGCGTGCTGAGTCACCCTCCAGTGCCACAGCTGATGGCTCATACAGCTTTGTGCTCATCTAATCCTCTGATAGCCTGGGGCTGTATTAGTGTCACAGTAGCAAATTCGCTTCCAAATTGGAACTTTATTATTTTACGGTACAAAAGTCAGCAGGGTTCTTGAAGGAACTGCAAACCATCTGTTAACCCTTTCCAATCTTACCTCCCATAACTGCCATCAGAAAATAGGACTTCACCTTATGGAAGTGGCTGTAGATCAGTGTTCCTGGGGCCTCCAGTGCCAGCCTGAGTACATGGACAGCTGCCCTGCTGGTATGATATGAGGTGCAGCCAAATCTCTCTGAAAAGACAAGCTTGATGTCTAAAATCCAAGCTCTGCCACATAATAGCTGAGTTATCTTGGAAAAGTTCCTTCATCTGTCTGAGTCACCTGTAAAATGGTCAAATTCTGGCTGCATGTGGTGGCTCATGCCTGCAATCCCAGCACTTTGGGAGGCCAAGATGGGTGGATCACGAGGTCAGGAGATGGAGACCACCCTGGCTGACAAGGTGAAACCCCATCTCTACTAAAAATACAAAAAATTAGCCAGGCATGGTGGCACATGCCTGTAGTCCCAGTTACTTAGGAGGCTGAGGCAGGAGAATCGCTTGAACCCAGGAGGCAGAGGTTGCACTGAGGCGAGATTGCACCACTGCACTCCAGCCTGGGCAAGAGAGCTAGACCTCATCTCAAAAAAAATTTAAAAAGATCAAATCCTGCATATCAAATACCTAAGAGCTGCTACCTCAGGAGATCATGCAGCTGTGCATACACAGCATTTCTTGCCACATAGAAGGCACTCACTGCATACCTGTTTCTTTCCTTCCTTGGTTCACTTCAGCCTTGCCATCTCCTTTTGTTTCTTGCAGATATTATTCCCAGAAAGGAAGAAGATAAACATGTTAATTCCTGGGTATAAATGAATCTTCAGTTCTGCTTCCCTTCTTCATCAGAATAGGATACATCTTGAGGGGCTTGGATAAACTCAGAAATACCTGCCAAATTAAATACATCCAATTTTAATGGTGCTCAGTTATTGGAATCTGTGGAGGAAAGCTGCAGAAAAACATAGAAAAACTGCAAGAACCTGGGAGATGATCAGTCTAAGTTTCATCATCTTCATCGTTATGCCTGGATACAGTTAGTTGCAAAAAACCTACGGTAGGTAGGTAAAAGTCAGTCAATTCAGTGGAAAAGAGTGTTGACTGTTTTATCATTTGTAAAAATGAGTAGTTAGGACAGTACAGATGTAGCCTGAATGTTGTATAGAGCAACTAAGGGAACCAAATTCTCCAGGCAACTTCATCCAAATGTGAGTTTGCCAGGTGCAACATGAATAAACAAAACAGCCAGCAACTGTGTGAGTATGGGGAAGAGGTGAGAGAGAAAGGGGTCTTTCCCATTCCGTACTTAACCTGGAAAATGTTTTCTTGCTACCCAAAGTAAGAACAATACAATTATTCTGCTAAGATACCACAGAATGCAAAGCAATAAAGAGAGAAGTCTCTCCTGAGTTATAAGCAGCCACAGTAGGCATTTGACAATGGCTGGAGAAGAAATGAATGTCCCTGAGCCTACATTGCACAGCGTGGTTGCCTTACAGCAACTGCATTGTCTAAAGGTATCAACTGTGAGCGTGATTGCTAGAAGGAGCTAACATTACCGAGATCACACTGAGAGTAAACGCAAGGCTGTCTTATTTAATCCTCATTACCATCCTATACAGTTGGTAATATTCTTATGTCCACTTCAGAAATGAAGAGATTGAGGTTAAGAAGCATGTCTAAGGTCATGGAGTTTGTACATGACAGAGACCAAAATGCAAACCTAGATTGCCTGATTTCAAAGCTGCAAGTTAAATAATATCTGTACTTTAAGTCTGAAATTTGATCAATTGCATATCAAGAGGTGATTTAAATCGAAATCCAAATTTACAACAACACATATATCCCCAGGTGGACCTGCATAGGACCCAGAATATCATGGGGTCTAGAAAAGAGAAGGCAAATGTTGCACAACCAAAGAAGAAGAGGAGGATACATACAGGACCAGGACAGACATATTTTCTTTGCCTCCCTTGAGGAGGAATTTCTTCATTCTCATGTAGGAGATTGGTGTTAATAATAGAACAACATTATATTATTTATGGTTATATCTGTATCACTTTATGCTGAGTTAACTATATATTTAATGCAGGTTCAGTCAGTCTCAATAAATCCTTTTATGATGTTATCATAAAGCCATAAGTCAAAAAAACAAAAAGCATTCGAGTATCGTTAAGGGTATTGTTATCAAACAATATTAGATACTGGTAAGGAAGTTTCATACCTAATTGCAAATTGCTGTCAAAATTCCACTGTACTGAGTCTGCAGGCCAGGCGGACATCCTCCCTTTTCCTATTAGATAGTAGCTCATCACAGAAATATATCCAAGGAATAACCCATGCTTTTGACTTTCAAGACACATTCTTTCTCTACCCAAACAAAACACCAGGCTTTGCCTCCCAGCTTTCTCCCTTCGGTGATGTTCCCAATCAGTTGCAGTTGAAGCAGGTGAGGAAACATAGGACACAATGAAGCAGTATCCTTTAGAATGGGGTGTTGGTGAACAGGTGCTACAAAATATGTCAGGAAACATGCAACTTATATTTCTTCCCAGCTTGAATATCCATCAGGAAGTGTTCTTCCTGCCAAAGACAGTGAATTAAAAGGATAGGAGACGAACACAAATACATACACGAATGCAAAGCACAGATACTCCATGTAGATCATGCAACACTCATTACAGAGTATGTCAAAGAAAAATGTGAAGGAATAATTCCCACAGTAATAAACAAGTAACCTCAGGTGGATGGAGAATGTTCTTGAAGGAGTCCATTACAAAGACTTGGCAGTAAATGTGAAATTTGATTAATTGTACATATTGGCTATTGATCATTTCCCTCACATTAATGAGAATTATCAAATCTTGATAATTCAAGAGTAGGGAAATTAGATAGAACTGAAACAGAAACTATTTCCTTAGCCATATATGGTTAAAAGTTTCCTAATTGAAAAGAAACAGATTCCAAGTCTGTTCATTGTTAACATATATTTTTATGCTTATGTTAACTGTATACCAAAATATTTATAGTTCTAATTTCCTAGTGTGTCTTGAGTCATCTAACTTAATCATATTGCTTCCTTTAAAATTTCCCAAGTATAAAAACTAGATATAGCTGTAGATGCAGATATTAGTTGCCGTATAGACAAAATTCTAGAGCCTGGGGCAATAAAAACTAGAAAGCAGAGTACCTTCTGCAATGTTGACTTTACAAGTCTTATTGGGGATGGGATGCGCTCTAGGTTTCACAGGTACAGATACCATTAAGTTCCCATCACCCAGCAGAGGGCTAAGGGAGAGGAACAGAAGTCTGTAATACTACAAATCACCCTCATAGATCTCACACCAGTCCTTCTTCTACCCCTTATGATCCACCACAAAAAACACATACATTCTCAAAAATAAAAATAAAAAATTACACACACAAACACACACATCAGTCCTATAGGATTAGTATCTTACCCTTACAATCTCATTAATCTTAGTTACTTTCCTTAAAGACCTAGTCTCCAAATACAGTTACATTGGAGGTTAGCGCATATGAATTTGGGAAGGAGGAACACAATTCAGTTCATAACAATAGAACAATGTTCAGGAAGCAGGATACAAATTATGTTTGCTCTGTGACTACAGTTACATGAAACATATGCATAGGAAAAAGGAGTAAGAAGGGAAATGCATAAAAAGGGGAAAATTAAGTATGAGATAAATTGGCTTATTCTTTTTCTCTATTTTCTGACATATTGTAATTAAAATATCATTTATGCCTTTAAAGTATTTTTGAATGATTTACATTCTAACATATACCATGCACTGTGGTAGTTGGTGATAGATTGTATAGCTTTGCCCTTAAGGACTGCCATTCAATTTAACAAATATAGCTGTTACACACATATCCACATGGCCCAAGGGAAGGGAAATGAGCCTGTACTGACCTGAACAGAGAGGAGCAGTGCTCTTCCTTTCATCTTGATCAGTAACACTTCAGTCATTTACCTTGTCCCTGGATTAAGTCCATCCCATGAGAAAAATGGAGAAAATAGAATAAATGGAGAGTTTTAAACCACCAAACACTCTACTTATTGGAAACAACACCAAGAGAAACATAGCTTTCCTACTATTCTGCCAATCTCAAATATAGACTAAGTATTACAGGTATAAGGAATTATAAGATTTTTCAGGCACTCCTGTGTAATTACAAAAACTTGTTACCATAAGCCCAAGAAATAAAACAGATTCTGAAGAATTCATTAAACACAAAGCATCATGCAAAACTCATCTTCCTTCTGTTCCCACTAACCCCCTCCTCAACAACCCCCTAGAACAAACCTAAACAAAAGGCTTGAAAACCAAGTGTAGTTTTAGAGCCAAGGTTGATTTGCATGTAGAAGGACACATATGCAAAATCTAGCTCACACAGTGAGTCCATTCAAATCAAATACTCAAAGTATATGTCTTTAACATTTGAAATCTGGAGAAAAACGCAAATTCAGAGACTCATGGACAAGATCTGCCTACCAAGAGCAGAAGCTGTTGGAGCCATAAACTAGTAGGAACATGTAAATGGTCATTTTGGTGATTTTCTCCAAGCCGAGTGTGCAATAGCCAGAGAGTAAGAAACTCTTTGAGAGCACAGTCTTAGAGGGACCCCCACACTTTTATGGGTTTTACCTTTAGGAATTACACCAGGTTCTCACTATGAAGAGCCAAGTAGATCCCTGACTAGCTTAAGCAAGGGGGGAGAAGAAGTAACCAGTATAGAATATACCCAGAGCATTCTTTATTTCAAAAGCCTGTCCTCCCAGGGAAAATATGTTTTCAGAGCTTTATTCCACCTGGGGGCTTTAGCCCCAACTAACTTTTCTGTGTCAAATAAAGAGTGAGAAAATAAAATCTAAGAAACCCTTGTGAAGGTCACAGGCCCACTAAAAGACTGAGCACTAATCGTAAGATTATACAATGCTTCTTCCCCTCCAGACCTCACCATTATGCCAGCAGGATGCCGTTATAATAACAGTGACTATAGCTGAAAGAACTGCAAGGTGGAGACTGTCTAAGGAGGAGCTCCCAGGGAAGCCCAGTGACAACAAATGAAACAAGGACAACAGAGAAACATAGAGCTCTAGAACCTACAGCTGCAGCAAACATTAAATACAGCCCAATTCCTAGACAGATTAACATAGAACCTTACAGTAAAGCCTATTATTTCCCATTTTAAAAAGGAATTTTAAAGAACATGTAATAATTGTACATATTTATATGAGTACAGTGATGTTTTGATAAAAGGCATATTTACCTCAGTTCCTATTACCCAACATATCATGTGCAGTTTCCACAAAAAGTTAGTAAAACAACAATGTCTGAAGAGAGGAAAAGAAGTCATTATTCAAAAAAGATACTTGCACTTGCTTGTTTATAGCAGCATAATTCACAATAGCAAAATTATGGAACCAACCCAACTGCCCATCAATCATTGAGTGGATAAAGAAACTCTGGTATATATACATATATATGATGGAATACTGCTCAGCCATAAAAAGGAATGGATTAACAGCACTTCTAAAAAGGAATGGATTAACAGCATTTCTAATGACCTGGATGAGATTAGAGACTATTATTCTAAGAGAAATAACTCAGGAATGCAAAACCAAACATCGGACATTTTCACTGATATGTGGGAGTTAAGCTATGAGGATGCAAAGCCATAAGAATGATACAATGGACCTTGGGGACCTGGGGGAAGAGTGGGAGGGGAGTGAGGGATAAAAGACAACAAATATGGTGCAGTGTATACTTCTTAGGTGATGGGTGCACCAGGTTCTCACAAATCCCCACTAAAGAAATTACTCATGTAACCAAATACTACCTGTATCCCAATAACTTATGGAAAAAATATTTTTTTTAAAAAAAGTAAGCATCAGAATCAGACTCAGATATGGCATGGATTTTGGAATTTAAAATAACTATGACTATATGTTAAAGGCTTAACAAAATTTTTTTTAAAAAAAAGCAAGTACAGATGAATAATGTAAACACAAAGATGAAAACTCCAGGAAAGAGAAATTCAATGAGATTAACCAAAAATATTGTAACAAAAATGAAGAACGCCTTTGATGGGCTCATCAATAGATTAGATATGGCCAAGGAAAAAATTAGTGAACTTGAAGATAGTTCAAATAGAAATTTTTAAAACTTTATCTTTTCCAAGAGAAAAACAAGAATTTAAAATGTAAGAAAGAACATCCCAGAATTGTGGGACAATTTCAAAAGATATAATGTTCAGATAATTGGAATATCAGAAGGAGAAGATACAGAGAATGAAGAAGAAGAAATATTTGAAGGAGTCATGGCCAATAATTTTTAAAATAAACAGTAAATAGACATCAAACCACAGATCCAGGAAGCAAAGATAACACTAAGCAGGATAAATAACAAAAATATGTAAACCTAGGCATAATATATTAAACTACAAAAAAAAAAAAGACAAAGACAAAATCTTTAGAGAAGGTGGTGGGGAGTGGAGAAGAAGGACAGGGAAAGACCTTACCTATAGAGAAAGAAAGATAAAAATTACAGTGGACTTCTTGTTGGAAACTGTGCAAGCAAGAAGAGAGTGGGATGAAATACTTCAATGTCAAAAAAAACAAAACAAACAAACAAAAGAAAACCCACCAACCTAGCATTCTCTGTCCAGTAAAATTATCTTTCAAAAGTGGAAGAGAAATAAAGAATTTCTCAAATAAACAAAAACCAAGAAAATTTACTATCAGACTTGCTCTCTAAGAAATGTTAAAAATTCTTCAGGGGGAAGAAAAATAGCATAGGCTGGAAACTCGGATCTATACAACAAGAAGTATGGAAAAGAAAGAAATGACAAGTTCCATTTTCAACAGGATAATCTTTCAACACCACAAAACCCATATCTCTATACCATAATTCAGCCACGATTGACATTAAATTTAGAGGGAATGTTGCCTTTGAATATTTTAAAGTGAAGCCTTTATTTTAGGTGGTCCTGATGAAGGTTTCTGCCTCTTTTCTTGAGGCAATTACACTGGAAATACTATAATATAATTTATGTCCGAAGGGAAGCTACAGACAGAAAGAATTATGTCTGATAGGGAAAGAAAAATCTATAAACAAGAGATCCTGGATCTTATTAAACTGAAAGGTGACTATTGAATAAACTGATCACTTGTAGTGTCATTTAACAACTGCATACACAGAAATAAAAGCAGAAAATAGGAATAAAAGTGGAAAAGTGAGGAAAGGCTAGAGACGTTGATTTGTCCAAGGTCACACAGCTGGCAAGTGGCAAACTGAAATTTAAATCCAGATCTTACTCCATATTGCGATGAATTACAAGTAAGTCATGAGATTCAGAGTTTCCCAAGCACACAATAAGGGGACATTCTGCAATGTCCAAAAACTGACACCAGAATGGTACTTTTGTGACTTTAAGAAATTTCTTTTGCCTAATTCATACCCAAAAGAAGCTAAAAAAGAAAAAAAAAAAAAAAAAAGACAATCTACAACAGTTGCGTCAAGCTGCTGGTCATTGAATTACAGTGGGAAGTCCACTTGCCAAGGCTCTTCTAGGAAAGAAGGCAGAGTGGGACTGTTTTCATGGAGTCAGTTTCCTTATTCCCTAGAATGGCTTATTTTAGCAGTAAAGACCTCAGAAAACAGACCCCTAGCTACCATCCCCCGGGGCATCCTTCTGCTGATTAATCACAGCAGCTGGATCCCACCAGCTGGAAAACATCCCTCCCTCCTCTAAACTGGCCTAGCACTTAATGTCTATACCACTCATCTGATATTTAATGTACACTGGATTGATGATGATATTTAAAAGTGCATTACACTTGTTTTCCTATAAAATCCTAAGCTATTTGAGAATAAGCACCTATCCATTATCTTCCAAAGCACCTAACGGTATGCAGGATGCCCTGTAGATGCCCCAGCAACATTGGTTGAGTAATTGTCTAGTGATGAAAGGAAAGTTGTCCAAGTATTCAGGAGTGATGTTGGTGGAATCTTAATGAGCTGTAATGAGAAGGTGATGCCCAGATTACAAAAAGCAGAAATACATTATGTTTGTTAACAGGGTATCCATTCCTCCATTTGACAAACATTTCTGTACCTGTGCAGCACTGAGCAAATGAAGGTTTCATATTGAAAGAATGTGGCTATTAAAAGCAGAGTAGAATTAACCACCTTTCCTAGTGGGTTCCACGTTTTGTTCATATTAATACAGCATTATCATACTACTCTAGCTGGTTGTATATGTGTCTCTCTACCTAGACTAAGAACTTGCTAACTGGAGAAACTATTCATCCTAGACCTGTCTATTTCTCTTCAGTGTATATGTGGCTTATAACTTATGCACTTTATATCTAAAATATATAATTTGCATTTATATTTTGTTCATTTTATTTTACAATGAGTGAGCACTATCTCCCACCTGATAGAAGCCAGGCCTTGGCCGGGCACGGTGGCTCAAGCCTGTAATCCCAGCACTTTGGGAGGCCGAGACGGGCAGATCACAAGGTCAGGAGATCGAGACCATCCTGGCTAACCCCGTGAAACCCTGTCTCTACTAAAAATACAAAAATCTAGCCGGGCGAGGTGGTGGGCGCCTGTAGTCCCAGCTACTCGGGAGGCTGAGGCAGGAGAATGGCGTAAACCCGGGAGGCGGAGCTTGCAGTGAGCTGAGATCCGGCCACTGCACTCCAGCCTGGGCGACAGAGCGAGACTCCATCTCAAAAAAAAAAAAAAAAAAAGAAGCCAGGCCTTAAGTGCAAGTGTAAAATTACCAGTAATTTAGCAAGAGTACAGACAATGCCTGTCCAAAAAAAAGTCCTTTGATTACAACGTTAGTGCCCATATTTTATCTAGCAAATTTTCTCTGATTTTGGCCCTGATTTGCTAACTCATCAGGTATCTAATCCCTGGCCATGCCATCATTATTACCACCCCAAGAGGCTTTGGTATTTAGCAATCTTTTTCCAATATCCTGATTCTTCAACTCATCAAATGGCGTTTGGTTCCATCTCTCACATTCGAGCATTAAATGTGCCCATGAGTCCTGTCTTCTTGGCATGGCCTGATAGGATAAGTGTATATATACTCCCTTTCAGACACCATGTATATCCTAGTGCCACAAAGATGAACAGTCTTTGCTATCAGATAATTCAGTCAATGCTGTCAAGTTGAACTCCCTGAAATGATAGAAATATCTTATATGTGTGCTATCCCATCTGGCAGCCACTAGCCATATGTGGCTATTGAATTCCTGAAATGGCAAGTGCAACTAATTACACGAACTTTTAATTTCATCCCACTTTCATTCACTTAAATTTACATAGCCACAGGTGGCCAGTGGCATCTGTATTGGACGTGCATGAGAGAGACAAACATATTATGACTACAAAAAAGACAACTTGGCAGGTGCTATCTCAGTAGCATGAACAAAATACTACGTGAGCACAGAGTAAAGAACAACTAATTTGGCTCCAAAGGCTGAGGAAATTTAGCAAAATGGATGACATTGAAATTTCAATTTAAGGGACAAATAAGATTTCATCAAGCAGAGAAAACAACATGAATAAATGCTATGAAGGAAAGATATGTCATTGAAACCTAAAGGATTTAGGAGTACAGAGACTAAAGATGAAACTAGAAAGACCAGTAAGAGCCAATGATTTCTAGAGATGTGCAATAAAATATAGTAGACACAAGCCACATTGGCTATTTAAGTTCAAATTACATTAAGTTAAAATATTCATCAGTTGCAGTAGCGGCATTTCTTGGATCCATAGCCGCATGTCACTTGTGGCTACCATATTGGACAGCACAGATATGGGATATATCCATAACTGCAGTAAGTTCTAATGAACTGGACTGCTGTAAAATTTTAACTTTGTTTATATTTTGGGTTTTGTTTTTAATTCATCTTAAATCCTCTAATGAATGAAGAGGGAAAAGATGAAGAAATAGGCCAGTTACAATTTGATGGCAGGAGAATGAGTCAGAAGGGCACTGGCTATTTCCAGACAAAACCATTTCTTGCCAGACAATATCACTGCCACTGAAGACCCAACACTGCACCTTACCAAACTCTGGGTCAACTCAGATTCTTCACCATTTGGCAAGAAAATTCTAGGCAAAGAAATGGACATGGGGTGGGGGATGAAAACAAGAAACTATAATGGAAGAATAGTGGTAAAGAAATAAATATTGACTTTTTTCCATATGATTTGAAAAAGATAAGAATAGAAACATTATGTTCAGGGTGAAAACACACAATCTCTTAATATATATGTTTTTCTGTTCCTTTTCCTCTTTCACCTTTAAAAAGCCTTCTATCGATTGATGACTATTAGGTGTTCCCAGCTCTCCACAAGATTGGTACCTAAGCCAGCAATCCTCTGCTATGTAGAGTCAACTTAGAATCACACACACACACACACACACACACACACACACACACACACACACACAGAAAATATGTTCAAGCCATCTGTAGCCTCTGTTCGTGAGCAGGGCCACTGTTCCCAAATTCCTCTCTGCCTGCCTACTCAGATATGGTACAAAGTGGTACCTTCATGTCCCCTTTATCTCTTTCCCTTAAAAATCAAAAACAGTTCCTAAATGGTTACCTTTTTCTTTCTTTGCTGTGAACCTTGTTCAGTCCCCCCTTATCCACCAGCTCTCAAAGAATCAGCAGTTCTTTTAGAGAGTCCATGATGTCATGATTATTTTTGTCACATTACTAAGACATTGATACTCTTTGGATCTGTGTCCCCACTTAAATTTCATGTCGAATTGTAATTCCTAATGTTGGATGTGAGGCCTGATGGGAGGTGGTTGGATTATGGGGGTGGATTTCTCATGAATGGTTTAGCACATCCCCCCATCTCCCTTCCTCCTGATCTAGCTGTGAAAAACTTGCCTACTTCCCCTTCGCTTTCCACCATGATTGTGAATTTTGTGAGGCCTTCCCAGAAGCTGCCATGTTTCCTGTACAGCCTGCAGAACCATGAGCCAATTAAATCTCTTTTCTTTATGAATTACCACGTCTCAAGTATTTCTTTATAGCAGTGAGAGAACGGACTAATACAAACGTCATTTGCCCTCTTCACTCTTTTTCTTTCACGGGTGTATAAGGTATTTTCCTGAAGCCACATGATGTGTGATAATTCCATTGTTCTGATGGTTAATGAAATATGTGTTTCTGTGTTCTTGGGTTTTCCAGAACTTTTTAAGGCTATAGGTTTAGGATACAAACACATGCGCCTCCAGCGGTTAGCTCAGTTTGTTCTTGGGATTTCTACTGAGATTTTGCCAGCTACTTCCATTTATACCATCTATAATCTGATCTGTGTTATCTCCTTACTGTCCAATAAGTTGTTATTTTAAAATCCCCAAGTTTTCCTCATACCTATAAGAAGCACAAGAAAAATGTGAATACACTTTTTGTCTTCTTTTGCAAAATTATTTTTCTATTTTTAAAACTTTTCTATCTAAAACATTATTTTAGGACTTAATAGAATTTTATTCTAAAATAAATAAAAATGCATTTAAAATATGCTTTTCTTGCATTTTTTAGGATAGATTGTTGACTTAAAAGGAGAAATTAGAGACTTACTTTTTCAACTCACAGCTGCATTATCTATCTCTAAAATGCTAATAAAGATAATATTGACATATCAGAGTTCTTTGACTCCTGGAAGGGAAGAAACTGCCCCAAACTGGGCAAAATTGTAAATAAGAAATAAAAATAAGTAAAAGTTATCTTTTCCTTGATTGTATAGATAATAATTTACCAGGTGTGTCTTATGTAACAGAACATTGTTGAATGGTATTTTGGTGTTAGTTAAGGTGCAGTATCATTTTGAGAGTCAGCATCTAAAGCATTGGCTGAGAAGTGGATATAATAACTGAGACGTTAATAAAGTGTCCACATTTGACATCTGCCAACTCCCTACTAGATGAAAAGTCTGTTAACAAAATCATGACACTGCCACTTTCCAAAAACACAGTAACTTGATGAATTAAAAATGTGTCTGTAAACAGAAAAAACTGAGTTAGTATCTCCTTTGCATAACTGCACTTTTGTTTACAATTAAGTGAGCCTATAGATATGGCTAAACTTGTTGTTTTGCTAGAATTTGTCTGGTATCAGCAACAACTAATGATCAAAGAAGATGTTTTATGTAAGTGCTTGGCAACAAACACAGTGGTACTGACATATTCGAAGCGCTTAATAACTTTTAAAAATCTCATGTTTTATCCTGGACCAACTATGTTGACATTTGCACTGATAGTGGAACAGGAGTGGTAGATAAAATTGCTGTTCACTTAGCATAAATCAAGGAAGTGACATCAAACCCTACCAGTGGCCATATTCTTCAACACCACATACTAGCACAGAGGAAAAATGCCAATTTATCTTGAGAATATCCTTCATAAAGCAGGAAAAAGTAGTAATGTTATTATATTTTAACCTTTGAGTACATGTCTTTTCAATATTCGGTGTAACTAAGTGGGAAATATGAATAAAGCTTTTCTGCTACACACCTAAGTCCAATGATTGTCTCAAGAAAAAGCACTGATGTCATTAAGCTATGAGTTAAACTACCTGAATTTTTAATGCAGCAAAATGTTTTACTTGGAAGAATGACTAGTCATAATACTATGGTTATTTAGATTCGTGCATTTGGTAGACATTTTCTTGAAAACGAACAAAGTGAATCTGTCACTTAAAGAGAAACAATCAGTATTTGTTGCCAATGATAAAATTTGAGCTTTCAAAAGAAATGAGAACATTAGGAAACTTGTACCCACTATTATGAGCTTGATAGCTTTCCAATACTTACTGACTTTTCTGATGAGGTTAGCAATTAATGAATGTGACTTTTAAAAATAAAACCAATTAACATTTGGAAGATTTGCATGACTCAATGAGCTAATATCTTCCAAATCACCAATGCAGGAAAATTATAGAATCATGCATGAATGAAGATATATTCAAAGTGCAAGATAGACCAATATATTTCAATTTCACAGAGCACATAAAGTTCATTGATACGGTTTCATATTCTGCATTGCACCAACCTTTTAAAAATCACCACTTGTTGAGCTTTGACATATCAAAGAACAGTAATGTTATCTGAAAAGGCTATTAAAATACTCTCTTTTCCAACTACATATCTGTATAAAGCTTCTGCCAAATATACTTTAACCAAAAGAGTACATTCCAACAGACAGAATGTAAGAGCAAATATAAAAATGCTATTGTCTTCTGTTAAGACACCCATAAAAGAGATTTGCAAGAATAAAACAATGCTTCTCTACCAAATAAATATCTTGCTCTGAAAAATACAGTTCTTTTTAATTAAAATATGTAATTTAACATACAACAGTATATTATTGTTACTATTAAGGAAACTAATAAGTATTTGAACTTTTTCTCTATTTTAATATCTGCCTTAGTAAATACTAATAAATATGATACACATTTTAAATACCACTTAAGATTCCTTAATAATTTTCATGGAGTGAAAGCACCCATGCCAAAAACTTTGAGAGCTGCTACGTTTAGCTATCAACAGTCAACAGCATCTTTGAAGCTAAATGCGTCTTGTCCTTAAGTCTTACCAGTGAAGAGAGAAAGAAAAGAGAGAAAACGATCATTGTGCCTTTTGACATGCTCCCCAGATTCTCAAAGAGTGTCCTCCTCCAGCTGGCCTCGATTTGGTATCGCTTTGCTTCTTTCCACAGAAGCGCCACCCGCTGCCACCCACTCTCCACCTCTAATCCTGTGATAATGGAAAGAGAGAATAGAGAGGAAAGGAGTGAGGGTACCTTTTATTGCCTCTGTTCTGAGTGTTGGACATTGTTCTATTTCCTCCCAACCCATTTTTCACTTCTATAGGGATCCTTTATTGGGGACACTAGTGAAAGGCATCTGTGTGACTTACTGGACGAGGCTAGCAAGCCTAGGTTCAGATACTGGCTCCACCCCTCACTCTCTGTTTAACTTTGGGCAAGTCGTTCAGAGTGATGGAGACTCAGTTGCTCTCCCGTAGAGTACAGAGAAGATTAACTTACAGGGTGATTGTCAGGTTTCCACAAAGCATGGATGTTACCCAGCACATAGGAAGCACTCAACAGATCTTAGTTCTTCTCCCTCTTACTCCCACTGCCCTTTGACCTTGAATCCCACTCCCACCTTCCAGGGCACTGAAGAGGTCAGAGAACTGAGGAAAAAGTGGGTGGGGAGTCAAGCTATAGAACACTTACCCCACCCCTCATCTAGAATGGAGAATCCTTGTCACTCTCCCTCCCTCTTCTCCAGCCTCTGCACAAGGAGGCCCGGGATAAGTTATTTCCCCATGCTTCATTCCTGACAATCTCTGAGAAATGTTGCCTTTGTGGAGGAAGAAGATACTAAAAAGTGATGCCCCAGGAGATTTTCAGCCTGAACCTTCATGCTGTGAGCAAAAGCTTCTCTGGTTCTCCTCCTGATAAAGTATAATGTTATTATAAGACCCCTCCAGCCCAGGGCCCAGTGTTAAACAGGTTCCCTGTTGAATAAGATGAGACATTTTTAAGACAGACATATGGTGATTCTGGCAGACCTCCAAATGCATTGCTGAAGGATTTGGACTCTACATAGGACACCAAGAGGGACTTGGGCAAATACCATACTGTCTTTGTCTCTAAAAGTTATTTGAGTGTCCAACACCCTGGTGGGGACATGACCCAGTTGCTTGGGCAGGGCAGAGTGAGTTGGAATCAGAACTGTGCTGGAGACAAGATTCCAGAGCCAAGCCATGAAACTGTAGCAATAAATGGTTTTCCAGGGATTCTGCTCCAAAGCCTTGTGTTTATGATTTCCCCTCCAAGAGCCCCTCGGGGAAAGGGCCATGCCTCCATGTGACATTTTCCAGCCTAATAAAGCAAGCCCTTCCTAGCACAGCCATCCTGACCCTGCCCATCTCCCCCAGGCATTAACAAATCACCCCTGAGCAGGCTGCTCTTGTCACAGCTGTGGTACCTCTGCCGAAATGATGGTCAGAGCCAGAAAGGATCTTTCTGGTTTATTACCTAACTGATAAACTCTATACTTGAAGAAAACAAGTAAAATTTGAGATACCTCATACAGCTGGGGCAAAGAGGAATTAGCAGAAGACTGCTTTTATAAGCAATGGGATTATTAATTTTAAAACATAGCCCGGCCACTTTCGTATAGCTCTAAATGGGTTTTCCAGCAGGATCTGCTTAGCCGAACTCTAACAGAAGCTGAACTGTCATTCAAAGTATTCCTAGTAGTAATTTCAACCAATCATTAAATTTATAACCAAACTTTAACTTGCAACCCCTTTGGAAGCCAGGCCTTGTTATGAGGGGAACATTGTATGTATCATTCTCCTGAATGGCCATCATGCTAGAAGGCGCAGTATATAAGAGTCGCCTAATTGAGTGGATGGTGGTAACAAACCTTTGTCTCTAGCCCTCCTCATAAGAGAGCCTTGAATTTGCAAAGCGGCATCAAATTTAGGAGTCAACCCAGGCTTCTGAATGAGGAACCGCTGCAGGCACAAGGAGCTTGAAGCTCTAATTTGGACCATATTGAAAACACTCTGGGCATCATAGGGCAGCAGAGAAGGGAGATCACATGAGGTTTTCAACCTGGTGCCATCACCTACTTAGAATGATTCAAGGGGAGGGTAGAAGGATAGATGGCTAGCTGGGAGCAGTGGCATCTCTGGAAGGTGGGATTGTGGCAGGGAGGGAGGGGAGAGGTGACTTGCACGATGTACAATATACACTGAAGTGTTGAAGAGGTTGTAGAGTGTGCTGCCTTTTCCAAAAGAAAAGTGGAAAAATAAGAATACACATATGTGTATTTGTTTACTTTTTATTTAAGAATATAGGTAGTGAAAATGATTATCCATAGAAGGTGATGAGAATGGAGTCAAGAGCGTATAAGAAGCAATGAAATTTCGTTGAGTGTATCTTTTTATATAATTTTGACTTTTCAATCATGTTAAGAGTTTAAATATTTTTTTAAATTGCAAAGAATATAAAAGGCAAACCCTAGAATTGAATGCAAACAGAAACAAATGATTCAAACTCTATATAAAGTTTAAGACATATGAAAACAGAGAAAAATAATTATTTAAAGTAACTTGAATACGATAGGATATGTAGTAGTTCCCTTTATCCATGGGGACTATGTTCCAACACCCCCAGTGGACACCCAAAACTGTGGATGTACTGAACCCTATATATGCTGTTTCTTTCTATACAAACATATGTACCTATGATAAAGTTTGAGGTGTGACAGCGCAACTAGCATGATTTTTTTTCCTTCTTTTCAATTTCACAGATTCACTCTTACCATAGATCCTGGACAAAAACAGCACATGCTTTTTTTCTTTCAACTCAAGAACTTGCACATTTTCACTTAAAGGAAATATCCGATGGCTTCTTTTTGGTACATCCAAATTGCCAGCATCACTCCTCTTGTGGATTGGGGCCATTATTAAGTAAAATAAGGGTGACCTGAACACAAGCATGGTGATGCCATCACAGTCAATCTGATGACCAAGACAGCACTAAAGGGACTAACAGGCAGGGAACATCCGCAACATGGAGGATCTGGACAAAGGGATGATTCACATCCCAGCAGGACAGAGCAGGAAGGTACAGGACAGCACAAGATTGCATCATGCTCTGCAGTAGGGTGTGCAATTTAAAATGTATAAATTGTTTCTAAAATTTTCCATTCAATATCTTTGGACAGAGGGTTGACCACAGATAACTGAAACATTGAAAAGCATTTTCAGATAAGGGGGACTAATGTAGTCTAAGAAGATGAATTGCAACCAAATTGTGAATTTCACAGTTAGGTTTGCTGTTCCTAGTGGCGTTCATGCTGTAATTTTGAAACTACTTTGTCTGTGGTGTAATATAGAGTAAACGTGTAAGTAAATTAATATTTTAGGGAGCCAGCTTTTCCACTTTACAAGAGGGAATCACAGATATGGAATGAGAGAAGCTGGGGGAAATTTCTGTGGTTTTCTACATGAATAGGATGTATATGTATGAATCGTGTGTCTGTGTATGTGTGTGTTTGTGTGTGTATTTCTAAACACCACTCCCCACCAATAGGAACCACTTTTCCTTGAGAAATGCTGACTCCAGGCCTGGACAGTGAAAAGCCTGACACATCTTAAGCCAGAATCAAGCAAGAGTCCAGGACTGATGGACACAGGTCAAAAGACGGAGGAGCTGTCTTGAAGGGGCTCTCATTACTCATGTCTGGGATGACTGCAGATCATAAGGAGTAACAATAATAATAAAATACAACACTGAAGAAATGCAGATGTTATTATAATACTGATACTTGAAAAACAGAGAAAGAGAGATGAGGAAGATAAAGGAGAAAAAGAAAGAGAAGAAGTAAAACAAGAGAGGAAAAAAAGAAGGAAGAAGAGGCGGAGGAGAAGAAGAAGAGGAAGAAGAGGAAACATGGGGAGGGGAGAGAAGAGAAATAAGAGCGAAAGGAAAATCTCTTTTTACCAAAGAATGTCAACTAGTAAATGTAAAAGGACTCAAAAAATTAGAAAACCCCCCAGTGTAATAATTAAGGCAAAAATCATCAATGTATGCCAAAAAAAAAAAAAGAATCTTAAAGTATCACCCCACTGGTTATTTATTAAATTCCAGGGATGGAGCGGGGAGGAGGAGAGGGAGGTGGAGTGGATGTGTTTCTCAACAGAGAGGTCTGGGGGTCACCACCTTACCCAAATAGTCAAACTTGACCTCACCAATAGTGGGACCGCTGACACTGTATGCCCCTTTGTGTGGTACCATGAGTACACACATTCTTTTTGTGTACTTTGCCATAATTGTTTAACCTGAATTTAATTATGAGGAAACTTTCAGACCAATCTCACATTCTTCAAAAGCTTCATTGTCATGAAGAACAAAGAAAGACTTGTGGATTGGTCTAGATGGAAGGAAAGTAAAGAGATATACAGGCAATGCAATAGCTACAGGGCATAGGGAACATTGTCGGGACAATTAGGAATATTTGACTTTACAGACTGTTGGGTGATGATATGAAATTATTAATTTCCTTAGATTTGTTAAGGGTGTGGTTGTGAATGAGAATTCTCTCTTCCCTGGGAGTTGCACGAGGAAGCTTTTAGAAGTGAATTGTCATGATTTTGCAGCCTATTTGTCAACAGTTTGGCACCAAGGTAGTGTGTCTATACAAGCCCAGTGGGATGGAAGTGTTGAGGCCAGATGATGCCATTGGAAAATCCGGGTGAGAGGTGCAAAGTTTACATCTTACTGTTAATTATATTTGGTATGTATTTTTTTAATTTTCTGTGCGTTTCTTGTTTTCTAAATCAAAAATAATTTACTTTTTTGAGAAGAAGTTTGCCAAGCCACCACACAAGCGTTCCATGCCCATCCTGTATCTCATGTTCCAAGGGAAGAATTCCTCTGCCACAATCTGAGTATGCTTTGGTTACAGAATCATGGAAGTTGTCACCATCCAAGATCCCCCAGCTTAACACTCCCAGGAGGTTTGGCTGAAGGATTTTTGAGCTTCTTGCAGTAAAGTCTCACCTCTAACAGCATTCTGTGCTGGAGTATGTATCCTCCTCTAGCCTCCTACTCAATCTTTCACATATACAGGGTGTTTTGCAATAAAATTCCATTGGTTAGAACATCCTGGAGTACTGAGCTTTTCAGGTAATCAATCCAAACCCCGCAAAAAATTTCTCCTCATTCCCAATCTTTTGTGCTGATGCAATTTTTTTTCTGGGTTTACCTTCCTGCCTTGGCAAAGTCAGGCTAAGTTTCTCCAGGACAACTGAGGCAACACAAGGGCCTGGGATCATTTACATCATATACCAGATTGCTCAAGTGCCTGCAGGGAGTGGGGAAATCTGAAATCCACATTGACCTCTGCAAAGTCCCTAGAAATTTTTCCACAAATCCCTCACATAAATTTCTTTTTCTTGCCATTTCTATATTTTCTGTTAAATAAGATTATAGGCATTCCAAATAGCCAAAGATCAAATTAATCAAAGTTCCAGTTCATTTCTTTCTTTTTTTTTTTTTTTTTTTTTTTTTTTTCTAACTTGTTTTTTCAGACCAAGCCTCACTCTGTCATCCAGGCTGGAGAGCAGGGGTGTAATCACAGCTCACTGCTACCTCCACCTCCCGGGTTCAAGCAATTCTCCTGCCTCAGCCTCATAGGGATTACAGGCATGCACCACCACACCCTGCTAATTTTTATATTTTTAGTAGAGACAGCATTTCACCATGTTGGCCAGGCTGGTCTCAAACTCTTGATCTCAAGTGATCCACCCGCCTCGGCCTCCCAAAGTACTGGAACTACAGGCGTGAGCCACCGTGCCCAGCCTCCAGTTCTTCAATAACAGACTCGTAAGGAAGGTTCTAGAATACTTTTTGTCAATTCTGTAGAATTATACAACCATGAGAACCAGCTGACTATTTACTAATAAACTTACAATTTGGATGGTGTTATGAATATCTCACATTTTAAATATGTATGGGGATGATTTAATTAGGTGATGAAATTGAGAAATATTTTTATCTTGGATACCTCTTGTTATTTTAATATGATTTTGTCAATGCCATAATATTTTTAAAAGTATTCAGGGACTATTGTTTCTGAGTTTGGTTGTATTTTCCCCCTCTAGCTTTATATTACACTTTGCAGCAAGATGTCAATCCTCAAATTCTTCAGTCACAGCAAAAGGCATATAGCACAAGTATTGCTGTCTCTGGGTAGAGAATGCATTTCATTGTATGACCATAACCCAGGGTTTTTCAACCATTAAAGTTATCCTATGCATTGTAGGGTGGTTAGTGGCATTGTTGGCTTTTAACCACTAAATTCTAGTAGCACCCTCTACCCCAATCAAAATAGAGACAATCAAAACTGTTTCCAAGTATACCAAATACTCCCCAGGGTGGAGGGGCAGTGGCAAAACTGCTCCAGGTTAAAAAGATCTGCGTCACCCCAATAAGAAACCAAATTAAAAACAATGAAGTAAGATGGAACTCCACACCATCTCCATTTCTGATATTACAGCCCTAATTATTAGAGAGAGAGGAAGTATGGTATCACGGAATTATGCTGAGTTAGACACTGGAAGTGCAAACTCTAATCCTGATGCTGGCTCTTTCTTGTGATGTTGGACTTCACAACTTCCCTAAGACTTCCAGTTTGCCATCCTTAAAATAGGAATCAAGCCGGCCAGGTGTGGTGGCTCACACATGTAATCCCAGCACTTTGGGAGGCCAAGGCGGGCAGATCACAAGGTCAGGAGTTTGAAACCAGCCTGGCCAATATGGTGAAAGCCTGTCTCTACTAAAAATACAAAAGTTAGCCAGGTGTAGTGGCGGGCGCCTGTAGTCCCAGCTACTCAGGAAGCTGAGGCAGGAGAATGGCTTGAACCCGGGAGGTGGAGGTTGCAGTGAGCTGAGACTGCACCATGTACTCCAGCCTGGACAACAGAGCGAGACTTCATCTCAAAAAAAAAAAAAAAAAAAGAAAAAGAAATCAAGCCATAACTACCTTTTCCTAGGATTGGGAATTACACAAATAAGGTGCCATCAAGTGTGCGTTAGCCAGCCAGACTACTAAAACAAAATGCCACATATTGGGTGGCTTAAACAACAGACATTTATTTGGAGACTAGGAAGTTCAAGATCAATGTGCTGACCAATTTGGTTCCCGATAAGGGCTCTCTTCCTGGCTTGCAGATGGTCGCCCTCTCACTGTGTCCTTACTTGGAGGAGAGAGAGTAAAGTGAAGCAAGCTCTCCGGTGTCTTTTCTTATAAGGCCACTAATCCCACCATGAGGGCCCCACCCTCATGACCTCATCTAAACTAATCACCTCCCAAGGCCCCACCTCCAAATATCACATTGAGGGTTAGGGTTTCAACATACCAATTCTGGGCGGACATATTCAGTCCATAACAATATGTAAGTATTATGTTACCACCATAAACAGTAAAGATGCTAGGATTACAAAGGGAACTGACATTTTATGGAATGCTGGTCATGTGCCAAGTAATTTAAGATTTTGTTTAATTCTCATTATTCTCTGAAGAAACATCATTTCCCCTGATTTTACAGAGTAGGAAGCTGAAGCCCATAGAAAGTAATATTCCCAAGCTTACAGAGCTGTTAAGTGGGAGCAGCTGTTTTGAAACCTTAGCACTGTCCCCCCAACTCTCTCATGCAGCACTCCATGCTTCCTCCTGGGCAGTATTATTATCATTAACGACCAATAACCTTTCCATAGATCTCTATTATAAACTGATACAAATTCTGCTTTATTTCCTATTTTAAATTTGTGCAAATGCATATATGTTTTTCTACGTATATGTCAGATGCAGTATTTAGAAAAAAATGGTTTGTCAATATATCTTAACAAGTTATTATATGCTTCTCCCTCCTTCTCTCCCTTCCTATACTCACTCATCATCCTTGATTCCTTTCTAGCATTATTTACAGCACAATATATTAAGGGTCAGTTGCAATATACCCATGGCAAGGAGTAATAGATACATTTTCAAATAGATATTATAGTTTAAAGCTATGCATGTGTGGGCATATATATCCACATATACATATACACCCACACATACATATAAGTAAATTTTTAGCCACAATTATGAGATTCTTTGTTACATAAAGATTCATGACTTTAAACAGCTTGAAAAACTTTTAGCCTAGAAAACTCCAGGACCTAGACCTTCCAGAAGCCAAATTTTACCATACTCAGATGCCTGAAACAAACTTTGAGACTTCATTGTTTTAGTATATTGACACACAGAGATTAAAATGCATATACACACACAACTGTCCCAAGAGCCAATATTCTGCACACAGAGCCAAAAATCAGCTAGGAATTAAGTAACAAAAAAGGCCCGCATGATAAAGTGCTTGTCAAACGCAGGGGAAAGCAAGACTTACTTTTGTTTGTTCTTTTTCAGACCAGCACAGGGAAGAAGAGCAGGTATTCCCAAGAACACAGAGGGTAATGGATTTCCAGGATCACACGGAAAAGCCTTCAGCCTCCAAACCTGGCTCTCAAACCTCACTATTCCCACGGCATCTGTGAGTATCTGGACTCAACCAGAGCTTGGTAAGAGGGACGCCAATTAAATCTCCATCAGGCAGCATGAGCACTGGAGGTCCTCTGCCAGCTGTGGGACCTTAGCCTTCACATCACTTTCTCAGTCTCCTCCCGTAAAATGCCAGTTACCCTTCTATCTAACTTCACCTGTGAGCCATGGTGTGGCTTCCCAATGCATTTCCATGAGCTAAGGATTGGTTCTGACAACAAGGCAGAGGTTCTCCCTGATAATTTCACTTCTAAAACTAGACCTACTGAATGGTCTTCAGTGCAGAGTGACTGAGGGGACATAGGAAGGTTCTTGTCTCCCAAATATATCTCTACTAAGTGCCTAAAAGACTGCTATTAGTTGCTTTTCCTGAGACCTTATACTGAGTGCTGTACTCTGGAACAGGTTCCAAAAGGAAATCATTAACTCCTTAGAATGGGTGAGCATATGTGATTCCTGGAGAGATCCTGAGCATCAGAACACTGGTCATCAATGAAAGAGAGGGAGAAAGGCAGAGAGAACACAGGCTGGAGGCCCAGTCAGCCTTGAACTAGCCCTACATGCAAGACACAGGAGTTTGTGGGTTCTTCACCAGCACAGTGCAGTACCCCATGGAAGTGCTCAGGTCCCCTGCTTAGAATTTGAGATATTGCCATGCTGGGTGGGGAAAAAAAGAACTACGACCCTGAGAACTGGAAGTTCAGCATCCTAGACCCACTGCACTGCTAATCTAGCTGTTTGACTTTAGGCAAGTCACTTCACATCTGGGATGAAGTTCTTTCATCTTTAGAATGATTGTGTAGGATTATATAAAATCTAAGGTTCCTTTAAGCTTGAATATTCTATAATATTTTTGTCCTACTCTTCTAACTGCCTTACCTTTTACACAACAGAATTGACTTCTCCCTCCTCTCTCCCGGCATGGTGGCATGAAAGTGTCTTGTTACATCTGCTTACATCAGTGTTGATCTCCTTCTACTAACCCGTGAGCTCCTTGAGAGCTAGAACCTCACTTTATTTCTTTATTCCCCCAGCAAACTGCATGGCAGAGATTAAGTTTGCAATCAGCGATGATTGAAGAGACATTTTAAAGTATAAAGCTCTATACAAACATAAGATATTATTTTTATCTTTTTCACCCTAAACAGCCCTGGTTTGCCCTTGCCAAGCCTTTAGGCCATAGATAGTGTGGGAAACTCCAGAACTGAAAATCCAGCCCTTGCAAAACCTGTTTTGTTGTTTTCTCTTTAAAAAGAACATATTGCCTTTATTTTTTTTAAGCCAAGGATGAAATAAAAGCTCTTTGTCAAGTGCCCAACTAGAATTTAGTATGGATAGGACTAAATTAGTTTAGGGTGTACTAAAATCAAACCACCAAACCAAAGCTACATCCGTGGTGGGGGAGGTGAGCGTATCCTGTAATCAACTCCCCTATCCCCATTCGGGCCCCAATCACACCCATCCCTGTGTTTTCTGGCCCAGCATTCTCATGAGGCTTTTGTGGCTAAGTCTGTAACACAAACAACTGTTAGAAAAAGCTGCTGTTCCAGGTGAATTGCATTTGAGTTTCTTCAAAGCCAGGAGCTTCAGGCCCTCGTCCAGAGTAGGCTAAGCTGAAAACTAGCAACCTACTTTGGTTCACCCATCATCAACCAGCCTCTGCCATGCAGTTGGTTTCAAACAATCCAGGGAATTTATACAAGGTCATTTCCCAGGCAAAATGAAAACACCCAGGTGAGTGACCAGCGGTGAACAGGAGCCATATTTAACAATAGCAGAGTCTTCAAGCATGAAGGTTTGGATTGAGTTCAGATAATCACCCAAAGGTTGAAAGACATTCTCAAAACCTTGTGGATTCCAAATTTAGCCTGCCATGTGGCTGAGAACAATTTGAATGATGCTTTCTTGGATGGAAGCCATAGTTTCTATTCCAGGTTGGGCCCGAAGATAGGCAAAAGATAAAGAAAAAAAGATATACTCTAGCAGGTAGGATTGAATGGATGGGCTGAACAAGAGTTTGAATTGATAGACGGATAGACAGGTAGATGGATGGATAGAGACATAATAGAGAGATGAATCTGTCTTTATTTGTGTGGTAATCAACCGTTTTGGAGCATTTGTTTTTATGACGGTGAATAAATTTATGACAATGAATAAAGCTAGTTTTGCAGCAAAAGAGGAATTTAGATCAAGAACAGCCCTGATTAAGAAAAAAACTAGAGGAAGAGAGAGAGGTATGGGTATAGGTATATAGATAGATAGATACAGGTATGTGTGTGTATATATATATGTATACACATATAGATATATACATATACATATATACACACATATAGAAATATATAGAGAGATAGAGACAGAAAAAAATGTGTGGATGTATATAGAGAGGAAAATAGAGATCACTCCACGGCCATCAGGCATCACTCAGCCCTGGAGGTTGAGTCACTGTCCTATCAAAGGCGAAGCAATGGCCTTTGGAAGTCAGCCATGGTTTAAGATTCAGTTGTTGATCATGCCCTTCCTAATCCTCACACTGATGCAGTTATCCTAGAATGGCATGTCCCTAAAAAGAGTAGAAGCTGTTCAATATCTGCAGAATGTATCTGGGAACCCAACACTGAGGGAAACACTTACTTATAGCTGCATTTTTTTCAATTGAAAGGGAGACAGTAAAATTACTGAAGTAATCTCTCCTATCTTAAATGCACAAAATACCTTAATGTAGATTACCTTTCTTGACACAGCCAGTCTATGAAGCAAGTAGAAATCCCTATTGTTCGTTGTTGGTTTTTTTTTTTTTCCAGTATTTCCCATTAAAGGATAAAAAAACAAAAACAAACAAACAAACAAACTGAGCCTAAGGAGAGAACGTACCTTAAATTGGGTCACATAGCGAGGGAGGAAGGGTTAGAATCCAGATCTCCTATCTGGGTCCATTTCTTTATCCATCACTCTATGCCATCTGTCATTCAGTGCTCAAAGGTGTCCACAGAAGACTCCATTTAGAAATGTCTGACCTGGAAATCATGCAAAAGAGGGTTATAAGCATGCACACATTTATTTTGTTTCTTTGTTTGCTCGAGTTTTTTTTTTTTATATATATATACTATGTAACCTTGATCCAATTATTTCTTTGGCAGTGAAATTAAGACTTCTTTTCCAGTTACTTCCTCAGGACTAATACAATGACTCAACACTACAGGTATGAGGAAAGATACATATTCTGCCTTCAGCATCATATTCAAGATCAACTCATGACTAATGAGTGTCAACTGTATGTCAAGTATTAATAGGTATCTTGCGTTATTTAATCCCTTCAATGACCTTGAAGTGTAGGTATTATTTTCTCCATTTTACAGAGAAAGAAACTAAGGTACAAAGTGGTGAATAACTTGCTAAAGACAACACACCTACCATTTGCTTCATATGGTTGAATACTAGGGTCAAATCAATGGAAACAGAAACACATTCTATAAAAATTCAGAGGAAAGTGAAATCATTTCCACTTGGAGTAGTTCAGGAAGTGTGTGCTCAGTACTGAAGTATTGCAGAGGCATCTTCTAAAAACTTGAACATGTGTGATGAGAATTGTGTCTCTCCTCTTGCCCCTTTGTAGGAGGGTGTGGCATGCCCCCAGACTGTCTTTTGAGCTTCTTTATGCAAATGATGACAAAGTGGCCAAAAATATAGAGCTGGAGAAGTCAGGGTTTCCAGATAGCTTTAAAGTGGAGGTGTCTAAGAAGGAGAGAGACCCAGGATGAAGGGAGTAGAGCATGAGACAGCAATTAATCAGTGTAGGCTGAGTTTTAGAAAAATGGGGAAATTTTGAGAGAGTGAAACATGAAATTAAAGACAGATGCTGCCCCTTGTGACACAGTGCAAGGGTGAGAAGCAAAGATGTGCCCAGTGCCCTGGGAAGCAGTTTAGCCTGTTGGTGCCGACCCCCATTGCCACGGTTCAAGTCCTGGCTCCTCCACTTACACTATAGGAAATCATCTCTCATCTTTCAGTTCATGATCTGAAAATAAGAAACACTGATCAAAAGAGTCATGGTGAAAATTAAATGAGACAATCTGCATAAAGCACTTAAATTGGTGTAGAAATACCACTGCAACCCAGCTTTGGGAGCAATGATTTAAACTACGATTCAATGCTTTCTTGAATTTTGGACTTGTGTTTTCTCAGAATGCGTCACCAGTGTAATGAGGATCAGAAGGGAATTGCTATTTTGAATAGGACGGTCTGAGAAGGACAAAATTGAACCAAGATGCAAGGGAAGTGAAGAAGAAAGTTATGTCAATAACCTTAGGGGAAAGTGTTCCAAATAGAGGGAACATCAAGTTAAAAGATTCATACACATGTTCAAAGAACAAGAAGAAGCCAGTGTTGGTAGAGAAGCCAGAAACGGGAGAACAGGAGGAAATGAGGTTGGAGCAATGGCCAAGTCTCAGATCAAGTAACATCCTGTAAGCCTCGGTCAGAACGTCAGCTATCATGTTAAGTGCAATAAGAAGATGGATACTAGAGAGTTTTGAGCAAGATGGTGGTACCTATTTGGCATTTTAAATTCCTAGTCTGGCACGTGTGCACATAAGAGACAACAGGAGGTGCAGAGTGAAAGCAGAGAGAGCAGGTGAGAAACTCTCCAGTGTTAGGCCAGAGAGGGCTGGGATTTGGACCAGGAAGTAGCTGTGTAAGTGAAGAAGTGTGTTCAGATTTGAAATCATTTTTAAGGGACAGCAAACAGAATTTATAGATGAATTGGATATGGAGTATGCGTGAAAACAGAGAAGATTTGGGCCTGAGAAATTATTACTACTTTTATAATTTGTACAATCATCCCCCTATACTGAACATGTCAATTACTTCTAGAAGGCTTGGTATTATAAGGCAACATAATTTATGTGATTCACCAGTCAGAATGGCTATTACTAGAAAGTCAAAAAATAACAGATGCTGGTGAGGTTGCAGAGAAAAGGGAATGCTTATACACTGTTGGTGGGAGTGTAAATTAGTCCAACCATTGTGGAAAGCAGTGTGGCAATTCCTCAAAGACATAGAAACAGAAATACCATCTGAGCCAGCAATCCCATTACTGGATATACACCTAAAGCAATATACATTGTTCTATTATAAAGACATACACATGAGTATGTTCATTACAGCATTATTCATAATAGCAAAGGCATGGAATTAACTTAAATGCCTGCCAAGGTAGCCTGGAAAAAAAAAATGTAATATATATTCACCATGGAATTCTATGCAGCCACAAAAAGAATGAGATCACATCCTCTGAAGGAACATGGATGAGGCTGGAGGCCATCATTCTTAGCAAACTAATGCAGAAACAGTAAACCAAATACCACACGTTCTCATTTATAAGTGGGAGCTAAATGATGAGAACACGCGGACACAAAAAATGGAACAACAGACACTGGGGCCTACTGGAGGGTGGGGCCTGGGAGGAAGGAGTGGATCAGGAAGAATAACTAATGGGTACCAGGCTTAATACCTGGGTGATGAAATAATCTGTACAACAAACCCCCATGACATGAGTTTACCTGTATAACAAACCTGCATATGTACCATTAAAAGTTTTAAAAAGCATGTGATAAATTTGTTTCTGTAATAAATATAATAAATCCTACCTATTTTATTAGCTAATTTTTCTCTTCAGTCTCTGAGTTCTTGGCATGCAAGGAATATTAGCCTTTTCGTATATATATTTGCACATATTTCTTCTCTCCATCTATCATCTTTTCAAAATTTTTTGATATCTTTTACCATAATATTTTTTTAAGTTTTATGTAACCAAATCTGTTGATTTTTCTTTTATGATTGCTATGTTTCTTTAAAAGTTTTAAAGAAGAAAAACATAAAACTGTATATACCAGGACCTTTTTTTTGAAGTAATCCTCTGAACTTTTTTTTTTTCAGTTTTTTCATGGCTACTCTTCTGTTTCAGTTTTGTACTTCTTCAGTCAAGCTGGTGATTTGTATGTATAAGAAAATTATTTATTTACATAGTGTTTTAAGGATTACTGGCATACAGTTGCCCATAATACTGTTTTGCTCCTTAAATCACCTCTTTCTCTAAGGTACATTCTCTTTCTTACTTCTAATATTAAATATTTGCATTTTCACTATATTTGTGATTTATATTTGCCAGAGTTTGGCCTATCTTATTTTATTAAAAATAAATACTTATTGACTTTGGAAGACTGAGGCAGGTGGATCATTTGAGGTCAGGAGTTCAAGACCAGCTTGGCCAACATAATGACACCCCGTCTCTACTAAAAATGTAAACATTTAGCTGAGCATGATGGTGGCTGCCTGTAGTCCCAGCTACTTGGGAGGGTGAGGTAGGAGAATCGCTTGAAGCCTGGAGGTGGAGGCTGCAGTGAGCCGAGATTATACCACTGCACTCCAGCCTGGGTGACAAGTTAAGACTCCATTTCAAAAAAATAATAAAATAAAACAAAACAAATGCTTATTGGATTTATTAATATGTTCTATTACCTTTAGGCATTGTAATGTTGTATCAACCCTCAAAAATTTCTTCTTATTTTCTTCAGTTTTTTTTTTTTTTTTTTTCTGGCTGCTTGCATTTCTCAGTTTAATTCTCCTTCATTTTTATTGTTTATTTCTGAAAATATTCAGAGCAGTGACATTTCTCAAGAACAACATTGGCATAAGTTTGATATGTGTATTCTCATTGTTGGTTATTTTCTAATGAGTCTATTACTCATTAGAAAATGAGTAATACTCATTTCTATTACTGCAGTTTTGATTTCTCTGTTAACCCAAGAACTATTTAGGTCACTTTTAAATTTAAAACTTTTACTGTTAATTTTTCTGCATGTCACATTATGATTCTAGAAACTCCTCCCCTGGTTAAGTTCAGTGGAAAGAATGTTCAAAGAAACCAAATATGCGAACAGCTGTGGGTAAGTCATATTGAAAAAAAATATTGATCCACCTCTTACAATCTTGCATCTCTGCAGCAATTGCTGACAGCTACACAGCTGCTGTCTCACAGCAAACACAGGAAAGACTGCAGAGGCGCTCTTTTAAAGGAATAATTTGGGGAACTTCTTAGAAACCTTCATCTGTTCATTCTTGAAAGATCACATGGGTTTGGTTGGTTGTCTCCTCTTCGTGACAGTGCTGATAAGGCCACTGAGCATGGTCTCTGTGCACTAAGGGCCGCTTTTCAGGTTCACAACATTGACTGCCAGCCTGGCTCCATGACTCTCAGTGGAAGAGGAGGTGGTGGTGTTCACAGCAAGTAGTAGTTACTTACAACACAGCAGCATTAAGATTCCCCAAATGCCTGGTATCCTGTGGTCACTGCCACCTATATCTATCTAGAGATAAGGCAGTGGGGAGAACAGCAGTGGCCACAGACTCTAAAGCCAACTTAGTCCCTGGGCATCGTGGGAGTTTGCACAGACTCTTGGATGAGGTGACCCAAAGTGGCCTTCTGGTATCAACAGTTTCCCCTTGAAAGTTTGCCATATCCTTTTTTAAGGAAACAAACAAACAAAAAAAAACCTGGCAGGATATCATTTTAAATGCCTGACTTTGTGCCAGGCTCAATGTGAGTATAACCCAGAGGTCAGCGGGGCGCCTTCTGCTCCATGCATTCTTGACTTAACTTCCTTGAATTGCTGGGCCCCCCACACATTGCATCAGACCTCCATTTCCAAGGTGTGGGGAAGTTCAAAGTTTGTTTCCCATCCATGCTCCTCCTTCAAGTTCCTGTGAAATCACAGAGGTGTCCAGTCTCCAGATCTGCCTTCCACCCACTCACGATGCAGAATCAGCCTTTCTTCCACATCCACAGCAGAGCCCATCACACCCATCTTCTCAGATTACTTGAGAATCAGGGTAGAGGTCATAACATCAAGAGGGTGGCATTCCGCCATCATGTTCACCCATCTGCTCTGTCCTTCTCTCCCAGATCCTCACCACCTTCCTCCTGAACACTCCAATTCCCCAGCTCCAAATATTCTTTTCTCTCTTATGTAAAGAATCTCTCTCCTTCAGAAACCTCAGCACCAAGCCCCAGAGGCTCAATTTCTACACCTCATAGACTAACAAGACATTTTTCTAGGGAAGGAGCTGAGACACTCTCTCGGGGGAATTCCAATACATGCTGTGAGAGGGAAACATCTCCTTTTAATTAAAAGAGGAGCATCAAGTTCAAGAAGCAGGAATCAAGCAACTCTGTATTGTTTCTGCTGGATATAAAGTGCTTCAGGGGGCCTGGAGCAATCCAAGGCTGGCCTGCCCTTGAGGTCATAGAGTCAAAAGAGGAAGAGGTCACTTCCGGCTGTGAGCTTCAGAACAGGAAGAAGTTAAGACAGTAAATGTGCCACAAATAAGGAGCCAAGGCCCAGAGGCATGGTAGCATCTACCTGTTCTCAATTCAGTACACATTAACTCATGCAGAGGGAAGCAGGCAATATTTGTATCCTGAAAGAATCATCACCATCCTTCAAAACAAAATGGGAATGAGCTTGGAAGTAAGAGAATGGGAGACATCAGAGCTAAAAAAAACAATAACCAAAGGCTGAAAGAAATGGTAGTTAATGGTCTGTGACCCAACCTTCCTGGAAAAGACCGGTAGTCAGAAAAAGAGACCTCATGAGTGACTTAAAGTTCCTTTCTTAGGAAAATGTCTGGAAGTTCACTTGAGAGGCTCAGGACATTTTTGTCCTGAGAGTCCATTTGGTTCCATATAGCATGGAAAGGTGAGGAAGGTGGCTGTGGTTAATCAGATATTGTCCCTTCAGGTTCACATCTGAGAGCAGAAGAGACAGTAACTACAATGGATCAGTTGCATCACGTGTATTCTTTAGTTTTCACCATCTATAGAGTAGGTATGATTGTATCGCAATTTACAGGCTAAAAAAAAAAGTTCAAAATGACAATGTGACTTGCCCAAGATCACAGAATGATTTATGCAGTGACAAAGCTGGATTTCAACCATGGAGCTGCCGCCTCCGGAGCTCCAGAGCCTTATAATTTAGAGGGAAAAAGTAAACACATATATGTTAACTCAAAGTCAAGGCAGACCAAGATAAACATGTAATAAAAGAATAAGCAACATGCATGAGGACTGTCAGGGAGGGAAATGTTAATCTTGCCCTTTTGCTGCTGCCTCATTAAAATGTGCACTGACCACATCACAGGCAGTGTCAGGAGAGAAGAGCAACAGTGAGGAAGTGAGGAAGAAGAGCCCAGACTACATCTACACTGTCAAGAACAAAGCAAAGGGTAGACACTTGAGACATGACCAGATCAAAACTGCAGTGTGCACTGTCTTCTTGCTGGCATGTGACTCAAAGCAAAAAAGCATCCTCAATGCATGAAGCTGTAAGGAGAAGGCCCTGTACTGGGAGCCAGGAGAACTAAGTTTTCAAGTCCCAACTTTTCTGTCATCTTCAAGTGTGATCTGGAGCCAGCCACAGACAACATTTTGACGCTCTGGGCCACAGTGTCTGCAAATTTGAGAATTAGACTAGCTTGATTTCCCAGTTCCTTTGCCTGCCCTGAGTTTCCACGGTTTCAGCACGATACCATGGGCTCTGTGGACAGTCATGTACAGAGCAAGACTGCCCCTGAACAGACACCCAAATAGAGGACCTCGCAAAGCATAAGCCACCTGTGTTTTTTCCACCTGACCACATCCTAATCGGCAGGGTAGTGCTATTGTCAGGCTGCCCATCAGATAGAACATTCCACCTCACAGATGGATGCATTTCAGTGGGTCGCCAATAAACTCTAAAGAAATCCCTGCTTCTAGGATCAGATATTCTGAAATAGCAGAAGTATTAACAGACTCTTAATTGTCGATGTAGTTCCCCTGCAGAACCAAAAGCAAGCGAGAATCTCCTTGTGTGTTCAACTTGAGAGTTCTAAGTTTGGTATTTAAACTCCAGCATCCTCTGCTGCCTGAGTAAATATAATTAAATCTAAGTTTCTGCCTACTAAAATTAATGATCATTCACTCGGTGATGGCGATAATAATACTAATAATAAGTTCTTACGTCAGTACTTTTCAACTTTTTGGATGACTTTGACATGCTTTATCTCACTCAAGCTTAATGATAGCCACTCAGCATAAGTAGGGCAAGTATTATTATCCCTATTAATACTTAGAATAGCTAACATTTAGGTAGCCCTTTGCATTTACAAAGTGCTGTCACACATGTTTTCTCATTCTACTAGAGGCTGAATTCCTGGGCATAAGCACTGTGTCTCAGTCATCTCTGTACCCTGCAGTATTTAGATGGGACCAGGCTCATGCAAGTCACTCAATACATGCATATGAGATTTTAATTTCATCCTCATGAAAAGTCCATCAGGTTGTAAGGCAGCTATTTTTACCCCTTGTTTTCAAATAGGGAAGTTGAGGCTCAGAGAGTTTCACTGACACATCCAAAGTCATACAGGAATGTACAGATCAAGAAAACGGCCATTTCTAAATATTCCCAAACATTGTGTTTTTTCCTCCACAATAGTGCTTGTCAAACTTGATCACGTGGTGATCTTGTTAAAATGATTCTGATTCAGCAGGTCTGGGGCAGGGTGTGAACGTCTAAATTTCTAACTAGCCTCTAAGTGATGCTGTGACTGCTGGCTTGAAGATCACTTTTCAAGAAGTAAGAGGACATAGGAGGCCAAGAGCAATTAAATGACTTGCCCAAGGTCACCTCCTGAGTTAAAAGTAGAAATAGAATTATGAGTGATTTCTCTGACTCACATTTGGCCCTAGGCTCGTTCTAGACATTTGCCTCATGATTCAATAAAATGGCACCCAGAGTTCATATGAGTCCCTGCATACTCCCATCCCATTCACAGTTGGGAAGAATCTCTTAACCTCTCACACTCAAAAATACCAAAAACAATATTTCATTGTTGTTTAAGGAACACACACCAAGACACGTAACCAGAGCAAAATCTGGGCTTCAGAAAATCAGGTTCGTATTATGCTACCTGTTATGCCACTAAATTGTACTGGTCCCCTTCAATCCCCAGTATTCTATTGATTTTATCCTTATAATATACCACCTTCCAGGTCCGTTAGGCAGAGATCCTCTCTACCCCTTTTATCAGAGACCTGGATTCCCTAATGGTCTAGAAAAATCCTGTCTGGGAAAGGTGGACATAGCAGAATCTGGCCCCAGATCAGTACCAGAAATTCGGATCCTGTCAAACAGGAAACAGAAAACAGCAGTCAGTAACCAGGCACCAAACAGGGCCACATGAGCTGGTTGAATAACCTCTCTGTGAGCTTTATACATTTATCAATCACCCTGATTCATCACCAGAGCTCAGGTAGAGGCCAGAGCTATGCAGAGAGACCAGGTGTATTAGTCAAGGTTCTCAACAGGAGACATACGTATATATATATACACACACACATGCACGCACATATACGTACACACATACATGTATATATTATATGTATGTGTATATATTCATATATATGTACACACACATACAGAGGTGGAGTGGGGAGAGAGAGAGATTTATTATTAAGAATTTACTCACAAAACTGTGGAGCCCGGAAAGTCTCAAGATCTACAGTCAGCAAACTGGAGACTCAGGAGAGCCAATGGTTTAGTTCTAGTCTGAGTCTCAATGCATATGAGCCTGGAAAGTCTCAAGATCTACAGTCAGCAAACTGGAGACCCAGGAGAGCCAATGGTTTGGTTCTAGTCTGAGTCTCAATGCATATGAGCCTGGAAAGTCTCAAGATCTACAGTCAGCAAACTGGAGACTCAGGAGAGCCAATGGTTTAGTTCTAGTCTGAGTCTCAATGCCCGAGATCCCAAAGAGCTGATGGTGTGGTTCCAGGCTCAATACCCAGGAAGAGCCGGTGTTTCAGTTCAAGTCTAAGGACAGGAAAAAGCCAGTGCCCAAGTTCAAAAGCAGTCAGGCAGGAAGAATTCTTTCTTACTGAGAGGAATACAGCCTTTTTATTCTATTCAGACCATCAACTGATTGATTGGATGTGGCCCACCCATATAGGGAAGGGCAATATCTTTCACTCAGAGTCCTCCAATTTAAATGTCAATCTCATTCAAAAACACCCTCACAGATATACCCAGAATAATGTTTGACCAAATATCTGGGCACTCTATGGTCCAGTCAAACTGACACATAAAATCACCCATCATGCCAGGGCACCAACCACATCTACCCACTGTTCAGCTAGGGAAACAGAGCACCCAAAATCTAACATACTCCAACATCTGCCACTCTGCATTTCCTATGATCCAGAGCCCCTTTTTCCAAAAAGAATATTCTCAATATGACTAGCTAGTTACAGTGTGTGGGTCTGCTCGTTACCGTTACCTGAGGCATATTCAGAAGAGACTGGATGTGAGAGGTCACTGACCAGCAGGGGTGTGGGGCAGAATGGCACATGCCCAAGACAGTGTGGCTGGTTTCATTGCAGGATCCTGTCTGTGGTGCCCAAGGGCTCATGCAGACGAATGGGCTCTGACCTTATCTCTCTCGCCTTGTTATCCCTGAATACTAGTTCTTCGTCCCTAAACTCAACCCCTTCCTTCCCCTGTAGCTTTGGAAAGGATAATTTCTCAAAAATCAGAGGAACATTTAAAAATGAGTAATATGGGATCAGGAGTAGTGGAAGAACTTTTGGATAAGAAAGTAACTATAAAAGCATGCATAGACTCAGGTCATGGGAATCTCCTATGTGGTAAGACTCCCAACATGGCCCATCTCCCAAGGCTGATGAAAATAGATGCCGGGCAACTGCACCCCAAGAAGTCCTCTTTGGCCCTGGTTCATTCTAGTTTATACAGTCATCAGGCAGAAGCCCTGAAAGAATTGCCATCGAGGATTCTAGAAAAAATGAGGTGTACACTAATGGACAAAAATAAAAAAGGAGGTGAGTTGGGCTCAGTCTGGTTATCAGAAAGTATGGAATATATTATACTCACTAGGTGAAGAAAAGCTTTCTCAGGTATTCTGCTTCTAAACGCTTTTCCTGATTCAACCCTGATACAGGCTTACGGGGATTCCAACCATGGTCACAAGTTGTACACTGCGTATGCACATTTGAGCAATATGTAACATTTAAAAAAATATGCCCAGTAGATGCCAGGCATGGCACTAGTTAATGGAAAAAACACAAAATAGCATACTAATCTGTTCCATTTGCAAAGAGCTATATCATTTTTATATACATGATCCCTATTTAATCCTTACAACTAATTTCTGATCTACATATTATAATCCCCATTTGTAAATGAGACTCAGGGGGTTAAACACTTTATCTGATATTGTGCAAATAGAAGGTGGCAGATTTCGTATTACTAAGGCAAGTCAACACATACCAGCAAAGGGAACTAAGGAAATGCCTCCCACAGTGATCTCAGAGTGTTGCAGAAGAGCTTCTAGAGTGGATAATGACACCATCCTAAAATCCCCAGTATCCTTTTCTATGTTGTGTTTCCCAAGCTTATCAAGCATTCTGGACTCTGAGGCCCCATGCCAATTCTTTCTCCATCACCCACCAAAGTCTGCTTTCAGAAAAAGCTCTAGTATTAATCAATGGACCATTCAAGGTGAGCAGTAGTTGGTCTGTGACCTTGCCGAAGGGTAACTGTGAATTAAGTTTTCTTCCTACTTGCAAAATGAAGGTCATTGTTCCCCACTAAGGGAAAAGAGATTCTCCCATCAGTGAGAAAAGAATCAGGGAGAAGTTGGAAGAGATACTTGAGAAACCATTAAGACCTCCCTTCAAAATGGTACCACACAGACTTCATTCCGTGTGCCAGTCAAGACTCCAAGAAGGAGCATACTCAACCATTTGACTAGTTTTCATTCCTCATTTATTCATTTTCCCAGAATTTATTTTCCTCTGATTATTTATTTTTTAATTGACAAAAATTTATAATTTATGTATGTATTGCATACAACATATTATCAAAATTTTGTTATCTGTTATGTGCCAAAGATTGAGAGATGAGTAAGATACAAGACTTAATGTCCTACTGAAGTAGAGAGAGAAATACAAATAAACAGACAATCACAGTTCAGGTGCCACAGCAGAATTATGAGCTATGGGTTTCTGCAGAAGCTAACTAACAGAGCCTGAGTGGAAAAGTATCACAGAAGATGGAAATGGGAGCTAAGTTTTGAGGGATAAAATGAGATTTGTAGACATGGAGTAGGAAGAAGCATGTTTCGGGCAAAGGAAGCTATGTGAACAAAGGCACAGAGGTATGGAAGGCATGGAATGTTAGTGGAAGAAACAGGGTGTGCCCTACAGCCTGTGTCTGATGTGGTGAGAGCTGTAGCTGGAAAGGAAATGTGAACTTAAGCTGGAGCAAAGGGAAATCAAGAGAGATTTTCAAGGACAGGAGAAACATGCTCAGAACCCAAAGTGACAAGCACATTGTAGGTGCTCAATTATATGTTGATTAAATATTAAGTTTGTTTTTAAAAAACAGAACTGGTATCTTGTATAGTGTATGGATTCAGTAGGCAAGGGGATGAGACAGTAAACAGAAAGAAAAGCAGCATCATCAAGGATGAGGTTTCTCAGAGTCCAAGATCAGAGAGACAACTTTATGCCTCACTTCAACTTGAAAAGGCCCTTCCTCTGAGACGGCTTATATGAGAAGCCCTTGAACTATTTCATGGAGCATAGTTTTTTGATGGAAATGAGGCTCTCCACCCACCAATATTTTTTTCATCTTTTCTATGTTTAAAATTCTCTGCAAACACATCTTTTAAAACTATGAAAACAATCTTGTTCAGAAGAAATCATGGAACTATTTGATGGACAAACATACATTACAAAGCCACAAGCTTAGAATTTCAAAGCAACTTCCTGGGGCTCAGGCAGACATTCTTAACCCTGAGTTCCTTTGTTTCCACTATGGTCCATGCCCAGGCTTAGACAGGATGAGGGGCCTTCTCTTGGTTAAAGTTGGCGATAAGCTGTTGCAAAAAAGAGGACAACATCTTTCCATACTCTTTATAGTGGATTTGAACCATAATCCCAAAAGACCCAGCAATAAACTCCATAATCCCGAAGTTGAAATCCTGAAAGATCAAAATCTCTAAAGTCTAAAATCCTGAAAATCATCATCACAGGATAGTTGCATCATGGTAGGCCGGTTCTTATGGGCTATCTCCATGTGAATGCCCATAAACTATCCCTGTAATCCACTTTTTCACATGTCAAGTTTTCCTTTTAGTTTGTTTTGGTTTGGTTGTCAGTTTTTTTCCCTTTTTCTTTTTTTATTTTTTTTCACTATTTTTTCATTTTCAGCACAGTTTTTTACTAATTTTCTACACTATGTATTTCGTATTCACATTATTTCCAGTAGTGGAAATATAAGTTATTAGAGACTTTTAGAGCATTCTAATCTGTTTTATGCATTTTTTGCAAACTTGACTCCACGAAAGTCCATTATCACAACATTGACGTTGCATGTAAACATTGTGCGTGTACATAAAAACTTTGAAATTTTCTCAGTAAATGAAGAGATGTCCTTTTGGTACATCTGCATTGATGAAAGATAAAATTTCTCAAGATCTTGACTTTCTGAACAAGTGCATATGCAGTGGTGACCCATCATGGTTTTTGAACAATCTTGTCAAAGGCTTAGGTTGTCTATCACAATATTGCAGACGACTGCAGTGATAAAGTTGGGTGCACACAATTGCCATTTACAATATGTGTTTATATATTTCCCTTTTTTATCTATTTATTTATAGATGTGGTTTATCTGCTCACCACTGTTGTATCGGTGCAACTGTCATTAACATAACTGAGTGCCTATGCTTGCAAAAATATATATGCTCTTCTTGACTATTTTATTGTGTAAAGTGGCCTGTGAAGTGTTCTGTCATGTTTTTATATTTCTCAAATAAATCCCCATTTTAAAATATAAGTGAATACTTTTTTAAATGTTTTAAATTATTTTTTCTACAGTTAAAATTTGGGGATTTTGATCTTTTAGGATTTCAACATTATGGATTATAGTGTTTGAGATTGTATCTTTCAGGTTTTTCACTTGCTTATTGGCTTTTTGGTTTATTATGTCCTGGTTCATGGAGGGCCTACTATGTGCAAGGAATTGTGGGGTCTACTAAATATCTTTAAACTCTAAGATATAAACTGATAAAATATTAAAGCATGGGAAAAGCAAACAACACCTCAAAAGAGAATTCTACCGGAAGCTATTACAAGGCAGTAAACAGCAATTTACTAATGGGAGACATGAACAATAACTGCTAGGAAATCATGGTTATTGTTCACACTGAAGTCACATTTCCCTTAATAGAAAGCGTATAAAAGACTGCACAGTTTAACATGCACGTATGGGTCTAGGAGACATAGGATTAATTTGCGTAACCCCAGATGAGATTCTTTCAGCCATCAATTGTCAAGAACTGGATGATATTTTTGTGTGTTTAGCTCTCTAGTAGACACCATGGGATAGGCAGAATGAATAAAAGGCTTGGTCTCTTCTCTCCAGAAGCCTCCAGTTGAATTTAAAAGCATATCCAATCAATATTATAGAATAAGTAATTGTAATGTGAGGCTTACTAGAGATATAAGTAGAGTAAAAGAAACTATTGATCTACAACAGAGGTTTTATGTTGTAAAAGGAGACGTAGAACAGAGAGGATGAGGCCAGATTACAATGAGTCTCACCTCTCAGTTATAAAATTCTGAACTTGACTTTTCAGCAATGAGGAGCCACTCTAGAAACTGTGCAGATTCAGGTGTGAGCTAACTGCATGGCTTAGGGAGGTTGACTGCATTGTGACCAAAGAAAGAGAAAGAATCAGTTGGCACTCACCTAGGTGGAGTAATGGACTCTCTGTGGACTTCTGCAAGTGCGTTAGTCAAGGTTCTCCAGAGAAACAGAACCAATAGGATGGATGAGGGGAGAAAGAGAGGGAGAGAGATTTCAGAAAATTGACTCACACAAGTGTGGAGTGGGCAAGGCTAAAATCTGCAGGATAGGCCGGGAAGCTAGAGGCCCATGGAAGAGTTGATGGTGTACCTCGAGTCCAAAGACAGTTGACAAGCAGAAATCCCTCTTCCTCAAGAGGCTTTAGTCTTTTATCTCTTTAGGTCACCAACTAATTGTTGAAGTCCCACCCACATTATGACTTTAAGCAACATCTACTAATTTAAATATTGATCTGATCTAAAATATACCTTCACAGTGACATTTAGACGGGTGCTTGACCAAATATCTGGGTACCATGCCCTAGTAAAGTTGACACATAACATTAGCCATCATAGAAAGGGAACCAGTTATCTTCCTTATCCCTCCAACCTTGCTTCCTCTTCCAAGTGGCTAGGTTTCCTGTAGAGTACTGGGCCTGCTTGGAGTGAATGTTTTGATCTTACTTAAATATTAGGCTGAGCACAGTGGCTCATGCCTGTAATCCCAGCACTTTGAAAGGCTGAGGCGGGTGGATCACTTGAGGTCTGAAGTAGGAGACCAGCCTGGCCAACATGGTAAAACCCTGTCTCTACTAAAAAATACAAAAATTAGCTGGGGATGGTGGCACATGCCTGTAGTCCCAGCTACTCAGGAGGCTGAGGCAGGAAAATCACTTGAACCTGGGAGGCAGAGGCCACAGTGAGCCATGATCGTGCCACCTGCACTCCAGCCAGGGCAACAGAGTGAGACCCTGTCTCGACGACAACAACAACAACAAACATTAAAAAGCATATTCAGTCGATCTAAAGTAGAGCCAGTTCTTCTCCAGCAATAGGAAAACATTCCTTGTCTTCCTAAATCCACTTTTCTCAAGACCTCTATCAGCTACATCTCTTCTCCCATTTGGTAGTCATTCTCAGGTTGACCCTGAGAATCCACCTCTTGTAGACTCACCTCTGTTCTGCAGTAAACAACCTGGTAAAACAGTTTACAAGAAACTCATGTCATTAGGGCTGTGTTTTGTTTCGGTTTGGTTCAAAGATATCTGAACCAGCTCTCCAACTTCATTTAGCTTGTAATTTACGGTGGTTTGACATGTCTTACGAGGGGGAGAGAGATGACTTTCATTTAATATTAACCAAGCAGCTTTCTGCCACTTCCTCTTTTCCATTGTTTCACTTTAATAAACAATGGATTTAGCAAGTTGTTTAAAGTCGGCTGGGCTCTGAAGCATTCTTCTAAGTATTCTGCCTCACACATGACCTTCTGAAGATTTTACTCAACATCTGTTTAGAAAAATACACACACATACCGAACACACAAGACCCAAATAAACTATGCATTGTTTCTAAGTAATGGTCATAATGTACTTGATGTTTCTTGAAAGGGAAGTACTAAGCAAAAAAAAAAAAAAAAAAAAAAAAAAAAAAAATTTGTTTTCCCCCAAATTATTCATGCTGAACAGAAAAAAAAAAAGTTTGAAGTCAGAAACATTAACCCACAGACAGTAACTACCTTTTCAGCTGGGGAGGGATTAAAAATAGCACTTAGAACTTTCTGGTTAAAATGGCGCTCATCTTTACCAAATTCACACTACATATTGCTGAGGGTACAGGGAAATATGATAATGTGCTGTACCAAAAACTCAGGTTTAAAGATTAAATAATGTCAGACTCTGTTAGTAATTTCCAGCGAGGAGAGCTGGATTAAGAAACAACAAATCGGATTTCTCCTCATGGCAACTGATATGGCTTCTTGGATCTGGTCCCCACCCAAATCTCATGTTAAATTATAATCTTCAGTATGGAAGGCGGGACCTGGTGGCGGGTGACTGGATCATGGGGGTGGATATCATTAATGATTTAGCACCATCCCCTTGGTGCTGATCACGTGTTAGTGAGTGCATTCTCCCAGGATCTGGTGGTTTACAAGTGTGTGGCACCGGCCCGGTCTCTCCCTCTTGCTCCTGCTCCAGCCAGGTGAGATGCCTGCTCCCACTCTACTTTCTGCCATGATTGAAAGTTTCCTGAGGTCTCCCCAGAAGCTGAGCAGATACCAGCATCCTGCTTCCTGTACTACCTGTGGAACCATAAGCCTATTAAACTTTTCTTTATAAACTATCTCGTCTCAGATATTTCTTTATAGCAATGTGGAAATGGACTAATACAACAAGATTAGGCTTCCCTATTGGAAACAAGTAGGAAAAGATATCTTACAGAAATATCTGAGCTAAAATAAGGAAGGCAGTGTTGCTCTGCCCTTCCCGGGACAGCAGAAAATGCTGTGTGTGCTGCAAGGAGAAAAGAGAAATCCTAGAAGCAGTTACTCCCATCCTCTATCAGTTCTGGGTACAAACATAAAACAAAGTGATCCAAAAAGTTCTAAGAATAAGCAGAGATATGTCAGGTAAGTTGCAATGACTAAAATAGGGATAGCTCTATTTATGGCAGAAAAATTAGAATTCATAGTCAAAAGCATAAAACATTCCAAAGAGGGTTCTGTTATGATGCTAAAGGGTAGAATTCACAATGAATATTTAAATGGCAATTCTAGGTATTTAGTATTAAACTGAACTGTAAAATATTTTGGCTTCTAGTGTAGTTACATTATAAATAAAGCCTGCTAGATATAAAAATGTCCATTTATTTAATCACTTAAAAAGAAAACATTCTAGACTCTGTACTGGGATACACGAAGAAAGGACTTCAGTGTGTCTGATCATTTGGTAGCAGGAAGTAGGAACAAAATTGCTATTCTAAGGCTTCCAGAAACATGCTTTCTGTGATCCTTAGTTTGGAAGCTTGGATTTACCTAAAAATAAATGGCAGACATTTTGTTCTGAGAGGCACTTCAAGGTGAGTCTCCTTCGGCATGCAAATGTCCTCTGTAAAGGTACCTGTTCTTTAACCATGGAAGCTCCAGCTGTCCGTAAAGTCACTGCAATTCAAACGCTGCCATCTGAGATGTCAAGTGTTCTCTTTAGTATCGCAAGGAGCCATTCTATTTCCACAGAAGGAAGAGCATGCCTCTGGATTAGGTCTATTACCATAGAAACAGGAGTCACACCTGCAGGTAACTTACATAAATTAGTGAGCCAGGTGGGGATTGTGAAAAATTCAAAGCTCAAAGCCATCAATAGAGCAGCCTTATGACTGAGACATGACAATGTGATCCCAATACTGTTGGGTCTTCCCATGAATAAAGGCAGCCACAAATCCAGAACTTTTTACCATAATTCACTGACTCTCAGATGTAATAATTTTCACGTTTTTAACAGGTTTAAAGTCAGGATATGTATTATAATCAATAGTATCTCACAGTTATAATTGGCAACAACGTTTTTATTTCCTTAGTGGTATGTAAAATAATGATGTATCCTAAAATCAATCATGGCATCTTAATTTTATAAAATTTCAATTTTATAAAATTTTATAAAATTTCAATTTTATTTTATAAAAAAATAAATTAAAAATTTTTATTTTATAAAATTTCAATTTTACAAAATTTTATAAAATCTCCATATAGCTAAATGTTGGTAACTGATTCAAGCAAAACAAAACAAAACAGAAAAACACATTGTAAAGCACCCCCACCACCAAAAAATTAACTGAGCTACCAGTTTATAATGTTTCACAGAAAGACCTTTCAGCACTCTCCTGGAACATTTTTAGAGGACAACTGGCAAATATTTCATTTATGCCATATAAAATTGTTATAATTGATAGAAATGACCTGATTTGTCAAAGGCTGATAAATATGACCAAAAAAAATGGCCTAAATTATATGAAATAAGATTTAAGAGATAAAAACTGTACCATGTGTAGATGGAGCATACCTTCTTTTCTAGTGATCAGGGAATATTTATAAAAGTTAACCATATATTAAAGTTCTCTCACTAAATTGCAAAAATCAAAAGTAGTCTAGACCAGAGGTCAGCAAACTTTGAACCACAGGCAAAATTCACCCCATTGTCTGCTTTTGTTAATAAAGTTTAATTGGAACATCGCCATTTGAAGCATAACTTATTGTTAACAGGCTATCTAATGCTGCTTTCCCGCTACAATGGCTGAGTTGAACAGTTTCAACAGAGACTGTACATCTGCAAAGCCTTGCCATCTGGCCCTTCACAGAAGTTTACCTATCACTGCTTTACATCAAAATCTATGAACACAACATGATTTCTAAAAAAGGAAAATCATAGCAATTATTTTAATTCATGAGTGAAACCAACTTAAAAACTAGGCTAGAAAACACACCTTTAAGAAATTTCTGTACAAAATTGGAAATACATTCAAAAACTTTAAGGTGGGAAGAAAAAATAAATATATACATAAACACAAAGAAATTGCAAATACAAACCACAATTGCAAATTATCCAGAAAAATGAGATACAAACACTATATAACTAAACAAGTTTGGGGCCACCATTGTTCTCAGAGGAACATTTATGCCATTAGAAGCTCTTCTTACTAGATTATAAAGCTTTCAAAATGTTGCGGAAAGATCATTTCTTCACTCTTTAAAAAATGCACTAGGCCATAAAAAACAATAGAAAGTTAACTGGTGATTTACTTCACCAAGTTATACTTATCTACTCTGAAATCTGACAAACAGTCCACTCAAAAACACAGCTGCAAAACAATCCCATTGGCAAAATACATAAGCAAAACTCTGAAATAGAGTAGTGGTAAATGAATCCATCAATTATTAGAAAAATACTTTTTTAATAAATCAAGTTTTACTCTAGAAACTCCTGAATTATGATATTAGAAATCCATTAACTGAATGCAGATTATCAGTGAAGAAAACTAGAGTCCCTGTACTTTGTGGACAGAATTCCACTGGTTTTGAAAGCCCTTATTCTAAGAGGAAAAGAGAAGGCAATGAATTAAGATAACATAGTATAAAAAATGTAAACTGATAAACATCTTAGAGGAGATATAAGGAAGATGAATATTTTAGATATTAAGAATCTTCCATTCTTAATAACCAGCTGGTTAGGGTTGCGAGTCAGCCTACTGACTTTCCAGTTCCCTCTTGTCACTACTTTCTACTCCTCCCCTCAGTCCCTTATTCTTGAAGTTAAACTGCTTGAAATGTCCTGAAAGTGCTATGCTCTTCTCTGTGGCACGCTAGGAGATTTTTTTTTTTTCCTTCTCAGGTGCCTTCCTTCCCTCCATAACTTGCTACTTATTATTTAGGACTCAGCAAGATGTCACTTCTTCTGGGAAACTTTCCCTGCCCATCCTCCAAGGATGTGTCAGATAATCCTTCTAATGACCAATCACATCATATGGACCCCTTAGCACTGATTACATGTATTGTAAATGTCTGCTGCTTGCCTCTTCTAAAGCTCCCAAGGGCAGATACTCACTGACTCTTATCAATAGTGTATCCCTAGTGGCTGGGACTTTGTATGGCATAGGAAAAAAACAATGGGTAGAATGAGTTAATTACTTTTAAACTCTCTCTTACCCTTTTGCTTTCACTGTGGCAGCATCACAACGAAAGCCCAGTACTCTCTTCAAAGCTGCTAGTCCTTCCATCCCACTTCATACCCCAACATCCTCATTTTGTGCATAAAGGGTAAAATATAAATGTCTTGCAGATGTTCAAGATGCTCACACACTGGCCCAAATCTGGGCCCTTCTGCCTGTGATTTTCGCAACACAAACCATCCCATTTGGGCACGTTGATCCCAACTGCTCCCCAGGCACATCTTATGCTCCTCTGACTCCACATCTTAGTTCACACCATTTCCCCTTTCTCAAGCATCTTCTGATATTCTATCCATAGATCCAATTCTCCCTCTGTCAAGGACTAGCTGAGGGTCTAATCCTTAGAATGCCTTCTTGTACTCTCAACTCTTATATTAGCTTTTATATTAGTTTATGTTGGCACCATTTGTTAGCCACTTAGTTTATACAAATACACACACACACACACACACACACACACAAAGTCAGTGCATCTACTCTCTGTTCTCTTATACGATGAGCTCATTAATTCATCCTCAAGCTGTCTCTACTAGACCCCAGGGACACAGAGTTCAAAGAAAACATGGGCCCTCTCCTCAAATAATTCAGTCTGGTATTTTTGAAGAAATACATTTGATCAGACAATTATAGTACAATGTGAAAAACAAATAAATCCATTAAAAATACCATGCCTTTGTAGTCCAAAACATGATACTAGATGATTGATAGGTAAAAATATGGGTAAATTTTTTGGAAATGATTTTTATTTTTAAAAAGATAGAGAATCTGACACCTAATAAAGTTAAACCAATTGTTGGTAATCAACAAAAAAATAGCCATGGGACAACAAACAAGTCATGACTTTGACCTTCAGTTTGTTTGTTTTTTTTTTTTTTTGAGAGGGGGTTTCACTCTTGTTGCCCAGGCTGGAGTGCAGTGGTGCAATCTCGGCTCACTGCAAACTCCGCCTCCCGGGTTCAAGCAATTCTCCTGCCTCAGCCTCCTGAGTAGCTGGGATTACAGGTACCCACCACCACACCTGGCTAATTTTTTGTATTTTTGTTGTTGTTGTTGTTGTTTTGGTAGACACAGGGTTTCACCATGTTGGCCAGACTGGTCAAGAACTCCTGACCTCAGACGATCCGCCCACCTCAGCCTCTCAAAGTGCTGGGATTATAGGCATGAGCCACCGCACCCGGCCTTCTTCAGTTCTTTCTTTAGTTGATGTCTCCAGAAATCTGCTTTTTTCCTTCAATAGTATGTTTTCTTCCCAATCTTCTCAAGACAACATTCACCTAGAGATGTTAGGTAAATAGATATTTCCCTAGTCCTTGCACATATCTCTGACATCATATCACAGAGCTATCAACCAGTTTCTCACCCTTTTGCTAAGAACTCTCTTCTCTTAAACCTGAGATTGCCACTGTCAAAAGCTTTTGCTGTTACTGTGGCTATACTCAAAGTTCCAGAACAACAAAATGCATGCAAAGAAGCCCACTGGAAGCTTTTGAAAAGTTGTGCTTAGATCTCCTCAGATGGTCCCAAAAGGAGAATCATCACAGGAGGCTCTGTTCTCTGCTGCCATATTGGGAGGACTGAAGTTTATTGTTTTTAAGGGAGCCTGTGAATATTACATGATGTAAGATTAAAAGTGTTGGAAAAGTCATTTTGAGATAAGTATAATTCAGTTTTCTCAAATATAAAATGATGGGATTGAACCAGGTTAGAGTTCCCTACTTATGCAGTTACTGTGAAGAGAAAAAAGGAGCCGGTGAAATTGAAGTTCACGGTGCTCACCTGAGGGCCAGGTGGGGAAAGAGGTGAATACGAGGGGATTAAAATTGCCCTCACCGACAAGGGCTCTCTCCAGTCATGATAAGTTCTTACATTCACTCAATTTTTGTCAAATTAGAGCTACACAAAGGCAAACCTATAACATAAGAAAAGACCATTCTCTGCATCCCTCTATTTCCTTATTTCTCTCCTTGGAATCTCATGATTAGGATTAGCAAATGCTAAATAAATTTAAGCCTCTTCCTTCATCAGAATTCAGCTGGCCTATGTTAAGTGGCATTATTATGCTATGGTGCATGATAACTAGCTAATCTACAAATCTGTTGGTGAATATTGGAATTATATTAAACTTTGACGCAACAAATAAACATATTGGCATTTTTATGAGGACTGTTTATAGACAATGCTCTATTCCACCGTTTCTCAAACTCAACACACAAGTCCTTTTGAAAGCACAGGAGAAAGGGAGGACCACACCAATCAGTGGAAGGCCATGGCACAGGTCAGGCTGCCGGGCAGCAGGTGAGAGGAAGAGTCCAGGGATACAAGAAGAAAAGCATTGTGTCAAGGACTGCAGCAGGATGACCCTATCCATTCAGGGATGTGAGTTATTCAAGATCCTGAACCTTCTGCCCAGCGCCATTCTCAGGTCTAAGGACATAAAAGGATGATAGTAGCAGCAGCAGTAGCTCCAGAAAGTTGTGTTAGTGATATCACAAGCATCAGAGAGAAGGAACTTACTTTCTGGAACAATATTATAGAGGCATCCTTGGCACCAACACGAGGGTCTATCACCATCCTTGTGTCTGCACCGTGTCCTATCTGAATGCAGAGAGTTCTAGAGAGGGACTTCCCACAGCTGAGACTCCAACCTTCTGGAAGCCAGGCTCTTACCTTCCCTGGATGAAAACAAAGATGTGGGAAGCCCCAGAGGCCCAGACCTGGAGGTAGTTCAGCTGTCATGTCTAAAACTGAGCTGGCCAGTTAGCCAGACAGTTCATGGGTCCAAATTCCACTAAAAGAGTGAGGAAGGGAGGGTGAAGGCCACATAAGCTGTTTCCCAGAGACCCAGATGTAGTTATGGGATAGAAGAAATGCACTGGCCACTCTGGATGTCTCTGGTGAGGGCATTGCCGATAGCCCATTCTCATCATCCTGGGTGCTTGAAGACCTACCTGCTCAGGGGACTGGAGCTCTGAAGAACAGGGTTTTGGGCCGGGTTCAGTGGCTCATGCCTGTAATACCAGCACTTTGGGAAGCCAAGGCAAGTACGTCCCTTGAGGTCAGGAGTTCAAAACCAGCCTGGCCAACATGGTGAAACCCTGTCTCTACTAAAAATACAAAAAAGTTAGCCACGCAAGGTGGCAGGCATCTGTAATACCAGCTACTCAGGAGGCTGAGGCAGGAGAATAGCTTGAACTGGGGAGATGGAGGTTGCAGCGAGCAGAGATCACACCACTGCATTCCAGCCTGGGCAACAGAGTGAGACTCCACCTTAAAAAAAAAAAAAAAAAAAAAAAATGGATTTGGGCTTGAGTCTCATCAAGAGAAAGAAGAAAAGTTGCAATTCCTGGCAGGGATAGACCAAATGGTAGCAATGTCACAAACTGAGAAGTGCAAAGCGAACAGCATCTACACATTCTAATGGCCTTAAAAACTGAAAGGCAATTTGTATTATTTATTCACTTTCAAGGTGGAGGATTATATTGTGATGACCACCATTTGTTGTAGTTTTGTGATTTCTTTGTAATTCACAAATGTGATACTGCTATATTAAAATGAGAAACACCTACATCATCACAGAGGATTGTCAAACACTGATTGAAAATGAGCAATTGATAGCCATATATTATCCAAAGTCTTTCCATATACACAATGACTAGTTAAAGGGTGCACTGTAAATATGACCCTCATTAAAAATATCACAAGAAAGATGTACCTGGATGTAAATTTAACAAAAAATGTGCTACTGCTGAATGCAAAAGAATTCTTAAGTAAATAAAATGGAAATATGCATTCTTGAAGAGAATGGCATCACAAAGATAATAATTCTTGCTAAATTAAGTATGAACCAAGTGCAATAATAATGGAATTTTTCAACTCTAGAAGTTGGCTTTAAAGTTGATATAAAAAAAATAAGAAGAGGGCTGGGCGCGGTGGCTCACACCTGTAATCACAGCACTTTGGGAGGCCAAGGCGGGCAGATCACAAGGTCAGAAGATCAAGACCATCCTGGCTAACATGGTGAAACCCTGTCTCTCCTAAAAATACAAAAAATTAGCCGGGCATGGTGGCAGGAGCCTGTAGTCCCAGCTACTTGGGAGGCTGAGGCAGGAGAATGCAGTGAACTCGGGAGGCAGAGCATGCAGTGAGCCCGAGACCTCGCCACTGCACTCCAGCCTGGGTGAAAGAGTGAGACACTGTCTCAAAAAAAAATTTAAAAATAGGAAGAGTCATTGCAACTGTGAAAAAGATTAATGAGGAGGAAACAGCTTTATCATATATTAAAATGCATCATAAAGTTTAAAATAAACGGTTAAGTATTTGAACAGAGAGATTAATGTAACATACTAGGAAGTCCAGAAATATACTCAAATAAGAATTAAAATATAGTAAATTATATAGGAGGTATTTCAAGTAAACTGTTAAAACTTAAGGATTTTTTTAAATAAATGCTTTGGGGACTAGAGTAACCATCATGAGGAAAAAATTAAATTGGCTCCATATTTCATAGCATACATCATCAAAATAAATTTTAGATGGGTCACGGATTTAAATCTTTAAAAAGAAAAAGCATAAATAGTGCTACAAAAAATATGAGTTTTAATTTGTAATCGCAGAATGGAGACAGTTTTTCCAAATATAACACAAAACTGAGAAGTCATAATATAAACACCAACAGAGCCTCAGCTTCTGGCCATGATGAGGTAACCCCTATGACATTAGTTTCTTCACTATAAACAATTATAAGGCCAGGCACGGCGGCTCACGCCTGTAATCCCAGCACTCTGGGAGGCTGAGGCAGGCAGATCACTTGAGCTCAGGAGTTTGAGACCAGCCTGGCCAACATGGTGAAACCCCGCCTCTATCCAAAATACAAAAAATTAGCTGGGCATGGTGGCGCGTGCCTGTAGTCCCAGCTACTGGGGAGGCCAAGATGGGAGGATTGCTTGAGCCTGGGAGGCAGGGGTTGCAGTGAGCTGAGATCATGCCACTGTACTCCAACCTGGGCAACAGAACAAGACTCCATCTCAAAAAATAAATAAATAAATAAAACTGGACAAGCTATATAAACAACTCTTTTAAGACATTGGATGATAGTCAAGACAGCTATAATTTGTGAGAGTAGGAAAACTCAGGAGGTAAGCTGAATTTGACGATCCTGCTGAGTTTAGGAGGAACAGATCAGAGTTCAAAGCAGCTGATTTTACAGGGAAAGATGTAAGAGAGAGAGGCAGATGTGCTGAGTTGGGGGCTCCAACAATCTGTGTTAGCTACCTGAGACCATAACGAGATTCAGACTGCACATGCACAAGACAATTCCATTCACGGTTTTCCAGAGAGCAACTGCAACAGGGTTGAAAAGAGACCCTAGATTCTAGAGGTTGGACTGTGCTGAGGTAAGAGCAGTACCAGGGAGTTCTGACACTGCCAGAGTGGAGATTCCTCATTAATTTCTCAACATCAAGCTGAATTACCAGAAAAAAGTAAGGATAAAGCTCTAGAGCAGGACTTATTCTAGACTTTCTGAAAATCAGTAACACTTAAAACTAAGCCCTGACAAGATCTTTATGGAAGAGGGTCTTTGGGAGTTGAGATCCTTCTTGTTATAAGGGACTGCTAGGACTTAAAGGGGCTTGGGAAATATATCCACTCAAATAAAGCATAAAGTCAATTCTACACAAATTCAAAATGACCAACCACTAATTTCACTGCCTGCTAAAACATGCCTCAACAATCTTCAAAGAAAGATGACAGAATTCAGAATCCTTACAGTGCTTTATTCCAAATGTCCAATATTCAATAAAAGCCACTAAAAATATTTTCTAAAAAAACAAAGAAAATGTAACCTATCCTAAAGGAAAAAAATTAATCAATAAAACAAGTTCAGATGTTGTATTTAGCAGACTAAGATTCTAAAGAAGTGGTGGCAGGTTGTATCTTCCAAAGATGGCTACAACAATATCCTATCCCATATGCTCTTTTTCAAAGTGTATGTGCCAATCTCCCATGGTCTAGTTTTAGAACTTTTTAACCAATAGAGCACTGTGGAAGTGTAATAACGAGACATCCTGGGCAAGGTCTTAAGAAGCCCAACAGATACCACCTGTGCCTCTTGAAACATTTGGCTGTCATGCTGTGGGAGCTTAAGCCACATGGAGAAGCCACATAGAGACGCTGTGTTTGACAATTTCAACAGAGTTGGGTCCAGTGGACAATCAGCATCAACATGTGAATGGTCATCTTGGATGTCTAGCCCGGTCTGTGTGAATACAGAGTTATAGAAATTATTCAATCTGTGGATAAAAAGGAAAAAATGGAAGAAAAATAAATACATTCTCGTGACCCTGTGGGAAAACATCAAATGGTATATAACCTATGTGTAATAAGAATTTCAGGAGGATAATAGGGAAAGATGGGACAGAAAAAAATATTTGAAGAAATAATGACTAGAAACTTTCTTAAATTTGCTTTTTTAAAAAACTGATTTACAGATCCAAGAAGCTCAATAAACTCCAACCGGGATAAACATGAAGAGAAGAGAACCACTCTGAGGATGATGATCATAAATTGCACCAAAGATGAAGTCTTAAAATCAGCCAGAGAAAAAAGATTAATTACATGTAAGGGAGTATAGATAACAAAGACTATTATTTTTCATCAGAAGCAATGGAGGTCAGAATTTAATGAAATGACATATTTAAAGTGCAAAAAAAGAAAAAAAAACTATGTCCACAATTTTTGTATCTGGCAAAAATAAGGATATTTCAGAAAATCAAAAACTGAGAGAATTTGTTCAGTAATTTTTTTTTTTAAATACTGAGTCTCACTGTCGCCCAGGCTGGAGTGCAATGGCACAGTCTCAGCTCACTGCAACCTCCGCCTCCTGGAATCAAGCTACTCTCATGCCTCAGCCTCCCGTCCTGAGTAGCTGGGATTACAGTCATGCACCACCATGCCAGGCTAATATACATATATATATATTTTTTTTTTTTTGCTTTGTTTCGTTTTTTGTTTGTTTTTTTTAGTAGAGATGAGGTTTCACCATGTTGGCCAGCCTGGTCTCGAACTCCTGACCTCAAGTGATCTGCCCGCCTCGGTCTCCCAAAATGCTAGGTTTACAGGCATGAGCCACCGTGCCCAGCCTGTTCAATAGATCTTCACTAGAAATAGTACTAAAACATAGCCTTAAGTCAGAAGGGAAATGACACCAGATGAGAACTAGGATGTATAGGAAGGAATGAAGAGAAACCGAAGTGGTAAATAAATGAGTAAATATAATTTTTTTCTTCTCTAATTTATTTAAAAGATAACTGACTGTTGAAAGCAAATATAATATCACCAGAAGGTGGGTTTATAATAAATAAAAGTAAAAAATGTGATAACTATACCTAAAAGTATAGGGGGTGGGTAAATGGAATTAATTTTGTTATGTATAAATTATATCACAATAAAGTTTATTGAAACATGTTGAATATTGATCACATAAAATTTTTAAAAATATTTTCCAGAAAGGGATAAAACTAACAGCAAAACAAGCATGTTAAAAGTAGAAAAAATAAATTAATGACAATATAAAAAGATTTTAATTAGAAGATTTAATAAAACTCAATGGTGCTTTGAAAACACATGAACAAATCTTTAAGAAGTCTTATTACTTAAAAAAGTCAGAGGATACAAATAAACAATATTAAAAGCCGACAGATGGTGTCAATCACAGTTACAGAGGAAATTTCACTAATTCAAAGGGAATACCATAGAGAAATTTATTCTAATGTAATGAAACATAGATGAATAACTTTTTCTAGGAAAAACATAAATTGCCAACATAAACTCAGAAAAGGGTAGAAAATCTGAATAAAACAAAAAAACAAACAAAACATATTTAAAATAGAGAAAAGGATTCACTTTGAAAGACACAATAGTAATATAGGAAATAAATTAAAATGACCATTTAATTTCACCAAAATTTTTTTTAACTTTTAAGTTCAGGGGCAGATGTGCAGGTTTGTTATATAGATAAATGTGTGTCATGAGGGTTTGTTGTACAAATTATTTTATCACCCAGGTATTAAGCCTAGTACCCATTAGTTATTTTTCCTGATCCTCTCCTTCCTCCAACCCTCCACCTTCTGAAAAGCCGCAGTGTGTGTTGTCCCCGTCTATGCGTCAATCTGTTCTCATCATTTAGCTTCCACTTATAAGTGAGAACATGTGGTATGTGGTTTTCTGTTCTTGTGTTAGTTTGCTAAGGATAATGGCCTCCAGCTCCATCCATGTTCCTGCAAAGGACATGATCTTGTTCTTCTTCATAGCTTCATAGTATTCCATTAATTTCACCAAATATTTTTTTAGTTGCCAATATTCAGCATTGGCGAGTGTATGGACAAAATAATTACTTTCTTAGATTGTTCAAAGAAATGATAAAGCCTTTAGGTGATTTTTTAAGCACATATAAAATTTTATGTACTTACCCTTTGATCCAAAAATTTTACCTCAAAGAACCTATTTTACAGAAAAGCTTATGCATGCCCCAAAAGGCATTTACAATGATGTAATTTGTAATACTGAAAATATTTGAACAAGCTAAATGTCCCTCATTCAGAGGCTGGCTATATATCTTGCACACTAATTCTATAGAACAGTTTAAAAATAATAAGGTGTATTTGTGTTTACTTATTTCCAAGACATGTATTTAAAGGGAAAAAAGCAAATTACAGAACAATATGTGCAATGTAATCCCATTTAAATTTTGAAGCAATGATAACATTGGGTATTGCATTCTATCTAGCAGAATACTCACCACACTGTTAAGAATAATTACATTGGAAGGTCAAAGTGGGTGGAAACCAAATAAAGGAACAAAGATGAGAGACAATATAGGAATATATACATGTATGTACATGTATGTGTATATATATACACACACATACATATATATACTTGTTGAAAATTGCATATATTGATTTTGCATATATACACTTGTTTGTTAAAAATCAATTGTATAATATGCATATACATATAAGTAACTGATTTTCAACAAATATGTCAAAGAAATTAAGCCAAGAAAAAATAATCTTTTCTAAAAATAGCTCTAGAATAATTGGTCAGTCATATACAAAAAAAACAATTAACATGACCCTTACCTCAAACCATATACAAAACTAACTCAAAATCAATAATAGTTTTAACTTTAAGGGTTAAACCTATATAATTTCTGAAAGAAAACATAGGGGAAAATCTTAATGACCTTGAGTCTGGTGAAGATTTTTTAAATATAGTACAAAAAGCACAAACATATAAATAAATAAATTTGACCTTATCAAAACTAAAACTTTGCTCCTCAGAAAATAGCATTAAGAAGATTAAAAATGGAGCCAAAGACTAAGAGAAGATATTTACAAATCATATATCTAATAAATAATTTATATCTAGAATACATACAGAACTCTTACAACTCAAGAATGAAACTAAATAATTTTTTAAATAAAGCAAAAGATTTGAACAGATACTTGACCAAAAAAAGGTATATGGATAGCAAATAAGCATATTGAAAGAAGCTCAACATTATTAGTTATTAGAGAAATGCAAGTTAAAATCACAAAGAGATAGCACTACAGACCCACTAGAATAGCTTAAATTAAAAGGACTGACACTACTAAATGTTAGTGAGGAGGTGGAACTCCCATTACTGCTAGTGAGACTGTCAAATGGAACCACAACTTTGCAAAACAGTTTTTCAGTTTCTTAGTATATGACCTAGCCATTCCACTCCTAGGTGTCTACCCTAGAGAACACATTTGTACATGAATACTCCTGGCACCTTTATTTGCAATACCTCAAAACTGCAAACAACCCAAATGTCCATCAACATGTGATTGGATAAACAAATTGTGACATATCCATTCAATGGGATACTATACAGCAATCAAAATGAATGAACTACTGATGTGCACAACAACATGGATGAATCACAAAATAATTACACTGAATGAAAGAGGCCACACAAAAAAGAACATATACATCTTTCATTTATAAAAAAATTCTAGAAAATGCAAATGAATCTATAGTGACAGAGAAGATCAGTGATTGCCCAAGAACTGGACAAGGAGGAGACGAGAAGGATGAGGAGAGGAGCAAGTGATTACAAAAGGTAGTGAGAAAACTTTTGTATTCATTATCCTGACTGTGGTCATGGTTTCATGCTGCATTTTTAAATATGTGCAATGAATATGCGTCAAGTATAACTCAATAAATATCTATAATTTTTTTAATTCCAATAAGCAATTCACATTTATTGCTTATGTTAATATAGTGGACATTGTTGGTTGCCCAACCTACATCTGTTCTCTCCTTCACCATCCCCAAAAGAACGCTAGTCTTATGACTCAAGGGAAGATAATTCCTATTTCCTGAGGTAAGATTTATTGGTTTATTTACCCCTAACGCCTTAGCAATAATAAATTTGGGAAATCACACTTAAGTCATTAAATGCAAGGTATTTTTCTGTCCAGAATTTGGTTCAGGAATAAGCATGACTCAATTTAGCCCAATAATAAGCCAGGAAGAGTATACCAGGGGCTTCGGTAAAGTTAAGTTTTCTCCCTCTCAAGAATGAGCAAGTAGAAGAGACAAAAATTCTCTTCCAGATGTCAGAAGGTACTGATGTGAAACCAGAAGCAACTACAAACATTTTGTCTCCATGAGGGAAATAGTCTCACAATAAAACCAACACACAGAGAAGGGTACCCCCAAGAGAATCCAGAGTAATGAAGGCAGAACCATTAGAATAAGGTGAACTGGAAGCCTTCCCTACTTCTAAAATTCTAGTAAGAAGAGTCAATATATACCCTGGTTGTTTAAGCAATTTGAATCAGCTTTTCTGTTACTTCCAGCCTTACGCCCTTGTTCTCTCTACAGCACTTAACAGTTAACTACTTCCTTCTTCCTAAACAATCTTTTCCTTTGCCTTTGATGACTAGATCTTCTTACCTCCCTTGAACATGCCATTTAAATCTCCTTCATAATCTCCTTCCTCTACCCAACCATTTAAGGCGTGTGTGATTTCTATAGATCGCTTACTTTTTTTACTTTCCTGTTTCTAACTCAATGTTTTCCCCTTAAATAATCTCGCCAATTTCTATGGTTTCCAGAACCTGATAGCCAGCAAATTTAAAACTCCAGCTGACTCCCCTCCTGAGCTCCCAATCCACAAAAGCAACCACCTACTCAAAATTTTCCATTACACATGTTAACATCTTAATTCAATTTGTCCAAAACCGAGGTCATCCTCTTGCATTGGCACACAGAAAACTCTCTCCCACCATTGTTTTGTATCTCAGTAAATGTTGCCTTCATCCAGCCAGTTCAAGACAGAAACTTAGAAATTATCCTTGAATTCACACGCTCCCTCTCTTCACACTCCCTCTACCCACTAAATATCTTTTGGACCCATTTCTTTTACTCCAACTCCGCTATCACTCTAGTCCAAACAACATTCATTATGGTTCGTCTCCCATTAGTCTACCTACTCTACTTTAGTTCTCAACCAACCTATTCTTCATATCGTAGTACGAATTATATACTATTAATGCAAATCTCACCCTGGCATTTGCCTACTTTAAATCGAGCGCTCTCACATTGCCCTTAGGAAGAGTCCAAAAGCCTTAATAGGGACTACAAAATCATGCTTGATCTAGCCCCATCCAACCTCTTTGGTCTCATCTAGTATCACTCTTCCTTTCCCTAAGTTTTGCCATGTCGTGCATTTATCAGTTTCTTTTTTTTTTTTTTTTTTTTTTTTTTTTTTTTTGAGACTGAGTCTCGCTCTGTCACCCAGGCTGGAGTGCAGTGGCGGGATCTCAGCTCACTGCAAGCTCCGCCTCCCGGGTTCCCGCCATTCTCCTGCCTCAGCCTCCCGAGGAGCTGGGACTACAGGCGCCCGCCACCACGCCTGGCTAATTTTTTGTGTTTTTAGTAGAGACGGGGTTTCACCGTGTTAGCCAGGATGGTCTCGATCTCCTGACCTCGTGATCCGCCCACCTCGGCCTCCCAAAGTGCTGGGATTACAGGCGTCAGCCACCGCGCCCGGCCATTTTTCAGTTTCTTGTACCCACAATACTGCATCTCAGGATGGTCACGCATGCTGTTCCTTCTCACTAGAAACCTCTCCCCACCAATCACCCTAATTTCACACCCTCTGCACTCAGGACTAGTCTAGATACTGTAACTAGTGATCTCCAGAGTTGTGCAACCAACTACCCTGTCCCTGCTATTGTCTAACTACAACTCAGCTACTTCGATTTCAGCTTAAATATCTCTTCCTTTAGGAAACTCTCTCTAATCACCCAACCTGGGCTCAGTCTGATTCTTGTCTTGAATTTTTGAGTTGCAACACAGCACATTTGTGACTATTTGTTCAATGTTAGCCTGTAATTTTCACTCAGCCAAACTATGGATATTAATAGAGAACTGAACATAATGGTATACATAAGAATGTGATTAAACTTTTTCCTTCATATCATGTCGAATGCCAAAGTAATATTTAACACATATTTTCTTCCTATCCCAAATGATCGCAGCTTAGAAATAGCATGAAAGAGAAACATAAATGTTAATTATCCTTTTTATTTCAATAATTTGGCTTTTTTGTTGTTGTTTCACACAGCTACAAAGCCTGGAGAGTATAGGTGTGCAATTGTATGACCACTCCTCCAAGAATCCACCCTCCAAAAAAAACAAGGCATGGGAAGGCTATAACTATACAAAGCCTTAGAGCTCAGACAGAGGATCTCACTGATGGAGAATCAACTACTTGGGTGGCACACAGAGGCCCTTCTATGAAAGGAGATGCTTACAAATATTAGATTCTGTGACCTTTACTAGGTGTGCACCTTCTATACTACATATGAATGGAGAAAGGCATAAGCTTAGAATTTTCCCCAGCAGTTTTGAGGAGTGAGGATTTGGGACCCTTCAAATGAGCAGCACTAAGAGCTGTAACTCTGAAGTTCCTCTCTTTGTATAGAGAGAAAGCCAGGACACCATGCACTCTACAGTCTCATCAAAGCAGCCATTGGGCTGCCCCTCCATTTTCTCAAGTCAAGAAAAGAACCCTCAAGCAGAGATTGGGCCATTCCCTAGTGAGAGGCAAGAGCAATTTTAATGGGACAAAACTGAAAAGAGAGAAAAGGGCACCCAAGACGATTCTGTTTTGCTGCAGTATTTTATGTAGCCAGTAACTACTTCAGCAGTGATTACTAGAAGGATCCATGTGGAAAAATGGCCAGTGAGGAGCGGAAGCCAGAGATAAATTCCAAAGGAAGAAGCAATCCTAAACCTCTGGGTGCAACCTGGCCCAACCACCCTGCACCTTGTCAGCAGCAGAGAGAACTTTCCAAACTGGGGGAGAGATACTGGTCATGAATGCCTGCACTCCTTCCTCCCTGAGCTGCTTCATCAGGCAGTTTAGAAGAGTTTTGTTCAGTTGAAGGTAGAATTTACCAGTACCTAAAGGAAACACACACTTTCTATTGCCTTTCCTAAAGCAATAGACAGAAGACATATATGGGGAGACCTGCAGTGGAATGAAAATGGGGCATAGTCATGTCCTGGATTCCTGAATATACTTATTTCTGGATTCAGTGTTAGTTTTCTTCTATAACATGCCATTGGTTAGAATCATGGGCTCTAGAGTCATATACACCCCATATTCTGTTGAATAAAGACTCTACTTCTTATTGACTGGGCTTCTTTGAACCTCATGCTCTTTGTAGGTACAATATGCATAATAATACCTGTATTACACTGTTATGATGAAGATTGCAATGGTGAGGTTAATTGAATTAGGTATGTCCAGCACTCAAAGCCCTATTGACCCTCAAGCAAAGGTGGGTTTAATTCTGAGTATGTCTGTAAAGAAGGATGCCTGAGGTTGCAGGCATAAAAATGTAGTCCAGAGTAGGACCAAGGTAAACCCAGAGGGCTTAACATGGCAGCTAAGACGTTTCTATTCAGCAGTTCCCAAAGTTAGTTCCAACACTAGTTTTTTAGGAGAATAGTAAGTGGTACTCATTTAAATAAAATTTCTGAATCAAATGCATTTGGGAAACATTGGATTCAATAATTTAAAAGTTTTCTTCTTGCAGGATTTCTGGGTGACTTTCACATGTTGATGTTCCTGGTACTCCCCTACACCAAAATGAATTTGAGTATGGAGTCCCTTTCTCTTAGTGCATTTCAAAGGACTATAGTCTGGGAAATGTCAGTTTAAATGAATGGACCTCTGTGTTCTGTCTGACAACTCTTTCTTGAACTCAAAACCCAGAGCCATCTTATTCATTAGGCACACTATAGGATGGTGCCCAGCATCTACAAGCTTTTCTAAGGCTTAAAGATGATTGAGAACTGGGGAAAAAAATGCCTCCTCCAAAGAAAAAAATGCAAAAAGAAAACTGCACAAAGTTGAACAGATTTTTAAGTAAGCATCTACAAAATGTAACACCATGTCAACTAATCAACTGCTGTTCATTACGTTATATATAATTACATAAAAATACACTTATCATAGAATATGGGTGCATTTTAACATGCTTTCTGTGCTATGATTTAGGAGCTCCATGAGAATGAGAACCTAGAGTTGAGAAAGGCCATGCCTTTTAACCGTGGATATACACTTATATGATATACACACATACACGCGCACACACACACACACACACACACACACACACACACCCTGGAGCTGCAGAAGTTCCAACCAGTAAGGAACCAAAATTATGAACCAAGCCCCTGGCATAAGAGTAGCACCTGGATTCAGTTACTGAACCTAATAATAGGGTACACAGAGGATTCTCCCTCCCCACCTTCCACAGCCCTCAGGGCCCACAGACAGCACAATTCGGATTCTTTGTCATGTAGCAAACCCTTTTTGGCAATAGTCAGAGAAGTCTGCAGCAAAGCGCAGCTCATTCTCAGTAAATCTACCCTCCCTGTGACAAGCCATTCACAGCACCTATTTCACAGCTGGCAGCTTCGCATTCACTGCTTCTGAAAGGAGCTCTAGATGGCAAAAGGCAACATTTTCTGGAGTGAGTGGGGGAAGGAGTTGGAGCAAGGCTGAAAGAAAACCTCACAGCTTCTAAAGGTCATCTAGAGAAATTTCACTTGTTCAAAAGGAAAAAGTAAGGATTATATAAAGGTAAGAATTCTCAGAGCCTTGCTCACTGTGGAACTAAGGCCACCCTTCACGTCCTCAGCTCCAGCCTGGGCTGCAATAAAGGGCCAGTGAGGGCAATGACAGGGATCTCTGGAGAATGACTCTGTGTCTGTACCCCTTTCTGAATGGTCTGGAAAGATATCTGGACTCATGGAATAAGTCTAAGCTGTCAGTCCATTTCTCTACCTCTACGGAGAAAAAAAAAAAGAGAGAGAGAGAGAGAGAGAGAGAGAGAGAGAGAAGCTGTGATTCTAAAAGCCCAAAGCATTAACCCTTCTTCAAATCAACCCATGTTTTAAGGTCTGATATGTATCATGAAAGGAAATACACTTTTCTTACTTCAAATGTTTGATTTTCACAGTATGACTCATTTCACATTGTTTCCCGTATACCAAAGTCTATTGTGAATGATTGAAACACTAAATCAAAAGAAGGGTAGACATACACACACACACCCCATACAGAGGAAACAGCCTTTCCTTTGTTAATCTAACAAGAGAAACAGTAAAGACAATCAATTTCAACTGTGTGAAGAAATTATTCTAAGTACAAATATGAAAAGCAATGAAAATAAAATTAAAATTTGCTGCATGAAAAAAAAAATTCACCCTTTCACACTTTTCTGAGCTGAATTTCCCTATCTTAGCAGCAGTGACTCCCCCAATGACATTTTTGCTCTTATGGATTTCACCACTTCCTCCAAAGCTGTAACTTTTCTCTCTCTCTTCCTCCCCTTCCTATTATGGTCACTAGGGAGTGTGGAATGACATGTTCAAGAAAATGCTTGCCTGGAGGCCAGAGTATGTTTCCTTTGCACTTGGATTTCCATTTGTTCCACTAAATTTCCTTACAATTAATTTTTAAAAGGGCTGAGAGAGTTCATTTCCCAAAGAGCTAACAAGAACTGTGCTCCGTAAAAGCAGACAAAATGGTACTGGGTGACCATTTTTGCTACCATTATCAAAATCCTACAGTCTAAATTCTGACTCTGCATTCTGCACTTTATTACTCTGATACAGTAATGGGAATATGTTGATTCTCCCATGGTACCCATCCAGAGCCAGGAACTGGTGTATCTTAATTGCACTTTAGCCTAAAGCATATTAAATGCAATTTGATTATAAAATACATCTGAATTGCCATAAAAAAAATTCTTGGCAAGATTTCCAAACATCAAGTAAAGAAATCTATAATCTCCCAGTCTAGCCCTTTTCCTGACTTGCCAGGTAACTTTGTATAAAGGCTGTTTCTTCCCCACACCTCTCTTTCTCAGCCAATAAACTAGTAATGATAGATTTGTCTAGCACTTAGGAATGGCTGAAAGACACTTCTTTACAATTTGACAGCATTTTGCAAATGACAAGCTGGCTTTAGGCTAAATATGTCAGAATGATGCTTCAGCATGGGTTGCTGGAGTGGACTTTTAAATATTTCTATTTCACAAATTCATTGGCATCATTGATCAGCCCTACTCATTATAGCTCGGTTTTAACATCATGCATATGCTACCCTGGGTTCAGTGTCATGAGCCCAAGCCTTGCCCCAGGACTTCATTGTACTCTCACAATGCTAACACCATTTTCGGCACAGAGAGCAGAAGAAATGCACACTGATGGATGGATTTGTCGCTGGAAGTGGTAAGCCCTGATCCTTTCACTGAAGGGGTCTGCACATCTCAGACACACTCAGCGTGACAGCCTGCCCCACCCCTCAGGTATTCCAAACCAGTCCCTGCGTCCACCTGAATGCAAAATCCCTTCTTCACAAAGGTATTTGGGGACAGGAGCATGAAGTAGCAGGTGCACAGGTTTGTCCCGATATCTACCTCCCACAGTCCCCTGGAAGATCTCCAGGCAGGAGGATGGGCACAAAAAGTGACAGAAATAGAGTAGGTTATTCAGCCTTGATCTGTCTAGAGACAACTGGAAAAAAAAATAATCCTAGGTAGAAAAATGAATGAAAGGTTTCTTTTTCTCTAGTAATGAAGAGGAATGCTCACTACCACCTTGAGATAGAATCCTCTTTTTAAACTAAGAAGCCCAAAGTACCACAAGTGTATTATCTGACATATTCTCTCAACTGCCTTGAACAATTTGAGTACAGATATTATTCTTCACTTAGGACTGGGGCTGATCAGGTAAGAAATTTGCCTGCAACCTATTTCCCTATCAGGCAATAATAGAATAGTATATAGAACGGTATATGTTGCAAAACTTCTAAATATGCAGGACCACTCTAATCTGCAAGCTCAAGGGCTGAGTTATAGGTGACTGCCCTAAACCACTAACACAGAAGCATCCTGACAGCATGAAACAATGGCTGATAGAACATAGCCAGCATTCACAACTTTTTTTTTTTTTTTTTTTTTTTAATTTTAAAGGAAACAGATCCTCATTGTTGGTTGATCCGAGCGCCCTCATGTGTCTCAATAGAGTAATGTCATTTTAGGTCTCCCCAAGAGCTATTTCAAAGGACAGATTCCATGACACACAAATCCTCTTCCTATTTGCTTCGGAAGCCTCGTGTGAGACTGAAGATTTTCGGGCTGCTCTAGAATGATGAATTTGTCCTCCCTGATATAAAGTGACATTGGAACTTATACGTGAAGGAATGAGAAGCAGATGTTAACAGGCTTGGAGGCTAATTTCAACTTGCCTGTTCTGGTTTAAGCATGTTAGGTCATCCTGTCTATTTCTTTTTCCTGTACCCTGCTCCCCGCACCCTGAGGGGCAGGGCTGTCAGCGTGCACACTCTCTCTATCACTACACTGGTCACACAACTAAAGAACCCAGAGCTGTTTGTGTAATAAGCAAATCTCAGATTTTTCTACCATCCACTCTATGACTATGGGAAAGTCATTCTTCTCTTCGGATCCCCATATCCTCCTGTGGGAAGGGAGGAGAGCAGTTCTTTGCTCACAGTTAAGAAGCCTCTGCAGTAATGCCTGGCATAGAGCAGATAGGCACCCAGTAAATGTTAACTGAATCCAAATCTACAAACTCTATTCCAACCCACTTGCTGTATTGTATTTCCAGAAAACAGATATTCTTCTTCAAATACAACATGCGTGCTTTAAGAGCTAGCTTGGGAATTCATGAGGTGCAGGCAAAGGTCAACCATCTCTCTGCATTTCCCACAACACCTGACATAGAACCAAGCACACAGTCACCCTCCATCAACAAAGGGGAGAAGTGGGGATTTGCCCTCTTAATATATTTTCTGACCTTCTTCCTTTAGTAGAGTTTACAGCAATCAAAGACTTGCAAATGGCACCAATTTTCTCATGAATTGAGGACTGTCCACGCAGATGATCTGGTGCCTTTATAGAAGAGTAAATAAAAATGTTTCCCCCTCATCTTCCTCCTTTTCCTTCTTCTCCTTCTTTGTCTTGAAGTTAGGAAGGCATGACTCAACAGCCCGAAGTCCAATTGAAAAAAACACAGGCTCAGAATTCCCAAAGAAAAATGGTCCAACTTTGGTCACTATGCCAAAACAACCTTGGTGGGTCTTGCATTCTGTTAGCCAAACACGCGCGCACACACAGGAACATTTACCAAGAAAACATGCTCTGTTCTTGGGCTCCTCTCACCAAACGGCAAAGAGCTGTTCACTGCTTAGCTTTAAGCTAGCCAAATCCAACAAAGCCCCAGAGATTTTTGGCTTAATCTTCTCACTGAACTCATGCCAGCCTTGCACGGGCACAGCCAGGGCATCATCACCCAGTCTTAGGTGTTGGCAGCTTCTCCCACCAACTTCTTAGCACTTTCCCTGCTCAGAGCAATGGCAAAGTGTACCCTCCCCTCCCACCCACAGCACTTGGGCGCAGCTCCCTAATGTGCAGTCAAGTCCTTTTGTTAGGTAATTCTGCTGCTCAACAGAATGCCAGGAAGCACCTGCCTAACGGAGCCACTAGATAGTCCTGTCAACTAAAAGTCATAACTAAAACATAAGGGGGGAAAAGTCCTCATGTGCATTATCTCCATTATCATTAAACTGGGAGAAAGGGTTTTCCCAAGACAATCCTTAGGTTAATTAATAATTTCCAGTTCATTTAAAATACCTCTCATACTTGTCTCCCTTCCTTTCCTGCCACCACCGTTGTAGACCAGAATCTCATCAACGATATTCTATGTTATAAACTAGTCTTAAAACTTATGTTCTTTTCTTCCTCCAAACCATCATAAGTATGATGAAACAACCTTGCCCAAACACTTATTTCCACCCACCATTTAACAATTCCTGCTCAAGAGCCCTAATAACTTCCTGTTCCTTATGGGATAAAATTCAGACTCTGAAGCCTGCTAAGCAAACTCCTCCATATTCTCTCAGACCCCCAAGAGAAGTTACAAAGAAACCAGACATCACCACCAGGGCCCCCAAGACCCTTTTATCATTGCTATATCACAGTTCTAGATAGTTGCACAATGATTGAGGGCACTTGGATATCCACAAACCATGACATTCTAGAAAGAATCTTTACACTGGGCATTTCACGTAGACTTCAGCTCCTTCCCCTAAGGTTCTCAAATGTATTGGCATGCATACTAGCTACATTCAAATCAATGGGTTAACCACTATTGTATTTCTTCAAAGGACAGTTTACCTGTTATTGGGAAACACTTGGCACACCTAGCAATGAACTTCCAGGCACAAGATAGTAAGTGAGCAAAATAAGAAGGAATAATAAATCAACATCAGAAAACACACACACACACACACACACACACAAACACATCTTGATGCTTGTAGGTCATCATGTTCTGGTGAGAGCAATAGGAAGTTGGAAAAACAAAGTGGACAGCTGGTGGTAAATTATCACCCTACCAGGCCAAGCAGACAAACTCAGGGAAAGCCCAAGAGAAACAAATGGCACTGCCTCAGATGATGAATAAAGGCCAAGGAGATAGAGAATGCTAAAGAACAGAAGTCAAGACCCTTGGGAGGAACACGCATCTGTCCTCTTATTCCCTTCCTGGAAGAGAGCACTGAGCAACTCTATTGCCTTGCCTGGCATCTACTACTCCTGACTAAAGCAATACAAACAACCTTGAAGCTTTCCACAATACAAGCTTTGTTCTTTAAAAATGAAATAGCATAGCTTTTTCCTAAATTCTTAAAAAGCAACAACAGCAGTTTACATATTTTCCCACTGATCTTTCCCTCAAGAGCTTTCCCCTCATCTCCAGCCAGTGCTGCCTGAGCCTATGTCCTACCATGTGAGGTCCTGACATCCTGAACCTTTAGGAAGTATGACTGTGGCTGGTCATCTTTCCAACTCACCTGCAAGTACCTCCAGGACAAGAATCATGAATTTACCTTCTTCTCTATGTCTTTTCACTTATCCTCCCACACTGTCCCCTAGCACTCAGCCCAGAAGGTACTCAAGAAATACCAATACTGCCTGTTAATATAAATTAAAATGTATTCTTATTATTTAATGTAAATCTGAAAATTCCCTTCCTTTCTTTTAGACATTTCCTGTATCCTTTATTCCTTGTATTCCTTTTTCTAGCAAACGTTCATACTTCCCAAACAACCCTATTTTGTGAGGGATAGGCTATCATCACCCAGAACCACCCCCATCCCTGCCCCCACCCCATCACCCCGCAACATATACAGAGCTGATTCTTGGTTTAGTTTGTGGTTAACAGGGTTGGCACTCTTTCTTCAACTTTTGTTTGAAGGTTTTAGGATTTAAAGTAAAGCCACTGGCCCTGTTTCTCTGCAAGATTATCCTGCCCAAATCTGTATGAATTACCAGTGGCCCTTTCTCGTCTACTTCCCCAAAATTATTAAAGGTTTTATTGTATAATACCTTCACCACATTCCTACCCTGAGAAGTTCTCTCCTGGCTCATTAACCTCCTTCACATGTGAGGGACAAACCTCAGCGTTGCCTACAATTCACTTATAAGAAAATATAAGCTTCTATACCAGGCATGATTTGCGATTGCAGTGCAATTTTCCTATTAAGTCTAGAGTTTATCATTCTTCTCTCCTACACATTCTGGTCTTTCCCTACCCCTTCTTTCCATTCCGCCCCCTTTTTTCCTACCCCCCTCCCCAAGAAATGAACTGGTTTCCATTCAGCAAGTTTAGTCTTGCTTTGGCCAGCTTATTGTTTCAAAGTGATTATAAAGTTGCTGGGCTTGAACACAGTTTATTAATTTTCAGGCATTCATGATGTCTCCCTGTTGATGGTGGTGTGTGCAGGTGTGCACATGTGTACCTGAGGTAACTAACACTCCTGGACTTTGCAACTTTGATGGTGACTGAAAAGATGAAGTCAAAGTTGATTTGATTATTGAAGAATCACATTATTTTAGAGGTATAGAGAATGTCAGAGTCCAACTTTGGCGTGTTACAGATGTGAAAACAGAGGTGGGCAAGGCAAAAAAGACTTGGTTAGGGTCATAGGTTGATCAGTAGAGGGACTAAGGCTTCAGCTCTGAGCTGTCATATCTCAGTCCCCCAAGGCTTTTCCACTCACATAAATTCCCCCTTAAGGGCTCAAATGTGTGAGTGAGAACCCAGGATGTCCACATACAAACAAAAATGCATCACAGACATGTGAACATGTACATGCAGAGAAGATAGGGAGTTATTCCATTTGTAGCTTACAAAACAGAACAGAGAATGTACTGTTAAAATTAGACTAAAACTGCTGTAAGCAGGTTAAGTTCCATCTAAAGAGATCACATTTCCCCACCATACCCCTGCTATCCATTTCCCCCAAGTGGCTCATTAGAAAAAAAGATGGCTAGATTTCAAAAAGCAACTTGGAGAGATTTCTATAGGATTTTTCTTTAATTCAATCAATACAGAGATATCCCTTACTTCCATGAAAATAGCTTTTTCACACGTTTCTGCACACACAGTCACACACACATATAAAACATTGGCAGCAGGTACTTTTAATTTGCTGGAAAATATTTCTAAGAAGTCAAAAAGCTCCAGCTGAATTGCATGCCCTCTTATTGGCTCGCCAGACCGGTTGAGGGACCTGATTGGTCCTTGATCCTGAGGACCGATAAGAACGGCTATAAAATCCCTGGGTGCAGCTCTTGGGCCCCCAGTTTGCAAAAGCCAGAGGTGCAAGAAGCAGCGACTGCAGCAGCAGCAGCGGCAGCAGCAGCAGCAGCAGCGGCAGCAGCAGCGGAGGCACCGGCGGCAGCAGCAGCAGGAGCAGCATCAGCAGCAACAACAACAAAAAAAATCCTCATCAAATCCTCACCTAAGCTTTCAGTGTATCCAGATCCACATCTTCACTCAAGCCGGGAGAGGGAAAGAGGAAAGGGGGGCAGGAAAAAAAAAAAAAAAAAACCCAACAACTTAGCGGAAACTTCTCAGAGAATGCTCCAAAACTCAGCAGTGCTTCTGGTGCTGGTGATCAGTGCTTCTGCAACCCATGAGGCGGAGCAGAATGACTCTGTGAGCCCCAGGAAATCCCGAGTGGCGGCTCAAAACTCAGGTAAGCAGCAAACCCAAGAGCAGTTTCTCCCCGAAAGAGCTGTCCTCATTTGCCTCTCCCTTTTGCAACTGTGTCTGTGAAGGCTGATCTTGATAATAAATGTGCTTCATGCCTGATGGCAATAAACTGCCAGTGTAATCCAATAGCCTTAGGCAGTGGAGCTCCTTTGTTTAATAAATTGCATGCAACTAAACGAAGAAGCTGGACGCTCTGCTGAGGGTATTTCATTGCATAAGCCTAGCCTGATTGCCTGAAATCTGGCACGTACCCTCTTGGAGGGGGAGGGGTGAGAGGGGAGGAAAGGCTTGAATGTTGGCATGCTTCAAAGCGCTCTCTATACTTTCCAGAAGCTGATCTAAGGTAAGACCTGGCTTGTTTGATGCTGTCCCTCTTCCTTTCCTCTTAAGACCCTACCTCTTCACTTCTTGACTTCTCTACCTCTTAAGAGAATACACAGAAAAGCTCCCTCTTCAGACTGATTTTCAGAACCATAGCCCTCAAGTCTGACAAATCCAGGGCGGATTCAGAGAAAACCCTATACATCCCACCCCCAACCCTGCTGCCTGTCTCCCTGCTGGCTCTCTAGGGCTCCATTCAATCGTCCCTGCAGCCCGTAGCCAGAGAGCCCCTGGAAAAAAAAAAAAAATTGTGAAACGTAGCAGCTGTTTCTCCAAGGGTAAGGTCTCACTTTCGTCTTGACTCTTGGAGCAGCTAATTGTGCATTATTTTGGCTTCCGAAGGAAAAGAATCATTAGGAAGCCCGCATTGACACCTCTGCCTCTTGACTTCTCTGGCTCCACTTGTTCCCCTTCCAATACTGCCCTCTGTCCTCCAACTGTCAGCAAAGATCGGATCGCAGGTGTCAAAATGCTGCAGATGATGATCCCCTTGGAAGAGCACAGGTCCCTGCCGAGAGGAGGGCTTTTGCTTCACTTCCTTTTGTACTTAGTTGCTATAGAGATGCAGTGATTCACAATTCGAGCTTGCCTAAAACAATAGCAGCCCTAATGCATATTAAAACTGCTTAAAGCAAAGTTATAATTTAAACCCGTGGAAATATATAATTAGGGAAATGACTTGTAACATCCTAGAGGCTGCGGGTGGTGGGAGGGGGTGGGGAAGACTAACTGAACCATGCTTTTGATCTCAGAGGAGAATCCTGTGGCATGAAGGCTGCAGATCATTCCTTGCCGAGCTGCCTGCCAGAACACCCCCCTTCTGTGGGAGAAAAATTACTTTTATGGGAGATCTTATCCAGAACGTAGAAAGCCTCATGCAAGTTTTTTGCGGTTTTCTTCCAGTCTTGCACAAGGGATGCCTTGGCCTGGTTATTCCACACCTGTGTTTCTTTTTCCTTTTCTTTTTCTTTTTTTAAGGCTTTTAATATGAAAGAGATTATACATACCTCTAAGCACTGTCCTAGTGGAGGGTTGGGGTGAAACATGAACGGATCAGATTTCTTTTTGCCAATATGACCGTAAGTTAAAAGCCTGAAATCAGAAGGGTCTCCAAGTGGACTCCTGGCACAGTCTTCTCTTCCATTTAGACTAAAATCCCATGCTTTTTACTCGGGAGTGCATTTTTCCAAAGCTAGATGGATTCCCTGGCCCTTTTACCTCTTAAACCTGACCACCAGCCACTGTCTCCTGCCTTTCCATGCTTTCAAGTGCTAAGCAATGACCTTTGATTCTATGGAACGGCTTAAAGGCACGGTGCATTTCAAGACTTGAGCCTCACTTCTCCAGACACCAAAATTGTAGGTAATGGTGAAACAGGGAGCCTGTGTCTGAAACAGAGAACTCCCTCCCTGTCCATCATGTGCTCCAGCTCTCATAAGCAAAAGGAGCCTGTCTATCCTCTCTTTCTCATTCAAATGGGTCTATCCATTGCCTCTCATGACAGATTCCTAGGATAAGTTCTTCTGACCCCATGTCCTTGAAATTCACCTCTGCACCCACTTGATCCCACCCAGCCATCCTCACTGTTTGACCCAGAATGGATGAATTTGTCTCTTTCAGCTGAAGTGGTTCGCTGCCTCAACAGTGCTCTACAGGTTGGCTGCGGGGCTTTTGCATGCCTGGAAAACTCCACCTGTGACACAGATGGGATGTATGACATCTGTAAATCCTTCTTGTACAGCGCTGCTAAATTTGACACTCAGGTAATAAGACCTTGACCACTGCTCCCACTGGCTGCTTGTCTTTAACAGTGTGTTAGACCATTGTTATTAGGAACCAGTCTTGTAGGGAACCAGCCCTACTTCTCAGCTTCCCCACTCTAAATTCCCATCTCAGCACGTGTATGCACGAGTGTGCACACACCACACATACGCAGAGGCACTCATCTGGCCAGGAAATAGGTTCTGTATAAGACACGCCCCACTCACTCTAATGCATGATTCTAAGGAGCTAGTAGAGGATGTCTTATAAGGCCAGGGGTGATAAGACATAAAGATTTTTCTCTGTGAGAGGACAGAAAAACATGCATAGAGCAAGGAAGTTCTCTCTGTATGACCAACACACTAGCTTTTGATCTGAATTCTCAAAGTCTCAATCTCAAGAATAGAAAGTCAGATTATGACTATTTTTAAGCTGCAGGATGGTTGATCACGGTTCATCTTTTTTTCTCTAATTTCATTTTGGTAGAGCTCAATTCTCAAGGGAAGCCAGGGAGGTGGGGAGGGGGCTTTTTTTTTTTTAATCCTTAGCCAGGACATGCAATCTTCTCATTGCAAGCATATGCAGATGGCCATGATATGTTACCCAGATGAGCCCCCTTAAATTCCTCCACGTGTATGCCCATCCTCTTTTCAGGTCAACCTAAAGACTTCCCTCTTGTCCTTCCTCCATGGCAGGGAAAAGCATTCGTCAAAGAGAGCTTAAAGTGCATCGCCAACGGGGTCACCTCCAAGGTCTTCCTCGCCATTCGGAGGTGCTCCACGTTCCAAAGGATGATTGCTGAGGTGCAGGAAGAGTGCTACAGCAAGCTGAACGTGTGCAGCATCGCCAAGCGGAACCCCGAAGCCATCACTGAGGTCGTCCAGCTGCCCAATCACTTCTCCAACAGGTACAAACTGAGTTCACTTTTTCACAGTCAGGGGACTGGGAGCAGGTGGCTGGCTGGCAGAGCCAGACTGGAAGGGAGGGTTAAATTGCCACAGTCATGCTCTTATTTTAGCTTGCAGTCTTCCCAGCTTTTGCAGGAAAAAAAATATGTTTGTGATTGGTTGTGACAGTTTAAGCAGCTTGGGCTTTTTTTTCCCTACTGTTATAGGAAAAGTCTTTTCATGCAGCTCATAGAAAGCCAGCCTCATCTGCAGCATCCCTGGGTGTTTTCATTGACCATTTTTTGCCATAAGCCTGAAGGGAATGGTGAAGTTTCTGGAAACAAGCTTTTAAGACATCAGATTTGGCTGAAACCATGACCGTGCAACAGCACAATTGGCCATGACAAAAAAAAAAAAAAGCCCTCTGGTTAAATGTCATAATGCAGATTTTAAATCTCCATCTATTTCAAAAGAGTCCCAAACACAGTCAGAGATTTCACTGGGGAGCCCAGAGCAAGCCATCTCACTTCCCTGGGGCTCAGATTTCCTTTGCAAAAAGTGAAATGGCTGGACTGGACCATTTTCAGGTTTCCTTTCAGGCCTTATATTATCCCATTCCTCTAGTCCAACACTTCCTAGAATGAGTGTGTTCTATGCCTGTCCAGATCCCATTCTCATCTTAGTATTCAAACACCACCCAAGGCCACTGAGCTAGTACAGTAACATCTGGGCATTGTACTTTTCGGTGTCTTTACCAGCCAGGAGTGAATTCCTATTACATGAGACAGCTGGCATCCTCAGTTCATGTGCGTGGCCTGGAAAGGTTCCCAGCAAGAACTGAGAGATGCTGATGGGGTTGGCATGGAGGTATGGCAGGGGCAGTGCAGGCCGGTCAAGTTTAGCCCCCTGTGATATCCTTCAGCCTAAAAACTTGACTCCCAGTCTTGAATTTCTATGATTTTTTGATTCTCCACTCAAATCTGCACATATCCACAATGATCAGTCCTTTGCATGTTACTCTGATCATCTGAGAGTTCTCACAGGCTTATGTGATTAATTTCCTAGCCAGGGGCCACCACCTTTCTTAAGATAGTGGCCACAGCCAAGTCCCTCTGGGGCTTACAAGTGATTTAGTCATGTACATACATGCAACAAAGAACTAATTCCTCCTTAGGGAAAGGCTAAGGTGCCTAACACAAACACTTTGTAAAATTTCTTATTCACCCTTAACTACAGGTGAGTGCCCTTCAGAACCGCAAGTCAATTTGTAAGAATCACTTCTCTAGTCCTTGGAAGTGACTTTATCATGGGCTTCTAAATGGTTTTCTCAGAACAGAAAAATAAAACCATTTCTCTCAAGTGGGCTGTCTCTATATAACTCTTGGTTTTAAATTTCCCCTAGGAAGATTCTTATTGCACAGAGGAAATAGGGGCAGGTCATGGGGAGGGGAGACCTGATTAATTATTGGAGACTTCCATCACCATTAGGAAAAGAAATGAAGAATTCTTAGCCAGACAGGGGCTAAGGACAAAGTATGTGTTTGTGTGGTAGTTAGAGGTGGGGGGAGGGGTGCATTAGCAAAGCCACTATTGCAATTTAGATCCTGAAGGATTCTGTGACAAATCATGATCTATAACACGGCATATTTCCAATTGTGAGGCAATGCTAATCTCCCTATTTCATCTGAAGTAGTGTCTTCCATTAGAAAGGCAGAGAGGTCTTTAGGCAGAACTATATAGCTACTAGACTAGAGGTCCCAACTTATCTAAGAAGAGACTAGTAAATTTTTAACCAGGCCATTATTTCTTCTAATCAGTGCCTTATTTTCAACACCTTTAGAAAATGGTCACAAAGAAAGTCTTCTTATCTCCCTCTTTCATCTTAGGGACTCATTAGGAAAGGTCAATTGGAGAAAAAAAATATGGCCAGCCCTTGAAAACCAGAATCTTCCATGCAACCTTTCTCCAAAAATTTCACTTTAACAGGCTATATTATTCCTGCTCAGGATTGTAGAAATGTGTGGTTCCATGCTGGGCTTGCTTTGCTCCATTGAAGCTGCTCACCTTCCTGAGACATCCTGCTTTCCCAGCCTCTATCCCACCATAGACACATGCTAAGTCTGTGCCAGCTGGCACAGAATTGCAAGAGGAAGTAGTTACAGGTTCATTCCACCTTCCTGTGACTTATCTAGCATGAGATTTGGGGCTGGGAGAATCCAAAAGCCTGTGACTGGACCAGGAGCCAGAACAAGGGGATTTTCCATGACAGAAATGCACCTAGAAGTTAAAAAGGTAGCTGGAGTTTCCACCTGCCTGAATTTGCAAACTATGCTTTCAACCCCGTGGGAAGCAGGCAAAATTGATCAGGCCAGCAGGGTGGTGTGAGGCTTGGGAACCACTTAGACCAACCCAGATCCAGAGTGGGAAAACTGACAAAGCTTCCAACTCTCTAGGGCATGGATAGGGAACAGGAAACAGAAGAATAATATTGATCAAGGGAAACAAAGGACTATTTATAAACCCTCACACAGAACGTTCCTAGGCAGTATGTGTGTATTTGGGTAAGCGTGGCTGAAACAGTAGCTATGGAGAATATCTGATCTTATTCTTTACCAAGAAAAAAAAGGTCAGGGATGGAATTTTCAAAGTGAGAAAAAAGACACATAATTAAAAAGGTACTTTCGGGCTGGGCAATCAGAACCCTTAGCCCACCAAGTCTTTCCAACACATCTCCTCCATCCTCCATAAAGATAAAGAATCTTTTTTTGAGACAGGGTCTCACTCTGTTGCCCAGGCTGGAGTACAGTGGTGAGATCTTGGCTCACTGCAACCTCCACCTCCTGGGTTCAAGCAATTCTCCTGCCTCAGCCTCCCAAGTAGCTGGGATTACAGGCGCCTACCACCACACCCAGCTAATTTTTGTATTTTCAGTAGAGACAGGGTTTCATCATGTTGGCCGGGCTGGTCTTGAACTCCTGACCTCAGGTGTTCCACCCACCTTGGCCTCCTAAAGTGCTGGGACTATAGGCATGAACCACTATGCCCAACCAAGAAAGGAATCTTCTTAAGCAGTCCTAACTACCACTGCAAAAGAGGAGATATAAGCAGAGCTGCTCTATTTTTTACAAAATTTAAAAGAAAAATGTGTATTGAATCCCTAGAAACAGAGAATGTCATAGTTGGAGATGACTGCAGAGGTTAACTAGACTAACTGCCTCGTTTTACTGATTAAAGAAGAAAGGCTCAGAGAGTAGAGTGACCTGCTGAAGGTCACACAGCTTGTGAATAACTAAGTTGGGCTTAGAATTCATGTGGCCTTGAGCCAAGCTATTTGATTTCTACTTCAAAAATGGCAGCCAGCAAAATCTGCAGGAAATAGCCAGAACCCAAAAATAAAATACTAAGCACAATTGAATATATGTGAACCATGGTAGTCCACAATTAAATTTGTGTACTTTCTCTCTCAAAAGGATGGACACATCCTACCAATAACTGTAGGAACTATAAGACTGTAGTACAAGAAGGTGCTCACTAAATAGGTGATGATTGCTAAGCCAACTTTTGCTGGAGACACAACCTCTTAAATAATCTATCACACTTAATGACACAGGAAAGAGCTATGTCATTGGCAAGCATGATCCCAGAGGTAAATGGCTATTCCAGCCCTCACTGGACAGGCACTGGGTTAACCTATTGCTCATACTGAGAAACTGGTGACATCAAAGAATTCTAACAAATTTTCCAGCATTTGAAGAACTACTAATGGAGACATGGACTTTTTTTTATATTCTAAAGAGCTTTCTCAGCCTGCCCTTGTTGAGTTAACAAAAGCTCCATGAGGGAAATAGGGTAGATTCCAGTGGGGGTGGGTGGTTCTCACGAAGAGCCCTCAGGCTGGCAAGGGTCATTGTCAAGAAACACCAAAGTCAGGTATCATATCTGAGCCAGCAGACAAAGTGACAGTAAAGGTAGAAAGGTAGAACCCCTCCAAAAAAGAGCAGGCACTCTGACAAAGTGGGGCCTGAAGGAAACGTATGGCCCTGAAGCTACAAAGCTGGCTACAGAAGTTTAATTCCCTTAAGGGTACTAGACTTCTTTGTCTAGACAAAAGCTTTCAAGTCCTTCTAAGAAAGAACTTGCATTTCTTTTTATCCCTTTCTAGGGAAAGATTGTATTTTCCAGCCCATTTGGGGACTCATCTGGCATGAACAGCTCTTTCTAGAAATGGAAGGGTTAACTTCTAAGTTATAAAGTCCTTATTGGAGGGATGGGAGATCAGAAACCAGCTACCAGGATCTAATCACCCTCTGAAATAGACACGGCCATCCAAGGACCCAGGTCCTAGCAGAGCCCAAGAGCTAGGAGATGCCTGGAGACCTATGTGGGTGTGTAGATGTCAGAAGCTGCTGGTGCAAAGTTGTTTACTCTATGTTTTTCCAAAACTGGTTTTCTCCCCATTTCCCCATCCAAAGGAGATCTCCTTTGACTCATGTGCTTTATAATTCCAAAGAGCTGGAAAATGTTCCTCTGTGCCAGAGAGTCCCGATTTTAACCACCTCTGGATATAATTCTCCCCGGAGGGAAGGGTTTTGCCAGGCCTGTGTCAGCAACCAAGACACTGCACTTGCCTCTCAGTCCCCAGCTTCCTTCTGCTGGGCCACAGAAGGGTGACCATATCACCTCATTAGCCACGTTCCATGCTATTTACCATACATCTTTGAAAGAACCTCTCTGGGGGGTTAAGTTATTCTGGAAAGATGTTTGATCCTGTGCACTGTACAGTGAGTTAAAAATAAACAGGTTTCTTTTCACGGAAGATCCAGTGGCCCCAGAGATCCACGGGCTCCTCTGAGGAAAGGTTCTCTCCTTATAAATACTGCAGGTCACTGTCACCCAGAGTCTCTTATTAGTGAACACAAAGCTAATGGGCTTTGACAACTCAACCACCACCGCAAAATGGACCACAGGCATCCCAATCTAAATTGGAAAATACCTGAACTGTCTTCCCAAATAACAGGACAAGTCATTGATATGCCCTAAATATTAGACAGTTTAATCCTTTCCAAGCCACACAGCTTAGCTACATTGCTGGGGGGTGTTTAAAGAATTTGCTCCAAATATGAAGGTAACTGATACCAAACATAAGGGGTTTTGGTAAAATTTACCAAAACTACAGTTAAGTTTTCTTCTAGGAATCACTACTTATTGAAGAGAATTATATTCTTAAAACTCCATTTCCTTAGTGGCTGCAAAATAAATCAACAAATGTGCAGTGAGCAGGCAATGTAGCACAATGGCACTGGGCCATGAGGAATACAAAGAAGGACACAAATCCTGCCTTCAGTAAGCTTACAGTCTAGTCAGGGAAAGAAAGCCATCACAAATGATGGTGAACAAAGATCTATAAATATCCAAAAAGGGAAGAGGTTAGCAAACCCTGGTACAGTAGGAGAAGGATTCATGAATTATAGTAGCATGAACCCTTAAAAACCACCAATATTTCCATTTAAATAGCCTTCTTGCCTAGGATTTGGCCTTCTAACTACAATATACCTTTGATGGAGGGCTGAAGATGGAGTCAGTCAATATCTTTTATCAGAGTTGCCCAAGTATGTGATATGGGAATTAGATTATGTAGAAAAATGCATGGCACACAGAAGAGGGGGCCTTAGATGAAGTTTCATCAGAAGATGCACACATCTGCACACACGCACACACACACACACACCCCTGTGCCCACGCACCAAAAAAAAAAAAAAAGGAAAATTACAAAAAAGCATCAAAATAATTACATATGCATGTACAATGGCTACTAATCTCAGTGTTGAGCATTGGACTCACCTCATTCTAAGTTGCTTCAGCTCATCCACCTTAGTTTCTTCTCTACAAAATGAGAGTTGAACTAGTCACCAAAAGGTCTCTGTGGTCCCAGCTAGCTCTGTAATTCTGTTTCTAAAATTGTCAATCACCACAGTCAGCCTGCTCTTCAAAGTGTGATCTAAATCTCCTGAACTCTAAACATGAAGACCTGTCTTGCATTGTGTGATAAACCCTAGGAGTAGATGCATTAAAACTAGGGAGACACAGCACAAGGGTTAGAGAGCAAAAGCCACCTTCAACTGATGAACTGTTGATGTTTGCATGGTCAGGCCATTAGGGACTCGTGTTGGCTAGAGCCCGGGTGAAAGCCTGTGTCCTGCCTGGCTCTCACTGGATGACTACCACATGCACTCTCTTTCTTGATGCAGATACTATAACAGACTTGTCCGAAGCCTGCTGGAATGTGATGAAGACACAGTCAGCACAATCAGAGACAGCCTGATGGAGAAAATTGGACCTAACATGGCCAGCCTCTTCCACATCCTGCAGACAGATCACTGTGCCCAAACACACCCACGAGCTGACTTCAACAGGAGACGCACCAATGAGCCGCAGAAGCTGAAAGTCCTCCTCAGGAACCTCCGAGGTGAGGAGGACTCTCCCTCCCACATCAAACGCACATCCCAAGAGAGTGCATAACCAGGGAGAGGTTATTCACAACCTTGCCAAACTAGTATCATTTTAGGGGTGTTGACACACCAATTTTGAGTGTACTGTGCCTGGTTTGATTTTTTTAAAGTAGTTCCTATTTTCTATCCCCCTTAAAGAAAATTGCATGAAACTAGGCTTCTGTAATAAATATCCCAACATTCTACAATGGCAGCGTTCCCACCAACAAAATCCATGTGATCATTCTGCCTCTCCTCAGGAGAAAGTACCCTCTTTTACCAACTTCCTCTGCCATGTTTTTTCCCCTGCTCCCCTCAGACCACCCCCAAATACAAAACATTCATGTAACTCTCCAGCCATTGTAATTTGAAGATGTGGATCCCTTTAGAACGGTTGCCCCAGTAGAGTTAGCTGATAAGAAAACTTTATTTAAATGCATGTCTTAAATGCTCATAAAGATGTTAAATGGAATTCGTGTTATGAATCTGTGCTGGCCATGGACGAATATGAATGTCACATTTGAATTCTTGATCTCCAATGAGCTAGTGTCTTATGGTCTTGATCCTCCAATGTCTAATTTTCTTTCCGACACATTTACCAAATTGCTTGAGCCTGGCTGTCCAACCAGACTTTGAGCCTGCATCTTCTTGCATCTAATGAAAAACAAAAAGCTAACATCTTTATGTACTGTAACTGCTCAGAGCTTTAAAAGTATCTTTAACAATTGTCTTAAAACCAGAGAATCTTAAGGTCTAACTGTGGAATATAAATAGCTGAAAACTAATGTACTGTACATAAATTCCAGAGGACTCTGCTTAAACAAAGCAGTATATAATAACTTTATTGCATATAGATTTAGTTTTGTAACTTAGCTTTATTTTTCTTTTCCTGGGAATGGAATAACTATCTCACTTCCAGATATCCACATAAATGCTCCTTGTGGCCTTTTTTATAACTAAGGGGGTAGAAGTAGTTTTAATTCAACATCAAAACTTAAGATGGGCCTGTATGAGACAGGAAAAACCAACAGGTTTATCTGAAGGACCCCAGGTAAGATGTTAATCTCCCAGCCCACCTCAACCCAGAGGCTACTCTTGACTTAGACCTATACTGAAAGATCTCTGTCACATCCAACTGGAAATTCCGGGAACCAAAAAGATCATCCCTATGGGCTTGGACCACTTACAGTGTGATAAGGCCTACTACACATTAGGAAGTGGCAGTTCTTTACTCGTCCCCTTTCATCGGTGCCTGGTACTCTGGCAAATGATGATGGGGTGGGAGACTTTCCATTAAATCAATCAGGAATGAGTCAATCAGCCTTTGGGTCTTTAGTCCGGGGGACTTGGGGCTGAGAGAGTATAAATAACCCTGGGCTGTCCAGCCTTAATAGACTTCTCTTACATTTTCGTCCTGTAGCACGCTGCCTGCCAAAGTAGTCCTGGCAGCTGGGCCATCTCTGTAGGATCGTAAAAAAATAGAAAAAAAAAAGAAAAAAAAAAGAAAGAAAGAAAGAAAGAAAGAGGGAAAACGAGCTGGTGGTTTGATCATTTCTGCCATGATGTTTACAAGATGGCGACCACCAAAGTCAAATGACTAACCTATCTATGAACAACAGTAGTTTCTCAGGGTCACTGTCCTTGAACCCAACAGTCCCTTATGAGCGTCACTGCCCACCAAAGGTCAATGTTAAGAGAGGAAGAGAGGGAGGAGGGGTAGGACTGCAGGGGCCACTCCAAACTCGCTTAGGTAGAAACTATTGGTGCTTGACTCTCACTAGGCTAAACTCAAGATTTGACCAAATCGAGTGATAGGGATCCTGGTGGGAGGAGAGAGGGCACATCTCCAGAAAAATGAAAAGCAATACAACTTTACCATAAAGCCTTTAAAACCAGTAACGTGCTGCTCAAGGACCAAGAGCAATTGCAGCAGACCCAGCAGCAGCAGCAGCAGCACAAACGTTGCTGCCTTTGTCCCCACACAGCCTCTAAGCGTGCTGACATCAGATTGTTAAGGGCATTTTTATACTCAGAACTGTCCCATCCCCAGGTCCCCAAACTTATGGACACTGCCTTAGCCTCTTGGAAATCAGGTAGACCATATTCTAAGTTAGACTCTTCCCCTCCCTCCCACACTTCCCATCCCCAGGCAAGGCTGACTTCTCTGAACCAGAAAAGCTATTAAAGTTTGTGTGTTGTGTCCATTTTGCAAACCCAACTAAGCCAGGACCCCAATGCGACAAGTAGTTCATGAGTATTCCTAGCAAATTTCTCTCTTTTTTCAGTTTGGTAGATTTCCTTTTTCCTTTATTTTCCTTTTTTCTTTTTTTTTTTTTTTTTTTTTTTTTTGCTGTGACCTCTTCAAACCGTGGTACCCCCCTTTTCTCCCCACAATTATATCTATATATGTATCTACAATACATATATCTACACATACAGAAAGAAGCAGTTCTCACAATGTTGCTAGTTTTTTGCTTCTCTTTCCCGCACCCCACTCCCTCCGACTCCCCCTTAAACTTCCAAAGCTTCGTCTTGTGTTTGCTGCAGAGTAATTCGGGGGCTGACCTAGACCAGTTTGCATGATTCTTCTCTTGTGATTTGGTTGCACTTTAGACATTTTTGTGCCATTATATTTGCATTATGTATTTATAATTTAAATGATATTTAGGTTTTTGGCTGAGTACTGGAATAAACAGTGAGCATATCTGGTATATGTCATTATTTATTGTTAAATTACATTTTTAAGCTCCATGTGCATATAAAGGTTATGAAACATATCATGGTAATGACAGATGCAAGTTATTTTATTTGCTTATTTTTATAATTAAAGATGCCATAGCATAATATGAAGCCTTTGGTGAATTCCTTCTAAGATAAAAATAATAATAAAGTGTTACGTTTTATTGGTTTCCCCCCATGTCTTTCATTGTTATTCTTGAAAAACTTATTGAATGAGAATTCCTGAACATGAACCAAGACTGACTACTTTCTTTAAAGTCACTAATTGTCAATATGTAAATTTGACATATTGTTTAAATCAACATTTTCTAAGTTTTTTAAAAAGCATTGAGTAGCTCCCATTATTCTCACTGATGATATCCCAAACTCCTTGCAAAATTGGAAGAAGCTTTAAGGTCTGCAGGCTGCTCAACTGTAAGACCCAACTTTCTTTCTGTTCAGTGACCTCTACGCTCGCGCCACATAGGCAGCTCTGGGAATGACTGGGCTCTCTCCCTTCCAGGTCTTTTATTTATGCTATTATCTCTTTCTGGAAGATTTTTTTCTCCATCCTTCACCTAGACTGAAAGCATGATGGGGAGAAGCACGTGTCAGTCACCAGTGTGTCCCCAACACTAAAATAGCATCTTTAATACTTTAAATGAATGATTTAGAAAGAGTTGGAAGAAGGGGAAAAAGACAACTGAATCAGTGTGACAAGGGAGGCAGATAGCGCTGCAGTTAAAACAAAAGATTTGAATTCTGGCTCTGTCATTCATTAACCACATGATGTCAGATGAGTTTCTTAATCTCAAAACACATCAATTTCTCCCTCTATAAAATGGGGATTGTGACAGTCATCTCACAGAGCTGCTATGGGGAAATAAAACAAGTGAACTGCTTACAACATTCCCAATACACGATTATGCTCAACGAGGGTCAGTTGGTATCACACAAGTTGTGACAATGAGAGCAAAAGCTCCCTATCTCAGAAAATGGTCAAAGACTACACAACAGAATGACGGCTGGGTCTTGGAGGATGCTTATGAGTTTGGTCACATAAAAAGGGGAGCTTCGGTGGCATAATTTTTTTCAAGAGACACCTTATATGAGACACCTTTAATTGTGAAGGTTATCTTCACAATTAAATAATAATTTATATATATAAATACATATAAAATTTATATATATAATATATACAAATTAATAATAATTTTTCTCAACATCATTCATTTCTAGCTCCAAATTGCATTTTCCCGAGTTCAGTTATGCCCAAAGCAACTAGGAAACAGTACATGAATTGTCACTTAAGGGCCAAATATGTACTGCATTTGCTTTACTCTGACCCAGCCAAGGAAAAAGAGCACATTTCTTTTATTATTATCCTTCATCCATAGTCTTCTATAAATATTTATTTATATAAAGAGATTGCATGCTACACTATAGTATAGTGTTTAAAAAAAAAAAAAAAACAGACCTGGGATTTGTATAAACTGAGTTTAAACCTTAGTCCTCTACGATCTCTGTGGCCTTGGGCCAAGTGTCTGATATCTTCACACTTTAGCTTTTTTTCGTTTATGAAAATGCCCCTACAAAATAGGGACAAATAATAGGCCTTAGTTCCAAAAGTAACTGAGAATTCAATGTGTTACATATAAAGGACTTAAAATAGCGTCTACCATATAGCAAGTACCCTCAGAATAGAATTCCTTGAGCCCTCAATACATGTAACTCTCACCATTTACATTAAAGTTATTCCCATTATTTAGATTCCACTCCCACCCTCACTGTGAGTATTGAGGTACCATTTTGGATGGAGAATGTTTTTCTGACGTTTTCCTTTTGTAGGTCACCAAACATTATTATTTAATTAAGATTTTATAATTTTTTTGTTTGTTTGAGACAGAGTCTCACTCTGTCACCCAGGCTAGAGCGTAGTGGTGAGATCTCAGCTCACTATAACCTCCACCTCCCGGGTTCAAGCGATTCTCTTGCCTCAGCCTCCCGAGTAGCTAGAATTACAGGTGCCCACCACTAGGCCTAGCTAATTTTTGTAGTTTTAGTAGAGATGAAGTCTCACCATGTTGGCCAGGTTGGTCTCAAACTCCTGACCTCAGGTGATCCACTCGCCTTGGCCTCCCAAAGTGCTAGGATTACAGGCGTGAGCCACTGTGCCCAGCCAGATTTTATAAATTTGAATTATAAATTATTGCAACCTGCAAAAAAATGGCAAATGAACACCTGCATCCCATCACCAAGCTTGGAAAATAGAATAACGTGGGTATAATAATCTCCTGTGCATGCCTCCCTGAACCCATTAACAATCTGTGCCTCTAAAACATTTTGAAAAGCCATGGTTCAAAAAGATAGAATTTCTCAAACTATTGAAATACATTTAATTTTTAAAAAATTGTTACTATCCTTTCCAAAAAAGAGGTGACAGAGATCATGGAATGGTCTGTGAGTTTGTGGTATGAGAGGAAAAGGCCAGGCCTCCCCTCCTGTGGGGAATATGTGAGTGCCGAAGAGCCATCAACATAGCTCCTAAGTCAGAGTTTATCAGACTTACCATGTGCAAAAATCACCTGGAGATCTTGTTAAAGTGAGTGAGAATGGCTGAATGAGGCCCAAGGGTCTGCATTTCTCACGTGCTCCCAGGTGATACGGATGTTGTTGCTCCACAGAGGATGCTTTAAGTAGCAACGTCCCAAGTATCACGGCGTACCTGAATCAGTTCCCCAGTCCTAGGGACCTCCACACTACAGGGATATTGCTGAAGTACAAATATGATCATTTCACTTCCTTGCTTTCGTAGCTCCCACTGCTTAAAAGATGAAAATAAAGCATCTTGACTTCAAATTTAAGCCCCTCAACATAGAAGAGCTTCATCCTACTATTCACTCTAAATTCTGTTGGTGCTAACTTCTTGCTATCCCCTCAAAGACACCATGACCTTTTCTGCCTCATGACTTTCTCAGATTATCTTCACAGGTAGGTAATTCCTTCTAATGAATAGTTCCTTCTAATGAATATTTTTATAATGAGTAGCCTTCTTCTCAGACTCCTTTTCATTCACCAAAGCCCATGTCACCTCCTGGTAGCAAATGGCACTGCAGACTTCTTGTTAGCAGAAAAGGACTTAGTCATTTTGATGCTTAACACAAAGCTGGCATCCACTAAGCATTTGTGAAAGGAGAAAGGAAGGAGGGAAGGAGGGAGGGAGGGAAGCAGGCAGGGAGGAAAGAAGAAAGGGAAGGAGGCAGGGAGGAAAGAAGAAAGGGAAGGAGGCAGGGAGGAAAGAAGAAAGGGAGGAAGAAAGGAAAGGAAAGGGAGAAGGAGAGGGAGGGAGAAGGAGAGGGAGAAGGAGAGGGAGAAGGAGGGGGAGGGGAGAGGAGAGGAGGGGAGAGGAGGGGAGAGGAGAGGAGAGGAATTCTTTCCACTACCACCAATTAATCTATGATATCTCCCCCAGTAGGATGCTGAGGCCCTAGCAGCAATACTTGGGTATGCCAGAGAATAGAGGGCATGTGGCCATGGTGGGGAGAGAAATTAATTGCAGATGCCACTTCAGATATCCTTAAGTCTGCCAGTTTGCAACCACAGTACATAACTACATTTCATTTCAGCACTAGCTCTAATAAAAGTGCCCACTTGCTGCTACTTTCTCCTGCTAATCTGAGCAACAAAAGACTCACCAACAAACACGGTTAGATATTTCCCTGACCTATGCCAAGCACCATACTAGAGATCTAGAACACAGAGAGACTATATCCACCTGCAAGTTGAGCTCCATCATGTTGCCTGTATCCTTAGCTATTTTGTCATGTGATTCTTATAATACCCCTATGCTCACTAATTCTTCTTCCCTATGCTCAAGCTCTACTGCAAACTGCAATCCTCATGACCCTTTGATTTGATTTTTTTTTTTTACCTCAAAGAAGAACTTGAGAAAATAGGTGAGACATTGCTTAAGCCTACCCCACCACCCTACTGTAAAATCTAAAGAGCAATGCACATCGCTCTATTTTGCAAATAATAAATTAAAGCCTGATTGTTAAATAAGTGTCAGTGTGCTGCTCAACACTATGCCTGTATGACCTGCAGCATGCTAAGCTGAGAACTCACTAATTCCAATCCTTGCCTGCCAATTAAATATGTCTCTGCTCCCCCTCAGGACTAAGGGATCTGTGGCTTCCACTTGAGGACAGAATGTTGTTCTCAGCTCCAGCACAATTAAGTCACACTGCAGGTGTACTCTGCTATAGGAAAACCAGATACAGTATATGTCCCACAAGAGATTAGCTGTTTCCAACATGTGGCCAAAGTCCTGGAAACAATTCCAGTGACAGCCCACTCACTTGTCCTGGGATTTCTTGGAAACACAATTGCTCCTGGCCATAGCTCTCTCCTGCCACACTAGCCTAAGTTCCTTTCCTCCCCATCTCCTATGCATTGGGAGGCTGCTAGGACTAATTATTTGGAAACCTTGAAGACTGCTAATCCCTTCATGCCTTATATTCTGGTCATCCAAACTCACCACTCAAAATGTAAGCCCCCCAATCATCTAGCCCCTCCTGTGTGCACATTCCCATACGGCTTTATATTCCTCCCTGAGTCAATCTCCCACTACTCTCCTCCTTCCAAAATCTGTGCATTCTGAGATTTTAAAAACAATTCTACTACATCTTCAATCTCTTCTTTAATATTCCCTCCAGTGTCCTGTCTTAACTGAAACCTGGTATCTCAAGAACAGTTGTCCCATGCATTCCTCCCAAATGGAGGCTTATTATTCCAAGTCTCAAGATTGACAAATGGGGTTCGTGTGCCTCTTTTCCCAATGCTGTTCCAGAAATAATTTTGCTACTGTCCTATAAAGCTTCTGATTGACTGAGGGTATACCCCTTTCTCCTCTCTGTATCATTGTTATCCAGCCCAAAAGTATCTTGGAATGATATTGACAGAAATTGCCTCTCATTGATCAATGATGTTCATGTCAGATGTATGATTTTCCTTTTCATTCTCAAGTCCCATCATAAGTCTGGGAATATTCAATATTTATATGAGTGATTTATCCAGTGCTCAAACTTACAATCCTTCTTTGGCTCCAACAATGATAACCTGCATTCCCTAGCCACACCCTAGAAACAGGAGGTACACATCAGTATGGCTGCTGTACTGGCTGTTCACTCTAACTGATTACTCTCCCTGTCATGCCAGTTACACATGTTGAATATCACCCTTTTCTGAAACTGATGCAATTCTGAAATCCAAAATCTCCCCTTCTAACTATGGCTTCTTTTCCTTACGGCTCTCCTATTCACTTATTTGCACTATACCCATTCTTTAAGCTCCATTCCCTTGACCCTTCTACATTCTCCTGCCCTCCTATCAGCATCTCCTCTCTGCCCAACCGTGGAACCATGGTTAATCACTTCAACCATACCACTGCGTTGCCCTCAAATAGCTTGCCTCATCAATCTTTTGCCACACTCAACTGGAAAATATCCAGCCCTGGAGTCTGCCTTCTCAGCTAGAGGAAAAAAAAAAAATCATAAAGCCATGAACAGATTTGGTGTCACTTAAAATTTGTCAGCTTCAAGCTCAACAAGACCCTCAGTGTTGCCTGGGAATTTTCTTATCCTTCCCCGCTCAGTTTCCTTTTCTACTCTCCATAGCAACTATTAAAACCTTCTCCAATCCATTCAAACCTCCCACCCAGCCACCTCCCTTCTAATGCCCAGGAGAAAATCTTGCCTCCTACTGCACAGACAAAATAGAAACCATCACATGGCAAATTCCTCAATTCCCTGCCACCATACCCGTCCACACCTATCCTTTGTTATTTTCCCTTGTCATAAAAGGTACAGAATCCCCCTTCCTATCTCAGACTAATGAGTCCACCTGAATCCTAGATGCCACTCATAACAGACCTTCTAGCCTGCAGGCATTCATTATTAGCACCTTCTCTCTACTTCAGCCTCCATGATCTCTACAGCCTAATCAGCACTTGCTCCCCTCTGCTTCCCCTCAAAACCATCTGTATTTCAGCTGCCACCATATCCTTCTCACCCCTTCAAAACTAACCTACTCTAAAAAGATGTCTGAATTTACTTTCTTCTTTTTTTCACCTCCAATTCAACCTTTAACCTTTTAGAATCTGGCATCCATCTCCACTGAAATGGCTACCAACAAGGTCAAAGACTCCTCATCGCTAAGTCCAGAGGAAGCTCTCCATTCTTTGTCTTAATTAATTAATCAATGCCTTTTGGCACTGGTAAGCATGCTGTTCTCCTGAAAAGGCTTTCCATGACAATACTTTTTCCTTTCTCTAAAGGTTCCACCTCAATCTTTACCTTCCCTTCTCATTCTTTAAATAATGGATTGGCTTTCTGTGGGGGCCTTTCTTATCTTCTCATTCTATATATTCTTATTTGACATTCTGGTCTGTTCATCTATTTCAGTTGCTGTTGATGTATTAATAACTCCAAGAGTCTGTATATCCCTTAAAAACTCTATTGAGTGGCCGGGCGCGGTGGCTCAAGCCTGTAATCCCAGCACTTTGGGAGGCCGAGACGGGCGGATCACGAGGTCAGGAGATCGAGAGACCATCCCGGCTAACACGGTGAAACCCCGTCTCTACTAAAAAATACAAAAAAACTAGCCAGGCGAGGTGGCGGGCGCCTGTAGTCCCAGCTACTCGGGAGGCTGAGGCAGGAGAATGGCGTAAACCCGGGAGGCGGAGCTTGCAGTGAGCTGAGATCCGGCCACTGCACTCCAGCCTGGGTGACAGAGCAAGACTCCGTCTCAAAAAAAAAAAAAAAAAAAAAAAAAAAAAAAAAAAAAAACTCTATTGAGTTTCAGATCTACATATCAAACTGGAAGACTCTGATGTATGACAGCCACTAAAGTCTTAATACATTCAAAACTGAACTCTCTCTAAACCTTCCTTCTTAAAGAGACTATTCCTCCTCTGTGTTCCCAAGCTCAGTGAATGGCATCCCCATCCCCCTGAAATATGGATACCATCTTTGACTCCTCTCTCCTTACCCCTCTCAGCAAATCATACTCATTGATTCTTCCTAATTATCTCTCAAATATGTCCATTTATCTACATTGACATTAGGCCCATCCTTAGGAGCCCTCTAAATTCTCTCTCAGATTCCAGGAATACCTGGAACTGCCCTCAACCCCAAATCCATTCCCTCCCTTGGGGTCAGAGGACCCTTCACAGAGAGCAAATCTGATTCTGTCAGTTGTCTTCCTGAAAACCATCAATGTCAAATATAAACTATCAGAAAAAGACATTCACACTGCTTAGTATGCAATATAAAAATGCTGCATGATCTGTCCACTTCTTACTTTTCAGCCTAATCCCTTGCTAAAAAATGGAACCCCTTACTCTACCTCTCCCACTATGAACTCCAGTCTTGTATGTAGTGTATGCCATTCCATGCATTTACCTTGCTTTCCTTTTTTAAATTTATGTACATTTAAGGGGTACAACTGCTCCTTGACCTTTGTTAATACCATTGTATTAACTATGCAATAATACTTTGCTAATAGTATTCCATCTCACTGGCCTACACACACACACATATCTCTATGTCTGGCTAACTACTGTTAATCCTTTAGGATTCAGCAAACTCATCTCTTCCTCCAAGAAACCTCCCATGACTACCTAAGACAAGTTTAGTTAGGTGCCCATTCTACCTGTGTCCAAAGCATCTAATGGTTACCTCTTGATATGGTTTGGCTGTGTCCTCACCCAAATCTCATCTTGAATTGTAGTTCCCATAAACTCCACATGTCGTGGGAGGGACTAGGTAGAGATATCTGAATCATGGGGGCAGTTTTCCCCATCTTGTTCTCGTGATAGTGAGTGAGTTCTCACAAGATCTGATGGTTTTATAAGGGGTTTCCCGCTTCGCTGGACACTCATTGTCTCACCTGCCACCCTGTGAAGAAGTGCCTTTGCCATTATTGTAAGTTTCCCAAGGCGTCCCCAGCCAGGCGGAACTGTGAGTCAGTTAAACCTCTTTCCTTTGTAAATTACCCAGTCTTTGTCTTTCCTTTATAAATTACCCAGTCTTGGGTATGTCTTTATTCATAGTGTGAGAATGGATGAAATCACCTCTCTATTAGAGGATTTAATGTGCATATTGACTTGTTTTACTTCCCTCCCTGGGCTATGTGTTCTTTGAGAGCTAGTGTCATTTTACAAAATTGTACACTTATTGCCTATTGTTTAGCACAGTGCCCAGCACCTAATAGGTACTCAGTAGATACTTGTTTAATTTAATTATAGGAAGATATGACCTAATTAATGTTAAAAGGTAGTCATTCTCTTTTCAGAAGACTTGTTCTGTGACAGTAGCAAGACACATATGAGATATACAAAGAGTTCTTATCATCTATAAGCAAAAGCACTCTGGTAGAAAAAGCAGCAAAAGAAATAAAAGCAACAAATACAGTTGACAACTGCAGATGAAAAATGCTCAAGTTACATACATTTTCACCAGCCTAATTGGAAAATATTTTTTAATAATAATTTCCAGAGTTGATCAGTGTTTGAAGAAAATAGAACTTTCAAACACTACTGATGAGAATGCAAAATAGAGTGCCTTGGTTGTGTGGCGGGGGGGATAAGACCTATACAAAGTCTTAAAATTTTACAAATTCTTTGAACTAGAAATGTACTTCTAGAAATGTAGTAGAAAATGATATACATGTGTAACATTTTATGACACAGATATTTATGACAAAACTTTTCTGTGGCCAAACAATTCAAAATAATCTGTATGTATAACAATAGAGTAAGGAATTTGTGATGAAACAACAATTTACTTATTAAAAAGGATAAAAAACATTGCCAGTGATACAGGCTCAAAAAATAAAAAATAAATGTAAAAAAAGTCTATTTATAAACATATACATATAAGTAGAAAAATAATTTAGTAAAATATGTGATATGATCTCCTTTTTGTAAAAATATGTATATATGCACCATGGAATACTATACAGCCATAAAAAAGAACAAGACCATGTCCTTTGTAGGGACATGGATGGAGTTGGAGGCCATTATCCTTAGCAAACTAATGCAGGAACAGTAAACCAAATACCACATGTTCTAACTTGTAAGTGGGAGCTAAATGCTGAGAACACATGGACACATAGAGGGGAACAACACACACTGGGGCCTACCTGGGAGTGGAGGGTGGGAGGATGCAGAAGATCAGAAAAGTACTTAATGGATATTAGGTTTAATACTTGGGTAATGAAATAATCTGTACAACAAACCCCCACGACACACGTTTACCTGTGTAACAAAACTGCACATCCTGCACATGTACCCCTGAACTTAAAAGTTTTTAAAATGTGTATATGTATATAAATATACCCACATATATGCATATATAAAAGGCTAAAAGGTTATATTTTAAAATGTTGGTAGTGATTGTTTCATACGTTTGCTTACCATTTTGAGTTTGGGTTTGAGGGGTTTTTTTCAGTATTTTTACAAGATACTATATTTTTGTAATAAGACAAAAGTAAGATTTTTTTACAAAATCACAATCAAAAAGCAGGCCTTCAACAAATCGGTCACTTACTACCATAAAACTACTCTGGATTGACCGTAAAGGATCCAAAGTATTAATACCATGTTCTAACCATATGTATTTATATAAAAGGCCTCTTGAAAGTAGTAAACACCTTTGTCATGTTTGATTACTAGCTATTCACATACCCCATCCAGTGATTTTAATGTTTAAGACATATGTGTCTGTTCCCAGAAAACTGCTGAGTCACACATCTCAAGGTCAAGGCAATTCATACAACATGCAACACCAAGATCCAGCTCCTACTAAGTGCGAGGCTCTGAAGTAATCACAGCCGGGGACTAATAACCACCTTCACCCCTACAAAATGATTACAGTTCATAATTTTTTATCGTTTTCTTTAGTGAATGGAAAGTACTCCCTGCCAGCATACTAATTTACTGTTCCTTCTACATGATGATAAAGCCATCTTGATGACACATGCTTTGAGCTGGCTTCCCAGGTGGCGAAATCCATTCACACCTGATCTCTGCCCCCTCCCCCACTCTTTTTGGCTCTATGGCACTTGGCTCTTATCATTTGCAAGGTAGCTTGCTATAGGGGAGGTTCTGCCTGTGCTCAGGAAGAAGCAAAACAAGCTGTCTTGCTTTTGATCAAACCCCTTCCTCAGTCCTGGTTATTCTATAGAATAATGAACTAGTCTAATATACTAAAGAACTAAAAATCACTTGCCTTGTTAGACTTTTGAGGGGAAATAGCAGACATGGAAATGAAGACTGACAGAATCCAAAGCCACTCTGTGATACACTGCTGGAGAAACCAAACACAGGGGTCACCCACCCCAAAATCAGGACATATACTTTGACAAATGGGCAAAAGAGTCAACAAAGAAGGGCAACGGAATCTGTACTGTCTCATAAAGGCTGGGCTACAAGGTCACCATGCCCAAAAGGACTACCCCTACCCTGGCCCACTCCATCTGTCTTTTAGGAATATTCAATCTCTAACAACCAGAAATAAGCCCAGTGTAAGCTCAGGGCTCAGTGTAAGAAAACTGAATCAGCCACAGTGCTTTGCTACAGGGCTTCTGCCAGCTGGGTGAAGCCCACGCCCCCAGTTCTGCTTCCCCTCGCCTTTCCTTCAAGATCTCTGCTCTGCCAGAACCCTCCCTTGGCCTTGGGCTCAATGGCTATGGCAAGAGTGTGTACGATCCTCATTCCAAGTTCTCTTGAACCCTCTAACTCTTCTCGGCAAGTCCTGCTGAGCTCCAAAGCGAGCCAATTCCAATTATGCGCCTGGTCAACTCCCTTTCCTAACTTACTACCCGCTTCCCACATTCTCCTGGAAGAGCAACGAGTTATATAACTTCACAAGATGCCCGAACCACGACAGCCTCAGTATACTCAGATAGTGGAAATAATCTCCCTGTAAAATAAATTTATGGGGCCACTTAACAGAGTAGCTGCAGGGGCCTGGCTGAGAGCCAGTGTCTCCTGCTGCCAAAAGCCAGTTTCCCTTTATCTTTCCTTTAGTGCCACTTTCTTTTCACTTAAGGTTAATGTTCCTGGGCCTTTTGAAACAGGTGACTCTAGCCATGTTAATAAAGCAAGGTGTGATAGCATCTTCTATGACTTCAGATGTCAAACACTGAAGAGAAGAGAGAGGAAAGTACTTTTAAATGACCACATCCTCTTAATAACATTCCAAGGGAGAGACTGCTTATCTCAATTTTAATTTTTCAGTCTCCTTTCATCTCTTCCTCTAAAAATACAACTCAGAGAAAGATCGCCCATGAAGTACTTACCAGAACGGCAACCAACAGTTCATGGGAGCTGGCTGGAGTATGGGGCAGATTAAGGGCAAGGGTAGGAAGGGAAAAGTGACAATGGGGCCTGATGAGAATACACTTTATACTCTGTAAGCCCAGGCACAGGTCATAAACACAGATATGAACACATTCAAAATTTAAAGTAATTTGAACAAAACATTGCCTGAAGTTCACCTCTGAGTTTCCTCTGAAGAAACAGCTAATCAAGAAAATACTTAGAAGAGACAAACTTAGGGAGAGAACATTTAGCTTACTTAGGAAATTAAATTGTTTGCCACCTGCAAAGAAGATCTGATTTCTTAAGTTATTCTTACCTGGTCTTAAACCTTGCAACTTTAAATCTCTATTGGCCAATATGACAATATTTCCCTTTATATGAAAGTCAGACTTTCAGAAACTTCAGTGTTGATCAGTGTTGTTCAGAGTGTCTGATCCATGATCCACCTATATCAGAAACACGTGGCATTCTAGGCAGGTTCTAAGCTCTGGTTCCCTGTAATTCTCTCTCACCCCAACTCCTTCCCTAACCAAACTTCTGAATCAGAATCTCTCCTGGAATCTATGAGTTTGGAGTCTAGAAGGAATCCTAGCAAGGCATTTCTGACGGGTTTGGTGGATATAGGTAGTCGAACCTATATAGAAGATCTGGATCCAGGGATTCAACTAAAGATAGAAATAAAGAAATCTGAGCCGGGTGTGGTGGCTCACGCTGTAATCTCAGCACTTTGGGAGGCCAAGGCAGGCGGATCACCTGAGGTCAGGAGTTCAAGACCAGCCTGACCCACATGGAGAAACCCTGTCTCTACTAAAAATACAAAATAAGCCGGGCATGGTGGTGCATGCCTGTAATCCCAGCTACTTGGGAGGGTAAGGCAGGAGAATCGCTTGAACCCGGGAGGCGGAGGTTGCAGTGAGCCGAGATCGTGCCATTGCACTCCAGCCTGGGCAACAACAGCGAAATTCTGTCTCAAAAAAAAAAAAAAAAAAAAAAAAGAATTCTGGACATCCAGTCCAGAGACCCTAGTGTTAATGCCTGATTAGTAGTACTTTTAATTACTAATGAGAGAAGATGGAGCCTGATGAGACCTCTAGATCAAATTTAAGAAAAGAAGTTAGATATTAAATACCACAGACAATGACTACATTCTGTTAGCAGAGGTTCAAGTCCAGAGACAGAAATCCTGGAGCAAAGATCAGAACCCAGAGACAGAGCAGATGATCAATAAATGTAGAAAGAGCCATAGTTAGCAGCAAGATAAACAGGATAGGGGTGCTAAGGTCACCTGAAGAAGGAGCTTGAGCTGGGACAAGACATGTTCACACAAGCACATCTGGTTAACAAGAGCAAATGAGTCCAGGCTGCTCCCAACATCAGGGTCTCCCTGAACTCAATATAATACAGGCGTTTCCATAATGATGCCTTTTGTTAAATGCACAAAGCCTACAACAGCTGGAATATACCACCCCAGGGAGGGAGGATGAGGGACACAGGTACTTGGGAGGGGGAGGAGTTGACATCTCTTTACATCCCCAGGCTGTGTTTTAACAAGGGCAAGATAACGCAGCATTAGCCCCATGTGCAAGCTCCAGGAATCAAGATACTCAAGGACCGGCCCTGGAGGGACAGGCACATCTGTTTAGGAAGCTTTCCCTTTACTCAGCATTGAGCAATTGACCAGGCAAAAGGCTCGAGCAGGAACAGGAGTTTCTTCCCCTCTCTAGCTCTTTCTCCCACCTAAGTTAACCAGCATTGTAGGCAGCATGAAATGACATAATATCAACATTTATTGAGAACTTACCAGGGGCACATGCTGGTTGCTTTTATATGTAGTATTTACTAGTGCCAATGACTCTGAGGAGTAAGTTGTATTATCCCCATTTTACAAGTAAGAAAGCCAAGCTCCAGAGACATTAAGGAACCTGCCCAAGGTCAGGTTCTTGTAAGCACTCTGACTCTTGTAAGCATCAGAGCCCACTCACACTTTGAACTCTAGAACCATGGCTTCCTACGACTCCACACTGTACTGCCTTGCTCTTGCTCCTGCTGCTTGAGGCCCCCTCTCCAGCTCTCTACATGTGTTAGGATGTTTCCCAAACTTCAAGACCCAGCTCAATTCCTACCTCCTACAGGAAACTTTCTCTGAGCCATCCACCTGTGCCACCCTCTTTCTTCTTATATGCTAGCAATGACGGAAAAAAACTAAGTAGTCAGCATCAAGACAAGTGTTCGAAGTCAAAAATCAGAGACGGTGCAATGTTAGGCTGCCAGAAAAAAAGAAGAAACTCAAAACACAGTTAGTGAGACATATATATATACACACATACACACACACACACACACACACACACACATATATATATACATATACATATATATGTGTGTGTGTGTATATATATATATATGATGGAATACTACTCAGCCATAAAAAGGAATGGATTAATGACATCCACAGCAACCTGGATGGCATTGGAGACTATTATTCTAAGTGAAGTAACTCAGGAATGGAGAACCAAACATCATATGTTCTCACTTATAAGTGGGAGCTAAGCTATGAGGATTCTTATGCAAAGGCATAAGAATGATACAATAGATTCTAGGGACTGAGGAGGAAAGGGTGGGAAGTGGGTGAGAGATAAAAGACTGTAAATTGGGTTCGTGTAGGCTGCTCGGGCGATGGGTGCTCCAAAATCTCACAAATCACCACTAAAGAAAGTACTTATGTAACCAAATACCACCTGTTCTCTCAGAACCTATGGAAATTTAAAAAAAAAAAAATGTAAAGGAAATAAAACAAAGTACCAAAGTACTTGTACCTTCTAAATATAAAAAATAAATTTTAAAAAAATATCAAAACAGTTACAGTGGCCAAAGTAGAGTCAAGGTTGACCCCAAGTGTAATTAGCAGATAAGTCAAGAAAAGACAATACAGCTTGTCCAAAAACATGAAAGAGGAAGAGTCTGTGAGTCATCCCAAGGTTTGAGATGGCCAGAGTTAACAGGGAGACTGGGCACAACCACCTGGTCATTCCAGAGTCAATCCCAGGGCTGCCTTTGAGGAGCAGACTTCTTCTGCCAGAGGGGGGCTTGGGCCCACCCTAAGAGCAAGGCAATCAGACCCCAGAATCTGACACCATAATTTTCATCAGAACCCCTCATCCAGAACCAGAAAGATCCCTACCCTTACCAGGTGATTTTAGAAGCATTGGGAATGCCACTGCTGGTCTCCAAAAATATTCACCATCACTACCACCACCTCACGAATGCCTGAAGTGCCTTTGGTTGTGGAATAGAACTTAATGGACATTTCATGGACTCCACTTGCCTCTCATCAGCACTGCTCTAATTGCCCCTCCCTGCTTGTCCAGTGGAAACCAGCACAGGGGAGGAGTGGCCAATATCTGACAGAAGCTCTGTGTGCACCCTTCATGACCTTTGCGCCAGGACAGAGGACCTAAGAGACACAAAATCCTGCTGCAGGATAAAAGACACACACACAAACACCAAGCATGTCATCAGTGGACAGCGAGTCAGTACCAAGTTTCCCACCTGGAAATGTCGATACTATTCCTGTCACTGATTTTTCTCTGTGATGTTGGACAGGTTTTCTCTGTGAAACCTCTCTGTACTTTCATTAATTCATGAACAATATGTCTAATTCCTGTCTCATAAGAATGCTGTGAAAATTAATGAGTTTATAAAAAACTAAACAAAACTAATGTAAAAGTATTTTGTATGCCCCAGAGATGCTATAAACACCAGGTGATCTAATTTAAAATACAGATGTGCATTTCCACTTATGTGAGCCAATACAAGAACATTCAATTTTAAAAGGCAATTGCTCTTTGGTTTTTCTTTTTTTAATGAGGGTTTTATGATGAAAACAGAACATTCTATAAGTGGAAGAAAATTAATGTTAAGTACTCAGTATTAATGACTTTTATTGAGCACTTACTATATGCTAGATGCTATGCTATGCATGTATTATTATTTAATCCTCAGAGTAACCCATTGGGGTTGGGGGAGGTGTCCTGTTGCCCTATTCACAGATAAGAAAACAGAAATTCTGAGAAATAAAGTAACCAGCCCAAAGTTACATATCTGATCAGTAGTAGAGAAAAGATTTGAACTTCAGGCCTGCCTAGTTCCTCATCCATTTCTTTTTCCATTAAATCTTACTGCCTTCCCAAGCAGACAGGTAAACCCCCTGGGTCACTTAATGTTTGTAGCATATTAAATGCAAAAAAGAAAAAGAAAAGAAAAGTACAAGTTTCACCTAGCGGCTAAGGGAGAAGGCTTAGAAATGTAAATACTCATTAATTCTAAAGACAATATATAAGATAAATTATCTATAAAATTGACAAATCAATAGGAAAATAACATGTGATGTGTGAAATTCTTTACATTTGCCCTTCCACTCAGCTCATTTTGGAGATCATATTTATGATGGAGGTTTCCAGGAGCACAGAATTCAATGGTCCCTGTGGAGAAGGGCACCTACTCCCTGGGACCAGACCCCCTCCAGCCCTAACATGCTACAAAACCTTGGGCAGGTCACTTCCCTTCTCCAGAGAATCAGTAAGATTGAAAAAACATGACCAAGAACCAATCAATCATCAGGCACTGGACCAGACGGCCTTTCCTAACTACAAAGTTCCAGGACTCCAGGAAAGCACCCCAGAAGCACAGAGCACAGTGTAGTTCACCTGGCATAAATTACCATGTTAAATTCTTTCCAACATCCAACTTATTGCTGATGAGAATAAGAAGGACTGAAAGGGACTCAAACTGCTGCTAAATCAGTTCGTTGTTGCAAATCTAACAAGCCCTGACTTTAACTTTCCCCTCTCTGCTGCCTGACAGCTCAGTGATCTGATGATTAACACACCATCCTCCAAAGGGAGCAATTGCCTTCTGGCCCCAGGGTGGGTTGGTGACCCTGGGCTTCCTCCAGCCCACGTGGTGTCCACCTGTTTCCTCTCTCTCAGCCATGCAGTTCTCAAGACACTGCCTAAAACCCAGAAGCAGAGAAGAAAACGATCCATTGCTCTGAGCCCTGAGTGGAGCTGAGTTGAGTCAGCCATTCAGGGTAGAGCTGGAAACCTCCCTCTCCAGCCTCAATAGCTACACCTGAGACCACTGGGGCTCCTCCAAGCCATCTGCAGCCTCCATCTCTCCTCCCAGCCAGAAAGTACAGAGTATAATGGGGAGAGGGAGAGGATTGATCTCCCCAGAAAGACCATAGGGGAGGTCAAAAGACCAAGACGTGAGCATTCATGGGGCCAATATCACCTATACAACTTTATGTGAGGTTATCCTCAAGCTTTTAGAAAACTCTCTAATGTCTAAAACCCAGGATGCCTTATCTGCTCATTCCCTTAGTTTTTGTTCCTTTTGTCCCATCCAAGGCTGAAGGGAGCCCCATGTTGCTTCTGGCCAAGGCTAGAGCGGTATCCTGGGGCTGGAGCTCAGTTGGTGAAGTGGTCACTGTAAGCAGAACAGATCCAGAAGTGAGGACCCAAGCTCAGCTGAGGGGTACCCCTTCTGGGCCCCTGGGCCAGGCCACCCCTCCTCCAAACCATGGGACCGAAGACCAAAAATAAAAAGTTCCAAGAACTCCAGCTTCACTCTCTGTAGTTGTCTGACTTTCTAGTTCTATCTTTGTTCTTTTCCTGTACATTTGTTTCTGGCTGCTCCATTTCAATGTCCACTCAACTTCTAGCTCTTTTACTTTCCTTTTAAATTTCTGGCCATTCTTTACTACCCCAGACTAGATGATGGGTGCTACTTCTTTATTGGTACCAGGGCAGGGGAAATATTACACATGGGCTTTGCAATCCAACAGATAAGGGTTAGGTTCCAGCTTGCCATTTATTAGCTGTGTGAGCTTGAGCAAATTATTTTAAACCCTCCAATCTTCAATTTCCTCATCTAAAAAATGAGTCACTAAATACAACCCACACAGGGTTGTAGGGAAGATTCAATAAGATAAGGTGTATAAAGTTCAAAGGCTGGTGGGACCTCAGGAATGGTCACACCCATCCCCTGGCTCTTTTCAGTCCCAGTTCCCAGTCAAGTAGCTACCTCAACACAAGTCAACCCAGTATAGCTTCTGATGAGTGTAGGCCCTCTTCCCAGCCAGGCTCATTTGGACGTGGCTTGTGGTGGTGAGGGTTGGTAGAGGGAGACAAGAAGAGCAGCCAGTTAGCGCTAGGGAAGAGGTTGGTGTACACAAACCCAAAGAAAATGCAGACACAGAAAGAGGAGGCAAAGCAAGAGCCCAGTGCCAAGGAAGGGTCCCCGACTTGGGTTGAAAATGCAGTGGGAGTGCTTGGAGCTTAGTTGCATGTGGTGCTAACTACATGGATCTTCTGGAGGCATAGGAGTTAAAAGGCAAGAGCTAAACAAAACATGCACAAAATAATATCCAGGAAATGTAATCGTTTATGCCCCCTTAGCTGTGCACATCTCAGTCTCAAAGGGTTTCCCTTCCCTTCCTAAGAACAGAATTTTGACAGAGGGGAGGTAAGGATGAGAGGATCCCGGAGGAGAGAAAAGAAACAACATCAAGGGACAGGAACAACTAAGAAAGGAGAGAGTATAGACCCAAAACGAAACTGTCACATTCTCAGTTTTCTATTCCTTTGGAAAGAACTGCAAGTTCTTTTTCCAGGCGGTAAGTACATCTTGTGTCCTCAGTACCAAGATAGGGGAGTCTACATGAATGAGTAAATAAATATCACAATGCAAGTTGCTTTCAGACTCTTAAGACACTCTATCCACCATATGACTGCTCTTGACACAAGTCCAGAATCCCAGCACCAGACTACATGAGGCCTGGCCAAGGGTATCAGCACTTAGTAGGGCCTCCTCCAACCCAACCCCATGTATACCACCCACTCACTGAAACCCACCTTTCCTTGCTTTTTCATTCCCTGGCTCCACAACCCAACTCTTAAGAGGCAGCCTGGTATAGTGGATGGAAGTGAAGATGCTGGAGCCTGACCACATTGGTTCAAATCCTAATTCTCCTAGTTGCATACATTTGGGCAAGGTACTTATCTTCTCTGGACCTTGAGTTCTTCATCTGTAACGCAGAGGCTGGCAGTTCCTACTTCATAAGATTCTCATTAAGATTAAATAGCTTAATACAAACAAAAGGCCTATTTGACAGTAAATGCTCAGTAAATTATTAATATCTGCTTTCAATCCCTCTCCTTGGTCTGACAACCAACTGTAGATTCTTTGTACTGGGATTCTGAACTCCTCTTCCCAATAGATTGCTAAGTACTAGTGCCAGTACTTCATCTACTGTTTAAGAAGAGCTATTGTCTGCACCAGCTCTCTGCCAACCTTACCAAGAGTCTTGACCAACCAGGAAAGCCCTCCAGGCTCCCTGCAGGACAAAAAGTGAGGACAGTCCATTGATATGATGTCATGGAACACCCTAAGTGTACCTTCAATAAGGGAACTTGAATCGGATTGCAGATGGCAAATATCTCCCTGAAAATCATTGCATGCAGAGTTCTTATGCTCAACCTCACTCAGCTACAATTTCTTAATCTGTAAACCAAAGTGTTGGAGAGACCAGCGTTTCCTAGCCTTCTCTGCATTACACGTACCTTTGAAAATCTGGTAAATGCCATCAACTCCCTTTGAGTCTACAGTACAGACCCTAGGTTGAGAAGCCCTGGACTACATGATTTCTAAAACATACACATAAATCCAGTTAAGAAGAATAAGACAATACATGGCAAAATGACTTCATCTGGTATGCACTGTTATGTCTGTGCTATCTTAAAATACTTCTATTCTGGGTGGCAAATGGCATCTGCCCCAAAGCACTCCCACCTCTGCACTCCCTGCTATTCTGGCCACTCTGACCCCTTGCTCAGGCCTTAAAGGCCTCTCCATCATTCAGCAATTACAGGGAAATATCTGGCACAGAGAAGGGCCTTTGGAATCATGTGCTAGCACTATAGCTAGCAACCATTATGATCAGTTAGTGCTCAGGGTTTCGAACAGCATTCCTAGTATATAACAAATCATCAAAGAATGGTGCAAACAAAAATGGCCTAGGAGATCAGAGGGTGTTAGAAAAGTTTCATAGAGAAGGTGACATCTGAGCTTGGCCTTGAGATGGCTTAGAATGTAGACAGCATGGAGGGAGGAGCCCATTCCAGAAACAGGAAAAGAGTCAGACAAGACAAAATATAAGGAGTGTTCCATGAACAGCAGGGAAACCAATTTGAGTAAGCAGATGACACATGAGGAATAAAAGCAGGAAGGTAGGCAGGTACCAGCCTGGGGAAGGTCTTCAATGGCAGCCTAAGGAGTTTGAACTTCACCCTACAATGGAGAATCAGCCCTGTCTTAAATCTGATGAAGAGCTAGATTTATAGCTCGGATATTTCCTCCAGTTTAACTACATCACATTATTCTAAAATTTCCCGAATTCATGGAGTAAAATGAAAAATTCAGAAAATAAAAGGAAGTATATTGTAAAAGCAGATTATAATAAAGCCCAGGAGCACTGAATTTTGGCCCAAGTCAACCTCATTCAATATCTCAGAGTCTCCAATGCCCTACCAAACTTAGACATTTGACAATCAGATAATTTGAATTCCAGTACATCATTTTCTCCTAAAATGTTTAGAAATTTTAGAATAATGTGATGTGGTTAGAAAGTAGGCTTGGGCCTAGGGGCTGGAGCTCAGTGGGGATGACAGGAACTGGAAGAACCAGAGGAGGGGAGCAAGTCAAGTTGCTTCTACAGGATAATCATTATGAAACCTGAGACCCTGAAATCTGTCTTATGGAGCCAGATACAGTAAATAAAACTAAGAGCCAAGAGGCAAAGAAAGGCAGTAACAGAGGAAGAAGCTAGAGCAGATGTGAAGTGGGCATGACCAAAGAACTGCCTACAACAGAGCTGTGGCTGCAAGGTGGATTTCAATTCAGTTTCAGCTATGGAATAGGAGTGAGAAGGGTGACCTGGGTAAAATTCATAGGTTTAGACATATATTAAATAGATTAACCTCTTCCTCCCTTGCTAGGACAAATAATATATTGACAACTAGTTGTCCCCACTGCTGAAAGTCTATACACACACACAGTCTAAGCACATTGGTACCTCTTTTTTTTGAGACAGGGTCTCACTCTGTCACCCAGGCTGAAGTGCAGCTGAGAGATCGTGGCTCATTGGAGCCTGGAGGATCCCACTGAATTTTGATTCAGGCCAAAATTCAATGCCCCTGGGCTTTACTATAATCTGCTTTTACAATATACTTCCTTTTATTTTCCAAATTTTTCATTTCACTCCATGAACTTGGGAAGTTTTAGAATAATGTGATGTAGGTTTAAGTGACCCTCCCACCGCAGCCTCCTGAGTAGCTGGGGCCACAGGCACTCACCACCACACCAGCCTATTTTTTTTTAATTATTCTTTTTAGAAATGGGGTTTCACCATGTTGCTCAGACTGGTCTCGAACTCCTGGCTTTAAGTGATCCTCCTGCCTTGGCCTCCCAAAGTGCTGATATTACAGGTGTGCGCCACCACACCCAGCCTGGTACCTCTATTTTTAAAGGTTAACTCCACACCTAAAGATGACTATGAGCTAGAAGTAAGAAAAAAAAATAGATCCTAGGTCTTGATTTAATACAACCCATTTGAGGACTTCAGAGCAATTTCTTTTCTCTAGCCCTTGGTGTTTTTCCACTGTCAAACTGTGGCTAATGTGAGCTAACCTTCTGGTGGTTTGGAGGATAAAGTGAGAGAATGTATTGTGAAAGCACTTTGGAAAAGCATATGTGTTATATCCATGTAAGAGATCAGATTATTAAAACAGCTTTGTGGGCTACTTAGTTTTCAATTCTTTCCTTCAAAGCCAGACTAATCCCAAGAACCTAAGCCAATGGCAACCCATTTATGATTATAGTCAAATCATGACTTTGATTCCTAGAGCAGCTCACCCTGACTGGCTTCAGGTTCTTCTCTCAGCTTCACTGAGTAGTTTTACCCTCAGCTTGCCAGAAAAAAAAAGGCAGGGCATCTAGTTAAATTTGAATTTAAGACAAACAAGCAATATTTTTAGTACCTATATGTTCCAAATCACGCATGAGACACACTTAAAACTGTATCCCTCATTTATCTTCAATTCAAATTGAAATGTGTTCTGTACTGTTATTTGCTGGGTCTGGCAAGATGCTATTTTATCCTCATACTGACCTCTCATCTCCTTCGGAACCCAGTAAATTTTAATATGGTAATGCTTTTAGTTACCCTTAAAGCAGGAAGGGAGACATCAGCTGCCAATTTCATTCATCTTGAAAACATAGAGTATCTTTTTATTTATAGGTTTATTTCATAAGTAAATTTCAACATTTTTCTCATAACAAGACTATAAAAACAACAAAAAGCTCAGAGATTAGCAAGCCCATCTCGCCAGCCCCATTCTGATCTTTGTATCTGTGTTTTAGCCCAGCCTACCCAAATAACAAACACTAATCTCAAAACAAAAACAGAACAAAGAAAAACCCTCCCCTGCCCCCAGCACAGACTGTAATCCTGGCCTCCAATTATATCAGTGACATGCAAAGGCTAAAGCAGTGGTTCTTCAATCCCAGATGCACATTGGAAGCAAGGGAGCACTAGAAAATTCAAAAGTGGCCAGGCACAGCGGCTCCCGCCTGTAATCCCAGCACTTTGGGAGGCCGAGGCGGGCAGATCACAAGGTCAGGAGTTCGAGACCAGCCCGGCCAACATAGTGAAACCCCGTCTCTACCAAAAATACAAAAAATTAGCCAGCATGGTGGTGGGTGGATGTAATCCCAGCTACTCATGAGACTGAGGCAGGAGAATCACTTGAACCTGGGAGGCAGAAGCTGCAGTGAGCTGAGATCACACCATTGCACTCTAGCCTGGGCAACAGTGCAAGACTTTGTCTTAAAAAAAAATTAAAGATAAAAAAAAAATTCAAAAGCTCAAGTCATACCCCAGGTAAATTATGGCACAAACCCTTGAGGTGGTACTCAGACATCAGTATTTTTTAGCACTCTCATGTGATTTTAGTGTGCATCCAAGATTAAAAACCACTGCTCAAGCCCTTACTTCTCATTTTTATACCCAGCCCAAGCCCCTTACAAAGCTTTAGGAAAATACAGGAATCAGATGGTTGGAGAAGGGGAGCAAAACAGCAAAAAGATATGAAAGATATTGTTGCACCCTCTCGGTCCTCAAGTCCTGAATCTTGATTTTGTCTTTCTTCTATTTTCCTCTGGCCATAGCCACCATTGCCATGGAGCAAATGTGTCATCCAAAGCTTGTCACTCAACTTCCTCAATATTAGCAAATAGATTTAAAAGGTGGGATAAAATATTAATAACAACTAATGCTTTTTAAATTTGTAACCTGTTTAATTCTCACAGCCACCTCTGTAAGGTAGTAATTATCACACTCACAGTACAAACAAGGTAACAGAGGATCATAAAAGTTAAGTGACTTGACCTAGGTCACCCAATGTGTAAATGGTCCAGTAAGAGTCAAGATCAGGCTCTTTCTATAACACAACAATATGCCCCCCCACATAGAGTTCCCTAGGGCCTGTGCAGACCAATTCCAGGGAGCATCATTCATTGCATTATGATATGAATAGCGGCTATACAGCAGTACCACAGACAATGTGCACAACCTAGTACAGCAGCCCCAAATGGCTTCCCCCAAATTATCAGAGGCTGTTGATAAACGGACCAAGAATCAGAGTTTTGTGAATGGGAATCTGATTTTGAGAAAATGTCTCCTCAATCAGGTATTAAATTCTTTTATGTTTTTTGTCCCACCAGTAGGGCAGGCACAAATGAGAGAGAGAGAATAAGCATCAAAAAGAGCATCTTCTCACGGCCACCTCAAGCTCAGCACTTCCTAAACTCTCCCTGCCCCAGAACTGTTCCTCCCCACTGCAGCTCGTAACATTTCCTTCCAGCATTTTTCATGTGGTTATTCTAGCCAAAAGACTGGAACTTATTTTATGCCCACACCCTCTCCCGCATTCCCTCACACACAGTAAGTTAAGATGTCCTGACATTTTAACATCTTAAATAATTCTCCTCTCTCTCCCTAAATGTCCATCCCTAACCCCATATTACAGTAAGGCCCCAGCTTCTCTTCCTTGGACAAAGGTAACAACCTCCCAACTTATCTTCTGAAGGTCAGTCTTTGCCCCTCAACTCCATCCTCCTCATTACAGGGTGATGTCTCTAATGTCACATCCCTGCTTCAGAGGAGAACCTTCAGACGTTCTCCATTATTTATAAGACTAAGGCTAAATGCGTGAGCATGACAGATAAGGCTGTTCATGAGCTAGCTGCCCATTTCTCCAGTCTCACCCACCATTTCTACCTTGATGCAATGGTTAATTTTAGGTGTCAACTTGACTGGATTGAAGGATGGCCTGGATGGTTGCTGAAGCATTGTTTCGGGCTGTGTCTGTGATGCTGTTTCCAGAAGAGACTGGCCTATGAGTCAGTGGACTAAGGGAGGAAGACCTGCCCTCAGTGTGAGCAGGCACCATCCAATCTGGGGACCCAGTTGGGACAAACAGAAGGAAGAGGATGGATTTTCTCTCTCTTCTCGCTCTCCCTTCCCAAACAATATGACTTTTTTTTCCTTCTGACTTTGAATATCATACTCCAGATTCTTTAGCTTTTAGACTCTGGGACCTACACCAATGGCTTAACTAGGGCTCTCAGGCCTTCAGCCTCAAACTGGAAGCTGCACCATCGACTTCCCTAGTTCTGAGGCTTCAGGACATGAACTGGGCCACACTTCTGCCTTCTCTGGTTTTCCAGCTTGCAGAGGGCCTATCATGGGACTTCTCTGCCTCCTGTGATTTTGTGAGTCAATTCCCCTAGTAAATACCCTCTCATATATCCTATTGGGTTCTGTCTTTCTGGGGAACTCTCACTTGAACACTTGCTTATTATTCTTTGATAAAATCAAACTGATTGTAGTTCCTACTTCATACCATGTGATTCCACATCAATATGTTTTTATCCACGGTGAACCTCTGACCTGAGGTATCCTCTCCTCCCACCATGCCTTCTTTATCAAATAACATGTGCGCAGTCATCAAGGCTTCCTCATACCTACTGTGGGGTTAGAGCCTCAACTATTGAGCTCCCATAGCAACTTTTATCATGGCTCTTACTACATTCAATTAAAAAATGCCATTTTTGCCTGTCCATGTGACTGACTATCTCAGAGATCACAAACTAATGACCTATGGGCTAAAAGAAATCCCAGGTGGTTTTTGTGCTTGCAGTATATCTTTTAAAATTCTGTATTAAATGTCAGTATTTAATAAATGATGTTCAACTTCTATCCAAGATACAGTAACAAGGATCAGATTTACCCTCCTTCCTGAAACAAACAAACCAAAGTAAACAAAAGAACAACAAAAAAAAGACAAAACATATGTAACAAAAATTTTCAAGAAACTGCACATCAGGTAACAAAGGGCAATGATCCCTGAAAGATGATAAATTAAATGAGATGAGCCCTGCCATTGCCCCCAATATATTGCCTTGAGAATGTTTCCAAGCCAGAGAATAGTAGGGAGAATAACTTATAAGGAGCCTAAAGCAGTCCCTAAATTGAGAAAATAGAGCTGAAAGACTAAGGTAGTTAGAATTCACAGGATAAACTATCAGAAAGGAGAGAGATGCACATGGAAAGAACCATGGATATCTGCATAGTGCCATTTGGGTTTTCAGCAGAATCCTAGTCAGAACATGAGGCCAGGAAAAGAACCATCCAAAAGGACCAGGAAAAAAGTTTTTGGCATTCACATGAAGCTAAGAATATTGGCTATTTTCAATAGCTAGACTAGAGAATCTCATAATTCACAGAGCATTGGGTACAGCACCCAAAAGGGTCTTGCTTCAATAGTATGAAATAATTAGCCCTTGATAGGGTTAGGTTTTGTGTCCCCACCCAAATCTCATCTTGAGTTGTAATCCCTACGTGTTGAAGGAGAAAAGTGATTGAATTATGGGGGCAGTCTCCCCCATGCTGTTCTCATGATAGTGAGTGAATTCTCACGAGATCTGATGGTTTTATAAATGATAGTTTTTCCTGTCCTCATACATGCTGTCTCACCTGTCACCATATAAAACTTGCCTTTTCCCATTCTGCCATGATGGTAAGTTTCCTGAGGCCTCACCAGCCATGCAGAACTGTAAGTCAATTAAACCTCCTTTGTTTATAAATTACCCAGTCACCAGCAGTGTCTGTATAGCAGTATGAGATCAGACTAATACACTCCCAAACCAAACACTGTTCTTGTACCACTTACCAAATCTTAAACAGCAAGACACCAAATGAATCAAAATATTTCCAAATATCTCAGCTGTGTGCCTGAACAAAAATTAAAAATATTTATAAAAATACAAAAATATCTAGCATCAAACAAATAAAATTCACAATGTCTAGAACCCAGTCAAAAATTATCAGATGTGCAAATAAACCAAAAAAAAATGCCTTATAAAGAAAAAATTCAATCCATAAGAACCAACCCAGAACTAACAGAGATGTTAGAATTAGAATGCAAGGTCATTAAAACAAATGTAAAATATAATAGTATTAACAAGTTAAGTAGAAATATGGAAGGTAAATAAAGACACAGGTGCATTGCAGATTGTAAAATAATGTTGTATGGGAATAATGGCAGATGAGACACTGCAGAAGAAAAGAGAAAAGAACGTGAAGACATAGCAATAGAAACTATACAAAAAGGAACACAGAGAGAAAAACAGGAAAGAGTATCAGTTGAACAAATTTAGTTGGACTAACATACATATTATGGAAGTCTCCTAAGAAGGGGAGGGAGAAAAAATATCTTTAAAAATATTCTGCTATGGGTGAGTTAGGTGAAAAAAAAAGAAAGAAAGAAAAAATATTCTACCAACAAGACTGTTTTCGTGTTATTTTGAGCAAGAAAATAAATTAGGTATCATTATATTATAACACAAATTATAAAATAAATACCCATGAGTCCATACTAATATTAATAAGTAATTGCATACAAAAATGAATGGGAGAGATGTGATTTAAATATAGACACAAATAGATTAAAATTAAAAGTGTTATACCATGCAAACACTAATTTTAAAAAGATTATTACTACATCAATATCAGAAAAAGTAGATTTCAAATCAAAAATTATTACCAGAGATAAAGAAGGTAATTTCACAATAATAAAGTGGTCAATTCATCAAGAGGTTGTAATAATCCTAAATGTTTATGCTCTTCCTAACATTGCTGAAAAATACATGAAGCAAAAACTAATAGAATGTCAAGGAAACATGAGCAAATACACAATTATCATTGCAGATTTCAATATCCCTCTTTCAATAACTGATAGAACAAGTAGACAAAAAATCAGAAAGTACATAGAAAACTTGGATAATGTTATCAATAAAGCTACAGTAATTAATTACAGTAATTAAACAGTATAGCATTGGCATAAAGGCAAACATATAGACCAATGAAATATTATAGAACAGAGTCCAGAAATAAATCCTCAAATATGGTCAGTTGATTTTTGTTAGGGACAAATTGCCCCAAGAAAGCTTCTTGGTGCTGCTCACCCTTCCCCCAAGCCTCTTTACATTTCTAAGCCCTTGTCTAGGTGCCACAGTGAAGCCAGCAGACTTCACTTATCAGACCTTGCTGTGATAAGCAAATCCCAATTACAAAACATCTGGACTGCACAGGGGGAGGTCATGGGAAGCATAAACAAACTTTACCTACACCCTCCTGTAATGAACATCACAAGGTGATATGTGGCCAAATTAACCAGCAAACAACCCCGGGATGTGGCCATACCAAAGAACTCCCTCAAACTCCCCTGCCCAGCCATACCAAAGAACTCCCTCAAACTCCCCTGCCCAATATAAACCCCTCATTCTGTAAGCTTAGTGCTGCCTCCTCTGTCTGCGGTGGAGCAGCCAGCAGGTTAATAAACTTCCTCACCTGACCTTGGGTCTGTCTCTCATCCTTTCTCTTGGCTAACCTTACAATTTTTGGTAAGGATAACATGACTATTCAGTGAGGAAAAGACAATCTTTTCAATGAATGGTGCTGGAAAACAGGATATTGATATGCAAAAGAATAAAATTGAGCTCTTACCTTATACTGTATAAAAATTAACTCAGAATGAATCAAAGATTTAAACATAAGAGGTAAAACTATAAAACTCTTAAAACACTGGAGAAAATCTTTATGACATTGGATTTGGTAACAAGTCCAGAAATATTACACCAAAAGCACAGGCAACAACAGTAATTCAAGCTTCACATATGTAAATGTTTAAATTACTATATCATATTTCTATATTAAATTTTTTACTAATATATAATATCCTTCTTTGCCCTCTGAACTTTTTTGAAGTTAGGCCTATTTTGTCTAACATTAGTGTAGCTGCTTCAGCTCTCTTTTAGTTACTATGTGCATGAAATATCTTTTTCTATCATTTCATTTTCAACCTACTCGTGTATTTGGAGGTAAAGTAAGTCTCTTGTAGTCAACATATAATTAGATCATCTCGTTGAAGGAGGGGGATCATTGTGCCCGTCTTTGTCTTTGTATTAGGGGGTTTAATCCATTTGCATTTTTAAATAATTACTGTTAAGGAGAAACTTCTGCCATTTTGCTATATGTTTACTATTTGCCATATAGCTTTTTGTTCTTCATTTATTATTGTCTTCTCTTGTGATTACTTAATTTTTTGTAGTGAACTGTTTTGGTTTTCAGTATTTTCTTTGTGGTTACCATGGGGCTCACCTTTAACATCCTAAAGTTATAACAATCTAATTGGACTTTAGACGAATTTAACTTCAATAACATACAAAATTCTGTGCCTAGAGCTCTTTCCATATCCTCCACTAGCTCTTAGACCATTTTTAAAACAGCTGTTTTAAAGTCTTTGTCTAGTAAGTCTGATGTCTGGGCTTCCTCAGGTACATTTTTGTCAACTTACGTTTTTCCCTTGAGTGGACCATACTTTCCTGTTTCTTTGTGATTTCTTTTTTGGTGTAAACTGCAAGTTTGAATCTTATAATGTAATAACTATGGAAATTAGATTCTCCTCCTTCAGATTTTGCTTTTCTTCTGATTCTTGTAGCATGGCGCTATGCCTGGGTCAGCTTAAAGTAAAAGCTTAAGTTTTCATTAGGTTTTTACTGCATCTGTGTCTTTTTCTGGGCATAAGAAGTTACTTTCTAATGCTTTCTGTATGCAGAGCTGCCTCTGATTGTCCAAAGAACAGGCTCAGACCTTTCAATATCCTGGAAAACACCTCAGCCCATGGAGGTTAGAACAATGGCATCCAGCCTCCATGCCCATACCTCAACCATTAAAGCAACAATTCAAAACCACAAAACAAACCCCCAATATTTGGGGAACAAAGTCCTTATTACCTACTGTGGATAACACAAGCAGCACTAAAACCACAAGTTGCCATTCCTCAGCAGCTGCCACAGGGTTGGGAATGGAAAGAGAATAGGTAGCTGCCACTGTACTGTTGGTTAAAAGTGACCAACATTGCTGCAATTTACCAGCCAAGGTCTTCACCCAGAAGTTGCAAACATTCAAATAAACTCTAGAGGTCCAAAAACACTTACCTCTTACAGTTTCTGCTGCATTATTGTTGTCCAGGTGGAGAGACAGATTCCTGGCACATCCTACTCCACCACCTTCCCTGATACCATCCTTAAAGGTAAATTTACATCACTAAATACCTATATTAGAAAAAAAGCCTCAAATATCCTTCATGACTTTTAGTGTAAAATTATAACTAAAAAATTTGGCAAGCATGTTCAACAATATATTAAAAAGACAATACATCATAATCCATCAGTGTTTTAACATTCAACAATCAATCTATTTAATTCACCATATTTATAAACCAAAAACTAAAAATCATATGATGATCTCCATTGGAACAGAAAACAATTTGTTAAAATTCAACATCAATTCCTGAAATAAATTCTTGAAACACTAGGATTAGAAGAAACTTGATATAATATACCTATTTTTAAAAGACCATAGCTCACAACATTGAATATTTTACACCTAAAGATCAAGAACAAGGCAAAGACTTCTACTCTCACTACTTCTATTCGACATTCTATAAACAGTTTCATGTAGTTTAATCAGGAAAAGAAACAACAACAAACAAAAGGCTCCAGATTGGAAAGAACGAAAACAAAACTGTCTTTATTTGCAATCACATAATCATCTATGTAGAAAATCTGATGATATCTAAAAGAAACTGACTACAACTAATATATGACTGTAGTAAAGCTTCAGGATACAAGATCAACATAGAAAAATTAATTCTGTTTCTACAAAACAGTAAGGAATAATTAGAAATAGAAAAAAATGAAATACCTTTTACAATAGCATTAAAAGTATTAAAATATTTGGGTAATAGCTGACAAAGATATGCAAGGTCTGTACACTAAAAAGTACAGAACACATTCCCATTGTGATTGAGGATAGTGAAAAGAAAAATAACTACAGAACATTGATGAGAAAGAAAGAAGTTCTAAATCAATGGAGAGTTATACCTTGTCTGTGGATCAGAAGGCCCAATATTGTTAATCTGTGAATTATTCCTAAATTTATCTATACATTCAATGAAATGCCAATCAAAATTTCAAAATTCTAGTAGGTTTTTGTTGAAATTGATAAACTTACTCAAAAATTCCTACAGAAATGCAAAAGATCTAAAATAGACAGGACAATAGCCAAAACAATAGCCTTGAGTTTTCTTAAGGTTTTTAATCACAAATTTCTTTGTTAGATGTAGAGCTATTCGGGTTAACTATTTCTTTTTGGGTAAGCACTGCTAGTTTGTGTCTTTCAAGAAATATGTCCATTTCATCGAAGTGGTCAAATTTAGTATCTGTAGAATCAACTCTTTCACACCCGATACTGGTAGTTTTATGTCTACTCCATGTTTTCCTAGTGTAGTACGTGTATAAAGATAGACAAATAGATCAGTAAGACAGAATAAAGAGTCCAGAAATAGATCCACAGATATGTGTACAATTAACTTTTGACAAAAGTACAAAGGCAAGTCAAGAAAGTCAGGAAAGCCCAGCCTTTTCAATAAATGGTGCTGGAATCATTATATATTCATAAGCAAAAAAGAACAAGAACTTCAATATGTATTTCAAAACATACACACAAGTAAATTCAAGATGGATCATAGATTTAAAATGTAAAACCTAAAGCTTCTAGGTTTTGTAAACCAAAATGTAAAACAAAACTTCTAGACAAAACCATAGAAGAATATCTTTGTGGCACAGAGTTAGGCAATGATTTCTTATCTAGAACAAAAAGAAGAGTATACACAAAAGAAAAGTTGATAAATTGGACTTCATATAAATATAAAAACATCTGTGTATTATTTATTTATTCTCTAGACAGGGTCTTACTGTGTCACCCAGGCTGGAGTGCAGTGGCACAATCACGGTCACTGCAGCCTTTAACTCCTGGGCTCAAGCGATCCTCTCAGCTCAGCTTCCCAAGTAGCTGGGACCACAAGTGTACACCAACACACCCAGATAATTTTTGTATTTTTATAGAGATGGGATCTTGCCATATTTCCCAGATTGATTTCAAACTCTTGGGCTCAAGTGATCTGCTCACGTTGGCCTCCCAAAGTGCTGGGATTACAGGTGTGAGCCACTGTGCCCAGTCAACATCTGTGTATTAATCACAACTTCTATTTTGTATATTTTATAATGTGTTGACATTTTGGGGAGGATCTTGCTGCCTAGGGAAAGATTGCCCTGCAAGGGCTAGTTCATTCCCAGAGAGAGTAAACAATTTGTTGGTAAGCCTACCTTTAATATATTATTAAATAACTAACCAATCCAGAGTTCATATCCCGAATCACCTCCTTTATCTAATTCTCACACACCAAGTCAGTATTTCCCCTGCCCTAAATCAACCCAGGGCAAGGTACCAAACAACTAGGGACAACCCTGTACCCTAAAGGCTGCTGGAGCTGATCGTAAGTTTTTTCCCCTGCCCTACTTTGCCTTTCCAATAGAGACCCCAATAAGTTCTGTGACCTGTGCCTTCCCCTTGCTTCTTTCTGCCTCCTAACTGACACTGCTGCTTCACCTGTGGCCAGTATTTTATGCTGTGCCTATCATTTCTAAGGAAACTATGAGTAACATTAAGCTTTTCTCTCAATGGCATTGACCTATCTGTGTTGTCACTCAATAATCTCTATAAATTAAGACCCAAGAACAAATCAATCTGCTCCTCAAAAGACCCTGCCAAGAAAATAAAAACAGCAAACACAGATAGCAAGCAATTATCCGCAAAGCATATATCTGATGAAGGATGCGTACAGAATACACACACACACACACACACACACACACACACACACACTTATTTACCTCACTGAAGGAGGTTAGGGGGAGGTACTATCCTAACAAACCTGAAAATCGGTGAACTCCACAACATCAAAGGCAGAACAAACTGTACGTAAGTACTATACCCTAGTTGATGAAGTTGTTTCCCACAAGGCATAACTTAACAATCATGATACCACTATACACCTATACTAGAACTGAAATATATATATAATATTCTTAAACCTCTCCATTCCCAATAAGAAAACCACAACTCAATATAATAACAGACAAACTATTTGAATAGACACTTCATCAAAGAAGATATGTGAAGGACAAATAAAGGACGAAAATATGCTCAGTATTATTAGTGACCAGGAAAGTGCAAATTAAAACCACAAAAGGATACCACTACACACCCACTGGAATAGCTAAAATTAAAAGGACTAATCATACCAAGTGTTGGTGAGGACTCGGAAGAATGGAACTCTCCTTCACTGCTGGTGAGAATGTAAAATGATGCAACCACTCTGGATAATATTTTGGCAGTTTCTTTAAAGTTTAACTGTTCATTTATTGCATGACCCAATCATTCTAAGAATATTAATATGAAATAAAAAATACACATTCATATAAAAACTTGTATACAAATATGCAAATCATCTTTGTCATACCCAAAATTTGAAACAACCTAAATGAATAGTAATAGATGGATGGATAGACAAGTTATAGTATACCATGCAATGTAAAACTATGCAGCTATAAAAATGAACTATTGATAACACAACATGAATAAATCTGAAAATATTTATACTGAACAAAGAAGGGAGATAAAAGGAGTGCTCAATGTATACTTTTATTTACTTAAAAAAAACTCTAGAAAATGCAAACTAATGTATAGTGACAAAAAAGATCAATGACTGTCTGGGAGGTGGGATAGGAAAGGGATTTTCAAGAAAAATGAGAAAAGTGTTTGGAGTGATGGGTTTAGTGGCATAAACATATGTCAAACTTTACCAAATTTTATACTTTTAATATGTAAAGTTTATTGTCTATATTTTTTAAAAATGGAACAGTCTATACAAATCTAGATTTTTGGCTTCTCTTGAAAAACTTACAAAATTTAGAAACACTGGACCCAAGTTCCTGCGTCAAAACAATTAGCTACAGCCAAGTGGCAGCTAGACATATACTTTGAGTAGCCACAGACCCAGTCACTCTGTTTTTCTCATACATATCCATTTTCTTAATTTATTCTCTTCTTGGTCTCCATAACCCTCAAGTGTTTGATCCCTGAACCATCTCTGTACTCTCCACTTCATGAAAGGGAACCAAAAACTTTCCAGCAAAGTCAAAGATTTTCATTTTAAATCTCCTGGGTCAATTTAAAAAGTAATATTCATCTCATTTATTGTTAATAAGAATGTAAAATAGTACAGCCACTTTGGAAGGCAGTTTGGCACTTTCTAATTATAAGATGTAGCAATCATGCTTCTAGGTATTCACCCAACTGATTTGAAAACTCATGCCTACACAAAAAACTGCAAGGGAATGCTTGTAGTAACTTTACTCATAATTGCCCAAAACAGGAAACAACTAAGATATGCTTAAATAGCTGAATGGATAAACAAAGTGGTACATTCATACAATGGGATATTACTTAGTGATTTTTGAAGAACTACCAAGCTGCCAAAAGACATGGAGAAATTTCAAATGCATTCATTGCTAAATGAAAAATGTCAGTCTGAAAAGCCTATATGCTATGTGATTCCAACTATATGACATTCTGGTAAAGGCAAAACTATAAACACAGTAAAAATATCAGTGTTGGCCAGGATCTGGGGGAAGGAGAGAGAGTTGAGTAGGTAAACCCCAAGGAATTTTTTAGGGTGGCAACATTATTCTTTATGATACTGTAATGGTAAATACATTATTATACTATGCATTTGTCAAAACCCACAGAGCTTCATAAGCACAAAGAGCAAGCCTTAATGCATGCACTGTTTTCAAAAATCATTTAGAAGTTTGAAGAATATCAAGATGAAATGCAAAATATGGCAAAATAATCTAATTGTATTACAAATGTATAAAACCACCTCCCTGAAGGGGGTTGGGGAGAGATACTAACCTAACAAACCTGAAAATGGGTGGACTCCGTAACATCAAAGCCAAAACAAATTGTACAAAAGCACTATACTCTAGTTGATAAAGCTGTTTCCCACAGGGTATAATTTAACAATCATGATACCATTGTACAAACATACTAGAACTGAACAAGTAAATAAATGGATCTCAAATGGTGGGAGCCAGATTCTCATTGTTGGAGTTGGAGGTTGCAATTAAACAAGCGGAGGAGGCTAGACTGATCCATCTGGAAATGGATTTGAGTTGGAGCTATCAGTATGAAGTTATGTTTGGATTTCTATAGACAAGGCAGTTATATTCAGATCTATTTATAGGTATGTGTTTATAATGAGTTACTACACACATACATTTTTTTGCTGTGTCAGTTGACAAGGCTCAAAAGCCTTGTAACAGTGAACCCCAGAAACAATGAACACACTTAGCACCCAGATCTTTCTCTGGACAACCACTTCCCACCTGCCCCTGGCCCTCCATTTCTTCCTCCTAAACCTTGGCAATCATGTATTTCAATTCTTTAAGTTCTCAGATAATGAAAATAGGGGCACAAAAAGGTGGCATTAGTTTTCCAAAGTCACAGAGCCAACTGATAATAGGACCAGCAATGGAACTCCCCAATATTATTGCAATGACTTTTACTTACAGGGTAATTCCCCTACTGTGGGGTGCATGTTTGTTGTATTTTGTATAACGAAACAAACAAAAAAAGGACCATTTGGGACCAGCTCCTTCCCTTAAATATTCTCCAACACCTTTCTTAGGACTAGGAGTGCTGGAGATAAATTTGCCCCAGTTCTTTTTTGGATTCACTTTAATAAAAACTGCTCATCTTCTCAACCTCACAAGATTTTCTTTGACAGGTGTTGCATCTTCTTATGAGCATAAATGTCCTTCCAAAAGAAGACTTAAATGGATTAGAGTTTGTTAACATGAAGCTTTTTAAAAACGAGCAAACAGAACAGAGGACATTTCGACTTGGCCCAAAATCAAAGAAACTGATGGACTGATGCGCTTATCTACTTTTTTTTTTAATTTCATTATGTAACAAGGGAAAAATCATCTCAAATTTTCCTGGCCCTCACCCTTCCTGCTTCTCTTTGCTTTCTTTATAGTTAAGCAAAGGCAGTCAAAAAATTGGCTCTTTAAAATGTCTTTAGAAAAAGTGCCCGGTTGTAAGGTAGGTAATGCGCTTTCCTTTCTGCTTACGCTGGAGCTTTGCAGACATTAAAACTCAAATTTCTTACAAGTTGGCACTGTCTTAATTATTCCCCCTTTGTTTTGTTTGATTGGAAGTAATTACAATAATTTGCAATTACCCATTAAATCACCTTTTTTCCAACAGCAGCACTGTCCTCTCTGTTCCACACGTTCCTAATGTAACTTGAGAATAATGTTTTTTTTCCAAGGTCTTGCATCAGTCGGGGCCCTATTTTATCCCATCTAATTTCTAACTTTCCTCCAGCATACCTTCCAGTTCACCTGAGCTAAAATTTCTTCCTTTCTACCCTCACCCCTCTCGCACCCTTAGTCTCATCTGTCTCATAAACACACATGCACACCATACACAGGTACACGTGTGTACCTTTATACAAACATGCATACACATACATGCATACATACATAGGTACACACATGTACCTTTGTACCTGGCTGACAATTGCATTCCCAGCTCAGATGCTTCCAACCCTTTGTCTATGCAAACTCTACTCATCTTCCAAGCCTTGCAAAGTTACCTTGTTTCCAAAAACATTCCCTAATTTGCAAGATACTCTGCTAGGCACAGTTAAAGAAAAAAGATTAATTCTACATAGCCTCTATCCTCAAGGAGCTGGTAATGCTTATTGGTTCCTTCTCAAAGATACTAGGACATTTCATCTCACCACAAGTGCTTGATTATATAAAGAACATCTTGCTATTTTCTATCTCAACCATGGATTGTTAGAACATAAATCATATATTATTCTCCATTTTGCTTTGCTATTCCAATTTAGAGGAGGAGTGGCTGACAGGGGAAAGAAGACATGAACACAGTGAAGGGCTCGGGTAATAATTTCAGTAGCCTTCAATTCTGGGCCTAGGCCCAAGAGAATAACCAGGACTCTAAGTCACCTAGGGAAAGAATATGTATCAAGGCCCATGTACCATATGGTTAAATATTTAAAAGTATAGATCAAGCTAACAAATAAAATATGCTCTCTCTTCTTATCTTGATGAATATTCCCTCACAACAATAAAATTGAAAAGCGTGTGTAAAGCTAGGGTTTTAAATAACTAAAAATCAAAAAATATCAACAATCCAAGGGGACTCCCTCTCCAAGGGAACATGCAGTACCCCTCTCAGGAAAGTACTAACTTAGAATAGAATCTAGCATGTCTAAGGTCTTTGGGGAACAGGGGATGCTTATTTCCTCTGCCTTCCTTGGCTGCCTACATGGACACCTAAGTCTCTTCCCTTCACGATAGATTGTCCTCTCATGCACATGCTGAAGAGTTGCCTTTCTTGACATAGGCCAGAGGCTCTGATGTACAGTAGGTTTCTTTAGTCATCAACTATGACCTTCCCATCAATAGGGAAAAGTATATCCACAGAATCAGTCGAGGTGGATGGTTTGGCCATAAGGGTGTGGCTATTAACATGGTGAAAGAAGAAGACAAGAGAACTCTTCAAGACATTGAAACTTTCTACAACACCTCCACTGGGAAGATGCCCCTCAATGTTGCTGACCTCATCTGAGGGGATGTCCTACTACCTAGCCCCAGTCAGGGTTCAATCTTGGGGGGCTGAGGAGCAGCAGGAGAGGGGAAGGAAGGGAGAAAAGAAGTGGACATCTTGTTTTTTTCTTTGAATAAATATCACTTTTTGAGGCAAAAGAAATACATATATATGTGTATATATATCTCTCAACAATGACTAAATATAATTATTATTGTCTTTTCCTAATGTTCTGTTGTTGGGCTAGTAGCAGTGTGTAGATAAGTAATAAAAGCAAACATGGTTCATAATTACTACTTATTTATTCCATAAGCTTTATTTTCCTTGCCTTCATTTCAGCAAAATCACTGTTATCATTGAGATTTTCATGTTTCATATTCTATTGATAGTAATGAGATTTTAAAATATATTTGTATCAAAGTTTACAAAATTTCAATATATTTTCAACAAATAGTAAATTTCAAAAAATAAAAAGTTTATTTTTATAATATGTTTCAAAAAGGTATTTTTTCCAAAGCACACAAAGTAATCCATTAAAATTAAAAGACAAAAAAAGTAATTTAAAATATCAAATTTAAATCAAAATTATTTAAGTAAAGCTGAATTTTATTTAACTTTTTTTACTTAATTATATCTTACTATGTACTTTATAAAAATAAATTTATTCCCAATTCAATGTCCATCTACTTGCCAATGAAGAATTAGTATTACATTTCACAATGTTACATCTGGATCCACACATACACAAATCGAAGAGTATTTTTGTTTAAAATTGAAAATGTTCTTCAGCTGTTAGAAGCAACTGTAGCAAATATTATGTCAATCCGTGAATAACTCTGAAACCACAATTAAAACCTGAAGAGAAACAAGAAATGGATACCGGGTACTACTGGAAAATTATACTTCATTATGCAAGAATCTATTGTATTCATGCAATCTGAGAAAATGATTTGACAAATTAATTTCAAATGTTTTACATTTACATAAGTGCTGCCACCTTTCACATCCTCACCACTCGTCTAACCAGTGTCCTCTCATGTCCTTAGTGACACCACCCACAAACCTTCTCAGCATTTAAAAACAATTATCTTCAGTTTTGAGACAAGACATAAGGCAAGAGTAGTGAAGAAAGATTTCCCTGGAATGATGAGAACTAACATTTAAATTACATCTCATGCCCAGCACTGAGCACCAACTATCAAGGGACAGAGGCATTCAGGTGCTCTTTAACAATATTTTTTATGTATTTTTATTTTATTTATTTATTTATTTATTTGAGACAGACTCATGCTCTCTTGCCCAGGCTGGAATGCCATGGTACAATCTCAGCTCACTGCAACCTCCGCCTCCCAGGTCCAATCCATTCTCCTGCCTCAGTCTCCTTAGTAGCTGGGATTACAGGTGTGAGCCACCACATCTGGCTAATTTTTGTATTTTTAGTAGAGATGGGGTTTCCCCATGTTGGCCAGGCTGGTCTTGAACTCCTGACCTCAGGTGATCCACCCACCTCAGCCTCCCAAAGTGCTGGGATTACAGGCATGAGCCACCGCGCCAGGCCAACAATTTTTTGTTTGTATGCCGTGTCCAGGACTAATAGCAATATTTTATGTCTGACAGCCTCCAAAAATTAAGAAATGAAAAAAGTCCATGAAAAAGAACATGATACAATACAAAAAGGATACATTCAGAATGTCAGAAAGAGTTATTGATACAAAATGATGACTATAGTTGATAACGATGTATTGTATTCTTGAAAATTGCTAAGAGAATAGATTTCAAGTATTCTCACCAAAAAAAAAGTATATATATGAAGTAATTCCTATGTTAGCTCGATGTAGCCATCCACAACATATACATATATTTTAAAATAGGTTGTACACAATTAATATATATGATTTTTGTCAATTTAAAAAGTAAACAATAAACAGTATTTTGTTACCCAAAAAAAGTGTTCTTGAAAATTAAAAATACAATAGCAAAAATTTAAATCCAACAGAAGTGTTTGAAAATAATGTTGAGGAAATATCCCAGGAAGTAGAAAAAAGAGAGAAAGAAAGTTTGTGAAATAAGTAAGGAAACTAGAGGATCAATCCAGGATACATAGCAGCCAACTAACACGAGTTCTAGAAAAGAAAAAGAGGGAAAATAAAGAGTAACAATTCTATTATAATTTCAGTACTACCTTCAAGAACTGAAAAACATGAGTTTCCAGATTGGAAGGGGTCACTGAAAAAACAGTGCAATCGATGAAAAAATATTCTGTATAATGGTCCATCGTGTGGTATTTGTAAATACCAGGGACAAAGATAAAAGCCTAAAATTATGTGAACGGTGGAAAAAAAAAGTGTTCATTTACAAAAGATATATCACTGTCATTAAAACTCCTATTAGCAACACTGGTAGAAAACAATGTAGCAATATCATCAAAATGTGAGAAGAAATTGATGCCAATCTAGAATTCTGTACCCAGCCAAACTATCAGTCAAGCATATAGGTGAAATAAGGATATTTCAGAGTTTCAATATACCCCCAAAATTGTCTTTCCAGCTACCTTTCCCAGGAAGCTACTGGTTGACCCATTCATTCCTCCTCAGTGAAAAGTTAAGCAGGAAAGAGAAAGACAGGGAAACGAGGTAACAAGGCTCCTACACAGGAAAGGTGAAGGCGTTCACAGGATGAGAGTGAAGAGAAGTCCCAGGATAGCAGCTCTAGTTAGAAACATCTAGAAGTTTCTCTAGATTTCTCTCTAGAGAGAAATCAGCTTGACTAGAACAGATGCAGGAGGCTTCTGGACTAGACAGCCATGAAGAAAATATAAGTAACAGAATACTTGACAGGTTGTAAACACACTCAGACAAGACTTTCTGGTCTATTCCAGGGGAAAGTTTCAGAGATTTCACAACTGATGCAAAGAAAATTTTGCAAATAAAGAAGTGGCAATAATTAATTCCAAGAAAAAAATCAAACATTATTTTTCAAAAAGAAGAAAAAATGTTATCCTAGCATACTGTGTAAGTTCAACTGTGAATATTAATTACATAGTAATAATATAAACATTGAAAAATGACTTACCCAAAAATTTTGGAAAAAAAAACCATACTGGAAGAATGCGAGAACAGTCAGAAGAATAACATGAGTGTGTGTGTAAAGGCACTATCATTGAAAAAATAAGAAATGGTAGTATAATCATGGTCTATGGGGGAAAACATAAGAGTTAAAAATATTACCATGGGAATTGGGAATTAAAGGAAATTTGGCACAAAACTACTGTTTCTTAGTTACCTACCTAGTATTATTTATTGACTTGTTAAACTATGTACCTGTTTTACTTTGACAAAATTCAATTTAAAAATCAGTTGCATAGGAGGGAGTACATGGAATGAGACTGTAACAAATCATGAAGCAATTCTAGAACAATGAGAGTGTGCATTGGCCAGGGACAAAGAGTAAAATTGTTTCTCTGCATTAAAAAGTTTATTTGAGTCAAGGTCATGATTTTAAAGTGCAACTAGCCAGTGTAATTATATCTTTTCCTCCAACTACATTTGTCCAAGCACAGATACAGGCACCAAGCAAAAAGCTGGATTTAATCAAGGCTGCAGTTTGTTAAAATGAATATATGAGAAAATGGAAAGCGAGTCAAAGACATATGCAAGGGTTATAACAATTGAACATGGAATTTAAGATAGGTGAAGAAGGAATCAAGACAGCAAGGGAATCATGACAGTGAGGGGATGAAGGGCAGGGAAAATACAGTAGGACCAATGGATTGAAAGTCTGATGGAATAGAAAGGTCATTGGTGTTGGACTACTAGAAGGAAGGAGGTAGAAGAGTGGAGGTGTTGGTCAAAGAAAGAGAGCCATGAGATTGAGATTAAGGAGATGTAATTATTGGTGATGACAAAGTTGCAAGTGTAACTAGGGGAATGAGTGGCTGAGAATGGGTGGAGGACAAAGAAATAAGAAGAGCTTAAGGAAGTGAGGAGACAGGACTTATTTTGGGTAACATGACGACAAGTAATAAGGATGAGAAGCTGTTGCGGGGGGCAATTATTGACATCCATAATGTAGAATGCCATTTTCACATTTCATATCTATGACTTTTATGCTCCTGAGTTTATAAATTCAGGATGGGAATAGCTGTTTTACCACGTCTGTAGTAAATCCTGTATACATCTGAGAGGTAGGAGTGGGATATACTTACAAATCCTTGCAGAGGATGACAACAATGTCTTCAGTTCAGAGGTTCTTTGGTGGTTCTTAATGACCTGCATAATAAGGTACTGAACTGCTGTCTTTCATTTCAGAGGACATTTATCAAGTTCTACTCTATGTCTACTCCATCCTTTACCCAAAATGGCTGAAGCCCATCTATGCAGACTCACTGTGAATACATGAAAGCCACATGCCGCATCCTATCTTCGTTACTCACTCAGACTCACCCTAGTTCCTTCACTCCTCTTCCTTGGATCACCAATCATTTGATTCTATCCTTGCTGCCCTAATTATTATTTCAGGGTTCCCATTCTAGGTCACCATCTTATAATTCTTCAGTGGATTTCAGCCAATTCTCTTGTTTTTGAACATGCACTGGGACCAACCCCTATTTGGGATCGTCGTCCATTTCAAATAATACCTTCTCTCTGTTCATCCCAGTTCTTTGAGAGGGCCAGGCTACTCTGCACATGGGCCATGGTGAGGGTGAGTGTGCACCCTGTTCCAGACACTTGTCTCCTCTTTGAATTCTCACCAAACAAGGGAGAAGTGTCAGCAAAAACAAACCAAAAAATAGTATATACAGTTTCACTGCACCTCTTCTTCTGCAGACAAAGATAAATAATCCAAAGTTCTGGTACCCCAGGATATGTATTCATGCTTCATGTCTTTGCCTCCAAATACAGGCCATTGTTTTTCATCAAACAACACATACTACATATCTCCTATGTGCCTAACACATACTACATATCTAGTATGTGCCTGGCACATACTAGATGTGCTGGCTTCCATCTAGCTTTCCATCAATCCTTTGGACACTTAAAGACTACACACGTGTTTTACTACAAGTTTCCCTTGCTTTGGGAATTGGAGGTTTTGTCTACTAAAACAAGGAATAGTTTTTGCTCTATATCCTAATTTGATTGAAGTTATGAAAAATCCAATCCTATCAAAACTTTACTGCCAATTATCTCAACATCGTGTTACAATTTTATAATTAGCCAAGGAATTTATACAGCCTAAAAATAAAGTTTGAGGCATTATTTTTATACTGAATTTACGATTTTTCTAATGGTTGTTTCAAGGGTATTTTAAATTATTTTTCCCAAAGAATCTGCATTTAACTAATTAATATGCTCTTTTAAAATATTTCCTTGATTTTTAACATTTTACATGTTTATATTATTTTCCTAGCTAGGGCTCATGCCTGTAATCCCAGTATTTTGGGAAGCCAAGGTGGGAGACTCACTGGAGCCCAGGAGATCGAGACCAGCTTGAGCAATGTAGGAAGACTCCATCTCTACAGAAATAAAAAATAAAATTCACATTTAAGAAATCAGTGTCTTATATTTTCCTCATTTTGGACACAGCTCCAAACATCTTGCTGGATATATAGTATGCCCTTAATACACGTTTGGGAGTTTTGTTTGCTTGGCTGGTTTTGGTTCTGGTTTTGTAGCAATACACTCAAGAAAGGCATACAGAACATTTTTTTTAAGCTTTATGCAATCTCAACATTATTGCCTCCATTTAAAAATCAGCCTTGGCTGAGCAAGGTTGCTCATGCCCATAATCCCAGCATTTTGGGAGGTCGAGGTGGGAGGATCATTTGAGCCCAGGAGTTTGAGACTAACTTGGACAATAAAGGGATAACCCATCTCTACAAAAATATAAATAAATTTTTTTAAATATTATGGTCTCTAGTAACCACACTATAATTACGTAAGAAAGTATCCTTAGAAAATACACATTGAAGTATTTAGGAGTTAAAAGGCACAATGTCTCCAATTTACTCTCAAAGGGAATGTATGTGTATATAAAGAGAGAGACAGAACAAGAGACAGATAACAGCGAGAGACAAAGAGAGAAATGGTGAGACAGAGAAACGGTGAAATGAAAATTGGAGTAGCCAAAAACATAGAGACAGAAAGTAGAATGGTGGTTGCCAGGGCTGAGGCAAGGCGGAAACGTGGTGTTATGTCATAGGGAGAGTTGCAGCTTTGCAAAATGAAAAGAGTTATCAAATGGAGTTATGGATGGTGATGATGGTTGCGTAACATTATGAATATAACTACGACTACTGAACTGCACACTTAAAAATGATTAAGATGTTAAATTTTATGTTATGTGTATTTTACCATAATTTTTAATTTGGGGGAAAAGAGAGCAAATGGGGGAAATTGTCAACAGGTGATGAATCTGGTAAAGAAGGGTACACAAAAGTTCTCTAGACTATCGTTACAAATTTGCTGGAATTTTAAAATTATAGAAAAATAACAAGTGACCCAAATAAGTCAATATCTAGAAAAAAGTATATCCTAGAGTGAAAAATTCTCTCTTGCCATGCACTAGAAAGCAGGAGGAAAAAGAGGTTTCGAGTGGCGAGTTTCAGATGATGGATGAGGTGATGAACTATCAATTGTTTCGCTAGGGAAAGAGCCCTGATGTTAAATGAATTTTCACTTTTGCTAGACTTGGTTTGGCTCTTAGACAACTCAGCCGTCAGACTTTGGGGAGCTTTGGGAAAATCCCAGCACACATGTTTGAGCATCATCTACGACTGCTTCTGGAAAGCCCTGCCCTGAGACAGGTCCACCCTTGAGACACTGTCCAATGAGAAAGGAAGTCAGTGGAACAATGAATTATAATTACAAGGGAGACGAGATGGCTGAGAGGCTGGGAAACAGCTGACATCTCTCTGCTTTTGAAAGCAATTCAAGGTGAGCTCCTAATGCTACGTTGGCTCCTGAAACCACAAACTATGCCTTCTCTCCCCCAGTAAGTCATCACCAAATGCCAAAATGCATGGACTCGTGTGCTTCAGCTCCTGTATATTGTTAGGAAGTTACAATTCAGAAGCCAGCATCTGGGCACAGTTGGCAAAGTATTCTAATTTCCCAGCTCCCTCTTGCTGCAACCTGGTCCTCCCAAGTCCTTCTGCAGTGACCTGTGAAGCCCAGGATGGACTTCCCATGTTCAGGTTTACTGTAAACTGGCAAAGAATTAAGTCAAGAAGCCTTAGGCAATGAAGACATGCACGGGAATGCTGAGGCCTGACCACAATTGAAACTGTCTGAGTCAAAAGTCAAGAAGTCATTCACATGCCAAGGGCCATTTCCTCCACCTCACCCCCACCCCCCGCTATGCTGGAAGTCAATTCTCCACAGTGCGTGGTGAGTCAGGCGTGAGCACTTTGATTATGGCTCAGCTGATGTCATTCAAGAAAGCAGGGGGCGTCACCCACTGCATCAGAGGAAGAGACATTTGACTGAGACAGATCCACCCTCAAGCTCTCTGGGGAGCCTGACATTTCCAGGACACAGAAAACAAACTTCCTCTTAGGAGGGAATACGCTTTCAGTGTGGGAAAAAAAATAAAAAATAAAAAAAAAAAAGACGGAGAGAACTGGAGAGGGTCAATACGTGCTCACCTCTGGCTGAAAGCCCACAATCAGGGAAATTTCCGTCCTTTCCGAAAAGGTGAAAGCATCAAAATGTCCTCTGGTTCACAGGCAGATCCAAGGAACTGCACGTACACAGAGAAAACCTCAGTCTTGACCCAACAGAGCCTACTGGATCTAGCAACCACGTACCTCCCTTTCAATTCAGCTCATACATTTAAGTATTTATTGAGAGGCCACCTTGTATGTGGTGTCAAAGCTGTTCTTTGTGGTGGGAAGATGGAATTCAGATCCAACAGGGCCAACATATAAGCTGCTGTTGTTGCTGCTGTTGTAACTTACCTTGAGTTCTCATTTTCTGACACTCCCTTTGCATGGATTATCCTATTTAAATCTCAACAATTTTGCCAAGTAGATACTATTATTTTCTCTATTTTATAAATGAGGAAACTGAGGCACCAAAATGCTAAGTAACTGATTGAAGATCACACAGAAAAGGAGTGGAAGGGCAAGGGCTTGAGCCCAGCCTAGACCAGCAGTGTTCAATTGAACTTTCTGCAATGATTGCAATGTTCTCTATCTGCCCTGTGCAATAAATAGGGTAGCCGCTAGCCCTATGTGGTTAATGAGCCTTGAGATGTGCTCACTGCAACTGGAAAACTATATTTTAAATTTTTATTCAATCTTATTTAACTTAAATTTAAGTTGTACTTGTTGCTAGTGGCTACCCCATTGGACAGGGCAGATTTAGACTGACTCAAAAGGTACACAACCATGTACTAAACAGCAGATGACAGTAGGGAAGACCACAGCCTCACCATCTTTTAGTCGATAGAAAATCAAATTACAATAGACATCCATGCCATTCTTGAAGAGGAAGAGGGTTGTCATGAGGCTGTAAGGAGTGGACGAGAGAAAGGCATGGCCTGCGGTTGCCAGAAAAGGGAACACAGGCTGACTGGGGCTCTCCTTCAGGCACTGATGGCATATGTCTTTAAACATGCTGAAAGCATGTGGCTCACATCCCTAGCTACCACCCTTTTCCCCCATCTACCCACAACAGCCTCCATACAACTGTGACCCTGGTCCTGTAGTGGAGTCTGCAGGCCCCGAGTGCATGGAACCCCAGGGCATTCCACCCTCTGATGGGCACTGTGCCCAACACCAAGGAGGATGCACGGGAAAGATGTGTCCCTGGCCACCTGCTTGGGAGGAAGTAGCTCACACCCCAGAAGGTCAAGACTTACCAGCCTGAACTCACTGAGTCACAAGAGACAATGTGTGAGTCAGTATAGGATGGGTTTCAAGGGAAAGGAAAAAAAAAGGATAACAAATTTGGGCTGGATGAATAGGTAGGGACAATGTCATACAGGAAGAAAGATTTGAGCTCGGCTGCAAAGAATGGATGAATTTGGAAGGTCCAAGAGATGGGGAGGAGAGGGCCAGCCGACAAGAGCACAGATGTCATGAAGGGAGGTCTTGTGGCTTATGTATGCAAGGTGGGACAGTGGTCAACTTTCTGGCTAGCCCTGTCTCACTCCAATGTTGGGAGCTCATTAACAATGTCCTTGTTCTCAAAGTGCCAGAAGAGATCTGAGATAATTTTTTTTTTTTTTTTTTTTTTTTAAAGACAGAGTCTCACTCTGTTGCCCAGGCTGGAGTGCAGTGGAGTGACCTCAGCTCACTGAAACCTCTACCTCCAAGCCCAAGTGATCCTCCTGCCTCCCGAGTAACTGGGACTACAGGGACTACAGGCAAGCACCACCACGCCTAGCTGATTTTTATTATTTTTAGTAAAGACAGGGTTTCACATTGTTGGCCAAGCTGGTCTCAAACTCCTGATCTCAAGTGATCGGCCTGCCTTGGCCTCTCAAAGTGCTGGGATTACGTGCATGAGCCACTGCGCCCAGCCCTGAGAGATTATTTAAGCTGGCAGGAATTTCATTCAATATAGAGATTTCAGAGATAACCCCATAGGGATTCCATGAGGTGTCCATTCTGTTTTGTCAGCCAGTGAACGGGGTGATTCTGATGCTTCTGAAGCTCTCATGGGTGTACAGATCTCAATCACTCCCTTTTCTAAGCCAGGACCTGCTCAACTGTTAGAGGTCAAGGAGAATTTACCCCATTTCAGAGCTGTCCAGGAAGAATGACCCAGACAATCTTGGGAAGCTGTTCTGAGAAGTAGTAAGTTTAGCTCAAGATACAAGTCCTGGTGGGCCAAGGGAAGAACTGTCTGCCAAAACCCAGCAGCGACTTCAAGTGGCTGTATTGGAATTAAAGATTTCTTTGCAGGGAATTTTTTTGAGGCAGAGTCTTGCTCTGTTGCCCGAACTGGAGTGCAGCGGTGCAATCTCGGCTCACTGCAACCTCCACCTCCCAGGTTAAAGCAACTTTCATGCCTCAGCCTCTGGAGTAGCAGGAACTACAGGCACGCACCAACACACCCAGCTAATTTTTGTATTTTTAGTAGAGATGGAGTTTCACCATGTTGGCCAGGCTGGTCTTGAACTTCTGACCTCAGGTGATCCACCTGCCTTGGCCTCTCAATCCCTGTAATCATGGGATTACAGGCATGAGCCACCATGCCCGGCCTTCTTTGCAGGGAACTGAAAATAGTTTCTCCAAGCATTTCATTTTGCAGTAGAGGAAGCTGAGGCTGAGAGAGGAGAAGTGACAATTTCAAGTTCAGACAGCTATGGGGCCATACACAGGAGGTAAAAAACAGGATTTGAGGCTGGGATCCTTTGACTCAGCACCACCTGGACAGAACAAGGTCTGTCCCCACTGTATTGACTCCTGAGTACCATCCAAAACTAAAGACAAAAAAGCCTTCTCTTGGCCTCTTTCATGCCTATTTTCATTAAACTATCTGACTTGACAGCAGTTCTATATTAAAAAGCAGGCACGTATCTTTCAAGGGCTGTGTCCTTTGTTGTACTATCTCAGTATTTTCCAAAAGCACGAGGAGATCCCGGGGAAGATAAACCTCTGCCAATAAGGTAAATGTTCCTGTTGATTATGGGGAAAAATATGATGTCCCTCAGTGTTTGCTGCCCCTATGGGAAGAAAGTGGTGGCAAGTCTTGTTTTTATTCTGAATTTCCTCCTGGACAGTGCAGGTCCTTTTTGTTTTTGGTCTCCCAGCCAAGTCAATACATTTTCCTTCCTCTCTTAAGGAATTCCTACTCCGGATGGCAAATTTCACCCACGCAGCTCTGGGGTTCCCATGTGTCCGACTCAGAAGCAGACAGGGTGCAAAGGTAGCACTTCCCTTTCCTTGTTCATCAGCATAGGCTTGTGCACGATGAAAGAGCCCAGCACTTTCGGAGGCCAGGCCGAGCATCTTGGCACAATAGAAAACACAGACCCAAAACAACAGCATGCATGATAATGAGCCTTTCCTTTCTCCTGGGAGGTGTCATGTGATATTCCCCTAGGAGCATCTCTAGTCCCTCCTGGGTTCCCCCCTTGCAACCACTTTATAGGGTAGAAAGAAACATGGAGCGTTGGAATATTTTTACGTGGAGATAGAGGGTCTTGCGATGTTGCCCAGACTGGTCTCAACTCCTGGGCTTAAGTGATCCTCCTTCTGCCTCAGCCTCCCATGTAGCTGGGATTACAGGCTTGAGCCACCACACCTAGCTCAGATTTATCTTCTAACACATTCTTTTAAAAGGTCATTTAAAAGATTCTTTTTATCTAGTTTAAAAAACAAAAAAAGTCCCAGGAAGAAACTGAAACAGGAAGACTCCTGCAAAGCTTATCTCCTAAATAGGTTGGTTTTTATCTGATGAAAATGCTCAGGTTGTGAATATTTCTGACAACAAGCTGGTTCACACGACAGAGGATACTGCTGGGAAATGTGGGGAGGAATTAGCCTATGTGTGTCATTAGTCACAATGGGCATTTCCTATTTAAAAAAAAAAAAAAAAAAACACCCCACATTGAAGAGGTTCAGAAAATGAATTCCTCATTTTTGAGCTGCGTTTCAGGTTGTAATAGAACTTAGAAACAAAGGAACATGCTCTGCCAGTCCCAGTCACAAACTCCATTCCAGAAATTAAGGCCCAGGGCAATTCTGATATTTTGATTTTTTTTCTTTCCCTTTCAGTGTGTAGAAAATGACTAAAGTCAAAAGCAAAGATTCCTAAGAGTCATTCTGACAGGCATGTGGGACCAGGGACAGTGCTAGAAGATAGAGGACAGGTGGTTCCAGATGACATGCGAGATACACTGAAGGCCTGCGTTCCTGCCCCCACCTCCCCAGACCAACGCCAGTAGTAGAGTAGTTGATGTGTTTCAGTAAATAAATATTTCTCTAGGCATTTAGTAAAACCAGGGTATGCGATCCATTTATTTGGAAACAGAGTTTTATGTAGTGTTTTATTATTTTTCCCTTGTAAGGTTTTCTTTTTTCCCAAAGAAGAGTACTCATTAATTTCAACCATGGCCCTTAGGTATGTTGAAATCTTCTACTTATATTGGCTACCACAGAATCTAAGTTCAAATAACAATCTTTTACGAAGAGCAAATATTTGTCAGTACTAAAATTGAATGTGTTCCTCTGTGAGATACACTCCAACACCATCCTAGAGACTCCAGGAACTTGGGTGAAGCTGTCACATAAAGAAGCTGGAACTTGGGGCTCTCTGATACAACCCCCAACTGTGGTGCTCAGAGGGTCCATATTTTCCATGGCTGTAAACTGGGATTTCATCCAGGTGCTGGGCTACTGCCTTATAATACATGACAAGTACCTTGAAGACGGGATTTAAGTCAATTCATTCCTAAAGCATCTGAAAAATCTGGCCAATGCCTTTTCCAGGGTGTGTATCTTCAGTAAATAATGCAAGCTCATATATATTGAAAGCTTACTTTGCACTAAGTACTGCAAAAAGAGTTTTCCATGTGCTGGCCATGCTCAGTGGCTCACATCTGTAATCTCAGCACTTCGGGACACCAACGCGGGTGGATCACTTGAGGTCAGGAGTTTGAGACCAGCTAGACCAACATGGTGAAACCCTGTCTCCACTAAAAATACAAACATTATCTGGGTATGGTGGCATGTGCCTGTAGTCCCAGCTACTCAGGAGGCTGAGGCAGGAGAAAGGCTTGAACCCGGGAGGCGGAGGTTGCAGTGAGCTGAGATCACGCCACTGCAGTCCAGCCCGGGTGACAGAGTGAGACTGTCAAAAATAAAAAAGGTGGGGGAGGGGGGGCTTTCCATGTGTTATCCTCTCTGATCCTTCCAACAAGTCAATGATAGAGTCATCATTATTATTCCCATTATATAGATGAGGAACTGAGGCACAATAAGTAAAGTCAATCGCTCAAAATCATACAGCTAATAAGTAGTGGATGTGAGATACACATCTTAGCATCCAGATGCCCAAGCTTTAGAAAGAAAAGTCTCAAAACTATTATACTATCCTGCCCCCCATTCAATAAAAAATATCACTCCTTAAGTGAGACATTGTTCTAACTTTAGAGTCAGCTCTTCTGAGATGGTTTTGCAAAGTTAGTTTTTGCATAGATATGCATAAAGTTAGGTTACGCTACAGTAATAAAAATACCTCCGAAATCTCAGTGGCCCAACACAACAAAGGTGAACCTCTTGTTCACTTCTGCTAGGACATCATTAGCCAGGTCTAGTCATGCAGCCCCAACCTGACTACTAAGGAATACTGGGGGACACCCAGAAGGTTTGGTGAGCAGTGACTATGCCCCGCCACCTGGAAAGTCCTCCCAAGTCTCCAAGGACTGTGTGGCAACAGCATTGCTCTGAAGGATGAGGTTCCAGTCCCAGGTCTTCCACAGACCCACATGTGGCTTGAGCAAATGACTCCTTTTCTGAGCTGCAGTTTCTTCATCTCTTAAATGATGTGATTACACTACTGTCCTTCAAGATCACTCCAGCATACTTTTGAATTTACAAATGAATGTCCCTTACAAAAGACATGTGCCAAGGCTACGCTGGCACCCTCCAGAGGATGTGGAAACGTGTCTCGATGTGAGGCAAGGCTGTTCTGTGGCACAAGTCAAGCTCACCGTTTTGCTTGGATGGCGGGCTTGGGGAGGCTGTTTGCCAACCTAACGGAATGGGGTCAGCGGTTCATGGCAACTCCTAGGCCTCTGGAGATGTTGGGAGCTTTTTTTGTTGGTTTTTACACCTAATAAAAAGCAATTTCCTCTTTTCAAAAGACACATTTTTTTTACGTTTTGAAAGATTAGTGGTTTGCGGGGGCGGGGGGGTTGTTTGGCTTTGTTTTTTAAATTAAAAGGACATCATCTTTTAAGGCTAAAGATATGAGTAACAGAAAGGACAGATAGGTTAACCCAGGTCACTCTGCAAGACAAGAGCAGAGCAAAGAGGAAACCCCACTGCCCTGGATGGGCCTCACTCCAAGGCAGGAAATCATTCTGGGATAAAAATGATTGCCAAATGGTCCGTGGTGAACAAGTGTAACGGGTCCCAAACATGGATTTTATATCCCTTTGAACACACCTAGAAAAGGGGACTCGGCAAAGTAGATTTTGGCTCCAACCTAGCTCTGAAAAGATGCCCATTGAGACACAACCCTGAACCAACCCAGGAGCAAGCTCCTTGCTGGCCTCTTCTGGGAATGGAGCAATTTTACCTTTTCTGGAAGTGAGATTAAGGGCAGGTAAGTGAACAGTCACACATGAGCCAGCTTTCCCTTCTTCAAAACCAGCCTCGGCTATCTCTAGACAGGAACGTGAAGAGCTCACACACCACACTGTGTTCACACTAAGTTACACCACCATTCCATCACATTAGCCCTGAAAAAACATCTGCACACCCACAAGGCCAGCCTGCAAAGCGAAAAGAGAAATAGCAGCAGTGCCAACCCTTTCCCTGGCAATACGAATAATTCCCAGGTGTGTCTAAAGACCACGCTGCTTAATCTACTTCCTCCTCTTTTACCCTGAGGACCTGCTTGCCCATCCAGCAGAACATACTTCCCAGAGGTTTGCCAGACTAGCCAAGCTGACCCAGTGCTATCCTTGGGGCTTTGACAATATCCCAAAAGTTTCACGATAGCGGTATCTGAGGGGCTAGTGCTCCCCTTTTCCCCAGTACATCCCTCATGTTGCCATAAGGAAAAAACCCCTTACCCTACACCATTCGTGGTGACTTGATTTGAAAATACTTTCTCAAACATCCAGTTTGATCTTTATGACAGACTTCAGGGAACATAGATTCTCATTTCCACTGTAAGATGAGGAAAGTGCAGCTCATAAGGCTTTGAGTGGCTTGCCGGGCTTCCCCGGCATTCACAGGTACAGAGTGAGAGTGTTGTAGCTAGAACTTGGACTTAGATGTTCTAGTTCCATATCCAAGCTCCTCTACCACTTGCCTGACATTCACACGGGTTCTTGGTTGAATGTTACCAACATGATGTTCCCCTGCTGAGAGCATCAGGACCCCAATATATCTAAGTTGGCCCACAAGTTCCATAAACAGAGGCCAGGATTTCTCATGTCAGGGAGAGGACTGCCAGGAAATGATTATGAAAGTAAAGGAAACTGAAGTCAGAACAATCCTGACCCCAGGTCACAATAGCCCTCGCACAGGAGGACATTCTGGCTGCTCCATGACTCAACATGCGTGGGAGGCCCCTCTAATATCCAGCTCATCTCCCAGATTGTTCAGGTTACCAGGGGCCATTTGGCTGAGAGAAATTTAGGCTTCTGGTCAGCGTCAGAGGCCTCGGGCCTCTTGTGGTCAACAGTCTGTTTTCCCAGGTCTCCATGCAACCATGACCCCAGGAACCATCAGATGACAGGACAACACTGGTGATAACTGCCCAAGAAGCCCCTGCAGGCCTTGGAGCTCAAAGTCCGTGAGACATCTCCACTCCTCAACAAAGGCCCACTGACCTCAATAGGAAATCGGCACAGGGCTAGGACGTAGCGTACAGACACCCACTTCAACTGCTTTTGCATAGAAGGAAAGATCCACTTGAGGAAAAACAGGCAGTTCCACTGACAGCAGTTAATCATCAGGACTCTGGTTATCTGGAAAACAAACAGAAAGTTACAAAGCAAGCTAGAGTGGAAGGACATGAAGAATCTTATTCTTGCCTGAAGCTTTTAATGCTCACAAGTGCACACAGTCACCATCACATCTGATCCCACAACCCTCCCCTCCCCCCGGGGAATGCAGAAATAATTATCACCATTTGAGGAATAATTATCCCCAAGGAAAGAAGTTCCATAAAGAAATTTGCCACCAGTTCCAGAAAATTCCAGAAAAATAGATTTGCCCGTGATTTCACAGCTGTCTAGTAGCTGTTCCCCACACAGACCAGCCTTGTTCAGGTTCTTCTGGGTCAACAGTGTCCTCCCTTTTGCCCTCTGCTCTCTCAAATCTTTAAAGGTGAAGTTCATGTTCATCTTCTTGGAGAAGCCTTGCCTATTCACTCTAGAGCCAGAACTTGGTCTCTGAACTCCCTCTTCAGGTCCTTGTCCTTCTTTTTTAATCCATTCACCATTTATTCACCCATTCAATAATGAGATGCTGCAAGAGTTCTTCATTGGTGCAAATACCTCCCAAGCTTGGCTTCCCAGTAGACCTGGAGTTACCTGCTTTGCAGTCATTTGTGGATTGAGAATGTTTCGTTACGTCACTCCTCTGGAATCTTCTTGTTCCTTCCCATTTCTACTCTCCTCTCCCATTCACATTCAAACGTTTTCTGAAAAATATTTTTTTGAGACAGAACAATTTATTCTCCCTCACATTTTTTTTAGCTTTAAGTTCAGGGGTACATGTGCAACTTTGTTACATAGGTAAACTCACGTCATGGGGGTTTGTTATACAGATTATTCCATCACCCAGGTATTCAGCCTAGTACACATTAGTTATTTTTCCTGATCCTCTCCCTCCCCCCACCCTTCACCCTCTGGTAAGGCCCAGTGTATGTTATTCCCCACTCTGTTTCCATGTGTTCTTATCATTTAACTCTCATTTATAAGTGAAAATATGTGGTAGTTGGTTTTCTGTTTCTACGTTAGTTTGCTAAGGATGATGGCCTCCAGCTCCATCCATGTTCCTGCAAAGGACATGATCTCATTCTTTTTTATGGCTGCATAATATTCCATGGTATATATGTATCACAGCTTCTTTATCCAGTCTACCATTGATGGGCATTTAGATTGATTCCATGTCTTTGCTATTGTAAACTGAAATTCAGGAAATCTTTTAACAAGGTGAAAATAGGATCTAGAGACCAAAGGACAAATCTAATACAGAACCTTGATTTTATCTTTCATTGTTGTATGATTTAGATCGTTCAGCCTCTCCACTCCACTTTTGCTATAAAATGAGAGAAACTTATCACCAAGAACTAAATATCAATGAAAACTAACTCATCAGTCTCCTTAGCTGCATTAGCTGTTAAAATATTTCAATATGTCCCTAATGGTTGGTTTTAAAGAATGGCTAATGAAGCTAGACATGGTGGCTCTCACCTATCATCTCAGCTACTTGGTAGGCTGAAGTAGAAGGACTGCTTGATGCCATAAGTTTAAGACTAACCTAGGTAACATAGTGAGACTCCATCTCCCAAAAAAAAGAGAGAGAGAGAGAGAGAAAGAGAGTTACCTGACTCTCCTTTCCCAAACATTGTCCTAGAGCCACCCACACTTCCCATGATCCAGCAACTGAAGGGTGAGCACCTGGACCAGACTTAGAAACTTGCTTCAACACAAGGACACATCCTTTCTGACTGGTCAAAGCCTAGACATAAGGAAAGGCTACAAAAAATCAGGAAAATAAGTAGAAGAGGGAAATGCAGCTCTGAGTGGAAGTGCAGCTCCTAAAAGCTCAGCAATGCAGTTGCTAAGTTGTTGAACTGCAGTGAAATCCGGGATCATAAAGCAATTTTCACCTGGACCACAAAAGCTCTTCTTGAAACACATCACTTTTCCCATTGAGAAACACTGGACTTCTATCTCCTGTCTTGTTTGCTTTTAGCCTCTCTGCATGTCTTTTGGGGTTCTCTCAGCCTGTTCCCTGAAGACCACAAAGTGAGCCCTGGCTGTGGGCAAGCTGATCCCCACACAGACCAGCCTTGTTCAGGTTCTCCTGAGTCAACAATATCCTTCGTTTTCCCCTCTGCCCTCTCAAATCCTTCAAGGTGAAGTTCATGTTTATCTTTCTAGAGAAGCTTTGCCTTTCCACTCTAGTGCCTAGTGGTTCATCCCTCCTTTGAGCTCCTACAGCACTTACAATTTGGATAATATAATCTTCTGCTGCCTTTTGTTGTTTTTCTCTCATTTCATGCATATTGATCATTTGTCTTCAGTTTCACTAAAAGATCAAGAACCAATTCTTACCTTCTCCTAGACCCCTACAGCACTGGCATAAAGCAGGCAACTTAGAAATGGTGTGGTACCTGCTTGTCCATGGAAATCATGCTCACAACTAGCTTGGTCGGTCTGCAAAGGTCTCTGTCTGAAATTCTTCCACAGGTCTAATTGGGATCCATTTTAGAAGACATGGTGGGCATTTTTGACATCTGACAGCAAACTCATGAACGTAGCTAATGTCATTCTAACTCCACAAACTGCCAGAAGATCCTAAAACCTGCTTTAAAACCAGACATTGATCAACTGTTACAGAAACCACCAGCCCTGTTGATAACCTTTGCCTAAAGTAGAATAAATATGTGCATAAACTCATTGACCATGAAACTGACCAGGGGGCAGTGGGGAGGAAAATTAACACCTGCCTTTACTGTTTCTAACAAAAGAATTAGCACCTCATTCCCACCTTCCCTCCAGAAAAGGGGAAGAAGGTATGGATTGGGACTGGGGCAGGCTCATTTCACTTCTCCTTTTGTTTTAATCTGTAGAGCTTTAAAAGAGAAAAATCTCTGCAGACAAGAAAATGAGACCAAAGACTGTGTCTGTGGGTCTTATCTTTGGAAAAGGCTTATGTTTACTTTCAATAAACTTGACTGCTTCTGAGACAATGAAAAGAATGATTGCTTAGATTATGTTTGATGATCTCAAAATGTCAAACAATAATAAGGGTCAGCCTTTAAGAGAGAAAATTATAAAATGAAAGGCAGGGGAGAGAAGGACAGCTGGAGGTAGATGCAGTCACATTCCAAGTGTCGCTTTATAAACGGAGAAAGTCACATGAAGAGGGGTCCTCCCACTTTGGTGAGCTGCATCAGAATCACCTGAGGAGCCTGTGAACAGGCAGACACCTAGCCCCCACTCCAGGAATTCCAACTCAACAGGTCTGAGTAACAAAGTGTCTAGAGCATCACTCTTTGAGAAATCCCATGCTAGAAGAAGGAAACATAAAAAGATGGGAGGCTTAGTGTTCCAGAGAGTAGGTTAGATTAGGAGACTCTGAATTAGCCAGAAAATTTAGGAATCCAAGTTACCCACAGAGAGGTATTAACAAGACAATTCACATGTTCCCATATATATAGGGCTGGTTTGCAGCTTGCATGCACCTGCAGGGCCATACCAGTGATCTGTACCTAGTATCTGTGCTGATTGGCCTGGGCCTGTGCTATCCCAGTTGCCAAACTTCATGCATGTCATCATTGCAAGGACATAGTAAAAGTAGCTGAACACCAGCCATGGTAATTCTTAAAAATATTTAAGGGACCCTATTTGTAAAATTGACAAGTACACAAATATGCAAAGCAGATGAACATTTAAATGTTCGAAGGAGGTTTTGTTTCTTGTTATTCTTGCTTGAACTGAAATATTTGGTGATTTATGGAAAGTAAAAGAAAGCTGCATATGTGACAATGTTTCTGCCTAAAAGCAGGAGTATGGCCGGGCGTGGTGCCTCATGCCTGTAATCACAGCACTCTGGGAAGCCAAGATGGGCGGGTCACCTGAGGTCAGGAGTTCGAGACCAGCCTGGCCAACATGGCAAAACCCTGTCTCTACTAAAAATACAAAAATTAGCTAGGCATGGTGGCGGGTGCCTGTAGTCCCAACTACTCCAGAGGCTGAGGCATGAGAATTGCTTGAACCCGGGAGATGGAGGTTGCAGTGAGCCAAGATTGCACCACCGCACTCCGGCCTAAGTGAGAGAGCAAGACTCTGTATCAAAAAAATAATAATTAATTAATTTAAAAAGTAAATGAAAAGCAGGAGTGACTCCACTGACTTATTGCTGCTTCCCTCAGTTCTCCATGTTTGAAGTGAATTCAGCTATAGTGTCAAGGGTGCCTCATGCACTCAAGAATCAGAAATTGCTCTGTGATTTGCCTACCACCTGGACCCTCCTCAAAGTGAAGTGGCTGTCCGAGTGGCTGTCCGAGTGACTGTCCTCCTTCTCATCCTCTTGACTGATTTCCTCTCACCCTGCCCTTCTGCCTCTACTTTGATCTGACCCCCTACCCCTTAATCACAATGGGTCTGTTTATCTAAACATTATCGGGCTTTGGAGAAATTACACTACAGAAGCCAAATAGATAAATAAACTCTGATCTTAGACCTCAACTACATCAAGTTTATTAGTCCCATAGGGATGTTTATCTTGGAGAAGTGCAACTTCAGATCTGGATTCATTATTTGTGGAGGCTGCCAGATCCATCCATAGTACAATCTATGTGGGGAAAGGGCAAATGAGGACAGTGCTAATCCCAGCATTCAGGTTTAAGAGGCCCCCTAAAGAACATCTCTCTTACTGGCCTGGGTTCTGGGACAACTGAGAAATGAGAGTAAAACCTCTCTTTAATGAGAGACTAAATTATCATCTTTATTACTGATAAATATTACAGTAGAGAATGTGGTGGCTAAGATAATGGAACAAATAGGCTTCCTCATCTTGGATCCCAGAATTTTCCATATTTTACCAGGCAATCACAAGAAGATACTATCCTTGTTTTAGCACTGAAAGCCCCACATCCCAAGAAACCCCTAAGTCCTGAGCAAACCTGGATGATGGGTCACCCCAGCTAGGCCAGGGTAGGCTGCCTCCAACAGCATGGGGAGAAGAAGAGATTACACTTCCTACAGGCAGCTCCCTCTCGAGAGAGAGGAACCAGGAAGGCCTCAGTCGTGGAGCCCAATTTCTCCTTCCAAGCTCACTAATCAAATTAAGTAACTAAAGGACAACAGCATCAAGCTGGTGAATCCCCATCCCATGGAAGGAAGCATCTAAAGTGGAGGAAAAAATTCCTTTCCATCACCAAATTCTATCAATGTAACCAATACAAGTGAACCCTTGACAATCCAATAGGAATTCACTGAAAGTATGACTCTAGACTAATTTGAAAAGATATATAATTTCAACCCACCAGGCCAACATGGTGAAACCCTGTCCCTACTAAAAATACAAAAATTAGCCAGGCATGGTGGTGCACACCTGTAATCCCAGCTACCTAGGAGGCTGAGGTGGGAGAATCATTTCAACACAGGAGGCAGAGGTTGCAGTGAGCCAAGACCTCACCACTGCATTCCAGCCTGGGCTAGAGTGAGACCCTGTTTCAAAAAAAAAAAGAAAAGAAAAGAAAAGATATATAATTTTGTAGGTTTCATACAATAACTCAAACTAACTTTTATAAGTGTTATTTAATAATAGTTTCATTGTTTAATAAAGTATGCATGATATAATGGGGGTCTGTGGTTGGATTAGGCCACGTGATCAATTCTTGCCATTGATTTGCGAGCATAAGCAATACGTGTCATTTCCTGTGCAAATGTTTAATTTCCAGTGTGTGGCCATTCAGTGCACTCTTTTCACCCTACAGTGGTAACCAGAAAAGTTCCAGATTGTGATTACTCTGAGTAAAGACAATAATGACATGGGTACAGGGCCTCCAATCAATCTGCAAAGGACATGTAGCACATGTGAGAAATAAGCAACTGTACTCTTGCACGATCGAAACTTGGAGGTGAGTATTACCACATCACAACCAAGTCTATCATGTCTGATACCATAGGTCATAGCAACTACCTAAAACATAAATAGAAAAAAGATTGAAAGGAAATATTAACAGTGATTGCCTCTTTGAGGTAGGATTTTAAGGTCTTCAATTTCTGCTCCTTGATTCTTTTTTGTACTCCTAGGTTTGTTTTACTGAGATTGCTTTAAATGTCCCCATTAAAAAAAATTAAACAAAAACAGATGCCTTTAGACCATCTGCTTTGAAAATATAGAGAGGAATGCTTTAAAAGTATTGTATCAGTTGTTTATGTGCAAACCATGTGTCATGACACTAGTTTAATCTCAGTTCTAAAATATTTTCATATAAATTCTGCTAAAAATTCTGCTCTGTGTCCCATATATGAAGAAATACTTTCCACAACATTTCCTAACTGAGATGTCTATAAAACTCTTTGGTTTCTAAGGAATGCTAAAACTATTTAACTAACAAAGCACAAGGTCCAAAGTACTTCCAACAATTCTCCACCTGAAAAGGAATTCAAAAATGTTTTACTTTTCAAGAGTCACCATGAAATCTACATTTCAGAAGAATAAAATGACACGAAGTACATGCTTCTCATCATTATAGACATTCTATCCACTGTTCTCATATTTCTTCTTTTCTGTGATATTTATAGGGAGAGAGAGGAGGAGAAAGAGAGGTTGTTCTGAAAAGCAAAAACTACAATTATTGGGCTACTCTATTAATTAACAGTATACTCTAGGAGCAGACTATTCAAAATGTGGCTATAGTCAATACAAAGTCCTTAACAAGAATTAATACAAATATCTCAACAAGGCCACATAGTAAGAGGTAAATTGCTGGAGGTATTTTATAACTGAACATTGTACACTTCTTTTTCCAACTCGAGAAGAATAGTGAGCCTTCAATGATCCTTGGCAATTCTTTTACATAAATCTCAATCAGTGCTTTCTCTCAGATTCTCGGCAGTGGTTCCTTCAAACCCACTCCATTCACTCAATCCTTGAATCCAACCACTCCTTCCTAAAAGTTGACCTGACCCCAAGGAAGATTTATGAGTTGTTGGCCTTCCTGGTATGTAGTTCCCTTTCCAGTTTACACAGAGTAAATTCAGACAAATAATTTAAGGAGCTCATTGTTACCTGACAGATTAAAAAGTAAGTATCCATGCGATGGGGTGAGGGAGGGAGAGGTGGTACTCCTGGAACATACCGTACTTACTAGTTAATGGGTTGCCAATTTATGGTGACTTTGCTTGAGTGGGAAGGTTTGCTGGGGAAAGGCACCAAAGAGGAGTTGAAGGGTGATGTGTTGCTGGAGTAGTTGTTTCTTTCCTGACCTGAAAGGCAACCCCTTACTAGACAGAAAGACACTGAAATTCCTCATTATAAAATTGTAAAGGTAGGATTTGAATTGCATCTAAAATAAACTCAGTTGTAACTCGTATAGCATTTTCATAATGAGCCAAACATCACAGTTTACTTTTTTAAAAATCACTTCTTGCAGTACTAAGAAGGGCACGGAGAATACCTTCACGGACTTTTCAAAAAAGAAAACTTGGTTTCATCATGGAAGAACAAGTCATCTTAAAGAGCTATGAAGTTATCCAACAAACTTGCCTTTTTAGAGTGTTTAATAACAGTCACTTAAAATAAAAGAATACCAAAATTTTTCTTTAAAAATTGTCACAAGCATGTAATAGGTACAAAGCTCCACTGAATATATGGCTTGCGAGAATGTTACCCAGCCGAAGCCAGCTTTGGCCCCGTAGGATAGGCTGACGAGCAGTAGACACTAAAGCAACAGGAGCTATCCTGCCACAAGTACAGGTTCACAGGCATTTGCCAGGAGATGCCTCAGTTAGCGGAAGGCACAGACAAAGGCTCAGATATTGAGGTTAACTTCCAGTTTCGAAGCCTAGCATTTGATCCCCAAAACTCACAGGTATGACCTGTATAAACCATGGACAAAATGTTACATTGTGAAGGCCTTCTCTCTATTTTGTTACTTCCATCAATATGAGTCTCATCTTCTGTGATGGTTAATTTTATGTTTCAACTTGACTGGGCCATGGGATGCCCAGATATCGAGTTAAATATTATTTCTGGAGATGCTGGAGAGGGTGTTTCTGGACACGGTTCGCATTTGAATGAATGAACTGAGTAAAGCAGATGGTCCTCCCCAATGTGGGTTGCATCACCAACCTATTGAGGGCCTGAGTAAATAGAGAAGTGGAGGAAGGTGGAACCCTCTTCCTCTCTCTCTCTCTCTCTCTCTCTCTCTCTCTCTCTCTGTCTGCCTGACTGCTGAAGCAGAGACATCAATCTTCTGCCTTTGAACTGGGATTTATGCCATTGATACTCCTGGTTCCCAGGCCTTTGGACTTACATCATCATTCCCCAGTTCTCAGCACTTCACACTTGGACTAGGATTAAAACACACCGTCGGCTGGACACGGTGGCTCAAGCCTGTAATCCCAGCACTTTGGGAGGCCAAGGTGGGCAGATCACGAGGTCAGGAGATCAAGACCATCCTGGCTAACACGGTGAAACCCCATCTCTACTAAAAATACAAAAAAATTAGCCAGGCGTGGTGGCGGGCACCTGTAGTCCCAGCTACTCAGGAGGTTGAGGCAGGAGAATGGCATGAACCCGAGAGGCAGAGCTTGCAGAGAGCTGAGATCACGCCACTGCACTCCAGCCTGAGCAACAGAGTGAGACACCATCTCAAAAAAAAAAAAAAACCCTCACCCTATCAGTTCTGCTGATCCTCAGGCATCATACTCAGACTGTAACTATACCACTGGCTTTCCTATCTCCAGCTCGCAGATGTCAGATCATGGGACTTCTCGGCCTCCATACCACGTGGCCCAGTTCCACAGACAGGCAGACAGACAGACAGATAGATGATAATGAAGATAGATCGATAATAATGAATATGATAAATAGATAGACATGACGATGATGATAGAGAGACAGACAGACAGATCTCCTATTACTTCTGTTTCTCTGGAGAACCCTGAGTAATACACCTTCCCAAAGTAGGATCAAAAACAATATACTTCCCAGACTCCCTCGCAGCAGTTACAGGCAAATGGCCCATTGGATCCACATGACTTGGATGCAGAAGAGAATTACATGAGGCAGTAACTGAGTGCTAGGATGGAGCTTCTGAATCCAGTACCAGACACATTTACAGTTGGGGAAGGTGGCAGCAGTGGTATTTTTGCCAGGACAGCTCCATTATGTGGCTCAGGGTGGGTCCTAACTACCTCGTTCCTGGATGGGCTGCTCACTCTCAGTTGTGCAGCACCCAGTCTGGTGATCTGGCCCTCCCAGAGATTTTGTAAAATATGCAACACTCTTTTTTTTTAGAAACAAGGTCTTAGTCTGAGGCCAAAATGCAGTGATGCAATCATGGCTCATTGCAACCTCGACCTCCTGGGCTCAAGAAATCCTCCCACCTCTGCCTCCTGAGTAGCTGGGACTACAGGTAAATGCCACCATCCCTGGCTAATTTTTTACACTTTTTTTCTGTAGAAATGAAATCTCACTATGTTGCCCAGGCTGGTCGTGAACTCCTGAGCTCAAGTGACCTTCCTGCCTCTGCCTCCCAAAGTACTGGGATTACAGGCGTACACCACCATGCCCAGCCTGCAACATTCTTCAATACGTCTCTTTTGGCCTAAATTAGCTAGGATAGATTCTGTTATTTGCAAGAATGAACCTTGGCTGACAGAAATGACAGTTTACAGGTCAAGGATTGAGCCAATAAATATGGAGAATAATAATATCCAGGAGTGGCAATTACCACTTCAGGAGCACACATAAGGCTCCATTTTCCCTTGGCACCACCCCTAAGCACCTGCTCTTGGTACTTGAAGAGTGCTCTCAGCTGAAAAAACCTCTATTTCTATGATCAAGTATAAGGATTAGAAGGCAGATTTTTTGGGTAGAAATGGCACACAGGCTTAATCTCACAACGTATTTGTTAAAGTCATGTAATTTTTTTTCTCTAGAGCAGGTTTTAAGATGAGGTCATGGGGAAAAGTATGAAGGAACTGGATGAAGGATGAGCATAAAAGAAGCAAGGGAGAAGGCAGAAGTAAGCACCAGAGATTTCATCTGCTTCTCAATTTTTCCTAAAACATGGAGGGAAAGACTGAAAATAAACATGCCAAAATATTAGGACTGTTGTCCCTCCTTATCTGAAGGTATTGGTTTCAGAACCTCCCTTGGATACTAAAATGCTCAAGTCCCTGATCTAAAATGACACAGTAATTGCATAAAATCTATGCACACCCTCTCCTATACTGTAAATCATCTTTAGATTTCTTATAACACCTAATACAATGTAAATGCTAAATACTTGTTATACTGTATTGTGATAGTTGTTATACTGCCTTGTTTTTATTTGTATCTTTTTTCACAAAGAGCTGTTATATTGTGTCGTTTTTATTTATTTTTATTGTTGTATTTTTGTTATTTATTGGGGTTTTAAAAATTATTTTCCATGCATGGTTGGTTCAATCTGCAGATGCAGAACCCACAGATACAGAGGGCTGGCTGTAGTTGCTACCATTATGTAGGATTATGAATAATACTTTTTCTACACATTTATATTTTTCTTAACTTCCCAAATCTTTTGTAATCCACATGTATTTTATAACTGGATTTTAAAGTATTTTTAATAATAAATTATTCTAAGTCTCATTGCACTCAAAGCAATTGGTTAACTATTTAGACCCAGAAGGGAACTTTGGAGTCATCTAGCCTAATTTCCCACACACAGAAGCTCCCCCAACATGCCAGACCTCCAGGATCCTGGATGAAGAGACCCTGACCCTCACAGACCCTTCTTCACCCAGAGTTCCCTGACATACAGAGGACAAGCCCCTGCTTCCTCTGCCCATGACTCCGCCTCAGATGTTTGAAAATAACTTTCATTTGAAGGTCCTGAGACTTTTCTCCAAGTTAAACATCCTTGTTTTTTTTTTTAAGTAATTTCTCAAATGGCTTCTCACAACTCTAGTTATACTGAGATTTACAAATGTCCTTCATAAAATGTGGCACCCATAAATAGAACAAGATATTCATGTTGCCATCAGACCAGGATAGGGTATATTGCCCTTGACATAACATTGACCACCAAATATATTTTTCTTTCATTTTATTTTCCTTCTTTTTATTTCCTTTCATTTCCTTTTCTTTTTCCTTTCCCTCCCTTCCCTCTCCTCCTCTCCCCTGTCTCCCCCTTCTTCTTCCTCTTCTCTCTCTCTGTCTCTCTCCCTCCCTCCCTCCCTGTCTGTCTTTATATATTCCTATCACTATCTCCCTATGGCAAAATGTTGCCTTTAATGGATGCACACTTTTTCTCATAGAAGCATCTTATATTCCTATGATGATTTCATAAAATGTTAAACATAAAAACAGATGTGTATAGAGATATGCACTGAGCCCAACATACTGTGAAGGAGGCATAGGAGCAAGTTCATGTTCATGTTCCCATCCCAAACCCTGGGCCTTCTTCCTATTTGCAGAGCCCTCCTTCCCTCCTTATATACTATAGCTACTCAAGCCTCCCCTCACTGCAGAATAAACTCTGGCTCATGTCTGTAAAACACTTATCCTCCCTTCTCAACATACACATCTGGCCCAGCTAAGAGGCATAATCTTGGTGCTTCGCTCTGTTTCCCAAGGTGACCACTTTTATTTGATAAACCCTAATTCTTACCAATATGCCTATGGTCAACAATAGTTTTCTATGTTTCAACAGTATTTGCATTTCAACAGAGAATAATGCCTCTGCTCACAGGTCACACAGATCTAGGCAAACTGTCAAAGTGAAAAAAGTAATAACTTTACAAAAGTAAGTGTCGTAATCTCCATGTTACAGATGAAAACAAGTCAGACCCTTAGAATTTTGAAGATGTTGCCAGAAGTTAACCCACTCACGAGTGGCAGAGTTGAGAATCCAGTGACTATCAACTCTGCACTGCCTTGCTCTACTCCTCCAGATCAGTCACCGGAATCCCGGGTCCTTCATTCTCTCCCTTCCCCCTCTAGAAGCATCCTGTTTCTCCAAACATAATAGCCAGGGAGCTTCACTGTCTTTCTCTCCTCTCAAATCAAAGCCTCTCCAATCCTCTTTTCCTACAAGTGTGTTAAATACTAGTAGATATTATCTGTCCAGCATGTTATACAAAAGACATTAAAGAGCTAAATAATATAACTCTAAAGTCCATTTTAAATAGCGAGCTGGAGCAAGGAAGAATTCCTCTGAAGTCACACTGTGTGTTCCTCCTTTTATTAAAACTCACTTTGCCCTATTGCCTAAAGATTAAGATTTTAGAGCAAAGTTGTTGATTCCAGGAGGGCTCTCTCTCTTGTTCACTTCCTTTGGTCCCAGCACCTAATGCATTTCCAAGCACATTGTAGGACCTCAGTAAATACTTGCTGAGTTAATTAATGAGCATCAATAGCCAACCACCTTTTGAAATGTTCTACAGGCCTAATGTGGAACTCCAAAGCCCACCTGACTTACAGATATTGAGCCCCCCAGGAAGGGGAGACCTGAGCTAGGAAAAAATCTTGTAAGTTGAAGCTCCAGATGTATACAAAAGAAAGAAAAGTCCGAAAAAATTCTAATTAAACTTTGGAATTTATTCATATAGTCAACAAGCATGTATTAAAGCCTTCCATGAGGCAGGCACTGTAAGAGAGACAGAGAGCTGAGATGAATAAAACACAGACCCTACCCTGAAGAAACCCACAAGCTACTCTGCAATACAGACACATGAACAGATAATTCTGTGTCAAAATGAAGTAGGACTTCTCCTCCCTCATTCTATGGAAAGGATATTTGAAAACTATGAGAAATCTAATTAAACCTGTTACTGGGCCAGGCATGGTGGCTCATACACGGAATCCCAACACTTTGGGAGGCCAAGGAGAGAGAATCAGTTGAGGCCAGGAGTTCGAGACCAGCCTGAACAACACAGGAAAACCCCATCGCTACAAAATATTTTTTGAAAAATTAAACAGGTGTAATGGCTCAGCCTGTTACCAACTGGCTGAGGCTTTAAGGGCACTGGTAGCCACCAGGGTGGAATGGAATACTCATCATGAATGATAGGTTTTCTTGCTTTGCAACAGGCTGAGTCAATCACACTAGGAGAAGAAAGAGACCTTCCTCAAGCCTCAACTGTGTTACCTGCCTTTATAAGGTAAGCTTGAGTTTAGTTGAAAGTTGTGGAGAGATTACACTGAAATTACAGTGTAATTTCATCCTTATTTTGAGAATTAAAGTCCAACTCTATTCAGCCAGAGGCAGCGATGAAAACTGGGACAAGTCCCATCAATGTTCAGCCCATGCAAGAGGCATTCAGATCTCTAAGGTGCAGGGGTTGGGGGCATACACTTTGTATGGGGAATGGTGGAGTCTTCTGTGAAAGGTAAGGGAGAAAAGGAAGAGAAAACATATCAGAAAACAGGGAGCACCACCTGAAATGTCTACTTTTCAAAGACCTCCCTTTGTAATGCCCTCCCTGGTCAGGTACAAGGGAACAAGCACGTTAGATACAGATATCATCTCCATTCAGTCCACCCTCTTCTGTTCTTTTGACATCTACACAGCCCCTCAAAAAATGACATATTCCTCCACTGTCATAGTATTGGGTCTGAAAAAGACTGAAAAAACTCTAGGAAGACACAGGAACTGCTCCTCAATCATGTTGCAGAGCCAAGGCTGGAGAGGCATCCATTTCTTACCCTTCAATCAGCACCTCTCTAAAGGCAAAGTCACCATTGATTAGCAACAGCTGCCTAGAAGAGCCCATGCCCAAAAGGCAGTAAATTCCCAGGTAATGCTTCATGCATTAAGAACAAGAATTAAAAGGCATGAAAAGTGAGGATTCCCCTACATGTGGGTTATAAAAAATATTGTAATAGATACAGCAATGAGTATGTCAATAATGAATGCCATTTACTGAGTACCTACTATAGGCCTGACACTACACGTACATTATTTAAGATCATTCTTCCACTATCCCCATAAATTAAATATCATCATCCCCAATACATAAATGGCAAAACTGCAGCTCAAAATTGGAAAAGACTTTTCCCAAGGCCTCAGTGCTGCCACTTATATCCAGGTCATGCTTCCTCTACAGTCCTTGTTCTTTTCATTATACCACAGAGCTCATTTATTGGCAGACTTTGGAGGACTCTGAGCAGAAGCTTTTTAAGGGCTCCAAGAAGGCTTCCTGGAGGAGGTTCCACCTGACCTGGGTCCTAAAGGATGAGTATGAAGTATTCAAAGAAAGGGCAGGAAGAGGAAAGACACCATCTTCACCAAGAGGACCACCTAAGTAGAAGTGTGATGTGAGCAGGAGCCCAGCACGAGCTGAGAATGCCGAGGCCACCAGTATTGTTAGAACATAAATGTGAGACAGGCAGACAGGAAGAAAGGGCAGAGGAGGTAGAGAAATCTGGAGGGGCTGGTTTGTGCTGGGCTTTGCATGCTGTGTTAGAAGTTTGAACTTTCTCCTATAGACAGCGTGGAGCTTTTGGAGGAGTTTAAGAAAGGGGAGTGACGTGATCAGATCAGCATTTTAAACACATCGTCATGGCAGATGTATGAAGGGTAGATTTAACAGGAACAAGACCAGAGGCACAGATGAGTCAAGAGACTGTGACAATAATAAGGTGAAAAGTAACAAAGACCCAAACATAATGTTTTTAATAGGAATGGAGATAAGAGACAAATCTAAAAATTAGAAAGAAAAGTTGGCAGGTCTTGGTGGTGATTTAGATACAGCGGGCAGGCAGGTGGGGGGTGGCATTTGGTGGTGCATGTGGCATTCAAATCACCAGAAACAGAGCTGGTTTAAGAAAAGAATGAGTCTAATGTTGGAGACATTGGGCTGAGGTGTCTGTGGGATCTTGAGTAGGATGTCTAGGAGGCAGCTGAATATACATGTCTAGGGGTCCCCATGGAGACCTGAAGGTGACCTACATCTAGGTGGTAATTGAGGTCATGGGTTTTGATGAGTTCTTCCAGTATGGAGGACCGTGGGCTAAGGACAGGACCCAAGAGAACACAAACAGTGAAAAGTTGGACAGAAGGCCATATGCAGTGGTTCATGCCTGTAATCCCAACACTTCAGGAGGGCCATGGTGGATTGCTTGATCCCAGGAGTTCAAGACCAGACTTAACAGCATAGTTTAACCCTGTCTCTACAAAAAACACAAAAAATTAGCCAGGTGTGGTGGCACACACGTATAGTCCCAGCTACTCGGGAGGCTGAAGTTGGAGAATCACCTGAGCCCCAAAAGTTGAGGCAGCAGTGAGCCATGATCATGCCACTGCACTCCAGCCTGGGCGATGGGGTGAGACCCTGTCTCAAAAGAAAAAAAAAAAAAAAAAAGTTGGACAGAAGACAGGGAGCTCCTGAAGGAAGTGTTAACAAATGGTTGGAAAGGAACTAGAAAAATCAGGAGACTAATGAGTTCTGAAAGCCAGTGTACAACATTTTCAGAAGGTGAAAGTCATTCATAGTATCAGATTCGGAGGAAAGCTAGAGAAAACTCAGTACAAAAAAAAAAAAATCCTTTAGATATGGCTATTAGGGAAATGCCGTGACATTAAAAGAGCAGTGTCAGTCATGGTTTGAGAAGTGGTGAAGGGGGTTTCAAGGTCAAAGGAGAGTTGGGGGAACATCGGTATTATTAGGATGAGAAAGAAGTAACCATGTTTACAGACTGAGAGGAAGGAACTGTAAGGAGACAGAAAGATTAAGGATATTAGCCAAGGTAGCGAAAGAGATGGAGGGGTAGGTTAATGTACCAAAGTGATAGGAGCTGAGGTCAAAAGCACAGACACAGCAGCAAAGCAGCAAAGCAGGTGGCCGTGGGCCCGGAACACAGGTACACCCTGAAATGGTAGAAAATAACAAGGAAACTAGAGCTGCAGGTACATTGGAAAAGATTATGGGAAGATTTAAATATATTGAAGAAAATCATGCCCTTTGGTTTCCACTTTTCTTGATAAAGTAGAAAGCAAGCCTTCAGGCCTTTGTAGTGATGCTAATCCACAGAGTTGTGTGGTTATCTCCAGCAGCAAACAGGGAATGATGGGTTGTGGAGAGATGAAATTCAACATTGGCTTATTTGGGGATTTTGCAGCCAAGCAAAACTGTGAGAAAGCCTAGAAGATGCATATAGCGGCAGTGAAAGAGTAAGTTTAAGAAACTCAGTCTGGGGCAGTTCTGAGAGTCCCACTCAAGAAGATACTGTCCTACAACTCCCAATGTGATTTTAGTCCTGGAAAAGACAAGATTCTTAGAAGCACCTTGCACTAAAGTAAGTTGAGCTTCTTCATGCTAGGCAGACGCTGCTAGTTTTGGGTTGTCCTATAAAGAAGTATTAAACTGGAAGAACTGGTAGGACTCCAGCCAGCTCAGTGGCACAGCATCTCCATGTTCCCTGGCACCTGTGGGGCTTGTTTGCTTGTTTTGCATTTGGGGTTCTCCTAGGGGGCCAGATTAGTCAATGCACTATGCCTTACCCTTCTCCCCACTGCTTTTGTAGCTTTGCTTCTCTTCCAATAAAAGAAAATGTTTCAGCCTTAAAGCTTTTAAATCAAAATCAGTTAATTCCAGGGCTCTCACCCCCTCCTCTTTCACCTTGGTCCATGCCCCTCTGCCTCCCTGCTGACTGAAAACCCCACCTATGCCACCGAAAGAGACTCTCTCCATCAACTTGCCTTGTCTAAAGCTCACCCTTCCCCAGCATCAGTGCTTTCCTTTGTAGCCCTCTAGAATAGAGAGTGCATGCACCCCTGTGCCCTATGCTAGAGCTGGGATATTCTCCCAGATCTTCATTGTCACATTGAAAGTCCCTCCCTGTTGGCCCCCATGCTGTCTGGCTCTACCACTCATTGACTTTTCTCACAGTATTCGTGTCCTGACCTCCCAGTAAATCCCACTACAGTCATCAGACTTCGGCAGCTGGATCACTAGCTTCTTCCTCACCTTAAGCACTGCCGGCATCCCAGGGACAATCCTTCCAACACCCTGGTTTCATTGTCCCAAGGTCAACTGCTCCACTTGCAAAATATTAGCCTCTTAGACCCTGGAGCTCACCTCACCACCTGCAAAACATCCCATACTTGCAGCTTCCTCCCTCTTTTTTCCTACCCTACTCTCCAGCTTCATGGAGCACCCAGGCCCTTGAAGCCTTTCCTCCAAAGCTGTTCACCCTCCTCTGCTTCATCTCCACCCTTGTCTAGACCAGACCCTAAGTGGAAGAATGTCGACCACTTCTCCCCATCACTCTCAACTCCCTTGTCCTGTTCTGAGCTACGCTGGTCCCTCAAGCTCCCAGGATCCCAACCATCCATGTTCCCCAGGATTACAGGACTTACTAAAGAAACATTACAGCTGGGGAGATTCGACATTCCCAATATATTGATTCCATTCTCAGCCAAACCCTCAGGTCTGCCAAGATATCCTGTTATATTCCTGAGTCAGCTCTTTTTCCCCAGTCTCTGCAGTAACGATTCCAACTTTAATACTCTTTTCAAACCCTCTCCACAACAACATCTCCACTCTGAATAAGGTATCTTGCCTCTTATTTCACCAAAAACAGGATGCCTCAGGCAAGATCTCCCTCAACTTCCTAAGTGTTTCTGTACCTACCGCTTCTTCTCCAAGCAGTGTTCTAAGGTTCATTCTTCCATCCACCTTTGCTTTAGAGACTATCCCTGAAACATTAGTTATCCCTCTTTTTCTGTGTCTCCTATCTCTATTCTTCCCTCAGATTTTAGCTTATAATTGCATTTAAGCCTCCTTCAACTTTAAAAAAAGAAAATAGTTACTGTGACTCAAGATCTCACATCTAGATGGTGCTCTGCATAGCCAAGCTGTGCAATAAATACTTTTCATTCATTTTTTAAATCAAAGGAATGCATAAGCACAGCTTTTGAAGTTAAATAATGCTACACGACTTAACAAATTTTAAGATATTTTTCCATAATCCTCGTTTTTCTAAATAACATGTACATTATACTTTAACTTTTTATATTTAAACATTATATCTCCCTAGTATGGAAGATGAAGATCAAGCTCTCTCTCCCAACTGCTCAGCATCTCCCACCAGACACACAAACATCCCTTTTCCCCCTTCCTTCATCCTCTCCAGATTGTTATACCATAATTAGTGGTTAATTAATCAATATTCACGTGGCCATGTCTATATATATATTTCATATATTTAGTGTACTAATGTTTTTTAATTTAGTTTACTAATTTAGTTTTTCCTTGTAAACATTTTGTTTTTACATATTTTTTCCTAATCTTTCTTTCCCTGTTCAGTCCTACACTTTCCAAAAGAACAGTAAAACTCTTCTCAATACAATGAAACACATGAGGAAATCCACCGCTTAATATTTGTGTCTCCTATAATCCCTCCATCATCAGTTCCATATGGAAGGATTACTGCCTAGACTGACTGTCCAGCTGTCATACTGAGGTTTTCCTTTGCTACCATCTGTTAATTTTTTCTTTGCTTCTCCCAGTTTTAGAGAACCCGATTCCTAGATTCTAAGTCTTTCTATTTCTTGGTTTATATCCTTGTTTTGATGGATCGCATCCTACAGTAGCTTTCTGAAAACAAGGGCAGGGAAGGAACATCTTTTGAGACCTTGCAAGTCGACTCTCACTCTTAAATGGTCATTTTGTTAGGGCTATGGCTCTAGGTTGGAAATCATTTTCCCCCAGAATGTTGAAGGCACTGCTGCACCATCTCTAAACTGTAGAGATGTCCTATGCTATTCTGATTCCTGGTCCCTAGTATATAACCCGTTCCTCTCTGGTAGCTTTTACAAACTTCTCTTTATCATTAGGGTCCTGATATTTCACCATGCTGTACTTTGTATGTGAACTGTTTTTCATCTATTATGCGCTAGGTACTCACTGGCTCTTTCAGTTTGGAAAGCCAGGTCTTCAGAAGACTTGAAAACTTTGTTCTCATTTATTTGATAACTAACCTCTTCTACTTTCAATTTTCTCCTTCTGGGCTCTTATTAGTTAAATGTTTGATCTTTTGGACTGATTTTCTCATTTTCTCATCTTTTCTACTTTCCATCACTTTATCCTTCTTTTCTTCTTCTGAGACATTATCTTTCCTCAACATTATCTATTGGCCTTTAAAATTTCTACGATCTGCCAGGCATGGTGGCTCATGCCTGTAATCTCAGCACTTTGGGAAGCCAAGGTGGGAGGATTGCTTGAGGCCAAGAGTTCAAGACCAGCCTGGGCAACATAGCAAAACCCTGCCTCTACAAAATTAAAAGAAATAATAATTAGTATATGTGCTGCCAGAGAGAACACAAATAATAATAATAATTAGCCAGGCATGGTAGTGCATGCCTGTAGTCTCAGCTACTCTGGAGGCTGAGGTGGGAGGATCGCTTAATCCCAGGAGGTTGAGGCTGAGGTGAACTGTGATTGTGCCACTGCACTCCAGCCTGGGCAACAGAGTGAGACCCTGTTTATTAAAAAGAAAATACTAACATATTTTAATTTTCAAAAGCTCTTTCCTGTTCTCTGAATGTTTCTTTACATAAAATCCCATTCTTATTTCATAGATATATTTTCTCTTATCATATGAATAGCATTAATCATTGTATTTTGAACTTTTTTATGCCTCCTACATTGTCTCTACGCCTTTCTTCCATTCATTTATCTGTCAGAATCTCCATGTACACTTACAATCTGCCCCAGTTTTTTGGTGATTCCTGGTTTCTCTTCATACTTAATGATTAGGCACTACATTTAAGAAGTTCATCATGCATGGGCAGAGCCTACTGCCTTATGAGCTTCTCCAGAGTTTAAGAAAGGATCTATCTATTCTGCTAGGCCCTGTGTTTGGGAAAGCCAATCTCCTCACCTGGCTGCCTGTGTTGAGTGGGCTGTAAAGCAGAAGAGGCCAAGGGAACCTTCCTGTTCCGCATGCAAAGTGTCACTTAGTGCCCCTGCTTCCAGCACATGACCTGAGTGCCAGAATTAATCCCCAGGCATGGGGTGTGGCAGGGGGAATGGCAGGTACTGGGGAAGTTGCCTGGTTGCCTAACGACGGGAGAGAAAATATGGGTATCTAATGGTTCCTTATGCAAATGTTCCCACAGCCTGCTTTTTGCCCTTTCCCAGTGCCTCCACCTTCAGTGGTACCTGATGCCTCTGATTCCAAGCTTTTCAGAGTTTTCATGACAAGAATGGATTTCTTCCTTCTTGATTTTACCCCCATGCCAACCTCACAGACAGTTTAGCTTTCACCAAAGGAGAAGGAGGGAAAGAGGGAAGGTTGGGGGGGGGCGGCGCAGGAAAGAGAAAGGAAAGAGAGGGAAGGGAAGGACTGAGAAGGGAAGGAGAGAGGGAGGGAGGCAGGGAGGGAGGGAGGGAGGCAGGGAGGGAGGGAGGGAGGGAAAATTTTCTTGAACATCTATTATGTACCAGATTCCATCTGTCCTGGGCCCTTCACATAAATAAACATTGTAATCCCAACAACCCTCTTAGATGGCTACTGGTATCATTACTCCCATCCATCAGACGGTTGAGGAAATACTGCTCAGAGATACTATTGGGTTGGTACAAAAGTAATTGTGATATTTACATTTAGAAGCAATGGCAAAGACCACAGTTGGTTTTGCACCAACCTAATAGATAACTCGCTCAAGGTCATACAACTAGCAAATGTCTGCATTCATACTCAGAGCACTGTGACCCCCAAACCCCATGCTCCTTTCCCCTAATAGAGATATATGGCCCTGGGGACCACGGGCCACCTCTTAAGTCACAAAGTGTTGGCAACCTCTGCCTTTCCTTCACGCAAGGCCAGTTCCGCTGCTGGGGTTGACTCTGGAGGCCCTTCCATCTTCTGGTCCCCCAAAGCTTAGCCAGCCTTCTCAGGCAGTGGATAGAGTATTTTATATTCTCCCTGGAAGGGGACCAAGGCGCTGTGTTCTCAGCTGCCTGGGCTAAGATCTGAAGCTCAGACCCAGCCACTGACGTCACTCGGCATGTCCTCCACTTCCACCAGGCCGTTTATGCTGGCACAGCCCAAGAGCAGGGCTGGCGGGAAGAGGATCAGCCTAAACAGCATTAATAAGAGGCAGCTGGTCTTTAAAAGCTTCCCTGACAATGTAAAGAAACTAAGTCAGATGTTTTTGGAAAGGGTATTTGAATGAATGTGTCTAGCACCTCATCTCTTTCTAGTGCCACTCTTCCTACTTCCTTCCCCACATACTTGCTGCAAGTTTCCTGTGGCTCCTTTCAGCACAAATGGATGATGACCTGATGGGCTAAGGTCAGACACTGGCCAGCATGAGTTAGGGTCCCAGGACTGAGTTGCAGTCAGGGTGCAACATCAAGGCAGGTGCTCTCTCAGGATCACCTAACAAGCACCCTCGGTGCCTGGCTTACCATGCCCTGGTCCCAGGCCTGTGGGGTAGAGTTGCTAAGATGTTTGGGTGAAAAAAGGGTAAGCAGACACAGAAAGTGGGCAGGGATTAGCCTCTTCATGGATTGGCCTAAAAGCTGCACTGGCTACCAAAGTCAAGGCATAGATTATGCCGACAAATGGTAACCTTCCTTCAGGGACTAGAAGAAACTAAACTAAAATAAACTGTGCACCCATCGCACACTGGGCAATGTGTTACGGTCTTTTATGTGCTTCAATTCCCATCCTTAATAAAGCCCCATCCATGCTGTCTTCTTCTCAAGCTATTCCAAATCCTTCCCCTCCGCATGGCCAAGTTCTTGCCTCTTCCGTGAAGCTTTCCCCAGTCAACTCCTCCAACAGAGACCTCTGAGATCTTTCAGTATTTTTTATCTACCCAATCCACTCTGAATCACATAGTTTTTGTTGAGGACAATCTGTCCTTTACATTGGCCTATGATTCCTATAGAAGGCCCCATGCAGGAAATTTCTTTTCAAATTCTGTGCCAGAGGAAACTCTCATCATGAACAACTAGCATTCTCTCTCCTTTCTGACAATGAGATCTTTGTAATGGACCATATTTCCTTCTTTGCCTACCAGGAAACTCCAAGCACAGGGAGGGTATAGTTTAGGTTAGGCATTCAGAGAAGGTCTCTACTATACAAGGAAACGGTTTTTTAAGCTGGGACCCAAAGGATGAAAAAGATTTAACCAGACGAATACTGGAGGGAGCATCATCCCATTCTAAAACGGCAGCATGTGCTAATGTCCTGAGGCAGAAAAGAACCAAATGCCCAGTGTGGCTGCAGCATATTCAGTAAAGGAGCCAGCAGTACCAACAAGACTCAAGAATGCACTTGAGACCCTCCAAGAAAGGGAGCCAGCTCTTACAGATCCTGTGGGCCATGGAGAGAAGTCTGGCTTTTAGTCCAAGTGTATTGGGAAGCACTTGGAGAGGTTAAGTAACACATTCCATCTTAGTTGGCTTTTCAGCAGCAGAGCCAGGTCTCACCACAATTCCGCCTGGTTCTGAATCCATTCCTTATGGTACCTTTGAAAACTTGAGAAGTTTTATGTGGAGGTCTGGTGTGAGCCAATTTACCTCTTAAGATGATTTCTCTAGCAGCTCTGTGGAAAATGCATTGAAGAGAGACAAAAGCAGGAAGAGAGAGATCAGTTAAGAAACTATTGCAAGTTGCCAGGCACAAGATGATGGCAATCTAGCCTGGATACATCTGTGGTCATAAACAGAAGTGAAGAGCACCATGGCATGTTTTGGGGATGGAATCGACAGAACATTTTGGTTGCATAAAGTACTATAAGGAGGCCAGGCACAGTGGCTCCAGCCAATAATCCCAGCACTTTGGGAGACCGGGTGGGCAGATCAGCAGAGGTCAGGAGTTCAAGACCAGCCTGGCCTACATGGCAAAACCCCATCTCTACAGAAAAAAAATACAAAAATTAGCTGGGTGTGGTGGTGCGCACCTGTAATCCCAGCTACTCGGGAAGCTGAGGCAGGAGAATCGCTTGAACCTGGGAGGCAGAGGTTGCATTGAACCAAGATCTTGCCGCTGTACTCCAGCCTGGGTAACAAAGTGAGACTCCGTCCAAAAAAAAAAAAAAAGGTACCATAAGGAATGGCTTCAGAACCAGGCAGAATTGTGGTGAGACCTGATTCTGCTGCTGAAAAGCCAGGTAAGATGGAATGTGTTACTTAACCTCTCCAAGACATAGACCCCTCATCTGCACAATGGGAATAACACCTACCTCGAAGGCCTGAATCAAGTGTTAAAAAACATGACAGCTGGGCACAGTGGCTCACACCTGTAATCCCAGCACTTTGGGAGGCAGAGACAGGCAGATCACGAGGTCAGGAGATCAAGACCATCCTGCCAACATGGTGAAACCCTGTCTCTACTACAATACAAAAAAATTAGCTGGGCATGGTGGTGCACGCCTGTAGTCCCAGCTACTTGGGAGGCTGAGGGAGAAGAATAGCTTGAACCTGGGAGGCAGAGAGTGCAGTGAGCTGAGATCGTGCCACTGCACTCCAGCCTGGTGAGAGAGCGAGACTCCATCTCAGAAAAAGAAAGGAAGCATGATGTGCTGCAAGTGCTTCAGAACACAGCATGAACCTGTTGAGAATCTGTTTCTACAGACTGGGCTGCACCAGCCTGGGGACAGGGATAAGAGGCCTGCAGAGACCTGATCTCGTGGCAATGGGAGCCGAGGCTCAGCCACCCCATGGGCTCAAGAGGCCCCTGTGCTTGTCACCCCTTTTTTCCCGAACTTCATTTTCTTAGAAATTCTACCATAGGAAATGATACTTTCAGACCCCAGAGGAGGGCAAGTTCTAGTCCCCAAAGAGCACTTGAGCAGGAGGGGACAGAATAACCTGAGGAGGGCAAGTTTACCGCAGTGAGAAGCTGGGAAGTAAAATTAACTCTTTAATGAATATTTTGCAGTGTCTTCTTTCTACGAAGTCCCCTCTTTCTCCCTCTCTCTCTCTCTCTCCCTCTCTCTGACTTCTTTCTTTTTCCTCCCGTGCCCTCCTTTCCCTTTCCCTTTTCCTCTATAGTCATGGACTCTGGAGATCTCCTGTCCCCAGTGTTAGGACTCAGGACCAAGAAAGCCCACCTCTGTTTATTCTCCACCCCTCTTTCCTCAGCAGCTCACAGCTGAATTCTCTAAGGTCAGTGAATTCTCTAAGGAGAAGTTAGCCTCTGAACTCGAATTCTCTCTTTCTCTGCTAGGAACCTAAGAAGTTCGATTTCACCAGCTTTCCCCGCAAATTTTCTACGGGCGTAGGGCCATTGGCTATAGAATTCAGTGTCTTCAGTACACCAGACCAAAGCAGTTGCATAATGTTCAGCCAGGCTCCCAGAAGCCTCACAAAGCCAACCTTCCAAAATAGCCCTGGTGAATGAGCCCAAATAATATGTGAAACTATATCAGGGCTGCTGTGCTCAGAAGCCTCACACAGAGTGGGGAGGGGCACTCACCAGACCAAGCTGCTGACCGTCGATATCTTCTCACCGCCATGGGCCGATTAGAAAGGGATTAAGATTAAGTGGACAGGGGGCAACTCCAGTGCATGAGGCCGGAGCGTGACGAGAGGAGAGCAGTCAGCTAACGATTAAGCCCTATGATCGGACCCAAGCAGCCAACACACCGAACCCTCAGAGATGGCCGGGATTCCTGTTCTGCACTTCACCTGTGTTGCTCTCACGTGTGTCCCCACAGCTCCATCATCATTTCCTCTTGGTAGATGGAGACACCAAGGCTCAGAGCTGCTCAATAGCCTGCCCAATCCACCATCACTTGTCTCCTTAAAGGCATGCTCGGGGCCACAAGGGCTACCAGCTGTAGTTAAGTCAGATGTCACAGGTGCAAACCAGGCTAAGCTGCTGCGCTCCAGAAGAGAGGCAAGGAGGTATTCCCAGAGAGATCGGCTCTCAGGAAGGAGGTATTTGGATCTGTCTCTGTTTAAAGTTCTCTGTGGCACTGGTTTTAATGCTGCACAATTCTAGCTGTTGAATAACAGCTCAGAGAGCAGGGCAAACAAAAGGAGAAACTATGAATACAGTGGAAGCCCCTGGGAGCTGCAGGAGGAAGTCATGCACAGTGCGGCCAGGTATCCCACCTGCAGGCACTCTCGGCTACCCCAGTTGCTCCAGCAGAGGGTGCTGCTCATGGTCCCTGCGTGGACCCCAAACCTGGCTCTTCATGCTGCAGCTGCCCTGTTGCCACCAGGCCTCTCTTCCATCCAGCCTCCCTCCTGCATCTGCCAAAAAAACAAAGGCTCAGGGACAGGACCTGCCTCAGGGTCCCACGCCCTTACCCACAGCCTACCTATGTCCTCCCAATCCACTCCTAGCTTTTCTGTGCCAACCTCAGTGGGATACATACCCCTTCCTTCACCCAGGCACGGCCACCAAAAATGCCTTCCTGAGCCTTGGTTCCTTTTGGTGCTCTAGTTTCAAATCCTACTTAACTCTTTCAGCCCCTAACCTTGCCCATGTTGTACTCAAAAATATCATTTAACATCCCAAGTGTCCATGTCAGATGAATGAATAAATGAGGTCTACACATACAGTGAAATATTATTCAGCTTTAAAAAGGAAGGAAATCCAGGCAGGGTGTGGTGGCTCACGCTTGTAATCCCAGCATTTTGGGAGGCCGAAGTGGGCAGATCACTGGGGGTCAGAAGTTTGAGACCAGCCTGGCCAACAGGGTGAAATCCTGTCTCTACTAAAAATACAAAAATTAGCCGGGTGTGGTGGTGGGCACCTGTAGCTACTCAGGAGGCAGAGGCAGGAGAATTGCATGAACCCAGGGTGTGGGTTGAGGAAGCAGTGGGCCAAGAGAGCACCACTGCACTCCAGCCTGGGTGACAGAGTGAGACTCCATCTCAAAAAAAAAAAAAAATTCCTACAAAAAATTTAAAAATTAGCTGGGCATGGTGATGTACTCCAGTAGTCACAGCTACTCAGGAAGCTGAGGCAGGAGGATCAGCTGAGCCTGAGGAGGTCAAGGTTGCAGTTAGCCATGATCATGCCACTGCACTCTATCCTGGGCAACAGAGTAATGACCTTGTCTCAAAAAATAAAAAAAAATTTTAAAAAGGAAGGAAATCCTGACACATTGTGACAGGATGCCATGTGAAATAAGACAGTCACAAAAAGACAAATACTGTATGATTCCATTTGTACCTAGGCACCTAGAAGAGTCAAACTCACAGAGGCACAAAGCAGAACAGGGCTGCCAGGGGCTGGGGGATGGGGAAATGGGAGCTCGTGTTGAATGGGCACAGACTTTCCATTTGGAAAGATGACAAAGTTCTGCACATGGATGATGGTGGTGGTGGTGGTCACACAATAATGTGAATGTTTTTATTGCCACAGAACTGTACACTAAAAAATGGTTAAAAAGGTAAATTTTATGTTATGTATATTTGATCACTTTTTAAAACTTCACATAAAAGTAAAAACCAGTTTCAAAAATGAAATCGCTTAGAAGCCTCTCTCCAGGAAGCCTTCCCTGAACACCCAGGCTTCACTAGATGCTGCCCTGAGCTCTGTCCATAGCTCTATCATAGCCCTTCTCACATTTTACTTAAAATGTCTATTATGTGTCTGTTTGCCTTTCCCAATAGGACATTAAGGCTGCAGGCAAAATTTCATCCGCTTTCGGGTACTTGGTGCCTGGTCAGTGTCTATCACATACACAAGTTCACAATACATGTGCCTTCAATGAAACAACTGAACCCTACATCTGTCTCCTCTCATCCTCTGTCTTTCCATTGTCAAGCTCCTCAAAAATGTCAACCTATACACACTTTCTTGTTTCTTCAGTTCCCATTCCCTCTTCACCCTCCAACAATCAAACACCTTACTCAGACAGTTCCCTAGTAATTACTCCGCCTCGTAAGCCTCTGCTCTGGTGACTGCTCTTCCAGAATCTTCCACCATCACCCAGTTGTGCCATGAGGTCTGTTCTCTGTGTTCACACAATCCCTGAGTCATCCCCATGATGTGATTTTTCACATTCTATATCAATTATTAATTTATGTGACACTCCATCAACTATGAGCTTCTTGGAAGCCAGAAAGGTATCTTACACATATCTGAGCTTCAGTACCTAGCAAAGAGCTTGCCACATGGTAGATACTTGATAAGTGTTTGTTGAATGAATTACTGAGCCCCAATCACTTAGTTCCTATCACTAGTCACTTCCCTCTTGTGAACATCAGATTAAAAAAAAAGAAAGAAAGATAGGTAGACAGAAAGTGTAGTGCATGACTGAAAAAGGAATGAAAGAAAAAGAAAGAAAGAGGGGAGGAAGGAAAAGGGGAAAGAAGATGAAAAGGAAGGGAAGGAAGGAAAAATGTAGTTGGGGGCTGTCTACAGGACTAGCTCCTTAAAGTTTTGCTTCAGTTGACTCTAACACAAATCCTTCCAGTGCCATCTCATGCCTCCTGGGGTGTCTTGTTCTGGCAGTTTGATTCATTCTTTATTTTAGGGGGCAACCAAATACCCTACTTCCCTTAGTAGGCAGAGTCTTAGACAGATCTTGTTGCACCAGGACTCATCTGCACTCCAGAATCATCTTCATCTGTATTTAACTATCCAATTAAATCCAGGCAATCAGCCATCCTTCCAGATAGGGCTGGGGGCTGTGATCCCCATGCATTTTGTGAGCTTGCAGCAACTCAGACCAACAGCTGCACAGTGTTTAGTTTAGGCCTTTTTTGTAGTGGTACGGGAGGTGGTCTTTTTGGTATGTTTTTATGGAAGGGATGGAGGAGGGGAAGCTGGGTAGATGCTGAGTGATCACAGTGTCCTGGAGGATATTGAGCACCGGGGGAAATTACCTTCCTGATGACTCAGAAACAGGAAGTGGTGACCCAGAGCAACGCACGAAGGGGAGACATGTACATAAGCGATGACATCGTTTCCTATTTTGATGAGTGTGGTCGTATGGGAGTGGAAAAGAGGGGAAGAAAACAATCAAAGGGATAGGACAGTGGATCTCCTGCGTGTCTTTGCTCATATCCCCATATCCCCAGCCCCCCTTCCTGCACTGTCATAGGGGCAGCACCTCCGACAGCCTTCCTCTCTGTCAGCCTCGGGCTCTGGTGGCGAAGACAGAACCTAGCAGAGCTCATTTTGAGTCATCCTGACCAAGGATAGGAGCTAGATGAGCAGGCAGGTGCCCTCAGTCCTGCAGAAGTCAATGTGCTGGAGGTGGGAGTCCTCTGAACAGTCAGCGGAAGAAACCAGAATCCTAAGCTTCTGAACTCCTCGCCTGCTCCTGGAGCACAGGAGTGGCCCCCACCACCCCCACTTCACCACTGGGGGGAATGGGTAAAAGGGATTGGAGGTGGCACAGTGAGCAGCCAGCAGCCGGGCGCAGAGTGAGGACAGAGAGACCCAAGAATGTGCAGCAGAGCATCCCGAATGTCACCAGGACATCCCACAATTCTGGGGGGAGGTCAGAGCACAGACAGAACTAGGTCTATTGTGACTACAGAATCAGGCAAAAACTGAGGGCCAAAAGATCTTCCTTTCCCAAAGTTGGAACCTCAGCCAGGTGAGCATGTCCCGTCTGCCAAGCAAAAACACAGCCCCAGCTCTCTTTGCCAGGGTGCCCCAAACTTGCCCTCCACCATAGCAATGAACTCTGTATTAGTCTGTTCTCACGCTGCTGATAAAGACATATCTGAGACTGGGTAATTTATAAAGGAAGAGGTTTAATGGACTGACAATTCCACATGGGTGGGGAGGCCTCACAAACAAGGCAGAAGACAAAGGAAGAGCGAAGAGACGTCTTACATGATGGCAGGCAAGAGAGCGTGTGCAGGGGAACTACCCTTTATAAAACCATTGGATCTCATGAGACGTATTCACTACCACAAGAACCATATAGGGAAAACCGTCCCCATAATTCAATTATCTCCACTTGGCCCCACCCTTGACACGTGGGGATTATTACAATTCAAGGTGAGATTTCGGTGGGGACACAGCCACACCGCATCAAGTTCCTCCATCCCAAGAATGCTCTCTTTAGAAGTCTCTCTGGTTGTACAGGCTTATTGCCCACCCCTGGGAGCCCCCAGGTGGGGGAGCCCCAGCAGAGAGAGTATGGGGGACCCATTGGGAAGTTCTTGGAATGTAATTGACAGTCCATCTGCGGCAGCCTGCTCCCAGTGTGCTCTCTTTGCGGAAGCTCAGGATGAAACCTGCAGCCCAGGTTGTCAATTTTGTGAAAACTGATAGATAAATAGAGCACAGCACATCAAGTCCACCGGCATAGATGGCACCAGGCCCTTGTGTTTGCCCACATTTGTCTCTCTGGCCATCTCCTCTAGGGGAAACCAAACCACCACCATGCTTAGCCAGCATTCTGTGTGAGCAAACCCATGTCAGCCAATTGATCCAACAAGACAACCAATCTGGAGCTAACCTGATAGGCAACTATTTGGTTCTCTGGGATTTTTTTTTTTCATGGAAACTCAAGTTTCCATGAAACTAAATGGCTACCTGAGCATGTGTGCCCCAAAAGTCACTGTAGAGGGAACTGGAAAATGAAGAGTTATATCCGAAGTCTCATCTTTGGAAGGGACTGATGAAAAGTTTGTCCAGTGAGTCTGGGAATGTCCTGGTCCTGGGTATCACATTGGCTCCCCCCAGTAGCATCATGCTGTCCCTCAGCTCTCCAGCCTGCTCCAGCACCTGATACCTTGGTCCACCCATTCCTTATTGGGATAGAGTTGAGATGGTGGCTAAAGTGGAGGAAAGACTAGAGGAAAGAGCCACCTTCAAATCACTGGGCAGTGAAAGGGGTTCAATGGGACAAGCATAAGAAGGAAAGGGAAGAAAAGGAAACATCTCCCTTGGTCTGATGGGAGGTGTTTCCCATGTGTTATGAATTTGGTCCTCACACTTCTTCTACAAAATATTATTACTGCAGAAACTGAGGCTCGGGGAAGCAGAGTAACCAGCTCTAGACATCACAACGAGTCATCAGCTAAGGCAAGGTTTGGCCTGAGGTCCTGAGATGCACTTTCTCTAATTTATCCTGTTGCCTCTGAAGAAAGAGGAAAGAAGTCACAGAGACTGGTGACATGTGAGATGCCATGAAATACCCTCCCCAATAGGAGTCTCCACGGCTTCTATCACAGAACCTGAAATTGGACCACCAAATCGTCATTCCCTGGATCTTAAAAAGGTTCTGGAGGTTTCGTTCAATTCATCAACACAGAGTCATTCTGTGGGCTTCTGCTATGTAACCAAAAAAATATAGATCCTTATTCTCTAAAGACTGAAAGTAGATTTGTGGTTGCCTAGAGGCAGGGTTGGGTGGAATTGGGAGTGACAACTAATGGATATGAGATTTCCTTCAGGAGTAATGAAAATGTTGTAAGTCAGGCACGGTGGCTCATGTCTGTAATCCTAGAACTTTAGCAGGCTGAGACGGGAGGATCACTTGACCCCAGGGGTTTGAGACCAGCCTAGGCAACATGGTGAATCCCTGTCTTTACAAAAAAATACAAAAATTAGCCAAGCATCACCAGGTGCAGTGACTCACGCCTATAATCCCAGCGCTTTGGGAGGCCGAGGTGGGTGGATCACCTGAGGTCGGAAGTTTGAGACCAGCCTGACCAACATGGAGAAACCCCATCTCTACTAAAAATACAAAATTAGCAAGGTGTGGTGGTGCATGCCTGTAATCCCAGCTACTCGGGAGGCTGAGGCAGGACAATCGCTTGAACCCAGGAAGTAGAGGTTGCAGTAAGCTGAGATCGCACCATTGCACTCCAGCCTGGGCAACAAGAGTGAAACTCCACCTAAAAAAAAAAAAATTAGCCAAGCATCATAGCATGTGTTTGTAGTCCCAGCTACTCTGGAGGCTTAAGCCCAGAAGGTTAGGGCTTCAGTGAGCCATGATGGCACCACTGCACTTCAGCCTGGCCAACAGAGGAAGACCCTGTCTCAACAACAACAACAAAAAGAAAATGTTCCAAACTTAGACTGTAGTGATGGTTGCACAACTTTGTGGATATATAATTCACATTGCATACTTCCAATGGGCAAATTTGTTGGTATGTGCCTTATATCTCAATAAAGATGTTTTAAAGATAGGACCTATTCTTGAGGAGCTTAAAAGCAATTATAGTGAGAAGACCTATGCAAAAAAAAAAAAAAAAAAACACACACACACAGACACACACACACACACACAAACAGTATATGCCAAATAGCAAGAGGCCCCCAAAGGAGTTCAGGAACAAGAAGCTCTAACTGGAGTATCAGAGAAAGTAGAAATGGTTGTATTTGAATAGATAAAAGGGAAAAATAAATGTTTCCAGGTTGGAGGAATATGACCATGGGTACAGGAGAAGGTGTGAATGCATGAAGCATGCCCAGGAAATAGTGAGTGAGCAAACCAATAAAACCCTGTTTGGCATCAGACACAAAGATGACTTACAATACTGTATCAGCTATCTATTGCTGTGTAACAAACACCCGAGAACTCAGTAGCTTAGCAACTACGTATTTGTTTGCAATTACACAATCTATATTGGGCTCAAGTGAATGGCTTATCTCCACTCCACGATAAGTTCAGCCCAGGGATGAAGAACCCTATGGCCTTACTCATAGCCTGGCATGTCTAGCTAGCTCCAACTAGCTAAAAGCTGGGTGTTCCTCTTCCTTTCCTCATGGCCTTTAATACTCAAGGGCCTTTCTCTCTCCCAAGAACATGCATCCTCAAGGAAGCTGGCCCAGGCTTTCTTGCATGACCTCTCAAGACAGCAAAAGAGCAAAAACAAAAGCTGCAGGTCTCTTCCAGCCTAGGCCCAACACCACATCCAAGCAAGTCATAACGTCAACCAGATTCAGTGAGAAAGGGAACTATACAGGTGTGGATTAAGGGAAATATGACTTGCTGGGTATCTACCACAAGTACCACTTAGTAAAGTATATACCAGCCTCAGAGGAGCTTATTGTTCGATGGCCTGGTGGCTTGAAAGGTATTTAGAGGGGGAACATATCTGGGAATGTAGGATGGGGAGCTAAGCATAGAGGACATTGAATTCAAAGCTAAGAAGTTTGGATTTCACTCAAGAGTTCTTAGTAGAAATGCAAAAATCCCTAGGAGAGGTGATATTGTGAGATTTCATCAGACACTTTAATACAAGTTGATCATATTGGCCAGGAATGGAGTCTCATGCCTATAATCCCAGCACTTTGGGAGACCAAGGCGAGTAGATCACTTGAGCCCAGGAGTTCGAGACCAGCCCGGGCAACATGGCAAGATCCCATCTCTACAAAAAGTACAAATATTAACTGGGTATGGTGGTGCGTGCCTGTAGTCCTAGCTACTCAGGAGGCTGAGGTGGAAGGATCACCTGAGCCAGAGGAGGCCAAGGCTGCAGTGAGCCAAGATCATGCCACTGCACTTCAGCCTTGGTGACAGAGGGAGACCCTGTCTTAAAAAAAAAAAAAGTTGAAGAAGTTGATCATGGGCACAAGTAAGGCAGAATAGAACCCTGGGTCTATCTATGAAGTCCAATAAGCTACAAGGACTATGCATTCCTGTTCCCTAAATCAGACACCACCACCACCTTTTGATAGAGGACTGGAGGATGACAAGCAGGTTTGCATGCCTGCAGCCCGGCGGGCAGGCACACACCACAGATAGTAAGAGACTCTGCTCCTTTATCCACCCTGTCTCTTCAATTCTCCTATTCTTCTTTCCTCAAGAAACGGTTTGCATCTCCAGATCAGTGGATTGTAACTTACTGAAGCTGGAATCAGAGCTCAGGGAGTGAGAGAAAGGAAAGCAAAGATAGCCAGGACAGAAGCCCGACTGTGCTACGGCAATAAACAGCAGAGGGAACACTGAAAACGGCTGGTCCAACCTAACTATTTGAGTAACAACTGCTCCTTTTCTGACCATTGCTCTCCTGACTTCACATTCCACTCCACCAAAACTTATAAAGCTAATATATTAATTAAATTGATTGTGGTAACCATTTTACAGTGTACACATGTATCACAACATCATGTTGTATACCTTAAATACATACAATATTTTTTCTTTTGGAGAACAAGATCTTGCTCTGTTGCCCAGCCTGGAGTGCGGTGGTGCCATCATGGCTCACTGTAGCCTCAACCTCTTCGGTTCAAGCGATCCTCCTGCCTCAGCCTCCTGAGTAGCTGGAACTGCAGTTTTGTACCACACCATGCTCAGCTAATTTTTTTATTTTTGTAGAGATGGGGTCTCACTCTGTTGCCTAGGCTGATCTTGAACTCCTGGCCTCAAGCAGTCCTCCCACCTCAGCTTCTCACATACAATTTTACTTGTCAATTATACCTCAATAAACTTGGAAGAAAACAGAAAAAACTTAGAATTCTAATTCACAGAGTAGCATGATTTCAGCTAACTGTGAGTGTGAATGAATATATGTTTGCTCTATAACCCAAAGAAATGAATGTGGCCTGGTAGCATTTTAGGTAGAGTTTGTGATAGATCAGAATTTCCAGATAGATTTGGGGTTTTTTATTTTTTTATTTATTCATTTTTTATTATTATTATTTTGAGATGGAATCTGTCTCCGGAGTGCAGTGTCGCGATCTCAGCTCACTGCAACCTCTGCCTCCCAGGTTCAAGCTATTCTCCTGCCTCGGCCTCCCAAGTAGCTGGGACTACAGGCACACGCCACCATGCCCAGCTAATTTTCATATTTTTAGTAGAGACGGGGTTTCACCATGTTGGCCAGGATGGTCTCGATCTCTTGACCTTGTGATCCTCCCACCACAGCCTCCCAAAGCTGGGATTACAGGTGTGAGCCACCATGCCCAGTCTATATTTGTCTTTCCAAAGAAAAGTTGAACCAGGGAGAGAAAGGAAGGCGGAGAAGACAGGGACTTGAACTCACCTCTTGACACCTCACTCCTCCATGCCCCCCACCCCAGTCATATCAAAGTAACGTCAGCCACCAACTGCAGTGACCCTCTGTGTATACAGAATGACTGTCCTGTGACAACAAGAGCCACGTGCCATCCACATAAACACGGCATATATCTCATTCCTACTGTAAACCATTGTGAAATACCCAAAGGAGGGGACTGTTTCCAGCAGAAATCACTTCTGACATCACTCCCTGAGTCCGACAACCGAAACTTTCCATTGAGACAACAGCAGCCAACTTGGGCCTTTTGAAGCTGCTGAGATGCCAGCAGCTTCAAAAGAAAGGGGTAAAAAGAAAGAAATGCTCAGGCTTGACAAGGAGCACCATCTAGGGGATTTATAAGGCAAAATTTTTCTTCAAGCAAATCCTAGAGCTGGAAGCGTTCAATAGTGAGGACTAAATGCGACCTCCGCCTGGGGCCAGGCTGGCAGGAGCCTAGATCGGAGATGTTTAGCCACATCTGACCCCCAAGCCCAGCTCTGGGCATCCATCTGACAACTCAGAGCACCACCTAGTGCAGAAAACTGCCTTTCTGGCACTGAAGAAGGGATTCCTGTTTGGAGAGTTGGGGAGAAAGGAAAATGTCTCTAAGCGCACTTCTGTGATTCTGCCAAAGCAAAAATGTCAAGATCCATGTTTCCAAGACTTCCTAAATGAAGATATTTAATTAGGGTGATTAAGAGTTCCACATTCAAGCAATTGAATTTAGTGTTTTCTCTCGAATTCTAACCTTTCAGTTTTAAAAGGATGTCAATGTTGGCATTATCTGACTTTATTTTGAGATTCTAATCCCCACCTGTACGAGGCAGAGTTCCTTCATTGGGACTGCAGGAATTAAGCCTGCCGGCAGTGAGCAGGGAGATGCCTTACACAGTGAGACCCCCACTCCTCCACCACTCTGAGGAGCAGGATCCACAGGTTAGGGGTCCTGAGGGAGTTAGGGGAGTAGTGAGAGACTCACTGGCTACCTCTCAAGCCTATCTGGGTCCTTAAAAAGGAGACTCCAGAAAAGTCCATTTAATCCAACCCCTCATTTTAGTGACAACGAAAATTGAGATTCAGACTGATACTATAATGGTGGCTATGTATCCTTTGTCCAAATCCACAGAATGTCCAACAGCAAGAGTAAACTCTAACTTAAACTACGAGCTTTTGGTGATTATGACATGTTGATATAGTTTGATCAGTTGTAACAAATGTACCACCTAGAGGGGGATGTCCACAGTTGGGGGGGCTATACATGTGTCGGGGCAGGCAGGATGTGGGAAACTTCTGTGCCTTTTGTTCAATTTTGCTGTCAATATAAATACTCTAAAAAGCCTATTTCTCTATTAAAAAGTCATCTATTAAAATGTCAACTCAGTTGGGCACAGTGATGTATGCCTGTAATTCCAGCACTTTGGGAGGTCAAGGCAGGCAGATTCCTTGAGCTCAGGAGTTTGAGACCATCATGGGCAACATGGCAAAAACCGTTCTCCACTAAAAATACAAAACTTAGCCAGGTGTGGTACTGCATACTGTGGTCCCAGCTACTCAGGAGGCTGAGATGGAAGGATCGCTTGAGCCCAAGAGGTCAAGGCTGCAGTGAGCCTTGATTGCACTATTGCACTCCAGCCTGGGTGACAGAGCAAGACCCTGCCTCAAAAAAAAAAAAAAAAAAAAAAAAAAAGATTTACTCAAAATTCCCAAGAGAAGGAGGGTACGCCAGGCCATGGGAGTGGGAGGCCATCAGGGTTGGGTCAGGAGGCAGAGGGCTTCCATGTGAAAGAAGAGGCAAGACAGGGTAAGCAGGCTTAGGGTCAGCAGGTTTGAATAATTTCAGTGGGCTCTGGGGCTAGGGGTTGGCCCTAGTCATCTAGTACCTGGCCTGGGGTAATGAAGGCAAGGGAATAGCAGTCCAGAGTGTGAGAGCCAGATACAGAAGGTTGTTGAAGGAATGGGCTCTAGATGGGTTGGTCTGTATACGAAAGGTACACTCAGAAGCAAGTTCTTCACCATCTCTGGAAACTAGCTAGCCTTGGAAGGGATAGTGCCTCCTATGGCAGCAAGGCCCCACATGTCAAAGCATCAGAAACACATGGGTAATACACTGTGGTCGCACAGTGCGCTTAGTGGCACAGGTAGGACCTGGGACTCTCAATCCAGTTCTCTCCTCAGTGAAGTTCGCTGCAGTCCCTCCAGCCCAGCCCAGTCTCATCTGCATCCTCCATCATCTTGCAAGCGCAGAACATTCTTTCTTAAGGAACTTGCTCATGTGACTCTGAGAGGCTTCTTTCTCTAGTTTACCCTTTAATTTTCTCCTCCTAGAGCTACTTCTTTTCTAACAACAGAATCCTTTTATGCAAATGATGCACATCAAGTCACCATGTCCAACTGGGACTCACACCATCGGTTACTGGGCTTTACCCACTTTCCAGGACTTAGCTAATTAGCACGCGAGGCCAACTGCATGAAACGGGCAGGTGTCAGCTCTGTGTTTTCTCTGGGGCTGGACAGGGTTTCTTGCTACTACAAGGGGCCGTCTGTGGAGGCTCAGCCTATCCTGCCCCATCACAGTTCAAGCAAAGAGTTAGCATCAGGGATGCATTATCTGTAACAAGATGTTCCTTCCCAAACAGAGCAAGCCCAGGCCCCGGAAGGAAGGACTCTGAGGTCCAGGCACATAAGCAGGCATCGTCTGGAAGGTGTGAGTCACGGGACTCTGCCACCCAGAGAGGTGAGGCACTTGGTCTCAGCACTTGAGGAGGGGAAACTGGCAAGAATGAGACAGTCACGGAGGACCCCACAGGGTGATCAGAACAGGAGCCCAAGGGGACGTGAGCTCTTTGTGCAGGTACAAATCCCTGGCAACAAGCAGAGGCCTGAGCAGGGACTCAGTGAATACGGAATGAATAAAGAAACAAATGACAAAAATATATTGGGTGCATGGCAAAGGCTCCAGCTGTGGAACTTGGAAAAAGAACCTTGTTATAAGGCCAAGTTCATGTATCAAATATAAGGGTGCAGGAGAAGCTGTGGGAAATAACAAGGCAGAGGTCTATGGCTGTGGTGGCAAAAAGAGTGACTCAACACTGTGTCCCACTTTAGTGTGTGTGTGTGTGTGTGTGTGTGTGTGTGTGTGTGTGTGTGTGTGTGTGTTTGGGTCTGGAAGTAGGGGAACTGTTACAGAGCTGAGCCAGTGTAGACTACTCCTGCCTCAATTCAAAATTGGTCTGAAAACTGGTGTGGAAGCTGAGCTGCAGGGGAGGTAAATCAGTGGCCTGCTCTGTAGAAACACAGTAACAGGGGAACCGAGGCAGGATCAGGGTTGAGTTAGGGTTAGGGCAGGATTAGGGTTATGGTTAGCAAAAGGAAGGTAGCCGATGTGGTAAGCAAAAAGAAAAAAATTTAAAAAGCTAGTAGTTTATGCTTCTGACAGCATCAGGGGATTAGAATAATCTTCAGGCCTCAGTGTTCTGGGGCACATTGACCTCCCAAAGCCACCTTTTTCCTATTTTCATGCCTTGCACCAGAAAGAGGCAAATCTAGTTTATCCTTCCTTCTCAATTCTCAAATCTATGCCTAGATGCGACTTTCTCCTTTCACGTACAAGGCCTGGAGATTCTGCATATTGTCTTATTAGAAGAGGTGCCATTCCCATAGAGCTGACTCAGAGGTGTGGGTCAGAGAACTATGAAATTCTTTGAGGCCAGTGATTCACTAACAGGGAAAGGAGAACAAGGAAGGTGAGGAATGGATGGGGAAGTGGGATGCCTCCCCCATGTGCTTCATCAGGAGGACAAGCGCCCATGAAGGCGCTGGGTCTCCATATCTGTCCATTCTCACAGTTCTTTCTCAGTTTGAAAAGAACATTTGATTCTCAATCAACACAAGTTTGAAAACCCACAGTATCCATGACGCTGTATTCGTGCAACACTGCTTGATGCGATGTGATCAAAGGGGTCATGTGTAAGCCGCCCTTCCCCTTCCCACAAATGCACATCAATCCACATGCACTCAGGCATGTACACACAGCTGCATGCATCTGCCCTAGGCACAAGTCATTCCTTCATACGAAAGCATGTAAAGTGGAGTTTACATGTAAAAATGCATTCAAAAAGACACTACAATAAGTCAGACTTTGCATCAGGAAGTAATTTCATCAGAAGGTAAATGTGACGGATAACATATTTTCCCCACTGCCTTGCATCTTTCCACATATGTGTGATTTTAGCCACCCAGATGCTCTGGTTATCATCTTGTATTAAACAATTAGAATCCTGTTCAACCTGTACTAGACACAAAGCTGCTTCCTGCCCCAGAGCAAAGCAGGGTAGAGATCACCTCAGGGATGAGTCTGTCTCAAAAAGAGAAGAGAAGATATTAAAGGTTTAAAGGGAGAATTCCTTAGCAGGGTCCTCTTGTCCTCTTTTCTTCCAAAGGTCCAAGTAAACTGGTACAGGGCCCAGACAGCGAGTAACAGTGGAATCTATTTTGCAAGCCACATCTTTCAAATTCCTTACATTCTCTGCTTAATTCTTTTTTTATTTTTTTTTTAGACAGAGTCTCATTGTCACCCAGGCTGAAGTGCAGTGGTGCAATTTTTGGCTCACTGCAACCTCTACCTCCCAGGTTCAAGCGATTCTCCTGCCTCAGCCTCCCGAGTAGCCAGGATTACAGGCACTCACCACAACGCCTGGCTAATTTTTGTATTTTTAGTGGAGACAGGGTTTCACCACATTGGCCAGGCTAATCTCAAACTCCTGACCTCAAGTGATTCACCCGCCTCGGCCTCCCAAAGTGTTGGAATTACAGGTGTGAGCCACCATGCCTGGCTTAAATCTCTTTTCCTCTCTATGTAGTGAAATGCATTGTTTCTTTAAAATCTCAGCTGATCCTAGCTGAGAAGAGAGATCTAAAGATGGAGAAGCGAACTCTTGAGGCTAGAGGTTCTACCCTGAGATGATCAACAAAACTTAAAGGGCAAAGTCAAGATTGTTTAATCAGCAACTCCTGCTCACTGGGACTTTCTCCTTTCATGTAAAAGGCCTGGAGATTCTGCATATTGTCTTATTAGAAGAGGTGCCATTCCCATAGAGCTGACTCAGAGGTGTGAGTCAGAGAACTATGAAATTCTTTGAGGCCAGTGATTCACTAACAGGGAAAGGAGAGGTGAGGAATGGATGGGGAAGTGGGATGCCTCCCCCATGTGCTTCATCAGGAGGACAAGGGCCCATGAAGGCACTGGGTCCCCATATCTGTCCATTCTCACACTGCCATAAAGACACACCCAAGACTGGGTAATTTATAAACAAAAGAGGCTTAATTGACTCACAGTTCCACACGGCTGGGGAGGCCTCACGAAACTTACAATCATGGCAGAAGGGGAAGGGGAAGCAAGGCACATCTTACATCGCAGCAGGGGAGAGAGAGGGAGGAAGAGGGAGAGAGGAACGAGGAGAGGGAGGAGAGAGGGGGAGAGAGAGAGAGCACACAGAGGAAACTGCCAAATACTTGTAAAGCATCAGATCTCATGAGAACTCACTCACTATCACCAGAACAGCAAGGGGGAAGGGCCCCCATGACTCAGTCACCTCCCACAAGGTCCTTTCTTCAACAGGTGGGGATTACAATTCCAGATGAGATTTGGGTGGGGACACGGAGTCAAACCATACCAGTCCTCAACAAAAGGAACCCTGGAAGGAAGACAGAAAGACTGAAGGTACCATAAGACATATTCTCAAGGGCTGACCACAACTTGCTGTTATCTTAAATTTAGAGTTCAATAATCCAATAGTTCATTAGACATTTATCACTGAAGTTGATGATAAGTCATGCAAATTACTTGGTAAGTTAAAAACACAAAACCTCTTCTTCAAAATTTGAAGACACTCACTCTAACCTATCTACTGGGCTAGATAGTCTAAACTGACTAGGAAAGTATCTTGACCAGGCGTGGTGGCTCACTCCTATAATCCCAGCACTTTGGGAGGCTGAGGTGGGTGGATCACCTGAGGTCAGGAGTTCAAGGCCAGCCTGACCAACACAGTGAAAGCCTGTCTCTACTACTACTAAAAAAAAAAAAAAAGTAGCCAGGGATGGTGGCACGGGCCTGTAGTCCCAGCTACTTGGGAGGCTGAGGCGGGAGAATTGCTTGAACCCTGGAGGCAGAAGTTGCAGTGAGCCAAGATCACACCACTGCACTCCAGCCTGGGCAACACAGCGATACTCCATCTCAAAAAAAAAAAAAAAATGTAGGAAAATGTTTGGATTATCATTTGCATTGAGGATAACCAGAGCATATTCTGCCCCAGGTGCAAACAGATGAAGGAATGCCAAGAAACAAATCCCTAATGGTAAGTGGTGGAGTATCAGGCTCCAAGAAAGCCAGATGGGGCAGATTTTGAAATAAGAAATAAGAATCTTTATGGTAGCTGATGGTCCCCAAACTTTGTATGTGAAATCATCTGAGGAGCTTTAAATACTGAGGCCTGGCTCCTGTTCCTAGACATTTCAAATTAACTGATGGGCCTGGAGTGTGATCTGGGTGTTGGGACTTTTAAAATCTTCCTGGGTGGCTAGGTTTGTTTCCTGTGGCTGCTGTAATGAATGACCAAACATGTGGTGTCTTAAGATAACAGAAACGTATTCTCTCACAGCTCAGGAGGCCAGAGGTCCGAAATCAGTTCTCTCTGGGCTGAAATGACAGTGTTAGAGAACTGAGCTCCCTCTGCAGGCTCTTGGGGAGAATCCGATTCTTGCCTCTTCCAACTTCTAGTGGCTTCTGGTTTTCTGTGATGTGTGGCTACATCACTCCAATCTCTGCTTCTGTCTCCAAATCCCCTCCTGCATTTGTGTATTTAATCTCTCTCCACCTCTGTTTTATAAGCACACTTATGGCTGGGCATAGTCGCTCATGCCTGTAATCCCAACATTTGGGGAGGCTGAGGTGGGTGGATTCCATCACTTGAGCCTAGGAGTTTGAGACCAGCCTGGCCAATATGGTGAAACCCTGTCTCAACAACAACAACAAATTAGCAAAGCATAGTGGCGTGTGCCTGTAGTCCCAGCTACTCTGGAAGCTGAGGTAGAAGAATCACCTGAATCCAAGGAGGTTGAGCATGTAGTGAGCCATGATCACATACTGCACTCCAGCCTGGGCAACAAAGGAGACCCTGTCAGAAAAAAAAGAAAAAGACTTTTTTGATGGCATTTGAGAGATGGCATTATCCACCTGGATAATACAGAATTACTTCCTCATCTCAAGTTCCTTAACTAACTTAATCACATATGCAAAGGCCCTTTTACCAAAGAAGGCAACATTTATAGGTTCTAGGAATTAGGACCTGATATGTTTGGAGGCCATTTTCAGCCTGCTACGTGGCTTCTAATGTGCAGCAAAATTGAGAAACCGCTACTGCAGGTCCGTTCCAAGATGGCCGAATAGAAACAGCTCCGGTCTGCAGCTCCCAGTGTGTTCGACACAGAAGACGGTGATTTCTGCATTTCCAACTGAGGTACCTGGTTCATCTCCTTGAGACTGGTTGGACAGTGGGTGCAGCCCATGGAGGGTGAGTTGAAGCAGGGTGGGGCGTCACCTTACCCGGGAAGTGCAAGGGGTCAGGGGATTTCCCTTTCCTAGCCAAGGGAACCTGTGACAGACTGTACTGGGAAAATCTAGACACTACTACCTAAACACTGCACTTTTCCAATGGTCTTAGCAAATGGCACACCAGGAGATTATATCCTGTACCTGGTTCAGCAGGTCCCACACCCATGGAGCCTTGCTCACTGCTAGTCTGAGATCAAACTGTGAGGTGACGAGCCTGGCTGGGGGAGGGGTGTCTGCCATTGCTGAGGCCTGAGTAGGTAAACAAAGTGGCCGGGAAGCTCAAACTGGGTGGAGCCCACCGCAGCTCAATGAAGCCTGCCTGCCTCTGTAGACTCTAACTCTGGGGACAGGGCATAGCTGAACAAAAGGTCCCAGAAACTTCTGCAGACTTAAACATCCCTGTCTGACAGCTCTGAAGAGAGCAGTGGTTCTCCCAGCACAGTGTTTGAGCTCTGAGAACGGACAGACTGCCTCCTCAAGTGGGTCCCTGAACCCATGTAGCCTAAGTTGGAGAAACCTCCCAGTAGAGGCTGACTGATACCTTATAAGCCAGGTGTCCCTCTGAGACGAAGCTTCCAGAGGAAGGATCAGGCAGCAATATTTGCTGTTCTGCAATATTTGCTGTTCTGCAGCCTCCACTGGTGATACCCAGGGAAACAGGGTCTGGAGTGGACCTCCAGCAAACTCCAACAGACCTGCAGCTGAGGGACCTGACTGTTAGAAGGAAAACCAACAAAACAGAAAGGAATAGCATCAACGTCAACAAAAAGGACATCCACACCAGAACCCCATATGTAGGTCACCATCATCAAAAACCAAAGGTAGATAAAACCACAAAGATGGGGAGAAACCAGAGCAGAAAAGCTGAAAATTCTAAAAACCAGAGCACCCCTTCTCCTCCAAAGGATCGCAGCTCATCGCCAGCAATGGAACAAAGCTAGATGGAGAATGACTTTGATGAGTTGACAGAAGTAGGTTTCAGAAAGTCAGTAATAACAAACTTCTCTGAGCTAAAGGAGGATGTTCAAACCCATCACAAGGAAGCTAAATACCTTGAAAAAAGATTAGACGAATGGCTAACTAGAATAAACGGTGTGGAGAAGAGCTTAAATGACCTGTTGGAGCTGAAAACCATGGCATGAGAACTACATGAAGCATGCACAAGTTTCAGTAGCCAATTTGATCAAGTGGAAGAAAGGATATCAGTGATTGAAGATCAAATTAATGAAATGAAGCGAGAGAGAAGTTTAGAGAAAAAAGAGCAAAAAGAAATGGACAAAGCCTCCAAGAAATATGGGACTATGTGAAAAGACCAATTCTACATTTGATTGGTGTACCTGAAAGTGACGGGGAAAATGAAACCAAGCTGGAAAACACTCTTCAGGATATTATCCAGGAGGACTTCCCCAACCTAGCAAGGGAGGCCAACATTCAAATTCAGGAAACACAGAGAACACTACAAAGATACTCCTTGAGAAGAGCAACCCCAAGACACATAATTGTCAGATTCACCAAGGTTGAAATGAAGGAAAAAATGTTAAGGGCAGCCAGAGAAAAAGGTTGGGAAACCCATCAGACTAACAGTGGATCTCTCAGCAGAAACTCTACAAGCCAGAAGAGAGTGGGGGCCAATATTCAACATTCTTAAAGAAAAGAATTTTCAACCCAGAATTTCATATCCAGCCAAACTAAGCTTCATAAGCAAAGGAAAAATAAAACCCTTCACAGACAAGCAAATGCTGAGAGATTTTGTCACCACCAGGCCTGCCCTACAAGAGATCCTGAAGGAAGTACTAAACATGGAAAGAACAATCAGTACCAGCCACTGCAAAAACATGCCAAATTGTAAAGACCATCGATGCCAGGAAGAAACTGCATCAACGAACGGGCAAAATAACCAGCTAACATCATAATGACAGGATCAAATTCACACATAACAATATTAACCTTAAATGTAAATGGGCTAAATGCCCCAATTAAAAGATACAGACTGGCAAATTGGATAAAGAGTCAAGACCCATCAGTGTGCTGTATTCAGGAGACCCATCTCACGTGCAGAGACACACATAAGCTCAAAATAAAGAGATGGAGGAAGATCTACCAAGCAAAGGGAAAGCAACAAAAAAGCAGGGGTTGCAATCCTAGTCTCTGATAAAATAGACTTTAAACCAACAAAGATCAAAAGAGACAAAGAAGGCCATTACATAATGGTAAAGGGATCAATTCAACAAAAAGAGCTAACTATCCTAAATGCATGTGCACCCAATACAACAGCATCCAGATTCATAAAGCAAGTCCTTAGAGACCTAAAAAGAGACTTAGACTCCCACACAATAATAATGGGAGCTGGTACCATTCCTTCTGAAACTATTCCAATCAAAAGAAAAAGAGGGAATCCTCTCTAACTCATTTTATGAGGCCAGCATCATCCTGATACCAAAGCCTGGCAGAGACACAACAAAAAAAGAGAATTTTAGGCCAATATCCCTGATGAACATAGATGCAAAAATCCTCAATAAAATACTGGCAAACTGAATCCAGCAGCACATCAAAAGGCTCATCCACCATGATCAAGTTGGCTTCATCCCTGGGATGCAGGGCTGGTTCAACATATGGAAATCAATAAACGTAATCCATCACATAAACAGAACCAAAGACAAAAAACAACACATGATTGTCTCAATAGATGCAGAAAAGGCCTTTGACAAAATTCAACAGCACTTCATGCTAAAAACTCTCAATAAATTAGATATTGATGGAACATATCTCAAAATAATGAAAGCTATTTATGACAAATCCACAGCCAGTATCACACTGAATGGGCAAAAACTGGAAGCATTCCCTTCGAAAACCGGCACAAGACAGGGATGCCCTCTCTCACCACTCCTATTCAACATAGTGTTGGAAGTTCTGGCCAGAGCAATCAGGCAAGGGAAATAAAGGGTGTTCAATTAGGAAAAGAGGAAGTCAAATTGTCCCTGTTTGCAGATAACATGATTGTATATTTAGAAAACCCCATCATCTCAGCCCAAAATCTCCTTAAACTGATAAGAAACTTCACCAAAGTCTCAGGATACAAAATCAATGTGCAAAAATCACAAGCATTCTTATGCACCAATAATAGACAAACAGAAAGCCAAATCATGAGTGAACTCCCATTCACAACTGCTTCAGAGAGAATAAAATACCTAGGAGTCCAACTTACAAGGGATGTGAAGGACCTCTTCAAGGAGAACTACAAACTACTGCTCAATGAAATAAAAGAGGACACAAACAAATGGAAGAACATTCCATGCTCATGGATAGGAAGAATCAATATTGTGAAAATGGCCATACTTCCCAAGGTAATTTACAGATTCAATGCCATCCCCATCAAGCTACCAATGACTTTCTTCACAGAATTGGAAAAAACTACTTTAAAGTTCATAAGGAACCAAAAAAAGGGCCTGCATTCCTAAGACAATCCTAAGCCAAAAGAACAAAGCTGGAGGCATCACGCTACCTGACTTCAAACTATACTACAAGGCTACAGTAATCAAAACAGCATGGTACTGATATCAAAACAGAGATACAGACCAACAGAACAGAACAGAGCCCTCAGAAATAACACCACACATCTATACCCATCTGATCTTTGACAAACCTGACAAAAACAAGAGATGGGGAAAGGATTCCCTATTTAATAAATGGTGCTGGGAAAACTGGCTAGCCATATGTAGAAAGCTGAAACTGGATCCCTTCCTTGTACCTTATACAAAAATTAATTCAAGGTGTATTAAAGACTTAAATGTTAGACTTAAAACCATAAAAACCCTAGAAGAAAACCCAGGCAGTATCATTCAGGACATAGGCATGGGCAAGGACTTCATGACTAAAACACCAAAAGCAATGGCAACAAAAGCCAAAGTTGACAAATGGGATCTAATTAAACTAAAGAGCTTCGGCACAGCAAAAGAAACTACCATCAGAGTGCACAGGCAACCTACAGACTGGGAGAAAATTTTTGCAATCTACTCATCTGACAAAGGGCTAATATCCAGAATCTACAAAGAACTCAAACAAATTTACAAGAAAAAATCAAACAACCCCATCAAAAAGTGAGCAAAGGATATGAACAGATACTTTTCAAAAGAAGACATTTATGCAGCCAAAAGACATGTGAAAAAAATGCTCATCATCACTGGTCATCAGAGAAATGCAAATCAAAACCACAATGAGATACCATCTCACACCAGTTAGAATGGCGATCATCAAAAAGTCAGGAGACAACAGGTGCTGGAGAGGATGTGGAGAAATAGGAATGCTTTTACACTGTTGGTGGGACTGTAACTAGTTCAACCATTTTGGAAAACAGTGTGGCAATTCCTCAAGACTCTAGAACTAGAAATACCATTTGACCCAGCCATCCCATTACTGAGTACATATCCAAAGGATTATAAATCATGCTACTATAAAGACACATGCACACATATATTTATTGTGGCACTATTCCCAATAGCAAAGACTTGGAACCAACCCAAATGTCCATCAACGATAGACTGGATTAAGAAAATGTGGCTCATATACACCATGGAATATTATGCAGCCATTAAAAAAAGATGAGTTCCTGTGCTTTGTAGCGACATGGATGAAGCTGGAAACCATCATTCTCAGCAAACTATCACAAGGACAGAAAACAAAACACTGCATGTTCTCACTCATAGGTGGGAACTGAACAAGAGAACACTAGGACACAGGGCGGGGAACATCACACACGGGCCTGTCGTGGGGTGGGGAGACGGGGAAGGGATAGCATTAGGAGAAATACCTAATGTAAATGATGAGTTAATGGGTGCAGCAAACCAACACGGCACATGTATATGTATGTAACAAACCTGCACGTTGTGCACATGTACCCTAGAACTTAAAGTATAATAAAAAAATAAAAATTTTTAAAAAGTAAAAAGAAAAGAAACCACTGCTGCAGCAGCTGTTCCCCATGGGGCCCCTGCCCTGCCCTAATACACCCACTCTCAGCTCTCACCTCCTGCATTCCAGGAACCCTCCCTGCTCTGTGTATGGACACCTCTCCACCTCACTCTGGGCTCCCCCAAACACTGTGTGTCCATATCCAATATCCTGCTCCTCCTTGCCCATTAAAATAAATCCCCTCCAACATCTGTGTTTCAAAAAGAGCCCTGCTCATATAAATGAAATATCCAGTAATTATAATGGCATGCAGAAACAAAGTTTGGGAACACATTTGAATGCTTTGCATATCATAATACTCACTGAGGCTCTAAAGTCACTTTGTCAGCTTAGAAATATACTGTGCATAAATTAGTTTTCTCATAAAACGCTTGAATATCTTCTAATGTGAAGACAGAAAACAGGAAAGTTTTTTTTTTTCCCTTAGGAGAAATGTTTTAAAACTTTAAAACTAGAAAATTTTACACTGTGGAGTTTTTTAGTGCTTTCATTTCTTTATGCCCTCTTCCATCTCCAAAGGGTTTTCTCAGGATTAAATAGACACTGCATCCCCAGAGCTTCTCTAAAATGAATGAGGAGGTCCAGGATGGCATGGTTACCTTTGCCCATGGAGGCTCCAGGTGTGACGTTATTTCTTCTAACCATCCTCAATGCTGCCATTTTGCACTATAAAAAGAAGAGCAGGCTGGGCCCGGTGGCTCATACCTATAATCTTTGGGAGGCCAAGGCAGGTGGATCACTTGAGATCAGGAGTTCGAGACCAGCCTGGCCAATATGGTGACATCCTGTCTCTTCTAAAAATACAAAAATTAGCTGAGCGTGGTGGCAGGTGCCTGTAGTCCCAGCTACCCGGGAGGCTCAGGCAGGAGAATCGCTTGAACCTGGGAGACAGAGATTGCAGTGAGCCGAGATGGTGCCACTACGCTCCAGCCTGGGTGATAGAGCAAGACTCCATCTCAAAAAAAAAAAAAAAAAAAAAAAAAAAAAAAAAAAAAAAGCAGATTCCCGGCCCCCATCGCAAACCCGTTCCATTCAATTATCTGTGGGTGCCGCTCCGGGCAGTTCTGACGTGGAATCCCCAGGTTTGAAGGTCGCTGACCTGAGTAACCGGGTCTCCTTCCCTGCGCCAGCAGAAGGCACTGGGCCTGCCGCCCTCTGCAGGAGCGCGGAGGGACCTCACCGCGGAGTGCGGCGCAAACCAAGCAGGTGCATGGCGCTAGATTCCCAGCAGAGAGCAGTGTCGGCTCAAGGTTTTCCCACGGATCTTTCTTCGGCGTTAAGCTTTCGACCTAAAGGCATTGTTGTGTTTTTGTTTTTGTTTGTTTTAATAATAATAAAAGGTAGCAAATATAATTCCTAATTCTATCACTTCTTTGAATTCTGTAAAGTACAATCCAATCCCACCTCACAAAGTGACCGTTAACATTCATCTGTATCCTTTCTGACTTGTTCCTAAGTTGAAACACACGAGTCCATTGTGTATTTATACATACCATACATATGTGCATGTAAACTCTTTTTCTCAGTGTGGAATTATATAAAATTTCTTGGTCCATAACTCATATTTTTCACTTTAAAAATATATCATATCTTTTTTCCAAGTCCATACATTTTTATAGTGGGTATGTGCTATATCACTGTATTACCACTGAAATATACATTAATGAATGGGGTTTTTTTGTTTTTCAGTTACAAATGCCAGTCCAATTACTCTCCTGGGGCATACATCTTTATGTAATTATGGCATTGCTTTTGTAAAACAGAAACAGTTGTTAAGGAGCCCAGGAGTTTGAGCGTAGGGTGAACTATGACCAGGCCACTGCTCCAGTCTAGGCGAGAGTCTGTCTCCAAAAAAATAAAAATAAACATAAATTTTTAAAACGGAATTGTTAAGTCAAAGGACATGCTCAGTTTGTAGGGGGGTTTTGTCTTATCAAATATTGAATAGTTAAAAATATAGTTTGACATGTTCTGAGTATAAATCATACCAAATACTCAGAAGTCATTTTTTTAAATTTAGCTTTTATCTTTTTTGTTGTTGTTGTTGTTGTTTTTCTTTTTGGGTGGCAGTTGTTATAAAATTGGCTTATTTCCTCAATTACAAGTATTTTGAGACAGGAATATTTTTGTGATCACTAAACCACTCCATGGATAGAAAAGAATATTGCTTAGACTATACTACTCATTTATTTTAGCATTTTTTTAAAAAAATAAGTGTTTGTGTTGCCTCTTGTGTTTTACAAAAGATATAAAAAGTAATTCATATTTAAATATGTTATGCTCCTTATGGACAAAATCAGAGAAGCAAATAGACTCCAAGTTGCACAGTGGTGCTGGGATTACTTCTGTTAAAAATTGCAAGGCAGGGACCCGGCGTGGTAGCTCACGCCTGTAATCCCAGCATTTTGGGTGGTCGAGGTGGGAGCATCACCTGTAGTTGGGAGTTTGAGAACAGCCTGACCAACATGGTGAAACCCTATCTCTACTAAAAATACAAAATTAGCCGGGCATGGTGGCGCATGCCTGTAATCTCAGCTATTCGGGAGGCTGAGGCAGGAGAATTCCTTGAACCCAGGAGGCAAAGGTTGTGGTAAGCCAAGATTGTGCCATTGCACGCTAACCTGGGAAACAAGAGTGAAGAAAGAAAGAAAGAGAGAGAGAGGGAAGGAGGGAGGGAGAGAGAGAGGGAAGGAGGGAGGGAGGGAGGGAGGGAGGGAGGAAGGAAGGAAGGAAGGAAGGGAGGAAGGGAGGGAGGGAGGGAGGGAGGGAGGGAGGGAGGGAGGGAGGAAGGAAGGAAGGAAGGAAGGAAGGAAGGAAGGAAGGAAGGAAGGAAGGAAGGAAGGAAGGAAGGAAGGAAGGAGAAAGAAAGAGGAAAGAGAGAGAGAGAGGGAGAGAGAGAGATTGCAAGGCAGACATAGATTTCATGCTGCTTTCAGGGTCCAGCCCTTTTGGTTTCTTCCAAGCTCCTATATTCTCATTGGGATAAAAAGGGTCATTTGGTTAAATTGTACCTGCTTGCCATACCGCCCTTGAAAGGGACCCTTCGAGGAAGTCCCTTGAAGGAGACCCAGTTACCTAGGCCAGCAACCTTCAAACCTGGGGGTTGCATGTCAGAACTGCCCCGAGCGCTACCCACAGATAATTGAATGGAACGGGTTTGCAGTGAGGGCCAGGAATCTGTGGTGGTGGTGGTGGTGGTGGTGGTGGTGGTGTTTGAGACAGAGTCTCGCTCTATCACCCAGGCTGGAGTGCAGTGGCACAATCTCGGCTCACTGCAACCTCTGCCTCCCGGGTTCAACCCTTGAAAGCCGAGTTATTGCCAGATCAGGCAGTTGCCAGGTCAGGCAGTAACCAGGTGCTAGGCTCGTGTGAGTTTCCAATTTGAGATTGAAAAAAACCTAATGTGTTATCAGTGGGGATAGGAGGCCCCTTGTTTAAAAGTCTTTGGGAGATTTTCTTTCTGGGAAGAAATTTCAATTTCTCTGGAAATGATTCCGCAATCTCAAGGGCAAGCAGGTAAGTAACCAAAAAAGGCAGGTCCAGGACTTTGGCTCAGTTTGCACCCCCAGAAGGCAGACAAGGGATTCACAACACTGAGAATTCAAACTCCTCAGTGCCCTCCCTCTGAATCCCCAACACTAGAAGCAGGTAATTTTACAACAAAAGCAAAAGTTGAATACACAATTTGGAAAAAAAATAAAAATCTTGAAGGAGCTTTTAAGAGATATTTTTCCACATCTAGGCAGATTAAAAGTTGCATAGAAATGAAAGATGACATTGGATTTTGCAAAACCACACCGTTTTCTCCACTGTTCAGCTACTGGAGTTGCCAGTACTTCCTTGTGTTTGACTCAACCCCACATTGTTCAGTCCCACAGCTATGATATGACTTCAGCTTACTAACTGAAATCTAAATTCTGGCTCTTTGATGTCACTTAGCAACAAAAGAAGAAAATTGTAAAATACAGTACACAAGAAACAGGAGAAAATGTAAATGACACCTTAATTGTTATCATTTGCTTTAAAAAGTTAATTTTAAGTATTTCTCTTGCATATTAATTTCTTAAAGAGAATACTATCTATTCAACTAGAAATAGATGCCTGCCACTGCAACAAAAGAATAATATGAGAAACCAAAGTTCAAAAGCTGAAGATGCAATAAGAAGGGAGTAATAAATTGGCCTCCCTAGGCCAGGTAGAGAGTAGGGGGCAGGACAAAGGTGACCAAACAGCTTACTAAATGAGAGGCACTATTTCCCTCCAAGAAGAGTAAAGAACAGTTATTCTCAGCCAGGTGGGCCAGGCACTTGTCACGCTATTCATAGTTAGGAGACGGTTATGCCGACTGATCTGTCTAAATTACGCTCAAAGGAGGATGAGGGGAGAACCAGTGTTGTTTAATTAACTGAATCTTGGGAAGCAGGATGTCTCTTAACAGGCAAAAGACCTAACGGGGTCATCAGTGTCTCCACTGGCTAGGCTCACCATTTTTTGTCAAGCAGCCACATAAACTCCTTCCCCTCCACAAAAAAAAAGGGTCTGTCTGGATGACAAAGTGTCAAGATATTTGATAATCTGCAGATAGAAGGTATTTCATGAGCAGAACGAAGACAATACCTGAATTTTTTTTTATTACTCAAAATGAATTCATCTGAAAGTAAAATAACCCATTGCACTGAGTTCTCCAAAGCATCTACACATCGCTGAAAGCAGTGTGGCTTTCCTCATTAATATCATAAGAAGATTTTAAGGTACGAGATGGCACAATGGTGGTCTAGGGACATGCTTAGAAATCTCATGCTTGAAGGAGCCAGGGATCCTGCACACACACACGTTGCAAGACCTGAAAACAAAGGCCTCACGGTAAACCACACTGCAGTTCAGGGTGTTTTGAGTACCGAAGAGTAAGTAGGGAAAAGCATCAATGTGAAATCTTATAGATTTATAGGACTGTTGACATGGGAGTTGGGGGAAGAGAGGAAGAGAGAAGAGGAGAGCAGAAAAGGAGAAAATCTGTCCCAGAGCCAGTCCTCAGCGCATAAATATAGCAGCCAGTAACTCGCCCACCTCACACAGTCACCAAGACCCCATGACTACTGTCCCATCACCGTAAGGAACATCATGTGATTTCGATTAATTGTTTGAACAGGTCAACTGATTCTTCTCTTTAAAAAATCATAACATCTCTGGTCTTTCACATTCAATCTGGAGCTTTGTAAAGTAACTATTTGTCTGGGATGACGGAAGTTGTCAGCAGGTGTTCTGCCCGTTTCCAGGTAAGGCTGAACACCAGGATTTTGTTCATCCAGTTTCCTCTCAATGGGTCATCCAGACCTGTAAATGTGGACTTGGAGAGTGTCACCTTCAGGCCAGCTTAAGATCCTTCCAGAAGAATTTGAATCCTGTGTCCATTGTTCCACTTTTTTAAAAGAAATAGACATCAGGATATGATTTTATTCAAATCTTTGCCCTTCTATCTACCTCCTGTCACTAAGACTCAATGTATTCCTTTTCAAATGGAAACTAAACTGTCACCCTATTTGATAGTCTCTTTTACATCCTGCTACTTTTTATTATTATTATTATTATTAATATTATTATACTTTAAGTTCTAGGGTACGTGTGCACAACGTGCAGGTTTGTTACATACGTATACATGTGCCATGTTGGTGTGCTGCACCTATTAACTCATCATTTACATTAGGTATATCTCTTAATGCTATCCCTCCCCACTCCCCCCACCCCCCGACAGGCCCCGGTGTGTGATGTTCCCCTTCCTATGTCCAAGTGTTTTCATTGTTCAATTCCCACCTATGAGTGAGAACATGCAGTGTTTGGTTTTTTGTCCTTGCGATGGTTTGCTGAGAATGATGGTTTCCAGCTTCATGCGTGTTCCTACAAAGGACATAAACTCATCCTTTTTTATGGCTGCATAGTATTCCATGGTGTATATGTGCCACATTTTCTTAATCCAGTCTATCATTAGTGGACATTTGGATTGGTTCCAAGTCTTTGCTATTGTGAATAGTGCCACAATAAACATACGCATGCATGTGTCTTTATAGCAGCATGATTTGTGATCCTTTGGGTATATACCCAGTAATGGGATGGCTGGGTCAAATGGTATTCCTAGTTCTAGATCCTAGAGGAATCGCCACACCGTCTTCCACGATGGTTGAACTAGTTTACAGTCCCACCAACAGTGTAAAAGTATTCCTATTTCTCCACATCCTCTCCAGCACCTGTTGTTTCCAGACTTTTTAATGATCGCCATTCTAACTGGTGTGAGACAGTATTTCATTGTGGTTTTGATTTGCATTTCTCTGATGGCCAGTGATGATTAGCATTTTTTCATGTGTCTGTTGGCTGCAAAAATGTCTTCTTTTGAAAAGTGTCTGTTCATATCCTTTGCCCACTTTTTGATGGGGTTGTTTTTTTCTTGTAAATTTGTTTGAGTTCTTTGTAGATTCTGGATATTATCCCTTTGTCAGATGGGTAGATTGCAAAAATTTTCTCCCAGTCTGTAGGTTGCCTACTCTGATAGTAGTTTCTTTTGCTGTGCAGAAGCTCTTTAGTTTAATTAGATCCCATTTGTCAACTTTGGCTTTTGTTGCCATTGCTTTTGGTGTTTTAGTCATGAAGTCCTTGCCCATGCCTATGTCCTGAATGGTATTGCCTGGGTTTTCTTCTAGGGTTTTTATGGTTTTAGGTCTAACATTTAAGTCTTTAAGCCATCTTGAATTAATTTTTGTATAAGGTACAAGGAAGGGATCCAGTTTCAGCTTTCTACATATGGCTAGCCAGTTTTCCCAGCACCATTTATTAAATAGGGAATCCTTTCCCCATTTCTTGTTTTTGTCAGGTTTGTCAAAGATCAGATGGGTATAGATGTGTGGTATTATTTCTGAGGGCTCTGTTCTGTTCCATTGGTCTATATCTCTGTTTTGGTACCAGTACCATACTGTTTTGGTTACTGTAGCCTTGTAGTATAGTTTGAAGCCAGGTAGCATGATGCCTCCAGCTTTATTCTTTTGGCTTAGGATTGCCTTGGCAATGCAGGGTCTTTTTTGGTTCCATATGAACTTTAAAGTAGTTTTTTCCAATTCTGTGAAGAAACTCATTGGTAGCTTGATGGGGATGGCATTGAAGCTATAAATTGCCTTGGGCAGTATGGCCATTTTCACAATATTGATTCTTCCTATCCACGAGCATGGAATGTTCTTCCATTTGTTTGTGTCCTCTTTATTTCGTTGAGCAGTAGTTTGTAGTTCTCCTTGAAGAGGTCCTTCACATCCCTTGTAAGTTGGATTACTAGGTATTTTATTCTCTTTGAAGCAATTGTGAATGGGAGTTCACTCATGATTCGGCTCTCTGTTTGTCTATTATTGGTGTATAAGAATGCTTGTGAGTTTTGCACATCAATTTTGTATCCTGGGACTTTGGTGAAGTTTCTTATCAGCTTAAGGAGATTTTGGGCTGAGACGATGGGGTTTTCTAAATATACAATCATGTTATCTGCAAACAGGGACAATTTGACTTCCTCTTTTCCTAATTGAATAGCCTTTATTTCTTTCTCGTGTCTGATTGCTCTGGCCAGAACTTCCAACACTATGTTGAATAGGAGTGGTGAGAGAGGGCATCCCTGTCTTGTGCCAGTTTTCAAAGGGAATGCTTCCAGTTTTTGCCCATTCAGTATGATATTGGCTGTGGGTTTGTCATAAATAGTTCTTATTTTGAGATATGTTCCATCAATACCGAATTTATTGAGAGTTTTTAGCATGAAGGACTGTTGAATTTTGTCAAAGGCCTTTTCTGCATCTATTGAGACAATCATGTGTTGTTTTTTGTCTTTGGTTCTGTTTATGTGATGGATTATGTTTATTGATTTCCATATGTTGAACCAGCCCTGCATCCCAGGGATGAAGCCAACTTGATCATGGTGGATGAGCTTTTTGATGTGCTGCTGGATTCAGTTTGCCAGTATTTTATTGAGGATTTTTGCATCTATGTTCATCAGGGATATTGGCCTAAAATTCTCTTTTTTTGTTGTGTCTCTGCCAGGCTTTGGTATCAGGATGATGCTGGCCTCATAAAATGAGTTAGAGAGGATTCCCTCTTTTTCTTTTGATTGGAATATTTTCAGAAGGAATGGTATCAGATCCTCCTTTTACCTCTGGTAGAATTTGGCTGTGAATCCATCTGGGCTAGGACTTTTTTTGGTTGGTATGCTATTAATTATTGCCTCAATTTCAGAGCCTGTTATAGGTCTATTCAACAATTCAACTTCTTCCTGGTTTAGTCTTGGGAGGGTGTATGTGTCCAGGAATTATCCATTTCTTCTAGATTTTCTAGTTTATTTGCATAGAGGTGTTTATAGTATTCTCTGAGGGTAGTTTGTATTTCTGTGGGATCGGTGGTGATATCCCCTTTATCATTTTTTATTGCATCTATTTGATTCTTCTCTCTTTTCTTCTTTATTAGTCTTGCTAGAAGTCTATCAATTTTGTTGATCTTTTTAAAATACCAACTCCTGGATTCGTTCATTTTTTTTAATTTATTTATTATTATTATACTTTAAGTTGTAGGGTACATGTGCATAACGTGCAGGTTTGTTACATATGTATACTTGTGCCATGTTGCTGTGCTGCACCCATCAACTCGTCATTTACATCAGGTATAACTCCCAATGCAATCCCTCCCCCCTCCCCCCTCCCCATGATAGGCCCCGGTGTGTGATGTTCCCCTTCCTGAGTCCGAGTGATCTCATTGTTCAGTTCCCACCTATGAGTGAGAACATGCGGTGTTTGGTTTTCTGTTCTTGTGATAGTTTGCTAAGAATGATGGATTCCAGCTGCATCCAAGTCCCTACAAAGGACTCAAACTCATCCTTTTTTATGGCTGCATAGTATTCCATGGTGTATATGTGCCACATTTTCTTAATCCAATCTGTCACTGATGGACATTTGGGTTGATTCCAAGTCTTTGCTATTGTGAATAGTGCTGCAATAAACATACATGTGCATGTGTCTTTATAGCAGCATAAATTATAATCCTTTGGGTGTATACCCAGTAATGGGATGGCTGGGTCATATGGTACATCTAGTTCTAGATCCTTGAGGAATCGCCATACTGTTTTCCATAATGGTTGAACTAGTTTACAATCCCACCAACAGTGTAAAAGTGTTCCTATTTCTCCACATCCTCTCCAGCACCTGTTGTTTCCTGACTTTTTAATGATTGCCATTCTAACTGGTGTGAGATGGTATCTCATTGTGGTTTTGATTTGCATTTCTCTGATGGCCAGTGATGATGAGCATTTTTTCATGTGTCTGTTGGCTGTATGAATGTCTTCTTTTGAGAAATGTCTGTTCATATCCTTTGCCCACTTTTTGATGGGGTTGTTTGTTTTTTTCTTGTAAATTTGTTTGAGTTCTTTGTAGGTTCTGGATATTAGCCCTTTGTCAGATGAGTAGATTGCAAAAATTTTCTCCCATTCTGTAGGTTGCCTGTTCACTCTGATGGTAGTGTCTTTTGCTGTGCAGAAGCTCTTTAGTTTAATGAGATCCCATTTGTCAATTTTGGCTTTTGCTGCCGTTGCTTTTGGTGTTTTAGACATGAAATCTTTACCCATGCCTATGTCCTGAATGGTACTACCTAGGTTTTCCTCTAGGATTTTTATGGTATTAGGTCTAACATTTAAGTCTCTAATCCATCTTGAATTAATTTTCCTATAAGGAGTAAGGAAAGGATCCAGTTTCAGCTTTCTACTTATGGCTAGCCAATTTTCCCAGCACCATTTATTAAATAGGGAATCCTTTCCCCATTTCTTGTTTCTCTCAGGTTTGTCAAAGATCAAATGGCTGTAGATGTGTGGTATTATTTCTGAGGACTCTGTTCTGTTCCATTGGTCTATATCTCTGTTTTGGTACCAGTACCATGCTGTTTTGGTTACTGTAGCCTTGTAGTATAGTTTGAAGTCAGGTAGCGTGATGCCTCCAGCTTTGTTCTTTTGACTTAGGATTGTCTTGGAGATGCGGGCTCTTTTTTGGTTCCATATGAACTTTAAAGCAGTTTTTTCCAATTCTGTGAAGAAACTCATTGGTAGCTTGATGGGGATGGCATTGAATCTATAAATTACCTTGGGCAGTATGGCCATTTTCACGATATTGATTCTTCCTATCCACGAGCATGGTATGTTCTTCCATTTGTTTGTGTCCTCTTTTATTTCACTGAGCAGTGGTTTGTAGTTCTCCTTGAAGAGGTCCTTTACATCCCTTGTAAGTTGGATTCCTAGGTATTTGATTCTCTTTGAAGCAATTGTGAATGGAAGTTCATTCCTGATTTGGCTCTCTGTTTGTCTGTTACTGGTGTATAAGAATGCTTGTCATTTTTGCACATTAATTTTGTATCCTGAGACTTTGCTGAAGTTGCTTATCAGCTTAAGGAGATTTTGGGCTGAGACAATGGGGTTTTCTAAATATACAATCATGTCATCTGCAAACAGGGACAATTTGACTTCTTCTTTTCCTAACTGAATACCCTTGATTTCTTTCTCTTGCCTGATTGCCCTAGCCAGAACTTCCAACACTATGTTGAATAGGAGTGGTGAGAGAGGGCATCCCTGTCTTGTGCCAGTTTTCAAAGGGAATTTTTCCAGTTTTTGCCCATTCAGTATGATATTGGCTGTGGGTTTGTCATAAATAGCTCTTATTATTTTGAGGTACGTTCCATCAATACCGAATTTATTGAGAGTTTTTAGCATGAAGGGCTGTTGAATTTTGTCAAAAGCCTTTTCTGCATCAATTGAGATAATCATGTGGTTCTTCTCTTTGGTTCTGTTTATATGCTGGATTATGTTTATTGATTTGCGAATGTTGAACCAGCCTTGCATCCCAGGGATGAAGCCCACTTGATCATGGTGGATAAGCTTTTTGATGTGTTGCTGAATCCGGTTTGCCAGTATTTTATTGAGGATTTTTGCATCGATGTTCATCAGGGATATTGGTCTAAAATTCTCTTTTTTTTGTTGTTTCCTTGCCAGGCTTTGGTATCAGGATGATATTGGCCTCATAAAATGAGTTAGGGAGGATTCCCTCTTTTTCTATTGATTGGAATAGTTTCAGAAGGAATGGTACCAACTCCTCCTTGTACCTCTGGTAGAATTCAGCTGTGAATCCATCTGGTCCTGGACTTTTTTTGGTTGGTAGGCTATTAATTGTTGCCTCAATTTCAGAGCCTGCTATTGGTCTATTCAGGGATTCAACTTCTTCCTGGTTTAGTCTTGGAAGAGTGTAAGTGTCCAGGAAATTATCCATTTCTTCTAGATTTTCCAGTTTATTTGCGTAGAGGTGTTTATAGTATTCTCTGATGGTAGTTTGTATTTCTGTGGGGTCGGTGGTGATATCCCATTTATCATTTTTAATTGCGTCGATTTGATTCTTCTCTCTTTTCTTCTTTATTAGTCTGGCTAGTGGTCTATCAATTTTTTTGATCTTTTCAAAAAACCAACTCCTGGATTCATTGATTTTTTGGAGGGTTTTTTGTGTCTCTATCTCCTTCAGTTCTGCTCTGATCTTAGTTATTTCTTGCCTTCTGCTAGCTTTCGAATGTGTTTGCTCTTGCTTCTCTAGTTCTTTTAATTGCGATGTTAGAGTGTCAATTTTAGATCTTTCCTGCTTTCTCTTGTGGGCATTTAGTGCTATAAATTTCCCTCTACACCCTGCTTTAAATGTGTCCCAGAGATTCTGGTATGTTGTATCTTTGTTCTCATTGGTTTCAAAGAACATCTTTATTTCTGCCTTCATTTCGTTATGTACCCAGTAGTCATTCAGGAGCAGGTTGTTCAGTTTCCATGTAGTTGAGCGGTTTTGATTGAGTTTCTTAGTCCTGAGTTCTAGTTTGATTGCACTGTGGTCTGAGAGACAGTTTGTTATAATTTCTGTTCTTGTACATTTGCTGAGGAGTGCTTTACTTCCAATTACGTGGTCAATTTTGGAGTAAGTATGATGTGGTGCTGAGAAGAATGTATATTCTGTTGATTTGGGGTGGAGAGTTCTATAGATGTCTATTAGGTCTGCTTGCTGCAGAGATGAGTTCAATTCCTGGATATCCTTGTTAACTTTCTGTCTCGTTGATCTATCTAATGTTGACAGTGGAGTGTTGAAGTCTCCCATTATTATTGTATGGGAGTCTAAGTCTCTTTGTAAGTCTCTAAGGACTTGCTTTATGAGTCTGGGTGCTCCTGTATTGGGTGCATATATATTTAGGATAGTTAGCTCTTCCTGTTGAATTGATCCCTTTACCATTATGTAATGGCCTTCTTTGTCTCTTTTGATCTTTGATGGTTTAAAGTCTGTTTTATCAGAGACTAGTATTGCAACCCCTGCTTTTTTTTGTTCTCCATTTGCTTGGTAAATCTTCCTCCATCCCTTTATTTTGAGCCTATGTATGTCTCTGCGTATGAGATGGGTCTCCTGAATACAGCAGACTGATGGGTCTTGACTCTTTATCCAGTTTGCCAGTCTGTGTCTTTTAATTGGAGCATTTAGTCCATTTACATTTAAGGTTAATATTGTTATGTGTGAACTTGATCCTGCCATTATGATATTAACTGGTTATTTTGCTCGTTAGTTGATGCAGTTTCTTCCTAGCCTCAATGGTCTTTACATTTTGGCATGTTTTTGCAATGGCTGGTACCGGTTGTTCCTTTCCATGTTTAGTGCTTCCTTCAGGGTCTCTTGTAAGGCAGGCCTAGTGGTGACAAAATCTCTAAGCATTTGCTTATCTGTAAAGGATTTTATTTCTCCTTCACTTATGAAACTTAGTTTGGCTGGATATGAAATTCTGGGTTGAAAATTCTTTTCTTTAAGAATGTTGAATATTGGCCCCCACTCTCTTCTGGCTTGTAGAGTTTCTGCTGAGAGATCTGCTGTTAGTCTGATGGGCTTCCCTTTGTGGGTAACCCGACCTTTCTCTCTGGCTGCCCTTAAGATTTTTTCCTTCATTTCAACTTTGGTGAATCTGGTAATTATGTGTCTTGGAGTTGCTCTTCTCGAGGAGTATCTTTGTGGCGTTCTCTGTATTTCCTGGATTTGAATGTTGGCCTGCCCTACTAGGTTGGGGAAGTTCTCCTGGATGATATCCTGAAGAGTGTTTTCCAACTTGGTTCCATTTTCCCCCTCACTTTCAGGCACCCCAGTCAGACGTAGATTTGGTCTTTTTACATAATCCCATACTTCTTGCAGGCTTTGTTCATTTCTTTTTCTTCTTTTTTCTTTTGATTTCTCTTCTCACTTCATTTCATTCATTTGATCCTCAATCGCTGATACTCTTTCTTCCAGTTGATCGAGTCGGTTACTGAAGCTTGTGCATTTGTCACGTATTTCTCGTGTCATGGTTTTCATCTCTTTCATTTCGTTTAGGACCTTCTCTGCATTAATTACTCTAGCCATCAATTCTTCCACTTTTTTTTCAAGATTTTTAGTTTCTTTGCGCTGGGTATGTAATTCCTCCTTTAGCTCTGAGAAATTTGATGGACTGAAGCCTGCTTCTCTCATCTCGTCAAAGTCATTCTCCATCCAGCTTTGATCCGTTGCTGGCGATGAGCTGCGCTCCTTTGCCGGGGGAGATGCACTCTTATTTTTTGAATTTCCAGCTTTTCTGCCCTGCTTTTTCCCCATCTTTGTGGTTTTATCTGCCTCTCGTCTTTGATGATGGTGATGTACTGATGGGGTTTTGGTGTAGGTGTCCTTCCTGTTTGATAGTTTTCCTTCTAACAGTCAGGACCCTCAGCTGTAGGTCTGTTGGAGATCGCTTGAGGTCCACTCCAGACCCTGTTTGCCTGGGTATCAGCAGCAGAGGCTGCAGAAGATAGAATATTTCTGAACAGCGAGTGTACCTGTCTGATTCTTGCTTTGGAAGCTTCCTCTCAGGGGTGTACTCCTCCCTGTGAGGTGTGGGGTGTCAGACTGCCCCTAGTGGGGGATGTCTCCCAGTTAGGCTACTCAGGGGTCAGGGACCCACTTGAGCAGGGAGTCTGTCCCTTCTCAGATCTCAACCTCCGTGTTGGGAGATCCACTGCTCTCTTCAAAGCTGTCAGACAGAGTCGTTTGCATCTGCAGAGGTGTCTGCTGCGTTTGTTTAGTTTACTGTGCCCTGTCCCCAGAGATGGAGTCTACAGAGACAGGCAGGTTTCCTTGAGCTGCTGTGAGCTCCACCCAGTTCGAGCTTCCCAGCAGCTTTGTTTACCTACTTAAGCCTCAGCAATGGCGGGCGCCCCTCCCCCAGCCTCGCTGCTGCCTTGCCGGTAGATCACAGACTGCTGCACTAGCAATGAGGGAGGCTCCGTGGGTGTGGGACCCTCCCGGCCAGGTGTGGGATATGATCTCCTGGTGTGCCTGTTTGCTTAAAGCGCAGTATTGGGGTGGGAGTTACCCGATTTTCCAGGTGTTGTGTCTCAGTTCCCCTGGCTAGGAAAAGGGACTCCCTTCCCCCTTGCGCTTCCCAGGTGAGGCAATGCCTCGCCCTGCTTCAGCTCTCGCTGGTCGGGCTGCAGCAGCTGACCAGCACCGATCGTCCGGCACTCCCCAGTGAGATGAACCCAGTACCTCAGTTGAAAATGCAGAAATCACCGGTCTTCTGTGTCGCTCGCGCTGGGAGTTGGAGACTGGAGCTGCTCCTATTCGGCCATCTTGCTCCGCCCCCGATTCGTTCATTTTTTTGAAGGGTTGTTTGTGTCTCTATCTCCTTCAGTTCTGCTCTGATCTTAGTCATTTCTTGCCCTCTGCCAGCTTTTGAATGTGTTTGCTCTTATTTCTCTAGTTCTTTTTGTTGTGATGTTAGGGTGTCCATTTTAGATCTTCCCTGCTTTCTCTTGTGGGCATTTAGTGCTATAAACTTCCCTCTACACACTGCTTTAAATGTGTCCCAGAAATTCTGTTATGTTGTGTCTTTGTTCTCATTGGTTTCAAAGAACATCATTATTTCTGCCTTCATTTCATTATGTACCCAGTAGTCATTCAGGAGCAGGTTGTTCAGTTTCCATGCAGTTGAGCCGTTTTGAGTGAGTTTCTTAATCCTGAGTTCTAGTTTGATTGCACTGTGGTCTGAGAGAGAGTTTGCTGTGATTTCTGTTCTTTTACATTTGCTGAGGAGTGCTTTACTTCCAACTATGTGGTCAATTTTGGAACAAGTGCAATATGGTACTGAGAAGAATGTATATTCTGTTGATTTGGGGTGGAGAGTTATGTAGATGTCTATTATGTCTGCTTGTTGCAGAGCTGAGTTCAATTCCTGGATATCCTGTTAACTTTGTATCTTGTTGATCTGTCTAAAGTTGACAGTGGGGTGTTAAAGTCTCCCATATTATTGTGTGGGAGTGTAAGTCTCTTTTTAGGTCTCTAAGGACTTGCCTTATGAATCTGGATGGTCCTGTATTGGGTGCATATATATTTAGGATAGGTAACTCTTCTTGTTGAATTGATTCCTTTACCATTATGTAATGGCCTTCTTTGTCTCTTTTGATCTTTGTTGGTTTAAAGTCTATTTTATCAGAGACTAGGATTGCAACCCCTGCCTTTTTTTGTTGTCCATTTGCTTGGTAGATCTTCCTCCTTCCCTTTTTATTTTTTGAGCCTATGTGTGTCTCTGCACATGAGATGGGTCTCCTGAATGCAGCACACTGATGGATCTTGACCCTTTATCCAATTTGCCAGTCTGTGTCTTTTAATTGGAGCATTTAGCCCATTTACATTTAAGGTTAATATTGTTATGTGTGAATTTGATCCTGTCATTATGATGTTAGCTGGTTATTTTGCTCATTAGTTGATGCAGTTTATTCCTAGCATCGATGGTCTTTACATTTTGGCATGTTTTTGCAGTGGCTGATACCGGTTGTTCCTTTCCATGTTTAGTGCTTCCTTCAGGATCTCTTGTAGGGCAGGCCTGGTGGTGACAAAATCTCTCAGCATTTGCTTGTCTGTGAAGGATTTTATTTCTCCTTTGCTTATGAAGTTTAGTTTGGCTGGATATGAAATTCTGGGTTGAAAATTCTTTTCTTTAAGGATATTGAATATTGGCCTCCACTCTCTTCTGGCTTGTAGAGTTTCTGATGAGTGATCTGCTGTTAGTCTGATGGGCTTCCCTTTGTGGGTAACCCAACCTTTCTCTCTGGCTGCCCTTAACATTTTTTCCTTCGTTTCAACTTTGGTGAATCTGACAATTATGTGTCTTGGAGTGTTGAGGAGTATCTTTGTGGCATTCTCTGTGTTTCCTGAATTTGAATGTTGGCCTGCCTTGCTAGGTTGTGGAAGTTCTCCTGGATAATATCCTGCAGAGTGTTTTCCAACTTGGCTCCATTTTCCCCATCACTTTCAGGTACACCAATCAGATGTAGATGTGGTCTTTTCACATAGTCCCATATTTCTTGGAGGCTTTGTTCATTTCTTTTTGCTCTTTTTTCTCTAAACTTCTCTTCTCACTACATTTCATTCATTTGATCTTCAATCACTGATACCCTTGCTTCCAGTGGATCAAATCGGCTACTGAAGCTTGTGCTTTCATCACATAGTTCTCGTGCCATGGTTTTCAGCTCCATCAAGTCATTTAAGGACTTCTCTACACTGGGTATTCTAGTTAGCCATTCGTCTGATCTTTTTTCAAGGTTTTTAGCTTCTTTGCGATGGGTTTGAACTTCCTCCTATAGCTTGGAGAAATTTGATTGTCTGAAGCCTTCTTCTCTCAACTTGTCAAAGTCATTCTCCATCCAGCTTTGTTCTGTTGCTGGTGAGGAACTGCATTCCTTTGAAAGGGGAGAGGCACTCTGATTTTTAGAATTTTCAGCTTTTCTGCTCTGTTTTTTCCTCATCTTTGTGGTTTTATCTACCTTTGGTCTTTGATGATGGTGACATACACACTGGGTTTTGGTGTGGATATCTTTTCTGTTTGTTTGTTTTCCTTCTAACAGTCAGGTCCCTCAGCTGCAGGTCTGTTGGAGTCTGCTGGAGGTCCACTCCAGACACTGTTTGCCTGGGTATCAGCAGCGCAGGCTGCAGAACAGCAAATATTGCTTAACAGCAAATGTTGCTGCCTAATTGTTCCTCTGGAAGCTTCATCTCAGAGGGGTACCCGGCCGTGTGAAGTGTCAGTCTGTCCCTACTAGGGGCTGCCTCCCAGTTAGGCTACTCAGGGACCAAGGACCCACTTGAGGAGGCAGTCTATCCGTTCTCAGATCTCAAACTCCATGCTGGGAGAACCACTACTTTCTTCAAAGCTGTCAGACAGGGATATTTAAGTCTGCAGAGGTTTCTGCTGCCTTTTGTTCGGCTATGCCCTGCCCGCAGAGGTGGAGTCTACAGAGGCCGGCAGGCCTTCTTGAGCTGTGGTGGGCTCTACCCAGTTCAAGCTTCCCGGCTGCTTTGTTTACCTACTCAAGCCTCAGCAATGGTAGGTGCCCCTCCCCCATCCTCGCTGCCAACTTGCAGTTTGATCTCAGACTGCTGTGCTAGCAATGAGCGAGGCTCCGTGGGCATGGGACCCTCCCAGCCAGGTGCAGGATATAATCTCCTGGTGTGCCGTTTGCTAAGACCATTGGAAAAGTGCAGTATTAGGGTGGGAGTGACAGGATTTTCCAGGTGCCATCTGTCACAACTTTCCTTTTCTAGGAAAGGGAATTCCCTGACCCCTTGGACTTCCTGGGTGAGGCAATGCCTCGCCCTGCTTTGGCTCACAGTCGGTGGGCTGCACCCACTGTCTTGCACCCACTGTCCGACAAGCCCCAGTGAGATGAACCTGGTACCTCAGTTGGAAATGCAGAAATCACCCCTCTTCTGCATTGCTCATGCTGGGAGCTGTAGACTGGAGCTGTTCCTATTCAGCCATCTTGGAACCGCCCCCACATGCCACTACTTTTAAAAAGTTAAAAACTTAAGGTCTTTTTAAAATATAAACTACAGGATTTTAAAAAGGTCCAGCGTTATAAACAATGAAGCATTCTGGAAATTTTAGGATTCTGGATTTTTGAAACAATAGATGGGAGACTTTCCATAGTCTTCAGTCTTAGACCCTAGCTCTGTTGGCCTTGTTGAGAAGGCTGCAGCTCTGATGCGTCTCAAAGCCGATGTGATGGGCTTCCCAGGAAACTTAGGGCCATTGCAGATAACTCTCAGCCAGTTGGGCCTGGCACCTGTCAACCATCTGAACCAGGGCATTCTCCTTCTTATTAGCAAAGTCGTCACTGACTGCTCAACACCATGAACAGAAAAGGAACAGGTTTGGGGTGTGACTCTCTCTAACCACCAGCACAGAATTGCCTGCTCCAGCCAGGCCCAGGCTGCCTCCACCCGTGGAAGGAGAGAGGAGCCTCCAATTTGAGGAATCTCAAAGGTGAGAGAAAACCCAGTCCTTGTATGTACAGAGGCAGAGCTTATGCCACATGCGTGGAAGACTCTGGGCTTCTCTAGCAACTTTTTTTTTTTTTTTTTTTTTTGAGATGGGGGTCTCACTTTGTCACCCAGGCAGGGTGCAGTGGTGCAATCACGACTCGCTGCAGCCTCTGCATCCCAGGCACAGGTGATCATCCACCTCAGCCTTCCAATTAGCTCAGACCACAGGTGTGCACCACCAGGCCCAGCTATTTTTTAAATGTTTTGCAGAGGCAGAGTTCTCACTATATTGCTGAGGCAGGTCTCAAACTCCTGGCCTCAAGCTATCCTCCTGCCTCAGCCTCTCAAAGTGTTGGGATTACAGGTATGAGCCGCCATACCCAGCCTTTAACAGCTCTCAATAAAGATTTATCATTTTCACCACTAAAGGTCTTATACGTATTTTTAAAGATGTATTTTTATGTACTTCATTTCTTGGACTTATTATAGATGGTATGTATTTACTTAATTTCTGTTTGTTGTTAATAATGTAAATGTAATCGGCTTTTTTCACCTTGACTTTATGCCCAGCAACCTTGCGAAGCTCTTATCAGTTCTAATCATTTATCTGTAGAATCATTTGAATTTTTCAGGTACACAGCCATATAATCTGTGAATGATGACTATTGTGTTTCTTTCTTTCCAGTCCTTGTATTTTGTGTGCCTTGTCCATGCATTCCTACACTGGTTAGGACCTCCAGCACAATGCTGAAAACAGGTGCTGGTAGTGAACATCCTGTCTTACTCTTGATATTGTAGGGAATGCTTTCTGTGTCTTGTCTTTTACCTTCACACTGTAGGTTTTAAAAGAATGAATACACATTATCTGATTATGAAAGCTTTCTTCTATTCCTGCTTTGCTGAGGTTTTCATTATGAATGTAGAATTATAATCAATCTTATATCTAAATATATCAAAATGGCTCATTACATGACAAATGGCATTCATTGATATTATAAAGTTAAACTAACCCTACATTTCTTGGGGAAATGCAAGATTCAGTGTGGAATCTCTTTGTATGCTCTGGAATAGTTTCTGTGGAATTGGAATTACTTATTCCTTGAATATTTAGAAGAACTTAGTGCGGTCAATAGGGACTACTGCTTTCTTGAAGGAAACATTTTTTAGCTACCAACCGAGGACCAGGATAGTATACTGATTAAGAGCATAGACCTAAAGCTCAACTGTCTGCATTTACATTCCAGCTTAGCCTCCTACAAGCATACCTTTTAGCAAGTTATGTGATCTGTGACTTAATTTCCTCATCAGTAGACAAGAATAATAAGATCACCTACTTTAAATGATCTAACCTACCTAAAACATTTAAAATGATGCCCAGCTCATGGCAAGGGCTATTCATTTGCTATTATTATCACCAATAATGTCTTTCGAAATTGTAAAATTATTCCAGTTTTAAATTTTTGTAAGTTATTCTAATTGTGATTAAATCCATGTAACATAAAATTTGTATCTTAATCGTTTTTAAGTTTATAGTTCAGTGGTATTAAGTATATTCATATTGTGCAACCATCACCACCATCCATCTCCAGAACTCTTTCGTCTTGCAAAACTGAAACCCGTTAAACAAGACTCCATTCTTCCCTCCCCATAGTGCCTGGAACCACTATTCTACTTGTTCTATCCATGAATTTGACTACTCTAGGTACTTCATGTAAGTGGAATCATGCAGTATTTGTCTTTTTGTGACTGGCTTACTTCACTTAACAGAATGTCTTCAAGGTTCTTCCTTGCAGCATGTGTCAGACTTGCTTTTTCTTTTTTCTTTTTTTGAAACGGAGTCTTGCTCTTGTCTCCCAGGCTGGAATGCAATGGTGCAATCTTGCCTCCTGAGTTCAGGCAATTCTCCTGCCTCAGCCTCCCGAGTAGCTGGGATTACAAGCACCTGCCACCACGCCTGGCTGATTTTTTTATATTCTTAATAGGGATGGGGTTTCACGCTGTTCTCCATGCTGGTCTCGAACTCCTTACCTCAGATGACCCATCTGCCTCGGCCTCCCAAAGTGTTGGGATTACAGGCATGAGTGACCGCACCCAGCCGCATTTCTTTTTAAAGCTGAATAATATTGCTTTGTATGTATGTATCACATTTTGCTTATCCATTTATCTGTTGTTGAGCATTTGTGTTGTATCCATATTTTGGCTATGGTGAAAAATGCCACTGTGAACATGGGTGCACAAATATCTTCTCAAGGTCCTGCTATATTAATCTGTTTTCATACTGCTATAAAGAACTGCCAGAGACTGAGTAATTTATTATATAAAGGAAAGAGGTTTAATTGACTCACAGTTCAGCCTGGCTAGAGAGGGCTCAGGAAACTTAAAATCATGGCAGAAGGTAAAGGAGGAGCAAGGCACTTTTCTTCACAGGGTCGCAGGTAGGAGAAGTGCTGAGAAAAGGTGAGGGAAGAGCCCCTTATAAAACCACCAGATCTTGTGAGAACTCACTCACTATCATGAGAACAGCATAGGAGAAAACGCCCCCGTGATTCGATTACCTTCACCTGGTCTCTCCCTTGACACGTGGAAATTACAGGGATGACAATTAAGATGAGATGTGGGTGGGGTCACAAAGCCTAACCATATCACCTGCTTACAATTATTTTGATTATATACCCAGAAGTGGAATTGCTGAATCATACGATAATTCTATGTTTAATTTCTTTTGGGAGCCAACATACTGTTTTCCACCAGAGCTGTACCATTTTTTATTCCCTCAACAGTGCACGAGGGTTTCAGTCTCTCCACATCATCACCAACACTTATTATTATTCTGGGATATTTCAGTAGCTTGTCCTAATGGGTATGAAGTGGTATGGTTTTGATTTGTATTTCCCTAATGATTAGTGATGTTGAGCATCTTTTCGTGTGCTTGTTGGATGCTTGCATATCTTCTTTGAAGAAATGTCTCTTTAAGTCCTTTGCTCATTTTTTAATCGGATTGTTTATCTTGTTGTTGAGTTTTAGGAGTTCTCTGTATATTGTGAATCCTAATACCTTATCAGTATGTAATTTGCAAATATTTTCTCGCATTCTGTGGGCTGCCTGTTTTCTCTGTTGATAGTATCTTTTGATGCACAAAAGTTTTTCATTTTCATGTGGTCTAGTTTGTCCACTCTTTCTTTTGCCTGTGCCTTTCATGTCCCACATTCTCCCTTTATTCTTTAATCAGTTTGGGTATACTGTATTCTTCCAGGAATTTTACCATTACATCTATTTCCAAATGTATAATATTCTTCTATCACCTGATTAATGTCTGCAGCATATTTTATTATTCCATTTTTTTATTCCTGGTTTTGTTTTCTTGTGCCTTCTTCATTTCCTTTATCAATCTTGCCAGAGGTTTTTCAACTGTGTTCATCTTTACACACAGCATTTTGGCTTTGCTAAAGTTCTCTTTTGCATGTTTGTTTTCTATTCCATCAACTTCTACCTTTCTCTCAATTTCCACTTTGCCATTCTCTTTAGAATTCTCCACCATCTTTTTCCTAACTTCTTAAGGTCAATGCTTAGCTCACTCATTTTCAGCCTTTCTTCTTTTCTGTTATAAACACTTTGGAGCTATAAATTTTCTTCTATATTCTACAAATTCTGATATGTAGTATTTTTATGATAATTCAGTCATAAATGATTTTTAATTTGTATTTTATGTTCTTTAACTCATGGGTTTATAAATTTTGCTATTATTTATAAGTTATATACATTACATGTGACTGAGACTGCACATTAGGAACAATGGTGACAGAGAAATAATACTGTTGATTTAATTCAATTATCTGGCTCCAGATTTGAAAGCAAACTACATGGCAAATTAACAGTCTGGTTGCACTTATTTAAATAAGACTAATCTCACAAAAGCAACCTTATTTTGTGAACAAAAATAATCTTTCTTTGAGAGTATTATTACAAGGGGGAATATCATCATGAACAATGTTCAGATTTTGAAATGTGCAAAGAAAGAAAAGATTACTAAGTGTTCTGTCTACAGCATCATTCCAGGTTGTACCTGCCTTTCATTGCCTTTGAACTATTTTATAACTCCATAAGTTGAAAAACTCTGACAATGATGCAAATGTTTTTGTCTATAGAAGTACAAATTAGCCGGGCGCGGTGGCTCACGCCTGTAATCCCAGCACTTTGGGAGGCCGAGGAGGGCAGATCAGGAGGTCAGGAGATGGAGACCACAGTGAAACCCTGTCTCTACTAAAAATACAAAAAAGTATCTGGGCACGGTGGCGGGCACCTGTAGTCCCAGCACTTTGGGAGGCTGGGGCAGGAGAATGGCGTGAACTTGGAAGGCGGAGCTTGCAGTGAGCTGAGATCGCGCCACTGCACTCCAGCCTGGGCGACAGAGCGAGACTCCATCTCAAAAACAAACATACAAACAAAAAAGTACAAATAAATTAGGTCCAGTTGAATGCAATTGATTAGTGACCCATTTTGCATCTATTTCAAATTCATTTTAGCACTCCTTATCTGTGTGGGTGTGTTTGTGTGTGTGTGTGTGAGTGTGTTATTTCGAATTGTCCTTTGAATAAGTTATAACTTAATTAATGAGATAAATGAGATAAATTAGAACTCTGGAATATGTTCATTTAAAGAGATAAATTACTTGGCTGGGCGTGGTATCTCCTGCCTATAATCTCAGCACTTTGGGAGGCCAAGGCAAGAAGACTGCTTGAGCTGAGGAGTTTGAGACCAGCCTGGGCAACATAATGAGACCCTGTCTCTACAAAAAAAAAAAAAAAAATTGAATAATTAGCAGGGCATAGTGGTGTGCATCTGTCTTCCCAGCTGCTCAGGAGGCTGAGATGGTCTGCACTCTAGCTTGGGTGACAGAGCTAGACCCTGTCTCGAGGAGGAGGAGGAGGAGGAGGAGGAGGAGGAGGGGGAGGAGGAGGAGGAGGAGGAGGACGAAGAAGAAGAAGAAGAAGAAGAAGAAGAAGAAGAAGAAGAAGAAGAAGCAGCAGCAGCAGCAGCAGCAGCAGCAGCAGCAGCAGCAGCAGCAGCAGAAGAGGAGGAGGAAGAGGAGAAGGAGGAGGAGGAGGAGGAGGAGGAGGCCGTGGCGGCGGAGGAGGAGGAGGAAGGGAAGGGGGAGGGGAAGGGGAAGGGGAGGAGGAGGAGGAGGAGGTCAATTGCTAAAAGTATTATTTTAAAACTTTTTCACTCTGGATATCTATTTGTCTATTTCTCCTTACACATACAATAATTTTTGCTCTATATGCTTTAAAACTATGTTATTAGATACATACAAGTCTAGAATATTAACTCTTCTTCACAAACATAATCTCTCATTATAGGGCAACACTTTTTCTCTAAGAATGCTTCTTAACTCAAAGTCTATTTTCTCATAATTGATAGTATTGAGTTAGTAGGTATGTGCTTTATCTTTTTTCATTCTTTTAATTTCAAGTATTTTTAAGTGAATATGTTTTAGGTGTGTTTCTTGGAATAATCTATTTTTTAACTGCAGGATTTAGTCTGTTTGCATTTATTGTAATTGCTTGTATATTTGCACTTTTTTTTTTTTTTTTTTAATGAAACAGGTTCTCTCTGTCACCCAGGCTGGAGTGCAGTGGGTGCAATCTCGGCTCACTGCAACCTCTGCTTCCCAGGTTCAAGCGATTCTCCTGCCTCAGTATCCCAAGTAGCTGGGATTACAGTCACCTACCACCACACCTGGCTGATTTTTGTATTTTTAGTAGAGATACGATTTTACAGGCCGGGCGCGGTGGCTCAAGCCTGTAATCCCAGCACTTTGGGAGGCCGAGGCGGGCGGATCACAAGGTCAGGAGATCGAGACCACAGTGAAACCCCGTCTCTACTAAAAATACAAAAAATTAGCCGGGCGCGGTGGCCGGCGCCTGTAGTCCTAGCTACTCAGGAGGCTGAGGCAGGAGAATGGCGTGAACCCAGGAGGCGGAGCTTGCAGTGAGCCGAGATCGCGCCACTGCACTCCAGCCTGGGCAACAGCGTGAGACTCCGTCTCAAAAAAAAAAAAAAAAAAAAAAAGAGATACGATTTTACCACGTTGGCCAGGCTGTTCTCGAACTCCTGGCCACAAGCAATCCAGCCACCCCAGCCTCCCAAAGAGCTGGGATTACAGGCAGGACTACAGGTGTAAGCCACTGCACCAGGCCTGCGCTTACTTTTATAATCTTATTTTATATTTCCTTTCTGTCCTGTCCCACCTTTTATTTATTTATTTGCTTTTCTGTTTGTTTTGCTTCCCTTTCTCTCCTTTCTTGCCTTTTTTGACAATGAAGAATTTTTTTCTCTCATTCCAATTTCCCTCCCTCTTTCTGTTCTTTTAGTAGCCATTTGTTATATGTTATATTGTGTCCTCCCCACGACCCCACCAGAAAAATGTGAAAATTCTAAGCCCCAGTACCGCAGAACATGACATCATTTAAATAGGGTCATTACCAAAGTAGTTAAGTTAAATTAAGGTCATCATACTGGGTAGGGTGGGCCCTTAACCTAATATGTCTGATGTCTTTATGAAAAGACAGAGATACACAGGAAGAAAATCATGTAAAGATCAAGGCAGAAATTGGAGGGCTGCATCTCCAAACCAAGGAACACTGTGGATTGCCAGCCATCAGCAGAAGATAGGACAGAAGCGTGGAAGAGATTCTCCTTCCCAGCCCCAGAAGGAACCAATTCCGCTGGCACCTTGATTTTGGACTTCAAGCCTCCAGAACTGGAGAAAATCAATTTCTGTTGTTTTAAGCCTCCCAGATTTTAGTACTTTGGGATGGTAGCCCTAGGGAATTAATACACTACCCCAGAAACTATAACATGCATACCCAATTTATCAAAATCATTACCATTAATGAGGTCATTATCATCCTCATGAACAACATAAGGACTATGGGATATTTTAACCATGGTTTTCCTATCGTCTTAACATGCTTTTTTTTGTTCTTTTCTATTTTATGTTTTTCCCCAATCCCATAGGACATTATTTTTATGAATGTTATATGCCTTTGTGATTTGTTTACTTTCAATTACTTTCAATTTGTTTACTTTCAATTCACCATCTTCTTTGTTTACCATTCGTTTTTTGTATCTCAAACTTCCTTTCTGGGATTACTTTCCTTGTGGCTAAAGTGCATTGATGAAGATTTGCTGGTGAAAATGCTCTCTGTTAGTCTAATAATGTCCTTCTTAGATACACTATACTAGGTTGTCAGGTGTTCACTCTTGGCACTTGACACCCTTGGTATATCTTGGAGATATTATTCCACTGTCTTCTGGCTTTCATTGTTGCTCTTGAGCACTCTATTGATAAGGCAGCCATCAGTCTAATCATTGCTCCTTTTTGAGTCATCTGTCTTTAGGGCTTCCTTAAGATTTTCTCTGCTTTTTGCATTCTGCCACTTCCTCTGATGTATCTAGGTGTAGATTTCTATTTATATTTCATGATTGGGATTTGTTGGGATTCTGGAATCTGAGAATCGATACCTTTATCCTTTCAGAAAAATTGTCAGCCCAGTCTACTCAAATATTGCCTTAGCCTCATTCTCACTCTCCTCACCTTTGGGAACTTCTGGAATGTAGGTGACATATATGTTAGACCTTTTGCTGTCTCCTCTCTTTCATAGCTCGTGTTTGTCATTCTATACGCATAATCAGTAAATTCTTTAGATGCATTTTCCAGTTCACTAATTCTCTCTCTAGTGTTCAAGCTGTTGTTAAATGTGTTCAATTAGTTCCTAACTTTATAATTTTATTTATTGAAGTACTATTTGATTATTTTTCAAATTGGCTTGAATTTTATATTATCAATTATCTTTAGGCAAAGAACACCAGGAACACACCTGTAGTTGAGCAAGTGGGTTCATTACTCATTGCAGCAAAGGCACATGCATACCATAAGGATCCATGAGGATCTCAGTAAGAGGGTCTAGAGGCTGTAGATGCCATTAGGCATCTCAGTAAGGGAGTAGTAAAAGGACCTGTTAAAAAGATTTGGACTTTGGCTGGGTGATTTGAGGGAAGGTTTAAGAAACCAGGGTTTTGCTTTGTATTGGATGCGGTGAGGAAGCAAAATTAATTCTATAACTGTGTATCAATAAATCTTATCTAAAAAGAGGACAATTATGATCACTCATATTAGCCAAGATACGGGGATATTTGGTCATTTTTGCTATTAGGACAATGTTCATATATTGTCAGACATGACAGTGGAGTGGTCTTGGTTTTGCCCAGGTCCATAGTGGTCACAGAGTAGCCTTGTCTGGTGCTGATTTTCTTTTTCTTTTTTTTTTAAAACAGGGTCTCACTCTGTTGCCCAGGCTAGACTACAGTGGCTCACTGCAACCTCCGATTTCCAGGCTCAAGGAATCCTCCTACCTCAGCCTACCAAGTAGCTGGGATCAGAGGCGCTGCATATCCCCACCCCTGGCTAATGATTTTATTTATTATAGAGATGGGGGTCTCGCCATGTTTCCCAGGCTGGTCTCGAGCTCTTGGACTCAAGTGATCAGCCCACCTCGGCCTCCCAAAGTGCTGGGATTACAGGTGTGAGCCACAGCGCTCAGCCAATTTTCTGTTGTCTATGTTCAACAAAAGAACAGTGAGTGTCAGGCCAGATATTAGATGTTAGAGGCTACTTTTTGCTTTCTCAATAGTCTCTTACATTTTAAATTTTCAGTCCTTTCTTTTACATCATTACACACACCAAACATGGTTACTTTCCATTCTGAGTCAGATCACTTCAATATCTGTAACTTTTGTGGACCTAATGTTGCCATGTGTTGTTTCCACTGGCCCTAGCTTATGGTGCTTTGTTTGTGTGTATATGTGGGAGGTTTTTTGTTTGTTTGTTTTTTATTTGTTTGTTTGTTTTGAGACAGTTTCGCTCTTGTTGCCCAAGCTGGAGTGCAACGTCTGCCTCCCGGGTTCAAGCGATTCTCCTGCCTCAGACTCCCAAGTAGCTGGAATTACAGGTGCCCGCCACCACGCCCCAGTAACTTTTTGTATTTTTAGTAGACATGGGGTTTCACCATGTTAGCCAGGCTGGTCTCAGCCGGACCTCAGGTGATCAGCCCACCTCGGCCTCCCAAAGTGCTGGGATTACAAGCTTGAGCCACCATGTCCTGCCTACGTGTGGGTTTTAACTCTGCCTTTGGTTTCCTACTTTGTGACATTTTACCTGTGTGAATTCTGAGTCTTAGAGTTGGGCTCCTGCAGCGAATATCTGCACATGCTTCCACCAGGACCCTGTGGGCACTACCAATCTATAAGCATGCTCATAAATTATTGGCTTGTAAATTATCAGTGTGATGTTCAGACCAGCCTGATGATGTGAATTGGTGCTACAAACCTGTGTGGGTGCCAGTTTTCAGCTTGAGTTCTCAGGTAATATGTTTTTTACTTTCTGCCTTAGTAGGCAAATTAACTGGCTGTATCCTCTTTTCTAAATCATTCTTGCACAGAGAATGTCATCACATGAAGTCCTAGCTTTCTGTAGAAATTCTCTATTAGCTTATCCCCAGTGAGCCTTAGGCTCACTGTCTCTGGTGCCATAAAAACTGAAACTCAGCTGGGCATGGTGACTCACGCCTGTGATACCAGCACTTTGAAAAGCCAAGGTGGGCAGATCACTTGAGGTCAGGAGTTTGAGACCAGCCTGGCCAACATGGTGAAACCCTGTCTCTACTAAAAATACAAAACAAAAATCAGCTGAGCATGGTGGTGGGCGCCTGTAGTCCCAGGTACTAGGGTGGCTGATGGAGGCTGAGGCAGGTGAATCACTTGAACCCAGGAGGCAGAGGTTGCAGTAAGCCAAGATTGTGCCACTGCACTCCAGCCAGGGTGACAGAGCAAGACTCCGTCTCAAAAAAAAAAAAAAAAAAAAAAGAGGGAGAGAGAAAAACAATATATGATGCCAGCTCTTCCAGTTTCTGAGAAATGCCAAAAATCAAGATTTGGTGATTTTTTTCGCCCTTTCTCATTTGAAAAACTTTTAAACATTAAAAAAGTTTCAAGAACAGTACAAAAATGCCCATGTGCCCTTTACCAATTCCCTGGACATTAAAATTTTACATTTACTTCATCCTTTTTTTCTCTCTATGTGTGTGTGTGTGAGTTATTTTGTAAACTGTGAAGTTTAAGACATAATGGGCCGGGCATGGTGGCTCAAGCCTGTAATCCCAGCACTTTGGGAGGCTGAGACGGGCGGATCACGAGGTCAGGAGATCAAGACCATCCTGGCTAACACGGTGAAACCCCGTCTCTACTAAAAAATACAAAAAACTAGCCGGGCGAGGTGGCGGGCGCCTGTAGTCCCAGCTACTGGGGAGGCTGAGGCAGGAGAATGGCGTAAACTCGGGCGGCGGAGCTTGCAGTGAGCTGAGATCCGGCCACTGTACTCCAGCTTGGGCGACAGAGCGAGACTCCATCTCAAAAAAAAAAAAAAAAAAAAAAAGACATAATGCCTCTTTATACCTAAATACTTGGGTATATGTTTTCTAAATACATTATCTTATATAACAAGAGTGAAGTTATTAAAATCAGGAAATTAGCACTAACATCTTACTCAGATTTCACCAACTTTCCAAATATTGCCTTTCATCGAAAAAAAAAAAAAAAGACTCCTGGATCATGTTTTGCATTCAACGTCCAGGTCTCTTTAGTCTCACTGAATCAAGAAGAGTTATTCATTGTTTCCTTAACTTTTATGATCTTAACAATTTTGATGATTAAAGACCTGTAATAGATCGCATGTTCTAAAAATGGCCACAGTATTTCTAGTTCAATATGCTCTTCCAGAATAGTCTTGACATTCTCCATTGAGTCTATTTCTTGAACGTGAGTGGGTTGTTGTTGCTTTGACGAGTAGAGTACAGCAGAAGTGATGCTCTCTGATTTCTGAAGCTAGGTTATGAAAAGAATGTGACTTTTGTCTGATTCTCTCTTTCTGTCTCTATCTCTTTATCTCTCTTGCTGTCTCTCTCTTCACTTATCCTTAGAATCCAGTCACCAAGTTGTGAAGAAACCAAGTAGGTCTCATGGAAAAACCGCATATCGGTGTTTCTGCCAAGAGGCCCAGCCAAGATCCCAGCAACAGGCAGCATCAACCACCAGACATGTAAGTGAATGAACTTTAAGACACTTCCAATCCCCAGGCTTTGAGTCTTCCAGCCAAGACCCACATATTATGGAGTAGGAGCAAACCACTCCTTTTCACACTTTCTGAATTCCTAGCCCAGAGGCCATAAACAAAATAAATGATTGTTTGACATAAATATGTGTTGGGGTTATTTGTTACACAGACATAATAACCAAAATAAGGCCTGTTATTTTTTAAGATATCCCTCAATTTGTGTTTATCCAATGTCAGATTTGTTCCTTAACATACCTTTTTTTTTTTTTTTTTTTTTGAGATGGAGTTTCACTCTTGTCACCCAGGCTGGAGTGCAGTGGCACCATCTTGGCTCACTTCAACCCTCACCTCCCGGGTTCAAGCAATTGTCCTGCTTCAACCTCCCAAGTAGCTGGAATTACAGACACCCGCAGCCACACCCAACTAATTTTTATATTTTTAGTAGAGACGGGGTTTCACCATATTGGCCAGACTGGTCTGAAACTCCTGACCTCAAGTGATTCACCCACCTTGGCCTCCCAAAGTGCTGGGCTTACAGGAATATTTCTACTTTTAAAGTATGGGCTTATATTCAAACATTTTAACATACAGTGTGGACCAGGAAATGATTTTTTTTTTTTTTTTAGATACAACACTGAAACACAATTCATGGAAGAAAAACTGATAAATGGGACTTCATTAAAATTTAATACTGCTCTGTGAAAGATGCTTTTAAAAGAATGAAAAGACAAGCCATAGACTAGGAGAAAATGTTTGCAGAATACATATCTGAAAAAAGATTTGTGTTCAAAATATACAAAGAACTCAACTCTCAATACAAAAACAAACAACCTAATGTAAAAATGGGCAAAAGACCTCAACACACACCTCACCAAAGAAGACATGCAGATGGCAAAATAAGCACATAAAAAGATGCTCCAGTCATTTCCCATTAATGAATTGCAAATTAAACCGGTGGTGAGATACTACTAGAATGACTAGTTGACCAGAATGAGGTATCATTTGAATGACTAATATCCAAAACACTAACAATTTTGAATGCTGGTGAGGATGTGGGGCAACAGGAACTCTCATTCATTGCTGGTTGGAGAGCAAAATTGTACAGCCACTTTGAAAGACTGTTTGGAATTTTCTGACAAAACTAAACATACTCTTACTGATCCAGCAATCAAACTCCTAGGTATTTACCCAGATGAGTTAAAAACCTCTGTGCAGACAAAAATCTGCACACTAATATTTATAGCGGCATTATTCATAATTGCCAAAGACTAGGAGTAAGCAAGATGACCTTCAATAGATGAAAGGATAAGCAAACTGTGATACATCCAGATGATGGAATATTACTGTCGCTCACATCTATAATTCCAGCACTTTGGGAGGCCAAGACAGGAGGAAAGATTGAGCCCAGGAGTTGGAGACCAGCCTAGGCAACATAGTGAAACCTTGTCTCTACAAAAAATAAACAAAATTACCAAGGTGTGGTGGTGCACAACTGTGGTCCCAGCTATCCGGGAGACTTAGGCGGGAGGATCATTTGAGCCCAGGAGGATGAAGCTGCAGTGAGCCATAATCATACTACTGCACTCCAACCTGGACAACAGACTGAGACTCTCTAAAAAAAATTTAAAAAATAAAAATAGAGCTATCACGTCATGAAAAGACATGGAAGAACCTTAAATGCATGTTGCTAAGTGAAAAAAAAACAATCTGAAAAGGCCACAGACTATGATTCCAGCCATATGGCGTTCTGGGAAAAGCAAAGCTACAGAAACATTTACAAAATCATTGGTTGACACGGATTCAAGGGGGAAGGAGGAAGGGATGAAGGGAACACACAGGATTTTTAGGGCAGCGAAACTATTCTTTATGATACGGTGATATTGGAGACATGTCATCATACATTTGTGAAAACCCATAGAATATGAAACACCAAGAGTGAACTCTACAGTAAACTATGGAATTTAGATTAAGACTAAGGTATCAAATATTGGTTCATCTATTATAACAAATATATCACACTAATCCAAGATTTTATTATCTAGTATGGGAAATTGTATAGGTGGGGTACATGGAAACACCACTTTCTGCTTAATCTTTCTATAAATCTAAAACTGCTCTAAAAAATGTCTATTAATTTGGCTGGGCACAGTGGCTCATGCCTATAATCCCAGCACTTTGGAAGGCCAAGGCGGGTGGATCACGAGGTCAGGAGATCAAGACCATCCTGGCTAGCATGGTGAAACCCCATCTCTACTAAAAATAAAAATGAAAAAATTAGCCGGGCTTGGTGGCAGGCACCTGTGATCCCAGTTGCCCCGGATGCTGAGGCAGGAGAATGGTGTGAACCCCTGGAGGCAGAGCTTGCAGTGAGCCAAGATTGCGCCACTGCACTCCAGCCTAGGTGACAGAGCAAGACTCCATCTAAAAAACAAAAAACGTCTATTAATTTTTTAAAAATACAGCATGGGCCAAACGCACCATCTCTGCAGGACCAATAGTTGGTAACCCTTGTTTAAGAGAAGTGAATCCATTAATATACAAATGAACCCTATTTTCAGAAAAAGGAACAGATGCCCATTAACGACTACAGTAGTTAGTTAGTGGCTAAGTCAAGACTAGAATTTAGGCTTTTTGTTCAATTCCAAGTTCTTGTCAATGCACCTTACTGCAACATTAGGGTCCTCACCCTATCTAAGAACAGGCTTAGATAAAACTTGTCTTTGCTCTAAGTGAGCTGTAAGTTACTACAGGAAAAAGTCCACGGAATAGAAAAATGATCATCATTCCCAAAAATGAGTTGGAATGAGGCCTGATAAAGTACCAAGGGCAGTGGTCAATGTGGTCAAGGATGCCTTCCAATGCCCAGCTCCAGATGGCACTGTGCCCCTAAGGGTCCCCACCCCAATGCACATGCTCTCCTAAGATTGATGTGAGAGGTACAGAAACCAATGCCGCCACAAACTGTCACTTTTCTTTCTATGCCTTTCCTTAAGAATTTGAACTCATAATAGTGAAGCATGATGCTTGAGTCATTTCAGGGAGAGGAATGTAACTTTCACTTTTGAACAAAACAGCTCTGTGTGAATGCACATGCATTTAATATCCCTTTTATTTGTGTGGTTAGTCACATCAATCTACCTTTTGAGAACTTACTGCAAATCCATGGAGAAGAAAATATTAAACCTTTAAAGGCAGTCAAGGCTTTACATCTAGAAAAAGCATGTTTATATGGGGTTTTCCCCCCATAATTCTTGCATAAACCCAGTGATACAGATTCCTATGCCCATTTTACAGATGAGGAAACAAAGTTCAGAGAAGCTGTGTGACTCACCCAAATTCATGCAGTAAGTGATGTAAGCCAAACTTAACAGCTTGGCCTCCAAGAGGCCTGCTCTTCATTACAAACCTTGTCTTTTTTTTTTTTTTTTTTTTTTTTTTTAGACCTTGTCTCACTCTGTCATCCAGGCTAGAGTGCAGTGGCATGATCTCGGCTCACAGCAGCAGTATCCACCTCCCAGGTTCAAGGGATTCTCCTGCCTCAGCCTCCCAAGTAGCTGGAATTACAGGGGCAGACCACCATGCCCTGCTAATTTTTGTATTTTTAATAGAAATTGGGTTTCACCAATTTGGCCAGGCTGGTCTCGAACTCCTGGCCTCAAGTGATTCACCTGCCTTTGCCTCCCAAAGTGCTAGGATTATAGGCATGAGTCACCTCCCCTGGCCAAACCTCCTTGCCATTGTAATCAATTCATAAACAAAGAGTCCACTCAAGCAAAGGAAGGTGATGCCAACTGAGGGCTGTGGGGAAAGGCAACTGCCCTAAGTTTTCTGTCCCTTGAGCCAGCCCCAAACTCTGAATCCCTTAGACCTTTGCTATTCAAAGTGTAGTCTGAGAACCAGCAGCTTATGGGAAGTGTGGAATCTCAGGTCCCACACTGCTGAATCAGAACCTGCACTGTGACAAGGGCCAGGGTAATTCCTAGACTCTTTAAAGTCTGGGAAGCCCTGGTACAGACACGCAGTCCTGTGGGATAAGGCATTGTCTCTAGCAGAACTGTCCCTCATCAAGTGAACATGGAAAGTGGAGAAACAGATTGAGCCAGACACCCAATGCCATCAAATCTGCCAGCTAGGTTTTTGGTTTTTTTCTTTCCCCAAAGGGGTACATCCTGGCAGTAAGCCTCAGTGGGCAGGTGAGCGTAGGTACATGAAGGCTGTTTCAGCAAGGAAGCTCTAGCAATCACAAAGTGGGGGAGCTCTTGAATGGCCCCAGAGTAGTCCTGGAGTGTAGGTGGGGCACTATGGGAGAGCAAGCGGCAAGACTGTCAGAACTGCAGGAATCGCTTTCTAAGCTTGCCTACAAAACCTCAGGTGCGGGCTACCTAGTGCCAGCAGATACCAGGTGGGTGCTCTCCTGCACCTCCCATGCCTTTCCAGGCTGGGAGAGCAGTGAATGTTCAGTCAAGGCCCCGCCCCTGGGCTAGGAAGTCTCCTCCAGTCACCCAGGAGCTGAGCATTACCGTGCTGCGGATCCAAGCCGGAAAGGCATGCGCAGCTGGGTGTGGGGCAGGTGCAGGGCAGGTGCAGGTCAGGTGTGGGGCAGGTGCGTGCTGCCATCCCCAAGAAAGGTCCCTACGCACCTCACCTCTTTCATCTGTACAATGGGACTGGTTGTGGTGGGGAGAAGAGGTCTAAAATAGGATTAAACAATCTCTCGAGTGTGGTTTGCAGGTCACAGCCAGCGTGAAAGACGATGAGAAGAAACAGTTTTGCAAGTTATAGTTATAATGCAATAACAGTATCCGTTAAAGCATATGATACTATGCTTTTACGGACACTATTATCTAGATTTAAGTTAAAATAAATATTTTGTTTTACATTTTCTAAAAGTTAGTAAAATCAACATAAGCTATTAAGTAAATAATATTAACAGTACGGAGGGAAGTGGAGTGCGAGAGGAAAACAGTAGGGTCGGGACAAAGGGTCTTGGCTACCATGCTGGTACAGTGCCCAGGGTGGGTGCGCAGTCCCTGCCGGCTTCGCTCCTCGGCGTCCGGGAAGAATGGGAGGGCCTCTGGTCGTTTCACTGCTCTGTGTGGACTTCTTGCGCCGCCCCTGCCCGGCCCGGGGTCGCCGCCCGCCCCGGCTCCTCTTGCGGTCCCCGGCCCGCGCCGAACTCCACCACCCGCCCTGGCGCCGGCGGCCCCGCGCCGTCAACAGCGGGAGGTGTCGGGTGGCCCAGGGTGTTTAGGCCACACCGGGAGGCTGTTGGAATGACAAGGACGTCCCCGTGGCCAAACGAAAACAACCCAACCCCCTGCGGCGCCACCCAGCGGGGAGCAGAGAGAGACTGACGGCGGAGGCGGAGGCGGACCCGGACCCCAGCCCCATCCGGACAGAGTCCAAAAGTAAGCGGGGCCACGGGGAGAGCAGGCACCACAGCCGCATCCTTCCAAGAAGCTCCTAGGAGGTGGCCGCGGTGTCAAAGTCGTCCCAGAGTTTGTTTTGTCGTTCCAGATAGCTCGCGTCCTTGTTGTTCGCCTTGTCGCAGGAACCTCGCCATCGCGCAATCTGCACTCGCCCCTCCGCAGATCTAAGGCCAGACCTGGGCCACCCTAACTTCTCGGTATCTCCTGTTTCTACAAACCTGCCGGGTGGAGGATGCAGCCGGGCGCGGTGGCTACAAGGAAGTGCTCTGGTGTTAAGAACTCAGCCTCTGAAACCCGCCGCCCAACTTCAAATCAGCGACGTGCTTTTGTTGTCCCGGCCTTAGTATCCCCGCTGCAATAAGGGGTACTCGGCTCAAACCATCTGGGCGAGGATTAAACGAGTTCATATCCATAAAGGACTAGAACAGGGCCTGGCACCACGTAAACATTCTTATCATCAAGGGTTAAAAAACAAAGTTCTCTAAGATTTAGAAAGTGAACAGGTTATTTTTCTACGGAGTATTTGTGTCTGTTTCAATGTAAAATTCAAGGTGTATATTTCAAAATAGATAGCTAAATGAATGGCTATTCTATTAAAATGATAAGAGAAACCTCTAATGAGAAAATGCAACATACAAGTAAATCTTACACAAATAATTCTGCTGAGACAATCACCGCTTATCACCTTTCAGTTTAAAAATCAAATCATCCAGCAAGTTCTGATTTGCCTGAGAACCCATGCTCTACACTTTTTTTTTTTTTTTTTTTTTAAAGACAGGGTCTTACTCTGTCGCCCAGACTGGAGTGCAGTGGCATGGTCAGGGCTCACTGCAGTTTCAACCCCCTGGGCTCAAGCGATCCTCTGCCTCAGCCTCCTAAATAACTGGGACTACATGCGGGCACCACCATATCCGGCTAATTTTGGGTTTTTTTGTTGTTTTGTTTTGTTTTGTTTTGTTTTGTTTGTTTGTTTGTTTGTTTGTTGTAGAAATGGGGTATCTCTCTGTTGTCCAAGCTGGTCTCAAACTTCTCAGCTCAAGTGACCCGCCCACTTCAGCCTCCCAAAGTGCTGAAATTACAGGCATGAGCCACCACACCCCAGCCGCCATCTACACTTTCTAATTCCCCTCGTTTCCCTAATTTTGCCATGAAATTCTTCCCCAGTTGGTCCATACATTCCCAGTAATATAGGTAGGAGTGAACAGCTTCCTTACCTGCCCCGCTTTCTGCCTGGTTTTGCTGAGAATAGGGAAGGGGGCGGGGCTTTGGGAGCCTCCACCTCAGGGTTCCTCCCAGTCAGAGGCTGAAACCCTGGTGGGCAGCTGGCTTTTGTTAACTGGGAACACACCTGACTGGGAATAATGACTTATTTGAAGTGTCTGCTCTATTTGTGGAGAAAAGTTTTGTTAAGTAAAAATAATTATAATAAGGACATAGATACTATAACACCAGCAATGATTCATTTCGTCAATGCAAAGATGATGACTGCAGGCTGCTTTCAAAAGATGGAGACACTGTTTCAGGCTAAGCCTTGTCATGTTCATTACATTCAAGTAAAGATAAATCAATTATCTCTACTACAGGACTAAATTGGCCCTTGAAGAATCTACTAGGAAAGAATGTAACGTCCACAATATCTTAACATAGTTTCACTTTATGTTTCACTAACATAGTTTCACTTTGTGTGCATAGCTGAAAACAGCAAAACTTTATCCTTCCACTCCTCCATTCTTTAATCAGAAAATAAAAAGGGTTCCCCCAATCTCTGCCTCAGATAATCTCTCTCTCTATTTTAACTGAGAGGAGGCATACAAAATATAGCAAACACACACCAAAAAATGTATAAAACATAAATGTTGAAGCTAATGAATTGTAAAACAAACACTAAGACAACACCCACCCAGATCAGTATACCCCGGAAACTCTCACAAGCCTCTTCTGGCTCATAAACCTCTCTCTCTTCCTCCTCCTTAGTAGTCATCACCACCCTTACTTTTATGGAATTCATTCCTTTTCTTTTTAGTAGTTGCATTACCTAAGTATGCCTCTAGAATATACAGTAATTTTGCCTGCTTTTAAGACTTGAAGTAAATGAAATCATTTAGTGTGTGTTTTGTATCTGGCTTATTTTGCTCAATATTTTGTCCTTAAGATTCACCCCTGGGGCCGGGTATGGTGGCTCCCACCTGTAATCCCAGCTCTTTTCAAGGCTGAAGTGGGAGGATCGCTTGAGCTCAGGAGTTTAAGATCAGCCTGGGTAATATAGTGAGACCCTGTCTCCATTTGAAAATAATTTTAAAATTAGCCAGGCATGGGTGGTGCATGCCTGTAGTCCCAGCTACTCAAGAGACTGAGGAGGGAGGATTGTTTAAACCCAGATAAAAGATGCAAGGAACTCTGATTGTGCCACTGCACTCCAGCATGGGCAACAGTGCAAAACCCTGTCTCAAAAAAAAGAAAGAAAGAAAGATTGATTCATCCTTGTTGTGTGTATCTGTACTTCACTTACTTTTGTTGTTGTAGAGTATTTCATACTACTTATTTACTTAGCATTTCATGCTTACAGTATTTCATATATATTATTCTGTGTCATTCCACACTATAACATACTTTCTTTTATCCAGTTTTACTATGGGTGAACACTTGAATTATTTCCATTTTGGAGCTATTGAAAACAGTGCCACCATGAACATTAATGTAAGCGTCTCAGTGCAGGTGTTCACATACTTCAGTGGGGTTTATTTGCACAAGCGGAATTGCTGGGTCATAGAATAATTGAACCTCCAACCTTGTTAGACACTGTCATGCAGACTTTCAGTTTTCACTCCCACTCACAGTGTATGGACATTTCTCTGGCTCCACATCCTAGCCCACGCCTCCTGTGGTCAAGCTTTAAACTTTCAGCCAATTTAACCTGTTGATGAATGCCCCTTTTTATGCCTTATTGCCTGTTTAGATTTCTTCCTTCTGGGGAAAAAAAAAAAAGTTGTTTGTCCATTTTTTAAATTCTTACTGATTTGGAAGAGATTGGTCCATATTCTGGATACCAGCTCTTTGCCATGATATACTGCAAAAATCTCTCTGGTTCACCTTTTTAGTAGAGTACTGATGGTTTTTGATGACCAAAATGTAGTCTCATTTGCCAGTCTTTTCCTACATAGTTATATGTATTATAAGAAATCCACCCCCTACCCTGAAGTCATGAAAATATTCTTCCAAGTCTTTTCTTTCTTTTTTTTTTTTTTTTAGACAGAGTTTTGCTCTTGTTGCCCAGGCTGGAGTGCAATGGCGCAATCTCGGCTTACTACAACCTCCACCTCCCTGGTTCAAGCGATTCTGCTGCCTCAACCTCCTGAGTAGCTGGGATTACAGGCATGTGCCATCACGCCTGGCCAATTTTGTATTTTTAGTAGAGACAAGGTTTCTCCATGTTGGTCAGGCTGGTCTCGAACTCCCGACCTCAGGTGATTCGCCCACCTCGGCCTCCCAAAGTGCTGGGATTACAGGTGTGGGCCACTGCACATGGCCTCATTTTTAAAGAAGCTTTAACCATTTGCTTTTCACTTTTAGGGACATTGGGGTTTTGAGTCGGTGCCTTAAAATTCTACCTCCAAGACATTCTCCTGCGATGCAAGACAAATATCCTCAAGATTCTGGTCGTGGCCTCTATAACCACTGGGTGTTCTTGGCCCCAGGCAGCCCGAAGTGGGGGAAGCTGCAGGCAGCCAAGAAAAATTCATGTCTGCTACTGTGCAACCATCTCAAAGCCAAATGATGCAGATGTGCTCCACGTTTGCCCCTTACATCCCCAAGGCAACTTGCAAAAATACCAGAAAGCCCTCACAACCCTGCGCTGGCTGCAGGCTGTGCCCAACAGTGGGTTGCCCAACATGAGCCCTTCTCCAAGCTCCAACAGTCATTTCTGAGCCAGGGAACTCTGGGAACCAGGAACTGGGCCCATTCAACATCCACCACCACCCCTCCACCCCTGTCACCTCCTGATCCCTTGGCTTCTCCTGGTGGGATCACTTTCTCTAGAAACTGAGGTCTCCTAGGAGACTGGGAGGAGCCCCCACCCCACCCCCACCCAGAGAAGAAGTGGTTGTGAATGGATCCTGCTAGGCGCCAAGGCCCAGCTGGGCACAGAGGGGCTGAGACTACACCCAGAGGCATCACTTGAGACTCTCTGAGTGGTGTCCACTTTTCTAGTAGGTTCTGCCACCACAGGCCACCTTTCTGGAAGAACTGAGGCCCTCCATCCTCCTCCCTCTCCCCCACTTTATACCAAGGAAAAACAACCTGAGAAAAATATTTTTTGCAGGAAAGTTTATGGTGATGAACAACACTGTGGGAGGCCATTGTTTTAGACTGAGCTCTTGCACCAGGCTCCAACAGACCAGACCAGCCAAAATGGAGTCACTCATGCTAAATGCCACAAAATCAAACTGAAATTTTATGAAAGCAGACAGATTTCAAAACGGCCACTTTTTTTCCCTAAAAACAAGAGATTCCAGTCTATTCAAGTCAGGATAATCAGAAAGTCCCCTCTGCTTTAACCCTTACAAAAAAGTAAATTGATATTAACCAATCAGCTTCTTTTTTATTGTTTTGTTTCCTTGTTCCCACCTTCCAAAACTCACTGTTCAAACACTGCCCAGTGCAACTCTCCAGATATTTTGTAGAATGGAGGCTCCCCCCATTCAGGAATGGCAACTAAAAGTCAATTACATCTATCACAAATTTGGTACGATTTTTTGTCTTTTGACAGTAGAAATGTTACTTATAAAAGTGATCTGTAAGAAACCTAAATATCCCACAAAATAACTCTAATGTTAAAATTCTATAGATCCACTGGGTGCAGTGGCTCACATCTGTTATCTCAGCATTTTGGGAGGCCGGACCAGGCAGATCACCTGAGGTCAGGAGTTTGAGACTAGCCTGGCCAACATGGTGAAACCCAGTCTCTACCAATAATATAAAATTAGCCAGGCATGGTGGCAGGCACCTGGAATCCCAGCTACTTGGGAGGCTAACGCAGGAGAATCGCTTGAACCCGAGAGGCAGAGGTTGCAGTGAGCCAAGGTTGCACCACTGCCCTCCCAGCCTGGGTGACAGAGCAAGACTCCATCTCAAAAAAAAAAAAAAAAATCTATGGATCCACAGGATAAAATATAATTACTCAAAATTATGTTATAGAAGAATGTTTGATGACATGCACAATTTCTACAATACATTGTTATATTGTGAAGGGGGGAAAGCAGAAAGCCACATATCTAATCCTTATTTATTTAAAAGGAATTAATTATATACATATACAAAAAATAAGCAAATGGATGATAACAAAAAATTTTTTCTAGGTAACGGGATTAGGAGATTTTGATTTTCTTTGTGTTTTTCTAAATTTTTCTTTGTGTTTGATGAATGCGTGCTACTTTAGGAATCTAGTGTCTTTGAATAAAGGAAGAAGGAGAGTGATCGAGAAAAAAGAGAGATTGAGATTGATTCACGACATTTTCAAAACTACTTTGGCTCCTTGGGGTGAGGGCAGACCTGTCATCAAGGCTGGTTTCTGTGCAATCAACCCTGAGGCAAGGTCTATATCCCTAGAAAACTCTGAATTGAGGCAACTACTGGGGTAATTCAGGCAGGAGAGAGAGAGAGAGAGATAGAGAGAGAGACAGAGAGAGAGAGAGAGAGAAAGGGAGGAAGGGAGGGAAGGAGAAGAAACCTCTGCTGTTTTTCTGCCTGGAGAAAACTGGAATTTGCTTAATAAATGTACGCTTTATTCTAGTTATTTTGGTTTTTCTATGCAACCTTCTCCATTTGAATTAATTTACTCCCTGTCAAATAAAAGCCAATCCCAGTTACTGTACTCAGAGGTTTCTTTGAACCACCCCTGAGCGCTGCCAGAGAAAAGTCAATCTGTGTTGCCAAACTGGAGAGCCAAGGCAGAGCCCCTGGGTCGCCCTCCTGCCCGGTACAGCCGCCCAGTTCACTCACCGTGACTCATCCTACACAAAGATGAGTGACCACACACACATGCATTCCTGGCTTCTGGAGGCCCAGGCTCTGAATCAGCATGCCCATCCTTTGGGTTTAGCCAGCAGAGGTGACTGTCACCCACCCGCCTGCCCAGCCACCTTGCCAAGGTCACCATTAACTCTGTTTTTAAATTCAAGGTTCATTTCTAGGTCCTCTTACTTCACCTACCAGTAGCATTTTACATGGATTTTTTTTTTTTTCTCACGCTGCCCCTAGGTTGAAGTGCAGTGGCGCCATCTCAACTCACTGCAGCCTTTGCCTCCTGGGTTCAAGCGATTCTTGTGCCTCAGCTTCCTAAGTAGCTGGGACTAGAGGTGCACACCACCACACTCGGTTGATTTTTGCATTTTTAGTAGAGACAGGGTTTCACCATGTTGTCCAGGCTGGTCTCAAACTCCTGACCTCAAAAGATGGGCCTGCCGTGGCCTCCCAAAGTACTGGGATTACAGGTGTGAGCCACTGTGCCCGGCCTTGCATTTCACATGTATTTTATTCCCTCCTGCTTTATACGCTTCCTTCACTTGGCTTCCAGGACACCTATTGCCCTCTCTGGTTGTTCTGCTCTTCTCTAGAGTCTCCTATACTGGTTCTCCCAACCTTTTTTTCTCTGACAGTTTTTTTTGAAATTTTCATACTATAGGAAAATTGAAAGAACAGGGCAATGAATACCCACTCCTATTTCCCTCACCCAACTATTCCCCTAACCATTCACCAGCTATTGCCAGTTCACCACATTTGTTCTCTCTCCATGTGTATTTGTTGAGCCATCTGAAAGTTGCATATGCCATGACTTTCAACAGAACCACTCTATTACTACTACAGCTAAGAAAATTAACATTAATATGATACCATCTAATATCTACTCAGATTTCTCCAATTGTCCGAAAAGCGTTTGTTTCTTGTAGCTTCTTCTTAGTCAGTATCCAGTCCAGGTTCACAAAATGTATTTGGTGGTGATCACTCTTTGGTTTCTTTTAATCTAGATCAGCTCAGCACATTTAAAGAAAATAATAATAACATTGACCTTTTTTGCAGAGTTCAGAAGAGTTGGTCTGTGAATTTCTCCTATCCCCCAACCTCTTAACTTCTGGGCTGCCTGAGAATTTGGTTTTGGACTTCTTTTCTTCTCTATTTACACTCATTTTCTTGGTGATCTCATCTGGGATAATGGCTTTAAATATCATCCACATGCCAATAACTCTCCAATATATATTCTTAGCCTAGGCCTGTCTCCTGAATGCCTGACTCTAAGTATTAATGGAGATCTCTACCTGGTATTTCATAATCAGCTCAAATTTTAAAACTGAACATTTGGTCTTCCCAAAACTTCTTCTGCCTGTGGCCTTTCCCTTCGCAACTGATGGCAACTCCACCTATCCATTTGCTCAAGCCAAAAAACTTAGAATCATCCTTGACTCATCATTGTTTCTTACTGTCCACATCCAATCTGTCTGGAAAGCTTGTTCCCTCACCCTTCAGAATATCCTCTGAATCTGTCCACTTTTCACTACCTCCACTGCTTCCACCTGGGTCCGCTGTCTAGATTATTGCAATGGCCTCTGAACAAGTCTCCCTCCTTCCACCTCTGTTCTCCTGTAACCTGTTCTAACACAGAACCCAAGGAGGGCTTTCACAATCTTAAGTCACATTATGTATTATACACTCTGCTACTCAAAACTTTCCCATGTTCTGACTTTGCCTCAAAAGTAAAAGCCAAAGATATTCACTAGCCCATCAAGGCCCCCTTACCTCTCTTACCTCATCTCCTCTATCCCCTTTCCCCCTTCCCCTCATTCACTCCACTCCATGTATTCTCAGCACATTGATTCTCAAACATACCAAGTGTGAGCCCACTTTTGGGCCTTTGCACACTCCCTCCAGACTCCCACATGGCTCCTTCCCTGACCTCCCTTGGGTCCTTGCTCAAGCGGCACCCTCTCAAAAAGGCCTATTCCTAATATTTCTTCTTAAAATTGCAATTGCTCTCCTTTGTGCAACACACATGCATGGCACACACACATTCCTGATCCCCCTTGCCACTTATCTTACATTACCTTCTAACTTGCTATGCAGTTTACCCATGTGTTATACTTCTTGTTTGTTTCCTGTTCCTCCCTCCCCAGTGTAAGCTCCTAAAGGCAGAAATCAAGCTGACCTAAGCAAAGACCTGAAGGGGCTATGAGGACATCTGGCAGAAAAGATAATGCTACGGGTAGAGAATTGTACAAACACATGAGAAACATCCACAGAAAGCACAGCGCCTGGTAAGCACAGAATGAGTACTAGCTACTATTAATATTTAGTCCACCTCTCCCTTCAAAATGGAAAAGCAATGCTGTGAATTTTAATAAATCATTTATAATTAAACCAACCATGTTTATTTAAAGCTACTTGGCAGAAAGGCACTAGGTAAGAAGGCTGGGCGGGGGGAGAATGCCAAAAGCTGATATCCCACAGACACCTAACTCATGCCTAGGAGACCCAGGGAGGAATGTGGCATTCCCAGCATAATAGAGGCCCTGATCCTCTGCTTGGAAGGATGTGCTGTCAATTACATTATTCAATTTCTCTGGCCCTGTCTGTAAAAATGAAGGGGTGGTTGATAATGCCTAGAGTTGGATAAATTAATAGCCAAATATTAGCTTTTGATAAAGAGTACCTCCTGGAATAAGACAGGAAATAACAATTATTGTTAGGACCGGCAGCTTTATTCTCTGCATAAACTTGGTTTGACACTCTCTCCTGTGTGTTTACACAATTTCAGCTCCTCCCTTCCTATCTCTATTCCCAGACTCTCAGAGGGATCAAAAGGAAACAGAAAGTAAAATTTTGAAGATGTGACTATTTGACAGTCGGCATGACAGTTCAGAGTCAAATATTCTATAACTTTTTCTTATAATTTCTGTTCTGCAGTCTCTCAAATTGCTAGGAATGGATAATGAATTAGCAGCTTCTTTTAGGGTAAATGTATTCCCCTTCCATCCTTCACCTACCCCAAGCATACCCAGGGTCTTCTGGCCACAGGTCCACTCCAACCCTGCTCCAGGCAAGCAAGGCAGCCTGGAGGGAGGAGTCCTGCCAAAGAAAGTTGGATGAGCAGCTCTGGCACAGTGAGAGTCTTCTGGGCCTAATTCTTTTATGTAAAATGGACCTGCTCAAAAAAAAAAAAAAAAAAAAAAAGATCTTCCCTGGGTCGCTTTTAAATGACCCATCCTACTCTCTAATATTTCTTCCCAGCGTCAGACTGTCTGGGGAGGAGGTAGAAAGGGAAGCACACACTTGGTTATCAGAATAATTTATCTACATGGCACCAAACATCAGCATGCTGCTGTGCCTGCCTGCTCCATCTTTATCCACGTAGTTGCTCCCCACTGCACTCCCCATCCCACCACTGCTATGCATGTTTGGAGAGTGGCCACTGGGGAAAGAGTAATGGACTGTGCTGCAGCAGCTCCCCAGGCCCCGGGTTTCCCCTCCACTCCCCCTGCACAGTAACTCACATGCTGGGAAGCATCCACAAGTTCCCTGGGCATTGGGGGAAGATCTCAGGAGAGTTTCCACTTTCTCTGGCATCATTCCAGGATTAAGGAACATGGAAGCCTGTGGCCATACTACAAATAAAGTTCCTTCCATGCAAGGCACCCTCCAGGGCTGGGTGGTCCCACAGATGGTTAGGGACATAGTCTGACAGTTGTTGCCTTAGGGGGCAATAGATCATCAGACTATGAGTACCTTAGGACTCAAAGAGTGCTGTGCATCAATGATAGAATGGATAAAGAAAATGTGGCGCATATACACCATGGAATACTATGCAGCCATAAAAAAGGATGAATTCATGTCCTTTGCAGGGACATGGATGAAGCTGGAAACCATCATTCTCAGCAAACTAAAACAGGAACAGAAAACCAAACACCGCATGTTCTCACTCATAAGTGGGAGTCGAACAATGAGAACACATGGACACAGGGAGAGGAACATCATGCACGGGGGCCTGTCATGGGGTGGGGGGCAAGGGGAGGGAGAGCATTAGGACAAATACCTAGTGTGTTCTGGGCCTAATACCTAGATGATGGGTTGATAGGTGCAGCAAACCACCATAGCATATGTATACCTATGTAACAAACCTGCATGTTTTACACATGTATCCCAGAACTTAAAGTAAATTTTTAAAAAAAATTTTTAAAGAGTGCTGTGCAGAGGCAAAATACATCTGAAGGATGGCGTGTCACCTCATTCATACCTCCATTCAGTTATGGGCCCCAGAAGCTGGGATAGAGGGGTTTTTTTTGTTTTGTTTCTTTGGTTTTTTGGTTTTTTTGGAGACAAGAGTTTCACTCTGGTGCCCAAGCTGGAGTGCAGGGGAGAAATCTCAGCTCACTGCAACCTCCGCCTTCCAGGTTCAAGCAAGTCTCCTGCCTCAGCCTCCCGAACAGCTGGGACTGCAGGCACCTGCCACCAGGCCCGGCTAATTTTTTGTATTTTTAGTAGAGACGGTAGTAGAGACGGGATTTCACCGTGTTAGCCAGGATGGTCCCGATCTCCAGACCTCATGATCCTCAGTCTCCCAAAGTGCTAGGATTACAGGCGTGAGCCACCACGCCCGGCCGGATGGTATTTAACTGAGAAGCCCACTTCACAGCTGCTCTTAACACTTAGAACTGCTTCTAGTTTGGCCTGACCCATCTCACCTTAGCAGGTTTCTCCTTTTCCTAAAGAGCATGCTTAAAAGGTCTTTTAAAAGTTAAACTCACAAGCACAACTAGTTTATCTGTATTATACCCCCAAAATAGCTTTTAATTAGAAAAACAAGTTCAGAAGCCTGGGCTGATTCTAGCAAGTCACAGGAGGCCCCTGGAGGGTGAATTCAGGAACAATTCTTGGGAACTTGTAATTATGTTGAAGAAAGAAATCAACAAGGGTTTCCGTTTGTTTGTTTGTTTGTTTAAATGGCCTTTTTTTTCTTTCTTTCTTTCTTTTTTTTTTTTTTTGTAGAAAGATTCCATTTAGAATGTTGTTCACTGTGGACATCTCCCACATATACAGCCAGTGGAGGGGGTGGGTGGCCCTATATTCAGTGGGCACAAGGAGAGGTGTAGACATATTTTACATTTGTAGAGAATAACAATAACGATACTAGAAACTTATTTATAGCAATGTGCAGGTTGGTAACTTCTTTTTTGTTTGTTTGTTTTTGTTTCTTTTTTGTTATACTTTAACTTCTAGGGTACATGTGCACAACGTACAGGTTTGTTACATATGTATACTTGTGCCATGTTGGTGTGCTGCACCCATTAACTCGTCATTTACATTAGGTATATCTCCTAAAGCTATTCCTCCCCGCCTCCCCCGCCCGCCCCGGGAAGCCATGAATAGTATACCTGTCATGTCCCCCTCCCTAGGCGAGCGGCTGGCCAGCGGCTATAAACAAGTTAAGGGACTCCTCTGAGCCTCAACATCCCATCCCTGGAATGGAGAGAAGGACGTCTGCCCTGCTTATCTCAAAGGGACATCGATGAGATCATACAAGCCCAAGCTGAGGTTACATCTGATGCTAAAAACTAGACGAGAAAGGGTCTGTCTGACCCTCAAGGTCAGCAATGTGTGTGCAACTCCCCTCTCGGGGTTTGGGGACGCAGCCACGTGTTCCATCGCACACCATGCTTTGGGGATGCTGTAGGGCTCAGCAGGACCGCCGACTGCCAGTTATTAAAAGAGCAGCTGCCGTCCTGCCGCGCAGTGGGACTGAGAGCTGCAGCCCGGCTCAGGCTCCACCGGGCAGGGAACCGCGACGCGGGGATGGGCAGCTCTGGGCTGCGCTGATCTGGGACTCTGTTGGCCCTACAGACACACACACACACACACACGCACACACAGATGCATGCACAGCCGCTGGGCCTGGAGTTTATTTTTCCAGGGCCTGGTGCGGACTCCGCTACCGCGGCAGGCGGCGGCACTGGAATGTTAATTGAAACGGAGCTGGCGAGCGCGGAGCAGATAAGCTTCGCCCAGCAGCGTCCCCGGCTGCGGCTCCCCGAATCCGCCATCCGGGGAAGGACCCGCCGCCTCTCTGGCCGCTGAGGGTTTTCTTTTCCACGCTGGAGGAATGAAACGCGCGCGGAGGCGGCTCGGCTCCCGCGACCCCCCGGAGTCAGCCCCACGGTCCGTCCCAGAACTAAACGGTCTCCGCCACCCAAAGCCGAGAAGCTGGGAGGCCGGCTGGGGAGGGTGACGCAGAGAAATGGAGAAGCCCACCTGGCGGTTACATACCAGCAGATTTTTATTTTCTTTAACTGGTTGGTTTTTCTAAACATTTGATGCAAGAAATCTCTTGGCCCGCTTCACTTTACGCTCCACCCATGCTCGGAAATTCCCCTAACCCTGAGAATTTTGCACAGATTTTCGGGGTTCGCGGGGAGCGCCTCTGAAAGTGATAGCGGGCAAACCGTCAAAACGGCCTCAGCACAGCAATTCTGGAAAAGATCATATCAGATCCTTAATTCACACCATACACTCGAATACACTCGAATGTAAGCAAAGAAATTACAACAAATACTAGAATAAAAAGTGGGTGAACTCCTTTTTAACCTCAGTGTAGGAAAAGAAAGGTCTTCTCACCATGACTCAAATCAAGAAGCAAGAGAGATAACAAAAATGATTACATTTTATAAAATGCATGGTAAAAAGCACTATAAAAGAAGTCAAAAGACAATTGTCAAACAGGAAGAAAATATTTTCAACACATAGCACACATAAGCAAAGTAACTGATATTGAGAAAACCTAAAAATTGAAATTGGGAGATGGATGCAATTTACATTTGTGTATATATGTGTATATATTTATGTGTTTTTAATTTTTATGTATATTATACATGTATATATATAGATACATACACATATGTGTATATATAGATACATACACATATGTGTATATATAGATACATACACATATGTGTATATATAGATACATACACATATGTGTATATATAGATACATACACATATGTGTATATATAGATACATACACATATGTGTATATATAGATACATACACATATGTGTATATATAGATACATACACATATGTATATATCCCTTAAACATATAAAAGGATGTTGCACCTCACTTATAATTACAGAAATGCAAATTAAAAACAACACTGAGATACTGTTTCTCACCTATCAAATTTGTGAGAATTAAGAGGCGTGATCATGCATTCCGTTGCCCAGACTACCTGGGAAGCAGGCACTCCCATACAATACTGGTGGAATGCAAACCTGTAGAACCTTTCTGGAGAGGAGAACTCCTAAAAATATTATATATGCATTTATGTTTCACCTATGGTCCCATTTCTTAGAAATTTGTCTTTTGACAAATTCAACTGACAATTGTCTTTTGACTCTGAACACACGCCTCCAACAATATGAAAACACATACAAACTTAAAGTACTGGAAAACTCTAAATACTCATTCATAGAACAGTGGTTGAATAAACTTTGCTACATTCATGTAATGGAGTACCAGGCAACTACAGAAAACAATAAGGAAGACCTCTTTGGACCAATATGATGTGACTGCTGAATATATTGTTAAGTGAAAAAAAGCTAATGGCAAAAGAGTATCTTCAGGAATCAATGAGAGCTGGGAACAGTTCATGTTCTGGGGAGGAGGCTGTGCCAGCCATGGGACTTTGGGTGTGTGATTGGCTGCAGATGTGCTTGCCTTGTGGTAGCAGAAAAAGGATGCACCAGTGATCAACCAGTCTCTTAATATGGAATATCTTAGAATATCTTTTTACAAAATTTTTATTTTGAGAACCATGTTAATTTTTCAAATACTCAAAAATATAAATACATTATTAGAGTATTAAAAAGTGGATCCCAGCAAAAGGGACCATAGCAAAGCAGAAATTTCCACCATTGATGATCCCCAGACACCCTTTGGGCCAGTCCCCAGAGTATCCTAGGAACTATCCCCAATCAAGCAGGACAGATACCTGTCCCCAACAAATATTTGTTAAAGACCTACTACGTGCCTTGGGGACACAGCTGTGACAACAGACCCAGAGCCCAAGTCTAGTCTAGTCTAACGGGGATCCTGCACTTGGGTTAAAGAGGAATGATTTTATCTCGGCCCACAGGGCCCACTAAGCCGCAAGGTAACCAGGAATTGCCTGTTGAGTATCGTACCTGCTGGAGGGAATCCCTTCGTTTTAGAAGAGTGAAAGAAACAGGAAATAATGACTTTTGTTAACCATGAAGAAGAAGAGGTTCAGGGCCAGTCGCGGTGGCTCACGCCTGTAATCCCAGCACTTTGGGAGGTCGAGGCGGGCTGATTACGAGGTCAGGAGTTCGAGACCAGCCTGGCCAACATGGTGAAACCCCGTCTCTACTAAAAATACAAAAATTAGCCGGGCGTGGTGGCGGGCGTCTGTAATCCCAGCTACTTGGGAGGCTGAGGCAGGAGAATCGCTTGAAACCGAAAAGGCGGAGGTTGCAGTGAGAGGAGAGCATGCCACTGTACTCCAACCTTGGCGAAAGAGTGAAACTCCATCTCAAAAGAAAAATTAAAAACTCAATAAATATAGTGTACAAATTCCTTCTGATTGTGCAAGGTAACACACTGCATGGGAATCATTTAAAAGTCTGTCTTCTATGCAAGAATGCAAGTTCGGATAAGAGGGCTGTGACCTCTCATTTTCTCAGTATTCCCAGAGCTTGGGCAAAGCCGGCCCACGGTAGGCGCTTAAAACACTCTGTGGATCTGAGTGAAGCAAAGCGGATCAATCACACCCCCAGCACGACTGTCTCCATCTCACGTAAGAACAGAGGTGATCACGATGTCTCCATTCCTGAGTAATGGACACACACACACACACACACACACACACACACACACACCCCTCCCCGCACCACGCTGTTGGGGCTGCACGGAGTCCTGCCTAAGAAAGAGTCTCTGGACTCTGACTTTTCTGCTCTCGCCGCCCCTCCTAGTTTCCTGCCCGGCTCTCCTGGGCGCCAGCGCTTAGGCAGGTGGCCCGTCGCTCGCGCCTCTGTTGCACTGTGAGGCAGCAGCCGCTAATGCGCCTCCAATTGACCCGGAATGGGCGAGATTCCAGGTACCAGTTCCACTCTCGGCGGGCAGGCGGCTTTCAATGCTCCTGGCGCTGAAGGAGGAGGAGGGTGGAGGGACGCCAGGCCCCTCCGAGAGGTGACTGAGAGAGGGCGAGACTCAAGCGAGCAAAGAAACTGAAACCTGAACGCAGGACACTGCAAATTCCCGCCGCGTGGCGCAGTGCTGCAGAAGGACGACCTTGCTCCCTGCAAGGGTGGGGCGAGCGCGACCGGGACTCCTATCCCCAGGTTTGCGCCCGGAGCGCGCATCCTGAGCCGAAACGACCCTTTCCGTAACAAGGACTCGCTATGGTGGAGAGCCTGCTCTTGCAAAGCGGCGGGTAACTGCTCCGCAGACCTGGACTCCGGGCGAAGGGAGATGTTTCCACCACTCGAGAGGGGTTAGAAAGCATTTTCACTTACAAAAATCTCATCTGATCCTCGCAGCAAGCCAGGAAGGGCAAGGCTGGGGACGTAGGGCTAGGATTTGAAATCGAGGCTTCCGAAGCCAAGTCCCCCCCCAAGGTGTCCTTTCTTCTATGACTTAGGTAGAGCGCGACTGTCTGCCACGAAAATTCCACCAAGTGATAAGGCGCTGGAAGGTTTCTGGCGTTAGGTTTCTACCCCGGGTCACGCTACTTCCCGCCTCCAGCACTTGGAAGGCGAGAACCCAGTGAGCCGTCAGTATCCCCTGCAAGGACGAGGCGGAGCTCCTACCGCGGAAATATTCTAAATTCAGGGTCTCTTGTGGGTGTCCGGTGATGATTGTAAATACCCATAGACTAGGCACTCGCCTGCACCTCCAGGGAAAAAATACGATAATACTGTTTTTCTAGAAAGCCCTGGAATGAATGGCATGTCTTATGAGCATTAAAATCTTTGATTCATTGATATTTCTTCTATATATGTATCCTGAGAAAATAATAGAAAATATTGACAAGGATGGAAATTAAAGCCACAAAATAAAGTCTTATTTACAGTGATGGAAAAAAGATATTATCTGAAAACACAAACACAGTCTATTATGGTCTATCCATAACATGAAATATTAGATACCTATTTTAAATTATATTTGTTAAAAAAATTCTAAAGATGAACTGGGCATGCTTATGATGTAAATTTAAACATATACAAATAGATATACCCGATGAGCTCATATATGCAAAAATAAAGAGAAGAAGGTGCACGAAAATGTTATCTCTGGGTGGATATTTACTTTTAACTTTTCTTCACTTTTTCCAAGGTGCACATGATTGACTTTTATCAGGAAAGAAAAATCCAAATGAACGTATGGGTCATCACAAGATTTTGAGATCTCTAAGAGCAAAGGATGTCTATTTCCAAAGGAAAGAAAGAACGGGTTAATTATCTTGGTTTAGAGGCTAGTCTGGTCTTGCCATTTGGTGAACTATCTGGGCCACCTTTCTGATCTAGACTCCTCGCTGAACAAAAAGAAGAAGAAGAAGAAGGAGAAGGAGAAGAAAAGAAGAAGAAGAAGAAGAAGAAGAAGAAGAAGAAGAAGAAGAAGAAGAAGAAGAAGAAGAAGAAGAAGAAGAAGAAGAAGAAGAAGAAGCAGCAGCAGCAGCAGAAGAAGCAGCAGCAGCAGCAGCAGCAGCAGCTGGAAACATTTGGGTATAGCTTTGATGTAAAGATTAAATGTTACTATGTACAAGAAATCATTACTTGGTAGCTGAATGATCAAATTTGCTGAAATTTTGCATAAATCTTTGTGTGCAATTTTGCACCCATTAGCCTGGGGAGATGAGTTGGGTTTATCTGGATTTCAGGAGATAATCATATTCAAACAGCTGTTGTAACACTGAATTCACATAAGTAGGTTTAAGAAGCATTTGAGGCCTGAGCGGTGGCTCACACCTGTAATCCCAGCACTTTGGGAGGCCGAGGTGGGCACACTGCTTGAGCCCAGGAGTTCAAGGCCAGCCTAAGCAACATGGTGAAACCCCGGCTCTGCAATAAATAAATAAATAGCCAGGCTTAGTGGCTGCATCTGTGGTCCCAGCTACTCAGGAGGCTGAGGTAGGAGGATCACTGAGTCCGGGTCGAGGCTGCAGCGAGCCATGATCTGGCCACTGCACTCCAGCCTGGGAGACAGAGAGAGACTCTGTCTCAAAAAAAAAAAAAAAGGAAGGAAGGAAGGAGAGAGGGAGGGAGGGAGGAAGGAAGAGAGAGAGAGAAAGGAAGGAAAGAAAAAGAAAAAGAAACATTTGATCTGAAATCCCCAAAAGAACTCTAATGAGATCCCATTGTGATTAAAACACAATTTTTAAACCCTCTTCGATTCTGTGCTGGAACTGCTGACACCAAATCCCGTTTCGCTGATCCAGGAGTAGTAACAGCAGGGGCTGGATCTGTTGGCGCTGTCTCCGTATTGGTAACCTTTGGGCCACACTGCCCCATTTACTCGGCGACCGCTGTAACCGAGGGACTTTTCTGGAGATCTAATGCGAGTCAAATCTTCCCAGCCCTTCGGCGGGCGCCGCATTTATACGCGCACACAAGCTGGCACGCTCCAGGCAATCCGCTTTAAGGAGGATAAAGCAGAAGAAGAAAACGAACGTGGGGACACCCAGGGCGACGGGAGCCCCCCACCCCACCTCGCCTCTGACCACTTTGCGCCGGCCGCAGCGATTGCCTTCCCGTCTCCCCCACCATTCGCGGAGCCCTTTAAGAGGCCGAGGGCTCCAGACATGTAACCCCCACACCCATTCCTCGGTCCTGGGACTGAGACGCTGCTCCTAGGAAGTGGCGGGTCGGGACTCAGCAGACCCGGATTCATTTCAAAGAGAGAGGTTTCCATCTCAATATAGGCCCTGGCGGGTCATGACTCACTTCAACTCTGCGGTACGGCCTCTGCGCACGTAAGATCCCAGCGCGCACCTCAAATCCCGCGGGTCCCAGTTGTCTCTATCTTAGCTTTCCTCCGCCATAAGAATGCAGAGTTGAGCTAAGAGCAGGCTGGATGGACCGGATCGGGTTGCACAGCAAGGACTCCACCCCCAATCCTCGCATGTCCACTAGGAGGGTCCCCGTGGACCCTAGGTTGACCTCGGAAGCGCCCGCTAGTACCGTATTGACGAAGATCCTAGCCGCGCAGCACTGTCTCTCCGCGTTTTCTTTGCTTTGAGAACCATCAGTACGAACCAAACCTCCCAGGAAGGCGACTGGGGACTGGAGAGGATTAGACGGGTGCGTGAAGAAAGCGCTGGGGGAGGAAGGTGCAGGGTTAGCACGTGATTTCTGCGAGAACCAATGGGGGGCTACGGTCTCGTCACCCGGCCCTGGACCCGGGCCTGCCAGCATGACCCAGAGGAAGACGCTGTGTGGGACGCTGGGCGTCTGTCCCAGAGTTTGGGTCTGTCTGCGGGGCCTGCAGCAACAAGACAGGAAGCTCAGGGTGCCGCTCCTCACGGGGACCAGGCACTCCTCGGCCCCGCCCCATCCGCCTTCGGGATGCTGTTGAGCCCCGTCACCTCCACGCCCTTCTCGGTCAAGGACATCCTGCGACTGGAGCGCGAGCGGAGCTGCCCGGCGGCTTCGCCACATCCGGGGATGCCGAAGAGCTCGGAAAACTTTCAGTACTTGAGAATGGACCCAGAGCCGCGAGGGTCAGAGGTTCACAACGCTGGTGGCGGCGGCGGTGACAGAAGGCTGGACGGTTCGGAGCCTCCTGGGGGTGCCTGTGAGTCAGTCTTGGAGATGGACGCGGAACGGATGGCGGAGCCACGTGAGTAAGCGCTCAGGTCTTGCCTCCTACGGGGGGAATGTGGGGGCGGGGGGGGCGTGATCCATGGGTGCATGGGGAAAATACGCCTCCTGTCTCCTGGGTTCGAGAGTCTGTCTTCATTTTTTCTCACTTCAGGAGTCCAAAAAAGGCCTCTCGAACCCCATTCCCACCCTCTCCCGACACCCAGCGTTCTTCACACACCTCTAACGAAATTAAGCCCCTGAATCTTAAGGATTCACTTTTCCCAAATCCGCTCCTCTGATTCCCACAAACGCATGGCTCCCACTCGCAGCCACAGTGCCCAGAACCTCCATCTTCTCATCTCCACAGCGAAACCCTCTGCAGGGTCTTAGCCGTGCCAGTCACCACCACCCTTCCCTTCCATCACCTGGTGTCTCTCCACCCCCAAACCGTTTGAAAAGAGTGTGAGCAATCAAAGCAGTGGAACCCTAGTGGCTCCGAGGTCACTCCTAACCAGGCCCTTTCTTGCTGGCCTGGCCGGGGGCGGGGGGGTCCATTCCTCCTCATGGATTTTTCTTCTGGAAGACGGAAGATGGGGACCGGGTGGCGATTGAGTCTCCCGAAGTGGAAGGCCCCGTTGGCACAGGATTCTCCGCGTCAGGGAGAGTGTTAAAGGCTGCCAGGGTTTTCTCTGCCCTGGGACATGGCTCTGGCCGAGTCCTGTCGCCTGAATCCGAAGGCGCAACCATGCGCGCCGAGCTGCGAGGCCCACGCACCTGTGTCCAGCAGCCTGGAAGGGAAGGGGCTGGCTGGGAGTTGTGTTGCGTCGATACGGAGGCTTTGGCTGGAGAGGCCCGACATTCCAAGGGATGAAAACTACACCTTTTTCTCTCCAAACCTCAGCACCTCGCTCAGCATTCTCAACGCAGGGACTCTGAGTAGCGCCCGGCAGGGCAGGCCTCCTCTGCCAGACTGCCATGGCACCTCCATTCAAGGCGCAAACGAACGAAATAAATCAAGGGGCTGGATCGGAGTTACCGGCTTGCAGGCCGGCTACTCACTAACTCCAGAAGCCGGAGAACATTATCTGTTGTGTCCTCGAAGAAGCTGGTAGGTTTTCTGCAGCGGATTCTAAACTCCCTCGGCGCTGCTCAGCTAACTCGGCGATCACTTCTGCTCCGCTGACAAAGGATCACGTTTCTTCGACCACCACAGTCGCCTCGCAGTCGATGGTATTGGTGGCGCCTTCCTTGTCCCGCTGGAAACCAAATCCTGGGAGCGTCTCTTCTGCTGCAGCAGTGGACGCCGCCGAGGAGGGACCCGAGGCGGGCTCCAGGAACTGAGCCCAAGGCCGCGGTAGCGATCCGGACAGGGAAGGCACCTTCGGTGGGCTTCATGCCCTCCTCCATCGCAGTCAACCACCTTGCCCTCAAGAACTCCAGGATTGTGAGCAGGAGGGCGCAGCGTGCTGGCGCACCCAGCAGTACTGTGCAGCCCCAGGGCCTGCATGATCTGTGACTTTCAAATGGGGTCCTCCTTGCTCTACAGCCTGACTGAAGGTCAGTTGTTACCTTTCGATGTGCTAAGAAAACAAACCTACCTCAGGATTTTTCCTCTTTGCAAGGAGAGATGGCCTCAGTTTATTTGAGCACAGGCGTCTCTGAAGGAAGTTGTTCTCTCCTCAAACTTTAAATACCAAACAGCTCCATCCCCCCATGACATTGTGCCAGGGCCTTGGGTCTTAGGAGTCTGCTTCCAATCGCACTGGCTCATTTAGAGTCCTGTCCCTTCTTGCCATGAACTTGCACCCCCTCCATGCTCCTGGTTTTCTCCTGGCATGAGATTCCATGAAAACTCAGCATTTCCCTTCTATCCACCCTTGGGGTAAAATGGGGCTTAAGCCCAGACAGGAGAGAGGTGAGAAGAAGGGAGGAAAATGCTGCACCGCGGTGGGCACAGTCTCAGCTGTAGGGGTCGCCCTGGGTGAAAGGAGGACTTCAGCGTGAAGCCCACATCACCTGCTTGCCAGAAAGACCCCAAAGGAAGGAGAGGCTACCTTTTAAGAAGCCAAATGTGGACCTCAACTTTATGTAACTCTCAAAGAGAACCTCAGTTTCTGAGCCAAGAGTCAGGAGCCAAGAAATATTTTGTTTTCATCATATATTGTTATTTTGGATTACAAACCATCACATCCAAGAAAGCTGGGATGCATCCTGGTGTTGGTGGAGTGCTGCGTCAAAAAGACAAGAGTGTGCACACAAGTGGGGTGAAGGTAGGAGACTCTCAAGGCCCCGGCTCCTGGACTTAGAGCTGAGTTCCCTGCAGTGCGCTTGGGGCTGCGAAGGAAAATGAGGCAGACGGGAGCCTCCTGAGAGCCTGTCACCGAGTTTGCGCCTTCTTGACACCCGGGCTTCTCTGTTTTTCCTTCCTTCCCCGCCTTCCTCCTCCTCCTCCTCTTCTTCCTCCTCTTCCTCTTTCTTCTCCTCTTTCTCTACTTCCAACGAGAGTCCAAAGTCTCCCCAATCTGATCGACACCTCCACTCACACTTGTTCCTCACAGCGAAGGTTTACCAAACTTGACCACCATACACACACGGTTTTTTTGTTTGTTTGTTTGTTTTTTGAGAAGGAGTCTGGCTCTGTCACCCAGGCTGGAGTGCTGGGGCTCGATCTCGATCTCGGCTCACTGCAAGCTCTGCCTCCCGGGTTCATGCCATTCTCCTTCCTCAGCCTCTCGAGTAGCTGGGACCACAAGCGACCGCCACCACGCCCGGCGAATTTTTTTGTATTTTTAGTAGAGACGGGGTTTGACCGTGTTAGCCAGAATAGTCTCGATCTCCTGACCTAGTGATTCGCCCGTCTCGGCCTCCCAAAGTGCTGGGATTACAGGCGTGAGCCACCGCGTCCGGCCCATGCACACACATTCTAAGAAGCAAATGGAGCTGCCTTAACTCTTTATCTAGAGTCTACGTTTTGGAAAAGGACGCACACATCGGGGACCACATGGTGTCACAATTTATGTTCCAGCAGTAACATAAAAGTGACAGAGCTTGGAGGGAAAGAACATTGAGACAGTCCTGGGACAGGGTTCGGGGGTAGTAGGAGCGAGGAGAGGGATGGGCAGAGTGAAGGCTGCCAGGGAGAGGGAAGTCTTGAAAACTAAGTAGAAACTGCTCAGGTGAGCCTTAGGCTGGGCGCTGATGTGTCACTTCCTGTGCTTTTAGAACCCGGCCTGAGCGCGGCCTCGCCCCTCGGCGGCGGGACCAGGGTGCCAGAGTGCGGCGTTGGCAACGGCGGCGACAGCGTGCGGGGTGGCTGCTCCGAGCAGCCCAAGGCGCGGCAACGACGGAAGCCGCGCGTGCTCTTTTCGCAGGCGCAGGTGCTGGCCCTGGAGCGGCGCTTCAAGCAGCAGCGATACCTGTCAGCGCCCGAGCGCGAGCACCTGGCCAGCGCGCTGCAGCTCACGTCCACGCAGGTCAAGATCTGGTTCCAGAACCGACGCTACAAATGCAAGAGACAGCGCCAGGACAAGTCGCTCGAACTGGCCGGCCACCCTCTAACGCCGCGCCGAGTGGCGGTGCCCGTCTTGGTGCGCGATGGCAAGCCCTGCCTGGGCCCCGGGCCCAGCGCACCTGCCTTCCCCAGTCCCTATGGCGCCACAGTGTCGCCCTATTCTTGCTACGGAGGCTACACCGGAGCACCCTACGGAGTAGGCTACGGCAGCTGCTACGCGGGCGCGCCCTCCGGTCCTGCGCCGCACACACCACTGGCCAGCGCGGGCTTCGGACACAGTGGCCAGAATGCCACCCCGCAGGACCATCTGGCAGCCACGCTGCAGGGCGTCAGGGCCTGGTGAGGCTCCTCGGCTTGACTCTGCCCACTAGGGTCAGATGCTCGGTCCCTTCCCCTCCGCCCGCAGGTCGCGACAAGAAGGAGGGGACGCGGCGCTGGAGGGAAGCTGCTGCCCAACGGCGCTTCGTTCCGCAGCGATCTCTGGAACTGCGATCTGCACCATAGTCACCCAGCTAAAGGCCTTGCCTGGGACGTTCTTCCCCCAAAAGGCGAACCCTCTACCGGTCACCCACCAAGCAACACAGGGACTGAAGAAAACCGAGGCTGACTGGCAGTTTGGGGTGTGGGAGCAGTACTGAGGCGCGTGACTTTTGGGGCTTCAACCCCAGAGGCCCAAGAGGCTCTCGCATCTGTACGCAGCAGCCCCGGTGCATCGGGGGTGAATGGAGATGGTGATCTAGCGGGCCTACCATCCTCCAATTAATGACAGCTGTTGGGGAAGAACGAGAAGAGAATGGGAGTGCGGGAAGCCGGCTGAAGAGCCGGGAACTTGAGGATGGGGAAGTTCACGAAGAGGGACCTGCTCTGAGCCTCCTCCTGTGGGGTTTAAACATCCCCACAAGGCTGCGCCCCTGCGGACTCCATTAATCCAGAGGAGCGCTCTTTTCCCGCCATGATTGCTCTCCTGGAAGTAGGCTCTACCTTCCGGTGCCTTTCACTGTTGTGCATTTTCTCTCTTTGTACAGCACAGGACCTCCAATAAATACACTAAACAAGTGTGCGTGTGGTTGCGTGTGTGTAGGCCGTTAGAACATACATACGCCATTACCTTGAAACAATTTCGAGTTAAAGTAAAAATGAAGCTCAGAAGTGCTAGGAGAACAAAACCAATTCAGTCTTGGAGGTAGGTTTCCTACTTTCTTCCTTCACACTCCTCTCTCCCTCTTTGTAGGTTTTCTTTGGAGCATCAACAGTTTCTAAGTTTTGCGCCAGGAAAAGATCAAGTGCCCCGAAGTCCTAAAAAGATGGGTAGAAAGCCTGACCTTTAGGCTTTCTAAAATTGTGAAATTTTGACATCTCCACCCCTAACGTATCTGAGGTCATGCAAACTCAAGAATGAAAACAAACTCATTTTACTCATAGGGACATGGGATCAAATAGAAAATGTGTGTTTGCCGAGACAGATTTTATAGAACATTTAGTAAGAAAATGTGGCTTTTTTTCTCCCCTTGAATTGCATTTTTAGATAATGAAAATTCTAATTATTCATCCCGCAGGACTACTGACTTCTTGAATGTTAAATTCTCGTATTTGATAAATTCCTATATTTAATTCAAATGTACTACCCCTGAATTTTCTCATTTCTAATATGACCTGGTTGTTTTACTAAAGTGAGAAGCAGACTGCTTGAGGGTGTGTAAACTATACCTGACTGTTGATAGCTTTCATCCCTTAGAGTGTATATGTTTAAGCTTAAAAAAAAAAAAAAAAAAGTAGTGGTTAGGTTTTTTTACTATCATTTTCTTACATTTTCTCTCCTTTGGGGTTTTGCCACTTCTCTCTTTTATTTCTTTTTTTCCATTTATTTATTTATTTATTATTGGGCTGGGGTATTTATTTATTTATTTATTGAGCCTGCTCTGTTGCCCAGGCTGAAGTGTAATGTCATGGTACAATCTTAGCTCACTGTAGCCTACACCTCCCAAGCTTGAACCATCTTCCCACCTCAGCCTTTCAAGCAACTGGGACTATAGGTGCATGCCACCACACCCAGCTAATTTTTAAAATTTTTTATATAGAGAGGTTCTCCCTGTGATGCCCAGGCTGGCTCAAGCGATCCTCCCGCCTCAGCTTCTCAAAGTGTTGGGATTACAGGTGTGAGTCACCGAGCCCAGCCCTCATTTCTCCATGCTCATTGCCAATAAAAGTGTGTTCAGAAACACTTCACAGTATCTTCCAATTACAGTGTTGTGCCCCTGGGATTAAAAAGTGGATATGTCTATTTTAAATTTGGGAATATCGGTGAGTCAACTTGGTCAACAAAACTGAGAAAAAAAGTGGAGATTACACTGAAAATTTCCACCATGAGAGAATTGTCATAGAGTGCCACCACTCTTCTTTCACTTGGGAGGCCATTCCTCACAAGAGGAGAGGTCTCACCCTTGGACTCCAGCCTTAGACCCATGACAGGTGAGCTGCAGTCCAATGCTGCCACTGAATTATAATCTGCCCAGCCTGCAATGGTTAAGTGAGGTTTATTAAACTTTTCTATTATCAGATTCTAGAATGCTATATGTTAATTTGTTTAAAATCCTCCGGGGAAGGTCCCTACCCCAGAAATGTAGGTCACTGTAATATGGATTGAGAAGTATTTGGCACAGAGTAGGAAATTAATAAATGTTATTTCCTTCACCCTCTCACCCTCTTCTAACATAGAATAGTAGCAGAAGAAGCAGTTACTAGATATGTGATGTTTTGAATAACCTTGTCTCTGGAGTTAGGGCGAGTGAAAGACTCCCTTGCCTCCTCTACACCGTTGTGACCACAGGGAGAGGTACAGGAAGATCAGTTGGGTCAAGGCTCAGAGTGAAGGGGGCAAGAAAGAGGCGCAGTTTAATCATCAGGAACTCAGTCATTGCTGAACATTCCTGGTAGGGACACAAGAAAAAAATAAGATTTGGCTGCCATCCTTAAGGAATGTATTTTCTAATTGGGAAAGCAAAGACCAACATGAGGAAGGTATCTAAAAATACAAAGTGGTCCATGCTGCATGTCAAATAGGACAGACATTAAGCTCACTCTAGAGAGAAGGAAAATCCGGCCCAAGCTGGGGTGCTTAGAGAAGGCTACATGGAGAATGGGGGTTAATCCAGGTGATTAGCACAGGAATGACACTGTTTGCTGGGAGAGGTTCCAGAAAATCTCTAGGACTTTGGAATGGATAAAAGAAATGGGTATATGCCAAAGCCAGAGCTATATTTTATAGTAGTTTGAGACACAATTCAAGTTAGCTTCAGGGACTTTGTAAACTGCATTCAGTTGGCTGAAGGGGTGTGCGAGGTGGGAAGGGGTGTCAGTTACATGTACACCCAAGATCCTTTAGATGTTCCATTTGCCTGCCACATTTTTTGTTATGCTCCCTGGATTGCTGTGGCATCTATATCTGGCTGGCAAAAAAAAAAAAAAACTATAACCAAAATCTTGTCCATGTGCAATCCACGTGGCTTTCCCTTCAGACCACAGCAAGGAAGTTTGAGATTCACATGACAGCAAAGATTTCATTCCTAAAGGAAAGGAGAGTGAAGGAAAACTCTCTTCCCCCATCTCCCCACTCTCTGCCTGTCAAGATCACTTTAAAACGCATCGGTCTCCCAGCTCATCAAGCCCACCCCCAGCTGCCTGTCTTCCGTCTCCCATCTCCCTAATCTCTCCTCTGCACTGAAAGCTGCCCCTTTTTGTGTGTCTCTTACCCGACAACTGCTTATCCTCTGCAGGGCTTTTACCAGGGAGCCGCTCTGTAAGCAATCAGCCTCTTATCTCCATCGTTCACTCCGGTCACCTCTTAATGTTCACAAGTTCCCCAAATGGGAAGTAATTGACCTCTAAACAAAACAAAAAAGCTCTCAGAGAGATAGCAGAGGTTCCTTTCCTGACTGTCCCAGGGCTAGGGGTCTCACCTAGGCCAGGTGGATAAGTCAATAAAGTTGCAGACTTCCTGGCTCCCTGTCTTTCCTTTCCCATCCCAGCCCCACTCCAAGCCAGCTCCATCCTGATACCATCTGCAAGTCAGATGGAGTCTAATTCTAGATCACAGACTTGCCAGATTCCTGGTATTTATTTTTTGTAATGTTGTCATTATTATGATTAACAAAATCATTATGATGATTTGAGGAAGGCATATTTAAATCTTTTAAAATTCCATTCGAAAAGTGTTTACAACCCTCAATGTTTAGACCAGCTCTTTAGTATTTTATTGCTTGTCAACTGACCCTTTTTCTTTTTCACAAAACGAGGGAACTCTCAGGCTTAAAAACTGTGCTCCTCCTTTCCCTTCCCTTCCCCTAACGAAGAGTCCAGAGACACAGAGGATGTAGAGAAACCTGAGTTTGGAGTCCTTTCATTCTAGTCCCAGTTCCACTAAGAACATGCTCTGTGACCTTAAGTAAGCCTCCTAACCTCTCTGGGTTTCACTCTCTGCACCTATACAATTGAGGAGATGGATCTCTGAGGCTACTATTCTAATTTGAGGTGGCTCCCTATTGATTTCAGATGCCTTTACTTTTTTTTTTTTTTTTTTTTTTTTTTTTTGAGACGGAGTCTCGCTCTGTCGCCCAGGCTGGAGTGCAGTGGCGCGATCTCCGCTCACTGCAAGCTCCGCCTCCCGGGTTCACGCCATTCTCCTGCCTCAGCCTCCCGAGTAGCTGGGACTACTACTCGCCCACAACCGCGCCCGGCTAATTTTTTGTATTTTTAGTAGAGACGGGGTTTCACCGTGGTCTCGATCTCCTGACCTTGTGATCCGCCCGCCTCGGCCTCCCAAAGTGCTGGGATTACAGGCGTGAGCCACCGCGCCCGGCTTACTTTTTTTAAATTATAAGATAGATCATAGATCCAGAAGACTACACAAAACATATGTACGGTTTAAAGAATACCTGTAAAGTGAGCACAGATGGAAGTCCCACTCAAAGCAAGAAACATGGGATGCCAGCTCCCCAGCAACCCTTCTTCCCACACCCCTCCCAGAATGCCAACCCTTTCTCCCTCCTCCTCTCAAAGGAGGTACCAGCTACTCTGACTTCTCTTTAATAGTAATAAATAATGAACAGGCTTCTTTTTACGGATTTACCAGGCTTCTCTTTTTGTATTTACCCATATGGATACATCTCTTAACAAATACGGTTTAATTTTGCTGGATTTTGAATGTTCTATAGGTAGAATCATACTACATATATTCTTTTTTTCTTTTTTCTTTTCTTTTTTTTTGAGACAGGATTTCACTGTGGTTGGAGTGCAGTGGTATAATCATAACTCACTTAAACTCCTGGGCTCAAGAGATCTTCCTGCCTCAGCCTCCCAGGTATCTGGGACTACAGGCACACACCACTGCACCTAATTTTTTTAAATATTAATTTTTTTTTTTTTTTGAGACGGAGTCTCGCTCTGTCGCCCAGGCTGGAGTGCAGTGGCCGGATCTCAGCTCACTGCAAGCTCCGCCTCCCCGGTTCACGCCATTCTCCTGCCTCAGCCTCCCGAGTAGCTGGGACTACAGGCACCTGCCACCTCACCCGGCTAGTTTTTTTGTATTTTTTAGTAGAGACGGGGTTTCACCGTGTTAGCCAGGATGGTCTCGATCTCCTGACCTCGTGATCCACCCGTCTCGGCCTCCCAAAGTGCTGGGATTACAGGCTTGAGCTTCCGCGCCCGGCCCAATTTTTTTTTAGAGACAGAGTCTGGCTATATTGCCCAGGCTGGTCTGAACTCCTGGCATCAAGCGATCCTCCTGCCTCAGCCTCTCAAAGTGCTGGGATTATGGGCAGGAGTGACTGCACCCAGCTATGTATGTATTCTTTCATGACTTGCTGCTTTTATTTAATTTGATGTTTGTGAGATTTGTTTATGCTGTTGTGTGCAGCTTCTGTTAGCTCATTTTCATTGCTACTCTGTGTTCCATTAAATGCCTATACCTCAATGTATGTATTTATTGAAAATGTAGGGAGTTTCCAACTGTAGATTGTAACAGATTTCTGTTAGTGGTACCCTGTCTCACAGGTACAGCTGGATTCCATAGCTGGAATATGTCCTGGGCTGTCATACACTTTTGTGACTTGCTGGCAAGCATCCATCCTCTGATAGATTTCTATTTTATATAACAAATAACAGCCTTGCACTGGCATACCCTTTGAACTATGGTATGATTTTATGCTGTACTTACCATCCGTACAAGGCAGAATATATTACTACTGCCATCCAGAGTCAGAGTCCCAGGGTCAGAAAAGTGACAGCAACATTGTGAGTTAGTGATGGAACTGGGAATAGACCCTGGGCTCTCTGTCCTCTCATCCTTGGGTTCCTTCCACTGAATACTCCACAAGGCATTCTTGTCTTCATACAAATCACGGGACTCTCGAGTGACACTTTCTGTGTGTGCTGAGTGAAAAATGCAGAAGAGGTAGGAGGCCTTTGGAAAGCATGAAGAGGGGAGAAATATGAAGCCAGATGCCAGAAAGGGTGGGGAGGGAAGGGAGAGATACAACTGCATCTTCCTATTCCTGTGGGTAAACAATGCATGATGACCCTGGCTTCTGCATTCCCCTTGCCTAGTTCAGTCCACATTTTCCTGTGTGCCTTGAGGCCCTGGGGACACTGATTCAAGCTTTCAAATGGCTAACTCTTCAGAGTGGGGAGCATTCCCCTGACTGTTTCTCCTCCTCAGTTCCACCTCCCCCCACAGTGGGGAGAGGGCTTCCTGGGAAGCTGATCTGCCTTCCTCCCTGACCCTCTGTTTAGACTCGTCTAGCAACCCCCACCCAAACCAAAAGAAATGTGGTCTTAGTGACATAGTCCAGATTCCACTGTAAGAAAAGCAAAGATATGCCCAGCAGCCCTGAGCCCCAACCTCAGAGTGCTTCTGACTCTGTCCCTGTGGGGCTGTCCTTGTAAGCTGCTCTCAGTTATGCCTGCCTCCTTCCCACTCGTGCAACAGTGACTCCTGCTTCCTCCCATCGCCAGTCCAGTTTAATTGCCTGAAATTTGAGGGCACAGGATTGAAATCCTAAGTGAGGACTTTAGTGGTCCAAAGGGGATCTTTTCCTTGCACAGCTCCCATATCCAGGCCATCGCAGAGCCCTCTGGTGCCTTGCCTGGACATTCCTGGTAGACAGCCTGTCTTAATGCCCCAACTGGGTCAGGTGCCTCCGGCATGAGATCCTGGAGTACCCCGGATGTCTCCACGATAGCTCGGTGACTCTCCACATTTGTTGTCCTTTTTAAACAATCAGTTGTCTGTTATTTTTAAGCAATGAATCTGCCCTATGTATTTCCAACTTGCCCTGTGCCCAACATAGCGGAGGGGGCCCCATACCATTTGTTGATTGATCAAATGCATGAATGGCTGCTGGTTGACTTTTTTGTATGACCTCACAAAGTCTTCATTAAACATTCAGGCACTGAGCTGGCTCCTGAGCAGTCAGATCCTCTGGAAGAAATCCCTTCTCTGTGCGGATAGGGACCTAGCTCTTGGCAGGGATTGTCTGACCCCTGATAACAGGGACCCTAAGAATTTCTGCCAGCCAGGATTTATGGCTATGGAGAAAAAGGAAGTTCTTTGTTTGCTCCTTCCAACCATTCTCCTGTAGATCAACTTAACTTTAATTAGCAAGTATAACAAATCAAGCGTTGCGGGTGAATATAAGATCAGTATCATTAAAAAATATTTACAAGAGACCTATTACTTAGTGCAAAATACTCTTCTATGCACTGAGAAAAGGGAGCATAGAGAGCAAGAGAGACCCATGGATGCAAAGAACATTTAGTCCTATTCTGAAGAAGATTATAAACTGGCAGGTGAGACAGCACCTCTACAGCTAATTATACCACATGGAAAACTAGAAGAGGTGCATTATAAACATCGCCCGGGAGCACACAGAAGGGAACTATTTATTCTGACTGTGGTCAATCATTCATTCAATTAATGGAATGTCTACATTATGATTCCTGTCCAAAAGATGCTTATGATGAGAGACAACCTGGCTGTCGTCCAATGTCCATTTTCCTTCTTTCCTCTTTAGTAATTGAACCCGAGTTTTAGTTAAGCACACAGTCTCCCAGCTAAGGATTATATTTCCCTGACTCTTTCTGCAGTGAGGGGTAGCCAAATAATTACATTCTAGCCAAAAGGATGTAAGCAGATGTGAGGGGGGCACTCTCCATGACACGGCCTCCACTTTCCTTCTCTTCCTGCTGCTGGCTGGAATACAGATGAAATGGTGAGAGCAGTAGCAGCTATCTTAGATTATGACAGAACAAAAGATAGAAGAAGGCTAGGCCTCAGGTTACTATCGCCCACCTGACCATGTGCAATTTCTCCTAACTGGCATTCCTGGATGCCAAGCCATTCCTTTTTCTCTCCAAGCCACTCCTCATGCTTCTATAGGATTTTTTAAAAATTCTGTTTCTTGATGAAAAGACTTTCATATGTAGTCTGCATTCTTCAACCAGACACACAAGAGCTTCAATAATCTGTCTCTTCCCTACATTTTCAGTCTCATTCCTTGCCAAATTCTTCTGCATGCTTTCTGCTTGCGGTCAGCAAACCTCTGGCTCTCCAAAACACATAAGGCATGTCTTCCTCTTTTGGTCTTTCATGCCCAGTTCAATGCCACCCCTAAGGAAGTCCTCTGAGCTACCCAGTCAAGGACTCTTCAGGGTGCTCCGAGCTGCCACAGCTCATGGTTTGTTCCCTGTTGTAGCACATAGTTCACCCTTGGATTGTAGTTGGCTGTTTCCCTAATTGCTCTCCAATAAAACCATAAGCCACTTAATTGAAGAAATCAGTTTTACCCAATTTTCTTTGTGTATATACATTTTTATTGAAGTACAGCATATGTAGAAAAAATTGTATAAATAATAAATGTACAGCCAGAGGAAATTTAATAAAGTGAACTTCCCATATCATCAGCACCCAGATCATGAAACAGAACATTAATATCCTCCCCCATAGAACCTCTCTTGTACTCTTTTTACGGTCAGCACCGCCCAAAGGAAACTACTATCTTGACTTTTAACATCATAGATTAATTTTGCCTGTTTTTGGAAAAGGCAAAAGTAAACATAAGTTGAATCATATGGTTTATACTCAATTTTTGTCTGGTTTCCTTTGCTTAACATTATGTATGTGAGTTTCATCCATGTTGTTGTAGGTGGCTGCAGTTCATTCACTCTTATTGCTGTTTGGTTTTCATTGTATGAATATACCACAATGGATGCATCTATTCCACAATGGATGGGCATTTGGGCTGTTTCCAGTTTGGAGTTATTCTCATTAGTGCTGCTGTGAACATTCTTTTTTTTTTTTTTGAAACAGAGTTTCATTCTTGTTGCCCAGGCTGGAGTGCATCTCGGCTCACTGCAACCTCCACCTCCCGGGTTCAAGCGATTCTCCTGCTTCAGCCTCCCATGTAGCTGGGATTACAGGCATGCACCACCACTCCTGGCTAATTTTTTATTTTTAGTAGATACAGGGCTTCTCCATGTTGGTCAGGCCAGTCTCAAACTCCCAACCTCAGGTGATCTGCCCACCTCAGCCTCCCAAAGTGCTGGGATTACAGGCGTGAGCCACCGCGCCCAGCCAGATATTCTTGTGCATGTCTTCTGGTGAACATATGAGCACATTTCTGATGGGTATATACTAGGTGTGGAAACTCTGAGTCATGGGATAGGCATATGGCCAGGTTTAGTAGATCTATTTATCCAGAGGAGTTGTGTTAATTTACATTCCCACTAGAAGTGGGAGCTCCATATTCTCACCATCCATAATCAGTTGTCTATTCACGTCTCCCTTCTTCCCCTTCCTTGCCCAGAACAAGGCAATACAGATAGAGAGTGAGAGTACCATGAATGTTTGTATAACGGTATACAGTTGAGTTGAACCATTGGAGGAGCAGAGGGAGGTAAAAATAATGAATGTTTAAACCCATACCGAGTGCTGAGCTCTTGACATGCTTTATAGTATTTAATCACTATAATCACGCTCTACACTCTAAAATCCAGTGGAGCCCAATAAACTCCCAAATTAGGAAACTAAAGACCAGAGAGATTAGGAAACTTATGCAGAATCACCATCACTAAAGGTAGAGGTAGAAGCTGAGCCTCCAAAGTCCACTTGCTTTCCATTATATCCTGTTGCCTTCTGGCACTCATTACAATTTGCTGCTCCTATTCTTTAACTACTTAAACATACAGCTATATTTGCCAATGATTCAGCACCCAGCATCTGCCTTCTGACTGATTGTGGTGTTTTTTGATCCTGCTATTTTCATCCCAGCCTCAGAGGGAGTGACTTGGAGGGAAAGTGGCCCAAAGAGCACCTTCAGACGTTTCAGAAGGCTAAGATCTCAGCGATGCCCATGGGGCTCTGATCTCTATCCCGGGATGTCTGCATTCAGAATCTATAAACGACTTATTACGTATGAATATTGCATATAACGCCAAGAACGTCTGTGCTAGAGGAGCAACCAGCAGCCATTGCTTGCAGAACTTCAACTGCCCACCAGGGGACACCATTGCCTCCAGTTTCCTACCGTGGGAAAGAGGGAATTCCCCCAAACTCCTCGGGACTCCACTCGAAGCTCCATTTGACTTTGAGCAATGATTCAGGTTTCTTTTTTCAGGTCAAGCCCTTTACCTTCCTATTTGGATGTTGACAGTTGGGGATGAACTGGAGACATTGAATCAACAGATTAAGGGCTCCAGGGATAGCTGCTGTTGTTGGCAGTGGTTTCAGTGTGGCAAATATTAATGATAACATTGGTGCTGCTGGTGGCTATCAGATCAGTGGGATGCTTTACAATGCATTAATGTCCTCCATAAATACCGTCTCATTTAACCACCATATGAGAAAGTATTATTCCCACATAGCTGAAGAAACTAGGGAAATTGAGGCACTTACCCTAGGTCACCCAGCTTGTAAATCAGAGAGAGAATACAAACCCATGAATCCTGTTAACAAATCCTCTGTTCAGGGTTTAATTTGTGTACCTAAAATATAACTGTCTGTTTTTAAGAAACGCCCTCTGAAGGGCTGGTAAAGCAAATACTGCTAACAGATTAGCCTGCAATTCTGCCTGCCTCTTCACCAGCGTCCAGGCTCTCACTCCAACACACCGAAGGGAAGGTGATCGGATCAGTTCCTTCCCACTGAACTGTTGTTCTTGACTCAGAGCAGAGGTTCCCCACTCTTCCTGAGTTGAAGACTGCTTGGAGAATCAACATCATTGAATCTAGTGGATTCTGGCCTCACTTTATCCTGACCAATTCGGTGATGGAGATCGAGTTATTTCATCTCTCCAGCCTTCAACTGCATCTTAGGTAAGATGGAATGAGTTAAATCTCACCCATGAGACTCTTTGGGTTGTAAGTGACAGAGGCCCAACTCACACCTGCATGGGCACTTTCTTTGCCCACACGGCTGAATGGCAGAAAGGCTTAAGGTGGAGCTGCACTTAAGGATGGCTGAAACCAGGGAATAGCAGGATCTCTTAACCACTGAATTAAAAAATCAGTGCAGCTTTGGGGACTCTGTGCTTTCCTACACTATGGAGTAAAATCCTCTTGACCTAAAACTAGCCTTATCTACAGGGAAGGGCCAAAACCTCCAGGGTGGGTCAGGCTGGGATGCAGTGGCTGGCTTCCTCCCAGGACTGCAAGCTGTGGCAATTGGCAGATACACAGAGGGGCAGTAAGAGAAGGACTTGGCTCCACCCAGGAAGATCAAAATGAAGTTAATGTGCATGAAGTCCAGTCTATAACTACCAGCCTCCACATACACACACACCCACTGTTCTGGGGACAGCTGGAGACACCAGATGCCCTCCAGCCTGCAGCATCCTCTGATAACTGCCTTAGGCTTTACTTTGACCTGATCCCCCCTCTATATACAAAATGTAGTGGGGAGCCCATAGACCACAGATTGCTTTGATTCTACACCACCCCCACAGAAGGCTCTGTTCCAGGGCTGCCTGGTTCCCTTCCCGCTAAGCGGCTCCTCTCAAGCTCTGAGCCTCAACACTTGAGGAACAGAGTCCCAGGCTTCAGGATAATTGTATATCCAGAGGTAGTGAACCCAGGGTTCACCCAACAATACTATTAAAGCAGAAATTGATTTCTTCAGACACACTTTTTCCTGCTTTTCAAGCACTCTCAGCTTCTAGGTTGGATAGTGAAACTGTTGGCAAAGCTCTTCTGGGTAAGCTCATGGAAGTCCTGCCCTCCTCCATCTATACTGATAGGGAATGTGACATGGCCCATCAGAGGCATCAGGGACACTGCTGGATGGAGCTGTCCAAGGCTGAGCTCATAAGCTGGTCAGACACTAAAGCAAAGACCTCACATACTTCGTCAATCCTCGGCACACTTCCATGTGACAGCCAACCCTTAGGACTCTCATTTATCAGAGGGCTCACTTAGGCCAGGAGAGGTTAAGTGTACATGCACCTCGCAAATGGCAGAACTGGGATTTAAACTTGGCCTCTGAGAGCCTGAAGCCTGCTGGCCTCCTTGCATCCTCTCCTGCATAGGTCCACCTCCTTAGCTCAGGCTCACTGGCCTGGGCCTCCTGATTCCACTGCTGCAACCTGTCTTCAAGTGCTGCAACGGCACATGCTGTCCACTATGAAGTGGACACCTAGTATTTCTGTCAGCAGTGTCTTTCCAAAATGCAAATTTGGTGGTATTGCTTCTCTTTGCTCCAAATCACTGCACAGCCCCCGAGTGGCCTGTTGTATACAAACCCTTCCGTGTGGCAGTCCAGGCTGCTTCCCATCTCACACAGGCCCCGCATCCTTCTCCTCCCTCCTCTGCACCCACTCCAACTCTCTCAATGCGTCAAGGCCCATGTAAAAGCCCACCTCCTCCATGAAACCTTCTGTCCTGAAGCCACTGGTCTCAGAGAGTGAGAGTTGAAGGGGTTCCTTGTCTAGTGACTTTCAAACTAGGTGCTAAAAAACTACAAGGGTCCTCAGGACCTACACTGGGACAAACAGCTGCTGGGTTCATGTGGCAGGGAGGGGTCATGAGCTCCCGGCAGCAGATTCACCTTTATCTGCCATGGATTTGGGATTTCTGGAAAATTTCATCTGAAAAAGGTTCTGCTGCTAACATAATACATAATATTTTATGTATCACATACACATAATTATTATATTGTATATTATATAATATAGTATTTCTATGTAGTATATTATAAAAATATGTAATATAATATTGAATATATTGAATCATGTAACATAGTATTGAATACAATATAATATATAAAATATAATAATGTATTCAATACTATGTATTCAATATATTACTGAATATATTATTCAATATATTATTATAATATAATATTTTATATTTTACTTATTTTTCTATTATATAATAATAATATTATATTGTTATATTGTTATATTTATATTTTCTATTATATATTATATCATGTTATAATAATATATAATATATTATATATGATATATGTCATATATGTCATATTATATATAATATATTATAATATAATAATATATTATATATTATACTATATATTATATTTTAATATAATATAGTCTATATTATATTTTATATTAAAATATAATATAGACTATATTATATTTAATATATTATATATTATATTTAATATATTATATCTTAACATAATATATTATATATTATATTTTAACATAATATATTATATATCATATTTTAACATAATATATTATATGTTATATTTTAACATAATATATTATATGTTATATTTTAATATAATATATTATATATAATATTTTAATATAATATGTAATATATTATAGTATATATTATATATAATATATTATATTATGCACTATAATATATTATATAATGTATAATATATTGTTATATTATATATAATATGCACTATAATATATTATATATAATATAATATGTTGTTATATTATATATTATACATTATAATATATTATAATATATTATATATTATATTATATATAACAATATATTATATATTATTTTAGCATATAATATTAATGTATTATATTAATGCATATTAATATAGTATTATATATCATATATTTATATATGATATATATGTTATAATACAATATATAGTATGACAACACAATATATTATATATTTTATATAATGTTATATAATATCTTTTTTAGTATTATATAAATTATATGTAATATAATTATATTACTACTATAAAATTTTAGTATGACATAGTAATGATAGCATAATAAGCAGCATCCAGTCCAACCTTCTCATTCTACAAATTGGAAGCTCCTCCAGCACTTGCTGTTCACTATGAATTTGACATCTGGTATATTCTACCGCTGTTGATATAATTGTTTTTTCTTGTGTATATCTGTCTCCCCAACTTGAATATAAACTCCTCATGGGCAAGGATGAGGTCTTATATTTGGTTATCTCCAGGGCTAACAAGGCTTAAGATACGTTTATTTATTATGACTATTCCATCGTCTGCTTCAGGTATTTCTTTAAAGACATAACACAATGCAGACAGAGCTAAAGCCCTACCCCAATCCCTGCCTGCTCACTCTCTTCTCAGAGGCAACCACAACCCTCATGTTCGAGTGAATCATTTCTGTGACTGCACAGAAGTGTTAGTGTGAATGCACAGAAAATGCATCTTATGTGTAATTTATTGTTTCCTGAGTTCCAGTGCTTTATGTCAGTGGTCACTTCTTTATCCTTTTGCACCTTGAGTAATGTGGGGGACAGGTGTGAGAAGAAGGCTGCTGTTTCAGATCTATCATGTTCTCCAGTTGGACTCTAAGCTCCCTGAGGGCAGACAGCACATTCTGCAACCTCCCAACACCCCTCTTCCCAATTTAAATCACATGCTGACTCCAGGGACAATTCCTACTCATCCCTTAAGGATATGGCATTTCCTCCTATGGAGAATCCGTGGCTAGGAGCAATGTCAGCAGAAAGCAGCATCCTAGATGATTAAACATGCAAGATTTGGGGCCAGATAGTGTGCATCTTGGCTTTGCTTCTTACTAGCTGAGTGGCTGCAACAAAGTTAGTCCACTTCTCCTGCCTTGGTTTCTTTTCCCATAAAATGGAGGTATAATAATAGCCTCTGTGTGTGGGGTTGCTGGGACGACTAATATAATCAATATCAATATTAATATACAATCAACTGATATTACATCAATTGATATCATCAATAAGTACAAGCACAGTGCTTTGAACAGTGCATTCTAAGCTTTAGGTAAGAAGTAGCTACTATTGTTTTAATGCCAAGCTAAGGATTTCTGCATTGCTGAATTTCATTAGTTTGGAAACATTCAAACTAATGAAGCATTCGGACTGTTTCATGCACTCCCAATGCAAGTTCAGGTCACCCTAAAACATCTGGACATGAAATGGGGCAGCCTCCCCCCAGCACTCATCCCTCACTGGAGGGTGGATAAGTGTGTCCCTGAAAACCAGGTGTCTCACCTGGCTGCTCCTTTCTCCTGCTCTAGGATTCCCCATCCCTGGGGAATTTCCACACTTTTCCTCCTGCTCACATCTCAGATGGCACCAAACAGCTTATATCCATATTTGAGGAAAGCAGCCATCAGGAATGTGGGGCCTTAATGTGCCCGTGGGGACTGGTTTCCCAGGGGCCTTCAGCTAAGCTCAGTAGTCAGAGTGTGGGTCCCCCACCTGCAGCCTCCTCTTCAAGATCACCTGCTTAGACCGGAGCCCTCCCTGCCACCTGCTCACCATTGTTCTCCCCTTGCCTCCTCTAGCTGACCTTGATTCTCTCCAGATGTCTAGGGAAGAGGCGCTGTCATGCTTGATCTGGCCGGTCAGTTTCTCTATTTGCCAATCAGCTAACTGCTGGCTTTTTGTTTGTTTTGTTTTTGTTTGTTTTGTTATTGTTTGTTTGTTTGAGACTGGGTCTTGCTCTGTCACCCAGGCTGCAGGGCAGTGGTGCCATCTCACTGCAACCTCTGCTTCCCAGATGCAGCACCATGCCTGGCTAATTTTTGTATTTTTGGTAGAGATGAGGTTTCACCATGTTGCCCAGGCTTAACTGCTGGCTTTGACGGGAGAATATGTGAATGAGATTTTTTTTTTAAGTCCTTTACATTTCCATTGCCATGTCATAGAAATAAAACACTAGAAAGGAGCTTTGACTGTGCCTGTGACATTGTGTTTCTTTTCTCTTAAAGTACATGAGATAAATCAAATTATAACAATTACCTCCACTTTTTTAATTGTTTAAAACACGTGGCAGGACGCAGTGGCTCATGCCTGTAATCCCAGCACTTCGGGAGGCCGAGGCGGGCAGATCACGAGGTCAGGAGATCAAGACCATCCTAGCCAACACAGTGAAACCCCATCTCCACTAAAAATATATATTAAAAAAAAAAATTAGCCGGGCGTGGTGGTGGGCACCTGTAGTCCCAGCTACTCGGGAGGCTGAGGCAGGAGAATGGCATGAACCCGGGAGGCGGAGCTTGCAGCGGGCCGGGATGGCACTGCCACTGCACTCCAGCCTGGGCAACAGAGTAAGACTCCATTTCAAAAAAAAAATTAATTAATTAATTTTTAAAATTTTAAAAAAATAAAAAATAAAACATGTTAGTGTAAAAAAAAATCACATTTTTTAGGAGATCAAAATAAAACTGACCTACACATTGAGAGACATAGGTCAAAGTTCTGACTTGGTCACTGACATGTAATTTTTGGTGAGTCATTTAGATTATCTGAACCTCAGTTTCTCCACTACTACAATGATACCTAAGGCCTTTATCATGCAATTCTGTGGATGTTTAAGTGGGAATGCCGCAATGTCTCCTGTTCCTGGACATTCTCCTCTCTCTGCCATTCCCTGCTTCCATGCCTTCCAGCTTATTCCCTATCTCCTTCTTTCCTCCCCCAGCCCCTCAAGAGGGGAAGGGAGCCTGGATAAATATATGAATGGATGAAAGGTTCTGTCCATGCCCAAAGTATTTCAGGCATCAGGGCGCTGCTGCAGGGTGGTCTCGGGAGTCTGCCCTTCCTTCCCCACATGCCTGAGGTGGCCATTTCCCTTCTGAGCTGTGAAAACAACAGGAGGGTCTTGCCTGCTTCCCTCCCTGGGAGCAATAGGGATGGGACCTGCCTCAGGCCAAACTGGAACTCTTGGCTGAGCAAATTCCTCCCCACCCAGTGGTCCACGGTTGTGCCGTCCCGAATAATTTTCAGGAAAGTGTCCATCAGAGGAGCCACAGTCAGCAGTCCTAAGAGAAAGCCGTTTGCTTTGTGAGGCAGCCTCTCCAACCCCCCAGGTCCTGTCCAGTCTCAAGGATCAGTAGAATCCTCTGGAGAGCCAAGCAGAGGCCTGGCACCCAGCCGCTCACCCACAGGGATCTGCACCCACCCCGTGCCTGGAAATGAGCTCCATCACCTTCTCAGATGATCATCCACCTGGGAAGGTGTCATGTTGGGGCACCAGGAGGCTACAATAACCTGCTTCATGTTATGGTGGGCACTGTGCGGCAGGGAGTGGCAGAGGGAAGGTCTCAAATTGCTCTGGCAGGCAGCACAGGGTGGGAAGGTCAGAGCCTCCTCCCTTAGACAAACAACATCCGATGTATCTCCCAGGCGAGGGTCTTCGTTAAACTGTTGAGCAGACCAGGCTCGGAAGGACCAAGGCCACCCAGTGAGAGGGCAGGGAAACTTCTGCAGACTCAGCCCTGCAGCCCGGGGCTCTCCAGAAGCCAGCAGCCATGGAGGGGTGAGAAGAGGTGACCAGGGCACCGTTAGCAAAATACTCTTGGATTCCTATTGCCCAGTAAATGCCCACTGGTGGCTTTTCTGGGGCCATAGCCTTGATGAGGGGTATAATAAGGTTGAGCTATCATCTGCTGCAAATGTTTCCCAAACCTTCATGCCTTGGCCTTACAGAAAGGGCTGCAGGGATAGCTGGCACAAACAGCTACAGAGTGGCGAGGTCAGACATTTTTAAAGGGTTCTGGGATGGAAGAGAGGAGGACTTTCTGCAGGTATGTGATAGGAAGCATGAATGGGCATATGAGATAAAGAGCACAGAAACACATGAGGTCTGGAGTCCCCAAGAGGAACAATGGAGACCATCGCGTGAACCTATAGTGGCCTCTGTCTCCTCCTCATAAAGCCCCCCTCCCTCTCTGGCTGAGCCACTCAGAGCCCTCTGGTCTCACTGCTCAAGGGAGAGAGTGTTTGCTGGACCAGTAGCACAGGCATCACTTGAGAGTTTGTTAGAAGCACAATCTTAGGGCCCTCCCAGATCTACCGAAACAGAATCTACTTTTTTTTTTGGCTAGAGTGCAGTGACGTGATTGCACTGCAACCTCTGCCTCCCAGGCTCAAGCGATCCTCCCCCACCCCTCAACCTCCTGAGTAGCTGAGACTACAGGCACATGCCACCACGCCCAGCTAATTTTTTGTGTTTTTGTAGAGATGGAGTATCGCCGTGTTGCCCAGGCTGATCTCAAGCGACCCACCTGCCTCAGCCTCCTAAAGTGCTGAGATTACAGGTGTGAGACATCATGACTGGCCTCAGAATCTACATTTTAACAAGATCTTCAATGTGTGTAAGCGGTGCCCCAGCAGTTGGTCTCTTTACCCTCCCCTCTTGGGCCAGGTCTCTCATAACCTGCAGCTCTGCCCTCTGCCAACCACCAGCTGGAAAATAAAGGTCAGACTAATCCATGCCACTGTGTAAATGGTGGAGGATCACTTAATGTGCCACCAAACTCACATCACATTTTCATATTAACACATGACAATAATCTTAACCAAATGCCACAGGGAAAAATGTAGGGCCCAGAGCAAGACCAGTGGGGAGGGGTTGCCGGGGAACCACTGAGGAAAGGAAGTGGCCTGAGGACAGTGTCATTTGCCTCTGGTTCCATTCTTCAATGGCCCTGCCTAGTGGGCTCCCTTGGGAGAAGAAAAAGAGAAACAAGCCAGGAAAGAGGGTCAACTGAGCTAGGAATTTTGGAGAAGCCGTGGACAACCGCTGCAACCCTTGGGAAGTTGTCCACAGTCCTGGCTGCCTTCCTCATTCTGTGAAACTGATGCATACTTTCTCTTTTCCCAGTGTCAACCCAAACAATGAAACCCAGGCTGTCAAAGAGCCTGATCTGTTCTCAAAGCCATTTCCAAAGAGCCAGGTTGACAGGTGTTTATGGAACACCTGCTATGTGCCCAGTGCATGGGGTGGCGGGGAAGGCACGGGCTTTAGAGCCAGGACAACCTGGGTTAATAGTGAGAACCTGGGCATGTTACCTTCATGCCTGAGCTTCCTTCTCTGCACAAAACAGTCCCCAGTGGGTTGTAGTGCTTATTGAATGCCTATAGTGAGCCACAGACTCACTGTGGTGAGCCTAGAGTGAGCATTCAACAGGTGTCAGTCTTCTCTGCGCTGTCCTGGTGTGAGGAAGGAAGAGGAGAAGCCAAAACACAACCCTGGGCCTCAATAAGGTTTACAAGAAAACTGGTGCTATGGTTTGAATGTGTCCCTTCCAAAGTTCAGGTGTTGACATTTCATGGTACTAAGAGATGGGGCTTTAAGAGGTGATTAGGTCATGAGGGCTCCTCACTCATAAATGGGATTAAGTCCCTTGTGCAAGTGGCTTCACAAAGGATTCAACCTCTTGCCATGTGAGGACACAGCGTTCCTCCCCTCTGGAGACTTCAACATAAGGCACCACCTTGGAAGCAAAGAGCAGCTCTCACCAGACAACCGAACCTGCTGGCACCTTCATCTTGGACTTTGCAGCCTCCAGAACTGTGAGAAAATAAATGTCTGCTCTTGATCAATTACCTAGTCTATGGTATTTTGTTATAGCAGCACAAATGGACTGAGACAACTGGTGAGCATCAAAAGATTAAATACTCTAAGGCAATATAAGATTATGTGCCCAAATGAGCCGCAGAGCCATCAGTGAAGGCTGGAGAGGGCTACAAAGTCTTTTGGGTGGAAATTGAACCAGTGAACACAAACAAGAGATAGAAAATGTACATGCAGCTTGCAAAAAGGCCTAGGACTGATAGAAGTGAGCATGACACAATTGGAAACCATGACAAACCAGTCAGGAGAGGCAGGGGAGAATGTCAGTAAGGAAGGGGAGGGAGGACAGGGAAGCTGAGGATTGTGACTATCCAATCTTAAATCTGTGTAGCTGTCTGCTCCCCTAATCCATTCCTTTCCATTAAAACCACAGTAAAGTCTCTGGCTTTCCCCTCACCCTCTCTATGTCCCAACTGACCCTGGTGTTTCCCTGCATGGCCCTGCAGGCTGTGCCCCCTGCTTCTAGGGCATGTGAGCATAAAACTTCCTTCCAGGCTGGGTGCGGTGGCTCATGCCTGTAATCCCAGCATTTAGGGAGGCCGAGGCAGGTGGATCATTTGAGGTCAGGAGTTGGAGACCATCCTGGACAGCATGGGGTACTAAAAATACATAAAAATTAGTAGGGTGGGGTGGCCTGTGCCTGTAATCTCAGCTACTCAGGAGGCTGAGGCAGAATCACTTGAATCTGGGAGGTGAAGGTTGCAGTGAGTCGAGATTGCTCCATTGCACTCCAGCCTGGGCAACAAGAGTAAAACTCTGTCTCAAAATAAATAAATAAATAAATAAATAAATAAATAAATAAATAAATAAAACACCTTCTTCCTTTGTGACATTCACTTCTGGGTCTGTGTGTCTTACCATACCTAATTAAAACAAACCCCGGATACCTTTTCAAACACACATACAGGGGCCAATTCTATGGGCTCTGGTTGTACTTCCTACCCTGAAGGGTATCAGTGGAGGCAGGTGGGGTGGGTGGAAGGATTGAGGGTGATGCAGTGGAGACATCCAAGGGCCTAGAGGTTTAGGGACTCAACTTTGTTATAGTTCTGTCATCTCTGTAAACTTGAGGCTCCTTCCTAGAAAAGCAAGACATTTTCTTAGATAATCCAGAGGTCCCTTCTAGCTCTCAGATGGTTTCTAAAACATGCAATGGAGCAATGTAAAAATGTTTCTGTGTAATATGAATTTGGGAGGAAAAAAGGATACAAAATTATATTTATCCTACCATTGAAGCTAGCCAAAGACTGGAAGAAAACACACAAAGAAAACAGTTTTAATGAAGGGATGGGATCATGGGTCTAAAGAGATATTTATAACTTAAAAGGAAAAAAGGCTCCAAAGTTCATCTGTACAGTCAAGGTCAAGCTGGTAGGGCCTCCTTCATCACTGCTACTCTTTTGCTAGTGCCCCATACTAGTTTCTTACTGCTGCAGTGGCAAATTACCATAAAGTTAGTGGCTTAAACAATGCACATTTATTATGCTATAGTTCTGGAGATCAGAAGCCCACACTGGCCTACTGGGCTAATATCAAGGAGTCATCAGGGTTATGTTCCTTCTGGTAGCTCTAGGAGAGAACCCACTTCTTTTCTTTCCCTGCTGCCTCCATCAGTTGGCTCCTGTCCTCCTTGCACCCTCAAAGCCAGCAAGAGCCAGTTGAGTCTTTCCCACAGTTGAGTCTTTCTAGCCTTGCTTCACTTGTCACATCTTGTCTGACTCTGATTCTCCGGCCTCATACTTATGCTGATAAAGACCCCTGTGACTACAACAGGCCCACTTGGATAATCCAGAATAACCTTCCCACCTCATGATCAGCAGACCAGCGAAGCTAATTCCATCTGCAGCATTAACTTTCGCTGTCTATTTACATAGCATATTCACAGAATCTGGGGATTAGGGGTTGGCCATCACTGGAAGGGGGCATTGTTCTGGGCTGCAGCCCCTGAGTGTCTCCAGATTGCCTTGCACATTTTCACCCAGTTTAAACTGCATAAACACAGCAAGGGGAGGAGGATGAGCCTTCCACTGTGATTTCCCTGGGGGTCCTTTGGCCCCTCTTGGATAATTCTGCTAGCCAGTGAGATGTCTCATAACAACTGGAGCTGGACATTGAGCCAGCAAGCATTTATGGAGCACTTTCTATATGCCGAGAACTAAGCCAGACTTTAGGGATGGTACAAATATGAGGAAGATACAGTCCCTTCTCAGGGAGCCCATAGTCTCATAAAGAAGATGAGCTGTCCACACCCCCCAAATACAAAGCACAAGGGGAGGAAAGATGCAGTGAGGTGAGGCTGAGGACCATGAGCTGTGGCCCCACTCACAGGCTTGAGGAGGGTGTGGTGGAGGAGGGCAGTCTAGGCTCAGCTCCAACTTGATATTTTTCATCTTTTTAAATTATCAACGAGTACAAGGAAATACACCCTGTTCCACTATCCTCCCGCACCTCTCCCAACCTACTGTCTCCATCTCTCCATCTCACTGAGAGGAGGTAACTACTCTATGGAAAAAAAGAATACATATGTATATATCTTGTTCCTGATATAGTCTGTATGTTAAAGTGTTCAAATGAAAAACATTATATAGGTAACTTATAATGCTGTTTTATACAATGGGTTTTGTCTATAACACATTTTGCAGCTTGGACCAGTCTCTAACCAAATTGAAGGTATATTCCCAAGTCAATACATTGTGTATTTGTGCACTTCTAGGGCAAATCGCCAAACACAGAATAGCTGTGTCAAAGGATATGCTCAGTTTTATTTTGACAAATATTCCCAAGTTACCATCCAAAAACAGTCATGCATCCTTAGGGAAAAGAATATGCTCTGAGAGATGCAATGTTAGGCAATTTCATTGTTGTGCAAACATCACAGAGCTACTTACACAAACTTAGATGGATATAGTCTACTACACACCTAGGCTACATGGTATGCCCTGTTGCTCCTAGGTTACAAACCTGTACAGCATGTTACTATACTGAATACTGTAGGCAAACGTGACACAATGGTAAGAATTTGTGCATGTAAACATATCTAAACATAAAAAGGTACAGTAAAAATAGAGTATTATAACCTTATGGAATCACCATCATATATGCTGTCTGTCACTGACCAAACGTCACGATGCAGGGCATGACCTTATGATAGCAGCTGTTCCTCCATGCTCTACACTGGACATTATCCATTTTCTTTCAACCTTTGTCAGTCTGAAAGGTGGAAAAGGTTTGCCTCAATGTGATTTTGATTTGCATTCCTTCACTGATGAAGTGTAGTTAAAATTATTTTTTCACGTGCTTGTTTGTGTTTTACATCTTTGAGCTGTCTGGAATTTATTTTGTCATAAGAATAGGACTTTATATTTCCAAATGGCAGCACTTTTTATTAAATAATTCACACCCAACTCTCAATTTTAAAAATGAAAGGAGGCCATCTCAATCTAAACCTCACACTATATACAAAAATTACTTCTGAATGAATCATGGATTTAAGAGTAAAGCATAAAACTTTTAGAAGATAACATAGGAGCAAATCTTCAGTATTAGGACTAAGTAAAGAGTTCTTAGGCAGGACATCAAAATCACATTCTGTAAAATTCAAAAATTCATAAATTGATCTTCAATGAAATTAAAATCTTTTGTTCTGTTGAAGATCCTGTTAGAGGGATGGAAACACAAGCTACAGACTGGGAGATAATATTTGCAAATCACCTATCAGACAAATACTTACATACAGCAATATATAAAGAATTATCACAACTCAATAGTTAAAAAAAAAAAAGAAAGAAAATTCAATTATAATACGAGCAAAAGGCTTGAACAGATATTTCACTACAGAGGAAATATGGATGGCAAACAAGCACATGACAAGGTATTCAACATCTCTAGGCATTTGTGAAATGCAAATTAAAAATTTAAACCACAATAAAGCCAGGCACAGTGGTTCACACCTGTAGTCCCAGCACTTTGGGAGGTGGAGGCAGGATTGTTTGAGCCAAGGGCTTTGAGACCAGCCTGGGCAACAAGGTGAAACCTCATCTTCACAAAAAATGTAAAAATTGGCTGAGCAGGGTGGCACACACCTGTAGTCCCAGCTGTTCAGGAGGGTGAGGTGGGAGAATCTCTTGAGTCCAGGAGTTTGAAGTTGCAGTGAGCCATGATCCCTCCACTGCACTCCAGCCTGGGCAACAGAGCAAGACCCTACTCTAAATAAATACATAAATAAATAAAAAGTCTGTAGTCTAGTTAACTGTAATGTCCCAATGTAAATTTCCTGTTTTCTACATTGTCCTACAGTTGTATAAAATGTCATTGGAGGACAACTTCCTGTGAATCTACAACGATTCAAAAGAAAACATTAAAGAATGTTCTAATATAAAGAGACTTTGAAAAGATAAGAGAAGAAAACCAGCTTTGCCAAAGTCTTTCCCATTGCACAGGTAGTTTTCTTCGGCGGCCGCTTTATCAGCAATAACCTATTAACTTTCCTTCCTCCAGAGACACATGACATACCATCCTTTTGAAAAGTTGCCAGTGGAATGGAAGGCATCTTAGACCAGGACAGACAAAAATGTCGCATTAAAAAAAAAAAAAATGGTTAAAAAAAAATCAGCCTACCCTTTTTCCAGATTACCAACTGTTACCATTTAACCCATTGGCTTTATGGTGTGGGATCTAACTGCATCCTTGTTTCAGAACCATTTGATGTAAGTTTCGTAGATCTTGTGCCTTTGCTCCTACACACTTCAGTGTTAATTTCCTAAAAATATTATCTTATACACTGACAGTACAGTGTACAACTTCAGTAAATTTAACATTAATTCAATACTTCCACCATCGTCCTGACGCTGAGACTCACGCCTGTAGTCCTAGCACTTTGAGAGGCCAAGGCAGGAGGATCACTTGAATCCAGGAAATCGAGGCTGCACTGAGCTATGATGGCATCACTGCACTCCAGCCTGGGCGGCAGAGGGAGATCCTGTCCGTAGAAAAAGAAGGCAAAAGCCAAGGAAAGAAAATACTTCTATCATCTATGTTCCACTTTCGTCCGTGTCACGGTACCGTCCAGTCCAATCACAGTACCAGCTGGTCCAATTAAGCTAACCCATTGTTTAGCCAATGGGTTAAATGTTAACAGTTGGTAATGTGGAAAAAGAGTATGCTGATGTTCTTTTGAACTACTTTTTTAAATGCAGTTTTTGCGCCTATCCTGGCCTAAAACGCCTTCCATCCTTCTGGAAACTTTTCAAAAGGATGGTATGTCATGTGTCTGGGAAGGAAGGAAAGTTAATAGGTTATTGCGGATAAAGGAACCACCAAAGAAAACCACTTGTGCAATGGGAAAAGGCTTTGGCAAATATGGTTTCCTTCTTTCAGCCTGGGGTTAGGCTGCACCTACTTGTCATGCCTCTTTGAGATCTTAGATATTGCAGATCTAAGTTTGCCACCATCTCTCCCAGAGAGAGAAAGCATCCAGAACTCTCACAGTACCGTGCGGCTGCAGTGACTGCGTGCTCACCCCGTGTGATTGGCTCTGACCGTCCTGAAGAGCTAACTGGAGTGTTCGTCTTGGTCATCCCATCCCCATGAGCTTCTCAACTTCTGTTGCGGGTGGGTTGGGGCAGAGGAGCCCAGCTTTGGGGTGCGCTCCCGACCTGGGAAAACGGCTCAGGGCGGAGGGAGGAGAGCTGGGTGAAGGATAGGGAATTGGGGAAGGAGAGGGAACTGGGGAAGAAATCCCCTAGGGAGGAGCGGAGCCGGCTCGTGGTCAGGCCTTCCCGTTCCGCGGCGTCACCTGGAGCGCAGGGCGGCCAATCCGCGGCGCGGCCCGTCCCGCGGCCAATGGGAGGGCGGCGCGGCGCGCTTCCCCCGGGGCTATAAGCGCGCTGGGAGGTGGAAAGTGAAAGCTGTGCGGGCTGGCGCAGCGAGGCCAGAGCGGGGCAGCCGGGATGCTCAGGGCTACGGAGCCGCTGCCCGGGGAGGCGAAAGCGGAGGGGGCCGCGCCGCCAACCCCGTCCAAGCCGCTCACGTCCTTCCTCATCCAGGACATCCTGCGGGACGGCGCGCAGCGGCGAGGCGGCCACACGGACAGCCCGAGACGGCGCGACCCGGAGCCAGAGCCAGAGCCGGAGGGAGGACGCGGCCCCGCCGGGGTACAGAACGACCAGCTGAGCCCCAGGCCCCGCGCCGCGCCGGAGGAGGCCGAGACGCTGGCGGAGACGGAGCCAGGTAAGCGGCGAGGCCGGGACCCGAGGGCAGCCTAAGGTGGACCCCCCAGAGCTTGCGGTGCAGGGACGCGGGGCCCCGCGGCCTCAGGCAGAGGGAACTCCCCGCCTCCGCAGCCACGCGCGCGCGCCCCGGGGATGAACCCTGAGCCCCAGCGTCAGGGCGGCGCAGGATTCTGACACGGCAGGACTCTCCCGGCTCCGTGCCCTCCGCTCCCCGGGGCTCAGAAGCCGGCGCGACCGCAGCGCCACCGCCCTCCACCGTCCCGGGAGCGGATCCCGCCCCGTGCCACCCGCGATCGGCGCCAGCCCCACGGTAGTTACGAGAACTAATGATAACTTATTAATAGTGACAAAGTAGGGGTTGACCAGGAAAGCCTCCGTGTGCTTCCCAATCCCGTGGGCAGTAAAGCGGTACATTTTGGGTTCCCTCCAGGAAAGAGTTATTTTCTTCCCTGTCACTTCTGATGAGGCGACTGAACGCCTAGTTTAGTGAAGACGGAATTAAAGCCCAGAATGAGCCTGCCTCTGCGTCTCCCGTGGCACAAGCCCTTTCTTGCCCACCTGAGTCCTAACACCGGATGCCTTTTGGTCCGGCCTTCCCGGGTGTCTTGTTCCTCTGTCTTCCCTGCCTCCCTCTCCTGCCTCTCCTCAGCACACAGATCCAGAATCCCCATCTAATTCTACTAGACAATAGGGAGAACGTTCAACCACGAAACATCTGTAACTTTGGGTTCTTAATGATTCTTAGAAAATGAATAGGTTATAAACATATTTACTCACTCTTCACTCCGGAGAGCTCCTTAGTCATGTGAAAAAAGTGAAATGTATCCACGATGACAGTGGGCTGTTTGTTCACTCACTAAAGAGATAAGGGTGGATTGAATTCTGTTCTCTTCCCTGCTAACATGTAACTTTTGTCTTCCCATCCCTCTTTCCCCGCTGTCCTTTCCAGAAAGGCACTTGGGGTCTTATCTGTTGGACTGTGAAAACACTTCAGGCTCCCTTCCAAGCCTCCCCCAAACCCCTAAGCAGCCGCAGAAGCGCTCTCGAGCTGCTTTCTCCCACACTCAGGTGATCGAGTTGGAGAGGAAGTTCAGCCATCAGAAGTACCTGTCGGCCCCTGAACGGGCCCACCTGGCCAAGAACCTCAAGCTCACGGAGACCCAAGTGAAGATATGGTTCCAGAACAGACGCTATAAGACTAAGAGAAAGCAGCTCTCCTCGGAGCTGGGAGACTTGGAGAAGCACTCCTCTTTGCCGGCTCTGAAAGAGGAGGCCTTCTCCCGGGCCTCCCTGGTCTCCTTGTATAACAACTATCCTTACTACCCATACCTGTACTGCGTGGGCAGCTGGAGCCCAGCTTTTTGGTAATGCCAGCTCAGGTGACAACCATGTATGATCAAAAACTGCTTTCCCCAGGGTGTGGCTATGAAAAGCACAAGGGGCCAAGGTCAGGGAGCAAGAGGTGTGCGCAACAAAGCTATTGGAGATTTCTGTGGAAATCTCACATCTTCACTACTGAGACAATGAAACAACAGAGACAGTGAACGTTTTAATATCTAAGTCTGTCCCCCAGTGCATACTGTAGGTCATTTTTTTGCTTCTGGCTACCTGTTTGAAGGGGAGAGAGGGAAAATCAAGTGCTGTTTTCAGCTCTTTGCATGATTTTGGAGGAACTGTACACGTGAGGATTCTGTTCTACAACTCCATCCTCCTGTGTCACTGAATATCAACTCTGAAAGAGCAAACCTAACGGGAGAAAGGACAGCCAGGACGAGGATGTCACCAACTGAATTAAACTTAAGTCCAGAAGCCTCCTGTTGGCCTTGGAATATGGCCAAGGCTCTCTCTGTCCCTGTAAAAGAGTGGGGCAAATAGAGGGTCTCCAAGAGAACACCCTCATGCTTAGCACACATTTGCATGGGAGGGGGAGATGGGTGGGAGGAGATGAAAATATCAGCTGCTTCTTATTCCTTTTTATTCCTTTTAAAATGGTATGCCAACTTAAGTATTTACAGAGTGGCCCAAATAGAACAAGATGCACTGGCTGTGATTTTAAGACAAGCTGTATAAACAGAACTCCACTGCAAGAGGTGGGGCCGTGCCAGGAGAATCTCCACATGTCCAAGACAGGAGCCTAAGGAGGGTCTCCACACTGCTGCTCGGGACTGTTGCGTTTTTTGTTAGCAGAAAGTGGAAAGGACTCTCCTCAACTTTTTTCTTCCAGACTGGAGAATTTAGAATCAGAAGTTTCCTGGAGTTTTCAGGCTATCATATATACTGTATCCTCAGAGGCAACATATTTCTTCCTTCCCTCCTTTTACAATTTTTTGTTCCTTTTTTGCAGCAATTACTCACTAAAGGGCTTCATTTTAGTCCAGACTTTTAGTCTGGCTGCACCTAACTTATGCCTCACGTATTTAGCCTGAGATCCCGAGATCTGGTCTTTTTTTTTTTTTTTTTTTTTTAATTTTTTTCCTCTCCCCAAAGCTTTATCTGTCTTGAGTTTTTAAAAAAAAAGGTTGGGGGCAGATTCTGAATTGGCTAAAAGACATGCATTTTTAAAACTAGCAACTTATTTCTTTCCTTTAAAAATATATAGCATTAAATCCCAAATCCTATTTAAATACCTGACAGCTTGAGAAGGTCACTGCTACATTTATAGGACCTTCTGGTGGTTCTGCTGTTACGTTTGAAGTCTGACAATCCTTGAGAATCTTTGCATGCAGAGGAGGTAAGAGGTATTGGATTTTCATAGAGAAGGAAGAACACAGTGCAGAATGAAGGGCCAGGCTCACTGAGCTGTCCAGTGGAGGGCTCATGGGCGGGGTCATGGAAAAGAAGGCAGCCTAGGCCCTGGGGAGCGCAGTTCACTGAGCAAACAAGGGACCGAGTGAGCCTTTTGCAGGAAAAGGCTAAGTAAAGGGAAACCCATTTTAAAACACAGCAAGAAACTGTCCAAACGCTTTGGGAACTGTGTTTATTGCCTATAATAGGTCCCCAAAATGGGTAACCTAGACTTCAGAGAGAATGAGCAGAGAGCAAAGGAGAAATCTGGCTGTCCTTCCACTTTCATTCTGTTATCTCAGGTGACCGGGTAGAGGGGAGACATTAGAAAAACATGAAACAACAAAACAATTACTAATGAGGTATGCTGAGACCTGGGAGTCTCTTGATTCCACTACTTAATTCCATTTAGTGAGAAACCTTTCAATTTTCTTTTATTAAAAGGGCCAATCTACTGTTGGTGGCAAAATTGCCAACATAAGTTGATAGAAAGTTGGCCAATTTCACCCCATTTTCAGTGGTTTGGGCTCCACACTGAAATATTCAATGCCATGTACTGCTGACACCCACCGGGGTACTAGCCAGCACAAAAGGCAGGGTAGCCTGAATTGCTTTCTGCTCTTTACATTTCTTTTAAAATAAGCATATAGTGCTCAGTCCCTACTGAGTACTCTTTCTCTCCCCTCCTCTGAATTTAATTCTTTCAACTTGCAATTTGCAAGGATTCCACATTTCACTGTGATGTATATTGTGTTGCAAAAAAGAAAAAAAAAAGTGTCTTGGTTTAAAATTATTTGGCTTGTGAATCCATCTTGCTTTTTCCCTGTTGGAACTAGTCATTAACCCATCTCTGAACTGGCAGAAAAACATTTGAAGAGCTAGTCTATCAGCATCTGACAGGGGAACTGGATGGTTCTCAGAACCATTTCACCCAGACAGCCTGTTTCTATCCTGTTTAATAAATTAGTTTAGGTTCTCTACATGCATAACAAACCATGCTCCAGTCTGTAACATAAAAGTCTGTGACTTGAAGTTTAGTCAGCACCCCCACCAAACTTTATTTTTCTATGTGTTTTTTGCAACATATGAGTGTTTTGAAAATAAAGTACCCGTGTCTTTATTAGATGTATCTGTGTGTGATTTTCAGTTTCCCAAAAATTACATGCTGTGTAACTTAGATATTTCTAATTACCATATCCTCTTGCCCTCGTCCACCTGACACACCAGTTGCAACCTATGGTGATCGAAAGCCTCAGCCTACCCAGTAGCTGATGATGGCCATCCTTTTATAAATGCACTGTCCTTCATTCCTGTTAAGTCATGGGGAGAGGAAGTCCTTTTCTCTCTTCAGTTTAATAATCAACTGTTCCACTATTCACAATAGCAACATCATGGGCTGAACCTACGTGTCCATCAACAGATGATTAGATTTTAAAATGCGGTGCATATATACCATGGAATACATATGCAACCATCAAAAATAATGAAATCATGTCTTTTGCAGCAATATGGATGCAACTAGAGGCCATTATCATAAGTGAAATGACTCAGAGACAGAAAGTCAGAAACGGCATGTTCTCATTTGGAAATGGGAGCTAAATGATGGGTGCCCACGGACATACAGAGTGGAATAAGAGACACTGAAGGCTCCAAAATGTTGGAGGGTGGGAGGAAAGTGAGGGATGAAAAATGACTGGGTACAGTGTTCACTATTCAGGCAATGAGTACTAAAATTCCAGACTTCACCACTGTGCAATAGATCCATGCAACACAACTGCACTTGTACCCCTGATCCTATAAACATAAAAATAAAAAATTTAAATAATCACCTACTCCAGTCAAGGAATACCTTTCGTTTAAAAAAAGATAACCAAGTACTTACTTTCTTGAAGACCTTAAAGGGAACACAAAGACTACAGCAATCCTTCTTTAAAAGTTCCCCTTTGGCCAGGTGCAGTGGCTCATGCCTGTAATCCCAGCACTTTGGGAGACCAAGGTGGGCGAATCACCTGAGGTCAGGAGTTTGAGACCAACCTGGCCAACCTGCTGAAAAAAAACCCTGTCTCTACTAAAAAGACAAAAATTAGCTGGGTGTAGTGGCACATACCTGTAATCCCAGCTACTCCGGAGGCTGAGACAGGAGAATCGCTTGAACCCGGGAGGCGGAGGTTGCAGTGAACTGAGATCATGCCACTGCACTCCAGCCTGGGCGACAAAGCAAGACTCTGTCTCAAAAAAAAAAAAAAAAGAAAAAACCCTTTTATGTTCCACTAGCCCCTCATGCTATAACTTCCCTGGCTCCTGCATCTCCCAAAAAATGTCACCTTCATCCAGAGCTGACAGACCTCTTGCAAGTGACGCCTTTGAACTGGAATCACAAGTATGAAAAATAGGTTTTATTAATGTGTTAAAATAAAACATAAACAACACATCCTTCATCTCCCTGCACTTAAACCTTCATTAAATCCCACAAGAGGAGAATCCCATTCACCCGATTACCTTCAAGAATTGACGGTTTCTTCCTCCCTCCTTCAAGGAAACAGAAGCTTAAAGAGTAAGGTGCTTACTCTAAAGAAAATATATCATAATTTCAAACTTTGCTCTAATCCTTTAAGCACATGTACACACAGGTGGGGCTTCTCTTGGCATGCTCACATCATAAGATTTACCTCTTTGCACAAATCTGTAATCATCCTCTCCTTGCCTGGAAGGCCAAGAGCTCTCAAATTACAAAGACACTTGCAGTCAATTAACAGATGTAGATTTTAACACGTCGAAACCCCGTCTCTACTAAAAACACACAAAAAAATAGCCGGGCATGGTGGTGGGCACCTGTAGTCCCAGCTAACCGAGAGGCAGAGGCAGGAGAATGGCGTGAACCCGGGAGGCAGAGCTTGCAGTGAGCGGGGATCGCGCCACTGCACTCACTCCAGCTTGGGCAACAGAGCGAGACTCCCTCTCAAAAAATAAATAAATAAATAAAAATACCTAATCCAGGAAATTAAATAAAAATCTACCATCCCTTAAGAAAGTCCTCTTCTCCCTCCTCTTTTTGTCCCTTTTCCCACTTTCTTTCAATATCTCTGCTAATCTCACACCCGTCTTCTTCTAGCAACTCCCCTTAACATGCCATCCAGCAATCCCAGTTAGCATGCCACATTTTCGTGACATCTAGAATTTCTCTTCAATTTGTCTCTCAAGTTACTTCTGGTGAAAGTTTCTAGAGCCACTGCAGCTTTGTCATCTGTGGTCCCATTGGTTCTCCCCAAGCGTCCTTAGGAAGGCCAACCATAGCTGTGAGAGGGGAAATGAATGTCAGAGGCTTGCATCTAACAATAATGTTTTCCTTCTATCAAAGCAAATTACTGTTGTAGGGTGATGTTAATTTCACACATCTTAAAGCTGACCTTGAAGAAAACAGTGGCCATTATGAGAAAGTTAGTTAGCTTAGGTGCCTGGGAAACAGCTCCAGTTGTTGGGAAATTGCACCCAGAAGCTTTCTTGAGAGGGTGCTCGGGACACATCTGGGAGGAAGTGAGGAAGGCAGGGTTGAGGAGAAGGGGAACGTGACTTTTAAGACAGCTGCGACTGAGGCCTCACCCAATACCTTAAGAAGCTCCAAAACCTCTGTGCACCAAATTGAGGATTGTAGGCTGGACATTTGTATCCCAGCATCAGCTGCCTCCTGAAAATGAGAATAACCTTGGGCAATGTAGTCCTGTCTGTGTTAGGCGATGGCCATCGAGGGACCCAGCTGTGATTCATTGCACCAATATGCCTAGCAGCTGGGAGGGGGCACATCAGCCCTGCACAGCAGGACTCAGTGGAGCACCATGTGATCCACGATAAGACAGGATCCTTTCCTTGGTCACTCTCAGGGCCACAGTCTCCACCATTCATCGCAGGGAGAAAATCGGTGTCAGACGAGGTTTGGAGCTCCGAGTTCTGCACCCAGACAGCCAGACTCTGCTCCTCCCATGGCCATGATGAACACGTCACCAGGGCATGCTTTTCAAAGCTGAGAGTTATTTACTGCTCAAGAAAAAGGGCAGGACCGATAGCCCTGGGACATGAAGAGCTCCTAGTTTAGCCTAGACTTGGCCTTCATGCAAACTTTCCCAGACAGACTACCCCGTGGAAAGGGTTATCTAAAGTCTGCAAGGGAAAGGAAAAGAATTTCAGTTTCCATGGTATGTTCTCCCCTAATTTATGCAAAGGCTGTAGATACAGACTTGAACTATTTCCTGAGCTTGCTCTGGGTCCAATATGGAGTTTAGGATAGATTTAGGACAGAGATTTAGGATAGATCCATTGTGTGGCATCTTCTAACTGGGCATTCTTCACCTGTTTCCAGCCAGCTCCATCATGGGAAGAGCCCGTACTGGGGAGGTGTGACCGGGTAGAGAGAAAAGGGTGATACACAGAGAAAAGTTCTATTTTCTCATTGGAATGACTATGGGATACCTAGAGAATTTGTTTAAAGCCTAGTGTATTAGTTCATTTTCACACTGCTATAAAGAACTGCCCAAAACTGGGTAATTTATACAGGAAAGAAGTTTAACTACTCAAAATTCCACAGGCTTAACAGCAAGCATAGCTAGGAAGCCTCAGGAAACTTACACTCATGGCAGAAGGCAAAGGGGAAGCAACCAAATCTTACATGTGGCAGGTGGGAAGTGAACTGAGAGCACAGGAAAAAACTCCCACTTTTAAAACCATCAGATCTTGTGAGACGCACTCACTATCATGAGAACAGCATGGGGGAAACCATCTCCATAATCCAATCACCTCCCACCAGGTTCCTCCCTTGACACATTGGAATTGCAATTCAAGATGAGATTTGGGTGGGGACACAGAGCCAAACCATATCACCTAGAAATCTGTATGGGAGAATAAATGCTGATTTTGCTCTCTTAACAGTGAAAGTCCAGCAGCAATTAGTCTCAAATACCAACTGTACTTACAATTGCAGTTGCACCTGTAGATGCCTTTTACCCAGTGGTTGTCAGCATTGGTTGTGCAATAGAATTTCCTGGGAGTCTTTGAAGACATACGAAGGCCCAGCACTACTTCCTACTTAACACCAACTCTACTGTAATATCTGGAAGTAGGGCTCAGGCATCAGTTTTTTGTTTTTGGTTTTTGAGGTTTTGTTTGTTTGTTTGTTTGTTTTTTGAGAGAGGGTCTTGCTCTGTCACCCAGGCTGGAGTGGCACAATCATAGCTCAATGCGGCCTTAAACTCCTGGGCTCAAGCCATCCTCTTGTCTCAGCCTGGTGAGTGGCTAGGACAGCAGGTGCACACCACCACACCTGACTAATTTTGATATTTTTGGTAGGAAAAGGGGTCTCACTATGTCACCCAGGTTGGTCTTTAACTCCTGGGCTCAAGTGATCCTCCTTTCTTGGTCTCCCTAAGTGCTAGGATTACAGGTGTGAGCCGAGGCATCTGGTCTCAGTACTTATTTTAAAAACTAACAGTGTCCAAGATTACAAACCACTTCCTTATCCTCCTTTCAACTGGTTTGTCTACTCGGCCTCTCAGACCTTATAAAATCCTGTGAAAGACAAATGGATGCCAGGACAGGAGAGAGATATCTGGAGGTGCCCACCAGGAAGGGAGGAGTTGGGGGTGGATTTTCTTTGTTTTGTTTTGTTTTGTTTTTGACTTGCTTTTTCTTTTTACAGAAAACAGATGTTCAATCTTTCTTATTTTCCTACCAAGCCTCCTCCTCCTGGAATGTCTGATATCATCAAACGCCCTTTGTAATCTAGGAAAGCCCAGCTCATTCTGGTTGATCCCTCAATAGAAGTCTAAGGGACCCAAAATCTGTGCGTGCTTTTGCCAACCTGGTCATTCAGAAGCATTTATTACCCACCTCCAACCCAGGCTCCCCCAGACTGGCAGCACACTCTTTGACTTCACCAATGGAAGACAGAAAAGAAAATCTCATTTTTGACTGTGCTGCTGACAACTTTTCACCCAGCCAGAACCACAGAGCCTTCTTAGTGCATTGCTGGGAATAGCAGGTGCCAGCTAACATCTGTCAACTAGTGTCACACTTCCCTGACAACTCATCTATCAGGATTAAATCATGTCTTAAGGCTGACACAACATTTACACATCCTTCTGCCAAATTGGTAATGTACATTTAATTTTTTTTCTGTTTTTTTTTTTCTTTTTTGAGAGAGAGTCTTGCTATGTTACCCAGACTGGACTCAAACTCCTGAGCTCAAATGATCCTTCCACCTTAGTCTCCCAAATTGCTGGGACTACAGGTGCACATTACTGCATCCTGGTAGATAGCAGACTTAAATTATGTGTTCAGGGTTAGATGGGTGTGGAGGGTTCTCCAAGGAGAAGGAATATGCCTTGAGTTTTAAATTAAAATTTGCTTGCAATAAATGCAGAGTTGGCCTTAGAACTCCACCCTAAAGCCAGAAAAGCTTAAGCTTGACCTAAACAGCATCTGCAAACAAGAGGGATGGAAATGAGTTAGTTCTTTTATTAAGAAGAATGCAGGCAATATTCACAACACGAACTTGAGAGCAGGGAGGAGATGGCATCCTATCACGGAAAAGTTTGGACCTCTCCCTCACTCCATCCTGAGAGCTGGTTTATACTTAGATCCTTTATATTTTTTTCCCTTCAAGGAAGATCTGACTCACGAAAGGCTAATATGTGCAGGTTCCCCTGCTTTTCAAAGACTTGGATGGTAGGTGACTATGTGGAGTGAGCACAGAGGATTGCAGTGAATAAAGATACATGAGAAGGTGCTTAATTAGCTTTAGCAGAGCTCTACTTAGATGTTCCACCATCTCCTTCCCGTGGGGGGAAAAATAACAGCTTGAGAGATTTGGATTACATTAGAGAGACTTACAGAGGGTACGGATTTTTCTTTAGTTGCTCCGTTAGCAAAACACACAAATTACCAGGGTAAATTGATCATCAAAGTTTAGGACAAAGGTCCCGGGGTCCACAATGTGACTCCTACAAAGGATTTATCTGGGTTTTTAGTTTTCCTTGTCTGTAAAGTGCATAGACAAGACTCCGTAAATTGCAAACTGCATCAAGAAATTCTGGTGGAAGTAATTCTTTAGATTAAAAAAAAAGTGAACAGGGTGAAGGATAATAGCATGGGCAAGAAAAGACACATTAAAGACACCCAAAGTGTAGATTTCAGAATTCTTCAGCCTCCTATCTGCAGAATCCCAACTTCAGAAATGTCTCTCAGGCCTTGACTTCAGTTGTGTGCCCTGTTACTGAGTTGTTGCCTTTCTTTGCTTTGAGCCAGTTCAACTGCATGGGAAGAGCAAAAGAGAAGGAGGGACCGCGAAGAGTCCAAAGCAAGGGGGAAGAACCGGATGGGTAGTTTTCCATGGGCTACAGAAGCATCTTTGTACACATATGAGCTCACAACCCCTCTTGTTGGCTCCTGATTGACCCCTGAGCAGAGAGATGGCTCCACATCCTGGAGATTAGATTTTATTACAGAGACAGACCGGGGACATGTCAACTTTGGCATCAGGAAGGAACAAAAGCTGGACTGGGATCTGAGGAAAGGTGTTCTCATTATAACCCAAATAGGTTTTATAAAATCCTGTGCAGGCACACACCCCCCATACAAAGACGGCCAGCTTCACACACAGAAAAGCAGCTTGGTGAAGAACAAGGCACACTACATAGTAGGTCATCGGGAAAATCTCCAGAGAACTCATTGAAAATGAACCCCTAAAAACCAGAATTAATTTGATCTTAGGCTACAACCAACAGTGTATGGCATCTTGAGCAATGGAGCTAAGTGTCCCCTCCCTTCTCTGCACTGATCAGACAGAGGTTTGACACTGATCAAATATACGTTGAATGAATGAATAAATGAATGAGTGAGTTCAGACCTCGCCTGGAGTACTAGGTTCAGTTCTACACACCATACTTCGAGGAAAACTATAGCAAGTTCAGAAGAGTATAACTGGGAGGATGCAAGAGTATAAACATGTCACATGAAGAAAAGTAGGAGAAACTAGGAATATTTATCCTGAAAAAGAAAAGTCGGTGCTGAGGGTGGGGAAGGCATGGGGTTCAAGGAAGAGAAGAAGGACTAGACTTTTTCTGTGTTGTCGTAGGTGCGATCTTCAAGGTGACATAGGACTGAGATCAGCAACGCCTGCAAAAATATTGGGCTGATGTGTGTTCTGTGTCATTGGGGAAGTTTCTCAAAAATAATATTTGGTAAGGAGGTCTTGAGAAGGATGAACAGCATGGTGCTACTCTAAGATCCTTGTCAACACTCTGGTTCTGTTGCTCTAGAGAGAAGTATCTGGTTGTAACTCATCTGCCACCTACTAATTGTGAGATGTAGGTAAATCACCCAACTTCTGTGAGTTTCAGCTACTCCTCTGTTAAACGTAGAAATTAATTCTCCTGGTGGTTAATTGAATCAAATCAGCTCTGCAGGTCCCATCTTTGATTCGTAAGGAAACCAACTGTGTGATTTCAAGGACAGTGAAGATCTACTGATTGATTGATACCTGCTGATTAATATCTGAAATTCCACCTGTAGGGATTCATTCTTGAACCTTAAGAATTTATTTCCAATTAAAATATGAATATTCATGGGAGAAGTAATGAATTAAACATAATGAATCATTTATTCCTAATATGAATAATTTTCCTAGTATCAACACAGCACCATGTGATACAGAAAACAAATTTGTATAAAAGAGAAGGGAAAGCATAGTGGAGGCTTGAGAAGAAAAAGATAAACTTATATTTCTATTTCTAAATTTCATCTAAGTTTAGCACTGCTTATAAGTCAGATAATTCTGATTGTTTTATTGCTTAGTCTTACATTCTGGGCTTAAGCTATTGCCTTATTTTCTTGGAATCTTTTGACTTCAGACCTCAGAACATATATATTGTGGCCTGGAAAATGGATATCCAGAGAGAGAGAGGGAACAACATTCTTCTAGAAGCAAAAGGACAGAGAGGGATGATGATTTCTCTCTATTGTGTCAGTCACGTGTCCTTTCCTCCAACTCAGAAATTATTAATACAGTGTAGATGAAGGGAGACAAAAATATTTTTATATTTAATTTTATTTTTATTTTTAACCCAAAATGCTACAATTCTAAGACCTTTACCTAAGTCTATCATTGTTTAGATTTCTCTAAATGTAGCATGGCATAATGAAAAGAGCAGAGATTCCAGCTTTAGAACCAATCTGGAACTCTGGCTATACCTTTATATTAATATTAGCTGTGTGACTTTAGACAAGTTATTTAATCCATTGAGACTCAGGTTCTACGTCTTCAAATAGATGCCTAATTTACAGGATTGTTCTAAGGGTTAAATGAGATAAATCCAGCATATATTAGGCCATTAAGAACTGCCAGTTCACTTTCTTCTTTTTGAGAAAATGTCTAAAATTATCCACGTGTTACATAAGTTTTTAGACTATAATTAAATATATGAAATGGTCACTTAATATGTTTCAGATGTGCTGTTCCATGAAGCTACACAGCAGATGATATTTTCATTTGTATTTTTTGTGGTCACTTAATATGCCAGTGAGTTAATACTCTGTAATATATAACCATATTATTGGACATGGAAATTGGAAGTAGGTAGGTAGGCAGGTAGATAGATAAAAACATTTCAAAGCAAACTCAGAAAGAAATGCAGAAAATGCAGAAAAAGTTGCCACAAAAGAATTCAATATGAGTCTCCAAGATAGAGTAATATCTCCTGGGCTGAGATATGACTCCATGGAATCCCATATAGGACCATTCCCACAGAAAGAGAACTACATCCCCTGAATTAAAATCATTAGAGGTAGAGGACCAGAAACCAGAGCTGTTGCTTCTATGACCAAAGCTGGATTGCACAAATACAGACAAAGAAAATAAATCAACAAAAATAGCTAAGAGACATTTCTAAACATGCCCGGCTGCAAAAATTTATGGCTATTAGCTCTTGGAAAAAGGTCATTTCAGATAAGACAACTATTTATACAGAAAACAAAAATGAAACATATATTGATTGGTTTTCAGTTGACTCTCCCAGTCCTGGGAGAGGTAGGAAGTGGGAACACTGCTTGCTCCCATCCATGTGAAGTCCCCAAAATTTGGACAAACGGTGGCTTCAGAAAAAGCTGAAGTTCAGTGTTTTATGACCATGTGGACCTTTCTTTTTATTTTCTCCAGCATTCTTTTGTAAAAGAGAGGAAAGGATCCAAAGACATAAACATTCTTGAGATGGCGGCTTTTCCATAGCCAAGTTAGACCTTTGAGTACTACGGGAGGAGTGGTTCATGGCAGAAATTCCCCTAGCAGGGAAAGAAGACTTTCTCTTTCAATTGTTGCAATGAATCTACTGTTCAAAGGCTGTATGATGTTGGAAAGTTATCCACTTCTCTATATCTTAGTTTCCTCATCTATAAAGTAGTGCTGAGATCTCTTCCAGCTCTACCAGTCAACATTTAATGATTTTTCTTCTATTTTTGAAGCTGTCAGACTCTTCTCCTAACCATATAAGTTTGAATACATTAAAAGGTAAAGATAAAGTTTGCATATAAAGTGTCATTCAAGTAGATCCCTAGTAATTTGTCACAATGTCCAGCCCAATACAGATTGAGTTAAATTTGCACAATCTACAGAAAGAGTTTGCTTCACATGACTGTTAAACAGAGTCAAAGGAAATAATGCTGTTAGAGTAATTTGATAACTATACAGGCATCCTTACTGTAATATGTGCAATGCATATACTAACCTAGCTGAGGTCTCCTGGCCCCTGGAGCACCAGATAAGCTTATCTCCAACCACCATTCATGCCCTGTCAAAATCCAAACCTCAGCAAGACGGCTGCTAAGTCCTGGTGGTCTCATTTCATTCTCAGCTTCCTCAGGTGTTCTCTGTTCTTCACTGCAAAAGTAGAACTCGAGTTCTTTCTTGAATTCCTAAAGAACAAAACAAAACTTTCACACAAAGCACTCATGAGTGTGATAGAGTTTAGTAAGGGTGAGATGAAGTGGTTAGGGACAAAACTGAGTGTCATATCACAGCAACAGGAAGATTTTCAAATTCAACATCAGGCATCCCTAATCTTATGTGGTGGAATTTCTAATGGTTGCTTCATTGCATGTGGATCTCAGCTTTATTTCATCTGCTCATTCCTCCAATCTCCTTTCTTAATCTTTCCTTTCCTGTCTTCTGTACCCCCCCTCTTGGGAGCACAGAGCGCCCTCTCTTTGGTTCAAGCAGGGCACTATTTTTTGTTGGTTATTGCCTTGACTTATGCCTTTGCAAAATTTACCTTCTTTTCTTAGTAACTTATCAAAATGTTTTTTCCAAACAATGGTATTTTTCCCTAAGAAGAATTCTGGTGCCTAAAATAGTTTAAGTTACCTTAGCTTTTTTGTCTGAAAATTTTATGGTTATAAATTGTTACCATAAAGTGGTAAATTATGGTAATACATTACCACCATTATGGTAATAATTTATTACTCATCATAATAGCACTATATAAATATACAATTTATAACCATAGAAAAATTTTCAGATGAAAAAGCTAAGGTAACTTATTTTCCAGTAGTCTTAAAAAATGACTTTAGTTGTACTCAGAGGTAAGCAAACAGTAGACAATTAGTTCAGAGCCTGTAATTAAGCAAGGCTCTAAGCTAGACCTTGATGAATCAATGAAGCTTAAAATGCAATATGGAGGCAAAAGACCCAGAATACCCAGCACACTGAAAAAGAAGAAAGAAGTTGAAGGACTGACACTATCTGACCTCAAGACTTACTATAAGCTACAGTAACCAAGGCAGTGTGGTCATTAGTTAAAGGAGACATAGATCAATGCAACAGAATAGAGAGCCTAGAAACAGACCCATGTAAATATAGTCAAGGGATCTTTGACTAAAGAGCAGTAAATGAAATTTAATGGGGGAAATCATAGTCTTTTCAACAAATAGGGCTGGAACAATTAGATATCCGTAGGCAAAAAATAATAACAATAATGTAGGCACAGACCTAATACTTTCCACAAAAGTCAACTCAAAGTGGATCATATATAGACCTAAATAAAACATACAATGCTATAACACTTCTAGAAGAGAACACAGAAAATCTATGCGGCTTTGGGTTTGTGATGAGTTTTTAAATACAACACCAAAAGAATAATCCATGAATGATTTCAATGAAAGAAAAAACTGATGTTAGATCTCACTAAAATTAGAAACTTGTGCTCTTTGAAAGACACATTTAAGAGAATGAAAAGACAAGTCATAGACTGAAAGAAAATATTTGCAATCACCTATCTGATGAAGGATTCATCTCCAAAATATACAGATAATCCTTAAAATTTAGCAATAAGGAAACAAACAACCCTATTTTAAAATGGACAAAACATTTGAACAGGCATCTCACCAAAGATATACAGATGGCAAATAAGCCTATAAAAAGATGCTAGACATTATTTGCAATTAGAGAATTGCAATGTAAAACAACGAGATAACATCACACGCATATTAGAATTGCTGAAATGAAAAATAAAAAAAAACTGACAATGCCAAATGCTGGTGGGGATTTGGAGCAGTAGGAACTTTCATTAATTGCTTGTGGAAATGAAAACTGGTACAGTCACCTTGAAAGACAGTTGTTTCTTAGAATGCTAGACATAGTCTGACCCCATGACTCTGCAATTGTGCTCCTAGGTTTCTAGCCACTTGATTTGAAAACTATGTTCACACAAAACATGCACATGAAAGTCTATTGAAGCTTTATTCATAATTGCCAAAAAGTGGAAGCAACCAAAATGTCCTTGAACATATGAAAGAATAAACAAACTGTGGTACCTCCATACAATGGAACAGTATTAATGATAAAAAATGAGCTATCAAGCTATGAAAAGACATGGAGGAATTTTAAATCCATATTAATAAGTGAAAGAGGTCAGCACGGTAATGCTATATACTAAATGATTCTAATTATACATTCTGGAAAAAGCAAAACTATAGAAATAGCTTTTTTAAAAAAAATCAGTGGTTGCCAGCAATTTGGGGGAGTAGGAGAAGTATGAATAGGTGGAGCACAGGGGATTTTTAAGGCAGTGAAACTTCTATGTAACATTGTAAGAGTGGATACATGACACGACGCATTTATCAAAACCCACAGAACTTTACCTCACAAAGAGGGATGCTTAATCTATGTAAATTTTTTTAAACTCACTTAGTGTGCTGGGTCCAGTGGCTCACGTCTGTAATCACAACACTTTGGGAGGCCGAGGCAGTTGGATTGCCTGAGCTCAGAAGTTCAAGACCAGCCTGGGCAACATAGCAAAACCCCATTTCTACAGAAAATATACAAAATGAGCCTAGAACATCTTATAGTTTCAGAAAGTAAGAAAGCATTAAATACACACACACACACACACACACACACACACACAATGATGGGGGTATATAAAAAGGACACAGGAACCAACTGAAAGAGATCCCAGTGGCCAAATATGAAATGATTTAAGTAATAAAATAAATAAAGGAATAATGGATTATAACCCAAAGCATGAAATAAATACACATAAGCGCATTCTAGTAACAATAAATAACTGAATGAATGAATGAATGAATGAGAAGAAACAAAATCCTGTGCAGAAGAATTCAGAATAATTTATGTAGATATTCCACCCTCAACAAGGAGGGTGGAATACTTTGCTCTTCACTCCTTAAGATGGGCTGCAAATAATGACTTCCTTCCAAAGAGTGCAGCTTGGAAAGGGGGAAAACGGGAGGAATTTTGCTGTGGAGAAACGTTGACAAACACCACTTCATCCATATGATCAAGGTCAGTTGAGAGCATGTACTCTAAATATAACATGGTGAAAATGGTACTTGACCTCTCTGACCTTCCTCCCCCAAACCCATTAATCCAGTCTAATCATGGGAAAGCATCAGACACATTTCAATAAAAGGCATCCTGCAATATACCTGACCAATACTTCTCAAAACTGTCAAGGTCATCAAGAATGAGGAAAGTCTGAGAAACTCACAGCCAAGAGGAGCCTCAGGAAACATGACCAAATATACTGTGGTATCCCAGATGGGGTCCTCAAACAGGAAGATGACATTAGGTAAATACTAACGAAACCTGAAAAAATATACCAGTAGATGTCAGTTATTAATTATGTATCAATATCAGTTCATTCGTTGTAATAAATGAGTCCTAGTAGTGTAAGCAGTTGATTATAGGGAAACTGGAGAGGGTGGATGGGAGTTCTCTGGGGCATATAGTACTCTCTGTACTATCTATGCGATTTTTCTGAAAATCTAAAACTTTTCAAAAATTAAAGTCTATTTAAAAATGTACGGTATATTCACCATTTAAAAAAAAAAAAAAAACAAGTGTATGAGCAGGCTGGGCACAGTGGCTCATGCCTATAATCCCAGCACTTTGGGAGGCCAAAGTGGGCAGATCACTTGAGGTCAGGAGTTCGAGACCAGCCTGGCCAACACAGTAAAACACCATCTCTACTAAAAATACAAAAATTAGTCTGGTGTGGTGGCGTGTGCCTGTAGTCCCAGCTACTCAGGAGACTGAGACAGGAGAATCGCTTGCACCCAGGAGGTGGAGGTTGCAGTGAGCCGAGATCACACCACTGCACCCCAGCCTGGGTGACAGAGCAAGACTTCGTCTCAAAAAAAAAAAAAAAAGTATATAAGTGATAGATTTGTTAATTACCTTGATTTAATTATTCTACAATGCAAACATATAGCAAAATATCACACTGTACCTCATAAATACAATAATGTATACATCATTGTCTATCAAATAAAATATATAAATAAAATAAAAATATACCTTTGACACAACAAATACTTATTGAACAGTAAAACGACAATGTATATGGCATCAAGGAAATTATACTCTGCACAAAAAGAGAGAACATCATATGTGAAAATGTTAGTAATATAAGGCTGTCTGATCTGAGTGTCAAATAGTTGGTAATAACAAGTAACCTTTATTAAATGCTTACCATGTGTTTACTAAAACTTCACATGTGTTATCTCATTTAATGCTCACAATAGCCTCCAGAAGAGGTGCTAGGATTATTGCCATTATAATTATCTCTGTTTTACAGATAAGGAAGCCGAGGCTCAAAGAGGTTAAGTAACTTGCCAAGTCATATGGATGACAAATGGCAGAGCCAGGATTTGAATTCAGCCTCTCTGATGACAAAGTTAGTGTATAACAGCTTAAAGGAGTTACCGAGACAGAAGCTGTCTTCTCTGGAGGGCCAGCCAGTTTTTGTGGTAGCATGGGGATTTGAGCTGAACTCTAAAGGCTGGAAGGACTAAGATGAGTGGAAAGATGGAAGGAGAACATTTACAGTGGAGAGAAGTCTGTGAGCAAGAGCTGGAAGGCTGGTGTGGCCAAGTCCTCCAGAGAGCAGAGGCGAGCTTTACCCCTGGCCTCCTGTGTAGCACTTCTCCCAGCCCTGCTGGGTCTTCTCAAATCCAGAGCTGGGGAGCCTCTACCACGGCTCCATCCAGCTGCTTTGGGAGTCACACTCATGCCTTTCTATTGCACCAACATGGAAGGACAGGCATCCCCTCTGGAAACCCACAAATACCTCCAAAAAATCAAAGTTAAAAAAAAAAAAATCCTAGCCACTGGAATTCCTTGAAGAGCTACACGAAGGAGAGTGGCACAAGGACATGCGCCCCTGGGGGGCCTCGTAAGCAGTACACCTGCTCGGCAGAGACCCGCATTTCCAGCCCAGGTTTATGAGAGTGGGCATTAGCCTTCCATCACGTAATTACTCCTTCTCCGCTACATTAGAGCCACCAAGTCTCCACTCTGACTTCTGCTGCACCTCTCAGATTCCAAACCTGGATTCTGTCTCTTTACAAAAAAATTTCCTATATGCATCCCAAAGACCACTCCTCTGCAACTTAGTGTCAAACGTGGTTCCTTATGGCATCCCAAAGATCTTTCGCTGGAGAAAGTCTTTGGTTAATTTGTGTGGCTATATGAAGTCGATTTTCCTATCAAGTCACATGGCCTTCTCCTCCCATATCATCTAAAGTGGTGTTATTCAACTACACATCTATTTATTTTCTTCGGTCCTGGGCCTAAGCAAAGGCAGAGAGGCTTGTCTTCAGTTCTCCCCTCTGTTCACTAACAAATTGGGGTGGTCCTCCCTCTTGTACAGCCTTCAGCAGCCCCAAGTCTGCTCCAAGGCCCCCAAATAGCTTCTCAGCAGCAGCCCCAGAGGCCAGGCCTTCTTGGAGCACCGAGGTCTCTACACTGCTTGCTGTAGGCTCTGTTCCTGGTGTAGGAGGAACTGCTCTGGGTGAATTCTTCCCTAGATTACAGGTTTCTGTACTCAAAGCTCTGTAATTGTGATAGCCTTTATACCCAGTGTGGTGTTTGGACAGGGAGCCCACTTGGGAAGGGCCATTGTCAGAGCTGAGGGTCGCTGGGCACTGCCATCTGAGTTTCAGCTAATTGCCAGGCAAGGCCCTGGGTGCTGGAGAGGACATAAAGGATTGCATAAGTAAAATGCAATTCTATCCCTCCAATTGAGAAAAATTACATAGTAACTGTAAATAGTCAAATGAGACTCAGAATTGTTTTTCTCTGACAAATAATATTGTAAAGGGATGCAGCAGATGGTCTCTAAAAACATTTTTTATTGTCATTCTGTGATTCTCTGAATGATTTGCATTCATTCACTGGGCAAACACAGATTAAATACCTACCAAGTTGTATCCTAGGCAAGGCATTTAATCTACATTAATTCACCCAGGAAATTTTGCCTGATTGGAGCTAGAGATGCAGCCCATGGCCATGAAATAGAAAAAAAGCTCACATGCCCACAAAGGAAAAGGACCCACACTTCAGCTTTGGTTAATGCCCACTGTCAACCAGCTGAGCTAACCAGTCAGAACAGGAGATTCTAGCAAGCCTTTGGTACATACACTATCTCAAGAGTCCTCATGGCCCCCCAAGTATTGGAGAAAGGAAATCAAGCCACCATTTCCAGTTTGGTTCCTAAATGGAGCCAAAGCAGAAATAGAACCTAGGAACTTTGGAATTCCAAGCAAACACTGTATTTATGAGGCTCTGCACCTCCCAGTGCCCCAGAGACTGCCAAACCCCATCAGAGTGAAGAAGCAAAGTGCAGACAATGCAATCTGTGGCCCCTGGCAAAGGACCAGGGATGTGCAGGATGTGCTCTGCTTTTAATGCATGTCCCCTTTTAATTACAGAGCTGGTCAAGAGCTCTCAGCTCCTACACACCCAGTTCATTATAATGCTAGACTGTGCTACAGCCATCCCCAGTAGCAACAGAGTAACAAACACAACTGCTAGCCTCAGCTCCTTAAGGGAGCAGGGGTTCCAGCTGATATGACCAGTTCAGCAAGGGTTCCTTGTTGTCTTGCTTTTTTCTAATCCAGGGCCTGTTGCCATGGGTCAAGGAGATGGACCCTCTGCTGTCATCCTCTCCCCAAAGAAGTCATTTTCCAGGGCAGGAAAATGGCTCCCATTAAACTTCCTTCTGCCCTGGAACAGAAGAGTAGTTTTCAGGAAGAACTTCACATCTGGTTTCTGATGCTATTCAAATCAAAATACAGTACCTGAAAGGGGAAACCAAGTGAATTCTGGCAAGGATGTTCAGTTCTGCCTGGGAGATTTTAGCTCCAATATTTCCATGGCTGCACAGACAGATGCCCAAGGTCTAAATGGGGCGAAAGCATGTAATATTGGGATATACTATGAAATACATATTTGGTCTCTGCCTGGGATTCTTAAAACCTTTGGAATTTCCTGAGTAGTGATGAGAGGAGCTTCTTTTGTTATTCATAATAAGCCCCTTTCAATTATACCTGAGTTTATGCAAATGAAGTGACTCTTGGATGATGGGGTCTGGACCCCAGAGGAACCATGTGATTAGAGCACTGGAACTTTCACCCCCACCTAGGAATTCTGGGGAGGAGAGAAGGGCTGGGGATTGAGTTCAGTCACCAGTGGCCAATGACCTCATCAAGTATACTTACATAATGAAGCCTCTATAGAAACTCTGAACTATGAGATTCACGGAGTTCCTAGGTCAGTGAATAGGCTTGAATAAGATGGCACGCCCAGTGAAGGCATGGAAGCTCCGTGCCCCTTCCCCATCCCTTGCCCTCTACATCTCCTCCATTTGGCCGTTTCTAAGTTGTGTCCTTTATAACAAGGGTCCTCAGTGCCTGCCCCCACCCCCCACCTCCCTGCCGCTGGGTTGCACAGTAGGAGGTGAACCTCAGGTGAGAAGACAAACTTCATCTGTATTTACAGCTGCTCCCCGTCACTCCTATTACCACCTGAGCTCCGCCTCCTGTCAGGTCAGCGGCTGCATTAGATTCTCATAGGAGCATGAACCCTGTTGTGAACTCCAATGCGAGGGATCTAGGTTGCACACTGCTTATGAGAATCTAATGCCTGATGATCTGAGGTGGAACAGTTTCATCCTGAAACCATCCCCCCACCATCTGTGGAAAGATTGTCTTCCATGATACCAGTCCCTGGTGCCAAAAAGGTTGGGAACTGCTGCTTTATAAAACTGTTAATAGTAAGAAAAACGTTTCCCTGAGCTCTGTGAGCCACTGTAACAAATTATTGAACCTGAAGAGGGAGTCATGAGAACTCAATTTACAGCCAGCTCAGGCAGAAGCACAGGTATTAACCTGGGACTTGCAATTGGCATCTGAAGTGGAGGCAGTCTTTGGGACTGAGCCCTTGCCCTGTGGAGTCGGCACTAACCCCAGATAAATGGTGTCAGAAATGAATTGAATTACAGGACACCCAGTTGGTGTCTTCAGAAAACTGAGCAATTGCTTGGTGCAGAAAAACCCACACATTTGATGATGAGAGGCGCATAGTCAGAAGTGTTCCGTACGAGTGTAGAAAAAAACTTTCACCTTTTTAGAGCCCATGAGTACTCAGATTTGGGATTCTACTGAATAGAGGGGAAAGAGGACTGAAGAAACAAATGTCTTGGAGGCTTATAGTCTGTTTTCTGAAACACAAACATTGCAGTAATTCACACTTCTTTCATAGAAGTTGCCAACACAGAAGACCTCAGATATAGAAGAGCCAGAGAATTCCAAAGCCTCAGGCTCTGGGAGGAGAGGGTTCTATCTCCATTCTGTTTCCACTTCTTGAGAAGGTCAGTAAAGAGATAAATATTCTCTAAAGTATCTAGCCACACAGCTGGTCTCCAAAACCATTCTCTATTAGTGTCAGGCTGTTATTTATAATCTTCCTTCAAGATTATGTAATGTTGCCAATGTGAGTGTTTTATGGGCAGGATTTCTTCTTAGTATATTACTTCACATTGGGAGTGAAGAATGCAGAATCTGAATTTTACAGATTAACTCTACCCTGGAATAGAGTTTGGGGTCTTGTGTCTGTTCTATATGACTCTCTTACCTTTAAGCTCTTCAGTTAACACCTGTGCAACCAGCTTAGTTGAGTTTCAACTCCAAAGCAAGTTATCTACTCAACTTTTCATCTACACCAACAGACAAAATCCGTGAGCTCTGCTTTTCTGAAATTTTAAGGAACTAATGTAAATAATGAATATCTACTCTTCGTTTATTTATTTACTTTTTTTTTTTTTTTTTTTTTGAGACAAGATCTCACTATGTACCCAGGCTGGAGTGCAGTAGTGTGATCACAGCTCATTGTAGCCTCAAATTCCCAGACTCAAGTGATCCTTCCACCTCAGCCTCTTGAGTACCTGGAACTACAGGTGTGCATCACCAGGCTGGCTGTATTTTCAAAATTTTCTTATAGGTACAGACTGTCACTATGTTGCTTTGGCTGGTCTTGAACTCCTGGGCTCAAGTGATCCGCCTACATCAACCTTCCAAAATGTTGTGATTATAGGTGTGAGCCTCATACCTGGCCCACCTACTCTTTTTAAGGCATTAACTCTTATTACTTGAGTTACAAATAATACCAAGGTTGTCTGATATTAATAAGTTAAATTTATGAAATTATTTTTTATTTGTCTTCATGTAATTCATTTTTTGAGCCTTCTAGCATCTGTGAAGAAGCTAGGACAAATAAAATTTATAAGGCATTGTTACTATTATTGTTGCCATTTAACAGAGAAGGAAATTAAGGATCAGTGGAGCAGAAACTTGGCTAGGTTTACATAACAAGTCAGGATTGAAACCAGCACTGAAACCCTGGGTTCCTGACCCTTAGTCTAGTCAATAAATAAATACAGAAAATCCAGTCTGTGTTTTTGTAAAAATTGATACTGAAACTTTATAACACAGTGCCCCTGCACCTTTTCCAAAAGGCCTACTTTAATTCCTGAGTGGATTCCAAGCTGATGACCACCTATTGGAGATACTGTGGAGGAGACTCTCACATTGGGCAGAAGACCAGACTACTTACACAATCAAGCCACTCCTAATGCTAGGATTCTATTACACTAGAACCCATTTCACAGAGTAAAGTAGCGAACACTCCACTTATTATGTAGATAGCAAGTTGCCAGACCAATGGTTCTGAACTTGAGATTATAGACACTTGAAGTTTACAGTATCTTTTTCAAATAACCAAGAACTCCATTGTGAATCAAGCAGTCTGAATTAATGACAAATAGTCTCTTGAGTATGTGTCGTTGTAATTAATAACACAAAGTTATTAAAAATTTAGCAAAACCCAAAAATTACATGATCATTTCAATAGATACCGAAAAAGCATTTGACAAAATTCTACACCCTTTCATGATTTAAAAAAAAAAAAAAAACACATACAAAAAATAAATAGGACTAGAAGGAAACATCCTCAATCCATTAAAGGGCATATATGAAAAACGCACAGGTAACATTATACTTAATGGTGAAAGACTGGATGTCTTCCCCCTATTATTAGGAAGAGACAAGGATGTCTACTCTCAGCACTTCCATTCAGTGTTGCTCTGGGAAGTTTTAGAGTAATTAGACCAGAAAAAGCAGTAAAAGTCATCTAAGTTGGAAAAAAATTTAATTACCTCTATTGGCAGATGACATGATCTTATATATAGAAAACCCCAGATAATCCACTAAAAAGTATTAGAAGTACTAAACAAGTTTAGCAAGTTTGTGGGATACAAGACTAATATACAAAAATCAATTGTATTTCCATATACATGCAATGGGAAGCAAATGGGAAAACATCCCATGTTCATGGAATGGAAGACTTAACATGTTAAGATGTTGATACTTTCTAAATTGATCTACAGATTCAACACAATCTCTATCAAAATCCTAGCTGATGTCTTTGAAGAAATTCACAAGCTGACTCTAAAATTCATATGAAATTATAAGGGACCATAAATAGCTGAAACAATCTTCAAAGAGAAGAAACAAAGTAGGAGGACTCACACTTCCGGGTTCTAAAACTCACTGCAAAGCAATTGACATCAAGATAGTGTGGTGTTGGCACAAAAGTAGACATATAAATCAATTGCATATCATTGAGAGTATGGAAGTAACTTCATATCTCTCTAGTCAACTGATTTTTTTTTTTTTTTACAAGAGCATCAAGACTACTCAATGGGGGAAAGAATAGCCTTTTCGACAAATGATGCCAGGACAACGGGATAGTCATGTGCAAAAGAGAAGAGTTGGTCCTCTTCCTCACACCATATAAAGAGTAACTTAAAATAGGACAAAGACTTAAACATAAAAACTAAAACTACAAAACTCTTAGAATTCTTAGGAGAAAATATAAGGCTAAGTCTTCATGACCTCACACTAATAAAGGATTCTTGGATATGATGCCAAAAGCATAAGCAGAAAATGTACAACTACTATGTATCTATAATAAATACACTGGACACAATAAAAATGTAAAGCTTCTGTGTGTCAAAGGACTTCATCAAGAAAGTGAAAAGACAACACACAAAACAGGAGAATATATTGGCAAATCGTAATCTGATAAGGGACTTTTTTCCAGAATATTTTAAGTACTCTCGTAAATCAATAATAAAAAGACAACATAATTTTTAAAATGACCAAAGAACCTACATAGACATTTCTCCAAGAAAGATTGTATACTTATCAGGGAAAAGCAAATCAAATTCATATTAAGATGCTACTTTATCTCCATTAGGATGGCCAGAATCAAAAAGTCAGAGAATATGTCTCGATATGGATATAGAGAAATCAGAAAACCCTCTGATTTTATATTAAACATAAAATGACGCAGCCTCTGTGGAAAGCAGTCTGACAGTTTCTCAAACAAGTATACATACAGTTACCATATGAACTGGCAATTCCACTCCTAGGCAAATATCCAAGAGAAGTGAAAACATATGTCTGTACAAAAGTTTGTACCCAGATATTTGTAGCAGGATTTTTCATAATAACAAAAAGTGGAAAGAACTCAAATGTTTGTCAACTGACGAACGGATAAACAAAATGTGATATATCCATCAACAGACTATTATTCAGCTATAAATAAGAAACGAAGTATTCATGAAAGCTACAACATGGATAAACCTTAAAATGTTTATGTGAATTGAAGGAGACCAGTCACAAAAGACCACAATTTCATCTACATGAAATGTCAGAATAGGGTAACCCATAGAGACAGAAAGTAAATCACTGTTTGCATAGGTCCGGGGCAGTGGGGAGAATGGAAAGAGAGGAGTGATAGCTAAAGGGTACAGGGTTTCTTTTTGAGGTAAATAAAATGTTTTAGAGTTGACCACAGTGATTGTTACATGGCTCTCTGATTACACTGAACACCACTGGATTCTACACTTTAAATAGGTGACCCCCATCAGCTCTCATCTTAACAAAAGGAGCAGGGAGCCAGAGCAGAGATTTGCTTTCTTTTCTCTCTTCCCCATCCCAGTCTGCCCTGTGCATCCCCAGGGCCCAAGCCTGTTCCAAGAGAATCCAAGGGTCAGAAGCAAATCATGTCCCATTGCTCTCTGATCCTTCACCTCCACGATGTTTTTATTTATTTTATTTCACATGTTTGTATGGCGTGTGAATTATATCTCAAAAAAACTGTTAAGAAACGTTAACAGTGGCTTTTGTGTTATGTAATTTTCTCAAACTTAGATACAGAATTAATACCCACCATCACATGAGGGTCCATGAAGTTTTAAAAGTTAAAAGAGTCTTTTTCTATGAGCCATGAAAAACAAAATTGATGAATTGGTCTTTATCACATGTAAAACACCTGCTCATCAAAATACCCTATTAAGAAATGGAGAAGCCTAACTACAGACTGGGAGATGATATTTGCAATACACCTATCTAACCAAAAAACTTATATACAAAATACACAGAGAACTCATAACTCAATAGGAGAAAAATAACCCAATTAAAAATCAGCAAAAGATGCCAATAGATAGAAGATGTACAAATGGCTAGTAAGTTCATGGAAAGATGTCCAATATAGCTAGTCATCTGAGAAAAACAAATTGAAAGTGTAGTAAGATGCCACCACATATCCACTAGTGTTAGTGAGGACGAGGAGTAAGCAGAACTCTCAGACACTGCTGGTAAGAATGCATAAGCACTCACCAGCAGTGGTACAACCACTTTGGAAAATCTCACAGTTTCTTATGAAGTTAAATATACACTTACATATGATGCAGCAATTCCATTCTTAGGCATTTACTTGAGATATAGGAAAACCATGTTCACACAAAGATTTGTGTATGAAAGGTCATTAGAAGTTTTGTTTGTAACAGAAAAAAAATAGAAGTCCATCAGGAGGTAAATGGATAAATAAATTGTGGTATATTCACACAATGGAAGAGTATTCAGCATGAAAAAGAAACGAACTGTTGATTCATGTAGCAACATAGACAAATCTAGAAAATCACTCTAGGCAAAAGAAGCCAGACACAACAGAGGACATGCTATGTAATTCTATCAGGGTCTAGAAAAGAGGGTATGGCCTGTTAAGTGGCAGAAATCAGGCCATTCTTGTCCTTGGCTGCGGTGGAGGTGAGATTGAGAAGAGGCACAAGGGAGCTTTCTGGGGTGATGGAAATGCTCTCCATTTTTATTGTGGAGGTGGTTACATGACTGCATTACTTGTCAATATTTACTAAACTGTATATTTTAAATGAGTACATTTTATTGTATGCAAATTTTACCTCAATACAGTTGACTTCGAAAGTGTTTTTCTTACTCATTTTGACTTTCTTTACCCTAGACCAGAGAGGTCAAGAAACTCTGTACCACAGGGCAAATCCAGCCTGCCACCTGGATGACTTGTGAGCTAAGAATGGTTTTCATATTTTTTAATGGCAGAGAAAAAAAAAAAAGGCAAAAGAAAGATATTATTTCATGACACATAAAATATATGTCGTTCAAATAATAATAAAATTTTATTGGAGCACAGCCACAGGCATGGCTTTCAGACTGTAGTGGCAGGAGACTATATGGCCTGCATAGCCTAAAATACTTAACGTCTGACCCTTTCCAGAAACGGTCTCCTGACCCCTGCTCCAAACAGTAATCTCTTCTCAATGACACCATCCCTTTGCAGGCTATAAGGAAGAAAGGAGTGGTCATGTTTGTACTTTTGAAACAAAAAAAGAGGCAACATTTAGTGAGAAAAGCAACCAGGATAAACCAGCAACCTTTTTTTTTCTTACCAGTGGCTTGGCTATTGGAAATTATGGGTGTTCTCTGGAGTTCTGTCACCTTTGTGAGAAATTGGTCAGGCTTTGAGTGGCATTCCACAGATACAACATTCCCCCTGCCCCTTACTGCCAAGTCAGCTTGACGGGGCAGCCAACTGCTGGCATTGAGGGCAAGAACAATAGGTGATTATACAGCTCCTCTCTAGGCCCACTGTTTTCCAACACTTTCTTTTTCTCTTAGACCACTGTTCTTGTGACTCAGAGACTCACTTCAGAGACAATCAGACAAGACATCTTCACATCAGTCTTCTATGTCAGCTGCCTACATTCAGAAGAGACTTCATTTTCCCCCATCGGCTCTCATCTCAACGGAAGGAGCAGGGAGCCAGAGCAGACATTTGCTTTCTTTTCTGTCTTTCCCATCCCAGCCTGCCCTGCGTGTCCCCAGGGCCCAAGCCTGTTCTAAGAGACTCCAAGGGTCAGAAGCAAATCATGTCCCATTGCTCTCTGATCCTTCACCTCCACAATGTTTTTATTTAAGGGAATCCAGGTTCAATGAGCTTCCAGGTAAGTTTAAAGGGGGAAACATAATCAAAACACACAGCTCAAGAGGTATCTGTAAAAGTAAGAAAAGACAGACCATTAACTTTACCTCATTGATATATTCAGGTGGTTACAAGTTTATTGCCTCATTGAAACCTGAGATCTTTTTTTTTCTTTTTCTCCTGGTGGTGACTTTCTCAATTCAGCGGCCATCTCTCTGTGTCAGGACCAAGGGTACTGATTCAGTTTTTCCTTCCTTAGGAGCATGTCTGTAAATTAACTCAGATTTACAGTCAGAGAAATGCTGCCTGCTGGTTGACAAAGTTAAAACAAGAAGCCTCAGCTCAGAAATGTTCTTGTCAAGCAAATGCCTCATCTCCTGCTAAAAACATTTTGTGTCCCATGAACCCACATGAGGAAAAATTCGGTGAGGTGAGTGGGTCGTTTCCTTTGGCAAAGGAGGAGAAAAGGACAAAAGGCTGGATGTCTTTGTATTTATTCTGATGTAAAGGTGACTTACTGCTTTGTTTACCTAATAAAATCTTTCTCTAGGTGAACACACTGAGATGGAAGTGTCTTATTTGCATGGCAGACCTAGGGCATTGAAAGCATAGCCCTGTTCACATAAACCCCTTTTCAAAGAAACACAGGAGAGGAGGACTTCAAATAGAATGAAAATAAGCTCACAATGAGAGATGATACTGAATCATATGCAACTGGCTGGAACTGCGACTTGGAACACATAAACTGCAATAAAAACAGCTCTTATTATTTCTTTAGGGACACACCTTCCTCTGAGTACTTCATTTTCTATGGGAGAGAATGAGAATGGGACCTATCTGTGGTTCCTGGAAGACCTACCAGAGCAGACTCATCATCTGAAGGAGTTCCACCTCCATCTGGAAACTCAAAGTCACACCATCGGCCGGGTGCGGTGGCTCATGCCTGTAATCCCAGCACTTTGGGAGGCCGAGGTGGGCAGATCACCTGAGGTCAGGAGTTCGAGACCAGCCTGGCCACCATGGTGAAACCCCGTCTCTACTAAAATAGAAAAATTAGCCGGGCATGGTGGCACATGCCTGTAATCCCAGCTACTCAGGAGGCTGAGGCAGGAGAATTGCTTGAACCTGGGAGGCAAAGGTTGCAGTGAGCCAAGATTGTGCCATTGCACTCCAGCCTGGACAACAAGAGTTGTCTTTTTGACTCTGTCTCAAAAGAAAAAAAAAAGAAAAGAAAGTCACACTGTCTAACATTCACGAAAAACGTCAACGGAAGATCAGATGTTTGTAATTCATTGCCATCTTCTTGACTTTCTTCTAACACACTAAAGTACAGGGGTGCCAGTAGGCCATGCATATACTGACTTACAAATTTGCTCACTTGGGAGTCTGCTTCCCACATCCCCCAACTCCTTTCTCCTTCCTTTTTTCCCCCATATCCAATATCCACAACTGCCCAGGGCATAAATAAGATTGGGCTGACTGCTGTTTCCCTATAAATAAGTACATATTATGGTGTTAGGACTCAATATGTAACTCTTCACATTTTAAAGTTATTAATAAGGAGCATTTTTAAAAATGCAAATTGAAGACGGCAATGATAGATCAGAGGAATGAATCTTCAGAATCTTCATTCTTCTGAAAGTGGAGTTTCAGGCATTAGTGGAGGACCTATTCAAAGACAGCAGGGAGGAGATTTCCCGGTGAAGTCACCCCCAGCCCTTCCTAGGAGCTGAGTTCATAGCCTCCCTAACTCAGGTTAACCACCATTCTTGAATGGCTACTGTGTGCTAGGCACTGTAATAAGACTTTCCAACATCCTACTTGGTTAATTTAAAATAGACATTTTAATTTAAATTTTACAGACATAGACGTCAAGTAAATTACCCAAAGTCACCCACAAAAAGAAAAAGAAAGAGAGAGAGAAAGAAGAAAGAAAGAAAGAAAGAAAGAAAGAAAGAAAGAAAGAAAGAAAGGAAGAAAGAAAGAAAGAAAGAAAGAAAGAAAGAAAGAAAGAAAGAAAGAAAGAAAGAAAGAAAGAAAGAAAGAAAGAAAGAAAGAAAGAAAGAAAGAAAGAAAGAGAGAGAGAGAGGGAGGGAGAGAGAGAGGAGAGGAGGAGAAGGGAGGAGAGGAGAAGAGAAGAGAGGAGAGGAGAGGAGAGGAGAGGAGAGGAGAGGAGAGGAGAGGAGAGGAGAGGAGAGGAGAGGAGAGAAGAGAAGAGAAGAGCATGATTGGTCATGAAGTCAAAAGACCAGTATTTGATTGATGTTTCCAATGTGCTGTTTCCAGGATGCTCAGCTCCACTATCCAGAGCCCTAAAGGTCCAGGGATAGTAAACAAATCTGTGCTGAGGCACTGCATATGACGACCATTGTCAAAGGCTAAGTGGTAAGGTGAGACCTTTAATACAGAAAATTGGGGCTTAAATATAGAAAATTCTGCGTTGAGAGTAATGCCCTAATGAAAAAGAAACTGACTCATTACCCACACCTGCAGGCCAAGCAGAGCTTTATGCACAGTCCCTAAACTCAGAACACAGCCCCCTCACACAGTCTCAAGAAAGGCAGCAAACCCTGATGGGATGGATTCACATTCAATCAACCAATACATATTTACTGAGCAACTAGTATATGTTCACCAGAGATCTAGGTACTGGGGGAGATATAACAAGCCTAAGACTCAGTTCCTGTTCACAGCTTATTTGGAAACCAAACCACACATTTACAAAGGATAACTAAAAGATAAAGTGGAATACTAAATTGGGGGGCGGGGGCAGAAAATCAGCACTACAGGGGTTTAAAAGAAACACAAATCTCTTGAAGTTGGAGTAATTAGGAAAGTCTTCAAATAGCTATTTGGGGCTGGATTAGAGGTGGTTAAAAGGGAAAAGGGTGGGGTGTGGTGGCTCACACCTGTAATCCCAGCACTTTGGGAGGCCAAAGTGCCTGAGGAGGTGGATTGCCTGAGGTCAGACCAGCCTGGCCAACATGGGGAAAGCCTGTCTCTACTAAAAATACAAAAAATTAGCTGGGTGTGATGGTGCACGCCTGTTATCCCAGCTCCTAGGGAGGCTGAGGCAGGAGAATCGCTTGAACTTGGGAGGCTGAGGTTGCAGTGAGCCAAGATTGTGCCACTGCACTCCAGCCTGGGTAACAAAGTGAGACTCTATCTTAAAAATAAAAAGGCAGGAGGGAAAGGACTCACTGAGAGGAAGTCTTTGAGTGGGGAGCTATTGCAATGATCTGGCATGGGACAGTAAAAAATGAAAAACTAAGAGAATTTAGTAACTCACTGGATGTAGGCAACAAGGCAAAAGCCTCTAGACTCGAAAGTAGCACCAGGATTTCTCCAGAAATAAGAAGTTGGGAAGATTTGGAAGTTTGATTGGGGATCTACTGAGTTGAAAGTGGCATTCGAATGTCCTAGAAGTCCAGTGCGGAGATAGAGGATTCTAGTTCTCTGGAGGAAAGCTGGAGCCACAGTTAAAGATCTTGGTGTCCTGTGCCTAGAGGCATGGGAGTAGATAAGGCCACAGAGAAACCAAGTACAATAATCTAATTAATGTTTACAAGGCACAGTCTATGTTCTAAGCATTGTGTTTAACACTTTAAAAGAGTCACCTGAGTTGTCCTCACAGCCCCACTAGGTAGACAGAGTACCCTAGAACCATTATGACTCATGTTTTTATAGATACAAACACTGAGTCCTAGAGAGTTTTTATTTTATTTATTTATTTTTAAGCATTTTATCACATGGACACATAGAAGGGAACAACACACATTGGGGCCTATCAGAGAGTGGAAGGTGGGAGGAGGGAGAGGATCAGAAAAAATAACTCATGGGTACTAGGCTTAATATCTGGATGATGAGATAATCTGAACAACAAACTCCCATGACACCAGTTTACCTATGTAACAATCTGCCATGTGCTCCTGAAAGTAAAAGTTCAAAAATAAAAATAATTAATTATGCTTTATTATCTTAGCCAGAGATGTTTCCACTGAATGTGTGGATTAAACTTAGCTTCCTGGTTTGACAAGCTTTTATAATTCAAAACATTATTAATTATTTAATAGTCTCTAATTAAAGTACAAAGTTAGCTAAACAAAAACAATAAGCTCGTCTGATTGGGATAACAGTAAATATAGGTAAGAAAGACCAATTTGTTAATTACTCTTCTATTAAAAATGTAAAGCAAATAAAGATTTAGTCCATTATTTTTCTTGTGAGGGAAATAAAAACAAATAGAACAAAAAAACCATTTTACTGTATTTATTATTTTTAACTTTTTTATTTCAACAGCCTTAGGTGTATAAGTGGTTTTGGCTACATATATGAATAGTCTGGTGAAGTCTGGGCTTTTCATATACCTGTCACCCGAATAGCATGCCCAATCATTGTACCCAAGAGAGAGTTTTTATTAATATAATTTTCCCAAAGTCACTCGGTGGATAAGCAAATGATAGAGGTGGGGTTAGAGACCAATTTCTCTGACTCCAAACTCATAGTCTTCAATACAACATTCCCCTGCATGGCAGAAGATGAGATGAGCTGACTCACTGGTTACTATCAAGGCTGTGGGAGACTGCCAAGGCCAGAAAAGATGGGGAGGGTGGGAAGAGGGCCAAGCCCTCCAACACCTGGCAAGTGCCTCCCTCCTAGCTGAGCGCCAGCAAAACTTCTTTTGCTAAGAACACATGCCCAAGCCCAAGGGTTGAACCTGTCATATCGAGGTCATCTTGATCCCCTCTGTTTATCCACTCTCTTAGACACTTCCTGAGCAAACTTGCTTACTTACCCAATATAGCCTCATGTATTTTTGAACCCATCACCTCCCTCCCAAATCCCTAGATGCTCTTTCCCAGTCTCCCAGATTGGCTTTACTGATGAACTGGGCTCGTGATTTCTGCTTGAAACCTTGTTCGTCTTCTGTGAGTAAACTCAGGCAGCACAGTATGGCCTAAAAGTCAATAAGAAAAGTGTCTTGGGCAAAATCCAAGCCAAGCCTAACAAAATTGTGAGGTGGGGAAAATTCGCCTTTTTTTATCTGCCCTTTTTGTCTTTTCTCCTGAACTTACTCATGTTCAGGCTTTTGATCCAATTTATTTGAGGGGAGGAAGATTTCAGATTCTTTATATCCCCGCTTCTTCCTTTATAACCCCTTTGACAAAACTCTCCCATAGAAAAAGACACTCATTTACTTTAACATATAAATGACTGATAATGATTCTATACATGAGCTCTACCAGGTATTTAACTCAACACAAAGTCATTTGATTTATGCCAAAGGAATAAAGTTCTAATGATAAACTTCTGAAATCCAAGTCAAAGGGGAATCCTTCAAGAAGGAAAACTGGGCAACTTTAATTTGTAGTGTAGAAATTCTCCAAGATAAAATTCCAAAGAATGAACTGAGCTCATGACAATCAATATGACAATCAAAATTACAAAACACACAAGAAAATAAGGAATCACGAGTGACATCAAGCACACACAACACACAGCTAAATTAGATCTGAACCAATTGTGAGAGTTGAAAAGGAACCAACTACAACTTCAAGAAATAAAAATGTCATGACTTAAAATTAAAATTTAATAAATCACATTACAACATATTGAAAGCAACTGAAGATCTAAGTTAGATGTAACTTAGATCTTAAAAATTATCCAAATACAGCACAAGGAGTCAAAGGGATGGACAATACAAAAGAGAGATCAAAAGACATGGAGGAAGAAGTGTGAAGATTTAACAGATGTATCATCAGAGTTCAAAGAGAAGAGGACAGAGATAATGAGAGAGAGACAGTATCTGAAGGAATAAAGTCTAAGAATTTTTCAGAACTTATACAAAGGCCCTAGTCCAAATAATTCAGGATAAAAAAGAATCAGAAAAAATAACAAGAAATCTACACCCAAGTACAACATGAGCGAACTGCAGAAACCAAAGACAAAGAGATTATAAAAGCAGCCAGAAAAAGAATAAAGTGGAAAGCAGATTGCCTTCAAAGAAAGTTGACAGCTGATTTCTCAACAAAAATAGGAGTGCAAAGCCAATGAATGACTACCTTTAATATGCTAAGGGGAATACAACACTTTCTTCATAAAAATAATTCTAAAGGGTGTAATTCAGGCAGAAAGAAATCCCAAATAGAAATTCTGAGATGCAAAAAGAATGATGAGTAAAGAATGCAATCATGTGGGTAAATCATACCACTGATTAAGACAGTAATAATGATGTCAGTGGGCTTTAAACAAAATAGTAAAATAAAGACAATAATGACTTACTAGTCAGGATTGAAGTTAAATGAACGAACGTTCTAAGGTTCTTATATTGATGTGGAGGATGGCAAATATTGATTAACTTTAGACTGTGCAAGTTATATTATACATCTTAGTTTTATAGGGTATTATCTAAAAAAAATGGAAATAGTATACAGCTTCCAAATAATGAAGGGGTGGGGAGACAGAGAGTGAGAGAGAGAGAAAGAGAACTAATATGGAGGGGGATACATTTAAAATATAAAAGAACAAAAAATGTAAGACATAGAAAGCACAAAATAATATAGTAGATTTAAATTCAAATGTATTAGTAATTTCAATAAATATAAAAGGAATAAATCCTTCAGTTAAAATTTTAAATTTTTCAAACTGCATTATAAAAAACATGTTTTCCATAGACAATATGTTTATATATGTAGAAAACCCTAATGTACAGACAAATCATTAGAATTATGGAGAATTTAGTAATGTTGTTGGATACTAAGTCAGCGTTCAAAAATCAATTACACCCATCCACACAAAAACCTGCATGTGAATGCTTATAGCAACTTTATTTATAATTGTCTAAATGTAGAAGCAACCAAGATGCTCTTCAATAAGTGAATGGATAAATACACTGTGGTGCATCCAGACAATGGAATATTATTCAGTGCTGGAAAGAAATGAGCTAACAAGCCATGAAAAGACATGGAGAAACCTTAGGTGCATATTACCAAGTGAAAGAAGCCAATCTGAAATGGCTACATATTATATAATTCCAATTATATGACATTCTCAAAAAGGCACACGTGGAGGCAGACAGTAAAAAAAAAAAAAAAATTCTGATTGCCAGGGGATATGGAGAGGGAGGAATAAATAGGGGAAGCCCAGGGGATTTTTAGGGCAGTGAAACTACTCTATATGATGCTATAATAATGAACACATATCAATATGAATTTGTCTAACCTATAGAATGTGCAACACCAAGAGTAAACTCTAATGTAAACTATGGATTTGGGTGGTAATAATGTGTTGATGTAGGTTCATTGACTGTGACAAAGGGACCATTCTGGTTGGGGATGTTGACGGTGGCAGAGGCTGTGCCTGTGTGGGGACAGGGGTAGAAAGGAACTCTCTGTATCGTCTGCTTAATTTTGCTGTGAGCCTAAAACTGCTCTAAAAAATAAAGTCCAATTAATAAATCAGTTATGCAACCCAAATCTTTGAGTAGAAAATAACTATAGCTCTACATATCAGCAGCAAACAGATAGGAGATATAATTTTTTAAAAGAAATAACATTTACCATAGCCTTAAAAAATGTAAAGATATACCTATGAATAAATCTACAAAAGATGTCCATTCTTTTGTAAAGAAAAATATAAAAATATTATTGATAGATAATAAAGAAGGCCTACATTAGTAGAGAGATATACTACACTTGTGGAGAGAAAGAGTTAACCTTACAAAAGTGCTAGCTATCTTCAAATTTAATGAAATGATTCTAAAACATCAGTGGATGAGCAAAGAACCAATAATAGCCAGCAAACTCTTGAAGAAGAACAAAGTAGAAGAAGTTACCTCTACTCCTAATTCTTAGATTTCAAGAATTAATATAGAGCTATAATATTTAAGGCAGTGGATAAATAAATCGACAAAGAGAACAGAATAATGAAAACTTGATTTATATCAGAACTGGCCCTGCAGATCAATGGGGACTGGATAGAAAATTGGATATCCATATAGAAAAACTGAAATTGTACCCCTATTGCACACAATTCACAAAACTCAATTCCAGGTAGATTAAAAACTCAAATGTGAAGGGCAAAACTATAACTTTCAGAGGTTCATATAGGCTAATATATTTATTATCTTGGGGTGGTAAAGGATTTCTTACACAAGAAGGAAAAACTACAAACTATAAAAGACTACATTAAAATTTAAAACTCTAATTAATTACAAAAAATCATTAAAAGGCAAACCACAAACCAAGCCAAGATACTTTCATCATGTATATCAAGAATACTTAAGAAATTCCTACAACTTAAAGAAAAAGCATACATGATACAAAATAAAAATGGGCAAAAGACACAAGCAGGTATTTCAAGGAAGAGAAAAACCAAGTAGTCAATAAACATAAGAGAAAAAATAATCTTAATTTCATTAGTAATCAGAGAAATGAACATTTAAACTTTGACGACAGAGATTTCTCACCCACAAGACAAGCAAAAATGTAAGTCTTTCAGCATCAAGTTTCTACAAAGATATGAACAACCAGAACACTGAAAGGTGGGTAAACTGGTACAGGTACTTTGCAAAACAACGTGGCATTATTGGTAAAGCTAAAGATGTTCAAACTATATGGCTCAGCAGTTTCACTCCTAGGGCTATATCCTGGAGAAACTCATGCTCACATAACCCAGGGATGCATAGGAAAGAATGGCATAGGAGCCAGCTGTCAGAGCAACAAAGCAGAAATAACATGTCTCCCTCAACAATGTTATTAATTAAAATATTATTATATGTGATTTTCTTATAATGAAATACTTCATTGCAGAGAAGCAGTTCAATTACAGTTACATGCCACAACAAGGTTGAATTTTGGGGAACATAAATATTAAGCAAGTCAAGAATAGAATTATAGTTGCTGGGGGTAGGCAGGACGAAGAAATAAGGAGTTGCTAATCAATAGGTATGAAGTTTCAGTTATGCAAGATAAATACGTTCTGAGCTCCACTGTACGCTATTGGACCAATAGTTAACCAAACTGTATTGCATACTTTAAAAATCTGTTAAGAGGGCACATCTCACATTAAGTGTTCTTACCACAATAGAATAAAAATAATAATAAAAGAGAGAAATTAATGTTAAAAAAGAAAAGCAAATCTAAAAAGAATGCCTATAGTATCATGTAATGATGTACATATACATAAATATACATATATACTACGTATATACCAAATAAACATAAATATGAATATTATATTGTTTAGTAATGCTAACAGATTTGGTAAAACTGAAGAAAAGCAAAGAAATGATCAAAGTTCCTCTCTGAGTAGCAAGAAAACAGGATATAATTGAGGGAGGTATGCAGAGGTCTTCAAAGGTGATAGTTATGTTATTTTTTAGTAAACTAGTTAGTGGACACAGTACTTATTGTATTGATATTTATATCTATATATTATTGTGCATCTAGTTTATGTTAAGTTACAGCAATTAAAAAAATAAGCATTCATTCAACAAATATATATTGAGTCACCACTATGGCTCCGGCACTGTTCTAGGGGCTTAGGATACACCGGTGAATAAAACCAATGAAGTCCTTCCCTGCTTACCTGCCAGCTGGAGGGCAGTGGCATATCATTACAAACGATAAACAATAAACATAACAGTAAGCAAGCCATATAACAAGTTAAAATATGATAAGTGCTATAAAAAAAAAAAAAAGAAAGAAAATGTTGAGCCAGGTAAATGAGAATGGTAGGGTGCGATGGGCAGTTTTACCAAGAAAGTATCTGGGAGGCGAGTAACCTAGGTAAAAAGTTAGAGCCAAGCAAAGGCTCTATAACAGGAAGACATCTTGTAGTATAAAGAACAGCTAGGAAGCTTGTGTGGTTGAGGTCAAGTGAGCAAAGAGGGGAAAGACTAGAACATGTGCTCAGGGCGGTACTGGATGGAGGGAGAGAAGAAGGGGGAGGAGGAGGAGAAGTGGGACTACAGATTATGTATGGATTTTGTGCAAAAGAATGATATATAAATTTCCCATTGCTGCTGCAACAAATTACCACAAACAGTGGTTCTAAGAAATTTGGATTTATTATCTTACAGTTCTAGAGGTCAGATGTTCAAAATCAGTCTCTCTGGAGGCTGCAGGGGAGAATCTGCTTTCTTGCCTTTTCCACCTTCTCGAGTCAGTCCTCATGCCTTGGCTCAGGGTTCCTTCCTCCATCTTTTTTTATTTTGTTTTTCTTTTTTCGTTTTCTTTTTTTTTTTTTTTTTTTTTTTTTTTTTTTGAGACAGAGTTTCGCTCTTGTTGCCCAGGCTGGAGTGTAATGGCGCAATCTTGGCTCACTGCAACCTCCGGCTCCCAGGTTCACGTGATTCTCCTGCCTCAGCCTCCTGAGTAGATGGGATTACAGGTGCTTGCCACTATGCCTGGCTAATTTTTGATATTTTTAGTAGAGATGGGATTTCACCATGTTGGCCATGCTGGTCTCGAACTCCTGACCTCAGGTGATCCACCCACCTTGGCCTCCCAAAGTGCTGGGATTACAGGTGTGAACCACCATGCCCAGTCCCCTTCCTCCATCTTTAAAACCAGCTATGTTGTATCTTCAAGCCTCTCTCTGCTTTCGTCATGAAGTTGTCCTCTCTCTCAGCATCTGTCTACTGCTTGCCTCTTATATGAGCCCTTGTGGGTCTACTTAGATACACTCCCCATCTGCGAAGTCCCTTTTGCCATATAAGCAACATATTCACAGGTTCCAGGGATTAGGATGTGGATATCTGGGAGACAGGGACATGTTTCAACCTACTGCAAGGAACATAATTGATTTTTTTCTTTTCTTTTCTTTTCTTTTCTTTCTTTTTTTTTTTTTTTTTTTTTTTTTTTTTTTTTTTTTTTTTTTTTTGAGATGGGTCCTTGCTGTGTTGCCCAGGTTGGTCTTGAACTCCTTGGCTCAAGCAATCTTCCCACCTTTACCTCCCAGGTAGCTGGGATTACAGGCATGAGTCACCACACCCAACTGAATATTTTTCTCAAAGGAATTTTGCAAGGGTGGAAGTAAGAAAAGCAATTAGGGAGCTTATTCAATCATCCAAGTGAGAGTTTATGGTGGCTCCCATCAAATCCATAGCAGTGGGGGTAGTTAGAGGTGGTAGGACACTGGATATATTTCTGATACAGTGTGAACATTATCTCATAATAGGTAGGGTGTGGGATTTGAAAGAAAGAGAAAAAATAAGAATAAATCCAAAGTTTTTCACTTGAGCAACCAGAAAGCTCAAAATCCCATCAATTTAGATGGGGATGAACAGGGACAGCACATTTTTAGGGGGAAGTTTAGGAGTTCTGTTTTGTACATTGAGGGAGATTGCAAAAAATGACCACAATTTTTTTTCTCATCCCTCTATGCAGGCCTCTTTGCAATGTGGTTTTACTGGTCATGCCATGAAGAGGTGATGGCTATTTCTCCATCTCTTGAATCTGGAAGACTCTTGTGACTTGCTTTGACCAAGAGAATGTGGCAGAGGTGACACTAGGTGACTTTCAAGCCTAAGCCTCAATAGCCTCTACTCCCACTACCTTGGAAAGCTTCCCTGATACTCCATCCTGATCTAGAAGATGAGAGACCAAATGGAGCGGAGATGAGTTGTTCCAGTGAGACCCTACAGATCAGCCAGCCAACAGCCAGCAGCAACCACTAGATCTGGGAATGAGTCATCCTAGACCATCCAGCCCCAGGTGAGTTTCCAGTGAAATCACACTGTTCATCTACCTTCGCAGCTTCTTTTTTCCTCATTCAGTATTATGTTTTTAAGATGTATCTGTAAATAAAGAGATCCACTTCAGTAATTTTTAACTACCCAGTAGAATCCCATTATGTTGCATATTCATTCCCCTACAAAAGGGATGGCCATCCTTGCATATGTGCACATTTATGAGTTTCTTAAGATACATACCAAGAAATGGAAGTGCTGAGTCCGAGAGGATGCTCATTATTCAACTGTATTAGGTGTTGCCAAATTCTTCTCCAAAGTGGTTCTTTCAGTTTACCCACCCACCAGCAAAGGATGAAAGTTTCTTTTTCCATACATCTTCCCTAACACTTTGTGTAATTAGACTTTCATTTTCCCAATCTTACAGGAATAAAATCATTCTCACTGTTATTCTAATTTTCTTATTCCAGATTGTTGTGAGGTTGAGAATACTTTTATAAATGTATTAGCCATTAGGGATTCCTCTTCATGTCATGCCTCTTCATGTCATTTGTCTATTTTTCTATTAGATTTTTTTGCTTTGCCTTTTCTATTTTTAGTCATTCTCTGTGGATCCTAGGAATATGGATTACAAATTTCTTCTCCTGATCAGTGGATTTTCTTTCTTTGCACTTTATGATGTCCTTTGTTGAAGACATTTAAATTTTAATATAGCCTAATTTATTCTTTTTGCCATTATAGTCAAATCTTTTTTCTTTTTGCATGCACAAAATTTACTAAAGGCATTTTGTTTTTTGTTTATAGTCGAATCTTTTCTGTTTTGGTCTACCTGAAGTTAAAGATTTTCTCTATTTTCTCCTACATGGTTTAGAGTTTGCTTTTCACATTTAAGTATTTAATCCATTTACAGTTTCCTTTTGTGTAGGATATAAGGATCTGGTTTTATAGATCCACTTACAACCAATGTTTCAACACTATTATTGACTCATCCTTTTCCATTCATTTCGATGTCTCGTCTGTCATATTTCAAGTGTCCACTTATAAGTAAGTGGACAAATGACCTGTGCTTAGGTCATTTGTCTTAGAAACTGTGTGTCAATATCAAAACTGTTCCAATAACCATAGCTTTACAGCAAGTCTTGATACTTGATAGAGCAAGTTCTCCTCCATTTCCTCCCTCTTGTTTATTTTTAGTCTTTTATTCTTTAATAGGATTTATAATCAGCTTGTCAAGTTTGAAACCTGTACTAGTTTCCTAGAATGGCTGCAACAAAGCGTCACAAACTGGGTGGCTTAAAAATTACAGAAATTTGGCTAGACAAGGCAGTTGAGGAGGAGGGGGTGCTTGAGGCGGGGCTGGCCCAGTGTGCACTCCTCACCTGGGGGACGTTATGGCTCGTGGAACAGCTGCTTTTGGAAGACTATTGCCCGGAAGAAAAGATGTTTGATTTTCATAAGCCAAAGATGTACCAGCATATAGGGGGCTGCTGTATCTGCAGAGCTAAGTCCTCCAGTTCTTGATTCACTGACAGTAAATGCTATGAAAAGGACTTCCAGAGCCGTTTTGGATTATGAGACCTGTTCAGGAGACATCTGCAATGCCTATGTCCTGCTTGTAAAATGACGGAAGAAGGTGCCAGCAGGATTAAAAAAAAAAAACAAAAAAACAAACAAACAAACAAAAAAAACTAGAGTCATGTGGTAGTTACAAGGCCTGGACCCAGTATAAAGCGTGCATTGAAACCAAAGAAAGTGAAAACTCTATCTGGAAACAGGATAAAAAGCATCCAGATCAGTAAACTGCAGAAGAAATTTGAACGTCCTAATTCTGATGCTCACAACACCACCTCAAATGCGTCCGCAGCTCAATCTCCTTGTAACAGTAACCAGTTAGATGACAGCTCAGATAGAGAGGTGGTTTCTGGTTCTGACAGAATGCCCGTTTTTTTCCGTTTTAGAGCTCACATACTGGAAAAGACAGAAGAGACGCTGTGAGGTCATCTAGAAAGACTGTTTTGGGGAAGTCCTCATCTACACACATCTCTTCAAGCCTTGCTGCAGTCAAAAGAAAGAAGCTGGGCCAGGCACTGTGTCTCATGCCCGTAATTCCAGCACTTTGAGTGGCCAAGGTGGGCAGATTGCCTAAGGTCAGGAGTTCGAGACCAGCCTGATCAACATGGTGAAACTCCGTCTCTTCTAAAAATACAAAAATTAGCCGGGCGTAGTGGTGCACCTGTAATCCTAGCTACTCAAGAGGCTGAGGCAGGAGAATCACTTGAACCCGGGAGGCAGAGGTTGCAGTGAGCTGAGATTATGCCACCTCACTCACTCCAGCCTGGGTGACAGAGTGAGACCCTGTCTCCAAAAAAAAGGAAAAAAGAGAAAAGCATCTGCTGAGAAGCCAGAAGCCAGAGGAGCAGAGGCCAGAGCCTCTGCCCATCCCCACTCAGGAGTGGAGACTGAGGTTTTCATGTAAAAGGGGAACAAAAAAAAAAAAATCTAAATTTTGAAAAGACCACAAAGCAACAAACTGACCGTCCTATTTTTAACTTGGATACCTGCTATTCTGCCAAAAGACAACGTCTAGAATAGTTTTCAATGGGTTGATTTTCCCTCAGTCCCACCAACTTTGAAGCCAGTGTCTAGCTCACTAAAAAAAGAGTTGTATATAATATTTACGACGCTGACTATTTCATAGGAAAGCTGAATGCTGCTGTAAAGTACTCTTTCACTCTTTTTTTTTTTTAATCCCCTTCTAATGAATGAAACTAGGGGAGTTTCAGGGGACAAAGATGGAATTTGTTTATGATAAACTGTAGTTTTTAATCTTTCTGTATTGAGAACCAGTGGTTGGGGCATTTTTTAAGATGGCTGACTACACTTGTTTTCCCTTAGGATAATAAATTTGTCATAACTCAGTAACATGGACTTGCCCCTAGAGGTAGCTGTTTATAATTTTGAAATATTAAGGTCTTGCCTCGGTTCTGATGATTCAACCTGTACTACTGATTATCAAGCAGGACAGACTGAGCTTTCTGTTGCAAATACCTTGGAGGAGAAAGTAATTTCTCAATATATAGACAGGTAACTTGATGCTATACGTTGCATCCTGTGCTATCTCCCTTCATATTAACATTTGATAAAGATTTTAGTGTACGTGAAACTTCTAAAGCAGAATCAAAGCTTCTCTTGGGGAAATGGCAAGACAGGTGAGACCCTGCAGGAATAGGGCCAAAGCATTATCACATGGTAGAGAACACACCCTATTAAAAATGTTAAACTATCCGAAAAATACAATGTGCAAGTCTTCAGGATGGCACAAAACAAAGGTTAATGCTACCTGGGGCACATTTCTTAGAGGGCTTGCTGAGTTTGTAAATAATCGACTTTTGCTTGTGTTACATGACTTTGATGACTTCATTGAAAGTCTGCACAATTCAGTTTCAGGTCTGGATTACTTCAGTTGGCCCTTGTGAAGGCTTTTATCTGTGTAGAGTGAGTGTTTGACTTGTTCCAGCCTATTAGGTTTTTATTTTCTTTCTCTCTGTATTAAAAGCAAATTTTACTAAAAGAAAAGAGGTTTGTGTTCATGTTAAGTGGGTTGGTTTTGGTTTCGCTCCTTTTATTCAGGCTTTCTGAACATTGAGATAACCTGAACTTAGAGCTCTTCAATCCTAAAAGCCTCAAGAAAAGCCTCTCACTCGAACCCAAACCAAAGCACTCTTACTGCCTCTTTTCTGAATGTTCAGGAAAAAGTATCACCAGTTCAGTCTTTTCATAATGAGGGAGAAGCACTTGCCTGCCTTGTAGTAACAAGACTCAGTGCTTATTTTTTAAACTCCATTTTAAATATTGGATAGTATAACAATAAGTAGTGAGCCACCTTTTATGGGCACCCTGTAGTTTTATAGTTCTGAATCTAAACATTCTATAATTCCTTCTTTTGGGAAAACCTTACATGCTACAAGCCACCATATGCACAGACTATACAGTGAGCTGGGTCGGCTCTCCCCTAGTCTTTGAGGCAAATTACAAAAGTCCAGCCATTATCATCCTCCTGAGTTATTTTGAAAATTTTTTTTGTATATGTTGGCTGCAGTATTAGTGGTAGAATATACTATACTATGGATCATCTCTACTCCTGTATTTATTTGTTTATTACTAGACCTCAGCCACAGTCTTCTTCTTCCCCTTCCACCTCTCTTCGCCTGTGGGATGTACTATATGCAGTCATGCACTTTGTATTAATATATTAGAAATCTACAGACCTATATTGTACTTTTTATACTGTTGGCTACTTATAATCAAAACTTTTACTAGGGAATTGAATAAGTCTAGTCTTATTATAAACTTTTTTTAAAATACAGAAATTCGTTCTTTCACACTTCTGGAGGCCAGAAGTCCGAAAGGGTGTATCAGCAGGTTGGTTCCTTCTGGGGACCGGGAGCAGGGAATCTGTTCCATGCTTCTCCCTGAGCTTCTGGTGGTTTCTAGCAGTGGTTGGCGTTCTTTGGCTTGTAACTGTATCACTCCAATCTCTGTGTCCATCCTCACACAGCCAACATCACCCAGCCTTCTTCCTTGTGTGTGTCTCTGTGTCTTCATGTGGCCTTCCTATAAAGATTAGGGTGAGATCTAATATGACCTCATCTTAATTACATCTGTGAAGACTCGATGTCCAAATAGGGTCACATTCACAGATCCTGGGAGCTAGGACTTTACCTTCTCTGTTAGGAATATGCCATACAACCCTCAATAAAACCTTTGATTGCAATTACATTGCATTTGGGTGCCAATCAAAACCACAAGGGATACCACCTTACTCCTGCAAGAATGGCCATAATAAAAAAATAATAGATGTTGGTGTGGATGTGGTGAAAAGGGAACACTTCTACACTGCTGGTGGGAATGTAAACTAGTACAATCACTATGGAAAACAGTGTGGAGATTCCTTAAAGAACTAAAAGTAGAACTGCCATTTGATCCAGTAATCCCACTCCTGGGTATCTACCCAGAGGACGAGAAGTCATTATATGAAAACATTTCATTGCACACCCATGTTTATAGCAGCACAATTCACAATCGCAAAAATGTGGAGCAAACCCAAATGCCCATCAATCAACGAGTGGATAAAGAAACTGTGATATATATATATAAGATATATATAATATATATATATAAGATATATATATATGATGAAATACTACTCAGCCATAAAAAGGAATGAATTAATGGTATTCACAGACACCTGGATGAGCTTGGAGACTATTATTCCAAGTGAAGTAACTCAGGAATGGAAAACCAAACATTGTATGTTCTCACTCATAAGTGGGAGCTAAGCTACGAGGATGCAAAGGCGTAAGAATGATAAAATGGACTTTGGGGACTTGGGGGGAAAGGATGGGAAGCAGGTGAGGGATAAAAGACTACAAATTGGGTTCAGTGTATACTGCTCGGGTGATACGTGGACCAAAATCTCATAAATCACCACTAAAGAACTTATGTAGCCAAATACCACCTAGTCTCAAAAACCTATGGAAATAAAAACACAAGATAAAATAAAAAGGAAATTACATTGTATTTGGGGATTTGTTTAGGGGAGGATTGTCATTTTTACTTAATTTACTTGCATTTAACTTATTTCCTTCCAGAATATTTTATCCTTTTCTTCATAAGATTTTTAAACATCTTTTGTTCAATTTATTCCCAGGTACCTTATTGTTTTTTGTTATGCTTCAAAATGGTATCTTTTTTCAAGTTGCATTTTTCTACTTCTGTGTTGCTGGTGTACAGAATGCTGTGTTTTTGGGGGCAATTGACAAAACATTCAATAATTATTATTCTTTCTAACAGTTTGTGGGAGTCACTGGAATGTTTTGTGTATAGTCGTACTGTCTGCATTGACAATTTTATTTTTTCCTTTCCAGTCTATATTCCCTTTACTTATACTCCTTATCTCATTAAGTTGGTAGGACCTTCAGTAAAATGATGAATAAAAGTAGCAACTGGGGATATCCTTGACTTGTTTCCAATTATACAGAAATATTTTTAGTACTTGGCCATTCATTATGAGGTTTACTTTGACATTTTGTTTAAAATATTTTATCAAATTACTTTTTATTCATAATTGGGAAAAAACTATTTTGATTTTGTGTTTGCTTTCATCATGTATGATATCAACTTTTATACCAAAGGTTTGATCAGAATCTATAAAAATAATTGTATGTTCTTTTGTCTTTTCCATATGCTACTATGGTCAATTTCACTGGAGAATCTTTTAATGTTAAACAATTCCAACACTCCTGTGATAAATCATATTTAGTTATGTTTTTCACTCCTTTTATCTTATATATTATATCCTTGATTACAAAGTTATGATCACATTTTTAAATATGGTGTTCCATATCAAGGAAAATGGAAATAGTCACACATAAATATTTTTATATATGTGTCTATTTCTCCTCAGTTAGGGAGCAGAAGTATTTCTGCTTTTATCCTTGGCACCAATGTGTCAAGGATTGAACAAAAAGGCAGAGGCAGAAGGAATCTGCTGTACTTTTATCTGCATAAATATCTGCTATCAGATCCCACAAGTGAAGCCCTGAGGTGTCCTGTTGAGGTGTTAGTGGATGACAGAAGTTGTCTCCACGTGTACGCAGGGGCACAGGGATAGAGGGTGTCCCCCAAGAGCTGCACCATCAGCTCACCTGGTACCAGTCACAGTTGGAGCCATATAAGATCTCCAAACACCACTTTCTTCCTAGATGTCGGTGTTTAGGGTTGTTAATGTCTGAAAGGCCAAGAGTCATTGGAAATTCTACCAAGAAATAACAGGAGTTCTCTGAAGATCAGAGAAGGGCTGTGGAGTCTAATTAGAAATCCTACCACAAGGGAGACTGGCAAGTCAGCAGTGACTGGGACCTTCAGGAGGGCGTTGGTCCTTCTTGCTTCTGCCCTCTTGCTCTAAAAGACACGTATATTTCTGAAGCTCCCATGGGGAACAGGATCTCCTTGATGATGCATCCATACAACAAGAGTGGTTGCACTTCTTAGAGGTCACGCCAATATACATAACCACCAGTAATGCCTGAACATAATGCCAGAAAAAGCGTTGCCCCATGCAAGAGTTGTGGTGAGGGATTCCCCTGGCTGTCAGAAGACCAAAACTCTCCCTCTCTTTGGTTCTTGATCCACCCTAATTACACTGGACATCACACCTGTGATTATAAAGTAACTGTGGCTGCAATATTTTAAAATTACATATAAACTACCATAATTCACATATGTACAAGTTCTTGTGTACTTGTTAAAAGTTTCAGTTAGCCATAATCCTGCCTTAGATTAACTTCATGGAATATGACGCCACCCATGTAAACAGAATATTTGTTAAAGGGGAGGTAGTCAGTGTAGGGTAGGGAGGTGGCAGCTGGAAGAACACGATGGAAGACTTGGGCTCAAGGTATCAGCTCTGATTCCAACCCCAGACTAGTCACTTAACTTCTGGGACCTTATCCGCCAATATGAAAACCATACTTGATGACTCTTTGAGCTTTTGTGTGCTAGAATTTCTTTTAATAAACCATTTTTATAATCACATCTCCTATATTACTCTGTGTTTCTTTCTTTTGTGAGTGTCTTGCTTTCATCAACAGCTTGAAACACATTGTGGGCAGAGATCCCATACACTCCTTCTTTTATATATTCTTTGTGGTCTAACCAGAGTTTATGATGTGACAGGAGCCAAATAAGGGCTTAGCAGAGTGAATGTGTGAATGAATGACTTTGAATCTCCCTGTGATGGTGAATTTCATGTATTAACTCAACTGGGCCATGGCATGTCCAGATAGGTGGTAAAACATTATTTCTGGGTGTGTCCCTGACAATGTTTATGGAAGAGATTAGCATTTGAATCAATAGACTGAGTTAAGAAGATCCACCCTTACCAATGTGTCAAGGATTGAACAAAAAGGCACAGGCAGAAGGAATTTGCTGTGTCTTTTTGAGCTGGGACATCCATCTTCTCCTGCCCTCCAACATCAACATTGCTGGTTACGTGGACCTTCAGACTCAGAATGGAATTGACCCTATTGGCTCCCCTGACTCTAAGGCCTTTGAGCTTGAATTGGAACAATGCCACTGGTTTTCCTGGGCTGCCAGCTTGTAGACAGATGGCATATCAAGAGACTTCTCAGCCTCCACAATTGCTTGAGCCAGTCCTTCATATAAAGATAGATAGATAGATAGATAGATAGATAGATAGATAGATAGATAATATATAGATAGATTTTTTTTGAGACAGAGTCTCGCTCTGTCACCCAGGTTGGAGTGCAGTGGCACGATCTTGGCTCACTGCAACCTCTGCCTCCTGGATTCAAGCAATTCTCCTGCCTCAGCCTCCCAAGTAACTGAGACTACAGGTACACACCTCCATGTCCAGCTAATTTTTGCATTTTTAGTAGAGACGGGGTTTTGCCATGTTCACCAGGCTGCTCTCCAACTCCTGACCTCAAGTGATCCACCTGCCTTGGCCTTCCAAAGTGCTGGGATTACAGGCATAAGCCACCACAACCGGCCAATATCTATGTGTCTATAAAGATCCTATTGGTTCTGTTTCTCTGGAGAACGCTGACTAATACACTGCCTAACCTCTAGCTCACAGTAGCCAGACAAAAGTAAAATTTTTCTCTGTACTCTCTATAGTCTGGGTAATACTGTATATAAGCTGGACTTTAAGAAAACCACATGAACCAAAAATCTTACAAATGTTGACAGCTGTCAATTATTCTTTGTCTTATAAATGGGGTTCATATCAGTCAGGGGCCCTGCAAGAAGCACTCTCAAAATGGGTAGTGTGAGAGTTTAGTAAAGGAGCTATTTACAAAGGTGTGGGCAACCTGGCAGAGAAGGTGCCAGGGAAAGTAATATCTCAACCTTGTGTTCCTCTGGCCCCCACACTTCAAACCCTCAAGATGCACCATTAAGCCAGAAAGAGTTCTCTCAGTCATAACCCTCCTCCCTCCCAAGTCCCTACTGAAAGGTCAGAAAATATATTTTTGAAAGATCAGAACAATGACGGTGCTGGAAATTTTTTAAAATGAGATTGCATGGTCAGAGAAAGCGAAGCAGGAAAGTCACAAAACAAAATATCAGAAGCAAATGCAACTCCTTCCTAGAGAGTATCAGAGAAGATCCAAGCTTGGGGCAAATAGGAAGAAAAATTGTGAGCCACTGGGAGTGATTATGGGGCACGTAATGAAAGAGAATTAACTATTTTCTTGATTTCAATTGATCCAGAAAGTTCTGAAATTTGGCTCACAGGTTCCTTGTAATATATTTCCCTGTGTTTCCATCAGTGACATATATTTTTCTTGCAATAACTCTATGCCCCTTTGATTGGAAAATCTAGCTCTGGAGCTCTTCCTGGAATAACTGTGCCAGTTAAGCTCTTCCCACCCCCAGCCCCACTTCCATCCCTCTGGGCATCCTGTATGCCCAAGATGTAACTGCACTCTAAAAGCAGTAGGTGGGAGAGACTAATGGAGCATCAGAGTAGCATTGAAAGGGACTCTAGTCTATACCACCTGCTGCAGCAGACATGGAGGAAAAAAGAAAGGAGGATCTCCTTCAAGGAAGGAAACACACAAATGTCCAACACACCAGAGAACAGCCTTCCTCGTTGTGCCTGCATCTCATTCACACTGTGAAGTACATCATGGTTGATCACAACTATCACCCTCAGCAAGAAGCCAGAGAGAAAACAGATGTATGTAACTAAAGAAGAAACCCATCCCAACTATTTATACAAACCAAACAAACGATGACATGCTGTACACACCATTACTTTCTTGTCCTATATTTCAATCTCGTTTTGGAAACTTTCCTGTTATCAGTACATAGAAAAGCTTTCTTATTTTGGGGTTTTTTTTTTAATTTTTACTTTTTTGTTTACATCTGAATATTATTTCATTGTATTGATATATCATAATTTATTTAAACACACTCTTACTGGTAGATAATTTAGGCTGTGTTATCAAACTTTCTGATCCTTGCTAACCTTATAGGTGATAAGTGGTAACCTGGCATAGTTTTATTTTGCATTTATCTTTTTTTTTTTTTTTTTGAGACAGAGTCTCGCTCTGCTGCCCAGGCTGGAGTGCGGTGGCACAATCTTGGCTCACAGGAAGCTCTGGCCTCCTGGGTTCACGCCATTCTCCTGCCTCAGCCTCCCGAGTAGCTGGGACTACAGGCGCCCACCACCTCATCCGGCTAGTTTTTTTGTATATTTAGTAGAGACAGGGTTTCACCGTGTTAACCAGGGTGGTCTCGATCTCCTGACCTTGTGATCCGCCCACCTCGGCCTCCCAAAGTGCTGGGATTACAGGCGTGAGCCACTGCGCCCGGCCTGCATTTACCTTATGATGAGTGAAATTGAACATCTATTAATGTGTTCAAGAACCATTTGTATATTCCTTTCTGTGTGCAGTCCAGTCTGTTAATATCTTTTTTCTATTTGGTTTTGGTCTTTGAGAGAGATCATTTTTTTGTTTACATCAGTTTGATTTACACACATTTGAATATTATTCAAATGACTGACTTGTTTCCAATAAGTAAACTAAATTAAAAATAACTTGATCACTTTGTGTCAAACACAATTGTTCATATACCATACTCTAGCACCACGGTCTTTTATTATTGGTAGGAATTCAACTTCTGAACTCTGGGGCCAAATAGCAATGAAATTAGAACTTCTTAAAGCCCCAAATCCATTATTTCTGAACTAAAATATAATGTAACTAACTTTTTCAAAGTTATCCTCGGTTAAATAAATTAGATTACAAATTAGTCCACTGTTTCAAAATGCAGGGGTTTTTTTAACCCCATAAATTTAGCTTCACAGAAAATACATTGTTAAAGCCAACAAATTTCATAGAGTATTACAACTTTAAAACTAGAAGCTACCTTTAAAGTTATTAATTCTATTGCATCGTTATACAGATATAACAGAAAATTTGAGCAAGTAGCCAGAGTTAATAGAACCTAACCCTCCAGATTCAGCACGGTGATCTTCCTGTGCCACTTTGTTGCTCCTTTCAATCTGCTACTTAAGAGAAATCAGAATTTTCTGTCCTTGGCAGAAAGTTTCTTTTCAAGAGATATGTGAATACGTAGCACCAAACCCTTCAAAGAAAGCCCAGGACAGCTGACCTCAAAGTTTTGCTGTGGGTGCTTCTCCTAACTGGGTCCATTGTTCTCCCAGCCTTGACCTTAAGCTCCTATAAAGGAAAAGAATTCAGCAACGCTGGGGAGACAAATACATATTTTTAAATTTCTCCCCAGTGATAGACAGGACAGAACAAGGCAGCCCAGGCAGGGGTGTGGCTAAGAAAACCTTTCAGAGTTGGACACCTCACTGAATGCTACCATCCAAGGTAAACACCAAGCTTAGTGAAATCTCAAGCAATTGGCTATTTGCCTTTATGTCTGATCCCATGTAAAGGAGGGGTAATATTTGATGAAAAACAAAAGATCTGAGAAAACCACATAATAATCACGTACTGAGACCAGGTACAGGAGCTTAGTTGTTTAGATCCTGAATTAATAAATGATGTGAGATACAAAACCCCAGAGGCAAGAACTCCAGCAAAAGCAGTAGAGGGGATCAGCCATGTAGCCCTTAGAGAGAGCGCTAGGCTAAGTAGGGGTACGTTGGAGGGTGAGGAACCAAGGCCCAAGCTCTCTTCTTTAAGTAGAGAAGGAATAAGTTCATTCCTACATGTCATTCTGGCAGTCTCTGGAAAACAAAGCAAAACAAAACAGGTATTTCTAAAAGAATGAGAGTTACAATAAATGCCTTGATGGGCTTGGCTGAGTTGTGCTGTGAAGGAAGGAGAGTAGCAGAACATCTCAGGTGGATCAGAAGCAAGGCTGTCTTCGCAGTAGTCCAGGAGACATCTGTCTACGTGGTGAGGACTGCCATGTGCAGATGGGCAACTTGTGCACTGCTCAAAGGCACTGTCCTAAGAAATGCAGGGACTGAAATACATCCTGCACATCACTAGTAAAACTGCACAGGAAAAGAATTCCTTTTACAAAGGCACCCACTGGACTGCATCTGCCCAGAGGGAGAAACCTTTTCTAATTCAGGCAAAGGTGTTATGTAGGTTACTGGCAGCTTGGGATCTTATTATAAATGTAGACCCCCAAGGCCTACCCCAGAACTGCTGAATCAGGATCTTCCCATTAGCAATATCCCTGGTGCCTTGTATGCCCATTACAGTTTGAGAAACACTGGCTAAAACACAGGAAAATACATTTCTTTGCAGAAGGGGAAATAGATACAGAAGACAGCACTTTGCTTAGAGAAGAGGTACAGGTTGCACTCAGGCCTCCTGAGTTCCAAGCTTCAACTTTTATTCCATGCTAATAACCTTTCATTACCCTTGGTCTATTTCGTCATCATAGCACATGGACACATGGCCTGAATCCCTCATTGCTTTTAGAGTCCTGAGGCTCCTGGAACCCTCAAGACTTGTAACATATATTTTCAAGATCCCCTAGTTCACTTGTGAATGAGGATCGTTGGATTACAGCTGAGCTAGGACAGTGGAGGTAACCCTGCCCCTGCTCAGAGCTCCAGTCCTTAGATTCTGGCTAAAATTCAGGTCTAGGAGTGTTAGAGAAGACTGGTGTGTGTATGTGTGTGCATGAGGACAAGTGTGTGTGTGTCACAGAGTGCACACAGGCATGAGGAGAGGGTGGGTATGTAGAGCAGATAGAAATATCTTGCATGCAAGCCTTGCTCTTCTTCTGCCTGGCTTTTCATTTGGGGTTTTAGCATTCTTCTAAGAGCCCAAACCACAGCTTAGCTTGTCATACACTCTCGAAGAATCTGTCCCCAAATTTTCTTTGCATTCCTCATTTATGCAAACAGATTGTATATCTAAACTTGGCGTGCCTTTCAACTTAAGTTTTTCCATGATAGTTGATATGATCTCTCTCACTCTCCCCCCTTCTCCTCTCTCAATTTAATTGTGAAACCACCTTCCTAGTCCCTGCTAGATGGTACTCAGCCTATAGGAATAGAGAGGAAGTCTGGAAGCAAAAGTATCAAGGAGAGAATTCACAGTATAAAAGCCTGGTTACAATACATCCTTTTGGAGTAGCAAGCATCACCTCACACTGTAACTAGCAGCTTATCATGGTCAGAGAAAAGCTGCTAAGTTTTTCTCCTTAGTACTATCTACGTCTTTTACTCTGTGTGCCAGCGGTTGGTCTCTCTCTCTCCTCCTCCTCCTCCTCCTCCTCCTCCTCCTTCTCCTCCTCCTCTCCCTCCCTGTCTAAAGTCTCATTCTCCCTCTCCATCGCTCTCCTCACCCTCCCACCAAGGAGGACCTCTTTTATCTTCTCCAAGCTAATTATGATTTTCAAGTTCTCCTTCATGAGTTCCAGTAAAGAGAGAAAGAAGTGGAAAAGTGGAAGGAGGTGTTCACAGCATGAGAGCTTCTTCTCAAACAGGGGCTCCTTCCTCTGCCACCTTCATGCTCAAAGCAGGCTGCCTCCTATCCCCGCGCAGCTCCCTGGGGCTAGGAACCCTCTATGGCTGTGCCCAAAGAGGCTGCACAGTCCTTCCAGCTAATGCAGCTCTAGTCAACTGACCTTTAGTCAGATACCATTAACTTCTGTCCCCGTTCACATTCACCCTTTCTCCTCTCCTCCCCACTTCTAGACTTTTTTCAGGTAGGTGGAAGGATGTTGAAGGAGTTTACACTGGATACTTTTTATTTAAAAAAAAAAAAAAAAAGGCAGAGAAACAGCCATCTCAGACTGTGGGAATAGGTCATGGGGTCAGAAATTTAAGGAAAGTCAAGGTTTTTTCATTGCTATGCTGGAGGAGAAAAGCAAGAATTGATTGAGGAAACAGGAAGGCTGTGTGGTTTTGCAACTTTCTTCCAGCCTGCTTGCACTCACAGAAAAGACAGACTTTAGATTCAGCCATTTTCCCCTCCCTCCTCTCATTCGTTGCAGGCACTTCGCCTTGAGAGTAAGGAGTTTTATGTTGTTTTGTTTTGTTTTCCCAGAAGGACTCTTGGTTCATTACAAATCAAATTATACAGAATGAGAATAAGAAGAAGTTTTTCAATGCAAGGTGCTGAGACTAGCCCAAGCCACCTGTCTCAGTATTTTGGCATGTCACTTCACCTCTCTGGATCTTAATCCCCTTTGACATAAAATTAGGATAATACCATCAATCCAATCTACCACACAGGAAGGTTAAAAGAAGCATGCCAGATAATGTATGTGAAAGAATTTTTTAAAGTATAAAGTTGCTCTAAGAGTAGAAGGTGCTATTGATAGCAAATCACTGTTTTAAGTGCTTTGTGAGAAATAAGTTTGAGTAAGAATTCTTTACCAAAGAGTTACAATACAATCAGAGGGCAAGACATAGAGCAGATGACACAGTGCAGAACAGATGACAGTATCAGGTGGCCTATGGTAAGGGTCAGGATGGTGCAGGCGCAAGTTGGAGGCTAGAAACCTGCCAACTACACAAATGCAGAGTGAAGAGTGATATTGAAGGGATGGGAGCTGTTTCAGATTGCATATGACTCCCAAAAGGATATGTTAGAGACTCAACCCCCAGTACCTCAGAAGGCAACCTTATTTGGAAAATAGGGTCCTGCAGATGTAGTTAAGATAAAAACCCTACTGGATTTGGGCGCGTGTTTAATCCAATGTGATTGCTGTCCAGAAGGGGAAAGAGAGAGACAAGGAAGAGAATGCCAAGCGAAGACATACACGCTGAGAATGACATAGGATAAAAGGAAGAGAGACTTAAACTGTGCACCTGCAAACCAAGAAAGGTAACGGGTAACCAACAAATCACCAGAAGCTAGGAAAAGGCTGCAGGGATCCTCCAATACAGGGTTTGTTGGTTTGTTTTTTGTTTTTTGCTTTGTAATGGAGTCTCACTCTGTTGCCCAGACTGGAGTGCAGTGGCATGATCTCGGCTCACTGCAACCTCCACTTCCCAGGTTCAAGCAATTCTCCTGCCTTAGCCTCCTGATTAGCTGGGACTACAGGTGCATGCCACAACACCCAGCTAATTTTTGTATTTTTAGTAGAAGTTTTACCATGTTGTCCAGGCTGGTCTCAAACTCCTGACCTCAAGTCATCCACCCACCTTGGCCTCCCAAAGTGCTGGGATTGTAGGCGTGAGCCACAGGCCCAGACTCTCATACAGGTTTTAGAGGAGTGTGGACGGCCCTGTGGACACCTTGATTTCTGACTTCTGGCTTCCAGAATGGCAATAGAATACATTTCTGTTGTTTTTAGCCACCCAGTTTGTAATACTCTGTTACAGCAACCACAGGAAACTAACATAAAAGTTGAGCAGGGTCTTGTAAAGCTATGCCATAGTCCCATAGGCACAGCTGAGGAGAGGCAATTATTCATGTCCTGTTATATCACAGGGAGGGGTGAACTTCACCAGTCAAGTTAATCATTTCTCAATATGCTAGAATATATTGGAATAATATCTGTGTTCCCTCTGTCTAAAATCAGCAATTTCTACTTTACTATATAGTAACCAGTATTATTATCATAGCTTTGTTGCTTAATATATTTGGTTTGGCTGCACAAACTCTTTTTTAATTACTTCTCCTTGCCTATTATCTGTTTATTGCCCATGAAGAATCATCCTGACTCTGTTCTCATTTGAAAAAAAAAAAAATCTATGTTTGGCTTTCACGTTTATTGATATTCAGATCTTAGTGGTATATACCCAAATGTCCTAATAATTTTTGACAAGGAGTTCTGAGGAGAGCATTCTGAAATGACCTCGGAAGCAACTCCTAAAGCATTGTGAGCCCTGTTTGATACTCCATAGATTCTGCTTCAAGGAAATCCTGTTCCCTGAAGAAGTTGTTATGGTCTATTGGACCAGTATCATACATTGAGAAAGATCTAAGAGCCATATTTACACATACAGCTGTCATAGATCCAAAGTAGCCATTAGAGATGATTAGGTAAATAGAACAATTTCAAATGTCCCTAAATACATATTTGCAGGATAATAGTCTATTGGAAGAGGTGTTTCTCTTTCAGTAGGCCCAGCTTTTAAAAATGAAACTCTGGTTGAGTTACAAGCCCGCTATATAGCACTGCCCCATCTCTATGTATTGTTGATTAATATATCATGGTTGTATCTGATAATGTCTTAGCAATTCTTGGGCTCTCTAATAATGATGGGGAGCATGTAACATTCCTTCAAGGCAGGGCTCAGGACACAAATCAGTATTCTGGTTTTAGAGCAGAGGCGTCTACTTGGGTGCCCCCAAAGGTAGTAATTGATGTCTGTGTGCTATTTTTATTGTTTCAGAAAGTATCAGAAATTATTCATTTGCACTCAAACCACAACAAGGTCTAATTCAAGGGTCAATTGTGCATTACAAAGTTAAGAGTCTAGAGCCAGACTGTCTGAATTTCAATTCAGCATCACAATTCACCAGGTGTAAAACTTTGTCCAGTTTACTCAACCTCCCTGAACCTCAGTTTCCTTATCAGTAAAATAGGGGTGATAACAGTACCTACTGCATAGGTTGCTTCTGAGGCTCACCTGATTTGATGCAGGGAAGGCACTTAGGGTAGTGCCTGACAGATAGTAAGTTCCCAAGAAATGCTTATTAAGACTTTTTGCTTTTAGCTAAATTTTATGAATTCCAACCAGATATTTTATGCTAGCCAGAAACTCTGCTTTGCAAAGGCATGTGTCTCAAATCAATTCTTATTAATTATTAAATATTATTTATTTATAAGATACCTCATAAAGCCTGATTTATGCAAGGGAAAAAATAGAAGGGGTCATTGGTGGTGACAATGCTGGAGATCATTTTTTCTTCTTTTTTTTTTTTTAAGATTCTCTTGCTTGTTTTTACTGATTCTCATGCTGACACAGTATCTAAACCATGAAAGAATATCCAGAGAATCCAGTCCTGTGAGACACTGTCATCTTTCTTTTTTCTTTTTCAGAGACAGGCTCATGCTCTGTTGCCCGGGCTAGGGTGCAGCGGCACCATCATAGCTCACCGCAACCTCAAACTCCTGGGCTCAATTGATACTCCTCCCTCAGCCTCCCAAGTAGCTAGGAGTACAGGTGTGTGCCACCATACCTGATGATTTTTTATTATTATTATTTTTGTAGAGACAAGTCTCACTATGCTACCCAGGTTGGTCTTGAACTTCTGAGGTCAAGTGACTCCCCTACTAAGGGGGATTGCTAAGCAATTGCTAAGTCTCTGATTCTGTCTCTCTCAATTTCCGTTAAAATGTCCGAGGAGATTCAGAAAAGTATGAAAATGAAAACTGCATGCTGATTGGTACGTTAATACCCAGATTGGGGAGGAATTTCCACAAGATAAAGTGGTTGGAGCAGACATGAAGGAAAAAACTACCCAACATGATACAGAACTTAAAATGTAAAGCACCAAAATTGAAATCCACTCAGGAAGAAGTAAATAGCAGAATGAATACTACAGACATAGTCATCACCATTCAAGTCTCATTTTAGGGGTCACCTCCTCTAAAAAGCGTTCCTGTAACCCCTCAAGCTGACCCAGGTGCCTCTTTGCCTGTTGTTTGAGTTCTCAGTGCAGCCTCTGTGTTCTTCTACCATATCAACCACACATCATATTGATATTAGCAGTTTCTAGATCTAAGTCTAAATCTAAATTGTATGGACCATGTACTGGTTCTGTTTGCATCTCCTGAAACTGGCAGAATGGCTGGTCCACTACAGGTGATCCATTGAACCATTCTGTTATGGTCTAGCTTCTTCAGAGAGGTCGTTTACTGAATTATCCAGTGTTTTGTCAAAAGCCAGGTATACTCTCTGCTGCACTTTCCTGAACTATGAATTTTGTAGTCCATCAAAAGAAAGGAATTTGGTTATTCATTTATTTACCCATTTTATCAGTATCTTCTGAGTTTCTACCATGTGACAGACATTACACATATATTCAGCCTGATATGACTTATGTCTTTGGTCATAAGCTGATGCCTAGTATGGATAATTCCTTTTTTAGGTTCTTAGGAATAATTCCTCTAATAATTTATTCAGAGCCTAGTACTTTAGAACCTTTCTAAGTTCAACATCAACTTCATTGGTCTATAATGGGATCAACATATCTTCTTCATTGTTTCAAAATCTAGAACCACAGCTATCTATCTCTAAACTTCTGATACCACTCTCATTGTCTATGATCCTTCAACTATCACCAGCAACAAGAGCTGGACACTTTCAGCCACAAGTTTTCTACGTGGCACATGACGTCATCTTTTAGGCTAGAAGATCTGCAGTCATTAAGAGAAGGTATCTCATATTTCCTCCTCTTCTTTAATTTTAATTCCTATTAAGGTTTATGTAGGAAGATCATTGTCCCTGACAAAGATAGAAGGATAGAAGGTAGGAGACACTGGACAATCTTGCTTTCCTTGTTAACCTGTCTTTGGTAACCTATCGAAGGGAGGTCGTCAATACCAAAGTTTATTTATTTTTATTTATTTACTCATTTATTTATTTTTGAGACGGAGTGACCTTGTTTTGAGACCTTGACCTTGTTGCCCAGGCTGGAGTGCACTTGTGTCATCTCGGCTCACTGCAACCTCTGCCTCCAAGGTTCAAGCGATTCTCCTGCCTCAGACTCCCTGGTAGCTGGGATTACGGGTGCCTGCCACTACGTCCAGCTAATTTTTTGTGTTTTCAGTAGAGACGGCATTTCACTATGTTGGCTACACTGGTCTCGAACTTATGACCTCAGGTGATCCACCCACCTCAGCCTCCCAAATTGCTGGGATTACAGTCATGAGCCACCACGCCCAGCTGATACCAAAGTTTAAATCTGCCCAAATTGAAGATTAACTGCTATAGGAATTGGCTTTCTACCAAAAATAATCAGAATACTGGACCAAACACGTGAAACAACTGTTTCAGATATTGCACAACTGTTTTCAGACACTGGACAACCATTTTCAGATACTGGACAACCATTTTCCGATACTGGACAACCGTTTTTAGATATGGGACAATTGCTTTCAGATATTAGACAACTGTTTTCAGATATTAGACAACTGTTTTCAGATATTAGACAACTGCTTTCAGATATTGGACAACCGTTTTTTAGATATTGGACAACCATTTTCAGATGTCAGAATGGTGAAGATGTCAGATGTTAGAATAGTGCCCTGCGGGTATTCAGAGGTTTCTACTTGAGCCTATGGCTGCTCCCTTAGTTGCACACATGTGGAGTAAAACTCCATGAGGCTGCAGAAGGAACCACCAGAAAGCAGCAGCAGATGAAACAACTTCCAGAACTTCCTAGCTTTTATGAAAAGCCAGGAACATTTCATGTTTTGACCAGACAGGGCAGACAGGGAGGAGAGACCTCATACTATGTAGGCATTGGCAGTGATGTACTGGGGCAGGTTTGTCCCTGTTTGAGACAGCTGATTGCTAAGCTTTCAGGAATTTTGAGAGTTGTTTGATGTCACATTGGTAGATGGAGACTGGCCATGATAGAAAATCAGCAAATGTTACAAATAGATTTTTATTTTTTCCCAGAGAACCAGTTGTTAAACATTTACCAGCACACCACTAGGTACTGGGTAGTCTTTAGAAGAATCATGCTTTAGTAGTAAGGATAAATTAATCCTAGAACAAAAGCTACACTGAACCCACACCCTAAAAAAAGCCCAAAAGCAAGCCTCAAAAGGGTCAAACTCATCTATAAGCAACATAACTTCAATGAAGGCCCAACACCTTTTTTTTTTTTTAAGACAGAGTCTTGCTCTATCACCCAGCCCGGAGTGCAGTGGCATGATCTTGGCTCACTGCAACCTCCTCCTCTTGGGTTCAAGCAATTCTCATGTCTGAGCCTCCCGAGTAGCTGAAACCACAGGCATGCACCACCATACCTGGCTAATTTTTGTATTTTTAGTAGAGACAGGTTTTCGCCATGTTGGCCAGACTAGTCTTGAACTCCTGACCTCAAGTGATCCGCCCACCTGGGCCTCCCAAAGTGCTGGGATTACTGGCTGAGGCCCAATACTCTTGAAAGTAATACAACAAAATCTAGCTTTTAACACTATAGCATTCATCATAACATGGATAGCCTTACATCTATTAAATAAATGTAATTCAGTATCAGAAACCATTCCAAAAAGAAAAAAAAAAAAAAACAGACTCAGGATATTTTAATGAATTCCACAAAAATACTTAAGGAGGAAATAAACCCAAGTCTACATAAAGTCTTCCAGAAAACAGAAGAGGAGGAAATACTTCCTAATTCAAATGCTATGGGGCCAGCATTACCCTGCTATCAAAACCAAAGACACATCACAAGAAAAGGACACTGCAGACCAATATCCTTCCTCAATATAAATAAAAATTATTTTAAAATATTCACAAATCAAATCCATCAGTTTAAGGATAACAATCCATTATGACCAAGTGTGGTTTATTCTAGGAAGGCAATGGGTTTTTTTTTTGCCTTTGAAAATCAATTTGTGTCATTCACCTTATTAACACGTTAATAAAAGAAACCATAGATTCCATATTGTATGGTTCAATTTATGTGAAATTCTAGAAAAGGCAACACTTGAGTGGCAAGAAGCAGATCAATGACTGTCTGGGCCTGGGATGGAGGAAGAAGACTGGCTACAAAGGAGGACAAGAAAATCTTGGGGGTTAATGGAAATATTACAATTCTTGAGAGTAAAAGTAGTTTTGTGACATTTGTCAAAATTTATGAAACTGAACGCTTAAAATGGGTGATTTCCATTGGTCGCAAATTATACCTTTAAAGTTGATTTTTTTTAAAATTTTTGGCTCAAATGCCGTCATGGCAAAAGTAGCTTCCACAATCATCTTCGTTCTGTAGATCCTCTTTTCCCTTCCTTTGTTAGCCTGGTGATACCTTAGCACAATATCAGCTCTGGGTGGCTGGTCAAGTGCTCTAGCCTGCCACTGCCAGAAATGGGAGTTAGTAATTGACTTTCTCAATGGAGAGTCTACAAGAGAAGACCAGAGCATGAGGGCCTTCAGCTTCCTCAGTAGAGAGGGGGAGTGAAGGAGACTTTGGTTGTGAAGGTGGCATCTCTCTCCTTCCTTTCCTTCTTTTTTCATGTAAATAAATGTTTCTTTTTTTTTTTTAATTTATTTATTATTATTGTACTTTAAGTTGTAGGGTACATGGGCATAACGTGCAGGTTTGTTACATATGTATACTTGTGCCATGTTGGTGTGCTGCACCCATCAACTCATCATTTACATCAGGTATAACTCCCAATGCAATCCCTCCCCCCTCCCCCCTCCCCATGATAGGCCCCTGTGTGTGATGTTCCCCTTCCTGAGTCCAAGTGATCTCATTGTTCAGTTCCCACCTGTGAGTGAGAACATGCGGTGTTTGGTTTTCTGTTCTTGTGATAGTTTGCTAAGAATGATGGTTTCCAGCTGCATCCATGTCCCTACAAAGGACGCAAACTCATCCTTTTTGATGGCTGCATAGTATTCCATGGTGTATATGTGCCACATTTTCTTAATCCAGTCTGTCACTGATGGACATTTGTGTTGATTCCAAGTCTTTGCTATTGTGAATAGTGCTGCAATAAACATACGTGTGCATGTGTCTTTATAGCAGCATAATTTATAATCCTTTGGGTATATACCCAGTAATGGGATGGCTGGGTCATATGGTACATCTAGTTCTAGATCCTTGAGGAATCGCCATACTGTTTTCCATAATGGTTGAACTAGTTTACAATCCCACCAACAGTGTAAAAGTGTTCCTATTTCTCCACATCCTCTCCAGCACCTGTTGTTTCCTGACTTTTTAATGATCGCCATTCTAACTGGTGTGAGATGGTATCTCATTGTGGTTTTGATTTGCATTTCCCTGATGGCCAGTGATGATGAGCATTTTTTCATGTGTCTGTTGGCTGTATGAATGTCTTCTTTTGAGAAATGTCTGTTCATATCCTTCGCCCACTTTTTGATGGGGTAAATAAATGTTTCAATCTGGCTCTCCTGACATACTTTCTTTGGTTCCATTCAGAAACATCTATTCATTTATCAGTGATGATAAATACATCAAGTACAGGACTTAGGAGTCAAAAGACAATTCTTTAGAATTGGTTCTGCGTGAGATTGAAGAAGTGAACAACCAGCTTAACCTCTCTTGGCTTCAATGTCATCCTTCATAGATGAAGATCAATAATCCCTAAAGTACTTGCAATAAAATCTGATTCCTTACTTTCCAGAGGAAACACTCCTCCACACCTGCTGCCCTTCTCTCATATTGCTGCTCAAAATTGTCTGTCTACTTTTCACACATAACTTCAAAAACTGTGCCTGTAATATTTTAGGGATCAGTGATATTCAGTTTAGTACAACAATACTGCATCCATCTAGCAATCAAGTCTCTTGATATCTTAATTCTCTAGAGTACAATCTAGGATCCAAAAATCAACTTTAAAACAGGAAGGAAGAAAGGATTCTGAATAGCCTACCTACCAGGGTGAGCATTTGCCTAAAAGGAGAAACCCTTGGACTTACTTAGAGTTAATCTGTTGGGAATTTTATATCCAAACCTACAAGATTAGTTAATTTGTTCTTAAGTCCATGACAGATAATTATCAGCAAATTAAAAGGTACATTCACAAACCAATTACAAGGGAGGAGATAGAAAAATCATAAAATACAGGTACAATAAAATATAAATAATTCTAGTGTAGAAAATAAATTATCTTATGTACACACTTCAATAGGTCCTCAGTGAACTACTGCATTGGAGCTAAGTACAACTGCAAATTTTATTAATGCTACGATCTTATGTTTTAAGAGACAGTCTCTCAGATGTCCAGAAAACTGAACTCTCCAGAATGACTCAATCTTTGACAGTTCTGAAAAACTGATGTTTGCTATAGTATCTTTTACTTAGCAGCTATTTCATATGTGTAAATGTTCTGTTATTGACTATACAGAAGCTCCTAGAGACCAGGTCATGTACTTCTCTATAACTTTCATACAATCATAGTCATCTGTATCATGAGACTAAGACACTACCCTCACATGAACACAGTCTAGGTTAAAGGCCAAAGTGCCTAGGGCCCATGCATAGTGCCCAACTAATGTGCCCCACAGAGCTGATGCTTAACTAGTGTCAGTCAAATGAATGATCTCAAAGCGTTGTGCAGCTCAAGGAGGACTTGAATTATTATTGATGTAGGGATCCCTGTGTCTTCTTCAAAGCTGTGTTATATACATGGATGCCATCCTTTTTCTCTGAAAAATTGACTAATCTTCTCTCTACATAATTAAAATAATTTCTAAAACCCCACAAATTCTCAAAGGTGATCCTGATTATCCTGAAAAGATCTGATGGCTTCTCTTTGATCTCATGAAGGGTAGATTGCAAACTCCCACAACCCTCATCCCTATTCTTTTCTCAAAATGCTGTTGCTCCCCTCTCTCAAAATTTTTCTGAATTCTGACTCATATTTGACATCAACAGTTTACAGAATTGGTTTAACATTTACATTTATTTTCTCTTTTCTCCTTCTATGTTCACATCCCCGTGATTGTCTTAGATTACATATTTTTAGTGTCTTGGTAGAAGGTGTCTTTGCAATTATTTTTTGCAGTTTCCCACAGGCAATTAGGTGCTTAAAAATATCTTAAGAAATGTGAATCGGGGATTCAAAGATTCAGACACTTCCAAAAGAATGTTTTCATTGGATGCTTTCCAACAACAAAACATTTTCAAATGGAAAAAAAGAGAGTATTAGTTTGTGATTAACTCTTCCATAAAATTCTGGAAAAGGCCAAGATTGTTGCATACCTCTTATTACAGCTAACATGGGGCTATGTGAGCTGGGAGCAGGGGCAAAATAATAGAATTCAACAGAACAACAAAGGCATTGCATCTACTTAGTTTGTCTTAGTATAAATATAATAATAAAATACATTTTTAAACTTGGAAAATTTTTAAAAAATAAGAAAACAGTACTGACATTTCCACCACCGCAATGAGACCATTTGTGTATACTTTAGACGTGTTAATTGGGTACAGTACTTGGGTAGAAAACACAGTTCCTACTCTGGAGGTTTTTAAAATCCTGGTGGGGGTAGACAAGGCCACACGTTTGAAGTTGTTAGGAAGCAAAGTGAGATCACGTGTAATCCAGTGCCAAATGGAGGACTTACAAAGAAGAAAACAGAGCCTGTAGAATGTTCGCCTCCAGGACCTATATCCAAAGTATGAGACACTGTCCAGAAAACAAAACCCTCTATTCCAGTGACCTGCTGGCTGAATGATAAGCATTGAGGAAATGTTCCTGTTTCTAGTAATACTCACTGACCAGGTGGGAGACAAGGCTTCTCAGGCCATGAACCGTGATGCAACTAAACCCTCAAACCAGCTGGGTTATGGGGAGGTGGGGGCTTTGTGAAGCTTTAATCCTATCACACCCTCGCTTAGTTATGGCCTGACACGAATGCAGAGTCTTGGCCAAAACAAACTCGACATTGGCCCTGAAAACTTGAGCAGATACTAAAACACCCCGGCCAATCAAGTCCTCATCGTTCCCCCAGAACAAATGACAGGCTAAGAAAAGCAAGCAGTCATGCATATTTGTGCTGATAAATTGTTAAAATGTGCATTTTATTTGTGCAGAACAAATCCCCACAGTGAATGATAAGCGTTACCACCTATATACTGTGCAGTGTTCTCTTTTGGTGAGATGGTGTGCTTTTTGTTCCAGGCACAAGAATCTATCATCGTCAGGATCGTCCCATTTACACCTGTGGTTTCCGGTTTTGAAAATCAAACTCCATGCAGTTTAAATATATTTTCATCACTCAAAATCAATGTACAAAAATGAATAAACAAGTTAATAAATGTCCACTCTAATGTGGCTAATTCACTGGCCTAGGAAGAAATCTTATATTCTTTCCATATCACAACTATTATGACTTACTCTGGAATTCTAGAAAATGTGTTAAAAAGTAGTTCTCTTGAAATACCTAGGATGAAATGGAATCATAGAATGTTAGAGCTGCACATGAGTCTTGGAGATGAATCAGCCCCATTTCTTCATTGTCCAGTTGAGATTCTGAGAGGTGAACAGATTATCAAGGCAACAGAGTTAATTAATGAAAGGATCTCTCTATAGCAGGCTTCCATGTTTGTGAGCAGTCAACTGACATTTGTTGAGTGTTTCTATATCAGGAACTTCCATGTTCTTGCCTCTGGATTTCCCAAGATGGAAAACCTTCTCAAGGAGTTTATATTCAAGTAGGTGAAGCTTGGTCATAGGTATATCTTTTAAAAATGATAAATAGTCAATATTTAATACTTTTTGGTTAAAAAAAAATTAGATCTGCTATCCATACCACTCCCACTTTGTGTTAACCAATTCAATTGAAGGAGTATGGCCGTAATGTGCTTCGGATCCTAAAACCTAGAATAAAAGGATTGGAAGACACTGTAGCTTTTATTCAGTCCTCCCACTAAAAAAGATCCTCACCATCCAAGTGTCCAAGCTATGAAGCTAGGTAAGGAAGCCAATGCGTTTTTAATATGAAAATGTTCACTAAATGAATTTTCACTTTTTAAAATTTGTACCCTCTCAAACATGCCACCTCACTCAGCACTGGTGTTTAGTTTCACCCTTTGAGTCAGCATCTTTGTTGGTCAGTCATTCCCTAATCATAATAAACATCAACACGATGTCAATTACTTTTAAAATAAAATTGAATATCTTATGAAAAGAATCCATAAAGCCAATCACACTGATGTTGAAGCACTGTTCAATCACATGGAAAGCTGTTGATGAATGAAGGGCTGCTAGAAATAAAACAGTCAATGGAAGAAGAGAAAATTGCAAGGATGGTGACATAAGTTACTTCAAAGAAGAATGGGCTGATATCCTGGAATCAGGAGAGGCCCTTGGGAAAATTGATGAAGTTCTCAAATATTTTTCAAAAAATGATCATCACTGGAGTATGAAACTCAAACAAGAACTGGAGGCTACTGTATAATGCCAGCATATACTTTTGCCAGAAATATCACACCCCCAAAAAAATAATGAATATAGATGCTATTCTTTGTTCATTCTAAGAAAAAAACAGTTTTAATTTAAATATATTTTTATATTCAAAATAAGAACTTATTTTACAACTCTTCAAAATACAGTCTCCTTTGCTTTATTACTATTTTTTTTAATCTTTTTGTTTTTTATTCTTGCGCATACCTAGTTGGTGTATATATTTACGGCGCACATGAGATATTTTGACATACACATGCAATCAGTAATAATCACGTCATGGAAGATGGGGTATCCATCCCCTCAAGAATTTACACTTTGTGTTACAAACAATCCAATTATGCTTTTAGTTATTATCAAATGTACAATCAAATTATTATTGATTGTATTCATCCTGTTGTGCTATCAAGTACTAGATCTTATTCATTCTCTCTTTTTTTTTAGAAACTAACCATCCTTTTTAATCTGGACATGTGTTCTCAATTTTACGTACAATTTGTACCCAATAATGAACATGGCCTGTAATTGCAGAGCTGAGGGACTGAGACCCAGAAAGGACAGCAACTTTTCTAACGTCACACATCTACTAGTGACAAAGCTAAATCACTTAACGCTCCCATCACCCAGAGGTTGTTAATCTCTGTGCAAAGAAGTAAAGAATTTGCCTTGCACTTAATATAGCTTTTCAATCAAGGTAAGAATCTGATGGCAGGAGAAGTAAAAGACACTGAGGAAAGATCTTATGGAAGATTAAATAAAAATTTGTTTTGTCTTCACTTTAGCTAAAGAAATGACATGTCTAAAACTGATCCTAATCCAAAACGTACATTCCAGGGAGAAGACTTGCCCATTTTAAAGTGTGTTCTGGTACAATTAAGAGGTACACTTAAGATGGGGATTAATTTTAATGATTCTGTTTAGGGTTCTTTGTAAAGGAAAGAGTGCATAGAGGAAACCATGACACTCCCCAGAACCATCATCTCTGCTGCCTGGCTCCTCCCAGCAAGTGTTGATATAAGGCAGAAAAGAGCTTTAAGGTATTACGGAAAGAATCTTTGCATCCCCTCAAAATCCATATGTTCAAGCCTTATGCCCCAATGTGATGGTCTTAGGAGGCAGGGCCTTGGGGAGATGATTAGATTTAGGTGAGGTCATGAAGGTGGGGCCCTGTCTTAGTGCACTTATGCTTCTCTGACAAAATACCTGAGACTGTTATTTATAAAGAGTAGGAATGTGTTTTCTTACAGTTCTAGAGGCTGGGAAGGCCAAGATTAAGGCATCAGTAGGTTTGTTGTCTGGCAAAGGCTTGGTCTCTGCTCCCAAAATGGCACCTTGAACACTCTATCCTCTGAAGAGGTGGAACACTGTGTCCTCACATGCCCAAAGACAGGAAGGTAAAAGGGGAGAATTCCCCCATCAAGGCTTTTTATAAGGGTACCTAATTCATGAGGGATAAGCTCTCATGGCCTAATCATCTTTCAAAGACCCCACCTCTTAATACTATTACATTGGCCTTGTCTGAATTTTGGAGGGGACACACACAAAATGCAGCAGGCACCTTGAAGGGCTTACTGTTCTAACCTAAGAAGAGGAAGAAGAAACCTAAGTGTTCTAACATAAGAAGAGAAAGACCAGAGCTCGCTCGCTCACTCTCTCCCCTCACTTCTTGGCCATGTGAGAACACAGTGAGAAGCAGCTGTCTACAGACCAGAGAAAGGGAACCTTCATTAGGAACAAAATCTGTCAGCACCTTCATCTTGGACTTCCCAGCCTCCAGAACTATAAGAAATAAATGTCTGTTGTTTAAGCTACCTGGTCTATGGCATTTTGTTATGGCAGTTTGAACTAAGACAAAAGATATCTGTATTAGTCAGAGTGCTCTAAAGAAACAGAACCAATGGGATATAGAGAGATATATAGAATAGATTTATTATGAAGGATTGACTTACACAGTTATGGAGATTGAGAAGTTCCACGATCTGTCATCTGCAAGCTGGGGGCCCAGGAAAGCAGTTGGTGTATTTCCAATTCAAGGACAAATGCCCAAGAACCCAGGGAGCCAATGGTTTAAGCCCAAGTCAAGTCTGAAGGCCTGAGAACTTGGCGGGGGTCTGGGCCTTGTAAGTAGTGTAAGTCTTGGTCTGAGTCCAAAGGCCTGGGAATCAGAAGCACTGATATCAGAGAGCAGAAAAGGATGGACGACCCACTTTAATGAGGATGAGCAAATTCAAACTTCCTCCACCTTCTTGTTCTATTCACCCAGTAGTTGCTCAGTGTTATTTGATTAAAGTGCAGTTTAGCTGGACCTTAACAAATGAGTATGGTCTAAGTAGGCAGAGAATAGAGACAATAATGGGGATTATTAGAGCAATACTAGGGATAATTATAGCAATACTAGGGATAATACTAAGAAATTCCGTTGCAGAAAATATTACATAATTCCAACATCCCAGACTTGACAAGTGGATTTTCTGACCTGCCGTGCACAGAGCATACAGGAGGTTTCCAAATGTGAATTCAGGAATGTGGCTGCAGCTGTTCTCTGGAGCTGAGAGGTCCCAGATAGAAAGCTGAGTGGTGTGCACACAGATTCACCTAAAAGTGCACCTGTTATAGCTGAGTAGACTCAGAGTGAATGAGAGGCTAAGAAGCAGCACTTTCAGACCATTCTTACCCCATACTACAGCCATCAAGAAGCGAGCCCCATTGGACTGGATTTCCATTCAGTGTGAATTTTTGAAAAGCTACATATGAAACGGCCCCTGCTACCCCCAACTTAGGATAAACCAGTTATTCCCAACTTAGGATGGCTCTGAAGGGTCATCCTAGTTTCAGGACTCCCCACAGGGTCGGTGATGGCTTCTGCTGGGCCTGCATCACAGCTCAAGTTTTCCCTCACCCAAACGTGGGTCCCCACTTCTTTAAGGGTTGATCCCCAAACCTCCTGCACATGAACCATTGCAGCCTCTGCTTCCGGGGAACCCAGCTTTGCAACACTGCCTGAAGAAACAAAAGGTAAGGTCCATGATTTCAAGCCTCAGTTTAGCTAGAAATATCAAACGCAGCCACAGAAATCATTACAGTATAGCACAGATTATAGACTATAAACCTCTTGAAGGTAGACACACTGCCTCATTGTTTTAGTATCTTCAGAGCCCAGCAGCAATCCAGGTTGTAGTCACTGTCTGTGGAATGGATGGACAGATGGAAAACAAATGAGTTAGCACTCATGAGAAGGGCTATCAGAGCTCAGAGCAACACAAAGTCACCATGGAGTTTCGTTCCTGGGAAAGGTATCACTAAGAAAGTAGCAATTAAGTAAGGGTCTTCTACACAGTAGGGAGAGAGAAACCCAATGCAAGAATGAGATCCCACGATGCAAGAATGAGATCACAAAGAACCAAGACTAGATTGAGAAGAAGGAAATATTGATAGCTGTCTAGACTGCCCATCTATAAAAGCCACTAAAATGTTACTAGAAACATAATCAAATAGATAATTGTGTGATAGCATGTGCCCATATTTCTTTCAAGGATGTAACTGGAAATAAAACTCTGATAATTCTATTGGAGTGAGGAGGAAACCCCAAAGACACATTCTCAAATGTTCACACAACACATGGCCACTTGACTTCCTTTAAAAGGGCAGGGCTGGGTAAAAGCAGGTTTAGGTGAGAGCTGGATGGCTGAGGATGTTAAATAGTCAGGGGGCTACTCTTGCCACTGCCATTCTTCTTCTTTGATTCTCTGAGTCCCCTACTTCATGCAGCCATCAGCCACTCCCCTAAACAGACACTGAAAAAAAAATTTGAAGAACATTAGTTTTAAAAGACATCAAATCATTAGCCTCCTTTGGCTGCCCACATGCTTCAATTAAGTCTTAAATCTAGAGATATGCAGTAAGGAGAGAAAAAATGAGAAAGATATTAGAGATGTCAGGGATGAGTTCACCCCATGATTGTTACTAAAGCTGTTTGAGGCTGTTTGCATTTCTGCCCGTTCCATAAGTGTACAATTGTTGCATGCTTTGTGCGTGTGTGTGTTGTTTATGTGCATGTGTGTGTGTAGAGAAACATCAGAAGAAAGGCCTAAGTTGTGTTCTCACTGTAAATCCAGTGATGTCCAGACAATCCTGGAAGCTTTTTAATGCCTTCTTGACTCCCAGTTTCCAAGACCAAGACTCTTAACCCTTCCCTAATGAAAGCCTCCCCTTTACTCACTGGAAAGGTAAATGGATAAAAAAGGAACTCATCAGGGTCAGGGGCATGGTGAGGCTGAGGATCACAGCACTATTTGGGGGAAATGGCTGGAACCAGTGGGGCAATGTCATTTTAAATACAGCAAGGCGTGCATTAGGACTATTCTCTCTGCCATTCTCCAGTGACTGCTGCTGGGGGCCTAGGATTGCCAGGAGTCTCAGTGCTCATGGCAGGGCTCAAAGCTTTGCAGTCCTGTCACAAGGAAAGATTGTGAAGGTAGAAGGCAGTTTCCACACTTTAGCATTTACTTGTTGGAGTACAGAATGGAGGTGTCAAAAGGCCACAGAAATACAGAGACTATTGGCAACTCCTCCTATAGGGCCCCAGCAACACTGCAGGGTTCTGGGGAGGGGATTACTGTAGAGACAGTGGAAGCTGCTTGATACGATCGGACCACAGAGGAGGACAAGATGGACAAATCCAGATAGCCATTCCTGAGCCCATAGGAGACCCCAAGAACCCTTAAGGACAAAAGGAAGGAGTGAGGAGTTGGAATACCCAAAGTTTTGAGAAGGAGATTAAGCCAAAGAAAGACTGGTTTGTTGCAAATATTCAGGCTCTGTTGTACATCCCAACACCAGATGGTTATTCCTGGGAAACATGGGTGTGTGTGCAGATGACTGTATTTACGGAGTTCACCAAGAGGACATAACCGCATCTGGACAGCTGGAAATCCCACTCCTGACTATTTATATTGTGGGTGTTTTCCCGAGCAGTGGAGAGAAGTAGCCAGCAGGCTCACCGGAGGAGCCCTCCTCTGCAACACTTGGAGAGGAATTTCATTGATTTTCCTTTCCTGGGGTTTCCAGTCTTGATGGCATGTGGAATAACCAGCCTGGTGCAAAAGTGAAAACAGAACCTTCAGGAAGGCTGACTAAGTGGTTGTTGATGTAATCAGAGGTTCTGAGTGCTGAGGGAAAGTCCCAGGACTTAAAAAGAATCTCTTCCATGCATACTTTTGACAGATGCCTGAAGTTCTGCCATGACAGCCCCACTCTGTTTGCCTTCAGTGCTGTTCATGGCACTTTGGAGGATTTTGTTGGGGAAAGAGCTTGTTTTTAAATTTAAGTATTAAAATAGATTTTGCAGCCAGCTTTGGTAGCTTACATCTATAATCCCAGTATTTTGGGAGGCTGAGGCAGAAGGATCACTTGAGCCAAAGAGCTCAAGGCCAGCCTGGGCAACATAGCGAGACCCTGTTTCTTTAAAAAAAAAAAAAAAAAAAAGATACTGCATACTGCATTCACATGACTCAAAAGTCACAGACCTAACTTTAGAATTGACTTATATATATATATGCACGGTATCCCTTCCACACCTTACCTTCACCACCATTGCTGTCATAACCTCCCCTAGCCATTGTTGTGAGGGTTCTGTGTATCCTTTGAGGGTTTCTTTTTGCACGGATGAGCAATGTAAATATATATTCTCATCCCATCTTACCCAAAGATAGCATATTATAACACTCTGTTTTATTTTTTGTTTTTTATTTGTCTGAGTTTTTTAGTTTAAAAAAATTTAGTAATTCTTTTTACTGAAAAAACAGGTGTGTTTGACACCTCTCAGATGTTTCCTTGTGATTCATTAATTTATTTTCATTTCCATAGGTTATTGGGGAACAGGTGACGTTTGGTTACATGGGTAAGTTATTTAGCGGTGATTTGTGAGATTATGCCCATCACCTGAGCAGCATACACTGAACCCAATTTGTAGTCTTTTATCTCTCACCCTCTTCCTACCATTTCCCCGGGTCCCCAAAGTCCACTGTGTCATTCTTATGCCTTTGTATCCTCATAGTTTAGCTTCCACTTATGAGTGAGAACATACGATGTTTGGTTTTCCATTCCTGAGTTACTTCACTTAGAATAATAGTATCCAGTCCAGCCAGGCTGCTATGAATGCCATTAATTCATTCCTTTTTATGGCTGAGTTGTATTCCATTGTGTGTGCGTGTGTGTATGTGTGTGTGTATCACAGTTTCTTTATCCACTCATTGATTGATGGGCATTTGGGTTTGTTCCACATTTTTGCAATTGTGAATTGTGCTGCTATAAACATGGGTATGCAAGTATCTTTTTTGTATAATGACTTCTTTTTCTCTGGGTAGATACCCAGTAGTGGAATTGCTGGATCAAATGGTAGTTCTATCTTTAGTTCTTTAGATGTATCTTTGTAATTTAAACAACTGGATGGTATTCCATTATATGAATATACCATAATATTTTATCAGTCCTTTGTAATCGTCATTTGGGTTTTATATAGTTTTTGCCATTTCAAATAATCTGGCAAGGGTGGAGCCTGGAGAAGTTACCAAAATGGCCATTTTGCACATGTGCAAGTATATCTGGAAAATAAACTCCAGAAGTGGAAAGGATAAATTTTGTAATATTTATAGATACTGTATATGTGAGTGTATGTGAAAGTGTGCTTATGATTTTTTGTTTTGGAGGAATTTTAGACTTACAGAAATGTTGCCAACATAATCCAGAGTTCCTATATACACCTTATGATACTGCATTTTTTTGATATACAGACATTTGCCATTTTTATGTAGTCACTCTACTTATGTTTTGCTTTGTAGTTTCTACCTTTGCAGAAAAAAAATCCATTCTTTTTGTTTAGTTTGGTTTGGGTTTATCTTTTACATTAATTATTTAATTCATCTGAATTTATTTCTGTATATGGTATAAGGTATGAGGTAGGAATGTAACTTAATTTTAAAAATTGTTGGCCAGGCATGGTGGCTTACACCTGTAATCTCAGAACTTTGGGAGGCTGAGGGGGGCAGATCATGAGGTCAAGAGATCAAGACCATCCTGGCCAACATGGTGAAACCCCACCTCTACTAAAAATACAAAAATTAGCTGGGCATGGTGGCGCATGCCTGTAGTCCCAGCTTCTCAGGAGGCTGAGGCAGGAGAATCACTTGAACCCAGGAGGCGGAGATTGCAGTGAGTCAAGATTGCACCATTGCACTCTAGCCTGGTGACAGAGCAAGACTCCGTCTCAAAAACAAAACAAAAAAAAATTGTTAATGAAAGTTCCCAATTATAGTATCTTTTGTTAAATAGTTCTTCCCCTCAAGCATGAATATAAATTTAGCATACAGTAAAGGCAGAGTACATAGCAGGAGAGGAGTCAGGGCAATTCTATTAAATTGATCTGACTTATAAATATTAGTGCTTTGGGGACAATTTAATATTTCAATAAATTCATTATATGTTCCATTGGTTTTTCAGCTGATTTTTCTTGAATTTCTAGGTAAATCATTATATTTGCATTATGTTTTATAATAAGAACAATTTTGTCTCCTTTTAAATATTTTTTGCTCTTGTTTTAATTTCTTATTTTATTGCATTGGCCAGAACTGAGGAGATGGGCAAAGGATGGAATCAAGGGCACAAACAGAGGGGCCTCACTTTAGAAAGGGAGATAAACGTACCTTTCCATTGAGGCAAGAAGGAGAAAGGACAAAACTGTACAAGGAAGTGGGAAATGAAGCACCCTCTTCTTGGGAGGAATGCAGAGGAATAAGTGTCCTCAGGATAAGAACCAGATTTTAGTCAAGACAAGAAGGTAAAAAAGAAAACATTAGGAGAAGAGGCTAGGATGTGGGGAGTGTGTTCACAGAGGGCAAAATGGAACTATTTAGAGTAAATCAAGAAATAGAAGTGTGGGACATGGAGAGACAGCTTCAAGGCTTATGGACATGAGAGTCTTAGAGATAGATGACCAGCGAGGTGTACGACTGCAACCTGACCAAGGATAACAGGGGTTCGAGACGTGGACCTATTGGTTGCTCAAAGTTTCTAAAAGGAGCAGTATCAGAGTCCTCTAGAGCACAAACAACTGTGGCAGTGGGGAGAAGTTGCCACAATGGGAGTTGATTATCTTTCTAAGAGGGTTCCAATGCCAGAGGGCAGACAAGTGATAAGACCAGCAAATGTTATAATTTAGCAGTCTAAGTACTTCCAGTGCTGGCTAAAATGGAGTAGGTTTACTATAGCCTATATCTTCCATTAATTACAACAACAATTCTGAGGAATATAAAAAGCAACTACTGAGAGCTATAAAAAGTAAATAATAGCAGGTGGATTGGGGAGGAAAGATCAAATTTAAAGAATGACTAGGGGTTGAGAGCAGTGGCTCATGCCTGTAATCTCAGCACTTTGGGAGGCTGAGGAGGACGGATCACGAGGTCAGGAGTTTGAGACCAGCCTGACCAACACACTGAAACCCTGTCTCCACTAAAAATACAAAAATTAGCCAGGCGTGGTGGCATGTGCCTGTATTCCCAGCTACTCAGGAGGCTGAGGTAGGAGAATTGCTTGAACCCAGGAGGCAGAGGTTGCAGTGAGCTGAGATCGCGCCACTGCACTCCAGCCTGGGTGACTAAGCAAGACTCTGTCTCAAAAAAAAAAAAAAAAGAATGATCAGTATGATGGTGAGTTTCTTTGTTTTTTGCTTTGCTTTGGTTTTGTTTGTTTGTCTGTCTCCTTTACTTCCCAGCTTTGACCTGAAGGTAGATCACATTACTGGAGGTGTATGGTTAATGCAGCTAGCAAAAACTGGGAGAAACCTCCTCTTTCCAGCCATAGGACCAGGCTTTTTGTGAGCCAGAAAGCATCGGAGTAATTCCCATTCTTTTTCCTTTTTCCCCCTTTCTTTTCTCTCTGCACTCTGTACTGTGGCCAGCCCAGTTGCAGAGCTGTGCTGCCACTGCAGTGGCATGGGCACATAAGACTGAAGAGAAAACCTCCTGGCTGGGAATGGTGGCTCACACCTGTAATCCCAGCACTTTGGGAGGGTGAGGCAGGTGAATCACTTGAGGCCAGGAGTTCAAGACCAGCCTGGCCAACATGGTGAAACCCCATCTCTACTAAAAATACAAAAATTATCCAGGTGTGGTGGCACGCACCTGTAATTCCAGCTACTCAGGAGGCTGAGATAGGAGAATCGCTTGAACTCAAGAGGAGGAGGTTGCAGTGAGCTGAGATCACACCGCTGCACTCCAGCATGGACAACAGAGCAGAGCAAGACTCCATCTCAAAAATAAAAAGGAAAAGAAAAGCTCCTGTGAGCCTAAGAGTGGAGACAATTCCTACTATTTTTTTCTACTATTTTTTTCCTCCCTTTTCTCTCACCACTTTTCTTCTAGGATGGGGACAGGGGCTAAAACTCTTAAAAAGACCCATATTTCTGGCCAGAGGAATCTGGAAACAAACCCATAGGATCATACAGTATGTGGGAAATTCTGTAGAGAAGAGAGCTGGAGAAGCAGATACCATAATTCTGTGTAGGAACTAGCACAAATCCCAAGCTCAGCATTGAATCTCACATGCATAGAACAGACCCAATGAAGCATAGTAAAGGCTTGAGAACTGAACTATGATACAAACCACTGAAAAGTCCAAACTAAACTCTGAGGGGCCATGCATGGGGCAGATTTACACAGCATAAGAAAGACTTTGAAAATTAAACTGACATTGGGCCCATCCCCAGAGGGTGAAACAGAACTTACGGTTCAAACACAATCAGGTTGATTGCCTGCTAAAACAAACAAACAAAAATATTCTATAGAGTGTTTTAATATAACTCAAACTCTCATCACATAATATTCAAAGTGTTTAGAATACCATCCAAAGTTACTTAACATGCCAACAACCAGGAAAATGTCACCAAATATCAAGAAAAGACAATTAAAAATGCCAAATATGAATAATCCAAATGATCTGACAAAGACTTTAAAGCAGTATTATAACCAAACACTATGAAATACAAATAAACATTTTTGACAAAAATGTAAAGATGAACATACTCATCAGAGGAAAATTATTTTTTCAAAATGGAAAGTTTAGAATTGAGAATATAATATCTGAAATAAAGAATTCATTGCAGGGGCCCAACAACAGATTGAAGATGATGAAAGAGTGAGTGAATCTGAATATAGATCACTCGTAAATTTCTAATCTGAAAAAGAGAAAAAAAAATGGATTATAAAACAAACAAACTGAGCCTTAGGAATTTGTGGGATGATATCAAAAATTCTAACATTCATCAAAAATTCCAACATTCATGTCACTGGTCCCAGAATAAGAAAGAGATTGGTGCAGAAACAATATTTAAAAAAAATAGGATGAAAATTTTTCAAATTTTGTGAAAGACAACGGTTTACACATTTAAAAATCTCAGTGAATCTCAAACAAGACAAACTCAACAAAAACCAACAAATCATAATCAAACTGATAAAAAAAAAACCAATATGAAGGGGAAAAAAAATCTTGAAATCAGACACAGAAAAATGACACATTACATGTAGGAGACATCAATTCAAACGACTGCAGATTTCTTATCTGGAACCATGGAGGCTAGAAGACAATGGTACAGGATCTCTAACATGCTAACAGAAAATTGCCAACCCAGACTTCTATATCCATTGAATAGGCTGTTCAAGAATGAAAAATAAAGACTTTTCAGAGGAAGGAGAACTAAGAATTTGCCACCAGATGATCTGCTCTAAAAGAAATGCTAAAAGAAGTTCTTCAGACTGAAGGAAAATGATACCAAAGGGAAACCTATAACTTTAGTAATTTTTAAAAAACGAAGAGCCACAGAAATTATTTTAAATGGATAAAAATAATGGACTTTTTTTGTTAAGTTTTTTCAAATATGTATGATTATTGAAAACAAGAATTGTTTAGCTTTGCACAGTGGCAGTATCATAGCCAATGAGGTTTATCCAAGGCACAATTATTGCTGGTTATTGCTAATTGAAAACAAGAATTATTTTACATTGTCTGGTGGAATATTCAGTGTATATGCAGAGCAACTGAAATTCTTATGCATTTCTGGTAGAAATGCAAAATGGCACATTCCCATTTTCTAGATTAGTACATTCTAGAAAACTATTTGGCAGTTTGTTATGAAGTTAAATATACATATGTGTAGAACACACCCAAAGGCAAGAAAGAGAAAGGACAAAACTGTGCAGGAAGTGGGAAATGAAGCAATCCCACTTTTAAGCATTTATCCTACAGAAACAAAAATTTTACATTCACACAAACATCTGTGTGCAGATAATGAGAGTAGCTTTATTCATAATCACCAAAAACTAGAAACAATCCAAATGACCTTTGCTGCTGAATGAATAAACAAACTGTGGTACATCCATACAATAGACAATAGTCTACAATTTATGTGACACTCTGAAAAAGGCTAAACTGTAGAGATAGAGAACTGTTTGTCCAGCGTTAGGGATGGAGGGAGGAGGTGACTATAAAAGAGCAGCATGGCCAGACACGGCGGCTTGTGCCTGTAATCCCAGCACTTTGGGAGGCTGAGGTGGGTGGATCATGAGGTTAGGAGATCAAGACAATCTTGGCCAACATGGGGAAACCCCATTTCTACTAAAAAAAAAAAAATTAGCCAAGCGTGGTGGTGCATGCCTGTAATTCCAGCTACTTGGGAGGCTGAGGCAGAAGAATCGCTTGAACCAGGGAGTTGGAGGTTGCAGTGAGCCGAGATCACACCACTGCACTCCAGCCTGGCAACAGATCAACACCCCACCAAAAAAAAAAACAGCATGAGGAAAATTGGGGGAGTGGTAATGGAACTGTTCTGAACCTGATTCTTGTGGTGATTACATGACTCTATGCATTTCTCAAAACTCAGAACTGAACACCAACACAATAATTGTTCTTTACACAATTTTAGACATTTTTTTAAATGTAGTCATCTGTTAAATTTTCAATTTCATGTGTCCCTCCCTTAAGTCAATATATACAGTATCTAAAAGATGAATGGAAATTGAATTCTTGTAAAACTAAATATTTGAAAATTCACCAGGGGAGCTTAACTTTTAAGAGAATCATAGAAAACTTGGTTAGTGTACCTGTTACCTGCTACTGTCTATATAAAGTCGAGTTTTGGATTTCATTGTCTGTTTAAAGTGAGATGGCACAGCTGGACGAAAAAGAGTGGGAGCCCTGCAGGGCAGTTCAAGTCCCTCAGCACCTGCCACCAGAGAAACATAACATCTTCCCCTGATTTAGTGAAAAGGATACTGGGAGATGGGGCTTGCACACCCAGGTGTGCTGTAACTTGCCTTTTTTTAGATTGGGCTCACAGCTGAAGGTCACTGGGGCCTGAGTCCCCATGAGCCAGATCACAGCCACATCCCTCTCTCACACTGCCAGCCTAAGAATACCCTGATGTCAAGAGCAAACAGCAAGACCATGAGAAGGAGGAAGTTGCCTTTGTCTCAGCTTCGTGTTTAGTGATGTGTGTCAGAGATGACACCTGTTCAACAAGCCAGGTAAACTTTATGCTCCTTGTTCTTGGCTTCTTTCTAGCCCTGCAGTTAGCTCAGGTGCTCCATTCGGCGAGTTTGCACATCCTGCTCACATTTCCACAGGCCTCACTTTCCTAAGCTGTGTTTCAGGTTCAGTAGTCTGCCTTGCCCCTCCTAGGAAGGTGAGGAACATCTTTGCTCAGTAACTTCCTGAAGAAACAATGGATGCAAAACTCATTGTTATCAATCACGGAGCATAATAAATGTCTAAGGAAGTTTCTTATAAAGCAAGCCTAGTGTGGCTTCTTCTACAAATTGAAGTCTCCTTATGAAAAGAACCAAATCCCATCTCCCTCCTGAGCCACACACATATATACACACACACACTTGCCAATTTCTCTAGCTACTAAATCCACATTGGACATAATGTGGTTTTCTTTTTTTTTTTTTTTTTTTTTTTTGGACTGGTGAGCATTCTAGCAGTCATTCTCTCAAGTCTCTTAAAAATACAAATGTTTCATCCAGTGATTCTGAGAGGAATAAACTTGAACTGAATTGCTGGATATCGAAACCGCTTCTGGGAGCCTCAAACTCCCAACAGAAGCATTTCCTCTTCTTTCCTTACCAGGGGCTGCTTCTGTTTCTTTCTTTTTTTTTTCCATTTCCACCCAGCATCCCCTACTGTTTTATCTAGCACTCCCCACTGACAGGATGCATCTTTCACAGAAGAAGAAGATGGTGCTATACATAACTCAACACAAGGGGATGATATACTTAAATAAAGTATGCATTTAGTAAATAAGAAGAAATTGGGCCGAGCACCATGACTCACGTCTGTAATTCCAGCACTTAGGGAGGCTGAGGCAGGTGGATCATCTGAGTTCAGGAGTTCAAGACAGTAGTGAAACACTGTCTCTACTAAAAATACAAAAATTACCCGGGCATGGCGGCACATGCCTGTAGTCCCAGCTACTAGGGAGGCTGAGGCAGGTGAATTGCTTGAACCTGGGAGACACAAGTTGCAGTGAGCTGAGCTAGGACCACTGTACTCCAGCCCAGGAGACAGTGTGAGACTCCATCTCAAAAAAAAAAAAAAAAAAAAAAAGAGAGAGAGAGACAGAGATTGTTAAGTTGTAATACAAATGTCCTCTCCTATTGCCAAAATACTACAAGAGTTCATTTTCTTTCTCTAGGGCTCTTGCTGCAACTGGAGGGAATCAGTGAATACTGCTAAATTTTTAAAATAAAGTTAAGCATAAATCAAAGTTAAATCATTAATTGTCTTACTGTTGAAAAACCAAAGAGCATCCACTAACAAGAAAGAGTTCATGGACTCCTGGTCCAGTTCATCCCTCAGTCTCTGCCAGGCTCCCTTCTCTGGCCTGAATGTTTGTATCTCCCCAAACTGCCTATGTTAAAATCCTAACCCTGATGATATTAGGAGGTGCAGCCTCTGGGCTGATTAGGTCATGAGGGTGGAATCCTCTTGAATGGGATTAGTGCCCTTATAACAAAGGCCTGAAAGAGACCTATTGCCTCTTCCACCATGTGAGGACACAGCAAGAAGGCACCATCTATGAACCAGAAAGTTGGCCTCCACCAGACATTGAATCTGCAAGTGTCTTGTTCTTGGACTTGCCCACCTCCAGAACTGTGAGAAATAAATTTCTACTGTTTATAAGTTGCTCGGTTTATGGCATTTTGTTATAGCAGCCCAAAAAGACACTCATCCTATGCTATCTGATTTTCTACCTATCAAAGGAGAGTAACAGGTCAGGGGGACCAATGAATACCCCTTGGACCCTGCCTCACCTGGCATGCCAAGCTGTGGCTCGTTTCTTAAGGATTCCATGACCGTACCAGCCAAAGGAGCAGAATTATTTCAGGAACGTCTTAGGACTGGGGTTTTCCTACTTTTGGAGTTCTCATCCCATATCAAATCAAAATTTTAATATTTGCCAGTACACCAAAATCAAAATGCTTTGCTTTACTCTTGAGCTGCAGGCTAGAAAACTATATGGTTACTCATGTGTTTCTAGTTATGCCAGAATGTCCAGCTCCTTTATTGGGATGAGGTTTCCTAGCCACCCTTGGAGCCACTTTACATTTATTAGGCCCTGGGGAGCCTTATTGGCGATGACTGTTGTTTCTAAGCCAGCCTGAGAAAAGCAGGAGATCCACCTCCTCGAAATAAGGTCTCAAACAGTCCCACAAGCACGGGATCAAAAAACCCCTGGGAAAGCAACCCATGTTCAGCCAGTGAGCCCCTCTTTAAAAGACAAAAATGATTTCCCATAGAAGCATCAATATCCCCTCAAACCAAAAGCCAGGCCCCAACTGAGAAGTTTTTAAAATACGGCCTCCTGGTTCCATGTCAGTCTCCTTGCAATATTCCTGTCTTCTCTGTCCAGAAACCAAAGAATATCATCTAGTTCCAGACTTACGAGCCATTAATGAGACCATAATTCCCTTACATCATATAGTGTCTAATACTTATAATTACCCAAATACTGGGAGACACCATTTGGTTCACGATATTAGATCTTAAGGATGCTTTCTTTTGTATCCCTTCGCACCCCAACTCTCAATATTTTCTCAATTGTTTGCTTTTGAGTGACCCTATTCTGAAACTAGTATTTCCCAGTAGTACACTTGAACGGTACTGCCTCAGGGCTTTATGGATACCCCTCATTTGTTCTGAAACATCTTGGCATGAGAATTAAGGGAGCTAGAGTGAGACAGGGGAGCCAATACTCCAATATGTAGATGACATCCTGGTATGCAATCCCACTAAAGAGGACTCAGGTAAGAATGGCATTCAAGTCTTAGAGTTCCTGGGAGAAAGAGTATTGGATCTCTCCATCCAAGGCCCAGATTTCCAAACCTGAGGTAAAATATCTGAGGTACATCCTAAGCCCAGAAAATCAGACCTTGTCCATCAAACGAAAGGAGGTTGTCTAAAAGGTGACACCTCCACAAAAAAAGAAATAATTCAGAGTCTTCCTGGGTATGACAGGATTTTGCAGGATTTGAATCCTAGGATTTGGGTTCATTTCTAAGTCACTGTATGAGACCCTGACAGGGTTAGATCATGAACCTCTCAGAGGGGTTTGCATAGTAATAAACCACACATGGTGTTCTTACATTAACAATTCAGGATTAGTTGAACTGCTAGTTCAAAAGACTTACCAACAGGCTACTGGCCTCATAATTTCAATAACCCCCACTGCTCAAAGTATCTGGATTCCATCAAAGGATATCTGCCAAGTGTGACACGGTATCCACCTTTCCTAGGACCTTTAATAGCTATTGTATTATGGCTACTCTTTGGTCTTTGTTTAACCTCCTTGCAAAGTGTGTGTCTTCCAGGTTGCAACAGTTCCACGCCAAAACTATGGTTATGCTAGGATTCCAGCCAGTCCCTGCCTTGGATTCAGACTGATGATCCACCCTTGGGACTCTTAGACAGGCAGCCAGAAATTTCTATGTCCTCACTATGCAGGGTCAATGCCCCTGATCAACAGGAAGTAGATTCAGAAGACTGACTTCCTCCCTCAACAATTCCTAAGAATAAGGTATGGAAATCTCTGCAAGTGGGGAGGGAAAATGAGACAGAAATAATATAGGGTGGTCACACCTGTATGATTAAAGGCTATAGGCTAATAAAACCCTGAAAACCAGGGTGTGGATCAAGCTGACTAAGAGCAGCAACTAGACCCAACATGGTGCTGAATTTGACCCAGGTTTCACATAGGACCTTTTTTATATGCTCATTAACACACAAAATCCTGCACACATTAGCACCATGACAGTTCCAGGAACACCCATATTTGGCGTAAAAATGGGTGTCACCGCAGTTTCAACAAATCCTCATCTTCTTTCAGGAATTTTCATGAATATTCCACCCCTTGGTTTAAAAAAACCATAAAGATAGAAACCCCATTGCAAGACTCTGTCTTGAGTACATCTGCACTCCACTTTCTTAAGTGTGTACTTTTTACTTTGCAAAAAATCTCTGTATTCTCACTAAAAAATAAAATAAATAAAATTTGCCAGCATGTCACATTAAATATAATTTATACATGGCTATATAAGCCTTAGAAGCAATTAACTAGTTGATACAGTTTTGTAGACATCTAACTGGGTGTTCATTAGTTTTTGTTTTCTTTTGTTTTCCTTTCATGTTTTGAGATCAATGCATTTCTTTTGGGTTTTCAAACATTCCCATTGTCCCCTATAAAGCTGGTACACGTAAGGAGTTGATTCTCTTGTGCTTAATGGATACAATGGCCTTGCACAGAGGGAAACAGGAATGGCACCTCTGGGCCAAATCCATGGTACATCAAACTCAAGATGCTTTTACTATTGGCCAGGCGCGGTGGCTCAAGCCTGTAATCCCAGCACTTTGGGAGGCCGAGGCGGGCGGATCACAAGGTCAGGAGATCGAGACCACAGTGAAACCCCGTCTCTACTAAAAATACAAAAAATTAGCCGGGCGCGGTGGCGGGCGCCTGTAGTCCCAGCTACTCAGGAGGCTGAGGCAGGAGAATGGCGGGAACCCGGGAGGCGGAGCTTGCAGTGAGCCGAGATCGCGCCACTGCACTCCAGCCTGGGCAACAGCGTGAGACTCCGTCTCAAAAAAAAAAAAAAGATGCTTTTACTAAGCATGGCCCAAAATATTTGAAGAGAGGAGGAACCCAGAGTTCTAACACCATCAGTCAGTTTCACTTGTATTAGTCATTCCATATTCACAACCACTTTTTGAGCTTGAAATTAGTATCCTTATGTTCCAAATGGGATATAACCACAAAAGATCTCAGCAATTTGCCCAATGTCCCATCTCTAGAAAGTGGGCTTTTGAACTCAGGTCTCATGGCTCCGAATTCCACCATCTTCAGCTTAGTCATGACTCCTGCAGGTACAGCAGAAAGTCATAGCTCTCTTTCCTGACATTAAAGTTAGATAAATATTGGCCAGTTTCAATGATTACTTAATGTTCTGCCTTTCTTAGATTTGTTTGTATAATTTAGGAGATACTCATTCTTTTTATGTCTGTGTCTTCTTGCCCAAAATGGCCCTTATTTAAGCTGGAAAGGTACTCCCATGTAAGTGCTGTTTATTTTGCTTTTTTTTTTTTTTTGAACTACTTTCTGTGTTCCTTCTTAGCCTTGCCTATCACGAGCAATCTCTGTTTTTTACGCCTAGATCACATGCTGTCTGTAGAATTCACTTGGCACTTGGAACCCAATGTCTCCTTTTCATTCCTGCTGATCTGGTCTCTCTCAAACAGCACTCTGGGACCCTCCAAGCAAAGGTTGGATCTTACGCTTCTTGCTGTCTCCCTTAGCACTGTGGTCTAATAGTAAATGGGTCCTGGTTTCTGGATCCCCCTCTGATGCTAGCCAGTTATGTGATCTTGGGCAAGTCACCCAACATCTCAGTCTCTTTATTCATGAGATGGAAACAATAGTTGTCCTGCTTACCTCACAGGATTATTACAGAGATGAGACAGCAAGTCAACGTCCATGTAAGTGCTTTGCAATCTAGTAATATTGTGCAATTATACAGGGTTATTAGCCTAAAGTATTGCTAAGTGATATTGGGAGGAGTAGGTCACTGGGGTCTCCTGTCAAACAAAGGAGTTTATAAACTATGACAGGGACCAATACTGCACTCGGCTTCTCAAGATCACAGCAGGTGCCTGAAGCAATGGGTCAGATTTGATGTGACAGATGATTTGGCAGTCAACCTTCTAGGAGAGCAAGGAAAAATTATCAGGCAGTGACACTCTTGTGAGCCAGCAAATCTCCTGGTCCCTTCAAAAAACTCAACCCCGAGTGGTACCATTGGATCACTGGACATCTAGAATATACCAAGAGCTATTGCCAGCACTCAAATATGCACACTACTCTCAGCACTCACCTTAACAAAACATCAAAGGTGCAAGCACAGATGCCGGTACAAGGAGAAGGCACTTTGCCAAATCTTTTCTTAAAGCCCCAAATTGTCAAGGTGAAGAAGCTGTGAGAGTAGAATGGGCTAAAGCACAATGAATAGTTCTAGAGGAAGCTGAGGCTGGGGAGAGACTGAGAGGGAAGGAGGCTCCAAGCCCAGGATAAGGGGCAGGAAGGGAAAAATCAGATGCTTCACCTAGTAAGTCTGGGCTTAACAATTCACTGGGGAAATGCTTGCTGTGGAAAAGGAATGCCTTCCACAGTATAGCTCAAAATAGAAGCAAAGCCACCACTTGTAATACATTGCAAGCAAAGAAAGACACCTGGGCTGTCAAGGTAACATCACCAAGGCTAGCCCACCAGTCCAAGTCTAAAACATATCTCCCTGTCCCGTAGTCTAATACCCACTGTGGCCAGCAGGCCTCTTCATTCTCTCAGCTCTTTCCAAAGCCCCTAGATTTTATTTACAACAGTTCATCCATCTTACCTAGAATGGCCCCCCTTGGTATATCCCCCTTGGTATATCCCACTCAAAGCCAGTATGGCTGCACTTGACAACTGGGCAAGTCTCTCCTCCTGCACAAAGCCTACTGCATCCACCCCAGTACCTTGGAAGGCCCCACTCCACTGAGATCATAGAAGACTTGGTGCATGCATCTACTGTAGAGCAAGCTTTTCTAGAAACACAAGTGAGTAAATGTGCTTGTGTTTCTAGTTTGAGTTCCCCAAAAATCAGAGCCTGAGTCAAGGACATGAGTCAAGGACTTGAGTACAGATTATTTATTTGGAAGACGATGCCAGAAAGCAGAAGAGTATATGATGTGAGACAGGGAAGAAGGAACCAACCAAGGATGCATTATTAACGGTCTACATCTTGAGCGACTGGGCCTCAACCCCATTGGAATCCTCTGAGTAACCACTGAGTAGAACGTGCCTTGGAATTGTCCTAACTGAAGACGGACAGCTGAGCATATGGCCATGGTCTTGCCTTCATTGCTGGTGATGCCCTTGGAGGCTTTATCTTGCCCCTCTTTTTGTGCTTTCAGGTCACAACTCACACAATGGAGTATGTCACCTCTTTGGTGTGACATACCTTCTTGGGTTTCAGAAAAAGCCCTGAAGCTGCAAATCCACAGGAATCAGTTTGGTGCACCACAAGTCACCCCAAGATCTGCCGCAGTGAGCACACACCTGCTTTCTCTTGCCAACCAGATCATAAGCTCCTAGAGTACAAAGATCATAAAAGGAGAAAGAAAACCAGGCAGATGGCTTCAACTGTAGACTGATATCATTTTGGCTAAAACCTTGAGATAGTTTTCTCTTGGTTGTTTTCAATTGATGGCATTTTATCAGTCCCTTTCCCCTATGTTCTCACTGAGAAATAAAACCATAGCATTATATGGCAAAACCAAAGCATTATATGGCAAAATTGTAACATTATATGGCAAAATCATAGCACATTATATGGCAAAATCATATAAGGAAATAATACAGAAAAAGCTGTGCCTTCGTTCATTGTAGCAGCAACTGTGTCTATCACCATCTTTAATTCAGAAGAAAAGTGAGAGAAATCTCATCTTTTTCCATTAGATCCTTTGCTGGCCCCCATCTTGCCAGTCCTTCAAGAAGTAGGGTCAGACCCAAATGACCAGACTGACCCTGGGGAAGTCAAGTCATTTAACCTCTCTGAGCCTCAATGTCCCCATGTGTAAAGCAGGGACAGTAACTGTGCTGACACCACAGGGATAATGTGAGCATCACGTACGGTAATGTTTGAAAAGACTTTGCAAACTGTAAACAGACATTCAAATGTCAGCTATTATTATAGCAGGTTTGGGTCCCAGATACTTGCCCTGCAGCAATCCATGCTGTGCCAGCTGGACAGGATCTTGCTTCCTTCTCTGAAAAATTCAGCTCAAGTTTTACAACACCTAAGGACACATGTCCTATGCTGCCCAGGTTATTATTTATGTAGGTGCCTTGTGTGTTTTTCAGTGTCCCCCACCGACCACAGGGCTTTGGGCTTCACTTTTTTTTTTTTTTTCCAGCTGAATTTTAGACTCACACTTTTTAAAAAAAATCCATGAGAATGGTTCTCAACTTCCCCTGGGGAAAGTACAGGCACCTCAGCATGACCTCGGGGCCCTGCCCAGGTGAAGACCTGGCTACCCTAGTGCAGGCCAGACCACTCTCCTCCTCCTACACTCTGGCCGCCTCACACTGCTCCTGTGCCTCCTGCACCCTGTCTCTCCAAGTTGCAACACCTCTTCCTTGACTTCCTCCATCCAACTCACACTCATCATTTTAGAGTTAGTTTCACCCCATTCTTCCATGAAACCCTTCTTAGGCCTCTTCATACACTCATTCTGTAGGTTTTTGTTTGTTTGTTTGTTTTTAAGTTTTTGTTTTAGAGACAGGGTCTCCCTCTGTCACCCAGGTTGGAATGCAGTGGCACAATCATAGCTCACTGTAGCCTCGACCTCCTGGGCTCACGCAATCCTCTCACCTCAGTCTCCTGAGTAGCTAGGACTACAGGCATCACCACGCCTGGCTGATTATATTTTTTATTTTTGTAGGGACAGGGTCTCACTACATTGCCCAAACTGGTCTCAAACTTCTGGCTTCAAGCCACCCTCCTGCCTCGGCCTCTCAAAGTGCTGCGATTACAGATGCAAGCCACTGTGCCTGACATATACATATATTTGAGTACCTAGTATGTGCCAGTGCTGTGCAAGGTGCAGGAGCACAATGGTGAACCTATCTCTCTTAATCCCTTTTCTCACAGATCTAGATACCTTACTCATAATACCAGTCTGGGACTTAGACAATGTGCCTGTGAGTTTTTCCTTTATGGCTATTTCAAGCATGCACTTTGCGTCTACCCCACTTAAAAGCTAGATCTTTGAAAAGGGCTCCTTTGCACCTTCCTACTCACGAGCAAAACAACATGCAGCATAGGATAGGCATATGTAAAAAAAATTGCATGACCCCACTCTTATTAGCTATCGGGCAAAGAAATACATGGGAAACGCAGACTATGATAAATTTTCCACACAATGATCAATTAAAAAGATTAAAAATGTAGGAGCATGCCTTGGGCCGGGCGCGGGGGCTCACGCCCGTAATCCCAGCACTTTGGGAGGCGGAGGTGGGCGGATCACGAGGTCAGGAGATCGAGACCATCCTGGCTAACACGATGAAACCCCGTCTCTACTAAAAATACAAAAAATTAGCCGGACATGGTGGCGGACGTCTGTAGTCCCAGCTACTCAGGAGGCTGAGGCAGGAGAATGGCGTGAACCCGGGCGGCGGAGGTTGGGGTGAGCCGAGATCGTGCCACTGCACTCCAGCCTGGGCAACGCAGCGAGACTCCATCTCAAAAAAAAAAAAAAAAAAAAAAAGTAGGAGCATGCCTTGACACAAGCATGACTTAACCAAATACAAGAAGGTTTAGTTCTAGGCCCCTAGACAAACACAAGTTAATGTAATTTCCATTAGATCCTTTGCTGGCCATGGGGGCAAAAAATCTGTTACAGTAAGAGTCCAGAAGCTGAGACAGATGGAAGTTTCCAGCTTGAGAGGTGGGAGATGAAGGGGTGTGGCTCCCGTATTAATGAAAATCAGATGCCACCTTGTGGCCAGAAATCAAAATTCAGGTATTTCACTGGAGAAAAGAATTGAGTGCTGTGATTATCAAATAAAAAATTGCATTCCACAAGGAACACAGATTTTCCCAGTGAGGAAACTATATACCCACATTTACCCCCCTCAAAAAACTTCTTTGCTGTAATCTATGACCTCCTTATAGCCATAATCCTTAAGTCAAACACGTACTACACTCAAAAACCTCCAAAAGCCCCTGCTCTAATTGATAGGACGGGCTGTCACCTCAGCTGCAATGCAGTGTTGATTTATCCCAACAAACTCTCAGGGAAATATTGATCCCTGAAAGAGTAAAGATGACATCACAGATATTTTCAGGGAAATTGGGTGAAACACAATTTTCTTTCAAGAGCAAATAAACTCTCAGCGACGAGGGAATGAATATTTTGCAAAAAGTTGGCTATATGAAATCATTTTTAACCGATATTTTATAGGCGTATATAAGTGACCAATTTTGACAGTACTGGGAAGTTTAGGATTTCTCACAAACAGCTACTGAATAGAAAAGATCAAAATAGGCCGGGTACAGTGGCTCACGCCTGTAATCCCAGCACTTTGGGAGGCCGAGACGGGTGGGTCACAAGTTCAGGAGATCGAGACCATCCTGGCTAACATGGTGAAACCCCGTCTCTACTAAAAATACAAAAAAAAAAAAAAAAAAAAAATTAGCCAGGCATGGTGGTGAGCGCCTGTAGTCCCACCTACTCGGGAGGCTGAGGCAGGAGAATGGCATGAACCTGGGAGGTGGAGCTTGCAGTGAGCTGAGATCGCACCACTGTACTCCAGCCTGGGTGACAGAGTGAGACTCCGTCTCAAAGAGAAAAAAAGGGGCAGTAAAAGCACTCTTTGACCAAGTGGTATTAGTGAAAGAATAAACAAATAGATCAATGGAACAGAATAGAGCCCAGAAACAGATCCACATAAATACAGGCAGACCCTGTCTTATTGTACTTCACTTTACTGTGCTTTGCAGAGGTTGTGTTTTTTATAACTGAAGGTTTGTGGCAACCTTGCATGAAGCAAGTCTACCAGTGTCATTTTCCCAACAGTTATGTCTCCGTGTCACATTTTGGTAATTCTCACAATATTTCAAACTTTTTCGTTATTATCATAGCTGTTATGGTGAGCTGTGATCAGCAATCTTTGCTATTACTATTGTAATTATTGAACTATGCCCATATAAGACAGCAAACTTAATTAAGAAATGTTACATGTGTTCTGACTGCTTCACTGACCAGCCGTTCCCCAATCTCTCTCCCTCTCCTCAGGCCTCCCTATTCCCTGAGATATACCAATATTGAAATTAGACCAGTTAGTAACTCTACAAAGGCCTATAAGTGTTGAAGTGAAAAGAAGAGTTGCACATCTCCCACTTTAAGTCAAAACATAGAAATGATTAAGCTTAGTGAGAAAGGAATGTCAAACGCCAAGATAAGCCCAAAGTTAGGCCTCTTGTGTCCAGCAGTTAGCCAAGTTGTGAATGCAAAGGAAAAGTCCTCGAAGGAAATTTAAAGTGCTGTTCAAGTGAACACACGAATGATAAGAAAGCAAAACAGCCTTATTGCTGATGCGAAGGAATTTTTAGTGGTCTGGATAGATCAAACCAGCAACACCATTCCCGTAAATCAAAGCTTAATCCAGAGCAAGGCTGTAACTCTCTTCCATTTTATGAAGACTTAAAATTGTGGGGAAGCTGCAGAAGAAAAGCTTAAAGCTAGCAGAGGTTGATTCCTGGGGTTTAGAGAAGAAGCCATCTTCATAACATAAAAGGGCAAGATAAAGCAACCAGTGTTGATGTAGAAGCTGCAGCAAGTTATCCGGAAGATCTAGCTAAGATAATTGATGAAGGTCGCTACACTACACAGCAGATTTTCAATGTAGATGAAACAGCCTTCTTGTGGAAGAAGATGCCACCTAGGACTTTCAAAGCTAGAGAGGAGTCAATGCCTGCCTTCAAAGCCTTCAAAAGACAGCCTGACTTTCTTGTTAGGAGCTAACGCAGCTGGTGTCTTTAAGTTGAAGTCAGTGCTCATTTATAATTCCAAAAATTCTAGGGTCCTTAAGAATTATGCTACATCTACTCTGCCTGTGCTCTATAAATGGGACAACAAAACCTGAATGATAACACATCTGTTTATAGCATGGTTTACTGAAGGTTTTAAGCCCACTGTTGAGACCTACTGCTCAGGAAAAAAAGATTTATTTCAAACTATTACTGCTCATTGACAATGCACCTAGTCACCCAAAAGCTCTGATGGAGGTGTACAAGGATATTAATATTTTATGCCTGCTAATACAACATCCATTCTGCAGCCCATGGGTTAAGGTGTAATTTCATTTTTTCAAGTCTAATTATTTAAGAAATACATTTCATAAGGCTACAATTGCTGTAGATAGTAATTCCTCTGATGGATCTGGGCAAAGTAAATTGAAAGCCTTCTGGAAAGGATTCACCATTCTAAATACCATTGAGAACATTTAGGATTCATGAAAAGAGTTTGAAATGTCAGTATGAACAGGAGTTTGGAAGAAGTTGATTCCACTCCCAGGGATGACCTTCAGGGGTTCAAGACTTCAGTGGAGGAAGTCACTGCAGATATAATGGAAACAGCAAGACAGCTAGAATTGGAAGTGGAGCCTAAAGATGTAACTGAATTGCAGCAACCTCATGATAAAACTTTACTGGATGAGAAGTTGCTTCTGGGTTTTTTTTGTTTGTTTGTTTGTTTTGTTTTGTTTTTTAAGACGGAGTCTCACTCTGTCACCCAGGCTGGAGTGCAATGGTGTAATCTCAGCTCACTGCAACCTCTGCCTCCCAGGTTTGAGAGATTCTCCTGGCTCAGCCTCCTGAGTAGCTGGGACTATAGGCGTGTGCCACCACATCCAGCTAATTTTTTGTATTTTTAGTAGAGACAGGGTTTCACCATGTTAGCCAGGATGGGTCTCCATCTCCTGACCTCATGATCCACCCACCTCAGCCTCCCAAAGTGCTGGGATTACAGGTGTGAGCCACCATGCCCGGCCAAGAAGTTGCTTCTTATGGATGAGCAAAGGAAGTGGTTTCTTGATATGGAATAATCTACTCCTATTAAAGATGCTGTGAACATTGTTGAAATAAAAACAAAGAATTTAGATATCTTACACAAACTTAGTTGATAAGGCAGCAGCAGGATTTGAGAGAACTGACCCCAATTGTGAAAGAAGTTCTGCTTGTGGGTAAATGCTATCAAACAGCATTGCCTACTACAGAGAAATCTTTCATAAAAGGAAGAGTCAATTGATGCAGCAAACTCTATTGTTGTCTTATTTTTTTTTTAAGAAATTGACACAGCCATCCCAATCCTCAGCAACCACCACCCTGATTAATCAGCAGCCATCGGTATGAAAGCAAGACTTTCCACCTCCAAAAAGATTGTGACTCCCTGAACACTCAGATGATTACCAACACTTTTAGCAATAAAACATTTTTAATTAAGGGGTGTACATTGTTTTTAGACATCATGCTATTGTACACCTAATAGACTGCAGTATAGTATAAATATACCTTTTATATGTATTGGGAAACCAAAAAATTTGTTTGACTCACTTTATTGCAATATTTGCTTGATTATGGTGGCCTGGAATCAAACCTGCCATATCTTTGAGGTATGACTCTATAGCCAACTGATCTCAGACAAAGGAGCAAAGGCAATATAATAGAAAAAAATATAGTGTTGTCAACAAATGGTGCTGGAACAACTGGACATCCACAAGCTAAAAAAAAAAAAAAATCATTCTAGTCACAGACCTTACGCCCTTTACAAAAATTAACTCAAAATGGATCACAGTCCTAAACGTAATATGAAAAACTACAACATTCCTAGAAGATGACATAGAAGAAAATGTAGATGACCTTGGGGTTGGCAATGCCTTTTTAGATAAAAACCAAAGGCAGGATCCAAGAAAGAAATGATAAGCTGGACTTTATTAAAATAAAAATTTCTGTTCTGAAAAAGACACTGTTAAGAGAATGAAAACCAAGCCATAGACTGGGAGAAAATATTTGCAAAAACATATTTGATAAAGGACTACTATCCAAAATATACAAAGAACCTTTAAAACTCAACAGTAAGAAAACAAACAACCCAATTAAAAAATGGGCCAAAGACTTTAGCAGACACCACATGATGAAGATGTACACGTGGCAAATACACATATGAACAGACGCTGCACATCATATGTCCTCAGGGAAATACAAATAGAATAATGGGATCCCAGTACAAACCTATTAGATGGCCACAATCCAGAATACTGATGATACCAAATGCTGGCGAGGATGTGGAACAACAGGAACTCCCATTCACTGTTGATGGGAAAACAAAATGACACGGTCATTTTGGAAGACAGTTTTGGCAGGTTTTGTTTTTTTTTTTGTTTGAGACAGAGTCTCACTCTATCACCCAGGCTGGAGTGCAGTGGTGCAATCTCGGCTCACTGCAACCCCCGCCTCCCAGGTTCAAGCAATTCTCATGCTTCAGTCTCCCAAGTAGCTGGGATTACAGGTGTGCACCACCATGCCCAGCTAATTTTTAATATTTTTAATAGAGACAGGGTTTGGCCATGTTGCCCAGGCTGGTCTCGAACTCATGCGCTCAGGCAATTCGCCTGCCATGGCCTCCCAAAGTGCTAGGATTACATGCATGAGCCACTGTACCCAGCCTGGCAGTTTCTTACAAAGCTAAGCACACTCTTACCTATGATCCAGCAATTGTCCTCCTTAGTATTTCCCAAAGGAGTTGAGAATCTATGCTCACACATAAGCTACACATGGATGTTTATAGCAGCTTCATTTGTAATTGTCAAAACTCGAAAGCAACCAAGATGTCCTTCAGTAGGCGAATGAATACCTGGAGTACATCCAGACCAGGGAACATTATTCAACACCAAAAAGAAATAGGCTATCAAGCCATGAAAGGACATGGAGGAATTTTAAATGCATGTTACTAAGTTAAGCCAATCTGAAAAGGCTACATACATACTGTATGTTTCCAACTACCTGACAGTCTGGAAAAGGCCAAACAATCGAAACAATAAAACAATCAGTAGTTGCCAGGGGCAACCGGGAAGGAGGAAAGAAAGATTGCAGGCCAATAAAGTCTATTTTTTTAGTAAGTTTGAGACATATAGACCCTACAATAAAAAACATCTTGGAGGCCGGGCGCCGTGGCTCACGCCTGTAATCCCAGCACTTTGGGAGGCCAAGGCAGTCGGATCACGAGGTCAAGAGATCGAGACCATCCTGGCCAACATGGTGAAACCCCGTCTCTACTAAAAATACAAAAATTAGCTGGACATGGTGGCGTGCACCTGTAGTCCCAGCTACTCAGGAGGCTGAGGCAGAAGATTTGCAGTGAACCAAGATTGCGCCACTGCACTCCAGCCTGGCAATAGAACGAGATTCTGTCTCAAAAAAAAAAAAAAAAAAAAGGAAAATATACAATGTGCCTTCCTATAGTAAAGGACTGTGGGAAAATAAGGGCATCACATTCCATGAGCTGCTGGCACACAATAAGACCCATTTTGTTTCAAGCACTGGGCTGGAGGGCTTGGACTGCACCAGAGACCAACAGTACTCACTCAGAGTTCAGATAGACATATAGGCAAATAAATTATTTCCTTGCAAGGGCACAGAAATGTAGCAATTAAAAAACATATTAAAGAAAAGGACGTGAAATAGTCACATCCATCATTCTCCTATATCAAGTTCCTGGATTTTAGTCTTTATTTGTAGAGTAGTTTAGGAAGTGGAAAGTGAGAAGAAGTAAAGCAAAATGATAATGAATGATTCTTTATGGTGGGTAAGTTAAAAGTCCTGTGAGAATTTCCTTCTAATTTCATCTAAAAAGCTTGTAATCATATTTTAATCATAGACTTAGAGGCGAGATAGAGCCTGTACTCTGTGGACATTATTACAGGCTAGTGAAGCTAGAGGAGCTATTATTACACGTCATCTGGCCCAACCCTTTCATTTTGCAGCTGAGGAAACTGCAGACCAGAGAGATTAAGTGATATGCCCAAAATCACCCAAGATCACTCAACCAGTTTAGTGACCTGCAGGGCTAGTGTCTAGGCCTCTGGACCTACTGACCCATCTGTTATATGCTCAATGATTACAATGGACCAGAGCAAACAAATTACTTCATTGTATGAACGAATAAGAAAATTATCCTTGCATTGGAATCCTCTCAAAGGTAACTGTATGCTTTTCAAATGTGGCTTTGAGAAACTTGCTGATCTTAAAAACAAACGAGTCATAGAAGCCAAGGTGGACATTCAAGAGAGCATCAAGAAACAAAGATTTTGATGGAAGTCAAAATCAGCAAAAATCATCTCTTCAAAATAGGAAGCTGGATCAGATTAAGTGTGACAGTAGGAGTCTAAGGATATTTGTTAAATGACTGCTCTTGGCAACCCAAGCTCGTTGGAACACTAGGAGGCTTAGAACTTCATGTTCCATTCTGTGTAAAGGAATTTTTTCTACCATGATGAATAATAGGCCCAGGGTTTGGTTCATTCTTTCCATCTAGAACATTCTTTTCTCCTGGTTGCTCTTCCCACTGTGACTGCCTCTCAGTCTCATTAATCATGACCGCCTTCGTGTGTAATTTATCCAGATTTTACTCATTCGTGAGCTTGAGGGGAAATGTGAGAGGGATTCATGCAGGACAATTTCCCCTCAGACCTTGGACCCTACCTAAAAATTGTGAAATGACCATGGAGTTCCGTTGTTATGGATATACATGAAACCCTGAATGGATCACTGGATGTGCTAGAGACTACACAAAATCCCAAGGAAGCTCCTAGCACGTAGGTATTACCAGTTTCCAGGCTGGTGATGTTTTTGTAGTCTTAGACCAAAGCCGCTGAAGCTTGGGCATTGGCCTTGAGTCCTCAGGTTTTTCTGCTGCGGTCAAGGACTCTTAATGTTGACAGTGCTAATAGAAAGCAGCACCCATGGAAGTCTCATGAAGCCCAGAGCTACAGACAGAAGACATTATGAATATCCATAATTATTAACATTAAAATTTGCTCATTGATATGATTTGGGACTGGGTGGGGTGGCTCATACCTGTAATCCCAGCACTTTGGGAGGCTGAGGCGGGAGGATCATTTGAGGTCAGGAGTTCCAGAGCAACCTGACCAACACGGTGAAACCCCGTCTCTACTAAAAATACAAAAATTAGCCGGGCATGGTGGCACATACCTGTAGTCCCAGCTACTTGGGAGGCTGAGGCAGAAGAATCGCTTGAACCTGGGAGGCGGAGGTTGCAGTGAGCCGAGATCATGCCACTGTACTCCCGCCTAGGCAACAGAGTGAGACTCCATCTCAAAAACAACAAAAAAGAGAAAAAAAAAAGACTTGGTTTGGATTTGTGTTCCCATCCAAATATCATGTCAAATTGTAATCCTCAATGTTGGAAGTGGGGCCTGGAGGTAGATGACTGGATCATAGGGGAAGATTTCCCTTTTGGTGCTGTTGTCATGATAGTGAGATATCACGAGATCTGGTTGATTAAAAGCGTGTAGTGCCTCCCACCTCGTTCTTTCTTCCACCTGCTCTGGCCATGTAAGACAAGCCTGTTTCCCCTTCACCTTTTGCCATGATTATAGCTTTCCTGAGGCCTCCCTGGCTATGCTTCCTGTACAGCCTGTGGAACTGTGAGCCAATTAAACCTCTTTTCTTTATAAGTTACCAGTCTCAGGTATTTCTTTATAGCAGTGCAAGAATGAACTAATACACACATTATATTTATTCTAAACTTTATGCAGACACAATCAGGGAAAGATTGAGGATGTGCTGGTATATTTCACCAGCTAGTTGCATTAGGCTCAACATAGAAATCTTGGGATACATATTTGTCACCTGTCAACCCAAGCTAAAGGTGTTCATCAAGAGAATATTTTCACTGTTCAGCAAGCAGCAAGAACTCCTTCCACGAACTCACATACTGATGAGGACAAACACCCCTGGTACATATCTCTCTTTGTTCTTTTTAAACCCCCTCTTCCCTTAAAGGCAGCCACCCCAAGGGCCAGCATGACAATAATGAAGAAGTCAGACGTCCACAATCCCTCTTTCTGTAGCTCTGGGCTTCATGAGGTTGCAGTCGGGTGCCCTTTCAACACTGAGAGTACTCGACAACAATACACAATACTTCAAGGACTTGTTGTATTATTGTCGAGAGTACTCGACAACAATACACAATACACAAGGACTTCAAGGCGATACCCAAGCTTCAACTGCCTCAGGTTGAAGACTAAAACATCGCTGGTATGATTTTGATTTATACTTTTTCTTGTCACAGACGAGTTTCTGATGACAGTGGACAGGGGTTGGGCTGTCTGTCTCTGCTAAAGTGGCCCTCGTGTCCTCTTAGCAGTAGTGCTGGGGGCTCTGCCCAGAGTCTCACTTACTATGGAAAATGAAACATCAAAGCTACCGTAGGTAAATATGAGCATAAGCAAAGAAGAGCTTCTTAGAGAAAATATGGCAACAGGAACCTGGAAGTCTAGAATTGTTATATCCGTGGCTTCACAAAAGAGAGGTCACGTGTTTACCAAAGTAACATTACCTTTAGGAGACAAGGCCAGAGAAATGGGGAAGCTCAGAAGCATCTTAAATTTGATAAATGTATTGGGAATACAGATTCCAAGACTGCTGGGAACCCTTAATGAAATTTCTTTTCTACAAAAATACCAGGACAGCCAGGATGGTCTATAAATCATTTCACTTCTTGATAGATATCTAGTTTGTTTTCCAACTTTTCACTTTCATGAACAAGCCTGGGATGTGCAGTTTTGAGTGTTTGTCTAATTATTGCCTTTAGGTAGCCTCTGAAATATTATGCTAGATACAGTAGGAATGGTGCTAGGTGCAGGGGGTCAGGGGAGGGGCAGGGGTGGAAGCAGCTGAACTTGGTGAAGGTGACGTTTAAAGGGGAATCCAAAAAGGCAAGAGAGTAAGGGTAGGGAAAAACAAACCAGGAACAAAGAAGACAAGAGCAAGGAGAGACAAAGTAGGGTCGTTGTTGTTGTTGTTGTTGTTGCTGTTGTTGTTTAAATGGCTTTAGTTGCTTATATTTCACACCTAAGCTTGTAGAACTGATGACTACCCCTCCTTTGTAAAAGCCTCACAGAGCTCTTGGTTACTTCATAACTCTCTGACCACTCCAGCCTCTCCTGGTTCCCATTTCTCTCTTCGCTATTACATGTAAGCCTTCCATAATATTCTTTTTCTCCCTAGGGACTCTCCTCTGCCCATGGCTTTGGCCATTACATCCCTTGGCCTATCTGCCAGGTCCTTTGTTCCAGTTCCAGTCTTTCTCCTGACCACCAATATTGCATTTCCCTCTGGGGGTCTCCATCTGGATGTCCACAGCAGTTTCAAACTCAACAGGATGTCAAAAGTTTGTTACATATAATGAACAATGACTGTCACTCTTATACAGAATGTGGGAAACAGTAGGCTGGAGGGCTATGGAGAAAACAAGAGTGAATAAATCAGTCTCTGCCCTCACTGGGCACATAATTCTGGGCAGAAGGCAACAAAAACACAAAGTGAGATCAGCCATGGAAGGTTGGAGGTTTGTCAAAGAGGCTGTAGATACTGACAAAGAGGAGAGAGAGATCACATAGATAGGCAAATTAGTAGGAGCTCCACAATGAGGTAGTAAATGCTATCTTCAAGGCAGCCTGAAAAATGGGACTTGAATGAGCAGAGAGGAGGTGGCAGGAGAGGAAGGAAGACATTCCAATGGGAAGAAAGTTCTGGAAAGAGCACAGCACCAGCCTGTTAAGGAGATTAAGACCTCAGGGTCTTACACAACCATCCTGCTGACCTATTCTGTTTTTCTCTGGTCATTACCTTAAACACGAAGCTAAACTGGGAACTGCCATATGCAGGAAAGCCTATTAAATTCAATCAGCAATGAGGAGCCCTTGAAGGTCTTGAGCAACTGAGTAACATGGTGAGCCTCTGGCAGCAAGGGGGGACAGTCTCTTGAGAATGGGGGACAAGTTGAGATCCAAGAGATCTCCAGCAGGCCACTAGACATTTAAATCTGGAGTTCAGGAGAAGAATCGGGGTGCTACAGCCCCACATCTAAGAATTATCTTCCCAGAGGAGGGCAGATCAGCACCAAGGGGGTGTGCAGAGACAGGATCCCCAGCAGCAGAACCTTTCCAAGCAGCCACACTTAGGTGGCCCAGAAAGGAGCTGAAGCTGGTGAGGGGCCAGAGAAGGTACTCACAGAGATGGGAGATCAGGAGGAAGCAGGGAAATGGAAGTCAAGTTGGGGAGCTAAAAAGAGAACCCTCAGGTGTTGTGCATGCTCAAGGAGAAAGACTAGGGAGGGACCCATGAACTTAGAGATGTGGCGTCTATGCCTAAGGAGGAGGAGGACTAAAGACAGACTCATGGACTTGGAGACCAGGCATCTACGCCAAGAAGGAGCAGGACTAAGGAGAAAACCCATGGACTTGAGATGAGTTTTACATCCCCAAAGAGGAGGAGGACTAAGGAGAGACCCATGGACTTGAGATGAGGGATCTTCTCTGCCATGTATTAGTCCTCTCCGCCAGGTCTTCCTACTCCTCTCAGACAGCCCAGCCTGTTCCCAGCATGACCTAGAGTCCTGCACCCCCAGGCCTCTGTTGATTTCACCTCTACACTCTCATCGATCCAGTCCCACTCATTCTATTACAGTCTTCCTCACCTTTCTCTTAGTCATCCCTCTTCTGGACAATTTCACTGTGACACAGAACTGACCATCTCCTGGTGCCCTCCATATTTGTTCTTAACTCAGTCCTGTACACTTTAGCCAGATGAGTTTCCCTAGAACCAAGCTCCAATCATGGTGTCACCTGCTCAAAGACTCTTGGTGACTCCCCATTACCTACTGCTTAAAGGTCAAACTTCTTACAATGGCAGTCAAAGCTCTTATGTGCAGCTTACTTACCATGAGGGTGTCTCCTACAAAGCCCTTATGGATGCAAACCAAGCTCTTTTCTCCCTAATTGCTCTTATTTCTCTTAGGCCACTCACTGCGTTCAGACTTAGACCAGACGCAATGCTTTGTTCCCTTGCAAGCAATCATAACCCACCTCCACATCTGCCCAGTTGGCTGTGTGTCTCTCTTGTACAAGACTAGGCTCATTACTTCTTCTCTGAGATGTTTGTCACACTAAGGCCCCTCCTTGGATAGGAGCAGAGGTCTCTCCTGGAAGAGGTCGCTGAAAACTAGAAAACATGGGACTCAGTAAGGAGACCTTGTCCCCAGAGGAAAGGGTATACCTTCCTTGCATGGTCTTTTTAGGGCTGGAATTTGAATGTGGTCATGCTGGAGAGGGCTCCTGATAGAAAGATGCCCCCATGAGGAGGCAGGTGGCAAACTAAGAGGGGCACCACAGAAGGGCCCCCCAGGTTGACGCTGGGTTCTACTTTTCTTATCTTCCTCTCAGCAAATCTTCACCAGACACCTAGCACATACCAAGCACTGTGCTATGTACCAGCAGTGGTATGCTGGTAAACTAGCCCTTAGAAAAGCAAAGGCCTTGATAAGCAGCGTTTGACAATTTCTGTGGTGTAAATATTCCCACTGTTGCCGATTTCAAGCTACCAACGTGGTAATATGGAATGTGAAGCTGGGAAGGAATGTGCGCTGTACAACCTAGAGAGCTGGTGCAGTGCCAGCACCAGCACACCACTGGCTGGGGATAAAGAAGCAAATCAGACAGACAAGGCCACTGTCTCATGGAGCTTGGTCTAATGGGCACAAAGCTACTGTTTTGCTTCCATGGCTGACTTTGCTACCATGTTGGTAGGTCAAGATCTGATTGTCTTAAGGAGTTTGCAACTCCCCTTGTACTCTTCTACTAGGCTGTAAGGCCTTCAAGGACAGGGACCACATCTTACACTTCACTCTGTCCCCAGCACCTGCATGAGGCTTTGCTCACGGGAGGCACAGCCAATTTGTTGGCTGATTGATTCTGTGGTGGAGGGAAAGGGAGGATATCTGTTGAATGAATCCGTATCCACTGGAAGCAGATCATCTGTGCCGCCCACCCCAGAGGATGGGAAGCAACCACAAGTTGGAGTAGCACAGCATTGGCCATAGGTAAATTACAAAACAGGGAGTTTATCCCAGTGCTCACCATCCACTAACCATCACCGCTTCCCACCTCTGGGCACCCCTGCATTGGCCAGTTCTCAGGCCTGACCTCAATTCTGACCCTGCATTCTGGCAGGCCAAGGGCTCCAGTGGTCATACTGAAGGTGGGTGCTCAGACTTTCAAAATTGTGGGAAGAGTCAGAGTCATCCCTGGCTTCTCAAGGGGGTCCAAACCTTCCCTCCTCCCACCTCCAAAAGAGGTCACGTTCTCTGGCTTAAGCTGAGGTTTAAGACAGAGAAAATAGGCATGAGCACAGCATGTTCCAAAGAACCACTTGCAGCCTGCCACATCCAGGCTCTCACAATGAGAAAGAAAGTTGCCACCCTCCCCAGCATGGTGAGCCACGCCAGTGGGAGGGCTCCCGCTCCTGCCCAGCAAGACAACACAAACACCACCATCAATCTGCTTGCCCTGAGGAAACGGGGTTGCAGGGGCAGTTCCTACCAAAGCTGCAGACCTTGGTCCTTAGTGCTCAAGAGGAACAGGCATAGACCCCGTGAAGGACATCCCCTCTTGCCATCCACTCCCCTCTCATTTCAGGATTCCCACCACAGAGCCCACAACACTTCGAAGATCAGTACTTTATTTTCTCTAGCTCCAGTGTTGCAACTGTAGCAGCATATCAGAAACATCCCCACACAAAAACACACAATTCTCCCCTTCTTCAAAGAGCTGGCAACAATTGAGAGGCAGAAACAATAGTTACTACAGGCATTTGAGAAATTTAAGAAATAACACCTGCTCACCCTTAAAAACATACATTGTGCGTCTTGCAGGGAGCAAGCAGCAGTACATTTGTCATTCGAAGACACAATCATCCTTAAATAAAGTTAAATAAAACCTTACTGGCATAACAATGTGTTGGAGATGCAGCTTTATGGAGACTTTAGAGGAAGATGCTTAGAATAAGACATGAGCATTTTAAAAGAAAAAAACTGAAAAAAACAAACTACACATAGAATGTAACCCAGTAAATAGATTCAATGCAAAGTTAAGAAAACATATCAAGGGGAACGATTTCACCCATCTGGAAAAAATCAGTTTATTGTATAAAGCTTTAATCTACAGGTAGTTGAACCTCAAATCATGATTTGGGCAGAAGAGCTACTCACACACACACCACATAAAAGTACGGGTGCTGTACCCAGGTGACACTGACTGGCTGCAGAGGTCACTCCAAAGACACCAATGACTGAGTACGTGCCATGATTATACTGAGCTGGTCACCAGGGTGGGATGGCGGGGTGGGGAGACCACTTACTATTTCACACTTTGCAATGTCAAAGTCACAATCAAAAACCAAACTGCAGTCTGCACGGGGCAACAATACCGACTTTGGAGATAAAGGCCAGAGAGGAAAGTTCATTTCTACAAAATTAATGAACACTTGTATCTGCTTAGTGCTTCACAACTTTCAAGGCTTTCCTCAACCTCCTGATGACCAGGCATGCAGGCTGGCCATGTGGTTCCCCCAGCTGACCCATCCCTCATCACACAGGGAGGGGCCTGCAACCGGGGCCCACAGAGCTCCAGGTTCCGGTTTTCGCCTTTTCTTCTATTTTTTTTTAAATTTATTCATTTATTTTTTTGAGACAGAGTCTCACTCTGTCGCCCAGGCTGAAGTGCAGTGGCACAATCTCAGCTCACTGCAACCTCCAGCTCCTGGGTTCAAGCAATTCTCCTGCCTCAGTCTCCCAAGTAACTGGGATTACAGATGCCTGCCACCATGCCCAGCTAATTTTTTGTATTTTTGTATTTTTAGTACAGATGAGGTTTCACCATGTTGGCCAGGCTGGTCTCAAACTGCTGGCCTCAAGTGATCCGCCTGCCTCGGCCTCCCCAAAGTGCTGGGATTACAGGCGTGAGCCACTGCACCCGGCCTTCACCTCTCCTTCTTGCATCCCCCTAACCAAAGGAGTGCTCCTAGAGAAATCAAGTTTCTTTTCTGAACACCAGTGAAACCAAAATCCAGTAGGAAATACCTTGCTTCAGTGTGGCATATCTTAAGTGGACCAAAAGAGGTGGTAGGATAAACTTTTTACAATTTGCTTTAAATTCCACTTTGAAATTTAGAATTTGATTTTTTCCCCTCCATTTGCAGAATTTAACACCATTTAACACGAACCCAAGGCAGGTTGAAAGCGCAGATGTAAACATTTTCAGAAGCATCGTGGACTCCACGGTTTTCTGCATCCTCATGTGGACTGAGGCTGCAACTGGTTTTGGGGTATAGGGGGCAGAGCAGAGAGGAGGTGTTAACCCCCAAATGGGCCCGGACAACAGCCAAGCCCCACAACCCAGTTGCAAGGGAGTGTTGATGGGGCACACCTGGGAGGTACCCAGTTTGGCTCTTTCCCATCCCTGATCTGAAAAAGTCAGTCAACTGACTGATAAAATTCCTCATCGCTATTAGGGCAAAATCTACTCCCCAAGGCACTGTGTGCATGGTCCCAAGATGGAAATTCTCCACGTTACTTCCTAGGCAGTTACTTCCTAGGCAGCAGCACCACTCAAAAGAATCCAGGCCTGCACCTCCTCAGTGAGATGCACCACACTGACCGTGGTGGGTGGCGGCAGGTCAGGACCCGGCTCACTGAAATGCAAACACACATGAGCTTCCTGCTCATTTTCAAAGACAAGCTCTGGTGCGGGCTCCAAATCGGAGACAGTGCAGCTCGTCTCATCAGTATCCCCTTGCACGGCAGCCTGGCAGAGCAACAAATGGCACAGCTAGGGAAAACGGGCTTGTATTTTCTCTGGGCGGCAATCTGACTCGGCACACACCATTTCAGAAAGCGAGGCTGCGAGGCCTGTGTTCTCGGGTGACACAGAGCGGACGAGGATGCAGAATGGCTTCTGGAGAGAGGTCTTCTGACTCGGGCATGAGGGTCCAGGTGAGACCTCAGCCACAGGGGCCTAGCAGATAGGCCTGGCTCTTGTCACATGCGATGAGAAGCTGTGACATTGGAATTAATGGTTGGGACAAGACAGGGGACAAAGACCAGAGACATGTTTCCCTAGACTGCACAGGGAAACACAGGAGATGAGATTCAGTCAAAACACACCCAGATCACGTTACCTGAAGTGACTGAGTTAAAAGGCTGATGCAGAAATAAGTCCTAAGATGAAGGCAGGATTTACCCCAAACACCTGCGCCACAAGCCGCCAAATGCTGCCTATCAAGGGCTTCTAAGTGCTGGCCCGGGAAGGCAGGCATTCACATCACTCACAAGGGGAGGAAGCGGTCTCAGCAGGTTTATGTCCAGTCACCCTAATTCTGCTGGGCTCCACCACCCTCCAGCGGGCGAGATCCTGCCACCCGGCATGTATGCAGGTGTATACACAGCAAGAGAAAATGGGCCAGGGCCAGATCTCTGGTCCTGAAATTTTGGGGAAAGACAAAGGAAAAAGGCACATGAAGGTGGCTGATTGAATTTAAAAGAAAAAAAAAAGGTAGCTTCAAGTGACATATCATTATTTTGATTTTTTTTAACGTACCTTTTTTTCCCCCATGAAAAGAGAAATTCAAAATATAAACTTTATTATTTTACATTCAAGTGAAACTTCCATCTGGCGGGGCTAAACACAGCTGCAGGTCACATTCAGTGATTTATTACTTTGGTGCCTTTTTCGTTCACCTGATGGAAGAATTCAACCCTCTCATTTAAAAACAAAACAAGAACAACAAAAACAGCTGGAGAGTCCCAGCTGCAATACTAGGTGTAGACACGCACAAGCACACACACAAATTCAAAAACTTCTACATAGAAAAATAAAGGATAAACATTATCCATCTATTTTGTACTGTGTAATGGAACTTTTATATACATAAAAAATTTTTTTTGTTTACTGTTTTCAGTCACTGCAAATTTTCTTCCCTCCTCTGGGATCTAAGGATCCAGGGAGGAGGCTGCCACAGTGAAGCAGAAAAGCTACATTCTGCCCGGGGAGGAAGAGAAAAAGCAATTTCTCGCTCCCCTTCCAAAGTCTTTCCCGTCCACCACCGCCTCGGATGTCCCTGCAGACAGCCTTCCGGTGAGCGGCTGTCCCGTCCCCTCCTCTCTGTAAGGCATTGGGGAGCAGAGGGCCCATAGGCAGCACCCTGCGGAAAAAAAAAAAAATGATCTAGCTGTGAAGAGAGGGCAAGGGGCTGGATGCAGGCAGAGAATGACTTTAAGAAGAAAAGATTCTATGATCCCTTCCCACAGCCTGTTCCTTTAGTATGGAGCTCGATTTTCCAGCTGGCGCTTGGTGAGGAAGTACTTGAAGAACTCATAGACAGACCAAGAAATGGCGGTGGAGGGCATCTGGTAGACCACACGCGCCTGGATGCCTTTGAAGTAGCCGGCCAGGCCGTTGAGCTGGTACACCGTCCGGAAGGCATTGGCCATGCCCGACAGCCGGCCGCTGATGTTGGCCAGCGAGAGGGCCACGTTCTCCTGAGTGTTGAGAAGGGTCTTACAGACATCCAGGGGGGTCGTGGCGGCCGCGGCGAGGGCCCCGGCCAGCCCGCCTGAGATGATGTGGGACTGCGGGTTGTAGGTCCGGTGGGGGTTGACCTGCTCCTGCAGGAACTCGTAGGTGATGAAGTGGATGGACTGGAAGGGGATGTTCATGGTCAGCTGCGTGGTGTAGCTCCGGTAGAAGGCCCCCAACCCCTCGGTCCTCCACACCGTCCGGATGCAGCTGAGAGCTGACCGGTGCTGCGAGTTGTACATCTGCAAGCGCTGCTTCACCACTGTGGTTGGAACCGCGGGGCAGGCCAGACGGACAGCCAGTGGGCAGTGGGTTGGAGGTGGCCCCACCCCAGGTCGGAATGAAGCCAAGCCATAAAGAGAAACAAGCCAGTTAGACACCGGAAACAGGCGAGAGCCAGCACACACAGCCCTAGTCTGAGCAGCCGCGGAGGGCCAGCCCCTGGCAGTCCTGGGTTACAGTCCATTTCTATTTCCAGGACTCATGCCTGGAAGGTGGCTATTTCCTTAAGTTTCTCCTGCCTGAATCTTGCTGAAGGCAGCCCTCAAACCAGGCAGCCACTTCAGACTACAGTCGTTGATCTATTTCCCAGATCCTGGCTGCCCCTGGTAGGAACCCTCAGGACCCACCACAAAGCTGAACCCTGTCCCCTACCCCCTACCCTCCTCCTTCCCCAACACATCTGCTGGAAGCGTGTCCCCTCGTGTATTCACAAGGGTTTGTGCCTCTAACGGTAATTCTAGCTTCTGTGACACAGTGCGTTTGAAACAGACACTAGAATTATGTCTGCCCAAGTTCAATGACATTCTAACTGGAGTTCACAGGACAAGAGGCAAATGAGACTAACTGTGGTACCTTAGGCTCAGGGTTTTAATGGCCTCATGTATTGCCAAATAAATACACACAATGTGCTTTTCTTTACTTTTAAAGAAATAAAGACTGTAAATCAATAGTTATGACAAGGAGAAAGAGACAGTTTGAACCTCACTTTTTTCTCCTTTAAAAAAGATAAACAAAACCCTTGCTTGGTTACACTAAGTTAACTACCTATTTACTGACCGGGTCCCTGAATGAACTGCCCTAAAAAGCAGCCCAAGATATACAATATGTAAGCGAATATTGATTTGGGCATTTTTAGGTTTTTCATTGAACTACTTCCTGGAAGGGTCTCCTCCCCCCACCGCCGCTTACCTAAGAATGCCTCTGTCCTGCCCCGAAAACGCTCTGTCTTGAACACATTCATTACAGGACGAGCCATGAAGGCAGGTCAGTTTACTTAAGGGCATCCCATCTCTTGAGAAAGATAATGTGTATAGAACAAAACAGAACACGAGCTGTCTTTCTCAGCTGTCTACTTTGTAAATAAAAAGGGGAAAAGGTGTGTGTCCCTCCAGCATGCCTCGTGCAGCACACGATAAAGAAATCAATGGGAATGGAGAAGGTGATTTTCTTCACCTGCCCATTGGCTCAACCTCAGTACCCAGACCACGGAGACTCCCCGCCCACCTCCCAACCTGCCCCATCACAACTCTGAAGGTCAGACCAAGTCCTCTATCTGCTAGGACATGGTGGGTAGCTGAGAGCAAATTTAATAGCTTCACCTTAAAAGACAAAAGATAGGCAAACTTATAGCATAAGACTTAAAATGTTGAAACTTTTCTCTCCAATTCTCCCTTCCGGCCAGAAACTATTTTCAGATGAGGCAAAAAGGTGAAAAGAGCTCCACAGCTCACCCAAAGCCATCACCAGGTAGAGAATGACCCAGCGGAAGGTCTGCCCGGTGCCAGGCCCAAAACATGGTCACTATTCAGACCCGAGCTGGCTAAGACAGCAGGATATATAAAAAGGGAACAGACTCTGGTCTGCCCAGCTGAGGCTCGCTTCATAATACCCCCGAAATATAAAAGAACAAAAAGAAGATAATGTGGAAAGAGATGGCTAAAACAAAATGACCCAATGTTAATTTCTGAAGCACGGTGATAGACACATTGGGGTTCATCATACTATTCTCTCCACGTTCGCATCTGTTTGAAATGTAATCCATAATCTTTCATATTAAAAACAGTCAAATTGAACACTAGCCCTAATAGCCTCTGATGGGTTCCCCATACATTTGTCTAGGATCAATAAGTATTAAAAAGGGCTAAGAGAGTGTGTGTGTGTGTGTGTGTGTGTATGCACACATAGGTTTTAGAATAGTGCAAAAGCATGCAACAGAGTCACCAGGAAACAGATTCTGGTACCTAGCTCCAGGGATTCTGATCCAGTAGGCGCTGTGTAGAGCCTGAGAATTAGCATTTGTTTTTTTTTTGTTTTGAGGCAGTCTTGCTCTGTCATCCTGGCTGAGTGCAGTGGTGCAATCATGGACTCACTGCAGCCTCAACCTCCCAGACTCAAGCAATTCTTCCGCCTCAGCCTCCCAAACAGCTGGGACTACAGGCACACACCACCACACCTGGCTAATTTTTGTATTTTTCGTAGAGACAGGGTCTCATTATGCTGCCCAGGCTGGTCTTGAACTCCTGGGTTCAAGAGATCTGCCTTCCTTGGCCTCTCAAAGTGCTGGGATTAGTTTTAAACCACCATGCCAGCCAGAATTAGCATTTCTTTTTTTTTTTTTTTTTTCCCTTTTGAGATGGGGTCTGGCTCTGTCACCCAGGCTGGAGTACAGTGGCGTGCTCTCAGCGCACTGCAACCTCTGCCTGCTGAGTTCAAGCGATTCTCCTGCCTCGGCCACCCCAGTAGCTGAGATTACAGGTGCACACACCACACTTGGCTAATTTTTGTATTTTTAGTAGAGACGGGGTTTCTCCATGTTGGCCAGGCTGGTCTCGAACTCCTGACCTCAAGTGATCTGCCCACCTTGACCTCCCAAAGTGCTGGGATTACAGGCATGAGCCACTGCACCCAGCCTCAGAATTAGCATTTCCAACACCCTCAAGAGGTCTGATGCTGCTGGTCTGTAGAACACACTTTGAGTAGCTCTGAGCACAGGAATACCATAAAACTCAAATGTTCGTGTCCCTTCTTGAGGCCTTTGATAACGCAGTAAAAAATTCAATTCTCCTGTCTGCTCTGACTGGAGACTAGGAGCCTCCCTGACCGCCTTCAGTCCTCTCCACTCCCCCACCATTTTTTGTGCCCCTTTGCGCATCCCCTACTGCCCCTCCCTGGGACCATGACATTACCTTCTGCTGGATTCATTACCGCATCGTGGAGCAGGGTGGCCATACTCCCAGCTATCCCTGCAAAACAAACTCCAGAAAATTACCCTCTGCGATCGGGTGTTCTCAGGAAGTTCCCGGAACCTAAAATCAGACGGAACCCAGGACTTAGCTTTCTAAGCAGCAAAATGTACTACCAGCTCCACCCAGGTGAGCACTGACTCTTAAAACCCTAAAGTGATGGTGGAAATATGATAAAAATGGGGGTGGTTAATTTAGGCACATTCACCCACATTTTAATCTTGCAAAAACCTTGTTTTCTTTCTTGTAGTCAACCCTGGGAAAAAGCGAAACCTGCAAGTGTTAGTGGTTCCCAGAAACCACACATCACGGCTTTTTCCACTGTCTAGATGTTAACTCTCTCTTGTCCCTTGCCTTTGTCTACACATTAACTCACTTTGCCCTTAAGCTGGGGCCCTGAAAGGAGATAATATCATATATACAGCTGAGAAGGGGGAAAAAAGCAAATCTGGTTAAAATCCAGGCTTTAAAAAAAAAAAAAAGATGAAGAAAACTGGGCAAGAGAAGTGGAAATCAGGAGAATCTGCATTTGGTAGACTTCCAGGGTCGGTCTGCAAAGCAATGGAACTGACCCTATCTGAGAGTCAGGTCAGGCCTGGCTTCAAGAACCAGGAACCTCAAAAGCCAGAATCAGGCCTGGAATTTTGCTTTTGGCTTTGAGTTTCCTCCCTTTGCGGTGACACTGCCCCGTAATTAAAATGACCACGGGAAGGTGGGAGGAATGAGGAACACCAGGATGACTCTTCAGCAATGCATGTAATACCCACTCCCCCACCACACACACACTTATAATCATTCCTAGCCAGATCACCACAGCATACACCACACGTTGCAGAAACAGCGCAGGGCAGCACTTGGCATCAAATGGATTCTGTCAAATCTCTTTCAAGGAGAGAAACCCTTACAGAAGGCAGTTTCAGCAAAAGGGCCCCAATGTCATAGAATCAGGGGTAGGTCAGGGCATGGCTCTTTAGTGACCGTCTCAATAAATGCACTAATGGCCAATTTTTACAAAGCAAAACAAGTATCTGCAAATCAGCCAGGCACGCTTATGACCAAGGTTGGCTAATGGGAGGAGAGATGCTTTTTGAGCAGAGTAAAAAGAGAGGGGGAGAAGTTATTGCTGGTCATATCTATGTCTCCATTGTTGAAAAAAATGAATTTTGTCAAAATAAAGGTACTTTATGCTGCTATCCATATTTCCATTCCAAACCCAAACAGAAAACAACAAAAGCCAACCCCACCAGAGAGAGGAAAATAAAAGCTCAGCCCTCCCCAATAAAACATGCCTTATGTAAGAGCTGCTGACAGATTTGCACCCCCCACCCCGCCTCTCTCCCTCAAAACAACCAAACAAAATGATTTCAGCCCTTGCTTGCAGAGAGACGAGACTCAGACAAACAGAAGAGAATGGGGGTAAAATTCGCAAATCCCCGGAAGCTTAAGGTGGGAAAGGCCTTCTGCGTTGCGAGTCCTTTGTCAGCCATAAAACTTCTTGACCTTTTAAAGCTTAGTTAGATCTTGGCGTTGTAGAGACCTGTTGTACCAGTTTTTAAATAGTCTCAAAGAAGCTGTCCAGATAATTTTTTTTTTTTTTTTGAATCCAGCATTCAAAAGTTTTGTTTCTATTCAGGGTTTCTCCTATGTCTGATCATTAATTGCTTTTGAATGTTTAAAAACAAAACAAAACAAAAAAATAACAAAAAAAGAAAACCCACATAACAATAAAACCAAAACCCCCTCTGTCACTGATTTCTCCCCAGGCTTCAGAAAGCGGAGGGGAACAGAAAAAAGCATGTGTGTGCGCGCGCGCGTGTGTGTGCGTGTGTCTGGGTGTGCGTTGCACACACAACTCTGAGTTCTTTATTCATGAGCAAGCGGGCCGAAGTCGAGGCGGCTGGGTCACAAGGAGGAACACCCTGGGGAGGGACGTGTTGAAGAAGAGAACTTTCTAACTCCAGACAAACGCTTTCAAAATACCGTTGGCTAGGTGGCTGTTTCCTTGGTGGTGGAAAACGTCATTTAAAGTCCTTTTCATGTTTTCATAGCAGGCAAAATACATGGCGTGGGCCGGCCCTGCACCCATGACCATGACGTTGACGCCCCGCAAGGGCCTCCAGAAGCCTTCAGTCCGCATGATTTTCTGGAGGGCTCCGTAGATACTTGTGTACCGGGCTTTGGGATCTGGACTCAAACTCTGCATTCGTGTCTGGGAGTAGGCAAGAAGAGAAAACAAACAAAAAATAGAGTTAATCAGGATGGTAAAGAAGGAAAATAAGACCTGGAGAAGGAGAGAGGGAGAAAACAATGTTCATAGTATCACCGGATTTCTCTGGGAAGGAAACGTTTGAAATTAAAATGAATTCTACATGGACATAATGAAATCTACATGAATGTGTGCATGTAGATTTCATCATGCCCCACAAAGGGAGAAAGAGAGAGAAGGCTGTGGAAGAGGAAGACCTTCCCCTGCCACTGGCAAGTTGTGTGGCCTCTGGGGAATCCCTTAACTTCTCTGGGCTTTAAGACCTTCAATTAAAATAACAGAGTTGTTGCAAGCAGCAAACCAAACAATGCATATGGAAACCCTTCAAAAACTCAGAGTCCTAGATAGATGTAGAATTGTCCTGTGGTGCCCACTCTGGTTGTGAAGACGTCTGTGTCCTCACTTATCTGAAACCTCCGTGTTCTGGAAGCTTCTATTCAGTCCCTACACCATGAAATCTCTCCGAATCCTCCAGCCCTCACTTACCTTGTCACCTCTAAATACCTTTTTACATTTCATTTTTATAAGTTGGCATTTAAATATAAATGGTCTTGTTCTTAATTTCTTAAGTGAAAGCAAGTTTGTTAAGAAAGTAAAGGAATAAAAGAATGGCTACTCCAGACAGAGCAGCATTCTTAATTTTTTTGCATGCACAGTTTTGTGTCCTTGAAGCAGAGACCTGGCTTTCCCCTCCTCTGTCATCCCTAGGACACCACCCAGGAGGGAAAGGCGCTTGCACAGGTGTGATGGTTAATTTTATGGGTCAGCCTGAATGAGCCACAGTACCCAGATATTTGCTCTAACACTAGTTTAGATGTATGTATGAAGAGATTTTCTAAATGAGATTAACATTTAAATCAGTAGACACTGAATAAAGTAGATTAACCTGTATACCATGGGTACATACACCCCATTTAATCAGCTGAAGGGCTCATGAGAAAAAAACTGGGTCTCTCTCAAGGAAGAAATTCTGCCTCCAGACTGCCTTCAGACTCAAACTGTAACATCAGCTCTCCCTAAATCTACAGCCTGCAGATTTTGGACTTGCTAGTCCCCACAATCATGTGAGCCAATCCTCAAAGTAAATCTCTCGATTTCTAGGTAGGTAGGTAGGTAGGTAGGTAGGTAGATTAGGTAGGTAGGTAGGTAGGTAGGTGGATTAGATAGGTAGGTAGGTAGGGAGATTAGATAGGTAGGTAGACAGACAGAGAGACAGATAGATAGACAGACAGACAGACAGACAGAGATGACAGAGAATAGGCAGAGAGTTAGATAACCTCTCTATGTAGCCGGATACAGACGTCTCTGTCTCTCCTGGTTTCTGTCTGCTAGGACCTAGGGAAGGTCTTCAACCAAAGGCTGGTCTTATAAACCCAAGTAGACTTTACACATCCTAGTATCTGTTTCTCTGGAGAACTCTGACTAGTACAGTAGGTAAGAAATACTCGCCAAGTGGAAGATCACCATGGCTCAGTCCCACCAAAGTAACCACATTCCTTCCTTCGTTCTTCCACCCTCCCTCTCTTCCTCCCCGCTCCCTCTCTTCCTCCCTCCCTCCCTTCCTCCCTTCCTTCTTTCCTGCCTCCCTCCTTTCCTTCCTCCCACCCTTCCTTCCTCCCTCCCTCCCCCACTCCTTCCCTCCCCACTCCCCCCCCACACACACATCCTAGAGGAGAAGCTTTTCAACTTTTGGCAGGGGTATCCTTTTATCTCCAAACAAAATCATACAAAAAATCTAATCCTATATATAAAAAAGGAGGGCGTCTCTGATTGAAGATGGGCAAAGGACTCTCTGGGGCTCCCTGTCACTACCCAGGACAGACAGCCCCAGGTACCCCAGAGCTCGGAGGAACAGTGAAAACCAATCACCTGAATTAGTGGTCATTTTCAGAGTTCAGATTTCACCAGCTATTAAAACCACAAAGGAAATGGACACACCAAGGCCAACTTTTTATTTTGCCCAGAAAGGACACAAAAACAATAACAATATAAGCAACAATCACCACCGCCCTCTACCGCAAACATCATTTCCTAAAAGGGCATTTTTAATGCTTGAAAAAAAGTAAGGGGCCGGGCCCGGTGGCTCACGCCTGTAATCCCAGCACTTTGGGAGGCCGAGGCAGGTGGATCACAAGGTCAGGAGATCGAGACCATCCTGGCTAACACGGTGAAACCCCGTCTCTACTAAAAATACAAAAAAAAAAAAAAAAAAAAATTAGCTGGGCGTGGTGGTGGGCACCTGTAGTTGGGAGGCTGAGGCAGGAGAATGGCGTGAACCCGGGAGGCAGAGCTTGCAATGAGCCAAGATTGCGCCACTGCACTTCAACCTGGGCGACGGAGCGAAACTCTGTCTCAAAAAAAAAAAAAAGGAAGACTACCTCTGATTATAAAATGATACCTTAAATTAGATTTAGCTTTATTTTTTATTTTTTTCTTTGATACGGAGTCTCACACTGTTGCCCAGGCTGGAGCACAGTGGTGCCATCTTAGCCCACTGCAACCTCCACCTCCCAGGTTCAAGCGATTCTCCTGCCTCAGCTCCTGAGTAGCTAGGATTACAGGCACCCTCCACCATGCCCAGCTAATTTTTTATATTTTTAGTAGAGATGGGTTTTCACTATGTTGACCAGGCTGGTCTCAAACTCGTGACCTCGAGATCCACTTGCCTCGGCCTCCCAAAGTGCTGGGATTAGGCGTGAGCCTCTGCACCCGGCCATATTTAACTTTATTGAAAACTCCCTACTCTGCTCCCTTTTTCCTACCACAGAGTGGTGAAAACAACTTCTGGCCCAGTCCAAGGCAGCTGCCAAGACACCTGGGCCCCAGGGTCCTGGGGAGGGTGGCCCTGCACCCTTTGGTTTTTAAAAGTGATTTCAATTTTAAGTTGTTTCAAAAAGCATTTGATCTGATTTAATAAGATGATACATTAGGCTAGGTGTGATGGCTCACACCTGTAATCCTGGCACTCTGGGAGGCCACGGCAGGAGGATCGCTTGAGGCCAAGAGTTTGAGACCAACCTGGGCAATATAATGAGACCTCATTTCAACAAAAAAAAAGAGAAATTAGCCAGGTATGGTAGCACACCTCTGTAGTCTTGGCTATTTGGGAGGCTAAGGTGGGAGAAGTGCTTGAGCCCAGGAGTTTGAGGCTGCAGTAAGCTATGTTTGTGCCACTGCACTCTAGCCTGGGTGACAGACAAGATCCTGTCTTAAAAAAAAAAAAAAATAAGAATTAAAAAAGGGATACATTATAAGCAAGAAAGACCAAGGGAAGGACAAGCAAGTGAATGTGCCAACCAAGAAGGTATCTGAACCAAGAGAATACCCAGGTCACGGTCACAACCCCTCATTCAGCTCCCGAGTGGCCTGTTGGCCAGACCAAATGAAGTACACACCATGCCAAGTGCCCATGTTGGGAAGGAAGAGACAAAACTCCTCCTTTAGGACACATGAAATCGCTCAAGTTTTAGAGCAAATAAAGCTTCGCATGTCACTTGGCTTCTTCTTATACTTGCCCCTGACAAAAAGCGAGGGTACTAGGTGGTACAATGTGGCTGTCAAGAACCCCAGCTTTGAATCAGAGAGAACTGGGGCTGAATTCAGATTCCATCACTCATGGTGTGACCCTGGGCAAGGTCATTAAACTCTCTAAGTTTGAGTTTTCCCACTTGAGAGAAAGGTTGGGAAAATTAAATGGGATAATAGGTGTCTAAAACCATCATTATTGTCAGTAATAACACAAGAGTCCCCTGTCGAGGGGCTACATGATGGGATTCATGGAGAGGCCAAGTGATAGGGTTCTAGTGTGTGACCTTCCAGGGTTGTGCAGGCCACAGAGGTGGGTTGTGTTTGTCTTGTTCACAGCAGATCTCCAAGGACCAGTAAGATGATTTATTGGGAGCCCAATAAATATCTGTTGAATGAATGATGAACAAACAAACTCAACTTAGAATACCCACCGGGGTGAAAGGGTACTGTGTCTTGTCTCTCATTCCCACCAGGGTGAAAGGGTACTATGTCTTGTCTCTTAGCCCACCGCCCCTAAATAGGAGCCACAATTTCTTGGACTTAGCCATCCTTGCCATCACCTTTAATTTGGACCTCACGTGTCACTGCATTTCTCAAACCTAGGTGTGATCTGCAGAACCACATGTGGAGCAGAGGCAACCTATCCCGGGGGGACTAACGTGGGCCTGTGAACAAGAGGTGGCTCCAGGCAGCGCCCTTCAGGGGAGAGGCTCCCATACCTTGGGAATGGCAGTGCATCTTCTTGGGGATGAGCCCTGACTAGAGCCCTGAGGTTTCCAGCCTAGGGCAAGGTCCTACCAAGGTTTTGCAAGCCCAGCCTATGGTCAAAGGCCTTCCTTGGGTTCCAGAGCCCTGCTGAGCAGGGGTGGCAGTCTGAGCAAACACAGAGCATGGAGAACTGGCTACTGAGATTGCACTTTGGACCTGATGCTGGCTCTGGCTACAGCCCAGTGGCCTTGGCCATGGCATCTCATCTCTCTAGTCCCCAGTGTCCTTGGCTGGAAAATGAAAGGGAGGATCAGAGCAGGGACTGATGATCAGAATCACCTGGGAAATGTTTGAAAATACCCATCCATAGACACCACCCCAGCACGCACTGATTCAAGTCTTCTTTTTCTTTTTAAAGTTCTCCCAGACGATTTCGATCAGCACTCAGCTTGGGGAACCACTAAGTGACCATCTAGACCCCTTCCAGCCCCAGCCCTCTGCCTGGGCAGTAGGGAATTACCTCTGGTTACCTCTGGAGGGAGTGGCTGAGAGAAGGCAGGGGGCACAGAGGGTGCCCGGGCTTTACAGTCACCCAGTTCGAGGTTGTCAATCTCAATTCCAGCTCTGGGACCTCAAGCAGGTTCCTTAACCTTAGGGCACGGCCATCCTTGGCTGGAATAATCTCCCACAGAGCTGCTGGGAAACACCCGGCACAGGCTGGCTGTCAACAGTGACTGTCCCCATCCCACCCCGTGATAACGTGAAGCCATCAAGAGGGTCTCCCCTTTAAAAAACTGCTCATGTCAGCCAGTTAGAGGCTGGCATCACACCAAGACTTACAGGGACATTTGGAACTGATTTCTCACCCCCTCCCCTTTTTAAATTAGGGGTAGGGCAGTTGGAGTAAACACTACTGAACCAAAATGCATCATTCTCTTATGAAACAAAAAGGTCAACTGGGTATCTTTGTGCTGTGAAAGAAAAATAAAACCTCAGGGCCCCAAACTCACTATGTCAAAGGAAAAGAAAGTTAAGCTTGGGAAGTGAGTCATGCAAACCTGACCTTCTTTTTGTTCCCAAACAGACAGCTGTAATTTCATAAGCTTACTTTATCTTATGTAAAACATAGATTTACTCAGTGCAAGACCATGATTGACTTTCCCTAACTTCCTTCTTTTCACACGTAAAATGCAGATTCACTGAGTGCTAATCAGAGCCTCACAAGAATGGTACCACTTGCCTCAATGCCTACCCTTCCTCCTTTTATTTTTCTTCTCTCCCTCCTGCTTGCTTTTTCCCCTTTAAATACTGATGTTCCCAAAGCCCTCTTTGGAAAAAGCACAGGACACAGATCCTACTGTAACTTGTGTTTCTTTTTCCTGGTGCATCCTCCACCTTGACAGAATAAACCTCCAAAAGATTGAGATCTGCCTCAGTCACCACACCTCAGTGGACTTCTCTGCCCTCAGAGTCGTTTACTCAAGGGCAGGCCACAGTTAATGACACAAGCCCCAGACAGAGGCAAGTGGTCCACGAGTGCAGAGATGGGCCTGGTCAGGCCCCCGCTGGGACCACTGCAGCCACAGCAGCCAAGTTTAGGGCCAGAGCCTCATTCATCCTGCAGCACCATCATTTCTTCCACCTGCCTGCAGGGAGCACCCACTGAGCTTGACACCAGGATACAGAGGAGAAAAAACGATGGGGAAAAACAAGGAAAGTGTGTGATAAGAGGAGGAGGAAACGAACCACAAGGATGCCTCGAAGTAGTGTAGGGCAAGAGGCCAGGAGGGATCAACCCTGCAGCAGCCTCAGGAGAGGCAAGAGAGGCAGAAGGCAGGCGGCTAGGAAGGCAGGCCACAGTGGCCACAGCCAGAGAGACAATAATCAATTTAGTCTCTTTTTTATTTTTTATTTTTATTTTTTTAAGACAGGGTCTCACCCTGTCACCCAAGCTAGAGTGCAGTGGTGCGATCACAGCTCACTGCAGCCTCAGCCTCCTGGGCTCAAGCAATCCTCCCACCTCAGCCTCCTGAGTAGCTCAGACTAGAGGTGCGCACCACCACGCCCAGCTGATTTTTGTAGAGACTGGGTCTTACTATGTTCCCCAGGCTGGTCTCAAACTCTCAGGCTCAAGTGATGCTCCTATCTGGGCCTCCCAAAGTACTCTCTTTTTTAAAGCTCCACTACCCGTAAAACGTAAAAATGAAGGCTGGGCATTTTCTATTCCCTGAGGATCAGAGAGGGGTAAAAAAAAAAAGTCTGGGAGTGAGTGGAAGCAACTCAAGTGTCCATCATCAGATGAAAGCATAAACACAATGTAATAGATCCATACAGTGGAATATTATTCAGCCTTAAAAAAGGAAAGAAAATTCTGACACAGGCTACAACATAGATAGTTCTTGACAACAACACGCTAAGTGAAATGAGCCAGTCACGAAAAGACAAATACTGTATGATTCCACTGATATGAGGTGCCTAGAGTAGTCAAATTTGTTGACTAAAAGTGGAATGGGGGTAGCCAGGGGCTGGGGTGAGGAGGGAATGGGACAGAGAGGTCTTGTTTTATGGGCACAGGAGTTTGAGTTTTGCAGGACGAGGAGAGTTCTGTGGATGGATGATGACGATGGTTGCGTAATACTATGGAATGTACTTAATGGCACTGAACTAACTGTATGCTTAAAAATGGGTAAGATGAGAAATTTTGTTATGTATATTTTACTACAATTTTTAAAAATACAAAAAAAGGAAGTGAGGGTGGAGAGGAGGAAAAAGGAAATGAATGAATCAGGATGCATAGAGACAGGGCAGAGATTAAAAATAAACACACACACACACACACACACACACACACACACAACCGGAGACAGAGAATTTCACAAATCTCTTTTCCTGTCCAGGTTTCAGTTCCTGCCCAAGACCTAGCTGCCAGTCTCCCGTTCAGTAAAATCAGTTTCCATGTTAGCATTTCAGTTCTCCTCTCTTGGAAATTCATAAGCACATAAGCATACTAAAGCCCCTGGGAAATCCTTCAGGAAAGAAACCCATTTCTCCTGGTTTTCCGAGGCACTTCCTAAACCTCTGTCTTTAGCAATGCAAGCCTTGTCTCATTTAATAACCAGAGACACCTGACCGAACACACGTGTGAAAACATAACTGTAGCCAATGGGAACCTAAGCCCTTGAAGCAGCAAGTACGGAGAACATCCAGGTGTCAGAGAGAGTCAGAAAGACCCCACTGGCAACTGTGTGGGGAGCGGGCCGAGGCAGGCGGTTGTGTGGCTGGCCCCTGGAGGGGACAGGGAGTGCCAAATAAGCAGCTGAGAGGAGCCCTCGCATGCTGCCTGTGAACATGCATTCCTCCTCTGCACCTGCCTGCAGGATGAAGAAATGTGTCCTGCCCGGGGAATCAAGAGACAAGGGTCTCTGGCCTGACACTGCCACTCCCAGTGTGACCTGAGCAAGTCCCCTCCAGCCCCAGAACTAACTGCTTCAGGGCAGTGAAACTCCCAGTGATGTGAACTCTGTGTCTGCATCCACTGGCTCCACAAACTCCTAGCAAGGCTAGAACGAAGTGAAGGGTCAGCCCCTGGCACCAATTCTCCCCTAAGATGACAAAACAGGAAAGGCCTGTCTCACTGGCCTGTTCTCTCACTGCGGGGAGGAGGGAGAGTGGAAAATGCACATTCTGTCCCAGGTGAGCTGGCGGAATCATGTAACAGGAGCTACAATGCCCTTGGGAGACCGCATCCAGCCCAGCCCCCACCTTTTCAGATGGGAAACTGGAGCCCAAGAAGGAAAATGACTTGTCCAAGATCCTGTGGGTAAGGAGCCTCTGATCCAGGCCCAGGACCAAAAGACAAAAGAGAAAAGAGAAGGGGGCAAGTTGAGCCTGGTAGGGGGCCTCAGGCCCTTCTGTGGGTCCTGCAGAGGTCATGCCACCCAAGCCAGTCCCCTGTAGCATCAGAAAAGCAGCCACTGACTCCCTGCCTGACCTGGTGACAGCCTGTGACTCCCACCTCTCCAATTTCTCAAAAATAAAAAACTTTCCATGTTCAAAGTTCACGTGGCATTTCTAGGACTGAGGAAATAATCATGTGAAATCTACTCACTGGCCCGTTCTAAAGCATTTGCTTCACACCTCCCTTGAGCCAGGTGCAATGGGGATACAGACAGGAAACAAACAAGCACTGTGATACCATGAGCAGCACAACTCTGGCGAGGGGGGGCAGGGCTGAGCCCTAGAGGCTGCTCTGCACCATTTCTATTGCAGACTTTCTTCCAGAGAAACGAAACAAGGCTCGGGCACCTCGAAAGTGTTAGGATAAATGCCAAATGTTAGCCTCTGCTGCCCAATGTCTGCTTCAGAATTCAAAATCAAACCGGTGAGTTTTTTCTCTTGTCTGTCAACTGTTCCCAGCTAGCACTGACATTCACTAAATGAACCACAGTAAAATGTGGGGCCAAGCCCAGCCCCCTCCCTGTTTTCCAAGCCTCACCCTGCAGTCCCCTGGCCAGCAGCTCTCCCATGTCCACCATGAGCCCATCCAGAGCTCCATGCTCCTGCTTCACTGGGGTCTGCGGAGGACACTCTCAAGACACCAAGAAGCCAACTCCCATCCACAACTGTCCAGAAAGGATCAGACCAAGGAGCTGGTTCCTGCAGAGCCCTCCCTCACTGAAACTCCACACCACAAATCAATCACAATGCGAGGCCCAGGAGGAAAAGGCCTTTTTGGCATTGTGCTTTATGGAAAGGATTGTCTTCCTAAGTAAAGCCACAAACCCCATCTATGCCTTGGAAAGCCCTGTCTCACCTTCCAGCATCCTTAGGAGGCACACACTACAAATGCAGAAACCCAAACCACATCAAAGAGCACCACGCACACTAAAACCACCGGCGCTCCCCATCCAAAACCACCTGCTCCTCGTCCAAAACCAGCAGCCTTCCTCACTCGAACCTCCTCCCTTCCTAGGCTCCTTTACAGAAGAGGGACTCTTCACAGGGCTTTGGATGGTCACACCCTGGCCCTTTGAAAAGTCATGTAAAATCCTGCAAAACTGGCCAGGTGTGGTGGCTCACACCTGTAATTCCAGCACTTCGGGAGGCCAACGCAGGCGGATTACCTGAGGTCAGGAGTTCGAGACCAGCCTAGCCAACATGGCAAAACCCCATCTCTACTAAAAACATAAAAATTAGCCGGGTGTCGTGGCACACGCCTGTAATCCCAGCTACTCAGGAGGCTGAGGCAGGAGAATCGCTTGAACTCGGGAGGCAGAGGTTGCAGTGAGCCAAGATCGCACCATTGTACTCTAGCCTGAGTGACAGAGCGAGACTCTGTCTCAAAAAAAAAAAATCATGCAAAATAAAGCAGGAGGACATCACTCAGCATCATTCCCACACACCGCAGGCAAGAGCAGAGCAGCACAAACAATCCTTTAACTGCAGGTCTCAGAGCACAAATTAGAAATATGCCTAATTTCAAGATTCCAAATCATGTCTTTTTCTAACATCTCCCAAACTGGCAAAAATAAATACACAAAGAGAATATACATATAATGCATATACATATACACACACAAATAAACACACATATATATACACATATATACATAGACACACATATATATACATGAATATATATGTATATACATACATACATACATATACACATATGTATGTTTTTAATGAAAAGGAAAATTTGAGCTGGGTGCAGTGGCTCACACCTGTAATCCCAGCACTTTCACTTTGGAAGGTCGAGGCGGATGGATCACTTGCTGCCAGGAATTCAAGGCCAGTCTGGACAACATAGCAAGACCCTATCTCTTCAAAAAATAATTTTTTAAAAAAATTAGCCAGGCATGGTGGGTGCCACTTTAGCTACTTGGGAGGCTAAAGTGGGAGGATCACTTGAGCCCAGGAGACTGAGGCCGCAGTGAGCTATGATCATGTCACCACACTTCAGCATGAGTGAGAGAAAAAGACTGTCGCCAAAAAAAAAAAAAAAAAAAAAATGGTGCTCTTAATGTTTTGAAACCAGCAAGAGAAAAATGATTCCCATCAAAGTAGTCATTGCCCCCACCTCAAAAAAGGGGGAGTGGGGTGGGAAAACAATTATCAGAATCACATGGCGGGGGACTCAAGCAAAGTTAGAGGAACATACATTCCAAAAAACGCTTCCTGCTCATCTGAAGAGTCTGGTGAAAACCACCACTTTGGAACAAGCAAAGAACCCAACCAGCTTGCTAGAAAGTCAGCCAGAAAAGCTATACCAAGACAAAATGAAGAGTTGAGACCTGGTGGCAAACACTTGTCCAACTACATCAGGTCTACGTGGCTTTCCCTCCCTCACCTACAGGAAGGCCTAGACTTCCTTTAGCGTTCAGGTCACCCTGATGTTGGAGAGGGGAGAAAGTGGGTTCATATGTGTGAGAACAAACCATAAAGGCTCCTCTGTCTTTCCACCTATGTCCCCGAATGATCCCAGTTTTCAGAAGGGTCACATTTGTCCCTCTGAAAAGACCAGCCGCAGTCTGACCTCCTGGACATCTGCCGCCTCTGAAGTGGACCACAGTGGATTCACGCCACCTGTCACTGATGCTCTCCAGACACAGTCCTGAAACACGCAGGGTGTACTGGGGCTTCAGGAGGCACTGCTATTGCTAGGGACAAAAGACTCAGCGAAGAGTTTTCGTTGCATATTTGGTAGAAAATAACAATTCTGCTAAGACAGCAATAACCAAGTTCCTCAGCCTCCCAGGAGAGAAGCCACAGCACCAAACCCCCCTTCTCCTTGGAATAGGTCACAGCAGGGCGTGCTATAGGGTAGAGATCCAGACTCCAGATCACATCCAACCTGGAGAAGGTGGCCAGAAGGAAGCCATTTGAACAGCCACCTAGAAAAAAGGAAGAGTGTGTCAAGCTGTAAGAATCAGAGCTGTCGTTACAATCTCTCCTACACTATTTCATTTTGTGACTATGTACATATGTTACTTTGACTGGAAAAGAAAAGGGCAGATTTGGCATGGAGAGGAAGAAAACAATTCTCGCTGCAGGAGGATGTGAACATGCCGGTACATCTGGGCAATGAGGACCTGTGGCTGGAGGGTCTGGTGTGCAGAGAAGACAGCAGTCAGGTAAGGGTTAAGAGGCAGCCTCAGACTTAGGAGAGCAGCTGCAACCCTAGATGATCAATTAATGTTTGCTAGAAGAAAGGCAGGATGGGGCTAGACCATGCAAGGCCCTGAATACCTTGCTGGAGTGTGTGGAATTTACTTTATGATCAGGTGTCTTCCATGGCTACGCATCGCACCTAACAGCAATATGATGGGAGCTATGAAAAGTCATGCGGGAAGCAAGACAGATGGGCTCTTCAATATCTTAGAGAAAGCAACAAGCCATGCAACAGAAGCCCTCTCTACTGGGGCCCTGGATGGGCTGGCCACCCTCTCCAAAGCTGCAGCTGCTTGCCAGGTCACCATTAACATCACATACCAGTTAGATTTCCCTATCCGCCCATGGGCAGCAGCTCCTGGCCTTGCCTGTGGTTCCGAGGGTGCCAATCCCACATCCCCTGACCCTAGGAGCCCAATCTGATCTTCGCCCCTTCTCTAGAAAAGCCTCCAATGGAAGGAGGGTGGGACGGAAGGGTCTGTGCCTGGCCCAAGCCCAGTGTACCCAGAACACACTCAGAATATCCCATATGTGACCCACCCAAAAGGATTAAGTTATCTCTGCCCTACAGGTGGGGCAAATTCCAAAGATGCCAGATAACAGGACTAAGATTTCATGGGTGCAACTGGTGACCTCCTTGGGAGACGGAAAGGGAAGGGACAACCTTGGATTGGAGGAGGAACAGAGCTGCCAGTCTCTCCTGCCCAGCTGCCCTGCCCTGCCCTGGTAAGAGGGACAGGGCCTGAGTCACAGTTCTTTCTCATCCTGCATCTGGCACTGATACGCTGTATGGCCTCAGGTCAATGAACTTGCTTCTCTGAGCCTCCAACCCTTCTATGTACAAAATAATTATAACAATAAAAACAGCAATATTAGCAACCAGTTATCCCCATTCTACAAATGGGGAAACTGAGGCACAGAGAGACCAAATGACTTGCCTCAAGGTCACAAAGTACAGAAGCAAGGTTAGAAAGAAGCCAGGCGGTCGGCCAGAGTCATGCTGTTAACCACTAGGCTATCCTACCTCTCACAAAGGGATGGACACTAAAGGATCCCAGGTGATCTTCAACTTCCCCTCTGTCCCAATATGCTCTGTTTCTGCAACACGCTAAGTCCCACGGATGTCACCTCCTATGTGCCTGACCTTGGGGAAACCTCCTATGTGCCTGACCTTGGGGAAGACCCTGTGTCAGAGTCACCTAAATCCTCACCTGTTCATGTCCACAAAGCCCCTGGTGGCTCTGTCTATGCCCAGCTGCAAGAGTGTAACTTACAGGCAAAGTCAACAGCCCTGACCCGCGGAGGTCACACAACTTATCTGTTCCACAACCCTGGTCATCACGAGACTGGGCAATAGTGGTTGGTTCAATACAAACCCATTCTGTCTCCTAAAGAAGCGCCTGAGACATTAACCAGCTGAGGCCACAGAGGGCATCTTGACAGATGAAAGCCTGGCACTCCGTCAGTATTCAAAGGCTAAGGTTGAAATATTCCAACAGTTAGGTTGCTTTCAAGAGAGAATTGAATTCACTGCTAGGAAGTTGGACTAACCAGGGCCTCTCCTTGACGCTGCCAGCCTTGTCAATGTCACTGGTCCATAAACATCCCACTCATAAGTAAGGAAGAAATGCCTCATCCTCAAAATTGTTTAGTTTTTTTTGTTTTTTGGGTTTTTTTCTTTTGTGAGATGGAGTCTCATTCTGTTGCCCAGGCTGGAGTGCAATGGCCTGATCGCTCGGCTCACTGCAACCTCCACCTCCCGGGTTCAAGCGATCTCCTGCCTCAGCCTCCTGAGTAGCTGGGATTACAGGCGCATGCCACCACGCACAGCTAATTTTTGTGTTTTTTGGTGGAGACTGGGTTTTACCATGTTGCCCAGGTTGGTCTCAAACTCCTGACCTCAGGTGATCCACCCACCTTGGCCTCCCAAAGTGCTGGGATTACAGGCGTGAGCCACCGCACCCAGCCAAAATTGTTTTCCTTTTGTATATAGACACACTCACTGAAGCGTCACAAGGCTGCACAGAAAAACAAATTTAACACAATGTCCACATCAAAACACCATAGATGCACATCAACCCATGTGCGGAGAGGTAAGAGGAGTATCCAGGCACCTAGAGTATGTTCACAGACTCCACACAAGGCTCCCGCCCGGCTCCCCGCTGCAGCCCGGCAGCTCTGCCGTCATCGGTTTTACACGATGGGGCTCCCTGTGAGCTTTCTTTTGCTTTCAGAGTTCCCCTACCCCTCCAACCTCCCCAACTTCGTTCTGCCAGTGAGCAAACAGTTAGACTTGCCCAGGCTCCCACTGCCAGACTCGCCCCTCTGACCAGCCTGCTACCATATTTTGCTGAAAATCCCAATCACAAAATCTCAAAGAAACCGAGTTCAACCACCCACCCAATGCTCAAAGACCGTCTCTGCCCATAAGAAACATATGTTCTGGTTGGGGATACTAGGTGCCATGGGGACAGGGTTGGGATAGGATGGGAAGGGTGTCAAACAGTCAATAAAGACCTCCCAGGTAAGACAGCGTTCCTTCTGGGCACGTGGCCTGGGCAGCAGGAAAAGCCAGAAGGACCAGCTTTGAAGTTCATCCAGTCACTCAACCATTATATAGAGAGTTTCTACTCCACTCCAGCCACATTCCTGACAGCACAAAGACGACCCCATCCCCACCTACCACAAGGTAGAAATCCTTTTCTATTTTTCAGCTATATGAACTTGGATAAGTAACTTAACTTCTTTGAACTTCAGTTCCCTCATCTGTAAAATCCCCTAACCATGCTTCCTGAGATGAACGAGAAATCCATTTATTCACCTAGTGGAGTACAGTAGGTACTCAATAAATGTTTATCTTCACCGGAACTATTTTTAGAAAGACTCCAGTATATTCCCTACCTGGTAAGGAGAAAACCACCACCTAGGTTAATCAAAATGGCTTGAATTGTCATTAAGAACCACAGCACTTAGCTTAATATTGCTAGAAGGCGTGGGTGTTTTTCTCTACTTGCTGATAAATGGCCATTTGGCCCAAAGAACAGCACTGCAGGTTTGAACTGAATCCCTCCTATCAGACTACAGAAGAAAATGACTGAATCAAACAATAGATCCTGGAGTCCCAGGTGGAGGCTACCAGCCATAGGGCACTGGCGTTGGGAAATCCAGGTCACAGTCCCTGCAGCATCATGAGGAAGGGACAGAAATAAAACCCCATCCTGACCCTAGGTCCCCCCCGCACACCTTTCAGTTTCGATGGAATCTACAGCCCCAGGACCTCAAACCTGGAGGGACAGGCTTGGAGACCCCTCTGTATCTAAATCCTAGCTCTGCGGCTTCCTCTTCCATGTGTGTCCTTGGGCAACTCACTTCAGTTCTCCGCCCCCTTTTTTTATCTGTAAGTGAGGCTCCTAATGGCACCTACTGCCTAAAGTCTCTGTGAGGATTCGAGGAAAAGCCCTTTGCATGGGGTCTGGTGGACAGCTACCTGCTGCTTTTATCTCTGCCTTTTTTTTCCCCCTTTGGATAAACAGCAAAAAAGACGTCATTCTTAGCAATGACATCATTTTTACCAATTCCTTCCTAAGACACACTGCCTAGGAGCAGGATCCGCCCTGGTTGGGAGCACTCTCACCTGTACTCACTACACACGACACTAGGATGTGGCAGGACCACCTGAGCAGCCCTTCCCTGCAGCTGCCCCAACTCACGGAAGGGAGACCAAGACCCCAAAGAGCGAGGGGAGGGGACTCGCACACGGTGGCCACCTAAGGGACTCTGATCCCTCCCCATTCACCTTTCTTCACTAATCATTTCTAAATGGATGGACTAGCCTGCTTAAATTAAGCCTGATTACATAACAAAGAAAACTTAGATAGCTGGCAGAGAGGTGGGGGAGGGAAATCACTAGTATCAGTTTACACTGGCACAGAGGCCCAGACAAAAGTGCTCTGGGAAGCTCACTCACCTGCTCAGAGCCAAGGGCAGCTCTGGGGACCTTTGACCAGTGCTGAAGTCCAGGGCCAGGGCTAGGCGGGGACCTTGAGGGCCAAGATTCCCAACACTGCTGACTGGTCTGGTGTGGCCAAGTTCATACTAGGAAAAGGCCCTCCCTGTTGCTGAGAGCTTGCTAGCCTCTGAACTATAGGGAGACCAGCCCTGGGGGCAACAGCCAAGTTCAGCTACAGGACTGGGCACCAAGAAGCCCATGCTCGACAGTAGCCCTCGAGGACCTGGGCTCCCCCCAGCCCGTGGGTGCGGGCACGCTCTCTGGTCCCTTGGAATCTGGGTGCTACAGGGCACAGATATTTACACCGAGTGTGTCTCACTAGATCAAACATCAGTGCTCCCCAAACTGTACACCTAGGTAAGATGGACAGAGCCCTGTTCCAAGTTAGAAGATCTAAATTCTGTCCCGCTCTGCCACCCAATCCCTGAGCAACTACGCAATCATTTCACCTAGTTGGGCGTCAGTTGTCTACACTGCACAGGCCAGGGAGCCAGGCACCTCAGAAGCCCATGCTGTCTTCCAAGCCGGGTGTGGTCCTGCCAGCTTCCAGCTTCTACAAATCCAGTTCCCACACCCTTGGCGGAGGCCACACCTTCTAAAGCACACCCCGCTATTAGCCTATTATCCACAGAAAAAAAGGATTTTTAAAGCAGCCCTGTCGCCAGTCTCCTCTTGCTCATTCCTTCATGTATAATTATGCCAAGTGATGCGTCTGCGTGACTCCCAGGAAAGGTGCAGAGAAACGTGAAGGAGGGTGGCAGCAGTGTCATCTCTGAGCCAGTGCCATGCTTGCTAAAACACACGCTCAATAAATGATGACCAAGGATGCAGAGATGAACTCAATTCCACCTACAGGCAGGTAACAAAGCAGGTTTTGGTTTTCTCGCTTTTTGTGGTTTGTGGGGTTTTTTTTTTTTTTTTTGAGACGGAGTTTCACTCTTGTTGCCCAGGCTAGAGGGCAATGGCTCGATCTCGGCTCACCGCAACCTCCGCCTCCCAGGTTCAAGAGATCCTCCTGCCTCGGCCTCCCGAGTAGCTGGGATTACAGGCATGCACCACCACACCCGACTAATTTTGTATTTTTAGTAGAGACAGGGTTTCTCCATGTTGGTCAGGCTGGTCTCAAACTCCCGAACTTAGGTGATCTGCCCGCCTCGGCCTCCCAAAGCAGGTATTTTAAGTCCTCCTCAAATTCTGCCTACTGTGGATCTGTCTCCCCTAGCACAACACACCTGGCCACAGTCTGGGGCCCACCCCACTGGTTAACAGCTGGGGATGTAAGCCCCATCAAAGCTGGGCTCTGGAAATTTAGGGGTGCCAGGGGGCAAATGAGGGGTCCAAATTTCCCAGATCCTACCAAAGCCAGATTTCACACAAAGGCTACTAACTTGATAGCGACTAACCACATGGTGCAAGTCACGGCTCTAAGCCACAGCTCGAAGGGATGTTCTTTCTCCACACACCTTTCACACTGATGACAATCACAGAGAAAGATGGCAGGACAGCAGATGTACCAGGCTCGTTGTTCGAAGGGTCTCAGGGAGAAACACCAGAGGAAACAACCGCAAGACTCGACTTTCAACCTCCGGGACTCACTTGCTGAATTTATGCCAGACAATATGAACAAATTACTTCCGAAGCTTTTGGAGGAGTCACTTCAAGTTGTACTGGATGCAAAAGGTAATAGCAGGAACCTTCATGGGTGAGATTCTTACGCTAAAACCCTCTCCCTGGAAACCAAGAGCTCTGGCATATAATTTAAACCAAAGCCGTCTGACCAGAAGGGTTTCCAAAAGTGAGAGGAGGAAGCAGGGACCAGAGATGAATGACTCCTCGGACCACAGAAGTCTCAGCTGGTAAAACTACAGGATCGTTCTGCAAGAAAACGATGCCACTACCTAAATGTCAGCGCAGTGCTAGGGACTGCTGGACCTGAGGGGGCAGGTGTCATCTCTGCCTTCAAGGAGTTTATAGTCTAGTAGAGGAGAGAAAAAGTACTAAAAATCCTATCGATAAAAAATCCCAAACTCTAAATGCCATGAAGCAAAAGCAGATGGTGCAATGAGGGCAAATGCAGGGGGACTTCATTTAGGTTTGGGGAGGGGTCCTGGCAGTGACCACTGAAGGTGAAGCTAGGGTAGAAGGAGCAACAGGTAGAAAGTGAACAGAGGCTCCGAGAAGGCTGGTGTCACCTGAAGCCTGCTGAGTACCAGGAGATGAGCCTGGAACGAAGTGTAGGATATACAGCCCATGCTGGGCCCTGAACACCAGACAGAGCAGGGGGAGGGTATTTTACCCTTAATGCTGTGTTTCCATCTATGTGGTCCTCGTCTCTTGCCTTTGGCCAGGCGCGGTGGCTCACGCCTATAATCCCAGCACTTTGGGAGGCTGAGGCGGGCGGATCACCTGAGGTCGGGAGTTTGAGACCAGCCTGACCAACATGGAGAAACCCCATCTCTACTAAAAATACAAAATCAGCCGGGTGTGGTGGTGCATGCCTGGAATCCCAGCTACTTGGGAGGCCGAGGCAGGAGAATCGCTTGAACCCAGAAGGTGGAGGTTGCAGTGAGTCAAGATTGCGCCACTGCACTCCAGCCTGGAGGGGCAACAAGAGCAAACCTCCATCTAAAAAGAAAAAGCTGCGCCGGGCGCGGTGGCTCACGCCTGTAATCCCAGCACTCAGGAGATTGAGACCATCTGGCTGACATGGTGAAACCCCGTCTCTACTAAAAATATAAAAAATTAGCCGGGCGTGGTGGCAGGCACCTGTAGTCCCAGCTGCTCGGGAGGCTGAGGCAGGAGAATGGCGTAAACCCGGGAGGCGGAGCTTGCAGTGAGCTGAGATCCAGCCACTGCACTCCAGCCTGGGTGACAGAGCAAGACTCCGTCTCAAAAAAAAAAAAAAAGGCCAGGCATGGTGGCTCATGCCTATAATCCCAGCACTTTGGGAGGCCGAGGCAGGTGGATCACGAGGTTAGGAGATCAAGACCATCCTGACCAACGTGGTAAAACCCAATCTCTACTAAGAATACAAAAACTTAGCTGGGTGTGATGGCGCATGCCTGTGGTCCCAGCTACTCGGGAGGCTGAGGCAGAAGAATCACTTGAACCCAGGAGGCAGGGAGGTTGCAGTGAGCCTAGATCACGCCACTGCAGTCCAGCCTGGTGACAAAGACTCCATCTCAAAAAACTTTGAAAAAGAAAGAGAGAAGAAGAAATGAAGTGAACATAAGAGGAGGCAGTTCCTCACTGCAAAATCTACAGGAAGTTCAAAACACCATGGCAGGGAGATCCCGCAGGGAGGCTCCCCAGCTCCCCAGCCCTGTCATTCCACGGATGCTCCCCTGGAATGATGGGCTAACCCCATCTGTGCTGCTGGCAGTGCGGGGTGACCTTGGCCATGCTGGCTGACCCCTGGATGACTCAGCTTCCTGGTAGTGAACTTGTGAAAGGTTCTGGCAGGAAGGAGTCAGAGAGCTGTAAACAGAGCCTTCCAGAAGCATCTGCCACACTTCTCCCCTTGATTCCAGGGCGGGGCTGTGGCCATTCAGCATTTCTGTAATTGCCCGGATGGATGATTTGCAGTCTTGAAGTGTTGTCGTTGGAAGTTTCAAGTAGGTTAAATAAACTATCATTTATTTCTAGGCAGGCAATTTGGAATGCAGGGGCCCAACATGGTACATGGGCCACTGGTCCTTCCCACCACTGCTCAGCCCCCCTGCAAAATTCCATGGGAGGGTCTTCCCAGCTTCCGCTGCAAAGCAAAAGTGCTTGTGAGCCTATATTTTACACCCAAAGTTGAAACAGGGAGTTAAAGTTATACTGCCCGGTGAAAATAAGGAGTGGAAATTTTAGAACTGGTAAGTTTCCAAGAGAACCATGTAGTGTTAGTTCAATTTTGCCATTTTATAGACAAAGAAATTAAGACGTAGACAGGTGTTTTTCCCAGAGTCGCTTGATTGGTGGGCCCCTGGTCATCTCAAGCTAATTACAATTCACCCTAAAATGCAAATCCAAGTCTTCTGTGTGTATATCTACAGAAAGATCTGCTTTTGCCTTGCTTCTAGTCCTTGCCTTCCTTGCCCTCCAGTCAAGCAACACCATGAATGGCCGGTTCTGGACTGACAAATGTTCTCCGTGGCTCTCCCAGTCCCTTCCTTACACTCGAGCTGCTCAGGTGAGATCTGAAATCTGTTTTCAATTTCAAGTCACTTCTGGTAGAAACCCAGTTTTGCAGTAACTTTTGGGTTGTAGGATCTGAAAGAGAATTTCAGAAACTTCCTTATGATTGATTTATCAGAAAAAGTGCAAAAGATTCTTAGAAGAGACCTCAAGGGAATTTGAAAACAAGAATTCTTATCCAAGGTCAGGCAAAGCGTCACCAACCAGCCGGCTCCCAACTCCTAGAAGTCTGTGGGGCGAGCAGTGCTAATTCCAAGGATAAATGGAACCTGCCGGAACCTAACATTGTACTAATACACACCGCACCCCAACCCCCATAATTGCAAACTGCAGTTCTAACTCCTTCTCTACTTCCTTCCGAAATTTGAAAAAAAATAAAAATTAAAACAAATAAGTAGCTAAGAGTCATTCCAACTTGTAGATGAATTTTTTTCTTGTGATTTTATCACCTGCACAATTAAAAGTCATTTCTGAGCTGATATTTTTGAAGCTCTAAGTGCTAAATACAAATCTACCTTAATTTTATAAGTAAGGCAATTTAACACTTCACCCTTCCTGGCCCAAATATATAAATATACACAAATATATATACACATACATATATATACACACAAACATATATATCCACACACATATATATATACACACACGCATTAAAATTCAGTTATTGCCTGAGAAGCCAAGGTTCAAGAAAAAAACATTTTAAGCACAATTTCATTAACAGAGAGATCTCCAATCTTACATACACTTGAGGTTTCTAACTCCTTTCACAGACAACCCTTCTCCCCACACAGGGCATTTTCTGTTCTTTTATTTATTTATTTTAATTTTTTTTAGAGACGGGGTCTTGCTCTGTCACCCAGGCTAGAGTACAGTGGCATGATCACGGCTCACTGCAGCTTCAAACTCCTGGGCTCAAGCGATCTTCTCACCTCAGCCTCCTGAGTAGCTGGGACTACAGGTGTGCACCACCACGCAAAGCCAATTTTTTTTTTTTTTTTTTTTTTTTTTTTTTTTGAGACAGAGTCTTGCTCTTGTTGCCCAGCCTGGAGTGCAATGGCACGATCTTAGCTCAATGCAACCTCTGCCTCCCGGGTTCAAGCGATTCTCCTGCCTCAGCCTCCCGAGTAGCTGAGATTACAGGCATCCGCCACCACACGTGGCTAATTTTTGTATTTTTAGTAGAGACGGGGGTTTCACCATGTTGGCCAGGCTGGTCTCGAACTCCTGACCTCATGATCCGCACATCTCGGCCTCACAAAGTGCTAGAATTACAGGCGTGGGCCACCACGCCTGGCCCATTTCTTTATTTTTATTTTTAGAGGCAGGGTCTTGCTCTGTTGCTGAGACTGGTCTTGAACTGCTGTCTGCCAGCAATGCCCCTGGCCTCAGCCTCCTGAGTAGCTGGGATTACAGGTGTGAGCCAGTACACTCTTCTACATTTCCACAGGGCATTTTCTATGCTTCTATCCTGACCATTTCTTCTGAGTGACAGCTTGGCATTGTCTAACGACTCTGAAAATGGCCCACACACGTGCTCCTTCAAAGCACCCAGCAAAGAGATTTTGTAACAAAGACCCCTGTGCCGGGGAATCTGTGGACACAAATAGAGAGGATAGCAGGTCTGTGCCCCTGTCACCGCACCGGCCTGTTGGAGAAACAGGACTCGGTTTCCAAAGCTGCAAGATCCAAGAGCTTCCGTCTACACCCTGGACTATCATGGACTCCAGGGGGAAAGTCCCCAAGCTCTCATCTCAGGCCCTTTACCAAGCCCAGCTGACTGTGCCCTTGGCATTTAATAGCAGGCCACCTCTGACAGAGGAAGGCCACAAGGAAAGAGAGAGGACAGGAAAGTGTCCAGCTCTCTAGTTACCTTTCAAAAGAGAGAAGAAGTGACACACGAGTCTGAGCTTCCAGAGCAGGCCCTGGCACTACAAGATCCCAGGTCCATCTCTGACCTTTGGAAGGCACAGCTGTCGCCTACACCATCCTCAAGTCTCTCTCTGCCCTACAAGTTGTGACCTGGACCAGGAAAGGTCACTCAGGCTAACCCTAAACCTGCACACATCACATGAGCATGTTTTATTTTTAGCAACTTACCTGGCCACTGCTCCACCAGCCACTACTGCCACCCATTATGAGCCAACGATGAGCAGAAATGCCTCTAATGTGACCGCTTAGCCTTCCTTCCTCCCGTTTCCATCCTCCTCGGGTCCTTAGTTCAGCAGTGAAAGTTCCCACCCGGGAGGAAGCAGGGCTTCTCTGAAAGCCACCAGGCAGTCAAACAGGGAATTAAGATTTCAGAACAGCGAGGAGAAGAGCTGCCCCCTGATGACCCCAAACCACAGACACTTTCTCAGCTCAGAGCAGAACCCCAGATTAGAGTGTCAGAGGGATGTAGGCATCCTGGGGATGGCCAGGCACCTTGGGAACAGGCCGTGACGTTCTTAGGGAAAGAGAGAATCATACAGTTTAGTTGTAACATCCACATCTCCTTCAGGTCCACATAGAGATACTGAGATATTCCTTCCTCGGGGGGACTTTCCTCCCCATGAGGTTCAGGATCCCTGAAGACAGTTCATCACTCCTGAAAGGAATGATTCATTGGACATCTGTCCTTCCTGCCACATCGGGGCTCCCATGGGGAATGCCTGGGTTGAGTCAAGCCTCCACCTCCCTAGTGCCCAGCACCTACGGTCATACCCCATAAGCCCCATTCCTTAATTACAGTCACGCATCGCAAATGATGGAGATATGTTCTGAGATATGCATTGTTAGGTGACTTCATCCTTGTGTGAACATCACAGAGTGTACTTACACAAACTGAGAGGGGATAGCTACTGTACACCTAGGCTGTACGCTATAGCGTGTTGCTTCTAGGTGACAAACCTGTACAGTATGCTCTGTACTGAATACTGCAGGCGACTGGAATACCATGGGTATGTGTTATCTAAATCAATCTAAATATAGCAAAAGTACAGTGAAGGCTGGGCGTGGTGGCTCACGCCTGTAATCCCAGCACTTTGGGAGGCCGGGGCGGGTGGATCACCTGAAGTTGGGAGTTTGAGTCCAGCCTGGCCAACATGGTGAAACCCAGTCTCTACTAAAAATACAAAACTAGCCGGGCGTGGTGGCGCACACCTGTAATCCCAGCTACTCGGGAGGCTGAGGCAGGAGAATTGCTTGAACCCAGAAGGCAGAGGCTGCAGTGAGCCAAGACTGCACCACTGCACTCCAGCCTGGGCAACAAAAGCGAAACTCCATCTCAAAAAAAAGGTACAGTGAAAATACCATATAAAAGTTTGTTCTTTGCCAGGCACGGTGGCTCACGCCTGTAACCCCAGCACCTTGGGAAGCCGAGACGATTTTTTTTTTTTTTGAGACGGAGTCTCACTCTTATTGACCAGGTTGGAGTGCAGTGGCATGATCTCGGCTCACCGCAACCTCCAACTCCCAGGTTCAAGTGATTCTCCTGCCTCAGCCTCCCGAGTAGCTAGGATTACAGGCATGTGCCACCATGCCCAGCTAATTTTGTATTTTTAGTAGAGATGGGGTTTCTCCGTGTTGGCCAGGCTGGTCTTGAACTCCTGACCTCAGGGGATCTGCCCGCCCTGGCCTCCCAAAGTGCTGGGATTACAGGCGTGAGCCACTGCACCCAGCCAAAAGATTTTTTTAATGGTACACCTGTGTAGGGCATTTACCATGAATGGAGCTTACAGAACTGGAAGTTGCTCTGGGTGAGTTTGAGTGAGTGGTGGTGAGTGAATATGAAGGCCTAGGACATTACTGTGCACTACTGTAGACTTTATAAACACTGTTCACTTAGGCTACACTAAATTTATTTTTTAAACTTTTGCTTTCTTCAATAATAAATTAAATTTCAAGGTTGGGCATGGTGACTCATACCTGTAATCCTAGCACTTTGGGAGGTCGAGGCAGGAGGACTGATTGAGGCCAAGAGCTTGAGACCACCTGGCCAACATTGTGAAACTCCATCTCTACAACATTTAAAAATTAGCTGTGTGGTCGTGCACACCTGTAATCCCAGATACTCAGGAGACTGAGGAGGGAGGATTCCTTGTACCCAGGAGTTCGAGGCTGCAGTAAACTATGATCGCAACACTGCACTCCAGCCTAGGCGACAAAGCAAGGCCCTGTCTCTAAAAATAAATAAATAAATACATACATACATACATAAATTAATTAATTAATTAAATTCAGTTTACTGTAATGTTTTTATTTTATAAATTTCAATTTTTTGACTTTTTGACTCTTATAATAACACTTGGCTTAAAACACAAAACACATTGTACAGCTGTACAAAAATATTTTTTCTCTATATCCTTATTCTATAAGCTTTTCCTTTTAACTTTTTTTTTTTTTTTTTTTACTTTTTAAACTTTTTTCTTAAACACACACATTAGCCTAGGCTTACAGACGGTGAGGATCATCAATATCACTGTCTTCCACCTCTACATCTTGTCCCAATACAGTTGGCACCTCCTGTGATCACAATGCCTTCTTCTGGAATCCCTCCTGAAGGACCTGCCTGAGCCTGTTTTACAGTTAACTTAAAAAAACAAAACAAAAAAAAAGGCCAGGGGCGGTGGCTCACACCTGTAATCCCAGCACTCTGGGAGGCTGAGGAGTGTGGGTCACCTGAGGTCAATGACCAGCCTGGCCAACACGGTGAAACCCTGTCTCTACCAAAAATACAAAATTAGCCGGGCATGGTGGTGCATGCCTGTAATCTCAGCTACTCGGGAGGCTGAGGCAGGAGAATCGCTTGAACCCAGGAGGTGGAGGTTGCAGTGAGCCGAGATCGCGCCACCGCACTCCAGCCTACGCGCCAAGAGCAAAACTCCACCTCAAAAAATAAAAAAAGTAGGAGTACACTCTAAAGTAATAACAAAAAGTATAGTATAGTAAATACATAAACCAGTAGTAGAGTCTTTCATTATTATTTGCAAGCATTACCTACTAATTGTGTGTGCTATGCTCTTACATGACTGGCAGCATAGTAGGTTTACACCAGCATCAGCCCAAACACGGGCGAAATGTAGTGTGTTGTGATGCCCCTGGGTAATAGGAATTTTTCAGCTCCATTATAATCTATGGGATCACTGTCGTCACATATGGAGTCCATAGTTGACCGAAACATCATTATGTGGTGCTGACTGTAACGCAGCCATTCAACGAAGGGCCGTGGATGAAGCTACATTTTCACAAACGCCACTTGAATCTTCCTAGGGAGCCACATTACTGTGAATCAGGCTAACGCAAGCCAATGTTTAGCAAATGAACCACAGAGATGGGTGACTAAGGAAAGCAGCTTTCTTGATTCTTCAGTTAAAGACACACCCTGGGTTTACCCCTTCCACCCGCATATGTATATACACGCACTGGCAGCATCTTCTTGCCTTTGAAAAGATGTCCCCCCATCTCTGGTCTGACTCCCTGGATCTGATTATCAGCCGGCCACTCAGCCAACTTTAACCCAGGCTCCCAACAGTGCTAGGACACCCGTGATCCACAGGAGGGCAGAGAAAGTGTGGAGAGGAGCACTGCGCATCAAGGACACGCTGTGAGTCAGAGGCAGTGCCCGCGGGTCCCGCTGCCCGGCAGGTCTGGCTGGCCAGCTTCCTGCAGGCTGCAACCTCTCTCTCCACGTTCTGCTTCTAAAGCCAGGCCTTGGGCAATGCAAGGCGTCCACAAAACCCTCAACATGGGCACCATGGGGACCCTGAGACAAAGGCACTTGTGTGTTACCTCCTTCTCCTCTTAAGCAAGTGAGGAAAACAGTGACGGGAAAGGCCAAAGTGGGGAAGAGCCCAGGCATCTGCAAACACACACAGTCATTCTTCCGGGATCATTAGTCACCTTCCTGCTCCTGGGGGACCCCTCCCCACAGTGTCCCCAGACTCATCTGCCTGCTGCTCAAAGGGACAGACTTTCTTGGAAAATAAGAGTAAGGATATAAAATGAGAATACCACAGACGTCCTCACCCTAACACCCTGAGTACACCTCCCGGAAGGTGGGCTCATCCTGTCCTACCCTGCCGGTTTCTGCTACGCGCAGCCACTACTATCCCCTGTCTACATTACCACGAAATGAGCATGCTCTGAGCAGCACTGGCTCTTCCTCATTAGCCAGCCAAAGGGTCGGCAGCAGACAGCCACCCTGTCTTGGCTCAACAGATGGGAGACACTGTAAGGAGAGAGGTGAAGTGCCCAAGGCCAGGCAGCTGCATGAGTCCTAGTGCTGGAATGAGAGCCTGGATTTTCCATGCCAATGAGCTAACCTTACCCCTCCCACAGGATCCCAGTGTGATAATAAATACCATGACCTAGCACCTGCACAGAGTTTTAAAGTGGAGTTCCCTGCCAGCCTGCCTCTATTTTCTCACTACATGAATAGGCAGATCGGCCAGGGGAGGCAGGATGGGCACCGTTAGCGTTCCTTATTTCAGATAAGAAAACTGCAGCCCTAGTGGACCACGGAACTATGATGTAGTGCTCTTCCCAGTAAGTCACTTATATACATATACTGTGATCTGGCAAGGACTCCTCAAAACGAGTCCGAATTCAAAACACTACAGTGAGTGCAACTTCGACTCGCTGCTGAAATGAGAAGGTGTCACAGCAGCTGCAATTTGTTCCAGAGAGAGAAGCCAGACACAGCCAAAAATATCCTGTGGCAATAACTATATGTCATCATCCTTTTTCCTTGCTTGCTGGAGTATTTGGCCAAAAAACTCCTAACTATACATTAGAGCCCTGCTTTCTGTGCCACACTTTCTGGGTGCCATGATTTCCTGGAGTTAGTCTCTCGACTCAACTGTGGCTCCTCCGTCCCAACAATGCAGCTGGGTCCCATCATCAATCCCAGCCCTTTCTCATATTCCAGAACCCAGCTCAAGGGCTCTGCTGCCATTAACAGCTGAGTCTGCATCCAACACCCTACACTGGCTTGCTCCAGCCTGATTCCCTTCCTCTCTCCTCTCGCTCTTTGCTCTGGAGCAGAAAACAGCCCGAGTTCTAGGGCATGTAATTTTTCTGAAGTTCAGTTTTCTCGAATATGAAATGAGAAAGAACACCTGCCTTTTCTCACCTTCAAAGGAGAGCTAAGAGGATCAAATGACCAAATGAAAGTTAAAACAATACAAAAATAATATAATTAACAATTGCAACAGCAATATACAAACATATCCAGGCATTCAAGTAATGCTTTTAGAAATAACAAGAGGAGCTGATATTAATGGAATGTTTGCCCTGTGCCTGGAACTGTTCTTAACATTCTAGGTGTATCATCTCAATTCTCACAGCAACACTGAAATGGGTACTGTTATTAGCCCCATTTTATAGATGAGAAAAATAAGGCAGAGAGAGGTATCAGGAACTTGACCAGGTGCCACTCCAGGCAGTCTGGCCCTGAGGTTGTGCTGTTAACATAAACAGCTCTAATTATTAAGCACATTGCCTCTGATACAATCTGTCATTAGCTTTGCACGTTAAGGTTTGCAAGAGCCATTCACAAATCTACCTCACCTAAGCTTCCCAACAGCCCTGTCAAAAAGGTAAAGTAGATGACACTAGTCTAGGTTCACAAGGAGAAAACCAGCCCAGAGAAATGGTTAGCCCAAGGTTTCCAAGCTGGTTAACAGCAGGACCAGGACTTAAATTCATGGGGCCTGCACCCCGCCCCAGTTTGGTGACCGTTCTAGGGCCTCAACACCAGCATAAGTCAGACACACAAACGCTCCTCCGGGTCCCCCGCCCACAGCAGTGTCTCAAATGCACCCTTTCTGGTCACGCCAGGGAATAAACACTGTTGGCTAAATAATAGCCAGGGTCTCTCTTTCACCAGCGACAGCCATCACAGACCACGTGGCCAGCCAGACCTCAGGGTCCCAGAGCCTTCCAAGTGGCTCTCCGGATGGACCTGATGGATCCAGAGGCTCGGTGGACCCGGAGGAGTTCCCTCAGTGACACAAGGCTGGAGTCCCTCAACTTGACCCACATGGCCAGACGTTTCCTGGACCTGTTATGCAACCTTTGCTTCAAGCAAGCTGCTGCTGGGATTTCTCCCTATTTCAACATGTTTCGTTTTCTCTTCAGAGAGAAAGCACGAATGTGAAACCATAACACCTCTTAGTACCCGACAACGGCCCTTCCTGACTGTCTGGGGTTACGAGGAGGGTGGGGGATGTTTTCAAGAGTACCTCCTGTGAGCCAACTTGAGCCTCCAGAATGACTAACCACCGTGGGAGGGAGGGAGGGCGAGGATGGTGGGGAGGGAACACAACTGAGGACCACTGTCTCTCACAGGAGAAGGAACCAATTTCAGAAGCGCCCAGCAAATAAACGAGAACCATGCTACCCTGTAGGCTCTAGACCTGCAAGACGACAGCAGCTTGAGCAGTCCAGAGTCCAAATACCCCAGACCTTGTTCTCCCAGCCCATTTGAAAGTCCGTCAAGACAGGCAACTCTTCTCTTGAAAGGGCGCTGTTTCTGTCGCCTTAGCTCAGGGTCTAATTATAGGAAGCATGCTTACTTTGAGAATGGCGGACCAGGCATTCTTATTTTTGTGGCCCAGTGTCTAGCACAGTGCCTAGCCAAGAGGGCACTCAGGAAACGTGGAATGACATGAGTGGCCAAATGAAGACATTGCCTCATCGGGGTACAGCTGCTGCTTGCTGGGTTACACACACACACACACACACACACACACACACACAACACCAACAACGGAGCCAAGAAAGTCTTCTTTGTGGCCATAATATGCATGGATTCAAAACCAATGCAAAACAAAAAATCAAAACTGGAATTCATTTAACAGCAAGTTTTTTCTCTCTTTTATTTTTTCCTTTGAGACAAAGTCTCGCTCTGTCATCCAGGGTGGAGTGCAGTGGCGCAATCTCGGCTCACTGCACCCTCCGCCTCCCAGGTTCAAGTGATTCTCTCCTGCCTCAGCCTCCCAAGCAGCTGGGATTACAGGCGCCTGCCACTGTGCCCAGCTAATTTTTGCATTTTTAGTAGAGACGGGGTTTCACCATGTTGGCCAGGATGGTCTCAATCTCCTGACCTCAGGTGATCTGCCCGCCTCGGCCTCCCAAAGTGCCGAAATTACAGGAGTGAGCCACCACACCCAGCCATTAACAAGTTTTAAAGATTTTCATAATTTTTTTTTTGCATCTCTTTTAAAAAGCTGTGCCTTCCTTCATTCAACCAATATTCACAGAATACTTCTGTGTCATTCTGTGGATGAGTCCAAGAAAGGCTGGAGGAGGGAAGAGTTTCAATCTGTGTGCCCGCCATGCAAAGGTCGGGCTTTACATGCGAGGCAAACAGAAGTGCTAAGGGATTATCAGGTGGGAAGAGACACAGGGGTGAACTACAGAAAGACGTGGCTACTCCCCATCTTTCTGCAGGCTTGCAGGCTCTGCGGCACCATGAAGAATGGGCTGGATCTTCCACTCCCATCAGCTAACCTTATCTCTCCCGCAGGATCCCAGTGTGACAATAAACACCATGACCTAGCACCTGCACTGAGCTTTATACTTTGAAAACTGTGTTCCCTGCAAACCTGCCTGTATTTTCCAACTAGATGCACTAAAAAGACCTACAAGGGAGGCACAATCGGCACTGCTACTCTTCTCTATTTCCGATGAGAAAACTGCAGCCCACCAGGAAGCTGCTGGGCTTGGAGACTGAAGAGCAGGACCCGCCATGACTGACGTGCAGAATGAACTGCAGAAGCTCCTCCATCAAATACTTACTGAGCACCTACTGTGCTTCTGGCAATGGGAATACAGTGGTGAACAGAGGAGCATACATCCCTGCCCACTTGGAGCCTACATTCTGATGAGGGAAGAGAGACCATAAACAATAAAATAATATTATAAATATAAGTAAAATATGTAAACAATATAAATAAACAATGGTGTGTGTTAGGAAGTAACAACTGCTGGGGAGAAAAACAAAGTAGAGATGGGCAAAAGGGAAATGTGAGGCAGGGAAGAGTAAACTCACTTTTTTTTTTTTCTTTTTGAGACAGGGTCTTGCTGTGTTGCCCAGGCTGGAGTGCAGTGGTCCAATCATAGCTCACTACAGCCTCGACCTCCCAGGCTCAAGCAAGACCAAGAAGCTGAGACCACTGGCATATGCCACTATGCCAAGCTAATGTTTTTATTTTTTGTACATATGGGGTCTTGCTACGTTGCCCAGGCTGGTCTCCAACTCCTGGCCTCAAGTGATCCTCCCACCTCGGCCTCTCAAGGTATTGGGATTACAGGCATGAGCCACTGAGCTCGGCCTAAACTCACTTTTAACTTGGGCAGTCTGGGATCTCAAAGAAGAGGAGACATCCAGGTCCCTGAACCAAGGCAGTAAGTAGCTGTGGGGAGGGAGAAAAGGAAACACATTCAAGAAGTATTACAGATACAGCCACGGGCAGGCCTTCCCTGCATAGAGGGTAGCGGCAGGAGAAAAGCTGACGATCACCCCAGGGTGCAGAAGGAGGGCCCGAGGGGAAGCCAGGACCACCATTCTGGCCACACTGAGTCTGAGGAGGCTCTGAGGTAGCTGGAGATTCAGCTCCAGAAAGTCTGGGCCCAAGATAGTGATCTGGGAGCCATCAGGTCCCAGGAGGAAACTGAGGCATGTGTGCTGGGGAGAAATGAGGTGGAAGGGCACATTCCTGAGGAAAAGCCATGCCCAAAGAGGAAAGCTGAGTATCACAGGGCCAACCCCTCTCGGAGGTGCCGTTGGCAGGGACAGAGGCAGCAGGATGGGCGAGGAAGATGGTGGGTAGCCAGGAGCCTCGGTGAGGCTGCAGCTGGCCAGTGCAAAAGCCAGGAAGCAGGGGTGGGCAGGTGAGGAAGCAGAGACCGGTGTCAATAGTTCTTTCACAACATTTGTTGTTTTAAGGAGCAAAAAAAGGGGCAACAGTTTGTTTATGGGAAGAAATTTGGGGTCAAGGTGAGAAGTCTCGGGTTTGTTTAAGACAGGATGGGCTTGGATCTGCAGAAACATTTTTGAGAAACACTCAATGGAGAAGGAAGGCTAAAGATCCCGGAACTGAGTCACTCAAGAGTGAGGGGACAAAAATGACATCACCATCACCATTTATTGACAACGTACGCACCACGTACTGCGGCAAGAACTTTACATATGTTGCCTCATTTAATTCTTTTTTATTTTTCCTCTTTAATATCTTTTATTATAGAGATATAGGAAGAACAACAGCTTTGAAAAGACAAAAAAATTATCCTGCATCAGAGGTAGGGTTGTTAGACAAAAATCAGGAGATTGCTCCCCCAATTTCATGGTCCATAAGAAGTTCACATTTTGTAGAACTAAAGCCTTCAGGATCACATTAAGAGCTTTGAAAGATTAAATGGCCTTTGCTTCCACACTTTCTGAAGTGTAATACAGAATACAAAATGGTTTGAGGGGCTTTCCCTTTAGAGAACAAGGTGGCTGACACACACTGATCAAGTTCTCACACCCCATACCTCCAAGAACACTGAAAAAGATCTGCAGATCTTTCTGGTGCAGGAGGGACCTCTTTATATTCCTCTTGTGGTGGAAGTTTAAGGACGTCCTTTAAAAACGTCTACATGTAATAATTTTAAATTCAGTTGAGGAAATCAGTGTCCCTCTTCAGGGCATTCCTTCTTAATTCTTACAACAACCCTATAAAACAGTTCTTGGTATTTGATATGGTTTGGCTGTGTCCTCACCTAAATCTCATCTTGAATTGTAGCTCCCATAATCCCCACGTGTTGTGGGAGAGACCCAGCAGGAGGTAATTGAATCATGGGGGCGGTTACCCCCACGCTGTTCTCATGGTAGTGATAAGTCTCACGAGATCTGAAGATTTTATAAGGGGAAAACCCCCTTTCACTGGGTTCTCTCATTCCCTCTCGTCTGTTACCATGTAAGATGTGCCTTTTGCCTTCCACCATGATTGTGACGCCTCCCCAGCCACATGGAACTGTGAGTCCGTTAAACCTCTCTTTCTGTATAAATTACCCAGTCTCGGGTATGTCTTTATCAGCAGCATGAAAACAGACTAATACAGTATTCATATCCCCACTTTGCAGAGAAGAAACCTGAGCTTAGAGAGGTTAGGTAATGTGCCCAGGTGTGTAGCCAGGATTCAAATCCAAGTGTCAGAGTGGTTTGTATACATCTCCCTTCTCTGCCACATTGATGTACCTTAAAGGAATGAAGACACCTGTTCCCTTACAGTGGGGGTGGAAGGCAAGAGAGTTTGGAAGGACGGTGACAGGAAGATGGGTTTGATCGAGGTACTGGTTTCCCTATGACATGGAAGCAAGATGCCAAGCTGAGGCTGACAACAATAGGGTGGGGGCTGAGAAGCAACAGGACCCCTGTGAAGGATGCAAGCAGCTACCCAGACACGTGGAACTGAGGCCAGGGAGCATGCGCATTGGAGGCAGTGTGAATGTTCCTGAAGGGCTTGGCTGCCCAAGGGACAGATGGGCTGTCCAGGACCCAGATGGGGCAAGCTAGTGTTGGAAAAACCATAGGCAGAGAAACTGAACGCCCCAGCAGCTGCAGTAGTCAATCTTGGGGTCCAGGCTATCAGACATCTGAATTTAAGATCTCAGAGGCGGACGGTTCTGAGTTAAGTCAAGACACCATGGAGGTGAAGGCCACTGACTCAGAGGTGTAAGGAATAGAGTGATTTGGACTTGAGTCGGGTGGGGACAAAGAGGGGCCATCCTCAGGGTGAGGACAGGATCTGTGGAGGTGAAGTCTGTGCATCAGATGCCAAAGTCCTCAGGGAATGAGGGAAAGTGACAGCAAGCATGCTGATAATGATGAAGATAAAGATGAGAGCAGACATCAGAGAGTATCCACTGTTCTGTGCGTGTACCAGGTACGTGAAGTGCAGCGAGGGCTTAACCCTCACAACCACCCTGGGAGATCAGTACCATCTCTTCTCCTTTTTACAGATAGGGAAATAGCACAGAGAGGTTAAGAAACTTGCCCAAGGTCACACCTAACTGGGAAATGGGACCCGGTCCCAGGGATTTGGACTCACGGGTCCATGTGCCCAACCCTTAGCAAGACGAGCTGGATTTCCATCAGAAGGGGGACGTGGAAGAAACATTCGGTAAAAGGGGAAGATGTAAGGGACCTTGTTAACAAGGAACTTCCACAAGGCCCACTGGAAAAATGAGAGAAGAGGGAAAGAAGCAATGGAAAGCTGGGTCAGGAAAGAGAAAGCAGGAAGAAAATAGGATCCCCATTTTACAGGTAAGGACATGAAGAAGCTAAGTGTCCTGCCCAACCAGTAAGTCAAAGACTAGAATGTGAACCCCAAGATAGTTCTCTAAGGGTGGGAAATCCATCTCAGCGGGAACTTGAGGGAAAGTTAAGGGAACTTGGGGGAAGATTTCCAGTTCAACAAAAAGAAAGAGGCTGGGCATGGTGGTTCATGCCTGTAATCCCAGCACTTTGGGAGGCCAAGGTGGGAGGATCGCTTGAGCCCAGGAGTTCAAGACCAGTCTTGGCAAGAAATTGAGACCCCCAGCTCTATAAAAAATACAAAAAATTAGCCAGGCATGGTGGCATGTGCCTGTAGTCCCAGCTACTCAGGAGGCTGAGCTGGGAGGATCACTCAAGCCCTGGGAGGTCAAGGCTACAGTGAGCTGCGATCATACCATTGCACTCCAACCTGGGTGACAGAACGAGACCCTGTCTCAAAAAAAAAGAGAAGAGAGAGAGAAAGAAAAAAAGAGAAAGAGATTGGATATACCCCTCCTATGACAAACGTCAGACACAAACATTCAAAGTGGGCATGGGAGTGGCAAAGCCATGCCTCCTGGCGTGGGCCAACCAACACCATGATCACAGGGTTATGTCTGTGGCCAGCACGGATGGGACATGACAGCTGCTATTTCAGATTAAAAACAAAAACAAAAACACAAATTCTTTGACAAGAAAAGGTTCAGTACTAGTGGAGACAGCAAAAGAGCCACAGGGTTCAAGAAAGGTGCTGAAGGGCTTCCACACCAGCAGGTGGGTTCATCCTATGAGTCAGAGGAAGGAAACTCCCTGAAGTCAGAGGGGGTCAGGAGCCCAAGACTGAAACACGGAGAAAGTGGGACTGATTCCCCAAGACTAGTCACTGCTCCAAGATGGGACAAAAGTCATCTTTAATGAGATGGCCACATGCAGCTGAAATGTGCCCAAGTGGAAGCCAGGAAAAGGTTTGGGAAGCACATTCCTCCCTTCCAGGTGACACACACATCCCACACCCCAGGTGCACACCCTTGTATAGTTTAAGCAAAGCAGCTGATTAAATCCTCCCATTCAACCCCAAATACCTCTCCCTACTAAGAAGCTGAGGCCCCCTTTGCTGTTCACAGTACTCCTGGGCACCCGCCTCCAAACCACACCCCAGCCTGGCCCTCAAACCACGCCCCAGCCTGGCCCTCAAACCACGCCCCAGCCTGGCCCTCAAACCACGCCCCAGCCTGGCCCTCAAACCACGCCCCAGCCTGGCCCTCCCCAATTGAGGGCAGAGAAAAGGGGATGAGGTTTTCACCCTCCTCGGGCGGAGTAGGCCTGAGGGGTGCAGGCCATGGCTGTGGGTATCGGCACGCAGCCTGGGAGTTCATGAAACAAGGAACAGGACTGCAGTTCACAAATCCCCTTTTTTGATTCCTCACTCCTAATTCACCTTTTAAGAAAATCACCTCTCATCAAAGGACAGAAAAGAAGGGAGCAGGGGGATGTGAAGGACAGGAGACAAGAAGGGAGAGAGAAAAATCATTATAATTTTGTCCCAGGAACTAGAGCAATTTGGGATTTCACGCCCTTCTGAAGCTGAATGGCATGGACCTAAGTGCACTTTGTTTGGAAAGCGCTAAAGTGGGTGGGAGGGGACTCTGGCAGCTGCTGCACTGCCTCCCACCACCCTTCCTACCAGTCCTCCTGCAGCCAGGAGAAAACTCAGGAGAGAAGTCAGAAGTTGAGGTAATGCTGTGCTGAGCTGGGCAGGCTGGCTGTGCACGCCATGAGGTCAGCCAGGAGGCTCCTAGAGTGAACGCTCAGTGGTGCACCCACCTGGGAAGGAGGGCTCATCCTAGGAGAGTCACAGGCAGGGTTTCCCCCAACAAGCAAAGCAAAAGAAGGGCTGTGAAAGGGTCAGCGGAAGTCCCCCGGCTTCAAATGTTTCCTGTTTCCTTCTGCCCCTGCTTTCCCCAGGCGGGACTCGGGACTCGGGACTCGGCATGGTCTCCGAGTGGTGTGCCTAATCTGGTTGGAATTTCCTCCTCCACCCACCTGGCATGCTCCTCAAGTCTTGAGCTCTCCTGACCAGACCAGGGGTTCTTGTATCCACCCCAAGTGCCCCTTGCCACTCTGGAACACCAGAAAGAGGCTCATGGAAAACCTGCCACCAGGCCCCGCCGGAGAGGAGTCAGTCATTGCCACCATTTGGCGAGAGCCCTGCAGAGACCCTATACTCCCTCCCTGGGTATCACTTCGCTGCTCACTATCATCACGAGGATGAAGGAGCACTCACACCCCACCATGGGAGGACCAAGTGAAAGAGGAAGACACAGGAAGCAGCAGGAAAATTGCCAAAGGTCTTCCAAATACCCACTTCATAATCTCAGTGTCGCCTGCTGGGGCTCCAGAGACATTTCCTCAGGTTCAGTGGTTTTCATATTTTTTTGACCAGAACTCCTAGCCAGAAGTACATTTTACACTTCTGTAAAATGCATCCGGGGACAAACACACACAACCCAAACAGAATTTCAACATTTCTCCTACTGCATGCCAGGCACACTCGTATTTTTTTTTTTTTTTTTTTTTTAATGCAGAGCCCACTAATGGGTCATGGCCCACCATGAAAAATACACCAGTTATTAAAGTGACACTGGGGAGGTGAGGTGTGACTTCATGAACAAGCAAATTTAATATTATAATGGGAAGTATCCACCAGGCCGACTTTGCACTTAGAACTGCAAAATAAGTAGCATCAGGTTCAGGGTTGCAAGTGACCAGCACAGAGTTCCACAGTCCATACTACCTAGGATAGAAAAAAAACCAGCCGATTCAACATTCTTATTTGTCATTACAAGATCGAAGTTAAAAATGGTGCCTTTCAAAATTGGAGAAAGCTTTCTCTCTTTCAAGGTCCTATTTACATAGATTTGTTTTCAGCTGTAATAATTCTTTTCTTATTTCAAGTAACATAAAAGAGGACGATGGGCGTTGTGTGTTCAGAGAAATGGGGCATCGGTTAAAAATGTGGAGAGGGACTGAATAGGTCCACTGTCCCCACTTTATGGTGACAAAACTAAGGCACAGAACAATGCCCGAGGCGTGAAGCCACTGAGAAGCACGGCTTGAAGCCCAACCCACGTCTCCTGACTCAGTTACTCCTGGTCTCTGCCATCATCCAAAATACTTAAGAGTGACACAGGGTGATCTCCCCAAGCCTTTCTATGATGGAGTATACATCCCTGACTCCTCACGCTGGGCAGACAGCTGTGCTGATGTTGGCAGATCCTGGCACTCAGCGGCAGCCTCAAAACCAACCCTGCACACTTCAGCATGGAAGGGCCCCTAAGGGTCATGTTTTGGGGTCAGTTAGAATCCCAGAACCTAAAAGACTTTACTGATTAGCTAACCCACGCCTTGTTTTACGGACTTATCTAGGAAAACCAGACTGGCTCCTTCTACCACTCACACCATGTTAACCTGTCCACAGATGAAAACTGCTATGGAAAGTAATACTAAGTACACAGGTGACATCTAATCCAAAACATATCAACATCTATGGGGCAGGGAGAAACTAAACACAGATTACACAATTTAAACATGTGAGAAACGCCTCTTGAGAGTGTCAAAGGGTGCTCAGAAGGCACAACTAATTATTTCTAATCCTAAAAATAAGCTAAAATGATGCTCTGAAGTGAATTCACAGTGGGGTTCCCGAACAGAACAGTCATCTCAAGACACCAGCAGGACTAAGGCCTGCTCAAACAACACCTCCCTGCTCCTAACTTTCCCCAGGCTCTGCCCAGGGCACTTGAGACAACAGCTCCAATCATGGAGAATTTTATTACATTTGAGGAATTCTTTCCTACACAAATGCCTCCTGGTATCAGTCCGGTGTCTTTCCTGGAGATGAGAACCATTCCTCTAACTCCCCACTAGAACACTGGAGGGACAGATGGGTGACGGCTCAGGTTTAGGTCCAGCAGCACCTTGGAAGCCCATGTCTTTCCTCACTGGATTTGTGCCTGTCCAGACACTGACTCCCGGCTCCAGGAGCCGGGAAAACCCTCTGAGTTATACTTTCTGGCCTTCATACCTGCTCATGCAGAACCAGCATCAGAAACAAGATACAGCTGCTGGGGGTGCCTCTGTGGGACCTGCCTTGCAAAATAATTGCCACCTAGAGAGGCCTCTGAATCCCCCAAAGCACACTGCAGCTGCAGCCAGAGGACTGGAGGTGGTGTAGGAGCCTGGGCAAGGTAATCGGTTCGCCTCTGCGCCTCAGTTTCTTCATCTGTTAACCCCCGGGGCTGTTGCATGAATTAGATGAGTTATGCCTATAAAAGTGCAATGTGTAACAGTCAATACTGGCATTACTTCCTGCACCACTCTATCCTGGTCCTGGGGTGTTCTGGGCAGGCTGACAGAGGGCAACTCTCAGTCTACCAGGCAAAACCCACCTACTAACGCTGCCTGTTCACAGAAATGCAGTTAAAACTACCGGGGCAAGTGACAGACAGGGTTTAAAGGAAACTGAGTGCCTATCACACAATCCACAGCAAGGACTGTAAGGCACAAGCCCATCCACCTCCCCGCAAGCAAAAGAAGGCAAACGTCATTGCCTCCCGGCGGCTCGGGGACCCAAAGCAGGGGCAAGAAGTGCAGGAACCCTCAGAAAGAGGATCCCACGGGCCGATGCCGAACCGGTAAAGAGCTGCCACGAGTCGAGAGAAGTCTTGCCGGCCCCAAGTCCCCGAAATAACCTGGGAGGAGCAGCCACACATCAAGTCCTGGGTCGCGCGGCCCGGCCAGGGCCACACGTTTCTCAGCGCCAGCGTGGTGAGGGCTTCCCCTGCGGGGAGCTCCCTCGGAAACCGCGCACGTGTGGGCGGCCCCAGCCAGCCCGAACGGCCAGCGTGGTAAGACTGTGCAGAGCTGCAGCGATCGCGTCCCCCGGGAGCCCAGTCGTCGCCGAAGCCAGCGGTGCTCGCCACTCCGCCTCCCCCGCCAGCAGCCGGGGCCCGGCACGCAGCGGGAGCAGCGGGCGGTGCGGGGCAAGGACCTGGCACCCTCACTGGGTCGGCGGAAGGCGCGGCGCCCAGGCTGCGCACAGCTGCTCCCGGGGATACCCCGGCCCGCCGCGGTCCTGGGGAGAGCGCGGTTTCGGGACTCTGCCCCCAGGCTGTCGGCGCGCGGGATGCAAACGCGCGCGCGCTCCTCCTCCGCTCTTTGCGTCCCCGAAGTCCCCCAGCGCCTCACCTTCACCGAGTCCACCGGGTACATGACCGAGTGCTCCAGGATCCCGGCCATCGCTCCGGCTGTCATGTGGGTGGACACGGAGGCGCTGGTCGGCAGGTTCTCGTAGTCCTCCGACCCGGTGGCGTCCTTGCCGCCGCCGCCATCTCGGCTGTCCCCATCCATCCTCCGCGCCACCGCCTGGCTGCCCACGCTCCCGCTGCGCAGCTCCATCCGCCAGCTCCGCGGGGCGCAGGAGGCTGCAGGAGGTGGGCAGGGAGGGGGAGGGGGCGCAAAACTTCACTTCTTAAAGTGGGAGCCACCTCCCCGGGGCCGCGGCGCCTGACGCCATGGCGGGCTGGGGTGGAGCGCGGCGGCCCGAGACACCAATCGCCGGGAACCAAGAGGCCGGGGGCCGCCGCGCCATTGGTGTGCGGGACAGTGGGGACCCGCCTCCCTGTGTGACGTCACCGTCCCGTGCAAATTTCCAAGCAACCGGACGGGGGCGAGAGGAGACGTGGGGTGTCCCGGAAAGTTGTACTATCTTGAGGATGGGGCTGGTCCGCGAGGGGCAGGGGAGGTCACTGGGGAGGGGCCGCAGTGAGGTATGCCCAGAGATGGGGGCAAGGGTGACAGTGTCGCGGGGAAAATCCGCCCCCGGGGCGGGTGGGTTTGCAAACAGAGTCGCTGAGCGAGCTTTGGCATTCCTAAGGCCTGAAGTTAAAACTCAGGGTCCCATTCTAGATTGCTTTGTTGGAGAGACCGCCCCTCATTCGAAATTGTTTCGCTCAACCTAAATACATAATGCAGAGCTAAATTTGTTCCTCTTGTTCTCACCGAGAGGCCGAACCCACCCTGCCCTGGACCAAGCAAGACTATAAGGAGTGACCAGGAGGGAGCCCCTCTGAGTTGGCACTTCCAAGAAATTTTCTTTGGATCTGATATGCCCGTAAAGTCTGTAGAGGCCTGATCTCACAGTAGAAGTGCGAACTGGCTGAGAGTAAAATCTTACAGCCTTGCCCCTGCCTGTCTTAAGACTGTAGTCACCTAGTTCTTCAAGTCGTCCTAAGCTGGCCTCTTCAGTAAAGTGTAACCCAGGCTGTTTTAATGTTGTTTTGCTCCAGTTTGGGGGAAAAGGGAGAAATCAGAAAGTAGGGGAGGGACCTGTCTGCCTCTGGAAGTGTCCATCTAAATTGCATGTTCCAGGGCTTAAGATGACTTGGCCTGATCAGCTTCTAGGCACCGGGGCCCTGCCTTATCTAGACAAGGCTTCTCGTCAGGAAGGCTGGACCCTGAGATATGAAAGGGCGGGGAAGACCCTGAAGATGCTGAGCCTGCTCTCTGCCCTCACCGTGATCAGCATCCCAAGCAGCTCTTAGGGATTTGAGATACAGTAATGTGAGCATAGGTAGAGATCAATAGAGGCGTCAGGGCCAAGGGCACTGTTTCCCCAGTTTTGGTAGCTGCAGATAGTAGCTGGCAAGATGAGTGCTAAGAATGTGATAACTAAAAACAGGCTTTGTGTTTTTACTTAGCCATCTCTGTAATGGCTAGAGAAAACTCTACTTTTGTCAAAGGTCATTTTTAAGAAATACTGATCAGAAGCTGTTGATCCTTATTTTTAAGTGGATGCCCTTTAAGCATTAAGTCTCTGAGAACCCATTGCCCCACTTCTGGGAATGTGACAAAAACCCAAATACACATGAAGCTCTTCTTCAGAGCATTCCTTATTAATCATTGGAAACAACCTAAATGTTCAACCAGAAGGGAATGACTAAGGAAATTATGATGCATGCATAATATTAATGAAACATTATGCAGCCTTTAAAAGTGGAATTTACGTTACACAACATGGATGATGATTATAATGTAACGTTAAATGGAAAAACAACAAAATTCTATAACCATTACATTCACAATGTAATGTAAATGTGCACAGGAAAAGAGTCGCATGGTTACTGTGCTAGTGATGGAGGATTATAGGCAACTGCTTTGACTTTATTTTTCAGACTTTAAATGATACTTATATTATTTCTGTAATTTAAAAATAAAAAATCATTCTTTTTAGGATATATATACCATATATACACATACATATACATATCTATATATAGAAGTATATACATATAGGATATAGATATTTACATATATAAGACATAAATAGGATATATAATATATAGATATGTACATATATCAAATATGTTGATGCGTGTATATAAAATATATAGACATGTGTATATATAAAATGTATTTTTTACTTAGCCTCTCAGCATTCGTATCCATGTGTATATATAATATATGTACATTTTATGTATAAATGTATACATTTCATATATAAAATATGTTATATTTTATATATAAGATATATACACATATCTATACATTTTATACATATTTAATATATACCTATTATATATGATATATACACCTATGTATACATATATACATCTATCTATATATGTACACCTATATTATATATGTGTATATATGTACACCTATATTATATATAATACATATGTATAAGATATATTTTTAATATATATATGCACACACACACACATGCCTCCTAATGGATGAGAAACCCTCCGAACTTTGCAATAGCAAAACCAGTGGAAAGAAGTTGCCTTTTGATGGTTAGGAGAATTCTTAGCAAATGTGAATATGCCCATAATCTTCACAGACATGATTTTTGTTTAATTTCATTAAATAAATATTAGAAATGGTTGAAAATCTTTGGAATATTGATTATTTAAAATAATTCAATATTTTATCCTCCCCATATATGGTAGATACGGTGGTTTGGCGCTTAGCATCTTAGACTCCTCCTTGGACTGCAGTGGCCAGAACATGTAAAGCCACGTTTCTCAGACTTTCTTTCAGCCAAGGGTCTAGCCATGAATTATATTCTGCCAATAGATGAATTAGAAAGATCTGGAAAGTGAACGTGAGATGAAGCTCCCTTCCTGCTCTTTGATGTTTTCTACTGCCTAGCAAGGTCGGAGACACTTGAGGCAGGAACAGTTGGGGTGGGCTGTGGGTTCCCTACTGCAACAGCATGGCAGTGTTTGGTCACCGGATTCATGGATGCTGAGAGGTATTTATGGAAGTGGGTGGTGCAGCAGTGAGAGTGGCAGCCTCCTGATCCCCGCACCATGACTTTGTAGGTGGCCTTCTGATTCCTTGCCTTTGAGGCCATGGCAGAGGTAGCCAATCCCTTGGGAAGCCAGTTTGGCAGTGTGGATCTGTGCCTAAACCCCTCCCCACAGTATTGTGTATAGCAGCGCAAGGGCACAGTAATGAAGGAGCCATCCCGGATGTCAGAAGGCAGTAACCGGTCCAGCTCCCAGACCTCTAGGGAAGACATGCTGGGAGAGGGTAACATCCCAGACAGAATAACCCAGTGCTTGGGCCACACTGCCATCAGGAAGGGAGCAGCTCTGTCTTTGAAAGGCAAGAACATGGTGACCAGGAGCAGAGGAGTGGCAGCTCATTTGGTCCTCTCCCATGGGGCAGGCCAGGAAGCTCAGAATGACTCGTCACTTCTATCAGAGTCTTTCGTAAAGTTCCTGAACGTTGTAGTTCTGAAGATGTCCTCATGCAGCCCTGGTCTAACTGGAAGCCAAGCTCCACTTAGAAAGAGGAAGCTGTAGAATGTGCAGGGCAAGAAGCACCTGACTTGGAGGTGTGGACCTGTGCAAGCCCTGCTTCCAGTGTTCACTAGCTGAGTGGCTCTGGCCTGTTTCTGGCAAGCTTCCTCCTCTGTAGATTTTGGTCATTCCTACCACATGGTGAAACAAATATAGAGAAAATAGACTCAGTATTTGGAAGAGGATGTATCTGAATTATATATACTTCACCATGGAAGCTCATGGTGAGGTTTAGATATAATTGTGGAGAGTTGGGAGAAAAGAGGACAGAAAATGAGGGGTGCAGAAGGAGGAGGTTCAGACTTTCTCCTAAATCCTGTTTTTTTTCTTCATAAGAATTACTCTAGCCCTGACATCCATCTGCTCCGTGCAACACACAGGTACATTACTACCCTAGTTGTAATTTAGCCAGTGCTGGGTCTCTCCCTGGGTCCCAGCACTCCTCTGCTTTGTGCCAGAGAGAAGACTCCTGGCCACGAAGCAACTGCAGCTAGCATTATGTCAACTAGGGCACCGGGTGGTGTGGTGTGCTTTCAGGCTTTGTTGATCTTCGGTGTTTTGTGGGTTTTTCTGGTTTGTGTTTGTGTGTTTGTTTTTGAGACAGAGTCTCGCTCTGTGACCCTGGCTGGAGTGCAGTGGTACGATCACCGCTCATGCAGCCTTGAACTCCTGGGCTTAAGCGATCCTCCTGCCTCAGCCTCCCAAGTAGCTGGAACTACAGGCATTTGTCAGCACACCTAGCTAATTTTTTAATTTTTCTGTAGACACGAGGTCTCACTGTATATTGCCCTGGCTGATCTCAACCTTCTGGACTCAAGCAATCCTCCTGCCTCAACTTCCCAAAGTCATTGGATTACAGGTGTGAGCTACTGCACCTGGCCTGTTTATTATAATACACTCTCATCCACATCCTGCGTAATTTTAAGTAGAGTACATATGTTGGGAGGGCCTCAAAGGACTCTGGGCACACAGTCCCTCCCTCCCTCCCTCATACAGGTCCTGTCCTGTAGCCTCAGATTCCTTGCTTTCCCTAGGACAGTGCTGTGTTTCTAAATCTATCTGAGATTCATACAGAAATGAGTCTCCCCATGAGATGGACGAATAAATGGAGGCAAAAGCTAGCCCCCCTCTCAAACCCCAAGTCAAATAAAGAAGAGATGGGAAGGAGCCATCAGATGGGAGAACACAGGGCTGCCTCACTTTACCAGGCATCCTTGTACAACCAGTGGTGCCTGGCAAGGGTCAGAGCTGGGGTGTAATCAGTAACTTGAGAGAGAAGCGTTGATCTGCTTCCCAGGAGCCTGCCTGTGCCCTGGCGTCCTCCGACTCTGCTGCTTCACTCTACTAATCGTCATGCCACGTGATGTGGGTGGGCCACCACAAGAGCTGACATCTGCATTTTTCCCTCTCCTGGCCTATTTCCACAAATATACTTGGTGCCCCATCACCTAATAGAACCTCTCTTCCCTGATCCTTATCTGAAGCTAGTACCCTCTGTCTCTCCTCCATGCTGAAGTCCTCCGGAGAGGGGAGAGGAATCTCCCTGCTCTCTCTGCTAAAAATGCACTCAGTCCTTAACCCTTTACTTAACCCTTTGCAGTGACAGTTTCTTTTCTTTTCCTTTTTTTTTTTTTTTTAGACGGAGTCTCACTCTGTTGCCTGGCTGGAGTGCAGTGGCACAATCTCGGCTCACGGCAACCTCCGCCTCCCGGGTTCAGGTGATTATCCTGCCTCAGCCTCCCGAGCAGCTGGGATTACAGGCGCCTGCCACCATTGCGTGGCAGTTTCTAACCGTTGCAATTTTCTACAGGAATTTTCGCGTGCCAGCCACATCGGCTGCTCCTCCCAGTACGAACCTCTCAGCCTCCGCCTCCTCTGGAATCCCCTCCTCACTTCCGCTCGCTTTCCTGGGGCCCTCTGCCTTCTCTCCCTCTCCTTCCTCCCTCCCTGCAACTCCCGTCCTGGCAGCTGCTGTCCTGTCCTCCCGTTGGTCATCTCTCCTATTCCCACACCCCAGTTACCAACCCCAGCTCCTCCTCATTCCAGTCCCACGTGTTCATGTGCCTTCCGGCAGCCCTACCTGAATATTCTGCCGCACCTAAAGCTCAGAAAATGTACAATATTTGTGTCCTAGGAGTGCTCTAACAAAATGCCACAAACTAGGTGGCTTAAAACAACAGAAATGTGGTCGGGCGCGGTGGCTGACGCCTGTAATCCCAGCACTTTGGGAAGCCGAGGCAGGCGGATCACGAGGTCAGGGGTTCGAGACCAGCCTGAAACTAACATGGTGAAGCCCCCGTCTGTACTAAAAATACAGAAATTAGCTGGGCCTGGTGGCACATGCCTGTAATCGCAGCTACTTGGAAGGCTGAGGCAGGAGAATCCCTTGAACCCAGGAGGCGGAGGTTGCAGTGAGCCAAGATCGCACCACTTCACTTCAGTCTGGGCGACAGAGCAATACTCTGTCTCAAAAAAAAAAAAAAAGAAAGAAAGAAAGAAAGAAATGTATTGTCTGGCAGTTCTGGAGGCCAGCAGTCTAAGATGGAGGTGTCAGCAGGGCTATGCTCTGTCTGAAGGCTATCCTGGAGGATGCTCCCCTGCCAGTTGCCAGCTTCTGTTCTGGCTTGTAAATGCATCACTCAGACCCCTGCCTCTGTTGCCATGAGGCACCCTCCCTGTGTGTCTCTGTGCCTGTCCAACTCCTCTTTTCTTATAAAGATACCTGTCATATTGGATTCAGGGCCTATCCTAATCCAGTATGACCTTGTCTTAACTTGATTACATCTGCAAAGACTGTATTTATAAGTAAGGTCACATTCACAGGTTCTGGGTGGACATGAATTGAGGCAGGGGGATAGACACTATTCAACTCAGTCCAGTGAGGCAAGAGCACCAAGAGGCCTGCGTTCCTGTCCTAACATCCCTTTTTCTCCTTCCTTCATCTGTGAAATGATTATCTGGATTGGACTCACTGGTGTGCAGACCCCTCCAGCTCTGTCTTTCCAATCTTTTTTAACAATCACCAACTCCTTTTTTTTTTTTCTTTCTTTCTTATTAAGACGGAGTCTCGCTCTGTTACCCAGCACAGTGGCGTGATCTCAGCTCACTGTAACCTCCGCCTCCCAGGTTCCAGCAATTCTCCTGCCTCAGCCTCCCGAGTAGCTGGGATTACAGGCACCCGCCACCACTCTCAGCTAATTTTGTTTGTTTGTTTTGCGGGGGCGGGTTTGACACAAAGTCTCACTGTGTCGCTCAGGCTGGAGTGCAGTGGTGCGATCTCAGTTCACTGCAACCTCTGCCTCCTGGGTTCAAGCGATTCTCATGCCTTAGCCTCCCGAGGAGCTAGGATTACAGGCACCTGCCACCACGCCTGGCTAATTTTTGTATTTTGGTAGAGATGGGGTTTCACTATGTTGGCCAGGGTGGTCTCAAACTCCTGACCTCAGGTGATCCACCTGCCTCAGCCTCCCAAAGTGCTGGGCTTACAAGCGTGAGCCACTGTATCTGGCCTAGTTTTTGTATTTTTAGTAGAGACGGAGTTTCACCATATTGGCCAGGCTGGTCTCAAACTCCTGAACTCAAGTGATCCGCCCACCCTAGCCTCCCAAAGTGCTGGGATTACAGGCATGAACCACTGTGCCAGGCCACCAACTCTTTCTAATGCCATTTTTTCCCCTTGCATTTACCTCCTTTTTAGCAAGCTGTAGCCAAGCATAGAGTCATCTCTCTCTTTTTTTGACTCTTAGATCCTATTAGCCACATCTGGATCCAGCCTCTGAGACAGCATCGTCTATAGCTATGGTGACTCTGTAATTTATCATCCAAACTGGGACACTTTTTGAGAATGAAAAGGGTCACTGTTAACAATTCCACCAGGACAGAGGGTATAAACTGAGACTATCCTGGGAAAACCCCGACATAGGGTCACCTAATTATAGCCAGACCTTGCTTGTCATCCCCAAAACCATGTCCCTCAACCTATGGCCCTTGTCTCTTCTTATATCCTGTTGAAAGGGAAGACTCTCCACATCTCCACTGTTGAAATGATGCTCAACATTCGTTTCTCAACTCAGACACCTCAACTTCCATGAAGTCTTCTCTGACCCCTAAAAAGTAAGAGGAACCCTGGAGCTCTTCCTTGCCTCTTCTACAGCTCTTAGAACCTTGCACTTTACGTTGCAACTCTGGAAGCCATGTCTTGGCACTCCCATTACACTCTAAGTTCCTTGAATACACACAACGAATAAACAGTACATATTATTAAATGAGTCAGAGTTTCTTTGGAAAAGAGCTTCATCTTCCTATATAAATAACAGCATGAAAATATTGCAGACGTCCATGATTCCCAGGGAGTTAAGAACACGTTGCACCTCGGAACTGGAGCTTCTGAGCAGTTTGTGGAGTAGAGAGAAAAAGGTGACTTTTTTTTTCTTCCAAAGCATATGTCACAAACACTAAATTAGGGAGCTACCTTTCTTTTCTTTTTTCTTTTTTCTTTTTTCTTTTTCTTTTTATTTTTTTGAGATGGAGTCTTGCTCTGCTGCTCAGGCTGGAGTGCAATGGTGTGATTCCGGCTCACTGCAACCTTAGCCTCCCAGGTTCAAGTGATTCTCCCGCCCCAGCCTCCCAAGTAGCTGGGATTACAGGCACGTGCCACCACATCCGGCTAATTTTTGTATTTTTAGTAGAGGCTGGATTTCACCAAGTTGGCCAAGCTGGTCTCAAACTCCTGACCTCAAATGATCCACCCAAAGTACTGGGATTACAGGTGTGAGCCACCGTGCCCAGCCAGGGGACTACCTTTCTTAGGACAACATGGAGTTACAAAGCTGGGGACCTGGAAGAGAACTAGAGTGTGATATAGTCTATAAGTCCTTTTTACAGGTAGACAAAAGAGATCCAAGGTAAAGTAACATGTCCAAGGACACAAAAGTGGTTGGCAGCAGAGCTTAGATAAAACCCCAGGTGTGTCATTCAATACACTTACTCACCTTTGAAATAAACTCAGAGCCTGATAAAACTCCTTTATTGCTGGCCGGGCGCGGTGGCTCAAGCCTGTAATCCCAGCACTTTGGGAGGCCGAGGCGGGTGGATCACGAGGTCAGGAGATCGAGACTATCCTGGCTAACATGGTGAAACCCCGTCTCTACTAAAAATACAAAAAACTAGCTGGGCGTGGTGGCGGGCGCCTGTAGTCTCAGCTACTTGGGAGGCTGAGGTGGGAGAATGGCGTGAACCCGGGAGGCGGAGCTTGCAGTGAGCCGAGATCACGCCACTGCACTCCAGCCTGGGAGACACAGCGAGACTCCGTCTCAAAAAAAAAAAAAAAAAGAAAAAAAAAACTCCTTTATTGCTATCATTTGTCGTATCTCAGATGCCTGCTCTGTAAAAATCAATAGTCATCAATTCTCCACTCTGATTAGCTTCACCTGACACAGCACATTAGCACATGGCCACATTTGCACAGTTTTGTACTGAGCTCTATGCGCAATGAATAAGAGAGTTCATTGACCACGATCCTCCAGGCAGCAAAGTCACTGTATTTCCCCGCCTCAAATAGACGACTGAGCAGAGAAGAGGCCCCTCTGTAGGAGAATGGAGATGATATCTCATAAAAATAGAAAGCATGTGCTTTGGAGACAGATCAGGATTGAGTAAAACCCACTGCTTCCAAGAGCTGCCCTTGTGAGAAGCAGCTCGTTTGCAGTTGGAAGCACCAACCACTGTGGTTTTCCATTTGCGTTCCATGCGTTTTCTCTGTCCACAGCATCTAATTATGCCTGGCTGGTTTCTCCTGACTTGAGTCATATGTGTCTCTCAAGTCTGGACCTCTGTTTCAGCTGCTGTTGGGGGGCAATTGCAGAGTGATTGTGAATTTGCAGGAGAAAGATGTGCAAAGGGGACCAGGTTGCCACCTACCAAAGCAGGGGTGAAGTTAGCACTGAGAGTCTCTCAGGTGGGAGAGAAGGGTTAACGAAGGATCTCCACTTGGTGGCCTGTCTCCATAGTCCTTCAGAAACATTGGGTAGCAGAGAGGAACCCTGGGAGTGTCCTCAGCGAGCAGCCAGATCTTCCCCCTCCTGTCAGGCTCCCAGGCTGAACCGTTCAGCTACTGTGTTGGTAGATGGAGCCCCAGTATCTGAGACTCCCAATGTGGCTGTGCTAGAATGGGCAGGATGGTACCTTTTCCCTACATCAAAGCTCCAGGCTATGGGAAAATTCAGCCACATGCACACTGTGAAGTTTTTAATTCTGCTTTGTTAATTTCCATAGTCCCACTTGATGTAACAAACACATCCTTCTCAATTGAGCCCAAATGTGGTAATTCATAAAATTTGTCTATGTAGCAAGATGCTACGTAGCAGTTTGCTGCAAGAAATCTGCCTACTCAGGACAGATTTTCAAGAATCAGGACATTTGGTGAACATAATCAGAAAGAGTATTTTTAGTCCAGTTTTTAAAACTAACCAGCTCTGATGCAACCAGTTTGGAAAATGGTCTGGCAATATCTAGTAAAGCTGTATATACACATGACCTATGACTCAGCAGTTCTACTCCTAATATATACCCCAGAAACACCTACTTTGTGCACCCAAAGACGTTCACAGAAATGCTCATAGCAGCACAATTCACAATAGTCCCAAACTGGAAACAACCCAACTGTTCATCAGTAGCAGAATGGATAAATACATGGTGGTATGTTCACATAATGCAATGTGACACAGCAACCAACAGGAATGATTCTCAACTTTGGACAACAACATGGTTCAACATCACAAACACAATGTTGAGCAAAAGAAGCCAGACACAAAATAGCAGACAATATGATTCATTTAACATACAGTTCAAGAACAAAAAAAGCTAATTGGTAGTGTTAGAAACCAGCACAGTCATTACCCTTGTGGCTGCAGGGAAGCGTGAGAAACCTTGTGGGATTCTGGTCATATTCTGGGTTTTTTAACTTGGTGTGTTCACTTTGTGGAAATGCATTGAACTGGACACTTACGACTTCTACACTTTTTATAACATATGTTATAAGTCAATATATAACTATAAATGTAGAAATATTTATATATTCTGGAGAAAAAATATAGTAAATATTTGTTTAATTGATTGAGGAGGAAGCAGGGAATAGTAGAAAAGTTTAAAGTTTATGGGAAAGGTAAACTTTGAAGTCAGAACTCCTCATTTACCACCTACTACCTGGCTGTGTGTCCTTGGAAAAATTACTTACCATCTCTGAGTCTGGTTCTCAATTATAAAATGAACACGAAGAATTCCTACATTACAGAATTAAACGAGAAATTACAGAAGGCACCTGATATATATTAAGGCTATTATACATATATAGACTACTGCTATATATATAACATATAATACATATAATAGTGATATATATATATGCCAAACTGTCTATTTCCCCTTAGTGTTTCACTAATATTTGTCAGCACTTACTGTAGCCATAGACAGTCACCCAAGCTGGAGTGCAATGGCACGATCTTGGCTCACTGCAACCTCTGCCTCCTGGGTTCAAGCAATTCTCCTTCCTCAGCCTCCTGAGAAGCTGGAATTACAAGCACCCACTACCACGCCTGGCTAATTTTTGTATTTTTAGTAGAGATGGGATTTCACCATGTTGGCCAGGCTGATCTCGAACTCCTGACCTCAGGTGATCCACCCGCCTCGGCCTCCCCAAGTGCTGGGATTACAGGCATGAGCCACCATGCCTGGCCTGCCATAGAGATTTTTCATATCATGTTTATGTTCACCAAAGATCTGTCTCTTAATTGGCAGTTAATTCTGCTTTTTAAGTGTCCTCTGGCCAGGTGCGGTGGCTCACACCTGTAATCCCAGCACTTTGGGAGGCCGAGGTGGGCGGATCAGCTGAGGTCATGTGTTCAAGACCAGCCTGGCCAATATTGGAAAACCCCATCTCTACTAAAAGTATTATTTCGCCAATATGGCAAAACCCCATCTCTACTAAAAAAATTTAGCTGGGCATGGTGGCGGGCATCTGTAATCCCAGCTACTCAGGGAGGCTGAGGCACAAGAATCACTTGAACCATGGAGGCGGAGGTTGCAGTGAGCTGAGATCACGCCACTGTACTCCAGCCTGGGCAACAAGAGCGAGACTCTATTTAAAAAAAAAAAAAAAAAAGTGTCCTTTTTTTTTTCCCAAAAATCAAAATCTTTTTGATAAATGCAAGTATATAAAATCAGGACATAAACATGATTTGCTCAGTTTAATGAACTTAATTTTAAGATATAGATCAATTCAAATTCTCATCAACTGTGTCACATCCGTAAAAGTTACTTTAAGGGCATTAGCAGTCTCTTAAAATTGATCAGTTTGGTACAAGTAAACCATGTTTCTCTTAAAAGGCTTGTGCACTCACCTAGGCACAAGGGTGTTACAGTCGAGCACATTTACACCAGTAGAAACACAGAGTGCCTTCTTGTAGCTTTGCTGTATTCCCCTCTGTCCTTCCGTACCTGTCCTAGGAGAGCAAGGAACTCGCTCAGTTTCAGTGTCTCTCCATTCCCGGAAGTTGGTGGCCAAGTCATCCTAAAAAATGGCAACTTGATAACTTTCCAGCACTTTCAGATATCTTATCTCCTTTCCTTCTTAGGGCTGTTATTAAGGAGCAAGCTGGAGAAATGCAGGCCGTGTAATTTTATATGATAGTTGGCTCCATTTGTTGCTGCACCCCAAGAGGGTTGATTAATGGTAGCAATATCAGCAGGAAGGGGGTGGGACACAGGACTCTGTCCTTGACTTAGGTTCAACTCAACTATTTTTTTTTAATCACCTATTAGAAAAAGTCCTAGGATGAAGATTTATCAACCTCTTAGAAGACAAAGCTAGGGGGAGTCACTTCTTAGAACGTTAAAAATCAATTTTTTTTTTTTTTTTTTTTTGAGACAGAGTTTCCCTCTTGTTGCCCAGGCTAGAGTGCAGTGGCACGATCTCGACTCACAGCAACCTCTACCTTCCAAGTTCAAGCGATTCTCCTGCCTCGGCCTCCTGAGTAGCTGGGACTACAGATATCTGCCAGCATGCTCAGCTGATTTTGTATTTTTAGTAAGACAAGGCTTCTCCATCTTGGTCAGATTGCTCTCGAACTCCCAACCTCAGGTGATCCACCCACCTCAGCCTCTCAAAGTGCTGGGATTACAGACGTGAGCCCTTGTGCCCGGCCTCAAAATTATTTTTAAAATCAAAAATTTTACCCTTAAATCCTAAACATTAGGGATTTACTGGACAGGACTCAGCACTCCTAAGCAGATAAAACTTCACATGGCACTGTCCTCGCCCCCCAAACTTGGCACAAACTCCAGCTCCTAGAACAATTTTCCCTGGCTCTCTTCACCTGGATAGTTGCTATTTGTCCTTCCAGTCCCCATTTAGATGTCACCTCCTCTGGGAAGCCATCCTAACCTCACAGGTTTGTTTCTAGTTGCTCAAGCCAAAAACCCTGGAGTCATTCTTAAGTCCATGTCTTTCACACAGAAAATTCCATCAATCAAGAATCATGCCAGCTCTACCTCCAAAATGTTGCTTTCCAATATACAGTAGAGCTGTATGTATTCTTTTTAAATGTCTAACTGGATTATTTATGGTTTTATTTATTGTGCTTATTTCTTTGTGTTTATTGTCTGTTCCCCCCCCCCCGAAAAATGTGTCTCAAGAGAGACAAAACTCCAATCTGTTTACTCATGCTTCCCAGAATCTACAGCAGTCCCTAAGACATGGTAGAAACCTCAAAAGTATTTATTTTTTATAAATGAACAGATAAATGTTCGGCACTCCTGGATCACCCTGAATTCTCTCATCATAAGACTTTGTATCCTGCCGTGTGATTGACAGAGGTTTGTTTCTACATAAAAACCTGTCTTTTGGCCAGGTGTGGTGGCTCCCAGCACTTTGGGAGGCCAAGGCAGGTGGATCACCTGAGGTCAGGAGTTTGAGACCAGCCTGACCAACATGGAGAAACCTCGTCTCTACTAAAAATACAAAATTAGCTGGCGTGGTGGCAGATGCCTGTAATCCCAGCTACTCAGGAGGCTGAGGCAGGAGAATCACTTGAACCTGGGAGGTGGAGGTTGCAGTGAGCCGAGATTGCATCATTGCACTCCAGCCTGGACAACAAGAGCGAAACTCCATCTCAAAAAATAAAAATAAAATAAACCTATCTTTTAATTACACCCTTGGCCATGAATAAATTCTAGTTGTCATGTAATGGTTTGACCATTTCACTAGACTACAAACCACAAAGAGCCCATAGCTGGTCAGCCTGGCTGACTGCAGTACCCCCAGCACTTTGGGACAGTGCTCTGTAGAGAGAAATAGCACATGCATTAAGTGCCAGGCACTCTTCTGTGTTTTACAGGCACTAATTCATTTAACCCTCACAACTATTCAATGAGGTGGGTACTACTGCTATCTCTACTGTCTAGATAAAGGAATTGAGGCCCTGAAAAGTTAGGAAATGTACACAGTGGCACATAGCAAGAGATGGATCTTGGATTCTGACCTAGGAAATGTGGCTCCAGAGCTCAAGTTCTAAACTACTATACTGAAGTGCCTCATCTTCACAGGACGCTCAATAAAAATTGTTTAATAAATACATCCATGAAATGTAGCTGCCAAAAAGAGAAGAAGGCATTCTTAAGCTGCATTAATAAAGTGTCAAGATAAGAGAGGCTGTTATAAGCCACATATATAATTTTAAATTTTCTAGTAGCCGCCTTAAAAAATGTAAAAGGAAACTGGTGAAATTCATGTTAATAATATATTTTATTTATCCCAATTTCTCCAGCATAGGGTACAGGTCAGCACCGTTTACAATAACTCGTTTTCAAAAAGACATTAGTCAACTGAAGTGGATCTGAAGACTTAAACCACAAAGGCAATGAGTCTGGAATTTATGAACAGTCATGAAACTTCTCAGTCTTTGAAGAGTTGGGGTGGGAAATCAGGATCTCCCTTCAAATCCAGGGATTCCTGTGGGAAGAGGACTCATCTGGCGTGGTGGGGCCTGAGAGCAGAGCTGAGGGATGAGGGTTAAGTCCTAGAAAGGCAGATTTCAGTTCCCTATAAGAAGGAACTAGTAGTTAGAAATACGCAAAATTTCAAAACCCAAGGGCCTAGCAATAGATGAATGGATAAACGCAATGTGCTCTATACATACAATGAAATCTTATTCAGCCTTAATGAAATTCTGACATATGTTACAACATGGACGAACGTTGAAAACATGATGCTAAGTGCAATAAGCCAGTCACAAAAGGACAAATACTGTGTGATTGCACTCACATGAGCTACCTAGAAGAGTCACATTTATAGAGACAGAAAACAGAGTAGGGGTGACCAGGGGCTGGAAGAGTGGGAGAATGGGGAGTTAGTGTTAATGAGTGCAGAGTTTTAGTCTGGGTAGATGAAAATGTTCTAAAGATGGTGGTGGTGGTGGTTGCACAGCAACATGAATGTACTTAATGCAGAGCCGGCATCAGGGCTCAAGTCCTTCCTGCTGTCTGGGGCTCCTCAATGACTCTATGCTCCGTCCCCACTCCTTCCTCCTCTGCTCAGGGCATCAAATGCTTTATGTGGACATCCTATTTGGTCACAGAAGGCTCTAACTGTCCTCAGGAAGTCACGTGCCCAGCCTCTGAGAACACTGCTGGGCCAGGATGTCTCATGAGAGACATAAAGACTGGGCCAACGTTGGTGGCACCATCGCTGTCCTTTCAGAGTCCAATTTTCTGGTTAACAAGTAAGTTACCTTGTTATTTTCATCACAACTTCCCATGTCAAAACCTCAGTGCCCCCTCATTTAAAAGGCAGTTGTAAATGATGGTTTGAGAACACAGGCTGTTCCAGAAACCCAGTGCCCATTTTAATTTGATAAGCACCGTGCTTTGTGTTGGATATGGTCTGTTGGTGCTTTGAAGCAGAGTCAAGACAGTAGAAATAGAAGTCAAGCCACATTATGCAATATTACACTTTCTAGTAGCCACCTTAAAAATGTGAAAGGAAGAAGGTGAAATTAATAATAATATATTTTATTTAACCCAATTTATCCAAAATAATTACTGATGAGATTTTTGCATTCTTCTTTCATGCTGTCTTTGAAGTCAGTATATATTTTATATATAGTTACATCACATCTCAATTCAGCCTAGCCATATTTCCAGTGATTAATAGCTACATGGAGCCTGTGACTACCGTATTAAAACAGTGCAAGTCTAGTCTCTTTTTTTTGAGACAGGGTCTCACTCTGTTGCCCAGGCTGCAGTGCAGAGTGGTGCAATCATGGCTCACTGAAGCCTCCACCTCCTGGACTTAAACAATCCTCCCACCTCTGCCTCCAAGGTAGCTGGGACTAGAGGCATGTGCCACCACTCCCAGCTAATATTTTTTTTTTTTCAGTAGAGACGAGGTTTCACCACGTTGCTCAGGCTGGTCTCAAACTCCTGGGCTCAAGCAGTCTCCCACCTCGAACTCTCAAAGTGCTAGGATTACACTGTGCCCAGCTTAGGCACTTTTTTCAAGGAGTTTGAAGTATAAAAGAGAAATAAGGGAGTTAGATCAAGTGAAAATTTTACTTAGGATGAGATGCTGATCATACATGTCACCTATGGGGGATAGAGAGGGGAGGGACTAAAGGTGGAAGAGAAAGGAAATAAGTAACGGTGCCTTCTCCAGGAAGATGCTTGACTGGGGTGGATGGGGGCGGGAGGAGTACAGAAGGTGTGCTATCAAGGGTCAAGACAAGGGCAAGGTTTGGGGCCAGTGCTGATCAAGTTCTTCTTCTTCTATAAGAAACTCAACCTCTATAGAAACTCTTCTATAAGAGGACTCAAAATCATTTTACTCTTTTTATAGGATTTCTAGTTTTCACCCTTATTTCCTTCTCTCCACCCTGTTGCCCCCCATTTACCCAATTGCCATCATTGTGATATCACAACAAAAGAGTTAGGACTCATATCACCTACAAACCCATCCCATGTGCCACTGCTAGACTACGGGACTTGGAGCAAATCAGCTTCCTTGTATGACTCCAGCTTCCTCCTTAGTAAAATGAGATGGTCGAACTATTCAGGTATTCATTCATTCAGTCAGTCAGTCAGTCATTCTGTAAGTATTAAGCGCTTAATAAACACCCCCACGAGGTTCGAGCTGCTCTCTGATTGTCACCTCCCTCTGATTCTACTTTGTGTTCCCTGTGACTCCTGGATAACTCTCGCTCTGCTGCCACGTGCTGGATCTCCCAGGCTGGAATTTTCTGTTCCCAAGCCAAACCAGAGGCTCCTCAGGCAACCCAGATAGTCCCTGCTAGTGACCAAGAAAGGGAGGAGAGTGTATTAGTCCATTCTTTCACTGCTATAAAGATACTACCTGAGACTGGGTAATTTAGAAAGAAGAGGTTTAATTGACTCACAGTTTCACATGGCTGGGAAGGCCTCAGGAAACTCACAATCATGGTGCTGGGAAGCAGGTATGTCTTACAGGGCAGCAGGCAGGAGAGCATGTGTGTGAAGCGAAGCGGGAAGAGCCCCTTATAAAACCATCAGATCTCATGAGAACTCCCTCACTATCATGAGAACAGCATGGGGGAAATTGCCCCCATGATCCAATCACCTCCCACCAGGTCTCTCTGTCAACACCTGGGGATTACAATTCAAGATGAGATTTGGGTGGGGACACAGAGCCGAACCATACCAGAGAGGGAATGACCACTGACAGGATGGGCCACAGCCGTGCCCGCTGCACTTTTCCACTCAGGAATTTTCTCAGTACGGTGACCTCCTTAGCTTCCATTTGGAGGTTTTGGCCAACATTCATCTGAGCTCTTTGAACTATATGCCACAGCACTGGGAGCGTAGGAGAGAAGAAGGCAAACACAACAAAAATTCCCAATCCGGTCTTCATTCCTGGAAACCTGATTTATAACTGCTATCAGTTAGTACTTAGGGGGCCATGGAGTGGTGCCCCTCATAACTCTGGCAATGAGGGAAATTTGGCTTTCCTCTAACGGTCAAAGCTGAGAGTTTGCATAGAGTACATCAGAGCTGCACAGCCACCTGAAAGAGAGGAGGATGCTCAGGCACATGAAACCTGACTGATAATGGATTGCAAGTAGCAATGCTTCCATTAGAGAAGGAAAAAAAAATGGGTTCGTGAAAAAGAGTTTTGAAGTCTGGGAGTAAAAGGAGAGTCACACCTAGAGACCTCAGTAGTGCCTGTCCCCACAGAGATAGGAAAGGGCACAGCCTTGGTAAGGCCTGGAGGTCCCACCTGCTGACAGTCTCCTGGAACTGGGACACACAGGGCTTGTGAGCACAGGTGGCATGCCAGTATCCTGTGGCCTTTGGTTGGACAGGTGTATAATGCCCTACTGTTTATACTGATGCTGCGAAATGCCTGATTTATCTAGTTTCCCCTGACTGTGGCTTTGTGCTCACCAGGTAAGCATCCAGGACACCCTTTGGTTTCTACAAGGCTCTCCCTACACAGAGGGGATGTGTCCACGCTCTGGAGCTGGGTTATTTATTCTTCACTGTAAATTCACGAACAGGTTGGCAGTCTAGTTCCATACATTAGTCTTGAGAGTTTGAAAAATATGAACCAGGCCCTGAGACATCAAAGTACTCTCAGAGCACCAACAAAAGCAGAGTTCTGAGTCTGTTTGGTCCACACCCTGCATTATGTGTGGGCAGTCACGCAAGGTGTTCACCCATGCCACCCAGCAGGAAGCGGCCCTGCCTCAGTGGCTGCACCCGCAGAGCGGCTTATTTATTGGAGAAATGTCGTCTGCACAATTTGTGTTGGAGGGCACTGATCTGAGTTTTGCGAATTGGTTTTTTGGTGCCTCTGGTTTTGCTTTCTAGCGTAACTTTTAGAGAAATTAAAATAACCATCCCTTCCTGTCTCTTCTCAAGCCACAAGTGACCTTTGAAAAGAGTAAACACATGCAGGCTGAAGGCAACTTCAGTGGTCCTGTTCTATCCCTCCCTGCGGTTTGTGGCCAAGGAGGTTGACTGTAATGAGTGATTTCCCCTGACGGAGTGGTTCTTTTTTTTTTTTTTTTTTTTTTTTTTTTTTTTTTGAGACGGAGTCTCGCTCTGTCGCCCAGGCTGGAGTGCAGTGGCCGGATCTCAGCTCACGGCAAGCTCCGCCTCCCGGGTTCACGCCATTCTCCTGCCTCAGCCTCCCGAGTAGCCGGGACTACAGGCGCCCGCCACCTTGCCTGGCTAGTTTTTTGTATTTTTTTAGTAGAGACGGGGTTTCACCGTGTTAGCCAGGATTGTCTCGATCTCCTGACCTCGTGATCCGCCCGTCTCGGCCTCCCAAAGTGCTGGGATTACAGGCTTGAGCCACCGCGCCCCGCCGGGGTGGTTCTTAAAATTCAGCTCTGTCTTTGCTCCATGTTACCTGGACGTTAAGAGCAAGAGAGGGCCTCAAAGGCTCTGACTCGGCAGGAGCCTCTGGAGGCAGGCAAGGACAGGCTGCAAGGTAGGCGGGAGAATCAGGTATACAGGCACCCAAGAGTGAAGTCCTCCCTAAGGGGCCAGTTGTTATGGAGGAACAGGAATCCAGCTGGTTTTGGAGGTTCTATCTTTGAGTCCATTTCTGTTTGTGAGTGTTGTGCAGCTGCTCCTGTTGTGAAAATGGCCTTTGCGGGACAGTAGGAGGAAGCTGCTGATCTGTTCATCATTTGCTCACACACCATATTTAACCCTCCTGGGGGCTCCTCCCGGGAGAGCTCAGCTATATTTATCTCCCACTGACTTGCCAGGTCCTTTCTGGTTGATTAGAGAGAGGGTGGTTCAGTCCTATATCAGAAACCATCTGCTTTCAGGCCAGAGCCACATGTACCGAGTGAGATCTCTCAGAGAGGTGGTGGGTACGACAGGATAAGCTGGGAGTGACCTGTCCCCAGCATACTCCCTCGTTAGCACCCAGGGGAACAGAGGCTCTTAAAGGGCCAATATGAGGTAAGTTTGTTTCTCCAGCTTGCTTTGATTGTTCAAAACATTGTCTGGTATGATTTTGGCTTCAAGGACATTAAACTGATTATCATACACTGTAAACAATTGAGGACGTGGCATTGTCCAGTGGCTACTAATAGGATATGTTCTTTTTATGTTCTCTAGGAGACATTTTATCAACGAGAGCTATGCTGCATAGATCATTTAGAAGCCAGCACATCCAGGTGTTGCTGAAACAAAGCAGGACTGCATAAGATTCTCTTGATGCTAAAATACAGATTCCCAGGGACCACTCCCAGAGATTCTGATTCTGTAGGTCTAAGGTAGGACCCAGGAGCCTGCATTTTAGCAACTCTCTTCACCACTACCAACATCTCCCCTATGCACATACGCCCACCAGGTTATTCTGAGGGGAAGTATCAGGGGACCCCACTTTGAGAAAGTCTGTAGAGAGAGTACCAGGCTTATGATCTGCAGGCTTAGATTTGGGAATAGCTGTGTGATCTTAAATAAATTCCTCCACCTCTCTGGGCCGCCATTTCTGTGTCTATAAAATGAGGGGACTGATCCTTAAGGTCCTTTCCAGGATCAATATTCCAGGAGTTCAAGCACATTCCCAATGCCCTCCCTGTGGGTGTTCTGAATCTCCTATTGTGGAAGTCAAGCACCAGAATGGACTATACCCCAAGGAGGACGGTCACCCGACTCTCCCATTCAGGATTAGGCCTTTTAGGGGAGACAATGCTATACTCTGATCTCACACAACCCCCTGCTAACTCTAAGTACTTCTCAAGCAGTCATTTATTTTTGCCTTCCGGCAGAGCAAAGGGTGAAACTTGTTTTATTGAAGGGACGTTGAAACACAGAGAGATGGAAAAGCTCAGAGACATGGACAACTCGTCTCTCCCGAACTCCTGTGCTTCGTGCTGCATAACATTGACTCCTGAGGAGCTGTCATCTGTCAGAATGAATGGCGGACCCTGGAGGAGACTTATAAACAGGCCAACCCCTTTTTCTTTACTATTTTGTTCTGAGCTTTTGTTGCATGTACGTGTCACAGGAGCAATTTGCACAGGCCCTGCACTCTTGAGAAGGAAAACTCTCCTTCTTAAAGGAATTTGGAATCTTCATCCTTTGTGTTTTTATTAGATCTGATCATCATCCCCTCCCAGCGAAGTGATAACATCTAGTGAGCCATGACTTCCTGGACTCAGAGGCTTGGAATTCCGTTGTGAATCACCACTCATGATGTTACTGTCTGGTTATCGCAGTATGAAGTGACATGCAAATAAGAAAAGTCCTTATTTGTGAGACTTGAGCTTTGCAGCCCAGTTTTACATTCTCCCTTCCCTTCCCCTTCAGATTTTGCAAAGAATAGGTCTGTGATGACAGCCTCAGCTCTGCACACACCTCCCTGGGCTCCCACTTCTCAGCTGCATAGAGTTGTGACTTTCAGGGGTTATTAATAATCACCTGATCTGTCTTGGAAAATTCTTGTATAAAATCACAAAATCTTATAGAAGATACTGTACGACTCCAGTTTCTGTTTCAATATAGGGCTATTCTCACATTTCATCTATTGGCATCTAATTTCTGTAACAAGAGCCTTGGGGTCATGGCACAACTTTGGACCTTAGAGAGATCACGATATAGCAAGGAATGAAGCTGTTCTTTCCTCTCTATCCTCTACCGCCTCCCAGACTTGAAGCCAGCACTTCAGAACACTACTGAAAATCAGAAAGCGGTAAAACAAACAAACAAAAAGGGCTGGGAAACAGCCAAAATAGATTTCATAAAGTCTGTGTGTTCTTTGATCTTAGGGAATCCTCTGGTATGAGCCCTCAGGCTGATTATTGTATAAACAAACCCAAAAAGTTAATTTCTAAACCCGTGGTGAACTGGAAGAAAAAAGGGTGCTTGAAGGCCGATACCCACAGTATCGATACATAGCAGCCTTCAGAAATGGCAAGGCTGAGAAGGCTAGAACTAGATCCTCTGTGTTCAGAGGCAGGAAAGTAGGTAACATATTCTAGAAATTATTACCATGTAAAAATTTTTAAGAATTTAAAAGGATAAACCCTCAGCTATCTGAGAAGACTCATTTCCAGAAAGTAGCTATGTTTAACTGGAGTTAAATATTTATTGTCAGTAAGTCAAACCCTTGGAGTATGGCTGGTTAATAGAACATCAGTGAAAAGTGGAAGAGCCATTTACTTAAACGCCCTGAGCAGTCTTGGCCAAGTCAATCTTGGAAGCTTTTTTAAAAAAATACTTCCAAAGTTCGGAGAGTTATCTAATTTTGCAATAAAAGCTGCCGCACAAGCCAGACACAGTGGTTCCCGCCTGTAATCCCAACACTTTGGGAGGCCCAGGCAGGAGGATTGCTCGTGTTCAGAAGTTTGAGCCCAGCCTGGGCTACTGAGGGAGACTCCATCTCTACCAAAAACAAAAATAAATATTAGCTGGGAGTGGTGGTGCATGCCTGTGGTCCTAGCTACTTGGGAGGCTGAGATGAGAGGATCTCTTAAGCCTGAGAGGTCCATGCTGCAGTGAGCCATGGTTGTGCCTCTGCACTCCAGCCTGGGTGACAGAGCAAGACCTTGTCTCAAACTTCAACAACAACAAAAAAAACCTGCCACCCCTCCCAAATATAGTGCTGTCTATCTAAATGATGGAGGAGAGAGTGGTCGTATATTTAAGCTAACTTAAAACTAACTTTTTGAGAATTTTTGAAACTTTCCATAATCCTTAAAAAATAACTGTTTTCTTATTACAGACGTGGTAGACAAACATTGTGGAAATTTTAGAAAGTGCAGATAAGAAAAAAGAACAAGCTAAAAGTCACTGATGATTTCATTCCCAAGAGATAGGACTGTGAACGTACAATGCATCCTTCCAGTCTTTTATATTTTAAATTATTTTTAAATAAAAAAGAGATACACAAATACAGATCCCTTTTAAACAAAAGTGGGCATCATATACAAGACTAAATTACCCATTGACCACCTCCCACAGTTCCAAATCCTTCCCTGCTACTCAGGCGCCCAACCACTCTTGGGAGTTTGATGTGTTTCCTTCCAGAATTTCATATGCATTCATGTGTATATATATGTATACATATGTATAATTTCACATATAAAAATACATATAAAGTTTTTTTGTGTTGAATAGCATTCAATTATATGGATATACCATATTTTATTTGACCTCTTAAGCTTTTAGCAGACACTAAATATCATTAACAACTTTTCACTACTACCAACAACACTGCAGTAAACATCTGTGTTTTCCTTTTCTCTATTCTAAATTCCTGCGAGAGGAGATAGTGGGTCTGAGGTATGCCCAAACTGTCCTCGCTGTTTTAAGTATGAAAGCAGAGCATGAACGTTCCTGTTTCCCTGCAATCTTGACAACCCTTCACCTACCAGATCTTTCAAGGTGGCCAGCTGAGTAAGTGTGAACAGCATCTCGCCATTGTTTTCATTGATATTTGCCTGATAAAAAATGTGTTTGAGCATCTTCTTATTTGTTTGTGGCCATGTGTATTTCCCCTTTTGTGAATTGTCTATGCATATCCTCGGACCATTTTTCTTTCTTGTTCTTCTTCTTTTTCTTTTTTTTTTTTTTTTGAGACAGAGTCTCGATCCTTTGCCCAGGGTGAAGTGCAGTGGTGAGATCTCGGCTCACTGCAACCTCCGCCTCCCAGGTTCATGCTATTCTTGTGCCTCAGCCTCCCGAGTAGCTGGGATTACAGGCGCCCGCCACCACACCCAGTTAATTTTTGTATTTTTAGTAGAGACGGGGTTTCACCATGTTGGTCAGGCTAGTCTTGAACGCCTGACCTCAGGTGATCCACCAGCCTCGGCCTCCCAAAGTGCTGGGATTACCGGCATGAGCCACTGTGCCCATCCCTTAGATCATTTTTCTAAAGGGCTTTTAAAAAAATTCATCTGTTGTACTCATTCTTTGCTACATAATTTGCAAAGTTTTCTCCCAGTCCTCAGCTTGTCTTTAATATTGGGGTATCTTATTGTACAGTTCCTTTTTTACTATTTGGATGACATTTATTCACTGACTTAATTAAAATGTTCAGCCTTTTTTTACATGAGTTTTATTTTCTGTGACTTATATAAGATCTCCATTTATTTGGGATCATAATATTTTCTTATACATTTTAAGCTAACAATTTTTAATTTTTATATTGAGGGGCTAGGTATTTAATTCATCTATAGTATAATTTTGTATACCACATAAGGTAGCGACTTAGTTTTATTTATTTTGTATATGTAGAGTTGATTCTCTCAATATCACTTATTTATTTTTTTATTTTTATTTTTTTGGAGACAGAGTCTCAATCTGTTACGGCTGGAGTGCAATAGCATGATCTCGGCTCACTGCAACCTCTGCCTCCCAGGCTCAAGCGATGATCCTGCCTCAGCCTCCTGAGTAGCTGGGACTACAGGCGCCTTCCACCACACCAGACTAACTTTTGTATTTTTAGTAGAGGCGGGGTTTCACCATGTTGGCCAGGTTGGTCTTGAACTCCTGACCTCAGGTAATCCACCCACCTGGGTCTCCCAAAGTGCTGGGATTATAGGCATGAGCCACCACACCAGCCCAATACCATTTATTAAATAGTCCATATTCCCTCACTGATTCGAAACGTTGCCTGCATCATATTCCATTTTTGTAGTATTGTTTCCAGATTTTTTTTCAGAATAATGTTTTATTCACCTAATCCTATTCTAATATTACAACAAAATGGGACTAATTTAACTGCCCTGCAGCAAGAAAATGTGTGTGTGTGTGTGTGTGTGTGTGTGTGTTTACAACCTGCTTCTGTGTTACAGCCTGTTATTTTTATTGAAAAACTGCAACAGGAGAATAGAGCGATTCTGGTAGTCACACAATGGAATACTACATAGCAATGAAAAGAAACCAAATCTTAGTATATCAACATGGATACATTTCCCAAGTAAAGCCTTGAGTGTGAAAAACAAATTGTGTTAAAATGTCATGGAGGGTGTCATTTATATAAGGTTTTAAAATCTGTAAGACAATATTTCACACACTTTAGAAATATTTATGCAGGCCGGGCACAGTGGCTCATGCCTGTAATCCCAGCACTTTGGGAGGCTGAGGTGGGCAGATCACTTGAGAAGTTTGAGACCAGCATGGGCAACATGGTAAAACCCCGCCTCTACTAAAAATACAAAAGTTAATCTGGTGTGGTGGCAGGCGCCTGTAGTCCCAGCTACTCGGGAGGCTAAGGCAGGATCATCGCTTGAGCCCGGGAGGCGGAGGTTGCAGTGAGCTGAGATCACGCCATTGCACTCTAGCCTGGGCAACAGATTGAGACTCCGTCTCCAAAATTAGCTGGGTGTGGTGGCACACACCTGTAGTCCCAGCTAGTTGGGAGACTGAGGCTGGAGAATTGCTTAAACCCAGGAGGCAGAGGTTGCAGTGAGCCGAGATCATGCCCCTGCACTCCAGCCTGTGCAACAGAGTGAGAATCCGTCTCAAAAGAAAAAAAGAGAGAAAGAAATATGAAGAAAAAAAAAAAAAAACTAAAAGAAAATTCATGCAAATGAGAGAAACCAAAGTCAGAATTAGAGGTAGATTTACCACGAAGCGTATGAAGCTTAAGCTCAGACCCCCTCACATACATGATCCCTTTCAAGGTCCTATACTTAAATTTGATTTCTTAATTTTTTTTTTTTTTTTTTTTTTTTTTTTTTTTTGAGACAGAGTCTCACTCTGTCACCCCAGGCTGGAGCACAGTGGCGCAATCTCAGCTCACTGCAACCTCTGCCTCCCAAGTTCAAACAATTCTCCTGCCTCAGCCTCCCAAGTAGCTGGGACTACAGGCGTGCGCCACCACACCCAGCTAATTTTTTCATATTTCTTTTTTAGTAGAGATGGGGTTACACCATGTTGGTCAGGATGGTCTCAATCTCTTGACCTTCTGATCCACCCGCCTCGGCCTTCCAAAGTGCTGGGATTAGAGGTGTGAGCCACCACGACCAGCCTTTGATTTCTTAATTTTGAACTATTTTTTTTCTTAAAAAAAAAAAAAAAAAAAAGCTCTCCTCTTGAAAACTGTAATAGTTTCAGGCCTATCTGTAGGTGGGGGATGGGGAGGAGAGGGGAGGGAAATAGGGAAGAGAAGCGGAGAAGAAAACAGAGCCTGTTCCAAAAGACTGAGAGTTTCTCAATACCATGGTGTTATTGGCCAATTCTTGGGCACCTGTGCCTGGAACTTATGTTTATTGGAAACCAGAGGGTGGGATCGCGGTTGTATTGGACTTGATTCGCAGTTCAGTACCTTGCATAGTGCCAGGTCTAGAGGAGCTGGAACAGAAGCCATCTGATAGTGATCAGTTCCCAGGAATGCCACCGGCTGCCATACTGCACACCTCAACCAATTCTCCCAGCCCTAGTGGGCCTTTACACTATCACAGAGTCCACAAAACCCAATGCTTCTCTAGAGCCGTTCTCCAGGCCAAAAGCTGAATGCTTTGGGGTTAGATCAAGGAGAAACTAAGGCACTCGGGAGCCCCAAATTTGCTTCAGTTCTTTAACATTCCAGACTTAGTCTCAATTTCTTTTACTGAAAGTTCATACCATTAAAAAAATCAACTGAAACAAAATAAATAAATGACAGTATTCCAACAACAGTCACAGAAATACATACCACGAACATTGTTCCATTAAATATTTCTCCATGACATTTTTAATACTGCATAGTACTACAGTTTATGGACATGGCAATATTTATGGAACCCACCAATATTCTTAGACATTTAGAGTGGTTCCAGTTTCTACTCATTAAAAGCGATGCTGTACAAATATTCTTATAGCTAAACCCTGACACACAGCCCTAATTATTTCTTTGGAAAAACATTTCCCGTAAGTGGACTTCATTTGTGAAAGAGTCTGAATGTTTTCCGTTTCTGAGCTATGTTGCCAAATGTACCTCCAAAAAGATTGCGTCAATTTACACATACACATCAGGACATGACAGCGTCTGCTTCCTCAAACTGAAGCCAATACTAGATGCTTATATTAAACAAAAATACATTGTCCATTGTAGAGACCGAAGATAGTCTCTCATAGCTTTAATGTGTCATCAGTAACAAGGCTGAATTGCTGTATGTTCACTGAACATTTGTATTTCTTTTTATTTTTATTTTTTTTATTTTTTTTTTTTTTTTGAGATGCAGTCTCACTCTGTCGCCCAGGCTGGCGTGCAGTGTGCAGTGGCACAACCCCAGATGACTGCAACCTCCACCTCCTGGGCTCAAGCGATTCTCATGCCTCAGCTTCCCTAGTAGCTGGGATTACAGGAAAGCACCACCATGCCTGGCTAATTTTTGTATTTTGAGTAGAGACGGGGTTTCACCATGTTGGCCAGGCTGGTCTCAAACTCCTGGCCTCAAGTGATCCACCCGCCTGGGCCTCCCAAAGTGCTGGGATTACAGGCAACATTCGTATTTCTTCTTGATTGATTTGCTGTATACCTGGTTTTTTCTGTCTTCTTTTGAGGCATTCCTCTTTCTCTTATGATTAGTAAGAGCCTCTTATCTATTATACTAACCCTTTTCTGTGTATGTTGGTAATATTAATATTTTCCTTTCTACTTTGCCGGTTGACTTCACATTTATTGTGTTTTTTACATACAGACATTTTTAGTTTAAAAATCAATGTTTTTCATTTCAGATTCTGTCTTCAGTGGTTTTTTTTTTTAGTGCCTTTTCCCCAAAGATGACATAAATGTTCACCTGTGCTTTTCCCCAACATTTCCATGGTTATTTTTGAAATTTATTCTCGTCTAAAGGCTAAGGTGGGCCTCTACCTCTTTTTTTAATCCAAAGACTTCACCATTTCATAAATAAGTCATCTTTTCTCTTAGTGATTTTAAATGGGACTTTTTTTTTCTTCTGGGACAAGATTTTGCTCTGTTGCCCAGGCTGGAGTCAGCAGCCTGGTCACTGCTCACGGCAGCTTTGACCTCCCAGGTGCAAGCAATCCACTTCTACCTTAGTCTCCCAAGTAGCTGGAACTACAGGCACATGCCAACACACCTGGCTAATTCTTGAAATTTTTGTAGAGATGGAGTTTTGCTACATTGCCCAAGCTGATCTCAAACTCGTGAGCTCAAGCAACCCTCCGCCTTGGCTTCCCAAGGTGCTAAGATTATAGGCATGAGCCACCACGCCCAGCAGAGACTTTCAATTTTATGTTGCATTGAGTCCGTTTGTGGGCTTTCCTCTTCCGTTTTAATTGATGTATATTATTTTTCCAGCATTATGTTAATTATTGGAATTATGGTATATATCATTTCTAGTATTATGGAAAGTCCTCATTATTTCTTTTCTGGTTTTTTTTTTTTTTTTTTTTTTTTTTGGTTTCTACATTAGTTTGGTTGTACCTGCATGTTCATTCTTCCAGAATCATTCTAGCAATTCTACTTTTTTTCTTTACTTGTACTATTATGAACATTTTTCATATAATTAATATTTTTTCTTTTAGCCAGGGGTGGTGGTGCATACCTGCAGTCCCAGCTACTCTGGATGCTGAGACGGGAGGATCACTTGAGCCCAGGAGTTCAAGGCTGCAGTGAGCTGTGATGGAGCCACTGCACTGCAGCTTGGGCAAGACAGCAAGACCCTGTCTCTAAAAGTAAATAAATAATTTTTTAAAAAACAAAAACAAGTTTAAAATTTTTTCTTAGACTCAAACATGGTCAGGCCAAACGTGACCAGAAGATGACGGTTGGAGAAAAAACTATAAGGAAATACGTACCAAACAGGTAAAATACTAATGGACTCTTGCTCTAGTCATTTTACAAACGGCCAGACCTGAAACTCCTCCGATGGATTCCAAAGCCCTACCACCCAAGGCACAAATTAAAACCTTCTAAGTGAAAGGCATGGATGAGATCTAATGAAAATATGGGTAAAGGTGAAAGAAAATACAGGATCTGAAATTAACAGCAACACAAAGACACATAAAATTAAAATGCCTGAAGGAACCTAGAAGAATCATTCATGGTTTTTGTTCACTTTTACTCATTTTTCACTTTTGAAAACAAGCAAAAGTTCTAAATGTTTCTAAGAAGCCACTGACATTTTTTTAGTATATCCTCTAAAATAAGTCGATGGTGTACAGAACTTGTATTTCAGAGAACTACAGAATACCAGATTCTTAGAGTTCATCTCCCTCCCAGCACAGGAATCTCCCTGCAGCGATTCTCCTGGGGGTGGCCGTCCAGCCTCTGCCTCAGGTGACCCCCTGACACTATGTCATTGAATTCTTTTTGTGTTTAAATAGCTCTAATTATTAGAAAGTTTTTGCTAGTTTAGAAAGTCAGATTCTCCCTCCCAGGATCCCACCTCCACCTGCCCCTGACTTTAGCCCTGATTGTGCCTTTAGACTCATCAGAGGCTTCCACTCATTTGAGGGTGACTCTTATCTTCCCTGTTCGGTTTTATCTTTCCCAGTCTTATTGCTCCCGATTCCTTAAACTATTTTCTTAGGACATAGTTCTAGACCTCTCAACGCCCTGGTGTCTCTGGAAACCTTGCAAAATAGCAAAAAACCTTGCAAACTCAGAAGTTTCCGTCCGAGCTGTGGAGTAAATTGAGAGACTCTCATCCCTTACTTTGCATTTTTTAAATGAATGCTTCTAAGGTTACATTCCTCTCCGAGATGAAAGACTTGGGCTTTAGCTATTATTTGGCCTTGTCAACGAAATAGCTTTTGCTTTTTTCACATAAACTAGAGACCAAATTTCATAGGTAAAAAATGAACTCCTGGCCAGGCGCAGTGGCTCACGCCTGTAATCCCAACACTTTGAGAGGCCGAGGCGGGTGGAACACTGAGGTCAGGAGTTTGAAACCAGCCTGGCAATATGATGAAACCCTGTCTCTACTAACGATACAAAAAAATTAGCTGGGCATGGTCACGGGTGCATGTAATCCCAAATCCTAGCTACTTTTTTTTTTTTTTTTTTTTTTTTTTGAGACAGAGTCTGGTTCTGTTGCCCATGCTGGAGTGCAGTGACATGATCTCAGCTCACTGCAACCTCTACCTCCCGGGCTTAAGTGATTCTCCTGCCTCAGCCTCCAGAGTAGCTGACATTACAGGCGCTCGCCACCATGCCTGGCTAATTTTTGTATTTCCAGTAGAGGCAAGGTTTCACCATGATGGTGGTGAGAAGCCTACCTCGGCTTCCTAAAGTGCTGGGATTATAGGCGTGAGCCACGGGTTTCAGTGGGAGAAGACTTCAAAGCCAAGGATAAAAAAGGAAAGCCCCTTCCACGTAAAAGTGAAGAATCCGGGTTGTGCAATTATGAGTGCTGTGAAAGTTTCCATGCCTAGGGAAGGCGGGTGGCTGCCCATCAAGAAGAAACCCATGGATGTGTCACTCTTAGGGTGTCTTGTTCCAGCCACCAGTCTCTGCACTGGGAGACAGCATGTGATAATCGTGCCTCAGCCACTTGTCAGTCTTGCTTCCTGTTTCTCAGGATTCACTGGGAGCTGTGAGAGCTTAAACTAATTACATTTCTGTCTTGTGTATGCCAATGTGCATGCTCAGCCATGCAAATTGGAAATTAACACTCAAGACCCCAGTTACTGTGCGCCTAGTATCCTCGGGTCCAGGAGAGCTTTTGCCAGGGCCCTCCTGGCAGCTTCTCTCTAGTCCACAGCACAGACAGCCTGACCCCCGGGTGCTCCTCCCTACCCCACAAAGCAAATGCTGTCGGCATCCAGGCTGGTTGTGCACGTGGGCAGGAGGCTGTGGTGAGTCCACCGTTAGACCTAGAGGCCTGAGTAGACCACAGCAGAGGTGGCAGATTAAGAAATTGCAAATTGCAGCCTCCCTAGCTGCATCTGATCTGTCCTCTCCTGCTACCTCCAGACTGGAAAGATCAGGAATATTAGCAAATCAGCCCTGCTTGAAATCCAGAAGGAGGCTTACTTACAGAGCCATGCATCTCAATTTCATTGTTGTTGTTGTTGTTGTTACCCTCAATCACTGGCATAGATCACAGAGAGCTGCTTTAGGAACTAAACCCTGGCTTTGGTGGGAGAGAGGAGGGGGAGGGGGTGGGTGGAAGCTCATGGAGCTTCCATTGGCAGGAGAGGAGCATGGGAATCCTAAGAGTGCCAGGATCTTCCCCAGCCACACAGAAGTCTCTTCAACACATTCATTGTCATTGGGCCTAACCCCCGTTTTGGGGAGGCTTTGTTTTCTATAATCTCTCTTTTAGAATGTAAAAACCATTTTGGCATTGATTGCCTATATCTCCTTACACTGCTATATTTCCTGGTAAATTCAGTCACAAAAGAAATACAAAATGGCCTGCTTTGTCTTCTGCCCACAGATAAGGCAGCAAGAAGGTGTTGGAGAGGTGCTTTCTCTCTCTTTCTTTGGTTCATCCAGCCAGAAGGAAGGTCTCCTTTTGCAAAGTGTACAGTGGAGCACAAGGCCAAGGTTATAAAAATAGATGGGTGAGGTGGGAAGGGTGTCAGCACCCTGCATCCTGCCTGGGACCCAGGCTCAGCTGGGTGGGCCTCAGCCCATGACTCTCCCATGAAAATATGTGACTGGGGAGAAGACATCTGCTCTGGGCATCTTACCTCTCCTTCCTCCCTGAACCCCAGGAAGCCCTGGGCAGGGGGCAGGGTTGGGAACCAGTCATAGTCCAAGCCCCCTTCCCTTCCCAGCTTAGCCTCCTCTTTGGTTTGAGAGCACTGCTGAGCAATTACCTTACTGTTAGGTAACTTTTCACCTATACCTGTCTCACCTCTCAAAACTCAGCAGCATCTCTCATGGCTCACCCTGTGGCTCAAGATGAAAAACAACCATTCTTGAATGAATGAACGAATGCATGCATCTATCCTGCTCACTCCACAAGTTCCTTAGGAGAAGCTGGGCCCTTAAGGGATGTTTCCCCAGTCTAACTGAAACTAGCAAAGCTTTTTCAAATGCTGCAGTAGAGTTGGATGTGTCTTTCTACTCTACTCTGAATCTTTACACCCTGGATTGGAATATCCCTGCAAAAGAGATTCAGAAACTATCCAGTGGTACAATACGTCTCCCTTCCTTTTTTTTTTTTTTTATTTTAACATATTAGCATGGAAAATTGCAGCCAAATACAAAAGAAGAGTGAGCCTGCATATACTCACCACTCGGTTCCAACAAACTCAACCCGTGACTGATTAGGTATCCCTAGTACTTCATTCATTCATTACTGCTCCCCCCAAAAGAATTACTTTGAAGCAAACAAAACAGGTCATGTCATTTTATCCTTAAATCTACAGTGTGCATCTCCAAAAGATAGTAACTTTAGTTTTAAATCCTCCATGCCAGGATCTTTGAGACAAAGACTCGAAGCTGCTGAGCTCCTTTGAGATGATGGTCAGCCCTCTATACGACATCACTCCACAGGAACACCAAAATCTTGCTTCCCGCCTACCCATCCTACGGCTCCACTCCTTCCCCGATTTTCCAGTACCTTGCTCTCAGGGGCACTGGCTACTTAAGAGAGGTGTAAACTCTGAAGCCAGACTGATGTAGACAGAATCTGAGCTCTACCACTTCCTAGTTCTGTGACCTTGAGTAAGATGCTTCACCTCTCTGTGCTTCAGTGCCCTCATCTAAAAGCTAAGTTAATTAGTGCTTACTCATTGGGTTGCCATAGGATTAAAATACATTGAAATCATGTGAAGCAGTGGAACATCCAGACAACGGAATATTATCTGGTGCCAAAACTAAATGAGCTATCGAGCCACGAAAAGGGATGTAAGAAACTGAAATGCATATAATTAGGTGAAAGAAGCCAAACTAAAAAGGCTACATACTGTATATCCCAATTATATGACATTCCAGAAAAGGCAAAACTCTGAAGGCAAATGAAAAGATCAGTGGTTGTCAGGGGTTAAGAGGGAGGGAGGGATGAAGAGGTGAATCAGGGAGGATTTTTATAGCACTGAAACTACTCTGTGTGATACGACCATGGTGGTTACATGTTATGCATTTGTCCAATCCCATTGAACATGCGCACCTAGGGTGAACTCTAATGTAAACTATGGATTCTGGGTAATAATGATGTGTTGATATAGGTTCACTGATTGTAACAAATGCACCATTCTGGAGGGGACTGTTGATAGTTTGGGAGGCTATGCCTGTGCAGGAGTCAGGGGTGAATAGCAACCCTGTGCTTTCTGCTCAATTTTGCTGTGAACCTAAAACTGCTCTAAAAAATAAAGTATATTTAAAATATAATAACATGAGACACTTGGAACAGCACCTGGCACATAGGAAGTACCATGTAAGTGGTTTTTAAAATTATTATTCTTGCAGGCCAGGCGCGGTGGCTCACACCTGTAATCCCAGCACTTTGGGAGGCCGAGGCGGGTGGATCACAAGGTCAGGAGATCAACACCACCATCCTGGCTAACACGGTGAAACCCCATCTCTACTAAAAATACAAAAACTTAGCTGGGCGTGGTGGCAGCCGCCTGTAGTCCCAGCTACTCGGGAGGCTGAGGCAGGAGAATGGCGTGAACCTGGGAGGCGGAGCTTGCAGTGAGCTGAGATCACACCATGGCACTCCAGCCTGGGTGACAGAGCGAGATTCCGTCTCAAAAAAAAAAAAAATATTATTTTTTGCTTAATATATACACCATTTCCACCAATACCACTAAGTCTCTGAATTAAGTAACAAACAGTGATAACCCCTCACATATGCAGAGTATGGTGGGTATTTCTCAAAGCACATTCATGCACAGTGTCAGGGGCAGTCTGGTCATAATCTATGTATGCAGCAGCCCCAGGGGATTCAGAAGCAGGACAGGAGGAATGGAAAGATTTAGCTATAATAAGCCCTGTGTATGATGGGGGGAAATGAGAGCCAAACCAAAGGTCTAACGATAGGAGGTTGATTGAATAAGACATGGCGCATCTGTATGTTACTGTCATCATAATTAAGGCAAGAGAAAACTTAATGATATAAAAATTACTTTGGGAGGCCAAGGCAGGTGGATCACCTGAGGTCAGGAGTTCAAGACCAGCCTGGCCAACATGTGAAACCCCATCTCTACTAAAAATACAAAAATTAGCCAGGTGTAGTGACACATGCCTGTAATCCCAGCTACTCAGAGGGCTGAGGCAGGAGAATCGCTTTAACCCAGGAGACAGAGGTTGCAGTGAGCTGAGACTGTGCCAATGCACTCCTGCCTGGGCAACAGAGTGAGACTCCATCTCAAAAAAAAAAAAAAAATTGTTCCTACTGAGTTACATGAAAAAGGAAAGTTACAAAAAAGTAAGTAAAGTATGAATCTACTGAGTTTTTTTCCTTTTGGTATATTATGCTTGTTAAAAAGACCAGAAAGATATGTATCAGAATAATATTCATATTTATTATTTCTCAATGGAGCAGTAAGGAGTCATTTTTCCTTTCTTCTTTGTGTCTGAATTTTCTATGTAATAACACATAATAAATATGTATTATTACTTTTAAAACAAGGAAAGGTTATTGTTTAAAAATAGAACACATAATTGTATATGCAATGTGATTCAGTTACATAAAAGATATATAAAACAGGAAAATGTTCAATGGAGAAATGTGAGTGATGTTTTTCTTTATGTTTTTCAGGTTTTTACAAATGTGCTGCCCTGAGATCCATAAGTTGTTTTTATGAAGATGGTTCAGATAGGGAAACTGAGGCACGGTAGGTGGGCAGGAAGGCTTTCTGGCTCCAAACACACACCTCTGCCTGCCCTGCCCTGCAAGAACCTGAGCAGGTATGGTCGATCATCCCCAGAGATGCCCTGCCTCCAGATTCATTGCTGCCTGTGGCTTAAAGCTCAAGGCGGTGACCAGCACGTAACAACACAATCTGCCTCTGCAGACTGCCAGTCAGCTGCATCTCCTGGCTCCAGAGGCCAGCTGTTAGGGAGGAGCCCCAGAGACAGACGTGTCCTTAAGCGATAGCAGCCCACCCAGGCCAAACCTTTTGGGCCTCCCTGATCTACTTCCCTGACAAGGGTGTCTGGAACAAAATAAAACAGAAACAAAAACAGGTGAGTGAGGAAAGCAAGGGCAACAAGAGAATGAGAGAAAAATATTTCCTAGATAAAGCAGTTGGATTTGATGGGTGAGCCAGGAGGCCAGCAGCAGGGAGGGTGGGTGGTCCAATGGGCAGAACTATGGCTAGGAAGTCAAGAGTCACGAGTCCCTGTTTCACCCACGGACCATGACTGTAGGATCCAAGGCATGACCCTTTCCCAGAGCAGTGCCCCTTTAAGAGAGGGAAATGTGATCAAAAGGGTAAGAAGGGTCCCTTGCTCCTGGAGGGGGAACGGCTGGCCTGTCTGCCTGATAGCCACTGGAGGGAGGCCTTGGTTAGGCCTTCCCACTGACGCCCACTGGGACGCGATGGCAGGGCAGTTGGTGCTCTTGTCAACTTACTGCTTCCAGGTCTTCAGGTGAGGAAATAGCCCCTGTATCAGTGCCACAGAGCAAGGCTTCAGGCTGGACCAGCAGCCCCCATCCTGTCTCTGTGTATGAGAACAGAGCCAGGCTTGGACTTGGGTACAGTTGACTGTGAATACCTCGATGACCCATGACTGGCCCTTCTACAGACCCATACAGCACAGGACAGTTACAGACCTGTGTCCACTGACCTCGGAGCAAAATGGACTTTGGGGATCTTTGTTTTTCCTAGGTGGAATAGAACCAAAAAAGTATCCGTTGTTTATTGCCATGGAAATTTTACATACAACCCTGGCAGCTCTAAACATTTCCCAAGTTGGTTTCAAGGTAGTTTCTTACCCTTTGGACTCAGGAAATCTCTAGCAGTGATTTCGAGATGAGAATATAGAATGAGAGCAACACTGAAAATTTGGAGAGTAGGAAAGAATAATTTACTCCTATTCCCTATCTTCCTGATTTTGGTAGGTTGCTATTAAAATCCCACCAAACCCTGCCACTGGCTTCCGTTGGGCTTTGTAGATTGATTCAGATTTAAGGTGCGCCCCTCTGGGCCTAGCACTGGAGGTGGAGACAGCAGAAGAATAAAAATTGGTCTTGGAGTCCCCAAATTCAGAGGGAGTGACCAGAACTGGTAAGGTGACAGATTTTAAACCAAATTATGGGATACAGATCATGAATAGTATGCTTATTCCAAATTAGCAGCAACCCCCCAAAAAACAGGTAAACTGAATCCTAAAATGCACCCCGTTTGTTCACACTGGCCTAGGCTAATAATAAATGTTCCGCAGGAGTGGTCTTCAGTCTAAGAACACAGGAACCATGGGGTGGCCACCCCATACCATGCCTGGGCATTCTGGGAGTACGTTAATGTCAACCTATAGGCAATAGTACCTGGGCCTTTTAAAAATGTATCTGGCAGTATTTACATATGTCTTACACAGAGGATAATACAGAGAAGATATTTACTAGGACCCAAAATTAACTCCAGTGGCATCCAAGCTGCTTCTAGCAGGGTACAACTGCAGGCTGCAGATTAACCCAAGGATCCACCCCTAATTTGCAGAGTGTATTCTCTTAATTGACTTAAGGTTTCTTTTTCACATTTTCTACTCCCCCATTACTGGTGTCTGCAAATGTTCTTTCAATTCCAAGTCAGTGTTACTCAACTAACACTCATTGATAATTTATATTCTATGTTTTATATTTACATTTGTATTTTGCATATATTGTCGTTCCAGAGGTGTAGCAGCGGATATACTTCTTTTTATTTGTTTGTTTTTGTTTTTTGAGACAGGGTCTCATTCTGCCACCTACATTAGAGTGCAGTGGCGCAATCATGGCTCACTGCAACCTCCACCTCCCGAACTCAAGTGATTCTCCCACTTCAGCCTCCCAAGTAGCTGAGACTATATGTGCTTGCCACCATACCTAATTTTTTAAAAATCTGTTGTAGAGACAGAGTCTCACTCTGTTGCCCAGGCTGGTCTTGAACTCCTGGACTCAAGTGATCCTCCCGCCTCGTCCTCCCAAAGTTCTGGGATTATAGGCGTGAGCCACCTCGGCCGGCCAAGATACTTCTTTAAGTCTCAGCATGGTGCCTCAGCAAAGCTCAGTGGTCCTGTCATCAGCAAAAGAAGGGTAAACACCATTCTCAGGATCTACTGATTGTGCTCCACCTTTTAACCAACTGTTAAATGAAGTCTGGTGCAAACTTTCACAGGCATATTGGAAAGCAGATGGATCCATACCTAGTGATAGCCATGACTTGCCCCTGAGCCTGTGTCAATTAGATTTTTGGAATACATTGTTCAAACTCATGTTCATGGGCACAAAGTTTATAATCAAAACGGTCATTATTATAAAGAGTAATTTGTGTAGTCAGTGGTAATTTCAACAAAATAATATGTATAATAAACATTGTCTTCAAGAACAAAAATTACCCAAAAAGCACAAATACATTCGAGAAATATTTTGAGGCCGAAACCCACATGCTAACTCTTTTTGGGAGAAGAATAATGAGAAAAACTTTCTTTCCAGCTACACACCAGGTCCCATAGCTAAAATGTTTGCCTTGTTATAAAATTTAGAATGATAAGCGATATATATATAATGCATATGAAGTCGATATATTATATTATGTGCCCAAAAGATATATATATTTCTACGCATACATCTCTACTCAAGACAGAAATATATGACTGAATAATTCTTCAACAGAATGGAATTGAACACAAAGGTGATACCAATTAATATATGAATTTTTTCCACTTTATTAAGAATATTAGTGTTTGCTGCATGTATTAAAGTATATTTCCTTCACTGATACAGTGAATATTAGTAGATGTCTGGTATAGAGATTTTAAATTTCTTACTTTCAAATACTGTACATGAAAAAACTTTTATATCTCCAATAAAAATTAGGCTTGCAGACCAGGCAAGGTGGTTCATGCCTGTAATTCCAGAACTTTGGGAGGCCTGAGGTCACAGGTTCAAGACCAGCTTGCCCAATATGGTGAAACCCCATCTCTACTAAAAATACAAAAAATTGGCCGGGCGTTGGTGCGCGCCTGTAGTCCCAGGCACTCAGAAGGTTGAGGCAGGAGAATTGTTTGAACCCAGGAGGCAGAGGTTGCAGTGAGCCAAAATCACACCACTGCCCTCCAGCCTGGGTGGCAGAGGGAGATTCTGTCTTAACAAAAAACAAACAAACAAAAAAAAAATTAGTCTTGCAGAGCCTGACCTAATATATCTTTGGCTTTAATAAGTAAAAAGATACATTTTAATTCAAACACCCAAGGGCCAGCCTAAGAGCAATCATGGCTTCTGCTTACAGTGAATTACTGCACTTTATTTTCATATAAAAGGATACATTTAAGTGCTTTAAATAGTTTAATCCCCTGGGTAGGTAAACAGTACTTATATTGGTTTCTTATGGCTATCCTAACAAATTAGCACATTGGGGGTTTAAAATAACAAACTGATTCTCTTACTGGAGTTCTGGAGGCCGGAAGTCTGAAATCAGTTTCACTGAACTGAAATCAACCACCCAGATGATCACTTCCTGGGACTCCAGGGGAAGAGTGTTTCCTTTTTCTCCTAGTTCCCGGAGTCGCCTGGACTCCAGCCCCACCTGCCATCACTGCAACCTCTTACTTTCATTCTCACACCTCTTACTTCCTCCTTCACCTTCTTGCCTCCCTCTTACAAAGACCCTTGTGATTACTTTTAGAACCTACCCAAATAATCCAGGATAGTCCCCCATCTCAAGATTTTTAATTTAGTCACACCTGCAAGTCCTTATTGCCATATACACTAACAGCCACAGGTTCCAGGGATTAGCATGAGACCATCTTTGGAGGGAGGCATTATTCAGCCTGCCCCAGTGCTCATCTGATCTGATTTGCAGTGTGCACTGACAAAGGCCTTCTTTTAGAGATAGCACAAAGATAAACTTCAGAGTGGGGAGCCCTGATGGTGAAGGTGCTAGATGGATGGTGAGGAAGCCAGAGTTCAAGTCCTGCTTTTCTATGGCTGTAGGGTGTAGTGGTTAAGAATACATGGACCCGTTTTGAAATCCCAGATCTGACTTATTAACTGAGTGACCTTGGGCAAGTTGCTTTCCTCATCTGTGGAGTAATAAAACCTCCCGGGCGGGGCTGTCCCTGAGATTATAAATGGGTTACTCTATGCAAAATACCTGGCACAGTAAGTGTTTTAAAAAATGACTGCCCTTCCCCACCCCACCTTTCAGGTATGAAGTCATGTTTGTCAGCTTTTTTTTTTTCCAAGACGGAGTCTCGCTCTGTCGCCCAGGCTGGAGTGCAGTGGCAGTGCCATCTCAGCTCACTGCAAGCTCTGCCTCCCGGGTTCATGCCATTCTCCTGCCTCAGCCTCCCGAGTAGCTGGGACTACAGGTGTCCGCCACCACACTCGGCTAATTTTTTGTATTTTTAGTAGAGACAGGGTTTCACCGTGTTAGCCAGGATTTCACCCATACAAATTTATGCCTTTATAAGAGACAAGGTGCATGTAGCCCGCTCTCCTATTGTTTCTGTCCTAAGCTGGGAGGAGAACAGGGTTTTGAGTGTATAAAGCCCTAGGTCTACCAGATCGTTAGCTGGAGTGGAGAGTGAAAGTTCATGTAGAGAATGGCTTTGGGTATAAAGGGATCAAAGAGGGAAAAGAAGATGAAAGAAAAGAGATAATATGGGATCATGGGACTTAGGAAGACAGGAAGGGTCATTTGAGTTCACCTCTATCACCTGGGTGTCATACTGTGTCGGGAGTTGGTTCCTGACAGTGGGTTCATGGTCTCACTGACTTCAAGAATGGAGCCACAGACCTTCATGGTGAGTGTTACAGCTTTTAAAGATGGCACAGACCCAAGAGTGAGCAGTAGCAAGGTTTATTGTGAAGAGCAAAAGAACAAAGCTTCCACAGCGTGGAAGGGGACCTGAGCGAGTTGCCACTGCTGGCTGGGGGCAGTGGCCAGCTTTTATTCTCTTATTTGTCCCCTCCCATGTTCCGTTTCTGTCCTATCAGAATGCTCTTTTCTCAATCCTCCCCGTGAGTGGCTACTTTTAGAATCCCTCTGATTGGTGCATTTTACAATCCTCTTGCTAGCTACAGAGCACTGATTGCTGCGTTTTACAGAGGGCTGATTGGTGCATTTTACAATACTCTTGCTAGCTACAGAGCACTGATTGGTGCGTTTTACAATCATCTTGAAAGAAAAGTTCTCCAAGTCTGCACTTGACCCAGGAAATCCAGCTGGCTTCACCTCTCAATACCGGACTATATGGATGTCTGTTCCTCAAGTGATAGAGAATGTCTTCACCCATAGAATTTAGGTAAAGATTTTTATCATGAACAGACCTTTTTCAGTGGAAAAAAAAATCTTGAATTTCAATGTCCCTATCTGTGAAATGGACATTATGAAGCATATCCCATCTTGCTCCAATTATATACAAGTCGAGGTACTGTTTGTGAAGTGTTGTGGAAGTGGTTTTATGCTCTGCACATTTAAGCCGGCACCATAACTAATCATTGTTATGAGACACGGCAAGGAGGGGCAGTGACATTCACCCAACTTCAAAACACACTCATCCTGGATCAGCAGGCCTGTGTCAGCCTGGAAGAAACAGGCAACACAGCTAAGAACAGGACTTTGCAACAAAAGAATGCAAAAAAAACACTCTAGATCTCCTCTCTGTGTAGCCAATACAAATGCTTCCTTCTTCAGGACACACTGCGAGCTGTGTGCGTGTCTGCATCCAGCTGCCTCGAAGGAAAAACAGCCAGACAGATGAAGCCCATCCTCCAACCCCCAACCTCTCGGTGTCTTGTTTCAGTCACTCCTCCAAACCTGAACACTGTTTCCTGTTTCTAAGGAAAATGACTTAGAAATGGCTCATGGGAGCCTGCTCACTCCCAGGCTACCCCACAGCACCCTGGCAGTGAAAGGATCAGAATCAACCAATTTGCTTTTCCTTGAGTGCCCAAGAACCAAGGGAAATCCACACCAGGATGACGCCCTCAGGGCTTTGTCAGGCACAAAAGCGTCGAGAAGTCAGTGAGTAGCTTCCGCACTCACAGGGCTCCCAGGGCTCGCTCTTGGGTGTGGAGTCCTATTCTTAGCAACACAACGATTTTCTCCTATGGGTCAAATCTCGGTTTGGTTTTACTTTTTGGCTTTGCTCCAGTTACTTTCTGGGACAGTCTTAATCCCGGGGCCTCAGTTTCTCCACTTTCCCGTTAAGAGGGGTATGCTGACTTGATCACAGGGAAGTATGATTTGTATATGTACAATCCTCTAGGACAACCCCCTCATTTTGCAGACAGGCAAACTGAAATCCAGAGAAGGGCAGTGGCATGGCAGCGCTCACACAGGGGATGTGTGCGAAACTAAGTCTCTCACTCCAGCTCTGTAGCCATTAAATGCAAATCAAATCATCTCAGCAGAGTCTGGCTTCTTCCCTCACTATTCTATGGGTCTTTGTCTTACCTCCTCAGCCAGCTCCTCAGCTCCCCTTGGGCAGAGGCCATGGCTTGGCCTTCTTTTATGTCCCCCCAAGTGCCCAGGCCCATGGTGGGATTCTGTGGTCACTTGCTGATTGCAAGGGCTGACTGATGGAATGAAGAACTGGTGGATTTGAGTTGGGAAGATGCCAGAGTGATCCAGACCTTGAAGCAGGCCCACATGGGCAGGTGTGGCTGGGGGCTCTGGCTAGCCGCTTACCAGCTGGGTGGCCTTGGACAAGTTTCTCAATTTCTCCAAGGCTCAATTTCCCCAACCATAAAATGGGCATGACAATACCCAATACACGTGATTTGACGATTTAATAAGATACTGCATACCTGACATGCCTCATCAATATTAAATTGTTTCTGTTGTAGTTATTTCTGTAATGGGGGGATAGGCTTACTGGGCACCAAGATGGGGCAGGAAAAGAAACAATGAAAACATAATGGAAAGACATAGTAAAGCACAGGGACACCACCCCTGAGACTGGGGAGCACCGTGGGACTGCTGTAGGTCCTGGTGGTTCTGGAGGAGAAGGTGAGGCCGACTGAGGAGGAAGAAAGCAATGCAGAAAGCTTTAAGCTCCTTTACCTGTAATTAGTCTGCAAACTCCACCCTGGCAGCAAGGTGAAATGGGCGGGGCCACTACTCCCATTTCCTCACACACCCTCCTGCCGCAGATTACCCCTTCAGGCAACTCCAAGGCAATAGTCAGTGTTTGCCTTCACCTGGCTTTGCTGCATACCTCTAGATTTGACTTGCAGACCACAGACCCCTCCCAGCAATTGATGCTACCCTGGAAGTTGGCTCCTCCAGAATGCCCAGACCATAACTCGCTACCGGCTCACCAAGATTCAGCTGGGCCAAGGAGATAAGAAGGCCCATGCGAGCCACTGGTGTGGGGCAAGCCACTCTGCTGGGTGGAAACTCAGTAGGCCACCAAGCTGAAGGGATGTTGACAAGCTATGGGGGCAGAGGGATAAAACGGTAGAAAGGTACTTTTAAGAAATCCCCTCCCAGGGGTCAACAACCGAGGTGCTAATGCCTAGGTGAGCTCAGAAAACAGCTTCTGGCCACGTGGCTGTGGCTGACAGGTGAGGTTTGGCAGGTGTTTCTTCCAACTCCTGAAGCAGGCCCTCTCCAAGGTGTCAATCCTGTGCCTTATACCTGCACTCAGTGAACCTCTGCTTATCCCTAATAATAAGCAGTGAGATAATGATCACACTGGAGGCATCTGACATTTTAATGGAGACGGAATAAACAGAAAACCAGTAGGAGTAAGGAAATTGGCATTGGGATCCAGAAGGCTTGGTTTTGGGTTCCAGGGACCACTTTTCCGTGGACTTTGCACATGAGACTCTGCAGTAAGGGGGCAGATAATACAATTTGTTTCAATAATTTAACACCAAAATGTTCTTCTCTAAAAAATGTGCAGGGCACCAGGCCCAGTGGCTCACGCCTGTAATCCCAGCACTTTGGGAGGCTGAGGCAGGTGGATCACCTGAGGTCAGGAGTTCAAGATCATCCTGGCCAACATGGTGAAACGCCATCTCTACTAAAAAAAAAAATATATATATATATATATATATATAAATTAGCCAAGGGTAGTGGCAGATGCCTGTAATCCCAGCTACTCGGGAGGCTGAGGCAGGAGAATTGCTTGAACTCAGGTGGTGAAGGCTGCAGTGAACAGAGATTGCGCCAGTGCACTCCAGCCTGGGAAACAGAGCAAGATTCTGTCGAGAGAAAGAGAGAAAGAGAGAAACAGAGAAAGAGGGAGAGAGAGAGAGAAAGACAGGGAGGCAGGGAGGGAGTGAGGGAGGGAGGAAGGTCGGTCCAGGGCATGTTCTAGGCCTTGCTTCTTCCATTCTCAGACCTCACCTGGGAGTTTCAGGGAATTCATTTTGGCCAGTTGACTTTGATTGAGTACATCCTATGTGCCTAGCAGTGCCCCTGGTGTTAGGGACAGGACCCAGAATACAATCCATTCCCCACCCTTAAGAAGCTTTCTGTCTAGCAGAAAAGAAAATAATCATACCTATTTTACAGATGAAGAAACTGAAACTTTAAGATTCTGATATCATTGAAATATTCATGTTTTTTCTTTCATTAATTTAGAAAATTTTTATTGAGTCTACGTGATGTGCCAGGCACTCCTTGAGGTGCCGCAGGCTGATACAGGGAAAAGTCGGGCATCTTCCACCCACATGAGACACCTATACAGACAACAACAAATACGTGGAACATATCCCATGTATTTTGTGCACAGAAGCTTTATGACTTTTGTCCATGTCGCTTCAATTTCACCCTTTAAATGCCATTCACTGGATAATGGAAAGCTATGATTGGAGTGTGTATATGAAATACAGAGGTGTACACACACACACACACACACACGCCACTGAAACTGCTGCCCCAGATCTCAGGGAGGTATGGGAAGAAGGGTACCTGGAGAATGATGGCTGGAGAATGATGTAAGAAAGTCATGTCCAAGCCGGGCTCAGTGGCTCATGCTGGTAATCCCAGCACTTTAAGAGGCCAAGGCAGGCAGATCACTTGAGGTCAGGGGTTTGAGACCAGCCTGGCCAACATGGCGAAACTCCGTCTCTACTAAAAATAAAAAATTAGGCCCAGCGTGGTGCCTCAGGCCTGTAATCCTAACACTTTGGGAGGCAGAGGCAGGTTGATCACGAGGTTAAGAGATCGAGACCATCCTGGCCAACATGGTGAAACCCCGTCTCTACTAAAAATACAAAAATCAGCTTGGCATGGTGGTGCTTGCCTGTAGTTCCAGCTACTTGGGAAGCTGAGGCAGGAGAACTGCTTGAGCCCAGGAGGCAGAGGTTGCAGTGAGCCAAGATCGCACCACTGCACTCCAGCCTGGTCACAAGAGCGTGACTCCACTTCCAAAAAAAAAAAAAAAAAATAGCCAGGCATGGTGGCGCACACCTGTAATCCCAGCACTCAGGAGGCTGAGGGAGGAGAATTGCTTGAACCCGGGAGACAGAGATTGCAATGACCCGGTATCACCATCATACCACTTCATTCCAACCTGGGGGTGAAAAAAAAAGTCATGTCCATTTCATATAGTGGGCTGGTTCCTTCCAGAGGAGAAGACAGCATTACAGGCTAGAGTCCAAGCGGAGCATCCAGCCTACATCAAGACAGGGTTAAGAGCAAGGACTTCAGAGCTAGTCAAGTCAGATCTGACAACTGCCAATGTGATCTAGAGGAAATCAATTTATCTCTAAATCTCAGCTTTCTCCTCTGTAAAATGAAGAGAAGTGTGTACGTCTCATAAAGTGTCAACATACTGAATGTTGTGAAGATTCAAGGAAATCTTCTGTGTAACATGATTGGCCTGTCATAACTGTGTCCGGAATTGGTGAGTTCTTGGTGTTGCTGACTTCAACAATGAAGCCACGGACTGTAGCGGTGAATGTTAACAGCTCCTAAAGGCCGCGCGTCTGGAGTTGTTCACTCCTCCAGGTGGGTTCGTGGTCTCGCTGGCTTCAGGAGTGAAACTGGAGACCTTAGCGGTGAGTGTCACAGCTCATGACAGCAGCACGGACCCAAAAAGTGAGCAGCAGCAACATTTATTGTAAACACCGAAAAAACAACACCCACTACAACGCACAAAAGAACAGGAGACAGTTGCCGCTGCTAGCTCCGGCAGCCTGTATTTATTCCCTTATCTGGTCCCACCCACATTCTGCTGATTGGTCCATTTTACAAAGAGCTGATTGGTCCGTTTTACAGAGAGCTGATTGGTCTGTTTTTGACAGCATGCTGACTGGTGTGTTTACAATCCCTAAGCTAGACACAGAGTGCTGATTGGTGCATTTACAATCCTCTAGCAAGACATAAAAGTTCTCCAAGTCCCCACCAGATTAGCTAGATACATAGTGCTGTTTGGTGCATCCACAAACCCTGAGCTAGACACAGATTGGTGCATTTACAATCCTCTAGCTAGACATAAAAGTTCTCCAAGTCGCCACCAGATTAGCTAGATATAGAGTGCTGTTTGGTGCATCTACACACCCTGAACTAGACACAGAGTGCTGATTGGCACATATACAATCCTCCAGCTAGACACAAAAGTTCTCCAAGTCCCCACCCAACTTAGGAGCCCAGCTGGCTTCCCTTAGTGGGGGCCGGGGGCCCAGCTGCATGTCAGTCCTGGCACTATACGCAGGCACTCCCCAGCCCTTGGGTGGTGGATAGAACCCGGCACCGTGGAGCAGGGGGCGGGGCCTGTCAGGGATGCTTGGTCTGCGTGGGAGCCCACCTGGGGGTGGGGGGCTTGGACATAGCAGGCTGCAGGTCTCGAGCCCCGCCCTGCAGGGAGGCAGCTGAGGCCTGGCAATAATTCGAGCATGGCACAGGCTGGCCAGCAGTGTTGGGGGACCTAGCACACCCTCCGCAGCTGCTGGCCCTGGTGCTAAGCCCCTCACTGCCTGGGGCGGGCAGCGCCAGCCAGTAGCTACCAGTGTGGGGCTGCCAAGCCCGCGCCCACCGGGAACTCGAGCTGGCCCACGAGCGCCGCGCAGCCCCGGTTCCCACCTGCACCTCTCCCTCCACACCTCCCCGAAAGCAGAAGGAGCCGGTTCCGGCCTCGGCCAGCCCAGAGAGGGGCTCCCACAGTGCAACAGCAGGCTGAAGAGCTCCTCAGCGCTGCCAGAGTGGACCCCAAGGTGGAGGAGGTGCGGAGAGCAAGGGCTGCTAGCACGTTGTCACCTCTCGTAAGAACTCAGGAAGCTATTATCACCCATCCCCATCATCATTATCAAAAAAAACTGCTGATAAAAGCACTCACCGGAAAGGAGTAGAAGGTGGTAATGAACCTGACAAGGGACTTTTGTGGCCGGGGCAGCCTGGGGAAGAAAGTGCTGAGAGAAGGACATTCCCTATCTCCCTGAAGATCTCCAGCAACCCTAGGAGAGACCCACATCCTGAGCTGGGCTTTCAGGGGCCCAGGCTGCATCTGGCTGGAGGGAGTTTGTTTTATGTGACAACTCGGGGCTGGGAGCCCCTACTTTGGGGGTAGGGCCTTGAGGCCCTTGAATATGGACAGCAGTTTATCAGCCCCGTCTCCACCCAACCCCAGGAAGCTCTCAACTCATCAATCTCCCTTCCATAGAGCAGGTATTTTTTTTTATTTTAAAATAATTGCCGCATCTCTGCTGCCGCTGCCGGTGCTGCACCCGCACCTTCTGCTGCCGCCGCTGCCGCTGCCACCGGGGTCTCCAGGCTGAGGAGTGCATCGGCCGCTGCCCAGCAGCGCCGCAGAGCGGGGAGCAGGAGCCATGGAGCCTGCGGGAGGGTTGGCGGACGGGCAGATTAGCCTAACATGGCAGACCAGAGACAGCGCTCACTGTCTACCTCTGGGGAATCATTGTACCACGTTCTTGGGCTGGATGAAAACGCAACCTCAGATGACATTAAAAAGTCCTATCAGAAACTTGCCTCGAAATATCACCTCGACAAGAACCCTGACAACCCGGAGGCCACAGACAAGTTTAAGGAGATCATCAAGGCCCATGCCATCCTGACGGACGCCACAAAAAGGAACATCTATGACAATTACGGCTCGCTGGGGCTCTACCTGGCCGAACATTTTGGGGAAGAGAACGTGAACACCTACCTCCTGCTGTCCAGCGGGTGGGCCAAGGCCCTGTTTGTCTTCTGCAGCCTCCTCAGGTGCTGCTACAACGGCTGCTGTGCTGCGGGAAATGTAAGCTCAAGGCGCCTGAGGGCGAGGAGACAGAGACAGAGTTCTAAGTGTCCCCTGAGGCTGCAGTCTGATGAGAGGGAGGCCACAGACACACCAATCGTCCTACAGCTGATGATGCGCTAGGGGCCACGTCCTCCTGGTGTCACCGGCATCACCATCATTCCTCGGTGTCTGTGCTGGGCACAGCTGGCTTGGGGTCTGTGGTTTCCTGGGCCTTGTGGCAGGGTTTCTCCCATGGGAGAAGTTGGTGTGGAAAGCATAGGAGGCCCCTTCCGACCTTCCGAGGTTGACATCGCATCCTCCACACAGTGTTTCTATCCTGGGTCTCCTTGTCACATGGACTCTGCAACTTCGGTCCTTGGAGGTGTGTCTTTCGCCCACGTTGGAGTTGTTTGTCTGTCTTCCTGCACTTTTCCCGGCTGTGAGCTGGATTGATGGGGCCAGTCTCCTCCTCCCCTATCCTGGGGTCATTCTCCACATTCCTTCCAGCCCGCCCGTCCTTTCCATAGCCTTTTTTGGACCTTTACAACCACAGATGGTAGCACCAGCCCGATGAGCACAGTCAGAGGGTAGGTTGTCCATGTGTGAGCACCCAGCTGCTGCAGACAGGGGCTCTTCCAAGACCCCTCCTCCCGTGTTTGCCAGAGCTCCCATCTGCCCCACTTGCCTTTGCCCCGTCATTGATTATTCAAGCAGAGTCGGATTCGTTAGGTCCCTGGAGGAAGGACTGACTGGACCAGAGGGACCCTCTAGCTCAGGAGGGTTGGATCCCTGGGAGGCCAGCAACCAGATTGCAGAATCCATGTGTGGACCATTGGAAGTCAGTCTCTTGTCTGTCCTAGACCTTGTGGGTAGGGGAACAGGTGAAACGAGCCTGATGTGCCTGTGCTGGCCGAGGGCTCAGATCTGCCCCCACTCTGTGGCTCTGAGCCCTTGATGTACTGGGCCTGCCTTTGGCAGTGGGCCTGGTTTCTGCAGAACGTCCATGGTGGCCGCTGCAGAGCTGCAGAGTTCTCAGTGGAGGTGAAGCTGAGGAAGAGGCTGTGTGTGGTGGCTGTGGCTCGGACCAACCAGATGAGCCTCCTGAGGCTCCTTTTCCCTGCCTGCCTGCTGACTCGTGGCCCCAGCTCACTCATTGCCCTCAGCGGCCCACCCAAGGCCGTGCAGAGGGGTAGATTCAGGTTCACCAGGAAGTTGCCAAAAAAGACATGGATGTGAGGACAAATCTGGATGTGCTTAGGAGCGGGTTGCTGGTTGAGGGCCCCCAGCTGACCCCTACTGCAGATCCCCATGTGGGTGATGAGCTGGCTGCCAGCACCAGGTCCTGGGGCAGTTTTGTTCGTCCCACTGTTCTTTGGTTTTTCTCCCTAAAACGATCATGAAGACCTTTGATGAGAGGAGAGCTATGCACTGTGATATTAAGTTAGAAAGAATTTGTCAAAATCAGACCTCTCCTAAAAGAATAAGAAATTCATTGTTTGGCCTGTCCTGAAATGCTAGGCAGCGAGACGGTGGGGTGCCTTCACGCCGCTCAACACAGCAGCAAGTTCAGCCTGAGATGCCGGCTGTACTGTCTTTGCGATTTTTGTAGATGTAGCTTAGGAAGTGAGTTATTTTTCCCCAGACTCCCAAAGAGCCAGGTTCTAACCTTGGACCTAAACTAGAAAGCCGCCCATCGGGGGTCCTGGCTCAGCCCCACCGGGCCCTCTGTTGCGCCTGCACACAGCTCTGTGGCTAGAACACTCCAAGACCCATCAGAGTGGGTCCCTTGCCAGGTGACTTTTCAGTTACAGAGTCCAGTGGACCATTTTTTAGAACCATGTAGCTCCCTGCAAAGGGTGGGGTAGAGTGGGAAAGAGGAGCAGGTCTGGAGGTTTGTGGAACCCGGTCCCTGCAGAATTTGTAAAACCTAAATAAATCATGGCCATGACAATTCTCACATTGTGATTATAAGACCCCCAGGAAGCCCAGACACTCGGGGCCTGGAGTTCCTCCCACTGCCTGACCCGGAAGCAAAACCGTTTCTGGTGTTCCTCCCTATTGGTTTTAAGGCCTTGTCTTAATTCAAGGAAAGAGAACCTCCCAGGTTTTCTCTTTTTCCAGAGTGGAATGTTTCCCTATTAATTAAGAGAGGTGGTGAGTCCCCTGGGGCAGCTTACACGCCTCCCTGTCCATGTGCGAACAGATCGGGACGCCCCCAGCACCCCTGACTGCTGGTGACAGTGACGGGACCCCAACTCCTCACTCTTGGGCTGTGGACGATGCTGTGAGCAACTGTGGCCATGGGCACAGAATGTCCCATTGGACACTGCTGCTGGGTGCTGCCAGGGGCCTGCTGGGGTCGTTTGTGCTTTGAGGCCTGTCTGGTTCACAAGGGGGTCCAGGCAGCACTGACTGCTTCCGACCTGCAGGAGGCGTAGGAGCAGCGCCGCGGGCCCTTTCATGGCAGCTGCTGGTGTGTAGATTTGTCTCCACTCAGTGACGTGGGATTTGTCTTCCTTTTGGCTTTATTTTTAAACTGCTTTAGATACCACTGCTCAGAGTTTGTGAACTTTCCCAGTTCTCTGATGTTCAGTTAATGCAGCCAGCACCCAGTGGGGACCTATTAGAAAAAGAAACTGGCATGTGCACGTGCCCAGCAGGAAGCTTCAGCTCCATGTTGGCTGCTGCCGTCCAGGAAAAGCCCTGAAGCCTCACACAGTCGAGGCTGCTCTCAGGTGCCACATATTGCCCATGGTGGCACCCATTGCCCTGCCAAGACCAGAGCGTTCTGTTCCAGGAGAGCCTTGTGCCGCAGGGGCATCAGCATGCAGACTGCCACTGGAGGGTCCGGATGCTGAGGGCAGAGTTCGACGTGGGGCTTGTCCGCCCTCCCTTAGCTCTGGCTCAGTGCATCCTACTGTGGGGACATCTCGTGAGGGGACACGAAGTGACTAATCTCACCCTTTGCCAGTATTTGGAGCTGCGAACCTGTGTGGCACAGGACTGGCCTGTGTCTGTTATTTAGGTTGTGAATTATACTGTGGAATTGGCAAAAGCTACATTTTTACTGTCCTTACCAGCAGCGATTCGCATCATCACATGCTGTGAGTATGGGCTGTGGTATGTCTGTGTGTGTACATATGTGTACATATGACATAGCAAGCATGTCATGCTGCTGTCCATCAGTGAAGCAACAAGTACAATAAAAGGTGGCTCTAAAACAGCCTCTGGTTTCTTGACGAGTGGGGCAGGGACCTTCAGGAGGCTTTCCTGGCAGGTGCACAAAAGGAACGGCTGAGCCTACTGTGTGCAGTGTGTGTGTGCCCAGGGCACTGCCATGGCCCCCAACGGCGTTGGCCTCTGGTCTGCAGGGTCAGGTGCCCATCCTGGGGGCTATGTGTCATGCTCACCTGACCCAGGTATGTGTCCTGGTGTGAAACCTAGGAGGTGACTGGAAACCCTTTCCTCCCTTGAAATATTAAAGATGATTTTCTAGGCAACAGATACAATCAGTGGCGAAGCTGCATCTGAAGGGCAGCCCAGAAAGGGGCCCTGTCCTGGCCCCAGAGGAGTCCACACATCTCCACCCTCCAGAAGGGGCTGGGCCCAGGGTCCTGCAGGCGGCACCTTTTGGTAGATTTTGTTTCCCTGGAAAATGGGGAAAATGTTTCAAGCCAGGTGAGGGGAGGAAGTTAACACTGAAATATGTATTTTTAAAAATTAAATGCAGGCAGGGCGCGGTGGCTCAAGCCTGTAATCCCAGCACTTTGGGAGGCTGAGGCAGGCGGATCACGAGGTCAGGAGATCGAGACCATCCTGGCTAACACGGTGAAACCCCGTCTCTACTAAAAAATACAAAAAACTAGCCGGGCTAGGTGGTGGGCGCCTGTAGTCCCAGCTACTCAGGAGGCTGAGGCAGGAGAATGGCGTAAACCCGGGAGGCGGAGCTTGCAGTGAGCTGAGATCCGGCCACTGTAATCCAGGCTGGGCGACAGAGCGAGACTCCGTCTCAAAAAAAAATTAAATGCAAATGCATGGAGGCTGGTTGTCCATTCTCTGGTTTTGTCACTGGCATCCTAGAATCCAACCGTGTTGGGGTGTAGGTGCTGTCAGACTCTGACTGATCCTGGCTCAAGCACACACATCTAAGGGCCAGGCTGGTTTTGCATGGTGATCTCCGTCTTGTATGTCTGAATGTTGACCTAAAATAAAGATTACTGTTGTAAAATAAATGTTTTCACTGCAGAAAAACAATAATAATAATAATTACACGTTTTTCATGTTTACATAAATAACAAGTAACTATTTATTAGGTTGGTGCAAACGTAGAAAAGCCAAGTCATATTTTATAATTACCTGAAGTCTCACCACCCAAAATAATCACCTTTCTTTATTCCAGATTATTTCAATGGATTATTTTTGTTTGTTTCAAATGTCATAGACATCATCAGAATATAATTTTATTGTTTCTCACTTAACATTCCTTCATAAACTTTCCTTGTTATTACAGACTTCATATACACAATTTTAAAAGTCCACCTTTGATTTTAATTAGATGGTGTATCCTTTTCTGAGCATTCCTGCATTATTAGGCTGTTTCCAATTTTACACTATTACACAGACTGTTACATTAACATCTGCGTATTATAGCATACTCTATAATTTGAATTACTGTCTGATAGTAAATCTCCAAAATGAAATTTATATAGTTAAAGTGCATAAACATGTATAAGGCACATAATTTAGAATATATAGATCAGGTATCTCAAAATGTTTTTCAGTTTTTTTCTTACAGTATATTCATTGTAAAAATGTTAAAACACAGAGACAAGTATATGTAGTGGAAAAAATGATTAACAACCCTGCCACTCCCAAATAATCACCTTAATATTTTCATATATTCCCTTCTTCCCACATTGTTCTGGGACCACTTTGTATATAAAAAACTGTATTTTTCTCTTATTTTAACTTATTTCTCCACATCATTAAGAATCCTTCTAAAACATGATTTTTAGCTACCACCAAATGGCCCATTATGTGTGTATATCCAAATTTATCCTTTATTGGTGGTTATTCGTGTTTTCCCCAAATTTTTCAGTATTATAAATGACACTAAAGCAGATGCTAAAATGTCACCACATTTATGATGAGGACCTTAGTGGAAGTCACAGAATTATAGATCTTGAGCACTCGTATGCCTCGAGAAATTCGCTTACCCAGGACCCTGCAACTAATCTCAAGTGTATCTATATACTTATTTTACAGAGGTAGTATCCTGCACTTAAGAGAATGGGAGTGGAGGCCGGGCACGGTGGCTCACACCTGTAACCCCAGCACTTTGGGAGGCCTGGGCGGGCGAATCACCAGAGGTCAGGAGTTTGAGACCAGCCTGGCCAACATGGCAAAACCCTGTCTCTACTAAAAATACAAAAATTAGCAGGGCGTGGTGGTACGCGCCTGTAATCCCAGCTACTCAGGAAGCTGAGGCAGGAAAACCGCTTGAACCTGGGAGGCAAAGGTTGCAGTGAGCTGAGATTGCGCCACCACACTCCAGCCTGGGTGACAGAGTGAGACTCTGTCTCAAAAAAAAAAAAAAAAAAGCAGAATGGGAGTGGCTTGTGCAAGTTCACAGATCTGGGACGTATCAAAGAAAACAACTGGAGAGCTAATGTGTTGGGTCCAAGGCTCTTTCCCAGGTGATTCAATGAGATCTTGTTATTCTGAAACATTTCTGGGTCTTGAGTATTGTGAAAGCTAGGAAAGCACACCATGATGATATGGTAAGGAGAGCCTGGAGAAGATTGATCTTTTATTCAGTATCAGCCTGAGCAAAGGGAAGGTCTCTCGTGGTGTGTCACCGATCTCTAGCTTTGACTCTATTCTGTCCAGCACTGGGATGACAATGGATAAAGCAGGCAAGCCTTAGACTCGGACTCTGGCTAAGTTCAACAACAAATCTATTGGAAGAATGAAGAGTAGTTCACATGGTCAAGGAAAAAGCTGAAGGAGCGGAGTTCTCGGTAGCAGGAACTCATGGACAGCAGTCATGGATTGCAGCTGTTGGGATGAAAGAGTTCCATTGCTCTGCATCCTGATTCCAAGGAGAGAGCAACTGATTGGCCAGACTGAGTCAAAGGGCAATAGCCCCCAGACTGTGTTCAGTGGGGTCTGGAGACTTCCTCCAGCAACATCATGCTGTTATTACTTGCAGAAGAAGGAAAGGGTCTACACAGACAAAACTGGATGACTACAATGCAGTTATTAATTAAAGTGTAATCAGTCACTAGGGTTGTGTGTTTTCTCCAGCAATATTCAGTCTCTCTGGGGCAAGCTCAAAGAAAAGCAAATCAGTGAGACTGAACAAGGTGAGTATTGTGTAATAAGGAACTTATTCTAGCAATGAGAACTTACACAATTGTAGGAGGAGCCAGGGAAGTAAGAATCCAAATATGGAACTGAAGGATCAGGAAAAAAGCCACTAACCAGGCCTGCACCGGAGAACGGCTGGGCACCTGCAGGCTATGTGGAAACTAGCCACATTCGGTTGCTGAAAGCAGACTGCAAAGGGGGATGGTGTCAAAGTTCATAGAAGAGTGCTGCTGCTCTGTGAGTTCCCATCAAAGTACCTGGAGATGGGCCTGAGGTCCTTGTTGGTCAGTACAGCTAGCAGTTGGGAAAAGAGTCTCATCGAGGAAAAGAGGGAGTGCACGCTGGGGTCTCTGGCACCCCTGTGTCTACCCCTAACCAATGACAAACACCAGCCTGGGTGTGTACCTCTAATCAATGACAACCTTCAGAATAATGGCTGCTGTTTCACCTTGACTCCCAAATCTTGCACATTTTCACTGCTGGCCAAATCTAACACTCTGAACCTTTCAGAGAAAGGGATCTGAGAAACAGCTCCCAGTGTAAAGAAGTCATCAATAGAAAAATATGGCATGGTGAGTATCACGGAAGAAAAGACAGACAAAGGGATTCAGGGTATTTTCAGGGGAGTGACATTATGACAAGGGATCATAAAATCTGGAATACAGGGACCCAGGCCGGGCGCGATGGCTCACGCCTGTAATCCCAGCACTTTGGGAGGTCGAGGTGGGCGGAACACGAGGTCAGGAGATCGAGACCATCCTAGCTAACAAAGTGAAACCCCCGCCTCCACTAAAAAAAATACAAAAAATTAGCTGGGCACAGTGGCGGGTACCTGCAGTCCCAGCTACTCAGGAGGCTGAGGCAGGAGAATGGCGGGAACCCGGGAGGCGGAGCTTGCAGTGAGCCGAGATTGGGCCACTGCACTCCAGCCTGGGCGACAGAGCAAGACTCCATCTCAAAAAAAAAAAAGAATACAGGGACCCCATAACATTGGCAGTCTCAAGGTCAAAGACACTGTGGATGGTAGAGTCAGTGAACTGTAAGCGTAAAAGATGATGGTCACAGTGGCATGTTTGAACTTGAGATTTTGGATATTGTGACGTGGTGACCTGTGATAATGAGGTATAAGGTGGCTAAAGTGATGGAGACCAGGGCATTGGAAGAATCATCCATGTGGATGTTGAAATAGCTGGGTACAGTGGCAGGATTGGGCAGAGAGAAAGTCAATGAGTCTTGAGCTGAGGTCTTCAGTAAGCACGGGGCAGTTGCCAGTAGACTGTTAGGCACAGTAGCGAGGACGGGTGGCGGCAGCTTGGCCCTCAGGTACATGAAGGTGAGGGGGAAAACTCCACCCCTCTGAGAGGGTTACAGGGGAACCAGTGTCCTGAAGGAAGGAGCCAGATTTAAGGTAACAAAAGCAGGTAGCAGGAAAGAGAGATTACAAGGCCAGGTACGTGACTCATGCCTGTCATCCCAGTACTTTGGGAGGCTGAGGTGGGAGGATCGCTTAGGGCCAGGAGTTCGAGACCAACTTAGGCCACATAGTGAAACCCTTGTCTCTACAAAATATTTAAAAATTAGCCAGGCATGGTGGGTGCACACTTGTTGTCTCAGCTCCTCAGGAGGCTAAAACAAAAGGATTGCTTGAGTCCAGGAGGTCGACACTGCAGTGAGCTGTGATCACACGGCCCCCTGGGCAATAGGGTGAGACCTTGTCTCTTTAAAGAAAAAAAAGAATACCAGACAATGTGCTGATCACTCCGTAAGTGCTCCAAGGGAGGGTAACAAAATGTACAACCCTCCACCCCAGAGGAGGCATGGGAGCTCGAGTCAGGTTAGGGATTATATTAGGACTCTCCATTTTCAAATGTCAGAAATCCAACTCAAGCTAGATTCAGCAAAAGAGAAGAGAATGTGTTTATCCATATAACTGGAAGTGTAGTGGGGCTGCTTGCTGGCTTCAGTGCTGATCACAGGGACCCAAGCCACGTCCTCGAGGGGCTCTCCTTCAGTCTCCCTGCTCTGCCATCCTCTGTGTTGGCCACGCTCCCAGGCAGCCTCTCCCCATGCAGCAGCAGATGGTGGCCCAACAACCCTGGAAAGTGTGCCCCTCCCTTATGGCACCAGGGAAATTTCAGCCTGAGCCATCCATGGTGGTTAGTGAGGCTGCATCTCTAGTAGCCACTCAGAGGGCAGAACCCACGAGAATCACATGTTGGCAAGTGGGGAAGTGGTCCTTCAAAGGAAAACTGCTTTGCTGACACCAGGAGGAGGGCAGGGCCAGGCATGGTGGCTCACGCCTGTAATCCCAACACTTTGGAAGTCCAAGGCAGAGGATCACTTGAGCCTGTGAGTTGAAGTCCAGCCTGGGCAACATAGGGAGACCCTGTCTCTACAAAAAAACAATTTTTTTAATTAGCCGGGCGTGGTGGCACATGCCTGTGGCAGGAGGCTCTCTTGAGCCCGGGAGATCGAGGCTGCAGTAACTGTGCCACTGCACTCCAATCTGGTTGACAGAGCAAGACCCTTTTTCAAAAAGAAAGGAGTGAAGTGTACTGGATAGGCATAACCTCAGATACCCTCATCAGACAGACACAGAGGTCGGGAACGAGAGTGAAGGTGACACTGAGTCACTCCAGAGGCTGGATTTGGACTTCTAGTGGTCACTGAGGAAGACAGGGATATGAGGCAAGATGAGGTTGGCACTGGCTTCTTAGGGGAGCCCTCAAGTCACTCCTGAGTACCTGGAGTACCCAGGTGAGGCCGTGGTCACAGCGCCATCTACTGCCATGTCAGGATGTAGCCAGGAAGCCAAGGGGCTAGATGCCCCCTTGATGTTCCTTTCGCTCCAAACAGGGTGGTCTACGAGGGGCAAGGAGCTGCTTGACAAATATTCGAAGGCAGGGGGACGTTTGGAGAGAAAAAGTTAGGGAAGATGTAATGGCAGCTCTTGGCTATTTGAAGAACTGACCTCTGGGAGAGGGATGAAACTCACAGAACTAGTACCCTTAAGGGGGGCTACAGGAAATTTGGGGTGAATGATGACAACTAGAACTGTCTAATGAAGAAGTGGGCTTTCTTCCAAGGGAATGAATTCCCATCCCTGAAAGCGTTTAAGCTGTGATTGGGATGTCTTTAGTCAATGATAGGATATAAAATCTCCTATATTGGGTGCAAGATCAAGCCGCAACACGTTTAAGGTAGCTTCCAGATTATAATTACATGAGTTATTCACACCCTGAATGAGGAAGAAATCATTCACCAAATGGTGCAGTAGCTAAATGTTGTCTTCAGTGTCCTTTCACTTCCCTTTTGGGGCTCCTTTTTCCTGTCTCCAGGCACCTCTATTTCATACTTGGAAGCTTGAAGCTCTCATGAGGTCTACCTGCTCACAGGGTTGCCTTCTAGACATAACAATATCCCCGTTGCAAAATTTGTCGTCTTCTTCCCATAAAATTTCTAGGATCTGACAAACAGCCTGTAATCAACAAATAATCCAGATGTCAACTCACCTCTTGAATGTCAGAATTCAAGAAACTGAGCTCTGTTTGAGGAGCTATAAACTTAATTATAAACAGCCAATATCATACATTTTTATTTAATTAATTTATTTTTTTGAGACAGAGTCTCCCTCTGTTGCCCAGGCTGGAGTGCAATGGTACAATCTCGGCTCACTGCAACCTCCACCTCCAGGTTCAAGTGATTCTCCAGCCTCAGCCTCCTGAGTAGCTGGGATTACAGGCATGCACCACCACACTCAGCTAATTTCTGTATTTTTAGTAGAGACAGGGTTCCACCATGTTGGTCAGGCTGGTCTTGAACTCCTGACCTCAAGTGATCTGCCCGCCTCAGCCTCCCAAAGTGCTGGGATTACAACCATGAGCCACCACACATGGCCGATCACACATTTTTAATTACTTTTCGTTTAGTAGCTTCTGTGTTCACTGTTAAATGTGTTTTCATTAATCTTGTCTTCTCCGGTCATTTTGTTAGACACCGTAGGCAACAGTTTCATAATATAATCTTCTGAATCCTCTACAAAATTTAGTGTTTCAGTAATAGAATAGTTGATGAAGATCAATGTTTGCAAATCCCATTTGTGAGTTTGTTCCTCTGCATGGAGGATGTCAGGCGCTGTGATAGACAAGAACGTGTAAAGGTGAATAAATAGAGCTCCAATCCACCTGGAATAGAAGTAAGATATAAAGCGCCTACTGAGTGCCAGAAACTGTGCCACACACATGACACAGCATTATTGTGTTTTACTCAGGCAGTTTCATGAGGCAGGAATTTCTAGTTTCATTTTATAAACTAGAAATGTAGGCCCGGAGAGGGCTTTGCCTAGAAAATAAGATCCAAAACTCAAGCCCAAATTAGTATGCCTCTCCTTTTCCTATAAACAAACAAACAAAATAAATTACAAAACAAATTAATTTTTACTGGAAAAGGTGCACGTTTCATTTTGGGAGTCCCCAGAAGCAAAAGGACCACATTTTCCCTAGGATTGGATCCAGGGAATGGAGGAGCAAAAACTTCCTAGTTTAGTCTTGATGGATACTCCTAGGGAATCAGGCAAAACCAGGGGCAGGAGTGGCTGTGTCTGATGGAATAGAACTCTTGTCACCTCCCTGTCCGTGGCCACTGAGGCACCTCTGGATCGCTTCCTGCCGCCTTGCTGCGCCGCGGTGGAGAGCGCGAGCTCGGACGCCATCTAGTGGTAAATCCGAGGCTTCACTGGAGGGCTCAAAGGGGATCTGGTGCCAACATGCGTTCAGGATTCGCAAAGAGCTGGGATTCAGAGTCAAATGCAGTGGGTCCTGAATCCCAGGTCAGAACACATCATAGCATCCCAAAAGAAAGCCACTTGCTGCCCGTTTTGCGCTCAGTTCCATATCCCGGAGCTCAGTGGCTTCTCTCCACCCATACCCTCAACTTCCAGGCTTCCGGGAAAGATGCTCTCCTTATCCTTCTTTGTATTACACTTCCATTCATGTTAGTCACAAGTGAAAAACAAAAGCCTCAGCTTTCAAGTCTGGCAACTCCAAGACACACACACACACACACACACACACACTACAACTGTGGCAGAGTCATTCATCACGCACCCTCTCTAGGGGAACTTTTACTAAACACAAGATCCAGGCGAGAAAAATCCAATAGCCTGGGGAAGCAGATGGATGAGGCCCACCAAGGAGGAAGATGTCCTTGCAAAAGGAAGCTCTGCACACAGAGCCTAGGAACCGGAGACATCCTCAGCAAGTCCACCTTGAGGGCCTCGCTCCTGCTCTCACCCCCTCTCTCTGCCTGATGCCATGCCAGGTCATGCCTCTGCCCTAGCCCCACTTTCCCACAATGGCAGGCAGTTGTGCCAAGCTTGAAGAAGGGAGGCAGGCCTCGCCCTGGGGTCACAGGCGATGGACAGCCAGGCTGCGTGGTATCCCAGAGAGCTTTCTCTGAATGCCTCCGGGGATGAAGAGTTCTCTGAGCTCATTTTTATGCTTGACTCACCCAATTTAGTCACTTGTTATGTAAGTGGATAAATAATGTTATATGTTCCATGGATGCGTATAGAAATATTTTTTTTAAATTTTTTTGTTTCCATAGGTTTTGGGGGAACAGGTGGTACTTGGTAAAATGAGTAAGTTCTTTATTGGTGATTTTTGAAATTTTGGTGCACCCATTTCCCAAGTAGTCTACACTCAGCCCAATTTGTAGTCTTTTATCCCTCACCCCCTTCCTACCCTTTCCCCCTGAGTCCCCAAAGTCTATTATGTCATTCTTAAGATGCATATATTTTTAATTAAAGAAATATATTCCCATTTTAGGTCTTGTAGTAGCCAAAATAATCCCTCTCTCCACCTCTCTCACTCCCACGCATGTCCCTGATCTAATCCTTGGAACCTATAATACATTACCTCACATAACAAAGGGGATTTTACAGATTTATTAAGGACCTTGAAATGGGAGAGTAGCTTGGATTACCCAGGTGAGCCCAATGTAATCACATGAGTCCTTTAACATCAGAGAGACTTTCCAGGCTTAGGGAAGAGAGAGTTGATCGTTGCTGACTGTGAAGATGGAGGAAGAGGCCCAAGCAGCAACCAAGGAAAGATCTCTGGAATTTGGAAGTGGCAAGGGTGGTCTCTGGAAGTTGGAAGTGGCAAGGAAGCAGATTCCCGCTAGAGCCTCCAGAAAAGCATGCAGCCTTGTGGCTGGTGAGACCCTTGTAGGCCCATGTCAACCTAACTGTAGGGTAATAAACTCGCATTGTTTTTAGCCACTAAGTTTGTGACAGTTTGTTAGAGAAGCAATAAAAGCTATTAATAGAGTTCTCACGTAGGCTTTATGATCACACAGTTTCATTTAATATCAAAGCAAGACCTGCCTGGAGCTATGCTGCCTCTCAGAGAGTTTGCATTACCGTAGGGCACATTTTTGGATTTTGTTTCAGGACCTAAGAGGAACGGCATCATTTCTGTTAATAATCCATGTTATTACTCAGAAACCAGAAGATCTACTCTGTTCCACCTAACAGAGATGGCCCCTAGTGCTCCTGGCCTCCAATGAATGTCTTCAGACCCTTCGAAGAGATCTCAGTTAGGGGCTTTTGGAAATGGCCTCTGGGCCTTTCATGGTTCACTAGGACATATTTAGAGAGAGATGCATGAATATGTTCTGTAGAGAGGGCAAACCCTTAAGAAACACATTGAACCATAAAATTGTCCACACCTCCGAAAGGCAGTAATTCCATTCTTGGGAATTGATTCTAAGGCATTTAATTCCAAAGGTGCTAAAAAATGTGCATGAACCTTTTTATGATAATATGTACAACAGTAAAAACAACAAAGGAAACAGTCAAAATTCAAACTAAATGAAACCTTTAATAAATTATGATTCTCTGCTGGTATGGAAACATTAAAAATTACAATTGTTTATACTCTAGAAGCATAGGGAATTGTTCCTATTACACTCAATGAAAACGGTGTATTAAAAAACATCATTCAGGCCAGGCGCAGTGGCTCACGCCTGTAATCCCAGCACTTTGGGAGGCCAAGGCGGGTAGATCACTTGAGGCCAGGAGTTCAAGACCAGTCCGGCCAACATGGTGAAACCCCGTCTCTATTAAAAATACAAAAATTAGCCAGGCAAGGTGTCAAGTGCCTATAAGCCCAGCTACTCCAGGAGGCCAAGGCATGAGAATCGCTTGAACCCTAGGCAGCAAAGGTTGCAGTGAGCCAAGATCGTGCCACAGCACTCCAGCCTGGGCGACAGAGCGAGACTCTCTCCCGAAAAAAAAAAAAAGTATTTATTCAATAATCATTTGTTGGCCACATGCTATGTATCAAGTATTGCACCAAGCACCAAGTAATGAAAGGGTACCAAAATAAATGTAGTCACTGCTCTTGTAAATTGAAGTATGCCACGATGGCAAAAATGTAAAGTGATCAGGTGTCAGGTGACACACCAAAAAATAAAAATAAAAGCAAGTTGTTTTGTTAGAGTATAGTTAATATTCTGATTAACCTTCTTACATTACCTTTTCAGTTATGATAATTATATTAAAGTACAGGGCAGGAAGAAAACGTAGACCTCTTGATCCAAGTCCCGATGCAGTGGACTCCTCACCGAGGAAGCCAGCCCTGAAAGCATTGTTTAGAAACACAACAACAGCCTCTTCCCCAGCGGGGGAGCAGGAAGCCAGCTGTACACACAGGTCACTCCCGGAGGGTGGTCAGCTTTGGGAGGCCACCTTTGAGCCTGAACTGACACCCTCTGTGTATGCGTATCTGGGAAACTTTCACAGGACTGACTAAGCACGGCCCTGAAAGACAGCAACTCCTGTCTCTACCTGTGCCCCAGCTGCTGAGAGGAGAACTGTGAAAGCAGATGTGTTGCTTTGCTCATCACTGTTTTTATGCTGCCGTCGGTGTGGGGCAAGTCACATACACCGGCCTCCATCTCCCTTCGTGGACAAGGAGACTCAGGGCTTGTTCATTTCTTTTTTGTTTGTTGGTTTTGTTTTTGAGACAAGAGTCTCGCTCTGTCGCCCAGGCTGCAGTGCAGTGGCATGATCTTGGCTCCCTGCAACCTCCGCCTCGCTCTGTCGCCCAGGCTGCAGTGCAGTGGCATGATCTTGGCTCCCTGCAACCTCTGCCTCCCAGGTTCAAGCGATTCTCCCATCTCAGCCTCTCAAGTAGCTGGGATTACAGGCAGCCACCATCACACCTGGCTAACTTCTGTGTTTTTTAGTAGAGACGGAGTTTCACCACGTTGACCAGGCTGGTCTTAAACTCCTGACCTCAGGTGATCCACCAGCCTCAGCCTCTCAAAGTGCTGGGATTACAGGCTGAGCTTGTTCATTTCTAAAGTGCCTTCTGAAACTGCAGCTATGGGAGCTGTCCGGGGCTCTAGGACAAGTAAGAGGAAACCCAGGTAGGCAGAGCCCCTGACCACTGGATTCTAATCTGAAGACACCTTTAGGATGGTGCAGACATGAAGAACATTTGGATCACCAAACAACTACAGAGCAAATGATATGAGTGAAAGAGAGACTCGTTAGCAATGTACATTAATTTTCCAACAAGTAGCATAGTTTGATTAGGAAGGGCATTTATAGAGATGTATTCTTCTCCCTTGACTTACCATCCACTATCAAATTAGGAGGTGCCATTTAATAATGATTCACAGTGGACTTTGTATCAATTATTATTATATGTCAAGCTTTGTACTTAGCACTTCAGTTGGATTATTTCATTTAATTCTCACAGCAATCTAAACAGCTGGGTAATGTTTTTTGTTTTTTTTTTTTTTTGAGACGGAGTCTCGCTGTGTCTCCCAGGCTGGAGTGCAGTGGCGTGATCTCGGCTCACTGCAAGCTCCGCCTCCCGGGTTCACGCCATTCTCCCGCCTCAGCCTCCCAAGTAGCTGAGACTACAGGCGCCCGCCACCACGCCCAGCTAGTTTTTTGTATTTTTAGTAGAGACGGGGTTTCACCATGTTAGCCAGGATAGTCTCGATCTCCTGACCTCGTGATCCACCCGCCTCGGCCTCCCAAAGTGCTGGGATTACAGGCTTGAGCCACCGCGCCCGGCCGGGTAATGTTACCTCCATTTTACCATTGAGAAAATGGGAGCTTAAAAAAGTAATAACGTGGCCAGGTACAGTGGCTCATACCTGTAATCCCAGCACTTTGGGAGGCCAAGGTGGATGGATCATTTGAGGTCAGGAGTTGGGGACCAGCCTGGCCAATGTGGTGAAACCGTATCTCTACCAAAAATACAAACATTAGCTGAGTGTGGTGGTGCACACCTGTAATCCCAGCTACTTGGGAGGCTGAGGCAGGAGAATTGCTTAAACACGGGAGACAGAGATTGCAGTGAGCCCAGATTATGCCACTGCACTCCAGCTGGGTGACAGAATGAGACTCTGTCTCAAAAAAAAAAAAAAGTAGTAACTTGCCCAAGGTCTCATAAGTGACTAATGGTTCAGTTCTTGGAAGTCCAGATTGAGGACTTCATGTATTGTCATTACAATTGGAACTTTGTGTCTGGTTATTTCTACTTGTTCTTCCAAATCCAGCACATGAAACTGCCACCCTGCCCTCCCACTGCCCCACCTCCAACCAGTCTCCAGCCTACTGTGATCTGTGTCTCTGTGATCTGTGATTGCTGCCCACATGATGTCCCTGCTGCCAGCCCCTTGGTCTTGGACCTCCCAGCCTCTGGGACCATGAGATAATACTTTTTTTTTTTTTTTTTTTTTTTGAGACAGAGTCTTGCTCTGTCACCCAGGCTGGAGTGCAGTGGTACGATCTGGCTCACTGCAACCTCCACCTCCTGGGTTCCAGTGATTCTCCCGCCTCAGCCTCCTGAGTAGCTGGGACTACAGATGTATGCTGCCACGCCCAGCTAATTTTTATATTTTTAGTAGAGACAGGGTTTCACCATGTTGGCCAGGCTGGTCTTGAACCTCTGACCTCAAGTGATCCACCCGCCTCAACCTCCCAAAGTGCTGACATTACAGGTATGAGCCACCTCGCCTGGCCAAAAATTTGTTTCTTTTAAAATCTAAATTTCATTATAAATTACCCAGTTTGTGGTATTCTGTTAGAGCAACACAAAATGGACTAAGACATCCCCCATTTCTGGGTATACATCCAAAGGATTAAAAGCAGAGTCCCAAAGACACATTTGCATACCCATGTTCATAGCAGCAGTATTTACAATACCCAAAGGTGGAGGCTACCCACGTGTCCATCAACAGATGAATGGATAAATAAAATGCAGTATATCCACACAGTGGAGTATTATTTGGTCTTAAAGAGGAAAGACATTCCAACACATGCTGCAACACAGATGAACCTTGAAAACCTTATGCTAACTGAAATAAGCCAGTCACAAAAAGACCGATGCTGTATGGTTCCACATATATGAGGTGTCTAGAGTAGTCAAATTTATAGGCAGAAAGCAGACTGGGGGTTGCCAGGGGATGGAAAAGAAAGGAATGGGGAGTTGTTTAACAGGTATAGAGTTTCAGTTGTGCAAGATGAAAAAGTTCTGGAGATTGGTGGCACAGTAATATGAATACACTTAACATTACTGAAGTGTACACTTAAAAATGATCAAGATGGGCTGGGTGCAGTGGCTCATGCCTGTAATCCCAGCACTTTGGGAGGCTGACGCAGGAGGATCACTTGAGCCAAGGAGTTTGAGGTTACAGTGAGCTACTATTGTGCCACTGCACTCCAGCCTGGGTGACAGAGACACTGTCTCTAAAAATAAATAAGTAAGTAAGTAAATAAATAAATAAATAAATTTAAGATGGTAAATTTTATGTTATGTGTATTTTACCACAATTCTTTTTAACAAAAGAAGAATCCTTCCTCCTCTTCACATTTATCGTTCTCCTTGTGTCTTCAATCCCATCTCATGCCACCTCTTCAAGGAGGATTATTCATTCCTTCTGCGTTCTCCACTCTGGGATTGCCACAAACATTTGGAGGGGCAAGGCTAAGAGGACACACACATGTTTTAAGATGTTTAAGATGATAAATTCAGATAAACTAGTAATTCAAATGTTACAGCCCCTTTAATTTTTACTTTTTTGCATTTATTTTTACATATATATATTAAATCTATATATCTTTGTAACAACAACATAGAAAAGTCTGTAATGCTGTGGTTTCTGTACGACCGAAAGTCAGGCAAGTATCAAGGCTCAAGCTCTGCCCTGAAGCCCCACACTCCCCATCCATCCTCCCAGCTGCTCAGGCCAGCCCACAGCCTTGGGCAACAGCAGAGGCTTCCACAGTCAAGGCCATAGGGCTACACTTTCCTGGGGTAGCTACAGAGCTGCTTCTAGGACGTGGGATCTGTGCAGTCAGTCACAGATGGCTGGCACTTAGAAAAGCCCTGCTCACTGGGCAGAACATGAGGTCAGGAGTTTGAGACCAGCCTGACCAACATGGTGAAACCCCATCGCTACTAAAAATACAAAAATTAGCCAGGCATAGTGGCACGTGCCTGAAGTCCCAGCTACTCAGGAGGCTGAGGCAGAAGAATCGCTTGAACCTGAGAGGCAGAGGTTGCAGTGAGCCAAGATCATGCCACTGCACTCCAAGGGAAGGGAAGGGGATGGTAGGCGAGGGTAGGTGAGGGTAGGGGGAGGGAAGGAGAGGGAGGGGGAGGGAGGGGGAGGGAGGGGAGGGAGGGGAGGGAGGGGGGGAGGGAAGGGAAGGGAAGGGAAGGGAAGGGAAGGGAAGGGAAGGGAAGGGAAGGGAAGGGAAGGGAAGGGGAACAATCGGAAAACAAGCAAATAGTCCACTAAATATGTTAGAACACAGGGAAAATATATACGGGGAAGTGTCTGGACATCAGGCTTAAAAGTTGAAAGCGACTTAACCATGGCCTTGGGGTGTCATGCTAAGGAGACTAGTCTGAAGCCATCCTGTCCATGACAGCTGATCACCCCATTGATTTGCAGCTGATTTGCTCAGGAATTTCAACCTTAACCTAAAGATGATGGTGCATTCGGGAAGGATGCTGAGAGGAAGAATGGTATGTTATCTGGTGTGAGGAAGGAACAGAGGTTTAGAGGTTTAAGGGGTCCAATAAACTAATCACTGCTTCCTGCTTAAGTTTGAATAATTTTAGAAATGAAACAAAAACCGTACGAAAACCTGTGAAAGGAAAATATCTTGGGGCCCCAAAATCACTAAGCCAAAGGGAAAATTCAAACTGGAAACTGCTCAGAGCAAACCTGCCTCCCAATCTACTCAAAGTCATCCCTCTGCTCACTGACATAGATGCATATTCTGATTGCCTCCTTTAGAAAGGTTTATCAGAAACTCAAAAGAATGCAACCATTTTCCTCTCACCTACCAGTGATCGGAAGCTCCCTCCTTGCTTTGAGTTGTCCCCGCCTTTCTGGACAGAACCAAAGTACTTCTTACATATATCGATTGATGTCTCATGACTCCCTAAAATGTATAAAACGAAGCAGTACCCCAACCACCTTGGGCACATGTCATCAGGACTTTCTGAGTGTGTGTCACGGGCACACATCCTCAACCTTGGCAAAATAAATTTTCTAAATTATCTGAGACCTGTCTCAGATTTTCTGGGTTTACAAACCAAAGTATCATCTTTATCACAGATGAAGCTGATATTGAAAAATGGGGCTTATATCTGATCAGAACAACATTGACTCATGTGCCCATCATCGTGCCAGGAGACAAAATTACCTTGATTAACCAGGCCAGGGTCATAATTTCTGACGCAAACGGACCAAGTACGACCTAAGTATATTCCTTCAGAAATTTGAGGTACTGTTACCAAAACTAGAGACATGGGTCCCGAGCAGTAAAAGCAACCATGTCTGCTGCCTACATGTGCGCGCGCGCGTGTGTGTGTGTGTGTGTGTGTGTGTGTGTGTTCAGTTATTCGTCTCCCATGTGACTCCTTTATGGTACGGTTTGATCACTCCGCTTTGATGAGAAAAGTTTAGAGGAAACCCTGGATTTTGATGTTGCTTTGAACAAGTCACTTTCTCTTTCTCTCCACAACAAAACACCATGAAATAAAAATCCCTTGGCCTTAGGAATGCTGGGCTCATAAATGAGACCACGCCTGTAAAGTGACATGATCTCCTGAAGACAAAGGCTGTGTAAATATATAGGATTATTAGCCAAGTCACTCAAGACCAGCCTGTGCATGAATGTATTGGAAAGCAAACAGGGCCAGGGAAGAGGACTCCTCATTTCCAAGGGCCACAGGACTCCTTTGTTTCCTGACATCTAGCATGGTTACCTCCCCCCAACACCCACACACAGCCAGGAGGGACAGGTGAGCCAATTTAGGTTCCTTGGAATGATGGATTAAAACATTTGGAGAGCAGAATTTCAAGCAATTGCCATGTCGGAGGGTTTTCTAGAAAGATAATTAAAGAGAAATCATAATTGAGTTTTAGATATTGATTGTTGTTCATCTGCCCTAATCCATTCATCAACATTCCCGTATACACTGTTACAAAGAAATCTCAAGTTCAACAAAAGAAGGAAAGAGGTCTTCTATCTTATGTTTGATTTTTTTTTTTAAGTTTTCTTTGGAGACAGGACCTTGCTCTGTCACCCAGGATGGAGTGCAGTGGTGCAATCACAGCTCACTGCAGCTTCAAACCCCTGGGCTCGAGCAATCCTCCCACTTTCACCTCCCAAAGCCCTGGAATTATAGGCATGAGCCCCTGTGCCTGGCCCTTATGTTTTATTTCTTAAGAAGAAAGAGGCCGGGTGCAGTGGCTCACGCCTGTAATCCTAGCACTTTGCAAGGCCGAGGCAGGTGGATCACGAGGTCAGGAGATCAAGACCATCCTGGTTAAAACGGTGAAACCCCGTCTCAACTAAAAATACAAAAAAAAAAAATAGCTGGGCGTGGTGGCAGGCGCCTGTAGTCTCAGCTACTTGGGAGGCTGAGATAGGAGAATGTCGTGAACCTGGGAGGCAGAGCTTGCAGTGAGCTGAGATGGCGCCACTGCACTCCAGCCTGGGTGACAGAGTGAGACTCTGTCTCCAAAAAAAAAAAAGAAAGAAAGAAAGAAAAAAGTGAAAAGGAAAAAAAAAAAGAAGAAGAAAGAGAAGGAAGGGAAAGGAGAGAAGAAGAGACTGTCTTAGTTCATTTGTGCCACTATAACAAAGTACCATAGAATGGATAATTTATAAAGGACAGAAATTTATTTTCTCACAGTTCTGGAGGCTGGGAAGTCCAAAGCACATTTTGTATCTGGTAAAAACCTGTTCCTCAAAGATTGAGCCATCTAGATGTCTTCATCTGATAGAAGGCATGGAAAGACAGAAAGGATTCAGTACTAGGTACTTACAAGGCAGAAGAGCAGAAGAGAGTAAACACATTTCCTCAAGCCCTTTTATAAGGCCTCTAATCCTACCCCTGAGGGCTCCACCCTCATGACTTAATTAATGCTGAGAGGCAGAACCCCCTAACACTAATCACGTTGGCCATTACGTTTCAACACATGAAAACTGGGGGGCACATTCAGACCACAGCAGAGAGGGAAAGGAGAAGAGAGAAACGGAAAACCTTACTTCTAGTCTTCTCTTTTGCCTCTCAGAAATCATAGATTTTAGACCTGGAAAGAACCTTAAAGGTCAGCCTAGCCATCTCCACGAACCCCTTTCCTTTTAAAAATTATACATGGGTGGTGAGGACCAGTGAGGCAAACTAAAGTTTCCAAGCTTACACAGCCTATTGGTAGCATAACGGAATAAAGATTCAGGTTTCCTGCCTCCCAACTGGGTACTTTTTACATTAAGTCATCCTGTCTCCCATTCAGTTTTATGACCTTGAGCAAGTCACCTAACCAGTCAATAAACATTTTTAAAGACCTAAGAAGAAGTAATGGAATATCCAACGAAAAGAAATTTAAACAAATAAAGAGCTTATTTTTCTCTCCTAATAAGAAGTCAGGGGGTAGACATAGTCACCGGTACTAGTTCAGCGGCTTAATAATGCCTTCATGGACCCAAACAATTCTATCTTTCAGTTCCATTGTATTTATCGTTGGCTCTTACCAGCATGACTGTTGTCCCATGGTTGCAAAATGGTCACGTATCTCCACATATTTTTTCAGTATTTCATTTAACACTTTTTAAGTCCCATGCATGTAATGAGTTACTTTGATTTTACAAGCATGATAACTGTATTCTTTTGTAGATGCTCCATCAAACTGAGGAAAATCATTCCCTTTACAGTTGATAGAGGCTTCTTTAAAAAATCATGAATGGGTGTTGAATTTTGCCAAATTATTTTTACATTGACTGAGATCATATGAATCATATGAATTTTCTTCTTTATTCTGTTTATGTAGTGAATGACACTGATTGACTCAAATGTTGAGCCAACTTTGCATTCCTCGAAAAAAATCCCACCTGGTAATGCTTCTTGCTCTTTTCAGATGTCGCTGGATTTGATTTGCCAATTTTGTTTTTGTTTTTGTTTTTGTTTTTTTGAGATGGAGTCTCGCTCTGTCACCCAGGCTGGGTGCAGTGGCGCAATCTCAGCTCACTGCCACCTCCACCTCCCATGTTCAAGCAATTCTCCTGCCTCAGCCTCCTGAGTAGCTGGGATTAAAGGTGCCCACCCCTTGCCCGGCTAATTTTTGTATTTTTAGTAGAGACGGGGTTTCACCATGTTGGCCAGGCTGGTCTCAAACTCCTGACCTCAGGTGATCCACCTGCCTCGGCCTCCCAAAGTGCTGGGATTACAGGCGTGAGTCATTACACCCCACCTTGATTTGCCGACATCTTGAAAATTTTTGCACCTATGTAAGAAATGGAGGTGTGTGATTTTCTTTCCTTTTTATTTCTTGGTATCAGGATTATTCTGAACTTATAAATTAAAAAGTGTTCTCTCTTCCTTTGTTCTTTCAAACGAGTTTATATAAAATTAATATTACCTTTCTTAAATGGTTGATAAACATTTACTAGTGAAACCATCTTGCTCTGGAATTTTCTTTTTAGGACCTTAAAGATATGGGGTGAGTCAGGCCGGGCGCGGTGGCTCAAGCCTGTAATCCCAGCACTTTGGGAGGCCAAAACGGGCGGATCACGAGGTCAGGAGATCGAGACCATCCTGGCTAGCACAGTGAAACCCCGTCTCTACTAAAAAATACAAAAATTAGCCAGGCGAGGTGGCGGGCGCCTGTAGTCCCAGCTACTCGGGAGGCTGAGGCAGGAGAATGGCGGGAACCCGGGAGGCGGAGCTTGCAGTGAGCTGAGATCCGGCCACTGCACTCCAGCCCAGGCGACAGAGCAAGACTCCGTCTCAAAAAAAAAAAAAAAAAAAGATATGGGGTGAGTCAAATGTTCTATTTTTTCTTGTGCCAGTTTTGGGAAGCTGTATTTTTCAAAGACTTTTTCCATTGAATGTAAATTATTGAAATCATCAGCATAAAGTTATTCATAATGTTTTCTTATTATATTTTCAATTTCTGTATATCTGTAGGGATGTTCCTCTTTTATTCTTGATATTTGTTATTAGTGTTTTTCTCTCCTGTTCAGTCTCACTAGGAGTTTAGCAATTTTGTTAATATTTTCAAAGAACCAACTTGTAAGTTGGTTAATGTCTCACATTATTTTTAATTTTTTTTTCCTCCTATTCACTTCGGCTTTAATTTGCTTTCTTATTCTAACTTCATAAGGTGGAAACTTAAGACAATTGATTTCAAACCTTTTTTCTTTACTAAAATAAACTTTTAAAGCTATAAATTTCTCTTTAAGGACTGCTCTGACTGCATTCCACATATTTTGATGTAGTTTCACTATTATTCAGTATGCAGTGTTTTCTAATGTTCTTACAACCATGCCTGGCACATAAAGTTCTTAGTAAGTGTTCCCTCCTGTTAGCCCCAGTTTTGTTTTGTTTTGTTTTGTTTTGGTTTGGTTTGGTTTGGTTTTTTGAGATGGAGTCTTGCTCTGTGGCCCAGGCTACAGTGCAGTGGTGCGGTCTCGGCTCACTACGAGCTCTGCCTCCCCGGTTCTCGCCATTCTCCTGCCTCAGCCTCCCAAGTAGCTGAGACTACAGGCACCCACCACCATGCTCGGCTAATTTTTTGTGTTTTTAGTAGAGACGGGGTTTCACTGTGTTAGCCAGATGTTAGTCACGATCTCCTGACCTCGTGATCCGCCCACCTCAGCCTCCCAAAGTGTTGGAATTACAGGCGTGAGCCATTGCACCTGGCCTAGCTCCAGTTTTTGTTTCTCTTATTAACAAGTGAGAAAGAGCCCCTTCAGAGCCTCTTTGCTGTTTCCACTGACTGAAACACCATTCCTTCATATAGGCCCAGCATTCTAATAAATTCCCATTCATTGTGCAGGTGTGACCTCAGACATCATTACCTCAAAGAAGCTTTCCCTGATGACCCAGACCAGGATGGTCCTCTCATCTACTAAGTTGTATAGTGACCACCCCCAAAAAATTCATGTCCACCCAGAACCCCTGAATGTGACCTTATTTGGAAACAGGGTCTTTGCAAATATAATCAAGTTAATATGAGATCATAAGATCACATTGGATTAGGGTGAGTCTTGAATCTAATATGGCTGGTGTCTTTATGGGAAGAGAGAAACTTGGAGACAGAGACACAGACACACAGAGATAATACATGTGACAACAGAGGCAGAGACCAAAGTGATGCATCTTCAAGCTGAGGAAGGCCAAGGATGGCCAGTAGCCACCAGAGGCTAGGCAGAGGCAAAGAAGGATCCTCCCCTAGATCTTTAGAGAGAGCACAGCCCTGCTGACACCTTGATTTCAGACTTCTACCATCTAGAACTGGAAGACAATAAATTCTCTTGCTTTAAGCCACCCAGTTGAGGGCAATTTGTCACTGCAGCTCTAGGATATAATACTCCAAGTTATATGTTTCCATACTTTCCTGTATTTTTCTTTCCTAGCTCTTTTCAGACAATTATTACATATCAATTATCAGGAAATATGGATGGCGTGATAATACATACTAGTCTGGCTTTTTTTCCTCTCTCTCTGAGACAGTCTCACTCTGTCACCCAGGCTGAAGTGCACTGGCGTAATCTCAGCTCACTGCAACCTCTGCCTCCCGGGTTCAAGCAAGTCTACTGTTTCAGCCTTCCGAGTAGCTGTGATTACAGGCACAAAAAAGTCACCATGCCCGGCTAGTGTTTCTATTTTTAATAGAAATTTCGCCGTGTTGGTCAGGCTGGTCTTCAACTCCTAATCTCAGGCAGTCCACCCGCCTTGGCCTCCCAAAGTGCTGGGATTATAGGTGTGAGCCACCATGCCCAGCCTAGTCTGGCATTTTAGTAGAGTCCTCCTTAAGAAAGACTAACATAACCCCATACAATGTCTCCAATGGTAAGGATTTTGAAAGGCAGATAATTTCGAAGGAGCCTGTCCTTAAAATCACAGTATGTCAGTGGCCACCGTTAGCTTCTCAATGCTGTCCTTGGGTCACAGGGTTTTCTAGTGTATAAATTATCCAAACGAGTAATTTCTTACAGCAACAGATTGTCAAAAAAAAGACACTGATGCGCGAGTCATGTGAGAGTCAGAAACATTGGTTCTGCTCTCCTCTCTGCCTCCAGGGGGTCTTGACCAAGTCACTCAACCTCTCTGGGTTCCAGGCTCTTAACTGTAAAAGAAGGTGATTGGGGCTAGACAGTAGAGTCCCTTTGGCTCTAATCTTCTAAGGCTTCATAGTTTGTTCCATTAACAGTAGCTGAATCCAGGTGGAGGAGGGGACCTAGGCGGGTGCTGGACCAAGAAGGATTCTGTGTTAAGATGTAGAACTTCGAGTTCTAAGCTTGTTTTACTTGATAAATGAAATTGAGTAGAAGTTTCTAGGACTCTTGTTTTTAAAAATCTTTTAAAGTGGCTGGATTGGCCGGTCACTTCCTATCTCTGGGCCACAGCGCATTCACGTGTATACAAGGCGAAAGAAAGGATGGAACCCGGGATTCCCAAGGTCTCTTCCAGCTCTCAAGTGCAAAGTTCTGTGTCTTCAAAGCAGTTTATTGCTAAACCAGAGAGCTAAGAGAGCTTAGCCTTGAGCTAAGTGTAGGTCATGGGGTCAATCTCAGGAACAGTCCTCACTTTATTTCTTCTCATAACCATTGCGTGTGTTGGGGAGGGATGGGGCAGTCTGTCTCCCCCAACATACGCTCTAACATATGCCATTGACAGGCAAGAATGAAATCCTGGCTCTACTTCTCACGAATTAGGTGATCTCAAGAGAGACTGAATAAGTGTGGGCCTCCGTTTCCCCATCTGTGAAACAGGGAGAGTTACCAGCAAAGGTGTAAATGTCAAGAGTTGAGCAACAACGCCTAGTCCTTACTAGGTTTTCAACCGCTATTTTCCATAACCGTTAGGAGCGCTAAGGAAAGATAAACTGCGGTGTCCTAAGTACGCTGCGGCTCGCTGACAACCAGACGAGCACCACGCCACAGTACTGGGTGCCTCCGTGCCACCACTTCCACATTCCTCGCGCACTGCGCGGAGGCACGCCCACGCGGATCCACGAAACAACCCAGCGCTCGGACGCCAATCATCCCGGATCAGGCTCCGCCCCCCCGGCGCTCAACGCGCCCGTCGGCGTGCGCGCTCCCGCCACCAGCGTGCGCGCTCCTGGCGCAGGCGGTGACGCGTCGCCGGCGGGTGCCGGGTGGGGGTGCGGCTCCAGGAAGGGAGCGCGGCCTCCAGGAAGCCGGCTGGCCGTGATGCTGCCAGTTGGTGGTCCCCCGCTCCCGGGGTCCCCGGCCAGCCAAGCAGGTAAGGCCGCCTTCCGGGCGCGAGTGAGGGAAGGGCGGGCGGCCGAAGGGGCCGGCAACGGCGGGTGGGTTGGAGTGCGGTGGCCGGCGGCTCGGCGAGCGGGCCGCGGACGAGCCTCTCTGCCTCAGGCCCCAACAGCCGCCCTCTTAGCCCCGCGGACAGATTCCCGCCGCCCCTGCTGCGCGGTCACATCCGGGCGCCCCGGGACCAGCGCCTGTGAGCCGTGGCGGCCGGCGCTCCCCCAGCCCCCGGCAGGGGACATCTGGCGGTCGCGCGCCTCGGTTGACCGCTCGGGATCCCCCCCTCGAATGGGCGGAGCTTGGCCGGGCAGCACGGATGCTGCACCGGGGACCTAGCCGGCCCTGCCTGCCGCTTTAAATGACATTCGCGCGTCTTGTCGTTTTCGGTTTGCTTTGCTTTGCTTTTGCCAGATTTCATGTTAGATTTCTTCTTGGGAAAATGGAGCTCATTGGGCAGTAAAGAGATAATACACAGCATTGTTTCTGAACTTGAGTAATGCGCGGACCCCTTTTAAAGGGACAATTCTCTCATGGTCTAGAATATGTCCCAGAACCCTTAGGGTGCTCCAGACCCCAGTTAGATGTACCCTGGTGCAGAGCGTTTTCAGAGAACGTTTATCACGAAGGAAACCAAAGAGATCCTTTATAATTCAGGAACTTTCAGGCTAGAAGGTAAACTACAGGTAATGGAAGAATTCTAAATTAGAGACTCAAAGCCCAGGTTAATTTCACATTGCGCTGTCTGTTGTCTTCTGCTTTTTGTAATGAAAATACCAAATTATCCAGCTTTAGAGAGGCCTAGAAGAGTTATATTATTTGTGTTATATATTTGATGTTTTTGTATCAGATTTGTTAATTCTGTTTGACATATTAGAATTATAAAATGGAATACTAATTTGTATAGTTTAGTCGTTTATTTCTGTGTTTACCTTAACATTGATTTATCTCTTGTAGTTGTTGCATATTGAATCTATGGCTTATATTCTTCTCCTCTAGTAGGAAATGTGTGACCGAGGCCCTTGAGGGTGTAGTCTAGGAAGGAGACAAAAATGAACATTTATGTAAGGATTTATATTCTCTACGTATTTACTCAGCATGTTTACTTAAAATAGAATACCCATGAATAAAGAGACGATTCCAATTGTGAGAAAACCTCAGGATGTGTAACAGGTTAAATCTTGACAAAGAAAAATGTTGACTTGTGCTTTGAAAGAAGTGTAATGTTGAGAGGAGGACAGGCTGCCTTGGAGGAAGTGCTGTTAGTAAGTGCCTGAGGCAGGCATGGGGACAGTTTGTGTGGGAGAGAAGAGAGAGAACTGCCGCACTAGAGCAGAGAGATGGTATCTGGGACTGATGAGAGGATAGGTTGGTGAGATAAGGTGGACCAGTTGATGGATAAAAGGTTTCAGGTGCCACACAGGAAACTTATTGTTGATCCTTGTGCTTCCAGAAGGTTCTTAGCTGGTCATATTTTGAAGGCCTTGTTTTACAAAGAGTTGCCTGTAAAATGTGCAAAATGTGGCGTGCACAGTGAAGGCAGAAGATGGGTGAGTCGCCAAGAGATCTGTCTTGAGATAGTGATGCCTGCTATGGTCATCTTAGATATGAGGGATATCTGAGGAAGAATCGACGGGCTTGGAGAATGATAGAATATGTCAACACAGGAAGTGGGAATCAAAGCTGAGAACCAGGTAATCCAGGTCAATGGGGATTGGTGATACCCATCTTAGACCTGGAGAATTTGGAGGGTGGTATTAGTTTACATCAGAAGATTTCAGCCCCAGACTTGGACTGAGTTTGCGGTAACAGGGCTTCAATGAGCTTGGAATGTGGAACTGGAACTTGAGGAAAGTCAGAGTTAATGCAGGAAAAGTGACCAGAAAAAGACTAAAATGGCAACCAGAATTTTGCAAATGAATAGAGAGGGAGAAAGAGGTTAAGACTTTATACTGACAAATAAAATTGAAATGGTTAAGATAAATATTGAAGAACATACAGATCGTAAATAGCAACTACGTACGTTTCTTCTTAAAGAATAAATCAAGTTGTCTTCATGTATCTGTTGTCACAGCTGAGTAATGGTGCCACCCTGCCACCTAGCAGCCTTCACATCAGCCTCTCACTCTCAGAAAGCAAAACGCTGCTGGAATGGTTGAGAGCAAATTTAATTTTTCCAGGTTCTCTTGAATGCTTTGATAGTCAAATCATTCTTTTCTGAAGTACCCTTCCCTATGGTACCTTTGCTTATTCAGAAGCCGAGCTCTCCCAGAGGCTGACTTCTCTGTGATTTTGTTTGCCTGTGATTTGAGTTCACTAACATCTGTTTCCTTGCATCTTGCGTTTTTTCACCAGTGGAACCATTTCCCTTTGTGATTGATTTGCGTTGTTTTTGTCGTTGTCTGTAGAACTGTCAGTGAGAGACTGACAAAGACATTGACACCTGACCATGGGCTTTATTCCAATAAAGAATGATCAGCCAAGCAGGGCCCCCCTAGCTGAAATCATGAGAGTTAATGCATCTCTCTGGTGATAGGTCTAACACAATTTAGGCCTTTTTAAAACATGTCAGTTTTGGCCGGGCGCGGTGACTCAAGCCTGTAATCCCAGCACTTTGGGAGGCCGAGACGGGCGGATCACGAGGTCAGGGGATCGAGACCATCCTGGCTAACACGGTGAAACCCCGTCTCTACTAAAAAATACAAAAAAACTAGCCGGGTGAGGTGGCGGGCGCCTGTAGTCCCAGCTACTCAGGAGACTGAGGCAGGAGAAGGGCGTAAACCCGGGAGGCGGAGCTTGCAGTGAGCTGAGATCCGGCCACTGCACTCCTGCCTGGGCGACAGAGCGGGGCGACAGAGCGAGACTCCATCTCAAAAAAAAAAAAAAAATGTCAGTTTTATGTGGTGGTACTGAATTTGCCTCCCAGAGCCCTGGTGCGAAGATTCTTAACTAGAAGGACAATTGGAGTTTACATTTGAAGATCAAATTACCATATTGTTAACTTTTAGGCAATAATCTGTCGTACTTTTGTCCTGAGTAAAAATTATAGTGCTTCAGCAGTTATAAGCTGTCCTGTTTTCTCTGCTTTTAAACACAAGTTTTGTAACTTAAAATATCTGTTTATCCTTTTGATCAAAATCATCACATATCTCAAAAGAAAAAAAAAAAAAGAAGTCCTGAGACAAACCTCAGATGACACAAAGTTTCCTAAGTGTGCTGTGATCCTTCTCGCGGTCACCTTCCTCTTCGAAGTGTGTTCTCACCCCATCCAGAATTGACCGCCCACCTCCAGAAATCTTTTCCTGCTAAAGCTAGCCTTCGCTGTGCTCTTCTCTGAGCTCTTATAACAAGAATACGAGTAATTTAACATTGCCTTGAATTAGTAGCTTGGTTATTTTCTGGGTATTAGTATTTTCTCTGTAGCAATCTGCAAACTCCTTGAAATTTGGAGTTGGGTTTGTTACTCCTCATATCACCTTTGTAGTCCTGATTTTCTTCCCCAAGGACCAGTTTGCCTTTAACTGTGACTTGAAGCTGCTAACTAAAACTTTCTTTTCTTTGGTTCTCAGTTCAGCTATCACACAGCTCTCACTGATTTTTTTTTTTTTTTTTTTTAGTGTTTGGATTGGAATTCCTGTGTCCTGATAGGCTTTTAAGATAGGCTTTTTCAGTATGTTCAGAAAAGTATTTGATCCTGGAAACAAGGTTTCATCAGTCAAAGGTAGCTTGTTAAAAATCGTTATTTCTTCTGATGATAAAATTAATATATGTCCTTTGAAAAATATAGGCAAGACTAGGGAAGAAAATAAAGATGATACCTGATCTCATTGCCCAGAAATAACTAAGCACTGTTAACATTTTGGTTTCTTTCCTAACATTTTATCCCCCCCAAGCATGGTGACATTTTTTCACTTAATATATCATGAACATCTTTTTCATGTCAATAAATAGATCTGTATCATCACCTTTAATAGTCACATTGTATTCCACTGCATAAATGTACCCCACAGTGGACATTAGTAACAGTGTTTTGCTGTTACACACAATACTATGATGAACATCCTATAGATATTTTAGTGAATTTACCCCATGACTTCCTAAAGATGAATTTCTGGAAGTGTGATGGGTAGAGCAGAGGGTCGGCACGCGTAAATGTTTGTATGTGTCACCCCAGTACCCCCAGAATGTTAGTGATGTGCCTGTCCAGAGTCTCACAGTCTTCCCCGTCCCCTGTTAGCCAAGTATCACCAGGCCTTCATGACTGCCAATCTGATAGCTGTTTTTATTTCTGTTTATCTGAATACTGGTAATTCTATTTTATCAGCCATTTCAATGAGATCATTTCAATAATCTCACATTGTCTTTGCTTATTTTTCTATTCAGTCTGTCTCTTTATTTCTTTATGAGAACTTTGGATATGTAAAAGTTATTTACTCTTTGTCACGCACGTTGCAAGTACTTTTCCCAAGTTGTGTGTATTCGTACCGAGGAGGGAATTTTTTTTTTTTAAAGCACGTAGAAGTTTTAAACTTGTGTAACTATTTTATAAAAACATTAAAATCCATTTAAAGATCTAGATCACTGATTTTTTTTTTCCTTTTTACTTTTTGTGTAAACTTTTAAATCACAGACATTGTTTGTCCTAAATTTGGGGTACAGGGTACAATATGGAAACCATATTAAAACTTGAACTAAAGTGATTTTTTCCCTTTGTCAGGTAGGCAGTATTCATACTTTTTACTGTCTAATATCTTTGTGTGTATGTTTTATTTCCTCCACTGCATTATAGATTCTTTAAGGTCTGGGCCTGTATCTAATTCATCTTTGTGTCTCCCATTTCCAGCCATTTGTGAAACCTGCAAGAGTTACCCATGATTTGTGTGGCAGGCACTGGTCACTGGGGAACCAGAAGAATAAGAGGCTGTCCCTGCCCTAGTGGGACTTGTCATGTAATGAGGAAGCCAACCACAAGTGTAATACTTTATCCCACTGCTGTGATAAGCAAATACTCTGGGGATGTAAGGATTAGGGAAACTCACCCAGGACTCATGCTTGGTTTGTGTCAGGACTGATTCTTAGTAATGCAACTGACGACCCAAGGGAGAGGTTCATTCTGCAAATGCCAAGGAATGAGAGGCATTTCAGTGATCTGTAGCTTGTGTTTCGTGTGGCTGGAGCCTAGGGTACATAGGAGGGGTCTGTCAGGATGAGACAGAAGATGGGCCCCAGATCAGTACTTTGCAAAGAGCTTTCTGTGATGATGTCAGTGCTTTATGTCTGGACTGACTAATGCAGAAGCTGTATGTGGCAGTTGAGCACTTCAAAGGTGGCTAGTACAACTGAGGAACTCAATTTTTAATTTTATTTAATTTTAATAACTTTTAATAACCACACGTGGCAAGTGGCTACTTTTATTTAATTTTAATTGGCTAATTTTATTTAATTTTAATTACTTTAAATAACCACTTGTGGCAAGTGGCTACTTAGTGGAGAGCACCGCACTAGATCATGAGGGATCTCTTTTATACCCTAAGGAGTGAGAGAGAAAAGTTGGGGGATGGGGAGGTATGATTCCCTGTTTGTTTTGGAAAGGTCACTCTAGTATAGAGGTTCTTAACCCTTTTGGGTCCCAGAACTCTAAAACTTGACTTCTTGCCAGGCCCTTTCCTGGGGTCTGCAAAGCTGCAACTAGCACTCAGCTGAGCAGAACAAAACCTGGGCCTGGGGGAGCTCCCATTCTGGAGGAAGAGACAAAAAAGAGAAACGTAACACACGCATTATGTTAGAGGATGCGTGTAACATACACATAATACATAATCGACGAGGGTGAGTCGATTCTCACGCTTGCATCCCACCTCCCCTCCCAGGAGCTGTGTGACCTTAGACAAGTTACTTAGCCTCTCTGCCTCATCCATAGAGTATTGTGATAATAGTGTCTGTCTTGTAAGTTGTTAGGAGGATGAAGTTAGTACTTGTGCAATGTGTGGAGCAAGGGCTGGCACGTAATGAGCACTGTATAAGCGTTTAATAAATAAATGCTGAGGAGAAAAGATCAAGCAGGGAAGGGAGTTGGTGGGGAGGGGGTAGGCATTACAGTTATTGATCGGGTGACCAGGAAAGTCCTCCTTGAGAAGGTGACATTTGGGTAAAGACCTGACGGGAATGAAAAAGTGAGCCATACAGATTACTCCCTAGCAGTTGGGGGGAGCAACAAGTTGAGAGATCCTGAGACCAGAGAGTGCCTGGCATTTTTGAAGACCGCTCGGCACATCAGCGTGACTGCAATGCAGTGTTAAAGGAGAGAGTAGACGATGAGGTTAGAGCCTTAACAGGTGTCAGATCCTCTACGACTTTGTAGGTTGCAGTCTTTGGTGGATTTTGAGTGCAGAAGTAATCTGATCAGGGTTCTGAGCAAGGGGTGGGAGTGTGGAGCTATCAATTTCCGAGAAAGTCGGAGGGTGTTGGAGGCAGCATTGTGGGGCCACTGGTTGAGACTGCCGATAGAAGACTAGTTAGTCTGCTCTTTTGATAGAGCAGGCAAGAGATAAGAGCCTGATCTCAGGAGAAGGTGATAACGAAAGGGATTTTAGATAAGCTGAGGTTAAAGAAATTAAAGGAATCGGTAAGAAATTACATTTGGGGCCAGGCGCAGTGGCTCACGCCGGTAGTCCCAGCACTTTGGGAGGCTGAGGCGGTCGGATCACAGGGTCAGGAGTTCGAGACCAGCCTGGCCCACATGGCGAAACCCCATCTCTACTAAAAATACAAAAATTAGCTGGGCGTGGTGGCAGGCACCTGTAATCCCAGCTACTCAGGATTACAGGAGAATCGCTCGAACGCGGGAGGCGGAGGTTGCAGTGAGCTGAGATGGTGCCATTGCACTCCACCAGCCTGGGTGACAAGAACAAGACAACATCTCAAAAAAAAAAGAAAGGAAAAAAAGAAATTACATTTGGAAGATGAAGGAAGAGGGATCACACTTGAGTCCGGTTTCTGATCTGTGTAGCTCTGTGGGATCAAGATTGAGACTGCAGGGGCAGAGCAGATTAGGAGAAAAAGGGGTGAAGACTGCAGTTGTTAGGGGTGCAGTTTTAGAATTTTCTCATGGTTCTGTGCAACATTCAGATAGAGACGGCTCATAGGCTGTTTAAGATGCATAGAAGAGAAGCCTGGGGTGGAGAAAGAAAAATTTGAGTTACCTGATCATTGAAGCCTCAGTAATGATTGTATTAGAAGAGAATGAGGCTAGACAGAGAGCCTGGAAACATAAGAGTAGTCGGGGTTGGCAGAAAACAACACTTAAAGGATCCTGAGCAGCAGTTACTCCAGAGCTCAGAAGCAGACCAGACGAGACAGCTGTCTTGAGAGCTCAGGCAGCTTTGTGAGACCGAGGAAAGATAGAGACTGCTTGTCCTTTGGCTTCAGCAGATTGGAAGGAGGCCCTGGCTGAAGGCCTCTGTCTGCTCTGCAGTTTGAGGCCTGGAGGCTGGAGGAGGAGTGATAATGGTGGAGTCAGAGAACTAACTAGGGACACAGTGCCTTGCACAGTACTTTGTATATAAAAGGGAAGTCTAGGCCGGGCGCGGTGGCTCAAGCCTGTAATCCCAGCACTTTGGGAGGCCGAGACGGGTGGATCACGAGGTCAGGAGATCGAGACCATCCTGGCGAACACGGTGAAACCCCGTCTCTACTAAAAAATACAAAAAACTAGCCGGGCGAGATGGCGGGCGCCTGTAGTCCCAGCTACTCGGGAGGCTGAGGCAGGAGAATGGCGGGAACCCCGGAGGCGGAGCTTGCAGTGAGCAGAGATCCGGCCACTGCACTCCAGCCCGGGCGACAGAGCGAGACTCCGTCTCAAAAAAAAAAAAAAAAAAAAAAGGGAAGTCTAATAGACATTTATCAAGTGAATGGACATTTCAGGTTCACATTCAATTTATTCTGCCTGTCTCCTACCTCCACCCCAAATCTCCCTTGTACCATAAGGTATTTATGGCGTATTTGATATCCTGATATTTTGGGATCACTTTTGGTTAGAGAGCACTAACTAGTACCAGACGATTATCATCTCTTTTGATTTAGGTCTATATTGGACAGTATGAAATTAACTTAGAAGTGTGTTGCTCAGAATAAACCCTTCCAACAGCTTCAGTGCGAGGATCATGTATGTATAGATTATATGTGGCTGGATTTAAGCACACACTTAAAGAACGTAGACGTTTTCTTTGATGATGCTATCTTTGTGATTTGTCTCACTTCCTGGAACAGGAGGGCTCTAACTCCGTGAGGACCCCAGCATTATTTCTATAATTGTTTGTGAGAAGGACTGAATCCCAGAGCATTGCCTTGTTGCTGACCTTTCAGTATGGGGAGGTGAGTGATGGGCCTAATCACCATGAAACGTGAAATCTTGGTGACACAAAAACAGATCTGGAGAGGAAAAAAAAATCCAAATTGCAAGTGAAAAATGTGAAGTTGTGCTGTGCTTCTGTTTAATACCTTTTTTCTTCCAGGACCCAGTGAGGTATTTTAATGCATGAAGCACTCTTCAAGGTGAATAATAAAGAAATTAAGTGTAAAATGATAAAATTTATCCCAAAGGCAGTGCAGCTTTTTTAAAACCAAATCATATTTCTGGAATGAGCCTCTCATTCTTGACATAAACTGAGGGGAAAAGTTCCTGATTATTTGCAGAAATGTCTTGTAGGAATATTTCTAAAAGCACAGGACATAGAAAACTCATTTATTTATTTTGTTATGGGGGTATTGTTAAAATGCTGTTTTCTCCCATTCCTCGAGTCATCTGGGAGAGATTTGCCTTGAACTTCAGTGTTAAGCCAATGTGCTCCTCCTGAGCTATTTGTGTATTTCTGATGTAATGGGCAGTGAGCTCAGTCGCATTTGCAGCAGGCCCACCTTACAACATGCCTTTCTCCATACTACGTTCCCGTTTGGTCTCATCATCCTCATACCCTATTTCATGATCAATTTATAGATTTATGTTACTGAACTTATTCTTGTAAGCTGTCTCTAATTCTGTATTTATTTTGGAACAAAGCAGGGTAAAATAAAAAATCTACACGATACTGTCAAGAAAAGGGGAAAACACAGAAGTGTCATAACCATCAGGGCCAATTCTCATTTAGATGGTTTTATGATAATGGGTTGTGTAGCTGTTGTGTAGCACATGCAAGATGCCGGTATACAGATACCTACAGATAGGGAAATTCAGGTAGCTCAAGCCAAATATCTTATTTTAGGATCACTTTAGGTGAAGGAAGCTTCATTGGAGCAGATTCCTTTAAAATCTTTTTCTTTCTACTTTCAGGATTGGCATCTCCTGTCTTTTTCCTGCTTCTTGGCATTTTAGCATATCTCCAGTAGGGTGTCCTCGAATTCTGAATACCAATTTACGCCAGATTATTGTCATTAGTGTCCTGGCTGCTGCTGTTTCACTTTTATATTTTTCTGTTGTCATAATCCGAAATAAGTATGGGCGACTAACCAGAGACAAGAAATTTCAAAGGTAAGGGATAAAAACATTTGCCTTCTAGACCAGAAGCCATACCTTCTGTCTTACCTGTTTTGGGCTGCTGGAACGGAATTCGATAGACTGGGTGGCTTATCAACAACAGCAATTTGTTTCTCACTGTTCTAGAGGTTGGGAAATCCACGATCAAGGTGCCATAGGTTTTGTGTGTGGTGAGGGCCCGATTCCTTGTTCTGAGATGAGGAGGTCTTCTTGCTGTGTCCTCACATGATGGAAAGGGGCGAGGAGGCTCCCTGAGGTTTCTGCCCTCATGAACTAATCACCCCCCTGAGACCCCACCTCCTAATAGCATCACATTGGTGATTAGGTCTCCAGCATACGAATTTTGGGGGTCCACAAACATTCAGACCATAACAATCATTTCGTGACTTCACGATGTTTGACTTTAGGTTGGAATTTAAGGAACTGTAGGAACTAGATTCTGTACCATACACATCATGGCATGAACAGTTAAACCATTTGAAGCTAGTTAACTGCTAACTACCAAATCCATATCATAAGAGGCCCTGGAATAATTATTTATGCATAAGCGTCTCCTGTAACATATTTTAAGCTGATTTTTGAGTTGGCAGTTTAGAAGTAGAATTTTGCATTTTGGAATTTGTTTGAACTTCTGTAAAGAGGTGTGTGTCTGATTTAGATGATCTTTATCATTATCACTTGTTTTCTTTCGACTCTTCAATTATTCGACAGTTGTGTTAACGTTATAATGAGGCTGCTACATAGCTTAGAAATTATGACTTGGTGTTCGTTGCATTTTTTCTGTTAGACATAAGATGATATTCTCTGTCTAAATCCAAGCGTACGTGTGTTTCTATCTAAGGTACCTGGCACGAGTTACCGACATTGAAGCTACAGACACCAATAACCCCAGTGTGAACTACGGGATTGTGGTGGACTGTGGCAGCAGTGGCTCTCGAGTATTTGTCTATTGCTGGCCAAGGCATAATGGCAATCCACGTGATCTGTTGGATATCAGGCAAATGAGGGATAAAAACCGAAAGCCAGTGGTCATGAAGATAAAACCGGGTATGTAAATGAGAATATCTGCCTGGTAACCAGGGTGCGTCCCGTCATTCTCCGCGGCGTCTTTCATATCGTTCTCTTTCTGCACCCTCATAGCCCTGAGTCATATCTCACACCGGGACCTGATGGGTCTCCTTGTTTCACTTTCTTTTCCCTTTTCTGTCCATTTTGCATAGGGTGACTAACACCTTGATAAAACATCCAAACAGACATGTCTTTTTGTCTCCTGTAGCATTTTAATAGTGCCTTACTCATAGTATCTACTTAGATGGTTGCTGGTTGGCCTTAACTATGGAGAGTTTTTTTCCTATTTAGTAGTCATTGGTCTCTATCGTTAATGACAAAGTAATTTCAGATAACTCATGAAAATCTATAATATGTTGGCATATATTTTTCATTTTTAAAAATTGCTGGCCAAATATAGTTCTAGTCATCTAGATTGTTTGGTGAGTGTGACCACAGAACTTAGAGCTAATAATAATTATGTATAGTTTTTAAAGATACTATAATTTCTAAGCCAGTGTGACATGTAAAAGTTTAGATTTGGGCCAGGCGCGGTGGCTCAAGCCTGTAATCCCAGCACTTTGGGAGGCCGAGACGGGTGGATCACGAGGTCAGGAGATCGAGACCATCCTGGATAACACGGTGAAACCCCGTCTCTACTAAGAAATACAAAAAACTAGCCGGGCGAGGTGGCGGGCGCCTGTAGTCCCAGCTACTCGGGAGGCTGAGGCCGGAGAATGGCGGGAACCCGGGAGGCGGAGCTTGCAGTGAGCTGAGATCCGGCCACTGCACTCCAGCCTGGGCGGCAGAGCGAGACTCCGTCTCAAAAAAAAAAAAAAAGTTTAGATTTGGCTTCCTTATTAGGTAATTTATGTCAATGGTGCTCTTTTTTCTGTGTCATCACCATTTCCGTGGACAGCAGCTTCTGTCAGGAGCATTTAGAATAGGGAGATACTGGGAGTGCCTTGAATCAGGCTTTTTATGTCTTGATAGTTGATCACTGATTTCAAACAGTGGACCACTGATCTTAATAGAGATGCAGCACTTTTATTTCATCTTTCTAATGTATTAAAGTAGTAAAATATCAAATGCAAACAATCCAGGAAATTTATCTTGTAAATTATTAGAGAATATTGATAAATAACAATTTTATAGTTCATTATCCCCATTTCAGAAATAAAATTTAAAAGGATGTTCAGTTTAATGTGAGAAAAATGCATATCCTCATAGAAGAGTCTCCAACCACGTAGAATGGTGACCCCTTGAGTCCTCATTCTTCATGGAATAATTCAGACCCCACCTCCTCCTTCAGGCAGCCCTCAACAAGTTGATTATCCTTTGATGTGTGGGCAGCTAGGAACCAGCATATTACTCAGAAAATCTAAAGTCTGTACCTCACTTTTCAGGTTAAAGAGAGAACCTACTCTATGTCTATATACCAGCATTATTTTATCAGAGTACATTTCCGTGTAATTTTTTAGTGAGTGTCTTTTAAGTTTAGTTGTATGTATTTCTACCCCTTAATTTTTTTTTTTTTTTTTTTTTTTTTTTTTTTTTGAGGCGGAGTCTCGCTCTGTCGCCCAGGCTGGAGTGCAGTGGCGCGATCTCGGCTCACTGCAAGCTCCGCCTCCCGGGTTCCCGCCATTCTCCTGCCTCAGCCTCCCGAGTAGCTGGGACTACAGGCGCCACCACCACGCCCAGCTAATTTTTTTGTATTTTTAGTGGAGACGGGGTTTCATTGTGTTAGCCAGGATGGTCTCGATCTCCTGACCTCGTGATCCGCCCGTCTCGGCCTCCCAAAGTGCTGGGATTACAGGCTTGAGCCACCGCGCCCGGCCAATACCCCTTAAATTTTTATGTATCCCTAATCTAGAAACATTTTTAGTTAAATTAATATTGATCAAATAAAAAATTTATGAGAAAACTATAAAAATAAAGCATTTTGCATTTCATCTAGCTTCACATACCAGGTCCCATCAGTGACTAAACAGGTCTCATGGAATAAGATGAAAACTTCCATGCCTTGGAGTTGTTTAGAACAAAGGGTCAACTACATTATCATCCTAGAGTATATACGAAAATCTCATTAAAATCAGGCTTAACATGGGTCTGTCTTGCACTATACAAAGTATATGAAATGGAAGTCAAAATACTTTTTTATTGCACTACTCTGTCCTCAAGCATGGATTTCCATGTATAGCATTGCAGCAAAGCTCTAGAAATTTCCTTCATAGGGTCTGGCTAGTTTAGGACTGACTGCATTGAAATTGAATTGTATGTGGCGTCAAAAGACTTATAGTTTAGTTCATTTTTTGCTAATTCCTTTGATGAATCACTTAATCTTTGTGGGTTTCTAATTTTCTAATGTGTGAAATAAGGAATTTTTAGACTTCTAAAGTGCCCCTCATTTTTAATATTGTAGGCTAAATGACATCTAGAAATATTCATTGATGTATTCATTCATCAGATACATGCTGGGCACCTGCCATTTGCTAGGCACTGTGTTAGGTGCTGGGAGTATAAGTTTGAATAGACGCATTTTGTGCCCTTAAGAAGCTTTCAGTTGTAATGAGACAGGCAAGTAAATAGGTAATTTTGATACGGTGTAATGAATGTACATCTAGCAAAAGGAAGTAAGCATGGAATTTAACAAGAGTCGTCTTCAGGGTTCTGTTAGGGTGACTTCCATGGAGGCTGGAGCCCAGTGGGTATGCAGGAGTTAACCAGGTGAAAAGGGACAGGGAGGTGGATGGAGAAGACTCTTCCTGGTGGTGGAATTTGAGCAAGGCCCTAAGGCCACAGTAAGGTGCACTGTGGAAATGTTAGTTCAGTGTAGCTGAAGGCGACAGAAGAAACATGGGAAGAGATAAGGGTGGGTGAGTTATGCAGAGCAGGATGTGCTGTTCTGGAGTTGAGCCTTATCTGGAGGGCACTGAACCACAAAAGAATTGGAAGCCTGAAGAGGCATCATTTGGGTCGGGAATGGTGGGGAGATGGTCAGGATCAGAGGGTGGGATGTGCTGTGGCAGGCTGGCAGAAGGTGTGTCCAAAGGGATGAGGAGTAAAGTCATGTGAGAGGCACCAAGGAGAGGGCATCTATGAAACCCAGGTTGTGTGTTAGGATGAGGGAAAGGGACTTCATTTAAGACCCTGGCTTGGGCCACTGGGTGCCCAGCACTGATAACCTCGGAGGGAGGTAACCGGCGGTGAGACCAGGTTTGTAGCGAAAGTTGAATTCAGATTTTGCCATGATGTGTTGGGGGTGGCTGCAAGGACATGCATGGGCAGTGTCTGGTGGACAGTTACCCCACGCTCACCTGGAGGCTAATGAGCGCTGCATGGCCAGTGGCACAGTTAGGAGTTCGTGGCATGCTGATGGTGATAGCGGCCTCAGGAGGTACTGAGCTCACCTGGCGAGATGGGCAGCACGTTTCTTGAGGGCGGGCAAGAGCCCATCTGCATGGCAGTGACACACAGCAGATGCTCAGTCAGGTCTGTGTGCTTTGATGAAGAAGAAAAGGACATAGCACTGAATAGTGCCACCAACGTTTAAGTAAGGTCTGCAGAAGAAGTTGCTAGAGGGATAGGAAAAACTAAGAAAGTATAATGTGTAGCATGATTTCCCTAAAACTAGCACTTTGAAGAAGCATCGCATGTTATAGCTAAAATATCTGCTTCTTAACTAAAGTATCCTGTTTCTCTAGGCATTTCAGAATTTGCTACCTCTCCAGAGAAAGTCAGTGATTACATTTCTCCACTTTTGAACTTTGCTGCAGAGCATGTGCCACGGGCAAAACACAAAGAGACGCCTCTCTACATTCTCTGCACGGCTGGAATGAGAATCCTCCCTGAAAGGTGATCCTCCACAGAAGGGCAAGGGCGAGGGTGGGCTCCTGGAGGGGAGAAGGGGTGTTCTCCTCCCCCCCCTCCTCCTCTCCATCATCATCGTCATCGTCAAAAGGAAAACATTCAAAATTCTTTCTTCAAATCTGGAATAGTATCAGAACTCTTCCTTTAGCCAGAATCTACCAGATAGTCTTTAATTGACTTAGGACTATAGTCAACTGTAAAGTTGTCATTTTTAAAAATTTCATCTATTTTATGTAGTTAAGGAATGCTTGCAGTTGCAGTTTTACATCTAGATATCACATAATTCCCACAACTTGTTCATTTTGGAAATTCATTCCTAATATCTTTCCAACGAATTTCTTTGTTTTTAAAATTAACTGTTTCATACAAGATATACCAGAGCCCTGGTTTGTTTTTTGTTTTTGTTTTTTTGTTTTGTTTTGTTTTTTCTTTTCTAAACAGAAGATATCAAGCTGTAATCTTTTGATTTGTAAATGTTTTTGTTGCCTGACAGCCAGCAGAAAGCTATTCTGGAAGACCTTCTGACCGATATTCCCGTGCACTTTGACTTTCTGTTTTCTGACTCTCATGCAGAAGTAATTTCTGGGAAACAAGAAGGTTGGTATATTGGTCTTCAGTTTAAAATTTGGGACGCTATTCCTTTAAATCCTCCCCATTTTCACCAGCGTACCCTTTGTTACACTCCTATTATCTTAACATTTGGGAAATAATAGACTTGAAATATTACAATTTTTAAATAACTAAACCAGTTTCTTACATGACTAGTCTTTGTTGCCCAGACATTAAGCCATTGAAAAATAACTATTTGTCTTCACCACATGTAGGGACATAGCTTGATGTAAACTCACTTTGATAGAAAAGGCTTGTGTGTCTTGCCTCAGTTGTGTGGCTTCCTGGGACTTTGATCATTATTAAGCTGTTGGAGCTTCTTCTCAACTTTGATACACTGAGAAATATCAAATCTTTGTTCTATTTTCAAAGAAATGATTCTCCTTGAGAATGAAATGTCAAGTCAATGAAATTATTTGGGGTATAGCTTGCTAGAAATGTATACCAAAAAGTATTTCAAAAGTCATGTGTCATTTCAGCGTTAATACTTCCTATGTGAAAGACACTGTAGAAAATACAAAAATGGGGTGAAATTTACACATTGCCATTCAGCTGCTTACAAACAAATGAGCTATACAATTAGCTGTTCTATGAGGGTTTTAGGTACCAGAAAAAAGATAGGAAAAAATACCACAGGCGTTCTTAAGAGGGAGGCATTTTTTTTTCCAGCTAGGGCCATGTTGGAGAAAGTGACATCTGAACTGCACCTCAAGGGAGGGGATAGTTCTTGATAGAATGTGCCAGAGCATGGGAAGGGTGGGGCTCTGAGGGAGGGGCAGGAAGCACATGCCAGGCAGAAGAAAGGACTTGACTCAGGACAGGTTGGAAAGAGGGCACTGTAGACAAAGAAACACAAATGTTTTAGTGTGGGTGGTGGGCCTTCTGGAAGGAGTGGCGGGAATGTTAGCGATTGGCTGGCTCTTGAATTATCAGTCTAGGAATTTGGACTTCTTTCTGTAGAGGAGTCCAATGCAGAGAGTAGAGCAGGTGGCAACAGGAATAGGGGCAGAGATGGATTAGATGGGCTACCCCCCATCTGTAATGGTTCGAATCAAGGTGGCAATGAAAACCAGGTGTAGGGAATGTGAAACTAGAATCAGACTTGTCAGCTGAGTGAATGGAGGGATAAAGGAAAAAGTAGAAGATACTTTGAAATTTTTTTTCGTTTTTTTGTTTTGTTTTGTTTTGTTTTTTTGAGATGGAGTTTCGCTCTTTCGCCAGGCTAGAGTGCAATGGCGCGATCTTGACTTACCGCAACCTCCACCTCCCAGGTTCAAGCGATTGTCCTGCCTCAGCCTCCTGAGTAGCTGGGACTACAGGCGCCCGCCACCACGCCCAGCTAATTTTTATGTTTTCAGTAGAGACGGGGTTTCACCTTGTTGGCCAGGATAGTCTCAATCTCTTGACCTCATGATCCACCTGCCTCGGCCTCCCAAAGTGCTGGGATTACAGGCATGAGCCACCATGCCCAGCCAATACCTTGATGTAAAACTTGACAAGTTTAACATCATAAAAGTGAAAATTCCAGTATTTTGAAACAACTCATAAATTTCTAAAGAAAACTAGCACCTAGCGTATTGTATTTTCAACCTACGTAGGTGGTATAACTATAAGCATTAAAGTTGAGAGTTCTTGGAAAGCCATTTGGAGTAATAAAAACATCAGTAGCAAGGTGTTATTTCAGATGACTTTACAGGTTATCAGGGAGTGAAATAAATGAGACGTTTGTACAGACTGCACTGATAACAGTTACACAAAATGTTTTAAAACTTTTTCTTCTCTTCACCCTGTAAAATGTCTGTAGGTGTGTATGCTTGGATTGGCATTAATTTTGTCCTTGGACGATTTGAGCATATTGAAGATGGTAAGTGTCGTGTTTCCAGCAAATGTATCTAGTTGGAAATTGGTGCTTTTCTGTTTAATCCAAAGGCTGAAAAAAGAGCTAAGCTTTGTGACACGTCTAAGCGTGTAGGAGTAGAATGAGAGGAGCTGCAGTTGAACATAATTCAACTTGATTTTAGTTGGGAGGAGTGAACTGGGTTTGCCTGAATATGCTTGAAATAGACCATGAAAAGAAGGTGACTCTTCAGAAGAGCCCAGTTCTCTGGATTAGTTCTGTTCCCATGAACACTTTCTGTTCTTTCCAGATGATGAGGCAGTTGTGGAAGTTAACATTCCTGGAAGTGAAAGCAGTGAAGCCATTGTCCGTAAAAGGACAGCGGGCATTCTCGACATGGGCGGCGTGTCGACTCAGATAGCGTACGAAGTCCCCAAAACTGTAAGCTTTGCGTCCTCACAGCAGGTCATTATCTGTACAAATTTCCTTCTGTTTGGTTTGGTTTTCATTTAACATGTGTCCATCGTTCTTGTTTTGTTTTCTGAGTCTGAACACATCTTTACTGTGCTTGCTGAGGTGCCGCCTCTCAACCCAGGAGAAAGGAGACAGGAGGAACAAGGCAGACCTCAGCTGAGCCGCTTGTGTGTGTTCATTGAAATCAGCTGGTTTGTTTTCTGACCGTAGTTTTTCTTTGGTATATACGCAGTCGCATGCTTGAGTTTCTGTTTCTGTTTTCTCTTCAGTCACGTCTTTTCTCAACAGATTTTATAAAACGTCACATAATAATATCTGATTTTTTAAGTTAGAATTGGGGGAAATTCTTTTTTTTTAATGGTTCAGACTTTGAGCTTCCTTGGGGAGGATTGAGGTTTGTATCCACTGCTTCCACATCTTTCGACTGGGGGTTTCCCCGAACTGTTCTCCACCCTGTTCTGTGCCCTCTCAGTTGCTGCCTGGGCAACCTTGTGTGGAGAACCCGGCACAGTTTCCGGATGTATTTCTGAATTGCTACACGTCTTTATTACTCCATTTGTGTTCAGCTGTAGATTAACACCAAAGCCTAGCTCCTGCATTTTCCCCTCAAAGGTGGGAGGCAGCATAGTGTGGCGCGGAGGGGAGGGTTCAAAGTGAGACCGTGGAGCTAGACAGGCCTGGGTTTCTTCATCATCCTCCTCCTCACTAGTTGTGGGACCTTATGCGAGTCATGTACCTTTAAGCTGGTTTCTTCATCTATAAATGTGAATGAAAGTACCTACAACATGGTGTTGTAAGAAGGTTTAAATGAGATAATGCATCCAGTGTATCTGTGCACTGCCAGGCAGCTAGTATGTTCTCAATAAATGTTACTGACATCTTTATTAAGCTTCTTGGGAAAATACTTTGTAAATTCAAGTATTAGAATTTGTGTTTCCTACCTCCCATTCCAGACATGCCTCTAGAGACAGTTATGCTCTTTGTAAAAAATCACGTTTTCCCGTCTCAATATAAAGTAAAAAAAATACATAGAAATAATGTTTGGAACAAATACTGAAAAATCAAGATTAAGAATTTCCCATGGATTCATCATCTAAAAAAGCCCTTGTTAGCCTTTTAATGAATTGCTTTTCTTTTTTTTTCTACTCATAGTTTTAAAAAATATGGTTGTGATCGTCTTAGTTTATGTGATTTTTGTCCTTTATTTAACACTGCATGAGCATGTTCCTCTGTAAGCTATTGATTACTGTAATTAACCTTCCCTTGCTAGTATATATTTAGATGACATCTAGTTTTTTCTGCCATAGAATGACAAAGGACATATTTGCATATAGAAACATTTCCATGTTTAGGTTTATTTCCACAGCATAGGATTACATAAATAAATAATGTCAGAGGGTATGAACTGTTTGGCTCACTTCCTCTTTCAAAAAGTTGTAACAGTATCACAAATTTGCAGCCCATCTGAAATTTCCTGAATCAGAATTGTCATATTGAATTATGAAGGATGCTTAGAAGGGTCTTTGGGAAGTGCAGAAGCAGATGTTTTTGTTCCTCTTAGATGAGACTGTTTTTAGACCCTTGTTTTTAGTAGGAGGTTAAAGTAGCTTAAGCTATTAAAGTTTGTTATGCTTATGTTTGCAGGAAGAAGTAGCTAAAAACTTGTTAGCTGAATTTAACTTGGGATGTGATGTTCACCAAACTGAGCATGTGTATCGAGTCTATGTGGCCACCTTTCTTGGGTTTGGTGGCAATGCTGCTCGACAGAGATACGAAGACAGAATATTTGCCAACACCATTCAAAAGAACAGGTAAAGCACCTTTCACTCCTTGGCAGTCACTTGCAAACCGAGGTCTCCCCTCCTAAAAAACAGACCCAGGCAAAGCAGGAAGAACTCAATTAGCAAAAGTGTGTTGCACTGTTAGCTTTTTATTCCCCCACTAGCTGAGCAGGGAGAAGAGATGAAAGCACACCAGGGTCCTGCCTTCGGCCCTGTGTCCCACGTGCCCTGAAGGAGGTGCGTGCGTGCTGTCTCTCTCTCACCCGCATCTCAACTGATGGATTAGAAATTTCACCATCAGACTATAGAATAGTTTGGAGCCCTGGGTGATGCTACTCATGATGCAGAGTCCTTGGAAAAGCCAGTATCTGGAGCACTTCTGGTGTCCTGGAGGCCTCAGGTAGTGTGTTGTCTTGTTGTTGCTGAGGAGATTGAAATATGTGATGTTCTGGAGACTGTGTGGATGAACCAGCCTGTGCAGCTAGTTAGTGGATAAAAACCATCGTGAAGGGAATTAGTCGAGAGAAATAAATTATCTAGAAGAGTCAGAGTTAGTGGCTTTTAAATTTAGCAATGAAGCTTTAAAAAATGAGTGTATGTAGAATTGTGCTATAGAAAATATATAAAACAAAACAGCACTCTATTGGTTTAAATTGACTTTATAAGTGTAAGTATATAGCAATTATTTATTTGAAATTTGTAAGAACAGAAAAGCTATTTGGATGAATACAAAAAATCTGACTCTGGGGTTATGTAAGCTATCCTATTTATTACTGTGTTTTATTTGTTTGTTTATTTTGATGAAACAATTTTGAGGGGAAAGAATCCTGATTCATTGAGCTAAGAGATTGTATACTTCATTGATTAATCTTAGTAAACCTGTGAAGGCCTGAACTTGAAAAAAGACCAAGTTGGAGCTGTTCAGTACATTTACCACAAAGTCATGTGTGTAAATAGGAAAAGCAATAAAAACCTTTTCCTATGTCTGAATAGTTTTAATTATAAAATTGATAGTCCCATGGTTTTGTATTTTTAATTGGTATTTAGCATATCTTGGTATAATCATTTTTATAGTAGTCTTAAACTAGAAATATTTTATAAACAACATTTGAAATATATTTTTTCCGAAACCTTAATTTTTACTCATTGGTTTTAATGTCAGAAAGCTTAATATAATGGATAGTTTAGTAATACTTCTTAATTTAGATATAGGACAACTAAAAATAATAGCATGAAATATATATTTGACTACTCTTTGACTTTTATAATAATTACAAATGTTTCATATATCATGAATTGAGCATTGAAATACACATTTATCTGTTTGCCATTTGTAGTGGTGGTTAATTTTTTTTAATTAAGTGAACATTTTTATGGCAAAGACCTTAATTTATTACATTCAACTGCATGATGAGTAACCCTGATCTGAGGAATGCACAACTTGTGAGTGAAGTGAAAAGTGAAAACTTGACTGTTGGTGATGAATATTGAATTCTGACCATGCTTAACTCTACCAGTTCAATACCTGTCAGGCCCCTGTGATTTCACAGTATCCAACACCAACATCACTTGACATTTCGTGAGCTCCTCTCTGTTTCTTACTGCTTTAAGGCGTGCACACACAATAGGATGACAGATGTTCACTCCCAGAAATTTCATTAGCAAGTAATAAACCTAGTGCCTTTCAGTTAACAAAACTAATGTTTATTTTCTACAGGGCTTCTCAGAGCCCATCATGCAATGGAAACTGCTGTCTGCTGCATTTGGGACCCATAGCTGATCAAGAAAAAAAATAAGTTGAAACAGAATCATAAAAATAGAGCCAGGCCTTAAACATTCTGTCTTAACTTCTGTATTCATTCGCTAATCCTTTGCTCTGAACCAAGGTCTGTTTTTAGACTCCATCCTTTCTTCGGCATGCACTGCACCCCTCATTGAGATACCAGTTTGTCTTTGTTTAAAGAACACTGAGTTCTTAAAGGAGATTTGCAAAGCAATTTGATACCAAATCCTTTTAGACGTTTGCTAATTTTTCCCAGTTTTAAAAATCCTGCCCACACCTGGTTTGATAATTTTCTAGTAACTTGACCTTAGTTTTCTAAAGCATCTAACCTGCTATGCCCAGGACCAGATCTTGTCACAGTCACGTTCCTTCCATCTGTATTAGGTAAAATCACAAGCACTAGTGGCAAAAATGGGGCTGGCAACAGCACAGTTGCCTTGTGCCCAGCAACTGGGAACGTCAGGCCCAGTTGCCAGGAGCATCAGGTAATCGGATAGGTCATCTAACTGGCCTCTGGTAGCCTGTCTGCTGCAGACAAATTTGTATCCTGACTCTCCAAGAAAGTCTTAAGTGTGTATTTTCCTAACTAATTATCTCGGAACCCTTTTCTGTTCCACAGACACCGTCCTGCAGGTCTCATGTCCCACAGAGCGTATTTTGAGAAACACTGGTTTGCAGCCACTTCTTGAAAACACAGTTTTCTGTAGGACTCACGATAAAGTTTCTTGTTTTGCCATAGGCTCCTGGGTAAACAGACTGGTCTGACTCCTGATATGCCGTACCTGGACCCCTGCCTACCCCTAGATATTAAAGATGAAATCCAGCAAAATGGACAAACCATATACCTACGAGGGACTGGAGACTTTGACCTGTGTCGAGAGACTATCCAGCCTTTCATGAATAAAACAAACGAGACCCTGACTTCCCTCAATGGGGTCTACCAGCCCCCAATTCACTTCCAGAACAGTGAATTCTATGGCTTTTCCGAATTCTACTACTGCACCGAGGATGTGTTACGAATGGGGGGAGACTACAATGCTGCTAAATTTACTAAAGCTGCAAAGGTACCCTTGAGAGACGCCATCTGCTCCGCATGCTTTTGAGAGACCAGCGTGGACGGTGATGGGTTGTGTCCTCACTTCACACTGGCAGGGAAGGATGGAGTGTGGAAGGCTGCACTGCAGCATGTTGGAATCCTGTTCTCTTTGCTTGGAGGGAGGTTGAATAGTCACAGCAGAAGTAAAAAATGTACTGTAAGCTGACTTCTGCCCACCACTCCATTAGCTACCCTGGTCATCGGTTACCTCCAAATTACAGTGTTTTATGTCATTTTTATGCTTTGCTGCTATCTGACAATTCTCCTACTAGCCTTCCCGCTCCCTGACCTGCCAGGACACTCCTGTTCTTGTGTTCTCTCTGCCTTCCTGACACACCTTAAACTTAGGTGATGCCAGACTTCCACACTTAGCCCCTCACCTTCAGGTTCTTGGATGGTCTCATCCATGCTCAGGGTTTGCTGCTGCCTCTCAGGAAGAGGCTCCAATCCTGACCCCTGCCCAGTTGCCTGCTAGATTCCACAGCTCCAGACAAACCCACCATTTTCTCTCCATTCTGTTCCTGTTGTTCTCTCTTAGTTAATGGCATCACCAACCATCCAGTCCCCCTCCCTGCAGCCTAGGAGTCATGGACTTCTCCCTCTAACCAATTCATGTCTCTGCACACCCCAGTGTAATCAGTCACAAATGTAATATTTTATCTCCCAAGTGTTCCTCAAACCCATCTTGAAGCACAGAGCACTGTATGCTGTAATCATGTCAAACAGCTGGCTTCCCTCGTGCTCTCCACGACGTCTCCTCTGTGTCCATGTTCATGTTCCTGAAGCGCCTATGCTGAGCCCTTTCTCAAGGCCAAGTGCTTTTTCCTTGAGCTCCCTGTCATCCAGGCCCATCTCCCACATCTCTCAGCAGTGTCTTCATCCTTTAAATAGAGGTCGGGATGGTAGCCACCTCGAGGAGTTAAGTATTACACTGAGAAGATGCACTTACACAGTGCTCAATAAAAGTTACTAATATTATAACAAATAACTTCAGGAAATAGTGGGATCTCTTTCCCTTCTGTTAAAGACAAAAGCCTTTTGTTTTGATTTTCCCAGTAGCTTGTACTGTGTCCTCCGCAGGTACAGGATTTAGTTTGAAGTAGCTAAAATACTGCTTCACTTTTCCAAAAATGTATGTCTGTACCATGCAGTCATGGAGGGAGAAACTAAACAGTTTTGGAGAGGTTGGTTGTGTACAGCAAAGCTCTCTTTAACAATACCTGGACAAAATTTTAAGGCAAAGCATTGTGTTTGCGAATCAGTAAGTATTCCCTGAGTGTTTGCGTATATCTTGCATTTATTGTATGTTAAGCTTGTGTGTTTCCTAATGGGAAGGATATGCTTGTTACAAATATAAATTTGGTAAACCATTTTTAAAGTGAGAATTTTAATAAGCCTTTAGTAGTGATTTATTTTGGTAAATTTGTTTTCAGGATTATTGTGCAACAAAGTGGTCCATTTTGCGGGAACGCTTTGACCGAGGACTGTACGCCTCTCATGCTGACCTCCACAGGCTTAAGTAAGTACTAGAAGATCAAGCCCAGGGCACTCTTTAAGAACCATAATTCAGTGTTGGCCCCACTGGCTGGCCACACCCTGGCCTCAATCCAGCTTCTCCTCACTCACTGTTCTTCCCATCTACCCTGGACCCCTTTCAAACGGGACAAATACTTGTGCCCAGACATATTCCATATCTTTTTTGTTTTAATCACTTTTACTGTCTCTTCCGTCTGAAATTCCCATGTTCATACCTTTGCTTGTTCAAGTCCTGCCCAGACATCAGAGTCCAGTCAGAGGCTGTCCCTTTCCAGTCTTGCTGTGTCCCCTCAATCAGACTTCATCCCTTTCTCTGAGTCTCAGGAATTCATCCTACTTCGTTAATGCATTTTATCATGTTCTGCTTTGTTTTTCTGTTGCTTTTTAAAAATCTCCTTTCATCGTAAGTCACTTAAGTGCAGACGCTGTATCTTATTAATTATTCTATCTTACTACTTGCTTAGCACAGTGCTTGGCCAAAAGTAAACCTCTAATAAATATTTAGAGTCATATAATATCACAGCTGAAAAGAACCTTCCTACCATCTCATTTTATAATCAACTGAGGTACAAAGAGGTTGGAACCTGTTCAGTATTCATTCAGGGAATGAATGGTGAAATGCCAGAGGGAAAAGAAATCTGTCTCAGGGACATATGACATTACGCCGAGACCGGGTTCATGCACTAACTGATTTGACAGGTGGACTGCTCCATGTTGTGGGACTAGGGATGTGAACCAAGTACATCAACCTTGAAACGCACGCAGTGGGTTTGGGAGAGCCGGCCTGAGGAAGCCCCTGCCCCACGGCTGCCCGGAGAGGGAAGGATTGTCTGTGCGCCTGCCGTCTTGACAGAGCGAGTCAGTCTGACTTGCCTTTGTGCTTGCCGTTTGTAGGTATCAGTGCTTCAAATCGGCCTGGATGTTTGAGGTGTTTCATAGGGGCTTCTCATTTCCTGTCAACTATAAAAGCTTAAAGACTGCCTTGCAAGTTTATGACAAGGAGGTTCAGTGGACCCTTGGAGCCATCCTCTACAGGACCCGCTTTCTACCATTAAGGTAGGGCTGTGAATTTGGTAGCAAGAATCAAAAAGATGCTTTTCTGCAGTTACAGTGCCTCATGGCAGCTATGGCCTGTGCCTGTTTGGGGCATTGCTATTAGAGCCAGCCACAGCAGAATTGTGGGGACAGTGATGCTTGCTTTTGGTCTTGCCCCCTCCCCACAAGTGCTTCCTCCCTTCCCACCCTACCATCCTGTAATACACAGCCCTCCTGTCCTACTGCCCTGTGTTTGGTTATTCTCAACTATCTGTTCCCCAACCCTGGTAAAAGGTCAGTTCCGGAGTTCTTTTTTTTTTTTTTTTTTTCCTTTTTGTGGAGAACGGGGTCTCGCTATATTGCCCAGGCAGGTCTCGAACTCCTGGGCTCAAGCTATCCTCCCGCCTCTGCCTCCCTGAGAGCTGGGATTACAGGCGTGATTATGACTCAGGCCTCTTTTCCAAATACTGTTTTTAAATGCATGTATAAATACATAGGATTACAGAAGAAACCATCATATTGAAATAATATTCATCAAAATATTACAGAAAACAAGTTTGTGATACTGTGATATGTGTTCTTCTTTATTAACATATTAAATAACAGGATCTGGCAGCAGAATTAGCACTTTCTGTAATTTGTTTAGGCAATGAGCGTCAGTGATATTTTGAGGCATTAGTGGTACCATAATGTGATGTGAAAGATCTGTGATTTTCATTAGTAACAAAGTTGCAGGTGCTGCCAACGCTAATGATAGTTTGTTGTCTGCATTTCTGGTCAAAGAAATGCTACATTCAGTCAGCGCTTGGGTATAACAAAGATGTGCATTTTTCCCCATTCACGTTTGCAGATCTGCTGTCAGTTGACCTGTGGTATGAACCCGAGTTACCAGATAGATGAGATATTTGCTCTTCCTCCCACCCCCTTCATTTAATTGAGCATTTCTCAGCGACCCTTTTAACTGGGTTAACTGTAAAAATAGTGAGTCATGGGTGTTACTGATCACAAGCATGCAGTTTGTTTACACGTTGACTACTTTGTGTCAGCAAATCCCTCACGACTCTTCTAAATTCCTCTGATTTTGGTTACCCAAATTATAATGACAGACTTCAGAGTATACTTTCAGGTGTTATCTCATTGACACTTAGAAATTCGCTGCATTGGGCTGTTCTGTTCTCCATTTCAGAGGTAGGGTTGCAGTTCCTGAAGTACAGCTCTGGGGCCTGGGCCCCGCCATCCCCCGTGCACCGTGTCCACCCCTTTCCTTGCTTACTGTCCTGTTTGTTGTTTGGTGTTCACATGGGCAGAGACATCCAGCAGGAAGCCTTCCGGGCCAGTCACACCCACTGGCGGGGCGTCTCCTTTGTCTACAACCACTACCTGTTCTCTGGCTGCTTCCTGGTGGTGCTGCTGGCCATCCTGCTGTACCTGCTGCGGCTGCGGCGCATCCACCGGCGCACTCTCCGGAACGGCTCGGCCGCCGCCCTCTGGATGGAGGAGGGCCTTCCCACCCAGAACGCCGCGGGGACCTTGTGATCCTGTGATCTTGTGATCTGGCTCATAGCTCCACGAAGACTCAAAGACTCGAAAGGAAAAGCCATTTTTGCCTCAGGGTTTCTCCTCTTTATTTTCCTGTGGTTTTGTTTTTTATTTCCCTTTTTTGTTCCTCCAAACAAAAACAAAAAATCCATTGTTTGTAAGCCCTGCTGTCTAGAAGTATTGCATTTAGCCCTTTTGAGTACAGCTTTAAATTGAGGAGTGGGGAAAAGGGAAATTCACTTGATTTTTGCTGCACAGGGTATCTGCCAAAAATAAATGAGATTTCTGGGGTTTCTTTAAGGAATGTTAGATTTAAACAAATGCACTTTGATACCGGAGGGAGGTGGAAAGACACATTCTGTCAGTGGAGAGGGGACTGAATAGTGATGCTTTTATAGAACCAAAAAACTTACTGCCTGAAATGATAATCCTCTTTTTTCTCGTCTTGAAAGCTCTAACCTGAAGAGGGTGATGTTTATTTTTTATTTATTGTTCAGGTCTGTTACTGTATTGTGTTCTTTGCAAATTTAAATTTTTTAAACCATGTATATCTAAAACAGAGAAATATAGGCACCAGGAGATAACCATTTATAAAAGTGATAGTGAACTATCGACTAGAGCTTTGTGTGAGTGTGTGAAAAATCTCCAGGAACCAGAGTGAGCGGAGGCAATGCTGGTTCTTCAAAAACACACACTTCAGAATTTACTGGTTCATTTTATTTGGAAAAATCCTTGTTACTATTATCTTTTCCTGACCGCAGGTAATTACTCTCCTTATTCTGTATTTCATTGGCGTTAGAACACTTTGGTTTTGAAAGAACTGGAAAAATCCTAGTTTCACCAGTTTCGGTTTTATTGGAACTAGAGCACATGCCCACTTCTTGCTCTTCAGTATTTCTCAGTGTTTCTGCTTAATTGTGCCTCAGTTTCTTCCAGCTTCCAATTGGTGTTTCCACTCCCCCCACCCTCCTTAATTAAAAGTCATCTCAGCTTTTAATCATACTTGGAGACCCCACGCACAGCCTGCCGAGTGTTCTTCGTCACTGCTTTGGCTGAGGCTGTCATTGTCAGTGCCACTGTAAATCCAGAAGGGAAGAGTCTGCATCCAATACAGAAAATAAATTCACATGTGAAGGGAAAAAAAAAAATGACAATTTAAGCCAAAATCTAAAAAGGACAATTGGATTGGCATATGTGAGATCGTGTTTTTTCACCTATTTATTTAGTTGAGAAGTTTGGGGAATTCTCATACAGTTTTTTTAGGTGGAGTTTGTTTTGTGCAAGTGTCTGTATGTGCTGTTCCCTAACTCCAGAACAGTTAAATTCATGTACTTGGTAGCAGATTAGTGGGGTTGTTGCTATAACAGATAGCTGAGAATATGGAAGTGGCTTTGGAACTAGGTACTGGGCAGAGGCTGGACGAGCTTGGAGAAACAGGAGAGAAAAGGCCTGTATTGCCGTGAACTGAGCATTAGAGGCAGTTCTGCCGAAGGGTCAGAAGAGAAGACTAAGGGAATTCTGTCCCAATTGTGGCTCAAACTGCCTCAGGTGTGGCTTAACCTGCCTCTCTGGAAGGTAAAATGCATCTAATCCTTGAGGCAAGAGCTGTGGGGGCATGGCTCCCTCCACCTAGATTTCAAAGCATGTTACTAGCAGCCGGGGGACCCAGGCAGAGGCTTGTCACAGGGCAGAGACTGGAGCTGGTTCATCTCCAGCAGTGCCTTGTACAGCCGCAGGGTCTCGTAGTTGTCCAGGTTATCGGGCTCCTGGAGGAGACTCTGCCTGTCTAGATTTGCCTGCATTGTATTTGTGCTTCATGGTCAAAGTTGTTAAGAAAGTGGGTGAGCTTCTGGCTACCTAATAAGTTGGTCCTGCCCACCTAATAAATTGGTCTTGGCCACCCTCCTGTGACTCCTCCTATAGGAGCCATGGATTATTGGTGGAGCTGCAGGGAGCTGGCGATGGAGCCACTAGGGGTCAACAGCAGAGACAGAAGGAAGGAAAGGAAGGGGCCACAAATGGGTGAAGTGGGCAGATGGGCACCCAGGGAGTTAGGGGACCCCCGCCTTCCAGCTCTGGACATAAAAGTTAGTCACATACCTGAGGGTCCTGAAACAAGGGCTGAGAAAACCTCGCTGCTCCAGCTGAGAGGCAGCAGTGGATTTGCCATTTTTAAACAGTTACCTGAGAAAAAAACGTTGAAGAATATGCAACAGACACTATGTGTGGCCTGTAAAGCCTAGAATATTTACTAAAATATTTGCAGAAAAATTTGCTGGTCCTTTTGAGAACAATGCAGTTCAAAAAAGGATACAGACAGCAGCCTCCTCTTAAATCAGGAATGTAGTTTCCATTTGTGGGAACAAAAAGGTGGACAAGAGAAGTAACCAAACTTCAATCTTAAAATATTTGTTTATGCACCAGAATTTCACTTAGCATTTTTCTGTCTAGATTATTTTCAAGATGAGTTTTCAAACAAACCAAGAGACCTGCCCCTCCCCCAAAATTGTTTAAAAAGAGACCACTCAAGGGAGTTCATTATGCTGTGTGGAGATGTCTGCAGTCGCAGCAAATCACATTCCAGAGAAGGTCTCGCGTAGGTGAAGACAGCCAGGTGCTTTCTCTAAGAGATACGGGGTGGGTGAGAGAGAAGCCAGGGAGGAGCTTCATTCTAGAGAAGAATTCATATCAAGAGCTGACCAAGAAGGCAGTAAACTCTGTGTACTTGTAACAGAAGAAATTGGACTAGGAACTTGCCCAAAGCTTTATCAAGGAAAAGCATCATGTTCAATCTTCGTAGAAACATGCCAGCAATAAGTGCTTATGTTCCATAGCCGTATCATAGGCTTCTCATTTTTAAACCTCCTCCAGGGGATGTTCTCAGAGATTTCACAATCCCTCTGGGGACATTACAGTAGAAGAGAAATACATGGAATTGTACCAGTGCTTTTTGCCCATGTTCATCCTAAGCTCTGGCTTTAGGCAGTGCTTTCTGACCTGGGCAGAGTGAAGGCACTGCTGGTGGCTGAGGCCAGTGACATGGGGCCCCTGCCCAGCTGCCCTGAAGGCTGGATAGGTCCCTGTTTCCACCATCAGTTTTCCATACCTGTGTACTCTAGATTAACTCTGGATAAACAGATATTTACATTTTAAACTCAGGCCTATACAGAGTAGTTTTCCTTAAGAGGAGCATGTATCACTTAGCAAGAAACTAAAAATGGCAAATGAGTTTTCCATCCTTTAAGGAAAAAAATCAGTTTTAGAATTCTGTGCGGTCGGTTGTGTGCAATGCAGCAAAACTACCTTTCAGTAAATTACTTAGTTATTTATTTCAGTGTTTTGTTTCTTTTGATACTGTTTCCCTTTCAATAATTAATGATGTGACCAAGGAGAATTTTTTTGTTCTGTACTAAAATTGTTTTACAGTTAGGAATTATAAAAAGCAAGGGAGCATCTTTAAATGTTTTTTGTTTAAGTGATGTCTTCCATCCAAAGTAAGAATAATTCTCTCAGAAGGTCCTTGTGGTGTCATGTCACTTGCTGTATGTGGCAGCCTTACATTGCCACACTTAGGTATTGAAAAATCAATAAAATGAAAGTTCATCATCCCATGGCCCGTAGACTGTGTGGGCTTGCTTCCTTGTCATCTTTGAATCTTCTTACTCATTAGAACGATGAGTTGAACTTCAGTCCAGATTCAGTGAAATACGTTGTCTGAGTCTGACACACACGCTTTGCATGTGTTGTGTTGGGTGTGCATACAGTGAATCACAATTGTGTGGGGTTGTGGAGAGGGTATCCACACACTCTGCAGCTCAGAAACCAGATATTTCATAAGTAGTGACCAACCCATGACGTTAAGCCATTTACCAACAATCATTGCCACTGAGATGACTGTTTATAAGGTCATCATTTTAAGGACCTACTTGTGTGTAGACAAGGAAAAGAAATAAAATGAACCAACGCTTATATATTTTATAGTAACAGCAAATGCTGACTTTGTGTTATACCGTTTTGCAGTTCGATCTAAGCTTAGAACCTTTGGCTTATTTCCAGAAAAGTATGACTGTCTTTATTAATGTTACGCGTTACATATATGGAAGATGAAATTAGACACTCAGCATGTTTCTCAGCCGTTGGAGAATACATAGATGTTCTCCTGGAGGAGGAAGGTGGGCCTGAGCCATAACCTGAAAATAGATGACAGAAACAGATGGGAAGGGAAGGGGACCAGCTGTTAGGACCAACAAAAATAAAGGCCTGAGACATGCTGGAGAGGAGAGGGAAGCGCAAAACAAAATGAGAGAACAGAGCCAGCAAAGTGAGCTCAAGGGGGGTGCTCAAGCAGTTGACCGCTAGGAAAACAGGACACAGCATTAAGATAGAACTTTCGTAAATAATGTTTGAGGCAGTGCAATAATTATAGGGCTTTTCGCCTGAGTATAAATACATTAAAATATCTAAGATGTCAAAAGGCATCTAAATTTTTATTCCACTTGGTGGAAGAGAAGTCAATGCCCGTTTCCAACACTAACCATATTGACAGGTCTGAAAAGCCATGGTTCTGTGTGTGTTTGTTTTCAGTCTGTTTCCATTTGTCCTGTGAATTGGCATGTGCCCGTGGTGTTTTTTGGTTTTGTTGAGATCCTGAAACGCTAATGGTTTGCACAGAGGGTTCGTGAAGTGCAGGTCACCTCCGTCAGAGTCAGTGTCTTTTGGAAACGTCATGAAAAGACAAAGGATTGCCCGGCTAATCCCAAAGCGCGCCTTGGCAGAGTGGATCTGCCTGGAGCATCCATCAGTGGCAGCATGAAAAGCAATCCTGTGAGTCTTCCCGGCCTCGCCTAGTCTGGGAGCCTGTGGGCCTCTGGGCCTGTGATCCCACCTCCTCCTAACAATAGAAGAGTGTGTCTGTTGATGTGTTTTATTTTGCTTTTAGCCAGGCTAGTCCCCCTTCCCCTGCGCAGTCCTGCCTCTTTCTATTAATAGATCCATTAAGGTTGACTGAGACCTGCTGCAGGGGACACGAGGGGCACTTTGGCCTTCGATCTTTGCCTTTCACCCTTGACACTGTTTGGCAGGTGAACGACATCCGGGCTCCAGACTTCATGACCACTTCAACATTTCTGTCAGCAGCCTGTGTCTGTTTCATGTAAGAGGCCCAAACAAGAAAACCAAGCCTTAAGAAGGATTTCTGCCCTGAGTAAAGAACTGAAAGCTCCTCACAGAACACAATGGTGACAGGCACAAAAGACAGGCTTCTTGTTTAAATATGTGAACTCCAAAGACGGAGGGAAAAGGAGTTTTTTTCCTCCTGTTCATCCAGTCATCAAATAAACATCTCAGGCATCTGGTGTTTTGTCAAGGGATTGGGATTCCAGTGGCCCCTGTGTGACTGGAAGGGGAAAAGCTGGTCTGTGGCAAGGCCATTGAAACACAAAGGAGCGGCTTTAGAATCCCCAGTGTGGGTCTTTCGTTGTGTTATTTCTACAAGGTCCCTGTGCCGGCTGTTCTTGCTGTTCTCTCAGGCTTCTGATTGGGAGTGTGAATACCACCTTTCACCCTTTTTGCCTTCATGAGAATCAGTTTGAAGTGGACAGTTCTGAAAATATTAATCATCTTATTCTTTTTTTTTTTTTTTAGACGGAGTCTCACTCTGTCGCCCAGGCTGGAGTGCAGTGGCGTGATCTCAGCTCACTGCAAGCTCCGCCTCCCAGGTTCACACGATTCTGCCTCAGCCTCCTGAGTAGCTGGGACTACAGGCGCCCGCCACCTCGCCCGGCTAATTTTTTGTATTTTTAGTAGAGACAGGTTTCACTGTGTTAGCCAGGATGGTCTCGATCTCCTGACCTCGTGATCCACCCGCCTCAGCCTCCCAAAGTGCTGGGATTACAGGCGTGAGCCACCACGCCAGGCCTAATCATCTTATTCTTGCCTGTGATTATACAAGACTTAAACTCCAGGGACCAGACTTAGCATTTTCTTCTCCTAAGATTGCTGCTTCTCCCCCTTGGCCCAAGCTTTAATACCCAGATTTTAGACTCAAAACACTTAGACATGTAGCAGGCTCTCCTCAGCCTGGTAAAGTTCTCTGATGCTGGTCATGGCAGCGCAAGAGAGTTTTCCGGAATTTCCTGGCTGTTTTCTGTAAAGTTCAAATTACACGTTTAAATTCTCTCCCACCTCCCGTGGCCCTGTTGTCCATCGGTGTATCTGTTTCTGCCCCAAATGTCCTTGAACATGGACCATGACAGGTCCTGCGTTTACTTTCTGTTTCTACATTTGTAACCCAACAAAGAAGACACCGAGTAGTACATAGTGTTTCATAAATATTTGTAAACTAATGAAAATCTGGTTTCTTTCACAAATCACCTCTTTAGGTTTCTAAAATTTGTGAAACAAATATTTTAAAAATATTTTATCCTAGGCCGGGGATGGTGGCTCACGCCTGTAATCCCTGCCCTTTAGGAGGCCAAGGCAGGCGGATCACAAGGTCAGGAGTTTGAGACCAGCCTGGCCAACATAGTGAAACCCTGTCTCTACTAAAAATACAAAAATTAGCTGGGCAAGGTGGTGGGCGCCTGTAGTCCCAGCTACTCAGGAGGCTGAGGCAGGAGAATCGCTTGAGCCCAGGAGGCGGAGGTTGCAGTGAGCCGAGATTGTGCCACTGCACTCCAGCCTAAGCAACAGAGCGAGACTCTGTCTCAAAAAAAAAAAAAAAAAAAAGTGTGTGTGTGTATATATATATATATATATATTATTCTTGATCTTTGCTGTTCTTTCCAGATGTGTGGAGTTGTGTGGTTTTAAAACCATATGCAATGTGCCGGGAAGGGCGAGATGAAACCCAGGCCTCTGAGTCTCAGTCCTCCGTTCACTTCTTCCCTCCACCAAAGTTTGTTAAGGGAGTGTTGCATTTTAAAGCTGTATTTAGAAAAACTTAGGAAAACCAAATTTACCTCAGGTGGTTTCCTTTCTTCGTAACCTGTTCAGGCTTGACAGAAAGGAAAAAGAAAGCCCAGAATTAGGTAGTAATAATAGAGGCAAAGTAAGATTGATATTTTCTGAAGCCCTGCTTACAGAAAATAATTCCTGCATATTTATTTTATTCTAAACATAGCTTCAGATTGTTTTTCATTCTAAGTTGTCCTTAAAAGTCACTTTTTAAACCTCACAAGAAGCATCAAATGTAAGGGGGAAAGGATGGATTTGACTACATCTAAAGTAAGGCTTTCTGTTCATCATCAAAGCTAACAGATGGCAGACTAAGAAGGTATTTGCAGTCACTAAAATTGAAAAGGGATTAAAATGTACAAAGTTTCTTGCAAAACAACAAGAAAAAGGAAATCCAAAAGAAAAAACCGGCCATGGATATTAATAGGTGATTCACAGCAGGGGAAGCCCAAATGGTGAGCAAGAGATAAACTAAGAGAGCTGAAGACATGCAAATGTAAATTAAGAGCCACTACCTTATGCCCCTCAGAATTGCCAGACTTCAAGTGCTGGCAGTGATGCGGGGCCCGGACTTCAATATTGCTGGTGGTGGTGCAAACTGCAATGCATACCCCAGAAGGGGAGCTGGCAGTTTAAAAGTTAGCAGCGTGTGCGCCCTGTGATTCAGAGAGCCACTCGCATGTGGCTCTCCGGAGAGATTTCTGCCTGGGTCCATAAATGGACTTACGGAAGGATGCCCTTGCAATGATTTTGAGTGACTGCGTTGTTGGAGGCAAGCAAGGTCTTGGACAAGTCAAAGGCGGCAGGTGAGTGCCCTGGAATACTCTATAGTCCTGAGAGACAGACCTAGACCTATGGATAGCAAGCAGGTGACTTTTAAAAATAGTGCTGAATACTGAAAGCAAGACATGAGAATTGTTGCATAATGCCATTATGTTAATGTGGGACACACGACACTGTGTCCTATGAGGATGTGCATATTTTGACTCAAATACATTAAAATGGACATTATGGGGACACAGATTATTTATGAAAGGAGGACAAAAGATAAAACTGATCTTGTTTCAGGGTACCTCACATCCCAGTGAGCCCCTCAGTTCAGGGCCAGGGAGGATGATTGATTACCCCAACCCAAACCAGACTTTTCAGCACGGCAGCCTGATAAGGTGTGATTCAGACCTTGAAGTTGTCAGGCAAAAGCCCTCCACTCCACTCTGTATTTGACTCAGGAAGAACCGAAGTATTTATAATGGCCTAGACAGCCCTGCACTGTGGCCTCCCACTCCACACCTCTCTGACCGCAGTCCTCATTTCTCTGCGACTCTCCACTCCAGCCACCCTGGCCTCAGGGCCCTCTGAGGACTTTCCATCCCCCTCACCCTGCTTCACTTTCCCCCCATGATGCTTATGACCTTAGATGTAGCACACTCTGTGTTCATTACATTCCATGTAAGACTCTCCCTACTAACCTACTAGAAGGTGATCCAGGAGGCAGGGGGTTTTTGTCTGTCTGTTTTCATGTTGTATCGCCAGGCACAGGATCTGATACGCGGTAGACATTCAATAAATATCTGTGGAATGAATGAACAAGGCAGGATCTTTAAAGCGAGGGGGAATAACCAGGCTGAGAACTGAGGAGAGAGCATACTAAACTCTACAGTCTGGCCCCAGGGATGGGGGCAGGAAACATGGCACCACCTGCTTGATTATTGGAGGGAAAGAAGGTGCTGCTTGTGCAGAACCGTCATCATAACAGAATGATAGCTTATTGCACGCCAGGCACTGTTCTAGCTCTTTGTTAGCTTACATAACCCCTGTATTAGTCCGTTTTCACACTGCTATAAAGAACTTCCCAAGATGTGGTAATTGATAAAGGAAAGAGGTTTAATTGACTTACAGATCAGCATGGCTGGGGAGGTGTCAGGAAACTTACAATCATGGCAGAAGGTGAAGCGGGAACCAAGACACCTTGGCAGGTGGCAGGAGAGAATGAACGCAGAAGGAACTACCAAACACTAATAAAATCATCAGATCTCGTGAGAACACTATCACGAGAACAGCACGGGGGGAAACCAGTCTCATGATTCAATTACCCCCACCTGGTCTCTCCCAGGGATTGTGGGGATTATAATTCAAGATGAGATTTGAGTGGGGACACAAAGCCTAACCGTGTCAATCCCCAAAATGACACGAGGAGGTGCTTTGATTACCTTCACTTTACAGGTGGAGAAACAGATGTGGAAAGGGCACATAACTTGTCCAAGGTACCCAACTAGCCAGTGGTGGGGCTGGGATTTGAACGCAGGCAGCCTGGCTCCAGTCTGTACTCTAGAGCTGCACTGTCCAGTATGACGGCCTCTGGCCACATGAAACAGGCCAATCCAAACCGAGAGGAGCTCTAAGTATAAAATACACACCGGATTTCAGGCCGGGCATGGCGGCTCATGCGTGTAATACCAGCACTTTGGGAGGCCGAGGTGGGCAGATCATGAGGTCAGGAGATTGAGATTATCCTGGCCAACATGGTGAAACCCTGTCTCTACTAAAAATACAAAAAATAGCCAGGCGTGGTGGTGCACGCCTGTAGTCCCAGCTACTCGGGAGGCTGAGGCTGGAGAATCGCTTGAACCCAGGAGGCGGAGGTTGCAGTGAGCTGAGATTGTGCCACTGCACTCCAGCCTGGCAGCAGAGTAAGACTCTGTCTCAAAAAAAAAAAAAAGTTTTATGCAAAGACTTTGTATAAAACAAGAAATAAGAAATATCTGTTTCTTTACATTGGGTACATGAGACATGACAGTATTTTAGGTATATTGAGTTAAATAAAATGTTGAATTAACATCACCTGTTTCTTTCTACCTTTTTAATGTGTACACTACACAACTCTAAATTGCCTGTGTGGCTCCCAGTATATTTCTATCAGATGGAGCTGCTCTCGGTCCTTGCTTCTCAAAGTGTGGTCCTTGAATCAGCAGCATCAACATCACTGAAGCCTGACGGAAGTGCTGTATCTCAGGCTTGGTCTCAGGCCTCTTGAATCAAATTCTTCATTTTGCCAGCCCTCCAGGTCACTCATAATGCACGCTCACATTTGAAAAATGCCACTGCAGACCAAGCCAGCAATTTTTTTCTCTAAAGGACCAGATAATAAATATTTTAGCTTTGCAGGCCACATGACTTACCTCACTGCTTCTGTAGTATGAAATGAGCTAGAATACGCACGTGAATACCGATTCCACTGTAACCTGCACGGACCTAGGGGGACTGAACAAAGCAAGGCGAACGCGGGAATAAAAGACGAGACAAAAGAGTATATTTTGAAGCAGGGGCCAGGGGGTACCTTGCCTCTAGTGGACAAGGGCCCTGAGCTTTACACAGCCCTCCTTATTTATTCGGCAAAAGAGATAGTGAGAAGTGGGGGTGGAAGAAGGGGTCAGCTGCTCAGTCCAGAGTAGGCTTGCAAGACTGCATTCCTCAAACAACAGGCTAAATGTCGCAGTAGACAGCCTCGGCGCCAGGGAGTGATTCCAGCAAACCTTCTGTCGGCAGGAACAGTCGTGAGTTTTGCTCACATCCTGCATTCATGATAAACAGTTTGCTGTTTGATCATATAGCTTCCGGTGGAATGCTGGTTGGTCACATCCCATGGGCCTTCGGCTACCTGCATATCCCCCTTTCTGTTTATGAATTAATTGAAAGAATGTAAGACCAGGCTGGGCAGCTCTCATTCTCTGATTGGCAGTCCATCCGATTTTACAGACTATAAACAGATGACAGAGACAAAGCAACATTATTCCAAGAACCACATATAAGATGTAAATGTGGTGCCTTAGGTAGGTCCAAGGGTTGAGGCTCTCCAGGCCTTGCTGGAATTCGGTCTAGTCTTCAAAAGAAGGCAGAAATTCTTGAGTTTACCTATTAAAATCAAGAATTTTGTAATTCACCAATATCAAAGGTGATGTTGGATGTGAAAGCTCCCTGCAAATGGGCTTTCACAAGGCCCCAAGGCCCCATGGATACTCACTTTGGTTATATTCCAAGTTGGTTACACAAATATGAGTGTGATTAAAATGACAACGCAATTGCTGCTGCAACTGCAAGCTTTGTACTTGTTCCCCTAACCATAGAACCGTGGATTTTAATATTGCCACTTCAGTTTGTAACTCAGTGTTAATTTTATTCTGAATTAGCCATGCTTAGTTGGCTATGCCTGTCCAGTTCTCCACGTACTGAGCTGTTTGGATAGAATTATGAAAAGCTACAGGAGATATCACAACAGAAGTTAATAGCGTGACCAAGGAAACAGTAGCAAAAATGATCATGCTTAAGGTTCTATGGACACAATGAGTAAGTTGAGTTAGAAGAAGTTTCACAAAATGCAAAGCAGGTGTGGCAGCCCAAGACTTGGACAGATTAATGGGAATCCATAGCCCAGGGATGAGACCTAAAATAATCAAAGTAGAGATATTATGTGTTGGCAATGTGCTATGATCAATGCAGCGATATAACTGGCAAGACTTACAGGTCAATTGGGTATTGTTTACCTGGAGCCGGTCCTTCTTAGCTGCCAAAACGACATAAGGATTAAAAACACAAACTGTAAATTGAGTGATGATAATCTTTACAAACGTAATCTTAGTGTGTCGTGACTCCAGTTGGCCTTCTCTCCACCTTTGCACTGAGGCTCCAGCTGACTCATGGGCTCGTACCAGAGGGACCAGGTCCATGGTTGGCCACCCTGAGTTCCTCCAGTTTCCCATTCCATGGCCGCACGCACCTTGAGGGCACCCACACGGTTTGTCCATCTCATGCAAAAACACAAGCATACCCTCGTCCCCATGTTAGTAAATCCACCAGACCTTTCCATTGTCCTTCTTCCAGGAATTTCCATAACACTTTTGGATAAACCTTCTTCTTTTCCTCTAACACTTACCAATGTCTTTCTGCTGGAGTCTTACCTTCCGTACCAGGAGTCAGAAAATTTAAAGTAAATAAGACTAAATGTAGTTTTGATTGAGGTGGTAGTTGGCCTCCTATACCCCCTTTTTGTTTTTTCAACATGCATTGTAATGTTTGATGTGCCCGCTTTATAATGCCTTGTCCTCTAGGATTATAAAGAATTCCTGTCTTACGGGTTATAGCCCAAAGCTGTAAGAAATTTTGAAAAGCATGACTAGTATCAGCAAGTCCATCGTCAGTTTTTAATTGTTTAGGTATCCCCATATGAGCAAATGATGACAGACAATGTCACCGTACATGACCAGCTGTCTCACCTGTTTGGCATGTAGCATGCAGCACATGAGAATAAGTGTCTATGGTCACATGAACATAGCTAAGCTTACCAAAGGTTGCTACGTGTGTAACATCCATTTGCCAGATTTCATTTGGAGCCAAACCTCATGAGTTACAGTCTTCTACAGGTGTGGTTCAAGGGACATGCTGGCAAGTAGGACAAGCTTGTATTATAGCCCTAGGTTGGCTATGAGATAAATGGAACATGCAAGTAAGGGCGGAAGTATTTTGGTGCAGAAGTGCATGAGACGCTTGAGCTTGCTGAAACACAGAACTAATCAGTTTGTCTGCTTTCTCATTACCTAGAGATAGGGGCCCAGGAAGTTGTGTGTGGGAGCGAATATGAGAAATATGAAAAGGAGCTGCATGAGAACAAATAACTTGTTGAAGTCTTAAAAATAAATTAAGCGGCCAGGCACAGTGGCTAACGCCTGTAATCCCAGCACTTTGGGAGGCCGAGGCAGGCAGATCATGCGGTCAGGAGATCGAGACCATCCTGGCTAACATGGTGAAACCCCGTCTTACTGAAAATACAAAAAATTAGCCAGGCATGGTGGCAGGTGCCTGTAGTCCCAGCTACTCGGGAGGCTGAGGCAGAAGGCTGGCATGAACCCAGGAGGCGGAGCTTGCAGTGAGCCAAGATCACGCCACTGCACTGACAGAGCAAGACTCCATCTCAAAAATAAATAAATTAATTAAACAGTTCTGGGTCTAGTGTACTTTTAATTGTAGCAGTTTCTATGCGACTGGCTACATTTACAACATAAGCTGAATTAGACAATGTTGCCAGAATCTGAGGCTGTGACCTGTAAAACCTGAATGACTGCAATCAGCTCTGAGCATTGAGCTGAAACACCGGAGGTATCTAGCTTCCCCTGTGTTAGAGGCACAACTGTGAGAGCATAAGTGTCTGCTGTTGAGGCCACCCAGTTCGTGGTGCTCTGTCATGAGGGCCCTAGGAGGTGAATATACTTCCTAAGAGCAGAGGACACTTGAGCTCAATAGGGAAGGCTGTGGAGCTTTCAGAGGGGACTGTGCAGGAAAATGTGGTGGGCAGCAGTAACATCACGAAGGCAGGGCCCACAATGTGGAAAAACACAGACACAGTTGTTCAGGCTGGAAGTCAAGTTGAGGAGTCTGCAGGGCCACGCTCCCTCTGAGACCCTGTAGAATCCTTCCTTGCCCCTTGCTGGTTTCTGGCGGTGACCAGCAATCCTCAATGGTCCTTGGCCTGCAGCTGTGTCACTTTCATCTCTGTCTCAGTCTTCACGTGGCATTTTCCTCTTCTTATAAGGACACCTGTCATATTGGATTGGGACTTGCCCTGATGACTTCATCTTAACTTGACTGCATTTGCAAAGAGGTCACATTCAACAAGGTCACATTCAGAGTTTCAAACAAGGTCACATTCAGAGCTCCCAGAGTTAGGACTTCAACATATCTTTTGGGGGAACACACATCAACCCCCAACCGGAAGTCTTGCTTGACTGAGTTCAGGTCCTTCTCTCTGCTCACATGGCATCTTTTTACCAAATTTGTCATTGGAAGTGTCCGTTTGTATACTTGTCACCCTGCCCTCTGTCCCACCTCCAAGACTATGAGCTTTCCTTTCTTTTCTTTAGAGGCAGAGTCTTGCTCTGTCACCTAGGCTGGAGTGCAGTGATGCGATCATAGCTCACTGCAGCCTCAAACTCCCGGCTCAATCAGTTCTCCCGCCTAGGCCTCTCAAGTGGCTGGGACTACAGGTGCATGCCACCACACCCAGCTAATTTTTTCAGTTTTTGTAAAGACAGGGTCTCACTATGTTGCCCAGGCTGGTCTCTAACTCCTGGGCTCAAGCAGTTCTCCCACCTTGGCCTCTCAAAGCACAGAGATTACAGGAGTGAGCCACCGTGCCCAGCCTTCTGAGTTTTTTAGGAACAGGGACCCCATGTCAATTTTTATTTCTGCATCCCCATGGCCCAGCGCCCTGACTCATTTGTAGTAAGTGTCTGATGAAAGGGGCTTGCACTCAGAAAGCCCTGGCTGTGGCCTGGAGTCGGAAGGCCCAGCCAAGCCCTGCCTCTGTCACTTCGAATGTGGCCTTCGGCAAACCGTGTCACTTCTCTGGACTTCAGTTTCCAATCCTATAAAATGTGAGTAAAAACTCCTGTCATGCCTCCCTCACAGAGAGGTCAAGGGGCTCCAAGATGATGTGTGTGATGAAAGCCCTTCGGAGCCGCTGTCTGTAAAACAGAGAAAGTTGTGACATTCATTCTTTTCCAGCCCAGGACTTTATCTCCTGCTCCATCTTTCCTGACTCAGGCCTCAACTGCAGCCTCCGTCATCCCATCTGGAAGGTTTGCCTCAGAGCCCAGCCAAGGTCTGGGCAGGCCTGGGCATCCCCTGATTGGAGTTGGAGGTCGCCTGCTGCCGGTGGAGAAACAATGTCACCACCCAGTGGCTGCCCAACCCAGTTCAGTTCCAACCTGAACTGCCCTTCTGAAAAGACAATGTGACCTTTGCAGCATGATCACTGCCAAAAGTAGTCATTTTATAGCAGAAATCCAGAGATACTGGGTAAACTCTGCAAAGTGGAAGAGACAAAAATGTGAAGCTTTCTACCACCTCTCACTGCAGCTCCACTGTTGGAGGGACCACAGGGATGGGGTAATGGAACCAATTCGTTCCCCTGGATAGGAGTTCCCCTGGATAGTAGTTCCCCTGGATAGTAGTTCCCCTGGATAGTAGTTCCCCTGGTTGTCTACATCCAGGGCTCTTCCTCTGGTGTTTGTCTACTCTGGGTGTTTACACCCTGCCAGAGCAGAGGCTGGCTTAAGATCTGTGGGCGGGCAGATCCCAGGGTCCCTCACTCTCACACAAGCAGGTTTTAGCCCATGCTGGTGAGGCGTGAATGACAGACTGGAGAGGAATTCACTTCAAGTCAGTGGTTTGGGATGGCAGGGCTGTTCATTTCCTGTGGCTGCCATAAAAAGGTACCACAAACGTGGATGGCTTAAAACAACAGAAACTGATTCTCTCACAGTTCCGGAGGCTAGAAGTCCAAAATCAAGGAGCCTGTAAGGCCATGCTCCCTCCTTAGGCTCTAGCGTGGAATCCTTCCTTGCCTCTTGCAAGTCCCTGGTTGCTGCCAGTGATCCCTGGCGCTCCTTGGCTGCGGCAGCATCACTCGAATCTCTGCCTCTGTTGTCGCATAGCCATCTCTGTGTGTCTCCACTGTGGCTTCACATCTCCCTCTCTTCCTAAGCAGCAGCGTTGGATTTTGACTCAGTGACCACCTGAGCAGGTGCCTGTAATCCCAGCTACTCGGAAGGCTGAGGCGGGAGAATCGCTCGAACCCAGGAGGAGGAGGTTTCAGTGAGCCAAGATCACACCGCTGCACTCCAGCCTGGCAATAGAGTGAGACTCCATCTCAAAAAAGAAAAAAAAAAAAAAGAAATGAAATGAAATGAAACAAAATATGGAGTCTTATGCAGTTGCACTATCTTTGATCCTCTTGTAGATTTCCAAGAAGAAACAATTTCCACTTTACCTGGGCAAGCTGGTGAGGTCCCATGATGCCACAAGACAGAGCAGAACTCCTAAGGGCAGCGGATATCACTGGTCCCTGGATCCTTCTCCAGAGGTAATAATGGTGTGAGATTCTGTCCATAGGCATCCTGGGAGAGCAGCTGGTCTGTTGGGGGTTTCAAGATAGCCACAGAGAAAATCAACCCAACAACAGGACAAAGCATGATAGACAGTCGCAGTCCTGGGCTTTGTTCTGGATTTCACAGGCTCTTAGTATGACTGGGCTGGAGGAGACCTTCGATCTGTGCAACCTCCTTGGTCTACTGATGAGGAAATGGATGTGTGGGGCAGCAAGAAGGACACTGCGTCACCAAGGAATGTCTGGCCTAAACGAATCACTTCAGGTGCCTGCAGCCACACCGGAAATGGGGCCCTTTTGGTCTGTCCTTCACAGCTTCTCGTTCCCCTTCTTCTGGCCAATTAGAGAATTGCATTTCCTAGCCATCATGACAGGCTCGGGGATACTCAAGCAGGGCCGGCTCTAGGTGCCCCTGGGATCGATGGGGATGCTGGAAAGAGAGGTGCTCTTTCAGTTGGATTTGCTGGGCTGGGATCATGTTAAGTTGGAACTTCCAAGAGCTATCTTCCCTAGACTCATGAAGAAGTTTTTTTGCTGGAAGAGAAATGAAACCAACCCAGAGGGAAGCAGAATTGATAAAATATTCATGCCCCTGAGGCTGTGCACCAGGCAGCCCTGTCTAGCCACATCATCTGAGTCCCTGGATCCATGCTTAAGTCAGTCCACCCTGGGCCTTCCCCACTTCAGGAGTTCCTTTGGCACTCAGGGAGCTCACGTTGGTGAATTTATGATGCCCACTCGCAACTGAAAACAATGATGACTACAGAGGTCTCCCTGTGATGCAGTCCCGACACTAACTTCCCAGAGTCAGGCCACACTTCACAGGTGAAGGGCACAGTCTCTCTCAAGACTGCCCCCTCTTCAGACATCAGCTGCAGGCTCAGGGGTTCCCAGGCCACCTGCAAGGAGCTGATCAGAGAATTGGACATGATCTGATTAGTATTTTAAAAGAATTACTTGTCTGTGGTCTTGAAAATCAACTGTTTAGGCCAAGGTAGCAGCAACACAATCAGTTGGGGCTACTGCAGTCATCCAAATGGGGGATGATGAGCCAGAAGGTGAGGAGTGGCTGAATTCTGGAGATCCTTTGAAGGCAGAGCCAACAGGATGTGTAACAGATCTGAAGAATTAAAAGTAAGAGAGTCAAACAGCAGGAAAAAATGCCTTCCCCTTCAGGAGAAGTGGACTGGGGCAGGATAAGGAGCATAGATTTGGACATCACACAGTGAAACGTCTCTTGGACACCCAGTGGTGAGGTTAAGCACAGAGTTGGATACAGGAGTCTGGAGGTTTTGGAGAGGCCCTGGTTGGAGACATGCATTTGGGAATTGGTAGCGTTTAGGAAGTATTTAGAGCCAGTAACCTGGATAAGATCACCCAGCCCTGGGCCCTGGAGCCCTGGACATTAAGAAGTCATGGAGAGAAAAGCAAGGAATTCATCACCATTTTAAAAAGGAGAGTTTACCTTCAGGGCAGGGAGGGAATTTTGGGAAGGAGCATGTGGGTTGTGAGGATGTTTTTGGGGTGCCAGTAATATTCTAGTTCTTGAGCTGGTTGGTAATTGTGTGGATATTCGCTGGATATTAGTCCATGATGCTCATATTTATGACTTATGAACTTTTGTGTATGTAGGTTATAGTTCATCATTTTAAAAGCTGAGAGAGACCAGGTGCAGTGGCTCATGCCTGTAATCCCAGCACTTTGGGAGGCCAATGCTGGTGGATCACCTGAGGTCAGGAGTTTGAGACCAGCCTGGCCAACATGATAAAACCCCATCTCTACTAAAAATACAAAAATTAGCCCAGGCATAGTGGCACATGCCTGTAATCCTAGCTACTCAGGAGGCTGAGGCAGGAGAATCGAGAATCAATTAAACCTGGGAGGCAGAGGTTGCAGTGAGCCAAGATTGCACCATTGCACTCCAGCCTGGCCAACAAGAGAAAAACTCCGTCTCAAAAAAAAAAAAAAAAAAAAAAAAAAAAATGCTGACAGAGAGAAAGAGAGAGGAAATGGAAGAATGGGAATGACCAGAAATGATTTACGTTGAGACACAGGAACCTGCATTTTTATTTTTTAATTTAATTTCGTATTTTTAAAAATGGCTTGGGGATCCTTTAAGGGAAAACAAATCCAATTACCAACATGGAAGGTGTGTGGAAGAAAGGGAAACCATGTTCAAAGACTGATGCTGTATTGGATTGAGGATCCTAGCAACAAAGGGCTGGTCTCCTAGCAACAAAGGAAGGCTGAGGATGGGCCTCTGACTAGACCCAGGGCTGACTGCTGATTCTCCTTGGGTTGCTCCTCTCTTAATAATCACATGTAATAATGATGGAACAATTTTCTCTTGTTAGAGAACATTCACATTTAATTTATTTGGCTTCCTTAACAGCTTTGTGAGATGTGTAGGGGATCTAAAATTATATCTCAATCTACGAAAAAGAACACCAAGATTCAGGGAAAATAGGACAATGCCATTTCTACAGTGAGGAGGAGGCTTTGTTATCTAAGTCAATGCCCCATTTCCTGAGGGGAAATCTAAGACTGGAATCCAAGTTGTCTGATGTCCCTGGAGTTCTCCCCAATGATAAGGCCTGGTCAGTCTGGAAGAAGTGACTCCAGCTGCTCCTGACATATCACCAGCTCTAAAAAATGAGACTCAAAGGGCAAATAAGGTCTTAGTTTTATTTTTAACACAGTTTGACCCAGTGGACCCCCTGAAAGGGTCTTGGTAACTCCCAGTGGTCCCCAACCACACTTTGAAAACAACCGCTGGCCCAGAGCAGGGAGGTAAACTGTGGAGGGGGTGAACAGAGAAGGAAAGTCCCCAGGGTCCCAGTGTTGGCCACAGCCAGCTGTGGCTGGAAGGCTGGGAAGGGAACACCACTCATGTGTTTGTCTCAGTCAGCTCAGTTGCTATGACAAAACACCAGACTGGGTGGCGTCAACAACAGACATTTCTCATGGTTCTGGAGGCTGGGAAGTTCAAGGTCAAGATGCTGGCCAATTTGGTTCCTGGTTCATAGACCCGTCTTTTCACCGGATCTTTCCTGGCAAAGAGAAAGATTGATTCCTCTCTCTGCCTCTTCATAGAAAGCCACTAATAAAATCCCAAGAGCCCTTCCTCATGACCTCATCTAACCCTAATTACCTCCCCAAGGCCTCATGTACAAATAACATCACATTGGGAGTTACCACTTTAATGTGAATTTTGGAGGGACATAATTCAGTCCAGAGACGTGTTCATCCTGTTTTGGTGCTAATGCTATTGAGGTTTGGGGGCTAATTTTCCTGAACCATGGCTTCCTCTGAACATCTCATCCTCTGCCCACCATGGGTACCTCCTGGAGGTGCAGGGGGCTGGCGGGCAGAGCAGAATTTGCACCTTTCTTACCTCCCCTGTGATGTAGACCTGGGTCTGGACTCACAGGAGGCTCATAAATACCAGTGACTGGAACAGAGCAGTCAGGCTATGTCCTCAGCCAACCCTGAGCGCCCTAAGCAGGCACCTCATATGCTTTCTGGGAGACCAGTGAGGCGGTGCTGGGCTGCAGCCCGGAGTGTGGACCTTGCCAAGCGCCAGCCCATCTCTCTGCAGAAAAGCTCCCATTTTTGTCTGGTGCTCCCCCTTCCCTGTTTCAGCTGCATCTTTGAGACAAGGTGGTCAGAGCTGGCAGAAATCAGGTGTCTGGGAATGAGATTTGAATCAGCGTTTTTTCCCCTCTGCATGACTGTGCTAAGTGAAAATCTCCCTCCTCTCCCAGCAGGAGACTCTCCATGTGGAGGGGGCAAAAGGGAAGTTAGGGGAAGCAGCAAAATGAGAATATTGGCCCAGCTTGTCTTCAGAATCTGCCACCCCATGTTCCGAGCATAGTTCAAATTGCCAGGGTCCGTCCACTGTAGCCCTACCCTACCCGCCCTATTCCCAGATGTCCTGGGGCTCCTGCAGGAGGAGGGATTAAACTGGCCTCCCTGGTCCGTGACTCTCTCATGTCACCCAGTTCCTACTCCAGTCTGGAATGCTTTGCTCTTCTTTCCAAGTCATTCCTCCTCTCACCTCAATTTCCTCCTCCTGCACATGGGCGCCCCCTCCAGACTCCATGCAGCCCCCACCACCATCTCCAATCCCTCAGATCCCTGCTTGCTGCAGGATGCCAGGCATTTGCAATGCATCTCACATTGCTTTTTCTTGTTATTGAATATGAGATCATCTCTCTCAAATCAGAATATAAGAAACCCCTTGAAGACTACATCAAGTGTTATTCATTCCTAGTACCCTCCCTTCCTTCCGAATGTTGTCCTTCTCTCTCCTCCTCCCACTCCATTAAACACACACACACACACACTCTCACAGACAGGAAGGTACGATGGCATTCTAGATGCTTAGTGGAAAATGATTTGGAGAATGGAAAGACAAGCCACGAACTGGGAGAAAATTTTGCAAAACACATATCTGAGAAAAGACTTGAGTCCAAAATATATAAAGAACTCTTAAAAGTCAACACCCAGTTTTAAAAAATGAACAAAAATACAAAAAATAGCCAGGCGTGGTGGTGGGCACCTGTAATCCCAGCTACTCAGGAGGCCGAGGCAGAAAATCGCTTGAACCTGGGAGGCAGAGGTTGCAGTGAGCCACGCTCACACCACTGCACTCCAGCCTGGGTGACAGAGGGAGACTGCGTCTCAAAACAAAAAAAAAAAGAGGGGGCAAAAGATCTGAGCAGATACCTCACCAAAGATGTACAGATGGCAGACACAGACATGAAAAGATTCTCCACATCATATGTTATCAGAATTGCAAATTAAAACAACGAGACACCACTAGGCATCTGTTAGAATGGCTAATTCTAATAGATGGCTAAAATCCAGAACACTGACACCACCAAATGCTGACAAAGATGTAGAGTAACAGCAACTCTCATTCACTGCTGGTCAGAATGCAAAACGGTACAGTCATTTCTGAAGACAGTTTAGCAGTTTCTTTCTTTTCTTTCTCTTTCTTTTTTTTTTTTTTTTTTTTTTTGATATGGAGTCTGGCTCTGTCGCCCAGGCTAGAGTGCAGTGGCGCGATCTCGGCTCACTGCAAGCTCCGCCTCCCGGGTTCACGCCATTCTCCTGCCTCAGCCTCCCCAGTAGCTGGGACTACAGGCACCTGCCACCATGCCTGGCTAATTTTTTGTATTTTTAGTAGAGACGGGGTTTCACCATGTTAGCCAGGATGGTCTCGATCTCCTGACCTCGTGATCCGCCCACCTCAGCCTCCCAAAGTGCTACGATTCCAGGCGTGAGCCACTGTGCCGGGCCAGTTTGACAAAATTAAACATACTTTTACAATAAGATCCAACAACTGTTGTTTGTACTCCTTGAAATGTGCCCACAGGAGTTGAAAGCTTAAGTCCACACAAAAACTTATACATAAATATTTATAATAGCTTCATTCGTAATAGCTCAAACTCAGAAACAACCAAAATGTCTTTTAACACATGAATGGATGAATAAACTGTGGTACATCCCAACAATGGAATATTATTCAGCAATTTGAAGAATGAGGTATCGGCCGGGCATAGTGGCTTATGCCTGTAATCTGAGGCGGATGGATCATTTGAGGTCAGGAGTTCAAGACCAGTGTGGCCAACATGGTGAAACCCTGCTTCCACTAAAAATACAAAAATTAGCAGGGCATGGGGGTGAGCGCCTGTTATCCCAGTACTCATGAGGCTGAGGCAGGAGAATCACTTGAACCCAGGAGGCAGAGTTTGCAGTGAGCCGAGATCGTGCTACTGCTCTTGAGACTCTGTCTCAAAAAAAAAGAAAATAAAAAGAAAAAGAAAAGAAAAAGAAAAATGAGCTATCAGCCCATAAGCAGGCGTGGGATCTTAGATGTATATTACTAAGTGAGACCGGTTGCAGTGGCTTGCTCCTGTAATCACAGCACTTCGGAAGGCTGAGGTGGGAGGATCACTTATAAGAGGCCAGGAGTTTGGAACCAGCCTGGGCAATATAGTGAGACTCTGTCTCTAAAAATAAATAAATAAGTATGTATATTATTAAGTGAAAGAGACCCCTCTTGGAAAGTCTACATACTGTATGACTCCAACTATGGGACACTCTGGAGTTGGCAAAACTATGGAGACAGTGAAAAGATCCATGGTTGCCAGGGGTTATGGGGAAGGAAGGGTAAAAAGGTGGAACACAGGGAATTTTTAACGCAGTGAAATCATTCTTCACGGTGCTGCAATGATGCATGATGCATGATGCTGCAAATGAAAATCTCACAAATTTTCATTTGTGAAAATCCATCAAATGTACAACACAAAGAATGAGCCCTAATGTAAACTGTGGACTTCAGTTAATAATCATGTGTCCATATTGGCTCATCAGTTGTGATAAATGTACCACCGAAATGCAAGATGAAAATAGTAAGGGAAACTCACTGTGTATGGGAGGCATATGGCAGCTCTCTACATTTTCTGTTTATTTTTTTCTGTAAATCTAAAACTAGTCTTAACATTTTTAAAGAATTATAACTAGAAAAAAGCTGTCAATTTGAAGCGAGTCTGTGTCTAACAAGTCACGTCCATGTAAATGTTTAAAACTGAGTGGCACTTGCTGTCTGCCAGGCATTGGGCTCTGAGCACTTCACATGCATACATTCATTTCAGCCTTGCAAGAATCCTATGAGGTCCCTGCCTATTTTACAGGTGAGAAAACTGAGGCCCAGTGAGGTTAAATAACTTGATCAGTTATGGTTAGTAAGTAGTGGAGCTGAGATTCAAACCCAGGCAGTGTTGCTCTAGCTACTGTGCTCTATTACCCCTCATTACTCTTCCCCAAACTTTTCATTTTATTTTATTTCATTTATTTATTTAGAGATGGGATCTTGCTGTGTTGCCCAGGTTGGAGTGCAATGACATCATCATAGTTCACTGCAGTCTTGACCTCCTGAGATCAAGCTATCCTGCTATCTCAGCCTTCCAAAGTGCTGGGATTACAGGCATGAGCCTTCAAGTCTGGCCCAAACTTTTCATTTTGAAAAAGGATAGAAGAGGGGCCCCCAAGGGACTAATTTTTAAAATCAACTTTATTATGGAGTAATTTACCTAAAGTCACCCATTTTAAGTGTTCAGTTTCATGAGTTTGAGACAAACACCTATGCTAATATAAACACCACCACAACCAAGGAATAGGCCATTTCCATCACCACAGAAAGCTCCCTCATGCTCCTTCCCAGGCCACTCCCACCCCACCTCCAGCCTCAGGCCGCCAGTGATCTGCTTTCAGTCCTTGCCATTTAGTTTTGACTTTTTTTTTTTTTTTTGAGACGGAGTCTCGCTCTGTCACCCAGGCTGGAGCGCAGTGGCCGGATCTCAGCTCACCGCAAGCTCCGCCTCCCGGGTTTACACCATTCCCCTGCCTCAGCCTCCTGAGTAGCTGGGACTACAGGCACCTGCCATCTTGCCTGGCTAGTTTTCTGCATTTTTTAGTAGAGACAGGGTTTCACCGTGTTAGCCAGGATGGTCTCGATCTCCTGACCTTGTGATCCGCCCGTCTCAGCCTCCCAAAGTGCTGGGATTACAGGCTTGAGCCACCACACCCAGCCGACTTTTCTAGAGTTTTCTAGAGTTATGAGTGGATCATACAGTATGTCACCCTTTTGTAGCTGGCTTTTTTTGTGCGTGTCAGAGCTAGGGTAGGCATCCTGATATGTTTGAAATTCCACCATACTGCTTGCTGTGGTTTGAATGTGTATGCCAGAGTTTATGTGTTGGGAACTTAACCCCCAATGCATCAGAGTTGGGAGTTGGGGTCTAATAAGAGGGGACTAGGTCGTGACAGCTCTGCCCTCATGAATGAATTAATGTTATTTCAAGAGTGGGCTTTTTATAAAGGGGACTCTGGCCCCCTCTTGCTCTCTTGTTTGCTCTCCCTTCCTAGTGCCATGCCCTTGGACTTCCCAGCCTCCAGAACCTGGAGTCAAATATATTTCTGTTCATTTTAAATTATCAAGTCTGTGCTATTCTGTTATAGCAACAGAAAATGGACTAAAACACTGTTGCATGTATTGGTAGTTCACTCAAAGGAACTAATTTCTGATTGCAAGATTTCAGATATGGTAATCCCCAGGAGAGGAAAGCACACTTTTTATTATTATTGTTATGAATAGGACCTTCCCAGGCTGCTTGAGTTGTTCTGATCCTGGTCCCACTTCAAAGCAGGGGAGGCTGAGTGATGTCACGCTGAACTGGGCCCCAAATGGGCTCCAAGCACAAGAAGTTGTTGGAGGGACTGAGTCACTCCCAGCCCAAGCGAGTGATGGAAAGGGCAGGTTAGTTGTGGAACCTGGTCTCATGGAAGGGTTCTCCCTCCCAGACTGAATTTCCTTCTTTGCTGAATACAGAGGACTGCCCTGCATGGCTTTCTTCATTAGAGAAAGCTATGAGAAGCTTTGAGCTCCTCCAAGTAAACTGTTTCGTACTCTCAAACAGGCTGTTAATGATGATGATTAATAATAAATTAAGCAAAAGAAGGCCAGGTGCGGTGGTGGCTCATGCCTGTAATCCCAGCACTTTGGGAGGCCGAGGCAGGTGGATCACTTGAGGTCAGGAGTTCGAGACCAGCCTGACCAACATGGTGAAACCCCATGTCTACTAAAAATACAAAAATAAATAAATAAATAAATAAATAAATAAATAATTAGCCAGGCGTAGTGGCGCACGCCTGTAATCCCAGCTACTCAGGAAGCTGAGGCAGGGGAATCACTTGAACCCGGGGTGGAGGTTGCAGTGAGCCAAGATTGTGCCACTGTACTCCAGCCTGGGCAACAAGAGTGAAACTCCATCTCAAAAAGTATATATAATAATAATAATAATAATAATAATAAATTAAGCAAAAGGAAAGGAAAGGATGAAGGTAGCATGCTGTGGTTGACAGAATAATTTTACATCCTAGAAAATAGATTAAATGAAATTACACTTTTCAATGTAAAAACGTTGTGTTTCCTAGGAAAAAGGCAGATGTGTCCTAACCGCTCCTGACTGCACACATACGCAATTTACAATTGTGCTTTCTGAGCAGATTTGGAGCTCTCCTGGGGCTTAGCTGACCTGGGTCTGGGTCTGGTCTCAGCACTCCTGCTAAACCCTCCTAGGGAAGGTGCTCGGGTTGACAGCTCTCTGGGCCTCGGCTTCCATGTCTGTAAACAAGATGCTTGGAGCACAAGTTCTCAAGTTACCTGGTGGCTCTTTATATTTTTAACCCTTTAAATCTTCAGATTTTTAGGGTTTTAACCCCATTGGTATAGCTTGGCCCTGAAGAGAGCAAGCGCACATTGCTGTGTGACAGACAGACCACTAAGGGGCGCTGCTTCCTCAGAGGAGGCGGGAGTTCGCTGCCTCCTCCCCATTCTCTCTGAAGAAATGTCCACACTCATCAAAAGTGGTTGTGATAAAATGTTGAGGTTTGGAATGATGAGAAACACGGAAGCCAAATCATAGGACCTGATAGATATGTGGCCAACATAGGAACAGTGGAATATGTGATCTTTGTGACCATCCCCTCCCCAAGGCCAGATCGAACACCAACCCCTTGGCATACACTGACGTGAATTGCTTAATGATAGGAGGAAATACATTCTGAAAAATTTGTCATTAGGCGATTTTGTCTTTGTGCAAACATCACAGAGTGTACTTACGCAACCCTAGGGGGTACAGCTTACTACACTCCTAGGGTATATGGGATAGCCAGTTGCTCCTACGATACAGAGTTGTATAGCATATTCAGACTGTTCTGAATACCGCAGGCATTTGTAACACAGTGGTAAGTATTTGCGTATCTAAACATCGCTAAACATAGAAAAGATACAGTTAAAAAAAAAAAAAAAAAAGATAAAGCCGGGCGCAGTGGCTCATGCCTGTAATCCCAGCACTTTGGGAGGCCGAGGCAGGCAGGTCATGAGGTCAGGGATCGAGACCATCCTGGCCAATACGGTGAAACTTTGTCTCTACTGAAAATACTAAAAATTAGCCGGGTGTGGTGGTGGGCGCCTGTGGTCCCAGCTACTCCGGAGGCTGAGGCAGGAGAATGGCGTGAACCCAGGAGGCAGAGCTTGCAGCGAGCTGAGATCGCGTCAGTGCACTCCAACCTGGGCGACCGAGCCAGACTCCGTCTCAAAATAAAAAAGATAGACCGGTTTAGGGAGGGCATTTACCATGAAGGAAGCTTGCAGGACTGGAAGCTGCTTTGGCTGAGTCAGGCAGTGCGTGGTGAGTGAATGTACACTGTTCTCTACTGTGGGCTTTATAGACACCGCACACTTAGGCTACACTCAATGTATACACAAGATTTCTTTTTTCAACGATAAATTAGCCTGAGCTTACTGTAACTCTTTTACTTTCTAAATGGCTTTTAAGACATTTTTTGACTCTTGTTAATAACGCTTAGCTTAAAACACACTTTGTACAGCTGTTCCAAATTGTTTTCTTGTATTCTGTAAGCTTTTTTCTATTTTTGAAATTATTTATTTTTGTCTGTGTTGTAAACTTCTTTGTTAAAAACTAAGACACAAACATGCATATTAGCCTAGGCCCACACAGGGTCATGATCATCAATGTCAGTCCTCCACCTCCACATTTTGGCCCACTGGAAAGGTCTTCAGGGGCGTTAACAGACATGGAGCTGTCATCTCCTAGGATAACAATGCCTTCTTCTGGGTACTTCTTGAAGGACCTGACTGAGGATGTTTTACAGTTAGGCTTTTTTTTTTTTTTTTTTTGAGAGGGAGTCTTGCTTTGTCACCCAGGCTGGAGTGCAGTGGTGTGATCTCGGCTCACTACAACCTCCACCTCCCGGGTTCAAGTGATTCTCCTACCTCAGCCTCCCGAGTAACTGGGATTACAGGCACCCGCCACCATGCCCAGGCTAATTTTTATATTTTTTTTTAGTAGAGACAGGGTTTCACCATGTTGGCCAGTCTGGTCTCTAACTCCCCACCACAGGTCATCCGCCCACCTTGGCCTCCCAAAGTGCTGGGATAACAGGCATGAGCCACTACACCTAGACAGTTTTTTTAAAAATAAGTAAAAGTGCACCCTAAAATAACAATTAAAAGTATAATATAGTAAACATATAAGCCAGCACCACAGTGATTTATTATTATCAATTATTATGTACTGTACATAGTGACATGTGCTAGACTGTCATATGACTGGCAGCCTGTAGGTTGTTTACACCAGCATCACTACAAACACATGAATAATTTCTTGCACTACAATGTCACAACAGCTATGGTGTCAATAGCAGAGATAAATTTTTCAGCTCCATTATAACATTATGAGACCACCAAGTGATACGGGACAGCCGTCATATACCTGGACTATCTCGACTGAAATGTCATTATGCGTGACTATATTTCCAAATCACTTTCCCACACGGCTGGATCAGTGTTTGTTTGATTGGTTAGTTGAATGGTTTCCCCATTTAATTTAATAAATACACCACAAAGAACTCTTCTTCAGTTCTGTAAATTTAACTACTCGTTTCTGCATTTTTATTCATCTAAGTAATCATTACTAATACCTACTAAAATCACTCCGACTTTCCCACTTCATCAGACGGGCCTTCCCTAGCCACCCCCACTGGACTAGCACCTGAGCCTCCTTCACCTTCTGTCCTCCTCACCAGCTTTAGTTTTCTCTGTAGCACTCCGTCACCACCCGACTCCCACATTTCCTCATTTCTGTGTCTTTGTGTCTTGTCGGTCTCCTACCCTGGCATATAAGCAGCATGAAGACACAGACCGTCTACAGCGTTCGCTGGGCCTCCCTAGAGCCTCAGCCTGTGCCTACTGGGACATGCTATGCTTCTTTCAATCTAAGTCTGCCCAGACTGGTAGGAGAGTGATTTGGTAAGAGAGTGCAAAAGCCAAGGGAAAAAAAAAAGAAAAAATAGCCTCTAGCCTTTGACTCAGTAATCACATTCTGGGAATGGATCCTAATGCAGTAATTCACATGAGCCCTGGGGATGGGATGGGCTGGAGGTGTTGCCTTCCCTCTCCCTGTGTGGGGTCTGAAGCCCTGAGGGACAAGGAGTCACTGTGCCCTCCTCCAAGATACCCTCCTCACAACGCAACATTTATTGTACAAGTACCATACCAGGGACTGTTCTGAGCCCATTCAGTCCTTTCACTCCTATGGAGCTGTTTTTTTCTTTCTTTTTTTTTTTTAAACAGGTATCACTTTGTCACCCAGGCTGGAGGGCCGTGGCATGATCTCAGCTCAAATGCAGCCTTGACTTCCTGGGCTCAAGCAATCCTTCTGCCCCAGCCCCCCAAGTAGCTAGGACTACAAGCCCACACCACCATGCCTGGCTAATTTTTATATTTTTTGTAGAGACAGGGTTTTGCCATGTTGCCCAGGCTGGTCTCAAACTCCTGGACTCAGGCAACCCGCCCACCTTGGCCCCCCACAGTGCTGAGATTACAAGCGCGAGCACCCCACCCAACCTCTTAGGAGCATTTTGAGTGAGGCGCTTCGTACAGATGAAGCATGTGAAGGAAAAGGGAGTTCACATCAGTGAACTCCATCAGTGGAGCCAAGATTTGAACCCAGGTCCCCTGACTGCACAAGCATGCCCTGAACTCATTGTACGACTCTGCCTCTGCAGCAGTGCAGGACCTGAGTGGTGGAGGTGGCAGGGTGGGAGGCGTATCCAGACATACAGACATAAGGTACACCGCCATAATTTTGTTTCATCTGGGACAAGAGTCTACTGCTGTCCTGAAGTAGTCTCCTAGGTTTACATTTCAGTTCAACAAAAGTGCACCATTAAACCACTCAGTGCAAGCTTCAAACACTTTACTCATTTTCTCTTGGAAGTGAGGACATGGTGAGGCAGAGGTGTACTTACTGAGGCCTCCAGTGTGGGCCACTAATAATCGCTGGAGGAGTCAAGCTCCTTTTGGTTCTCCTGGCTAGGTCATTTACCGGCTCTGTGACGCTGGGAAAATCACTTCTCTGGGCCTGGGCTTTTTCATCTGTAACAATTAGCAGAAACCACGCTGTACCCAATCAATAAATATTACTTTCAAAGGATAATTGTCATGGTGTAATTTACACTAGCAAAAAGCTGTAAACAACTGAATATCCAATAATGGAGAAATGACTCCATTGCACAATAATTTCAGACCAGAACTGTCTAAAACCATTAAAAATTACATTGAAAAATGAACACAAAATGTTATGGTAAAAAAAAAAAAAAATCAGAGGCCAGGTGCAGTGGCTCACGTCTGTAACCCCAGCACTTTGGGAGGCAGAGGTGGGTGGATCACTTGAAACCAGGAGTTCGAGGCCAGCCCGGCCAGCATGGTGAAACCTTGTCTTTACTAAAAATACAAAAATTAGGCACGCATGGTAGTGCATGCCTGTAATCCCAGCTACTCGGGAGGCTGAGACAGACATGAGAATCGCCTGAACCTGGGAGGCGGAGGTTGCAGTGAGCCAAGATTGCGCCACTAAACTCCAGCTTGGGAGTCAGAGCTAGACTCTGTCTCCAAAAAAAAAAAAAAAAACTCAGGCATAACTACAATTTGGTTGAACAAATATTCTGAAGGAAATACCCAAACAGTAGCGTATTTATGGGTGATAAGACACCAGAGTGACAATTTCTTCCTTATATTTTTACATCTTTTCTGAATATTTCAAAAGAAGTTTGCTTTTCTTTGTAACAGACAAAGATTATTTACAAAGTTGGTCTCCTTTCATTTTCTACCTTATTGGTGAATGCTTTAGCAGGAGGGCGTAGGACTAGAAGTGGAAGGATGGGAGATGGGGAAAGCGGAAAGCCCAGTTTCACTAGCGTTTATTGAGCATCTGGTATATCCAGGCACTGTGTAGGGTGTGACAGCTGAGTGAAAGCTCAATAACCAGGCATTACTGTACAGAGAAGACAAGGGAATGTCATGTTCAAAGGCCCTGGGGTGTGAAATAGAAGGCTTATAGGAGCACAGAAAGTAAGGCCCAGGGGGAGAGGTGAGATGGGGTTCAGAGATGGGCAGGCTGGAAATGCCCCAGAGGCCCTGTCAGCTTAATCAAGGGATTCAGATTACATTTTGAGGACCCTGGAGCCACGGAGGATTTATTTTTTAATTTTTTATTTATTTTTTTTTTTTTGAGATGGAGTCTTGCTCACCGCCCAGGCTGGAGTGCAGTGGCGCGATCTCGGCTCACTGCAAGCTCCGCCTCCCGGGTTCACGCCATTCTCCTGTCTCAGCCTCCCGAGTAGCTGGGACTACAGGCTGAAATTTTATTTGGTGTATTAAGTTCTATACAATTTTATCACCTGTGTGGTTTTCTGTATCTCAAGATACTGAACAATTCCACCACCACAAAGATCCCTCCCCCTGCCTTTGATAACTACACCCCCTTCCTCTGACTCTTTCTTTCCTTCTACTGCCCACCAGAGCCAGGGACTAATCAGTGGGGAGGGTAAGTAGGAGGCAACGGGAGAGCCTGGGAGAGCTCACAGGGGTCAAGGTTTGGGGCCTGCCTGGTTAGCTATGACCATGGGAATGTCCAGGTGAAAGTCCCTCTGGGGCCAATGGATTTAAATATCCGTGGCTTAGGAGAGAAGCCTGGGCTGGAGGTGAGATTTGGGAGGGTCTTGTCTAGTCAGGGGGTGGAGTAAGAGAGGACTGAGAAAGGAGCTGCCTTTCAGGTGACAGTCCGCTTCGGCACAGGGGTCCCTTGTTTTGCAGTTAGCTGCCTCCTTGGGCCTGGCAAAGCCCTGGTGTTGCTTAAGGAGCCCTCTCTGTGCAGAGGGCTCTCCCAGCATGCCCATCCCCCACCCAGGAGTCTCAGAGCCAGGCACAGGAGGTCCTTCTGCACAATGGCCCCCCGTTAGCTGTATCCTGTTCAGTCCCCAAGCACAGGGCTTGTTAATCCCAGCCCTGCCATTCCAGGAAGGACTCCAGAGGTCACGGAATCCAAAGCGTTGAATTTACAAAGAAGAAAATTAGTCCTCGGAGGAGAGGCTTGGCCAAGCCCATAGATGTGATCTGCTGGCCGAAAGGGGGCTGTTTGTTTACTCGTTCAGGATCGGTTTTCCCCCTACAGGAAAAGGGAGGTGAAACCCAGGCGAGATGGATGCAAGTTTCTCAACACTTTAATTCGGCAGCTTTAATTGAGCGTGTACTATGTGCCAGGGAGGGCCAGGGTTTTCGGGATAGGAGGTGAACAAGGCACGGGCCCTAAGGCTGCTGGATAAGGGCATCGAAGGGTTAAATTCTGGGAGCGCTGCGTGGGGGAAGGGGTAGAGGAATCTCCCGAGGAAAGGCCCCCTTCCCGGCTTCTCAGGCTCCGGAAACCCGGGCGCGAGGAGCCTGGGAAGGGCTGCCCCGCAGGCCTTGGCCTCCCCCGCGGAGCTCCCTCTGGCGCTGGGAGGGGCCGCTCTCGAATTACAACAAAAGAGGCTGGAGGCCGGGCCTTCAGCGGCAGCCGCCTTCGGGGAAGGAGGTGGGTCCGGGGAGGGGTTTGCCATCCTCCTCTGGTTAAAAGTAAGGGGGAAAAGAGTAAACGCGCGACTCCTGCGCGCGGCTACCTGCAGTTGGTGCTTGCTTTCTCCAGCCATCGAAGACCTCAGCCGCTTCCTCTGCTGGGGAAAGGGGCTCCGTGGCGGCTGAAGCAGAGGGAGACCACCGTGGAGAGCGCGGTCCCAGCCGGGCCACTGCGGATCCCTGAAACCAAGTAAGAGCGCTTCCCGCGCCACCCCCTCCCCGAAGCGGTTCGCGAGAAAGCGGGAGCGTCCCTGTGGGGTCTCCAGGCTTCGCCCTGCGCGGGGCTGCCTCTCGAAAGTGCCTGGCGGTTCCCGAAGACTTCTTGTGGGGAGCAATGAGAGGACGTGCAGGCTAAAGGGTCCTCCTGCGGCCCCGGGCGGCCCCGCCCAGCTCCACCTCGTCTGGGCCGGGTGCGGCGCGGCTGCTGGCGCGCCCGGGGAGTGAGGCGCTGGATCCCTTGATCGTCCCGAGAGCCCGTAGTCAGGCGGGACACAGCCAGTCGAGTCTCGGTGCGTGTTGGGCGTCTTGGAGAGTGAAGCGTGGCTCCAGGGACAGCGTCTTCCGAGTTCTGGCTTTGAGGAGTTGGGCACGCGGGGCGACGGGGCGTGGGACAGTGGGTGCCCTCGGGGCTGTGGTTTTGGGGATGTAGAGCGTGCTGGGCTGGGACGGAGTAGGGGCGGGAACACGGGGGCTGCGCCCGGGAGCTGTAGCGCCCACTACCTGAACCCGGTTCAACCCCCAGCCTGCCCGAAAGGCTGTTGGGAGCGCGGGAGCGCCCTGAGTCCTGCGGGAGCAGAGGCGCGCTCGGCACGCCAGGTATGCACTCCCAAGTCTCCCTGGCTCTCCGGGGACCAGGGACCCTTTCCCGCCTCATACCGAGAAGCCCTGGAGTTGGAAAGAACGGGCACGAGCGAACCCACGGCTACAGCTGATCCTAATCTTGCGCCGTTGGTTCCGCGGTCCCCAGTGCCTACAACTTTTACGCAGGAGCTTTGCCCACCGCGTCGCTTCTCACCAACCCAGATCTGGAAGCCTTCCAGGTATAGCTGCCTGCCTGAAGTGTCCCAGGAATCAGCGCTGGAATAGAGATGATTGGGAGAAACAAGCGAGGTTCCCTCCTCTTCGTGCCCGGGCTAAGACCCATCAAAAAACTGCAGGAGTGCGGGGCGGAGCTAGGGTGAGAGGAAGAGAACACCGCAGAACTCGGCGAGGGAGGGGGCTGAACTACTCTATATGGTTAGGAAACTCCAAGCCCTGATGAGGGGGGAGATGTGCATGACAGAAACATGCTCCAAGTTAGTTTCGTCCCTAAGATCTTGAAACTGCGGAGATCTCAAAACCAGTACTTTTTTTTTTTTTTTTTACTCCCAGAGGAAGAAAAACGATGAGACTCAGGGCCACTGGGTTAGTCAGTGTGGGGACTGAAACCGTACCTCTTACTCCAGGTCCCTCCCCTACACCACCGCTAGCCTGTCTGTCCTGGAACCCCAAAACACCATTTGTCATCTTTGGTGGAATGAATTAGTTATTGATGGTGTATCGTGTACTTAATGGTCAGGGGTGGGGTTTAGGATGGAAGAGGAAGAGTTCATTTCCCTGGGCAGCTCCCAGGTAAGTGACTGACTCACTGCATCCTAACTTGACTAAATTTTTAATCTCTCTCCTCACCTTTGTCCCATTCCTCTTCCTGGTCCCTAACATCTGCCCTGGAATGGCCATCAGACCCATGACAAAATGCATGCGCCTCATGGGTCCCTGGTGGCTACCAGTGCTCTCCCCAAGAAAATTGAGTCACTAATCTGTGTGTGTGTGTATATGTGTGTGTGTGTGCGCGGGCACGTTTGTGTATGCATGTGTGCACGTGTATGTGTGCGCACATGTATGTGTGTGCGTGTGTGCCCACACGTGTGTTTGTGTATATATGGGCACTGGTGCGTGTTTATGTGCACACATGGGTGTATATGTGTGTGCAGGTGTGTGTATGTGCATGTGTGTGCTTATGTGTTCCTGTGTGCACACTTGTATGCGTATTTGTGTGCATGTTTGTGTGCATGTTTGCATGTGTGTGTGTGCGCACGTGTGTATTCCTGTGTGTATGTTTGCATGTTTATGTGTGTGCATATGCATTCCTGTATGCATGTGTGTGCACACCTGTATGTGTGTGTATGTGTATTGGTGTTTGTGTGCATGTTTGCATAGGTATGAGTTTGCATGCGTGTGTGCACTTGTGTGTATGAGTGCATATGTATGCATGTGTGTGTATGTATATGTGTGTGCATGCACGTGCATTTGCTTCCCTGTAAGTTTGTGTTAGAAAGTGACTTAGTCTAAGGTCACTTCGGCATTGAGTGACAAAATTGAGTATGAAACTCAGGTCTGAAAAGGAAACATGTACTTGACATCACACATTGGCTGACATTTTAAGCATCACAGATAGGAGATTCTGCAAAGATGCTTCTATTTATTTTCTTTCCAACTGGGCTCCTTGCCTGGCCTCTCCTGGCCTCTTCCCAAGTCCTTGTCCTTTGACCTCTAGATGGCCAGTGTGGAAGGGCTTTGTGAAGGAAACAGATTTTCTGTGCTCTGGACATGACCATCAGCGAAGGTGTTGAGTCCCAGAAAACACTACATTGTTTACTTTTTATTCGAAAAAAATTTCAAGTATGCAGAAAGGTAGAGAGAAGGGTGTAATGATGCCTCATAAGCTTCTTACTGAGTTTCAACAGCGATTTTGCCACATGTATGTCATCTGTCCCTTTCTCTGTCATTGAAGTAGTTTAAAGCAAATCCCATACATCATGTCATTTCGTTGCTACGTATTTTAGTGTGATTTCTAAAGATATTAAATAACTATGATGTTATCTTTAGACCTAAGAAAACTAAAAAAAAAAACTATTTGGTATCATCTAATGCCAGCTAGCAGTCTATATTTAAACATTTCCCAATTTTCCCCAAAATGTCTTTTTTTATAGTCGATCTGAGTTCTGTTGATTTGTGTAACTTGTTACATTCCTATTGTATGTTATTCCTTTCAAAGCACTTTTCTATCCACGATGTCATTTGATTCTCACAAGGTCCCACTAAAGAGTTAGGTGGGTATTTTCAAATTCATTTCTCAGCTGAGGAAATGGGTAAACAGATAAGCTGTCCAGAGGGCACAGCTGGTGACCCAGGGAGCCAGGGTCTAACCCAGCCTCCCCAGCCTCCTCATGGCTGGGCTTTGGTGGTTCTGGTTCTCCAGGTTACTCATGGACTCTCAGCTGCTCTCTGAAGAGTTCTTCTTGGCTCAGGCTTCATCCTGGACTTATCACTTCCTATACACCTGCTGTCAGAAATCCCTGTGTAAATATTTAGTAATTGGACATTTGGTGCTTGAGATAAATGAACTGCGAAGTCAGGAAGCCAGGGTTTGTTTCCTAGCTCATTGCAAAACTGTAAGAGCTCAGAGCTGCCCTTTCTGAACTGGAGAGCAGTATACTTCCTCATTATTTGACTCCAAGGTATAAAAATAGGATGAGTGAATTGACTGTTGCTGGGATTCCTGGAAGAAACAAAGGCCCCAGAAAGAAATCTGGTAGAGGACAATCTCCCTTCTTTGAGCGTCACCTGAGTACTCTGACAGCTGGTACCTTCATGCTGAAGCCCTCAAATCCTATGACAGAGAAGTGGGGGTATGTAGGCTTCCCATTGAAATCGTTAGTTTATGCACAACTTTATTCTGCATTTGACCAATGAAGATATGTAACACCTGATATGGCTTGGCTGTGTCCCCACCCAAATCTCATCTTGAATTGTAGCTGCCATAATTCCCATGTGTTGTAGGAAGGACCCGATGAAAGGTATTGAATCATGGGGATAGATCTTTCCCCAGTTGTTCCTGTGGTAGTGAGTAAATCTCATGAGATATGATGGTTTTATAAATAGGAGTCCCCCTGCACATGCTCTCTTGCCTGCCACCGTGTAAGATGTGCCTTTGCTCTTCCTTTGTCCTCTGCCATGATTGTGAGGCCTCCCCAGCCATGTGGCATTGTGAGTCCATTAAACCTCCTTCCTTTACAAAGTACCCAGTCTCAGGTATGTCTTTATTAGCAGCATGAGAACAGACTAATACAACACCAGAGCCTTCTGCTTTTAGCATTTTCATTACTTATGTTTATTTGCTTTTGAAATGCAGTGATGGAGAAATTTCTCCCCCTTGTTAATAAGACTCGTGAGTTGGAATTCTCCTTTCTTGGCAGGTCATGTGGGAAAAAGAATTCCCTTTTCACAGGATTCCTAGATGTTCTGCTGTTATGCTTGTTGCTTTGAAATAGGGAATGAACCGACCTTCCATAAAATAACCAGTTAGAGGCAGAGAAACTGGTCAACCCAATTCCATTCAACTGGAGGAACTGCAAAGTGGCAAGACATTAACCTTAAACCACCCTGCCTTCTGACGGTCATAGATTCTTTTTCCTTAGCTAATAGGCTGTCTTCATGGAGGAAGAATTTCTAGGTGATTCCACACCAGCAGCTGCAGTTGCACAAGCATGACTGCTTCCTTCATTTTAAAGTTTGGGGAGCCTTAGGAGGTATTTTAGTCCATTTTCTGTTGCTTATAACAGAATACCTGAAACCTGGTAGTTTATTAAACAAAAGGAATTTAGTTCTTACAGTTATGGAGACTGAGAAGTCCAAAGTCCAGGAGCTGTATCTGGTGAGGGCCTTCTTGCTGGTGGGGACTTGGCATAATCCCAAGGTGATGCAGGACATCACATCGTGAGGGGGCTGAGCATGGTAACATGCTAGCTCAAGTCTCTCTTCCTCTTGTAAAGCCACCAATTCCCTTCTGTTGATAACCCATTCATCTATTAATTGATGAATGGATTCATCAGTTTATGAGGGCAGAGCACTCATGACTCAACCACCTCTTAAAGGCCCCACCTCTCAAAACTGCCACATTGGGGATTAAATTTCAACATGAATTTTTTTGGAGGGACACGTATTCAATCCACAGCAAGGAGATATGATTTCCTGTTCCCAGGGGCTGCCTGGCTTTAAATGAGCAGCTTGTTACTGTCACCATCCATTTCCTCCTGGAGAAAGGCTTTTGTGGTCGGTCTGCATGGCATTCACACCCTGGGTGGTCCATGAGGCCTCAGATGAAGTGGCCTGCTCTAGGCTCACAGAATAGCAGGGAATAGCAGTTGCAGGCTAGAAAAGGAAGGGCCAACCAGACATTCACAGAGATGCAGCCAGAGCAACACACAGCTGAGTCTCTTAAGTCTTCAGTCCTGTGTAAGTTGAAGCAAGACATCAGAAATCTCTCACCTGAGTCATTCCACACATGCACCCACTGCTGTTCAACACAGCACTTGCTCAGCAGGGAACACATCTTAGCCGAGCGTGTTGGCAGCCCTTCTTCCGTGACCAGCGTCAGGGACGTCTCTAGGCACCTTTTCAGAATAGCTGGCAACATAGGGAGACCCCGTCTCTACAAAAAAAGAAAAAAAAATTAGCCAGGCGTGGTATAGTCCCAGCTACTCGGGAGGCTGAGGCAGGAAGATTGCTTTAGCCCAGGAGGTCAAGGTTGTAGTGTACTCCAGTCTGGGCAGCAGAGTGGGACCCTGTCTCAAAAACAAACTAAGGAAGAATAGCCACTTGATTGATGATGATGAAGGATGATGAGGAGGTCAAGGCTGTAGTGTACTCCAGTCTGGGCAACAGAGTGGGACCCCGTCTCAAAAACAAACTAAGAAAGAATAGCCACTTGATTGATGATGATAAAGGATGATGGGGACTGTTCAGTTCAGATTTCTGTCCAGAGTTTTAACAAATCTTTTGCACTTCCTGTGGCAGTAACAATATTACCAGACAAGTAGCGTGTGTGGCAGATGAGAACAAGAACTAAGCAGATGCTGAGGGTGTGGTTAGGAACACACTTAGTAGGTTCTTCTTGTCCAGGGCTTTTGATCCATTCACTTGGGATACCTTAAGTATTATATTTAATTATAGTCTTCCAAGCAAAGAGCGATGTTTTCTTTTTAGTTTTTTCATTCCTACAATCCATGTCAGACAGGCAGACACAGCTGGCCCTCTGGATGTCCTGTGGCAACAGACATATCCTCCTTGATGTGTTGCCAGCAAAGTGCCGAGGATATCTTCTACAAAAATGATGCCGCTTGCCTATAAAACATACACTTATGACAAGATAACTTATGGTAATGACTTGTGAACAACTTGATTTGCAGTTTCTTTATAATATCTTTCTGGAACTTGGATCCATGAACTTCTTGTGCCCCCAGTCTTGTCCTGATATACCATTGGGGTACCAAGGTAAACACAGTACAGCTCTTCAGGGTGCCTGCATGACTCAAAAATGTAGTGAAAAAGATACTTTTCTAAATATCTTTCTAAAACAATTACAAATATAAAATTGAGAAAAGCACATTTCTTTTCTTTTTCTTTTTTTTTTTTTTTTGACACAGAGTCTCACTCTGTCACCCAGGCTGGAGTGCAGTGGTGCGATCTCGGCTCACTGCAACCTCCACCTTCCAGGTTCAAGAGATTCTCCTGCCTCAGCCTCCCGAGTAGCTGGGATTGCAGGCGTCCACCATGATACCCAGGGAAAAGCATTTTTTTTTTCTTTTTTGAGGCAGAGTCTTGCTCTGTCTCCCAAGCTGGAGTGCAGTGGCACGATCTTGGCTCACTGCAAGCTCCACCTCCCGGGTTCACACCATTCTCCTGCCTCAGCCTCTTGAGTAGCTGGGACCACAGGCGCCCGCCACCATGCCCGGCTAATTTTTTGTATTTTTAGTAGAGACGGGGTTTCACCGTGTTAGCCAGGATGGTCTCGATCTCCTGACCTCGTGATCCGCCCGTCTCGGCCTCCCAAAGTGCTGGGATGACAGGCGTGAGCCACCACACCCGGCCGGAAAAGCGTATTTCCAAAGATGCTTTCACCCACCCCAAGAATAGCATATCAGTAAAATCACACTGATCCTAAGTATATACCCATATAGGCTTTTTGGGTTGCTTTTGTGTTTATTGTGGTAAAATATAAATAACATAAAACTCACCGTCTTAACTATTTTCAAGTGTACAGTGCAGTGGCGTTAAGTATGTTGACACTGCTGTGCTACCATCACCATCAGCCATCTCTGGTACTTTTGCATCTTCCAAAACAGAAACTCTGTGCCCATTGAACACTAACTCCCATCGCCCCCTCCCACCAATCCCTGGCAGCCCCCATTCTACTTTCTGTCTCTGTGAGTATGACTGAACTCTAGGTACTTAATGTAATTGGAATATGTGATATTTGTCTTTTCGTGTCTGGCTCGTTTTACTTAGCATGGCTTCCGGGTTTTTTCATGTTGTAACCTGCGTCAGAATGTCCTTGCTTTTTGAGCCTGAATAATATCCCACTGTATGGATAGACCACATTTGTTTATCTCCTCCTCCCCTGGTAGACATGTGGGTTGTTTTCACCTTTTGGTGACTGGGAATAATGCTGCTGTGAACATTGGTGTACAAATGCCTGTTATGGATGGACTTTTACAAAGTGAACGTGCCCTTGCAACTACATCAAGAATGGAACATTAGCAAGAGTGCATGAATTTAAAGGCAAAGCAGGAGATTTCAAACACGTTTTCATGCCCAAATATGGCTGCTTCAGTTACACCTCGAGATCTTGGGACTGGATGTTGATTTTCTCTACTATGAGGGGGTTTGGAAGAGATATTTGAAAGAACACAGTTTATAATCTGTGATTTGAAAGAGTCAGTTTATAATCACAGATTAGTTAGGAGATTTAAGTAGCTCCTTTCCTTAAAACGTCTAAGGATGGAGGGTACAGCCTGTTGAGATTTGCAGTTGTAGCTGTGTTAGGGGATCACCACTAGGGATCATTCCAGGCTGCCCCTTGGCCACTGTAGGGTTCAAATCCACCTGGAGAACTCCTGCCTTTCTGGCAGCTTCTGCTGAAGCACGAGTCTAGGCATTCTTTGGCTGTATCCTGTCTGCCCTCCTCATTTCCTTCCTTCCTCCTTCCCTTCCCGTCTGATCTCTCTCTCTCTCGTCTTTTTTTTTTTGAGACGGAGTTTCACTCTTGTTGCCAGGCTGGAGTGCAGTGGCCCGATCTTGGCTCACCGCAGCCTCTGCCTCCCGGGTTCAAGCAATTCTCTTGCCTCAGCCTCTCGAGTAGCTGGGATTACAGGCATGCGCCACCACACCCAGCTAGTTTTATATTTTCAGTAGAGATGGGGTTTCTCCACGTTGGTCAGGCTACCCCCAAACTCCCGACCTCAGGCAATCCACCTGCCCCAGCCTCCCAAAGTGCTGGGATTACAGGCGTGAGCCACCATGCCTGGCTCTCTCTCTCTTCTTAAGTAGAATGATTTATTAGTGACTCTGATAGTTCATGTGTGTATTTAGAAATAAGGCTGGGCACGGTGGCTCACACCTGTAATCCTAGCACACTGGGAGGCCAAGGTGGGGGGATTGCCTGATCTCGGCAGTTCGGGACCAGCCTGGGCAACAGGGTGAAACCCCATCTCTACTAAAAGTACAAAAATTAGCCAGTCGTGGTGGTGCATGTCTGTAATCCCAGCTACTCAGGAGGCTGAGGTGGAGGTTGCAGTGAGCCAGGATCGTGCTACTGTGCTGCAGCCTGGGCGACAGAATGAGACTCTGCCTCCAAAAATAATAAAATAATAATAATAAAGTCTTAAGAGTAATATTCTGATGCCTGGCAACCAACCCCATGCTGCCTGCATGACACTTTCAAGTGTCATCGAAGTGGATTCTTTTAAAAAAGGCTTTATTGAAATATAATTTGCGTATCAGCCAATTCACCCATTAAAATGTACAAGTCAATGTATTTCAGTATATTCACAGGTATGTGCAAATATCACCCCAGTCAACTTTAAAATGTTTTCATCAACATAAAGAGAAGTCCGTATCCGTTAGCCACCACCGCCTATCCTCCCAGCCTTAAACAGCCACTAATCTAGTTTCTGTCTCTATATTGCCAATTTTGGATAATTTGTGTAAATATGTGGGGTTTGTTTGTTTTTTTGTTTTGAGACGGAGTCTTGCTGTGTCACCAGGCTGGAGTGCAGTGGCGCCATCTCAGCTCACTGCAACCTCCGTCTCCTGGGTTCAAGCAATTCTCCTGCCTCATCCTCCTGAGTAGCTGGAACAACAGGCGTGCGCCACAACGCCCAGCTAATTTTTGTATTTTTAGTAGAGACGGGGTTTCACCATGTTGGTCAGGATGGTCTCGATCTCTTGACCTCGTGATCCACCCGCCCTGGCCTCCCAAAGTGCTGGGATTACAGGCGTGAGCAACAGTGCTCCCCTAATGTTTTTAAGCCTCACCCATGTTGTAGCATGTGTCAGTTATTTCATTACTTTTTATGGCCGAATAATATTCTATTGTTTTCCATTTTTGTTAATGGAATAGTTTTATTATTTTGTTAATCCATTTATAGTTGACAGACATTTGGATTGTTTCCACCTTTTGAGCATTATGAATAGTACTGCTATGAACATTCATGTGAAAGTTTTGTTTGAACACCTGTTTCAATGTGTTTCAATTTTGGGGGGTATGTACTTAGGAGAGGGGCTGCTGGGTCATATAGTAATTCTACGTTTAGCTTTTTGAGGAATCACCAAATTGTTTTTCACAGTGGCTGTAGCATTTTACACCACTAGCAACATATGAAGGTTCTAATTTCTCCACGTCTTTGCCGACACTTTTTATTTTCCACTTAGAAAAAAATTCCAGCCACCTTTATGGGTAAGAAGTGGTGTGTCATGGTACTTTGTGTTTGCTTAATGACGAGTGATGTAGCACATCTTTTTATGTGCTTGTAAGCCATTTGTGTATCTTCTTTGGGGAAGTGTCTATTTAAGTTTTTGCCCATTTTTATTTGGGTTGGTTGTCTTTTTTTTTCCTGAGACAGAGTCTCACTCTGTCACCCAGGCTAGAGTGCAGTGGCACGATCTCGACTCATTGCAACCTCCACCTCCTGGGTTCAAGCGATTCTCCTGCCTCAGCCTCCTGAGTAGCTGGGACTACAGGCACATACTACCACATCTGGCTAATTTTTGTATCTTTAGTAGAGACGAGGTTTTGCCATGTTGGCCAGGCTGGTCTCAAACTCCTGACCTCAGATGATCCACCCACCTTGGCCTCCCAAAATGCTGGGATTACAGGCATAAGCCACTGCGCCCGGCCTGGGTTTCTTGTCTTTTTATTGTTAAATTATAAATGATTTTTACATATTCTGAATTCTAGACCATTGCAGATATATGATTTATAAATATTTTCTCCCATTCTGTGGGTTATCTTTTCCCTTTCTTGACAGCGTCTTTTTTCTTTCCAGTTCAAATCACATTTATTCGACGTCTGTTCTGTGTTGAGCACAGGGGATCCAGAAGCGTATAAGCTACAGATGCTTACCCTCTAGAGGGATCACCAGCTTAAGAGAGAAACAGACATGCATAGACAATGACAAAACAGTAGAATAAGTGCGATAACTATTTGGTCATCACCCTTTTTTATCACCATCACCACTGCTGCCCTGGTTCCTAAAGCATCTTCAAAACATTTTCTGTTTGATGTGCAGAAGCTTTTTTTATTTTGATAAAGTTTAATTTACATGTATTTTCCTTTTGTTTCTTGTGCTTTTGGTGTAATGTCTTAAGAAATCACTACCAGGCCGGGCGTGGTAGCTCACGCCTATAATCCCAGCACTTTGGGAGGCCGAGGTGGGTGGATCACGAGGTCAGGAGATCGAGACCATCCTGGCTAACACGGTGAAACCCCATCTTTACTAAAATACAAAAAAAACTAGCCGGGCGTGGTGGCGGGCGCCTGTAGTCCCAGCTACTCGGGAGGCTGAGGCAGGAGAATGGTGTGAACCCGGGAGGCGGAGCTTACAGTGAGTCGAGATCACGCCACTGCACTCCAGCCTGGGTGACAGAGCGAGACTCCGTCTCAAAAAAAAAAAAAAGAAATCACTGCCAAATCCATGAAGACTTACTTACTCTATGTTTTATTCTAAGAGTTTTACGGTTTTAGCTTTTACATTTAGGTCTTTGATCCATTTTCAGTTATTTTTGTAAATGCTGTGAGGTTGGGCTCCAACTTCATTCTTTTGCATGTGGCTATGCAGTTGTTCCAGCACTGTTTTTTGAAGACTATTCTTTCCCTATTGAATGATCTTGGGACCTTGTACAAACCAATTGACCGTAGATATATATATGAGTTTATTTCTGGACTCTCAGTTTTATTCCATTGATCTATATGTCTCTCCTTATCCCAGTACCACACTGCCTTGACTTTTGTAGTAAGTTTTGAAAACAGGAAGTATGAGTCCTCTTACTTTGTTCTCCTTTTCAGAATTGTTTTGGCTATTCTGGGTCTCTTGCACTTCCATGGGAATTTTAGAATCAATCAGCTTGCCAGTTTCTACAAAGAAGTCAGCTGGGATTCTGATAGAAATTGTGTTGAATTTGTAGATCAATTTGAGGAGTATTCTCATCTTAACCATTTAAGTCTTCTAATCCATGAACATGGGATGTTTTCCATTTATTTAGATCTTCTTTAATTTCTTTTAACAATGTTTTGTAGTTTTCAGAGTATAAAGTTTACACTTCTTTTGTTAAACTTACTCCCAAGTATTTTATTATTTTTGATGCTATTGTAAATGGGATTGCTTTATTTCATTTTGAATTTTTCATTGTATGTAGAAATATAGTTAATTTTTGTATATTAATATTGTTATCCCGTAACCTTACTGAACTCATTTACCAGTTTTAATAGTTTTTGGCAGATTCCTTAGGATGTTTTATACACACACTTGAGTAGATTCTTAAAGAGTAGGTGTTCATGAAGTGGATATGTGATATTCTAGAACAGGAAATGGCAAGTCCAAAGGCAGGGAGGTGTAAAAGCAGTTGGAACGCCTTGCGCACAGGTCAGCATGGCTGGAGCTCAGGGTAGCAGGTTGAAGCTAGTTTGTGTCATGCTAAAGAGGATGGAGACATCCTGTCACTGGTAGTGGGGGCCAGTGCAGTCTGGAGACGCAGTGAGAATATTAGAATCATTCTTAAAAAAGAGGCCCAGAAGAGGCATGTGATCAGCACCAGTGAAACTGATCAGCTTCACAGGTAGCTGACAAGGTCTGTCCCCTCAGTAAATGCAAGGACCTGCAGGTCTCTCTCTATATGCCACTACCCTGTGGATGACATTACTTTGATGAATGGTCCCTGGTGACCCAGCACCAGCTGGCATTGTAGCAGCCAAGCCCGGCCAGCTTCAGTGATGTGACACTTGGTGCCTGCTGCTATTGCTCCTTAGGCTTCTGGACAGGATCCAATGCTGTGATGGGCCACAAAGTTCCAGATCACGGGCTCTTAATGAACTTCAGACCAGCACTCCTACCTGACCACCTTATGGAGCCAGAAATTTCCAGACAAGCTGAAAATGTGGCCATGGTCTCTGTACCAGCGGCCCCTGCCATCACTGGGTTCTCTGGGTTTGGCTCTCATAGGACAAGCACAGGCCTGAAGAATTGACTGTTGGCCCAGGTTGCATTGCTTGGATGAGAACTTGGCCTGGCAGCTTCTGGAGATGCAAAAGGTATATGGAGCCAAGGGCGAGGTCTGCTGTGATAAGCCTCACGTGAGGCACGCGACAAGCTAAGCAGGAAGGGCATAGGTAGGATGTCACTTGGGGACTCAGCTCAGAAGGTGCCTCCCTGGCCACTTTTGATGAGTCATCTCAGAAAAACTGGTTCTGTACTCCCTCCAGCCCAGGACTCCCGCCATCTTTCACCCAGTACACTCATCTTATTTCCAACTACCCAAACCCCTCCTGACCTCAGCATCTATGCCTAGGCCAAATCTCAGCACTCCCCCTCCAGGAGTTTTCATGCCACGGGCCCCATCCCTGTAATCCCTGGACTTGCTTGCAGTGATTTCGTTGCTTACCAAGTTTGCACGCCATTTTGGATTTGGCTTCTGATCACCTCCCCCTTGCCTGCCTTTTGTGGATTCAACATTGCCTTGAAAGTGGCACAGAAACTCAGACCGATTTGGCCATAGATGATTAACTCTGAGAAACAGTGTGTCTGAGAGAGAGAGTGTGTGTAGTTGGGGAGGATGATTAAAGCCTGTTACCCAAGAGTGGTGGATGGGAATGATGGATGATATGCCTCCTGGATTTTATTCAGATTGTTGCTGATTTTATAATTTTGGTGACTGAGACAGTCACTATGCTGAGCACTTTAACTTCTTATGTAGCCTGCGAAGACCCTAAAACTCTTCCCCATTTGCAGAAGCCAGATTTGAATCTGAGACCACTCTGAGATGCTGGCCATGTTTTTCCAATTCTTATGTGTTACCTTATAGTCAAACCACATCTCTTGTTTTGTTGTTGTTGTTTGTTTGTTTAGGGTGTAGGGATTGGGTAATATGAACCCGATGGGCATTGATATGAATGGACTGTGTCCACACCCAAATGTCATCTTAAATTGTAGCTCCCATAATTCCCACATGTTGTGGAAGGGGCCTGGTGGGAGATAATTGAATCATGGGGGCAACTTCCCTCATACTGTTCTTGTGGTAGTGAATGAGTCTTACAAGAGCTGATGGTTTTATAAAGAGAAACCCCTTTTGCTTGGCTCTCATATTCTCTCATGTGTGCCGCCATGTAAGACATGCCTTTCACCTTCCACCGTGATTGCGAGGCCTCCCCAGCCTCGTGGAACTGTGAGTCCATTAAACCTCTTTTTCTTTATAAATTACCCCGTCTCAGGTATGTCTTTATCAGTGGTGTGAAAACAGACTAATAAGATATGCTTGTCTCAGTCACTTCTGAATTGCCTTTAAGCAAAATCACCAATTTTGGATTTTCCCTGCTCCTTCTTTATGAGCTGCAGAGAAGAGATGTGTCTTATAGACACTATGTATTTGGCTTTTGCTCTCTAATCCAATCTGAGAGTCTCTGGTAGGCACATTTTAAAGTCTTTGAAACTGTACCTTCAACCTTCCCAGGAAACAGCCTGGTCAGAATGAGATTCCATGGAGAGCCAGAGGTGGGCTGAAGGGAGCCTCCATCGGTCACAACAAATTATGCCAACAAAGACCTCTTTTTGGAGGCTGGGGAAAAAATGCAGTTTTGTATGCTTACCTTCTCGCCATCTCACTGTGCCCTGAACATTCCCACTTTGTGGCCAGAAATGGAGGAGACTGAAGTAGAATCTTTGGCCAAGGGCCAAGTGGACCAGACAGACCAAACCAAGCCTGATGTTAAAGTCTCCATTCTTGTCTAAGGTGGTTCTAAAGAGTCCTCTGGCTCCTGAGCCACTTCCCTCATTCTCTGAGCAAACCCCTTTCAGCCAAGACAGCCTCTTTCCACAAAGGAATGTGTTCTCCGTGGGGCCAGGAGCAGCCCCAGACCACAGCTGGGATCGCCACTCCACAGTGCGCTCTGGGCCATGAATGAGGACCATTCATCTCTCCTGTTGGTCCAAGCAGGAATCCCAGGCAGGGAGGGTCTGATGGAGGAGAGAGACCCCACCCTAGCCCCTGATCCCAAATGTGAATGCAGGCATCTGGCAGAAATGTCAAGCGGAACATTCTGTCTGGAGGGAAGAATTCAGCCGAGCTCTGGGCCACACGGTTGCAAGCAAGTGCCCTTGGCAGGGTAGGGCACTGTTCCTGGCTGAGAACTGCCAGGTTGTTTATGAGATGCTTCAAATCGGGGGCAGGCAGGACTGTTGCTGGGAGCTCCAGGGCACAAGATGTGGAGCCAGTGCTGGGAGGAATGAATCACTTCCCTATTTACTGGGGGCCTGTTGGAGGCCAGGCAAGCAAAGTAGGGTCCCATTGAAGCCTGCTTTGTGAGAGTCCTATGTCCCACATACTCATATTAGGGAAGGAGGCAGTTAATGAGCATCACATCAGGATCCGGTTGTGTCAGGGCACTTGAAAATCTAAAAGCATGATGTCCAAACACAGTGTATAATTTTTACGTGTTTTCCTTTATCTGTGCATGACTAGGAATTGTTACTGCTATTGGTAATAAAAACAATTGTTGCTATTGACTAGGAATCAGTTGGTCACATGGGGCGTTATTCGACTGCGTGACATAAGGTCAAGTGTCATTGATCAGAGGCCATGTTCTGGGTTTCTCCTGTGTTTAAGAATGAACTAGGGCCAGGCGCGGTGGCTCAAGCCTGTAATCCCAGCACTTTGGGAGGCCGAGACGGGTGGATCACGAGGTCAGGAGATCGAGACCATCCTGGTGAACACAGTGAAACCCCGTCTCTACTAAAACTACAAAAAACTAGCCGGGCGAGGTGGCGGGCGCCTGTAGTCCCAGCTACTCGGGAGGCTGAGGCAGGAGAATGGCGTGAACCCGGGAGGCGGAGCTTGCAGTGAGCTGAGATCAGGCCACTGCACTCCAGCCTGGGCGACAGAGCGAGACTCCGTCTCAAAAAAAAAAAAAAAAAAAAAAAGAATGAACTAGGAAGCCAGTTGTCACTGGATTTTCCAGAAGGTACCATTAAACAGGTGAATTCTATAACACAGAATGCCTTTTTAGGTGGATGATGAAATGATTCAAAAGGGATTGCTTTTGGAGGAAGAAAAAAATTTGAGTAGCTTCAAGGAAAATCTTGATACTGGAGCATTTTTTGGAGTAGGCCTTTCACATTCCTTCCTAGGCAGACTGACTCAGCTATCAAGGTGGTAGTCTAAGAAAAGGACCCTGGAAAGGCCAGTTTTACATTTTCTTCTTTTCCTCTGTTAGCTCTGCTGGGTCAAAATTAAGTGAGGCTTCATGAAGGATTTTCAAACACTCATCCATTAGCAGGACAATACTACTACTGGGATGAGAAAATCAGGGATTCTGGAGTGTACTGGAAAGTTCTTAGGGTGACAGGTGCTTCAAGGGCTAATGATGTCTTCCAATGAATGATGCTTGTTGGACAATTGTAACAGTACTGCTCATGACCAACTCAGAACCTTGAGTAAGATCAAGGTTTGGAACCTCTTTCTCTCCCTCCAACCCAGCCCCCTTCCCCAGCTCTCAGCAAGATCCGCAAGCACTGGTTGATATAAGCCCTGCTTAAAAGTCTTTTTTTCCCTACCCTCCTGCTTAAAAGCCTTATTTGCAGACGTGGCACAATTTTGCACATACCTAATTTATACAGTATATGAGAAGACACCTTTTTATTTAGATAATTAAGCTTTTTGCTAATACTGTATATTCTTTGGAGTAAATGTACATTTCTAGTTTTGTGTGTGTGTATGTGTGTGTATTTTTTGTTTCTTTGTTTTTGTTTTTCTTGGAGACAAGTCTCAGCTCTGTCGCCCACGGTGAACTGGAGTGCGGTGGTACAATCACTGCTCACTGCAGCCTCGACCTCCTGGGCTCAAGTGATCCTCTTGCCTCAGCCTCCCGAGTAGCTGGAACTATAGGCATTTGCCACCATGCCCAGCCAATTAAAAAACATTTTTTTGTAGAGACAGGATCTCCCTATGTTGCTCAAGCTGGTCTCAAACCCCTGAGCTGAAGCAATCATCCCGCCTTGGCCTCCCAAAGTGCCAGGATTATAGGCATGAGCACCCAGCCCATTTCTAGTTTTTAAGTTGTTGCAAGGAGCTGGATCCAGAAGGAACTATGTAGGCTCAGCCTTGGCAGCTCACAGTTCCCCAAATAACACCTGGGGAAGCTGAAGATAAAAATTAAATATAAACAACTGCATTATGCAGCTTAGTATCACTCAAAACTGTAGCTGGTGCTTGAATAACCTGACCCGAATCTAGCAGGCAGCACCAGTTCGAACCAAGATATATTAGCTGCTGTTTTTATTGACAACCTACTATGGGACAGGAACTTAAGATTTTTACAGCAGGCTTGAAAAGACGTTTCATATTTTTCCTTATAAAAGTTTTTTTTTTTTTTTTTTTTTTTTTTTTTTTTTGGAGATGGAGTCTCATTCTTATTGTCCTAGCTGGAGTGAGATGGCGTGATCTCGGCTCACTACAACCTCCACCTTCCAGGTTCAAGTGATTCTCCCGCCTCAGCCTCCCATGTAGCTGGGATTACAGGTGCCCACCACTACGACTGGCTGATTTTTGTATTTTTGGTAAAGACGGGGTTTCACCGTGTTGGCCAGGCTGATCTCGAACTCCTGACCTCCAGTGATCCACCTGCCTCAGCCTCCTAGAATGCTGGGATTACAGGCATGAGCCACCGCACCCAGCCAGAAAAGTTGTTTTTAACTACATGTTGTTTCCATTTGGTAGATGAAATCCTGAGACTTAGAAAAATCTAAGTGGGCCTAGGTCACAGAGCTAAGAAGCGAAGAAATAAGATGTGAACCAATTTCTGCATGTATAAGCCACGAGTCAATGCCGCTTATGTTCAGTAAAGAGGGGGCAGAGCATCCCGTCTGTTCTTCCTGGAAGGGCGTGCTGTGTGCTGTCTGAGTGAGCCCCTGCATTGGGAGGTGCCCGAGACCCTGGGGAAGGTAAGCTGATCTCAGTCCCCAAGTCCCTGTGATGTGAAGGAATTCTTTCCTGATCTTGCTCTGATACCCCCCAAGGACACAGTGCCTCTTGTTGGCAAAGCTTATACTAGAATCAGCTGTGCAAATGTTGTAGCCTTGAATGGATTGTATTGAATGTAAGAGTGTTCTCAGCCGTGCAGTCAAGAACCCAGTGAGACCGTATTAGGGGGATAATTTTCCCTTTCTGAAGAGCCAGGCACAACCAACTTTTCCTGGTGGTCTCTGGCTTTTATTTGTGTCAGTTGGAGACTTCAGTCCTTCGGCACCTTGCCTTGTCCCTCTTAATTATGACCCACTCCTGGGCTCAACTGTGTGAATAATTAAGGCCATCTGCCACAGCAGCTCCCAGACCTCACTCAAACGAGGTTTGAACAGGATACTCTCCAAGGTGGGCCTCCCACCTTGGCTTATGCCTGCGATCCCAGCACCTTGGGAGGCCTTCCCTTTGTGGACGCTTGTGTGCCTGTGAAAGCCGCGTCTCTTTGGAGCGTGTGGAGGGAGCTACGGAAATCCTTGGCCTGAGTCTCCCACGTTCTGCTGACCCAGTTGGCAGATGCTCTCTGCTTGTGTTCAGGGTAGAGGAGGGTCCTGGAATTTCCACGATGGGGACGGAGGTGGCTTCACTGGAGCAGATGCTTCTTAGACAGTCGATGTTGAGACACCCTTGGAGGTCTTCCAAGGTGAATGCTGAGAATAGACCTGCCTGTTTTCTAAAAACTCTCCCCACTGTGATATCTCCACCAGGCTTTTTTCTTTCTTTTGTGAAATTAAGATCTCCGAGCAAGGACTAATAGGTATGGAGAAGAGAAATGTGTCTGCCATTAGTACAGATGTCCTCAAATGTCTGGAAGGGTAGATGGAGAACTTACATATTTGTTTATTCCAAGACATCGTAAGAGACACAGAGCACTTAATATTTTGTTTTCTTTCTTTTTTTTTTTTTTTTTTTTGGAGAAGGAGTCTTGCTCTGTTGCCCAGGCTGGAGTGCAGTGGCATGAGCTCAGCTCACTGCAACCTCCACCTCCAGGGTTCAAGCGAGTCTCCTGCCTCAGCCTCCTGAGCAGCTGGGATTACAGGTGTGTGCCACCATGCCTGGCTAATTTTTGTATTTTTTAGTAGAGACGGGATTTCACCATGTTGGCCAGGCTGGTCTCGAACTCCTGACCTCAACAATTAGTGAATAAGGGCGTCTGCTCTGGTATCTGGCTGGCCTGGTTACAAATTCCAGCTTGATCACTTTTTAGCAGTGTGACTATAGGAAAATCATGGAGCCTTTCTGTCCCTCGGTTTTTCCTTAGGAAAATAGGGATGCTGATAATACCTTGCTCAGGGGGTTGTCCAAAGCTGTGTTGTGCAGTATGGCAGCCACCACCATATGGGGCCACCAAACACTTGCAAGGCACTGGTTGGAACTGAGATGCACTACAAACACAAAGTACATGCTGGATTTCAAAGACTTAGTACAAAAAGAAAAAAGAACGCAAAACATCTCATTAATAATTTTTGTATTGATTCCATATCGAAATAATATTTGGGATATATTGCATCAAATAAAATACATCTTTAACATTGATTTCATCTGTTTCATTCTACTTTTGGAATGTGGCTACTAGAGAATTTAAAATTTCATATGTAGCTCGCATTACGGTTTTATTGGGCAGTGCTTATCCAGACGAGAGCATGAAATGAGTGAATACCTGTCAGCACTTTTCACATGCTGATTGTTACTGATCAAAAACAGATTGATACTGATGAATGATTAATAAATATAGGTTCTGTTTTACTTTTAAACATCCAATTTTGACTGGGTGCGGTGGCTCATGCCTGTAATCCCAGCACTTTGGGAGGCTGAGCCAGACAGATCACTTAAGGTCAAGAGTTCAAGACCAGCCCGGCCAACATGGCGAAACCCCTTCTCTACTGAAAATACAAAAAAGAAAGAAAGAAAGAAAAAAAATTAGCCGGGTGTGGTGGTGTGTGCCTGTAATCCCAGCTACTTGGGAGGCTGAGGCAGGAGAATTGCTTGAACCTGGGAGGCAGAGGTTGCAGTGGGCCGAGATCACACCACCGCACTCCAGCCTGGGCAACAGGAGTGAAAAGCTCTATCTCAAAAAAAAAAAAAAAATCCAACATTCTCTTTCACAGAAGCCCACCTTCCACACCAGCCCATGTGGTGTCCAGGTTGCTGTATAAAAGTAGAAGTGATCCTCTTCAAACAGGACGGGGGGCCCAGGGAGTGGTAAATAAATACATAAAACAGGCAGAGTAGGAAAGTCTTTATGTCCATAGCGGAGGGAAACTGCTGTAGAATTGTTCCCTCCAGTCTGTGCACAAGAAAATTATCAGACTCCCAAAGGTTACTGCAAATTGCCTCTTTGCACCTTCTACTTCACTGTCCATGCTGAAAGGTGGGAAAGCTGGAGCCTTTTTTCTTTTTTTCCTTTAGACGGAGTTTTGCTCTTGTTGCCCAGGCTGGAGTACAACGGTGTGATCTTGGCTCACTGCAACCTCCGCCTCCTGGGTTCAAGCGATTCTCCTGCCTCAGCCTTCCGAGTAGCTGGGATTACAGGCACCTGCCACCATGCCTGGCTAATTTTTGTATTTTTAGTAGCGACGGGGTTTCACCACGTTGGCCAGGCTGGTCTCAAACTCCCGACTTCAGGTGATGCGCCCGCCTCGGCCTTCCAAAGTGCTGAGATTACAGGCGTGAACCACTGCGCCCGGCCACTGAAGCCTTTTAAGTTACTCCTTCCTTCTGCCTTCCTGAGACATCTGTTTGGAAATGGACTCAGATAGGGAATGAAATCTGTCCAACCCCTCGAGCCTCCTGAGCCAGCTGCAGGTATTGTTGGAAGTAAGCTGAGTGGACTTCTTGGAGGAGGTGAGACTTGAGGAATTGCCGTTCCCTGTTGGTTCTGCAGAAGTAACTGCAGGTAGCCTGTTCTCCCCTCTGTGTCAGCAGCACTCACTGCCTCAGGTCTTGACAGCCCCTTTGGAGCACCCATGTCCAGCATGTGTTTGGAGGCTCATTACCTTTAGGGCAAGCAGGTGTGTGCAGCTGAGCTGGTGTATTGCCTTGGAAGTCAGCTATGCTGGGCTGGGATCGTGCCTTGCTCTGCCCCTCCTTGGTCCAACCTTATAACCCATAATTCCTGTCTAGACATAAGCCTTGATTATCTGCTAGGGTGAGATTTTCTGATCCCAGATCTTTGTATGCCATAAATTACCTCAACATTTGCCTACTGCCTTTACTACACAAGTGAATTTCAGAGGCAAACAGGCATATAGGCGAGCTGTTTTGAAGGGCACGGGTCAGGTCCAACTACTCATGAAAAAATCCTAATATTCTTACTTCCAGCCTTGCACAATAGGTAAAATTCATATCTAGAAATTCACATCTAGGAGTTTCTTGTTAAAAACGTAAAAGTGCCCTCATAGAAATAACTAATTATTCCTTAAGACTTAAATGTCTTAATGTGAAAAATGACAAGGAATGAATTTGTCAGCTTGCATTCCAATGTAATTAGGTCAGAGGGAAAGGTATTATTGATAGGTTGTGAATATTGAAATAGAAATTTATACTTATTCACTCGGTCAATATTTACTAAGTATGAAGCACAGAGCCCCACAATCAGAGGTTCTAGATTCAAAGGAAGGAAAGAAGAAAATTAACATGACTGATTCAATGCTGTGTGCTAGGGATCTTCACATTATTTCATTTAACCATCACACACACACACACAAGGAAGGTAATTTCTATATTTGGAAGAAGAAATTGAGGCTCTTAATATAGCTAGGAAGTGGGGAAGGCAGGATTCAAACACCATTTTCTGATTCCAAGACATCCAACATCACCTCTGTACGGAAGCAGTGGTGCCAGTAAATTCCAGGAGGAGGGTTGCAGAGAGGCAGGAGGGCCCACACAATTGAAGACAGGAAGGCCAGAGGTCCCACTCTACGTGCGCTTTGACCTGGGGTCATAGGGTCGACTTGTTTAAAACCACTACAGAGAGGCATGTCAGGTACCAGATGACCACCAGGTCAGATCAGCTGGGTGTGGGCAGAGCATCCCTGGAGATGTCAGGGTCCAGAGTAAACACACATGGACTTGAGGGTGGGAGCAGGCATTTGGGGCAGGTTCAGCCATAATAATCGGATGTAGTCGCCTCCAGCAGACACAGCAGGTAGAGAGAATGGTCCACCCCAGAGAAGAGCATCTTCAGGCAGTCTTGAGAGATCCAAGCAGGAAGCATTATGGAGTTCTAGCAGCAGAATCAGGACCAGTGATGTTGGAGCAGGGTTTCGACAGGGAGGGATTCAGGTCCTAGACCGACTGACCACAGTAGGACAGAAAGACACACAATTCAGCCCATAATAATAGTCTTCTTCACCTAGGACTTTCAGGACTTCAGTGGTTCTATAAGTCTCAGGACAGGGCTCCCACCTCCTAGGAAAAAGTGAGGATAAAGTCAGAAAGTTTTTCCTCCGATTTGCCACTGTGTTGATTCGCTGATTGCTTTTTTTTTTTTTTTTTTTTTTTTTTTTTGAGACAGAGACTTGCTCTGTCCCCCAGGCTGGAGTACAGTGGCATGATCTCAACTGACTGTAAGCTCCGCCTCCCGGGTTCAAGCGATTCTTCTGCCTCAGCCTCCCAAGTAGCTGGGATTACAGGCGCGTGCCATGATGCCCAGTTAATTTTTGTATTTTTAGTAGAGATGGGGTTTCACCATGTTGGTCAGGCTGGTCTCGAACTCCTGACCTTATGATCTGCCCGCTTCAGCCTCCCAAAGTGCTGCAATTACAGGCGTGAGCCGCCACGCCCGGGTGCTGATTGCATTTTATCACAGGTCAGAATGTGTCTACTTCACAGAGATAAAAACTGAAAAAGGGGGCCTGGTTTTCTGGGTGTAATGGAGCCCACTCATTATGCCAACCTAACTATAATCTCTATAATCTCAGAACTTCTGCCTGTGCTCATTCCAGCTGCTTTGTGAGCTCTCAGTTGTTTATAATGACATTGTGGCTCTCTCCAGCACCATCAGCAAAGCTGTGGTTTGCCTGGTCCCCTCCCCTGTCTTTCCCAGGAATGAGGGGTCTACTCCGAGCCATGCATCCCCTGTTATTATCCAACCCATCTTAATTAAGCAGCTAACATGCACCAGGCACTGTGTTAGGCTTGGGGGCCCAGTCAGGTGCCCGTTCACCTGTAACACCCACTTCTGTGTGAGCAATGTAAGCAGAGAGGGGACGTTGGCGCCCATGGAACCTGGCATGGCCTCGCTGTTCCCATCCTGATCTGTAGGAGGCAGCGTGGTCACCCAGAAGGCCTGGCAATGTTTCCTCCCTGAGGTTGGAAGGATACCAGTGTGAAAAATGAATCTTACAAAGCAACAAGGGAAAAGCTCAATAGAAAAAGGGGTATAAGGCAGGAAGCTGTAATCTCCAAAAAGAAATACAGGTGGACAATAAGCACGGGGCAAGGGAGAGAAAAAGCTCTACCTCTTTAGTAATAAAAAGAATGCTTGTTAAAACAGAATACCCTCTTTTGCTTATCAGATGGAGGAAAGTTTGCAAACATGGTGATAGCCAGAGTTTTTGAGGTTTGGGGGAAACCTACATACTGCTGGCGGAGGTTTCAACTGGCACAGTCTTTCTGGAAGGCAGTTCATATAGTTTTGCAAAAGTGTTGCTTTTGTACAAACCCTTGGGCCCAGCAATTTCACTCTTAGGAATTTATCCCAAGATTGTGCCAAGTTTCAACTACAACAACGTTTACAGCAGTAAAAAAATTAGAAACTTGATTATTCTGTATCCGTAAGATTGAATACTATGTTATAAAAATCTTATGAAAGAATATTCCATAAGGCATAACGTTTGCAATATGCTGTTCAGTGTGAAAAGCAGTTTACAAAGCAGTGGGTAGAAAATGATTCCAATTTTTAAAAGGAAATGTGTACCAAAAAAAAAAAGACTGGAGAGGTTTATAACACAGTTTTGATCATGGTTACCCGCCCCCCAGTGGTATTACAAGTTATTTTCTTACTTTTATTTTATTTTATTTTATTTTTTTGAGACGGAGTCTCTCTCTGGAGTACAGTGTCACAATCTCAACTCACTGCAACCTCCGCCTCCCAGGTTCAAGCAATTCTTCTGCCTCAGCCTCCCGAGTAGCTGGGATTACAGGCACCCAGATAATTTTTGTATTTTCAGTAGAGACAGGGTTTCGCCATGTTTCCCAGGCTGGTCTTTAACCCCTGACCTCAAGTGATCCAGCCGTCTTGGCCTCCCAAAGTGCTGAGATTACAGGTGTGAACCACCATGCCCAGCTCTTATTTTCTTCCTTTTACTTGTTTGCGTTTTGCATATTTTTTTCACCAGCTTGTGTAACTTTCACTATAAAGAACAACAACAAAAAAACTTGAGTAATTTTTAAACGGAGAGGAAAGCAGCTGGGTTTAATGTGTTACAATCCCCCAGAGGAGGGAGTAGGCGAAGGCCCTACAAAAGAGGCAAAAAATTCAGGAGTCCCGTTCTGGAAAAGATTTAGGAGTTGAACACTAAAGCATTCCCACAGATTGGAGAATCCAGGAAAATGGGTAGAGCAGTTTACAAATATACAAATCCAGAGATTAACATGTCTTCGTTTTGCTGAGACGGAGTCTCACTCTGTCACCAGGCTGGAGTGCAGTGGCGTGATCTCTCCTCACCACAACCTCTGCCTCCCAGGTTCAAGCAATTATCCTGCCTCAGCCTCCTGAGTAGCTGGGACTACAGGCGCGCACCACCACGCCCAGCTAATTTGTGTATTTTTAGTAGAGATGGAGTTTCACCATGTTGGCCAGGATGGTCTCGATCTCTTGACCTCGTGATCTGCCTGCCTTGGCCTCCCAAAGTGCTGGGATTACAGGTGTGAGCCACCATGCCTGGCCTAATATGTCTTTTAAAATGTTGCAAGACCACGTATTTTTTTCATTTCTGTCTGGGATAGGATTAGAGGATCTGGAAGTCTCTGAAGCCCTTGGGGGATGGGGTAGGAAGGTCAGGGGAGGGAGATAGACAGGCTGGGGGCAATAGAGCTTTGCGGTGGGGGACAGAACCCAGGTCAGCCTGCCACCGCCTTCAGATCCTGGCTTGCACTTACCGTGAGCGCAACCTTAGGCAAGCTATCAAACTTCTCTGTGCCTCAGTTTCCTCCCAAGGGTAATAACGGTGCCTACCACATCAAGTGAATTAAAACACTAGAGCGTTTAGAACAGTGCCTGCACGTGGGGGTGCTTTATAATGTTAGCTGCCTGCCAAGCACTCTGTGTGACCTTTGGCAATTCATTGGCTTTCTGTCTTTAATTTCCACAAGATGAGGATACATTTAAAAATTAAAAAGCAACCCCAAAACCTAGCTAGGCATGGTGACGCATGCCTGTGGTTCCAGTTACACGGGAAGCTGAGCAGCTGAGTAGGAGGATCTCTTGGACTCAAGAGGTTGAGGCTGTGGTGAGCTTTGATCGCACCACTGCACCCCAGCCTGGGTGACGTAGTAGACCCTGTCTCAAAAAAAATAAAGACCGGGTGCGGTGGCTCAAGCCTGTAATCCCAGCACTTTGGGAGACCGAGGCGGGCAGGTGGATCACTTGAGGTCAGGAGTTCGAGACCAGCCTGGCCAACATGGTGAAATCCCGTCTCTACTCAAAATACAAAGATTAGCCAGGCGTGGTGGTGCATGCCTGTAATCCCAGCTACTCGGGGGGCTAAGGCGGGAGAATTGCTTGAACTCAGGAGGCAGAGGTTGCAGTGAGCCGAGATGGCGCCACTGCACACTCCAGCCTGGGCAACAGAGCAAGACTCCGTCTCAAAAAAAAAAAAAAAAAAAGAAAGAAAGAAATATAAAGCTAAATTGTTTTGTTATATTCATTCTGATGATCTTTGTCTTTTGATTGGAGTATTTATTTTATCTAATGTAATTACTCATATATTCGAGTTTAAATCCACCATCTAACATTTTCTATTTGTAAGAATTGTTTCATGTTACTTTTTCTCTGTTTTATTGCTTCAATTTTGGATTAATCAAGTATTTTTTAATGCTACCACCCCCCCTTATTAACCTGTTAGTTCTACTTTTAGTAGTTCTTGCAATGATTCCTATAAAGATTACAGCATGCATCTATTAGACTTCCTAAAAATCTAATAGACAATAGTACTTTTACCACTTCCCCAGACAACACAAGAACCTCAAACCACTTGAGCTCCATTTAATGCCCTCCTGCCTTTCGTGCTATGGTTGCCATACATTTTAATCATACGTATATTTTAAACCCCACACAGGATGTTTTTCCTGTTTTACACACTCGAACTTTACTGAGATTTACCTACATCGTTTCCCACTTCATACTCTTCATTCCTTCCTACGCCTCCATACTGACATCTGGGATGATTTTTCCTTTAGCCTAAAGAATTCCCTGTAGCATTTCCGTCTTGTGGATATTCTGGTGACAGACTCGCTCCTCTCTTGTTTATCTGGTATGTCCTTATTTTACCTTCATTCTCTTCACTGGGCACAGATTCTGGGCGGACATTTTTTTCTGCCCTTTGAAAATGTTGTGCTGTTAACGTCTCCTTATTTGTGTTGAGGGACCAGCTGTTAGTCTTTCTGCTGCTCTAAGGTAACAGCTTTTCTACCCTGACTGTATTTAAGATTTTTCTTTCTGTCTTGTCTTCTCTGCAGTTGGATTTCGATGTGCCCAGATGTGGTTTTCCTTGTAAACTACACTGTGTGGGCTTGATGAATTTTGTCATTCTGGAAAATTCTAGGCCATTATTTCTTCCATTATTTCCTCTGCACATCCTTTCTCTCCTCTCCTTTGGTATTCCATTTATGGGAATGTCAGACCTTCCTATGCCCTGGCTGCTAGAGTGCAGCTCTTCAGGAATGCATCTGAGAGCCTGGGGCTGTTTAATGGGTCCTTTTGTCCTTGGCAGGTTCTGAACTCCCAGTCTCCCCGGTCCCTGGAGGCTGCCTGCAGCTTTGCTTAGCTTCTCAGCCTGTTGATCACTGCCGTGGAATTGGCGAGTGTCTTCCGGGGAAACACAGAGGCAAATGTGAGCCTCACCTCAATGCCCTTCCCATCTCTCTGGATTCTTGTCACCTTCAGTCCTTGCTGCCTCGGTAACTTTCTCATGTCTTCAAACATATGTTTTAGTATTTTACCTTCCTTTTCTAGTTGTTCTTGGCAGGAAGCTTTATCTACTAGAAGGTAGCCTGACACATCCAGAGGCAGATGCGTTGCTGAGCAGAAATGACAAAGAGGTGGTTTCTGTCCCTTGAGCCTGAGGGTCCGGTGGCAGAGCCAGACATGACAACAGTGTAAAGCACAAGCAAAATGTGATGTCAAAGGGAAGCAGAAAGACATTCAATCTGATAGGAGGACCTGGGAAGGTCTCCGTGAAGAACAGGAAGGATTGCACCATGTGCCATTTGGAGGGGAGGGGATGGAGGCACATTGTTCTAGGTGACAAAAGCTGAAGCTGGTACAGGCTGATATGATGGGACGTGTGCCATGGGCAGGGCTGGGGTGAGGGAAGGGAGACACCATCGTGGGAACTGAAGCAGGGGAGGTAGGTGCGTGCCACACATAAAGGCTTTTGTATCCAAGCTGAACCAGGACTTTTTATATGGGATGGCAGATTGGGAGTGACCCACTCTGGCTTTGCTTGCACTAACTGTGCAACTCTGGTAAAATCTCTAATCCTCTCTGGTTCTTGATTTTGTTGTAAAATACGAATCCTGATAGTACCTGCCTCTTCCACTCCCCAAGGTTCTTGTGAGACATAGGTAAGCTTGAGGATGCAGATGTGCTTTGATGGGAATGGTGCATGGCCAGGACCCTGATTCCCTTCAGAGTCACACCACTAGCGGGTCAGGCTGTGCATTGGTCAGTTGGTCAGGAGCTATCACAGGAACCCTCTATCACTTTCTGGCCTTGTTTGTTAGTCACAGGATGAGGATGGCTGGCTCTCTGGCAACATCAGAAAACTTTCCAAAATCCTCAGTTCTGACTGTCCCCCAAGCTCCAACATCTCCACTCCAGCCTCCTCTTTGGGACACTGGCTGCTGCTGGTCGCCCAATAGATATGGAACTGCCTCTCTCCAAGGCAGATCATCCCTCCATGGGCAGCTCTGGACAGCTCTGACTACAGGAAAGTTACCCAGACCGTCCTCGAAGGTAGTGTGCCATGACCGGAAGAATATGATTAGCCTACTCTGCATAGGGTTAAAATAAAATACCTTATGCCCCCACCTAAGTTTCCACCTGCTTATCCTGTTTTACGGCCCTGCATCTTTCTCTGAGACACACGTGCGGTCCTTTTACAATAGTCTCCTTTTTTCTCTGAATTACGAGGGGACCAAGATACACAAGGTCTTCTTGCTAGGTGATTTCACTCGGGAATTCTCAGAGGTAGGTTCCACCAGATACGATGACCATGACCTTCAGGATTTTAAAACTCGTTTAGCATTGCAGCCCTCAAAGCTGACAGGAACATTAGAATTCATCTAGCAAATGCTCCTGTAGTGTTTTGGGGTGCCATTCATTTAATGGAGGGTGGGTGTGTTGAATCTCCTGCCCTCGCCCCTTCAAACCTGCTCCTTCTCCACCAGCCCCCATGTTCTAGGAGACCGGCCCATGCAGGCTCCCCCAATGGGCTCAGCTCCCTTGCCACTGGCTTTGAGTTGCAGGGGGCTGGGTTTGCCTAATAGGAGGCACCAGAAAGATTCAAAGATGGGAGGAAAGGGAGTCAGGTATTTATTCTCCCTCCTGCATCCCCGCCGTTGCTGTGGGTTGGCTCTGAGACTCTCCAGTGAAGGCTCCTAAGAGACAGCTCCCTCTGCCACTCTCCAGTTCTCACCCCCCAGGCTCCCTTCAAGCCTAGGGTGGTCACAGCCCCCCTGAGTCACCAGCCCTAGGGTGTGACACCAGCCTTTGTTAGTTCTGCAGAACTCTGCCTGCATGTCCGTAGTCTTTTTTTTTTTTTTTTTGAGACGGAGTCTCACGCTGTTGCCCAGGCTGGAGTGCAGTGGCGCGATCTCGGCTCACTGCAAGCTCCGCCTCCCGGGTTCCCGCCATTCTCCTGCCTCAGCCTCCTGAGTAGCTGGGACTACAGGCGCCCGCCACCGCGCCCGGCTAATTTTTTGTATTTTTAGTAGAGACGGGGTTTCACAGTGGTCTCGATCTCCTGACCTTGTGATCCGCCCGCCTCGGCCTCCCAAAGTGCTGGGATTACAGGCTTGAGCCACCGCGCCCGGCGCATGTCCGTAGTCTTAAAAAACTCTCCGCAAATTAAGTTGGAGTGTGCTCTGTTTCCTGCCAGGAACTCTACTGGAAAAAGCATTCCAGAGAGTTCGGGAAGACGGTGGGTAAAGGGGGTGGGACCTCCTAGCCCTGCGTGGTGAAAACGTCAGGTAGGAGTGGGGCTGGATTGGTGTCGAGAATGGACGAGCTTTCCATATTAAGCCAAGGGGTATGAAATCTCTCGTTCTCCTTGTAGGTCTCCGTAGCCCCACGTTCTCATCCTAACACCTCTCTCCTGTCTTCCAGAAAGCTCCTGCTGCTTCCGTACCCCGCCTGTCCCTCCCAGCTGCTCAGGGCCCCCTCGTGGGATCATCAGCTCGAAGACAGGGATGGAGAGGCCTCCGTGCTCTCGCCTCTGCAGCTGCCTGGCTGTGCTGGCCCTCCTGTCCCCCCTGAGCCTGGCACAGTATGACAGCTGGCCCCACTACCCCGAGTACTTCCAGCAACCGGCTCCCGAGTATCACCAGCCCCAGGCCCCCGCCAATGTGGCCAAGATTCAGCTGCGCCTGGCTGGACAGAAGAGGAAGCACAGCGAGGGTCGGGTGGAGGTGTACTACGACGGCCAGTGGGGTACCGTGTGTGATGACGACTTCTCCATCCACGCTGCCCACGTCGTCTGCCGGGAGCTGGGCTATGTGGAGGCCAAGTCCTGGACTGCCAGCTCCTCCTACGGCAAGGGGGAAGGTAAACATTCTGTGCTTTGGATCTGAGTGCTGTCACCTGGCAGGGCCCGGAGCTGCCTTCCCTGAGGTCAGCCTGGGAGAGGAGGCTGCACGCACTGAAAAGTGTAAACTCTTGGTGATGCCCATCTAGGGGCTGGCATCCTTCCGAGCACACGCAGGCTGCACCCTGCAGTAAGGCAGGGGTGGGGGACATTTGAGGAGGGGCACAGTAAGTGACCAGCCATACCGATGTGCCCAGGACTTTCCTGACTTTAGCACAGAAAGTCTCACATCCTGGGAAAACCTCAGGAAAACCAGGACAGTTGGTGACCCCACATATGGGGTGAAATCGGCCTGTGCTCCTCTCTCTACCCCATATTCCCTGCCTGGGGGCTGTGCCAGCCCAGGGGAAGTTGCACTTTACTCCAGATCATTCCCTGTTAGGAAAACCTCTTGCTCTTCCTCACAAGGGCTCCCATGTGCTTGAGTTCCCTGACGCCTCCCGCTGTCCTGGCACGTGGAGTTCATCATTTTAACACTAACCTGCTATTGCAGGCTTGCTCACGATAGGCACAGGATGCTTTGGATTTTTTCACTGTTGGTTAGCCTATTCTTTCCTCCCTGTGAGGTTCAAATTTATTAATTTTTTTTTTTTTTTTTTGAGACGGAGTCTCGCTCTGTCCCCCAGGCTGGAGTGCAGTGGCACGATCTTAGCTCACTGCAAGCTCCGCCTCCCGGGTTCACGCCATTCTCCTGCCTCAGCCTCCCGAGTAGCTGGTACTACAGGCGCCCGCGACCGCGCCCGGCTAAGTTTTTTGTATTTTTAGTAGAGACAGGGTTTCACATGGTCTCGATCTCCTGACCTTGTGATCCGCCCGCCTCGGCCTCCCAAAGTGCTGGGATTACAGGCGTGAACCACCACGCCCGGCTATTAATTTATTTTTAAAAATTGTTTTAAGAGCTGGCCAGGCGCGGTGACTCATGCCTGTAATCCCAGCACTTTGGAAGGCTGAGGCAGGCTGATCACTTGAAGTCAGGAGTTCGAGACCAGCCTGGTCAACATGGGGAAACCTTGTCTCTACTGAAAATACAAAAATTAGCCGGGCATTGTGGCGAGTGTCTGTAGTCCCAGCCACTCGGGAGGCTGAGGCACAAAAATCGCTTGAACCAGGGAGGCGGAGGCTGCAGTAAGCCGAGGTCGTGCCACTGCACTCCGGCCTGGGTGACAGAGTGAGACTCCGTCTCAAAACAAACAAACAAAAAACCCCCAAAACCTTTGCTTTAAGAGCTTTGAGGCAGGACAGGTTTGAAGCCCTGAACCTAGAGCTCAGTCTGTACTGACCTCTGACACCACACTTTGTAGGAAGACACTTGTCCTCTCCAGCCTCATTTTCCCCATCTGGAAGTTGGGCTCTGTAAGAACTCCTGAAACCCTGACGGTGCATGTTCCCAAATGGGAAAGAGATGAGGGTGGAGGGCATTGTTTCTTTTTAAACATTTTTCCAGGAGCTAAGAGTTTCCCATCTGTGGGTCAGCCAGGCAAAGGAAGCTCCCACACCCGCCCCCCGGCTGAGCTGCAGCCCAGACCTCAGCACATGTCTGGCTGCTGGACTAAAACAGGGCTGCCCACACTCCTGTCCTCGACTAAAGGGCTAATGCCATGCTGACTGCATAAGAATCGCCCAAGGGAGCTTAAAAGTACAGAATAGCACAGACCTCAACCCACCATAAATCTGGTTTAAAAGATCTGGGCTGGAGCCCAGGATTCTTGTCTCTTTTGGAAGCCTGTAAAGTGACAGGTTTGGGAGTCACTGAAATTGATAACTGTTATCCTCCCTTCCAACTTTCTGTTATTCTAGAAATTATAGGAGAAAGGAAGTCCCATCTCACACATCTCACCTCCATGCAATTGAAAATTTCCTGTTGGCGTAACTGGATCAGGAGACAGCATAGCGTCACATGTTCTCTGCAGCTCGCTCTGGGCTCCCTGGCAGCGATGAGAGCCATGGAAGTGAAGTTAGCAAATGCTGGGCTTTAGAACCCACTTCCTGTCTTCTTTAAACAAATGTCTGATACTTCCACATCTCTGTTTATCTGACTGGCTGAGCGATCCAGGGGTAACCTCAGATTCATGTTTTCCATTCCAGGCTTTCCAACGCTCATTATTTTATAACAAATGCTTTCCAGTGACTGGGTATTTTTCCAGTGACAATTTTATTTCAACCTCAATTTAAAACTTACCTGTTGTCAGACAAGGGGGTTGTGGTTTTTCCCTATTAGGAGCAGGCATGGGGTAGTAGGAGACAGGTTTTTACCCAGGTGGGACTTTGCCATCCAAGCATGGTGAAGAGTGAAAAGTTCAAGGAGTGGCGGGAATATGAAAGGGAAGGATTAAACTCATGGTCCATGGAGACTGTGCTGGGTAAGGAGGGTGGTAGTACATGGAGAAGTTGTAGGATTGTGCATAGCTGCTGTGATCACTGGATTGCGGGTCTCTGTTCAGATGGAGACACAAGAAGTTTACTAAAAGATGAAGGGAGCTGTGTGTGGGTACAGAGCAGGAAGGGTGAAATGGATATTGAAGGGTACAATCTCTGGTAATGAGAGACCATGGGACAGCGGCTGGAGCAGGATGGAGGACAGTCCCTGAGAGAGGAGGTATATCAACGAAGAGACCAGGAGTACTGGAAAGGCCATCTTTGTGGACATGGAATCCATCAAGGGTTTTAAAAGGAATAATGTCAAAGAGAAGACAGGAAGAAACAGGTGCCTGGAAAAAAAAAAAAAAAAAAAAAAAACAAGCAAACCCCGTCTTGTGTTCAAGGCTTTACGAGTTAAGCAGCTTACGTGAAGTGGTGCTTGGTTTATGACAGGAGAGACCTTTTACATCTAAATGTATTTGAATTTCACCAGCATCAGTCCAGATCTTTATCACTGGGTACATGGTGGGCACTTAGTAAATATTAGCTAATTGATTCATTTTGATTTGGCAGAATAGGAAAAAGAGTGGGCGAAACAGTTCTTGGTATAGTGAGTACAGAATGTGGCCAGCACCCAGGGCTTGCTCCGGTGGGGGTTAGGGGCTTCGTGTGCCGGTCACACTGTGGATAAGGCTGCCTCTCCAGGACCCCTCAAGCTCCTCGGAAGTTCGGGCTGGAGTAATGAAACCAGGGAGGGCACCAGGGACGTTCTGGGTTTTCTAGCCTGGCCTGTCCACAGATTGTTCTCCCAAAGCATCTCTGAGCTCAGGTAAACCGCAGGCCCTTCTAGGGAGTTCTGGAGGGAGCAGCTGTCCTGTTTCTCAATGCCTGGTCGAGGTTATAGCAGCTGAAGCTAAGGTGGTTGCTCTCCTTCACCTGTCTTCAGAATCAGGAGGCTAAGCCTATTCCCAGTCACATCCCTCGTTCTTTAGACCCGAGCAACGAAGCCAGCAATAACCACATTGTGACCCCACAGAGTTTTTTCTTTCCTTTTCTTTGAGACAGCGTCCTGCTTTATCACCCCGGCTGGAGTGCAGTGGTGGGATCTAGGCTCAGTGTAACCTTCGCCTCCCGAGTTCAAGTGATCCCCCCATCTCAGGCCCCCGAGCAGCCGGGATTACAGGTGTGCGCCACTAGGCCCAGCTGATTTTTTAAATTGTATTTTTAGTAGAGACAGGGTTTTGCCATGTTGGCCAGGCTGATCTCAAACTCCTGGCCTCAAGCGATCTTCCCACCTTGGCCTCCCAAAGTGCTAGGATTACAGGCGTGACCCACTGCACCCATTTGCAACCCCACAGATTCTAACTTGAATAGTTTCCATTGTCCTGGGCTCTGGCATTCCAGCTGAATTTCATTTATGATTTTTACTTTCCTAATGATCTGTTAACTTGTATATATATGTGTGTGTGTATATATATTTATATATATATATTTATCTCTTCTTTCATCCGGCATTGTAAGGAAAGAGTAAGATAAAATTTGGCTTCTATTGAATGGCTTTCTTGTGGTCCAAAGTTTGACTCTCATCTTGTGTCCCAAGGACACGGCTTTCCTGGCAGTTCTGAGGAGGCATCTCCTGGATTTTACCTAGAACCACCCTGCTTTCCAGCAGGCAGACCCAGAAGCTGGTTGCATTGGAATCAGAGTAGTTAATAAGCACAAAACCTATAGAAGAAAAAAAAAAGGGCCCTTTGCAGTGGCTCATGACTGTAATCCCAGCACTTTGGGAGGCTGGGGCAGGTGGATCACTTGAGGTCAGGATTTTGAGACCAGCCTGGCCAACATGGTGAAATCCCGTCTCTACCAAAAAAATACAAAAATTAGCTGGGCATGGTGGCATGTGCCTTTGGTCCCAGCTACTTGGGAGGCTGAGGTGGGAGAATTGCTTAAACCTGGGAGGCGGAGGTTGCAGTGAGCTATGATTGCACCACTGCACTCCAGCCTGAGCGACAGAGTGAGACACTGTCTCAAAAAACAAAAAAAAATTTTGTTATGAAATCAGGCCAAACGAGTATACCATGCATGGTGATGCTGTCTTGCACTAAGTACAAATTCACATTTCTACCATCTAAGTAGAAATTGACCAAGTATATGTGGAAGGGGTGCATGGAAAATTATGGGGGTCCATGGAAGATTCATAAGAGAGCAGCTCTTTGGGGCAGGCTCCGTAGGGTCTGTGGTTTGCAGCTGTTCTCAGTTCCTTTGATGATGCACTGGTGGACTTCCAGGTCCTTAGCGAGGGGGGTTTCTCTCACTGCAGATGGAATAGGGTGACCCTGCTTTTCACCATCTCTGTCACTTCAGCGGCTTTGCGACAGAACGTTCCGCTTAGAATGTGGAGGGTCTTTTCCGTTGCTAGTACTTAGCAAGACAAACATTTGGTTTGTTGTTGAGACAGCAATCGATGAGGGAGTGTATGTTTCAGTGGAGCTTGACTGCTTGGAAACCAGGCCAAATTGAGAAGCCAGTTGGAAAACCTCAGCCCAGATGTTTTCAATTAGCTCTTTGTTCTCCACAATGGATCCAAGGTGCTGTCATTTGGGCCCTGACCAGCAACCGTGAGAACAGACACGTTTCAGCAGGGCCTGGACATCAGGAGACTGGCCCCGGGGTCCTTCTTGACCTTGAAGACCCTCTGTTTCTCTCCTTGGTTTCCTAATCTCTCCAATGGGAATGTTTTTGTTTGCTTTTCTCTTACATCATAGAAGCAGTAGAATGTATTGTTTTTCTGACGGACTGGAAGAAGGAAGGGGAAAAGGAGGTTGAAAGCGTACCAGGCACATACATTACCTCATTGAGTCTCCATGGAAACCTCTTTGCTCGGCATCATTAGTTTGGCTTTAGAAATGAGAAGCAGGTGTGGTGAGGCAGTTGCCCGCATCACACAGTGCCCCAGTGTGTGGCAGATAGAACTTGAACCCAGGTTTGTTTGACTATGTCTGCTGCTCCAGACTCCTAAAAGGAGCTGTGAGAAAAATGAGAGGTTTAGTTTTGTTTTCTTTCATTTTTTCAGCGGCACTTATAAAAATCATTATTTGAAAACCCTCTAGTACTTTATGATTTTTAAAAAAATTATGGCAAGATGCGCATCACATAAAATTTACCACCTTAACTTTTTGGGGTTTTTTTTGGAGACAGGGTCTCACTGTCACCCAGGCTGGAGTGCAATGGCACAATCACAGCTCACTGCGGCCTCAACCTTCTGGGCTCAAGCAGTTCTCCCACCTCGGCCTCCTGAATAGCTAGGACTACAGGCATGCGCCACCATGCCCAGCTAAATGTTTTTATTTTTAGTAGAGACGAGGTCTCGCTATGTTGCCCAGGCTGGTCTCGGACTCCTGAGCTTGAAGGATCCTCCCGCCTTGGCCTCCTGAAGTGTTGAGATTACAGGCGTGAACTGTGTCCAGCCCAGCCTTAAACATTTTTAAGTGTATAGTTCAGTAGTGTTAAGTATATTCACACTGTTGTGCAGCCATCATCACCGTCCATCTCCAGACTTTTCCATCTTGCAAAACTGAAACTCTGTACCGATTAAACAACCACACTCATTTCTTTCTCATCCCGGACCCTGGCAGCCACCACTCTACTTTCTGTTTCAATGAATTTGACTCTTCTAGGTACCCCATATGATATTTGTCTTTTGGGACTGGCTTATTTCACCTAGCATCATGTCTTTATGAATCATCCATATTGCAGCGGGTTTCAGAGTTTCCTCCCTTTTGAAGGCTGACTAATATTCCATTGTATGGATAGACCACATTTTGTTGATGGACGCCTGGGTTGCTCCCACCTCTTGGCTATTGTGAATAATGCTGTTATGAACACAGGTGTGCAGATACCTCTTAGAGACGCTGTTTTCAATTCTTTTGCTAGATCATATGGTAATTTTACTTTTAATTTTTTAAGGAAATACCATACTGTTTTCTATAGCACCTGTACCATTTTGCGTTCTCACTGACAGTGCACAAGGGTTCCGGTTTCCACAACCTTGCCAGCACTGTCATTTTCTGTTTTTTTTGGTTTTGTTTTGTTTTTTGGGGGTTTTTTGTTGTTGTTGTTTCTTTTTGTTTTTTTGTTTTTTGAGACAGAGTCTTGCTCTGTTGCCGGACTGGAGTGCAGTGTTGTGATCTCAGCTCACTGCAACCTCTGTCTCCCAGGCTCAAGCCATTCCCCTGCCTCAGCCTTCTGAGTAGCTGGGATTATAGGCGTGTGCCACCACGCCCGGCTAATTTTTTGTATTTTAGTAGAGACAGGGTTTCACCATGTTGGCCAGGATGGTCTCAATCTCCTGACCTCGTGATCCACCCGCCTCGGCCTCCCAAAGTGCTGGGATTACAGGTGTGAGCCACTGCGCCCGGCCCATTTTCTGTTGTTTTGATAGTAGCCATCCTAGGGGTGTGAAGTAGTGCTTCACTGTGGTTCACCCTCTAGGACTTTGCATGCTGAATTCTCTACTTAGTGCAAGTGAGAAAAAAAACAGGAGGTAAGCGGAGTCCCATGGTGGCCTTCTGGAACATGATGAGGTGGTTCCATGGGCCAGTCTGGCTGGGCTGTCTCTGAGCCAGTGATGGGAAACATTGAGAAGTAAGAGGAGCTGAATAGGAAGTCAAGGCCCAGGCTTCTGGGCTCAAGGGGTGATAGGATAATCATGCCACCTCATCCTCTAGGTATTGGAAGACCAAGGAGATACTACATGTGAAAATGCCTTAAAAACCTCAAACCAGGCCGGGCACAGTGGCTCATGCCTGTAGTCCCAGCACTTTGGGAGGCCAAGGCAGGCAGATCACGAGATCAGGAGATTGAGACCATCCTGGCCAACATGGTGAAACCCCGTCTCCACTAAAATACAAAAAATAAGCTGGACGTGGTGGCGCACACCTGTAGTCCCAGCTGCTTCGGAGGCTGAGGCAGAATCACTAGAACCCAGGAGGCAGAGGTTGCAGTGAACCGAGATCACCCCACTGCACTCCAGCCTGGAGACAGAGCCAGACTCTGTGTCAAACAACCACCACCACCACAACAAAAAACCCAAATCTTCAGTGGCAGGAGAGTTTAGTTCCTCCCTGAAGGGTCAGAGTTCAGCCTCTGCTACAGATAGAAGGTGAGACTGGCTTGTGCCATAGTCAGTGCCACTAAAACATCATCATCATCACTATTTTTTAGTAACTATGGCCAGCAATGGACTAGGCACATGCTTCGTAGTATCTCTGATCTGCACACAGCTGTGCAGCTGAAGTGTCATTGTTAGTCCCACTTTACTGATAAGAAAAAGGGCCCTTGACCCTGGCTGAACGAGAGCTCAAACCCGGCTTGGTACCCAAAGCCCCACTCTTTCCACTATCTCATGTGACCTCTGGGCTTAAATCTAATTTCTATCCTAATCATGTTCAACCTACCACATCCCCAAATCACATCAGCTGCTTACTGTGGTGTGGGAATCCAGGTGGTCTTGAGCTACGTGCAGTATCTTAATATAATAAAAATTAATTGATGGCCACACACAGCTGCCAAAATTAGAGAAAAATTCTCTTTCCATGTAAGACACTGGTGTCCCTCAAAGACTCAGACCTGCATTGACGCATCTCTTGGTTTCTCTCCTCTCTGCTTCCTTCAGGGCCCATCTGGTTGGACAATCTCCACTGTACTGGCAATGAGGCGACCCTTGCAGCATGCACCTCCAATGGCTGGGGCGTCACCGACTGCAAGCACACGGAGGACGTCGGTGTGGTGTGCAGCGACAAAAGGATTCCTGGGTTCAAATTTGACAATTCGTTGATCAACCAGATAGAGGCAAGTCATGTGCTTTTGATGTCTCCGTCATGCAAACATTTTTCTTCTTCCATGTGACTCGCTTTTTGTGTATTGATTTCAAGAAGTGTGTGTGAGCAGGAAGGAGGGTACCTAACCCAATGGGATTAGATGCAAGGGCAGTTTAGGGAAGGATTTGTGGAGAAGGGAATCCCATCCATGGGGAAAGGGCATTTCCAGGCACAAAGAACAGCATGGACAGAGGCACAGAGGTGGGAAGGCTGATCTCAGGGAGCATGATCTCAGGGAGAGTGCATCTGGGAGTAGAGTTAACTGAAGCTGGAAAGACGGGCATGAAACACCTCCTGTGCCATATTCAGGAGCTTGCCCTTTGGGTAGGAAAATGTATTAGTTATCAATTGCTGCATAACAAATTGCCCCCAGATTTTGCAGCTGAAAACAATGAATCTTTATTATCTCACACGGTTTCTGAGAGTCAGGAATTGAGGAGCGGCTTAGCTTCTTGATTCTGCTCAGGGTCTGTCATGGAATTGCACGCAGGCTATCAGTGGGGGCTGGAAGGTCCCCTCCCACACAGGCTGGTATGGTTGTTGGCAGGCTGTGGTTCCTTGCTAGCTGTAGACTGCAGCCCTCTGTTCCTCTCTATGTGGCCTCTTGGTAGGCTGCCTGAGTGGCCTCAGGACATGGTGGTCATCTTCCCTCACAGTGAGTGAGGCAAAGGAGAGTGAGAGAAAGAGCACAGGATGGAAGTCATGTTTCATAACTTAACCTTGGAAGTGATAGGCCATCATTTCACTGTATTCTATGGATCACACAGACTAACCCTGGTAGAGAGTGGGAGGAGATTACACAAACGTGAGACACCAGGTAGGGTTGCTGGGGCCATCTTGAAAGCTGGCTACCACTGGCCAATGTAGCTGAGGATTGGAATCACTTTTTTTAATTAATTAATCTTTTTTTTTTTTGACATGTAGTCTCGCTCTGTCGCCCAGGCAGGAGTGCAGTGGGGCGATCTCGGCTCACTGCAAGCTCTGCCTCCCGGATTCACGCTATTCTCCTGCCTCAGCCTCCCAAGTAGCTAGGACTACAGGCGCCCACCACCACACCGGGCTATTTTTTTGTATTTTTAGTAGAGATAGGGTTTCACCATGTTGGCCAGGATGGTCTCAATCTCTTGACCTCGTGATCCACCCACCTCGGCCTCCCAAAGTGCTGGGATTACAGGTGTGAGCCACCGCTCCCGGCCTGGAATCACTTTAAAAATGCAGGTACTGGGCTGGGCGCAGTGGCTTACGCCTGTAATCCCAGCACTTTGGGAGGCTGAGGCGGGCGGATCACGAGGTCAGGACATTAAGACCATCCTGGCTAACACGGTGAAACCCCGTCTCTACTAAACACGCGCACACACACACACACAAATTAGCTGGGCGTGGTGGCGGGTGCCTTTAGTCCCAGCTACTCAGGAGGCTGAAGCAGGAGAATGGCATGAACCCGGGAGGCGGAGCTTGCAGTGAGCCGAGATCACGCCACTGCACTCTGGCCTGGGCGACAGAGTGAGACTCCGTCTCAAACAAACAAACAAAAAAAATGGAGGTACTGGGGCCTCCCACTGACCTGCTGGCTCAAAATCTCCTGCTATGGGACCAGTTTATTTTTCTTTAAGCAGCCCCAGATGATTCTGATGTTGCCAGACTGATCATTTCAGCATTTGAAAGTCTACATTTATGGCTAAATTTCAGGGTTAGCTTTCCAGCAAATTCTTTACCGAAACAATTAAATTAACAAACATTTATTACATGACTCTTATTTGCAACATATGTGGGAATTAGGGCAGGAGGAGTTGGCAGCTAACACTCCTGTCCTCAAGGAACATGTTGGATGCCACCTCCAAGGAATTGTGGGATCTGCCCCAAATCCAGGTCAAGGAACCTTCGCTGTGCTTCAGCCTCCAACTGACCCCAGCACTAATGCAGAAGAAAGGTGACTTGAAATTGCCCTACTTGGGCTCCAGAGGAAGTTCTCCCAAGACTGTGGCCTTTACTGTCACGGCTCACACAGTCCTTCTCTCTCCATATATGTTCCCAAGTGTGCTGGGAATTTGTCCAGCCCTGTAGTATAGCATGGAAAAGGATTTCCAGGCTTCTGTCAGCTGTGGAGGAGGCTGCTTCTGGTCGACACCTGTCAAATGCTGCTATTTTATTGAAGATAACTGGAGAGATTGTGATGGAGTTGATGTACTTTCTTCAGTCTTCCAGTCACTAATGACAGCTTTGCTTTCTTTACCATGAAGTTTATGATCTGACAGTTGGGCTCATCCAACCCAGTTTCACAAAATTTTCCATCTCCATTCCTTATAACCTCATGAGCAATAATTGGCCCCCACTTATGTGTATCTTATCTCTCTCATGAGATTGGAAGCTCCCAGAGGGCAGGGGCTATATCTTATGCATCATTGTATCCAACAGATAAATTCTAGGTACCTAATGGGAACAATGTCTCCAACTTCCAAATTTTCTTCTCCCCAGAAATGCAAGCCAGAAATTGTTATCCCCTTAGGTGGAGAATCTCCCAGGATAAAATATAAGCTAAACAGCAATGAGAAGCACATGGAAGCAAATAATTTCTTCACAGCTTGTCCTGCCTAATCAGACCATGAGCTGATTTGTAACATCTTGGATAGGCCTCTGTTCAACCTAGAACCTCAGGTTAATCTACCTGGAGTGTCCAGTGAAGACCCAGGCTTCTTGGCATAAGAAAGTCATTGATGACTTGAATTAAAAAAAAAAAAAAAAAAAAAGGACAGGCCAAAACATCAGTGAGCTTTGTGTCGAGAAAATGAGAAGGTTCATCTGGCATTAGAAAAAAAAAGATTTTGGAAAAAGGACTCTGAGTGGCACTTCATTAGATAAATGTTTGTTGAATACCTACTAAGTGCCAGTTCCAATGCTTAGCAATTCCAGGGCGAAATAAGATGGGTCATATCAAAAGAAGAATTTTCATGGGGTGGAATAAACATAGAAAAGACTGAAAATGGCCGGGTGTGGTGGCTCATGCCTGTAATCCCAGCATTTTGGGAGGCCAAGGCGGGTGGATCACCTGAGGTCAGGAGTTCGAGACCAGCCTGGCTAACATGGTAAAATCCCATCTCTACTAAAAATACAAAAATTAGCCAGGCATGGTGGCAGGTGCCTATAATCTCAGCTACTCAGGAGGCTGAGGCAGGAGAATTGCTGGAACCTGGGAGGTGGAGGTTGTAGTGAGCCGAGATCGCACCATTGCACTCCAGCCTGAGCCGACAACAGCAAGACTCCATCTCAAAAAAAAAAAAAAAAAAAAAAAAGACTGAAAAAAAAATATGTTGGAGACAACTTTCTTATTCTGGAAGGGCTGAGATTCCATGATGGGAAAGCTTAGCCCCTACCTTTCTTCAGTGCATTTGTTGGGTACCTGCTGGTTTGGGATACCAGTAGAGAAAGAAAACATGGCCCTTGTCCTCCAGCCCTTAGAACCTATAAGACAAGATGTACACCTTGGAGAAAGCTGGGGATCCTTCCAAGGCAAGGAGCATGGACCCTAACGAATCTCCGGAAACCCACAGAGGCAACCTATGGAGACGTCTGGCTTAAAGAGCCAGGTGACATCCACAGCCTTACACACTCTGCATTTTCCTAGAAGGCCTCCCTTTTGCTGTCAGATAGATCAGGCTGGTGCCCACAAGCCAGGGGGAAGCTTTCTGGCCCAACCACAGAGACTGAGGGAACTTTCATTGATGACCAGTCCCCTGCAACTTCTTCCCTTTGGTAGCCACTGAAAGTAGGTCATGAAAGGGCCTAGACTTCAGGATGTCTGGGGAGAACCTCCGTGAGTTGCCAGAAGGTTCTTGCATCCAGGGCTTTGTGGCTGAGGCTCATGCTTACTGGCAGTGCTGGCCTGATGAGTGGAGAACTGCCTGGACCACCTACACGGGATATTTATGGGATGCTGAGACATTTCTCCAAAATACCTTCTGGAATGGCCTGTGTTGGTAGCTGAAGTCATAGGATCATTCCTCTCAGCTAAAGAAATGCCTGCTATTAAATTTTTGTGGATAAGAAGAAGAGACATAGCTTTGGTGGACATGCAGTTGGGTGAGGTCATGAACACACTGACTAATGATACCCAGGGTAAACTGCTGACTAATTTGTGTAAACAGAGTGGATGGTCTCTGATGGCGAGCGCTAGGGCTCTGCTCCGGCCTCCCCATCATGTATCAGGAATGTTCATGGAAATTAAAAGGAATACTGATAAAATCTATGGGAGATACAAAACTAGGAGAGATTGCTGGAGTATAAAATTATGGAATGAACTTTCAGAAAAACTGTTGTAGGTTGAAATAATGGGCCCAAGCTGTAACATACTAGGGATGAATAGAAGGGTCTATATCAAAGTCCATGGGGGAAAAAAAGTCCCAGGAGTGCAGACTTTAGGGAGAGTAACTAAAAAATCATTGATCTTTTTTTTTTAAAAAAAGGCGTCTTTTGGGCCGGGCGCAGTGGCTCAAGCCTGTAATCCCATCACTTTGGGAGGCCGAGACAGGCAGATCACGAGGTCAGGAGATCGAGACCATCCTGGCTAACATGGTGAAACCCCGTCTCTACTAAAAAAATACAAAAAACTAGCTGGGCAAGGTGGCGGGCGCCTGTAGTCCCAGCTACTTGGGAGGCTGAGGCAGGAGAATGGCATAAACCCAGGAGGTGGAGCTTGCAGTGAGCTGAGATCCGGCCACTGCACTCCAGCCTGGGCGACAGAGCGAGACTCCGTCTCAAAAAAAAAAAAAAAAAAAAAGGCGTGTTGTGGTGGCTCACACCTGTAATCCCAGCACTTTGGGTGGCAGAGGTGGTCAGATTGCTTGAGCCCAGGAGTTTGAGACCAGCCTGGGCAATATGGCGAGACCGCGTCTCTACCAAATTAAAAAAATTAACCTGACATGGTAGCATGCGCCTGTGGTCCCAGCTACCTGGGAGGCTGAGGTGGAAGGATTGTTTGACCCTAGGAGGTAGAGGCTGCAGTGAGCAATGATGGTGCCACTGCATTCCAGCCTGGGTGACAGAGCGAGACCCTATCTCAAAAAAAAAAAAAAAAAGAACAAATCTCTGAGGCAGCAGTGGTTGACAAAAAGCTCGGTATCAGCCAAGAGTGTGGTAGGGCTGCTGAAAAAAAAAAAAAAAAAGTTAATGTCAACTACTTTACAGATAGAAGAATTATTTCCCTAAGCTCTTTGCCTTTTGGACCAGTCGCTAACTGCAGGGTTCAGTTCTGGATCCAGATCTTAACCAGGTCACCAGGGAAAAGGCCAGCAGGATGGAGACAAATCTGGAAACCATATCACGAGGAACTGAAGTTTTTTGTCAAGAAAAGAGATATGGGGGGAGATGGTTCTTTTCAAATACTTGAACTACTACCATGCAGAAGAATGTTTAGAATGTATTCCAACTCCCAGCCGGATGCAGTGGCTCATGCTTGTAATCCCAGCACTTTGGGAGGCCGAGGCAGACAAATCATGTGAGGTCAGGAGTTCAAGACCAACCTGGCCAACATGGTGAAACCCCGTCTCTACTGAAAATACAAAATTAGCTGGGCGTGGTGGCGGGCGCCTGTAATCCCAGCTACTTGGGAGGCTGAGGTTGAACCCGGGGAGGGGGAGGTTGCAATGAGCCGACATGGTGCCATTGCACTCCAGCCTGGGCAACAAGAGCAAAACTCTGTCTCAAAAAAAAAAAGAATATATTCCAACTCCCAGAGCCAAAGCGGAGGGGAGCATGATGGGAGATAGATCTTAGGCTCACTGGAAGCCCCACAGTAGGTAGCTCTACCCAAAGTTAGTGGTGAGTGTCATGCGCATCCGTGTGAAGAGACCACCAAACAGGCTTTGTGTGAGCAACATGGCTGTTTATTTCACCTGGGTGCAGGTGGGCTGAGTCCGAAAAGAGAGTCAGCGAAGGGAGATAAGGGTGGGGCCGTTTTATAGGATTTGGGTAGGTAAAGGAAAATTACAGTCAAAGGGGGGTTGTTCTCTGGTGGGCAGGAGTGGGGGTTACAAGGTGCTCAATGGGGGAGCTTTTTGAGCCAGGATGAGCCAGGAAAAGGACTTTCACAAGGTAATGTCATCGCTTAAGGCAGGGACCGGTCATTTTCACTTCTTTTGTGGTAGAATGTCATCAGTTAAGGCGGGGCAGGGCATTTGTACTTCTTTTGTGATTCTTCAGTTACTTCAGGCCATCTGAGCTTATACGTGCAAGTCACAGGGGATGCAATGGCTTGGCTTGGGCTCGGAGGCCTGACAGTGAGCTCCTTGTCGGTGGAGGAATTCAAGCATGAACTGGACAACACCTGCCAGGAATATTGTGGTCAGATTGCCTACATGGGGAGGGAAGTGGGATTAAGTGATTGCCAAGTTTCAAGACCCTGTTACTCAGTGTCTGGGAAAATGCACTCATCCCACATAGTGTGTGCCTAGCTGGATATTGACACTGCGTACCATGTGTAAATTGGCATCATGTGTGTGTGAGAACATAGAGAGAGAAGGGATGCCAACCAGCATGTGTATTGTGTGCTTGGGTTCTCTGTTTGCCTTTTCTGCAGCCCCTAATGGCCTTGACCGTGAAACCAGGTACAGACTTTTCACTCTTCATATCAAAGTGTGAGAGTTAAAGCCCTCCTTCGAATTCCCCCAGTTTGGAAGGGGCAAATTGAAAAGTGGCCAGGAACGAAATGTCAGTGAATGATTTCTCTGTGTTTTGCGACCCCAGTCGTAGACCACTGGGCTAAAGAATGTGATGAGGGCCTCCGCGTCCCTTCCCATGCCTACTCTGCAGGGGCGTGGGCTGGGCTCTGTAACATTCACCCTCATTAACCCCTGGAGATTGGGGACAGGTCACAGATCATTACAGATGACCCTCACAACCCATGCTTCCTCCAGAGTGCACTGGAATTCCCAAAGCAGAGAATGGAAGAAAACTGCATCAGTCTAGACCAAGTTCATCCTACTCTGGAATGCCAGAGGCATGAGTCACTGAGCCCTGGAGGCTGGCTGATGGAATTTCACTTAATGAGCAAACTGTGCTTCCCTGGACTCCTACAGCTGCTTGCAGCATCCTTGGGAGCTCCTGATTGTAAATTCCCCTCTAGAGGAGGAAAAAAAAATCACACCTTCTTCACATAAGTGACCCCACCAAGGGAAAGTTCACAGGTTTGTACCCTAACCTGCCTTTTGACCAGCATCCAGAACAACAGGGCAAGTGTCGAGCGAGTTGAAATCAATCCCTTCCAGCTGTGACGGTCTGTAGTTCAGTGGCAATGGTTTCTCCATCAGAATGACGTACTGTGCATTCATCATTTACAAGGTAGTTTTAAATATTCTGTAGGGGAAAAAAATCAGATGATTTCTGTAAAAGTGCTTTGCAGACTCTAAAAGTGCTGCCCTCGGTTAGTCCTACCACTGAATCCCCAGCCTTGGTTCATTTCATCCAGGAAATTAACCAGGCAGGTTCTCAGTTTTCCCCTTTTCTGACACAGGCTGTGCCGTCATATCTTATTGTATATTCTCAGTTTTGGACTCCAGAATTGAAGGCAGAACCCCTGGGTTCCAGTCCCAGTGGAGACTGGAACTCACAGCTATATATCCAGTGACTGACCCTTCTTGGGCCTCTGGATACTGTCCTACAAAACAGAAGTTTGTCTGGATATAAAGAAAATCAGTTTTAGGTCAATCCTCAAATCTTTCTTAAAAGGAGGTAAGTAGGAGCAAATAAGCAAATGTGAAATACTCTTGGCTCCAAATGAACAGATCTCTTTTAAACCTGGAAAACAGAGCCCAAACCAAACCTCCCAGGATTTCAGAGCCTCTTAAATGGAGAGGCTTTGTTTCCTGCCTGTGGCGGGTAGACTGGTTGGAAAAAGCATTAGATAAGGAAAGATGACAAATCCAGATGCCCTGCTGAGTAAACCTCTGCTCCCCGGCTGCTCTGCACGTTGCCCTGTCATGTGCTCTCACAGGAAGCCTCGTGGCTGGGCTGTGTGTCGCTAATCAGGAAACGTTTTGGTCTTTTTTCTTTACCCCACCCCACCCCACCCCACCCCACCCCACCCCACCCCACCTTCTTCCTTACCCATCCTTTAAAGGCTCTTTTGCAAAAAGCAATTCCATTGCCGGAACTGATTGGAAAATCCCCAGGCTGTGAGATGTAGGTGTTGCCTATCCCCTGAGTGACCTCCAAGCCTCAGTTTCCCATTTGTGAAAGTGGGCAGCGCAGGAGGTCTGGAGGGGCCAACAGAGGGACGGTGAGGACAGAACGAGGAGAAAGCCATTTCTTTCCACCCAAGGGGAGAACCCGGTCCCCCTATTCTCTGCTCTCTCGCGTTCGTCTGGAAGGATGCTGAGACCTGAAAAAGCCCTTTCTTCTCGTCTTAACCACAGAGACTGAGGCTGCTGTAAATTTTTTAAATTCCTTGGGTCCAGGTTTTTATTAGTTACAGTCAGCTGCCAAATGTTTCAGCATTGCCCTCCCAGCGGCAGCTCTGTCTGTTTGGGGGCGGCCGAGGGTGGAGGGCTTCAGCCTAAAAGGGAAAGGTCTCTAGAAGGACTTCTGAAAATTCTGAACCTTCCCAGCCAGGAATCTCATCCTTCCCTTGACTCCCACCAGAGAGGTTGCACTGGGTGGTCTGGGGAAAAAAGGGGGCCTATTTTCACCTCTGTGCAGTTTAGAAGGTAGTGGTCCCCCCACGCCTAAATTTAGACCCCATTCCTGGATGGTCACAGGGTAGTTGGATGGCCTCTCTCTGTAAGAGGAAGAGAAATGGTAGCCAGGGGATAGTTTGCACCGGACTTTTCGGCAAGGGCAGAAGGAGCCAAGGTGGAGGCCCACAGCCTCTGAACTCTCAGTTTTACTGAACTGTCTGGCTGGACAATCAGATGTAGCTCTCCTGGGTTTTGTCTCTCCTACTTCTTGGGCAAGAGGATATATAACATCCTGTCCAGGGCTGGGCACGGTGGCTCATGCCTATATTCCCAGCACTCTGGGAGGCCAAGATGGGTGGATCACTTGAGGTCAGGAGTTCGAGACCAGCCTGGCCAATGTGACGAGACCCCCCCCACCCACTACTAAAAATACAAAAAATTAGTTGGGCATGGTGGCGCGTGCCTGTAGTCCCAGCTACTCGAGAATCGCTTTAACCCAGGAGGTGGAGGTTGTACTAAGCTAACATTGCACCACTGCACTCCAGCCTGGGCGACAAAGGGAGACTCCATCTCAAAAAAAAAAAAAGAATAAAAAAGATCCTGTCCAGCCCTCACATTCCACGATTCTATTTACTAAGAGCCTGTATGTAGCCAGGGCTTGCCAGCTACCAAAAGGGACACACAAAGCAAGTAGTTCTAGAGTGACCTATTTTCCCGACTGAACATCTGAAATGCAGAAGGGTGTGTATGTGGATAACAGATGGGAACCTGGTTTCTGACCCGGCTGTTGTAGATACAATGCTTTGAGAAGTATAAATACCATTATAACTGTTTGTGAGATGAAATAAACCAATACATAACATTCTATTTATTTGACAGCACACATGAATAAGGAGGCTTATAATTTGTTTTAGGTGAAATAAATAAATGAACAGGATGTACTCAAACTTTGAAGAATGTGATTGGGTGCTCAAATGCATGGCAGTTTGGAGAAGAGAGAGGTGAATGAGGAAACCTGTGGGATAGTTGCTATCTGGAGGAAGTGGGGGCTTGAGCTGGGCCAGAGAAAGCCTCTGCCTGCCCTGCGTGGGCAGATCCACTCTGCAGGGAGGTCTGGTGACGTGACTAGGGCAGAGTGGGCATCGGTCAGCCTGGTTCTGCAATGCGCCTAAGTGGCTTATTTGAGTCACCTCAGCCATGCTGGGTGTCAGTGCCATGGAATTCCCCCAACCCATCCCCAGGAGCCTGTTGCTAAGGATCTGTTCGTTCATTCACTCGATACATTTCAATTCAGCACCAGACCCTACACTAGGCATGAGGATACAGGGAGTGATGGAATGGACCATCTTGCCCACCCCGAGCTTACCGTCCAGCAGTGGAGAAACAATCTCATGCATCATGACTGTGTTACCATGGTGAGGATGGCTGTGAAGAGAACCCCAGATTCACCATGAGGTTGTGTGGTGGGCAGTCGGGCCTGACCAGGACAGGAGGAACTGCTGGGTCACAGGGGCTGGTTGTTGGAGCAGGTGTCCCACCGGCTTCCTGTCGACAGCAGGGTTTGCCCATTCTCCAAAAAAGCAGCCTCTGTTACCTACCCAAGTGGCTGCCTGCTTGGAAAATGAAACACAGAGCATTCAGTTTTCCAGCAGTGTTGCAAAGCTTTTGATTTACAGGAGGAAGGCCCCAACAGACTACCGGCTCTTTCCTTTGGTGGTGTCAGCATGACCTCAGCTCTCCAGGCCACCCCCACCCTGCCCCCACTGGCCTCTGTCGCCTAGAGCTGAGGAACAGAAATTGTTGAAATGCCTTTCCTCTCCCACTTTCTTCCATCAAGAAGTCACAGGCTAAAGAACGTTACCAGCAGCTTATTTTTTGTTGAGTTGGAGTTTCGCTCTTGTCGCCCAGGCTGGAGTGCAATGGCGTGACCTCGGCTCACTGCAACCTCTGCCTCCTGGGTTCAAGTGATTCTCCTGCCTCAGCCTCCTGAGTAACTGGGATTACAGGTGCGTGCCACCACGCCTGGCTAATTTTTGTATTTTTAGTAGAGCCCCACGTTGGCCAGGCTGGTCTGAAACTCCTGACCTCAGGTGAACCACCCGCCTCGGCCTCCCAAAGTGTTGGGATTACAGGCATGCGCCACTGCACTCAGCCCCCCAGAAGCCCGTTAAACTAAGAGTTTCTGATTGGATCATCAAAAAGGGATAATTACAACATAGCCAGACTCCTGGAATACAGCATGCCTCATACTGTGTACAGATAATACCCACTTAGCCAAGCCATCTAACTGTGTGCTGAGGATCAGACGGCTTTTAATTCAGTTCAGTAACTATTGGTGTCAGATCTCAAGGGAAAAGGGGAGAGGGTGTTAGGGAGCTCAGGTGACAAAAGGATGCCTGGACAAAGCACAGATGTTCTCCTGTCCTTAAGTCACACAAGTCATGCTTATGTTAGGAAGAGAGGGGAGGACTACGTAGCTGTTTATTTTGCATTAAACAAAGAATAGAAAAAGTCTTTATTAAAATGTTGAACTTGGGCGCACAGCATGTCTAGCTAAGCTAAACTCCTGTTGTTGGATTTTGAAAAAATCATTACTGGTTCCTTCCAAACATGTTTGAGGACCTACTCTGTGTCTGGCTATAGTGAGTCCTCAGACATGGTTGGAAGGAACCAGTAATAATTTCTTACTGTGTGGGTAATACAAAAATGAATAAGGCACAATTTTGCCCTTAGGGAATTCACAGTCCAATTGAGTGGCAAAAGGATGCGGAAAAGTAAATACTAGTACAAGATAGTCAGCATAAGCCAAGAACTCATGAGTCACCAGATGCCAGTGCTGGAGGAATAAAGAAGAAATGAAACGTGTGGATGTGCTATTTGGGGGCAGGGGAGGGGGCTTCACAGAGATGCTGGTACTGCCTCTCCTCCTCTAGATCATGGACCTCATGACAGTGAGGACCGTGCCTATCCTTTCAGAGTCTCACACAGCACTTGGGACATGGTAGCACTGGACAAATATTTTTGAATGAGCAAATGATTAACAATTTCCCTGAGGGTTGGCAGGATTCTGATAGGTAAAAAGAAGGGATAGAGAATGGCAGGGTGTGGTTTGGGCCTAACGCGGGGGTGCCACCAGGAAGATCTGAGCAAGACCCTTGAATGCACTGTGGTCAAAGAGGATGAACGGATGGGAGAAGAAACCAGGGGCCAGGAGACAGTGTGGGCCTAGGTGAGATGACAGCATTATCACGCCCTTTCTTATGCTCCCACAATTCCCCTTGCACAGCTGACTGGGAATTGGGAGTGAGAATGGCAAGCTAATAGAAGGGCAAAGAGAAGGTCTTGCTTGGGCTGAATGGGCGCATGAGTGAGGAAGAGAGACGGTCACAAAGGTCTGCAAAGCTGGAGGCAGGTGCATCCCTCGGTGACTCGATGAAAAGAGGAAGAGGTGAAGGCATCTTGAATGTGTTTGATTTCAGATGCTGAGGAAAGTGTCAAGCTGGTAGTTGGGACATGGGTCTGTATCTGGGAGGCCCCTGTTTTGTTTTGTTTCTTAGAGGAGATCTCGCTCTGTTGCCCAGGCTGGAGTACAGTGGCACAATACTGGCTCACTGCAGCCTCAAACTCCTGGGTTCAAGTGATTCTCCCACCTCAGCCTCCTGGGAGCTAGGACTATGGGCAGGTACCACCGTGCCCAGCTAATTTTTTTTCATTATTATTATACTTTAAATTCTAGGGTACATGTGCAGAACATGCAGGCTCGTTACATAGGTATACCTGTGCCATGCTGGCCCACTGCACCCATCAACCCGCCATTTACATTAGGCATTTCTCCCAATGCTATCCCTCCCCCAACCCCACGACAGGCCCCGGTGTGTGATGTTCCCCACCCTGTGTCCAAGTGTTCTCATTGTTTAATTCCCACCTATGAGTGAGAACATGCGATGTTTGGTTTTCTGTCCTTGTGATAGTTTGCTCAGAATGATGGTTTCCAGCTTCATCCATGGCCCTGCTAAGGACATGAACTTGTCCTTTTTTATGGCTGCATAGTATTCCACGGTGTATATGTATATATTTTCTTAATCCAGTCTATCATTGATGGACATTTGGGTTGGTTCCAAGTCTTTGCTATTGTGAATAGTGCTGCAATAAACATATGTGTGCATGTGTCTTTATAGTAGCATGATTTATAATCCTTTGGGAATACACGCAGTAATGGGATTGCTGGTGCCCAGCTAATTTTTTAACTTTTTTATTTTAGAAATGAGGTCTCATTCTGTTGCCTAGGCTGGTCTTGGACTTCTGGCCTCAAGCCATCCTCCTGCCTCAACTTCTCAAAGCATGAGGATGATAGGTGTGAGCCACCACACCCAGCCTGTTTTGTTTTTATTATTTATTTATTTATTTATATTTTTTTGAAACGGAGTCTTGGTCTTTCACCCAGGCTGGAGTGCAGTGGCGCAATCTCAGCTCACTGCCAACTCCGCCTCCCGGGTTTAAGTGATTCTTCTGCCTCAGCCTCCCAAGTAGCTGGGATTACAGATGCCCAGCTAATTTTTTTTTTTTTTTGGTATTTTTAGTAGAGATGAGGTTTCACCATGTTGGTCAGACTGGTCCTGACCTCAAATGATCCATTCACCTCGGCCTCCCAAAGTACTGGGATCACAGGCGTGAGCCACCATGCCCCATCTATTTATTTATTTTTGAGATAGAGTCTTGCTCAACTGAGTCACCTCAGCTGGGAGTATAGTGGCACAATCTAGGCTCACTGCAACCCCCACCTCCCGAATTCAAGTGATTCTCCTGCCTCAGCCTCCTGAGTTGCTGGGATTACAGGCATGCACCACCATGACCGGCTATTTTTTGTGTTGTTTGTTTGTTTTAGTAGAGATGGGGTCTCACCATGTTGCCCAGGCTGGTCTTGAACTCCTGATCTCCAGTGATCTGCTCACCTCAGCCTCCCAAAGTGCTGGGATTAGAGGTGTGAGTCACCACGCCCGGCCCTGTTTTGTTTTTAGATAGCCAAAGTAAGAAAGCTGCAGGCTCTGAGAGGAAGATGCAGGAACTTGCTGGTGGTTGTGGCAGGCTGCATGCGAGGTGAGTTAGAGGATGGCTAGAGTTGACACTCATGCATTCTCGTTGAGATGTTGGCATGATGTTATGTCTTCCCAGCATTATCCTCCCACCCCTCCTCACCCCCAGGATGAGCTCTCAGGTCAGAAAGCCTGGGCTGATATTAAATTATGACTTCTAGAACAGAGGGAAGGAGAATGACTGCTGAGCTAAGACCCAGCCTTGCCAACGTGCCTAGTGCTGAGAGTTTAGGGCAACTGTGATGTGGATTCACGTAGTCTGGCTTGCTTGACTTGCTTCTCCTTGTACCTTTCCCTGATGCAACTTCCAGCTAGACTTTCAAAATGGGTGACTTTTCCTCACTGGCGACAGACCCAGACTATCGCATCCTGGAATTGGCAAGTCATGAACAGATGCTGCAAATGTTAAATGTCATTCAGGCATAAACATGAGAGTCAGAGCCCAGAGCTCCCTTCCTCTCCAGCTGAAGTGACAAGTCCCTTGCCTGGCTGTGCCTTGGGTTTCCCTTCTGGGAGCGGATGCAAATCACTCCCAGAGCCTCAGGCCCTGCTGGAGGATGTGATGAGCTCTGAGGACCACACTTCCCGGAGTGTCTGTGTGTCTCTTGGAGGGAAGCTTTCTGGAGGCCTGGGTGTACTGTTGTCTCTGGCAAGAGGGACAGCATCAGGTTTTAGCTTGAATTTTAATATGTGCAGGGTGCTTGACCGGCTTCTGGCATTTGGAGCTGAATTTTAAACTAGCAAGTCTAGAGTGCCTTTCATTTAAAACAAGAAAAAAAAAAGTGTATATATTTTAATATTTCAAACTTTCTCTTCACTTTTGGGACTGAACTCCTGGGGCAAAAAATATCCTAACACTTGTGGTCATGGAAGGGATTCCACAGCAGTGAAGTGTGTGTGTGTGTTTTCTGAGACGTCTAACTAAGTCTCTGTGAGCTGGTTAGCTAGTGTGAGCATCGAATGTGTGCCCCAGAGGGTTTTCCTGCCTCCGCCCGCTGGCCTGAAGACAAGAATGCCGGGATCCCAGCTCTCCCCTCACGTACACAATCCAGTCTGACTCACTGCCCCTCGACATGGGGCGCTGGGCTTGCAATGTGCACAGCACCAGCCCCCTTCAGCTGGTTGAAGGGGACACCCAGAATTCTGGGCCCCAGGCCCTGCCCTGGGTGAGTCACTCTCAGTACCAACCAATGTATTGGACACAGGCATGAGATGAGGACTGCTCAGAGACCAGTGGTCATTATGAGCCTGGAGCACAGGTTTGGAGTCAGAACTCGATTTGCATACTTGTTTACCTACTTCTTGGCTGTGTGAACTTGGGTAACTTCCAAAAGCTTGCGAAGATTTATCATGTTTTTACCTCTAAACGGGTGGACCATGAACCATCTTGAAAGCTGCCATGGGGATTAAATAATGGAGTGGATGTAAAGTTTTCTGAATGAAACCTAGCCTGCAATTAATTGGTATTTAATAAATGATGCCCATAGCTGTCATTATTCAAAGCTGCTGGGCTTGGGGTGTAAGGAGGAAGCCCAGCAAGGCCCAGGGAGGGCAGAGACTGCGTTTTGTTAAATGAATGAATGGATAAGATGGATTTGCGCCTTAAAGAGTGGGAAGGCTTTGGTTCTTTGGAGGGAGAAGAAGAGAAGATGTTCCAGTTTGAAGGAATGAATGCGAAGCTTATCCTGACTGTTTTCCTAAGGCCTTGCAAGGAACAAGATCCTTTCAGAATTTCCTCCTCCACAAGACACACAAATAGATGCATGCTTTATACATTCAGAGACCCATGTGTCATAGACACATACAGAGAGTACACGGAGACCCACATGACACACAGGCACACACACACACAACCCTGTCATGCATACATCATCATGCACACAGACACAATCCCAGAGAGAGACACACACACACATATGCAGGGGCTTATATGACACATGGACATACAGACACTCAGAAACACACCATCATGCGTATACCACCGTGCACACACACAGACCTAGAGATACACACCACACACACACAGACCATCAAGCACATATCACCATGCACGCGCGCACACACACACACACACATACACACACAGAGAGAGAGATTCATAAACTCATATGCAGTGAGTCGGTGGAAGAATGAGGATGATGACCCCTGGTGCTAGCTGTTTCTCTTCTCCAGGTTGCACTGCCTTCATCGTAGAGCCCCCGAGGCTCTTCCCACCAGCCATATTCAGTGGAGGAACCTGTCCTGCATCATCGCAGGAACGAGTGCAAGCTCCCTTGGCGTTTGGGTTGGTGTATGCTGGCCTCAGGCCCGCATAACTCTTTCCAGTGGGGTCTACTGAGCTCCTCCAGCTGGACCTTCTTCCTCCTCCTGTGGAGGCCAGGTGCTGGGGGTCACATCTTCCCTGCAGCGAGCCGGCACTGCTGCCCAATGCAGGGGAGAGGATCTGTGAACTGAAGGTCAGCCCGGGCCGCCTGCCCCGTGAAGCACAGGCCTGATGCTAGGCAGTAACTTTCCTTCTGGGGATGACAGTTACACACTGGAATTCCAGCCCGGCCTCCTGAGGTGGGAAGAGACAGAAGAGGGCCGGCTCGTGGGCTGGGTTTAGACCTCAGGCCCTTTCTTGGCTCGCCCCTGTCCACGTGTCTTGGTGGCACGGGTCCTGCGGCCTGAATGAGGCTGTAAAGGATCCAGCATCCAGACTGGAAGGCATAATCCTGCCGCTGGCAGCATTCCTTCTGCTGTGGTGGAAAGGAAACGGAGCCAAGTGCCATCACTCCAGGCCCACGTACTTTCCACCGCCTTTCAGGACCTGAGAGCGTGGCCTGGCTGTAGACCCTGAAGGCTGTGGCAAGGAGACCTGAATCCCTGGGCACCCAAAGAATGGTTTGTTCAAACTCGTGGTTCATTTGCATCTCGGCTGGACAGGGCTGGGGCAGTTGGGGTGCTGGGTTCCTCCTACCTTCCAGCCCCGCTTGGACCAGCCCCAACTCCCAGTGCCTGACCCACTCACAGTGTGTGTGTCTTCCCCTGCACCTCGGGGTGGCCCTGGGGAGGGAACTGGAGTCAGCTGGTATTCTCATCTGTAAGATGGGGATGGTAATAGCTATCAACCACCTCATTACAGCATGCGAGGTTAAGTACGAGAACGCAAGGAAGGCACTTCACATAGGGCTGGGCACCTGGCGTGTGCTTTGCGGTAGCTGTTGCTATTATATGCTGCAATTCGTGGTGTTTGCTGATCCATGTGAAGCTGGGAACAGTGAGGGGGCTGGAGGCATAGGTGGAATCAGTCTTGAATGGCTGAGAGCATTTTGCTCAATATTAGGGTATTACATAGACAAAGAGGAGCTAGCCAAGGGACAAGGTTAGATCTGTGTTTTAGAAAGAGCCAGCTGCAGTGCCTCATACCTGTAATTCCAGCACTTCGGGAGGCTGAGGTAGGAGGATGCCTTGAGGCCCGGAGTTCGAAACTAGCTTAGGCAACATAGTGAGACCTCGTCTCTGAAATATATTTTTAAATTAGTTGGGCATGGTGATACACACCTGTACTCCCAGCTACTTGGGAGACTGAAACAGGAGGATTGCTTGAGCCCAGGATATGGAAACAGCAGTGAGCCCTGATCACACCACTGCACTCCAGCCTGGGCAACAGAGTGAGACCCTGCCTCAAAAAAGATTAAGAATGAATCAATTAAAAGAAAAAAGAGGCTCTTTGGTGAGTGGCCCTGTGGCAGACAGATGGAGGCAGGGACTCAGTCAGGGACTGTTGGAAGAGCTGGTGATGGCTGGCGGTGACTGATTCGGGAGGGAGCTTCCATAGAATTTGGAGCCTGTTATGGCATGTCTTGGAAAGGCATTAAAAAGTGCCACTGTAACTCCAGGGAACCTCTGCTCCTCTCATCCAGCTTAGCCTCTTGAGGCCCCCTCTCCTCCACATCCCCAGGAGGTCTAGGTGGTACAGGGACATTCCAGCTCCACGTCGAGGGAGGAGGAGCGCCCATGTGGCAGGCAGCCAGGCGCCTTCCTCCCGCCCATGCCCCTCCAGCCCTCCTCTACTTCCTCCCAAAGAGCCCTGCCAATGAATTTTTCCAACCCTGACCCCAGCCCCTGTCCTTTACTCCACAGATAGATGGGTGGGGTGGGTATGGGAAGGGAACCTCAAAGTGTTTGCAGTCTCTCCTTTCCTTGCTGCAGCCAAATAGTTGTCCCCAATCCTACCTCCCTGATCCCTGCCGGCAGGTGTGGGTCTCTGCACACAGCACACTCAACGCCAGGAATCTCTGCTTCCTTTCTCTCTAAGCCCTGACCCTTCTCTCAGGCCTCTCTAAGGATTTTTGAACAGAGGAATGCCCACCCCTGGGGTATACGGTAGTCTGCAGGGTGGCACCACCAGCTTCAGGACATCTGGGGCTCCTCTATCTGAAACTCAAGTTTTACTGAAAGATGAATCAGGGAGACACACACAGACACACTCACAGGCACATACACAGGTACTTTGGAGTGAAATGCAAAATCCACATTCAAAGAACACTTTCTCTCCCATGCATTTATTTCGAGGCCTGTGCAGGAGGAGTCCGCTGCCCTTTGCTCTCCAAGATCTTAGGTTTGGATGTGGGAGAAGCCCATGGGCTCTCCGAGTCTTCTCTGACTGTTCCAGGTCACCCCACTCCCTGTTGGGTCCTGGCAGCCTCACTACCTCCCATGCATAGCGCTTTCTAACTGCAGCTTGGGCCATGTGCCCCTCGGAGGTGCCCAGAGCTGACTGCGGGGCCCAAGGGCACAGGCAGGCCGGCAGCAGGCCCGGCCGGTAATCGCTAAAGAAGGACTGGTTGCCTGGTGTGTCTGCAGGCAGGCCAGAAGGGTAACCCTCTCCTTCCACACCTCCTTCTTCCCAGAACCTGAATATCCAGGTGGAGGACATTCGGATTCGAGCCATCCTCTCGGCCTACCGCAAGCGCACCCCGGTGACGGAGGGCTACGTGGAGGTGAAGGAGGGCAAGACCTGGAAGCAGATCTGTGACAAGCACTGGACGGCCAAGAATTCCCGCGTGGTCTGCGGCATGTTCGGCTTCCCTGGGGAGAGGACATACAACACCAAAGTGTACAAGTAAGAGGACTGCACCACACAGGTGGTTTTGAGGGTATCTGCCCTGCCTACCTGGTTAAAAGAGTCCACCCTGGCGGTGGCCTTTCCTTGGCCAGGCATGGCCAGGCCAGCTAGTATACCTGCAGGCAACCTGCATAGAGCTCCTGGGCCGGGCCAGGCAGCAAGTTCAAGGGCGCCCCGTGGCATCCTTACCCTTGAGGAACTCACACGTCTATAGGAGATAGACCCTAATCCCTAGAGTAGCCTGAGGGAAGGCATATTGCAGCAGTGAGGTGCAAGGTATCCCCAGTCCAGATAACCCCAGCTCGGGGTGTTGCCGGCCAGCTCAGGGACTGCATGAGCTAAGCTAGGACAATACCCTGGCCAGGCTGGGCAGAGACAACACCAACTTAAGAAGAAATGTTTACTTGCCCTCGGCAAATGATTCTTCTGAGAAATCTGGAAATTGCAGCAGGTAGTTGAGAAACTGATCAATGCAGCTCACTTCATCCAATCCCAGTTAAATCTGACAATGCTGTGATGGTCTCTAAGGTTAATATTTCCCAGTAGGGGAAAGAAGTAGACAGGGACAGAACCTGGAGTCGTTTGACTTCGGGGTGTCCAATGGAAGTATTCCAGCACCCCAACAAGCTGATGGCTGCATATACTTGGGATACCTGATTGGTCATGGGGTCTTCCTCCCTCCTCTTAATAATGATAGAAATAGTAGCGTCTCTTTACTAAGGGCTTAACAGTGTTCCAGGCACTATTCTCAGTCATTTAATCCTCACAACACCACTGGGAAATAGGAGTCTGTTTTAGAGTTGAGTAAACTGGAGAAAGGCGATAGAACCAGGAAGGGGCAGATCCTGGCCTCTGGAGGTCCCCTGTGTCCAGCTGTAGGGTCCACACTCCTAGAGAGCGCAGACTCTCAGCACTGTCTCTTTCCTTCCAAATCAGAGGAAGAAAAGACATGGCTTCTGTGTCAGGAGACCTGGCTTGAAGCCCCAGCTCTACTCACCAGCTCCCTGGGGTCTGGGCAGACCACATATCCCTCCCTGACCCTGGCCCAGCCCTGCTTGGATGGGGTGGGCCATACTTTGGTCCCAGCCCCCAGCCCCCTGTGTGGGTGAATGAGTGCGGCCGCAGAGCTGCCCAGTTGGGTAAGCACACAACACCCCAGGGTGACCACCATGGTGATCCCAGTCCCCAGACATGGCCCAGACCTTCCTGTTGGCACCAGGAGTCGCCATCCTCTGAATACTTTGGAGAACTCCCACCTGACTCCTTCCTTGGTGACACCTTCTCAGCTTTTCTTACCAGTTGGAGCCAAGAAAAGCAAACCCCCTCCCTGGCAGGCTTCCTACCTGGCTGGCCCTACCAGTGCCCCCAGCCTGGCGCAGTTCTGAGCTGGACAGCACACGCCTCATTCAGATGATGTTTGGAAGCCATCTCCCAACTGTGGCCAGTCCGGAGTCCTTCTCGGCTTTTGAGGAGTTGATCTCAGGCCAGTTTCAGCAGCTGGGCCCTGGGTAATCCTGTTACGTGCTGGATTGGAACCCCCTCCCTGCCCCTCCCACCCTCGCGTCTGTGGCTTTGCCTTTTCAAGGACGGGGAGGACAAGGCTTCCAAGGCTGAGAGCGATCCAAGGAGCGGGTGGTGGGTGGTGCTGTCTGCAGGATGGGAGATGAAGAACAGAAGCTGCTGGAAACCAACCCCTTCTGCAGCCTTCTAGTTGGAGAGATGGGGCGGCCTTCCTAGCGGAGGAGTGGGAGGGGAAGCACGACCTTCTCAGCTTGTCCCTGTCATTTTGTGTTCGTGTCTGGGAGTCAGTTGACAGTTAGGCCTACATGTGCCCCAAAGAGAAAGGTGCTGGGAAGACTCTGTGTGCCTCGGTGGGCTGTCGGGGCTAAACTGCCAGCAAAACTAGGACTCCTAGGGAATTGTAAGGCTCAGAGACCACTGGCCTAAGCCCTGGATCTGCATGGAAGAGGCCTGAAGGGCAGTGGACTCAGGGTGTCACAGCCCACACCTAGCAGAGCCTGCAGGACAGCCCAGCTCTCTAGGGAGAGCACCACCCAGCAGTCTCCACCTGCTGGCCCCGTTGCAGCTCCTATTCTCCCTGGGGTAGGGCCAGCTCAGAAGCACTGGCCAGTCTGAGGGCTGGGGCACAACTGGCCTGGGGCTAGGGATATCAGTGGGCCCTGCTCAGAGGCTGAGGACTGCAGAGGTCTGGAGGCCAGACTGAGGACCACTCCCCTGCCTGGCACTTGAAGCGGTGGCTTCCGGTTGCGTCTTTCCCGTGTCCCTTTCCCTCTTCCTACAGTTTGTGGCTGCTGTTGCTAGCAGCACACCTCTGAGGCCCAGGAAGGGACCCCTTCCCTCCCGCCATGCAGCACTGCCCACTCTATGCAGGAAATTATTTTCAAAGTAATTCTCGGTCTGGGGTGGAGTTAGTAATCTCCATGTATCCACCAAGGTCCCTGAAGGACCTTATAGCCTCAGAAACTCACCTGCTTAACCCCTGAGGGCCCCCCACCTTGGGCCCCCCGCCCCACTGCTGCCTTACTGGACTGGCTCCCTCTGTGAACCTGCTGGGCTGGTGGCCACTCGGAAGCCTTAGAGCTGCCCCCGGCCTCCAACTGCAGCTCTTCCTCAGCACCTCTGCTTCCCCCAGTGATAACGGTTTGGCTGTGTCCCCACCCACATCTCATCTCGAACTGTAGCTCCCATAACCCCACATGTCGTGGGAGGGACCCAGTGGGAGGTAACTGAATCATGGGACTGGGTTTTTCCCATGCTGTTCTCATGATGGTGAATGAGTCTCATGAGACCTGATGGTTTTATAAAGGCCAGTTCCCCTGCACACACGCTCTTGCCTGCTGTCATGTAAGACGTGCCTTTGCTCCTCCTTCACCTTCCGCCGTGATTGTGAGGCCTCCCCAGCCATGTGGAACTGTTGAGTTTTTTGAACCTCTTTCCTTTATACATTACCCAGGCTCAGGTATGTCCTCATTAGTAGCATGAGAATGGACTAATACCCCCCAGTTACCTGCACACACCCCAGAGGCCTCTGCAGCCACAGGTAGAGTCAGGGGCTCCTCACCAAGGGCTGCTCTCCGATTGGCTTGGCCATGGCACTGACTTCCACGTCGGGCTGGGGTGCAATGCATGTACCTTGAAGCTAATGAAGCTTAAACTTCAGGCCCCCATTCCTGGTGCCGGGAGGGAGCATTGTGTAGTCATGATTTTGTTCTCCCGAAAGTAGGATCTCAATACTGACATCATTTAATTGAAATGAGCTCTCTAAGCAGAGATTCTGCATTTAATGTTGCAGCTCAGGAAGTTAGAAAGGCCTCCAGCGGTTTGCTTGGTGGATCGACTGAAATGTGGACCAAAGTGTGGCCCACAGTGAGTAAGCAGAAATGCTGACCCTGCCTCTGTTGTGTGTAGAAGACAGAATTCAAAAGCTTAGGGAGGTTGAATGTTAGAATGGATCTTACCTTTAAGACCTCCTCACCCACACTGTCCTGAAGACACGCCTTTCACCTTGACGGTGAAAAGTAAATATATGAAAGGAGCCCCAGCCTCCTTGAGGAGCTGTGATCATTCTTCTCTGAAGGCCAGGACTCACAGCAGGAACAGCAGCCACTGAACCAGTGACCTGAATGCGATGGGAGTAATTGGCTTCAGGGTGGCAGGGGTCCCGTGGCTGTAGTACTACCAAAGGAGGACATGCTGACCTTATTGGACAGTGGAGTCAAAGCAGCGATCAGTCTGACTGCTGCACACCTGTGGTGTTGGCTGGTTGATCATGGTGTTCCTCGAAGTGAAATAGACAGGAAGCCTACTAAGTTCGTGCTTAATAACCTGCATAAGCAGAAAAGTTCTAGGCCAAGCAAACAAAAGTCTATCCCGAATCATAAAAGCAGAGTCATGACCCCTCAATCCATTCCCATACTTGAGCCAGTTTTACCAGTTCTTGGATGAGGGAAAGGCTGGGTACCCTCAAGGAAGCACCCTGGTACCCTGCCAGAAATGTATACTGTATTCTTTCTCCCACTTCTCCAAAGGCACCTTTCACCAGGATGAGCATGCATTGGAGAAAAGGAAATAATCAGATCTTTCGGACTACTAGCCACTGGTTCTGAGCTTACACTAATTCTAAGAGACTGAGAACATCAAAGTGGGGGCTTATGGGGTTTTAGCTTAAGTCCATCTCAAATCCATCCTGTGCTATTTCCCCACTTCCAGAAAGCATCATGGAAATAGTTGTACTCAGCAGCTGGCAGGATCCCACATCTGCCTTCACTCTAGGTCAGGGGAGCGCCGGTGGGTAGGACTCTTGGTTGAATCAGTCCAGCTCCGTGTTCTTCCTACAGCCCAGCTATTGGCCTAGCTGCCTCTTTCACAGGCAGGCTTCCCGCTCCACTCCACCCAAGGCTGCCTCACTCACTCCAGTCACTCCTCCAGTCTCCAGGCCTGGAGCCGGGTGGGCTGTCCACCACCCGCCGAGGGCCTCCATCTGCAGCTCAGAAGCCTGTCCCCAGTGAAACACTGGGATGGAGGAGGGGAGAGGCGCCTCGGCAAGGCCTGAATGTGCTAGAGGGTCTGCAGCACATTCCTGGGGGCTGATGTCAGAGGGATCTGGGCTGCTGGGGACAGTTGTTTGCTGTGGGCTCTGCATTGTCCAGTTAGAACGCAGGACATCTGTTCCTGGAGAGGGTGGCGCTGACTGATGGCCAGAAGCAGAGGGGTTTTCCTGAGCCAAGGCAGGCGGTGAGGTCTGACCAATCCCCAAGCAGCTGGTGTTCCCCCCGAGTATCTTCTCCCGCCCCTTGTGGGGGCGTCATGGAACATGCTGTAGGCTTCCAAGTGCAGGGGCCTTGCAGGAAGTGTGTCGGGAGGGCAGTGGTTCCTGGAATTATTAATAGCCCTCCTGAGCAGTTCTCTGCTCTGGGCTGCCGCTGTGGTGAGCACGCACCCTGGATTTGCCAGGGTAGTGGATAGTCCTCGGCAAGATTCCGTGTCATTGCATTCACAGGCACACTAGAATTCTAACAAGTCTCAGATTTGGGTTAAGGAGAGATGATAACTGTGTCTGTAGGATTTGCCCCTCCTCTGTCTTCACACTCCATTCACACTGAGATAAAGGAGGTACTTCCAGGACTGCTGGACCAGCAGGGATGGGATCTCGCCTCTGCCCTGTCTTGGGGTTAGCCTGCCCAGCGAGTCCCCTCTGCTGGCTCCTTCTGGCGTCTCACTGGGTCCTGCCATGCAGGGACAAGCACATGGGCCCTGAAAAGCTGGGTTGGCATGAGCAGGCAGCAGGGCCTTCCTGGACCTCCTTTGTTTCGAATCCACCATCATTCAGGGCCCAATTTAAAGTCTTCTCTTCCGTAAAGTCGTCTCTCATCACTCCAACCACGGAATCCCTCCCTCCTCTCACTCTTCTTTTTCTTTTTTTCTTTAACCAAATACGATTTTATTTATTTACTTACTTATTTCACAAACTCTTATGTAGCCCTTCCTACGTCTGGGCACTATTTTAAGTGACAAGTATTAACGAATTTAAACTGTCACCACAGGCCAGGCGCAGTGGCACATGCCTGTAATCCCAGCACTTTGGGAGACAGAGGTGGGTAGATCACCTGTGGTCAGGAGTTCAAGACCACCCTGGCCCCAGAAGACCTCAACCTCTCCAGAGTGCTAGCCTCTTCTTAAAGGGCCAGAGTCATGGGAACCCAGATGGGGTGAAGGGGTCTCCTGCCAAGGCCTCCTTACAATGATATGACTTTGCAGACATTTGGACACTACCTCCAAATACAGATTTATGGCCCGGCGTGGTGGCTCATGCCTATGATTCCCAATACTTTGGGAGGCTGAGGGAGGCAGATTACCTGAGGTTAGGAGTTCGAGACCAGCCTGGCCAACACAGTGAAACCCCGTCTCTACTAAAAATACAAAATTAGGCGGTGTGGTGGCAGGTACCTGTAATCCCAGTTACGCGGGAGACTGAAGCAGGAGAATTGCTTGAACCTGGGAGGCGGAGGTTGCAGTGAGCCGAGATCGCGCCAAAGCACTTGAGCCTGGGCGACAGAGTGAGACTCCATCTCAAAAAAAAAAAAACAAAAAAAACAAATAAATAAACAAACTGTCATAACAATCTAGTGAAGTAGATACTGTTACTACTTCTGATTTTGGACATGAGAAACTGAGGTACAGTATCCTTTTTGTTAGCCAATCTATTACTTATCAGTTGGTTACTGTTTCAGAAAAAAACAAAAAACAAAAACAAAAAAAACACTGAATTACCTGCATCCATATTCTGCCTTAAAAAAAAAAAAAAAAGAAACATACAAAGGAACGCTTTGCCTGTGCTAGCAATACAGGCTAAGGGCTTCCCTAGGATATGGTACAGAGACAACCTGAACCTCACTCATCTTCCTGGGTGCAGGAAGCAGCAGTTTTGTTCCTAGGCAGATTGTACTTTGATTCAGCAGATGGAGTAATTTAAGACTGTTTTCATTGCTTCTCATTGGAAATACAAATTTAATCTTGTATATCACTGGGAGAGTTTAGCAATCAGCTTGTACTGCTCATTGACAAAGAAAAATAAAGCTAAAGAATGACAACAGGCCGGGCGCATTGGCCCACGCCTATAATCCCAGCACTTTGGGAGGCCGAGGCAGGCAGATCACTTGAGATCAGGAGTTTGAGACCATCCTGGCCAACATGGCGAAACCCCGTCTCTATTAAAAATACAAAAATTAGCTTGGCATGGTGGTGGGTACCTGTAGTCCCAGCTACTCAGGAGGCTGAGGCATGAGAATTGCTTGAACCTGGGAGGCGGAGGTTGCAGTGATTACACCACTGCACTTCTGCCTGGGGGGATAGAGACTGTGTCTCAAAAAAAAAAGAATGACAGCAAATTATGTTGGAATTATCTGAAGAGTTAGGGTAAACAAATGGTTTACCTTAGACTGTGAGGGGTTTTCTAGGACCAGGGATCTCACCTGTTTTAAATACCTTTGTGCATTCTGTATTCTTGGGCTTCATTATTATTATTACTTCACTACGTTGAGTGAGTCCTTTCTTTCCTAGAATGAAAGCTGCCTGAGGGCAGGAGGCCTTGTCCACACTCTGGGTCCTGTCCCCCAGTGCCCAGTGTGGCGCCTGGCGTTAGGAGGTGCTCAGTGAATGCTGGCTGAATGGACTGAGCTAGGACCCCTCTGTGAAGCAGGGCTGAGCTCCAGGAGCAGGGCCCAGTCTCTCTTGTTCTGCCTCGTTGCAGAAGGAATCAGGATAGGTGTCATAATGCCCTGATCACCTGTCCCCTCCCACCGTCTGCAGAATGTTTGCCTCACGGAGGAAACAGCGCTACTGGCCATTCTCCATGGACTGCACCGGCACAGAGGCCCACATCTCCAGCTGCAAGCTGGGCCCCCAGGTGTCACTGGACCCCATGAAGAATGTCACCTGTGAGAATGGGCTGCCGGCCGTGGTGAGTTGTGTGCCTGGGCAGGTCTTCAGCCCTGACGGACCCTCGAGATTCCGGAAAGCCTACAAGCCAGAGGTGAGGACAGGGCACGAGGTGTGGCCACTTGGCACCTGGAGGGGATGGGAGGGTGTTGAGGGAGTAGGCAGGATCCCCCAGGAGAGTGAGGAAGGGTGGCCTCGGCTGAGATCACCATCATGGCTGCTTTACTCTGAGACCTGAGCGCCCTCTGCAGAGAAGGACCATCTGGGGGAGAAGACTACCCTAGCATCAGTTGTCATAGGCTGTGCGCTGTCTGCTTACCCAGCAGGAACAGATGATGAAGGGTGTGCAACAGGGACCTGGTGCCCCTGCACAGTTCCCAAAGGAGAACTGGAAATGTGACCCAACTCTGAAAAGTACACGCAGCCAACGACACGTTTTCAAGCATGTTTGGTTTATTTTGCAACAGAAAGGATAACAATTTTAAAAAGCTCCCACCAAGGTAGAAAATCTGCCATTATCCTAAGTCATCCATACATTAGTCACATTATACTTATGTGAAACAGCACGTGTATGTGTATGAGTGTGTATTATGAGTGTGTGGGGGTGTGTGAGTGTGGGGGGGTGTGTATGAGTGTGTGTATGAGTGTGCGGGGGTATGTATGTGTGGGGGTGTATGAGTGTGTGGGGGGGTGTGGGCGTGTATATGAGTGTGTGGGGGTATATATGAGTGTGTGTGGGGGTGTGAGTGGGGGGTGTGTGTATGTGGGGGTATGTGTGTGTGTGGGTGTGTGTGGGGGGGGTTTGGGAGTGTGTGGGGGTGAGTGTGTGGGGCTGTGTGTGGGTGTGCGGGTGTGGGTGTGGGGATGTGTGTGGGGGGGTGTGGGTGTGTGTGGTGGATGTGTGTGTGGGTGTGTGTGAGTGTGGGGGGGTGTGTGTGGGTATGAGTGTGTGTGGGGAGGTGTGTGTGTGGGGAGGTGTGTGTGGGGGGTGTGTGAGTGTGTGGGGTGTGTGTGTGCAGCTGTGTGTGGGGGGGGCTGTGAGTGTGTGGGGGTGTGTGTGTGGAGGGTGTATGTGGGGGGCTGTGTGTGTGGGAGTGTGTGTGTAGGGGGGTGTGTGGGGGTATGTGAGTGTGGGGCTGTGTGCGGAGGTGTGTGTGTGCGGGGGTGTGTGTGGGGGGGTGTGTCAGGGTGTGTGTAGGGCTGTGTATGGGGGGGTGAGTGTGTGGGGGTATGTGAGTGTGGGACTGTGTGGGGGTGTGTGTGTAGGGGTGTGAGTGTGTGGGGTTGTGTGTGTGGGGTGTGTGTGTGGGGGGGAGGTGTGTGAGTGTGTGGGGGGTGTGTGAGTGTGTGGGGCTGTGTGTGTGTGGGGTGTGTGTGGGGGGTGTGTGTGGGGGGGTGTGTGTGTGTCGGGGTGTGTGAGTGTGGGGCTGTGTGTGTGTGGGGATGTGTGAGTGTGTGTGGGGGGTGGGTGTGGGGGTGTGTGTGTATGGGGGTGTGTGTGAGTGTGTGGGCGTGTGTGAATGTGTGGAACCGTGTGTGAGTGTATTCCTAAAATGTAGATGAACATCTTCCCATATAAAGTAACAGCCCCATTTCAATGGGCCGATTTCTTTTTTTTTTTTTTTTTTTTTTTTTTTTGAGACAGAGTTTCACTCTTGTTGCCAGGCTGGAGTGCAATGGCATGATCTCTGCTCACTGCAACCTCTGGCTCCTGGATTCACGCAATTCTCCTGCCTCGGCCTCCCGAGTAGCTGGAATTATAGGCACCCGCCACCATGGCTTGCTAATGTTTGTATTTTTAGTAGAGACGGGGTTTCACCATGTTTGCCAGGCTGGTCTTGAACTCCTGACCTCAGATGGCCCACCCGCCTTGGCCTCCCAAAGTGCTAGGATCACAGACATGAGCCACCATGCCTGGCCTAACGGGCCGATTTTCTAGAACAAGTAAAGTACCCCAACCATGGTAGGCTTGACCCAGCCTCTGAAAAAGAGCAGGTGCCCTATCTGTCTCTTCTTGATTCGCTTTTCTTTCTCCTCCTCTTCCTTCTTCCTGTATCCATCAAAGGGTCTCTGTGATTTCTGTGTTCAGGAAACAGCTACTATCTGGTGAGTGGGTGGGAACAGCAACTGGGAAGAGGAGAGGGAGGGATAGGAGAAGTGACTGATCATTTCTCAGGGGCTGGTTCCCTGTGCCAGGTAAAACCCCAGTACTTAGTGCACTGTGTGCTGACTCAGCATGAGTAGACGAGACAGCATCTGATTAGCGTGATGGCCGTAGTAATCATCACCTTGGCAGGGGTGAGTTCCAGGTGGGCTGTCACCAAGTCGGGGGTAAGAGGGAGCCAGAGGAGGGAGAAGAGCTCTGGGGTGGGGGCAGAGAGTGTATCAACCAGGTGTGTCAGCCGGGTCCAGGCAGCTGAGCAGGAGCAGCAGAGGCTGAGCCAACCAGCCTTCCCCCAACCATGCCCTTTGTCTCCTCTCCTCTACCCTCCCTCCTTCCCCTCTCCCCTCTGCGGTCTCCCCTCTTTGTTGAGACCTGCTCTGGAAAGGAGGTGATTACACTCCTCCAATAGAAAAGGGACACCATGACAAGAGCTGGATAAACCACACTGGGCACCCCCCTTCCCGGGCTTGGTGGTGATTTGAACAAAAGACCGAGCCTTCAGTGAGGGGAGCAGAATGCATGCTGCGAGCCCAGCCCTCCTCAGCCAGAGGGAGTGGGAACTATTAGGAGTAACTTCCTGGCACTTTCAGGAGGCCCTGCCTCCTCTGTCCCCTCAAGGGCCTCTGAAGAGCACAGAGGTGACCACACCATCATATGTGTGCCTCCAGGACATACCTGGACAGCGCCACTTCCCCCTCCTCCGACAGTCAGCCCACCACCCCCTAAACCTCCATGCCCCCTGTGTGTGATTTCATGGCCACATCCTTTCCACAGCCTCAGCCTGAGCCTCTGAGCTTTCCTTGTGTGTCATCCAGAATACCAGATCCTACTGTCTTGGAATTCCTCTACTGTGCGGTTTAAAAAAAAGGAATCAAGTTCATACCAAACCAATTAAAACAGAGCGAGCGTGCCTTACATCATATTTTCCCTTGGTTTCTTTCTTTCCTCTGGGGCCAGCCGACTGCTTGGCCACTGCCGGGCTGGAGCGAGGTTATTGGACACTCTGCCTCCATTAAGCTGAGGTCATGGATGGTCCACTCTGTGGGAAGACAGCTTGGGAAGGGAGGTCAGGGAAGCAGGAGGCCACCATTCTGCAGAAAACAGAGCTTGGAGCCAGCCAGCAGTTATACTCGTTTTGCTCTGTTTGGGGTGTTCTTTTAAAGCTACGGTAAAAGATCCTACAGCCACTGGGCGTTTTCCCCTTTCTTCTTCTCCCCATACTGCCAGAGTCAGGGCAGTCCCTGAGGTCTGTAAATCTGGGTGCTGTCCCAGCACCCCACCCTGCCATGGCCAGCCCCAAGGTACAGTTGGTGGAGAAGCAGGTTCTTGTATGATGCCATCCCCCTCAACGTAGCTGGTGGACGCGAATGCTTGAAAAGGTCACCTCCACCCAGGCCTGTCTCGGCCTGGCCATCAATGGTAGGGTGAAGGCAGCTATGGGCTGAGGACAACATAGGCCAGGACAGGCAATGACTCTGGTCTGAGGTGACACACTTAGAATGGCTACACAGTCTTCCTCACTCCCTCTGTGGAGTGGAATTGAGCATCAGCAGTAGCTGAGAGCCTCACAGGCTTCTGAGCCTCCTCCAAAACACACACGCGCATACATGCAGCATGCATGCAGGTGAGCTTGCACACACATGAGCCACACATGCACGTGCATGCACACACATGCAGAGAAACAGATGCAAACCCAGGTATGTGGACAGCTGGAGTCAAGTGACCCAGCTCCCATCTTGTAAGACGTGATCCACTGTGACCAAGACGTAGAGAGTGTCTTACTCCTGTCTAACTCAGTAAAGCCCACAAAGAGATGAAAGCTGCCAGACTGTCAGTGAACACTAGGGGTGTTCAAACTGTAATTCTCCACCCTCTCTGCATAGCCGGTTGGCTGCATCTTCTGGAGTCAGGCCATCTGGGACTTGGAGTCAAATCCGGGGAGGCTGGGCATGCCCCCAGCCCTGGGACAAATCAGTGTGAGGCTCCCCATCCATTCTCTGAGTCGTGACTGTGTGAAGCTTGGCTTTCCAGCTCCCTGTCTTCCCGTTCTCCTGTCTGCTCCCTCCTGCCTCTGGTTGCTGTGCATAGCAGAATCGTTCCAGTGCCTGCCTACTACTGTGGAGTCTCCGCAGGCCTAGACTGTAGCACTGTGTTATAAGCAAGGTTGATCCAAACTTGCTTAGAAGCAACCTACGTTGTTATAAGAAAGAATTATGATCCATTTGGAATCTGCAGACTTTGGAGGATAGGCGCTTCTTTCTCTAGCTCTAAAGCGTGAGGCTCTGGAGTTGGTGGGGAAAGTGCTGATGGAAGGTTGTGCCACGCATAGGTTGGGGTGATGAGTGATTGACAGTCCCCGATGGGCTCCCCAGGGGACCAGGACAGAAGCTCCATGCGAGGGCTGCAAAGGGAGCTTGCACCAGAGCTGTCTCGGTAGAGGAAGCTCCCACAGCCCGACACACCCATGACACACACACACACACATCCATACATCAAGCACAGTTGCAGCTCTCAGACAGTGCCTGGCCTGGAAACAGGGTGGCGGTGAAGGGAGGGGGAGGGGACAGTGGTCGCCCGCTGAACGTGCATCAGCATCTGTACTCAGCAGGACCGTGTGTCTCTTTAGCAACCCCTGGTGCGACTGCGAGGCGGTGCCTACATCGGGGAGGGCCGCGTGGAGGTGCTCAAAAATGGAGAATGGGGGACCGTCTGCGACGACAAATGGGACCTGGTGTCGGCCAGTGTGGTCTGCAGAGAGCTGGGCTTTGGGAGTGCCAAAGAGGCAGTCACTGGCTCCCGACTGGGGCAAGGTAAGGAATGGGGAGGCTAGAGGGGGCCTCTCTTGCCGGGAGCATGGTGCCGTGAGCACAGCCTGGCTGCTGGCCGTGAGCTCTCGGGCAGTCCTCACTTTCCCTCCTCCCTTTGGCGGCTGCCTGGGAGAGAATCCCAGGCCTCTCCCTAGACAGAGCTGAAAGGGGCCTTAGAGAACATTGAGACCCTATTTTATGGATTTGGAAGCTAAGGCCCAAAAAGCAGAGTAAACGTCCAAGGTGAGATAACGTATTAGTGGCCAATGAATACTCCCCCGTAGATCTCCCAGCTCCTAACCCACTGATCTCTGCTGCCCCACCAAAAAAGCGGGGTTCTCAGGCCCCTCCTGCAGGAGAGGCCTCCGACTTCACCAGACTGAACCACTCTGTACAACAAAAGGACCAAATGCCATCTTACTTTTCCTCCCCGGAGCAGCCCTGCACACAGTCCCTGCCTGACAGCAGAGAAAGGGAACAAGATGCCGCCCTCCGGATGTCCTCAGACTCATTAAGAAAGGGCCTGCTTTTTATTAACTGTCCTGAACAAATCTTTCATGTGAGCAAAAAAACAGAAGGAAAGGAGGCTTTCAAGTGGGTCCCTTGGTGGAAAGTGATGTTGCAGCTAGAAGATGACACAGAAGAGGCCATTTCCCCTCCTCAGGAAGCCTCACGAACACCACTTATCCTTGCGAACCTTGGTCATTGAACAGGAGGGGTTTTTACCCCAAACAGACTGTGCAGTCTAGGAGTGCCCAGCCCTCCCCGAGACAACTGTGACTTGAGCGAGAGAAGTCCTAGTCATTTCCTGGAATTTTTTCAGCCTTGACCAGCAGGGAGGCCACTGCAGACCGTCGGCTGCTATGGCTGGGAAGGGATGGGTAGGAAGCAGAATGGGCTACAGACACGGGGTGGGGTGGCCTGTCCAGTGGGGAGGGGATATTTCCATAGTGTCAGATGTCGGGCCATCACCCCACAGAAAGGAATGTGGTGAGGTCACTGATCACAGCCTGGAGGAAATGATAGTCCTCACTAGCCCAGGGCCTGACACCACATCCAGTGGTTTTTGGTGTGAGGCTCTAGAATCCTGCATTGAACTTAGCCTCCAGCTGAGTCAAAGACCATGGAGCTTTCCCCCTTCTAGAAGTGGAGCTCATCTGTCTAGTGCCATTGGTTGTTTCCTTCTTCGGCGTCCCCACATCCTGGCCTGCAATTGGTCAGCTCTTACAGGGTCTCCAGATGTTGGAAGGAGGCCTGCATTCCAGAGGCCTGGAGAGAGTCCTGGAATCATGGACAGTACTGCTGGAGAGACCTCAGGTCCTGTAGTGCAAGAGACGCAAGTCTGAGGTCACCCCAATCATTGCTGGCAGAGAAAGACTGAAAGCCAAGTCTTCTAACTCTCAGACGTGGGCCTCTTCCTTATGCCCACCTTGGCCCAGTCCTGTTCACATTCAGAATGTCTCTGCCTCTATTCTCCAGTCTGTGCAAGCTTCCAGGTGTACACTGAAGTTTGGGGGTCTGGGGTGTACTCTGAGTCACATTGTGCCACCTGGCAGCTTCCACTGGGCCATATAACAGTGCTCCTTCCCTGGGCACGGTGAGCTCCTCAGGATCCCCTGGATCTTTTTTTGAAGCAGAGTCTCACTCAGTCACCCAGTTCAGTGGCGCGATCTCAGCTCACTGCAACCTCCGCCTCCCGGGTTCAAGCAGTTCTCCTGCCTTAGCCTCCCAAGTAGCTGGGATTATGGGTGTGCACCACCATACCCAGCTAATTTTTGTATTTTTAGTAGAGACGGGGTTTCACCATGTTGGCCAGGCTGGTGTCGAACTCCTGACCTCAAGTGATTCACCCACCTCAGTCTCCCAAAGTGCTGGGATTACAGACATGAGCCACTGCACTCGGCCTCCCTGGATCTTGACTATCCCTGCAGTTATTTACTGATTGGCCAACGTGTGGGTTTGTGCTCTCCCAGGGCCTACAGGACAGAGTCCACTCATTCTGAGGAATAAACAGGCCCTCGATGACATAAACATTCCATTTATCATGGGTGTGTGCTATGTGACCTTATTATTTCACTGCCCAGAGCAGCCAGAGGTTTCCAGGGGCCTGCAGAACTCTGGGAGAAAGAGGCATTTGGCATTTTTGATGCTGTCCTGGAAAGAACCAGTGAATGATTGATCATCTCCTGTCATGCTGGGCGGGGTAACTCCAGTAGGCAGAAAGGGAAAAGTACCACATTTAATATCAAGTCACAGAGCAGACAGGGTCAGCCCCTCAGCCCTGGCTCTAGCCGACGGACTCAGTGACCACACCCACAGCCAGGAGGCATGAAAGAGCAACGACTGGGAGTCAGGCAATCTGAGTCCTCCTCCCTGCCTGGCCACCTGCTTGCTTGGTGACCTTGAGCAACCTTCTGGGCCTCAGATTCTTCACTGTGAAACAAGGTGACTGGACGCACAGCACCTGCAGCTCTGACTGGCTCCAGCCTCACCAGCATAGATGTGAGGTCCTGGTCAGGCTCTGCTCTCTGTGCCTCAGGACTCCCGCCCACATCGGGACTCCAACTGCCTGTTGGTGCCTCCACCTCCCTGCAAGGCTGCGTGCCACATGAGGGCGTACCTGTTTCTGTATCTCTGTGTCCTTAGTGCCGAGGCTGCCAGCACGCAGCGCTCCAGAGCTGTTGACGTTGTAAAGAATGAATGAATGTGTTCCAGTTGAATCAGTAGGGTCAGCAGAACAAATACTTGGTGAAGAAGTTACAGCATTAGACAAGTTCCAACACTAGACCAGTGCTGTCTGATAGAAACAGAACAGGACTCACGCCTGTAATCCCAGGACTTTGGGAAGCAACAGGCAGGAGGATCACTTGAGCCTGGGAGTTCAAGACCAGCCTCGTCAACATAGTGAGACCCCCCCCTTTACAAAAATTTTTTTAAAATTAGCCAGGCATAGGCTGGGTGCGGTGGCTCACACCTGCAATCCCAGCACTTTGGGAGGCTGAGGCAGGCAGATCATGAGGTCAGGAGAGTGAGACCATCCTGGCTAACATGGTGAAACCCTGTCTTCACTAAAAGTACAAAAAAGTAGCATGGTGGCGGGCGCCTGTGGTCCCAACTACTCAGGAGGCTGAGGCAGGAGAATAGCGTGAACCCGGGAGGCGGAGCTTGCTGTGAGCTGAGATCGTGCCACTGCACTCCATCCTGGGCGGCAGAGGGAGACTCTGTCAGAAAAGAAAAGGAAAGAAAAATTAGCCGGCATGGTGGCACACACCTGTGGTCCCAGCTGCTCTGAAGGCTGAGGTGGGAGGATCACTTGAGCCCGGGAGGTAGGCTGCAGTGAACCATGATCACATCACTGCTCTCCAGCTTGGGTGACATAGCGAGACTCTGTCTCTCAAAAAGAAACGAAATAGAACAGGAACCTCGCATGTAACTTTGCATTTTCTAGTAGCCACAATTTTAAAAAGATGATATTAACTTTAATAACGTATTTTCTGTAAACCAGTGTATCCAAAATATTATTTCAACATGTAATCAATATGAATGCTATTAGTGAGATCATTTGCATATTTGGTGCTAAGTCTTTGAAATCCAGGATGTATTTGACACTTACCAGACATCTCAGTTTGTCTGCATCCCTGAGTAGACAAACTGGCTGGCTACATTTCAAGTGCTCCATAGCCACATGCGGCTGGTGGCTCCTGTACTGGAGGGGGCGGCTCCCCAGTTTTACAGCAGTGGCTTGAAAACCCTTTTGCATGCAATCCCCAAGAAGGAATGCATGTGACATGTAAAACTCCAGCAAAGGTTTTCTAAACAAGAGCTTAGCTTTACAACATGCAGAACCCGTGACATGTCCTGTTCTGTTCTCTTGTGCCTCCTACAATCTGATTGTAACCAGCTTAGTTGACAGTTCAGCCCACTCATTGGCCTGGACCCATGGAAGCCAAAACACTGCTCTATGATACTAGACGTGGCTTTTCCACCGAGCCCTAATTCTGCCTCAAGCCTCGTGGTCACCTAGGCCAGGGTTTGTATGTGGAGAACAACAGAGCCAAGGTGGAGACGGGGAAGACACCGTGAGGAGGAGCAATTCAGGGGTGCTCCAGAACCCAGGAGTAGGTGACAGCTGCAGGTCAAGGTGCAGAATGCCAAGCCCAGGTCAGCAGAAGGAACCAGAAGCCCACAGACGCCATGGGCACGCTGAAGCCAGATGCCCAGTCCAGTGTCCTTTGGAGCATCTTCCACCCCCTGCCCAACCCCCCACGGAACTCAGTGGGGCAGGAAGAGGGTGAGCCATGCTGGGCCTCTTTCTCTGTGCCCTTCCTTGGATGCACCATGGGTATATGTGCTTCAGGAGGGAGGCCCTGCCCCCCGAGGCCTCGTCCCCAGATGTCTGAGACAGCCACACAAGTTTACATAGAAGTTCAGCCAGAAAGAGACCAACCAGTTGAGTCTGAGGCGTGCTAGGCTCTTAAGTTGGCTTTACCTATCCTGTTCAGTCTTGAGCTCTAGTCTTAGCAATCCACAAACATTGGTTGAGTGCTCTTCAGCCTGGGTCTTGGAAAGGAGAATTCATTTATTCCACAAATACTCCACTCTCCAGGAGCTCATGTCAAGTGGGAGAAATAAGAAATAACCTTAATCAGGCCAGGCATGGTGGCTCAATGCCCGTAATCCCAGCACTTTGGGAGGCCAAAGCGGGCAGATCACAAGGTCAAGAGATCGAGACCATCCTGGCCAACATGGTGAAACCCCGTGTGTACTAAAAACACAAAAATTAGCTGGGCGTGGTGGTGTGCACCTGTATTTCCAGCCACTCAGGAGGCTGAGGCAGAAGAATCTCTGGAACCTGGGGGGCGGAGGTTGCAGTGAACTGGGACTATGCCATTGCACTCCAGCCTGGTGACAGAGTGAGACTCCATCTCAAGATTAAAAAAAAGAAGAAGAAGAAGAAATAATCTTAGTCAGAAATAACTTACACTAACAAATAGATGATCTAGAAGACATAATACTGAAAATGCCCACCATTTACTGAGTCCCTAGTCATTTGACATACTTAGACACATCATTCCCCATAATCTTAACCTGGGCCGGGCGCAGTGGCTCACGCCTGTAATCCCAGCACTTTGGGAGGACAAGGTGGGCAGATCACTTGAGGTCAGGAGTTAGAGACCAGCCTGGCTAACATGGGGAAACCCCATCTCTACTAAAAATACAAAAATCAGCTGGGCACGGTGGCACACACTTGTAGTCCCAGCTACTTGGGAAGCTGAGGCAGGAGAATTGCTTGAACCTGGGAGGCGGAGGTTGCAGTGAGCCGAGATCACATCACTGCACTCCAGCCTGGTAACCGAGCAAAACTTTGTTCCCCCCCCGCAAAAAAAAAATCCCAACCTGGCAAAACACATATTATAATTAATTGGCCTTTTACAGATGAGGAAGGTAGAGGTAAAGCTTTTATCACTCTCCAAGGATTCAACCTAATCTTCAACCTCAAGCTGAATTCAGTCTCACACTGCCTGCCCAGTTCATTGCCGCTTGAGCAAGATGTGTAACAAGCAGAAGTTCAGACAAGTGGGAGTTCTTTCAAGCTGCACCACGAAGGAGGATGGAGGTTTTTCTTCAAGGCAGGCTTCTCCTTAGATGGAGGCAGAAAGAGGGCAGTCCAGGAGGCAGGAGACAGGAGGGCTTCCCTAGAGGGAGGAGAGCTCGGGCGTTTGGACCAGATCAGCCCAGCTGTTTCCCAGACAGAACCTTGTGCTCTTTCCCAACATACGGTTTTCTCTCCTGACTGTCTCTGTGCCCATGAGCTGTGGGCCTTGCTTGCTTCCTGGGCTCTGATTAGGATCGATGCCTTGTCACAGCCTTTCCATGCTAGTCCTTCGATGCTTCCAGCCGCCATCACCAATGCGTTTTTACGCATTTTATAACATTCCAAGGAATTGGAAGCATCATTTATGAATTTCCAAGGAAATAGAAACTTGGCTCCTGCCTGCTAATATGGGTTGATCTAGAAGTCAGTTTTTGGCCTCAGTAAGCCTCGATACCAGCTGTCTCCAGAACCCCCCGGCAGAGTCAGGGGCCTCCTTTGAGCCCCAGAGCACCTGTTGTGAACTTCATCTTTGTTACTGACCACGTCAGTAACACAAGCCTTTGTGTAAGTTCTGCCTCCCCCGGGAACTGGGAGCTTTTCGGGGCAGGGGACTGCCTTACCCATCTTTGAATCCATAGCCCCTAGCAGGGAGGCAGAGGGTAACAGGCGTGGTATCTATGCCTGTATCACTAGCTCCTGAGTACTGGACTGTGCTCTGTGATTTCCCTTCACTCCATCCATACCTTTATTTTTAAAATCCCTTTTTCTAACTCAATCCAATTTGTACATGCCATCTGTTTCTTGCAGGGACCCTTACAGATACAGCAGTAGTCGTACCTTTGAGATTCATAAATGCATGGAACATTAAAGTTGGGAAGGAAACGTATACTTCTAGTCCAATTCCTTTGGACTAGAAAAAGAATGAGAGAAAAGTGGTATTCAGAGAGGCTGAGTGATCAGCCAAGGTCACACAGCAAATTAGTAGCAAACTTTATTTGCTCTTATGGGATAAGTGAATCCCAAGAGAATTGGCACTGTTCTGTCTGGAGAGAAGAGGCTTGGGTCACTGAGCTGATTATGAGAGGCAGTGGGGAGAGTTCTGAGGATGGGAGAGGCATGTTGTTATTGTCCGGCCTTTCTTGCCGATCCAGAAAGTTTCCTTCCAAAGCTTTCATAGCGCCTGTTTATTGTCCCTCTGCAGGGATTGGACCCATCCACCTCAACGAGATCCAGTGCACGGGCAATGAGAAATCCATCATAGACTGCAAGTTCAACGCCGAGTCTCAGGGCTGCAACCACGAGGAGGACGCTGGTGTGAGATGCAACACCCCTGCCATGGGCTTGCAGAAAAAGGTGAGGGGACTGGACACCTCGAGGGGACTATAACTGAGGCCACAGAAAGTATAGCCACAGAGCTCTGGGGTGAACCCAGGAAGTGACCAGGCACTGCTGCTAGTACTGCTGCAGACATTGCCACTTGGCATTTGCAATGTTTCGTTCCCCCTCTGAACTTCGGGCCTGGCCTTGGCCTGGCAGCAGGCGCAAGCCCCTGTGTGCAATGTGAGCTGGAAAGGCCCTGCCTCCTTGCATGTTAACATCTGAGTTGAGTTACCTCACCTCTGCCTCACCACCTCCAAAGACAGGCGTGGGACCGGCTAGCCACAACCTTATCAAAACACGGTGCAGCCTGGCTGTGCTCCGCTGGCTGGAGGCGTTCTGTTTTCTCTATTCATGTTCAGAAAAAAAACTGGGCTGCCACACACTTCGCTCCCTTCTTTAAAACTCTGTGCTGCTGCCACTGAGAACCAAAGGAACAGGAAAAGGGAAATGCCTGGGCTGCTTTAAGAGACTTGGAGAGGGCCTGACCTTCTCTGGCATCCTCCTTGGGTGAGGAGGTGGAGAGGGTGAGGACAGAGGCTCCTGGCTGACCATGAAGTCCCATAGGCTCCATTGTCATCGGTGAGGTTAGACCCCGCTCACCAGAAAGCCACACGGTTTCCACGATGCTGGCGCCCTGCGTGGGGCCCTGGGAATGGCAAGCTGGGTCCTTTGCTGAGTTAGAACTGCATGCCAGCTACCCTGTGCGCTGCAGTCTAATCTAGAAAATGAGAAAAGCCCCCCAGTGTGTGAAGTGTCCAGATTCCTTCCGGAACAGTCAACCCTTCTCTCTGTCATGGAGGCCATTGCAGGCCTGGTCAGCCTTAACGTCTTGGAGCCTTGGGAAGTGCCCTTGATGACCACGTGTTTTCCTGGCCCCAGAGGCAACGAGGCAGCCACATTCTGCAGCCAGAGCCTCTGAGACTTGCCTTGGCTTTAGGACCTAGAACAGGAACACTGCTCTGGCTCAGGCAAGAGATGAGGGAGGGTAGGGAAGGACTGGAGGAAAGTGGATGCATTGCAGAGAGACGAGAGATAAAACCCACAGGCGAAGACTTGGATAGGATGTGAGATAAGAGAGTGGGAGATGTCAAGAATTGCTCCTCTCTTTCTGGCTTGAATAACAGCAGATTCAGGAGCCCAGCAAACTATGATGTGTGGCCAAGTCCACCCCTCCTCCTGGTTTTTTATTCGTTTGTTTTTTGAGACAGGGTCTTGCTCTGTTGCCCAAGCTGGAGTGCAGTGGTATGATTGTAGCTCACTGCAACCTGAAACTTCTGGGCTCAAGGGATCCTCCCACCTCCCAAGTAGCTGTAACTACAGGTGTGTGCCACCATACCTGGCTAATTTTTTAAAGTTATTTTTTGTAGCGATGGGGTCTCGCTGTGTTGCATAGGCTGGTCTCAAAATCCTGGGCTCAAGTGATCCTCCCACCTTGGCCCCCCAAAGTGCTGGGATTACAGGCATGAGCTACCATACCCAGCCTATTTTTTAAAATAAAGTATTGGAACATAGCCACACCCAATCATTTAGGGTAAAGAGAAAAGACAGCAAGTTCAGATTTGTGATCTCTGAGATACCAAGTGGAGTTGTCAAACAGGCAGCTAGTTAGGTGGGTCTCAGAGAGACCAGCAGGGGAGCCATGGGACAAGATGCCAGCAGGCTCTGGAACCTGCCAGGTAGGGGGTGTGGCAAAGAGAAAAGGGCCCAGGCAGGAGTCTCGTGAGATTCCAACATGTCAAGGTCCCGAGAGCACCATCCTTCCAAAGAGCAGCCCCCACTGATAGGCTCCTGGGGAGCAGCGTCAGCTTCTGCTGTGGTGCTCAGTGGAGTCACTGGGCCTCCCCAGCTGCTTAGGGTGCCTGGGGTGGGGACCTCACTATAAGACCACGCTAGGTGGCCGGGTGCGGTGCCTCAAGCCTGTAATCCCAGCACTTTGGGAGGCCGAGACGGGCGGATCACGAGGTCAGGAGATCGAGACCATCCTGGCTAACATGGTGAAACCCCGTCTCTACTAAAAAATACAAAAAACTAGCTGGGTGAGGTGGCAGGCACCTGTAGTCCCAGCTATTTGGGAGGCTGAGGCAGGAGAATGGCGTAAACCCAGGAGGCGGAGCTTGCAGTGAGCTGAGATCCAGCCTGGGCGACAGAGCGAGACTCCGTCTCAAAAAAAAAAAAAAAAGACCACGCTAGGTATGGCACTGCCACCAGGGGGCTGCCAAGAGTGCTGCTGAATCTGAGTGTGTGTGTCCCGGGCAGCACCACTTGGCTTAGGACTCCAGGACACTGGGGCTGATGGCAGTGCAGTGGGGAAGCTCCCTTGTCCCTCTTGGTGACCGCGGCCTTCCTTTGTGTCTGCAGCTGCGCCTGAACGGGGGCCGCAATCCCTACGAGGGCCGAGTGGAGGTGCTGGTGGAGAGAAACGGGTCCCTTGTGTGGGGGATGGTATGTGGCCAGAACTGGGGCATCGTGGAGGCCATGGTAGTCTGCCGCCAGCTGGGCCTGGGATTCGCCAGCAACGCCTTCCAGGTGAGAAGCCCCGGCCTCAGACTCCGCATTCACCCCCCGTGCAGTCTGACCACGCTGTCTTCAATCAGCCCCCCTCTCCCGCATACCTTCCCTAGCCGTGCAGGAAGGACTGAGCAAGGTGCCTGGATCCGGAGGCAGGGAGCCTCACTCTGGCCACAGCGCTGCTCCTTACAGGCCTGAGTCCTCAGGCAGGTTGCTCCCACCTCTGCTTCGATTTCTTGGCTGCAGAATGAGGGGCTGGGCTCTGCTTTTCATGGTCCACTCCTGCACTGCACACTGGGGTTCACCCTGAGCTCAAGGCTGATCCTGGAGCGGTCCTGATGTGCGTTGTGCAGAAGGAAACAACTCAGTCCTTCAGGGAGGTGGCCCAACGCTCAACGCCCCCTAAACACCTTAGCTTGCTCCCTTGGAAGCCCGCTCTGGTCTGAACACATTTCTCCACTGGCATCTGTGCCTAATGCATTCTCCCATTGACATGCTAGGGAATCTCCAAGACTTGTCACATCATCTGCACTTCCTCCAACTCCCCTTCTCCAAAGAGAGAGTGACTTAGCTGAGAACAGCTGAGCTCTGGTCCTAGTTCCCACCCTCCCACCCCCATCACAAAAGGAGCAACAGTATAGGAGGCTCTGGGTCTAATCCCGACGCATTCCCACCAGCTGGCTGTGTAATGGTCTGGGGCAAAGCAGCCAACCTTCCCTGCCTCAGTTGTCCTCCACGTGACGTGGAATGAATAATCCCAAGTCCTCAGTATCCTGGCTCTAAACACTTCCATTAAGCAAGCAGCTTACAGAATGGGAAGATGCTTGGAGACCCTCCTCTTGTGTTGTTAATCCTGACTCCAGCTCTCCTTCCCCAGTGGCCCTTCTTGGGACCTAAGAAAGGGGTTTAGGGAGAGAAGAGGAGAACTCCTACATCTTTGCTGAGCCTGACTGTCTCCCATGGGCTGGGTGGGTCCAGGTCGCTCTGATGGGAGGTCCTGAGCCCTGAGCAGAAGCTGCCCGGGGTCCCCTGCCCTGTGGCTCTTCATTCCAGCCTCTAGAAGGGGCAGGCGTTTGAAATAGCTGCTTACGCCCTCTGGGAGCTCAGCTTCCCCAGGCAACGCAGTGTTTCTGCTAATACTGTTTATGACAAGCCAGTGCACTCTCTAAATCTCCAAGGAGAGTGGAAAAACAGTGCTACGTTTCAAGGGAGTCTTTGTCCACATATTTTTCCTCCCGGTCAGCTCATTCCTAAGACACCTGGGCCTCAGCTGGGGTCATGAAACTGGCCTGGGGTTGACATTTGTACCAAATCTGCCACTGATCACAAGCCCCATCCCTTCTCAAGTCCCCAGTTCTTCATCTGGAGGATGGAGGTGGGTATTGGTCAAGTTCTCTAGAGAAACAGAACCAATAGGTTGCATGAATGCGTATTTGTGTGTGTGTGTGTGTGTGTGTGTGCACGCGCTATCAACCAATAGGATGTATGAGTGTGTATTTATATATGTGTGTGTATATCTCACACACACAGCATGAAGAAAGGTATTTCTTTTCAGGAATTGGCTCATCCAGTTATGGGGTTGGCAAGTCTGAAGTCTGCAGAGTAGACCAGCAGGCTGGAAGCATTGATGTTGCAGCTTGAGTCTGAAGTCAGTCTGTGGTCAGAACGGCCTCTTCCTTGGGGGGGCCTCAGGTTTTTTTTTTTTTAACCCCTTATGATCTTCAACTGATTGAATGAGAATCACCCATATTATGGAGGTTAATCTGCCTTACTCCAAGTCTACTGATTAAAATGTTAATCTCATCTAAAAACAGCCTCACATAAACATCTAGAATAATATTTGACCAAGTATCTGGGTACTGTGGCTTAGCCAAGTTGACACATAGTATGAACCATCACAGGAGAGCTTAGATGAGATATAAATACTTCCAAGGCCCTTCCTATCCTGATGGTCTGTCTCTGACGATCCTGAGAAGACCTCCTTGAGCTCTAATCCTACCTCAGCCTCCAAGCCCGAGAGACCTGAGGAACACAGCACCTGTGCGCTCATCCCGTTTCTATACCTGACGGCCCCCATTCTGCTCCTCATTTTTCTCTACTCGAAACTTCTCTGAAGTGTGAGAGTAAATCCTAACAGTATTTTGAAGCCCCATAGAGCAAAGGAGCCAAATAAATCCCAGCATCCTAAGCCTCGGATCTCCTCAGCTTCTGTGCAGAACTGCTCTATTAATTGCTCTTTAAACTGGGGAAAAGTCTAAATTCAGAAGTTCATCTTTATAACATGTCTAACGATTGACATATGCAAATAGATTTCTTCTTTCTCGCCACTTCCAATCAACCAATAGCATCTAATCCCATTCGGGATTAGAGGAGAGAGTGCAGTGATTGATTAGCAATGTCTGCCCTGGCTCAGGACTAGGAAGTGGGCAACCTGAGTTGTGTGCACCTGCCATTGCTGACATGCAGCCTTGCAGTGTTTGACCACAACCTTAGCTCTACTTCCCTAAGGGAGAGAGTGACAGAGTCCAAGTGCTAGGGTCAGGAGACCTGGATTCCCACCCACTCTGCCACCAACTAACTGCACAGCTTGGATAGGTGACTCTCTGTGCTGTCTCCATTCGAAAAATGGGATCATAAAAGTTGGGATTTTTGTGAGGCTGCAAGTTGCCAGGATATCAGAAAGTGACAGTTCAAGGTGATGTACCCACCACTTGTTTTGTTGGTTCTTCCAGGAGACCTGGTATTGGCACGGAGATGTCTACGCCAACAAAGTGGTCATGAGCGGAGTGAAGTGCTCGGGAACGGAGCTGTCCCTGGCGCACTGCCGTCACGACGGGGAGGACGTGGCCTGCCCCCAGGGAGGAGTGCAGTACGGGGCCGGAGTTGCCTGCTCAGAAAGTGAGAGCTCCTCCCCTCCCTCCCCACCGGGCTTCCGAGGGGACCAGAGTCCCACCAGTTATTCTTCAAGAGACTCTGAAGCCTTGCCATGAGCCAAGCAATAGAGGAAGGTGGAATGAAATCCTAAGGGAGAAAAACTGGGGGCAAGAGAGATGACCGCCACCCCAACCACAGATCGCTGTCTATGACATAGTGAGGAGAAAAGGGGGAGGGAGGGGCTGCAATCTGTAGCCCAGGTTCAGTCACAGGACCACTGCTACCGCAGTGACCCAGGGCAGACTACATGACTGAGAGCTCCTCCGTCATGCTAGTTAAATGAGAACGATGACACCCTCCATGGGTGTTGGCTTCCTCCCTCCACCTCCTCCGTGGAGCATTTCCTGTTTTCAGACCCTGAAAGTCACTTAGCTGCCTGGTGGTTCGCTGGGAGTCCCAGAGAGATTGAGGCCATAGAGGGAATGCCAGCGAGGGATTCAGGATGACCCACTTCCTGAAGCCTCCCTCCCATGCTGAGAGAAGAGGAGCAGTAGACTCCCTTTTGGAATGCTGTCCTCCTGAGCCCAAACCCTGCCCTCCCTTTCCTGGCGTTATAATATAAACCCACACGTAGCCATCTCCATTGGGAGGCCCAGATACTGGCCAGAGAACTTGAGACCAGAGCCTGCCTTATTGGCTGATCTTGGAAAAGCGTGTCAGCCTCTGTGGTCTATAGTTGTAGTTTTCCCTAGAAATTAGAAATCAAGTGTGACAATATGCGCAAGGGCTTGGTAAACAAAGATGCACTGTCATCCTGCCATCACGGAGAATGAGGGATTGAACTGAGCCCAGCAGCTGCGTCTCCCACCAACCCCTTTTAGATTCACTAGCATCTCCTAGCCCTCACAAAGCAGGACCTCAGGGCAGGCTTCTCTGGGTAGACATAACACGCTATCACGTCCTGTGTGAGAAGAGAGATGGTGAGATCACCACCCTACCAGCTCCCCAGGGGAAAGCATCCCAGCAGAGAGGAACAGCCACTCCCCTGTCGGGGAACTTTTCTTTATTTATCAATTTATTTATATTTGCAATAGTCCATCTTTTCTAGAAGGAAATTAAGATAATACAAACCTAAATACAATTCAAGATAGCAGAAAATAAAAACAGATGAAAGACAGGTGCTGGCAAAATGGTAGTGGCTTAAGATGGAGCCAGGGAGGGGTTAATTTTAAAAACGTGTACTGGGGGTTCTATACATTTATTATGAGTAGCTCATTAATTTCACAGTGAGCTTCCTAGCAGCCAGAGCAAAGAGAAAACTGGTCACTAATATAACTAACAGTACCTATGAGATGAAAACTAACCCATGAGTCAAGAGAAGCCCACAACTCTAGAGATTAAAGGGAATTTCTCTCTGAGGACTGAGATTTATGAGATGAACGATGCCCTCAGATTCTCATGGAAGATCCAAAAATGAGTTTTGTGGGGCGATTTCTCAGAATGCTCTGCAGCTTAGGCTGAAGCATCACTGGGAGTGTGTCTGCAGCGGGGCAGTAGCCCTTGGGGCCAGGAACACAGCACTTGTCTCCTCTGGCCGAATGCATGTTGGAGTATTCAGGGAAATAAAGTAATTCTTCAGCAACCCTTCATAATATCTTACTCTCACCCCACCAATTGCATGTGCTGGAAATCTACACATCCTCCTTGATTCTCCCTCTTCCTCACCATTCCCCATGTCCAGTCCCTCTTGATTTTTACCTTTCAGTATTTTCTCAACCTTCTCTGTATCTTTCTCTGCCACTGTTGCTGCCTGTGTCCAGATGACCACCTTCCACACAGCATCACTGCAAAGGATATCCCCACAGTGACACGTGCCCCTGCGGTGGTTTCCCCTCCTCTCCCCTCCCCAAAGCCAGAGCCAAGACCACCTCCCACTTAAATCCCACCCAAGGGTCCCACCGCACTTCTGTGACCAGGGGCTCACACAGGGCTCGTGTTGTCCGGCTTCCTCCCAGGCCACCCCCACCCATCCTCAGTGTCTGCACCACACTGGCTTTGACCCTCCCTCGTGCCGCAGGGGCCTGGCACAGGCTGTGTGTTTTGTCCCAACCTCATCCTTAGTGTTATTTCCTCAAATCCCCACCCCTCCTTCAGAGAAAAACTAAAACACAACTTCTCCCAAAGAAGCCTCCTGACCACCCACCCGACAGGCTCCTCCTGTTACAATTCCCATCATACCCCGCATTTCTCCTGCCAGCTCTTGTTGCAGTAGTCATTATTATGTGCTGCATATGTCTCTCTCTTGCCAGAGTCTAGGGTAGTTCCACCTTGCCTTGCTCAGCTCTGTCCAGAGAGCCTAGCACAGTGCATCGTAATACTCAAGCCATGGGTAGGTGGAAGGATGCCACTTAGGAGTTCCGCTGCCTGCAGGATGCAGGGGAGGCCAAGCCCCAGCCCATGGCAGGTGTTGAGATTGCAGGTCCCAGGCTCCCAGCTAAGCACAGAACATGGTACATTAACAATCTCTTTCCTCGCGAGCTGGAGGGAGAGCCCAAGTGGAGACCCCTGTGCTCAGCTCAGAAGTATTCAGAGGAGCTGTCAACTAATAAGAGGCTCACATGACACCCTCATAAAAATCAGCATGTCCAAAACACTCAGTGCTGGGCAATGCTGCATCTTGCATAGCCTCCAAGAAGACATACTTGTCAGTAAACGGGAGCCTCCTGATTTACGGCTTCCATGCCCCACCCCACATGCCATCTGTGTGCACCCTTTCCCTGCCCTTCGGTTCCATACCCAATTCTTGCGAGTGGATCTGCTCTCTAGAGGATGCCAGCTCCTTCAGGTGCCAGTGAGCGCACAGGGTTTACTGAGAACCCGCTGGGCTCTGCCGCAGCCTATAAGCCTGGAGGGGGAGGGGAAGAAGGGAGACAGAGCTCCCTCCATGTGCTGGTGAACTTGAGGGAAGCAAAACTCACAGACTCTGCTTGCTTAAAATTTACAAGCAATTCTGCCAAGCAGTCTAGGGGAAAAAAAAATTTACAAGCAACTTGTCAAAATAAAAGATGGCAGGATCTTGTGATCACTGATTCATATATGGCATTTTTCTAGGTACTAGAAATGCTCACTGAAAGCTCACTTTTAAAGGTAAAGCCTACAGTTACTCCTTTTGCAAAGAAGCTAAGCTTCCTAATACAATTGTTTAGTAAACGTAGATTGTAGCCATCAGTCATTCTTTTAACACCTGCTATGTGCAGTGCGCTAATTGAGTAAATCAAGCGTTGTAAAAGACAGGCACCTGGGGAAAACTCTCCCGTAAGGCAGCGGTGTGTGCCGTGGAACCTGGAAGAACCTGTTAAGAAGGCAATTTGGCAATAGGAATCAGAGACTTAAAAATAGACAATGCTTTCTCCTAGCAGTTTCACTTACAGAGATATATTCTAAAGGAAAAAAATAACTTATATGCACAGATTTACTACAGGGTGTTTATCGCACCTTGTAACTGCAAAATTCCAAACAGCCAATATATCTAAAAATATGAGATAGAGCTAGGAATTAAATATTATGTAGCCATGAAATGAGTGTGCTGTAATGGATATATGTCAACGTGAAAATATGACAAGATGGATTTTAAGGGAAACAGTATTAGCACACCATAACTCTACATACAATATTATACATGTTGGAAAATACATCATTTCCAGAAGAAGCAGACCAAGGTATGAGAGGTGTTCTTTCTCTCTGGGTAGAACAATCACATCGTTACTGTTGTTTGTTGCATTTTGTTATTGAAAATTTGAAGCCACTTGAAAGTAGAATAATATAATCAACCCCCGTGTGCTCCTCACTCACATTCAGTGCTCACGAGGCACGGGATCTGTTAACATACCATGGTCTGTGCTTAGCTGGAAATTTTAACATCTGGCTCATCTGCACCGATAACTGAAGAGTTGTCAAAGAGGACTCACAGCAGAGGGAAAGAGGAATTTAGGGTCTTGCTAAACAAGAAGGTAACCTTGAGGAGCCCTCGAGCCATTCCAGAAGGTGGTGGTAGGCAGGAGAGGGGTGTGTCCCAGCTCAAGACTCAGAAGTGGGAGCCCTGGGGAGGGGTCTCTTGCCTTGTTGACCAGCATGCCATCCTCCTCAGCCGCCCCAGACCTGGTCCTCAATGCGGAGATGGTGCAGCAGACCACCTACCTGGAGGACCGGCCCATGTTCATGCTGCAGTGTGCCATGGAGGAGAACTGCCTCTCGGCCTCAGCTGCACAGACCAACCCCACCACGGGCTACCGCCGGCTCCTGCGCTTCTCCTCCCAGATCCACAACAATGGCCAGTCCGACTTCCGGCCCAAGAACGGCCGCCACGCGTGGATCTGGCATGACTGTCACAGGTAGGCCTGGCTCACCACCCTCCCCGCTAAGCTGCCCGGTGGACGTCCTGCGGGCCCCAGATGGGAGTTCAGAGTTGCCAGGGTCACTTAGAGCCAAGAGGCTGCATGGCCTGGAGATAGGATCCTCCTAAGTGGGGGGCTTGCGTCTGCCACACTGGCTGTCACATTTCCCGAAGCCATTCTCCACTCCAAGTTCCCCTGGCCTGCCGCCCCTTCTTCCTGCCTCCAACACTTCTAACATCAGGAAACACACTTTGTGTTGAGCGCCCATACCCTCCTTGTTGACCTTCAGCCCATGGTTTCCAAGTGTGTCCACAGGTTTGTGCGCTGCCAGGTACTCCAGGCTCTGCAGTTGTTGGACTCTGAGTTCCTTTAGAAATATTCCCAGCCGGGCGCGGTGGTTCACGCCTGTAATCCCAGCACTTTGGGAAGCCGAGGTGGGCAGATCACTAGGTCAGGAGATCGAGACCATCCTGGCTAACACAGTGAAACCCCGTCTCCACTAAAAATAAAAAAAATTAGCCGGGCGAGGTGGCGGGCGCCTATAGTCCCAGCTACTCGGGAGGCTGAGGCAGGAGAATGGCGTGAACCCGGGAGGCGGTGGTTGCTGTGAGCTGAGATCGCGCCACCACACTCCAGCCTAGGCGACAGAGCTAGACTCTGTCTCAAAAAATATGTGTGTGTGAGTGTGTGTATATATATATATATTTATATTTTTATATTTATATATATTTATATATGTATTTATTTATATATTCCATGTACTGGTATGTATTTTAAATACCTCTAGGAAGACAATGGATGTGGAGACTGAAGTCTAGGCCCAAGAGTCCTGAGACTTGGTCTCTAAACGCAGCCCATGCTTCTAGCCAGCTGCATAATGTCGGGTCAGCTGGGCCACATCACCTGGGACCTCGCCTGTCCCTTCCAGCTCTGTCAGTCTGTGGACCTGATCCCAATGCTGCAAATCCCAGACAAGGACAGAAGAACAGGGTGAAATCCCACAGCCAACCCTGGCTAGAGCCACCACAAGCCATCTGCTCATCCTCTTACCTTCCCTTGTTTCTTTGTTTTCCCTTTTTTGCCTGGACTCTTAATCTAATCCAGAACCTGCTGGCTTTGCCTGTCCAGGGATTTTCTTGCTCAGACCTGAGCTGAGTGCATAGAGGGAAGAGAAGCAGGCACACTCCAGGAAAGGAAGGGAGAGAGGCCTCTACCACTCAATACAGCAGGAAGCCCCCGAGGGGCTACAGATGTGGCCTAGTCATTGCCCTTCCCCACACTTGGATGGCCCATCTATACAACCGAGCCTTTGCACCACATCCCTGCTTCTCAAAGTGAGGTCCTTGGACCAGAGGTATCTGCCACCACCTGAGAGCCTGGCACCTGCTCAATCCCAGGGCCCGTTGCAGGCCTACGCATCAGCATCTGCATTTAGCGGGATTCTCAGGTGACCGTGTGCACACTGAAGTCTGAGAAGCCCTTGTCTAGATGATGCTGAGGCTCCGCTGCAGCTCTGGAATGTGGTCATCACTGTTACGGGCAGAACTAACATGTCCTGCCCCCTTCTAAGTGTCAGGCCCAGGGAACCCTCATTTTCCTAGAAAAGGACACAGAGGCTTGGAGTTATCTCTTGCCCAAGATAACGCTAGGAGTTGCAGAGAGCAGGGATCCCGGCTCGTGCCTATCTGACTCCAAACCACATGCTCTTTCTTTTTTGTCTGCTGACTCTTCATCAGAAATCTATCTTTGGGGCCGGGCGCGGTGGCTCAAGCCTGTAATCCCAGCACTTTGGGAGGCCGAGGCGGGTGGCTCACGAGGTCAGGAGATCGAGACCATCCTGGCTAACATGGTGAAACCCCGTCTCTACTAAAAATACAAAAAACTAGCCGGGCGTGGTGGCGGGCGCCTGTAGTCCCAGCTACTCGGAGGCTGAGGCGGGAGAATGGCGTGAACCCGGGAGGTAGAGTTTGCAGTGAGCCGAGATCGCGCCACTGCACTCCAGCCTGGGCGACAGAGCGAGACTCCGTCTCAAAAAAAAAAAAAAAAAAAAAAAAGAAATCTATCTTTGGCTTTTATTTTATTTTATGTTATTTTCATGTCGCAACTGATGATCTGGTTCCATTCAAATCAGTTTGGGGATAGAGTTGTTCCACTAGTCTCCCAAGGAAGGACTGTGGTAGAATTCAGGGGTGCTGATTTTCCATTCAAACAGTTGAACGTTCTGAACGTCCTAATTAGCCCAAGAAAGTGTGGTCTTTATAGAGAAGTACGTCAGTCTTCTTCAGGGCGTAAGTCAGTAGAGTTAAAGTCATGACGGTATCGGTGCTTGGCTCCCTTTGGGGAACGTGTGGGTGGAAGCCCTGGGCGGCAGGGGCTGACGCTGCCTATGGGTCTATAAGCAGAAGATAATTGCATCCCAGCCCTGCATATGGCGGCCCACCCAGAGATTACATGGTAGGAACCTCCCTGTGCCATGTACTTACTCTCCAAGGAATCGGTCTCCTCTAAGAATAGGCACATGGTGACATCCTGGAAATGTTCTTCTGATCTGGGGACTCTGGCTCCCTGCCTGCTCCCCGCCACCCCCCACCCCCTCCACCCCCGCTTTTCCTGTGGTCTATTTTATTTCTTTGTTTACAGATGTTCCAGTCAATGGCTTGGGAGGGGATGGGAGGGGAAGGAAGGACATGCTGAGCACATGTACCTTCTGGTCTCCCCCTCCTGGTCCATAGCTGAGAAACGATGACCATAAGATCCTAGGAACCTTAAGAGGAGTCCCTTGAGCTCCACGTGACTTCTCCAGGTGCTGTGGGAGGAACAGGATCCTGGCCTCAAACCGCTGTTGGGTTCTTTTTGGAAGCTGATGAGAGCTGGCTCTTCCTCTGCTCAAAACAAATATTTCTAGAAGTTTAGTAGCCTATGTCAGCAGATTTGCAGACACTCTGAAGGCCATCTGGAGCCAGGCTTGAGAACCCTGGCTCAAATTAGTGGGAATGGGGAAAAAAGCCATTTCCAGTTTAATTGATGCTACCTCAGGGAAGAGAGCTCTGTTCTTTGAAAGCCCTCGACTGAAACACAAAGATTGGCCCCCTTGGAAATGTCCTCGACAACCAGACCTGGAGGAAAGTGCCCCCAGAGTTATTTTCTCTCATGTGCACTGTGCCCTGGCCGATGGTCTCCATGCATCTCTCTCCTGCCTCTTGTGGGGCCACCGCTGCTCAACTGGCACGATGTGCCACGGTTCTGACAGGACAGAGCATGGGGCACAGATGCACAACAGGCTCCACAGGCCGAGGGGCTTGGCTCTCCCACCTTGGGGGAGCCCCAGGAGAGGAGCTAGGAGTTGGAGAAGCAGGGGGAATGGGCTGCAGCTCAGATGACAGTCCTCCGGGTCAGGGGTGGCATTGCTGCAAAGAGGAGAGATGCCCTTTCACTCCACCCTGCCTACCACATGTGCGGCGCAGCTTCCTGGGAGGATCAAAGCCCATAGATGTGATGTGGCCCCTGGGAGCCAATCTGAGGCCCTCATCTCATCTGTGGGGCTTGCTCCTGCCAAGCTGCTTGGCACAGGGGGATGGCAGAGTGGAGCGAGCAGAAGGGCCTCTGCCTTTCTGGCATCTCCTCCCGGGATGGAAGCATCCCCAGCGTTCTCTGAAACAAGGACAGGAATGTTGTCCCCACTGTGGCAGAGCGCCTCCAGGACTGTCCCTTCCGGATGCCCTGGGGGCACGTGGCTGGGGTGGGAAAAGATGTAGAGCGCAAGTATCTCCTCTGTAAAGGGCACGGAGCTTCTGACTGGGAGTTTGATTGGGGCCACCAACGACCTAGGACAGCAAAGAACATACCTGCTTCTCCCATCTTTCTCTGTACCAGCTTTATCTGCCATCCGTTTTGCATCCAACACCTGCTCCCTTGACGAGTGCCATGTCTTAAAACACTGAGCTCTGGGCTGGACACAGTGGCTCACACCTGTAATCCCAGCACTTTGGGAGACCGAGGCGGGTGGATCACTTGAGGTCAGGAGTTCAAGACCAGCCTGGCCAACATGGTGAAACCCCATCTCTACTAAAAATACAAAAATTTGCCAGGCATGGTGGTATGCACTGTAGTCCCAACTACTCAGGAGGCTGTGGCAGGAGAATTGCTTGAACCCGGAAGGCGGAGGTTGCAGTGAGCCGAGATCGCACCACTGCACTCCAGCCTGGGTGACAGTGAGACTCCATCTCAAAAAAAAACAAAAACAAAAAAGCATTGAGCTCTGGACTCTCACGGTAGAAGGCCGTGTCTCCTTTTGTCCGGATCACAGTGACCTCCGCCAAGCGTCAGGCTCTCTCTCCCCTTAGCGTTCTGGATTTTCCTTCCAAGTCCACGCTTCCCTAACTACCCCAGGGATCCAGTCCCCTCCTAACCGTCCAAGGGTCACGACAGCTCAGCCTGGGAAGAGGAGGAATACCTTCCTCGCCAGGACTCACCATCCCATTTCCCAGAGTCCTGCTCTGTATTTCCTGGGGGGCATGGGTGGGTAGTGCTGGTGGCGGGGGCGGTGGGGCTCTAGGCTCTAATCCAGGCAGCTGGGAAGGAGATGTGGCTCTAGGGAGGGATGACTGCATACGCCCGAGAGGCAAAGCGAAGATACCCCGGACAGAAGCCAGGGAAAATTGGGAGACCATAAAACCAGCTGTTCCCCTCTTGAGTGTTTGCAGGGGAAAAACTGAAGCTAGGGAAGATTTAAATCAAGTCTGCAGGAAGCTGAGGAGCGGGATGGGGTCAGCCTTACAAGAGTCCGTCTGTGCGCTCCGTCTGAATTCTGTTTAGACAACGGAGCATCAACCTATTTCTCTTCAGTCTTTCCAGCCGGTAAACATGGTCACATAAGCCCCTCTCTGAGCGATGCAGACATTTTTTAGGCAGTGAGTCAGACCTCATGTCTCTTCTTGCTCCTTCAAGAAGCCAAAATAGACTTTCTCAAAGTCGTCACTTCCACGGCCACAAAATGCCTCCTTGTGAATGTTCTCTGGAGCTCAGGCTCAGCATCATTTTACCCAGAAACATGAGTGACCGAGGGAAGCCCAACTTAGCAACTCCTGATATTTTTAGCACAGACAAATGCAGGAGGAAGGGAAAAGAGCCTCGAATTTCCTCGCAGGAAACCTATCCTGTTCATTGCTGTCTTCCCCGTGCCCCCACCACCACCCGTTCACAGCAGAGGGAACCTGAGGCCAAGGGCAGGGGGCTGGGGAAGTGAGGAGCTCCCGCCGGCCTCGGAGTCGTAGCAGCAGTGGTAGTAGAGGTAATAAAAATCCTGCTACTGTGACTGCTATGATGGGAGTGTCATAAGGAAGGGGACAGGCATGTCAAATCTTGAGTACTCATGTGCTACCAGCCTCGTGTTAGTTATTTGACGCCATTCATCTTACTCAATCTTGCAGCCCCAAGAGCAGGCAAAGCCACCCTCTCCCCTTTGCCAAAGAGGAGGCTCAGATCCTGCACCAACAAAGCAGGGGACTCTGCTCCCATGACTTGGCACCTCGTTCCTCAGTTTCCCCCTTTTTCCAAATGTCCCTGTGATGGCAGAGACAAGCGTATAGGAATAGTTGCAGACACTTGGCGACGTGCCCGTTGGAGGCTGGGATCAGGCTAAGACAACCTGCTTCCTTCAGCCCCGGGCCTGGGCAGTGCAGGCTTCGGGAAGGCCCCGCAGCAACAGGCGACAGCCCCAGCCCCGTTTCCCTTGTTTATTCTGAACCAAGGGCTATTCTAAACCAAGCACATGTGTTCCAAGACTGCATCTGTTCTCAATTCCTCCCGAGGGAAGAGAGGGAGCGTTCCGTTATGTAAACCAGCGGCGAGGGATTTGCAGCCTGCTTGCACAAGCTCTCCTGCAGAACTCCCAGAACCCCCAGGGATGTGCCTCCCTTTGCTGCTAGTGTGTGCCCCCGAGGATGAGTCAATGTCTCCTTCCCAGAGGGCCTCCCGGCTGTCTTTCTGCTCCTCCCTGCTTTATTTGCACACTCGCTGCTCACCTCCCAGGGCTGGAGGCGAAGCTGCAGGCCCTTCCTGACTGGGTCTGAAGCGCAGGCGCGACCTTGGGGCACCTGCGTGTCCACACGTTCTATTCCTTACTGCTTCTGTTCTTTCTGCTTCTCCCCCTTAATCATGCCTCCTCCCCTTTGGTTTTTCTCCCTACCCTATTCCATTTCAAAAGACATCAAAATGTGGGTTTTTTAAATTACCCGGAAGAAAGTGCATCAAACAGGAAGGGGCTGTGGAGAGCCAGTTGCGCGCTTATTAAAAACAATAGCTGGAGTTCTGTGCTTATCATATGCAGTGCCGGCTAATCGCTACCTCCCCAGTACCCACAGCACCCATGCATTACAACAGTCATTCCCATTCAGCGGAGGAGAGGACAGAGGCTTAGCAAGGTGAGCAGTGGTCTGACCTCAGAGCCCTGCCGCTGCCTCCGAAGCACCAGCTTTCCTTTCCTCAGGCCTCTTATCCACTCCTCTCCCCACCCGGCCCCCTCTGGTCCCCTCGAAGTATTCCCAGAGGCAAATCGCCAGCCAGGCCTCTGCTTGCAAGCAGCAGTTGCTCCAGAAACTGACCTCCAGGCCATCTCTCTCTCACTCCAGGCACTACCACAGCATGGAGGTGTTCACCCACTACGACCTGCTGAACCTCAACGGCACCAAGGTGGCAGAGGGTCACAAGGCCAGCTTCTGCTTGGAGGACACAGAATGTGAAGGAGGTATCTGTGGGCGGAGTGGGGGGATGGGGGGCCTCAGAGGGACTCGAATGCCCCTGTCTCCACGATCACCTGACTGGAGCCCAGGCCTGGCACTGACCCTGTGTCACTCTGACCACTGCCACCTTTCCCCACCTGGACCTTCCTTAGTTATAGTGAGGTGCTGGAGGCATGGGCATGACCTGGTTCCAGGGGCACCCGGATTCCCCAGAGGTGTGCTGACAGGCACTGGTCGGTCCACAGGGCCTCCTGGACAAGATCCAGGCCTCAGGACCCTGCTTCATCTGGGCTCAGCAGCCCAGACCCTGATCTCAATGCCCCTCCCACTCTGGCTGCCACCAACCTTTTTCTGGTGTCCCAATGCCAAGTGTCCCTACCATACCAGGCTCTCACCCTTCAATTCTAACTCAGATGCCCCCTCTAAATCGCGCCTCCAGGCAGGAGTGGCACTCTGCTCACACTTCTAGTAGGTCACTACACCTGCCCTGTGATCACCCGTTAGTGCACCTGCAGCCCTGGGGGCTCTTCATGGGGAGACATGTCAGTTTTTCTTGCTAGACCCACTGTTTACAGCAGTGTCCAGGCATGGCAGCTTCTCAATAAATGTGTGTTTAATTTGTTCTTCATTGAAGCGGCCCGCCACTGACTTGCCGTGAAATCACACAGCAGACAGGTTTTGACCTCTTACCATGTGCAGATAACATGTGAGTGTCAGAGACATGGGCCTACACTCTACCTGCTGATCCTCTAGAGGAGACAGACAGTATGACCCGCATGTTATGCTAAACCACAGGCACCAGAGATTTCCCCAGTGCACACACATGCAGTTATCCCTAGGCTGAGGATATCACAGAAAGGCGAGGGTGGATCAGAGTAGTCAGGGAGGGCTTCATGGAGGAAGGGGACCTTGAGCCTGGCCTGAGGGAAGAGGCAGGATGTGGGTAGGGAACTGATTGGGGGGTTCTATTGAAATGATAACAGATGAGCAGCCCACACAGTGGGGTGGGATGCTGAGCCCAGATGAAGCAGTGGAGGCGGCCTTGGGAGCAGGAAGAGGGCACAGCAGTGGGGCCATGGTTCCCTGGTGATGAGCTCCCCTCTGCCCCACCTGCAGATATCCAGAAGAATTACGAGTGCGCCAACTTCGGCGATCAGGGTATCACCATGGGCTGCTGGGACATGTACCGCCATGACATCGACTGCCAGTGGATTGACATCACTGACGTGCCCCCTGGAGACTACCTGTTCCAGGTGAGGTGGGCAGGAAGGGGTTCCAGCCCTCCAGGGGGAGGAGGGGAGGCCACCTCCACAGGCTCCTTCCCACTGGTGTCCACACAGGGGCATGGGAGTCAGTCTGTCTAAAGGGCAAGGTGCTACCCCCAGAGGCCATCACAGTCCATCAGTTAACCCAACGATGTCAGGCATAGGGGCCTGAGAATTAGGCGGTGCACAGGACCAGAGCTGCCAGAGACATTCACATTTGATTTAGTTAACACCTGGTGCATGCCAAGCATAACTCATCAGCAGGCTAGATTTGCTCCTCCGGCCAGTTTATTCCATCGATGCTCAGGCAACCCACACCTCTTGTCTCCTATGGAGCTCTTCTCTCCACCAGCCCTGTTTCTCCTATGGCCCTAGCCTGCCTTGGTCTGTGCTGTCAAGACTGAAAACAAACTCATAAAGAGCCAGTCGCTCGCAAGTGTCTATGATTTAGCTCTTCCGGAAATATCTGCCTCATAGAGGAGGATCTGCAGAAGGGGCCGTTCTCAATACAAAGCAAATCTATAAGAATCAAATATGGAACATGAAAGACAGCCTGGCCAGGTGACTTCTTTGTCAGAGGGGTTGCCGGCGTTTGTTTCCACATACTCTGCCTGGGCGGAAGGCCAGCCCTGAGGAGGAAGCGGGGGCCCTGGCTTCCCTCCTTCCTGAAAACAGCGGCATGTTCTGGCCAGGGCTCTGACTGGGGGAGACAAGGGGCATGGGGACCCTAATGTCTCTCTGCCGGTGCACGGGTGCACGTCCGCCTGCAGAAGCTTTATCTCAGCCTCTCACTGTCTCCTGCATCCCAACCCAGCTCGTTTCCCCGCTTGCCCTGTTGGCTGGCAAAGTGGATGACCAGAAATGTGTCATTCCACCTTGAAAGCTTTCCTGAGGGGGCATCCAGCCAGCCCAGGGCCTGGCCCACAGTCCCCACCTACAGACAGTCCTCTGAAGAAACACCACCTTCAGAGAAGTCACCACAGAGGGGCTTTCAGAGGATTCCTGGGCAGTGTCAGAGGCTGGAAAGCAGACAGCCAAGCACTTTTCCAGCCACAAGCCCAGAACCACAGACTTGGAGAGGTCTAACCAGAGAGTCATTTATTTTAAAAGATGAGTAGCCGTGGCCATGTGCACGTCTACAGTGCCTGGTGGTTTCTGTTTGAGGTTTGCTATCATTTTGCCGGGTGAGTGTGTATCTCCCTGTATTCTGGCCAGTGCCATCCACTTGATAACTACTATGAATTGCCTAAGCCTGGGGAACCCATTATTTCATTTAATCTCCCAAGGAAGGGGCATCATCATCACCCTCCTTTCACAGCCACACAACCCCAGACATATCAACTCTTGATTTTGTGTTCTCAACCCCTAAATGATACAATTAGCAAATGGACTCATTAGGGGCATGTTAATACCTCCGATTAATCAAAAAGAATATTCCCCTTAAGATAGACATGGAACTTTAGGCGCTACAAGCGCCGACCTGGGGATTCACGGGACACAAGTGCTGGCCTTCATTTCAGACATCAGTGGTGCTATGAAGGATGGGAGGAGAGAGCTGGGCAAGAAGGAAGTGGCCTACCACACAGAGGGGCCTGTGCAGAGCTCAGAGGCAGGGCTGAAGGGGCCTCCTGGCTCCTGGTGGCCCCTGCTTTATCCTCTTCCTCATCATTTCCTAGATTCATAGATGTACAGAAACCTAAAGCCACTTCCCACAGGCCCTTGTGAGACTTCAGCCTGCAGTAGTTGAATGGGGTGAGACAGTAGGGGACACAGATTGCCAGCCCCACCTCCACCCCACACGTCACACTGGCTCTCATGCCCCCAACACAAGCCCTTGCTGCATTCAGCCGGCTTCATGGCTGCACTCAGCCGGCTTCATGGCTGCACTGTGGAGACGCCTGGGCGGCCGAGGAGCTGCCTGGACCTGCACAGCTGGAGGCCTTGGCATGTGGAGCTGTGTTTGCCCCATGCCATGTGTGGGCCAGGGATGAGGGGGCAGCTAGAATGGTTGGGTGGAAGAGAAAACTCAAGCCACCCCGGAGCGGAGCATGTACCTCCTTAGCTAAAGGGACAGGACCCCAGCTGGGCCAGGTGCAGGCCCCCAGAACAGCCCCACGGAGCCAAAACACAGGGCTGGCTGCCAGGCTGGCCTTGGCTTCCCACAGCACCTCTTTGGGCAAGCCCAGTGGCCTGTTAAAGGGTCACGTCCAGGCCCTTCTGGGGCCCCAAATTTAGAGAATGTTCCTGAACGAGCAGCCTGTACCCGCCCCCACGCTATGGGTCCCAGCCCTTCCAAATGTGGCAGGACCCTTGAGGGAAGGCCTGTCATCTGCGTCCTCTGCCCCTCTGTTCACCACTGTTGTCTCTTCTCCCTCCCCCTCCCTTTCACTTTTCTCCTCGGGTCCTCACCGCGAACCTCCCCTTTTCTGTCCCCTCAAAGACACCCTCTCAGAATATGTCCTTCCTATTCCTGCCGTTCTGGGCAAAGTCCCTGCAGCTGGGGGGATGCAGAGGCAGGGGTGGAAGGACGGGGAGAGGATGTGGCTTCTCCAGCAGCCCCAGAGCCAGGCCCTGGCCCAGCAGAACAGGCAGGGACACAGATCCCCAGGTCCCACCCGTCATTTCACAGAGAGAGGAAGGGACGTGTCCACAGTCACATGGCTGTGACGAGTGTCCCATCTCCAGTGCCCAGGCAGCCCTCTTCCCGCTTCCCACACTGCCAGGTCCTCCCCATACCCTTCTGCTTCTCCAGCATCTTCTTCTGGGGTCTCCCCAGACCCCAACTCCTGCCTCCCTCAGAACTCCCAGGAGGGGGTGACCCCCTTCCGAAGGCCCACCCTGGGTAGAGGGGTGTGTGTTACACCGCCATGGACCGAGGGCAGGGTCTCCCTCCTCCGGGCCATGCTCCCTGTGCTCCCTGACTCATCTCTGCCCCACCCCAAGGACTTTGTTGGGACCCACAGACTCCCTTCTTGGGTCCTGGCACCTGCCACGCTCCCCTTCCCTGAGGTCGCTGGTCTCGCAGATCCCCGGGCCTGGGTGGAGGTGGCCACAGAGGGATCCAGCAGCCTCCTCTGCCCTGCTTCTCCCCAGGTTGTGATTAACCCCAACTTCGAGGTTGCAGAATCTGATTACTCCAACAACATCATGAAGTGCAGGAGCCGCTATGACGGCCACCGCATCTGGATGTACAACTGCCACATAGGTAAGGTCCAGGCCGCCCCCGCTCCAGGAAGCAGGCGGGAGCTGCCCTACTTTCTCAAGGACCCAGAGGCAGCTTCCTAATTTGGGTAAAGAGCTCAGGGAATGCAGCCAGCATCACATTTCCACATTCAGGACGGAAGCCACAGACACACAGGCCTGGATGGAGACTGAGTTTTTACAGCCAGCTCCGGCCATGGAGAGAGGGTGGTACAGGACCGGGCCGGCCCAGCGCAGACCCCAAGGCTATTTAAGGGTTGGAGCCGAGGCCACTGGCTCATCATGCATGTGACCTCAAAAATGTGGGCATCAGCAATCTGTGGGCTCTGCCTATCAGGTTTTTCTGTCAAGAGCTGGAAGCTAGCAAAGCACGGTTATTCCTAGTGTCCAATAAAGACACTTTTTTCCTTGGATGATAGGACTTGGGGAACAAGAGGGAAGGCAGAGCTTTTTCCTCTGCAGGAGAAGTCATGGGCCTCACTCTTGGCAAAATGTTAAAATTAAAGGCGCTATATTTATTCACTCGTTCACTCAACTTTGACAGAGCACCTGCCATGTGCCCACCCCTAGAGATGGCCAGCGCCTGGCACCTGTCCTTGTGAGGGCACACAGAGGTGACCCCGGCAGCGGCCCACTTACCAGGGTCAGGCAAGGCCTGAGCACCTCCTTTGCCCACTCCCTCCCCCCGATTCTCACTCTTCAGGTGGTTCCTTCAGCGAAGAGACGGAAAAAAAGTTTGAGCACTTCAGCGGGCTCTTAAACAACCAGCTCTCCCCGCAGTAAAGAAATCTGCGTGGTCATCTCCCGTCTTCAGGCCACACCACATCTTCCGTGGGACTTCCCCCAACAACTGAGTCTGAACGAACGCCACCGCGCCCTCACCCAGCCCGGCCCCCACCCCGTCCAGACCCCTGCAGCCGTGTCCAAGCTCAGGAGGAAGGGGACCCTTCCGTCGCTCACCGGGGGCTGCTGCCTGACCCTTGGGGCCTGAGAAGGCCTTGGAGGCTGGGGTTTGTCCACGGAGCTGCTGGAGCAGCACTGAGAGCCAACCTTGACCAGGACGAGGCCCACAGACAGGTTGTCATCAGCTTGTCCCATTCAAGCCACCGAGCTCACCACAGACACAGTGCAGGCGTGCTCTTCTCCAGTGACACGTGGACAAATGTGGGCTCATCAGCCCCCAGAGCGGGTCAGGCCGAATCCTGTTTCTCCTCCTCTTAGGTCGTTTGCAGCAAACTTGAATATCTAGACCTCTCTTCCATGGAAACCCTCTAGTCTATTATAGTCACATAGATAATGGTGCCACGTGTTTTCTGATTCAGTGAGCTCAGACTTGGTGCTTCTCTCTCCACACCCCCCGACCTTGTTTTTCAGGATACTATTATTATATTTTCACAGACTTTTGAGACACAAGTTTATTGGCATTTAATATTGGACATCTGGGCCTTTGGAAGTACAAATCTAAGGAAAAACCAACCCACCTGTGTAAGTGACTCATCTTCCTATTGTTCCAATTCTGTGGGTTTTTGATTGAACGGTGCTATAACCAGGGTCCTGGGTGACAGGGCGCTCGCTGAGCACCATGTGTCATCACAGACACTTACACATACTTGAAACTTGGAATAAAAGATTTATGAAACGCGTCTGTGTTTCCTTTGACCCACAGCACCTGGGCCCTGAGCAGCAGACTTCCTGTGTTCAGTGGCCGGAAGCGGAACTTCAGATACATTCATGGTTTTCCTTCTGTGGACATGGGTCCCCAGATCCCCTCCAGCCCAGTGTGGCTGCTAGGAGGCTCCTTCAGTGGACTCCAAAAGGGGCAGCTCCTGCCCTCTGGGAGAAGCAGTCTAAGAAGATCACAAAAAGCAGCGAACAGGGGTCATAACCTTTCTTGCACTCCTGTGGTTTTTACTGAAACTTGTCAGGAGGCGTAGCAGTTATGTTAGGGTCGGATGGGAAGTCTAGATTTAAACAGCCACCAGGCAGCTTCTCAAAGCAAGAGGGCATCCTTTCGCAGGACGGGCTCCCAGCCATTCTCAGTGGCGGTGGGGGTGGCCGGCCCAAACCAGCCACTCACCCAGACACAGGGGCTCCCCCTTGTGTCAACAGCATGCTAGGACCCAGCAAACTAGAGGGTAGGTAGGACAACCTTAGCACCAACTCCACCCAAACCACAATCGATGAGGGCATCGGGGCACATTCAGATCTCACCTCTTGCCTTTGTTCACGTTTATTTCTGCAAGAACCGGCACTGACAGGTAACACCAGGACCAGCCCAGGGGTCCCAGAACTGTCCCACAGCACAGGCCAGCGGGCTGGATACCTGAACTGCCAAAGGAGTGTGGGCAGGTGCTACACAGCAGGTGCAACCCAGCTCCCAAAACTGGGCAGGCTGTGCACAAAGGCCCTGCAGGCCTAGCGGGGTTCCTCCCAGCCAAGCTCTTCAACTGACCTTCCTTCAGCAGCCACAGGCCTGCACTGCAAGGTGGAACAGCACCCCCTAGCGTCCCCCACAGACCACATTTCAAAGCGATCACATTAGAACAATGTGAGTTTTTATTTTTTCTCCATTTGTGAGACTAAACTAAAGCCCACCACACCCCATGGTGAAGCTTGAGGGTGGCGCGGGGCTGCTCTGGCATCTGTGAAGGCTTATGGTGTTGGGGCACCAGCTACATCAGGGCGCAGATCCAGGCCGGCTGGGTCTCCAGGCCTCAGGGCGGCAGCGGACCCCGGACAGCAGGCCGCTCTTTCTTTTTGTGTTGGAGTCCCAGGGCCCGGGCCACCAGCCTCCGGGCCACCGTCACATTTGTCTGCGGCCTCTCCTTCACCAGACGCAGGAGTTCTAGAAGGAAAGCCCCACGGTGGGGACCTGAACACAAGGCCGTGGCTGCCTCTCCACCAGCAACACAGCAGACGTCGAGGCCATCGGAGCCAGCCTCTCGTGTGACATGTGTGAGGCCTGGGCCCACCTGTGCCTGTGGTGTGGCCGGATGCTTGTGCGAGGGGGCCCACTTAGGGATCCTGGCCCCCCAGGGGATGCTGACCCAAACCTGTTGCCTCTCCATGCCCTTGTTTCTCTGTCTCTACAGTGAGGGGGCTGAGGGGTTCATCCTGCACACCTCCCTGCTTTTTAGGGTCCTTTGGGAGGGATATCAAGTCAGGATGGAACACCCAGAGCTCACAAATATCCTGAGCTACGGACAGGATATTTACTGTTCCAAGAAACCTTGGACAGTTTTGGCTACGTAACCACCCATGAGAGCACAGCCGGCCTCGGCAGGCCTCTTGCAGGCCCATTTTACTAGTTGCTAGTTTGAAGTCATGGAAAACTCGTGTCTAAAATCTCTCACCATGGTTTCTGGAGGGGGAAGGGGAAAGGGAGGCGCTAACGGTTATCTGGTACCTTCTGTGTGCCCTCAGGGCTCCAGGCAGGTATGCCAGGCTCTCATTCAATCCTCCAGACTGAAGAGTCTGCTCATTTTACAGAAGAAGAAACCAACTCACACACTGAGTGACTTCCTCAGTGTCACTGAGGCCGACTGAAGTAACTGACAGAGCCATTTAGGGGTCCTCCAAAGCCCAGGCCCTTCCCGGACCTGTGGGATACGGTTTCCAGGGCCCTCCAGAAGAAAGAACCAGCTTTCCCCTGAGCGGTGCCCAGAAGAGGGTGTGAGCACGAGGGCCTCCCTGCACAGCAGCTGGCAGATGCCACTCCCCAAGGGAGACCCCTGCCCTAGACCCCCCTAGGCCTGCTAGGGAGGGGAAACCCAGCCCCACTGGCTACTGCAGCCCAGGGCTCCCAAAGAGCAGAGAAGTCAAGAGGGAAGAATGAACGGAGAAGACCCTGCTCAAACCAGACACACACGCACATACACACGCTCACACACACATGCACACACGCGCACACACACACATAGCCTCCCTATCCACGGACATCCGCTTTCCTTACTTGGCCTCTGCAAGGCTTTGAGCTTTGACTGCTTGCTTCCCTGCGTGAGGGGCCGGATCTTGAGCACCGAGAACTCCCGGGTCAGAGCTTCAGCAGCTGCGGAGAGAAAGCAGGTGCAGAGTCACTCCCTCCTCCTCCTCAGGATCCTGCGGCACACCAACCACCCCGAACGCCAGCAGCCGTGTTGTGCACCTGTTCGAAGCTCAGGGCAGGGCTGCTCCAACACTGCCCTGGATGGGCAAGAGACGACTGCCGCCTGCTTGCCTCGTCCCCCAGAGCCCCACAGGCCTGCACAGGGACCCCTGCGCTCAGAGGACACTCCCACCCCAGGCTGGTCAGGGAGAGCACTGGTGAGGCTGTGATTCTGACATCAGAAGAGGCGGGCTCCCAGTTTCCGAAGCCCCAGGGCTAAACACAGCCTCTCCCCCTTTCACCACTCAGGACCCTCCAGGGAACATGTGTTCACCGTCCTGAGTCACACCTGGCACTGCAGCACCCCGGCTATTTACAGAGTACGGCAGAGCAGAGCTGGGAGACGCTTCAGGTCCAAGCTGCCCACTGCTCTACAGAAGAGGAAACTGAACCCAGGGAACCTGCTCCCGCCGTAGTCTGTGGAGACCAGAACGCCATGGCCAACCCCGGCCAGAGCTCATTCCTCTCACAGCACATGGCAGCCTCTTGGCCTCCCTCCCTGCCTTTCTTTCTACAATCTCCCTTGCTGGGGTTTGAGACCCCACCGTGCCCTGTTCCCTCCCTAAATGCTGCCCCCTCCCTCCTGAGGACTGGACCCCACCAGCAGTGGTGCTCCCAGCCCCCAGCTCAGGAGTTCAGAAGGCTGTTTCTAGGAAGCCCAGCGAAGGGGGCGTGGTGTATACACGTTTGGTGTATACCAAGGTGTGGTGTGACAAGGCAATGCAGGCAAGTGGCTGAGAGGGACAGGAGCACTGGAGTCATGAGGAGGCAGCGTGGCGCCCCCAGCTGTGGCACTGAGAGGCTGTGTAACTTGGAGTGTACCCCTGACACTCTGGGATCCTTAAGTCTCCCTAGCTGTACAGTGGAGGTAACCTGACCTATATCTTGAGGCCGAAGTGAAAATCGAGTAAGAATGTGTCTACTTGAACCATATGAAATCGCCGGAATTCAAATGCTTTTGGCCGTTAAAGCAGCACTTTCCTGTGCTTTCACTTAATACAGGGACCTCCGCTGGGCTTGGCCGGTGACCTTCCTCAGCAAAGGTCGCCTGAATCTGATGCCTTTTCATTGAAAGCACTAACACAATAGGAAAGGCTTCTTCATTAAGGCGCATTACTATGGGCCAGAGACCGCTCGGCTCCCCCTGGGTTTTAGGCTGGAAACAGAACCCCAAGAGCCCAGTGGCTCAGCTGAGCCTGCGCCCAGGAGATGGTGGCCTCCACCCAGGGAACCAAGAGTCCTCCCTCTCAGTGGGGATCCGAGTGAGGGCCGGGCCCACCGGGGGTGCCTTACCTGAGGCCAGGCAGGGAAAGATGCCGAGTGCATGAGTATCATCCACCCACTGAATCCTGAACCCCTTCTCTCTGTGCGGGGAGAGAGGAGACAGCACATTCAGGAAAGCAAGCGGTCAAACTCCTCTTCGAATCCCGCAGCCGCGCCCCCTCGCCTCCAGCCCACAGATGCCACCAGCCGGAGGCAAAGTCCCATCTCCTCGGGGACGGAGACAACCATTTGCAGCAAACTTCCTCTGAAGCCCGTATGGTTGGCTTCAGAAAGACAAACGTCACTCCTGTCAATATGTCAGGCAGGTCACCAGTTTCTAGAACTAAAGAAGCCAGGACTCAAACAGCTCATATGGCACGACGCGAAGGAAGAAGAGACTCCTCACAGGCTTGTCTCGGCCAGGCCAAGGCCACGGGGTCTGAGGCTGGGGAAGAAAGGGTTTCTGTGGCGGGGGAGGGGAACAGGAGCTCAAACCAGCAGGGCCACCAAGCTCCTGTTGGCTTTCTTCCTATTGCTCAGGAAGGTGCCACCTACCCTGCAGCCTGTGAGAGACCTAAGGCAGTGTGGCCCTACCCGGGCTGAGGAAGGCACAGGGGCCCCAGCCTGGCTGCACCATCAACGTAGAGAATACAAGCGTAGAACATGTTGCCCCTAGCCACCCCTTTGGCTCTCCTCCTGCTCAGGGGCAGAGCACAGGGGAAGAAGGCTTTAGGAAGCAGGGTTAACGAGGGCCATGCAGAAAGGGGTTTCCAAAAGCCTAGGCAGAGCTGGGCACAGTGGTGCATGCCTGTAGTCCCAGCTACTTGGGAGGCCAAGGTGGGAGGATCACTTGAGCCCAGGAGGTTGAGGCTGCAGCAAGCTGTGATCGCACCACTGCACTCCCGCCTGGGCAAAAGAGCAAGATCCTGTCTCAAAACAAAAGAAGAGAAAGAAAGCCTGAGCAGGAACAAAGAAGGGGAAGGGGAGAAGGCAAAATGAGAATAAAAAGGAAAAGAAAAAAGAAGGAAAGACAGGAGGGTCGATCTAAAGGCATGTGGGGAAGCTGAGGAGGAGGGAAGTCGTGTCTCTCAATGCAGACTCTGGCCACCATCCCAACCTCCACTCTGCCCCAGCAGGCTGCTCAGTGTACCCTAGAAACAGTTGCCACATGGAGCTGGCCTGTAGCCTGCTGGAGACCCACTGAGCGCCGCTGGGAGGTGGGCAAGGGGAAGAGAGGGGGCTGTCATGTCCCTCGAGACTGAGGGAGGGTACATGGGGTCCTGGCAGGCATGTGGCCAGGCAGAGGGGCTAGCCCAGGTCTAGGGCCTCCAGGGTGTATCTACGACCAACAAATCAGTGCTCTCTTTCCCCAAGGATGGCTGGCAGGGTGAACTGCCCAGGAATACAGAACCCAGGCAACACACCCACTTTCTGTCTCTCTTGCTGAAGCATTAGGCACTGGGAGTGGGGCAGGCAAGCACCCCCAGCTACAAAGCGTGTCCTAGCTTCTCTCTGAAGGCAGCACCTCCCCAGCCACCACTCACTGGAACTCAGAAAACGTTGCCAGCAGGTCCTCCGTCTTGAGCGCTGGTTCAAAGTCATAGATCTCTACCACGTGGGCAAGGTCCTTCTCTCCAGGCAGTTCCTCTACAAAGGAGGACGTGTCCAAGTGGATCTTCTCTATCTGAATCTCCTTCTTCGTCAGGTTGTCTGTGATCTAGGAGAGATCGGACCCTTTAGCAAGGGGAGCCTGGACACGCAGAGCTCCAAACCACTAGCCCGTGCGCTGAGAGCTCTGCGGGGAGAAGGGGCCCTCACAGCAAAAGTCTGGGAAGGGCAGCAGCAGGCAGGCTGGGCTGGAAGGTCAAGAAGCGTGGGTTTTACGGGAGGGCATTTACTTGTATGGAGTCCCCACTAAGTGACTGGCAATTACACACACAACGTTCCATAGAATCCTGAAAACTATATTCTAGAAAGCTGCTTTACAGATGGGGAAACTGAAGGCCCAAGAGTTAAGTAATTTTTCCCAAAGTTGCAAAGTCAGTTAAGAGGCAGAGCTGGGCAAGTCCAAGACCCTTCCTTCCCCTCCTAGCGCTGTGATATTTGGCAGGTCTGTGGTCTGCATTCTTCATGTATAAAATAGCCATAAAAGATTCTACTCTCCCAACCGAACCCACAGCCAGTCTCAGGGGCAGTCACACGGTCCCCAGGAAACAAGATTTGTAAGATAAAACTTCAGGCTAAAGAGTAATTTCCATGACTGGCATCCGTAACACAGGACGGCGTACTTGTACACAGAGTCCGTGACCTAGTGAAGGCTGTGTTATCTGGTTTTAGTTTCAGATGAGGAAACTGAGACTCAGCAACACAAAATAACTTGCCCAGGGTCAAGCAGCTCCTACATGGCTGGGCTGGGACCCAAATCCACACCTCCTCTCCTGTGTTCCCTAAGGAATCCCTGTCACCCAACACCCAGCCCTACCCACGGCCACACCCACCTCACCTCCGCCCTCCCTTTCTGGGCTCAAGAGCCTCATCACCTCCTGCAGCAGCTCAGTGTAATCGTCTTCCAAGCAGCTGCTGGGGCCGTCCTCTTCCACCTCCTCTTCGTCCTCTTCCTCCTCTGCCACGAGCCTCTTCTCCAGCGGACTCTCCTTCCCCTCTTCCAGGTCTAGCTGCAGGGTGGACCCAAACCGTGTGGCCGTCTCCACCCTGTCTCCCTTCCCTGACTGACTCTCAGGCCCCGGGGGCTCAGGGCCAACAGGGTCCGGCAGCGGCTCATTCTCACACCTTTGTCCTGGGCTCTTTAGGTCCTCTGTTCCCTGAGTCATCAGCACAGGGAGTCCCTGATCAGAGTTGGGGTCTCCAGCACCAACATCTCCAGGTTCTTCTGGATCCCTGCCAGCTGGGGCCTCTCCCTTGAGCCCCGAGGTAGAGGTCAGCCCCCATTCTTCCTGCCTGCGCAGCACCCGGGGCACATACAAAGGCTGGTCTGGCTTGCGTCCACGATACCACCGGCCAGCCCGGGCACCTCGGGGAGCAGCTGCTCCTTGGTTGGAGGTGGGCCGAGGACCGTGGTACTTGCTGGGGTAGGAGGCAGGAGGGCGGCAGGGGCCAGAGAGGCCATCTGAACTGGGTACCCTGGAGCAGGAATGGGAAGAGGTAATCAGAGTGTATAGGGGCCCAAAGGAAAATGATTTACTAGAGCCACTTGTCATTCAGGAGTGACATTCAGGTCAGCATTAGGCGAAAACCACAGCCAAAATGACCCTCGAAAATCCCTTAGGAAGGCATCACAGTGGAGGCTGTCACTTTTGAACAAGCCCAGAGCAGCCAGCTCGCCCCTCTAGTGCTATGATCAAAATTAGAGATTAGTCCATCTTCAATTACACACCAGGCAGGTAAGCGTTTGCATTTAAGAATTAGGCTATCAGAAAAACATGTCACTTCAAACACTAGGATCACAGTCATTAAAGTAAGATGCTCACTGTGAGATGCACATGGGAACAGAGGGGACCCAAGCCCAGCAGGGGCTTTTCTGGTCTCTGTGGGGCACAAGCTCACTGAGAGGAATGCTAGGGAGACCCCCCCACCACACCCACTACTTAAACAGATCTCTCTCTCTTTTGGCCCAACCACATAGCTGATTTTGCCAAGTGAATTCCACAAACTGCATATCTGCTCCACTGTTGATGCAAAAGGCAGCCCTGGTTAAGCGGCTGCGGCTAGGAATGGCAGCAGCCCTGGGGTCCCAGCCCTGGTTCCACCCAGCCCTGCCCTTCCAAAGGCTGACCAGCTGGCTGGCCGCCCACACACCACTGCTGCAGGCACTCCAAGGTGGGAGGCTACACACCTGATGTCCTGGTGACAGATGACCGTCCTCCTCTTCCAGCCCTCCCCAACGGAGAAGCTGCTCAAGAGATCAAAATTCTCTGCTGTTCTATGGATCAGGTACCGGAGGCGACTGGAGAGTGGGGGGAAAAGAAGAACCCTGGGGAGGGAGGGGAAGAAGCGCTGAGCAGGTGTCCAGGGCCTGACCCCTACCAGGTCCACTCCCAGGTTAATCGCGGATTAACGCTGGCCTCCCTTCCGCCCCCTGGGTCCCAGGTGGACTGCAAAGGATCTGAGCATAGACAGAGGTGACCGCAGGGACCCACAGGTCCCATCCGCCTCCCTGTGCGGGGACCCTTCAGTCTCAGGGTGATGCTCAGAATTACAAAGATGCAGCTGGAAGCGGCAGCTGGCGTTATGAAGACTAAAGGCCAAGGTCAGAGCCAGCTGCCAGGCACCACCTGGGGGAGGGCACACAGGCGGCTCGGGAACACTGCCCTTCCCAGCAAAGAGGCACCCTCGCCCCTCCCACGAGCCTACTTTGACAGCTGCTTCTGCAGCAGAAAGCGGTCCAGTTCCTCCTGGATCCGGTGGACGAAGTCATTCTCAGCTGAGGAGAGGAAGACACCGTCCAAGCAGAGAAGGGCCAGGGTGACAGGTGGGAGAGCCTGTAAGAGAGACGGGCAGGGCCGGGGATCAGAGCACAGACCCCGGGATCACCCGCGACCCCGCAACGCCGGCACCGAAAGGGCCTTAGAAACCCTCTGGTCCAAGTCTCGGCGGCGGGGAAGTGATGCCAGGGATCCCCGGCAAGTCAGCGGTCAGGGGAGGGGTCTCCCGGCTGCTGCCCAAGGCTCTCGTCCCCGCCTGCGGTCGGATGCTGAGGGTGGCCCCACACCCTGCGCTGCGTTCCTTCCCGGGGCTCACGAGGGCCTGCTCAGCGCAGCCCAGCTGCCCCTTCCCACCCGGGAGCCCGGGGGCCGGGAAGATCACCCCCTAGTGCCGCCGCACTCACCACGGCCTCTCTGCGCTTCGCAGCCGCCCTCGGCGTCCCCAGGGGCCAGCGCGCCCGAGTGCCCCAGAGAGGCCGGGCCGCTGCGGAGACGCAGCGCCATCGCGCGGCCTGGGGGAGGTAACGCAGAAACGGGAGAGGGCGTGTTCTTGTCACCTATTGGGAGGGGGCGCACCTGCCACTAACACGAACCGCTTCTCCTAGAGGGACACGACTAGCTTTCATATTCGTGGCAAAACCAAGACCCAGAAAGGTGAAATAACTTGCCCCAAGTTGCACAGATAGTACATTCCAGAGTCTTACTTTGAGCAAAGATGGGTCTGATTCCAAGATGGGCTTTTTTCTTTTTGTCCTCAATGTTGGCACAGTCTTCCAGGATCAATTAAGTTCAACAAACACTTTTGTTCAGCTACTAATAGGTTGGTGCAAAAGTAATTGTGGTTTTACCATTAAGTAAAAAACTGCAATTACTTTTGCACCAACCTAATAGTGCTATATGCTAGCTAGCGGCGGTGCTAGAGTTTCCCATTCATTGTTCCCCTCCCCAGGGACCTAACAGAGGAATAAAGAGGAAGGAAGTTTCTGAGCATCAGATATTCCAGCACTCTTGCCCATCATTGCCCTTCCTTCTCCCGCATTGATGTCACCTGTAAAAAAGTCTAATTCACACCACAGTGGCACTGACAAGGCATGCTAGCCTTGTGGGTTACTGGGTTGGCCAGTCACTATCGCAGTGATTTGCAGCTCAGCAACCTGTGCTACTTTGCTCCATCTAGAAATAATTCTAGCGTCCACCTTAAATGGGGCTTAAAATTCTTGCCATCAGACAGCCTGTGGGATGGATGATTATAATCTAGGAGACCAGGGTTGAAATCGTTCTGTTCCCTGAAAGTAATGAAAATGCAATCCCTTGGTCACTCTGAATCTGGAAGCACTCACCTAAGGGCACTTAAGACCTAGGTTTTGGTCAGGGGTGGGGCAGTCTGAGTGGGCTCTGACATAAGGTACAGGCAGGATGGGGGAGGGAGGGCTGTCCCTCAAAAAGCTGACTGGGAGAAGTGGCTTGGGGATGGAGAAATGGAGAAAAAATTAGATGCATTTTGCTGTCTCACATTTTTCCAAAGCATTTCTAAAAATGACAGTGGAATTATATTATATTTACAAAACCTATCTTCTCAGATACCCAGCAAGAAGAATAAAAAAGGGCCTAGAATAAAGACAAAACTGAAGTGCAGACAGAACTCAGGGAGCTGAGTCATGAATTTCCTTTCTGAGCATGGTTGTGAGAGGAGATTCGGGAGATCTGACAGGTCCCCCGTGCCTAGACTGGAGGGCATTCAACTCCAGGGGAAAAAGGATGAGCAGGGGGCACCCGTTTGGATTCTGGTTCCACCAGCCCTACCCACACTTCACGCTGGCTTAATGGAAGTGGGAGCAGGCCACACCGTGGCATTGTTTTGTCTGCCCAGGTTCCCTGGACTGGGCATGTGAGGCTGAGAGGCAAGTCCACTTAGCACCACATGTTTTCTCTGAAAACACAGGCCCAGCTTTTTTGACAAAGTCGCTGTACCTCCCCGAAATGGAGGAACAAACCCAAAACCCAGGAAGCAAGCTATGTCCCCACCTCTTTAGAGCTGGGTCATGCTATTGAGGTGTTCAACAAATTCAGAGAGAGACTCAGTAGGAACAAGCTCCCGGGGAAGGCTGTCCAGGAATCTAGTTTCTAGTTTCTACCAAACCCTCTTTAGGCAACTCAGAGGTTAAACAGGAAAAAAGGTATCAGTGTCCAGGTCTCCATCATGGGTAGAGGTTATCTAGAGATTCCTAGATAAACAGGGAAGGGAGTCAAAGCACAGCTACCCACACCTTTGGGGGCAAACAGCAGGTAAGGCAGAATGGTCACCGTTCAAAGGTGAATAAATGCAACAAAAGCAGCACAAACGATGGGCAGAATTTCGAAAGAAAGAGAAAGAAAGAAAGAAAAGAAAGAAAGAAAGAAAGAAAGAAAGAGAGAGAGAGAGAAAGAAAGAAAGAGAGAGAGAGAAAGAAAGAAAGAGAGAGAGAGAAAGGAAGAAACCAGAGCAAGGAACAGATACAGGATAAGAATATTTTGGAAGACTCTCTTGAGAAAACAAGAAATTTCCAGTTAATAACTGCTTCACACTCTCAAGGAGGTCAAAGCCTGATTTCCATGTTCAATGCGTAAGCTATGAATTGAGATGAAAGGGAACTGTCAGAGCTATGGAAAGACGTGAAAGAGGCAATCATGTTCATCATCAAACCAGCAAAGCTAGAGTCAACAATGTTGAAAACCGGTGATATGGAGTAAAGGCTTACAAAAATCAAGATAGTTGCTACTTATTGACATAAAGCTTGCCATACAAATTGCACTTTAAACTTTGTAGCGGCCCTCTCAGATGAAAATTATTACCCATATGGTATGGGGATAAACTGAGGTTTAGCCAAAGGAGACCCAGAGAGTTGGAACTCAAACCCAGATCTAGCCTGTCAACCCCCTGCTTTTTAACACCCCAAGGTGAAGACTCTCCAACTTTAGCATGTCATTACAATTGTCTTTTTTTTTTTTTTTTTTTTTTTTTTTTGAGGCAGTCTCACTCTGTCATCCAGGCTGGAGTGCAGTGGCACAGTCTCGGCTCACTGCACCCTCCTGGGTTCAAGCAATTCTCCTGCCTCAGCCTCCCGAGTAGCTGGGACTACAGGCATGTGCAACCATGCCCGGCTAAATTTTGTACTTTTAGTAGAGATGGGGTTTCACTATGTTGGCCAGGCTGGTCTCAAACTCCTGGCCTCAGGTGATCTGCCCACCTCGGCCTCCTAAAGTGCTGGGATTACAGGCATGAGCCACCGCGCCCAGTCTAGGATTATCTTAATCCTGTGGCCAATAGCCAGGTACCAAAGTCAGGGGTTAAATAAATTAGATGTACCTTATCAGTGGGAGAAGCAGGCTGGGTGTGAGCTACAGAATTTTACCCAAAACTGGAAGTATAATTGAAAGATTATGAAAGGATTGAATCCAGGGCACATGGGGTAGCAAACGGCGAATCACAAGGTCAGGAGATCAAGATGATCCTGGCTAACACGGTGAAACCCCGTCTCTACTAAAAATACAAAAAAATTAGCAGGGCGTGGTGGTGGGCGCCTGTAGTCGCAGCTACTCAGGAGGCTGAGGCAGGAGAATGGCGTGAACCCAGGAGGCGGAGCTTGCAGTGAGCGGAGATCATCACACCACTGCACTGGAGCCTGGGCGACAGAGCGAGATTCCGTTTCAAAAATAATAATAATAATAATAATAATAATAATAATAATTCGCCAGGCATGGTAGCGCATGCCTGTAGTCCCAGCTACTTTGGAGGCTGAGGTGGGAGGATCATTTTTGCCTGGGAGGTTGAGGCTGCAGTGAGCTGTGGTTGTGCCACTGTACTCCAGCCTAGGTGACAGAGTGAGACCCTGTCTCACACACACACACACACACACACACACACACACACACAATGTAAATGCAACAATATCTTATTAAAACACAAGAAAATGTGAATCTACAGATTAAAATGGTGTTCTAGAAAATAAACATATAAATAAAAGGTTGATCCAGATTATGGTAAAAATATTTTCTCTGAGGATTAAAAAAATGAATTTTGATTTAGGCAAAATTCAAAAGAAAAAAATTAAGTGGCTGACAGATTTTTCCTAGCAACTCATCTGCCGGAAAACAACGGAACAGTATCTGTAGAATTTTACATGGAAAATGTTAAGACTGGAAAATCCTGTAAACTGTGATGGCAATAGAAAGATATTCTCAAACCTGCAGTCACATTCTGCCAAGAGAAATGGAGTGATGCTGGCCTGTCAGGTGGAGACGCCAGGCCATACTGGCAGACACTGTGTGGGGACAGCCTGCCACGTGTACCGCATAGCTTAACTCAAAAGACGTCTTGCAAAATCCACAGATAACTTTTTTTTTTTCTCTAGTGAGCTCTTCAATCTCTTCCAGCATAGATCGCCCAGACTAGCCTCTTTGATAACCTCCAGCTAATCATTAGAAAAATCACCCTGTCTAGGCTGGCACCTTTTTCTTCTTTATCAGTCCTCGCATTGGTTTCTTTGTTTGTTCGTTTAGGTCTTTGTCCCTTGGTAAGAATCTAATGGCTGTCTCCTTGGTGTGCTTGTGAACTAGTTACCCAGCTAACGAAATATTTCTGAGTTATGCTTTGACATTCACGGTCCTTCCCGGAAAGCCACTGGAAGACATGGTCCCGACAATCAAGAGACGAATTCAGATATATGATTCACAAGCTGGGATGTCCTGGGAGAAGACGCCTTGTGCTAAGTCATTTACTTAAAACATCAATTAACTTAAATAATCAGAGTAACAAAATGGTATACAAATATTATAAATCTTGAAAGGAGGGCTATAGAATGTAATAACAAAAGCAATTTCTTTTCTTTTTTTTTTTTTTGAGACAGAGTCTCGCTCTGTCGCCCAGGCTGGAGTGCAGTGGCCGGATCTCAGCTCACTGCAAGCTCCGCCTCCCGGGTTCACACCATTCTCCTGCCCCAGCCTCCCGAGTAGCTGGGACTACAGGCGGCTGCCACCTCACCTGGCTCGTTTTTTGTATTTTTTAGTAGAGACGGGGTTTCACCGTGTTAGCCAGGATGGTCTCGATCTCGTGACCTCATGATCCACCCATCTCGGCCTCCCAAAGTGCTGGGATTACAGGCGTGAGCCACCGCGCCCGGCAGCAATTTCTTTATTGCCATAAATTGGGACAGGAACCCCGGAGTACATTCCAAAGTGTCGGGGGTAGGAGCAGAGGCATATAACTGTGGCAAAGTCAGTAAATGCTATGTTTTCCAAATAATTGCCAGAAGTTAGGGAAGTTGGTTAAGAAAGAAACACTGCCCATATAGAAAAATGTAACTGGGGAGGGAGAGGAAGCCAGAAAAAAAAAAAAAAAAAATCAGTGATAGAAGTAATACCAAAGTGTTTTAAGGAAACCAGAGGTGGGATAATTCAATTATATTACAAACATTAAAATGGATTAAAAATAGGCTGGGCGTGGTAGCTTATGCCTGTAATCCCAGCACTTTGGGAGGCCAAGGTGGGTGGATCACTTGAGGTCAGGAGTTTGAGACCAACCTGGCCAACATGGCAAAACCCCGGGTGTGGTGGTGTACTTCTGTAATCCCAGCTACTGGGGAGATTGAGGCATGAGAATCACTTGAACCCAAGAGACAGAGTTTGTAGTGAGCCGAGATTGCGCCACTGCACACTCCACCCTGGAGAGAGAGACTCCATCTCAAAAAAAAAAAAAGGTTCAAAAAGCGAAACATTGTTATATGTTCTTTACCCAACTCACACTTAGAAGAACTCGATGCAAATTCATTTAAGGATCCAAATAGACTGATCAAAACACCACACAGGGCTAAATAGAGAATCACAGAGGAACCACATTCACTTCAGGACAAGTCAAGGCTTTGTATCCATGCCTCTAGTGTTTACCTTTTTTTAAAGCGGTACTAACAAAAGCAAATTGACATAAAAACCGGAAAGTTCAGACATTTGAGGAGATCAACTTCTCACTGTTTGCAGAATATTTGTGTTTTTGGTGGGTTGTTGTGTTCGTTCGTTTGTTTGCTTTTGAGACAAAGTCTCCCTCTGTCACCCAGCCTGGAGTGTAGTGACATGATCATAGCTCACTGTAACCTGGACTCCTGGGCTCAAGCCATCCTCCTGCCTCTGGTACCCGGAACTACAGACGCACGCCAGCACACCCGACTAATTTTTGTATTTTTTTGTAGAGACGGAGGTCACACTATGTTGCCCAGGCTGGTTTTGAACTCCTGGCTCAAGCCATCCTCCTGCCTCAGCCTCCCAAAGTGCCGGGATTACAGGCATGAGACACCGCACCTGACCTTTGATTTTTTCTTTTTTAACCTAAAAAATCCAAGAAAATCAACTAAGAAACTTTTTTTTTTTTTGAGACGGAATCTCGCTCTGTCGCCCAGGCTAGAGTGCAGTGGCCAGATCTCAGCTCACTGCAAGTTCCGCCTCCTGGGTTTACGCCATTCTCCTGCCTCAGCCTCCTGAGTAGCTGGGACTACAGGCGCCCACCACCTCACCCAGCTAATTTTTTGTATTTTTTTTAGTAGAGACGGGGTTTCACCGTGTTAGCCAGTATGGTCTCGATCTCCTGACCTCGTGATCCGCCCGTCTTGGCCTCCCAAAGTGCTGGGATTACAGGCTTGAGCCACCGTGCCCAGCCAAAAATCAACTGAGAAACTCTTACAAGCCAGAGCTGTTTTCAGAAGTGAAGAGCATTCTGGAGCCAAGGCAGTGGGAGTGATTAAAGGGCAGAGAAAGGCAGAGATGGTGGAGAAGGAGCCAGAACTAGAGAGGGAAAGTGGGAGAGAGGGGAGGGTGCGGAGGTGCAGGGGCTGGTGGGAGAGGGGAATGAGTCATCTTCCCTGGTTCCCGCTCTACCTGATTAGCCTCTGTGTGTGCCACCCCAGCCAGGAGAGTCCCCACCACACTCCCCAAATCTCTGACACTTTTGTTGCCCCTCAGTTCCAAGGAGACCTCAACCTCTCCAGAGTTCTAGCCTCTTCTTAAAGGGCCAGAGTCATGGGAACCCAGATGGGGTGAGGGGGTCTCCTGTGAAGGTCTCCTTACAATGAAATGACTTTGCAGAAATTTGGACACTACCTCCCAATGCAGATTTATGGCCCGGCATGGCGGCTCATGCCTGTAATCCCAACACTTTGGGAGGCCAAGGCAGGGAGATTACCTGAGGTCAGGAGTTTGAGAGTAGCCTGGTCAACACAGTGAAACCCTGTCTCTACTAAAAATACAAATTAACCAGGCATGTTGGTGGGTGCCTGTAATTCCAGCTGCTTGGGAGGTTGAGGCAAGAGAATCACTTGAACCCAGGAGGCGGAGGTTGCAGTGAGCCGAGATCACGCCACTGCCCTCCAGCCTGGGCAACAGAGCGAGACTCAGTCTCAAAAAGTAAAATAAAATAAAATAAAATAATTTGAAAAAAAATCCAGACTTATTTTCTCTAGCTCAAAAGGCAACCTCACATCAGAGCCTGTCTGTGGCCCCACTGGGGTCCAAGGGGATGGAGGAAAAATAGATACTAAAAATGAATATTAAGCCTTTGTAACAGCATAAGAAGTACCTATGTTTAAAAGTTCAAAGGTTATGAAAAAAAAAAGGACACAAAATTGATCTTACTTACTAAACAAAAGGCAACAGAGGCTGGGCGCAGCGTCTCACTCCTGTAATCCCAGAACTTTGGGAGTCGGAGGCAGGCAGATAACTTGAGGCCAAGAGTTCAAGACCAGCCTGGCCAACATGGTGAAACCCCATGTTTACTAAGATTACAAAAACTAACCAGGCGTTATGGTAGGCATCTGTAATCCCAGCTACTCAGAGGCTGAGGCAGGAGAATTGCTTGAACCCGGGAGGCGGAGTCTGCAGTGAGCTGAGCTTGAGCCACTGCACTCCAGCCTGGGTGACAGAGCCAGACTCCATCTCAAGGAAGAAAAAAAAAAAAAAAAAAAAAGGCAATAGAAAAGACAGTGAAGGAAAATACACTGAAATGTGGGCAGTGGTTGTCTCTGAGTGCTATGATTATCAGTTGTTTCCTCTTTAGACTCCTGCTCTTTTCACATAAAATTGTCTGTAATGTATGTATCCAAATGTATATCTCTGTAGTGTATGTATAATATAGGCATGCGAGGCCAGGCGCGGTGGCTCATGCCTGTAATCCCAGCACTTAAGGAGCCCAAGTCGGGCAGATCATGAGGTCAGGAGATTGAGACCATCCTGGCTAACACGGTGAAACCCCATGTCTACTAAAAATACAAAAAATTAGCCGGGTGTGGTGGCAGGCGCCTGTAGTCCCAGCTACTCAGGAGGCTGAGGCAGGAGAATGGCATGAACCCAGGAGGCAGAGCTTGCAGTGAGCTGAGATCACGCCACTGCACTCCAGCCTGGGTGACAGAGTGAGACTCCGTCTCAAAAAAAAAAAAAAAAAAAAAAAAAAAAAAATATATATATATATATAGGCATGCAATTTTCATAAGCTATAGGCTATACCTATTTTTTATTCTTCCCAAATCATTCAAAGTAGCACTACTTGCAAATTTGGCAAAATTTTGAAAATGTATTAACTAAGCAAACATTTTTTAAAATGACTCTCCCTTAATTGCAAAGTGCACTGATTTCCAGCCCTCCCCAGTGCAGTCCCATTGGGCAGGACATGGCGTCACTAAAGTCACTAGAGCAGTGTCTGCCCAGCCCAGGTCCTGGGGAGGGCTGGGGTCAGTATCCTCATTAATTGGGCTTGTACTGTGCACCTGGCACTTTACATCCATTACCCCATACAATCCCCATGGAAATCCCGCCAAGTAGGTGTTATTACCCCAGTTTACAGACATAAAAATTGGGTCCCAGCATTCAGTAAATGGCCCAATATTAACGTGCTACTAAACAGCAATACTGTGCTTCCAACCGAGGTGAACATCCCAAAGCTCGTGCTCCATTCCAGTGATTTCCAACAGTTATTAGCTGTGGAACCCTCTGCTCAAACAAATACTACCCTGGTGAATTAGCTTGCCAGGGCTGCCATACCAAAGTAGCACAGGCTGGATGGCTTAAACAACAGAAATATATTTTCGCACTGTTCTAGAGACTGGAAGTCCATGATCAAGATGTCAGCAGGGTTGGGTTTCCTCTGAGGCCCCTCTCCCTGGCTGGCAGATGGCTGACCACTTGCTGCCTCTTCACGTGGTGGTCCTTCTGTGCACCGTGCACCCCTGATGTCTCTCTGTGTCCAATTTTCCTCTTCTTCTTCTTTTTTTTTTCTTTTTTGAGACAGAGTCTTGCTCTCTCTCCCAGGCCAAAGTGCAATGGCGCAGTCTCAGCTCACTGCAACCTCTGCCTCCTGGGCTCAAGCAATTCTCGTGCCTCAGCCTCCTGAGTAGCTGGGATTATAGGCATGCACAATGTCCAGCAAATTATTATTATTATTTGAGACAGAGTCTTGCTGTCAGCCAGGCTAGAGTGCAGTGGCACGATATCGGCTTACTGCAACCTCCACCTCTTGGGTTCAAGCGATTCTCCTGCCTCAGCCTCCCGAGTAGCTAGGACTACAGGCGCCTGCCACCATGCCCGGCTAATTTTTTTTTTTTTTTTTTTTTTTAGTAGAAATGGGTTTTCACCATGTTAGCCAGGAAGGTCTCGATCTCCTGACCTTGTGATCCACCTGCCTCAGCCTCCCAAAGTGCTGGGATTACAGGCGTGAGCCACCATGCCTGACCCCCAAATTTCCTCTTCTTATATGGACTCCAGTCTTACTGGATTAGGGCCCACCCTAACAACCTTATTTTAACCCAATCACCATTTTAAAGACCTGATCTCCAAATGCAGTCACATTTCAGAGTGGAGGAGGACTGGGGGGTGGTTAGGGCTGCAATGAGTGAATGTAGAGGGGTCACGATTTAGCCCATAACACCTGGACTTTAAATGGGGTCTGTTCTGGTGGAAGCTGGGCTGAGGGGCTTGGAGTCTAACTTTCCAATTCCCTCCCTTCAACTTCCTAAAAAGCCTCTTTACGGCCTTGAGAGGGAAATATTAGGAAATCACTAGTTTTTATGGCTTTGGAAAAAGAGAAAATATTCAAGGAAACTCAGTAAACTAAAACACCACACGAGTCATTTCTGTGAAAATACAGATGGGGCCATCAGCTAATTTAATATGAATGCCGACACAGTTCATTTGATGTTTTCCTCAACTCGCCCAGAATTTCTCTGTGTTGGCCAGAGTTACCTCTGAATTATTTTCCTCACCAACTTCTGCAATTAAAAGGATAAGGCCAAGTGCAGTAGCTCACACCTGTAATCCCAGCACTTTGGGAGGCTGAGGCGGGTGGATCTCTTGAACTCAGGAATTTAAGAAAAGCCTGGGCAACAGAGCAAGAACCTATCTCTACAAAAAATACCAAAGATTAGCCAGGTGAGGTGGCACATGCTTGTGGTCCCAGCTACTCAGGAGGTTGAGGTGGGAGGATCACTTGGGTCCAGGAGATCAAGGCTGCAGTGAGCCATGATTGTGCCACTGCACTCCAGCCTGGGCAACAGAGTGAAACCTGTCTCAAAATAAATAAACAAATAAATAAAAGGATAAATACTCCTCCAGGAGACAGTAAGCTTTACCCTTATGTATTTATAGTTGAAGATAAAATATTGACTATTTTGGTGGCATAACTAGCATATTTGATACCAGGCGAACTGATCATTTTTAAACATCTTCCTCCTCCAAACAACAGAGTTATTTTTGGCAATAATTACATAGTAATACGTAATAATCAGCACTGTCTTGATTTGTTCTTTATCTGAACAACAATGAACACTTTGAAAAGAATAAATTTCCATTTAAAGATATTCAAAGTTGGTAAAATATTTCATGCATGAACTAAAATTTTCACTTACCAAATAAAAGTATACCACGTGGTTTGTTCTTTTCCACAGTTTTATTTATTTATTTATTTATTTATTTATTTATTTATTTATTTGAGATAGATAGGGTTGCCCAGGCTGAAGTGCATTGGCACAATCATGGCTCACTGCAGCCTCAACCTCCCAGGCCCAAATGATCCTCCCACCTCAGCCTCCTGAGTAGCTGGGACCACAGGCGTGTGCCACCATGCCCAGTTAATTTTTTAATTTTTGTAGCGATGGGGTCTTCCTATGTTGCTTACGTCAGTTTTGAACTCCTAGACTCAAGTAATCCACCCGCCGCAGCATCCCAAAGTGCTGGGATTACAGGCATGAGCCACCGCGCCCAGCCCACTGTTTTGAATGTTAAACACAAGCAAAACTCCAAGTGGCCATAGACAATGACATAATTACAGTAACTCATGCTCTGTGTCCTTGGTCTTTACAATTACTACACTGTCCTGGCTTATTTTGAAGCTACTATTTAAACCCAGGAATACATATTATCATAAGGGTTGAAGACAAGCTGCAACCACAAATGAGCTCTAGTGATTCCAAACCGTTAAGAACCTACCTGCAAACTGAGTATGTGAGGCAGCCGCCGGTATCATTGTGAGTTCTCTGAATGAACTTCCAAGTACAAGGGTTAGTAAAGCCCAGGTGATAGGAATGTGCCCACTGAAGCTCAGATAACCACAATAGTTATTTGGAACTTAGACCAATAAATCCCCCACATTGTTTAGAACTGTCAGCACACGGTGATAGTGAAAAACAGACTGGGTTCTCTTCTTGTTTTTCTCTCATCCGCAGACAATGCCTCCCTCTGTGCCTGCCCCTGGAACAGAGGGCTCCCACTGCCTGGTTCTCAGCACAACTCAATGATGGCCATTCTCAGTTTCCATTACCTTATAGGTTCGGGTTTCCTTTTTCCTCCCCAGCCCCTTTTGGTTTTCTTTTCTGGCTCCTCCTCTCCTACTCAACCTCTAAAAGCTGGAATGCCTCGGGTTCCATCCTAGGCTGACCTTCAAGTTTATTCCTCCTCAAGTTCTCACCATCTCAATATATGGCACCAGCGCCCACCCACTCGTTCAAGCCCACAGTGTATTAATCACCCTTTATTTCTCCCTTCCCACCCTACCTTAAGCCTTCGGGAACCTGTGGGTTCTGGCTCCAGTGTATACCTGGGAACTGGCCGCTGCTGACACCCTACTCCTATTGCTCTCTACTTAGGCAGACCTTCTTTTATGGGCTGATGTCTCCCCACGCCCCCAAAAAATCGTATGGTGTGGCTGGGCATGGTAACTCAATGCCTGTAATCCCAGCACTTTGAGAGGCAGTGGCAGGCGGATCAGGAGGTCAAGAGATCGAGACCATCCTGGCCAATACGGTGAAACCCCTTCTCTACTAAAAATACAAAAATTAGCCAGGCGTGGTGGTGGGCGCCTGTAGTCCCAGCTACTCAGGAGGCTGAGGCAGGAGAATCGCTTGAACCCAGGAGGCGGAACTTGCAGTGAGCTGAGATCCGGCCACTGCACTCCAGCCTGGCGACAGAGCGAGACTGTCTCAAAGAAAAAAAAAAAAAATCATATGGTGAAGTCCTAACCCCCAGCACCTCAGAATGTGACTGTATTTGGAGATATGGGCTTTAAAGAGGTAATGAAGTTAACATTAGGTCATTAGGGTGGCCCTTAATCCAATGAGACTGTTGTCCTTACAAGAAGAGGAGATTAGCACACAGACTCTCATAGGAGGGAGCCCATGTGAAGACACAGGGAGAAGGCGGCCACCCACAAGCCAATGAGAGGCCTGAGAAGGAATCGACCCTGCCAGCACCTTGACCTTGGACTGCCAGCCTCCAGGGCTGCGAAAGAGTGCATTTCAGTTAAGCACCCAGTCTGCCGGATTGTATTAAGGCAGCCAGACCTGCCTAAGGCACCCTCCTCACCACTCTTCCCGCTTCCCACTCTGAAAACTGCCTTTTTCCCTCTTGAGAATTGATTGTTCATGCACCTTACTGGCTCCTTATCCCCTTTGAGGTTTTCTTTTTCTTTTAGATTTGTAGGACTTTGTCAATTACGAGTTGAAACTGTTTCCTTCTGGTTTTAGGCTCACATTTTCACCTTTTAAAAAATTATGTCTGGGCTGGGCACAGTGGCTCACGCCTGTAATCTCAGTACTTTGAGAGGCTGAGGGGAGCAAATTGTTTGAGGTCAGGTGAGGCAGTTCTGCAGTCATTTATACCCATTTTAAATTATATGCAAATCAAGGGGCAGGTTATGCAGACATTTCTAGAAAAAGGGCTGTAACTTCCAGGTCATTGGGTTGTTGCCATGGAAAGAGGTGGTAAATTTGGGTGTCAGCATGGCAGTGGTAAACTGACATGGCACAATGGTGAACATGTCGTATGAAAAGCTGCTTCCACCTCGTCCCTGTTTTAGCTAATCCTCAACTTAGTCCAGTGCCTAAACCCCGCCTCTGGAGTCCAGTCCCACTTCCTACCTCAGATACAGTCCCTTTTTTGATCCTTTTATTTAAAATCTTTGTATGAACTTAAGTATATCCCTTGCAAATAGCTCAGGATTGAATCGTATTTTTTTTAAACCTAAAATCATCTGTATTTATTCTATTCTATTGTATTTTATTTTGAGGTGGAGTCTCACTCTGTTGCCCAGGCTGGAGTGCAGTGGCAAGATCTCAGCTCACCACAACCTCCGCCTCCAGGTTCAAGTGATTCTCCTGCCTTAGCCTCCCGAGTAGCTGGGATTACAGATGTGCATCACCATGCCCAGCTACTTTTTGTATTTTTGGTAGACATAGGGTTTCGCTATGTTGGCCAGACTGGTCTCAAACTCCTGACCTCAGGTGATCCACCCGCCACTGCCTCCCAAAGTGCTGGGATTACAGGCGTGAGCCACCACACCCGGACCAACATCTGTCTTTTATCTGGCAAGTTCAATTCATTTACACTCGTTGTGATTACTGACATATTTTTATTACCTTTTACTGGCTCATTTAGTACTTTCTGTTAAGAGTTTCTGTACTTCTGTTTCAAAATTTTCCTGTCTTCTATTGTACTGTTATTCTTATTGCCCTTTTATACCCACAAGTGGTTTGGAAGTTATTCATTCAATATCTTTTAGTGTTATTCACTTTTAAAAAGTTGAAGTATGGCATACATACAGAAAATTGTGTCCTCCATTTTTTTTTTTTTTTTTTTTTTTTGAGACAGTCTCTCACTCTTTTGCCCAGGCTGGAGCACAATGGTGCAATCATGGCTCGCTGCAGCCTTGACCTTCTAGGCTCAAGCAATACTCCCACCTCAGCCTCCCAAGTAGCTGGGACCACAAATGCACACCATCACGCCTGGCTAAATTTTTAAAAATTATTTTCTGTAGGAACAGGATCTCCCTATGTTCCCCCAGGCTGGTCTTGAACTCTTGGACTCAACTGATTTTTCCACCTTGGCCCCCTAAAGTGCTGGGATTACAGGTGTGAGCCACTGCACCTGGTCATGAGAATGCGTTTCTGAGAGTGTGGTTAGGAGTAGCCTGGTGCAAGAGTGGAAAGGGGTGATCTCTTTCTTCCATCCTATTAAGGGTCATAGCCAATACTCTTACAATAAAAGACAGGTTAACAGGAGAAAAACATAACACATTTATTAACATGCATGAAGCAGGGGAGCCATATAAAAAATATGAACATACACAGAAAGGCCCAATGGTTGGCACTTAAGTACTCTCTTCACTGGGGAAAGGGAAGTAGGGGGGCTTTAAATGAATGGACCCAAAGACCTGACAGTGGTTTGTAAATGGTTCTCTTTGGACGCTGAATGGGACTGAAGGACAAACAATAGCTTGTGGACAAGTCATGAAAGGTGAGGGGTAGTACTGCACTGTGAACCAAGGTTGTCTTACTATGTGGATACAGTCTCCCAGGTTATCTCTTGAAACTGCCCTCAGAAGAAAAGATGAAAAGTCTGTCTGGTATGGTATCCTGGCTGTAGCTTCTTTTTTTAGTCTTTTCTTGGGTGATTAATCATTCCTGGTTATTTAATGAGATTCATAGGGAGGGGGCTTTAAGACAACTGCATTTATTTTAGAAGAAGTTTTCTCAATCAGGTAACGGAACTTCCAGAGAAAGAGCTCCTCCTGGTGCTTCAGAAAAAGAAAGGGTCCAAAAAAAAGGAAAGAAAAAGGGTCAGAGAGATAGTATGCTCCTGGTGCTTTAGAAGAGTGTCAAAAAAAAAAAGAAAAAAAGAAAAAAAAAGAAAAAAAAGAAAGAAAGAAAAGAAAGGGTCAGAAAGACACCATGGTGGGGGAAAGTCAAGAGAGAGAGAGCTTGAGGCTGCTGCTTTAGTTCAGCTCGTCAAATGCCACATTTGGGGCATTATTTTCTGATCCTCAACACTTGTGTAACAAAGAATTCCAAGCTGGAAGTCAATAAACTAAATTCCCCTGTGAGCTCTGTGGCTTCAGCAAGCTGTCTAAGATTCAGGGTCCTCTTCTGTAAAACAGACATTTCCCCTACCCTTCTCGTGGCTCCTTCTGGCCATATTCCAGAGTCCATATTCTGGTTATATTCCAGGGTCTATAACCTTGCATTGCTTCTGTGCAGAAAGAGAAAAGAAGCCACACTTTCCCCAAAGAGTAGCCACAACTACGTAAAAATGAGAAGACATGAAGACACTTCAGAAGAAAGGAGGGTCACCAGGCTCACCCACAAGCCTCAGAGCAGGGCTTCGTTTTGATTCTTTGGGAGTCAGTGCTCTCAATGATCTCATCTTTCTTCACAGCTCCAGCTCTTCCCTCCTCTTTTCTGATGGCCTAGATTATATTTTCGGCAGATTGAGCCAGATCCTCATGACCACCTCCCGGAGGTCTGCTCAGCCCTGGGCTGTCACTTCAGGCAGGCAGTGAGAACTGCAGTGTAACCCTTTCGTCTCTTTCACAACGTCTGACTGCAGAGCCCACCCCGGTCCCAGGACTCTAGTTACACAACCTTTTGAGGCAGGCCCAAGAGATTCCCAGGTAGCACCCTTCCCCTCACCTCCAAATACCCACTTACCCTTCTATCCACACCTCCTCTCTGCAAACCATCACCGTTCCCATACTAGCAGTGATGGGGGACTCTCCAGCCACCCTCCCAGGCACGGCATCATCTCTTCACTTTGTCAGGCTCTGACTCCTGTCATGAGGCAGCAAAGATTCAAGAGAAGGAAGTCGGCCAGGTGCAGTGGCTCACACCTGTAATCCCAGCACTTTGAGAGGCTAAGGTGGGAGGGTCTCTTGAGGCCAGGAGTTTGAGACCTCATCTCTACCAAAAATAAAGAAAATTAGCCAGGTGTGGTGGCATACCTGTAGGCCCAGCTCCTCGGGAGGCTGAGGTGGGAGGATTGCTTGATCCTAGGTCGAGGCTACAGTGAGCCACGATCTCACACTGCACTCCAGCCTGGGTGACAGAGCAAGATCCTGTCTCAAAAAAAAAAAAAAAAAAAAGAGAGAGAGAAAACTCTCAAGAGGAGTGAATCCCTCCGCGGTGCTGACTCCTGAGGCCACTCAGCCCTGATTGCCCAGCTGTGGGAATCCCATGCTGGCAGCTGCAGCCGCCGCCACCAGAGTCCTGTAGATGACCCCTTCTTGTTCTCTGCTCCCAGCAGACTCAATAGCTCCTTTTAATTTCCTGTAGCACAGCAAAGAATAAGACTGGATCATTTAACAGGATTCTTCAGTGGCTCAGGATAGCGAAAGAAAAAGCAACCTTAAACCAGACTAACAAGGCTCACCAGGTCCAGGCCACTTCCTTCCAGCAGAAGGAATGGAACAGCGGTTCTGCCCTCTCTTTGGCTGGGCCTGTGAACTCCAGTCCCTCTCGCCCTTCTCACCAGGTCCTTTAGATTCTCCCAGGGCTTTCTGAGCCGCTGCTCTCACCACCTTTTCCTGGCCAGTTCACCTCTGACTTACCTGGAGCTGCAGACCGAGTGCTGCAGCCAATTGTTTCGCCTGTTCCTAATGCTGCCCTCAGCCTCAAAGCCCATCTCCCTCACAGGGCGTGGCAAACACCATCCCTGGAGGAGGGGCTGAGAAATACCAGTGCCAGACTAAAATATGATACAATCACATGAGCAGAAGAAATTAGGCCACTCATAGAGCCCAGGCAACGGAAAACTGTAGCAAGAGCACACTGCTAAAACCAGGGAGGCCATTCAAAGAGTGAGTTCTCCCCAGGAGAGCTCACTGTGCGCGGCCACTTGGATGGAGCAGCAGCTGCTGCAGCTCAAAGCTCACATGATCAGGCGCTCCACATTCTCCTCTGGACTTCAGAGAAAGAACCAAAGTGTGCAGAAGCTGGAAGCGTGGGGAGGCACGAAGGAACAAGACATTGATACAACCTAAAGAAGAGACGGGACAAGTGTTCCGGTGTTTCTTTTAATTATTTACCAGATAAAAAAGAAAAAAAATAGTGATTGTTTCTCTTCACCCCCAACATTTCCGTTTACCAAGGTCGAGTTGGAGAGAAATTCATTGAACAATGATTTGTGCTCCTGGCCTGGAGCAAATTCTCCTCCTCTGCTCTACGCCACCTCAGGCAGCAGGGACAGGGCAAAGGGCTCCAGGCAGAGATCCTGGCGGCTGGGCAGCGGAGTGGCATTGTGGCTATCGTTTCTTCTCACCGTTGCCAGAGCATTCAGACCCCTTCCTGTCTATCCCCCTACCCCGCCCTGCCCCGTCCCTCAGAGGAGGCAGGGAGCGGGGACTGCAGGAAGCAGGACAGGTGCACGGGTGGCCCAGGTAGCTCCCGGCAGATCTGGCAGAAGGCACAGCCCCTGCTTCTATTGCACATCCTGGCTCAGCTCCCCTGCCCCGAGCAGTAGGCCACAAAGTGAAACGCCTTCCAAATTCACAGAGCCCGGTGCTGTGCGCCAGGCTCAAGGAGGGGAGGTGTGTTGCTGTGTGGCTTGTTCTGGAAGATAGGTATGTATTTTTAAGTTATCCCATGATGGGGCCAAGGCCACAGTTTCACCTCTTTAGAAAAGTATAAGGGGTCTGGACATCTCGGGGTCCTGTAGTGACTGGGCCTCTTCCCAGGCGAGTGCAGAGGCCTCGGAAGAAGCTTTCCCCCACCAGCGGACCTCCTGCTGCATCGGATGAAGAGGCAGTGCCCACCGGCCACACCAGCCCCTTCGGACTGTCACGACTCTGGGCCACTTGGGGCGACCTCTTTCTCTGAACACCTGGAGAATTCTGACAAATGACCCTAGAGAAAAACCTTTTACACTACATGTTTCTCCATAAAATGGCAGCTAAGTCCCCTCAAATAAAACCTTGAAGTGTTTCATTCTCATTCTTCTCTTACCAGTGAAATCAAGTGGGGCAGAGTAAGTTATTTAACTGACATTAGCGAGACGATAAACCCCTCTAAAAAACCACAGGGGGAAGTGGGAACTGATTCAGATTTGGCAAAACTGCAAATCTTTCCCCTTCATAGGCTGGAACGAAGCTGGTGGGTGAAGACAAACTAAGTGTGCCAATGGCAAGAACTGCAGGCTATGAAATGACAGGTCAGACACAGGACTGTATAAATTGTGGCACTATAAAGATGAGAAGGCAGGTCCATAATACAGCTGGGAGCAAGCCTTTGGAGCATCGCTTCCAGAAATTCTATCTGTCCTGTAGTAAGTAGTAGCATCCAGATAAATCAGTAGTTCTCCTTCCTCCTCTTCCAAACACATTCTGAGAGTTTCTTGTTTAAATAACTATGTACACACCCAGCAAGCCTGGTCTCTCTTTTACATGAGGGTCCTTCACTTGAGGGTCCTACAATGGCTTTAGAGTCGGTTCCAATTGCCTTTTCGGAGATTTACTGCTTGGGACCAAACCTGCAAGGCAAAGAAATGACTGAACACTATAACAGGAAAATCTTGAAGATGAAGGCATTCCAGTGTTTATGAGACTGAGTCTTAATATAAACAAACCCTCAACTCCCTATAGGGCTCTGGTACTCTGGCAAATTGAGTAATTGGGCTTGGGCCCATCAACTCTGTCAGCCAGAAGGCCACATGCCCGCCTGAGGCCTTGGAAAACAGCTCCATACCTCCCTCTGATAAGGACAGTTTCTCAAGTTCAGCTTCAAGTTCAGCATCTGAGATCCTAGGGTTAGGCACACTGTTGGTAAAATGCCTATTGCGGGGGTTGTCAGGCAGATCCAAAGGTTCTTTGGTGGTATCCTGAAGGAGGATGTCCAATTCCTTCTCCAGTTCTTCACTGTCAAAATCTGGAAATTAAAGAGAACATAAAGATGCATAAACTCCAGGGAGAAATGCATTAATGAGTACAGGACTGAGGTTACCAAAACTCCGCTTAGCTTTTCAAAAGATGCCAGGCCTCCTTGCAAATTAAAAAAAAATCCCGGAAGTCAGGAAACTGAGGGTAGCTTCAAGCAGAGACGCTTCTTCCACACTCAGAGTTAAGTCACCAAGGAGGTGTATTCTGTTAACCCCATGGACCTGACCCTGATTCCCCTTGCCCTTGAAGGAGGATCCTCCAGTCGGAAGCCTTGTGAATGAGGAATGCCGGAGCACAGATGGCTCATGAGCACAGCTGTCAAGGAGGAAATGGCAATTCCCTGATTGCTCCTGCAGATGGGCCCCAGGGAGGGCAGGCTAGGAGAGGCCTGCCTGCAGCCGGAAAAGCAAATCTACCGTCAAACTCATCACAGCACAGGGAAACGAAGTCTTCTAGGATGAAAAGAAGAAACAATTGCTTTGGGCCAAGCATGGTGGCTCATGCCTGTAATCCCAGCACTTTGGGAGGCGGAGGCAGGCGGATCACGAGGTCAGGAGTTCGAGACCAGCCTGACCAACATGGTGAAACCCCATCTCTACTAAAAATACAAAAATTAGCCCGGTGTGGTGGTGTGCGCCTATAATCCCAGCTACTCAGGAGGCTGAGGCAGGAGAATCGCTTGAACCCAGGAGGCGGAGGTTGCAGTGAGCCGAGAATGTGTCACTGCACTCCAGCCTAGGTGACAGAGTGAGACTCCATCTAAAAATAAATAAATAAATAAATAAAAATAAAAATAACCACCTTGTCCACTCACCTAAGCCATTGGTTACCCCACCAGCCAGAGTCTGAGAAACTTCATCCTGGGTGTCACAGAGCTGTAAGAGACAAGTGCAAAGCCCTGAGTTGGGCATGGTGGCTCTGAGCATCTCAGGCTTCGGTGGAAAATATCTAGGGTGACAAAGCAATCCTGCCCCAAATGAGAATCAAGAAAAGCTTCCTCAAGTTCACAAGGTCACAAGTCAAGTTTCATTAAAGAGGATGTACAATGAAGTCAAATCTGTCCTCTGTCACTTCCTTCTCTGTGTCTCCCTCCCTGGCCCCTTTCTGTACCTCTTGGATCTGATCCACAAGGCTCTCTGCCTTCTCCACTGTGACATCCTTCATGGAGAGTTTGAGTGCTCCCACCCCAGCCTGGTAGGCATTAAAAACCTAAAGACAAAGCAAAGCTATCAGTGCATATGACAGACATTTGGCAAAATACAGACAATATTGTTTCAACTCCAAAACGCAGCTTTGGGGTTTTTTGGGCACCCAATCTCAATTTACCCTATACCCACTGAGGCCAAACCTCCTGACTGGAAAGACAAAGGCAACCCCAGCTACATCCCGAAAGAACCCAGGGATCCTCCAAACGGCAAAGCCGAAGCTGCAAGTGACCAACACCCACGGAGAGACCAGCTGAGTGCTGGAGTAGGGGGGAGTGGCTACCATTTGATCTGTCTGGGAGGCATAGATCCGGTCCAGGATGCCTTGAACAGTGTCCAGCTTGGCATGCAAGGCCTCGATGCGCTTCTCTGTCCGTTGCTTGGCCTTGAGAGACCTCAGTGCCTGGGGGGCATGGAGACTTGGGTCAGTGCTGAACTGGGAAGCCAAAGGGCAAGAGGAAGACAGCCCTTCCCAGACCCTAAGGCCGTCCCAGCCTTCTTCCCTCCCATCTGTAAAATAAGCCGTGGTGCCTGGGCCCCTGCAGACTCTGTCCCCCTCAAAACCCCAGCAGGCTGCTCTCCGAACTGCTGGGCATCGCTCCAGGCCTGCCTGGGGCACTGCTATGGGGCTGGAGGAGACAAGAACTCACCAGCTGCTTCTTTCCTGCTCGGCATGCCCGGCGAGCTTCTTCTTTACACCTAGAAACAGAGGGACAGATAAGATGACTGAGTCACAGGACGGGAGGGGCAGGGTCCCAAAGGGTCCCTGAGAGCAGCACTCAAGTCAAGGTGGTTTTAAATCTGAAGACTAAACCCACTCTGCCCAGTGGCAAGAAAAATGATGCTGAAGGTCAAAAACTCTTGTGGCAAGTCAACAGGCAGCTCAAGCAGGCTGACTGAGGACAAGCTTTTTCTACCCACCACGACAGAACATGCAAACAGGGCACCTCGTACATGTCTTCCCAATTTGGGGAGACAGGGAATGAACTGTTAACACCAACAATGACCTTGGACACATCCCTCTGCCTCCCAACAAGGCGAGGCTTTCCCAACTGGAAGACAGACTTCAATGTCTGTGTCCCCCTGCCGGAGTGTGTGTCTTTATCAGGGATTCCTCGTACAGTCATCCAGGGGAAAGGGCAGGGGAAGGGCCCCTCAGAAAGACCTCTGCAAAGGCAGGAACCTGTCTTGTCCACGCCTATATCCCCAGTCCCTAAGACAATGCCTAGCTCAATAAATATTAGTTGAATGGATACTGGTAAGGAAGAGCATAAACATTACACTCACAGTCATGGTCTGCGGGGGAAGAATTAAGACTCGTGTTTTCAGCTGGACACAGTGGCTCACCCCAGCAATGCCAGCACTTTGGGAGGCTGAGGTGGGAGGTGGGAGGCTTGCTTGCGCCGAGGAGTTTGAGACCAGCCTGGGCAACACGGTGAGACCTCATCTCAACAAAAAATTTAAAAACTAGCCAGGCATGGTGGTGCGCACTTGTGGTCCCAGCTACTGAGGAGGCTAAGGCAGGAAGATTGTTTGAGCCCAGGAGTTTGAGACTGCAGTGAGCTAAGATCGTGTCACTGCTCTCCAGCCTGGGGCATAGTGCAAGACCCTGTCTCAATTTAGGAAAAAAAAAAAAAAAAAAAAGGCCAGGCGCAGTGGCTCACGCCTGTAATCCCAGCACTTTGGGAGGCCAAGATGGGCAGCTCACGAGGTCACAAGATTGAGACCATCCTGGCTAACACAGTGAAACCCCGTCTCTACTAAAAATATAAAAAAATTAGCCAGGCGTGGTGGCAGGTACCTGCAGTCCCAGCTACTCAGGAGGCTGGGGTAGGACAATGGTGTGAACCCAGGAGGTGGAGCTTGCAGTGAGCCGAGATCACACCACTGCACACCAGCCTGAGTGACAGAGCAAAAAAAAAAAAAAAAGAAAGAAAAGGCCTCATTTTTTTTCTCTTTTGTGATATTCTGTGCTTTCTATGATTTCTGCATTGAGCAGTGAGTACTTCTGTAATTAGCTTAAAAAAAAAAACAAACCTATCTTTTTAAAAGCCCACATACAGTAACATTTTGCTGTCTCTGGGGGCCAGCCACAGTGGGGAGGGGGCTCAGCTAGGGGTTAAAAGTTACCTCTCTGCTTCCTGGGATAAGGACTCCACTTTGCGCGAGAGAAGCTGTTCACTCTGCATCAGCTGGTACACCCCAACGTCTACGTCATTGACTGGAGAGACCTTGGCATGTGGCCCTCGGGCAAACTTCACAATCTGAGGGACAGGGAGAAATTACTACTGCTGCTACCACAAAGGCTGAGAACTTCCCAAGCAGGAGTGCTGGTGGGCATATGAGAACAGCAGGCCCCCCTTATCCATAGGGGATACATTCCAGTGAATGGAACCCCCCGTGGATGCCTGAACCCTCGGAGAATATTGAACCCTATATATACAGCTATGCAAACATTTTTCCTTCTTCACAGTTTTTCCTATAGAAGATTCATTCTTACTGTAGATCCTAGCAACCTTAGCAAATGATATTTTGTCTTCCTTATTTAGTCCAGAACTTTCACCTTTTCACTTAAAGGAAGCACCTGACAGCTTCTCTTTGGTAAATCTGGACTGCCAGCACCACTGCTCTTGTGCTTTGGGGCCATTATTAAGTACAATAGGCCAGGCACGGTGGTTCACACCTGTAATCCTAGCACTTCGGGAGGCCGAGGCAGGAGGATCACTTGAGGTCAGGAATTCAAGATAGCCTGGCCAAATGGTGAAACCCCTTCTCTACTAAAAATACAAAAATTAGCCAGGCGCTGTGGCGCATGCCTGTAATCCCAACTACTCGGGAGGCTGAGGCAGAAGAATCGTTTGAACCTGGGAGGTGGAGGCTGCAGTGAGCTGAGATTGTGCGATTGCTGGGCGACAGCAAGATTCTATCTCAAAAAAAAAAAAAAAGTACAATAAGGGTGGCTTGAACACAACCACTGCAGTGCCATGACAGTCAATCTGATGACTGAGACAACTCCTAAGTGACTCAGGCAGGGAGATGCTGGACAAAGGGGAGATGAGCATTCAGGCGGAATACTACGAGGTCCCATCACACTACTCAGAACAGTGCACAACTGAAATCTATGGAACTGTTAATGTTTGGAATTTTCCACTTATTATTTTTGGACCGTGGTTGACTGCAGGTAACTGAAACTCTGGAAAGCAAAATCTCAGATAAGGGGTCGCTACTGTATGTACTGAATCAATCACCGCTGAGTCAGAGAATGAACAGGTGAGCCTCCGTACCTTCTCCCCGTTCTGCTCGAGGACTGTGACCCTCTTCTCCTTCTGCAGCTGCAGCAACACCAAGTAGAAGGTCCTCTCATCTGGGCAGGAGTTAGCGCAGAGGGTGCTGAGCTCTGACAGGGCCACCACGGGGTGGGAGGAGAGGGGCGAGTTCTGATACAGACGATACACCTCCTCAGCCTTTTCCTGCGGGAAAGGCAACATGGGCTGACAGGCCCTGGCCACTGCCACAGGACGCAGGGACCCTGACCCTGAGCTTCAAAACCATGACCACACAAGGCAAGCACCCGGGAATCCCAAGCCCATCCTCCCCAAGTAGCGGCTTTTTAAAAAGGAGGAAGGATCTGTGTTTTTAAGCCTTGGAGGAAAGTTTGGTGACTCCATATGAAATGCACATGAGATGCTGGGAGCCAGCTCTGCACTGCACGTCCACTGGGGATTTTACACTCCTGCCTCTCTCTGGTCTGTGGTTTCCCAAGGGAAGACTGAGGAGGTGAGCTGAAGTAGAACATCTGTGAAGGAGACCTGAGGCCTGATTTCCAGCCCAGCCTGGGTGACACTGGGCCAGTCACAGCCTCACTAGTCCTCAGTATCACTCTCTGAAGAGGGTGGATGAAATGATATCTAATTCCCTTCCAATTGTAGTCTCTCCATTTTCCTGCCAATTGGCTATACTGCAAACACAAACATTACTGAGTCTGTAAAGAGTCTTAAGGGAAAAGGGCCAGGCATGGTGGTTCATGCTGGTAATCCCAGCACTTTGGGAGGCGGAGGCAGGCGGATTACCTGAGGTCAGGAGTTCGAGACCAGCCTGGCCAACATGGCAAAACCCCGTCTTTACTAAAAATACAAAAAACATTAGCCGGGTGTGATGGTGGGCCCCTATAATCCCAGCTACTTGGGAGGTTGAGGCAGGAGAATCACTTGAACCTGGGAGGCAGAGGTTGCAGTGAGCTGAGATTGTGCCACTGCACTCCAGCCTGGGCAACAAGAGCAAAACTCTGTTTCAAAACAACACAAAACAAAAAACAAAGAAAAGTATATGATAAACAGATGGGATAAGATTAGTGACAAGACTAAGAAATGTAAGTTCCAAGAAATAATGTCACTATTTTGCTCATACATGGAAATTACTACCAGAAACAAGAAAGACTTACTGAGGTGTGCATGGGATGCTGTGAAAATATAGGAAAAGACTGCCTGGGGATTCAGGATTTCTTGGAAAAAAAAAAAAAAAATGTTTAGCAGAATTCTGAAGAGTGAGCAAGCTGCTAGGTGAAGAGGTGAAAGGGGTATCTCGGGAAGAGAGAGGAACATAAGTATAGAAGGGTGGGTCAATGTGGCACGTGTACAAATGTAGAGGGGAAAGGAAAGAGAGGAGAAGCACTCCTATGTATATACATACATACATATATATATATATATATATATTTTTTTTTTTTTTTTTTTTTTTTTGAGATGGAGTCTCGCTCTGTCGCCCAGGCTGGAGTGCAGTGGCTGGATCTCTGCTCACTGCAAGCTCCACCGCCTCCCGGGTTAACGCCATTCTCCTGCCTCAGCCTCCCTAGAAGCTGGGACTACAGGCGCCCGCCACCATGCCCGGCTAATTTTTTTGTATTTTCAGTAGAGACGGGGTTTCACCGTGTTCGCCAGGATGGTCTCGATCTCCTGACCTCGTGATCCACCCGCCTCGGCCTCCCAAAGTGCTGGGATTACAGGCGTGAGCCACCGCGCCTGGCCAAGCACTCCTATATTATAGAAAGTATAATATCTTATGATGATCCTTTATTCTGTAGATGGTGGGTGGTCACTGAAGAAAACTGACATTGCTAGATTAACAGAAAGCTAACTGCCAATTGGGATAGGATGGATTGTAGAGTTAAGATTAGAGGCAAGGAGACCATTTACACAGGAGATTATGTGGGGTTGAACAACAGACTATTTGAATAATAGACACAGAAAGAGGAGTGGTGGAGCCAAACAAAATTCAGAAGATAACACTGGTAACTGGATACAGGGTTGGAGGAGAAAGTTGAGAGGAAAGTCACCATGGATTGAGTGACTGATGGATGTGACGCTATTAATAGCAAAAAACACAGGAGGAAAAGACTAGTTTAAAGGAAAGACAAAATATCTCATCTTGGATATGATGTTTTAAGATGTCTGACAGAGGCCGGGCGCGGTGATTCACGCCTATAATATAGCACTTCGGGAGGCTGAGGTGGGTGGATCACCTGAGGTCAAGAGTTTGAGACCAGTCTGGCCAACATGGTGCAATCCCGTCTCCACTAAAAAAATACAAAAAAATTAGCTGGGCATGGTGGCAGCGCCTGTAATCCCAGCTACTTGGGAGGCTGAGGCAGGAGAATTGCTTGAACCCGGGAGGCGGAGCTTGCAGTGAGCCAAGATTGCGCCACTGCACTCCAGCCTGGGCAACAGAGCGAGACTCCATCTGAAAATAGACAAATAAATAAATAAAAAAGATGTCTGAGAGATATCCAAAAATATATATACAACATATAAGTGGATCTACAAATCTGAAACTCAAAGGAGACGGCAGGACAGTGATACAACGGTTGAAAGTCCTCAGCATATCCACGGCAAATATCCAAGGACACTCAGGGAGGAAAGTAATAAGCTGAAGGAAGATCACTGTTTAGGAAGTGAAGGAACCCACAAAAGAGAGCCAGCAGGACTGCTTTGGGGGAACCAAGGAGAGCTTGCTGCATCATGTAAACAAATTCAAGGAAATTAGACATTTTAAGAAGCGACTCGTCAATGGTGTCAAAGGGTGGAAAAGAGCCTAGTAAGACACAGACATTGAGTTTTCATGGATTCGACTGCCCTACCAGATATGCAACTACTGCACTAACTGCACAGTAACCACACACAAATAAATTAATGTTATACGACATCAAGAAAAAATACTGAGACAACTGGCCATCCATTTGGAATAAGAGCTTTTCCCCACCACATACACAAAAATAAGTATTGAAGTAACGACATGTAAAGGGAAAAACTTAAAGTACAAAGTAATAAAAGAATACCCACTTAAGCTTGAGTCAGAAGATGCCTTCCTAAAGAAGACCTGAAATTCAGTAGCTATACGGAAAAGTTTGAGACATCTGACTACAGAAATATGAACCCTTCTATATGGTAAAAGACACCATAAATAAAAATTAAGCAAGCAACAGACTGGGAAACAATATTTACATCCTTAATACTAAATACATTATACGTATCTATCTCTAATACATAAAGAATACAGATTAACATAAAAGATAGCACAATACGGCCGGGCGTGGTGGCTCACACCTGTAAGCCCAGCATTTGGGAGGCCAAGGTGGGCGGATCACGAGGTCACGAGATTGAGACCATCCTGGCTAACAAGGTGAAACCCCGTCTCTACTAAAAATACAAAAAATTAGCCGGGTGTGGTGGCAGGCACCTGTAGTCCCAGCTGCTCAGGAGGCTGAGGCAGGAGAATGGTGTGAGCCCGGGAGGTGGAGCTTGCAGTGAGTGGAGATCACGCCACTGGACTCCAGCCTGGGAGACAGACTCCATCTCAAAAAAAAAAAAAAAAAAAAAAAGATAACACAATACGAAACAGGCAAAGGATATAAACAGACAATTTACAGAAGGGGATATGTAAATGGCTAGTACATAGGTGAAAAAAATGCTTAATTCACAAACAGGACGTATCATTTTTTTTCCCAGTAAGTTGGTAAGATTGAAAAGACTGATATTATCCAGTGCTGATAAGGATGTGGGGAGACTGGACTATAGAATCTTGATGAAAGTGCAACTTATTACAAACTTTTGAAAAGTAGTTTGGCAATTTTTGTTAAAATTTAAAAAGTACATAGGCATTTCTGAAAATCAATTCCATAAAAATAAAGGGAGAAGTACATAGATCTCTGCCCAAGTGGCATTTTTTTGTAATGGAAAAATGGAGAGAGAAATCAGAATGACTTAAATGTCCATCTGCAGAGCACCTGTTGCATAAATTGTGGCATATCAATAGATTATCATGCAGGCATCAAAAAGAATCAAGTAAATCCATACTGTGTAGGGCCTGGAAAGAGGCACCTGATATAATGCAGTGGAAGAAAACAAAGCAGATTGCACACCGATTTCATTTCTAGAAAAAAATGGAGTGATGTGTACACGTGTCTGTGTGTATATATTCATCCACTCGACAGGGATCTGTTGACTGTCTATCAGGTACCAGGCCCCAGGCACTGCTCCCAGGGTCCCAGGGCCCATGGCACTGTTCCCTTCTAGCAGGAAAGACAGATAAGAAAAAAGTGAATAAGATTTTCAGGAAGAACTAGAGTTGACAAGGCCATTAAGGAAACATAAGTCTGTAAACATACACACTCACACACTCACACAAATGTGAAGAGAGTGCCCAAAGAGAGAAAAGTTGGATGAACAGAAAGAAAACTTTCATTTCTTTGTATTTTTTTTTTTAATAACAAAATAACAATGTTTGCTTTTTTGTATTTTTCAGTACCATCCAAAAGTAAAAAGTTACTGGCTGTTTCTCTGTCTGGACTCGGGAAAACCAATTTACATCAAGAGCAGGCTTGTTTTGTTTGCAAACCTCACCTGTGGGGATCCACGGGTCTGCCTCTCCTCCGCCCCAGGCTGGAGGACAATGTGAGATGAGAGGCAGACTCAAATCATCCTGCAGTCTTTGCAGGGACCTTGACTGAGCCCTGGAGACCAGGGCACCGGGCAGGGTAATAACCGCGTGGGTGCGGGGAGGGCGTGTAGATGGAGCAAAGGGGCTGCCCCTGAAGAAAATGTGGGCTGCTTAGTCAAAGTCCTGGGGGACAGCGAGACATTGGCAGATTTGGGAGACCTCTTCCTCCATCTGAAGCAGAGTGCGCTGGAGTCTCTCACAGTGAGGAGAAACGAGTGCGTCTCTTGGGGTGAGGGTGGGGATTCTGGGCTGGCTCCAGCTGTGTGAAGCCTCTAGGGCTATGCAAGGGCCCTGAGGTCAGGCTTGGTCTGTGAATTTCAAAAATACTCTCTGCAATGTACTTTGGCCACCAGGTGCTCAGTCAACTTTGTAGACACACACACACACACACACACACACAGAGACTCATCCACAGCATCCGGGTGGAGGGGGTGGTTGAAGCAGGTCTGCACCGGGTGACAGAGTGAATGGGAGGTGAGGAAATGGTGACGCAAAGGTCAGCTGAGAAGAAAACAGCAGTCACTAGGTAGGGCCCAGGTACCACAAAAGAGACAATCCGTGTTCAGAAAAGCACGAGTGGGTTTGGGTTTACAGGCTGAGACGTAGATGGAACATACCGGGCAAGAGGCCAGCCAATGGGACAAAGGGACAAGAGGTGCAGACGCACAGCAGATGAGGGGCAGAGGAAGGACACTACACTCTGAGCACAGAAGGAGGTGGGCTCTGAGGAGGTCAGGCTTGGGGTAGGAGGACAGAAAACTGAAGGCCAACTCAGGAACCCTGAGTCTACCTTCTCAGTGAAGTGCCTGCAGAGAGGAAAGAGGACACAGCGTGTGAGGGGACAGAGAGAAAGAAAAATGAGGCTGTGGTGTGGCTCTGAGGGCCTCCCACAGCTGGGGACTGTGAAGGGGACCTCAGTCTGATGACAGGTGATTTTCTCCAGCAGGGGTGTTAGACCCCATGTGGCTGATCTAGGGCTATGGATTTGCTGGGAGTCTCCTGGTGTGGACCAAAGGAGATGCAAAGGAGCTGAGGGTGTTGCTGAGGAAGGGAGTGGAGCAATGAGCCATGCGATTAAGGCTGTGGGGAAGGCAGGCCGGGAGGAGGCTGACTGACCAGGAGGCTAGGACGGGACCATGGCCCCAGTGGCCTCTTCAAGGGAGAGGAGCATGTGCAGCAGAAGGCAGGCCATCAGAAAGCTGGAACGGGAAAGGGCACGGTCACAAAGTAGGAAAGCGGAGCTGAGTGCGCCAGTTCAGAGGTGGCAATACCGAAAGCCACAAGGTCCTCAGGAATCCTGAGAAACTCCTGTCAGTAAACTACAGAAGGCAAAGCATTTCCTAAACGGCTGCTTAACATGAATCCCTACAGATACTAGAAAATAATCCACTGTTAGTTGCTGAAAATTCCCAGACAAAGGCTAACCCTTGAAATGTACAAGTCCCACTAATGAATATACAAAGCGCAAGTACAAGGGAGGGCAGATAAACTCAGTTATCAACTCAGTCACCATGTAAAAAAGAACGCACCCAAGGGACGTGGAGGATGCTATGATCACATCAGGTGACACCCAGACACCCCCTTCTGAGTACCCACCTTCAACAGCTCCACAGCGACAAGGACCTCCTCGGCTGGAACCTTATTATCTCCCAGCATGTTAGAAAGAGTCCACTTGAGAGGCTTCAGCAGGAAGACCCCGACCCCCCAGGAGATCCAGCTGCTGTCTACACTGGCCATGAAGTCTGACTCCCGCTGCAGCTCCCCTCGACTGCAGGGAAGAAAAAGAAGGGTGTGTAGTAGCACTTAATGCAATATCCCATTCCAGTCTCCAGCTCCCCCTTTACCCCAAAAGAGGAATTTTATCATCATCATCACTACCATTTACTAAGCCCCTACGCTGTGCTAACTACATGCAGCATTGTTTATACCCCAGCTCTAAGCCTCACAACACCTCTGCATAGGAGGCGGTGTTATGAGCATTTTAACAAATGAGAAAACTGAGGGACTCAGAAGGTAAGCAGAGAGGTCAAATCTACACCACGATAGAGCTGGAACCAAAAGGCAAGTGCCCCACTAAGACAACAGAAACACAGGCAGCTTCTGAGCCTTCGCTGAGATTTTCTTTTACAAATGGTGCTCAAAACAATCAAATGAAAATAAATCACTGTCGAGTGCAAGACACAAGGAAGAAAACAAAGATGTACACAGAAAGACTTCGTGCTCTTCCAAGGCAAGGGTGGGGATACGATGTATATGTAAGTATATGTAAGTATTTCGTGGTGCTGGTAACAGTAACAGCAGCTCAATTTATTAAATGCTTGCTGCTGGCCAGTCACTATGCTGAAGGCTATATAAGGAATATCTCTTCAAATCCTCACAATAAACCTAGGTACAATTATCATCACCATTTTAGAATTTGTCAAACTGAGAATTAAAGACAGCATAAAATTTGTGCAGGGCCACATAATTTAGCAAATGGCAGAGCCAGGATTCAGGCCTAGGCCAGTTGGCCCTCAAGCTAAGCTGTTAACTATTAGGTTGGTGCAAAAGTAATTGTGGTTTTTGATACTACTTTTAATACTAATACTATGCCACGTCGCCTCTGTGGAGAAGTATCACCCTCAGAAATTCTTCAGGACCCAGGTAAGCAACAGGAAGCTTCAGTGGAGCGTCAGCAGTCAGGAGAAGAGACTTTAATACCATCGACGTATTAAAGTGTCTGGATCGGAAGTGAAAGATCGTCACCCTTCTACAGTAAGGAGGTCCATTCTGGTCTCATCCCTCACTGACTTCTTCAACTACTGTTTCTCCTGTTTCCTACTTCAGGCATGAACAAAAACGGTTTGCACTGTACACATTCTCCGAAAGCCTTGCTGGCCAGGTGCAGTGGCTCAACGCCTGTAATTCTAACACTTTGGGAGGCCGAGGTGGGAGGATCGCTTGAGTTCGGGAGTTCGAGACCATCCTAGGCAATATCAATGTCAGCCAATGGGAAGGTACTGAGAACAAAAGTAGAGAAGGGAGAGCTCTTAATCAGAAAGAGCAGCAAACTAAAAAAAAGAAAAAGAAAAAAAGAAACAAACAAAAAAAACACATCAGAGTTGACTTTCTCCCTCCTTCACTGAGAAGGGTATCACGCTAGGCTGGTCTCAGAATGATACGTACATTGAACTGCAAATGACTTATCCAAAGACCAGGTATCCAGTCCCGGTATCAGCTTTAACCACCTGTGTAACTCTGAGGAAGTCACTTGATCTCTCTGAAACTCAGTTTCCTCTTCTGTCTGCTGAGGATAATCTACCACCGCACCACAAGACCGCTGAGTGGGTCAAATGGTGCATACAAAGTATCAGCATGCTGCCAAGCACTGTACATCTATTAGTTATCAATGTTACCCCTCAGATACCGCCAAAACACTGCACCTGTCACACACGTATCTCCTACAGACCTTTTAAGGGCACTCAGATACTCAGCAAAGCCCTCGTTCTCCTTCACGTCCTCTCTGCTCCAAAAAGCCTGTGCCAAGGACAAGCCAGACGCATGAGCTGTGCCAGGGGTTGTTGGCAAGATGCCTACAGGCCTCTTCCCCACGAATGCCCGCTTTTTAGCTCTGACCTTCTCTAGGTTAATGAATACTATCTCTTAGACCTTCTGCTCCACGGGCCATTCAAATTTGGAGGCTCTTACGAAATAACTACATAACGGGGTCCCAGTTCAGGCAAATCACTGTCACCTTTGCTAGGCTGGTTTCTCTGGAACTCATCTAATGGGACTATCCCCGACCCCAAATCTTCCCCCAGACCCCCCCCTTCCTCTCCCTCCAAGCCTCCCTAGCCCGGCCTCCTTATTTCCCTTCTTCGCCTTCTGAACCCACACTGGATGCCTTCTCTGGGCCAGACACTGGGCTGGGCGCAGCGCACTGTGCAGAGAACAGGACCAGGGCCCGGCCCTCGGAGAGCTGCCCCCGCCCGCCCTCGTGACCCCGGCCCCGGCCCGCCCCTCACCGCAGCAGGTCCTGCAGCACCGTGGCCAGCCCCAGCGGGACGCTCCCCTTGCGTTGAAAGGCCTCCTGCAAGTCCCGCAGACGCAGGCGCACCACCCCCTGGCGGCGGCTGTGGCTCAGCACCAACGGCGCCCAGAAGCCCATCTTGCTGTCCCAGTCGGTGCTGTTCACCTCGCGACTCCTCTTGAAAGCGGAGAACAGGAAGGACATGCGCTCCTCGTCCTCCTCCCACTCGGGGGGCAGTAGGCCCGCCGGGTCTCCCCCGGCCGGAGCCTCGGCCTCCCGCTCCGGGGACCACATCGGAACCCCCCAGCCCCGGCAAGGCACCGAACACAAGCCCGGCCCTGGTCCCCTTCCGCCCTAGTTCCCTCCCGGCTTCCGTTCCTTGACCACCTCCTTCTCGTTCACACGTCACCGCCGCCCCGAGCATGAAATAAGTTCCGTAAGTCTTCAAGGCGCATGCGTTGCGCTGCGCTCCGTAACCGGGCAGCAGGATGATGAAGTTCTTTTCAGAGAGACACCGAGCGCTTGCGCCGACCCCTCCTCCCACGGTCTTTGTGCGGAAAGAAAGGCTTGCGCCTGCGCGGCAGGTAGCTGCAGCTTACGTTCCCTTCAAGATCCTGGAGTTTGGCAAAGCGTTCTACAGCGGCTTCTGACCTGTGGCTTCAGAAAATGGAACGGGGGAATCGCCGCAGAGGGGCGCCAGTGGTGCCCGGACCACCCGGATGGATCCGTGAATCTCTGTATAGAGGGAAATTTATATCAATGAATGTACAAACCAGAAAAGAAGAGAGATCTAAAATAACCTAAGATTCCACCTTGGTAATCTAGAATAAGAACAAATTAAGTTCAAAGTAAACAGAAGAGAAAAAATAAAAGAACAGAAATCAATGAAATTGAAAACAAAATCAAAAGAATATCAACAAAACCTAAAGCTGATATTTTGAAAAGGTCAATGATATTGATTAACCTCTAGCCTGGCTAACAAAGAGAAAAAACAAATAGTCAATATCAGAAATGAAATAAGGGACATTACTACAGATCCCATGGGCATGAAAATGATAATAAAGGAATCCTATGAATAACTGTATGTCCACAAATTTGATAACCTAGGCGAAATTGACACATTTCTTGAAAGCACACTCTGCCAAAACACACAAGAGGAAACAGACCACTTGAATGTTTATGTCTAATTAATTGAATCAATAATTAATAACATCCAAATAGAAAGCATTAGGCTCAAATGGTTTCATTTGATAAGTTCTACCAAATATTTAAAAAACAAGTTATGCCAGTTCTGTGCCATCTCTTTTATATGATAGAAACAAAAGGAATACATCTCAACTGAGCCTATGAGGCAAGAATTACCCTAATGCCAAAACCACACAAACGACATTACAGGAAAGAAAAAACACCACCGGGTGTGGTGGCTCACGCCTGTAATCCCAGCACTTTGGGAGGCCAAGGCAGGCAGGTCACGAGGTCAGGAGATTGAGACCATGCTCACTAACTCGGTGAAACTCCGTCTCTATTAAAAACGCAAAAAATTAGCCGGGCGTGGTGGCGGGCGCTTGTAGTCCCAGCTACTCCGGAGGCTGAGGCAGAAGAATGGCGTGAACCCAGGGGGCGGAGCTTGCAGTGAGCGGAGATCACGCCACTGCACTCCAGCCTGGGCGACAGAGCGAGACTCCGTCTCGGAAAAAACAAAAACAAAAACAAACAAACAAAAAACGCAAAGTAATATATCTTGTGAATACAGAGGCAAAAATCCTCAATAGAATATTAGCAAATTGAAACCCACAATGTATTGAAAGAATTGTACACCAGGATAAAGTGGAATTTATTACAGCTAGGCAAGGCTAGTTCAATGTTCAAAAATCAATTAATATAATCCACCAATAGGCTAAAGAAAAATCATATGATCATATCGCCAGATGCGGAAAAAGCATTTGACAAAATCCAACACCAGCTCATGATAAAAAGTCTCGGCACTCCAGGAACAGGGGGACACATCCTCCACTTGATAAAGAACATAAGCCAGAACCTTACAGCCAACATAAGAATTAATGGTGAGAACCTAGATCCTTTTCCACTGGAATCAGGAATAACACAAGAATGTCTGCTTACACCATTCCTAGTCAATGCTGTACGGGAAATCCTAGCTAACATAGTTAGCCAAGTAAAGGAAATAAAAGTTGTACAGACTGAAGAGGAAGAAATAAAATGGTATGTCTTTACAAATGACATAATTATCCATGTAGAAAATTATGAAAGTATTGCCAAATCAATGTCCTGGAACTAAGAAGCCATGAGAACAAGATTGCAGATACAAAGTCAATTTATAAAAGTCAATTCCTTTCCTATATACCTATAATGATCAAGTGGAATATGAAATTAAAAACGCAATACCATTTACATTAGCACTCCCTATAAAAAAATTAGGTAAAAATCTAACAAGATATGTACAAATTCTACATGAGGAAAACTACAAAATTCTGATGAAAGAAATCGACGAAGGACTAAATAAATATAGAGGCATTTTATATTCATGGACAGGAAAACTCAATATTATCAAGATATCGATTCTTCCCAAATTGATCTGTAGATCCAATGCAATTCCAAAATCATGGCTAGTTATTTCGTAGATATCAACAAACTAATTCTAAAGTTTGTGTGGAAAAGCAAAAGACTCAGAAAAGCCAAAATAATATTGAAGAAGTAAGTCAGAGGATGGATACAACCCAACTTCAAGAATTACTATAAATCAACAGTAATCAAGATAGTGTGTTATTGGTTTAAGAATAAACAAATAACTTTGGGAGGCCGAGGCGGGCGGATCACGAGGTCAGGAGATCGAGACCATCCTGGCGAACACGGTGAAACCCCATCTCTACTAAAAATACAAAAAATTAGCCAGGCGTGGTGGCGGGCGCCTGTAGTCCCAGCTACTCGGGAGGCTGAGGCAGGAGAATGGCATGAACCCGGGAGGCGGAGCTTGCAGTGAGCCGAGATTGCACCACTGCACTCCAGCCTGGGCAACAGAGCAAGATTCATCTCAAAAATAAATACATAAAAATAAACAAATAGATAAATGGAACAGAATAGGAATCCCAGAAATAGGCACACATAAATATAGTCAACCGACCTTTCAAAAAAAGAAAGGCAATACAATGGTTCAAAGAGTCTTTTCAACAATGAGCACTGGAACACCTACATGCAAAAACAAAAACAAATCCAGGTACAGATCTTACACCATTCACAAAAGCCAAATCAAAGGGATCATGGACTTAGATGTAAAAACACAAAACAATAAAACTCCTAGAAGACAAAACATCTAGATGACCTTGGGCATCATGATTACTTTTTAGATACAACACAAAAAGCATAATCCATGAAAGAAATAATTGATAAATTAGACATAATAATTATTATTTTTTTTGCTCGGTGAAAGACACTGTGAAGAGAATGTGAAGATAAGCCACAGACTGGTAGAAACTATTTGCAAAAGACATCTCCGATAAAGGACTGTTAATCCAAAACACACGAATAATTCTTAAGACTCAACAAAAAGAAGAATAACCCAATTAAAACATGAATAAAAGATCTGAGCAGACATCTCACCAAAGAAGATATACCAACGGCAAATAAGTATATGATAATATGCTCAATAGCATATGTCATTGGGGAACTGCAAATTAGACAAGAATAGGATACTACTACACACCTATTAGAATGGTGAAAATCCAAAATACTGACCACACCAAATGCTGATGAGGATGCAGAGCAACAGGAACTCTCATTCATTGCTGGTGGAAATGCAAAGTGGTACAGCTATTGTAAGGTCGGCGGAGAGAAAGGACCAGTAGGCTCAAAGTCAGGCAAGCAAGTTTGTTGACCTGCCGGCTTGCTCCATAACCCTCAGAGGAGGCAGCCCAGAGTGTTTAAGGTGAGGGGCTTATATAGGGATTTGAGGGCCTAGGGGCTTTCTGAGGTTAGTCTACATCCTGCAGTTGTCTGTCACTTCTTGCCCCACCTGGCTTAGAGTACCAGGATGTGGTTTGGCCTGGGGGTGGATACAGCTGTACCTAAGTTCTGAGAACTTGGGGCGGAGCCGGCATCTCGGAAGAAATAAGCTGCAGGGTATTTAGGGGAGGGGGCTTGCTGCTTTCTTCTGGGAGCAGGTTGTCTCTGACAGCTACTTTGGAAGACAGTTTGGTCGTTTTTCACAAAATTAAACATTCTTTTACCATGCAAGTTTACTTATAGTTTAACTTTGAAACAAAGATTGTAACAGTCCTTTCCCAAAACAAACCTCCTTACTGCCTGTGGACTAGACTACCTAGACTGCCGCAAGATTAGAAATTATGGTAATTTTGCTAAATAATTCAAGATGTAGCTATTTTCATTAAACCAATATCAATGTCTTATTTATTAATGATTACAGGAGCAGAGGTCATTCTGTCTTGGGCTGGGTTTATAGTTTTGTAAGCTCTGTGCCAAATTTTGACACCTTATAGTATTTGGTAGGGTTAAGTATGAAATTTCTTGATTAATAAATGCAAATAAAAATGTATGCTGGCAATTCTTAAGACATTTCTAATATTACTTTACCAGTAATTTTAAAGCTAGCTTATTTATTAAAGATTTTACTTATCAGATAACTTGAAAAAGCATTTGACCAGTCTTTCCTTTTTCTAATAAAGTACTTGATGTAAATGCTTTTATTTTTTAAGACCATTAATTAGAGCTCTTTTATATATTTTCAGGAGTGCAACATTGTGTACACAACATATAAATACATAGATGTATTAGGCATGTTGATAGAAGAAGTACATCTTACAGATTCACAAAAATGCTTTTTTTCTTTATCTTAGGCGTTCAGATTCCTGATAACCTGTTTCACAACCCTAGGCAGTTGTCAGCTAAATAGTCTTAAATTTGCATATTAAAGGAAACAATTCAAGTGAAAGTCAGATAGCAAAATTTACATTATAAGGTCTGAAGAGAAATTCTGGTGAGCTGGAGGGAAATTAAAACAGATTTAATTGCTAATTTAACATAAAATTATAGAAATTTATCATTGGATTATATAAGGAGATCAATTTTATTTAGATCGGGATTACCAATTCTTTTTTAACTGGATCTCTGAGCTCTGGGAAGAGCCCACACTGAATCCTGGGTCTCCAAAAAGGGAGAATTATTATAAGGCTAGACCACATGATGCTTTTACAGTGCACTTAAAACGTTTTTTTAAACAAAGCATTTCTAAGTGTCTAAACCATACTCTTTCTTAAAAACCCAAGAGTAGCCTCTGTTGCAATAACTGAGTAAAAAAAAATCGGGTGGCCGGGCACTGTAACTCACGCCTGTAATCCCAGCCCTTTGGGAGGCAGAGGCAGGCCGATCACGAGGTCAGGAAATCAAGGACCATCCTGGCTAACAGGGTGAAACCCCATCTCTACTAAAAATACAAAAAATTAGCCGGGCATGGTGGCACACACCTGTAGTCCCAGCTACTTGGAAGGCTGAGACAGGAGAATCGCTTGGACCCGGGAGGCGGAGGTTGCAGTGAGCCAAGATAGTGTCAAGGCATTCCAGCCTGGGCCACAGAGCGAGACTCCATCTAAAAACAAAAACAAAAATAACAACAACAAAAATTCAAAATTTTATTATTATACTTCAGCTAGGACAAATTGCTGCTATTTCAGAAGTACCAAGTATTGGTCGGACACAGTGGCTCACGCCTGTAATCCCAACACTTTGGGAGGCCGAGGCTGGGGGATCACCTGAGGTCAGCAGTTCAAGACCAGCTTGACCAACATGGAGAAACTCCGTCTCTACTAAGAAATACAAAATTAGCCAGGTGTGGTGGCTCATGCCTGTAATCCCAGCTACTCGGGAGGCTGAGGTAGGAGAATTGCTTGAACCCGGGAGGTGGAGGTTGTGGTGAGCTGAGATCACACCATTGCACTCCAGCCTGGACAACAAGAGCGAAACTCCATCTCAAAAAAAAAAAAGAAGTACCAAGTATCAAACCAGAAAGGACTTGATTTAGGAACAAAACCTTGGCTGTCATGAATAGGGGGGAAAAAAGGCAGAAACTTAGCTATTGAACTGCAGAGTGGGGGACAGCCATTGCTTTCAGTTTGGCCTGGCTAGCAAAAAGGTGGCCTTGTTATGTAAATAAAATCCCTTAAGTAGTCAAAATAAAAAAATTTTTTTTCTCTTTTGTTGACCGTTTTTTCCCCCCTCACTATACCACCTTTTTTTGTGTATGGGAATTTAGCCATTTCAGAGGCGTTGTTCCCCATAATTTGGAACTTTCCTTCGGATTTGGTCGAGTTGGATAGAGTTGGTCAAACCCAATGGGAGAAAAGTATGAAACAACAAAACAGAAACAAACAAACATCAACAACAACAAAAAACTTAAGCAAAACAAACAGTCTCACAACTTGTATAATTCCTGAGCATGCTAATGGTAAGGAGAAATAAAGACCAGCTGGTTGTTAATCTTAACTTTAGCCAAGATAAACCCCAATTCACTTGCTTATCTAGGGATGGATCTCAGGCTGTAGACCACTCTCTATCATCCTAGAAGCAGAAAAACAAACAAAACAACAACAACAACAACAACAAACTCACCTTCCCTGTTGGAAGTGAGCTCAAACTCCATAACGGAGTTATGCTTCCATCATCATGGAAGCAAGGAAAAGGAAAACTTGCCTTTCTTGTTGGAAGCAAGTAAAACTCCAAAAAAAAAAAAAAAAAAAGAGTTGTACAACAAAAAAATAAAATAAACTTCAGATTTCGACCAAATTTGGGTATTCTCTTGGTGGGCGGCGGGGTTGGGGGGAGCGGGCTGTGGTGGAGGGTGCATTGCTCTCAGACCTCAGCAAATTGTCCCATTGGTTTGAGCCATAAAGTAAGCTCATGCTGGTACCAAGCACCAATAGGTGTTTGTCAAATCTAGCTTGTCAAAGGCTAGATTTGTCAAAGGTGAGGAGCATGTCCACTCAGAATCCCTTTATGGTTATTAAATATGGACCCAGAAAATCTGAGACAGGTCTCAGTTAATTTAGAAAGTTTATTTTGCTGGCTGGGTGTGGTGGCTCACGCTTGTAATTCCAGCACTTTGGGAGGCTGAGGTGGGCAGATCACAAGGTCAGGAGATCGAGACCATCCTGGATAACACGATGAAACTCCATCTCTACTAAAAATACAAAAAATTAGCTGGGCGTGGTGGTGGGCGCCTATAGTCCCAGCTACTCGGGAGGCTGAGGCAGGAGAATGGCATGAACCTGAGAGGTGGAGCTTTCAGTGAGTGGAGATCACACCACTGCACTCCAGTCTGGGCAACAGAGCAAGACTCCATCGAAAAAAAAAAAAAAAAGTTTATTTTGCCAAAGCTGAAGATGTGCACCCATGAAACAGACTCAGGAAGGCCTGATGACATGTGCCCAAAGTGGTCAGGGCACAGCTTGGTTTTACACATTTTAGGGAGACATGAGATATCCATGGATATATGTAAGAAGTACATTGATTTGGTCTGGAAAGGTAGGACAAGTTGAAGCAAAGGCAGGAAAATTCAAAGTGGAAAAGGGATGTATTAGGGTTCTCTTAGAGGGACAGAACTAATAGGAATATATAAAGAGGAGTTTACTAAGTATTAACTTACACGATCACAAGTCCCACAATAGGCTGTATGCAAGCTGAGGAGCAAGGAGAGTCAGTCCGAGTCCCAAAACTGAAGAACTTGGAGTCTGATGTTCATGTTCAAGGGCAGGAAGCATCCAGCACAGGAGAAAGATGTAGGCTGGGAGGCTAGGCCCATCTCTCCTGCTCATGTTTTTCCGACTGCTTTATACTGGCTGGCTGCTGATCAGATTGTGCCCACCAGATTAAGGGTGGATCTGCCTTCAGCAGCCCACTGACTCAAATGTTAATCTTTTTTGGCAACACCCACACAGACACACCAGGATGAATACTTTGTATCCTTCAATACAATCAACTGGACACCCAGTATTAACCATCACAGGGGGCTTCCAGGTCACAGAGAGGTGGGAGACAAACAGTTGCATTATTCTGAGTTTCCAATTAGCCTTTCCAAAGGAGACAATCAGATATGCATTTTACCTCAGTAAGCAGAGGGATAACTTTGAATAGGATGGGAGGCAGGTTCTGCCCTAAGCAGTTCCCAGCTTGAATTTTCACTTTAGCTTGGTGATTTGGGGGGCCCAAGATATCTTCCTTTCACAAAGGATAGCCAGAAATGTGGAATTGACTTTGGAAGTGGGTAACAGGCATAGGTTGAAACAGTTTTGAGGGCCAGAAGAAGACAGGAAGATGTGGGAAAGTTTGTAACTTCCTAGAGACCTGTTGAATAGCTTTGACCAAAATGCTGATAGTGATACATGGATAATGAAGTCCAGGCAAAGGTGGTCTCAGATGGAGATGAGAAACTTGATGAGAACTGGAGTAAAGGTCACTCTTGCTATGCAAAGAGACTGGCGTCATTTTGCCACTGCCCTAGAGATTTGTGAAACTTTGAACTTGAGAGTCATGATTTAGGGTATCTGGATGAAGAAATTTCCAAGTGGCAAAGCGTTCAAGAGGAAGTAGAGCACAGAAGTTTGGGAAATTTGCAGACTGACATTTCAATAGAAAAGAAAATCTCATTTTCTGAGAAGAAATTCAAGCTGGCTGCAGGAAGTTGCATAAGTAATGAGGAGCCAAATGTTAATCACCAAGACCATGGGGAAAATGTCTTTATGTGTGCAGGGCGTATCAGAGGTCTTCACGGCAGCCTCTCCCATCACAGACCTGGAGGTCTAGGAGGAAAAATTGGTTTCCTGGACCAGGCCCAGGGTCCCCCTGCTGTTTGCAGCCTTGGGACTTGGTGCCCTGCATCCCAGCCACTCCAGCCATGGCTAAAGGGGGCCAATGTACAGCATGAGTCATGGCTTCAGAGGGTGCAAGCCCCAAGCCTTGCCAGCTTCCACATGGTGTTGGTACTGCAGGTGTGCAGAAGACAAGAATTGAGGTTTGGAAACCTCTGCCTAGATTTCAGAGGATGTATGGAAATGCCTGGACGTCCAGGCAGAAGTGTGTTGCAGGGTGGAGTCCTCATGGAGAACCTCTGCTAGGGCAGTGCAGAAGGGAAATGTGGGGTCAGAGCTCCCATACAGAATAGGGGAACTGCATAGTGAATACATGAGAAGAGGGCCACCATCCTTCAGACCCCAGAATGGTAGATCCACCGACAGCTTGCACTGTGCACCTGGAAAAGCCACAGACACTCAACACCAGCCTGTGAAAGCAACCAGAACAAGGGGGTGTACCTTGCAAAGCCACAGGGGCAGAACTGCCCAAGGCCATGGGAACCCACCTCTTGCATCAGCATGACCTGGATGTGAGACATTGAGTCAAAGGAGATAATTTTGAAACTTTAAGGTTTAATGACAGCCCTATTGGATTTTGGACTTGCATGGGGCCTGTGGCCCCTTTGTTTTGGCCAATGTCTCCCATTTGGAATGGGTATATTTACTAAATGCCTATATCCCCATGTACTTAGGAAGTAACTAGCTAGCTTTTAATTTTACAGGCTCATAGGTAGAAGGAACTTGCTTTGTTCCAGATGAGACTTTGGACTTGGACTTCTGATTTAATGCTGAAATGAGTTAAGACTGTTGCCAGGGCATGATTATGTTTTGAAATGTGAGGACATGAAATTTGGAAGGGGCCAGTAGAATGATATGGTTTAGCTGTGTCCCCACCCAAATCTCATCTTGATTTGTAGTGAGAGGTAGTTTAATCACGGGGGTGGTTACCCTCATGCTGTTCTCATGATGGTGAGTTCTCATGAGATCTGATGGTTTATACAGGGCTTTTCCCCCTCTTTGCTCTGCACTTCTCCTTGCCTACTGCCATGTAAGATGTGCCTTTGCGGCTGGGTGTAGTGGCTCACGCCTGTGATCCCAAGCACTTTGGGAGGACGAGGTGGGCGAATCACAAGGTTGGGAGATCGAGACCATCCTGGCTAACACGGTATAAATCCTCTTTACTAAAAATACAAAAAATAAGCCAGGCATGGTGGCAGGTACCTGTAATCCCAGCTACTTGGGAGGCTAAGGCAGGAGAATGGTGAACCCAGGAGGCGGAGCTTACAGTGAGCTGAGATCGTGCCACTGCGCTCCAGACTGGGTGACAGAGCAAGACTCTGTCTGAAAAAAAGAAAAAAAAAAAAGAAAAAAAAAAGGATGTGCATGTGCCTCTCCTTTGCCTTCTGCCATGATTGCGAGGTCTCCTCAGCCATGTGGAACTGTGAGTCAATTAAACCTCTTTCCTTTATAAATTACCCCATCTTGGGTATGTCTTTATTAGCAGCATGAGAACAGACTAATGCAAATGGTTTAGCACCATCCCCATGGTGATAAGTGAGTTCTTGCTCAGTTAGTTCATGCAAGATCTAGTTGTTTCAAAGGGTATAGCATCTATCTCCTTTCTCTCTTGCTCTACTCTCACCATATAATGTGCCTGCTCTCACTTCACCTTCCCCCATGAATAAAACCTCCCTAAGGCTGCACCAGAAGCCAAGTAGATGCCAGTGCTGTGCTTGTACAGTCTGCAGAACTATGAGCTAATTAAACCGTTCCTTATAAATTACCCATATAGCAATGCAAATATGGCCAAACACAAGTGGTTATGAGATCTGTATCAAAAATCATTTGACCATATTTGTGAGGGTTTAATTTTGAGCACTCTATATGATTCCATTGGTCTATATGTCTGTCTTTCTGCCAGTAGCACACTACTTTGATTCTTATAGCTTGTGGTTAAGGTTTTTTTTTTTTTTTTTTTGAGACGGAGTCTCGCTCTGTCGCCCAGGCTGGAGTGCAGTGGCCGGATCTCAGCTCACTGCAAGCTCCACCTCCTGGGTTTGCGCCATTCTCCTGCCTCAGCCTCCTGAGTAGCTGGGACTACAGGCGCCCACCACCTCGCCCGGCTAGTTTTTTATATTTTTTTAGTAGAGACGGTGTTTCACCGGGTTAGCCAAGATGATCTCAATCTCCTGACCTCGTGATCTGCCCATCTCGGCCTCCCAAAGTGCTGGGATTACAGGCTTGAGCCACCTCGCCCGGCCTGTGGTTAAGTTTTGAAAACAGGAAGTATGAATCCTCCGGCTTTGTTCTTCTTTTTCAAGGTTGTTTTGGCTGCTTAGAGTTCTTGAGATTCCATGTAAATTTTAGGATGGATCTTTCTATTTCTGCAAAAATACATCATTGGGATTTTGATCGTGATCACATTGAATCTGTAGATTGCTTTGAGTAGTGCTGGCATCTTAATATTAAGTCTTCCAATCCATGAACACAGACTGTCCTTCCATTTATTGATGTTTTCTTTAATTTCTTTCAGGAACATTTTGTAGTTTTCAGTGTACAAGTTATTTGCCTTGTTGATGAAGTCTATTCCTAAGCATTTTTTTCATACCTTTGTAAATAGAATTGCTTTCTTTTCTTTTCAGATTGTTTATTGTTGGTGAATAGAAAAGGAACTGATTTTTGTGTATTGATTTTTTTCTGCAACTTTTTCCAAATTTGTTTATTCATTCTAGCAGATTTTTGTGAAATCTTCAGGGTTTTCTATGTATAAGATCATGGCATCTGCAAACAGATAATTTTATGTCTTCCTTTCAAATCTGAATGAGCATGTTTCTCTTTCTGGCATAATTGCTCTAAGACTTCTTGTACTATTTTGAATAGAAGTGGTGAAAGTAGGCATCCATGTCTTGATCCTAATCTTAGACAAAAATCTTTTAGTCTTTCATCCTTATGTTAGTTTTCATTTTTCAAATTTTTTTTATTATGTCTATATAGTTTCCTTCTTTTTTTTTTTTTTTTTTTTTGAGACGGAGTCTAGCTCTGTCACCCAGGCTGGAGTGCAGTGGCCGGATCTCAGCTCACTGCAAGCTCCGCCTCCCGGGTTCACGCCATTCTCCTGCCTCAGCCTCCCGAGTAGCTGGGACTACAGGCGCCTGCCACCTCGCCCGGCTAAGTTTTTTTTTGTATTTTTAGTAGAGACGGGGTTTCACTGTGTTAGCCAGGATGGTCTCGATCTCCTGACCTCGTGATCCGCCCGTCTCGGCCTCCCAAAGTGCTGGGATTACAGGCTTGAGCCACCGCGCCCGGCCTATATAGTTTCCTTCTATTCCTAGTATGTTGAGTATTTTCATCATAAGACAGTATTGAATTCTGTCAAATGCTTTTTCTGCATCAATTGAGATGAGTAGGGGCAACAAGGAGACCTTGTCTATGCTAAAAAAAAAAAAAAAAAAAAAAAGGCCGAGCATGGTGGCACACCTATAGTCCCAACTCCTGGGGAAACTGAGGTAGGAGGATTGCCTGAGCCCAGGAGGTGCAGGCTGCAATGAGCTATGATCAAGCCTTTGCACTCCAGCCTGGGCAACAAAGTGAAATGCTGTCTCAAAAACAAAAACAAACAAACAAAAAGAGATGAAGATTATGTGGTTTCTGTCCTTCATTCTGTTAATGTGCTGTATTACTTTGATTTTCATATGTTGAACCATGTCAGCATTCCGGCAATAAATCCCGTTTGATTATGGTGTATAATCCGTTTTTGTTTGTTTGTGTTTTCTGAGATGGATTCTCACTCTTGTTGCCCAGGCTGGAGTGCAGTGGCACAATCTCAGTTCACTGCAACCTCCCCCTCCCAGGTTCAAGTGACTCTCCTGCCTCAGCCTCCTCAGTAGCTGGGATTACAGGCACCCGCCACCAAGCCCGGCTAATTTTCTTTTTTTTTTTTTTTTTGAGATGTAGTTTCACTCCTGTTGCCCAGGCTGGAGTGCAATGGCGCGATCTTGGCCACCACAACCTCCGCCTCCTGGGTTCAAGTGATTCTCCTGCTTCAGCCTCCCGTGTAGCTAGGATTACAGGTGCGTGACACCGGGCCCAGTTAATTTTGTATTTTTAGTAGAGATGGGGTTTCTCCATGTTGGTCAGGCTGGTCTCGAACTCCTGACCTCAGGTGATCCGCCAGCCTTGGCCTCTCAAAGTGCTGGGATTACAGGTGTGAGCCACTGCCCTCGGCCTAATTTTTGTACTTTCAGTAGAGGTGGGGTTTTGCCATGTTGGCTAGGCTGGTCTTGAACTCCTGACCTCAGGTGATCCACCTGCCTCAGCCTCCCAAAGTGCTGGGATTATAGGCGTGAGCCACCATGCCCGACCGGTGTATAACTTTTTAAAAAATGTTTGATTCAGAGTCAGGCATGGAGGCTCACATCTATAATCTCAGCACTTTGGGAGGCCAAGGCAGGTGGATTGCTTGAGTCCAAGAGTTTGAGACTAGCCTGGGCAACATAGCAAGACTCCATTTCTACAAAAAAACAAGAAATTAGCTAGGCATGGTGACATGCAGCTGTAGTCCCAGTAACTTGGGAGGCTGAGGCAAGGGGATAACTTGAGCCCAGGAGTTCAAGGCTGAAGTGAGCTATGATCAAACCACTGCTCTCCAGCGTGGTGACAGAGCAAGACTGTCTTTAATAAATAAATAATAAATAAAAATCGATGAATGTTAGATTTAGTTTGTTATTATTTTGTTGAAGATTTTTGCAGCAAAATGTATAAGGGATATTGGTCTGTAGTTTTCTTTCTTGTGGTATCTTTGCCTGACTTTGGTGTAAGCACAGTGTTGGCTTCACAGAATCATTTAGGAAGAGTTCCCTCCTTTTCACATCTTTGAGAAAATTTGCTGTTGATTTTTCTTTTTTTCTTTTCTTTTCTTTTTTTTTCTTTTTTGAGACAGAGTCCCTCTCTGTCGCCAGGCTGGAGTGCAATGGTGCAATCTCTGCTCACTGCAACCTCCGCCTGCTGGGTTCAAGCGATTCTCCTGACTTAGCCTCCCGAGTTGCTGGGACTATAGGCATGCACCACCACACCCAGCTAATTTTTGTATTTTTAGTAGAAATGGGGTTTCACCATGTTGGCCAGGATGGTCTGGATCTCCTGACCTTGTGATCTGCTCACCTTGGCCTCTTAAAGTGCTGGAACTACAGGCGTGAGCCACCGTGCCCAGCCAATTTTTCTTTAAATATTTGGCCGGACACAACTCTGGTCCAGGGAAGTTTTTGATTGTTGATTCAATCTCCTTCCAGTTATGTCTGTTCTCATCTTCTGTTTCTTATCAGTACTGGTAGGTTGTGTGTTTCTACAAATTTGTTCATTTTAGCTAGATAATTGTGTTTTTTGGCATACAGTTTTTCATAGTACTGTCTTCTAACCCTTTTTATTGCTATAGAATCAGTAATAATGTCCCACTTTTATTTCTGATTTTAGTAATTTGAGGATTTTAATTTTTTAATAAATTAAGTCGAAGATTTCTCCATTTTGTTAATCTTTTCAAAGAATCAACCTTTGGGCTTATTTTCTTTACTGTTTTTGTATTCTCTTTTTTAAAATAATCTCTCCTCTATTTTTTAAAATTTCCTTTGTTCTGCTACCTTGGATTTAGTTTATTCTTCCTTTGCTAGTTTCTTAATGTGTACATTGTTTATTTTAGATCTTTTTTCCTCTTTGATATAAGCATTTACCATGATAACATGTCCTCTTAGCACTGCTTTTACTGCATCCCGGAAGTTTTAGTATGTTGTGGTTTTTGCTTCACTTATCTCCAGATCTTTTCTAATTTCTCATATGAGATCCTCTTTGACTCGTTGGTTATTTAAAAGCTTGATTTCTACATGTGTGAGTTTACTCTTTTCCTTCTGATGTTGATTTCTAGTGTCATATTGTGATCAGAAGTTTTAATTTCAGTTATTTTAAATTTATAAAGAATTACTCTGTGGTCTAACTTATGGTTTATCCTGGAGAATATTCCATGTATCTTTGAGAAAAATTGAATGCTTCTGTTTGTGGTGAACTGTTTTTTATGTCTTTTAGTTTCCATTAGTATATAGTGATGTCCAAGTACTCTACGTCCTTATTTATCTTCATTCTGATTGTTCTATTTTTGAAAGTGAGACAATTGAAGTCTCCAACTATTATTACAGTAGTGTAAATTTCTCCCTTCAATTCTGTTTATTTCCTGTATTATGAACATGATGGATTGGATAAAAGGAATTGAGTGAAACAGAACTTTTAGTGGGAGGTTTTATTTTTATCTGACTAGCAGTTAGGGAGTGTTTACTGTGTCCTGTAGCTATTGGTGTCAAAGGATAAAATTTCTTTTTCTTTTCTTTTTTTTTTTTTAGACGGAGAGTCCCTCTGTTGCTCAGGCTGGAGTGCAGTGGCTCGATCTCTGCTCACTGCAACTTCCACCTCCTGGGTTCAAGCAGTTCTCCTGCCTCAGCCTCCTGAGTGGCTGGGATTACAGGCATGCGCCACCATGCCCGGCCAATTTGGTTTCTTTTGTATTTTTAGTAGAGACAGGGTTTAAGCATGCTGGTCAGGCTGGTCTCAAACTCCTGACCTCGTGATCCACCCACATTGGCCTCCCAAAGTGCTGGGATTACAGGTGTGAGCCACCGCGCCCGGCCGAAAAGAAAGTATTTTCAACAAATAGTACCGGAACTCGGTAAAATATGGAGAAAAATGAATATCAATCAGCGTCCCCTTTCTCTTACCCACTCCTCAGCCCCAAGGTCGCCCTGGGAACCCTTCGCAGGCAGGACCGTGACTCGCCTGGCTTTCGGGAGGCTGATTTTCCGCTCCCTGGGCCCGCGAAGCGCTGGGTGCGGAGGAACTGCTGGAAAGGACCTGCCTCCACGTGGGACTGCCGCCAAGTCGCATCCCTGTCATGCACCAGGTAGTCCCCCATGGTTTAAGAACTCTCAAGACTCTTTAACAGGTTAGGAAAATCCAGAGGAAAGGCAGAATTGGGTCCCTCGGGCTTGCCTGACACCAGGGACAGTGGAGTTGAGGTGACATTTCACTGGCATGGAAACCTGAGACCAATAGCAGGATGCGCCGGGCTCGGTGGCTCACGCTTGTAATCCCAGCACTTTGGGTGGCCAAGGAGGGCGGATCACGAGGTCATGAGTTCGAGACCAGCCTGGCCAAAACAGTGAAACCTCGTCTCTACTAAAAATACAAAACTTAGCTGGGCGTGGTGGCGGGCGCCTGTAATCCCAGTTACTCAGGAGGCTGAGGCAGGAAAATCGCTTGAACCCGGGAGGCGGAGGTTGCAGTGAGCCGAGATCGGGCCACTGCACTCCAGCTAGGCGACAGAGCTAGACTCCATTAAAAAAAAAAAAAACAAAAAAAAAACGCAGGATGAATCACTCGCCCGGTAGTGACGGAAGAGGCCGTAGAAGCCTCTTAGAGGCCAGATTCCGCGGTGGCGGCCTCTGTGCCCTTCATTCCGCTACCCATCCGTCCACCGAGTGCCTGCTAGTAGCCAGGAATCCGGCCACGGAGAGACTGAGGTCGACTCCCGACCGAGAAGCCTTGCGCTGGGACCAGTCGTTTTGACAGTAGCAAAACGACTCCGAATGCAGCAGCATCCACGCGGCGGCCGTGTTTGAGGAACAGAAGCTGAGGGCGGCGAGGGCGGCGAGGGCGGTCACAGAGGAAGGAAGTTCAGGGTTGGCCAACAGGAGCCGCAGGTGCCCCGAAAAGGGGGCGGGGTCAGGGGTGCCCTGAACTCCGAATGCGAACTTCTGTCTTATCACAGCCAAGCACGCTGCTTCTTAGATTGACCTGGCAGGATGGCGCCACCACCAGCTGGAGTAAAGCTGGGCGCGTTCCTGGCAGTGACTCCGAATCCGGGGAGCGCAGCGAGTGGGACAGAGGCAGCCACAGCCACACCCAGCAAAGTGTGGGGCTCTTCCGCGGGGAGGATTGAACCGCGGGGCGGGGGCCGAGGAGCGCTCCCTACCTCTATGGGACAGCAGGGACCCAGTGCCCAGGCCCGGGCAGGGCGCGTCGTAGGACCCAGGTCGGCGCAGGGAGCCAGCCCTGGGCTCCGGGTCCACAAGACCCTCAAGTTTGTCGTCGTCGGGGTCCTGCTGCAGGTGAGTCCCCATCGCGGTCCTGCCTGGGGAAAAGCGCGCCTGGCACCGGGAGGGGGCAGGGAGAGAGGGGGACACGGCGGGGGTGCCTGGCCCTGGTCACTTGTGGCGGGGCATGTCCGGGCAGAGGAGTCCGTCGTCGAAGTCCGAGGAAGAGCAGGGTCCCCGGGGCCAGGCAGGAGCGGCCGGGGCCTGGAGGGAGCAGAGCCCCCTCCCGCAAGAGTCTGGGTCCGGGGACTCCACCACGTTGGCCGCTGCCTAGCGCGGCTCCCTGCTCCCCACACTTCAAGATGTATCGGGACGTTTCAGAATCGATAGAGCTCAAGTGTGTAAACTTCCAAGCCACCTCCGAGCCACACCGGCTGCGTGAATGGGGAGCACCATTCTCCTCCCCACTCCCTCATTCCCTCCCCACCCCCATCCTTCTTTTCTCTCTCTCTCTCTCTCTTTTTTTTTTGAAACGGAGTCTCGCTCTGTCGCCCAGGCTGGAGTGCGTTGGCGCGATCTCGGCTCACTGCAACCTCCGCCTTCCGGGTTCAAGCGATTCTCCTGCCTCAGCCTCCCGAGGAGCTGGGACTACAGGCGCCCGCCACCACGCCCGGCTAATTTTTTGTGTTTTTGGTAGAGACGGGGTTTCACCGTGTTAGCCAAATCCGCCCGCCTCGGCCTCCCAAAGTGCTGGGATTACAGGCGTGAGCCACCGCGCCGGGCCCTCCATCCTTCTTTTCTTAGACAAATCGGTTAAACACGCAGCCCGGCAGAAAAAGTAACTTTCTCTCCGCTGCTTGTTTCTTCCGTTTCGAGTCCACTAAACACACCGGCAGCAGTTTCCTGCCAGCCACTTTCTTGCACATCAACAGGTACAGGGCAGTGAATTGACCACCAGGCAGGCAGCCAAGACCGGGGCACGCCCTTCCTTCAGGAGGCAGCGTTTCCTGTGAAAGCAATCACTCAGTCTGGAAAAATGCCAATACCTTCAGTTCTCTTTCAAGTTCATTAAGTCTCTATCAATTGTTCTCTTTCAGATTCCTTCTATGTTAAGGAAAAACAAAACAAAAGCCAAATTACCTCAAAGATAAACCAGTCTTACAAGTGTCGGTAAATTTTAAGTGTTTTTGTTTAACAAACTAAACAAAATCCAGGAAACCAATAGCATTTTGTAATCTCCAAATAATTACAGAATTTATGTTTTAAACATCAGTTTATATTAGGTGGAACCCACGGTTGATGCTTATTTTTAATACGCTTATTAAATGGCTTTCTTTTTGACAGGCTAGTGCGATTCCAGGTGGATGTAGGGCTCACCTGTGTAGACAAGGTCAAACATCTGAATTTGGTGGTTTTGGAAATGTGACAGTGCGTTTGTGTGGCTATAAAAAAATACTTGAGGCTGGATAATTTATAAAGAGGTTTATTTGACACATGATTCTGCAGGCTGTACAAGAAGCATGACACCAGCATCTGCTTCTGGTGAGGCCTCAGGAAACTTCCACTGGTGGTGAAGGGGAAGGACAGCTGGATTCTGCCCATCAGGGAAGGGGGTGGGGAGAATGGCAGGGGGAGGGGGATGATTTCTGAAAGGGGAGCGGGAGGGGCCAGGTTCATCCTAACAGCCAGCTCTCATGGAAACTAAGAGTGACAACTCCTGGGGGAATGTGGGAGGGGGCAGGTATGGCACCAAGCCTTTCATGAGGGATCCACCCCAAACCCCAACAGGCCCCACCAGCTACATTGGGGTTCAGATTTCAACATGAGACCTGGCAGGGACAAAGGACCCATAGCAGACACCAAGGCCTTCTTCCATCCCACAGGACCCTCTCATCCCACCATCCATCAGCCTTCTTCCTGTGCATTTATAGGTACTTTAGCTTTTAAAAATTCTGACTGAACAACAAATCACATCAGATGTTTTCTATCAGCCCATGCATGTATCTCATTTTCTTTAACAGCATCATAATATTTAGTGCATGGGTGAAACACATGGGGTGAACCACAGTTGATTTTAATCTTCCATCCTATGGGCAATTGTTAACATTATGTCCTGCCTTTGTTTTTACTAATTCCAGCAGCATTGTAGTGAGAACCCTGGTATGTATCATATGTCCATGTGTCAATATTCTCTGGAGTATCGGGCAGCCCTTTAAAAGAGGAATTCTTGGGTCAATGAGCTCATTAATTTAGAATTTTGTTTGGATAGTGCTAAATTGTCCTTCGGGAGAAGATTGTACCAATGTTACTCTCACACCAAGAATACACAAGCGTGCCCGTGTCCCTGCACCCTTACTACGTGGAACTTCCATTCTTTGCTACTCTTAAGAGGTAAAAAATGATAGACCTCAATGTTTGTATTTTTTTATTTCAGTGTTATTAGAGATTTTCAAGGATCCAGGAGTTTTTTGAGACTGGGAGTAGATGACCTAGAGCTAATCTTCCAGATTAGACTGCTGGGGAAGGAGCAGGGAAGACCGCAGTCGCACCTCTGCACTTGGGAAACCGAGGTCAGCCGGGGCCAGTCCCTGCCACCCGCCATGCCTGTGAATAGAGATAAGGTCTCTGTCCTCAGGCTGTCAGGATGACATCAGATGAGCCTGGAGCTGAGCTCAGTTGCTGACCCCAGGTCCTGGCTCTGTCAGTGCTAGGCTGGCCCAATCTCTGTGCCAGGTCCTTCCACCTCGCCTCTCTCTTTATCAAAGTAGGAAATGAGAAATTCTGAAGGCTCAGAAGCTTAGACACTCAGGCTGTCAAAGAGCCCAGAGACTGGAGGCTGAAGATGGCCCGAGTTGTCCGTGCTCCTCTTCAGCTCTGTGACTCTGGTGTGGCCCAGCTCCTTCCTGTAAAATAAGACAGAGATAAAAGTCTGCAAAGGCCCTGTATAAACTGCAGTGCACTGTATTGGCAGTGGACTGTGTGACTCTGCTGTGGCCCCAGCTCCTTCCTACAAAATAGGCACATATAAAAGTCTGCAGAGGCCCTGTGTAAACCACAGTGGTCTGTGTTGGCAGATGTGTGTTGTCATGTAGGAGGACAAATCACACTCTCAGGGCTGGTGTCACTCACTCAGGACTCTGGATCCCCAGGGCACCTGTCCTCCACCCAGCAGAGGCTGCACCTGCTGCTACCTGCACCTCAGCACGGGCTCCCTGAGCTTGGGGCAGAAGGTTCTAAGGAATGGGGTGGGGTGCCATGGGGAGGGGACGTGGAGGAACAGAGGAGCCAGACTTCAAGTGAGGACAAAGATGGCACTGCAGGGCCACAGCCTGGTTTACCTGCCACGTTTCCTTCCAGTTTTCCTTCTAGTGGGCGCCCGGCACTGGTTGCAGTTTGAAGAGTGAGCAGGAGAGGTCTCCATCCACGTGGCTGCAGATGGCTGCTCACTCAGCCCCTACTGAGAGGCCACAGTCCCAGTTCTGATCCTTGTCCTGTATCCAGGAGTGGCAGGGCAGCGAGGCTCCAGCTTTCAGGGACGGGGACAGTGGGGACAGTGCCATGCTCCGAGCCTGTGCTGTTGGACAGTTGGTGTCCTGCTCCCAGCCAGATACTGCACATCTTCATTCAGGGTATTTTCCTAACCTAAGGGAGATGGGGCTTATTGCTATCTTTTTGTCTGGGGAGAAAATGAGATTTAAGAGGAGGAAGTCCCCAGCATTTGGGACCTGGCCTGCTTGATAGTAGCAGCTGCCTGTTGGTCTGGGAAGGGGCTCTTCTGGATTCTCAGGCAGGTATCTGTGATAATGGGGAAAGGAGAAAGGGTTTGCTTTGTAGGGAAGAGCAGGGTGCACTCAGCACCTCAGACACCCACCTGTGGCCAGGAGGGGATGTGAATCATCACATTTTACAGATGAGGGGACCACAGCTCAGAGGGGGAAAGTGTGTGCAGCTCAGAGGTGGAAAGTGTGTGCACTTGGCCGTAGGCAAGTCTGTCCAGGGCACTGGTAGGAATGAGAGAAACTAGGAATGACCACTTTAAAAACTTAGATGAAGAAAATTTCAAAGTTAAGTCATTGGAGTTTGTTGGTAATACATTTGTATGGCTTAGGTCATGTTAAGTGCATCACCCCCTCACCCCGTGTCTGCTGTTGGCCTCAGCACTGAGTTGAGGGAAAGGGGAACCGTCCTGGTGAAGAGGAGAGGGGAGCAGCACCGGCTGGGGTGGGGCCTCTGCCACTGCCTCTTCCTGCTGTGGTTTCTCTGGGCTTAGGCGGCCCCTCACACCTGGCTTGTCTGTGGGGAGATCTTTGTTCTCTGACTGCTTTTAAGACTTTCTCCTTAACAGTGGTTTCAGCACTTGGATGGTAGCAAAAATAATCTGCTGGAGCCATGTCTGTAGCATTTTCGCCCTCCCCTTCTGTATAATAGCAGCCATATTTTGGCCTCTGCAGGGCTAAGGTCCTCCGAGCAGCTGCTTCTCCACATCTCTGCCCTGCACTTGGCCTCTGGGAGCTCCTGGTGTTCCTTAGCAGAGTCCACAGGGTTCTTTGGGGTCCCGTCCCTGTGCTGGGGCCTGGAGCCTGTGACCTGAGGCGGTGAACTGAGGCCACCACTGGGCTCACCTCATGGGCTTGGAGGAAAAGTCATTCACCCAGGAAGTAGATGATGAGCCCTTTACTCTGAGAATGTCTGCGCCTGGTGCCGGTGGGAGGACAAATGAGTCCTGCCTGTGTCAATCCTGCTCCCTGGAGCCCACAGTCTGGTGCAGGAGGTGTCACCAGGGACCTAAATGGCGATCAGGAAGCATGGGGGCCACCTCCCCCACCCCCCACCTCCAGAGAGGCTGTGCCGGCTCCAGGGACGCCATTCCTCCCTACGTGGCTCTGGCAGAGGGAGGCTGTGCGGTTGCAAGGCCCCAGTTCATGGTATTGTTGGCGTGGAGGACGTGGTTTCATTAAAATCAACATTGAGAGTAATGATTGTACTAACAACAGCATGTGCTGAAATGCAGTACTTGTGCGTGCCAAGCTCTATTCTCAGCACTTTATACACATATGAACACACTTAATCCTCATACAACCAGACTGTACAGGAACCTGCATTGTCCTTGTTTTAGATGAGCAGCATGAGACGCAGAACATTCGTTCAGTGGAGGGACTGGACAGGAGGATGAGCGACCCTCGGGGACAGCAGCAGTGATTGGGTCACTGGGTTCTGCTGACCTTTCCCAGGGGAGTATTTGGTGCTTGTTCATGAGGCCTGCATTTGCCTAGCACTGGGTCACAGCTAGGGATCCCTGAGAAATCATTTAAAGCCACCTCTTATTTCCAGAATGATAAACGTGTTTAGAGAAGAAGTGGTTTACCCCAGACCATGAGGCTGGCCCGAGACTACAAGACAGATGGCTTGCTTCTTAACCCAGGGGTCTTTTTATACCAAAAGAACAAAGACAGAAAAAAGCCACAAAAACTCAAAGGAAGCAGATTTGCAACCACAGCCAACCTCAGAACAATTCTGAGTTGCTCATTTTAAGATCAACAAGGCATTTTTTAGGGTGTCTATGCCTGAAGGAGGAAATCACAGTGTGAATATCAAACTTGCCTCTAAAACAGCCTAACACAATACGGGTCCAGGAAGAACAAGGCAAGGAAACCCCCTGGTGAATGACTCATCTCAGGAAGAGGCAGCGTCAGGAGAGTCTATGGAGAAGACCTGGAACAAGACCTCTCTCTCCTGCTCTCTCACACACACACACACACCCCCATGAGCCCAAATCTGTGAACTGAGAACCTCACTTCTCTGACTCACCTTCCATCTCCCTCAATCAGAGACGCCCACAAACCTCAGAGCTGCATCTCAGCATCGCTTGTTTTGACTCCCCTCCCCCGCTGCCTTGACTTCCTTTCTGCCTGGGAACCTGTCTGTGTGGACTTTTCCCTCTATGTCTACCGGTGTCCTGCCACCAATGGCATTTGTCACCTCTACCAGGGTAGCCCCTCATGACTCGGGGTATTGATGGCTGTGCCTCATCTCCCTGTGAACGGGAACTGTCCTAAGGAAAGGGAGGGTCGTGCCTTGTTCCTGATGCTCCACGATTCCTTGCACAGTGTGGTCACCAGGTGCTGATGTGCCCTCCTTGGATGAATGAGTAATGTGGGTTCTAGGAAGCCTGCACTAACGCGGATGTGACGTCCTCAGCCTTTCATAGACTATGTTTCCTATGAGAGGTGGGAAGAACAGCTGAACAGAAGGCTGGGGACTGCCCAGGTCCAGAGTCACCAAGAGCTTGTTGGCAGGTTTTCACTTGCTATTAGCAGAGGTTTTTTTTTTTTTTTTTTTTTTTTTTTTTTTTTTTAAGGCACTATTTTTAGTGTTAAAAGTGAGTTCAGGCCAGGCGCAGTGGCTCACACCTGTAATTCCAGCACTTTGGGAGGCTGAGGCGGGCAGATCACAAGGTCTGGAGATAGAGACCATCCTGGCCAACTTGGTGAAACCCCATCTCTACTAAAAATACAAAAATTAGCTGGGTGTGGTGGCGTGCGCCTGTAATCCTAGCTACTAGGGAGGCTGAGGCAGGAGAATCCCTTGAACCAGGGATTCGGAGGTTGCAGTGAGTTGAGATTGTGCCACTGCACTCCAGCCTGGCGACAGAGCCAGACTCCGTCTCAAAAAAGGAAAACAAACAAACAAAAAGAATTCATCAGAAGGCATAATGATCATAAATGTGTGTATAAAGCTTTAAAATACATGAAGCAACGCTCAAAAGGATTAAAGGGAGATCATGTCACCCCCTTCTTAGCAATTGATAGAATGATCAGATGAAAACAGTAAAATATCAGATCTGAACATTTTCAACCACCTTGACTTAATTGACATTTTTTTTTTTTTTTTTTGAGACGGAGTCTCGCTCTGTCGCCCAGGTTGGAGTGCAGTGGCGCGATCTCGGCTCACTGCAAGCTCCGCCTCCCGGGTTCACGCCATTCTCCTGCCTCAGCCTCCTGAGTAGCTGGGACTACAGGCGCCCGCCACCGCGCCTGGCTAATTTTTTGTATTTTTAGTAGAGACGGGGTTTCACTGTGGTCTCGATCTCCTGACCTTGTGATCCGCCCGCCTCGGCCTCCCAAAGTGCTGGGATTACAGGCACGAGCCACCGCGCCCGGCCGACTTAATTGACATTTATAGAGCACACATGCAACATCTATGGGAGATACCTTCTTTTCTATGAACATGGTACTTCACCAAGATAGACCATGTTATGAACTATCAAACAAATCTAAAAACATTTAAAACGAAGGAAATTATATAAAATGTGTTCTCTAATCTTAATGAAGTTAAAGTGTTAAGCAATAACAAAATCTAGAAAGACTCCCAAAATGTGAATATTAAGCAACATATTTATAAATAACTCATAGTTCATGGATGAAATCAAAAGAGGATTCAAAGCATTTCTTTTCTTTTTCTTTTCTTTTTTTTTTTTTTGAGATGATGTCTCATTCTGTCGCCCAGGCTGGAGTGTAGTGGCATGATCCTGGCTCACTGCAGCCTCTGCCTGCTGGGTTCAAGCGATTCTCCTGCCTCAGCCTCCCGAGTAACTGGGACTACAGGCGCCTGCCACTACACCTGGCTCGTTTTTGTATTTTTAGTAGAGATGAGGTTTTACCATGTTGACCAGGCTGGTCTTGAACTCCTGACCTCATGATCCACCTACCTCAGCCTCCCAAAGTGCTGGGATTACAGGCGTAAGTCACTGTGCCTGGCCTGGAGTTTCTTTTTGGGGTGATGATGAAAATGTTCAAAAATTGATTTTATTGATGGTTATACACTTCTGTAAATATATTTAAAGAATTATATGATACATAAAGTATATCTCAGTAAAGTTCTTAAGGATTAAAAGGAGAATGGCATCAAAATCAATGACTCAGAGGTCTGCATTACTCACCTGTAAAGTAAGTATAAATTAAACTCAAAGGTAGTACCAAGATGACAAGGAAATAATAAGACTGAAATCAATGAAATAGAATTCAAACAGTAAAAGGAATCAACAAGCCAAGAGTTGGTTCTCCTAAATGATCAACAAAATTAATAAAAGTAATAAACTGGTTGGGGGAGGTGGCTCATCTCTGTAATCCCAGCACTTTGGGAGGCCGAGGCGGGCAGATCACCTGAGGTCTAGAGTTTGAGACCAGCCTGACCAACATGGAGAAACCCTGTCTCTACTAAAAATAAAAAATTAGCCAGGCGTGCTGGTGCATGCCTGTAATCCCAGATACTTGAAAGGCTGAGGCAGGAGAATCGCTTGAACCTAGGAGGCAGAGGTTGCAGTGAAGCCAAGATTGCACCACTGCACTTCGGCCTGGGCAACAAGAGTGAAACTCCATCTCAGAAAAAAAAAAAGTAATAAACCAAACTTTAAAAGAAAAAAAGAACAACAGCACAAAATACCAATATCAAGAATTAATGATGGGATATTATTACAAGCTCTACAGCCATTAAAAGGATAATAGTGGGATCTTACGAATAACTATGCCGATCAATTTGACAACTTAGATTAAATAGACAAATTTCTTAAAAAACACTACTTAGCAAAATAGCCATAAGAAGTAAAGATAATTTAAATATTCCTAAAGTTGTCTATGAATTGCAGTTCATTGTTTGTTTGTTTATTTATTTATGTTATTTTTTGAGTTGGAGTCTTGCTCTGTCACGCAGGCGGGAGTGCAGTGGTGTAATCTTGGCTCACTGGAACCTTTGCCTCCTGGGTTCAAGCGATTCTTCTGCCTCAGCTTCCTGAGAAGCTGGGATTACAGGCACCCACCACCATGCTCAGCTAATTTTTTTGTATTTTTGGTAGAGGTGGGATTTCACCATGTTGGCGAGGCTGGTCTTGAACTCCTGACCTCAGGTGATCTGCCCATCTTGGCCTCCCAAACTGCTGAGATTACAGGCGTGAGCCACCCTGGCGAAATTCATTGTTTAAATGCTCACATGATGAAAACTGTAGGCCCATGTCATTTCACTGAATTCTATAAATATTTTTGGAAGAAACACCAACAGTTGACAAATTGTTTCAGGACATAAAGAAGGAGGAAAAACTTCTTTACTGTTTTAAAAGGCAAACATCATTCTGATACCAGAATCTGACAGAAGTTACAAAAAAAGAAAAATACTGATCAATATCTATTATAGATACAGATGTAAAAATCCTTAATTCAACAATAGCCAATTGAATTCTCCAAGAAGATAATACACTGTAAGAAAGTAGGGTTTATTCCAGGAATACAGTTGGATTAAGATCTGAAAATTAATGTTACTCATGATATTAACAGCATGAAGGAGAAAAGCTATATAAACACATCAATGGAAGCAGAAAGAACATTTGACAAACTTTGACTTCCATTTATGATTTAATAATTCTCTTTAGAAACAGAAGAGAACTTCCTTAAAACTGATTAAATGCATGTATAAAAGCTATGGCTAACATCTGTTAAAATAGTAGAATATTGAATGTGTTCATTCCATGATTAGGACCAATTCCAAGCATGTTCCTGTAGATCACATCCATTTGGCATTGAACTCAGGGTCCTAGCCAATGCAGTATGGCAGGAGAGAAAGACAGAATAATTGGGAAGGAAGGAATGGGACTACCTTCATTTGCAGAGAACTACTAGAACTAACAGGTGGCTCTAGCAGGTCACAAGATACAAGCCAGGTACTACACAAGGAAATAGGACTGTGAGAGCAGAAAAGAGAAACAGAGTTTGAGGAAGAGACACTAATGTAGCTGTCGCCAAATACTAGAGAGACTTTTATGTAGAAAGGGGTTGCATTTGATCTCTTTTAAATCCTGGCAGCAGTCAAACTAAGCTCAGCCTAAGCTATTTTTAACAGCCTCGTCCTTCTCGTCCTCCACCTTCTCCTGCTCCTTCTCCCCCTTCCCTTCCCTTCCCTCCCCTCCTCTCCCCTTCCTTCCCCTCCCCTGGCCTCCCCTCCCTTCCCCTGGCCTCCCCTCCCCTCCCCTGGCCTTCCCTTCCCTTCCCTGGACTTCCCTGGCCTGGCCCGGCCTGCCCTTCCGTTGTTCCCTGGCCTGGCCCGGCCTGCCTTCCGTTGTTCCCTGGCCTGGCCCGGCCTGCCCTTCCGTTGTTCCCTGGCCTGGCCCGGCCTGCCCTTCCGTTGTTCCCTGGCCTGGCCTGGCCCGGCCTTCCCTTCCGTTGTTCCCTGGCCTGGCCCGGCCTGCCCTTCCGTTGTTCCCTGGCCTGGCCCGGCCTGCCCTTCCGTTGTTCCCTGGCCTGGCCCGGCCTGCCCTTCCGTTGTTCCCTGGCCTGGCCCGGCCTGCCCTTCCGTTGTTCCCTGGCCTGGCCCGGCCTGCCCTTCCGTTGTTCCCTGGCCTGGCCCGGCCTGCCCTTCCGTTCTTCGCTGGCCTGGCCCGGCCTGCCCTTCCGTTGTTCCCTGGCCTGGCCCGGTCAGCCCTTCCGTTGTTCCCTGGCCTGGCCCGGCCTGCCTTCCGTTGTTCCCTGGCCTGGCCCGGCCTGCCCTTCCGTTGTTCCCTGGCCTGGCCCGGCCTGCCCTTCCGTTGTTCACTGGCCTGACCCGGCCTGCCCTTCCGTTCTTCCCTGGCCTGGCCCGGCCTGCCCTTCCGTTGTTCCCTGGCCTGGCCCGGCCTGCCCTTCCGTTCTTCCCTGGCCTGGCCCGGCCTGCCCTTCCGTTCTTCCCTGGTCTGGCCCGGCCTGCCTTCCGCTCTTCCCTGGCCTGGCCCGGCCAGCCCTTCCGCTCTTCCCTGGCCTGGCCCGGCCTGCCCTTCCGCTCTTCCCTGGCCTGGCCCGGCCTGCCCTTCCGCTGTTCCCTGGCCTGGCCCGGCCTGCCCTTCCGCTGTTCCCTGGCCTGGCCCGGCCTGCCCTTCCGCTGTTCCCTGGCCTGGCTCGGCCTGCCCTTCCGTTGTTCCCTGGCCTGGCCCGGCCTGCCCTTCCGTTGTTCCCTGGCCTGGCCCGGCCTGCCCTTCCCTGCCCTCCCTGGCCTGGCCTGGCCGCCCTCCCCTGGCCTGGCCTGGCCTTCCCTCCCTCCCCTGGCCTGGCCTGGCCTGCCTTCCCTCCCCTGGCCTGGCCTGGCCTTCCCTCCCTCCCCTGGCCTGGCTTGGCCTGCCTTCCCTCCCCTGGCCTGGCCTGGCCTGGCCTGGCCTGGCCTGCCTTCCCCTCCCCTGGCCTGGCCTGGCCTGGCCTGCCTTCCCCTCCCCTGGCCTGGCCTGGCCTGGCCTGCCTTCCCCTCCCCTGGCCTGGCCTGGCCTGGCCTGGCCTGCCTTCCCCTCCCCTGGCCTGGCCTGGCCTGGCCTGCCTTCCCCTCCCCTGGCCTGGCCTGGCCTGGCCTGGCCTGCCTTCCCCTCCCCTGGCCTGGCCTGGCCTGGCCTTCCCTCCCTTCCCTGGCCTGGCCTGGCCTTCCCTCCCTTCCCTGGCCTGGCCTGGCCTTTCCGACGGAGTTTCGCTCTTGTTGTCCAGGCTGGAGTGTAGTAGCACGACCTCAACTCCTTGCAGCCTCCACCTCCTGAATTTAAGCGATTCTCCTGCCTCAGCCTCCGGAGTAGCTGGGATTACAGGTGCCGCCACCACGCCCAGCATATTTTTAGTAGAGATGGGGTTTCACCATGTTGGCCAGGCTAGTCTTGAACTCCTGACCTCAGGTGATCGCCCGCCTCGGCCTCCCAAAGTGCTGGGATTACAGGTGTGAGCCACCGCACCTAGCCTCCCTGCTCCTCCTTTTCTAATTGAACTTTGTAATTAAAAGAATCTCCCAGTTACAGAAAAGATGCAAAAATTATACTATACACTTTGCTTTGAACCACCTGAGAGCAAGCCACCCACAGAATGCACATCACCCTTTAACACTTGAGTGGGTATTTCCAACAAATAAGAACATTCTCCCGCATAACCACAATACAACCCTCAATATCAGACAGTAAGCATCAGTACATTACTACCAGCTAATCCTCAGACCCCAATGGTTTTCACTTGTCTTTATGATGTAATTTATTGTACAGAAATCCTGTCCTGAATAACTATACTGCTCTTTCATCTTTTTCTGACTCTAGTATTTCATGGGACATTGACAGACTGTTTTGGGGTTCAGGTTGTAAGGTGCCTTTTAAAAATTGAAGTTCATTATTTAATATTTGATTCAGTATCCTGCTTTTTAAAAAATGTACACATCATATAACCCTCATTAGTAAAAGTGTGTGTGTGTCTGTGTGTATGTGAACACCGCCCAATCACAGGAGAATATCCATTTTTCTCAAGGGTACATGAAACATTCTCCAGAACACACGATATGTTAGGCCACAAAACAAGCCTTAATACAATTTTAAAAATTGAAATAATATGGAGTATCTTTTCCAATCACAATAAAAGAAATTATAAATCAATAGCAGAAGGAAAACTGAAGAATCTGAAAATATGTGAAAATTAAAAAATCTAAAACAACCAATGGATAAAAAAAAATCAAAAAGGAAATTAGAAAATATCTTGAGAGGCTGAGCTCTGTAGCTCACGCCTTTAATCCCAGCAGTTTGGGATGCCAAGGTGGGCAGATCTTGGGAGGCCCCACCCCCCCAAAAAAGAAAATATCTTGAGACAGATGACAGGCACATTAAAATCTCAGAAATCGCCACTAAAGAACTTATCCATGTAACAAAAACAAAAAAAACAAAAAAAAAACAGTTGTACCCTCAAACCTACGGAAATTTAAAAAATGTTTCAAAGGAAAGTATCTTGAGACAAACGAAAACAATATACCAAAACTTACAGGATATATGAAAGCAGTGCTAAAATGAAAAATGACAGCTGTAAATACATTTTAAAAAATAGCTCAAATCAACAATCTACCTTTACATAATGAAGTAGAAAATGAAGAGCAAACGGCCGGGCATGGTGGCTGACGCCTGTAATCCCAGCACTTTGGGAGGCCGAGGTGGGCGGATCACAAGGTCAGGAGATAGAGACCATCCTGGCTAACACAGTGAAACCCCGTCTCTACTAAAAATACAAAAACAGCTGGGTGTGGTGGCGGGCACCTGTAGTCCCAGCTACTCATGAGGCTGAGGCAGGAGAATGGCATGAACCCAGGAAGCGGAGCTTGCAGTGAGCCAAGATCACGCCACTGCACTCCAGCGTGGGCAACAGAGCGAGACTCTGTCTCAAAAAAAAAAAAAAAAGAAAGAAAATAAAAGAAAGGAAAGAAAATGAAGAGCAAACTAAGCCCAAAATCAGGAAAAAAAGAGTAAGTAATAAAGATTAGGTCAGAGATAACAGAAATAGAGAATAGAAAAACTACAGAGAAACTCAAACTGAAAGTTGGCTCTTTGGAGAGATCCATAAAATGTACAAACCTTTACCTAGATGGACTAAGAAAAAAGACAGAAAACACAAATAATCAAAATCAGAAATGAAAGAGGGGACATTTCAAACAAATTTACAGAAATCCAAAGGATTATAAAAAATACTATGAATAATTGCATGTCAACAAAGTAGATCACATTGATAAAACTGGTAAATTATTAAAAACACACTACCCACCAATATTGAATCATTAAGAAATAGAGATTTTGAACACAGTTATAGTGAGGAGATAGAATCCATAATTCAAAACTTCCCAGCAAAGAAAAGCCCAGGACCAGTTGGCTTCAATGATGACGTCTATCAAACATTTAAAGAGGTAACATGAATTCTCCTCAAACTCTTCCAAGAAACTGAGTTGGAGGGAACACTTTCTAACTCTGTAGGCCCCGCATTACTCTGATACTATAGAAGTGATAAAAGGAGGTCTCCACGTCTTGTTCCTGATCTTGGAGAAAAAACTTTTAGTCTTTCACTATTGAGTAGGATGGTAACTGTTGACTTTTCATATGCAGCCTCTAAGTCTAAGATCTACAAGAATTATACAACTCTTGTAATAAAACTGCAATTTTACCTTGGGGTATATATCCAAAAGAATTGAAAGAAGGGGCTCAAAGAGATTTTGTGAACCCATGTTCATAGCAGCGTTATTCACAATAGCCAAGATGTGAACACAAACCAAGTGCTCATGGATAGATGAATGGATAAACAAAATATGATATATATACACACAATGGAAAGGAAGGAAATTCCAATGCATGGTACCACATGGATGGATCGTGATGATATTATGCTAATTGAAATATGACAGCCACAAGAAAAACATAAGGCACTGTATATTACCATTTATATGAAGTATGTACAGTAGTCAAATTCATAGAAACAGACAGTAGAATGGTAGTTGCCAAGGGCTGGGCAGGGGTGGGGACAAAGAGACAAATTTGAGTACAAACAAATGGTTGAGTTTCATAACTGGGAGAAAGATGCAAGTTCTGTCTAATTTTGGAGGGTTGGGGGAATGGAATGTAAGATTGATCTTGTAATGGGTAAGATCTGGAAGCCACTCATGCCAGTCCTTGCTTTGTCCCCATAGGTCGTACCTGGCTCAGCTGCAACCATCAAAGTTCATGATCAATCAGTCGGCACACAGCAATGGGAACACAGTCCTTTGGGAGAGTTGTGTCCACCAGGTACATTCTAAGACTGATCTCTAATCCTTGACACCTCTCTTTTCCTTACCATATACCATATACAAAAATCATCTCAAAATTCATCAATAACATTCTTTTTCCATGTTCTTCAAGTTTTGTGTTTTCTACAGTTTCTGGTTTTTCTGTTCAACAGATACTTATTGATCCTTTGCCAAATCCAAGGTTACGAATCTTTATTCCCATGTTTTCTCCTAAGAGTTTTGTAGCTTAACTCTTGATGCATTTTCAATTAATTTTTGTAAATGGCATCAGATAAGATTCCAGCTACATTCTTTTGCATGTGGCTATCCAGTTGCCATTCACTGAAATGATGATTTTTTCCATTAAATAGTCTTGGCATCCTTGTCAAAAACCAATTGACCGTAAAGGTATGGGTGTATTTTTGGACTCTCAATTCTTTTCCATTGATCTATATCTGTCCTTTTTCCAGTGCCACACTGTCTTGTAGCAAGTTTTGACACCAGGAAGTATGAATCTTCCTTTTTTTGTTTTCCTTTTCCAGAATTATTTTGTTAATGCTGGGCTTTTTGAAATTCCATATTAATTTTAGGATCAGCTTGCCAATTTCTAAAATCAACTGAGTTTCTCACAGGGATTGTGTTGCACCTGTCGCTCAGTTTAGAGGTTATTGACATCTTAACAATGAGAAGGCTTTTGATCCAAAAGCATGAGTTTTTAAAAATTTATTTAGATCACCTCTAATTTTTACAAACAATGTTTTGTAGTTTGCAGACTATAAATTTTGGGTTGATTTTGTTAAACTTATTTCTAGATATTTAATACTTTTTTATACTATTGTGGATAAAACCTTTTCTTAATTTCATTTTAGGATTCATCTTGAGTGTATGCAAATATAATTGATTTTCATACATTGATCTTGTATTCTATAACCTTGCAGAACTTGCTTATTATTATTAATGCTTTTATAGTGGCTTCCTTAGGATTTTCTCTATATAAGATCATATAATTTGCAAATAGAGAAAGTTTTACCTTTTCCTTTCCGATCTGGACGCTTTTTATTTCTTTTTCTTACCTAATTGTCCTGGCTAGAGCCTCCAGTATGATAATGAATAAAAGCAGTGAAAACAGATATCTTTTTTGGAGAAAATCTTTCAGTTGTTCACCATTACAATGTTAGCTGTGGGTTTTTGTAGATATTCTTTATCAGGTTGAGGAAGTTCACTTTTTTTCTTTGAGATGGGGTCTTGCTGTGTTGCCCAGGCTGGAGTGCAGTGGTGCGATCTTGGCTCACTGCAAGCTCTGCTTCCCAGGTTCATGCCATTCTTCTGCCTTAGCCTCCTGAGTAGCTGGGACTACCTGCCACCACACCTGGCTAATTTTTTGTATTTTTTTTAGTAGAGACGGGGTTTCACCATGTTAGCCAGATGGTCTCGATCTCCTAACCTCGTGATCTTCCTGCCTCGACTTCCCAAAGCTGGGATTACAGGCATGAGCCGCCACGCCTGACCTAGGAAGTTCACTTTTATTCTTATTTTGTGATTTTAATCATAAAATGGTGTTGGAGTTAGTAAAATGCTTTCTCTGTGTTTTTGAGATAATCATCTGACCTTTGGTTTTTATTCTATTGATGTAATTTGTTACATCAATTTATTTTGGGATGTTGAACCTATCTTGCATTCCTAGGATAAAACTTATTTGATCCTGGTATATAATTCTTTTTGTATGCTTTTGGATTCAACTTGCTAGTATTTTGTTGCAGATTTTTGCAACCATATTCATAAGAATCATTAGTCTGTAGTTTTCTTTCTTTGTGAGGTCCTTTTCTGGTCTTAATATTAAGCTAATTGTATTAATCCGTTTATGTGGTGCTGATGAAGACATACCCAAGGCTGGCAATTTACAAAAGAAGGAGGTTTAATTGGACTTATAGTTCATGTGGCTGGGGAAGCCTCACAATCATGGCAGAGGCAAGGAGGAGCAAGTCACATCTTACATAGATGGCAGCAAGCAAAGAGCTTGTGCAGGAAAACTCTGCCTTATAATAACCATCAGATGCCATGAGACTTACTCATTGTAATGAGAACAGCATGGGAAAGACCTGCCCCTGTGATTCAATTACTTCCCACCAGGTCCCGCCCACAACATGTGGGAATTCAAGATGAAATTTGGGTGAGAATACATCCAAACCATATCATTCCACCTCTGGCCCCTCCCAAATCTCATGTCCTTACATTTCAAAACCAATCATGCCTTCCCAACAGTCCCCCAAAGTCTTATTTCAGCAGTAACTCAGAAGTTTGCCATCCAAAGTTTCATCTGAGACAAAGCAAGTCCCTTTTGCCTATAAGCCTATAAAATCTAAAGCAAGTTAGTTACTTCCTAGATACAATGGGGGTACAGGCATTGGGTAAATACAGCCATTCCAAATGGGTGACATTTTCCAAAACAAAGGGGTTACAGGCCCCATGCAAGTTTGACATCCAGCAGGGCAGTCAAATCTTAAAGCTCCAAATGATCTCATTAGACTCCATGTCTTACATCCAGGTCACACTGATGCCAAGAGGCAGGTTCCCATGGTCTTGGGCAGCTCCACCCTTGTGGCAATGCAAGGTATAGCGCCCCTCCTGACTGCTTTCATGTGCTGGTGTTGAGCGTCTGCAGCTTTTCTAGGCACCCGGTGTAAGTGATCTGCAATTCTACCATTCTGGGGTCTAAAGTACGATGGCCCTCTTTTCACAGCTCCACTAAGCAGTGCCCCAGTAGGGACTCCGCCACATTTCCCTCCCACACTACCCTAGCAGAGGGTCTCCATGAGGGCCTTGCCCCTGCAGCAAACTTTTGCCTGGGCATCCAGGCATTTCCATACATCTTCTGAAATTTACGTGGAGGTTCCCAAACCTCAGTTCTTGACTTATGTGCACCTGCAGGCTTAACACCATGTGGGAGCTGCCAAATCTTGGGGCTTACGCCCTCTGAAGCAACAACCCAAGCTGTACCTTGGCCCCTTTTAGTCACAGCTGGAGTGGCTGGAATGTAGGGCACAAAGTCCCTAGACTGCACACAGCAGAAGACCCTGGGCTCCTACCACGAAACTATTTTCTCTTCGGCCCTCAGGCCTGTGATGGGAGAGGCTGCCATGAAGACCTCTGACACGCCCTGGAGACGTTTTCCCCATTGTCTTGGGGATTAACATTCAGTTCCTCCTTACTTATGCAGATTTCTGCAGCCAGCTTGAATTTCTCCTCAGAAAATGGATTTTCTTTTCTGTCACATAGTCAGGTTGCAAATTTTCCAAACTTTAATGCTCTTGTTCCCTTATAAAACTGAATGCCTTTTACAGCACCCAGGTCACCCCTTGAATGATTTGCTGCCTAGAAATTTATTCTGTCAGATATCGTAAATCATCTCTTCCCAGTTCAAAGCTCCACAGATCTCTAGGGAAGGGACAAAATGTCACCTCTCTTTGCTTTCTTTGCTTAAACATAACAAGAATCACCTTTGCTCCAGTTCCCAACAAGTTCCCCATCTCCATCTGAGACCACCTCAGCCTGGACTTTATTGTCCATATCACTATTCGGCTTTTGGTTAAAGCCATTCAACAAGTCTGTAGGAAGTTCCACACTTTCCCACATTTTCCTGTCTTCTTCTGAGCCCTCCAAACTGTTCCAACTTCTGCCTATTACGTAGTTCCAAAGTTGCTTCCACATTTTCAGGTATCTTTTCAGCAGTTCCCTACTCTACTGGTACCAATTTGCTGTATTCGTTTTTTTGTTTGTTTGTTTGTTTTCTGTTTTTTTTTTTCATGCTGCTGATAAAGACATACCCAAGACTGGGCAATTTACAAAGAAAGAGGTTTAATTGGACTTACAGTTCTACGTGGCTGGGGAAGCCTCACAATAATGGCAGAAGGCAAGGAGGAGCAAGTCATGTCTTAAATGGATGGCAGCAAGCAAACAGCTTGTGCAGGAAAATTCCCCCTTATAATAACCATCAGATCTTGTGAGACTTACTCATTATCATGAGAACTGCAAGGGAAAGACCTGCCCCACATGATTCAATTACCTCCCATTGGATCCCTCCCACAACATATGGGAATTCAAGATGAGATTTGGGTGGGGACACAGTCAAACCATATCAGTAATATTGTCCTTATACAATGAATTGGAAAGTGCTGCCTCCTCCACTGTCTTTAAAAAGGGTTTGTGAATAATTGGTATGAATTCTTCTTGAAATGGTTGGTATAATTCAATGGTAAAGCCAACTGGGCCTTGACTTTTTTTTTTCTGGTGAAAACATATACATATATTTAGAATTAGCCAACTGGATTCAGTTTAGATGATCCCAGTTTTGTTGGCAAAATCCAAGGCATGGTAATCAGGAGCCAGTCAAACATATGCCGCCTTCTCTCCATCAGGCATAATCAGGGTGTTGAACCTTGGCCACATCAATGTTATAGAGCTTCTTCACAGCCTGTTTGATCTGGTGCTTGTTGGTTTTAACATCCACAATGAACACAAGTGTGTTGTTGTCTTCTATCTACTTCATGGCATACTCAGTGGTCATTGGAAGCTTGATGACAGCATAGTGGTCAAGCTTGTTTCTCCTGGGGGTGCTCTCCAGAGTCTCAGTAGCTTGGACCACTAGAAGGTGGATGACGTATGGATATTCTTTTTTTCATGGCTCTGGACATCTTTCTACACTGCCTTCTTGGCCTTCAAAGGCTTTGCATTGCTTCAGCTTTAGGAGGAGCAGGAGCTTCCTTCTTTGCTTTCAGTGCCATCTTGTGAAAAACGACTTTTCTTTAGGAGTAGTTTTTGATTACTGAGTCAAAATCTTTACTTGCTGTTTGTCTATGCAAATTGTCTATTTCATCTTGATTCACTTTCAGTAGTTTGTGTCTTTCTAGAAATTTGTCCCTTTCATCTAAGGTACCTAATTTTTTATTGTACAGGTTTCATAGTATTCTTTCATAATTTTTAAATTTCTGTATAATCTGTAGTAATGTGCTGTCTCTCATTTCTGATTCTAATACAGTCATTGCCTCAGTTGGTGATGGGAACACATTCTGAGAAGTGCATCATTGTGCAAACATCATAGAGTGTACTTCCACAAACCTAGATGATATAGCCTATTGCTCTTAGATTACAAACCTGTACTGGTAGGCAATTGTAACACAATGGTAAGTATTTGAGTTCCTAAACATATGTGAACATAGAAAAGGCCCAATAAAAATATAGTATAAAAAGTTTAAAAAAATGGTGCGGTTGTCTAGGGCACTTACAATGAATGGAGCTTTCAGGACTGGATCTTGTCTGGGTGAGTCAGTGAATGGTGAGTGAATGTGAAGGCCTGGGACATTCCTGTACACTGCTATGGACTTTATAAACACTGTACATTTAAGCTACAACAAATCTGTAAAATTTTTTTTTCTTCCTTCAATATTAACTTTAGTGTAACTGTTTTACTTTATAAAGTTTTTAATTTTTAAAACTTTTTCACTCGTTTTAACAACACTTAGCTTAAAAAACAAACACATTGTACAACTGTACAAAAATATGTTCTTTATATTCTCATTCTATAGGCATTTTTATATTTTTAACTTAAAATTTTTTTTTACTTAAAATTTTTTTTTGTTAAAAACTAAGACAGAAACACACCCATTGGCTGGGCGCGGTGGCTCACACCTGTAATCCCAGCACTTTGGGAGGCCAAGGCAGGCAGATCACGAGGTCAGGAGATTGAAACCATCCCAGCTAACATGGTGAAATGCCGTCTCTACTAAAAATACAAAAAATTAGCCAGGCATGGTGACAGGCACCTGTAGTCCCAGCTACTCGGGAGGCTGAGGCAGGAGAATCGCTTGAACCTGGGAGGCAGAGGTTGCAGTGAGCTGAGATTGTGCCACTGTACTCCAGCCTGGGCGACAGAGTGAGACTTCGTCTCAAAAAAAAAAAAAAAAAAAGAAAGAAAGAAACACACACATTAACCTTCGCCTACACAAGGAGAGGTTCAGCAACATCACTGTCCTTCACCTCCACATCTTGTCGCATTGGAGGATCTTCAGGGGCAGACACACGTGGAGCTGTCATCTCCTATCTCCTCTGATAACAATACCTTCTTCTGGAAAACTGCATGAGGCAGTTTTACAGTTACCTTTTTCATTTGTAAGTAGGAGTACACTCTAAAATAACAATACATTGCATAGTATCAAAAACACATAAATCAGTAAGTCATTTATTATCAGTATCAAATATTACATATAGAAATTCATTATATGTGCTATACTTTTAAACAATTGGCAGTGGAGTAGGTTTGTTTACATCAGCATTGCCACAAACACCTGAGTAATGCATTGACTTATGACATTACTAAGCGATAGGAATTTTTCTGCTCCATCATAATATTATGGGACCACCATCACATATGTGGTTCATTGTTGACCAAAACGTCATCATGCAGTGTGTGACTATAATTTGAGTCTTATTTTTTCCCTGTGTTAATTTTCTTAATACCATTAGTTGTGCCAATATATCAATCAATTTAAAGAACTAGATTTTGAGTTCATTAATTTACTCTGTTGTTTTTCTATTCTCTGTCTCATTAATTTCTGCTCTAATCTGTATTATTTTCTTCCTTCTGCTTGCTTTATGTATAGTTTGCTCTTCTTTTTCCAGTGTCTTAGAGTGGATTATTAGGTTATAGATTGAGATATTTCTTCTTCCTTAATAGACATTTAGGAAGGATTTTTCTTGTTCCTTAATAGACAATTTCTCTGTAAACTTCAGTTATGTTAGCTGTATCCCATAGGTTTTCATATGTTGTGTCTTCATTTTCATTCGTCGTATTTTCTGATTTCTCTTTTTATTTCTTCTTAGACAAGTTGGTTGTTTAGGAGTGTGCTATTTAATTTTTATATAGCTGTGAGGTTCCCCAGTTTCTTCCTGCTATTGATTTCTAATTTTATTCCATTGTGGTAGGAGAGTGTACTTTGTATTATTTCTATCCTTTTAAGTGTATTAAGGTTTATCTTATGGCCGAGCATATGGTCTATTTTGGAGAATGTTCTATGTGCACTTTAAAAGAATGTATATCTTGTTTTGATTGAGTAGAGTGTTTTATAGACATCTGTCTGGTCTAGTTGTTAGTTGTGTTGTTCAAGTCTGCTACTTTCTTGTTGATGTTCTTTCTAGATTTTTTGGTATGAATTCCTATAGGTTAAGGAAACTGTGCTTTTAAGTGTGGTTTTCATTGCAAATATTTTCTCCTAGTTTGTTTTCATGTTAGTCATGATTTCTTCCATGCAGTTTTCTTCCTAATTTTTATATAATTAACTTTACGCAACTTTTTAGTTTCTCGTGAGACTGAGAAGGTCCTTTCTCTCTCCAAACTTGAAAGAAAAATTTCTCGGCCCGGCGCGGTGGCTCAAGCCTGTAATCCCAGCACTTTGGGAGGCCGAGACGGGTGGATCACGAGGTCAGGAGATCGAGACCATCCTGGCTAACCCGGTGAAACCTCGTCTCTACTTAAAAAAATACAAAAAACTAGCCGGGCGAGGTGGCGGGCGCCTGTAGTCCCAGCTACTCGGGAGGCTGAGGCAGGAGAATGGCGTGAACCCGGGAGGCGGAGCTTGCAGTGAGCTGAGATCCGGCCATTGCACTCCAGCCTGGGCGACAGAGCGAGACTCCGTCTCAAAAAAAAAAAAAAAGAAAAAAAAAAGAAAAATTTCTCATGCAGTACTTGTGTGGTTTCATACTTTACAGTTGACACCTTGATAGAACTAGTCTCTATTTCTTTATAGGAAGAGCATAAGCAAGAAGCTTTATTATTTTTCAGCAGTAACCTTAGTTGCCCCAGCACTACTACTGAATGATCACATTTTTATCATTGGTAGTGTCATCATCATAACACATCATCAAGGAAGTTGCTTTTAACAGTTAGGGTTTTTTGGCTGAGCTCAGTGGATCACTCCTGTAATCCCAGCACTTTGGGAGGCCGAGGCAGGCGGTTCATGAGGTCAGGAGATTGAGACCATCCTGGCTAACACGGTGAAACCCCGTCTCTACTAAAAAATACAAAAAACTAGCCAGGCGAGGTGGCGGGCGCCTGTAGTCCCAGCTACTCGGGAGGCTGAGGCAGGAGAATGGCATAAACCCGGGAGGCGGTGCTTGCAGTGAGCCGAGATCCGGCCACTGCACTCCAGCCTGGTTGACAGAGCAAGACTCCGTCTCAAAAAAAAAAAAAAATTAATTTGACCTCTTTTTTTTTTTTTTACTATTTTAATATGGCTCTCATAGAATTTGAATTATGTATGTGGCTTATATTATATTTCTGTCAGCAGTGCCAGTCAGAGGTGTGTAATAGATACAGAATTGACGACAAGACCAAGCTGAGAAGAGGGGATTTCCCTATCTGGGGTCTACTGATAGCCAAAAGAAGAGTTTTCCATTCACCGCCGCCAGCCTCTGGGAACTCTGTTGCAATTCATTCATTGGCTTTTCTCTCCCTTCCCAGGATCTCATAGATCAGAACATTCTGGAGCCTGTAACCAGTGCACAGAGGGTGTGGGTTACACCAGTGCTTCCAACAATCTGTTTTCTTGCCTCCCATGTACAGCTTGTAAATCAGGTACAGAATGTGTGGACCTCGTGTCCAGAGGTGGGGTGAGGGGCAATGAGGGGCAATGAGGTGGGAGTTGTAGCCGATGTGAGTCAGGGAACCAAGTTCCAGCCCAATTTGGTCTTCATCATACCCTGTTCCATGGTTCTGTCTTAGGTCCATAAAATGAAACAGAAAGAAATCATTTTTATAATGCATGCCACCTGGTAGTGCAAACTATCAGCTCCAAGAGGATAGGGGCATCATTACAGCACAGAGAAGGCCTGGCTGAGTGGACAGGGCTGAGTTTCAGTGGTGGTACGGGTCTGCTCTGGGGTCACACTCCCCCTGGGCTCTGTGCTCCTGGCAGGTTCTCGGCCTCACTTAGCCTTCAATTTCTCAGGTACCTCCCTCCTCCCCAGCACGCTGGGTTTCTGGGAAGTCATCCAAGGGTTCCTCTTCTTGCAGACGCTCTCAAATGATACCTGTGCCTCCTTTGCTACTGACCATGCAATCTAAATGGTGCTTTTTCCCTAATCTGATGTAATAACGAATCATGGTCCTTTTGTATGACTCCAAGTGTTGGTGAGAGCTGAAGGGTGGGTGTCCTGTATGAGCCCAAGTGTGCTGGTGCAGAATCTGGCCCTCAGATCTCCTTGGCAAACTGAGTTGAGCTGAGCTGAGGGGGGAGGGGGTTGGGGTGGTGAGGAAAGATCAAGGGACACGTCAGGGAAACACATTCCCAAAACCTTGTATTCTGTCATCAGATGAAGAAGAGAGAAGTGCCTGCACCAGGACCAGGAACACAGCGTGTCAGTGCAAACCAGGAACTTTCCGGAATGATGATTCCGCTGAGATGTGCCGGAAGTGCAGCACAGGGTGAGACAGCAGCCAAGGGGCTCCCAGCAGCCTCAAAGAACCCCCAGAAGCAAGGAACCCTAAAAAACCTGAGTCTCCTTGTACCCCTATCTTTCAGCCCTGACCCCATGGCGCCTCCACCCCCATGGGTGTCCCTAAGCCTGTGGCGTCTCCTGAGCCTGCAACCTGCCCCTCCTGGTTCATCTGCCTGTCCCCACCCCTGTCCCCTGCAGTGGCCCCTTCTCACCCCTCCCCATCACTAGTCCCCTTGGCCAGGCTGACTTGTTCACTTGGCTCAGGAGGCCATGACTTAGGGCCCACAATAGAAGTACATGAAATATTTTATCTTAAAATCATAAGAAAATAATGGTATAGAATCCAGCCAGGGTTATATTTATATTTAAACAAATTGAGTCATAAAATGTAATTTTTAATATTTGCTTTTAATTCAAGAAGACAGAAATGCCCACAGCCTGCAAAAATCATAATAAGGCCATGGGTGGAGCTCCTTCAAGTTCCCATGAGGACCTGAGCCCACCCAGCCGGCCTCATCCCTGGCCCCGATTTCCCAATAAGTCCTGTCTTTTTCCTATTTTGGTTTTGGAAGCAAAGAGTAACTTGCTCTTCTCTGGTCTTCCAGTGTTTGCTGTGATTGAGAGGAACCAGCAGACAGGTGGGGCGAGGGCTCACTTGTACTGTGGGTTAACTGGAGGATGGGGCTCAGCTTGTGGCCACACAGGTGTGTGGCCTTCCCCTGGAGTGTGATTCCTCCTAACGCAGGCCTCCCCTGCAGCCCAGGGAAGATTAATGTTTGCCCGGCACAGAAGGCTCCTGGAGCTGCAGCTCTGACCATAGGGCAGGGAGGCCGAGGGGCTAAAGTGCGCATGCTCAGACCTTTCCCCAGCCTCAACAAAGGAGCATAGTGGGACCCCCTGCAGACACGATGAGACTGTCCTTCACCTGACGCCTTCTCAGGGACACTGGGGAAGGGAGGGTGGCTCATCTTTCATCCCACCTGGCCAACTTTCCATCAAGAGTCCCCCCTCTCCCTCCCTGTGTGTATCCAGGTGTCCCAGAGGGAAGGTCAAGGTCAAGGATTGTACGCCCTGGAGTGACATCGAGTGTGTCCACAACGAATCAGGTACAAAGCACACTGGGGAAGCCCCAGCTGCAGAAGAGACAGTGACCAGCAGCCCTGGGACTCCTGTCTTTCCCTGTCTTTTCTCAGGCAATGGACATAATGTATGGGCGATTTTGATTGTGATAGTTGTGATTTTGGTTGTCCTGTTGCTGTTGGTGGCTGTGCTGATGTTCTGTAGGCGCATCGGCTCAGGTAGGTGCTGGCTGAGGGCAGGGGCGCTGGGCACTCTCTGCCCTGCCTCCTCCTGTTCCCACAGACAGAAACGCCCACGCCTGCCCCAAGTCCTAGTGTCTGTGGCCTGGCTCTATTTTCCTCCTTGTGATCACTCCCCATCCTTGCATCCTTGCACCCCTAGGACCCTGGTCTCATCCGTCCCTCTCCCGAAGCTGGGCGTCCCCTCATCTCCCAGCCAAGTCTGGGAAGGCAGGGCCAGTTCCTCCGTTGTTCAGGACCAGCCAGGCAGGGGGCAGTCAGCTCCTCAACTGGGTGACAAGAGTCGGGATGAGAAGTGGTCATGGGATTTATGTAGCTTTGTTCAGAGCAGAACACAAAGTAGAAAACAGCAGTTTTCCATGTGTTTGTTTTTAGCCTACTTCCCTTATACTCCTCCTCCTGAAGGAGCTCCCAAGTTAGCAAGGCCTCATGTAGATCCCCAGGCCTGGGGTTTCTTGTCCAGTGTCCCAGCCCCCAGCCCACCCCTGCCCAACACTGCCCTCTAAGAAGGAGTGCTGCATGGGCCCTTCCTGGCCACTAAGGGAACTGCCTTCTCTTCTAGGTTGTGGAGGGAACCCCAAGTGCATGCACAGGGTGAGTTGATTTCTCCAGGAGCTGGGGCTGGCTCAGGAACTGCTTCTTGCTCACAGCGTGGCCCAGGTGGGTGGGTCCACGTGTTATCATGGCTACCCTGAGTCTCTGAAGTGGCCTGGACGCTGTGGATTGACTATGGGGGACACAGGCCATTTTGAGCATCATACAGGGTAGCAGGCCATGCTGCAGCCCTGTCCTTCCTACAGGCCGGGTGACACCCTTACCCCACAGCCTGTACCCTGGGGATGGGGTAAGCCCCCGAGCCCAGCACCAGAGCCTGGCCCCAGCCTCAGGTCCTGGATGTGCTGAGCATGGACTTCCTGGAGTGACCTCATTGGGAGAGTGTGATGGCAGCAGGTCCAGCTGTGCCCTGGGGACCCCGTGGGGAGCCCTGGGTGTGGGCTTCTGAGTTGGCTCTTTGCCTTCCTAAGGTGTTTCTCTGGTGCTTGGGTCTCCTACGAGGGCCTGGGGCTGAGGACAATGCCCACAACATGATTCTGAACCACGGAGACTCGCTGTCCACTTTCATCTCTGAGCAGCAAATGGAAAGCCAGGAGCCGGCAGATTTGACAGGTGTCACTGTACAGTCTCCAGGGGAGGCACAGTGTCTGCTGGTGAGTGGGGGACAGGCCAGGCCCCTCCAAGACCTTGTAGGCAGGGGATGAGGGCCGTGCCTCGGCTCTCCTGGTCAAGGGGGAAGTGGAGCCTGAGGGAGATAGGACTGCAGGGGACGGGGCTGCGTGGGGAAAAGAAACCACCCTCACAAGGGGACAGCCACTCTTCCAGATGTCTGCTTCTTAGTCCCTGTCCTGTCCTTGCCATGTCCTCAGAAACTGGAGCTCCACAGGAATAGAGTGAGGGTCACAGGGTTTGTTGATGACTGAATAAAGCTGCACGGTCTCCACTGTGTGCTCCTAACAGAAGTTAGGGAGCCCTTGCTCCTAACAACAGGGGTTTTAAATGTACTCTGAAATTATTATTGCATTAAATATATTTGGATATAAATCTCTGCCCAGATTTCTGAATATGGTTGTATGGAGGCTTCCAAGAAGAAGCACAATTTCCAAGTCAGCGTGTGACAGTACTGCTTACTGTGCATACGCACATACATGCACATGCACACACACATGCATGTACACATGCATGTACACACACACACATGCACACAGCCCCCAAGCGTTGGTTTGTACCAGTTTATATATTTTGATTCAACATTGAAGGGCTTTTTCTTTTTTTTTGCTATTTAGGAAAACATTGTTTTAAATGAACATTTCTTTGTTTTGACTGTTTTTGCATAAGATCAGTGTCTTGTCTCTCAGAGTCTTTATGAGAAAGGTCTGCTCTCCTACTCATGCTTTTTCTCACATTCAGACAATAGATTCTTAATTTCTTCTTGCCCCTTTTTGTTCTAATATTTTCAGGTGTAGAAGCTTTAATTTTTAACCAGTGAAATCTGTAGATACATTTACCTTTTCATTGCTCATTACTGTAGACAGACCTTTCCCCAACACAAGATGAACTCCTCTAACTTCTTATGGAGATATTTTTTTCAAAGATGTGATTTTTTCATATAACTATAGAATCTAAATGGAACTTATTTTGTGTTTCAGTGCAAAGCGAGGCACTCCCTGAATTGTTCTAGTCGCTGTCTGGTTTTTCCAACCCCTTTGAGCCACTGATTCTCCTGTTTCCCTCTGCTTTGGTTAAATGCTTAATCACAGGTTAAATGCTCATGTAGACAATGATCTCCTTCCACCTAGACTGTTCCATTTGGTTGCTTTCTTGCATTAGTACCCATTTATTCTAACCAAAAATGTAAAAAATAAAAATAAAAAAAGTAAAAAGAAAGCAAACATTAAAAAGGTCAATAATCTCTAATCTCTCCAGCTTGATAAGGTGCTTTGACGTGAAGAAATGGTTTATACATTTAAAGTGAGAAAATTTAAACTGTCAAAAGGTATTCAGTGAGGAAAGAGAGCATCTTCCACTCTGCAGTGCCCTGGGTTTTCCTCAAGTAACTATGAGATACCATTTCTTGTGATTCTTTGTCCAAATCGATGCATCAGTATATGTGCATACAAAAGACATCATATTATTAACCAATGGTCCCCAACATTTTGGCACCAGGGACCAGTTGTGTGGAAGACAGTTTTTCTATGGACTGGGAGGTGAAGATGGTTTTGGGATGATTCAAGCACATTACATTTATTGTGTACTTTATTTCTATTCTTATCGCATTATAATATATAATGAAATAATTATACAACTTACCATAATAGTGTCAGTGGGAGCCCTGAGCTTGTTTTCCTTCAACTAGGTGGATCTATCTGAGGGTGATGGGAGATAGTGACAGATCATCGGGCATAAGACCCTCATAAGGAGCGTGCATCCTAGATCCCTCACATGCACAGCTCACAACAGGGTTCGCTCTCCTATAAGAATCTAATGTTGCCGCTGATCTGATGGAGTGGAGCTGAGGTGGTAATGCCAGCAGTGGGGAGTGACTGTGAGCTCTGTGGGACTAGAGGTTTTTCGGCATCTCCATGATGACCCAAGAGGGAAAGTGATGTGCTGCAGGTCTCAGGGCTGGCTGGTGGTCAGGGTCAGTACTAGACTGCAGGACCCCTGACTCAGACCAAGGCGTTCTCCACTGTGTGTTACAGGGACCGGCAGAACCTGAAGGGTCTCAGAGGAGGAGGCTGCTGGTTCCAGCAAATGGCGCTGACCCCACTGAGAGTAAGTGTTTTGCTCCTGGAGGTGCAGCAGGAATGGAGGGAATAGGGACAGTGTCCTAAGTGGTGTCCCCATTGCTGAGAATGCTCTTCCAGAGCATTCCATGCCAGAAACGGGGTCCTGTGCTATAAGACCATCAAGGCCCTAAACTGTCTTCTTCCGTCTCTTCTTCCCACTCATTCTTTCTGCATGCTATTAATGACACTAACCATTCTGTCTATCCCCTTCTCCACTTCCTCTCTCCTCCTTTGTTGTTCAGGACCTCCTGAGGAGCTGCGCTGTCCTGCATGGCACAACTGACTTCAGTGGGCTAATAGCTCTTTATCTGTGCCTAAGCCCAATTTGCAGAGCTGTTGTATAAACTACATACTGATTCCAAAGACTTAATGAAAGAAAGAATGGAAAATATTTCACTCATTTGAAATATTTCACTCATTATTTGAGACCAGGGATTGGGTCTAGGTCTTGGTGCTCACTGCACAGAAAGCCAATCACTGAGACAACTATTGACAAGGAAGAAGGCTTTAATTGGGTGCTGCAGCCAAGGAGATGGGAGCTCAGTCTCAAGTTCATGTCCCCAACTGACTAGAACTAGGGGTTTATATAGTAGGGATAAAATGTAACAATGTGTAAGAAAATAGGAACTAGGGAGGAGTAAAGAAGCAATCAAGATGAATGAGGGGTCCCGCATTCCATTGGATGTAGTGATCTGGTAAGTTTCAGTTCTTTGATACTTTGAGAAGCCTGAAGATCATTTCCTGAAAAAGGAACTCAGATAAAACAAATGTAAGATTTGAGCTTTAAGAACAGAAGGGTCAATTTCTATGTTTACCAAAACAACAACAACAAAAAACTTTTGATGGAACTATTGGGTTGATTTCAGGTCTGCCTTTCTATCTGTCAATCCCACAGTCACAGGGAGTCTGGTCCTGGATCTTTCTGGCTGCTTCATGGTTGAGGAGGGGCATTGTGGGAAGCTTCATATCATGGGTGACCTTGAGGCCACCCAGGAATCAAAAGTTAATTTAATACTAGAAGATTGTGTTTCTTCTGAAACACAATCTCTCTCTCTGTCTTGGCCCCACTTCCACCAAAGACAAATTATAGCAGGACCAGTGTACCTGCAAAATAAGTTTAGTTTCATATATGTGGCCTGATTACCCACACAAAGTGCAACAAAAATCACTGTCCACATAGGCTCTCCTAAGTTGGCTTTGCTGGAACCTCTCACAAGGCCACTGCAATCAAAGCCCTGAGAAAATAACCATTTTCTCCAACTGCGTTCCATTGTAAAAGAAAACGTTATTAACCATATGCAAGCAAACACATTGCCATGAATTAATAGTCACAAATAATTTACACATTCTGGAGAAATTAGGCAGAGGGAGAAATATGCTTCAAATTCTGTTTACAAAAGTATACTCAATATACAAAAAGTTCTCCAGACTCTGGAAAACAAAACCAAAAGAATCAGCAATATTTCAAACCAAGAAAAGCCGTAAAAATTATTTCAGTCCTCCATTAGTTTACCCCACACAATCAACTCCTGCCCAGCTTCATGTTTGGTTAACAATCACAGTCTTTATGAACACATCAGTGTGTCTTTTATTTACTTACTTATTTCTGAGAGAGTCTCGCTCTGTCACCCATGCTGGAGTGATGAGGTGCAATCTCACCTCACTGCAACCTCCATCACCTGGATTCTAGGAATTCTCATGCCTCAGCTTCCTGAGTAGCTGGGACCACAGGTGTGCACCATCACACCTGGGTACTTTTTGTATTTCCAGTAGAGACAGGGTGTTGTCATGTTGACCAGGCTGGTCTCAAACTCCTGGCCTCAAGTGATGGACATTCGCCCGCCTTGGCCTCCCAAAGTGCTGGGATTACAGACATGAGCCAATGTGCCTGGCCACACATTGGTCTTTCAGTTACTGCCCTGAAAGTTTTCTCTGTAATCCAATGACAACAATTTTTAATTACATGAAAAATTTACTTAAAACATCCCATTTATATTTACCGAATTCTTTCATTTTTCAGTTTATCCAGATTGCTTCTGAAAATTGAAATATTAGACACCATCATTTAAAGTTAGTTATTTCTTTGTCAACCATTTTTTTAATAGCCAGTGAACATCAGGTGCTCACCTAAGAGCTTCAAAGTTAAATATATAGGCATTTTCACCAATAACTCAGAAGACTCAGCTGTTTTCATTAAACCAACAACATTAAATTAATCTTACTTACAGTTTCCCGTGACTCTAGCAAACACATACAAATAATTATCAAAACATAATCCAACTGCTGCAGCAACACACAAGCCCCAAAACTACCCAGACTGAAACAGGGTGCTTCCTCTCTCCATTGGTTAGGTTTGATCAACCTGCCAACAAAAATTCTTTCAAATTTCTCAAATTGAGAGGAGCCAGTCGTGCTGCCTGGTACCCACAAAAGACACTCACTTGCCCCAACATGACACACAATTACCAACAAGCCCCCAAGAGTGTCCAGACTGAGAGGCAGAGTGCATCCCTTTCAGTTCCAAAGTCTGAACTTGGGCCTGTTCAACCTGCAAATGGAAATTCCTTTACAAATTTCTCAAACTGAGAAGAGCAGATCCTGCTGTCTGAGCCTATAAAGGACAATCACCTATCTGGATGCAAATGCCAAATTTCAAAGGCAATTCTTCTGAGGTAATCAGGAATGTGGTTGGGGACGGCTGCAGTGGGACCAGAGAGAGACTGAAACTCACTTCCAGCCAAAATTAGTGGGGCAACTGCTTGGGAGGGCTTCTGAGACGCCTGGCCCATGGCAGCAGAACCATGAGCAACACTTTCCCAGCCAGGGAACCAGAATCTGTTACCAAAACCTCAGGGGTTTGGTCTAGGTCCCGCTGCTCACTGCATAGAAAGCCAGTCACTGAGATGATGAGTATTGCCAAGAAAAAGGCTTTAATCAGGTGCTGCAGTGGAGGAGATGGGAGCTCAGTCTCAAATCCATCTCCCTGACTCACTAAAACTAAGGGTTTATATAGCAGGCAAGAAATGTAACAGTGTAAGAAAGTAGGAACTAGAATGGGGCAAGGAAACAAGAGGAATGAGGGGTCCCACATCCCATCATTGTCTGGATGTAGTGATCTGGTGAGTTTCAGTTCTTTGATACATTTTTGAGATGCCTGAATGTCTTTCCTGAGGAAATACTTCAGATAAAACAAATGTAAGTTTCAAGTGGTTAAGGACCAGAAGGGTCAATTTCTATGTTTATCAAAAAAACCTTTCTATGGGACAATTGAGTGAGTTTCAGTTTTTGTATATTGGTTGCATATTAAATTATATTTTACACATATTCAGTACCACACATCAAAATGAATGTCACTTTTTTCTTTTTTATGTTCTTTAAATGAGGCTGTTAGAAAACATAGCTTGGTATTCCTGGCCCTTTCTATCCCTGTGGATGGTGGTGTGCAGTGCTTTGCACACACATCTCATTTCATTTAATCCCTGGTAGTCCTGAGATCTGGGCAGGATTGCTCTGTCTTCAGGTTTGCTTCTTGGTCAGGGCCTGGTTGCCCCCACCTAGCTCTGCCCCAGACCCTGCACTTCCCACAGATGCAGAAGTGGCCGCCCTGGGACCTGCTCCCATGGCAAGCGCAGCCCAGGCAGCCTCCCTCCTCTGAGCTCCCGCTGCAGCCACTCTCTCTCCCTTCCTCGGGCTCTCACCCACTTTGCTTTCTGCCTCCTTAGGGTCCATCCATTCTCCCCAGGTGGGTTCTCAGCCCTCTCTGAGGGCAGATTCTCTGGTGACCTTGGTGTCCGTCAGTGCCTTGGGGGCCACGGAGACCGGGCAGTGTGGGCGGGCTGTCTGTGAATGGGAGGTGGGTGGGCAATGGAGCAACAAGTTTGCCCATGCAAGGGGCTCTCCAGGTTCTCCTCTTGGGTTCTGGGCCTGATGTGGGAACCTCTGCCCCTTCTGAACTGAGTCCCAACTCACCAAGCTGTCTCTGTGGCTTTCTCCACCCAGCTATGATGCTGTTCTTTGACAACTTTGCAGACATCGTGCCCTTTAACTCCTGGGACCAGCTCATGAGGCAGCTGGGCCTCACAAACAATGAGATCCACATGGTAAGAGCTGATACAGCAGGCCCAGGGGATGCCTTGTATGCAATGCTGATGAAATGGGTCAACAAAACTGGACAGGATGCCTCGATCCACACCCTGCTGGATGCCTTGGAGAGGATAGGAGAGAGACATGCAAAGGAGAGGATTCAGGACCTCCTGGTGGACTCTGGAAAATTCATCTACGTGGAAGATGGCACAGGCTCTGCCGTGTCCTTGGAGTGAAAGACTCTTTTTACCAGAAAGAGTGTTAATAGTTTTTTTGTTTGTTTGTTTTGTTTTGTTTTGTTTACATGTATATAAAATAAATACTTAGCTGGGTGTGGTGGTATGCCTGTAATCCCAGCACTTTGGGACGGTGAGGCGGGTGGATCACTTGAGCTCAGGAGTTCAAGACCAGCCTGACCAACATGGTGAAACGCCGTCTCTACAAAAAAATACAAAAATTAGCTGGGTGTGATGGTGCGTGCCAATATTCTCAGCTACTCAGGAGGCTGAGGCAGGAGAATCGCTTGAACCCACGAGGCAGTGAGCCAAGATTGCACCACTACACTCCAGCCTGAGGGACAGAGCAAGACTCCATCTCAAGATAAAATAAACTTGAAAGAATTATTGCCCGACTGAGGCTCATATGCCAAAGAAAAATCTGGTTCTCTCCTGAGCTGGCCGGTCTGCTTGGGTCTCCATGTGTTTCCTTATCATGGTGGTTAATTGTAGGTGCTAATGTGAATGGATTAAAGAACACCTAGAGCACTGGTAAGGCATTATTTCTGGGACATTATTTCTGGGCATGTCTTCGAGGGTGTTTCCAGAGGGGACTGGCGTGCAGTCGGGTGGACTGAGTGGAAAAGACCCACCCCTAATGTTGGGGGACACCATCCAATAGACTGGGGAGCCAGATAGAACAAAAAAAGAAAAGCAAATCCATCTGATCTCCTGGAGCTGGGACACTCTTATTCTGCCTGTGGACATCAGACTCTAGGATTTCCAGCCCTTGGACTCCAGGGCTTATATGAGTGGCCCCCCGAGGATGTAAGGACTTTGGTCTTGAACTAAGAATTACACCATCGGCTTCCCTGGGTCTTAGGTTTTTGGACTGGATTAAGCCCTGCTTCCAGCATTCCAGGGTCTCTGCTGTGAAGATGGCCTGTTGTGGAACTTCTCAGTCTCCATTATGAGATGCATTAATTCCTCCAATAAGTCCCATTTCATATAGAGTCATTTGCTCCACAACAACATTTCAGTCAAGGGAACAGCATATAAGATGGTGACTATCCAGTAAGCTAAGGTTAATTTATTAATTATTTAATTTATTTACCGTGAGTTCAAGTCACAATTGAAGTACATGTACCTTTGGAGATTTGGACTTTTGTATATAAAAATACTATTTTTTTGGCAGGGGTAGGGGGGAGCTCTCATCTTAAACAAATGTGTTATTTGGTGCCTATGCAAAGATTTGGCTAAAAGGAAGAAAAGAATTGCTTCCGTAAATCAAGCATTTTCTTAGAAAAATGGGAGCCCACCTAAATGTTTTTCAAGCTCACGTGATCCGAGGTAATCTTTAGTATATGAAAAGCTAGTTTAAGTTTCTTGGTTTAATTAAAACAGACAATTCTTCAGAGTTGTCAACATTATATACAGTTCACACATACAACTTCTACCTGGATTTACTAATCAAAACACTTATGTGTCTTTAAGATCATAAAACTGTAAATTCAACTGGAGAACAAAATGTACAAGGAAAGTATAAATTTCTTGATGTATATGAAACACAAGAATGAAAAAAAGGATTGAAAAGAGTCATATATTTTCAATGTATGGTTCTTTGTATTTTGTTTGTGTGTTTTTTATATGTTATGTGTTTGTTTGTTTTGTGTTTTTTATGTGTTATGTGATGTTTGTATCTTTTTTTTGTTTCTTTTTTTTTTTTTTTGAGAGTCTTGCTCTGTCGCCCAGGCTGGAGTGCAGTGGTGTGATCTCAGCTCACTGCAAGCTCCGCCTCCCAGGTTCATGCCATTCTCCTGCTTCAATCTCCCAAGTAGCTGGGTCTATAGGCACCCACCACCACGCCCGCCTAATTTTTTGTATTTTTAGTAGAGACGGGGGTTCACAGTGTTAACCAGGATAGTCTCAATCTCCTGACCTCGTGATCTGCCTGTCTCGGCCTCCCAAAGTGTTGGGATTACAGGTGTGAGCCACCGCGCAAGGCCATTTCTTGTGTCTTTTTTGGTATGGTTTTTATAAGGTGTCTACTTTTAAGTATTTTTATATTTAATTTTGGTAACTTAAAAATCTTAGTTATATTAACCTAAGTTAAATGAAGGTTATTTGTATTAGTCTGTTTTCTGTTGCTATCACTGAATACCTCAGAGTAGGGAGTGGGTAATTTATAAAGAAAATCAATTTATGTATTATGGTTCTTGGGGCTAGGAAGTCCAAGGGCAAAGGGCCAAACCTAGGGAGGGCCTTCTTGCTGACGGACTCTGATATGGTTTAGATCTGTGGCCCCACCAAAGTCTCATGTTGAATTGTAGTCCCCAGCGTTGGAGGTGGGGCCTGGTGGAGGTGATTGGATCATGAGGGCAGATTTCTCATAAACGTTTTAACACCATTCCTCTTGGTACTGTCCTCCTGACAGTGAGTGAGTTCTCATGAGATCTGATTGTCAAAAAATCTGTGGCACGTCCCCATTCTCTCTTCTCCTGCTCTGGCCATGTGAAGTGCTGTCTCTCCCTTTGCCTTCTGCCATGATTGTAACTTGCCTGAGGCTTCCCTATTTGCCAAGCAGATGCCAGCATCGTGCTTCCTGTACAGCTTGTGGACCTGTGAGCCAAATAAACCTCTTCCTCTTTATAAATCACCCAGTGTCTGGTATTAATTTATAGCAATGCAAGAACAAACTAATACAAAGTCTCTGCAGAGTCCCAAGTTGGTGCAGGACATTATAGGGCGAGGGGACACACTGAGAGGCAAACAGGCTTTTATAACAGAGTCACTGTATTAGTTTGTTTTGCATTGCTATAAAGAAATACCTGAGCCTGAGTAATTTATAAAGAAAATAAGTTAATTAGCTCACACTTCTGCAAGCTGTACAGGAAGCATGGCGGCTTCTGCTTCTAGGAGGCCTCAGGAAGCCTCCAATCATGGCAGAAGGCAAAGGGGGAGTGAGCTGTCTCACATGACCAGAGCAGGAGGTAGAGAGAGAGGGGAAGGTGTCACACACTTATAAACAACCATATACTGGCCAGGCATGGTGGCTCACGCCTATAATCCCAGCACTTTGGGAAGCTGAGGCAGTGGATCACCTGAGCTCAGGAGTTCAAGACCAGCTTGGCCAACATGGTGAAACCCCGTCTCTACTAAAAATACAAAATTAGCCGGGCATGGTGGCATGGTGGCGGGTGCCTGTAACTCCAGCTACTCCGGAGGCTGAGGTGGGAGAATCGCTTGAACCCAGGAGTGGAGGTTGCAGTGAGCCAAGATCGCACTGCTGCACTCCAGCCTGGGCAACAACGCAAGACTCTTTCTAAAAACACAAAAATGAATAAACAAAAAAACTATGAGACAGAAAAGATGGGTTTTTGCTAAAATAAAAAATAATATTGTTTTAGTTTGGAAGTTATTCAAAGGTTGTTTCAAAATGAATCACTAAATAACAGATCAAACTGAATGGATATTGTCTCAGTCTGATTTGTGCTACTATGACAGAACACCTGAGACTGGGTGATTTAGTTAAATATGGAGATTTGTTTTTTACTGCTCTGGAGGCTTGGAAGTACAAGGTCAAGGGGCCCCTATTTGGCAAGGGCCTTCTTGTGGCCTCATCACCTGGTGAAAGGTGGAAGGACAAGAGGGCATGCATGAGAGGAAGGGAAAACATGCAAGAGGGGGCCAAACTCACTTTTATAACAAATCTACTCCTGCAATAACGAACCCACTTCCACAATAATGTATTAATCCATTCATGTGGGAAGTACCCTCATAATCCAATCATCCCTTAAAGGTCTCACCTCCCCCCACTGTTGCATTCAGAATTAAGTTTCCAACACATGAACTTTGGGGGGCACATGCAAATCACAGCAGAAATAAAAAGCTGAAAGAGAGAAAACGAGAGAATCCTATGTGCTCAAGTTGATTAAACTGAATGAATTTATTATATTACTTTTAAAAATGAGCCTAAATACTGAGAGTGAACTGACACAGAACTAGAATTTGAATTTCTCTGTTAAAAGGACAAAACAGGCTGGGCGCAGTGGCTCACGTCTATTATCCCAGCACTTTGGGAGGCCGAGGTGGGTAGATCAACTGAGGTCATGGGTTTGAGACCAGCCTGGTCAACATGGTGAAACCCCATCTCTACTAAAAATACAAAATTAGCTGGGCGTGATGGCAGGTGCATGTAATCCCAGCTACTTGGGAGGCTGAGGCAGGAGAATCACTTGAACCCAGAAGGTAGAGGTTGCAGTGACCTGAGATCGGGCCATTGCTCTCCAGCCTGGGTGACAGGTTGAGACCCTGTCTCAAAAAAAAAAGCACTACAGAAGGTTAAGTGAATGTAAAAAACCTTTTAGATCTCAGTTTTTCTAAGCAATTAAAAACCTAATAAAGGCAACAAATGAGTTATTATTATTACTATTACTATTATTTTGAGACAGGGTCTTGCTCTGTAGCCCAGGCTGGAGTGCAATGGTGTGATCATGGCTCACTGTAGCCTCCACCTCCCCGGGATCAGGTGATTCTCCCACATTAGCCTCCTGAGTAGCTGGGACTACAAGCATGTGCCACCATGCCCAGCTAATTTTTTTAAAATTTTTATTTATTTATTTATTTATTTATTTATTTATTTATTTATTTATTTTGAGATGGAGTCTTGCTCTCTCACCAGGCTGGAGTGTAGTGGCGCGATCTTGGCTCACTACAACCTCTGCCTCCCTGGTTCAAGTGATTCTCCTGCCTCAGCCTCCCAAGTAGCTGGGATTACAGGCACGTGCCACCACGCCTAGCTAATTTTTGTATTTTTAGTAGATGGGGTTTCACCATGTTGGCCAGGATGGTCTCGATCTCTTGACCTCGTGATCCACCCACCTCGGCCTCCCAAAGTGCTGGGGTTACAGGTCTGGGCCACCGCGCCTGGCCTAATTTTTTCTTTTTGGTATTTTTTGTAGCTATAAGGTTTTGCCATATTACCCAGGCTGATCTTGAACTATTGGGCTCAAGCAATCCACCCACCTTGGCCTCCCAAAGTGCTGGGATTACAGGCATGAGCCACTGCACCTGACTGGGAATTATTTTGATAAAATGTAAAATGTTGTTTCTTAGGCTGATTACGAGAAAGGGAAAGAAAAACCTGCAGTCTGACTGTTCCTCCTTATGGAAAGCCCATCTAGAAAATGCTAGTATTTTCTCTTGATAGACAGTTCAGTTCAGGACTTTTTGCTTCCTAGTTTTCACTAAAATTTAAAGTTACTAAGGATAACAATTGTAGTTAGTGTATAATTCTGTACATAAGATTTGCCAAAGAAGATGGGTTCTTATTAAGAAAAAGAATAAATTTGTCTAATTCAGAAGTTATCTAAAGGTTAATTCTGTTTATGGACTTGCAAAGGTTATTTATGAAACAAGGTAGAAAGGAACCAGTAAGAAGAGGAGAAAGATGTAAAGTAAGTCATGGATTTATGGCCAGGCGTGGTGCCTCACGGCTGTAAACCCAGCACTGTGGGAGGCTGACGCAAGTGGACTGCAACCTTAGGAGTTCAAGATCAGCCTGAGTGATGTGGCAAAAGCTCATCTCTAACAAACAAAAAAAAAAAAAAAGAAAAAAAAAATTATGGTGAAGATGTATTTTTGGTAATGAAGGTTAGAAAGAAAAGAGAATAACTTTGTATGAGAAAAAGTCTTACATGATGAATATAGGAACATATTCTAATATAAATTGAATGATTATTAAAACAAAGACAGAATTTAGGACAAAACAGAAAGTTCTAGCATGTCATCAATGATCCATGTAAGTACATTGTAAAATATTATTTAAAATCTGGTAGAAAATTGAAAAGTTTGGCTAATTGACATTGCTCGTGGTTAAAAGCTCAGTCTTGATGAAGCTAAAATAAGAAGTATTGTAAAGAAATACACTGGCAGTTTGCCAATTCTTCTTTAATATAGTTCATCATGAAGTCATATTTAAACAAGGGGCCACATTTCACACCCACGCTTGCGTTGCTTCGTTTCACACTGTATTGCTCTTCTGCAGAGATAGTACTAGCAATAAAGTACTTACTTGTCACATGCCTAAAGTGAATTTCTTAATTGCACAAAATACACAGTGGGATTGGTGGACTTAAAGACATTAATTCATATACCAGAAATGAAATATTCATCTTTTTTTTTTTTCCTTAGGCCCTGGGTAACACGGTAGCCTCCAAGACAACTGAGTAGGAAAAAAAATTGGGGGTTGGTGTCCTGTTTATTTGTTTTTGCTTTTAATTTACATTTATCTGCTGTTTGTTTTCATTGGGATTTGGCTTATACATACAATTATAAGTCCATTGTTGTTGTTGTTGTTGTTTTTTGTTTGGTTTTTTTTTTTTTTTTGAGATGGAGTCTCGCTCTGTCACCAGGCTGGAGTGCAGTGGCGTGATCTTAGCTCAATGCAACCTCCCGGGTTTAAGTGATTCCCCTGCCTCAGCCTCCCAAGTAGCTGGGACTACAGGTGCCCACCACCACACCTGGCTAATTTTCGTATTTTTAGTAGAGATGGAGTTTCATCATGTTGGCCAGGATGGTCTCGTTCTCTTAACCTCATGATCCATTCACCTCGGCCTCCCAAAGTGCTGGGATTACAGGCATAAGCCACCGTGTCTGGCCGTATTTTAGTTTCTAATGGAAGGCTTATATTTGGTTCTATGAACAGCCATTTTGTTTCCTGTGCATTTCCAACCGTTTATCATTTGCTCTATTTACCTAAACTTCCTAAGCTACCTTTGTCAAACCTGCAAAAATTGAGAGCTGATACCAGCCATTTAAAATTGGATTGGTTTTGCTTAGCTCTGACGATCTAGAGAGCTACAAGAACTTTAAGTTTCCTGGTAAAAAAAAAAAAAAGTAAAAATAAAGGCTTAAAAGTCCAGCAGAAAAAGAACATTATTGATTTTGTTATCTGGAAAAGCAAGTGAGAGGAGAAATGTTTAAATGGCATTTCTTTTCACGGAAATTCAATTCAATCAATAATTTAAGTTGGTTTCAGATCCTTTTCTTTAGGCAATGAAGAAAAACTGCGATACGGGTACAAAGTTTTAATATTCAGGAAAGATTGACCTTGCCCTGAAGAAATTTATATTGACTAGGATTTCTCTAAAATTGCTTTAGTTGTGTTTACCATTATTAAAACTAAGTGACATTCACTTGGGTTAAGTAGTAATTTTAAAAATGAGACTTTTCTTTTTTTTTTTTTTTTACAGCAACTCTTTTCATTTTTATTACTCAAAAAAGTTTCATTTTTTTATTTAGCTTTCTGACTCTGTGCTTGTGCCTTCAACACTTTCACAACAATTTTCTGCTCCTCGATAAGGAAAGCACGCTTGATCCTGTCACGAACACATTTAGCACACATGGAACCACCATAGGCCCTGCTGACATGTTTCTTTGTTTTGGACAATCTCATAAGAACTTTAGGTCTTAGAGCACGAACCCCTCGAAGTCTGCCTGGGCACATACCACATGCAGATTTTGGTGCTTTCCCAACCTTCTTGGTATAAAGGTAAACAATTCTATTACCAGGAGTTCGGGACAGCCTAGTTTTGTTAGAAGCTGTATTGTAGGAAAGCCTACGTCGGTATGTCAAACGCTGGACCATTCTGAGTACCTGCAGACAATGTCCCCGGAAGAGCCATTTTTTTTTTTTTTTTGAGACAGAGTTTCACTCTTGTCGCCCAGGTTGGAGTGCAATGGTGCGATCTCGGCTCACTGCAACCTCTGCCTCCCTGGTTCAAGTGATTTTCCTGCCTCAGCCTCCCGAGTAGCTGGGATTACAGGCACCTGCCACCACGCCCAGCTAATTTTTATATTTTTAGTAGAGATAGGGTTTTGCCATATTGGCCAGGTTGGTCTTGAACTCCTGACCTCAGGTGATCCACCTGCCTCAGCCTCCCAAAATGCTGGATTACAGGCATGAGCCACTGTGCGCAGCCAACTTTCTACTAATTTTTTATCCCAACCCTTTTATTACGTTTAGGCCTTCATGTGTGTACTTGAAAATAAAATACGTACAAGTGTTGCACCGGTTTGAAGGCTGTAGCAGTGAAACTTACCTAAGCAGTTGTCTAGATTAACAATCTTGGAAAGGTGTGATGACGCTCTTTTGAAATAGTTGAAATTATTCTATGCTTGTTCTTGACTCTGTCCCTGTTTTCTTTTACAGTATTTAAGTGAAAGGAGATTATCCCTATGCTGAATTTCGAAAACTGATATCCACATTTATGTTATTTTTTTGTTTGTATTTTTGAGACAGAGTCTTGCTCTTTCACCCAGGCTTGAGTGCAGTGGCACAGTCTCAGCTCACTGCAACCTCTGCCTCCTGGGTTCAAGAGGTTCTCCTGCCTCAGCCTACCAAGTAGCTGGGATTAAAGGCACGCACCACCACACCCAGCTAATTTTTGTATTTTCAGTAGAGACAGGGTTTCACCATGTTGGCCAGGCTGATCTCAAAGCTGTGACCTCAGGTGATCCACCTGCCTTGACCTCCCAAAGTATAATCCCAAAGTGTGATTACAGGCGTGAGCCACCATGCCTGGCTGCATTTACCTTTTTTTAAAAATGATGGAGAGGAAAGTTAGTTGTTTTACTTTGGTAAGTTTGGCATAAAATCTATCACATTTTTGATGCTTTTGGACATAGTTCTGTCACTAGATTGTTGCAATTAGACATGTGCAATAAGTAACCTAACCACTTTAATATAATGGTTTGAAGTGCTGCAGGCAGTAACTACTGGACATGGTTAATCTGTGACATGTTAGAGAGAATGCTAGGACTTCCTGCAGTGTAAAATCCTGTTAACCAATCCTGGGCTGTCAAGTTAAAGGACTTTGACTCCTGGGTCTGAAAAAGGCACTGACTCTTGCTTGCTTAATCTTTTTTTTTTTTGGGGGGGCGGGGAGGAGGGACAGAGTCTCGCTTTGTCACCCAGGCTGGAGTGCAGTGGTGTGATCTCCGCTCACTGCAAGCTCTGCCTCCAATGTTCACACCATTCTCCTGCCTCAGCCTCCTGAGTAGCTGGGACTGCAGGTGCCTGCCACCACACCCAGATAATTTTTTGGTTTTGTATTTTTAGTAGAGATGGGGTTTCACCATGTTAGTCAGGATGGTCTCGATCTCCTGACTTTGTTATCCGCCCGCCTCAGCCTCCCAAAGTGCTGGGATTACAGGCGTGAGCCACCGTGCCTGGCCAACTCTTGCTTAATCCTGAACATTGGCACCAGTCAAAGCTTCATCTTCAGACCCAGGAGAAGGTGACAATCAAAATGAAGTGCCTTCATGAGACACAGGGCAAGAAATTAAAACTATTCAATCCCTTTAGGCCCAGGGACTATTTTGGAAGAGATGGGCACGTGAGATAGTAAGGACTGATTCTGAGAGATAAAATAAGTTCGGAGTTTTTCTACAAATTAAGCGTTAATATTCAAAGCACACTGATGCAAGGCCAGCATCTGGGCCCCTGTGTCAGAATAACAGGGTTTCCTTGGAATATTGATTTGCTCTTTAATAGAAAATTGTAAAACATTATAGAAAGTTTATGAAAATCTTACATTATGTTCAAACTAATTAAAATTAGATTAGTTTCTAAGCGTTTATTAAAATGAGTTTTAACAATAATACACCATACAAGGGTAAAAACTTTGTTTCTTTTGAACAAAATGTTTGTGTAATATTAATAAGAGATGATCTTGCTACGATTCATCTTTGGTGGAAGTGGGGGATGGAGAGAGGAAGATTGTATTTCAGAAGAAAACTGTAGGATTAGATTAACCTGTGATTCCTGAGTGGCCACGAGGTCACCCATGGTATTAAGCTGCCCACAACGCCTCACCTCAGTGTGAGGCAGCCAGAAAGATCCAGGGTCAGGTTCCCCAGGATTGAGGAATTAATAAGTAGAAATGAGGGACTGAAACAGACCCAACTGTCTCACAGAATCGATGTTTACGGTTTATTTGAAAAATCATAGAAATTGATCCCCCCAGTGTTAACACTTTAGAAAGTTATATTAGTCTTATCTAACTTCCTTTCTCAGAAAACCCACCAACAAGCTTTCCAGACAGTATCAAGGAACTGAAACTTCCTGAAATCATTGCATTTGAACAATGAGATGCCAGACTCCTCATCCACTAGGATTGCCTAGCCAGTCAGGTGGTTCCTGTTGACTAACTTCTCTTCTTTAGTCCTCTCTAATTCCTCTTTTTCCACACATGGTTAGGTTTCTTATCATCACTCTCTAATTCCTGTATTCCTACACATGGTTACATTTCCTCCCTGCTATATATACCCCTACATTTCCCTGGAAATACTCAATGTCTCAGTGCTTGACCTTCTGTGTGTCAAGCAGCAGGACCCAGACCCATCCTCAGGTGTTTCAGTAACAATAACAACTTACCTATGGACAATTTTCATGCCCGTGAGTATATGGGGTGCTCAGAAAGTTCACCAGAACACTTGATGTAAACCACACAACAGGAAATTCATCAAAATTGCCACGACTTCTTATTCCACTATCTAAAGATACTTCAAGCCCAACATCTAGAAATCTCAACGGACTGTCCTCTGGACTCAAAAACTGGGCTTGTATAATTTGCTCCAACCATTAACCTTTACTTTTCTTTCGTTTCCATAGAAATGCCTCTTATTAAATACTGATTGGCCACACCTTATAGAGGCCTAACCTAGATGAAGGACCACCTACAACATCACCTCCTAAAATGAGATACAACTGCTTAACTGGACAAAACTATTCTCATGACTAAGAGACTTATTCAATAAGATATGGGACGCCTGTAATTCTAGCACTTTGGGAGGCCGAGGCGGGTGGATTGTATGAACTCAGGAGTTTGAGACCAGCCTGGCCAACACGGTGGCAAAACCCATCTCTACTAACATACAAAAAATTAGCCGGGTGTGGCGGCGCACACATGTAATCCCAGCTACTCAAGAGGCTGAGACAGGAGAATCGCTTGAACCCAGGACACGGAGGTTGCCATTAGCTGAGATCGCGCCACTCCACTCCAGCCTCGGTGACAGAGTGAGACTCCGTCTCAAAAAAAAAAAAAAAAAAAAGAAAAAAGAAAAAAAAATGTGACTATATAGTTAGACTTATGTCTTGCCTGTTCCTATTTATATTCCTGTTTTCCTTTATAGGTCTCTTGCCATTCAGTTACTAACCTGATTCTGCTCTCCACAGCCATCAACTTAACTTTTAATACATGAAACGTCCTGGGAAGTTCCAGATGAGAGAAATGAAGGGGTTAAAATATGCTAATCTAGCATACTGACTATTTAAGTTAAAGATACTTGAAAAACAGCAAGTGAGAAATAATCACTTTGACCCTCCTGTTATTTCTTAAAAGTAGAAGATGGCCGGGCACGGTGGCTCATGCCTGTAATCCCAGCATTTTGGGAGGCTGAGGCAGGTGGATCATGAGGTCAGGAGATCGAGACCATCCTGGCTAACACAGTGAAACCCCATCCCTACTAAATATACAAAAAATTAGCTGGCGCTGTGGGGGGTGCCTGTAGTCCCAGCTACTCAGGAGGCTGAGGTAGGAGAATGGCGTGAACCCGGGAGGCGAAGCTTGCAGTGAGCCCAGATAGCACCACTGCACTTCAGCCTGGGTGAAAGAGAGAGACTCCATCTCAAAATAATAATAATAATGATAAAGTGGAAGATGTAATTTCTATGGGAAAGATGCCCTTCCCTATCTGCAAGGAAGAGAAGTTGAAAGAGGATTCTGTACAGACCTTGTTAAAAATAACTTATCTTTTAAATCTCTTCATGTAATTTAATTGCTTCTTCACAACTCGTTTTTGATCCAATTCAGTGCATGAGTAACTGACTCTAAGTACTTCATTGGATCTTCATTTCTTTATGAGGGCTCCCGATGATCAATCTTATGTCAGTTTAACTCTGCAACCTAGGTGGGATCCTAGGAGAATGAAAGGGAGTTTCTCCAGCCCTACGACAGCAACCTAAAGAGGGCTTAATGAAAAAAAAAAAAAAGTGATGGAATTTGACTAAGCGCATTAGTTTTAGGACTACTGTAATGAATTGCCGCAAACTTTATGGTTCAAAAAAATTCACCTCACAGTTCTGCAGTCTAGAGGTTCAAAGTCAAGGTGGCAGCAGGGTTGGTCCCTCTGCAGGCTGTGAGGAATAATCCATGCCTGTCTTCTGGTTTCTGGGGGCTGCTGGCTATCCATCACCTTCCTTGGCTTCGGGGTGCTCACTCAGTCTCCATGTCTGTCTTCCCAGGATGTTCTCCTCTCTGTGTGTCTCCCCTCTGTGTCTTCACATGGCCTTCTAAGGACACCAGTCACTGGGTTTAGGGCCCACCTTAACCCAGTATGACCTCTTTTTAAGTAATTATATCTGCAAAGAACCCATTTCTAAATAAGATCACATGACCAGGCACAGTGGCTCACACCTGTAATCCCAACACTTTGGGAGACTGAGGCAGGCGGATCACAAGATCAGGAGTTCGAGACCAGCATGACCAACATGGTGAAACACCGTCTGTAATAAAAATACAAAAAGTAGCCGAGCGTGGTGGCATGCACCTGTAATCCCAGCTACTCAGGGGGCTGAGGCAGGTGAATAGCTTGAACTTGGGAGGCAGAGGTTACAGTCAGCTGAGATCGTGCCACTGCACTCCAGCCTGGGCAACAGAGTGAGACTCTGCTTCAAAAAAAAAAACAAAAACAAAAATAATCGCATTTACAAATACCAAAGCGTAGGGCTTTAAAATAAGCTTTAGGGAGAAAAATTCAACCCACAAAAGCATACAAAGTAAATATGGTCCATGTGCAGGGAAAGAAGAAATTGATAGATACCTGGGGAAGCTCAGATATTGGTCTTATTCGGCTTTAAATCAACAGTTGTGGTGGGGTTTGTTTGTTTTTCTGACAGAGTCTCGCTCTGCTCTGTCGTTCAGGCTAAAATGAAGTGGCACCATCTCGGCTCAAGGCAACCTCCACCTTCGAGGCTCAAGCAATTCTAGTGCCTCAGCCTCGGGAGTAGCTGGGGTAACAACAGTGCCACAATTGCCTGGCTAATTTTTGTATTTTTAGTAGAGACATGGTTTCGCCATGTTGGCCAGGCTGGTCTCAAACTCCTGACCTCAAGGGATCTGCCCAACTCCACCTCTCAAACTGATAGGTTTATGGGCATGAGGCAATACCTTGCCTAAATCAACAGTTTCAGGAATGCTCAAATATCTAAAGGAAGTGTGTGTGTGTGTGGGGGGGGTGTATATTCTAGAGGATTGCGGAGGATTAAAACAATAGCGCGCAGCCCATGGCTTCAAGGGTGAGGCTGAGGAGCCCATGGGCAGGGGCTGGAGGGAAATATTCTAGGGAAACCCAGAGTAGCACCTACACTTTTCCTCTGGGAAAACATTGATGCATCTCTCTCTATATATATCTATACATACCTATACGAACATATAGAGAATATCCATAAAGATATAGGAAATATCAGAAGGTAGAAAATCCTGGGACTGAAAAAAATATAATAGCTGAAGTGGAAAATCCAGTAGAGAAATTACACACCAGATTTGATCGGGCAGAAGAAAGAATCTGCTTATTTGAAGGCAGGAGAAAAGAACAGGCCAGACAGCCTCTGCTGTGTGCACGGAGGGCAGGAACTACTTCACAAAAGCAGACCTTCCCTTGCTTGTCTGTTCTCCTACTAGAGAAAGCAGTAGATGATCATATCTGAAGAATATGTTGGTAACATCAAACATAAAAAGAAGGCAATTAAGGGTAAAATCTTGAGGTATGTGTGAATTCATGACCAAATTAACTATGGAAACTGACATAAAAAGAAGTGTAGAGGTTTTGTTTGTTTTTGGTTTTGCCCTGTCCCATTCTCCTCTGAAACAGCTCTGAGTAAACACAGGCTGTGTTCTCGCTGTGACTCACACCTCCCTGCCTTCTCTTCCTTCAGGTTTGCTGAAGTGCGTGGGGGGTTGTTTCCTGCCTCTGACTCCCTGGAATTTAAAGTGACAGAGCCTTGACCAGGCACGGTGGCACACGCCTGTAATCCCAGCACTTTGGAAGGCCGAGGTGGGTGGGTCACGAGGGGTCAGGAGATCGAGACCATCCTGGCCAACATGGTGAAACCCTGTCTCTACTAAAAATACAAAAAATTAGCCGGGCTTGGTGGTGGGTGCCTGTAGTCCCAGCTACTTGGGAGGCTGAGGCAGAATGGCAGGAACCCGGGGGACAGAGCTTGCAGTGAGTGGACATCATGCCACTGCACTCCAGTCTGGGCGACAGAGAGAGATTCCGTCTAAAAAAAAAATAACAATAAAAAAATAAAAAAAATAAAGTGACGGAGTCTTGGGGACTGGAATCCAGCACCTCCTTCTGCCCCTCCCTGTGGGGACAGGGACACCAGCACTGGCCTGGCTCACCCACAGCCTCCGGGGGGGTCCTCTGGCTGCACCTGGGGCTGCAGCTGGGCTCTGATAGAGCTGTCAAGGAAGGGACAGTCGGTCCCTGAGTGGTGAACTGGCCCTGGTTGTTGGGAAAGTCCTGTGGTCACTTTCCTGTGGCTTCCTCCCGCCCTGGGCCGATCTTCACTTTCTCCCTGGAGCTTCCCTGCATCGTCATCAGTGGGACCGGGTTGGTTCATTACAGGCGACTCCTGTTCTTCAGCTCTGTGCCCCTTTTCCTGACATTTGGACCCTGCCCAAATCCCCCCACAAAACATACAGTTATTAAACATCCTGTGAGTCCCCCTCCAAAGATGATGAGGATGACCTGTGTTCTCAAGACGGGCAAAGGCGAGAGTCCAGTGTCACGCTCCGCCCAAATACTAGCCCCTCTCCCCAAAACCTCAATCACCAGTATGCGGAGGGCAAAGAAGTTGTGAATATTTGAGAATACATCTTTGGCCACATTTCTGATCACATTCATTAGGCAATTTTCTAGAAGAAGTAGCATATTGGGGTTAACCCGTAGAGGTGCACACACACACACACACACACACACAGAGCTGTGATTCCTACCAACAGTGCCAACTTCTACCAACTTTAGATCTGACATCACTGCTCTTTGGTTTTCATTTTTGCTAACCAGGAAAGAATTAGTTGATTGGATATGCATTTCTCTGATATATATTTCATATATTGGTCAGTAGTTTAAATTTCTTTGTTCAAATTCACTTTTTAGGATTTGTCTTGTTTAGAAAGACAGGCTTCATGCTTCCCAAATACTATTAACAGATTTCTGGATTTTTTATTTGCCTATTCTTTTTGTCTTAGATTTTAATGTACAGAAATTTTACATTTTAAGTAGCTAAATCTATAGGTACATTTATTTTTTTTCTTGATCATAAGCTTAGAAAGTCCATTGCCCAACATAAAATAAGATGAACTTCTCTGATTTCTTAAGGAGGTTTTATTAAATGATTAGATTTGTAGCATATAGTGAGGTAAAGCCCACGGACATTACTTTCGCTATAGAAAGTGTGATGTTGCCCTTAATTTTTCTGAGTTACTCTCATCTGTCCAACCCCAGTGAGCGACTGATTATTCCTTTCCTCTGAACCTTGTGGTTTATGGTGTTTATGGCAGTTTCATTCCAAAGCACGAAGGTGTCAATCATTAATCTCGGGTGATTAATCCTCAGGCATCTCCCTGCTCTGAACTAAGGGATGTGGTGGTGTGGAAAGTTCCATTGTTCTGATCATGTGGTTGGTTCCACTGGCAGCCGGACCCTCTCCTCCAAGAGCCACCTCAGGAGCCTCAACTCAGGAATGCTGGAAGTCATCTTATGATTAAAAAAAATAAAGCCCCTCTCACCACAATTGCTCAGGAAACATCAGTGTTTTGAAGCTTTGGCCCCAAAACCAGAGAAAAAAACAGATGTTTCTCATTACGTCCCAGCCATGAATACCAGGAGAGAGGAACACTGGGACCATTTCAGAAACTGCTTACCACAGGCCCCATGTAGGCTCAGGGGAGACAGGCCCTGGCCTGGAGGAGGAAGAGTGAATGGGAAGTATGAGTGACATTAAGTGTTTGCTAACATGAGACTGGCTGGACCTTCTCTCTTCTGGTGGTCCCTGAATCAGAGCCTTAGCACTACATATTGGAGTCTGGATTGCCTGTTTCAGGAACCTGGTCTCTCTACAGTCATTAGATTTCTGCATGAAGATTTAGCATAAACACCCTATATATGAGAAACCAAAATTTTAAAGATCATATATAATTTGTTTTGAGGCCTTCATGAAAAATTTAAAGAAATTACACTACCACAACTCATACTGACATCTACCGATCCCTGGAAACCAGAAGAGGAATGTGTTAGGAAAAAATATTCTGCCAGGGACCCATTTGATATTGGCCTGACCACCTGAGCACAGACACTGGTCCCACTCATTAACAGATCTAGGAAGCATGAGGTACCAGCCCTACTGCCGAAAACCCTGAGTGCTATAGGCTCAGACAAAAAGGCAAAGTTCTAGCTAAGAAAATATTAAGAAATTACACTGATCAATATGTTCATAGTTCGAGGTACTTCTGGGACAGATGTGTGGATTTTTCTCACCCTGACCAATTCTCCCACCTCAGATGAGTGCGCATAATTCACTTCCGACACGAATCGGAGGTAGTGCCGACCCCACAGGGTAAGGACTCAGTCCCACAAGACTCCACCCCCGCTTCAGGTGCAAATCATAAGCAGGTGGTCTGATATGGTTTGGCTCTGTGTCCTCACCCAAATCTCATCTCGAATTGCGATTCCCACATGTCAAGGGAGGAACCTGGTGGGAGATGTCTGGATCACGGAGGTGGTTTCCTCATGCTGTTGTCGTGATAGTTCTCACGACATCTGATGGTTTTATAAGGGTTTGGCAGTTCCTCGTTCACTCTCTTCACTCCCTTCTGCCACCTTATGAAGAAGGTGTTTGCTTACACATCGCCTTCCGCCATGACTGTAAGTTTCCTGAGGCCTCCTCAGACATGTGGAACTGTGAGTCAATTAAATCACTTTCCTTTATAAATTACCCAGGCTTGGGCCATTCTTTATAGCAGTGTGAAAACGGACTAATACAGTGTCCTCAAGTCGTCCACGCCTTCTGTCTGACTTGGCTACTGATATATAATAGTGTTTGGTGGCCGGGCGCGGTGGCTCAAGCCTGTAATCCCAGCACTTTGGGAGGCCGAGACGGGTGGATCACGAGGTCAGGAGATCGAGACCATCCTGGCTAACACGGTGAAACCCCGTCTCTACTAAAAAATACAAAAAACTAGCCGGGCGAGGTGGCGGGCGCCTGTAGTCCCAGCTACTCGGGAGGCTGAGGCAGGAGAATGGCGTAAACTCGGGAGGCGGAGCTTGCAGTGAGCCGAGATCGTGCCACTGCACTCCAGCCTGGGTGACAGAGCCAGACTCCGTCTCAAAAAAAAAAAAAAAACAAACAAACAAAAATAGTGTTTGGTGACCCTAAATGTCTCAAAATAAAGTCACTTGTGACAGATGATCAGCCCACATTGAAATTGCTGACCCCTCAGAGTGAGAAGTGTATGTGTGGTGGACTCAGGTGATGAGAGGACCTGCTGTGGACAGGCACCCCCTAGACCAGACAAGAAAGTGAAGCCAGAAGGCAGCTGAGATCTTGGCTACGGGCATGCCTGCAGAGTGTCATAAAAACCGCAAAGACACTGACCATAGCCAAGCAGCTGCTGCAGCGCTGCCCACAAGAACTCTGAGACCTCTTTCCCACGGGCTATGGGAAAAGAGCAGCGACCCCCATCCTGGCCCATGTTCTGAGGAAACCTGGACCTGCCAGTGTGTCAATCAGCATGCTGGTCTTCTGAGACACTCACCATGGTCCCTTCCCCACCATCTCACCACTGCCTGTGTGTGTTGAACATATTTACGGGAGTGTTTATGTGCAAAAGCCACACAATAAACTGCGAATTAATAAGAATTTCATTGACCACTGAGTCATTGTGAAACCTCCTGGTTCCCCCACAACTAAGCTAATTGGAACTCGACCTGGGAGCCACCAACTGGAAATTACCATGATCTCCTTCTCAGGTTTCATCATTCACTAGGCCGGCTCACAAAAGCCAGGAACACAGTTTACTTGCTATTGCCAATTTATTACAGAGGATTTTTTTTTTTTTTTTTTTTTTTGAGACAGAGTCTCGCTCTGTCATCCAGGCTGGAGTGCAGTGGCCGGATCTCAGCTCACTGCAAGCTCTGCCTCCCGGGTTTACGTCATTCTCCTGCCTCAGCCTCCCAAGTAACTGGGACTACAGGTGCCCACCACCATGCCCGGCTAGTTTTTTGTATTTTTTAGTAGAGACGGGGTTTCACCGTGTTCGCCAGGATGGTCTCGATCTCCTGACCTTGTGATCCGCCCGTCTCGGCCTCCCAAAGTGCTGGGATTACAGGCTTGAGCCACCGCGCCCAGCCTACAGAGGATATTTTTAACGATATCAATCAAAAGTCAGATGAAGAAGGTGAGGGTTGTGAGGGCGCCCAGTGCAGGAGTTCTGTCCCTGTGGAATTAGAGTGTGCCACCCTCCCTACATATGGATGTGTACTTGTTCACAAACCCAGACGCTCTCTGAACTCTGTCTTTTTGGGCTTTTTTGGAGGCTTCATTGCTCAAGCATGATTGATCACTGGTTATTGGTGACAACCTCAACATTCAGCCCCTCTTCTCTCACCAGAGGCTGGGATGGGGGAGGGCATTTGTAGCTTCCACCAGGTAAGCAAAACCCAAGCAAAACTTCAGCAGGGGCTGAAGTTTCAACCCTCTGATCACAGGCTGGTTCCCCTCCTGAGGCTGTCCAAGAGCCTCCAGCCATCAATCACCTCACTGACATACAAAAAAACATTAATTACTTGAGAGGTTCCAAGGATTTTAGGAGCTTTGTTGCAGGAAACAGGGCAGAGATCAATAAAATAAAATAATACATATTTGATCTTTTGAGTTGCATATCCTTTTGCTATGAGGGAGTCCATGGCCAGAGACCAGACTGATTTCTGTCCATGGACTCTCTCATAGCAAAACGATACACAATTCAAAAGATACTGGTAGGTTACTAGGTCCTCCTCAGTCATTGATAATTAGTCAACTCCAGCATCATATCATATAAAAATACCTCCCAGGGGCCAGGTGTGGTGGCTCACACCTGTAATCCCAGCACTTTGGGAGGCTGAGGCTGGTGGATGACCTGAGGTCAGGAGTTCAAGACCAGCCTGACCAACATGGAGAAACCCTGTCTCTGCTAAAAATGCAAAATTAGCTGGATGTGGTGGCACATGCCTGTAATCCCAGCTACTTGGAAGGCCGAGGCAGGAGAATCGGTTGAACCCGGGAGGTTGCAGTGAGCCGAGATCACGCCATTGCACTCCAGCCTGGGCAACAAGAGAGAAACTCTGTCTCAAAAAAAAAAAAAAAAAACAAAAGTCTCCCAAGAAGAGGCCACTCAGGTTTGTAGGCCTCCATTCCACCTGTCAGGTTCCAAAAGCAGGACAGGTGTCAGCAAATATGGAACTTCCCCTTCTCAGACATCTGAGATAATTGAGCTAAGAGACAATGTCTTCTCTTCCTCTGCGTCTCTTTCTTGGTATTACCGTAATATAAGATTTTCCTCATGACATAAACCATTTATTCATTCTTTCACTTTCAGCTCCTCCTCCTTTTTCTTTTCACTTATATTCAAAGTTTTCCACTTTAAAAGCAATTGTGATGGGCCAGTTTGCTGACAGCAATACTCAGGCAGCAAGCGTATCCCCTCAGTCCACTTCCATTCATACAGGGCAGGGTTACACAGGTGCAGAACTAATGGGCTATTTTACCAATAGGCAATGTATTAGTCCATGTTGAGTTGCTATAAAGGAATAGCTGAGGCTTGGTAATTTATAAAGAAAACAGGTTTATTTGGCTCATAGTCCTGTAGGCTGTACAAGCATGGCACCTGCATCTGCTCAGCTTCTGGTGAGAGCCTCAGGGAGCTTCTAATCATGGAAGAAAGCAAAGGGGAGCCAGCACATCACAGGATGAGAGGGAGCAAGAGACAGACGTGAGAGGTGCCAGACTCCTTTAAGCAACCAGCTCTTGAGTGAACTAATAGAGGAAGGACTCATTCACTACTGTGGGGAGGGCAGTGAGCCATTCATGAAGGTTCTTCCCCCATGACCCAAACACCTTCACCAGGCCCATCTCCAATATGAGATCCTATTTCAATATGAAATTTGGAGGGACACACATCCAAACCATATCAGGCAATGTAGCTGCATATACGGTTAGCCTCTATTTTGGCGGGTGGGGCAAAGCACAACCCACATCCATGAGGTCTATAAGAAAATTGACAGAAAAGTCTAAACACATAGTCTCAGTTTCTGGCTTAGGAGTCGTCGCTGCTTCCAGCACTTGTAGTTGTAGCCCCGATCCTGTGGCCACTGCACCAGGTGGCAGGTGGAGAGGAGGGGAGAGTTGAGGTAACGTGGGGAAGAAAGACAAAAATGGCAGTCACTGGCTGGGCACAGTGGCTCACGCTGCCTGTAATCTCACCACTTAAGGGAGGCCAAGGCGAGTAGATCACCTGAGGTCATGAGTTTGAGACCAGCCTGACCAACATGGTGAAACCCTGTCTCAGCTAAAAATATCAAAATTAGCTGGGTGAGGTGGCGGGGGCCTGTAGTCTCAGGTGCTTGAGAGGCAGAGGCAGGGGAATCACTTGAACCCGGGAGGCAGAGATTGCAATGAGCCGAGATCGTGCCATTGCACTACAGCCTGGGCGACAGAGCTAGACTGTGTCTCAAAAAAACCCAACAACAACAAAATGACAGTCATTATACAAGCATCCTCCCCACCCCCTTGTCCCCAGATTCACTAGAAAAATGGAGGAAAGTCCAGTGGGGACACTCCTTTAGCCCACTTGTGTGGAGTAGGGGCACACACCGGTGAAGGCGTGGAAGCTAGCCCTTCATGCTTGTTATCTCCCCGCATTGTAGATAATGTTTCAGTTGACTGTTCTGCTTCCCTATCAAATTATTACTCTAAGGAGGATATCTCTCTGCCCATGGCTAAGCACTATGCACTGAACGGCATGTTTCTTGGTCCAAGGAAGTGCGGCTTAGTGGCCCAAACTAGAATAATACCTTATTTCAGTTCTTTTATATTAATAGCACTCTGGGCATTTGCAGCCTCCACCAGGTAAGCAAAAGACAATCCACAGTCAGTTTCTGTTCCCGTGGAGACTCACCTGTACCCCCCAGGACCCTGCCCTCAGTCTCACTTTCCAAGAATGTTCAGGGCCTCCCCATCAGGGAATCTGCCTCATAACCATAGGCAGTCTGTGTCTCTCCCACTGGCAGACAGAACAGCTCTTATTGGCGTTATGCGCCTGAGAGACAGCAAGAGGAACGTGTTTCAATTCAGCCCATCTCTGCATCGCTGTGGTTCCCTCATATCCACTTATTTTACTTCGTGGACCCTGGTGACCACCTCAAGGGAGTACACAGGGGTATCTCTTGCTGATTACAGTCACTTTCCAAACCTGAGGGTGGGTTCTACTGACCGCTATGGGCATGTCCTATTTTAATGCACTCCTCAAGTACCCCTAGAGATTTCCATAGGGTCGGGCCCCATATGGACATCCCTTCAATAGGCCAGTTTTCCATTACTCTTGGAAACAATGGAAAATGTAGAGACGAATATCCAAATTTAATACACTTTATTTAGAAAGCAAGAATTGCAATTCTTGGCATACACAAAGACCAAGTTGTCTTTGGTATGTCCAAAGAACAAAGAGAAGTTTAAAGGTTTTTTTTAAAAGGAGAAATACTAAGTATTTTTTTTTTTCCAGAAAGTTCATTGGCGCTGTACAAATCGAAGAAGTGGCATGCTCTGACTGGCGAGTGACTGCAGTGGGTCAAGCTGGTCTTAGAGCAGCAGCAGGTTGTGTCAATAGATAGTAGATAGAACTATTAATAGGTTCAGCTTACAGCTGCCAGGCTTACAGAAAATTGCAGTTCAGGGGTAATACACTGATTTTTTCCCCATGACCTCTTGACTGTTTTAGTTGGGTATGACAAGAATGACCCAATTTGTGCGATCAACTTTCACATTCTCCTTCCCAACTCTATGACTGGGATGTTGACGACTGTCCATGAGCCAGAAAAAAACCCAAGTACAGGGGCTTTTGCTGCTGTTCAAATCTTCCATCAACGCTAGAAAAACAGCATGCAATCCAACCCACCTAGCCGATTTGCCTTTGCCTTCCTCAATCAGAAGGGTGGCCTTCCAAATAGGATGTTGTCCATTCACCCAGGAATGACAGTGTACAAACTAAGTAGCTCTTGGTCAGTCAGTAAAGAGCTGTGTATAGGGAAGTGTCCAAGTGATCATAGAATCCAACAGCTCCTCACCCAGTTCCAGAGTCAGTCTGAGGGGAACAGAGGCTCCCTGCTCATGAGTGTCTCCTCTTTGCCTTCCTCAGGCACCAGGATCCCATGTCAACCATTTCCATTTTGTAGGCCGGGTGAGGTTGCTCACGCCTGTAATTCCAGCACTTTGGGAGGCCGAGGTCGGTGAATCACAAGGTCAAGAGATCAAGACCATCCTGGCCAACATGATGAAACCTCATCTCTACTAAAAATACAAAAATTAGCCGAGCATGGTGGTACGTGCCTGTAATACCAGCTACTTGGGAGGCTGAGGCAGGAGAATCGCTTGAACCTGGGCGGTGGAGGTTGCAGTCAGCCGAGATCGCACCACTGCACTAAAATACATTTCCATTTTGTAATAGAACTCTTCTGGGACTGCCCTCCCCATTAGAGCTTTTCCAAGATTACTGAAGACATCACGAGTTTTTCAGGTTTCAAGATTACGTCTTTCAGTCACAGGGGGAGCTTCAGTTAGTGTTCCATCGCAAGCTAGTAAGTCCCTCTTAAATGGAAACTTTATGATCTAAAGGCCCAGTTCCCGGGAGGTGCTCACAGCCTTTTGCCATTAGCCCTAGTCAGTGTCCCACATAGGGCACAGAGAATGTGTTGTTACCTGCAATCTGGTTTCTAGTCTACACTGTGTGGTTCACCCTCCAGGGCCAATGGAGCTAAAGTGCTTTAAGGACTTTGCTGCAGGTCCTGATGGCTCTGTGTTAATGCTGTCAGTCTTTCTGAAGTCCCTGTCCTCTCACTTCCTGCACCCAGCACACATTCCTGACCCCACACATTTCTCAGTGCCTGGGGCCTGGCACACATTTCTTTTCTTTTCTTTTTTTCCCCACAGAGTCTCACTCTGTCACCCAGACTGGAGTGCAGCGGCATAAATCTCGGCTCACTGCAACCGCAACCTCCTGGGTTCAAGCGATTCTTCTCCCTTAGCTTTCAGAGTAGCTGGAATTACAGGTGCCCGCCACCATGCCCAGCTAATTTTTGTATTTTTAATAGAGATGGGGTTTCACCATGTTGGCCAGGCTGGCCTCGAACTCCTGACTTCGTGATCCTGCCACCTCAGCCTCCCAAAGTGCTGGGACTACAGGCGTGAGCCACTGCACCTGGCCCTGGCACACACTTCTGACCCTAGGTCAGTGTCTGGGGCCTGGCAGGTGCTTGGGGTGCTCCATCGCTCAAATCCAAGCCTGTGGAGAGGATGACATTTCATTCCCAGGTTTCTGGTGAGTCAAAAAACCTTCATTTCTATAGTGATACCCTCTTCTACCTACCATGTGCGGGGTCAGGAGCCAACTGACCCCAAGGGTCTAGGAGTCATGCCATTGACCTGATTGCCTAGGCTCACCAGCTGGCACCCTTCAATACCACACATTGGGTCTGTCCTCACAGCGGCAGTGTGCTTAACTCGGTGGGGAGGTAAGTGGCCCAAGGTCAGACAGCTGGACCTGGGTAGAAACTAGACTTGGGGAAATGCTTTGGAAGCCACTCCCCTGACTCCCCTGTCCCCATGGGGCCTCAGTACTAGAGCCCTGAAGGCTGGTCAGGGAGTGTTTGTGCCTTGACCATGCAAAGGGTGCCAGGCTGTGGCTAGGGATGCCCCTGGCTTTCCTCTCCCTCCTACCTACTCCTCAGCCTCTGCATGTGCCCGTCATGGCCTCTGCGTCCTTCATTCTGTCCACTCATGTACTCACTGGGCCCCTCCTTGGTGCCAGGCACCCACTACTGAGGGGTGCCAAGCCCCTGCCAGAGAAGCTTGGTGCTGGGTCACAGCAGCAAGGAGGCTGGAGGCAGTGGCATCAGAGCAGTGGTGGCAGAAGCTAAGAGTGGACTGAAGTCCTTAAGCCAGGAAGTAGTTCAGGGTTTAACAAGAGGAGAGACAAGCGTCCCGGGGAGGGAGCAGGCTCAGGACAGGCCTCCAGTGCCGCCTTTGAACCTCACTACCCCGACTACAGCAGCGCAGTGGGAAGCACCTCAGCTTCTACCCCTTCTGCTTGCCACAGCATGGACAGGACCCGGAATCAAACCACAGGCCCTGGGTCACCACTGCCGGCAAGAACTAGTTCTTGCACCCACGCACACAACCTGGGCCCTCCCGGAAGTACTGGGGGAGGCCGTGCCCCTTTTCTGAGTGCCTGGAAGTGACTGCGGGAAGGGAGAACAAGTGACCACGCCTTTTTTCCGGGGTATAAAAGCGGAGGTGCGCGCGCCAATTCTGCCAGTGTAGCTGCGGGAACCTTTCCACGCGCACCAGCTACGGGGACCGTTTCCGGACAGTTTCTGATTGAGTTTGGCGCTTTTTACCCAAACTTCAGAGGGGCGAAAAGCCTCCACCCACCTCCCTTCTCATGGGACTTTGCGGACAGAGCGCCCCAACCGCCTCGAGCGCTCGAGCAGGGCGCTCTCCAGGAGCCAGGACGGCGTCGGGAACCACACCATGGCTCCCGGACCCCAAGACCCTTAAGTTTGTTTTCGTCGTCGTCGCGGTTCTGCTGCCGGTGAGTACCCGCCGCGTTCCCTGGCTGGGGAAGAGCGCACCTGGCGCCGGGAGTGGGCAGAGAGAGAGGGGGACACGGCGGGGACGCTTGGCCCGGGTCGCCTGCGGCGGGGCATGCCCGGGCAGGACTAACCCGTCGTCGGAGTCGGGAAGATTGGGTGGTCCCCTGGCTGGGCAGGAGCGACCCGGCCGCGAGGGAGCAGAGCGCGCGCTCCCCCTGGCTGTCGCGTGAGGCGAGGACCGCACTGAGCTGCCCCGGAGTAAGTTCCAGAATCAACGGAGGGAGGAAGTCAAGATGGAAACTCCGGAGTAAACCTCTGGAAGCCACAGACCGGTGGCCTCTTTCGTTTGTCCGTTCATTAATAACATTAACCCAGGCCTGGCGTGGTGGCTGATACCTGTAATCCGAGCACGTTGGGAGGCCGAGGCGGGGGGGATTACCTGAGGTCGGGAGTTGGAGACCCGCCTGGCCAACTTGGTGAAACCCCGTCTGTACTAAAAATACAATTAGCCAGACATGGTGGCAGGCGCCTGTAATCCCAGCTACTTGGGAGGCTGAGACAGTAGAATTGCTTGAACCCGGGAGGCAGAGGTTGCAGTGAGCCGAGATTGCACCAGTGCACTCCAGCCTGGGCAACAGCAAGACTCTGTCAAAAAAAAAAAAAAAAAAAAAAAAAAAAAAAATTAACCCTATGTTTACACTGTTAAACGTGTTCCTTGGAGATCCGTTTAACAAACAGCCGGTGAAAAAGCTTTCCAACGCTTGTGTTTGCAACTTTAATTTCCTCTAGAGCCCTGAAAGTGGCAGGAAGCGGTTAACCAGTGTCTTTCACTGTCACCCGTGTGTTCCCTCTGCATCGCACAGACAGGACCGCGGGCTGGCCCCTTCCTTCAGCATAAAAGGTGTAAAGTTCTCGTTGTGAGTTGGCTTTGGAAACTGAGATTGGTGGTGGGGTGCAGAGTAAGGACGTATTATAAGTAAAATGTGCAGACTGCCAGGACTTTCTCAGAGTGATTGACGTTTCTGCCAACAGCACTTTCTAAGGTTCCTTACATAATACCAAAACAAAAGGGGGAGGATAAAACAAGATTATAGGAACTATGAGAGTTTGCATGTTTTCTTTCAACAAATTAATACTAAATTCAGAAAAGCAGTAACATTTTCACCTCTCAAAAATTATACAGCCGACTTCTGCAATAGTTTATAGTGGGTGGACCTACCTGAGGCAGGTAGAAGAATGGCTGTGTTAGGACAGTGGACCTGAAGAGAGAATGCGTGGATGACCAGTGTAGACAAGGCCAGCAACGTGAATCTCAGTTTTGGGAATGTGAACTCTATACATCCCAAAGGAGGCTTTGTTCCCTCCATCAGTCTTGCCTTATCAAATGCATTTCAATGTGCAATCGCTCTTTAAAATTTTGGAGCTAACACAAATCACATTAGATGTTTTATGGCAGTACATTCAGATTGATCTTCCTTTAAATAAGGGTATTTTACTGCATGGGTAAGCCAAAGGTTAATTCACTGTTACTGCCTAGGGGCAGCTTGTTAGATCCTACCCTGACTTTGCCTTTGCTAATTCCAACAATGTTGTACTAAATACCGTTGTATGTATTGTGTGTCCACATATCCATGTGCACCAGCTTATTGGGCAACTCCTTAGAAGTATAATTTTACTTCTACTTCTGTGGGATAAATGATTTCAGAAGTTTCTTTAGATGTTCACAGATTTTGCTCCAAAAGACCATTGAACTCAGCATATACTCACACCTAGTCCACAAATGTGCCTGTGTCCCTACACCCTTGCTACACTTAGCTTTCATTTTTTGCTAGTCTAGGAAGTAAAACGTGATTCATCACATTGCTGTGTACTTTCATTCCTTCATGGTATTAGGAATTTTCAAGGATACAGGAGTTCTTTGGTACTAGGAGTACCAAAGTACCAAATCTACTCCCAGTAGATTACTGGGGGATCCAGATGAGACAGCAGGGGAGGGTGGCAGGGAAGACCGAATTCCCAGCTATGCACCTGGGAAACCATGGTCAGCTGGGGCAATTCCCTGCCACCCACCATGCCTGTGAATGGAGATAAGGTCTCCGTCCTCAGGCTTTCAGGAGGATATCAGATGAGCCTGGAGCTGAGCTCAGTTCCTGACCCCAGGTCCTGGGTCTGTCAACGTTGGACTGGTTCAATCTCTGTGACAGGTGCTTCTACCCCGCCCCTCTCTTTATCAAAGTAGGAATCGAATAGATCCAATGGTTCAGAATCTCAGACTCTGAGGCTCTCAAGGACTCCTGAGATTGGAGGCTGGGAACAGCTGGGCCCTGCTGTGCTTCCCCTCCAGCTCTGTGACACTGGTGTGGCCCCAGCTCCTGCCTGTAAAGTAAAGAGGAGATAAAGATCTTCAGCAGCCCTGTGTAAACCTCAGAGGGCTGTGTTACCAGGTGTGGGAGGATGAATTACATCCTCAGGGCTGGTGTCAGTCATTTTGGACTCTGGATCCCCAGGGCATATGTCCTCCACCCAGCAGAGGCTGCACCTGCTCCTACCTGCACCTCAGTACCGGCTCCCTGAGCTTAGGGCAGAAACTTTTTAAGACTGGAGTGGAGCACCATGTGGAGGGGCCATCAAGGAACAGAGGAGCCAGAGTTCAAGTGAGGACAGTGATGGCACTGCAGGGCCACAGCCTGGTTTACCTGCCACGCTTCCAGTTGTCCTAGTGGTGGGTGCCTGGCCTGGGTTGGAGTTCTAAGAGTGAGCAGGAAAGGTCTCCATCCAGGTGACTGCAGATGGCTGCTCTCCCAGCCCCTACTGAGAGGCCACGGTCCTGGTTCCGGTCCTCTGTCCTGTATCTGGGAGTGGCAGGACAGCGAGGCTCTAGCTTCCAGGTTGGGGATGGGGACAGTGGGGACAGTGCCATGCCCCGAGCCTGTGCTGTTGGGCAGCTGGTGTCCTGCTCTCAGCCAGTGACTGCACATTTTCAGGTAGTGGATTTTCCTAACAACCTGGGGAGATGAGGGTAGATCATTTTCCCTCTTTTACAAATGACAAAATGAGATTCAGGAGCAATGTCTCCAGCGTTTTTGGCCTCACCTTCTGTATAATGGCAGCCATATTTGGGCCTCTGCAGAGCTAGAGTTCTCTGAGCAGCTGCTTCTCTGATCTCTGTCCTGCACTTGGCCTCGGGGAGCTCCTGTGGGTCCTCAGCAGAGTCCACAGGGCTCTTCAGGGTCCCCTCTCTGTGCCACAGCCTGGAGCCTGTCCTTAGGCTGTAAGCTGTGCTCACCTCATGGGCTTGGGGGGAAAGTGATTGACCCAGGAAATAGATAGTGAGCCCTTTATTGTCTTTGGAGTCTGCTGGAGCCAGGGAGGATGGACGAACCCCATGTGAATCCTGCTCCCTGGAGCCCACGGTGTGGTGGGTGAGGTGACACCAGGAATCATATAACTAAAGGAGGTACAGTGAGGGAGGCATGAGATCACCACCCTTGCCTGCCCCTCCTCCAGAGATGCCATGCTGGTGCAAGGCCTTAGAATGTGGTATTGTTGGCCTGGAGGATGGTGTTTGGATAGAGTCACCATTGAGTCATAGAGGAAAGCTAAGCTCCCCTTTAAGGGCTTTTTTTTTTTTTTTTTTTTTTTTTTTGGCTGTGCCTGAGAATTAAATAGACATAAGACAGGTACACAGGATAAAAGCACATACTACTTTTTTTTTCTTGAGATGGAGTCTTGCTCTGTCGCCCATGGTGGAGTAACAGTGGTGTAATCTCAGCTCATTGCAACCTCTACCTCCCAGATTCAAGCAATTCTCCTGCTTCAGCCTCCTGAGTAGCTGGGATTACAGGTGCCCACCCTCGCACCTGGCTAGTTTTTGTATTTTTCGTAGAGATGAGGTTTTGCCATGTTGGCCAGGCTGGTCTCAAACTCCTGAGCTCAGGTGATCCACCCGCCTTGGCCTCCCGAAATGCTGGGATTACAGGCATGAGCCACCATGCCCGGCCAACACACACATTTATTTAATGCAAGTTTTACCTGGTGCAGAAGATGCAGTGAGAGTCAGTTACTTATGTACTGAATTAGACCAAGTAACTTGTGAAGAAGCAAGTAAATATGTGGAAGCTAAAAAGATGAGTGGTTCTATTCTAACAAGGTCTGCACAGTACTCTCTTGGCCTTGACTTCTATCCTTAAAAATAAGGAGATTTCTTGGGGGAACCGCCCCCAATATTTCAACGTAGGTTCTTCCTATTTTCCCTAAGTGTCAGTCGGTCTGAGAAATAAAGAGAAAGTGTACAAGGAGAGGAATTTTACAGATGGGCCTCCGGGGGTGACATCACATATCAGCAAGTCCATGATGCCCCTGAGCCACAAAACTAGCAAGTTTTTATTAGGGATTTCAAAAGGGGAGGGGGTGTACAAACAGGGAGTAGGTCACAAAGATCACATACTTTAAAGGGGCAAAGAAGCAGAGCAAAGATCACATGCTTCTGAGGAAACAGGACAAGGCAAAATCAGAAACTCCTGATAAGCGTCTCTGTTCAGCGGTGTATGTATTGTCTTGATAAACATCTTAAACAACAGAAAATAGGGTTCGAGAGCAGAGAACCGGTCTGACCTCAAATTTACCAGGGCTGGTGTTTCCCAATCCTAGTAAGCCTGAGGGTACTGCAGGAGACCAAGGCATATCTCAGTCCTTATCTCAACCACGTAGGACACTCCCAGAGCAGCCGTATATAGACCTCCCTCCAGGAATGCAGTTCTTTACCTAGGGTCTTAATATTATATTCCTTGCTAGGAAAAGAATTTAGCGATATCTCTCCTACTTGCACATCCGTTTATAGGCTCTCTGCAAGAAGAAAAATATGACTCTATTCTGCCCGACCCCACAGGCAGTCAGACCTTGAGGTTGTCTTCCCTTGTTCCCTAAAATCGCTGTTATTCTGTTCTTTTTCAAGGTGCACTGATTTCATATGGTTCAAAAACGTGTATTTTACTATCAATTTGTACAGTTAGATACACTTATAGTGGTCCTGAGGTGACGTACATCCTCAGTTTATGAAGACAACAGGATTAAGAGATTAAAGTAAGACAGGTGTAAGAAACTATAAAAGTATTAATTTTGAGAACTGATAAATGTCCATATTAAAATGAAATCTTTGCAATTTACATTCAGAGATTGTAGTAAAGACAGATGTAAGAAATTATAAAAGTGTTAATTTTGAAAACTGATATATGTCCGTGAAATCTTCACAATTTATGTTGCTCTGCTGCGACTCCAGCCAGTCCCTCCGTTCGGGGTCCCTGACTTCCCGCAACAGAGATTGTCCTATGTTTCCCTGGGGACTTTCATCTCCTGCTTTTAGGAAACACAAAAGAGGTCAAAGCATGTTCTTGCACCTGATGTTTTTCAATAGCCTTTAATTCATAATAGTTAATGGGTCAGGGTGGGTGGGCAGGGTGTGATGGCTCATATCTGTAGTCCTGCCAAGGTGGGTGGATCACTTGAGCCCAGGAGTTCAAGACTAGCCTGGGAAACATAGCAAAATGGTGTCTCAAAAACAAAAACCAAAATAAAACAAAACAAAACAAAAAACCACACACACACAGAAAATCATGTCGTGTGAAGGAACCTAAGCAGAATGCATACCATTTGATTCCTCGTCTTATTAAAATGCAACTAATGTATTGTGACAAAAAGCAGAAGAAGTGTTGTTGGGGACATAGGAGCAAAGCGGAGGAGAGGATTACAGTGAAAAATGAAGAAACACTGCAGGACGGTAGACTTGTCATTATCTTGTAATGGCAGTAGTTCCACAGTGTATACATACATCCCAGTCTACCAAACTACATGCTTCAAAAATATACACTTTGTTTCGTATCCATTATACCTCAATAAATCTATTTTTTAAAAACCTTCAATAGAATATAAACACTTGAATGTATACTGTATTCCCTGTAGCACTTACACATAGATCATGAAAATATGTTGCATAAGAAGTCAGTATCCAGTTAAAATGGAATTCTGAAAGGTAATTAACATTAAAATATGCAGGGGAAAAAGGAGTAAAATTATACTAGACAATCATAGTTTTTTGGTTTTTTTTTCCGGAGAGGGAGTGTCGCTCTGTCGCCCAGGCTGGAGTGCAGCGGCGCAATCTTGGCTCATTGCAAGCTCTGCCTCCCAGATTCACGCCATTCTCCTGCCTCAGCCTCCCGAGTAGCTGGGACTACAGGCGCCTGCCACCATGCCCGGCTAATTTTTTTTGTATTTTTTTAGTAGAGACGGGGTTTCACCGTGTTAGCCAGGATGGTCTCGATCTCCTGACCTCATGATCCACCCACCTTGGCCTCCCAAAGTGCTGGGATTACAAGTGTGAGTCACCGTGCCCAGCCTAGACAACCATAGTTTAAATGGTAAACTTATAGGTCTATTTCGACTATCAATTATTGCACTAACTGTAAATCCACTGGACACTACAGTCAAAGGTAGAAAGAGTTTGAAGGGCTGAAAAAACAAGACTCCGCTATATCTTGTCTATACGAGCTGGGACTTAAAAGGAAGACACAGATGCTGTCTGTTGAAAGTAAATAGATGGAAACAGATACACTATGCAGAGTGTAAGGCCAAGAAAACTGCCATGGCTATCTCAGTATCAGAGGAAGGTGATTTTGTTAGCAGTGGACGAGATCTGAGTTACCTTACGTTGAAGGTGGCCAATCCTTATGGTTCCACAGCAATTTCAGCTCTTCACCTCCTGAGAAGAAAGAATAGGACTGAGGGGCATGAGGCAGAAGGAGAGATGGAGGCAAGTTTCAGAGCAGAGTGAAAGTTCATTAAAAAGCTTTAGAACAGGAAGGAAAGGAAAGAAGGGAAAGAGAAGGAAAGTACAACTTGGAAGTTGGCCAAGCAGGTGACTTGAGAAACAGTGTGCAGCCCGCCTGCCTGAGTTGGGGTTTTATGGGTTGGCATACTTCCAGGATCTTGCCTTCTCCCCACTCCTGAAATCTTATTGGGAAACTACTGATCAGTTTCAGGTGTTTTCTATGTATTGGGAGACTGCTTTTTTCTGGCATCGGCTATAACCAGTTTTTCGTTTATTTTTATTTTTTTTTTGAGAAGGAGTCTCCCTCTGTCACCCAGGCTGGAGTGCAGTGGCGCGATCTCCGCTCACTGCAAGCTCCGCCTCCCGAGTTCACGCCATTCTCCTGCCTGAGCCTGTCGAGTAGCTGGGACTACAGGTGCCCCCCACCACGCCCGGCTAATTTTTTGTATTTTTAGTAGAGATGAAGTTTCACTATGTTAGCCAGGATCGTCTGGATCTCCTGACCGCGTGATCCGCCCGCCGTGGCCTCCCAAAGTGCTGGGATTATAGGTGTGAGCCACCACGCCTGGCTGTAACCAATGATTACTTTAGAGGTACAGTTATCAACCACCTGATGGTCGCCCAACCCTACTGGTGTCAGAAGCTGGAGAGCCCTCCTGCCCTGCTCATACCTGACTAGCTACCTACTGTAACAATTTTAGGACATAGAATATTATGGGAGCTCAAAAGGGACCTTTTGTAGTTAAAAAGGTTAATTCTTCAAGGAGTGTAATAATAATCACAAATTGTATATGCCTAGTAATACAGCTTCAAAACACATAACACAAAAATAGAATGAAAAGGAGATTAGATCAGCTGTTTCTCTGCACTTGGTAGCACGATCAGATAAAAACGCCAGTAAAGAGGCAAGCGACCTGCACACTGTGAACCACCTTGATTTAACTGACATTTAAAGAGCAAGAGTGGAACATCCACTGAACACTCATTCCTTTCTATGCTCATGATACGTTCACCAAGATAGACCGGGTTCTGGGCTATAAAACACACGATACGATCTCTACACTTAATGAAACGAAACTGGAAATCAGTAACAGTCCGTAGAGAATTCTAAAATTTGGTTATTGAAAATACACTTCTAAAAAATCTGTGGTTCATAGAAGAAATCAAAAGGGAAGGTAAAATGTTACAAAATAAATAATAATAACAATATAACTTCAAAACTGGTGGGAAATGGCTAACAGTGCTCGGGGTGAAATAATACAGCTTTCAATGTTTCTACTAAAGAATTGGGAGTTGGGGAGATGGGGAGTTACTATCGAAGGGTATGCAGTTCCTTTGTGGAGTGATAAAAATATTCTAAGATTGATTATAGCGATGATTGCATAGCTATGAGTATATTAAAAACTACTGAAATGTAGACATTAAATGAGTGAATTATATGAATCATCATAATTACTAATTATGTGAATTGTGTCTCATTAAAGCTGTCAAAAATGTGAAATGTATGGCCTGCAGATCTACATTAATCAATCATAAAATATAAGCATAAATTTAAACCAAACAAAGTAACAAGGAGGAACATAAATCAAGGAAATAGAATACAGACCACAAAAAGAACTGACAAAACGGATCGTGTGTGGTGGCTTGCGCCTGTAATCCCAGTACTTTGGGAGGCCCAGGCAGGCAGAACGCTTGAGCTCAGGAGTTGGACCAGCCTGGGCAACGTGGTGAAACCCCAGCTGTACAAAATACACAAATATTCGCCAGGCGTTGGGGCACACTCCTGTCTGTGGTCCCTGTCACCTGGGGACTGCGGTCGAAGCACCACTTGAGCGCGGGAGGCAGAGGCTGTAGTGAGCAGAGACTGCACTCCAACCTGGATGACAGAGAGAGACCCTGTCTCCAAAAAAAAAAGAATTGACAAAATGCAAAGTTGGTCTTCAGAAGGAGTAAGAGTGTGAGAGCAGAGAACGGAGACAGAGACATCGCCTGAACCTAGAGGGACTGCAGCCCGAGAAGGAAGGATTTGGGAAACGTGCCTTAGCTTCGCCGTCCCCAACTACTAGACAGGCTTTGATGTGGAAGAAAGCTACATTTTGTCTCGTTTAGATCCAGGCAGTTGAACAGAGCCCAGCATAAGTAGCTTTTATTGTAACCACTTTGTTTTTACTCAGGAGCAAGATTATATTAAATTTAATTAAATGTAAGTCTACAATTAAATTAATTTTGTACTTTAAAACACTCCCAACTTAAAAGTTACAAAAACTATACACAAAAATTTGAAAAATAGCTGTTGGCATGATGAAAGCTATTATTGAATTATTTAGTGTATACTTTCTAAAAGCAAGGAAATTAACATCAACACGTTACCACTATCTAATAAGCAGACTCTGTTCTGATTCTCCAGTTGTCTTCTCCTTGTCATTTATAACACACAGATCATGGCCAGAATCCCTGAATTGCTGTTTCATCTTTTTCTGTAACTCTTTGATATTTACTGGGAACAGCTTGTCAAAAAGTCCCTTGTAAAGTAGAAATTACTTAATGTTTGATGCTATATCCTGACTTTCTTTAAGGTTATATTATAACCCTCATTTATAAAACTGTGTATCTGTGTGTGTGTGTGTGTGTGTGTGTGTGTGGCAGAGAGAGAGAGAGACAGAATTCACCCACTAGGTCAATTAAACACTTGGTCAAACTAAATATATTAGATGCTATTTCGGCTTGAAGGGATCATATGTGTTTTTTGTATTCTGTTTGTTTTTGAGACGGAGTCTCGCTCTGTTGCCCAGGCTAGAGTGCAGTGGCGTGATCTGGGCTCAGAGCAACCTCCGCCTCCCAGATTCTGGAGGATGCTGAGGCATCCCAAGTAGCTGGGACTACAGGCACGCGCCACCACATCTGGCTAATCTTTTGTATTTTTAATAGAGATGGGGTTTCACTGTGTTAGCTAGGATGGTCTCGATCTCCTGACCTCGCGATCCGCCCCCCACAGCCTCCCAAAGTGCTGTGATTACAGGCGTGAACCACCGCACCTGGCCTTTTATATTCTTATAAAATATTTTCTTGCCAACCACAGTGGTGTGTTCCTGTTATCCACATTACTTGGGAGACTGAGGCAGGAGGATCACTTGAGGCCAGAAGTTCCAGGCTGTAGTGGACTATGATCACACCTGTGACTAGCCACTGCATTCTAGCCTGGGCAACATAGCAAGACTCTATCAAAAAAATAAAAAATAAAAATAACTCTTCTGCTCACATTTTCTGAGGTAAAGATATTTTATGTTATAATATGAGAAAAGGACACAGATGTGTTTTTCTTTATAGAAAATAGCTGCCCTAGCAGGCCAAGGAACAAACACGGATGCAAAAGAATGAAAGTTTGGAGCTGGAAAGAAGCCCAAGCTCTGATGAGTTTTGTCACTTGGGGTGAAGGGAATATGAGACGGATCCTGGGAGAGGTAAGGTCTGGAAACCACTCATGCCCATCTCTGCCTTGTCCCCATAGGTCCAAGTTGACTCTGCCACCATCTCCCGGAAGGATGAAGTTCCCCTGCCGCCAGTGGCCTCAAAGCAACAGAGGCGCAGCCTTGACGCGGAGTGTCCAGCAGGTGCACTCTTATTTTTAAAAATCAGTTTATTTTTAATTGACAGATAAACATTGTATATATTTATGGTGTACACCATGATGTTTTGAAGTATGCATTGTGGAATGGCTAAATCAAGCTAATTCACATACGTATCGTGTATTTGTGGTAAGAACACTTAAAAATCTACTCAGCAATTTTCAGCTGTACGGATACAGAGCCCTGGGATAAGCCCTCTTTGCCCTCCTCATCTGTGGGTTCTGTAGCCATCCTCATCTGTGGGTTTCGCATTCGTGGCTGCAACCAACACAGATCAAAAATATGTGGAAAAAATAATGGAAATGATAACACGACAATAAAAGTAGATAAAAAGAAATGCAGTATAGCACTTATTTACATAGCATGTCTATTGCATTAGGTATTACAAGGAACCTTGAAATGATTTAAAGCGTATGTGCCTGGGGTATATGCAATACTATCCCAATTTATATCAGGAACTTGAGTAAGTGCAGACTTTGTTCCATGGAATATATTCCCTGTGAATAGAAGGCAGGACTGTACAACACATCGTTTTAGTAACTGTAGTCAACATGTCACACAATACATCTCTTGAATTTATTTCCCCCTATCTCACTGAAATTTTGTGTCCTTTGACCAACAGATCTCCAACCCACCATCCAAATGCAACCCTGGTAATCACCATTCTACTCTCTACCTCTATGAGATTAACTTTTAAGATTCCACATATGTGAGATCATAGGGTGTTTGTCTTTCTGTGCCTGGCTTATTTCACTTAGCATAGTATCTCCAGGTTCATCTATGCTGTCAGAAATCACAGAATTTCCTTCTTTGTTAAAGTTGAATAGTATTCCATTGTGTCTGTGTACTACATTTTCTGTACCTTTTCATCATCGATGGACACTTAGGTTGATTAAATATCTTGACCATTGTAAATAATGCTCCAGTGCACATGGGAGGGAAGATACCTCTTCAACATACTGATGTCATTTCCTTTGGATGTACGCCCGATAGTGGCATTACTAGATCATATAGTTGTTCTATGTTTTGTTTTTTTGAGGAACCTCCATACTGTTTTCCACAATGGATGTACTAATTTCCATTCCCACCAACAGTGTACCAGCGTTCCTTTTTCTCCCCATCGTCATCAACACTTGTTATCTTTTGTCTTTTGGATAATAGCCATTTTTACAGGTGTAAAGTGATATTTCATTGTGGTTTTGATTTGCATTTCCCTGATTAGTGATGTTGAGCATTTTTTTCATATACCTGTTGGCCACTTCTGTGTCGTCTTTTGAGAAGTGTCTATTCAGGTCCCTTGCCCACGCATCCATTTTAATTGGATGATTTGATTGCATGCTATTGAGATGCTTGAGTTCTGTGTATTTTGGATATTAACCAAAATCTTGGATCTTTTGGATATCCATCTCTCATCCTGTAGGTTGTCTCTTCACTCTGTTCATTGTTTCCTTTGTTGTGCAAAACCTTTCTAGTCTGATATAATCTCATCTGTCTATTTTTGCTTTTGTTGCCTGTGTGTTTGGGGTCATAGCCAAGAAATCATTGCCCACACCAACGTTGTGAAGATTTTCCCCTATGTTTTCTTGTAGTAGTTTTACAATTTCAGGGCTTAGGTTTAATCTTTAGTCCATGTTGAGTTGATTTTTACATATGATGTGAGATAAGGATCTTATTTCATTCTTCTGCATGTCAATATCTACTTTCCTCAACACCATTTATTGAAGAGGCTGTCCTTTCCCCATTTTGTGTTCTTGGTATCTTTGTCACAATCAGTTGACTGTAAATACATTGATTTATGTCTGGGTTCACTATTTCATTCCATCAGTTTTATCTTCGTTTATGCCATTACTATTCAGTTTTGATTACTATACCTTTGTAATATATTTTAAAATCAGTATGATGCCTCCATCTTTGTTCTTTTTGTTTTGTTTTGCTTAAGATCACTTTGGTTATTTGAGGTCTTTTGTGGTCCCGTACACATTTTAGAATTGTTTCCTCTATTTTGGTAAAAAAAGTCATTGGAATTTTAATAGGCATTGCATTAAATCTGTAGGTCACTTTGGGTCATATGGACAATTAAGCAATATTGAGTTTTCTAATCCATGAATGTGTACTGTCTTTCCGTTTATTTTTGTTACTTTCCATGTCTTTCATCAATATTTTACAGTTTTCAGATCTTTCACCTCTGTCATAAATTTATTTAAAAGAGTTGCTGCCTTGACATCCATTTTTAGGCCCCATATAAGTTGTTTAAAACCCAATCATACCACAGCATCTTTTGCCCAATTAATAATTCCTTTCCCTCTTCAATTGTTTTTGATCTAGCACATTTGTTCTTCATCTCCCTGACCTCAAATCCAACACATCCCACAGCAACTGACTACAATAAAACCCAATGGTTCACACCAGAGCAGTGTGAACCTTCTTTGCAGGTGTTGTCTTCCACAATCCCTGCGGGAAAGCTTAGGGTATAATGCCCATGGATCTTTATAAAGGTGTAGTCCCATGGGTCCTCTTTCTCTGTCTCTTGCTCCCCACACACCGGGTTGTGTCCTTGGACTGGATGGCTCACCACTTCCCATAAGTGCTGCAAAGTGTGCTATCCTCTTCTCTGGAGTCTGTAAGTAATATAGCACTTCTGTGTTTCCTGTGTTTTGTTGTGTTGCTTCCTCTGTGTTTTCCCTAACTGACACATCTGAACCTAACATCTTTCTCCATCTTGGCTCTCTTAAAGAGTCGCTATCTCCTAAAGAGTAGAGATAACTTAAAGCTGGACTTAGGTCAGACAAGAACCATAAGGTCTTCTGCTAGTAAAAGTAATTGTCTTGTGGAAGGGACACCCACAAGATGAACACCTAAATAGGCATTAGACGGTCCACCAGGATAAATAAGTTTTCTGTGAACATCCGTGATGAAATCTCCTGGATCCCCCCTCCAAGGTAAGGCTAGAATTTATAGCCACTCTACAGAGAGAAACCTCAAGACCAAATTAGAAAAAAATACAGTTACCACCTTGGTTGAATTTATTCCTAAGCATTTTTTGTGGCTATTATAAATGGGATTTTTCAGATAGTTTCTTGTTAGTGTATAAAAACACTATTGAATTTGTAAGTTGAGTTCATGTCTAACTTTATTTTATACTGATAACAATTTATCTTTGGTCTCATAAAAACTTGACACTTTTTCTTTCCCTGTCTTATGTTTTTGATGTCATTATTTACATCTTTTTATGTTGTATATTCCTTAACAAATTGTATTAACTATCATTTTAAAAAATACTTTTGTCTTTTAACTTTTATACTAATGATACAAGTAATTTGTACACTATTATGATTGTATTAGAATATTCTGAATTTCATATTTTCTAGTTTCGTATTTTCACATAGTTTGGTGTATCCAGTTAGTGTTCTGTTCTTTCAGATTGAATAGCTCTCTTCAGCATTTCTTGTAAGGCAAGAATTTATGTATTTCGTGTAAGGCAAGAAATGCTAAAGATGAACTCCAATGGTTTTTTTGTTTGTTTGTTTGTTTGTTTGTCTGATAAAGCCTTTACTGCTCTTCATTTCTAAAGGACAGGCTTGCCAGGTACAGTATTCTTGGTTGGCAAGGGTTTTTTCCTTTCTGTACTTTGTGTAATTCCACTCTCTCCTGGCCTGTGGGTTTTCTGCTGAGAAGCCTTCAATAGTTGTATAAGGTTTCCTTTGTGTACATTGCTTTTCTCTTGCTGGTTTCAAAATTCTATTTGCCTTTGATTTTTGGAATTTGTTTAAGATATGTCTTGGTGAAGATCTCTTCATGTTTAATCTGTTTGGGGTTTTTTGGGCTTCATGAATGTGGATATCCATTTCCATCCTGATTTGGGACATTTCCTTTAATTATTTCTTTAATTGCACGTTCTGTTCCTTTTACTTCCTCTGATGCTCCTTGGACTACCATAATGCATGTATTGTTTTTATTCACGGTAACCGTTGGTACTGTTGGCTTTCTTCCCTCTTTTTCATTCTTTTATTTTTTTTTTTCTTTCTGTGACTTGGTAATTTCAAACAATCTGTTTTCAAGCTCACTGAGTCTTTCTTCCAATTAGTCAACTCTGCTGTTGACATTCTCTGGAATTTTTTAGTTCAGATATTGTGTTGTTTAATTTTAGAATTTCTGCTTGGTTCTTTATGTTGTCTGTATATATTAAACCACTCATTTTGTTCATGTATTGTTTTTCTGACATGACTTAGTTGTCTATCTGTATTCTCTAGTAGCTGACTGAGCTTCTTTAAGATGAGTATTTTCAATTCTTTGTCAGGCTGTTGTAAATGTCTGTTTGTTTCGGGTTGGTTACTTGTGCTTCATTTTGTTTCCTTGGTGCTGTCATGATTCCCTGATTGCTCATGAGCCTGAGGCAATGTGTGGGAATGTGCTCTTTGAAGAAGCAGGGACTTATTCCAGTATTTACAGACTGGCTTTGTCAGGGAACGCCCTTCACCAATCAGCCTGTACACAGATTCTGGGCAGGCCATGTGGTGTCGTTCAAGGGTGGTCAGAGCCTGTATCCAGAGAGGTGACCTGAGGCCTGGTTCCATGGGGGCTGAACTGGCACTGGAGTAGGCCTTGTACTTGGGTCTGCAGATGTCAGCCAGGTGCTGTGATGGGCCTCATCCTTGGGTCCACAGGGAAGGGCCTGGAGCCTGAGTTCATGGGGACTGACGTGGCACTAGGGCAGACCTGGAAGCTGAATCTGTGGAGTTGGGTCAGGATCCTGGGTCTGTAGTGCTAGCCCGAAGGCGCAAGCTAAGACTGATATCTTAGCTTATCCTGCCCTTATCTCTATGTGCTTCTAGACTTCTGTTTCCTACACTTCATGGTTCTTTATTCCATAGGGATACGTTGGATGATTTCTGTCAGTCAGGCACCATGCTAATGGGGATAATTATAAGAGGCCCTGCCCTCATGGAACCTTTTCTCTGGGATAGTATTAAGATACACAGATCAAAATAACAGTCAGAAATTCCTGATAGGAACCATGAAGAATAATTAAGTGATGAGTGAGACGGAGACGAGGTTGGTGGGGCCTCTCGAGGATGGTGATTTTGGCCAGTATCCAAAGTTGGACAGGGATTGTTGTGCAGAGAGCCAGAAATAGTGCTCCTGAGCAGCCTCCCTGGGAATGACAGCCTCAGGGTGCAGGGGCTGGGGGATACTGAGCAAAGACAGGGCCACCATAGTGAGTGGACAGCAAACAGGTCAGGTGGACCAGCATGGGCAGATCACATGTAGACGAGGTTGGATTTTATTTTGTTATTTTATTTTATTGTTTTTTTAAAAAAAAAAAGTAGACTGGGCATGACGTGGTGGCTCATGCCTGTAATCTCAGCACTTTGGGAGGCCGAGGAGGGTGGATCACCTGAGGTCAGGAGTTTGAGACTAGCCTGGCCAATATGGTGAAACACCATGTCTACTAAGAATACAACAAATTAGCCGGGTGTGGTGGTAGGTGCCTGTAATCCCATCTACTCGGGAGGCTGAGGCAGGAAAATCGCTTGAACCTGGGAGGTGGAGGTTGCAGTCAGCCGAGATCGTGCCCCTGCACTCCAACCTGGGCAACAAGAGTGAAACTCTGTCTCCAAAAATAAATAAATAAATAAAATATTCCTTTTTTTTTTTTCAAGAGATGGAGTCTCTCTGTGTCGCCCAGGCTGGAGTGCAGGGGCACGATCTCGGCTCACTGCAAGCTCTGCCTGCAGGGTTCACGCCATTCTCCTGCCTCAGCCTACCGAATAGCTGAGACTACAGGCGCCACCTGGCCAATTTTTTGTATTTTTAGTAGAGACGGGGTTTCACCGTGTTAGCCAGGATGGTCTCGATCTTCTGACCTCGTGATCTGCCCGCCTCGGCCTCCCAACATGCTGGGATTACAGGCGTGAGCCACCGCGCCCTGCCAAAAAAAGATAAAATATTTCAAATATTTATATTGATTACACATTGAAATGTAGTGTTTTGGATATTTTAGGTTCAAAAGTAGATTGTTTAAATTAACTTGACCTTTCTTTTTACTATTTTAATACGGCTGTCATAGAATTTGAATTTTGCGTGTGGTTTGTATTATATTTCTGTCAGCAGTGCCAGTCCAAGGTATGTAATAGATGCAGAACTGATGACAAGACCAAACCTGGAAGAGTGGATTTCTCCGTCTGGATTCCACTGAGGGCCAAAAGAGAAGTTTTCCAGCCACTGCCAGCCTCTGGGAATTCTGTGGTGACTCATTCATTGGCTTTTCTCTCCTTTCCCAGGATTTCATAGATCAGAACATACTGGAGCCTGTAACCCGTGCACAGAGGGTGTGGATTACACCATTGCTTCCAACAATTTGCCTTCTTGCCTTCTATGTACAGTTTGTAAATCAGGTACAGAATGTGTGAACCCCTTGCCCAGAGGTGGAGTGCATAGTGATGAGGTGGGTGGGAGCTGTAGCTGATGTGAGTCAGGGAACCAAGTTCTAGCCCAACTTGGTCTTCATCATGCCCCGTTCCATGATTATGACTGGTTGATTGGAAAAAAAAAAAAAAGAAAAAAAGATTTCTTTTTTTTTTTAGACAGAGTTTCGCTCTTGTTGCCGAGGCTTGAGGACAATGGCATGATCTTGGCTCACTGCAACCTCCGCCTCCCAGGTTCAAGTGATTCTCCTACCTCAGCTTCCTGAGTAGCTGGGATTACAGGCATGCGCCACCACGCCTGGCTGATTTTTTTTGTTTGTTTGTTTTGAGACTGTGTCTCGCTCTGTTGCCCAGGCTGGAGTGCAGTGGCGCCATCAGGGCTCACTGCAAGCTCCGCCTCCTGAGTTCACGCCATTCTCCTGCCTCAAGCTCCTGAGTAGCTGGGACTACAGGCGTCCGCCTCCACATCCGGCTAATTTTTTTTGTATTTTTAGTAGAGACGAGGTTTCACCGTGTTAGCCAGGATGGTCTTGATCTCCTGACCTCGTGATCCGCCCACCTCAGCCTCCCAAAGTCCTGGGATTACAGATGTAAGCCACCAAGCCAGGCCAGTTTTTTGTATTTTTAGTGGAGACAGGGTTTCTCCATGTTGACCAGGCTGGTCTCGAACTCCTGACCTCAGGTGATCCACCCACCTCAGCCTCCCAGAGTGCTGTGATTATAGGCGTGAGCCACTGTGCCCAACCAAAATCTTTTCTATAATGCCTGGCAACTGGCTGGGAACTCCTCTGAACTATTGCCTGCAAGGGGGTGGGGGCGTCATTACAGCACAGAGAAGGCCTGGCCCAGTGGACAGGGCTGGGTTCCAGTGGTGGCACGGGTCTGCTCCAGGAGCAGGCTGTTTCCTCCCGGGCTCTGTGCTCCTGGCAGGTGCTCGGGTTCACTCAGCCTTCAGGTTCTCAGGCCCCTTCCTCCTCCCAGTCAAGGCCGGGGCTTTTGGGAAGTCCCCCAAGGGCTGCTCTCCTTGCAGAGTCTCTCAGGTGATGCCCTTGCGCCTCCCTTGCTACTGACCTTGCCATCTAAACAATGCTTTTCTCCTGATCTGATGTAATAAATAATCACGGTCCTTTTGTATTGGTCCTTATGTACAGGGTGGGTGTCCTGTATGAGTCCCGAGTATGCTGGTGCAGAAACCGGCCCTCAGAACTCCTTGGTGAACTGAGTTGAGCTGAGTGGGAGGGGATGGGGTGGTGAGGAAGGGTGGACTGACATGTCAGGGAAACTCATTCCCAAAACCTTATGCTCTGTTGTCAGGTCAAACAAATACAAGCTCCTGCACCACGACCAGAGACACTGTGTGTCAGTGTGAAAAAGGAAGCTTCCAGGATGCAAACTCCCCTGAGATGTGCCGGAAGTGCAGCACAGGGTGAGACAGCAGCCAGGGGCTCCCGACAGCTTTCAAGAACCTGAAAAGACCTGAGTCACCAAGTACCTCTGTCTCACCCCTGACCCCATGAGGCGTCCCTGAGCCTATGGGATTTCCTGAGCCTGCGGTGGCCCCTCCTGGTCCATCTGCCTGTCCCCACCCCTACCCCCTGCGGCAGTCCCTTCCCATACCCTCCCTAACACGAGTCCCTTTGGCCAGGCTGAATTGTTCACTGGGCACAGGAGGTGACTTTCTAGGTCCCTTGAAACTTTTCAGGGGACCTAGGAAATGTGATTTCCTTTTGAAATCAGAAGAACACACTTGAATCCAGCCTGGCTTGTATTTGTCCTTATTCCAAATTGGTTTAAAAAAAATGTAATTTTAAATATTTTTTATGCAGGTGGAGACCCATAAAGGAAAAAGTGCCTGTAGCTCACAAAAATCATAATGAGGCTGTGGGTGGAGCTCCCTTAAGTTCCCATGAGGACCTGAGCCCACCCCGCCGGCCTCACTCCTGGCCCCTGACTTCTCAATAAGTCCTTCTTTTTCCTATTTGGGTTTTAGGGGCAAAGAGTAACTTGCTCTTCTCTGGCCCTCCACTGTTTGCTGTGATTGGGAGGACCCAGCAGCAGACAGGGTGGGGTGAGGGCTCACTGGTACTGTGGGTTAACTGGAGGAAGGGGTTCAGCTTGTGGCCACAGGGGCTTGTGATCTTCCCCTGGAGTGTGGCTCCTCCTAAGGCAGCCTCCCCTGCAGCCCAGGGAAGCTCCGTGTGTGCCCAGCACAGAAGGCTCCTGGAGCTGCAGCTCTGATCCCAGAGCAGGGAGGCCGAGGGGCTGAAGTGCGCATGCTCAGACCCTTCCCCAGCCTCAAGAAGGGAGCATAGGGGGACCTTCTGCTGACACAAGGAGCCTGTCCCCCTCTGACATCTTCTCAAGGACATTAGGCAGGGAGGGTGGCTCCTCTTTCATCTCACCTGGCCAGCTTTCCATCAGGAGTCCCCGTCTCCATCCCTGTGTGTACCCAGGTGTCCCAGAGGGATGATCAAGGTCAGTGATTGTACGCCCTGGAGTGACATCAACTGCAGTGCATCAGCTGCCAGTTCCACTGGGAAAACCCCCGCGGCGGAAGACACAGTGACCACCAGCCTGGGGACTCCTGACCTTTACGGTCTCATAGCCGGCGTCGTTACAGTCTTCATCATTCTGTTTGCAGCTGCATTTGTTTGCATTTTACGTCGGAAGAAACTCATTTCTTCACTGAAAGGCATCTGCTCAGGTAGGTGCTGGCTGAGGGTGGGGGCGCTGGACACTGTCTGCCCTGCCCCCTCCCACTCTGTTCCCACAGACAGTAATCCCCATCCCTGCCCCTGGTCCAAGTGTCTCCAGCCTGGTTCGATCTTCCGCCTTGTGATCGCCCCATCCCCACATCCCGTGTATCCCCCAGGACCCTGGTCTCATTGCCTCTCTCGGGGCTGGGGGTCCCCTCATCTCCCAGCCAAGTGTAGGAGGGCAGGGCCAGTTCCTCCCACCTTCAGGCCCAGCCAGGCAGGGGGCGGTCGCTCCTCAACTGGGTGACAAGGGTCAGGATGAGAAGTGGTTCTGGGATTTATTCAGCCTTGGTCAGAGCAGAACATAGAGATTTTCCACGTGTTGGTTTTTACTCTAGTTCCCCTTCTCATCCCCCTTCCTCAGGGTGTCCCCGAATTGCAAGGCCCTATTCCTGTTCCCAGCCCCAGGGCTCCTTGTCCAGTGTCCCTGCCCCCAGCCTACCCCTGTGCCCCGCTGTCCTCTGGGAGGGAGGTGCTGTGTGGGCCCCTCCCTGCCTGCTAAGGAGACTCCTTCTCTTCCAGGTGGTGGAGGGGACCCCGAACGTGTGCACAGAGTAAGTTGGTTTCTTCAGAAACTGGGGGCTTCCTGGGTTCAGGAACTGCTTCCCGTCCACTGGCGAGCCCGGGTGGACACAATTCCTTGTCCTCGTAGCTGCCCTGACTCTCTGACGTGGCCTGGGGTATCTGGGCTGACTGTGGGGGACACATGGCCATTTTGAGCAGCACACAGACTGACGGGCTGTGCTGCAGCCCCGTCCTTCCTGCAGCCTGGGTGACACCATCACTCCACAGCTGACCCCGTGGGGATGGGGTGCCCACCTGACCCACCTCCGCAGTGGATGCTGGATGTGCTGAGCCTCAGCTGCCTGGGGTGACCTCATTGGAAGGGATTGGGGATGGCAGGTCCAGCTGCCAACTGGGGACCTTGAAGCTGAGCCCTGGGTGTGGACTGGAGTGGGCTGTTTGCCTTCCCAAGGTCTTTTTCCGGCGTTCACGTCCTTCACGAGTTCCTGGGACAGAGGACAATGCCCGCAACGAGAGCCTGAGTACCAGATTCTTGCAGCCCACCCAGGTCTCTGAGCAGGAAATCAAAGGTCAGGAGTCGGCAGAGCCAACAGGTGTGACTGTACAGTCGCCAGAGGAGGCACAGCGTCTGCTGGTGAGTTGAGGAGGGACTGTGCCATGCCTGGCCTGCTGCCTGCACAGGACTTTGAGGACAGTGGGAGATGGCAGTGCCTCCGCTCTCCTGGCCCAAGGGGACATGAAGCCTTTGGGAGACAGGGGACTGCAGGGGACGGAGCAGCTGCACTGAGGTGGTGACTGTGCCAGTCTGCAGGACATCTGCTTCTTATTCCTTGTCCCCAGAGTCTGGATCTCCACAGGCATACAGTGGGTGTCACAGGGTTCGTTGATGACTGACTAAGGCTGCACAGTCTCCATCGTGTGCTCCTAACAGAACTCAGGGAGCCCCTGCTTGAAACTGCAGAAGTTTTAAATGTACTTCAAAATTCTCACTACACTGCACATACTTCATAGTAAATCTTTGTCCAGATTTCTGATCAAGTATGTAAGGAGGCTTCTGGGAGGAAGTAGGATTTCTCAGTCAGTGCGTAGAAGTGCTTTTGTATTACACAAACACATACATCCAGTTATTCACTTGGATTCACCAGTTTTGATATGACATTGAGTAGGTGTGAAATCTGGACACACATTTTCTTTTTGCTTCGAAAGTTCTTTCCTTTAAGATAAGATGATCCTATCTAATTTCTTATGGACTTTTAAAGAACGATTTGGTTTGTAGCATTCACCAGTGGAATGTAGGTGCCATTTCTTTTGCAATGCTGCGTGAAGGGAGGAACTCTGAATTATTCTGAGTCATTGTCTCCTTCCTCCTCACCTGTTTAAGAAATGATTCTCCTATTGTTTACTGCTTTTGGCTCCTCTTTGACCACTTGTCAAATACTTATCTGGACAAGGATCACTTTCCACCCGTTTTCTTCCTTTCCTATAACTACACCGCATGTTTTTTTAAATGAAGTATAAAAAGGGAAGAAAACAAACAAAAAATGTCAACAATTACTCCATGCTGCTGAACCGCATTGCACCTTTATTATGTAATTTGTAGAGATCCGATCTTGCTATGTTGCCCAGGCTGGTCTCAAACTCCTGGCCTCAAGTCATCCTCTCACCTTGGCCTCCCAAAGTGGTGGGATTACAGGCATAAGCCACTGCACCTGACCGCGTTGCACATTTTTTGAAAGTGGTAAATGCAGAGCCACACATCTGCCACACTACAGGAAGGTTCTCAGTCATAGTGGTAGTCCCCCAACACTTCCTCCAGCCCCAGCCCTTCTTAATTCAGGTAAATGCAACAGAGAATATCTTGTGATTCTTTGTGGAAATTTTTATGCATATGCCACGTATATTCATACAAGCACGTACATTTTGTTTACATTACAGGGATTATGTTACATATAATACACTGCCAAAGGAAACTTGTTTTCATTTTTTCTTTTTCCTTTTTCTTTTTTTTTTTTTTTTTGAGACGGAGTCTCGCTGTGTCTCCCAGGCTGGAGTGCAGTGGCGTGATCTCGGCTCACTGCAAGCTCCGCCTCCCGGGTTCACGCCATTCTCCCGCCTCAGCCTCCCAAGTAGCTGAGACTACAGGCGCCCGCCACCACGCCCGGCTAGTTTTTTGTATTTTTAGTAGAGACGGGGTTTCACCATGTTAGCCAGGATAGTCTCGATCTCCTGACCTCGTGATCCACCCGCCTCGGCCTCCCAAAGTGCTGGGATTACAGGCTTGAGCCACCGCGCCCGGCCTCTTTTTCTTTTTTCAAATTTATTTTGATTCAGGGGGTGCGTATGCAAGTTTCTTACCTGGTTATATTGTTTGATGCTGAAATTCGGGGTATGAATGATTTTATCCAGGTTGTGGGCATAGTATCCAACAGTTAGTTTTTCAACCCTTCCTCCCCTCCCTCCCTCCCCGCCCTGGTAGTCGCCAGTGTCTATTGTTGCCGACTTTGTCTTCGTAAGTACCTGATGTTTAGCTCCTACTTATGAGTGAGAACATGCAGTATTTGGTTTTGTGTTCTTACGTTAAATCACTTAGGATGATGGCCTCCAGCTTCATCTATGTGGCTGTAAACAATATGATTTCATTCTTTTTTATTGCTGTGTAGTCTCCCATGGTGTATATATACCACATTTTCTTCATTCAATCCACTGTTGATGGGAGCCTAGGTTGATTCCACGTCACTGCTATTATGGATAATGGTGTCTGTCTTTTGGTAGAATGATTTGTTTTCCTTTTTTTTTTTTTTTTTTTTGAGATGGAGTCTCACTGTCACCCAGGCTGGAGTGCAGTGGCACGATCTCAGCTCACTGCAAACTCCGCCTCCCAGGTTCACACCATTCTCCTGCCTCAGCCTCCGGAGCAGCTGGGACGCCACGCCCAGCTAATTTTTTGTATTTTTAGTAGAGATGGAGTTTCACTGTGTTAGCCAGGATGGTCTCAATCTCCTGACCTTCTGATCCGCCCGCCTCGGCCTCCCAAAGTGCTGGATTACAGGTGTGAGCCACTGCACCCGGCTACACCCGGCTAATTTTTGTATTCTTTAGTAAAGACAGGGTTTCACCATGTTGGTCATGCTGGTCTTGAACTCCTGACATCGTGATCCACTTGCCTCGCCTCCCAAAGTGCTGGGATTACAGGTGTGAGCCACAGTGCCCTGCGCTACTGATTTTTATACATTGATTTTGTATCCTGAAATTTTGTTGAAGCTGTTTATTAGTTCCAGGAGCCTTTTAGTGGAGTCTTCAGGGTTTTCAAGGTGTAGAATCATATCGTCCATGAAGAGTTTTGACTTCTTCATTTCATATCTGGATGCCTTTTCCTTCTTTCTCTTGCCTGAGTGCTCCGGCTAGGACTTCCAGTACTATGTTGAATGGGAGTGGTGAGCGTGAGCATCCTTGTCTTGCTCCAGTTCTCAAGGGGAATGCTTCCAGCTTTTGCCCATTCAGTATGATGTTGGCTGTGGGTTTGTCATAGATGGCTCTTACCATTGTGAGGCATGTTCCAATGGGAACTTTCTAATGTTTTTTAATATCCAAAAGAGCAAACACCTCTTCCATACTTTTTCAAAATGTATCATTTTACCCAGATAAAATTCACAATTAAAAGATTTCCTCCATCCTTCCCTTCTGAAAAAACTCGGCATTTTTGTCAATTCGCTTTAAAATTAAAAATTAATCTAGAAATACTGAATATTTTATAAATATAAATGTAAATATTTATACATATTTTTAAAATATTCATTATTTATATATAAATAAATACATATTTACATATAAATATATGAATTTATATAATATATATAATTATATATATATTTTTAATTTATTATTATTATTATACTTTAAGTTCTAGGGTACATGTGCATAACGTGCAGGTTTGTTACATATGTATACTTGTGCCATGTTGGTGTGCTGCACCCATCACCTCATCAGCACCCATCTACTCGTCATTTACATCAGGTATAACTCCCAATGCAATCCCTCCCCCCTCCCCTCTCCCCATGATAGGCCCCGGTGTGTGATGTTCCCCTTCCCGAGTCCAGGTGATCTCATTGTTCAGTTCCCACCTATGAGTGAGAACATGCGGTGTTTGGTTTTCGGTTCTTGTGATAGTTTGCTAAGAATAATGGTTTCCAGCTGCATCCATGTCCCTACAAAGGACACAAACTCATCCTTTTTGATGGCTGCATAGTATTCCATGGTGTATATGTGCCACATTTTCTTAATCCAGTCTGTCACTGATGGACATTTGGGTTGATACCAAGTCTTTGCTATTGTGAATAGTGTTGCAATAAACATACGTGTGCATGTGTCTTTATAGCAGCATGATTTATAGTCCTTTGGGTATATACCCAGTAATGGGATGGCTGGGTCATATGGTACATCTAGTTCTAGATCCTTGAGGAATCGCCATACTGTTTTCCATAATGGTTGAACTAGTTTACAAAATAGTTTATAAAAATATATAAATATATGAATTTATATAATAAACAATAATTATATAAACTAATAAATTTATATACAAATAAATTATATATTTTATTATGTATATTATATATATTTATTATATATAATTTATTATATATATTTATATATAAAATCTATATATACATACATAAATTTATATATAAATAGTGAATATAAAATATTCAGTATTTCTAGATTCAGTATATTTATTCAGTATAATAATATTCAGCATATTTATTCAGAAATAAGTATTCAGTATTTCCTTATCAAAGGAGATAACATTTGGTGTCAAGTATTTTATTGTAACTGAGTTGTGATTTGTGTTCCTCTTCAAATCAATTATTCCTGTTTCTTATGGCTGTTTAGTATTTCGTATCCAGCATGAGTTGGATAGCCTTGTAATTCTGTTTGCTAATTTATTGCATCTGCTATGTTCTTAAGATTCCTCCAAACATACATTTCTATTTCAGTATTGTAGTTTCATTCTTAGGGATTTTAAATGACATTGAAAATAGTGATTATTGTGTCTGCCCTCTTCCAAGAGTCTCGCCTCATTTTAATTTTCCATCTTGTTGCCTAGGCCAGACCTTTCAGAACCATGTTCAGCTGTGCTTAGGGAAGGCAGGTGTTTGGGTCTGATTTGATTTCTGGAGAAGACCTCCAAAGTGTCACCCTGAGGAATGGCGTTCACTTTTGGTTTCATATAGAAATTCTCATAATCAAGAACGCAACCTACTATTCTAAAAGGTTCTGAAAAAGATCAGAATTGGTGTTTAATTTTACCAAATGTCTCTCCAGGATCCATGGAGACTGCTGTGTTATTTAATTACACTATGGATATGGTACAGTATTAATGATCAAAGGTCATTTACAGTCTTGGAATAAATCATTTTGTTAGGTTTTCCTGGGTGCTCTCATATATACTCTTCTGCCGAGACTTCTGCTGGTGAGAATTGTGTAAGGAAGTGATCATTTCCTGTGAGGGTGGGTGGGAGTTGATGAGATGGGGCAGAAGGGGACTTTCTGGGGTGGTGGCAATGTTCTATGTCTTGATCAGGGGATAATTACCCGGGCATATACAGTAGTCAAAGTTGGGCAGAACACTTACAAAGTGAACATTTACTGCATGACACTTATGTCTCAATGAGTCACCAGCACACAGAGCCCAAGAGCTATGCAGGACCAGAGGTTTGTCTCCATCTCCATGGAGACCCGAGATGGGAAGCGCTGCAGGTCTCTTGCTGGCTGGTGGTCAGGGTCAGTACTGGACTGCAGGACTCCTGACTCTGACCAGAGCATTCCTCACTGTGTGTTACAGGAACAGGCAGAAGCTGAAGGGCGTCAGAAGAAGACGCTGCCGGTTCCAGTGAATGACGCTGACCCCACTGAGAGTAAGTGTTTTGTGCCTTGAGACAGGGAATAGGGACAGTGTCCTAACTGCTGTCCCTATAGCGAGAGGGCTCTTCTGGAGCATTCACTGCTGGAAGCAGGGGGTCCCATGTCAATCCTGTGCTGATTGTCCTTGGAGCATCGAGACTCTAAATCTCTTCTCTCTTCTCAGTCAACACCTTGCTGGATGCCTCGGCAACACTGGAGGAAGGACATGCAAAGGAAACAATTCAGGACCACATGGTGGACTCTGAGAAGCTCTTTTATGAAGATGACGCAGGCTTTGCTACGTCGTCCCTGTGAAAGAATCTCTTCAGGAAACCAGAGCTTTCCTCGTTTACCTTTTCTTCTAGAAGGGGAAGCAGCCTGGAAGAGACAGTCCAGTACTTGAACCATGCCTCAACTAACTCTGCTATCCAATATGGTGCAGCTTACCAAAGGTCTTAGAACTTTGTCAGTGCACTTGAAGTAATTTTTATGAAATACTGCGTGTGATAAGGAAACTGGGGAAATTCGTATAAGACTCTTGGCGGCATAGAGTTATACGATTGTGTATTAACGGTGGTTTTCGTCCAAGTGCGGTGGCTCATGCCTGTAATCCCACCACTTTGGGAGGCTGAGGTTGGTGGATCGCTTGAGTTCAGGAGTTTGAGACCAGCCTGGTCAACACAGTGAAACTCCGTCTCAATTTAAAAAGAAAAAAAGTGGTTTTAGGATGTCATTCTTTCCAGTTGTTCATCATGAGACAAGTCTTTTTTTCTATTTCTTATATTGCAAGCTCCATCTCTACTGGTATGTGCATTTAATGACATCTAACTACAGATGCCGCATAGCCACAGTGGTTTACCTTATAGTTTTTTAACTTTAGAATGGGATTATCTGGTTATTAGCTGTATTTTCAGTTTAGGATATTTCTGAGTTAATGATGAGATTATCAAGACATAGTCCTATGCTACGTCATGAGCATATGGATTTATGAGGGTTCGACTTAGAGTTTTGAGCGTTAAGATGGGATTATTGGGGCTTACCCCCACCTTAATTAGAGAAACATTTGTATTGCTTATTACTGTATGCTGTATTATCTATTTTCCGATTTTTATATAATGATGTAAGCATGGAAAAACTCTAGGAAATGCACTTATTAGGCTGTTTACATGGGTTCCCTGGGGGTGCAAATCAGCAGTCAAAAATGACTGGAAATATAACTAGTGACGAAGGGAGAAATCCTCCCTCCGTGGGAGGCACTGACTGTGTTCCAGTTCTCCCTCCTACGCCCTGAGACTGGACAAGGGTTTGATGACTGGCAACTTCTCAGGGGGCCAGCCTGTCTTACTTGATAATTTTAGAGGTATATAGCCATATTTATTTATAAGTAGACGTTTACATATGCCCAGGATTTTGAAGAGCATGGTATCTTTGGGAAGCCATGTGTCTGATTTGTCCTGCTGGGACAGTCATGGAACTGCATCTTCCTACGTGTCCACAGCAGATGAAGACAGAACTAAGTTAGATCTGAGACTGTGAAGAGTTTCTCTTTCAAGCGCCATTACCGTTGAACATTAGTGAATCTTGGGCCTCCTTTGGGCTCAGGGCAGAGCAGGTGTTTATCTGCCCCAGCATGTGCCATGGCATCAGGAGGGAGGAGTGGACAGTGCTTGGGAATGGTGTGAAATGGTTGCCGACTCAGGAGTGGATGGGCCCCTCTCCCTTCTGGTGGTCTGTGACCCTGAGTCCCTGGGCTGCATTTAGGGTAGAGATTCCTGAGCTGCATTTTAGGGTACAGATTCCCTATTTGAGTCGCTTGACTTCTCTGTAAGCATCTGATTCATCTGAGTAATACCAATTCTTAAACACTATGACAACGGAACCTCAAATGGGTGACACATTTGTCCTTGTGTCACATTCCATTATTTTATTTAAGAACCTCAGTAATCAGTGTAGCCTCATTCCAGCAAACCCTTCTCCACAGCAGTCCAGTCGTGGTAGGATAAATTACAGATGTAGTCATTCTAGGGGTTTCAATCTTTTCCATCTCAGGGCATTGTGTGTTTTGTTCCGGGACTGGTTTGGTGGGACAAAGTTAGAATTGTCTGAAGATCGCACATGCAGAGTGTTGTGGCTGTGGAGTTTTAGGAGGGGGTGGCCTTTCTGGTCTACGCACTTCCATCCTCTCCCACTTCCATCTGGCGTCCCATGCGTTGTCCCCTGCACTTCTGGAAGGCACAGGGTGCTGCTGCCTCCTGGTCTTTGCCTTTGCTGGGCCTTCGGTGCAGGACACTCAGCCTCAAAGCTCAGAGGGAGCCAGTCCAGACCCAGCTCCCTTGTCCCTTCCTCAGAGGCCTTCCTTGAAGATGTATCTGGCCTATTAGCCTTATCAGTGTTTAAGCTTATTCCTTTAAAGTAAGCTTCCTGAGAACGTGAAGTTGTTGGGGTTTTGGGGGGTTGGATATTTGTTTAAGTTTTGCTTTATACCGAGGTCAAATAGCACATAACACCTGGTTATTTATGAAATGCTCATATATTTATGACCAAAATAAATGTGAAACCTCATAGAAAAAGAGTTGTGGTGTTCATTTATTTCCATCCTCCCCTCCTCCTGTGACGCAGCTCTGATTGACAGGAGGCCAGGGCTTCCTTCCTGCTGGGATTCCTTCCTTGTCCCTTCTCTGCCTTCAGGCTTGGCCCGCCTGGGGGTGGGGTGGGGGGTTGGGGGGCTGGAGGTGGGAAGGGGTCGAGGTTCCTGCCTATAACTCCCTAGATTTTAAAGGGCCAGGTTCTTGGGCACTGGAATTCGCACGCACCTCCTCCCTGTTTCTCTCCTGTCTGCCCCTCCCTCTGGAGAGAGGGACAGCAGCCCTTGCCTGCATCCCCATCAGTGGACCCAGGTTGCTCAGCCCTACAGGCACTTGGGAGACCCATTTCCCGCTCCCCTTACCCTGGAGGACCCGCTCTCCCTCTCACCCACAGCTCACGCGAGGCCCAGGCATGCCCCCATGCTGTCTGCCTTCCCCAGAGGGGAGGTGGGGCTGCTCCGGGCTACCCACTGCTTCCCTCCTGCGCTGCCCATGGCCTCACTTGGAGCCCTGGGCTGGGTGAGCTGCATGGAGGCTGAGCAGCCTGTAGAGGGCAGCACACGCCGGAGCTTGCCTGCCAGCTGCTCTGGAGGCTGTGGAGGGGAGGGGGCCACAGCCCTGGAGACCTGGACCGGGACAACATGGCTTCCCCAGGGTTGGACCTGCTTGTGTTGCCACCGCCTGCTCTCTCTCGAGGATTTAACCCCTGATCTCCAGGTCTTGGCGCCACGCAGCCGTGGCAGAAGTGGTCTTTGTTTCAAGTTTGCTCTATCCCAGACCTAACCAGGGTTTTCCTGGAGCCCACCCCAGGGCCAGTCCCTCTCAGCTAGAACAACTTTTTCAGGCGAGGCGACTCCTGAGCTCTGAGCCCACAGCCCCACTGCCTCCTGGCTCTGCCCCTCCTCCATGGGACTGCATCTTTTACACCTAAAAACGATGTGGGCGGTGAAATTTGGGTCAAGGTTAGAAAACAGCATGTTGGGAGGCCGAGGTGGGCACATCACGAGGTCAGGAGATCCAACCCTCCTGGCTAACGCGGTGAAACACCATCTCTACTAAAAATACAAAAAATTAGCCGGGCGTGATGGCAGGCACCTGTAGTCCCAGCTACTCCGGAGGCTGAGGCAGGAGAATGGTGTGAACCCAGAAGGCGGAGCTTGCAGTGAGCCGGGATGGCACCTCTGCACTCCAGCCTGGGAGACAGAGCGATACTTCATCTCAAAAAAAAGAAAAGAAAACAGAAAGGGGCAATTTTGGCCCAGCTTTTGCCCCATGGGGGTTGGGGGCTACATTCCTCCAGTCCCACCCTCCTCCTCTCTGGACCAAACCTGCTTTTCCTCCTGCTCTGTTCTCCCTCTTCTTCTTCCCTTTATCTTACCCAGCAGTAAGTAAGTGTCACAGGGGAGAGACAGGTTTTCTGGGCCAGTGGCACGAAGACAGTGTGGTGATTCCTCAAGGATCTAGAACTAGAAATACCATTTGACCCAGCAATCCCATTACTGGGTATTTACCCAGTGGATTATAAATCAGGCTACTATAAAGACACGTGCACATGTATGTTTACTGTGGCACTATTCACAATAGCAAAGACTTGGAAGCAACCCAAATGTCCATCAATAATAGACTGGATAAAGAAAATGTGGCACATATACACCATGGAATACTATGCAGCCAAAAAAAGGATGAGTTCATGTCCTTTGCAGGGACATGGATGAAGCTGGAAACCATCATTCTCAGCAAACTATCACAAGAACAGAAAACCAAACACCGCATGCTCTCTCTCATAAGTGAGAGTTGAACAATGAGAACACACGGACACAGGGAGGGGAACGTCACACATCGGGGCCTGTCATGGGGTGGGGGTCGGGGGGAGGGATCGCATTAGGAGAAATACCTAATGTAAATGACGAGTTGATGGGTGCAGCACACCAACATGGCACATGTATACCTATGTAACAAGCCTGCACATTGTGCACATGTACCCTAGAACTTAAAGTATTATTATAATAATAATAATGAAAGATTTTTCCAAAACAGTTGTAGGTAAAGAAAAGCAGATTTATGGCCAGGTGCAGTGACTCATGCCTGTAATCCCTGCACTTTGGGCGGCCAAGGCGGGTGGATTACCTGAGGTCAGGAGTTCAAGAAGAGCCTGGCCAACATGGTGAAACTCTGTCTCTACTAAAAAATACAAAAATTAGCCGAGCTTGTTGGTGCATGCCTGTAATCCCGGCTACTCGGGAGGCTGAGACAGGAGACTTGCTTGAACCCTGGAGGTGGAGGTTGCAGTGAGCCGAGATCGCACCATTGCACTCTAGCCTGGGCAGCAAGAGTGAAGCTCCATCTCTAAATAAATAAATAAATAAGTAGATAAAGTAGATTTATTAGAGAAAGTAGGAAAACGTGTAGCAAGGAGGCAATGGGCAAGCCCGCAGAAGAGGAGCTGACTGCAAAGTGACAAAGGCTTGTTGGAGATTTTATAGGCTAGCATTTATGATGACTGTTGAAGAGGGCTTCGTGCAGTACTGATAAGCCAAGGTTGCAGTGAGCCAACCTGCAGGTGTCTGATGATAGCTGAGTGTGGGAAGATTGTGAGTTATTTGCACAGGAGGGCTCTGTATCCTGGACCATGAAGAAAGGCAGACTTATGTAAACCATGAAAATCGGAGACAGGTTGAAGATGCGCACCCATGACATAGCCACAGGAGCTTTTGATGACATGGCCCAAGGTGGTCACAGCACAGTTTGGTTTTATACTTTGTTTTTGTTGTTGTTGTTATTGTTGTTTTTGGAGACAGAGTCTCGCTCTTGTTGCTCTATTCACCTAGGAACAACGGTCTACAAACTAAGTAGCTCTTGGTCAGTCAGTAAAGAGCTGTGTATAGGGAAGTGTCCAGGTGACCCTAGAATCCAGCAGCTCCTCACCCAGTTCTAGAGTCAGTCTGAGAGGAACAGAGGCTCCCTGCTCATGAGTGTCTCCTCATTGCCTTCCTTAGGCACCAGGATCCCATATAAACGATTTCCATTTTGTAATAGAACTCTTTTGGGACTGCCCTCCCCGTTACAGCTTTTCCAAGATCACTGAAGACATCACGAGTTTTTCAGGTTTCAAGATTATTTTATGTCCCTCAGTCACAGGGGGAGCTTCAGTTAGTGTTCCATCGCAAGCTAGTAAGTCCCTCTTAAATGGAAACTTTATAGTCTAAAGGCCCAGTTCCCGGGAGGTGCTCACAGCCTTTTGCCATTAGCCCTAGTCAGTGTCCCACATAGGGCACAGAGAATGCGTCGTTACCTGCAATCTGGTTTCTAGTCTACACTGTGTGGTCCAGCCTCCAGGGCCAAGGGGCCTGAGGTGCTCTAAAGAGCTTCCTGCAGGCTTTGGTGGCTCTGCATTAATGCTGTCAGTCTTCCTGAAGTCCCTGTCCTCTCACTCCCTGCCTGGATCTGCACCCAGCACACATTCCTGACCCCACAAACGCCTCAGTGCCACGGAGACCTGGCACACATTTCTGATCCTAACTCAGGGCCTGGGGCCTGGCAGGGTCTCACTGTGTCTCACTGTGTCACTTAGGATGGAGTGCAGTGGTGCGATCTCAACTTATTGCAACCTTGGTCTCCTGAGCTCAAGCGATCCTCCAATCTCAGCCTCCTGAGTAGCTGGGACTAGGTGCACACCACCACACCTGACTAATTTTTGGTGGATATGGGGTTTCCTCATGTTGCCCAGACTGGTCTTGAACTCCTGAGCTCAAGCGATCTGCTCACCTTAGCCTCCCAAAGTACTGGGATTACAGACGTGAACCACCGCACCTGGCCTCAACTGTTCACTTCTTGTTTCATTTCATCTATGACAACTGTATACTCACATGTAACCATTATGCAATCAAGACACAGGAAATTTCCACCACCCCCAGAAAGTCCTTTTCTGCCCCTTTTAGGCAATTTCCACCACGTAGACAAGAGACAGCTACTTCCTCATTGGCTTTTAGGAGACTAACGACTTTCATATATCTGAGGGCACTTAGGAAAATCTCAAGTAAAAACTTATTCCAAGAATGTAAATGTGTTCAAAAATAAGGTACCATAACAATAGTATCAATAAGCAAACATACAGTCTCAATGGAGGCTGAAAAGGCATTTTGGATAATCAGATACCTATTCTGGCTTTTAGAACAGAACAGGAGGACACTTCACAATGATGAGAATTTCTGTAAGAAAACAAGAGCCAATTAATGGTGAAAGGCCTAAGTTTTCCCAATGAAATCAAATCAAGATCAAAATGTCTGCCTTCGCTAAACACCCTTCAACTTTGTCCTGAGAGTTCCGACCTATGCAACATGATATAGAACAAAAACAGAGGCAGGTCTCCTGAAAGGGAGAAGAAAAAAAAATCATGATATTAGGTATGATTGCATACTTAAAAATTGTAAGTTATAACAATAGTAATTTAACACATGTATATGTGGATGAATGTGCACAAAATATAGCAGATAACCCTTTAGAAAATGTATTTACAAGAGCATTCATTTCATAAGGGTTACAGAACACATAATATACAAAGAAACAGCCTTAGTAAGAAATAGAAATAATCGGGGTGGAGTGGGGGGAGAGAGCATTATGAAAAACAGCACATTGTATTACAATTGTTCTACTATTTCCCTACTAATGTGGGAAGTCCCTTAGAGCAGGTACTGCATATTTTAATCTTGGCATACATTTTGCCTGGTACATAATCAATTCTCACTAAGTACTTGTAAAATCATTGTATGCAGGAGGTAATAAACATTTTCTGTTATTGTTACTCCTCGTTAGATAACTCATTCCTGGCTGGGCACGGTAGTTCATGCCTATAATCCCAGCACTTTGGGAGGCTGAGGCAAGTGGATTGCTTGAGTTCAGGAGTTCAAGACCAGCCTGGGCAATACAACAAAATATTGTTCCTACAAAAAATGCAAAAATTAGCTAGGTGTGGTGGCCTGTGCCTGTAATTCTAGCTACTCAGGAGGGTGAGGTGGGAGGATCTCTTGAGTCCAGGAGGTTGAGGCTGCAATGAACCATGATTGTACCACTACACTCCAGCCTGGGCAACACAGTGAGATCCTGTCTCAAAAAAACAAAAACAAAAAAACCTCATTCTTCTAGGTAGAGTTTCTGCCTTCACAGCGGTTTTTAATGCTGATTCATAATAGAATCTCTTTTAGGGAGCTGTGAAATATATGCTGGGTCTACAGAAAAGATTGTTGACATGAGTGGAAGATAAGGCATTTCAGCATACATATGATAACTATAAAAGAAGAACCAAATGGAAATTTTAGAACTGAAAATTCCACTCTCTGAAATGAAAAATATATTTGGATTTTCTTAAGAGAGATTGAACAGGGCTGGGTGCAGTGGCTCACGCCTGTAATCCCAGCACTTTGAGAGGCTGAGGACAGGTGGATCACCTGAGGTCAGGAGTTCAAGACCAGCCTGGCCAACATGGCAAAACCCCGTCTCTACTAAAAATACAAAAAATTAGCCAGGTGTGGTGGCAGATGCCTGTAATCACAGCTACTCGGGAGCCTGAGGCAGGAGAATCGCCTGAACCCAGGAGGTGGAGGTTGCAGTGAGCCGAGATCATGCCACTGCACTCCAGCCTGGGCAACAAGAGCAAACACTCCGTTTCAAAAAAAAAAAAAAAAAGAGAGAGAGAGCGCAATTGAACATTACAGAAGAATGAGTGAACTTGAAAAGAGATCAGTGGAAACTATTCCATCTGAAGTACAAGGGAAAATGGGACTGAAAGAAAACAAGGAAGTGAGTCTCAGTGACCTGTAGTAGAATATCATGCACTACACATGGAACCAGGGACCGAGAAGAAATGGCTGGAAAAGATGAGGAAAAAAGTGGTTGATCTATTCTCAAATGTAGTGAAAAAAACATCAACTTACACATTCAAAAAGCTCATAAACCCCTCAGAAAAATAAATGTAAAGAAAACCCTACCTGGATACATCATAGTCAATCATATAGAGTAAATTTTATGCATTCACAGGGAACAGAGATATGAATGACAGCTGACTCAAAACAACGGAAGCTCAGGATGTGTGAAGTGGTGAAAGAAAGCTGTTGACTTGTTATTCACACCCAGTGAAAATATCCTTTAAAAACAAAGGAGAAAGGAATAAGTTGTGAGAGATTGTATTTTCCAAATTTGGCCACAACAATAAATGTAACCAGAATAAACAAACCAATTAAAAGGAAGTTTCCCCAACTGGAAAAAAAGCAAGTTGAAATTATAAACTACCTAAAATATACGCACCTTAAATATAAAGCTTCAGATAGATTGAAAGTAAAAGATGGGGAAATATATAAAACACAACTATTAAGCGTGAGAAAGCTAGTGTGGCTTTCTTAATGTCAAAGAAGGTAGATTCAAGATAGGGCATATTAGCAAAGATAAGGAGGGACGTATAATGACAAGAGGGTCAATTCATCAGAGTGACGTAACACTAAAAAAATGTATGCACCTAACATGGATGCAAAGAGGGGAACAACAGACACTGGAGCCTACTTAAGGGTAGAAAGTGGGAGGAGGGAGAGTATCAGAAAAAATAACTATTAGGTACTTAGGCTTAGTACCTGGGTGATGAAATAATCTGTACAACAAACCCCCATGACACAAGTTTACCTGTATGATAAACTTGCACAGGTACCCCTGAACCTAAACTAAAAGTTTAAAAACATATTAAAAATATACGTGTATCTAATAATAGAGCTCCAAAGATTTGCGGCAGAAATGGACAGAATTAGTGAGAGAAATAAATGCATGATCATAGCTAGAGATTTTTAACATCCCTTGCTGAACAACTGATAGAATTAGTAAAAAAAAAATCAACGAAGTCATAATCTGAAACAATTATCAACCACCTTGAGCTAATAAACATTTATAGAGTACTATACTCAACAACTGTAGAATGTTGATTCGTTTTGAGTGCATATGTTCACTAAGGTAGACCCTATTCTGGACCTTAAAAACATTCCTGATAAATTTAAAAGAATTGAAATTGTACAGAATATATTATTTAGGTTGCAGAAGAATTGAATTAGAGCAACAAGAATAAGATATATAGAAAAGACTTCCATATTTGCAATTTAAACAACCATGGGCCAGAGAAGAAACTATGTGGAAATCAGAAATATTTCAAACTAAATGATAATGCAAAATATCAAAATTTATAAGATGTAACTACAGAACAGAGATTATGAGTGCTTATATTAGTAAAGAAAAAAAAAAAAGAAAACAATGATCCAGGTTTCCACTTAAAAGCTGGAGAAAGAAGAACAATATAAACCCAGAATAAGTATAAGAAAGGCATGGCCGGGCGCGGTGACTCATGCTTGTAATCCCAGCACTTTGGGAGGCCGAGGCGGGTGGATCACAAGGTCAGGAGATTGAGACCATCCTGGCTAAGGCGGTGAAACCCCGTCTCTACTAAAAATACAAAAAATTAGCTGGGTGTGGTGGTGGGTGCCTGTAGTCTCAGCTACTCAGGAGGCTGAGGCAGGAGAATGGCCTGAACCCGGGAGGCGGAGCTTGCAGTGAGGTGAGATGCACCACTGTACTCCAGCCTGGATAACAGAGCGAGACTCTGTCTCAAAAAAAAAAAAAAAAAAAAGGCAATAATCAGGAGAGGAAATCTATAGGAAACAGGAAAACTCTGAAAACAATAAAGACAATTAACACAGCATAGCTATTTGAAAAGAATAGTAACATTTATAAATCTGTGTTTCAGAAGAAAACTGTAGGATTAGATTAACCTGTGATTCCTGGGTGGCCACGAGGTCACCCATGGCATGGAGCTGCCCACAACGCCCCTTCTCAGCATGATGCATCCTGGAAGATCCAGGGCCAGGTTCCTCAGGATTGGGGAGTTGATAAGTAGAAAGGAGGACTGAAAGCAGCCCAAATGTCCCATAGAGCTGATGTTTATGGTTTCTTTGAAAAAACATAGAAATTTATCCTCCCGGTGTTAAAACTTGAAAAAGTTACGTTTGTCTTAACTGAGTTCCTTTATCAGGAAACCCACCATCAAGCTTCCCAGACAGTATCAAGGAGCTGAAACTTCCTGAGATCACTGCATCTAAACAGTGAGGTGCCAGGCCCCTCACCACCGTAATTGCCTAACCAACCACATGCTTCCTGTTGACCAGCCTCTCTTCCTTACCTGTTCTCTAATTCCTGTTTTCCTATGTATGGTTACATTCCTTACCCCTCTCTAGTTCCTGTTTTCTCACACATGTTTACTTTCCTTGCCCCTCTCTAATTCCTGTTTTCCCACACATGGTTACATTTCTTCCCTGCTGTATACACCTTTAATTTTCCCTGGGAATACTCGTCTCAGCGATTGGCCATCTGTGCATCAAGCAGCAGGACCTAGACGGAAACTCTGGTGTTTCAGTAAGAAGGACAGCTTACCTATGGACAGTTTTCATGCCTGTGGCCCTATGGGTTGCTCAGAAAGTTCACCACAACAACTAATATAAACTACATGCCAGGAAATTCATCAAAATTGCTACTACTTTTTGTCATTCCTCCATCTAAAGATGCTTCAAGCCCAACATCTAGAAATCTCAACTGACTGTCCTCTGGACTCAAAAACTGGGCTTGTATAATTTGCTCCAACCACTAACCTTTACTTTTCTTTTGTTTCCATAAACATGCCTCTTATTAAATACCTGACTGACCACACCATATAGAGGCCTAACCTAGATGAAAGACCACCTATAACATCACCTCCTGAAATGAGATACAACTGCCTAACTGGATAAAAGTCTTCTCGTGACTAAGAGACTTACTCAATAAGATATGGGGCAATATATTTAGACTTACGTCCTGCCTGTTCCAATTTATGTTCCTGTTTTCCTTTATAAGTCTCTTGCCACTCAGTTACTAACCTGATTCTTCTCTCAGTAACTACTAATCAGTTACTAACCTGATTCTTCTCTCCACAGCCATCCACTCGACTTTTAATACATGAAACTTCTCGGGAAGTTCCAGATGAGGAAAATGAAGGGGTTAAAATATGCTATTTTAGCATATTGACTATTTAAGTTAAAGGTACTTGAAAAACAGCAAGTGTGAAAAGATCATGCCCTGCGAGTGGGACAAGGGAACTTTTCCCATTTCATAAAGATACCAGCTACTGGGTTTAGGGCCCAAACTTATCCAATATGACCTCTTCTTAAGCAATTATATCTGCAAAGAACCCATTTCTGAATAAGATCACATTCACAGGTACCAGAGGGTAGTGCTTCAAAATATGCTTCGGGCGGACACATTCAACCCATAAAAGCATACCAAAAAAATATGGTCTACGTACAGGGAAAGAAGAAATTGACAGATACTTCGGGAAGCTCAGACATTGGACTTTTTGGGCAAATGCTTTAAATCAACAATTTTAAATATGCTCAAATATTTAAAGGAAGTGTGTGTGTGTGTGTGTGTGTGTGTGTGTGTGTGTATTCTAGAAGATTGCGGAGGATTAAAACAGTAGCTTGCAGCCCATGGCTTCCAGGGTGAGGCTGAGGAACCCATGGGCAAGGGCTGGAGGGAAATATTCTAGGGAAACCCAGAGGAGCACCTACACCTTTCCTTTGGGGAAACATTGATGCATCTATACATATGTATACTTACCTGTAGGAACATATAGAGAGTATCCATAAAGAGATAAGAGTTATTAAAAGGTCCCCAGTGGAAATCCTGGGGCAAAAAAATTAAAGTAGCTGAAGTAAACAATACAGCAGAGGAATTCCACAGCAGATTTGATCGGGCAGAAGAAAGAATCCGCTAATTTGAAGGCAGGAGAAAAGAACAGGCCAGACAGCCTCTGCGGTGTGCACGGAGGGCAGGAACTGCTTCACAAAAGCAGACCTTCCCTTGCTTGTCTTTTCTCACACTAGAGAAAGCAGTAGGTGATCCTGTCTTTGAAGAGTGTGTTGTTAACATCAAGCATAAGAAGAAGGCAATTAGGGGTGAAATCCTGAGGTATGTATGAGTTAATGACTAAATTAACTATGGAAACTTACATAAAAAAAGTATAGAGGCTTTGTTTGTTTTTGTTTTTGCCCCTGTCCTCGCATTCTCCTCCGAAACAGCTCTGAGTAAACACAGGCTGTGTTCTTGCTGTGACTCGCACCTCCCTGCCTTCTCTTCCTTCAGGCTTGCTGAAGTGGGTGGGGAGTTGTTTCCTGCCTCTGACTCCCTAGAATTTAAAGTGACAGAGTCTTGGGGACTGGAATCCAGCACCTCCTTCTGCCCCTCCCTGTGGGGACAGGGACACCAGCACTGGTCTGACTCACCCACAGCCTCCCACCGGGGTTCTCTGGTTGCACCTGGGGCTACTGAGTGCTGCAGCCCAACTCTGATGGAGCTGTCAGGGAAGGGGCAGTGGGTCCCTGAGTGGTGAACTGGCCCTGGTTGCTGGGGAGGTCCTGGTTCTGGGGAAGTCCCATGGTCCCTCTCCCGTGGCTTCCTCCAACCCTGAGCGGACCTCGACTTTTTCTCCTTCAACCCTTCCTGCATCCTCATCGGGGGCCCACGTGTGCTCAGCCCTGGAAGCACGTGGGAGACCCATTTCCCGCTCCCCTTGCCCTGGAGGACCTGCTCTCCCTCTCGCCCACAGCTCCTGGGAGGCCCAGGCGTGCCCCCCACTGTTCACCTTCCTCAGAGGAGAGGTGAGGCTGCTCTGTGCTCCCCACTGCTTCCCTCCTGCCCTGACCATGAGCTCCTCAGCCTCACTTGGAGCCCTGGGCTGTGAGCTATGGTTTGAATCCTCCACAATCCTCCAGTCACATCTTTCCTCCTCTTAGAGTTGACCATGCTTTTCGTCCTGCTCAATTCTCCCTTTTTTTTCTTCCCTTTTCCTCCAAGACAACACCAGGTAGGGCTCTACGTGTGACCCTTCATTATAGGCGACCTTTGTTCTTCATTTTTCCTGACATTTGGCCTCTACCCCAAGTCCCCCAAAACATACAGTTAATAAAATTCTGTGAGACCCCCTCCAAAGATGAAGAGGATGGTCTGTGTTCTTGAGATGGGCAAAAGTGAGAGTTCAGTGTCATGCTCCACCCAAATACTAGCCCCTCTCCCCAAAACCTCAATCACCATTATGCTGAGGGCAAAGAAGTTCTGAATATTTGTGAATACATCTTTGGCCAGATTTCTAATCACCTTCATTAGGTGGCTTCCTAGAAGAAGTAGAATATCTCACACACACACACATACATACACACACACACACACACAGAGCTCTGATTCCTACCAACAGTGCATCACTTTAGATCTGACGTCACTGCTCTTTGGTTTTCACTTCTGCTAACTAGGAAATAATTAATTGACCTCGATATGCATTTCTCTGCTTATTGACTTGTGTTTCATGTATTGATGTGTTGTTTGAATTTCTTTGTTCAAGCTGATTTTTTAAGGATTTGTGTATTGTCTAGGAAGACAGACTCCATGCTTCCCAAATACTAATAACAAATTTCTAGTCCTTTTATTTTGCCTCTTCTTTTTGTCTTAGATTTTAATGTACAGAAGTTTTAAATTTTAAGTAGTTGAATCCATAGTTATACTTATTTTTTTCATGGTCATAAGCTTAGAAAGTCCTTTGCCGAACATAAAATAAGAGGACTTCTCTAATTTCTTAGGGAGATTTTTATTAAATGATTAGATTTGTAGCATATAGTTGTATAAAATAAGGTGAAATCTAATTTCTTAGGGAGGTTTTGTTAAATGATTAGATTTGTAGCATATCATTGTGTAAAGTACATGGACATTATTTTTGATATAGAAAGTGTGGTGTTACCCTTCATTGTTCTGAGTTACTTTCATCTGTCCAACTCCAGTGAGTCACTGATTATTCCCTTTCTCTGAACCTTGTGGTTTATGGTGTTTATAGAAGCTTCATTCCATAGCACGAAGTCATCAATCATTAATCTCGGGTGATTAATCCTCAGGCATTTCCCTGCTCTGAGCGGAGGGGTGTGGTAGTGTTGAAAGTTGCAGTGCTCTGATCACATGGTTGGTTCCACTGGCAACCGGCCACTCTCATCCAAGAGCTACCTCATCAGTATCAACTCAGGAATGCTGGAAGTCATTTTACGAATAAAAAATAAAGCCCCTCTCACCACAATTACTCGAGAAACTTCAATGCTTTAAAGCTTTGTTCCCAGAGCCAGGAGCAGAGAAAATACAGATGTTCCTTATTATATCCCAGCCATGAATACCACGAGAGAGGATCACTGGGGCTGTTTCAGAAGCTGCTTACCATGGGCTCCACGTGCACTCAGGGGAGAGGCCATGGTCAGAAGGAAAAAGAGAGGATGAGGAGTATGATTGATGGCAAGTGTTTGCTAAGGTGGGAGTAGCTGGACCCTCTCTCTTCTGGTGGTTCCTGAATCAGTTGTAGCACTACATACTGGAGTCCGGATTGGTTGGTTGAGGAACCTGGTCTCTCTGCAATCGTTAGATTTCTGCATAAAGATTTAGCATAAATACCTTGTATAGAAGAAAAGAAAAATTAAAAAATTATATTTAATTATGTTTTGAGGCGTTCATGAAACATTTGAAGAGATTACACCACCACCACCCATACTGACATCAGCTAACCCCTGGAAACTAATGGAGGAATGTGTTAGGAAAAAATATTTTGCCAGGGATCCATCTGACATTGGCCTGACCACCTGAGCTCAGACATTGGTCCCACTCATTAACAGATCTAAGAAACATGAGGTACCAGCCCTATACCGAAAACCCTGAGTGCTATGGGCTCAGACAAAAAGGCAAAGTTCTAGCTGAGAGAATATTAACAAATTCAGTGAGCAATATGTTCATAGCTCAAGACACTTCTGCGAACAGATGTGTGGATTTTCTTCACCCTGATCAATTCTCCCACACCAGATGAGTGCCCATAATTCAATTCACTTCTGACACTAATCAGAGGTAGTGCCGACCCCACAGGGTAAAGATTCAGTCCCACAAGACTCCCCCCACTTCAGGGGCAAATCACAAGTAGAGAGTCTGTGTCCCCATCCATATTTCATCTTGAATTGGCTCTGTGTCCCACCAAAATCTCCTTTCGAATTGTAATCCCCCTGGGTCAGGGGAGGGATCTGGTGGGAGATGTCTAGATCATGGGGGTGGTTCCCTCATGCTGTTCTCATGATAGTGAGTATGTTCTCTGATGGTTTTATAAGGGTTATGGCAGTTCCTCCTTCACTCTCTTCTCCCCCTCCTGCCACCTTGTGAAGAAGGTGCCTGCTTCCCCATCGCCTTCCACCATGATTGTGAGTTTCCTGAGGCCTCCCCAGCCATGGTGAACTATGAGTCAATTAAACCTCTTTCCTTTATAAATTACCCAGTCTCAGGCATCTCTTTATAGCAGAGTGAAAACGGACTACAACAGGGTCCCTAAGTCATCCACACCTTGTGTCTGACTTGGCTACTAATATACAATAGTGTTTGGTGACCCTAAATGTCTAAAAATAGAGTAACTTATGACAGGTGATCAGCCCACAGTGAAATTGCTGACCCCTCAGAGTGAGAAGCGTATGTGTGGTGGACTGAGGTGATGAGAGGACCTGCTGTGGACAGGCACCCCCTAGACCAGACAAGAAAGTGAAGCCAGAAGGCAGCTGAGATCTCGGCTACAGACAAGCCTGCAGAGAGCCATAAAAACCACAAAGACTCTGACCATAGCCAAGCAGCTGCCGCAGCTCTGTCCGTGAGAACTCTGAGGCCTCTTTCCCGTGGGCTATGGAAGAAGAGCAGCGACCCCCACCCTGGTCCATGTTCTGAGGAAACCCGGACCTGCCAGTGTGTCAGTCAGTGTCCTGGTCTCCTGAGATGCTCACTGTGGTCCCTTCCCCACCGTCTCATCACTGCCTGTGTGTGTTGACTATATTCGCATGAGTGTTTATGTGCAAAAGCCACACAATAAAATGTGAATTTGCAGCAGGAAATTAAGGAACCAGAGAGACCGATCAAGGTGTAGGAGAGTTTTTATTTTAGGTGTACACCGGCTCAGCAGACATGTGTCCTGAAAGTCTGAGCACCAGACAAAGAAAGCAGTCACTTTTTAAGCAGTTTGTGGCAGGAGTTATGTGATGCAGGAAGCAGACTTACAGAAGGGAGAATAAAGGCAGTTAATTACCATGTAACATTCTTTAGCTTACATTTTGGGAAAGCATGTCTTGTAACTTATGCGTATTTACGTTGTGACCTTGCAGCTGCACAGTAAGAGAAACAGAAACTACAAGGTATGTGGGAAAGAAATAAGGTTAATGTCTCACAGTCTTTACAGAAAGGCAGTTAATATTCTTTCTTAGCTCTTACTTTGGGGGGGTGGTCACTAATGCCCATAACAGCTTTACTTTTTCTATTTTCTTCATTTTATAAGAACAATTAATATCTTTTAATTTTTCCACTTCAAATTCATAAGAATCTCATTGGTCATTGAGTCATCGTGAAACCTTCTGGTCCCCCCACAATTAGGCTAACTGGAACCCAACATGAGAGCCACCAACTGGAAGTTGCCATGATCCCCTTCTCAGGTTTCATCATTCACTAGGCTGGCTCACAGAAGCCAGGAACACAGTTTACTTGCTATTGCCAATTTATTACAGAGGATATTTTCAATGATATCAATCAACAGCCAGATGAAGAGATACACAGGGTCAGGGTTGTGAGGGTGCCCAGTGCAGGAGCTCTGTCCCCGTGGAATTAGGGCATGCCACCATCCCGACATGTGGATGGGTACTTGTTCACAAACCCAGAGGCTCTCTGAACTTTGTCCTTTTAAGCTTCTTTGGAGGCTTTAGTGCTCAAGCTTGAGTGATTGTATCATTGACCTTTGGCGATCACTTCAACATTCAGCCCCTCTTCTCTCACCAGAGGCTGGGACAGGAGGAGGGCATTTGCAGCTTCCACCAGGTAAGCAAAACCCAAGCAAAACTTCAGCAGGGGCTGAAGTTTCAACCCTCTAATCATAGGCCTGTTCCCGCTCCCAAGGCTGTCCAGGAACCCCTAGCCATCAGTCGCCTCACTGGTGTACAAAGAGACATTGATCACTTAAGAGATTCCAAGGATTTCAGGAGCTTTGTGTCAGGAAACAGGGGCTGAGATCAAATATGTATCTCTCATTATTTCACGGTTCAAAACCAGGTCTCTGGACTCCCTTACAGCAAAACGATATGCAACTCAAAAGGTACTGGTAGGTTATTAGTCCTCCTCAGTCATTGATAATTAGTCCAGTCCATCATCATGTTATATGAAAATGTCTCCTAGGATGAGGCCACTCGGGTTTGCAGGCCTCCATTCCCTCTGTCAGTTCCTAAAAGCAGGACAGGTCTCAGCAAACACGGAGCTCCCCCCTCCCAGATATCTGGAATAATTGAGCTAAGAGACAATGTCATCTCCTTCTCAGTATTACTGTAATATAAGATTTCCCTCATTACATAAACCTTGTATTCATTCCTTTACTCTCAGAAACTCCTCCCTCTGGTTTTCATTTCTACTCAAACTTTTCTACTTTGGAAATAACTGTGATGGGTTGGCAGCAATACTAGTGTAACAAGCGTGTCCCCTCAGTGCACATCCATTCATACAGGGCAGGGTTACACAGGTGCAGAACTAGCGGGCTATTTTTCCAATAGGCAATACATTAGTCCATTGTGTGTTGCTATAAAGGAATATCTGAGGCTGGGTCATCTGTAAAGAAAAGAGGTTTATTTGGCTCACGGTCCTGCAGGCTGCATGAGCATGGCACCTGCATCTGCGCAGCTTCTGGTGAGGGCCTCAGGGAGCTTCCAATCATGGAAGAAGGCAAAGGGGGAGCCAGCACATCACGTGGTGAGAGGGAGCAAGAGAGAGAGGTGAGAGGTCCCAGACTCCTTTAAACAACCAGCTCTCCAGTGAACTAACAGAGTGAGAACTCACTCATTACTGTGGAAAGGGCAGCGAGCCATTCGTGAGGTTCTTCCCCCATGATGCAAACACCTTCACCAGGCCCATACCAACCTCAGGGATCACGTTTCAATATGGCATTCGGAGGGGACACACATCCAAACTATATCATATCAGGCTATGTAGCTGCATTTACTGTTAGCCCCAATTTTGCAGGACTGGGGTCCCATCAGGTCCATAAGAAAACTGACAGAAAAGTCTAAACACACAGTCTGTTCCTGGCTTAGGAGTTGTCACTGCTTCCTGCATTTATAGTTGTAGCCCTGGCCCTGTGGCCAATGTACCAGGTGGCGGATGGGGAGAAGGGGAACGTTGAGGTTACACAGAGAAGAAATACAAAAATGACAGTCACTGGCCGGGCACAGTGGCTCACGCCTGTAATCTTAGCACTTGTGGGAGGCCAAGGCAGGTAGATCACCTGAGGTCAGGAGTTTGAGACCACCCTGACCAACTTGTTGGAACCCCATCTCCGCTAAAAATATAAAAATTAGCTGGGCGTGATGGCGGGAGGCTAAGGCAGGGGAATCACTTGAACCTGGGAGGTGGAGTTTGCAGTGCGCCAAGATCGTGCCATTGCACTCCAGCCTGGGCAACAGAGCAAGACTGTGTCTCAAAAAAAAAACCACCACCACCACCACCAACAACAACAACAAAATGCCAGTCATTATACTAGCACCCTCCCTACCCCCTCATCTCCAGATCCACTGGAAAAATGGAGGAAAGTCTGGTGGGGACACTCCTTTAGCCCACTCGTGTGGAGTGGTGGCACACACCGGTGAAGGCGTTGAAGCCAGCCCTTCATGCCTTTATCTCCCCCCATTTTAGACAATCAATGTTTCAGTTGACTGTTCCACTTCCCTATCAAATTATTACTCTAAGGAGGATATCTCGCTGCCCATTTGCAAAACATTATGCACGGAACGGCATGTTTCTTGGTCCCAGGAAGTGAGGTTTAGTGGTCCAAGCTAGAATAATACCTTATTTCAGTTCTTTTATATTAATAGCACTCTGGGCATTTGCAGCCTCCACCAGGTAAGCAAAAGACAATCCACAGTCAGTTTCTGTTCCCGTGGAGACTCACCTGTACCCCCCAGGACCCTGCCCTCAGTCTCACTTTCCAAGAATGTTCAGGGCCTCCCCATCAGGGAATCTGCCTCATAACCATAGGCAGTCTGTGTCTCTCCCACTGGCAGACAGAACAGCTCTTATTGGCGTTATGCTCTGAGAGACAGCAAGAGAAATGTGTTTCGATTCAGCCCATCTCTGCATCGCTGTGGTTCCCCCATATCCACTCATTTTATTTCATGGCCTCTCATGACCACCTCAGGGGAGTACATGGTGGTATCTCTTGCTGCTTGCAATGACTTTCCAATCCTGAGGCAGGGTCTACTGAGCAGTATGGATGTGTCCTACTTTAACGCACTCCTCAAGTCCCCCTAGAGATTGCCATAGGGTCGGGGCTCATATGGACATCCCTTCAATAGGCCAGTTTTCCATTACTCTTGGAAACAATGGAGAATGTAGAGACAAATATCCAAATTTAATACACTTTATTTGGAAAGCAATAATTGCAATGCTTGGCATACACAAAGACCAACTTGTCTTGGGTATGTCTAAAGACCAAAAGAAGTTTAGAGGTTTTTTTTTAAAGGAGAAGTTCTGGCCGGGCGCAGGGGCTCATGCCTGTAATCCCAGCACTTTGGGAGGCCGAGGCAGGTGGATCACGAGGTCAGGAGATCAAGACCATTCTGGCTAACACGGTGAAACCCCATCTCTACTAAAAATACAAAAAAATTAGCTGGGGGTGGTGGCAGGCGCCTGTAGTCCCAGCTACTTGGGAGGCTGAGGCAGGAGAATGGCGTCAACCCAGGAGGCAGAGCTTGCAGTGAGCCGAGATCGTGCCACTGCACTCCAGCCTGAGTGACAGAGCGAGACTCTGTCTCAAAAAAAAAAAAAAAAAAAAAAAAAAAAAAAAAGAGAGAGAAATACTAAAGTATTTTTTTTCCAGAAACTTCACTGGCGCTGTCAAATTTGAAGAAGTGGCAGGCTCTGACTGGTGAGTGATTGTAGTAGGTCAAGCTGGTCTTAGAGCAGCAGCAGGTTGTGTCAATAGATATTAGATAGAACTATTAATAGTTTCAGGTTATGGCTACCAGGCTTACAGAAAATTGCAGTTTGGGGGTAATACAGTGATTTTTTTTCCCCATGACCTCTTGACTCTGTTTTAGTTGACATTTAGAATGACCCAATTTGTGCGATCAACTTTCACATTCTCCTTCCCAACTCTATGACTGGGATGTTGACGACTGTCCATGAGCCAGAAAAAAATCCAAGTACAGGGGCTTTTGCTGCTGTTCAAATCTTCCATCAACACTAGGAAAACAGCATGCAATCCAACCCACCTAGCCGATTTGCCTTTGCCTTCCTCAATCAGAAGGGTGGCCTTCCAAATAGGATGTTGTCCATTCACCTAGGAACAACAGTCTATAAACTGAGTAGCTCTTGGTCAGTCAGTAAAGAGCTGTGTATAGGGAAGTGTCCAAGTGACCCTAGAATCCAGCAGCTCCTCATCCAGTTCTAGAGTCAGTCTGAGAGGAACAGAGGCTCCCTGCTCATGAGTGTCTCCTCTTTGCCTTCCTCAGGCACAGGATGCCATATAAACCATTTCCATTTTGTAATAGAACTCTTCTGGGACTGCCCTCCCCGTTACAGCTTTTCCAAGATCACTGAAGACATCACGAGTTTTTCAGGTTTCAAGATTATTTTATGTCCTTCAGTCACAGGGGGAGCTTCAGTAAGTGTTCCATCGCAAGCTAGTAAGAGCCTCTCAAATGGAAACTTTATAGTCTAAAGGCCCAGTTCCCGGGAGGTGCTCACAGCCTTTTGCTATTAGCCCTAGTCAGTGTCCCACATAGGGCACAGAGAATGTGTCGTTACCTGCAGTCTGGTTTCTAGTCTACACTCTGTGGTCCAGCCTCCAGGAGCAAGGGGCCTGAGGTGCGCTAAAGACTTTCCTGCAGGCTTTGGTGGCTCTGTGTTAATGCTGTCAGTCTTCCTGAAGTCCCTGTCCTCTCACCTCCTGCCTGGATCTGCACCCAGCACACATTCCTGACCCCACGCATTTCTCAGTGCCTGGGACCTGGCACACATTTCTGACCCTAACTCAGTGCCTGGGGCCTGGCAGGTGCCCAGGGTGCTCCATTGCTCAAATCCAAGCCTGTGGAGAGGATGACATTTCAATCCCAGGTTTCTCATCAGCCATAAAACCTTAGTTTCTATAATGCTATCCTCTTCTATCCACCATGTGAGGGTTCAGGAGCCAACTGACCCCAAGGGTCTAGGAGTCGTGCCATTGACCTGATTGCCTAGGCTCACCAGCTGGCACCCTTCAATACCACACATTGGGTCTGTCCTCACAGCGGCAGTGTGCTTAACTCGATGGGGAGGTAAGTGGCCCAAGGTCAGACAGCTGGACCTGGGTAGAAACTAGACTTGGGGAAATGCTTTGGAAGCCACTCCCCTGACTCCCCTGTCCCCATGGGGCCTCAGTACTAGAGCCCTGAAGGCTGGTCAGGGAGTGTTTGTGCCTTGACCATGCAAAGGGTGCCAGGCTGTGGCTGGGGATGCCCCTGGCTTTCCTCTCCCTCCTACCTACTCCTCAGCCTCTGCACGTGCCCGTCATGGCCTCTGCGTCCTTCATTCTGTCCACTCATGCGCTCACTGGGTCCCTCCTTGGTGCCAGGCACCTGCTACTGAGGGGTGCCAAGCCCCTGCCAGAGAAGCTTGGTGCTGGTCACAGCAGCAAGGGGGCTGGAGGCAGTGGCATCAGAGCAGTGGTCAGTGAGGCCGCTGTTGGGGGAGGGAGTGGGAGCAGAAGCTAAGAGTGGACTGAAGTCCTTAAGCCAGGAAGTAGTTCAGGGTTTAACAAGAGGAGAGACAGGCGTCCCGGGGAGGGAGCAGGCTCAGGACAGGCCTCCAGTGCCGCCTTTGAACCTCACTACCCCGACTACAGCAGCGCAGTGGGAAGCGCCTCAGCTCCTGCCCCTTCTGCTTGCCACAGCCTGGACAGGACCTGGAATCAAACCACACGCCCTGGGTCACCACTGCCGGCAAGAACTAGTTCCTCTCCGTCCATGCACCCACGCACACAACCTGGGCCCTCCCCGAGGTACTGGGGGAGGCCGTGCCCCTTTTCTGAGTGCCTGGAAGTGACTACGGGAAGGGAGAACAAGTGACCACGCCTTTTCCTCCGGGGTATAAAAGTGGAGGCGCGCGCCAATTCTGCCAGTGTAGCTGCGGAAACTTTTCCAGGCGCATGGGCTACGGGGACCGTTTCCGGACGGTTTCTGATTGAGTTTGGCGCTTTTTACCCAAACTTCAGGGGGACGAAAAGCCTCCACCCACCTCCCTTCTCATAGGACTTTGCGGACAGAGCGCCCCAACCGCCTCCAGCGCTCGAGCAGGGCGCTCTCTAGGAGCCAGGACGGCGTCGGGAACCCACCATGGCTGCTAGCCGCAAGACCCTTACGTTTGTTTTCGTCATCGTCGTGGTTCCGCTGCTGGTGAGTACCCGCCGCGGTCCCTGGCTGGGGAAGAGCGCACCTGGCGCCGGGAGTGGGCAGAGAGAGAGGGGGACACGGCGGGGACGCTTGGCCCGGGTCGCCTGCGGCAGGGCGTACCGGGGCAGGACTACCCAGTCATCGGAGTCGGGAAGATTGGGGTCCCCTGGCTGGGCAGGAGCGACCCGGCCGCGAGGGAGCAGAGCGCGCGCTCCCCCTGGCTGTCCCGTGAGGCGAGGACCGCACTGAGCTGTCCCGGAGTAAGTTCCAGAATCAACGGAGGGAGGGAGTCAAGATGGAAACTCCGGAATGAATCTCAGGAAGCCACAGCGCGGTTGCCTCTTTCGTTCGTCCGTTCGTTCGTTCGTTCGTTCGTTCGTTCGTTCGTTCGTTCGTTCATTAGTTTGTTAATAACGTTAACCCAGGCCAGGCGCAGTGGCTGACGCCTGGAATCCCAGCACTTTGGGAGACCGAGGCGGGCAGATCATCTGAGGTCAGGAGTTGGAGACCCGCCTGGCTAACATGGTGAAACCCCCTGTTTACTAAAAATACAAATTAGCCGGACGTGGTGGCAGCAGCTTGTAATCCCAGTTACTCAGGAGGCTGAGGCAGGAGAATCGCTTGAACCCAGGAAGCGACAGGCAGGAGAATCGCTTGACCCCGGGAAGCGAAGGTTGCAGTGAGCCGAGATCGCACCATCGCACTCCAGCATGGGAGAGAAAAGAGAGACTCCGTCACACACACACACACACACACACACACACTCACTCACACAAATTAGCCGGGAGGACAAGAGCGAGACTCCATCTCACACACACACACACAAACACACTCTCACACAAATTAGCCAGGAGGACAAAAGCGAGACTCCATCTCTCTCTCTCTCTCTCACACACACACACACGCACACTCACACAAATTAGCCAGGAGGACAAAAGCGAGACTTCATCTCTCTCTCTCTCACACACACACACACACACACTCTCTCTCTCTCTCACACAAATTAGCCGGGAGGACAAGAGCGAGACTCCATCTCTCACTCACACACACACACACACACACACACACACACACTAGCCGGGCATGGCGGTGTGCGCCTGTGGTTCCAGCTACTGGGGAGGCTTAGGCAGGAGAACTGCTTGAACCCGGGAGGCAGAGGTTGCAGTGAGCCGAGATTGCACCAATACACTCCAGCCTGGGCGACAGCGCAAGACTCTGTCCAAAAAAAAAAAAAAAAAAAGGTAACTCTATGTTTACATTGTTAAACGTGTTCCTTGGAGATCGGTTTAACAAACAGCCAGTGAAAAAGCTGTCCAATGCTTTTTTTGCAACTTTCACTTCCTCTGCCCTGAGAGTGGCAGGAAGCGGTTAACCAAGGTGCTTGCAGTCAGTGTCTTCCACTGTCACCCGTGTGTCCCCTCTGCATCCCACGGGCAGGACCACAGGCTGGCCCCTTCCTTCAGCATGAAAGGTGTAAAGTTCTTGTTGTGAGTTGGCTTTGGAAACTGAGATTGGTGGTGGGGTGCGCAATAAGGACATATTATAAATAAAATGTGCAGACCGCCAGGACTTTCTCAGAGTGATTGACGTTTCTCCCAAGAGAGCTAAGGCTCCTTCTATAATACCAAAAAAGAGGGAGGACAAAACAAGGTTATAGGAACCATGAGAGTTTGCATGATTTCTTTCAACAAATTCATACTAAATTCAAAAAGCGGTAACATTTTCACCTCTCAAAAATAACACAGCTGACTTCTACAATAGTTTGTAGTGAGTGGACCTACCTGAGGCAGCTAGAAGAATGGCTGTGTCAGGACAGTGGACCTGAAGAGAGAATGTGTGGATGACCAGTGTAGACAAGGCCAGCAACATGAATTTCACAGTTTTGAGAATGTGAACTCTATACATCCCAAAGGAGCCTTTGATCCCTCCATCAGTCTTGCCTTATCAAATGCATTTCAATGCACAATCGCTTTTTAAAATTTTGAAGCTAACACAGATCACATTAGATGTTTTATGGCAGTACATTCAGATTGATCTTCCTTTAAACAAGGGTATTGTATTTTACTGCATGAGTAAGCCACAGGTTAATTCACTGTTGCTGCCTAGGGGAAGTTGGTTAGATCCCATCCTGACTTTGCCTTTGCTAATTCCAACAGCATTATACTAAATACCCTTGTATGTATCATGTGTCCACATATCCATGTGCACCAGCTTATTGGACAATTCCTTACAAGTTGAATTCTACTTCTCCTTCTGCGGGATAAATCACTTCAGAAGTTTCTTTAAATGTTCACGAATTTTCCTCCAAAAAACCACTGAACCCAGCTTACGGTCACACCTGGTCCACAAATGTGCCTGTGCCCCTACACCCTTGCTACACTTAGCTTTCATTCGTTGCTAGTCTAGGAGGTAAAACGTGATTCATCACATTGTTATGCATTTTTACTCCTTCATGGTATTAGGAATTTTCAAGGATACAGGAGTTTTTGGTACTGGGAGTAGATGATCGGGGGATCCATATGAGACAGCAGGGGAAGGCAGCAGGGAAGACCAAATTCCCAGCTGTGCACTTGGAAAACTGTGGTCAGCTGGGGCCAGTCCCTGCCAGCTGCCATGCCTCTGACTGGAGATAAGGTCTCCATCCTCAGGCTGTCAGGAGGACATCAGATGAGCCTGGAGCTGAGCTCAGTTCCTGACCTGAGGTCCTGGCTCTGTTAATGTTGGGCTGGTCCAATCTCTGTGTCAGGTCCTTCCACGCCATCCCTCTCTTCATCAAAGGAGGAAGTGACAAGTTCCAACAGCTCAGAATCTCAGACTCTGAGGCTCTCAAGGACTCCTGAGATTGGAGACTGGGATCACCTGGGCCCTGCTGTGCTTGCCCTCCAGCTCTGTGACACTGGTGAGGCCCCAGCTCATGCCAGTAAAGTGAAGAGGAGATAAAGATCTTCAACAGCCCTGTGTAAACCTCAGAGGGCTGTGTTAGCAGGTGTGGGAGGACAAATCACATCCTCAGGGCTGGTGTCAGTCACTCAGGACTCTGGATCCCCAGGGCATATGTCCTCCACCCAGCAGAGGCTGCACCTGCTCCTACCTGCACCTCAGTACCGGCTCCCTGAGCTTAGGACGGAAGCTTTTGAAGACTGGAGTGGAGCGCCATGCGGAGGGGCCATCGAGGAACAGAGGAGCTAGACCTCAAGTGAGGATAGCGATGGCACTGCAGGGCCACAGCCTGGTTTACCTGCCACGCTTCCAGTTGTCCTTCTGGTGGGCGCCCTGCCTGAGTTGGAGTTCGAAGAGTGAGCAGGAAAGGTCTCCATCCAGGTGGCTGCAGAGGGCTGCTCATTCAGCCCCTACTGAGAGGCCACGGTCCCGGTTCCGGTCCTCTGTCCTGTATCCGGGAGTGGCGGGGCAGCGAGGCTCTAACTTCCAGGTTGGGGGTGGGGAGAGTGGGGACAGTGGGGACAGTGCCATGCCCTCGGCCTGTGCTGTTGGGCAGCTGGTGTCCTGCTCCCAGCCAGCAACTGCACATCTTCAGGTAGTGGATTTTCCTAACAACCCAGGGAGATGAGGGTGGATCGTTTTCCCTGTCTTACAAGTGGCAAAATGAGATTCAGGAGCAATGTCTCCAGCAGTTTTGGCCTCACCTTCTGTATAATGGCAGCCATATTTGGGCCTCTGCAGAGCTAGAGTTCTCTGAGCAGCTGCTTCTCTGATCTCTGTCCTGCACTTGGCCTCGGGGAGCTCCTGTGGGTCCTCAGCAGAGTCCACAGGGCTCTTTGGGGTCCCCTCTCTGTGCCATAGCCTGGAGCCTGTCCTTAGGCGGTGAGCCAAGGCCGCCACTGCGTTCACCTCATGGGCTTGGGGGAAAAGTGATTCACCCAGGAAATAGACAGTGAACCCTTTATTGTCTTTGGAGTCTGCTGGAGCCAGGGAGGACGGACGAACCCCATGTGAATCCTGCTCCCTGGAGCCCACGGTGTGGTGGGTGAAGTGACACCAGGAATCATATAACTAATAGGAGGTAGCATGAGGGAGGCGTGAGATCTCACCACCTTTGCCTCCCCCTCCTCCAGAGAGGCTGTGCAGGAAGGAGGCTGTGCTGGTGCAAGGCCATAGGATATGATATTTTTGGCCTGGAGGATGATGTCTGGTTACTGTCACCATTGAGAATCATGGAGGGAAGCTAAGCTCCCCTTGACAGGATTTTTATTTTGGCTGAGTCTGAGAATTCAGTTGACATGAGACAGGTACACAGGAGGAAAGCACATACTACTTTCTTTTTGAGATGCAGTCTTGCTCTGTCGCCCATGCTGGAGTGCAGTGGTACAATCTCAGATCACTGCAACCTCTGCCTCCCAGATTCAAGCCATTCTCCTGCTTCAGCCTCCTTAGTAGCTGGGATTACAGGTGCCCTCCCTCACGCCCAGGTAATCTTTGTATTTTTAGTAGAGATGCGGTTTTACTGTGTTGGCCAGGCTGGTCTCGAACTCGAGCTCAGGTGATGCGCCCGCCTTGGCCTCTCAAAATGTTGTGATTACAGGCATGAGCCACCACGCCCGGTCAACACACACATTTATTTAATGCAAGTTTTACCTGGCACAGAAGAAGCAATGAGAGTCAGTTATATACTGAATTAGACCAAGTAACTTGTGAAGAAGCAAGTAAATGTGTGGAGGCTAAAAAGATGAATGGTTCTATTCTAACAAGGTCTGCAGAGTATTCTCTTGGGCTCCCACTTCTCATCCTTAAGAATAAGGAGATTGTCCTATGTTTCCCTGGGGACTTTCATCTCCTGCTTTTAGGAAACACAAAAGAGGTCAAAATGATCTTCTTGCAGCTGCTGTTTTTCAATAGCCTTTAATTAAGAATAGTCAATGGGCCAGGGTGGTGGGCAGGTGCTATGGCTCACATCTGTAGTCCTGCCAAGGTGGTTGGATCACTTGAGCCCAGGAGTTCAAGACCAGCCCAGGAAACATAGCAAAATGCTGTCTCAAAAAAAAAAACAAAAACCAAAATAAAACAAACAAACAAAAAAAAACAAAAAACCACACACACACAGAAAATCATGTCTTGTGAAGGAACCCAAGCAGAATGCATACCATTTGATTCCTCATCATATTAAAATGCAACCAATGTATTGTGACAAAAAGCAGAAGCATTGCTGGGGACATAGGAGCAAAGCGGAAGAGAGGATTACATTGAAATATGAAGAAACACTGCAGGACTGTAGACATGTCGTCTTATTGTGGCGGTAGTTCCAGTGTATACATACATCTCAATCTACCAAACTACATGCTTCAAAAATGTACACTTTGTTTCATATCCATTATACCTCAATAAATCTATTTTTAAAAAACCTTCAATAGAATATGAACGCTTGAGTGTATACTGTATTCCCTATAGCACTTGCACATAGATCATGGAAATATGTTGCATAAAAAGTCAGTACCCAATTAAAATGGAATTCTAAAAGGTAATTAACATTAAAATGTGCAGGGGAAAAAGGAGTAAAAACATTAGACTAGACAATCATAGTTTAAATGGTAAACTTATAGGTCTATTTCGATATCAATTATTGCACTAACTGTAAATCCACTGGGTACTACAGTTCAAAGGTAGAAAGGGTTTGAAGGGCTGAAAAAAATAAGACTTAGCTATAACTTGTCTATACGAGATGGGACTTAAAAGGAAGACACAGATGCTGTCTGTTGAAAGCAAATAGATGGAAAAAGATACACCATGCAGAGTGTAAGGCCAAGAAAACTGCTGTGGCTATCTCAGTATCAGATGAAGTTGATTTTGTTAGCGGTGGACGAGATCCGAGTTACCCTACGTTGAAGGCAGCGAATCTGTACCAGTCCACAGCAACTTGAACTCTTCGCCTCCTGAGAAGAAAGAATTGGACTGAGGGACATAAGGCAGAAGGACAGACGGAGGCAAGTTTCAGAGCAGGAGTGGAAATTCATTAAAAAGCTTTAACAGGAAGGAAAAGAAGAAATTGAAAGAAAAGAAGGAAAGTACAACTTGAAAGATGGCTGAGCAGGTGACTTGAGAAACTAAGTGCACAGCCGGCCCGCCTGAGTCGGGGTTTTATAGGTTGGCATGCTTACAGAATCTTGCCTTACTTCTCCCCATTCCTGAAAATCTCATTGGGAAGCTGCTGATCAGTTTCAGGTGTTTTCTATGTATTAGGAGACTGCCTTTTACTGGCATCGGCTTTAACCAGTTATTACTTTAGAGATACAGTTATCAACCACCTGATGGTCGCCCAACACTGCTGGTGTCAGAAGCGGGGAGCCCTCTTCTGCCCTGCTCATACCTGACTAGCTACCTACTGTAACAATTTTAGGACACAGAATATTAAGGGACATCAAAAGGGACCTTTGTAGTTAAAAAGGTTAATTCTTCAAGGAGTGTAATAATAATCACAAATTGTATATGCCTAGTAATACAGCTTCAAAACACATGATGCAAAAACAGAATTAAAAAGAGATTAAATCAGCTGTTTCTCTGCACTTGGTAGCACGATCAGATGAAAACGCCAGTAAAGTGGCAAGCGACCTGCACACTGTGAACCACCTTGATTTAACTGACATTTAAAGAGCAGGAGTGGAACATCCACTGAACACTCATTCCTTTCTATGCTCATGTTACTTGCACCAAGAGAGACCAGGTTCTGGGCTATAAAACATATGATATGATCTCTACACTTAATGAAATGAAACTGGAAATCAGTAACAGTATCTATAGAGAATTCTAAAATTTGGTTATTGAACAGCACATTTCTAAAAAAATCTGTGGTTCAGAGAAGAATTCAAAAGGGAAGGTAAAATATTTCAAAATAAATAATAATAATAATGTAACATCAAAACTGATTGGAAATCGCTAACAGTGCTGAGGGTGAAATAATACAGCTTTCAATGTTTCTGTTAAAGAATTGGGGGTTGGGGAGATGGGGAGTTACTACCAAAGGGTATGCAGTTCCTTTGTGGAGTGATAAAAATATTCTAAGGTTGATTATAGCGATGATTGCATAGCTGTGAGTATATTAAAAACTACTGAAATGTAGACATTAAATGGTTGAATTATATGAATCATCATAATTACTAATTATGTGAATTGTGTCTAATTAAAGCTGTCAAAAAAAGAAAAAAATGTGAAATGTATGGCCTGAAGATCTACATTAATCAATCATTCAATATAAGCATAAATTTAAACCAAACAAAGTAACAAGGAGGAACATAATTCAAGGAAATAGAATACAGACCACAAAAAGAACTGACAAAACGGACCGTGTGTGGTGGCTTGCGCCTGTAATCCCAGTACTTTGGGAGGCCCAGGCAGGCAGAACGCTTGAGCTCAGGAGTTGGACCAGCCTGGGCAACGTGGTGAAACCCCAGCTGTACAAAATACACAAATATTCGCCAGGCGTTGGGGCACACTCCTGTCTGTGGTCCCTGTCACCTGGGGACTGCAGTCGAAGGACCACTTGAGCTCGGGAGGCAGAGGCTGTAGTGAGCAGAGATTATGCCACTGCACTCCAACCTGGATGACAGAGAGAGACCCTGTCTCCAAAAAAAAAAGAATTGACAAAATGAAAAGTTGGTCTTCAGAAGGAGTAAGAGTGTGAGAGCAGAGAAAGGAGATAGAGACATCGCCTGAACCTAGAGGGACCGCAGCCCGAGAAGGAAGGATTTGGGAAACATGCCTTAGCTTCGCCGTCACCAACTACTAGACAGGCTTTGATGTGGAAGAAAGCTACATTTTGTCTTGTTTAGATCCAGGCAGTTGAACAGAGCCCAGCACAAGTAGCTTTTGTTGTAACCACTTTGTTTTTGCTCAGGAGCAAGATTATATTAAATTTAATTAAATGTAAGTTTACAATTAAATTAATTTTGTACTTTAAAACACTCCCAACTTAAAAGTTACAAAAACTATACACAAAAAATTGAAAAATAACTGTTGGCATGATGAAAGCTATTATTGAATTATTTATTGTGTACTTTCTACAAGCAAGGAAATTAACATCAACACATTACCACTATCTAATAAGCAGACTCTGTTCTGATTCTCCAGTTGTCTTCTCGTTGTCATTTATAACACACAGATCATGGCCGGAATCCCTGAATTGCTGTTTCATCTTTTCGTGTCACTCTTTGATATTTAGTGGGAACAGCTTGTCAAAGTCCTTTGTAAAGCAGAAATTACTTAATGTTTGATGCTATATCCTGACTTTCTTTAAGGTTATATTATAACCCTCATTTGTAAAACTGTGTATCTTTATGTGTGTGTTTGTGTGTGTGTGTGAGAGAGAAAGAGAGACAGAATTCGCCCACTAGTAAATTAAACACTTGATCAAACTAAATATATTAGATGCTATTTCTGCTTGAAGGGCTCATGTGTTTTTTGTATTCTTTTTTTTTTTTTTGAGACGGAGTCTCGCTCTGTTGCCCAGGTGCAGTGGCATGATCTCGGCTTACTGCAAGCTCTGCCTCCCGGATTCACACCATTCTCCTGCCTCAGCCTCCCAAGTAGCTGGTACTATAGGCACCCACCACCATGCCCAGCTAATTTTTTGTGTTTTTAGTAGAGACGGGGTTTCACTGTGTTAGCCAGGATGGTCTCGATATCCTGACCTCATGATCCGCTCCCCTCGGCCTCCCAAAGTGCTGGGATTATAGGCATGAGAAGCCGCGCCTGCCCTTTTATATTCTTATAAAATCTTTTCTTGCCAACCACAGTGGTGTGTCCCTGTTATCCAAATTACTTTGGAGACTGAGGCAGGAGGACCACTTAAGGCCAGAAGTTCCATGCTGTAGTGGACTATGATCACACCTGTGACTAGCCACTGCATTCTAGTCTGGGCAACATAGCAAGACTCTATAAAAAAAAAAATAACTCTTCTGCTCACATTTTCTGGGGTAAAGATATTTTATGTTATAATATGAGAAAAGGACACAGATGCGTTTTTCTTTATAGAAAATAGCTGCCCTAACAGGCCGAGGTACAAACACGGATGCAAAAGAATGAAAGTTTGGAGCTGGAAAGAAGTCCAAGCTCTGATGGGTTTTGTCACTTGGGGTGAAGGCAATGTGAGACAGAGCCTGGGAGAGGTGAGGTCTGGAAGCCACTCACGCCCATCTCTGCCTTGTCCCCACAGGTCCAAGTTGACTCTGCCACCATCTCCCGGCAGGACGAAGTTCCCCCGCCGCCAGTGGCCTCACAGCAACAGAGGCGCAGCCTCGAGGAGAAGTGTCCAGCAGGTGCACTTTTATTTTTAAAAATCAGTTTACTTTTAATTGACAGATAAGCATTGTATATATTTATGGGGTACACCATGATGTTTTGAAATATGTACACATTGCGGAATGGCTAAATCAAGCTAATTCACATACTTATCATGTATTTGTGGTAAGAACACTTAAAAATCTACTCAGCAATTTTCAGCTGTACGGATACAGAGCCCTGGGATAAGCCCTCTTCGCCCTCCTCATCTGCAGGTTCTGCATTCATGGTTGCAAACAACACAGATCAAAAACATGGAAAAAATAATGAAAATGATAATACATCAATAAAAGTAGATAAAAAGCAATGCAGTATAGCACTTGTGTACATAGCATGTTTATTATATTAGGTATTACAAGTAACCTAGAGATGAGTTAAAGCATATATGCCTGAGTTATATGCAATACTATCCCGATTTGTATCAGGGAGTAGAGTATGTGCAGTTTGTTTCACGGAATACATTCCCTGTGAATAGAAGGAAGAACTGTCCAACATTGTTTTAATAACTGTAGTGAGCATGTCGCACAATACATCTCTTGAATTTATTTCCCCCTGTCTCACTGAAATTTTGTATCCTTTTACTAACATCTCTCCAACCCACCATCCAACTGCAGCACTGGTAATCACCATTCTACTCTCTACCTCTATAAGATTAACTTTTAAGATTCCACATATGTGAGATCATAAGGTGTTTGTCTTTCTGTGCCTGGCTTATTTCACTTAGCATAGTATCTCCAGGTTCATCTGTGCTGTCAGAAATCACAGAGTTTGCTACTTTGTTAAGGCTGAATGGTAATCCATTGTGTCTGTGTACTACATTTTCTGTACCTTTTCATCATCGATGGACACTTAGGTTGATTAAATGTCTTAACCATTGTAAATAATACTCCAGTGCACATGGGAGGGAAGATACCTCTTCAACATACTGATGTCATTTCTTTTGAAAGTATACCCAATAGTGGGATTGCTAGATCATATAGTTGTTCTATGTTTTGGTTTTTGAGGAACCTCCATACTGTTTTCCATAATGGCTGTACTAATCTCCATTCCCACCAACAGTGTACCAGCGTTCCTTTTTCTCCCCATCATCATCGACGCTTGTTACCTTTTCTCTTTTTGGTAATAGCCATTCTTACAGGTGTGTAGTGATATTTCACTGTAGTTTTGATTTGCATTTCCCTGATTAGTGATGTTGAGCATTTTTTCATGTATCTGTTGGCCACTTCTATGTCTCCTTTTGAGAAGTGTCTATTCAGGTCCCTTGCCCATGTGTCCATTTTAATTGGATGATTTGATTGCATGCTATTGAGATGTTTGAGTTCCTGTGTGTTTCGGATGTTAACCAAAGTCTTGGATCTTTTGGATATTGATCTCTCAACCTGTAGGTTGTCTCTTCACTTTATTCATTGTTTCCTTTGTTGTGCAGAATCTTTTTAGTCTAATGTAATCTCATCTATTTTTGCTTTTGTTGCCTGTGCTTTTGGGGTCATAGCCAAGAAATCATTGTGCAGATCAACATCCTGAAGAGTTTTCCCCTGTTTTCTTCGAGTAGTTTTACAGTATCAGGCCTTATGTTTAATATTTAGTCCATTTTGAGTTAATTTTTACATATGATGTGAGATAAGGGTGTTATTTCATTCTTCTGCATGTCAATAACTTATTTTCTCAACACCATTTATTGAAGAGGCTGTCCTTTCCCCATTTGGTGTTCTTGGTATCTTTGTCACAATCAGTTGACTGTAAATGCGTTGATTTATATCTGGGGTCACTATTTCATTCCATCAGTTGATCTTCATTTATGCCATTACTATTCAGTTTTGATTACTATACCTTTGTAATATATTTTAAAATCAGTTAGTATGATGCCTCCATCTTTGTTCTTTTTCTTTGTTTTGCTTAAGATCACTTTGGCTATTTGAAGTTTTTTGTGGTTCCATACAAATTTTAGAATTGTCTTCTCTGTTTTGGTGAAAAATGTCATTGGAATTTTAATAGACATTGCACAGAATCTATAGATCACTTTGGGTAGTTGGATGATTAAACACTACTGAGTTTTCTAATCCATGAACATGTACTGTCTTTCCATTTATTTGTGTCACTTTCCATTTATTTCTTCAATGTTTTAAAGTTTTCAGACCTTTCACCTCTGTCATAAATTCATTTAAGAGTTTCTGCATTGACATCCATTTTTAGGCCCGATATAAGTTGTTTAAAACCCAATCATACCACAGCATCTTTTGCCCAGTTAATAATTCCTTTCCCTCTTCAATTGTTTTTGATCTAGCACATTTGTTCTTCATCTCCCTGACCACAAACCCAACACATCCTACAGCAGCTCACTACAATAAAACCTAATAGCTCACACCAAAGCAGTGTGAACCTTCTTTGCAGGTGTTGTCTTCCACAATCCCTGTGGAAAGCCTAGGCTATAATGCCCATGGATCTTTATAAAGGCCTAGTCCCATAGGTGCTCTCTGTCTCTTGCTCCCCACACACTGGTTAGTGTCCTTGGACTGGATGGCTCCCTACTTCTTGTAAGTGCTGCAAAGTGTGCTCTCCTCTTCTCTCTGGAGTCTGTAAGTAATACAGCACTTCCGTGTTTCCTGTGTTTTGTCGTGTTGCTTCCTCTGTGTTTTCCCTGACACATCTGAACCTAACTTCTTTTAAAGAGTGGCTATCTTTTAAAGAGTGGCTATCTCCTAAGGAGTAGAGATAACTTAAAACTAGACATAGGTCAGACAAGAGGCACAGGGGCATCTGCCAGTAAAAGTAATTGTCTTGTGGAAGGGACACCTACAAGATGAACACTTAATTAGGCATTAGACAGTCCACCAGGATGAGGAAGTTTCCTGTGAACATTTGTGATGAAATCCACTGGATCCCCATCAGGGCAAAGCTAGAGTTTATAGCCTCCCTACGGAGAAAAACCTCAAGACCAAATGAGAAAAAAAAATTCAGCTACCACCTTGGTTGAATTTATTCCTAAGCATTTTTTTGTGTGGCTATTATAAATGGGATTTTCCAGATAGTTTCTTGTTAATGTATAAAAACTTGACCATGTACTTACTTTAAGCACCTAGTTTTATATTTTCACGTGGTTTCATGTATCCAGTTAGTGTTCTGTTCTTTCAGATTGAATAACTGTTGGGGTGATCAGACCCAACACCAGGCTGTGGGGGCTACGAAGTCTGGTGGAGTCAAATGAATGAGAAAACACAAGTTGAGAGAGAAAGTGGGACCAGGGGGCCAGTGCTAGCATGGAGGCTGTGAAGGCCCGGATCTCTGGCAGCCCACACTGTTTATTAGTGATCCAACAAAGAAACAGGTAGTGAGGATGTGGGGGTTGAAAGAAAACGATGTACCAAGTACAGCTGTGATGGTTTAGCATTTTCTTTGAAACTTGAGATAATGGGGGTGCTAGAAGCAAGGAGCCAGCAAGTTCAGACACATTCCAAAGGCCACAAGGGGTTTTAGAGCCTGGACCCTGGACAGGTTCTAAGCCCTGCCTCGGCTTCTCTGCCGACACTCAGCTTTTTCCCAACATGCCCCCCTTTTCTTTTTTGTAAAACTGTCACAGCTATCATTGCTTGTTCTCGATGGCAGCTTCTCTCCAGTGGTGGTTTCCGCATCTGCAGACTAAAAGGAGACAGCACAAGCATATGATTGTAAGAACCAAATTTGCAAGTGTAGAGCTTTCAGTGGCCTTAATCCATTTAAGAGGAGTGATTGTCGACCCATCGGCTGTCTTTTTCAAAATATCAGTTCCAGGGAGCAGGTTCAAGTGAGCCTGAGAGGCTTCAAAAACCTGCTCTTTTAGTTTTACAATATCAAGGGTGAGATTTTCATCTCTGCCTTCCAGATGATGTTTAAGAGTAACATAACACAACTTCAAATCCAAAAGGTCCTCTTTTTGTTTTTAAATTAATTGAGGAAGGCAATTGCAGGCTGTGCAGCCTTAACTTGCCGGTTGGTGATCCAGCTTCATTTTTCTTCGTCCTTATTCAAAATGGAGTCTGGTTTGAATGCTTCTTATTTCCCCCTTCCCTTTTCCAAGAGGACACTTAATTCTAAGGGTTGCAGAAGGATGAAGGTCTGTCTTCTGTAACTTCTTCATGCTGAATAGGGGTGATGAAATTCCTGCCTACCCATTAGGGTCTCTTGTATTCAGGGTAGAGAGGAGTTCGGTCAGAAAGCATTGGTCCATTAAGCATCTGTTGTACCTCTGAATCCCAAGAAAAGGTAAAACCCTGGCGCTCCAGCAGTTTCTCAGCATGGTTCATACTGGGGGAACCCGGTCCATGGTTGGGATCCATGGATCCCTCTAGTCTCCCATTCCATGGTCGTGCACATCTTGAGGGCACCCACATGGTTTGTTCATCTCCTGCAAAAACACAAACATACCCTCACCCCTACGTCACTAAATCTACTGAAATAGAAGCAAAGGCCTCCTTTTTTTTTTTTTTTTTTTTTTGCTGAAGCATTTGTACCGCAGCCTCTGCCTCTTTGGTTATTTACTGCAGGGTAAAACTTACCATTGAGAATGAGAAGCAGGCTTTTTCTGATTAACAGAAGGCATAGAGAAAGCAAATGGAGGCTTATCCTTCTTGTGCAACAGTATAGCAAAAAAGCAGTCCTTAAAACTTCAATTTGCCCTGTACAGGTGGATCCACTAGATGCTGTGGTGATGTGTCTTGATGATGATCTCTTCATATTTAATCTGTTTGGGATTTTTTGGGCTTCATGAATGTGGATGTCCATTCCCATCCAGATTTGGGACATTTTCTTTAATTATTTCTTTAATTACACTTTCTGTTCCTTTCTCTTTCTCTGATGCTCCTTGGACCACCATAATGCATGTATTATTTTGCTTCATGGTAACCATTGGTACTGTTGGCTTTCTTCCCTCTTTTTCATTCTTTATTTTCTTTTTCTTCTTGTGACTTAGTAATTTCAAATGCTCTGTTTTCAAGCTCACTGATTCTTCTGATTAATCAACTCTGCTGTTGACATTCTCTGTGGAATTTTTTAGTTCAGATATTGTGTTGTTTAATTTTAGATTTCTGCTTGGTTCTTTATTATGCTGTCTGTATATATTAAACTACTCATTTTGATAATGTATTGTTTTCTGACATGACTTAGTTGTCCATCTGTATTCTCTAGTAGCTGACTGAGCTTCTTTAAGATGAGTGTTTTCAATTCTTTGTCAGGCTGTTGTAAATGTCTGTTTGTTTTGGGTTGGTTACTTGTGCTTCATTTTGTTTCTTTGATGCCCTCACAGTTCCCTGATTGCTCAGGAGCCTGTGGCAATGTGTTCGAATGTGCACTTTGATGAAGCAGGGATTAATTCCAGTATTTGCAGACTGGCTTTGTCAGGGAATTCCCTTCACCAGTCTGCCTGTTCACAGATTCTGGGCAGGCCATGTGGCGTGTTTCAAGGGTGGTCAGAGCCTGTATCCAGAGAGGTGACCTGAGGCCTGGCTCCATGGGGGCTGAACTGGCACTGGAGTAGGCCTTGTACTTGGGTCTGCAGATGTCAGCCAGGTGCTGTGATGGGCCTCATCCTTGGGTCCACAGGGAAGGACCTGGAGTCTGAGTTCATGGGGACTGACCAGGACTAGGGCAGACCTGGAAGCTGAATCTGTGGAGTTGGGTCAGGATCCTGGGTCTATAGTGCTAGCCCGAAGGCACAAGCTAAGACTGATATCTTAGCTTATCATGCCCTTATCTGTATGTGCTTCCAGACTTCTGTTTCCTACACTTCATGGTTCTTTATTTCATAGGGATACGTTGGATGATTTCTGTCAGTCAGGCACCATGCTAATGGGGATAATTATCAGAGGCCCTGCCCTCATGGAACCTTTTCTCTGGGATAGTGTTAAGATACACAGATCAAAATAACAGTCAGAAATTCCTGATTGGAACCATGAAGAATAATTAGGTGATGAGTGAGACAGAGACGAGGTTGGTGGGGCCTCTCGAGGATGGTGATTTGGGCCAGTATCCAAAGTTGGACAGGGATAGTTGTGCAGAGAGCCAGAAATAGTGCTCCTGAGCAGCCTCCCTGGGAATGACAGCGGCAGGGTGCAGGGGTTGGGGGATACTGAGCAAAGACAGGGCCACCATAGTGAGTGGACAGCAAACAGGTCAGGTGGACCAGCATGGGCAGATCACATGTAGACAAGGTTGGATTTTATTGTGTTATTTTATTTTATCGTTAAAAAAAGTAAACTGGGTGTGGTGTGTGTGGTGGCTCATGCCTGTAATCTCAGCACTTTGGGAGGCCCAGGTTTGTGGATCACCTGATGTCAGGAATTTGAGACCAGCCTGACCAATATGGTGAAACACTGTCTCTACTAAAAATACAAAAAATTAGCCAAATGTGGTGGTGGGTGCCTGTAATCCCAGCTACTTGGGAGGCTGAGGTAGGAGAATTGCTTGAACCTGGGAGGCGGAGGTTGCAGTGAGCTGTGATTGTGCCACTGCAGTCCAGCCTGTGCAACAAGAGTGAAACTCCATCTCCAAAATCCGTCTCCAAAAAACAAACAACAACAATAGCACAAGAACAACAAAAACACAAAAGTAAAATATTTCAAAGATTTGTATTGATTACATATTGAAATGTAGTGTTCTGGATATTTTAGGTTAAAAATAGATTGTTAAAATTAATTTGACTTCATTCTTTTTACCTATTTAGTATCGTTCTCGTAGAATTTAAATTTCTGTGGTTTGTATTATATTTCTGTCAGCAATGCCAGTCAAAAGTATGTAATAGATGCAGAATTGATGACAAGAGTGGATTTCTCCGTCTGGATTCCACTGAGGGCCAAAAGAGAAGTTTCCCCACCACTCTCAGCCTCTGGGAATTCTGCAGTGACCCATTCATTGGCTTTTCTCTCCCTTCCCAGGATCTCATAGATCAGAACCTACTGGAGCCTGTAACGCATGCACAGAGGGTGTGGATTACACCAATGCTTCCAACAATGAACCTTTTTGCCTCCCATGTGCAGTTTGTAAATCAGGTACAGAATGTGTGGACCTCTCGTTCAGAGGTGGAGTACGGGGCAATGAGGTGGGAGTTGTAGCCGACATGAGTCAGGGAACCAAGTTCCAGCCCAACTTGGTCTTCATCACCCTGTTTCATGATTATGACTTTGGTTGATTAAACAAAAATGGAAAGAAATAGTTTCTATGATGCATGCCACCTGGCTGGGAAATCTTCTAAACTATTGGCTGCAAGGAGCTGGGGGCATCATTACAGCACAGAGAAGTCCTGGCTGAGTGGATGGGGCTGAGTTTTAGGGTTGGCACGGGTCTGCTCTGTGGCCAGGCTCTCTTCCCCGGGCTTTGTGTTCCTGGCAGGTGCTCGGGCTTGCTCAGCCTTCAGGTTCTCAGGCCTCTACCGCCTCCCCAGCAGGCTGGTTTTTTGGGAAGTCACCTAAGGGCTCCTCTCCTTGCAGAGTCTCTCAGATGATACCCTGTGCCTCCTTTGCTACTGACCATGTCATCTAAATGGTGCTTTTTCCCTAATCTGATGTAATGAATAATGAATCACGGACCTTTTGTATTGGTCCTTATGTACAGGGTGGGTGTCCTGTGTGAGCCCTGAGTGTGCTGGCGCAGAAACCGGCCCTCAGAACTCCTTGGCGAACTGAATTGAGCTGAGCTGAGGGGGAGGGGTTGGGGTGGTGAGGAAGGGTCAAGAGAAACATCAGGGAAACACATTCCCAATACCTTGTGCTTTGTCATCAGATGAAGAAGAGATGAGTCCCTGCACCACGACCAGCAACAGAGTGTGTCAGTGCAAACCAGGAAGTTTCTGGAATGGCAATTCCACTGAGATGTGTCGGAAGTGCAGCACAGGGTGAGACAGCAGCCAAGGGGCTCCCGACAGCTGTCAGGAACCTGAGAAGATCTGAGTCACCTGGTACCCCTATCTCCGCTTACCCCGTGGAGCCTCCAGCCCCATGAGGCATCCCTGAGCCTTTGGAGTCTCTTGAGCCTGCAGTGGCCCTTCCTGGTCCATCTGCCTGTCCCAGCCCTACCCCCTGCAGCAGCCCCTACCCACCCCTCCCCAGCATGAGTCCCTTTGGCCAGGCTGAATTGTTCACTGGGCACGGGAGGTGACTTTCTAGGTCCCTTGAACCTTTTCAGGGGATCTAGGAAATGGGATTTCCTTTGAAATCAGAAGAAACACTTGATCCAGTGTGGCTTGTATTTGTCCTTATTCCAAATTGCTTTAAGAAATGTAATTTTTCATATTTTTTATGCAGGCGGGGACCCATGAAGGAAAAAGTGCCTGTAGCTCACAAAAGTGATATTAAGGCCGTGGGTGGAGGTGCCTTAAGTTCCCATGAGGACCTAAGCCCACCCCGCCGGCCTCACTCCTGGTCCCTGACTTCTCAATAAGTCCTTCTTTTTCCTATTTGGGTTTTAGGGGCAAAGAGGAACTTGCTTTTCTCTGGCCCTCCACTGTTTGCTGTGATTGGGAGGAACCAGCAGCAGACAGGGTGGGGTGAGGGCTCACTGGTACTGTGGGTTAACTGGAGGAAGGGGCTCAGCTTGTGGCCACAGGGGCTTGTGATCTTCCCCTGGAGTGTGGCTCCTCCTAAGGCAGCCTCCCCTGCAGCCCAGGGAAGCTCCGTGTGTGCCCAGCACAGAAGGCTCCTGGAGCTGCAGCTCTGACCCCAGAGCAGGGAGGCCAAGGGGCTGAAGTGCGCATGCTCAGACCCTTCCCCAGCCTCAAGAAGGGAGCATAGGGGGACCCCCTGCAGACACGAGGAGCCTGTCCTCCTCTGACGTCTTCTCAAGGACATTAGGCAGGGAGGGTGGCTCCTCTTTCATCTCACCTGGCCAGCTTTCCATCAGGAGTCCCCGTCTCCGTCCCTGTGTGTACCCAGGTGTCCCAGAGGGATGATCAAGGTCAGTGATTGTACGCCCTGGAGTGACATCAACTGCACTACATCAGCTGCCACTTCCACTGAGAAAACCGCAGTGGCGGAGGACACAGTGACCACCAGCCTGGGGACTCCTGCCTGTCGCGGTCTCCTCATAGGCGGCATCGTTACAGTCATCATTCTGTTTGCGGTTGTGTTTGTTTACATTTTACGTCGGAAGAAACACATTTCTTCACTGAAAGGCATCTGCTCACGTAGGTGCTGGCTGAGGGTGGGGGCGCTGGACACTGTCTGCCCTGCCCCCTCCCACTCTGTTCCCACAGACAGTAATCCCCATCCATGCCCCTGGTCCAAGTGTCTCAAGCCTGGCTCAATCTTCCTCCTTGTGATCGCCCCATCCCCACATCCCGTGTATCCCCCAGGACCCTGGTCTCATCGCTTCTCTCAGGGCTGGGGGTCCCCTCATCTCCCAGCCAAGTGTAGGAGGGCAGGGCCAGTTCCTCCCACCTTCAGGCCCAGCCAGGCAGGGGGCGGTCGGCTCTTCAACTGGGTGACAAGGGTCAGGATGAGAAGTGGTTGCAGGATTCATTCAGCCTTGGTCAGAACAGAACATAGAGATTTTCCACGTGTTGGTTTTTACTCTAGTTCCCCTTCTCATCCCCCTTCCTCAGGGTGTCCCCGAATTGCAAGGCCCTATTCCTGTTCCCAGCCCCAGGGCTCCTTGTCCAGTGTCCCTGCCCCCAGCCTACCCCTGTGCCCCGCTGTCCTCTGGGAGGGAGGTGCTGTGTGGGCCCCTCCCTGCCTGCTATGGAGACTCCTTCTCTTCTAGGTGGTGGAGGGGACCCCGAACGTGTGCACAGAGTAAGTTGGTTTCTCCAGAAACTGGGGGCTTCATGGGTTCAGGAACTGCTTCCCGACCACTGCCGAGCCCGGGTGGGCACAATTCCTTGTCCTCGTAGCTGCCCTGACTCTCTGACGTGGCCTGGGGTATCTGGGCTGACTGTGGGGGACACATGGCCATTTTGAGCAGCACACAGACTGGCGGGCCGTGCTGCAGCCCCGTCCTTCCTGCAGCCTGGGTGACACCATCACTCCACAGCTGGCCCCGTGGGGATGGGGTGCCCACCTGACCCACCTCAGCAGTGGATGCTGGATGTGCTGAGCCTCAGCTGCCTGGGGTGACCTCATTGGAAGGGATTGGGGATGGCAGGTCCAGCTGCCAACTGGGGACCTTGAAGCTGAGCCCTGGGTGTGGACTGGAGTGGGCTGTTTGCCTTCCCAAGGACTTTTTCTGGTGTTCACGTCCTTCACGAGTTCATGTCCCTTCACGGGACAGAGGACAATGCCCACAAAGAGACCCTGAGTACCAGATTCTTGCATCCCACCCAGGTCTCTGAGCAGGAAATCAAAGGTCAGGAGCCAGCAGAGCCAACAGATGTGACTGTACAGTTGCCAGAGGAGCCACAGCATCTGCTGGTGAGTTGAGCAGGGACTGTGCCATGCCTGGCCTGCTGCCTGCACAGGACTTTGAGGACAGTGGGAGATGGCAGTGCCTCTGTTCTCCTGGCCCAAGGGGACATGAAGCCTTTGGGAGAAGGGACTGCAGGGGATGGAGCAGCTGCACTGAGGTGGTGACTGTGCCAGTCTGCAGGACATCTGCTTCTTATTCCTTGTCCCCAGAACCTGGATCTCCACAGGCATACAGTGGGTGTCACAGGGTTCTTTGATGACTGGCTAAGGCTGCACAGTCTCTATCGTGTGCTCTTAACAAAACTCAGGGAGCCCCTGCTTGAAACAGCAGAAGTTTTGGATGTACTTCAAAATTCTCACTACATTGAACATACTTCACAGTAAATCTTTGTCCGGATATCTGCTCAAGTATGTAAGGAGGCTTCTGGGAGGAAGTAGGATTTCTGAGTCAGTGCGTAGAAGTGCTTTTGTATTACGCAAACACACGTATCTATTCACTTGGATTCACCAGTTTTGATATGACATCAAGTAGGTGTGAAATCTGGACACACTTTTTTTTTTTTTTTAAGCTTCGAAAGTTCTTTCCTTCAAGATAAGATGATCCTATCTAATTTCTTATGGACTTTTAAAGAACGATTTGGTTTGTAGCATTCACCAGTGGAATGTAGGTGCCATTTCTTTTGTGATGCTGTGTGAAGTGAGGAACTCTCTGAACTGTTCTGAGTCACTGTCTCCTTCCTCCTCGCCTGTTTAAGAAGGGATTCTCCTCTTGTTCTCTGCTTTTGGCTCCTCTTTGATCATTTGTCAAATGCTTTTCTGGACAAGGATCACTTTCCACCTGTTTTCTTCCTTTCCTATAGCTACACCCCATGTTTTTTTTTTAATGAAGTATTAAAAGGGAAGAAAACAAACAAAAAATGTCAGCAATTACTCCATGCTGCTGAACCGCATTGCACCTTTGTTTTGTAATTTGTAGAGATCTGATCTTGCTATGTTGCCCAGGCTGGTCTCAAACTCCTGGCCTCAAGTCATCCTCTCACCTTGGCCTCCCAAAATGGTGGGATTACAGGCATAAGCCACTGCACCTGACCACGTTGCATATTTTTTGAAAGTGGTAAATGCAGAGCCACACGTCTGCCACACTACAGGAAAGTTCTCAGTCATAGTGGTAGTCCCCCAACACTTCCTCCAGCCCCAGCCCTTCTTAATTCAGGTAAATGCAACAGAGAATATCTTGTGTTCTTTGTGGAAATCTTTATGCATATGCCACGTATTTTCATACAAGCATATGTACATTTTGTTTACATTACAGGGATTATGTTACATATAATACACTGCTGAGGGAAACTTGTTTTCATTTTTTCTTTTTCCTTTTTCAAATTTATTTAGATTCGGGGGTACTTATGCAAATTTGTTACCTGGTTATATTGTTTGATGCTGAAATTTGGGGTATGAATGATTTTATCCAGGTTGTGTGCATAGTATCCAACAGTTAGTTTTTCAACCCTTCCTCCCTCCCTCCCTCCCCGCCCTGGTAGTCGCCAGTGTCTATTGTTGCCGACTTTATGTTCGTAAGTACCTGATGTTTAGCTCCCACTTATAAGTGAGGACATGCGGTATTTGGTTTTGCGTTCCTACGTTAAATCACTTAGGATGATGGCTTCCAGCTTCATCCATGTGGCTGTAAACAATATGATTTCATTCTTTTTTATGGCTGTGTAGTATCCCATGGTGTATGTATACCACATTTTCTTCATCCAATCCACTGTTGATGGGAAGCTAGGTTGATTCCATGTCACTGCTATTATGGATAGTGGTGTTTTTTGGTAGAATGATTTGTTTTCCTTTTTTTTTTTTTTTTTTTTTTTTTTTTTTTTGAGATGGAGTCTCGCTCTGTCACCCAGGCTGGAGTGCAGTGGTACGATCTCGGCTCACTGCAACCTCCGTCCCTCCAGGTTTAAGCAATTCTGTGCCTAAGCCTCCAGAGTAGCTGGGATCACAGGCACGTGCCCCTATGCTCAGCTATTTTTTTGTATTTTTAGTACAGATGGGGTTTCACCATCTTGGCCAGGCTTGTCTTGAACTCCTGACCTCGTGATCCACCCGCCTCGGCCTGGCAAAGTGCTAGGATTACAGGTGTGAGCCACCGCGCCTGGCAGATTTGTTTTCTATATGTACCCAGTAGTGGGTTTGCTGTGTTAAATAGTAGTTGTTTTAAAATTATTTGAGAAATCTCCAAGCTCCCTTCCATAGTGGCCGAACTAATTTACATTCCCACCAAAAGTATATAAATGATCCTTTTTCTTCATAGTCTCGCCAGCATTTATTGTTGCTGGCTTTATTTTTCTTTCTTTCTTTCTTTCTTTTTTTTTTATTGAGACGGAGTCTCGCTCTGTCACCCAGGCTGGAGTGCAGTAGCGCTATCTCGGCTCACTGCAAGCTCTGTCTCCCGGGTTCATGCCATTCTCCTGCCTCAGCTTCCCAAGTAGCTGGGACTACAGGCACCCGCCACCATGCCCAGATAATTTTTTGTAATTTTTGTAGAGACGGGGTTTCACTGTGTTAGCCAGGATGGTCTCGATCTCCTAACTTCGTGATCTGCCCGCCTCGGCGTCACAAAGTGCTGGGATTACGGGTGTGAGCCACCGCGCCCAGCCTGTTACTGGCTTTTTAATAATCGCCATTCTGACTGTATGAGATGGTATCTCATTGTACTTTTGATTTGCATTTCTCATGGTTCATGATGATGAGCATTTTTTCATATGTTTTTGGCCACTTATATGTCTCCTTTTGAGACATGCCTGTTTATGTCTTTTGCCTATTTTTAATGGGGTTGTTTTCTGTGTGTTCATTTAAGTTGTATATAACTCCTGAATATTAGACCTTTGTCAGATGCATAGTTTGCAGATACTTGCTCCCATTCTGTAGGTTGTCTGTTACTCTGTCGATACTTTTTTTTTTTTTTTTTGAGATGAACTCTCGCTCTGTCACCTCGGCTGGAGTTCAGTGGCATGATCTCAGCTCACTGCAACCTCCACCTCCCAGGTTCAAGTGATTCTCCTGCCTCAGCCCCCAGTTAGCTGGGATTGCAGGTACACACACCACCATGCCCAGCTAATTTTTGTATTTCTGGTAGAGGTTTTGTCTTGTTGGTCAGGCTGGTCTTGAACTCCTAACCTCAGGTGATCTGCCTGCCTCGTCCTCTCAGTGCTGGGATTACAGGTGTGAGCCCCCACGCCTGGCCTGTTGATAGTTTCTTCTGCTGTGCAGAAGGTCTTTGGTTCAATTAGATGCCACTTGACAATTTTTGTTTTTATTGCATTGCTTTTGAAGACTTAATCATAAATTCTTTGCCATGGCTGATGTCCAGAAGGGTGTTTTCTAGGTTATATTCTAGGATTCTTATAGTTAACCTTTAAACCACGAACTTTGAAGGTAAGCTTTACCTTTAAACCTTTAATGCACCTTGAGTTAATTTGTGTATATGGTGAAAAGTAGGAGTCTAGTTTTCATTCTTCTGCATATGGCTAGCCAAATATCCGAAGCATCTTCTGTTGACTAGGGAGTTGTATTTGTCCATTTTCATACTGCTGTGAAGAAATACCTGAGACTGGGTAATTTATAAAGAAAAAGAGGTTTAATGGACTCACAGTTCCGCATGGCTGGGGAGGCCTCACAATCAGGGCCTAAGGTGAAGGATGAGCAAAGGCACATCTTACATGGAGACAGGCAGGAGAGCGTGTGCAGGGGACTGCTCTTTATAAATCCATCAGCTCTTGTCAGTCTTACTCACTATCACAAGAGCAGAACCGGAACAACTCGTCCATATGATTCAGTTACTTCCCACCAGTTCCCTGCCATGATATGTGGGGATTATAGGAGCTACAATTCAAGATGAGATTTGTGACGGAATACAGCCAAACTGTATCAGGAGTCCTTTCCTCGTTGCTTATTTTTGTCCACTTCGTCAAACATTAGATGGCTGTGGTTGTGCAGCTTTAAGTTCTCTATTCTGTTCCATTGGCGATGTGTCTATTTTTGTACCAATATCATGTTGTTTGGGTTATGGTAGCCTTAGAGTGTAGCTTGAAATTGGGTAACATGATGCCTCTAGATTTGTTCATTTATCTTTGGATTGTTTTGACTATTCAGGCTCTTTTATGATTCCATATGAAGGTAAGAATAATTTTTTCCATTTCTGTGGAAAATGACATTGGTTGTTTGATAGGAATAGTATTAAATCTGTAGATTGATTTGGGCAGTATGCCTATTTTAGCCATTTTAATTCTTCCAATCCATGAGCATGGAATGTTTTTCCATTTGTTCACGTTATCTATGATTTCTTTTAGCAGAATTTTGCAATTCTCCTAGACATCTTTCATATCCTTGGGTAGAGGTATTTCTAGGTATTGTGTGTGTGTGTGTGTATGTCTGTTGTAAATGGGATTGTGTTCTTGATTTGGTCCTCAGCCTGAACATTATTGGTATATAGACATGCTACTGATTTTTCTTTCTTTTTGAGATAGCGTCTCGCTCTGTTGCCAAGCTGGAGTGCAGTGGTGCGATCTTGGCTCCCTGCAACCTCTGCCTCCCGGGTTCAAGCGATTCTCCGGCCTCAGCCTCCTGAGAGGCTGGGATTATAGGCAGGTGCCACCACGCTCGGCTAATTTTTTTTTTTTTTTTTTTTGAAACAGAGTCTCGCTCTGTCGCCCAGGCTGGAGTGTAGTGGCAGGATCTCAGCTCACTGCAAGCTCCGCCTCCCAGGTTCACACCATTCTCCTGCCTCAGCCTCCTGAGCAGCTGGGACTACAGGAGCAGCTGGGACTACAGGTGCACCCCGCCATGCCCAGCTAATTTTTTGTATTTTTAGTAGAGATGGGGTTTCACTGTGTTAGCCCGGATGGTCTCGATCTCCTGACCTTGTGATCCGCCCGCCTTGGCCTCCCAAAGTGCTGGGATTACAGGTGTGAGCCATTGCACCTGGCTGCACCTGGCTACACCTGGCTAATTTTTGTATTCTTTAGTAAAGACAGGGTTTCACCATGTTGGTCATGCTGGTCTTGAACTCCTGACATCGTGATCCACCTGCCTCGCCTCCCAAAGTGCTGGGATTACAGGTGTGAGCCACGGTGCCCCGTGCTACTGATTTTTATACATTGATTTTGTATCCTGAAATTTTGTTGAAGCTGTTTATTAGTTCCAGGAGCCTTTTAGTGGAGTCTTCAGGGTTTTCAAGGTGTAGAATCATATCGTCCATGAAGAGTTTTGACTTCTTCATTTCATATCTGGATGCCTTTTCTTTCTTTCTCTTGCCTGAGTGCTCTGGCTAGGACTTCCAGTACTATGTTGAATGGGAGTGGTGAGCGTGAGCATCCTTGTCTTGCTCCAGTTCTCAAGGGGAATGCTTCCAGCTTTTGCTCATTCAGTATGATGTTGGCTGTGGGTTTGTCATAGATGGCTCTTACCATTGTGAGGCATGTTCCAATGGGAACTTTCTAATGTTTTTTAATATCCAAAAGAGCAAACACCTCTTCCATACTTTTTCAAAATGTATTATTTTACCCAGATAAAATTTGCAGTTAAAAGATTTCCTCCATCTTTCCCTCCTGAAAAAACTCAGTGGCATTTTTGTCAATTCGCTTTAAAATAAAAAATTAATCTAGAAATACTGACTATTTTATAATAGTATAATATTTAGTATAATATTCAGTATAATATTTATTTATAATAAATAAAAATTATAATATTTATAATATTCAGTATAATATTTATTCTGTATAATAATATTCAGCATATTTATTCAGAAATAGATATTCAGTATTTCCTTATCAAAGGAGATAATATTTGGTGTGAAGTATTTTATTGTAACTGAATTGTGATTTGTGTTCCTCTTCAAATCAATTATTCCTGTTGCTTATGGCTGTTTAGTGTTTCGTATCCAGCATGAGTTGGATAGCCTTGTAATTCTGTTTGCTAATTTATTGCATCTGCTATGTTTTTAACTTTCCTCCAAACATACATTTCTATTTCAGTATTGTAGTTTCATTCTTAGGGATTTTAAATGACATTGAAAATAGTGATTATTGTGTCTGCCCTCTTCCAAGAGTCTCGCCTCATTTTAATTTTCCATCTTGTTGCCTAGGCCAGACCTTTCAGAACCATGTTCAGCTGTGCTTAGGGAAGGCAGGTGTTTGGGTCCTGATTTGATTTCTGGAGAAGACCTCCAAAGTGTCACCCTGAGGAATGCCGTTCACTTTTGGTTTCATATAGAAATTCTCATAATCAAGAACGCAACCTACTATTCTAAAAGGTTCTGAAAAAGATCAGAATTGGTGTTTAATTTTATCAAATGTCTCTCCAGGATCCATGGAGACTGCTGTGTTATTTAATTACACTATGGATATGGTACAGTATTAATGATCAAAGGTCATTTACAGTCTTGGAATAAATCATTTTGTTAGGTTTTCCTGGGTGCTCTCATATATACTCTTCTGCCGAGACTTCTGCTGGTGAGAATTGTGTAAGGAAGTGATCTTTTCCTGTGAGGGTGGGTGGGAGTTGATTAGATGGGGCAGAAGGGGACTTTCTGGGGTGGTGGCAATGTTCTGTGTCTTGATCAGGGGATAATTACCCAGGCGTATACAGTAGTCAAAGTTGGGCAGAACACTTACAAAGTGAACATTTACTGCATGCCACTTATGTCTCAATGAGTCACCAGCACACAGAGCCCAAGAGCTATGCAGGACCAGAGGTTTGTCTCCATCTCCATGGAGACCCGAGATGGGAAGCGCTGCAGGTCTCTTGCTGGCTGGTGGTCAGGGTCAGTACTGGACTGCAGGACTCCTGACTCTGACCAGAGCATTCCCCACTGTGTGTTACAGGAACAGGCAGTAGCTGAACGGCGGGTGTCAGAGGACGCTGCTGGTTCCAGTGAATGACGCTGAGCCCACTAAGAGTAAGCGTTTTGTGCCTTGAGACGCAGCAGGAGGACAGGGAATAGGGACAGTGTCCTACCTGCTGTCCCTATAGCGAGAGGGCTCTTCTGGAGCATTCACTGCTGGAAGCAGGGGGTCCCATGTCAATCCTGTGCTGATTGTCCTTGGAGCATCGAGACCCTAAATCTCTTCTCTCTTCTCAGTCAACACCTTGCTGGATGCCTCGGCAACACTGGATGAAGGACATGCAAAGGAAACAATTCAGGACCACATGGTGGACTCCGAGAAGCTCTTTTATGAAGAAGATGACGCAGGCTTTGCTATGTCGTCCCTGTGAAAGCATCTCTTCAGGAAACTAGAGCTTTCCTCGTTTACCTTTTCTTCTAGAAGGGGAGGCAGCCTGGAAGAGACAGTCCAGTACTTGAACCATGCCTCAACTAACTCTGCGATCCAATATGGTGTAGCTTACCAAAGATCCTAGAACTTTGTCAACACACTTGAAGTAATTTTTATGAAATACTGTGTGTGATAAGGAAACTGGGGAAATTTGTGTAAGACTCTTGGCAGCATAGAGTTATACGATTGTGTATTAAGGGTCGTTTTCGTCCAAGTGCTCATGCCTGTAATCCCACCACTTTGGGAGGCTGAGGCTGGTGGATCACTTGAGTTTAGGAGTTTGAGACCAGCCTGGTCAACACAGTGAAACTCCGTCTCAATTTAAAAAGAAAAAAAAGTAGTTTTAGGATGTCATTCTTTCCAGTTCTTCATCATGCGACAAGTCCTTTTTTTTTTTTTTTTTTTTTTTGAGACGGAGTCTCGCTCTGTCGCCCAGGCTGGAGTGCAGTGGCGCAATCTCGGCTCACTGCAAGCTCCGCCTCCCGGGTTCACACCATTCTCCTGCCTCAGCCTCCCGAGTAGCTGGGACTACAGGCGCCCGCCCCTGCGCCCGGCTAATTTTTTCTATTTTTAGTAGAGACGGGGTTTCACCATGGTCTCGATCTCCTGACCTTGTGATCCGCCCACCTCGGCCTCCCAAAGTGCTGGGATTACAGGCGTGAGCCAGACAAGTCCTTTTTTAAATTTCTTATATTGCAAGCTCCATCTCTACTGCTATGTGCATTTAATGACATCTAACTATAGATGCTGCACAGCCACAATGGTTTATCTTACAGTTTTTTCACTTTAGAATGGTTTTATCTATCTAGTTATTAGCTGTATTTTCAGTTTAGGATATTTTTGAGTTAATGATGAGATTATCAAGACATAGCCCTATGCTAAGTCATGAGCATATGGACTTATGAGGGTTCGACTTAGAGTTTTGAGCGTTAAGATGGGATTATTGGGGCTTACCCCCACCTTAATTAGAGAAACATTTGTATTGCTTATTACTGTATGATGTACATCTTTCTATTTTCCGATTTTTGTGTAATGATGTAAATGTAAGCATGGATGAACTTTAGAAAATGCACTTTTTAGGTTATTTACATAGGTTGCCTGGATACAAATCAGCAGTGAAAAATCACTGGAAATATAACTAGTGATGGAGGGAGAAATCCTCCCTCCGTGGGAGGCACTGACTGTGTTCCAGTTCTCCCTCCTACGCCCTGAGACTGGACGAGGGTTTGATGACTGGCAACTTCTCAGGGGGCCAGCCTGTCTTACTTGATTTTAGAGGTATATAGCCGTATTTATTTATAAATAAATATTTATTTATATTTATTTATAAATCGATGTTGACATATGCCCAGGATTTTGAAGAGCATGGTATTTTTGGGAAGCCATGTGTCTGGTTTGTCCTGCTGGGACCGTCATGGGACTGCATCTTCCTACGTGTCCACAGCAGATGAGGACAGTGAGAATTAAGTTAGATCTGAGACTGTGAAGAGCTTCTCTTTCAAGCACCATTACCGTTGAATATTAGTGAATCTTGGGCCTCCTTTGGACTCAGGGCAGAGCAGGTGTTTATCTGCCCCGGGATCTGCCATGGCATCAGGAGGGAGGAGTGGATGGTGCTTGGGAATGGTGTGAAATGTTTGCTGACTCAGGAGTGGATGGGCCCCTCTCCCTGGTGGTCTGTGACCCTGAGTCCCTGGGCTGCATTTTAGGGTACAGATTCCCTATTTGAGTCGCTTGGTTTCTCTGTAAGCATCTGACTCATCTCAGAAATATCAGTTCTTAAACACTACGACAACGAAACCTAAAATGGGTGACACATTTGTCCTTGTGTCACGTTCCATTATTTTATTTAAGAACCTCAGTAATCATTGTAGCCTCTTTCCAGCAAACCCTTTTCCACAGCAGTCCAGTCGTGGTAGGATAAATTACAGATGTAGTCATTCTAGCAGTTTCAGTCTTTTCCATCTCAAGGCATTATGTGTTTTGTTCCGGGACTGGTTTGGTGGGGACAAAGTTAGAATTGCCTGAAGATCGCACATGCAGAGTGTTGTGTCTGTGGAGTATTAGGAGGGGATGGCCTTTCTGGTCTGCGCACTTCCATCCTCTCCCACTTCCATCTGGCGTCCCACGCGTTGTCCCCTGCACTTCTGGAAGGCACAGGGTGCTGCTGCCTCCTGGTCTTTGCCTTTGCTGGGCCTTCGGTGCAGGAGACTTGTCCCTTCTTCAGAGGCCTTCCTTGAAGATGTATCTGGCCTATCAGCCTCATCAGTGTTTAAGCTTATTCCTTTAAAGTAAGCTTCCTGAGAACGTGAAATTGTTGGCGTTTTTTGGTGTTGGTTGGTTTGTTTAGGTTTTGCTTTACACTCAGGCCAAATAACATATAACACCTGGTTATGTATGAAATGCTCCTATGTTTATGATCAAAATAAATGTGAAACCTCATATAAAAAGAGGTGTGGTGTTCGTTTATTTCCATCCTCCCCTCCTGTGACAGCTCTGAGTGACAGGAGGCCAGGGTTTCGTTCCTGCTGGGACTCCTTACTTGTCCCCTCTCTGCCTTTGGTGTGTCAGGGGAGGTTCCTGCCTATGACTCCCTGGATTTTAAAGGGCCAGGTTCTTGGGCACTGGAATTCACATGCACCTCCTCCCTGTTTCTCTCCTGTCTGCTCCTCCCCCTGGGGAGAGGGACAGCAGCCCTTACCTGTATCCCCATCAGTGGACCCAGGTTGCTCAGCCCTGCAGGCACCTGGGAGACCCATTTCCCACTCCCCTTGCCCTGGAGGACTCTCTCTCTCACTCTCGCTCTCGCTCTCTCTCTCTGTCTCTCTGTCTCTTTCTCGCCCACAGCTCCCAGGAGGCCCAGGTGTGCCCCCATGCTGTCTTCCTTCCCCCGAGGGTAGGTGGGACTCCTCCAGGCTACCCCCTGCTTCCCTCCTGCACTGCCCAGGCCCTCTCAGCTAGAACATCTTTCTCAGGCGAGGTGATGCCTGAGCTCTGAGCCCACAGCTCCACTGCCTCCTGGCTCTGCCCTTCCTCCATGGGACTGCATCTTTTACATCTATAAAGGATGTGGGTGGTGAAATTTCGGTCAGGTTAGAAAACAGAAAGGGGCAATTGTGGCCCAGCTTTTGCCCCTTGGTGGCTGGGAGCTACTGTTTCCATCCTCCACATTCTTCCAGCCCCGTCCTCCTCTCTGGACCAACCCTGCTTTTCCTCCTCCTCCATTCTCCCTCTTCTTCCCTTTATCCCACCCAGCAGTAAATAAATGTCACAGGGGAGAGATCAGTATCTGGCCCAGTGGTGCAGAGGTAAAGATTTTACCAAGACAGTTGTAGGTAAAGAAAAGCAGATTTATGACCAGGCACGGTGGCTCACACCTGCAATCCAAGCACTTTGGGAGGGCAAGTTGGGAGGGCAACTCCTCCCAAGGTCAGGAGTTGAGGACCAGCCTGGCCAACATGGTGAAACCCTGTCTCTACCAAAAGACATAAAAATTAGCCAGGAGTGGTGGCGCATGCCTGTAATCCCAGCTACTTAGGAGGCTGAGACAGAATTGCTTGAACCCAGAAGGGGAGGTTGCAGTGATCTGAGATCACACCATTGCACTCCAGCCTGGGTGATGCGAGCAAAACTCCATTTAAAAAAAAAAAAGTAAGAAAAAAAAAAAGCAGATTTATTAGAGAAAGTAGGAAAATGTGTAGCAAGGATGCAATGGGCAAGCCAGCAGAAGAGGAGCTGACTGCAAAGTGACAAAGGCTTGTTGGAGATTTTATAGGCTAGTGTTTATGACGACTGTTGAAGAGGGCTTTGTGCAGTACTGATAAGCCAAGGTTGCAGTGAGCCAGCTTGCAGGTGTCTGATGATAGCTGAGTGTGGGAAGATTTCGAGTTATTTGCACAGGAGGGTTTTGTGTCCTGGACCACAAAGAAAGGCAGACTTACACAAACTGTGAAAATCGGAGACAGATTTCAGTCAATTTAGAAAGTTTATTTTGTCAAGGTTGAGGATGCATGCCCTTGACATAGCCCCAGGAGGTTTTGAGGACATGTGCCCCAGGTGGTCAGAGCACAGTTTGGTGTTTTGTTTTTGTTTGTTTTGTTTTTTTTTGTTTTGTTTTGTTTTGTTTTTTTGAGACGGAGTCTTGCTCTGTGGCCCAAACTGGAGTGCAGTGGCCAGATCTCAGCTCACTGCAAGCTCCGCCTTTTGGGTTCACGCCATTCTCCTGCCTCAACCTCCCGAGTAGCTGGGACTACAGGCATACACCACCTTGCCCGGCTAGTTTTTTGTATTTTTTAGTAGAGACGGGGTTTCACCGGGTTAGCCAGGATGGTCTTGATCTCCTGACCTCGTGATCCGCCTGTCTCGGCCTCCCAAAGTGCTGGGATTACAGGCTTGAGCCACCACGCCCGGCGTTTTGTTTTGTTTTTTGAGACAGAGTCTTGCTCTGTCACCAGGCTGGAATGCAGTTGCATGATCTCAACTTACTGCAACCTCCACCTCCTGGGTTCAAGCTTCTGCCTCAGCCTCCTGAGTAGCTGGGATTATAGGCGCCAGCCACTATGCCTGGCTAATTTTTGTACTTTTAGTAGAGATGTGGTTTGCCACATTGGCCAGGCTGGTCTCAAACTCCTGACCTCGGGTGATTCGCCCACCTTGGCCTCCCACAGTGCTGGGATTGCAGGCGTGAGCTACCACACCCAGCTGGTTTTATACGTTTTAGGGAGACTTGAGACATCAATCAACATATGTAAGATGAACATTGGTTCAGTCCAGAATAGATGGGTTAACTGGAAGCAAAGGCAGGACAACTCCAAGCGGGGAGGGGACTTCCAGGTCATAGGTAGATAAGAGACAAATGGTTACATTCTTCTGAGTTTCTGATTAGCCTCCTCAAAGGAGGCAATCAGATGTGCATTTATCTCGGTGAGCAGAGGGTGACTTTGAATAGAAGGAAAGGCAAGTTTGCCCTAAGAAGTTTTCAGTTTGACTTTTCCCTTTAGCTAAGAGATTTGGGGGCCACAAGATTTCTTTTTGTTTCATACTTACCTGCTTTCTCTTTTTGCTTTCCCCTGCTCCCACCAGCCTGGCTCCCTTTCCCTAATTAGGACTCCACAAGAAGGCTCTGTGTCCTCTGGCCTTTCATTACAAGAGACTCCTATTCTCTAGGCCAGTGCCCCTTTCCCTGACCTTTGACTCCAATCTGGTCCACTCCCAACACACACCAGGAACACCCATGGAATGCCCCTCTGAAGGTGAGGATAGGAGTCTACGGTCTCAAGATGGACATAGAGCCAAAAGTTTGTGTTTGAAAATAAATCTTGGACAACTTTTCTGACCAAGTTCATAAGGTAGCTTCCTGAAAGAAACAGAATTACTGTGTTAAGAGGCATTTTTTCCTGCACACACACACACCCATGTGCACACCACATACACATGCACGGTTTTGGTTCCAACAGCACTTCATTAGTCTTGAGCTGATGTGCTTGTTCTTTCGTTTTTGTTTTCTCAAACTAGGAAGAAATTAATTAACTTAAATATGCATTTATTTATTTTTGGACTTAAATTTCACATGTTTATTAGCTGTTTGATTCTCTTTTCAAACTGACCGTTTACAACTTTTATCCTGCCTATTGAGATACACGTCCCTGCCCATGCACCTTCTCAAGTGCAGATAATAGGTTTCTACTTTCTTGTTTGCCATTTTATTTGGTCAAATATTTTCAGGTGCAGAATTTTTAATGTTAAGAAACTTAAGCTATTGATATATTTATTTTGTCATTCATTATAATCTTATGAAAGTCCCCTCCTGGACAAAAGGCAATGTAAAATTCTTCAGTAATTTTTTTTTTTTTTGAGACAGTTTCACTCTGTCACCCAGGCTGGAGCACAGGGCTCACTGCAGCCTTGACCTCCTGGGCTCAAGCTTCCTGCTTCTGTCAAGGGTTTATCTTTCTATTTTATTCTTTGTAGTCATCATGAATGGGATTGTCTTATAGTTATGCCATTTCTCATCAGACCAATAGAATCCTAAATCTTCTTCTCCCACCCTTTTCTCCTTCCCCTACTGTATCCGACCTTGTCCCCTAACACCACCTTACACCGATCTGTCTTTCCCTTCCTCTTTCACCTTCCCTCCTGGCTGTAGTTCAGGGCCTACGTCAGCTAGAGGGCCTCCTGAAGGACTGCGGAGTCCTGCATGACAGGCACTGGCCCAGGGACTCCTGCGCACTCCAGCTGAGGCTAACCTGAATTTGATGAGCAATTTGATCGCCCTATTTCAAAAATTTAGTGTACTAGGCCGGGCACGGTGGCTCACACCTGTAATCCTAGCACTTTGGGAGGCAGAGGTAGGCGGATCACCTGAGGTTGGGAATTTGAGACCAGCCTGACCAACATGGAGAAACCCTGTCTCTACTAAAAATACAAAATTAGCCGGGCGTGATAGCGCATGCCTGTAATCCCAGCTACTCAGGAGGCTGAGGTAGGAGCATCACTTAAATTCCAGAGGAGGAGATTGCGGTGAGCTGAGAACGCGCCATTGCACTCTAGCCTGGCCAACAAAAGCAAAACTCTCAAAAACAAAACAAAACAAAACAAAACAAAAGAATGTAGGCCAGGCGCAGTGGCTCATGCCTGTTATCCCAGCACTTTGGGAGGCCAAGGCAGGCGGATCACGAGGTCAGGAGATCAAGACCATCCTGGCTAACACAGTGAAACCCATCTCTACTAAAAATATGAAAACAAAATTAGCCAGGCGTGGTGGCGGGCGCCTGTAGTCCCAGCTACTAGGGAGGCTGAGGCAGGAGAATGGCGTGAACCCGGGAGGTGGAGCTTACCATGAGCTGAGATCGCACCACTGTACTCCAGCCTGGGCGACAGAGCGAGACTGTGTCTCAAAAAAAAAAAAAAAAAGAAGAAGAATTTAGTGTACTAAAGAATGTAAAATGTTTCATTAATACTTTATTGTACATTAATTACATGTTGAAATGAGAAAATGTTGGCTATATTACATTGAATAAAATGTCATGAACATTAATATCATGTATTTCTTTTTACTTTTTTCATGAAGATATTAGAAAATATAAATTTGTGGCCTGGTGCAGTAGCTCATGCCTGTAATCCCAGCACTTTGGGAGGCCAAGGCAGGCGGATCACAAGGTCAAGAGGTCAAGATCATCCTGGCCAACATGGTGAAACCCCGTCTCTACAAAAAATACAAAAATTAGCTGGGCATGGTGGTGTATGCCTGTAGTCCCAGCTACTCAGGAGGCTGAGGCAGGAGAATCACTTGAACCTTGGAGGCGGAGGTTGCAGTGAGCTGAGATCGCGCCACTGCACTCTAGCACTCTAGCCTGGTGATGGAGTGAGACTTCGTCTAAAAAAAAACCAAAAAAACAAAAAACGGAAAATATAAGTTTGTATTCCAGACTCAACTTATATATCATTGGGTAGTGTATGTAGAACATTTCACACACATCTCATTTAATCCTCCTTGTAGTCCCTGAGCTGGTGATGTTTGCTCCATTCTACAAGCTAAATCATCCCTCAGAATCTGTTTGCCGCCACCTAGCTCTACCATAGCGCCCGTGAGTGAAGCTAAGTTACGTTTAAAACCAAGTTTGTGTCATCAGCAAGATAATTCTACAGGAGGCTCTCCACTTTTCCTCTCTTCGTGGAAGCACCAAATAAACATCTACGCATGAATCAGTTTTATCTGAGAGAAAACCAGAAACTAGTGGAGAGACTCCTAAACATGGGGAACTGAGAAAACATCCACAATGAAATGGGCAGAAGCTGGGACACATTCACACACAAACAGCACCTCGTGCGCACTGCAGTGCGATCAGGAGAAAACTCCCCACTCCCAGCTTCTCCCCTGAGGAGTCAAGTGCTTAGGCCACCCATATAGTACCCCAACTTTTACAGTTCCCCTGGAGGGTTTAGCTTTTATATTACCTAGATGTGGGAGCGGCAGACACCTTTCCTGCTCGCTCTTCAAACTGCAACCTGGGCTGGGCACCCACCAGAAGGACAACTGGAAATGTGGCAGGTACACCAGGCTGTGGCCCTGCAGTGATGTGGCTTCTCTGTTCCTCCATGGCCCCTCCCCATGGTGCTCCATCCTAGTCTTCAGAAGCTTCTGCCCCCAAGCTCAGGGAGCCGGTACAGAGGTGCAGGTAGGAGCAGGTGCAGCCTCTGCTGGGTGGAGGACATGTGCCCTGGGGATCCAATCCAGAGTGACTGACACCAGCCCTGAGGATGTGGTTTGTCCTCCCACACAACCTCACACAGTCCACTGCCAACACAGTCCACTGCAGTTTATACAGGGCCTCTGCAGACTTTTATCTCTTTCTTATTTTACAGGAAGGAGCTGGGCCACACCAGAGTCACAGAGCTGAAGAGGAGCACGGCCAACCCTGGCCGTCTTCAGCCTCCAGTCTCTGGGCTTTTTGACAGCCTGAGTGTCTAAGCTTCTGAGCCTTCAGAATTTCTCAGTTCCTACTTTGATAGAGAGAGGGGCGGGGTGGAAGGACCTGGCACAGAGATTGGACCAGTCCAGCATTGACAGAGCCAGGACCTGGGGTCAGGAACCAAGCTCAGCTCCAGGCTCATTTAAGGTCATCCTGACAGCTTGAGGACAGAGACCTTATCTCCATTCACAGGCGTGGCAGGTGGCAGGGACTGGACCCAGCTGACCACGGTTTCCCAAGTGCACAGCTGGGAATTCAGTCTTCCCTGCCACCCTCCCCTGCTGTCTAATCTGAGGTCTGCAGATCATTTACATTCAGTGTCAGAAAACTCCTGGACCCTGGAAAATCCTCTAATAACGTTGAGAAATCAAAAACACAACAGTGAGATGTACCATTGTTTACTTCTTAGACTAGGAAAGAATGAAAGTTCAGAGTAACAAGGGTGTAGGACTCGGTGTGAGAGTAAACTTGTTATAATTTTCTTTCAGAGCACAATTTGTCAAAATCTAAACAAAATTTAAAAATAATTAACTCATTGACTCCAAATTGTGCTTTTAAGTAGTGCACATGGCTATCTGGATATATGATACCTATAAGATGATTGCTGTTAGAATTTTCAAAAACAAATGCAACTATCCACAGAAGGCAACAGTAGAATGAGCCATAGTTCCACTATGAAAGAAAACACTATGCTTTTGTTTAAAAGCATGAGACAAATGAATGTATTGACCAAAACATTTAATATAATATATATATATATATATATATATATATATATATTTTTTTTTTTTTTTTTTTTTGGCAGAGTCTCTCTCTGTTGCCCAGACTGGAGTGCAGTGGCGCGATCTCAGCTCAGTGCAAACTCCACCTCCCAGGTTCACATCATTCTCCTGCCTCAGCCTCCCCAGTAGCTGGGACTACAGGCACCCACCACCACACTTGGCTAATTTTTTGTATTTTTCAGTAGAGACGGGGTTTCACCATGTTAGCCAGGATGGTCTCAATCTCCTAACCTCATGATCCGTCCACCTCAGCCTCCCAAAGTGCTGGGATGACAGGCGTGAGCCACTGCACCTGGCCTAGCTTCAGAGTTTTAAAAAAATAATTATGCCTGTAAATACATCTTTCTGCCAGTGTTTCCAAGGCATCCTGCAGGGTGTGGACCAAGGAGCCCCACCTGGTTTTGCTGATGCATCTCACCAGCATCCATACAAGGCATCCCTTGGGCTCGCTGCATCAGCTCTGGCCACGAGGATCTCACTGTCCAGGAGGCTCGGCTGCCTCATGAGCGGTTTCCAGGAGTTAAAGGGCAGGATCTATCCAAAGTTGTAGAAGCAAAGCCTCTGAGCTGGGTGGAGAAAGCCACCGAGACAGCCAGGTGAACTGGGACTCAGTTCAGAAAGGACAGAAGATCCCACATGAGGCCCAGAACCCAAGGGGGGAACCTGGAGAGTCCCCTGTGCTGGCAAACCTATCGCTGTAGCACCCATCCGCTCCACCCGCTTCCCATCCACAGAGAGCGTGCCCACACTGCCTGGCCTCCCTGGCACCCAAGGTGCTGCAGGGAGTCAAGGTCATCAGAGAATCAGCCCTCACACAGGGCTGAGAACCCACCTGGTGAGGTTGGATGGACAGTACAGAGGCAGAAAGTAAAGTGGGTGAGAGCCCGAGGGAGGGAGAGACAGTGGCTGCAGCGGGTGCTCAGAGGAGGGAAGAGGTTGCCTGGGCTGCGCTTGTCATGGGAGCAGGTCCCAGGGTGGCCACTTCTGCATCTGCAGAAAGCACAGGGCCTGGGGCAGGGGATCTCTGTTTATACCCAGCTTAGCCTCATTCCCTGAGGCTGGGGCAGAGGTAGGTGGGGGCAAACAGATCCTGAGCAATAAGTGAACCCCAAGAGAGAAGAACCCCACCCAGATCTCGGAAATGTGAGGATGTGAACCCAAAATATGAGACAGGTCTCAATCAAGTTAGAAAGTTTATTCTGTGGCCAGGCGCAGTGGCTCCTGCCTATAATCCCTGCAATTTGGAAGGCCAAGGCCGGTGGATCACTTGAGGTCAGGGGTTTGAGACCAGCCTGGCCAACTTGGCAAAACCTTGTCTCTACTAAAAATACAAAAATTAGTTGGGTGTGGTGGTGCACGCCTGTAGTCCCAGCTACTCAGGAGGCTGAGGCACAAGAATCTCTTGAATCTGGGAAGCAGGGGTTACAGTGAGTGGAGATCTCGCCACTGCATTCCAACCTGGGTGACAAAGTGACACCCTGTCTCAAAAATAAATATATAAATAAATAAATAATTTGTAAAAAGTTTATTTTGCCAAGGTTGAGGACACACCCATGACACAGGCTCATGAGGTCCTGAGGACATATGCCCAAAATGGTTGGAGTCAGCTTTCTGTTATATATTTAGGCAGAGATGGGACATTAATCAATATGCGTAAGAGGTACATTGGTTCTGTCCAGAAGGGCGGGACAACCGGAAGTGGAGGCTTCCAGGTCATAGGTAGATAAGAGACAAAAACTTGCATTCTTTTGGATCTTTGATCAGCCTTTCACTGAGTACACAGCTTATATGTAAAAGGGTAGAGGGAGAGGAATAGTCACTCATGCCTTATCTGGCTCAGTGAATCTGCATTTTTCAGAAACAACAGGGTGGAGGAAGCAGTCAGATATGCCTTTGTCTCAGGTGGGCAGAGGGATGACTTTCTGTCCCACACCTGTGAAGATCAGCTATCAATGTAGCTGATCTTGTAGCTGATCAATGTACATTGCCAAAGTGAAATTCAGCAGAACTGTTTTAGGGTAAGGATCTTGAGGCCCACAAAGAATTCTCTCATGGGCAAATTGTGAGGGAGGTATATAGCTTTTTAATCTTCATAACTATCTTATTTAAGAATAAAATGGGAGGCAGGTTTACCTGACACAGTTCACAGCTTGACTTCTCCCTTTGGCTTAGTGATTTTATGGTCCCAAGATTTATTTAGCTTTTTTCACAAGGGATTCAATAAAATGTGTGTGCATCGCACTGCACACCGCCTTCCTTAGAGAGAGAGAGGGCCAAGAATACGAGGTTATGTTTTGTACAGCCTCATTTAAAGAACATGAAAAGAAACAAGTGACATTCACTGATATTCATTCATCTTTTTCATCTGAGATCCTTCAGCTTTTAGGTGTCTATAAAAGACAATGGGCCGGGCGCGGTGGCTCACTCCTGTAATCTCAGCACTTTGGGAGGCCAAGGCAGGTGGATCACGAGGTCAGGAGATTGAGACCATTCTGGCCAACATAGTGAAACCCCATCTCTACTAAAAATACAAAAACTAGCCGGGCATGGTGGCATGTGCCTGTAATCCCAGCTACTAGGGAGACTGAGGCAGGACAATCGGTTGAACTAGGGAGTTGGAGGTTGCAATGAGCCGAGATCGAGTGCCACTGCACTCCAGCCTGATGACAGAGCGAGACTGCCAAAAAAAAAAAAAAAAAAAAAAAAAACAATGGAGAACCCCCTTGATCAGAGTCCGGAGTTGTGGATTCCAACAGTGATTCTGAGAAGCCACCAGCTGTGGGACCTGGTGCATGTCACCTCCCCTCTTTGGTCTCCATGAAAATGATGATAAACCTCTTATCTTGAAGAACTTACAGATTCTCTGCCCCTCTTTGGTCACTGAGATGTAAGTTCATGCAGTAAACTATTCACTTAACAAGCAAACAAACAAACAAAAAACAGGGTCTTACTCTGTCACCCTGGCTGGAATGTAGTGCCGCAATCTCAGCTCACTGCAACCTCAGTCTGCTGGACTCAAGCAATCTTCCCACCTCAGCCCCTTGAGTAGCTCGGACTAGGTGCACACCACCACGCCTGGCTAATTTTTGTATTTTTAGTAGAGACGGGGTTTCATCATGTTGCCCAGGCTGGTCTGGAACTCCTGGACTCAAATGATTTGCCCACCTCTGCCTCCCAAAGTGCTGGGATTACAGGCATGAGCCACCGGTCCCCAGCCTCAGCTGTTCATTTCTTGAGTGTTTCATTTCCTCTATGATAACTATATACTCACAAGTAACCATTATGCAGTCAAGACAGAGAATTTCCACCATTCCCAGAAAGTCCCTTTCTGCCCCATTTAGGCAATTTTCACCACCCCAACAAGACACAGCTACCTCCTCCCTGGCTTTTAGGAGACTAATGACTTCCATATATATGAGGGTACTTTGGAAAATCTAACGTAAAAGCTCATTCAGAGAATGTGAATATGTTAAAAAATAATGTACTGTATCAATAGTATCAATAAGTAAGCATCATGTAGTCTCAATGGAGGCTGAAAAGCCATTTAGCAGAATTATTCACCTATTCTTGTTCTTAGAACAGAATAGGAGGACAATTCACAATGGTAAGAATTTTTGCAGAAAAACAGGAGCCGGCCGGGTGCAGTGGCTCACACCTGTAATCCCAGCACTTTGGGAAGCCGAGGTGGGCAGATCACCTGAGGTCAGCAGTTCGAGACCAGCTTGACCAGCATGGCAAAATCCTGGCTCTACTAAAAATACGAAAATTATCCGGGCATGATGACACACACCTGTAATTCCAGCTACTCAGGTGGCTGAGGAAGGAGAATTGCTCGAGCCTAGGCGGCAGAGGTTGCAGTGAGCTAAGATCATGCAACTCCACTCCAGCCTAGGTGACAGAGTGAGAAAAAAAAAGGAATAATTTGTCTGAAGAAAATCACAAGACTTAATTGAGTTATAAGAAAATACTTGAATTGAAGCATGTTCTATGATAAGAAAAGTACTGAAGAGATCTTAATTCTATCTTTTTTAAGTGTTTATTTTTAAGTATATAAATAGTTCTTGTCTCACTAGGTTGGTCTCGAACTCCTGGCCCCAGTGATCCTCCCTCTGGGGCTTCCCAAAGTGCTGTGATTACAGCATGAGCCACTTAACCCAGCCTCTTATGATCAGTTTTTTGGTAAGGAAACTGCTCCTCATTGGTACAGTTTTACAAATGGCCCTTGTTCTCATTAATCTGAATTGAAGATGACATATGTTGTCCTTCTAGAGGCAGGTGGCACCACAGTAGTTAGAAGTTTCATGAGGGGATTCTGTAGGCGTGCCCAAGAAGTCCATGATGGACAACATGGATGGCATGTCTATTCTCTTGTGCCTTCTGAATGGCACAATCCATCTGCCCTTCCTTCACGCACTTGTGCAGTAAACATCTACCTACACCTGCTTTGAGCCAGGCACTGCTCAAGGTTCTCGTGGCATATAAGGTGATAAAACAAGATGGGGCACCTCCCACATGGAGGTGACAGTGTCCTACATAATATGTGTAGCCTGGGCTACATCATCCCAGCAAGCTTTTTGGTGAATTATCAAGTAGACAAGAAAAGCAGAATTGGGAATCAGACAAGAGAGGTTCAAGGTGCAGCTGCATTGGTTAAAGGCAGGGACCTTTCCTGAACATATTGCATTGTCTTTCTGGGTCTCAGTTTTCCTCATCTGCAATAATGGGCTGCTAATACCTCCTCACAGAACTACTGTATTAATTAAAGAAGGCAATGTATATAAAGCAGTTAATTCACTGTCTGTAAATATTAGGAGCCCAATAAAAGCTGGATCCCTTATGTCTGTGATATAGATATTTTTGGTTAGACAGAGTCTCACTCTGTCGCCTAGGCTAGAGTGGAGTGGCATGACCTTGGCTCACTGCAACCTCTGCCTCCCAGGCTCAAGCAGTTCTCCTGCCTCAGCCAGCCGAGTAGCTGGGATTACAGACGTGTGCCGTCACGCCCGCATAATTTTTGTATTTTTGGTAGAGCCAGGGTTTCGCCATGTTGGCCAAGCTGGTCTTGAACTCCTGGCCTCAAATGATCTCTGCCTTCGTGCTTTAGGCATTAGCAGTGTGCACATTCCTAAGGAACACACCCACGGCACTGCGGGGGGTTCTGGGCTCTGTCCATTGACAGTTCCCTTTGACTGTGAGGATGGAGCTGTCTTCTATACACAGATGTCTGACAGCAGGTCCTCAGGCTGTGGTCATCTATGTCAGGTCACAGATCAGGAAGGTGCAATACCAAAGCCAACTCTGGACTTTCTAAAGCCCTCAATTCCTTTGTGGCATTACCATTATCATCATTTCCATGTACAAGATTGAAGATTTCCACTAGATTCAAGTCAGGTGTGGCTGACAGGGAAGACCCTAGGTAGATCTCTTTTTTTTTTTTTTTTCGCTCCGTCGCCCAGGCTGGAGGCTGGAGTGCAGTGGTGTGATCTTGGCTCACTGCAAGCTCCGCCTCCCGGGTTCACGCCATTCTCTTGCCTCAACCTCCCAAGTAGTTAGGACTACAGGTGGCGGCCACCACGCCTGGCTAATTGTTTGAATTTTTAGTAGAGACGGGGTTTCACCGTGTTAGCCAGGATGGTCTTGATCTCCTGACCTCGTGATCTGCCCACCTCAGCCTCCCAAAGTGCAAAGATTACAGGTGTGAGCCACTGTGCCTGGTCGGCCCTAGGTAGATCTCTTTAGCCCTCCTTTGGGCCACCAAGTTACCTGGAAACAGGTAGATTCAAAGTTAGTCAGGAAATGATCAAAGACAGAAGGAGAAAAGTTAGGGAATATTGGAAATAAGTGCCAGGGTCTACCCACCCTCACTTTTTGCATGGCTACCATTCAGACAGCCTAAAAGTGAACCAGAGGAAGGAAGGGAATAGTCACAAATCAGAAGACAATGATTCTGGTTGATTCTAGGAAGAGCTCAGCTAGCCCCTACCTCTCCTCTGCTTCACCACCAGCACCCAGCCCACATTCACCAAGACCTCAACAGTAAGAAATCACACGGCCATTTGGGACGGTCAAATAGTCCCAGGAAAAGAAAAAATTGATTGGGCTAAACTCATTTCTCCATCAGATCAAGATCTACAAACCATTATTGAGCAAACTCTTTGTGTTAGACAATGTATATAAGACACAATGTGGAAAACAAAGAGATGCCTGATGTTTAAAAAAAGGAAAACAAGTAGCTTATTACTTCAACAGAATTTATGCAGTCAGCGAAAAGAAAATGACAATAAAAGGTAAGGAATGTTTGTGTCAAGTGAGGAGTAAAGAGAATAGCTGCCGTATTTCTGAGGAAGGAGAAACCTTTTGGATGAAATGGAAGAGGGAATGTAGGCTAAGGTAATTGTAATAAGGAAAGTGAAGACAAAAGGGGTTGGTCACTTTAGAGTGAGACCTGAGTCCTAAGGAATTTGACAACAAGCAGATGTCCATAGAATGAGCTGTAAACAACAGCTGGACTAGCTTGATTGTCTGTTGGGGAGAAAGTCTTCAAGTAAAAGAAAAGTAAAGCATCTGGTCAGAGAGACTGGAAGACCGTGTCATACGGGAGAGGTCAAACCATGAAGGGTTCTAAATGTCAGTCCAGGAAGTGCAGGCTTTACTGCATCATCACATAAGCACTCATAATATGTTAGAAAGGGGTAACGCACTTCGGAGTTTTACACTGTCCTTCCATTTGTTGCTATCTTGGATCAAGAAACCATTCTTGTAATTCTCCTGAAATTAGAGATGTAATCACTAGGCAAGCATTTGCTGCAGGGAGGGAGAGGTGATTGACACATTTGTGGGGTTTCCATCTGCGTTTTTAATTATTTTATTTCTTGAGCAAGATGAGAAAACATTAAAGTACCTTGTATGATGGTCCATACCTTGTGGTACATCTAAAAAATTTACACTTGAACAAGAAAAATAGAAAACAAGAAAAGGAGAAAGAGAAGGAGGGGGAAGAAAAGGAGAGGAGAGGAGGGGAGAAAGGAAAGAAAATGATAAAGGGAAAAGGAAAGCAGAAAGGGAAGGAAAGGGAAAAGGAAATGGAAAGCAGGGAGGAAGAAAGATGGACAGCCACCCTATTGTGTAGACAGTTCACAGGATATCTCAGAATCCACCTTTTATTCTGATAGGGATCTGGACCTATGTGATTACTGCCTCAATGGACCTCTTGGTGCTCCTGCAATAAACCATGTGAAGGACAAGGCGAGGCTATGGGATGATGCCTGTGAGGTCTCCCCCGGGAATGCGGGCACAGCATTAGAAAAGACAGCTAGAACCTTTGACAGCCTAGTATTCCATTCCTGCCAGGGGCTGCTCCTGAACTCACTCTAAAACATGAAGCATGCCTGAAATATTTTATCATGTCCATTTTATCATAGGAAAACTGAGGAACAGGTAGGCCAGAATTCTGTCCCAGGTAGTAAAGAAGACAGCAGTGGTGCCCACCACTTCACTACCTGCATGTAAAATGCCCACCATATGGAATGTCATCAAATGTTTAAAATTTCCTTTAGTTTTATTGACAACCCCCAATATTCTGAGTTTGGACAATTAGTGGTCTTTTAGTGCATTTTCTGAATAGACTGCTGGAAGTGACATTTCGCCCACCCAGTCCTGAAGGTGACCAACATGCAAAGTCATCTTTGCCCTTTTCTTTGACTTCTCTGATTTGGGTTTTACCATCTCTCAACATGAGCCTGTTGCTCAGTTTTCCTCCTTATCCTCCAGCCCTACAGGCTTGCCTCACTCTCTCCCTGCAGAATCACTGTAAAGGTCTGCCATCGGACAGCTCTTCCCCTCCTTCAGTGTTGAACCCATGCCTGCCTGTCCAGCACACAGGATGCCAGACCCACCCATTTAGTGTGACACTGGTTGAGGCTCACTGCCCAGCACCCACAATCCTGCTCATGAACCAGACTCATCTGCTAGTAGATTTTCCCTTTCAATGGAGAAGGGTTTCATAATAAAAGTTCTTTCATCGCTCTTTTTAGTTTGCATCCTCAAATCTGAAATATACCATAACAGACTCTTGAGAGAGCCTTTTTAGGCCAAGCACGGTGGCTCATGCCTGTAATCCCAGCACTTTGGGAGGCCGAGGTGGGTGGATGACCTGAGCTCAGGAGTTTGAGACCAACCTGGCCAACATAGTGAAACCCAGTCTCTACTAAAAATACAAAAATTAGCTAGGACTTGGGGGCACGTCCCTGCAATCCCAGCTACCCGGGAGGCTGAGGCAGGAGAATCACTTGAACCCAGGAGGGGGAGTTTGCAGTGAGCCGAGACTGAGCCACTGCACTCCAGCCTGGGTGACAGAGTGAGAGTGAGACCGCATCTCAAAAAAAAAAAAAAAAAAAAAAAAATTGAGAGAACTTTTTAAACAAAATATTTGCACGTACAGTGAATCATAAAATCCTCACTCTCCGTGAGATTCAAAGCCCAGCACTGCAGACCCCGTCAGTGGCAGATCCCACCTTTTCCTCCAAGGGTCGTCTGCTGTGTCCATTTCTGTCACTGAACTGGCTGTCTCTCATGGTCTTGCTCTGCATGAGGAGGATGGGGGAGCGGGTGGGACACGGGAAGCTTGGGACATGTGGGAATATCCCACAAATATCCAGGCCCAGTTGAGACATTGGCAGATGAAATGGAAAGCAGAGAAAGATACAGGGAGCTCCGAGGGGTGGGATGAACAGGACTGGTACTGATTTGGTCCTGACAGGCAAGAGACATGGGGCAGTCTCACCAGGGTAAATTGGTCATGTGTTTCTGAGCCTGGGGACCGTTGTCCCAACCTGAATGGTCTCCCCAGATTATAGAATCCAGGCCCTGTTGCTATTCAGAGAATCGTGAAGATAAAATAGATCTTGAATTACTCATTTATAAAATAAAGTATTTCCACTGTGTAATCATAGCTTGGTCACATTCTTTTTTCTGGATTCCATTGTATTTAGGAGGGGTAAAGCTGTTTGCCCATCCGTAGAGATAACTTTGAGGAGTTCAAGACTTTAGGGCTGGAAGTAACCACAGATGTGGTGGACATAGCAAGAGAACTAGAAGGGAAACCTGGGCTGGGCACGATGGCTCATGCCTGTAATGCCAGCACTTTGGGAGGCCGAAGCGGGTGGATCACGAGGTCAGGAGATCGAGACCATCCTGGCTAACATGGTGAAACCCCATCTCTACTAAAAATACAAAAAATTAGCCGGGCATGCTGGTGGGCACCTGTAGTCCCAGCTACTTAGGAGGCTGAGGCAGGAGAATGACATGAACCCAGGAGGCGGAGCTTACAGTGAGTTGAGATCATGCCACTGCACTGCAGCCTGGGCGACAGAGCCAGACTCAGTCTCAAAAAAAAAAAAAAAAAAGGGGGAACCTGAAGATGTGACTAAATTGCTGTAATCTCATAATACAGTGTAGCACTGGCAAAAGGACAGATACAAATCACTAGAAAAGAATTGAGAGTCCAAAAGTAAACCCATACCTTTATGGTCAATTGTTTTTTGACAAGGATGCCAAGACCATTTCATGGGAAAAATCGTCTTTTCAACAAATGGCAACTGGATAGCTACATGCAAAAGAATAAAGCTGGACTCTTATCTGACACCGTATACAAAAATTAATTGAAAATGGATCAAGAGCTAAACTACAAAACTCTTAGGAGAAAACACGGGGATAAGGCTTCATGACCTTGGATTTGGCAAGAATCAATAAATACCTGTTGAATAGAAGAACCAGAAACTGCAGAAAACAGGAAGAACATGGAAAAGGAATGTTATTGATGAATTCTGAGATAATTTTTGTATATGGTGTATTATAAGGAAAAGGAATATTATTGATGAATTTTGAGATAATTTTTGTATATGGTGTATTGTAAAGAAAAGGGTGGTGTAAAGGATTGGAGATCAGTCTTAGAATATACCTGCTGGACACGATTCTCCCAAAGGGCTATGTTTCCACTGCTGTGAGGCAGGTGACTGATCATGAACTCTGATGGTTGTGGCTGAGCCAGGTATGACATGTGGCAGCAAAGCAGGGGTTGGCATGAGTGGCTTCCAGATCTCCTCCGTCACAAGATCAATTTCACATTCCATTCCCCAAGCCTCCAAAACTAGACAGAACTCACGTCTTTCTCCCGGTTCTAAAACTCAACCATTTGTTTGTACTTATATTTGTCTCTTTGCCCCTACCCCCGCCCAGCCCTTGGCAACTACCATCCTACTGTCTGTTTTTATGAATTTGACTACTCTAGGTACCTCATATAAATGGAACTATGCAGTATTTATTTTTTTCTTGTGGCTGGCATATTTCACCTAGCATAATGTCATCACGATCCATCCACTTGGTACCATGCATTGGAATCTCCTTTCTTTCCATTGTGTGTTATAGATAGCACATTTTGTTTATCTATTCATCTGTCGATGGACACTTGGGTTGTGTTCACATTTTGGCTATTGTGAATAATGCTCCTATGTACATGGCTGTCCTATGTACATGGGTGAGACCCTGCTTTAGATTTCTTTTGGATGTATATCCAGAAGTAAAATTGCTATGTTTTCTTCCAAGCGTTGCATAATTCTTATAGATCTTTTTTTTTTTTTTTTGAGACGGAGTCTCTCTCTGTCGCCCAGGCTGGAGTGCAGTGGCGCGATCTGGGCTCACTGCAAGCTCCGCCTCCCGGGTTCACGCCATTCTCCTGCCTCAGCCTCCCTAGTAGCTGGGACTACAGGCGCCCGCCACCTCGCCCGGCTAGTTTTTTGTATTCTTTTTAGTAGAAATGGGGTTTCACCGTGTTAGCCAGGATGGTCTCGATCTCCCGACCTCGTGATCCACCCGTCTCGGCCTCCCAAAGTGCTGGAATTACAGGCTTGAGCCACCGTGCCTGGCCAATTCTTATAGATCTTACACTTAGGCCACATATGAAAAGCCAACAGCTACCATCCTACTCAATGGTGAAAGACTAAAGGTTTTTCCTCCAAGATCAGGAACAAGGAATGGAGGCCTCTTTTCAACAATTCTATAGTATCAGGATAATGCAGGGCCCACAGAAAGAGTCATGAAATGTTCCCTCCTCAATTTCTTGGAAGAGTTCGAGGAAAATTAGTGTTGGTTCTTTAAATGTTTGGTAGACGTCATCATTGAAACCAACTGGTCCTGGACTTTCCTTTGTTGGGAAGTTTTGGATTATGGATTCTATATCCTTGCTATAGTTCTGTTCAAAATCCTGATTTCTTCGTTATTCAGTCTTGGTAGGTAGTGTGTTTCTAGAATGTATCAGTTTTATCTATGTGATCTAGTTTGTTGACATAAAATTACTCGCAGTATTTTTTATAATCCTTTTGATTTTTTTTTTTTTTTTTTTGAGATGGAGTTTTGCTCTTGTTGCCCACGCTGGAGTGCAATGGCACAATCTCGGCTCAGCCTCCCAGGTTCAAGCGATTCTCCTGCCTCAGCCTCCCAAGTAGTTGGGATTACAGGCACGCACCACCATGCCCTGCTAATTTTTTGTATTTTTAGTAGAGACAGGGTTTCATCATGGCCAGGCTGGTCTTGAACTCCTGACCTCAGGTGATCCACCCGCCTCAGCCTCCCAGAGTGCTGAGATTATGGGCGTGAGCCACCATGCCCGGCCAATCATTTTGATTTCTGCAAATTTGTTTGAAATGTCCTCTCTTTCATTTCTGATTGTAGTTTTCTCTCTTTCTTGGTATGTACATGTTAGGGATCTCTCCTGAGAGTCAACTTGAGACTTCTTTGATTTTCTCTATTTTTTTCTATCCTCTATTTCTGTTATCTCTGCTCCCATCTTTATTATTTACTCCCTTTGCTAGTTTTGGGCTTAGTTTGCTGTTCGTTTTCTAGTTCGTTACGGTGTAAAGGTAGATTGTTGATTTGAGAACTTTCTTTTTTTAATGTGAACATTTACAGCTATCACTTTCCATTTTAGCACTGCTTTCATGTCTCATAAGTTTTGGTACATGGTGTTTTCATTTGTCTTAAGATATTTTCTTAAACTTTTTTTATTTCTATAGGTTTTGGGACACGTGTGGTTTTTGGTTGCATGGACAAGTTCTTTAGCGGTGATTTCTGAGATTTTAGTGCACCTGTCATCTGTCTCAAGATATTTCCTTTCTTTTTTGGGGGTGATGATGGGGTGTCTTTTTTGTCACCCAGGCTAAAGTGCAGTGGCACCATCACAGCTCACTGAAGCCTCAACTCACTGGGCTCAGGTGATTCTCCTACCTCAGCCTCCCAAGTAGCTGGGACTACAGACACACGCCACCACACCTGGCTAACTTTTTGTAGAGACGTTTTGCCATGTTGCCCAGGCTGGTCTCGAACTCGTGGCCTTAAGTGATCTGCTCGCGTAGGCCTCCCAAAGTACTGAAATTACAGGCGTGAGCCACGGCACCTTGCCTCTCAAGATATTTTCTAATATCCCTTTTGATTTTTTTTTTTTAACCCATTGGCTGTTTAAAAACGTGTTGTTTAATTTTTACATATTTGTGGATTTCTCAGTTTTCCTTCTGCTGTTGATATATCATTTCCTTTTATTGTGATTAGAAAGGATACTTTGTACTATTTCAATTTTAAAAAATTTATTAAGATTTGTTTTGTGGCATAACATATAGTGTGCCCTAATGTTTCTCGTACCCTTGAGAAAAATGAGAAAAATGGGTATTCTGCTGTGGTTGGGCAGTGTTCACATATGCACAGACACATACACTTTTACTAACGAGGGTTATATGATGTATGAAATTTTTAAAAATCAGGATATTGAATTAAATATCAAATAATGAACTTCAAGGGTGTTTTTTGTTTTTTGTTTTTTATATGAAGTCCGGCTCTTGTCACCCAGGCTGGAGTGCAGGGGCATCATCTTGGCTCACTGCAAGCTCCACCTCCCGGTTTCAAGCGATTTTCCTGCCTCAGCCTCCCGAGTAGCTGAGACTACAGGCGCCTGCCTAATTCGTTGTATTTTTAGTAGAGACGGGGTTTCACCATGTTAGCCAGGCTGGCCTCGATCTCCTGACCTCGTGATCTGCCCACCTCGGCTTCCCAAAATGTTGGGATTACAGGCATGAGCCACCGCGCCTGGCCACAACTACAGGTTTTAAAGGGCACTTTACAAACTGTCCCCCAAAACAGCCTGTCAGTGTCCCACTGAATACTAAAGAGTCACAGAAAAAGATGAAAGAGCAGTGTAGTTATTCAGGGCGGGATTTCTGTGCAATAAATTACATCATAAAGACAAGTGAAAACCACTGGGGTCTGAGGATTAGTCTGAGATAGTAATGTACTGATGCTTACTGTCTGATACTGAGGGTTGTATTGTGGTTATGCAGGAGAATGTCTTTATTTATTGGAAATATCCAGTCAAGTATGTAGGGGTGATGTGTACTCTTTTTTTCTTTTTTTTGAGATGGAGTCTCGCTCTGTTGCCCAGGCTGGAATGCAGTGGCTCAATCTTGGCTCACTGCAGGCTCCGCCTCCCGGGTTCATACCATTCTCCCACCTCAGCCTCCCAAGTAGCTGGGACTACAGGTGCCCACCACCACGCCCGGCTAATTTTTTGTATTTTTAGTAGAATCAAGGTTTCAGTGTGTTAGCCAGGATGGCCTCGATCCTTGACCTCGTGATCCACCCACCCTGGCCTCTCAAAGTGCTGGGATTACAGGCGTGAGCCACTGCACCCAGCCGGGGGTGATGTGTATTCTATGGGTAGTTTGCTCTCAGATGGTTCAGAGCAAAGTGTTATAGTATAGTTTTTGATTTAGAGTATAGTCTTTTCTGTAATTGGAGAATATTTTAAATTAGAAAGTTAAATTAGAAAAGAAGGAGAAAGAGCAGGAGGAGGAAGAGGAGAAAGTTGTTAAAATAAAAACAGTTTATGCTGAGCTCGGTTTGACAGCTGATTAGATTGAAAGAAGATCAAATGCAACACACTTCTGCATAAGTGTTTAAATATCTGTGACAGCTACACTAATGTGTGTAGGAAACCCTGTGTGTGTTTCCTTTTTCTGCTCTCACAGCCGTGTATTACTTGGCTTGTATCCTGTGACCTGCCAGATTCACCAGTTACTTCCAGTAATTGTTCTCTGCAAATTAAAGTGGTTCCAGTCCTTCCTTTTCAATTATCCTTCCTCCCCAACCATACCGCACTGGCTAGGACTTTGAGTTCAATGCTGAGTAGATGTGATCGCAGAAACATGCTTGGAATTGGTCCCAATCATGGAAGGAATGGATTCAATATTTTACTATTTTCACTGATGTTAGCGATAGCTTTTTTTTTTTTTCTTTTTGAGACAGAGTCTCGCTCTGTCGCCCAGGCTGGAGTGCAGTGGCCGGATCTCGGCTCACTGCAAGCTCCACCTTCCGGGTTTTACATTTTACTCCATTCTCCTGCCTCAGCCTCCCGAGCAGCTGGGACCACAGGTGCCCGCCACCTCGCCCGGCTAGTTTTTTTTTTTGTATTTTTTAGTAGAGACGGGGTTTCACCGTATTAGCCAGGAAGGTCTCGATCTCCTGACCTCGTGATCCACCCATCTCGGCCTCCCAAAGTGCTGGGATTACAGGCTTGAGCCACCGCACCCAGCCAATAAATTCCAATTCTTACACAGCTGTAGAAATATTTAAGTGATCTATACCTCTTGTGACTATTTTGCTAAGTAAGGTTTTTCAAGAAATTTCTCTATTTCATCTAAGTTGTAGAATTTTTTTCACATAAAGTTATTCATGAGATCCCACTATTATCCTTTTAATAGCTGTAGAGTTTGTAATAATATCCCATCATTAATTCTTGATGTTGGTGTTTCAGGCCATTGTTCTTTTTCTTTTGAGGTTTGGTTTATTAATTTTATTAATTGTGTTGATCACTTCTGAGACCCAACTCTTGGCTTGTTGATTTCTTTTATTCTTTGTATTCTATTTCATTAATTTGTACTCTATTATTTCTTTCCCTCCCTGCTACTGCCTCCGAGTTTAATTTACACTTATTTTACGGGTGAGTAATGCAGACCTCTGAGTCACTGATTTTGATACCATTCTTCTTTTAATCCTTAACAACTTCGCTGAGATATACTTTATATATCACATATATAACCATAGAATTCTTCCATTTGAATATATTTATAGACATGTATAACCACCAATAAAATCAATTTTTGAACATTTTCATCATCACCCCAAAAAGACTCCATACCCATTAGCAGTCACTCCTTGTTTCCCCAAATTCCCAACTCTTAACAGAAGCCTTGAAAGCTGTGCATTTCACTCTAAGCACTGGTGTAGTGGCGTCCCACACATTTCCACATGTTATATAATCATCATCATTTATTTTGAAATATTTTGAATTCTCTTTTGATTTCATCCATGAACTGTGAATTATTTATAAGTAAGTTGCTTAATATTCACATATTGGGATTCTTTCTAGATATAGTTATTAATTTCACTGAGATCAGAGAATATATTTTATATAATTTCCTTCATTTCAAATGTTTTTAGATTTGTTTCATAGTTCACAATGTGGTCTATCTTGGTGGAAGTACCATGTTCATAGAAAAGAAGGAATCTGCGGTACAGGTTGCATGTATGCGCTATAAATGTCAATTAACCCGTTTATGCCTGAGGTTGCAATTTTTTGAAATTTTACAATTAGACCTTGGCTATGACCTTGAGCAGTAGGATATAAATAATTCCACATGTTTAGCATTCCAATAATGGAATATTAGGCATAAACATTTGTCAAGATGGTTGACGGTGTTCAGATCTGTTATTTTACTGTTTTCATCAGATCATTCTATCGATTGGTAAGAAGGGGGTGATATGATCTCCCTTTAATCCTTTTGAGTGTTGCTTCATGCATTTTAAAGTTCTATCATTAGGCATATACACATTTATGATTATTATGCCTTCTGATGAATTTACCCTTTTAACACTACCAATAGCGCCTTAAAAAAAAATCTCTGCAAATAGCAAGTGAAAACCTGATAAAAAGCTCTTGGTGCCTCTGGATCTGGGCAGTCCCCAGCCTTCTGTTCAGCTGTTCTTCCCACCTCTCACATGAAACATAGTCTATGAAAGGCTGAGGACGTCACATCCGCGTTAATGCAGGCTTCCTAGAACCCACATTACTCATTCATCCAAGGAGGGCACATCAGCACCTGGTGACCACACTGTGCAAGGAATCGTGGAGCTCAGCCAAAAAACCCAAACTGTGAAAAACAACTTCCTTGATGATGTGTTATGATGATGACACTACCAATGATAAAAATGTGATCATTCAGTAGTAGTGCTGGGGCAACTAAGGTTACTGCTGAAAAATAATAAAGCTTCTTGCTTATGCTCTTCCTATAAAGAAATAGAGACTAGTTCTATCAAGGTGTCAACTGTAAAGTATGAAACCACACAAGTACTGCATGAGAAATTTTTCTTTCAAGTTTGGAGAGAGAAAGGACCTTCTCAGTCTCACGAGAAACTAAAAAGTTGCGTAAAGTTAATTATATAAAAATTAGGAAGAAAACTGCATGGAAGAAATCATGACTAACATGAAAACAAACTAGGAGAAAATATTTGCAATGAAAACCACACTTAAAAGCACAGTTTCCTTAACCTATAGGAATTCATACCAAAAAATCTAGAAAGAACATCAACAAGAAAGTAGCAGACTTGAACAACACAACTAACAACTAGACCAGACAGATGTCTATAAAACACTCTACTCAATCAAAACAAGATATACATTCTTTTAAAGTGCACATAGAACATTCTCCAAAACAGACCATATGCTCGGCCATAAGATAAACCTTAATACACTTAAAAGGATAGAAATAATACAAAGTACACTCTCCTACCACAATGGAATAAAATTAGAAATCAATAGCAGGAAGAAACTGGGGAACCTCACAGCTATATAAAAATTAAATAGCACACTCCTAAACAACCAACTTGTCTAAGAAGAAATAAAAAGAGAAATCAGAAAATACGACGAATGAAAATGAAGACACAACATATGAAAACCTATGGGATACAGCTAACATAACTGAAGTTTACAGAGAAATTGTCTATTAAGGAACAAGAAATATCCTTCCTAAATGTCTATTAAGGAAGAAGAAATATCTCAATCTATAACCTAATAATCCACTCTAAGACACTGGAAAAAGAAGAGCAAACTATACATAAAGCAAGCAGAAGGAAGAAAATAATACAGATTAGAGCAGAAATTAATGAGACGGAGAATAGAAAAACAACAGAGTAAATTAATGAACTCAAAATCTAGTTCTTTGAATTGATTGATATATTGGCACAACTAATGGTATTACAAAAATTAACACAGGGAAAAAATAAGACTCAAATTATAGTCACACACTGCATGATGACGTTTTGGTCAACAATGAACCACATATGTGACGATGGTCCCATAATATTATGATGGAGCAGAAAAATTCCTATCGCTTAGTAATGTCATAAGTCAATGCATTACTCAGGTGTTTGTGGCAATGCTGATGTAAACAAACCTACTCCACTGCCAGTTGTTTAAAAGTATAGCACATATAATGAATTTCTATATGTAATATTTGATACTGATAATAAATGACTTACTGATTTATGTGTTTTTGATACTATGCAGTGTATTGTTATTTTAGAGTGTACTCCTACTTACAAATGAAAAAGGTAACTGTAAAACTGCCTCATGCAGTTTTCCAGAAGAAGGTATTGTTATCAGAGGAGATAGGAGATGACAGCTTCACGTGTGTCTGCCCCTGAAGATCCTCCAATGCGACAAGATGTGGAGGTGAAGGACAGTGATGTTGCTGAACCTCTCCTTGTGTAGGCGAAGGTTAATGTGTGTGTTTCTTTCTTTCTTTCTTTCTTTCTTTCTTTCTTTTTTTTTTTTTTTTTTTTTTTTGAGACGAAGTCTCACTCTGTCGCCCAGGCTGGAGTACAGTGGCACGATCTCAGCTCACTGCAACCTCTGCCTCCCAGGTTCAAGCGATTCTCCTGCCTCAGCCTCCCGAGTAGCTGGGACTACAGGTGCCTGTCACCATGCCTGGCTAATTTTTTGTATTTTTAGTAGAGACAGCATTTCACCATGTTAGCTGGGATGGTTTCAATCTCCTGACCTCGTGATCTGCCTGCCTTGGCCTCCCAAAGTGCTGGGATTACAGGTGTGAGCCACCGCGCCCAGCCAATGGGTGTGTTTCTGTCTTAGTTTTTAACAAAAAAAAATTTTAAGTAAAAAAAAATTTTAAGTTAAAAATATAAAAATGCCTATAGAATGAGAATATAAAGAACATATTTTTGTACAGTTGTACAATGTGTTTGTTTTTTAAGCTAAGTGTTGTTAAAACGAGTGAAAAAGTTTTAAAAATTAAAAACTTTATAAAGTAAAACAGTTACACTAAAGTTAATATTGAAGGAAGAAAAAAAATTTTACAGATTTGGTGTAGCTTAAATGTACAGTGTTTATAAAGTCCATAGCAGTGTACAGGAATGTCCCAGGCCTTCACATTCACTCACCATTCACTGACTCACCCAGACAAGATCCAGTCCTGAAAGCTCCATTCATTGTAAGTGCCCTAGACAACCGCACCATTTTTTTAAACTTTTTATACTATATTTTTATTGGGCCTTTTCTATGTTCACATATGTTTAGGAACTCAAATACTTATCATTGTGTTACAATTGCCTACCAGTACAGGTTTGTAATCTAAGAGCAATAGGCTATATCATCTAGGTTTGTGGAAGTACACTCTATGATGTTTGCACAATGATGCACTTCTCAGAATGTGTTCCCATCACCAACTGAGGCAATGACTGTATTAGAATCAGAAATGAGAGACAGCACATTACTACAGATTATACAGAAATTTAAAAATTATGAAAGAATACTATGAAACCTGTACAATAAAAAATTAGGTACCTTAGATGAAAGGGACAAATTTCTAGAAAGACACAAACTACTGAAAGTGAATCAAGATGAAATAGACAATTTGCATAGACAAACAGCAAGTAAAGATTTTGACTCAGTAATCAAAAACTACTCCTAAAGAAAAGTCATTTTTCACAAGATGGCACTGAAAGCAAAGAAGGAAGCTCCTGCTCCTCCTAAAGCTGAAGCAATGCAAAGCCTTTGAAGGCCAAGAAGGCAGTGTAGAAAGATGTCCAGAGCCATGAAAAAAAGAATATCCATACGTCATCCACCTTCTAGTGGTCCAAGCTACTGAGACTCTGGAGAGCACCCCCAGGAGAAACAAGCTTGACCACTATGCTGTCATCAAGCTTCCAATGACCACTGAGTATGCCATGAAGTAGATAGAAGACAACAACACACTTGTGTTCATTGTGGATGTTAAAACCAACAAGCACCAGATCAAACAGGCTGTGAAGAAGCTCTATAACATTGATGTGGCCAAGGTTCAACACCCTGATTATGCCTGATGGAGAGAAGGCGGCATATGTTTGACTGGCTCCTGATTACCATGCCTTGGATTTTGCCAACAAAACTGGGATCATCTAAACTGAATCCAGTTGGCTAATTCTAAATATATGTGTATGTTTTCACCAGAAAAAAAAAAGGTCAAGGCCCAGTTGCCTTTACCATTGAATTATACCAACCATTTCAAGAAGAATTCATACCAATTATTCACAAACCCTTTTTAAAGACAGTGGAGGAGGCAGCACTTTCCAATTCATTGTATAAGGACAATATTACTGATATGGTTTGACTGTGTCCCCACCCAAATCTCATCTTGAATTCCCATATGTTGTGGGAGGGATCCAATGGGAGGTAATTGAATCATGTGGGGCAGGTCTTTCCCTTGCAGTTCTCATGATAATGAGTAAGTCTCACAAGATCTGATGGTTATCATAAGGGGGAATTTTCCTGCACAAGCTGTTTGCTTGCTGCCATCCATTTAAGACATGACTTGCTCCTCCTTGCCTTCTGCCATTATTGTGAGGCTTCCCCAGCCACGTAGAACTGTAAGTCCAATTAAACCTCTTTCTTTGTAAATTGCCCAGTCTTGGGTATGTCTTTATCAGCAGCATGAAAAAAAAACAAAACAAACAAACAAACAAACAAAAAAACTAATACAGTAAATTGGTACCAGTAGAGTAGGGAACAGCTGAAAAGATACCTGAAAATGTGGAAGCAACTTTGGAACTAGGTAATAGGCAGAAGTTGGAACAGTTTGGAGGGCTCAGAAGAAGACAGGAAAATGTGGGAAAGTGTGGAACTTCCTACAGACTTGTTGAATGGCTTTAACCAAAAGCCGAATAGTGATATGGACAATAAAGTCCAGGCTGAGGTGGTCTCAGATGGAGATGGGGAACTTGTTGGGAACTGGAGCAAAGGTGATTCTTGTTATGTTTAAGCAAAGAAAGCAAAGAGAGGTGACATTTTGTCCCTTCCCTAGAGATCTGTGGAGCTTTGAACTGGGAAGAGATGATTTGCGATATCTGGCAGAATAAATTTCTAGGCAGCAAATCATTCAAGGGGTGACCTGGGTGCTGTAAAAGGCATTCAGTTTTATAAGGGAACAAGAGCATTAAAGTTTGGAAAATTTGCAACCTGACTATGTGACAGAAAAGAAAACCTATTTTCTGAGGAGAAATTCAAGCTGGCTGCAGAAATCTGCATAAGTAAGGAGGAACTGAATGTTAATCCCCAAGACAATGGGGAAACGTCTCCAGGGCGTGTCAGAGGTCTTCATGGCAGCCCCTCCCATCACAAGCCTGAGGGCCGAAGAGAAAATAGTTTCGTGGTAGGAGCCCAGGGTCTTCTGCTGTGTGCAGTCTAGGGACTTTGTGCCCTACATTCCAGCCACTCCAGCTGTGACTAAAAGGGGCCAAGGTACAGCCTGGGTTGTTGCTTCAGAGGGCGTAAGCCCCAAGATTTGGCAGCTCCCACATGGTGTTAAGCCTGCAGGTGCACATAAGTCAAGAACTGAGGTTTGGGAACCTCCACGTAAATTTCAGAAGATGTACGGAAATGCCTGGATGCCCAGGCAAAAGTTTGCTGCAGGGGCAAGGCCCTCATGGAGACCCTCTGCTAGGGTAGTGTGGGAGGGAAATGTGGCGGAGTCCCTACTGGGGCACTGCTTAGTGGAGCTGTGAAAAGAGGGCCATCGTACTTTAGACCCCAGAATGGTAGAATTGCAGATCACTTACACCGGGTGCCTAGAAAAGCTGCAGACGCTCAACACCAGCACATGAAAGCAGTCAGGAGGGGCGCTATACCTTGCATTACCACAAGGGTGGAGCTGCCCAAGACCATGGGAACCTGCCTCTTGGCATCAGTGTGACCTGGATGTAAGACATGGAGTCTAATGAGATCATTTGGAGCTTTAAGATTTGACTGCCCTGCTGGATTTCAAACTTGCATGGGGCCTGTAACCCCTTTGTTTTGGAAAATGTCACCCATTTGGAATGGCTGTATTTACCCAATGCCTGTACCCCCATTGTATCTAGGAAGTAACTAACTTGCTTTAGATTTTATAGGCTTATAGGCAAAAGGGACTTGCTTTGTCTCAGATGAAACTTTGGATGGCAAACTTCTGAGTTAATGCTGAAATAAGACTTTGGGGGACTGTTGGGAAGGCATGATTGGTTTTGAAATGTAAGGACATGAGATTTGGGAGGGGCCAGAGGTGGAATGATATGGTTTGGATGTATTCTCACCCAAATTTCATCTTGAATTCCCACATGTTGTGGGCGGGACCTGGTGGGAAGTAATTGAATCACAGGGGCAGGTCTTTCCCATGCTGTTCTCATTACAATGAGTAAGTCTCATGGCATCTGATGGTTATTATAAGGCAGAGTTTTCCTGCACAAGCTCTTTGCTTGCTGCCATCTATGTAAGATGTGACTTGCTCCTCCTTGCCTTCTGCCATGATTGTGAGGCTTCCCCAGCCACATGAACTATAAGTCCAATTAAACCTCCTTCTTTTGTAAATTGCCAGCCTTGGGTATGTCTTCATCAGCACCACATAAACGGATTAATACAATTAGCTTAATATTAAGACCAGAAAAGGACCTCACAAAAAAAGAAAACTACAGACTAATGATTCTTATGAATATGGTTGCAAAAATCTGCAACAAAATACTAGCAAGTTGAATCCAAAAGCATACAAAAAGAATTATAGGCCGGGCGCGGTGGCTCAAGCCTGTAATCCCAGCACTTTGGGAGGCCGAGACGGGCGGATCACGAGGTCAGGAGATCGAGACCATCCTGGCTAACACAATGAAACCCCGTCTCCACTAAAAATACAAAAAAATTAGCCGGGCGTGGTGGCGGCGCCTGTAGTCCCAGCTACTCGGGAGGCTGAGGCAGGAGAATGGCGGGAACCCGGGAGGCGGAGCTTGCAGTGAGCCGAGATCGCGCCACTGCACTCCAGCCTGGGCGACAGAGCGAGACTCCGCCTCAAAAAAAAAAAAAAAAGAATTATATACCAGGATCAAATAAGTTTTATCCTAGGAATGCAAGATAGGTTCAACATCCCAAAATAAATTGATGTAACAAATTATATCAATAGAATAAAAACCAAAAGTCAGATGATTATCTCAAAAACACAGAGAAAGCATTTTACTAACTCCAACACCCTTTTATGATTAAAATCACAAAATAAGAATAAAAGTGAACTTCCTAGGTCAGGCGTGGCGGCTCATGCCTGTAATCCCAGCACTTTGGGAAGTCGAGGCAGGAAGATCACGAGGTTAGGAGATCGAGACCATCTGGCTAACACGGTGAAACCCCGTCTCTACTAAAAAAAATACAAAAAATTAGCCAGGTGTGGTGGCAGGTAGTCCCAGCTACTCAGGAGGCTAAGGCAGAAGAATGGCATGAACCTGGGAAGCAGAGCTTGCAGTGAGCCAAGATCGCACAACTGCACTCCAGCCTGGGCAACACAGCAAGACCCCATCTCAAAAAAAAAAAGTGAACTTCCTCAACCTGATAAAGAATATCTACAAAAACCCACAGCTAACATTGTAATGGTGAACAACTGAAAGATTTTCTCCAAAAAAGATATCTGTTTTCACTGCTTTTATTCATTATCATACTGGAGGCTCTAGCCAGGACAATTAGGTAAGAAAAAGAAATAAAAAGCGTCCAGATCGGAAAGGAAAAGGTAAAACTTTCTCTATTTGCAAATTATATGATCTTATAGAGAGAAAATCCTAAGGAAGCCACTATAAAAGCATTAATAATAATAAGCAAGTTCTGCAAGGTTATAGAATACAAGATCAATGTATGAAAATCAATTATATTTGCATACACTCAAGATGAATCCTAAAATGAAATTAAGAAAAGGTTTTATCCACAATAGTATAAAAAAGTATTAAATATCTAGAAATAAGTTTAACAAAATCAACCCAAAATTTATAGTCTGCAAACTACAAAACATTGTTTGTAAAAATTAGAGGTGATCTAAATAAATTTTTAAAAACTTATGCTTTTGGATCAAAAGCCTTCTCATTGTTAAGATGTCAATAACCTCTAAACTGAGCGACAGGTGCAACACAATCCCTGTGAGAAACTCAGTTGATTTTAGAAATTGGCAAGCTGATCCTAAAATTAATATGGAATTTCAAAAAGCCCAGCATTAACAAAATAATTCTGGAAAAGGAAAACAAAAAAAGGAAGATTCATACTTCCTGGTGTCAAAACTTGCTACAAGACAGTGTGGCACTGGAAAAAGGACAGATATAGATCAATGGAAAAGAATTGAGAGTCCAAAAATACACCCATACCTTTACGGTCAATTGGTTTTTGACAAGGATGCCAAGACTATTTAATGGAAAAAATCATCATTTCAATGAATGGCAACTGGATAGCCACATGCAAAAGAATGTAGCTGGAATCTTATCTGATGCCATTTACAAAAATTAATTGAAAATGCATCAAGAGTTAAGCTACAAAACTCTTAGGAGAAAACATGGGAATAAAGATTCGTAACCTTGGATTTGGCAAAGGATCAATAAGTATCTGTTGAACAGAAAAACCAGAAACTGTAGAAAACACAAAACTTGAAGAACATGGAAAAAGAATGTTATTGATGAATTTTGAGATGATTTTTGTATATGGTATATGGTAAGGAAAAGAGAGGTGTCAAGGATTAGAGATCAGTCTTAGAATGTACCTGGTGGACACAACTCTCCCAAAGGACTGTGTTCCCATTGCTGTGTGCCGACTGATTGATCATGAACTTTGATGATTGCAGCTGAGCCAGGTACGACCTATGGGGACAAAGCAAGGACTGGCATGAGTGGCTTCCAGATCTTACCCATTACAAGATCAATCTTACATTCCATTCCCCCAACCCTCCAAAATTAGACAGAACTTGCATCTTTCTCCCAGTTATGAAACTCAACCATTTGTTTGTACTCAAATTTGTCTCTTTGTCCCCACCCCTGCCCAGCCCTTGGCAACTACCATTCTACTGTCTGTTTCTATGAATTTGACTACTGTACATACTTCATATAAATGGTAACATACAGTGCCTTATGTTTTTCTTGTGGCTGTCATATTTCAATTAGCATAATATCATCATGATCCATCCATGTGGTACCATGCATTGGAATTTCCTTCCTTTCCATTGTGTGTATATATATCATATTTTGTTTATCCATTCATCTATCCATGAGCACTTGGTTTGTGTTCACATCTTGGCTATTGTGAATAACGCTGCTATGAACATGGGTTCACAAAATCTCTTTGAGCCCCTTCTTTCAATTCTTTTGGATATATACCCCAAGGTAAAATTGCAGTTTTATTACAAGAGTTGTATAATTCTTGTAGATCTTAGACTTAGAGGCTGCATATGAAAAGTCAATAGTTACCATCCTACTCAATAGTGAAAGACTAAAAGTTTTTTCTCCAAGATCAGGAACAAGACGTGGAGACCTCCTTTTATCACTTCTATAGTATCAGAGTAATGCGGGGCCTACAGAGTTAGAAAGTGTTCCCTCCAACTCAGTTTCTTGGAAGAGTTTGAGGAGAATTCATGTTAGCTCTTTAAATGTTTGATGGACGTCATCATTGAAGCCAACTGGTCCTGGGCTTTTCTTTGCTGGGAAGTTTTGAATTATGGATTCTATCTCCTCACTATAACTGTGTTCAAAATCTCTATTTCTTAATGATTCAATATTGGTGGGTAGTGTGTTTTTAATAATTTACCAGTTTTATCAATGTGATCTACTTTGTTGACATGCAATTATTCATAGTATTTTTTATAATCCTTTGGATTTCTGTAAATTTGTTTGAAATGTCCCCTCTTTCATTTCTGATTTTGATTATTTGTGTTTTCTGTCTTTTTTCTTAGTCCATCTAGGTAAAGGTTTGTACATTTTATGGATCTCTCCAAAGAGCCAACTTTCAGTTTCTTTGAGTTTCTCTGTAGTTTTTCTATTCTCTATTTCTGTTATCTCTGACCTAATCTTTATTACTTACTCTTTTTTTCCTGATTTTGGGCTTAGTTTGCTCTTCATTTTCTTTCCTTTCTTTTCTTTTCTTTCTTTCTTTTTTTTTTTTTTTTTGAGACAGAGTCTCGCTCTGTTGCCCACGCTGGAGTGCAGTGGCGTGATCTTGGCTCACTGCAAGCTCCGCTTCCTGGGTTCATGCCATTCTCCTGCCTCAGCCTCATGAGTAGCTGGGACTACAGGTGCCCGCCACCACACCCAGCTGTTTTTGTATTTTTAGTAGAGACGGGGTTTCACTGTGTTAGCCAGGATGGTCTCTATCTCCTGACCTTGTGATCCGCCCACCTCGGCCTCCCAAAGTGCTGGGATTACGGGCGTCAGCCACCATGCCCGGCCGTTTGCTCTTCATTTTCTACTTCATTATGTAAAGGTAGATTGTTGATTTGAGCTATTTTTTAAAATGTATTTACAGCTGTCATTTTTCATTTTAGCACTGCTTTCATATATCCTGTAAGTTTTGGTATATTGTTTTCGTTTGTCTCAAGATACTTTCCTTTGAAACATTTTTTAAATTTCCGTAGGTTTGAGGGTACAACTGTTTTTTTTTGTTTTTTTTTGTTTTTGTTACATGGATAAGTTCTTTAGTGGCGATTTCTGAGATTTTAATGTGCCTGTCATCTGTCTCAAGATATTTTCTTTTTTGGGGGGGTGGGGCCTCCCGAGATCTGCCCACCTTGGCATCCCAAACTGCTGGGATTAAAGGCGTGAGCTACAGAGCTCAGCCTCTCAAGATATTTTCTAATTTCCTTTTTGATTTTTTTTTTATCCATTGGTTGTTTTAGATTTTTTAATTTTCACATATTTTCAGATTCTTCAGTTTTCCTTCTGCTATTGATTTATAATTTCTTTTATTGTGATTGGAAAAGATACTCCATATTATTTCAATTTTTAAAATTGTATTAAGGCTTGTTTTGTGGCCTAACATATCGTGTGTTCTGGAGAATGTTTCATGTACCCTTGAGAAAAATGGATATTCTCCTGTGATTGGGCGGTGTTCACATACACACAGACACACACACACTTTTACTAATGAGGGTTATATGATGTGTACATTTTTTAAAAAGCAGGATACTGAATCAAATATTAAATAATGAACTTCAATTTTTAAAAGGCACCTTACAACCTGAACCCCAAAACAGTCTGTCAATGTCCCATGAAATACTAGAGTCAGAAAAAGATGAAAGAGCAGTATAGTTATTCAGGACAGGATTTCTGTACAATAAATTACATCATAAAGACAAGTGAAAACCATTGGGGTCTGAGGATTAGCTGGTAGTAATGTACTGATGCTTACTGTCTGATATTGAGGGTTGTATTGTGGTTATGCGGGAGAATGTTCTTATTTGTTGGAAATACCCACTCAAGTGTTAAAGGGTGATGTGCATTCTGTGGGTGGCTTGCTCTCAGGTGGTTCAAAGCAAAGCGTATAGTATAATTTTTGCATCTTTTCTGTAACTGGGAGATTCTTTTAATTACAAAGTTCAATTAGAAAAGGAGGAGCAGGGAGGCCAGGTGCGGTGGCTCACACCTGTAATCCCAGCACTTTGGGAGGCCGAGGCGGGCGATCACCTGAGGTCAGGAGTTCAAGACTAGCCTGGCCAACATGGTGAAACCCCATCTCTACTAAAAATATGCTGGGCGTGGTGGCGGCACCTGTAATCCCAGCTACTCCGGAGGCTGAGGCAGGAGAATCGCTTAAATTCAGGAGGCGGAGGCTGCAAGGAGTTGAGGTCGTGCTACTACACTCCAGCCTGGACAACAAGAGCGAAACTCCGTCGGAAAGGCCAGGCCAGGCCAGGCCAGGGAAGGGAGGGAAGGCCAGGCCAGGCCAGGGAAGGGAGGGAAGGCCAGGCCAGGCCAGGCCAGGCCAGGGGAGGGGAAGGCAGGCCAGGCCAGGCCAGGGAACAACGGAAGGGCAGGCCGGGCCAGGCCAGGGAAGAACGGAAAGCAGGCTGGGCCAGGCCAGGGAACAACGGAAGGGCTGGCCGGGCCAGGCCAGGGAACAACGGAAGGGCAGGCCGGGCCAGGCCAGGGAACAACGGAAGGGCAGGCCGGGCCAGGCCAGGCCAGGCCAGGGAACAACGGAAGGGCAGGCCGGGCCAGGCCAGGGAACAACGGAAGGCAGGCCGGGCCAGGCCAGGGAACAACGGAAGGCAGGCCGGGCCAGGCCAGGGAACAACGGAAGGCAGGCCGGGCCAGGCCAGGGAACAACGGAAGGGCAGGCCGGGCCAGGCCAGGCCAGGCCAGGGAACAACGGAAGGGCAGGCCGGGCCAGGCCAGGGAACAACGGAAGGCAGGCCGGGCCAGGCCAGGGAACAACGGAAGGCAGGCCGGGCCAGGCCAGGGAACAACGGAAGGCAGGCCGGGCCAGGCCAGGGAACAACGGAAGGCAGGCCGGGCCAGGCCAGGGAACAACGGAAGGGCAGGCCGGGCCAGGCCAGGGAACAACGGAAGGGCAGGCCGGGCCAGGCCAGGGAACAACGGAAGGCAGGCCGGGCCAGGCCAGGGAACAACGGAAGGGCAGGCCGGGCCAGGCCAGGGAACAACGGAAGGCAGGCCGGGCCAGGCCAGGGAACAACGGAAGGCAGGCCGGGCCAGGCCAGGGAACAACGGAAGGCAGGCCGGGCCAGGCCAGGGAACAACGGAAGGCAGGCCGGGCCAGGCCAGGGAACAACGGAAGGGCAGGCCGGGCCAGGCCAGGGAAGAACGGAAAGCAGGCTGGGCCAGGCCAGGGAACAACGGAAGGGCTGGCCGGGCCAGGCCAGGGAACAACGGAAGGGCAGGCCGGGCCAGGCCAGGGAACAACGGAAGGGCAGGCCGGGCCAGGCCAGGCCAGGCCAGGGAACAACGGAAGGGCAGGCCGGGCCAGGCCAGGGAACAACGGAAGGCAGGCCGGGCCAGGCCAGGGAACAACGGAAGGCAGGCCGGGCCAGGCCAGGGAACAACGGAAGGCAGGCCGGGCCAGGCCAGGGAACAACGGAAGGGCAGGCCGGGCCAGGCCAGGGAACAACGGAAGGGCAGGCCGGGCCAGGCCAGGGAACAACGGAAGGGCAGGCCGGGCCAGGCCAGGGAACAACGGAAGGGCAGGCCGGGCCAGGCCAGGGAACAACGGAAGGCAGGCCGGGCCAGGCCAGGGAACAACGGAAGGGCAGGCCGGGCCAGGCCAGGGAACAACGGAAGGCAGGCCGGGCCAGGCCAGGGAACAACGGAAGGGCAGGCCGGGCCAGGCCAGGGAACAACGGAAGGGCAGGCCGGGCCAGGCCAGGGAACAACGGAAGGGCAGGCCGGGCCAGGCCAGGGAACAACGGAAGGCAGGCCGGGCCAGGCCAGGGAACAACGGAAGGGCAGGCCGGGCCAGGCCAGGGAACAACGGAAGGCAGGCCGGGCCAGGCCAGGGAACAACGGAAGGCAGGCCGGGCCAGGCCAGGGAACAACGGAAGGGCAGGCCGGGCCAGGCCAGGGAACAACGGAAGGGAGGCCGGGCCAGGCCAGGGAACAACGGAAGGGCAGGCCGGGCCAGGCCAGGGAACAACGGAAGGCAGGCCGGGCCAGGCCAGGGAACAACGGAAGGGCAGGCCGGGCCAGGCCAGGGAAGGCCAGGGAAGGGAAGGGAAGGCCAGGGGAGGGGAGGGGAGGCCAGGGGAAGGGAGGGGAGGCCAGGGGAGGGGAGGGGAGGGGAGAGGAGGGGAGGGAAGGGAAGGGAAGGGGGAGAAGGAGCAGGAGAAGGTGGAGGACGAGAAGGACGAGGCTGTTAAATATAGCTTAGGCTGAGCTTAGTTTGACTGCTGCCAGGATTTAAAAGAGATCAAATGCAACCCCTTTCTACATAAAAGTCTCTCTAGTATTTGGCGACAGCTACATTAGTGTCTGTTCCTCAAACTGTTTCTCTTTTCTGCTCTCACAGTCCTATTTCCTTGTGTAGTACCTGGCTTGTATCTTGTGACCTGCTAGAGCCACCTGTTAGTTCTAGTAGTTCTCTGCAAATGAAAGTAGTCCCATTCCTTCCTTCCCAATTATTCTGTCTTTCTCTCCTGCCATACTGCATTGGCTAGGACCCTGAGTTCAATGCCAAATGGATGTGATCTACAGGAACATGCTTGGAATTGGTCCTAATCATGGAATGAACGCATTCAATATTCTACTATTTTAACAGATGTTAGCCATAGCTTTTATACATGCATTTAATCAGTTTTAAAGAAGTTCTCTTCTGTTTCTAAAGAGAATTATTAAATCATAAATGGAAGTCAAAGTTTGTCAAATGTTCTTTCTGCTTCCATTGATGTGTTTATATAGCTTTTCTCCTTCATGCTGTTAATATCATGAGTAACACTAATTTTCAGATCTTAATCCAACTGTATTCCTGGAATAAACCCTACTTTCTTACAGTGTATTATCTTCTTGGAGAATTCAATTGGCTATTGTTGAATTAAGGATTTTTACATCTGTATCTATAATAGATATTGATCAGTATTTTTCTTTTTTTGTAACTTCTGTCAGATTCTGGTATCAGAATGATGTTTGCCTTTTAAAACAGTAAAGAAGTTTTTCCTCCTTCTTTATGTTCTGAAACAATTTGTCAACTGTTGGTGTTTCTTCCAAAAATATTTATAGAATTCAGTGAAATGACATGGGCCTAGTTTTCATCATGTGAGCATTTAAACAATGAATTTCGCCAGGGAGGGTGGCTCACGCCTGTAATCTCAGCAGTTTGGGAGGCCAAGATGGGCAGATCACCTGAGGTCAGGAGTTCAAGACCAGCCTCGCCAACATGGTGAAATCCCACCTCTACCAAAAATACAAAAAAATTAGCTGAGCATGGTGGTGGGTGCCTGTAATCCCAGCTTCTCAGGAAGCTGAGGCAGAAGAATCGCTTGAACCCAGGAGGCAAAGTTTCCAGTGAGCCAAGATTACACCACTGCACTCCCGCCTGCGTGACAGAGCAAGACTCCAACTCAAAAAATAACATAAATAAATAAACAAACAAACAATGAATTGCAATTCATAGACAACTTTAGGAATATTTAAATTATCTTTACTTCTTATGGCTATTTTGCTAAGTAGTGTTTTTTAAGAAATTTGTCTATTTAATCTAAGTTGTCAAATTGATCGGCATAGTTATTCGTAAGATCCCACTATTATCCTTTTAATGGCTGTAGAGCTTGTAATAATATCCCATCATTAATTCTTGATATTGGTATTTTGTGCTGTTGTTCTTTTTTTCTTTTAAAGTTTGGTTTATTACTTTTTTTTTTTCTGAGATGGAGTTTCACTCTTGTTGCCCAGGCTGGAGTGCAGTGGTGCAATCTTGGCTCACTGCAACCTCTGCCTCCTAGGTTCAAGCGATTCTCCTGCCTCAGCCTTTCAAGTATCTGGGATTACAGGCATGCACCAGCACGCCTGGCTAATTTTTTATTTTTAGTAGAGACAGGGTTTCTCCATGTTGGTCAGGCTGGTCTCAAACTCCAGACCTCAGGTGATCTGCCCGCCTCGGCCTCCCAAAGTGCTGGGATTACAGAGATGAGCCACCTCCCCCAACCAGTTTATTACTTTTATTAATTTTGTTGATCATTTAGGAGAACCAACTCTTGGCTTGTTGATTCCTTTTATTGTTTGAATTCTATTTCATTGATTTCAGTCTTATTATTTCCTTGTCATCTTGGTACTACCTTTGAGTTTAATTTATACTTACTTTACAGGTGAGTAATGCAGACCTCTGAGTCATTGATTTTGATGCCATTCTTCTTTTAATCCTTAAGAACTTTACTGAGATATACTTTATGTATCATATAATTCTTTAAATATATTTACAGAAGTGTATAACCATCAATAAAATCAATTTTTGAACATTTTCATCATCACCCCAAAAAGAAACTCCAGGCCAGGCACAGCGACTTACGCCTGTAATCCCAGCACTTTGGGAGGCTGAGGTAGGTGGATCATGAGGTCAGGAGTTCAAGACCAGCCTGGTCAACATGGTAAAACCTCATCTCTACTAAAAATACAAAAACGAACCAGGTGTAGTGGCAGGCGCCTGTAGTCCCAGTTACTCGGGAGGCTGAGGCAGGAGAATCGCTTGAACCCAGCAGGCAGAGGCTGCAGTGAGCCAGGATCATGCCACTACACTCCAGCCTGGGCGACAGAATGAGACATCATCTCAAAAAAAAAAAAAAAAGAAAAAGAAAAGAAATGCTTTGAATCCTCTTTTGATTTCATCCATGAACTATGAGTTATTTATAAATATGTTGCTTAATATTCACATTTTGGGAGTCTTTCTAGATTTTGTTATTGCTTAACACTTTAACTTCATTAAGATTAGAGAACACATTTTATATAATTTCCTTCGTTTTAAATGTTTTTAGATTTGTTTGATAGTTCATAACATGGTCTATCTTGGTGAAGTACCATGTTCATAGAAAAGAAGGTATCTCCCATAGATGTTGCATGTGTGCTCTATAAATGTCAATTAAGTCAAGGTGGTTGAAAATGTTCAGATCTGATATTTTACTGTTTTCATCTGATCATTCTATCAATTGCTAAGAAGGGGGTGACATGATCTCCCTTTAATCCTTTTGAGCGTTGCTTCATGTATTTTAAAGCTTTATACACACATTTATGATCATTATGCCTTCTGATGAATTCTTTTTGTTTGTTTGTTTGTTTTCCTTTTTTGAGACGGAGTCTGGCTCTGTCGCCAGGCTGGAGTGCAGTGGCACAATCTCGACTCACTGCAACCTCCGAATCCCTGGTTCAAGGGATTCTCCTGCCTCAGCCTCCCTAGTAGCTAGGATTACAGGCGCACGTCACCACACCCAGCTAATTTTTGTATTTTTAGTAGAGATGGGGTTTCACCAAGTTGGCCAGGATGGTCTCTATCTCTAGACCTTGTGATCTGCCCGCCTCAGCCTCCCAAAGTGCTAGAATTACAGGTGTGAGCCACTGCGCCTGGCCTGAACTCACTTTTAACACTAAAAATAGTGCCTTAAAAAAAAAAAAAAAAAAAAAACCTCTGCTAATAGCAAGTGAAAACCTGCCAACAAGCTCTTGGTGACTCTGGACCTGGGCAGTCCCCAGCCTTCTGTTCAGCTGTTCTTCCCACCTCTCATAGGAAACATAGTCTATGAAAGGCTGAGGACGTCACATCCGCGTTAGTGCAGGCTTCCTAGAACCCACATTACTCATTCATCCAAGGAGGGCACATCAGCACCTGGTGACCACACTGTGCAAGGAATCATGGAGCATCAGGAACAACGCACGACCCTCCCTTTCCTTAGGACAGTTCCTGTTCACAGGGAGATGAGGCACAGCCATCAATACCCCGAGTCATGAGGGGCTACCCTGGCAGAGGTGACAAATGCCATTGGTGGCAGGACACCGGTAGACATAGAGGGAAAAGTCCACACAGACAGGTTCCCAGGCAGAAAGGAAGTCAAGGCAGCGGGGGAGGGGAGTCAAAACAAGCGATGCTGAGACGCAGCTCTGAGGTTTGTGGGCGTCTCTGATTGAGGGAGATGGAAGGTGAGTCAGAGAAGTGAGGTTCTCAGTTCACAGATTTGGGCTCATGGGGGTGTGAGGGTGTGTGTGAGAGAGCAGGAGAGAGAGGTCTTGTTCCAGGTCTTCTCCATAGACTCTCCTGACGCTGCCGCTTCCTGAGATGAGTCATTCACCAGGGGGTTTCCTTGCCTTGTTCTTCCTGGACCCGTATTGTGTTAGGCTGTTTTAGAGGCAAGTTTGATATTCACACTGTGATTTCCTCCTTCAGGCATAGACACCCTAAAAAATGCCTTGTTGATCTTAAAATGAGCAACTCAGAATTGTTCTGAGGTTGGCTGTGGTTGCAAATCTGCTTCCTTTGAGTTTTTGTGGCTTTTTTCTGTCTTTGTTCTTTTGGTATAAAAAGACCCCTGGGTTAAGAAGCAAGCCATCTGTCTTGTAGTCTCGGGCCAGCCTCATGGTCTGGGGTAAACCACTTCTTCTCTAAACACGTTTATCATTCTGGAAATGAGAGATGGCTTTAAATGACTTCTCAGGGATCCCCAGCTGTGACCCAGTGCTAGGCAAATGCAGGCCTCATGAACAAGCACCAAATACTCCCCTGGGAAAGGTCAGCAGAACCCAGTGACCCAATCACTGCTGCTGTCCCCGAGGGTCGCTCATCCTCCTGTCCAGTCCCTCCACTGAACGAATGTTCTGCGTCTCATGCTGCTCGTCTAAAACAAGGACAATGAGGGTTCCTGTACAGTCTGGTTGTATGAGGATTAAGTGTGTTCATATGTATATAAAGTGCTGAGAACAGAGTTTCGCACAGCACATGCTGTTGTTAGTACAATCATTACTCTCAATGTTGATTTTAATGAAACCACATCCTCCACGCCAACAATACCATGAGCTGGGGCCTTGCAACCGCACAGCCTCCCTCTGCCAGAGCCAAGTAGGGAGGGATGGCGTCCCTGGAGCCGGCACAGCCTCTCTGGAGGTGGGGGGTGGGGGAGGTGGCCCCCATGCTTCCTGATCGCCATTTAGGTCCCTGGTGACACCTCCTGCACCAGACTCTGGGCTTCAGGGAGCAGGATTGACACAGGCAGGGCTCGTTTGTCCTCCCACCGGCACCAGGCGCAGACATTCTCAGAGTAAAGGGCTCATCATCTACTTCCTGGGTGAATGACTTTTCCTCCAAGCCCATGAGGTGAGCCCAGTGGTGGCCTCAGTTCACCACCTCAGGTCACAGGCTCCAGGCTCCAGCACAGGGATGGGACCCCAAAGAGCCCTGTGGACTCTGCTAAGGAACACCAGGAGCTCCCAGAGGCCAAGCGCAGGGCAGAGATGTGGAGAAGCAGCTGCTCGGAGGACCTTAGCCCTGCAGAGGCCGAAACATGGCTGCTATTATACAGAAGGGGAGGGCGAAAATGCTAGAGCCATGGCTTCTGCAGCTCCTTTTTACCACAATCGAATTGCCGAAACCACTGTTAAGGAGAAAGTCTTAAAAGCAGCCAGAGAACAAAGATCTTCTCCCCCCAGACAAGCCAGGTGTGAGGGGCCGCCTAAGCCCTGAGAAACCACAGCAGGAGGAGGTAGCGGCAGAGGACCCACCCCAGCCGGTGCTGCTCCCCTCTCCTCTTCACCAGGACTGTTCCCCGCTCCCTCCACCCAGTGCTGAGACCAACAGCAGACATGGGGGTGAGCGTGTGATGCACTTAACATGACCTAAGCCATACCAATATATTACCAACAAACTCCAATGACTTAACTTTGAAATTCTTCTCATCTAACTTCTTAAAGTGGTCATTCCTAGTGTCCCCCATTCCTACTAGTGCTCTGGACAGACTTGCCTGTGGCCTGGTGCACACGCTTCCCCCACTCTGAGCTGCAGTCTCCTCCTCTGTAAAATGTCATGATTCCTTCAATTTCCTGCTCAGAGACTCGGATGGGCTGCGAGTCCCTGTTACTCAGGGTCTCCTTGTGGGCATTGTTCTCACCCCAGGCCTTGGTGGGGGACGTGAGTGCTGGAAAAAGGCCTCAGGAAGGCAAAGAACTGACTCAGGAGTCCACATCCAGGGCTTGCTGCAGGGTCCCCAGTATGCAGCTGGACCTGCCATCCCCACCTCCTCCCAATGAGGTCACCCCAGGCAGCCCAGTCTCAGCACATCCAGGACCTGCTGCTGGGGCCAGGCCCCTGATGCTGTGCTCAGGCGGACATCCCATCCTCAGGGTGCAGGCGGTGGAGTGAGGTTGTCACCAGGACTGCAGGAAGGACAGGGCTGCAGCACGGCCCGCCAGTCTGTGTGATGCTCAAGATGGCCATGTGTCCCCCACAGTCAGCCCAGAGTCCCAAGCCACTTCAGAGAGTCAGGGCAGCCATGAGGAGAAAGGATTATGTCCACCTGGTTCTGCTGTGGGTGGGAGGCAGTTCCTCAGCCCATGAGGCTTCCAGTTTCTGGAGAAACGAAGTCATTCTGTCCACACGTTCAGGGCCTGTTCAACCACCTGGAAAAGGAGGAGTCTCCTTAGCAGGCGGGGAGGGGCCCATGCAGCACCTCTCTCCCAGAGGACAGTGGGGCGCAGGGGTGGGCTGGGGGCAGGGACACTGGACAAGGAGCCCTGGGGCTGGGGACAAGAGGGGGGCCTTCCAATTCAGGGACACACTGAGGAAGGGGGATGAGAAGGGGAACTAGAGTAAAACCAACACGTGGAAAATCTCTGTGTTGTGCTCTGACCAAGGCTGAATAAATCCCGTGACCACTTCTCATCCTCACCCTTGTCACCCAGTTGAGGAGCCGACTGCCCCACGCCTGGCTGGGCCTGAAGATGGGAAGAACTGGCCCTGCCATCTCCCAGACTTGGCTGGGAGATGTGGGGACCCCCAGCTCCAGGATAGGAACTGATGAGACCAGGGTCCAGGGGGGTGCACCGGATGTGGGGATGGGGCGATCACAAGGAGGGAAATAGAGCCAGGCTGGAGACACCAGGACTTGGGGCAGGGGTGAGCATTTCTGTCTGTGGGAACAGAGCAGAAGGAGGCAGGGCAGAGAATGTCCAGCGCCCCTGCCCTCAGTCACCACCTTCCTTCAGGTAAGGAAGGAATTTCTTCCAAAGTGCAAACTTACACAATCAGAAACACAATTAGAACTACAATCCCTACGATGATGCATAAGAGGTAACCAGCAGAGGCAGGAGTCCCTGGGCTGGTGGTCGTTGTCTCTTCAGCAGCTGAGGTTTCCACAATGGCACTGGCGCCAAATTCTTCAACACACTGGCTATCGCTCCAGGACGTACAATTACTGACCTGGACTTCCACACTAGGGCACCTGGGTACACACAGAGAGGGACGTGAGGACTCTTGAGGGAAAGCTGGCCAGGTGGGATGAAAGGGGAGCCACCCTCCGTCTCCAATGTCCCTGAGAAGGAGTCATGGGAAGGATAGCCTCCTTGTGTCTGAAGGGGGTCCCCCAAGCTCCCTTGTTGAGGCTGAAGAAGAGTCTGAGCATGCGCATTTCAGCCCCTCAGCCTCCCTGCTCTGGGAGCCTTCTGTGTTGGACACACGCTGAGCTTCCCTGGGCTGCAGAGGAGGCCTGCATTAGGAGGAGCCACACGCCAGGAGAAGGTCACAAGTCCTTGTGGCCACAAGCTGAGCCCTGTCCTCCAGTCAACCCACAGTACAAGTGAGCTCTCACCCCGACTTGTCTGCTGGTTCCTCCCAATCACAGCAAACATTAGAGGGCCAGAGAAGGACAAATTACTCTTGCCCCTTAAAGCCCAAATAGGGAAAAGACAGGACTTATTAAGGGATTGGGGCCAGGGGTGAGGCCGGCTGGATTGGCTCAGGCCTTCATGGGAACTTGAAGGAGCTCCACCCACAGCTTTCTTATGACTTTTGTTGGTCGTGGCCACTTTTGTCTTTATGGGTCCTGCCTGCATAAAAAGTATTAAAAATAACATTTTTTAAAACAGTTTGGTATAGCAACAAACACAACCCAGACTGGACTCAAGTGTTTTCTTCTCATTTCTTTTTTCGTTTGTTTGTTTTGAGACGGAGTCTCGCTCTGTCGCCCAGGCTGGAGTGCAGTGGCGCGATCTCGGCTCACTGCAAGCTCCGCTTCCTGGGTTAAAGCAATTCTCTTGCCTCAGCCTCCCGAGTAGCTGGGACTACAGGTGACCGCCACCAGCCCGGCTAATTTTTGTATTTTTAGTAGAGACGGGGATTCACCATGTTGGCCAGGCTGGTCTCGATCTCCTGACCTCAAGTGATCCGCTCTCCTCTGCCTCCCAAAGTGTTGGGATTACAGATGTGAGCCACCGCGCCCAGCTTTCTTCTCATTTCAAAAGGAAATTGCATTTCCTAGGTTTGATGAAAAGGGTCAAGGGATCTAGAAAGTTGCCTCTTGTGCCCAGTGAACAAGTCGGTCTGGCCAAGGGGACTCATGCTGGGGAGGGGTGGGAAGGGGCTGCTGCAGGGGGCAGGGGTGGGGACAGGCAGATGGACCAGGAGGGGCCACTGCAGACCCAAGAGACCCCACAGGCTCAGGGACACCCCATGGGTCTGGAGGCTCCATGGGGTCAGTGGAGAAATAGGGGTACCAGGTGACTCAGGTCTTCTTGGGTTCCTGAAAGCTGCCGGGAGCCCGTGGCTGCTGTCTCACCCTATGCTGTACTTCCGGCACATCTCAGGGGAGTTCCTATCCCAGAAGGTGCCTTCCTCACAGAAGGTGACTTCCTCACACTGACACACTGGGTCTCCGGTCATGGTGCAGGAACTTGTATTTGTTTGACCTGACAACAGAGCATAAGGTTTTGGGAATGTGTTTCCCTGATGTATCCCTCAACCTTCCTTATCACCCACCCCCTTCTACTCAGCTCAGCCAAGTTCACCGAGGAGTTCTGAGGGCCAGTTTCTGCACCTGCATACCCAGGGCTCATACAGGACACCCACCCTTCAGCTGTCACTAATACTCAGAGGAGTCATAAAAGGGAGCATGATTCATGATTTATTATATCAGATTAGGGGAAAAGCATTGTTTAGATGGCATAGTCAATAGCAAAGGAGGTGCAAGGGCATCACCTGAGAGACTCTGCAAGGAGAGGAGCCCTTAGGGGACTTCCCTAAAGCCTGGGCCTGCTGGGGAGGAGGAAGGGGCCTGAGAACCTGAAGGCTGAGTGAGGTCCAGCACCTGCCAGAAGCACAGAGCCTGGGGGAGAGAGCCTGACCCTGGAGCAGACCCGTCCCACTGCTGAAACCCAACCCTGTCCACTGGATCAGGCCTTCTCTGTGCTTTAATGATCCCCCTACCCTCTTGCAGCTGACAGTTTAGAAGATTTCCCAGCCAGGTGGCATGCATTACAGAAAAGATTTCTTTCTATTTTTTTTAATCTGTCAAATATATAATCATGAAACAGGGTAATGAAGACCAAGCTGGGCTGGAACTTGGTTCCCTGACTCACATCAGCTACAACTCCCACCTCATTGTCCCACACTCCACCTCTGGACAAGAGGTGCACACAGTCTGTACCTGATTTACAAACTGTACATGGGAGGCAAGAAAACAGATTGTTGGAAGTGTTGGTGTAATCCACACCCTCTGTGCACGGGTTACAGTCTCCAGTATGTTCTCATCTATGAGATCCTGGGAAGGGAGAGAAAAGCCAATGAATGAGTTGCCACAGAATTCCCAGAGGCTGACAGTGGCTGAAAAACTTCTCTTTTCGCTCTTAGTGGAATCCAGACAGAGAAATCCACTCTTCCAGGCTTGGTCTTGTCATGAATTCAGCATCCATTACATACCTTTGATGGGCACTGCTGACAGAAATATAATACAAACCACATGCAACATTCAAATTCTATGACAGCCGTATTAAAATCGTAAAAAGGATGAGGCCAAATTAATTTTAACAATATAATTTTAACTTAAAATATCTAAAATACTACATTTCAACATGTAATCAATACACATCACTGATATATTTTATTTTTATGCCCTCACTCACAAAATAACCTCCAACCTCCTGTACATGTGATCTGCCCATGCTGGTCCACCTGATCTGTTTGCTGTCCACTCACCACAGTGGCTCCCTGTCTTCTCCCTGTTAGTCTCCCCAAGCCCCTGAAACCTGGGGCTCTCATTCCTGCAAGGCCTTCTCAAGAGCACTCTTCCTGGCTCTCTGCAAGACTGGCCCTGTCCAACTTGAAATATCAGCCCAAATCACCATCCCTGAGAGGCCCCACCAACCTTGTCTGTTTCACCTATCACTTAACTATTCTTCATGGTTCCCATCAGGACATCCTGACTGTTATGTGTATTTGTGTGTATTTTCTTTTCTTTTTTTTTTTTTTAGACAGAGTCTTGCTCTGTCACCCAGCTGGAGTGCAGTGGCACCATCTCGGCTCACTGCAACCTCCAACTCCCTAGTTCAAGTGATTTTCCTGCCTCAGCCTCCCAAGTAGCTGGGATTACAGGCACGCACCACCATGCACAGCTAATTTTTATATTTTTAGTAGAGACAGGGTTTCATCACATTGGCCAGGATAGTCTTGATCTCCTGACCTCGTGATCCGCCTGCTTTGGCCTCCCAAAGTGCTAGGATTACCAGTGTGAGCCACTGCACCCAGCCTATTTGTATGTCTTGATACCATCCCGGAAAGAAAGCTCCATGAGGGCAGGGCCTCTTAACCCCCGTTAGCATGGTGCCTGACTGACAGAAATCATCCAATGCATCCCTGTGGAAAAAGAGCCAGAAAGTGCAGGAAACAGAAATCTAGAAGCACATAGAGACAAGAATATGATAAGGATGAGAGGTCAGTCTTCAATGGGGTCCTCAAGGCTAGACTACAGACCCAGAATCCTGGCCTACCCCCACAGACTCAGCTTCCAGGTCTGCCCCAGTGCCAGGTAAGTCCCCATGAACTCAGGATCCAGGCCCTTCCCTGTGGACCTAGGGATGAGGCCCATGCCATCACCTGGCTGACATCTGCAGACCCAAACTCGAGACCCATGCCAGTGCCAGTTTAGGACCCATGGACTGAGGCTTCAGGGCACCTTTCTGGATATAGGCTCTCGGCCTACCCACACATGCCTGGATACCAAACCGGCTTGCCTGAGGACACCAGCAACAAGACCACCTTTGAACCACACCACATGGCCTGACCAAAATCTGTGTACAGGCTGTCTGGTGAAGGGTGTTCCCTGACAAAGCCAGTCTGTAAATATTGGAATAAGTCCCTGCTTCTTTAAAGCGCACATTCCAGAACATTGCCACAGGCTCATGAGCAATCAGGGAAACATGATAGCACCAAAGCAACAAAATAAAACACAAGTAGTCCACTCTAAACAAATGGAGATTTACAACAGCCTGACAAAGAACTGAAAATACTAATTTTAAAGAAGCTTAGTCAGCTACAAAAAAAATACAGATAGACAAGTAAGTGAAGTCAGAAAGACAATACATTAACAAAATGAGAAGTTTAATAAACATACAGACACCATAATAAAGGACCAAACAGAAATTCTGGAATTGAACAACACAATATATGAAATAAAAAATCCAATAGAGAGCTTCAACAGCAGAGTTGATTAAGCAAAAGAAAGAATCAGTGAGCTTGAAGACAGATCATTTGAAATCTCCAAATCACAGGAACAAAAAGAAAAAAAAGAATGAAAAAGAGAGAAGAAAACCAACAGTACTGATGAGTTACCATGAAGCAAAACAATATAGGTATTATCATGGTCCAAGGAGCATCAGAGAAAGTGCTCCTTGCATCAGAGAAGGGGCAGAAAGTATAATTACAGGCTGGGCGTGGTGGCTCACGCCTATAATCCCAGCACTTTGGGAGGCCGAGGTGGGCGGATCACGAGGTCAGGAGATCAAGACCATCCTGGCTAACATGGTGAAATCCCGTCTCTACTAAGAAATAAAAAAAAAATCAGCCAGGCATGGTGGTGAGCACCTGTAGTCCCAGCTACTAGGGAGGCTGAGGCGGGAAAATGGCATGAACCCGGGAGGCAGAGCTTACAGTAAGCCGAGATTGCACGACTGCACTCCAGCCTGGGAGAGCGAGACTCCGTCTAAAAAAAAAAAAAAAGTATAATTACAGAAATAATGAAAGAAAATGTACCAAATCTGGATAGGAATAGACTTCCAGATTCATGAAGCCCAAAGAACCCCAAACGGATTAAATATGAAGAGATCTTCACCAAGACACATCACAAACATATTCCCAAAAGTGAAAGGCAAAGAGAATTTTGAAAGCAGTAAGAGAAAAGCAACTCATCACATATAAGGGAACACTTATAAAACTATCAGAAGGCTTCTCACCAGAAACCTGCAGTCCAGGAGATAGTGGAATCATACACAGTATAGAAAGGAAAAAAAAACCACTGCCAACCAACAATACCATACCCAACAAATCCATCCTTTAGAAACAAAGGAGCAATAAAGACTTTCACAGAGAAACAAAACCTGTGGGAGTTTATCACCACTACACTTGCCTTACAAGAAATGCTAAAAAAAAAGAAAAAGTTATTCAATCTGAAAGAACAGAACATTAACAAGACACATAAAACCATGTAAAAATATAAAATTAGGTGGTTAAAGTAGGTACACAGTCAAGTTCAGAATATTCTTTTTGTTGTTGTTGTTGTTGTTGTTGTTGTTGTTTTTGAGACGGAGTCTCGCTCTGTCGCCCAGGCTGGAGTGTAGTGGCTTGATCTCGGCTCACTGCAAGCTCCTCCTGCCTCAGCCTCCTGAGTAGCTGGGACTACAGGCGCCCGCCACCACACCTGGCTAATTTTTTATATTTTTAGTAGAGACGGGGTTTCACCGTGTTAGCCGGGATGGTCTCGATCTCTTGACCTCGTGATCCACCCGTCTCGGCCTCCCAAAGTGCTGGGATTACAGGCGTGAGCCACCGCGCCCGGCCAAGTTCAGAATATTCTAATACAATCATGGTAGTGTATAAATCACTTGCATCAGTATAAATGTCAAAAGACAAAAATTTTGTTTTAAGTGATAGTTAATGCCATTTGTTAAGGAGTACACAACATAAAAAGATGTAAATAGGGCTGGTTCAATGGCTCACGCCTGTAATCCCAGCACTTTGGGAGGCCAAGGCAGGTGGATCTTCTGAGGTCAGGAGTTCAAGACCAGTCTGGCTAACATGGTGAAATCCCGACTCTACTAAAAATACAAAAATTAGCTGGGCATGGTGGCAGGCGCCTGTAATCCCAGATACTCAGGAGGCTGAGGCAGGAGAATCACTTAAACCCAGTAGGCAGAGGTTGCAGTGAGCCAATATCATGCCAGTGCACTCCAGCCTGGGCAACAGAGCTAGAGTTGCCAAAAAAAAGATATAAACAATGATGTCAAAAACAAAATAAGGCAGGGGGAGGAAAAGTGTCGAGTTTTTTATAAGAGCAAAGATAAGTGGTTATCGGTGTAAAATAAAGTTGGACATGAAATAAACTAACAAATTCAGAAGTGTTTCTATACACTAAAAAGAAACTATCTGGGCTGGAAGCAGTGGCTCACGCCTGTAATCCCAGTACTTTGGGAGACCAGGGTGGGTGGATCACCTGAGGTCAGGAGTTAGAGACCAGCCTGGCTAACATGGTGAAACCCTGTTTCTACTAAAAATACAAAAATTAACTGGGTGTAGTGGCGGGTGCCTGTAATCCCAGCTACTTGGGAGGCTGAGGCAGGAGAATCTCTTGAACCCAAGAGGCAGAGGTTGCAATGAGCCGAGATTGTGCCATTGCACTCCATTCTGGGCAGCAAGAGTGAAACTCAGTCTCAAAAAAAAAAAAAAAAAAAAAAAGAAAGAAAGAAAGAAAGAGAGAGAGAAAGAGAGAGAGAAACTATCTGAAAAATCCCACTTACAATAGCTACAAATAAATAAATAAATAACTTAGGAATAAATTTAGCCAAGGAGGTAGCTGTATTTTCTTCTGATTTGGTCTTGACATTTCTCTCTGTAGAGTGGCTATAAAATCTAGCCTTGCCCTGATGGGGATCCAGGAGATTTCCCAAGATGTTCACAAGAAACTTCTTTATGCTTATTTACACAGCTCTGGTGTGAACCGTTGTTTCTTTTCTTTCTTTCTTTTTTTTTTTTTTTTTTTTTTTTGAGACAGAGTTTTGTTCTTGTTGCCTAGGCTGGAGTGCAATGGCGCGATCTTGGCTCACCACAACCTCTGCCTCCCAGATTCAAGCGATTCTTCTGCCTCAGTCTCCCAAGTAGGTAGGATTATAGGCATCCACCACCATGCTCCGCTAATTTTTTTGTTTTTTTAGTAGATATGGGGTTTCTCCATGTTAGTCAGGCTGGTCTCAAACTCCCGACTTCAGGTGATCCTCCCGCCTTGGCCTCCCGAAGTGCTGGCATTACAGGCATGAGCCACCATGCCCTGCCGAACCATTAGGTTTCATTGTAGTGAGCTGCTGTGGGACGTATTGGGTTTGGGGTCAGGGAGATGAAGAACAAATGTGCTATATCAAAAACAATTGAACAGGGAAAGGAATTGCTAACTGGGCAAACGATGCTGTGGTATGATTGGGTTTTAAACAACTTATATCAGACCTACAAATGGATGTCAAGGCAGCAACTCTTTTAAATAAATTTATGACAGAGGTGAAAGATCTGAAAACTGTAAAACATTGATGAAGAAATGGAAAGTAACAAAAATAAACGGAAAGACAGTACACATTCATGGATTAGAAAACTCAATATTGTTTAATTGTCCATACTACTCAAAGTGATCTATAGATTCAATGCAATGCCTACTAAAATTCCAATGACATTTTTTGCCAAAATAGAGAAAACAATTCTAAAATGTGTATGGAACTAAAAAAGGCTTCAAATAGCCAAAGTGATCTTAAGCAAAACAAACAAAAGAACAAAGATGGAGGCATCATATGACCTGATTTTAAAATATATTACAAAAGTATAGTAATCAAAACTGAATGGTAATGGCATAACAATGATAAATAAACTGATGGAACAAAATAATGAACCCAGGTATAAATCAATGCATTTACAGTCGATTGATTGTGAGAAAGATACCAAGAACACAAAATGGGGAAAGGACAGTCTCTTCAATAAATGGTGTTGAGAAAAGCAGATATCGACATGCAGAAGAATGATATAAGACCTTTATCTCACATCACATGTAAAAATTAATTCAAAATGGACTAAAGATTAAAACATAAGACCTAGAATGGTAAAACCCACAAGAAAACATAGAGGAAATTTTTCATGATGTTGGTCCAGGCAATGATTTCTTGACTATGACCCCAAAAGCACAGGCAACAAAAGGAAAAACAGACAAATGAGGTTACATTAGACTAAAAAGGTTCTGCATGACAAAGGAAACAATGAACAGAGTGAAGAGACAACCTACAGAATGAAGGTCAATATCCAAAAGATCCAAGATTTTGGTTAAAATCAAAAATACACAGGAGCCGGGCGCGGTGGCTCAAGCCTGTAATCCCAGCACTTTGGGAGGCCGAGACGGGCGGATCATGAGGTCAGGAGATCGAGACCATCCTGGCTAACACGGTGAAACCCCGTCTCTACTAAAAATACAAAAAAAAAATTAGCCGGGCGAGGTGGTGGGCGCCTGTACTCCCAGCTACTTGGGAGGCTGAGGCAGGAGAATGGCGTGAACCCGGGAGGCGGGGCTTGCAGTGAGCTGAGATCCGGCCACTGCACTCCAGCCTGGGCAACAGAGCCAGACTCTGTCAAAAAAAAAAAAAATACACAGGAACTCAAACATCTCAATAGCATACAATCAAATAATCCAAGTAAAATGGATACATGGGCATGGGACCTGAATAGACACTTCTCAAAAGGAGACACAGAAGTGGCCAACAAGTATATGAAAAAAATGCTCAGCATCACTAACCATCAGGGAAGTGCAATTTAAAACCACAATCAAATATCACTTCACACCTATAAGAATGGCTATTACCAAAAAGACAAAAGATAACAAGTGTTGATGATGATAGGGAGAAAAAGGAACGCTGGTACACTGTTGGTGGGAATGGAAATTAGTACAGCCATTATGGAAAGCAGTATGGAGGTTCCTCAGAAAACAAAAAATAGAACAACTATATAATCTAGCAATCCCCCTATTGGGCGTACATCCAAAGGAAATGACATCAGTATGTTGAAGAGGTATCTTCCCTCCCACATGCAGTGGAGCATTTACAATGGTCAAGACATGGAATCAACCTACGTGTCCATGGATGGATGAAAAGTTAAAGAAAATGTGACACACAGACACAATGGAATATTATTTAGCCTTTAAAAAGAAGGAAATTCTGTCACTTGTGACAGCATGGATGAACCTGGAGGGTACTATGCTAAGTGAAATAAGCCAGGCACAGAAAGACAAACACTTCACGATCTCACATATGTGGAATCAGAAAAAGTTGATCTCATAGAGGTGGAGAGTCGAATGGTGATTATCAGGGCTTGAGTTGGATGGTGGATTGGGGAGATGTTAGTCAAAGGATACAAAATTTCAGTTAGGGAGAATAAATTCAAGAGATGTATTGTGGAACATGGTGACTACAGTTATTAAAACAATGTGTTGTACAGTCCTTCCTTCTATCCACAGGGAATATATTCCATGGAACAAACTCGGCACATACTCAAGTCCTTGATATAAATTGGGATAGTATTGCATAAAACCCAGGCATATATGTTTTAAATCTTCTCTAGAATACTTGTACTACCTAATGCAATAGACATGATATGTAAATAAGTGCTATATTGCATTGCTTTTATCTACTTTTATTGACATATTATCATTTTTATTTTTTCCGCATATTTTTGATATGTGGTTTGTTGCAACCATGGATGTAGAACCCATAGATAAGGAAGGCTACAGAACCCCCACATAAAAAGGGCAAAGAGGGCTTATGCCAGGGCTCTGTATCCATACAGCTGAAAATTGCTGAGAAGATTTTTAAGTGTTCTTACCACGAATACATGATAAGTATGTGAATTAGCTTCATTTAGCCATTCCACAACGCATGCATATTTCAAAACCTCATGATGTACATCATAAATATATACAATGTTTATCTGTCAATTAAAAATAAACTGATTTTTAAAAATAAGAGTGCACCTGCTGGACACTTCTCCTCTTGGAAGCTGTGCCACTGTTGCTGTGGGCCACTGTCTGCTGGGAAACTTCCTCCTGCCGGGCAGTGGTGGCAGAGTAAGCTAGGACCTGTGGGGACAAAGGAGAGATGGGCGTGAGTGGCTTCCAGACCTCACCCCTCCCAGGCTCCATCTCACATTCCCTTCACCCCAAGTGACAAAATCCATCAGCGCTTGAACATTTTTTCCAGCTCCAAACTTTCATTCTTTCATATCCATGTTTATCCCTTGGCCTGTTAGGGCCAGCTATTTTCTATTAAAAAAAAAAAAATGGGCAGGTGTGATGGCTCACGCCTGTAATCCCAGCAATTTGGGAGGCCAAGGTGAGTGGATCATGAGGTCAAGAGATTGAGACCATCCTGGCCAACACGGTGAAACCCTGTCTCTACTAAAAATACAAAAATTAGCTGGGCATGGTGGTGCACACCTGTAATTCTAGGTATTCGGGAGGCTGAGGCAGAAGAATAGCTTGACCCTGAGAGGCAGAGATTGCAGTGAGCCGAGATCACGCCATTGCACTCCAGCCTGGTGACAGAGCGAGATGAAAAGACAAAGGAAAACACCTCTGTATCCTTTTCTCATATTAAAACATAAAATACATTTATCCCAGAAAATGTGAGCAAGAAGAGTTATTTTTGTTTTTTTGATACAGAGTCTTGCTATGTTGCCCAGGCTGGAATGCAGTGGCTATTCACAGGTGTGATCATATCTTACTATAGGCTCGAACTCCTGGCCTGAAGTGATCCTCCTGCCTCAGTCTCCCAAGAAATGTGGATAACAGGCACACACCATTGTGGTTGGAAAGAAAAGATTTTATAAGAATTTTTTAAAAACACTTATGAGCCCTTCATGCAGAAATAGCATTTAACATATTTCGTTTCACCAAGTGTTTAATTGACCAATAGGTGAATTCTGTCTCTCTCCTTCACACGCACACAAATACACACAGACACACACATAAACATACTCAGTTTTACAAACGAGGGTTATAATATATATAACCTTACAGAAAGTCAGGATATAGCATCAAACATGAAGTAATTAATTACTGCTTTACAAAGGACCTTGACAAGCTGTTCCCACTAAATATCAAAGAGTGACAAAAAAAGATGAAACAGCAATTCAGGGATTCTGGCCGTGATCTCTGTGTTATAAATGACAACTGGAAGACAACTGGAGAAATCGGAATACAGTCTGGGTATTAGATAGTGGTAACGTGTTGATGTTAATTTCCTTGTTTGTAGAAAGTACACACTAATTCAATAACAGCTTTCATCACATCAACAGCTATTTTTTCAAATGTTTTTATTGTACAGTTTTTGTAACTTTGCTTTAAGTTGTGAGTGTTTAAAAGTAAGAAATTAATTTAAGCAAAACCAAAATGATTACAATGAAAGCTGTTTATGTTGGGCTCAATTCAACTGCCTCCATCTAAACAAGATAAAACGTAGCCTTCTTCCACATCAAAGCCTGTCCCATAGTTGGTGACAGTGAAGCTAACCCATGTTTCCCAAATCCTTCCTTCCCAGGCTGGAGTCCCTCTAGGTTCAGGCAATGTCTGCGTCTCCTTTCTCTGCTCTCACACTCTTACTCCCTCTCATCTAATGAGGGGTTTATGAGTGTTTTTTAAAATCCTTTCAGAAGACCAACTTTTCATTTTGTCTTTTTATTTATTTATTTATTTATTTATTTATTTGGAGACAGGGTCTCCCTCTGACCTCCATGTTGGAGTGCAGTGGTGTAATCTCGGTTCACTTCAACCTTTGCCTCCTCTGCCTCCCGGGCTCCAGTGGTCCTGCCACCTCAGTCCCCACAGACAGGCGTATGCCACAATGCCTATCTAATTTTTGCATATTTTGTAGAGCTAGGGTTTCGCCTTGTTGCCCAGAGTGGTCTAACTCCTGAGCTCAAGTGTTCTGCCTGCCTGCGCCTCCCAAAGTACTGGGATTACAGGCGTAAGCCACCACACACAGAATTGGTCAATTCTTTTTGTGGTTTGTATTCTATTTCCTTAATTTATGTTCCTTCCTGTTACTTTATTTGGTTTAAATTTACACTTATATTTTATGATTGATTAACGTAGCTCCTCAGGCCATAATTTTCATGTTTTTTCTTTTTTTGACAGCTTTAGTGAGACACAATTTCCATAGTTAATAATTATGATGATTCATATAATTCACCCATTTAAAGTCTATATTTCAATAGTTTTTAATATACTCATAGCTATGCAATCATCACTATAATCAATTTTAGAATATTTTTATCACTCCACAAAGGAACTGCATGCCCTTCCTCTGTAACTCACTTCCCCAGCCCCCAATTTTTTAATAGAAACATTGAAAGCTGTATATTTCACCCTGAGCACTGTTAGCCATTTCCTACCAGTTTTGATGTATTATATTGTCATTATTATTTACTTTGAAATAAATATCTTACCTTCCCTTTTGATTTCTTCTCTGAACCACAGATTTTTAGAAGTGTGTTGTTCAATTTCAAAATTTTAGAATTCTGTATGAATATTGTTACTGATTTCCAGTTTAGTTTCATTAAGTTTAGAGATCATATCATGTGTTTTATAGCCCAGAACGTGGTCTATCTTGGTGAAAGTATCATGATCATAGAAAGGAATGAGTGTTCAGTGGATGTTCCATCTTGCTCTTTAAATGTCAGTTAAATCAAGGTGGTTCACAGTGTGCAGGTCGCTTGCCACTTTACTGGCGTTTTCATCTGATCGTGCTACCAAGTGCAGAGAAACAGCTGATTTAATCTCTTTTTAATTCTATTTTTGCGTCATGTGTTTTGAAGCTGTATTACTAGGCATATACAACTTGTTGTTATTATTACACTCCTTGAAGAGTTAACCTTTTTAACTACAAAGGTCCCATACAAATATGGGAGATATTTGATCTCCCATAATATTCTGTGTCCTAAAATTGTTACAGTAGGTAGCTAGACAGGTATGAGCAGGGCAGGAGAGGGCTCCCCACTTCTGACACCAGCAGTGTAAGGCGACCATCAGGTGGTTGATAACCGTGTCTCTAAAGTAGTAACTGGTTACAGCCGATGCCAGAAAAAGAGTCTCCTAATACATAGAAAACACCTGAAACTGATCAGCAGCTTCCCAATAAGATTTCAGGAGTGGGGAGAAGTAAGGCAAGATCCCAGAAGTATGCCAACCTATAAAACCCTGACTCAGGCGGGCCGGCTGTGCGCTGTTTCTCAAGTCATCTGCTTGGCCATCTTCCAAGTACTTCCCTTCTTTTCTTTCCCTTCCTTCCTTACCTTCCTGTTCTAAAGCTTTTTAATGAACTTTCACTCCTGCTGTGAAACTTGCCTCCATCTCTCCTTCTGCCTCACGCCCCTCACTCCAATTCTTTCTTCTCAGGAGGGGAAGAGCTGAAGGTGCTGTGGACCCCTACGGATTCGCCGCCTTCAATGTAGGGTAACTCGGATCTCGTCCACCGCTAACAAAATCAGCTTCATCTGATACTGAGATAGCCACGGCAGTTTTCTTGGCCTTACACTCTGCATGGTGTATCTTTTTCCATCTATTTACTTTCAACAGACAGCATCTGTGTCTTCCTTTTAAGGCCCATCTCATATAGACAACATATAGTTGAGGCTTGCTTTTTCTGCCCTTCCAACCATTTCTACCATTGCACTGTAGCGCTCAGTGGATTTACAGGTAGTGCAATAATTGATATAGTTGAAACAGACCTATAAGTTTACCATTTAAGCTACGATTGTCTAGTCTAATTTTTTTGCTCCTCTTTCCCTTGCACATTTTAATGTTAATTACTTTTTAGAATTCCATTTTGATTGGATACTGACTTTTTATGCAACATAGTTCCATGATCTATGTGCAAGTGCTATAGGGAATACAGTATACACTCAAGTGTTTATATTCTGTTGAAGGTTTTTAAAAATAGATTTATTGAGGTATAATGGATATGAAACAAAGTGTAATTTTTTTTTTTTTTTTTTGAGACAGAGTCTTGCTCTGTGGCCCAGGCTGGAGTGCAGTGGCTGGATCTCGGCTCACTGCAAGCTTCGCCTCCTGCGTTCACGCCATTCTCCTGCCTCAGCCTCCCGAGTAGCCGGGACTACAGGTGCCTGCCATCACGCCCGGCTAATTTTTTTGTATTTTTTAGTAGAGGTGGGGTTTCACCATGTTAGCCAGGATGGTCTCGATCTCCTGACCTCGTGATCCACCCCCCTCGGCCTCCCAAAGTGCTGGGATTACAGGCGTGAGTCACCGAACCCGGCCACAAAGTATACATTTTTAAAGCATGCAGTTTGGTAGATTGACACGTGTATATACACTGAGAAACTATCACCATGATAAGAAAATGTCATGTCCACCATCCCCCAGAATGTCTTCATTCTTCAGTGTAATCCTCTCTTCTGCTTTGCTCCTATGTCTCCAGTAATAATTCCTCTGTTTTTTGTCAGAATAGATTGAATTGTAATAAGAAATGGAATCAGATGGTAAGCATTCTGTGTGGATTCTTTCACATGACATAATTTTCTGTGTTTTTCTGTTTTTTGTTTTTGTTTTTGTTTTGTTTTGTTTTGTTTGTAGAGACAGGGTTTTGTTATGTTGCCCTGGCTGGTCTTGAACTCCTGGGCTCAGGTGATCTGCCTGTCTTGGGAGGACTACAGGTGTGAGCCATCACACCCTGCCCACCCTGGTCCATTGACTATTATGAATTAAAGGCTACTGAAAAACAACAGGTGCAAGAAGATCCTTTGACCTCTTTTGTGTTTCCTAAAAGCAGGGGATGAAAGTCCCCTGGAAAACATAGGACGATCTCCTTTTTTTTTTTTTTTTTTTGAGACGGAGTCTCGCTCTGTCTCCCAGGCTGGAGTGGAGTGGCGCGATCTCAGCTCACTGCAAACTTCGCCTCCTGGGTTATTGCCATTCTCCTGCCTCAGCCTCCCCAGTAACTGGGACTGTAGGCGCCCACCACCACACTCTGCTAATTTTTTTTGTATTTTCAGTAGAGACGGGGTTTCACCGGGGTTTCACCGTGTTAGCCAGGATGGTCTTGATCTCCTGACCTCGTGATCTGCCTGCCTTGGACTCCCAAAGTGTTGGGATTACAGGCATGAGCCACCGCGCCTGGCTGACGATCTCCTTATTTTGAAGGATGAAAAGTCGAGGCCAAGAGGGTACTGCGCAGACCATGTTAGAATGGATCCACTATCATCTTTTTAGCTCCCCACATAATTACTTGCTTCTTCACGAGTTACTTGGTCTAATTCAGTAAATAAGTAACTGACTCTCACTGGTTCTTCCGTGCCAGGTAAAACTTGCATTAAATAAATGTGTGTGCTTGTCTCCAGTGGAGCTGTCTTATGTCAATTTAATTCTCTGGCCCAGCCAGGGAATAAATAAATAAATAAATAAAGTCTAAAGGAGAGCTTAGCTTCCCTCCATGACCCTCAATGGTGACTATAATCAAACCACATCTTCCAGGCCAACAATACCACATCCTATGGCCTTGCAAGGACATGATTTCCCTCCAGCACAGTCTCTCTGGAGGAGGGGGAGCAAAGGGTGGTGAGATCTCAGGCCTCCCTCATGCTACCTCCTATTAGTTATATAATCCCTGGTGTCACCTCTCCCACCACACTGTGGGCTCCGGGGAGCAGGATTCACATGGGGTTCATTTGTCCTCCCTGTCTTCAGCAGACTCCAGGCACTGGTATTCCCAGAGTAAAGAGCTCACTGTCTACTTCCTGGATGAATCACTTTCCCCCCAAGCCTATGAAGTGAGCACAGTGGCGGCCTCAGCTCATGGCCGAAGGACAGGCTCCAAGAGCCCTGCGGACTCTGCTGAGGGCCCACAGGAGCTCCCAGAGGCCAAGGGCAGGACAGAGATCAGAGAAGCAGCTGCTCAGAGAACTCTAGCCCTGCATCTCATTTTGCCACTTGTGAAACAGGGAAAACAACCTACCCTCATCTCCCCGGGTTGTTAGGAAAATCCATTAGACGAAGATGTGCAGTCACTGGCTGGGAGCAGGACACTAGCTGCCCAACAGCACAGGCGTGGGGCATGGCACTGTCCCCACTGTCCCCATCCCTGACCTAGAAGCTAGAGCCTCACTGCCCTGCCACTCCTGGATACAGGACAGGGGACCAGAACTGGAACTGTGGCCTCTCAGTAGGGGCTGGGTGAGTAGCCGTCTGCAGCCACCTGGATAGAGACATTTCCTGCTCACTCTTCAAACTGCAACCCAGGCCATGTGCCTACCAGAAGGACAACTGCAAGCATGACAGTTAAACCAGGCTGTGGTCCTGCAGTGTCATCGCTGTCCTCACTTGAGGTCTGGCTCCTCTGTTCTTCCATGGCCCCTCCCCATGGTGCTCCACCCTAGTCTTTAGAAGCTTCTGCCAGAAGCTCAGGGAGCCAGTAACGAGGTGCAAGTAGGAGCAGGTGCACCCTCTGCTGGGTGGAGGACAGGTGCCTCGGGGATCCAGTCCAGAGTGACTGACACCAGCCCTGAGGATGTGATCTGTCCTCCCACACCTGCTAACACAGCCCTCTGAGGTTTACACAGGGTTGCTGAAGATTTTTATCTCCTCTTCACTTTACAGGTAGGAGCTGGGGCCACACCAGAGACACAGAGCCAGAGGGGGAGCAAGGCAGGGCCCAGCCATTCACAGCCTTCAATCCCAGGAGTCCTTCACATCCTGAGAGTCCGGAATTCTGAGCCGTCAGAACTTCTCAATTCCTACTTTGATAGAGAGAGGAATGGCGTGGAAGGACCTGGCACGCCAGGTGACTGGACCAGTCCAGCACTGACAGAGTCAGGACCTGGTGTCAGGAACTGAGCTCAGCTCCAGGCTCATCTGAAGTCACCCTGACAGCCTGAGGACGGAGACCTTACCTCCATTCACAGGTATGGTGGGTGGCAGGGACTAGCCCCAGCTGACCATGGTTTTCCAGGTGCACAGCTGTGAATTCAGTCCTCCCTGCCGCCCTCCCCTACTGTCTCATCTGGATCCCCTGGTCATCTACTCCCAGTACCAAAAACTCCTGTATCCTTGAAAATTCCTAATACCATGAAGAAACAAAAATACATAGCAATGTGATGTGTCATGTTTTACATCTTAGACTAGTAACGAATGAAAGCTAAGTGTAGCAAGGGTGTAGGGGCACAGGCACATCTGTGGACTACGTGTGACCGTAAGCTGGGTTCAATGGTTTCTTTGGAGGAAAATTTGTGAACATTTAAAGAAACTTCTGAAGTCATTTATCCCACAGAAGGAGAAGTAGAGAAGTAGAATTCAACTTGTAAGGAGTTTCCCAATAAGCTGGTTCGCATAGATACGTGGACACACGATACATACAAGGGTATTTAGTACAACGCTGTTGGAATTAGCAAAGGCAAAGTCAGGATGGGATCTAACCAGCTGCCCCTAGGCAGCAACAGTGAATTAAAATGTGGCTCACCCATGCAGTAAAATATAATACCCTTGTTTAAAAGAAGATCAATCTGAATGTACTGCCATAAAACATTTAATGTGCTTTGTGTTAGCTCCAAAATTTTAAAAAGCAATTGTGCATTGAAATGCATTTAATTAAGGCAAGACTGAAGGATCAAAGCCTCCTTTGGGACATATAGAGTTCACATTCCCAAAACTGTGAAATTCATGTTGCTGGCCTTGTCTACACTGGTCATCCACACATTCTCTCTTCAGGGCCACTGTCCTGACACAGCCATTCTTTTAGTTGTCTCAGGTAAGTTCATCCACTGTAAACTATTTTAAAAGTCAGTTGTGTAATTTTTGAGAGGTCAAAATATTACTGCTTTTCTAAATTTAGCATTAATTTGTAGAAAGACAACATGCAAACTCTCATAGTTCCTGTAATCTTGCTTTGGCATTTTTTTTTTTAATAATATAAGGAATCCTAAAAAGGGCTGTTAGCAAAAACCTCAATCAATCTGAAAGAGACCTAGAAGTCTGCACATTTTATACATATGTCCTTGCGCTCACACTACTACCAATCTCAGTTTACAAAGTCAACTCACAATGAGAACTTTACACCGCGGCGAGGACTCACCAGTGGCAGGATCGCTGAAGGAAAGCGCGAGCCCCCGGTCCTGCCTGTGGGATGCAGAGGGGACACACGGGTGACAGTGCAAGATACTAACTGCAAGCACGTTCGTTAACTGCTTCCTTCCACTTTCAGGGCAGAGGAAATGAAAATTGTAAAAGACAGCGTTGGAAAGTTTTTTCACTGGCTGTTGGTTAAACCCGTCTCCAAGGAACACGTTTAAGAATGCAAACATGGGGTTAATTCTATTAACTAACTAATTAATTAATGAGAGAGGCAACCGCTCTGTGTCTTCCGGAGGTTCACTCCATAGTTTCCACCTTGACTCCCTCCCTCTCTCGCTTCTGCAACTTCCCTCCATTCGCGGGCACCGGACAGCCAGGGAGAGCGCGCTCTCTGCTCCCTCCTGCCCGGCCCGGGGACCCAGTTCTTCCCCTGACTCCGAAGACGGGTTCGTCCTGCCTGGACATGCCCGGCCGCAGGTGACCAGAGCCAGGCACCCGCTCCGTGTTCCCCTGTCTCCCTGCCCCATCGTGTTCCCCTGTCTCCCATACCCCTCTCCAGGTGCGCTCTTCTCCTGCCAGGGACCGCGGCGGGGACTCACCGGCGGCAGGACCGCGACGATGACGACGACGAACTTTAGGGTCTTGGGGATCCGGGCCACGGTCTCGTTCCCGACGCCGTCCTGGGTCCTGGGTCGCACCTTGCCCCGGCCTTCAGGCGGCCGGGGCGCTCTGCCCCCAAAGTCCCCTAGCGGTAGGAAGCGCTCCTCATCCCCTGCACCTCTGGTCAAATGTCCAAAAATCGATCAGAAATCGTTCACAGGGTTCGTGTGCCTGGAGAGGTTCCCACAGCTGCACTGCCAGAATCGGAGTGCGCCTCTGCTTTTATACCCGCGGGAAAAAGGCGTGGTCACTTGTCACTTCCAGGAGTCACTTCCAAGCACTCAGAAAAGGGCCATGGCCTCCCCTAGCACCTCCAGGAAGGCCCCAGTTGTGGGGGTGGCTGCGTGGACGGACAGGAACTAGTTCTTACTGGCAGCGGTGACCCTGGGCCTGTGGTTTGATTCTGGGTCCTGTCCAGGCTGTGGCCAGCAAAAGGGGAAGGAGCAGAGGCGCTGCCCACTGCCCTGCTGTAGTCTGGGTAGTGAGGTTCAGAGGAGGTACTGGAGGCCCCTCCTGAGCCTCCTCCCTCCCAGCGAAGCCTGTCTCTCCTCTTCTTAAACCCTGAACTACCTCCTGGCCTAAGCACTTCAGTCCACTCTTAGCTTCCGCTCCCACTCCCTCCTCCCACAGTGGCCTCACTGACCACTACACTTATGCCACTGCCTCCAGTCCCTTTGCTGCTGTGACCCAGCACCAAGCTTCTCTGGCAGGGTCTTGGCACCCCTCAGTAGCGGGTGCCTGGCACCAAGGAGGGGCCCAGCGAACATATGAGTGGACAGAATGAAGGACACAGGGGCCATGATAGGCACATACAGAGGCTGAGGAGCAGGTAGGAGGGAGAGGAATCCCGGGGGCATCCCTAGCCACAGCCTGGCACCCTTTGCATGGTCGAGACACAGACACTCCCTGACCAACCTTGAGGGCTCTAGTACTGAGGCCCCATGGAGAGAGGAGGTCCAGGGGAGTGTCTTCCAAAGCCTGTCCCCAAGTCTAGTGTCTACCCAGGTCCAACTGTCTGACCTTGGGCCACTTACCTCCCCATCCAGTTAAGCACACTGCCGCTGTGAGGACAGACCCAATGTGTGGTATTGAAGGGTGCCAGCTGGTGAGCCTAGGCACTCAGGTCAATGGCACGACTCCTAGACCCTTGGGGTCAGTTGGCTCCTGACCCCTCACATGGTGGATAGAAGAGGATAGCACTATAGAAACAAGACTTTTTCTGTTCATCAGAAACCTGGGAATGAAATGTCATCCTCTCCACAGGCTTGGATTTGAGCGATGGAGCACCCTGGGCACCTGCCAGGCCCCAGGCACTGAGTTAGGGTCAGAAATGTGTGCCAGGTCCCAGGCACTGAGAAATGCGTGGGGTCAGGAATGTGTGCTGGGTGCAGATCCAGGCAGGAGGTGAGAGGACAGGGACTTCAGGGAGACTGACAGCATTAACATAGAGCCACCAAAGCCTGCAGGAAAGTCTTTAGCGCACCTCAGGCCCCTTGCTCCTGGAGGGTGGACCACACAGTGTAGACTAGAAACCAGACTGCAGGTAACGACACATTCTCTGTGCCCTATGTGGGACACTGACTAGGGCTAATGGCAAAAGGCTGTGAGCACCTCCCGGGAACTGGGCCTTTAGACTATAAAGTTTCCATTTGAGAGGCTCTTACTAGCTTGCGAGGAACACTAACTGAAGCTCCCCCGTGACTGAAGGACATAAAATAATCTTGAAACCTGAAAAACTCGTGATGTCTTCAGTGATCTTGGAAAAGCTGTAACGGGGAGGGCAGTCCCAGAAGAGTTCTATTACAAAATGGAAATCGTTTATATGGCATCCTGTGCCTGAGGAAGGCAAAGAGGAGACACTCATGAGCAGGGAGCCTCTGTTCCTCTCAGACTGACTCTAGAACTGGATGAGGAGCTGCTGGATTCTAGGGTCAGTTGGACACTTCCCTATACACAGCTCTTTACTGACTGACCAAGAGCTACTTAGTTTATAGACTGTCGTTCCTAGGTGAATGGACAACATCCTATTTGGAAGGCCACCCTTCTGATTGAGGAAGGCAAAGGCAAATCGGCTAGGTGGGTTGGATTGCATGCTGTTTTCCTAGTGTTGATGGAAGATTTGAACAGCAGCAAAAGCCCCTGTACTTGGATTTTTTTCTGGCTCATGGACAGTCGTCAACGTCCTGGTCATAGAGTTGGGAAGGAGAATGTGAAAGTTGATCGCACAAATTGGGTCATTCTAAATGTCAAGTAAAACAGAGTCAAGAGGTCATGGGGAAAAAAAAAATCACTGTATTACCCCCAAACTGCAATTTTCTGTAAGCCTGGTAGCCGTAACCTGAAACTATTAGTAGTTCTATCTAATATCTATTGACACAACCTGCTGCTGCTCTAAGACCAGCTTGACCTACTACAATCACTCACCAGTCAGAGCCTGCCACTTCTTCAAATTTGACAGCGCCAGTGAACTTCCTGGAAAAAAAATACTTTAGTATTTCTCTTTTTTTTTTTTTTTTTTGAGATGGAGTCTCGCTCTGTCGCCCAGGCTGGAGTGGAGTGGCACGATCTCGGCTCACTGCAAGCTCTGCCTCCTGGGTTGATGCCATTCTCCTGCCTCAGCCTCCCAAGTAGCTGGGGCTACAGGTGCCTGCCACCACGCCCGGCTAATTTTTTTGTATTTTTAGTAGAGATGGGGTTTCACCGTGTTAGCCAGGATGGTCTTGATCTCCTGACCTCGTGATCCACTTGCCTCAGCCTCCCAAAGTGTTGGGATTACAGGCGTGAGCCCCCGCGCCCGGCCAGAACTTCTCCTTTAAAAAAAAACCTCTAAACTTCTTTTGGTCTTTAGACATACCCAAGACAAGTTGGTCTTTGTGTATGCCAAGCATTGCAATTCTTGCTTTCCAAATAAAGTGTATTAATTTTGGATATTTGTCTCTACATTCTCCATTGTTTCTAAGAGTAATGGAAAACTGGCCTATTGAAGGGATGTCCATATGAGCCCCGACCCTATGGCAATCTCTAGGGGGACTTGAGGAGTGCGTTAAAGTAGGACACATCCATACTGCTCAGTAGACCCTGCCTCAGGATTGGAAAGTCATTGCAATCAGCAAGAGATACCACCATGTACTCCCCTGAGGTGGTCATGAGAGGCCATGAAATAAAATGAGTGGATATGGGGGAACCACAGCGATGCAGAGATGGGCTGAATCGAAACACATTTCTCTTGCTGTCTCTCAGAGCATAACGCCAATAAGCGCTGTTCTGTCTGCCAGCGGGAGAGACACAGACTGCCTATGGTTATGAGGCAGATTCCCTGATGGGGAGGCCCTGAACATTCTTGGAAAGTGAGACTGAGGGCAGGGTCCTGGGGGGTACAGGTGAGTCTCCACGGGAACAGAAACTGACTGTGGATTGTCTTTTGCTTACCTGGTGGAGGCTGCAAATGCCCAGAGTGCTATTAATATAAAAGAACTGAAATAAGGTATTATTCTAGCTTGGACCACTAAGCCTCACTTCCTTGGACCAAGAAACATGCTGTTCAGCGCATAATGTTTTGCAATGGGCAGCGAGATATCCTCCTTAGAGTAACAATTTGATAGGGAAGCGGAACAGTCAACTGAAACATTGATTGTCTAAAATGGGGGGAGATAAAGGCATGAAGGGCTGGCTTCAACGCCTTCACCGGTGTGTGCCGCTACTCCACACGAGTGGGCTAAAGGAGTGTCCCCACCAGACTTTCCTCCATTTTTCCAGTGGATCTGGGGATGAGGGGGTAGGGAGGGTGCTAGTATAATGACTGACATTTTGTTGTTGTTGTTGGTGGTGGTGGTGGTGGTTTTTTTTTGAGACACAGTCTCGCTCTGTTGCCCAGGCTGGAGTGCAATGGCACCATCTTGGCTCACTGCAAACTCCACCTCCCAGGTTCAAGTGATTCCCCTGCCTTAGCCTCCCGCCATCACGCCCAGCTAATTTTTATATTTTTAGCGGAGATGGGGTTCCAACAAGTTGGTCAGGGTGGTCTCAAACTCCTGACCTTAGGTGATCTACCTGCCTTGGCCTCCCACAAGTGCTAAGATTACAGGTGTGAGCCACCATGCTCGGCCAGTGACTGACTGTCATTTTTGTGTTTCTTCTCTGTGTAACCTCAACGTTCCCCTTCTCCCCATCCGCCACCTGGTACATTGGCCACAGGGCCAGGGCTACAACTATAAATGCTGGAAGCAGTGACAACTCCTAAGCCAGGAACAGACTGTGTGTTTAGACTTTTCTGTCAATTTTCTTATGGACCTGATGGGACCCCAGTCCTGCAAAATTGGGGCTAATAGTAAATGCAGCTACCTAGCCTGATATAGTTTGGATGTGTGTCCCCTCCGAATGCCATATTGAAACGTGATCCCTGAGGTTGGTATGGGCCTGGTGAAGGTGTTTGCGTCATGGGGGAAGAACCTCACGAATGGCTCACTGCCCTTTCCACCGTAATGAGTGAGTTCTCACTCTGTTAGTTCACTGGAGAGCTGGTTGTTTAAAGGAGTCTGGGACCTCTCACCTCTCTCTCTTGCTCCCTCTCACCACGTGATGTGCTGGCTCCCCCTTTGCCTTCTTCCATGATTGGAAGCTCCCTGAGGCCCTCACCAGAAGCTGCACAGATGCAGGTGCCATGCTCATGCAGCCTGCAGGACCGTGAGCCAAATAAACCTCTTTTCTTTACAGATGACCCAGCCTCAGATATTCCTTTATAGCAACACACAATGGACTAATGTATTGCCTATTGGTAAAATAGCCCACTAGTTCTGCACCTGTGTAACCCTGCCCTGTATGAATGGATGTGCACTGAGGGGACACGCTTGTTACACTAGTATTGCTGCCAACTCATCACAGTTATTTCCAAAGTAGAAAAGTTTGAGTAGAAATGAAAACCAGGAGGAGGAGTTGCTGAGAGTAAAGGAATGAATACAAGGTTTATGTAATGAGGGAAATCTTATATTACAGTAATACTGAGAAGGAGATGACACTGTCTCTTAGCTCAATTATCCAGATATCTGGGAGGGGGGAGCTCTGTGTTTGCTGAGACCTGTCCTGCTTTTAGGAACTGACAGAGGGAATGGAGGCCTGCAAACCCGAGTGGCCTCATCCTAGGAGACATTTTCATATAACATGATGATGGACTGGACTAATTATCAATGACTGAGGAGGACTAATAACCTACCAGTACCTTTTGAGTTGCATATCGTTTTGCTGTAAGGGAGTCCAGAGACCTGGTTGTGAACCGTGAAATAATGAGAGATACATATTTGATCTCAGCCCCTGTTTCCTGACACAAAGCTCCTGAAATCTTTGGAATCTCTGAAGTGATCAATGTCTCTTTGTACACCAGTGAGGCGACTGATGGCTAGGGGTTCCTGGACAGCCTTGGGAGCGGGAACAGGCCTATGATTAGAGGGTTGAACCTTCAGCCCCTGCTGAAGTTTTGCTTGGGTTTTGCTTACCTGGTGGAAGTTGCAAATGCCCTCCCCCTGTTCCAGCCGCTGGTGAGAGAAGAGGGGCTGAATGTTGAGGTGATCACCAAAGGTCAATGATATAATCACTCAAGCTTGAGCAATAAATCCTCCAAAGAAGCTTAAAAGGACAAAGTTCAGAGAGCCTCTGGGTTTGTGAACAAGTACCCATCCACATGTCGGGAGGGTGGCATGCCCTAATTCCACGGGGACAGAGCTCCTGCACTGGGCACCCTCACAACCCTGACCCTGTGTATCTCTTCATCTGGCTGTTGATTGATATCATTGAAAATATCCTCTGTAATAAATTGGCAAATAACGTGTGTTCTGGCTTCTGTGAGCCAGCCTAGTGAATGATGAAACCTGAGAAGGGGATCATGGCAACTTCCAGTTGGTGGCTCTCATGTTGGGTTCCAGTTAGCCTAGTTGTGGGGGGACCAGAAGGTTTCACGATGACTCAATGACCAATGAAATTCTTATGAATTTGAAGTGGAAAAATTAAAAGATATTAATTGTTCTTATAAAATGAAGAAAATAGAAAAAGTAAAGCTGTTATGGGCATTAGTGACCACCCCCCCAAAGTAAGAGCTGAGAAAGAATATTAACTGCCTTTCTGTAAAGACTGTGAGACATTAACCATATTTCTTTCCCACATACCTTGTAGTTTCTGTTTCTCTTACTGTGCAGCTGCAAGGTCACAAGGTAAATAAGCATAAGTTACAAGACATGCTTTCCCAAAATGTAAGCTAAAGAATGTTACATGATAATTAACTGCCTTTATTCTCCCTTCTGTAAGTCTGCTTCCTGCATCACATAACTCCTGCCACAAACTGCTTAAAAAGTGACTGCTTTCTTTGTCTGGTGCTCAGACTTTCAGGACACATGTCTGCTGAGCCGGTGTACACCTAAAATAAAAACTCTCCTACACCTTGATCGGTCTCTCCGGTTCCTTAATTTCCTGCCGCAAATTCACATTTTATTGTGTGGCTTTTGCACATAAACACTCATGCGAATATAGTCAACACACACAGGCAGTGATGAGACGGTGGGGAAGGGACCACAGTGAGCATCTCAGGAGACCAGGACACTGACTGACACACTGGCAGGTCCGGGTCTCCTCAGAACATGGACCAGGGCGGGGGGTCGCTGTTCTTCTTCCATAGCCCATGGAAAAGAGGCCTCAGAGTTCTCATGGACAGAGCTGCGGCAGCTGCTTGGCTATGGTCAGAGTCTTTGTGGTTTTTATGGCCCTCTGCAGGCTTGTCTGTAGCCAAGATCTCAGCTGCCTTCTGGCTTCACTTTCTTGTCTGGTCTAGGGGGGTACCTGTCCACAGCAGGTCCTCTCATCACCTCAGTCCACCACACATACGCTTCTCACTCTGAGGGGTCAGCAATTTCACTGTGGGCTGATCACCTGTCATAAGTTACACCATTTGTAGACATTTAGGGTCACCAAACACTATTGTATATCAGTAGCCAAGTCAGACACAAGGTGTGGATGACTTAGGGACCCTGTTGTAGTCCGTTCTCACTCTGCTATAAAGAACTGCCTGAGACTGGGTAATTTATAAAGGAAAGAGGTTTAATTGACTCATAGTTCACCATGGCTGGGGAGGCCTCAGGAAACTCACAATCATGGTGGAAGGCGATGGGGAAGCAGGCACCTTCTTCACAAGGTGGCAGGAGGGAGAGAAGAGAGTGAAGGAGGAACTGCCATAACCCTTATAAAACCATCAGAGAACATACTCACTATCATGAGAACAGCATGAGGGAACCACCCCCATGATCTAGACATCTCCCACCAGATCCCTCCCCTGACCCAGGGGGATTACAATTCGAAAGGAGATTTTGGTGGGACACAGAGCCAATTCAAGATGAAATATGGATGGGGACACAGACTCTCTACTTGTGATTTGCCCCTGAAGTGGGGGGAGTCTTGTGGGACTGAATCTTTACCCTGTGGGGTCGGCACTACCTCTGATTAGTGTCAGAAGTGAATTGAATTATGGGCACTCATCTGGTGTGGGAGAATTGATCAGGGTGAAGAAAATCCACACATCTGTTCGCAGAAGTGTCTTGAGCTATGAACATATTGCTCACTGAATTTGTTAATATTCTCTCAGCTAGAACTTTGCCTTTTTGTCTGAGCCCATAGCACTCAGGGTTTTTGGTATAGGGCTGGTACCTCATGTTTCTTAGATCTGTTAATGAGTGGGACCAATGTCTGAGCTCAGGTGGTCAGGCCAATGTCAGATGGATCCCTGGCAAAATATTTTTTCCTAACACATTCCTCCATTAGTTTCCAGGGGTTAGCTGATGTCAGTATGGGTGGTGGTGGTGTAATTTCTTCAAATATTTCATGAACGCCTCAAAACATAATTAAATATAATTTTTTAATTTTTCTTTTCTTCTATACAAGGTATTTATGCTAAATCTTTATGCAGAAATATAATGATTGCAGAGAGACCAGGTTCCTCAACCAACCAATCCAGACTCCAGTATGTAGTGCTACAACTGATTCAGGAACCACCAGAAGAGAGAGGGTCCAGCTACTCCCACCTTAGCAAACACTTGCCATCAATCACACTCCTCATCCTCTCTTTTTCCTTCTGGCCATGGCCTCTCCCCTGAGTGCACGTGGAGCCCATGGTAAGCAGCTTCTGAAACAGCCCCAGTGATCCTCTCTCGTGGTATTCATGGCTGGGATATAATAAGGAACATCTGTATTTTCTCTGCTCCTGGCTCTGGGAACAAAGCTTTAAAGCATTGAAGTTTCTCGAGTAATTGTGGTGAGAGGGGCTTTATTTTTTATTCGTAAAATGACTTCCAGCATTCCTGAGTTGATACTGATGAGGTAGCTCTTGGATGAGAGTGGCCGGTTGCCAGTGGAACCAACCACGTGATCAGAGCACTGCAACTTTCAACACTACCACACCCCTCCGCTCAGAGCAGGGAAATGCCTGAGGATTAATCACCCGAGATTAATGATTGATGACTTCGTGCTATGGAATGAAGCTTCTATAAACACCATAAACCACAAGGTTCAGAGAAAGGGAATAATCAGTGACTCACTGGAGTTGGACAGATGAAAGTAACTCAGAACAATGAAGGGTAACACCACACTTTCTATATCAAAAATAATGTCCATGTACTTTACACAATGATATGCTACAAATCTAATCATTTAACAAAACCTCCCTAAGAAATTAGATTTCGCCTTATTTTATACAACTATATGCTACAAATCTAATCATTTAATAAAAATCTCCCTAAGAAATTAGAGAAGTCCTCTTATTTTATGTTCGGCAAAGGACTTTCTAAGCTTATGACCATGAAAAAAATAAGTATAACTATGGATTCAACTACTTAAAATTTAAAACTTCTGTACATTAAAATCTAAGACAAAAAGAAGAGGCAAAATAAAAAGACTAGAAATTTGTTATTAGTATTTGGGAAGCATGGAGTCTGTCTTCCTAGACAATACACAAATCCTAAAAAAATCAGCTTGAACAAAGAAATTCAAACAACACATCAATACATGAAACACAAGTCAATAAGCAGAGAAATGCATATCGAGGTCAATTAATTATTTCCTAGTTAGCAGAAGTGAAAACCAAAGAGCAGTGACGTCAGATCTAAAGTGATGCACTGTTGGTAGGAATCAGAGCTGTGTGTGTGTGTGTGTGTGTGTGTGTGTATGTATGTGTGTGTGTGTGTGAGATATTCTACTTCTTCTAGGAAGCCACCTAATGAAGGTGATTAGAAATCTGGCCAAAGATGTATTCACAAATATTCAGAACTTCTTTGCCCTCAGCATAATGGTGATTGAGGTTTTGGGGAGAGGGGCTAGTATTTGGGTGGAGCATGACACTGAACTCTCACTTTTGCCCATCTCAAGAACACAGACCATCCTCTTCATCTTTGGAGGGGGTCTCACAGAATTTTATTAACTGCATGTTTTGGGGGACTTGGGGTAGAGGCCAAATGTCAGGAAAAATGAAGAACAAAGGTAGCCTATAATGAAGGGTCACACGTAGAGCCCTACCTGGTGTTGTCTTGGAGGAAAAGGGAAGAAAAAAAAGGGAGAATTGAGCAGGACGAAAAGCATGGTCAACTCTAAGAGGAGGAAAGATGTGACTGGAGGATTGTGGAGGATTCAAACCATAGCTCACAGCCCAGGGTCCAAGTGAGGCTGAGGAGCTCATGGTCAGGGCAGGAGGGAAGCAGTGGGGAGCACAGAGCAGCCTCACCTCTCCTCTGAGGAAGGTGAACAGTGGGGGGCACGCCTGGGCCTCCCAGGAGCTGTGGGCGAGAGGGAGAGCAGGTCCTCCAGGGCAAGGGGAGCGGGAAATGGGTCTCCCACGTGCTTCCAGGGCTGAGCACACGTGGGCCCCCGATGAGGATGCAGAAAGGGTTGAAGGAGAAAAAGTCGAGGTCCGCTCAGGGTTGGAGGAAGCCACGGGAGAGGGACCATGGGACTTCCCCAGAACCAGGACCTCCCCAGCAACCAGGGCCAGTTCACCACTCAGGGACCCACTGCCCCTTCCCTGACAGCTCCATCAGAGTTGGGCTGCAGCACTCAGTAGCCCCAGGTGCAACCAGAGAACCCCGGTGGGAGGCTGTGGGTGAGTCAGACCAGTGCTGGTGTCCCTGTCCCCACAGGGAGGGGCAGAAGGAGGTGCTGGATTCCAGTCCCCAAGACTCTGTCACTTTAAATTCTAGGGAGTCAGAGGCAGGAAACAACCCCCCACCCACTTCAGCAAGCTTGAAGGAAGAGAAGGCAGGGAGGTGCGAGTCACAGCAAGAACACAGCCTGTGTTTACTCAGAGCTGTTTCGGAGGAGAATGCGAGGACAGGGGCAAAAACAAAAACAAACAAAGCCTCTATACTTTTTTTATGTAAGTTTCCATAGTTAATTTAGTCATTAACTCATACATACCTCAGGATTTCACCCCTAATTGCCTTCTTCTTATGCTTGATGTTAACAACACACTCTTCAAAGACAGGATCACCTACTGCTTTCTCTAGTGTGAGAAAAGACAAGCAAGGGAAGGTCTGCTTTTGTGAAGCAGTTCCTGCCCTCCATGCACACCGCAGAGGCTGTCTGGCCTGTTCTTTTCTCCTGCCTTCAAATTAGCGGATTCTTTCTTCTGCCGGATCAAATCTGCTGTGGAATTCCTCTGCTGTATTGTTTACTTCAGCTACTTTAATTTTTTTGCCCCAGGATTTCCACTGGGGACCTTTTAATAACTCTTATCTCTTTATGGATACTCTCTATATGTTCCTACAGGTAAGTATACATATGTATAGATGCATCAATGTTTCCCCAAAGGAAAGGTGTAGGTGCTCCTCTGGGTTTCCCTAGAATATTTCCCTCCAGCCCTTGCCCATGGGTTCCTCAGCCTCACCCTGGAAGCCATGGGCTGCAAGCTACTGTTTTAATCCTCCGCAATCTTCTAGAATACACACACATACACACACACACACTTCCTTTAAATATTTGAGCATATTTAAAATTGTTGATTTAAAGCATTTGCCCAAAAAGTCCAATGTCTGAGCTTCCCGAAGTATCTGTCAATTTCTTCTTTCCCTGTACGTAGACCATATTTTCTTGGTATGCTTTTATGGGTTGAATGTGTCCGCCCGAAGCATATTTTGAAGCACTACCCTCTGGTACCTGTGAATGTGATCTTATTCAGAAATGGGTTCTTTGCAGATATAATTGCTTAAGAAGAGGTCATATTGGATAAGTTTGGGCCCTAAACCCAGTAGCTGGTATCTTTATGAAATGGGAAAAGTTCCCTTGTCCCACTCGCAGGGCATGATCTTTTCACACTTGCTGTTTTTCAAGTACCTTTAACTTAAATAGTCAATATGCTAAAATAGCATATTTTAACCCCTTCATTTTCCTCGTCTGGAACTTCCTGAGAAGTTTCATGTATTAAAAGTCGAGTGGATGGCTGTGGAGAGAAGAATCAGGTTAGTAACTGATTAGTAGTTACTGAGAGAAGAATCAGGTTAGTAACTGAGTGGCAAGAGACTTATAAAGGAAAACAGGAACATAAATTGGAACAGGCAGGATGTAAGTCTAAATATATTGCCCCATATCTTATTGAGTAAGTCTCTTAGTCACGAGAAGACTTTTATCCAGTTAGGCAGTTGTATCTCATTTCAGGAGGTGATGTTATAGGTGGTCTTTCATCTAGGTTAGGCCTCTATATGGTGTGGTCAGTCAGGTATTTAATAAGAGGCATGTTTATGGAAACAAAAGAAAAGTAAAGGTTAGTGGTTGGAGCAAATTATACAAGCCCAGTTTTTGAGTCCAGAGGACAGTCAGTTGAGATTTCTAGATGTTGGGCTTGAAGCATCTTTAGATGGAGGAATGACAAAAAGTAGTAGCAATTTTGATGAATTTCCTGGTATGTAGTTTATATTAGTTGTTGTGGTGAACTTTCTGAGCAACCCATAGGGCCACAGGCATGAAAACTGTCCATAGGTAAGCTGTCCTTGTTACTGAAACACCAGAGTTTCCGCTAGGTCCTGCTGCTTGATGCACAGATGGCCAATCGCTGAGACGAGTATTCCCAGGGAAAATTAAAGGTGTATACAGCAGGGAAGAAATGTAACCATGTGTGGGAAAACAGGAATTAGAGAGGGGCAAGGAAAGTAAACATGTGTGAGAAAACAGGAACTAGAGAGGGGTAAGGAATGTAACCATACATAGGAAAACAGGAATTAGAGAACAGGTAAGGAAGAGAGGCTGGTCAACAGGAAGCATGTGGTTGGTTAGGCAATTACGGTGGTGAGGGGCCTGGCACCTCACTGTTTAGATGCAGTGATCTCAGGAAGTTTCAGCTCCTTGATACTGTCTGGGAAGCTTGATGGTGGGTTTCCTGATAAAGGAACTCAGTTAAGACAAACGTAACTTTTTCAAGTTTTAACACCGGGAGGATAAATTTCTATGTTTTTACAAAGAAACCATAAACATCAGCTCTATGGGACATTTGGGCTGCTTTCAGTCCTCCTTTATACTTATCAACTCCCCAATCCTGAGGAACCTGGCCCTGGATCTTCCAGGATGCATCATGCTGAGAAGGGGCGTTGTGGGCAGCTCCATGCCATGGGTGACCTCATGGCCACCCAGGAATCACAGGTTAATCTAATCCTACAGTTTTCTTCTGAAACACAGATTTATAAATGTTACTATTCTTTTCAAATAGCTATGCTGTGTTAATTGTCTTTATTGTTTTCAGAGTTTTCCTGTTTCCTATAGATTTCCTCTCCTGATTATTGCCTTTTTTTTTTTTTTTTTTTTTTTTGAGACAGAGTCTCGCTCTGTTATCCAGGCTGGAGTACAGTGGTGCATCTCACCTCACTGCAAGCTCCGCCTCCCGGGTTCAGGCCATTCTCCTGCCTCAGCCTCCTGAGTAGCTGAGACTACAGGCACCCACCACCACACCCAGCTAATTTTTTGTATTTTTAGTAGAGACGGGGTTTCACCGCCTTAGCCAGGATGGTCTCAATCTCCTGACCTTGTGATCCGCCCGCCTCGGCCTCCCAAAGTGCTGGGATTACAAGCATGAGTCACCGCGCCCGGCCATGCCTTTCTTATACTTATTCTGGGTTTATATTGTTCTTCTTTCTCCAGCTTTTAAGTGGAAACCTGCATCATTGTTTTCTATCTTTTTTTTTTTTTCTTTACTAATATAGGCACTCATAATCTCTGTTCTGTAGTTACATCTTATAAATTTTGATATTTTGCATTATCATTTAGTTTGAAATATTTCTGATTTCCACATAGTTTCTTCTCTGGCCCATGGTTGTTTAAATTGCAAATATGGAAGTCTTTTCTATATATCTTATTCTTGTTGCTCTAATTCAATTCTTCTGCAACCTAAATAATATATTCTGTACAATTTCAATTCTTTTAAATTTATCAGGAATGTTTTTAAGGTCCAGAATAGGGTCTACCTTAGTGAACATATGCACTCAAAACGAATCAACATTCTACAGTTGTTGAGTATAGTACTCTATAAATGTTTATTAGCTCAAGGTGGTTGATAATTGTTTCAGATTATGACTTCGTTGATTTTTTTTTACTAATTCTATCAGTTGTTCAGCAAGGGATGTTAAAAATCTCTAGCTATGATCATGCATTTATTTCTCTCACTAATTCTGTCCATTTCTGCCGCAAATCTTTGAAGCTCTATTATTAGGTACACGTATATTTTTAATATGTTTTTAAACTTTTAGTTTAGGTTCAGGGGTACCTGTGCAAGTTTATCATACAGGTAAACTTGTGTCATGGGGGTTTGTTGTACAGATTATTTCATCACCCAGGTACTAAGCCTAAGTACCTAATAGTTATTTTTTCTGATACTCTCCCTCCTCCCACTTTCTACCCTTAAGTAGGCTCCAGTGTCTGTTGTTCCCCTCTTTGCATCCATGTTAGGTGCATATATTTTTTTAGTGTTACGTCACTCTGATGAATTGACCCTCTTGTCATTATACATCCCTCCTTATCTTTGCTAATATGCCCTATCTTGAATCTACCTTCTTTGACATTAAGAAAGCCACACTAGCTTTCTCACGCTTAATAGTTGTGTTTTATATATTTCCCCATCTTTTACTTTCAATCTATCTGAAGCTTTATATTTAAGGTGCGTATATTTTAGGTAGTTTATAATTTCAACTTGCTTTTTTTCCAGTTGGGGAAACTTCCTTTTAATTGGTTTGTTTATTCTGGTTACATTTATTGTTGTGGCCAAATTTGGAAAATACAATCTCTCACAACTTATTCCTTTCTCCTTTGTTTTTAAAGGATATTTTCACTGGGTGTGAATAACAAGTCAACAGCTTTCTTTCACCACTTCACACATCCTGAGCTTCCGTTGTTTTGAGTCAGCTGTCATTCATATCTCTGTTCCCTGTGAATGCATAAAATTTACTCTATATGATTGACTATGATGTATCCAGGTAGGGTTTTCTTTACATTTATTTTTCTGAGGGGTTTATGAGCTTTTTGAATGTGTAAGTTGATGTTTTTTTCACTACATTTGAGAATAGATCAACCACTTTTTTCCTCATCTTTTCCAGCCATTTCTTCTCGGTCCCTGGTTCCATGTGTAGTGCATGATATTCTACTACAGGTCACTGAGACTCACTTCCTTGTTTTCTTTCAGTCCCATTTTCCCTTGTACTTCAGATGGAATAGTTTCCACTGATCTCTTTTCAAGTTCACTCATTCTTCTGTAATGTTCAATTGCTCTCTCTCTCTCTCTCTTTTTTTTTTTTTTTTTGAAACGGAGTGTTTGCTCTTGTTGCCCAGGCTGGAGTGCAGTGGCATGATCTCGGCTCACTGCAACCTCCACCTCCTGGGTTCAGGCGATTCTCCTGCCTCAGGCTCCCGAGTAGCTGTGATTACAGGCATCTGCCACCACACCTGGCTAATTTTTTGTATTTTTAGTAGAGACGGGGTTTTGCCATGTTGGCCAGGCTGGTCTTGAACTCCTGACCTCAGGTGATCCACCCGTCCTCAGCCTCTCAAAGTGCTGGGATTACAGGCGTGAGCCACTGCACCCAGCCCTGTTCAATCTCTCTTAAGAAAATCCAAATATATTTTTCATTTCAGAGAGTGGACTTTTCAGTTCTAAAATTTCCATTTGGTTCTTCTTTTATAGTTATCATATGTATGCCGAAATGCCTTATCTTCCACTCATGTCAACAATCTTTTCTGTAGACCCAGCATATATTTCACAGCTCCCTAAAAGAGATTCTATTATGAATCAGCATTAAAAACCGCTGTGAAGGCAGAAACTCTACCTAGAAGAATGAGGTTTTTTTGTTTTTGTTTTTTTGAGACAGGATCTCACTGTGTTGCCCAGGCTGGAGTGTAGTGGTACAATCATGGTTCATTGCAGCCTCAACCTCCTGGGCTCAAGAGATCCTCCCACCTCACCCTCCTGAGTAGCTAGAATTACAGGCACAGGCCACCACACCTAGCTAATTTTTGCATTTTTTGTAGGAACAATATTTTGTTGTATTGCCCAGGCTGGTCTTGAACTCCTGAACTCAAGCAATCCACTTGTCTCAGCCTCCCAAAGTGCTGGGATTATAGGCATGAACTACCGTGCCCAGCCAGGAATGAGTTATCTAATGAGGAGTAACAATAACAGAAAATGTTTATTACCTCCTGCATACAATGATTTTACAAGTACTTAGTGAGAATTGATTATGTACCAGGCAAAATGTATGCCAAGATTAAAATATGCAGTACCTGCTCTAAGGGACTTCCCACATTAGTAGGGAAATAGTAGAACAATTGTAATACAATGTGCTGTTTTTCATAATGCTCTCTCCCCCCACTCCACCCTGATTATTTCTATTTCTTACTAAGGCTGTTTCTTTGTATATTATGTGTTCTGTAACCCTTATGAAATGAATGCTCTTGTAAATACATTTTCTAAAGGGTTATCTGCTATATTTTGTGCACATTCATCCACATATACATGTGTTAAATTACTATTGTTATAACTTACAATTTTTAAGTATGCAATCATACCTAATATCATGATTTTTTTTTCTTCTCCCTTTCAGGAGACCTGCCTCTGTTTTTGTTCTATATCATGTTGCATAGGTCGGAACTCTCAGGACAAAGTTGAAGGGTGTTTAGCGAAGGCAGGCATTTTGATCTTGATTTGATTTCATTGGGAAAACTTAGGCCTTTCACCATTAATTGGCTCTTGTTTTCTTACAGAAATTCTCATCATTGTGAAGTGTCCTCCTGTTCCGTTCTAAAAGCCAGAATAGGTATCTGATTATCCAAAATGCCTTTTCAGCCTCCATTGAGACTGTATGTTTGCTTATTGATACTATTGTTATGGTACCTTATTTTTGAACACATTTACATTCTTGGAATAAGTTTTTACTTGAGATTTTCCTAAGTACCCTCAGATATATGAAAGTCGTTAGTCTCCTAAAAGCCAGTGAGGAAGTAGCTGTCTCTTGTCTACGTGGTGGAAATTGCCTAAAAGGGGCAGAAAAGGACTTTCTGGGGGTGGTGGAAATTTCCTGTGTCTTGATTGCATAATGGTTACATGTGAGTATACAGTTGTCATAGATGAAATGAAACAAGAAGTGAACAGTTGAGGCCAGGTGCGGTGGTTCACGTCTGTAATCCCAGTACTTTGGGAGGCTAAGGTGAGCAGATCGCTTGAGCTCAGGAGTTCAAGACCAGTCTGGGCAACATGAGGAAACCCCATATCCACCAAAAATTAGTCAGGTGTGGTGGTGTGCACCTAGTCCCAGCTACTCAGGAGGCTGAGGTTGGAGGATCGCTTGAGCTCAGGAGACCAAGGTTGCAATAAGTTGAGATCGCACCACTGTACTCCATCCTAAGTGACACAGTGAGACCCTGTTTTTTTTCTTTTCTTTTAAACTGAACAGTTTACTGCATGTAATTTATGCCTCAGTGAGCAAACAGGCACAGAGAATCGGTGAACTCTACAGGATGGGAGGTTTATCTTCATTTCCATGGAGGGGAGGTGACCTGTGCCAGGTCCCACAGCTGACTGCTTCTCAGGGTCAAGGTTGGAATCCAGAACTCCCAATTCTAAGGAGATTCTCCATTGTCTTTCACAGACACCTAAAAGCTGAAGGGTCTCAGGTGAAATAGATGAATGAATATCAGTGAAAGTCATCTGTTTCTTTTCATGTTTTTTAAGTAAGGCTGTACAAAACACAGACTCAAATTCCAGGCTCTCTCTGTCTATAGGGAAGGTGGTGTGCAGTGCATTGCACAAAATCTCATTTAATCTCTTCTAAAAAGAAAATAAGACCAGGACTCCAAAACCACTAAGCCAAAGGGAAAAGTCAAGCTGGGAACTGTGTCAGGCAAACCTGCCTCCCACTTTACTCCTAAATAAGATAGCTACAAGGATAGAAAAGCTACAAAGCTCCCTCCCAATTTGCCCACAAAGAAATTCTTTACGGGCTTCAAGATCCTTACCCTAAAACAGTTCTGCTGAGTTTCACCCTGGTAATGTACATTGATAGCCGATCTTCACAGGTGTGGGACAGAAAGTCATCCCTCTGCTCACCTGAGATTGCATATCTGACTGCCTCCTCTGCTCTATTGTTTATGTAAAAATGCAAGTTCACTTGGGAGGCTGAGGCAGGAGAATGGCGTGAACCCGGGAGGCGGAGCTTGTAGTCAACCGAGATCGCGCCACTGCACTCCAGCCTGGGCGACAGAGCGAGACTCCGCCTCAAAAAAAAAAAAAAAGAAAAAAAAAATGCAAGTTCACTGAGCCAAAGGCATAAGTGACTATTCCTCTACCTCTACCCATATAGCCTACATATATGTTGTGTATTCAGTGAAAGGCTGATCGAAGACCAAAAGAATGCAACCTTGTGTCTCTTATCTACCTATGATCTGGAAGCCTCCACTTCCAGTTGTCCCGCCCTTCTGGACCAAGTCAATGTACATTACACATATTGATTAATGTCTCATGTCTCCCTAAAATATACAAAAGGAAGCTGACACCAACCACCTTGGGCACATGTCGTCAGGACAGCTTAAGGCTGTGTCATGGCCGCTTGCTTAACCTTGGCAAAATAAACTTTCTAACTTGATTGAGACCTGTCTCAGATATTTTGGGTTCATACCCTCACAGGCCCCAGTTCTGGGCAGGGTTGCTCTGTCTTGGGGTTTGCTTCTTGCTCAGGGTCTGTTTGCCCCTACCTACCTCTGTTCCAGCCTCAGGGAATGAGGCTAAGCTGGGTGTAAACAGAGGTTCCCTACCCCAGGCCCTGTGCTTTCCACAGATGCAGAAGTGGCCGCCCTGGGACCTGCTCCCATGACAAGCGCAGCCTAGGCAGCCTCCTTCCTCCTCTGAGCACCCGCTGTAGCCACTCTCTCTCCCTCCCTGGGGCTCTCACCCATTTTGCTTTCTGCCTCTGTATGTCCATCCATACTCCCCGGGTGGGTTTTCAATCCCTCTTTGAGGTAGACTCTCTGGTGACCTAGGCTCTCTGTGGACTGGAGGTGGGTGGGCGATGGAGCAGTAGGTTCGCCCACGCAGGGGGCTCTCCGGGTTCCCCCATTGGGTTCTGGGCCTGTTGTGGGACCCTCTGCACTTTCTGAACTGACTCCCAACTCACCTGGCTGTCTCCATGGCTTTCTCCCACGCAGCTCAGAGGCTGTTCTTTGATAACTCCTGGTCATCAGGAGAGAGCAGGCCGTGGGAAGACAAGTGGCTCTAACCCTGGGGGAAGCCATGTTGTCCAAGCCCAGGCCCTTCTAGGACCTTGGCTGCCTCCCCTCGACGTCCTCCAGGGCGGCTGGCTGGGAAGCCGCGCGTGTGCTGCCCTCTACAGGCTGCTCAGCCTCCCTGCAGCTCAGCCCAGCCCAGGGCTCCAAGTGAGGCCCAGAAGCCCACGGGCAGGGCAGGGGGAAACCCCGGAGCAGCCCCTTCCCCGCTCTGGGGAAGGCTGACAACGTCCGGGCACGCCTAGGCCTCTTGAGAGCTGTGGGCAAGAGGGAGATCGGGTTCTCCAGGGCAAGGGGAGCGGGATATGTGTCTGTCAGGTTCCTGCAGGGCTGAGCAATCTGGATACACTTATGGGGATGCAGGGAAGGCCGGGGCAGAGAAAGTGAAGGTTAGCCCAGGGCTGGAGGAAGCCGCAGGAAAGTGTCCACGGGACTCCCCCAGCGACAAGGGCGGGCCGCCTCTCAGGGACCCACTGACTCTTCCCGGACAGCTATCAGAGCTGGATGCAGGAACCCGGCTGCCCAGAGAACCCTCCTGAGAGGCTGTGGGTGAGCCAGGCGAGCACTGGTGTCCCTGTCCCCAGAGGGAGGGGCAGGCAGAAGAGAGAGTGGGGGAAGGAAGTATGAATTCCGGTCCCCAGGAACCTGGCACTTTAAACTCCGGGGAATCAGTTGCAGGAAACATCCCCAGTAGGCCAAGCGCGAAGGCAGAGAGGGGAGGAAGGAAGGAAGGAAGGAGTTCAGCAGGAGCACAGCCCTGGCCTCCTGTCACTCAGATCCGATTCACAGGAGGAGGGGAGAACAGGGAGAAAACAAAAAACACACCTCTTTTAATATAAGATTTCATGTTTATTTTGGTCAAAATTCATAAACATATGAGCATTTTCTGCATGACGTGCTTCCTTGTATTGTTTGATATTACAACATGGTCTTCAAATAGGTTCCATGGGGCAGAAGCATCAAAGGACATTAATCACCAGGGACACACTGTTAAGTGGCTGTCGTGTGTCATGTGCTGTTTGGCCTGGGGATAAAGCAAATCCCATACAAACCAAACAACTCCAGAAAACCCCAACAATTTCATGTTGTCAGGAAGCTTACTTTAAAAGAATAAGCTTAACAAACACTGATACGGCTGACACTCGAGATGCATCTTCAAGGAAGGCCTCTGCGGAAGGGACAAGGGAGCTGGGGCTGGGCTGGCTCCCTCTGGGCTTTGAGGCCGAGCGTCCTGCACAGAAGGCCCTGCAAAAGCAAAAACCAGGAGGCAGCAGCACCCTGTGCCTTCCAGATGTGCAGGGGACAACACGTGGGACGCCAGATGGAAGTGGGAGAGGACGGAAGTGCAAAGACCAGAAAGGCCACCCACTCCTCAAACTCCACGGACACAACACTCTGAATGTGCCTAAATCTTCAGGCAATTCTAACTTTGTCTCAGCCAAACCAGTCCCAGAACAAAACTACACACAATGCCTTTAGATGGAAAAGACCAAAATTCCTTGAATGACTACATCCGTAATTTATCCTACCACAACTGGACTACTATGGAGAAGAGTTTGTTGGAAAGAGGCTAAAATGATTACTGAAGGTTTGTTTTGTTTTGTTTTGTTTTGAGACAGAGTCTGGCTCTGTCGCCCAGGCTGGCGTGCAGTGGCGTGATCTCGGCTCACTGCAAGCTCCGCCTCCTGGGTTCACACCAGTCTCCTGCCTCAGCCTCCCGAGTAGCTGGGACTACAGGCGCCCGCCACCATGTCTAGCTACTTTTTTTTTTTTTTTTTTTTTTTTTTTTGTATTTTTAGTAGAGACGGGGTTTCACTGTGTTAGCCAGGATGGTCTCGATCTCCTGACCTTGTGATCCGCCCGCCTCGGCATCCCAAAGTGCTGGGATTACAAGCGTGAGCCACCGCGCCCAGCCAAATGATTACTGAAGTTTTTAAATAAAATAATAGAACGTGACACAAGGGCAAAGCCTTAATGTGTCGGCCATTCTAGGTCCTGTTGTCGTAATGTTTAAGAATTGAAATTTCTGAGATGAGCCAGATGCTTACAGAGAAGCCAAGCGACTCAAATAGGGAATCTGTACCCTAAAATGCAGCTCAGGAATCTCTACCATAAAATGCAGCCCAGGGACTCAGGGTCACAGACCACCAGAAGGGAGAGGGGCCCATCCACTCCTGAGTCGGCAACCATTTCACACCATTCCCAAGCACCGTCCACTCCTCCCTCCTGATGCCATGGCAGATCCCGGGGCAGATAAAGACTCGCTGTGCCCTGAGCCCAAAGGAGGCCCAAGGTTCACTAATGTTCAACGGTAATGGCGCTTGAAAGAGAAGCTCTTCACAGTCTCAGATCTAGCATAATTCTCACTGTCCTCATCTGCTGTGGACACGTAGGAAGATGCAGTTCCATGACGGTCCCAGCAGGACAAACCAGAGACATGGCTTCCCAAAGATACCATGCTCTTCAAAATCCTGGGCATATGTAAACGTCTACTTATAAATAAGTATTTACTTATAAATAAATATAAATATTTATTTCTAAATATTGTTTATTTGTAAATAAATACCTCTATATACCTCTAAAATCATCAACTAAGACAGACCGGCCCCTTGAAAAGTTGCCAGCCATCAAACCCTGGTCCACTCTGAGGGAGTAGGAGGGAGAACTGGAACACAGTCAGTGCCTCCCACAGAGGGAGGATTTCTCCCCTCATCGCTAGTCATTTTTGACTGCTGATTTTCACAGGCAGCCCATGTAAACAGCCTAACAAATGCATTTCCTAAAATTTTTCCATGCTTACATCAACGTGCACAAAAATAGGAAAACAGAAAGATGTACATCATATAGTTTTAGGCAATACAGATGTTTCTCTACTTAAGATGGAGGTAAGCCCCAATAATCCTGTCTTAAAGCCGAAAAATCTAAATTGAACCATCGTAAGTCCACATGCTCATGACTTAGCATGGGGCTATGTCTTGATAATCTCATCGTAAGTTGAAAGAGCCACATTTAAAACGCATGTAATACCCAGATAAACCAGTTATAAAGTTAAAAAACTCTAAGTCAAACCCCTGTGGTATTATACCATCTGTAGTTAAATGTCATTAAATGCACATACCAGTATAGATGGGACTTACAATATAAGAAAGCTTTTTTCTCATGATGACTTCTCTCATAAAAAGGACTTCTCTCATGATGAACTGAAAAAAATGACATCCTAAAACCACCCTTAATACACAATCATATAACTCTATGCCACCAACATCTTATATAAATTTCCACAGTTTGATTATCACACAGAATATTTCGTAAAAATTACTCCAAGTGCATTGACAAAGTTCTAGGACCTTTGGTAAGCTGCACCATATTGGATGGTAGAGTTAATTGAGGCATGGGTCCAGTAGTAGACTGTTTCTTCCAGGCTGCTTCTCTTTGTAGGAGAAAAGGTAAACGAAGGAAGCTCTAGTTTCCTGAAGAGATTCTTTCACACGTAGGATGCAGCAGAGCCTGCATCACCTTCTTCATAGAAGAACTTTTTGGAGACCACCAGTTGGTCCTGAATTATTTCCTTTGCATGTCTTTCAGTGTGTGAGGCCTCCAGCAAGGTGTTGACTGAAGAAGAAGAGAGGAATTCAGGGTCTTGATGCTCCAGAGACAATCAGCACAGGATCGGCATAGGACCCCCTACTTCCAGCAGGGAATGCTCCAGAAGAGCCCTCTCAGCTATGGGGGCAGCAGTTAGGACATCATCCCTATTGCCTCCATTCCTTCTGCATCTCTAGGCACAAAACACTTACTCTCAGTGGGGTCAGCACCATTCACTGGAACCAGCAGCCTCCTCCTCTGACACCCTTCAGCTTCTTCCTGTTCCTGTAACACACAGTGAGGAATGCTCTGGTCAGAGTCAGGAGTCCTGCGGTCCAGTACTGACCCTGACCACCAGCCAGCAAGAGACCTGCAGCGCTTCCCCTCTCGGGTCTCCATGAAGATGGAGACAAACCTCTGGTCCTGCATAGCTCTTGGGCTCTGTGTGCTGGTGACTCATTGAGACATACATGACAGGTAGTAAATGCTCACTTCATAAGTGTTCTGTCCAGCTTTGACTACTGTATACACCTGTGTAATCATCCTATGATCAAGACATAGCACGTTGCCACACCCCAGAAAGTCCCCTTCTTCCCCATCTCATCAATTTCCACCCACCCTCACAGAAGAGGATCACTTCATTACAGAACTTTTACCAACAGAAGTCTCAACAGAGGACTATGTATGAGAGCACCCAGAAAAAATCTAACAAAAGGATTTATTCCAAGATTGCAAAAGTTCTTTGATCATCAATACTATACCATACCAATAGTCTAAATAAGGAAATAAAACATCAGTCTCTATGGAGGCTGAAAAGATATTTAGTAAAATTAAACACCAATTCTGAATTTTTGAAACCCCTTTAGAATAGGAGGCTGCATTCTTGATGATGTGAATTTCTTTCTATATGAAACCAAAAGTGAGCATCATTCCTAAGGGTGGCACGTTAGAGGCCTTCCCCGGAAATCAGATCAGGACCCAAACACCTGCCTTCCCTAAGCACAGCTGAACATGGTTCTGAAATTTCTGGCCCGTGCAACAAGATGGAAAACAAAAATGAGGCAAGATTCTTGGAAGGGGGCAGACACAATAATCATTATATTTAATGTCACTTAAAAACCCTAAGAATGGGACTGGCTGGGCGCAGTGGCTCATGCCTGTAATCCCAGCACTTTGGGAGGCCGAGGCAGGTGGATCACAAGATCAGGAGATTGAGACCATCCTGGCTAACATGGTGAAACCCCGTCTCTACTAAAATTAGTCCCAGCTACTCGGGAGGCTGAGGCAGGAGAATCACTTGAACTCGGGAGGCGGAGGTTGCAGTGAGCCAAGATCGCACCACTGCACTCCAGCCTGGGCGACAGAGCCAAACTCTGTCAAAAACAAACAAACAAACAAACAACCCTAAGAATGAAACTATGATATTGAAATATAAAAGTATATCTGAAGGAATGTTAAAAACATAGGAGATGCAATAAATTAGCAAATAGAATTACAAGGCTATGCAACTCATAACGATTACAAAAATACCAAACAGCCATGAGAAGAAATAGGAATAAATTTATCTGAAGAGGAGCACATATCACAACTCAGTTATAATAAAATACTTGACTTCAAACTGGATAAGGAAATACTGAATATTGATAAGATATTAAGTATTTCTAGATTAATTTTTAATTTTAAGATAAATTGATAAAAATGCCACTGATTTTCTTTAGAAGGGGAGAATGGAAGAAATCTTATAATTATAAGCTTTATCTGGGTAAAATGATAAAGTTTGAAAAAGTACAGAAGAGGTGTTTGCTCTCTTGGATATTAAAACACATTAGAAAGTTCCCATTGGAACATGCCTTAAAATAATAAGAGCCATCTATGACAGATCCATAGCCAAAATCATACTGAATGGGCAAAAGTTGGAAGCATTCCCCTTGAGAACTGGAACAAGACAAGGATGCACACTCTAACCACTGCCATTCAACATAGTTCTGGAAGTCCTAGCCAGAGCACCTAGGCAAGAGAAAGAAATAAAAGGCATCCAGATATGAAACGAAGAAGTCAAAGATGTATCTTAATGGACAATATAATTCTATACCTTGAAAACCCTAAAGACTCCACAAAAAGGCTTCTGGAACTGACAACAACTTCAGCAAAATTTCAGGATACAAAATCAATGTGTAAAAATCGTTAGCCTATCTATACACCAATAACATTGAGCCTGAGAAACAAGTCAAGAACACAATCCCATTTACAATAGACACACACACACACACACACACACACCCCCGCCCCAGGAATACCTCTAACTAAGGAGGTGAAAGATCTCTACAAGCAGAATTACAAAACACTGCTAAAAAAAAATCATAGATGGGGCTGGGTGTCAATGGCTTACACCTGTAATCCCAGCACTTTGGAAGGCCGAGGTGGGCAGATCACTAGGTCAGGAGATTGAGGCCATGCTGGCTAACATGGTAAAACCCCATCTCTACTAAAAATACGAAAAGAAATTAGTCGGGCACGGAGGGGCATGCCTGAAGTCCCAGCTACTCAGGAGGCTGAGGCAGGAGAATCGCTTGAACCTGGCAGGAGGAGATTGCAGTGAGCTAAGATTGTGCCAGTGCACTCCAGCCTGGGCGACAGAGCAAGACTCCATCTTAAATAAATAAATAAATAAATAAATAAATAAATAAATATCATAGATAACATGAACAAATGGAACAACATTCCACACCCATGGATTGGAAAAAATAATATCATTAAAATGGGCATACTGCTCAAAGCAATCTACAGATTCAACACTATTCCTATCAAACTACCAATGTCATTTTTCGCAGAATTGGAAAAATTATTCTTAAATTCATATGTGACCACAAAAGAGCTTGAATCGCCAAAGTAATCCTAGGCAAAATGAACAAAGCTAGAGGCATCATGTTATCTGACTTCAAGCTATACTCTAAGGCTACCGTAACCAAAACAACATGATACTGGTACAATGGAACAGAATAGAGAACCCTGAATTAAAGTAACACAACTACAGCCATCTAATTTTTGACAATGTGGACTAAAATAATCAATGAGGAAAGGACTCCTTATTCAATAAATGGTGCTAAGATAACTGGCTAGCCATATGCAGAAGAATGAAAACTAGACCCCCAACTTTCACCATATACACAAATTAACTCAAGGTGGATTAAAGATTTAGATGTAAGACCTCAAACTATAAGAACCCTCGAAGAAAACCTAGGAGATACCCTTCTGGACATCATCCATGGCAAGGAATTTATGACTAAGTCCCCAAAAGCAATGCAACAAAAACAAAAATTGACAAGCAGCACCTAATTAAACTAGAGAGCTTCTGCACAGCAAAAGAAACTATCAGCCAAAAGAAACTATCAACAGAGTAAACAGACAACAATGAGAGAAAATATTTGTAAGCTATGCATCTGAGAAAGGTCTAATATTCAGGAGCTATATGAAACTTAATCGAATAAGCAAAAAACAAATAACCCCATTAAAAATGGGCAAAAGACATGAACAGGCACATCTCAAAAGAAGACATACAAGTGGCCAGCAAACATGTGAAAAAATGCTCATCAGCATGGATCAGAGAAATGTATCTCACATTAGTCAAAATGGTGATTATTAGAAAACCAGTAAACAACAGATGTTAGCCAGGCTATGGAGAAAAGAGAAAATTTATATACTTTTTTTTTTTTTTTTTGAGACAGTGTCTTGTTCTGTCACCCAGGCTGGAGTGCAGTGGCATGATCTCGGCTCACTGCAACCTCTGCCTCCCAGGTTCAAGCAGTTATCCTGCCTTAGCCCCCCCTAGTATCTAGGATTACAGGTGTGCGCCACCATGCCCAGCTAATTTTTCTTTGTATTTTTAGTACAGACAGGGTTTCACCATATTGGCCAGGCTGGTCTCGAACTCCTGACCTTGTAATCCACCCATCTCAGCTTCTCAAAGTGTTGGGATTATAGGCGTGAGCCACCGTGCCTGGCCTATATTTTTGGTGGGAATGTAAATTAGTTCAGCCACTGTGGAAAGGAATTTGGAGATTACTCAAAGAATTTAAATACAACTACTATTTAACTGAGCAAACCCACTACTGGGTATATATAGAGAATAAAACAAATAATTCTGCCAAAAAGACACCACTATTCACAACAACAATGACGTGGGATCAATCTAAGTGTCCATCAACAGTGGACTGGATAAAGAAAATGTGATATATATATATATATATCACACACACACACACACACACACACACACACGCACCATGGAATACTATGCAGCCATAAAAAATGAAATCATATCATTGACAGCTACATGGATGGAGTTGGAGGCCATTATCGTAAGCCAATTAATGCAAGAATGCAAAACCAAATACTGTATGTTCTCACTTATAAGAAGGAACTAAAGACTGTGTACTCATGAACATAAAGATGGCAACAATAGACACTAGAAACTACTACAAGGGGTAGGAAGGGAGTGGAGGAAGGGTTGAAAAGCTAATTGTTGGGTACTATGCTCACTACCTGGGTGATGGAATCATTCATACCCCAAACTATATGCCCAGGTAACAAACCTGCACATATGCCCTCTAATCTAAAAGAAAAGTTGAAAAAGGAAAAAACAAACATGAAAAAAAAAATTTCCTTTGGCTGTGTATTATATATAATATAATCCCTATAATGTCAATAAAAAGTACATATTCATGTATGAATATAGATGGCATATGCATACAAATTTCTGCAAAGATTCACAAGAAATTATCTGTTGTATTTACCTGAATTTAAAAGGGCTGGGGACTGGAGAAAGTGTTAGGGAACTCCCACGATGACTGAGTGCCTTTCTATAGTATAGTAGATGTGTGACTCTGCATTTACCACCTTCAAAAAACATGCAATTTGGATGAGTGCAGTGGCTTATGCCTGTAATTCCACCACTTTGAGAGGCCAAGGTGGGAGGATCACTTGAGGCCAGGAGTTTGAGACCAGCCTGGGCAGCATAGCAAGACGGGATCTCTGCAAATTAAAAAACAAACGTGCAAAGTGATTCAGCACTGTGTAGTAATTGTTGACATTTTTTGTTTGTTTCCTTTCTTTTAACTTCTTGTGATTTAAAAAACACGTGGTACAGGTACAGGAAAGGAAGAAAAAGGTGGAAAGTATCCACATATTTTTGATCAGTGTTGGTTGCAACTATGGATGCAGAACCCATGGATGAGGAGGGCGAAGAAGGCTTATCCCAGGGCTGTGTATCCGTACAGCTGAAAATTGCTGAGCAGATTTTAAGTGTTCTTACCACAAATACATGATAAATATGTGAATTAGCTTGATTTAGGCATTCTACAATGTATAAAAATGTAAACACATCATGGTGTACACTATGAATATATATAATGTTTATCTGTCAATTATGTTTATCTGTCAATTAAAAATAAATTGATTTTTAAAAATAAGAGTGCACCTGTTGGACACTCATCCTCCTCGAAGCTGCGCCTCTGTTGCTGTGGGGCCACTGTCTGCTAGAGAACTTCGTCCTGCCAGGGGAAGGTGGCAGAGTCAACTTGGACCTGTGAGGACAAGGCAGGGATGGGCATGAGTGGCTTCCAGATCTCACCTCTCCCAGGCTCCGTTCCCTTCACCCCAGGCAAGAAAACCCATCAGAGCTTGGACTTTTTTCCAGCTCCAAACTTTCATTCTTTTGCATCCATGTTTGTCCCTTGGCCTGTTATAGCAGCTATTTTCTATAAAGAAAAATGCCTCTGTATCCTTTTCTCATATTATAACATAAAATAGCTTTACCCCAGAAAATGTGAACAAGAAGTTATTTTGGTTTTTTGATACAGAGTCTTGCTATGTTGCCCTGGCTGGAATGCAGTGGCTATTTACAGGTGTGATCATATCCCGCTATAGGCTCGAATTCCTGGCCTGAAGTGATCCTCCTGCCTCAGTCTCCCAAATAACTTGGATAACAGGTACATGCCACTGTGGTTGGCAAGAAAATATTTTATAAGAATAACTAAAAAAAAACACATATGAGCCTTTCAAGCAGAAATACTATCTAATATATTTAGTTTGACCAAGTGTTTGACCAATGTGTGAATTCTGTCTCTCTCACACACACAAACACACACAGACACACATATAAACATACACATTTTTACAAATGAGGGTTATAATATATATAACCTTAAAGAAAGTTAGGATGTGCATCAAACATTAATTAATTAATTTCTGCTTTTCAAACGACCTTGACAAGCTGTTCCCACTAAATATCAAAGTGTTCATGTCCCACTAAATATCAAAGAGTGACAGAAAAAGATGAAACAGCAATTCAGGGATCCTGGCTATGATCTCCATGTTGTAAATGACAACTGGAAGGCAACTGGAGAATCGGAATAGAGTCTGCATATTAGATAGTGGTGAAGTGTTGATGTTAATTTCCTTGTTTGTAGAAAGTACACACTGAAGAATTCAGTAATAGAGTCCATCATTTCAACAGCTATTTTTCGGCTGGTTGTCTTGTATACTTTTTGTAACTTTTCTTTAAGTTGGGAGTGTTTTAAAGTAGCAAATTAATTTAAGCAAAACCAAAATGGTTACAATGAAAGCGGCTTGTGTTGGGCCCAGTTCAACTGCCTAGATCTAAATAAGACAAAATATAGCCTTCTTCCACATCAAAGCCTGTCCAGTAGTTGGTGGCAGTGAAGCTACTGTGTGGCCCTTAAACCCTCCTTTTTCCCGGCTGGGGTCCCTCTAGGTTCAGGCAATGTCTGCGTCTTCTTTCTCTGCTCTCACGCTCTTACTCCCTCTCATCTAACGAGGGGTTTATTAGGTTTTTTGATCCTTTCAGAACAGTTTTTCATTTTGTCAATTTCTTTCTTTCTTTCTTTCTTTTTTTTTTTTTGAGACAGGGTCTCCTTCTGTAATCCAGGTTGGAGTGCAGTGGCATGATCTCTGCTCACTACCACCTCTGCCTCCAGGGCTCTAGCGATCCTCCCACCTCAGTCCCGCAAGTGGTAGGGACCACAGAGAGATGTGTGTTACAACGCCCGGCTAATTTTTGTACGTTTTATAGAGATGGTGTTTCGCCATGTTGCCAGACTGATCTACCTCCTAAGCTCAAGTGTTCTGCCTGCCTGGGCCTCTCAAAGTGCTGGGATTACAGGGGTAAGCCACCACACCAAGTCCACATTGTCAATTATTTTTGTGGTTTGTATTCTATTTCCTTAACTTACATTCCTGCTTGTTACTTTGATTGGTTTAAATTCACTTTATATTTTATGATTCATTAATGTGGATATTCGGGTCATACATTTCATGTTTTTTCTTTTTTTGACAGCTTTAGTGAGGAACAATTCACATAATTAATAGTTATAATTATTCATATAATTCACCCATTTAAAGCTACATTTCCATATTTTTTAAATACACTCGTAACTATGCAATCATCACTATAATCAATTTTAGAATATTTTCATCACCCCAAAAAGTAACTTCTTACCCTTCAGTAGTAACTCCCCATCTCCCAACCTACAATTCCTTAATAGAAATATTGAAAGACGCACGTTTCACCCTGAGCACTGTTAGCTACTTCCCACCAGTTGTGATGTGTTATAGTCATTATTTATTTTGAAATATTTAACCTTCCCTTTTGATTTCTTTGTTGAACCACAGATATTTTAGAATTGTGTTGTTCAATATCCAAATTTTGGATTTCTCTATGGATATTGTTACTAATTTCCAGTTTAGTTTCATTAAGCTTAAAAATCATATCGTATATGATTTCACTCCTTTTAAATTTCTTTAGACATGTTTTATAGCTCAGAATGTGGTCCATCTTGGCAAAAGAACCACAGTTGAAAAGAATGAGTCTTCAGTGGATGTTCCATTCCTGCTCGTTAAATGTCAATTAAATTGGTGGCCGGGCGCGGTGGCTCATGCCTGTAATCCCAGCACTTTGGGAGGCTGAGGCGGGTGGATCACGAAGTCAGGAGATCGAGACCATCCTGGCTAACACAGTGAAACCCCGTCTCTACTAATAAATAAATAAATAAATAAATAAATAAATGTCAATTAAATCAAGGTGGTTGACAGTGTGCAGGTCGCTTGCCACTTTGCTAGTGTTTTCATCTCATTGTTCTATCAATTGCAGAGAAAGAGCTGATTCAATCTCATTTTCATTCCATTTTTGCTTCAAGTGTTTTGAAGCTATATTACTAGGCATATACAATTTGTGATTATTATTATACTCCCTGATGAATTAACCTTTTTAACTGCAAAGGTTGTTTTTGATCTCCCGTAATATTCTACATCCTACAATTGTTACCCTACATAGCTAGTCAGGAATGAGCAGGGCAGGACAGGGCTCCCCCTGCTTCTTACACTAGGAGGGTTGAGCGAACATCAGGTGATGGTTAGGTGGTTTTTAACTGTTTCTCTAAAGAAGTAACTGGTTACAGCCGATGCCAGGGAAAGGCAGGCTCCTAATAGATAGAAAGCACCTGAAACTGATCAGCAGCTTCCCAACAAGATTTCAGGACAGGGGAGAAGCAAGGCAAGATCCTGGAAGTATGCCAACGTATAAATCCCCAAGTCACAAGGTCAGGCTGCTCATTTGGCTTCTCAAGTCACCTGCTTGGCCATCTTCCAAGTTGTATTTTCCTTTCCTTTCCTTTTTCCTTCTCTTTTTCCTTCCCTTTTTCCTTCCCTTCCCTTCCCTTCCCTTTCCTTTCTGTTCTAAAGCTTTTTAATAAACTCACGACTGCTCTAAAACTTGCCTCCATCTCTCCTTCTGCCTTATAACCCTTACTCAAATTCTTTCTTACCAGGAGGCGAAGAGCTGAAGTTGCTGTGTACCCGTCCGAATTCGCCATCATCAGCATAGGTTAACTCGGATCTCGTCCACTGCTAACAAAATCAGCTATGTCTGATACTGAGATAGCCATAACAGTTTTCTTGGCCTTAGGATTTGCATGACATATCTTTTCCCATCCATTTACTTTCAACAGACAGCATCTGTGTCTTCCTTTTTAAGTCCCATCTCTTATAGACAAGATCTGGTTGCTTTCTCAGCCCTTCCAACCATTTCTACCTTTGAACTGTAATGGTCAGTGGACTTACAGTTAGTGCAATAATTGATACAGTTGAAATAGATGTATAAGTTTACCATTTAAGCAATGATTGTCTAGTCTAATTTTTTTGCTCCTTTTTCCCCTGTACATTTTAATGTTAATTACCTTTTAGGATTCCATTTTAATTGGATACTGCCTTTTTTTTTTCTTTTTTCTTTCTTTTTTTTTTTTTTTTTTTGTTTTTGAGATGAAGTCTTGCTCCATTACCAGGCTGGAGTGCAGTGGCGCAATCTTGGCTTACTGCAACCTCCACCTCCAGGGTTCAAGCGATTCTTCTGCCTCAGCCTCCCGAGTATCTGGGACTACAGGCTTGTGCCACCACACCCAGCTAATTTTTTGTATTTTTTAGTAGAGACGGGGTTTTACCATGTTGGCCAGGATAGTCTCCATCTCTTGACCTCGTGATCCACCCACCTCAGCCTTCCAAAGTGCTGGGATTACAGGCATGAGCTACTGCACCTGACCAGATACTGACTTTTAGTGTGTACATATTTCCTGATCTATGTGCAAGTGCTATAGGGAATGCAGTATACACTCAAGTGTTTATATTCTATTTAAAGTTTTTTTAAAAAATGAATTTATTGAGGTATAATGGATATAAAACAAAGTGCACATTTTTAAAATGTGTAGTTTGGTAGAGATGTAAGTATACACTATGAAACTATCACCACAATAAGATAATGACATGTCTGCCACCCCCAGAATGTCTTCATTCTTCAATGTAATCCTCTCTTCTGCTTTGCTCCTATGTCCCCAGCAACAATTCATCTGCTTTTTGTCACAAGAGATTAGCTACATTTTAATAAGAAGTAGAATCAGATGGTATGCATTCTGCTTGGATTCCTTCACATGACATGATCATTTTGAAATCCATCCCTGTGGCCATGCACAGCAGTACTGCATTCCTTTTCATGGCTGAGTTGTGTTGCTGAATTAATTGTGTGATATTAATGGAAAGCCTAAGAGACTTGCAACAAGATAGGTCCATTCATCACCACCCACTATTCCTAAGCCTTAACTGCATACTTTATGAACCTCACAGCAATATCATCATCATTGATAGTATATATTTTTCAAGAAACTAAGAAGAAGTAATAATCCTTTACGTTTTCCCCCACTTTATATTTCTGGTGACCTTCCTTTCTTCCTTCAGATCCAGGTTTCCATTTGGTGTCAGGTCTTTTCGGCCTGAAGCATTTTGTGTCCTGCGGGTCTACTAGCAATGAAGTGTCCATAGCGTCTCCAAAATCATATTCACATTCCTAATTCTTAAAGCCACTTTATGCCCTTTTACTCCTTATTTGGTAATGACCTCAGCCAAATCTCAGATCAGAAAAACCAGAATTCCACCCTGAACCTCCTTCCTCTTCTTACCAAACCCATTGCATCACCGGCCTGTATCATCATCATCATTTCCCTCAGATCCGCCTCAGCTACCACTTGCCTTCTTCATGATAATGCAACCTGACCCTCACCCTAACCACTAGGACCCATCCTAAATGCTGCCCAGGCCACGTCTGAGGTCACCCACCTAATCCACTCTGCACTGGGCAAACAATGATCTCTGAAGTGCTGATCTGGTGGGTGATGTCTCAGGTGAAAACTTGACAATGGTCCTGGTGACTCTGGATCCTCTGGATCCTCTGCACTCTATTCAGATCCTGTGTTCTGTCCTCGGCCTGCCTGCCACACTCCCCACCTCTCACGTTTAACACACTCTATGAGCAGGCTGAGGACACAACATTTGCATTAGTGCAGCTTCCTAGAATCCACATTACCCATTCATTCACTCATGGAAGGCATGTAGGCGCCTGGTGACCACATATGCAAGGAGCCACGGAGTATCAGGAACACAGCACAGCCCTTCCTTTCCTTAGCACAGTTTCCATTCACGGGAGCTGAGGCACAGTCATCACCAACCCCAAAGTCCATGAACTTGTGAAGAGTCTGGAGGGGCTGCTCAGGCAGAGGTGACAAATGCCATCGGTGGCAGGGACAGTAATGGACATAGTGGGGAAAGTCCACACAGACAGAATCCCAGACAAATAGGAAGTCAAAGTAATGGGGGAGGGGAGTAAAAACAAGTGAGGTGGGGACAAGGCTGTGCAGGATGCGGCCTCTGATTGAGGGAGAACGGGTGTGTGGCCAGAGATGTGTGACTTTGTCCGTCCATAGAATTGTGTCAGACTTGAACTTTTTCCTGGTGTGTGTGTGTGTGTGAGAGAGAGAGAGAGAGAGAGAGAGAGAGAGAGAGCAGCATGCCAGAGGCATGGTGGGGAGAGAAGGAGAATGAGAAGGGAGGAGGGTGGAGGCTTGCTCAGGTCCTCTCCCGCAAGGCTCTGCAGTTCCAGGCTCCTCTCCAGATGAGTCATCAGCCGGGGGTTTCCTGGTTATGCACATCCCCCACTGGTGATGCAATAGGTAGGTGGTTCCACAGCCCAGTGTGGCCCTCACCCTCCCTCAAGCCAAGCAGGCTCCTCTTTCCTCTGCAGGACACACACACCCTTAAAGCTGCTAGTTGACCCTGACCTGAGCAGTCATTCAGAAGACCAGACATCAACTCAGACTTGTTCTCTCAGTCTTTCTGTGGCCTGGGATCTACTTCTGAGGTTTATAGATTTCTTTTTGTCCCTGTATAAGACCAGGGCCAGCCATTAAAGAGATGCAGCAGTCCGGGGAAGTCACTTCCCTTCCTTTCTAAACGTGAAGAGAGAAACTTCATGTTTCTCTCTTCTGAAAACAGCAAGTGTCATTAAATGAGCTCTTGGAGACCTCCCAGCAGTGACCCAGAAAGAGCTGAGCACCAAATTCTCCCCTGGGAAAGGCAGCAGAAGCCAGTCAGGCAGTGGGTGCTGCTCCCCTGAGATTGGCTCACCCATCCCCCAGTGACCCCCCTCCTGCCAGCCATCCCCCGCCCCGAGAATAGCTGTGTGACCTTCAGCAAGTTACTGAGTTGATCCGTGTCTCACACAAGAGAACCAACTTAATCATAGTTCTGGCACAGTCAGGTTGCTGTCAGAATTAGATGTGTGAATTTGTATGAAGGGGTCTGAATAAAGCCTGACTTATGGGATGTGCTGTATTTCAGTGCACACTCTGAATAGCATAATCATTACTAAAAGAATTTTTTTTGAGCCAGGGTCTCACTCTGTCTCCCAGGCTGGAGTGCAGTGGTGTGAACACGGTTTACTACAGCCTCGACTTCCCAGGCTCAGGTGATCCTCCCACATCAGCCTCCCAAAGAGCTGGGACTACAGGCGCATGCCACCACACCAGGCTAATTTTCTGTGAGTTTTGTTGTTGTTTGTAGAGATGGGTTTTGCTATGTTTCCCAGGCTGGTCTTGAAGTCCTGGGCTCAAGTGAGCTGCCCGCCTTGGCAGGACTACAGGTGTGAGCCATTGCACCTTGCCCACCGTGGCCAATTGACTATTATGAATTAAAGGCTATTGAAAAACAGCAGGGGCATCGCTTCTTGGCCTTTTGGCTAAGATCAAGTGAAAAACAGCATGTGCAAGAAGATCCTTTTGACCTTTTTTGTGTTTTCTAAAAGCAGGACATGAAAGTCCCCTGGGATACATCAGACAAACTCTTTGTTTTTAAGGATGAGAAGTAGAGGCCAAGAGAGTACTGCACAGACCTTGTTAGAATAGAACCACTCTTGAGAGTATCAGCTTGGAGGGAGGGGCCAAAATAGCCCAATAGGAACAGCTCCCGTTTGCAGCTCCCAGCGAGAGGCAGGTGATTTCTGCATTCCAGAAGGCAGGTGATTTCTGCATTTCCAACTGAGGTACCCAGTTCATCTTATTGGGACTGGTTAGGCAGTAGGTCCAACCCACGGAGGGTAAGCAGAAGCAGGGTGGGGTGTCACTTCACCCGGGAAGTGCAAGGAGCCAGGGACCTCCCTCCCCGAGCCAAGGGAAGCCCCGAGGGACTGTGCTACCCGGCCAGGTTACTACGTTTTTCACGGTTTTTGCAACCTGCAGATGAGGAGATTCTCTTGTGTCTACACCACCAGGGCCCTGGGTTTCAAGCACAAAACTGTTTGGGCAGACACTGAACTAGCTGCAGGAGTATTTTTTCTTACCCGTGGTGCCTGGAACCCAAGGGAGACAGAATCTGTTTACTCCCCCTGGAAAGGGAGCTGAAGCCAGGGAGCCAAGTGGTCTCGCTCATCAGGTCCCCCTCCCATAGAGCCCAGCAAGCTAAGATCCCACTGGCTTGAAATTTTCGCTCCCAGTATGGCAGTCTGAAGTCGACCTGGGACGATCGAGCTTGGCTGGGGGAGGGACGTCTGCCATTACTGAGGTTTTAGTAGGCAGTTTTCCCATGACAGTGCTAAGGAGTCTGGGAGGTCTGGGGTGGGCATGGCAAAGCAGCTGTGGCCAGACTGCTTCTTTAGATTCCTCCTCACTAGGCAGGGCATCTCTGAAGGAAATGCAACAGCCCTAGTCAGGAGTTTACAGACAAAACTCCTGTCTTCCTGGGACAGAGCACCTGGGGGAAGGGGCGGCTGTGGGCGCAGCTTCATCGAATTTAATCCTTCCTGCCTGCCGGCTCTGAAGAGAGCAAGTGATCCTGACAAGAGGGTTTCTCCCAGCACAGCACACCAGCTCTGCTAAGGGACAGACTACCTCCTCAAGTGGGTCCCTGACCCCTGTGCCTCCTGACTGGGAGAAATCCCCCAACAGGGGTTCCAGGCACCACGGGTCAACCTCAAACAGGAGAGCGCCTGCTGGCATCAGGCCAGTGCCCCTCTGGGACAAAGCTTCCAGAGTAAAGAGTAGGCAGCAATCTTTGCTGTTCTGCAGCCACCACTAATGATATCCAGGTGAACACAGGCTGAAGCGGACCTCCAGCAAACTGCAGCAGACATACAGAAGACGGGCCTGACTGTTAGAAGAAAAACTAATAGAAAGCAACAACATCAACACCAACATAAAAGACCCCCACACTAAAACCCCATCGAAAGGTCATCAGCCTCAAAGATCAAAGGTAGATAAATCCATGAAGATGAGGAAAAACCAGTGCAAAAATGCTGAAAATTCCAAAAACCAGAATCCCTCTCCTTCCCCAAATGATCACAACCCCCCTCTAGCAAGGGCACAAAACTGGATGGAGAATGAGATTGATAAATTGACAGAAGTAGGCTTCAGAAGGTGTGTAATAAAAAACTCCTCTGAGTTAAAGAAGCATGTTCTAATCCAATGCAAGGAAACTAAGAACCTTGATGAAAGGTTACAGGAACTGCTAACTAGAATAACCAGTTTAGAGAGGAACATAAATCAACTGATGGAGCTGAAAAACACAGCACAAGAACTTTGTGAAGCATACCCAGGTATCAATAGCTGAATCGATCAAGTGGAAGAAAGGATATCAGAGATTGAAGATCAACTTAATGAAACAAGGCATGAAGACAAGATTAGAGAAAAAAGAATGAAAATGAACGAACAAAGCCTCCAAGAAATATGGGACTATGTGAAAATATCAAACCTACAATTGATTGGTGTACCTGAAAGTGACAGGGAGAATGGAACGAAGTTGGAAAACACACTTCAGGATATAATCCATGAGAACCTCCCTAACCTAGCAAGACAGGCCAACATTCAAATTCAGGAAATACAGAGAACACCACTAAGATATTCCTTAAGAAGAGCAACGCCAAGACACATAATTGTCAGATTCTCCAAGGCTGAAACAAAGGAAAAAATATTAAGGGCAGCCAGAGAGAAAGGTCAGGTTACCTACAAAGGGAAGCCCATCAGATTAACAGCGGATCTCTTGGCAGAAACCCTATAAGCCAGAAGACAGTGAGGGCCAATATTTAACATTCTTAAAGAAAATAATTTTCAACCCAGAATTTCATATCCAGCCAAACTAAGCTTCATAAGTAAAGGAGAAATAAAATCCTTTCTAGACAAGCAAATGCTGAGGGATTTTGTCACCACCAGGCTTTTTTTTTTTTTACAAGAGCCCCTAATGAAGCACTAAATATGGAAAGGAAAAACTGGTAGCAGCCACTGCAAAAACACACCAAAATATAAAGACCAATGACACTATGAAGAAACTGCATCAACTACTGTGCAAAATAACCAGCTAGCATCATGATGACAGGATCAAATTCACACATAGTAATAACCTTAAACGTAAATGGGCTAAATGCCCCAATTAGAAGACACAGACTGGCAAATTTGATAAAAAGTCAAGACCCATTCGTGTGCTGTATTCAGGAGACCCATCTCACATGCAAAGACACACATAGGCTCAAAATAAAGGGATGGAGGAATATTTGCCAAGCAAATGGAAAGCAATAATAATAATAAACAAAAACAGGGACTGCAATCCTAGTGTCTGATAAAACAGGCTTTAAACGAAGATCAAAAAAGACAAAGAAGGCCGTTACATAATGGTAAAAGGATCAGTGCAACAAGAAGAGTTAACTATCCTAAATATATATGCACCTGACATAGGAGAACCCAGATTCATAAAACAAGTTCTTAGAGACCTACAAAAAGACTTAGACTCCCACACAATAATAGTGGGAGACTTTAACACCCCACTGTCAATATTAGATCAACGAGACAGAAAATTAACAAGGCTATTCAGGACTTGAACTCAGCTCTGGACCAAGTGGACCTAACAGACATCTATAGAACTCTCCACCCCAAATCAACAGAGTATACATTCTTCTCAGCACCATAAAGCACGTGTTATAAAATTGACCACATAATTGGAAGTAAAACACTCCTCAGCAAATGCAAAAGAACGGAAATCATAACAGTCTCTCAGACCACAGTGCAATCAAATTAGAACTCAGGATTAAGAAACTCACTCAAAATCGCACAACTACATGGAAATTTAACAACCTGCTCCTGAATGACTACTGGGTAAATAATGAAATTAAGCCAAAAATAAAGAAGTTCTTTGAAACCAATGAGAAGAAAGACACAATGTACCAGAATCTGTGGGACATAGCTAAATCAGTGTTAAGAGGGAAATTTATAGCACTATATGCCCACAACAGAAAGCCAGAAAGATCTAAAATCAACACCCTAACATCACAATTAAAAGAACTAGAGAAGCAAGAGCAAACAAATTCAAAAGCTAGCAGAAGACAAGAAATAACTAAGATCAGAGCAGAACTGAAGGAGATAGAGACATGAAAACCCCTTTAAAAAAAATCAATGAATCCAGGAGCTGGTTTTTTGAAAAGATTAACAAAATAAATGGACCACTAGCTAGACTAATAAGAAAAGAGAGAAGAATCAAATAGACACAATAAAAAATGATAAAGGGATATCACCACTGATCCCACAGAAATACAAACTACCATCAGAGAATACTATAAACACCTCTACATCCTCCCAAATCTAAACCAGGAAGAAGTCGAATCTCTGAATACACCAATAACAAGTTCTGAAATTGAGGCAGCAATTAATAGCCTACCAACCAAAAAAAAAGCCCAGGACCAGATGGATTCACAGCCGAATTCTACCAGAGGTACAAAGAGGAGCTGGTACCATTCCTTCTGAAACTATTCCAAACAATAGAAAAAGAGGGACTCCTCCCTAACTCATTTTATGAGGCCAGCATCATCCTGATACCAAAGCCTGGCAGAGACACAACAAAAAAAGAAAATTCAGGCCAATATCCCTGATGAACATCGTTGCAAAAATCCTCAATAAAATACTGACAAACTGAATCCAGCAAGCACATCGAAAAGCTTATCCACCAAGATCAAGCTGACTTCATCCCTGGGATGCAAGGCTGATCCAACAAACGCAAATCAGTAAACATAATCCATCACATAAACAGAACCAATGATAAAACCTCATGATTATCTCAATAGATGCAGAAAAGGCCTTCAATAAAATTCAACATCCCTTCATGCTAAAAACTCTCAATAAACTAGGTACTGATGGAACATCTCTCAAAATAATAAGAGCTATTTATGACAAACCCATAGCCAATATCATACTAAATGGGCAAAAGCTAGAAGCATTCCCTTTGAAAGCCAGCACAAGACAAGACAAGGATGCCCTCTCTCACCACTCATATTCAACATAGTATTGGAAGTTCTGGCCAGGGCAATCAGGCAAGAGAAAGAAAAAAAGGGTAATCAAATAGGAAGAGAGGAAGTCAAATTGTCTCTGTTTGTGGACGACATGATTGTGTATTAGAAAACCACATCGTCTCAGCCCAAAACCTCCTTCAGCTGATAAGCAACATCAGCAAAGTCTCAGGATACAAAATCAGTGTGCAAAAATCACAAGCATTCCTATACATCAACAATAGACAAGCAGAGAGCCCAATCATGAGTGAACTCCTATTCACAACTGCTACAAATAAATAAAATACCTAGGAATACAGCTTACAAGGGACATGAAGGACCTCTTCAAGGATAACTACAAATCACTGCCCAAGGAAATACAAGAGGACACAAACAAATGGAAAAACATTCCATGCTTATGGATAAAAAGAATTAATTTCATGAAAATGGCCATACTGCCCAAAGTAATTTATAGATTCAATGCTATTCCCATCAAGCTGCCAGTGACTTTCTTCACAGAGTTAGAAAAAGCTACTTTAAGTTTCATATGGAACCAAAAAGGAGTCCATATAGCCAAGATAATCCTAAGCAAAAAGAACAAAACTGGAGGCATCACGCCACCTGACTTCAAACTATACTACAAGGCTACAGTAACCAAAACAGCATGGTACTGGTACCAAAACAGATATACAGTCAAATGAAACAGAACAGAGACCTCAGAAATAACACCACACATCTACAACCATCTGATCTTCGACAAACCTGACAAAAACAAACAATCTATTAAAAGGATTCCCTATTTAATAAATGGTGCTGGGAAAACTGGCTAGCCATATGCAGAAAACAGAAACTGGACCCCCTTCCTTACACCTTGTACAAAAATTAACTCAAGATGGATTAAAGACTTAAATGTAAAACCCAAAACCATAAAAATCCTAGAAGAAAACCTAGGCAATACCATTCAGGACATAGGCATGGGCAAAGACTTCATGACTAAAACACCAAAAGCAATGGCAACAAAAGCCAAAACTGACAAATGGGATCTTATCAAACTGAAGAGCTTCTGCACAGCAAAAGAAACTATCATCAGAGTGAACAGGCAATGTACAGAATGGGAGAAAGTTTTTACAAGCTACCTGTCTGACAAAAGTCTAATATCCAGAATCTATAAGGAACTTAAATAAATTTACAACAACAACAAAAATAAAACCATCAGAAAGTGGGTGAAGGATATGAACAGACACTTCTCAAAAGAAGACATTTATACGGCCAACCAACATATGAAAAAAAGCTCATCATCACTGGTCATTAGAGAAATGCAAATCAAAACCACAATGAGATACTATTTCACGCCGGTTAAAATGATGATTATTTTAAAAGTCAGGAAACAACAGATGCTGGTGAGGCTATGGAGAAATAGGAACACTTTTACATTGCTGGTGGGAGTGTAAATTAGTTCAACCATTGTGGAAGACAGTGTGACGATTCCTCAAAGATCTAGAACCAGAAACACCATTTGACCCAGCAATCCCATTACTGGGTATATGCCCAAAGGATTTATAAATCATTCTACTATAAAGAGACATGGACACGTATGTTTACTGTGGCACTATTCACAATAGCAAAGACTTGGAACCAACCCAAATGCCCTTCAATAATAGACTGGATAAAAAAATGTGGCACATATACACCATGGAATACTATGCATCAATAAAAAAGAATGAGTTCATGTCCTTTGCAGGGACATGGATGAAGCTGGAAGCCATCATTCTCAGCAAACTAAAACAGGAACAGAAAACCAAACACTGCATGTTCTCATTCATAAGTAGAAGTTGAACAATAAGAACACTTGGACATGGGGAGGGGAACATCACACACTGGGGCCTGTCAGGGGGTGAGGGGCAAAGGGAGGGAGAGCATTAGGATAAATACCTAATGCATGCAGGGCTTAAAACCTAGATAATGGGTTGTTAGGTGCAGCAAACAACCATGGCAAATATATACTTGTGTAACAAACTTGCATGTTCTGCACATGTATTTCAGAACTTAAAGTAAAATAAAATAATAAAGTATTCAGGGATAAGGAGAGAAAAATAAATTTAGATTGTATACATATATAAAATACATTTTAAAAGGTAAGCTTGTCTTTTTTATTCCTTAAAGGAGCAGATATTTAAAAAAAAAAAAAAGAATAGAATCACTCATCTTTTTAGCCTCCACATATTTACTTGCTTCTTCACAAGTTACTTGGTCTAATTCAGTATATAAGTAACTGACTCTCACTATATCTTCTGTGCCATGTAAAATTTGCATATTAATTTGTGTGCTTTTCTCCTGTGGATCTGTCTTATGTCAATTTAATTCTCAGGCCCAGCCAAACAAACAAACAAACAAACAAACAAACAAACCAACACTTAAAGGGGAACTTAGCTTCCCTCCATGACCCTCATTGGTGGCTGTAATCAAACCACATCTTCCAGGCCAACAATACCACATCCTATGGCCTTACAGCTGCACGGCCTCCCTCCAGCACGGCCTCTCTGGAGGAGGGGGAGGCCAGGGTGGTGAGCTCTCAGGCCTCCCTCATGCTACCTCCTATTAGTTATATGTCCCCTAGTGTCACCTCTCCCTCCACACTGTGGGCTCCGGGGAGCAGGATTCACATGGGGTTTGTTTGTCCTCCCTGCCGCCAGCAGACCCCAGGCACAGGTGTTCCCAGAGTAAAGGGCTCACTGTCTACTTCCTGGGTGAATCATTTTCCCCAAAAGCCCATGAGGTGAGTGCAGTGGTGGCTTCAGCTCACTGCCTAAGGACAGGCTCCAGGCTGCAGCAAAGGGAGGGCCCTGTGGACTCTGCTGAGGACCCACAGGAGCTCCCAGAGGCCAAGTGCAGGACAGAGATCAGAGAAGCAGCTGCTCAGAGAACTCTAGCCCTGCAGAGGCCCAAATATGGCTGCTATTATACAGAAGGTGAGGCCAAAATTGCTGGAGACATTGCACCTGAATCTCATTTTGCCCCTTGTAAAACATGGAAAACGATCTACCCTCATCTCCCCGGGTTGTTAGGAAAATCCACTACATGAAGATGTGCAGTCCTTGGCTGGGAGCAGGACACCAGCTGCCCAACAGCACAGGCTCAGGGCATGGCACTGTCCCCACTGTCCCCACTCTCCCCACCCCCAACCTGGAAGCTAGAGCCTGACTGCCCTGCCACTCCTGGATACAGGACAGAGGACCGGAACCGGGACCGTGGTCTCTCAGTAGAGGCTGGGTGAACAGCCATCTGTGGCCACGTGGATTGAGACCTTTCCTGTTCACTCTTCAAACTGGGGCATGGGCTGGGCACCCACCAGAAGGACAACTGGAAGCGTGGCAGGTAAACCAGGCTGTGACCCTGCAGTGCCATTGCTGTCCTCATTTGAATTCTGGCTCCTCTGTTCCTCCATGGCCTCTCCACATGGTGCTCCACCCCAGTCTTCAGAAGCTTCTGCCCCAAGCTCAGAGAGCTGGTACTGAGGTGCAGGTAGGAGAAGGTGCAGCCTCTGCTGGGTGGAGGACATGTGCCCTGGGGATCCAGAGTCCAGAGTGACTGACACCAGCCCTGAGGATGCAATTTGTCCTCCCAGACCTGTTAACAGAGCCTGCAGAAGTTTACACAGAGCTGCTGAAGATTTTTATCTCCTCATTTTACAGGAAGGAGCTGGGGCCACACCAGAGTCACAAAGCTGGACTGGGAGCATGGCAGGGCCCAGCCATCCACAGCCTCCAGTTTCAGTACTCTGACAACCTGAAAGCTGAGCCTTCGGATCTTCTTGATTCCTGTTTTGATAAAGAGAGGGATGGGGTGGAAGGACCTGGCATAGAGATTGGACCAGCCCAGCATTGACAGAGCCAGGACCTGGGGTCAGGAACTGAGCTCAGCTCCAGGCTCATCTGATGTCCTCCTGACAGCCTGAGGACAGAGACCTTATCTCCATTCACAGGCATGGTGGGTGGCAGGGACTGGCCCCAGCTGACCACGGTTTTCCAAGTGCACAGCTGAGAATTCAGTCTTCCCTGCCGCCCTCCACTGCTGTCTTGTCTGGATCCCTTGGTCATCTATTCCCAGTACCAAAAACTCCTGTATCCTTGAAAATCCCTAGTACCATGAAGGAATGAAAATACCTAAGAATGTGATGTATCATGTTTTATTTCCTAGACTAGTGACAAATGAAAGCTAAGTGTAGCAAGGGTGCAGGGACACAGACACATCTGTGGACTAGGTGTGAGCGTAAGTTGGGTTCTGTAGCAGGAAGAGCTGCAGACAAAACCCATCAGACACCGAGTTACAGAAGGAAGGGGTTTATTTGGCCGGGAGCATTGGCAAGACTCCTGTCTCAAGAGCCAACCTCCTCAAGTGGGCAATTCCTGTCCCTTTTAAGGGCTCACAACTCTAACGGGGGTCCATGTGAGAAGGTTGTGATTGATTGAGCAAGCAGAGGGTACGTGACTAGGGGGCTGCACGCACCGGTAATCAGAACGGAACAGAACAGGACAGGGATTTTTTACAATGCTTTTCCATACAATGTCTGGAATCTATAGATAACGTAACCACTTAGGTCAGGGGTCCATCTTTAACTACCAGGACCAGGGCATGGTGCTGGGCTGTCTGCCTATGGATTTCATTTCTGCCTTTTAGTTTTTACTTCTTCTTTCTTTGGAGGCAGAAATTGGGCATAAGACAATATGAGGGGTGGTCTCCTGCCTTAGTTCAATGGTCTTTTGGCCAACATAGTGAACCACCATGCCTACTAAAACTACAAAAATTAGCCAGGTGTGGTGGTGCAGGCCTGTAGTACCAGCTACACAGAAGGCTGAGATGGGAGCATTGCTTGAACCTGGGAGACGGAGGTTGCAGTGAGCCGGGATCACACCACGGCACACCAACCTGAGCCACAGAGAGACTGTCTCAAAAAATAAACCACACAAAAGAAAAGAAAAAGAAAGAAAGAGAGGAAAGAAAAGGAAAGGAAAGAAAGAAAAAAAAAGAAAGAAAGGAAGGAAGGAAGGAAAGAGAAAGCAGGAAGGAAGGAAGGAAAAGAAAAAGAGAAAGAAAAAGAAGAAAGAAAGAAAAGAAAGAATGAAAGAAAGAGAAGGAAGAAAGAAGGAAGGAAAGAAATGAGAAAGAAGGAAAGAAGAAAGAAAGAGAGAAAACAAGAGAACAGGAAGGACAGGTGCCCCTGGGAAGGGGAGAGGATCAGGACGCGCCTGGAAAGCGGACTCTGAACCTCAAGACCCTGTCTGTTCACAGCCAAGCGCGCGACCCTGGGAGGCATCAACTCCCCAGGCGCCTCCCTCAACTCATTCTCCCCCAGTTTCGGTGCCTGTCCTGGCGCAGACAGGACCCAGAAACAAACCACAGCCCGGGGCGCAGCCGCCAGGGCGAAGGTTACTTTCCGATACCTTCCCCTCCCCGCCCCACTTGGACGGGCTTGCAGAGCGTTACATTGACAAGGCTCTTATTATTTATTTATTTTTTGTCACCAACCTGTGGCGGAATTTGCAGTTGCGTATTGGCTCTGATTCGCCCCGCCCCGAATGACGCCTGCCTGGGGGCTGTGAAAGTACAGCCGCGCCGCCCCAACTCATCCTGGACACAGAAATCAGCACGTGTCCCGCGAACCCCGCAATCTCTGTGCCCACAAAATACACGGACTGACGTCCGATCTACTTTAAGAGTTGAAACCTACGGGCCTGGGGGGCGAAGAGCGTTCCCTCCTGCCATGGGACAACTGAGACAGAGCGCCCCGGCCGCTTCGGGGGCCCGGAAAGGGCGCGGCCCAGGACCCAGGGAGGCGCGGGGAGCCAGGCCTGGGCTCCGTGTCCTCAAGACCCTTGTGCTCGTCGTTGCAGCCGCCGCAGTCCTGCTGTCGGTGAGTCCCCGCCGCGGTCCCTGGCTGGGGAAGAGCGCTCCTGGCGCCGGGAGCGGGCAGGGAGAGAGGGGGACACTATGGGGGTGCGTGGCCCGGGTCGCCTGCGGCCGGGCATGTCCGGGCAAGACGCACCAGTCGCCGGAGTCGGGGGAAGAGCCGGGTCCCCGGGCTGGGCAGGAGCGACCCGGGCCTCGAAGGAGCAGAGCGCGCGTTCCACTTGGTGTAAATTCCCGAATCCAGTGAGGGTGCGCGACAAGGTGGGAATTCCCGAGTAAGCCACGTGAAGCCACAGAGACGTCCTCGGACTTTGATTTTGTTTTCTTTCCTTACTTTCTTTTTCTTTCTTTCTCTTTTTCTCTTTCTTCCTTTCTTTCTTTCCCTCCCTTCCTTCCTCGATCAGTTCCTGCCTTAATTTCTTTTCCTTTTGCGCCTTCGAATGAATTCCTAAAGGTGCTCATTGCAGATCGCTTTGAACCCGCGACCAGTGAAGAACTCCCCTGTGGTCGCTGCGTCCCAGTGGTTCCGTTCCGCGCGCGGGAGCGGTTGCGGGCGCAGCTGGAGAGGACCCTTCCTCTCCTTAGCGGCTGCGCCCCTACGCGCGCGGGGCCGCTCATCGCCAATGCCGGTGTTTGGGGTTCCTTGGGAAAATGAGATTTAGGAGAAGGGAGTCTGTGGCACTTGGGGCCTGACCTGCTTGATAACAGCAGCTGCATTTTGGTCTGGCAAGAGCCTTTCTTGCCACCTCTCGGCAAGGATCTGTGATAATGGGGAAGGGACAAAGGGTCGGCTTTGTAGGGAACAGCACGGTGTGCTCAGCGACGGGAGAGATTGTGAATCGTCACACTTTACAGAGGAGGAGACCGTAGCTCAGCGAGGGGAAGTCTGTGGGCCGAGACCTAACTCAAGACTGTACAGAGGGGCAGGAAGGGAGAGGAGGAAGCGTGAAAGTAAGGTCAAGAGAATGCTGGTGTTGGCCTAAAGAATACCAGTGTGAAGCACTGGAGTTTTATGGGATATTGTTACACACCTCATGCTGAGTTCAGTGTTTCCACCCCACACCACTGTGTGTCCTTGGTATCACCTCTGAGTGGAGGGAGGGCGGAATCCTCTTGGTGAGGAAGGTGTACAGGGGCCTCGGCCTCCCCCTCCTGCTGTGGTTTCTGTGGGCCTAGGCTCCCACGGCATCTTGCTTCTCTGTGGGTGGTGGATCTTTGGTCTCTGGCTGCTTTTATGATTTTTCTTAGCACTGGTTTGCAGTGATTTGGTTTGTTTGCCCTGTTGTGTTTTTTTTCTATAAAGAATTTCTTGGATTTTTGGCTTTCGACTTTTATGTTCTTTCTACTTGGAAGATTTTTTCTGTAAAGAAAGCCACAACTGAGTTGTGTTGAATTTCTCTTATTTGTGGTTTTAGAGTTTATGTTCTCCTTGGAGATTTTTCTGTAAAGAAAGCCACGACAGCCGGGTCCGGTAGCTCATGCCTGTAATCTCAGCATTTTGGGAGGCGGAGGCGGGCAGATCACATGAGGTCAGGTGTTCAAGACCAGCCTGACCAACATGGTGAAACCCTGTCTCTACTAAAAATACAAAATTAGCCAGGTGGGCGCCTGTAATCCCAGCTACTTGGGAGGCTGAGGCAGGAGAATCACTTGAACCCGGGAGGCAGAGGTTGCAGTGAGCAGAGATGGTGCCATTGCACTCTAGCCTGGGAGACAAGAGCAAGACTCCAAAAAAAAAAAAAAAAAAAAAGAGGGAAGGAAGCCACAACAGAGTTGTGTTGAACAAGGAAGGAAGGAAGGAACGAAGGAAGGAAGGAAGGAACGAAGGAAGGAAGGAAGGAACGAAGGAAGGAAGGAAGGAAGGAACAAAGGAAGGAAGGAAGGAACGAAGGAAGGAAGCCACAACAGAGTTGTGTTGAACAAGGAAGGAAGGAAGGAACGAAGGAAGGAAGGAAGGAAGGAAGGAAGGAAGGAAGGAAGCCACAACAGAGTTATGTTGAATTTCTTGGATTTGGGGTTTTAGAGTTAATGTTTTTTTGTTTGTTTGTTTGGTTTTGAGATGGAGTGTCGTCTTTGTCGCCCAGGCTGGAGTGCAGTGGCGCGATCTTGGCTCACTGCAATCTCTGCCTCCCGAGTTCACGCCATTCTCCTGGCTCAGCCTCCCGAGTAGCTGGGACTACAGGCGCCCGCCACCATGCCCGGCTAATTTTTTGTATTTTTAGTAGAGACGGGGTTTCACCGTGTTAGCCAGGATGGTCTCGATCTCCTGACCTCGTGATCCGCCCGCCTCAGCCTCCCAAAGTGCTGAGATTACAGGCGTGAGCCACCGTGCCCGGCCGAGTTTATGTTCTGCTTGGAAGATTTTCAGCCATTATTTCTTCAAATACTCTGTCTGTCTCTTCTGGTGACCGTGGTCTTAATACATTTACGTTAGAATGTTAGATTTTGTATCAGAGTTAACTTAGTATCTATTCTTTTTTTTGCCCCATCATTTTCTGTGCTTCACTTTGAGTAGTTCCCAGTGAGGGCTCTTCAAGTTCATTGATCTGATTCTGCAGAATGTAACCTGCTGTTAATCTCATCTACTGTATATCAGATTTTTTTTTTTTGAACTTTAGATGTTCTCTTTTGGCTTTTTTAGTATCTTTCATTTATTTCCTGATCTTCTATGTGTTTTTCTTTTTTGAGACAGGGTCTTACTCTGTCACCCAGGCTGGAGTGCAGTGGCACAGTCAGAGCTCACTGCAGCCTCAACCTCTTGAGCTCAAGTGATCCTCCCACCTCGGCCTCCCAAGTACCTGGGACCACAGGCGCTTGCCACCATGCCTGGCTAATTTTTGTATTTTTAGTAGAGACCGGGTTTCACCATGTTGCCCAGGCTGGTCTCAAACTCCTGCGCTCAAGGAATCCTCCCACGTTGTCCTCCCAAAGTGTTGGGATTACAGGCCTGGGCCACCATGCCCAGCCTGTGAGTTTGGGCATGTGTGTTTTGTTTTTCTCTTTTTTAAATATCCTTGAGTACATTTGTAAGCTTTAGATGACCTGTTTTAAGGTCTTTAATGTATCAACACCATTATATCTGTTATCATGCCACTGTTTCTGTTGATTGCATTTTTTTTTCCTGCCTGTGGGGACATTTTTGGTTTTTTTCCATGCATAGTAATTTTTTATTGCATGGCATTGTGAATTTTGCTTTCTTAGGTACTGAACATCATTGCGTTCTTTCAAAGTCTATTGAGTATTACTCTGGTCACAATTAGAAAACTGAGGATCAGTTTGCTCCTCTGATACTAGCTTTTAACTACATATAACCATATGTAGTTAACCTTGTGTTCAGTTTCCTTATTCAGAGGCTCATTTAGTTAACTACTAAGGGTATAGTGGTCAACTTCTGATGGTAACTAGCCAGCACCCCTGGCATGTGGTCTGTCCACTGTGGGAAGGGGAACAGGAACATGCAGATCTCTTAGCCCTGCATGGGCCGCAATCTAATCTTCCCTTCCCTGGGTGGCTTCTTCTCAGGCACCCACAGTCCGTCTCAGCAGACACTGGACATGTCCTCTGCAAGGAGCAGCTGCTTCTCCCAATCTCTGCCCTGCACTTGGCCCCTGGAAGCTCCTGCCTGTGGTTCTCAACAGAGTCTACAGAGCTCTACAGGGTCCTCTGCCCCTGCTGCAGCTGGAGGCTGTCCTTATGCAGTGAGCTAAGGCCACAGCTAGTCTCACTGTCTGTGCTTGGCGGTGGGGATAGGAGTGATTCATTTATCAGGTAGACGAGGAGCCCTTTACTCTGGGAAAATCTGTGCCTGAGTTGGGGAAGGACAAATGAGCCCTGTGTGAATACTGCTCCCTGGAGCCCACAGTCCGGTGGAGCAGATGACAGCAGGGACCTCAATAACTATCAGGAAGCATGAGGTCCCACCACTGTCACCTCCCCTACCTCCAGATTGGCTGTGCTGGCTCCAGAGATGTCATCCCTCCATATTTGACTGACAGAAGGAGGCTGTGCAGTCCCAAGGCTGCAGGTCATGGTAGTGTGGCCGGGATAATATGGTTTGCTTAAAATCAACATTGCGGGTAATGATCATAGTAATCAGAGCATGTGTTTAAGTTCTGTGTTCTAAGCACTTTCCACACATATTAACACTTTCAGTTCACACAACAACCTATGTAGGAACTGTGATTATCCAGGGCAGTTTTAAGGATGTGGGTGACTCAGAGAAGAAAGAGGAGGTTACTCGGGTTAATTTTTGATGAGAAATAGTAGCAGGCATTAGGCTCAAACTTGGTATAAAGCAAGGAGCCTCTGTCACAGGTGGGTGAGTCACAAGACAGGGAAGCCCCGCCAATGACTCATGTCCGGGAGGAGGCAGGGTTCCTAGAATTCAATGGGTCAAGAACTGAATAAGCCAAACCGCTGGCCTCCCTTCTTCTTGTTTTCCTTCTCTCTCTTAACTATGCCCATGGACACCCCCATGAGCCCATTTCTGTGGCCCAACACAATCACACATCTCTGGCCACATGCCCATTCTCCCTCAATCAGAGAGGCCCACGGATGGCACAGCCTTGTCCTGCACAGCAGAAAGAGTGAATGGTGATGAATGGATCTATATTATTTCAACTCTCCTACCTTTTGTAATCATATTACAACATTAATTCAGCAGTACCTCTCTTGTTTTTACTCCCCTCCCTCATTACACTGGCTTCCTGTCTGTCTGGGATTCTGTCTGCATGAACTCTTTCCTTTATGTCCACTACTGTCCCTACCACCGATGGCATTTGTCGCTTCTGCCTGAGCAGCCCCTCCAGACTCTTCACAAGTTCGTGGACTTTGCGGTTAATGATGGCTGTGCCTCAGCTCTTGTGAATGGAAACTGTGCTAAGGAAAGGAAGGGCCATGTCGTGTTCCCGATATGCCATGGCTCCTTGCATATGTGGTCACCAGGCGCCTACATGTCTTCCATGAGTGAATGAATGGGTAATGTGGATTCTAGGAAGCTGCACTAATGCAGATGTTGTGTCCTCAACCTGCTCATAGAGAGCGTTAAACGTGAGAGGTGGGGAGTGTGGCAGGCAGGCCAAGGACAGAACACAGGATCTGAATAGAGTGTGGAGGATCACGCACATCCAGAGTCACCAAGGCCATTGTCAAGTTTTCACTGGGGACGTTCCCCATCAGATCCACCCTTTAGAGATCATTGTTCACCCAGTGGAGAGTGGATTAGGTGGGTGACCTCAAGTGTGGCCTGGGCAGCATTTGGGATGGGTCCTAGTGGTTAGGGTGAGGGTCAGGTTGCATTATCGTGAAGAAGGCAAGTGGCAGCTGAGACGGATCTCAGAGAAATGATGATAATGCAGGCCAGTGATGCAATGGGTTTGGTAAGAAGAGGAAAGAGGTTCGTGGTGGATTCTAGTGCTTCTAATCTGATACTTGGGTGAGGTCATTACCAAATAAGGAGTAAATGGGCATAAATGGCTTTAAGAATTAGGAACCTGAGGCCGGGCGCGGTGGCTCAAGCCTGTAATCCCAGCACTTTGGGAGGCCGAGACGGGTGGATCACGAGGTCAGGAGATCGAGACCATCCTGGCTAACATGGTGAAACCCCGTCTCTACTAAAAAATACAAAAAACTAGCCGGGCAAGGTGGTGGGCGCCTGTAGTCCCAGCTACTCGGAAGGCTGAGGCAGGAGAATGGCATAAACCCGGGAGGCGGAGCTTGCAGTGAGCTGAGATCCGGCCACTGCGCTCCAGCCTGGGCGACAGAGCGAGACTCCGTCTCAAAAAAAAAAAAGAATTAGGAACCTGAATGTGCTATTGGAGACCGTATGGACACATCACTGCTCACAGACCTGCAGTACACAAAATGCTAAGATTTCAATCTGAATAGAGGAAATGAAATGGAAACATGGATTATTTATTTATTTATTTATTTATTTATTTATTTATTTCTGAGACAGTTTCACTGTTGTTGCCCAGGCTGGAGTGCAATGGCGCAATCTTGGCTCACTGCAACCTCTGCCTCCTGGGTTCAAGCGATTCCCCTGCCTCAGCCTCCTGAGCAGCTGGGATTACAGGCACTTGCCACCACACCCAGCTAATTTTTGTATTTTTAGTAGAGACGGGGTTTCACCATATTGGCCAGGCCCGTCTCAAACTCCTGACCGCAGGTGATCCACCACCTTGGCCTCCCAGAGTGCTGGGATTACAGGTATGAGCCACCTCGCCCAGCTAGAAACATGGATCTTAAGGAAAGAAAGAAGATCATCAGCAATAGAAATATAAATGCACCTATAAAGAATGATTATTTCCTGTTACTTTCTTGAAAATATCAAATAATGTAACACTTTGTAGGGTTTGTAACATATGTACATGCCTGAGACAACTATAGCAGAAAGAATCAGTAGTGGAGGTGAATGAATCTGTATTATTTCAAGTCTCCTACATTTTATGATATTATCATATTAATTCTGTGATACAACTCAGTAATAAAAAGGAACAGAGTACTGATGCACATGAAAATATGACTGAATTTCAAAATAATTATGCTGAAAGAAACCAGACAGAAAAGCATATATAGTATCTGATTCTACCTATGATATTTATAGCCAGAAATGGTTTAATTAAAAAAGAAGAAGGACCTTAAATCTACAAGCAAAGTTTACAAATATAGGAATTAGAAAAAGAATGAACCAAACCCAGAGTTAGCATTATAAAGGAAATAATTATTAGAAGAAAAATAAATAAAACAGATAATAGAAAAACAGTAGAGGCCGGACGTGGTGGCTCGTGCCTATAATCCCAGCACTTTGTGAGGCCAAGACAGGAGGATCGCTTGAAGCCAGGAGTTTGAGACCAAACTCTGTCTCTACAAAAAATACAAAAACCAGCCTGGCCTGGTGGAGGACACTTGTGATCCCAGTTACTCGGGAAGCTGAGGTGGGAGGATCACTTGAGCCCCAGAGACGTAGGTTGCAGTGAGTCAAGATCACATCACTGCCCTCTAGCCTGGGTGACAGAGTGAGACACTGTCTCAAAGAAAGAAAGAAAAAGAAAAAAAGAAAAACCATAGAGAGAATCCACAAAACAAACATTGATTCTTCAAAACTATTAATTAAGCTGACAGAATTCACTAGTGAATTCTAACCAGCTTAATTAATTTTAATGAAGAGCTAATACCACTACTTCTCAAACTCTTTCAAAAACTTGAAGAGAAGGGAACCTTTCTTTTTTTTTTTTTTTTTTGGTACGGAGTCTCGCTCTGTTGCCCAGGCTGGAGTGCAGTGGCCGGATCTCAGCTCACTGCAAGCTCCGCCTCCCGGGTTCACGCCGTTCTCCTGCCTCAGCCTCCCGAGTAGCTGGGACTACAGGCGCCTGCCACCTCGCCTGGCTAGTTTTTTGTATTTTTTAGTAGAGACGGGGTTTCACCGTGTTAGCCAGGATGGTCTCGATCTCCTGACCTCGTGATCCGCCCGTCTCGGCCTCCCAAAGTGCTGGGATTACAGGCTTGAGCCACCGTGCCCGGTCGGGAACCTTTCTTGACTCTTTCTGTGAGGCCAGCATTGCTCTGATACCCAAGCAGATAAAGATACTACAAGAAAATAAAGCTACATCCCAATATCCCTAATGGATGCAAAAATCTTTAACAAAATACTATCAGAGATAATTCGACAGTACCTTAAATGGATTATACACCATGACCAAGTTGGATTTATTTCCGGAATGCAGGAATGTTTCAAGAAATGAAAATTGAACAATGTAATACATTGCATTAATAGAATGAAGGGGGAAAAAGACAAATGATCATCTCAATTGATACAGGGAAAACCTTTGATAAAATTCAAAGCCCTCTCATGATGAAAACACTCAGCAAACTAAGAATAGAAGAAAACTCCCACTACATCATAAAAGCCATGTAAGAAAACCTCACAGCTAACATCATACTCAGTGTGAAAGACGGAAAGCTTTTCCTTTAAGATTAAAAACAACATAAGGATACCCACCCACCTTTGCCATTCAGCATAGTACTGGAAGTTCTAGCCAAAACAATTAGGCAAGAAAAAGAAATAAAAGCATCTGAACTATAAAGGAAAAAGTAAAATCTGCGTTTTCAAATAATATGATCTTACTGGTAGAAAATCACAAAAGTTCACAAAAATTAAACTGCCAAAAATAAAATCATATCAAATTTTTAAAATTTTGAAATTTATTGTTGTTCAGTAAGAGACAGGACAGATTGCAATCTGGGAGATTTCAAACCAAGTGGTAAGAAACTTGCCTTACAGTAGGTATAGGACACTGTATAAAGGAGGATGTATTTTGACAATTTCATGATTGACTATTATGAATTTACATTCTTTTAAAAGGCAATCAGAGCTGTTTAAGCTGATTTTTCTATCACTGCTTGATTTAATTTCACTGAACCACATTACATCATGACGAAGGTGTAAAACTTACATTTTGCGGGTTTTTTTCATGATTACAGTTAATGTTTCAGGGATATCAGGATGTCTTAAGTTTTGGCTACATGGTTATGGGTGATTGCCATGGGGTATATCTAAACTGTGTTTTTAATTTTTCTTTAATGATACTAAAATGAGTTCATCAAAGAAGCGGAATACAAAATCAACTGGAAAAGTCAATTGCATTTCTATACACTACCAATGAACAATTAAAAAAAAGAAATTAGGAAAAAATCCATTTACAATAGTATCAAAAATAATAAAATAGGAGTAAACTCACCAAGGAGGTGGAAGACTTGTGCAATGAAAACTATAAAACATTACTGAAAGTAATTAAAGAATACAAAAATAAATGGAAAGATATGCTATAAATATGGGCTATAAAATAAGTCTAAGTAAAGTCTCTTTTAAAAAAGAGAACTCATATAATGTATGTTCTCTGATCTCAATGAAATTCAATTGGAAATAGATAAGAATGTCTATAAAGACCTCCAAATTTGGATGCTAAGCAACACACTTATAAATAATCCATGGTTCAAAGGAGAAATTAAAAAGTAATTCAAAAATATTTCAAAATAAATGATAATGAAAACTTAACTTATCAAAACTTGTGGGGAAGCTATTAATATGTTTCTCTTTTTTTTTTTTTTTTTTTTTGAGATGGAGTCTCGTTCTGTTGCCCAGGCTAGAGTGCAGTGGTGTGATCTCGGCTCATTATAACCTCTGCCTCCCAGGTTCAAGGGATCCTCCTGCCTCAGCCTCCTGAGTAGCTGGGATTACAGGCACGCACCAGCACACCCAGCTAATTTTGATATTTTTAGTAGAGACGGGGTTTCACCATGTTGGTCAGGCTGGTCTTGAACTTCTGACCTCATCACCCGCCCGCCTTGGCCTCCCAAAGTGCTGGGATTACAGGCGTGTGTCACCACGCCCGGCCACTAATATGGTTCTTAGAGTAAAATGTGTAGCTTTCAATGGTTCTGTTAAAAGAATAGGAGTTAAGGGAAATGGAGAATGGCCCTTAATGATATAGAGTTTCTTTTGGGGGTGATGAAAATGTCCTAAAATTGATTATAGTGATGGTGGCATAACTCTATGAGTATATTAAAAACCATTAAGCTATGCACTTTAAATGAGTGAATTATGTGAATATAATTGTTAATTATGTGAATTAGACCTCACCAAAGCTATTAAGAAAAAAAGCACTGAATAAAATCCATGACCTGAAGAACCCCATTAATAAATTATAAAATGTAAGTGTAAATTAAAACCAAGGGAAATAACAAGGAGGGTTAAAAATCAATGTAATTGAATATTGTATAAACAATAAAAAGAATCAAACTGAATCAAAAGTTTGTTCTCTAAGACTATCAACAAAATTAATAACCTTCTAACTAGACTAACAGGAAAAAAGAGAACACAAAGTACCAGTGTTAATCAGGAGTTAATGGTTTATTATTAAAAACTATGCACCATTAAAAGGATAATAAAGAGATCTTATCAATAACTTTAGGCTAATAAATACATTTGATAACGTGGGTGAAATGGACAAAATCTTTCTTTTTTTTTTGTAACGGGATCTCACTCTATCTTCCAGACTGGAGTGCAGTGGCACGATCTCGACTCACTACAACCTCTGCCTCCTGAGTTCAAGCAATTCTCCTGCCTCAACCTCCTAAGTAGCTGGGACTACAGGCATGTGCCACTATGCCCAGCTAATTTTTTTGTATTTTTAGTAGAGACACGGTTTGTCCATGTTGGTCAGGCTGGTCTTGAACTCCTGACCTCAAATGATCCACCCGCCTTGGCCTCCCAAAGTGCTGAGATTACAGGCCTGAGCCACTGCGCCCAGCCGAAATGGAAGATGATTGAAAACATATGTCCACAAAAAAAACTTGTAAAAGAATATTCTATGGCAGTCTTAATTTTGATAGCCAAAAGCTGAAAATGGCTCAGAGATCTATCAGCAGAAAAATAGATAAGCACATGGCATAATCGGGGCATACGTATACAATGAAATTTGTTTATCAACAAAAAAAGCAACACTACTCATACATAGAATGACAGATGAATCTGAAAACATTAAGCTGAGTTTAAAAAGGCTCACAAAGGCAGGGCTCGGTGGCTCACACCTGTAATCCCAGCACTTTGGGAGGCCAAGGCGGGTGGATCACGAGGTCAGAAGATCGAGACCATCCTGGCTAACACGGTGAAACCACATCTCTACTAAAAATACAAAAAATTAACCGGGCGTGGTGGTGGGCGCCTGTAGTCCTAGCTACTCGGGAGGCTGAGGCAGGAGAATGGCATGAACCCAGGAGGCGGAGCTTGCAGTGAGGTGAGATCGCGGCACTGCACTCCAGCCTGGGTGACACAGCAAGATTTGGTCAAAAAAAAAAAAAAAGGCTCATGAAGATGAGTATATGTATTCAAGATTTTGGAACTGGCAATACCGATTGATCGTGGAAAAACTAATCACTTCTTCGAGCGGTGTTGCCAATTAGGATTACCTGAGAAGGGGCTATAGGGATTTTCTGTGGTTATCCTCATGTTGTATGATTTTAAATGAAGGATTTGGGTTATACATGTGTATGAATTTATCAAAACTTACTGAATGGTACACTTGAGAATTATGCATTTTGGCCGTGCGTGGTGGCTCACGCCTGTAAGCACTTTGGAAGGCCTCAATCACTTGAGGTTAGGAGTTCAAGACCAGTCTGGCCAACATGGTGAAACCCCATCTCTACTAAAGATACAAAAAAATTAGCCAGGCATAGTGGTGTGTGCCTGTAATCCCAGTTACTTGGGAGGCTGAGGCAGGAGGATAACTTGAACCTGGGAGGCGGAGGCTGCAGTGAGCTGAGATCATGCCACTGTACTCCGGTCTGGGTTACAGAGTGAGACTCTGTCTAAATTGTCTAAATATATATATATAAACAGTCTAAATTATATATTTTATATATGTATATAATATATACGCATTTTGCTGTTGTGGGTATTCATTGCACAAATCTGTAAACTTTATTGAGTGCTTGAAAATTTTCATAATAAAATGTCAAAGGAGAGAACCTATCAGAAGGAGAGCCAGGGAAGACAGGAGAGAATAGGAATGTGACGGCAGAGAAAGGGGACATAGATGTCTGAAGCCGGGGGGGCCCAGCCAGAGGAAGGGACAATTTGAGGGACACATGTTAGCTTTGCTGTCACTAAATACTGGACAGGCTTTTATGGAAGAGGGCTGCATTTTGTCTTGCTTAAATTCAGGCAGTTGAACTGAGCTCAACAAAATGTTTTCATTTTGACTTTTATAGTCTAAATTTCACTTTTTATCTTAAAACACTCTCAAAATTACAGGAAATTTGCAAAAACTACACAAATACTTTTCGCTGAACCATCTGAAAACTCGGTGTTGACTTCATGCACATCATTCCTCAACACTTTGGTGCATACTTTGTACAAATAAGAACATTCTCCCCCATAACCATGACATAGCATTCAAAATGAGAGCATTAACATCAACACATTACTACAACTAATCCTCAGACCTTATTCAAATTTCTCCAATATAGTGGGCACAGTGGCTCATGCCTGTAATCCCAGCACTTTGGGAAGTCGAGGCGGGAGGATCACTTGAGGTCAGGAGTTCAAGACAAGCCTAGACAACATGGTGAAACCCCATCTTTACCAAAAATGTGAAACATTAGCCAGGTGCAGTGGCACATAGCTGTAATCCCAGCTACTCGGGAGGCTGAGGCAGGAGAATCGCTTGAACCCAGTAGGCGGAGGTTGCAGTGAGCCAAGATCATGCCATTGCACTCCAGTCTGGGTGACAGAGTGAGATGCCATCTAAAAAAATAAAAAACAAAAAACAGAAAAAACACACCACCACCACCACCACCAAATTTCTCCAATAGCTCTTATGTCATTTATAGCACAGAGATCCTCTCCTGAATAGCTGTACTGTTGTTTTCTCTTGTCTGTGACTCTTTGGTATTTAGTGGGGCATTGACAGGATATTTTGGAGACAGCTTATCAGGTACCTGTTTTTAAAAACTATTTATTTGTGATAAAATTACTACACATATTTAGTAAAATTTACCATCATAACTATTTTAAATGTACAGTTCAGCTGTGTTAACATTCACATTGTTGTGTAACCAATCTCCAGAACACTTTTTGTCTTGCAGAAGTGAAATCCTGTACCCATTAAACAGCTTCTAGTTCTCCCCTTTACCCAGCCTCTGACAACTACCGTGCTTTCTGTTTTTATGAATTCAACTACTCTAAGTACCTCATATAATTGGAATCATACAGTATTTGCATTTTTTTTTTTTTTTTTAGACAGTCTTGCTCTGTCACACATACTAGAGTGCAGTGGTGTGATCGCCACTCACTGCAACCTCTACCTCCTGGGTTCAGATGATTCTCCTGCCTCAGCCTCCCGAGTAGCTGGGATTACAGGCGCCCACCACCACACCTGGCTAATTTTTGTATTTTAAGTAGAGACAGTGTTTCACCATGTTGGCCAGGATGGTCCTGAACTCCTGATCTCGGGTAATCCACCTGCCTCGGCTTCCCAAAGTGCTGGGATTACAGGTGTGAGCCACCGCGCCCAGACAGTATTCATCATTTCTGACTGGTTTATTTCATGTAGCGTAATATCCTCAAGGTTCACCCATGTTGCAGCATTTGTCAGCATTTCCTTTTTCTAAGGTGAATAAGATTCCATTGTATGCATGTACCACATTTTATTTATCCATTCATATGACGGAGACAGATTGCTTCCCTCTTTCGGCTGTTGTGAATAATACTGCTATAAACATGAGTGTACCAATATCTGTTTGAAACTCTACTTTTTTAAAGAAAAAAATGAACGATTCATTACATAAAATTATGCTTGCCAGAATACAGAAAAATTATTTCTTTTACCTTTACATATTTATGACAAGTACCAAGCAAAGTATAAGAACTGGAAGAACTCATTACAAATTACCAAAAAGTATTTATTTGGTGAAATTATTCAAGTCATGAATGCTAAGTAAATTAATGCACTTCAAAATACATGAAGTGTAAAACAAGCATAGAAACAGTGATCTCGGCCAGGCGAGGTAACTCAAGCCTGTAATCCCAGCACTTCTGGAGGCAGAGGTGGGTGGATCACTTGAGGTCAGGAGTTTGAGACCAGCCTGGCCAACATGGCGAAACCCCACCTCTACTAAAATACAAAAATTAGTCAGGCATGGTGGTGGGCGCCTGTAATCTCAGCTACTTGAGAGGCTGAAGCAAGAGAATTGCTTGAACCTGGGAGGCGGAAGTTGCAGTGAGCCCCGATCATGCCACTACACTCCAGCTTGGGCCACAGAGCAAGACTCCTTCTCAAAAAAAAAAAAAGGTAAACAGTGGTCTTAAATGATGATTCCCTTCACAAAACTAACCAACAAAGAAGAAGCACAAGAAAGTTTGTCAGGTTAGGCAGAAAAGAACAAATCAAATATATTGTTGGGTGGGATTGAACAAAAACCAACATCTAGGCAACTAGGATTCCAAAAAGAAAAAAAAAACCTAAATGAGTAATTAGGACTCAAAACAGAATAAGGATATTCCAATACTCTATATCGTTTTTCTACTAATAACAGAAAGAAGGATTTGGGCTGGGCACGGTGGCTCATGCCTGTAATCCCAGCACTTTGGGAGGCCGAGGTGGGCTGATCACTTGAGGTCGGGAGTTTGAGACCAACCTGGCCAACATGGTAAAGCCCTGTATCTACTAAAAATACAATAATTAGCTGGGCATGGTGGTGCATGCCTGTAATCCCAACTACTCGGGAGGCTGAGGCAGGAGAATTGCTTAAACCTGGGAGGCGGAGGTTGCAGTGAGCTGAGATCACGCCACTGCACTCCAGCCTGGGCGACAAGAGGGAAACTCAGTCTCTAAATAAATAAACAAACAAATAAATAAATAAATATAAAAGAAAGATTTAGAGGCCAAGTATGATCTGTAGACCCAGGTACTGTCAAAGCATTTGCACTGAAGTCATCTTGGGATGGACATATAAATGAACTTTACTGTTACTCAAAGGTGAGAAAATGTATGCATTATAGCTGGGTGCGGCGGCTCACTCCTGTAATCCCAGCACTTTGGGAGGCCGAGGCAGGCGGATCACTTGAGGCCAGCAGTTCATGACCAGCCTGGCCAACACGGCAAAACCACGTCTCTACAAAAAATACAAAAACTAGCCAGCCGTGGTGGCACACACCTGTAATCCCAGCTACTCGGGAGGCTGAGGCAGGATAATTGCTTGAACCCAATAGGTAGAGGTTGCAGTGAGCAGAGATCATACCACTGCACATCGGCCTAGGGGACAGAGCAAGACTGTCTCAAAAAACAACAACACAAAAACTTATGCATTATAAAAGAAAGGAAAACAATTATACCTGAATAGTGCAAAAAGATTACACATTAAAATGATCAAATGCATCTCTACTATGAAACTAAAACAATCTGCTTCCAAAGAATTCCTTTGTACTTTAATGAGAGCAAAGCTTTTACCCTAATGAAAAGGCAAATGGGAGGTCTCTGGGAAGTTGGAATTGTCATAGCAAAAAAAAAAAAAAAAAAGAAAAAAGAGAGATACCTACCAGAAAATGTACATTAATGTCCATAATCTCATTAGTTAAAAAAAAAAAAAAAAGCTCAAATTAAACTTTTTTTTTTTTTTTTTTTTTTTTTTGAGACAGAGTCTTGCTCTGTCGCCAGGCTGGAGTGCTGTGGCACAATCTCTGCTCACTGCAACCTCCCACTCCCTGGTTCAAGCGATTCTCTTGCCTCAACCTCCTAAGTAGCTGGGATTACAGAGCTGGAATTATAAGCATGGACCACCACGCCTGGCTAATTTTTGTATTTTAGTAGAGACGGAGTTTCACTATGTTGACCAGGATGGTCCCAATGTCCTGGTCTCATGATCCACCTGCCTCGGCCTCTCAAAGTGTTGGGACTACAGGCGTGAACCACTGCATCCGGCCATAATTAAATTATTTTAAAAATAAAAGTAATACATGAATAATATATATGTAATATGAATAATATGCCAAATTATTATATTCTATAGTCATAAGTGTTATTGATAAATACACTTAATTCATGCTACAAGAAAAAGAATTGAGACACTTACCTTCACATTTCGGAATTCCTGAGTCTTATCAGGCAAAAACAAGTCCTGAATAAACAAAGTAAATCTACTTATTATAGTAGGGCATTAAGGTAATATTGTATTTGTAGTTTTAAAACTGACGGCTCTAAGGACAGTATATATGTGCTTCAATGAAATTATAAATATGAAAACCCTGCTTTCAGTTCTTTTGGATATATACCCAGAAGTGGGATTGCTGGATCATCTGGTAATTCTACTTTTAATTTTTTGAGGAACCACCATACTGTTCCTGGACCAAACTGAGGGTCAGGCTGCTATTTCTTGCCGCCCAATCGTGAGATGCCAATGAACTGGGAATAAAGAGAGTTTTTATTTCTGTAACTGGTTACAGGGAGAAGACCTGGAAATTATTGCCAGACCAACTCAAAATTACAAAGCTTTTCAGAGTTTATATGCCTTCAAATCTATATGTCTACATGTAAGAGTGCATTCATCTAAAGACATGTGATTAACTTCTTTTAATCTATAACTAAGGTCTGAGTCCTGAAGATCTTCCTCTGGAGCCTCAGTAAATTTACTTAATCTAAATGGGTCCAGGTGCTGGGGTTGTTACCCTTTTCTTGTCTCCTGCTAAACCACGGAGGTTTGGGGAGTTCCTTCAGACCTCCAATACACTTGTTTGTGGAGGCCTGGGGAGTTTCTTCAAAACCCCCAATAAAACTGGTTTAATCCTAAATGGGTCCTGTTAAGAATTCCTCTATTATTTTGTCATGCTTTAAGGCCTAGGCAAAACTCTTGATGGACTTTTGTTACATTCCAGCCTTTGTATAAGGGCACTGGCCTTGTTTTTTTTTTTTTTTTTTTTTTTTTTTTTTTTTTTTTTAAGCATTTAATAGTTAACTTAAGCACTTGATTAGTACTGAAACAGTTGTGATGGAGGGCTGCATTAGTGAAAACTGGACTGCCACAATCCCCACTGTCAATTTGTGCATGATTTCTATCATGCTTGTATATTTATTTATCATGAGAATCGTAGGGAGATGGGGCGTCATAATCTTTCTGGCTACTTCGTGCTGAGAGAGGGTCGTCGTTATGGGTCACCAGATGCACTGCTGGAGTGGAGGAGGTCGATTTGTTCCTGGTAGCACTCTGTTTTAGGGGCTTAGAGGCAGTGCCTGCTGAAACACCTAGTTTTCAGTTCACAGGGCTTTAAGAAAGCACAGCTTAGGTTTCAGTGATTTCCAGTTAGGGGAAATGGGGAAAAAGGAAAAGAAAAAGGAAAAAATTGAAAACATTTTTGAGACTTGCAGCCAGAAAAATTAGAATTTAATCCAAACTGTAGAAAATAATAAAAACTGAAAAACATTGAGGAAGACTAGAATTTAACAACAGGTGTAACTATAGTTTTTGAAACATATTTTTTCTCTCTCTAGTTTCCCATTTTTACTAAAAGACAAATCATGGTAGGACTGGTTTGCTTTATTGTACTTGTCCTAATTATTTATATACCGTGCAGCAAGAATAATTATTTTTTACATACGCCTTTTAAATTGGCTTTGATAGAACTTTGTTCCATAGAAGGAATCTGAGATAAGACCCTTTTAAAGCCGAGCCCAACCATGGATTTGTACCATCAAATACCTATGAGTTGGGCAAATTCCTCTCTTTTTGAGGTTCTAAGATAACTTGGGGTTCCCGGCCTGTCAGAAAGTGACAATCTTTACTTACCACAGGTCAGAAACCCTGTACAGCGTCTACGTACACAAAATATGAGGCCAGTTTCCAAGGGCTTTCTTGGCTTCGTAAGTCAAGTTTGATTCCTTAAAGGAGAGCAAAGTCAAAGCCTTGGTAAAATAACCAGTTTTTCCAATTGTGTCTTGTAACAAAAGAAAACAGATTCTTACTGCACTTATGCAAATAACTATATTGCCATAACTTAAGAATACTCACAAATAGTTTCCAAATTCTGGAGAAAATCAGGTAGAGAGAAACAAATATGCTCCAAATTTTGTTCATAGAAGTATACTGTACTTAATTGTTAAAAGGTGTTAATAGCTCAAAAGAAAAGTTTTCCTTGAGTCTGAAAAGCAAAACAAAGGATTAGCAACATTTTAAGCCAAAAGTCAAAAAGATCACTTCAGTCTCCTATTAGTTCAGTTCATGCAGTTAATTCTTGTCCTGTTTGATATTAATGAACATTTTAACTCTTCAAGAGTTGTGAACTCTTAGTTAACTCCATAGTTAAAGACACAATTGACGACAAGGTTATCTGTTACCTCTGTGGCACACAATAATTTTTTTTTTTTTTTTTTTTTTTTTTGAGACGGAGTCTCACGCTGTTGCCCAGGCTGGAGTGCAGTGGCGCGATCTTGGCTCACTGCAAGCTCCGCCTCCTCGGTTCACGCCATTCTCCTGCCTCAGCCTCCTGAGTAGCTAGGACTACAGGCGCCTGCCATCGCGCCCGGCTAATTTTTTGTATTTTTAGTAGAGACGGGGTTTCACTGTGGTCTCGATCTCCTGACCCTGTGATCCGCCCGCCTCGGCCTCCCAAAGTGCTGGGATTACAGGCTTGAGCCACCGCGCCCGGCCTTGGCACACAATAATTTTAACATAACAATTATAATTACTACTGATAACAAACACTAAGATATATCAGAATTATAGGAGTCTTCCATAACCTTGGAACACATACCAATAACATATTTATGCACATATAGCCCAAAGAAAGCCAAACACCATTTCATGTTCAACAATGCTTCCTGTATAATTTTTATATTAAATAAGCCACATTTCACCTTTACATTAGTGTACTATTAATGTTAAATCCAATTTTTAATAAAACCTTATAGACACATTTACCTGATGTTAATGTTTGACCATAAGGTAAGGCCCTAGGAGAGAGAGAAATAAAACCAAAAACATGAAGGCCTTTTAAAGGCCTTCACGCGTGCACACACACACACACACACGTACATACACATTTTGAATGTTAGCTTTTAATTAAGCTGACTCTCAATCACTGAGTTTCAAAAAAACCTTTCTCCTTCTCAGAGGCCTTTCAGCAGAGATGGACCCAATACTTCCCATTTTCAAGTTTACATGGTATCAAAAAGAACAAGACAGACACACAAACACATGGAAACATTTCAGAAAAACACAAGGGGAAGTGCACTACGGCAAAACAGACTCTCAAAACTAATGCAAAACCTGATATCAACCAAAGGGAAAGTGGGTGTATGAGCCAGCCCTATTGCTTCCCTTGGCAGTACCGGACAAATGGCTTACCAAGCCCAAATGGGAAAACAATAGGCTCCTGGCATAGGATCCCATTGACTTATCCTTTGAGCGTGTCCGCTCTTTATCTCCGTTCCTCCCCAGTAGAGAAAGGGACGTGCAGATTTGCACATAAACAGCCCTCTGGAGGTTCCCAGGGGAAACATCACCCGACAGCTTTTGGGATCCTCCTGAAGACTGTCTCATTGCAAGCTGCCAGCTGCTGAACACAGCACTGTTCTTATCTCCTGGCAGGAGAGTTTTTTGTTCCCAGACCAAACTGAGGGTGGGGCTGCTACTTCTTTTCACCCAATAATGAGATGTAGATGAACTGGGGAAGAAGAGAGTTTTTATTTCTGAAACTGGTTACGGGGAGAAGTCCTGGAAATTATCGCCAGACCAACTCAAAATTACAAAGCTTTTCAGAGTTTGTATCCCTTCTAAGCTATATGCCTACGTGTAAGAGTGCATTCACCTAAAGACATAAATGATTAACTTCTTTTAATCTATAACTAAGGTCTGAGTCCTGAAGGCCTTCCCCTGGAGCCTCAGTAAATTTACTTAATCTAAATGGGTCCAGGTGCTGGGGTGGTTACCCTTTTCTTGTCTCCTGCTAAATCATGGTGGTTTGGGGAGTTCCTTCAGACCTCCCATACACTTGTTTGTGGAGGCCTGCAGAGTTTCTTCGGACCCCCTATAAAGCTTGTTTAATCCTAAATGGGTCCTGTTAAGAATTCCTTCGTTATTTTGTCATGCTTTAAGGCCCAGGAAAGGCCTAGGCAAAACTCTTGATGGGCTTTTGTTACATCCCAGCCTTTGTATAAGGGCACTGGTTTTTTTTAGCTTTTAATATTTAACTTAACCACTCAGTCAGTACCGACACAATTGTGATGGAGGGCTGAGTTAGTGAAACCTGGCCTGCCACAATACTGTTTTTCACAGTGTGTGTTTTACATTCCCACCAACAGGGCACAAGGGTTCCAGTTTCTTCACACCTCACCAGCACTTGTTACTTTCCATGCTGTTGTTTTTAATACAGCAGATGTTAGTGGTGTTGAGCATCTTTTCATGTGCTTATGGGCCATTTACTTATCTTCTTTGGAGAACTGTCTTTCGAGTCTTTTGCCCTTTAAAAAATTTTTTTTAAATTTTTATTGTAAATTAATAAATTATGGCCAGGCACAGTGGCTCATGCCTGTAATCCCAGCACTGTGAAAGGCCGAGACAGGAGGACTGCTTGAGCCCAGGCATTCAAGACCAGCCTGGGCAACATGGCAAGTCCCAATAAATTGTATGTATTTATGGGGATTTATAGGTTACAAAGTTATGTTACAATTTGTGCATACAATATGGAATAATTAAATCAGCTAATTGACATGTCCATCACTTCAAATACTTACCATTTTTATGGTGAGAACATTTGAAATTTATTCTTTTAGCAATTTTGAAATGTACAATATGCTGTTATCAACTATATTCATTGCACTGTGCAACAGATCTCAAAAACCTTATTCCTCCTAACTGATGCTTTGTACCTTTGACTATCATCTCCCCATTGCCCCACCCCCCAGACTCTGGTAACCATTCTACTCTCTGCTTCTGAATTCAGTTGATTTCTTTCTTTCTTCCTTTTTTTTTTTTTTTTTTGAGATAAGAGTTTTGCTTTTGTTGCCCGGGCCAGGGTGCAATGGTGCAATCTCAGCTCACTGCAACCTCTGCTTCCTGAATTCAAGTGATTCTCTTGCCTTAGCCTCCTGAGTAGCTGGGATTACAGGTGCCCACCACCACGCCCAGCTAATTTTTGTATTTTTAATAGAGACAGGATTTCACCATGTTGGCCAGGCTGGTCTCGAAATCCTGACCTCAGGTGATCCACCCCACCTCAGCCTCCCAAAGTGCTGGGATTACAGGCATGAGCCACTGCATCCAGCCTAGTTGTTTTCAATTTCACATATGAAAACATACAGTATTTCTTTTTTTGTGCCTAACTTATTTCACTTAGCATGATGTATTCCAATTCCATACATGTTGTTGCAAGTGACAAAATTTCTATCTTTTTAAAGGCCGAATAGTATTCTGTGTTGTCTACATACCACATTTTCTTTATCCATTCATCTGTTGATGGACACAGTTGATTCCATAACTTGGCTGTTGTAAATAGAGCTGCAATGAACATGGAAGTGCAGATATCTCCTTGACATACTAATTTCAAATCTTTTTGGTAAATACTCAGAAGTGGGATTGCTGGATCATATAATAATTCTATTTTTAGTTTTTTGAGGCACCTCCATACTGCCTTCCATAATGGCTGTACTAATTTACATTCCCACCAACAGTGAGCAAGGGCTCCCTTTTCTTCGTATCCTCACCAACACTAGTTATTGTTCATCTTTTCCATAGTAGCCATTCTGATGGGTATGGAATGATATCTCATTGTGGTTTTAATTTGCACTTCCCTAATGATTCGTTATGTTGAATTTTTTAAAATATATCTATTGACCATTTGTGTGTCTTCTACTGAGAAATGTCTACTCAGGTCCCTTGTCCATTTTGTAAACAGATTATTTATTCTCTTTGAATAGAATTATTTGAGTTCTTTATATATTTTAGATATTAACCCCTTATCAGATGTATGGTATGCAAATATTTTCTCCCAATCTGTAGCTTATTGCTTCACTCTGTTGTTTCATTTGTTGTGCAGAAACCTTTTTTTTTTTTTGAGACAGAATTTCACTCTTGTTGCCTAGGCGGGAGTGCAATGGCATGATCTTGGCTCACCACAACCTCCACCTCCCAGATTCAAGAGATTCTCCTGCCTCAGCCTCCCGAGTAGCTGGGATTACAGGCACACGCCACCATGCCCAGCTAATTTTGTATTTTTAGTAGAGATGGGGTTTCTCCATGTTGATCAGGCTGATCTTGAACTCCTGACCTCAGATTGTGCAGAAACTTTTTATGTTGATATAATTCCATTTGTCTATTTTTGCTTTTGTTGTTTGCACTTTTCAAATCTAAAAAAGTGTTGCCCAGATCAATGTTGTGTAGTCTTAGCCCCTGTGTTTTCTTCTAGTAGTTTAATGGTTTCAGGTCATATATTTAAGTCTTTAATCCATTTTGAGTTGATTTTTGTATATGGTGTAAGATAAGCGTCCAATTTCATTCTTCTGCATATGGATATCCAGCTTTCCTAACACCATTTATTGTGGAGACTTTTTTTCCCATTGTGTATTCTTGTAACTTTTGGCAAAAATCAATTGACCATAGCGATGTGGATTCATTTCTAGGCTGTGTATTTTGTTCCATTGGTCACTGTGTATATTTTCATAACTGTGCCATGCTGTTTTAATTATTATTGCTTTCTAGTATACTTTGAAATTAGGTAGTGTGATGCCTCCTGCTTTGTACTTTTTGCTCATGATTGCCTTGGCTATTTTTTTTTTTTATGGTTGCATATGAATTTTAGAATTGTTTTCTCTATTTCTGTGAAAAATGATATTGGAATTTTGATAGTGATTACATTGAGTCTATAGATTGCTTTGGATAATATGGACATTTTAATAATATTAGTTCTTCCAAGTCATGAGCATTTATTTTCATGCATATTTGTGTCTCTTTTCACTTATTCGTCTCTTCTATTTTGTTCATCAGTGTTTTATGGTTTTCAATGTACAGGTCTTTCACTTCATTACATTTACTCCTAAGTTTTTTTTTTTTTTTTTTTTTTTTGGTCATTGCTCTTAATAGGTTTGTTTTCTTAATGTCTGTTTCATATAGTTCATTATTAATATATGGAAATGCTACTGATTTTCATATGTTGATTTTGTATCCCACAACTTCACTGAATTTGTTTACCATTTCTAACAGTTTTTTGGTGGAGTCTTCAGGGTTTTCTATATATAAGATCATGTCATCAGCAAATAGACAATTTTACTTCTTCCTTTTCTATTTGAATATCTAATAATTCTTTTCTTTTTCTTGCCTAATTGCTCTGGCTATGACTTCCAGTACCATGTTGAAAAGAGGTGGTGACAGTGAGCATCCTTGTGTCGTTCCTGATATTAAAGGAAAAGCTTTCAACTTTTCACTACTGAGTATGATATTAGCTGTAAGCTTGTTGTATAAGGCTTTTTTGTGTTGATACATTCCTTTTACACCTAATTTGTTGAGTGAGAGTTTTTATCATGAAAGAATGTTGTGTTTTGTCAAGTGCTTTTTCTACATCTATTGAGGTGATCATATGGTTTTTATCCTTCATTTTGTTAATATGGTATATCACATTTATTGATTTTCATATGTTGAACCATCTTTGCATCCCAGAATAAATTCCATTTTATCATGGTGAATGATTCTTTTAATGAGCTATTGAATTTTGTCTACTAGTATTTTGTTGAAGATTTTTGCATCTGTGTTTATTAGAGATATTGGCCTATAATTTTCTTTTCTTACAGTGTTCTATTCTGGCTTTGGTATCAACGTAATGCAAGCCTTGTAAAATAAGTTTGGAAGTATTCCTTCCTCTATAATTTATTTGGGAAAGTTTAGAAAGGACTGGTTTTAGTTCTTGTTTAAATGTTTTGCTGAATTCAGCAGTGAAGCCATCTAGGTCCTGGGTGTTTCTTTGTTGGGAGACTTTTCATTACTGGTTCAATATCCTTAATCATTACTAGTCTGTTCAGATTTTCTATTTCTTCATGATTCAGTATTGGTAGGTTGTATGTGTCTAGAAATTTGTCCATTTCTCCCAGGTGGTTCAATCCTTTGGCATATAATTGTTCATAATATTTTCTTTTTATTTTTATTTTTTTTATTTTTTTTTTTTTGAGACGGAGTCTCGCTCTGTCGCCCAGGTTGGAGTGCAGTGGCCGGATCTCAGCTCACTGCAAGCTCCGCCTCCCAGGTTTACGCCATTCTCCTGCCTCAGCCTCCCGAGTAGCTGGGACCACAGGCGCCCGCCACCTCGCCCAGCTAGTTTTTTGTATTTTTTTTTAGTAGAGACCGGGTTTCACGGTGTTAGCCAGGATGGTCTCGATCTCCTGACCTCGTGATCCGCCCGTCTCGGCCTCCCAAAGTGCTGGGATTACAGGCTTGAGCCACCGCGCCCGGCCTGTTCATAATATTTTCATATGATCCTTTGCATTTCTGTCCATTGTAATGTGTCTCCTTGTTGTTTTTTTGTTTGTTTGTTTTTTGTTTTCTTTGAGACAGAGTCTCCCTCTGTTGCCCAGGCTGGAGTGCAGTGGGATGATCTCGGCTTACTGCAACTTTCGCCTCCCAGGTTCAAGCGATTCTCGTGACCCAGCCATCCAAGTAACTGGGATTACAGGTGTGCTCCACCATGCCTGGCTTTTTTTTTTTTTTTTTGTATTTTAGTAGAGGTGAGGGTTTGCCATGTTGGCCAGTCCGGTCTCCAACTCCTGGCCTCAGGTGATCCATCTGTCTTGGCCTCCCAAAGTGCTGGGATTATAGGCGTGAGCCACCTCACCTGACCTCCTCATTCATTTTTTATTTGATTTGTCTTCTTTCTTTTGTCTTAGTCTAGTTAAAGGTTTGTTGATTTCATTTCTTTTTTTCAAATAACTAACAGAATTTTGATAGTCTTTTGTATTTTTTTCTAGTCTCTATTTTATTTATTTTTGCTCTGATTTTTATTATTTCTTTTGTTCTGCTAACTGTGGGCTTAGTGTATCTTTTTTTCGTTTCCTTGAGGTATAACATTAAGTCTTGTATTCAAGATCTTTCTTCTTTTTTGATGTAGGCATTTATTGCCATTTCCTCTTAACACTGCTTTTGCTGCATCCCATAAATTTGGTTATGTTATCTTTCCATTTCATTTTCTTAATATATTTTTAAATTTTCCTTTTGATTTCTTCTTTGACACATTGGCTGCTCAAGAGCTTGTTACCATTCAAGTTCTTTGTTCATTTCTTAACCACATTGTTGGCTTGTGGTGGTTGTTGTTGAGTTGGAGTTTTTATATATTTTAGATATTAACCTTTTATCGGATATATAGCTAGTAAATGTTTTCCTCTTCCTGTGGGTTGCCCCTTCACTGTTGATTATCATTTGATGCACAAAAGTTTTTAATTTTTACATAGTGCAATTTATCTATTTTTTTCCTATATTGCTTGTGTTTTGGGGATCACATTCAAGAAATCATTGCCAAATCCAAGGTCATGAAGAATCGTTCCTATGTTTTCTCCTAAGTTTTAGGGTTTTCACTTTTATGTTAGATTTTGGATCCATTTTGAGTTAATTTTTGTATATATGTAAGTCAAAGGTCTGAGGTCATTGTTTTGTGATAAGTCAATATCTAGATTTCCCAAGACCATTTTAAAAAAGATTGTCCTCTCTCAATTAAATGGTCTTGGTACCTTTTCCAAAAATTACTTGATATATATAGTCATGCACCACATAACAACATTTCTGCCAACAACAGACTGGATATATGATGGTGGCTCCAGCAATTATGTAACATACTACACAGGTTTGTAGCCTAGGAGCAAGAGGCTATACCATATAGGCCAGGTGTGTCATAGGCTACACCATCTAGGTTTGTGTAAGCATACTCTCTGATGTTCACACAACACAATCACCTAACAACCCTTTGCTCAGAACAATGTTGATCAATGCATGGCTGTACGTGCAAGTTCATTTCTGGGCTCTCTGATCTAGTCCATTGGTCTATATGTCAGGCACCTTTTAAAATCAGAAGTTCACTATTTAATGTTTGATCCTGTATCCCAATTTTTTAAGTTTGCTGTATTATAACCCCCATTTATAAAAATGTGTATGTGTGCCTGTGTGTCTGTTTGTGTGTGTGTCTGTGTAAGAGAGAGAGAATGAGAGAAAGAGAGAGAGAATAGGCATACCTATGGAAAAATAGTGGAACTAAATGAAACAAAATATTAATGGATGCTATCTTTAGCTGAGATTATCATGTGTGGTTTGTGTATTCTTCTAAAAACTTTCCTTGCCCACATTTTCTGGAATAAACATGTTTAGAAGAGTTTTTCAAGTGAATGTTACTTGGCCTTCCCTGAAATATGAAGGGACGAACAAACATGAAAGGATGTTTGAGAGGTGAGAGCTGCAAGAAAGATGAGGGTTCTGTTTAGCCTTCGTGCCTGGGGTCAAGGGAATGTGAGTGGATCCTGGGAGGGGTGAGCTCTGGAAGCCACTCACACCCATCCCTGCTTTGTCCCCACAGGTCTCAGCTGACTGTGCTCCAATCACCCGACAATCCCTAGATCCCCAGCGAAGAGCGGCTCCACAACAAAAGAGATCCAGCCCCACAGAGGGATTGTGTCCGCCTGGTATGTTTAAGATGGGTCTCTGATCCTTACCCCTCCTCCCCTTGTCTCCATGAGCTTCCAGTCTGTTTCCTTTGCACTTCCTGGTTCTTTATGCCACAGAGAGGCATTGGGTGCCTCCAGCTCAAGGCTCTGTCCTTCTGGAGCCTTCCTGCTAGGTTGGTATCAAGACACACAAATGAATGAGACCGCCAAAGAGACTGATAGGCACCTTGAGGGAGAATTGAGTGGAACAGAGATGGGGCTGGTGAGGCCTCCAGGCAATGGTGACTTTGGGTTGACATCTGGAGGTGGGCAGGGCCAGAGGTGCAGAGAACCAGGAAGAGTGCTCCTAGGAGGGTTCCACTGGAACAATTGCCGGGGGTCAGGGGTTGGGGAAGATGGAGCAACGGCAGGGGACTACTGTGGGGAGTGGAGGGTTACGAAGTTAGAGAGACAGGTGGGTTCAAATCCTACAGAGAGGAAGCTGGATTTTATTTCACGAGTGATGGATGTCCCTGCGAAGTTTTCAGCAGAGGGCCACCAGCATTGGATGTGCATCCTGAGTGCCCACTCCTGGATTGAAGCGGAGCAAGACAGGAAGCAGGTGGAGGGCCTTGAGTGTGAGGCGCTCCCCTGGGATGTTATATGGTGCCCTGTAAGGTCATTTGAGCCCTGAGAGATGCAGCAGGAACCTGGCCTGAAGTGTGCTTGACTGCTGTGTTCACCTCGCACTTCTTTCCCTCTTTCCCCCGCGCGTATGAGGTAAGAATTGATTGCTGCATGAAGGTTTCCAGGGCTGGCAAGTGTGGCAAGCAGTGGCTTGTAAAATCCATTTACAAATTTGCATTTCTTTTCCATGACTAAGGGCCACAGGAAAGGCTTGCCTGAGGGCAAACTCTCACATTGCACGCGTGGGCTTGTCAGGAGCAGAGCATGGAGAAGGAAGAACCCAGTGTGAAGCAGACACAAACTCATCTGTAAATGCTCCTATTGCTGTGGTCCAGAGTCAAGACCAGGGAGCAGGACAGGAATGGGAAGAATTCAAGAAGTATTTGGGGTGTGGATGGATGACATGTGGGGAATGAGGACAATCAAGGCACCAAATTCAACCGCTCAGGGTAACTTGGCCTCTGAGGGGACAGTGTGTGGCAGGGTTAGCAGTGCACATTTGGGGACCATAGCACATAGGTGATGCTTGAAGCCTCTGTCTTGAGGGTGTCCTCCTGGAAGAAGCTGTAAATACTGAGAAGGAGGGGCACAACGGAGCCCATTAGGATTTGCAGTTGGAGGCGATAGACCAGGGAGACAGGACTGCAATGGGCTGAGCAGGAGCAGTTGGAGAACTTCCATCCTAGAGGGGAGATGGTCCTTCCAACCACAGGGAGCAGGCCATAGCAAGCATAAAGGACTGAGACGTGGAAACTCCTCGAAATGTGCATTTCTCTTCCTGTGAATGAGGTCAAGAATCTGCTGATGACACAGACACCATTTGTACACGGGTTCTGCTAGGTTTTCTTCACTCCTTGTAAGAGGTTAGGTTTTTTTGTTTGTTTGTTTGTTTGTTTTAATCATTGAGTCACATGAATTCTTACAGATTAGGGAAATTATGCATTGATTGATTGATTGATTGATTGAGATAGGATTTCACTCTGTTGACCAGGCTGGAATGCGGTGGCAGGATCATAGCTCACTGTAGCCTTAACCGCTTGGGCTCAAGCGATCCTCTCACCTCGGCCTTCCAAAGTGTTGGGATTACAGGCGTGAGCCACTGCGCCGGGTCTAAACTTCTAACAAAAATTCCCATATAATGCCAGGCGCGGTGACTTACACCTGTAATCCCAGCACTTTGAGAGACCAAGGTGGGCAAGGAGTTCAAGAACACTTGAGGCCAGGAGTTCGATACCAGCCTGACCAACAAGGCGAAACCCTGTTTCTACTAAAAATACAAACATTAGCTGGGTGTAGTGGCGTGCCTGTAGTCCCAGCTGCTTGGTAGGCTGAGGCAGGAGAATTGCTTGAACCAGGGTAGCAGAGGTTGCAGTGAGCTGAGATCGCATCATTTCACTTCAGCTTGTGTGACAGAGTAAGACTCTGTCTCAAAAAAAAAAAAAAAAAAATTCTCATATATATTTGCAGTCATTTTGTGGTTTTCTATTTTATAATTAAGTCATTGAGCCACCTGGACTTTATTTTGTTGTAAGAGGCAAGTAAGGAAGACACTTTATTATTTTCCAGCCACCTTTTTAGTTGCCCCAACACTATTATTAAATAATCACATTTTTATCAGTGACATGAATCACTATCATTATGTATGATACTTACATTATGTATGATAATAATGTATCATTATGGTACATTGTTAAGTAAGGTTTGTGTAATTTGGTTTTTTTAGAATGTCTTTCAACATTAATAAAAATAATTCAGGAATCTTGTGGATAGCATATAGATGATTATGGTCTATTTTTTGCTTTTGTTTTACTCACTCTGCCAATCTCTGCCTTTTAATTGCAGAGTTTAAACTATTTTCAGTTAACATAGTTATTGACAAGAAAGGATTTGTTTCTGCTCTTCAGCTATTTGTTTTCTTTATGTCTTATATATATTTTGTTCCTCCCTTACCACCTTTTAAAAAAACTTCAGTTTATTTCTTGGCATGTACCATTTTGACTTACTTCTTTTCTTTTCTGCATATTTTAAAATTGATTTTCTTTTTTTCTTAAACATATATTTTCTATATGTATATCTTTAATAAATATACATTTAAATATATACTTATTTTAATATATATCTTAAAGATATGTATGTGTGTATTTATCTTAAACATACATATCTTTTATATATATATATAGAGAGAGAGAGAGAGGGTCTGCTCTGTCACTCAGGCTGGAGTGCAGTGTCACGATCTCGGCTCACTGCAGCCTGTGGCTGCTGGGTTTAAGCGTTTTTCCTGCCTCAGCCTCCTGAGGACAAGGAGTAGACACTACGCCTGGATAATTTTTGTATTTTTAGTAGAGATGGGGTTTCACCATGTTGGCCAGGCTGTCTCAAACTCCTGACCTCAAGTGATCCACCTGCCTTGGCCTCCCAAAGTGTTGGGATTACAGGCGTGAACCATGCACCCAGCCAAAAATGTATTTTCTTACTGGTTTCTTGAAGATTACAATTACCTTCTTAAGTATCTAAAAAGGTAGTTTTATAATCCCGGCATAATTTCATTGCAATCCGAATACTGTGCTCCTGCACAGCTCCATCTCTCCAGCTTCCTGTTGTTGCTGTCATAGATCACATCCTTGCACACTGTGTGACCACTGACGTCGATCTTAAGGACATGCATATGTATGGAGCAAGGCTGACTTGTGATGGCTGATTTTACATGTCAACTTGGTTACCCAGATACTTGGCCAAATATTATCCTAGATGTTTCTGTGAAGGTGTTTTTTGTTGTTGTTGTTTTTAGATGGGATTAACGTTTAAACCAGTGGACTTTGAGTCAAGCAGATTACCCCCATAATGTTGGCAGGTCCCATCTAATCAGTTGAAAGCCTCAATAGAAAAAAGACTGACCTCCACCAAGAAAGAGGGTGTTCTGCCAGCAGGCAGCCTTCAGAGCTGAGCTGTGACTCTTCTCTGCTGGCCTATCCTGTACCTTTTGAATTTGCCAGCCTCCACAGTTATGTGAACCAATTCCTTAGGATAAATCTCTATCTCTCTAGAGCAGGGGTCTGTGGCCTGTTAGGAACCAGGCCACACAGCAGGAGGTGAACTGTAGATGAGTGAGGATTACCGCCCGAGCTCTGCATGCTGTCAAATCAGCCGCAGCATTAGATGTCATAGGAACGCGAACCCTATTGTGAACTCTGCATTCGAAAGATCTAGGTTGCGCACTCCTTATGAGAATCTAATGCCTGATGATCTGTCACTGTCTCCCATCACCCCCAGATGGGACCATCTAGTTCCAGGAAAACAAACTGAGGGCTCCCACTGATTCTACATTATGGCGAGTTGTATAATTATTTCATTATATGTTACAACGTAATAGTAATAGAAATAAACTGCACAATAATGTAACATGCCTGAATCATCCTGAAACCATCCCCATTCCCCCAACTCCAGTCTGTGGAAAAATTGTCTTTCAGGAAACCAGTCCCTGGTGGCAAAAACGTTGGAGACTCCTGCTCTAGAGAGCCCTGACTAATACAGAATTTTTAAAGATTTGAAATTCTTTTAAACCATACTTAATTTCCAAGTAACGGAAATAATAAGATTGTATTTCCACCTAGCATAATACAGCTATCCTGTATACAACTGAAAACGCACTAACCCTTTCTCCAGAAGAGGATGCAAAGTCCTTGAGTGGTGTTTACTCCTCTCCTTGATACCCTGGAACATAAATACTATAGAATGAACAATACTTAAATACTACGATATAAATTCAAAATATCTTATGTCACATAACAAGGGGATAAGAGAAGGAAGAAAACATAGATATTTGCTTAACATATATTTACACATAAGCACACACATATAACACAATAAGGAAGAAGTACTTATAATGATTACAGTCCTTGTTTCCATAGCTGGTCATGTCATTGTAGCTGGTATTTATAAGAAGCTTCTTTTGCTGTGCATTCTGTATTCCCTGTGCCCTCACTAAGCACCTCAGCTGGTCATGGCTCTATGCCTGGTAGAGTGAACCAACCTTCATTCCTGAAGCCTCCGAGCTATTAGTGGTCCTGCCTTAATTGGGTTGTGGTAGTTTTCCATTGACTTTAATCACAGGGCATGCTAATACTAAGATATGCCCTAAGGAGTCTCCTGTATTCTAGACATCTTCTTCCTTACATCCATTGTGGAATAACAGTCCAATTTCCCCTTTGATTTCCCCTTTGTGGTCAGAATCAGTCAATCCAGCGAGGAGGGTTTGTGTAACTGGTTTTTGCCTGTTGATTCAGAGGCATGAGGAACCCAAAGTGGCCAAGTAGCAGTCTTAACTTCAAGTTACATGGAAGCATTGTTGTGTCTCCTCATGGAATCATTCCTCCCTCTGAAACTCAGAGCTCTAGCAAAGCATAAAGTCGAGGAACCAGGCAGCAAAAAATTTGCTAACGGGCCACGAAAGGTAATGTGTAGTGGGGCCACTCCTACTTCCTCCCCTAGATTCCTGGACACATGAATCCTAGCAATGGAAGAACCAACCCCCTGTATTGGAGGATAATTCAGAGCATAGACAGCCTCCTGGAGAACCTTGTTGCAGCCCTTCAAGGTACTGCTATCCAGCTGACATTATAAGTGAGTCTTCAAAAGGCCGTATCCCACCATCTTATCAAGCCAGCAGCTTTGAGATGGTGGGAAACATGGTAAGACCAGTACTTCCATGAGCACAGGCCTGTTACAGTGGGCAATGCATGTGCCATCAAGTGAGTCTCTCAATCAGAAGCAATGCTGTGTGAATACCATGACTGTGGATAAGGCATTCTGTGAGTCCACAGAGGATAGTTTTGACAGAAGCATTGCGTGCAGGGAAAGCAAGTCTATGTGCAAAATAAGCTTCTCTTCCAGTAAAAATGCTGCCCCCTCCATGATATACATGGTTCAGTGTAATAATCAACCTGCCACCAGGTAACTGGCAGATTGACCCTCTGAATGGTGCTATCTCAGAGACTCAGTGTTGGCCTCTCCTACCTGTAGATTGGGCGCTCAGTAGCAGCTGCAGCCAGGTTGGCCTTGGTGAGGGAATTCTGTATTGTTAAGCCCATACATAATCTCCATCCCTGCCACCACGCACACTTTGTTCATGAGCCCATTGAGTGATGACAGGGGTGGCTGGGAAAGAAGCCGACTGGTATCCACAGAACAGGTCATCCTATCCACCTGATTATTAAAATCCTTCCCTGCTAAGATCACTTTTTTATCCGTTCAGAGAGGTCTATCCACACACCTCTTCCCCAGACTTCCTTGTTATCAGTTTTCCTTCTGAGTCTCTGACTGTCCAGCCAAATCATTGACCAGAGCTCATGAATCAGTATATAACTGCATGTCTAGCCATTCTTCCCTCTGAGCAAAATGAACAACCAGGTGCACTGCTCAGAGTTCTGCCCAGTGGAGTGATCTTCTTTTTTTTTATTTTTTATTTTTCAGATGTAGTTTCGCTCTTGTTGCCCAGGCTAGAGTGCAATGGCATGGTCTTGGCTCACTGCAACCTCTGCCTCCCGGGTTCAAGCTATTCCCCTGCCTCATCTTCCCAAGTAGCTGAGATTACAGGCATGTGCCCCCATGCTTGGCTAATTTCGTATTTTTAGTAGAGACGGGGTTTTACCATGTTGGCCAGGCTGGTCTCGAACTCCTGACCTCAGGTCATCCGCCCACCTTGGCCTCCCAAAGTGCTGGGATTACAGGCGTGAGCCACTGCACCCCATCTAGAGGATTTCTTTTCACCACTATCCTTCAGGGATGTTCCAAACAGTGGATGTGATGCTGCAAATGTCCGCTTCTAAGTATTACCTGTATGTGGTGCAGAACCATCTGTAAACCTTCTTCTGGTAACTGACCATAGCGAATTTCTCATGAGGCCATAAGTGCAGGTCGGGCAAAAGAAAGTAATATCACAGGAGTGGAGATCATGGGCACTTGGGCCACTTCTTCATGTAACTTTCTTGTGCCTTCAGGGCCTGCTTAAGCCCAATTTTGTATATATACTAATTACATTTGAAAATGGAAATGGAAATTTCAGACTGTATGTGCCCAAACTTATGGCTTGGTAGGCAAAATAACACTCAGTTCACGATAAGCAGTCAGGTCGTAGAGTAATTTGGTGGCCTATGGTTAACATTCAGTCTGCCCTAAGGCCCAGAAACAAGCCAAGAGCTGTTTCTCAAAAGGAGAGTAGTTATCTGCAGAGGATGGCAAGTCTTTGCTCCAAAACCTAAGGGCCTGTGCTGTGGTTGACCTAGAGTGGGCTACCAAAGGTTCAAAACAGTATTGCTGTCTGCCACCAATACTTCAAGCACCATTGGGTCTGCTGGGTCGTATGGCCCAAGTGACAGAAAAATGTCTACGGCAGCCTGGACCTGTGGCAGAGCCTTCTCTTGTTCTGAGCACCACTCAAAACTAGCACATTTTCAGGTCACTTGATAAATAGGCCAAAGCAATACACCCAAATGAGAATTATGTTACCACCAAAATCAAAATAAGCACACTAGGCATTGTGTCATTTTCTTGGTTGTTGGGGGTGGGGGGTGGCAGATACAACAATTTATCTTTTATCTTAGACTATCTTAGAAGAGAAGGAATATGTTTTTTGGTTTGTTTTTTTTTTTTTTTTTTTTTGAGGTGGAGTCTTGCTCTGTTGCCCAGGTTGGAGTGCAGTGGTGTGACCTTGGCTTACTGCAAGCTCCGCCTCCCGGGTTCATGCTATTCTCCTCCCTCAGCCTCCCTAGTAGCTGGGACTACAGGCGCCCGCCACCTTGCCTGGCTAATTTTTTGTATTTTTAGTAGAGATGGGGTTTCATCGTGTTTGCCAGGATAGTCTCGATCTCCTGACCTCGTGATCTGCCTGCCTCAGCCTCCCAAAGTGTTGGGATTACAGGCGTGAGCCACTGCATCTGGCTGAGAAGGAATATTTTATGCCCCACACCATTCAACAACTAGGAATTTGCTTCCTAGTTGTTGTCCTTCTACTGAGGTAGAAGGCCCTTAAAATTTTGTCAGATTTATTTCCCATTCTCTGACATGCAAATGTGTTACCAGTAAGTCAAGAGTAGTTGCTACTTCTTGCTCATGAGGTTCAATCAGTATAATGTCATCAATGTAATGGATCATCTTGTGTGATGTCTTGTTGAAGGGAAAGACCATCAATAACCCTGCAGGCCAGATGTGGTGGCTCATGCCTGTAATCCCAGCACTTTGGGAGGCCAAGGTGGATGGGTCACTTGAGGCCAGGAGTTCTAGACCAGCCTGGCCAACATGGTGAAACCTCATCTCTACTAAAAATACAAAAATTAGCTGGATGTGGTGGCGCACATGGGTAATCCCAGCTACTTGGGAGGCTAAGGAATGAGAATCGCTTGAACCCAGGAGGTGGAAGTTGCAGTGAGCTGAGATCATGCCACTGTACTCTAGCCTGAGCGACAGAGCAAGACTCTGTCAAAAAAAAAAGAAAAAAGAAAAAAGCAATGCAAACTAAATTATGACATAGGGCTGCAAGTTGATGCATCCCGGAGATAGGATAGTGAAGGTATATTGCTGGCCTTGCCAACTGAAAGCAAACTGCTTCTCTGGGAGTCCTTATTGACAGGTATAAACAACAAAGCATTTGCCAGTTCAATACCTGCATACCAGGTACCAGGGTGACAGGGATGTGGCGATTTGCTCAAACAATGAAACCATATCTGGTACAGCAGTTACAACTGGAATCACGACCTGGTTAAGCTTATGATAATCCACTGTCATTCACCAAGATCCAACTGTCTTTGGCACAAGCCAAATAGGCAAGTTCAGTGGGCATGTGGTGGGAATCGCCACAGATGCATCCTGGATGGTGGTAATGATCTCTGCAATCCCTCCAGGAATGTGGCATTGCTTTTGTTTTTTTGTGCTTTACTGGTGGGGTATCACTTTGTCACGCAGGCTGGAGTGCAGTGGTATAATCAGCACCCACTGCAGCTTGAACTCCTGGGCTCAAGCAATCATCCTGCCTCAGTTTCTTGAGCAGCTAAGACTACAGGCATGTACCATCATACCTGGATAATTTTGTATGTGTATGTACAGATGGAGTCTCACTATGTTGCCCAGGCTGGTCTTAAACCCCTGGCCTCAAGCAATCCTCCTGCCTTGACCTCCCAGTGTGCTGGAATTACAGACATGAGCCACCATGCCCATCTGATATTGCTTTTGATTTACTGTTTTTTTTTTTTAAGTAAATGCAAATCTGGTGGCTTCCACCTGGTCTTTAGTCTTCACTTCACATGTCAGGGAATGAAGGTGGGGATTGTGCCAGCTGCTGAGTATGTCTATTCCAATTATGCATACTAAAATGGTGAAATCAGACAGGATGGGTTTGGGGACCCACTGGCCCCTTTCTGAGATGGACTTGAGCTTAGTTTTAATAATGTCAACATAATTTCAATGGTATGCAAACACTGCGCTCCTGTACTTCTCCATCTTTCCTCCTCCATCTTGTTGTTGTCATAGATCACATCCTTGTACATTGTGTGCCTATTAATATCAATTTGTAATTATTGTTTTCTGCATTTGCTCTTTAAATCATATAAGTAAACAAGAGGATTTACAAGCCGAATGTACCACAATACTGTGCTATAGACTGAATTGTGTCTCCCGAAATCATATGTTGAAGCTTTACTATCCAATGTGATGGTATTTGGAGATGGTGTCTTTGGGAAGTAATTGGGTTTAGATCAGATCGTGAGGGTGGGGCCATCATAATGGAATTGGTGCCTTTTTAAGAAAAGACACCAGACAACTTGAGCTGTCTCTCTCTCTCTCTTCTCGTGTGCACAAGGAAGAGGTTATGTGAATGCACAGCAAGATGGTGGCCATCTCTAGAACTATGAGAAGTAAATGTCTATTGTTTAAGCCACTTGGTCTATGGGATTTTATTATAGCAGCCTGAGTAGCTGTGTACCAACATTTATATTTACCTGTATCATTACCTTTTCCAGTATTCTTTATCTCTTCATATGCCTTTGAGCTATTACCTAATGTCATTACATTACCTCCTAAAGGACTCCTTTTAGCATTTCACAGGGCAGATCTACTAGTAATGTGCTCCATTACCTTTCACTTACCTAAGAATGTCTTAATTTCTTCTTCCTTCTTGAATGACAGTATTGCTGGATATCAGATTCTTGGTTGCAGGATTTTGTGTGTGTTTTTGGTTTTTGGCACTTTAAATATGTTACCCACTCCCTTCTGGCCTCCGTGGTTCCTGGTGAGAAATTAGCTAATAACCTTATTGGGGTTCCCTTGTACATACTGAGTGGGCCACTTGCTGCTTTCAGGATTTTCTGTTTGTGTTGGGCTTTTGTCCATTTGACTATAATGTGTCTCAGTGTAGTTCTCTTTTAACTTATCCTGCTTGGAGATCGTTGAGCTTCTTGGATATGTAGACAAATGTTTTTCAAAAGTCTTGCACCTCCTTGTTAAATATTATTCCTAAATGTTTTATTTGTTTTTATGTCATTGTCAATGAAAGTGTTTTTCTTAATTTCCCTTTTGGATTGTTCTTTGCTACTGAGAAACTTTTACACTGAAAACTATCAAACATTGCTGTAAGAAATTAAAGAAAACCAAAATAAACAGGAAGATATTCCATGTTCATAGATCAAAATGGTGTTAAATTACCCAAAGCAATATACAGATTCAATGCAATCCCTATCAAGATCTCAGTGGTGTTATTTTAAAAATGGAAGAATTTATATTCCAAGTCGTATGGAATTAAAAAGGACTTACTGACCAAAAACAATCTGGTAAAAGAAAAGCAGAGTTGGCGGGACTCACACTTTCCAATTTTGAAACACATCTTCATTCCAGGGCAGCTTTAGTCCCTCTTTCTTTGGATCATTCTTTGACTCTATAGAGATTCCTCCCATTTTCTTCCCATGGCTGATGGTGTGAGCTTTAATTTTGAAGGCTTTTCCCATTGTTCTATGACTTCTGCTCCTGGTGTATCTTCCACTGGCTAGGAGCTCATTCAGAACAGGTATTAGGACATTATTCTGTGCATTTTAAAGGTCTAAATGGCACTGTCTAATATAGTAGTCCCTAGGCCCATGTGATTGCCAATCACTTGAAATATGCGAGGCGGGCGGATCACAAGGTCAGGAGTTCAAGACCAGCCTGGCCAAGATGGTGAAACTCCGTCTCTACTAAAAATACAAAAATTAGCCAGGTGCGGTGGCGGGTGCCTGTAATCCCAGTTACTTGGGAGGCTGAGGCAGGAGAATCGCTTGAACCCAGGAGGCGGAGGTTGCAGTGAGCCGAGATCACTGTACTCTAGCCTGGGCAACAGAGCAAGATTCCATCTCAAAAATAAAAAAGAAATAAATATGCTACTGCAAATTGAGATGTGCCATGAGTTGAAATATACGCAGGATTTGAAGACATACTATGAAAAAAAATGCTGTAAAATATCTCAACGTTTTACGTGGATTACATATTTAAGTGATATTATCTGGGGTACATTAAATTTAAATGCATTATTAAATTAATTTTACCTCTTCTCACTTTTTTTAATGTGCTGAGTGTGAATTTAAATTTCATATGTGGGCTGGGCGCGTACGTGGCTTACACCTGTATTCCCAGCACCTTGGGAGTCCAAGGAGAGTGAATCGCTTGAGCCCAGGAGTTTGAGACCAGCCTAGGCAACATGGTGAAATCTCGTCTCTACAAAAGAAAAAGTACACAAAAAATTAACCCGGTGTGGTGGTGTGCACCTGTAGTCCCAGCTATTTGTGGGTGGGCGAGAGGGGGGGTCTGGGAGGTCGAGGGTGCAGTGAGCTGAGATCACACCACTGCACTCCAGCTTGGGCTACAGAGCAAGACCCTGTCTAAATAAATAAATAAATAGGCTGGGCGCAGTGGCTCACGCCTGTAATCCCAGTACTTTGGGAGGCTGAGGCAGGTGGATCACAAGGTCAGGAGATCGAGACTAGCCTGGCCAATGTGGTGAAACCCTGTCTCTACTAAAAAAATGCAAAAATTAGCCAGGTGTAGTGGTACGTGCCTGTAGTCCCAGCTACTCAGGAGGCTGAGGCAGGAGAATCGCTTGAACCCTGGAGGCGGAGGTTGCAGTGAGCCAAGATCGTGCCATTGCACTCCAGCCTGGTCAACAGAATGAGACTATGTCTCAAAAGTAAAACATAACATAACATAAAATAAAATAAAATAAAATAAATAAATAAATGTGTGGCTTATATTTCTTTTGGCAGTGCTGGTTTAAGGTGTGTGAATGCAGAATTGACAAACTGACCAAGCTAGAGATTTCCCTGTTTGGGTTCCACACATCCCTGAAAAAGCAGTCCCCCAGTCACCACTGCCAGCTGCTGGGAATCCTGTGACATTTCATTCACCAGCTTTTCTCTCCCCTCCCAGGACACCACATCTCCGAAGACAGTAGAGAATGTATCTCCTGCAAATATGGACAGGACTACAGCACTCACTGGAATGACTTCCTTTTCTGCTTGCGATGCACCAAGTGTGACTCAGGTACAGAACATAAGGACCCCATGCCTCAAGGTGGAACGCAGGGTGATGACATAAAAGTTGTAGCTAAAATGGGATCAGGAGACCTAGATACTGGTCCACCTTGGTCTTCGTCATACTTTGTTCCGTGATTTTGTCTTCGAGTTTTTTAGTAAATAAAACAGGCCAGGCATAGTGGCTCATGCCTGTAATCTCAACACTTTGGGAGGCATCACTTGAGCCCAGGAGTTTGAAACCATCCTGGGCAAAATGAGAAACCCCATCTCTACAAAAATATAAACATTAGCCAGGCAGGGTGGTGTGTGCCTGTATTCTCAGCTACTTAGGAAGCTGAGGCAGGAGGCTCTCTTGAGCCCAGGAAGTGGAGGTTGCAGGGAGCCGAGATTGCGTCACTGCATTCCAGCCCAGGCAACAGAGCAAAACCCTGTCTTAATAATAATAATAATAATAATAATAATACAGAAATTATTTGTACAATGTATGCTACATGGTAAGGAAATCTTTTAGACTATCAGCTGCAAAGGGGTGGGGCTATGAGCCTGGCCGAGTGCACAGGGCTGGGTCTCAGCGGTGGCACGGGTCTGCTTCTGGACCAGGCTCTCTCCCCCGGGCTCTGTGCTCTTGGCAGGTGCTCAGCCTCACTCATCCTTCCAGTTCTCAGGCCTCTCCCTCCTCCCCAGCAGGCCGGGCCTTGGGGAAATCACCCAAGGGCTCCTCTCCTTGCAGTCTCTCAGGTGATGCCTCACACTTCCCTTGCTACTGACCATGTGATCTAAACAATGCTTGTTCCCTAAACGATGCTTTCCCCTAATCTAATGTAATAAATAATGAATTGTGGTCCTTTTGTATGACTCTTGAGTGTTGGCGACAGCTGAAGGGTGGGCGTCCTGTATGAGCCACCAGTGTGCTGGTGCAGAAACTGGCCCTCAGAACTCCTTGGCGAACTGAATTAAGCCGAGTAGGAGGGTCTTGAGGTGGGGAGGAAGGGTCAAGGGACACATCAGGAAAACATATCCCAAAACCTTGTGCTCTGTCGTCAGGTGAAGTGGAGGTGAATTCCTGCACCACGACCAGAAACACGGTGTGTCAGTGCGAAGAAGGCACCTTCCGGGAAGAAGATTCCCCCGAGATTTGCCGGAAGTGCCGCACAGGGTGAGACAGCAGCCGGGGGCTCCCAGCAGCTCCACAGAACCCCAAGAAGACCCAAGCCTCCTTGTACCCCTGTCTATCCTCTGAGAGCACCCCCATGGGGCATCCTTCAGCCTGTGGCTGCCCCTCCTGATCCCTCTGCCTGTCCCCACCCCTGCCCCCTGTAGCAGCCCCTTCCCACCCCTCCCCAGCACGAGTCCCCTTGGCCAGGCTGACTTGTTCACTGACCACAGAAGGCCATGATGTAGGGCCCATGATACTTTTAGGGGCCCATGAAACGATTTAATTTCTTTTGAAATGAGAAGAATGAGTAGAATGCAGCCAGGGATATATTCATCTTTATACCAATTCAGCAATAAAATGTAATTTTTAATATTTTTTATGCAGGCAGGGGTCCATAAAGACAAAAGTGCCCACAGCCCACAAGAGGCATAATAAGGCCGTGGGTGGAGCTCCTTCAGGTTCCCATGAGGACCTGAGCCCACCCAGCTGGCCTCGCCCCTGGCCCCTGATCCCTCAATAAGACCTGTCTTTTCTCTATTTGGGTTTTAGGGGCCAAGGGTAATTTGCTCTTCTCTGGCCCCCATAGTATTTGCTGTGATTGGGAGGAATGGGCAGACAGGTGGGGACAAGAGCTCACTTTTGTGGTTGACTGGAAGACCAGACTCAGCTTGTGGTCATAGGGGCTTGTGACCTTCCCCTGGAGTGTGGCTCCTCCTAACGCAGCCTCCCCTGCAGCCCAGGGAAGATCCGTGTGTGCCCAGCACGGAAGGCTCCTGGAGCTGCAGCTCTGACCCCAGAGCAGGGAGGCCGAGGGGCCTGAAGTGCGCATGCTCAGACTCTTCCCCAGCCTCAACAAGGGAGCATAGGGGGACCCCCTGCAGACACGAGGAACCTGCCCTTTCCCTGACACCTTCTCAGGGACACTGGGGAGGGAGGGTGGCTCCTCTTTCATCCCACCTGGCCAGCTTTCCATCAAGAGTCCCCCCTCTCCCTCCCTGTGTGTACCCAGGTGCCCCAGAGGGATGGTCAAAGTCAAGGATTGTACGCCCTGGAGTGACATTGAGTGTGTCCACAAAGAATCAGGTACAAAGCACACTGGGGAAGTCCCAGCTGTGGAGAAGACAGTGACCACCAGCCCTGGGACTCCTGCTTCTCCCTGTTCCCTCTCAGGCATCATCATAGGGGTCATAGTTCTCGTCGTAATCGTGGTTGTGGCTGTGATTGTTTGGAAGACTTCACTGTGGAAGAAAGTCCTTCCTTACCTGAAAGGCGTCTGCTCAGGTAGGTGCTGGCTGAGGGCGGAGGCACTGGGCACTCTCTGCCCTGCCCCCCCCCACTCTATTCCCACAGACAGAAACAGCTGCCCCTCCCCCAAGTCTTAGTGTCTCCAGCCTGGCTGTATCCTCCTCCTTGTGGTCACCCCCATCCCCACATCCCAGGCACCCCCCAGAACCCTGGTCTCATCACTCCCTCTTCCGGAGCTGGGGGTCCCTTCATCTCCCAGCCAAGTCCAGGAGGGCAGGGCCAGTTCCTCCCACCTTCAGGCCCAGCCAGGCAGGGGGCAGTCGGCTCCTCAACTGGGTGACAAGGGTGAGGATGAGAAGTGGTCGCGGGATTTATTCAGCCTTGGTCAGAGCAGAACACAGAGATTTTCCATGTGTTGGTTTTACTCTAGTTCCCCTTCTCATCCCCCTTCCTCAGGGTGTCTCTGAGTTGTAAGACCCCATTCCTGTCCCCAGGCCCGGGGCTCCTTGTCCAGTGTCCCTGCCCCCAGCCCACCCCTGCGCCCCACTGTCCTCTGGGAGGGAGGTGCTGTGTGGGCCCCTCCCCTCCTGCTAAGGAGACTCCTTCTCTTTTAGGTGATGGCGGGGACCCTGAGCATGTGGACAGTGTGAGTTGGTTTCTCCAGGAGCTGGGGGCTCAGGGGCTCAGGAACTGCTTCCTGGGACAGCAGAACCTGGGTGGGTGGGTCCCCATTGTCCTCATGGCTGCCCTGACTCTCTGAAGTGGCCTGGGGGCTCTGGGCTGACTGTGGGGGACACATGGCTGTTTTGAGCACCGCATATGCTGGTGAGCCCTGCTGCAGCCCAGGTGACACCCTTACCCCACAGCCTGCACCCTGGGGATGGGGTGTCTGCCAGAGCACAGCACTGGGGCCCTGGCCCCAGCAGCAGGTCCTAGATGTGCTGAGACTGGGCTGCCTGTGGTGACCTCACTGAGAGGGGGTGGGGATGGCAGGTCCAGCTGCATACTGGGGACCCTGCAGCGAGCCCTAGGTGTGGATTCCTGAGTGGACTCTTTGCCTTCCCAATGTTTTTTCCAGAGCTCACATTCCCCACAACGGCCTGGGGCTGAGGACAATGCCCTCAATGAGATCGTGAGTATCGTGCAGCCCAGCCAGGTCCCTGAACAGGAAATGGAAGTCCAGGAGCCAGCAGAGCAGACAGACGTCAACACTTTGTCCCCAGGGGAGTCAGAGCATCTGCTGGTGAGTGGGGGACAGGTCATTTTGTTTCCTGGCCCGCTGCTTACCTGGGATTTCACAGACAGTGCAAGAGGGCAGTGCCTTAGCTCTCCTGGCCCAGGGGAAATGGAACCTGAAAGAGACGGGGGACTGCAGAGGACAAAGCGGCTGCACTGAGGTGGTGACTGTGCCAGTCTGCAGGACACCTGCTTCTTACTCCCTGTCCTGTCCTTGCTGTGTCCCCAGAGCCTGGAGCTCCACAGGCACAGAGTGGGGGTCACAGGGTTCATTGGTGACTGAATAAGGCTGCACAGTCTCCATCGTGTGCTCCTAACAGAACTCAAGGAGCCCTTGCTTATAACAGTAGGAGTTTTAAATTTACTCTGAAATTGTTATTACATTGAACATATTTCAAAGTTTGTATGGCAGCTTCTAAAAAGTAGGATTCCGAGTCGATGCACAGAGGGCTTTTGTATTGGACACTCGCACACAATCAGTTCATATCAATCCATCAGTTTTGATATGATACTGAGTAGGTGGGAAATCTGTATATACATTTATTATTCATTGCTCATAAGCACTGAAAGTCCTTCCCTCGAACATAGGATGAGATTATCCATTTTCTTGCAGTGTTTTATTTTTAATGATTTGATTTTTTTTTTTTTTTTTTTTTTTTTTTGTGAGAAGGAGTCTCCCTCTGTCCCCAGGCTGCAGTGCAGTGGCGCGATTCGGCTCACTGCAAGCTCTGCCTCCCGGGTTCATGTCATTCTCCTGCCTCAGCCTCCCGAGTAGCTGGGACTACAAGCGCCCACCACCACGCCCGGCTAATTTTTTGTATTTTTAGTAGAGACGGGGTTTCACCGTGTTAACCAGGATGGTCTCGATTTCCTGACCTCGTGATCCGCCTGCCTCGGCCTCCCAAAGTGCTGGGATTACAGGCGTGAGCCACCGCGCCCGGCTAATGATTTGATTTTTAACATACCGCAATATAATCTAAACAGAATTGAATTTTTTTTTTTTTTTTTTGAGACGGAGTCTCGCTCTGTCGCCCAGGCTGGAGTGCAGTGGCACGATCTCGGCTCACTGCAAGCTCCACCTCCCGGGTTCCCGCCATTCTCCTGCCTCAGCCTCCCGATTAGCTGGGACTACAGGCGCCCACAACCGCGCCCGGCTAATTTTTTGTATTTTTAGTAGAGACGGGGTTTCACCGTGGTCTCGATCTCCTGACCTTGTGGTCCGGCCCCCTCGGCCTCCCAAAGTGCTGGGATTACAGGCGTGAGCCACCGCGCCCGGCTAATGATTTGATTTTTAACATATCGCAATATAATCTAAACAGAATTGAATTTTTGATATCATATAAGCTGAGGAACTCCCTGAATTGTTCTGAGTCTCTGTTTCCTTCTTCCAAGCCCACTTAGCGACTAATTCTTCCTTTTCTCTCTGCCTTTGCCCTTTTGCCACCTCCTTTGCTACATGTCAAATGTTTATTTTTTTCTCTCTTCCTCTTCACTCTTTTTTTATTTTTTTAAACTAGATCTTGTCCTTGAAAATATCAAATGTTTATGTGGGCAGTGATCTCTTCCACCTAGACTGTTTCTGTTTCTTCCTTGCATCTATACCACTTTCTTTTTAATAAAGAGAAGAGATTTTAAAAGGAAACAAATGAATAATGCCAATACTTCCTCCATGCTTATTAATCACTTCGAACATTTTTTTTTTTTTTTTTTTTTTTTTTTGAGACAGGATCTTACTCTATCACCCAGGCTGGAGTGCAGTGGCGCGATCTTGGCTCATTGCAACCCCTGCCTCCTGGGCTCAAGTCATCCTCTCACCTCAGCTTCCTGAGTAGCTGGGACTATAGGCATGTGCCACCGTGCCCAGCTAAGTTTTGTATTTTTTTAGAGAGACTGGTTTGGTCATGTTGCCTAGGCTGGTCTCGAACTCCTGAGCTCAGGCAATTTACCCTCCTTGGCCTCCCAAAATGCTGGGATCACAAGCATGAGCCACCATGCCTGGCCTCATCATTTTTTTGTTGTTGTTGTTTTTGTTTTTTGTTTTGTTTTTTTGAGACAGAGTCTCGCTCTGTCGCCCAGGCTGGAGTGCAGTGGTGCGATCTTGGCTCACTGCAAGCTCTGCCTCCCGGGTTCACGCCATTCTCCTGCCTCAGCCTCCTGAGTAGCTGGGACTACAGGCACCCGCCACCACGCCCGGCTAATTTTTTTTTTTTTTTTTTTTTTTTGTATTTTTAGTAGAAACGGGGTTTCACCGAGTTAGCCAGGATGGTCTCGATCTCCTGACCTTGTGATCTGCCTGCCTCAGCCTCCCAAAGTGCTGGGATTACAGGCGTGAGGCACCTTTTTAAAAAGGAGGTCACCCATAGCCACACATCCACCAGAGTATGAAAAAACTTGATCATATCAAGAGCCTTCTTCACTCTTTCCCCAGGCTTCTGGCCCTTATATTTCAGGTAACTACAGTGGATAATTTCTTGCAATTCTTTGCTAAGCTCTTTATGCATATGCCATCTATGTACATACATGCATATGTATATATGTGGTATTGACATGAAAAGGATTATATCATGTACAACACCAAACAAAACTGTCTAATATGTTTTAATATCTTAGACAGCAAATATGTTTTCAAAATTATTTTCACACATCTTAAAATTTAGAATTAGATAAAATTTAGAATTATAAGATTTTCTCCAGCACCCACCCCGCCACCACCACATAATCACTGGATGTTAAAAAATATTAATTTAAATTAATAAATGGTTCTAGGAATGATTGAGATCCTTTCAACATTCAATTTTATTATCAAAGAAGATAGTATTTCAAGTCTTTTATTATGACTCAGTCAAGATTTGGGGGTTTATTTCAGATAAATTATTCCTATTCCTCATCAAAGCTGTTTCTTTGCATTTTGGGTCTTCTTGTAAGTCCATTTCCTAATTTATTATGTCTGCTGCTACTTTTCTTTTCTTTCTTTTCTGAGATGGGTCTCACTCTGTCACCTAGGCTGGAGTGCAGTGGTACAATCATGGCTCACTGCAGCCTTGACCTCCTAAGGCCAAGTGATCCTCCTGCCTCAGCCTCCTGAGTAGCTAGGACGACAGTTTCGTGCCACCACACCCAGCTTTTATTTTATTTTATATTTTATTTTATTATTTTATTTTTATTTTTATTTTATTTTAGAGACAGGATCTTGCTATGTTGCCCAGGCTGGTCTCCAACTCCTGGACTCAAGCAATCCTCACACCTCAGCCTCCCAGAGTGCTGGGATTACAGGTGTGAGCCACCATGCCCAGCCTCTGCTATGTGTTTTAACATTCATCAGGGCTGGGTGCAGTGGCTCATGCCTGTAATCCCAACAATTTGGGAGACTGAGCCGGGCAGATCACTTGAGGTCAGGAGCTTGAGACTAGCCTGGCCAACATGGTGAAACCCTGTCTCTACTAAAAATACAAAAATAAAATACAAAAATTAGCTGGGCATGGTGGCACACACCTGTAATCCCAGTTACTTGGGAGGCTGAGGCAAGAGAATCTCTTGAACCCAGAGGTGGAGGTTGCAGTGAGCCAAGATGGCATCATTGCACTCCAGCCTGGGAGACAGAGTAAGACTCTGTCTCAAAAAAAAAAAAAAAAAAATCATCAGGACATATTCATTTTTAAGTATTACAATTTAAACCTTGGGGTTTTAAAAATATACACTCCTAATTTAAATATTGACTGCTGTATTGGCCTCCTTCCGAGAGTCTTGCCTCTTTGTTTCCTGTCTTGTTGCCGGAACTTTCAGAACAATGTTCCGGAAGTAACGTGCTGCAGGTCTCAGGGCTGGCTGGTGGTCTGGTTCAGTACTGGACTGCAGGACTCCTGGCTCTGACCGGGACGTTCTGCACTATGTGTTACAGGAACCGGCAAAAGCTGAAGGGCCTCAGAGGAGGGGGCAGCTGGTTCCAGTGAATGAAAACGACCCCACTGAGAGTAAGTGTTTTGCTCCTGGAGATGCAGCAGGAATGGAGGGAATAGGGACAGTGTCCTAATTTCTGTCCCCATAGGTGAGAGGGCTCTTCCAGAGTATTCCATGGAGGAAGCAGGGGGTCCTGTGGTATAGACCATCTGGACCCTAAACTGTCTTCTCCCATCTCTTCTCCCCACTCTACCTCATCCTCTCTGCACCCTATCAATGACCCTAATGACTCTGTCCGTCCCCTTGTCCTCTCTCCTCCTTTGTTCAGGGTCTGATGTAGCCCCCGCCCCAGGGACCTCCTGAGGGGCTGGCCTGTCCTGCACAGCACTACTAACCCCAGTGGGCTAAGGAGCTCTTGACCTGTGCCTAAGCCCAATTTGCAGAGCTATTGTGTAAACGACATATGAATTCCAAAGACTTAATGCAGAAAAGAGTGGAAAATATTTCACTCATAATTTTTGTATATTGATTGTACATTAAATTATATTTTAAATATATTCAGTACCATACATTGAAATGAATGTCGCTTGTTTCTGACTTTTTTAAATGAGGCTGTTGGAAAACATAGCTTCGTGTTCCTGGCCCCGTCTATCTCTAAGGACGGCGGGGCGCATCATGTTGCACACACATCTCATTTAATCCCTCATTGTCCCAGGATCTGGGCAGCGTTGCTCAGTCTTTGGGTTCGCTTCTTGCTCAGAGTCTGTTTGCCTCCACCTAGCTCTGCCCTAGCACCAGGAAGTGAGGCCGAGCTGGGTGAAAACAGAGGTCCCCTGTCCCAGGCCCTGTGCTTTGCACAGATGCAGACATGGCCGCCCTGGGACCTGCTCCCATGGCAAGCGCAGCCCAGGCAGCCTCCTTCCTCTGAGCTCCCGCTGCAGCCACTCTCTCTCCCTCCCTCGGGCTCTCACCCATTTTGCTTTCTGCCTCTGTAGGGTTCCTCCATCCTCCCCTGGTGGGTTCTCAGCTCTGCGTGAGGGCTGATTCTCTGATGACTTTGACTCCCCGAAGCACCTTGGGTGCGGGGGAGGCCAAGCAGTGTGGGAGCGCTTTCTGTGGATGGGAAGTGGGTGGGCGCTGGAGCGGCAGGTTTGCCGACACACAGGGCTGCCCAGGTTCCCTGCCTTGGGTTCTGGGCCTGATGTGGGATCCTCTGCCCTTTCTGAGTCCCAACTCACCTGGCTTTCTGTGTGGCTTTCTCCACCAGCTCTGAGACAGTGCTTCGATGACTTTGCAGCCATCGTGCCCTTTGACGCCTGGGAGCCTCTCGTGAGGCAGCTGGGCCTCACGAACAACGAGATAAAGGTGGCCAAAGCTGAGGCAGCAAGCTCCAGGGACACCTTGTACGTGATGCTGATAAAGTGGGTCAACAAAACCGGGCGGGCCGCCTCTGTCAACACCCTGCTGGATGCCTTGGAGACGCTGGAAGAGAGACTTGCCAAGCAGAAGATTCAGGACCGCTTGTTGAGCTCCGGAAAGTTCATGTATCTAGAAGATAATGCAGACTCTGCCACGTCCTGAGTGTGAATCTCTTGAGGAAATCAGACCTTCCCTGGTTACCTTTTTTCTGGAAAAAGCCCAACTGGACTCCAGCCAGTAGGAAACTGCCACAATTGTCACATGACCAGTACTGGAAGACACTCTCCCATCCAACATCACGCAGTGGACGGAACATCCTGGGACTTTTTCACTGCACGTGGAATTATTTTTGTAAGCGGAATGTGAACACTATGTAAATATCTAGATCATTCTATGTTTGTGTGTATTTTGAGATTTGGTTTGGGATGTCCTATTGTCTTTACAGCACTTTATCCTAATATAAACGCTTTATTTATTTATGTGGGCTACATTGCAAGATCTATCTGGCTTAGCATTTATGCAGTTGATGTCCAACTTCACTTGACACTATATGATGTGAATTTTTTTCGGGGGGAGGGGGAGTGGTTCACTCTGTCTCCCAGGCTGGAGTGCAATGGTGCAATCTTGGCTCACTATAGCCTTGACCTCTCAGGCTCAAGCAATTCTCCCACCTCAGCCATCCAAATAGCTGGGACCACAGGCGTGCCCCACCACGCCCGGCTAATTTTTTGTATTTTGTCTAGATATGGGGGGCTCTCTATGTTGCTCAGGGTGGTCTCGAACTCCTGGACTCAAGCAGTCCGCCCACCTCAGACTCCCAAAGTGCTGGAATTAGAGGCATGAGCCCCAGCACCTGGCCTTACCTTTCTACTTTTATAATTCTGTATGTGATTATTTTATGAATATGAAGAAACTTTAGTAAATGTACTTGTTTACACAGTTATGTGAATGGATTAGGTAAACAAAAATGAGGAGACGTACAATGGGGGAAGAAGAAAAAGTCCTCTGTAAGATGTCACTGTCTGGGTTCCAGTTCTCCCTCAGCTGTACTTTGGTTTCAATGACTGGCAACTTCTAAAGGGGCCAGCCTTTTGAACTGGACAACCTTACAAGTATATGAGTATTATTTATAGGTAGTTGTTTACATGTGAGTCGGGACCGAAGAGAACTGGATCCATGTGAAGTCCTGTGTGTGACTGGTCCCTACCTGGGCAGTCTCATTTGCACCTGTAGCCCCTATCTATGGACAGGCTGGGACTGAGGCAGACGGGTTAGATCACATACAGCAAATAGGGTCTATGTCATATCCCATTTCCAGTGAATGTAGTGAACTTGAGCCCTGTTTAGGTTCAAGAGAGAGAGGACAAAATCTGTCTCCCACGTCTGCCATGGCATCAAGGGGGAAGAATAGATGGTGCTTGGGAGTTGTATGAAATGGTTGCCATCTCAGGAGTAGATGGCCCAGCTCACTTCTGGTGATCTGTCACCCTGAGCCACTGAGTTGCATTTTAGGGTACAGATTCCCTACTTGAGGAGCTTGGCCCGTCTGTAAGCATCTGACTCATCTCAGAAATATCAGTTCTTAAACACTGTGGCAACAGGACCTAGAATGGCTGACGCATTAAGATTTTGTTCTTGTGTCCCGTTCTATTATTGTTTTAAGACCTCACTAACCATTTCAGCCTCTTTCTAACAAATTCTTCTCCACAGTATTTCAGTCATGGCAGGATCATTTAAGCAGGTAGTCATTCCAGGAGTTTTTGGTCTTTTCTGTCTCAAGGCATTGTGTGTAGTTTTGTTCCGGGACTGGTTTGGTGGGGACAAAGTTGGAATTGCCTGAAGATCACACATTCAGACTGTTGTGTCCGTGGAGTTTTAGGAGGGGGTGGCCTTTCTGGTCTTTGCACTTCCATCCTCTCCCACTTCCATCTGGCGTCCCACGCATCGTCCCCTGCACTTCTGGAATGCACCAGTTGCTGCTACCTCCTGGTCTTTGCCTTTGCTGCGCCTCCTGTGCAGGACGCTCAGCCTCAGGGCTCAGAGGGAGCCAGTCTGGTCCCAGCTCCCTTGTCCCTTCCACAGAGGCCTTCCTTGAAGATGTATCTGAAGTGTCAGCCTTATCAGTGTTTAAGATTATTCTTTTTTTATTTTTTATTTTTTGAGACAGAATCACACTCTCTCACCCAGGCTGGAGTGCAACGGCGTGATCTGGGCTCACCGCAACCTCCACCTCCTGGGTTCAAGCGATTCTCGTGCCTCAGCCTCCAGAGTAGCTGGGATTACAGGCACCTGCCATCACGCCTGGCTAATTTTTGTATTTTTAGTAGAGACGGGGTTACACCACGTTGGTCAGGCTGGTCTTGAACTCCCGACCTCAGGTGATCCACCTCTTCCTCCCAAAGTGCTGGGATTATAGGCGTGAGCCACCACACCAGGCCAAGCTATTCTTTTAAAGTAAGCTTCCTGACAACATGAAATAATTGGGGTTTTTTGTTGTTTAGTTACGTTAGGTTTTGCTATATTCCCAGGCCAAACAGCATGTGATACAGGACAGCCACTTACAGTGTGTCACTCATGGTTGGTGTCCTTTCATGCTTCTGCCCTGTCAAAGGTCCCTATCTGAAATGTGTTATAGTACAAACAATACAAGGAAGCACATTGTGTACAAAATATTTATGTATTTATGAATTCATGACCAAATTAAATATGAAACCTTATATAAAAAGAGGTGTGGTTTTTGTCTCCCGCCCCCAACCTCCCCTCCTCCTGTGAATCAGCTCTTGAGTGACAGGAGGCCAGGGCTGTGCTCCTGCTGGGACTCCTTCCTCCCTCCCTCCCCTCTGTTTTCAGGATTGGCCTGCTGGGGGTGTTTTCCTGCATCCAGGAATTCTCTGGAGTTCAAAGAGCTAGGTTCCTGGGGACTGGGATTCATACTTCCTTCCCCTCTCTCTCCTGTCTGCTCCTCCCTCTGGGGACAGGGACACCAGTGCTGGCCTGGTTTACCCACAGCCTCCCAGGAGGGTTCTCTGGGCTGCCGGATTGTATCTGGTTCCGACAGCTCTCGGGGAAGGGGCAGTGGGTCCCCTAAGTTGGGGAGCCGGCCCTGTTTCTCAGGGAGTCCAGTGGTCACTCTCCTACGGCTTCCTACAGCCCTGGGCCGACCTTCATTTTCTCTGCCCCGGCCTTCCCTGCACCCCCACCAGGGTACCCAGGTTGCTCAGCCCTGCAGGCACCTAGACCTATTTCCCGTTCCCCTTGCCCTGGAGGACCCATTCTCTCTCTCATCCACAGCTTCTGGGAGGCCCAGGCGTTCCCCAACGCTGTCCGCCTTCCTTAGAGGGGAGGTGGAGGTGCTCCAGGCTCCCACTTCCGTCCCCGCTGCCCTGCCCGTGGGCTTTTGGGCCTCACTTGGAGCCCTGGGCTGCGCTGAGCCGCAGGGAGGCCGAGCAGCCTGTAGAGGGCAGCACACCCATGGCTTTCCAGCCAGCCGCCCTGAAGGCCCGTGGAGGGGAGGCAGCCACAGTCCTGGAGGAGCCTGGGCCTGGACAACATGGCTCCCCATGGGGTTAGAGCCGCTTGTCCTCCAGCCGCCTGCTCTCTCTTGATGGGGATTTAACCTCTGGTCACTAGGTCCTGCTGGCTGCCTTTGTTTCGGCTCTATACCAGGCCTAACCAGCGTTTTGCTGGAGCCCACCCCTGGGCCAGACCCTCTCAGCTAGAACATCTTTCTCAGGCGAGGCGACTCCTGAGCTCCGAGCCCACAGCCCCACTGCCTCCTGGCTCTGCCCCTCCTCCGTGGGACTCCATCTTTTACACCTAAAAAGGGTGTGGGTAGTGAAATTTGAGTCAGGTTTAGAAAACGGAAAGGGGCAATTGTGGCCCAGCTTTTGCCCCATGGGGGCTGGGAGCTAGTTTCAATCCCCCACATTCCTCCAGCCCCGCCCTCCTCCTCTCTAGACCAACCCTGCTTTTCCTCCTGCTCCATTCTCCCTCTTCTCCTTCCCCTTATCCCACCCCAGCAGTAATAAGGTGGTGTCCTTTCACTACAGGCCTGTGCCCCTTCCCCTGACCTTTGGCCCCTATTGCAGCCCCCCCAAAAATATCCACCATAAGCACCCTGTAGGGTGATCCTCTGAAGGCAAGGAAGGGAGCCTGCAGTCTCCAGATGGGCAAAAGCAAGAGTCCGGTGGCATTTGAGCCTGGAGACCAAACCCCTCTTTGCTGCCAGCCCCGGCCCCTCAATCACCAGCCCTCTGGAGGCCAGGCCCCTGTGCTGCCCTCGGAGCCAGCTGGCAGGGTCAGGGCCTCCGCAGTCAAAGAAGTACCGAGTCCTTTCCTGAAAGGCATTGAAGTCGATTCTGCAACCTAAATCTTTACCTCCTCATCATGGGGGCCTCTGTTTCTAGAAATGTGAGCTAGGCAGGGGCTTTTTCTGGTTTTCATTCTTTGGAGGGATAGAGGACAGAGTGTTTGTTGGTGACTTTTTGTTTCGGTTTCAGTTTAGTTGTTGTTGGGTTTTGTTTTTTGCTAATTTTGCCCCACCCTATAAAAAGCAGTGCCACCCAGAGGCAGGGGAGGGCCCTGAGGAACACGGGGTCGCTGTGCACTCATTCCTACTTCCTTCTCCACCTGTCCCAGCCGCTTTCTTTGGTTCCCATCTCCAAATCTGAGGGTAAAGGAGGGGTGAGGGAGAAGTTTCTTGTTGCACCAAGAGGCACTGCTTCTAGGCCTGGAGCTCCGAATGACCTCTGTCCCCATTCTCAGGCCTGTGCCAGCACAGCCCCCCAGGACAGAGGGACGCTGGCAGGATGCAGGCCTTTCCATGTCTGGCCTTTTGCAGCTGGACCCCGGGATGTAGAAGCCTTGAGTTGGGCTCTGAAGGCTCAATTTCTACCCTGACTTCTCCAGTAAGGATGTGAGTAGACTTCGTGTGGAAATGTCCACAAAACAAATGCAACACTCAAGTCCATCGGTGGAAAGACATGGCCAACAGGGCCAGGAGCCTCGAGGATCACTTCTGCTTGCTGGGAGGGGGGGCTGCCTCCCTGGCCAGAGCAGCAACCAAGACACACAGAGAAGCCCTCGAGGCTGGGAGGCTTTCCCTTTGACTCTAGGGCTCTCAAACCCAGAGATAAAATGCCAGAGCGCTTTGCTCCTCCAAGCAGTTGTCTCCTGTCCTGCTTTGGGTCTGGGAACCTCTGCAGGTGGTTCCCGTTCTGCTCCACAGGGCCCGGCTCCTCTCTGGCTGAGCCACGGTGGCTGGTAAGAAGAGCTGCACCCTGTGGGTCCTGGTCACGTGGGCCCCTGGTCCCTGTAAGGTGGATGGGGTGATGCGGAAGAGCAGAGGGGCGAGGGCGGATGGGGACAACAGCAGCAGGGTCAGAAGAGGGTGGGAGCATCTCAGACCACAGCCGAGGAGGAAGACGGGGACGAGGAGGAGGCTGCCGAGGAGGATGGGGAGGACGGACTGTTCCAGAAGAGCCAACGCCGCTTGGGCTGCCGCTTGAGGTGGAGGTAGTCCTCCTTCTCACGCTCCTTCCGTGCCCGCTGGTAATGATCTTCCTCCTTCAGGTACCACACAGGTGGCCACCGATGCTTCTCGAAATACTCCTGGTTTTCTGGAACAAAGAACAGTGCAGTTTGGTTAGAAAGGAGGCAGAGGGACAAGAGGAGCGTGGGACACCAGTCCCACCCCACCACAAGGCCTGCAGCAGGCCCCCAGCCCAGCCCCCAACACATTCCCATGGCCCACGGCACATGAGCCTCTGAGGCAAGCAAAGTGCCCAAAAAGCAGGTCTGAAAGTCAGCACTGGGGAAGCTGAGTCCCTTTACAAAGATGGGAGCGATCTAGACAAGGGCTGCCTGTGCATTGGGAATGAAACGGACAGAGGTGAAGGATAAGGGAGAAGGGGTAAGCGAATGTCGGCCAGGAGATACTCAGCATGGTTAGGGGATGAGTGGAAGTTTCTGGCCAGAGCTGAGGTTCGGGGGGGAATATGGAGTCAGGGCACAGCAGGACACAGCAGCAGACCAGAGGAACGGCTCGCCTTATTCTGCCGGGTACGGGGGGCCGTGGAAGACTACTGTTTCAATGGAAGGTCTGGAACCAGGCAGTGATGCTATTGGACCTTTGCTCTAGAAAGAAAATGCTAGGCTGGGCGTGGTGGCTCACGCCTATAATCCTAGCACTTTGGGAAGCTGAGGCAGGTGGATTGCCTGAGGTCAGGAGTTTGAGACCACCCTGGGCACCATGGTGAAACCCCGTCTCTACTAAAATACAAAAAATTAGCCGGGCGTGGTGGTGGGTGCCTGTAATCCCAGCTACTCGGGAGGCTGAGCCATGAGAATAGCCTGAACCCAGGAGGCAGAGGTTGCAGTGAGCTGAGATTATGCCACTGTACTCCAGCCTGAGTAACAGAGCTACACTGTCTCAAAACAATAAATAATTTTTTTTGAAGGGTTGTAGTAGTGAAAAGGAGAGATCGGGGTGAAGACTCGGCAGCACGCAGCAAAAACATGGAACAGGGAGGAGGGTCACGGCAGTGCGGAGGGAGCCCAGAGAGGACCCCATGGAAAGAGTGGCAGGCCCCTCAGGGAGGCCAGGGAGGCCTCTCTCTGGAGGCTGTGCAGTTCCTGTTGAGCTCTAGGGCCTAAGAAATTAATCAAGAAGAGACAGGAGGCCTCGGAGGATGCCCAGACCTGGGTGGTCCAAGCTGTGGCCTGTGCCCATTCCTGGGTTGTACAATCAATTTAGTGGGCCATGAGCATGATTAAAAAGATGTATATATTTTCCTATATGTGCCTGGGTCACAAGATGAAATGTATTTCTTATTATGGTATTCTGTCCAGAAAAGTCTGAAATCGACCAACTCTAGTCCAGTATCCTCTTCATACCTCTGAGAATGAGACGCCAGAGAGGCAGGGTGCGGAGCCTCCAGGCCAGCGCTTTTCCTGGGGCCCCTTGGCTTGGCTGGAGGCTCCTTCGCAGGCTGCTCCCAGCCCCAAGGTCAAGGATCACTGGCAGCCTCCGGGTCCCTGGGATTACGTGGGAGCTGTGGACCCCTAAGGGGAGGGCAGCAGGTACTGCCAGGGCTGGCCCCGATGCTCACCTGGGGACATGGCCTTCATGTCTCGGGGGAACTTGCGGCATACGTTGTTGTAGTTGGTGCAGATGTGGTGGAGACACCAGTCGGCCAGCTGGTACGCACAGTGGAACTGGGGACAGAAGGGAAGAGCATCTGTACTGAAATCCCCAGGGGAGAGGGTCTGCATAGACACCTCCAGCTGCCTTCAGAGCTGAAGCTCTGGTGCAGGGTGGGCAGCGGCCCTGCAGTCCTAGAGAGCCTGCGCCAGAGGCAAGGTCACACAAAACTGAGAAGGATGATGCTGCCTCAGGCTCCTTGGCACCACCACCAGCACCACCATCGTCTCACCTCTGTTCTGCCCACTCCCGGCATCCTCGCTGCAGACTCCAGAGCCCTATGTAGTGGCTTCATACTGCATCTGCCCTCCTCAGATCTCACCCCACGTGACTTCCCTCTCCTCCGCATCCAGGACCAAGGCAGCCTGTACCAAGGCACTGACAATGAGCTGAGGGAGCTGCCTTCCCAGGGGTGTCTGCAAGCCCTGCGTGAGCCATGCTTCCACTCCACACGCTAATCTTTGGTGGCTGAATTTCTGGCACTGTGAAGGCCAGTGTGGGAGATTTGGCTTGTCTGTTTGGGATTAAGGGAGTGAGCAGTTAATTTCAGATGGAGAGTCCTCACTGCCCCTTAAATGACCTCAGGCAGGCAGCAACCATGTGTAAGCCTGAGCCTGGGGTTCCCTCTCCAGCCCTACTGATGCCTAAAGTCTCATTCCTTTCCCGCTTGGCCAGCTCCCCTCCGGGTACATCAGGAGTTCCCCAGCTGCTTCCTGGCATGGAGGAGGAGATGGGCTCTGCACAGTCAAAGAGCCCAGTCCGATGATAGGTTCTCCCGCATAGACTGCCTTCCACCCCTTCCCACTCACAGCCAATGGGCAGGCAGAGTGTAGAATTGAGACTGTTGTAGATTCCCTCCCCTGCCATGATACCTGAGCCAGTTCCAGGAACACAAGGACGTCCCCATCGATGTCCACCATCATCTGGGTCGCTTCCATCAGCCCGGTCACTGTGTACTGCTCTGTGACACACACGGCCACCAATCAGCTGAAGAAGCACATGACCCGCGCTCACCCTGCCCCCCCATGTCCCCCAGCTCACTGCAGGGCAAGGAAAACCAGGGCCCGGGCAGGTCCTCACAGGCCCGAAAAGGCCCCAGGCTATGAAGTCTGCTGCCACCAGGGGGACCCCAGGGAGGAGAGCAAGACCTCGACGGGGTGGGGTAGGAAGAGTAGGAGGACATTAGAATTATCTTAAGAGGATTTTTCAAACTACGTATGTCCTGCGACATAATCTGATATAGGTAGGGTCAAAGTTCCCAATAGAACCAGCCTCTGATACAAAAGGGAGAGTGTGTGAAACCTCATGTCTGCTGATCACAGAAAAAGGCTGAGAACTGTGAGTTAGAACTAGGAGTTAAGTTTAGTTGTTTGCTTTAATTTACATTTTGTAACAAATTATGTACTAACCTTGCATTTTAAGTTAAAACATTTATATTGAAGAAGTAAACACTCTTGGTTCTGAATTTTAATTAGAACATCAGTATAAACTCATGAGGTATCTTATCTTTAAAAAGATCAATATATTTTCCCGCTCTGCCCACAAAAATGACCTAGAAACAACAGTCTTCCCAGTACAATGAGCATTCCTAGTGCACACAAATACCAGTTCCACTTCCAACACAAGAAACCAGGACTTCCTGGAGAAATGGCTGATTCCAGGTCTAGGGCACAGAATGTTCAAGAGAAACCTAGAACATCCCATCATTCCAGATAGAGAGGAAGCTCGTAAGACTCGAGCCAAGCCAAAGAGTGCAGGATTTGAGCCTCAGTGAGGATAACTGCAATTAACTGAAACCAATCAAGAATGTTCAGATCTAAGAGATCATAATAATACTTCAAAAACAAACAACCGGCCAGGCACGGTGGCTCACGCCTATACTCCCAGCACTTTGGGAGGCCAGGGCGGGTGGATCACTTGAGGCCAGGAGTTTGAGACCAGCCTGGCCAACATGGTGAAACCCCGTCTCTACTAAAAATACAAAAATTAGCTGGACAAGTTGATAGGTGCCTGTAATCCCAGCTACTCGGGCGACTGGGGCATGAGAATCTCCTGAACCTGGGAGGTGAAAGTTTCAGTGAGCCAAGATCATGCCACTATGCTCCAGCCCAGGTGACAGTTAAGATTCTATCTCCAAAAATAATTTTAAAAAGTAAAAAATAATGTAAAAAACCATACTGTAGTGTTTAATGACACACACTTGGATGATAAAACTATAAAGGAAAGTAAGGAAATATGCCCATAAAAAGTACCATAAAAAGAAGGAGTACTAGGCAAAGGGCTTCCTCTTAGGGAGGAGAGAGGGGTCTGTGAGAGAGGAGGGAGAGGCAGAGGACTTCTGGTGGCCGGCAAGATTCTAGTTCCTGACATAGGTCATGATTAGAAAGGCATTTTGCTTTATAATAATTCATTAAACTAGGCCAGGCTTGGTGGCCCACGCCTGCAATCACAGCACTTTGGGAAGCTGAGATGGGAGGATCACTTGAGGCTAGAGTTTAAGACCAGTTCAGGCAACACAGCGAGACCTCATCTCTGCAAAAAATATAAAAATTAGGCCGGGTGCCATGGTTCACGCCTGTAATCCCAGCACTTTGGGAGGCTAAGGCGGGTGGATCACTTGAGGTCAGGAGTTCAAGACCAGCCTGGCCAACATGGCAAAACCCCATCTCAAATTACAAAAATGAGCTGGGTGTGGTGGCGTGCGCCTGTAGTCCCAGCTACTCAGGAGGCTGAGGCAGGAGAATCGCTTGAACCCAGGAGGCAGGGGGTGCAGTGAGCCAGGATCACACCAATGCACTCCAGCCTGGGCGACAGAGTGAGACTGTCAAAAATAAAAAATAAAAATAAATTTAAAAATTAGCTGGGTGTGATGAGGCAGGCCCATAGTCCAAGCCACTTGGGAAGCTGAGTTGGGAAGATCGCTTGAGCCCAGGAATTTGAGGCTGCAGTGAACTATGATCAGGCCGCTGCACTCCAGTCTAGGTGACAGAGCAAGATCCTGTCTCTAAAAAAAAAATAACAACAATAATTCAGTAACCTGAACATATGTTTAATGTGCTTTTATGTATTTGTGTTCTACTGAATAAAAGTTTTCAGCTGGAATTAATGGCCTCACAGGAAGCATATCTCACAAAACTTAAACCATCGCCAATTATATCAAACTTGGCATCTTCTACTGATCCTTAATAAGGCAGATATAAACATTTTTGTATATGTTCCCTAGTGTGTATCGATAATTTCAAGAAAAGTTACTTAACATTATTTTCAATAAGCCTTTCCATGCAGCAGTCCAGTTTCACATTTTTAATGACCACCGCGTGAAAACTGCCCGTGTGTGCTTAACCAACGGTTTTTCTCTGACTTGCTTCAATTGCCTGCCATGACGAAATGAACCTCTAGAAATAACTTTATGAGTTTTTCCCCTTTGGGTCATTTCTCTGGAGACAGTCTTTTAAAAGTGGAATTATTCCATCTAGGAATTTGAAGTTTTATGTGCTCTGGGAAGATCACACCATTGTTTCATGGAGAGCAGAAAAAGATACACCGTTGTAGCTGGGATCTTCAGAAGCCTCTTACTATCTGCCCCAAAGTCCCCTTTATCCCCTTCTGGGGCCCCTGGATTCCCTCTGCAGCCTCTGCTCTTAATATTCTGGTTCTGATCAACGATTTCTGCCTTCTTTCCATAACCCAGCCCCACCTCATCATTCATTTTTCCTTACAGGATTGCTGTTTTCCCTCCTATCTGAACCCCGATCTTGATCATCTGCCTGGATCCCAGCAGCTCTGACACTGGGTCCTTCCCTGAACCTTAACTCAGTATGTGAGGATCTGCTCTCTGCCCCCCAACCTATGCAAGAATATTAACCTCGGCATCAACACCAGCACTGGTACCCATGCCACCACCACCACCAATTCAAATGCCAACTCCAACATGAACAAGAGCTGTCTGCCTGCCTGGGTCTCTGGCCCCAGGCTCCCTTCACCCCATGAGTACCACTTCTCTTCCCTGGCTCCTTGGACCCTGACTGCCTGCTGCCGGCTTTCCCCCATGACTCAGTTCTTGCTCCACCTCAGAGAGCCCCTGGGATTGGTCCACACTAAAAGCTGAGCTCCAGCTCGCACAATCCGTGCAGGGACTAAGGAGCAGCAGGGATGTTTGTGCGCTGTTTTTGGAAGGAGGAAGAGAAGGTGATGTCAAAGTTAGGGGAAGAAGCAAAAAGGCAAAAGAAGAAGAAGGAAAATAAAAGGAAAGGAAGGAGGAGGAGAACCACAGGATAGAAATGTGGGAATTGTGTTCTATTCTTTTTTGACTTCTTAAGCTTGTCCAAGTGAAGTCAAGCAAAGACCATAAAGCACTGTCATGGTCCACTTTTTGTTTGTTTTTGAGATGCAGTTTCGCTCTGTCGCCCAGGCTGGAGTGCAGTGGCGCAAATTCGGCTCACTGCAACCTCCACCTCCCACGTTCAAGTAATTCTCCTGCCTCAGCCTCCCAAGTAGCTGGGATTACAGGTGCCCACGACCAAACATGGCTAATTTTTATATTTTTAGTAGAGACGGGGTTTCACCATGTTGGCTAGGCTGGTCTTGAACTCCTGGCCTCAAGTGATCCACCCGCCTTGGCCTCCCAAAGCGCTGGGATTACAGGCATGGGCCACTGTGCCCAGCCTTATGTTCCATTTTGTTGGGCTGAAATCGCCTTTGGAGAGAGCCTCTCAGGTGACCCCATCAAACAGGCCCCGCACACACCCTTCTTCACTCTATGTCCTCATCCAGAACTCTGTACCCGTCAACAGATTCCGTTTCATGTATGCTTAGTCCCTTGGACATCGGCTTGTCCCCCAGGAAGAGAGAGGTAAGAGGAGAACATCGCACCTTGGGGTTTCCCTGGCCTCTCCCGCGGGGAGGTCCCCAAGCGCGCCGCTTAGTTACCTGTGAGGGCAACCAGGTGTGGCAGGCAGAGACGGTTGGCTAGGATGATGAGCTTCATGTCATCCAGGTCGGGGCTGGAGGTGAACATGCCCGTGTAGAGGTATTCCAGCACGGCCCGCATGCAGCTCTTGCTTGTGTAGGGAAACACCACCTGGGGCAGGAAGTAGTGAGCGGATAGCAGTGAGGTCCTGCTTAGGAGAAGAGGAACTCAGCCCTGAGAAACCGAAGAGCTCTGGCCTCATACCCGGGCTCCCTGAGACAGGCGGCCTTCCCTGTGCTGCGTGTGTATCTGCTAAGACCACCCCAACACCTGGCCCCTAGAGCGACAACCTGTGCCGAGCCCCAGTTTGCTTACAGCACCAGAGTACAGGACTCTACTATCATTTATGTGTTTATTTTTAGCAACAGGGTCTTGTTATGCCATCCAGGCTGGTCTTGAACTCCTGGTCTTAAGCATTCCTCCAGCTTCAGCCTCCTCAGTGACTGGGACTATAGGCACAAGCCATGGCGTCCAGCTTCTAAATTCTTCCAAAGGGACCTGGATACTACTCACTGGCACCCTCTGGAAGCCGCTCTTGATCGCGGGATGCTTGAAGGAGGCCTTCTGGTCACCTCAACCTACACCCCAGCCCCTCCCATCCCTGTAGGGAACAGAAGTGGGATACAAAATAAGTAAGGCCCATGGCAGCTGACTTCTTTCTGTCTGCGCAAAGCTGCTGCTTTGGGCCTCCAGGATCTCTTGAGAGCAGCGCTGCAACACAAACTGCTTTCTCATCAGGCCCTCCAGGCTGTGCTGGGAACTGGCTAGAGCTTTAAAGCTGGCGTCTATAGTACCGAGAAGTGCCTGGGGCTGGCAGGCCCCTGGGGCCCGTGAGAGCTCCTAGTCTCACATTTTGTATATCCAAATCCTACTCCCACTTCAGAGACCAACTCCCAACGCTTCCACTTAGCCTTCCTTAAGTAATTCCTTCCCAGAAATCTTAGAAAATGCACATTCCACATCACAGGATGTGATGCAGCCTCGTGCTTGGTTCTGTTTTTCATTCAAGCATTTGGTGAGCACTTCCTAAGAGACTGGTGCTGACAGGGTTTTTGGCAGAAGGAAAAAGACCCAGTCCCTGCGCTCAGAAGCAGTTACAGAGCAGCAGGGAAAACTGTGTGGATGTTCAGAACTCCACGCGCCTGCAAGAAGTAGAACCTCGTTAAGTACAAGGTTCAACACTCAGTGATGGGCAACTGAGGTCCAGGAGTTCAGAGCACACCAAGGGCTACTGCCCAGGCTACTCTGCTTGGAATGGAAAAGAGACCAAACCTAAGAGAATATTTCTTTTTTTTTTTTTTTTTTTTTTTTGAGACGGAGTCTTGCTCTGTAGCCTGGGCTGGAGTGCAGTAGCCGGATCTCAGCTCACTGCAAGCTCCGCCTCCCGGGTTTACGCCATTCTCCTGCCTCAGCCTCCGGAGTAGCTGGGACTACAGGCGCCCGCCACCTCGCCCGGCTAGTTTTTTGTATTTTTAGTAGATACGGGGTTTCACGGTGTTAGCCAGGATGGTCTTGATCTCCTGACCTCGTGATCCGCCCGTCTCGGCCTCCCAAAGTGCTGGGATTACAGGCTTGAGCCACCGCGCCCGGCCCTAAGAGAATATTTCTAAGGACACATTGATACGCTTCTTCTAACCCTAAGTTTCCAGTCTAGGTGCATGAGAAAGTGGTGGCATCATGAGAGCTGGAGGGGCACTGATTAGAGGGGCAGGTGGTTCTGCTAAGTATGCTTTTCCTTCCCTTCCTTCCTCCCTCCCTCCCTCCCTTCTTTTCTTTCTCTCTCTCTTTTTTTTTTTTTTTTTTGTGGAGATGGTATCTGTGTTTCCCAAGCAGGTCTCAAACTCCTGGGCTCAGGCAATCCTCCCACCTCAGCCCCTCAAAGTGCTGGGATTACAGGTGTGAGCCACCACCTAGGCCTATTTTCTGAATTTTGATGCTTTGACAACTAAAGCCTTGCTGGCCCTGTAGGGACTGCCTTCCCCAGGGCTGGCCAGGTCCTAGAGATAGTGAAGGAGTTGCCTGCAAGCATGCCTTTCATATGCAAACCAACCAATCCAGAGCCCACAGTCCACCACCTCCCCTATGGGCTCTCACACTCCAGGCCACTATTCCCCTGCCCGAATCTCCCTAGAGCCAGGTGACAGACAACTAGAGACAGTCCCCAGGCCCCAGAGCCTGCTAACATTATTCAAACCAGCTAATCCTAAACCTGCTCAACCTGCCTCGCCCATTCCCTCCCATGGAAACCCTCTGCCTCCTGATTGACCCCAGAGCTTCCCCATGTGACCCCCAGCCATGGTGGTGTGGCATGCCCCGTCTTCTTGGGATCTGTAACAAGTTGTCTTATCAATGACAGCCATCTCGCAATCTGTGGGCCTCTCTACACCTCAATAATAAAAAAACCTACCTTTTAAAACAGTGATGGATCCAATTGTTTCAGGTGGGTCAGGGAGGCAGTAAGGTACAACGTAAAGAGCCAAGGAATGGAAGTCCTGAGTTCAAGTCCTAACTCTACTTCCAACTTCATACAAGTCACTTAACTTCTCAGGGGCTCCCTTTCCTAAGTATACGGTAGGAGTGGCACATGTGTAAGTTGCGTGTGAATTCAATGAGATGATGAACTGAAAGTGCTTTCTAAACTCTCACGTTGAGGTGTTAGTGTAATTCCCTCTCCTGGTGTATTGCATAATCCTTAGCTCCAGGAACCACCTCATAAACCTCTCTTGGGCCCATCACCCTGTGGTTAGCACAAAGTCAGTGATGAAGAAAGTACCCTGAATGGCAGTGCCTCAGATGTAAAGGGTGCCAATGTCTCACTCCCTCCTTCCCCGCTTTGTGTCCTCAGCCTTACCTCCCGGGTGGAGCTCTCCACAAATGGCCCCCCGAACATGGCAGCCATCCAGTCACAGCTGGAAATCAACAGGGGCTTGTGGGCGCTGATGGTGCCATCATCCAGGATGAAGGTCACATCTGTCCAGAAGAAGCATCACAGGAGGACCGATGAAAGAAGGTGGGAGAACGAGCCCCAAGGGGAGCCACGGAGCCGCCTCCTGAACCCAGAAGATTTGGGGCATGTAACAACCCCGCTCCCAGCTGGGGAAAACCAGGCTTCAAGAGCATGGCAGCCGCAGCTCCAGGACACCAGGAGCTAAGACCGACAGGCAATGCTAATAGCACCAATGCAGAACCCCTCGCCTTCCAAGCATGTTTCATACCTGAGAAGGTGCCTTTTGCCAAACACTCCTTAACCCGGTTGGTCCGACGGACATGGAAGGCCTTGGTGATCTCCTGGTTCATGAAGGCCTCATTGTTGAGAATATTGGCCACCATCATGCGGAGATCAAAGACCTCGAGCAGCTCAGCAATGTGGGCAATGTGCATGAGGTCACGCTCGTTCTCGTCCAGCTCCCCCGTGTACAGGTACTTGAGGACCGCCCGGAAGGGCCCCGGCTGGATGGAATTGTCCATCTTCACCACCACCATCAGCCGGGATTTGTAGGTGAGAGGATCTTCTGCCATCTCTTCCTGGATGCTCACAAAAGCTCGGCTCCAGGAAGAGAGCACACGACCCCTGCCCGGCAGGTACCCTGTTCCGTTGCCCCGTAAGATCCCGTCGCTGGTGGAAGCACGGAGGCCAGCAGGACCAGAGCCCCCAGCCTCATCCACGCTCTCGCATACGTCAAAGCTGGCTGCTCGGAGCAGGAAGTCTCGCCCATGGTGGTGGTGGTGATGGTGGTGGTGTTGATCAGGGTGGCCCTGGTGGTCCTCTGGGCAGGCGCCCCCTGGCCCCGAGGGGCCCCCCAGCTCCCCCTCACTCAGGTCCATGAGGAACAGGTCATAGAACTTGGAGGAAGAGGTGGAGAGGTAGATCTTGTGGGCAAAGATGCGCACCCGCTCCTGCAGCACCAGGATGACGTCCGCGCAGAGCGGGTCCTCCAGGAGGTGGGCGGGGCACTCCTCGCTGCTGGAGGGGGGCTCGGGCACCACGATGATGGGGGGCGGTGGCTTGGGGGGTAGGAAGGGTGCCTGCAGCAAAGGCCGCTGCACGTTGCGGAGGTGGGACTTCCAGAACTGCAGGTGGCGGCGGGAGATGAGTGCAGCTCGGATGGCGTTGTCAAAGACGTCCTTGATGCCGAACTGGGCCACCACGCTAGTCTCATAGTAGGGGATGCCCAGCTCCTTGGCCACCTCCCGACCCTTCTCTGGGGGCAGGATTTCGTTAGGTTTGATGGGCCTGGTGGGTTCAAGAAGGAAACCAAGCTTGTGTTGGTGGTGGAGGGAGCTGCCTGTTCTTCCACAGGCTGGAGGGACTCTGCTCAGGGTCTGGGTGCCAGTCCCCACCCACTCCTGCCCTGCTCTGTCTGGCCAAATCCCATCAAGCTCCTTCAAGGTCCACCCCAAGCCCTCCTTCTTCCAGAAAGCTTTCCCTACTATGCCAGGCCCCAGTGACCGCTCCAGTGCAAAGCCGTGACAGCACTGCCTCTCTGGCAATTAGCAGGCAATGCTTCACAGGGATATTTAACATGCTCACATATTTAGTGGATCCCTCAGCAAAATTATAGGACTTTTTCATGCAAATATCACCTCTTCCTCTTTGTCTTTCTTCATGGTGTTTTACACAGCACTGCCCACACCAGAGGTGTGCGACAGGTATACGAATGAATGAATGAATGAGCATGCTTGTTGACTCCCGATGCAAGCTTGCTCCAAATGGAGGGAGAGACATGAGGCTCAGTGGAATTCCCCCGGGGCTGAGCAGGGAGCCATGGTGAGGTATCCATCCCTGTTTGTCTCGTTGGTACCAGCACCTCCTACCTAGCCAAGGGTCGCCTAGCCCTGTTGACAGCCTCCAGGTCAGCGTAGCGCAGGTCCAACTGGCAGCCCACCAAGATGACAGGTGCTCGGGGGCAGAAGTGCTTGATTTCTGGGTACCACATGGTCTTGACATGGTGGAGGGAATTGGGGTTGGCAATGGAGAAGCACAGAACCACCACGTCCGATCTGCGGGTGGGAGAGTAAGGTTACGAGCAGAGAAGCAAGCAGTAGCTGACCTGGTCCTGGAACATCTGCCCCACCCCAGCCCCATACACTCCCACACCTGGTTTAGGTATCTGCTCACGTGTTCTTACACAAAACATAGAATAACAATACCTCCAATTGATGTGGCATTTTAGAGCTCAAGACTTGTTTTGGCCTTACAGCTATCTTGTGAGTTAGAAATGGCCATTTTTACCACTTCACAACTGAGAAACATCATCTCAGAGCCACTAGGCACAGAGCTGGAAGTCAATCCAGGCTTCCTGATCCCGGGCCCAGGCTCCCTTCCCTGCCCCAGGCTGCCCCAGCCCCCACGAGGCTCTGCCAGAGCTGTTTTCTCCACTCCTTCTTGCCAGCTGAAATTTCACAGAGGTGCTTGGTTCCTGGGAAAAGCAGGAAAAAACCCACCCCGTTGGTTCTCTGCAGGCGGCCAGAGGCCTTCCCTACCTCCCATAAGCAAAGCGACGGTCTTTGTGGTGGTCTCCAAAGGTGTCCCAGAGGCGCAGAGAGACGCTGACATCATCTACCACGTCTCGGGAGCGTTCCAGCACCTGGGACAGGGGAGGAAGAGTGGGACTCGAAGGCAGCAGTTTTGGGGCCCTCCGTGTGCCAGCTCAGGATAGGTGCCGGCTGACACCTGGAGGCTCCAGACAGCACCGGGGAGGGAGGGACAGGGCTGGCATTACCCACTGTGCATCCTGCACAACTTTCATCCACATGAAATCTATATAGAATCAATGACAAGGGTGGCCTCCAAGCCGACCAGGAGTGGAAGAGACCCTAAGCAGATGGAAGAGACACTAAGAGGGTAGAAGAGACCCTAAGGGGGTGGAAGAGACCCTAAGGGGGTGGAAGGGACCCTAAGCAGATGGAAGAGACCCTAAGGGATGGCTATGGGTGTGGAAGGGGCCTCTTCGGGAGCTGACCCTTGTTCCTCATTTTCCCTGCAAACGGCATGTTTGTGAGTCTCTGGTCTTTCGCTATCAGCTGCCAGCTTCTTTGCTCCTCTCAGCTTGTATCTCTTCCAAGCCCCAGTCCCCCAGTGCTCCCCATTACTTAGGGCTGTGACTACATACAATGCAGTACCCCACACAAAGCTGGAGTCCCAGGCACCAGTTCAGTCCCTGAAAACACAACCAGCCAGAGACGCTCCCCTGGGGCAGGCTTGGCTCAAACCTCTCTCCAGGGGCTCCTTCCTCTTCAGCTGCCCCTACCCCACCCTGTCCCACCCCTGCAGGGCTCCTGTGAGCTCTGGAGACACCAAGTTGTGCCTCAGGAAGCCCCCAAGCCCAGACTCATGGCTTGGATCCCCAGCCAGGTAGCCCTGCAGCCTTACCTCCTGGCACACACGATATTGGTCGATGGCCCACACTGTGGGCACATGCGTGGCCAGCAGCTGGTACTGGGTGAGGGTGGCATTGCAAGCACGGGCACAGATGAGCCTAGTCTTGCCCACGGCGTTGTCCCCCACCACAACGCACTTGATGGTCTCTACGTTTGGCCTTTCATAATCCATGTCAGAATCCATTAAACGGGACCTGAGGGAGAGGAGGGAGGCAGTCAGGACGGCATGGCATGCCAGCTCGCCATGGGCCAGGGCCAGCACCCGCAGCTCTCCTCAGTCAGGCTGCCCCTCTGCAAGCCCCGGAGCTGACAGGAGGAAGGAGGAGCAGGCAATGTTCTGAGCAAGAGCTCTGCGAGGGTCCAAGAGGCCAGAAGCCCATTCAGGCTGAGAGGAGCAGTGCCACCAGATGGGCCACCCGTCCCCTTCCTGCTCCCGCCATCCTCCAGCTGTGCGTCTGGATGGAGGAGACCTGCACGAGATCACCAGTGGGGCCTGCCGAGGCCCTGCCCTGTCCCCTCTCCAGAGAGGGCAGCTCACTCCTCATCTGCTCTCCTTTTCCTTCCCCAGCAGGGCAGTGGCAGCAGAACAACAAACAGCTGAGAGAAGCAGAGTCGGCCAGGTCCCCACCCCTTCCCAGCATGCCTGGGGGCAGAGCACTTTAAAATTTAATGGACTTGTCAGAACTGGGCAGTGGCTCTCCCGGCCTCCACTCTTTGCCTCGCCCTCTCTGGTGGTGGTGGATTTCCAAGTCCTAGCCTGCCTAAGTGCATCCTTCAACCCCAGACCCCAGCCCCCTTTATGGAGATGCAATTCCTCCCAGCCTCTCTGGGATGGGGAGGTTCCTGGATGCGCCTGACCAGCCCAGGGGCCTCCCTTTCTCTACTACGGGTCTGTCCTGTTGCCCATGTGTCATGCTCAGCTACGGGTCCAGCTTTGAGATGGGGGTGAGGGGAACCACAGGCCTGTGATGGTACTGTCAGTGGCCAATGGGCCTCTACTTCCCCGATGTGGGGCTGTCCTCCCGGCACCCTGCCCCCAGCCTCAGAGAGAGTGAGATCCACCTCCACCCTCTTCTACCCTTCCCATTCCTAGGGAGGACGATTCTCAGGCTGACGATCCCAGGCAGTTGGCACTCCTGGGTGATATTCACTAAACTGGCTCCATGGGTGATGGGGTTGCCAGGAAGCAAGGATCAGAAACTTGAGCCTACATTTCTGGGCAAATTCTTGCTTCAGTTGCCTTCGATGTTGAGCAGAGAGGAAGTGGCTTCTCCACCCCCAGAGAGGGATGGCTTGAATGAACAAACAGAAAGCACTTCTGTAGTCAAATGTCATGTTCGTGTTTAAAAATCTGTCGCCAGGAGGCCCTGGCCTCGGCATCCACCCTCCTGGGATTAGGGAGCAGGGGCAGGGCCGGCGTTACTAGGAAGCTTGGTTTCGCCAGCATCATCTGCCCGCCCCACTCACATTCCCTGTGTGTATGAAAGTTGTCTGGGGGGGCTTTAGTGCCCGGAGGCATCCCTCCTAGGCCAAGGAAGGCTGAGCTGAGTCCTGGAAGCTGCCCAGGCACCCTGGCTGCTGAGCCATCCATCCCAGAGCCAGGCCACCAGCAGCAACAGGGAGGCTCCATTCCTGCCGGGCTGTAACTGGATGCCAGCATGCAGGGATGCAGACCGAAATATCCAAGTAACGATAGCAACTGGGATTCGCGCGAGTGGATGCATCTCAGCAACCTAAGCAAAAAGTGCAGCAAGGACTTCTCAATGAGACAACCTCCTCCTCCTTTTTGGAATGTTACAGGATCTGGACCCTTCAACAAGGTCTCCATGCAGTGCCCTCACGGTCTCCAGGGAAACTGTATCATCCCCTCTCTCTCCTCACCCTCCCTCAGCAGAGAACTGCTTTTGTTTTTGCTTTTGTTTTGAGACTGAGTTTTGCTCTTGACACCCAGGCTGGAGTGCAATGGCACGATCTCGGCTCACTGCAGCCTCCGCCTCCTGGGTTCAAGTGATTCTCCTGCCTCAGCTTCCCAAGTAGCTGGGATTACAGGTGTGTGCCACTATGCTGGCTAATTCTGTATTTTTAGTAGATATGGGGTTTCACTATGTTGGCCAGGCTGGTCTCGAACTCCTGACCATAAGTGATCTGCCTGCCTTGGCCTCCCAAAGTGCTGGGATTACAGGCGTGAGCCACCACACCTGGCCCAGAGAACTGTTATTCTAAACACAGGCTTCCTCCTCCCAATTCTCTCTCCTGAGCTGAGGACCGGGAACCCCACTTTCACAGTTCCTGGTCTCAAGTTGAGGGATGTGCTGGCACCAGGAGGTGGCACCTGGGCTGTGGTTTCTGTTTTGTCAAGTGAATACCAAAACAGATACAATCCCAAATATAAAATATGTGCAGCTGGAGCATAAAGATTAAAACCCAAGGGCCAAAAAAACTTCTTTCTCAAGTTTTGATTCTCGCAGCATATAGGTCTGTAGACCGAAGCGGGAGAATGAGGAGGCATAATGGAGGGGTGTCAGTTCTCAAATCCAGGAGCACTTTGACAATGAGAATAATGCCAAGACACCAGGAGAGCAGTGCTGGGCCAAGTTCAGCTACTTTGTGATGAAAACACTGGTGCCCCCCTTGTGCTATGTCACCTCTAGGGTTAAGCAGGGGTCAGCCAATCAACAAGTGGAAATTGACAAATACTGTGCCATGAGTTTAGACACCAGACCTGCTGAGTTGCTTCCCAAGCTGCGCCACCCCTTCCCTCCATTCCCCAGCCCCTTCAGCCATCCCCAGCTTGTCCTTCAGCTGCCTCTCCATTTGTATCATCTCACCCTGTCTACCCTGTCCCAACTGCCTGACTGGCAAAGTTCACCGTCCTATCTAGGAAGGGGCAAGTCACTTCACTTTTCTGGATATCAGTCTCCCACTCTGGGAAATGGGTATGAAGGTACTGGAAGAGTCTCCTGAACCGTGGTTAATTTGTGCCAAGAGAGGCTGGGCTGAAAGGAGGTGTTTGTCTTCTTATGTAATGTGGTATTATATAATGCTAGATTGCATATCTATATGTGTAATTATATCTCTCTTTAAGATACAGACCGGCCCAATTCAGCTGGGAAAACTCTTAGTCTAATCAGGCCTGTCTTAAATGAGGATCCTATCCTGGAGAGAGCGTGCCAAGAGTAATACAATTTTTGCCCTAGGATGTTGCTGATGTTGTATCATGGCTGATGTATGGTGATACAGCCCACTCAGTGAGCTTCTCAACTTCCCCTCTCCCTCCGGCTCTCTCTTCTTCCATGACTCCAGACTCTCCCTCAATTGCCTCATCCCCACTCAATCAACCTCCATAAACTATGACCTCCTCACCACCCGGCCCTGGGCATCACAACCCCCAACTCACTCCTCTTCCATGACAATCGCAAAGTCACTGGTATGTGTTCCTTCCATCCCTGTTCCATGATGCCTGTGCCCCTCTCCAAAAACAGCCTCCTGCCCACCGCTCTCCCAGCTCTTTGTACTTGGTGCAAACCAAAACCCAAGGTGTGCTGAAATTAGCTACAAACCTCGTGCACTCCCAGTCCCACCCCCACACCCCTACACACACTCTTTGCAGAGCTCAGAAAGGGCCCCTTTCCCTCCCACAGCTGATAGGAGGCTTGTTCATCTGTGGCTGCCCTAGTCTGGTTGTCAAGGAAACAACAGAATCTCCCTGGGAGCCTGGCTTGTCTCCTAGCAACCAATATCCCACATCATCTTGCAAAATGGGAAAGCGAGGAAAATCCTGAAAATGAAGGTAAAATCAAGGGAGATGGATTGGAAGGGAAAATTGGAAGGAGAAGAACAAAGAGAGAGTGGACTCCGAATTCGGGGAGGCTCCCACGGGGGTCGCTGGCATTGCAAGGAGCCCCGTGCAGATCCAACAGAAAGCAAGGCCCAAAGGGACCCTGAATGGTCATATTAAAGAAATACAAGCCTAAACACAGGATAAGCCCCCTCAAACCTGAAATGTGGACACATCACCAAACACCGCCAAGGATCTCCCCAGTAGTTTCACAGAACTCAGTTACATAGACTGCAATGGAGTTGAGTTCAAAGAACCAGCTCCAGAACCGCCAGCAAAACACCCCAGTTCCACTGTTGTTTTGTTTTTGTTTTCTTAACAGAATCACTTCCACCACTCTGGACCGTGTTTCTTTTTTTCTGACACGCTACTCTGCACACACACAAAATAGAAATTTAAAATTTGTTAAACATCGAGAAGGGGGAGGGGCACGACACGCTGAGGCAATCGAGTCATCTTCCTTTCCCTAGAAACACCGGAAAGGATTAGTCTTCAGCCTCTCTGAACCCAGTTGCCAGAGCCAGAGCCCAGGGAAGAGCGGGGCCCAGGAAACATAGCGAGGGGCGCAGCAGGGCCGGGAGGGCGACGCGGCGCGTCTGCAAGGGCTGCTGGCCACCCCGCCATAACCGCGAGCAGCCATCTACTTACACCACTACATGTGACGGGGTGGCTTCTAGCGTGAGGAACACATCTTTTCCTGCTGAGCACGCTCATTTTAGTGAAATGTCGAGGGTCCCTCCGCGCCTGCAAGTTGGGACGACGCCGGCGCCGCCGCGGGGCTGCTGGGCTCCAGCCTCCCGGCCGGCTCGCGGCCGCTCAGAAACTCCGGCAGGGCAGCCCAGGCCGGACGTGGGCCCAGGAGCGGACGCGCGCGCTGCACTGCAGCCGCTGCCCCTTCCGGATCAGCATCGCCCCGCGCCCCGGGCGCCCAATGTCACGGCGGCGCGCGGAGCCGGGCTGCGGAGGCTGCGGGCGGCGCGCAGGGGCGCCGGGAGAGGGGCGAGGCCGCCGCCGCTACGCGCCCGGGCCCGCGGCGAAGGCGCTGCCGCGAAGACGCCTGGCGCTGCAGTCCCGGGGACCGTTCGCGACCTCCTTTTTTCATTCACAAAAAAAGGATAGGCGAAAAAAAAAAGGAAAAAAAGGGAGGGTAAAAAAGGGGGGAGAAAAAATCGTACCCAAGACGACGGCCGTGACGGGCCCCGCCCACTGCTGCGCGCGGTTGGTGGAAAGCGTTCGGGGGGCGGGGAGGGGGCGGGCTGGAGAAGAAGGGGATTGGACGCTCCGCAGACCCCGCCGCTCCGCACACCCCGCCCCTCCGCACCGCTCCCGCCCGCCGCCCGCGCTCCTCCGCCCCTCCTGCAGGGACGCCGCGAGGAGGGTCTCGGCTCGCTGGTCTGGGTGGTGCAGGTCCCTCCACCTGGCTAGGCGCAAAATCTCCCCGGACGCCCACGGGGTTTTCCCCTTTCCTTCGGGAGGCAGGGAAGAACCTCTGAGAGGCATCCTAGTGCGCCCTGGAAGGGATGCTAGTTGGAAGAGAACGTGTGGTTGTAAACCCAGGTCCTCACCACTTGCCCATGGGGAGGCGACAGTAGGGGCAGTCAGGGGGTGGGTAGGAATGAAGAACCGGCGTTCCATACGAGCCCTCTGCTGCCTTGGGAATTTTCGTGGCATTTGAGAGCCTTCCTCCCTCCATGGCCCTTAATGAGTTGTGGGGTGGGTACCTGTACCACCTTACCTGTCTCCCAACTAGGCCTTCTTCAGCGGGTCCCCACCTCCATCCCACCTCCCTCCTGTTGCCTCCTGGAGTTCAGTAATAGCTGCTGATCTCTGAAAGAAACACCATGAAGACAGTAGCCTAGAAAATCGTCCCTAAGCCTTCTTTGGGTTCTCTGCCTCAATTTACCCCTCTGTAAAATAGAGAGATTCTAAGGTATAACATCTATAACCTGAGTGGTCCTTAGAAGACACTTTCCATATTCAAGGCTGGTTTCATCAGGATAATTTTTTTTTTTTTTTTTTTTTTTTGGAGTCTCCCCCTGTTGCCCAGGCTGGAGTGCAGTGATGCAATCTCGGCTCACTGCAACCTCCACCTCCTGGGTTCAAGCAATTCTGCCTCAGCCTCCCAAGTAGCTGGGACTACAGGTGCATGCCACCATGCCCGGCTAATTTTTGTATTTTTAGTAGAGAAGGGGTTTCACCACCTTGGCCAGGCTGGTCTCGAACTTCTGACCTCGGGTGATCTACCTGCCTTGACCTCCCAAAGTACTGGGATTATAGGTGAGAGCCACCGCACCCAGCCAGGATGATCATGACTGCTAGTGTTACAGTAGTCAGCTCAGTCTGGTTTGATTCAACTCCTCAGTTACCTCTGGACAATTTTTGAAGCCCAGACTGGCATGCCGCCTACCTGAACCGCCTCCACCACTCCTCCATCTTGTGCTCTGAAAATGCAAATCCACTCTAATATTAGTTTATGCAAAATATGATTAGGAAGAGAAATTGACTGCCAAAAGAAAGCCGGGTTAAAAATGAATTTTGTATTGTCTGAAGCATGCTTCTCATCTGTGAATACATATACTTGGAAGCTGTCCATCAAGGTGTTTGTGATCAACGTGCCTACCTACCTGGTCAATGTACAGGAAGTGCTCGATCGTTGGAGGATGCTGCTTCCACCCCTTTCTGCATCTACCCAGAGCTAGCCAAGAGGTTCACAACGACTGACAGGGCTACTTGCTTCTCATTTCTGGTTAGAAATCACCCTCCATAAACCAGAAAGTACTTATCTGAATACATATTTAGGAGAGAAACTAAACCGTGCTCACATATGTTCTTCCTCCACATGTTTGGCATTAAAGAGCCTTACCGCATCTTCTGTGTGCCAAAGAGAGCCCCTGCGCCAGAGAAAATCGTAACATGAGCTCTCTGCATGGTTCCCACGGCAGGCCAGGGTCTCTCTCACAGACACCCTTTTCCCTCCACCTACCTCCAGAGACCAGCTGAGTGCCAGATGTCAGTTGACATCACCTTTCACCTGTCCTGGCAGGAGGCATAGCCCCGGTGGAGCAAGGAATAGGAAGACAGAACTCCCTCCCACCCAAAGTCATGAAGCAGGAGAGGGTGGCTGCTCAGCCTGTAAGCTGGAGCCAATGCCCTTTCTGCCTTGGGAGAAAAAGCCTGCTCAGCCTGGAAGCCTCAACCAGGCTGGACTGTGCGAATTCCAAGGTGTAGTGTTGATTGCAGGGGAAGGGTCTTAGACAAAAATGTGGGTGTCAAATGAAATTGCACCCCCACAGCTCCCGCCCTGCTTACCCTCAGTGAACTGTTTCAGGCAGAGGCAGGAGCTTTGCTGGGGAGGTTTCCTCAATTCCCAGCCCTGCTTTTTGCACGCAGTTCCCTCTTTCAGCCTTTCTTCAAACCAAAGTCCTTCCCCATCATTTCATCTCTCAGCTGTCATGGTTGGCGGCCCACTCAGTCCCCTCTTATCATCAGAGTTCCTCCAAGTCCCCACCTCCTCCAACCAGTGCCCCCCAGCCCGTCCTCTGCAGCCCCTTGTCACTGTCAAGCCGCCCCATCCATGTCCCACCCTAGGCTGTCTGGTGACCTCCGCAGACCTCTTCCAGGCCAGCAGCCTGCGAGGAGCTCCCGCGGTTCACTACTCACAGACGGCAGCGTTTTCCCCGCTGTGCAAGGGGCAGACCACCAGCAAGCTCCAGCCGTCGGCCTGTGCCCCAGTTGTGGCTAAAACCAGGCCTTCTTCCCAGCCAGCCCTGGCCAGGACTGCCCTGGGCCCTCCACTCCTGCTACTCAATACAGCCTCCAGCCCCTGGCACCCCAGCCAAGGATTTGCCATGTCCCTTCATCTTTGTCCAGCTCTCCAATGCCAAATCCTGGAAAACAGGACCATTCCCAGAGGCCAGGCTTCCCCACCAGCAAGCAAGGAGCTGTTGGGCCCTCTCATGCCCATCCCTGTCCCCAGCTGTTAGCACCCAGCAGGCAGCAGCGTCTCACAGCACAGGAAGCCTCCCACTCTCCTCACTGCGCCCTCCCACCCAAGGCCCTGAGGAATCCATTTTCCTCGATTCAGGTGACTTCTCAAGGCAGGCCTGGGTGGGAGACAAAAGCTTCTGGCCTTTCTTTCTCTGCCTTCTCCATTCTGTTACATACACAGACACACACACACACACACACACACACACACACACACACACACACACACACACACACACCAGCCCTCTCTGCCCATTTGCTGCAGCTTGGAAACACTGGTGTAATTCCAAGGAGCAGTTGAGCCTGAGCACTGATTCCCACCATCCCTGGCTTCCCAAGCCTGCTTCTGCTGGTGGGTCTGGCAATGTCCTGCCACGTGCCCAGCCACGTGGCTGTAGCCCGAGGGCTTCCTGGCAGCATGGAGTCAAGTTCCATTCTACAATCTCCTGCCCCTGCCCAACCCCAGCATCTTTTCCCTCACCAAATCCCTCTGTGACCCACCTCCCCAGTGACATAAACCCCTGGAACCTGTCCCCAGAAGGCACCCCCTTCATGCCTCCCCACACCACCCTCCTCCAGGCCGTCACGCGGCTGCTGTTTTCCTGAAGCCGGGCAGATGCCTGCCTGTGAACAGGAGGCTTATTTGGGGAAAGAGAAAGCTCCATTCTGGCTCTTAGGAAAGCGCACACGCAGCAGGCTCCCCAGCCAGTCCCACCAGCGTTGCTCTCCCTGTGGCTCTGAAGGCCCCTCCCCAGTGCCAGCCCAATGCAGACCCCCTGGCTCAGCCCCTCCTCCAACCTGCACCTTCCCTTTGCTTCACAGGCAGCTTTACCCTTCAACATTTTGCAGGGTACTAACCACGCTTTCATGGCACCCCTGTCTTGGAACACTAGAGCCTCTGCGGAGCCCAGCCCATGGGCCTTGTGACATGAGCTCCGCCCCCCACCCCCTGCCATGTGCAGGCTGGGGCACGTGTTGTCTCTACCCTGCAGCTGGGACAAAGTTCAGAACCAGCCATGAGCAAAAGTAGAGGCATTTCAAGATGCAGAGCCCTAGCAGGGTGAAGGAACTGAATCTGGAAAGCCTAGAGTCTCTCGGCTTCCCTGTCCGGGGCTTAACGGACACCATCGGGTCCCCACAAAGATACAGGAAGCTTCTGGGACTTTGCACAAGCAGTTTCCTCAGCCTGAACACTCTTTCTGTTTCTACTCCTTTCACCAGATAAATGTGTACTCATCTTTCAAGTCTCAGCCTAGATATCACTTCCTCCAGGAAGCCTTCCATGAATACTTTCTTACACTTGACAAAGTGTAAGTTTCCTGTTCTTCCCCTGTGCTCCCCTAATAATATCAATCACACCAATCTATCATTGGGTTTTTCTGTCTCCTAGATCGTACTGAGAACTCCCTGGGGCTGGCAGGGGAGCTTTCCTAAGAGCCAGGATGGAGGTTTCTCTTTCCTCAGATAAGGTTCCTGCTCACAGGCCAGGAAGCAACACTATAATGCTTGTTCAGGCCGAGTGCGGTGGCCCATGCCTGTAATCTCAGCACTTTGGGAGGCTGAGGTGGGAGAACAGCTTGAGCCCAGGAGTTGGAGACCAGCAGGGCAATATAATAAGATCCTGTCTCTATTAAATTTTTTTAAAATTTTTTGAAAAGGATAATGCTTATTCAAAAAGGTATTTTGAACCTGGCCTGGTGGCTCACGGCTGTAATTCCAGCACTTTGGGAGGCCAAGGCAGGTGGATCACCTGAGGTCAGGAGTTTGAGACCAGCCTGGCCAACAAAATGAAACCCTCTTTCTACTAAAAATACAAAAATTAGCTGGGCATGGTGGCGTGTGCCTGTAATCCCAGCTACTCAGGAGGCTGAGGCAGGAGACTCGCTTGAACCTGGGAGGCAGAGGTTGTAGTGAGCCGAGATCGTGCCACTGCACTCCAGCACTCCAGTGTAGTGGGTGAAGAGTAAGACTCTGTCTCAAAAAAAAAAAAAAAAAAAGGTATTTTTTTTTTTTTTTTTTGAGACGGAGTCTCGCTCTGTCGCCCAGGCTGGAGTGCAGTGGCGCGATCTCGGCTCACTGCAAGCTCCGCCTCCCGGTTCACGCCATTCTCCTGCCTCAGCCTCCCGAGTAGCTGGGACTACAGGCGCCCACAACCGCGCCCGGCTAATTTTTTGTATTTTTAGTAGAGACGGGGTTTCACCATGGTCTCGATCTCCTGACCTTGTGATCCGCCCGCCTCGGCCTCCCAAAGTGCTGGGATTACAGGCGTGAGCCACCGCGCCCGGCCAAAAAAGGTATTTTTTTAATGCTAGTCTAGTGCCTGCAGTCTAGTGCTTCAATAAACAATTTGGGAGATGTTTAATAAATGCTCGATGGATGAATCAATGTTTGGGAAGGGAGAGCACAGTACACAGTATCTACTCACATGCTGTCCGAAGGGGTCTTCCGGGGGCCATCTGGGCCTTTTCTCCAGGCTTGCATTGCTCTATGTTCCCTGCAGGCTCCTGGTTGTGAGGGACAGGAGTGGATGGGGCGGGGCAGGGGAGACAGAGGGGAGAAAGGGAATGAGCACACTGGGAATTACTCCAAGGTCGCTCAGCTCAGATAGAGGGCCCTGCTCAAGACAAGAGAGCGGCCCCTGCTGTCTGGGCCCAGCGGGGGGTGAGACCCCAGCCTGGGGGCCAAGACCGAGGTCATCCCAGGGAGTCAAGGGACTAGATGAGAGGCCAAAACTGGGGTCCTTGTGCATCATGCGCCTCAGGCATTTGCGGATTCTGAGCTGGTTTGGCGATTTGGAAAAGAGCAGTCAGTCGTGCATCAGAGGCCTGGATTCTGCCTGTACGAAGCTGCTTGACACTGGACAATTTCCTCCCCTCTCTGGGCCTCACTTTCTCATGGATGAGGGCCAGATCAGGTGACCTCCAAGACTCATTCTGGCCCTGATATCCTCTGTGGGTGCCTAGTATGGAAGGTCTATATTTTCTTGGTCATTCTTTTCATTGAAACATCTCCTGACCCAAATTGAGACTCAGAAAAAGACCAGCTGATGGCCAGCATGGCTGAGAATGGAAGGAGGAGGTATTTTTTGGAGAGAGAGTGAGGATTAAACACATGGTAAGAGACAGAAAGAGAATCTAATTCTGCAATCGTCCCCACCTTCAGTTTCTTTAAATGGTCAGTCACAGTCTTGGGACCAGTTTAGCCAAAGAAAAGTCTAGAATTTCAGGAGAGATTGGAAGTGATCAAGGAAGAGATTAGAGATGCCAGGCAGACAGCTCGGGAGGCTGTTGGCACTGTATGGTTCAGGGAGGATGGAGGGGCACTTCTGCCACGACCCTTCAGGGGCAGGGAAGCCAGAGAAGCCAAGAGAAGAGGAAGCTCCCAGGAGTGAAAAGAAACCAAGGAGGAGGAGCAACCATTGAACTTGGTGCCAACCTTGGAAGTGTCTGTGTGACTTTGGGCAGGAGCCTTAATCTCTCTGGTCTCCCATTGGGGAGATCACATTATCCCTTACCTGAAGACATGGGTGGCTACATGACCTTCTTCCTGTACCTTCTAGCACTGAGACCCTTCTAACTCCTTCTCCACTTCTGCCTGCTCCCCCTCGCAGACCTAAGCCCCATGCCCTGGGTAAAGGGGGAGCCACCTCCCATTTGTGTCTCTGCCATCTGGGTCGTGTGTGGAGGGCAGACAGCATGGAGGGTAAGGGTCTAATCTCCCAAGGTCAAAAACTCCCATGTAGAACCGGACGCCATGGTGCACACCTGTAGTCCCAGCTACTCTGGAGGCTGAGGCGGAAGGATAACTTGAGCCCAGGAGTTCAAGGCTGCAGTGCACTATGATCGTACCGCCATACTGCAGCTTGGGTGACAGAGCAAGAACCCATTCCCCCTTCAAAAAAAGAAAGAAAAGAGGAAAAATCCCATGCACACCATGGCTTTAGTGGCCTGTGGGTCTCCCAGAAAAATGAAGCCCAGAACAGGGAGCACCAGTCAGAGTTCTGACAGTGGGGTCCTCCCGGCTGGCCAGCCTCTTCTTGCAGCCATCCTACAGTCACATCGTGCAGCTGGCAGAGCTGCTCCAAGCAGGACCTGAAGAATCCACTTCCAGTCCGGTCTGGCCAGGCTATGCCTAGTCCCTGCTGGCAGAAGTGTGGGCATACAGACCCCTGTGCCCGTTCCCCCAATCCTCCCTACCCTGGCCCTGCCTCCCAGGAAGTCACGGCTGTGCAAGGCCTCCATGAAACATTTATTGCATCTCTGAAGCATCTCTGGCTTCAGTAAAGAAATTGGGGCATTGGTTTTTGTCTTTCAAAAGCTCCAAGTACCACCCTTAATACCATGAAACACTGCACACAAAGGAAATGCATGATATATATCAATGATTGTTGATCCACTCCAAGTCCCCTGGGATGGTGATATCGCAGGGCAGGGCCTGGAAGCCACCATCAGGCAGGCCTGCAACAGAAAGAAGCTAGATCCTGTGATTTCTACCCTGTTTTCTTGGCAGAGAAGGTACAAGAGGGAGACAAAAATGCAAACTACAGCCAGGGCTTCCGGGTCTAAGAATCCTTCTGCTTGGCCAAGCTGCAGACCTCCGGAGAGAGGGCAGGCCTCATTCCTTAAGCCCTGCAGAGCTGCGAGTGAGAAGCTCTGAGGAGGCTGATCACCCCAAAATAAACTTGTTTTTTTTTTTTTTCACAACTTTTTCATGAGGCATTAGCATCTCTTGCAGCATGGAAAAAAAAATAGCCTGAACTGTTAACAAATAAAGATTATAAAAAGCCCCAACTGTTCGCCACGGGTTTCCATGTGGCTGCAGTATTTAGAGGGGGCAGGGGACGTATGTGTCCAGGAGCCCCCTGTCTCTTCTCCTCTGACCCATCTCTCTCCTTTGATAGTTGGTTCTGCTCACAGGGATAACAGTTGATGTCAGGGATGAGAAAGTTATTTGTTGACCTGCAGAGGTGGTCCACTGAGCGTGTGTATTCTTGTTTACTGCTTCCAGATAAAGGAGTGCGTGGAACAGAACAGGCTGCTTAAAAACATGATCACATTGCAATGAGGCTGGTTGCAATTAGGCTGTCTGACTGGGGGTGCGGAATCTGTGTAGTAAACACTTGGAAGTCAGCGTTCTTATCAAGGTCAACTAATCCTGAACTTTGACCCTTCCCTTGGGCATTGCTGGATGTCAGTAACTAGGCAGGAATTTAGGGTTGTAGCTGCTTTTGACCCAGGTTAGAGGATTGCCAGGGGCCATCTGGGAAGGGCTGTGGTTCTCTGAGCTCCTCTTGCAGAGTTCCAGGCTGGACCCTGCCCAGCCATCCCCCTTACCCTCTGCCTTCTTGGTACATGGACCCCCAAATGACAATGCAAGTCAGAGAATGGTGTAAAAGCCGTGGAGTGGAGTCAGGAGCTGAGTCCCTGTCCCCACGGGGTCTTCAGGAAAACGGGTCATTGACCTGGATGATACCTGAGGAGTCTCTGGCCCTGACTTTTTCTAGCTGAGAGAAGTGAATGCCCTCAACTGTCCAGGACTCTGTGTTTTCCACCAGACTCATTCAACCATCAAAGACCCTCCAGCCCATCTCCACAGGTCCCTCTTTTCTCCTCCTTTCCTCCTCACTTCTCCTCCCTTTTGTTTATCTGTCCTATCCTTTCCCCACTTCCTGAGCAGAGATTTCTATAAAAATAAATGCACGTGGCCCTGGCTTGGACGGCTTACAAATTAGCAGGCTGGGACGGCCAGGATCCCAGGGGCCCTGGTGGGAAGTATTCAAGCCTGGATGGGCCCTGGATGGACGAGGGCAGGGAAAGCTGGCCAGAAGTTTCCGGAGGTGGTGACAGTGACGAGAAGCCCACAGGGCAGCTGCTTTGCTTTGGCCTTCTCCGGACCCACAACCCTCTCTCAGGCTCCCATCAGCCCAAGTTTTAGCAGCTACCTTTGAGCTCACCCAGGGGAATCCCACCCCCTCCCAGAGTGAGAATTTTTAAGCTAAGAAGAAGGAAAGGGCTTGAGTGGAGAAAACCGAGAGTCCACTCTGACTTGTCACAGCCAAAGCATTGCTCCACAGGACATGGCTATTCCCCCCCACACACAGTCTCTGACCTCTCCGCAAGGGATGAATTGAGGTCGGGGGAGGCAGGCAAGCAGGCCAGACCATAGGCAGACGACGCAGGGACTGGAGAGGCAAGAAGCCGGCGCTGAGTTGGAAGCTTTCGGTGGAACAGGCTGGACCCCAGATGGCCTGGGATGCGGGGCCTGGGCTGAGCAGCAGGGCGGTACCACCCATTGGACACACGGTTCAGGGTGCCTCAAAGGCCACTAAATATACGCCTCAACCTTCTGGTTGTCTGTGGCTTACCACATGCCTGGAAACATTCACTCTGGGTCACATAATCTTCCTCCCAACCCACCCTCTCTTCCTTCTCCTTCTGGGAGGCACCAACAGAGAGCCCCGGAGCCTGAGCTGCTGGTGGAGGCCTGGCTGGAGAAGAGAGTCTCCCTAAGTGGACTGACGCACTGCCACCTCTGCAAAGCCTCACAGTGGCCACCCCTTCACAGATGCAGAACTGAGGCCCAGGGAGCCGGGGGCTAGGAGGTGTCAAGTCCAAGGTCCAACCAAGATGTCCTGCCTGCAGGCTGCCTCCCAGCTGCAGGCCTGCAAGGTGGGGTGGTGGGGGTGTGGAGGGCAAAGGTGGCACAGGGGCACCAGCAGCCCTTCCGGAACAGAATACACCTGAACTACCTGTGCAGCACCCCAAGTCCCTTTGCTTAACCTGGGTCCCCCTTTTCTCTGAAAAATATGAGACTTGTTTTGTCCTTCCTTCATTTATCCTTTCTTTTTTTTCATTTATCAAATGCATGTTAAGCTCTTGCTAGTGCCACACCCTGTGCAAGAGATGGTGAGGATGATAAAATGATGATATGCTATCATGTCGTCAAGGAGCCTACGTTTAATAATAATAATACTAATAATAACTTACTGAGTGTTTATTACATGCCCGGGATTGTGCTGCATGTACTACTTCATTTAAATTTCAAAACAATCCTATGAGATGGAGGAACTATTCTTATCCCCATTTGGCAGAGAAGGAAATGGAGCTCCGAGAGGGGATGTGACTTGCCAGGGCTGCAAAGCAAGCAGGCAGGGTGGGGGTTCTCACCAGGCAGCTGGCTCAGATTCTCTCGGGGAGACAGACGCACAGCACAGCCCTGAGGCCTCGTGCCCTAGCACATTATTCTTAATTTATGTCAAAATCACCCTCTTTATCTTACAGATGAGCAAACCGAGGCCTACGCAAAGTCACGGCTAGTTGGCAGTTGCGTCAGGCCCCAGTGCTATGGTTCTGATGCCAGATTTTACCTGTGGCTTTCAGTTTCCTTTTGCTTGCCTGAACCTAGGCAGTTTCCTTAAATGATCCTCAAGTTCTGAAATTCTGCTTGTGTGATGTTAGCCTAAGACATGTTAGGGAGACAGAACAGAGAGGCAGGAATGGCTCAGCTGACACTAGACCTGGAGCCCTACCCCACCCACAAGCACCCCAGGGGACAATCCTTGCCCAGTAGGGAGTTAAGAATGTGGAAATGTGGCCGGATGCATGGCTCACGCCTCTAATCTCAACACTTGGGAGACCAAGGCTGGTGGATTGCTTGAGGTCAGGAACTCAAGACCAACCTGGCCAACATGATGAAACCTGTCTCTACTAAAAACACAACAACTACCCGGGCATGGTGGCACGCACCTGTAATCCCAGCTACTTGGGAGGCTGAGGCAGGAGAACTGCTTGAACTCAGGAGGCAGAGGCTGCAGTGAGCCAAGATAGTGCCACTGCATTCCAGCCTGGGCGACACAACAAGACTCAGTCTCAAAAAAGAGAAAGTAGAAATGTTTTCTTGCTTCAAGGCATGTGACTTTTAACTCAATTGAGGGAAAGTATGCATGTATTGATAGAGATGGCCATCAGAGGAACTGACAGGTCTTAGCCGTTGCAGATGAAGAAATATGCCCTAGAGGTCGGGGAAGAGGGAGAAGATACAAAGTTCTTTAACTTACAGCCAGGGCCAAGAAGATCCTTACATGGTGAGGTGAGAGGGCCCAAATCAGCCGAGCTGCCACTTCTGCAGAGCCTGTGCCCTTCTCCACCTGTGTTGGTGCCTGGGATGCCCATCTCTCAGCCTCAGCCCCTTGTCTGAGTTATCATAGCCTAGCTAGCATCTGTCTCAGCCCCAACCCTTCCAAAAGCTAGGGTGACACATTCAGCTACTGCTTTGCGAGGAAGTGACAGCAGTCTGGTTGGGTTGTGGGTGGGGGAGTGGTTGGGGGTCTCTGTTGCCCTGGAAGGAATTTCTACAGTAAGCCTGAGATCTCCTGGCCAAGTGTGGCTACAGAAAGGAACAAAATTTGGGGGGCTGAGGGCAAGAGAGGGCGAGGATTAGGGATGCTGCTCAGTTTCTCTTGATAAACGGATCCTGCTGCCTAAAGGATGGGGAGCTCCCAGAGTGGGGTGGAGCCGTGAATGGGCTACCCAGGACATGGTGGTGAGTAGTAAGAAAAGAGGGAAGGGGGTCAGGTGTGGTGGCTCATGCCTATAATCCCAGTACTTTGGGAGGCTGATGTGGGCAGGTCACTTGAGGTCAGGAGTTCGAAACCAGCCTGGCCAACATGGTGAAACCCCGTCTCTACTAAAAATACAAAAAAATTAGCCGGGCATGGTGGCGGGCCTCTATAATCCCAGCTACTTGGGAGGCTGAGGCAGGAGAATCGCTTGAACCCGGGAGGCGGAGGTTGCAGTGAGCCGAGATCATGCCATTGCTCTCCAGCCTGGGTGACAGAGTGAGACTCCATCTCAAAAAAAAAAAAAAAAAAAAAAAAAAGGAGAGGAAGGAGCAACAGGACAACAGAGGTGATGGAAAGCAGCCTTCAGTTGGGGAGGGGCAGGAGCTAGAGTGGGCAAGAAGGCCGAGGTGGCCCTTTATCACAAGCTGTTCCTGTGCTCCTCTTGGCCAGTGGCCCGTCTAGATGGATAGGATTCAATGGGTTGTGGGGGGGTTGGGTGCAGTGTCATCTACTTGATCTCAGGGGCCTTCCCTTCGGTCCTGGCCAGGGTCACAAGGAGAGAGTGGCATCCAGGCCTGCTGCTGGCACATGGCGACTGTGGACACTTCCCCTGGACACCCTCATGACGGTCATGCCCTCCGCCTCCTGCCCTCCACCTCCTGCCCCAGATCTGGCTGCCACAGGTTGCTGCTGGGCCACAGTCCAGGGGCCGCTGCACCTTGATGGGGAAGATGCTTGACTGCTGATCGCACCTACCCCTCATGCTCCCTTCACACACCCCTCCTTTAGAAGAAATCTGATCCTGAGAACTGGAAATTGTGCAGTGCTGTGAGTGACCAGGTGAAGCCAGGTTAGAGAAGCCAGGGCTTGGAGATTCCTCTCTTTACCCTGGGCACAGAGCAAGGGCTGAAGGATTATAGACTTACCTGCCGCCTTGCCTCTGGGGCTCCGCTGGCCTGTCACTACTCCCTGTCCTGAAGCAGTGTTCTGGACCAGGTCTGCAGGAAGAAACAACACAAGGGTTTTAAGGGCTGGGATCCAAAGGCCAGCTTATGGGAAGGCAGATGAGGGAGATGATTCCTGCATCCAGGGGTGTGACCAGGGGACCGACCTGCTGGCTAGTTCCCTCGTCCTCCAGGGCTGTGCAGAGCCCAGAGATAAACCCTGGGCCAGAGGCTTTTTTTCCCCTCCAGGGCTGTGCAGAGCCCAGAGACAAACCACCTAGACCGGAGGCCCTGTTCCCCATCTTTGGCCAGTTGAGCATTCTTGTTGCCTGGCCCAGCCCCTGGCCCTCAGGGCACTGTTTTGGTCCACCTCCTGCTCTTTTTGTCCTGACCTATCCTTCTCAGCCCCTGGTGACTCACACTGCTTTGGAATTTCACTCACTGGCCTTTCTGACGCATATCTTGAGAGCCTGGCCTACAGCCAGGGAACAAGCTATGGCTTCAACCCCACCGGTAATTAATTCCGGCTACCTGAGCTAGAGGCCGTGGAACTGGGGAGAGGGAAGGCCATGAAGAAGTAAGGTACAGGTGGTTGCTGGTTGATGGGAGGAGGCTTTGTTCCTGCTTCTGCTCACCTGCACACAGGTAGAAAGCAAACAGCAGAAAAGCTATCGGCTCACAGTGGCCAGACATCCAGGGCTGGCCAGCCAGGAAACACACGAAGCAGGAGTGATCTAGTGTAAAATCTAGACTGGCCATTATGCTTCTTGGAGTGGATTTCTGGACCTTAGTTTACCTTTTTGTGAGTCCTATAGGTTTGATAGCTCCTCCTTTGGGATGCTAAGGACTTTTATACTGGGGTGATAGTGCCTCCCTGTCACTCCAAATGGCTTGAGCTCTGTTTTCTCTCCATTTTCAATATATTTTGAGGGGTTGGCCCTGGACAGAATTCTGGAGAAGGGAAGAGAGAAAGAAAATTGCCATAACAATGCACTGGGGGCCAGGCACGGTAGCTCGTGCCTGTAATCCCAGCATTTTGAGAGGCTGAAGTGGGTGGATCCTTTGAGCCCAGGAGTTCAAGACCAGCCTGGACAACATGGCAAAACCCCGTCTCTACAAAAATTACAAAAAATTAGCCAGGCGTGGTAGTCCATGACGGTAGTCTCAGTTATCCAGGAGGCTGAGGTGGGAGAATCACCTGAGCCCAGGAAGTCGAGGCTGCAGCTGCGGTAAGGCACTGCACACATGGGCAAAAAGAGTGAGACCTTATCTCTCTCTCTCTCTCTCTGTCTCTCTCTCTCTCACACACACACACCCACACACACACACACACACACACACACACACACAGCAATGCACTGGACTGGAAATCAAAGACCTGGATTCATTTCCAGCATCCCATTCCCTGGCAACCGCCTACCAAGTGCCTCATCAGTTAAATAAGAAAGAGAGAGAGAGAAAGAGGGAGAGACAGAGACAGAGAGAGAGAGAGAAGTCCACCGTCCTTGCAGTGTCCCCTCCCATGGGTCTCTGATGTTCACTGCAGTCACTGGCAGAGGTCCCCTGGTTCTCCACTCCTCTGGAAGGCAACTACTTTTCCCACCTCTTACCTAACTGACCTTGACCTCCTTCGTCCTTCCAGCTTCCCAGGCTTGAAGGGTCCCAGCCTTGCTCCTGCACCTCCTAGCGCCTCTGTTGAGAAGGGCTTTGTGCTGCCTGCTGGGATGACCCCTATGGCTGCACTGGTGGGTAGGCCAGGGGAGATCCTGAGTGGGTTCTAGAAACAATGCCCTTACGTGTAACTCCAGCCGGAAGAGTGACTCCAGGCAGAGGAATGGCCGGCCAGGTCAGAGGCGTTGGAGTGTCTGTGAAGACACACCCTGGGTCTGGTCAATTCTCTGCTTTCCCATCGGGCAGGTCTGGCTGAAAATGTTCTATAGGGAATGCTGGAAAAGCATGCTTCCAGCCCTCCATCGCACCTTCCTCCCTGTTGGGGAAAGGACTTGTGGGGTGCCTGCAGAAACTGGCCATAAAAATATGGGACAATAAGTTGTGGAAAGTCACAAGAGACCTCTGAGGAGGAAATCATCCTAATTGCCATCATGTTCCCATGCTCAGAGCGAGACCTGCTGTCTTATCTGTAAACACTGTGTTCAAGGAGAAAGATACTCCTTTGAAGCATTGGAATGTGGACAGATGTACGGACTCCTAGTTAAGCCCGCTCCCACCAGCTCCTCTCCGACAAGTGAAAGATATGCTGTTTGAGCACAAAGGAGATTCATTTAAATGGCTATTGCTATAGATTATGCCTGTGACACACTGCCTCCCTTTGACTGTTTCGCCCTGAACATCTGTCTCTTAGATCTAAGTGATTATACTCAATAAATAGTGTGGAACCAGAACTCTGGGCCTTTTGCAGCCTCCATTTTGTAACTGGCCCCCTGGCTCCCACCTTTATGAACCCTTAACCTCTCTGTTCTCATTCCTTTGTCACCACCGGACTTCGGGTACCCTATGGGTAGTGTTGAGGCTTGTCCCCAACACTCCCTCTTAGCCACACCCATGGGAACCATGATCATTTGGGAAGATCAAAGGAGTAAGGAGTGGGGGTAAGAAAATGAGTCTGGGTCTCTAATTCTACACCAAGGACTATAACAGATTTTTTGTTTCTAAATTGAAAACATTTTTTTTTTTTTTTGAGATGAATCTCACTCTGTTGCCCAGGTTGGAATGCAATGGTGCGATCTCGGCTCACTGCAACCTCCACATCCCAGGTTCAAGTGATTCTCCTGCCTCAGCCTCCAGAGTAGCTGGGATTACAGGCATGCACCATGACGCCCAGCTAATTTTTGTATTTTTAGTAGAGACAGGGTTTCGCCATGTTGACCAGGCTGGTCTCAAATTCCTGACCTCAGGTGATCTGCCCGCCTTGGCCTCCCAAAGTACTGTGCTGGGATTCTAGGCTTGAGCCACCACGCTTGGCCAGAAACACCTTTAAAAAGACAACACTACATCATGATCAGGTGGGTTTAAGAGTCTGGAATCCCAAGTCCGGCTGTCTGGGTTTAAATTGAAGATGTTCCACTTACACGTTTTGAATATGGCTCATGTTTCCTTCTGCTATAGTCATTAACATATTTAAATGATGTAATATATGGTGCATAAGAATATTACACATATCAAAGTCATAGAACACAATAAGGACCCAATCAACCATGAAACCTTCATGTATTACACAATCAATACAGTGCCTGGTTGAAACTGCACCTGTGTGGTGACTTCCAATTCCTACCTCCGACCTCTCCGACAGAGCCAGCCCTGTTCTGTATTTTGTGCTTGTCATTTATTTGATGGTGATATTGTCTTTGAAGATATTTTGTATCATATTATGTGGGCATCCCAGAATCACATACTGTTTAGGTTGGCTTGCTTTTAAGTTTTAAGAAACTGTATTATACTACATGTACAACAATTCTTGTACTTTTTTTTTTTTTTTTTTTTTTGCACTCAGTCTTGCATTACTAAAAGCTGGTCACATTGATAGGAATAGATGTGGTGACTTCATTCCCACTGCAGTGTAAGATTCCGTGGCACTGGCTGGGCAGGGTGGCTCACGCCTGTAATGCCAGCACTTGGGGAGGTAGAGGTGGGTGGATCACAAGGTCAAGAGATTGAGACCATCCTGGCCAACATGGCGAAACCTCATCTCTACTAAAAAGTACAAAAATTAGCTGGGCGTGGTGGCACGTGCCTGTAGTGCCAGCTACTCAGGAGGCTGAGGCAGAAGAATCTCTTGAACCTGGGAGGCAGAGGTTGCAGTGAGCCAAGATAGCGCCACTGCACTCCAGCTTGGGTGACAGAGCAAAACTCTGTCTCAAAAAAAAAAAAAAAAAAAAGTTACACTGCTGAATATTTATCAGAACCATCCGAAGTATGTGAAACTGTTATTTAAGTGATAAAAAAAAGTCATGCCTCTGTTTCTTCTGCACACTCAAAACCTTTTTCCCTCAAGGTAGAAAAGTAAAACCTAGGTTATGATAACCATCACCAAAACTAAGTAACTCTCCACATTTTACTCATGCTTTACTCTGGCTGAACTGCCAGCCTCAGAGTTTCGTTTCTTTTCTTTTCCTTTTTTTTTTTTTTTCTTGAGATGGGAGTCTCACTTTGTTGCCCAGCCATACCTCAAACTCCTGGCCTCAAGTGATCCTCCTGCCTCAGCTTCCCAAAGTGGTAACTAAGATTACAGGCATGTGCCACTGTGCCTGGCCTTTTGCCTTTTTTTTTTTTTTTTTTTTTTTAACTAAATGATTTGAACTGTCTTTCACTGGATCAAGGTAAGAGTAGTCACACGTTGGTGCAGATTTATCTCCATGTTGTCCATATTCCCCCTTACACACGGCAAGCAGAGCTAATCCACCATGGTCCCCAGAATTTCTTTTTTTTTTTTGAGACGGAGTCTCGCTCTGCCGCCCAGGCTGGAGTGCAGTGGCCGGATCTCAGCTCACTGCAAGCTCCGCCTCCCGGGTTCACGCCATTCTCCTGCCTCAGCCTCCCGAGTAGTTGGGACTACAGGCGCCTGCCACCGCGCCCGGCTAGTTTTTTGTATCTTTCAGTAGAGACGGGGTTTCACCGTGCTAGCCAGGATGGTCTCGATCTCCTGACCTCGTGATCCGCCCGTCTCGGCCTCCCAAAGTGCTGGGATTACAGGCTTGAGCCACCGCGCCCGGACGATCCCCAGAATTTCTAACCCAACATCAGAGGCACCTCCCCATCCTCAAGACAGTGCCTGTGTCAGTAATTGGGTTGTACATGGAAGCGCAAATCTAACTTGCTGGGCAGTTTCATGTTGCTATCTGCTATGATCTGAATGTGTACTCCCCAAATTCATATATTGAAACATAATCTGCAATGTGGTGGTGTTAAGAGGCGGGGCTTTGGGGGAGGTCATTGGGTCATGAGGGCTCCACCCTCAGGAATGGGATTAGTGCCCTCATAAAAGAGGTAGAGGCTTGAGGAAGCTCATTTGGCCCTTCTGCCATGAGAGGAAGCAGCCAGAAGGTGCTGTCTTTGAGAAACCAGCCCTCACCTGACACTGAATCAGCTGGCACCTTGATCTCAGACTGTCCAGCCTTTGGAACCACAAGCAATAAATTTCTGTTTATAAGTCACCCAGTTTAAGGTACTTTATTAGAGCAGCCTGAATGGAATAAGATAGTATGTGAGAAACATTTGTGGGGTTTTCTTCATTTGTTTCTTTTTGTGACGGAGTCTCACTCAGTCTCTCAGGCTGGAGTGCAGTGGCACAATCACAGCTCACTGCAGCTTCAACTTCACTGGCTCAACTGATCCTCTTGCCAATGGCGTCATCTCGGCTCACTGCAACCTCTGCCTCCTGGGTTCAACTGATTCTCCTTCCTCACCCTCCTGAGTAGCTGGGGTTACAGGCTCCTACCACTATACTCAGCAATTTTTTTTTTTTTTTTTTTATCTTGGCTCACTGCAAGCTCTGCCTCCCGGGTTCACCCCATTCTCCTGCCTCAGCCTCCCGAGTAGCTGGGACTACAGGCGCTGGCCACCTCGCCCCGCTAGTTTTTTTTTTTTTTTATTTTTTAGTAGAGACGGGGTTTCACCGTGTTAGCCAGGATGGTCTTGATCTCCTGACCTCGTGATCCGCCCGCCTCGGCCTCCCAAAGTGCTGGGATTACAGGCGTGAGCCACCACGCCCAGCCTACACTCAGCTAATTTTTGTATTTTTAGTAGAGACGGGGTTTCGCCATGTTGGCTAGGCTAGTCACGAACTCCTGACCTCAAGTGATCCACCCACCTCGGCCTCCCCAAAGTGCTGAGATTACAGGTGTGAGCCATTGCGCCTGGCCAAGAGAGATTTGAGAATGAGGAGTGGCAAGAAGATTATTGGAAGGAGATGGTAGAGCAGTGTCTCCCGACAGCAGGTGGGAAAGCCAGGAATGGGTTTAAAACACACTGCCATCTTGCCCAGGCCCTTCCTTGGCTACTTGATGGCATAGAGATGGAGTCACTGAACCAGTGGCCTCTGAGTCTTCCTGCACTTGGGTTAGTTGCAGTGGTGGGAGGACAAGAGTCAGAGGTCAATGGAGCAAGCGGGGGCTGCTCTCTTCTAGTCTACTGCAGAAACGCGTGGGCAGGTCCCAGGGCTCAGCCTCTCTGGTAACGGTCACCATCTCTGATACCCTGAGGGCTTTAAGATCCTGGTGGGGGCGCCTGGGGTCGGGGGCAGGTGGGCCAAGGGGCCAGTTGCACCTGAGTGTAAAGTGGCCCGGATGTGGGACCGCCCAGGCTGCAGCAGCAAGGCGCTGCTGCAGCTGGTGCTCAGCTGACTGGGCTCAGGGCCAAGCTGAGGCCCTAAACTCGTCTGGAAAAGCTGGCACTTTGCTGTAAGAGCATGCCAGCCAGGAGTGGGCCTATTGCTCATTCTACACACTGGGAGAACACACTGAGTTGCTTCAGGGGCGGGCAGTGGGGGGACAGGGCAGCTGACTGCACCCACCTCTGTCCCTTTCAGCTTCACCCCTACCCCACCTCCCACCTCTGCCCCCTTTCAACCCCCACAGAAGGAGCCTGCACTAGCCACAGCTGCAAATTCCTGAATTCCCTAATTCGAAGCAGGGACCTGGTGGCTTATTCAAATGAATTCGGTCAGCAAAAGACCCAGCTCTCAAAACCAGCCTACTTAAAACAGTCTTGAGGGGCCTGCCCTGGTGAGAGAGAGAATGTCTCAGGGCTCCACTGAAGCAAAGAAGAGCAGCAGCCAGGGAGAGGGTGTCCTACACCAGGGATGAGCTGAGGGTAGCTCCCCCAGACTCATCCAAGCTCTCCTTCTTTCGAATATCGACAATATTCAGCCTAGGTTTAAAAATGATTGTCACCGCAACCAGAGATGAGGAGACATTTCACTTTTACTGGGTGGTTGAATCAACTCCAGCCGGTAAGCATTTCTTGAATGAGTCCTGGCAGGTGTGCCAGGCACTGACAACTTGCTTTACAACGGGAAATGAGATCGTAAGAAAAGAATATGTAATCTGACAAGCGGACCTTTTATATGTACTGAAATAGACTTCTGGAAAATACATGTGTAAATCTCAGAGACAAATCAGTTGGTGGTTTAAAGTTGGAAAAGTGAACAAATTCTTTTGCTTTAATCTCTACAAACAGATAACGTATCATACTTGGAAGAAGAAACATCACAGGCAATTTGGTGTTTTCTTTTGATTGGCTGTGGCTGAAAGAGAAAGTTAAATATAGCAGATGGGAGCAAATTTGAAAGTATTGTTTTCGTGTCACAGCTATGGGGTGAGGTGCACTTAATGTAATCAAGTTGAAACACGAAGTTGTAATTTGGGATTTCTAAAGTATTTGGGACATCGCACGAAGTCGTTAGAAGATTAGATTCCTTGGAATTTAGAGCTCTATTTTTAAATATCCACAGAGTTTGTTTTTTAAAAAAACTTGGTATTGGACATTAGTTCAGAATTTCACTTTGAAGACAGCTAGCATAACAATCAAAATTGCCCTGATTAAATGAACTGGCCCTTCTGTTTTTCAAAATTACTAAGGAATCTGGTGATTAAATGAATTCTTATTTCTCTTCACACTGGTAAGATAAATACGCAAGGTTTTCACTGTTTAGCCTCATAAATATTCTAAAGTAACAATTGAATATGTAAAATCTGAAGGATTTAAATTTACTAGTAAATGATTTCTAGCAAGTAAAATTAGGCAATGAACATACAGTTATAATTCATGAAAAAGGAAATAAATATAGAAGCAAACATTAAAAAAGGTTTTGCCTCACTTAGTAATTTTTAAAGTGAAAATTAGACTAATTTTTAACCTATCAAATTCGTAAGGATTTTAAAGAGTGATAATACTCCTTCTGCTAAGTAGGAGTGTAAATTAGTAAAATACATCTGGAAACTAATCAGATGATATATGCTACTTCTTTTATTGACTCCCACATGCACATAAATAAACCTTTTTTTCTCCTATTAATCTGCCGTTTGTCAGTTCAATTTACAGCCCTCAAGTAATGACCCTAACAGGGTAGAGGAAAACTTTTATTTTTTGCTCCTCTACATATATATTAAGAGGCTTAAAAGAATACCCATACCTGGCTGGGCGCAGTGACTCACACCTGTAATCCCAGCACTTTGGGAGGCCAAGGAGGGCGGATCACGAGGTCAAGAGATTGAGACTATCCTGGCCAACATGGTGAAACCCTGTCTCTACTAAAACATACAAAAATTTGCTGAGCGTGGTGGCACGCGCCTATAGTCCCAGCTACTTGGGAGGCTGAGGGAGGAGAATCGCTTGAACCCGGGAGGTGGAGGTTGCAGTGAGCCGAGATCGCGCCACTGCACTCCAACGTGGTGACAGAGTAAGATACTATCTCAAAAAAAAAAAAAAAAAAAGAAAGAAAAGAAAAGAAAAGAAAGAATTCCCATACTTTGGCCCAAGAAAACTCTAAAAACAAAATCTGAGGAAATAATCAGAAGTCAGGAAAAGGTTTATGTATGGGACGTTCATAAACATGAGTGATAGTGGGGGAAAAAATGAAGAAAAAGAAAAAACTGTCCTCTAAGCGGGGATGTCTTCAATAAATAATGGCATATCCATAAGATAGAATGTGTGTGGTACATGCATGCACACACACACACCCACAGTACATGATTGTACACAAAACCAAAAAAAAAATTCATACATGAGAGAAAGGATAGAAAGAACTACTGCAAAATATAAACAGTAGTTATCTCTGGATGGTAAAATTATGGGTCTTAGAATTTTCTTTCCTGTATGTATTTTTATATTTTCCAGATCTTTACAATGTGTATGCAATACTTTTAGATTGGAGTGTTCGAGAGAAGCACAGATTTATTTATTTACCAAAATAATAAACAAATTAATTATTTTGAAAGAACGAAAAGAAGGGAAGAAGAAAGAAAAATGTTTGCAAAGATCTTTTCTTTCCCTTGTAACATGTCATTAAAGCAAAAAATATGGGTAGATTTTTTTTCTTATGGTAAGAACAGTATTTTAATTATTTTATTGCATCCCAAAGGTCAGTGATAAAAGAAAATGTAATTTAACCAAGTCGAAACACAAAGTTACAACTTGGTATGTTAAATAACTTGGTTCATAAAAGATTCTAATAAAGATGTGAATATGTATATATATCATGGCCATATATAAGATAAAGGAAGATAGGCAGGGAATTACTTTCTGTAAATAACTTTTAAACATACTTTCAAAGATAAGAAAACATAAGAGGAAGTTAAGTAAAAAAAGCTTACATGATTTCAACATCTCAATGCCAATTATTTTCAGTTATTCCGTTTGCATGTCATACAAGTTTTATACATTTTTTGCTTCTTAAGTTATCAGGTATTTACTCGTGAATGATTTCTAGCAAGTAAAAACAGTCAATGAACATGCAGTTACAATTTATTAGAAATAAATACAGAAACATTTTTCCTTTCTTTCTTCCAGCCTCCTGTTACATGGAATACATTCTATTTTCTAACTTCTTGTTGTAAATGTTCGCAAACATACACAAAAACTAAAAAGAAAACAAAAAGTACGTTAAATACTGATATTCTCCTTACCTAAACTTAACAGTTGTTAAGTTTTTTTTTTTGTTTTTTTTTTTTTTTGTTTTTTTTTTTGAGACGGAGTCTCGCTGTGTCGCCCGGGCTGGAGTGCAGTGGCCGGATCTCAGCTCACTGCAAGCTCCGCCTCCGGGGTTTACGCCATTCTCCTGCCTCATCCTCCCGAGTAGCTGGGACTACAGGCGCCCGCCATCTCGCCCGGCTAGGTTTTTTTTGTATTTTTTAGTAGAGACGGGGTTTCACCGTGTTAGCCAGGATGGTCTCGATCTCCTGACCTCGTGATCCACCCGTCTCGGCCTCCCAAAGTGCTGGGATTACAGGCTTGAGCCACCGCGCCCGGCCCCAGTTGTTAAGTTTTTAGGGTATTTTTAAAATAAACTTAACAATTGTTAAGTTCTGGCGTATTTTTTTGGGCCATAACTTTTCACAATAACTTGTAGACATCATGTCACTTTACTCCTAAATACTGATTTTTTATTTTAACATTTTTATTTTAAAAGACTTAAAAAGAAGATATTTTTCTTTTTTTAGTGATGGGGTCTCACTGTGTTGCCCAGGCTGGAGTGCGGTGGCTATTCACAGGTGTAATTCCACTACTGTTCAGCACAGGAGTTTTCCCTCCTTAGGTAACCTGGTGGTCCCTCATTTCCAGGATGTCACCATATTGATGTGGAGCTTAGTGCAGACACCTGGTCAGCACAGGACTCTCAGGCTCAAGCAATCCTCCCACTCCAGCCTCCCCAGTAGCTGGGACTACACGCCTGAGCCACCATGCAGGGCATTACTCCTAAATATTTTAACATGAATTCTCCTATATAACCACAAAAGCACCATCACATTTAAGAAAATTAATAAAAATGTCCCAGTATTATCTACTACCCAGTTGATAGCCATATATCCCAATATGTCCCCACACATTTTTTATAACTATTTTCTTACTCATACCTTTTTAACACTTGCCTAATATTACTGTCAATGGGTATACCATGAAGGAATTAACCAGTTCTCCTACTTAAGGTGTTCTCAGTGATCAAGGAGCTTCTTTGCAAGTTTGTTCTTTCAACAGCCTTTTTTTTTTTTTTTTTTTTTTTTTTTTTTTTTTTTGAGAAAGAGTCTTGTTCTTTCACCCAAGTTGGAGTGCAGTGATATGATCTCGGCTCACTGCAGCCTCCACCTCCCAGGCTTAAGCAATCCTCCCATCTCAGCCTCCTGAGTAGCTGGAACTACAGGCACGCACCACCATGTCCAGCTAATGTTTTGTCGAGATGGGGTTTTTCCATGTTGCCCAGGCTGATGTTGACCTCCTGGGCTCAAGCAATCCACCTGCCTTAGCCTCCCAAACTGATGAGAATACAGGCATGAGTCACTGAACCTGGCCTTCCACAAATATTCATTGAGTGTCCACTGTGCTCCAGGAAAGTGCTGGGTGCTGAGAAGTGTAGGGTGAACGTCATTGCTCCTATCTTTGTGCAGTGTGTAGTTAGTGGACAAGGAGGCTTTGTTCTTCATTGAAGTATTGCTAAATTAACTGAAGGAGGAACCTGAGTTAAATAGTGGGAGCTATTAATAAATTAATTAATAATTTTGTAGAGATGGTGTCTTGCTATGTTGGCCAGGCTGGTCTTGAACTCCTGGAGTCAAGCAACCCTTCCACCTCAGCCTCCCAAGTAGCTGGGATGGCAGGCATAAGCCATTGTACCTGCCCGGGAGCTTGCATCGTGATATGTATATCTTCATTAAAAAATTGTTCTAGGCCAGGCACAGTGGCTCACGCCTATAATCCCAGCACTTTGGGAGGCCGAGGCCGGTGGATCATTTGAGATCAGGAGTTCGAGACCAGACTGGCCAATATGGCAAAACCCCATCTCTACTTAAAAAAAAAAAAAAAAAAAAAAAAACTATCTGGGGATGGTGGCACACACCTGTAATCCCAGCTACTTGGAAGGCTGAGACACAAGAATCACTTGACCTAGGGAGGTGGAGGTTGCAGTGAGCCGAGATCACACCACTATAGTCCAGCCTGGGTGACAGAATGAGACTGTATCAAAAAAAAAGTTCCATGAATTATGCTATGTCAACAAAATAGTGCTTCTGACATTTACCCCAACTAAAAATGGTGGTGTTCCCAATATTGGGATTACTCTCTTTTATTTTTCTTCTTTGGCACTTCGTTGGGTAGAAAACAATACTGCCTTTTTATTCCTTGATGACTAAAGTGGATTTTTCTTCCTGAACCCCTCAAGTGCCTTGCTTGGCTCTGCTTCAGGTTCTTTCCACAGCTCTTTTTGTACCGTCTTCCTCACCTCCCAAGCAGAAATATTTACTGTCTGGGAACCTGGGAGTAGAATGTCCTGGGAGACAGTAGAATGTCTCCAGTAGAATGTCCTGGGAGACAGCCTGTTTTCAAACTGTGAGACCCACTGGTTGTCCTCAGCTCTCTGCCTGAGGTGGTCTCATAATCTCCGCTTAAATAAAGGACTTTACAGCTTTGACCCTTGCCCTTCTTCCCCAGGAGTCCCCAGTGGTCTTTATTTTTTGTTTTAGTTTATTTTATATTTATTTATTTATTTATTTATATGGAGTCTTGCTCTGTCACCCAGGCTGGAGTGCAGTGGCGTGATCTCGGCTCACTGCAACCTCCGCCTCCCGGGTTTAAGTGATTCTCCTGCCTCAGCCTCCTGAGTAGCTGGGATTATAGGCACGTGTCATCACACCTGGCTAATTTTTATATTTTTAGTGGAGATGAGAGATGGGGTTCCACCATATTGATCAGGCTGGTCCAGAACTCCTGACCTCATGATCCGCCCACATCACCCTCCCAAACTGCTGGGATTAAAGGTGTGAGCTACCGCACCTGGCCCCCAGTGGTCTTTAGAGAGAGATCTGGGAAGAGACGGGAGGGAAGGGGCCACCCAGCTGGAAAGACAGGTTTGAATTCAGGCCCCCTTGGACTGGTTCCCCCTTTCTTGCCTATCCCACCTTTTGCTCCAACAAGCCTGTTGCATTCTCCAGGTTTCACACATATCCTGTGTGAGGTGCGTTTTCTGATCTTACCTGGGGGCTGTGTGCCTAGAAGTTTCTACCCATCCATCCATCAGGTTTGACACCCTCTAGGCCAGGCCTAGTTCTAGCACTTTCTAGTGCTTTTTATCTCCTCTCGCTTCTGCATTTTAGTTCACATCCCCTGGCCCTGTGAGCCACCTCAGGCCTCCAGCAGTCGGGTCATATGAAACACACCCCATGTACTGACTCCCAAGCGACTCACCTCTCCACTTCCTGCCGTGCCTCTAGCCAACTCTGGTGGGAGGGAGCCATGGGGCCCTTTTGGTATGCTTGACAAACTCCTACCAAAGCCTATCCCACAGCCTGCAGGCTTTTCTGGCAGTTCCAAGGAAATGCAACGTCAGGATCTCCCCAGCTAGCTAGAGAAGACCCCGTTCCACCCCTTCCAGGGTAGAAACAGGGTGGGGCACATGAAAGACCCCCAAGAAGAGCAGCATCGGAGGGGAGAGGGCTGGTTTGGGTGGGGAGGAAGCAGGCAGTTCCACTTCGAGCCCTTTACCTGTGATGTGCCAGGGAGACAGCTGTTTGGAGAGTGGGCTTGACTCTCTTGGGAGAGAGGAGGCGCCTTCTGTGTAGGATTTGGGGTCAGCAGTATGAGGGGAGATGTTTAGGCCCTGGAAAGAGACGTCTAGTGAGATGATAGAATCTCAAGGGATAAAACATTGATCCAGGAGATAACCTCAGCTGAAGAGGGACAATTGGGGCGCTTAGTGGGTGAGGCGTTTCCCTTGTCATTTTATGCACGGGTCCTTAAAGTTCGTGTAGCAGGAACTCTGAGTAGTACCTGATTATGCACAGTACCTGTTTGTGCACAGTAGCTACCTGTGCACAGTATCTGCTTGTGCACAGTACCTCCCTGAGCTCCGTACCTGGGCCATGCAGCTCCCAGCAGCCCTTTCTCTCCCCCTGCTGGTCATGTGATTTAATTTTTAACTCACGAAAGGGAATTCCCTGTGGAGGGGCTTGAGGGCCAATTAAACACTCTACAAACTGACTTCACAGGCCCAGGATGCAACCTGGCCTGGCCTTCTAACTTCCAGGACTTCAGGCAAACGAAATTTCTCCCTGACCAACGTGGCAGTGACTAAGGTCTGTTATCTTTTAGCTGGGCCTCAGGGGGAGGAAACTCAGAATTATGAAACGGGGCAGAGGCCTGGCCTGCACTGGAGTGAGTGCTGTGGGTCCCCAGCTTGTCTAGTTGTCTCACCCGAGACACTAAAAACGGCACAAAGAGCCGGCAGGCCACCCTGCACCCCGCACTTTGCCTCTGCCTTGTGACTGTGCTTAATATAGGTCAAATGAAAACAGCTCCCAAAATAGACCTCTGAGAAGCAGCTGCAGTTGTGAAATGCTCCACAGAAAGGGAAAAGGTGTGGGTGACGGGAGCCCAGTTCTCCTCAGGTGTTACGTAACCCAGGCTTGGAAATCGGGGCCAGATGTCTGCAGAGAGCAAGCCAGCCCCTCCTGCCCTTTCCTCCCGGCTTTCCTCCCTCCATGCCCCCACCCTAGACCCAGCAATCAGCCCAACCACACATCAGCAAACTCCGAGGGAGGGAGCTGGGCCCGTTCTGGACGGCAAGGTCACCCCTCAGAGCATCCCTTGAGGAGCTGGTCGTGCATACCTAAGCGATCACGTGGCTCCCAGCAGAGCTGGCTGGGAGCTCCGGAAGTGGTCAGGTGACTCCCTGGAAGGGCTGGTGCCTGGGGTGGGTCTCATCTGACCCAAATGGTGGGGCGTGGGAGGGGTGGCGAGAGTGATGGGCTGAGATGGCTGAGAAGATGCCCATGAGGCAGGCTGCTGCTCTGGTCTGTTGAGACATAGAAGAGGCCTCCAGGAAGGAGGGTACCTCTGTGCTGCCCACCTCCTGCAGACTTTGCCTCTTCCCTCTGTCCCCCAAGCAGCCTCTGCCTCTGACATTTCCATCTTTGCCTCAGCAAGGAGGGGAATTTCCATTATATAATGAAAGAGAGGGGCCTTCCTCCCATCACCCATTTCTCCATTCATTCAGTGATCATTTTATCAGTGAGGAAGTGCCAGGCCCAGGCTGGGCACTGCAGATATAGCTGGGCATGAGACCCACTGCTTGCCCTCCAGAGTCTCTCATGGTTTGATATGGTGGAGAGCAGGACCAGGTGTGGTGGCTCACACCTGTAATCTCAGTGCTTTGGGAGGCCAAGGTGGGAAGATCGCTTGAGGCCAGAAGTTCGAGACCAGCCTGGGAAACATAGCCCAGAAGACCCTATCTCTACAAAAAATTTAAAAAATTAGTCCTGTACGGCGGCACACACCTGTGACCCCAGCTACTTGGGAGGCCGAGAGGGGAGGATTGCTTGAGCCCAGGAGGTTGAGGCTGCAATGAGCTGTGATTGGGCCACTGCACTCCAGCTTAGGCAAGGGAACGAGACTCTGTCTGTAAATAAATAACCAACCAACCAAATGTAAGAAAGAAAAGTAGGCAGAGTGTTAGAATTCAGGGAGATAAAAGCCAGGAGAGGTGAGCACAGGGTGGGGTCAGAGCCCCTAGAGGGGCACTGTCTTGAGGGCAGGTGGAGGACCAAGATGACTTTCCTGAACAAGAGACTTCTGAGAACAAGCAGGAAGGTTGAAAAGAGCCTGCCAGGTCAGGGGAAGGGAGTGAAGGCTGGAGAAGTTCCCTGCAAGGGAGCCTATGCCTGTGCCGAGGCGCAGGGGCCCGGTGGAGAGCATGCCTTCCCGGGAAACTGCACCCATCGCAGGACGGCTGCATGGCAGATTCAGAAAGGCAGGAGGAGGGATGAGGCTGAGAGGGAAAAAGAAGGCCATATCTGGAAGGGCCTTGTGAGGAAGTGTGGACTTCATCCTGACAGAACTGGGAAACTGCTAGAACAGGAGGTTCTCAAACACGGTCAGCAGCCAGGAAAAGCAGGTCAGAAAAGCCAGTTGTCAGGCTCCTCTTCAGATCTACTGAGTCAGAAATGCTGGGGGTAGGGTCCAACCCTCCACATCTTCGCAGCCTGCTCCAAGCACCTCTGATGCCTGTTAATGTTTGAGAACCACTGAGCAAAAGGCTTTTATGCCAGGGAAGTGCAGAAGCAGCTCAGGAAGATCTCTCTGGTTGCAGGGCAGAAAGTGGTATGGAAGCGGGCGAGGCTGGAGGCATAGCACGAAGGAGGGTGTGTGGTGGCACCCAACGCCCCCGGAGAGCTGACAGTGGTGGCAGCGGACGTGAAGCAATATACCAGATTCAAGAAACCTTAGCAGGGCCATGCGCTGACTTTGGTAGGGTCTGGGCACTTGTGACTTTGTGGACCACTTCCTCCATTAAACGATACTTAAAATTATGTGTGATGACTGCATTGGTATAAAAATGAATATACTTCGGGCCAGATTATGTTAATTTTATTCTTCTAATTTTAAAAGAAATGAAGATTTTGGCCGGGCGCGGTGGCTCAAGCCTGTAATCCCAGCACTTTGGGAGGCCGAGACGGGTGGATCACGAGGTCAGGAGATCGAGACCATCCTGGATAACACGGTGAAACCCCGTCTCTACTAAGAAATACAAAAAACTAGCCGGGCGAGGTGGCGGGCGCCTGTAGTCCCAGCTACTCGGGAGGCTGAGGCCGGAGAATGGCGTGAACCCGGGAGGCGGAGCTTGCAGTGAGCTGAGATCCGGCCACTGCACTCCAGCCTGGGCTACAGAGCGAGACTCCGTCTCAAAAAAAAAAAAAAGAAATGAAGATTTTTTCATGAGCCCCTAAATGTGCCATGAACCCTAAGTGCTGTGCCTAGTGGAGGAGCTGGTTTGGAGCATCCAGACTCTACTCTCAACAGGAAATGGCCTTTGATGGAATGTGAGGAAGAGGGAGAGAGGGCATCGTGACTGACGCCCACCATCTGGGCTGGGGTCCCGGGTGGCGGAAGGTGGTCCATTGAAACGGAGAACACAGAGGAAGAGCAGATTTGCAGAAGGAGATGAGGCCAATTCCTTCATACAAGTTCAAGTGCAAGGGGCCTGAGACACATCCGAGTGGAAACGTCGAGGAGGCAGCTGGATACCAGGATTCGGACTTAGATAGGGATGTGTAAATAATGGCCGGCAAGGGGATAAATCAACTTAGATAGGGATGTGTAGATCATGACCAGCAAGGGGGTAGCTGGAGCAGGAGAAGAGTGGAGGTTATCCTGCAGAAAGTAAGAAGATGAATCCAGTGGGTAAAACCTGAGGGAAAGTCACATTCAAAGGATAGACTGTCCAGAGAGGTGGAAGGAAAACCACAAAGGCTCGGGTACACTGGAGGAGGTGAGCATTTCAAGGGAGAATAGTCAGGTGTCGAATGCTGCAGAGAAGTTCAGCAATGGGCAGTACAGCATGTCCTTCAGATTGAGTTGCCAGTGAACAAGGTGGCCTTGTTCTTTCAGAACCAGTGGAGCTGTGCAAGTCAGTTTGTAGAAGTGGAGGCAGTGAGTGCAGGTTGCTCTTCCAAGCAGTCTGGTTGTGAAGGAAAGGAGAGAAATAGGGCCAGGTGTAGTGGCTTACGTGTGTCATCCCAGCACTTTGGGAGGTCGAGATGTAAGGATCACTTGAGCCCAGGAGTTCGAGACCAGCCTGAGCAACATAGCAAGACCTCACCTCTACTTAAAAAAAAAAAAATAGATGGGCATAGTGACACATGCCAGTAGCTGCACCTACTTGGGAAGCTGAGGTAGGAGAATCGTTTGAGCCCAGGAGTTCAAGGCTGCAGTGAGCCATGTTCATGCCACTGCACTGCAGCCTGGGTGACAGAATGAGACCTTGTCTCTTAAAAAAAAAAATACAGAAAAAGAAAAAAGGGAAAGAGAGAAGTAATATGGGCTGAGTGAGGGTGGGAAGGAAAGAGCTGAAGCACAGGAAGAAAACTCAGCCTTCGACTCAAGGGGAAATGCCTTCTCTCTCATGTTGGGAGGGAGGTGGAGGATTTCAGGTGGTTTTTGTCTCATAACTTCTATTTTTCTCTATAAAGTAGAAAGGACCCAGAAACACAGGGAGGTTTGTTGAGGGTGCAGAAGGTTTGTAATGATTACAGTGGAGAATGGGAGAAGGCACTAGAAAATTACAAATCAAACCGTGCAACATTGAGGAGCCAAATGGAGGCAAAGACCGTCACAGTTTAGCGGCAACCATCTGTGGAGTTGTGTGTGGAAAGAAGGAAATTAAACAAGAACACAGAGTATGAGACTGATGGCTTTTTAAAAAATAGTTTTTGTGGTCGGGCATAGGGGCTCATGCCTGTAATCTCAGCACTTTGGGAGACTGAGGAGGGAGGATCACTTGAGCCCAGGAGCTCAAGACCAGCCTGGGCAACAGGGTGAGATACTGTCTCTACAAAAAAAAAAAAAAAAGTATATATATATATTTACAGACAGGGTCCTGCCCTGTGGCCCAGGTTCTGGAATGCAGTGGCATGATTATACCTCACTGCAGCCTGGAACTCCTGGGCTCAAGCAATTCTCCTGCCTTAGCCTCCCGAGTAGCTGGGACCCCAGGCATGCACAATGCCCAGCTTACATTATTTTTAATGGTGTATGCTATGGTCTGAACAAAATTCATCTGTTGAAACATAATGGCCAATGTCATGGTATTAAGAGGTGGGGTGGGCCGGGCGCGGTGGCTTAAGCCTGTAATCCCAGCGCTTTGGGAGGCCGAGACGGGAGGATCATGAGGTCAGGAGATCGAGACCATCCTGGCTAACACGGTGAAACCCCGTCTCTACTAAAAAAAATACAAAAAACTAGCCGGGCATGGTGGCGGGCGCCTGTAGTCCCAGCGACTTGGGAGGCTGAGGCAGGAGAATGGCGTAAACCAGGGAGACAGAGCTTGCAGTGAGCTGAGATCCGGCCACTGCACTCCAGCCTGGGCGATAGAGCAAGACCGAGACTCCGTCTCATAAAAAAAAAAGAGATGGGGACTTTAAGAGGTGAGTAGGTCATCAGGGCTCCCCCCTGGTGAAAGGGATCAAGGCCTTTCTAAAAGAGGCTTGGTGCCTCTTTTATTTGGTGCCTCTTTATTTCCTCTTGGTGCAGGAAATACAGGCTTCCTCCTGTATTTCCACCTTCTGCCATGTGAGGGCGCAGCAACAAGGTGTCATCTTGACGGCAAAGAGCAGTGCTCACCAGATGTGCAAACTGCCGGTGCCTTAATCTTGTGCTTTCCAGTCTTCAGAGCTGTGAGAAAATGAATTTCTGTTCTCTATAAATTATCCCATCTGTGTATTTTGTTATAGCAGGACAAATGAACTAAGAACAGTGTGTTTTCTAAATTGTGGTGGTGCATTCTCCAGTATAAAATACTGTAATTTGGCCAGGCACAGTAGGCTGAGGTGGGCAGATCACTTAAGTCTAGGTGTTTAAGATCAGCCTGGGCAACATGTGGAAACCCCGTCTCTACAAAAAAATAGAAAAACTAGCTGGGCATGGTGACACACGCCTGTAGTCCCAGCTACATGGAGACTAAAGTGGAAGAATCACCTGAGCCCAAGGAGGTCAAGGTTGCAGTGAGCCCTGATCGTGCCACTGCACTCCAGTCTGGGCAACGAGTGAGACCCCATCTCAAGACACAGAAAGCAAAACTATAATTTGTAAAATTCTAATTTCCTATTGTTAAACTGATATGGTTTTCAGATTATTACTATTATAGATAATATTAATTATACTTGGGTATTTCCTTAAGGTAAATTCCAGATCGAATATCTTGGTTAAATTACATAAACATTTTAAGGCTTTTGATAGGCATTATGTATCAAAATGTACCTGGCTTCATTTTTCATGCTTTGAGTGATAGTGCTTCATTTTGCATTGTTTTAGTCATATTTTTGTTTCTTCCCCTGTGGTTATTTGTTCATAGTCTTTACACATTTTTCGAGTGGAATGCTACTTTTTTCTTATTGGTTTATAATGGCTTTCTTTATAATTAGTTTTTTGTCATGTGGTGTCAACGTTATTTCCCGGTGATACAGTTTGACTGTGTCCCCACCCAAATCTCATCTCGAATTATAGCTCCCACAATTCCCACATGTTGTAGAAGGGATCCGGCAATAGGTAATTGAATCACGGGGCCTGTTTCCCCCATACTGTTCTTGCGGTAGTGAATAAGTCACACAAGATCTGATGGTTTTATAAGGGGAAACCCCTTTTTCTTGGCTCTCATTCTTTCTCTTGCCTGCTGCCATTTAAGACATGCCTTTCACCTTCCACCATGATTGTGAGGCCTTTCCAGCCATGTGGAACTGTGAGTCCATTAAACCTCTTTTTCTTTATAAATCACCCAGTCTCGGGTATGTCTTTATCAGCAGTGTTAAAACAAACGAATACACCTAATTTGTTGCTTGACTTTTATACGGTTTTTTGTCATTCAATTCCAGATTTGTATCTTGCAAAAGATCCATTTTATGTTTAGGGTTTTTTTTTTTTTTTTTTTTTGCTTTTATTCTTAGAAAGGCCTTTCCCTCTCCAATATCGTATAAGTATTTTATATTATTATTCTCATTCTTCTCATTATTTTATAGTTTTCTCTTTGAACTATCTGATTTTTTTTTCTTAATAGTGAATTGTCCCAGTGTCTTTGCTTCCCTAATTAAATCACACTTTTATCATATATTAAATATTTACTCATTCTTGGGTTTATTCCTGGACTTTCCATTTTGTTTCATTGAGCTATTTATTGTTGTAACATATCATACTGTTTTAATTATTGTAGCTTTACAGAAAAACTATTAATAAGGCATAATATTCTCCCTTCCACACTCCATTAACTTTCTTTTTCAAAAAATGTCTTGAATATTCTGTTACATTGACTCTTCCAAATGAAGTTTAGACTTATTTTGTAAAATTGCACTAAAACCTCAAAATTTTTACTGGAATTACTTTTACAAATTCATAAGGAAAACTGATATTCTTGAAATATTAAATCTTCTCAACTAACTAGATAAGTATCTCCATTAATTCAATAATTTTTTAAAAAGTTAAGATTTCTTTAATAAAATTCATTAAATTTTATCACTTTCTCCATATATATTTATTATTTCATATACACTTCATTTAATTTGTTAAGAAAAATACTCCCATTTTAGGTTAACTAAGATTTTTAAAATTTTTTTTAGTGTTTTAAAATTTTATTTAATTGTGAAAAATATTCATAACACAAAACTTACCATTTTGGGCCGGGCGCGGTGGCTCAAGCCTGTAATCCCAGCACTTTGGGAGGCCGAGTCGGGTGGATCACGAAGTCAGGAGATCGAGACCATCCTGGCTAACATGGTGAAACCCTGTCTCTACTAAAAATACAAAAAACTAGCCGGGCGTGGTGGCGGTCGCCTGTAGTCCCAGCTACTCGGAGGCTGAGGCAGGAGAATGGCATGAACCCGGGAGGCGGAGCTTGCGGTGAGCTGAGATCGCGCCACTGCACTCCAGCCTGGGTGACACAGCGAGACTCCATCTCAAAAAAAAAAAAAAAAACAAAAAAAAACAAAAAAACTTACCATTTTAACAAAATTTTTTTTTTTTTTCCGAAACAAGGTCCCACCCTGTCACCCAGGCTGGGGTATAGTGGTTTGATCATAGCTCACTGCAACCTCAACCTTCCAGGATCAAGCCATCCTCCCAACTCAGCCTCCTGAGTAGCTGAGACTACAGGTGCACACCGCCATGCCTGGCTGTTTTTTGTAATTTTTTGTAGAGATGGGGTTTTACCATGTTTCCCAGGCTGCTCTCGAACTCCTGGACTCAAGTGATTCTCCTGCCTCAGCCTCCCAAAGTGCTGGGATTACAGGTGTGAGCCATGGCACCCAGCCCCAATTTAACTATTTTTAAGTGAACAGCTCACTGACATTAAGTACTATGCATTTGCATTGTTGTGCCACCATCCTCACCATCTGTCTCCAGAACTTTTTTATCTTGTGAAACTACAACTCTATACTCCTTTAACAATAACTCTCCATTCTGCCCTCTCCACGGCCCCTGGCAACTACCATTCTACTTTCTGTGTCTGTAAATTTGACTATTCTAAGTACCTCATATGAGTGAGATAATATTTACCCCTTTTTTTTTTTTTTTTTACACAGAGTTTTGCTATTGTTGCCCAGGCTGTAGTGCAGTAGCTCGATCTCGGCTCACTGCAACTTCTGCCTCCTGGGTTCAAGCGATTCTTCTGCCTCAGCCTCCCAAAGTAGCTGGGATTACAGGTGCCCGCCACCACACCCAGCTAATTTTTTTGTATTTTTAGTAGAGACAGGGTTTCACCATGTTGGCCAGTCTGGTCTTGAACTCCTGACCTCAGGTGATCCGCCCACCTCAGCCTCCCAAAGTGCTGGGATTACAAGCGTGAGCCACCGTGCCTGGCCAATATTTACCCATTTATGACTGGCTTATTTCACTTACCATAATAATACCTTCAAGGCCCATTCATGTTATAGCATGTCTGAATTTTCTTCCTTTTTAAGGCTGAATAATATTCCACTATACGTATATATGACATTTTATTTATCCATTCGTTCACTGAATGGATACATACATATGATGATGGCTGATGGACACTTGGGCTGCTTCAAGTCAATGGGATGATGCTGCTACAAACATCTCTCTAAGACCCTGCTTTAAATTCTTTTGAATATATACCCAGAGGAGGAATTGCTAGATTTTATGGTAATTCTATTTTTTAATGTTTTGAGAAACTACCATACTGGTTTGCATAGCAGCTACACCATTTTCCATCCCCATCAGTAGTGCAGAGTATTTTAATGTGTCTACACCCTTGTAAACACTTGTTATTTTCTGGTATTAAAAATATATGTAGTAGACATCCTAGAGTGCTACATGGACCATCTTTGCCCCACAGAGGATGGTCTGCTTACTTATTATGAGCTCCATCCAGATGTGTTTTTAATATTAGGGATAACATTAGGAAAAACAAGATTCTAAAGCTAATTACTATAGCTATAGGATATAGAGTGATATCTCATTGTAATTTTTATTTGCATTTCCTTAATGATTAATAATATTGAACATTTTTATTGATGTTTTTTCCTTCCCCCCACCCTTTCATGGAGGTAAGGTTTTGCTATGTTGCCTAGGCTTGTCTTGAATTCCTGGGCTCAATTCTCCCACCCCAGCTTCCCAAAGTGCTGGGATTATAGGCATGAGTCACCATACCCGGCCTGATGTTGAGCATCTTTTCAGGTACTTGTTGGCCATTTGTATGTCTTTGGGAAAATGTCTGTTTAAGTCGTTTACCCACTTTTTACTTGGGTTTTTTGTTTTTTCATTGTTGGGTTTCATAAGTTTTCTTTCTTTCTTTTTTTTTTTTTTGTCTGAGACATAGTCTTACTCTGTCACTCAAACTGAAGTGCAGTGGTGCCATGTTGGCTTACTGCAGCCTCCACCTCCTGAGTTCAAGCAATTCTTCTGCCTCAGCCTCCCAAATTGCTGGGACTACAGGCACACACCACCATGTCCAGCTAATTTTTGTGTTTTTTTTTAGTAGAAATAAGGTTTCACTATGTTGGCCATGCTGGTCTTGAACTCCTGACCTCAAGTGATCTGCCCACCTCGGCCTCCCAAAGTGCTGGGATTACAGGCATGAGCCACCGTGCCTGGCTGAGTTTTATAAATTTTCTATATATTCTGAGTATTAATCCATTATTAGGTATGTGATTTACACATGTTTTCTCCCATTCTGTGAGTTGCCTTTTTAATCTGTTGATAGTGTTCTTTGATATGCAGAAGTTTCTAATTTTCATGGAGTCCAGTTTATTTTTATTGTTGTCTGTCTTTTTGATGTCATATCCAATAAATCATTGCCAAATCCAGTGCCATAAAGCTTTCCCTCTATGTTTTCTTCTAAGAGCTTTATAGTTTTAGCTCTTACAATTAGACCTTTAATCCATTTTGAGTTAATTTTATATTTGGTAAAAGACAAAAATGTCATCCTTTTTAATGTAGATATCCAGTTTTTCTAATACCATTTGTTGAAAAGACTATCCTTTCCTCATTGACTGGTCTTGGCAACATTGTCAAAAATCCTTTGACGATATATGCAAGGGTTTATTTCTGGGCTTTTTCTGTATTCCACTGGTTGATGTTCTGTCTTTATGTCAGTGACACACTGTTTTGATTACTGTAGCTTTTTAGTAAGTTTAGACATCAGGAAGTATGAGTCTTCTAACTTTGTTCTGCTTTTTCAAGATTGTAGTGGCTATTTGGGGGTCCCTTGAGATTCTATATGAATTTTACAATTGTTTTTCTATTTCTGCAAAAAAGCATCATTGGGATTTTGATAGGGATTGCATTAAATCATTAAATTGCTTTGGATAGTATTGACATCTTAGCAACATTAAGGTTTCCAATCTATGAACAAAAGATGTCTTTCCACTTAGATTTTCTTTTTGAGTCAAATAGCTTAATTGTATTACCATTATTTTTAAAGTCAGCTATGATGTTGACAAATATTTGGGTTAGACTGTAGCAAGTCTCTAATTTCCAAGATACAAAAGACAATAAAAATAGATTCAAATTCAGCCTAGAAATGAGATTCTAAAGCTAATTACTAGGCTGAGTATGGTGGCTCACACTTGTAATCCAAACACTTTGGAAGGCTGCGGTGAGCAGATCACCTGAGGTCAGGAGTTCGAGATCAGCCTGGCCAACATGGGGAAACCCCGTCTCTACTAAAAATACAAAAATTAGCCAGGCATGGTGGTGGGCACCTGTAATCCCAGCTACTCGGGAAGCTGAGACAAGAGAATCCCTTGAACCCAAGAGGTGGAGGTTGCAGTGAGTTGAGACCGCGCCATTGCACTCCAGCCTGTGTGACAGAGTGAGATTCCATCTCAATAAATAAATAAATAAATAAAATTAAGCTAACTACTAACAGTGTAGCTTAGTTTCGGTATTTCAAATACATGTATAATTCTTAAGATGCTACAACAACTCATATAATAAAGGTATTGCTCACCGACAACCAACTAACAGATCTTCACTGACCATACACAATTGTATGGTGCCTTGGAGCCTTCATGTGAGTCCCCTGAGGGTTCACTGGTGCTGGGGGACAATCAGAGATGGCATCACCATGGCACTGGTCCTTTCTAACAGGAGGACTGGTATAGGAGCAGGTGCTGAAAATGCCCACTGAGCAGGACAGAAAGCTGATTTCTCAATAGCACAATAAACGGTCTTATTTTTTTGCAGAAAACAAGATTGTCGTATATTTTTCTGATTGCTACATGGAACACCTTTGCCCCACAGAATATGGTCTGCTTACTTATGAGCTCCATTCAGAAGTGTTTTTAATATTAGGAATGAATGTTGGAATGCTTTTATTTTCATAAGAAACGTGATATGGTTTGGCTGTGTCCCCACCCAAATCTCATTTTGAATTGTAACTCCCACAATTCCCATGTGTTGTGGGAGGAACCTGGTGGGAGATGATTGAATTGGCGGCAGGTCTTTCCTGCACTGTTCTTGCAATAATGAATGAGTCTCACGAGATGTGACGGTAAGAAAAAAAAAAAAAACAGGAAGCTGGGCGTGGTGGCTCATGCCTGTAATCGCAGCACTTTGGGAGGCCAAGTGGGTGGATCACCTGAGGTGGGGAGTCTGAGACCAACCTTACCAACATGGAGAAACCCCATCTCTACTAAAAATACAAAATTAGCTGGACATGGTGGTGCATGCCTGTAATTCCAGCTACTTGGGAGGCTGAGGCAGGAGAATCGTTTGAACCTGGGAGGTGGAGGTTGCGGTGAGCCGAGATCACACCATTTGCACTCCAGCCTGGGCAACAAGAGCAAAACTCCGTCTTAAAAAAATAATAATAAAAATAAAAATAAATAAATAAATAAAATAAGAGTTTCCCTGCACAAGCACTCTCATTTTTTGCCTGTCACCATCCACATAAGATGTGACTTCGGCTCCTCCTTGCCTTCCACCATGATTGTGAGGCTTCCCCAGCTATGTGAACTGTAAGCCCAATTAAACCTCTTTCTATTGTAAATTGCTCAGTCTCGGATGTGTCTTTATCAGTGGCATGAGGATGGACTAATACAGTTGGTAATTCCTCTTTTTTTTCCATTTTGTTAAGTTTTGGTATTACACTTGCACTAGCTTTGTAAATTGTATTGGGAAACTTCCTGTGCTTTTCTCTAATGTGAAATTACATTTTGTAGCAAGGGAAATATCTTTACCTATTTCATTTGTATAGCAGGTGCGAATTGTACACAGGCTTAGAGATATAAATATGTGTCTTCATTTCTCTGTAACAGACACTTAGTTCAGGACAGCCCACTTCTGCTGATGAGAGAAAACTTACTTTTATAAATCTTAGCTGCTTTTGATGTGTATCAATTCAGAGTATAAACTTTAAGTCAGTTGTCTCCCTTTCCCCTCTTCTTTCCCATGGTGATCTTAATTCCAGGAGGCTTCCTCATCTTTCTAGCATGGGGTGGGTTATCTGGTCCTGGCATCATGTCCTTTGGCTCCTGTTGCCAAATGCTGGTGCTGAAGCAGAGGTGCCCAGCCCTGCTAAAGTCTCTACTGGGCAATGGGCCCAGGAGCACTGCATACCTTTGTCCTGATGACAGGACCCTTTAAATTTGTCTACCTCCCTACTCACCACTTCTGTGGCCACTAGTGCTTGGCTGTTTTCCCTCACCTGCCCAGGGGTGCATGGAAGCAAATGAGGCTTCCATCCACCCAGGTGGTCCACTCGACCATTTTGCTTTTACCACCCTTGTTCTGTGTCCTCTGAGGCTTGCTGGGCTACGGAAACCAGCCTATGGCTCTGCTCTGGGACGCACTGAAACGATCTGGGTTTCTCTTATCCCGCTCTTCAGTGTCCACCAGGAGGAAGTCAGGGTGCTGAGCACTCTCGGAGTCTCTCTGTCTGATGTCTCTCTATGTCACCAAAACTGTCATTTTATTATATGATCATGCATTCTATGTTCTCAGTGGCTTCATCTGAGAGGCTTAATTCAGCTTTAATTGTAAAGTCAAGTTTTTTAGAATGCAAAATAAAATAAAAATAACTTCTGTCTCAGATATCTGACTCTTGAAAATCAAGTGTTTTTGGCATTCAGGCTTTCTCTCCTCCATAAAGTAAAACCTGTTTTGAAACTCAAAGTTTAGCAACATCTTCTTGTTCTTGGAACTGCCACATCCTCAAAGCAGTGAAAGACTTTGAGTTAAGAACAATGAGCTGCCGGGCAACTAAGAGAAAGTAAGAGTTATTTTAATGAAAAGTACATCAGTTAATGTAAAATAAAATATCCCATTTTTGAAATCATTTTCTCATAAAATCACCTGGGCCTAGTATATATCCAGAAGATAATTCTTTGATAGCTTTCTTTTTTTCATTTTAATTTGTCTCTTTGTGGGTTTCTTTCTTTCTTTCCCCCTCTTTTTTTTTTTTTTTTTTTTTTGTAAATTTGTTGTTGTTTTTAGAGACAGCCTTACTCTGTGGCCCAGGCTGGAGTGCAGTGGCACCGTCACAGCTCACTGTAGCCTCCAACCTCTGGACTCAAGTGATCCTCTCACCTTGGCCTCCCGAGTAGTTGGGAGTACAGGCACCAGCAACCACACTTGGCTTTTTTGTAAATTTGGAAAACTTATATATTCTGAGAAACTATCAGATTTATCCTTTTTTTTTTTCAAACGTATCAGCATAGCGTTATACATTTTATTCACAATTTTAAAATGCCATTTTATCTATGATTGTATACTTTTCCTTACATTGTTGCTCATTTCCCTCTTTCAATTGCATTTGTCAAGGTTTGGTTGCAGAAAAGGAGTCCCCATAACTGGTGTAAGCAGAAAGGAGATCATGTCAGTGCAGTAAATAACTTACAGAATTGTTGGGAAGTCTGAAGAGACAGACGCAAAGCTGAGCTCTCAAAGACAACCTCAGAGCCACTGTGGACACACAGGGAGTCCTTGTGTGTTCACTTCTCCCCTCCCTACCCTCCTTTTAGCTCTTTGTGAATATCGTTTCAGTGATGTCTGGCATCAGTGATGTACACCATGAGGTAGGACACACACAAAGACCAATGAGGTATTAAAAATAAAAACTTTAGGCAAATTAAATTTAGCAGAGTTTGAGCAAAGAAGGGCTCGAGAGTCAGGCAGCCCTCAGAGCCAGCAGAGGTTCAGATAACTCCATTCCACAAGGCAGGCAGGCAGGCAGCATTTATAAAAGCAAAATAGAAGAGAGGGACAGAAACAGCTTGATCAGTTCCAGCTCCAGGTTTGCCTCATTTGAACATGGTCTGATTAGTTGGCTGCTTGTGACTGACTGGAGCTCAGAGGCTGTGATTGGTTGAGATTGGCTATTTGTTACAAAAGTATATTCCTGTGTTAGGGTTTCAGGTAGTTTACTCCTAAGGTTGCAGGGCCTGACTTAGCGGCTCCCTCCTATAATCTTATTACGTTGGGAGGCTGAGGCACGAGACTTGCTTGAGGCCAGGAGTTCAAGACTAGCCTGGGCAATATAGGGAGAAGCCCCCCCCACATTCTACAAAAGAATTAATTTTAAAAAGTTAGGTTGCAGTTCCTTCAGTAAGGACTCAGGTACTGAAGCATTCTTAGGCCAAATTTAGATTAATTTAACAGAATCTACGATCTCCATGGTTACAAGCAGGCTAACAAGTAGGGGATCAGGGCTAGAAATAACTTTTCAGATTTGAAGCTGATAACCTACAGGTCACATTTGGCAGGCTTCCCAATGAACCACCCAGGGAAGGTCTTACAATTCACGGCTTACAATCTGTCCCTGAGTAAAGAAAGTGATTGTGAGTCCCTGAAATTTTATCATGAGTTCCTTAAGATACACTAATTCATGTGTAACCTGCTAACACTAAAAATTACACTGATTTGTTTTGGAATCACAAAGTTTTACCGATTGTCTTGCACGTGGAACATTTTAGCTGTGCACTGTGATCTGTAGCCAACGATTGTACCCTCCAATGAAAAAGACAATTCAGGGGCCGGGCGTGGTGCATGCCTGTAATCCCAGTACTCTGGGAGGCTAAGGTGAGTGGATCATTCGAGGTCAGGAGTTCGTGACCAGCCTGGCCAACATGGTGAAACCCCACCTCCACTAAAAATACAAAAATTAACCGGTGCGGCGGCACACGCCTGTAATCCCAGCTACTCAGAAGGCTGAGGCAGGAGAATCGCTTGAACCCAGGAGGTGGAGGTTGTAGTGAGCCGAGATTACACTACTGCACTCCAGCCTGAGCAACAGAGTAAGACTCTATCTCAAAACAAAAGACAAGACAAGACAAGAAAAAAGACAACTCAGATATAAGGGGTTCCTCTTCCTTCTAAACTTTCTTATAAAAGCATTTCAACTTGTTTTTTTTTTGTTGTTGTTTGTTTGTTCTTGTTTTTTTTTTAGATGGAGTCTCACTCTGTCACCCAGGCTAGAGTGCAGTGCCATGATCTCAGCTCACTGCAACCTCCGCTTCCCAGGTCCAAGTGATTCTCCTGCCTCAGCTTCCCAATTCTCTGGGATTACAGATGCATGCCACCATGCCTGGCTAGGTTTTTTTGTACTTTTTTTTTTTTTTAGTAGAGATGGGGTTTCACCATGTTGGTCAGGCTGGTCCGGAACTCCTGACCTCAAGTGATCTGCTCACCTCGGCCTCTCAATGTGCTGGGATTACCAGCATGAGCCACCATGCCCAGTCAGCATTTCAACTTGTAACAAACTCTAGAATATGTCCAAATCTGTGGGTGAGTCTTCCCTGGTCAATCCTCATATTTGGCGTCCAATAAACCTTTATCAAACTATTTCTGCCTCAACAGCCTTAATTTTGATTGACACGGCAACCAGAGGGGGTCAGAGCAGAGCTGGGATGGACCATGAGATTTTGGTAGTCAAAGTGCCTAAAACCCAAAGAGTTTGGGGATAACTAGGAGCTGATAACAGGAAGCAGATTCCAGACTGAACCCGATCTTGAGATAGAATTATTTCTTCCTGGGAAAGTTGTAATTGAATTCAGTCCTAAAAAAAGTCCTAGCATGGTGACTCATGCCTGTAATCCCAGCACTTTGGGAGGCTGAGGTGGGCAGATCACTTGAGGTCAGGAATTCGAGACCAGCCTGACCAACACGGTGAAACCCCGTCTCTACTTAAAAAAGAAAAAAAAAAAAACTAGCTGGCATGGTGGCATGCACCTGTAATCCTAGCTACTCGGGAGCCTGAGGCATGAGAATCACTTGAAACATGGAGGCGGAGGTGGCAGTGAGCCAAGATCACGCCACTGCACTCCAGCCTGGGCCATACAGCAAGACTCAGTCTCAAAAAAAAAAAAAAAAATAGTTTAAAAAGGGGACCCCAGGATGTGGTTGGATGGGCCTGTGGCTGGGGTAGTGGGGTGGTGGGAGAATGCTATGGCAGGCTACACACAGGGCAAAGACCAAGAAGGCACGTGTTGGTGCCTCTGATACGTGCCCTAAGGGGATTAAGGAGAGTGAACAACGTATTTTCAAACCTGGAAGACTAGCAGAGTCCCAATCATTTTCATACAAAAGCTTGAGGACTGCTGGTCTAGCCTGGAGCCTTAGACTTTCCAGGCCACACACATGTTTAGTATACATAGTGGCCCCAGTTGCGACCAGAGAGTATGGCTACTGTGTTTGTGTGATGCTGGCTTAACCCATTCTGGGTCCCATTCAGACGTGTACCCATAGCCTCAGAGCATACTTCAGATATTCAACCTCTTTTTTGTTTTTTCAGAGAGGGTCTCACTCTTGTCACCCAGACTGGAGTGCAGTGGTGCAAATACAGCTCACTGCAGCCTGCACTTCCTGGCATCAAGCAATCCTCCCACCTCAGCCTCCCGTGTAGCCGGAACCACAGGTGTGCACCGCCAGGCCCAGCTAATTTTTTAAAATTTTTTTGTAGAGACAGGGTCTCGCTATGTTGCTCAGGCTAGTCTTGAACTCCTGGGCTCAAGCCATCCTCCCACCTCACCTTCCCAAAATGCTGTGATTACAGGCATGAGCCACTGCACCCGGCCTGTTTAGCTTCTTGAGTAACTAATTTCATATGTGTCTTTCCCACGCTGGAGAGTCCAGGTTTTTGCCTTGATATTTAAAACAAGTTCCTTCAAGCCTCAAGCTCTCCTTACTCCACACTATGCCCCAGTTTGCCAGCATTTAAAGAAACAAACAAAAGTTCGTGCTTACCCTGTTATACCCCCTCCAGTCTTCACTTACCCAGGTTGCAGAAGACTAACTTATGTAGTTCGTCTTCATTTGAAATTTCTTCCCAACTCCTTGTCATGCAGGCTGTCTTGTTTCTAGGCATTTGGAGCATTCCCACGTCTCTTTGGAGAGGGGAGGGCACCCACCTGTGCCAGGCCAGGTCTCCCTAATGGCTGAACAGACAGGCCTCCATCACAACTGTTTCAGCACTGGCTGAGTGGTTAAGTTAAATATTAAAAGCTGAAAGAACCATTGCATGTCTACAAAGACTGGGATGTAACAAAAGCCCACAAACTCAGTTTTGCCTAGGCCTTTCCTGGGCCTTAAAGCAAGACAAGATAATGAAGAAATTCTTAACAGGACCCGTTTAGAATTAAACACATTTATTAGGGGTCTGAAGAGACTCCCCAAACCTCCATGGCTTAGCAGGAGACAAGATAAGGGTAATCAGCCCAGCACCTGGACCCATTTAGATTATGTAAATTTACTGAGGCTCCAGAGGAAGGTCTGCAGGACTCAGATCTTAGTTATAGACTAAAAAGAAAGTTAATCGCTTATGTCTTTAGATGAATGTCCTCTTACACATAGACATATAGCTTAGGAGGTATATAAACTTTGGAAAACTTTGTAATTTTGAGTTGGTCTGGCGATATTTTCCACGCTTTCCTCCTGTGCCCAGTTACAGAAATAAACTCCGTCTTTTCCCAGTTCATTGTTATTGGGCCACAAGAATAAGCAGCCCAAACCTCAGTTTGGTGCAGGAACGCACATGCTGCCCCAGGCGGGAACAGTGTGGCTCCTTTGTGCCCGTGGGCAGGGGACAAAAGGAAGGGGCGGCAAGTGCCCTTTCTCAACTGAGTAGCCGAGAAGGGCTGGCTGTCAGGGATAATTAGGCTTATGAAGCCCAAACCAGAGATGTGTTTGAAAAAACAGCCCAAAGCAAAATTTAAGCAGAAAGAGGATATTTGCATGATCTCAGAGTATTTCCTTTCAAATATTGAGTGATCACAAAAGACAAAAATAGTGAGCTTACAGTAGAAGATCCCGGCAGACACCACCTTAACCAAGCGGTGAAGGTCGCCTCACCAGGAATACACGTCGGCATCCCACACCCTTTTGATCTGAAGCACCGAGAAGAGCTCGTCACCTCTGTGGCGTCCACTGCGATAATATATCGCCTCAACCTAATTGTGAGGAAGAGTTCTGCAAAGCATCTAGCCAGTACCCTTCAAAATGTCAAGGAAAGACTGAAGAGACTAGCGCTAACTAAGGACGTGTAACATTGACTACAGTGTGGATCCAGGATTGGAACCTGTATTAATTCGTTCTCACATTGCTGTAAAGAAATACCTGAGGCTGGGCACAGTAGCTCAAGCCTGTAATTCCAGCACTTTGGGAGGCTGAGGCAGGTGGATCACCTGAGGTCAGGAGTTCAAGACCAGCCTGACCAACATGGAGATATCCTGTCTCTACTAAAAATATAAAATTAGCTGGGCATGGTGGTGCATGCCTATAATCCAGCTACTTGGGAGGCTGAGGCAGGAGAATCGCTTGAATCCGGGAGGCAGAGGTTGCGGTGAGTCGAGATTGCACCATTGCACTCCAGCTTGGGCAACAAGAGCAAAACTCCGTCTCAAAAAAAAAAAAAGAAAAAAAAAACCGCGAGACTGAGTAATTGAGAAAGGTTTAATTGAAGTTTAGTTGGCTCATGATTCCACAGGCTGTACAGAAAGCATGATGCTGGCATCTGCTTGGCTTCTTGGGAGGCCTCAAGAGACTTACAATTGTGGCAGAAGGCAAAGGGGAAGTGAGCACTTCGCATGGCTGGACCAAGAGGAAGAGGGGAAGGGGCTACACACTTTTGAAAAACCAGGTCGCATGAGAACTCACTATCACGAGAACAGCACTGAGGTGATGGTACTACACCTTTCCTGAGAAACTGGTCCCATGATCCAATCACCTCCCACCAGGCCCCACCTCCAACTTTGGGGATTATAGTTCAACATGAAATTTGGGTGGGGACATAATCCAAACCATATCAAAACCTGAAACAGAAAAAGACAATAGTGGGAAAACTTGTGAGCACTGAATAAATTCTGTGGTTTCATGAATAGTATAGAACCAAGGCTAATGTCCTAGCTTTGGTAACTGTTCTACAGTTACGCCAGACATTAGCTATCACTGGGTGAAGTTGGTTGTAAGGTATATAGGAAATTCTCTGTACTGTTTCTGTAACTTCTCTGAAAGTATGAAATCAACTGGAGAAAATACACCCCACTAACTCACAGGGGTGGGTTGAGGGGCAAACCAAAGGTGAGCATAGGTAGGGTCCCAGAGCCCTTCCTTAGTGCCCATCTCCATTTGAGATTTAATTTCTTCATCCCCCTTTGGGGGGAAGCTCCAGGAGGTGGCATCCTTTCATATCCTCTGTACCCAGCACAGAGTGGGCACTAAAGATTTGTTGAGTGGCTGGGTACAGTGGCTTATGCCTATAATCCCAGCACTTTGGGAGGCCAAGGTGGGCAGACTGATTGAACCCAGGAGTTTGAGACCAGCTTGGCCAACTGTAGAGGACTACGTGCTCGCAAACGAGACATTCCTGATAAGTCCTGCTCTTGCAAACAAAGCAGGACATTCCCGATAAGTCCTGCTCTTGCAAAGGAAGCAGGGCGTTCCTTCCCTGCAAACAGGGAGGACAAAGGAGCCAGCTGCAAACAGCAGACCCTGGGGGCTTGTTTATGTGTAAACATCTTGAAAATCCAGAAAGTCAGGGAAAGGTCAGAAAAACAACAATGTGTCTTGTGACTTGGCAACATTCCACAAACGACTGTATAAAATAAAGCAGAGCGTGCCATTCGGGGCGGCCGCCATGTTTGTCTTGTCTTGTGTTGTCTTGTGTGTTCATTCCTTTGTTTAGGAAACACACGGACCCCAACAGCCAACAGAGTGAGACCCCATCTCTACAAATAATTTACAAATTAGTGAGTGGTGGTGGTGCACACCTGTAGTCCCAGCTATTTGGGAAGCTGAGGTGGGAGGATCCTTTGAGCCTAGGAGGTCAAGGCTGCAATGAGCCATGATCATGCCACTGTACTCCAGCCTGGATGACAGAGAGAGATCTTGTCTCAAAAAAAAAAAAAAAAAAAGATTTATTGAATGACTTGATGGATGGATGAGATTCTGGTTTTCACAGTGGAAGCAGAATTGACCTCCACAATGAGAACCTTCAGAGCAACTGCAATTGTTAAAGTCTGTGCATCGATCTACAGTCCTGGAGGACATGGAGCCAGAGTGGGGATAAACTTGGCATTGGGTAAACCTCTGGGGCCACAGTTGTCCCAGTAGGTTCCTTCTAATGGTTTGGGATGCAAGTGCTCTTCCGAGAGGCGGCGCAGGGGCTGCTGGAATGCAGAGTCATTTGTGCTCACAGTCTCTTCCTAGAGCTGCTCCTCTTTGGTGGGTTGTTGGGTTTTTTTCTGATTTGATTTGCAGGAGCTCTTTATACATTCTGGGAAAGTGGATCCTTTATTGGCCATATGCAATGCAATATTTTTTATCTGGGGCATCTTTTGTGTGCTTGTTTGTTTGTTTGAAGACAGAGTCTCACTCTGTCACCCAGGCTGGAGTTCAGTGGTGCAATCTGGGCTTACTGCAACCTCTGCCTCCCTGGTTCAAGCAATTCTCGTGCCCCAACTACAGATGTGGGCCACCATGTCCAGCTAATTTTTGTATTTTTAGTAGGACTGGGTTTCACTGTGTTGAAACCCAGCATGTTGGCTAGGCTGGTCTCAAACTGCTGACCTCAAGTGATCCATCCACCTCGGCCTCCCAAAGTGCTGGACCGCACCCAGCCGTCTGGTGTATCGTGATGAAAGAAAAGGTTTTTGTTCTAGATATAGTCAAATCTATAGTTTCCTTGGTACAGTGTGTGTGGGTTTTTTTTCTGTCATATTTCCTTCCCTACCTTAAGGTACTAAAGATATTCTCCTGCATATTATTCTAAAGATTTAAAAGTTTCTATTTTTGTATTTCATCTTTTAATCCACCTGAAATTTATTCTGTGTAAAGTATGGCATCACAACATGATTTTATTTTTTCGTAGTGAGTTCAGTTGTCTCAACACTATTTGTTGGATACTGTGTCCTTTCCCCCATTGACTCGAAATGTCACCTCTGCCAAGGAAGCTTGTAATAAGCAAAAAAGATTAAGTGTCTGCAATAGAAAATGATACATAGCTTAGAGCTCATTCTTCCAGGTTCTCTGATTCATTGGATTAAGCTATTTTACAACTTCATACATTGTAGATAACTAGTAGCCAAAAGAGTGATTTTTGTCTATACATACTTTAAAAAAAAAAAAAACCTTTCTGGTAGAGCTTCAATTGAGATTCCCTTTCCTGCTGTGGAAGAAACCAATTAGTTTTGTTGCCATTTTCATGTTCATGTCAATATCTCAGATCTATCAATGTGTCCATTCCTTGGATTGCCCTTGTAAGATCTTACCAGTTCCCTCATTAATGATGAGTTAAATAAAAAATCTACCGGCCGGGAGCGGTGGCTCACGCCTGTAATCCCAGCACTTTGGGAGGCCGAGGCAGGTGGATCACGAGGTCAGGAGATCGAGACCATCCTGGCTAACACAGTGAAACCCTGTCTCTACTAAAAATACAAAAAATTAGCTGGGCGTGGTGGCGGGTGGCTGCAGTCCCAGCTACTCAGGAGGCTGAGGCAGGAAAATGGCGTGAACCCGGGAGATGGAGCTTGCAGTGAGCCAAGATCATGCCACTGCACTCCAGCCTGGGTGACAGAGTGAGACTCTGTCTCAAAAAAAAAAAAAAAGAATTAAAAAAAAAAATCTACCATGTGTTCATTTTATGTCTGTATGAGAGTGATGATTTCACCCTTTTTGAAACCACCCTTTAACAGTCACATATCAATGGCATATAGCTTGAAGCAAACACAAAGGGATCAATTAGATAGCGATTATTCACTTATATAAGCTCTTCCTACATGACAATAGGATCCAATTTACAAATGTTTAGACCATTTTATCAGCAGCCAAGCCCTGAGTACAAAGGCAGCCTTGTACATCTGGCAGTGCTCTGACAGGCCAGGGAAACAAACCAACCATTCGTATTCTTCTATGTATCATCATATTACAGGAAGCTTTTCAACATCATGAGGATTGCATAATCAACTCTGAACATCTGGAATTAAGGAGGCTGGCTGAACAGAGCAGAAGTCGTGAACTTTCCCGGACCTCCATACTCCACCCATTCAACTCAACAAATGTTTACTGAGTGCCTATGATGTACAGCACTCAGTGCTAAAACGCAGTAGGGAAATAAATAAATCTTTTCGATCTGATTGAAATTAATTTCCTAATTTCAAAAGGAAGAACTAACGACAGGGACCCTACACTGAAAGATATGTTACAGGTTACCATCGCAACCAAAATGCAGATTCAGTCACTCATCACTTTGAATGCAATGAACAAGTACAAGGCTGGTATTGTTAGGCAGACATCAGCAGGGCAGGAGATGGTCCCCCCCATCCCAACCCCACCCCAAGAATGTCAGCTGGTCATCAAGTGATGATCAGGCAGTTGTTAGTTGTCTCTCTAAAATAATAATTGGTAGCAGCCAGCACTAGGGAAAGGCAGTCTCTCAACAGATAGAAACACCTGAAGCTGGTGATGGGCAACTTCCCGATAAGGTCTCAGGAGCTGAGAGAGTGGGCTCAAGCATGCGCTCTATGGGGCAAGATGGCGGAGTGTAACTGGTACATGACATTCCTCTAGGAACACTCATTTGGTAAGTGAAAAGTGCCTCAAATGAGCGTGTGTGTTACTCCAGTAAACACACTGCACATGTGGTTCCTCTGAAGCGCTGGCAGGCCACTGCGCATGTGGACAGCCCACCCCAGGGGAAAAATCAGGGGAGAAGGGATGCAATTCCCCAGAAGCATGGCAACGTATAAGACCCCAAGTCAAAGGCCATACCACGGACTTGATCTCTCAAGTAGCTGGCTTGGTGCTCTTCCAAGTGCACTTTACTTCCTTTTGTTCCTGCTTGAAACTTTTTTTTTTTTTTTTTTTTTTTGAGATGGAGTTTTGCTCTTGCTGCTCAGGCTGGAGTACATTGGTGCAATCTCAGCTCACTGCAATCTCTGCCTCCCGGGTTCAAGCGATTCTCCTGCTTCAGCCTCCCATGTAGCTGGATTGCAGGCATGCACCACTATGCCCGGGGAATTTTTCGTATTTAATAGAAACGGGATTTCACCATATTGGTCAGGCTGGTCTCGAACTCCTGACCTCAGGTGATCCACCTGCCTCGGCCTCCCAAAGTGCTGGGATTACAGGCATGAGCCACCGCACCCAGCCTCAAAAGCTTTTGAATACACTTTCACTCCTGCTCTAAAACTTGCCTTGGTCTGTCACTCTGCCTTATGTACTTCAGGTAAATTATTTCTTTTAAGGAGGCAAGAAGTGAGGTTGCTGCAGACTCTTATGGATTCACAATAAAGAAAGTGCCTTTATTCCAAGACTTAGCTCAGGGGAAGAAGTACAGACTCCTGCCTTTAAGGGTACTGCTTTGCTTTTGCGGCAGAAATCAGGGGCTTTTAAAGGGGGACTTGGCATGCAGGCATGGCATGCAGAGGAGGGAGTGAGCAGGTGGGGATCTGCATGACTCACTTTGGTGCCTTACCTACCAGGTGGTTCTGCTGGTGCCACCGCAAGCAGAACTAGGTTGTACGGTAGCAGGACGAGCAGCAGACAAAACTCCTCAGACACCGAGTTACAGAAGGAGGAAGGGGTTTATTCGGCCGGGGGCATCAGCAAGACTTCAGTCTCAGGAGCCGAGCTCCCCGAGTAACCAATTCCTGTCCCTTTTAAGGGCTCACAACTCTAAGGGGGTGCGTGTGAGAGGGTCGTGACTGATTGAGCAAGCAGGGGGTACGTGACTGGGGGCTGCACGCACCTGTAATTAGATCGGAACAAAACAAGATAGGGATTTTCACAGTGCATTTCTATATAATATCTGTAATCTATAGATAATAGAACCAATTAGGTCAGGGGTCCATCTTTAACTACCAGGCCCAGGGTGTGATGCCGGGCTGTCTGCCTGTGGATTTCATTTCTGCCTTTTAGTTTTTACTTCTTCTTTCTTTGGAGGCAGAAATTGGGCATAAGACAATATGAGAGGTGGTCTCCTCCCTTAGTACAATGGCTATTGTCTCAAGATGCTCTCCAGGTGGGACAGAGTTGGGTCAAGGGCATATACTTTAGATGGTAAATTGACTGTTGTCTCTCCCAGTGGGTCAGCTTTCTGGCTCTGGAGCTTCTAATAAGCATGTAGTTAGATAAGCTTGCCCTGTAGGGAATGCCTGGTGAAGGGAATGTAAAGGTTATGATTACATTTCTAAAGGGCTAAGTAGAGGCCAGACATGGTGGCTCATGCCTGTAATCCCAGCACTTTGAGAGGCTGAGGCAGGCGGATCACTTGAGGTCAGGAGTTTGAGACTAACTTGGCCAACATGGTGAAACTCTGTCTCTACTAAAAATACAAAAATTAGCAAGCCTTGGTGGCGCATGCCTGTAATCCTAGCTACTCAGTGTCAGGCCTCTGAGCCCAAGTTAAGCCATCATATCCCCTGTTACCTGCACTTATACATCCAGATGGCCTGAAGCAACTGAAGATCCACAAAAGAAGTGAAAATAGCCTTAACTGATGACATTCCACCATTGTGACTTGTTTCTGCTCCACCCTAACTGACCAATGTACTTTGTAATCTCCCCCACCCTTAAGAAGGTTCTTTGTAATTCTCCCCCCTTGAGAATGTACTTTGTGAGATCCACCCCCTGCCCGCAAAACTTTGCTCCTAACTCCACTGCCTACCCCAAAACCTGTAAGAACTAATGATAATCCCACCACCCTTTGCTGACTCTGCTTTTGGACTCAGCCCACCTGCAACCAGGTGAAATAAACAGCCTTGTTGCTCACAGAAAGCCTGCTTGGTGGTCTCTTCACACAGACGTGCGCGATACTCGGGAGGCTGAGGTTGGAGAATCGCTTGACCCAGAAGGCGGAGCCTGCAGTGAGCCGAGATCGCGCCACTGCACTCCAGCCTGGGTGACAGAGCGAGACTCCATCTCAAAAAAAAAAAAAAAAAAAAAGCTAAGTAGAACATGGGGAAAAGAAGGAAAGAAAAAAGAAGAGAGGAAGAAAAAATTTTAAAACCTTTCTCTCTTAGAAAACTGGGGGTACTCAGTTACATCATGATAGGATAGGTTATGTTACAGTATTGATATCAGAGTTAAGAAATTATTTAGGCAGATAGTGAGGGTAAGGAAGTCCTTGGTAAGGTTTTTCTTTTAATGAAAAGCAGCCCCCAAATCATTTTCTTTTCTAATAAAGAGCAGCCTGTAAAATCAAGCTGCAGACATAGATAAGTAAGCTAGAAGCTTGCACAGGTGAATGCCGCAGTTGTGCCAATAGGAAAAGGCTACCTGGAGCTAGGCATGTTCAAAATGGCGGCTCTGTGTTCCCTTCTCTTTGCCAGCCATGTGTACAGTAAGAAGCAGACAACATAGCACCGACCAAGTGGAAAGCCCTTTGCATAGTAAGATTAGAATGGGGTAGCCAGCCTACTCTGCGTGTTATGTTAATGTCACACCTGGTTCAACCAATCTGTGGGCCCTATGTAAATCAGGCACCACCTCCTCAAGCCAGTCTATAAAATCAGATGCACTCAAACGCAGGCCGGAATTCCTCTGGAGGCCCTTGTCTCTGTGGCAAGAGAGAAAGCTGTTCTCTTTTCTCTTTCTTTTGCCTATTAAACCTCCACTCCTAAGTTCTCTTCTGGTGTGTGTCTGTGTCCTTAACCTTCTTGGCATGAGACGACAAACCTTGGGTATTTACGCCAGACAATGTCACCACTTCAGTATCATGAAATGACACAACTTAAGAGAGAGAATATATTCACTAGATAGAGTGGGCCAACGGCAAGTTGCAGTGTTGCTGCCCATCTTAGATAGGGGTAGGGAGAAATGGTGGGAGCCCAACCCTGAAGCGAGTGAAGAGCTCCTGTCCTCAACATTACAGGCAGGGGCACATTGTCACAGCCGGCTGAGAGGGGCTGGCATTCTTCCAGCAGCCCCATGCTTCCAACGTGATCATCTGGGAGGGTTCTGGTGGGTCCTCCAGAAAAACCTTCCTCCAAGGGACCCTGTCGGGGGAAGCCATGGCATCATCTGTTTATAATTCAAGGCCTGTGGACTCTATTAATTTGGTAGGCAACCTGGTGACCAAAGGGAGAAAGTCTCGTTGTCAAGTGATATTTTCTTGGGAAGCCCAAGTCCCTCAAAAAAAAGTTTTCCCAAGGACCCCTGCCAATACCAAGACAGAGAAGCTGCCATCAATAAATATATGACCTACTCGAGAAGACAAGATCTGCACAGGTAGAAAGTCAGGTGCAGATGCCCCTTGACTTATGAAGGGGTTACGTCCTGATAAGTCCATCATGAATGGAAAATATTATAAGTCGAAAATGCAGCTAATACCCTTAACCAACTAAGCATCACAGCTTAGCCTAGCCTACCTTAAACGTGCTCAGAACACCTACATCAGCCTAGAGTTGGGCAGAATCATCAGGCACAAAGCCCATTTTATAACAAAGTGTTGACTCTCTCATGTAACTTACTGCATGCAGGACACAGTGGCATGTGGCATCAGGTTGTTCACCCGCATGATCGTCTGGCTGAATGGGAGCTGCGCTCTCTGCACTGCCCAGCATCACAGGGCAGTATCCTACCACATACTGCTAGCCCAGGAAAAGATCGAAATTCACAATGCAAAGTATGGTTTCTGCTGAATGTGTGTTGCCTTTGCACCATCATAAAGTTGAAAAATCATAAACCATTGTAACCGGGGGGTTGTCTATAATGATGTCTCAGCTTGAGTGACGTTGGCCCAGGGGAACATTAGGAAAGCTTGAAGAAGGCACCAGGCCAGAGTTGGGCATTCTAGGTGGTGTGGGATTTGGTAGCCGGGTAACGGGGGTAGAGAGCAATCCCAAGGCAGGCCCCAGACAGAGGGGGAGGGAGTTCGAGGAGGCCCAGAGACAGGGCACTGGGGACAGCCTGATTGTTTAGGAATGTTATTACTCCCTAGACAACCAGCCTAGGAAGTCCCCCCAAGGCCACTCATTCAGAAGCCTTTCCCATTCACATCGATGGAAAAATACCCAGGCTGCACATATGCCCAGGCTGCGCCCCAGGCCGGCCTTTGGGGAAGTCCCCTTCCCTCCATCAGATTGCTTTCCTGCCCCACGGGATTGCGCTTCCGAAGCGAGACACACAGGACTTGGGAAAAGGGATCGGCCGTGAAGTCAACTCAGGCGCATTCATCCGGTGTTGCTATGGAATGAGACCACCACTTCTCCTGTTGTCCTTCCCAGCTTCTCCCCCACCTCCCCTTTTCCTTAGTTTATAAGACAGGAGAAAATGGAGAAAGCAAAACGTTAGAAAGAAACAGAAGTAAGATAAATAGCTAGATGACCTTGGAGCCACCACCTGGCCCTGGTGGTTAAAATAATAACAATAATATTAACCCCTGAGCAAAACTACTTGTGTTATATGTAAATTCCAGACATTGTATGAGAAAGCACTGTAAAACTTTTCATTCTATTAGCTGATGTATGTAGCCCCCAGTCACGTTCCTCATGCTTACTTGATCTATCACGACCGTTTCACGTGGACCCCTTAAGAGTTGTAAGCCCTTAAAAGGGCTAGGAATTTCTTTTTCCGGGAGCTCGGCTCTTGAGACGCAAGTCTGCTGAGGCTCCCGGCCGAATAAAAACCTCTTCCTTCTTTAATCCGGTGTCTGAGGAGTTTTGTCTGCAGCTGGTCCTGCTACATTTCTTGGTTCCCTGACCGGGAAGCGAGGTGATTAACAGAAGGTGGAGGCAGCCCCTTAGGCAGCTTATGCCTGCCCTGTAGAGCATCCCTGCTGGGGACTCTGGCCAGCTTGAGCAACGTGGATCCTGAGAGCGCTCCCGGGTAGGTGTTTGCCCCAGTGGAACGCCTCGTCAGAGCAGTGCATGGTAGGCCCCCGCGGAGGATCAGCGCAGTGGTTGAACACCGGGAAGGAACTGGCACTTTAAGTCCGTACATCTGAAACTTGGTAAGACCGGTCTTTGGAACTTGCCCACTCCATTTGAGTGGAAACGTGGCCTGACCACCCACGGCATGTCTGTACTGGCACTTTGGTTTTTGTTTTTGACTTGACTTGAACTGCTTGATACTTTGGTTTTGGTTTTGACCTGGCTTGGATTTCTGGATACTCTGATTTTGGTTTTGATTCTGGTTTGGTGTAAACTGAAAAAGTGTGCGTGTGTCCTTTTTACCCATTCTTTGTTCTGTGGTGTGCATGTGGTGTGAGCGTAGTGTTTTGTCTTGAGGAAACATGGGTCAGACACAAAGTAAGCCCAGTCTGCTGGGAACTATGTTGAAAAATTTTAAAAAGGGATTTAATGGAGACTATGGGGTTACTGTGACACCAGGGAAACTTAGAACTTTGTGTGAAATAGATTAGCCAACACTAGAAGTGGGTTGGCCATCAGAAGGAAGCCTGGACAGGTCCCTTGTTTCTAAAGTATGGCACAAGGTTACTGGTAAGTCATGACACTCAGACCAGTTCCTATACATAGACACTTGGTTATAGCTGGTGCTAGACCCCCAACAGTAGCTAAGAGGGCAGGTAGCAGCAGTGCTAGTAGCAAAAGGACAGATAGCCAAGGAAGGATCCCGCTCTACCCACCAAGGGAAATCAACTCCCGAAGTTCTGTTCAATCCAACATCAGAAGATCCATTGCAGGAGACGGCACTAGTGATCCCAGTGGTGCCCTCCCCTTAACAGGGAGACAGGCTCCCCACTCTTCAGCCCACAGTGCTTGTGCCTCTGCAAGACAAACATATCCCTAGGCCACCCAGAGTACACAAGAGAGGAGGTGAAGCCTGGGGAGAAATCCCACCCTTGGCAGCTCATTTATGATCAGAGTCATCTGATCAAGGTCAGAAACACCAAATCATAGTCCTCAGAGGTGAGGTAGGGAGGAGGATCAGGAGAGTGTGGTGGGAAAGAGTGGAGGTCCAGGGTCGGTGTGGTTGGCTTCAAACCCTGTCACTGCCATTGACCAGCAGTGAACCTTGGGCGAGCTCTCCCACTCTCTGTGCCATTTCCTTGCCTGAAAATGGGGACAGTCGCTGCACACCACAAAGAGTATTTCCGAGAATAAAAATGGGCAATGCAGGTCAAAAACAGAGAAGAACAGACAGCAAAGGTGCAACAAAGGTACATTCGTACATATTGGCCAACTCAGTGAGTTCTTGACTATTTACCAGCAGAATTCTTCTTTTTTTTTTTTTTGAGACAGAGTCCTGCTCTGTCACCCAGGCTGGAGTTCAGTGGCGTGATCTTGGCTCACTGCAACCTCTGCCTCCCGGGTTCAAGAAATTCTCCTGCCTCAGCGTCCTGAATAGCTGGGATTACCTGCATGTGCCACCACACTGGGCTAATTTTCATATATTTTTTAGTAGAGACGAGGTTTTACGATGTTCGTCAGGTTGGTCTCAACCTCCTGGCCTCAAGTGATCCATCCACCTCAGCCTCCCAAAGTGCCAGGATTACAGGCATGAGCCACCGCACCCGGCCTTATTCTTTAAAATATGCCCTAAACAGAACATTACTGGAGAATAGCTTGTACAGGCCCAAGCTCTAACCAGTCAGCTTTCCCTCCCCACACTTTGCATCCAAAATGGTTCTTGAAGCACCTCCCTAGAGCACAGGTGGAAAAATCACTGCTCCAAATCCATCCTATTCTCAAGAGTGGGATTCCTTCAGCAATGCTCCTGGCAGGACATAGCACCCACAGAGGGCCCCTTCAAGGAGGGCTCTCTGTAGGAAAGCCAGACATTCACACCCACCAGAACCCTCCCAGATGATCGTGTTGGGAGCACGGAGCTGCTGGAAGGATGCCAGCTCCTTTCTGCCATCTGTGACAGAGCTTGGGGCTGAGCTGGTTCCTCTGCCAGGGATAGTGAAAACCCAAGCTCCTCACACTCCCCTAGGCTGGCTCCTGCCATTTCTCCCCACCGTGGGCAGTATCTAAACACTCTGTTGATGGGTACCTTATGGTTTCCCAGGTGGTCCTGCAAGGGACCAGTCATCTCATCAGTGGTGGCTGACCTGATGCTGGGCAGAAACCTGCCTCTGGGTAGCCTCATCCATTTCCCCTCTGGAGCTACAGAGGACTAGGCTTCCCTCAACCCCTCCACCCGCACCCATCTGGCATTGCTTTGGGAGATGATTGCTACATATAAAAGGAAAACAGTTGGCCAGGCATGGTGGCTCATGCCTGTAATCCCAGCCCTCTGGGAGGCCGAGGCGGGTGGATGACTTGAGGTCAGCAGTTCGAGACCAACCTGATCACATGGCGAAACCCTGACTATACTAAAAATACAAAAATTAGCTGGGTGTGGTGGCAGGAACCTGTAAACCTAGCTACTTGGGAGGCTGAGGTACAAGAATGGCTTGAAACCCGGAGGTGGAGGTTGCAGAGGTGGAGGTTGTAGTGAGCCAAGATCACACCACTATACTCCAGACTGGGTGACAGAGTGAGACTGTGTCTTTAAAAAAAAAAAAAAAAAGACAAAGTGAGCTCCACAATAGCTCACCCTGACCTTAGCAGTTACCTTCCTAAAAAAGCTCCCTCCCAGGTAGGCAAGCATCATGGATAAGGCCAGGGTAAAGAGGAAGGAAGGTCAGAAGGCTCAGGAAGGCCGCTCTTGTGTTTCCTGAGTTCTCAAATGACTTTCCCGGTGAAGAGCAAGAACCTGGCCTCGTCCCAAGCCTGGTCTTTATTCCTTGGCTGGTGTCTGCAAATGTTCTGACACACAGGCCAAGCCTCTCACAGCTCCCAGCGCACACTTGCTGTCAGTGGCTTCGGGCTTAATGACTTGGCTGCCTTCACTCCTCCACCGGGCAGTGTGACAGCCATCAGTCCTCAAACCGAAGGCTGCAATTGATGCGAGGACTTGAAGAAGTGCTTCAGAGCCAGGGCCGCTCTAATGAGACTCTGCAGCAATGCCGAATCAGATGTCAGAGCCTGGGACTCAGGCCTTGAAGCATTCGATGCAAAAGTTCTAGTCCCCCTCATGGAGAAAAGGATGAGCTCATGGTAAACAGCCTCCAAGACTCACTGCAAAATACCTTCTCTATGGTGAAGTCTCCCTCAATTCTGTTCTCACCAGTTTCCCTACTAGTTTACCCCTTTATTATAGCCTTATCACAGTCTGTTTTGTTTTGCTGTTGGTTACATAAATGTTCATCTTTCCCATTAAACTGTGGAAGTGAATATCGTGTTGCATTTATTGTGGTATTAAACCCCAGAGCTTAGGACATTGCATTTTCCGTGGCTATGCAAGGATTTTTTTTTTTTTTTAATTGAGATGGAATCTCATTCTGTTGCCCAGGCTGGAGTGCAGAGGCATGATCTCGGCTCACTGCAACCTCCACCTCCAGGGTTCAAGCAATTCTACTGCCTCAGCCTCCCGAGTAACTGGGACTACAGGCGCATGCTGCCACGCCCAGCTAATTTTTTGTTTCAGTAGAGATGGGTGTTTCGCCGTGTTGCCCAGGCTGGTCTTGAACTCCGAGCTCAGGCAATCTGCTGGGATTATAGATGTGCGCCACTGTGCCCAGCTGGCCCGTGGATATTTAAATTGCATGGGCAGCTACTCTACTCACGTTTCCCAGAAGGGATCAGCTAAACTCCATTCTGGACCCAGCTGAAACTACTTCTTTTTTTTCTCTAATTGCACACTGGTATAGTGGGAAGAGGCCACGCAGCTTCAGAGGTACTCAGCACCTGGCCTGTAGAGGACCCCAGTGGAAATCTGTTGATTAGATGCATGCATGAATTAATAAGATGAGATGCAGGAGAGGCATCAAAGAGGGAAGATCCAAAGTGTCACAGTTTGGGTGAACTGAATCAAAGCAGCCTGCACAACAAAGGTTCATTGACCACAGGCTTTTGGACTGAGGCTGGAAAATGCAAGTGGCCAAGGACACCCTCGTGCAGGGAGGAAGCATACAGGCTTTGGATTCAGGCAGATCTGGGTTGGAATCCAGCTCTTCCGTTCACTAGCTGTGTGACCTTGGATAAAGTTTTCAATCCCACCAAGCTTCAGCTGTAAAGCGGGGTAAGCGTCCCCACACCACAGGGCTGTGGGAGGAGGAAATGGAAGGGTGCTGGTTACGCGTGCTCACATACTCCTTTGCACACGGTGAGTGCTCAGTCAATAAAAGCTTTTGTCATCGGAACAGCTCTAAGCATCCACGTGGAGCAAAGGACCTGGAGGCAGAGTGGGGATGGAAAAAGACTATCCCCAGCCTTGCCTTTCTACAGAGAAGCTCAGGAAACAGGACAGGCGGGTATCTGAGCTCCTTGGGCCTATTGCAACATCTGTTTGCCCTGCAGTTTTCTCTGGAGGCTCTCCAGGCAAGTGACAGGCCTTATTTAGCACAGCAAGATGATGGAAGCTGACACTGGCTAGCTGAGCAGATCTTGTGGTTCCTCCGCAGATCATCAGCCCCAAGGAGTACCTTATGGCACTGATTGCCTGGAAGAGATGCCCTTACTGAACTATCATCCCTTGGCACCTCCTGAGCTGCTGTCTTGCAGTTTTGATGGATCTCTTTTTTTTTGTTCTCATCAGAGTTAGAATTTTTCCTGGTTTAAGAGGGAAAAGATAAGGCTGGGCGGTGTGGGTGATGCCTATAATCCCAGCACTTTAGGAGGCCAAGGTGAGAGGATTGCTTGAGCCCAGAGGTTCAAGACCAGCCTGGGCCACATGGCAAAACCCCATCTTTACAAAAAAAAAAAAAAAATTACCGAGGTGTGGTGGCATGTGCCTGTAGTGTCAGCTACCCAGGAGGCCGAGGTGGGAGGATTGCCTGAGCCTGGAGGGTTGAAGGCTGCAGTGAGCTGTGATCGCATCACTGCACTCCAGCCTGGGCAACACAGCAGGATCCTGTCTCAATAAAGAAATAAGAGGGAAAAAATGGAATCAAACATACTATGTGTCAAATACTGTGCTCACCCTTCCCCTTCCTCGTCTGCATGAGCCATGGGTTAGTGCACCCACTCTAAAGATGAGGAAACAGGAATAGAAAGAATAGGAAGCTTGACTAAGGCACAAGCTCGCAGTGGTAGGTCCATGCCCAAAGCACATGTCTTCTCTCTGAAAAAGGAGTTTTGCCAGCATAGGCTCTCTTCCCATAGTTTCGGGCCAGGAATGTTGGTGCCAGCCTGAAGGCTCTGCACTATGACCTTGTTAACCTCACAGAAACCCGCACGGAGAAATGGGTTAGTTTGGAGGACTTGCTGGAGAGAAGACAAGTGCGTAAGTCAGCTCTTATTTAAGGAAGAATCAACTCTGCAGCATGCCCCAGTTTCCCATCTGTGGAATAGTCTCCTGTCTTCTTTCCAGCTTTTGGAGATGTAGTAAGGCTGAGTGACAGTACCAAAGGGGGGCATCCCATGCTGCCCCAGGGTTCCCCCATCCAGTCTAAGACTTGCATGCAGTCCCCCACCCCACCTCTCTTGGTCCCTTGTGTTTTGTGCTCTAACAATCCCATCCTGCTCTTCATCCACCAGCCTCCTTGCCCTTCTGCCCCAGTCCCTTTGCACTGCCTCTTGTCCCTCTCGCAAAGCCTTTTCTGATCCTCACTCTGTAAGAGAATCATACCCTCTGTCTTGATTGTATTGGTGGGATTTTAACTGACAGAGGTTACCAAGTGACAACACGAAGAGGCCAATGCCACTGAAAGTATTTATTATGTATAGTTTCCAAGAGAAAGGGGCACACTACGTCTTGCAGGACGACATGGGGAAGCAGCTGGTAGGTCGTGAGGCAGGAGGAGCCAGGACAAAGTAGGGCCCTGATTGTGTTTCCTATGGGAAGGAAGGGAGGAAAGCACAGGTTGAGTGGCTGAGCTGGTTGAAGATTGGCTGGTTTGCATGATGTTCGTGGTCTGGGGTGATTTAGGGCAGTGGGAGTATTGGCTTGGTGTGACAGTAGATAAAGGAGGTGGTGGGGGATTGGGGAATGAATTGGCTGACGTGCACGTGAAAGGCAAGTTCACAGGCAAGTTATGTACTATCTCTAGGAATTAGCTAGCCCTGGGAGGGACAGTCTCTTCCAGGCCAGCAGGGCCCCCAAGATGTCAAACCATCATAAAATACAGAAAATGAAAAACATAGCCAGGTGCGGTGGCTCATGCCTGTAATCCCAGCACTTTGGGAGGCCAAGGCAGGCGGATCACCTGAGGTCGGGAGTTCAAGACCAGCCTAACCAACCTGGAGAAACCCCGTCTCTACTAAAAATACAAAATTAACCAGGGTGGTGGCACATGCCTGTAATCCCAGCTACTCAGGAGGCTGAGGCAGGAGAATCGCTTGAACCCAGGAGGCAGAGGTTGCGGTGAGCCGAGATCGTGCCATTGCACTCCAACCTGGGCAATAAGAGTGAAACAAAACAAAACAAAACAAAGCATGATTGGCTGGGCACAGGGGCTCACACCTCTAATCCCAGTGCTTTGGGAGGCCAAGGCAGGAGGATTGCTTCAGTCCAGGAGTTCGAGACCAGCCTGGGTAACATAGCGAGACTCCCATCTCTGCAAAAATTAAAAAAATTAGCTGGACATGGTGGTGTGCAGACTGTAGTCCTCGCTATGTGGAAAGATCCCTGGAGTCCAGGCGTTCAAGGCTGAAGTGAGCTATGATTGCACCACTGCACTCCAACCTGGGCAACAGAGTAAGACCTCCAAAAAAAACTTTTTTAAAAACATGATTAACACACCCTCCTCTTTAACCTGGGAGTGCTTCTATGACTGAACTCAGCACACAGTTGGTGATTTTTTTTTTTTTTTTTTTTTTTTTTGAGATGGAATCTCCCTCTGTCACACAGGCTGGATTTTAATGGTGTGATCTCGGCTCACTGCAACCTCCGCCTCCCAGGTTCAAGCAATTCCCCTGCCTTAGCCTCCCAAGTAGCTGCGATTATAGGCATGTGCCACCACACCTGGCTAATTTTTTTGAAGTTTTAGTAGAGATGTGGTTTCACCATGTTGGCCAGGCTGGTTTCAAACTCCTGACCTCAACTGATCCGCCCGCCATGGACTCCCAAAGTGTTAGGATTACAGGCGTGAGCCGCTGCACCCGGCCCACAGTTGGTGATTTTGTTTGCTGTGTTTTTTTGTTTTGTTTTGTTTAGACAGAGTCTCACTCTAGGCTGAAGTGCAGTGGTACAAATATGGCTCACTGTAGCCTTTACCTCCCAGGCTCGAGCATTCCTCTCTCCTCAGCCTCAAGGTGTGCACTACCACACATGGTTAACTTTTCTTTCTTTCTTCCTCCCTTCCTTTTTTTTTTTTTTTGTAGAGACAGGGGTCTCACTATTTTGCCCAGGCTGGTCTTGAACCCCTTAATTCAAGCAATCCTCCCGCCTCAGCCTCCCATTGTGCTGGGCTTACAGGTGTGAGCCACCACACCTGGCTGTTTGTTTCTTTGGATGCTCATCTCCCTTCCTAAACTGTGAGCTTATCAAAAGCGGGATCCTCACCTTGTTCATCTTTGCACCTTCAGCACCTGCCATGTGCCTGCTATTTGTCTAGATTGAATACAAGGACTCTCCAGCCTGGCTGCATATGAGAATCATCTGGGAAGCATTTGAAACCCTTCATGTCTAGGCTTCACCTTCTGAGATTCTGGTCTAATTCACCTGGGGTGGGGCCAGGCATTGGTGATTTTCAGGAGTTCCTCAGGTGGTCTACTGGGCAGAACCACTGGGTAAGTGTTTGACTTCCCATTGATTTGTTGATTTTCCTGTGAGGAATTCTCTAGAAAGAAAGTAAGGGGATGGTTCCAGGTGTGGTCATTTAAAACACAGCAGGAAACCCAGGACCTGAAAACCAAGTACTTGCCCTGGGCTTAGTTACCTGATTGGTAGAACCTTACCCAAGTGTGAGCCAACCTGGAAGACTTGGGTCTGAACCAGGTGGTGGCCTCCATTATTCTGCAGGCTCCAGGCCACACTTGTTGGGGAAGGGGACGTTTCTAAATCCCCCCAGTGGCCAGGTGTGGTGGGTGGCTCACGCCTACAATCCCAGCCCTTTGAGAAGCCAAGGCGGTGGATCACCTGAGGTCAGGGGTTTGAGACCAACCTGGCCAACATGGTGAAACCCCATCTCTACTAAAACTACAACAACAACAACAACAAAAAATTAGCTGGGCGTGGTGGTGGGTGCCTGTAATCCCAGCTATTCAGGAGGCTGAGGCACAAGAATCGCTTGAACCCGGGAGGCAGAGGTTGCAGTGAGCCCAGATCACGCCATTGCACTCTAACCTGGGCAACAAGAGTTAAACTCCGCCTTAATCAATGCCTCCAGACTGGGAGCTCTGAAGATAGTTGTCAATCCGGTCTCTCTCCTGTCTGTGGCTGAAGGCCTGTTGCTCTCCGTGGTCAAACGTTGGACATCTTTCCCTGGACGCTGGTCTCAGTGGTTCCTCCCTCCAACCTTCTGCACCTGTCTCTGCAGCCTTCTTTTTCTGCATCTCTAGTGTCCCTTCTGCCTGACTCTCTGTGCATCTAGAAAGGCAGGAGAAACGGTAAGATAATTGTCTCCGCAGTTTCCACTCTTTTCCTTAGAATCCTTGGAAGGAGGAATGCTGGCAAACCCACCCATTCTTCTTTTCCTATTCTCTCCTGCCCTACATATCAGCTCCTCCCTGGAACTCCCCTGGAACTTTCTCCAACTGTCTCCCCAACTGCCAACGGCTGCCTCCTCTCCTGTGGCTCTAGGAATCTTCCTGAACCTCTCGAACTCTCAACATCCGCAGGCTCTGATTACCTTAAGGGCCCAAACTGAGGGGCACCCTGGAGGGAGTTTTCTCCCCACGTTCTCCAGGCCAGAAACCTGTCAAGGTATGTACCTTCCTGCAACCAGCACCCAACAGCTCCCACACTGTTCCAGGCAAGTGACAAGGGCTCTTCTCCCCTGTTTGTGTGCGGTAGGAATTTGCTATGAGAGAGAGGAGAGAGAGAAAAAAAACCTTGGACTAGGCAGCTGTTAGAAATTCGTGGGCTGGATGCGGTGGCTCACGCCTGTAATCCCAACACTTTGGGAGACCGAGGCGGGCAGATCATGAGGTCAGGAGATTGAGACCATCTTGGCTAACACGGTAAAACCCCGTCTCTACTGAAAATACAAAAAAAATTAGCTGGGCGTGGTGGCGGGCGTCTGTAGTCCCAGCTACTCGGGAGGCTGAGGCAGGAGAACGGCGTGAACCTGGGAGGTGGAGCTTGCCGTGAGCCAAGAAAGAAAGAAATTCGTGGTAAAGGTGGTGTTTCCGATTTTTTCACTCTAGTGTGATTTGAGCACATCATTTGAGGCATTATTTGTGACATTCTTCATGGTGTTTCTAGGTGCCTGTCTGTGAGCCTCAAACATTTCTCTAATTCTCCTCAGAAAGGCCACTTCGGTGAATTTCTCACTGCCTGAGTTTTGGGCTGTGATGAGCCTCACTGATTTCAGGCAGGCCTTACATCTGATAGATTTAGTGCGTTTCTTTCCTTTGTGAGGTCCTCATTCCCCCTTCTGTGATATAGGAATAAGGATCCCCATTTCCTCCCATCCTGAGAAATTTAGAGGGAACCAGAGATTGACTCTGTCCCTGCCAAGAGGGACGAGGTAAATACATAGCTTCAGTAGGCTCTAAGTTCAATTCTCACCTCCACCAGATGGACAAAACGTTCAACCTTTCAAGGGTGACATGACGGCAGGTGAATGTGTGAGGCACCACAATTTCATAGCCCCTCTGGAGCCTGCCATCCCATGGGTGAAGTGATTCATTAATAGATGCAATGTGCATCTATTAATGAAATGGGTTTATTAAGTCAACCGTTGGTTGCTGAGACCACCAAGCTGGGGCTACCTAAAAGAGGAACTTATGTCCCTAGAGTGGAAAGGTCCTGGCCCCCAGCCTCTGGCCCGAGGCCCTTTGGATAAATGGAGGGGTGAGGGAAAGGGTCAGAGCTGGGTTTATCTCACAGACACTCTCCTGACTCCTGGGGAATATAATTGTTGGGAAAATCCAGCCCTGGAGCTCTCTTCGCCAGCCCCATCATTGCCACCATGACTTCCTCTGTCTTCTGCTTGATAGAAGGAAAGTAACATCTCTTAAAACAGAGCAAGTGTAGACACCCTGTAACAGAGCATTCCCCATTCCTTCCTCCCGTTTCTTAGACATTGCTAGCATTCATGCACTTAACGATCAGCCATAACACTTGAGGCATTCTTGTTCTTAACTATTTTAAACAAACAGTTATCTGTAAGGCCAATTAAGAATAATAAAAATAAAATATTTTCCTTTACCTCCATTTAGTCCATCGTCGATATTCTTCCCTTCTTTATGTAGGGCCAAGGTTTCACTTTCCTTTTCATTGAAGGGCTTCTTTTAACATTTCATGCAAGGCAGGTGTACTGGCAAAATCTTCTCTCAGTTTTTCTTTGTCTTCATATCCTCTCCACTTTTGAAGAAAAATTCCGCTGGAAACAGATTCTAGGTTGATGGAAGTTTTAACTTTTTAAAACTGTTTCACTCCATTCTCTTCTCGCTTGCTTTCTGATGGGAAGTTTGATGTAATTCTTATCATTGTTCATTTAGAATAAGCCCCCCTGCCCGAGAAAAAAACAAAGGAAATTATATTTTTATACTTCTGCATTTCAAGACAATTTTCAGATTGGTCATCTGAAATGAAAGGTACATGAAAAGCAACCAAGAGTTGATAACAAAAGATGGCCCAAGTGCATATTGGGTGACTTTGGAATTCTTTCCCTGTCTTTAAATAGGACAATCAAAGGTCAGAATAGTTCCTTTACGACATACGGTTTTTACATGTGCGTGCTTATTTATGTAACAATTTATTAAGCATCTGCTATGTTCATAGTGCTGTGGGGAATGCAGAGACAAATGAGTCCCTCACAGGATGAAATATGTGCACAGAAAAGTAGAGCAGAAGGCAGAAATCAATGAATGGGAGGTGGGAGGAGCAGCTCTGCTCCTGGAGCTTCAGTGAGACCCAGATCTATAATGGGGGGGAAGCATGATCTTTAGGAATTCAATATCCACCCCTCCCTCTCTGATTTTCTCCCTTCCCCAACCCCCGAGGGGTAATGGAGCACCTCCTGGTCCCAGGCACTGTGCTGGTGGCAGACACAGCAATTCCTAGGCTACCTGGGGTCTCTCCTCCACGAAGGTAACAGCCTAGTGACAGAGAAATACCAGTAAATAAACAAAAATGGCCAGATATTATTATTCTATCCTGGTGGAAGCACTGCAGATGCTGTCTGCAGATACGACAAGATACCCAGGAAGGTACCCTAAAGGAAGTGATGTTTAAATAGCACATAAAGGTGAGAAAAAGTAAGCCAGGTAGGTCATGGGGCAGGAGACAAAGGCACCCCTTATAGACAGAACGGCTTGAGCAAAAAGGCCTAGAGGTGGGAGAGAGCATGGCTGATTGGGAAGACGGAGAGTAGTCCACACAGGCTGAACAAGAGGTCTACACAGTGAGGAGGATGGAGTGGCCAGTGTTGCCAAAGGGGGCTCTAGAGAACACTAGTTTCTGGGATTTTTTTTTCTCTCATTCTACAGGTTGTCTTTTCACTGTTTTGATAGTGTCCTTTGATGCCCAAAAGTTTTCCATTTTCATGGAGTTCAATTTGTCAGTCTACTTTTGCTGCCTCTGCTTTTGGTGTCATATGTAAATCAATGCCAAATACAATGTCATGAAGCTTTTCCCCTGTGTTTTCTTCTAAGAGTTTTGTGGTTTCAGCTCTTACATTTAGATCTTTGATCCATTTTGAATTAAAGCAAGGTTCCAACTTCATTGGTGTAAAGCAAGGATCCAACTTTATTCTTTTGCATGTGGCTATCCACTTGTCCCAGAATCATTTTCAGCACCCTTGCTGAAAATCATTTGAGCACACGCGCGCACACACACACATGCATACACTCATACACACATATGATGGTTTATTTCTGGGCTCTCTAGTCTATTCTGTTGGCCTATTTATCTGTCTTTATGCCAGTACCAAACTATTTGGATTACTGTAGCTTTGTAGTAAGTTTTGAAATCAGAAAGTATGAGTCCTTCAACTATGTTCTTCTTTTCAAGATTGTTTGACTATTTGGGGTCCTATGAGATTATATATAAATTTTAGGATGGGTTTTTCTATTTCTATAAAAAAATTTGGCATTTTGACAGGGGTTGCAATGAATCTATAGATCACTTTGAGTAACTTTGTCATCTTAACAAAATTAAGTCTTCCACTCCATGAACATTGAATGACTTTACATTTGTTTATCTCTTCTTTAATTTATTTTAGCAAAATTTTGTAGTTTCAGTGTACAAGTCTTTCACCTCCTTGGTTAAGTTTGTTCCCACTTTATTCTGCTTTATGTAATCATAAATAGAGTTGTTTTCCTAATTTCCTATTTGAATTCTTCATTTTTAGAGTGAAGAAATACATTTGATTTTTGTTTGTTGATTTTGTAAATTACAACCTTACTGAATTTGCTTATTAGCTCTAACAGTTTTTCTTTTTTAAAAAATTAGAGTTTTCTATATGTAAGATTGTCACCTGCAAACAGATAATTGTACTTTTTCCTTTCTAATTTGGATGGCTTTTACTTCTTTTTCTTGCATAATTGTTCTGGCTAGAACTTTCTATACATGATGAATAAGAGTGGCAAATGCATGCATCCTTGTTTTGTTCCTGATCTTAGAGGAAAACTTGAAGTCTGTCACCATTAAGTGTGTTGTTATCTGTGGGCTTTTTGTATATGGCCTTTATCATATTGAGGAAGCTTCTTTCCCTTCCTAGTTTGTTTTTATCATGGAAGTGTGTTGAGTTTTGTCAAATGCTTTTTTTGCATCAATTGAGATGACCATGTAGTATTTTTCCTTCATTCTATTAATGTGGTGTTATTATGTTGATTGGTTTTTATATGTTGAATCATGCTTGCATTCCAGAAATAAATCTCACGTGGTTATGTTGTATAATCCTTTCAGTGTTGAAATGATCTATGCTAATCTTTTGTTGCGGACTTTGCATCAGAGTTTCTAAGGGATGTTGCTTTGTGGTTTTCTTTTCTAACTTTGGTTAGAAGGTAGGCTTTGGTATCAGCGTAATGCTGGCTTCACAGAGTGAGTCAGGGAGTATTCTCTCCAATGTTTCGGAAGAGTTTGAGAAGAATTAGTGTTCATTCTTCTTTAAATGTTTGGTAGAAATCACCAGTAAAACTATCAGGTTCAGGACTTTTCTTCACTGGGGTATTTTTGATTACTGCTTCAGTCTTGGTAGGTTTTATGTTCCAGGAATTTGTCCATTTCTTCTAGGTTATCAAATTTATTACATAACCAACAACTTTACCCATTGTTTATATTAATCTTTTGTCACCCTTTTTATTTCTGTAAAATACTATTTATTTATATTTTTGTTTTTATAAATTTTAGAGTAATCCCCTCACCTTCATTTCTTATTTTAGTAATTTGAGTCTTCTCTGTTTTTTAATTAATCTGGCTGAAAGTGTTAGTTTTACTGATGTTTTTCAAAGAACCAACTTTTGGTTTTGTTGATTTTCTGTTTTTCTGTTCTCTATTTTATGTCTGTTGCAATCTTCAGTATTTCTTTCTGCTAGCTTTGGGTTATCTTGTTCTTTTTTTTTTTTTTCCTACCTCCTTAAGGTGTAAATTTAGGTTGTTGATTTGAGATCCTTCTTCTTTTTTAATATAAACATTTACAACTTCTCAATGTAAGCTTTTATAGCTATTTTACAGCATATACAGCTTTCACTGCATCCCATACATCTTGGTATACAGGTTGAGTTTCCCTTATCAAAAACACTTGGGACAAGAAGTATTTCAAATTTCAAATTTTCAGATTTTAGAATATTTGCATATATGAGATATTTTAGAGATGGGACCTAAGTCTAAACATGAAATTTATTTATGCTTATATACACCTTATACACAGCCTAAAGATAATTTTATACAATATTGTTAATAATGTTGTACATAAAACAAAGTTTTGACTGTGACCCATCACATGACGTCAGGTGTAGAATTTTTCACTTGTGGTATTCCATAGGCCTTCAAAGTTTTGAATTTTGAAGCATTTTAGAATTCAAATTTTTGGCTTGGGATGTATTGTGTTTTTTGTTTTTGAGACAATTTCACTCTGCCACCCAGGCTGGACTGCAGTGGAGCGATCTCAGCTCACTGTAACCTCCACCTCCTGGGTTCAAGCAATTCTCCTGCCTCAGCCTCCCAAGTAGCTGGGATGGGACTACAGGGGCCCGCCACCATGCCCAGCTAATTTTTGTATTTTTAGTAGATACAGGGTTTCTCCATGGCCAGGCTGGTCTTGAACTCCTGACCTCAAGTGATCCGCCCACCTCAGCTTCCCAAAGTGCTGGGATTACAGGTGTGAGACACCACGCCCAGCCAGTCTCCCATTTCTTTAATTGGTCTTCTGCCTAGTTGTTCTATTCATTATTAAAAGTGGAGTACTGAAATCTTCAATTACTGTTGTTAAGCTACCTATTTTTCCCTTCAATTCTATCCTTGTTTGCTTATATATTTTGGATCCCTGATGTTTGGTGCATATAGGTTTACAACTGTTATATCTTTTTGGTGAATTGATTCTTATTAATATACAATGCCCTTCTTTGTCTCTTGTTGTAGAACAAGACTTTAAAATCTGTTTTGTCTGATACTAATATAGCCATCCCTATTCTCTTTTTGTTACTGTGTACATAGGATATCATTTTAAATCCTTTCTCTTTCAATCTGTTTGTGTCCTTAGAGCTAAAGCAAGTCTATTGTGGACGGTATATAATTGGATCATTTTTAAAAAATCTAATCTGCCAATTTATAACTTTTGACTGAGGCATTGAACCCAATTAAATTTAAATTTAAATCCATTTACTGATAGACAATGACTCAATGACTTATTTTGCCATTTTGTTATTTGTTTTCTATATGTTTTAACTCTTCTTGCTTACTTGCTTGCATTCTTAAAAGATGGGGTCTCACTATGTGGCCCAGGCTGGCCTCAAACTCCTAGGCTCAAGTGATCCTCTCACCTCAGCCTCCCAAGCAGCTGGAACTACAGGCATGTGCCACTGTATCTGGCTGCTTTTCAGCTTTTTGTGTCCCTCATTTCCTCCATTTCTACCTTTCTTTACATCTAGTTGATTTTTTTGTAGTGACATGTTTTATTCACTTCTCATTTCCTTTTGTGTATATTCTATAAATACATTTTGTGGTTACCATGGGAATTACATATAACATCCCAAAGTTATAATGATCTAATTTGAATTGATACTAACTTAACTTCAATTGCATACAAACATTTTACTTATACAGCTCCATGCCCCCCCCATTTTGTGTTACCGATGTTACAGTTTACATTGTTATATATTATATACCCACTAATAGATATATAATTATTTTATTTGTTGTCTTTAAATCCTGTGCTATAGTTTAGATATTCGTGCCCTGCAAATCTCATGTTGAAATTTGATCCCCAGTGTTGGAGGTGGGGCCCAATGGGTGGTGTTTGGGTCATGGGGGCATATCTTTCATGAGTAGAATGCATTTCCAGGGGAGTGCATTCCAACGTTATTAGTTCCATGAGAACTGGTTGTTAAAAAGAGCCTGGCACCTCCCATTTTTCATTCCTGCTTTCTATTTCACTGTGTGATTTCTGCACACTCCAGCTTCCCTTTCCCTTCTAAAATGAGTGAGAAAAGGCCAAGGCTTTTCTCTTCTGCCCAATCTTCCGGCCAGCAGAACTGTAAGCCAAATAAACCTCTTTATCAATTGTCCAGCCCCAGGTGTTCATTTATAACAACACTAAATGGACTAAGACATCCTGTATTTAAAAGTGGAATTACAAACCAAAATTACAATAATACTGGCTTTTTTATTTGTCTGTGTGTTTACCTCAAACAAAGGTCTTGATATATTTCTTCACCTAGTTTCAACTTACTGCAGCTTTTTTTCAGTATTTCTTGCAGGGCGGCTCTAATGGTAATCAACTCCGTAAGCTTTTGTTTATCTGGGACTTTCTTAATTTCTGTCATATTAATATTTTGGAAGATACTTTTGCTGGACATAGAATTCTTAATTGAGAACTTTTTCTTCTTTCAGTACTTTGTATTGTCCCAATGCCCCCTGGGCTTCGAAGTTTCTGCTGATAAATCGACTGATAATTTTATTGAGGATCCCTGTACATGATGAGTCTTGTCTCTTATTGCTTTCACAATTCTTTGTCTTTGACTTCCAACAGTTTGATTCTAATGTGTCTCAATGTAGGTCTCTTTTAGTTTATTTTACTCGAAATTCCTTGAGCTTCTTGGGGCTTTAGATGGTCTATTGTATGTCTCAATCTGTAATCTTTGTCTCCAGTGTCTGAAGGTCTGTAGTTGGTCTGCTGTTTTTTTTTTTTTTTTTTTTTTTTTTTTTTTTTTGAGACGGAGTCTTGCTCTGTCTCCCAGGCTGGAGTGCAGTGGCCGGATCTCAGCTCACTGCAAGCTCCGCCTCCCGGGTTTACGCCATTCTCCTGCCTCAGCCTCCCGAGTAGCTGGGACTACAGGCGCCCGCCACCTCGCCCGGCTAGTTTTTTTGTATTTTTTAGTAGAGACGGGGTTTCACCGTGTTAGCCGGGATCGTCTCTTGATCTCCTGGCCTCGTGATCCGCCCGTCTCGGCCTCCCAAAGTGCTGGGATTACAGGCTTGAGCCACCGCGCCCGGCCTGGTCTGCTGTTTAATGAGCAATGCTGCCCCTTTTCCCTTAGGCAAAGCAAGACTAGTCCTGCAGGCAGACCCCAGACAGATTAGAGCATTGCACATGATGAGTCTGGCTCTGCTTCTTTGAGTTTAAGGGAGAGAACTAGGGCTTGAGCTACCATCTCCAGACCAATACTGCTGGCAGTGGAGGTGGAACAAGGTAGAAAGAAAATGAAATTTCCAACCTTTTTTTGGAGACGGAGTCTCGCTCTCTTGCCCAGGCTGGAGTGCAGTAGTGCTGTCATGCGCTCCGTGTGAAGAGACCACCAAACAGGCTTTGTGTGAGCAGTAAAGCTTTTTAATCACCTGGGTGCAGGCAGGCTGAGTCCGAAAAGAGAGTCAGCGAAGGGAAATAAGGGTGGGGCAGTTTTATAGGATTTGGATAGTTGGATAGTTAAAGAAAAATTACAGGCCGGGTGCGGTGGCTCAAGCCTGTAATCCCAGCACTTTGGGAGGCCGAGACGGGCGGATCACGAGGCCAGGAGATCGAGACCATCCTGGCTAACACCGTGAAACCCCGTCTCTACTAAAAATACAAAAAACTAGCCGGGCGAGGTGGCGGGCGCCTGTAGTCCCAGCTACTGGGGAGGCTGAGGCAGGAGAATGGCGTAAACTCGGGAGGCGGAGCTTGCAGTGAGTTGAGATCCGGCCACTGCACTCCAGCCCGGGCTACAGAGCAAGACTCCGTCTCAAAAAAAAAAAAAAAGAAAGAAAAATTACAGTCAAAGGAGGTGTTCTCTGGTAGGCCAGAGTCGTGGGGGGGGGGGGGGGAGGGGAGGGAGTGTGTGTCACAAAGTGCTCAGTAGGGGAGCTTTTTGAGCCAGGATGAGTCAGGAAAAGGAATTTCACAAGGTAATGTCATCACTTAAGGCAAGGACCAGACATTTTCGCTTCTTTTGTGGTGGAATGTCATCAGTTAAGGCAGGGGCAGGGCATTTTCACTTCTTTTGTGATTCTTTAGTTATTTCAGGCCATCTGGGCGTATAAGTGCAAGTCACAGGGGATGCGATGGCTTGGCTTGGGCTCAGAGGCCTGACAAGTGCGATCTCGGCTCACTGCAATCTCCACCTCCTGGGTTCAAGCGATTCTTCTGCCTTAGCCTCCCAAATAGCTGGGATTACAGGTGCCTGCCACCATGCCTGGCTAATTTTTGTATTTTTAGTAGAGATGGGGTTTCACCATATTGGACAGGCTGATCTTGAACTCCTGACCTCAGGTGATCTGCCCACGTCAGACTTCCAAAGTGCTGGGATTACAGGCATGAGCCACCGTGTCTGGAAAAATTCCTATTATTTTGAAGGAGGCTTTTAAAAAATTTTTGAGACAGGGTCTCCATTTCTCACCCAGGGTGCAGTTAAGGAGGCTTTCTTTGATTAGGCATTACTTGGCTGCTCTAACCTTTGGCTGTTTTCCAGAGCTCCTATAAAGTTAGTTCAGCCAGTTTTCTCTCTCTCTCTGGGTGGGTGGGTGTGTGTGTGTGTGTGTGTGTGTGTGTGTGTGTGTGTGTGTGTGTGTAGCTTTCCATGAGGGAACAAGAGCTTGGAGCTTCCTAGTCATCCATTTTGCTGACATCCCCAGGATGATTTTTTAAAACAGCTTTATTGCTACATGCTTCATATATCTCACAATTCATGAATTTTGAAGTATATAATTCAGTGGTTTTTAGTATATGTATAGATATGTGCAACCATCACATAGTCAATTTCAGAACATTTTCATCACCTTTAAAAGAAACCTCATACCCTTTAGCTATCATCCCATACCTTTCATTCCCGTCTTACCCCACCTCCACCTCCAGCCTTAGCAACCACTAGTCTACTTTCTGTCCCTATATATTTGCCTATTCTGGACATTTCATATAAATGGAATCATACAATATGTCCTCTTTTGCGACTGGCTGCTTTCACTTAGCACAATGTTTTCCCCCATGCCGCCCGGGGCCCCCACCCTGGGCTCTGTAGAGGGCACAGGATACTGAGAGTAGAGTGGGAGCAGGATTGCATGACGGAGTAGCCAGATCATTGGACTGGTCCAAATTTGAAGTTGCACCCAACAGCTGCAATGTGAAGATAAGGGGAAAGAAATTGAAGATGTTAGCAAGTGAATAGTACAAAGGTTTGCAAGACCCAGGTACCAAAGGGAAGGTAGTCAGAATAGGTAAGGAAAAAGGAGAATGGTCAAGGGACCAGAGTTTAGAATCAAATGAAAGACTAAGTGCAGAGAAGTAACAAGAGGGTAGAGGAAGGAGAAGAGATGGTGATCAGAAGAGCTGCTTGAAATCAGCTGGGCATAGTGGTGCGTGCCTGTAATCCCAGCTACTTGGAAGGCTGAGGCGGGAGAATCACTTGAACCTAGGAGGCAGAGGCTGCAGTGAGCTTAGATCATGCCACTGCATTCTAGCCTGGGTGACAGAGACTCCATCTCAAAAAAAGAAAAAAAAAACTGCTTGAATTTAATATTTTAGGAATTTAATATTTGTAGTGATGACAGTGTCTAAGAAAGTGGCCATGGGAAGGGAGGTTGGAAAGGAGGGAGGGGAAAACGTTGGTAGAGGCATCCAAAATAGGCAAATTCATAGAGATAGAAAATAGATTAGGGTTGTCAGGGGCCGGGGTGAGGGAGGAATGGGGTGCTACTGCTAATAAGTACAGGACTTCTTTTAGGTTGATGAAAATGCTCTGTACTTTGGTAGTGGTGATGGTTGCACAAGCTTGTGAGCATACAAAAACCCACCGAATTGTACATATTAAAAGGGTGAATTTTATGTGTGAATTATATCTCAATTAATTTTTTATTAGGAATCAATGAAAAAATTCAGGGGGATTTGTTCACTATAGTTCAGAGATTCCAGAGGGCCTACGTGGAAATGTTTAGGAGGGAGAGAAAGAATAAGAGTCTATGTCTGGGTAGAAAAAGGAGGTGAGGCCTGGGCAATGATTGGAGGATGTCAGGCACAGGAGGCCTGGAGGGGTAAGAAGGGAGTGGAGAGTTTCAGCAGCAGTGGTTCAACAGATCCTAGTAGCTGGAGGGACCAATGTGTCTCTGGAAGCCACAGGTTTGGCTTGAATGGTGGTGTCTGGAGGTGGTCCCAGCCCAGGTAACTGAAGGAAGAGAGGGGGACTTCAAGGGTGGGCACCAAGAAATCTAGCAATGGGACTTTCCAGGGTGAGAGAATTAAGCAAAACCAGATGGTGATGGGGAGGGAGAATGGTCACTCCTCAAGCTTGAACACAGCTTTCAGATCTTAGGTTTCAAATATGAATCAAAGTCCTGAAAATCCCCAAGAGAAAGATCGGGTTTGAAAATCCCAAGAACCACTGCATTCTGCCAGATCTCTCTGCACAAAAACAAGCCACAGAAGGTTAGATAAATAAGCAAAAGGCATCCAGGGCTAAGGGCCAACCTGAGTGATTAGTTTCCTACTGATGTTTACACGGAGTTGTGAGCTGTTAAGTGAAAATAAGGATGATCAGAAACGGACGTGGTGTGTGTTATGCATTTAAACAAGAATTTTATTAAACCTCTATATACTCCATGTAAGGTGCTCAGAATGCTGGACAGTCTCCGTGCTGCCTCCCAGAAGCTTATAGGCTGGGTGATTGAGGGAGAAACTATCACTAAGCAAATAACTACAAAATAATTTATTACAACTATATAAGAATAATGAAGAAAGCAGTAAGGTGCTCTGATTGTTTATAAAAGGAATCTGATGGATGCTAGGGGTGAGAGCAAGTTTCTCTCAGGAAATGGCATTTCAGCTACCCCCCTAATGAAGGTGGGAAGTGGGGTCGGTGCCTATCACAGCCCTGGGATAGAAAGGAGCTTGAGGAACCTGCCAGAGGTAACATGTGAGAGGAGGAGGAAGTCAGCTAGAGAGACAGGAAAAGCCTGATTTCACAGGGCATTGTGGTCCACGTGGAGGACTCCGGGGTCCTTCTCCCAAGAACAAAGGGAATGTAGAGGGAGTAAGTAAAAGGCAATGGAGCAGCTACAGAGTGCAGTGGAGCCAGGTGGTTAAGAGCGTGGACTCTGGGCTGGGTGTGGTGGCTCATGCCTGTAATCCCAGCACTTTGGGAGCACGGAGGTGGATCACTTGAGCCTGGGAGTTCGAGACCAGCCTGGGCAACAATGCAAGACCCTGTCTCTAAAAAAAATACAAAAATTAGCCAGAGCCGTGGTGTGCCTGTAGTCCCAGCCACTTGAGAGGCTGTGGCAGGAGAATCCCTTGAAGCCCAGAAGGTGGAAGTTGCAGGAGCCGACATCACCCCATTGCACTCCAGCCTGGGCGATGAGAGTGAGACCCTGTCTCAAAAAAAAAAAAGCATGGACTCAATGGACTCAACCCAGTTTCAACAGGTTCAACCAGAGCCTGGGGTTTAAATTCCAGGTCTGCCACTTCTTGGTGACCAAGACCAGGTTTTAGCTAATGTCACTGTGCCATCTCCTCCTCCATAAGATGGGGTGATAATAGTGCCTATTTCCAAGGATTGGCATGAGGATTTGGAGACAAAAGTGCCTGGCACGTGGAGTAAGGAAGAACTGCCACTGGAAGTGGGCTCAACAGCAGCAACCTGCACTGTGGGCTCTCCCTGCCTCCAGGCTGCCATCACTGTGCTAAAAGAGTTGACACCCAGGAAAGTTGAGGCTTCTCTAGTGGATGCCATTTGTAAGATGAGTTTCTTGGTCTTGGGCAGCCCTTCTGGCAGCATCTCCTTGACTGTGGCTGTCCTGTGAGCTGTATACAGACAAGGCCATGCTCAACCTATACCCCAGGGCCTAACATGGGGTAGGCACATGGGAGGTGCTTAATGCCTGTAAGTGAAGTGGGTTGCAAAGGAATGAATGAATGGATGGATCTGTGAGAGAATACTTACACTATTCATAAATTATTGAGCATTTACTATGTTCCAGGCTCCTTACTGAGGGCTTAACCTGGTTGATTTCATTCTCACGATGATCTTGTGAGGAGGCTACTATTCGACTCTTTCCAGTAGGGGAGATCTTGGGAATACGTTTTTTGGTTGGGGGCAAGGGGAGTCCTGGTTGTATTTCAGGGAGCTTAATGATAGAGAAATGTGTTTAATATGTAGCCCCAAAGGGGGGCTTTTTGCTACAGGTTGGGATCCTGGAGGCAGGAATTAAACCAGAAAGCAGACTATGCTAAAAGTAGTTTCTCTAAAGATCTAGCTGCGTGTACTTTACAGCAATGATCTCATATTCCTTAGCAAGGCACCACCGTGACAGCAATTATTTTACTTGTTTGTGAAAAGGAAAAGTGGTGTGTTCTAGGGAGACGCAGTGGCCTCCCCAGCATCCAGAGAGAGCTCAGAGCAGAAGCCAGGAGTCCTGAGTTGCTGGCATGTCTCTCCCACCCCCGCCTCTGAGAAGCAGAGAGCAGAGAGCAGAGCTATTGGAAAGGCTGTGGCAAGCCGCCTTTGTTCTTCTCCTTGCCCACTCAGGCTCTAACCAGAGTCCCACATGCACCTGGTGGCAGGACTGTTCCCTAAGGGAATGCGGGCAACAGTCCCTGGCTCCCCTTCTTCCCGGTGCAGCGCTGGGGCAGACCACCGCTTTCTGAGCCCCAAGCAGCTCCCCAGACCTCCTTCTCCAGAGATGATTATTTTGGGAGAGTGCTGAGTTCAGCACAGCTGCAAGGTGCAGCCAGACGCACCCTTCTGTCCTCAGCTGGCCCTTCGGAGCTGGCTTTGGGCTAGGGTGCGCCTGCCCAAGCCCAAGTCCCTGCAGCAGTCCCTCCTACACAGGGTTACTGTGTCCAAGCACCTCCACCTTGGGGAAGCTCACAGGCTGTGGAGACAGGTGGAAGAATGGGGGCTAGGAGAGGCAGAGCCGGTCTGAGGGGCACAGCCCAACTCCTAGCCCTGAGCCTGGGGTCACCAGCTTCCCAGGGCTTGCCTTACAGCCAAGGGGCAGGCTGGCCTTCGGCCAGCTGACCATCCCCAGGCCAAGAGCAGGGAGTGGACGAGGAGCTGAACTGAGAAGCTTATATAAGCACTTCTACTTTGCAGCCTGCTGTCTGCCCTGGCAGCCAGGACAAGAGTGACAACAAAGCTGTGTCCTGCCAGGGGGAGGGGCCTCTGCCAGGAATGTACATTGAGTCCAACTTGGAGGAGGCCCAGGTCCTCCCAAAGTGCTTGTGTCCGGGTGGTGGACTGGATTAGCCGCGGAGCCCTGAAAGCTGCCTGCCTTTCTCCCTGTGCTTAACCAGAGGTCTCTCTCCTGCCAAGTGGGCCCCTGGGGTGGGGGGCACAGGTATTTGGCAGGAAATGCCCTGCAGGGGATCCAGCTGCTCTAAAGCTCCTTCTGTTCCAGGTGCCCATGGGTTGGACAATGAGGCTGGTCACAGCAGCCCTGTTACTGGGTCTCGTGATGGTGATCACTGGAGACGAGGACGAGAACAATCCGTGTGCCCAAGAAGCCCTCTTGGACGAGGACGCCCTTGTGTGCCAGTAAGTCAGGGCAGGCTTGGAGGCGGGAGGCACAGAGGCTGCCAGGCAGGTGGATCGCAGGGAGGGGTATTTCCAAAACCAAGGAGCACCATCTCCTGAGCCTGATTTTATGGGGAAGACAGAACACACGTCAGGTCTGGAGACCACCTTGATGGAGGATGGCACTGAGAAAGGGACTTAGAAACAGACTCCTTCCTGCCTTCCAGAATGCACCTCTCCCAGGACCAGGAGGGCTGTGTATATGGTTGGCTCTGCTTGGGCCCTCCAAACCTGGGGGGTCTTGGCGGAGGCAGGAGGCTGAGACCCTCAGAGAGAGACCCAGAGAGAGAGACCATCCCTCCCTATAGCCTGAATGCCCCCTCTCCACAGAACCCCGACCAAGAGGCGTTTTAATGAAAGAAGGTGTGTGATTAGACCCTTCCTGTGTGAGAGGTGTTTTTCAACGATGGGACCTAGGAGTGTTTGTGCAGGGGCCCTTTAGGGATCATGGCACCGGGTGGAGTTGGGTGATGAGGCTGGCTTCTTCCCTCCCAAGGGCACAAGCTGCTTCTACTTTGGGTAAGCTGGAAAGCCTGGCGTTCGGCTCTCTCCTCACTGACTCTGCCGGTTAGAAAGCAAGCCTTCATTTATCTGGACTTGTGGGTCATCCTGAGGACTCCCCGGGCCAAATTGATGCCAAACCTCCCTGCCAGTTTAGTGACTGAGGGGGGGACACCCTGCTGAGCCCATGTGTGAGAAATGGGACAGGAGGAAAAAGAACTTTGACGACCTACTCTCTTCTTTTTTTTTTTTTTTTTTTGAGACGGAGTCTGGCTCTGTCGCCCAGGCTAGAGTGCAGTGGCAGGATCGCAGCTCACTGCAAGCTCCGCCTCCCGGGTTTCCGCCATTCTCCTGCCTCAGCCTCCTGAGTAGCTGGGACTACAGGCGCCCGCCACGACGCCCGGCTAGTTTTTTGTATTTTTTAAGTAGAGACGGGGTTTCACCATGTTAGCCAGGATGGTCTCGATCTCCTGACCTCGTGATTCGCCCATCTCGGCCTCCCAAAGTGCTGGGATTACACGATCTTTTGTACCTTTGAATTTTCACAAACATTACTGTTCATAAAAATATGTTTGTTTTTCTTTTTTATTTTATTTAAAACATTTTTGACAAATATTACTTTTAGAACCATAAATACATGTCTTCTCTTAAAGTTATGTAGTTGAATCCTTCTTAAAAAGTAACATTTTGGTTGGATTCAGTGGCTCACATGTGTAATCCTAGCACTTTGGGAGGCCAAAGTGGAGGATCACTTGAGCCCAGGAGTTTGAAACCAGCCTGGGCAACATAGAGAGACTCTGTCTCTACAAAACAGTTTAAAAACTAGCCAAGCATGGTGATGCACACCTGTAGTCCCAGCTACTCAAGAGGTTGAGGTGGGAGGATCGCTTAAACCCAGGAGGTCAAGGCTGTTCTGAGCCATGATTGCACCACTGCATTCCAGCCTGGGCAACAGAGCCAGACCCTGCCTCAAAAAAAAAAAAAAAAAAGTAACAAACATTCAGTACATTTTGAAAAATCTTGTTAAACAGTTCTGGGTGTAGACTGGGCACGGTGGCTCACGCCTGTAATCCCAGCACTTTGAGAGGCTGAGGCAGGCAGATCACGAGGTCAGGAGTTTGAGACCAGTCTGACTGACACAGTGAAACCCCGTCTCTACTAAAAACAAAAAAATTAGCCGGGCATGGTGGTGCACGCCTGTAATCCCAGCTACCCAGGAGGCTGAGGCAGAAGAATCCCTTGAACCTGGGAGGCGGAGGTTGCAGTGAGCCAAGATTACGCCACTGCACTCTAGCCTGGGCAACAGACTAAGACTCTATCTCAAAAAACAAACAGTTCTGGGTGAAGTTTTCATGTGGAAGGAGGAAGAGAAACATGGTTGCCTCTCACAAGTGGGATCTAATTTTCTAGGTGCTCTGCTGAGTGAGCCAAGGGGCTGGCAGGCTTCTCGCTCTGAGCAGTGCAAGGTCAACGCCCTCATAAGCAGGAGAGGTCAGCTGGGCCAGGGTACAGCAGGCCTGGGCTGTGATAATGGCCCCTTAAGGAGGACCTCAAGGGTTCCTGGTGTTTCCCACACTGTGGGAAATTAGGATGTCTGTAGGGTTGCTGGAGGTGACCAGCCTGAGGCTCTGGGTGCCCTAGGCTCTGCCCTGCCAAGGTCACATCTTGGTACCCTGGTGACCCATGCATGGGGGCACACATGGGAAGTCCCAGGGCACCTTCTGTGTCCCAGGTTCTCTGCTGGTGCTTGGACTCCTTGACTTCTCTCACTGTCAGTGATGAACCTACAGAGTCTATGTTAGCACCCCCATTTTGCAGATGAAGAGTCCCCAGAGATTAAGAAATCTGCCCACAGTGTTTACATAGCTTCAAAGTGGCAGAGCCAAGATCTAGTGCCCTTGTCTGACTCCACACTCATGCTCTTTCCCTATCTGCTTCTGCTGACGACCTTCACCCCGGGTCCAGGGCTCCCAAACTCGAGTCAGGGGGAGCCATTCTCAAGACTCCTGGAATACGCCAGCAGGTCCCCAGTTTGAGAAACAGATTTGTGACCCTAAGGTTGCATGCCAGGAAGATGTCTTTTGATTTCAAGCCATCATCGTGAAAGAGGAGATTTGTCTTTATTGCCATAGAAGTTTTTGTTTGGAAGAGATCATCATGAGTGATGATGAAATGAAAATACGCCAAGGACAGATAGGACCCCTGAGGAGACAGCAGGACCTCCTGCACTGACGCCCACCTCAAGATCCCCACTCAGCTCAGGCTCTGACCTTGGCAAGAGATCCCCCAGAGAAGGCACTCCTCTCGTGGGCATTTGGAGTCTACCAGGGAACTCTTAAAGATTGGACTCAATGCCTAAAAGTATTCATCTATAAGGGAGGAATTTTATGTACTGTGACAAGCAGTGAGACATTGTTAAGAGAAAAGCTTCTCGGGAATCGGACCTTCCCTGCTTCTGAGATACCCCAGACTAGACCAGCAAAACCACCGAGAGTCCCAACCCTGGGCTCAGTCGCAGAATTGAAAGAACTGTGATCCTCCAGCCCTGCAGCCGGGAGGTGAATCCACTCAACAAAGCCCTCCTGCTGCCATCCAGTCAGCCCTGCGAGCTCCCTTGGGGATGGCAGCTGCTGCTCAAAGCGTCCTGCTTTTTGGTGTTGAAAAGCTCCGTTCTTCAGAACATGCATTCTTATCCCAAGGCCCTGTTGCTCTTCTTGAACATCAACCCACCTTTTCCAGTGCAGATCCAGGAGGTGCACAAGCTAGTCTATCTTCTCATCTTCTTTGTGGTCATTCATGTGTGTGGTGACAGATGCCATGCCCTGCCCCTTCATCCCCAGCTCCCCCCAACCTGGGCAGTCATCCCCAGTCCTTCAGTCTCTCTCAGGGGCCTTGGTTTCTCTTCTCTTTAAATACATTTCTTTCAGAGACAGAGTCTTGCTCTGTCACTTAGGCTGGAGGGCAGTGACCTGATCATAGCTCACTGCAGCCTTGAACACCTGGGCTTGAGCAATCCTCCTGCCTCAGTGTCCTGAGTAGCTGGGACTACAGGTGCATGCCACCACGCCCGGCTAAGTTTCTTATTTTTCGTAGAGTTGGGAGTCTCCCTATGTTGTCCAGGCTGGTCTCAAACTCCTGGGCTCAAGCAATCCTGCCGCCTCAGCCTCCCAAAGTGCTGGGATTACGGGGCATGCACTGCTGGATACAGTGGCTCATGTGTGTAATCCCAGCACTTTGGGAGGCCAAGGTGGAGGATCACTTGAGCCTAGGAGTTTGAGACCAGTCTGGGCAACAAAGAGAGACTCCGTCTCTACAAGACAGTTTAAAAACTAGCTTGCTGCTTTTCAAGTGGGGTGACCCACGCTTTCACAGTTTCCCTCTTCAAGGCAGCCTCATATCCCATGTGTCTTTTTGTCATCCTCACTGCCTTAGTCTGTTCAGCTACTGTAACAAAATACCTTAGACTAGGTCATTTCTAAACAGCAGGAATGTATTACTCACAACTCTAGAGGCTGAGAAGCGCCAAAATCAAGGTGCTACTGGATTCAGTGCGTGGTGCGAGCTTGCTCTCTGCTTCAAACACGGCACCTTCTTGCTGCGACTTCACCTGGTGGAAGGGAAGGGTAGCTCCCTTCAGCCTCTTTTATGAGAGTGCCTTTTATAAGGGTGACTTAATCACCTCTTCCAGGTCCCGCTTGTTAATACCATCACACTGAGGATTAAATTCCAGCATATAAACTTTGAGGAGACACCAACACTCAGGCAATAGCACTCACTGAGGGGCAGCTGAAATTCTAAGCCCTTCATACAGGCACAGCTGAGAAGCCATGTTTTTAGAGACAGGGTCTCACTCTGCCACCCTCTGTCACCTAGGCTGGAATACAGTAGCAGGATCATGGCTCACTGCAACCTTGACCTCCCAGACTCAAGCAATCCTCCCACCTCAGCCTCCCATATAGCTGGGACTACAGATGCGTACCACCACACTTGGCTAATTTTTTCTATGTTTTATAGAGACAGGATCTCACTACATTGCCCACGCTGGTCTCTAACTCCTGGGCTCAAGTGATCATCTCACCTCAGCCTCCCAAAGTGCTGGGATTACAGGCTTGAGCCACCACGACCAGCCCTTGTGATCTAATTCTTGCCATGACAGAGACTCACATGACCACCTAGCTCAAACTGAAGCCTGGAGGAATGAAATAGCTCACTAGGGAAAATGTGTGGTGCAGGGAAGAAAGTGCAGCCAAGCCCACTGTACTCGTTCTCTGTTGTACACAACAGATCACTCCAACACGTAGCAGCTGCAAATAGGTGTTGTCCTGCAGTTTCTCAGTTACTCATCTGGAGATGGGAATAGTGTTAAGAGCTGCCTCAAGATATGGTTGCATGAAATTAAATCCTACATATGTGATGTCCCTGATCTATTGGGGTGGCCCAGTAAAAGTCATGCCCTTCGTCCCCAGTCCCTTATGTAGCGTTAGTTCATGGCAAAGCTTGGGCCAGGGCCCCTGATCTTTTCACTCCACTCCCCAGGGTGCCTCCAAGTCTTGTCATGGAGATCAGGAGATCCCCAAACTCTCCGGATGGAAATTAGAATGAATTCCATGTCAGGTAAACCATAAGCAGCAAGGGCACACAGGAAGGTGGCACCTTTGAGGCTTTCTGGTTTTAATGCAAGTTGTTTGTTTTTGAGATAGAGTCTTGCCCTGTCACCCAGGCTGGAGTGCAGTGATGCAGTCATGGTTCACTGCAGCCTCTACTTCCTGGGCTCAAGTGATCCTTCCACTTCAGCCTCCCAAGTAACAGGGACTATAGGCATGCACCACCCTGCTTGTTTTTTTTTTTTTTTTTAATTTTTGGTGGAAACAGGGTCTCACTATGCTGCCTAGGCTGATCTCAAATTCCTGGGCTCAAGCGATGCTCCCACCCCAGCCTCTCAAAGAGCTGAGATTATGGGCATGAGCCACCGTGCCTGGCCTTGAATGCAAATTTTAAAGTATATTTTCTCACTAACTTTAATTTTTGATTCAGCTCACCTCAGGTTTGTCCAGATCATCTTGTAACTCGATTTGATAATCAGAATTGTTGGTCACCAGCTCTGTGCCATCTGCAGATCAAATAAATTTCTCTCTGTGTCCTTCTCCAAGCCTTTGCTAAAGCAGCTGAGCCAGGCAGAGGCCTGCACACGCCCCTTTCCCGTCATCCTAGGTGGGGCAATATGCTATCTTCAAACGCTGGCCTGGCAGTGCCCTATGGGTGTGAGGAGAGGGGCAGGGACACGACCCAATCCCTGGTTCGCTGGCATGTGCCCTGTCCTTCAGGGCACTCTCTGTGGCTCTGCACCCCCCTCACCAAATAACGATTTGCCGATTTTGCTTCTTTGATTCTTTTGATATTTACAACAATTCCACTCTGATAAAAAGGGGGGAGGGGTTGTGGGCATGAGGGCGTCCCTCCACCCTCAGTTTCCCTCCTCCGTGCCTCTCGTTTTCCCGTGCTGTGCTGCTTGCTGTCTGTCTCTCTGCCCTTGGAGGGTCCCCTCTCTGCCTCGCATCTCGCTAGCTGCAGCAGCAAGGAGCTGCAGCAGAAACAAACCAAACGGTCCTTAAGATGATGCTAGGAAGATAAAACTAGTCCCCTAAAACTTCCCCAAAAGCTGTGAAAATCTTGCCATCCACCTAGAATTGCTGTAAGTGTGCAAAGAGTTAGAAGACACAGATTTGCTCAGCAAGACCTTGACTCGTCCTGCTTCCACCCTCTGAGACCAGAGTACCTGACTTCTGGTATTGGGGGTGCTGGCCCGCCGAAGTGTCCTGGTCCGCGGCTGCCAGGTGCTGGGGGCTCAGCGGCCTTTTGCCTAAGGCTGGAATTCAGGAGCCACTGAAAGAGTAGGAGGTGGAAGGTGGGAGGGGGAATGCAGGGCTACCCACCAGGAAGCTGCTCTTGGCCTATTCCCAGGCCCCAGCTTCAGGGAGCTGTCCCTCCAGAACTGTTCTCCAAATTACATCCTCACAGGGTCCCCTGAGGCATCACCTGCAGCAAGGCACTGTGGACAGCTGTGGGTGGCTACTGGCAGGCTGTAGAGCAGCTTAGCCATGCAAGGCTGTTAGGAAAGGCTGGGGACCTGCAACACCCACTCCATACCCACACCCCTTCTCTCTCAGTGATGCCTTAACCCACATTAACCCTACAGAGGCCTTGGGTCGTGGAGATAAAATGTAATAGAAGGGCAAGCAAAAACAGTTTTTAAAAATGTCTTTGAAAAATCTTACCTGCATTTCTGAGTTTCAAATATAAGCATGCACTGAAGGCCAGCCTGGTGCAGTCATGGCCCGGCCCGCTGTGCCCTGCCCTGCAGACTCTGTCGCTTTGCTCTGCATCATATTTTCTTCCCTTCCAGAGAGCCACATTCTCAGAATGCCGGTGCTGTTCGGGGCCCTTCTTCTCCGGGAGCAAATAGATGAACCAGTTCATTCATACTCACACTCTTAGTGAGCCAATGTTTTACCCCCTGAGGGATGTTTGCATTTTGAAATGGAACCTAGGCTATGGTCAATGCTTAACCCAAAGAAGCCAATTCTTCAGCTAATGGCAGGATTTCAGGCATGGGGAGCTCTTGATTGTTTAGGGGAGAGAGAACCTCTATGCCCTTGAAGGAAGGTATGCTGACTTGCTAAGCCTTTCTTTCTGTAATAAGAATGTTTCTGAAAAGCAATCTATAGGTACTGTTTTTATAAACTCAATCCTACTTTAAAGACATTAAGTTTGCCTGAGGATATCTATTCTTCTAGGGAAGTAAACACTGATGATAATTAATATTACACTTTCTGATGACTTATAACATGCGAGGTTCTGTTCTGACCAGTGACCTCGATTTTACTCCTCACACTGACTCCATGAGGGAGGAATTATTAGCATCCTCAGTTTACAGGTGAGGAAACTGAGGCACAAGGCGGTCAAGTAACTCTTGGGCCACACAACTAGTTAGTGGCAGGTTTGGGATTTAATCCCATTTCACTTTACATTCCCAATAGTGCTAGACTGAAGCCTTGGGAACCCCAGGCTCCCCTAAAACCCTGACACAGGGCAACCTCCCTCTTCTCTTCATAGGGGCCTTGAAGTTTTCTACCCAGAGTTGGGGAACATTGGCTGCAAGGTTGTTCCTGATTGTAACAACTACAGACAGAAGATCACCTCCTGGATGGCGCCGATAGTCAAGTTCCCGGGGGCCGTGGAAGTGAGTGAGCAGGGCTGTGTTAAAGCAGGGCGGGGGAGAGTGGGGGGGTCTTAATGTTCCTGCAGGCTTGCTCATCTGGGTGACTTGAAGCTGCATGCAGAGCCATCTGGGTTGGGTCTGGTGGCAGCAGATGGCTGTTGACATAAAGTTGTGCCTTCCTTAGAGTGGACTTGAGGAGAAGGCTGGGGGCCGGTGGGAGGGCTGCACACTGGAAACTGGTGATGGTTGAGGCCACTCTGCCCAGGCCTCCTCCTGCTCCCCTGCTCTGGGAGCTCCTTGGCTGCCCCTGAGATCTGGGCCCCCGAGCCTGGTGGAGACCAGCTGGTGTGTGCTTTGGAGTTGGCAGCTAAGTGGAAGAAGGGGTGGTATGGGAGCAGTCCTCTCCCAAGGTGCGGGGTGTCTGGGTCTTCAGATGACTTCTGGGCTGGAGAGAAGCTGGTATTTACCAGGACAGGCAGAGGTCAGTGCATCGTGACGCTTTGTTGTTGCAACATGAGACACGCTCTTCTTTTGCCCAAAGTTGTGTGAAAGAAGAACAAAGCATTTTAGGAATTGGAAATAACTATTTTAGTGGGCAGTGATTAGTACTATTCTGGAAGCTTTCCTTGTGGGGTCTGGGAAGCCTGGGGAAGAGTCACAGAAGTGGGAAATGGGTCTGCGGAGTGTGTTTTGGGGGAGCTGATCTGGCCTTCTGGTCTCCGCTTCTTTATTTCTTGACTCCTGGGCCAGACTGAGCTCCCAGAGTGTCAAGGGTGGAGACTGGCCTCTTTTCTGCTGTGTTTTAGAAGGAGGTGCTGGTGCCAATCTAGGCAGGACTCGGGTCACAAATGTGTGGAGATGGAAGGGTCATGGCTGGGATGTGACCAAGTACACACATCAAGGCTGACCTTCTGGTCCCTTCTGAGCAGCGTGGCAGAGAGCGGCCAGAAGGGGTTTTTCCTTCCCCGCAGTGCTGCCTTGGTTAGACCTCATGCAGTCAGCTAAGCCCAGTAGGACAATAAGCTCCGGAGGGCGGCAGCACACAGGTTACTCCAATGCGGCGGATAGACTCTTCTCTTCCTTGAAGTATTTTTCACTATCAGAGAGCAAATAGATTGTTAAGAGGCTGCTATCATGAAGCTTTGATAGGTTGTCTTCTTTGCAAACATGACAGACACCCTTTCCTTTGGGAAGACGAGCAATAAAGCACACATGTGTACATGTGTACACATGTACACACACATTTGCATGCACACACATGTGCACACAACATCAGCCCTCCTCCCTGGAAACCCTTGGACTGGGCATACCTGTGGACAGCCAAGAGGAGCAGAGAAAGGAAGGCTGCTGATTGTGACTCCTGGGATGGGAGGTGCAGAGCCACAGAGGCCGGGCAGGAGCCCAGTCTCTTAGAGGAGTATATGCCACTCTGTGGGACAGGACTCCTGGCTTCACCATCCATTCACGTCTCTTGGGGTTTGTCCCTTATATAGTGAGGTTCAGTCAGATGCTTTCACAGGCCAGAGACAATCCCAAGGGGATTCTCCCAAAGGGCTCCCTTCTGCGTGCTGATGATGCTGCAGACATCCACTAGATGGCAGTGTAGACTTTTCTGAGCACCTAGTGTCCTTCAGAGCAGGGATTTGAAGCCTGTTGGGAAAGTCTTTGGTTTGATTGGGTTTTGTCGCCCTGGGTTATCAGCACATAACACAAAGACGACATCACCCCGCCACATCCTGAAGTCTTGCACTGTTAAACCCATTCTGTCTCAGCCCAGAGGTGGGGTGGGGGGAAAACCGATGTGAAACGTAGAGATTTATGACGGACACAGAGCTGTGGTCAAGAAAGCCAGGGAGGGCGAAGATTTTACAAAGGAAGATTTGGTCGAAGCTGTGGGAAGAAGAAAAACATAGTATTCTACTACTATGGAACGATAGTTTATGGAAATGTAACAGACCTATGAGAAGGCAGATTCAGAGAGAGTTGCCAAAAGTGGTCATTGAGTGCCACCTTATTCCTGGGCACTACTCAGGCCTTTCATTTAATTCTGTTATTAAGTCTCCAAGTTAAGTATTTCTTTTGTCAAGACTGTTAGTGGCATGTGACAAAAAGTCATCTCAAATCGGTGTAAGCTGAAAAAGCGGGGGAAACTTATTGACTCACAAAACTGAAAACTCCAGGGATAACTTCAGGCAAGGCTGGATCCAGGTGCTCGTGTCACCAGGAATCTGTCTCTTGACTGTTTTTTCTGTGCTGTTTTTATTTGTAAATAGACTCTTTCCTTGTGGTGACAAAGATGGCCCGAACAGCCTTAGGTTTGTGTTTGACCAGTTTGTCAATCCCAGTGGAAATAGGAATTTCCATCCATCAAAAGTCACAGGATTGGTCTCGCTTTGGTCTCGTGCCTATCCCTGAACCTAGCAGTGACCCTCTACAGCTCCCCTTAATCTATGAGGACTGAGAGCAGAGGAGGATGGTTGCCCTGAATGCGAGTCAAAGTGTGATTGATCAGATAAGGGTGAAAGGATGTTAGGTAGGAAATGCCAGGGCAGGTCCTATGGAAGTGAGTAATCTGGCCAAGTACAGAGCTGAAAGGTTCCAGAGCCAGGGTCAAAGCCAGGTCTGCCCAACCAGTGGACCACTGGCAGGGGCTCTAAGGGAGACACCAGGGGGTGCTGGCACAGGCAGGGGTGGGCTGGCCAAAGGGAAGCTTTCCCTGGTTAGAATGGAAGGGGGTGGGCAGGAAGGATAGTCCTTGTTAGGGAAGGTGGTAGTTGGAGCTTCGCTTAAGGGATAGGGCATGACTGGTGAGGCTGGAGGAGCAAGTGCTATCTGGATCCCTCAAGAAAAGGGTGCGGGGAGCCTGAGCGTTTAGGACAGAGAAGAGCATGGAGGTATTTCCTCTGGGCCCGACTGAGAAGGGCACGAGTTGGTGACTGCTATGTGGGGATGGTGCGCTGCTTCCAAGGTGACTGAAGCAATGCCACCAAAGCGGCGACTGCCAGTGGACATGCCTGGGAACCCCCACCCCCACGTCCCAGCAAACTCCAAAGCCCTGGAAAGAGGGGTGTAGCTGCGCCTCTGTGCCCACCAGAGAGCTTCCTACCTCCATATTCTGGCATTGGCCACTTCCCCATCCTTGGCATATTTGGACCTTGCTCCCGTCACAATGCTTCCTCCTCTAGGAAGCCTTCCCTGACTGCCTCCCTCTGGGCTCCACCTACATCCCTGGCTGATCTCTTCTTTCTCTGTGCTTTTAAAATGTCCCTACCCTCTAAACTGGGTTTTGACTTTCCTCTGTCTTGTGCTGTAGTTGCTCATTCCTATCTCTCAAAGCTTCAAGCACTTTGTAAGCTAGGAGAGAAAGACTGTGTGTTGATTTTGAGTCACCCGCGGGTCCCCCAGCACCTCAGATCCTATGCTGGCTGACTGGGTGACTAGGTGAGAGAGTGAACAGGTGAATGCATGCATGCATGCATGCATGAATGAATGCATGAATGAATGAATGAATGGCAGGTGAGAGAGCATGTCCTGGAGTGTCAGCTATGAGGTGTGTCAGCCTAACTGTTGGCCCTTTCAGCATCTGTTGGAGGAAAGCTGCTAGGCCTAGTGGACCCGGGGCGGCAGGACTCTCTCCTCCCCCAGGGGGTGAGGTGTGAGCTGGGGGGTGGGTGGGGAAGCAGGCAGAGAAAGAGAGGAAGTCAGGCAGGTTCATGAGAAGGCAAAGTAGCACAGGAAAACGTGGCTGGCTCCCGTGCCAGCTATGACTGAGCGAGAGAGGTGTGGAAGTAAGGAAGCGTTTCTCCCCTGGCGCTCTGACAAACATGAAGAGGCAAACATTTAAAAATGCATCCCGTTCTCAAGCCAAGGAAAACTGAAAGGCCCCTGAGAAGCTTCTTGACTGGGGGCTTATTCTCCACCTTAAATTTCGCCAGCTGGAATCCTTTTGAAGTGCAGAAATTGCCTTTAAGTGGGGAATGTGCATTGCATTACAGGGAGGGAACAAAAGGCTGCCTCGTTCTGTCCCGCTGTCCCTCGAGTTTCCAATCAGGCTTGGCCCAGGCCCTATTTCTTCTCCTCACAAAGCAGGTGGCCCTGAGTGCCCTACCCACCTGGACCAGCGCATTTCGTGCCAGCCCGGGCCTCTAGTCGCAGTCTCCCAGGGAGCACCTTCTCGCCTTCATTAGCCCACGGTGGAGACACAAGTTTCAACACAAATTTTCTAGAGGCCTGGAACTCTCCTCTCTGCAACAGACCTCGGAACTCACAGGTCCACCGCCCCCACCAACCCTTCTCTGTATACACAGAGCAGAAAAATGCAGGCTGCTGCAGTCACAAAATGATTAGCCGAGAAAGGACACAGGGCTCCCAACACCCACAGCAATTCTAGAAGAACAGCCCCTAATGGATGGAGCAGAGACGTTTGTCTGAGTAAAGACAGGCCAACAGGCAGGCATTTCCAGTAGACACACGTGTGCCTACACATGGAGGCGGTCAAGTGCAGGTCCACTGGCTCGGGGGACTGCAGCCACCTGGACTATTTGGTGTTAAGGATGTGAACCGATTCACTTCGTAAATATTGAACACACACTGTGCATCAGGCACCATGTTACTACTATTGATTCAGAGATGAAAGACCCTATCACGGAACTTGCAGTATAGACGGGGAGACAGAAAGGTAGCAGGCAAGCATGGGGACACAGGGTGTCAGTGAGCCAGGACCCAGCAAGGGACAGATGGGAGCCAGGATGGTGGGGTGAGGGATGAGGCTTGTGGTGGGGTAGGAGGTCAGGGCGGGCAGGGCAGGGGCACATCCGTAGTGAGGAGCCAAGGACTTCATGGCCCTGGTGTGGAGTTTAGAGTTTATCTTGAAGCTTGGCTGGTGGCTCGGGGAGGCGGGCTGCCGTTTGATTTTTAGGCTGGTAAATGTGATCAGATTTGCAATTTGGGAAGGTCACTCCAGCAGCAGGTGGAAGAATGGAAGAAAGGTAAGATTGAAGGCAGGATGCCCACCCTGCAACCTAGGTGATGGCATGGACCATGGGGTGGGTTTAAAAGATGTTAAGGACGTGGAACCCATAGAACTTGGGGACTGTGGGGATACTGGGGAGAGGGAGAGTCCAGATGACCCTCAGGTTTCTGTGATGGGCAGGCAAGTGGGTAACAGTGAGATTGAGTATATAATTTCCCATCTAAGACAGGACCCTTTTGAGAGTAAACGGGGGTGCTGTTAATAGTTATGCCAGGACAGTGGGTGTCATTGGGCATGGCACTGGCAAGCTGGGGTATATGTTAACTCTGATAATGGTGCCTTCACCAAGAAGGGGACACAGAGAAACACTGGGTTTACAGGGATGGCAGCCATTGGCACGACTTCTGCACAGAGACCCATAGAGTCTGAGGAGGCTGTAGCATCCAGAGGTAGCCGCCTGAGAGGCGGGTCTACAATCTGACTTGAGAAGAGAAGGCAGGGCTGGGCGCCTGGGTCTGCATCCTCAGCGTTCCAGCAGGGGTGGACTCTGAGAGCAGGACAGGCTTACCTGAGGGGAGGCTCTGCCATGCTCAACAGCAGCCAGCCAGAGAGGTCGGGTTAGCCCACAGGAAACGCACACATTGCCTTACCCCCGCCAGCCACTGGTTACCCGCGTGAGGGGACCGAGGAGTGAATGAGGAGTGGATCCTGTGGAATGGGCTACTCACACCACCGCTTTGCCAGGGGAGAAGAGATGCCTGGGAATATTTAAATGCTGGCAGGGGCTGGGTACAGTGACTCACGTCTCTAATCTCAGCACTTTGGGAGCCCAAGGCAGGAGGACTGCTTGAGGTCAGGAGTTAGAGACCCCATCTCTACAAAAAACGAAAAAGTTAGCCAGGCCTTGTGGTGGCTGATACCTGTAATCCCAGCACTTTAGGAGGCTGAGGTGGGCAGATCACTTGAAGTCAGGGGATTAAGACCAGCCTGGCCAACATGGTGAAACCCCATTTCTACTAAAAATACAAAACTTAGCTGGGTGTGATGGCGCATGCCTGTAATCCCAGGTACTCGGGAGGCTGAGACAGGAGAATAACTTGAACCCAGGAGGCAGAGGTTGCAGTGAGCCTAGATCGCGCCACTGTAATCCAGCCTGGGTGACAGAGCAAGACTCTGTCTCAAAAAAAAAAAAAAAAAAAAAAAAAAAGTAGCCAGGCCTGTAGTCCTAGGTACTGGGGAGTCTAAGGTGGGAAAATCGCTTGAACCCAGGGGTTCAAGGCTGCAGTAAGCTAAGGAGTTATGATTGTGCCACTGCACTCCAGCCTGGGCAACAGAGCAAGGCCCCAACTCTAAATAAATAAGTAAATTCTGGCAGGAAGGAGCCAATAAAAGGGCAATGTTAAAATGTAGCAGAAGGTGGGGTTGAGGTGTCGACTGGCAATGCTCATTCCGAGGTGATAAACGGTATGGATGGTGGGGGTTAGAGAGGAGGAGATTTCAAAGGGTGTCCAGCTCCTTTGGAACCGATGGGACCTGGCCACTGACTGGAAGTCAGGGGTGGGAGGTGCAGGAGATGCTTCTGAGGGAAGAGGAGGAGGAAGGGGATAGTGGGCAGGAGGGGTGCAGGCACGGCTGCAGGGGCTGGAGGGGGCTGCCCTATGCTTGTCATGGGAGCTGGAGCTCAGCCAGCCGAGTCCCTACTGCAGGGGGAAGAGGCAATGTCATGAAATTGCAGCATGAAAGGACTTTGGGGCAGAGCGTGGGGAATGCTGATGTCATGGGCGTTGTAGAAGAGGTGAAGGGAAGAGGCAGGAATGGGGAGCGGGAGTCACCAGGCTCCGCTGCTGGAAGAGGCTGCCATGGGGCCAGGCTGGGGAAGAGCCACTGGATCTGGATCGTTCCAGGACTGTGGGCTGGGAGCAGAAGGTAAAGTCAGGACAGGGTAAGGGGCCACCCTGGGGAGATCACCAGTGCATCAAGTGAGGGTTTAGGGAAGAATTCATGAGATTCCACCGTATCTGGTGCCGAACACCTAACTGGAGTTTCACGGATGGGATCGGTTGTCACTACCATAAAAAGAGATGGGTTTGTAGTCTGAAGGGCAGAAGACACAGAAGAAGAGTTGGACTTTCCGAGGTTCTAGGAGACCTGTGTGTGTTTGAGACCCAGAGGCAGAGGGAACAGGAGGCCGCTGAGGTTGTAAATGAAGGGCTCAAGTGCTAACAGGTGGAGCCAGGTCTGAGAAGGCAGGTGCAGAGAGCACCCAGCACCCAGTCAAGGACGCATCAGGTCATTTTATCCTTTGTCCCTGGCTCCTTCAGTGCAAGTAGTCAAAGTGCTAAAATCACTCAGCTGTGTCCCACTCTAGCCCAGGTCCCCAGCCAGGTCATCCGGGGCGCCTCTGGGTGCAACTGGACTGGGTGAAAGGGGAGCGAGGATTGTCAGCATTTCTAACCTTTGCAGTTAGATGTTCAGGTGGTAAAGACACTTGCTATGCAGGACTTCACAGGACCGATCCTCCTAGCAACATAGGGAGATGGACAGAGGGGGATTATCCCCTTGATGACAGACGGGGGTACTGCCCACGGTCACGCTTGGCATAACTGGGAAGTGGGAGAACCAGCCCTGGATGGCAGGTTCCCTGGTTTGCAGTCAGCTACCCTTTCACCTATGTAATTTTGCCTCTGGAATCCCCTGATTCCTGAAAACAGGCCTGTAATGTTGACAGTGGACAGGGGGTATCATTCATTCATTCATGTAAACAGTGGACAGGGGGTGTCATTCATTCATTCATGTATTCGCTGGAGCAGATCCGGATGGAGCTCCACTCTCTGCCCCTCTGCCAGATACTGTTCCGGGAGTGAGAGATACACACAGAACGCATCCCTGCCCTGCCTGTGATGGGCATCTTGCAATAGTGAGAATGTTCATTGTTGTTGTTATTACTTGTCTGTTATACACTTAATGGCTGAGGGAAACTGTAACAGAACGGCCACGTGCTCTGGCGACCGTCTTACTCAGGGCAGCTCCATTAGCAGGATTCCCAGTCTTGATCTTCACTCCCAGGGCTTGTTATCCTCGTGGCCTTCTCTGTCATTCCAGAACTTCCGGCCAGGCCTGAGCCTGCCCCCAGTAGCTTTTAATCAAACAGCACCCTCCCTCACCCAACCCGCCGCCCCCAGTCCAAAGGATCCTGCCGGCAGCTCAGGCGGGCAGGGTGCACGCGCAGCGACTGGGCAGCTGACGTCCGCTGAAAGCTCCCAGTCAAGTGCTGGGGAAACAGGTTCCAGATGTTTCTCAGATCAAATACTGTTTCTTTGAAGAAACTGTGTGGGCTGATCTACCAAGGGGGCACATGGGACCTGAAAGGAGCACTCAGTGGATTTGCATCCTGGGTTTTTTGGGTTTTTTTGTTGTTGTTTTAAGGGCACTGAACAAGCGTCTGTGTGGCACTCTTCACATGTTTGGGATCTGTTCACAGCGGTATGTTGGGAGTGTCAGCAAAGCCTTCTTGGATTTTTAAATAGCTGCCGGCCTTTGTCGGAGCCATTTACAAGGAAGAGCATTTTGAATGCTACAGGGACTTGTTGCCTGCTCTCACCGGGGAAAGAAGGTGGTGGCCTCAAAGGGAGTTTTTAGAAAGGTTTTGCAGATTTTTAGAAGAGCAATATCCTGTGTTATTTGTTAAAACTTGCAGGCTTGTGGGTGAGGGGTGGAGAGGAGGAGGTGGGTGGAGCTCCCAGCCCTGCAGTGGGGAACTGCCACTGGGAGGAGGTGCCCACTGCAGTCCAAAACCCTCACTGCCTGGTGGGGAGGTGAGAACTGCCGGAGGAGGGGGCTGCAGCGGCTGCTGGGAGTTGGGCTGGCAGGGGCAGTTGTCATAGGATCCCAACTTTGAGGGCATCTCTCATTCTTCCAGGGACCAGCACACCCGTGACATGTTGGTCTCATGCTCACAGAGTCCACTAGACCCCAATCGTGGCCATGTGGGTGTCATGGCAGGCAGAGCAAGTATTAGTGTCTCTGTTTTACAGGTGAAGAGACAACAGATCAGGGAAAAATATTTATTTATTTTTAATAGACTTTATGTTTTAGAGCAGTGTTAGGTTCACAGCAAAATTGAACAGATGGTACCGAGAGTTCCCATGTACCCCTGCCCCCACACAGGCACAGCCTCCCCCACCCTCAGCACCCTCCACCAGAACGGTGCATTTGTTCTACTCCACGAACCTACGCTGACACATCACTATCACCCAAATCCATAGCTCACATTAGGGCTTACTCTGGGTGCTGCACCTCCTGTGGGTTTCTACAAATGCATGATGGCATTATAGTATCATACAGAGTAGTTTCATTGCCCTGAAAATCCTCTGTGCTCCGCCTATTCATGCCTCCCTCCGACCTCTGGCAACCACTGGTCTTTTCACTGTCTCTGTAGTTTTGCCTTCTCCAGAATGTCATAAAGTTGGAATCATACAATATGTAGTCTTTTCAAATTAATAGAGAGCCTAGACTACCACCCAGGCCTCCTGACTTCCGTTCCAGCACCTTCTTCGCTATACAAGGGTTCCGTAACCCTGTCCATTTTTGCCAAGCCATTGGGCAGTTGCCCTGGGGCTAAGCTTCCCTTCTGAGAATTGTTCTTCCTTCACTGGGTGTTTCTAGCAAGGCTTCCAGGTGGATGGAGAACTGCCTACCTCTGCCCCTGGTAATACCTTCTGGGTTCTCACCGTTCATTTTCTCGTTTGTCTCTCCAATGAGAACATAAACTCCTCGAGAGCAGAGACCTCTGTGTGCTTGGGAGACCAGCAAGAAAATAGGCAGATCCCATGCAGGGAGATGCGTGCCGTGATATGGAGTGAGTGCAGGAGGCTGGGGGCTTGGTCTCTTGCTAACAATGGGGTAAGCTGTACAATTTTCAAAACACTTTCCCTATCATGACAGTCCTTTTTATTTGTAGCATGTCAGTGCTGTCATTTCACACCCCTTACCTCCAATCAGTCCTGAGAGGTGGGTCAGGCGGGTGTTGATCCCTGTCTGTGATGAGAAACCCAAGGTCCTTAGAGATAAAGCCACTCTCCCAAGATCAGCAGGAGAGCGCAACTGGGCTGGCTCCGAACCTGGCACCCATCGGCGTGCTGCCTCAGCACCTCATTGGAGCCTCATTACAACCTGGCGGACATTAGTTTGCTCTAAAGTACAGATGTATTGCGTGGAGTGATGAGACTAGAGCCTGGATCCCCTGGCTCTAGCCCTTTCCCCAGCCACTCCAGCCCTCTGTTTACTACATGGTGACATTTGCTGGCCATTCTCCACGTGGCCAGGCTCTGTGCTAACCACTTTATGAACCGTATCACACTTAAGCCTTGCAGCCACCCAGCACAGAAGGCATGAATGCCCTCATTTCACAGATGAAGAAACTGAGGCACAGAAAAATTCCCACTGCTCATGAGCAATAAAGTCAGGATTTGAACCCAGGTCTGTGCAGCCTCCAAAGCTCCTGCCCCTAACCACTCCACAGCACTGCTTCTCAGTGGGTAGAGAGCAAGCTGCAGTACACCCCAAACGTCCTGAGGTATTTCCAGGGACTACTCCAGGCCCAGGGAAGAAGCCAGCCACCTAAGTCGGTACAGAGAAGGAGTGGGTTGTGAGACTTCTCTGGTTCTGTCACCTCCCTTTACAAAAGGGCTAATGGTGGCCCAGCAACATCAAGTGATTGAGCCGAGGGAATGATATGGGGGTATAGTGGTGTGCGCAAATCAGGGACCCTCATTTCTTTACTGCGGGTTAGGTCTGCACTGCTAACCTGAGACTGAGTGAGAAGAAGCCATTACACATTTGAACTCCCAGGTGCTGGCAATGCGGAGGGTTTGTGCCATGGCCCAGTGTAGAGCCGCAGAGGGTGGGGTAGGGAGGAGGACCCTGGACCAACGTCTTAGGTGTGGCTCCCCAGGCCTCGCTGGCGGGTAGGCGGAGATCGCCCTCTATCTCCTGGGGCTGCAATGGAAAGAGCCAACACCAGGGGGAGATAGGTGACCGTCATCCGCCCCAGGAACCTGAGGGCTGGCTGAATGGCTGGGGCCACTGATGCAGGAAGGCATTGCAGAGGGCAGGTCACCCAGGAGTGAAAAAATAGAGGATGCCTGATTTGGGTTGGGTGGGCTCATCTCTCTCTGCAACCCCTCTGCAACCCCTGCCCCGTCTCTCTTGGCCACTTGGTTGTGGAAATGCCCTTCTGCCATTAAAATGGAAATATCCCCGGGATGTAATGCTTTAAACCTCAGCCGCTAACTGGAAGTGCCTTCCAGGGTCAAGCCCCTAGTTAGCTGGGTGGGATGGTCATTTGCAAGAAAAGAAGGCCCAGCACTGAGCGTGCCTCTCACACCTCTCCCTGGATTGAAAAGATTTTAAAAATTGCACTGTCTGTCAGTCCCCTATTCACTTGCAGTTTCCCCTCCCCTCAGGCTTCCTGAGTACGAATACCTAGCAGGAACACGAATTGTTGCCTCTCAGTGCTGCCTTCCTTGGTCCATGGAATACTTGGAGCCCAAGGGGTGAGTTTGAGAAGTGCCAAGGCCCCTGGCTTTGCACAGACCTGAGTTTAAATCCTAGCGCTGTTGCTTGCAGCTTGTGACCTTGGGCAAGTTACTTCCTCACTCTGAGATTCCTTTTCCTCACCTTAAAATGGGTGGAATATCCATTTCAGGGGTGAGAGCCAGTGGTTAATCCTCAGTCCGTATCTTTCTTGACCCGTTAGCAGGATTTCACTGAGTGGGTCACTGCCTCCTCCTAGACAGGTTTTTTTTTTTTTTTTTCCCTTGGCCTCCATGACCCACACTCTCTGGACTGACTTTCACTCTTTCTGGCTCTCACTTCAGTGTCTCCTTTTCTCCTTTCTTGTTCCCAACTTCCTCTGCTGGGTGGTCTCATCCAATGTCATGACTTTAAATGTCACCTGCATAACAACGATTTCCTGCTCACATGCATCTGGGGTGTCTGATAAGCACCTCAAATGAAACATGTCCAGCCCCAAGTACCCAGTCATCACTCCCAACCCCAGCCTGCCCCAACCTGCTCCATCTTCAGTCTTGCCCCATCTTGGTCAAGAGCAACTCCAGTCTTCTAGCTGTGCAGGCTGGACATGTTGGAGTCATCAGTATCTCTCTCTCTTTTTTTTTTTTTTTTTTTTGAGACAGGGTCCCACTCTGTCACCCATGCAGGAGTGCAGTGGCACAATCTTGGCTAACTGCAACTTTCTTTCTCTCACCATGCAGCCAATGCACCAGGAAACTACATCCAGAGCTGACCACCTCTCTCATTCACTGTCAGCACCCTGGCCAGGGTCACCATCCTGCCGACCCGGGTCATTGCAACAGCCTCCTAACCCATCTCCCTGCCACCACCTCTGCCTGCCTCAACGCCCAGCATACTCTCAGCCAGGCAGTCAGAGTGAGCCTTTACATCTGCAGCTCAGATCGGTTCAACCTCTGCTCAAAATCCTTCAATTCCTCCTCATTTCACCAGAGTAAGAGCCAAAGTGCTGACAGTGGCTTCCCAGACCTGGTGTGAGCCAGCCCATCACCTCTTCACTTCTCTGACCTCACCTACTAACTGCTCATCACCTCCCTTGCTTACCTCGCTCCTTCCTGTCTCTCTCTCCCTTTTTCTCTCTTTTTTCTTTCTTTTGAGATGGAGTCTCATTCTTTCACCCAGGCTGGAGTGCAGTGGCACGATCTCGACTCTCTGCAACTTCTGCCTCCTGGGTTCAAGCAATTCTATCTCAACCTCCCAAGTAGTGGGGACTACAGGTGTACACCACCACACCTGGCTAATTTTTATATTTTTAGTAAAGACAGGATTTCGCCATGTTGGCCAGGCTGGTCTTGAACTCCTGGCCTCAAGTGATCTGCCCGCTTTGGCCTCCCAAAGTGCTGGGATTACAGGCATGAGCTGTTGTGCCCAGCCTCCTTTCTGTTTCTTGACTGCATGGGGCATGCTCTATAGGGCCTTTGCACTAGGATAGTATCTGCCTGCCTCCCCCGGTCCCGCTCATAGCTTCATAACTCATGTCTTCCTCTCCTTCAAGTCTTTGCTTGAAGGTTACCTTCCAAGGAGGCCTTCCAGATCCCCCAGCTCTGACAGCCCAGAGACCTCTTATCCCTCTTAACTTCTTTCCTTTGCGTTCACCTTCTAACCTTCACCACTTTCCTTTACCACCTTCTAACCTCCGTATCGTTTTTTCATTTTTTTTTTTTTTTTTTACATTTTTTGCTTGTTCATTTTATCTATTCTCACCCCCACCCCACAACTAGAATGTAAGCTCCATGAAGGCAGGAATCTTTGTCTGGTTTATTCGCTGGTGCACACCAAGCATTGGAACAGTCTCAGTCACATGGTAGGCACTTAGTAAATATTTGTTGAAAAAATGTTATTAGATGAAGATGACAAGAGATCATGTATGTCAACCTGTCAATGCCAAACTTCGGAAGCATTCGGCAGACGAGGATGATGGTAGTGATGGTGATGGACAGTCGTCTCGGCCACCCGGGTGACTACTGCAGCCTTGCAACATGACAGTCGAGGCAAGGCAGTGGCCAGTGGATGCGGAACTCAAGACAGAGGGCTTATTTATTTATTTAAGGATTTAAGGAGAGAGAAAGGGGAGAGGGAGATTTGCAGGAAATACTTTATCCCTGGTTGAAGAGGAATAAATTACAAGGCTAGACACAGGGCTATGCAGATAGTAGATGTTCAGTAAACCTGTGGGGTGAATGTACAAATCCCTTGCAGAACTGACTTGGCAAACTTGCCAGGCAGCCTTGGTGAGAAGTTTGAAGGCTGGATTGAAATAGGGATGCGGGAAGGCACACTCTCCCGAGGCTGGACAGAGGAGGCAGCCTGCAGTGTCCTCTGCCTGGATGGTGTCCTGAGGTAACACCCTCTGTTCAGCATCACCCCCTCCCACCTGGTACTTGCTGTGTCTAGGGTTCCTGGAGATTGAGGGTTGGGGGTAGGCTGAAGTGAAGACCTGCATCTCTGGAGAGCCCAAGGTTCCTCCACCTCTATAGCATTTCTCCTAGATGAAAACCTGGTATTTGGGGATATGCAATGTCAGCAACTGCCTCAAACTCTTCATCTTGCAAATAGCATGATGGTTAATTTCAGGTTTGGAATTGGATTCCTTGATTTCTAACGTGCTAAGAGTGAAGCAACTTGCCAGCTTTCCATACATCTGGCGCTCCCATCCTCCACCGCCCCCACCTCAGATGGGAAACAGGGCCACGTGAGGTGTACCTTTTTCAGTATGTAATCGTGGAACAGCTATTTCCTCCTCCTCGTTCATCTTTTCCATTCACCAGCAACATCCCAGGGCCCTGTGGAGAGGTGCCTGCCAGGCTGAGACCTGTGAGGTGGGAGCAGCAGGCAGGTCGGGTCCTGCATCTCTTTGGCCACTGCCTCTGACCTGTCCAGGCGGGCTCCTACCTCCGGACCCCTAGAGAAATAAAGGCCAGTCCTTGCCTCTACCTGAAGCCTATGTGGCTTAGAGCAGTGGACAGAAAACCAAGCTGACACAGCCACAAAATAACCAGAACAACAACATTCAAGTAGATACATAGCTGATCTCAGGAGAGAAAAGGTCTGCCTAGGTGTAAAATCAAAGGACAAAGTGATAAAAAGAAAGAGGGATGTGAATTACAGCAACATTTGAAACTTCTGCACTTTAATTGCCATAAATAAAATGAAAACCCCATGACAAACTGAGAGAACATATGTGCCACAAATATGCAAAGCATTATTATCTTTATGCATAAAGGGCTCTTATAAATTAGCAAGAAAAAGATGAATACCCTATTTTTTTAAAAAAAAATAAAAGGATGTTAATGGGTGATTATAGAAAGAAAAACGTTCATTAAAAATATGGGGGAAGTTCCATTCCATTTACAATGTAAAGAATGTGATTTTAGAAAATAGTCTATAACTTGATTTAAAAATCAACTAAATGACAGTTTGTGTTCTTTTCTTAAAAGAGTATACACTGCAGGCAAAAGTACAAATTGCTTCAACTTTTCTAGATGAATCTGATGATTCAATAATGCCTATCAAAGTCATTAGCATGTCCATTGTGTTTGAGCAGTAATTTTAGTTCTAGGAATTTATTCTAATCTGATTACTTAATCAGAGAAACACACAAAAATTTATGTAAAAGGATGTTCATTGTAGTGTTATTTAAAATAGCAGGAAAGAAAAGAAAATCATCTTAAATGTTCAACAATAGATTGGTTAAATAAAATGTGCTCTATCCATATGAAAAAGTACCATATAGCCATTAAAAAGCATGTTCTCGAAGAATATTTAAGGCTATTGGAAAATCTCACAATGTATTTTTAAGCGAAGGAAGCCAAATGATAAAATAGTCATTTAACAATAGTTCCAATTTTCAAAAATTATATCTTTTATGCATGCAAAAATAAAAAACTAGGCGAATGGAGAATATATCAAAATGTTAACATTGGATCTCCTTGAGTGTTGAGACTAAGGGTGATTTTTATTTTCTCCTTTACACTTGTCTGTAATTTCCATATGTTCTCCAATGAATGTGTATTACTTTAATAAGAAGGAAAAAATGCTGTGGGGGACGGGGGGGCGAATGCTAAGAGGAAAAGGCTTCAGCTACCCAAATGGTCTGAGTGCTGGTTGCTGTGGAAACTGTAACTTTGAATTGCCCAACTTTTTGTGAATTACTTTCCTGCCCTGCAGGGTTAATGCTGGTGCTGGATTCAGCATCATCCAGGCGTGGGCACAGGTCTAGGGGTGATAAAAACGGAAGGACTCTGCTTCTAGCCAAGGTCCACGAGGAAGCCCCGTCAGCCTTATCCTGGCTCCTTCTCCTCTTCCAGGTACGGAGAGCGCTGGGGTCCCACAGCACGTACTGAGGCACAAGCTGTCCCGTGTGCAGATCAGCCAGGGAGCCGAGAAGCAGGCTGCTGTTTCTCTAAGTAAGGTTCCCCCAGCCTCCGTGGAGTATTTGATGTTTCTCATTAATCAGCCTTGCCCCACTCTCAGCCTGGCATCTAAAAATAGGGTCTCAGTCACAGTGTCGGGAGGCAGGGCAAGCAGCTTTAGTTTTCTTTTTGTGACAATGAACAAAGACAGGAACTCAGCTGAGTCCAGGGGCAGCTCACTGAAATTGGGCGTCTAAGCAAAAGTCCCATTCCCAGCTGGAGCCTTGACCATTGGCTCTGTCTTGTCTGCCTGCTCTTTGCCATGCGAGAGCAATGCCTGCCTTGAAGGAGGTCAAGGAGGAAGCCCTGGAAGCAGAGAGGATGGGTACCAGGTAACCCTGGCCAAGTTGCAAGGGCACTTTCCTATGCCTATTCTGGGAGCCTGGATATCTTGCTGCCATTTGCGAATGCTGCTCGGAGCTCTAGGGTGTAGAGAACGGGTTGATTTATAGATCGAGGCAGCTACAAGTTGGAATTTTAAAAAGCAATGTGTCCTTTGAGCAGGAGCCCGGGCTGGGGGCTTTGCAGGCTGTTGCTTTGTCCCAGGGACCAGATGGAACTTGTTTTTCTGCACACTTGGGGGTTTAACCCTTCACGCACTCCCTCCCCTGCGGCCCCATTCAGGAACTGCTGCCTCTGGGGGTAAGGAGAGAGACTCCACGCATTTGAACCTCAGCTGCGTTTCTTAGAAATGCCGCATCTTTCAATCCCCTGCCTTTGCCCAATTATTTTGTTTTATTTGGCACACACTGGCATGTGCCAGACACTGTTCTCAGTGCTTTAGAAATATTAGCTCATTTACTCTTCACAGCCATCATTACCCCGTTTTATAGATGAGAAAACTGAGGCACACGTTGGTTAAGCAACTTGCCCAAGGTCACATGGTTCATGAGTGTTGAAGCCAGGATTTGAACACCAGCTGTCTGTTTCCCAAATTTAATCATAACATCATGGTTGGCTCTCACATAACAGATAAATGAGTCCTGCTCTCAACATTTCGGGGTTTCCAGGGTGATTCTTCTTGCTTAAGCTATGGGAGTAGAAGGCTATCAGAGCGAGATGGAATCCAAGTTTCAGGTTGTACCTGAAATACCACTGCCATCTTTTCAGGGCCATCAAGCTATTACAAGGCCCTCCTATTTATGAGGTCTGAGCGGTGTAATGAGAAAGGTCCAAGGTTCAATGCTCACCTCTACCCCACTCCCCCACCCCTACAGCATGTGGGAATGCAAGGCTATACTGCAGGATCTGGGATCCCTAAGTTTGGAAAACTGTTCTCCTGGAAAAGTTCCTGGTGTATCCAATGCCTTTACCCTCTAGTAGGGCTCCTGGGACCTTCCTTTTGACAAACTCCCTTGATTATTTATGTAGCAGAACCCTCAGGGTTCTTTGATCCTCTGTGACGTGTTGGAAACTTAACTCCTCCTGGGCAGAAGCTGTTTCTGACCCTAGGGAAGTTTGCAGAGACAAGAGCTGGACAGAGACCAGAGCTGAGATCTCAGCATTCACCGGGCCTGGGGCTGATGACAGAGCTGAGGCTAGAGTCCAGGTGTCCAGGCCACCCAGGCTGTGCAGGAGGGAGAGGTCGCCTGGGGAGAGGCTAACCAGGCATCAGATCCTACATGAAGCAACGTGGGGCTTGTCATATCCTCACCAAGGTCTCATGGACACATGAGAGCACTCTATCTGCCTCATGCCATAAGACTACCAGGGCATCCAGGGAACTTGGCGTGGTCTATGATGGAAATGACATGGGGGTTGGAGTTAGGACGTAGATTTTTTTAAATTTATGTAAGTTTCTTTCTTTCTTTTTGAGATGGAGTTTCGCTCTTGTTGCCCAGGCTGGAGTGTGATGGTGAGTTCTCGGCTCACCGCAACCTCTACCTCCCAGGTCCAAGCAATTCTCCTGCCTCAGCCTCCCAAGTAGCTAGGATTTCAGACATGTGCCACCATGCCTGGCTAATTTTTGTATTTTTTAGTAGAGACGGGGTTTCTCCATGTTGGTCAGGCTGGTCTCAAGCAACTGACTTCAGGTGATCCACCTGCCTCAGCCTCCCACAGTGCTGGGATTACAGGCATGAGCCACCGCGCGTGGCTAAAATTTACGTAGGTTTTTAAAATTAAAAATGGCAATGCAGTAATGCCACACTTGGGAATGAGCTGTTCTTTCCAAGCTCATCTTCTGGATAGCTGACCCTGGCTCATTCATGTACTCAATCTTATTTGAATCATTTGTAATGGCAGTCTTTCTAAAACACGACACATGGCCATGGCTTCTTAAACAGAGTCTAGTGAACATGATTTAACCTTTGTTAAATGATGCAGTGTCATCATTGTAAACATCTGTCACAGAACAGTGCCCTCGCTAAGTAAAAGTATTTCTTTTCAACAGTGGCCGGAGTTGTTGACTTGTATCCTCACCGGGGTTCTGTCATTGTGCTCCTACACAGCCTGCAAATCCCCTAGCCTGGGATCCTTTGAGCAGGTTTGGCCTTGCCCTGGAGAGGAGGTTGCCCTAGTTCTCAATCATCTATGACAGGGAATTAGAACTCTGGAGGTTGCCTTAGTCGAACTGCACAGTGTGGAGAGTGGGTGGGCAGTATTAAAGATGACTTTAGGTGGACCAGGAGGGGCTACGTCCCTCCCCAGAGGTTAGAAGCTGAAGATCAACATGACACAGTCCCTACAGGACCAACCCTAGGTAGTTCCAAGACAGCAGAGAGAGCCAACCTCACAACTGAATCCCCGAGGCCTAGGACTGTGCTGACACAAGACAGAGTCCCGATCCATCTTCATTGATCATGTCTATAATAAGTCAACAGCGATTTTGCACCAGACCATCTATTTCATGTCACTGTCTTCTCTTGCTTCTATCTTGCTGCCTGCAAGTCTTCAGTGAATACTCTGTCATTTCACCAGCCGCCCCTCCTAATGTGAAGATTCTTTTTCTGGAGCCAGGCCTGCCCGCGGAATATAGGTTTTGTTTTATGTTCATAAGGAAGGCAGAACTTTTCTTAGATCATGCGCAGTGATATCTGTGAGGACCAAGGAAATGTGTAGGGCTATTTGCTTCTACACAAAACCACACCAAACTGCTAAAATTATTTTTAAGCACTTTATCATCCTCCTGTCATCTGTCACTTCTTGCTGCTGTCAAGGATGACTAGTGTCCTTATGGTCCTTCTGATGTGTGGTGGTGTGGGCAACCTGAGAGCTGACTATGTCAGAATTATGTCTAAACTAAGAGTAAATAGGCTTAGAATGAGGATGTGAAGCAAGTGCCTGAGTTGTAGCCTGTGAGCCCTGTGACACATATAAAATGGCTTCTGGTGTATTTTTCAGAGGTGGGGCCAGGAAATCAGCATAGGATAGACAGATCTGAGTTCAGATCCGAGTTCTGTATCCATCTAGCTTAAGTGTCTCAACCTCTTAGGCTTAGTTCTTTCATCTGTAAAAGTAAATAAGATAATATCTTTTTTTTTTTTTTTTTGAGACAGAGACAGAGTCTCCCTCCATTACCCAGGCCGGAGTACCGTGGCGTGATCTTGGCTCACTGCAACCTCCGTCTCCTGGGCTCAAGTGATTCTGATGCCTCAGCCTCCCAAGTAGCTGGGATTACAGGCGCCCGCCATGATGCCTGCCTAATTTTTGTATTTTTAGTAGAGACAGGGTTTCACCATGTTGGCCGGGCTGGTCTTGAACCCCTGGCCTCAAGTGATCCACCCACCTCAGCCTCCCAAAGTGCTGAGATTACAGGTGTGAGCCTATCTTTGTAATGGAGTACCAAGAGGATCAAAGGAGAAAAAGTACTTGAAGGAACCAATTAGCATACATGGAGCTCTTTCTGTAGTAGGCGCTCACTAAAGTTGTCTCACACCCCTCCCCGACTCTTTCCCATTCTCAGCTGTGCTGTGGGGTGCATGACCTCCTGATAAGTCATTCTCACCGTGCCTTACATTTAGAGAGCCTGTCACGTTTCCGACTCCTTAGCTTTGTCTCATGGTAGTCCTGTGGGCTTGGTGCAGTAGGTGTCCTGCTCCTCAGTTTGCAGACAAGAAAGTTGAAGCATAGATAAGGCTCTTGCCCGAGGTCATGCAGGCAGGTGGTGATAGAGCCCAAACCACAAGCCAGGTCTCCTCCTTGTTTTTGAGATTTCTCTGTGCTATGCTCCTCTCGTTGTCACTAACCTTGACCGCGGGTGAGAAGGTTAACCTCTCCACGTTCTTGATCTCCTCATGTGTAACATGGGCAGATTAAACATTCCTGGTCATCCCTGCTGTCCCAGGGTTCTTAGGTGGCTCAGGTGACATAATGCCCACAAAAGCTCTTTGAAAAATGAAAAGCAGTGCACTCACGAATTCTGCGATTTCTCTGCAATATTTTAATTTCTTTTCTAGCACTGAGCAGATGAGATGCCTTGCACCCTCTTCTCTCGTCTTTGCACCCTCTTCTCTCATCTCCTCACCCTGGCTAGGGGAAAAGTAGCCAGGAGTCATAGCCACTTTGCTGAGATGAGAGGCACCACCGCCAGGTGCTGCTCAGCAGACACCACGGTAACAGGGTGAGTCGCAGGTTCCAGAAGCCCAGGATCAGGCTTGAGAAGCAGGGTGCACCTAAAGAACCTCCCAGAATAGAATGCTAACAAACACTTCTTTTTCCCCTGCAAAAGCAGGTTCCTTGTCATGTGTGGCTTTTCAGAATTAATGATTTTGAAGGCTCATCTCCCTCATGGAAGCTCTTTGGGACCCTCAGGGACACGAGAGCCATTCTCTCTGCCTTTCCATGGGCCAAGGCTCTACAGAAAGGAGCTGGCACTTGCCTGCAGAGCCTTGGGTTGGGAAAGGGGCAATGATGGCCAAATGCCCCCGGCAGCCCTTGGCTCCCTGAGTCTGTGTGCAGCCTGCATAGGGCAGCTTTTCTACCTCCAGAGAGCTGGGCTAGCAGGGCTATATTCTTTGTGTATCATCATCATTTAATCTTCCCAACAATGCTTTGAGGTAGGTACTGCTACTTCCCCCATTTTCCAGATGAAGAAGCAGGTGTGTGTAGCTTGCCCTGGGTCCTAGCTCTCGAACTTCAGAGGCTGTGAATGAACCACTGTGCTGTACCGCCTGTCTGGGACAATGGACTTTATTTAGCCAAGCCACACCTCCTTGGAGCTGTCCACAGCAGGGACTAGCAAAGGGATACTGAGACTCAGTTTCCTTGCCAGGCCTAGTTTACAGGGTGGGGCCCGTCCCTCTCTGCCTTCCTGAACTTCTCCCTCCCGGGCAGTAAGGGGGCCTCCCCAGGGCCCAGCCCCTCCAAATTCACCCCTTTGTTATCCCATAACCTGCCCAGCCCCTCAGCCTGGATTTCAACCACACATTTTCTGTTACAAGCAGTATCTCCTCTATGCCAGACCATCGAGAAGGACGTACTAACTCCAGAGGATAAAGAAAGGGACAAAGAGGAGCTAACAGCCAAGGGGCCACCTCTAGCTTTCACCTAGGGGTGCAGGGCATGAGGGGAACATTCCCTCGGGCATGAATGTCTGTGGTTATCTTTCTAAACTTACTGCAAACCAGAGCTTGGAGCACTTTGATTGAGAACCTGCCACTGATGGCAGATTAGATTGAGCCGCTGATGGCTGGCTGGGAGGATTGAGTGACCATTTTCTGTAATGGTGTCTTAGCTTGGGCTTCCATAACAAAATACCATAGACTGGATGGCTTTTGTTTGTTTGTTTGTTTGAGGTGGAGTCTACCTCTGTCGCCCAGGCTGGAGTGCAGCGGTGTGATCTAGGCTCACTGCAACTTCCGCCTTCCAGGTCCAAGCGATTCTCCCACCTCAGCCTTGCAAGTAGCTGGGATTACAGGCACCCACCACCATGCCTGGCTAATTTTTGTATTTTTAGTTGAAACAGGGTTTCACCATGTTGGCCAAGCCAGTCTTAAACTCCTGGCCTCAGGTGATCCACCCACCTCAGCTTCCCAAAGTGCTGGGATTACAGGCGTGAGCCACCACGCCCGGCCAACTGGGTGGCTTTAACAACAGAAGTTTATTTTCTCACTCTTCTGGAAGCTGGAATTATGAGATCAAGGTGCCAGAAGATTCAGTTTTTGATGAGGGCTCCCTCCATGGCTTGAAAACGGCTACCTTCTCACTGTGTCCTGACATGGTGGAGGCTGAGAGTGAGCTCTCTGGGGTCTTTTCTTATAGGGGTAGTGATCCCATCGTGAAGGCCCCACCCTCATGACCCAATCACCTCCAGAGGCCCCACCTCCAAATACCATCACACTGGGGGTTAGGACTTCAACATAGGCATTTTGGGAGACACAGTTCATTTCATAGCACATGAAAAGGGCTGAGGGAAGAGCAAGTTGAGGAGATGAGTACAAGAGCTCAGGGCCTCTGATCTGGACATGGTGAGGGTGTGAGTCCAGGGAGAGATGTGAAGTATTTTTTTAATGAGTTTGATGTTTAAAGGAAACATCTGGACTGGAGATAGAAATGGTTTTGAAACTCACCTCTCCAAGCCAGTTTACTCAACTATAAAATGGAATTAGTAATACCCATCTCATACGTTTGTTGTAAGGCTTGAACAAGGAAAGCAAAATACTCAGTGGTGTTTTTACACGTACCAAAACCAGAGAGCTAGGTCTTAAGAGTCAAATGGCAGAGATAAGCCTGAGTAAGGCTATGAAAGGGTTTGGTTTTGGTGCCTCAATACTCTAATCGTGTGTCCTTTCCCACAGCTCTCTTCCCCTTTGACAGGCAGTATCTTCATTCTCCTCTACCTCCCCTCCTCCATGCATATCTGGGCTTCTGAATACATCACATCCCGTGCAGTGCAGTGACTGATAGCAGCTTACAATGTGATCTGTCCCCAGGGACTTTGCATGATAAGATTCTGAACAGTCTTACATTTAAAGAAGATGGAAGAGGAGGAGAAGAAAAGGGGCTGTATCTTCTCAATTAGCAGAAAAAGCAGGTTTTTACTCAATTTTGAACATTTCTCCTATGCTTCAAAAAATCTTTCCCACATCTCAATGTCTACACTAAGCCGTAGTATATTTGGATTATATACATACACACACACACACACACACACACACACACACACGTGTATATGTATAACACACAAATATATATAGATAGGTATAGGTATATTATCCATTTTAGATTTAGTTATATATAATATCTAAATATGTTATATATAAAAATATCCAAATATACCATATATATTATATATATTAGAGATGAAGAGAGAGAGAAACTATCATGTACATCAATACACATTGAGAACTAGTGAGTTAAAGGGAAGAGACACTAATTGTGGATTTTAAGGCATCATATAGCAGGTGGTGACATAATTGAGGCACCTGACACCTTCAAAATTCTGCCTTATCATAAGTTGTCACCTTGCGATCTCTGTGTAATGCTGGTTCCACCAAGGACTGAATGAGGCATTGGGAGAGTCTGTGTCACTCCTGAACCTCAGCTTGAACAATAATAAAGAGGCCAAGGACTGGTGGGGGAAATGAGAAATGAAATAGGTAACGTGGTTCTCCAGGTCCCCAGAACCAGAAATCGCTGAACCAGAAACACAAGATGTCAGGAAAGTGAGAGTAGGAGTGTGCCTGAGTGAGCCCTAAAAACCCCTAGCAGGAGGGATGGGAGGTACCCCATCATTGGGATGAGGAGGGGAGATCAGAGAAGACTCCCCTTAGCCTGAGGATGGCTCTGAGCAAGCAGGTTGGAGCCTGGATAATACCCTCACTGAACACTGCAACCATCGGTTAAAGGAGCCATTGGAGTAAGAGTTGATAGGTCAGCAGGAGCAAAACTCAGTCATTCCTGATTAATTGGTATTACCCTGGCCTATGTATTGCTCTAGTTCAGATCTTCATCAGATCATACTCCAGCTATGACAGTGATTGTCCAAGCTTCACTCCCTGTCTCTCCTCCCAGATTAGCACATCTTCTTCTGGGTTCCCACGTCATTCTAGGTTTCAGTGGCACTTGTCTCACTTGATGCCAGGATGTGGGATTTGGGAACATGTTTCATCTCTCCAACCACATTACCAGCAACTTTCAGGCAACTGTCTGATGCCACACAGCAAATCTGCCCCAGGGCAGGGGGGGCACTAGGTAGGCAGTAACTGGGAGCACAGGCAGAGAGACTGGCATGAAGAAACTTGCCCATGGGAAGCAAGGCCAGTGCCACCTAGGCTGGGTTCAAGGATGGGTCTCATCCCCTTGGAGGTAATGTGCCCCAAAAAGCAGAACTTCCAACAAACTTGGAAAACTAGACAGGTTACTGAAACAGGAACTTAAGCTTCTCAGCAAATTAGACATAACAGATGTAAACTGGAAAAATCAGTGAACTTAAAGATAGAGCAACAGAAATTATCTAAAGAAATATAAAGAGAGAAAAGAAGGCTGGGGGACAAAACAGAGCACCCAAGAATTGTGGGACAACGTAAAATGGTCTAGCATATGTATAGTGGGGATCTCATTAAGAAAAGAGAGCAGAGTAGAAGAACTATTTGAAGAGATAAGGCCAAGAACGTCTTAAAGAAAGGCAACATACCACAGATCCAAGATACTCAGAGAACCTTAATCAGAATTTTTTTTTAAATCCGACCAGATATATCATGATCAAACTGCTAAAAACCAAAGATAAACTCCGAAGACAACCAAGGAAAAAAGAATGCTGGCATCCCCCTCACCAAAACATGTCTAAATGCTCATGAAGGAACTATGTTCTCATGGGACAGAGTGAAGGAGGGCATGTGGGGAACACATGTGTAAGCCCATCCCAACATTATTATACCTCTCCAGGTATTAAGATTCCTTGCTTTATATCAAGGAATTTCTGTCACCTTAGCTTTATTTAGTATAGGATGCCATTGAGTTCAGGTTTCATTTCAGATAACCCACTGAGTGAACAGAACCATACCTAGATGATCCAGCCAGTACTTTGGATCCAGAATCCATATTGATCAATATGGCCCAATTGAAAATGATCTTCTTTCCTCTGTGATCAGCACCTTACTATATATTTCTCAGATTTCTGCCAATAAATATTTAAAAACAAATGGCACCTACTTTGGTGTGAAAGTCCACTGTTTCAGAATCAGACTTCGTGCTTGTCTCCCTTGGCTGTGCTGAAATCTGATTCTAGAATAGGTCAGGAGCAGCCAGGCATGGTAAATGTGGACATCAGGGAGAATCAGGATTCTCTTGCAAGACAGGACCTGGGGAGAAGGGGCAGCTTCTGCTGGAAAGGGAGCTCAGCAGGGTCTAAGTCTCAGTTATCTGAATTCAGCATCCCAATTCACAGGGTTCCATCTTTCCCAGTCAAAACCCTCTCCTGTAAGAGACCTGATGAGGCTGTGAACTTAACTTAGGTTTAATTCAACAACCTGCTGAGTCAGACTCCACTTCTGATTTCAGTTTTGTTGGCCCTGAAACTACAAACCATGGGAGATTCTTTCAGGATAGTCCTAACTGTTCCCTGCTCTTCTGATTGAGGCTTGAGACAAGAATTTTTACTTATTTTATTTTATTATTTTATTTTATTTTATTCTAGAGACAGAGTCTCACTCTGTTGCTCAAGCTGGAGTGCAGTGGCACGATTATGGTTCACTGCAGGCTTCACCTCCTGGAATCAAGCAATCCTCCCACCTCAGCCTCCTGAGTAGCTGGGACCACAGGCACATGCCACTATGCTTTGCTTTTTTTTTCTTTGTAGAGATGGGGTCTCGTCATGTTGCCTGGGCTGGTCTCGAACTCCTGGGCTGAAGCCATCCATCTGCCTTGGCTTCCCAAAGTGCTGAGATTATAGATGTGAGCCACTATGCCTGGCTGTGCCAAGAATTTAAACCTCAAGCTTCTAACTATTTTTATTTACTTTTCCCACTTCTGGCAGAAGAAGTCATCTTATTCCAACATCTTTATATTCATCATTCTGACATAATCATCTATCGTGCAACTCCACCAAACTCTTATCTTCAATGGGGACTTTGTTCTAGGTAATCACACTTGATAATCAAGATTATTTTGCTACTATATGCCACAGGCTGCCAGTGACACATTTACTAATGGTAACCTGTGCTCTCATCTTCACTGGTTTTAAGCAATTTGGTTGTGATATGTTTGGTATAGTTTCCTCATGTCTCTTGTGCTTGGCATTTCTTTGCTTGGGCTTCTGGGATCTGTGGGTTTACAGTTTTCATCAAATTTAGATATTTTTCTGCCATTATTTCTTCCAATAATTTTTCTAATATTCCCTAAAAGGGAATTTTAGGGACTCTGATTGCATGTATATTTGGCTACTTGAAGATGTCCCACAGCTCACTGATATGCTATTCTAGTGGGGTTTTTTTTCCGTCTTTTTTCTCTGTGTGTTTTATTTTGAATAGTTTCTATTGCTGTGTGTTCAAGTTCGCTAATATCTTATTCTGTATAGTTAACCTTTTGTTAAATCTCATCCAGTGTATTCTTCATCATAGACAATGAAATTGTTATCTCTCCAAATCTGAATTGGGTCTTTAAAAATATTTTCTATGTCTCTGGGAATATGTAAGCCTTCCCCTACCCTCTTGAACATATGCAATATAGTTATAATAACTGTTTTAATATATTTGTGTATGAATTATATTATCTGTATCATTTCCCAGTCTATTTCAATTGATTGCCTTTTGTCCTTGTTATGGTTTCTATTTTCCTGCTTCTTTACATGTCTAGTAATTTTTTTTAGGTGCCAGACATTGTGAATTTTTACTTCATTAGGTGTGAAATGTCATTATAATCTCATAAATATTTTTGAGCTGTGATCTGGCATGTGGTTAGGTTCATTGAAAGCAGTCTGATCCTTCTCAAGCTTGCTTTTAAACTTTGGTAAATAGGACACGAGCAGCCTTTTTCTAGGGGTGATTTTGCCCCACTGCTGAATACGCTCCCTGCTGTCCCAGGAATTCTGAAGCTTTTTTACTGTGCCTGGTGAAAATACAAGTTTATTCTCAGCCTTGTGTGAGCCCTATAGACTTTACCCTCTGTTTCTTTCGGGAAATTATTTCCTTGGACTCAGTTTCCTCACATGCACATGCTGATCTGTACTCAACTGAAGACTCAAGGAGGACCTTCTGCAATTTCCACAGTTCTGTCCCTGCACAGCTGTCTCTACCCTGTGAATTGTGAGCACCTTAACCTCCTTTGACTTGAGATCTATCTCCTCAACTCAGGGTGACTGCCAGGTTCCCTGGGTTCCCTCTCTGTACTGCTGCCTAGAAACTCCATCAGGCATTAAGTTGGGTTGATTGTAAGATCTTCCTCATTTGTTTTCCCTCTTTTGCTGATTACTGCCCCACACTGCCTGAAGTTCAAAATCTGGAAACCATTGTTTCACATATTTTGTTCAGTGTTTTCGTTGTTTCGGGTGGTAGAGTGAATCTGGTTCCTGATGTTCTATCTTGGCTGGAACCAAAAGATCTTTACCTGTCTTCAAATCCAACCAGACAGATAACCAACCCCAAACATGAGGCTCTGTAGCCTACAACCTCTTCTAGTTCCAAAACATGATGTCAGTCCGTGTTTACTTGGAGAAAATGGAAACGATACTCTAGCTTTTTTAAAGCAGAAAACTAGTTAATATAGAAAATTGTTAGATGCGCTGAGAAGTGGGCTGTAGCTTAGGCCTCCAGGAATTATTCCACCAGGAATGAAGTCAACAAACTCGCCTACCAGAGGTATGTATGGCGTTTTAGTTTTGCAAGATGAAAAGCATTATGGAGATGGATGGTGGTGACGTTACACAACAGTGTGAGTGGACTTCGCACTACTGAATTATACACTTAAAAATGGTTAAGATGGTAGATTTTAAATTATGTATATCATGCCATGATTTTTAAAACAATTCATGCATGTCATTTAAAAATAATTTAGAAAAGATATTACTTAGAAAACTATTCAGATATTTTAGCATTAAATAGGCTGACTACTGAAGTTTTATTTCTCACAACTTGGCTTAATGAAGTGTGACTCTTAGTCCCTCTACTTCCTCCTTCCCTGGTTTCTTAAGCTGAGAAGGAGGGTGTGGCCCATGGTGAGAGGATGATGAGGAAGGGTCAGAAGACCCTGTTATAATCCCAGCTCCATTCCTCCTCTGCTGTCTGAGGCGGGCCCACCTAAGTGGGCTTCACTAAGGGCTTAAACTGTCTCTCTGAGACTTCTCCATAAATAAATGGAACATTTGCCCACAGGACCCTGAATGTTGCATCAGGAGCTTCCCGTTGTGTGCTAGAGACAGTACTATGCCTAACCGTATTGTCATCCCCACACCCAGACTCCTCCTTCCCCCAAACAGCTTTACCTTCTGGGTGGAATGAATCACACCAGCCCAAGAGGCCAAAATTAGCACTTTTTGGATTTGTTACTTGGGTTTTACTGGAGGGAAGTGAGGATGTGGGAGACAGCAGGCGAGGTAGGACAGAGGGCAAGAGGAGCCTGGCTCCATGGCTTCCACCCCACCTACTTCCCTGGCCTCTTCCTATGTGTGAGCCGCTTATACTTTCTTTGCCTTGGCTGCCGTGTAACCATTCATTCATTCATTCATCTGGCAAGTGCATACTGAAGAAATATATAACAGAGCTGACTTTTGTTGGACATCTGGTAATTTGTCAAGGTCATTATGCTGCATATGTTATCCTATTTAATAAGATGGGAAGGGCCAGGAGCAGTGGCTCACACCTGTAATCCCAGCACTTTGGGAGGCTGAGGTGGGCAGATCACGAGGTTAGGGGTTCAAGACCAGCCTGGCCAACATGGTAAAACCCCATCTCTACTAAAGATACAAAAAATTAGCCGGATGTGGTAGTGCAGGCCTGTAATCTCAGCTACTCAGGAGGCTGAGGCAGGAGAATCACTTGAACCCGGGGAGGCAGAGGTTGCAGTGAGCTGAGATTGCTCCATTGCATTCCAGCCTGGGTGACAGGGTGAGACCCTGTCTCAAAAAGAGGGAAGATATTGAGGAAAGAACTTTATTCCCAAGTTACTAGTGAGGTTCAAGAAGGTAAAGTAACTTGCTTAAGATCAAGCATGCTTGCTAGTAAATGTCAGGATTCAAACCCATGTTGTCTTATTTCAAACTCTGTCCACCACACTGCCCTGCTACCTGCCACCTGCCAGGCGGCCTCTGAACATAGTGACCTCTAGACACTCTCTGTCTGGTGGACAACACAGTATGATGTGGCAAGTGCCACTACAAAAGTGTGCCCCACAGTGCTGCTGGGGCAGAGAGGGGAAGCTGGGAGTTTGAAAGATAAGGCTAATAATACCTTCCCCATGTAAACAATGGAGAATGCACCAGATTTCACCTTGGGGTCTTTCCAGCTCTGAAATTTGTAAGTCTATGACTTGAGGTTGCTTACTGACATAAAGTTCCTAAAATTCTAGAGAACTGCTGCCCAAAGTGAGGTCCATGGACCAGCAGCATCGGTATTCCCTGGCCACTCGTTAGAGATGTGCCACTGCAGGCCCCATCCAGACCTACTGAACTGATGTCTGCATCTTAGTGAAAGTCCCAGACTCTTGAGTGTTCATTACTGCAGTTTCTCTCTTGGATGTTCTCTTGCCTTTCACCTTCGGCCCCTGGATTTCCTGGAGCACAATCGTTGCTGGGTCCCCAGGGGAGGAAGCTACCTCTTCTCCATCACCTATCTCCTTCCAGGGCCCTCCATCTCTGTGCCTGTTGAGAGTGGTAAGTACTGGCTCATGTTCTCCTCACTCCTATGAAGGAGTGTGAGGTCTTCCAGGTAACATCTGGTGGTGCTCAGCGGCTTGCTCAGAAACCTCAATATCGCTTGGCTCAACCAAAAATAAATTGGAAAAGAAAATTGAACATTGCATCAATTTGGAGCAAGTTTATAAATTCTGCAGCTAAGCAATACCAATAGAAAATGATAGATGGTCACCGAGCAGGGCATCCCTGCAGTGATGTATAGTCACATTAGATGAAATACCGTATTACATGATTCTGCTTTATTACCAGTGTTGGTGGCAGACAGAAAAACAGATTACACTTGAGTTCAAATCGATAGGAACTTTATTTACTGGCCTTTTAAAAACATATTTCTGCACTTTATAAAAACATACGGTAGATGCTATTGATAGAGTTTGTCTGCTTCTTAAAAAGCAATTTGCCCAAAACGAGGCTTTTAAGCTATAATTTATGGCATTACCTTTTACCTCCTTTAAGGGTTCTGTTTGCCTGGCTGTGCTTTGACGACTTCCTTAGACTTCTCTTGACTTTAATTTTTCTCTCCCATTTACCATCTCCCTAAACTCTGAGCTCCCCGGAGCCTTAGAGCAGAAAGGAGAACAGGGTAGCATCTTCCGATGGAGACTGGGGTCTCTTCGCAAAGCTCAGCTTCCACCTTCCTCTTCTCAGCCCCTGCATTGCTCTGGATTTTGAGGGCGCTCAGATGGCCCAGCCTCTGCCTCCTGCTGTTTCTCACTCCCATGGTCTTCTTTTCCTCCTTTTCTCAGCTCCAAAATGGAGCTCGTCTCCCGCTCCCAAGCTCTTATTTCAACAAATCCTGTGTGGTAGGAAAATTATCCCCATTTTATAACTGTGCAAACTCAGGCTCTCAGAAGTCAAACCCAGGTCTTTTGACTCCAAATGAAATCAAGTCGTTTTCGAGGTTTGAAGATTGTGGCCGGCAGTAAGCCTGGTGCTATGGGAATGCAGAGAGCCTATGATCCACTTGAGAAAGACAAAACGAACATACTTTTGAATAAACTACTTCTCAGTGGTTAAATCACATAGTGACTGAGCATATGGGAGTTTTACAAAGCCCGGAAGGCTTCCTGGAGGAGTAAGCCTGTGGCCGGGATTAGCCCTGGGTTAGCCAGGAAAGGGGAGAGATGGGAGCTCCCAGCAGGGGGAATAAGGTGTAAGAATCCTGAGCCCAGCATTTCCTGACATGGAGTAAGAGAAGGCCTGGTGGCATGCTGGACAGAAGTGAAGAACCAGCCAGCTGGACACAAGGGCCTAGTGGCAGAGGCCCAGAACGCTGAGATTTGAGGCATTGCAGTTTTCTGGGCACAGGAATAGCATGAAATTAATGGTTTAGGAAGATGATATCATAGTGATGTGTGAGATCCTGGTTGGAAATCTGATCTGGGGATGTGGTACCAGTGCCCCTGAGCAAACCAGTGTGGCCCAGCCCAGGAGGGCTCCAGGAGCCTGGCCAGAGACAGGCAGAAGCCATGGCCACCTCCCTTACAAGCCCCACCCTCATAGCAGGGGCCAAGACTGAGGGTTCTCCTGTGGCCGGTCCTTTTAGAACTGGATGGGTTGGGGCCAGGCACAATGGCTCACGCCTGTAATCCCAACACTTTGGGAGGCCAAGGCAGGCGGATCACCTGAGGTCAGGAGTTTGAGACCAGCCTGGCAAACATGCTGAAACCCCATCTCTACTAAAAATACAAAAATTAGCTGGGCTTGGTGGCATGCGCCTGTAATTCCAGCTACTCAGAAAGCTGAGGTAGGAGAATTGCTTGAACCTGGGAGGTGGAGGTTGCGGTGAACTGAGAACACACCACTACACTCCAGCCTGGGCAACAGAGTGAGACTGTCTCAAAAAAAAAAAAAAAGAAGAAGAAGAAGAAGAAGAAGTGGGTGGGTTGGCCAAACATCCTAGGTTGGTCCTGCATCCAAGAAGTTATGTCCTAAAGAAGATGTGTGGAGTCCTCTGCAGGCCACAGCAGGGAAGACAATTAACTGGAAATAAGTAGAAAGCAATTAAAATGAGAGCACTCACTCCCCTTTTATTGTCATTGTTGTTATTAAATTATTTTGAGTTAGCAGGTGTACAGATAAGGGTCACAGTGAAAAGTTAACCTCCTCCCACTCAGTTATCTACCGAAGCAGCTCCTGTTCCCAGCGTGTGTGCGCGCACATGCATTTGTCTTCTCCAGAGATACTTCAGAGGGTTTCTTTTTAAAGAGAATAAACTAAAAAGTACTAGAGAACATCATAAAACTTCATTTGGTAAATACATACTTTGAGATGGTCTTGCTCTGTCACCAAGGCTGGTAAATGCGATCATGGCTCACTGCAGCCTCGACCTCCTGGGCTCAAGCGATCCTCCTGCCTCAGCCTCTCTAGTAGCTGGGACTACAGGTGCATACCACCACACACGGCTAATGTTTAAAGGTTTTATGGAAATGGAGTTTTTCCATGTTGCCCAGGCTGGTCTCAAACTCCTGGGCTCAAGTGATCCTCCCACGTTGGCCTTCTAAAGTGCTGGGATTACAGGCATGGACCACCACCCCATCTTATTTGCTAAATATTATAAAAATATGCTAGGAGTGGCTGGGCGTGGTAGCTCATGCCTGTAATCCCAGCACTTTGGGAGGCCGAGGTGGGCGGATCACCTGAGGACAGGAGTTTGAGACCAGCCTGGCCAACATGGTGAAACCCCATCTCTACTAAAATTACAAAAATTAGCTGGGCATGGTGGCGGGCACCTGTAATCCCAGCTACTCGGGAGGCTGAGGCAGGAGAATCGCTTGAACTTGGGAGGTGCAGGTTGTAGTGAGCCGAGATCGCTCCACTGCACTCCACCTGAGCAACAAGAGCGAAACTGTCTCAAAAAAAATTATATATATAGAAATACACACACACACACACACACACACACACACACACACACACACTAGGAATGTCCTCAAGGCCCAGTAACTTGGGAGGATTAAAAAAAATTAAATACAAGCGATAAGGAGAAAAATAAGGAGAGATGAGTCACAATTAGACTAACAGTCCCACCCCCTCCCCTACATCCTGCAACTTCATTTTCTGACTTGAGCAGCGTCCTGCCCCACCCTGGGGTGATCCCTGGGCCTCCTCAAATCCCTCTGACCTTACCCAGGAGATCCCTGCCACAGTAGACAGTGCTGCTAACTGCTCCCTCAACCACCCACCTCTGCCCCTAACTGAGAACTCCCCACCTTCTGGGCAATGTGCCCAGTTGCCAGCTGCCAGCCAGGTGGGCCACCCCATCTCAGGTCCCTGTCACTGTCCCTGTTGCTGCCATGTGAGGAGTGGGGGCATGCCACGTGCACCAGAGCTGTCAGCGCACCTGCTGGGCCACTGCTCTGGGGCAGCAGGCTGTTTGGGGGCTACAGCCTTACCCCGAAGGGCTGCAAATGGCAGGGTACTGCGTGGCTCCAAACTGAAAGAGGTTACACCTCCCCCTGCCTCTGCACGCCGGCCTTGACCTGGACTTGACACGTGCTGAATGCTTTATATACGATTCCATTTAGCCCACGCCTGCCTGAGACAGGCATCGTTTTCAGCTGCATTTTAAAGATAAGAAAGTCTAGACTCGGGAATTTAAGAAGCTCTCAAGGTCCCACAGCTGCTAACTGACAAGACGATGGGATGTATCACACGCTGCCGGGTCAGATTCAATGGCTGTGAGCTGTGTTGAATTTCCTCTTGACCCACGTGGATGGAAGAGTTGCCTTTTGCCTCTTCCAGAAATGTGCCGTGTTTCTGAACTCCATGGTTGGTGGCCGCTTCCGATCACTTCTGTCTTGCCTGTCTGTAAAGTGCAGAAATAGACCCTGAACGCCTGTGGGAAGAAACGCTTACTCATTTGACAGTCCTAGCACCGAAAAGATAGTTATTCTGGAGCAGGGAGTCAGTATTTGTCTAGTAAGGGTTTCATTGTTGAAGAAATGATTGATGAGTGAGCAAGTGAGTGAATAAATGAATCAACAGGTGAGTACGACTTCCCTCCTTAACCCGTAATTCCATGTTAGTCACAGGAGAGAAGTGAGCCTGTCTCCTGCAAAAGGATGCATAAGTCAACCCTGCAGGTGGTCTGTGACTATGAAGCCAGGAGGCCGGCTCTTGGAGTGGCCTGTAAGCTGATACGAAAGCAATTCCCAAACTCAGGTGTTCCCCTACTCTTGCACACAGATGGTGTGCCTGGGACACAGAGCTGGCTTCCCGAGAGGACCCAGTGAATACCCACGGGGCGTATTCATCTGTATGCGTAAGTCCTGACTTCTTTCAGAAGTTCACTGGAGACCTTGGGCAGAGTAACTTCACTAGCAACAGTGCTGAGGAAGCCAGGAAGTGGAGATGATGTCCATAGACTGTCTCCTGTGTCCATCTAAGCTGGGCATCTTCTGAGGCTTTTTCACACTGAAACTGAAGAGCACAGCTCCTTTGCTTCAGGCAGAAGGTGAGTGCCAGCTCCCTCACAGACTCCAGAGGACTCACAGTTGCATCGTGTGCCTGGTGCTGGGGACCAGCAGCAGGTGTAACCCAGCTTGGCAGTCATAGCAGCGAAAGGGCCAGTGCCAGCCTGCTTCTTGTGCTTGGTCGTGGAGGGAAAGGGCGGGTGCTGGAGTCAGCCAGACCTGGGGTTGAATTCTGAGTCAGCCCCATACTATCTGTGTGACTCTGAACAAGTCATCTAACCTCCTGAGCCTCAGTTTCTTCATGCGTAAAAGGAGGAAATAAGAGAAACCATCTCATGAATGCTGGAGAATTTAGATGAGATGAATTATGTGAATTCCTCGGCACTATAAGCTCTCAATAAACAAGAGTTCTCTTTGTGAACTGGCATCAAGCAAGGATGGTGTACATCTCCTGGGGCCGGGTAACACTCATTTTCAGTATTATCACGGTCTTTCCTTGCATTGCATTGAATGCACCACTGGGTCAAAAAGATTCTCTTCTTACTGCCTACAGGTGTCCACTTCATTTGGGGAGAGTGCAGTGAACTCTGTTAGATGTAAGCGGATAGTTATCTCACAGTAAGTGCTGCTGTGATTCCGGATGGAGATAACACCACAGGGTGAGGCTTTTCTGGAAGAGGTGAGCTTGGCCATACTTTGAAGGATGGGTGGGACTTGAATGAGCAGAGATTAAAGGAGAAAGCTTTTTCAGGTGAGATAAAGGGAATAAGACAGATCCCAGACTGGGAGGCAAACATTCACATTGGAGGATGCAGTGAAATTAAGGAGTGGACATTGGGAGAAGAGAGAGAGGATGTCGAATTGAACTTATCAGGTGAAGGCTGGAGACAAGGAAGCAAATGCTCAGCGGGGATCAAAGGAAGTCAGAAAGCAACCCAGGCTGGGGGAAATGGCCCTTTGTCAAGGGTGTGGATGCTGCCTTTGGAAGAGGTTCTTTCTTCTCCCTTTCCGCCTCATGGTGTTCTCAAGTCCTGTGCTGAGTGAGTCTTGTCAACCAGCTCTTCCCTGATTAACTCTCCTCCCGGAGCCTTAAGTCACGATCTGCACTTGCTTCTCCGTAATAGCCAGTGAACCCTGCCATCCCACTAGGAGAGGAGAATGCACATCCTGACATTCTAATAGGCTCAGCAGCGAAGACAGTGCTATCATTGTGGTGGTGACAGCAGGCTCCAAGCCCTGCCAGGTAGTTTTTGCAACTTTCTAGTCTTCCTTGTCTTATTAATTAGGAGAGTCTATCTCACAGATTTGGGGCTATAAATCTCAGATAACAGCTCTTCAACCTTCATAACTGCTTCTAACTAGGTGGTAGAACCAGGTGCATTTCATCTTCATTTTAAAGAGGACCCTGTGTCTGCGACCTGTGTGGGAGCTCTCTCTGCAGGACGGGAGCAAGAGGAGCTACTGGTGATGGCAGGCAGCGGGACATTTTCTACGTGGCTCTTCACTGGCCTCCAAAATTGCCAACTCTTCAGCCCTTAAGTCAAGATGCATCAACTCCAGCCCCTTTCCTGGCTTCCTTCTCAGATTGGGGGACACATGTCTGGGCATCAGAAGCCTTTGCACTCCAACATAAATATGTGTGAGCCCTGGAGTGGAGAATTGGTGAAATCAGCTGATGGTGGAGTTGTACCCCACTCTTTTTGTATCCCCCGCAAATAGTATACAGTAATCAAAATTTAAGCCACCCGAGATGAAATAATTGCTTAACAATCATATAAGACAAAATGATTCAACAAATGACAATGAGGCCCTGTGATATACAGAACAGATGCATTCAGTGTACCATATTATAATGCGCTAATACAAGATTGACAGCACAATAATAGGAGTGAGCAGCAACTCAGCCTATAATTCCAAACCAAATGTGAGGCTGTCCACAGAACTCAAATCCTAGCAGGCTGCAAAATTAGAGGTAACACCACGCAAGGTTCAAGACGACTCATTAGCAGGTTGGCAGAGTGTTTCAGGAGCAAATTTGTCTGTCGAAGGAACTAATTTTGTGCCATCTTAAGCTCAACTTTTTTTTTTTTAAGTGTGCGGATACAACCTTCTCTGGAGAGGGATGTGGGGCTGGGAGGTTGAGATCTGGCCAGAGCCCCTTGGGGCACAGGGAGGTCAGGTCCCTGGTGTGGGTTTTTGAGTGGATTTGAGTATTGGCAGAGTGATCTGAGTGTGTTAATGGGTGATACAAAGCAGTGGTGATGTGGCAAACACTATTCAGGTTGATCTCAGCGTGAGAAACTGATGGGACTTTCTGCTGGCTCCTTGGGACTGTTCTCACATCAGAAAGTGTTTGGATCAAGGATATAATGAAGGATAATTGTGATAAGCGTCCTTCCAGGTCCGAATTTCTGAACCTTTAAACAAGCATCATCATCTCTGCTTTGTATAGATGCCCCTATTGTTTTGATGGTGTCTGGGATTTGTTTTAATCAGGTGTGGGAAGACATGTAGACACAGAAATAGCTCTCATGAAGGAGGAAGTTTTATACTCGCAGATCCCAAGAGGCAGGGGGTATGGCTTGCAGGGCCACATGGGGGATGCCCCAGGCTCGGTTGGGAGGCAGAGTGAACCAGGGGAAAACCTGAGTAGGAGTCTTGATCGTGGGAGGAACAGGTGGGGTAGGGTGAGCAGGCTTAGGGGTTGGCTAGTGTGAATCACTTCAACAGGCTCTGGGTATAAGGACTGTTCCCAGTTGTCTAGTACCCACCCTGGGGTATTTTGGGCAGGTGGATAGTGGCCTGGAGTGTAAAAATCTGATAGAGAAGGTGGTTTGGTAGTATGGACACTGGACTGGTTGGTTTTCATAAGCAAATGGTGCTCAGAGGAGTTTACTATCTCTAGGAATTAGCCCTGGGAGGGGCAGTGCCTCCAGGATCAGTGAGGCCCCAAAATGTCAAAGCACAAACATTACAGAATAAAAAGACACTATTAATACCCCTTCATAGTTTCACATCTGCGGCTGCTTTCTTTCCTAGAGCTGTGGTCCCTTTTCTGCCAGTTTGAGACCTCCCTCTGTTCATGATCAAAATAGGGCATGGTAGCATCACCATGTGTGCATGACAGAAAGTCATGGTACATTCTCCACACCACCCCAAATCCTGGATCTGTGAGGTCAAGAGGGAAAAGCACCCACCTCCCTTCACCTGGGACCCCCTGCTGGCTCCTCCCACCTCTGCTCAGTCCAGGGCTGCCTGGGTGTGGCCGGCACTGCCTGGGTCACTGGTGCTGATGATGCACGCTTTCCTAGAGTTTGACTAAGACGTCCTATGTCCCCAGTTCTGCCAATAACAGGCTGTGGGCCCTGGCTAGGTTGCTGTGATTTCCTGTGTCCCCATTTCCTTCCCTGAAAAGTGATAGGATGGATCCCAGTTCTAAATGCTTATTTTCTCTGAAAAATTGGGGAAAGGATAGGGAGAAGCAAGAAAAAGGTGAATGAGATGGAGGGTCGGGGTGTTCTCTAATCTTTACAGAAAACTAGTGATGGCCACATGTTGGAGAAGCCTCCCAGGTCTCATTGACAACCCCTTCCTCATCCGCCCCATTGAGCCAAGAATCTCGCAGGGATGGCAGTGATTCAGTGCCTACGAGGTAGCCAGGCTTCCACGCTTGTTACCTTGTGTAATTCTTACAACAGCCCAAGGACAGAGTCGCCACTCTCAGCACCATTTTACTGCTGGGGAAACTGAGGTGTGGAGAGGTTAAGTCAATAGTCCCCACTTGCTCACGGCCACACAAGTAGTGGAGCCTGGCCTCCCACCCCACAGTTTCATCCCTAATTGCTGTATGCTACTGCCTCCCTCTGTGGCAGGCAGGATCATCCACGTAGGACTGGATGGCTTGAGTGTGATCCACGCTGCAATAGAGATTCATCCCAGGAGGAGTTTTTCCAAAGAGGGAGGGTGACCCCCAAAGGAGAAGCATTGCCCCATGGGGAGAACGCTATTTGGAACTTAAGTGGTTTCCACTAATTTCTTCTCTTAACAAGTATTTTGTGTCTATTAGATAGCTGGCATGGCTCTAGGCACTGGAGACATACAACTGTGAATGAGATGGTCCCAGTCCTACACTCAGGAAGTTTTCAGCCTGGCAGAGCACGACAGACACGAGAAAAGGGAACAGATAAATATAGTAGCTGCAGGAAGCCCAAGTCTGAGGGGCTCTGGCCTGTCTGCATCCAGGTCTGCAAGTTGGCCAACCTTGGACACTTGCAAAGGCACAAGTCCTTGTAGGTGATAGGAAGGTCACAGAAGTCAAAAAAGAGGGTGAGAGGCACCCCCAAATGAGCAACTACCGCCCTTAGGCTGGATGGAGAAAGGGAGGATGTGGGGTTTGGAGAGTCCAGAAGCTGGGGCATCCCTGGGGACACTGGAGCCCTGTGGGGCCCCATGCACACAGTCAAGGCCACAGTCACTGTTGGACGCCAAGAGGGAGAGGTAGGACTATCCCGGCTTCTTCCTCCCTCCTGCCCTTTAATTTCCCACTAGTGCCTCTATATGGCTCAACCCAAACTAAATCCAGAGGACCCAGGAAGCCTGGAAAGTGCAGCCATGGGGTTAGTCCCCACCCCTCCCCCAGGCAGAGCAGAGCAGGAAGGGCTATGGGACCTGGCAAGGGCAAGCAGGCCCAGGCCCTGGCCCTGGCCCCGTGCTTCCCCTTCTTTGGTGACTGCATCAAGGTCTTGAGGTCTATAGAAACTCCTGGTGGGCAGGAGAACCAGTGGCTTTAAGCAGAGTCTGGGTCTAGGCTGCCCCTGCTAGAGCACCAGTGGCCCCTCCCCACCCTCACTGGTCCACCTGGGCCACTCCACGTCCATCTCTGCATGGCCAAAAGAAGACTGAAGAATGGGGAGGAAGGTATGGGGAAGGGCAAGTAGGGAGAGCACCTGGCGGGGAGGAGAGCACAGGCAACCTGGAGCTGTCCCCAGAGCCCACGTGGACCTGCCGCAGCACAGCAGGCACCTGCTCAGTGAAGGGATGGAGATCCGGTTCAGGAAGGGCCTTAGCATCAGAAACAAAACACATACACTGACAGCTGCCCTGAAAGAGAAGTCAATGTGAATGTAAAGCAGGTGATCGCTGCCTCAGGAGCAGTTTTGAACAAGTTTTTCTTTTAAAACCCCAGGGCGGCCATCTACAGCCCCCATCTGCATCTTCCTGCTGAAATAATAATACGTCACATTTATAGAGCACTTTGAGCTTCTCAAAGCAAGTTCTAATGTCATTTGACCCTCACAAAAGCCCTGTGAAGTAAATGGCAGGGACGGTAGTTGAGGTGGCTAAGGTCACATGGGCACCCACTGAAGAGGTGGGGCCCACTCAGGGCTGATGTCTCGTCTTCTAGCTGAGTCTTTCCCAGACTCCAGTGCCTGTGCTTTGTTACCCCTCCCCATCATCCACCGCCTTCAGGGTCCTGGCCCCAGGCAGAGCCCCAGGCTGCTCACTCCTCCCCATCCCCTTGCTCAGGCCCAACTTTGGGTAGAGCTATTCCCACCTGAAGCCAAACTTGGATGCATGTGGCAATCTGCTTTTCAGTCTGAGAGATCAAAAGGAACAATATTTTCAGCTGCAGAGACAACCACCACAACAAAAATGGTGCTTAACACGCTTTTCCCAAATGCAACGTACCCCTTTGTGTGCCATAGAATCGTACCATATTTTGCCATGAAATAAACACACCAGAAAATTTTTTTCTTCTGTGGAAGAGGATGAAGAAATTTTGGTAATTAAAACTCCCATCGATCAATGCTTAGATCTCAGAGATAATTGCATTGCTTCTGCAGATGTTTGTTGAATCATGCAGTTTTGTTTTCAAGCGTGTGTGTGCCTCAAGGCCTGAAATCACATCTCCCCCAGTGTGAAGCACCCCTAGGCAGGCTCCCTGTCCTCCCCGACCCTTGTGGCATAACGTGGTGAGAATAGCCGGGTGGTAGTCCTGGCTCTGCCTCAAATTTGCTATGTGGGAATGAGCCTGTCTGGACCTCAGTTGCTTCTGTAGATTGAAGAGCTGGAGTTGGAAAATCTCAAGGTTCTGTCCCTCTTTTGATGTTTCTTGGAGTCAACATTCCTTTTGAGGGTGTTCATCTCTCCCCACTGGCTTGAAATCTCATCTCTGCTACTCACCAATTCATGTGTTCATGAGACGTTTACTGAGTGCCCTTTTTTGGGCAAGCCCCATTGTGAGGCTTGAAAGTACAAGGGTGACTAAGATATAGTTCCTACCTCTGGGGCACTCACGGCCTGGTGGGATAGGCAGCCCAGAAGCAGACATGTCACAATACAATATGTTGAACGCCGTTCTCTCAATATTGAGATCGTGGAGGCCACGCTCTCATTCTGTGAACTCACACACATCAGTTAAACCTCTGCGTCTGGTCTTTATTGTCACCTGGGGATGTTTGCTTCCCTTCCTAGCTGAGATCTATTCGCTGTGAGTGGGCTCTGAGAGTAAGATTATGTTAGAGCAGAGTAAAGCATTTCCCGTAGGGAAGGGCTTGTCCTCTCTTTCTGCCTCAAAAGAGATGGAGGAACACAGAGGAGATACCACCGGCCCCATAGCCACACTAAGCTGGGAACAAGAACTATAACTTTTAGCTCATCCCCCTACCCGATGCTCTGTGATAAGAAACCAGCCCGACATCATTCCGGACGCCCTCTTCCAGCCTCCAGGCTCTGCCCATGGTGGCTTCACTGTGATGACAGTTAAAATGCAAGAATACTTTCAAAAGGAGGGCTGTTTCCCTCGGCATCCAGCTTGGCCTAGACATTCAGTTTGCTCTCTGTTCCCTGAGCTCCAAGCCTCCTCTCTGATGAAGCCAGGGAATGCACCCCTGTTTGGAGATCCTGTGCTCTGCTGACTTGCTCAGGCTGGCCAGGAGCAAAGAGCCCGAGTGAGCAGCCCAGAGGAAGGAAGCCAGGGGACCCGAACCCAGGGGTGTCAGGCCCAGAGAGGGAAGCCCTCCCCACCTGTCTGCACTTTGTGATTAGATGTGAGCAACGGGGTAACTCACAGGCAGTGATCTCACTCACTTGGTGAGTCAGGTAAACTGACAGAAAAGTGAGAAAGTGCCACCTGGAAACCCGAGGCCACTGCCACACGGCCGGGTGCTGCCCCCTCTCAGAGCCCTCTCCCTGAGCATGCACTGACCCTCCACCCTCTCCCACAGAGCCCATGCTGGTCTGATCTGCAGGATGTGTTTTTCGTAGAGGCCCCCAAATACCATCTTACCATGCCAGTCCCCTACTATATTCTCTAACCTTAAATTCCAGGGATTCCGCCCCTCCCTCCCTCCCTCCCTCTCTCCCTCCCTCCCTCCCTCTCTCCCTCCCTCCCTCCCTCTCTCCCTCCCTCTCCATGCTCACCCTCCACCCACTTTCTCCCAGGAGCTGCTCCTGTACCTGGAGTAGATTCACCTGCAAACACTCAGCTTGCAGGAGCACAGCAGACTGGGGAGTTTCCTTTCCCAGCCAAGCTGAGTTTGGAGGGGGGTGTGGGAGGAGATGAGGAGGGCTGGGGACACAGTTTGAGTCTCTAAAGGAGGACTGCATTGCCTTCTTCCCTGCCTCCTAGATACAGATGAGAAGGTAACCAACCTCGTGTGTGTGTGTGTGTGTGCGCGCGCGCGCGTGGACGCACGCGTGCGTGTGCAGTGTATGGATGCACAGACGGCCCCTCCATGGTGGGGCGCGGCACCGTTCTCTCACCCTGCAGCTTTCTGCCTCTCCCTCCACCCTCCTCCGATTCCCTGCGTCCCACACTGCAGGTGTCTCTGAGGCAGTGTTTATGTAAGCAGCTCATGTTCTGCCGAGCGACAGCGAGAAGCTGTTGTCAATTTGAGGAAAGCCCCCGGCTGCCCACATGTGTGGTTGTCCCCGTGGGTTTCATAACAAGAGGGGGAGGTGGGGTGGTGGGCCCCTGGGGTGAGGGCGGCTGGTCTCGGCCCAGCCCAGGAGCCTCCTCCCTGCTGCCACCAGTGCGCCGACTATTTGCAAGCTGCTGGCCTTACCTCCTTTCCTCCTGGCTAGTGTTTTGGCTACGGAGAGACACAGTCAGTGCCTCCTGGCTCTGGCTGGCCCTGCCCAGGAATGTAGTACTTGGGTCGTGCTGGGCTACTGGAGTCAGGGCAAAGAACCTGACATTTTGAAGGCATGAAAGTCCTAAGGATCTGCCAACCAACCCAGCAGGTTGGTTTGATTCTGACCTCAGAATCAAAACACGGACCCCAGGTTTTGATTCACAATAAGGACATGTAGCCCCATCATCTTTCTATTCCAAAGTCAGCTGTCCTCACCCGGACAACTGAGGACAGGGAGAGAGTGGACAGAAAGGGCTCTGAGCCACCCATACAGTGGAAATGGCTGGGACACCTTATCCCTGAGGCTGAGGGCTCAGTTTGAGGATTCCCATTTAGCACAGCCTGGTTTAAGGAGGAGAGAAAAGACCAAAACATGGTGTCCACTTGATATGTTTATAAGGGCGGAATAAACTCCCTGAAACCCAAATCATAATTCAAATAGCTAATATATATGGATGGAGTGCTTTTCTGATCCAATCATCATGCTATGAAATGTATATTTCAGTCCTGGCAAAGACTTAATGAAGGAGGCACTATTAGCCTCATTTTAAAGATAAGGGTCCAAGGCCCAGAGAGGTTGAATAACTAGTCCAGCCTCACGCAGCAGTTAAAGGAGAGGTTCTCCTCAAAACTTGGAGTTTTCCTTTCTACTCTGAACATTAACAGAAATGTGTTTACATTTTCTGGCTAACCAAGCCAGATTTTGGCTTTGCTCCAAGGAAGCTAATGTCCCACCTGAGAAGTAGCTTTGTTTAAACAGTGGAGAAAATAATTCCTAACTCATTTATTTACTTCTAATTTTACACTTCAAGGGCTGTTTATTTTCACAACACAAGCACTATAAACACACACTGTCATCGATGAAGCACGTTTGTGAGGTGCCCCTGGGCTGCAAGTTGAGTTAGAGACAGGACATGTCATCACTGGTAGTACCTTCATCATTGGATGGTAACCTCTCTCCTGAGTTTCTTGCTTTTCAAGTGCTCTCAAGTATTGTCCTGCCAACCCTCTCCTGGAATGAGGCCGAAAGGAAAATCCTGAGCACTGGAAGAATACGCTGGATACTGTCTGTTCTGGGCGGTTCATCCTTTCAGTCCTGCAACACACACTGGATGCTGTTAATTTCACCATGGACCCTACGCACTGGTGATGTGAAAAGTGTTGAGATCTGATCTCCGCCTTAGAGGAGGCTGGCAGAGAGAGCCAGTAGACACGCCACTGTTGTATGCATGGGATGCGTTAGCAGCTGCGGTAATAAGGGAAGAAGTGGTTGCAAAACAGGTGACATCTGTCGGCCAGGCACAGTGGCTCACACCTGTAATCCCAGCACTTTGGGATGCCGAGGCAGGTGGATCACTTGAGGCCCAGAGTTCTAGACCAGCCTGGGCAACATGGCGAAACCCCATTTCTATTAAAAGTACCAAAATCAGTCGTGCATGGTGGCGCATACCTGTAATCCCAGCTACTCCAGTGGCTGAAGCACAAGAATCACTTGAACCCGGGAGGCTAAGGTTGCAGTGAGCCAAGATTGCACTACTGCACTTCAGCCTGGGCGACAGAGTGAGAGTCTGCCTCAAAAAAAAAAAAAAAAAAAGAACAGGTAACATCTGAGCCGAATCTTGAAGGCTAAAAATTCTAAATCTAGAAAAAGCGCTGCTAGTAGAAGGAAGCCGCAATGCAATACCACAATCTGGAAAGCCCAGGGTGCAAGTAGAGGTGTGGCTTGAGACTTCGCAGGGTTTCTGGACAGTGCCGGGTGGGTGACAGGCAGGAAGGGTAGGCTGGGGCCAGTTTGTGAAAGCCTTGGGGACTGGAACTAGACAACCTGGACCCTAATAATTCCCAGCTTCAACCTTCGCAGACGACAGGGAACTAAGTCAAGACTAACTGTGAAGCAGGGTCCCAAGTATTTATCTTAGGGACAAGAAGTGCCAAAGTTTGTAAGCAGTTTCCTCTTTTATTAAAAAAAAGGTTGAGGGGGGGCTCAGAACAACAGATACTGGGGTCTATTCGAGGGGGAAGGTGGGAGGAGGGAGAGGAGCAGAAAAGATAGGGTACTGGGTTTAATAGCTGGGTGATGAAGTAATCCGCACAACAAGCTCCCATGACACGAGTTCACCTATGTAACAAACCTTCACTTGTACCCCTGAACCTAAAATAAAAGTTGAAGAAAGGGGAAAAAGAAAATAAAAGAGGCTCACATATCCCTCATTACTAAAATACTATCCTATGTGATTTCAAGACTAGAGAGAGGAAAGAGTGGAGTTCCCCTTTTGTGAGCAGGGAATTGTGTTGAGCTTGCAACTCATCAGGCACAAGAGTCTCGGGGGTGAAAAAGCACAGCTGGCTCGGAGGGCTAAATTCATTATTTCACTAACGAGGCTGACTCCTGAGGTGGCGAAGGAAGAGGATGGTCAGGCCGTGAGTATATAGGCTGAATGGAGAAGCAGAGAAGAAGCCACAGACCCCACCCAGAAAACAGGATGGGCAGGTAGACCACCAGAACCTCCATTTCTTAAAGCCCCAATGGACAGCTGGAAATTACTTGCCCCTGAAAAAAAATAATAAATTCCAAATTATCATTTCAATGGCTCCTCACATAAATACCAAAGAATCAGAAAAGCTGATGCCTCATGTTGCTCCCGGAATCTAAGCAATGGTATCTTTCAGTTATCGGATTTTATTTCTTTGCAGCATTACATTTTATACATATTTATTCATGCAGAACAGAAGCGCTGCGTTATTGAGGCTGCCATGGGAGCGGAGGAAAAGCTGTTATACATAAGAATGCACTGCATTTACATTGTCGCACTTTGCCACAATTGAACCATATGCAACTGGTTTTTTAAAATAATAATAATAAAAACCTCTGGTTTGCATTTAATTTGCTGACTTTTTTTCTTTCTTACTCCTGAATTTTCATACGCCATAGAAATATGAAAGGGGCGTCATGTCAAAATCCTTGAAGATACAGAGGGGCTGGGGGCTGGCAAAAGACAGCTTTAGTGGGGAGGGTTTGGGGGCCCACAGCAAGTTTATAACTATTTCTTTTTTAACAGATGCAGTTAACTGAACTGCAAAACATTCATCTTCCAATTTAATAACTCATTCTCCCTGCATGGAGACAGGGGTATTATAGTGCGGGATATTGCTTTTCGGGCTTTTGAGTGTCAATGATGAATCCCCATCTTCTAATAAAATACATTTTCATAGTAATTGAAATAATAATTTTTTTTTTCCTCTTCATTTTCCCAGGTACTTAAATAGGGGCTTTCGACTTCTTTCCCTTTCTACTATTCTAACCTTATTTTCTTTTAACTGAAGTTCCTCAGGCTTTTGAGCTGCACAAGTCGGGGCTTCTGGCGTCTGTGTTGTGGGGGCCTGCACACTTTCCCCAAGGCCACAGCTGCTGCGGGGTGGGCTCCACACACACACAGCTAGTTAGGAAGACCAAGATGTCAAGACCTGGAATTTTTTTGCTGTGTTTGGCTTTTCACTTCCATTTGCTTAGCAAACTGACTGCCCCTAGAGCTAAGGACAGATGTGTTAACCAGCCAGCTGAGGGGCCCCAATCCTACAAATCCTGAAGTTCACACACTAGGGGTACTCTGAAATCTCCCCTAACACCTCCAAGGTCAAGATCTGGGACTCCCCCCTACACCCCGACCAACATTCCCCATGTACCCATCAAGCTGCAAGTAATGTCCCCAGGAATTAAAATGAGTACCAGTATGTTAAGGACAGTATGAATTTCTCAAGCAGGCAATGATGATGTTACAGTGAGTATAGTATGTTTAATCCACAGCTCAATTCACAGGGTTACTTTGTTCGATTGTTTGTTTATTTTTGAGACAGAGTCTCACTCTGTCACCCAGGCTGGAGTGCAGTGACACAATCATGGCTCACTGCAGCCTTGAACACCTGGGCTTGAGCGATCCTCCCACCTCAGCCCCCCTGAGTAGCTGGGACTACAAGTCTGTGCCACAAAGCCCAGCTAATTTTTTTTTTTTTTTTTTTTTTTTTTTACTTTTTTGTACAGATAGTATCTCAGTATGTTGCCCAGGCTGGTCTCCTGGCTTCAAGCAATCCTCCTCGCCTTGAGCTCCCAAAGTACTGGGGTTACAGGCATGAGCCACTGTGCCTGGCCAGCAGGGTTACTTTAAATGCTATCGTGGTGAACTTAACTTCAATGGAAAAATATAATGTTGTCTCCTAAGACATCTTTTCATCGCATCCTTTCCTCCATGGCTGACAATGAAGACAAAGAAGAAAAATATAACTAAGACTGTAATGGGTTTAAAAACACCAATACAGGTGCAGTCTTGCCAATAACTTAACCAGCTTTGGGAGATTCTCCAGCCCCTTTCTCTTTATACTCACCCAGGGAAGAATGATTTCGGTGAGAACTTACTCAGTTTAGGCTGTAATTTGACTTCACCTATAAGAATACTCTCCTTTCTATGTCTAATCTTCCCTGATCTAGTAAAAATACCCTGGAAGTCAGGAATCAAAATTTAGGCTAGGCGTAGTGGCTCACACCTGTAATCCCAGCACTTTGGGAGGCCGAGGCAGGCAGATAACCTGATGTCAGGAGTTCGAGACCAGCCTGACCAATATGGGGAAACCCCGTCTCTACTAAAAATACAAAAATTAGTTGGGTGTGGTGGCGCATGCCTGTAGTCCCAGCTACTCAGGAGGCTGAGGCAGGAGAATCACTTGAATCCAGGAGGCAGAAGTTGCAGTGAGCCCAGATCGTGTCACTGCACTCCAGCCTGGGTGACAGAGCAAGAGTCTGTCTCAAAAACAAAAAATTTTAAAGTTTTAGTTAGAAAATCAAAGTAGCTAAGAGTAAACAGTCAGAAAAACTTAAAATCGTTGAAGGCAATGCCTTTGTCATTTACAGCATCAGAAAGAATACTTTTCTGCCTCTTCATTTTTCCGGGTACTGAACAAAAGACTCTCAGTTTCTTTCCCTTTCCCTTGTCCTAACAGAAAAGGTCATGGCCCCAGCAAGTCCCAGAGAGCAGGCTGCACTGCACAGGGCTGCAGCCAGCATCCTCAGCACCTTTGTGCAAACTGCAAAAAAGGGTCCTGCCTCTTGGACTGATTCATCGCTAGGCCAGGAGGCATGGCTTGGCAAGGGGGACAGGGGCTGGATTTTAGTCACCCTCTTGCCCAAGGGCCACTGTGTAGTACACACATGACTTAACTCTACTGACAGTAGATGGTAGAGTTAAAAAGACCCAGGTCCAAATCCTGACTCCATCATTTTCTAGCTGTGTTGCCTTAAGCTACTTGATTTCATACATATGTCATACTTATAAGAATGTTTTAGGCCACTGAGCAGATAAACAAAATATGGTGTATCTATACCATGGGATACTACCCAGCCGTGGAAAGGAATGAAGTAATGTCTTTCATAGCAACTTGGATTATTCTAAGTGAAATAACTCAAGAATGGAAAACCAAATATCATATGTTTTCATTTATAAGTGGGAGCTAAACTATGAGGATGCAAAGGCATAAGAGTGATATAATGGATTTGGGGACTTGCGGGGGGAGGTTGGGAGTGAGGGATAAAAGACTACATACTGGGTACAGCGTACACTACTTGGGTGACAGGTGCACTAAAATCCCAGAAATCAGGCCGGGCACGGTGGCTCGCGCCTGTAATTCCAGCCCTTTGGGAGACCGAGGCAGGTGGATCAGGTCAGGAGATCAACACCATCCTGCTGGTCAACATAGTGAAACCCATCTCTACTAAAAATACAAAAATTAGCTGGGCATGGTGGCGTGTGCCTGTAGTCCCAGCTACTCAGGAGGCTGAGGCAGGAGAATGGCGTGAACCAGGGAGTTGGAGGTTGCAGTGAGCCAAGATCGCACCACTGCACTCCAGCCCAGCAACAGAGTGAGACTCCATCTCAAAAATTAAAAAAAAAAAAAAAAAATCCCAGAAATCACTACTAAAGAACTTATCCGTGTAACCAAAAACCACCTGTACCCCAAATCCTATTTAAATAAAAAAATGAAAAAAAAAGAATGCAATGGGGACTCATTATGATGATATATGTAAATCACTTAGTACAGGACGAGGAGCTAAATCTGTAGTGACTATTACTATTCCAGAGAGGTCTTCCTAGGTCCTTTAGTGCCCATGGGCAGAAATGAAACTACATTTCCTACAGCAGTGATGGGGGTACAAAATGCGGGCCCAAGCCTGGAGGGGAACTGTCTTGAGGACAGAACGGCTGTCAGAGAGAAACCAGTAGGTTGTTTGACGTTGGCTTCTAGGCAGAGGCTGGACTTTTGCTCCTGCTTTCTGGGGTCACCTATCCCAGCTCTTCCTGCTTCTCTTTCCACCCACCCCCGACACCTCACCCCCAGGGCCCAGCAGCATTTCAATGGATTAAAGGATCCTGCTTTACCTGACTTTGGGATTGGCGGTCAGGGGTAGCAACAGGAAGTCTTTCTTTTATTTTCCTGGGTTGAGCAGGAAAGAAGTCCAAGTGCATCTGCAGAGGATCCTCCAGAACGTTCCCTTTCCACCTTCATCTAGGGCCATCTTTGATCCTGAGAATCTTGAGATGAAGGTTGTTCCAGAACAAAACCCCTTCTCTGGCAGAGGCCCCAAGGGCTTCTCTGGATAGGTGAGAAGTAGCCATTTAGAGCCTGAAGATCTACTGTTTGAAAAGACCTACGTCTCATTCAACTTTTTCTCAACAGACTTTACTTTTTAGAGCAGTTTTTGGTACCCAGCAAAACTGAGCAGAAGCTGCAGAAAGTTCCCACATACACCCCGACTCCTCCTATTCCCCCACTGCCCACCACTCACTATCAACATCCCCCACCAGAGGGGTGCATTTGTTACAACTGATGAACCTACACTGACATGTCATTCTCACCCAACGCCCATAGTTTACATTAGGTTACACTCTTGGTGTTGTACATTCTGTGGGTTTAGATAAATGTATAATGACGAGTCTTCACCATTGTAATATCATACAGAGCAATTTCACTGTCTAAAAATCCTCTGTGCTCCACCCAGTCATCCCCTCCCTCACTCTTGACCCCTGGCGACCGCTGATCTGTTAGTATCTCCACAGTTTTGCCCTTTTGAGAATGTTGTATAATTAGGATCTTACCACATGTAACCTTTTTAAATTGGCTTCTTTCACTTAGTAGTATGCATTTAAGATTTCTCTGTGTCTTTTCATGTCTTGATAGCTCATTGCTTTTCAGTGCTGAATAATATTTCATTGCAAGGATGTGCCACAGTGCATTTAACCATTCATTGACATTTTGGTTGCTTCCAAGTTTTAGCAATTATGAATAAACATCTGTGTGCAGGTTTTTGTATGAAACCTGGATTTGTTCCAGGCTGGCTGGTGCAGGTTTTGTGTCTTGAAACCTAAGTTTTCAAGTCCTTTAGGTAAATATCAAGGAGCATGACTGCTGGATTGTATGGTAAGAGTATCCTTAGTTTTTTGAGAAACTGCCAAACTGTCTTTGAAGGCAGATATCTCATCTTGCATTCCCACCAGCAACGAATGAGAGTTCCTGGGGCTCCACATCCTCACCAGCATTTAATGTTGTCAGTGTTCTGGATTTGGGCCATTCCAATAGGTGTGTAGTGGTATGTCATTATTGTTTTAATTTGCAATTCCCTAGTGACATATCATGAGCACCTTTTCATATGCTTCTTTGGGACCTGTATATCTTCTTTGGTGAGGTGTCCGTTCAGATCTTTTGCCCATTTTTTAATTGGGTTATTCATTTTCCTGTGGTTGTGTTTTCAGAGTTCTTTGTATGTTTCAGATCCCAGTCCTTTATCAAGTATGTCTTTCTCCATGGGTATTTTCTCTCAGTCTGTGGCCCCATTCAATTTTGTTCCCTCTTCCTGTGTGTCCAGCAGATTCACAGCTCCTTATGAAAGAGGTGCCAAAAACAAGAGCAGCTGTGGGGGAGCGTGGCTTCCTGGGGAAAGTCCATGAGCCTGTGACCACCTTTCACTTTGAACCCACATTTGTTTATTCTTTAAACAGTTGCACTGTGCCCAGCACTAAGTCCCGAGGATGCATCTGTGAAGGAAAGAGTCAAAGCCCCACGTCTTGTGGAGCTCACTTTCTGGTAGGGGAGACATACACAACAATAAATAAACAAACATAGAGACATATAGGGAAAAACACACACAAGTATACTGTACAGCAATCTGGAACCCAGTCCAGTGTAAGAGCAGGAAAAGGGAGACAAGAGGCCCTGGCACAGGGAACATTTACAACATGAATAGGATGGCACAGGGGGCTTCACTGAGAAAGGGATATTTAAGCAAAGTGGATGAAGATGGAGCCAAGAAGGCAGAGAAAGAAGGCAGAGGGGCCAGCCAGTACAAAGGCCACGAGGCAGGGGAGTGCCTGGTGTGTGTGAGGAACTGCAAGGAGGCCAGTGTGGCTGGAATGAGTAGCGTGGAGGAGAAAGATGTAGGATGATTTGGGGGTGGTAGATGCAGATCCTGTAGGGTCTGGTGGCTTTTGCTCAGAGAGAAATGGGGAGCCATGGGAAGGATTTGAATAGAGGAGCGAGATGACCTCACTTAGGTTTGAACACGACTTCTCTGGCTACCATGTTGAAAACAGGCTGCCCAGGATGCCCAAATGGAAGGAAGGAGGCCAGTGTAATAATCGAGGTAGGAGATGACAGAGGAGGTGAAGTTGGTGAGACGTGGTCAGATGTCAAGCCAATGGGATTTCCTGCTAGATTCGATATGGGGGTGAGAGAAAGAGGAATCCCAGATGATGTCAAAATTTTTGACCGGAACCACTGGAAGGATGGAGTTGTCCTTAGCTGAGATGGATAGGAGCAGGTTTAGGGGTCAGGGGGACATGTTTTGTTTACACGGTTTGACATCCTGCTGGAGAGGTCAGGCACACAGATGTTGGACAGATGGGTTTAAAGTTCAGGGTTGTTTGTGTATATGAAATTGGGCTGAGTTCTGTGGGGAATAAAACGGAAAAATAAAACCCAATTCCTCCCACCCCTACCTCTACCCAGGACTTACTGGGGGGGAGTTGGAGAGAATGCAGGCAGGCAGCACACACACCAGGCACACCCAGAGGAAAGCAGCTTTTCTGAGACTCCCTGGAGGCTTGAAAGCAGGCGAACAAATCCAGGCTACCAAAAATCACACTAAAGAGACAATCACAAAGACAAATCCCCAAACACCTTGATTGCTCACTGCTAAAAAGCAGTAAGAGAAAACCAAGGAGGTGTCTTCCCTTCTCCAGCAGAAAGAGCATAGACATTTCCCACTCGCAAAGATGATCACAATGGCTCCTCATGGTCTGTCTGTCTTCCCTCTCCACTGACAAGGCAGCTAAACAGAGGGGGACCCACCCCCAGTGTCTGAGGCAGTGGCTTCAACTCTGTCCGCAGTCACTTATCAAGCAGCCAAATCTACCCTGGACTCCTGCCAGCCGGGCTGGGCTAGGTCCTATTACCTATGGTCTCTGCATGCACAGAGGTGTCTGTTTAAAAGGTGATCTGTAACTATGGGATCATCACCTATTGGACCAGTGTCAGGCCAAATGTCTAATATTGGTAACCCAGGTCCCAGGGTTAACGTGCCAGATGTGGTCCTCACCCTGAAATCCAGTCAACTGCCCAAGCAAGAGCCGAGTTTTCACATTCAACATCCCTGAGTCTCTCTTGTTGAAGTGGCAGATGGTGAATTTCATGCAATGACGTGAGCAAAGGCCCCTCTATTTCCAGCTTGGAACTCGGAATCTGCGGAGAAGCTGCTAGTCTGCATTCTGTGCACTGAATGCTGCAACTCTTGGGGTGGGGTTGGAGGAGGGGTCGGGCTTGCTTCCAAGAAGGCTGGAGCCAGGATGGGGAAGGGCAGTGAACTGGCCTTTGTCCAGGGTTCCCCAGCATGGAAAGGGGGAACCAGGGCAATTTGAGAAGCTGGACCAGGTGTGGAGGACAAGACCTGCCTTCTGCAACCTGAAAATCTAGTGCTTTAATAAGCTGGTGTGCTAAGGAGACCTCCGGGAGATGGGCAGAACGGCACAAAGGCTGGGGGGTTATTGACAAGACGTCTTTGCAAGCTCGGATCTGAGCAAGAGTAAACCTGAGTTATGAAGCGGGCCCGATTAATGAAAATGTGCATGGTAACAGCCCGTCCTCAATGATCTCCACCCAGCACTTTGGCACCTTCTGACCCAAATATGTTGACGGAGTCTAATGTCCTACATCCAGCTTTTTCACCTCCAAAGATAGAAAAAGATTTATAACACAATAATAACTTTCAGGAATCTCAGCCCACTCCGGGATGGCTCTCTTAGGTCCTCAAGGGAAAGGGCAGATTTTAGGATATTAGGGGTCTGGAATTACCTACTCGAGGGGCTTCCCCAGAAATGTGATTTGAGGCCTCATCTCCTGCACCCTTTCCTCTCTTCATTCCTATCACACAGATTTACTTGCAATTTCTTCAACCCGCCTCTATGCTCCTGCCTTTCCTTTGCACAGCTGGGGTACAAAATTCTCCTTCCTGGGGTCCCCTTCCCCATCTCCCAGCCGGACCAGCTCCTCCACTTCCACTAGGGCAAACTCACACATCACCACCTTTTGGAAGCTTTGCATTCAAGCTGTATTTTAATAACATTCATTGCTTTTTTTCTTATAAAATTCATGTTCCGTGAAGAAAAATAAGGCGCCTATAAAAAAAAAAAAAAGAAGAAGAAGAAGAAAAAAATCACTCATCATTTTGACATATATTCTGTTGTTGTTTTTTTTCCTGTATGTTTATATGTATTTTAATTGGGAGCATACTGTACATACTGTTTTGTGATTTGCTTTCCCCCCCCACCCCCGCCCCCACCTGAGGCTATATAGTTAGGCACAAAAGAAGCAGTTTAGTATAGTGGTTATGTGTGGGTGGCCTCTGGAGTCAGACTGTCTGGGTTCAAATCCTGGTGGCACCACTACAATACTGAGACCTAGGCAAGTTACTGAATCTGTTTCCGTGTTTAGAACAGTGTGGTTTACAGCATATTTTAATCTGTAATTTTGTTTTCTCTCTTTCTCACCGGACTGTGAGTTCCTTGAGGTCAGAGAGTGGCTGTTGTTCATCTCTCTGTCCTCAGCGTCTTGCTGGGTACATAACAGGCATCCCCAAAATGTGAAATGCTTGAAAAGACCCCGGAGAACGATACTCAGCGAAAAGGACCAGATGAAAGTTCCTGAACCACAGGACCCAAGATTGGCCTGCGTGGCCTTGTGTCTTACATATATTAGCTAACGCAGGTCAATAATTAAGTTTTCTTAGGCTTCCATTTCTTCATTTGTCAAATGGAGACGCCAGGGTGACTGTGAGGCAAGCAAGACGATGTCGTGGACCTGCTCTGAAAACTAAAATTTGGCAAGTGAAGTTATTTACTGATTTCTTGGGGCTCGTCTCTGGCTCTGAAGGGGACAGGCCTGGAGTCGATGATGCCCTGGGTTTGGGAGAGAATAGAGTGGGCGCAGCGCTGGCGCGGCCGGCTGGGGGCTGCGCGCTCTCCCGGCAGCACCGCCCGGCACCGGGCCACACCTCGGGGCGCGTGTCCTGAGTGGGAGCTGTGGGCTTGGGGTGCCCGAGCTGGGACAGCCGGGGTGCGCCCTGCGCTCATTCTTGGCTGGAGTTCGAGCCCGGGTGGGGGGCCCTCTAGGCGCCGCCGCTCGCGCCCCGGGAAGTGGCCGCCGATCTCCTTCCCGCGTGGCCCGTCTTCCGCCCACCAGATCCGGTGGGGAGATTCCTCTCCCCTTTCCTGTGGGATCCGGGCGGCGGGAGGTGGCTGGAACGGAGTCTTCCTTTGCCTCCTCCTCCCGGGCAGCATCCGAAGCTTTTCTGAGCAGGATGGGGCGGGGGCGGGGGGCCGCGTGCGCCCGGGCGGAGGGAATTCCTTCCCCGGCGGCTGCTGCACCGGCACCGGCAGCAGCGCCTTGCCTTTTTTAGCTCTTCCCCGAGGCTCCTTCTTGCGGCGCGGCCGGGGGGCGGCGGCGCGCTCCACCTCGCGGCGGAGAAAGTGCGGCCCCCGCCCGGCGCCCGGGAGGCGCAGGTGAAGCGCGCAGCCAGGCCCCGGGTCCCGCTGCCGCCGCCGCCGCCGCCGCCACCGCCACCGTCACCGTCACCGCCCGTGGGTGGGCAGCGGGAGACGCCGCAGGGGGACCCGGGGTGATTCCCATCCGCCCGCCGCTCTTCCCGGGCTGCCCTGAGCAAGGAGTTGTTTTGTCATTTTCGCAAAAACACCTTCCCTCCCCCTCCCCGCCGCCCCCCAGGCTGTTTCAGAAATGGCATTGAGTCAGACCTGAGTCACAGGAGAACGTGGGCCCCCAGCCCCGTCCAGCACTGGTTCTTTCTTCCCCGGGCCGCCCCAGCCCTTCTGTCTACCCCGACCCCGCAACCAGGGCTCCGCGTCTGGCCCCGCAGGTCCCCGCCTGGTGACCTACACCTTGGCCCCGCCGCCTGCCCCCTCACGCTACCTGCCCCGCACCCCTGCCCCCTGGTGGCTGTGAAGGGACCTCATCAGGGTCCGGCACCGCCATCCCGCCCTGGGTCCCCTGCCCCGACCTTCCCACACAGATGGTGCGCGCTCTGGGTCAGTTCACCAGCCTGGCGCTCGGCGGTGCCCAGCGGCCCCCGTGGTGGTTTACTGTGGTGTGCACTACCCGCTAGGACTTGGTCACCTACTTCCACCTCTGGCTACCTATTTTCTCACCCCTTCCACCCTTTCCTGAGCTCTCTGCCGAGAAGGTGCTACACAACTCTATTTTTAGTCCTAACAAGCTGCCTGGCGGAGCAGCTTCCATCTGCAGCGCTCAGAGCCCTTTACAAATGCTAATGAATGGAAGCCGCTTCCTCCGAGTCACTTCGATTCCTACTGCTCCTCCTCACCCCTCCCCCACACTTTCTCCTGGAGGAAATTGAGGCATGGGGTTAGGGTATGCGGATGGGATCCAGCTGGGACAGAACCCCTCGACTCCTGTGGCCTATTGGTGGTTCTGTCTTCACCAGAGCCTTCTCACTCCTCTCAAGTCAGTGCTGGGTCCTGGGTTAGGTTCAGAGATCACACAGTCCCTGTCCTCAAAGAGCTGAAGAGGTGAGCCTAGAAGCAGACCATCACAATACAAATAGGTGGCCCCACGGAGCTGTTTCTGCCCATAATGTCATAAGGGCACAGAACTCTCTCCCGGGCAAGGGAGGGAAGGGGCTGGTCCTGTATTTGTCCTGTTGATAATCAAGTAAGGCATCCTAGGTGACACCTGAGCTGAGACTATAATTGAGATTGGAATTAATCATGCAAAAAGCAGGGGGCCTGAGGGCAGTTTATGAACAGAAGCGTGAGGTTCAGAAAAAAGCAGTATGAAGTTGGAGGTGAAGATGTTCTGTGTGCCCAGGAGGGAGGCGGGGCTGGAGAGGATCTGGTCAGACTGGAGTTTTAAGTAGATCATTCTGGTGGCTGTGAGGAGGGTAGGCTTGATGGGTTCGGAAGCCCTTACAGTAGTCCGGGAAACAGATAATAAAAGTCCGGACCAGACGTCGTGGAGAAGTGTCTTGGAGAGGACAGCGTGCATTTGAGAAACATTTGACAGTTCCTTAACTGGAGATCCAGAGTGACACACCCTTCTTTTCTCCTGTAGCATGCTGTTAGGCAGCCCTAACATCTCCCTAGTCCTTCAGCCAGGGTATCACCGCGTAGATGGAACTCTTTTTTCTTTTGTGCTGGACACTTGGTACTCCTGGAGGGCAGAGACCCACCCTCTGTCTCTGCCATGGCAACTAGCAACGATGCACACAGTGCCTGTCTGAGCTTATGAATGAATGTGCGTTGAACAGATCAGAGCAATGGGAAGGGGTGGGGAGTACTCTCCTGGTATCTGAGGCGTATAGAGATAGAAGGATGCAGGGAGGCAGGACCGTAACCACTGTTGATCTTCATCAAAAGCCCTGTGCACACTTCAGGCAGAAGCTAACCCTCCCTCCACGCCCTTCACCATAAATCAGAAAATGCTGCCAACTATCTATGACTGAGGCTTCAGAAGCTGTAGGAAGCCTCCTTACCAGTTTCAGGCCCTGCTTTCCAACCAAAAAATTATAGTGTCATTTTTTGAACACCTGAATTGTGTTCCAGCTGGAGCCAGCTGTGCAGAAGATGGGCTTGGATAATGGCCCTTAGGACACACAGAGAGGAAGGGAGCATGAGGGACTCCCCTGCATTCAGCAACTTTGTCTACTGGGGCAGTAGGAATGTGGGGCCTTCGTGCATCTCATTCTCCATGCTATTATTATTGTGCCTGGACATTTTCACAGCCGTCTTTCACTGCCAACAGCATCCAGGGTCATCTTTCCAGTATTAAATCCCAGTCTGTTGTGACAATAAAAGAAGAGGTTACTGTAATCCCAGAACTTTGGGAGGCTGAGGTGGGCGGATCACGAGGTCAGGAGATCGAGAACATCCTGGCTAACATGGTGAAACTCGTCTCTACTAAAAATACAAAAAACTAGCCGGGCGCGGTGGCGGGCGCCTGTAGTCCCAGCTACTTGGGAGGCTGAGGCAGGAGAATGGCGTGAACCCGGGAGGCGGAGCTTGCAGTGAGCTGAGATCACACCACTGCACTCCAGCCTGGGTGACAGAATGAGACTCCGTCTCAAAAAAAAAGAAAAAAAGGTTATGAGGGTGGGCCCTGGTCTAGGTTGCACCCCAGTACCTCCACTCCTGCTAGCTGTGTGGCCATAGAGAGGTTGTGACTTATTCAGCCCTTTGAAACCTCAGTTTTCTCACCTATAGATTGAATATATATGAGAGTCCTTGTGAAACTTAAAAGAGTTTGTGTTAAAGCATTTAGAATGGTGTCAGGTACCTAGTAAATGCTCAATAAATAGTAATTGCTCTGAATACTGCCAGAGCCCTCTATCCTATACTTGTTATGACTGTACTTCCAGCTCCTCTCCGGGCTGATCTACACAAGTTGCTGTTTTCGGATCCTGTGAAATCTTCCCTTAGTCCCTTCCCTTAAGTCTTAGATACTTAGGGAGGGAATCAGTGACCCTGTCATTAATTGCTGAATCACTCTTCTGGGGCAGGAAAACATACTTCATTTAAGAGAACAGTTCCATTTTTTATGCAGACGAGATACTCCTGTAGATAATTGGCTAGGCTATGGAATCATAGAATGTTATTGCTGGAAGATATAATGGGGGTACTAATTCCGGCTTGAATTTTTCTGAGATCCAGAGATTGAGTTACTTGTGTGGTTAGGGGAAGATTGAGGATGGATCCCAGGCCTCCAACTCCCGTGGCTTCATGAACAATGCTACCAGCTTTCCCTGGGATCTGCTGTCGCCCCATACCTTCAGTTCAGCTGGAGTGCTTTTGATCTTTTCTTTCTCTTCTCCCCATCAATACTCCTGATTAAGTGGCCGCTTTTGTATTGGCATCACTCACTTGGTGCTAGCTAAACATGCAGGAGAAATTAATTCAGGGTTCAGACTTAATGGGGAGAGAGAGAATGACTTCGTGCTCCCGATCCAACCAGTATGCCGCTCAAACCCTCCTCACAAATTGTTCCTAAGATCTTATCACTAAAGTACAAGATTGAGTCTAGGTTATTAAAAGTGGCAACCGAACCCATTTTCTCTCTGTTTCTTTTCATTTTCTCCCGTCCACCACCCCTACCCCACACCTCTCTGTCAAGAGAAGTTCTTAGTTCTTGATATTTCTCTTTAATCAAGTTGACATCCTTTGGACCTAAGGAAATTCAGAATCCAGAAGGGCTGCAAGACTCAGAATGAGAGCCAAAACAGAAAATAGATCCCTGGCATCACAGAGCCCTGGTCAAGCCCCCTTTTAATGTTTTAAAGAGATTCTCCAATGAGTTCTGCTAAATGTAATCTCTGCCAAGTCTTGCCACAGAAAGTCCAGGAGAATAGCTCAGGATTGAGAGTTTGCCTGCCTGCATTTGCATTCTGGCCGTATGACTTAATTTCCTCTGTATTCAGCAGATAAGGTGTGTAGCCTCTCTGGGCCTCAGTTGTATCATTTATGAAATGGGGATAGTAGTCGATATTTATCTATCCTAGCTAAAAACCTATCTCTTAGGCTTGTTGTGAGGATTCAATTAGTCTATGGAAAGCCCTTGGAAAGTCTGGTACATGGAAAGAGCATGAAACGCTGAGCTATTATTATTAGCTGTAATAGGGCACATTGAACCTCCACTTCTCCCTCTGCTGACTTCAGTAGGCTAAAGTGAAATTCTTCTATAAAGTTCTCCACTCCACTGGTGAGGGCTTGGAATCAAAACCTGAGGCCCTGGACAAGAACCAGGTAGCAGCTCTGGCAATCGGTGGGCACTGACTTCCAACTTATTGTGTCAACTGGCCAGTCACTTAGAAGTCAAGAATCCCTACATTCCAAGGAGTACAAATTTAATTCTATTTTAACAATTATTTATTGAGCATTTTCTATGTTCAATACACTGTGCTGGGCACTGGGGATACTGAGATCAAATGTGGCCCGGGTCCTCAAGAGCTTCCAAATGAGATGACTAATACGGAAACCATTAAGTAGACCTCCTGGCAGCACAGTGTCATGAACATGGACAGTCAGGGCTGTCACCGAGTCACCTGCAGTGTGCTCAGTAAGCTGGGCTTGGATGGACCATGCAGGGAGACTGTGGCTACTTATTGTTGTGTCCCTGTTGCCTGGCACAGAACAGATGTTCAAAAGATCTTTATATGTGACTGGCTTGTAATGGAGGGTCTTGAGGAAAGTTCCATGGAGTACTAAAGTTCCATCCTGGGTTTTAAGCTTCAAAGGTAGAGTCAGATTTTGAGAGGGCAAAAAAGATGGAATGCATAAACACAACGTGGTATATCCACACAGTGGAAGATTATTCAGCCTTAAAGAGGAAGGGAATCCTGGCCCATACTACCACATGGATGGAACTTGAGGACATTATGCTAAGTGAAATAAACCAGTCACAAAAAGACAGGTACTGTACCATTCTACTTAGGCAAGATACCTAGAGGAGTCAAATTCATAGACAGAAAGCAGAATGGTTGTTGCCAGGAGCTGGGGGGAGAGGGAAGAGGGCATTGTTTAATGGGTAAAGAGTTTCAGTTTTGCAAAATGGAAAGCATTCTGGAGATCAGTTGCATATCAATGTGAATGTCCCTAAGACTACTGAATTGGGCACTGAAAAATGGCGAGGATGGCAAATTGTGTGATGTGTGTATTCTGGTACCATATATATATATATATTTTTCCTTCTTTTTCTCTTTTTTGAGACAGAGTCTCACTCTGTCACCCAGGCTGGAGCACAGAGACATGATCATAGCTCATTGCAGCCTTGACTGCTAGGCTCAAGCGGTCCTCTCACCTCAGTCTCCAGAATAGCTGAGACTACAGGCGCACACCATCATGCCCAGTTAATTTTTAAATTTTTGGTAGAGATGGGGTCTCCCTATGTTGCCCAGGGACAGACAACTCCTGGGCTCAAGTGATTCTCCTTCCTCAACCTCCCAAAGACAATATTTTTTAAAAAGATAGGGAAGGGATCTACAAAAACAAAGATGTAAGGCAAGATAGAGAGGCATAAGAGTGTAGGTTGTATTCAAGGAAAGGATGCTGGACTGATAGGGCCCAAACTTAAAGTACAGGGAGGGACATTATAGGAGATGAGGCAGGATGGAGACCAGATGGGCCTCGAATGCCATGTCAAGGAGTGCGGAGTTTAAAATTTAGGCTTTGATTCCATACATTGCTGAAGTAGGTCTTCTAATATTCTCAATCTTGGCTACTAGACAGCTGTCATAGGTACTCTGTGGACCAGTGTGCCAAGCTGCTGTCTCAGTTCTATCCCAACCCAACCTCTTCTGCTAAATAGGTCTCGAGGCTCATCTCATCTGGGCCAGAGACGGCCCATTGCACCTGGACACTTCTGGCTGCTTTCTCTGCTGGCTTTGTTTTGGACTGACCCCCCTGGAGTATTCAAGCTCCAGCTCACTAAGGGAAACTAATGAGATTCCAGCCTGATGAGCCTGACTTTTTTCCAATTGAATAGTTGTAAGCAACCTCAGTGCTGCAAGCTCACCACTTGGCGAATTACTGGCTCTGCCTCAGAAGCTACTTGGATTTTCCATCTTTGACTTTCTCCTGGGATGCAGGCTCCACAGGGGAGTCTGATGGCCATGTAATAGTGTTCCCTGGTAGATAGGTGCTGCTGCCGTAGTTTGCTTTATAGGCTGGGTTTCTCTCAGCCTAAGACAAAAGTTTACTTATTGAAAGTAGAAATGAGTTCAGCATGTTGGGTTTTTTGAAATGTTTGGGTGTTATGGGGACACCCATGCCATGCTGACTTCTAAATGGAGTCCAAACCAGATGACCACAGGTAGTCCCTTCTATGTAGTTCTGTTTTGTTGTTGTTGTTGTTGTTGCTTGAGACAGAGTCTCGCTCTGTCACCCAGACTGGAGTGCAGTGGTGCAATCTTGGCTCACTGCAACCTCTGCCTCTCAGGTTCAAGTGATTCTCCTGCCTCAGCCTCTCAAGTAGCTGGGACTACAGGCACCCGCCACCATGCCTAGCTAATTTTTGTATTTTTAGTAAAGACGGGGTTTCACCATGTTGGCCAGGCTGGTCTTGCACTCCTGGCCTCAAGTGATCCACCTGCCTCAGCCTCCCAAAGTTTTGGGATTACAGGCGTGAACTACCACGCCCAGCCTCTGTTATTTATTTAACATGAGACTTTTAGGTTTCAGTTGTCATCTCAAAGTCTCAGTTTTTTAATCTCTAAGATGAGTCTAATTATCCCTTTCTTGCTTTCTAAGGGTATTGAGAAGATGAATGGGGTAGAGAGGATGCCATACTTTGAAATCTGAGTAACAGGATGAGATACTTAATACTCTGCATTCTCCCAGGATGGTGGGGCCAAGCATTTGACAGTGAGGATATACTCTGTATGCTCCTTATCTCTGCGTTTACCAAAATGAAAAGAGAAGAAGGAAATTCTCATTCTGAGATTGATGATAAGGGTTAACCTGTGGTTAACCCTAAGCCTTAACCAGGCCATGTTACCTCCTTTCTTAAGCCACATTGCTAAAAACAGCTACACTCCTCAGATGCCCTCACTATTTTGCTGCCCAACATCTGAGAAAGGAACTTAAGAAGAAATGCAGGAAGATGGATGATTCCTTTTACCATTTCAACACCCACACTATCCCTCTTTAACTAGCTGGGTCTGTGGGTGCTACTGAAGCTAGCCCTTCTCACTGGGACGTGGAGAGGACCCCGTCTTAGTTATAACAGCAGCAAGAACAAAATGCCTCAGCCTTTGTCACCTAGAAGAATTCTACCCCATGGTCTCCATGCTCTGAAAAATGGTGGAGGAGATGGTTGGGATAGCAACAAAGAGTTTGCCCTGTGGATGGTCCATGAAGCATCGCCCAACACACCATGCACCCCAGGGGCATGTAAGTCAGGAGACGGACAATTCCTACTATTGCAGGTAGTTCTCATGGACAGCTCTCCTCTTGCTCCCCATCCCTTGCCCCCTGTTCATCTCCACAGCTCACTGCTCCCTGACTCGGTATGCTGCCTTAACCATGTCATGTACAAAGTGAGATAGATAGAGAGAAAAGCTTATGAGGAATGCTTCGGTATTTGATACCGTCTCCTGGCTTTTCTGTTTAGTAACCCACTTCCACCTCCCTCTTTGGTCTTGGACTCTGCATCCCACCAGAATCAACTGTCCTTGCTCCCCCAACTTCAGGTTCTCCTGTGACTTCAGATGAAAGACTCATCACATCAGTTCTGGGTTCAAGAACTCTACCAACCCAGGCCAGCTCCTGGCCTGCGGTCATCTTAGCTTCCAATTCCAGTTCTGCTGTTTGCTTGCTGTGAAACTCACTTGCCGCTTAAAAGTTAGCATATACTGTGCACTGATTCTTCCATTCCTGCCGGTCCTTCAAGAACTTGGCTCTGGCCACAAATGTTTCTGGAATGGGTGATAGGGAGCAAGAGGCTGACAGAAGTGTATAGCCTTTGGTAGGCGATGGAGCCTCATATGGTATAGATGCTTTGTCTGTAAACTGCCTCAGGGTATTAAACCAAAATGTGTGAGTGAGTAACTGTGTGTTTGTGTGTGCGTGTGTGTGTAGATTCCATTTGTTAAGGTAGCCCAAATGTTCACTATAAAAATTTGGACTACCCAGATTTTTTTTTTAAAGAAAGTGAAAAAATTAAATGTCTCTACTCCCACACTAAAAGATAAGCCAGTATTAATATCGTAGTATAAATTCCTCTATGTTTTTATACCTATCAATTGTATCTTACTTCACATACTAGCTTATAATTTTCTGTTTTTTTAACGTAATAATGCATCAGTTCATGTCATCAGACACTCACCTATCATTTTTAATGGCTGAATTATGTTCTGTGGAGTTCGGACTCTTACTTCATTTAACCAGTTCCCCTTTGTTGGACATTGGGTTGTTTCTGGGGACGTTTTACTTTCACTATTATAAATAATTTGGTGTCAGGGAAACTTAGACTAAATCTTTGACTTTATTTTTAATTTCTGAGGGTAAGATCCTAGAAGAGGAACTAATAGATCAAAAGGTATGTACCTTTTCAAGGTTTTTTATGTTTGTATTTATTTATTTATTTGAGAGACAGTTTCCCTCTATTGCCCAGGCTGGAGTGTAATGAGGCAATCTCGGTTCACAGAAACCTCTTCTTCTGGGCTTAAGCAATTCTCGTGCCTCAGCCTCCCCAGCAGCTGAGATTATAGGCATGCACCACTATGCCTGGCTAATTTTTGTGTTTTTAGTAGAGACGGGGTTTCGCCATGTTAGCCTGGCCGGTCTTGAACTCCTGGCCTCAAGTAATCTGCCTGCCTCGGCCTCCCCAAGTGCTGGGATTACAGGTGTGAGCCACCTCTCTCAGCCCTTTTCAAGGTTTTTGATATTCATTGCCAGACTTGTCCCAAGAAAACCCAATTTCTATTATCATACTGTCAACATTTCATCAACGTTGTATTTTTTTAATTTGTTAAAATAATTACCAATTTGACAAGAAAAAGATAGTACTCTAATTGATTATAAATTAGGCTGGTTATTTTTTCATGTGCTTTTTGGCCGTGTGTACTTATTTTGTGATTTTTCTATCCATTGTTGCCCATTTTTTCTATTTAGACTTTTTTCTTACTGATTGGTCAGAGCTTTTTAGTACATTAGGTATATTATCCCCTTCATCATATATTTGCCAATTATTTTCTTGGTCTTTTGTTTGCTTTTTATTATATTAGGTTCCTTTTTTTTTTTTTTTTTTTTTTGAGACAGGGTCTCACCTTCGCCCAGGCTGGAGTGCAGTGATGCAAACATGGTTCACTGCAGCCTCAACCTCCTAGGCTCAAGCCATCCTCCTCCTGCCTCAGCCTCCTAAGTAATTGGCAGTACAGGCGTGTGCCACCATACCTGGCTAATTTTAAAATTTTTTTGTAAAAATGGGATCTCACTTTGTTGTCTAGGCTGGTTTCAAATTGCTAAGCCCACACAATTCTTCCCCTTTGGCCTCCTAAAGTGCTGGGATTACAGGCGTGAGCTATCATGCCTGGCTGCTTTTTACTATATTTATGGTATTTGTATGTAGAGGAATTGTACCTTTTTGCATAGTCTAATAAGTCATTTTCGTTTATAATTTTGATTTTGGTATCATCATTGGGAAGGTCTTCCGCACTCATAAGGGCATTCTTTCTCATTTGATTTAACGCTGAGTTCTAGGAACATAATACTTCCAGCAATTTTCTCTGCAGAAGCCTTAACCTCAGGGGTGCACAGCCTCCAAAAGGCCTGCAGGGCCAGAGGAAGGAATGTGAAAATGCAGATCATGACACAGACCCCACATCTAATAGACTCTCTGAGGGCTGGGGAAGGACTTTAAATCTCTTCTAATCTTGGTAACAATCTGGGCTCCACTTGAGCACCCCTAGCGATCTCATCTGGGGAATTTTACTTTTTGTTCAGATCTTTACAAAAGTTCCCTGGGTTCAGAATAATGTCAACATCTTCCCAAGCATCCCTCTCCCAGGAGCTCTCAGTGTCACTACACGGTGTGACCCCATGCAGGGCACAGGTCACCCAGGCAATTACAGGTGGGAGAATTGCAGAGAGGGACGATGAGTTGATCCTGGGTCACAAAATGCTTCTGTATCAGCCATGGGAACACTGACCGCAAGACTGGTGTGCTGTTCACACCTGGACCATGGTGTGAACATAGCGTGAACAGACATGGTGTGAACACACACATACATGCTCATTTGGACAAGCTTGCATGTGCGCGCGTGCACACACACACACACACGCACGTTCTAATCTCACCCTTCTGCTAGTTAATCCTAAATGGGAGAAACTGTCTCTGTAATTTGAAAAGAGGGAGGGGGAGGGAGCAAATAAAACCTTCAGTAGAAAGAGTCAGGAGAAGACATGCATTGAGCATGTGCAGAGTAATTTTTCTTCTGCATGCTTTATTAAAGAATTATATGACATAATTACACGTTATAATGTCTTTACACATATTTATGGTAATTACGTCAATGCACATTTGATGTTCTGTAATTACAGTAAATACACAACAATCCTGACAAATCGCTTGATCAAGAATTCAAATTCCCTAAGTGAAGACGGGGAGAAAAGACATTAACTCCTTTGCTCCCTCATTGCCCCAGCCCCTGCTTATCTCTCTGTCCTTTACTGGCAGTCGTGGAGGTGGTTTGTATTCCTAGCTGTTATCAAGGCACGATTACATTCATTTCCACCAGGCACGTTCCTGAGACTGGTCCCTACGGCAAGACAACTACTTTTTATCGTTCCCCCTATAATACTATTGTGTATGCGTGTTGTGTAGGAGGAGTGGGTGCCAAACCGGATAGTGTCCCAGAAGCAGATACGTAGTGAATATACATATTTTGGTCAGGCCCTCTGCAAAAAGATTTGTCCTGGGAGACGTAGGGAAATACAAAGGAAGTCGCCAGTCAGGTTTCATCTCCTATGGAAATTGGAGTTAAAATAAACACCAGCAAGGCTCCTCACTTACCTAGAGGCTGCTGCCAATCTCAAAGCGACTTTGTAACTCGATCAATTCCTGAAGGGTAGAGCCATGTCCAGTCCTCTAGCACCTGGAGTCATGCACTGAGATTCTTAAGCAGTGAGGCTGTGAGAGCACCTATCTGTGTGCAGCATTGCAGGCACTGATTATATTGGATGGATTATTTTTTTCTCTTATGTGAATTTCTTTTTTTGGTCTCATGGTCTCTGGATTCTGGCGTTGGTGAGGTTTGTCGTTCTTGCTAATTAGGATCTGTGGCCAGTTTATCAAAAACAATAAGCAGTTGGCATAATTGTTGTCCCAACCAAGACGCATCTCCTGTGATCTGTTCATCTGCGGATCCCAAATCCTCCTAAGGCCTGGAGGAAGCGTTTCTTTGCCTTTGTCCTGACAAGTTCCTGGTCAGAACCATTCATGGACTCAGGCCGTCATTTATTAGGCCCAAAGAAGGAGCGCTGGGCTTCTAGGAGGCAATAGTAGAGTCCAGGATTTGAGCTCTGTATCCCTAATGGCTCACCTTCTGGATTTCCTCCTGTGAAGGGAATTTGCTGTGAGGCAAGTTGCAGAATTGAAAGAACGTCAGGACTGAGGTAGGAAGCCCTGGCTCCCTCTGTTCCTACCTAACTCTGATCAGCAGCTTTTTGACCGTCTCTCTGAAAAGAAGGGCACCTTCCTACCTACTTCACAGGGCTTTGAGCTAATAGATATTAAGGAGCTTGAAAATATTAAAACTTTAAATAAATGTAAGAGCTCTGCAATAAACTCCAGTGCCCAGCATTGACTTCCTTTAGTATGAAAGCAGAAATAATGCCCCAGGTTTACATCCACTGATTTTGTCCCACCTCTGTGACCTGGAGAAACCAATTATCCCTGGGACAGGTGGTCTTGCAGGGTGTTTTCGCTGGTCCCCACAGGAGGACAAAAGAAATCTGTCACACTGGTTCAGGCCAGTATGGGAAAGGAGTGAAACGAGGGCTAATGATTCATCAAAGTAGCAAACTTATTGACTAATAAAATTCTTAGTCATGAAGCCTCCATGTGCCACGCATACCGAAATCAAAGCAATTACAGATTGAAATGAAACTGGAATGCTTAGTTCGGAAAATGCTTGTTTTAGCCCAAGATGGGGGCTGCAGGTGAGTGACCCCTCAGTCCCCCAGTAATGAAAGCGCTTCGCAGCTCGCTTGGAAGGATGGTAATTGCTGCAGGCTAAGATAGGGATCTGGCTGTGCTAATGATGCCCTGTTCCTTTTTAGAGGCCTTGCTCCAGTTTTCCTGGAGTGCCAGGATTGCAAAGGAATGCAGTGTGATAGAAATGAACACACGAACACACGCATCTTAGCATTTTGCATTTTTCAAACGTTGCCATCATCTTTTAGTCTTTTTTTTTAATTGTTAATTGCTCAGGACCTGGTAAATTTAGACGGATGCCTCATCGATGTATTTAAACATGTGAGCAACTGAAATGGAAACAGATGTAGCATTTTCTTTCTTTCTTATTTTTTTTTTCTTTTTAGTGAGGACTTTGCACGGCCAGGAACTATAATTCATATTTTCTTCACACTCACAAAAGACTCCGTTGGAACCAAGTTTGTGTTGGGAAACAGATTTTTTCTAGGCTCTTTCTGGTTGGACGCTCTTGTGGTGTGTTTCTCGCTGCTGTTCATTTACCAACGACTAGAAAAGGTGGGCTTGGAGGGAAAGGAGACCCAGGCTTGCTCCTTTTTACATGGGTTCGGGAAAGAAATCGGGAGGTTTGTGCTCCTGAGATGGTCGTTGAAGATGGGAGGGTGCCGGAATCTGCAAATGTGTTCATGTAATCAGAGCATGGTCGTTCTGCCAAAGCAACTTCTTGCCTCACTACAACAGGTAGGGAAACAAAGAAGAACAAGAAACTCACTTCTTCTATACTCTAGGGGTTGATACTTTGGAGGTGGAGGGCAGGAGTTTGAAATTAAATATTCGGAAGAGAAATCGGCAAGAGACCAAATCTCCAGCAACAGAATGTCCATTAAATCTCAGTGATGGAATTCCCAGTAAAGACTGTTCCAACCCCTCTCCCTTTTTCCTCTGCCGCCTCCCCACCGGCGCTTGGGAGTTCAATAACTCCCCCAGAGGGATGGTGCCCTATTCTCTCCGGGTCTGTATAATCCTTGGCTGTTGAGCTACCAACTGCAGTCCCCAGGGATTGAAAATTCATTTCTTTCCCTGCCCCACGCAGCTGATCCCACCTGGCCCGTGGCTCAGCAGGGCGCTGGGGTCAGATGTGCAAGACCACCAGGTGCTTGGAGTAAATGATCAGGGCCTTGGACTGAGAAGGCTCCTAACAATACGAAAATGCCATTTTCCACTTAACTCAATTGCGGTGCATCCGGCTGTCTCTTTGCACCGAGATTCAATTATCAGGGCCGATGCACGCTCCCTCTTCCCCCCAAGTTCTCACTTGTGCTTTCTGGGGAACTGTTTGATGCCCCCTTTTCCCAGCAACTATGGGTAATGGGATTCCGATAAGCAAGAGAGAAGATTTTTCTGCTCGTTGTCAGCTTCAGGTGTGAGGACCTGAGAAACTCTAATGTGCAGTGGGTGGTGCCCTGGGAGAGCACCGCAATGTGAGTTAGAAGACCCTGCTTTTGCTGTGGTTGGGCAAGTTGCTTAGCTTTCTTGAGCTCAGTTTCCTCTTCTGTCCTGTAATAAAGTTATACCAGATGATCTCTGGGTCTCATCATCTAGTTCCAAAATCCCAAGTGTCTACCTTAAGTAGGCTTCACTGAGGGCCCCAAAGCACTTCCTTGATGGGAGTATATTCATTTTCAAGAATCGACTCAGAAGGAACTGGAATGCAAAGTCACAAGGGCCCCTCAGTGCCCCAATAACTGGTGTGCCTGGAACTAAAGCCAGATGTTCCGGCTTTGGCCTCCAGGTCTTTTGCCTCCTTTTTCCAGAAGCCCAGGACTCTCAGTGGAGTCCGGCATGTTAGAACTTACTAGAGGCACCGTGCAAGCCAAATATGGAGGGGAGGAAGGGAGTGGAGACTGTCACCCGGGGCAAGATCCATTTGGACGTTGTCCCGAAGAGGCTGCCTTTCCAGGTCCCCCGCCTCTCGATCTTCAGTTTGTGAGGCTGTCAATGGAAACTGGATCCAAGTGTTGCTGATTCAATGATGTTTGCCCAAATGCTGTTTCCTAAGAACTGTTGGATGCCCAAGATGCTTTCTGAGTCTGTTTTCTTTTTCCAACAAGCCCGTTTCTTTTCCTGGAAGTGGGACATGGCATGAAGCCGTGTCTGAACCCAAGTCTATTCCAACTCCTTTCTAAACTTGGATCACATTGCAATGAGAGGCCCTTCCTCCTACCCCTCCCAGAGGTCCTGGGAGGCTGTGGCTGTTAGTAACACTGACTATATGCAGCAGTCTTCCTGCTTATGAGCCTAGACATAGCTCCGTACATCCGGATTTCATTTTATCTTCAAACCATGTTGGGAGGAAGGATGAGTATCTCCATCATATAAATGAAGAACTAAGACTAGACGTCACAAATGGCAGGTTACACAGCCAGAGCTAGGCTCACAGCCTCTGCTCTTTCTAGCATCACACACACACACACACACACACACATACACACACACACACTTGCCATGGAGATGTTTTCAGACCAAGAACAACTCCTCTTAGTGGCGCTGCCCGGCCCTATCACAGCTCACGCCTCACCTGGCTGTTTGGACACGACTTTGCTCTCTGACTTCCCAGTTCTCCCAGAAGATCAGCTTGCTCCAAGAAGCCCCTGGCTTTGTTCCTTTTCCAGTCCCTCTTCAGTCCCTTCCCACCATCAGGCAGTCCCTTTTGTCAGGTTGTCCTGATTCAAGATGCTGGCCAGCAAGGATTCATCCCATTCACTCTTGCCTGTTCACCTTCTCCATTGTTTTCAGGAGGGTCCCATAAACTCAGACCCTAAACCAGGGGAGACTTGCAGTAAGAAGAAGGACAATAATCATCCCAGCTCAATCACTCACTGGGCAAGTCCTCAAGCCCATTATTTATTTCTTCTAAGCCACAGATTTTTTTTTTCTTAAAGGGTAGGATGGCATCTTCCTCTATCACAGGGCTCCTGGGGGATCCAGGAGTCCTTATGTGTGGACATATTTGGTGAACTGTAAAACACAAGTCATAGACAAGCTCTTCTGTGCTCACTGCCCCCACCCTAATTCGATCACTATTTCTTTCCACCCAGCATTTACCAAATGCCCACATGTGCTGCCTCCTTCATGGAGTACACTCAGGTCCTCTCTTCCATCCCCACTCACAAACCAGTTGCATTCTACAGCAACAAATGACAGATTAAAGCCATGGACATGTGAACGTCTTGGGTTGACTCTATGTGAAAGGAATCAGAAGCATCAGATTTTGACATCTTTAACCTTTTTTTGCATAAAAAGTAGATGTGAAGAGTGAAGAGTTGTTGTAACACCCCAGGCCAAGTAGCATATTCAAGACAGCATGGCAGGTGACACCCAGGATGTCAGAGAATGTGACAGCAGCACTGGGGACGTGAATCGCATAATGCCACACATCAGCGTTGCCAGCAGAGCCAGGATAACTTGGCAGTGGGCACGGAAACACCGTCTGGGTCAGAAGATGCCAAGAAGAGCTGGTGTGTTATCATTAGGAAAGTAACAGATTCAACCAAGGCTGCTAATACCAAGTTGCCATGTCTTCCACCCCCTCTTTCTGCCCTCTAACTGACCTCAGGCTGGTAGCTTTCCTTTCCCTGCCTGTGCAGTGGGATGTCCCACTTCCTGTCTACGCTGTAAAGCACCTTGAAGGCAAGAACCAGGTCTTAGATGCCAGAAACGCATCTCCCAGTAGAAGGCACCTAATATCTATTAACTCATTGATAGCCATAATCTAGTTTTACTCAGTGCCTCAGCTTCTCCATTTGTAAAATGGGAGAATAATTACAATACCTTCTAAAGGATGAATAAGAAAAAATATTACAATACCTTCTAAAGCTTCTCTATTTGTAAAATGGGAGAATAATTACGATACCTTCTAAAGGATGAATAAGAAAAAGTTTAATAGCCATGGAGAATGCTGAAGCCATCTATTAGAACTGCTTTATGTACATCTTCATTTCCAATTGGGACCTTACCCAGCCATTCTTGCTGCAGTCTTTAGGATCCCAAGCACAGAACTAACAGTCCCAAGCACTTTAAGATCTCAAGGGGACAGAGGCTGGGGGTTGCCCTCTTGCTCCATGGACGTGCTGCCTGGAGCTGGTACTTACTGCTTTCCAGATTCCTGCCACTGGACTCTATTAGGAGAATATGGTGTAAGGATATCTGGTTCTCTGAATGATAGTGGCTAGTGCTTCTGAGAAGACTTTAGAGACTAGACAGTGTATGTTTGTCTTTATCGGATGGTTCTTCAAAGGGAAACAATTCTGCTCCCTCAGCAGTCCGCCTTTTTCCCCAGCTGCCTTTCTTCTTGATGACACTCATCATCGTCTCTTCCCTGAAAATGCAGCAGAAGAAAGGAAATTTCTCCCTCCTTCCTCCTTGCCACAGCTACTACTAAGGGTCCTGTCTCCACCTTTGCAACTCTCTCTCCTCCCTCCTGCCTGTTTTTCTCTGGCTACCAAAAATTGATCTGTTTCTTATGGCTCCACGTGGAATTTGACCATGTGCATGGAAACAGCCAGGCAGGGCTGACAGCACTGTCAGACAGCACAGCTCCTGACACACCTGCACAGGAGTGAGCACACACACACACACAACTTCCCCTTCTCTGAGCCTACACAGGATTTCCTCTTTCCTATCCCCCTCAGCTGGTCCCACACACTCATCCTCCCCTGGCACAGCCCACATCGCCACCAACCTGCCCGCCCCATACTCCACTCCCAGCAGGCAGACAGCCCTCCCCTGCCTCCCTACTCCTCACAAATCCAGGAAGAGCTGCACTCCCTTGGATAATGAGTTGAGAACTTACAGCCTCTCGTCTCTCTCTGGCTGGTGACTGACACAAATGGAATTCATCTTTAATCATCTGTTAACTCGTTGTCTATTATAGCTCTTTAATAGCACCATAGATATTCTTAATGAAGCATGATTTAAGGTATTTACAGCACATGGACCGACAGACATCACTCACAGTGTGCAGGTAATGAGGCATAAAACGGCTTTTGAATTCCCCCCAAAAGAGAAAGCGACAGAGAGAGAGAGAGCGCTTTAGCACTGGGGCAAAAAAAATAAAATAAAATAAAAGCCTTGTGTTGTAAGGTTTGTTTTAAAATGTTTAGGCATTTAAAGTCATTTCAGCTCTTCCGAGGTGTTTGGCTCACAGAGTTCAGCGATTACCCCCACTGAGAGTGGCAGGCTCAGGTTCCAAGCATTCTCTTGAAGCCACCTGAGGTCCAGGCATCTTTCCTGGAGCATTTTGGGGGCTGGGGTTGAGCAGTGTTGCTCACGAGGATGGCATGTAGAACTCAGACCATCCTCAGCTTCCTCCAGTCACCCAGTTTTCCCTGATGCTGTTCCTAGGGGTAATAACCATCTTTGTAGGGAAGGGGACAGGGGCTAGGGGTTACCCTCCCGCCCCATGGACCTGCTGCCTGGGGCTGGCTGGTGCCTCTCTCTTGCCTCATGAAACCCAGGCCACGTTAGCCTTCAAAGTAAAGCCTATGAGAAGCAGAGGGGGACCTAGCCTGTCATCTTACCAAGGAGAAGACCCGAAGTCACCCAGTTAGTTAGGGACAAAACCAGAATTGCAACCAGGGTCTCCTGTCCCTTGAGGGTCGTCCTCCCACCCCATGATGGTGTTCTGAATGTCCAACTAGACAGGCTTCATAAAATCTTCAAGAAAATGGAGACTTCAAGAGAGCAGAGGAAAACATGGAGGTAGACTAGAAGACTCTTTTCCAAGGACATGCTTTAAATGTAGAGATCTCCAAAGCAGAAGCAACACCTTAAAGGGCTGTGTGCCAGGGTAGGACGGGAAAGGATGACAGATCTGAATTCCAGCTCTGACCCGACTGCCCCAGGACCCCTGACCTTTGAACAGGACTTGCTGACATTCCCCTACTTCCTTTCTCCGCCTCGGAGGGTTGGGCCCAGCCAACCCACCTTCCGCGGAGTCAAGGAATAACATAAAGAAAAATGACTTGTTGTGGGGGCATGGATTGGACATGCACATCATTCACAGTGATGGAAGTGGTGTCATCTTTCTCTTGAGGACCGATTTACCAGGATCCCCTTTTTTTATTTTTTAAAATTTTTTTGTAGAGGCGTGGTCTCCTTAGGTTGCCCAGGCTGGTCTTGAACTCCTGGGCTCAAGTGATCCTCCCACCTTGACCTATCAAAGTGCTACGATCAGAGGTATGAGCCATCGTGCCCTGCCAGGACCCCGTTGGTTATGTTACCTTTACAACCCTCCATTTGTCCCAACACAGGCAATCTCTATTTGGCCCAAACCCAAACACTACAAGTTTTTGGTGACATTTGTATTGAGTCCCCTTTCTACAACTCACCAGTGTTGGCCACTGTGAAGCTGTGGTAGATGTGGGCAGAGAACTGGAGACCCAAGGCCCAGTGGGTCCACCTTCATGAGGGAGTGGAGTTGAGATGCTTTGGGGATCAGTGACACAACCTCTTACTTGGCTTGGGGTGCAAACCTAGACTCCCCGTCACCCTGGCCTTCTCTCCGAGAGGAGAACTGTGGGCATCACAGTGGTGACACTTCAGTCACCAAAGGCACAGCAGCCAAGTGATAAGATGGATTTAGGGTGGGGTGGGGGACCCTGATGCGATTTCTCAGAATGGAGTCATGAGGATCCCATGATAGCTTGACCAAGGCCACCAGATTCTCTCCCAATCCAGGGTTTAGTGCCTTTACAAGCAGGAGCTCCTACTTCTAAGTAGGAGCATTTCCCTTTTTCCACTCAGAAGAAGGTGGCACAGGGAGGGGAAGGGGCCAGCCCTGGTCATGCGGGACCAGAACTCTGGGGCCCAGGACTCCCCAGGCTGTTGCTTCTCCCAATCTGCCTCCCCGTGTGCAGCCTCCCCTTATTCCTGGGAGAGGCCACTGACCATGGGAGGGAGCCAGATGCCCTGATCTGTGCACACGGTGCATGCGGGGTGGCATTCTGAGGATACTGACAGGAGGAAGAACCCACCAGCACCAGCCCAAAGGTGGAGGTTCGCATAGGAGGACATTTCTCCTGGCGTCTCTAGCTCTTTTAGATGCGCCCCAACTTAGAAGCTGTCCCAGTCTCTGTCATCCAAGCTATACCCTAGGCGGGCCCAACCCCAGCAAGTGGGAATACAGGAGCAGAAGCCTGTCCATCCAGGACCTGGCTGACCATGCCAGTTATTTCGCGCATTCATTCTGTGCCAGGCCAGGCCTGTGCCAGGTCCTGAGTGGAGCTGAGCAGCTTGCCCAGATGAGCCTGTGGTCTGATCAGAGGACAGATTTCTAAACCAATAATGCCTGATAGTGGCTTAAGGAGGTGAGAGGCACCTTATGGGGCATGAGGGCGGAACACCTGTGGTATTAAAAATGGATTTCTCAACCTGAAGAATGGCAAGGCATTTTCCCCCAGCAGGCCACAGAGATGGATGTAGAGCTGACCAGCCTCCCAAAATACACACTCATGGAATGTCAAGATCAGAGGAGGCCCTGAAGCTTCCCTACAACATCTCTACCGTGTGCTGCTGGATTTATTCACTTATTTTTGAGACAGGTCTCTCTCTCTGCTGCCCAGGCTAGAGTGCCCTGGTGCACCCATGGCTCACTGCAGCCTCAACCTCCCAGGCTCAAGTGATGCTTCCGCCTCAGCCTCCCGAGTAGCTAGGACTATAGACACATACCACCACACCTAGCAATTTTTGTTTGTTTGTTTTGTTGTTGTTGTTGTTGTTGTTTAGAGGTGCGTCCCCCTGTGTTGTCAGGGCTGGTCTCAAACTCCTGGGCTCAAGTGATCCTCCTGCCTTGGCCTCCCAAAGTGTTGGAGTTACAGGCATGAGCCACTGCATCTGGTCTGATGATGGATTTACTTTCCTCCCTAACCCCACCCTCATTTCCGATGCAGCCCATTCCAGGGCTGCTCCGTGCTGACTCTTGAAAGGTCTTCCTTCATCCTTCAAGGACTAGAAAGCTGATATAGGGGATGCGTGAGGACCAGACAGAGAATGGAGAGCTGGCAGGCCTCAGGCGGTCCGGGAAACTGATTCTCCTCTATACCGCTGCTCTCCCTCTTGCATCCTGGGTAATTTGGCTCCTGGGGGCCCTGCCTGCATGGGGCTTTAGTTTGCCATGACCCTGATTTCTCCCACCCCCTGCTAATGGGCCCTGGTTCATAGGGCTGAGAGTAGCCCGGCTTCCCTTGTGCCAGGGCATACACTGGCTGGCTATGGGTTGGCTGCCCCAGGTCAAGTGCCCACCATGGTCCAATCAACTAAGGACCAATAGCTTTGAGCAGGGAGAGGAGTCAGAGTCAGATCCCAGATACGTTGGCTTCTGTCTGGGGGCAAAGCAGCAACCCCACCAGTGGGCCAAGGCACACCTCTGAAGCCTTTGGCCAGGAAGGAGTGGTCTCTCCCTGAACTCCTGGAGGAATATATCGCCAACAGAACCAATTTTCTGCACAGAAACAAAACAAAACAAAACAAAAGAGAGAGAGAAAAGAGAATACAGTAAGTGAAAGGGGAGAAAATCGCAGGGGATCCCTTATTGAGATACTTGAAATTTTTGGCTGGGCGTGGTGGCTCATGCCTATTATAATCCCAGCACTTTGGGAGGCTGAGGTGGGTGGATCACCTGAGGTTGGGAGTTCAAGACCAGCCTGACCAACATGGAGAAACCCCGTCTCCACCAAAAATACGAAATTAGCCAGGTGTGATGGTGCATGCCTGTAATCCCAGCTACTCAGGAGGCTGAGGCAGGTGGATCACTTGAACCCAGGAGGCAGAGGTTGTGGTGAGCCGAGATCCCACCTTTGCACTCCAGCCTGGGGAACAAGAGTGACACTCCATCTCAAAAAAAAAAAAAAAAAAAAAAGAAGAAGAAGAAGAAGAAAGAAGAAAGAAGAAAGAAGAAGAAAAAGAAAAAGAAAGAAAGAAATTTCCTGACCAGGTACAGCCTTGCAATCCAGGATTTCCTTTAGTATGGTCTCATCCTAATTTATAGCAACTTCTTTCTCTGTCAGCTGGAAAATGCCGGTTTATAGAGGCATGAGCGTCTTTGGAGAATTTCCGGGGCCCCATCTTAGTGTTTCTTCTGTAATTATTTTGTGACAATACGAGCACTCCAGTTAATTATTTCAGTAGTGGTGATTTTTTTCCCCCTTTTCCAACCAAATCGGCACTTTTGTGCTTTCTAAGGAGGATTTGAGTTGACTTCCTCTGAAGATGGAAAAGCCAAGTCCCCAAGAGCGAAGTGCTTGTTAGAAATATCGCTTCAGAGCTGTCAGAGGAGAGGTGAGAGGAGCGGAGGGGCATCGCCTCCCTCCTGTGAGTGTCTTTGTTTTCCCTCTTTCATCGTCTTCACCCTTGATCCAGAATCCAGGCTCTTCGAGCTTGCCAGATAACTCAGGAGTGGCCCTTGTCATAGGCGTAAGAATATTTCTGAAAAACACACGTGTCTGGGGCAAGGCTGCCATTCAACTTCCAAACATCCATCCAAGACCAGGCCCAATCAGGCTAATTTCTTTTTCTCTCTTTTCTAGATGATGTAGGAATTTCCTAGATGATTCCATTCATGGATTGGCCATGCAGCAGGTGGTCGAGCACCATCACGTACACCCCAGGTTCTCCCAGGCCTGGTTTCTCTTGGTTGATTCCCTGACATTAGGAAATGTTTTCAGCAAAGCCTGTGTATGACACTTAGACGGAGCAACCCGTTTCCTAGGAAACTGTTCATTCTATACATGTCCTACTTCCTGGTATCATTTGGATCCAGCTGCCTCGATTGGCCTTCTTCCTTGGTCCTTCTCTGGCCCCTCCACTATGAGATCAACTGAGTAGTTCCTAACCAGACCAGCAACATAATTTGTGGGGCCCAGAACAAAATAGAATTGCAGGGCCTGGCCAGGTGCAGTGGCTTACACCTGTAATCCCAGCACTTTGGGAGACTGAGGCAGGTGCATCACCTGAAGTCAGGAGTTCGAGACCAGCCTGTCCAACACAGAGAAACCCTGTCTCTACTAAAAATACAAAAAAGTAGCTGGGCGTGATGGCACATGCCTGTAATCCCAGCACTTTGGGAGGCCGAGGCAGAAGGATAACCTGAAGTCAGGAGTTCAAGACCAGCTTGGCCAACATGGTGAAACCCTATCTCCACTAAAAATACAAAAATTAGCCAGGTGTGGTGGTGCGTGCCTGTAATCCCAGCTACTCAGGAGGCTGAGGCATGAGAATCGCTTGAACCTGGGAGGCAGAGATTGCAGTGAGCAGAGATAGCGTCACTGCACTCCAGCCTGGGCAACAGAGTGAGACTCTATCTCAAAAAATAAAAATAAAAATGCAGGGCCTGTAGTTCAAAAAGTATCAAGAATTTCAAGATGGCAACAGCAGAGTATTAAACCAAGTAGCTGCCCTTCTAAGTGTAGGGCCTGTGCAGCTACAGAGGCTGCACACACGTGAAGCCAGCCCTGTGTCTCATGGCACTAGGAATGGCCCTGGACACCCTTCCTACAGCAGTGTAGGTCTGTTGGGATCCTGGTCTCATGACAGTCATGCTCCTTCCATTTCATTGCAAGAGTGTTCCAAAGCACCATGGATTTTAACCTCAGGTTTTTCAGGTTCTCCCTGATGACACGACTCATGTTTTTGTAGGGAGCAGGAATTACTTTTTGTAAGCCATATTCACTCTACTCAGAATATACACATAATATTTCCTACCTCCTTCAGTCCCACAAGAGCATCAGAATTGGCACCCTGGGTCCAAATGAACCATTTTCCATGCGGCTGGGAATGCTGCCTCTGGCCACAGTACCCAGACTTTTAATGACCACAGTTCTCCTCTCTGCTCTCAGTCCTTATGGATCCCCTCCTAAAAGTCAAGATCTACCCAAGAATCCATTGTGAATCGACCACCCGCCAGTTTCTCCAAATGTTTTAAAGAGCAATTTGTATTTTCAACCTGTCTCACTTCTTGGGGATAATGAATTAGACGAGTTGACTACCCACTGTGTAAGTTAGCAGTTCCTTTTATCTGTACTAACTGCTTCCTTTTCAAGTGTCAAGAGTTTGCTCTAGTTCTGCCTTCCAGGGTTTGATAATCAAGACTGTGTTTGAACATTTGTACTCCCGGTAACTTGAAATACTTTGAACGTACCTCGTCTCCTTCTTCTGTCCTTATGTGGCCTCTCCTTCTCTCTCGCCCATTTCTTATATTTGGCCATTGAGTGGCCCTTTCTGCAGCAGCACTGGAAACCAAAGACGGCACTTCTAGGCAGGCCTGCGATGGTTCTCTGCGAAGGCAGCGCACCAGTATCTGCATGTTTCCTTCTCAGTGAAGCCTGACCTTTCATTGTCTTTTCAGGTTTCAGTGGTCCTTTGGGCTAGTGTCTTTAGGGAACAGTCTATAGCCATTCTTATCCTTTTCCAAGTTGTCCTCCCAGAACTACATGCAGGGTTCGTTCTAGCACAGAGCTACCAAGTTTCTCTGTTCTCACATAGCCTTCTGGCGTCAGCCTGGATTTATCTGCACCAGGTGGCATTTGCACATGCGGAGGTCCTCCCCGATCCTCCGATTACCTGGGGGCCTCATTGCACACTTCCTCTTCCATGAAGGTGTAGAATAAATAGGCCTAGAGTTGAACCCAAAAGAATGCAACCTAGAAGTGAACAGAGAAAGGACCCGTTTGCTGTTTTGTTAGTTGCTGTCTCTAAGCTGTTCCCTATCAGTGACAAAATATTTGGCACCAAAGGTTCTTAATTTTGAAAGTAACCTTGTCAAAAGCTTTTGAAAACCTAAATACAATTGCCTTTCCCACTAAGTTATTTACCCCCTAAAGAACTCTGACAGATGAAGGAGGAATGATTGTACTTTACAGAAATCCTGCTTCCACCCCCTCAAAGGGCCGCAGAAGAGAGTGGCTAAGAGCCACTGCTTCGCAGTCAGACAGAGCTGGGTTTGATTTTTGCCTTTGCCACTTACTCATGATGTGCCTTTGGGCAAGTTACTCAATCTTCTCCCTAAGCCTCAGTTTTCTCTTCTTTAAAATGGAGATGATAGTGCTGAGCTGGTGTGTTGGCTGCAGAATTAAACGCGTCAAGGGATATGAGGGGTTTGGCATGTAGTAGAAAAGGGCTTGACTAATGGTAGCTATTATTTCTTCGAGAATCTTTTATTGCTGATTACATCAATTTATACATCCAGGGTTCGCTTTTTATGGAAAAGGCACTTACTTGGTGGTAAACTCCTTAGCAATTGGTACCATTAGTTATATATTTCCTGTATTTTGTTCTTGCACTCAGCATGCACATTTATTGTTTGTCTCATGTGTGTCAGGCACTGGGCCACGGTACTCAGCAGAGGACACTAAGAGCCAGCCACCAGTCCCTGGCAGAGATCACAAGGTGGTGATGGGAGCAAACACACCAAAAGCCAGTGCGATGTAACTCGCCCTTAACACAGACATTCTCTCGAGCAACTGATTCACATTTTCCCACATTCTTCCAACCAAGTCTTTGACCCAAGGAGAACATGTGGGTGTTCCCAAGGTACCTCTGAAAATTTGTCAATAGGCAGGAATTACTCAAAATTCTCCCCCTTCCAATTCCCTAACAAAAGAACCAGGGCTAGGCGCGGTGGCTTATGTCTGTAATCCCAGCACTTTGGGAGGTCGAGGTGGGAGGATTGCTTGGGTCCAAGGAGTTACAGACCAGCCTAGGCAAGATGGTAAGACCCCATCTTTAAAAGAAAATTAATTAAAAGAAGAAAAAAAAATTTCAAGAAAAGAAAAGAACCATGTTCTTTTGGGACGCCCCAGCCAACAGGGTCACATTTTCATCCACACCTGTGTGTTAAAAAAAAATTATTTGTTAAAGGCCCGCCAGTCTCCACTGAACCTAGTTTCAAGGAAGATCTAGGCCATGCTGATCAGTTTAGAGGGTAATATGATGTAAAGAAGACAGGCAAAATCTACCCGAAACCTGAACAATGTTTTACACTGTGATCATGGTTAGATATCATTCATCTGATTCTCTGAGCCTTTCTGGAATTTTATAAAATCTCCTGATGGGTATGGAGAATAGTATAGTGTCCCACACACAGAAAAAAATTTCCCCAACAAATGTCTTATTTACAGCAGACCGGTCACATTCTGTGGATTTCTTTTAAATGAAAACACTTCCTTGAAATTGGAAGAAGACTTAGAAATCTCATGGCTGTCTTCCCTTAATTCGTTTCTTTCTTTCCCCAACAAGTTCACTCCTAAAAAGCTCAACATTGCCTCCCTCCTCAGTCATCCAATTGGGGTTTGGGTGAGGGGGTAAAATCACCATTTTCAGCCTCACAGGATGAGATGGGCCCCTCACGTGGAAGAGCTGGCAGTGGGAGGGAAGGAACCAGAACAAATCACGAGGGTCTGTCAGGTTGTGGTTCTCAGTTATGCCTTGTTTAGCACCCTATGGGAAGACAGAAACCCACACACACTAGGCTTAGAAACCAGAGGCTTCAACCCTGCAAGTATTTGTTTTGTGCTGCCAGTAGCTATTGTATTTCATACACCAAGTCTTCATCATCCCTTGTAGTCCTTTTTGCCAGAAGAACCCTCACTATGTTGTAGTAACCCATTCGTTCTCCTAACAGCCCTTCAAGAAAGCAAGGTAATTGAGATGAACCTCTCCCATTTTGCATGTGGAGAATCAGAGGCTAAGATAGGACCAGTCATTTAGTTCCAACCTCTGCCTCCCAACCAGCCCTTCCTGATCCACCAGCCTTTCCCCCAGGCCTTGAGCCCATCTAGCTCCTTTCAGCAGGGCACCGCCATGCCACCCCCAAAGCCCCCGCCTCTTCCTACGAGCCCCGCCTCTCCCAGCTGGGTAGCTCAACCAAGGGTCCACCCACACCAACTGGGGCCAAATCCCGTGACAACCAACACCACGTCCTAAAGACTGAGCCGCCAGCCCAACGTCCTAAAGAGTGAGCCGCCAGCCCAGCCTCTCACCCCCATCTATCTGGGCTTGGTCATCCCCAACAAGTGTGAAAAACGCCACCTTTGCAGGCCGGAATCTGAAAGAAATTGGAAACCTGCTGCTAGCTCCATCCCCACTCTCTTCTCATGTTTGCTGTTATTTTTTAACACTTTTTTTTTTCTCATAAAAGCACTATCCTCTTCCCCAGAGCTTGCCTGTAGCGAAGGCATGGTCTGTACAACTGCAATTATTTCAGAGAACAGATGGAGTGAGGAGCAGAAAGTCTGTTAATAGTAATAGAAATGCTACATGTTAACCTGGACAGCACACGATGACAGTCCCATGACTACCCGTTCTGTTCCCACCAGCTGGGCAACCAAAGTAGGAATGAGATATTCACAAACACAGCCATCAGCCACGTAGCCACCTAAAGTTAGAACTCAAATTCCTTCACACTAGGGGCCCTGGCGACTGCGGCGGCTTAGGCCGAGAGCAGAGGAGGCCGAGCCACAGCTCAGCGCCAGGCCTGGCGGCATCACCCCGGCTTTGGCTCCACTGCTGAGGCTTCCTGGGTCCGCTGAGGCTCAGGCCTAGCTTTTAGGCAAACGCTGAACTTGCCAGCCCTAGCCAGGAGCCAACCCCAGCAGTGCTTTCTATGGCTGCTCTTGGGAGGGAGTGTTAGGTCTGCTGAGCTGGTCTTGACTCCCTGAAGGCAGTGTCATGTATGAGGGAGTAAGTGAAGGGCCAGAGACTTTGGGTCTCCCAAGCCAAGGTGCAGGCTCCTTAGCAAGCAACATAGTGTCAGGGCCAGCAGTCCAACGGGCTCATCCAGCTCTGTGGCCAAAAATCTCTTTCCCTTTCTAGAACATTAAAAAAAAAAAAAAAAAAAAAGCTGTTTCCTAACAGAGAAAATGGGTACAATTCATTTCAACAAACATGTCTTAAGCACCTACTATGTGCAAGAAAATATGCTAAGCACTTCAGGAGCAACAAAGAAATAATAATTGAAGGCCAGGCAGGTGGCTCACACGTATTACCCCAGTAATTTGGGAGGCCAAGGTGAGAGGATCGCTGGAGCCCAGGAGTTTGAGACCAGCCTGGACAACACAGGGAGACCCCGTCTCTACAAAAAATATGAAAAAATTAGCCAGGTGTGGTGGTGTGTGCCTGTAGCCCCAGCTACTCAGGGGGCTGAGGTTGGAAGATTGCTTGAACCCAGGAGATGGAGGTTGCAGTGAGCCGAGATCACACCACTGCACTCCAGCTTGGGCAACAGAGCAAGACCGTGTCTCAAAAAAATATGTATATATAATAATCTAATAAGAGAGGCCAAAAAAAGCCCACACAGAACAAAATACATAGCAGAATATGGAAGGTGCCCCAGCAAAGGTACAAGCAAAATGCTATTGTGGTTCAAAGAATGAGGACGGCTTCTCTGGTCCAATACTTCAAAGAAGTATTCATAGATGAGATGAGTCTTGAGGAAGGAGAAGGATGGGCAGAAAGACTACACAAATAAAGGCACAGAGGTGGGGAAGCAAGAATCACGCTGGAGATCAGAAACATCCTCCGTCTGCGTGGGCACGTGTATGGCTATGATGGGGTCCCCTGGGCAGGCTGACTGACAGCTGGAGGTGCAGGGCCACAGATGCCAGGTTATGAAGTTTATATTTAGGGCCTAAGTCTATAGTGAGCTGTTCTTTAGGAAGATTATCGGGCAGCAATGAGATTGCAAACGCCAATTCTGCATCTTTCCAACTCTGCATCCACTCACCTCACGTTGGTAGCTTGGACAGACCATGGTGTGAATATCACCTGTGGAAATGAACAACTGCTACAAGTCAGAGCCTGATTTTTTTTTTCCCCAGAGAGTCGGTTTACCAAAACACCACTAGCTTACTCCGATGGTAAGCAAGCATGCAGTGAATAAGAAGAGAGGTTTAGAGGTTAGAAGGGCAGTTAGGATGCTATCGAAATAGAGGCAAGAGCTAGCACAGACCTCACTCAAGGGTGTCAGAAAGGATGGGGAAAGGTGAGGATAGAATCCAGAGACTGTAAACTCAGAAATCTGTAAGAATTGGGCGTGACTTTGAGAGGGAAGAGTTGAAAGATGATTCATACCTTGAATTTGACAAAATGGTAGTGCCATTCATAGAAACAGGTTAAGTCTGAGGAGGAACTGGTTGGGATGGTGGATATGAATGTAGCCTGGGAGATAGAGATATTTGTCTGATTGCTAATTTACTAAAGAAACTATCCACACCCTTTGTTGCTTAGGAGCTCTTTTTTTCTTTCTTTTCCATCAGTTTCCTCTTCTCTCTCCCTTTCATGCAGTATGGATAATATCTTAATTCATCATTTGACATGTAGTGATTTTTGCTGCCTGCTTGGCTGCGGATGAAGCTTTGAAATTTACATACGTTTCTCAGCTTTGTTAAGACAAAAAAGTTGCAGTGACCCGGGGAACACAGCACAGGCTTTGAAGAGGGGACAGAGTACAATGAGGATTTGAACTCGCCACCCGGCTGGCCCACACCCCTTGGCACACAGCCAGAGCCATGTGAGCCAGGCGAGAGCGTTCCTTCCCCAGCCATCTTGAGTGGGCAGATGCTCTAGAGGGACTGTCTTCCCCAGAGGACTGGGCAGCACAGTGGCAGAAGGCACTTGATTCGGAGATGCCGGAACATGTTGCCAACAAGTATATGTTTGTAGCATGGATGTTTTAAATTGCACAAGTGTCCAGAGACCTAGGTGTGCAGGAATTTGCAACACAAAAACAAATACCATATTGTTCTGGGTAAAAGTCAGCTCCAAATCTGTCCCTCTACCCTCTGAGCAGGGGGAAGAGAGTGGAATTTGGAGACGAGGGATATGATTTTGAACCCCAGCGAAGCCATTCACTTATCTTACATTTGTTGATCACTTCACATATGCCAGGCATTATTCTGAGCCGTGTATTAATTCACTTAATATGCATGCAGTCTAAGAGAAAAGCACTATGATTATTATCTCTATCTTATACATAATGAACCTGAGGCTCAGAGAGTTTAGGCAGTTTGCCCAAGGCAGCACAGCAGCTGAGTAGGATTCATGTCTGAAGTTCACTGCCTTGGACAGATACCCTGATCCATCTGAGCCTCCATTTTTCCATTTATAGACTCAGAATAATAGTGTCTGTTTGGGATTTTCCCTGCAGTGGCCCCTTTTTCCTAGCATCACACTACTGATGTTTACACATCTGTCTCCCTCAGTAACTGTGAGCCATTAGAGGCAGGATGTAGGTTGGAGCCCCAGGGAGCTGAACTAGTGAAGAACCTGGAACCTTTTACTTGAAGAGCAGGTCATTGAAAGCCATGATAACGGTTTTCAAATATCTGAGGGGCTGCCATAACAAGCAGGACAGGGCCTGTTCTAATGTCATTCTTGGAGACAGTGTGAGTTTGAAGAAGGCATTCTGGGGCTCCAGGGGACATAGTGCTTTCTAACAACCTGAGCTGTACCAGAATGAGCTGCATTCCCAGGATAGCGGGGGACCCATTGCTGGGAGGCCGTGGAAGATCCTGGATGATTCCTGCTAGGTTTACTATAAAGGCAACATGACCCCTATTCCTTCCAGTGTTCCAGGATTCTGTAATAGTCCCATTCCCAGGTGAGCTTAGTCCACCCTGGGGACAGGGAGAGTACCAGAGGGCTGCCTGTGAGATGCTGTGTCTCCGTGTGCACCAGTGTTCCCGGGCCACTTCTTTCTGGCCCCACCAGAGATGCTGGGAAGCTCAGTCTCTCTGGCTCCAGGCAGCTGGAGATAGAACGTTTGGAGGAAGTCTTCCGGCTGTCAAGGTCACTGCTGCTCCAGGGACCAGTGGGAAGAATTGCTGATGCCATTTGTTCACAATAACAAAACCTGACCCACAGACATTGCTTCACAGTCTTAAAAATACTTTCATGCTTTTAACTCATTTTATTTTTACAATAACCCTGCTGTGTGAGACAGGTATTACTGCCATTTTGGAGATCAGTAAACTACACCGTAGTGAGAGTAAATAACTCCCCAAGCCACAGCCTCTATGTAGAACTGGGGCTGGAATCCACAGCCCCCAGCATTTACTTATTTACACTTGAATAACCTCTTCACAATGTTAGATCGCCTTTCTGAAGACCAGCCTCTGGCATCCACTTGTCAGAAGTGACCTAGGTGTTAATAAAAATGTGTTTGGGTACAACGGGAAAAAATCCCTATCATAGGAGACTAAAGGATTGGTTTGTGTCATGCAACAAGAAGTCTAGGGGCTGAATCCTGGGCTGTTTCAGCCTCAAGGACTGGGCTCTTTCCATCTTTTTGCTTTATCATCTTTAGCACATAGGTCTTCAGCCACACACTTGTCCCCTCTCAGTCACAGGATGGCTGCAATACACCAACATCACATTCACATTCCAGGCAAGAAGAAGGAAATGGGTGAGGGGACAAAAGACACCAAGGGTTTTCTTCTCCAAGTGAGACTTTGCCTTTATTCAGGAAGAGATCCCTCCCTAGGGATGTCTCCTACATGTTCTGGGACAGAATATGGCTGCCTCTCAATGCAGTAGAGGCTGGGAAATCCAGTGTTTTAGCTTCCCAGCTTCTAGAATAGAGGCAAGCAAAGGAGGAGGATTCCCTCATCCACAGCAAGTACACAATACCTCATTCTCAATGTGTCAGAGCATGCCGCGAACCCCAGCTCCTGGGTGGAGGTGCCTCTGTCCTCATAGCCCAGGATGTGTCTCTGTCCACAGCTATGGAGAGGAAGACTGGCTGCTGGACACCAGCCTGAAATTCGAACCCGTCCTTGGGGATGAAAGGCTTTCGGCTCTAGGGGCAGCACCCGGCTTGCATCCTGGCGGGCCCATCAGCCCTGACGAAGAGCAGCTGTTACACTCAACCTCCCCCAGGAAGAAGGCTCTTAACTAGATTTCCCATACAGAACTTGGTGGGGGAGGCTCAAACACAACCAGCCCACTATGGGCTAAATTTGTATGGCAACCAACATCATCACGAATAGTGGGAGCGCAAGGCGACTTGTGTTTGTGACTTCAGTTTCTCAATTGGATGCTCAAGCCCCGTCATCTCCAGGACCCAGGACACAAGGGTCCCCAGCCAAGGTCAGAGGAAGATTGTCCTCTTTATGAAGAAGATATATAGTCTTCTTCTGAACTGAACTGAGCTCACTGATGAGGAGGGGAGAAATCTGGGTTGTAGTCAGTGATAGATTTGGCTATGGACTTTGGGGGAATTAGACTTTAGGGTTGTCATTCTTGTCCTTAACTCTACATTAGAACACCTGGGAAACTTATAAACCAACAGCAACACCTCAGCCCCACTCCAGACTCCTTCAATCAATCAAAACCTCCACCCGGTAGGGCCCAGCCTTGGTAGCTTGAAGAGTTCCCCTGGTGATTCTCACATTCAGGCAGGGGTGAGACCATTGCCTTGGAGAAAATGGCCCTCCACTAATCATGACTGTGAACCTTAACCTAGCCAGGTCAGCTCAGTCTCCTATTCAAGGACAAGAGAGTGCAGGAGACAATAACCCACATTCAAAATCACATCACAGCCTGTAGTCCCAGCACTTTGAGAGGCCGAGGCAGGCGAATCACTTGAGGTCAGGAGTTCGAGGCTAGCCTGGCCAACATGGTGAAACCCCATCTCTACCAAAAATACAAAAGTTAACCAGGTGTGGTGGTGTGCACCTATAATCCCAGTTACTTGGGAGGCCGAGGCAGAAAACTAGCTTGAACCCGTGAGGTGGAGGTTGCAGTAAGCAGAGATCACACCACTGCATTCCAGCCTAGGTGACAGAACGAGACCCTATCTCAAACAAAACAAAACAAACAGAAAGAGGGATCATGACATGCTAGAAAGTCCTCAGCTTCCTGTAGGCTCCAGACAGGCTTGATGGATATCTGAGTCTTAAGGAGTCAAGGGCCCTGTTTTAAAACATAACGGGGATTTCTTCTTATTGGATATGGTAAGACACACAGAGGGACATGATGGTGATGAAGGAAGTTTATACTCACAGATGTCTTAAAACAGGAGGCACAGCACACCACACAGGGCCACGTGGGGAAACACCGGGGTCAGTCAGGAGGCAGAGGGAATAAGGGGGAAACGTATGCAAGAACTTTTATTGTGGTTTTTGCCAGAAGGCATGGATGAGACAGGGTAAGCAGAGTAGATAGGTTTAGGATTGGCTGATCTGAATAATTCTGGTGGGCTCTGGGGCACAGGGGCTGCCTCTTGTTGTCCGGTGTCTGGTCAAGGGATGATTGGGACTAGGGACAGTGACCCCGCCTGATAAAGGAGATGGGTGAGGGTGGGGGCTCTGAGTGGGTGGCTGGCATTTGAAGAATGTGCTCTGGGGTGGGTGTTTGCTATCTCTAGGAATTAGCCCTGGGAAGGGCAGTCTCTCCAGGTCAGCAAGGCTCCAGGTATCACAGCATCAGAAAATACAGAAAATAAAAACAGTCCCCACCTTGCCAGTGCTTCTAGGACTCAGGACTATCTCAGTGTCTGCTGAAATCTGATCACATTCCATCCTAAGGATACTTTTCATTTCTCCTCTTGGGGAAAGGCAGACACACAAAGACTCCCCAATGGCAAGGCAGGAGAGGCCCCCAGAGATTTTTCTTTCTGTGTCAGGAAAGCCCCTCTCCCTAAGCATCTTAGCTCAGGTTGCTATAACAAAACTGCCATAGACTGGGTGGCTTAAAAAATACACTCTTATTCTCACAGTTCTAGGGGCTGGGAAGTCCAAAACCAGTGTGCCAGCAGATTCAGTGTCTGACAAGGGCCTGCTTGCTGCTTTGTAGTCAGCCTTCTCACTGTGTGTCCACAGAGAGAGAAGGAGGAAGTGAGTTATCTAGCATCTCTTCTTATGAAGGCACCTATCCCATCACGAGGGTTCCACCCTCATCACTACCTCCCAGAGACCCCATGTCCAAATACCATCACCTTGGGAGGTAGGGCTTCCACATATGCATTTTTGGAGATGCAAACATGCAGCCCCTGTCAGCATTGCTGCACTACAGAGGGTGTGGCACACCGGTCTGCCTCCAGGAATGACCACTTTTGTGCCATGCTGACCCATCTCTCATACGAATTGGTCTGCTAGCCCCCTCTGGCCTTTATTGTGCCCATTCTTATCCACCCCCACTGCATCATATGCAGGAATTCTCTCTCTAAAATCCACCCCGATCATGTCACCCCCTACTCATCCCCTGTCCCCACCCCCTGCATCTATAAACCTCTTCTGGCACATGCTCATCTGCCCTCATCAATCTTGCTAGGCTCATTCACTGCCACTCCACTTCACCTTTTGGCCTTGTGAATTCCACCCTCCAGACACACTACACAACATGCTGCTCCCTGCCTGTGGATGTGCTGCTTCCTTTGCCAGGCATGGCCTTCCCTCCTGGGCACACTCCACTCCTCAGGACCAGCTCAGCTCAGTGGTAGCATCCTCTGCAGGTCTTTATTTGGTCACCATGAGCAGGGCTCATCACCTCCTTAGGTTTGCTTCTCCAGTGCTAGATATATGCCTGGTTACAGCACAGAGGTCCTTGGACCCTCTGCACACATATCCAACTCCCCCAGTAGGCTACTATGTCCTCAAAGGCAGAGGCTGTGCCTCTCTCATCTCTTATGCCAAGCCCCTAGCATGGTGCTTAGTATATGAAAAGGGCTCAGTCAATGCTTGTTGAGTGAGTGAATGAATGAATGAATGAATGAACGAACGAACGAACGAACAATGGAACTACCTGGGCCACGCACAATATATAATTTATTTGTTCAAAAATATTTATTGAGTGTCTACTGTGTGCAGACACTGTGCTCTACTGGGAATATAATGGCAAGCAGAAATAGACGCCATCCCTCCTTTCAAGGGGGTCATACTCTTGTGGGGGACACTGACATTAATCAAAAACTATGCTGATTAATGTATTATTGACTACAAACTGAGATGAGCATCAGAGTGAAAGAAATGCAAGGATGATTAACAAAGGAACATAACCTAGAATGGGGCTCAGGAACACTTCTCCAGAGAAATGACCTTGAACTGAATTCTGAAGTATGAATGAAAGTTAATTAGTTCCAGGGATGGAGTGTTCTAGACATAGAGAAAACATATGCAAAGGTGATGAGTGGGGAGGGAGCAGAGTGAACCCTAGAAATAGGAAGGCCCATGAAACTGGAATAGAGAGTGCAGGAGAATGTGTACAAGATGACAAGGACAGTGGGCTGATTGCAGGGTCAAATTGTGCAACCCCTTGTAGAACACATTAAGGATCTAAGGGAAGCCAGAGAAGGATTTTAAGCAGCAGGATCACATGATCTATTTGTGTTTTGAAAAAAAAATACTCTGGATCAGGGTAGAAAATTGCTTAGGGTTTCAAAGAGACCAGTTAGGAGGCTATTCCAGTAGCCAAGACAAAAGATGATGGTTGATGTGGTGGTAGTGGTGATGTGGGCTAAATGGGTGGATTTGAGAGCTGTTTGAAAGGCTGAATTGATAAGAATTGGTGGTGGATTGGAAGAGGAGGAAAAGAGGGAGGAGCATGGCAAAGATGGTGCCCCGGTTTCTAGTTTGCATTTCCAGATGGAGGGTGCCTTTATTTGCCAAGATAGGACACTCTGAAATACCAGGCAATGTTGTTGGACGTGATGAGTGTGAGGTGCTCTGAAAGAGCCAAAGGAAGATGGAAAGTGGGTCATTGGACATAGGGTCTGGATCTCAGAGGAGAGCTCTAGTTTAGAGAAATAAATGTGGCTGTGGGTTTATGTTCCTGAGACGGAGGTTAGGGTGACACAAGAAGATAGCTGACCAGGTACAGTGGCTCACGCCTGTAATCCCAGCACTTTGGGAAGCCGAGGTGGGTGGATCATGAGGTCAGGAGATTGAGACCATCCTGGCCAACATGGTGAAACCCCATCTCTACCAAAATACAAAAAAAAAAAAAAAATAGCCAGGCATGGTGGTGCCTGCCTGTAATCCTAGCTACTTGGGAGGCTGAGGCAGGGGAATCACTTGAACCCGGGAGGTGGAGCTTGCAGTGAGCTGAGATTGCACCACTGCACTCCAGCCTGGCAACAAGAGTGAAACTCTGTTTAAAAAAAAAAAATTTTTTTAAAGACAGCCCAGGACCCAGCAGTGGGGAAAAAAAGGCTTGAGGAAGAAGAATGGGATGGAAGCACAGAAGTCATGGGAAGAAGGTATTCCTATAAAGAAGGGGTGGGCTGCCATGTCAACTGCAGCTGAGATGCCAAGTGTGATGAGGATTGGAAAACATCCATTGGATTTGGTGACATGGAGGTGGTGATCTTAGCAAGGGCTGCAGCAGAAGCGATGGGGGCAGATTGAATTAAGGAGTTAGTGGGAAGTAAGGAAACAGAGGCTGAGGGTGTTGACAGTTCTTGCGTGGATTTTGTCTGTGAAGCAGGGAGGAGACAAGGATAGGGGAAAAGCAGGGGAGGATATGGGGCCAAGGAAGATGTCTTTAAAGATGAAAGAGACTTGGTCATGTTTTAATGATGAGGAGGAAAAGGAAAATGTAATATTCAAGAGAGAGAAGGTATTGCTGATGATGGGGAGAGGATCCAAAGCATGACAGAGGAAGCGATCTCTTCCTTCTTGGGGCTTGAGCCACTCAGTTTCTCTAAGACAATGGGAGGGGAGAAGAAGAGGTTGGGGGCAGATGCACTGGGGGGTTGCAAACCTTGAAGAAGATCTTGAAGGACTATTTGATGGCTTCAATTTCCTCTGAGAAGTCATCAATGAGAATGTTACCTGATAAGAGAGGGGTCAGGGGAGTTAGGGGAGATTGCAGGTTGGAGATTTAGGGATATTGGAGAAGGCTTGAAATATTGGAAAGTCATGAGTAAGGGTGGGAGGGCAAGTTGACCAGAGAAATTTGGAGTGGCACTCAGGGCCTGTAATGAAGCTGGTAGCCAAAACTATAGGGTGGGGCCAATCTCTTCTGTAATGTGACTTTCCTTTGCAGCACTCACTGCTCAGGTCATACACGGAAGTAAAGGAAAGCTGGGTTTACCCAGCTTTGGGGTTTTGTCAGGAAAATGTTCAAATGACAGAGAACAAGGGAATTCAGGTTCTGGCCACTTAAGTTGATTAAGACACAAGTGAAGAAAATCACTGCTATGCAAAATTATCGGCTCCCACTGATGGGCTTTGAGAGAGGAGTTATCAGTGGCCTGGAGGTCCTCGTTGAGGTTGAAGACTACTCCCAGTAGACATAGTTGAAGAAGCAAGCTGGAGAGAGAGGGGGTTATGGCTAGAATTAGTGAGTTTTGGAGGTGGAGCAGTTTGGGGGATGACAAGCAGCTTCAGGGTGTGGCTGTGGAAGTTGATGGTTGAGATAGAGAGGGAAAGATTGCCTGAGATGGAAAGACCCAGGAACCAGAGAGGCCATGGTGTTGGGTGAGTGTTCCACATGTTTGCTAAACTCACCAGAGTAAGAGCAAGACTCAAGGACAAGAAGGAGACTAGGAGCAGGTGCCACACTGTCTTTGGTGAATGTAGCAACCAAGAAGTCATAGGTGACAGCAACCAAGACAGAAAGAGGATGTATTCAACTAATGGCCTGTGTCACAGAGAAGGCACCAGGGTGCAATGGCGTCTACCCAACCTCCTGACTCTGGAGTTTATGGGATGTGAGAGAACACATACCACAAGAGAGCAGTGAGGGGAAGGGGATCTTCAGGGGAAAACCAGGAGAACACAAAGAGGTAGAGAGCAATTGTTGGAGAGAGAGGATGGAGGGGAGATGGCTTGTTGTCAGTGGCAGCTCCAGAGCAAAGAATGGAAGGGCTTAGAGGTAGAGGAGGAAAATAGGACTGGCTCAGAGACAAAGAAGAAAAGAACATTTCAGGCACAATGATGTGGTTGAGTACTGATAGCTGGGAAGGCAGGAGTGGGAAAGGCTTTGTACAACCCCATGTACAGATGGGGATTGAGGCTGGAAACCAGAAGTTCAAGAATGAGGCAAGTCCAGCCCTGACAGCTGATAAGAGCAGAGTTCCAACTGGGTAGCCCCTCTCCTATCTATGGAAATATTTGCTGCCATCTTGCTTTCCACTTACCCTGCTGCCTCCATTTTCCCTTACTCCCAGTTGGGAAACATCTATTAAAATTATTTCTGGATAAATAATCCAATTTTAGAAGATACATAATCCAATTTGTAAATGGGCAAGAAACTGACATAGACATTTCACCAAAGATATACAAATAGTCAATAAGGACATGAAAAAAAACTCAACATCACTAGTCCTTAGGGAAATGCAAATTAAAAACATGAGATACCAGTTTACACCCGCTAGCATGGCCACAATCAAAAGACAGACAATTATAAGTGTTGACAAAGATGTGGAGAAACTAGAACCTTCATACACTGCTGGTGGGATTGTAAAATGGGGCAACTGCTTTGAAAAACAGTTTGGTAGTTTCTTAAAATATTAAACATAAATTTACAGTATGACCCAGCAGTTCCACTCTAGACATCTAACCAAGAGAATTGAAAACAAGTATTTGCCCAGAGACTTACAGAAAATGTTCACAGCAGCATCATTCACAATAGCCAAAGTGGAAATACAGCAAATGTCCATCAACTAGATAAACAAATATGGTCTCTCTCCATACAATGAAGTATTATTCAACAATAAAAAGGAATGAAGTACTGATACATGTACAGCATGGATGAACCTCAGAAACATTATGCTGAGTAAAAGATGCCAGCACACACACAAAAAAACAAGCATTGTGGTTCCATTTATATTAAATGTCCAGGAAGGGCAAAAAGGAGATTACAGAGACAGAAAGTAGATTCATGGTTGCCTGGAGCTGGCGGGGGCAATAGGGAATGACTGCACACATGGTACAAGATTCCTTTCTGGGGTGATAAAAATGTTCTAAATTTAGATTATGGTGACAGTGGCACAACTTTGTAAATTTTTTAAAAAATCATTGAAATGTATACTTAAAAGGGGTGAAGTTTATTATATGTAAACTATGCCTCCTTATAGCTGTTTTTTAAAACTTTATCTAGACAAATCCAGATCTAATTCTGCTTCTATGTCATCATCATCATCCCAAAGTACTGTGATTTGTTAGTGTGGCTTCCTGCACCTTGCTCATGCCCTGCTCCATAGTGCCCAGAGTCCTATTCCAGCAGTTGCCCTTCCCCCAAATAAACTTCAAAAGTGGAATGAGGATTCCCCAAGCTCTCCTTGCTGCAAAGGGACAAGGCCATCCCTCTTTACCTCTCAGCATCAGTGAAAGTGCACTAGAGACTGATATCTCCAGGATAACGATGATACACCTCCAAAATATTATGTGACTGCTGCACATTCCACATTATTTTATAAGTTTGGTTTATTTTTAGCAGGTAATATGTATTCACATGGCTTTAAAAATCAGTATGATAGAGCACACATATAGATGTATCTATCTCATCTACCCATATCAATACCACCACCCACAGCCTCTGTTAGTTTTTTAAGCACCCTTCAAGAGTTTGCTTATGTAAATACAAGCAAATGTGACTAAATATCTTATTTTCTCCTTATATAAAAGTAAAATAATAGATACGCTGTTCTGTACCTTGCTTTTTACACTAAAGTTATCCTGGAGAGCTTTTCATATCAGATCTTAGAGATCATCATTGTTTTTTTAGAGTTACAAAGTTCTCCACTGTGAGTACTTATCATTATTTATCAACCAATCCCCAGCTGATGGACACTTGAGTTATTTCCAACAATTTTCACTTCGTTTCTACTGTGACAGACAGGGCTGAAATGAATAACCTTATATACAAGTCATTTCATAAGTGTGCAGATATCTTTAGTTGGAAAAATCACAGAAATGGGATCACTGAGTCAAAAGGCATATCACTCATATTATGTATTCCTATAGCAATGCATGCAGCCTCAGTTTCCCCGCAGCCTTGCCAGCAGAGCGTGCGGTCATGCTTCTAGATGTGCAGTGTCTTTGGAAAGAACTTGGATTTCATCCTGCCTTCTTCAAGTGGGATTAGTTTATTTTCATTTTATTTTATTGCGATAAGAGCACTTACCTTGAGATCTACTCAAAAGATTTTTGAGTGTACAATACGATATTGTTCACTATGGACACAATATTGTACACCAAGCTTTCTAGAATTTCTTTCATTACTGAAAGTCTATACTCATCAATTAACAACTCCCCATGCCCCTCCCCATCCCACTCCATCCCTGGCAACCACCATTCCTCTCTGCTCCTGTGGGTTTGACTATTTTAGATACATCATGTAAGTGGAATCACACGATATTTGTCCTTCAGTGACTGGCGCGTTTCACTTAGCATAATAACCTCGAGGTTTATCCATGTTGTCACCAACTGCAGTATTTCCTTTTTAAAGCTGAATAGTGTTCCTTTGTATGGATATACTACATTTTCTTTATCTGTTCATCTGTTGATAGGCATCCTGTTGTTTCCTCATCCTGGCTATTGTGAATAGTGCTGCAGTAACACCCAGATTTCTATCCCCCAAAGTGTGATTGCTGGATCATATAAGCAGTCTGATTTTTACAGTGTGTCTAGATAGCTCAGAATCTACCAAATAGGTGTTAGAATCTGAGGGCAAGTAGATCACCTGGCTCAGCACCCTCATCTTTTAGGAGAAAGCCAGAAAAGAGGACTTAGCTAAGACCCACCAATCCATGGTATAATAAGAATTCATGGGCACCTATTAAAGGCTGGCATTTTACTAGGTCTATACCCCTACAGAAGTATAAAATAGTCTCTATCTCTATTTACAGCCACTCCCCATTGTTCCTGTTACCACCTGGGCTCCACCTCCTGTCAGTTTGGCTGTGGCATTAGAGTCTCACATGAGCACAAACCCTACTGTGAACTGCACATGCAAGGAATCTAGGTTGCATGCTCCTTATGAGAATCTAATGCCTGATGATCTGTCACTGTCTCCCATCACCCACAGATGGGGACCATCTAGTTGCAGGAAAACAAGCTCAGGGCTCCCACTGATTCGACATTACAGTGAGTTTATGATTATTTCATTATCGATTATAATGTAATAATAATAAAAATAAAGTGTACAATAAATGTAATATGCTTGAATCATCCTGAAACTACCCCCCCCCACCCTCATCTATGGAAAAATTGTCCCATGAAACCAGTTCCTGGTGCCAAAATGGTTGGGGAGTGCTGTCCTAAAGAATCAGGCAGCAGTGTAGGGTTAGGGACAGGAGGGGCCACAGGGAACATCAGAGCAGCGAGGGAGAGCAGTCTGCCACTGAGAAGACTTCCCCTGGCTATTGTTCAAATAGGAGAAGAATGAGGGTTCTGGGACTTCTCACCGTGACTTTTTTTTTCCTTGAGTGCAAATCTTTTTGTCTAAGTATAAAAGCAATGCATTTTATTGCAGAAACTTCGGGAAATGCAAAAAATCACAAAGAATAAAGTTCATCATTAGCCCATCATTTAGAGATCATCAGTCGGCATTTAACGTTCTGTTTTTCTAGTTTTCTTTCCATAAAGTCATATACATGTGTACGATATGTGGTTTTGGTCTTCTCTCCTTTTTTAAAAAACAGACAATGACATAGAATTCACAGGATTTGGCTATCTACCCATTGTTTCTACATACCTTAAAAACTCTGGAGATGAACACTAAAACTTTTGTTAATTTTATGGTCAAAGTTTGGATCTTATTTTATTCTTTGCTTACCTTTCATGACTAGTAAACTTGTTCATACGGCTTTTGATCATTTGTGTTTTTTATTTTATGTGTTACCTACTCATGCTGTTCATCCATTTTTCTATTGAGTTATTAGTCTTTTTCTTATGGATTTAAAGAGTACTTTGTATATTAAAGATATTCACATTTTTTCATACATATTGCAAATATTTGCCCTCAGTTTATTGTCTTTGAATTTTATTTTGGACTTTTTTTGCCATATAAAAGAGTCAAAATTATATCTAGTTAGATATATCAATCTTCCCTTCATGACATTTACTGTTAACAGTTTGGTGTGTATTTTTTCAGACATTTTCTATGCATATGCAAATATATCTATAAAGATATATATATGTAGTTAGATATATAAAGTTTTCCTGCACATTTGAGACATCATGCACATTATTCTGTAACTTATTTCACATACTAGTATATTTTAGATAATTTCTTATATGAGTATATAAGGATCTAACTCTAACAGAGTGTTCTATTGCATAAATTTAATATTATGTTATTAAACCAGTTTTAAAGCTTGTTTTTCATTTTCATATTTAAATAAGGAAGTTTTCTGGTGTCTGAAAGAAATAGGGACCTAAGTTTATTTATTCCACATAGTGAGCCAGTTTTCCCAATAACATTTATAAAATAATCTATTTTTCCCCACTGATCTGAAATAACTATGTCATATATTAAATAACATTTTAAATAACTATCATATAGTAAATATACATATATTGAAAACTTGACTTTCTCTCTGGAGTTTCTATTTTGATTCCTTTACTTTATTAATCAACACCATATTGTTCTAATTATTGTAGCTTAATAAGATACATTAATATCTCCAAAATTAATACCATCCCTATTTTATCTTTTTCAATATTGCCTTGGATAATTATTTTTCTTTTATTTACTTGTTTTTTACATTTATTATGACCTTTAGAATTATTCTGTGATATTCACAGAATATTTAGGATTTTGACTGGAATTGTGCTAGATTAAAAAATTAATTGAAGGTTTATTGACATTTTTGCAAAATGATGATTTCAATTTAAAAGCATTGTATTTCTTTATCTATTCAAGTTTCCTTCTTATGTGCATCAATAATGTTTTTGTTTTCTTTGTATAATCTTGCATTTGCCATCAAGTTCATTCTTACTTATTTTACATGTTTTGTTACCATTGTTAATGGGATCTTAAATGTATACTTTAGGACTATTACTAATATGTAAAAAGTACCAGTTTTGTGTATGATTTGTAATGGTTTACAGAATATTACTTTTGTTTCCAGTTGATTTTTTTTTAATTTTTCACGTAGACAATCATGTCATTTGCAAAACAAAACAAAACAAAACAAAAACAAGAAGAAGAAAGGAAAAGAGAGAGGGTATATGACTTTATTTCTTTATTTCTTCATTTCTTCTTTTACCATATTTACACTTTATTTCTTTTTATTTTCTTACTAATTTCTTGGATGTATCAGATACTATGTACAGTTTTCTCTTTATGGGATTCTATTGGGATTTTACACAAACACACTTTTGTATATATTCCTTTTTTTCAGTTACTATTTTCTTTTCTTTTGAGTCCTTGGAGATTTTCTTGGGTTTATCTTCTCATTCTCTGATTTAGGTTCCTATAGCCTCTAGTATGTGGTTTACGGCTTCTTCTGGGTCTTAAAATCCAACAGTCAATATTTTTACCTCTAAACTACTCATCTTAAGGTGTCCACGATCCCCTCATTGTCACAACCAACAATCACTTTGTGGCCCTCATCTGCCTTGATGACTGTGATACTGACACAACCTTTATCCCTTCCTTCATTTCTCTCTTGGCATCCATGACACTAACTCCCTTGGCTCTCTGCCGAACTCTCTTCTCCTCAGCTTCTTTCTCCCTTCTTTGTCCCCCTTTGAGTACTGAAGTTCCACCGCAGTCTTTCTTTCTTTTTCACTCTACAGATTCTCCCTGGACAATCCATGAATCTATAGATTCGTCCCTCTCCATGTCCACAGCCCATCTGCCAAGTCTTGAGAGAGCTCCAACCTCATTTAAAGGGCATCTCTCCCTGTAGGTTTCAACACCAAACTCATTGCCTCACTGTCCCCTGACTTTGCTACCCCTAATATCCATGGCTCTATTATCACCAAGCTGCCCAAGACAGAATCTCAGAGTCATCCTGGCTTCTTCCTCTCCCACATCTGCCCCACCCGGTCACCTCATGCTGTGAGTTCTGCAGTACACATGTCTCTCCTTTCTATTACTACTATTTGAATGGAAATCCCTGTGGTCTTTCTCCGGAGTATTGCAGTTTTCAGGGTTTGTTTGGATTTTTTGCTCTGCTTTTCATCCTTTATTCTATCCTCATCATGTCTCATCATGTGCCTTCCTAAAGCCCATGTGTTATTTTTTGTTTGTTGAGACGGTGTCTCACTCTGTCATCCAAGCTGGAGTACAGTGGTGCAGTCATAGCTCACTGCAGCCTCCTGGGCTCAAGCAATCCTTCCACTTCAGCCTCCCTAGTAGCTGGAACCATAGGCATGGGCTACCATGCCTGGCTAGCTTTTGTATTTTTTGTAGAGACAAGGTTTTGCCAGTTGCCCAGGTGGGTCTTGAACTCCTGGGTTCAAGCGATCAGTCCATCTCAGCTTCCCAAAATGTTGGAATTACAGATGTGAGCCACCATGCCCAGCCCCAAAGCACACGTTTGATGATATGAGTTGCCTGTTCAAACAATTTCAGTGGGTCCTGTTGCATAATAAATTCTAAGCAACTTATGACGTGCAGAGCTTTCTGTTCCCTGGTCCCAATACCCATTTCAACTTTGTCACCTACTATTTCTTTCCAGATGCCTTATGGCCCAGCCATTCCCCAAACACCCACCACTGCCTTTGCACACACCCTTACCTGTTCCTAGCGAGTGCTTTTCCTGATACTTTACCTGCTCAGCCTTTGAGATTAAGCTCAAAAGACAACTCTGCAGCCTTCCTGGACTACTGGGGTAGAGAGATTTAATCTCCCTTTTCCCTGTCCCGTCCATGCTTGATAAATGCTCCTCTGCTTAAGCATTTAGAACACCAGAAAGCATTTAGAACAACAGGGTATGCCTGCCTCTCCCTGTTAAGGGGAGGGCCAGGACTCTTATCCATTTACTCCATTCATCTTACTCACTTCTTTCTCTCTCAATTCCCTCTCTTCCATCATACTCACACCTAAGTCCCTATCCAAGTTAAATCCAACTACCACATATTCAGCACGTGTACTTGAACAGTTAAAAAGCACACAACTATGAAATGTAATACTATCTAGTAACCTACTACATATCTGTGGTATATTCATTTTCTCACTCTCTTAAATGACGATCTCACACCTTTTTCTGTGTCCCCAAACTTCCTACAATCCCTCTTCCCCTGATGAACTTGCCTCTAACTCACTGAAAAATAGAAGCAATCGGAAGACAATTTCCTCATTCCTCACTATCTCACCTTCCAACTCTCTTGCATCGGAACCCACATCCTCTGCTTCTACCCAAGACCTAGCCCTTCACTTTCACTCTGGATCCTGTCCCCTCCCCACTTCTCAAAGTCCGCTCTTGTGACAATCCCCTTCCTCCTCTCTGTCATCCCTATTTCCCTTTCTATACTGAACCATTTGCATTGGTCTACAAACATTATCCCTCTGTCTAAAAAATATCTTGACTCTTCTTTCCTCTTTAGTTACAGCCACTCCATGTCTCAGCTGTCCTTCCTACCAAAACTTCCTTTTTTATGATCATCTTTAATAGCTACCTCCAATTCCTCATCTCCCATCTCAGCTCAGCCTGTTCCAACCAAGCATCAGTCCTTTCTACTCCACTGAAACCGGTCTTATCATGATAACAGTGATATCCAAGTTGTCAAATCGGATTGTCACATCTGTGTCCTCATCTGGCCCTACCTTTCAGCAGCATTTGATACAGCTGATCACTTTCTCTTCCTTGAGACGCTTTCTATCCTGGCTTTTGTAACACCTGCTCTCCAGGTATTCCCCCCACCTTTTTGGCTCCAAAGTCCCCTTTCCCTGATTCTCCCCTCTTCTCAATGTTAGCATGTTTTACAATTCAGCCATGAGACCTCTTTTCTTCTGTGTGTCTGCTCTACTGATTTAAAGACCATCTCTATATCAATGACTACCAAATTTGTTCACCCAATCCTGATCTCTCCTCTGAACTACAGACTCTGACATGCATACCTGATTGTCTTCTGAGAGGCATTTCAAACTCAAGATGTCTGAACCAGAACTCTGAATGTCTACCTTCAAACAGCTTCCTCTCCAAGTCTTATCTGTGCCATTAAGTGGCCCAGTTGTTCAAGCCAGAAACACAGGATTCATCCTCAATTTCTCTTTCTCCATCCCCCTCCTTACTGCCCTGCCATTGAATCCATCAGCAAACCCTGCCGATTTTACCTAAAAATACTCCTCCAACTCATCTATTTGTTTCTGTCTCCGTTGCTGCCGTCCTAATCCAAGATGCCATCATCCTTCACATGCTACTGCGAGTCTCTTAACTGGCCTCCTGACCTCCTCTCTGGCCTTTGGAGATCATTCATTTTCTACTCAGCAGCCAAAAGAATCCTCTAAAAACATAAATCAGAGCATATCACTGTCCTACCTAAAACCCTGAAGCAGTTCTGTGTTGCACCTTGAACAAAATCCCACTCCCTACCCAGGCCTAGAGAGCCCCCTGTGGCCTGGCCTCTGCTCCCTCCCCGACCTGCCATGTCCACCCTCCCCCTGGCTTGTCCCTGGCCACAATGGTACTCTTCCTTGCTCCTCAAAGCCTACTTATTTTTCCCACCTGAAGACCTTCATAGCAGCTATTTTTTTCCTTCCAGAACACTTCCCACCTCTCATCCCACCCTGTTTTATTTTCATCATAGCAGTACTCACATGTTCCCTTGCTTATTTATTTATTTTTATTATCTATGCCTTTTACCTAGAATAAAAGTTTCCTGAAAGTATGAACCTTACTGTCTTGTGCTCTGTTGCCTCCTGGCATCTGGAGCATCTCCTGGTACATAGTAGGTGTTCAGCAAAGGCTTGTTGAAGGGATGAATGAATCCTGGTATTCTTCATGATGGGTGCCGTTCTTGGCACACAATAAGTCCTCATGTATTTGTTGAATTGATAAGCAAGTCACTCCAACTACACTGGATGCTTCTTGAGGATCAGAGACCTGTTTTAGGTTTCCTTAATTCCTCCACAGCACCCAGCACAGCGCTCGGAACTCCCAGGTGATTGGTACGTATATCTTGTTGGATTTATTCTTCCTCACAAAGGGGAAGCCAAGAGTCCTGCTGTCTGCTTCACAGATGCCATTTCTCTGAGAATAAACGTGATGTGAGAGGGATGTCACGAGAACAAGGACAAATTGGATAGGATGCCACGGGGCTACTCAGCCATTCTCAGTTGGAATGGCGGGAAAAGGAGGTCTGCCCGTGGTATTTTCCTATTTCAGCCATGACGCTACATTACCTTTTGGTACATGTGTTACAGGGCGCAACCTATATCCTGTTGATGGTGGATCCAGATGCCCCAAGCAGAGCGGAACCCACACAGAAATTCTGGAGACATTGGCTGGTAACAGATATCGAGGTAAGCAGGCCAGGAGGCACTCTCTGACTCATTTGGGGTCGTAGCTGGAAGATTATTATTCAGTGCCGTTCCCACCTCTCATCCCAGAGGGTTGGAGCGAGGACTTCCATGTCCCCTCTCCCCCAGCACTCAGCTGTCAGAGCCCTCCCAAGTTTTCCAACAATTTCAAAAAGTGTCCCAGGGCCAGTGGTATGCTGGTAACCCAGCCTTCTGGAAGGGTGGGGGGAGCCCTGATTTCTAGTGTTTGCTGATTTTTATGGTATAAATAAATACTCCCACCACAGGAGTGGTGATTTAATTTCAAGCTCCTGATGATTTAACAACTGACTCACACTGTTTCTGAAACGTTAACAATTGGCTTCAGCACACCACTAGATTTGGGGGCACTGAGGGGATTCTGAGACGTGCAGGTGGCAGAACTGGCCAAGGAAGTCCTGGAGCTCCTCCCCGTGATGGGGCACGGGGCGTGAGAGAGGCACAGCAACTTCCTTTTCTTTGTGTACAGAAACAAGTGGCCGCCTCTCATCTTCGTGTCTTTGTCATCATGATAATTGTGAAGGAGCTTGGCTCACCCTCTTCAGGGAGGGTCCTCAAATCTGGTGGCTTGTTTGTGCCATTATGTGGGAGGGAAAGGCTGTGTTGCCAAACAAGTTTCAGATACTCTGGGTTGAACTGAACTCATTCTGTTTCTAACTGAAGGGCTTTTGGATATTTTACTAGTCTAATATGCACTATATCATATACACTGATTTCCCAATTGCATTTGGTTATTGAACTTTCTGTTCATGAGTGCCTGGCAGTACTCTTTGGGGAAGTCCACACTAGCCTCAAACAGTCACGAATCTGTGCCTAGAACACCTGCAGATGGGCTTTGCAAAGAGTGTACAAAGGCATCAACCCTGTAAGATAGTGGGAACTGAGAACTAGAAAAACAAAGTTTGGCTGTGGTTTGGACCTTGGCTGGCTACCAACTCAGTGACCTCTGTCGGCTCCTCTGGACATTTCATCTTGCTCTGTAATATGGGAAACGTGCTGCTGACTTGCTGTGATTGTGATGAGCCAATGACTTACGATAGCACTTTGGAAAACAGACAATTCTGCAACTATGAGGGGTTTGTGTTTTTCCTTCCAGAACTGTGGGTAGAGGAAGGGGTTGAAATCTGAACTAGCTTCTGACCATCCTGAGCAAGGCAGGGTTCTCACAGCCACTGGGTGGGAGTAGGGGGGTGACAGGGGAGTTACCCTTGTAACCAGCTGGTGGCCCAGTGACCAGGGCCCCTCCCAGGGAGCTCGGGTGGACAGCCATCCTTAGAGGTAGCCCTGCCTATGGCCCTGGAAGGGGCTTCCTCAAGGGAGACCCGAGCAGCAGCTTCGTGGGCAGTGCTGGAGCCACCTCTCTTACTCCACACACTTCCCTGGCCAAACACCATAAGCACACAAAGGGACAGAGCTGGGAGGTTTGAGCCATCAGGAAGGGGGAAGAGAGCGGTGAGCATGAGAGAAAGATCTGGCATCTCCCCTTCACCCCCCAAAGCTAGAGCATTGTCATTTTCTGAACTTAGGCCTCCCCTCAGTCTCAGGGGTGAAACACTCAAGAGAGAAGTATTGCTCTGAAGGTCACATTCACAGCCACCCCAGGCACACAGGGCTTCCTGTTAGGGAGCTCTGCTCGGCAGTCCTGAGGCCGAAGTGCGAAAGCAGCTAGGGATGGGATGACTTCAGAATTGAAAGGACTTGAGACCATGAGGCTGCCTCTCTTCCAAGCCTGAAGACTCCCCACTCCTCCCCTCCCCTCACCCCCATACTCAGAAGGGACATCTCACAGGAGCTCTGTGCACCAAACATGAGTTTAGCCTCGGCAGCCCAGCTTAGAAGTAGAACAGGTGGCAGGTGACAGGTGGCAGCTGTCCGGCAAGGCTGCTAAGCCACAGAGCTTACCAGTGCCACCTGCCCGGGTGCGGCCCTCGGCCTTCCCGCTCAGGCCGGAGGAGGCTTGGGTTTCCGTCGCATTTGCACCGCTTCCCTCGTGAGTGTTCAGCAGGAAGCGGCAGCAATATCCACTTGGCCCCGCCCACCTTCCCCAAAATTCCGCCAACCACAGAGTCGGTGTCAACCAAATTCATTTAGGTCTCAGGTTCTAGGCCTCGACCAGAGGAAGCGAAGGCTGTGATCAAACCCGGAGCACTTACTTTGTGTTGGTGTTCGCCGCTGCTAAGTGGGTCTCAAACAGTTGAGTGCGTTCAAATTGGCAGACGAGCTTGTTAAAATGCAGCTGCCCAGGCACTACCCCACCTGCAGAACCGCCCCCTCGGTCGGTCTGGGGAGGACATGGCATTCCGGCTCAACAAGCATCCAGAGGGATTGAGCAGATTGAAGGAAGACTGTAGAGCGGGGATGCCTTGGTCCTTCCTAACATCACTCATTTGTGGAGCAATTTCAAGTGAAAAGCACTTTTAAAACTCTTGAAGCTCAACACCACTTTGTGAAATAGACATCATCCTCGTTTTATAGATGGGGAAAGTAGAGCCCAGAGAGGCTGAATGATGATGCTGCCTCTTAGCTAGTGGGTTAGAAAGGTGAGTCTTCAATCCTCACCCCTTAACCCCAAGTCACACGCCTTCCCTGCCGTACCATGTGGCCTGAGTTCAAACCACAGCTCTCCCATCAACTCCACTAGGACAAGGAGCCACTATCCCCTCTCTATAACATGGAAGGCATCATCTCTGTGGTTCCCTCCACCACCCGCCGGCTCACTCCCAGAGTTCTTTTTCTGACTCCCCTTTATGGGTAGATGCTTCCAGGGAACTGTCCCCAGGGAATACTATCTTGTTAAATAGAACACGCTAGGTAAGTGTTTTGGACCCTGTAATGCTACACCTTAAACACCATCATTACCCAAACAGCCTCAGTAGGAAAGCCTGCCATAAAGTCTATGCAGACAGAGAGTGACCATGGCCCTGTCGTTCACAATGACCACAGAAGCAAACCTGGTGGAACTTCAGCTGACCCTGATATTAGGGGGCCAGGTCAAACTGGATGGTAGATCAGGCCATGGCCATAGGAGCCCTTCAGTAGGGACAATTTTTTGATAGCCTATCTGGGTTGAAACAGGACAGCAACTAGTTTTTAGGAATACAAGAAAGATCTGTGGCACCCCCCAACCTCCATTCCATAGAGGGGCTGGCAGGGTTTAGTACGGAGTAGGATAAAGCTCTGGAACTTTGGATAACTTAAATAAAAACTAGAAGTTAGATGCCTGGCAATAGGGACAAGGCATCCATTCATAGTACCCTTTTGTTCATTTAATTCAAGAAATAGATATAGAACACTATTCAGTATAGGACAGTGGTTAACAGTGAGGACTCCGGAGCTAGACTGCTGTGGTTTGAATTCCTAATCTACCATTATTAGCTGTGTGATCTTGGGCTAGTTGCTCAACCTCTCTGTGTCTCAATATACTCAGTCATAAGCTGGAGATAGTAGTATACCTACCTCACACTGTTGCTATGAAGCTTAAGCGCATTATTTTAAGGAAAGTGCTCAGAGCAATACCCAGAACACAGTAAGCTCTACATTGTTACTTGCTGTTATATTCTTATTATTGCTCTAAATCAGGTAGCTAGGCTAGCACTGGCATCACAAACACAAAGAAAATTGAGGAAGGCTCTGCCCTCACAGGGCTTCTATTCTAGAAGCCCAAGGAAGGAATCCACAACTCAGTGGTGGTATTACGAGGCCCCCAGAGGCTGGCTTAGGGTGGAACTTCCTATACCTGTGGGTTTCCATCAACTCCGGAACAGGACTAGGCTCCAGTCTCCAAACCTGGCCAGGCTAGGACAGGCAGACACGGATACATAAAGCATGCTGTCCCACTTGGCTCCCTCTTTGAAAGGTTCTCATTGAGCAAGAGAGATTTCTAACTGAGCATTGACAGATAACACCTTTCTCCTCAACTGCAGTGTCCTTAGCATTTCCTTAAAGATGATTTTCTGTTCTGATTCCATCTAACTAATAATCTTCATGCTGAAAGCTCGTTAAGATATCAATTAATTTGCATCATTCATTTTCAAAGAAACACTTATTGGTTCATCTTTTATTTGTCTCTGAAATTAGTGTTCAGGGCTTTTCATGCAGATATTTTCATTAGACTTTTTATTGTTAATGGGAATATTGAACACAGGAAGATGGTATATTAATACTTTCCACAAAGAATATCATGACTGGTGACAAAGAACACTAAGAACAATTAAGGAGACAAGAGTACCTTTTTACTTCCAAAAAAGAAAATCTTCCTAGAAACCGTCAATGATTCTAAAATTTGCCCTGAATATCTTTTTTGTTTTAAGAAAGAAAAGGAAACTGGCAAGTTCATGGTTCCCTTTCATTCAGTGCCCTCAACCTTTGGCAACTGTAAATGCAACCATTTCTGGGTTGAATTAAAAGGGTCTCTAAAGGGTCATTATTTTGTCTACTTTTCTGTAGGGTTAAATTTTTCCATAATTAGAGGTTTTTTTCCTAAGGGCTTCTAAGTGCATTAGGTGAATAAGATAATGGGAAATCCAATAAACAGGGCAAGAATTATAGCTCCCTGCTTTCTAGTTATGTGGGTAGCACATGGCAGGACACTTGTGCCTGAGTGATCGGTTCCACTGCTGAGAGAGTTGTTTGACCTCTCTGAGACTGCAACTTCGCCTCTGTGAAACTGACAGAAATCCTCACTCTTCAGGGTGGAGACAAGGAAAAAGGAAATTACATATGCAAAGAAGAGAAGCCTCCCTAGAGAGAGGCACTATAGGAAGCAGCACGTGTATCCTTGTTTCTAATCAATGGAGCGGCAGAGCCTGTAGAAATTTAAATATATCGATATAAAAATAATGATATAATCTCATTTTCTATATATCCAGAAGCCCGCTAATGATAATAAACAGAATAAACAATCTTTATCAGGCCTGCAAGTTCAGATGAAGAGGTCAAACCAAGGAAATGGGATTAATAATGACTTCTTTCTTTAGAGCTGTATTTGCAGTTTTGCCACTGATATTTGTGTAATTTCCATGCATGCTTTGACCTGTACTGTGAGGATCCATTTTAAGTAATAAGCAGCTAAAAGGCATGGCTTAGGCTCCCTAACACATAGGTTCAGATCTATGGGCCATAAAGGGTGCGTGCTGATGGAGACAGCACAGAGGTGGCCATAAACCAGGTGGTTGTTAACCAGACTTGTATGTGGCCATCCTGAAGGGAAAGGGAAAGAGCTTGGACTTTAGGTCAGATGAACGAGAGGAGGTTCCAGGCTCTGCCACTTCCAGGTGGGAAGGACCTCTAAGTGCATTAGGTAAATGAGATAATGGGAAATCCAATAAACAGGGCAAGAATTACAGCTCCCTGCTTTCCAGTTATGTGGGTAGCACGTGCCAGGACACTTGTGACTGAGTGATCGGTTCCACTACTGCGCTAGTTGTTTGACCTGTCTGAGACTGCAACTTCACCTCTGTGAAACTGACAGAAATCCTCACTCTTCAGAGTGGAGACAAGGAAAAAGGAAATTACATATGCAAAGAGGAGAAGCCTCTGAGGCTCAGTTTCTTCATTAAAATGGGCATGTTAATAATATCTATTTCCCAGCGTTCAATGAGATTAAGGCTTCTAACACAGAACAGTAGGACCTTGGTAAATGTAATTATCTCCCCCACAACCCCCAACTTTGACATCTGACCATAGCAGCTACTTATGATTTAGCAAATTCCCTTAGATAATTGGACTCATGTTTTGCAAAGTAAAGATTCTAGACAGTGCCCAACACAGCTCATCCTTTTGCCCTTTGAAACTAGATGAGTCCAGGCCCAGCCTGGAGGACCTAACATGACCCCAGCTGGCTTTTGTGGAAACCAAAGCATGTTGGGGCCTGGAAGGGTTCAGTCAGTCCCATAATTCCATCTCTAGGGATCCCCTGTGACCTCCTGGACCAGAGCAGGCTCCCTGGAGTCATCCCAGGCCACAGCCCAGGTGTGATGCTGGGCTGCAAGTGACAGCCAGGCCTATGGTGCACTGACCACATTTGGGGCTGCAGCCCCTTCCTCTCCAACACTTCCCACCTCTATTTTTAACAGAAGCCAGTGCCCCTGCCATCTCCTTATCACTCACAGTCCCACTCTGCTGTCATTGTCCCGCCCCAGAGATGCTTTTGCTCCCATTCAAAATAATTTAAATAAAATGTTGCTACAAAGTGGAATATTATCTTTTGATGAATGTTTTTAAAGCCCTTTAGGTTTTCATGGTAATTTGCAATGTGAAATTATTTGGAGATAAGAGCCAAATTAGCTCTCGTATGCTGAGGTCGCTGTGTCCTGTTATCCATGTGAGCAGTGTTTAAATATAATCAGCCCTTAGACTAATGCAGCATAATTGTTCATTTGAAATAGCTTTTTTTCACTTCATTCAATGAGTCATTAAAATATTCAAGGGATAATGCAGTGAATTGGAAATGAATTTATCATATTATCCCATACATACTGTAGTGCTTCAGGTAACTAAGGAGAAAGAGAGATAGAAAGAGAGACTGCGGATATGAATAAGGTATACATGCAGGAAGGGAGCCAGTATATACAGGAATATTGTAAACAAAGCTTTTTCGTTGGTTTATGGCAAGCGTGTATAGAGAGGCTGACTAGGTGGGGTGAAAGAGAAAGAAAATGCTGTTCTTCTAGGAGGTTTCTCTCTCTCTCTCTCTCTCTCTCTCTCTCTCTCTCTCTCTCAGCACTCTGAGATTCCGTGCTCCACCACAGCTCCGCTGTTAACTTATTTTTATCAAATATGTTTATATCAGAAAGTCGTTATGGAAACCAATTCTGCCATCCAGGAGAATTCCTGGATCAGGCAGAAAACTCACTCTTTCTTTCTCTTTCTCTCTCTCTCTGTGTCTGTCTCTCTCTCTCTCTCTGACACACACACACACACACACACACACACACACCCCAGACCTCCATGAGACACCCCAAAGGGTGTCTTGCTCACCCAACTCTGATCTCAGCTCTGAGGGGGTAGCTGGTGGCTCCCGGCACTCCTTCATGGGCAAACCCAGAAAATGTGTAAGACCAGAAACCCATATCCACCCTTGCCCTGACATGAGGAACCTGGGCTTGTCACTGTCCTCTGTGCCTCAGACACTCACCCCTGAGCAGATGCTCTTAGGAAGCGATGGGGTTGGGGAGCGGGGAGGGGAGAGGGCGAGGGCAGGCAGCGTCTTTGAAGCATGGTGATCCTTCCTCGGTCTTAGAAAGTTCTATCTGTTTGCATTGTTTATGCCACACTGGAATAATGTCTTCTGTTCTGGCCGCAGTAATTTAAGAGGGATAGTGACCAGCATAGGAAAGCAATCTGAATGGTCAAGTTCGGTAGAAACCACATCAGGTCAGCAGCAGCGGAAAGAAGTAGGAAAGGCTAGCCTATTGGAACAACTACAGACGCATGAGAAGGAATGGCCTTTAAAGAGTTAAGGAAATCTCATTGGAAAACAGAAGAGATCTTGCCGGACTTCACTAGGCCGATTCAGGACCAGTGGGGGAAGTTTCCAGGGAACCACATTTTGGTCCCTTATGAGTTAGAACTTTCTAAGAATTTGAACTGCTCAAGAACTGCGCATATATTCCACCGAGGAGCAGGCTTTTGTGAATGACAGTAATTACCCATGGGTGACCCAGAGAATTTTCACTCTGGGTAGAAGGCTGGTGCAGGTGACCTGTAAGGTGTGCCCCTTGGCATCTCCAACAGTGTCTCCACCTGCCATATTGTCTCTCCTGGCCACAGACACTCTTCCTATAGCTCATATCCATAGAACATATTAACAACAACAATAACTAATGAAGAGAGAATAAAAAGGAGGAGGAAAAGGAGAGAGGGAAGAGGAAGAAGGAAAATAAGAAAAAACATCATTGATGCACTTGGCAAGTAATGCCAAGTGCTGTGCTTTACATAAGCACCTCATGTAGTCCTCATAAAAGAGGGAGGTAATGGAGATAAGAAATTGAGGCCCAGAGTGGGTAAGCAACTTGCCTAAGATGTCACAGCTAGCAAGTGGTTGCCTGAGATTGGAGCCCAAAACCTACATGCCTACTCATGAGGCCATATTACTACTCCAGAGTCTAAGTGGGTTCCACACCCACTACCTAGGCCCTGCCCAGATGACAGCTTATATTGGGGCCATGTGTGGGGGCTAAGAGGTGGTGGTGCTGGTGTAAGCAGTTTGGTTTGAGATTGGTGGCCCCTCTACCTCTAGCCACACCAGCCTCAGCCATGCACAGCCCTGGACTGGGGCTCCAAGTGCAGTGTGGACACAGGAGATTGATTCTCTGACTTACTATGAGCAAATTGTTTACCTCCCTGAATCTGTTTCCTCGTCTGTATAAGAGGAAACTAACGTCGACCTCACAGGAATGTTGAGGATTTAACGAGATAACATTTGTGAAACACCCAGCACGTAGCACCTGGCGCTTAGTAGTTGCTATGTATATGCTGGCTCTCTCCTCTTTCCATCCTTTACCACCCTCAATCCTCCATAGGAAGCTTAGGAAGCCGAGCCTTCGATGGTACAAAACATATGTCACTCCCAAGAGGTAGGACAGGGCCTGGCCAGGAGAATGAGCTGCCTGTGTGGTTATCGCTTCAAAGACCTTGAAGGAGAAAAGTCACCAGTGGGCATAGATGTAACAGGGAGCTGTTAGGATTGATTGTTTGACCTGCACTGCTCTCAGCACTGTGGCTACTAATAAAATACGATAAATAAAAATCAAATCAAATCAAATCTGGTGAGTACATGTTAGGGATTTAAAATGTGGTTTTTCTGCTGCCCAGTTGGAAAGACAGGGCCAACACATAGGAAATAATGAGAGAGCAGTACTCAATGATTTTGTCAACTCCAAGTGGGCTTTTTAGACTCAAATTGCTGTGGAAATTGGGAGCACCCTCCTCTTCTCAGTGAGGCAACTCCTCCTACTTCAAGGCTCAGCTCAGATGTCACCTCTGCCTAAAGGCTTGCTCTACCACCCTCAGACTGAGTTAGTCAGTCCTGCCATGCTGCTGCCACACTCAGTCAAACCTCAATTAGTGCCCTCATTATTATTTATGAGTCTCTTTTCCCTCTTAGACCATGAGTTCCTGGAGAGCAGAAATGTGTCTTCTTATATTCTCAGCACTTAGCCCAAAACATTAAGGGCCCTCAGTAAATGTAGAATTAATGAAGGCATGAAGAAATGAATGAATGAATAAAGAATGAAGGAAGAGATGGGTGAATGGGTGAATAGAGGTGAGTAGGTGAATGGATAGAGGGATAGATGGAGGTTGAATAGGTGGGTAGGTGGTGGATGGATGGATGAATAGATGGAGGGATGGATGGATGGATGGATGGATGGATGGATGGATGGAGATTGGGTAGATGGGAGGGTGGATGGATGGAAGTTGGATAGGTGGATGGACAGATGCATGGATAGATGGATGGAGTGACGAATGGGTGGAAGTTAGGTAGGTGGGTGGATAGATGGAGGAATGAATGGATAGAGGTTGGGTAGGTGGATGGATGCATGAATGGATGAATGGATGGATAAAGGTTAGGTAGGTTGCTGGATGGATGGATAGATAGACATTGGTTAGGTGAATGGATAGATGGATGGATGAATGAATGGATAGAGGTCGAGTAGGTGGATGAATGGATAGGTGGACAGAGGTTGGGTGGGTGGGTAGATGGATGATGGATAGAGATTGGGTAGGTGGATGGATGGATGGATGAATGGATGGAGGTGGAGGTTTGGTAGGTGGACAGAGTGATGCCACTCCATCTCTTATCAACTCTTATAACTCTTATCTTAACAATGCAGATAAGACTTGACCTGGGCCTTGAAATTATGAGCAGCCCTGGAAAAGTCAGAGGATACAAGCAATTGCATTTCAGGAAAGGAACAGTGTAATTAAAAACTCAACAATTTTAATGGTGTAGAAGAAAAGAATCATAAATATAAATTAAAAGCCAAGATAGGTGAGTTAAGTGAGGCCCTTGATTGTTATAGATGTCTCTAGGTTGTTATTGCAAACATCTACTAACAGATTCCCCTCTTATAATCTCACCATTTACAAAAATGTGAACATTTCTTTCATGGGATAATTTTTCTAAAATCTAAATAGGATCATACTGCTTTCCTATTTGAAGCCCTGCAGTGATTCCCCAGTATCTCAGGACAGACCCCTCTCCCCAGTGTGTTACTCAAGGCCTTTGAGGCTCTGGGCCCTGCCTGCGCCACAACCCTCATGGTCTCCTGCTGATCTGCTTGTAGTGTCTCAGACCTGCTCAGACCTTGTAGGCCTTTGTGGACTATTACCTGCTCTGCCCCCTCTTACAAAAACTCTTCTGCAGTCCATAAACAGGCCATTGCTTTAAATGAGTTGAGATTGCTAGATAAATTACACCTCCAAGGTCCAGAAAGAGCTTAGATTTGCAATCACGAAATCATTTCCAGAAATAGGGAAGGAAAATATGGATTCCCAAATTTAGGCTGGTAAGTGTAATATCAGTCCTCATCAAAACATCAAAATTCAAAAACAGTTTAATAAGCAGATGGTCTGAGACAATATAGAAAAGAAAACAGTGCACATGAGAAGTCAGCATAGATTCACCAAAAACAAATCATGCGTGACCACTCAGAGTTCTTTGTTGGGAAATGCACTGACCCCTTGGACCAGGAGGATGCTGTCAGTAAGCACAGTACAGGTTGGCTGAGCCAGGCATTAGAACAAGTCAATTGTGGTAACCTTTTGGCCAAGGGGGAGAGATGTTGCTTCAATGACTGTTGTGTTAGTTGGGGGTTTGTGACTTGTTAACAAATCATTCCTGAAGAGGTGACAAATGAATTAGTACCAATCTTAAAGTTGGTCCCTGGTGACATGCCACAAGATTCTGGCCTGAGTGCCTCACCTTGTTTATATCTTTTTTTTTTTGAGACAGAGTCTTGCTCTGTCACCCAGGCTGGAGTGCAGTGGTATGATCTTGGCTCATTGCAACCTCTACCTCCTGGCTTCAAGTGATTCTCCTGCCTCAGCCTCCTGAGTAGCTGGGATTACAGGCACATGCCACCACACCTGGCTAATTTTTGTATTTTTTGTAGAGACAGGGTTTCACCATATTGGCCAGGCTGATCTCAAACTCCTGACCTCAGGTGATCTGCCTGCCTCAGCCTCCCAAAGTGTTGGAATTACAGGTGCGAGCCACCACACCCAGTTACCTTGTTCAATATCTTCATGGATAGCATGCTCACCAAATTTTAGGTCAAAGTTTCAAGGAATAGCTAATTTGATGGGTAACATAAAACAGTTAATTTTGGCAAATCAAAAGGATGTGCCTGCATTGAGAAATTTAAATTTAATAGGGATTAATCTAAAGTTCTATATTTAGGTTCTAAATCAGTTGCACACATACAGAAGGGGGAAGATCTGGCATGTCAGAGGTTCATGAGGGAAAAAGATCAAGAGGAGTTTTAGCTAGTTTTGAAGCTAATTTTAATCTAAATTTTAAGCTAATAATAGAATGTCAAGCCACAGTGTGAGAGTTAAGACAGTTAATATCATCTTAAGCCACATCAATAAAAGTAAAGGCTTTAGACCATTGAAGAGTTATACCTCTCCTTTCTGTGCATCTATGAGATCATTCATTCATTCATTCATTCAGCATGTGCTTAGCACATTTTAGACAAAAGGTTTCATTCAGGCACTGCAGATCAGAAAGTTTATGCAATCAAATCCTTTTTTTTTTTTTCACTTTAAAAAAAATAGGTTTTATTTTTTGGAGCATTTTACATTCACAGCAAAAGAGAGCAGGGTACAGAGCATTTCTGTATACTTGCTGCCTGCCCCAAGCCTCCTCCACTATCAACATCTGGCACCAGAGTGGTTTGTTTGTTATAACTGACGAACTTAACACTGATGATCATGGCTGGGCATGGTGGCTCATGCCTGTAATCCCAGCACTTTGGGAGGCCGAGGTGGGAGGATCACCTAAGGTTGGGAGTTTAAGACCGGCCTGACCAACATGGAGAAACTTTGTCTCTATTAAAAATACAAAATTATACGGGCATGGTGGCGCATGCCTGTAATCCCACCTACTTGGGAGGCTGAGGCAGGAGAATCACTTGAACCCAGGAGACAGAGGTTGTGGTGAGCCAAGATCGTGCCATTGCACTCCAGCCTGGGCAACAAGAGCAAAAATCGGTCTCAAAACAAAACAAAACAAAACACTGGCGATCGCTAATAATCCATGAACCTACATCATGATCACCCAAAGTCCATAGTTTACATTAGGGTTCACTCTTGATGTTGTATGTTGCATAGGTTTGGACAAATGCATAACGACATGTATCCACCATGATAGTACCATGCAGAGCAGCTGACCTGCCCTAAAGGTCCTCTGTGCTGACCTGTATGCAATGACATCCTTTCTGCGAAGGAGCTCCCTGTCTGGTGAGGGGAGCAGAGGAGAAGAATCAATGACTCAATTACAGACTGGGGAGTGTTAGGATGGAGTTGAGTCCTGAGAACCATGGAGATGAGAAGGAGGGCAGCGGGGAAAGTTCCCCAGAGAAGGAAACCTGTGAGCACTGTGGAAATTCACCAGGCAACCTCGTGAGGACAGGGCACCCGGACCAAGGGAATAGCAAGAAGGAGCTGACGTGTTCCAGAATCAGATGGGGACTGGTGTGACTGGAGCAGGGTGGTTACGGGGCAGCATGGAGGAGATGAGGTCATGAGGCAGCAGGGGAGACCAGGAAGGATGGTGGTTCTAACCCATCCACCCGGTTTAACTGCGCCCAGACCAGTTAAATCAGAATCTCTGGAGGTGGAGCACAGGCATCCTTATTTTTAAGGCTCCTCAGAGGATGTGAACATGCATCTGGGTGAAGGGAGGAGGAAATGGGGCGTTGCTGTTCAATGGGTGTAAAGTTTCAGTAATTCAAGATGATTAAGTCCTGGAGATCTGCTGTACAACATGGTGCCTATAGTTAGTAGTACCATACTGTACACTTAAAAACTGTAAAGAGGGTGGATCTCATATCGAGTGACCTTATCACAATGAAAGAAAGAAAGAAGGAAAGGAAAGAGGAAAGGAAAGGAAAGGGGAAAGGAAAGGAAAGGAAAGGAAAGGGGGAAGGAAGAAAAGAAAAGAAAGAAGAAAAGAAAGAAAGAAAAAATATGCATCTGGGGTTGAGAACCACCAATGTCGGGTCTTTATCCAGGCCTGGGCAAGGAGTCTGGCACACAGCCTATGGGAGGACTTCCAGCAGGGGGGAAAAACTGTCTTGCATTTTTTGTTGTTGCTTTCAGGAGACAGGGTCTCATTCTGTTGCCCAGGGTGGAGTGCAGTGGTGCAATCATAGCTCACTGCAGCCTCCAACTCCTGGGCCCAAGTCATCCTCCTGCCTCAGCCTCCTAAGTAGCTAGGACTACAGGTGCACACCACCAGGCCTGACTATTTACTTTTATTTTTTATAGATATAGGGCCTCACTATGTTGCCCAGGTCGCTCTTGAACCATTGGCCTCAAGCAATCCTCCCACCTCGGCCTCCCAAAGTGCTGGGATTGCAGATGTGAGCCACTGCACCCAGTCCCTGCCTTGCACTTTTTTTTTTTTTTTTTTTTTGAGATGGAATCTTGCTCCGTCACCCAGGCTGGAGTGCAGTGGTGCAATCTCGGCTCACTGCAAGCTCCACCTCCCGGGTTCATGCCATTCTCCTGCCTCAGCCTCCTGAGTAGCTGGGACTACAGGCACCCGCCTGGCCAATTTTTTGTATTTTTAGTAGAGACGGGGTTTCACCATGTTAGCCAGGATGGTCTCGATCTCCTGACCTCGTGATCCACCCGCCTCAGCCTCCCAAAGTGCTGGGATTACAGGTGTGAGTCACGGTGCCTGGCCAGAGGTGCCTTTTAGATTTTAAGTGAGAGATTGAAATGAGTCTGGAACTCCCAAGAGAGACCAAGACAGGTGGCCTGGCTTTGGGATACAAACGTGGTATTTGCAGCCAAAGGGCTGCTGTCTCTTCAGGGGCCGTGTATTGTGTCTGGAGATATTCAAGGAGAAGTCGTCTGCCAGAGGTCGGATTAGATTGGCCCCTAGGTGCTGCGACTTTATAAACAAGCTTAACCCCAGCCCACCTAGAACAGAGTACCATCCTGGGAGGAGAGTGAGGAGAGGCAGGGAGGTCTCACGATACAGGGCCTTGGAGGCCATGAGGGATTTGCTCTACTGAGCAGGAGACTGAGTGATATTCCAAAAAAAGCTTGGAGCCAGAATGGGGAAGACATGTATGCTGGGCCGCTTGCTAGCTGGTGATGCTGCTCCGGTCTCTGCCGTTCTGTGGGTCTCTATTACCTCACCTACAAACACAAACAGGGAGGTAGATTTTGGTGATAACACCAGGCTCTGATAGTTTATAATTCCATACTTGATCCTCCACTAAGCAGCCCTCGACTTCTTTCTGCCAAAATGTTCACATGCACGACACACTCCCCTGGGCCTCAGAACACATAAAACAAGCTCCAAGTTCCCCCACGATTCCCTGCGCGCTTGCTCTCCCAGTAACAAAGTGTCTTGGAACACTGATGAGAGTGGCGTTATTAGAGGGAGAACGTGGAAGCCACTCTCATTTATTTTTGAAGGTAAATCACTCACTGGAGCTTTATCATTAGCAACACCTCCCTGGGAATCTACTTCTCTAGTGATTTGTGACCTGTGGTTGGAACGAGTGTCAGGTCAGTGTTGCAAAGCTCAGCTACAGACCACAGAAGACCAGAGTGGGCCAGTGAGCAGGGGCGAGGCCTGAACAGCTCCCATTTTAGAAGGAGTCAGCTAGCAGCTTTCTGCAGAAACTGGAGAAGGACAAGCCCCATGGCAGGAGACGTGTTGGGGGTGGCTACAGGAATCCAGGCGTGCCGGGCCGGGTGAGAGACGGGCTTGGCACGGGAGTAGTGGGGATGGGTGGGAAGGCCCAGGGGCTTCTTGGGGCTCCCCTGCCAACCTCCACCCTGAAAGACCACGGTGGAGCTGGTGTGGAGAGATCAGAGACTGAGGGCCAAATTAGCCAGTGGCCCAGAGTCAGGAGAGAGCAACATCCTCCTCCTGCAGCGGGTTCTGTTGCTTCGCAGAGAGACAAGGAGGAGGAACCCACAGTCCAGAGCACTTGGGAAGAATCTGGAGACGCTGGGGGTGGGGGGAGGGGCAGCAGGGAGGGACTTCAACAGGGTAGAAGGACAGATGCCCAGACCTCCCTGGGCTGCTGGCCCATCAAGCCCTTGACTAAGAATTGGCTTTTTCCTTTCAAAGAGGGTGGAAGTCACTGTTTTCTTGTCTCCGTTGATGAACAGATTCTGGGTGGCAGGAGTCACCATAGAAACAGGTGCTATCTTAAGCAAATGAGCCTTATTAACCTTAAGAGTGGTGGAGTTTTCACAAGATTGCACATATAGGGTAGGAGGGAGAGCGGAGTTTGGTGGGGGAGGGCCACGGTGGCTGGGAGTCGGGCTGCTGTGGCTCTGGGTGTGGAGGCATATGTGTGCGCATGCATGTGTGCATTGCGTGTGTGTAGATGCCCATCTACGTGTGCTTTTGCAAAACCATTTCCCAAGGGCTAAGCTCAGGTTCTGCTTTTTCCCTAATGAATACACATTTTCCCCCCCAAAAATATCCTTGATCTCTTTGGGAACCAGCCTTAAGGCAGTAGAGGCCAGGATCCCTGACGCTACCCCTCACCCTTTCCCCAGCTACCTTCCCCTCCATTTCTGCATGCATCTTCCTGTCTGCTTCACATCAGGAACAGGTACCTCCCTGAGGACCTGGCAGCCAGGAAGCAGGGATCTCTTTGCTCCAGGAGGTGGTGTGGTGCAGTGGTAGGTACAGGGATACTGACACGAGGTGGACCTGGGTCCATGTGACTGCTCTGTGACTCTGAAGCTGTCACCTGCCTCTGTGAGCCTCAGTCTATAAAAGACACCATGCACCCCATAAGGCAGATGTGAGGCTCCGGTGAGATCATGCATGTCGACCTGAAGTCTCTCCCCACCCCTCCCCACTGTGACTAGGGGCTCACTCTTCTCAGGCACAGCTGTGACTGCACAAAGGTTGTTAATCAACCACAGGGTTAATCTTTCCCCAGCATGATCTCATTGGTCAACAGATTTCTACTCTCCATGAGTTCTGTGCTCTGCTAGGTCCTGGGGGAGGTATAGAAGAAGGTTAGGATTAAGAGCCTGACCTTGGGGAGGTTGGATGGGCAGGGAGGGTGTGGAGTAGCAGAGTTGGGTGGGGCCTCGAAGGTGGGTAGGATTGGGGTAGGCAGGGAGGAAAGTGTCCAAGAAAACGGGGGCATATATTCATCTCTTGAGGCAAAGGCAACCAAAATCTGAACTGTTCCTAGGTTACAAAAGGTTATATAAGAAAAGAAACTGGCATTCTCCCACAGTATCTGGGAGTTGTATGCACTGGCTCCAAGAAGCACGTCTCCTGCCCTCTGCAGCCCCTCCCTGGGCAGGACACTCAGCTCCAGGTATCATGGCACCTGCCCCAGTCCTGCTGTAATCCCAGGGAATAAACCGAGACTCTTATCCCAGGGGCTCTGAGGAACTGTCCTGAGGCTCTGCAATGGAGTCCCTGCAGTCTGAGGTGCAGTTTGCCCAGGAAGACAAGACGGAGCCAGCCTGCCCAGGGACTATGCCAGGGTGGGCACAGCAATGAGGGGACATTTATTTTCCTTTGCCATGAGGAGTAAAGAGTCACAACACATGCCTGAAGCAGGGACAGGGCTGATGGCACAGAGGAGGGACACTTCTCTGCATCATAGATTTCTAGACCATAGAGCTAGAAAAGCCCTTGAATCCATCTGGTTCGACCCTTCTGTTTTATGGATGAAGAAACTGAAGCCCAGGGTCATAGAAGCTTATCAGTGCACAGTGTGGACCGGAATCGAGGTGTCCCAACTCTTAATACTATTCCTCCTTCTGTCTCCTGCCCCATCCAGCCTATGGTTAGCAGGCCCAGGGCAGTCCCTGGGTGATTAACCAAGACTCCAGGTATACTGAGACACCACAAGCATTGTTTAGGTCAGACTACAATAAAGAAGAAAGCAAAGGTTTACCCTGGGCTGCTCAGCTCTCACCCCTCTCTTTTAAAAGCAAAATTTGTCCTCAAGATAGTTTGCTCAGAATGATGGTTTCCAGCTTCATCCATGTCTCTACAAAGGACATGAACTCATCCTTTTTTATGGCTGCATAGTATTCCATGGTGTATATGTGCCACATTTTCTTAATCCAGTCTATCACTGATGGACATTTGGGTTGGTTCCAAGTCTTTGCTATTGTGAATAGTGCCACAATAAACATACGTGTGCATGTGTCTTTATAGCAGCATGGTTTATAATCCTTTGGGTATGTACCCAGTAATGGGATGGCTGGGTCAAATGGTATTTCTAGTTCTAGATCCTTACACCGCATGTCCTCACTCAGAGGTGGGAATTGAACAATGAGAACACTTGGACACAGGGTGGGGAACATCACACACCAGGGCCTGTCGTGGGGTGGGGGGAGGGGGGAGGGATAGCATTAGGAGATATACCTAATGTAAATGATGAGTTAATGGGTGCAGCACACCAACATGGCACATGTATACATATGTAACAAGCCTGCACATTGTGCACATGTACCCTAGAACTTAAAGTATAATAAAATAAATAAATAATAAAAGCAAAATTTGGCATTTTGTGAGCCTTACCTGGCCCCTGCCGATGACTGCAATTTCAGAAGTTTCAGAAAAGTTATCCCAATCCACCCATCCCCAGCTCCCAAATTATCTTCCCCATTGGCTTTAGAGATGCCTAAAATTTCTTAATAGCAGGAAATGCTTTATAACATAATTGAGAATAAGGCTGGAAAGGGCTAGTCATAGGGGGCGAGTTCATGGACTGGCTTAAGCCCCAAACTCCAAGCAACAGTAGACAACATTAGACTTTTGGCTGGGCCACTCAAAGGAAAACAGAGCAGGAAGCCACCATACAATGACAGAAAGTGAGAGACATGGAAGGGAGGACAGTAGGAGGGGGAGGTCAAAGGAAAGGAGGGGATCTCCCTTTCACTGTGTCTCCCTGCAAAGTCCATGCACATTCCTCTGCACCAGCTGCTCCAAAACAGGAAGCCGCTCCCTTTCCCAGTATTTTTCTTGTATCCAGGTTTTAATTCATAGATATGGCCAGGCACAGTGGCTAACTCCTGTAATCCCAGGGCTTTGGGAGACTGAGATGGGCAGATCACTTGAGGTCACGAATTTGAGGCAGCCTGGCCAACATGGTGAAACCCTGTCTATACTAAAAATACATAAATTAACCGGGCATGGTGTCGGGCAACCGTAATCCCAGCTACTTGGGAGGCTGAGGCAGGAGAATCACTCGAACCTGGAAGGCAGAGTTTGCAGTGAGCCAAGATCACGCCACTGCACTCCAGCCTGGGTGACAGAGTAAGACTCCATCTCAAAAAAAAGAAAAAAGAAAAAAATTTATAGACATGACCGAGTGATGACACAGGGAGATCAATGCCATTCAAGAAAGTTTATTACTCACAGTTCCCAAGAGGAGGCACGCCGGGCCATGCCACAAAGGGCTCTGTGGGGAAACACCAGGGTCATCAGGAAGAGGAAAGCATGGCCTGGAGCCTTTATTGTGGGTTCCACAGGAAGGAATGGGCATGCAGGTGAGCAAGTTTGAACAGCTTAGGACTGGCTTGTTTGCATAATGTTAGCAGGCTCTGCGCCACAGGAGTGATCCCTAGCTGTCTGGTAGCTGGCCCTGGGGTGATTTAGGGCAGGGGGAATATTGGTTTGGAGTGTGAGAGTAGATAAAGGAGGTGGTTGGTGGAGTGGGCTCTGGATTGGTTGGTTTGTGTACAGAAGGTGTCTTCACCAGCAAGTTGTTTACTATCTCTCTCTAGGAATTTGCTAGCCCTGGGAAGAGCATTCTCTCCAGAATTAGCAAGGCGCCAGGATGTGAAAGCATCATAAAACCCAGAAAATAAAAAGCATGATGAATATACCTAGGACCCCCTCCTATCTTAGTGCCGTTCTTTTTTGAAAGTTCTGCTCAAAATACTCTTCATTCAGGATACCTTCCTGATGACTCATGACTCCAAACCCTCTCTCCTTCTCTGGCCTCCCTCTTAGCACTCAGTCTGTGCCGCACAATTTAGCACCTGATTCCACGCTGCCTTGTTTCCTAGTTGTCCCAGAGCACTTGCCCTAGTTTCCCAGCCTCCAGGGAAGACTCTCCTCGCCTCCCTCCTGCGCCCGTGCACAACCAGCCCTGTACCCAGAGCATTGCCGTTGGTGTTGGCACTAGCCCTTTCCAGCCACTATCCTGGTCAGGGCACTCACTCTGACTTTTCATAGTCCTATCAGGACACTGAGGACCAGGGAGATTAACAATTTGACTCAAAGTCAGTGGACTGTCATGCTATACTGCATCATTGCCCCTATCATGGACAGCAGCAAGACTCTCCTCCCCCAATTCCTTCTGATCACATGGACCCTGCAGGGGTCTGCCAGTAGCCTCCTCCAACAAATATACACCCTCCACCAACTGACCTCCCACTGCTGCTCACCATCAGCTACTTACTTACTCCTACCACCAAACCTCTTCACTTACCATCTCCTTCCCCGAATATCCTTTCCCTTCTCTCCCAAAACAAAGTTATTCACAACTTCCCAACCCAGCTTAAAGGCCACCACATCACCTTCAGAACTGCCCTGATCCCTTCTGCCAATGAGTTCACTGACTTGGAGTCAAGTTGTTCATCTCCTTTGGGCGTTGGTGTCCTCCCAGGTAAAGAGAAGAGCTGGCCTGCCTGATCACCTGGGCCCCTTTTGTTGGTGGTGGGTTTTGTTCGTTTGTTTTTTGCATTCAGATATTCTGATTTGGGTTTGTTTTTCTTTCCTTTTTTTTTTTTTTTTTTTTTTTTTTTTGTTTGTTTGTTTGTTTTTGAGATGGAGTTTCACTCTTGTTGCCCAGGCTGGAGTGCAATGGCGCAATTCAGCTCACCGTAACCTCTGCCAACCGGGTCAAGCAATTCTCCTGCCTCAGCCTCCCAAGTAGCTGGGATTACAGGCACGTGCCACCACGCCTGGCTGATTTTGTATTTTTAGTAGAGACCGGGTTTCTCTATGTTGGTCAGGCTGGTCTCGAACTCCCTACCTCAGGTGATCCACCTGCCTTGGCCTCCCAAAGTGCTGGGATTACAGGCATGAACCACCGTGCCTGGTCGATTTGGGTTTTAAAAAAATTTTTATTTTTATAGGTTTACAGGTACAAGTGTTTTACATTTTTATTTTTATAGATTCAGGGGTACAAGTGCAGTTATGTTGCCTGGATCTATTGTGTAATGGTGAAGTCTGTTCTTTTAGTGTACCCATCACCCAAACAGTGTACATCGTATCCAATAGGCAGTATTTCATCCCTCTCCTGCCTCCCTCCTTCCTACCTGTTAGTCTACAGTATCCATTATTCTTCTCTGTATGTCCATGTGGAGCCATTGTTTAGCTCTCACTTATAAGTGAGAACGTGGTTTTTCACTTTCTATTTGAGTGATTTCACTTAGGATAATCTAGGCCCCTTTTGGCTCTAACCATGTTAGGTGCTGACTTTGTCTATAGAGCTCTTCCTTGGTGTGCGGCAAGTGCTTCTTCTTAGGCAGCATGCAGGCAGAGAATAGGGCATTTGAGCCTGGCATACCTGTCCCTGAGAGCCAGCCCAGAGGGCTGCCCGGAGGAAGTCTTCCCAGCTGCTGATTACTGACCGCACTGTTGACAGTAATAACAGAGACAATTCCGCTCAACTTAACTATGATTTACTGAGCACGCCTTCTGAGTTCAGCACTCTGCTGGGCACTTTATGGGGCTCTAGAAGGGTAGGATTAAATTCCTGACCTCAAGGAACTCAAAACCCAGTGGGGAAATGAATTATATGTACACGCGCACACACACACACACACACACACACACACACACACACACACACACATTTGAGAATTGCTGAGAAAACTGGGCAAATCTATAGGTTCAAGAGTCTGATATGTGTACCAGTGTGAGTCACTGCTTTTAATCCCTTATTTTGGATTTGCCAACATTAGACTCTAAGTGTCTGCCAACATAGCAGTGTGAGGCCACCCGTAAGTACTCAGTGTCCGCCATGTTGGAGGACACTGTTCTGGCCACTTTGGGCTTGGAGAGCATACCTTTGGGATTTGTTCAATACCATTCCAGTTGTAAACATTCCCACCTTATCAACCTCTTAACCACGGAAATGCTCAGAAATTCTCACATTTCAGCATACAAACACACCTCCTAAAATGTCTTTGACACTTAGAAGCACACACAAAAAATCTTATCCGTGTGTGTTGATTTTTTGGTTCAGAAAATAAGGTAAATTCATTATGTTTTATACTAACAAGTGGCATAAAATATCATTAAAATATTACCCAATAAATGTGAAGCATTTAAATGGATAAAAAATCTTTCGTGTAGAATGTGAAAGACTTGAATATTTGGAGAGATACATCATAGGTTCACAAATCAACATTCCCCAAATTAATTTTCACATGTGCTCCTTATTGACAAAAAAGGAATTTTTATTGTAATTTGACAAAATGATTTTTATTGGAACTTAAGGTGATTCTAAAGCTCACACTGGATGGGGAAAACCCATAAAGAATATTTGAGAAAATGTTGTAAACTAAGACTAATAAGGGAAGGGTAGAATAGAACACTTGCACTTCTTTTTATAAAAATATAATAATTAGGCCGGGTGTGGTGGCTCATGCCTGTAATCCCAGCACTTTGGGAGGCCAAGGCGGGCAGATCACGAGGTCATGAGATCAATACCATCCTGGTTAACACGGTGAAACCCCGTCTCCGCTACAAACACAAAAAATTAGCCAGGTGTGATGGCATGTGCCTATAATCCCAGCTACTTGGGAGGCTGAGGCAGGAGAATCACTTGAACCCAACAGGTGGAGGTTGCAGTGAGCCAAGATCGCGCCACTGCACTCCAGCATGGATGACAGAGCAAGACTCCATCTCAAAAAAATATATATACATATATATATACACACACACACACACACACGTATGTATATATATACACATCTATAAAATAATTTAAAAGTAGGCGCCGGTGAGAGAATACACAGACATATCATTGAATAGAAAGATCTGAAATAGATTAAAATATATATTGAGAGTATAATAAAGAAGCCATGAAAAACTGAAAGGAAAGGACTGATTATTCCACAAATGGTTTAGGGATGATTGACTATCCATTTGGGAAATAAATAAATAAATGTTGACACTCTTTCTCAGACCATAATCAAAGTAAGTAAATGGATTAGCTATTTAAATGTTTAAAGTTAAACCATAATAGAATCAGAAGAGAACAGACATTAATATTTCTCTCCTCTCAATATAGGAAAATACCACTTCACATGTACCTGCAAAAGCAGAAGTGAAATAATTGACCAATCTGAGCTCATAAAACCTTCAAAACTTCTGTAAATAAAAACCTCTCAAGGTAAAATTTAAAAAAAAAGCAAGCAGCACATTGAAAAAAATGTGAAATATACCATGAGGATTATTGTCTTCAACACGTAAGGTACTTACAAATCAGTAAGATAATAGTTGTATGGTCAGCTGGGTGTGGTGGCTCATGCTTGTCATCCCAGCACTTTGGGAGGCTGAGGTGGGTGTATTACTTGAGGCCAGGAATTCGAGACCAGGGTGGTCAACATGGCAAAACCCTGTCTCTACTAAAAATACAAAAATTAGCTGGCATAGGTCCCAGGTACTAGGGAAGCTGAGGCATTGCTTGAACCTGGGAGGCAGAGGTTGCAGTGAGCCGAGATCGAGCTACTGCATTCCAACTTGGGCAACAGAGCAAGACCCTGTCTCAAAAAAAAAAGAAAAATTGTACGTACCTCTCACAGGGTTGTTGAAAGAAGAAATAAGGCAGTCTATAAAGTGCATAGGATAATACCTAGCACACAGTAGGCACTCAATAAATGTTTGCTGTTATTTGTTTTTGACCAATAGAAAAATAGTAAGTAAAAAAATGAGCAAAGGACATGAATAGGAAATTTTTTCAAAAGAAATATAATATAAAGATATGAAAAATGAAAATCTACCCTGGCAGTTGGAAATGCAAACAAAAACGAGAAATCACCACCACCTCTCCCTACCCTTCCCCAACTGTGGCCATTCAATTGGCGATGTTTGAGTTTTGTTTTGTTTTTTTAAAAAATAAATTAATAAAATGCCATCCAATGTCTTCTCATAGAGTGCTGGTGAGAGTGTAAATTGTTAAAAATCCTTTTGTAGCATTATTTGGCTGTGTGTATTGAACGTGAAACACCTTTAAAATGTGTATAGCTTTCAGCCCAACAATCTCCTTCTAGAATTTACACTAAATTTATATAAAGAATGATACCTATCAAAATAAGGCAGGAACTGTTATCTATTAGATAATTATTAAGGAGATTATGATGGATGTGAGCAAAAATTCATCCACAATGCTACTCATCCCTGTGTTACTTATAATAATGTTTTATTAGAAATGACCCATTTGTCCAACAAGACACAGTTGGCAAATAAATTGCACTATATAGACTATTTTTTTTTTTTTTTTTTGGGACGGAGTCTCGCTCTGCCGCCCAGGCTGGAGTACAGTGGCCGGATCTCAGCTCACTGCAAGCTCCGCCTCCCGGGTTTACGCCATTCTCCGGCCTCAGCCTCCCGAGTAGCTGGGACTACAGGCACCCGCCACCTCGCCCGGCTAGTTTTTTGTATTTTTAGTAGAGACGGGGTTTCCCCGTGTTAGCCAGGATGGTCTCGATCTCCCGACCTCGTGATCCGCCCGTCTCGGCCTCCCAAAGTGCTGGGATTACAGGCTTGAGCCACCGCGCCCGGCCTAACTATATAGACTATTATGCAACCTACCAGGTACAATGGCTCATGTCTATAATCTCAGCACTTTGGGAGGCTGAGGTAGGCAGATCACTTGAGGTCAGGAGTTCGATACCAGCCTGGCCAACATGGTGAAACCCCACCTCTACTAAAAATACACACACACACACAAATTAGCTGGGTGTGGTGGTGCACGCCTGTAATCCCAGCTACATAGGAGGCTGAGGCAGAAGAATCACTTGAACCCAGGAGGCAGAGGTTGCAGTGAGCTGAGATCATGCCACTGCACTCCAGCCTGGGTGACGGAATGAGACTCTGTCTCTAAACAAAAGAAAAAAGAATATTATGCAGCCATTAAAATGGTTGAAGATGAATATATAAGCACCTGACAAAATATTTGTACCATTTTTTTACACGAAAAGAAAAAGCAAATGAAAAGTAATTCGAGCACAATTCATTTTCGTTGTATGGAGAAAAGAAACTGGAAAGTGTATGCACCGAAATGTTGGTAATAGTTAGGTCTGGGTAGTACGATTATGAGTGATTTTTATATTCTTTGGGCTTAGCTGTTTTTCCAAATTTTCTATAATATATATCATTTTGTAATCCAATTTTAAACTTGTCCTTAAAAATTAAATTGCTGGGCAAGATAATTTGATTATTACAATCATGGTGGGGAATATAAAAAGAATTAAGTAAGGGCCCCACTCCGAGGAATCTGTGGTTTCTTTTGGGAGCATTTGAGCATCACCTCTGCTGAGAGCCACCTGCCCCCTACCACCCGCCACAATGCCCCTATAGCACCCTATACACACCTCTGACATATACCTGGCTCTCTGCTTGCGATTACAGATTAGCTTGCTGGTCTCCCTACTAGGCCAACAGCTCCTATGGGCAGAAGCCAGGGTCCCTCCTCTCCACGTCGGTAAAAGTTCCATGAGTGCTCCTTGAAAGAGCAACATATACTTAGAACAAAATTTGCTACCTATCAAAATAAGGTAGCACGCGTGAAGCGCTGGGTGAATCAGACAGAAGGTAGGATGAGCTCATAAGAAGGCATCTTTGGTTATGACTGGGATGGGGATGAGCAGGGAAGGCTCTATGGAAGAGGAAGACATTGAAAATCACCTGGACTCATGGCAAGGATATGACCAAGGACAAGGCCTGATATCACTGTAGGGTAAATATCTAAGGCCAGGCCACAAAGCAGGGAGCCCACCAACCCTCATCCCCAGCTCTTTCATCTCCACCTTACAAGCACTGGGAAGCGTTCTATGAGGGTAAGGCCCCACAGCCCTGAGACATCACCTGCGGCAGGGAACTCGAATGCCACCTTTGTTTGGACTGTTGCACCCAAATGGCTCTCTCCCGGATTAAGGGAGTGCTGATCTATTGACCTAGCCAGCTCCTTCTGTGACTGTCCACACAGATTCCCTCACATGTGTTTGGAAACCTCATACTAAAAATCCAAGCTGGGTGTTGTGGCTCATCCCTATGATCCCAGCACTTTGGGAGGCTGAGGCAGGTGGATCCCTTGAGCTCAGGAATTCCAGACCATTGTGGGCAACATAGTGAGACCCTGTCGCTACCCAAAAAAAAAAAAAAGTTCTTTGAATCAACCAGGTGTGGTGGCGTGTACCTGTAGTCCCAGCTACTCCGGAGGCTGAGGTGGGAAGATCACTTGAATGTAGGAATTCAAGGCTGCAGTGAGCCATGATCACACCACTGCAGTCCAGCCTGGGAGACGGAGTGAGACCCTGTCTAAAAAAAAAAAAAAAAAAAAACAGTGCTTTCAAATGTTAGCCCCCTAAGGCAAGGGCTTTGTCTAACTTGTTTATTGCTGTACACCCAGGGCCTAGGACAGTGTTTAATGAAGAGTAAGTGCTTATTAAATGTTTGTTGAATAAATTAAATACGATAACTTAAATATTGGCTTCCAGGAGTCTGCACTGAGTTACACATACATGTGATGAATATATATACACTTCTGTGGCTGCCTTGTGAATATGCATTATGTGTTTGTACGTAAAATATGTAGAGGACCCTAAAATGAATGTGCACTCGTGTGCGCGCACACACACAAGCACGCGCAAACGCACAGAGAGCTTGGGAAAATATCAAAAGGAGAAGCCCACAGCTTTCTCGGTAGTCAATCGCACCCTTGGAGAAGAGGATTCCAATAAAATAGAATTTGGATGGTGTCACAAATAAATTTGCCTTTCTAAAAGCTCCCAAATTAAAATTTGAGAGAGGGTTGAGCATGAGGACAGGATGGCAATGAGCAGATATGAATTTGCTTTATTTGTACGGCTCAAAACTCCTCTCTGTACCATTTGCGGGTGAGGAAAGAAGACTGCAGGACCGGAGACAAGATGAGAAGCTCTGAGTCTGCTCCCTTCTCTGCTCCTCAGCCCGAGCTTCTCTAGGAGCCCACTAGATATGGCAGCCCCTTCCCCTTGCACCCCCAGAAGCCCGTGGAATCCAGCTCTTTCTGTGTGTGTATGGGGTGGGGAGGTTGGTTGTCTGCGTGAAGAGGCAGCCCTTTAGGGCAATGGTGCAGCAACATTACCCAGCTTAGATCTCTATTCCTGTGGTCCTCTGGCCAATCAAAGGGTAGTGGCTGACTACCCCCATCTCCCTTCAGAAGTAAAGTAACGCTGTCATATTGTTCCAGCATCTTAAGCCCTGGGGGGTCATCGTGTGTCCCAGTTACTCACAGAGCCCAGTGCCGCCTGCTAAAGACTGTATTTAAGGGTAATATAAACAGTTTGATCTTTAAAGTACCCTGGATGCATAATATCTATACATAGTTCTTGAATTTTTCTTCTAAAAACAATTAGCCAAAAAGCCCTTTTTATATGATATTTGCAACTACACTGACAGTAACAGCAATTAAACCCCGTCTGTTTGCTGAGAAAGGAGCCAACTCTTCATTTCTCCAGAAGCCTGTAAAATGTACAAATTCGGAACTAGAACACTGAGCCTTCAAAGGTAGCCACAAGACCCTTCAAGGTCAGGCCCCAGCCCAGCTTTTATTTCCCCCTTGATCCCATGTAATCCCATCATCCCAACCAGCCCCAGCAACCCCAAGATATCCCTGGTGTTTTCTGCCCCTGCTAAGCTGTTGCCATGCTTGGGGGCCTTGCCAGGGATGTCTTCCTCCTCCGTGTCCCTCTTCCCCCAACCGTATGTCAAGGCACGGTTCAAATCCCACCTATGTACGCAGGCTTCCTGGTCTACCTCAGCCATCAAGGCTCTCCTCATCCCTTGAATTCCTGTATCTACCCGCTTAGGAAGTGCTTCCACATGGCCTGAGGATAAGCGGTTCTATAGGTCTCTGCCCCCACTCTGGGCTGTGACCTCCTTAAGGGCAAAGCTGCACCTAGCTCTCTGCCTGCACGTGTGATGAATAAATGAATGAGTGAAAGAAGGAAGGAAGGAAGGAAGGAAGGAAGGAAGGAAGGAAGGAAGGAAGGAAGGAAGGAAGGAAGGAAGGAAGGAATCACCAAACAGCCCATGCAATGGTTGAAGGATGACAAAAGGGAGTTAACAGGCCTATGAAATAAAGACCACAGCTCTGGGGCTGACACTTAGAGAGGGTTGACAGGGAGAAGCAGGGAGATCTGCTAGCAGGCTATGCAGTGGCCTGGGAGAGGGATGACGGAGTGGCCATGGGGGTCAGTGGGCCATGGGACCAGAGAAGAGGCAGTGGACTCCCCATCCTGGAAGGCCAGGCCCGACACCCTCTCTCTTGCATCGGAAAGCATGCTACAGAATTACCAAATCAACATGGACTACAGGGCATCTGCCGTTGCACCTGTCCCTGGAAAGTTGAGCTCAGTGAAAATGAAGTGCTGTCTTTGCATTGGAGGGTTAGCAGAGCGGGAGGCAGAGAGGAATCTTTTTTGGAGGAATGAGAATCATGTCTGTCACAAAGTGTTTGACAAGGTGAGCATCCATTTCTTGGGAAGACAGTGAAACCTAGCTCTGGGCCACCCAGAGACTGATTTCCCTTTGGGGCACTGGATCCGCTCGCAGAGGACCCCCATGCTGCTGGAGACATTGCCCCAGAGCTCTGCAGTGGGCCCACGTACCTTCCTGTGGCCTGGAGCAGCTTCGAGCTGCGTAGGTCTTCAGGGGCTGGGAGGAAGAGAGGGGCCCACAGCCCCACCTCAGGGGGCTTAGGAATAGAGTCATCTCTTATGTATCAGTGGGGTCTCTCTGAGGGGTGGCAAACATATCAGCATAAACTGGAGGTTGCAATACTCTAGTTCGAGGCTGGCACCCACCCCCATCTCTGACTAGTCACTGTCTAGACTTCACTAGGAGCTTGAATTTCTTCGTCTTGAAAAAAGTGAGGTTGGGCCCAACGATCTCTAGGGGTGATTTCCGCTTCTAAAATTCTATAGTTCCAGAATTTCTCCGCTTCCTTGACTCACTGACAGCCTACTCTCCATCCTAATGACTTAAAAATTCCTGTGAACACACTTAGTGTATAACTGTCTTTCTGTTTCATTTTTTAGTTACATTATTCTAGATAATACTCTTCTTGCTTGCCAAGAAAAGAAAAAAAATGACATTAATTAAAGATTTGGTCTGTGTCCTAATCAAAAATTTTGAAAATGAATGTATCATACTGTACATTCTGCAATGTAGCCTGCTTTCTTACTTAGCAATATATCATTAACATTTTCCCATGTCAACACATAATCTTCTAAACCATGATTTTTAGTGCAGAAGTAGTTTACCATATGGATGTACTATAATTTACTCAGCCAATCCTCTACTATTGGACATTAGGTTGTATCTATTTTTTTTATATTATCACCAACGCTACAATGAACAAAGTTGTGAATACATAACTCTTCATTCACCTCTGTGGTGACTTTCTGAGAATAAATTCTCAGGGGTCAAAGGTTTTGCATATTCAAAGGCTTTTTGGTACATGTTACTAAAATGCCATCCAGAATTTAGAATTTCTATCAATGTAGAATCCTTGTATCAATTTAGAATTCATAGCATATGAATAACCATCAGGACAGTCATATTTTAGAGTTAAAAAGAGACCTAGCAAGGCTGTGGTCCATCCCCTCCAGTTTACAGGTGAGGAAACTGAGGCCCAGGCTGGGAGGTGCGTAGGTATTTGTCCTGGGCACTCCTCTCAGTATGGGTGAGACTCTGAACGCCACCAGGACCCTGCTTGTGCCCTGACCTGCCAACCTCGGTCCCCACTGCCATAACTCAGGGCTTCTAAAGCCTTCCCTCCCTGTGTCACCTCTCATGGGCCCTCACAGCCACGTGGCTTCCTCCTAAGAGCAGGCTGCACTCGCCATTTCTCCCTCTTCTCTTCCCATTTGTCTTTCCCTGCTCCTTCTTTGTCCCCCTGGCAGCCACTTCTGATGGAAGTGTGCAGTTCTTGTCCCAGGGGTTTCTCTGTGATAGTTAGAAGCCCTCTCCCATTTTGAAACCCCTCCCCTCTTTCAGCTACCTGGATCCCACTGCCACCTGCCCTTTTGGCCCGTTCTTCTCAACATCCTTCCCAGGTTCCCTCCCTCTACCTGGCTTCCCGCCTGATGATCCCGGTTCTCCCAGCATCCCCCTTCCCTTCATATGTTCCCAGGATGAGCCCATACATCCCTGAAGGCTCCAGCCACACCCACTTTTCCTCTGCCAGAGCTCCAAGCCTGTGGGCCCATTGCACACCTCCCGCTGCACACTCCACAGGCCCATTCACAACGCGTTAGCAACGAAACGTAAACCCTTCCCTTCCCCAGCCCTCACCTCGACCCCCTCATCTACCTAGATCTTCTTTTAAGGCTGAGCTGAAACATTTCACCCTTCACAAGGCCCTCCTGTGACCCAGCTTCTTTGGGGCAGCACTGAGCCCCCTCTCGTCTAGGAAACTCCCACATTCCCCATCAGGGAACTTAGCACCGTCACGCAATTACTCATAGTCGAAGCCGTAGGAGTAGTAGTGGTGGTTTATTTCTCTGACTCCCCAACCAGACTCAAGTACTTGAGAGTGGAGGCCATGTTTAATTGGCCTTACCCCCAACAACTGTTTGTTGACTGAATAAGCAGTGGCAGAGAGAAGCAAGTATTATCCTCAGAAGGTAACTCCTCTTTTCTCTTTGCCATCACCAGCCAACTGGAAATCTGTACTGAGTCATTTCTGACTACAAGGAGAGGGTATGGGTGCCATGGGATAAAACTCACCCATCAAAATATTGGTATCCCCCCTCCCCCGCCTCTGCCAATTTCCAGACCTGATGGAAGGAACATTGTCAAGGCTAGATCAGTTTGAGATTGTAATACTCAAGGTAATTCTTGCCCTCTGACCACTTCTCCAGAACAAACTCTTTATGCTAACCTGGCTGGTTTATCTAAAGGCAGACCCCAACTCTTCAACTCCACTCATTATATTTCATTCTTTTTTTTTTTTTTTTTTTTTTTTTTTTTTTTTTTTTTTTGAGACGGAGTCTTGCTCTGTAGCCCGGCTGGGCTGGAGTGCAGTGGCCGGATCTCAGCTCACTGCAAGCTCCGCCTCCCGGGTTTAGGCCATTCTCCTGCCTCAGCCTCCAGAGTAGCTGGGACTACAGGCGCCCGCCACCTCGCCCGGCTAGTTTTTTGGGAGGCCGAGACGGGCGGATCACGAGGTCAGGAGATCGAGACCATCCTGGCTAACACCGTGAAACCCCGTCTCTACTAAAAATATATTTCATTCTTTTAGAAAAATACGACCCCTCTCCTCACCTGTGCAAATCCTACCACCCTCCACGATAGTGTTCCTAGAGGAACCCACCCCTGCAGACTCCTCTCCTGCCCAAACATCAGAATCCCCATTAGAAGGGACCAGCCTTCAGCCGGGCACAGTGGCTTACGCCTGTAATCCCAGCACCCTTGGGAAGCTGAGGCAGGAGGATTGCTTGCACCCAGGAGTTCGAGACCAGCCTGGGCAACACAGAGAGACCTTGTCTCTACAAAAAAATTTTTTAATTAGCCAGGAATGGTGATACACACCTGTGGTCCCAGCTACTAGGGATGCTGAGGTGGGAGGATCACTTGGGCCTGGGAGGTTGAGGCTGCAGTGAGCCGTGATGAGACCACTGCACTTTAGCCTGGGTGAAAGAGCAAGACCCTGTCTCGAAAAAAAAAAAAGGGGGGGGGGGAGTGGGGGCCAGCCCTCTTTCCTGCATAGGAGTCCTTCGGTATTGACAATCCCTCAGTCCCTGGCATGGAGCTTTGTATGAAGTGTGCTCTGGTGAACAAGCTTTGATCACTCAAATGAAGATCTGATGACTGTTAGAAGGACTGAGGAGAAAGAGAAGGCTTCCTTTTTGCTCCCCCAAGCTGCTGCCCTAGCAACTTTTTAAAAAGGCACTAATAGACAGGGTTTCAAAATCCAGAGGGGTCAGGCATGGTGGCTCATGCCTGTAATCCAAGCACTTTGGGAGGCCGAGGTGGGAGGATTGCTTGAGCCCGGGAGCTTGAGAGAAGCCTGGGCAACATGACAAGGCCACCGTCTCTACAAAAACTAAAAAAATTGCCAGACATGGTGGCATGTAACTGTAGTCCCAGCTACTCGGGAGGCTGAGGCCAGAGAATTGCTTGAACCCAGAAGGTCGAGGCTGTAGTGAGCTGTCACACCACTGCTCTCTAGCCTTGGCAGCAGAGCAAGACCCTGTCTCAAAAAAAACAAAAAAAGAAATATACCTAGCCTCTTACCAGAGGTCCCATCCTAACTCGAAGGAACACATGCCCCAGAATACTAGAATGTACTAGAGTGTTCTTTCCGTGGTACCACTAATCCAGAGCCCCTCCAGAACGGACGGTTTAGTGTTTCTATTGCTGGGAGACAAAAAGCCGGATGAAGGGGGTAGGAGGAAGGGAAAGAGAGCCAGGATGTGTTCAGTTTCTACTCCACGCTGGGCACTTTCTAAACATGCATTATCTTATTTCATTCCCACTATAACACTGCGAAATAAGTACTGACCCTACTTGACGTACAAGAAGGCTGTGGTTCAAAGAAGTGAATCCACCTATCCAGGGGTACAGAACGTAGTAAGGAGCAGAGCTGAGATTTTAAACCTACATTCTTTAGAGTAGCCCCGTTGTCTCCAGGAGGAACAGTAGCAAAGCCCAGAAAATGCAGCTCCACGTTTGCCTGTCGGTCTGCTCTTTTCCTCCTCTCTTCACAGTCGTTGACAGCTTCCTTGATGCCAGACTGCGGTGGCTTCTCCGAGGACCTGGCATGGTCGCTGTTGCTCCTGTTTTGAATGAGGACTCAGGCTTAGGGAGGATCAGTAACTTTCCCAGGCCATGCTGCTAGCAGGTGGCAGAGCCCATCTGACTCCTTCACACCCCGGATCACCCCTGCCTCCCTCTCTGGGCTTGTGTCTCAATCCTCCTCTCTCAGGGAGCAGGAGCAGGATCTGTGGCCGGGCAGCACATGGCGGATCTATTCCAAACCAGACCACCGACCTCAATGTGCCTATTAGAACCTTACCCCATTCCAGAGATAGGGCGTCTCCGAGAGGACACGTTGGAGGACATCTGGGGTCTCGATATGGCTGTGGCTCTGTCCTCGGCACTGGGCAGGAAATGCTGAGGGGCACCTGGGCCAGATTCCCATAGGTGCCCCCAGGAGGGCAGGAATTTAACTGAGGACACAGCAGCACTCAATTCCGGTTCCAGTATCCTTGGTTGAAGACAGTTGAGGGCCAACAGCTTTTTTCCTCCAAAAAAGAATTGTCAGGGCACCACATGCTGACCTTGCTCCTAGCTTCCCCTCATTTGAGGAAATGCAGAGAGAAGTTGCCAGGCCCCCGTGGGTCTGTGCTGAGCTGCCCTGTCATCCCACTGCCATGGGAGCAGCATCTAGGCCTGGGAAAAGTGGGTCCAGAGTGGGCAGCATAGTGTTCCGGACACACTGGGGTCTGAGGAGCAGGCCCGGACACAGCTCACATGCACAAACTGTGCACACGTGGCCTGTTCCTGTTCCTTCACGCAAGCCGTGTCCCCGGCACCCACAAAAGGTGACGCCCAGATGGAGCCCAAAGCGTCCCTGACGGTCCCCCCTCCAGCTCGCTGCCTTTCTCCTGATGTCGCTGTTGACAGAGGGTTATGTAACCTCGAAGGAAGGGAGGCCTGGAGTTCTCCCCAAAGCGGCGAGTGAATCAGTTTTTGCTGCCGTCATTTTCTCAGCAGGAATCTGCTTTATGCAGATTGGATTTAGGGGTTTTTCCTGGATGCTTCTGTTTCATTTAACATGCAAGGGCTAATAACTTGTCACAATTCAATAAGGCGGTGGTTACAAACACCCGGGCGGCTGCTTATTTAAATGCAGGTTTGTTAATTAGCTTCTCCTAACAAGGCGTACGCTAAATCAGGCTCCCGGCTGGCAGCACCCAAGCCTGGCGCATCTCCCGGGACGGGAGGTCGGGAGGTTGGCTACAGGGTCACATCCAGTCGCTGGCAGCAGGGCCAGAATTAAAGGCTAGGAGGCCTGTCTCAGCCACTCCACTGCCTCAGTTTCCTTCAAATCAAGGCATCAATGACAAATTTTAAAAGCAACTCCAAGATAACCACGCTCTGTCCCTTCCCTTCCTTCCTTCTCTGGTTCTCGTTCTTGTCTTTGATTCCTGACCCCATCCCCCACTCCAAGTGTGCTGTGTGTGTTTATTGCTGTTGCTGTTTGATGCAAGCCCCACCTCTTCCATAAAACCTTCAGAGCTTCCTTCAACCCTGACACCCTCTCCACTTACATATCATCATCTACTCAGTTTGGTAGCAGGTTGCTGGGGTGCTGGTAACAGGGACAGAAGAAAACCAGCAAAGATGGGGCACCTGCTGTGGGCCAGGGGCTGTGTCCATAATCCCCACAACAGCCTGCAGTCGGGTGTCCCCAGCCTCCTACTACATATGTAGACATTGAGGCCCAGAGAGGTTGCGTGACCTTCCCAAGGTCACTGGACCAAAGAGAGTCACTCAGGGGTTCAACCTCCTGCTATAACTTCAAAGCCAGTGCTCTCTCCCGTCCTGGTGGGCAGGAAGTGCCTGAAAGCAGCATGTGTCGGCCAGGCGAGCGTGGTGGCCCACCCCTGTAATCCCAGCACTTTGGGAGGCCAAGGTGGGCAGATCACTTGAGCTCAGGACCAGCCTGAGTAACGTGGCAAAACTCCATCTCTACCAAAAACACACAAAAAATTAGCTGGGCGTGGTGGCATGTGCCTGTGGTCCCAGTTACTTGCCTGTCTGGGGCGGGAGGATGACTTGAGCATGGGAGGTTGGGTAACAGAGTAAGACCCCGTCTCAAAAAAAAAAAAAAAAAAAAAACCACCACAGCATGTGTTAGGGAGGCATTATTCATTACTGTCATCATGACGGTCGCTGCTGTGAGATCTCGCTGAAAACAACGACCCTAGTTGGATCCTAACTGAATCCTGGAATCTGGTTCCACCCAGAACCTTAGGCCTCTCACTGAGCACCTGACCACCGCCATAAGAAAGCCACTGGGTACCCACAGGAGCAGCTGGGCCACTGCCTTTGGAGGGCCTCATCCCTACAGGGCAGTTCCGGGCACCAGCATCCAGTGAGGAAGTCGAGCCTTAAGCCAAAGGCAAGAGAAAGCTGGTCACACAGAAATCCCAGGAGGCATTCATCCATAGACATCTGCCATCCACATTAGACAGCCATGCCCGTCCTTCCCCAGAGGGAACACAGAATGAAAGCACAAAGAACATTGCTTAGCATCACTCACTTATTCTCAAGAAAGGACTGAGAAAGGATCTAAATATAGAAACAAAATAAAAGTTAGGTTGGAATGGGGGAGACAGAGCCCTGAGAAGTCCTGGGTTGCCCCAACCCTCCCCCAGGGAAGTGTAAGACCCGGCCCAGGTACCCCTACCCAAACCTCAGGAGCCCTACTCAGCCAGGTGCGCTGCTTCTGCATGGAACAGGTGCCTGACCAGTACCCTCTGGCTGAGGTGGAACCTGCGGTTGCTGGCAGCCGGAACCTCCGGGGATTGCTGCTCCCCATTATGGGTCTGGGCAGGAAGGCTGAGGGACCTAGTGGTCGTCCCTATGACTCTGGTAGAAGCAAATGCCAGGAGTCCTGGGAGGTTGGTTACTCAGTTACCACTGAGGACACTAACCTCCAGGTGTGATGTGTATGGGGGCTGTCACTCTCAGGATACCCTAAAACATGCTGCCTCCAAAGCTAGGCCAGCTGCTAATAAAAGGGTCCTTAACCTCCTGGAGGATCAGAGATGCCAATCAGATGAAAGTGGTCGGGCTCTCCCTAGGGAAATATACATGCAAGCATATACAAACATATACAATTTTGCAATTTGTGGTCATCTGCAGACCCCTCGAAGACTATTCATGAGTCCTAGGTTAAGAACTTTTGCTTGAAGAAGACATTCTAAGAGACTTTTTTCTTAATTAGCACTCCCCAGTGCCCAGATGAGACTTTTTCTTTCTGTATGTGGTCCGTTGACCTTCTAAAAATGTCAGTTCCCTGAAACTCTCTGATGGATGGGTCGGGTATTTTCACACCCCCAAAAGCAGAGGTCTGGATCTGATGGTGTCTCAAGGACTTGCACCATGCTTAGCACAGAGTAGGTGCTCGACAGTGTGTGTTGAATGAATGAGGGAGAGGTTCCCACGTGCTCTGTGAGTTTGCACTACTCTATTTTTATAGCTCACATGATTGCTCTTAATTCATAGTTATCAAGCCCACTGGTAAGGCGCCTTGTATCACTAAGATCAACATTATGGCCTTTTAAAGGGGAGTGTATTAGGGCCCATCCAGTCTCTGGGCAGTGTTTCTGGCACCCAGCCCGAGAGACCTCTTCCCCACCCACCCTCACTCCCATCTCAAGTCTCAGTTTCCCAAGCACTTGGACACCTCTGTCCAGTCAAGGCTGACACGAGCAATAGTGAGAAAGCCACAGAGCGACTGAAAGAACAAGATGGAATCCCAGATCCTCTCGTCCACTATAGCTGCTGAGATTAAAGAGGGGGAACTGAGGTCAGCAGGTCCTGTTCCTGGGGAATGGTGGCAGAGTGGGTGGCTTCAGCCCCCCGGGTTTCCTGGGCCTTGCTGAGAGAGGCCCAGCTCTGTCACCTGCAGAAGATGCCTGGTCGGCTCCCCCTCTTCCCCAGGGAGGAAGGGGGAGAACCTGCCATATCTGAAGTCCAACATAGGCCCCTCCACCCATGAGCTGGGGTCCCTGAGCCTGAGCCAAACTCAAAGACCAAACATGTGAGGGTCTGGGGTAGTGGCGGAGGCCAGGCAAGGAGTCTGGTTTTCCCAGATGAATTCGGGTGGCTGGGCCACATGACATAGCCAACTGAGGCAGGAGTGGCTGTGTGGGAGGCCCGGGTACAGGGGGAGGGAACTCCTACCCCCGCCCAGGCCTTGGATCATTTGAAAGGCAAATGTGCTGGGTTGCCTAGGGAACGGGAGAAAAGGGACTTCCCTAGCACTGGTGACTAGTAAGGGATGGAGACGGGAGCTGTGATGCTGAGAAAATTGTTTCCAAAAAAAAAGTAAAAAGCGGTGACTAAGCAGCCCTGGTTATGTAAAGCGATCCCTGAGGAAGTGTGGGGAAAAGCCTGGAGCCCACCCCCGTGTCCCTCCTCCCCACTCCCAGCCCCGGTGCCTGCTGCCTTGGGAGTTTCCACCAGCCCCTTCCCCCTCCGGCTCTCCCGGAACTCCCTACTCCTCCACAGGACTGCGAGGCAGTGGGGCTGGGCCCAAGCAGGGCTTTCACTGCCAAGGGCATCCAAATGTGGTGGGCAGGACAGGGTACCAACAAGGAGATGCTGGGGCCTGTCCCCAAAGGTTCTGTCACCTCTGCTCTGAACAGGACACCTGGGGTCAGTCCAGCAGGGGGCAAAGGGTCATTTCCCATCCCACAATCGGCACCATCCTCTTCAAAGACAAAGAGTTTCAGATCTGAACCCCGAGGCTGCTGCTTGCTAACGGTGCTGTCTTCACAAGTTACGGAGTCTCTTTGGGCCAGTTTCCTCAGCTGGAGATGGGGGATAGTGTCTACCCCACAAGGCTGTTGGAGTGATTCACTAAGAGAGACAACCTGTGTGCAGTTCAGGGCACAGGGCAACACGTGGGAAGCACTCAGAGCACGTTTGTTTCCCCTCCCCTTAGCCAAAAGCAACCCTAGAGACCGTCTCATCCTTTTACAGAAGGGTAGACCTGAGACTGAGCATTAGATGCCTTCAGGATTGGAGGAGTCCGGCCATCACTTTAGTGCCTTCTGTCCACATCCTTCCAGCAGCCGAAGGTCTGCTGATCCAGACCCCTTTACTTCCTGGTGGATGCGTGGCAGAGGAGTGAATGCCTTCAGGCCTTACAACTCCCACTGCAAGTTTTCTTCTAGTTTCCCAGGAGGCATCCTCTAGTGGGCAGCCCAGAGCACGGTGGAACCTCAAAGGATCCATGCAAGGTCATAGCCCACAAAACCTTCATCTGTGGTTAAGGCAGAAATGCAAATATGCCTGGCTCCCCAGGGAGGTTCTCCCTACTGTCTGTGCTTAAGGATGGGAGAGGACCAGGTAGGGTGCCCTGGACAAATGAACCTCAAGGTACGAACTACTCCAAGCCTCAGAAAGCTACTGAAAAGATCGAGAAACAGCAACCTTGGTCACCAATGAAATCGACCCAGGCCTGAATGAGAAAGGAATGTGTAATTCCTCTCTTGCCTCAAGATTTTTAAAAGGGCCAGGCACAGTGGTTCACACCTGTAATCCCAGCACTTTGGGAGGCCAAGGTGGGCAGATTGCTTGAGCTTAGGAGTTTGAGACCAGCCTGAGCAACATGGTGAACACTAGCTCTACAACAAATACAAAAATTAGCTGACTGTGATAGTGCGTGCCTGTGGTCCCAGCACCTGTGGTCCCAGCACCTGTGGTCCCAGCTACTTCCGGGGCTGAGGTGGGAGGATCACCTGAGCCAGGGAGGCAGAGGTTGCAGTAAGCCATGATCGTGCCACTGCACTCCACCTGGGTGACAAAGTGAGACCCTGTCTCAAAAAAAAGAAAAAGAAAAAAAGAGAGAGAGAGATTCTAAAACAATAAGATGCCTGGGAATCCATGCTGCTTTTAACTTTTCCTGGCGAACTACTGAGCAGTCGTCCCCTCCAAAGTGTTTGCATGTCCAATCTAAGTCACCCATGTGATGGTTTCTGCCCTGTTTCCTCTCATTTGTTCTTGGAAGATAAAAATAGCCAATCGCTTTCTATATGCGTATACTCGAAGCCCTGCTGAGTGTCTCCTCTTCCAGACCTGACTTTCTTCACCCTTCCCGATGCTAAACACAGTGCTAGGGGCACCATATCAGTGGTTCATAGATATTTGCCAAATGAATGAACATTCCCAGTGGAGACACCACCCAGCCTTCCAAAGGACTCTTCTTGTTAGTGGGACACAGGGTTGGGGGACCACGGCACCAGCCCAGCTCTCTCCCTGTGCTTTTCTGTCTCTCCATATAATGGGGTTGTGGGTGGGGACATTTGTGACCTGGGACCCAGATGCTCTGCTAAAGACCCTTAGAGCTCTTTGCCTGGTGACCTCTGTGACGCCATAAAAAACCCACTGGCCTTGGTGTGGGACCTCTCCCTTGACCACCTCCTAGCCCGGTGACCTTTGACAAGTCACTTATTTCTCTGCAGCTCAGATTCTTTATTTGTAAATTGAGGCCAATAATAGCCGCATCAGGGTTGTGGGGAGCACGCGTGCCTGGTTCATCAGAGGTTTTTGGAAAACATGAGGTGAATCCAAATATGGGGTACCTTGAACCCCACGAGGACTGGATCCTTCTATGGGGAGCCAGGGTCCCCATGGCTTTTCCTTCTCAGGATCCCAAACCCTCCTCTGGGCACCATCGCACGCGTGGAGCCGGGAGCCAGCTGACTTGGTGAGGAAACCCCATCCCCCTCCTCCCCCACCTCCCCCACCCACCTTCCCACCACCTCTGATCAGTGCTGTGAGGATTAGTCACCACCTCCCATGCATCCCGTGCCCCCCACGCAGGCAGACGGGCTGAGTGCTTAATTGGAGTTCCTCACACCTCTGAGGACAGCCTCCGACAACATGACAGAGAAGCCCGCCCTGGTGGCCGCAGCCCCTGACTGACCAGGGCACTAAAACTGGCTGAGAGGACTTTGCTTTCTCTGAAAAAGCCCCCTTCAGATGGTCTCAGCAGAGCAAGGAGACAAGGCCAGGGTAGGACCAGAAGGAGGGCTGGGAGCCATCCAGGAGCCCAGCATCCACAAGACAGCACGCCCAGAACCTTCTCCCAGGGGGAGCTCTCCAGTCAGGCCTCTGCATCCCAGTCCACAGGGTGGCCCCAGGCCCGCTCCATCAGCAGAAGCCTCGTTCCCATCCCCGGATCACAGGCGAGGGAAACAAGGACAACAGGAAGGCAGGAAAAGCATCTTGGGTGGAGCAGTTGCTATCAGTGGGCGTGCTTGGTGAGGGCCCAAGAAGGCCCAGGAGCCTGTCCAAGTTATCACTCGAACCCGGGAGGCGGAGGTTGCAGTGAGCTGAGACCGCGCCACTGCACTCCAGCCTGGGCAACATGAGCGAAACTCCATCTCAAAAAAAAAAAAAAAAGAAGTTCACACTGTGTCTCCCCATAACTGCCTCTAAAGAGGACTAAGCGGGGCGTCTTCCAGGCAACAGGATCCAGTCTCGCATGGAAGCTCATGGATCTGTCCACTGTGGGCAGCTGGGGACTTTGGATCTGGGAGGAATTAGGTCATTTGCTGCTTTACATGTGCCGAGCCCAAGCAGAGAGGGGCGAGATGGACAATCACTGCAGAGCTCAGATAAGCTCAGGACAAGCAGGAGAGACAGGTGTAGATGGGCAGCCAACTCCAGGGGTACAGGAGGCAACCTTCCCCAGATTCCAGGGGCAACTAGAGAGAGGAAGGGAACCGTGGTGGCACTGCCCGGGAGTGCTGCTGCCTCGCGGGTCCCATCGCTGTGGGACTGTGTTTCCCCCTCTGTGCAGGGGCTGGTGGTGGGGAAAGCAGAGTGTGATGACGGTCCTGGGAAAGGAAAGAGAGCGGAGGGGGCTGTAACGAAGGAGCCAAGCTATAATTTCTCATTGAGGGCGCGGGGAAGCCAGAAAGTGAAAAGCAGCCTTCTCCCACACGCCCTCAGCCTCCCCAGCCTTGCATGTCTAATTGGATTCCCTCTGCCTCCTACAAGGTTATCCTTAGCGCCAGGAAAATACCTCATGGTCGGATTCTCTCCTCCCCCTCAAGAGGAAGGCTGGGGGCTCGGAGCAGCACTGCCATTCATAATATTTCCCGGTGCCCCAGCCACCACTCCCTGCTCTGGGGCGACAGGAGTGCCGTGCAGGGCGAGCGAGAAGAGAACCCCGCACCCAGTGGAGCTAGGGCAGGCTGGCAGCCAGGGGGTGAGTGTCCTGGCCATCTCAGGCTGTCACCCAGAGGTCCTGTCAATGTGGCCTCAGCTGAAGCCTGCTCATCTCCTTCAGGGCCTGCCTCTCCCCAGGGTTCCAGGGCTGCATCCCCCCCATCCCCACTGCCACTCTTATGCTCCAGGCCAAGCCCACCCTGGGCTCCAGCCCAGGTCACTCTCACAGCCTAGAAGGGCCCCACCCGACAGCCTGCCCACTGTGGTCTTGTCCTCTCCATCCCAGAAAGTTCTCTTGGGGCAGCCACACCCTCCTCTTCCACACTGTAAATGTGAGAGATGATGCAGATGGAGGAAGTGAGGGGAGTGGAAGAGTAGAGGAGGGGGAACCCGGGGGGACCTGAGGGGAAGCATAAGGAAAGAGGGAAATCAGGGAAAATGAGGAAGGGGCCAGCACCCTTCCTCCTCCATGAGCAGATCAGTGCTGAATGTCTTTCCCAGTTTCTCACTTGTTTTCTCTGGCACACCACCTGCTTCTCTGCACACTCACCTCCTTTGTAGCGCCCTCCCTCCGGACCTCAGCTGGTGTTTCTCTGCCCCAACCCATCATTCCGACCAGTGCCCTTCCCATGTCCCCACCCAAGCCTGCCCCCCCCAGGACCCATCACATGCTGCCCTGGTTGTACCCCAATGCCATCCTTCAGGCCAGTCTGGCTAATGATATCAGGCCATGTGCCAACCACCTCCCAGCTCGGCAGGACTCACTTCGGGGCTGCTCTGAGGAGGAGGAGTCAGCTGGCATGGGATTCATTGACCGATATCTGGGATGCCTCAATTAGAAAAAAATGGCTGACCAACCGTTCTCCTTCTCACATCCATATCAAGCCACTTAGCTCCTTAAGTCAATGAGTGATTATGTTTTAGTCAATTGGGGAATAGATGGTGAAAGTAGAGACAGGGAGGAATCAGTGTTTGCAGATAGGGAGAGAGAGAGCGTCAAGAAAAGATAAGCAAAAATGCAGAGAGGACTCGGCTGATGGAGAAACCCGTGGGAGGAGGATGTAAGAAGACAGTGGCAGCCGGAATGAAAGACCAGTGGTTTGAAGGCTGAGAGCAAGACCAGTGGGGTAACCAGGAGGCCCACAGACCCTGCAATCATCAACACTGAGGTTCAAAGGGACTCATATGCCAGGCACCACGGAAAGCTCCCCCAAACCACATAATTGTACTGTTGAAAGACTAAATCTATCAGCGTCAACATAGATCGGCCTCTGTGCCCCGGAGAACTTTCATGTTTTCTACCAAATCTCATCTATCAGTAAAAAGACAAATGAAGAAAGGGGAAAGGGAAGGGTTTGCAATGACTTCTGGAGACCCAGGCACGCGCCAAAACCTTGGCATAATCTCTCTGCTAGGAAGGATGTGAGCGCTGGCGTCAGCATCTCAGGATTCTGTTCTTCAAAGAAGCCGCTGCCCCTCACAAGGCTTTCTAAGTATTACTTTGGCGTAGACATGAAGAAGGGGAGGGTCCCAGTGGTCCCCAGGGCCCTGCAGAGGTAATGGTGCCTGCCCTGGGCAGCCCCAGCCACAGACACACCTGCCTCTCTGGTTGGAGACACCCCTCTGTGTGCATCTGCAGCCCCCATTGTTCCAGGGGTGAGCCCAGACCACCCTGGCCATCCCTGGTAGGGACAGATGGCCCGGAGAAGCTCACTGCCGGCGCCTCCAGAACGGGAAACCCCCCCAAGAGCCAAGGAGTCGGGCAATCCTTCCTGCCCACTCAGAGATTCCGGAAGCCCTTCCAGCCTGGAGAACCCGCCTCCCCAACCTCTCTCTCGCTTCCTCTGTCTGTCTCCTCGAGCCTCCTGTGAGTGCACAGGAGGGCTGAGGGAAGCCCCGTGTGCCTGTGATGAACGGAGCTAATTTCTGGTTTGCTGGTATGCCGCAGAGACGCTGCCTCCGTCCCCCTCCTTCCCAGCAAACCCTCTCCCACACACAGACAAATAGGCTGCATATTTAATTGGAATTCCTCACACCTACAGGGTAAAGCCTTGTCAGTAGAAATAGAGCCCACAGCCAGCTGGCTTCCCCCATTCCACCCACCTTGTCTCTTAAAAAGAAATCCCCCCCCTCCATACGTGAACACCACCCACGGGCCCCTGCACACCCCTCCCGGCATGGTTGTAAAGGAGGGATTGGTTGGCAAGGCCGCTCCTTGCCTGGGCCTCGACAGCTGGGCCCACCCAGCAGAGACCACCCAGAGGCTTCTCCCTGGCAGACGGGCCCTGACGACCTTCCCATTGCCCACCTCAGGAACCCCCTTGCCAGACGCTCGGTGCTTCCGGGTTCCTGAAGGATGCTGCTGAGAGAGAGAGGCAGGCTTCTCGGGTATAAGGGGCCCGTTGATATGGAGAAGGAAGAAAGGGGAGCCCTAAAACCTAGAACATGACCTTAGAAGAGAACTTAGGGCCTGTCCCTTATGGTACAGGTGGGGAAACTGAGGCCAGAGAGGTGAAGGAAAATGTATCACATGGCTAACTTAATGCAGAGCTGCACTGAACCTGGGTCTCGGCTCCATAGACGCCACTTTGCCCCTTGTCCTGTGGCATCTCTCCAGGATGGTGGCACCCAGGAGCTGGCAGGACCAAGGAAAGACGGGCTCCTGGGGAAGAGCCAGGGAGAGACTGGAGGGCATGGGAGGTCAAGGGACCTAAAAGGGATGAAACAGACCGAGAAGACCATGGGGGAAGGTCAGATTACTTTCTTTCCATATGGCAACAGAAGGAAATCGGACAAGAGGCAGAGGCGCTGACAGACAAGAGGAGGCTGAACTCAGGACAGCCTCGGGGATGGCCAGAACTCAGCAGCCCATCCTGGTGGGGACAGCTGGGCCAGAGTGGCTCCCTGTCTGCACCTCCAGAACGAGAGTCCCTGAAGCCTCACATCATGACCTCGACATCCAGGGTCAGCAACTTCAGCTGGGTTTGCCGGGTGGGCGGGCCTCGGCCCCCACCCCCCCATCAGTGATTTTTATCTTGCTGCCTCCTCCCTGTGGGGCCTCCTTCCCTCTCTGGCTAAAATTGAGCCTGGCACAGGCTGGCGCCAAACCTGTGTGTCAGTGAGTAGACAGCTGCCTATGGGGCTCTGAAGAGTACTGTGACATCCTCCCTCTCCCCCACAAAATATCATCTCAGTTTGCCTGAAAGTTCACCATTAGTGACTCATTTCTTTGGGTTAAACATAGCCCTCCCTTCTTAAACGCAGCTGCTCTAGGAAAGGGTAACTCATTGAGTCCTTAACATCCTAGCGTGAATGGGGAGATAAGTGAGATGCCGAAGCCCAAAAGGAAGGGAGGAAGTGGAAGCAGAGAAAGAGACAAAGAAGAGGAAGGAAAGTGATTGAAAGGGAAGACGAGAGCAAAGAAAGGAGTGGCAAGAGGCAGATCCAGTTCAAGCCGTGGCCTCCTTCCTTCAGGAGCACACACTGTGATCGACGGAGCGCTTTCCTCCATCCTGGCTTGAATCTCACAGCTCCGTGAAGCCAGCAAGAGGGAGGCTGTGGTGCCCATTTTATAGTTGAAGAGACCTGAGTGTCTCGGAGGTTGGAGGACTTGCCATCTAGCCTGTGAGTGGGACGGCCAGGGCTCTCTACCCTACCCGCTGTGTACAGCACCCGTTAGGGGACTGCATGGAGTTCACCTTCCCCCCAGCTCTCCTATCGTCCTCTGGTCAGAAAAGGGAAGGTCCCTGGCAGAGGAACGAGATGGAAAAGGGTGGAGGAGGTAAAGCGAGGACCCCCACAGTGAGAACAGCGAGCAACCCTGCATCCTAAAGCCCCCCACTGAGGCCCCTGAGGGAACAGAGGTGTGGCTGGAGGGCGGAGCCCCCACCCCCTCCATAGTGACAAGCCTGATGCCAACATTGGGAACATCCCACAGGTCCTTCTGGCAGCAGCCTCCCTCCTGAGCACCCTCTCAGGGGCCAGGAAGGCCTGCAGATGACTTTGCTGGCTTGGGGTATGAGCAGGCAGCTGTTCTGTAGGGAGAGGGGTAGGCCAGCCCAGGAAAAGGCCCCCAGGAGACAGAGCCGCAGGAAGACACCCCAGGAGCCTGCTGAGAAATCCCACGGGCTTCCAGGCCCAGCTTCCTCATCCCCTCATCTCCCTGCCTCCCTCCCCGCCTTTCTTCCCTGGGGTCACGGGTCTCCTCCAGCTTTGTGCCCTGCAGGAAGTGGCTTGTCCGCCATATTGAAACTGTCCCCTGTGTCTCCCTCTTAACGAGCCAGGTTAAATATGCTGTAATCAGAGTAATAATACACCTGGGCTGGTGCTTGAGCGAACTGCCTTTTGTGCTGCGATAGGACATTAATAGCAATTATTCTGCTTTGTAATTGGAGCTTTAAATACTAATTCAAACAGCCAGAGGAAAACCAATTAGTGCTAATTTATCTCTATGTGTTTTCCAGAGCTGGTGTCTGTCATACTGTGAAGAAATAGGTTGGTAATTAGTACAGTTGGGTGGTAGATAGAAGTAATTATCAGATTCTTTCATTTTTCTTTGGGTGGGGGGAAAGAGGGGTAGGGGGTGGGGAAGGCCAAGATGGGTTTCTAAGTCTTTGTTCCTTTGAAGTTTAAAGAGAGGGCCCCTGTTAGCTCTGAGAGCCCAGCTCACAGCAGCCAAGACTGTGCAGGTATTTCAGAGGCAGGTGGGTTCTGGTGGAGGCTGCCTTGAAGGCCTTCACAGGACCTTCCAGCTAAGAGGCTCACAGAAGTAAGGCCAGCAATGTCACGGGAAGCAGAATCTTTCCTATTTGTCTAAGAAAAGGTCTGTGGGCCTCAGATAGCTTACCTTCAGGTAGAGGTGACAGTAGGGCCTGAGTCCCAGACCAGCCTCTCAGTTCATAGCTCTATGGCCTGTGCAGAGGCACTGAATCTCTCTGATAGCTGGTTTCCTCATTTGGAAAATGGACATAAGAATACCTACTTTGGGAGGCCAAGACAGGAGGATCAATTGAGGCCAGGAGTTGGAGGCTGCAATGAGCTACAATCACACCACTGCACTCCAGCATGGATGACAGAGCAAGACCCTGTCTAAAAAAAAAAAAAAAAAAGAGAGAGAGAGAGAGAGAGAATACCTGCCCTGCCTGTCAAGGTTGTTGTGAGGATTTAATTAAATAAAATAAGGTATGTAATGGGCTTGGAACCCAGGAATAATTAGTATGAGTTACTGAGTGCTTACAGTTTTCCTGGGACTCTTCTAGATGCCTTTGTGTATGTAGAATTACCTCAGCCCAAAGCCTTGACGCACTGTGTCCAATTATTTCCCTGCTCCCTCTCCTGCCCAGACCTCTCACCAGCTAGACAACCCTGGAGAAGTTACTTAATTGCACTAAGCCTCAGTTTTCTCATCTATGTCATAGGGGTAACAACAGTACCTTCTTTGTAGATTTATTGTGAAGAGTTAAATTAGACAATGATTACAAAGGCTCTTATCACAGTAATGCAGGGCAGGTGAACCCTAATGTGGGGCTTAGCCTGTGAGGGTTCTTGGCTTCACCCTGGAAAGACTTCAAGGGCGAACCAGTGGTAGGGCAGAAGAAAACAGCTTTATTGAAGTGGCAGTGTCACAACTCTGGCAGCATTACAGCTCCGTGACTGCTCCTGCAGAGCACGGCTACCCCATAGGCACTGTGCTGATCGTAGCAGCTCAGGGCAGTTTTTGCAGTCATATTTATACCTATTCTAATTACACATAGATTAAGGGGCAGTTCCAGCAGAAGTTTCTAGGGAAAGGGTGGTAGCTTTTGGGTGGCTGGGCCATTGCCATGGAAAGGGGCGGTAACGCCCAGGTGTTGCCATGGCAATGGTAAACTGACATGGCACGCTGCTGGGCGTGTCTCATGGAAAGCGGCTTCCACCCCATCCCTGTTTTAGCTAGTCCTCAATTTGGTCCAGTGTCTGAGTCCCGCCTCTGGAGTCAAGTCTCACCTTCTGCCTGAATGGTGCCAAGCATAGACTCAGAGTTCCATCCAGTGATTACTTAGCATTGTCAATATTATTATTATTTCATCACATATGGTTTTGTTATCATCTATACAAATTTTCTTTTTTTTTTTTTTTCTTTTTTGAGATGGAATCTCATTCTGTCAACCAGGCTGTTGTGCAATGGCACAATCTCAGCTCACTGCAACCTCTACCTCCCAGGTTCGAGTGATTCTCCTGCCTCTGCCTCCCGAGTAGCTGGGACTACAGGCGTGCACCACCATGCCAGACTAATTTTTATATTTTTAGTAGAAACAGGGCTTCACCATGTTGGCCAGGCTGGTCTCGAACTCCTGACTTCAAATGATCCACCCGCCTCGGCCTCCCAAAGTGCTCAGTGGTGTGAGCCACTGCACCCAGCCAACAAATTCTCTACTAAAGAAGGTAGATATGGTACTATCAATGCATTTTATTAACTAATCTGCAAGTATTTATCAAATGCCTGGTATGTGTTCAGTACTGTGGGGGTTAGCTTACACTATTCAGTGTGACTAGCACACCCTGAACAAAGGTGATGGGATGCTCATGGCGTTTCCCCAAGCTTCACAGTTTACAAAATGCTTTCACATATCTGATTTCAATGCCTTCTCACGAGTGAGTGAGTTGAGAAGTAACTTTAATCCTATTTTATGGGTGGGCAAATGAGGCTTGGAAAATTTAGGTGATTTGCTCAAGAAAGTGGTAGAACCAGAAGCTAAGCCCAGATATTTTTTACTGCAAAACCTGTGAAGGCACTCAATAAATACATGTTGAGCGGATGCGTGGATACATGTGCTTTCCGTTAAACCACACAGCCCGAACTGCCAATGTGAAGATCATGCTTCTCTGTGTGAGGAGCAGGGCTGATCAAGGAGAGATGGGATGGAGGCATAGAAATCTTCAGAGGACAAATAGAACAACTTCCCTCAGCCTGGGCAGGGTGTCTTCAAGAGCTGAATGAGATGACATTGAAAAATCACACAGTCACAATGAATAACTTGGAGGAAGATCTGGTCAGCCGAGGCCCTCTCCCGTTCACCCCAGACCCCACCCCACCCACAGATTCACTCAGGAGACCTGCCTGGACCCCTGGGCTGGGCCTCCAAGGATGCGCAGTGGGAGGGTAGGGAGAGAGGGGACAGGGTGCAGCTTCGGCCAAGGCCGGAGGGATATCAAACACACAGCATTTGAGAAGCAGGGACTAGGCTGGCCTGGCAGTGAGGGAGGATAGGTGCTTTGGAAGGGGGGCTACGATTGATAAGGGAGGCTCTGGCAACCGTGTGGCAGAGAGCAGGTTTCACCAGGGCTACTTCCCACAGCTGTTGACTGCTCCTGCTGCAGAAGCAGGTAGGGGCTGCCAACTAGCTGCTGTCTGCCCACCAAGCCACTGACCCAGTCCCAGAGCTTCCTCCGCCCCAAGGAAGAGGAGCCTTCCTTCTCATCCACACAAAGGTGCCTGCCATAGACCTGCTACCCTGTGGGCTTCAACCCAGAGGAGCGCCTGCTTCCTGGGAGCTGATGGCTGCCCAGGATTTGACGTGTAGGAAACCGAAGCATTTCGAAGGCAGAGTTTGAGAAGGTTAGAGTGGCAAAGGCAGCGGGGTGGACAAGAGGAGAGAGTCAGGGGACCCTGAGGGCAGCAGAGTGACAGGAACAGGGAGTCACAAAACAAAGAGGAGGTGCAGGTTCCTGAGCACAGGCCGGGACTGACTTGTGTGTCTCAAAATAATGACTGTAGCGATGGCGGGAGGAAGGATGGGCGGCTTTCTTTTCATTTTTCTCTTTGGTTATTGGTATTTTCTAAATTTTCTACACTGAGCATATTTCTCTTTCATACGAAGAAAAACAATGGAATTTATTTTTTTAAAAAAGGAAGGGACATATGCTGGTGACATTTTGAAGGAAGAGCTGACAGAATTTGATAAGTGACTGGGGAAGGGTGATAAAGGAGAAAGAGGCTGGGTGATGGGGAGATGACAGAGAACAGGCATTCGGGCGGGGAGGCGGGGCCTGGGAAAATGCCCTGTTCTATTCCTCTCTAGGCTGCAGGCAAGACATGGGAGAGCATCCACGCAGCAGGAAAGGAAGGGTCTCAGAGAGGAAACTGAGGCACACAGCAGGGAGGGTCTTTGCTCACTCACCGGGCTGCAGGGCAGCTTAGGGTTAAGAACGGAACTCAGAATATCTTTACCGAAAGGCTGCATCCAGAGCCGCTGAGACAGGACCAAGCATAATAACGGGGCCCTGCCTCTCTGGAGGAGTCTTCAAAACAGAGGCTCTGAGATAAGCCCCAGAGGGCCAGACCCTTAGGTAACCTCCCGGCCTGTAAACTTGGGCTGCTTGGTTGGCGCCAAGAGCATGGGCCTGAGGGAGGCAGGAACCCAGGAGCAACCTCAATGGCGTGCCCAGGGAGTGTGAGGCTGAGGGGTGCTGAGGCGGCACTGAGGCCAAGCTGTCTGGGAGCTCCCAAGGGTCCCATGTCACTGGTGGTGGCAACGTGAGGGTGGAGAGGGAGGGAGATCATCCCTGGGGGACACAGGAGCTGCTTCTCACATCAAAAGGATCCCCCTGCACCTTAGTTTCCAGCTGACCCCCACTCCCCAAATGTCCACAAATGCTCTCAGCCCCTAGAAACCCACTCTACCCAGCTCCTGGTGTGACTGAGTTCTGCAGAGGCCTGACATCTGGTGGAGCCCGGGAGACAACTGTCCCAGGCCACACAAACACCAGGATAGGAAAGGACGGTTCCTTCGGCCTCTAGAACCTTCTGCCTTGCATCTGCCAGTGACACAGCCAAGGGTGGGTCTCCGGAGGCTGCAAGTGGAACGCTGCCTCATGATAGCACCATCTGCGGGCCAACAACAAGCCCGCCCCAACTCCCCTCCCTATCCTGCCCTGACCCACCCCCTACCTCCTTGCTACCCTCCCCAGCACCCGGCTGGCCTCCCTGAACCATTGCCTCAAAAGGCTCTGTATTGACTGGGCCGAGGCCCCACCCGAGGCTGCGTCACTGTTTCCTTGGCAACCGAAGGGCTGGGTGAAAAGTAACACACAAAGCAAACAAAATGAGCTCCACACCGGAGGCCCGGGAACTGTCACCTCAGCATCGTGGGGCCTTGGATTGGCAGGGGATAGGGGGGTCTGCTTGGCTTCATTCACTGAGGCTGTCCTGGGGGGCTCCCGTGAGCACCCCAAACCACCCCAGGCAATAAATGCTTCACAACACGTCGTAGTAGCATGCGTGCTCTTACTGTGCTAGGGGCTGTGTGGCCAGGAGAAATAAGACATCCAAAGAGGGTCCTGTCTCTGCAAGCACTGGCACTAATAAGGCAGAGATTTCAGCCCCAAAAAGGCATCTACCAGGCGGCAAAGGGGCACAAGAAGTGTTTGTGGGCAGTCACTTCAGGGGAAACAGCCTGCTAGGGACCCCAGTGCTCCCAGACTCCTGCATTAATGCTGTCACCCCACTATCTTTGCCCAAGACCCTAGAGCATTTAGGGAATTTCCAACAGGCACCATAGGAAAACCCTTTGTAGGTGTTTGCCTGGAATTCCAAGGTACTTTTCAAAAAACATTTATAGGCTGGGCACAGTGGCTCATGCCTGTAATCCCAGCACTCTGGGAGGCCGGGGTGGGCGGATCAACTGAAGTCAGGAGTTTGAGACCAGCCTGGCCTGGAGAAATCCCATCTCTACTAAAAATACAAAAATTAGCTGGGCATAGTGGCAGCACCTGTAATCCCAGATACTCAGGAGGCTGAGGCAGGAGAATCACTTGAACCTGGGAGGCAGAGGTTGCAGTGAGCCGAGATGGCACCACTGCACTCCAACCTGAGCAACAGAGCCAAACTCGTCTCAAAAAAGAAAAAACTATGCAGTTACAAGTACATACATCAAGTACATAGGTCTTAAGCATAAAATTTAATGGTTATTTACCCTAGTAACCACCGCCAAGATCAAGATTGCAAATATTTCCAACACCCCAGGAGTCTCCCACACACCTCCTCCCCATCCATATATCCCCGGCAAGGTGAGATTATTTGGAGTCCTATCACTGTCAATCAGGCGTGTTCTTGAGTGTCATGTAAATGGAATCATGGTATTCTATCGTAAAAATCGCCTGTGTTGTTGCAGAAAGCAGTGGTCCCTGCTTACTCTTCTTTCCCACTCAAGAAATCACATAGGAATGACAATGGACATGACAACATTATAGGGATAACTTTGAATTCCCTCTGATTTACAAAGAAAAATTTGGTGGGGGGGATTATTCGAAAACCACAGCACTTTGTTATTGGCAGCATATTTGCTTGTGATACATCTCACAACTGCTGGTCCCACACCAGCGTGTCACAGCTTTGAGGCTGAGAACTGCTAGTCTAAGTGGTGTCATTTGGGAAGTAAAGGAAGGTTATTTCCTGCCCCAAAAATATCTTTCCTCTACCCCACTGCTTCCCCCCAGAGCTTCGCCGCAGTCAATTTATTGTGCTGTATGAAGCAGCCCCAGGGTCATCTTTGAAAATGCAAGTACACCTGACGTGAGAATCTGTGAAATCTAGAACGCCCTTTGTATGGCTTAAAGAGGAACTGGAAGCAGGTCTCACCCAGGCACTTCTGCAGCACACTGTAGACCCCCACGGTGAGGTAAGGAGAATGACATTGTCATCCCCCACTTTGTCCATGAGGAAACTGAGGCATGGGGAGGTCCCATAACTCACCTAAGGCCACATGGCTGTTAGCTTGCAGAGGGCAATCATTCCAACCCAGCTTAGTTGGCTTCCTCCAAAGCCTGTGCTGCGATCCACCTGGGTGGACAGGAAGTACTGAGCATTTGGAAGCAAGAAGTGCAGGGAGAAGCCGTGCTGAGAAAAGTGACAGGGCATGAAGTCAAGTGTTAGAGAAAAAAAAGACCCATCTTCCTATTGGATTCCATTCTCCCCACCGCCGCCCTGGGTGCTGCTGCCCCTGAGATACCGGCATGCCCTCCACTGGCTCCCACCCCTCTGTTTTTGGTTACCTCCACAGCCAGGTGCAGGGATGTGTCACAGGCACCAGGCTGCATCATCGCAGCGATATGGTGCACAGGTGTTCCTGTCCCTGAAGGGCCAGCTTCCTGATACACCTCTTGGGCTGTGGAAGAATACCCCTTCAGAAATTTCATACCATGCAGCTTATGTGCATTATTTCAGTCTGAGGAAAGGGTCTCCTTTTGCAAATGAGAAAGCCAGTGCTCAGAGGGTTATGTTATCGCCAAAGCGCTGCAAGCTCTGTGAGGTCAGAGGCCATCTATGAACTGGTCATCACCCAAGGCCAGCTTCTTCCACTTTGTTTGGCATTTCCCTGATGCTTGTGACCTGTCAGTGGGCTTTCACCACCCACAGTCCCACAGGCGTGAATGGCCGGGTCCGCCCGACCCTGAAGCGCACATCCTCCATACCACATCTTCATCACCTGATGGCCTCACTGTGACAAGACTGGTCAGGACTGTGGCGTGAGGGTGAGGAAGGAGACACAGGCTTGGTAAGGAAGAGGAGGTGTTTAGAGAGTCCATCAATTTAGGCCAAGGAGCTGGCTGCCTCTGTCTACAGGTGTGAGGCAAGAGCTCTTCCTCGAAAATAGCATCCTCACTGCCCAGATTGCGCTGTGACATGTTTACTCCCTTGGTCTTAAACGCTGAGGGTCAATGCTTGCATGGCAATTCACCAAACTTTGTATCAGAGACCCACACTGTATCAGGCACTGTGTCAGGCTGTGCATTTAATAAATGAATAAAATACATTCATGGTGTCAGAGTGTAGAAATGGAGACATGTAAAGCCCACGAATGGTGGTGATCCACAGGCTGTGTGGAGAGAGCCCACCCGCAGCGTGGAGCGAACATCTGTTTAGGTGCTTAGAACCTATACACACGCTCACATGCACTGACATACACAGTATGTTATCCTGGAGTAGATGGGGAATCTTGTGGACAGGGTTTTATCAGGAGAATGAGCAAGTCGAATTTGTTTTCTATTTTGCTAGCTTTGGCAGCATCCGTGATGGGAGGGATGAGAGAACAGAAGCAGGGGATCCCTCTAAGGTGGTTACAGTCATCCAGGCATGGGTTCATGAGGGACAATGTTCGTCCCTAAGAAGAGGTGTTCCTAAGAAACTGAGGACCCGGGCTAGGCATGGCAGCTCACACCTGTAATCCCAGCACTTTGGGAGACTAAGGCGGGTGGATCACTTGAGGTCAGGAGTTCGAGACCAGCCTGACCAATGTGGTGAAACTCCATTTCTACTAAAAATACAAAAATTAGCTGGGTGTGGTGGCGCATACCTGTAGTCTCAGCTACTCGGGAGGCTGAGGCAGGAGAATCACTTGAACATGGGAAGCAGAGGTTGCAGTGAGCCGAGATTGCACCATTGTACTCCTGCCTGGACATTGCATCAAGACGCTGTCTCAGAAAAAAAAAAAAAAAAAGAAAGAAAAAGAAACTGAGGACCCAGTGATGATGGGATGGGAAGAGGTGTGAGAGAGGGAGCGCTTGGCTCGTTCTCTGGCAGAACCGTGATTTACAGGACCCAGGGCAATTTGGAAATGTTATGCCCTGCCTGGGACAGGGGAAGTCCATCCCCTCCTCTCTCTGCTGCACTGGTCCTCATGGCCAGGGGAATCCCCAAGGATTGCAACCTCTATGCCCAGATGTGCTTGGAACCTGGATAGGGAGTGGGTGAGAGGCCTCTGCCAAATCATCCATTGAATGTTGCCATTTGGGGACAGGAGCGGCCAATGTTTGTCCTACTCTAAGATGCCATGGGGTGTATGCCTGATCCCCACTCTGCACCTGCACCCAAGCTCCCACAGAGAGCAGAAGGCGGTAGCAGCCTCAGAGTAGGGCCACGGGTCAGCCAGCTGAGGCTCCAAATCCCCACCACACGCTCCATAGTCCCATCATACTTCATTTACCAAACACACATTCAAAGATAAAATTACTAGGAACTCGGCAGCAAACACGGGGCATTAAATTAAAAATATAAAGGCCTTCAAAGCACAGGGCACTGGGCAACTACACTGGTCACATGCCCACAAAGCCAGCCCTGTTCCCTGGATTTTGGTTGGCATACGGGGTGGGCAGTGGGACTGCCAGCTAACTTAGTGCAACCTGAAGCGTTCACAGGTCGGCAACTCACACCTTCACATATCAAATAACACCTCCACAGAGAGTAACCTGGACTTGAAAAGAGACCCTGGAGGAGGTGGAGATCAGCATTGGGAGAGAAAAGTGTATCGTTCTCCATTTATTCAGGATGGAGGGTGTGTGTGTGTGTGTGTATTAGATTCAAGTGTGCGGAGCTTTTTAAAAAAACAACATACTTGGGACCACTCCAGCCCAATAGAATCCCAATCTCCTGAGTAATGGGTGCTATAGGGTATGTTTGGGTAATGGAAGCCCAGATTCGCTGCCATTTTTTCTTCATCCTTGGTAAATTTCTTTGGATCATTTCACATAAGGAACATGGGCCAGGAAAGGCTTGACATCATGTTAAGTGAGGAATATGTGAAGAAACTGATGAGCGTTTCCCCTGGGGAAGAGAAGCTCCGAAGACAAATTACACGTCCTTCTGGAGTATGGGCTCTTGAGAGTAGGGACCAGGTCTTCCTCATGGCTCTCTCCACACCTGACATTGCGCACTTGGCATGCAGGGGCCACCTAGCAAAAGCTGTGCAATGAATGAATGAAATAGTTGAAAGCAGTCAGGTAGGAGAAAAATTCATCTTGTTCCATGGGGCGCCAGGCAGACCTACAACCATGGTGAGATAGTGCTTTCATGGTAGTCGTTTTGGGGTGAAAGAGCTTGGTTGAGAAGGTGAACTTTCTAACAATAATGATAGCTAACCTTAATTAGCCTAGTAGGCTGGGCACCTCTTACACATATATTACCTAGTCTCATCCTCACAACACCCTGTGAGGCAGACACTTGCCTTGTTCCCATTTTATAGATATGGGGGAAACAGAGGCAAAGAAATGCTAAGTCTCTTAGCCAAAGTCAGAAGTCCATGGAGTGGCAGTGCAAGCTTCGAAGCTACACATTCTAGGGCCAGCATTCACTGCTCTTAAACACTTCCTTTAAACCATGAGAGCTACATAGTGATGATCTGACAACTATGAGGGGTTGGGGGCAGTGCCCAGGGCCAAGAATGAACAAGTCTTTGGTTGGGGACATTGTGGAGCGGGATTCAAGAAGCAACCCAAGGGGTTTAAGACTTCTTCCAGCAGGGAACAGTGGCTCACACCTGTAATCCCAGCACTTTGGGAGGCTAAGGTGGGCAGATCACCTGAGGTCAGGAGTTCGAGACCAGCCTGGCCAACATGGCAAAACCCCCTCTCTACTAAAAATACAAAACTTAGCTGGGTGTGGTGGCATACGCCTGTAATCCCAGCTACTGAGGAGGCTAAGGTTAGAGAATCCCTTGAACACGGGAGGCGGAGGTTGCAGTGAGCCAAGATCATGCCATTGCACTCCAGCCTGGGAGACAGAGCAAGACTCCATTTCAAAAAAAAAAAAAAAAGAGTTCTTTCAGCCCACAGAAAAGATGCTGCTGTCATTGTACTCCTTGACCCTTGGTCGTTCTTGTGTAGGAAGAGTTGCTTGGAACTTCTCTGTCTGAAGTGGACACTGGTCTAGGAGTCAGGAACCTGGAGTCCAGTCCTGACCGCAGGCAGCTCTGTGATATTAGGGGACATGCATAACCCCTTTCAGCCAGGATTCTCTGGCTGTAACACAACGAGCAAATGAAATCTCTGATGCCTTCAACCCCAAGACTCCACAGTTCTTTGATTTGGAGTGGGGAAGGAAAGAGAAAGTCACAGTGCAGGAGAACGTGGCCCCACTTTGCCACTTACGGAGAAGTAATTCTACCTCTCGGAGACTTGCAGTCTCTTTTATCTGCAATGGCATGGGAATTGGAAGCCTGACCGAGAAGAAACCAGATGGGTCAATATCATCCATCCCCAGGGAACTTGGCCTTTTCCTTTCTTCAGGACTGAGAATCTGAGAGTCTAGGGTACCTCAAAATTGACCTTGCTTTTTCTCAACCATGGGCAAAAGCTAATGTCAGAAAGACCCAGAAAAACTGATGGAGCAGAATTCTGGCTACATCTGTGGATAGGCATTTTGAAGGAATGCTCTTTGGCACATGGTTTTCCACCCTGTGTTGCTTTTCTAGATATATATTTATATACATATAAATATCTCTTTCCCTGAGGGACAAGGAGTCTCAGCCAAGAGGGAATTCAGTGTGATCTGGTAGAATTTGTTGCAAAGGAAATTCACTGGGGTAGGAGGTAGAAATTGTGTATTCAGGACATCACCTGGTTAATAAAAATTGCACAGCTCCCAGAACACATGCAATTTCTTTTCTTTAAATTAATGAAGGGTGTATTGTTTCCCCATTTTTTTTAACCAATTTAAATTGTGATTTTTTTTTTCTGGGACAATAAGCAAACTAACATGGGGTTAAATAATTTGTTAAAAGGTGGGGGGGTGGAGAGGAGTTGGGGTTTGGAAAAGGGGGCTTTGACGGGGAACTAAAATCTGCCAGTAGCAACAATAAATGCAGAGTTATGCCTTAGGCATAATATATCAAAGAAAATATAATGCATCCAGCTTAAAACTAATGATTGCCATATAATTAGATGAGAAGCATTGTGCTATAAATGTGTATTCTTTAGCGTGCTGTGATTTTACTGTAAAAAAAAAAAAAGAGAAAGAGAGAGAGAGCGAGAAAGAAGGAGACAGAAAAACACAGAGCCCAGCAACATACTATAAAAAGAACCCTCTGTTGACTTCTCTACTGTTTAGTATTCCTTGGCTGTTCTCCCTTGGGAGTGTGTAATTAGTACTTTATGAAGAGTACATTTAAAGCAGTTTAATATTCACCTCATTCAATCTGAAACAATGTGATCCATGCTTAGACAAATCAGTGCTCCTTGCTGACATAATCTGTCAGAACATTACCTCTGAAAAGACCTTTCAAGAGGTTTGGATGTTAATTAGTTGTCTATCATGTATAAACAGAGCAGTGAGCAGAAGGGGCTCCGACAGGCCAGAGGGATACGTTGGGAAATGCATTTTGTATGAACACGGCTTGCAGGGGGGTCTTCTCTCTCTCTCCGCCTCCCCCGCCTCCCCCCAGCCTCCCCTCGCCATGTCAGCAGCCACACAAGCTTCGGACTTCTTCCGGGCAAGATAAGCGCTTTCCGGTTGGCATCAAGGGGCGCCCCTGGCCCCCAGAGGGGACTGTGAATAAGGCTAGAGGTGTTCACATACACACACACACACACACACACACACACACACACACCACTCCACAGCTCCCCAGGGCAGGCCCACCTGCAAGATGTGACAGCTGTCTCCTTTCAGGTCTGAGAAGCATGACCTCACAGCCCACCTGTGCTTGCTGGGGAGGCTCCGGGCTTTGGGACCTGGGAGGGTCCCACCTCCTGTGGGCCATGGGCAGAGGGGGCCAGGAGGAGATGGAGATCTGATGCTTGCCTCCCCGCTGGCCCTAGAGCTTGCTTCCTCTGGGAAGCCAGGCTGCTATGACAGAGTCACATGGTGCAAGAGAGGACAATGCACAGGGGAATTGGTGTGCACGAAACCTCCTTGAACACCCTAGACCCAAAGAATGCCAGCAAGGCTCAGAGTCATGTTCAAGATCACCTGGTCCAGACTTTGCGTTCAGGGGAACCTTTGCCAGAGTTCATCCTACAAGGACTGAGGTCTAGACTCTTCCTATGTGAGTTAGTTGTCTGGGGTTTGAACAAGCCTTCTTTTATTATGGACTTAGAATGCCCATGTCTGAAGCACTTCCTAGCATATTGAAGACGCTTACTAAGTAGTAGGCTGGTGATTCCAAAATGGAATGGCACAGGCCCTGTAGGAACCACCTTCCCAGGCCTCTGGAGCCTTTTCCCTGTACCCACCACATACACATGTTGTCCACTCAACTGCCCCCCTGCCATCTTCCTTTCCCTGGCCTCAGCCACCCCACCTTCCATCAGCAGCCTCAACCCCCATAGCCTCTTCATTCACTGTTCATCCCATAAGCATCCACCAAGCACCTACTGTATGCATTGTACTATGTGTTATGTTCTAGGGCAGCCAAGATAAATAAGTCATGGTCTCTGCTTGTGAGGCATTTACCAGATCCATAAACGTATAATTACAGTTTGGGGCAATTTTAAGTCATGTAAGGGAGGCAATATAATTTAGTGGTTAGGAGGGAGTTCTTCTGGAGTCAAACTGCCTGTGTTCAACTTCCCAGTCTTACCACTCAACAGCTAGGTGACCTTGGGCAGGTGATTTAACTGCTCTAAGCCTCAGGTTCCTTGTCTATAAAATGGGGGTAAGAATATCCACCTCATAGGTTTGTAAGTACTCAATGAGATAATGCAGTGAGGTGCCTAGCACAAAGCTTAGGGTGTAATAAGTGCTCAACCGATGTGTGTCCCTGAAAATAATGCAACGATAGGAGCACAATCAAAATGCCTGAAGGTAGAAGAGGGAAGTACTAACTGTGCCTAGGTAGTCTTGGAAGGCTTCCCAGAGGAGGTGACATCTGAGCTGTGTTTTAAAGGACCAAATAGAAGTTTACCAGGAGAGAAGTGACAGAAGTGCTGTCTAGGTAGAGGAAGGGCACACACAGATGCCAGGGGGTGCAGAAATGAGTAAACCACTGAGACATTGCCTTGAGTTCCATCTCACACTGCTGTGCTACAGCCTGGGAGTCTGTTCCCAGTTGAGCCCTTCAGAACCAGCCATGAGACAGCACAGGTACGCGGAAGGGAGCAGTCTCCATGGCTGGGTGGTGATGGAGTCTTCTCGAGGAACTAGTTGCTTCTCTCTGCATTTCTCAAAAAGAAAGGAATCACGATTGCAAACCCCCCCGGCCTGGGTATCCTACTGCAACTTGAACCCGTGGCAGAGCTAGGCTCCCAGGGAGGCGGTGGGGCACAGAGAAGGCAGGACCACTGACTCCAGCCAGTTCTCACCCCAGATGCAGCCCCACAGCCCTGAGATGGAGCGGGCACCTCCACCCCTCATGGTGGCAGAGGCTGGTTGAGAGGAGGGGCACCAAGGTGCACAAAGGTCCGGCACAGTGCCCGATACACAGAAGGCACTCAGGACATGGCTGCTTTCATTATTATGGGGAGAGCTTACTCCAGTCCACCCTTTGTTCAGGAAAAAAAAAAAAAAAAAAAAAGGGCTGTCGTTGTCTAATGTTTCACTTGACAAGAAGCCAGGACTCGAGAGGACTGGGTATTCCCCGGGTATCCTCTTGGCAAAGCCCTGGGCCTCTGTCTATGCAGGGTCTCTTCTAGCCTCAAAGACTCCCAGCTCCCACCCCTGACAACAACAAAGTCCATGTTGGGGCCCAGGTCTCCAGCACCTCACATCCACCCCCAGCTTTCCCTGAGCCCACCAGACTGCTGTGGCCACTCCAGCCACCTGGGATTGCTCCCCCAAGGCCAGCAGAGCCCATCACAGCTGCCTAAAACAGGTAAACAGCTGTTTCCCACGACCCTCTTCCCACCCTCACACCGTCCCTACAGACAGTCCTCCCCTCCCCTGGCTTCCACTTCTCCATGCTCCCCCAGTGTGCATTGACCAGCTCCTGACACAAGCCCTGGACTTCACTCCTCTTTCCATCATGAAACCCCAGCCTGGGGACCTCTCCCATCCAAGGCAAGGCATTGGCTCCCTAACAAAATATCCCAAGCCCTGGGAAAGCACCCCACCACACCGCAGACAGGGTGGGCAAGCCCTGGACCCTGCATTCTCATGCTTGTTAGACAGAAGCAATGACATCAGCTCCCATCTGCTGAGAGCCTGCTATGGGGTATGTGTTATTCTCATGAAAGCCCCTGAAGTAGGCATCATTAGAATCATAGGCAGACCATTAAACTAAATCCGGGGCAGGCCAAGTGAGTGGTCTAACGGCATACAGCCAGGCAAGTGCAAAACTGGGCTGCAGGCTTTTCTGTCCATTTCCAAACTCCCACCACCCACTTTCCACCAGGTAAACCGGCCCCCTGCAAACTGTAGCCCACAGGCCAGATCAACCTGTTTTTGTAGGGCCTGTGAGCTGAGAATGGTTTTTGTATTTTCAAAGGGTTATAAGAAAAGAAACAAACAAAGAACATGTGACCAAAAACCATATGTGGCCCACCAGGCCTCAAATATTTACTACCTGGGCCTTTCCAGAAAGTTTGCCGTACCACAGGGCCACCCAGGAACATTCAGTACCAGGCACTGGGTACCACAGACATGAAGTGAAAGGGTCACCAGAGGGAAGATGGAAGGACACTCAGGCCATCCTTCTATGTGACCCATCAGCTTCAAAACCATTTTCAAAATAGTGTTTAGTAGCGATGAAATCAAGCTACAGAGAACACCAGGAGTTTCTCTCTTTGCAGGCTTCACGGCTTATGATGAAATATTTCACACACAATGTCTCTTTCACGGAGTTAGAGTCCCCATTTTTTGAATGAAAAACGGAAAAGCTGAGAGCTAACATGACTAACTTAGGGGCCCCTGGTGAATATCCCCCCCAGGTCCCATGACCTCAAGGCCAATGTTCTTTCCATCACATGGTGGCTGCTCTGGCCCCCAGGGCATCTGGCCAGAGAAGCTGGGCACAGAGAGACCAAGAGCAACCCAGGCAGGGCTGCGGGCGGCTGGGCAGAAGGCGGAGCCACTGTGGTGGCCGCTCCTCCCAGGCCACCCTGCTCTTTTCATACGGATTGAATTTATATGCATCTCAGATTTCTGTTTTCAGCAGAGGCCCAACTCTCTTGGAGTTGTTTCAGCCACTGAGTCCCAGTACCCCAAGAGGAGTACCCCAATTGCTGCATCTCAGGGGTGATTCTAGCTCACATCCAGCAGGCTAAATAACTGTCCCCCAGGGCAGGGAAGCCTGATTTCCAGTTGCAGCTCTCCCACTTGCTGGCTGGATGACCCAGGGTGGGCCAGCGTCCCTCTCTGAGCCTCCCTTCCTTCCCTAGTAGCAGAGTGAATGATCCCCACCCCGTCCTTCACCCCTATGGGACTCTGGGAAAGGGAATGAGGTCATGTCTGTGGGCTGCCTGGCGGAAGGAAGCGGCAGGGGGAGTACAAGGTAGTATTATCTTCTGGGTTGAGCTGGGCAGTTGCTACGAAGTTGCTGAAATGTGTAAGCATTCCAACGACCTCGGGAACCCGTCGTGGGAATGTCACGGGAAGGCAGTGTGTCAGAACGGGCTTGGGCTTCCGAGTCACCACGGCGTGAGTACAAACCCCAGCTCAGCTACTTCCCAACTTTGGCAAACAACCCAGTCGCTTTCGGCCTCAGTTTTCTCACCTATAAAAAGAGAATAATCCCAACCACAGTTTGGTTGCTTGGTTAAGGATTTGAAAAGATGATCCCTGGCATAGGTGAGCGCTCATTATGACGACTGCTGTGGACCTGTCGTCTTGTCAGGACACCTCTTTGTGTTTCTCCATGAACTATCTCCAGATAAACACGAACATCCTCCACCTGTGCCCTTCCAAGGAGCGCCTTCTGCAGTGGGGATAGCTGGGCATTCTGAGCACTTCCTTTTGAAAAAGAAAAATTAGAACCGAGGCAATGAACACAGGCCTTTTCCCCAGCATCACCCAGGGAACCTGTGACCCACAGGGCCAGGGGTCCTAGGTCCAGAGACTGAGGGAGGTCAGGTACTCCCTGGGTCCCTTTCCCCTGGTAAGTGGTGGAGTCTGGTCACCACGATTTCTGAACTCAACAGTCCCAGCCTTGGCAAACCGAAACTCCCAGCCTGCCAGCAACCACTGTCTTCTCCCTTACCCAGGAGCAAAAGAAGGGCCTCAGCGGGCCCCCAGGCGAGTGGGATTTTGTACAGACAGAAATGGACAATCTGCTCCTGGCATCTTTTTAAGACAGGAAGGGATGCAAAGATTGGGGGCTGGACGCATCTAGAAAAGGCTTGCTTCCCCAGGCATCCCCAGTCCACGTGCAGAGGAGCATGGGACAGTGGTGGAGGTTGGTGGGGCCGGGGCCAAGGCCAGGGAGGAAGTGGAGAGATGCATCCAGCAGAGGGTGTGAGAATCAGCCACAACTGGCCGAGACTGTCGGAATTAGTCACCAGTGTTGACGAGTTCAGTCGGTTACATAACAGCCTCCCTGGCTCGCCGTTAGCTCTCCTGAGCTGGGGCTCTCGGGGGTTAAGGGTCTCTGGCAGGGAGGGTCACATCCTGGGAGCCCAGGGGCAAAGGTTCTCGCACAAGCCTGCCCTCCCCAGTCCTGCTCCAGCCCTGCGAGGCCAGAAGGAGGCGCCAGCTGTTCAGCTCCTGCCTGAGTCTTGCCACCTTGTCTCCAGACCATCCCACGCTGGCCTCGCAAGGTTGCCTCTCTGGCCTGAGCACAGAAGATGCTCAGACAAGGAGTTAAATATGGATCTCAGCTCAGGGCAGCTCAGTAGCCCACTTCCCCGCTGAATCTATGATGATACATCATTATAATGATTATTATCAATAAATATTTAGCAAGCACCTTTAGTTGTGGCCCCGTTGGAGGCACTGTAGGAGCTACAAAGATGAATAAGATGCAGATGTACGGCAGCAGCAGGAGCTTGGGATTGCGATGCTTTTCCTCCAGAGGGGAGAGCGTGTTCAGAGAGAGGGACTCTAAGCAGGTGGCTCCGTTTTCTGCTTGAGGTCAGATTGAAACCCTGTGTAAAGGTTGGCACAGCCAGCCTCAACCCCAGATGCCCAGGATAGGGTGGGATTCTTGAGGCCAGATTTCTTGCTGATGTACTTACCCACTGCACATGGCTGAAAATAAAGAACAATAAATGTCTAACATCAGTAATGGATGGTGATGATGATGACAAAAATGATGTTAGAAAAGAGTATACAATTTTGCCCCAGCACAGTGGCTCATGCCTGTAATCCCACCACTTTGGGAGGCCAAGGCAAATGGATCACTTGAGATCAGGAGCTCGAGACCAGCCTGGCCAACATGGTGGAACCCCATCTCTACTAAAAACACAAAAATTAGCTGGGTGTGGTGGTGGGTGCCTGTAATCCCAGCTACTCAGGAGGCTGAGGCAGGAGAATCACTTGAACCCGGAAAGCAGAGGTTGCAATGAGCTGAGATCGCGCCACTGCACGCCAGCCTGGGTGACAGAGCATGACTCCATCTCAAAAAAAAAAAAAAAAGAGAGAGAGAGAAATGAGTATACGATTTTGGCCCAAAGCCCCGGGAACTTCAGCTCTTCCTTCCTGCCTATTGGCATTTCTGTTACACTCCACTAGACAATAGAAAGCCAGGAGCAGAAGCTTGAGAAACATTTAAGAATCACTCAAGCAGATCTTCGGACTCCAGGCAGGGCTCAACTGAATCATCCAAGAAGAGTCACCGTTATAGCAGCAGGTGAACTTAGGAGTGGGTTCGAAATCCAGGAGTGGGGTGACAGCCTCTTGGGCCCTTCCTCTCTTTCTCATGCCTAAGGGAAAGCCCCAGCCCAGGCTCTCAGGAGACAGTAATAACCACCAAGGGCCAGATTGCCTCCTCATTAGCCTACCAGATTCATGGTAGTTAAGAGCCGGAAGGAGTCTCAGTTCAGCCCTCTCATTCTATAGATGAGAACACTGAAGCCCAAAGAGGAGAACTGACTCACCCAGGGCCACACAGCAGAGATGGGTCTCAAACTCCCACATCCTTTTATTATACTGTGGAAACCAGAGAGAGGTGCGGGAGGGGACGAATGTGGGGAAACTGTCTGCCTCCTGAGCCTGCAGAGGTCTGTGGGATCCATACCCCCCGCTTAGCTGGCTCACTATCAGGCAGATGACAGCTTCACGTGGTGGGAGACCAACCGCCCCAAGGAGGCCACACAAATGGCCATGGAGCCAAGTCAGGGTGTGCAGTTTCTAGAAGAGCCTTTCCTCTCTGCTTTGCTCCCTGGAAAGAGCAAAAGGCTCACTCACTCCTAGGCCTGCCGGCAAATTTCTGATGAGAAATCTACTGCAGCTTCTAACCCCAAAGATCTCCTGGGCATCTACTTGGTGTAAGCTTTTCCAGCAATATTGAAAGCCAATTAGAGAAAAATTAAGGAATTAAATAGAAAAATTTGTGTTGGTTAAAGCCATTGAAAATCATTCATTCACTCAACACACGTCTACAGAGTGAGGATTCAGTCACAGAGATAAGGTCTCTGATCTTAATACACCCGCAGTCCGGTAGGTAAGGTAGAAAAATCAGCAGTTATCCCAGGGACTCTCATAGCTACAATGTAAGATCCTGGAAGCACCAAAAGGGAGCACCCTGTGGGTGGGGTGGCCAGGGGTCTAGCGCAGCTTCCCGGAGGTAGACATCAGACCCTGGGGCTTAGAGAGCCTCTGAAAGCCCAGAGCCCACCCTGAGAAAGATAAAATTTGATCTATTTGCTTTCATTTTCTACTTTATCTTCATCCCTCCTCTCCTTCCATCTGAACATACCCCGTCAGCAGCCCCTCAATCCTGCTCTATCATCAGACTTTCCCATCTTCTTCCCCATTTGGGACCCTCAGCCCACACCCTCAGCCCACACCCGATCAAACATGTAGAATCAGCAGAGGTTGTGGGGAGGGGCCCCACTCATGCCCAGACAGATGTGCTCTGTTCCCCGCACAGCTGTCCGGCAGCAGCCCATCTGTGCTCACTTCCTGCCTCCCAGCTCCAGCCCCTCACACCTCCCACGCAGGGGTGGGGAAGTCTGGTCCTGAGATTCATCCCAAAGCCAATGTTGAGGCTGCCACTAGCCTGGCAAAGCCCCAGACCCTGGCTCCCGCCCTCCCCACTCCCCCACAAGGAGTGGTGGCCCGGGAAGGGCTTCAACAAGGTGGAGACTTTGCCTAGTCCACTCTGGAGGACTCTGCCTTGAAGTTCAGCTTCAGTCTCTTGGCAGCCGTGAGAGCTGTGTAGCTCTGAAGTTCTCCCAGCGTCATGTGTCCACATGAAACACGCCAACATCACTGATCTGATTTCATTATTTTGTCAAAATTAAAAGAAGGCTGCTTCACTCGAGCCAGATGTATCCAAGGGAAGAAAATTATATTTTCAAGAGAGTTTGAGGCACAAAGCTGTCCCACCTTGATTGTTGTCTCCTTGTCGGAATCCATGTGGCCCCCAGTTTCGATGCTGGAAGGTGGGTTCTGCATTGCTGAGAGATAGTTTCTGGAAACCTGCTTGTCTCTGGAATGCTCACAGCTCCCTCCTGGCTCCCGAGCAGGGAGCATCTATTCTCTAGGAATATAGAGATGGGGCAGGCAGCTGTGTGGTTCCCATGGAATGAATACCCCTTAAAGGTAGGAACTATTAATGGTGAGATTATTAATTGTTGTATCCCCTGTAGCACACAGCCCTGGCTCTGTATATGGCGGGCACTTGATAAGTGTGCACTGAACTAAAGGTACCAGGATACTTCCCTGACCACACACCCGGGCCAAACAGGCAAGTGAGGTATCTGATTAACCCTCTCCATTTGCCCTTAGGAAACTCAACTTGGGCAACGGGGAAAAGAGGAGACATAGCAGGAATACGTCTCCAGCCTGGAGAAGGGATGGGGTGGTGAAGGAAGGAGAAATTGGACTGTAAAATGAACGGGCATCCCCAGCTAAACCCACAGTCTTTTCTTGAATGTCATGTCCTAATGCATGGGGAATTAGGCAGAAAGATGACAACCTCTTCCCTTTTCCTAGAAACAGAAATGCCCCAGGAGGACTTGCAAACTCTGCAATCCTGTATCTCCAGAATAATGGCATTGCCTTAGTGGGAACCAGCTTCTGCAGGCAGAAATGAGCCCCCAGAACAAGGGCTGGGGCCAATAACAGGAGCAGAGAGCTAGCCCAGACTTTCTGGTTGCAAGAGGAGGTTCCCTTCCGTGACCACTGATTGTAAATGATTCTAGTTCACCCCACTCTCCCCGCTGCATACACAGACACACACAGTCTTGATATACGACTTTGGGTGAGAGGCAGTGCGGGTCCTTCTCCCACACTGGAAACCCATTAACCAAGGGTATGAATTCAGGCCTTTTGGATTGCTCCCTTAAAGTGAGCTTCCACAGGGTCTATGGCCAGGCAACCGTAGACTTAGGTTACTTTATTTGGTAAAGTATCTAAGAAAAGTTCTTTCACAAAGGCGTTCTTGTCACCTTTTTTTCCATTTTACAAATCTGGCCACTATGGTTGTGACAGAGTCCCTGAGATTCAGATCCCAGCCTGAAAACCCCCATCTCCTGATAAGCCTGAGCCTAATGTAACAGACAGGGAGCGTGGGACCAGACAGGGTGGCTCACATCTGTGATCCCAGCACTTTGGGAGGCCAAGGTAGGAGGATTGCTTGAGGCCAGGAGTTTGAGACCAACCTGGGAAACAGCAAGACTCCAACTCTATAAAACATAAATTTTTCTTTAAAAATTAGCCAGGCATGGTGGTGTGTGCCTGTAGTCCTAGCTACTCGGGAGGCTGAGGTGGGAGGATCACTTGAGTCCAACAGTTCAAGGCTGCAGTGAGCTATGATCATACCACTGCACTCCAGCCTCGGTGTCCAAATGAGACCCTGTCTCAAAAAAGAAACAAAAAGAAAGAGAGGATGGTTGAGTGGATGGCTGGTGATGAGAGGAGTGGGTGACAGACAGCAGGAAGGCAGGCTGATCTGCCAGCAACAGGCAAAGAGGCCAAGGGCCCCATCCACATCTGGGGCCTCTGAGGCAGGCTGCCTGGCAGAGGAGACGGCTTTGTTTTAGGAACAGTGATTTATGCTTCTTGTGGTTTCAATCAAGAGCAACCCAAAATGTTGTGTAAATACAAATATATAGGTGCACAACACACACACAGACACTCACACACAGACACACACGCTCCTCCTTCTCCAAGTCACAGCCTCCTGTTTCAGCAGCCCAGCAATGATTTGGGGCCTCTCTATCTACCGCAGATTTAGGAGAAAGGGAAAATCCGCATTCACACATTCACCTGGATTCTTCCCCTAGTTCATCAAGATAGGGAAGACCTAAGGTCTCACACGTGTTCCTGGACGTCAGACCCAAGTGTCCCAAGGCAACTGGGATTTGCACGGAAGCAGCAGGGGTTTGTTCCAACCAGCCCCAAGAGTGGCAGGTTGTCTTGGGAGCCCTAGAGCTCACAGGTCTCTCCCAGGCATGGCAGCATCTCTAGGCGTCTGACTTGAGGGTCTCTTCCTCTGCTCTCCTACTTGTGGGATCTTAGTTCCGAGTGGTCACCCTTGCCAGCCCCAACCCTACCCAGAAGCACAGGGCTTGACCTTGGAGCTCCTGCAGCATGGATTCCCTGGGACAGATTTCACAACCCAGCACTGAGTTTTACCACAAGTTTCAGACAAAGAAGGTGTGTTGGAGCCGAGAGCATGCTTCTGCCCGCTGCGTGGGCGTCAAGTTCAATGCCTTCTTGTCAACACTTGAATGTGTTGAACATCACTCACAAGGGCATTCTTTAAGAAACCTATTAAGTTAATTACCCAGGCATTTTTTTCTGTCTCTCTCCCCATATCCATGCATCTCATATAAAAAGAAATTTGGCTTTCTTCCTCTCTGAGATACTTTTGATGTAACTCTTCTCCCCTCGGCACAATAACATCTTGTTTATTTCTCTAAGTCAGTCAGGGTGGCTGCACTGCACAGACTGACCCCTTTGCTCAGGTGTTAGTTCCGAGGGTAACTGAGAGAGAGTGAAGCTTGACCCTAGGGATGGGGGAGTGGCCCATCCGACCCCCTCCTTTCTAACTGCCCAGCCAGAACACGATCACAAGGATGAGAATAGTGAAGGAAAAAACCAAGCTCCCATGGGGTATTCCCTTCCTTCCCATAGAAGGTGAAACAGGAGTCACCCCGATGGGCAGGTCAACAAGTACCTACAGAGCACCAGCCATGTGCCCAGAACCATCCACCTTGATTTTGGAAGAAGAAAAAATTCTGTCCAGATAAATGTTTCCCAATTCCAGCCCCATGCACATCCAAGCCCCTGGGAAAATGAAAGCATTAATTTATCATCAAGAATCACAAACTGAGAATCAGGAGACGTAGGTTCCAGATCCACACCACTGCCCGTGACTGGTCCTGTGGATGCCGTGGCCCTGAATTTGCTCCTCTGTAAAAGGCAGGGGGTGGACCTGGCTAAAGGGTGGCTGACCTCCGTTGCAGCTCATTGGTGCCTGCACAGCTGGCCGCAGCTACCCACCTGGCTGCAGCTACCCACCTGGATGGGGAATCTGCTCACAGGAAGGGAAGGAAAGGAAACGCTCTGTTCAGACAGTGAGCAAACGAGGGCCATCTCAGAGAGTTGATCCACATGCTGTGTTTGGTGGGTGTGCCCTTGGTGCTGACACCCCTGTCCAGGGAGGGAGGAGATGCAGGGCCTGGGGTGGGCATGGCTCTCCAGCTGTAGCTGGGTAGGTGGAGGCCGTGAGCCTGGGAAGACAGCTGTACTCCTAGGCTGACATTACATTGATGGGATGTCTTGCCTACGGAGCTAAAACAAGAAGAGCTGCAGAGAGGTCCACAGAGACACGTGGAGGAAGCACCAAGTAACCAGGCCTTGGCCTCCCAATCATTGTATTATGGGAAGTCAGGGCTGCCAGCTATGATAAAGGAGGAACACACCCTACAGCTTCCTTGCCAAGACCATACATAAGCAAAAAGCAATTTTTAGAACTTTCCAGCCATCCCCACTCTCCTTCCTACTTCCAGGAAAACAGGAGCCCTGGAGCAGATGCAGAAACTCCATGAGTGCTATGGGACACCCCTCCTGTTCCCACATCCCACACCCACCCCAGTCCCCCGAACCAGGACTGTCATCTCCCCAGTCCCAGCAGTGGCACCACCCAAATTCTCCGCAGACCCATCTGGGTACACAGAGCAAAAAGCATTGATGTGGTGAGGCCTCTCTGCAGAATCCCAGAGTTCAGAGGTACCCAAGGGGTCCTCTGGGCCAACACCCTTCCCCCAGGCAAGTCTGCGCCTATATCATCCAGGACTCGTGGAGGCCTCTCCTGTCCTCCTGGGGTGTGTAGTGGTGGCCGAGAAAAGGCCTACCCTGCATGTGGGAGCCTCGTAGCTTCCAGGGGGGCTCTCTTTTTCTGGGATGCTCTTGCTTACAGAGAACCCCAAGACTACCAGAAGCTGTTCCACCCACCTCCCCACCCTCCCTCTGACTCAGGACTACTGACAGTCTGGTGAACTCTGAGTCACACCCCCTCCTCGTTCTCCCCGCAGACCACCCCCATCATGTGCAACCCAGTAGAGAAGAATGCTGGGGAGGGGGAGAAGAGCAAGTGGAGCCCAAGGACTTGACCCTGAGCAGCTGAAGGTTGGGAAATTAGGATCACAAGCCCTCAGTGCCCTCTCCCCCCGAGGCATCTAGCATGCAGTTTCGCTCTGATGCAACTCTCTGCCAGGCGGGTTCTGTGACCCAGCATCCCAGAGGCTTGGACACCTTCTGGGGCAGGAAGAGAAAGTGTCCTCTTCTCTCCACATTGCGGCCACATTCCATCAATACAGACTGATGGGCTTCCGTCCCCTCACCCTGGAGGGCTCCTCTCAATGGTCCATCCAACCTCACCCATAGGCTTGGAGCCATCATCGCACCCAAGCAGCCTAAGTGCAGCTCCCTCTTGGAGAAGGGCTCCCCTTTTCTCTCCAGATCTGGGGAGATCTGTAAACAGAGCTTGGCACAGGCTTATTGGTCTGCCTTCCTCACACCTCCCTGCCTGGGTGTGCGCCTGCATGTGTGTGCACACGCATGTGGATGTGCCCCAGTTGCTCAAGTTGACTAAGAGTCTGAGCATTGCATAAGCCAGGGCCCGAGTCCAGGCAAGGGCCAGCCTTTCCTCCGCTCTCCACCCAGGCTGGGACGAACCTCTCCTCCAGCGCCAGGACCCACAGCTCTGTGGGAGAGCCTGCACGCGGCCCTGGGCTCCTGCTCCACAGTGCTTGTGTGAGCACACACTCACACATTCCCTGAGAAAGCCCCTGGGGCCTCTGTGGGAAGGCTTTCCGGGAGACTTTTATGGCCAAAGAGGAAGGAAGTCCATCGTTGGAACAGCCAGGGCCAGGCAGCGGGCAAACGCCGGCCAGGAGTGGAGTCAGGCTGCAACCTTCCCACTGTGAATCCTTTAACCCTTTTCCTAGTCTCAAGCCGCTCAGTGAGGCAGGGCCAGGTTGAAAAGCAACATCCCCTGGGGTCCCCCTGCCACCCCTCAAGCCCCCTGCCCCCATGTGCATGCACACCCATGCACGCCCCACTCGCCCTGCTGCTCACACTGGCTCACCCAGCTCTGATCACAGTAGGCTCCTGCCCAAAGAAACACAAACCTTGAGGCTTGCAAGAAGTCATCTTCATTATTTTACTGAAGAGGCCACAGAGACCCACAGATCAGGTGACTTGCCCAAGGTCACCGAGGTTCAAGTCCAGAACCCAGGAGTCTGTGGCCTCTCACAGGCGCTCTACAGGAGGCTAGGAACAGCAGAGACCCTGGATCCACACAGTGGCACTTGAGGAAGGGACAGAGCCTAAACAAGGGTGGGGGCACCCCCAGGGACTTCCCAGGAGTCCAGCACTTACTATCACCCAGAGCTTTGACATCTACTACAGTAGCCACTTAACTGCCAGTGGCTATTTCAATTTAAATTAATTCAAATTAAATAATTTCACATGTGGCAGCCCATAATAAATAATAAATTTATAAATAATTCCAGGTGTGGTAGCTCATGCCTATAATCCCAGCACTTTGGGAGGCCAAGGCAGGAGGATCACCTGGGAGTTCAAGACTAGCCTGGGCAACATGGTGAGACCCCTATCGCTAAAAAAATTTTAACATTATAAATCTTAGCTGGGTGTGGTGATGCAGACCCATAGTCCCAGCTACTTGGGAGGCTGACATGGGAAGATCACTTGAGCCCGGAGGTTGAAGCTGCAGTGAGCCGTAATTATGCCACTGCACTCCAGCCTGGGCGACAGAACGAGAGTTAAATAATTCTTTTTACAACTCCATTCCTCCGAACTTTGATGACCACAGGCAGCTGGCAGCTACTCTACAGTACAACACAAAGAGAGGACATCTCCACCATCACAGAATGTCGCATTGGGCAGCGCCAATCTGGAGGGAGGCAGATTGGGGATCGGATGGTCAGAAGAAATCTGTTCTCTGATGGAAGGCTGAGGTCCTCTGTGAAGGAAAGAGGAAAGAGAGGAGGGAGGAGAGGAGGAGAGAGAGGAGGGAGGAGAGGAGGAGAGAGAGGAGGGAGAAGAGGAGGAGAGGGCAGAACAAAGGAGGGGACGGGGAGAGGCTGGAGAGAAGAGAGAGGACAGGGAGGAAGAGGCTGGAATCGGAGAGAAGGGGAAGGTGGTGAAGGGAAGGAGAGAGGACCCAGCTCTGGCTGAGATCTGACTGAACCGGGGGAGACTAACACTCTCCCCACCCCACCCTCCATCCTAGTCCAGAAGGGCCAGGGCCCAGAATCACAGATACCGCAATCAGTCAGGGGCCAAAGAGACGGCACCTGGTGGCTTTCCAGACCCAAAGTGCCCAACCTGCTTCCAAATTGATCAGCCCTTGTACCCAGAGCTCTCTCTACCCCCAGGGTGGCCTCCACACCTCAGCACCTGGATTCACAGAGAGACACTCCTTGCTCTGTTCCTCTGGGGGTGGGGCAGATCTAACAGGGAGGACCCTGTGGTCCTCTTCATATTCACTTCAGCAAAAATGTCTCTTGCAGGAGAAAAAAAGAAAGTTGAATATAGTAATATGAAAAGGCTTCTCCTGCCACGAGATGGGTATATTTTTCAGACCACAGGACAATACTTTGATTCAATTCCACAGACACATGAGCAGTCCATTTGTCACTTTCTCCCATATTCTTCTAAGCAAACATTTGAGCAGCATCATTGATCTTGGCAAAGAGCATCACCTGTGAAGTCAGAAATACTTGGGTTAAATTCCAGTTCTGCCGCCTAATGATTTAGACAAGGCGCTGCCTCCCTGAGCCTCAGTTTCCTGCCTTGTGGGCTGTGGTGACGGAAGGAGAGCTCATGGGTAGGGTGGACCCTCGGGATGTGAGTTCCTCCCCTTGTTCCCCAAATACATCCTGTGTGTCTTTCTCCTGTGTTATGGGCAAGAGATGGAGAACAGGAAAGGGATCCTCTCACATTGCTCTCAGGCAGAGGAGAGGCAGAAGGACAAATGGCTGTGGTCCCAGGCCGAGTGGCGGCCACAGCACAGTAGGGTGAGGGGAGGGAACAGTGGGAGAAGGAAGGCTTCACAGAGGAAAGAAGTGTGAACTGGACTGGAAAGATAAAGAGAATCAGAGTAGTGCACTTGAGACTGAGACCATCCATGAGCCAAGCTCACAAGGAACTTCATCAACTCTTCTCAGTTGAGCTAGACAGGGGCTCTGAAGAGAGGTCTCAGCCTGGGATCCGTGAAACCTTTAGCCACGGGGCCCCAGCCTCTGCCCCTGCCCTGAATCACCAGGGCTACCCCACATCCCTGCAGGGCTCACTCCCCCGATGCCTCTGTGGGACCCAAGGCTGGGGACTTGGTGACTCATCACACCACTCTCAGCCCTCCCCACCACAGTGCACAGGGTCCCCTAAGTCAAGAGGGTGCTGGAGAACGTGGCGTGTCCCTGTCTCAAAAGCTTTCTGCCCCCAGGCCCGCGCATAACCCAGGAGAGAGCTGGGAAGATCTAGACGGGCTCTTCCATCCAACTTGAGCAAGTCCAAAGTCTCCAGAGAAATTCCAGCAAAGGGAGAAAAAATATTCCCTTCCCTTCAGAATCAATTTTCTGAACACAGCCCCTCTTTGTTCTGAGGTGTAGACAAAAGAACATTAGACTATGAATCAGGAGACTTAGATCATGGGCCAGGACACCTGCATTCCATTTGCTGATCTGCTGCCGACTGGAACTCCCATCTCGGGCAAGTCATTAACCTCTCCAGAGCTTGTGTCCCCATCTGCAAATGCTACCCTGTCTGCCTCCCGGTGAAGGAGGATTAGGTGATACTGCGGTGCACAAGGGCCCGAAACCCCTGGAGTGGAGAGTGCTGGATACGGGTCCAGGACTGTTGTTGTTACCATCTAACAACCATGGCACAACCCCCAGGTGACTCACCTGGCCTGTTTGCTCTCCAGTCTCCCCATCCAAGGATGTAGGAGCTGTACCTCTCTAAATGTTCCTCCCCTTCTGTCGTGCCCCCGTAGGAGGCTAAGAGTGACCTGGGACAGTGCATTTTCTGTTCTGCATTGTAAGAAGGCGATGTCTGCAAGAAGAGAGGACATGAAAAGGGGAGCTTGGTTAGGGGCACAAGGAACCTGCATGCTTGGGCTCCTCTGCCCTCCACTGACCCCAATTATCGGCAGATGGCCTGTAGGCAGGGCTGGGCCCGCGCCTGGCTGGGAACCGAGGCTGAAGACTGACTCATACATGAGTCTCTTTCCACCAGCAGACCCTGTCATGGTGGCCTGTGGCTCCTGTCCAGGCTCTGACCGGAAGACCACAGTTAGGCAGTTCTAGAACTCTGGGGAAAGCAGGTGGGTCCATCTCTTCATCCTCAAGGGCATTAGGGAGTCTGATTCTGCCCATCCCACCTCTCTCAGGTGCTACCAGTCACCAAGACTCCCTGGGCACCCACCAGGGGCTTGTCTATGGCTAGAAGATTGCATGTTGATTTCCACTACACACTTTATCCCAAGTGATTTTATGTTCCCCTGACCAATGTCTACAATCAAATTGGGAGAGGGAGGCAGAATTCAAAGAACAACTTGAGTCTCTCAGGAAGCTGGTCCTGGGAACACAGGGCAAGTATCTCTTTAAAAATACTCCCTGCACAGCAGGTCACACTGGCCTGCAGCCACAACCCCCAGGCTGTGATCTCACCAAGCTCCGAGAAGCCAAACAGGGTCAGGCTTGGCTGGTCCCCGAGTGAGCACGGAGACCTCCCAAGCAAAACACAGGTGTTGCTGGTGATTCAGCAGGCCAGCCCCACCCTCCGCGGAGTCTAGTTCTGCTCAGGTGTTGGAATTGCAACTGGGATGATTCAGGGAGCTCCTATCAGTACCTGGGCAGAGGAAAGGGGCGTGGTGCCACCAGCAGGTGCTGAATGCTCTTTCTGGCCTCCATGTGTGACAAGTGTTGACACTCTTCTTAAGAATCAGGGTGGATGCACTTCCTCCCTCCCTGTCCCCTGCCCATTTCCTAAGGCTGGTTGTTGTCAGCCATTGACCTAAATTCCTCAGGTTGTCTCAACCAGATAAGGGATGGAGGAGGAAAAGGCAGCTCCAAGGGGCTTCGGGCTCAGGAACCAATTAGCCCCCACTCCAAACAGTTGTGGTCTGGGGCTGCCAGCAGGCTCCTGGCTCAGACCCCAGGATGGTCCCTTCTGGTTTGGGAACAAGTAAGGATGAAAGGGGTCCATGAAATGAGGGCCGAGAGCCGTCATTAGCCTGTTTTATGAGTACACAGATATTCATTACACCTCAACCCCGTCATTAGAGGCTCCAGCAAGAGCTCAGGCCCCTTCTTTATTACAGTAGAAACTGAGGGGGTTTCTCCCCCAAAGGGAGCTCTGCTTCTGCTTCCGGGAAGGAGGTCCCGCCCAGGAGAAGGTCAGTAGCCTCCACTCTCAGGCAGGCCTGACTCTCACTGCCCTTGCTCACTCCCCAGCCCCAGCAGCTGGGCAGCCCAAGGGGAGGTCAGGTAGCCCAAGGAAGTGCTGATAAGGGCCTGGGGCTTCTTGGGGACAGGAGGCAGGCATAAGAGGCCTGGGCACTGGAGTCTGGCGTAAGAGAGCATTGGCTCCCCAGCACACAGCCTTTCACCCCCTGCCCCAACCGAGCACCAGTAGCTGACAGAGAGCCTATGCAGCCTCCTCCAGGAAGCCCTCCCGGCTCCCCTAAGGCTCTCTGCACCTCCTCTTCCTAGTGTTCATCACAGCTGTAATGATCTCTTGACTCTTGTGTCCTGCCAGACTGCAAGCCACCCCATACAGGGACACCACGCTTGGCACGTAGCAGGAACTCCATAGAGGTGGGCTGAGTTGACATCAGCCAGGATCCAGGGTAGGATGTATGAACTGGGGTGGAAAAAGGGGACTCTCTCCTAGCCTCAACTCCTCTCTCTCTGCGTTTTTCCACAAAGTGATGATCAGATGGCCTGGCTGCTTTCTCAAGGCCACAGTCAGCGAGTGACTGAAAAATAAATCCTCTGCCACTGTCTAGGCAGCGCCCCCTTACCTCCTAAATTTAATCCCTTCACATGAATGCCACTGAGCAGCTAGACAGGTCTCCCCTTGTCATCAGCCCCTTTCTGTCCCCAGAGGGTGACCACATCACTATAGGAAACACCCAGTGACAAAGACCAGCAGGGCCAAGCCCACACTTCCAGGGCCAGTCCCAAGAGCCTCTCCTGCTTGACAGGACCGCAGGCCGATGGGGGCAGAGGAGGGGCGGGGGCTCACCCTCTTTCCCATTAGGGCTGGCAGCACCACTGGTAATAGGTTGGAGCCCACCCCGCTGGTGCAGGCCATCGAGGCTGAATGGAGCGTAGCCAGACCCCACAGCGAGGACCAGGGGCGCAAGAGCTGGCAGATTAATCAACTGTCGTCTGCATTCATTAAAGGCCCCTTGCTTGTGTGCACAGCAGCCTCAGACGCCAGGGCAATTAACTGCTCACAGCAAAAAGTTCCGGGAGAAGTTTCTCTCAGCTCCCCGCAGCACAGCCTAGGGATAGGCCTGGTGTCCTAGAATCCCACACTCCTCAGAGGAAGGCCTCTGGAGGCCTAGCTTCGAGGGTGAGGCCCTGCCCTCGACCTAGGGCACGGTGGGCTTTGACTGGAAGGAGGCAGGGAAGCCCCAGATGGGGCGGCCTGGGGAGTCAGCAGCTGTCCCTTGATCTTCTTTGGGTCCCTCCCTCCGCTGTGACCCTGTCCCCTTTCCTCCCATCTCGTGTCCCTGGGCACTGTCACCAGGAACAGCTGGGCCCTCGTCATGGTTGTGCAAAGACTCATTTCAACACACTCTGAGACGGACGATGTTCCCCATGGGGACTTGAAGCCAGGCAGTATGGGCTGCCCCCAGCCCCGCTCTCCTGACCGCCGGGGAGACGGTGGCGCTGGCTTCCGAGATGGTCAGGGTTCCTCCTCTGCACACAAACCTTCCTGCCACCTATGGGACTCAGCTGAGCGGCCCTTAACAGACAGCCCCCCACTGATGGAGTGGCACAGTGGCCCAGGTTCCGCTGGCCTTGCCCGAGAGAGCCGTGGTCCTCCCTTCCTCTCCTGGGGCTCTGTCAGTACCCAAAGCATTCCTAGAACATGGGACCAACTGTGGGCTCCAGGTGGAGTTCACTGAGCACAGGCTCAGGGTTTTTTGCTGTGATCGCCAAGCTCCCCGGATTGGCATTTGCCTGCTGGGCACTGTAAAAGTGCCACAACAGAAAGAGAACAGTCCCCAGGCCTGGCAGACAGCGGCAGGGCCCTGGATGCCGGCAGGCCCTGGTGGGCCACATTCACTGTTCCGTTGGCTCAGACAAATGAATCTGGGTTAACACAGGCAGGCAGGGACACGAAGGCCCACCACACAGGCCTCGGCACGACCAAGGCACGTGAGAACGGCAGCTCAGCAGAGATGGCAGCTGGCTTGGGCACCTCGGAGGAGGGAGACCCAAGGAAGTCGCCTGACTGCTGGCCTCCTGCTGGGGCCAGGGCCCTAGAGTTGATCCTGACCTGCAAACCTGGGCTGCCCTGTGCCCTCCTCTGGTCTGTAGGCAACACGGAAGAACCACTGTTCTCTCGCCTCTTCCATCCCGTCTGTCTCTTCCCAGACCCTGAGGTCCCTGAACGCCTGGAGGACAAGCAACCCTCCCTCCTCACGGAGGGTAGGTGCGGGGAGCATGATCTGGGGAAAGGAGCCAACAAACATCTCTGTGTGCCCAGCCCTTGCCCTTCTCCCCAGGAACTTCGAGGCTCAGAATAGCACACCCAGAGTCGCTAACCTGGGGCCACTTTGCCTGGCTCTAAGCAGGGGCAAAGGGAAAGGGCTGTGTCTCCTGCCTTCTCAGGTCTGGCCCAGCCCCTCTGAACACCCAGGAGCCCAACCGGTCTGAAGGGTCTGACTTGAGAGCTGGGGCCACAGAGGAAAGGGGAGCCCTGGGGCGGGGCCTCCAGAAGGAACAGGAAAGGAGGCACCATCGGGAACCGGGGCTCAGATGGTTCCCACCACAGCTGCCACCACAGGTCTGATGAGGAGTCCCCTTCCCTGCCCTGGGGAATCCGGTTGGAGAGCAGGAAGCCGCTGTGGTGGTGCTGGGGGCTTGACAGACTTTAGTGTGCATAGAAATCGCCTAGGGTTCTGTGAAGAGGAAGCTTCTGGTTCACTAGCTCTAGGGTTGAGCCTGAGAGAGATTCTGCGTTTCTGACAAGCTCCCAGGACACATTGCTGCTGCTCTGAGGGGCTGGGGGACTGGGGCCAAGTTCACCATCAGTCCCTTGAAAAAGAGCAAGCCGTGATTTGAGTAAGATGTAGAATGTTTCTGCTTCTTGTCACACTTTCTAATGAGCATAGCATTTCTTAGAGCTTCCAAATCTCGCCGGCATCTTTTCTTGCTAGAAATTCCCGACCTTTCTTCCAGAGTCCCTCTGTCTCTTCTTCCTTCCATCCATCCTTCCTTCCTTTCTTCCCTTCTGTTCACAAGCAGCCCCAGGCCTGGGCCCATTGGTGGGGAGGGAGAGAAGAGGCTCCAAAGGGTAGATTATGCTTTCTCTTCCCACCAGAGCCAAGTATGGAAACCTAAAATAGGGCAACGGAGGGAGACAAAGCAGAGAACAGAACGAGGAATCTGACTCCCACCTGCTGCTACCAGCCTTCCCCAAAGAGCCACAGTTGAGGCTCTTGGCTGTTGGGCACTCCCTCCCCCTCCATCCCCCCAGCCCAGGCTTTGTGGCCTGGGTTCCCAAGGACACCTCATCTCATAGGTGGCATATGAGGAGGGCAGAGTAAGCCAAGACAGTACCCGTCTTCTGGTTGGCAGTAGAGAACAGGATGGGTCAGGGTTGGGGGCTGAGGGGCCCTTCTTACCCAAATAGAGGGGAGGCAGGAGGACTGCTAGGGCCGGAGCTGGGGGAGAATGCTGAACCACTCTCCAGACCTGCGGCAGGGAGTGGGGGCATCACTCAGCAGTCACGGCCACTCAGGATCCCAAGGCATGGGGTTCCAGCTCACTCATAAGCCCTGGGGTACCACTCCCCAGGCCAGATGGATGCTAGGGGGCTGCTGGGCTGCCTCTGTCTAGCCAGAGTTAGGGAGCAAAGGTCTGGTCAGGTCACTTCCTCCCAGTGTATTGGTCCCCCCACTTCCTCCTCCTCTGCCTCTTGGAGGTGCAGCCACCCAGCCGGAAAGACTGGGTGCTGGATAAGAGATGGGGAGCGATAAGAGTCAGGCTGAGGAGTTAGCCCTACAGCTCTCTCCTCTCCAGCTGGGTTGCAGTTTCCCAAGCCCTGTTTGTCTTAGGGATTAACTGCACCCATTTCCTAATTGTTCTGCTGCAGCAGGGAGGGCAAGGCAACCTGCAGCCTCCTACATGCAGCACGAGAGGAGGGCAGCACCTGGGGCTGCCCCCCGCCCCATCCCGCCTCCTGGTTGACTGCCTCCTCTCCCACCTCTGCTCGGATGCAGCCCAGCTCCGCTGCCTCTCAGTCCCTGGGTGGGTAACAGACCAGCTTAGGTCTCACTCCCAGACCTCAGTGCTAATCAGTCGTCTGTTTGTCCTGGCCCCCTGCCCGGGGCCTGGAGATTCCCACACCCACTTTTCCTAATTGCATGGTCCCAGCTTCAGCCTGGCCACCAACCCCTTCCCAAATGCCCCCTTCTTCTGGTCCTCCCCACCATGCCTAGCCCCAGGCATACCCAGTGAAAGGCAGTCTAGGAGAGGAGTATATGAGTGCATGTGTGTGTGAGCATGTGTGTGTCTGTGTGTGCACATGGATATACGAGCATGTATGTGAGCTTGTGCCTCTGTGTGTCCATGTGTGACAGCATGTGAGTGTGAGCATGCATGAGCATGCATGTGTGGGTGTGTGAGCATGCTACAAGTATGAGTGTGTTGTGAGTGTAAGTGTGTGAACGTGTGTATATGTGAGTGTGTGGGTGTGTGAGCATGTGCCTTGTGAGTATATCATGAGTGTGCAAGTGTGTGCGTGTGTGTGACTTGTGCTCTCCTGTCTCTGGCCCTCTCGGACCCAGCCTAAGGTTGCCCCTAAGCCCCCTTGGCCTCATTCTGGTCCCAGCTCCAGCTTCTCCCATCTCACACCCTGCCACTCCCATTCCCACCAGTTCTGGAAAATTCTTCCCACTGCCGCGCTTCCCTTGCTCCCATCACTCCCAGGTTCTGGCCAAGTTTCCACTTGACCGCAGAGCCAGCAGTATCCTACTTGCTCTCTAGCCCAGGATCCTCTGTCTGACCCCCAAGGCCAGACCCCTCTCCGGAGGCCCCACCTGCTGGACAACATCTCTGACTCTCTCTCCTGAGCCGAGCCTGCCTGTGTCTGTCTGTATGTGGGATCATGTGTCTCCAAGGGATGGAGGGAAAGAGGAAGGAGTGAGGAGCGAGAGAAGGAAGGAGGCCGGGCTCAGATGGTGTCATTAGGAGCTATTAATGCCCCTCATCAAGGGTTATTAATAAACATGATGTGCCACTTGCTCTGCACACCCTGGCTGAGTACAGGCCCAGCGGGGCAGGCCCGATATTCACAGCTGAGTAACCTCCAAGCCCACGGCACAGCCATCAGCCTCAGGAGGCTCGCTCTGCCAGGAGACTTCACAGGATGGACTCCCAGGGCTCCAAGGGTGGACGGAGGCAGCATCCCCATCCTCAGCCCCCACACCATCTACTCCCCGGCAGCCACCGAGCCTTTCCCTCCAGGGTCCAGCCAGGAGCTCAGCCCAGTAAAGACCCTTACACTTGGACGGCGCTGCGGGACTTTAGAATATTCCATTTCCTAATTGCACCTTCACAACAGCTCTGTGAAGAAACCAGGGCAGGTATCGTTATCATCGCCACTTTATAGGTACGGAAACTGAGACGCTGTGAAATTAAGTGTCTTGCTCAAAGTCATGTAGCTAATTGGTAATGACATTGGACTGAAGCCCGGGCTGCCCTGTAGGAGAATGGCTGTGTTAGATGCTGAGTTGCTCATTGACTGAGGCTGCTTTGACTGGATGGCTCCATTTCCATCGTTCTTGTGGCTGCCAGAAATCAGCAAAGCAGGGCAGCAAGCCTTTGCTCTCCAAGGCATGGGGAGTGGGGGGATCCTGCACCTTAGCGGGGAATTTCCTGGACAGCGGGGATCTGAATGAGCGAACTCACGCAAAGACCCTGGCGAGATGCCCGCACACCACGGGCACTCCACGAGAGGTGGTTCCTCTTTCTTTGCCTGATGGTCATGACATAAACATTCAATTATTGGCCCCTAAGGAGGCTGGGGCAGGTGGAAAGCTGAATGGCCCATTCTTTCTATTTGTTTTTGTTTTGAGACAGAGTCTCACTCTATTGCCCAGGCTGGAGTGCAGTGGCATGATCTGGCCTCACTGTAACTCTGCCTCCCGGGTTCAAGCGATTCTCCTGCCTCAGCCTCCCAAGTAGCTGGGACTACAGGTGCCTGCCACCATGCCTGGCTAATTTTTGTATTTTTAATAGAGACTGGGTTTCGCCAAGTTGGCCAGGCTGGTCTCGAACTCCTGACTTCAAGTGATCCGCCCGCCTCGGCCTCCCAAAGTGCTGCAATTACAGGTGTGAGCCACCATGCCCGGCCTTTATTTGCTTCTCAGCTTTGCAATCTCATGCTGTAGTTGGGTGCAAAGTTGGCATCCACGGTGACAACCACAATGGTATTTAAAATCACATAAGAAGACAAGAACTAGTGTTCTAATAAGATGGCTATCCAAAATAGGTAAGAGAAAAGGAGTTGGGGAGCAAAAAATATAAGATTTGAGATATCAGGGAAATGTTTTTACGAGGAATACCCAATTCCCTATATGACTTCAGATAACTGAGGCATCCTGGCAACCTGAGGTTGATAGCAAAAGCTACTTTTGTTCTAAGTGTCTAGAAAGGGCAGTCTTCTATTTAAAGTGATATCAGTGCATAGTAATCATATTTAGCAACAAACTCCTGATATTTGCTTTCAACTTAATATTTCTGTCTACTTTTTTTTTATTTTTGAGACTCCCACTCTGTCACCCAGGCTGGAATGCAGTGGTGCAACAATATAGCTCACTGCAGCCTCGAATTCCAGGCTCAAGTGATTCTCCCACCTCCGCCTCCCGAGTAGCCAGGACTACAGGAACACACCACCTCGTCTGGTTAATTTTTGTAATGTTTGGTAGAAATGGGGTCTCGCTATGCTGCCCAGGCTGGTCTGGAACTCCTGGCCCCAAGCAATCCTCCTGCCTCGGCCTCCCAAACTGCTGGGATTACAGGCATGAGAAACTGCACCCCGACTCTTGTCTATTTCTAAGGGAAACAGGCTTAATAAGACCATATATTGTGTTCTTTATTTCTTTCCTTATTCTTAAGCCCACCCCTGAACCCCATCCAGAGAATGAGTGACCCATGACAGGCAAGGGTCAAAGGAGGTGACTCCACAATTTCCTATGGCTCAGTCTGCTCTCTGAGTATCAGGGACTGAAAGTAACTTGGGCAAGTTCCCCAAGCAGGAGTTCCCCAAGGGCAGAGAGTTGAGAGTCCCAGCCAGTACAGGCCCCAGAGGGACCAGGGGCTCGAAGCTGCCATCTGCGTGACAAGAAGCTTTGGAACCAAAATGCAAAGAAAAGAAAGATGTTCTCAGGGCAATTGTCTCTATGTGGTAGGATCCAGGGAATGCTTTTTCTTTCTAGTGCCTTTGTGTGTTTTACAATTTTTCTACAAGGAACATGTAGCCCTTTTACGACCTGAAACAAAAATTACTGTTTGTAAAAGGGAGGTGTTTGGGTTTGGGGGTCCAAGAGTTACCTGCTCTGAGTGAGGCCATTGATGACAAAATTCAGCCACATCCTGCTCTGACCTGCCACGTGGGCAGTGTCCCCAAGTAAAGGCCCACCCACGTCCTTTCTTGATAGGGAAGGCAGCTCAGCCAGCCAGCTGTCGTGGCCCTCCTGGGTCACAGTTACTGATCATTTGGAGAAGAGAAGAAGCCTTGCCTGGGATCTGTGGACCCAGAGTTTAGGTTGCTGAGAGCTTTGAGTCTCAGAAATCACAGGTACTGTCTGCCATTCCAGTCTTACCCCATCCTGCATTTCCAGCCTTCTCTTGAGATTCTTGAAGACACACATGCTGGTTCTGGCTTCAACAGACAGTGAGGTCATTTGAAATGTTCTCATATCTCATGCACACATTTATACATTGCTAGGCAGCTTTCTCAACCTAAGCTGCCCTTCCCCTCCTTTATCTTGTCTACTGGAGAACTGAAAAACTCCTATACATCCTTCAAGGCCCCATATCTAGCCTCCTTTCAATAACTTTCTCTGATCACTACCCCAAAACAGTTATCTCTTCCTTCTTCTCTGCTCCCCCAGCATGGCCTCTAGGCCTCGATTATTTAGGCCTGTCATTGTTATTTCTTTGTGATTTATCTGTTCTAGCAGATCAGAGGCTCCTTGATACCATGACCTATGTCTTAATTATATTTCTGCCTCTAACACAGGCCTCTCATTTATTCATTCATCTACCCATCTCCCCAGCTACCATTCCTCAGGGCCAGCTTTGTGCTAGATACTATCACACACACACAGCTGCAAGATGGTGTGACGTTTTTGGCAACCATACGACCTAGAACAAAGGGCCTGGAAAGCCTGTACTTTTCAAGACTCAGACACCCTGGGCCTTGGGAAATCTTGTCTCTTAACCTGGTGTCATGGAGGATGATGACATTCTGGGTGAAGCTCCTCCCATCCTGGGTTCAACCTCAAAAGCTCCTTACTCCAAGAAGCAAATCATTCTCCCTCAACCGCACATTGGTACATGGCTTAGACGGCTTTCTCAACTTAAGCTGCCCTTGCCCTCCCTTATCTTGTCCACTGGAGAACTGAAAAGCTCCTACACATCCTTCAAGGCCCCAAAATCTAGCTTCCTTTCAATAGTGCCCAACCCCACTTTGGCATCTGGAGATCCAGAGAAGTAACCAATTCCAGATTTGAAGCCAAACTAGGAATCAAAGCCCAGGAGTCCCATCGCCAGTCTGTGCCAAGATACCAGGATCTGCCATGCACCCATTGGCATCTCCTAAGATGATATTCACCAAGCTATCCCCACTGCCCATGAAGGCGCCAGGAAAAGGCCTACCAAGTCTTTGATATGGACATTTCTGGAGGGAAACGGGTCCATGAAATAACTGGCCATCCTACACCCTGGAGTCTAGAAGTACTCAGCTCCTAGGAGGGCTTAGATCTGTGCCTCCTTCTTCCACTTCCCACGGGCTTCATTCCACCCACCTCAGCGGCCATCCCTCCTCTCCCCAACCCCAGGGCAAAAGAGAAGGCCATGGGGTTAATTGACTGGAAGCCTCTCCCTGGCAGCAGGCAGTAGTCTCCAGAGCTGGGTCTTCTCTAGGCTGGCGTTAGGTGGTCCCTGGGGACCTCAGAGCCTGGGAGCTGTCAGTGCCTTCCGCTCACTTACCCTTTGTTAATTGCAGAATATACAGATTGCTGGGTAGCGCTTTCCAGTTCTGTGCCTTTTCCTGGATCCTTTGCCACTTGGCAGCCTGCAGGCAGCTGTGCAAAACAGCAAGGAGCTTTCTTGTTTGGTGCCAGTGTCAGAGAGCTTGGAACTCTGTTTTCATTTTCCCTTTTTTTCTCATTTCTTCCTCCCCACCCTCAAGTACTCTGTTTTGCTAATTTCTCCGTCTACTTTCCTTTATCTGCATGACACCTTTCTGTGCCTCACTTTCCAAGTTAGGGACTCTTCCGATGCCTGTCCCCCCATCCCCACCCTCCCCAATTCCCCCATCCCCACCCTCCCCAATCCCCCCATCCCCACTCCCACCTTTCACCCAGGGATCAAAAAGCAAAACTTCCCGCTCTGACGGGGGTTTGCACCCAGGCAGGAGAAGATTGAATCCTCCTGTGCAAATGGGAAGAGGTGGGAAAAGAGATTAAATCCTCCCTCACTCAAGGATATGTGCGACTGACCCTTTGCTCTGAGGGACCACGAGCCTGCATATCTGGGGCCTTCACAAATGCCCTGGTGGGTGGGCCACTGCCTACAGGTGATTGAAGGGGAGTGAGGGAACTGGGCCAGCATCCTTGCTGAGACTAGCAGTGAGCCATACCCCTTCCCCACACTGCAGACCTCACACACCAAATCCAGCCAGATCCTTTACCTAAGGGGTTCCCCAGGTGAGGGAGGAGTGTCACTGGACCCGCAAGTCTATGAAAGGCCTCAGAAAATGCAGCTCTCTGTCCCTATGGGGACACCCAAAGGATAGAGGTTGTTAAGTAGGGATGGCTCAAGTTGCAAGGGCTAGGCCCTGGGCCGGAGTGCCCATGGACTTTGACTCTACCCACCATGTGCAGAGCATCTCATGGGTCACAAAGATGGGCAGGGTGTAGTCCCCACCCTTGAGGAGCTGAAGCTTCTGTGGTTTCTCTCCTGTCCAGTGGGGCTAAAGATCTCTGCCCTTCCCCTGAATGGGATGTTGTGAGACCAATTGGTTGGATGGTTGCCTGGAGAATAAGGCTGAAAGCCTGTTACAAATGCAAGGTAATAGCAGTGGGGATAGACCCCTGGCTTTCAGCACCACGCTCTTTACCTGACCCAGATGGGACAAGTCTGGGAAGACAGTCTGCATCACCCTGGACTGAGAAGGGGGTTGCTATGACTCTCAGTCGAGCCACAACTTTCCCTGAGTATCTTACTTGCCAGTTCCAGGCTAGCTTGCCAGAGAAGCAGTGGGCTCTGAGGTGGGAGAGAGCTGGAAAGGAAATCTCATGTTCTAGGAACCCAGAAGCACCTCCAAAGTGTTCACAGTGTTGAGCCCCCTTCTCTGCAGTTAGAATAATTTGCACCTAGTCCTGTGCCAAGCAGTCATGCACAAAACCAGTACCCTACACTCACATACATGTGCACATGCATACACACACAGACATACACACACACACACACACACACACACACACACACAACTGGGGCCAGCTTCTAGGAAAAAGGAGTGACTGCTATTCTTTTTCTTTTCTTTTCTTTAAATTTTATTTTATTTAAGTTCCGGGGTACATGTACAGGATGTGCAGGTTTGTTACATAGGTAAACGTGTGCCATGGTGGTTTGCTACCCCTATCAACCCATCACCTAGGTATTAAGCCCCGTATGCATTAGCTATTTATCCTGATGTTCTCCCTCCCCCTGCCCCCACCACGGACCCCAGTGTGTGTTGTTCCCCTCCCTGTGTCCATGTGTTCTCATTGTTCAGCTCCCACTTGTAAGTGAGAGTATGTGATGACTACTATTTTTCTTATACCTTGAGCATTTAAGAGTCTAAGGAATTCACCTCCTCCTCCCTTCCCTTGCTAGGAGATTCATGGGTATTTTAGACTCCCCATCTCCAGAGGATGCCGATGAGGAAGAATTGCCTTCCCCAGGCCCTCCAGTCCCAGACTTAGAAACGCCCGGAATGTTCTCCTAGGCACATTACCCAAATACCTCGGTATTCCTGGCCTTCTCTCCCGAAAAACCCATCCTGGGCTTTTCAGTATTCTTTTTTTTTTTTTTTTTTTTTTTTTTTGAGACGGAGTCTCACTCTGTCGCCCAGGCTGGAGTGCAGTGGCCGGATCTCAGCTCACTGCAAGCTCCGCCTCCCGGGTTCACGCCATTCTCCTGCCTCAGCCTCCCGAGTAGCTGGGACTACAGGCGCCCGCCACCTCGCCCGGCTTGTTTTTTGTACTTTTTAGTAGAGACGGGGTTTCACCGTGTTAGCCAGGATGGTCTCGATCTCCCGACCTCGTGATCCGCCCGTCTCGGCCTCCCAAAGTGCTGGGATTACAGGCTTGAGCCACTGCGCCCGGCCAGCTTTTCAGTATTCTTGAGGATGAGAAACTGAACTACATCTATGTTGTCTGTAATTTCTATAATTACAGTTCACCCTTAAACAATGAGGGGGTATGGGTGCCACCCCCAACAAAGTCAAAAATCCAAGTATAACTTTGGATTCTCCCAAAATTTAACTACTAATAGCCTACTGTTGACTGGAAGCCAATAACATAAACAGTCAATTAACATGTTTCATATGTTATATGTATTCTATACTGTAGTCTTAAAATGAGGTAAGCTAGAGAAAAGAAAATGGTATTTAAAAAATTCTAAGGAAGAGAAAATATATTTCCTATTTGTTAAGTGGAAGTGGATCATCATAAAGGTCTCTGTATTCATCGTCTTCACACTGAGTGGGCTGAGGAAGAGGAAGAAGAGTAGGGGTTGGTCTTGCTGTCTTGGGGTGGCCGAGGCAGAAGAGGTGGAAGAGGTGGAGGAGGTGGAAGGGGAGGCAGGAGAGGCAGGCACACTCACTGTAACTTTTGTTGAAAAAACATCTGTTTGTAGGTGGACACAAATCAAACCCATGTTGTTCAAGGGTCAACTATATTTCTTTTTTTTAACCTTAGCATTTAAACAAGTTCCTCTTGAAAACATCAGCCTGTCTTAGCTATAGGAAGGGAAAGGAGATTTGGTCTGTGCTCAGCCCATCTTAAAAAGGCAAGAGCACATCTGGAGTCTGGGCTGGGGGAGGCAGCAGGGTCAAAGTGAGGAGGCCTAAGGTGTGGGGAAGCTCTTAGCAGACCCTGCAGGTTCAGCCATAAACCTTCCCTCCTTGGTCAGTCCTGGAGGGGCTACAATTTCTACCATAGAATCAATACCTGGTAGGAGCCTTCGGAGACTAAATGTTAAAAGGTGAGAAAACTCAACTTTCAGCCTCCTTCAGGGTCTCCTTCCAAAGCCTGTCTCTTGTCAGACATGACAGGAGTGGTGTCCGTATTCCTCAAACGCTGGGCTGGTACTCCCTCCTCCCCGGGCACTTTCCTAGCCCAGCAGCCCTGAGCAGTGCTCAAAACTACAGGTTTCTCCCTCTTACCTCCTGAAACTTCCTTGAATCTCATCCATCCCTAAAGAGTTTCAGCTTTCTAGTGTGATCACAGGCTAGAAGTGACATTCTAATCCAAATATTTGTTTTGAGACAGGGTCTCACTCTGTCATCTAGGCTGAAGTGCAGTGGCACCACCTTGGCTCAGGATCAGCTCCCTGGGCCCAGGTGATCCTCCCAGCTTTGTCCCCTAAGTAGCTGAGACTACAGGTATAGACCATCATGCCCAGATAATTTTTGCATTTTTTTGTAGAGATGAGGTTTTGCTATGTTGCCTAAGCTGGTCTCAAAATCCTTGGCTCAAGCAATCCGCCCAACTCAGCCTCCCAAAGTGCTGGGATTACAGGTGTGAGCCATTGCACTTGGCCATCATGAAGATATTTTAGAAGAGCTAAAGTCAGGTGGCAGGGTCCCCATTTTCACCACAGCCCCAGCCCTCCTGATAATATCTCCGTATTTTAATCATGGTCTTTGGAAAATGATGCCTCCCATAGAAATACTGGGATTGTCATGATGTCACAGAAAGAGTGCAGGATGGCACTGAGGTCAAAAGGCATGAGACCTTGAGTCAGCTGATTTTGAAGGGCCTAAGGTCCAAGGTCTCATTCTCCTTGAACATTCTGGGGTTTTCCCTCTCTGGAGCCTAACTCTCTCATCTTTTAGAATTTAGTTTCCTAAGGCCCCTACCAGGTGTTGATTCCATGGTAGAAATTGTAGCCCCTCCAGGACTGACCAATGAGGGAAGGTTTATGGCCAAAGGGAACTTAGGCAATTCTTAGGACAATCCAAGTAAATCACAGCTTCTGACCCCACACCATGTGGGGGCCCTTCTGCCACCAGGTCCTCCCCTGTTCTTTCTGCCAGTGAGGACCAGCACCTGTCTGTGGGATCAGCTCCGGGTGGGGGGGACCTGAACAGTCCATTTGCCATCAGTGCCCCAGTCAAGCACTGGGTCTGCTGAGTGACTAGGAAGGGCCAGTGGCTTGCCTCAGCAAACCCAACATAAGGATTTGCAGAGTCTTTGCCTATGCTGGCCCCGGTTGATAAGGAAAGCTCCCCAGAGTGAAAGGATGAAGAAAGGGAGCCTTCCCACCCCATCAAGGAGCCAGATCAGCCTTTCCACCCGCTGCGGCCCTGCACAAACCAGCTCCCTGATCTGACCGGCCCCAGCCCCCACCCTTACCCGCTCCCTGGCCTCACTCTGAGTGGAACCCAAGCCTGGGGGGAATTGAAAAGAAACAGCCAGCTTAGGTTGCTGTTGTTTTGTTTAAACAAACTGCTGGCTGGACTGACTTGGAAAGGAATAAGGGGAGGATGAGGAGCTCAGGGCAGACCAGGCTGGGCAGGTCTTCCCTGAGCTCAGCCCCAGAACTCTCCATCTTGCTAGGGTGGCAGAAGAGCTCTGCAGGGAGAGTGGCTGCTGGGCATCTGTCAAGGCCTTCCCTCCTCTCCTGGAAGAGATGGGCATCAAGGAGACAGGTTTCCATTCTCCAATCCCTTATCCTTGTGGGCCGCAGCCCTTTGGCCACATGTGGGCCTGGATAATGCCAGCCCTGGATAATGCCAGGCCCAAAATGTGGGGAGTTGGGGGACTACACTGAAAGGGGAGTGAGACAGAGCTGGAGTGTGCATCACCGTATGGGTGGGACCTGACGTTGAAGGCTGCCCAGATTCTCCTGAGCAGAAGAGAACAGGATCAGGGAGAGTGGAAGGAAGTTAAAGGAAAGAGATCTCGGCTGAGCATGGTGGCTCATGCCTGTAATCCCAGCACTTTGGGAGCCTGAGGCGGGTGGATCACCGGAGATCAGGAGTTCGAAACCAGCCTGACCAATATAGTGAAACCCCATGTCTACTAAAAATACAAAAATTAGCCAGGCATGGTGGGGGGCCCCTATAATCCCAGCTACTCAGGAAGTTGAGGCAGAAGAATCGCTTGAACCCGGGAGGTGGAGGTTGCAGTGAGCCAAGATCACACCACTGCATTCCAGCCTGGATGACAGAGCGAGACTCCAAGAAGAAAGAAAGAAAAGGAAGGAAGGGAGGGAGGGAGGGAGGGAGGAAGGAAGGAAGGAAGGAAGGAAGGAAGGAAGGAAGGAAGGAAGGAAGGAAGGAAGGAAGGAAGGAAGGAAGGAAGGAAGGGGATCTCACCTGCATCAGGTGAAGAAGACGAAGTACAAGGGGCTCATGGGGGAAGGGTCTATCTTTCCAGTCTCCTGCTTCTTCTTCCAACCAAATGAGACCTAGGTCTATAGGAACCAGCCTTGGAAGAGGGATATCTGACCAAGAGGCCCAAAGTGAGGACAGTAATAGAGAAGCTGCAGTTCAAAGGGGAGGAGATATGGTGGGTTCTGGACTAGGCAAGTAGGACTTTAGTTCTATAAAAGGTAAACCACAAGCTAGGGGATTGGATCTCACCTACCCCTGCCCCCACCTCAAGCAGGGCCTCCCACCTCTCCCCCATCCTCCCAGGATCCCATGAGCCCCTCTTCTAGGCTTGGTGAAAAGGTAGCCAGGGCACAGTTAGGTGTCGGCAGACTCAATTAAGAGTCATGCTAATCACCTTCATTAAGGCTATAAAACCCCACACCTAGGGGCCTCGGGGCTCCCTGGCATGGCCTGGGGCCCCTGAGCCATGGCTCAGAACCAGGGGCCCGGCTCCAGTCTCTTTCATCTGAGCATCTCCTGGTCCTGCACAAACAGTAATTAGCACCCACCCCCGGGGTCACCTCATTATCCCACAGACACCGCGTGGAGGGGAGGAGGGAGGGAAAGAGAGGAGGGAAACTGAGGCTGTCCCAGTGGCCAAAGAAACTGCCCCAGAGTTGTGGGCTAAGTTAACTGAGGGTGGGGAGAAGCTACCACAGAATCAGGCAGTGTAGCCTCCTCCTGCCTTCCCTTCCCCCACTGGTTGCTCAGAGCCCATTGCTTAATATTCTAAAGCTTCCAAAGGGAGCAGAATCCTCCCTCCAGAGAAGATGGGCTCCTTAGCAAGATCCAGAGAACTGCAGATCTAAGCGCCTCCCTTAGATCTGACCAGACCCCGCAGGTGATGTCAAGCGCCCAGTTTTAGGCACCGATGGGGATCATGGAACAGCTCTTTGGGAAGTGTCCTACAGGGCTTCTCTAGAGGCAAGGTGTCCATTTGCCACCCTCAGCAACATCTGTGTCTGTCCTCTCTCCCTGGATCCCCTGAGGTACCCATTCCAAAACCCCACTCACTGCCCTGTCTCCCAAAAGCAGCCATACATCCTCCTCCTCTCTCATCTTCCTCCTCTCCCATCCTCCTTCCTCTCCCATCTTCCTTCCTCTCCCATCCTCCTTCCTCTCCCATCCTCCTTCCTCTCCCATCCTCCTTCCTCTCCCATCATCCTTCCTCTCCCATCTTCCTTCCTCTCCCATCATCCTTCCTCTCCCATCTTCCTTCCTCTCCCATCCGCCTCCTGCAGAGAAAGAAGCAATCCCGCAGAGCCCACGTGGCCTGAAGTGTGCCCAAGGCGTAACCTACAGCCCTGCTTGTCTCTTCTTTCAGGGTGCCGACCTGAAGAAAGGGAAGATTCAGGGCCAGGAGTTATCAGGTGAGTAAGACATAGGGACCCCTTCCCCCAGCCAGGGCATCAGTAACGATCACAGAACCTCATGGTGCTGCTTTGTCGTGTGCTAGCGCCAGCCTGAGAGTTTTCTCGGATGCCCTGATTTCATCTCCACAACTGCCTTTTATGGTCACTGCCATCAGTGTCCCCATTTTAAAGAGGATAACACTGAGGCACAGACCATCCTGTGCCATGTGAACAGCTAGTAAGGAATGCAGCCAGCGTCACAGTGCAGGGGGCCATCTGACTGGAGGCTGCTTGCAACACCTGTCCACCCCCATCCTCCTCCCAGCTCCCCTCTCTCAGATCCCTGCCCCAGGATGGTGCCCCAACCTACCTTGAAAGGGATGCTCAGGTAGTGGGCTGGCCTCTGGCACAGGACTGGGCACCAAACTTAGCCTTGCAGTTCCATGAAGCAGCATGGGCTTCGGCACCAATCAGGCCTGGATTCAAATCCCAGCACCACCACTCACTGCTGGCCTGGCTTCACCTCTCAAGCCTCCAGGAAATGGGAAGATGGAGGAGATGTCATAAGTGAAGGCCTACAGCCCAGGGCCTGGCCCGGAGAAGTAGTCTAGCATGTGTGAACCCTTTCCTCTCCTCCTCATGCCTCAATTCTCTGCCTTTGGAGGTTTTGAATGGGGAATTCTTGAGGAAAGCCCTAGTGAGAGGCCTTAGTCTGTATCTCCCTTGAGGATAAATTCTCCATTGCGCAGATCCAGTGAGTTCTCACTTCAGACTTGTCCGCACAGAACCGAAGTCACCAGTTTTGGGCAGCGTCGAGTGTGCCCACGGTGGAGTGCACTCCACAGCCCACATACCCACCCACCTCGCCCACACTGACTTGCGCACGAGGAGACTCCCTGGCACCCACCTGTGCTCAGACGACTTCCTCAGCACTGGTGGTGTTTAGGAAAAATGCTCCTTTACCTGCATTTACACACACACTAACAGGGCCTCCAAAACAGCCTCAGGGTGTTTGCACACTGGCTTTTCGTGTGCACACACCCGCCCCAAGTGGAGATCTCCAACCACACACACTCACATGGCTCCAAGCACATCCAGCTCTGCTCTCACTCTGAGTGCGCACGCGTGCACACACACACACACACACACACACACACACACACACACATCTGATCTGCGATCCAAAAATGCAGGGAAAGATGAATCGTCAGGAATTCCCCGGCTGTTGGCATGCTGGAAGCCACCAGTGGCCGGAAGTGCACAGTGAGGGACGCTTCCAATGCTCCAAGCAGCAAGTCGTGCTTTTGTTTAATGATCGGGAGAGAAAAGAAGGGGAGATGGCCATAAAGGACCAATACTCCCTCCCACCAACATCCTCATTGCAAATGCTTCTTTCCCACCCACCCAGGAAGATTCTTGGCTCCAGCCTGGCTCTCCTCCATGGAAAGGAAGATGGAGAGAGGGAAGGGGAGTGGGAAGGGCTGAAGTATGCTGGGAAAGAGGCCCACCTTGAAAGACCCAGGCCAGGCCAGCAAGATCTTGTCTCTCTGCATGGACTTGGGAGAAGAATGAGGGATGTCCCCACCCCACTTCCCCCACTCCAAAAAAAAGCACAGCCTCCTGGAGGAAGAGGGAAGGAGTGGGAGAGGGGCCTTCTCCCCGGTGCCCCAAGCGCCCAGCTCCTACAGCTCCCATGATCAAACCTTTGAACCCAGTCCCACCCACCCTTGTAACCACTTCCAGATCCTCCAGACGCAGCCAAGAAATTGGCTTCTTTGGGGATTGAGTTCATAAGCAAATGCCGAAAAAATAAATAAAAATCCTCTGCCAAACACACTCGCAGAGGAAGATGGGCTTCTCTTGAGGCAGGAAATCCATCAGGATAGACTAAAGCAAAAACAGGACAATGCCAACACCCACCGGCCCATAAAGGCCTGGGAGCCACGCCAGCACCCGAGGCCTTCAAGCCAGCTCAGGGTGTTTCCTCTCGGACCACCTCCTCCCCAACTCTCACCCCCACCAAAATATGTTCTTCTTAAATGAAGATACTGAAGCTGAGATCCCACCAAATACAAATCCTAATGGTTTGCATGGGTGAGTCCCGATCTGGGGCCCCAGGGAGGTCAGCAGGACCATGGGAAGACAGAGAGCTCTGCCCTGGATAATATGGGATGGTGATGCCCACCTCTCTCCTTCTTCTACCTGTAGCCTACCAGGCTCCCTCCCCACCAGCACACAGTGGCTTCCATCGCTACCAGTTCTTCGTCTATCTTCAGGAAGGAAAAGTCATCTCTCTCCTTCCCAAGGAAAACAAAACTCGAGGTAAGACCTTCCCATCCTTCCATCCACCTCCAGGGTGAATTCTGGGGTGGAACCAATGCTTCATACATTTATGGGGAAATTAGGGCCTTGACCCCCACTCATGAGCCTTGGAGACTGGTGTCAAAGGCTGGTGTTTCTTGGGAGCAAACTGGAAGGAGTTCCTTAAAGATGTTGGCATCAGATGTGGTCTCCCTTGAGAAGTAAGTCCCACAGACTAATGTGAAGGCTCCAGCTGGGTGGGTTGCTATGTAAGGCAGGGTCTCAAAGTGGGTGACTGGAGCCAGGGAGAAAAGTGCCCCGAAACTTTGCATGGCATGTGCAGACAGCTGCCCCTGAACTTTGGCAAGTCACTGTGCTCTGTAATTGAGTCTGATCTGGGCAAGAGGACACTGGAATGCCACCCTGCCGGTCTATCCTCACGGGTTGCTAATTACTGGGTCGGCTGTGCCATCTCAGTGATGAGGTGAAGATGTCCCCCACCATCCCCCCTCCACTAGCTTCTCTGAGCAGCCCTCCTTGGCTTCTGGAGCAAACCAACTCCCTATAGCCTCCTCATGGCGAACCCTGCCTTCTTGGCCTCGGTCCTCCCGCCACCAGGGCCAGGGAGCAGGAGCGGTGGCCACTTGGCCACTGCAACATGCCACAAGTGACTCACCTGACCCAGTGTGAGCCATGCCCCCGACTCCCCCTCCCACCATCTGAGCCTTAGATTTCTCTTCCAGAAAATGGGAAATAAAGCCACCCCTGCACTCTATCACCTTCCCAGTTTTAGGGAGGGGGAGGCAATAGAGACTGCACAAATGCCATCTGAGAGTGCAAGGAGCACGTCCCCCAGGCTGGCAGGAAGGCAAGTGGGAGGGTGGGTGTCATCAGCCATTGCCTCTCACCCAGTGACCTTGACCAAACATCCACCCACTGGGAAGCCAGCACAGGTATTGCTACAGCTGCAATGCCGGAGGCCCCAGAGGAGAGGAACGTGGAGCCCAGAAAGGCACAGGTTGAGCGACCGGGCCCTTCAGATGTGCCAAGCAGGGCCCACCAATCACAGAGGGCTCCAGGCCACCCTGGGAGTGGAGCTGGTGCAAACTTTCCACCGGTGAACCTTCCCCAGGTGCCCTCAGCACCTTGCCAATCCATGAATCTGTTTAAACAGCTTTGCCAAAGACACACTTTTAAGTTTAGATGCAGAGAGAAGGAAACACAATTATGTATCTTGCCCAGACCAAGAAAAACTGTCTCCAGCACCCTGGCTACCAGTCTCACCAAAGATGTCAGGACCTCAGCCTATGACATTCCCCCACCCATGGGGTTCTCATAAAATGAGGCAGTGCCTCTGAGCCCCACCATGAGACTCCGGGGTTACCATGCCTATGCCCAGGGCAGGAGCCTCTCGCGGGGTAAGTGCCTTCTGAAGGCAGGATGTAGGCAAGGATAGAGCATCAGGAGATGCCATGAGGAGGGACAGACAAGGGAATAAGAGAGCTGCATACACCAAAGATGCTTCCCTACTCTGTGTGCTGGGGCTCCCGAGGCTCGACGGCAGCCTGTCCTCCAGAAACCACAGTGGCCTGAGGTACCAGCAAAGGCCTGACCCACCCCTCCCAGGATGTTGGTGACCAGGCAAGGAAGCCAAAACACACTGGGCCTGAAACCCATTGTTTGGTCTTGTGTACTTCCCCACCCCACCCCTTGACCCACCTTTCGTCCATGGGGAACTTAGAAACTGGACTTGCATCTGGACAGGGTTTAAAATGGCCCTCCCAGATGAAAGCCCCAGCCAAGGTCCCAGTCTTGCCATATGATGCCTTCCATGTGCCCAGCGCTGTGCTGGGAACTTCAGAGAAAATACAATCAAGGGCGCCAGGAATTTTCCCTGCCCTCAAGCAGCTTACAGTCTGCTTTGGAAATAATTAAATAACAATGCAGAGCAGGTTGTAATTAAACACTTAATTGTGTGATTCTAACTGTAAGGACAATTGGAAGTCTGTGGACTCAGGGATAGATCTCTTCCCTTCCTACCATGCCCTTCCCTCCAGAACACTGTGCCCTCTCCAGCCAGAGAGGATATAAAGGTGTTTTATTGTAGAATGAGGCAATCTGGACTCCCCTCTCTAGTTAGTGATTTCATTTTGAGGCCAATGAATGAACCTTGCTGGGCCTCGGTTTCCTCATCTAGAAAATGAGGGGTTGGCTCCAGATGATCTACAAATTTCTCTGGCCCTGAGGCCATGGGGAGGAGGTTGGAGCAGGGCTGGGCCCTAGAGAAGGAGGAGAGCTGAATCCTTGAGTGAAGGAAGAGGGAGCTCTGGGTTGGAGAAACCGTGTGTGTGTGTGTGTGTGTGTGTGTGTGTGTGTGTGTGTGTGTGTGTGTGTATTTTTTTTTTAAGTGAGAAAATGGAGGGGAAGGGGGAAAACAAGGTTCTCAAAAGTCTGGCAGAGGAGTGGCTTTTGCGGGTCGACTCTGGGAAGCTTCAAGATTATTTACTGGAGAAGCGATACTCAGAAGTCACTCTTTGGAGATGACGAACCTGGAAGGACAGGCAGAACTGACCAGAATGAGAGGACAGGACACCACCAGAGGGGTCAAGACATGAGACAGTGAGGTGTGGATGAACCCAGGGGTGATTGCAAAAGCAGAAACCCCGGGTCCTTGCACAGTGTTGAAACACTCAGGGTCTGGTGCTCTCTGAAGCACCTGGACAGTGCCTGGGGACTTATGGAGCCCAGGGCTGGACCAGTGCTTGGGAGGCCAGAGCATGGGGCCCCTGCCAATGAACAGAGGCCCCAGGACTTGCCTTGATCTAGATTTCTCTCCATGGGAGAGAATCCGTGGAGGAAGTGGGATGCCAGGGATTGGGTGGGGCGGCAGACGGGGGGGCAGTGTGGTGTAACCAGCTGCTTGTGTCCCCCGGGTGAACAGGCAGGAAAAGCTTCTAGAGACTCGAGGGGAAAGATCAGCCTACAGGAACCGGGTAGAGGGGCGTCTATGGCAGATGGGCCCCTGAACCCCATCCTATTCAGGCCTCTTCCCTCCCTGGATCTTATGGGTGAATGACAGGCTTAAGGTGAAGAAGGGGGCTTGAGATGATTCTAGTAGAGCCTGTCATGACTATGTAAAGGGGTGTGGGGATGGCATTGTTCAGACCCAAGGAGGTGAAACCCTTCCCAGAATTCCTTTTTTTTTTTTTTTTACTGTGACCCCATGACAATGTACAGGTGGTCAGCAAATGAGATCTTGACATCCCGACTCTGATTGTTTGATGTTGGCCGGGTGACCTCCCCTCCCTGGGTCTTGATTTTGACCTCATCAAGATAAGGGGTTAGACTAGTTGATCTGCAACTGAATGACCTGAAATTGATTTGCCCCCAGCTTCCTGGGCTGTCCTCACTTCTCTGTTCTGCCAAATAAATGCAGGGACCAGCTGATGAGGCTCGACTCTCCCGGCCAACCCTGACATTTCCTAGTAGAGGTCTTCCATCAGACCCCAGGAGGCCAGGAGCACAGCAAGGGCCCTGGAGGGGCTTAGAGCTACCCTGCTTCTAGCTGATGAAACCTTGCCCTGCCACCCCACTCCTCCTACCTTTGCCCTGCCCTGCCACCCCACTCCTCCTACCTTTGCCCTGCCCTGCCACCCCACTCCTCCTACCTTTGCACAGCTCCTTCCTCTCTGGCCACTTTTGAACCACGCTTGGCGTAACTCAGTAATGCCTTCTGCATTCGCTCAGCTGATGCCAGACGCCTAGTGTGTGCTTGGCGCTGTTTTGGGTGCTGTAAGAAGTCACCACGTGATGGTGTCCCTGCTCTCATGCATGTGTGGAGTCACCCTGGTGGAGCTCTGTGGATAGGCGGTGCTCACTGAGAGAGTTAGGGAAGATATTCAAACAGTGTAAGCATAACTGGTCCCCAGTGCGGGAGGAGCAGAGACCTCTGAACTCTAAACAGCCTTAACTGGTGCCTCTGACAAGGGCTGGCTGGCCAGCATCACAGGACAGCTGTGTGACGCATGTCCCAAAGGCCACACTTTACCTTTCCAGATTTGCAGTCACCATTATCTCAGGCCTGTGACATGCTAGGCTTTCTCCCTCTGATTCTAAGTGAACACCCCTCTGAGGCGGACATCTTCCCTTCCAGGCAGATTTCATTTGCACCTTGTACCATTGCCCTTGCATGCAGCACACTGCCAGAACATCCCTGAACTACTTCTTTGCTCACATCTGCCGGCCCACCACTGCCCATCTGGGCACCTCATTCTCCCCTTCCCAGACCCGCAATGCCTTGCCCACCTTCCAAGCACCAGTATCCCCTACTGGCCCTCCATCACGCCCTCTGGAACAACCCCACAGAGCTGATCCGCTCAGCCAGGCTTCCTCCCGCCTGCTGTTGGCATCTCTAGTCTCTATCGTCTTCTCCACTCGCACAGCATTTGTCGTGCCTCCCCAGACATCTGCTTTGATCTCTTCTGTATTCCTAAATCACTTGCCACTCGTGGCGGCCCCCACTTCCACTATGAGACTACCAGTTCCTTAAGAGAAGTGCGCACCTCTGCCTTCTTTCCCTTCTCCCACCTGTCCCTGTGCCCAGCCCACTGTGGGCTTTCAGTCAATGAGTGTGTCTGTGTGTGGGACACACCCACATATGCACATCCACAAGCCATTCACACACATGGATCTGCACGTTCTCACACCCCCACATTCACAAACACACATCAGCTTCCCTCAGCACCTGAGAAGGCAGCCACCTCTGTGAGGCCCATGCCCACAAGTGACAGTCTCTGCATTGATCCATGTCCTCCCTGTCCCGCCTCTCCACCAGCCTCCCTGCCCCTCCCTGGTGTTCCCCTTGCCAACCATGTCAAGGGGACAGGACAGTGGCCATCACCCCTACCCCGGGGCAAATGAGGAAAGCAAAGCCTGAAACAGTGAGTGGCATGACTTACCAAGGGCATCCACAGTTAAGAGCCGTTTGACTTTCTTCTGACTTCCAGGGAAGGGCTGTTTGCACCTGCCACCGTCTTGCCTACATCCCTGTTCTCCTGACCCAGACCACCAGACTTCTGAGCCCCATTGGGGATACAGACAGAGTGCAGTTGCATCCTGCTATCCCGGGCCTCCTTGGCCAGCAGCAGCTGCCCAGAATGGTCCATGCACATTCCCCTTCCCTGGCTGTGGCTGAGCCTCAGACTCCTGGGGAGCTATGGTCTGTGCCACACCACACCTCAGTCACCTCACCCAGAGGTGTCACAAGCCAGTCTCACACCCCTCTTGCAAGTGAGCAGGGGAAATCCCCTCTCTGCCCCATGAGAGGACATGCCACAGCTTGCTCCAGAAGCCACTCCAAGGCCAAGTGCCCAGGATGGTGTCAACGTGCTGGAAACTAATAGGCAAGAGAGGCTCTGGTCACCACCTCCAGAGCAGCCTCAGGGCCTTCAGAGGGGAAACTTGTTCACTGCAAAATGGAAGTCCTGGACCAGGCAGCCATAAACCGCTCCCTAGCACCACAGGCACCCAAATTCAGCAGCTCAGAGGTGGAGCCACCCACCCACAGGGGTCAGAGAGGAAAGACAGGCAGGGACTTGCCACACAGGGGGTTGAAGTCTTGCTTGTGGCATCTGAAGGCATGCAGGCCTCGGTGGGTGAGAAAGAAGGGGAATCTTGGGGCCAAGGGCAGCAGAGCCCCACGCAGCTTCAAGGGTAGGTGGTGTTGCCGCAGAGGGATGAGGCTGGGAGGAAATCCGCCAGCCTGGTAGCAGAACACAGCAGCTCGTGGTGTCAGGAAGCATGGAGGGAAGAGGTCTGAGAGGAAAGGAGGCCCTGCCTGGAGAGCAGCCCCCGCCCTCAGACTGCCCCCAACCAGCGCACACACAGACACAAACACACTCAGCCCACCCCCGTGACCTCCCATGGTGGTTCACCTGGCCCAGCCCCAGCATCCCCCAGGGGCCCAGCCCCTGATCACTGTGTGGGCTTGTGGCAGGAGGCGCTCTTCCTCCAAAGGGCCCCACCCACTTGGCCAAGCGGGTAGAACTGGGGGCCTGGCAGCCGCCCAGCTGGGGCCATCCCGGGCAACACTCAGAAAGGCACCCAGGCTGGGAACCACCTGAAATCTCCATGAGCCCCAGGTGGACCTCCTCAAGAAGCAAGTCCCAGTCCAGCCAAACATCAGCCGTCCCGAGCAATATTGAACACATCAAGAAGAAACCACAGATAAGCCCCCAAATTCTACCCAAAATGCCAGCCAACTGTCACCACTACCAAATATTGGTATTTATCACTGGGAGCTAAACTGGCAGCTTGGAGTCTCCCATCACATTTCGCGCCCCACCCTCAGCTGCAGAAGGGCGGAGGAGGCCTAGGAGATGCACTGGCTGGATAATTAGAACCAGCTTCTACTCTTCAGCCCTCCTGGGTCCTCTCTCCAAAGGAGATGTGGGTCCCCTCACCACCCCAAAACTCCCCTGGCATCCCCACCCTCTCACTCCTGCCAAAGTCACAGTGCCCCCCACTACCCCAAAGCCTCTCGAGCCCGCAGGATCAGCCACTCAGCAAATCTCCAGGAGTAATTGGATGTGATGGAACGAGGGCTTTTCAGGTCCTGAGTAGAAGTCTCCGGATGTCATTTAATGGCACAAAAAATAAAAGGCTCAGGCCTCCCGCCTACCACCGCCAGGACATCATTAATCTTGGCAGAAAGGTATCAGCGCTTCTATCAATGTGGCCGGTCCCGTGACGAGCCAGACAAATTACAGACCTGAGCCGGGCTCTCTGTGGGGTGGTTATTAGGCTGGAGTTGAGTTTTTGTCTTTTTCTTCAGGGCCACCATCCCCCAACAAGAAGCAGTGGTGCCCTTACCTAAGGGGAGAGGCAGCGAGGCCAGAAAAGAGGGTGACCACCTTGGGTAGATACAGATCACCAGCTGAAGGAACAGGGCTGTTCGGAGCCAGAGCCAGTGGCCCCTGTCCTTACAGAGACTGCCCTGGGACAGGATGCTGCCGCAGCTCCAACCTCAGGGGCTCAGCAACCCACTCCCTATTCTCCAGTCCACCCGAACAGGGGCCCATGGGAGAATGGAGCTGGGGTGAGGAGCTTCCCTACTTCCCAGGCTAAGAGGGAAATACATCAGGACAGAAATACTGAGGACCAAGTGACCAGTCAGGTGGGAAACGTCCCTTGGCTACAGCAGGGTCACCCAGGAAGTGCTGTCCTCAGCTGTTGGGAAGTCTTAAGAGTGCGCCTGGCTGGGCTCGGTGGCTCACACCTGTAATCTTAGCACTTTGGGAGGCCCAGGCAGGAGGATCACTTGGGCCAGGAGTTTGAGATCAGCCTGGGCAACATAAAGAGACCCTGTCTCTACAAACAATTTTTTTTAATTAGCCGGGTGTGGTAGCACACAACTGTGGTTCCAGCTACTCAGGAGGCTGAGGCAAGAGGATCACCTGAGCCTGGGAGGTCAAGGCTGTAATGACCAGTGATAGTGCCACTGTACCCCAGCCTAGAGAATGGGCCTGCTGAAGGGAAGCCAGGGGTGTCACTGGGGGTGGGGAACTTGTCTGCTAGGGGCCCAGACTACAAAGTTCTACTGCTGGCCAAGGCCACCCTTTGAAGGACCAGACTGTGATTAGTTTAGTATTACTTGTATTATATTAAAAACTCGCCGAGGGCAGGAGGTGAAACAAGGCGGCTCCGCTGACCCCATGCCTGGCAGAGGACGAGGGTGATGGCTGCCAGTGTTAAAGGGGCTCTGGGGTCTGACCTCATCTAAGAGTTTGCACTTCTGGCAGGGGAGCAGACCCCTCATTCTTCCAAGTCCTGCAAGGGGGCCAGGGTCAGCTGGACTTGGTGGAGCACCTCTCAGTTTCTCGGATGCCTGCTTAACCCTAACTGGCCCAATGGAGCCGTCCAGATGCACGTAACAAACCACTCCCAAATGGTGGAAAGCCAGCTCCACAGATCTGGGAAGCTTGGGGTGGAGAGAGTGACTGTCAAGACCTGCCCCAGGGCATTCCTGCCATCATCACAGTCCCTGGGACTAAAGCTCTGAGGCGGAGACCCTTCCCCAGCTGCTGAAGACAGGGGACATCTTTCCCCCCTAGAGCCTGCTAGGAGGCCAGGCACAGAGCGGTGGCCCAGAAACCCCCCGGTGGCTTTAGATAAGGTTATCAGACTCTCCCCTTGGCCCCCATCTGGAACAACGCTGAAATCTAACATCTCTCATCACTAACATCTTTCCTATCAGCACTGACCAGTAAGTGAGCGTTCCAGGGCCGCTGCATCTGGCTATGCAGGATGAGAACAGTACCCCCTACGGTTGTGCAGGGATCAACCTGTACATCATATGCGGCAGCCCTGTCCTGAGACACCCAGGCCTCTGTGTCCCAGTCACAGGGCAGGTGGCTCATGAGACAGGCATCAGACAGCTTCCTCCTCCTTTCTCCCTTTAGCCAAGGCCTCCCACCACAGAGGCCTCTGAAGTGCCCGCACTGCCTCGCCCTCATCTCAGGAAGAGCCTGGCCTGGGTGCGTCCAGGGTACAGTGGAGTGGCCCAAGCACAGACAGCAGCGCTGCCCTCTTCCTGCCTGGCCGCGGACTCTCTGCCTCTCAGGGACAGCAGTGCCATACAGGAAGGGGCTTTCCTCTGAGCGGTGACCACAGAAGCCGCAGTCTCCTAGCTCTCCAGCTCTCCCCACACACCCCAAGGGCCTGACTCACCCCCTCTGCCTTCTAGAACTTGTCCTCTGTGGCAGGAAACAGGGGGTGTAAGGAGTTGCGGCTGAGCCAGGAAAGGAGGCAGCAAGAGGCTAGCCGGCACGGGGACTGGGTTTCAGGAGCTGGCCGGGGAGCCCGAGAACCACAGGGCTGTCGACTTGGGACTGGAAAGGAACCACGAGGTCCCCAGGGCACTGAAGGCTCAGAGGCTTCCGAATTATCGAAGGGAGCCAGCTCTCGCTCTGGACGCAGGGGATTTCTTCCCCGCAGCTTGCCCTGGCCTCGTGATGGGTTTCAATTCCCTTCCTGCCATGCGGGTTCCTTCCTGCCCTACGGTGGGGAAGGCCCCCTTGTCCCTGTTCCTGTCACACACCAATTCACCCATAAGCCCTTATTACCCTGGCATGCACACACACCAGCATACACACATATACACACATGCACCTACACATACACATGTGTGTGCACACACTCGTTCCCAGGGTCATAATACCATAATTCCTTTCATTCCAGCCAGCTGGGCTCCTGGGGTGCAGAGGCTCAGGCACAGCCCCTCTGAAAGAACACTCAGGTAACACTGAGACTCCTAGGAGAACTCGACTGCAGTCAGTACACCTCCAGCGGGAGAGGCTTTCTCAGCACCTTGGCCACACTTTCTGCAAAAGAACTCCTGGAACCCCTTGTTTTCCAGTCCCCCTGGGCCCCATCTGAGCATGCAGTCACTGAGTCGGATAGGATTTGAGGGAATCTGCAAAGGCCTTTCCCCTATCCCTGTCCCTGCGAAGCTTCCTTGCCAGTACCCCACTTTGTGCCTCAGTCATCCCATCTGTGAACTGGGAATGGGAACAGTCCTCCCTTTTTAGGATTGGTGTGAGGATTAAGCGAATTATGTGTCAAGCTCTTAGAGTAGTACCAACACATAGGAAGCACAGAAATTGGGGTGTTGCTGCTTTTATTATTTGCATTATTGTTATTGTTATTTTGGGTTTTGGATTAAAAATTATCCTCTCCTTGAGAACATCTTTGAAATGTCAGCAGCCTCTGGGAGGCAGGAACGCTTCGATGGGCTTGCTATCTTAATTGCTATGAAAAGGGTGGTGGGTGCTGACCAAGGAGACAGGTAGGTGAGAGGGTGGGTGGCCCGTGAGTCTCAGGTGAGGCTCTGAGAGCTGCCAGCCCCTTGCCCTCTTCTGCCTGGGTATAAGAGCTGACTGGTCTCCATTAATCCATTGTATATCGGCCACTGCCTAGCTCTGCTCCAGACAGGGTCTTCCCCAGGCACTCTCTCTCCACCCTGAGAGGTTGCTGCATTTAGCAGAAAACAACAACAAAAAAAAGTAGGATGCCCAGTAAAATTTGAATTCCAGATAAACAACGAAAAAAAATAATTCGTGTTAAGTATGCTCCATGCAGAATGTGGGACACGCTCACACCAACAAACGATTTGCTATTTATCTGAGATTCAAATTGAACTACTTCCTGCCTTTTCCTGGCAAGCATCTGCCCAGGGTGCCTGACACCCAGGGTTTGGGAAACAAGAACGTGGGAATATGCCTCTGACCACCTCCCTCAGCCTCACTCCATGCCCCGGGCTGTGCCCTCCTCGCCCTGCCACGAGGCCTGTTCACACTCGCCCCAGAAGATGCACCTCCCTGTACACACTTGTGTTTTCTCGCCCTGAGGAGGAACCCCTCCGACCTGGGCACTGTCTGGGCTTCTGCAGGCCCAGCTCTCCCGCCAGGGTCCGGGGGCTGCCCCTCCACCTCTGCCACAGGGAAGGCACCCTGGTGCACGCCCTGTCCTAGGACAGAGAGGAGGAGGTTGGTGGGGTTTAGTGGAGAAGATTGAAAGAAGAGCACTGATCCTTCCGCCAATCTCAGCCCCAATCTCAGCCCCAGCAGCAGGGGTGAGCAGGTGTGAAGGAAAGCAGTGGTGAAAGCTCCCATCCTGAGGTCAGGGGAGCCTGCAGGGAGAGGGTGTGAGTGGAGGAAGTGGGCAGCCGACATGATTGGGCTTCCTTTCTGCCCGAGAGTGAGAAGGCAGCTTTGCTAAACAGAGGCGCTGGGGAAGGAGACTCAGGCATCCTTGACTTGGGCTGGGCTCTCAGTCCCCATTGCCTTCTGGAGAGCAGGCAGCTCTGCTGCTGTTCAGAGGCTCTGCTAACGTCTGGGGACTGCCTCTGCAGCAGGAGCCAGAAGCTCCCACAGCCACTACGCCCCATGGCCATCACATCACCTGCTGCCTCGGCTCCCCTGAGCCGGCCTCCCTCCCAGGCCCCTGCTAGCTTTCAAGTCCCTGGCTCTTTCTCACTGCCTCCCTATGGTCTGTTTGTCCTTCCAGGCTCTTGGAATATGGGCATATTTCTGAACCGCTTCCACCTGGGCGAACCTGAAGCAAGCACCCAGTTCATGACCCAGAACTACCAGGACTCGCCAACCCTCCAGGCTCCCAGAGGAGGGGCCAGCAAGCCCAAGCACAAAACCAGGTGGAGATAGCTGCCTGCTAGATGGCAGGCTTCGCCGTCCAGGCACATGGCCACACTGCCCACCACCGACGATGTGGGTATGGAACCCCCTCTGGATACAGAACCCCTTCTTTTCCAAATTAAAAAAAAACCATCCAGAGCTTAGTGCTTTGCTTCCTAACTTGTATTCATTTGAAAAGCAACAAGAGGAAATCGGCCAATATTCAGCACTGGGGACCGAGGCTTTCCTGTAAATGCAAGGGGTTGGGTGGGGAGTGGGGAAAATAGACGGACAGGCAGGATATAGTGATCCCTATGCCCAAACTGTCACTGAGTCGCTGTGGGACCTCAGGGAAACCTCTTACCCTCCCCAAAGTTCTGCTCCCTTGGCTGTGACACGGAAGTAGGAAGAAGCGGGAGAGGGTGGTTGGTTTATCACCATGGGCCTTTCCAGGTCTGACATTCGACAACATTCATTCAGCAACTATTGTTGCATGTGGGATGCACCTGGCCTTCCTCCAGGCACTGGGGATGCATGCCTGCCTCATCCCCATGCATGGGTAGATAGGGCAGACACAGCATGGTGCTCACCTCATGGAGCTTCCAGTCTAGCAGCGGAAGGAAATATCCCCAACAAATGATAAACTGTGATAAGTATGTTGAGGGTGCAAAGGGGGCCTGATTTCTGATGGAGAGGAAGACTCAGGCAGAGCCCTGATGTTTAACTTCAGGGCTGAAAAGTGGGCTAGGGGTTACCAGGTGAGTGGAGACAGGAATAGAGAACATTCCAAAGCTCCTCCGAGCCCCTGTGGCTGGCAGGGGCACGCATGGCATCTTCCAGGAAACGAAAGGTCCGTGGTGTGGCTACCGCCAAGTATGAAAGGGCAAGAACAGCATGACGGGTGGGCAAAGGCCAGACCATGCCAGGCCTTGTTGCCATGTTAAAGCTCTGGACTGTATCCAAAAAGCAATGGGAAATCATTAAATGATAAGTAGATTGGGCCAGGCATGGTGGCTGGTGCCTGTAATCCCAGTGCTTTGGGAGGCCAAGGCCAGAGGATCGCTTGAAGCCAGGAGTTCAAGACCAGCCTGGGCGGCATAGGGAGACCCCCTGTCCCACCAAAAATAAGAATAAAAAATTAGCCAGGTATGGTGGTGGATGCCTGTAGTCCCAGCTACTCAGGAGGCTGGCATAGGAGAATCACCTGCGCCCAGAAGTTTGAGACTGCAGTTATCTATGAATCTATGATTGCACCACTGCCCCCAGCCTGGGCAACCGAGCAAGACCTCATCTCTAAAAAATTAATAAAATAAAATAAAAATAGATTGGAGGGGCAGATGGCATAATCAGATGTATGCTTTTAGAAAGCTGTGAATAAGGCCAGGTGCGGTGGCTCACGCCTATAATCTCAACACTTTGGGAGGCCAAGGTGGGCAAATCACCTGAGGTCAGGAGTTTGAGACCAGCCTGACTAACATGGTGAAACCCTGTCTCTATAAAAATACAAAAATTAGGCCGGGCGCGGTGGCTCAAGCCTGTAATCCCAGCACTTTGGGAGGCCGAGACGGGCGGATCACGAGGTCAGGAGATCGAGACCATCCTGGCTAACACGGTGAAACCCCGTCTCTACTAAAAAATACAAAAAACTAGCTGGGCGAGGTGGCGGGCGCCTGTAGTCCCAGCTACTCGGGAGGCTGAGGCAGGAGAACGGTGTAAACCCAGGAGGCGGAGCTTGCAGTGAGCCGAGATCCCGCCACTGCACTCCAGCCTGGGTGACAGAGCCAGACTCCGTCTCAAAAAAAAAAAAAAAAATACAAAAATACAAAAATTAGCCGAGCGTAATGGTGGGCACCTGCAATCCCAGCTACTTGGGAGGCTGAAGCAGGAAAATCACTTGAACCCTGGAGGCAGAGGTTGCAGTGAGCCGAGGTTGCACCACTGCACTCCAGGCTGGGTGACAAAGTGAGACTCCATCTCAAAAAAAAAAAAAAAGAAAGAAAGAAAAAGAAAAAAAGAAAAGAAAGCCATGAATAAATTCTTTGGTATCTGCAAGGAAAGGACTTTTGCCATCTAACTTCCCTGGGCTTTCTCTGCAGGCCTCTTGACTTCCCCACCCGAGGACTCCTGGGGACCCCTCCCTGCTACAGTCTCATTCCCAGCCTAAAGTTTTGGAGGCCCCTTACCTCCCCACCACCACTCCAGTCCTTTCAGCACCCCTAACACCCTCTTCAGTTCGGTTTCCCTCAAAGAGTTAATAACCACCACTCTTTGGCTAGCATGCAGCGACATTGGTGACTCTTGTGTGCAAAGTGCTTTGAGATCCCCAGATGAAAAGAACAAGCTGCACCTGGGTACAGGGTTCTTACCATCTTAGAGTCCTGCCCCTCGCTAGCTGGAAGGCAGAGGGCCCTAGATGAACCCTTGGCCCAGCTGAGCACGCTTTTAACTAGTGGCACAATTTTAGTGGTGGGGATCTGAAGAATACAGTGGGGCTGGAGGTTGAGTTTGTGAATGGGAGAGAATTGAATGATCCCCCCTTCATTGATAGATTCAGCTCCCTGCCCAGGTAAAGGGCACCAAATTCTGATGCTCCAGAAGAGCATTTTATGCCAGCCCAAGGTAAAAGGAAACCTGGGCAGTAGAAATTGTGGAGCCTCCCCACTTCCTTCTACCCCACCAGGCAAGCCTGCAAGCTGACCTAAAATAAGAAGCAAAAGGAAGTGTCCATTTGCAGTGCCATGGAAGGCAGCCTTGCAAGGGAACTTTCTGGGTCCCCTATTCCCTGGGACCTTCTCCCCACAGCCCCCACCCCACAAGACTCAGAATGTAATTGGCAGCTCCGGTTGGTGCCCAGGGCCAGGATAAATAGAAGGTCAGCTTCCTAGAGCAGCCCCAAATCGAGACACATCCTCCCCTCTTCTGCTTTTAATTCATTGTGGCTAGCATGTTTATTTTGGGTGAGGAAAAAAAATCGGATGTTTATCCTTCGAGGAAATTATCGGCTTCCTTTCTTTCCTTCCCCCAACCCCCTCCTTCCTTTTGACTTGACATTTTGGGCTTTGAGTTTAGCTGCTGGAGAGACCCCCACCCTCCTGGCCCCAAAACGTGAAAAAAGAACAAAGCTGGCCCAGGCTCTAGGCTGAAGCCAGCCCTGGCCAGGCGATCCCTGGAAACCACAGAGAAGGAGGTCCCAGTTGTGGAGAGGGGAAACCTGGAGGTCACGGGGACCTTGGGGAAAACCCAGCCTTGATGGCGCTTTCTGTCTGCAGAACATTTTGGGCCTCTCATCCTTTTCTTTGCACTACCTCCTCCAGGAAGAAACAAGATGAACATCTAAATTGCTTTGAGATCTCCAACAAAGCAGCTAAGAAAAGTGTAAGGGAGCATTAGTGACCCCTTTACCAGGATAAAGAGAACTGACATTATTATTATCATCATTGTAATCAGATGCATTTATTGAGCACTTTCTGCATACCAGGTACTACACAAAATGTCTAATGTGTGGTATCTCACTGAATGCATCCCCGCGCTACTTCATGGCCTTCTGGGGGCCTTCATACATGTTCTCTCATTTGATTGTCACAACACGCTAATAAAGTGGGTGTTATTCTTATTTTAGAGATGAGGAAACTGACATTCCCATAAGTTAAGGAACCTACTCCCTATTCCCTAACTAGTCATGGTGGAATCTGGTGTTAACTCAAGCCTCCTCAGGTGTAGTATTTAGAGGAAAACTGTACTCTAATTTTACTCTCTTGGCTATATGAGATAAAGGCCAGATCAGGATTTGGAGTGGGACAAAGAGAGAGGGCCAGAAGTTCCAGAAGAAATTAAGGGGACTCTTCTCCAAGTGTCTTTCCTTACTCAAGGTTAAGCCATCCTGGACCATGTGTGATTTGTAGGGATGGCCAGGGTTCCTGGATACTCAAGGCAATAGCCTGGCCCAGCCCAAGGCCATTACCATCCCTCCCCCCCTGCCCACAGCCACTACCCCAACAGTTTATCATCCTTAGTCCATGGAATGACCCCTCTCCCTCCCCATCATTCCTGTGTGATAACTGCTCTTAGGTAAGGAAGAAAGGTAGAAAAGAAGGGAAAGTCACCTAGAAAGGCTCCAAGGTGATGATATTGATGAAGGTGATGATGATGGTAATGGGTGATGATGCTGAAGATGGTGATGGTGATGATGAGATGATGGTGATGATGATAATTATGGTGATGGTGATAATGAAGTGATGGTGATGGTGATGGCAATGGTGATGGTGATGATGATCACGGTGATGTGATGGTGATAAGATGATGATGATGGTGATGGTAATGATGATGATCATGGTGATGGTGATGATGATCATGGTGATTGTGATGGTGACTTTGAGGTTATGGTGATGATGATGGTGATGATCACGGTGATGGTGGTGATGAGGTGATGGTGATGGTGATGATGGTGATTGTGACGATGATGATGATGATCATAGTGATGGGTGATGGTAATGGTGATGATGAAGTGATGGTGATCATGATGATCATGGTGATGGTAATGGTGATGATGGTGATGGTGATGATCACGGTGATGTGATGGTGATGATAAGGTGATAGTGATGGTGATGGTGATGATGATGATCATGGTGATTGTGATGGTGATGGTGATGATCACGATGATGTGATGGTGATGATAAGGTGATGGCAATGGTGATGGTGATGATGATGATCATCATGGTGATGGTGATGATGATCATGGTGATGGTGGTGATGAGGTGATGGTGATGGTGGCGATGATGATCATAGTGATGGGGGATGGTAATGGTGATGATGAAGTGATGGTGATCATAATGATCATTGTGATGGTAATGGTGATGATGAGGTGATGGTGATAATGATCACGGTGAGGGTGATGGTGATGATCATGGTGATGGTGATGATAATGGTAACAGCAACGGGTCCAGGTGTCAGCACTCAGCAGTCATGGGATAGGAAGAAAGCCTAGTATATGCATTCAGTGATGCCATTTAAAAACACAAGTTTTCTTACTGAGCAGATCTAAATTCACATAGAATTTTTACCATTGATAGCTCCGTGACCTTGGCAACTGCTCCAGACCTGTGTTTCAACGGAAAAAAAAAAAAAGCAGTATAATGAAAATAAATGGAAACAAGTGCCTTCCTCCAAAGATGTGTTGCAATGGTTAAATGAGATAACAGGGAAGGCATCTGAGCACAATGCCTGGCGTGCAGGCTGTTCAGTAAATGTGCATGTTCCTCTCTTTCCCTGCCTCCACCTCACCTGTTCTCAGCGTGGCTGGAGCAAGCAATGAGGCTTAGGATATTGGGAAAGAAACATCTCTCCCAGAAGAGAGCCCTTCCCCAGAGACCCATCAGAGGCTCGGCAGCCCCAGGGAAAGGACCAACTGCCAAGGAAGCCTCAAGCCTCAGCCCAGCATCCCCCTCCCAAGCTAAGCAAAACATTGGGAGGCTTGGATCAGGAAAGACAACCCAGTTCCTTAGCAACTAACAAGAATTTCCCTGTAAAGACAAAGACCCTTCACTCAGAATGCTCCCTCCCCCTAGCCTCCCCAGGTGTCTGATCTGCTTTGCAGGAGTGGGGCTGGGGGCCTATCCAAGTCCCCAGGACATCTAGAGGCCTCTTGCCTCACCCTCCTGGCTGTCCTGATATTACCTGCAATTATCCCAGAACACCTTTCATCCTGGTGCTAATTAATTTTTCCACTTACCCCCAGGAGCTCCTGGGAGACACATGAGATACACACACACGCACATACACACACACGCGCGCGCACACACACACACACACACACACGAATGCCCATATTTTCCTTCTGAGACTCTCCATTTGAAAGATCAGAAAAGTATGGTTAGTGAAAGGAGCCCATTTTTTGAGGGGTTCTGTCTGCTGCCTCCCTGGTATTTGGAAAGAGAAATGAGAATTGAAAACGATGGTTCAGGGAGAAGGGAGGACAGGGTCCCAAGGTATCTTAGGGGATGAAAGACAACAAAGGGCTTTTACAAGGACCAAGGAAACCCATACTGGGACAGTGGTCTCAGTGCCAAAGGCCACCTCAGAGCCTCCAAGGACAAGTTGTCCTGCTTAACACAGAACATTTTAAAGAAAAAAAAAAGGAAATGTTTTAATAGTAAAGGAAAGTTCAAGCGAGAGTGGGAAACAGAAGGAAATAGAAAAGAAAAATATGGCTGTCTAGCCTGAAAAGAACCACTGACCACGAGTCAAGACCTGATTCCAGTACCATCGTCACCATTCACTGCTGTGTGAGCCCAGGTTAGTCAGCCACCCTCTCTGGGTCTCAGTTTCCTCATTGATAAAATAATTTGGGACAGGTATTCTCTGACACCTCCTCTAGCTGAATGTTCTGCGATTCTATATGGGAAGTGGCGGAGAAAGCTATGACCACTCGCTGGGGCAGAGAGTGAGTGGAAGCCACTAGAACAGATAAAATGACCTTTTCCAGAATCCAGAATGAAAGAGATCCAAGTGCATTTGGCTGCAGGAGCCAGAAAGCCCTCCCTAGTGGGAGGCCCAGGTTAAAAGGAGTTTACAGATGTGGGAGCTGAAGACCCTGGGAGTTCCCAGAAGCAGCAGACGGACCAGTCTCCCCCAAACCCAGGCCAGAGAAAACCCGTTCAGAGACTCTCAGCACCTCTTGGAGGGAGGATGGAGGAGTGCATAGACACGGGTCTGCACGCAGAGATGGAGAGCAGGATGCAGGAGCACACCCTGTATTCCTCATGAGCTGGGCTCCACACCATTGGCGTAAGTCAGCTGGGCAGAGAGGGGTGGGTAAAAGGGAAGAGGCTGACTGTGTCATGAAGGAGGAGCAGCAAGGCCACTGAGTCCTAACCTGGCTTTCCAGTCCCATGATGGAAGCAGGAGAGCAGCTAAGTGTGCTTCCCTTAGGGACTTGGCCATAGGGGCCTGGGAAGCACCCTGGAAGTTCAAACACCCTTCCCCTACCCCCACGACCCCCCACACCCACCAGCATGCCAGAACAGCTGGACATGCACCTTTAAATCACTGTAAAGAAACCAATACGTCGCACATATGCTGTGGCTGTGAAGCCAGTGCACAGTCAGCCCTTCTGCAGGACTTAGGGAGGCTCAGCTATGAGCCAAGAATTGAATGCACCACAAAAAAAAAACTTAGGTCTCTGCCTTCTTGGCCAAGTGCAGTGACTCACACCTGCAATCCCAGCACTTTGGGAGGCCAAGATGGGTGGATCACTTGAGATTCAGAGTTCGAGACCAGCCTGGCCAACATAGTGAAACCCCGCCTCTACTAAAAACATAAAAATCAGCTGGCATGGTGGCAGGCACCTGTAATCCCAGCTACTTGAGAGGCTAAGCCAGGAGAATCTCTTGAACCCGGGAGGTGGAGTTTGCAGAGATCACACCACTGCACTCTAGCCTGGGTGATACAGCGAGACTCTGTCTCAAAAAAAAAAAAAAAAAGAAAGAAAAGAAAAGAAAAGAAAAGAAAAGAAAAGAAAGAAACTAGGTCTCTGCCTTCTGGAAGCTTTTCTGCTCTTCCAGTGTGGTAGGAGAGAAGATGGACAGACCCAGAGGTGGCCAAGAGTTGTGTTGACGGTGACGCCTGTGCAAGAGGTAAATGCCAAAAGAGAGGGATAGGAAGGCTGGCTAACAAGGGAGGAGGGAGCATTGCAAGATGGGAGGGGACAGGAGGGTATGTAGTGGCCTATTGAGGGGGAAGGGAGCTTGAAGAGAGAGGCCTAAAATAAAGGACAAAACAGTTGCTGGCCCCAGGCTCACAGCTGCAGTTCACTAACCTGCCCTCAAGCCCTGATCTGCTGAGGGCACCTACAGCCCAGTATTTGCTCTCATGGGCCCCAGTCACCATTGTCCAGAGCCCACCTGTCTTCCTTTGTCACCCCCTGAGAGGCAAGCCCTGCCTGTCCACACATAGACAAGTGTGTGTGCACACACTGACACACACCTCTACTCTATGAAACTTGCACATGCTTACTGTAAATACAACAGCCCACACAAAATCACATGGTGTATGCACCCGCTAGACACTCCAGGATATCGACCCTGCCAAGCTCTCTCTAGACATCCATGCATGCTGTGTACACATGCATTGCTCAGCATCCACAAATGCGGGCATGGAATTTGCATGCACATGGGATCTCCATATATGCACACCCACTTCATTCACAACCTGTACACACCCCAGCCCACCACTGATACAGAGACACACCTCTGTGTGGATTAGACTGAGGACTAGGCAAGGCCTAACCACAACCCTCACTTTACATCTTCTGATGCAGCGAGTGGATTTTTGACAGCGGCAGTGGAGGTTTCATGGAGGAGGGGCGACTGGGAGGAGTTTGGTGGGGGTAAAGGGGAGGTTCTGGCAGAAGAAGGGAACAAGGCCTTCCCTGAAGTCCACCAGGAAGGCACCCAGACACATGCCCTTCCCCACAGCAGCCCTACCTCTGGCCCCTTGCCTGCTGCCAGGCCAGGGAAAGGAGAAGCTAAAAGTGGCCAGTCTGAGTTGCTAAATTGGACCTTGGCAGAGAAGGGGAAACGCGTCAGTTCCCTGGGGAAGTGGCCGAGCCCAAGGCGGCCACAGGCCCCTGGGCTTCTACTCCAATGGAACAAAAGTTGCTCAAATAGATCTGACGCTTTGTTTTCGAACCCAAAATACCCTGTGGTGGCCGCCGGAAGTGTGACCGCGGGAGGGAAGTGGGGCAAGAGGGGAAGATTAGTTCGAGTTTCCATTGCGGCGTACTTTTTCTTTCGTTTGGGGTCTAGAAGCAGCTTTCCTACCGCTTGGAGAGAGTGTTTGTGTGAGAGGGGAGTGCCGCTCTGAGATTTGGGGCTGGGGGAACCCACAGCGACAGCAGTCACCCTTCTTCCGCTGCAGTCTCTCCCCAACAGGTGGCCTCTGAAAACAACCCTGTCCTCACGCACTGTCAGAATTTCATCTCGGGCCACCTGGTGGCAGGGTGGTAAAGCCCACCCAGGGGAAGAGGGGCTGATGCTAGGGGGAAAGGGACATGTCGCAGGTGGCTTTGCCTTCAGAGACCAGACTTTCCCTTGTGAACTTTGATGCTTTTTTTTTTAACAAAAATTATCTTTTCATAGAATTTTTCAAAGAGCACCCAGTAAATGAGGCCATAGCTGGACCAAAACACAGACCCACCTATTCAGACTCGGTCATTTAATGACTATCAATGCTAGCTCTAAAATGCAAGGATTGCAGAAGAATTACAAGATCTCAACTTGTACTCCCCATCACCCTCTGTGCCCTCATCCGGATTTATTTATCTTCACACCACTTATCAGCCCTCACATATGTATGTTTGTCTGTGTCCACCCTGAACACTCATTAGACCTGGACTTTCCCCACCGGAAGGACTTGGACTTGGCTTTCATCAGTGCCATATCCCCAGTGGCTGACCACACCGTAGGTGCACAATAAACAATTCTCAAATGTTAGGAAAAAATGGGAGAAAGAGAGGTCATCAGACAGTTCTCTTGTCTCATGTGACTTGTAAATTCAAAACTGCTTCGGCGGCTCTACCCTAGCCTCTGGTGCCATTATCAGGGTGCAATGGGGCTCCAGAGGGGAGAGTTGGGGGGTATGATGGGTAACTCAATACAAAATCAGGCGCTCTGGCCCTTGTGGAACAAACTTTTGGGGGAGGAGGGTGAGACAGACATTTATCAAAGGATACACAAATAAATATCGAAAGGTAACTAGGGAGGATTTTGGGCAACCTAGGAGAGATATTTGGGGTAACACCTGAAAGAGGGTACACCGGGAAGGCTTTTCCGTGTGCGGAGATTGACGGATGCTTGGGGTTTGACTCTGTGAAGGCCCCAGCCCCTACCTGGCACTTCGTGGTGCCGGGTGCGGCGGGGAGTGCCTCCCCCTGGCACCCGGACACAGGGGTTTCGAACTAGTCGCCGGGGAGGCCGAGCGGCGCCGCCGCCTGCGGCCGGGGGCCTGTGAACCCGGGCTGCAGTTCAGACGCGGCCGCGCGGCCTCGTCCCTGGGTGCTATTTACCGGCTTTTAATGACGGCAGGGTAATCACCCTAATGAAAAACGCCCTCGGGGCTCAGGGCAGCCAGACTGTGATGAGGAAACCGGGAGGAATCTCGGAGCCGCCGGTGAGTCACAGTGAGTGTGCAGCGCGCCGGCCTGCGCAGGGCGCGAAGGACGCCCGGGTGCCCTCCCAACTGCGCGGCACTCCCGCGCCGCCCCTGGAACGCGGAGAGCGCGGCTGCGTGCTGCAGGCCCGCGGGGTGCCCGAGCACCCCGACCCACCCTGGGAAACCCGGCGCACACCAGCCAAGCCTCCTGCAGACCCGAGTTCTCCGCTGCAACTTTTAACCAGGCCTGCAAGGGGCTCCAGCACTACCTTCCTCCCTACGCGTGGCCTGGGCTCCCCAGGCGCCTGGATTTGGGAGGGGCCTCTCTCTGGTGTGTTCAAGACACCCCTGAATATTCCAAGCTCTGCTGGGCTTCACATCCGCTCTCCTAAGGACCATCTTTCTGCCAGTGCCTCAGTTTCCCCAACTGAGTACCAGTAGCATAAGATTCTCCACACCACCCTCCGCACCCTGCCCCCGGGTGGCAAGAGTATTCATTACAGTTTGTTCCTGACTTTGAAGATGAAAAATACCAAGGATCATTACCGCTCAATTAATGGAGCTGTTACCACTGGAGTTTAGGTCTGATTAATCTGCCCCCTGCCCCCTGCCTCGGATCTGTGTTGCCCCCTGATGCCCCTTCCTTGGACTCCTGCAGGCTCCTTCTTTCTCCTGGATTTCATACATAGAGTTAGCCCCTTTCCTGTTCCTGCCAGTACTCTCCGGTCCTGGAAGAGTGTCTGCCACATTCAGTCTTCAACATGTATTGTTGAGCTCCCAGCAAAGCCAGGGGCTAGATGCTGGGGCAGAGCAGTGAAAGTCACAGACCCAAGCCCTTGCCTTCCTGGAGCTCATCTTCTGGTAGGTGCCCAAATGTCTAAGTGGGATCTGGTGTATGTCAAGGGCTTCCTTCTGCCTTCCACCTCTCCCCCCAGGGTTCCTCATTCAGACAACAAACGACGGGCAGGCCTAGGCCAAGCACCACAGTCCTGGGTGGACAATGCTAATGGGTTCTAGTTTCAGAGATGAAAACAACAAAGTTAACATAAAGAGGAGGGGAAATGATCACAGTGCCTTACATGAACAACCCCCACCCTTCTTCTCCTCTCCCCTTCTAATGGCCTCAGCCCCTCCTCAAGGTCTTGGTCACGTGCCCTTCTTCTATAGGGCCTTCCCCTTGCCCTGAACATCTCTCTCCTCCAAGCCTGCAGTGGCCCTTACCAACTGGAATTTCCTGCTTGTACCTCCTCTGGACACATATCATGTCTCATATGTGATATTTCCACTGAGCCTCATTCCACACTTCTCATTAAACTGTCTGCTCCCTGGCAGCAGATTCCAAGTCTTAAGTTTGCTTCCTTCCACCAAGAATGCACGGGAGTTCTCTGTAGATGTTGCCCTCATTGAAATGAGAGCGCTAAGGCCCAGACCCGGGAAGCCCGTACCCACCCCAAAATGGAATTCTGGTGGTCAAGAGGCCCCCCATCCTGTGCTGTGAGGGTTAGGAGAGTCAGGGGATGTGGGGATAGAAGTAAAAGGACCAGGTTCAACCATCCTTCAGAATCACCAACTAGGACACTTGAATTGGGTCCACAAGTTCTTACTGAGTACTGATTGGGGCCGGGCACGGTGCCAGGCACTGGGGAGACAAAGATGAGTGAGATTCAGTCCCTGCCGTGGGGGAGCTTGGATACCGTCTCTTGTCTTCAGTAACTTTCTGGGTGACCCTAGGCCAACTAATTCTGAGCAACCCAAATAATTATCAGTGTCTGAGAGAGATCACACCCCTCTTCCTTCGCCTATGCACCATGAGCCCTGGTAGGGAAGCCCACGCCATCAGTCAGAGCTTCCTAGCCAACGTGCAGCCCTCCAGTGGGTTCTAGTTGGGCCAGTATTGGCCTCAGGGGCCAGAGGCAGCCATGGTTCTTTACTGCAATGGCTGTAAAAAGAGTTTCATTTTCTATGAGAACTGCAGCATGACAAAGGTCGGGAAGCCCTGCCTGAGCCACCTGGTGAAAGAGGTTGCAAATGCCACAAAGGAGCTCCAATTCTGGGTCCCAAAGAGTCATTAACTGCTGTTCCCTGGATCCCAGAGTTTTGACTGCACAGAACAGCAAAGAAGAAACCAAAAGTCAGCCTCCATCCAATTCCTCACCTGGGTGGATGAGGCCAGCACCTGATTGTTTTAGTCTGAGGAGGCTCCTAAGGCTGAGAGCTGATAAGAGACAATGATCTAGGGTTTGCAGCTCTCTCTGATTTCCTGAAGCTTTTTCTCACAGGGCAGGGAGAAGAGGAATCTGCCAGCTTTTGGACTCAGCACCTGTCCCATGGGCAAAGCCTTCATCCAGCAAGAAGCCAGCTATGTGGTAAACAATGGAGGTGACAACGTGCTCTCATCTCTTTCCTCTCTAACCCTCCCTCTTCTCTCTCACTCCCTCTTTGCTTCCCCTGACTGCCTCCCGCACCGTCCCCCTACACTCACGCCTTTTCTGGTTCATTTCAAATCACAAAGTTCCTCTTTCCAAAAAGCCCCATCCCCAGAGAGTCCTTTCTGCAAAGACACCCGTCCCTGCTGGCTGAGAAGGGGCTGTCCCAGTGGCCCCCAGGGGGAATGATCAGGCCCTTCGGAGCACATGACCCCACTTACCCTCCCTGAACCCCTGAGCTAAGACAGTGAAGCTCCCACCACAAGCACTCATCCCTCCTCCTTCTCCCTGAAGACCCCAGCCCAAGCCCTACAGAGCCCCTACATTTGATTAGGAACTCTAACAGACATCTCCTCTGAACCCTTCTGCAATAGAACCAGAAACTCGTGGATTAACAAAGCTGGGAGGAACTTAGAGGAAATTTATCCCAGTCCAACCCCTAACTAAAGACCAGGAATAAGAAGGCCTTGGCCTAAAATCGTAGCTAATTCATAGCAGAACCCAGAACTCCTGATTTGCAGGCCAGGGCTAACACCTGACATTTACCCACACACCACACTTTGCACAAGTCTCACCTTCTAAGATCTTCCTTCCCTCCCCACCCTAGCCCAGCCAGCCCCAAACTCTCATCTCTGGACCTCTGGACTACCCAAGGCAGTGACTGACTTGTATCTTGGAAGAGGTCTCCAGGACAACCCACTTTGGGCACCTGTCTCTCTCAGTAAATGGTACTTTTTCTGGCCAGACGCAGTGGCTCATGCCTGTAATACCAGCACTTTGGGAGGCCAAGGGAGGCAGATCACCTGAGGTCACGAGTTCAAGACCAGCCTGGCCAACATGGTGAAACACCATCTCTACTAAAATACAAAAAAAAAATGGCGAGGTGCGGTGGCTCACACCTGTAATCCCAGCACTTTGGGAGGCCAAGGTGGGCAGATCACGAGATCAGGAGTTCGAGATTAGCCTGGCCAATATGGTGGACACCTGTCTCTACTAAAAATACAAAAATTAGCCAGGCGTGGTGGCATGCACCTGTAGTCCCAGCTACTCAGGATGCTGAGGCAGGAGAATTGCTTGAACCTGGGAGGTGGAGGTTGCAGTGAGCCAAGATCGTGCCACTGCACTCCAGCCTGGGTGACAGAATGAGACTCTGTTTCAGGAAAAAAAAAAAAAAAATAGCTGGGCGTGGTGGCGGGCACCTGTAATCCCAGCTACTTGGGAGGCTGAGGCAGGAGAACCACTTGAACCCAGAAGGCAAAATGTTGCAGTGAGCTGAGATCACGCCATTACACTACAGTCTGGGGGACAAGAGTGAGACGTCATCTAAAAAAAAAGTTACTTTTTCTTTTTTTTCCTTTCTTTTTTTTCTTTCTTTTTTTTTTTTTTTTTTTTAAGACAAGGTCTTGCTCTGTTGCCGAGGCTGTAGAACAATGGCACAATTTTGACTCACTGCAGCCTCTGCCTCCCAGATTTAAGTGATTCTCCTGCCTCAGCCTCCCAAGTAGCTGTGACTACAGTAGTGAGCCACCATGCCCAGCTAATTTTTGTATTTTTAGTAGAGATGGGGTTTCACCATGTTGGCTACGCTGGTCTCAAACTCCTGAACTCAAGTGATCCTCCCACCTTGGCCTCCCAAGGTGCTGGGATTACAGGCATGAGCCACCTCATCCCTCCAGTAAATGTTACTGTGTAACAAGACATTTTCTCTTTGGTCACTGGACTCTACCTGAAATTGCTTAAAGTGTAATAAAAAACACTCTTGTTTCAACATCATTATAATGCGTTAGTTTGAATTTAGGCACAAACAGTTGTTTAGAAGAGAAGTATGTAATTGGCTTGGAGAGGATCCCGTGGCCTCTGAGACAGCCTAGGAAAGGGGTAGCCAGGTGTAGAGTGGCACAGTGGCCATTGCACCTACTGAGAGGCCCTGGCAGAAACAGTTCCTCCCTGATTCCCATGGGAATAGTGAGTACCCTTACTCTCCCCTGGGCTATGGCTCCTCCCCTGCCTCCATGCTGGGTCCAAGGGGGTGCTGGGGTACACCATTCAAGCTTGCCTTTCTCCCACACATTGATTTCTCTACAGGCTTCATCCTGATTCCTCCTCTTACCCACGTCTACTACCCTGTTTCTTTCCCTTAACAGCCACAATGGGGACAAAGGACGGAGTTAAGAGCATTCATTTTAAAGTCACACAGATGAATTCAAATGTCAGACCAGCCAGGTAGCCTCCAGTAAGCTACTTGAACTCTTAAGACTTGAAAGGACAGCCCTAAAGGCTTCCTCTCACAGGATTGTTGTAAAGAATGAAGAAAATTATGGCCTGGAATGGTGGCTCATGCCTATAATCCCAGCACTTTGGGAGGCTGCAGCAGGAGTATCACTGGAGGCCAGGAGTTGGAGACCAGCCTGGGCAACATATCAAGACCCCCATCTCTACTTAAAAAAAAAAAAAAAGTGTTTTTAACTAGCTGGGCATAGTGATACCCAGCTGTAGTCCTAGCTACTCAGGAGGCTAAGGCAGGAGGATTGCTTAAGTCAAGGAGATTAAGGCTGCAGTGAACCATGATCATGCCATTGTGCTCCAGCCTGGACAACAGAACAAGACCCTATTTTAAAAAAGAAAGAAAGAAAACTGAAGAAAATTAAATGTGTCCACAAGGCCTGGCCAAGGCAGGCATCAGATATCAGTCACCCCATCTTCCATGGCTACAGCCCGGAAGCTCCTGCAGCTCCCGGGACTGGGCTCAGCTCCGACTCCACCAGAAGCAGCAGCTTCAAGGTCTCCATGAAGCCTGTGGGAATCTGTAGGGCTGCCAATAACATTCCCTTCCTAAAACTTGTAGGCAAAACCAGCCTAGCATCTGAGCTGGCTGTCATTATCCAAGAAATGACAATGAACTCTAGAATGCCAGGCAGGACTGGCCAGGAGGATTCCACTGTGACTTGTCTGTCACCTATGAAGCCCTGTGGCACTCCCCAAAATGGAAAACAACTGAGGACCCTCAAGATAACTGCCATTCGGGAGCAGTCCTACCAGGGTGGGTTCCATACACAGGTGCTTGGTGTGACTGGAGGAACCCAGATGCTCTCTGCACCCCAAGTCTCCCACTCCTTGACTCTGATATGCCACAACCAGATGCCATTTCACCAGGATTCATGAGCACCTACCACTTTCCAGGCACCATGCTGAGTACTGGGCTTGATTCCTCTGGATTATATATTACCACCCCTAAGTGTTTTCTTTTAAAATGCAAACACCCTCTGAGAAGGGCAATGCAGTAATTAGATTGCTCACACCGCAGATTGAATTAATTCAGGGTATGGGGAGTTCTTTATTGTAAGATAGCAGAGAAGGACTAGGTATCTTTAGCAAACAGGGCAGCTAAAGTTCAGAGGGCAGAGGTGACTAGAGAAAAAGGACCAAGACAGCTGTAACTTTGCATTTTTCTTCAGTGGATTTCAGGAACCACATCTCCCTGCTTTGTCCTTAATCGAGACAAACACACCCATGCCCACAACAAGTAGCAGCAGTCCTCGTAAGTGCAGCTGATGAGTTGGACTCTGTAGGAGAGAGCGGCCAGGGGCAGGCGGCCCTGGCTATGCCGCAGAGGAGCCAGCCTGCTTTCACCATCTGCAGGACGAGGACGCCCTGAACCAGTGCCTACTCGCTCCCCAGCAAGTTCAGGGCTTAGAGTTCAGGTAATTAGGCCCTTGGCAGTCTCACCTGAGCCCGCCAATAAAACAGACAAACACCTTCAGCTCCTGTTCAGGAGGGAGAGAGGAGACCAACAGGGTGGAAGGGAAGGAGGAAAACTTTTTTCTATTCTAAGACTTGGCAACCAGAAGGGAGAATTCATTTACAAAGCAGCCACTCCAACACCCCACTCCTGCTCCACACCCAGGGTTGTCCCCTCCTGCCACAGAACCCTGGACTCCATCTGCCACCATCATCGAGGATGACAGGGGACATCTGTGCAGGCTGCAACCTGAGCAGGCACTGGGCACTAAGGGCTGAACCTTGTAGGGCAGGCCTTCACCAGCGTGGTTCCTTCCAGCAGAGGAGAGAAGGCTCTCTCCCACTCCAGCAGCCACACCACCCCCGAAAAATGTCTCAAAGGCTGCTCCAGAGTGTTAGAGAGCAACTGAGTGACTTCTTTGAACCCTGCCTTGTGTCACCACCAGATGTTGAGGGCTCAGCTCAGTTGGTGTCTGGGCTCCTTCAGACCGGGGGCCATTCCTTAACCATCCCTAGCCTGGGGCAGTACCCAGGAGATACTAGGCACCCAGATAGGAATTTCCTTTTCCCCCTAAATAATCAACATTATTAATACTCCTTGCATATGATCATGCTGGTCTGTGATGGAGTTCCATACCCGGCCTTTTTTACCACCTATATCATCTAAATTTACTCCTGCCACACCCGAGAGGGAAGGGCATATCTGTCACACGGCAGTTTAACAGCAATTGCAGTTGATTGGGTGCTTGCTTAAGGGATTGGCAAGTACTCTATGAGGATTATCTAATTTAATTCTTCCTAAGGGGTAGATACTGGTATTATCCCAATTTACAGACAAGGAAACTGAGGCTAAGAAAAAAAAAATACAGACATTTGCCCCAGGTCACAGTGAAGCTTTAATGAAGACTTTAATTGAAGGCTCCCGTTTTATGCAAAAAACTAGTAGAAAGGAGAAGGAAGGAATCGTGTCCCCAGACTCCTATCCAATCTTGCTGACGGGTAAGCAGGTCCTGGTGCAGGTCGGCAAACCTTGCCCCATGTTCTTCTACTTGGGAGCAACAAGTCCAGCGAGCCGAAAAGTGTGGGGAGAGCACCCGTCTCCTCCAGTTGGGAGTGGCTGCACTCCACCGCCTCTGGGGCCCTGGAAGCTTAGGATCCCAAATGCTTCCACTGCCTCTGCCTTTCCCAACGCAGGCCCCAATCGAACAGCATGAGGGCTTCTAGCTCCTCACTCTACAGCCCCTCCTGGGGAGAGATCCTGACAGGTGGAAAGTGGGTGCATCACGGTGGGGTCCTCCGGAGTTGAGCTGGGCGGCCCGGAGGCCTCTCACTTCCTTCCCACCACCCCCGCAGGCTGAGCTCTGCCTCGCGCGGGGAGACATGGGCACTGCAGCCTTCGGGCCTGCAGCTCGCCCAGGACCGCGGACCCCACACCGTCTCCCGGCCCCAGGCAGGAACCCGTGGAGACCCTCCGCAACCTCCGGGTGCACGCGCAGCAGGAAGCACCCTAGAGGGGCCAAGTCTGGGAGTGGCGCGCCCGAAGCTCGCTGGTCGCCGCCCCTCCCCGGCCCTCTCCTACTGCCTGGCTCTACGGCCAGAGGCCAGAGCCGCTGGCTAATTTTTCACGCCCCCCCCACCCCCACCGCCTCGCTGGGTGACGCTACAGCCTGTGCGGTTCCTTTAAAGGCTGCGGGTTCCGTTCTTCTTTCCTTTTCCACTGGATGCCAAAATATGCAAATCTTGGGACCGGAATCTGCAGCCAAATCGAGAAGGAGAAGGGGCGCGGCCGGCGCGTCACCGGATCCGCTCCTTGTATGGCTCTTCCCGGCTTGGCCCGCCGCCCTGCGACCCTCCCTGCAGCCGCCCGGGCCCCTCCCGCACCTAGCCAGGCTCACACCGCCGCCCACGGCCCCCGACCGGCCTCGCGCCCCCCCCCCCCCCACAGGGAGGGAACCGGGGGAGGGAGGCGCAGCCTGCCCTGATTCTGACCGGAGCGCGGGACCGCTGCAGCGCGCTCCCTCCCCGAGCCGCGCGGGCGGAGGAGAGCCCGGGGGCGCTGTGGCTCCCTAGTATAGGAGTGGGGAGCCTGGCGGGAGAGGCGGCGGGGGTGGAGAGAGGGGGCTCGCGGGAGGCGGGAATCCCTCCTTTCCTAAGAACTAGAGAAGATAGGGGGAGGCCGGGCCCTCCTGTCCCCAGCCCTACACCGAGTAGAGGGGAGGGGAGGGGAGGGGAAGGGAGGGGAGGGGAGAGGAGGGGAGTGAGGTTGTCATCCACCTCCACCACAACGTGCAGCTCGGGAGTTCCTCCTACACGTCCCCGGCCCGCGTGGCCCTCCCACGGCGTGCGGCCCGGGGATCCTCTCTTCCTCCTTGTCAACACTCCCACTCCCCCCGAGAAATGCACGTTCCCCCAACCCTGACTCCCCAGCAGGGGACGAGGGATTCACCGCGCCCACGCGGCCACCGAGGAGGGAATCCTCCCCCGCCAAGCCGAAGTGATTTGGGGTCGCACCCCCATGCTCCCGCCCTCTCCTCCCCCTCGCCCGCGGGCCGGCTGCGCGCGCCTTGGGAGCAGGCCCCAGGGAGCACAGCAGCCGCCCCCGGGATCTGCTGCCGCTCCGGGAGGTGACAGCGCTCCGGGTCGGCACACAGGCCGCCCCTGACTGCGGAGCGCCGGCAGGCAGCAATGGGGACAGCCCTGTGGAAGGCGAGGAGGAGGGCAGAGACTAGGGGAGACCGCCAGTGGCTCAGAGACTGTGGGTTCGGCGTCCTCCCGCTGGAACTCAGTGGCGGGCCCTTCGCAGGCAGCAGTAGACAGCGACTGCGCCCGGGCCTGCTGGGCCCTCCTGCCATCCTGTGGCCACAGAGGCTGCTTGGAACTGTTAGGGAATTTACTGGGGATTCAGTGCACGTGTTTATCCCTCCAACTTCATTATTTCCTCTTCACCACCAAAACCGCACATCCTCGACCCCAGATGGATGGGGCTCTTGTCTTTGGCGCAACTGCTGGGGTGCTCCGAATCTCCTCGCCACTGCGCTCAGCCAGGAGTCAGCGCCGGGTCAGGGGCCCAGGGAGGGGCAGGGGCGGCGAATCAGAGTGAAGTTGGCACAAAAGTTCTTGGGATATTGGACTAAGGAATTCTGACACGTTGGAACACCCCCCCCCCAACCCTGCGCGCAGCTCTCCTTCCCCCCACAAAGGGAAGCACTCCCTTTCTCTTAATCTCGGATAGGATCCCGAACGCTGGAGCCGCTGCGGTAGCTGGGGCGCAGCGCACGCCTTCCGGGTTCCCTAGCTGTTCCCGGGCTGCAAAGGGATTTTGCCAGGTGTTTTTAACTCTCTTTCTAACTGCTAGGGTGTTGGAGACCACTTGCAAACAACCCCACCCCATCGCCCACCACCCCCCAGTGCGCTCTCCTAATGCAAACCTCAAATATAACACACACAATGAGTTACTGGCGTTTCGACTCCACGCTACGCGCTTTGCGCTTTGCATGCAGCTATAACCTTCTTTCCTCTCTCTCGCATTCTTCTTCTTTCTTCTCCCCTTCTCTCTCTTTTTTTCAAGAGCCGCGAGCGGTGCGGGCGCCGCACGTTGGCTGCGGCCCGCTTCCTGCTTTCTAATGTTCCATTGTGAGGAGCTTCCATTGTGACGTCGCGCCCCTTCGGCTGGGCTTTGTCTGTCCATATATGGGCAGCTACGTCACGGAGCTTTCCCGGGGCTCAGATAAATAGGCTGGTGGAGTTCCCTGGCTGGGAGCTTTTGGGCAGCAGTGAGCTTGCTAGGAAGCGGCGGGGCTGGTGGTGGTGGTAGCGGCGGCGGCAGCGGCGGCAGAGGCGGCGGCGGCGGCGGCGGCGGTGGCGGTGGCGGTGGCGGTGGCAGATCGGGGGGCGGGGGGGCGGCGGGCGCGTGTCTGTTTGCGAGATCAATACTGAGGCCGCGTCCGACCCCCTTGAGCCGAGATCCCCTCAGCCCAGCCCCCACCCCACCCCTCGCACACGCCCCACCCCCCCCAACGACCCAGCCTCTTACCGCACCAGCTGAGGCACCCAAGAGGATTACCCCCTGGGGCCCCCTCCCGCCCCCCAAAAAAGAGAAGATCCCCTCTCCTGGCCCATCCCTTCCCTTCTTCCCTCCCCCCTCCCCCCGAACTTTCCCTCTCGCATGCTTTTCCCCTGCACCACGGATCGCCTCTCGGATGCCGCTTGCCTGGAAGCTGCGTTAGGAGCGAGCGGCGGCGGTGGCGGCGGTGGCGGCGGCGGCGGCAGCTCGGGAGTGCTATGACCGGCAAACTCGCCGAGAAGCTGCCGGTGACCATGAGCAGTTTGCTAAACCAACTGCCTGACAATCTGTACCCCGAGGAGATCCCCAGCGCGCTCAACCTCTTCTCCGGCAGCAGCGACTCGGTAGTCCATTACAATCAGATGGCTACAGGTAAGGGCGGCGGGGAGGCGGCGAGGCAGCGAGGAAGGAAGGGGAGAGGAAGAGGAGGAGGGGACGACCTGGTGATGGATGGATGGTTGGATGGATGGATGGATGGATGGATGGATGGATGGATGGATATATAGATAAATGGATGGAGAGATGGGGGCGCGCTGGGAATTTTGCTGGGGGCGAGTTGCTTTTCCCACCCACTCCTCCCGCCCTCCTCGATCGAGAAGGCTAGGTTGGCGACGCCACGGTAGAGGCTTCGGTTCTCCCGGGTGGGGGCAGCCGCCGACCGGAGGGAGGTAGGTGCGAACGGCTCTGGGGTTCTCCCTCACCACGCAGGGGGCCCGATCGCCGGGCTACGCGCAAGGCGTGGTGCTGTCGCCCCCTTCCCGGGAGGAGCTCGGCGTCTTTTTCACCCGCGCTCTCCCCCCTTACTCCCTCAGCCTCCCACCCGGGATGGAGCCATGTGCGGCGTGGAGTCCCCGCGGTGGGAGAGGTACTGCGACGCTGCCTTTCCGGGGCGTTCAGCAAAGCCGTGGGGGTGTGGGGACGGCGGGGAGAAGGAGGGGGCTCACCCGCGGGGCGAGGGCCTGCCACGGGGAACGATCTCCGGGCCGGGGAGCTGGGGAAGGGCGGCCGCTCCCGCCATGGAGACACCGGCCGGTTTTCCGCCGCTCTCCACCCTCCCTAGCTGGGGCTAGGCTTTTCCCCTTCAGCAAGAGCCTAAAGCTCCTTCATGCCCGAGGAGGCTGGGGCTGGGGTAGGTGAAGGGAGAGCTCCCTTTGAGGGCGGCACCCTTCTACGCTCCGGGGACAAAGCGTCGGAGCGCTCTGGGTCGGCAACCCGGGAGCAGCGCGCGTGGGGGGCATCGCCGGGGAGGGAAAGGCGCCGCGTCCTGGAGCTGACAGGGCCAAGGGAAGAGGCCGAGTTGTGTGCGGTGGAGAGCGAGAGCCCAGCGCGCTCCGGGTCTGAAACTACCTGTAGCTGCAGCTACCTGCCCGCCCCACCTCGGGAAGAACAACAATGCTTCTCGCGCGCGCGCGCGTGTGTGTGTGGTACGTGAGTGTGTGCGCGGCTTGTGCGGTGTGTGTGCAGCAGCCACTCCACACCCCGATCCGTAGTATTTTGCTATATCCAGGTTGCGCCCGGGAGCGCGGCACCGCCCGCTTTGCGCCGGGCTCAGCGTTCCTCTTACCCCATGCGCTACGCACTCCACCCGGCCGCACCCTCCGCACCTGGGCAAGGACCTGGGCCCCGTGGCCCGGAGCCGGCTCGGCTTCACTCACCCCTCCCCTCTCTCCCCCGCTCTCCGCAGAGAATGTAATGGACATCGGTCTGACCAACGAGAAGCCCAACCCGGAACTCTCTTACTCCGGCTCCTTCCAGCCAGCCCCCGGCAACAAGACCGTGACCTACTTGGGAAAGTTCGCCTTCGACTCCCCTTCCAACTGGTGCCAGGACAACATCATTAGCCTCATGAGCGCCGGCATCTTGGGGGTGCCCCCGGCTTCAGGGGCGCTCAGCACGCAGACGTCCACTGCCAGCATGGTGCAGCCACCGCAGGGTGACGTGGAGGCCATGTATCCGGCGCTACCCCCCTACTCCAACTGCGGCGACCTCTACTCAGAGCCCGTGTCTTTCCACGATCCGCAGGGCAACCCCGGGCTCGCCTATTCCCCCCAGGATTACCAATCGGCCAAGCCGGCGTTGGACAGCAATCTCTTCCCCATGATTCCTGACTACAACCTGTACCACCACCCCAACGACATGGGCTCTATTCCGGAGCACAAGCCCTTCCAGGGCATGGACCCCATCCGGGTCAACCCGCCCCCTATTACCCCTCTGGAGACCATCAAGGCATTCAAAGACAAGCAGATCCACCCGGGCTTTGGCAGCCTGCCCCAGCCGCCGCTCACCCTCAAGCCCATCCGGCCCCGCAAGTACCCCAACCGGCCTAGCAAGACCCCGCTCCACGAACGGCCCCACGCGTGCCCGGCCGAGGGCTGCGACCGCCGTTTCAGCCGTTCGGACGAGCTGACCCGGCACCTGCGCATCCACACGGGCCACAAGCCTTTCCAGTGCCGGATCTGCATGCGGAGCTTCAGCCGCAGCGACCACCTCACCACTCACATCCGCACTCATACGGGCGAGAAGCCCTTTGCCTGCGAGTTCTGCGGTCGCAAGTTTGCGCGCAGCGACGAGCGCAAGCGCCACGCCAAGATCCACCTCAAGCAAAAGGAGAAGAAGGCGGAGAAGGGCGGTGCACCCTCTGCATCCTCGGCGCCCCCTGTGTCGCTGGCCCCAGTGGTCACCACCTGCGCCTGAGGATCGGGCCCCCAGATCTCCACTTTTCCCCTCCAGTGCCTCCCGGCTGCTAGCCTGAAAGCAGCGGGAAAGCCAGCCACGGAGGCGCAGGGGCCGCGCCCTGGCCTCTCCATGGACGTGCGGCCCCTTGCTCCCCTTCGATGCCCCCGGTTCCCAACCTTTCACGCCGGCCAGCGGTCAGGGGCCAGGGCTGGACGCGCCTTCCCCTCGCGGTCCCCCACTGAGCCAAGGCGTGGGGGCGGAAAGGTGGCGTCTAGCCCGCTTTGTTCAGTTCGGATCGCCTTGATCCAGGGGCCGCCGGGCCGCCCCAAGGACCTGCAAGGGACTGAAGGCGGAGCCCATCCAACCCTCGCCCGACCCAAACACCTCATTGTTTCCCCCACGTCTCCCTCTGTACCCCCTCGAAGACTCGAGAGGGGGAGGGGGTAAGGAGCGCACCAAAGCGCAGAGCTTGCTGCCCGCCGCACGCACGCGCGCCTGCGTGCGGGGATGCGCGCGAGTGTGTGCGTGCTCGCGTGTGTGTGTATGTGTGTGTGAGTGTGTGTGCGCGCGCGCAAGCGTGTGTGTGTAAGACTCTTGAGCTGAACTGGGCTGTGTTTACCCCAAACTCTTCCCCACCTCGGGTCCCCAAGCCGCTGGGAGATGTCCCAGGCTGGGGGTCCGCACGTGGCGGGAAGAGATGGTCTTCCATCCGCTCTGAAATCATGTTTCTTAGAGAAATGCCTCGGATGCCGCCGACGCGGTGCTGCTGCCGCCGCTTCGGGTTTGGCCCCTCAGAACCCCTCCTTTTCTGAGCGCTTCCCTCTTAGGCCTCAGGGCAGTTTGATCTGTGGGGAGAAAGAGCAGCCATCGCTGAGCCTGCCTTTTAAAATATATGTGTATTTCCCTAGCCCCACTCTAAGAAATCTACGTTCCTGAGTTTGCCCTCTGCCCTCCCGCTTCTTCCCCTTCTCCCCTCTAAACCTTCTCCCATCTCTTCCAAAATCTTTTCCCAGAAAGGCAGGCTTCAACCAGCCACTCCAGCTTTGTGTCTTCTCTCAATTACATAGCAATTTCTCCTTCCCACCATCATGGGGAAGCTGGCTCTGCTTTTGCCCTTTGTCATCACCAACACAACAGATAGAATTTAAATATATGTATATGGTGTGTGTGTATGTATGTGTATGTATATGCATGCATGTGTATAAAAATGCACATGCATATATATACATAACATACACACAATATGTATTCCTAGCAAAATAAAATCTCTAAGGTACTTGGTTATCCAGTGCAGTGCACCGGAATAAAGAGAATTTGTAGGCGTATACAGCTTTAAATGATTTATTTTTTATGAAAATGTTAACTGATGAGATTATATCTACATACGTGTGTTATGTGTGTGGATATAGATACACACATATCTGTACATATACATGAGTGTACATGTGTACACATACACACATATATGTACGGATATGTGTGTATACACATATACGCATCTCTGTCCAAAATTTCCTCAAAGATATGAGGATTTTTTTCATGAATCCATGTTGATGAATTAGGTGTCTCCTTTCCATACCCAGTCTCACCTTCTCCCCACCCTACCTCACCTCTTCTCAGGCACCCCTCTTTCCCAGCTGTCCTGCCAACCCTTCTCGCACAGGGTGGCTCCTTAGAAGTGGAGTAGTAGGGAAGGTTGCTCTCTGCCACAGCTTCCAGCGCGGTCTTGACTGAATGTACTGTTCCTGTTAGCGTTATTTCTCCTGTGGTCAGTAAGCTGCCCAGAGAGAAGGAACAAAGGTCTGGAGTTTACAGAATGTCTGTTTTTAAAGTCACTTTATGCGTTTTCCACTTTTTTTTTTTTTAAGGAAAAGAAGTACCATTTTTGTTTTGTTTTGTTTTGTTTTGATTTTTGGTGGTGGATAAATAATACTAAAAGGACTCTAGTGAAAAGGGGGGAAATCAAAGAGCAGGGGGTTGTGAATATCCAGGTACTTGGACTTTTTGTAGAAGGAGAGAGAAGATGATGAAGTTTGCCAGGAGGGCCCATATTTTTTCAGCTGAAGGGTAAAATCTTTCTTTGCAGAGACAGTATTTTGCTGAATACTTTTTATAATGTGATGATTATTAAAAAAGCAAAAATTTTGGTCACTTCCAAGCTAGAAGGAGGAATCAGATACGCTTTAATATTTTTTCCTCGCTCCTTCTGGTATATGCATGTCACTGCATGATAATTGAGTTTTCCTTTGTTTTAATAAAACTGTTCTCAGACATTAAGCTAAACTAAGAGAAAAATAACTTTGTTGCCAAAAGGTTGTGCTATCCAGATTTTTTATATGTCTGCATGTTTTAAAAAAAAAAAAAGCAACAAAAGAAAATGCACTCTAACTTATGTGAACTGAGAGAAAAAAATCAGGTTTTAAACAGGAAAACCTATGGGGAATGATATTTTTTGAAAGACTTTTGTATAAAGTTGAGTACTTAGAAAAAAGACAAACCAGATGTAATATATTTTGTGGATGTTTTTATTTCTTGGATTTATAGTACCTTATACTAAGGTTAAAAAAAATATGCTTGATATTGTGAAAAGGTGAAATTCTTCACCAACATTTCATTTGCTCCTTTGTCATATTGTAATGCCAATATAATATAGTTAATGAAAACAGCATTTTTAAAAACCGAAATATTGAAATGGTGTAATGTTGTACCATTTGCACTGTGAGCAAATGCTAATACAGTAAATATATTGTGTTTGCTGACAATCAGCCGGCCTATAAATCTCCTTATTTTATTTCTTGTTTTTATAGCATAAAGCTTTAGTTTGGCCTGTTTTTTGTCTTGGGTTGTTTTTGGCTGGTGATTTGTTTGATAGGTTGTTATGCCTGGTTGTGCCATTCTTCCTCTGAAAACTCTCAAAGTGGAAATGTGGAACTTGGTGTTATTGGAAGTAGGTCAGAATTTTGTGCAAGGTTCTGGTGTTTCAAATAGTTTTTAGTGTTTACTGTGGTACCAGGAGAATAGGCTTCCCCTCCACCCTTCTGTAAGCCTCACACTGCCAGAGGGGTTAGGTGAATGGGTTAGGTAAATTCATGGGAGTCAGGGCTGGTGACTGGGAATCTTCTAGAACCTTCTTTCCAGTTTCCGATGGATATTCGAGGGTAGAAGGGAGATCTCCTGGTTTATTAACAGTTGCTCTAGAGACAGTCTTAGGGAACGCCAGAACAGGACACTGGAGGGCCTGTCAGCCACACTGAGTAGTTCTCTTGCCAAAGCTTTCGAAGCCTGAAAAACAGGTGGAGACTTGACCAAGGTTCTTCAGGGTTGGCAAGATGACCAGAGAGATTGGCAGCTCTTCTGTGGTCAGATCACTGGAAAAAATCAGGTTTTAAACTTCTACAACTTTAATCCCGCTTGGATGGGATTCCTCTAGGCCTCACTATTTGGAGCTGCCTGGTAAAGGTGAACCTCGCTGAAAACCAGCTCCTATGAATGACCTAGGGATCCAATGCCTTGAAAGGAAGAAAGAACATTTGGGATTTGGAGAACACACGGGGAATGTTTGCATAGCCTCAAACTGCCATACCTTATTATTTCTACCTCCCATAAAAGCAATGCTTCTCCTATCCTCCTAGCTGTCTTCCCTAGAACATTCCTCCTCCTTAACTTAGTTTATTTGCCAGCCCTAGAGCTTTCTCCATTTCTCTTGAGGAAAATGTATCCTTCACTTCCTTCTTGTGTCTGCATCTCTATTTTGCACCCCTCACCTTGTTCCCCATAGTCCTTAGAAGACTTTATCCCTTGAAGCTTATTCTAGAGCTGTCTTGGGACAAGTCAGTCCTTGCTGCCTCCCCTTCCTCCTGCCTGTCCTCTAAAAAAAAACTCACCTGGGTTCCTCTGCAGTTCATTTCACATATGATCTGCGTCATCCAGGTTTAGGGGCCTGGTGTATAATGCTGCGCTATGTAAATGCCCCACCAGATTGTGACTGGGGTCTGTGTCTCAGACCCTGAGGTGCAAACCAGGTCAGCCACAAAGCAACAGAAATGCCGTGTCCCTGCTCAGAAACTGCTCTTCGGCACCCCCAAGGCAGGCCCACCACAGAGAAAAATACGGGTGGTATTTCTGGTTGGCTATAGTTATCAAGAAGTTGAGGCCAGACCTGGGTGGAGGAGGTAGGCTGTGGCCCTAGAAAAGAATGTTTTTGAAGTAAGAGATGAAGAAGGAGAATGCAGTATGGAATCTTAAATTTTCCCACCCACACAATTTTAGGTCACCGGCTGCCATCTTGAATTCCCTTCTCTTACTTCATGAAACTTAAAATTTCAGACTGAGGCTTCAATAGCCTCATAGAAGTATCCTTCCTTTTTAACAGAGGGAATCCAAGATGGCAGAAAGGTCCTGACAATTGAGCATATAGTCCATCTCTTTGCTAAACTAGATGTTTCCTTCCAGATTTCTATGTGTTTCTCAAGTGAGTAGTATGGGAGGAAGATACTGTCCCTGAGTGTCTTCACAGTCAGCATCCAGCCCCACCTGCACCTTCTCCAATCAAACCAGGCCTTCGGTGTTACACTTTCATCAACTGTGTACTATGCTGCATGATTAACAAACTCACTATCCATTGGTGGATATTACTCAACCCAACCTGGTTCAACCACTGGGTTACTTGGCAATATGGCAGTCCGCCTGGCTGGCACCAACCCTGTGTGGTGTAATCACTGATTCACACTTTGTAGCTAGATAAGACTGTCCCAGATAGCATCACACCAGCTACCCAACCCGCCTAGGTTTTGTAAATATGGGGAGAGGAGACTCAACCCCGAAACTCAGGGATGAAGTAGGGAGAAGGTGGAGGCAAGGCCTAGATGGGGCTATCATGGGAGGGAATTAGTAGAGGCTTTGCAATGAACAGGCCCTGGGCCCTGGGGCAAAATCAGGCATCAAAATATGGAAGGGGTAGAGGCATAGCTCCTCCCAAGAACCCCTGGGGTGTTTGGGGATGAATGAAAGGATGCCCCACACACGCGCGCGGGTGCACGTGCACACACACATACACCTTGGGAGTGGTGTACTGAAAGCGATGACTCTTTGCAAAATTGTACTTGGTGAACTGGGGTTGAGTGTAAGTGAATTACTTGGAGAGAACATGGGGCAAGGCATGGCATATGTTTTTGTGTGGTGTGTGGTAGAAGTGGTAGTGGCGAGTGTGTAAGTGTGTCTGTATTCACAAGCATATCAAAAAGAATAGCAAGGTGGATTCTGGTGAATGAAGGTAATAGCTCATGGCCAGTTGTTATTGATCTCCTTTTGCTAATCCATAATTTGCTTGTCATAGATGAGGGGGTTGTGAGCTGCCTTTTCCTGCCCCTGATTGGCTTCCCTGGTGTTCTGGAACAATAAGCCTGGGGAAAGCAGGAGGCTTCTGTGTGTCCCAAGAGCTAGAAATCATACTGGCAAAATCTTAAGGACAAAGGGGAAATAACTGACTGTCTAAAAGGTGCCGTGGAGTTTTAAAAATACGTCATAGTCTCAGATCTATCCCAAAGGGTTCTTTCCAGAATAACCATTCTTTGTGCAGAGAGGAGAGGGTTCTCCAGAGGAAAGGGAAGAAGGTCCACATGGACCACACAGTCTCACTCACTGGTCAGACATCCGCAGAGGCCAGGAGAGCCCCTGGCCCTGGAGCCTTCTCCCAGCATGTCAGCTCTGGAGTGTCACCATTCTTTTGGCTTGAATGTTTCCATCAACTCCATCTCTAATATTTTTAAAAATTGGTCATTTTCACAGCCCCATGTGAGCAGGAGTAGGCCAGGGTGGGAGATAGTGTCATGAAGCTTTCCCCAATTTGCAGTAAAGCCTCTGATGTGTCCATGCCCAGGCAGGATAGGACCAGACCCTGACTATTCCTGCTCCAGAAGAGTCCCCATCCCTGTCACAGCTGGTTCATCTCTAGCCTGGAATTGGGGCAGTTCCTGCCACCACCTCTCCTGGCTTCCACCAGCCTCTGACCCCAGGCTGGGAACACTATTTCTTCCCCTCTAGCAAACACACAGATGCCTAGAAGGATGTTTTCTGAGCAATTTTACCAGGGAGCTAATGCAAACAGAACATGGCTACAGAGCTGCAAGCAAGAAGAATGTCAACAAAAATGTTCTAACTTCTAGGCTGGGTGGGCGCCAGACTGTGATTCCATACAGCTTCTTTCATACTGCCTACCTGCTTCTGGGTCTTGCCTCCTCCAGGGAGGCCCCCAGTGCATTCTCTCAGGACATGTGTGGCTTCTCTGGTTTACCGAGACCCTGCTCTGTTCCCAGGGTCCCTGGATGAGGAAGGCCCTTCCTCTGGGCCTCAGAAATGCCTTCCCGGGCCCCCAGGCACCCTGTGCTGCTCCTATCAACCCCTCCTTCACCCCATTCCAGGGGAACTCTGGGGTTCCACACCCTCCAATCCTATCCTTGCTCTGATGGTGCCCCTGAGCTGAGCCCTGCTCATGCTGCTTGGAGCACGATGGCTGTCCTTCGGGTTGGCCCTTCCCACCAGACCTGCCCACGGCCTGCAGCCTTCTCTGCTTGGGTCTTTTGTTGTGGCATCATGACCCAACCAGAGACAGACTGCTCAATGATAGATTTGTTGCTTGGGATTCCCTTTTGGGTCACCCACTGAGTTCCTAGCTAGAGTCTGAGGAATGCCTCCAGCTCTCAGCTCCCAGGAGGAATAGAGATGTCTGTCACCCTTGAGTCTGGGGACACCCCAAGCCCTCTTCAGTGGAAGTTACCCTTGTCTGTGGGCCTGTATTCCTTGAAATGGCTCACCCCAGGGGTGGCCATTCACTCACCTAGAATCTGTCAATACCCTGTTCTCACCAAAGAGAGAGAGGTTAATGGCAAGAACAGAACTGAGGCTTTGGGCCCTTTGGTATCTTTTCCACGACAGGCTGCAAGAGAACACTTTTTACCTTAGCGTCACCCTTCCACGTTGTCCAGATGCCTGACAGTCTTCCATTCCTCCCCATTCCTTTCTCTGCACTGCTTAGGAAGGTCAGGTTGGTCCAGCAGGAAGGACAGAAGAAAACTTCCAGTACCCGTGGAATCCCAGGGTGCTAATGAAAGCCTTCTTTTGGGTACTTGTTATTTAGTTAGGTTTCAGTCCTAAAAATAAAGAGGCAGTTTGATAACCTGGCAGCTACTCTAGTTTTTCTCCTGGGGCCCTTAACCCACTTTGGGACCATCACCTCCCTCCTACATCTGAATCTCAACTCTGCCACTTTCTGGCAGTGAGACTCTCAGCACGTTCTTAGTCTATCTGACCCATTATTTCCTCTTGTCTTATCATTGCTGTTGCGGAGTTTAAATGAGATACTGTGTATGGTGCCTGGTTCATGGTAGGTGCTCCATCAATGTCATTTATCTTCCAGGTCCCTTACCCCTTCCCCATCCTCCAAACACAGTGGCAAGAAAACAGGCTCTGTCTCCACTGGGGATCAGTACATCAATTCAAACAGCCAGGGGACCTCGCAGTCCCTGCCACCACTCCCAGCCCCTACCATCCACTGCATATCTGTGTTCTGAAAATAGATCCTCTCCACCCTATCCCCTAATCCACTCGAGAGAACATGAGTCCTTTCCCCTCTTGGCCACAGCCAAAGTTCATTGTTGTCATTTCCTGGCCTAATTCCTGACCCCTCCTCAGGTCCTTTTGTCCCATCTCTCTCGCTGAGATGGGTGGATGGGACACCTTCCTGATCCAGTATCATCTGCAAAGTTAATTAATGTGTCATCAGGCTGTTGCCTGCTTCCTGATCCTTATCAGGGATTTAAATAAAACGCAGCAGCCCCAGTTCTGCCCCGTCCATCTCTTTCCCTTCATCTTAGTCATCGGTCCTTGATCTCAGTCTTCTGGCTAGTTCTTAGCTTCCAGCTGCAGGGCTGGTGGCCCTGCTTCTGTCCAGGCCTGGTCTGGGGGCAGAGTTGACATGCAGGGCTTTAATGGGATGCAGGGCTTTAATTCTGTCAGAGAATCATGGACATCAGGGCCCTTACCTCAAGGTCCCACTTCCTTGGGTGATTCTCCCTAAATTTTAGTCATAAGGGACCTTAAGATGCCATTTAGCCCAACACTCTCCCTTTCGGATAAGGAAACAGAGGCCTAAAGAGGTTTGTGACTTGTCCAAGCTCATACCTCGAGGAAGGGCAGAGCTGAGAATTCAGATCCCGCCGATCAGTGGAAGGTCCTGCAGAAAGGTTAATTGCTTTGTTTATTTATTTAAATATGTGTCAAGGGCCTGCCATGTGCAACATGTTCTAGGCACCGGGGTTATAGCAGTGAACAAAAAGTCCTGCATTGTCACAGCTTACCTTCTCCAGGGCAGAAACAGATGAAAAACAAAGAAGCAAATATGTGTTGTGTCCTATTGTGATAATGGAGAAAAATACAACAGAGGAAGGAGAATGGCTAGCATTGGGAGAAGGGGATTACAATCACATATGGGTGATCTGGGACGGCTTCACAGGGAGGGGTCTTTCAGCACAGGCCCGGGAAGTGACAGGATGGACCATGTGGCCATGTGAGGACGAGCTGTCCAGGTGCAAAGGTCCTCAGGGGATGATGGTGTTCTTGGAAGTTCGAGGAGTAACATGGAGGCAGAGTGGCTGGAAAGGAAGGGAGTTGACAATAGGAGATGAAGTCGGAGAGACAGTACGGGACCAGGTCACAGGAGCGCTTTAAAGGAAATGAATGTGTCCAAAAGAAGCAAACAAACGCTGAAGGCTAATGGTGAGGGAAAGTCCCCATGACCCCTCAGCAGAGCCCCAACCTGTACTAACTGAACTGCCAGGCCAGCCCTGGGCTGCGGGTACCCTGTCCTTTCAACCCTCAATGCCCCCATTCCTCTGCTTGGCTCTGTCATCCCCTGACTGCAATCTCCTTAGCCTTTCTTTCACATCTGAGATGTCAAAGACCACCAATGATTCCTAAACTCCAGCCTGGCCAAGGAGAGACAGAAGTGCCTCCTTTGAGAGCTGTAACCGAGAGCCTTCTCTCTTCCTGTTGACATTTGCCTTGGTACCGAGTTCCTAATGAGATGAATGACTCTTCCTGCTGCCCAGCCTAGGAGTGGGAATCTCCCTTGGCCTCATCTCTCAGAAATCACTCCTGCAAAGCCAGCTCCCTCTTTTGTCTGTGACTAGACTGACCATGTTCCCTCCCTTGGCAGAAAGCTGGTGGATGGTCAGGTTCTTCCAATACGGTCACATTCTCACCCATACCCTAGGCCCTGAGCAGGCAAGATGGTACCCCAAAAATCACTTGATCCACAATGCCACTTGCCACATCCTCTCCTTTTCCCTGGATTCTGGCAAATCTCCGTCTAGTAGCATCATTTCTATAACCTAGTCTAGGCAGTTTCATGCCTGAGAAAAAAACGTTTCTTCCTCCCTCTCCCCACCTTTTTTGGTCTTCCATTTCATGCCTCCCAAAAGTTCCCCTCAGTTCTTGGCTTTCCCTTGCAACTTGGCATCATCCAGAGCTTCTTCACATCTCATTCATTCATCCATGAATTTAGCAAAACTATTAAGCCAGGTAGTGTTCAGCATGGGGGTGGGGTGGTCACAGTCCAAAGATGAACAACACACAGTCCTTGAAGATCTTACACTCTGTCGGGGAAGCAGACACAAAAACAGATGATTTCAATACACTGGGACTGGTGTCATGATAATGGTTCATTCTGATAGGAAGGCAACTAAATCAGAGTTTGGGGGTAAATGGGAAGGATAGGGTGGGGTAGGGAAGCTTCCTGGAGGATCTCAGTCTTCTTTCAAGTCCCACATCAATAACAAAACCACTAAGCTGCTGAGGACTTCCTACGCACCGAGTGCTGTGCTAAAGGCTGGACATGTATTATCCCATTGGACTCTAGGTAGAGTAGAACTACCCCAGCGTGCTCACCGGGTAACCTGTGGGGCTGTTCACTCTGTCCTTTTCCTGGAGGAGGAAGAGAAAATCCCAGTGGCCCACAGGCCCCAGGAAACAACAGAGCAGCTTGGCATCTCTGGAGTATGCCCAGCTGGCTTAGTGGAAGTTGTCCAACCCAGATGACATGTCCCTGTGTTACATTCTGGCTGCTTCTCCTCGCTACAGAGCAGAGTTTTCTGGAGTTTGCAGAGGGATAAGCCTCCATCTTTGGATTCTTTGGATACAGGTACAATATCCCTCCAGGTGACCTCCACCTACCATGGCTCTGTAGGCACTAGCTCCTCAGCCCAGGACCTGAGGTGGTGAGCTGGGAGGAAACGCACCAGACGTGCTTTCCTTCCCGGGGTGCTTAGGGTCAGGTTCCACAGTTCCAAGCATGGCCAACCTCCACCTTCCCCTCTCTCAGCCCATCCACTTGCTTCTCCTGTGCTGTTGGTTGAAGAGATCAGACCAAAGACCAAGGCTGTGGCTCCAGTTCCAGCACTGCCTCTCTCTGACCCTGAGTCAATTTCTTAACTTGGCTGAGCCTCTATTTTCCTATCTGACAGTGGGGATAATATACCCTTCTCCACAGAGTTGTTGAGAGGATCCACTGGAATGTAAATTATGAAAAAGAGCTGTCCTTTCCAAAAAGCCAAAAGAAGACTGTTGGAGGAGGAGGTGGGCGATGCCATTCACCTTCGACAGGTGAATATACTATGGGGAGACATTTCTAGGTGGAGCTACAAGCCTGGTCTGAACTCAGTCACTATTCTTACTAGATCAAGTGAGAAGACCACACAGGATTCAGATGGCTCAGAGGTGGCAAGCTCAGGAATAATCCCTGCTTCACTGTTAGAAACTGTATTTTCTGGGTCTTAAGACATGGAAATCTCCATCTAATGAGGATGTAGATCATTGAACAGATGTACACCCTCTGCACTGCACTGCATCAGGCATCAGGAGACCTGGCTTCTAGTCCTGGCTCTAACATGAGAACAAAGCTCTATGACGTCTGCAAAGTCACAGCCCTTCTCTGGGCCTTGAAGTCCCTGTTAGAAAATCAAGTGGTCCCACTAGAGAATCCATATGATACCTTCAGTCCTAAAGGGCAGAAGTCCCAAGACTGTCACTCTGTGCAAGACCCACCCCCATGTCATGGCTGGGGACTGAGCCACAGCTCAGCAATGCTAGCATGAGACTCAAATGCAAAGATCCTGCTTCCCATTGCCTCAAAGTACCAGCTCGCTCTCTCTCTATCTATCTATCTATCTATCTATCTATCTATCTATCTATCTATATATCCTCCTAAGAGCCTCCAAGGCACCATTGGCTTCTTGGGGCTCTGAGTCTGCTGGCCTCTTTCCCTGACTCCAGTTTCTTCTGGTCTGAGCCAATGGGGCAATGTTCTGTGACTGCATTTGTATCTTGCATTGTGTTTTTAAATCCATTTTCGATCATATTTGCCTGAAAAATATTTAGAAACTCATATACAACGCAATCCTCTGGTTTGGGATCCCATTCAACCCAATGCCAGAAATGCTTCGCAGTGGTTTGCGGTACTCGGATCACTTCCTCTCTGAGGACTGGAAAGCTCCGTGGACTGGTAGGCTCCTGAATGCAGCTTCTGCTCTAGTGAGGGGGCAGCAGGGGCCCCAGAAGGCTCAGAATCTCTGCCTTTGGGGCCCTCCTGAGAATTCCTGTTGCTGGGAGTCTCCCGTTTTGGGATTTCAGCCTTAAATCTACCATCTGAGCTGCTGCCCTACCTGCTGGGTTTTTCCTCCCAGATCACCATCACGGGTCCCTCCTTCATCTCAGGAAAGGACCCAGTGGTCCTAGACACTCATCCCTCTTTTCATCCACAAAGCCCAAGTGTGCCCCACCCCATCCTCCTCCCAAACTCTGCCCGGAACCAGCAGCCCCTCCCTGCCAGCACGCCCTCTTGCCCTTATCTCCAGCATCACCCATTTATTCCAATCCTCACCCCACTGGAGCATCTGCTGAGTTACCCAACCTCCCCTAGGTCAAGCCTGTGTTGGATGAGTTGAGTCATTACCTCCATCTCCTCCCAACCCTCCCAGGTCTCAGGAATTGGGCTGGGTTGGCAGGCTGGGAGGGAAGCCTCCATCTCTTCCATGGAGGCAGCCTCCTGGGACCAGGATTTTCCGGGTATTGAACATAACTTTGTCTTTCCCGGAACATCCTCTGTCACCAACTAGACCACCCAATCACCCACCTGAGTTTGCTCACTGCCCGTCTCCCCACACTAGCTCCTTCTGTGACCAGTCATGGAAACTTGGACACGGCAATGAAGCTCTCTGGGCCTCAGATGACACATCTGTGAAATGGGGGATAATGATACCTCTCCCGCCCCAGGGGAGGACACGGAGCTGCTACTATCCCATGGTCCTCCTCCAGCTCCCCTAGGCTGCTCATCTCAGCTCCCTCTCTCTCTCTTACTCTTAGAACACCTCATCGGCAAGCACTTACGATTCTTAGGTCACTATGCAGCCTAGTCTCTGTGCCACCGGCTCTGTCCTTGGCTCCTACCTCTCTCCCATCCACATCCTCCCACCCTTGGGGTCTTGGTTTGGTGACAGCCACCAAACAGGAACTGCAGACAAAGCCCCCAGAAGTTCAGGCCACCTCTTCCTTCCTTGCTCCACCCCACACTGTCCAGGGAAACCCAGAGGTTAGACAGCAAGGTCCAGATTCCCTCTGGGGACAAGAAGCCAGACTCTGTCCTTGGTTCACACAGCATTCTGGAGCTGGCAGGGCCCAGGACGATCCTCTGTGTACAACCCGGGCTCTGTGGCTCCCATCTTTGTGCACGCCCTGCACACACATGCAGGCAGCAGCCCTACTCAATTCTCCCACGAGCACACGCTCTCCTGCTCTCCCTCCCCCTTCTCTATTTCTCTCTCTGAGCTGTGCTCCCAGAACACACCCTCCCAGCCCACCAATCCTACACACGCCACTGTGCTTTACAAGCATCAGCTCAAGAATCTCCCAGTTCCCCGCTTGCTCCCTCCACTCCATCTCTCAAACTCCTCCACCCGCAAAGGGTGGGCCCTGTCTGCCCACAAGACTAAGATGCCTCAGCTTCTCCAGGCCTGCCTTTGTGGGAAGAGTCTTTGCTGGCTTCTTGCAGCCCCTCACCTCCCCTTCTCTACAGGCAAAAGCAGCCCAAGGCCCCCACAGCCCGGGCAGCCCCTCCCCAGCATCTGGTGAGAGGACAAGAAGAAGGAAGAACTGTGGGTTCTTTTCCCTGAGACTCCTAGATTTTGTACCAAAATGCAGGGTGTGCTCCTGTTTGCATTTTTTTTTTGTTTCCTTTCTGAAAATAACCATGAAACTATCATTTCCTCCCACTGCCTTTTCCCTATCTTATTTGGATTAGCAGAGTTGCTGCAAGAGGTGGTTTGGAGCCACTGACAGCCTCCTTCCCTGACCTGGGTCCAGGGAACTCACAGGTGGCTCTGGAGCGGGCGCTGCCAGATGGGTGCTGCCTCCTCTGGGGTGGCAAGAAGGAGTGCAGGCACTGGGCACCCTGGGGTCACCATGACCTCCTCAATCAGAGACCCCTGGGAAACCAGGTGTGAGCCTGCCTTGTGCCCCCATTGGTAAATATCAGGAACAACCTCAGGCCTGGCTTTCTCTCTGTAACTTTTCTGGAATGGGGGAGCAGCAGCTCAGCCCCCTCCCTTGGCTGACAGGTGGAGAAGATGGGTCTCCATGTGGGAAGGGGACCAATACAGAAGAACTGGTGCTGGCCGGGCGCGGTGGCTCAAGCCTGTAATCCCAGCACTTTGGGAGGCCGAGACGGGCGGATCATGAGGTCAGGAGATTGAGACCATCCTGACTAACACGGTGAAACCCCGTCTCTACTAAAAAATACAAAAAACTAGCCGGGCGAAGTGGCGGGTGCCTGTAGTCCCAGCTACTCGGGAGGCTGAGGCAGGAGAATGGCGTGAACCTGAGAGGAGGAGCTTGCAGTGAGCTGAGATCCGGCCACTGCACTCCAGCCTGGGTGACAGAGCAAGACTCCGTCTCAAAAAAAAAAAAAAAAAAAGAAGAAGAACTGGTGCTTATATAAGAAGAAAAATGGGGTGCATGGTGAGAGGGGGTGCCTCTCTTCTCCCTTTGTTTGTATCCAATGCCTCCTCCCACGCAGCTGTTCCAGGCCTTCACGCTGCTCGCTGAGAAGCAACCTCAAAAAGATCCAGCTTCAGGGTTGGGGACAGTCAGAGAGACCCCCAAAGGAGTCTGCCTCTTATGCCACCCAAGGGTCTACAGGGCACAGCCCACCAAACCCCACCACTTGCTTGAGAAACTGAACTTCCCTGTAATCCCAACACTTTGGGAGGCCGAGGGGGGAGGATCGCTTGAGGCCAGGAGGTCGAGGCTGCAGTAAGCTATGATCACACCACTGCACTCTAGTCTGGGTAAAGAGCAACACTCTGTCTCAAAAAGATAAAAAAGAAAAACAAAAGAAAGAAAGAAATGAAGGGGGCAGCAATGCAGGCCTCCCTGCCCTGAGGATGGTTCTTTCATGAGGCCCCTTGCCACAGGCCTTCAACCTCTGAAGCCCACCACTGCCTGACTTGTTTCTGGTTGAAGAGGACCCCGGGGGGAGGGCCCCTCTGCTGGTGCTGCCATCCCTGGGGCCTGGCCAGTTGCAGTTCCATGAAAAGAAAAGGATGGCTGAGGCTGGAAAAGGGGACCACGGACTAAAGTTGCTTGTCCTGACCTTCCTGGCAGAGGGCGTTGGTGCCCATGGGAGCCTTCCTGCGCTTGTTTAGCCTCTCTTCCCTCCTGCTATGTGACTTCTTTGGGAATTCCTTCCTGCTTAGTCCAGAGGTACAGCAGGCCAGGGCTGGAGGGTGGCAGCTGGCCTGGCCTCAGTGGCACCACTGTCTCCTCCTATCCATCAGTGAGGCCTTCTCCGTATACCCCTCATGCTGGTTACCACCTTTTCACTGTGACCAGATTTGGCATGTGCCCCATCTAATTTCTCTAGGCCAGGCTGCTGCAGTGGGACCTCATCCCTTTCTTTGAGGGTCCTGGCTTGCCCCAAAGGTGCAGGCCTTGGTATGAAATCCTCCCCCAGCCCCGTAGTCCTTCCTAACACATCCACACTATGCATCCCTTGGTTCTGCCTCTTCCTCCCCAGCGGGACCCTTCTCCTCCCCCAGGCTGAGCTCCTGGGCTATTTGGGGCACTGCCGGCCTTGTGGTGTAATCAGTGCCCGCGGATAATTACCACCTGCCCTGCCGGTGTCTGGGGGCTGTCTCCACCACAGCAGCAGGGGGTGGACGCTGGGCAGCCAGGCCTGCAACAAGGTCAGGCTGGGGCAGTCCTGCCCTCTCCCCAGGCCTGCTGCTCACGCGTAGGACTTGTAAGGATTCCCTAGGAAAGCCATGCATTCCTACAAGCTATGCTCACCTGGGATGCTCTGTGGCTTCAGCTGGGGGTGGATGGCTATCCCAGCCAGGGGACAAAAGTCCTGAGGCTACTCTATGCACCCACAGTCAGCCCAAACCCTGTTCTCCCATACTGCCTTCTGAGGTCAGGGGACCCTGGCTGCTGACCTCTGGACAAAGCAACAGCCAAATCAAGAGGGACTTGGATTTGACCTTCAGTTCACCAGGCCTCATCATCTTCCTTCAGGGAGGCGGCAATGGCTAATGAGATGACTGTGAAAGTGAGTCTACTATAAATGCTAGCTTCCTCCCTTTTTGCTACATTATTTTCTGCTCCAAGGCAGCCTGGGTTTAAATGCCTCTCCTTCTCACTTAGCCAACTCTGTGACCTTGGGCAATTAGTTCAGCCTCGGTTTCCTCATCTGTAAAAAGAAGATGATCAGAGGAGCTGCCTCACCAAGTTACTGCAGAATACATGATCTAATACATGTAAAATGCTTCGCCCAGTGCCAACGAGACTCTACAATGGTGGGTATTATTATTGGGAACTGCACAGGGCAGAGAATGGGGGTTGGGAGCATCCATACGCCAGCTCTAGGATGCCCAGGAAAGCAAAGCGGGGCTGAGGGAACAAACCACAGGCAGCCCCAGGGCTGGACATTCTCTATTGCAGCTAAGATCCTGGAGGCTGTGGTGGGGCATCTCACAGACCTTCTCCATCTAGGAGCACCCACTCCCACTCTTTTGACCTCATTTCCTGTAACATGGTGCCATATAAGCTTTTTGAGGCCAGAGCAGACCAAATACCTGTGAATACTTTATTTTGCAAAGAGAAAGTCAGCAGCAGCTACATCCAGATGAAATACTCGGATATTGAGAGATGCAGAAATCGAATTATGTTTCTGTCTCTTCCTTTCCTGTTATAGTAAAAAGGTTATTTGTCCTAATGCTTAAAGTTCTTTACACAAATATTCATGGCCCTGTCACTTGAAAGGCCACTCAGATAAATAAATATCTGCTTTCCAGAGTGAAGCATTTGGGGGTGGGTGGTGAATGGGCTGAGGGGCTGGGCCAAAAGACTAGGACTGACAAGGTCAGCCTGCCCCCAAAACAACCAAGCAACCCAGCACCATTTTCTCCCTGCTTCAGCGCCTTCCCCAGCAGGGCCCAGAGCTCCCACTTCTGACACCTTGCACCAACAGGCTAGACCAGAACCTTAGCTCTCCAGCCTCACCAGTGCCAAGGTGGGAGCAAAGAGGGCCACATTGGGTAGGAACATCAGTCAAAAGTACTAGATACTGCCCCATGGAGATGGAGAAGAAGGGAGAAGGCAAAAGGGTGGGGAGTGGGGCGTGAGCACCAACCTCACCTCCCAGGAATGTCTCAACCCCAGCTAGAGCCATGAGGGCCCCAGCTCAAGGCAGCAGCCTTAGCCACACCACAGCCTGGCATGAGCCCCACATCACAGCCATCCTGAGCCCCACCTCAGGAGCCATGTCTTCAGTGATTTCCTCTGAATTCCCCTTCTGGGTGTACCCTGGAGCTACCTGGAGGAATAGGCCATCCAGACCCAACTCAGAATCTCAGGAGCCTTGGACTCAGTGGTCCTCCTGCCAGTTCTCTTCAGTGGGCACCTCCTATTGTGGGTCTGGGGGCATCTTAGAGCCTACCTGTCAGGGGGCTGCCTAGCCTGGACAACCCTTGGCCTGATGCCCAGGGAACATATCATCCTGGGGGGATTGTTTTCCCTACTGGTGCACTCTCCCTCACTCGAGTCTCCTCTTGGGTTCTGTGAGCTAATCAGAGAGAAGGAGGGGGAGGAGGGGGTGCTGCTTGCCTTCCCCGTTATCTGCAGCAATCCACGGTGACTAATGCTCCCAGTTGGTAAAAAGGCAGTGTAATCAAAACACTTTTTTTTTTAGTCCTTAAAGTTAGTCATTCTCCCAGAGTGGAGGAAAAAAAAAAAAAAAAAGCCCACAGCAGGCACCACGAGATGCAAGCTGAGAGGCCTGCACTGCTGGGTGGAACCAAAGCATTGGCTGTGGCAGCTTCTGCGGGTCAGAGGCCAGGGCTCCTCCTCCTCTGGGCCCTTGGGTATCCTTCCTCCACACCCGCTTTTGTTCTTGCTTTCCCCAACATCTGGGCCTTCTGATCCCTGAAGGACATCCATGCCATGTCAGGGGCTGCCATTTCATCTCACCCTGCCCGGTGCTGCCACCTGCTGGCCTGGTGCTCTCCGTGCTGGAGGAAGCATATAAAAGCTCCCAGGATGAGGCCCAGCTTGGCACCCTGGTCGTAGGGTGATACTCCCTCCATCCACAACCTGGCTATTTAGTAGTGGTGCTTATCCTGGTTCCATCTGCCTGCTGGCTTCTGACGTGACTGTGCCTCGACAGAACCATAGGTTGTTGGAGGTCAAATGGCAAACTGTAGTGGCAAAAGCATACGGATCAAAGCTAGGGTACTCAGGTCAGAAACCCCATTTCAGTGCTTCATGAAGCTATACTACAGCTTCATGGCTATACTTCAGCTCCATCATCTGTGAAATGGTAATAATGGTAGTATCCACCTCACAGGGTTGTGGCAAGGATTAAATGTGAACTGCAGAGAATAGTGCCTGTCATGTCATGAGTGCTCAATTATTATTGACTTATAATAAAAATAATAACAATAAAGTGGAATATAAACCATCTCATTGCCCTTTCTTGTCCAAGGCAGACATGACTAATCAATCACAGAACTTCCCCACTGATGGCAGATTCCCCAGAATCCTCAACACTGCATTCCAGGCAGACAATCAGAGCAGGCACATGGGATGATATCCATTCTCCATCCTAGATCTAACCTGGACCTCTCCCATTGCAGTTAAGGAAAATGAGGTCCATAGGAGGGACAAGACTCCCTCAAGCCACTTGGAGGCAGAGCCACAGGTCAGACAGGTGTTCCTGGTTCTGCCTGCTTCTTGCTGGTCTGGCTTCTGATGTGTCACTTCACCCTGACCTTTGAGCAGTCCGTGTGGGCTTCCTGCCACTGGAAATCTCACCTGATTTCTTCCATCTTCTCCCACCCTTGCTCCTCCTATGTCCTTGCCCCTCAAAGGCCCTGGGAAAGCTATTGTTCTGAGACATCCTACTGAGCAGGTGCAGAGCAGGAAGAAGTGGGGCAGTGAGGCCACATAGAAACCTGAGGCCTGTGTCTGAATATCTGCAGGAGCCTCCCTGAGGAATCAAGACCTTTAGGGCTCCAAGACCTTTTAGGGCTCCACCAATTTGGCCCTGTCACATTCAGTTTTCAGCCTTAGCCCGGTGCTCTAATGAAGCCCCTGACAGCCCAGGTCCAGGTTCTGGGAATGCTCACTCTTTACTAATGAGAGTTGGTATGGTGAAGACTCAGGGGCCAGCCCTAGACTTCTGTGTGGGAAAAGCTGGGAGAGGACAGGACATGACAATCCCAGAGATGAGGGTCATGGGGAAGTACCTGCTTACCAACTTCGGAGTAAAAAACTCCAAGGAAAAGTTGGGGGCTGATGGCGGAGCAGGTTCTGCTGCTGCTTTTCCTCTCATAAACAGCTTTGCCCAGAAGTAGACCTCTGCTACCTGAACACTCTTTTAACTTCAGGCTCAGACTTCTGGGGAAGAATCAGTATTTACAAGGCTTGAAACCAGGAGCATCCACCTCTACCCAAAGAGCCTCCACTCTCAGCTTCTACTTAGAAACCCAATTTTCTCTTTTCCATTCCTTCCCTGCAGGGGCAGGATCAATCTGTATCATGCTGTCCCTTTGGTTATAAATAAGAAAGACATAGCTCCTGACCCTGTAGGCTGAGTTTTTCACAACAGTGGGAAGTGTTTGTGTGTCTCCATGTTCAGCTCCCCAGGGATCAATGCCTCATGGCACAGCAGGCTCAGGACAGCAGGATGCCTGACTGTCCCTCCTCAGCCCAGTGCCCCTCTAGCTGAGTGAATGAGCCACAGGTAAGGAGACCAAGCAGGCACATTCCAGACAGACTCCTGGGAGGACACCATTCTTTTTAGTAACCTCAAAGATCCTGCTGGTGGCATTAAAGATTTGAGGTGACTTGTCAACTGCACAGCCCCAGAAAAATTCATATTTAGCTTTATCCAAGATATCGCCAGTTCCTCAGACCTGCCCACTTCTCTGGGCTTGCCCCTCTGTTCACCTGTCTTTCCCATTCTCCTATTTCCCCAGGGTCTCTAGAGTCAACAAGACAGCTGACTTGGAACCTTGCAATGTTGGAGACTTTGGGGATGTGATCTACCCACTCCATCTTATAGATGAGGGGACCAAGGCCACAAAGGGGATGTGACTTATCTGAGGTCAGTTACAGTGTCAAAGGTGGAACTAGAAATAGAGTCCCAGACTCCTCCAGACTTGTAGTTCAAAACTTATCCATTCTAGACCTCTAAGATGTGTCCACTGTCCTCCAGCCCTGAAACAGACTTCTCCTAGGATATGGCAGTTACCTAGGCTAAAATTTGGAAATAATTATCCCTGTGGGGCATAACTGAGGGAGGCAGAACATGGGGAAGGGAGGAAGCAGGTGGGAGAACTATTCACAGGTGCTAAATGCCAGGAGTCTCCTAAACCCGCAACAGCCCTTCCATCCATCACACTCTCTGCAAAGCAGCAAGGACTCTCTCTCCCCCTTCACCCACACTCTCTGCCCAGGCTGCCCTTTGGTGACTTCTCCTCGTCCTCCTTGCTCTTGAAGGCTGCTCTTGTTCTCATTTTGGCCTGTTTCCTGAGGAACAACATGGTAATGAAGCTGATCTGCATGATGTGCTTGGGGACCCAACCTCCATTGGAAACTTTGAGTCAAACCATGGACTCTCAAGAATGGAAACAGAAAACACAAATGAGAGACTGCATCCTGTGGCCCACCCTCCTACCCCTCCTGCTCAAGCCCTCTACTCCACCCTAGGAGGTCAGAACAAATCATACACTACTTCTGCTCTAGGTCATTGGTCATATCTTTCACGCTAGGTCATTGATTAACAACTCCCTAAGCAGTCCCTGAAGCACTCCTGGTCCATTTTAGGAAGGAGAATTCCTAGAGAGAAGGTCACTGGGGGCCCAGTAGCATCTGCACAGGCCTCACTGCCTTCTTGTCTCTCTTCTAAGGCAGGGAGGTACTAAGGGATGAGGAAACCAAGTCAGCCCAGAATCCCAGGCAACTTGTGAGCCACAAGGCCCTGAATTCTGACTTTAGGAGACCCAAGGCAAGTCAGCTGCTTGTTGGACCTGTCTGTGTCTTAGCCATGGTAAGTTCCCTCTGCCTGGAGCCTCCTCACCCCTCATCTCAGATTCACCTGGCTAGCCCTGATTCTGCCTTCAGGGCTTGGCTTACACACTGGCTTCTCCTGGAAGTCTTCCCTAAAACTCCATGTGCTGCCTCAGGGTCCCTTTCCAGGCTGCCACCACACCTCATTCTATCCCATCATATAGCATGACTGTAATTGCCTGCTCGTCTCTCCCTCCAGGAAAGTAGCTCTGGGAAGGAACAAGGGCAGGGCAGATATTTCCTTGAGATGGTTATATCCTAAGATTGGCTCAGTACCTGACACTAATATTAGTACAACTAATATTAGTTAAATGAAGGAATAGAAAGAATGGGGCAATTTACATCACTTGAGTCCTGTGGAGGAGACCAAAGGGAAGTGCTGAATGGCAGGGAGCAACCCATACTCTGCATCTTCTCGTGTTGAATAAATCTACAGAACATTCCAACCTGAAAAGGACCTAGGTATTGATATTCAGAGCCCTGTGCCATCTTGGAGGGGAAACGTCCATTTGTTTGTAACAGGTAATGCATGTGTGGTGTACAAACTGTAAAAGATAGGAAACAGCATTCAGAAAATGTAAGTTTTCCACCTTCTCCATCTTCAATGGCTTCTTCTCCCATAGACAATTGCTGCCACTGTATCTGGATTAGAAACCACTTGACAGAACAGGCTGGCTAAGGGCCCCGCGTGGACCTGTGAAGAGATCTTTAGGAGTCAGTGTTGAAGGAAGAAAACGGCCCCAGAGGTCCCCTTCATCCCCCGTTGCAGCCTGAGTCTCTAAGTGCTAGGCCAGAGCCAGAGGGTCGCCGGCAAGCGAAACTGCACAGCCAGCATGCTGCAGCAGAAGGGTTAACGCGCCGGGCTCCGCCTCCCAACCGCCTCTTCCGGGCAGAGGGGCGGGATCTACGTCACTTCCTGGAGACTGGCTGAATCCGGAAGTGATCCCAGAGGAACGAGTTGTGGCTGAGGACCCCGGCGGCAGGCCCAGGTTCGGGACCATGAGCTGGTGAGTGAGGCCCGGGCGGCGGGAGCTGCTGGACCCGCGGACCCGCGAGGCCCCTGGCCCTGCGTCAGTGCCGCGTCCCGGCTCTCCCCGGTCCCGCGCGACCCCTCCGCCCCAGAGCAAGACCCGATAGCCCCTGCCCTAGGGTCGTTCCCTGGGTGCTTTCCCGGAGTCGCCATCTCTCAGCAGGACTCCCTGGGAGAGTGGCGGAGGATCCTCTTAGCCTGGGACTCTGCGTCTGACCCCTGTTTTGCCGGACTCGTGTCCTCCTAGCTCCTTGAAGTGAGGGACTTCCTTGTTCCCTCCTTTTTTAAACACCCATTGAGGTGGAGTCAGTGTCGTCTTTCTCCCCTGTGGGCATCTCTGCCCCGCGCCAGTCCCTCCAGAGCTGTGGCCCTTTCTGTGGCAGCCTGGACCCAGTTCACTAATCAAAACCCACTCCCTTTTGGGTAACTATCCTTTGCACCACTTAACAGTCTTCAAAAGACAAGGAAAACTTGCTTCTCTTCTTAAAGGGGCCAGAATTACACCCCGCACACACCCTCCCACTGTGGGATTGGACTGGTTTTAATCATTCCAGGGCTATTACTCACTGCCTGGCCTCTAAATAGGCATGGTTAAGTTTAAACTTATGGGAACTATCATGCCATAAGAAAAGAAGCCAGGGAGTCTTAGAGTAATAGAGTCATAATTGCAGTTGCTGCAGAATGATGTGATACTTGGGTCATAGTAAACACTTCATAATGGTGTATTTATTTTGTAAGACTCGGTTTGCCCAAAAGGCAATCCCCATTTGTTGCTCTCGATTATTTATGTTCACAAGAGAGAATTGTGACTTGCCTGCCTTCCTGGGGCTTTCTTAGAGGATACTCATATGCAGGACCTTACCTTACCCCGTCAGGCCCAAGGACCTGTATAGCCACAACCCTGGAACTCAGGCGATTCAACTATAATGTGTGAATAAATTGACCCCCAGAGATGTACAAGATTAATCAGCACATGGGCATAGGGAACATATTTGCCACTCTGTCCTCAGAGTCTCGTGTGCTTGTTTATGCAAAGTGCATGATAACCAGTTATGAATGAATGAAGATGGTAGAATATCCTTCAGGAAGACTTCTGCAGTTTAACTTTTGGCCATCGGTGGAGACCGCAAGCAGCTGATGTCAGTCAGTGTCAGGGACAGCGCTCTAAAGTAAAATGCAAACCATCTTTCCCCTCCCCCACCTGTTTCTTAGACCAAGATTGATGGACAAATGTGAGACAATCACCGCTAGCACGTGAGGGAAGCCCGAAGCAATGCCCTAATAAGCCCCCACAGGAGCTGCTGCTTCTACCTCCACCATTTGCTCCAGGATGCCAATAGGGGGCTGGAGCCTTAAAAAGCTACCTTTCCTGTCTTGTGATAACCTAGATAGCGGTGGGCAAAGCGGCAGTTCTTCAGTTCCCTTTCCTGGAGGAATTACGTCCTTTCAGTGTCATTCTGGGCCCCCAGTCTTGGGATATAGATGTCCTCTTGGCTGCTGTGTCTTGAATCTTTAGAGTGTTCTTGCCTAATTTTTCAAAGTGAAAAGCAGGCAGTACAGGTGCTTTATATTGCCTAGATTGACATTTACTGTCTTTGCTTCACAAGTTGGGAGAAGAGCAGAGCAGAAACTAATAAAGGTAAATGATTCTCTGGGTGATCTGCAACAGGTTGTTTTCACCTGTCTCACAGAAAGTTTCCCTTCTGAAAAAAATAGTAGCCCATTCCCTAAAGGTTAGCCTGTCAGGTTGGAGAGAATTGAAATTGACAACTGTCTAACAAGAGCTGAGGTTTTCATCTAGTAGCTTTAATTTACCAGTACATGCACATCTTGGTACCTCCTCAGACTGAGAGTCACAACCAGAAGGGTGGCTTTGTCCCTCAAAGCTGAGATTCTTTTCTCTTCCCCCTTAAAGGGCTTCTACGTCATCTCTTGCGTGGACTCTGACCCTCTCAAAGAGAGGAACAGCACCGGCGCCTGGGCACACAATCACACTCAGTTCCTAGCTCAATGGCTGGCAAGGAGACCGGGGCTGGGTCCTTCTGATTCACTCCCTGAGCAGTTTTCCTGCCCCCAGAATGAATCCATCCATTCATGTGAGACTGGAATTCTCATTAGGGGAAGAGACCAGAGTGACGTAGAGCCATCATGGGAGGCTGATGCCCAAGGTCAAGTTCACCAAGTACATGGGCTGTGCCAAGCCATCATTAAATAAGGCCCAGGGGCACATGGCCCATGGTCCCCAGAGGGTAACCATTGTTCTGGGCTAGGCTGAGCTTTCAAAATGTCACAGTGAGAAATGTCCAATATTGATGCCCTTTGCACACTGTGGACTTTGCATGAAGAGTGAGAGGCCTTTGTTCCCTGCTTGCTCTGTGCAGGCAACCCGCCCACCCCCTGTTTGTTTAGTGGGTACCTGCTGTCTTCCTGCACCATCTACCCATCCACTCAGCCACCACCCATACACCCATCTGCCTTTCAGCAGAGTGACCCAGTGGTCTGTCCTACTAGGAAGAAGGCCTTTGATAGTCACATCTCATGTCACAGATTCACTTCTTGGCCTCAAGCCAAATGCTTCTCTCTCCCTCGCTCTCTTTTTCTCTCCCTCCCTCTGCCCCACCTCCTTCCCACATTTGCCCCCCTCCTCACTTTCTCTCTCTCTCTCTCCTCTCCTCCCCACTCACCCCCTCCCTCCTCTCCTCCCCACTCACCCCCTCCCTCCCTATTTCTGTCTCCCTCTTGTCTCCCTTTCTCCCTTCCTGTCTCTCTCTTCCCTGTTTTCCAGCGTATACTCAGGTGGCTTTATTATGGTATGCAGGGAGAATTAAGTAGAATTAAGAATAGCGATCCTAATCTAAGCTGGCTCCAGGAATTGTAGCCTCCCGTTGAACCATACACCTTTGATGATTTTAGGCTTAAACGATGAGGAAAAGGGAGTACTGGAAGAAATCTCCCTATACCTAGGGGTCCAGTAGTTTGACGAGAAAGAAGGAAATTAGAGGCAGAGCAGATAAGTGTGAGTAGGAGTTAGAGTGCTGCGTTCAGGTTCTGGCTCAGCCACTCACAGTGCAGCTTGGTCAAGCATTGAACCGTTCTCTGTCTCGGTTTCTCCATCTGTGGCATGGAGCGTCCATTCCCGCTAATAGTTTGCCACCTGAGCCTGCTGTGAAATGAGTGGAGTGATGATATTTTTCTGACTCTTCTAGGATCTTCTGCCACTGTCTGCCCTTTGCACTTTGGTGTTCCTCACGCTTGATCCTTTTTGTTTCTTTCCTGTTCTCACCCTGTATTCCCTTGCCATCATCTTCAGGATAAAGGCCCAACTCTGGGCCAGGGCTTCTGAGGCTCTCTGGGCCTGGCTGTCCGTCTTCACTCTGTGTGTGCCATGCTCCAAGCTTCTCCTGCTCTCTCATGCCCTTGTGCCTCTGGATAACTGTGCCTTCTGCCTAAAATGCTTCTCCTTCACTCGCACCCTGTCCACCAGGCCAGCATCCACTCATCCTTCAAGCATCAGGCCACGCTTCACCTCCTCTGAGGGTCTTCCCTGAACGGCCCCCCACACCCTGCCATGCTGCACTGGGTGCTGCCTGTCTGACCTTCTCTTCTGACTTTCATCAGCATCTGTACTCCACTGGCTGGTTTACTTATCTGTGAGTTCTTGAGCATGGGGACTGTCTTGTGGTCACCGCTATTCCCTAGCACTGTTCCTGGCAGTCAGGAAGTGTTTATTAAATGTATGAATGGGGCCTTTTTTCCCTTTTCCTGACTTGCCTCAGCTCAGGAAAAATGTTAAGATAAAAACGTGCCGAACCTACAAACCACTTCCTAAAATGAAGAGCCTCTGAAAGTACTATTGTTAAATTGACTGACACAAGTGGCTTCCAGGTCAGGCTGCCTGTGATTTCTCCTCCCCACTCCTCTCTGATCCTCCACTCCAAACTGCTTTACTGGGTTTCTTCTGTACTTCCATAGTGCTTCTACTGTAGCGCTTCTGCGTCCTTCTAGGTGTCACCGACATGCACCTCCCTTCCACACCAACCCCATGAGAACAGGAGCGACATACAGCTTCTTCATCTTTATGTACACATAGTGGGTATCATGCACATAGTGGATATCTAACAGGTAATTGTTAAATTAATGGAATGTAAAGAAAGAAGGGTAAACTTCTGGGTCAAACAGAACCATTATTCAAGTCCTTTCCCCTATGATTACCATTGCTATCTCACATGTGTAAAGTGCTTCTAACTTTTCAGATGGCTTTCCCATCCTTTGTCTGACTTCATGCTTACGTCTGGGCAAGCAGTGCAGTCTTATTATCCCCCTTGGCAACTTACTAGAATTCACTCAGCCAGCACCTGGCAGAACTGGAACTAAAACCTGTATCTCCTAAGTATTCTGTCCCCATGATCAGGAATATTAGAAGAGTGGCAGACCATTCCCAAGCTGACTGGATCACGGAATTTCGCTTTGCTGGGGTGTATTGACACTAGCAGGTTGGTAATGAATCACAGGGAGTTGTCAGTCTTCACACACAAGTGATAGAGGAAGTCCTTGTGCCATGCACACCTCTAGGTGTTCTGTAACTGGCTTAGCTTCTTCTACCTATGGGGCTACTGCCTGGGGCAGCCTCACCAGTCGTGTCCTCTGTGACTTTGGACACACCAAGCTTTTCTTCCTCTCTGGAGAGCATAGTAATGCCTTGAAGACAGGGGCCCTATAAAATGTCTGTGAGATTCTGTATGTGAGCTTGCTCTTATTTCAGATGCTTAATGAGAGGAGAAGGATGTCTCCCAGATCTTGGAGCAGTCAGAAAGAGTCAAGTGTCTTGAGTCCCATAGCTACTTAGTCAGAGGTGTTATATGTATTATACTCTTTAAGGAAATCTGCTGGGGTAGTCTTTAGAGTCCGTTGTTAACCTATTAGAGTTGTTTTCCCAAACTCATTATTTTGGTGGCTAATCCATCAAATAGGGCCCAGTATAGTGCGATGCACATACATGGTACTCAACAAATATTTGTTGATTTAATGCTTGTTCAACATTTATAATGTGCAAAAGTCTGTGCTAAATGTTGAGGAACATTTAAAAGACTTGCATGAGTCAGTCTCTGTCTTCAACCAGAGTATGGAAAGTGCTAGGGATTCAAAAGGACAACCGATCACTAAATGTCAGCGTGGCATCATCAAGAAAGACTTGAAGCAGGAGATGTAATTTTAACTGAACCTTGACTTAGCAAATACGTGCTGTTTCAGTGGGAGTGAGAGAAGGATCCAGGTTAGAAGCATGGTATGAAAAAGGTGTGTGGAGTCAGAATGTGTCAAGAGTGTGTGGACTGTCAGGAGGCCAGCTTGGAGGTGGTAAATAGTGGTTTGGGTAGAGGCTGTGTTGGGGAGAATTGGCACTCCACCTCAGAGCCACGTTATACAGTGCTTTCAGTGCCATGCTGAGGACTTGAAATTGAGCCTAGGCTTTTGAAAATTGAAGGCTTTTGAGCAGGGAAGTGGCATGACCAAAGCAATGATTTAGTCAGATTATTTTGGCAGTGGCCTGCAGGATAACTCAGAAGAGAAAGAATGGAGCCAAGGACGCTAACTTGGACAATAGTTTCCTTTTTTTTTGAATCGAGGGGTCTCACTGTTGCCCAGGCTGGAGTGCAGTGGTGCAATTACAGCTCACCACAGTCTCAAACTCCTGGGCCCAAGCCATCCTCCTGCCTTAGCCTCTTGAGTGCCTGGGACTATACGTGTTAGCCACCACACCTGGACTAGTTTCCACAATTTTTTGAACACAACTCACAGTTAGAAATACCTTTGATGTCACAACTCACACACACACTCTTATACTTGAAATAAAAGTTTCACACAGTATGTGTGCAGTGCACTCTGATATTTTCTATTATGTTCTTGTTCGTGGTTTTTTGTTTGTTTTTTGAGACAGGCTCTCGCCCTATTGTCCAGGCTGGAGTGCAGTGGCGCCATCTCAGCTCACTGCAACCTCTACTTCCCGGGTTGAAGCGATTCTCATGCCTCAGCCTCCCAGGTAGCTGGGATTACAGGCATGCATCACCATTTCTTAGTAGAGACTGGGTTTCGCTAGGTTGACCAGGCTAGTTTCAAACTTCTGGATTCGAGTAATCTACCCGCCTCGGCCTCCCAAAGTGCTAGGATTACAAGCATGAGCCACTGCAGCCAGCCTTGTTTTTTTAAAGAATGACCCACCTCAGTTGACTTTTTTTTTTTTTTCTTCCTGAGGTGAGTGCATATGATTTTTTAACTTCATGACTGATTTTGATCTATGTGTACAACGGAAGACTGTGTAGCAGTTTAAATGATCTTTGAGTGATAGATATTCTACAAAGACCTCAAGTTTGAAAACCACGTATCTAAGAATATCGTTACAAATACTCAGACTATAAGCTAACATCTTTGACTCCAGCAACTGAAGATAGGGTTGCTTGTATATCTGGTTGTTTCACTGGGTTAATAAGAAATACAGAAGGGGCAGCTGTAAAGAACACTGGCTGAGTTATTTCTAAGAACTTATTCCATAGATTTGAAAACTGTCAATTGCTTTCCAGAAAAGAAAACTCAAGTGAACAAAAGCTCATACGAAGATGTTTGGTCCTTTTAGTAATCAGGAAAAACAGATTAAACCAACAATGAGATGCCGTTTCACAGCCATCAGACTGGCAGAAATTTTAAAGCCTGACAGTGCCAAGTATCTGAGGGTGAGGAACAGTAGGAACTCACATACACTGCAGGAGGGGGTGTAAACTGGAGATTTTGCGGTTGGAACAGTAGCTATCCCCTACCCCAGAGAAACTCCCGGGGCTCCATGCAGCAGGGAACACATGCAGGAGTGTGAGGGGCATCGTCATGTCCAGATGCCCAGCCTCTGGAGAATGGGGAAATAAATTGTGATGTCTTTATGTGATGAAATATTATGGGCAACAAAAAAAATGTAGTAGTTAAAATGGGTAAAATAGAGCTTTGTGTACCAATGCGGGCAAATCTCAAGAATCTAATGCTGAATGTAAAAAGCTAGCTTCAGAATGATACATTCAAATAAATAAGAATGATACACTCAACATTGCAGGCCGGTCACGGTGGCTGACGCCTGTAATCCCAACACTTTGGGAGGCCAAAGCAGGCAGATCACTTGAGGTCAGGAGTTCAAGACCAGCCTGACCAACATGGTGAAACCCCATCTCTACTAAAAATACAAAGATTAGCCAGTCATGGTGGTGCACGCCTGTAATTCCAGCTACTAGGGAGGCTGAGGCAGGAGAATCACTTGAGCCCAGTAGGCGGAGGTTTCAGTGAGCCAAGATCATGCCGCTGCGCTCCAGCCTGGGTGATAGAGCGAGACTCCATCTCAAAAAAAAAAAAAAAAAAGAATGATACATTCAACATTGCACTATTTATATAAATATTAGACCTATAAGGCAATACTGTGTTTTGCATATGGACTTAAGCTTACACAGTAAAAGTATGGGAATAGTACTAAATTCAGAATAGTGGTTACTCTAGGATAACAAGGAAGGAGAGAAGGAAATGGAATCTCAGGGGCCAGTCGAGGTGGCTCACACCTATAATCCCAGCACTTTGGGAGGCCAAGGCAGGAGGATTGCTTGAGTCCAGCAGTTGGAGACTAACCTGGGCAGTGTAGTGAGCCTCTCTACAAAAAAAATTTAAAATTAGCCAGGGGTGGTGGTGCAAGCCTGTAATCCCAACCCCTTGGCAGGCTGAGGCAGGTGGACTGCTAGAGCCCGGGAATTCAAGGTTGCAGCAAGCTATGATCACGCCACTGCACCTCAGCCTGGGTACAGAGACCCTGTCTCAAAAAAACTAAGTAAAAAAAAAAGAAATACAATCTCAGGGCCTGATACTCAGGGAGCTTCAACAGTGTCTGTACTGTTTTGTTGCTTAAATAATAATATCTAAAGCAAGAGGGCTTCGTTAGAATTTGACAAAGCCAGGTGGTGGACACATAAGTATTTATTCTATATTCTCTGTATTTTTTGTGTGTATTTACAATATTTCATATTTATTTAATTTTTAAATCATTGCTGGGGCAGACCTCACTTTCTATAGCAAGAGAATGTTTGCCTGCGCTCCCCCAACCCCCAATCCCAGGGTGGGGACGATCTAGGGAGGGAGCCTAGAAGTCAGTCTCCATCCAGCCGTCTTCCTTCTACCTCTTGCTTTTTAGGGGCCAAACTTTCAGCAGAGAAGAGGAAAAAGGTAGTGTGAGAGCTCTTTGTAATTGCTGATTGGTAGGAGACAGGAGCGAAATGAGATTAAAGATGGTACCTCAGAAGCTAAACAGACGGTGTAGTGCTGTCAGAGTCTAAGCCACTGTCAGCCCATCGGAATGGAGATTAGACCAGTGGAGGTTCTCTCAGTTTGTGGAGTCCGCAGGACAAGCCTTTCACCTCCAAATGCAAACCCATGTTCTACCCCTTCTTATGTTACAGATTAGAATGAGAATAGGTGATTACTTGTCTGTCAGATATTAGGATCTTCTTAAGGGGCTGCAAAGAAAATCCAAACTGCCTCCTTGAGTTGCCTGCCTTCCTCTCTTAGGTGCTCCATCAGCCTCCACACTTTTGTCAAAATCCTTTCACTATTTAGGGGGAAGTCGCCACTCAAATTTAGGCAAACTTATCACTTGGGCCTGGTGGTGGTGCATCATGGTATGGGTCAGCTGCTTGCCCCCAAAACAAACAAATAATTTCAGGTTTCCTAACCATTCTTGGCGGGGGTGAATATACTTATCTCTGTAACTTCTTACAAGTCACCCCTTCTGGACCTGGTTGGTCATCGTCTTCAAAATATCACAACCACTTTCTCTACAATAAAACAGACTGCTTACGGCGTGTCAAGATCTGTTTTAAGCATTAAACTCGTTTCACCTTCATAGCGACCCTAGAGGATGAGTAAATTATTATCCATCCTATTTTATAGATAAAGAGACGGAGACACAGGGAGGTAAGGTCACTTGCCCAAAGTCTCACAGCTGGTAATAGACAGAGTGAGGATTTGAACCCCAGCTGTCTGGCTTCAGGGTCCATCCCCTGATCTCATGCGCTCATCCCCTGATCTCATGCGCTCTCTCCCCCATGAAGTGCAGGAGTGGACACTTCAAATAAACTGATGTATCAGCAGTGCCTCTGCAGAGTCCGGCAATAGTAGATGCTCAATAAATGGTTGCTTTGTTGAGATGATCTCCCAGCTCTCGTGCGACTTAACGTTGGGTGCTTCATCCTGTCTTTACTTTTCAGAGGTCAGCCTGTGGAGCAGTGGGGAAGAAGGGATCACAGCTAAGCTGGAAGACTGTTCTGGTCCAAGTCACAAACCGCCAAGTCACAGTCATCCCTTTTATTTTTAAACACACACATACCTCCTCGGACTGATGGCAGGTCGGGGTCAAGTTCTGTGTGTGCTGGTTTTGGATCAAGCTAATTTAGAGAAAGGACTGAGGTGGGGCTGGAGGCTGTGGTCATAGGCACTGGGGAAAGGACGGATTTCCAGCTCAGTTCATGTCCCTCTCTGCTAGGGTCTCCGCCTTGCTCAGGCTGAACTTTCCTTGGCCTTTGGCATTGTGGCCAGCTGGCCCATCAGACAGAGAGGATGGCATCCAACCAGCAGCTGTTCTGCCGGACCTAGATGGCTCTCGATAAGCCCTGCCCCGGCTCTGGCCCTCTGTTGTTTCTCTCCCACCATTAAGGTGGTGGTGGCCTTGTGGGGCCTCAGGCCAGAGCAGGCAGCAACCCAAGGATAGAGTAACAGAAGGCCGGGGGGGAGGGGCTTGTCCTTCCAGCCTGCTGGAGCTGCTGCCTCTCGCCCACCTTCCTGCTCTTGCCGAGACAGTGACTCAGGCCCAGACCACTCCCCGGGGAGCCAGGATTTCAGCCACTATCAACCACCACCGCCTACTCTTTGCTCAGCCCTCCCTCCATTCTCACCTCCCTTACCTCCCTCGCCCCCAAAACTGTGGGTCTCTTGCCCAGCTAGAGATAGCAGAAAGATACGGGGTGGGGCAGACTGAATCACTCCAGGGTTCTTTCCACCCCCAAGCCAGGCCTAGGCTTATTCACATTTAGTAGGATTCTGGAGGCCAAGCAAAGACCCAGGAAGCAGGTTTAGGGTTCAGCCTCTTTCCACTCTTTGTCATGAAAGTGGGACACTCCAAAGAAAGCAGGGACAAGAGCTCTGCTGGGGTGACCAGGGGATCCCCACCCAACTGCCATCTGGGCCTGCGTTTTATCTCTGCCTCTGCAGAGCCGGTGAGGAAACAAAAGATGGAGAAACCTAGCAAATTGAAAATGCAAAAGAGCTGTTTTTGTAAATAGACATTACACAAGAGCAGGGGCTTTTTTGGAAAGGTTTTACTGAGACAGACAGAATTAGCCAACTGGCATCATGCTGCTAATAGAGATATTTACTGTTTGAAAAAGTATATTTGTAGCTTTGGAGAACATCCTGTTGACTTTTTCTTTATTATGAAAGAAAATAGAATCTTCCCCCCCTTTGCCCTCCGTACACACAGAACTTTTTTTCTTTTTTGAGGTGGGGCAGTTGGGGGTTGGAGAAGAGGAGGGTTGAAAGAAATGTTTTCTCCATTTTGTTGCTGAGACTAAAATATCTCTTCTCCTGCCCTCTGGTGCTCATATTTATGGAATGGGAAGCAGAATCAAGCTAGGACTCCTACTCCAGAGGCAGAGAGCTCAGAACCCTCTTAATTTCTTCCAGAACTCAGAGACGCCCTGGGGAGCAAGCCCTGTCTTCACTCTGGCTCTCTGCTCACATCCCTGATTCCAAGGGGAGCACTGAGGCAAGTGTGAGGAGGAGGGAGGAGAGTCCCGAAGCCCAGTTGGGCCTCCTGCCCTGGGGCACTGCCAACCCCGGGCTGCTGTGACCTGGCAGTACCAAGGCCACTGCTCTCAGGCTGTGGCACTATCGCTCTTGCCCCATGCCCTCCAAAGCAGCTGCTTCTCCTATGGAAGTCCCCCGTGCCTGCAGTGGGAGAGCCACGGGGATGAAATGGGAACTCAAGGGGAGAAGAGGCATAAGAGTCTGCTGAAGTGCAGTTGTGTTGCCTTTCCTTTCTCCCTTCCTTGCCACCTTTCACCGCTTTCTGCAGGAATGCTCCGTTTCAGTGCAGGGAGAATCTGATCCTTCCATCAGGGCACCTGCCCAGTTTTTTGCCCACTTATCTGGCAGAGTGGGCTCACATCTGCCATTTGGCAGCCTCGGAATAAACCCAGGAGGCTCTTCTCCTTTCATATATCCTCTTAGGCTCTGTAAAGTATTTTCCTTTGACGCGTCGTACTCCAATAACTTCGTCAGGCTTTGCTCTCAAGGCCAAGGGCCCACTCCATTTTCTTGGTCTCCACTGAATGTACTGTTGCTGGACTCCAGCACTGGTGGGTATTCTTTTTAGTTTTTGGTTTTGGGGGTTTTTTGTTTGTGTTTTGTTTTGTTTTTTGGTTACGTAAGGATTGGGCGCCCAAAGACAATGATACTACCTTTCTTTGTTCTTTATGTAGCATTACCTAAGCGTAGCTTTCTTCAGGAACCTTAAATCAGAGCATGTTATTTTCCAGGCCCCTTGGGCAATGCGCTTATTTTAGTCATTTAATTATTCATCCAGTGCTTACTATGTGCTCAGAACTAGACTATAAGCTGCATGAGATCATAGAAGGAATCTGCCTCGTTCGTCCTGATATCCCTAGAACCTAGCATAGTATTTGGAACAAAGGTGGCCCTTAACAAATGTTTCCTCATTCAATGAAAAGTTGAAAATAGCACTGTGCCTAGTACAGTACTTAACAGGGGTTGCCAAGAAGCATGACATACAGTCCTTGCCCTTGAGGTGCTATGTGTCATAATCTGAAAGCAGGACATTCACACATCAGAGTTAATTAGCCTGTACCCTTTACCATGCAGAGTTTACTTAAGTAATGAAAGGATGGCTCAATATTAGGAAATATGTTTACACAGTTCAACACAATAATAGGTCATAGGAGAACAAACTGGTCATCTAAATGCGTGGTAAAAGGCATTGGTGGAATTCAAAAACCTAATCTTTGTAACTTTTAGTAAACTAGGAACAGAAAGATATTTTCTTACTATTAGGAACCTTCCTGGCTGAAATCAAGAAGAGCTGCCTTCATATTTGATAGTGAGGAATCAGATGTAAAGCATTTTTACCAAAGTCAGAAACATTTTTCTATAACTTCAAGCTAATACAATAACATAAGGCAAGAAACGGGTATAAATATTGGGGAAAAAGATGAATTTTATCATATTTTCATACTGTAAGAGTGTCTACCTAGAAAGCCTAATTAGTTATTTTTCTTCTTTTTCAATTGAATTTCTTAGGCTATATAAATTAAGTATGTAGGTATGGTGACTGGTTACAGAGTAAATGTGCCAGGAAGATAAATTGAAAAAGAGAATCCCATTTACAGTATAACCAAAAATATAAAATTCCATGGAATGAACCTAAGACATGTATAGAGCTAAAACTTCACATGTGTTACTTTGGGATCTTAATATTTAACAAAATATATGTAGAGGATGGATATGAAAAGAAAACCTTAAGACCAAGAGAGATAAAAAGGCTTGGATGAATGAAAAGAAATATGGCCCTGAATGAGCAAACCAAAAATAGGATCTTCAAAAGTTAATCTATAAATATATTGCACTTCTGGTAATATCCTTATCAGAGGTTTTTAGGTGTGGGGGTGAGAGCATACAGCTAGTGAAATTTATCTTGAATAATTAAAACAGCCAAGAAATTACCTGAAAAAAGAAAATTTAATGATAAGGGATTTGCTTTGCTAAGTATCAGGAACTTTGATACATCTTAATAAATCTGTTATTGGCAAAAAGGTAGATTACTCTGTGATATGGAATAGTAGATGCATTTAATGTTGATAAAATAATTTTTCAAAGATGGAATTTTTTAAAACTATGTTAAAACACCTAACTAGTCATATACTCAAACTCTAAATACAGCAAAGATTTAAATATAAAAAATAAACCACTAAAATTCACGTGGAAATGCAAGGGACACAGAATAGTCAAAATGATATTGACACAGAACAAAGCTGGAGAACTCACACTCCCCAGTCTTAATACTACAAAGCTACAGTAATGAAGGTTGTGTGGTGCTGTCATCGAGATAGACATGTCGATGAATGGAATAGAATTGAGAGTCTAGAAATAAACCCTTATGTATATGGACAATTGATTTGTAACAAGGATGCCAGAACAGTTCAGTGGAAAAAGAATAATCTTCAACAAACCGTGCTGGGACAAATGGATAGCCTCTTGCCAAGGAATGAAGTTGGACCCCTGCCTCACACCATATTTAAAAATTAACTCAAAATGGATCAAAGACCTAAATGTAAGAGCTAAACTATAAAAGTCTTAGAAGAAAAGACAGGAGTAAATCTTCATGACCTTGGATTTGTCAAAGGATTCTTACATATGACACCAAAAGCATGAGCGACAAAAGAAAAAACAGGTAAATTGGACTTCATCAAAATGTAAAACTTTGTGCTTCAAAGGACACCATTAAGAAAGTGGAAACCCAGCCCATGGATGAGAGAAAATATTTCTGATTACTGCCTAATACCCAGAATATACAAAGAACTCTTAGAACAATAATAATAAAACAGTTTTAGAATGAGCAAAGGATTTAAATAGATATTTCTCCAAAGATATACAAATGAACACATGAAAATATGCTCAACGTCATTAGTCATTAGAGAAATGCACATCAGAAGCACTACCTGATACCCACTGGGATGGCTGAAATGAAAAAGACAGTAAGTGTTGGCCAGGATGTGGAGAAATTGGAACCCTTATATACCACTGGTGGGAATGTAAAATGATACAATTACTTTGGAAAACAGTCTGGCACATCCTTAAAAGGTTAAACATAGCGTGACCATATGACCCAGCAGTTTTGCTCCTAGATATATGCCCAAGAGAAAAACATATCCACACAAAATCTTGAACATAAATGTTTGTCACAGCATTCATTAATACCCAAAAAGGGAAACAACCCAACTGTCCATCAAATAAGTGGATAAACAAAATGTAAATCCATACCCTGAACTAGTATTCAGTGATTAAAAAAATAAAAGGATGGAGTACTGATATATGCTACAACATGGATGACCTTCAAAAACATTTTGCTAAGTGAAGGAGGCCGACACAAAAGGCCACATAGAAATATAATTCTATTTCTGTGCATTGTCCAGAAAAGGCAAATCCATAGAGACAAAGCAGAGTAATGGTTGCCAGAGCTGGGGGAGGGGAGTTGCTTGCTAATAGGTGTGGGGTTTCTTTTTGGTGTGATGAAAATGTTCTGAAATTAGATAGCAGTGATTTTTGCACGATTCTGGGAATATACTAAAAACCCCAAATTGTACACTTTAAAAGGGTGAATGTTATGGTATGTTATTTAAAAATAAACCAGATTCTGAGTAAAGACGACAGATTGAATACATACATCTAATTTATCTCCCTCACAAATCCTACAAAAAGCACAGTAAAGCAATTTTTTTAAGGCATAAATCCATAGTTCAGGGAGAATAGAAGAGACATCAACAACGAAATTCGGGAATTAGAGTGCAGTTACATGAGGTAACTGACTTAGTTCCAAGAAAGTCAAATCCCAAACTGGCATTTGAGAAAACCAAGAGTTATCCCACCTTACAGAATTCTCAAAGGTTTGGGAGTTGGTACTAAGTACCTCTAGAAGTTGGGTGAAGCCAAGGACTGATCAGGGTGATTGGTTGAAAACTATGAATAGTTTATAGCCCTAACATCTCCCTAACTCCTTATCACTGGGAGACTGTTCCCACCCCACCCTAGCAGAAGAATGAAGAGTCCTCCACCCCAACCCCCACCTCCAAAGAATTCTGTACCAGGGGACACAAAGGTGGATTTAAGGTGTAAAAGTTGTAAAGGTTAAGCCTCAGGGCCCCAACTTAAATGGACTTTTTCCAAGACCCTAGAAGGAACCCTAGGCATACCTATGTTGTGGTAAACTGAAATATAAAGTATTTATATTGCAATGAGTTTGGCAAACCTCTGTCTTCATTCCTGCTTTTACTTCTTCATACTACCCCTCATGTCAGGCAGTCCTGGAGTAGCCTAGGCTTTTTTGGGGGATAGAACTAGGGAAGGGTGAATTGGGAGTATACTGTTTTAACTGTACTTTGTAAAGACATCTTTGGAAATTGTTAATAAAACAAGAAATCACAGACTCCTGAGTTGGAAATGGGTAAAGGTTACCTTTTGTGGTCAATTTTAAATTTAATTAATTAAAGAGAAAATTGGATTTAAAAATAATGGAAAACAAAAATGATAAGGTGAGTGCTTAAATATATAGAAATCATTCTGAAATCAAAGCATAACAAAACATTTTCCAATTGTACCAAAAATGAGTAATCCATTAAGAGAACGAGATCCATTTTAAATAAGAGTGATGATTGTTAGATAACTCAGTTAATGAAAAGGAGGAGCAAATCAGAGGAACACATTGATAAAATATTTAAACTTCTAGCAGATTTAACATGAAAGACATAATGAAGATAACAAAATTCAAAATATGCTGTCCTACAAAGACATTAATGACAAACTGGTCACTGTCATTAATTCAAAGAACATTTAAGATTAGTCACGGCCATCTTCCAGTAATTTGCCAAAACGACGAACACAAAGGGAAAGAGGAGAGGCACCCAATATATGTTCTCTAGGCCTTTTAGAAAACATGGAGTTGTTCCTTTGGCCACGTATATGCGAATCTATAAGTAAGGTGATATCGTAGACATCAAGGGAATGGGTACTGTTCAAAAAGGAATGCCCCACAAGTGTTACCATGGCAAAACTAGGAGAGTCTACAACATTACCCAGCATGCTGTTGGCATTGTTGTAAACAAACAAGTTAAGGGCAAGATTCTTGCCAAGAGAATTAATGTACGTATTGAGCACATTAAGCATTCTAAGAGCCGAGATAGCTTCCTGAAACGCATGAAGGAAAATGATCAGAAAAAGAAAGAAGCCAAAGAGAAAGGTACCTGGGTTCAACTGAAGCGCCAGCCTGCTCCACCCAGAGAAGCACACTTTGTGAGAACCAATGGGAAGGAGCCTGAGCTGCTGGAACCTATTCCCTATGAATTCATGGCATAATAGGTGTTTAAAAAAAAAAAAATAAAAGACCTCTGGGCTGGGAAAAAAAAAAAAAAAAAAGATTAGTCACTCTACAAGAAACCTTGAAATGTGCCCTGACATCTTAGTTTATTTGCAGAGGAAACATGAGATTTTTCTAAATTTTACAATAATCCTAAAATTTAAATATTACCAGTAAGCTGAAAAAGGCTTTTCTAAACCATCAGTAGTAGAAAACAAATTTCCAACAACCATACCAGAGGAAAGAGGGAATTATCTTTTTTACTCTAAGAAAGTGATGCTACCAACTCTGTGTCACGTGAAGAGGCAACCAAACACTAAGCAGCCCAGAAATGTAGGGAGACAAAGACAGAGGTGTGTTAGGCAGATGATTCATAAAAATACTACATTCTTTTCTGATGTTTGTGTCATTTATTAGCTAAAACTTGGCATTTGTTATGCTCTTTTCTCTGCCTAAATATTCACTTTCATGCCTATTTGTATATTTGTAATTTTCTTTAAATGGGGCATACAAAATTGTATAAACTTCAAACCCACCTCTGAGAGGGCAGCCAGCACAGCTGAGGGTGGGACTGCCCTAGTGAAGTCAGGAGGATGAAATGAATGCCCGCCCTCAGAGTGCCAAGGCACACCCCTTCCCCTCCCCACCACACAGGCACACATGTGCACACATACATGCACACACAAGCTTTTCCATTGCCAAGTTCCCAGAATGGCAGGAGATTGGAAGAATCTTCTCTAAGGAATTTTACCCGCCCAAGAGAAAAGACTAGAAAGATAGTGACATCAGGGAGTTCCCCACAAAACTGTGCAGCCAGATTGCAGATTGCCCTACCCAGTAGTTAAACATGGTTCTTGTACTCAGAGCTTCTTGTCAACTCTTTTTGTCTCCCAGTCATATATGAGAGTAGGCAACCAAGAATTACTACACATCCAAGGAAAGCACTTAGTATGAAACATAAAGACTCAACAAAAAGAAAAAAAGCAACTTGGAGGAAAACTGAAACTATAAAGGGAAGAAGAAACTTTTTAATTAAAGCTGTTAAGATCCTCAGAGAGATAAGGCATCCATGAAATAAAAACAAGATACCATTTTAAAAGGACATCCGGAAAATTTAAAAGAGCTTTTAGAAATTAAAAATCTGATAGCAGAAATGAAAAAAAAACAAAAAACAAAAACCTTCCTAGAAGCATTAGAAGATAAAATTGAGAAACAGAAATTAGAGGACCAGCCAAGGAGGGTCAGCATCGAAATTGTAAGTTTCAGAAGTAGGAAACAGAAAACAGAAGAAATCAACAACAAAATTTTTAAATCCCAGAACTGAAGATTATAAATTGCCAAATTGAAACAGTCCTGTGAGTACCTAGCACAGTGGATGAAAATAGACCCACATCATTGTAAAATTATACAACACCATGGCCAACATAGATTCCTATAAGATTGTATAAGAAAATAAAAAGTGAGTTATCTACAGAGGATGGGACTCAGAATGGCTTCAGACTTTCCCACAGCAGCAGTAGTGGGACGTTAGAAGATGGGAGCAATGCCTTTGAAATTCTGTCAGAAATTATGTCCAGCCTTCAATTCTATGCCCAGTCAAACTAGCCTGCAGGTAGAAGGAAAAGGTTTTCGGATGTGCAAAGTCTCAAAAATGACCTCCCACACATACTTTGTTCCCACCAAAATAAGGGGTAAACCAAGAAAGAGGAGGACCAGGGAAAAATCATGAGAGAGAAGTCAAAGGAATCCCAGAAAGGTTGGTGAAGGGAGAACTGGGGCTGAGAGCCTCACGGCTGGGGAGCAGGCAGCCAGTCCAGGCTGGAGCGAGGCAGCAGTTGCAGAGCAGACTCTCCAGAAGATACAGGGTAGAGAACGCCTGATATGATGAATGTGTTGAAACCAGAGTTAGACCACAGATTGAATTGGGGATAAGTACGTAGACAATTAAGCAAATGAAAGAAAAGTGACAATTATCAATTTTAGGGAAAGTAAAAAAAAAAGTATGCATGTTGTTATGTATTACTGCTGCATGACACATTATCCCACAACTTAGTGGCTGGAAACAACAATAAATAGTTTCTGTTGGTCAGGAATTTGGGAGTGGTGTAGCTCGAGCTTTGACTTGGAAACGCTCATGAGTTTGTGACTCAGTACATCAGCTGCAACTGCAGTGCCCTAAAGCTTTGACTGAGGCTGAACAATCTGCTGGCTCCCAAGGGCAGGATGGAAGAAAAATCACAATATCCTCCTAATAGTTGACTTAATATTGAGCTAACCAAGTTATACTGTAACTATATTGAGAAGAAGAGCTGCAAGTGTGGCTTCATGAAGTAGGGATGGGTACCCAAAAATATTTTAATTAAATCCTCATCTTCCAAAGTAAAAAGTCAATAGCTAAAGTAGCTTTTTAGCGCCTAAAATCCTAACAATCTAGAGGCAGCAATATAAGCATTTATCTTTAGATGTGCAAAGGTAAGTACTAGAAACTCAGCTGAGTTGAAAGTGGTTGTTTCTGGCAAATGAGATTAGGGAGTCCTGGGAGCTAAGGTTTTCCTTAAGAAATCTTGTTGCCTTATTAGACTATTCACCCTATAACTTTGATACTAATAAATAGTTTAGATTAACAAAAGGAAGCCATAAAAGTCAGTAAATACAGATGAATAGTTGCAAGTTGATGGAGTGGAGGAAGCAGGTCATCCTCATTTTGATACCAGAAGAAGAAATCACAAAAGAAAAGGCAGATTTAATAGATTTGATTTCATACTCATCAAAAACTTATGTACCTTAAACACAAACATGTACAGAAGTGAAAGGCAAACACTGATCCGGGGAAAAAAGTCCTGATATACAAACCAAAGGGTGGTTAGTAAAATGTAAACTGTTTCAATCTTTTCAAAAACGTTAAATGTTTCAATCTGTCTCTAGGGCAGTTTGTTATATACCGAATTGATCCTGTATGACTCTTGGTGCATGATTCTTGGTGCACACCAAGATTTAGCTATTAGAGTTTTTGTTCATAACAGAAGAAAAATTTGAAACAGTTGAAATGACCAGCAGTAAGTGATGAGGTTACAGAAATAAAACAAGCGGTACACTTCCATTGTGTAACTGAACCACGCATTTTACTTCTGTAGCTCTTAAAAATCAGGAGACTGAAAATAATATATTCTCGTAAAACCATTCGTGATATATATTTCTTTCACTTTTTAATTTAAAACTTACATAAATATTTACATATACACATGCACACATATGTACACACTGTGATTCAGGGTATTACTGTTAATGTTTTCCTTTGGGGTTGTGTGTGCGTGAGTGTGTGCGTGCATTTTTTCCTTTGCGTTTTTCTGTGTCTTCCAAGTTTTTAACACTGATCAGGTGCTATTTTTGTAGTCAAGAAAAAAAACAGGGTTTTTTTGGTTTATTTGAAAAAAAATGTGGAAAGTGCAAAGAAGAAAACAGTAATCATATTCTCACCACCCAGAATTAGCCACTACCAACATTTGGCATATTTGCTTCGGTTTTTCTTTCTGTAAATTTAAAAAATATAAATAACAACACTAAAACATTAATCTTGGCCATATTTTAGATCTGAAATCATGGCTGGGTTTTTCTCCCTCTTCTTTTCCTCCCTTATCCCCCCCACCCACCCCATCCCCTTTTATTTCTCAAGTTTTCTGCAATGAGCATGTTTTTCTATAATAATTGTTTTAAAGTTACTGTTTCTCATGTGAATACTTTTTGAGGAGATGAACTGTAATTAACTGTGAAGGGTAGAATTTTTTAAATGCCAAATAAGTCTTAGACATTTAGAAGAAGGCAAGAAGTTTTCCTGGGAGCAGAGAAAGCATTCCATATAGGTGGGGTAGCCATTTGTCCTGCTTGCCCTGGGCAGTCCAAGTTGTTCTGATGATGTGTACTCCAAAATGTCCCAGTTTGAGACAGGAAATTATAAGGAGTCTAGATTTGGGGGATTAATGAACAACCACTTGGCTGAATCATGGCAGTTGTACTGAGTGAATAGGAAAGAAATTAAAAGTAAAGTTGAGACCATATTACAGAAGCCCGTTGAATACTAATGTAAGTTCCTCCACTGATTCTAGGGCTGAGGCAGGAAATGTACAAGATGCACTTGGTACATGTTGTAGTGCCAGAAAGTAAGGAAATACTAAACACACACACGTACATACATACATACATACATACATACATATGTTGATGTGGATATGTCAAAGGGACACAGGCCAACTGAAAGAGCTGCCAGTGGTGAAAGCTGGAACAGTTTGAGCATCAAAATAATGTATTGGATTATAACCCAAAATGTAAGATAAAGATCTATGAGTCCATACTGATATTGAATGGTTGAATAAGTAAGAAATAGGACTCTGCATGATGCCTTCCTCCCAAGGAGTGCAGTAGGGAAAGGGAAAAGGGGGAGTAACTTCACAGTAGGAGGCTGGGAAAGATGACCCTGATCAGCCTGGTGATCAAGGTTCGCATCAGCAGGGTAAGGCATGTTGACATCGTGGACCCTGGGCATGTTGTAGTGAGGATGACTCTTCCGCTCTGTGATCTTCTACCCCGAAAGCCGTAACTCCAGTCTAGTCAGGAGAAAAGCATCAGACAAATCCAAGTTGGCATTCTATAAATACCTGACCAGCACTTCTTAAAACTGACATGGTCCTCAAAAGCAGGGAGAGATTTAGAAACTGTCACAGCCAAGCAGAGCCTCGGGGCACATAGCGACTGAACGTGACGTGGTGACCTGGGTGGGATGCTGGAACTGAGAAACGACGTGGAGAAAACTGAGGAGGTCTAAAGAAAGGATAGTCTTGACCCTGTTTCTGTTGGTTCACTGATTGTGATCAATGTACCACACCAATATCGGATGTTAATAAAAAGGGAAACTGAGGGTGGGCGACATAGGAATTACGTACTTCCTTCACATTTTTTCTTTAAATCTAAAACTTTTTCAATGTGAAGGATTTTTTTAAGGTGTTCTCATAGGGCTTTTGAGCAGGTGAGTTGAAAAATAATTAGAACAGTATGATAGGTCTCTGTGATCGTCAGTAACTGTGGTGAAAATACAAGGATAGACCTGTTCCGTCTGCTTGGTGTCCATAACCCCTTATTGTGCCAGAGCACCCAGTTCAGCACAAACTTCCTCCCGTTCATTTCCAGACCCTTAAGAACAATGAGCCCCTTGGAATTCCACAGGACTTTAAGACTAGGTATTTTCATTACATACTTATAACAAATTCATATGAAAAGAGTATTGAACTGTGGGTAGCAGAGAGAAAACTGGGCTGGACAGCAGGGGTCCTGGTTGCTTCTTCCTGATTCTCTTGTGAGCCAGCAGAGTGACCCTGGGCTTGTCACTGAACCTCTCTGGATCTGCTTCCTCATCTACAAAAGGAGAGGGTTGAACTGGGGAAAAAATTTCTATGGTAACTTACAGTTCTAAAAATACCATCATACTAAATTAAGGTTTAGAGGGAGGCTGTAGCACCACAAATAATGGAATCTACGTTTCTGATTTCTTGGTCCCTTGTCTACAGTACTAAACTCCAAGAATCGTTTTGAAGACCACTCTGAGACTTCTTTAGAATTCCCATCCTACTCCCCATATTCTTGGAGTGGAGATTCAGTTTAGAATTCCAGTTTTAGATGAGCTGAAGGGATTCCAACTCCTTTGTTTCATAGTTTAAGAAACTGGGCTCCAGGCCGGGCGTGGTGGCTCAAGCCTGTAATCCCAGCACTTTGGGAGGCCGAGACGGGCGGATCACGAGGTCAGGAGATCGAGACCATCCTGGCTAACACGGTGAAACCCCGTCTCTATTAAGAAATACAAAAAACTAGCCGGGCGAGGTGGCGGGTGCCTGTAGTCCCAGCTACTCGGGAGGCTGAGGCCGGAGAATGGCGTAAACCCGGGAGGCGGAGCTTGCAGTGAGCTGAGATCCGGCCACTGCACTCCAGCCTGGATGACAGAGCGAGACTCCGTCTCAAAAAAAAAAAAAGAAACTGGGCTCCAGAGAGATTGAGATTTGTTCAAATCACAAAATGAGTCGGAGGCAGAGGGCAGGTTTTCTGATATCAGGTCTAGAGCGCTTTCACCTGCAGCATGCTTCCCACAGAATACGGGCTGTCTTTTTACAATGCCACCAGGACCTCATTTGCAATGTCTCCAGAGTGGTCCTTGCCACCAGGACCTCATTTGCACTGTCTCCAGAATGGTCCTTGAGGGCAATTGCTCGCTGTCCAAAAACGATCATGTCTGTCAGCTCTAATCCCTGAGAATGGGAAAAGTAACCAGGGTGCAGGGAAGGGACCCATCTCCCTGTGAACCTTTCCTCTTTAGGTCTGAGAAGGGAAACAATTTCATTTTGTCTTTCCCTTTCATTTCTAGACCTTACCTTTCCTCCCTGGTTATTATGTAGCCAGAAATTATTTGTTTACAGAAGATGCGAATCAGCCAGCCCCTAAAGGGTTAACACTCCCAAATTATGGGGCTGGGTTAACAATAAACAGGATGTCCTCCAGAAATTAAATTTAAACCGCTGTGACTCAGGCTGGCCCATCCCCTCCACTGGATCGCTGCTTGGGGTTATTATCGGTAGTTAATTACACTCTTGGGTTTAGCAACAGTGTGTTGGTCAGTTTGGGCCAAAGGAAAGCAGGCTCAGGGAGAAGGGGTTGTGGAGGGAAGGGTGGGTCCTGGGCCTTGTGGAGCGGGTCTGGTGCATTGTGGAAGCGGGAGGTTTGAATGGAAGAGCCAAAAGGAGAGGGATGAGCATGGCTGGCTGAGAGCCCTCTGCCGGAGCTGATCCCAGGGGTTCTTGACTCACTTCCTACCTGGGGTTGAGAGCCTACCCTTTCCATAGCCACTGGGATGCACTTTCTAGCCTGGCTGCTTTTCTTCCTGGAATCAGAGAATCATAGAATGCTCAGTGCCTCAAGGAAGCTCCTAAATTACCTACTTTAATCTATTCATTTTATGGAGCAGGAAATGGAGTCCCAGTGCCCAGTGCAGCTGTCACCTGCCGAAGGGCAGCCTGCTCAGTGGAAGCAGAGGCCAGGCTAATGCTCAGGTTGAGACTCCTAGACCCATGATCCTCCTTCTGCTGTGCCATGCTGTAAAGTAGGGAATCTGAGGTGCAGCTCTTCATAGCAAGTCCAAGGCAGACTTGGGCTGGATTTCAGATTCTTTTCCAAGCTAGCAGCTTTTTGATTTTATGAGTTTTCCCAGGGAAATAATCCAGCCTGGCCAATCATTAATGCCTCTGTTATTTATTACCTCTCCCCAGCCTCCCAAGAAGATCTGCAGATCCACAGTTTGCCTCTCTATAGAGAAGCAGTGAAGGATCTAATATAGACCATAGTGGTTCGTGATTTCAAGGATAGCTATTATAGTGAGTCTGCAGTGAGTCTGTAATTTCTGAGTTTGCAACTCCTCAAGACACAAGGTCTTATTGTTATTCACAGGGTGTCTCCCCTTTCCTGCCCTTCTCACCTTTCCTTTCCTTTCCTTTCCTCCCCCTCCCCTCCTCCTCTTTCTTCCCTCTGTTCCCTTCCTTTATCTCTTTAAGAGACAGGGTCTCCTTCTGTTGCCCAGGCTAGGGTGCAGTGGTATGATCATAATTCATTCCAGCCTCGAACTCCTGGGCTTAAGTGATCCTACTGTTTCAGCCTCTCAAGTGACTGGGACTACAGGCATGTGCCACCACACCCGGCTGATTTTTGGTGGTGGTGGTGGTGGTGGTTGTTTTGAGATAGGATCTTGCTATATTGCCCAGTCTAGTCTTGAACTCCTGGTTCAAGCAGTCCTCCACCTGGGCCTCCCAAAGTGCTGGGATTACAGGTATGAGCTGCCATACCAAACTGATTTTTTTTTTTTTTTTTTTTTTTGAGATAGGGTCTTGCTCTGTCGCTTAGGCTAGAGTATAGTGGTGCAATTATAGCTCACTACAGCCTCAAACTCCTTGCCCTCACCTTTTCATTGTCTTTAAATGACAGACTATCAGTAGCAAAGATGTTCTGGGGCAGAACAACCTGCGTCTGACACTGTAGATGGGAGGACCTCTCTCTAACCAAGCCCAGATGCCATGGTTGTATGCCCACCAGGGCACGTGGTCCAAGTAGCAAGTAGCAAGCCATGGCCAGGCTTCCTCACCCTCCTGGAGGAAAGTGGCCTGTACTGTACTGATACTTTCAGCTGCGTCCTTCCCCACTTCTCACAATATCCCTCTTTGTCTCTTTCTTTTATAGGATTCCTTTTAAGATTGGGCAGCCCAAGAAACAGATTGTGCCCAAAACAGTGAGTAACTCGATTGTTGTGCTGTGAGATTCCGTTCTGTATCACATGGCCTTTGCATAGAACCAAAGCTTTGAATCAACACATCTTGGGGCTGGGAAGACGGCAACCTGGGCCTTATTCCCGCTTATGCGGATCTAGAACCTCACACAGACTGGGGCTTAGAGGGGCCTCCTGTCCTGGGACATTTCCCCTAGGAAAGGTTAGCCTGGGCTCTTTATCGTCCTTGGGCAGGTGGAAGAGGTGGATTACAAAAATGTAGACAAAGATACTGCTTTAGAACAGTCCACCTCTAGGGACTGGCTTGCGGTCTACACTTTTCCTAAAAGTGTTCCTGAAACAGAGGCCCCCACCAAAGATATTGCCCAGGCGTTTATTTCTGTTACCTCAGCTGCTGAAAAGTCCAGGAAGCTTTTCCCAGTGGCCTCAGCCTGTTTGTCCCAACTTCCAAATGCATTCTTGGCCATGACCCAGTCACTCAGCAGGAAGGGAAGGTTGAATCCTACCCCTCTGTAAGCCCACAGTTTTTTTTTTTTTTTTTGAGACGGAGTCTCGCTCTGTCGCCCAGGCTGGAGTGCAGTGGCGGGATCTCAGCTCACTGCAAGCTCCGCCTCCTGGGTTCACGCCATTCTCCTGCCTCAGCCTACCAAGTAGCTGGGACTACAGGCGCCTGCCACCTCGTCTGGCTGGTTTTTTGTATTTTTTTAGTAGAGACGGGGTTTCACTGTGTTAGCCAGGATGGTCTCGATCTCCTGACCTCGTGATCCGCCCGTCTCAGCCTCCCAAAGTGCTGGGATTACAGGCTTGAGCCACCACGCCCGGCCAAGCCCACAGTTTTTATCCCTAGAATGTTCTTATCTCCAGAATGGGAAAGGAAGAGAATCATAGATTCTTAGGAAGTTAGAGCTGGAAGCTCGTAGAGATCATCTAGTCCAACCTCCTGATTTTTCTTGATGAAGAAAATGAGGCCCGTGGAAAGTTGCAGCGACTTTCTCAAGTTATGAAAACCCCACACTGGCAAAGCTGGAGTTAGAACTCAGGCGTCAGCCCCTGGCCGATACTCTTTCCATTGCCTGATGCTTGCCTAGGCTGTGAGGCCCTCCCATTGTTTTGGAATCCCAGTGCAAAATAGCCTTTTCAACCTCCTGACCCACAAATCTGAGTGGGTCTCTTGGTTTTAATATGGGAGACCACAACTGTAGAGCCTCTCTGATGTGACAGCTACAGAAAGTCCAGTGCTGTGCTGGTGGCAGAGGCCCTCGTCTGTCATCCCAGCCCCTGATAGTTCTTGTCTTACTAGCTTCTCCCCTCCTTGGCAGAGCTCTCAAAAGCATAGGAAAGAGATTGCTTCAGTCTGGTGAGAAGTTTGGCACACATCTGACCAATGGCTCCATCTCTAGCAAATCCATAGTAAGATCACTTGAGAGGAGCAGGCCCAAGTTAAAAGCACCCTCACAGGGTACAGTGGCTTATGCCTGTAATCCCAACACTTTGGAAGGCCCAGGTGGGGGGATCATTTCAAGAATTTTGAGACCAGCCTGGGCAACAAAGAGAGACCCCCAACTCCAAAAAAAATGCACGCCTGTAGTCCCAGCTACTTGGGAGGCTAAAGCAGGAGGATTGCTTGAGCGCAGGAGTTCAAAGCCACAGTGAGCTCTGATTGCACCACTGCACTCCACTCTAGGTAATAGACTGAGACCCTGTCTGTTAAAAAAAAAAAAAAAAAAAAAAAAAAAAGCTGGGGAGGGGGCCCTCTCTGCTTCATGCAGAGGCAGATTGCTGACCAACTCAGCGATGACCTCTCATGCAGAGGCTGACCATCTGTGGAGGCTCTCAGCTGAAGTCCAAAGAATCTGGGTGTGCATATGTTGGGCTCTAGCCGGCTGCAGGAAGTGGGAAGGTGTGGCTTTGAGTCTCCAGAGTTTCATCCATGACAGATCTGAAAGAGAAGTGGTTTCAAGAGGGGTCTTTTATTCTGAATGCTCACTACAAACAAAAACCTTCCCAGCACCCCAATCTTTATCAAAATGAACTTTGTTCTCCACAGAAAGTGTAGGCAAATCAGCTGCTTTGCCAGTGTGTTGGTGGCAAGATCTCTGGCTCCGTTCATCTAAGGAGTGGCAAGGAGTCGCAGTGAGGGCAGATGCACACAGGGCGTCCCTCTTCCCTTTCTCACATCTGTCTTGCTGGAGATGGAATTGTGGTCTCTGATTATGGCACCTGCTCTCTGATAGACTGGGGGTCAGGTAAGGGTTAAAGAAGCCAGGTTTGGGAGGCTGGCGCCCTGGGTCCACATCCTGGCTCTGCCACATGCTGTCTGTGACCTTGGGCAAGTTCCTTAACCTCTGGAGCCTTTGTTTTCTCATTTGTAAAATGAGGATGATGACAGTACCTGTGTCACGGATGTTACTTTGAGGCTCACACAAGGTAATACATTGAAAGCACCTAACACAGTGTCTGGCACAAAATAAGTCCCCAGTTAATATTAACTACATCACAGGAAGCTGGTTGATTTGATCCTCTTTATGAACCGTCAGGGACTCAGCCTGTCCCAGGCAGCTAGATTTCCCAATGCAACAAAGTCGGCTAGGCCTTTGATCTCTCACAAGGAATCACAGCTGAGCTACAACTTGGAGTAGTTATTTGCTTCCCTGGCCTATACCCCTCCACTCCCCAGAGGCACTAAAGTAGAAGTAGCAAGACCCTGCCTCTTCAGTCTCGTTCCCCACCCACCACCCCCTCCTGGCCCCCGAAACAGGCCTGGGCTGTGTGGCTGTCTCAGCATCTCTGGCAGCTGCCCTCGGACAGCAGTGACGCACTCTGTTGTTCTTGCCCAGGCACTTTCAGGGAGGGGAGCAGCTGTGGCTGCCTGGGTTATTGGAAGTCATGGAGCCCCTGTCATGGGAAGAAATGCTCATGTTATCTTCAGGGAGTTTCAGGAGGTTTTTGGCTCAGGGCACCCAACTGTCAGGCACAAAGACAGCATTGTGTCCCTACCCTCACTGTTCTCCTGTGCCCAGGTTATTAACACAAATTCCATTATTGTCAAGGCTTTGGCTAGAATGACTTGTTGCTGCTGGGGCTGACCATTAGAACTGAGATGGAGGAACGAAAGCTCCCCCAGTCCCGATCCTCACCTTCCACCCAGTCCCCTCCCACTCCCCAGGTCCCATAAAGTGACTGGAGCATCTTAGCATAGAAAGAAGCCGCCGCACCTTCCTGCATAACCTGGGAAGATGGAAGAGCTCTTCAAAGCTTTGCTCTTCATGTCCCCCTGAAACAAGGGTTACTGTGAGTCTTGCACACAGGGAACATACACTCCAAGGTTCCTAGCCAGGTGGGTGCTCTGCAAAGTTAGGGCGAAGAGAGTCTGGCCACATGCAGCCTCGCCACTGGAGAAGGATTTTCACCTGCCAGGCGACAGGGCCCTTAGCCTCATTAATCCTGCTAGAACACACCTACGGGCAGCCCACTTTCCACCCAGAGCATCCCTTGAAGGAGGGGGCTTCCCAGAGTGCTGAGGATTCTGGGCTTCTCAGACTCCGATCAGATGCACCTCAGCCCTGGGATCAGAGCCCCAGTCCTGCCTGCCAGTTTCCTTTTTCACTTCACCATGAGCATAAGTTTGGGTGGGAACTCAGCCTGTTCATTCACTTAATACTGAGTTCCCACTCTGTGCCAGGGCATGACCTGTGCACTGCCAATAGAGCAGGGAACAGCAAAACCCCTTCCTCCCACCGTGAGCCTTGGAGAATGAATGCAGGGAGTGGCCAAAGGTAGTGTCTGGGGCTTGGTTCTCCCTGCACTAACCTCGCCAGCCTGGCCCAGCTTGCCCTGATCCCCTGACGGTCCATGCACATGTGTTTATACTTGCATTGTTGACTGGGGTCCAATTGCCTTTGGCAAAGGCATCAAGCATTCAAAGATGTTCAGATCTTTTCTGTCTGGCTCTTTTCCTCAGAATGAGGCTCCAGTGTGTCCCTTTGGTCCCTTAGCCATTATCTGAGAGGCTAGAATTCTGGCAGTGTCCCCGTGCATCTTTCCCCAGTGAAGGAGAGAGCTCTCGGACCAGTGAGGTAGAGAAGCAACCCACCCCGGCCGCTGGAAGCAGGGAGGTGAAATGTGTCCGAACTCCTCTCAGGCTGTCAGATGGCCTTGAGCGGCACCAAGTAGAAAACGCACTCCTGCCCCCAGCCTGCTCCTCGGCTTCATTGTGAGACCTTGAGTTCCTCAGCTTCCAGAATGATCCAACCTAGCTGAAAACCTGAAGTCCCTCCCGATACAAGTCCAGACAGTCCCCAGCCAGGGAGACCAGGTGTTCTCTGACATCCCACACACATCGGCACACTTGGGGGATTGCAAAAGAGAGGAAGGGAGCCAAAGGCTGGGGCCCCAGGGTACAGCTGACACTCAGCACCCCTCCCAAAGAGCACCCCCTGTGTGTTCTGGATCTCTAGAAGAGTTTGGTTTGGGCCAAGTAGTGCTTAGTTTTAATTTTCTCTTTCTGGAAATAAATACTTTTAGTAAGTAAAGATGCTGCTCAGCTATCATATCCTGCAAAGTTAGAAGAAAGATGTGGGCCAGGTGCGGTGGCTCATGCCTGTAATCCCAGCACTTTGGGAGGCCAAGGCAGGCAGATCACTCGAGGCCAGGAGTTCAAGACCAGCCCAGGTAACATGGTGACCCCATCTCTACCAAAAAAAAAAAATTCAAAAATTAGCTGGGTGTGGTGTCTCACTCCTATAGTCCCAGCTACTCAGGAGGCTGAGGCATGAGAATTGCTTAGGCCTGGGAGGCAGAGGTTGCAGTGAGCAGAGGTTGTGTCACCGTACTCCAGTCTGAATGACAGAGTAAGACTCTGTCTCAAAAAAAAAAAAAAAAGGATGTGTCTAGCAGGCTGGGCACAGTGGCTCACACCTGTAATCCCAGCACTTTGAGACACTGAGGCACGGGGGATGATCACCTGAAGTCAGGAGTTCGAGGCCAGCCTGACCAACATAGTGAAACCCCGTCTCTACTAAAAACACAAAGATTAGCCGGGCATGGTGGCGCATGCCTGTAATCCCAGCTACTTGGGAGGCTGAGGCAGGAGAATCGCTTGAACCCGGGCGGCAGAGGTTGCGGTGAGCTGAGATCGCACTATTGCACTCCAACCTGGGTGACAAGAGCGGAACTCCGTCTCAAAAAAATAAAAAAATTTAAAAAATGTGTATCTAGTAAAGGGAGCCAGGGCACTGTCACAGCACCCAAGCATGGGGCTCCACCCTTAGCCAACATCAGAGTTTCCCTGGCTGCCGGTTTCCTGTGTACTTGGAGCAGCTTCTCCTCTCTGCGAACAGGTTTATAGCCCAGCCTTCAGCCCCAGATTGCTCTGGTCTTCCCAACACCCCAGTGAGCAGGAGAAAAACACAGAAACTAACATTTAGTGAGCACTGCCGTGGGCCAGGCGCCTTGCAGTCTGTTCTGCACGCGCTGCCTCTTAATCCTCAAAAGGAACCACTCAGGTAGATATTATTTTCAGCTATTTCCTTGTAAACCACCTAAAGTTGGCTGGGTGAGGTGGCTTACACCTGTAATCCCAGCACTTTGGGAGGCCAGTGCAAGAGAATCACTTGAGGCCAGAAGTTCAAGACCAGCCTAGGCAACATAGCAAAATCCCGTCTCCACAAAAATTTTTTAAAAATTAGCCAGGCATAATGGCATATGCCTATAGTCCCAGCTATGCAGGAGGCTGAGACAGGAGTACTGCTTGAGCCTAGAAGGTCAAGGCTGCAGTGAGCCATGATGCCACCACTGCATTCCAGCCTGGGCAACAGAGCAAAACTCTGTCTCAAAAAAAAAAAAAATTGTTCAGTACTGTCAAGGCTCCACAGCTAGTATCAGAGTTCATATCTTAACCTGTCTCTGCTCATGCCTCTAAACTGCATTCTTCTAGCCCTGCTCCAGAAAACTAGGCTGACACCAGAGTACAGACTTTCAAGGGCCCCGGCAAGGCTCCTTCACACCAAAGCAAATTTCCCACCTGCAGTCACACCATGAGCCTTTTCGTTCCTTTAGCTAAGACTTTGGTTCCTGCAAACTTGCAAATCCCCTGGGACAGGCAGCACTTTAAACGCTCATCAAGCATTTGTGCACTAGTGGGAGTGAATTTTGAATTTTTTTCTTATGAGTAGCTTTTGCTAGATCCTAAGGAAAGTAATGATAAAAATATTGGGTTCCTGGATGGAGAAAGAGTCTGTTGAAAAGAGGAAGAAAGATTGTAGGATGGGAGGCGGGGGCACCAATGGTGGATTTTACATCACAGTTTTATGGAAGATTCTAGATGCTAGGATCATAAAGTAAGGAAAAGAGCATTTTTTCCTGCTTCTGGATTTTACAGTTGAAATGAGGAAGGTAAGCTATCTCTATGCAAGGAGTCTCTTTTCGTGCCTGGAGAGCCAGAGCTAAGCAGACTCTCTAACTCTCTCTGGCCTCATCCCTGCTGTCCAAAAGGCCCATCATAGTCAGCACGTAGATTTGTATCTGGCTGTTGTTTATCTCCACCACCAGGGCCCATGTCTGTTTGAATCACCAGGGTATCCCCAGAACCTGGCAGAATGCATTGCACTTAATAGGTGCTCAATACATGTCCGTAGGAATGAATGTTGTTGAAATTTGAAACAAAAAGACCTGAACCAGGACTCTGGATTCTAGCCTTGCATTGCCACCGGAATGTCCTGCGTCCTTAGGGAAGTTACTCCTGCCTCTGGGCTTCGGGCTCCTCATTTGTAACGTGAATGCTGTTTTGTCATTCCAGGGCTATGTTGAATTAATCTAAATCCAAACGTGGAAGGCTAAGGTTGATGGGCTTAGAATGCTCTCATCAGGTCAGCGTTGCTGGAAGGCAGTGGTGGGAATAGCGCGGCTTTGACCGTTTCTGCAGATACGTACTCCCGGACCCTCAGAGCCCTCAAGGCTCTTGGGGACAGGATTCCCGGGGAGCAGCCAGGAAGACTTCTTTCTTAGGTCAGGGCTTTCATTTATCAGCAAACGCCTTCCAGGAGAATGATGGTTACGAATACAGGCTGTGGAGCCAGGCTGCCTGGGTTCCATTCCCACTGTGCTCAGCCCTACCCCTCATCAATGGGGTGACCTTGGCCAGGGTACATAACCTGGTTCCCAGTGACCTCCTCAGTACTATCGTCTGATAGTCACACCTGCCTTGGAGATGAGTTCAGAGAACTCCATTCTTGTAAAGCACACAGTGAGGGCTCTATGAAAGTGAGTTAGCGGTTTTGACTTCTCAGAGCACGAAGCCTGAAGCTGGCCCCTGACAGCTGCAGCTCTGGCCAGGGAGAGCAGGAAGGACTGGCCTCTAGCTTAGTCTCCTTTGCCTCTCAATGTCGTTTACTTCCCATTCTACGCCCATAAGAGACCAATCATGAGGTTCGGTTTTACAAATAGTGAAGTCTAGGCACCAGAAGAAAGTACTAGACTTTATCTTCCGCAACAAGTGCAACCCCGGGTTCAGAACTCACCCATTTGGTTTCAGTGTTGCTGGCTCTCGAGAGAGTTGATATCCAGTCAGGAGTGGAGAGAGCCTGGCCTGAGTCAGTAGTCATAGTGTCTGTGTTTGATGCATCCCAATCACAAAGCACAAGTGCATGATTGTTCCTGACCCACCCTGAGCCCAGCAGGGGCAGGGGGTCCTGAGTGGAGGGCAGGGTAGGAGGGGAGGTGCCCTGCATGGACCTGGAAACTAGGAAAAGGCAGAGACAGCCCCCAACTCCAGACCCACCCAATCCTCTGCACCCTGCTGCCTCCCTGAATGGAGTCAAGTCATGTTCTGAGCACTGTGACCACCTCCAGCCTGGGGTGAGGAGGGCACGCAGCGAGTGCCTTGCTCCAGGCTGGGAAGAGCAGATCCATGGTCCGCTGGCACCTGCCTGGCTGGCCCCTCTGGGAGGGGAGCCTTCCTCCGTAAATCAAACACTTAATTAACTTGGGAACACGGGAATATCGTGTCAGGAGCGATCTGTCAGTGCTTGTGTGAACCGGACCGTGTTGTTTTCTGCGGACTGGGGCTGGGTGTGGAGAGAGTTTCAGGAGGCTGGAAGGTTTTTTCCACCGTGTTGTCATTTCTCCAATAATTGAGTTATCTCTCTTGTTGCAGGTGGAGAGAGACTTTGAAAGGGAGTATGGAAAACTTCAGCAGTGAGTGTCAACCCCAGAAAGATGAGGTGGGAGGTAGGGAGGGACAAGGGCCCCCTGCCAGGTCTCACTTGTCTGCCTAGTGCCCTTCCCTGGGCTGCCCCTCTGCCCCGTGAGTACCCTGGAAGCTGAGGGCAATTCAGGTCACCAGGCTACCAGAACTGTTCCCCAGCAATGGCCACGCAAGAGTCGTTCACTCGTAGCTTTTGGGTGTGGTGGCACTTCTGTCAGTGGGAAAAGTCCCCACGGAGAAGATCCCCTTCTCCTCCTCCATGGCAGGCCCTCCAGAGCACCTGGACTTCGCTCAGGTAGGGGGAAGGAAGGAGACCCCAAGCAGCCTGTCCCCTGCCTTGCAGGCTGGAAGAGCAGACCCGGAAGCTGCAGAAAGACATGAAGAAGAGCACCGATGCTGACCTGGGTAGGTGACTTTCCACCCGCACCACTGGCTTGGTAAGGTGGGGCAGAGGTGGGCACCCTCCTCCCTCAGGCCTCTAAGGGCTCTGATGTCACTGCACTCAGAGGACATGTGCCCAGTGTCCTGAGAAGCAGCCTGAGGGCAGCCACCCCTCACCAGTCAGATCCCACTTCGCACAGAGCTCACACCGCCCCACTGTGGATGTGGGTGTTGGGGCAAGACTCTCCTGGGACTCCAGTCAGGGCAGTACTGCAGCTGGTGGAAGCTTCTGCCATCAGATGCCTCCACTGCTTCATAATCCTGGCCGGCGGCTTAGGCTGTCCAGAGGGAAAGGGAAGCACGTTCCCTCCTGCAGAAACAAAACTCCCTGTCCTGCTGGGACGGGCGCTCCAGTGGCAACAAGAATGGAAGCTGTTGCGTGTTTAAACAGCTTGGGTTAAAGTGTAAGGCCAAAAATACCCCAGATAATTCTGTCATGACAAAGGGCACTGGGAGGCCCGTGGGAAGTGGGGGCCAGCAGGTGCTGGGAAACAGCCAGGGCCCTTGGGGAGCTTTCTTGGCTGGGGAGTTCTTGTTTGAAACAAGGAGGAACTAGGCCCAGGAGCCTAGAGACAAAGGCAGGTCTGGAATAAAGGAGTGTCCAGAGCCCCTGCCCCAGGCCATGTCCCAGGAAGGAGGCGACGAGCAACCGGGAGAGATGGAGACCATTCCTTGAGGTTCTTTCTCCAAGGCCTTGACTTTCCCGCCCCAGAGCAGCAAGCACTTGACCAAAGGTTGATCAATAGCTTCAGCACTCCCTGCACAACTCTGGACAGCCGACTTAGCTCTACCTCAATTCCCTCACCTGAGAAGCACAGGTAGTGCCAGTCCGAGTGGCATAGGTTCATGTTGAAGATAAAGTTGGATGAGCAACGTAAAGCGCCGAGAACAGAGCCTGGCGAGGGTCAGCTCTTGGGGCGTCCGCTCCTGTCATCACTGTCATCGTTGTGGGCAGCAAGGCTCCCTGACTGGGTGGACCTCTGCAGCTCCTTCCCTGGGTCCGTTGGGAGGGCTGTGTCCATATACCACACTGGGACGGGGACCTGAAAGAGACTTGGGTATGGCCAGGACTGCCCACTTCCTCTCACTCAGCAGATACTGACTGAGAACCCACATGTACCAGGCACTCTCAGCACTAGAGACTCAACAGCAAGACAAGTTGGGCGCTTATGTTCTAGGAGGAAGCCCTGCAAGAGGTCCACAAGTGGACCGGTGTTATAATGACATGTCATGGCGTGTTGGGTCAAGAAAAATAAGGAGGTAAAGAGTGACAGGGTCAAGGGAGGCCTTCCTGGGGAAGTGTTCTCTGGGCAGAGTCCTGAAGGAATGAGTAACCCGCACAAGTAGAGCCAAGGGAAGAGGGCCTGAAACACAGACAGCAAGCACGGAGGCCCAAAGGCCGTGCACACTGACCAGAGATGCAGGAGAGGCAGCAGGAGAGTGGAGAAGCCATCTTCAGTCCCCTCGGCCACTCCAGCTGCTGAATAATGTCCTGTTACGGCTGTGAAGAAATTTCACCTACCTGAGCTCTTCTGACCTTGAGATTGGCGGGGCACATGACACACCCATTTTATAAACGGGCATGTCCATTTGATAAAGGAGGAAGAGTTCAGCTCCTCTTCTCCAAGTCCAGGGCCCTGTCTCCCCAGCGAAGGCTGTCCATGTCCCACTCTTTCCTTTGCCCACCCCCACCGCCAAACTAGAAGGTGACTGAAACAGCCCCTGCTCTGGAACCCTGGCCCATCCACTCTTGGCTTGGCTGGCTGTGAGCCTAGTGCAAATGGCAGCATCACTGTCTCCTGACACCATTCAAAGGGCCACAGGGCAGTGGGCACCTAAGGGTGGGATTTGAGGACCAGCCTGCTCCTACTTGGCACGGCAGTTACGAGGAAAACGCTTGAAATGTCCCTAATAGAGGCAGTGATTTGAATTTGTTCCCATTTTATGCCAGCTCCTGAGCCTCAGCCAGTTACTGATGTGTAAACCCACCTTTCCTACAAAGCACTGTCACAAAAGGAAAGCATTCCTTCCCTGGCAGCCGCCGTCACCACCGCCGCCACCACCACCACCACCACCATGCCCTGGCGAGCCCTGACTACCGGTGCAGGGACTGGGGCCGTCTTGGTCTGTGCCGTGAATTCTCATGCCAGTGCTAATTCCTGGGCCGTGGGCTGGTCTGAACATGCACCTTGCTCCTGGCCTCTAGCATTGCCAAACTATGTGTGTCACAAGCCAAGGACCGGATTTGGAAGTTTGTCTGCAGTTGTTTGTTTTGTAGTTATTTCAGGTCTGAGTTACTTGGGTCACATTTTTCTTGATCGGTCCCCACTGCCTTTCCAGTTCAGGAGCCGCTGTGACCCGTTGCTTCCTCTCCTTCCTGCTTCTGCAGACAGCTGCACTGTCAGAACATAAATGAAGCCAGGGTGTGCTGTGTTCACAGTGGCTTGCTCCGGAACCAAGGAGGGCATCAGGGGTCTGTGACGCACTGTCTGTGGCTGTGGAAAGCTTAGTTTTCCAGCAGAGAAACCAGAGTTTGATGGGTGACTGCAGAAGCCTAGCATTGCTATCCTCAGGAATGGATGTGGGCAGAGACAGTGCCTCTGAAGAGCCACGGTGCTGGTCATGGGGCTGAGGCGAGCCTGACGGCCATGTCAGTCTCACATACGGGGCATCAGCGTTGTGGGCGGGCTTGCTGTGCTGCAGGCCGCCGGGCCCCACCTCCAGCCTCCAACTAACTCATGGGCTGGGCGAGACCTGGAGATGTGTGTTCCTGGAGTTCCCAGGTGACGCTGAGGCCCACACTGAGCACCACTGATCTGGACAGTTGAGGGGAATGGAAGGATGCCTTTCCTGAGCGTGGAATTTCCTAAGCTCCCCAGCAAGGTGGAAAATCCCGAGTTATTCTAAAAAAGATTACCTTTCTTTCAGAAACTCATATTACTTTCAGAGTGCTCTGGTGAACCTTTGACTTTTACATTCCAGAGGCTGCATCAGGACTCTAGAGACCCAGGTGGGGTCCAAGACCCTCACTTTCTCTAAGGTTCAAAGACCACCAGCCTCCTGGTGTGGGCCAAGCTGACTGTGCCCCTCTCCCAGACCCTATAGGAAACAATGAGAGGTATGGGCTGGAGCAGGGACTACAGGTCCAGAGGGGCATGGAGACCTGCTGTTCTTTATTTTTGTTGAGGGGGAACGGAGTCTTGCTATGTCATCCAGGCTGGTCTCGAACTCCTGGGCTCAAGGGATCCTCCTGCTTCAGCTTCCCAAAGCACAGGGATTACAGGCATGAGCCGCCACGCCCAGCCAAGGTCATGGTGTTCTTAGTGTCATCTACCCCAGCTCTGCTCTGCACACATGAAGCGGGGGCATCACTGGGTGGAGATTCCAGACCCAGTTCTGCCCAGGGCTGGCCACTGAGCCCACTCAGTTCCTTGACTTCCTGACAATGCAAGAGCTTTAGGAAAGAAAGGAGAAAATGGGGCTGGGCTGGGCACAGTGGCTCACGCCTGTAATCCCAGCACTTTGGGAGGCCAAGGCAGGTAGATCACCTGAGGTCGGGAGTTTGAGACCAACCTGGCCAAAATGGTGAAATCCCGTCTCTACTAAAAATATAAAAATTAGGTGGGCGTAGTGGCAGGCACCTGTAATCCCAGCTACTTGGGAGGCTGAGGCAGGAGAATCACTTGAAGCCAGGAGGTGGAGGATGCAGTGAGCCGAGATCATGCCATTGCGCTCCAGCCTGGGCCACAAGAGCGAAACTCCGTCTCAAAAAAAAAAAGGGAAAGTGGGAAGAACGTCTCCTTGCTCCTCTGGCTTTTTGGGTTGTTTTCCTCATTTTTTTTTTTTAAGAAATAGCAGAAGATATTTTTTGGAAACATTTCCAGCTTTATCCAGAATTTTTTTATCTTTTTATTATGCTGTATGTGATCATTTCATAATCAAATCAAGTTACACATAACGTTTGTTCCTAAACCTACAGGGTCACTCCACAGAATTTCAGAGGTGTTTTTCCCTCCGTTGCTTCAACATTTCTGGAAAGTTTACATTTCCAGCCTTCTCCCACAGTTTGCCCTTTTGCTGGGTGACTGTAGCACTCTCCCAGATTCCAGAAAACCCCCAGGAGGATGCTCCTGGCCGGCCAGTCCGCTCAGCACTGCTTTGCTGGCTGGTGAAGGGGCCTGGAGGAGGCAGACCCTTCCCTGGGGAGCGCAAGGTCAGGGGTCGGATTCATACCATGGAGTGCTAGGCGAGGCCACATCTGTAATTAACTGGGAGGCGGACCTTATGTCATGGGTCCTAAGACACTTTTTCCACAGTTAACGTCTCTGAAATGAAAGGACTGAAAGTGTAGCCTGGTTTGATTGACAACAGTTTTTTCTCTTAGTAGTTTATACAATAAATGACTTACGATGAAGAGCATCTTAAATTCAGTAACATGCATATGGTAAGAAATGCATTTGCAATGTGTCTTCTCCCCTGAGACCTGCCCCAGATGCACTCTGACACTGGTACAGACAGCATCAGGCCAGCATGGCCCTTCTCCAGGCCCGCCTCCTGCCCCTCTAGAATTTTGTTTCTAGAATCTAGAAATAATGGAGGCCTGAAAACATGTTCAGGACCAGGAGCTCCAAAGCTGCCAGCAGGTCTCCAGCCCGCCTCTGAGCCGCCTGTGACTCCCAGGCTTCCCATCTGCCCAGCAGGGAATGTCAACAGAGGAGGGAGGAGCACAGAGGGGTGGGTGGCACATTCGTGGGGATCGGGTACCAGGGTGCCTTGAAAAACGTCAGTGGACGCCTGATGGACAGAGCTTTGATGGACCTGTCCACTGGCTTCCTCCAGGCCAGATCACCATAAGGAGAGCAGTGAACAGGGAAGCAGCTGCCCAGGGTCAAGGGTCAGGGCCCAGCTGGCATGTTCAGCCATTTGACCTTGGAGGCATTACAAACCCTTTTGCGCCTGATCTGCCTCCTCTCTAAAATGGAACCAAAATACATTTCCGCTAGACATCCCCTGGGTTGTTTGAGCCCTAAATGAGAGTGCTTGGGACTCTTATTTAGTAGTGGTAGAACCCCAAGATGGGGACCTGCTGGCAGCTTTGGAGCTCTTTGTCCCGTACAAGTTCCCAGGTTTCCATTATTTACAAACAAAATTCTGGAGGAGCAGGAAGAGACCCTGAAGGAGGGCCCTGCTGTCCCAGTGCCACCTGTACCAGCTGCAGAGTGTGTCTGGGTGAGTCTCGGGGGGAAAACACAGTTTCCAGTGTATCTCTTCCTACTGGATGTCGAGGAAACCAGGGGTTGACAAGCTACAGCTGCTGGCCTAATCTGACCCAGTTTTGTCAATAAAGTTTTATTGAAACAGCCACATCCATTTTTTATGTGCTGTCGCTGGCAGTTTTTACAGCACACGGCAGAGTCAAGAAGTTGCAACAGAAATTGTGCGGCCCTCAAAGCCTGAAATATTTACTGTTGGGCCCTTTGTAGTAAAAGCATGTGTAAACTGGAATACTGTTATTCTTGTCCCTCTGGGAGTCCCAAACCAAGTGTCACATCCAAACCACCTGGAGAGGTGGTTTTAAATGCATATTCTTGGGTATCAGGTTTACTGAATTAGAATCTTCGGAGCCAGAAACATATTTTATAGCCTCCCACCCAGATGGTCCTTTTCTAACCCAGGGTTTGGAGAACAGGTAAAGCTGCTCAAAAGAATTGTCCAGAGCAGTGTTAGGGTCGGGAATGAGCATTAAAGCATGGGGATCAGCAGCTTGTGGCTGTGTGGTACTTCGCCATTCTGACGGCCGTGGCTGTGGGAAGAGGTCTTCAGGGTGCAGGCCTCTGGCATAGGAGGATGGGGCCTAGAGAGAAGGCCGTGAAACCTGCCCCTTCATAGAAGGCTCACTGAGCTTTGGCTTCTCACAGCCATGTCCAAATCTGCCGTGAAGATATCCTTGGACTTACTCTCCAACCCCCTCTGCGAGCAAGACCAGGACCTTCTGAGCATGGTGACGGCCCTGGACACGGCCATGAAGCGGATGGACGCCTTCAACCAGGAAAAGGTGACTAGGTCTTGGTCTGGGGTGGGCAAACATGACTTCCACCCCCGGTGTGGGCCTCTGGGTGGACTGTGCGGGGAGGCCTGAGTGCCTTCCGTCTGCCCTCGGGGTTCTAAGCCCTCTGGCCTCCTGTGCTGCAATGTGCTGCAAGCCCACAGGGCTCTTTCCAGACTGTTCTGCCTCGGCTCTGCCTGATTCCTGAGGCTCCACAAGCTCGGGTCACTGACGGCAGCCCTGTTCGCCCCAGCCCCTGAGCCTTCTGTGGCCACCCACCCGGCCATCCACCCTGAGCAAGGCCAGGCCCAGGACAAGGACAGCACCCTGTGGCCCTTCAGACTTCCTAGCCCAGCAGTAGTTAGGGGCCCTGCCTTGCCTGTCGTCCTCCCCTCCCTACCAGTTTTAATGTCTTTGGGTTTTTCTTTGACAGGTGAACCAGATCCAGAAGACTGTGATCGAGCCCTTAAAAAAGTGAGTAAATGTCACCTGGGAGCCTTGGGGCACTTATGGGAGAGGTAGGTCAACAACCACTTGGGAACTGAACAGGATTTCTAGCTGCCTGTCCCCAGATTCCCATGGGGCCTGACGGGAAACTGAGTGGGGACATCAGCTCTGTGACCTGTGGCCTAAGCATCCATGCTCCTGGGGGCTCCAGAGCACCCGCATGGCCCAGGTGAGCTCAGGGGACCCCTGCCACCGCCCCCCCCCACCCCACCCAGCAACCGCCGCTGCTCTGGTGGTCATTTGACCGCTTCCTCCTGATTGAGAGCCACTGGGCCGGGGCTTGCTGAATGGAGCTAGCAGAGATCTTGGCCAGCCCTCAGTGGACATGAGCAAGGCCTTTCATCTTGCCCCGCTGGATTGGGAGAGCAGCTGCCTGCAGCACTCAGCTTTGGAAATGTGGGGGTGGCCGCACATGGGGAGGGGCGCGGCAGCGGGGTCTGGCCCGGGAAGGTCCCCTAGCTTGTGACCTGTTGGGGTCAGGAATGCTTCTGTGAGACTCATCTTCTGTTGGGCAGGCCCTGGTCAGCGATCAGACAGGCCTATTCCCTCGGTCCCCAGGGCGGGGAACAGGCAGAGCCGTGCCTTGAAGCCCGGAATCACTTCATCTTCCCTGGCCTCTCACGAGCAGGCTGTGACCTAGAAAGCTCGTGCTCGCCCAGCTGCGCTTTGTTGCCTCTTCTGCGGTGGTCCCGGGCAGTGACTTGCCAGGGCCGGGTAATGAGGCTCTGCCTAATGATCACTGGCCTGGCCCGGGGCCCAGAGGGCAATGAGGGGAGCAGTTTTTGATCCTGCAGCCCCTGGTGTTTGGGATTGCTGAGCTGTTCGTTGACTGTGCAGACCTGAAGTTTGGGGTTAAGAAAAGGCCCCCAGACCCTAGCAAGCTCTTGTTTCTACGCCAGGACCATGGAGGCTCAGAGAAGGCAGGGAGGGAAGGGACTGTGCCTCCCACTCCGGCCCTGGCCCCCCAGCCTCCCCAGAGTGGGCATCCACCACCCCCTGCCTACTGGTAACGGTGCAGCCCCAAGCCACAGGGTTGCATAGGGAGCTGGGGTGCAGAGAGAGCTCCGTGGCTATGGATTTTGGTCCTGGGCTTCAGGATAGACTGTTCAGGGCTGGTTGGGAAGGACGCAGGCTGAGCAGACCCTGCCCACAGAGGGCTCTTCTGTGCCAGGGCCACACGGGTCCCAGAGACGGACACAGAGGCTGCTACAGGCACCCATGGCTGGCAGAGTGAGGCAGGGACTCAGAGAACTGGGGAACTGACTCCCACTTCAATTTCAGTATCAACAAGGCGCCCTTGAAATCTGATTCCTGGCTTCTGAAGCCCAAATGGAGAGAAACCCCGGCCACTTCCCACCACCCTGGTGGCCCACCACCTGCCAGGAAGGTGGGGGCGTGGCAGAGGGGGCGCACATCTCCGCGGCAGATCCGCTGACCTCTGCATGAGCCCTCAGGCCTGCCTGGCTGGCTTCTCCCTGCGTCCCCACAGCTGACATATGATCTCCCCCAACCACATAAAACTGCGCAGCCTACAGCCTCCTCCCATTGGCTTCCTCTTGCCAGAAGAGAAGCTCCCAGGGACCCCAGCACCGGAAACAGGAAACTCCAGCTTTCCTGTCCTCTGATGAAGATCATGGCCACATGGCCACCCCACCGCCCCCGGCCTCCCTGCAGGGGCTCGGCCTCTAATCCCCAGTCTCTGGGCCGCATTCACATGTCGGATGGGGATGCTTTCAATTTCCCTTTCCTGGTGGGTGGAAGCTCCCGGCTGCGTGGGCACAGACCAAGGCATGGCAGGCATTCCCCACCAGTGCTGGCTGCGCCCAGCCCACCTCCCAGCCGGCCTCGCTCCCTTTCCCTCTCCTGCTCCTCTTCGCCCCTCCCATCCCCAGGGGAGTGAGTTTGATGTTGAGCCTTAGGACAGACAGGAATTGGGCAGTGATCATGGGTAATTCTTTGATCACTGGCCTGGGCCTAGCCTGGCCACCTTCTTTGAGGATAAATGTAAAACAGACTTCAGTGGCTTACAGTCTAGTGGAAAGCCACGGCGTGTTCTCGGGTCAGCGGCCAGGCGTGGTGCAGGACCATGGAGCGGGGCGTGCTGAGTGGGCTGTCGCACCTGCCCCCAGCAGGCCTCAGAGGCTGTTTCCTCCCATGTGGAAGGAGAGAGCCAAACTGACTTCTCAGAATGGGACAGTCAGCGCCTAGGAGCGGGAGAGGTTTTGGTGGGCAGGGAGAGAGGAGGGGTGAAGTGCGCTGGGACAGCAGAGTGGAGCCTGGGTCCTGGCTTCACGCCTGGGGAGAGGCCCCCCGCCCCCGATGTGGTTGGGTAGAGTCAGCAGGGCCTCTGTGGGGTCCCAGGGGCATATCTGGGAGGGGCTGCCACAGGGGCCCAGCCTGTGCATGTCTCCACTTCCCCTGCCAGCACCCTGAGCCCTGACCTGAGATCCCACACAGCACCATCGCACGTCCACTGTCCACCCCGAGGCTTTGGCAAAGTCTGTTCTGTTGCTAAGAAGTAGAAAACAGGGAGATGGGGCCTCAATGGGTCAGTGACCAGGGCAGATGTGACAGAGTCCTGGTCCCCCACTCTTCAATCACCTCGGCACAAGCTGCGCCCCGCCCTGACTGATGTGAGTCCCCCTGAATGTAGAAGGGTGTGACACTTGTCCCTACCCCTAGGGAATCCCAATCCCAGGACCCAACCTCCCCCCCACCGCAGTGGTAATTTATCAGCAGTCACCTCCAGTGGCCTGAGCAGGCAGAGCCTCTTGGTGACTGAGGGGTGCTGTCATGGGAAACAGGTTTTCATGGTGAAGACGTGCTCTTCCCACAGGGGTAGGAACAAGACAGATGAGGCCCTGTCCCCTGGAGCTTGTGCGAAAGCGGACAATGCAGGTGGCCTGCAGCCACGTCTCCTGCAGAGGCAGGTGGTCTTGGTTCCAGGGGGCTGGCAGGAGCCCATGCAGCCAGGTGGCTACCTGGAGATACCACCACCCCATCCCCTGAGGAGCTCTGTAACCCAGCCTCCCTCACCCCTGCTCGGCACTCCCCTGTAGTCAGTGCCCCTGGTGGCTCTGACTCTGGCCCAGGAAATAATAAGCCCCAGCCGACAGCTGTGGGAAGGAGGCTATGAGAGTGCCGCAGGGGATGTGGGGGGTCAGGCTGCTGGAGCAACGAGCATACGGCTCCTCCCATCCCGCGCTGTGGAAGGCGCCTTGCGCACACATGGCTTGACACTGTGATGCCCTCCTTCCTGAGGATGTGAGCTCAGGGTGGTGGGATTGAGGCCAGGGCCAGAGAGCTCTCCACCTGCTGCCTCCTGCCTGCCTCTCATCCATGCCCTGTCCCAGTGCCTGCACCCACCCGGCAGCTCCCAGGCACCCACAAGGCCCAGGCACTGGGACCATCCAAGCAGCAGGTGGCTTCTAACACAAGGATAGGGCGAGGACCGGGGTGGCTGCCGGTGGTCCCTTGGCCATTTGGGGTGGTGGGAGAGGCAGCCTGGTATCCTCTCAGGCCCAGCTGCACCTGCTGCCAGAGCACGTGCCTCTCAGCTGCCCAGGAAGGGGGCGGGGCTCCCCAGCAGCTGCAGCTCCACCACGCAGCTGCCCTGGGCAAAAGCATCAAGCCTAGCTCCTCCCAGCGGTCTCACTCCAGCCCACGCCATGGGTGACCATGCGTCCTGGTGGTGTCTGCTTCCCACCCTCAGTTCCGTAGTGCTGAGGGGCCTGCGTTCTCTGCACAGTGCTGGGAGGCCCATGGCTTCTGCCCAGCAAGTCAGTCAGATGCTGGTTTGATTACTGTCTAAGGGCACGGGTGAGGATTCAGGGTGCTTTGGTGGCTTCACCCACTTAGCACCTTGTTAGACAGGGAGTTAGTTACGGACACTGTTGAGGTAGAGGATTCACGTTAGTAGCCTGTCTTGGGGATAAGCCCTTTGTTTCATCAAAATCTGCCCCTGGGTCTGTGACTTAGTTTGGGGCATTTAATGCTTTGGTAAAGTTTATATCCACTTATTCTCTGGCAAAACTGTTACCTCAAATGGACACCTGATTTGTGAGGCTTTTTAAAACCAGGCCGGCCGCGATGGCTTATGCCTGTAATCCCAGCACTTTGGGAGGCCGAGGCGGGTGGATCACCCAAGGTCAGGAGTTGAAGACCAGCCTGGCCAACATGGTGAAACCCCGTCTCTCCTAAAAATACAAAAATTAGCTGGGCATAGTGGCGCACGCCTGTAATCCCAGCTCCTTGGGAGGCTGAGGCATGAGAATCACTGGAACCCGGGAGGCAGAGGCTGCAGTGAGCAGAGATCACACCACTGCACTCCAGCCTGGGTGGGAGAGCAAGACTCTCTCTAAACCAGATTCTTGGTCATGCCCTTTGAGAGGCAGATCTGGGAAGTCCTGCTCCATGTGGTGCCTGAGCTCCTGGAACCTGACAGTGAGTCTTTGAGCGCCTGTGAGAGGCTGACCCAAGCTTCAGTGACTGCCTCCTGCCCTCGTCTTTCCTCCTCTCTGGGTTCCCATAAAAACCTCCAGGAGGAACCACCTCTTCTGGTCCTGGGTCACCTCCGAATGGCCACAGAGTCACGAGCTCCCTGGGCTGCACAGCCAGATCCCGGGCGCTCAGGGTCTCTGGCTTGCCTGGTAGACGCCCCCTGCCATCGTGCCGAGGGCCAGCCCTCTAGCAGCAGCAGCAGGGAGAGCCTTAGGAGAGCACTGCTCTGGTCACTAGAGGCCACGTGGGTCCCAAAGATGAGGCCCGTGTGGACCTGCAGCACCACGACATCCACCGCTGCTCTCTCTGGGGCCCCTCTTCTGAGTCTCCCATGCGGTCCCTTCTAGTCACGGTGGGGTAGTAGGAGGTCCTCGGGCCATTTTACTGAAGCGGCTGGTTGGCACTTTGGCTGTTCCAGTGGCAGAACCATAGGATTTCTGCTGCTTTCGTGTTGCCAAGGAGCCCTTGAAGGAGAAGATGCCCTGGGCCAGGACGGAGTTCAGATTTCAGTTCTGCCACCTGCCAGTGGCACTGTGAGGGCTGGAAAGGGTGCCAGACAGAGAACATGGACACCTGTGTTGTCTTCTAGACCTTTTCTGCCCAATGGTGACCTTGGATGAGTCATAGGTCATCTCTCTGTCCTCAGTTTCCCTCCTTTTTAAAAGTGAGGTCTTGGCCAGATGACTTCAAGGCACCTTCCCCACAATCCTCTAGTCCATTGTGTGATAAAGCTCACAGGAGGTGGGGATCAGGGCACCTTTCATTCCTGGGCCACCCTGTGCTGCCGGACTCCTGGGACCTGGCCCACAGCCCCGCCCCCTCTCATTTGCCCTCACCCCACGACATTGTCCGCTTTCGCACAAGCTCCGGGGGACAGGGCCTCATCTGTCTTGTTCACGGTGAACTCCCCAAGACCTAGAGCAGGGTCTGGCACTTAGGTGCTCAGGGCACATTTATGGAAAAGTGAGTGCTGACCAGGCTGCCCCTCCAAGAGCGGGCCCATCTCCAGCCAGCTTGTCCCACAGGTTCGGCAGCGTCTTCCCGAGCCTCAACATGGCGGTGAAGCGGCGGGAACAGGCCTTGCAGGACTACAGGAGGCTGCAGGCCAAGGTGGAGAAGTATGAGGAAAAGGAGAAGACGGGGCCAGTGCTGGCCAAGCTCCACCAGGTACCAGGGGAGACAGGCGGGCAGGGGCTGGACAGATGGGCAACTGTGGCCACCTGTGGTAAGTCCCTCCCTTCACCTGGGGACACCAGGACCAAGACACCAGCCGTCCCCACCCCACCCATCCCATATCCCACACCCAGCAGTGAGACAGAGCTTTGACAGCCAGGGTCTTGTTCCCTAGGCGCGAGAGGAGCTGCGGCCTGTGCGGGAGGACTTCGAGGCCAAGAACAGGCAGCTGCTGGAGGAGATGCCGCGCTTCTACGGCAGCCGCCTTGACTACTTCCAGCCCAGCTTTGAGTCCCTCATCCGAGCACAGGTGAGGCCCAGACGCTCTTCCTCTGGGTGGACATAGCTCATGCCACTCCCTGTTACCCATGCTGGAAGGGTGGCTTAGCCATTCTCCACAAAGACAGGGCACCCACCCCAGGCACGGCCCCGAAGGAATTCATTCCAGTACCAGAGTCCCCGGCTCGGCGACTTGGGAACCCTGTCTACTGCTAGAGTCCTCACGTTGCTCTGGTGAATCCCAGAGCAGGCATGGCCGAGGTTCCCTTTTGTCCGGCAGTTCCTCCCTGGATCTCTCTGCATTTCACTCTGAGTAGCCCCTCTGCCCCGCACCCTCAGGTGTGCAGGTTCTTGACCTGGGGTGGTGCTGAGGAGAAAGGGATCTGGAGAGTGGAGGCCTATTCTGAGGACTCAGCTCCCCTCCCCTACACCCTGAGCCAGTCTTCTTTTTAGCAGGAAACGGCAGGAGTCCTGCCTTGGAGCCACTAGGGAAGGGGTGCCAGAGCCCTGGGGAGAGCCACACTCAGGGCTGCTGCTAGGGCCCTGGGGTGGAAAGGCAGGCCTGGAGGCATGGGGGCGCCACTGGGGGTCAGACACAGGCCAGGCCCCAGTGTCCCCTTCCACTCGGGGATGGGAGGACACGGAGTGGCAACACCTGTGGCTCCCACGCTCCTCACCCTCCTCCATCTTCAAGCCTTTAGCAAGGATTGTTCCCCCAACTGGCAAAATAGAAAAGGGTGGGCACCCATGCCAGAAGCGGGTCCCTTCCACACAGGACCCTGTTGATGGCTCGTACTCAGCGACAGCCTCAGTACCCCAACACCCTTAGCAGCCATCTGCGCCAGGTCCCTGAGCCGCAGACTGCGCCACCTGAGTGGGCATTTGGCGCCCTCCAGTGGCCGTTCCCTACCGGCCCCGCAGTCACAGCCACGAAGCCCTGGCCCGCACACCCACCCTGCCGGGCCGAAGTCAGGGTGGCCACCCACCCCAATCAGGACGCCTGAGCAGGGTTCATGCTAGGGCTGGGCCTTGTCAGTGACTCACGTACTTGGGCCTGTGCCATCTGTAGGCAGCATGAGACCTAGAGCCTTCTGCAGGAGGGGTGGGGACTTCTCCCGACACTTGCTCCTGCAGTGAGGGCTCCCTTCAGCCGCCCCATTGGGTTCACGGGAGACCTGGCCCTGCCCCTTCCTTCCTATCACCTAGGTGCTGCCCTACACCCTCCCTCCTGTTGCTCACAGGAGGAAGCCACAGGGTGCCAGGCTCTCGCATGCCCAGGTTGGAGCAGATGGGAGGCCAGGGATGCCCTGTAACCAGGCAGCATTGCTGGGGGCTGTTGACTGCCTCCTGGGCCCCAGCCTCCTCCTCACCCGCCCGGCTGCCATTAGTCATGGAGAAGTGAGCATCCCCGGTGACTCAGAGCGCAGTGGCTTGGGCAGGGTGGGGCGGGTAGGGCAGCCCACCCCCAGCCCAGAGGTGACAGCAGTGTTGAGACCAGCTCACTTTAGCTCCCCGTCGGCCAGCAGAAATCTCACCTCAGGAGTGTCAGCCGTGGGTCCCTGCCCCACCTGGCATTTCCCACAAGGTCCCCTTAGTGTCTAGAGCTCCTCTTTGTGTCTAGAGTGCAAAGCGTGGAAGCTTTCAGGAAACTGCATGTGTTCATTGGGTCATGAGATAGAAACTGAGGCAGAAGTGGCCCCTGTTGTCTGTGGAAAAGCCCCTGGTCCTCAGCCATCTGTGAGAACTGACAGGCCTCCCCATTCCTCCACCTGCCCCACCCTCATCCCTGTGTCCCTTCCCACCCCGGTTCTGGTGCCTCCCTAGAGGGACCCTGGCAGTGAACCTGGCCTCTGAGCTGTCCCCTTGGCCACACAGCTTGGGCCATGAGCAAGGGTGGGATGCAAGTTGGGAGGGAATGGAAGGCTAGACGGGCATCCCCTTTCTCGCCTGTGCTTCTAAAGCTGGCTTAGGGCTTTGGGAGCCACCAGTCTACCGTACCCTCTTTCTGCCATGGACAAAAGCCGTGGGTTCTCCCCTAGCTTACAAAAAGCAGTAAAACTCGTCATGGTGCCCAACATCCCACAGTTGCCCTAGGAGGCCCGTGCCTTCCTGCACCTGCTGCTGGGGAAACCAGGCGCCCAAAGCAGGGGCACCTCCACCTGCAGCCACTGAGGCCCTGTTGCTCCCCGGCTCGTTTTGGTTCAGTCTTAGCTAGAGCCTTTCCATGCCCTGCACATTCCCAAAGGCACACTGCTACACAGCTCCAGAGGGGTGAGGGCAGGGGGTAGCAGAGGAGTGTGAGCCTCTCGCCCTCTGAAGCACATGGTTTTCTGGAGCCAGCATGTGCCAACCCGCCGCCTCCCCCAGGTTGTGTACTACTCGGAAATGCACAAGATCTTTGGAGACCTGACCCAGCAGCTTGACCAGCCAGGCCACTCCGATGAGCAGCGGGAGCGGGAGAACGAGGCCAAACTCAGTGAGCTCCGGGCCCTCTCCATTGTGGCCGATGACTGAATCCCCATCACTCTTGGACAACTCCTGTGACACGGTCAGCCTCGCTCGTCCTTGCCCTTCTCAGGGCTAACTGCTCCTCTCACAGGCTGGGGACAGAGGTGGCCCTGGTTCACTTGCCGGCCCTTTGCAATGAATGACTCTTCCTGAGCCTGGCACCAGGATCCCTAGACAGGCCGCTGTCTCCCCACTCACAGCCCCAGCAGGTAAGCAGTGTAGACAAACCCTTGGGGCTTTTTTATTTGGAGAACCGTCCAGCATGCACCCTGGCCCATGGCCTGAGCAAGCTGCAGCCCTTCTGAAGCCGTGGGCTTTGTCGGCTCAGTTGGGGGTCTTAGCCCTGCATGCATTGTGGGCATCAAATCTACCTCCAAAAGACCCATCCTGGGGAGCCCTCTGGCCCCTCGTTGCCTTTTCACTTAAAAGCCTCTTTTTTCTGGGAGAGGCCCTGAACCCTGCCCAGGAGAGCTGTTCCTCCACCCTGGCAGGCCCTCAGCCAGCTTCCTAGCAAGACAAAAGCTACCCTCGTGACTTTGGGACCCAAGTCGTTGGGGTTCCCGAGGTCACTGAGAACTGTTACCTCGGGACCTCAAACTGTCAGTGGAACTGTCCCACCACACAGAATGTCCCACAAGAATTCGCATGTCTCAAAGCAAAAACAGTGGGTTTGTGTCTCACCTGAGTATTTGGAATTTTATTTTTTCAAGTAAAGTTTTCAATGAAATGTCCACATGGTATTGTTATAACTTAGGGCGAGCAGGGGAAATTCCTCTTCCAGGGCCTGCTGCCCTCCGCTGAGCAGCAGCACCCTCCAGCAGGCAGCCCAGCACGCAGGGGTCTGTGTGCGCCTCCCCGGCCCTGCCCCACCTTTTGGAGTGAACTGCACCGTGGTCCAGCAGAGATGCTGGGCAGAAGGGCACGCAGGCAAGCCTAGGAGAGGAGTAGGAAGAGCTGTGGAGGACACGCTCGGTTTGTTTTTGACTTTGGTTTATTTAAAAAACAAGCCAAAAAAAAAAAAAAAAACCCAACTTTATATACAAAGTCAAACTGAAACCACGGATTATGGAAAGAGGCAAGAATTATGGGTAACAGGGGAGAAGGCTGGGCCAGAGCCAATACCACATTCTGAACACAGGAGCCACGGGAAAGAGGTGCTGGTTTCTTCTGGCAAATCTGGGGTGACTGAACACAGTGTTCTATTGGCAAACCCAGCCCAACACTGAGCACTTTCTAGCATGGACTCCATTCCCGTGATGGCCAAGGGAGACCCTTCCCCCAGGAGTCTGCATCTGGAACCTAGCAGAGCCTGTGCCATCCGGAGGAGGGGTTGCTTAGCCCCAGCCAGGCTCCACGTCTGTCTCTTCAGTTCAGTTCACTGACATCAGACCTTGTCACACACTTGAAAAGCCTTTTTCTCCCCTGTCTTATTCTAAACTGGAAAAGGACAGGAGAAAGTCAGCACAAGACTAAAAGGGCCCCAGGAGAAATACCAAGGTTGAGGGCAATATGACATTCTAGGGGTGCAAAAGATGTTGTATTTAGTTGTTAACTGGAACCGGGGTTCCTCACACATCCATCCCACATAGCACAGCCCCCAGCCTGATGGCCTGCCGTCCCCTAGAGGCTGAGCATGGGGTCAGCCACCCCTGCCCTGGCTCCCAGGTCTCGCTCCCGCTGCTTTCTGGTACCGCAAGGGCTCCAACTTTGCCGAGCGCCACCGCTGCCCTCACAGGATGGCAGTTCCGTGTGAGGCCGTCAGTTGCTAGGTGCCGGCTCCTCTTTCTCCACCCAGCTGTCAGCCTGTTTGAAACAGATGTACCCAGAATCAGGCCTGGCAAGGCGATCTGAGGACTGCGGACTGTCTCCTGCTGGGAAGCTCCCGCTCGCTGCACGCTGCTGACTGCTCAATTCCCAGAGAACCTGCAACCAGGGGCACACAGCCTGGCAAGCGACGGAAGGAAGAAGCTGGTGCCTGCTGGCCCTCTGGTCACTCCGGACATAGGGGCAAGCACCCTTCCAGGGGTTTCTGGAGCTCAGGGAAAGGAGCTGTGCTGCCTCCTGGTCCACCCCCACCTTACCTTTTCCACCACCCGCTGGATCTCCAGCTGCAGGGGGGTCAGGCGCCTGCGGAGCTCCTGCAGCAGCCGCTGGAGCTGGCTCTTCTGTCGCTCCGCCATCCGAGCGGTCTCCTCAGCCTCCGCCAGCCGGGCTCGCAGCTCCTGCATCTCTGCCGCCAGCGTCTTATTCGTTACTTCAGTGGCTGAGAAACGGTTATGGCTCTCCTCTGCAAGGTGGAGGAGGAAACAGAGGGACGGCTGCTCCATCAAGGCCCAGAGCACAGGGCAGGGCCTGAGCCTAAGCAACGGGTTCCCTACTGGTCTGCACGTGCCCCCGTGGTGGATGCAGCCCTAGGCCCTCACCCAGCTTCAGCTCCAGTGTGTGGATCTTGTTCTCTAGGTAGAGCCGGCCGCTGTCCTGCTGCTCCGCGCGCTGCAGCAGACTCCCCACGTTGATCAGGCTGCCATTGTGGGACACCAAGGCTTTGTGTTCCGTAGGGGCGGCACCTGGCTTCGTGCTCTTCCCAGAAGGGGGCAGCAGGTCCAGGTTTCCTAGAGGGAACCATGAAAAAGATTGCAGGATGGGGTCTCCGGAGAGGGCAGCCTGCCCTACCCGTGCCCAGGAAGGCTGCAGGGCTCAGGACATACCAAAGAGCACCTCCTCGGGAAGGCCACCGTCCAGGCCCTCCTGGCGGCTGTACTGAAGGCTCCGGTACTGGCAGATGTTCTGGGTCACCACCCTGCTGACCAGCTGCTTGGCCTGCAGAAAACACACCCCCAGACACCTGCTGACCAGAAGGCCCAGTCCCCGACCCTGGCCGTGGGCAGGAACCTGGAGCAGGAGCAAGTGCAGGCCTGTGCCCATGTGCTGAGGCAGAAGAAAGAAGGTACCTGCTCTGCACTGAGCCGGATCCCAAGGGTAAGGAGGATCCTCTCCAAGTCTCGCCGGTGCAAGTAGCCACACCAGTTGGCATCAAAGAACACAAAAGCAAGCAGACAGTCCAAGGGGAGCACAGCAGAGGGATCCAGCTCCTTGGGCTGCAAAGAAAACAAAGATGAGCAGGATTTTCAAATAGTTCCCTCAGTGGCTCTATCGCCCAGGATTCAGCCTGTTCAGAATCCAGTGGCTCGGGCCACATGCAGCTCAGGCCACATGCAGTAATGCATGCCTAAAGTCTCTGCTACTGGGGAGGCTAAGGCAGGAGCATCACTTGAACCCAGGAGTTCGAAGCTGCAGTGCACTATGCTCATGCCTGTCAACCACTGTGCTCCAGCCTGGGCAACATAGCGAGACCCCGTCTCTAAAACACAAAACATCAAGCAGCCTGGCTGATGTTCATCACACCCAAGCCAGCCTTCCTCTCTGGGGCACTTTCACAAAAGCTCCTGTGCTCCTCTCTCCCATTCACCCCGACAGACACTGAAATGTTCTCCTGGAGCCTATGAACGTGCCCTTCCATGAGCCAAGGACCACACTGTGTGTTGGGTCCATCAAGAAAGGAAATCACTGGTAAGCATCCTTCTCCCAGGAGTGTGCCGAAGGCCTTGCCAAGCCTCACCACCACTAAGGCCCAGAGAGGTGGAGAAGAGGCCTCACCATGTCCTGAAGTGAAGAGAACTCCATCTCTGACTGGTTTGAGGCAACGGACCGGACCTCCGAATCCTCCAGCTTTGCTCCTGCTACAGAAAGCCCAAGATAAATGGAGAGCAGGGCCCACCCAGCTCCACAGTCCAAAAATTAAAACCAGCTTGGCCACAGGTGGAAAGCCACATCCCGAGCCTGCGAGCTCCCCTCTCACCACTCAACATACCAAACTCCTCCTCTCCATCATCCCTCAGAAGCAACAGTTCTGGGTCCAGGGCCATCTCACACAGGTCCTCGGAAGCCTCGCCCCGGGGTTTTTCTTCTTCCTCTCCCCCAGAAGAGGGTGGTTTGGGCAAAAGCCCATCCTCCTTCTAGGGAGGCAGACGAAGGTGATTAGAAGGAAGGCAGTTACCGTAATTACCAATAGTAATCATGGCTGACACCTGAGTAATAAGTATGCCCCGGGCACTGTATGGAGGGCTCTAGACACCATCTCATTTCATGTATTTAATTTCATTAAGTGGAACTCAGAGCATGCCAGGGCATCACCAGACACCTGGGCTTTTTTCCTCAGGAGTTGATCTTAGTCCCAGAAGAAACTACATTTATTTGATAGTATTTAAACAAAAAACAGCTGGGCACGGTGGCTCACACCTGTAATCCCAGCACTCCTGAGGTCAGGAGTTCAAGACCAGCCAGGCCAACATGGTGAAACCCCATCTCTACAAAAGTACAAAACTTGGCCGGGCGCGGTGGCTCAAGCCTGTAATCCCAGCACTTTGGGAGGCCGAGACGGGCGGATCACGAGGTCAGGAGATCGAGACCATCCTGGCGAACACGGTGAAACCCCGTCTCTACTAAAAAATACAAAAAACTAGCCAGGCGAGGCGGCGGGCGCCTGTAGTCCTAGCTACTCGGGAGGCTGAGGCAGGAGAATGGCGTAAACCCGGGGGGCGGAGCTTGCAGTGAGCTGAGATCCGGCCACTGCACTCTAGCCCGGGCGACAGAGCCAGACTCCGTCTCAAAAAAAAAAAAAAAAGTACAAAACTTAGCCAGGCATGGTGGTGGGTGCCTATGATCTCAGCTACTCGAGAGGCTGAGGCAGGAGAACCGCTTGAACCTGGGAGGCAGAGGTTGCAGTGAGCCGAGGTTGTGCCACTGCACTCCAGCCTGGGCGACAGAGCAAGACTCCATCTCAAACAAAAAAAAGACTAGTATTTTAGAAAAGGTTTACAAATTTTATTGTTTACTTTTTTTCAAGAGAGTCTTGCTCTCTCACCCAGGGCGGAGTGCAGTGGCACGACCTCGGCTCACTGCAACCTCCACCTCCCTTGGTTCAAGGATTCTCCTGCCTCAGCCTCCTGAGTAGCTAAGAATACAGATATGCACCACCACGCCCAGCTAATTTCTGTATTTTTAGTAGAGACAGGGTTTTACCATATTGGCCAGGCTGGTCTCAAACTCCTGACCTCGTGATCTGCCCGCCTTGGCCTCCCAAAGTGCTGGGATTACACCCCACCTACAATATTTTCTAGTTAACCATCAGACAATCAAAGCACCCCACTCTGCTAAGCATTTTCAGTGACTGGGGTTTCTATGCTGTCAGGCTCCTCAGCCATGCTCCCTGCACTCCTCTGCGCCACCTTCCCTTCCACTAGGTGTGCCACTTACTAGCTGTGTGGCCTCAGTGCGTGCTGAGCAAGGGAGTGGGGAATGAGCTAGGGCGCAGGAAGCACTCAGAGCCCAGGGTGAAGATGCGTGGTCACGGTAAGCACTACGACAGCCTGAGGTGGCAGGGTACTCACCAGTGGGGGCTCTGACTCGGCCGCCGGGCCCTCATTCTGTGCCTCATCCTTGGGCTCCTTGACCACCTCCTCTTTGATGGCTTCTTCCTCCTTGGTGGCTTCCTCCTTGGCCGCCTCCTCCTTCTCAGGTTCAGGTGGGGACACGACCTTTTCAGGAAGGCTCAGCAGCATCTTATAAACCCTATAGCCAAAATCCCTCTGGAGCATCTCCAGAAACAGCTCAGCCAGCACCATCACCTGACGGGGATGTGGCAGGGTCCATGAGCATCAGGAAGAAAGACTGCTCAAGGCCCACAGATCCCAGCCCATAGCCTCCCCAAGACTCTGACACCTGCCTCAAAAGAGATCCTTTCTTTTGGCCTCCGATCCTCCACAATCCCATGGAGGGATAGGTTCACACAGCCAGGGCGTGCGATGACAGCAGGTTCTAGTGGGGGTGGAGGGGCCTCTGGGAGATCAGTGTCCGTTTCCTGCTGTGTGCTGGCCTCTGAAGGTTCTGCGTTCCGTCTAGAAGTGTCTGCTGCTTGCTCCAAGGCGTCCGGTGCCTGTTCAGTAGGCTCCATTTCCTGTGACAATAGCCAAGATGAGACCCTCTGGGTCCCAGGATCAGGCCACCTATATCTCCCGCTGCTGGCTAAGGCACAGCCTTACCCCTGGTACCTCCTGGGTCGAAGGAGCTGCCTCTGCAGCTTTCTGCTGGCACAGGGCCTCCCACTCCTCCAAAGTAGGCATGATGGTCCAGACGTCCGGCAGGTATACCACCACTGTCTGGAGCCGCCGGGGGGGTCCCGGCTGCAGGTACTGAAACTCGGCAAAGCGCCACCTACACATAGCAAAAGGAAGTACTAACTTCGTTACTGACAACTCCACGCAGACACCACATTCACAGGCAAGGGCTTCAGTTTCCAGTCAGCACTCAATAAGCACATACTGCAAGCCAAGCTTTGAAAACACAACAGCAAAGCTACAGACCAAGTCCTCAAGAAATGGTCATGGGGAGGCCGCAACCATACAAGCACCCTACAAGGTGTGAGGACAACTCGAGGGAGTCTCAAGTGCAGCCTGGGGCTCAGCCGGCTTTTGGCATATACCCCACCCTAGCCTGAGGCAGTAGAGGGGGCAGGAGCGGGACTAGGGGGCAGAAGAGAGCTAACCAGCAGAAAGGGGCAGGGACTGGGTCTCCCCAACAAAACCTCCCCAACCTGCTGGGTTGGTACAGCCGAGGCTCCCCACTCACCACTTGGTGCAGCCACTCAAGTCAATGCCGGTCTGGGCCTGCGCACAGCGGATGGCGGTGCGCACCAGCACCTGTGGGTCAGCCTGGGGGTCGAGGCCATCCAGGGAAGGAGACCATTCACCCCCAACCAGCACTGCCTCTTCTTCTTTTCTGCCCAGCAAAAACTGCAAAAAGACATCAGGGATATGAAACAAAAAACTCCGTTACCTGGGTCTCCCACTGCAGGGCAAGGCTGCCGCACATCAGGATGAAGGGAGCAGGAAGTGGGGAAGTCCATCACACAGTGAGGTCTCTATCTGCTAACATGAGCCAGCCACCTAGCTCTCTCTGACTAGTCAGAACAGCTCTGAGCTGTACCTTCCTCCTGGGTAAAATGAGAGGCATTCAGCTCCGAGATGCTTCGTTTCTGTGCATTCAGGAACAGGAGCCGAGCACTCGAAACATGACAGGTTCTGGACATTACCAGTGAATGCATCTCCTCCTGCCCTCCAGCTCTTACCTTAATCTGCTTCAGAGGATGCTCTGGCGTCTCCCTTGGCTCAGCCATGTCATCCACAAAGAGCATGCAACAACGATACAATTCCTCCAACCCCGGGGAAGAGAGCAGTAGTACCTGTGCAGGAGGAGACACTCAGAGCTGCCTTCAGCCTCCAGAGATCAGGTTAAGTGACAGACACCTGTCAGCTTACCTTGGAACTATAAGCGGGGTCACTGTCTGCAGGGATGGGCTCAGCACCAGCATCTGGAGCTGCCTCCTTTTCAGAAGAGACCTGGATCCGGCTCGGGTGATGGAGGGAAAAGGGTTGGCTCAGAGGGAAGGCTGACAGCCAACTCAGATGCACGGACAGAAAATCTGAGGGGACCAGGAGGCTGCGGTAACGACGCTGGAGTTCTAGGAAGTCACAGACGGGGCTATAGGAAGACAACAAGGGAATCCAGACTGAGCAAACACTAAAAATTACAAATGAAACCATCAAAGAGTTTAAAAAATGGGCAAACTTTTTTTAGTCTGAGAAAGAACTTTTGAAGTAAGGCACCTCTCAAGGAAGCTAGATCAGATCTGACCACTTAACTTACAACCTCTAGATGGCAAAAGTCAAACTAGGAAAGGGAAAAAAGAAAACACTTATAATACAGGACAAAGAAATGGATCATTGCCTTAATATAAAAGAACTTACAAATCAGTAACAAAAAGTTCAAAAGCCTAAAACAGAAAATTGACATCAATAGGTTCTTAAGAGAAATACATAAGAATTAAAAGCCCATGAAAATATGCTCAATCTCACTTATAATTAAAGAAATGCAAATCACATTATCATGTGTCACCAACTAGACAAAGATGAAAAAGTCAGCTAACAGTGTTGGGAAAGGCATGGGGAAATAAGGATTCCATACCCCACTGGTGGCAGCAGAATGGGCACAGCCTCTTCGGGAGAACTAGCAATAGTTATGGAAGCTTAAAGCAAAGCCTTTGAGCCGGCTGCTCCATTTCTAGGAATTGATCTCAACAAATACACAGGTGTAGGTAGAAGGATGTTCATTCCAAGAAAATTTAGGATAGAGTGCTAATGGAGAACTGGTTAAATAAATCATGTTCATCCATTCAATGAATACTGTGTAGTTGCCAAAAAAAAAAAACTGGATCTAATAAATGTTCATATGAAATAAAATCTAAAGTACATTCAGTGAAAAGGCAAACCACCAAACAGTATGTACAACAAGTTTCCATGTGCTTTTTGTTTTGTAAGAAAAGGCTGTGAGAACACACATGTGCACTTGCATAGACCCCATCTCATTTACATGAGAAACTATTACCAGCAGCAAGTCTCAGCCCACCTCAGCCTCGCCGCTCACCTGTCCACAGTGTAGGGAGTGAGGTGGACCCGGTAAGGAGGCAGGTCATGCCTTGGCTTCTTAGCACCCCAGGGCTCTCCAGCAGCCCGCTGTTTGCGTTTCTTGGAGTCATAGTCATCGCTAGAGGTTGACCCATCACCAACAGTAAGAAATCACATTGTTATATGTATTCAATACACACTGAACCAAAAGAATTGGAAACAAGCGCAATCCCTTACATTCAATACATGGAAAAATAAGCCATGCTAACAGCCATACGACAGAATGTTACAAAGATATTAAAATGGATATTTACGCTCTTTTAACAACATAGAAAAACATTCCTGTTAAGCAAAAAGCACACTCTGCAACACTGTATACACAGTAGGCCTGAGCTACTGCAAAAACAACTTTAGAAGACTGAAAGGAAATAAAATATTAATGTTGGAAGCCTCCAGTAAGCTTACAAATAATTTTCCATTTTTCTGCACTTCATAAATTATAGTTAACATGTTTTTTTGAAATGAGAAAAAAACTCATTTCTCTTTTAAAAACAAGGGACGCATATATGAATCCATGCTATGCGTTCTATAAAGTTTATTAGAAGAGACAGTTACAAGGTGCCTGTAATCCCAGCACTTAGGGAGGCCGAGGTGGGCGGATCACTTGAGGTCAGGAGTTCGAGACCAGCCTGACCAACATGGTGAAACCCTGTCTCTACTAAAAATACAAAAAAGTAGCCAAGTGTGGTTGCACATGTCTGTAATCCTAGCTACTCAGAAGGCTGAGAGAGGAGAATCACTTGAACCCGGGAGGTGGAGGTGGCAGTGAGCCGAGATCATGCCATTGCACTCCAGCCTGGGCGACAGAGCGAGACTCTGTCTCAAAAAAAAAAAAAAAAAAAAAAGTGACAGCTACAAATCCTTAATAATACACATTAAAGTCATAAAAACAAACCATTTGCTCCAATAGTTCCACTCTTGAAAATTTGTCCCAAGAAAGTTAATTCAAAAGAAGAAGAAAGGCTACACATAGTGAAAAAATAGGAAGCAGCATAAACAGAATAAAAAGCCAAATACCCAGATTTTTATAGTAAATAAAAACAATCACGCAGCCATTAAAACACTCAGGATTATGCTGCAATATGGAAAACTGTTTATAAATACACAAAAATAATTTGAACTCTAAGATTAAAATTGAAAAAGCATGCACATGTATAGATTTAAACTAGAACACAGGAGAAAAGAGTGGCAAGAGATTTTCCTTTTTTTTTTTTTTGAGACAGTCTCGCTCCGTTGCCCAGGCAGGAGTGCAGTGGCGTGATGTCAGCTCACTACAACTTCTGCCTCCCGGGTTCAAGCAATTCTCCTGCCTCAGCCTCCCGAGTAGCTGGGAATACAGGTACCCACCACCATGCCCGGCTAATTTTTTTTTAGTAGAAATGGGGTTTCACTATCTTGGCCAGGCTGGTTTTGAACTCCTGACCTCAAGTGATCTGCCTGCCTCAGCCTCCCAAAGTGCTAGGATTACAGCTGTGAGCTACCGCACCTGGCCTACATATTTCTATTATTTTAATTTTATATAATAGCATGTACTGCTTTACACATTTTTATAAGTCACTACAGTATTACACTGTAACTACATTGTAAGTACAATAGATATGGGTACAATAAATAAAAATAATTGAGAAGAAAAAACCTTTAGACCATTCATTATAAAGTACCAGACTGATAAGGGGAAAAGCCCCCATGTCACATGAGAGAAATAAAATCAACTGTCATTTCTCTGTGCCTCGGTAACTGAGTTGATTGTATTTACCGGAAGGTTTCTGTTCTGCCTTTTAGACCTGCCTGGGTCATTTCCCTATTCATCACACCCCAGTGACTAAGCTGAACAGATTTATCATGAGGCCTGTTCTTTTCTGTTGGCCTGGGTCACTTCCATGTGCGTGAGCATCTGCATCCTAAAGTGGCCTTATTCTCAAGCCCCGATGGGATGTCAGTAGCCCGTGTGTCTAATAGAAGACCCATGCCAAAGCCGCTGTGACAACCTTCCAGCTCACAGTAATGCCATTGGCCTCTAGCTAAACTGTTATGATCCACTCAATGGTGTACACTGTGTGGCCACTTTCCTCCCCTTCCTGTACACTGTCAGGAGGTCATAAGGCAGCACCAGGGGCTGAGCTCTCAGGAACCACAGCAGCAGAGCCCACCTGGGTACACCTGTCTAAAAACCGCAGCTCAGTAGTAGCTGCTCAATAAAGACATTGTTCTCTGCATCCCATAGCCAGGAATTCAAAATAAAGCTTGGTTTCCATGCAAAACATTAATGTGGTTGAGTCCTTCATAAAAGTTGCAAAACTAAATAAAGTTACTGCCCCAGAATGACCTACTTTGTACCACCCTTGGCCCCACTCTGCACATTCTCTCTACTGACCGATGTTAATATCATATTTCCTTCCCAATGGTGGTATAGGTTGAGTATCCCTTACCTGAAATGCTTAGGACCAGAAGCGTCCTGGGTTTGGAATGTTTTTCAGATTTTGCAATATTTGCATTATACCTACTGGCTGAGCATCCCAAATCCAAAACTCCAAATCTGAAATGCTCAATAAACATTTCCTTTGAGTGCCATGTCAGCACTCAAAAGTTCTGGATTTGAGAGTATTTTGAGTTTTAGGATTTAGGATGCTCAACCTGTACATCCTTTCTGTAGAAGCTGTGACACTGAAGCTAATGGCCAAAGTAATACAACAGACCTTGCATGGGTCTCAGCACATCCAGGACAATCAAATGCAACTGACTAGAGAAAGCCTGAAATTAACCCTAAAGCAGAAAGTCCACAGCAGTCACAGAGCTTCACCCAGGCTATGCTGTCTCAGAAGGCACCTGCTGTGATTTTGTAATGAAGCCTTTAATAAACTCACACAATGTGAGAGGTAGAAGGTCCTTGGAAACTGAGGACCAGGAAGATGCACAGGACAAGAGAAGTGGGTAAATGCAAAACATATACCAGCCACTGGATATACTTATATACTTATGAATATGGTGTCTACAATGGAGAATGGGACACAGGGTTTCAAGTAGTGGAAACCCCATGGCAAACAATCCCAAAGCTTCCCCCTAGTTAGAATTCACAATGGTGAATTCCCACACCTGTAATCCCAGCGCTTTGGGAGGCTGAGGTGGGAGGATCACTTGAGCCCAGGAGTTCAAAACCAGCCTGGGCAACATGGCAAAACCCTTTCTCTGCCCCCCACAAAAATAAATAAATATTTACTTATTTTTTGTAGAGATAGGTTCCCAAAGCACTGGGATTTATAGGCATGAGCCACTGCACCCAGCCTTACAAAAAACGTTTTAAAAAATTAGTCAAGCATGGTGGTGCACACCTGCAGTCCCAGCTACTCCAGAGGCCGAGGCAGGAAGATGGCTTGTGCCAGAGAGATCAAGGCTGCAATGAGCCATGATCACGCCACCACACTCCACTCTGCGTGACAGAGCAAGACCTTGTCTCAAAAAAAAAAAAAAAAAAAAAGGGTTAAGGGTTACATGAGATTTCCCATTTGTCAAAATTGTCAAGATTTGTGCATTTCAATCTACATAAGTTCCACCTTAAATTTTTTTACCTTAACAAAATCAAGTAGGAGCAGTGAGTAGATGGAGATAGAGATGAAAAAGAATGGTAGCTGATACTTGAAGCAGCTAGGTAATCGGTATAAGGTTCCTCATACCTTTCTGTTTACCTTGCATATACTAAAATTCTCTACTATGACAAATTTAAAATGAAAACAGAACTAGAACAAGTCTTAAATCAGGCTAGAGCTTAACTTTTAAAGGTACAAGCAAAACACTCAGGGAGAGTGAGACTGAGGAAGGAACACGTGAACTGGAGAGAGGACAGGACAGCATGCTCCTGGTGGTCCCCAATGCTACAGATGAGACAGGATCACCAGGATACCCTAAAGGCCCAAATCAGCCATGCTTGCTCCACACATGGCTGAGAAAGCTACCTGCATGTCCAAGGCAGAGTGCAATATACACCTTCTAACAGCATACTTATGAGAATAGTGTCTATAAAGGAACATTTTAAACAACTAAAAGAGATACTGCAGTGTTACTTTTGACATGTTACTATTGAGTTTCCATTCCTGTCATCTCAACTTAGGGACTAGAAATAAAAGAGTATTTAAGAAATATCTCGGCCGGGCGCGGTGGCTCAAGCCTGTAATCCCAGCACTTTGGGAGGCCGAGACGGGCGGATCACGAGGTCAGGAGATCGAAACCATCCTGGCTAACACGGTGAAACCCCGTCTCTATTAAGAAATACAAAAAACTAGCCGGGCGAGGTGGCGGGCGCCTGTAGTCCCAGCTACTCCGGAGGCTGAGGCCGGAGAATGGCGTGAACCCGGGAGGCGGAGCTTGCAGTGAGCTGAGATCCGGCCACTGCACTCCAGCCTGGGCGACAGAGCGAGACTCCGTCTCAAAAAAAAAAAAAAAAAAAAAAAAGAAAAAAAAGAAATATCTCAACATGACATTTTCAAAGATGAACTGTATCAACTCCCTACTTGCTAAACCACTGTATAAAATTCCAATATTTTTATATACATTTCAGTGTGTCCACATACTTCAGAGAAAAGGGACTAGGATCTAGCTGCAGGCAGAGAATGTCAGTGGTAAGCATAGCCACCTTCCAAGCAGTAGACCTGGCTTCACTTCCTGGCCAACACAAAATAATAATAATAATAAAATAAAGAGAATGTTAGTGTCAACAAGTGGCCAAAAAAGGAACATCATCCTCTTACCTTCGGCCCTGATCCAACCGTCCATGAGGGCCCCGGGCAGGAAATCTGTTCAGGTGGCTCAGGTGAAGTGTGTGGGATGTCTGGAAGAGACTCAGAGCTGCAGAAAGGAAATGACTGGTGACTCAAAAACCCTAAAAACCAGCTGGGCGCAGTAGCTCACGTCTATAATCCCAGCACTTTGGGGGGATAATGCAGATGGATCACTTGAAGTCAGGAGTTCAAGACTAGCCTGGCAAACACGGTGACACCCCGTCTCTACTAGAAATACAAAAAATTAGCCAGGCGAGGTGGTGAATGTCTGTAGTCCCAGCTACTCAGGAGGCTGAGGCAGGAGAATGGCTTGAACCCAGGAGGTGGAGGTTGCAACGAGCCAAGATCGGGTCATTGCACTCCAGCCTGGGCAACAGAGCGAGACTCCATCAAAAAAAAAAAAAAAAATTCCTAAACACCTATCCAAATCACCCACCTTTCTTCCAGTACACAGAAATACCCACCTCTACGCTAATGGACTTTCAGCAACAACCTGAAAGTCCATTGATCCAGACTACCCCATAAAGCCACACTCAACAATAGTGCCACTCGTACTCACGCTTCTGAGGAAAGAGTGGGGGAATCCGGTGAGGCTGGAAGATCAACTGAGGCTGAGCTCCCAGGATCCCTTGCTTCTGGCCCAGGGCTGCTACATGCAGAAGGGGAGGTGCTGGGGACTTCAGTAGGGGCTGCAGAACAAGAGCCAGGAAATTCAGGGGACCCCATGGTTGAGGCACTCACTACCTTGGAAAGATACAGTCCCACCCCCTTGAGAAAAGTCAGGGTTTTGCCCAGCTATCAGGGCACAGGGGCTTCCATCCCTCCCCTTTCCAATGCACATGCTAAAGAGAGATGAATACCTGGTTGGAGAGCGTTTGCACCTTGACAGCATTCCAGGGCACTGCCTGGCCTGGGTTGTATGCAGCCTTCACCAGCACCTTCTCACCCAGCTGGGGCAGCCGGCCCTTCACCACACTGCCAGCACACAAGCCAGGAGGCCCCGTTAGGAGAGGGACCCTGGCCAAGCCACCCTGACTGCCCCATGAGGCCTTTCCCATCAAGATTTCCCACACCTTGCACAAAAACAGCAAAGCAATGGCTTTGGGGAGGGGGGTGGGCAATACCAGCACGGTGACAGAACTGAATCCAATAAGCATTTCCAGTAGGGGACCAACCTCAAGCCTACCTTAGCTGAAAAAAGACCTCTTCATCCACAACCCCAAAGTAGTCATGCAAGCTGGTAACAATACCAGTGAAGACCCGCTGTTTCTCCCCACCCTGTAAGAAAAGGGAGCAGTTGAAAAATAGAGGAAGCTGGACAAAATCACACTCTGCCATGAAAGTCTCATCTCAACCCACACGCCTGCTCAGCGTACTGCATCAAGAGTTCACACAGAGTGAAGTACAAGTGTGTGGTGGGCATACTCCATCATTAAGGGTCGGGGCATGTTTGAGCTGGTTCTTGACCCACAACCTTCTTCTAGGACTTCCAGTTCATTAATTCCAAGACGTATGCTAAAGATTTCCCTGGAGCGAGAAATGAAGATGCCCCAGTCTGAAGGCTATCTGGGAAACTCCGTATTAGCCTACTACCAGGAGAGGGGTCAGAAATGATAAACACTATTATGTAAGAGATGAAGAGCACCAGGCCTCCATGCATCCAGTCCCAAGGGCAGAAACTACAAGGGATGCCCAACCTACCTGAAGGTGCCTGGCATTCTGGGACAGTTCTGTGGCCACAGGAGGAGTGAGCAAACCAGGAGGAGGGCCCAGAAGAGATGTTGAAGCTGTGCCTATGGGGAAAGAGAAGCAATCTACAGGAACCACCCCTACCACCTTAAGCACTAGAGTCAACCAAAGGATGTGGTAAATCCAAAGGCTACAGCTCCAGCCAGCTCCTCCACAGGGCTTCACTGGCAACCACGGTGGGAATCTCCTGTTTTCCAGAGGAACATCAGCAGCAAATTGCTCTCCACCAGGGAAACCCCAAACTAACTCCACAGCACATACTTCCCAGGATGAGGCCAGGTAGGGAAAAAAGTGATCACCTGAGAAGTTGCGTCCCCCTGGAAGTGGGTTGATCCGCTGGCGCTTAAACTGGGACATTGGGAACGCTGTCCTCTTTCAGAGTCGTGGGGAAAAGCCTTCAATCCAAAAAGAAAGAAGTTAACAGCTCACACGGGAAATTTCCATCTATACCCGGAAAAGTGGAGAATCTTAAGTAAGGATATTAATGAAAACAGGGAGGTGGGTAATGAGAATGAATGAAGGCAACGGATGGAGAGAATATAGAGAAGTAAGAAATGGAACAATAAATTACATTGTTTCAGTTTGCCCTCACAATAACCTAGTGGTGGGTCATATTGTCATGCTGTTTTACAGACAAGGAAACTGGTGCTCAGAGAGAATCAAGAGACTTGCCCGGGGCCACATAATCAGGTAGTGACAAAACTGGTACTCACACCCAGGCCACCCAACAACTTAGCGCTCCTCTCACTATGCCACGCCACCCCCAGAGTAGTTGGCGGGGTGAGGGGCTGGAGAGAGCCCCGATGACATTCCTTCATTCAAAAACATCCGCCAAAACCCTCCACGCAGGGCCCGGAAAAATGGAGGAGACCGGTGCCGGCGAGGAGATGGTGTGAGCCCTCTCCCCGGAAGCCCGACCCGTTGTTTCCTCGACCGGCTGGTGGGAAGGCAGCTCCCTGGCCGACCGAACGCGAAACCGGCTGCGCGCCACCCTCCTGCTCCCACGCTCCCGGGCCCTCCGCTCCGGCCTCAGCAGCCGCCAGCGCCAGGTCTCCCGGCAGGGCCGCGGCGAGGCCACCGAGGGAGGACTCAGGCGCGCGGTTTCTCCTCCTCCCGCCCGCCCCCAAGGCCGAGGCCGTTGCCAGGGAGACGGGACTTGCAGTCCAAAGAGGGGCTCGGCCCCTTCCGCGCCCCACGCATCTTCGCCGCCCGGCCCTCGCAGTCCCTCGGTCAGCGGAGGGACGGAGGGGCGAAGGGGCAGAGGGGCGGCGAGGGGCCCCCTAACCCACCTGCGGGCCAGGGCAGCGACACCGGGGGGACAAAGACACCCGGAACCACCACAGCCGCTGCTGCCGCCGCCACCGGAAGCGCCTCTCCGGAAGCGCGACCACTGGTCGGAAGCTGCCACTCTCCCGGATATGGTCCCTCCCTCGTCTCCGCCGACCTCTCCCTTCCCCCACGCCGGCCTGCCATCCCGCGGCAACTGGGGAGCGGAAGTGCGCCTTCCCGGATCGAATGCGCGTCAGGAAGTCGCGCCTCGATAGTGTCCTCGCTAAAGAATCCCATCAGAAAAGAAGGCTTCGGCTCATTGGTTCCGGAATCAAAGGCAGCGGGAGCCGGACTACCCCAAACACAAGGAACCCCCGACTGCTTACCACGCCCGCCTCCCTCTGGCAGTCGAGACTGCAACAGATGAGGAAACCAGCCCCTCCTGACTGGAGGAGGAGGATGCCTATCAGTGGCCATTTCTAAGAGACATTCCTGTGTCTGACTCAAGCCAGTGACCCCCATGCCTATAGCCAGTGAGGAATCAGTGCCCTAATTCTCAAATATGAAATCTAAGAGGCCTCAATGAAGTGGCCTGCTCAAAATCTTGCCAGAGATCGGCCATTTTAGTCCCCATTAGCAATCCCATGCCCCCCTTATCCCTCCAGCCTTACTTTCCCCGTTCCTATTCACTTAACGTTTACAAAGCACTTTGAGGCAGTTTAATCTCACTTTATCCTCATAACAAGTCTGTGAGGTAGGTAGGGCAGGCATCATTATTCCCAGCTGGAAACTGTGGCTCAGAAAGGTTGATTTAGGGTCTAAAAACTAGTACAGGCATCTGGTTTGAGTTAGGGCCTGTAAATGCTAGCACGGGGGAGAGAAGCTGAGCACTGGCTTTGAAAGTTATTCTTCTGTTCCCAGGTTATCCCTGATCTTCCTCATTTCTGGTGCAGTCTTCAGGAGTCTGGGGCAAGACTCCATGCAGAGGCAGTCAAAGCCACACCGTTCTCTGTCCCAGGGCTGCCAGCACGGCTCTGAGGCAGAAAGCTCAGTAACTGCCCACTGGGGAATAAAGGTCAGTTCCATCCTTCTGCAGTGACCTCCCCCAGAATATCAACCCTTTGGATGCATTATTTCAGAAGAGATGGTTGGATCCAGCCAGCTTGCAACACTGACAGTCACACAGAGGTATGCATACCATTGTGCATAAATACACATCTGCAACATGCTGGGCCCAGACAGGTCACCGTGTCAAAAACACTCCATGGACACCTGATAATGAGTGAGTTCACATTGTGGAAGCCCAGGGATTTCTGGTGAGGAGGAACAGCCCTGGAGCTGCCGCATCTTGGGGGCCTCTCAAGAAACCAGGGCTCCTGACCAGACTGCTTAGAGGAGAAAGATTCACCCTCCACTCAAGAGAGGAGGGCAGGCATCAGCAGCTTTTCCTGGCAATGTGGAGAAGCAGCAACAGGCCAAAGGGCGAGGAAGACTTCACAGCAAGTCCCCTCCACCCAGGGTCACCAGGTGCACCGAGAGGTCTCAGCCTACAGAAAGGTTTTGTGCTCGTTGTTTCTTAACCACTAATGACGGCATAAAGGTTTTCCGGTGGGGGCGGCACTGAGGCCTTTCAGGGAGGTCCGTGGACTCGATCCTGTGGAATAAAAAGAAGACATTAGGCTAGGAAGAGAAAATAAAACTAACAATGCTCCTAGAGTTGAGAGAACATGATTCATCTACTGGCAGGTAGCAGGGTGGGGGTGTGACCTGGGGCTGTTAAATGACTTGGTACTTCGGCCGGGCGCGGTGGCTCAAGCCTGTAATCCCAGCACTTTGGGAGGCCGAGACGGGCGGATCACGAGGTCAGGAGATCGAGACCATCCTGGCTAACACAGTGAAACCCCATCTCTACTAAAAATACAAAAACTTAGCCGGGCGAGGTGGCGGGCGCCTGTAGTCCCAGCTACTCGGGAGGCTGAGGCAGGAGAATGGCGTGAACCCGGGAGGCGGAGCTTGCAGTGAGCTGAGATCCGGCCACTGCACTCCAGCCTGGGTGACAGAGCTAGACTCCGTCTCAAAAAAAAAAAAAAAAAAAAAATGACTTGGTACTTCTTACCCCTGGAGAACTATTCGGTACAAGCCCCGAGGCATGATGGCCTTCACCCACTGTGAAATCCTTTGTGCTCCACCTCGCTCTCCCCACAAACCTGGGAGGTGGCCTAAATGTCAGCATTGAGGGTGAGGGGTTGCTGAGCTGGGGTAGGCAGATTTCCCACATTCTGGTCCTGGCTGTCGCTGACGTGTGGCTTTGGAAAAGCAACTACCCCCAACCGCACCCAGAACCCAGCCTCCTTATCTGCAAATAGGGTGTTTTAACTACTGTTTCTTCTAGCAGCCCCTCCCAGACTGCCTCTCAAGTTTCGCGGGGACAATACTGACAACTGGCATGACAATCTCTGCATCCTGGCTCATCAGTCTCCTCTCCGTGCCCTAACCTGGGCTGGGCACGGGGCTCACCTGGGGTCAGAGCCATCAGGAGGGGCAGGGGGCTCAGGGTGGTGGTGGCTTCTCCGGCAGATCCGGTTGAGCAGGACCTTGACCTTGTCCCAGTGGGAGAAATCCCGCTGAGCAGAGGAGGAGGGGTCACCAAGAGCCCTCCCCACACTCAGACCCCCAACCAAGCTCCCAGAGACAGCTGTCACCACAGCCAGGATGAGTCGCCTGCTCCAAACAGGAATCAATCCTGTCATTTTCCCAGAGTTGCTGGCCCCCAGAATGCCCATGCATCCCCACCTCCCCTCCCCCCACTCCAGCCCACCACCTGCCCCACATACACCCGTCCCCTACCTTGTGTCCCTGGGAGGATGGCAAGTGGTACGCTGGCTCCCCTGGGGTTTCTGGCAGCCTGGGAGGGTTGGCGCTGGGCACCTCCACCTTTGGGGGTGAAGCAGCCTTTGCCCCTTCAGAAAAAGAATCAGGTTGGCCAGGGCCAGAAGACACCCCATCAAGCTTCGGCTCAGAGGACCTGCTGGTGGGACCCCAGGCATGCAGGACAAAGGGTGACACGATGGCCCCTCACCTGTCTGCTCTGTCTGGCTTAGCAGCTCCCATGGCCGCTGCCCCCCATTACCTGGGGTGTGTAAGGGGGACGGTAAAGGGGCTCGGGCTGACTCCTCCTCACCGGGATCCTGTGCACAGGAAAGACAGGTGATCAGGGCCTGGTTAGAGGGGTGAGGCTGTTCTGAGGGCAGCCACAGTTCCCGGGGTCCCATCTGTCCTCTCCCTCCCCCACTCGCTGGCCCGACTACCGCCACTCGAATCTCACTCACCCCTGGGGGCCTCTGGATCCGCAGCTGCAGGTAGAGCTGCTGGAGCCTTGCCATCTGCTCCAGCACTAGGCACAGGTGTTCCAGATAGCGAAGACCCTGCCCAGGGAGGCAGGCCCAGGCTCCAGGCCCCAGGCCCCCCACCTGCGGGACATTGTGAGATAGGGGAGATTTCAATCAGGCTCCTTCCCTACCCCAAGCAGCCAGGCTGGGCTCAGCCAGCAGATAGGAGCGGAGTGGGCCCCGAGGAGGAACTCACGCAGCCAGCTTCCCCACTGCCCAGCGGGGCATGGTGCCAGGCAGGGCCCGTAGCTGCCCAGCTCCTCTGTGGAGGTGGCCATGCACAAATGGAAGTGGGGTGCAGCAAGAATCTAGGACACAACCCAGCAATTAGGGGCAGGGAGTGCCGCACCCCGAGAGAGCTCCAGGGAGAACCAGAGGAGCTAGGCTGTCCGTCCCGCTCTTAAACCCAGCCTGAGAGTGGGCACTCACCGCCTCTTCCTCCAGGCCTGCCTCTAGGTCTGTGTCTGCCTCCATGGACTCCGGTTCCCCTGCTCCAAAAAGGGGCACTTCACGCTCGCACTTGCTGGGCGGCCGCAGGCAGCGGTGTTGTCCTGACAAGCTAGCGGGAGCTGTTGGGAGCGGGTGGGAACGCTCCAGCACTTGCCCCAGCTTCTGGCTGGCCAGGGGCTGGTCTACATGGGCTGGGGGCTCAGGACTCCCTGAGGATTCAAAGTCCAGGGAGTCCTGAGAAAGGCCTGGTAAGGCAGCCAGGGGGCTGTCCCCAACTGCCATCTCCACTCCTGAGTCCCGGGAAGCCAGTTTGAGAAACAGCGCTTCCCTGTTGACACCTGTGAGCTTGTCACCTCTCTCCCAGGATGAGCACCCGTGGGCAGCGTCCGGGATCCGTCTGTAGGTGCTGGTGACTCCAGGCACTATGCAGCCCCGTGCCAGGCCCTCGCCAGTCCCATCTGCATGGAGAGTCAGTGTCAGGCTGGGCAGGCCACCCCCAACACCCCCAGCATTCCTGATGGCTGGCAGCACTGCCCCAGGGAGGAGTGTCCTGAACCAGTGAGGAAGGGTGGTCACTGGACAGCCACGGGCTGCCCGGATATGGCCCCAGCTATTTGGGAGATGTGTGGATGGGATTCCCTTCACAACAGTCGTTAGCGACAGGGAACCTGTGCTCTGAGCTCTGTGGTAGGCAAAGCCCTGGTAGGCCACATCCATCCATCCCTTAGATGGCCTGCGCCTGCGCTTCCCACCTAGGATCAGCCCACCATCTCCCAAGTCAGAAGTGGGGAGCCACAGGCTCTTCCGCTGCTCCCCAAGCGGGAGTAGGACTGTGTCCAGCTTCAGGGAGAGGGGAGAGGGTACAGAGAGGAAAGCCTGGGATCCAGTCTGCTCTCTGGGGGCCCCTGCGGCATCAGGATGCCAGGTGAAGTCTGTCCTGCAGCTCACGGGGAGAGTGATAAAAATCACCGCTCTAACCGATTTGGGTTTCTGTTGTAAGTGAGGAATAGTGAAGATTTTATGAGAAGTTTAAAATTAAAGAACTAAAGTGAAAGAAAGGGACGAAGGGACAGCATTAGCACCCCCTCACTGTCACCTCCGCCAGGCCCTCTCGCGACGAGGCGTCCTGGCGGAGTGAACGGTACAGGAAACAGGCCGGGGGGAGCGGGGACGACCTGCGGGGCACGCGGGAGCCGGATGCCAACCCAGGCCCCTCTGGGCAAGGAAGTGGGCCAGGAGGTCACTGGGTGGGAGAGGGGTCCGCAGCCACGGAGGGGGCTGGGGCGCGGGCGGATTCCCACATCCTCAGACGGAGCGGGAAGGTGAAGGAAGCGGAGCCGGAGGAAGTGGGGCGGAGGCGGTGGCTGGTTTAACGCCTGAGTCCAGAGGGGCTCCAGCCTGCACGGCGTCCCCTGATGACCGCCTCTCCAGAGGGAGGCGGTGAGGGAGGCGCAGCGGGGCGGGCGCCGCCCGCCGGGTGCGCTGGGCTGGGCAAGGAGCTGAGAGAGGCTGCCCGGCTTGGGGGCGGGAGGCGGCTCCGGGGCGGGGGGGCCCGGTCAGCCTGGGGGTGGACGACTCACCCCGGCCGTCCACGGCGAAGGCGCGCCGCCGGCCCATCATGACCCGCTCCCGGCCCCGGCCGCTGCAGCCTCCCGAGGATCCCGGCCCGAGTCCCTGCGGAGCGCGGGCAGCTCAGGGCGCGCGTCCCGACCCAGCTGGGCGCGGCCCCCGGACACTCCCAGCGGGGCTGGGGGGCGGAGGGCGGGGCGGCGGGGGGCGTGGCCTAGGGGGAGGGGAGAGGAAGAAGAGGGAGAGCGAGACGAGGAAGGGAGGGGCGAGGAGAGGGGAGGGGCGAGAGGAGGGAGGGGAGGGGCGAGAGGAGGGAGGGGAGGGGCGAGACGCGGGAGGGGAGGGGCGAGACGAGAGAGGGGAGGGGCGAGACGAGAGAGGGGAGGGGCGAGACGAGGGAGGGGAGGGGCGAGGAGAGGGGGCGGGGCAAGATAAAGGATGGGAGGGACGAGGAGAGGGAGGGGAGGGGAGAGGAGGGAGGGGAGGGGAGAGGAGGGAGGGGAGGTGGGAGAGGAAAAGGAGGAGAGGGGCAAGGAGAGGGAGGGGAGAAGTGAAGCAGAGGAGAGACTCGAGGCAAGGGAGAGGAGGGGCTAGGACAGGGAGGGGAGGGGAGGGGAGAGGGGACGGGCGAGGGAAGGGGCGAGAGAAGGAAGGGGTGGGGTGAGGCGAGGGAGGGGAGGGGCGAGGCGAGGGGGGGGTCGAGGCGAGGGAGGGGGCGAGGCGAGGGAAGGAAGGGGTGAGACGAGGGAGAGGAGGGGCGGGGAGAGAGAGAGGAGGGGCGAGGCGATGGATGGGAAGGGCACCAGGTGGGGGTTGCAGGTGGCGGGGTCGCCAAGAATGGGCATACTCGGCCAGCACCTCGAAGGCCCGGACTGGGTGGCGCCCCCAACTGTGGCTGGAGCCAAAATAAGGGTCCGGATCCGCTGTTCTGCGAGGACCCGGCCCCGGCCTGGGGACGCCGTCTGGCTCGGGGCGCCGGGCCACCCGGCCCCCCAGGTTCACAAGCAGGGTCTGTTTTCCTGCCCCAGACTTACAGCCGAGGCTGGCTGGAGGGCCAGACAAGAGCCCGGAAGGAAATGGGAGCCCCACGTGCCGGCGGTGGGAAGAGCCCTGACCAGGACGCGGGCACCTGGTGCTCCCCAGCCGTGTGGCTTGGGGCCAGTCCCTTGGCCGCACGGAAAGCTGGGCGATAGGAGGGGAAACGATTCCTGCCCACCGGGAAATCCTTTACAACTGCAGAACGTGCGTGTGTCCTCGGCTAGATCTGAACCCCCTCTCGGTCCCGTGCCTCTTTCTCATCCCTGGCTTTCTAAAGCTGGGGACTAGTTAGGTCTCAAGGTCTGGAAAGACGCGAGCCAGCGGGGAGCCGCCTGGAGACTGGGCCAAAGTGTAAATGTCCCCCTGTTCCCACCTCACCCCGCCTTTGGCCCGTGGGATTCCACCTCTCACTCCCCATCCTAAAAGGAACCCAAGCAGCTACTGAAGATGAGAGAGAGCTTGGTGACCAGACTGGGGCTGGTGGCCTCTAAGGAAGGCGCCTCCTCCAGAGGGAGGGGACAGGACTGGAAAAATCCCAGCAGGACCCAAATCCCCCGGAGGCAGATAAGGGAGCTGGCGGACGTGCAGACTTGCACCTGGACCTCTAGGGGAGGGGGGAGGCTGGAGCCAGAGCCACTGGAAGGAAGTGGCTATTAACTGGGAGGTGTAAGACCGTCTGTGCATCCCCTTCCCTTTGCTCCTTTCTGGAACCAGTCCCCAAACACCCCTTTATCAGACAGCCACAAACTATCAGATTTTAAAACTTTATAAAATGGGGAAACTGAGGCCCACGGCCAAGCCCTGTGCAGGCCGGCTGAATGACAGCCAAGTGCCGGAATTGCTGGCCATGTCTCAACAGAGTCATGTTCAAGCCCAGGCCCTTCCCTGCTAGCCATGGGTCCTCTGGGTTGCCCCCTCCCAGCCCAGTCCTCCTAGATAGTACCCATTCTGCTTCCCACAGGCAGAGAGAACCAGAGTGGTGGGCCTCCAGGAACTGCCTTATACAAGCCCAAGAAGATGTGTGGCATCACACTCACTGCCGTGCCAGAGCCCTGCCAGCCCTCCCTGGTTAGGAGGGAGCCCAGACTCCCTCCAAAGTAAGAGGGTGGGGGAGGGAGCCTTTGCCAGATCACGCCCTGAATTTGGAGAATGTGGGGCAGGATTCCAAACAGTCTCTGTGGTGACTCTGGGGCAGGAATGCATTTGGAAACAGGAAGCCCAGCCAGCAGGAATGCAGTGTCTCAGCACAATGCTTTGTGTGTGACTCAAAAGAACCTCCACACACACACACCCCAACACACACTCCCCTCCAGGCCATGGTGCACCCCTCTCCCCTCCCCACACAGATACGACCTAGCCCAGGATCAGCTCACAGGAACCTGAGCCCTGTGGGGCGCGGGGGCAGGATCTGACCCAACACCCAAAGTATGGGGGTATCCCCCTTCCTGTGGCAGCCACAGCCCCAAGCCTAGAACCAGGCCAGGACTGAGTGATGCTTGAAGGAACAGGAGGGGCAGCCCCTCCGCACGTTCCTGACAAGGTAAGCCACTGCCATGAGTTCCTGAGACACAGTGTCCAGAGCAGAGTCAGCCCTCAGGCAGAGGCCACTGGTGCCCAGCGGCCCCTGCACTTCCCATGGGGAAGTCCTGGCTTCAGGAAGTGGGTTTCCTGCAAACTCAGCTGGAGCTAGTCCCTGTAGGAGGAAGCACAAAGCTGAGAGCCTAGAGAGGGCTGGGAAGGGCTGTGGTGACCTCCAGTTGTGACCAGAGGTGGCCAGAGCTGTGCCCGAAAGGCTGCCTCTGATGACAAAGGGACAAACTCTGCCCCCGACAAGCCAGAAATCCGGGAAGCAGGCTGTAGATCCATTCCTTACTAGCTAAGAGTACTTGGACCATTTACTGAACCTCCTGGTCCTCGGTTTCCTTATCTGCAGAGAGGATGATAACAGTACCTATCTCAGGTTGTGAGGGTTAAGCATTGAAAATATCCCTAGTACATCAAAAGCACTCCCAGAACTTAGCCATTATGACTGTCTAGCTGTGCAGCTTTGGAAAAGCCACTTTCCCTTCTCTAACCAAAGGGGGTTGTATCAGATGCTCCTTTGGGCCACTTCTAACTCTAACCTGTCACTTCAGTTGATCTCCACAATGCAGGAAGGGAAGAAGGCACCGCACTGGACAAAGTCCGGGGAACACAGGCAGTGTGTGGCAGAGGAAGTGGGAGCACGCAGCTAGCTGGCTTAGGGTGGGGACAAGGTCAGAGGTAAAAGACCAAAGACTGCCTGTCCCCAGCCTCCTCTGCTGACCAACTCTTAACTCCGTTCTTCCAGAGGTAGGGTGGGGACAAGGTCAGAGGTAAAAGACCAAAGACTGCCTGTCCCCAGCCTCCTCTGCTGACCAACTGTTAACTCCGTTCTTCCAGAGGAGTTTGCTCCCGAGCGCAGGCTGATTGTGTGGCTGCAGAGAAACCTGGTGCTGAAATACTCAGGACACCTGGAAGGAGAGCCGGCTGCCACACCAAAGAACAAGGGCCAGAGGGGGATGTGAGCTGGAAACTACAAAGCCTTTAGAAGGCATTCGACACCTCACAGAATACCCATCATTTCACATGTCCCCACTCCCCACTTCTCCCCCTCCACTCCCATGACACTGCTGGCCCAGTATGGCATGCTACATACAGTTGGGAATCTATCCATAGCAGTAATCCAAACCATCTTTTCCAACCTGTCACTTCTCTGCTTACAACCTTCCAAGTGTTCCCAGAGCTGGGCGAGGTTAGCTCACGCCTGTAATCCCAACACTTTGGAAGGCCAAGGTGGGAGGATGGCTTGAGGCCAGAAGTTCGAGACGAGCCTGGGCAATATAGCAAGACCCCATCTCTTAAAAAAAAAAAAAAAAAAAAAAAAAAAAAAACACCTTAAAAATTAGCTGGGTGTAGTGGTGCCTTCCTGTAGTCCCAGCTACTTGGGAGGCTGTAGGAGGATCTCTTGAGCCTGGGAGGTGGAGGCTGCCGTGAGCTAAGATTGCACCACTGCATTCCAACCTAGGCAATAAAGCAAGACCCTGTCTCAAAACAAAGTGTCCCTAGAGCCTCAAGGGGAAGTTCAAACCACTTCTGGCATTGTCAGCTCCCCTCCGATCTTATCTCAGTGTTCCCATTGGCCACTGCTCTGAGCTAAGCATCCCTCCAGCAGCCACCCCATCACTCAGCATTCCTCTTCTCCACCTCTCCAAGACCCAGCCCTCCTTTTGCATCATGGCCACTGCTTTGAACTCACTGGACGCTCCTCCGTGCGTTCCAAGGTAGCCCTTAGCGCTCACTACCACGTCCCCTTATTAATTCACGCCAGCTCAGTCGCTGCCACTGGCCTTCTACCTCCAGGAAAGCATGAGGAGTGCTGTATCCTTCCGTACTCCCACTGTGCCCAGAAGCCCAGTGTTGCCCCGTGAATGGGCCCCGCCGTGGGCTGCACTGGACACTAGGTGGCGCCAAAGAGGCTACCCCGTTTCTGACCAGCGCCCGGGACCCATAGATTCCTGAGCCAGACAGCCTTGATCTTTTCTGTAAAAATAAAGATCTTTCTCAGGCAGCCATCCAGGCAATAGGTGAGACGATGATATCATGGTGTAAATTATATCTACAGGTGCCTGAGGAGGCAACACAAACATCTGTGCCAAGATTCCTTCCACAAAGAGCCAGAGAGCACAAAGCTGCCGGCAGGGACCAGCCAGGCACCCTGGAAAGCCCAGCTTTGATCTCTGAAAAGAGAGCTGGGGCTGCCCCCTCCACAGCAGCCTCTGGGACTAGCACTAGGGGTAGTGGGTGAATCAGGCCCAAAATCCTAGGCTGGCAGGGGCGACCACTGTCCCCTGCCTCAACTCAAGTGCACCCCCAGGGCAGCTCACCTGGCACTGGCCACATGCATTCGTGTTTTCTTGTTTTTTCAAGAGACAGGTCTCTCTCTCTCCCAGGCTGGAATGCAGTGGCATGATCATAGCTCAAGGCAGCCTCAACCTCCTGAGCTCAAGGGCTCCTCAGGCCTCCCCAGTACCTGGGGTTACAGCCTGAGCCACCCTGCCCTTTCTTTTCCCCCCTCCAAATCAATCACCAATGAAGCCAGCAGAGTCTCCCAGGAAAGAAGTGGAAGGTGTCAGTAGATCAACCTGGCCCTGGGGGCCCAACCCTTGGTGGGTGGCCGGCCTTCAGGGTCACAGGTTGTCTCACCAGCTTGGCTGGATGGGTCTCCTGGTCTTCCTCCCGTCCCTCTGCTTGGCACCCTCCACCATCCCCTCCAAAGCTTCCAGTGACAACCTCATTCCCTCCATAGCACAAGGGTCCTCCTGTACAACGGGCATCTTTACCAAAAGATTAAGGAACACCATGACCCCCAACCTAAAAGGCAAGGCCGTTCCACGGGAAATGTGAGGTGCAGGCAACTGGCAGGGGTGGGATTTGAGGGAGGGAAAAGAAGAAATGTACATTTCATAAAGACCCTCCACCCAGTGGGGGGAGCAGGTCATACCCAGGGCTGGCGGTAGGAAAGACAAGGAAGGGACGTCCACTTTATTTTGTCCGTATTCATATATTTATACAGCTCATAAGTCAAAAACTTTACACAGTGACACCATTAGGCCCTGGCCCACCTCTCTCCTTCCCACTTCTGTGTTCGACCCTACTTAGACCCTGGCACACAAAGGTTCATCAAAGGCAGTGGCCACCTCAGACTAGTGCAGTACCAGTCCTGCAGGGGAGAGGCCTGGCAAGGTGAGGGTGAGACTCCCACAGTCCAACACAGGTCCCAGACCTTGGCCCACCCAGTGAGGACAAAGGGGCCTCAGGTCTCCAAACTTAGCTCATGTAAGAGCAACTGCCCACCATTGTCCCTGCCATGCCAGCTTATATAGGCATGACTCTGGCCCAGCAGGGAGGCAGGCTGAGGGCATGGTGGGCTCAAGCCCGAGAGCTGAGGGTGGCAGGTGCGGAGTAGCGCTGGCGGGCATGCTTCTCACAGTACAGCTCATCACCCACCCAGAAGTGCCCACGCATCTTCAGGTTCAGCCCACAGTCGGCGCAGGTGTAGCAGCCGGGGTGGCGATACCGGCCCTCCTGGATGCGCACAGCCTGGTTCCTGCAGGGGAGGGAGAGGATTTAGCTCAGAGCCGCAGCACCAAGCAAGAGGCCACCACGCCCAGGGGCCTGGTCCCCACTGTAGCGTCAGGACCTGGATAGAGTCCAAAACCTTCTCAGAGACTTGACTTTTTTTTTTTTTTTTTAAACGGAGTTTTCCTCTGGTTGCCCAGGCTGGAGTGCAATGGCGTGATCTCAGCTCACAGCAACCTCCACCTCCCAGGTTCAAGCGATTCTCCTGCATCAGCCTCCTGAGTAGCTGGGATAACAGGCATGTGCCACCACACCTGGCTAATTTTTTGTATTTTTAGTAGAGACGGGGTTTCACCGTGTTAGCCAGGATGGTCTTGCTCTCCCGACCTCAGATAATCCACCCTCCTCAGCTTCCCAGAGTGCTGGGATTACAGGCGTGAGCCACCGCACCCGGCTCTTGACTCTTGAAGCTGCACGCAGGAATCTCACTTTGATGAACCCCCTAACACTACATACCCTCACCACCGCTGCCACTGCTGGGATGCCTAATTAAAAAAAAAAAAAAAAAAAAAAGCCAGGCCCAGTAGCTCACGCCTGTAATCCACGCCTGGGATCCCAGATGGCCAGATCACTTAAGGCCAGGAGTTTGAAACCAAACTGGGCAACATAGCAAGACCTCATCTCTACAAAAAATTTAAAAATTAGCCAGGTATGGTGGTACACGCCTGTAGTCCCAGCTACTCAGGAGGCTGAAATGGGAGGATCGCTCGAGCCCAAGAGTTCAGGGCTGCAGTGAGCCATGACGGCACCACTGCACTCCAGCCTGAGCGACAGAGTGGAACTCTATTAAAAATATTAAAGTGTTTTTTTTTTTTTTTTTTTTGAGACGGAGTCTCGCCCTGTCGCCCAGGCTGGAGTGCAGTGGCCGGATCTCAGCTCACTGCAAGCTCCGCCTCCCGGGTTCACGCCATTCTCCTGCCTCAGCCTCCCGAATAGCTGAGACTACAGGCGCCCGCCACCTCGCCCGGCTAGCTTTTTGTATTTTTTAGTAGAGACGGGGTTTCACCCTGTTAGCCAGGATGGTCTCGATCTCCTGACCTCGTGATCCGCCCGTCTCGGCCTCCCAAAGTGCTGGGATTACAGGCTTGAGCCACCGCGCCCGGCCAAAAAAAATATTAAAGTTTTTTTAAAAAGTTGTTCCTCCCACACAAAGACCGACCAGTCTGTCCCACATTGCCTGGATTTTTCACAGAGCAGTGATTCTCAGTGTGGTCCTGGGTCCCACAGCCAGCAGCATCGGCATCACTGGGGAATTCGTAAGAAATGCACATTCTCGGGCCTGCTGGCCTCCTGGAGAGGAGGCTGTGGGGCGGGCCCAGCCATCGGCATTTAACAAATCCACCAAGGGACCCGACGCACACACCTTTGAGAACCAGGATGGAAAACATGCTTTTCCCCTATCTGTGCACAGCAGGGGGACTGGATATTCTCCCACTCTGTAGATGAAAACACTAAAGCCCAGAAAGGTTAAGGGATTTGCCTAAAGTCAATCACCTGCCCCTCCCACGCTATACACTTCAGAAATTTACCAGAGAGGGGTTGGTGGGGGCAGGGGGGTGGTGTTCAGCAACCTTCCAGAGAATGTGGTTGCATTATAAATGCCACCCAATGAGAAAAATGAACCCACCTCGGCCGGGAACGGTGGCTCAGCTGTAATCCCAGCACTTTGGGAGGCCGAGGCAGACGGATCACCTGAGGTCAAGATTTCGAGACCAGCTTGGCCAACATGGGGAAAACCCGTCTCTACTGAAAATACAAAAATTAACTGGGAGTGGTGGCGAGCGCCTGTAGTCCCAGCTACTCGGGAGGCTGAGACACGAGAATAGCTTGAACCTGGGAGGCGGAGGTTGCAGATAGCCGAGATTGTGCAACTGCACTCCTGCCCAGGCAACAGAATGAGACACTGTCTCAAAAAAAAAAAAAAAAAAGGAAAAGAAAAATAAGAAAAATGAGCCCATATTAGCCTGCTCCAAAGGGGGAGGAAGGGGAAAAAAAAAAATCAAGATTTTCCAGGAGGATGTGCTGTACCTCCAGGGAGATCTCCAGAGGCTTTAAAATTATGGAAGAGAAATCAAAAGGGATGGGAAAAGGAGGAGAGGGAGAGGGAGGAGATGCAGCCGGAAGCAGCTAGCACAGGCTCCTAAGAAGCCTGTAACTAACGCCCCCAAAGCTGTGGGACACTGCTTCCCCTAGGGTCCCTGACTGGGTGCCCAGTGCTAGCCCGATGGGCCTGGCCCTTCCTGAAAGCATCCAGTGCCCTGTCCCCCTCCCCACTCCCCTGCCAAGGCTCAGGTCCCCCACCCTCCTCCACACTCACGCGATGCTGGTACTGCACTTCTCACAAGTGTGGAGCTTGGGAGGGGTGGCCAGGGCCCTGGAGGCGGGCAGGGAGGACTGGGGGCTCAGTGAGCTGGGCAGGAAGGCTGGCGTGCCACCTGAGGGCAGGGCAGACAGACACGTGGTGAGAGCCCACCAACCACAGCAGCCTCCCAAAGATGCTCTAAGGTGGTGGGGTCTTAGAAAGCACCCTTATAAGAGGACCCCTAAAGTCACACTGACAGTGGCACTGGGTAAGGAGGAAGGTGATATTGCCAGACCCATGGCTGAGGCTGGGCAAGGGCATGAAGGAGGCAGGTACAAGGCCTAGTTTGCCCACCTGGGGCCGTCTGTGCTCAGTGTGTGACATGTCAGGTGAAGCAGGCGCTCCCTTCTCTAGTGACCCAGTAATGACAGTGTGATTAGATAATAACCCGAGATGGCAACAGGAGTGCAATGCCTCGGTGTGGCTTTCAAAGGGCTTTTCCATGCATTATCGCATGTGAGCTCTCAAGCCACGCGAAGATGAAGCCCAGGGCTATGGGGCAGCTGTCACCCCTGCCTGCAGCTAAGGACACTGAGGCTGCCTTGGCAAAGGCACTGCCCTCTCCCTGTGCTGCCTCCTGGGACCTTCTGAGGCCTCAGGGTCAAAACAGACAAGATTTGCTCCAAACCTTCTCACCCCACCCCCATGCCTCTGCAAATGCCCCTTGGAGCTAAACATCAGCATTAGAACCAGCTACCTGCCCATCTCCAGGTGTGCCCTGTCCATCTGGGCTCTTCCATGTGCTCCCAACATGGAAATCTCACCTTCAACCTCACCGTTGTTCCTGGAGGCCAATTTCCAGCCTGCATCGCTACTCCCCACTCCCCTGCTCCCTGTCCATTGCCACCCCAGTGGGACTCAGCTGAGCTCCAGGAGCCCGCACCAGCCACTGGGAAGGAGAGCCTTGGAGACAGCCAGGTGGGCCGGTGCCCAGGGCCAGGGGCACCATTTCCTGGGAAGCCAACTTCTCTCCATTTTAAAATTCAAGGTCGTGGATGAGTTATGCAGCCTCTCTGGTCACTCTCCTGCCTGTCCTGTTGCCTCCCTCCCCATCTCCCTGCTGTTCTAAAGGGCATTGGTGCTGAGCGTCTATAGGAACTCCCATAGCAGCGCCCACTTCCATGGGAGCCGGCCAGGCCTGTCTGCCCCAGTGAACGGAGCTCCCCAAGGACAGGAGTGAGGTCATGGTCACCTTCTATCCCCAAACTCTGCACACATCTGGTCCCTCGGATGGACACAGTCAGTGTCTGTTCACATGAATAACTGAACTCTGGCAAGCCTCCGTATGTCCTGCTCGCCTGGCATCTGTATTTAATGGCTCTCCTGGGTCAGGGCACTCCTCAGCCTGGTTCCTGAGGGCCCTCACTGCAGGGGCTTGGCCTCCACTGGTGCCCTGCCATGCTATCAGGCCCCCATTCTCCTGCTCCCACACCCCAAAGCCCTCTGGCCGCCAGCCTCCAC